>NC_140411.1:97905988-102705988 GCF_965140295.1 Lepidochelys olivacea
AAACGAACAGTCTGTTCCGCAAATCTCCCAAACTTTTCACTTTCTGAACATAATACAAGGAGAATGCTGATTTTAAAGGCATTTGTTCAGGGTCTCTTGTCGGTATCACAATGAAGGGCGCAGCCAATCACCCTCGAGGGAAGAAATGGGCTAAGAGTTCGAATTTAGAGATTTTAAATTTTAGCAGGTTAAAGGCTACTTTTTACTGTGCTATCTTCTATTCATTCATTTTGCGATTCCTGCAATTCCCTTTCTAAAATGATTGGATAGACGCTTTCATTTGCTGCTAATCCTGTTTCAATTCTGTATCCGTCTAAACTCACACATGCAGATGTGGGCTCGATTTACATTTGAAAACACCCTTTAAGGTAATAAAATCAGGCAAACAGGGTAGAGGCAAAAGGTGTTAACGTTTTTGTTAGTAACTATCAGAGCCCCAGTGAAAAACCTCAAGCTGTAAATAGGAAATACAGTACTTCTAAAATAGTTGAACAAATTACACGGATTTAAGCAGAGAAGCTCTTTATGCTAACAAGATAAAGTGGTCAGGCAACTTTCCACTCTGAAAATGTTACTGGAAACCGATTAAATGATTTGAGCGGTCTGTGTGTATTCAACAGACTCCGATCTACTGGTTCATGAATACTTTTTTTTAATACAACGACTTTTTTATCTTCTTTCCTATTCACGATTTAAAATGTGATAAATCAGGTTTTTGGCTCTGAATAACAATGGCTTGATTTAGATTTCCTAGTAAATCTATTCAAAAGTGAAACAAAGACAGCCTTTGGAGGATACCTTACACTTCACCTAGACCAGGAACGGAATGGCAATTCAGATAAAAATCTTGTTAGTAACTCAACAAGAAATAGAGGATTTCTCTTTTCCCTGCTTCAGGCTTTATTTAAACTCTTTGTTCAAAAATGAACAGAGTGGTAGTCGGATTCTAATTTACAGATATAGTTTAGACGTCTAATTTTAAATTAGAAAATCACACAAGAAAACCATTTACACGTAAATGTTAAAACCAATACTTAAACTTTTTTCTTTATATTACATAGAGCCAAAACGAAACTAAATACATGTTAGCCAGCTTCATTCACAAACATTAGTCAAAATATACACATTACAAAAGTAAAAAACGAAAACAAACCACAACAAAAAAACCTCTAACTGATGAAGGTTTTTCTCTAAAATTTATTTTTTGTTTTTAAATCATTATTTGCAATTGAATTGCAGTTGCTCTAAAAATAACCTAAGCAGGTAGGAAGAGTACTCCCAAACACATTTAAACACTTCATGTTTGATAGGGAACGATTCTTTGAACATGAGAATATTCTTCTGCTGTCAAAGCAACCTCTGTTTCAGTTAAGCTAAATAATAAATATATAATTATCACTCAGACAAAAAGTCTGATTTAACCTTAGATAAAATTGCGATCCTTAAATGGTGACGCAATATTTGTATTTACTCTGAAAGGCGTTCCTTTTCTTTTTTCTTTTTCTTTCTTTCTTTCTTTTTTTTTTTTTTTGAGTCTAAAACTGACTCAAATGTGGGCAAAGGAAGCAACATATTTTCAATCAAAGAGCTAACTTTTCCACAGAAATTTACAAATGTACAGTCTTAACGTGGGACCTAAGGATCGGGAAAATAAGAGACACAGGTTGTACATTAAGAATGAAATTTGTATGAGTGTCCCATAGGAGAGGACTTCAGGAAGTCCAGTGGGATACGTTTAGGGGGAAATGGAGGGGGGTGGGGGGGTTGGGGAGATCAGACGGACAGTATTTCACTTTATAGTCTATTTCTTTTTGTGTTTCCTGCTCCCATTCGCATAGGACTTGATACAAAACAGAGGAAACATTTCAGATCCAAACGCCAGATTTGTCCCTCCGTTCGGTCAACAATTTGCCCCTTTTTTGGCGGTGGTGGTGTTGGAGTGAGGACGTTTTGGAGAAGTTCAAATAGCACAGATTTGGGGGGCGGGAGGGGAGACAAGGCAGGCAAAGGAAGATGCACGTAGGGAGAAACCAGTGAGAGAAAGACGTTTCCAGGGCCTGTGAAGAACAAGCCCTTTCAGCTCAGGTATCTGCAAAGGCTGCATGCAACACACACCAATTCTAAAAAAAGGGAGGCAGATGGGCGAGCCACCTCCAGCTAGGGAGTTTCTTCTCAGTGATGTCTGTGGGCAACAGGTCCGAGGATGGCCGGACAGGCAACACCTGCTGCTGGAGCAGAGAGAAGTTTGCGGCAGGAGCGCAGGGCTGAAACGCTCCCGTTTACACCGACACTCGCCCCCATCCCGCCCTTGCCCCTTCCCGGGCGGCGGGTCCGCAGCTGCCGGCGCCCAGCCCTCTGCACCTGTCCCCAGGCGGCTCTCCCGGGAGCCGAGGCTGGGAGTCCGCCGCTCGCCTCTGGCCGCACGGCGGAGATGTCATAGCGCCGCCGCGTAGGCTGCCGGGTACGGGTCCAGCTGGGGCTTGCCCATGCCGGGCAGCAGGATGTAGGCGAGGGGCGGCTGGAGGCCCGGGCTGGGCCAGGCGCTGCAGTTGCAGGGGATCATGTAGCCCGGGTTGCCCGGGGACGGGTGCGAGTGAGTGTGCCCCCCGGCGGCGGCGGCGGCAGCTGCGGCGGCGGCGGCCCCGTGGAAGGCGCCGGCTCCCGCGGCGCTGGGGTAGGCCAAGGGGGAGGCGTAGGGCAGCGCCGAGGCGGAGGAGGACGACGAGAGCTCTGCCATTTTGGAGCCCAGGTCCAGCAGCGAGTAGGGGCTGCTGGCGGCCGCGGCGGCGGCGGCTGCGGCGGCGGCGGCCGCCGACTGGGGGAAGAAGACCCGGGCGGCTGCGGCGGCAGCGGCGGCGGCCGCTTTCTCCGGGTTGGCCAGCAGGGAGTCGGGCACCAGGCCCCCGCCGGCCCCGCCGTGCAGCCCGGCCGCCTTCAGCCCGTGCGGGTGGTCGGGGTCCGCCAGGCCGTAGGGCACCGGGAAGGCGAACTTGTCCTTCTTGAGCAGGGTCTTGGGCTTCCGGCGGGGCCGGTACTTGTAGTCGGGATGCTCCTTCATGTGCATGGCCCGGAGCCGCTTGGCCTCGTCGATGAAGGGCCGCTTCTCCGCCTCGGTGAGCAGCTTCCACTCGGCCCCCAGGCGCTTGCTGATCTCCGAGTTGTGCATCTTGGGGTTCTCCTGGGCCATCTTCCGGCGCTGCGCCCGGGACCACACCATGAAGGCGTTCATGGGCCTCTTGACATGATCCACCGGCTTGGACATGCTGGCCCCCGGCAAGCCCTGCAGCTGCTGCAAGCTGCAGCCCACCCCGCGCTGCCGGCCGCCTGCCCCGGTCACCTCTCCCCCGCCGCTGGCAGCCCGCAGGAAATCAATCTTTGCTCCGCAGCAGAACGAGTCCGAGAACTACAGCCCCAACTTCGGCCCGCTCCTCCCTCTCGGCCTCCCGGGGGGGAAAGTCCCGCGCCTGGGGGCTGCTGGGCTCTCGGTGGCCCCAACTTCGGGCTCCTCTCCGCACCCTGAAAGGCGATGTCCCAAACCTCAGGTCCCCTGTGCACCGCTTTCCTCTCCCTCCAGAGCTGGCCCCCAGCCAGGAGACTGTCCCGGGCTCTGCTTTCCGCCGCGAAGTTTCTTTCTCTTCTCAAGCAGGATGTTGAAACTCTCTCCAAAAGCCCCTCGGGTTGGATTGGGGTTCAAAGGGCCCAACGGAAAAGTGCAAACATCCCCCCTTCCCCTTCCACTAGCTCAACTCTGCCCGGGGACTTGTCATTTGACAGCGGCCGGGGGCTGCAGGGGAGACACGGCGGCTTCCTTCCGTGCAAGGCGAGCCGCGAGCCAAGCAACGATCACAGAGTCCTACCCATCGCGAGCCTGCAAACCAAGCGCGGGCCGGCGCTCTCCGGGCGCAGGGCGTGTGGCGGGGGCAGCGGGAGCTGTCCGCTTCCCTCCCCGCTTTGGCGAGAGGCTGGCGATCGGCCGGGTCCCGTCCGCTCACAGCCAGATCTCTGCCCCCGGCGAGCCGCTGCGAGCCGCTTTCTCCTCGGACATACTCGCTTCTTCTCCTTCGCCTGCTGGGGGGGGGGGGGCGGGACTGGCCCCCACTCCGGGCCGCGCTCAGCGACGCCTCCTGCTGCGGCCCCTCGGGCCGTGCCCGGCAGGGACCAGCGGCCCCGCTCAGCGCCGAGTCCCGGGATCAGGTTCCAACTTGGAGCTCGGCGGCGGCTCCCAGAGCTTCCAACTAACTTCGCCAAGTTTCATGCGGGCTCCCGGGCAGCTCCGCTCCGGCTCGCTCGGCCCCCGCCCGGCTGCTCCTCCGTTCGCCTGCCTCTGCTCGGGGCTTGCCCGGCCAAAGAGTGACTAACTTGGGGGCGGGCGGGGGAGGGAAGAGCGGGCGAGGGGGTTTCCGATTAAAATGCTCGGCGCTCTCAGCCAGGCAGGAGCGGAGCCGGTTATAAAGTCCCCTGTGTAGCTTGCAGCAGTCTCAGGCTCTCGCTCTTTTTGCCCCTCTGCAGCTGCAGCCAGAGGCAGGCAGGTAAAGCGCTCTCTGGGTGTGCACGAGGGCTGTTGCATGTACAGTGTGTGTTTGTGTGTGTCTGCGTGCAGGGGAACGTGGGGCGCGGCGGGGCTAGTGAGAGGGAGGGCCAGCGGGAGCGCAGGCTCCCACCCCCAGCCATTGATTAAACAGCATTCCCCTCCCTTTCACTTCACTGCAGGTTAGGGGGGTGGAGACACCAGAGCCTGCCCTGCCGGGCAGAAGCGGAGTCTGCGCAGCGCTCGCCAGCTAAGTTGGTGTCGAAACACAACCTCTGAGTATTACCCAACTCCGAAGAGCCGCCACGTCCGGCACCCGCAGATCGGCGGCTTCTCACTAGACAGAGAGAGTTTATTTCAGTCAATTGTTCATGATCTCCCCCCCCCCCCACACACACACACACTTGTTGAGTTACACAGCAGGACAGTCCCCCTTTCTCCTTGACTGTTGATCCTGGAGATACTGCCTTCCCCAGACTCCCTTTGCCACAGAGGAAATGTCCCAGGAAGGAGATGGATTCCGATTTAGGGTCACCGGAGTAACTTGATGTCAGGGGCTGTGGCCAGTTGTTTTAAACAGCCCATTTTAAGTCGACAACAGGCACCGCTCGCTGTCATCGGCCCCCTTCTACGTTTGTGCTGGTGGTTGTTTTCAAAGCCTCGTGAAAAGCATACTGCTAGTTTTCTCTTTATATACTAGGCTGGAGATAATTAGGCGTAATGTGTAGCTACGCTGCACCGCCGGCACTCAATACCTAGAGCAGCGTCAACCTTAGGCCTATAAAAAGAAAACGGGTGTAAATCGCCCTGATCCCAAGACTGCGTATTTAAATTTCGTTCGTTGCCAAGGTTTTGTTTACTTTTACCCAATGAAACAAAGAATTCTCTCCCCTGTTGGAAAAACCCACAACCCGTGCTGTTGGCAGCGCCCTGGCTCTTCGATTTGCATATTTTCTTTGCTTCTTGATATGCTACTTCTCACTCACCCCAACCCGATCTGTCTGCATGTGTTGCTAGCAAGTTGGCCTGTCAGTCAGGGTGAACTCGCTCGCCTTGTTTGTACTTCGGCAGGTTGGTTTTGACTTACCTGTGTGGTATGTGGAAGGACGAACTCCAATACACCATTAACTCTTTCCCACGTGAACATCAGGCCGAGGTGTATACGGACAGACCTCGGCTGGGACTAAGCGCTAAAGGCAAGGCAGATGAAGTAACAGCTGGGATGGGCGCCACCATCCCGTCGCTCAGCGCGAGCGGGAACACCCCTGGTCAGTCCCATGCTCTCTTTCAGTAACCATCGGGGCAAGGCGTTTGGGGGAAATGTGTGAGGGGATTTCTTTTGTTGCCACAGTAAAAGTAGCTCTGTGAAAAGTTCGTTTCGCATCAAGTGTGCGCTTGCGTTGGTGAAACGGTGTGTTTGAGGGGCTCTCTTGGGAAGCACTTGCTTTCAAAAGTCGGCCAAGGGGCGGAGGAGCACAAACTTCAGCTACGGTTAATCCGCCGGTCTCTAGCCAGAGCGGGTTAGGACCGTCCATGATCAGAATGGATCATCATCCATTATGAAAAACAATGAAAGCTTATGCCCAAATACATCTGTTACTCTCTAAAGTGCCCCAAGGACTCCTCCCTTATAATCCCACCCTTTTTATGCTACTAAGACATTTTCAGAAGCTCTAGCGCTGAAGTAAAGGTGTGAGATATTTTCTCTTCCTTCTCCCTCTCTCTGTATGTGTGGTGTGTTGCATATACACATGTCCCAACTGATAGCCAGCCCGAGGTGGTGAAAATCAGTACTGCTCCATTTACTTCAGTGGAGCTGTCTAGCTACACCACTTGAAGATCTTACCAGTTAAAATGCCCTGAATAGTGTACACATAAAATGTACCTACCCTGTCTTCACATTTAATATATTATCCCTTAACCACTCATTTATACATATTCCTCTTAATCTTCAAATCCACCTTGCCAACTTGTGACCCCCCACAATCCATTTAGCTGTGAAAAAAGTTACAATCGGTTGTCAAAAGCAGGGAGATTAAGCTATCTACAAGCATTGACTGCCGTTTAGGTTTAGAGTGGAAATCCTATTTCTTGAAGGTTGAAGAAGTGACCAAGAGTGGCTGTAGCCAGCCTTGGTATTACTGTTCTCCAGGTCATTTTTTCAATCCATCGCCAATAGTTTCCCGCTCTGAAATGAAAAGTTAATATTTCAAATCATCTCATTTGTATTAACCAAGGAGCAATTTCATAGCATCCTTTATTGCGGAAAAATAATCCCATATCTCTTTTTGCCTAGATCAGGTGCCGGCACAATCAGTTCCGTCCCGTATTTCAGTGCCAGGGGAGGAAGGGAGAACGTTATTTATATGGCCCCGACCACCGTGAGAACCAGTAAAAGCTGTGACAAAGGGTTAAAACAGAGAGAAGAGCCCCCCTTTGGCTGCTACTGCCTGTCCAATCCCAGACCCTTAGAAAAGTGTGGGATAGGCGCCCGATCCCTTACTCCCTATCCTGTCAAAATTCTCATTAACTCGGGAATTCGTATAAGGAGTACGGGATGCGCCTTGTGAACGATTCACAGGGATGTTTCATTTTCCTCTCTGGTCTCCTGTTTTAGATATGACTCCAGTCGGTTACTATAACAAGGGGAATGGGGTTTCCCTCCACACCCTTAGATCCGAGTCCTCTATATAGTGAAATGTAGTGGTCCATGGCATTCTCCTGTCGAACAATTCGCTGCGAGCCCAGCTGTATCGGACAACGTGAGGCAGAAAAACGACAGTGGCCAGGAGCACAAAGAAGGATGGTTCAAAAATAAAAACCAGGAGTCTCTTCTTAGGGGCTAGGTGTAGACTCGCCAATTTGATTGAGGCGGACAGAGTGGCAACAGTTTTTAGTCCGTCCATGCGTTAGTTTGTGGACTGTGAGCTGTAGCTTAGGAAAGCTTATGCTCAAATAAAAAAAAAGTGTTCCTCTCTAAGGTGCCACAAGTCCTCCTGTTCTTCTCGCGGATACAGACTAACAGGCTGCTACTCTGAAACCTGTTTGAACCTCTGGTTCACAAGGGAGAACAGTGAATCTGGAGACATGAGGAAGGTACAAACATTTCAGTTTTTCACAGACACTGCGTAAAGAAAGGCTATCGCCATAGCTGACAGGACTGGCTGATAAACACAGATTGGGGATGTGGCGGGAGGGGGGCGGTTCAGGAGATTTTCTAAGGTAAATGTTCATCATTGCCTCTCAAATCCCTGGGAGAGATCAGAACAATGAACACGTGCATCTTGATATACTCATGCCTCTGTGAAAGAATAAGAAAAATAAGCGTCTAGGTGATGGACAGCACAAGTATGCCCCACTTCACTGACTCCTGTCTTGAAAAATGTCACCATTTGCAAATGTCTGACTTCACAAATGTATGCTTCTGATTATTTGCTAGGATTCCAAAAAGTGAAAACCTAATAAAAATAAAAGATTTTATTGGTCATAAATTATTTGACATTCTTTCTCAGACTGATATATTGCTATGTATTGGGCTGAGTACATTTTTCTAGTTTTTAAATGAAACCCTATATACCAAGATCTAGTTTCAAAAGTGCTTTTCTTTCCACGTAACGCTCGTGGTAACCACGGGCTGTTATAGAATACACATACGGCTAATTCAGTAATGTCCGCAGTTAAAGCTCTGTATTTCTATGGTAATTTGCTGTCAGGAGGTGTGAACGAGGTGATGTTGACTTCACTGGGAGTACATTTGGACCTACAGACTCCGATTAGGAGTGAATGTAGAGTTTAGGCTTTCACTCCACCCTTCACACCTAAGGGTGTGCCTAAGTATTAGAGCACCGTGGGACTGATCCGGTTGGAGCAGGACAGGGCTCATGGTACCTAACATCACACACTATTTTAGAAACTTGACATTCCTAATCAAGAGTGGAAGATTTAACTGAATTTACTTAATTTACTTACCTGGATTTATGTTAAACCTGTGTCCTTATGTATCTGTTAATTGCTCAGATGATACAGTAATATCACTATAATTACTGAGAATAACGAGAAAATGATCCTGCGTAATGTAATTTACTTGCATTTGACTTGTCAATTATGAAATCATGCAAATTCAGATGCATACTTTTGCTTCCAATATAGCGAAATGAGTAGCTGCATTACCATGCAAAGGTAAAATAATAATACACTTTATCTGAAACTCTAATATTTTATTCTAGCAGCCCAGTTTAAATTTTAGAATGTGTTCCCAGATATAAATTTTGGAAAGTTGAGTATGTTTAAAGTAAACAACTACAATCCCCTCAATTCTATTAGCCTGTTTAAGTGATCGGTAATATTCCACTCTTGTGATTTGAAAAATTATATTTCATCTTTGCTCTCCCTGAAGTTAGGTATAGTTTTAAGAGGCTGTTTTTATTTTCAAGCACAGTTTAGAGCAGCGAGAAACAGGTAAACACCAGAATTCTTCCTAATTTGTGACATTTGAATTTAATAATAAGGTGGCAAGTCAGAGAGATAAAAAGTATTAGAGGAATAATGGTTAGCCAGATAGCAATCTTCACCTAATCATTCCAGCAAAGTGAAAACCTGACTCATAAGCTCAATAGACTTATCACTGCACTATATTTCTAGAACCACATTGTGATTTTACTGCTTTGTTTGTGCAATAAAGCTTTTCCATACACAAACTGGGAAGCTGACAGTTTTCATTGTGCAGGTATCAGCCACCAATTCCACATTTACTTTCAGTTGTCAAAAGTTGGCAGGCGCTGTAGTATCTTAAACACACTTTTCTATGTGGTATAGTTCCTCAGATTTGTGAGTGTTGCTTATAATCTACCACCTCACCAGTACAAGCACACTAGTAGAGAGAAAACAAATTTTACATATATAGCATATATGCCAGATTCAATTATATGCTTGCAAAGAGGCTTCAAAATGTTCAATAGTATTGTTTTTCGATAATATTCACCTTTTATTAGTAGAGCACTGGTCGCACAACTGTAGTTAAGTGTCTAGTAATGATTCCATCATGAAGCACTGTTTTCTAGGTTTATATTTTATAATCTGGCTGTAAAAGTGTGGTTCTGGTTGGAATTTGGCATACAAAAACTCAGCTGGAGAGTAAACTTTTCATAATAAATATATTGGTTTATTGGGTTTGCTATTTTAAGTTAAAGCTTTTACTAGGTTTGGAAGCTTTCAGGGCTTCTAGAATTTAAAAAAAAACTATTAAAAATAAATCTAATGCTTTTGGTAAGGCTAGAATATGTTCTAATAATTTTTGTGGGACGGATCCTACAACTACTCTACACACAGAGCTCCTGTTGAAATCAAAGGAAACTCCATGGACAGGGCAGCTGCAGAATCAAACTCAGAATGGGATCCCTGCTAATGTGGACCATAAGCAAGGAGTTTAAAATGTAGTCCTACTTTGAAAAGTGAGGCTGTAAAATTGGCATCTTCTTATTCAATTGATCTGCACCCCATTTGAAATCAGAGTCATACTAATTTACTTCAATGATTAAAATTCATTTCTGCTATTTTTTAATCCTGTTGGCCCTGCAGAAATTATATCTTTGGGCAAGTTGGATTCCATTCTGGCTCATATGTAATCAGCATGCTTGGTAACTAAGTTCTGGCCGCAGTATCTTTGCTGCTGGTGGTTCATAAGCCAGAAAGAAGTCACTTTGCTCTTAGATTCCAAGATGAAATTGCATCAGTGGCGATTTGAAAAAAACAAACAGCTTTTTACTTCTAAACTGAATATAGTTGATCTGGAAATCACAGGGAGACAATTAGCACAGACCCCACAATATCATTTTTAAAGAATCACTTTTCAGAGTAGGGTCACAATGATTCCCCTAAATTAAGGTCTTTACAAACATTTATGTATATGCATAACTTTTTTCACATGAATAGCCCTTTGATTTCAATGGAACTATTCCTATGAGTAATGTTTTGCCCCTGAACAATGAGCCAAATTCCTCATATTAATCAAGCAAAACTCCCACTAAAGTCAGAATTTGGGCTAATGTATTCACACAATATTATAGAGACTCTGAGCAGTCTCTGTCTACTGAACCCATCACAGCTTTCTTGTCCTAACTGAAGTTAAATTACCTTTCATGCCAAGGGCATAATCATTAGCTTTGGGCTCAGTTATCTTAGGAACTGAGATCAGGAAATGACATTCATGCTAAGTGGGAAAAAGGCTTTGAGAACTGAAGGTTCCCCCAATAACAATATTAACAAATAATAAATTAAATGAGACCCTCTCTTTTTGGAATGTATTGTGAGGCTTTTGCCAAAGGGAAGATACTGGAAAGGTTTCTCTAGGCTTTTAGAGAGCAGTCTATCATGGTATTGCTTAAACCAGGCAAGGACCACCTTCTTTCCACTTCACAGTATTGACCAGAAGAGCAGGGAGGTTTTTGCCTGGCTGTGATAGGCTGCACCCACTGCGTTAGACTGGAAAGGGTTACTCTGCGTTGTGGATTGAGGAAGCCACACCCACCACACCCTACCGGGCATACTACAAGTGTAGCAGTAGTTTAAAAGTAAGCATCCCAGCTCAGTCTGAGATGACAGTTGAAGAGGAAGGATGCTTGCTGCAGGCTCCAGCCCAGGAAGCGCCAGAGGTGCCAACAGTGGAAGCTGGGAATGCTGAGACCCAGGTGGAGACCCAGACACCAGTGGACGTCCAGGAGAACCCAAGACCACTGGGAACAATCTGTGCCAATGAGTACTGAGACCCTGGAGATGCCTGGACCATGACTACAAGAGACACGGTAGGAGGTAGCCCGGGGGGACACCAGCAGCAGGGCTGAGACCAGTCAGCTCATTGTGATCAGATCACGGCTGACACAGTGGTGGAGATCCTCACCACTGACAGAGTCCTGGGCTGGGACTTGTAGGAGCAGGGAGGACCTGGGTCCCCCTACCCTGGCCACACCTAAGTGGCAGCCTGTTTTCCTTGACTTTGGTCAGTAGGCCTTACCACCCTGTGGATAAGGCTAATCAATTGACTCTGGCCACTAGGCCTTACTGCCCTGAGGATAAGGGCCACCCAATTGTCTCTGGCCACTAAACCTTACCACCCTGATGATAAGGGCAACCCAGTTGACTGTGGCCAATAGGCCTTAGCATCCTGTGGATAAGGGTGATCCTATTGGCTTTAGCCATTAGGCTTTATAACTCTGGGACCTAGAACAGTGCAGTGAACCTATTCATGGGCTGGGAATTCCCCCTTTGCATGCAAGGAGTATGGGGTGCCCCTACCCTGCACTAGATGGGGTGCCCCCACCACATCACATTGGCATAAATATATTTTGCTGACCAATCTGAGTTTGTTCAGGGATGATACACAGCCATAAATCAAATAAAGTTGTTTTGTCTGTCGGGGATGGTAGGCAAGTCCCAAGAGCTGTGAGCAGTTCAGTGTTGAGAAAGCCTTTGACTTCACTTAGTGGGGTGGTCTCTTGGAAACACTGAAATACAGTAACCACTTTTGGAACTTTGTTCAATGCATACAGAAGGGCTAAAACAAAAGCCAGAACGAACTCTTTGGGGTTTGCCCTCTCAAGTGAAGCTTACCAGAGGTACCCACAGTCATCTCTGCTGTCTGCTATACCAGGAGAATACTTGGCTCTCTTTACCATTTGATTCTTAAGAATTACTGTTTCCAGGTGGTTACAGAGAAGTCAGGAATGAAGATCTTAATAAGAAACAAGCCTTCAGGCCTAAGTTAGGGCTGAAAAAACATGTCCTATCCCTATGTATAGAGGATGTCTCATTGCTACTCTGAACCCAGCAGGATAGCTCTAGTAAGATTTTATCCTTATCTATAAGTTTGGCCAATTTCCTGAGTTTTGTCCAATTGGGAGATGCCAGTGGTGCCTCTACTGTCATACCAGCTCACTAAGAAAATGCTGAAGGGTATTACCTTGCTTGGTACCAGAATCATGTAAATATGTAAGTCTGGCTCAGCCTAAAAGAACCAGGACTTGAGAGCACTTAATGTCACAGGTTCAGTTTTCTTGATGCTGTAAACCAGTGGTTCCCAAACTTGTTCCGCCGCTTGTGCAGGGAAAGCCCCTGGCGGGCTGGGCCGGTTTGTTTACCTGCCGTGTCCGCAGGTTCGGCCGATCGCGGCTCCCAGTGGCCGCAGTTCTCTGCTCCAGGCCAATGGGGGCCGTTGGAAGCGGCGGCCAGTACGTCCCTCGGCCCGCGCCACTTCCAGCAGCTCCCATTGGCCTGGAGCAGTGAACCGCGGCCACTGGGAGCCGCGATCGGCTGAACCTGCGGACGCGGCAGGTAAACAAACCGGCCCGGCCCACCAGGGGCTTTCCCTGCATAAGTGGCACAACAAGTTTGGGAACCAGTGCTGTAAACTATACCATTGCCAGCAGCTCAGCCAGTGTGTTTCAGGAGGAGATCCACCCCTAAGGAGGGCAGATGGTAGTATTGCTCCTGCCCTGGCTCAAGTATACTGCCAGGGGAAGGCCACTTTACATATACTGGGCTGTCGGAGGCTGCCTATGGGAAATATTGAACCAGATTGTGTTCATGGCTGTCTTGCATATGTCTTATTACCTACTTTTGGGGCTAATCCTGCATTCCACCACGGAAGCCTCCTCATAGCAGACTTTTTATTGCCTACATTATGCTGTCTTTTTGCTGGCCTAGATCCTGGACTGAATCTAGCCTAGTTTCTCTGTGTTAGTTATTTAGTGGGCTCGTCACGGTTAACATTTTGTAAGATGGTTAGAAATATTTCTGTTCTCCTGTAAGCTTATCTATAACTTTTTAATAATTGTTAGGTAATGTTTTTATGTACATGGATCTAAATTCCGCTTTCTCTCTTTATTAGTATTTTAAGTTTTTGTTAAACTTTTTCTTGGAGGGTTTGACATGATCATACAGTAAGATTATAAAATTGTACTAATAAGCGACTAAAGACATTTGAGTCCCTCTACCTACAAAGGCAGGTTACAGCTGCCTGATAGAGGAAGTAAATGATATTGAAGAATACCATACTTGATCTTTCTTTCTTCCAGAACTCATACATTCTATTGTGCCATGCACTGCCACTGTCCATAGCCCTCTCACATTTGCAAATTTGACCACCACACCTTAGGAACAACAGTGCCTCAGCACCACAACTGCTAAAATTCTCATCTATGCTCTATTAACTCAGTAATGAAAATTTCTTTGTCTATGGCCACCTGAGGACCCAGGTCCCCATGATCCAACGTGTGCTAAATGACACTGGCTACCTTCTCATGCACCCACATCAACCATCTTCTCTGAAAACTCAAATGATGCACATGGATTTTCAAAATCCAGTTAAAAAGCACTGTCCTTTTTTTAAAAAAAAACTCTCCATGGACTTGCTGCAGAAAGTGCATTCAGACTCCTCTCTGGCTCCCTCTTCTTGGTTAACACTGGCCTCTTCCTTGACCTTCAACACACTCTTACTACTATCTGTGTCAGAAGTTTTTCTCTGTAGCCCCTGTTATCTGAACAACCTTTCTATTTTTCTTTACTTTGTCAACTTCCTGTCTTATTTCAAATCTCCATTGAAAACATATTTTCCACATTTACTTAAACCTCTTAGTTTCTCTCTCATTATTTTTACTTATCTTCCCTGTAATTGTGATATTTAATTCTATCAAGCATGATGGAATACAGTTGGAATTAAAGATTGGCTATAAAATAAATGTATATGGTACAGGATAGGATACAAAAGAACTGCTAATGTTAAACAAATGGCCAAATTAAGTCAATAGAGTTACACAAAGGATGAATTTGGCCCTCTGTGCATTAATCTTATTTAAGCTTTTTGGCTGCATTGTGCCAAGCAGATCTAAGCCTTTTACAGCCAATTTATTTCCTATCCATCGGGGTAGTTTATTAGCAATGAAAGTAAAAGATAAAGATAGCTTTTTGACAAATGAAGTTCACAACTTAAAAATCTGATCCTTTTTCATGGATGCTATAGAAAAGTAAGCATCTACATTCATGCAGGGGAGCTAGAAATATGCCAATGTTTTACCAGTGTTGGTAGAGACATTTCCTTCTAATCAGTGGGAAAAACCAAATCAAATTACCCCAGAAAGAGAAATTCCTTTGATTTTCTGTTTTCTGTTGTCTTGCTCTATATTTGACTATCAGACGTTATAACACATGAAAAGGATTAGGGGGGAAAAGTATTCATTCTGGATGAATTCTTATTGGCTCACCCGTAAATAAATTAGGCTCCTTTGAAAATCCCAGCCTTAGGGAATAAGGCCCCCAAATCCCAGTGAATTTCAATGGGATTTTGCGCCCTTACTCCTTTAGGCCCCTTTGAAAACCCCAGATTTAGTAGTTGAGTGGAGTAGACAAAAATCTGTTGATGCTTTCATGAAACTATTAGATTATTATATTGTTCTTTCGTTCAAAACTGGCTTCTCAATCCTGCCACTTTTCTGCAACTAGGCCAAACAGCATTTAGAGCAAAGACTAAATACAATTCAGTTAGTCTTTAGTTGCATTTATCTGGACCTCGCAAAGCTAAAAATGCAAACTGATTTTTGTCCTCACCTTGGCACTACTTGAACAATCAGGCCTGCCTTGCCGTATTTGAAACATATAGCATGGCAAGACCTGAAGCAAACATCTACTGTAAGATATAATCTCCCTATCCACTGTAGATGAAGTTTCTCTTTGCTGGCATAGATAACTGCTCCATTTTTGAAGAGAATACCTGTCTACCAATTATAGTTGTACATATTTGAGTACTGCAAACACTAGAATTAATGAGGGAACAATTTTCTGTATATCATGCTCTAATCCAATTAGAGGCAGAGTGGTGCATGTGTGCATATTAGAAACACTAGTACTGTTGTGTTTAGCAGCAGCAGTAGCTCTATCTGACAGATACAGTGCTGCATGTCTTCACGCTCACAAATTGAAATCCTGGCCCCATTGAAGTCCGTGACAAAGGTCTCATTGACAACAATGAAGCCAGGAGTTCACCCACTGTTTCTAATGTGAATGTAGGGCCTGATCCAGAACCGATCAAGGTTAATTGAAAGGTTCCCATTGACTTCAGTGAGCTTTGGATCAGATCCATAGTGAATTTTTTTCACAGACGGAAACAATTAGTAGCAAACAAGAAGGGCCAAAATGTCCAAGAATACTTTGTGTGAAATGAAATGTTACAATAACATTTGATTTGGCCTGGCATGAGAATATGACAAACACAATCAATGTACATCGCCAGGTTTATTTTTGATTTCATGATGCATTAAATTGAAAGTTTAATGAAAATGTGAAATTGATATAATTTCTCTCAGACATAACATGGGCAGGTGCAATGTGAGCTTCTTCACACAGACTTCAATTTGAGTAATATAAGCTCAAGGTCTCATATTGCCGGTACTAAAACATTCTTGGAATTTCTAAATATTGCAGATGACCACTTCCTGATTCAAGAAGTGCTGCATTCAACATGGGGGAAATCCATATTTAATCAGAAAAATGTGAATGATAATCATTTAAGAACACCTTACCAGATACCCCCAAAGCCACAATCGAGGAATTAGGCCATATTGGTTAAAAACACAACCTGATTTAGAGGGGAAATGAAGACCGCTTTAAAGAATGATATATAAAAACAGAAGAAAAGGGAAGCTGACAGTAATGAATACAAATCAGAAACTAGGAACTGTATAACATTGATAAGGGAAACAAAGGGACACAAGGAGAAATCTATGGCCAGCAGAATTAAGGACAAAAGAAGTTTTTAAAGTATATTTTGGGAACAAGAAAGAATCCCAAAAATAGTATCGGTCCATTACTCAATGGAAATAGTAGAATTGTCAATCCAGAAAAGGCAGAAGTATACAATAAAAAATTCTGTTCTGTATTTTGGGAGGGGTAGGGGGAACAGATGATATCATCATATCATATGATGAGACTTTTTCCATTCCACTTGTATCTCAGGAGGATTTTAAACAATCGCTACTAAAGTTAGATATTTTAAAGTCAGTAGGTCCGGATAACTTGCACTGTTAATATTAACTTGGACTGTTAATATTGATTTTTCAATAAGTCTTGGAACACTGGGGAAGTTCCAGAGAACTGGAAGCAAGCTAATGTTGTGCCAATATTTAAGAAGGGGAAATAGGATGACAGAGGTAATTACCGGGCTGTGTGATGAGGTGTTCACCCCACACTAGCCTGGAAAAGATTAATGAGGCTGAGAAGGCGTCAGTTAGCCTGCTGGCCACACCTGAGGGGAATAAGGTTTGTTAAGCAACCCCTGATTGATGATGGAGCCCAGCTCTGTGGAGAAGGAACCGGCAGTGCTAGTACAAAGGCAGGAAGTTAGCAGCAGAAAGGGGATGCAGTCACCCTCTCTGATCATTAGAGAGGGAAAGGAGGAAACCCAGGGGGAGAGGAGAAGCCCTGGGATTCAAGAGTTTACTAGAAGGGTGGTGGAGCTGAAGCCTGATAGAAGTGGAGTAGGAGAAGGCTCAGAGAAACGGCATCAAGGTTTGGGATGGAGCAGACTTTGGCTGCTGATTAGAGGGTCCCTGAGCTGGAATATGCAGTAAAGGGCAGGCCTGGGTTCCCCTATCAGCCACTTGGGGAAATGGCAGGCTTTGACTTAGAGGACTGCTGAGAATGATACCCAGACAGGCAGGCTGATGAGACTTTAACACCCTAGAAGGGGAAAACACTGAGCAACCTGGCTGGAGGGCCGAGCCATGAAGAGGGAGCCATCCCCATTTACAGAGACAAAGCACTACAACTTCTAGACAATGAGAGGGGCTGCAGTGCAAGCGAAAAGCCAGAAGGGGTGTCAGACCAAGCAATGCTAATCCCCAGATGAGCTGCCCTCCACCATGGTGAATAAGGAACCTGGTGACAGTCTCAGTTTGATATTGATCCTGGGCAAGATAATGGAGCAGCTGATGTACTCAATCAAGAATTAAAGGCGCGTAATATAATGAATGCCAATCAATATGGGTTTATGGAAAATACATCCTGTCAATTAACTTCATATTTTTTATGAGTTTACAAGTTTGGTTGGTAAAGGAGTTATATAATATACTTAGTCTTGGCATAAAGCATTTGACTTGGTACCACATGCCATTTTGATTTTCAAAAATAGAATCAGTACCTGGTTTCCATTGGCTCCAGGTGCAAACTCAAAAGTAGCCCCGATGCCCGGACCATAGCCCCTCCCCATGCTCTGCCGGTATCTGTCCTGAGGTCTCACCCTTGCTTAGCCTCTTCCTCCCTGAGGCCTGGCGCATGGCTCGCTCCTCTCCGCCCCTCCTTCCCTTGTTCCCCACTTTTTCCTCCGCTCCCTCCCCTGCTGTGCAAGTGGTCGGTGGGGCCTCAGGGGGAAGAGGCTGAGCAGGGGTGAAGCTCGGGGTGGAGTTTGGGCAGGGTTTTGGGGGGTGGGGGGGAAGAGACAGCTCAGACAGAGCCTCTGGGCAGAGATCAGGGGGCAAGGTCACAGTCCAGGGGCTGTGGCCCACAAAATATTAATGTGGCCTTGAATAGAATAATAAAATATTAACATGGTACACATTACATATAAGCAGCCATACTGGGTCAGACCAATGGTCCATCTAGCCCAGTATCCTGTCTTCCAACAGTGACCAATACTGGGTGCTGCAGAGGGAATGAACAGAGCAAGTAATCATGAAGTGATCCAGCCCCTGTTGCCTATTCCAAGCTTCTGGCAAACAGAGGCTAGGGACACCATCCCTATGTATTAAAAGCTGGCTAACTGGTTTTACAATGACAGGTTTCAGAGTAGCAGCCATGTTAGTCTGTATTCACAAAAAGAAAAGGCGTACTTGTGGCACCTTAGAGACTAACAAATTTATTTGAGCATAAGCTTTCGTGAGCTACAGCTCACTTCATCGGATGCATTCAGTGGAAAATACAGTGGGAAGATTTATATACATAGAGAACATGAAACAATGGGTGTTACCATACACACTGTAATGAGAGTGATCACCTAAGGTGAGCTATTACCAGCAGGAGAGCCGGCGGGGGTGGGGGGGGAGGCTTTTGTAGTGATAATCAAGGTGGGCCAGTTCCAGCAGCAACTGTAAACAGAACAATTATCATGTGACATTGTGAACAAAAGGGCTAATGTGATACTTGGATGCATAAACAGATATCTTGAGTAGGAACAGAGAGGTTAATTTATCTGTTGGATTACTGTGTCCAATTGTGATGTCCACAATACACTGGAGTTGGCTTACAGAAGAGCTAGGAGAATGATGAAAGTTAGAAAATGAGAATGATGAAAGTTAGAAAACATGCCTTATAGTGACTGAGCTCCTTGCAGGGCTGGTGTAACCACTAGGCTAACTAGGCAGCCACCTAGGGCGCCAAGATTTGGGGGCACCAAAAAGTGGTGCCCCAAATTTTTTTTTACACTATTGCTTAGGGGCAGGTACCTGTCAGTCTCCAGTGCTCAGGCCGCGCCAGGGCCAGCAGCCTCTTCACCTCAGAGTCTCCCCCACTTGCACAGGGGCCACTCCTCTTCTCATGCTCTCCGGCCGCTGCAGCTGCCCAGGAGGACGTGGGCGGGGGGTGCCACCATGGAGGAGACGCAAGGGGCCAGGCTTTGCTGAGGCCCCGCACCTGCTGGCCGAGAGCAGCAGGAACCGGGGGCTGCCCGAGCCCAAGGTGGCGGCAGCCTCCGCAGCAGCAGGGGCAGGCGGGGAGCATAGGCACCCTAGGCTCGGGCCGCCCAGCTCCCCCTGAGCGGTGCCTGGTTCCTGCTGCTCTTAGCCGGCAGGTGCAGGGCCCAGCTGAGCCCAGCCCCTTGTGTCCCCTCCATGGTGGCACCCCCGCCTGTGTCTTCACTGGCAGCCGCGGTTGCAGCGGCCGGGGAGCCTGAGAGGAGGAGTGGCCCCCCGGCAAGCGGGGGAGACTCCAAGGTGAAGAGGCTGCTGGCCCTGGCACGGCCTGAGCACTGGAGACTGACAGGTACCTGCCCCTGCCCCATCCCGGCACCGCCTGCCCCCCAGCCCAGTGAATGTTACCTGCCCCACCAGCCTCAGTGCCCTGCCCCATACTGTCAGCCACCCCAAGCTCACTGTGACACCAGCACCCCTTAGCAAAGATCCCCCTGATCTTCACAAACAGCTGTCACCACAGGCCTGACAAACTCACTGCACCCCACACGTATCTTACAGGGCAGTTACCCACAAAGAGGAATGTGGAAGGGATCTACACAAGGCTGGTAACTTGTCAAGAGTGAGAATCTTTGTGAGATGTGTGCATGGGTAATATTGAAGGAATGATGTATTTACCTTAAAAGTCTGCTTTACAGACTTGGAGTAGAAATTAATCACCAGGGGATAATGGCCTTTTGGGGCAAGGGGGATTTGTCACCCTGCCTAACCTGGCTGGTGATGCAATGCAAGGCCCAATTGTTTAGCTTTGCACAATAGTAAGATTTGAATGGGACACCATCAGAGGCAATGGCAAACAATTGAAAAGCCTTAAAAGGTAAAAAAGAAACATTACAACATCCATTACCCATTCTGACAGGCTGTTTATAATGTTAAGTTTGCTAGTTTTCTGGGGTGGGGGTGGGGGGGCACAAGGTGGAAGTTTCGCCTAGGGCGCAAAATATCCTTGCACTGGCCTTGGCTCCTTGAGTCTATTTCTTTAGCTTAACAAAGAGAAGGTTAAAGGGTGATTAGTCTTTAAGTACCTACATGGAGAACAAATGGATGATAATGGAGTCTTCAATCTATCAGAGAAAGGTATAACATGATCCAATTGCTGGAAGTTGAAGCTAGACAAATTCAGACTAGAAACAAGGCGTAAATTTTTAACAGAGAGGATAATTAACCATTGGAACAATTTACCAAGAGTCATGGTGGATTCTCCATGACTGGAACATTTTGAATCAAGATTGGATATTTTTCTAAAAGATACGCTCTCAAAATTATTTTGGTGGAAGTTCTGTGGCCTGTGTTTTAGAGGTCACACTGGATGATCACAATGGTCCCCTCTGGCTTTATAATCTATGAATTAGCTCTCAGTGTGATCCTAGATTGTACCATCTTGGATAATCCAACACTAGGTGTTTCTTGAACTGACTCTCTCTCCCCTCTCTCTCCACCTATTTTGGTGATGGGAAGAAGCAGGAGACCAAGGCAAAAGGCAATTTAAAATTACCAAAGATAGACAAGAGTACTTGTGGCACCTTAAAGACTAACATTTATTAGAGCATAAGCTTTCGTGGGCTACAGCCCACTTCATTGGATGCATAGAATGGAACATATAGTAAGAAGATATATACACACATACAGATAAGTTGGAAGTTACCATGCAAACTCTGAGAGGCTAATACATTAAGATGAGCTATTAGCAGGAGATAGTGATAATCAAGATGGCCCATTTCGACAGTTGACAAGAAGGTGTGAGGATACTTAATTTAGGGAAATCGATTAAATATGTGTAATAACCCAGCCACTCCCAGTCTCTATTCAAACCCAAGTTAATGGTATCTAGTTTGCATATTCATTCAAGCTCAGCAGTTTCTTGTTGGAGTCTATTTTTGAAACTTTTCTGTTGCAAAATTGGCCACTCAGTAAAAGATTTAAGGATGGCAGAGAGGTTGAAGTGTTCTCCTACCGTTTTTCCAAATGTTATGATTCCTGATGTCAGATTTGTGTCCATTTATTCTTTTGTGTAGAGACTGTCCAGTTTGGCAATGTACATGGCAGAGAGGCATTGCTAGCACATGATGGCATATATCACATTGGTAGACGTGCAGGTGAATGAGCCCCTGATGGTGTGGCTAATGTGACTAGGTCCTATGATGGTGTCACTTGAATAAATATGTCGACAGAGTTGGCATCGAGCTTTGTTGCAAGGATAGGTTCCTGGGTTAGTGTTTTTGTTGTGTGGTGTGTGGTTACTGGAGAGTATTTGCTTCAGGTTGGGGAGCTGTCTTTAAGCGAGGACTGGTCTGTCTCCCAAGATCTGTGAGAGTGAGGGATCATTTTTCAGGATAGGTTGTAAATCTGTGATGCACTGGAGAGGTTTTAGTTGGGGGCTGAAGGTGACAGCTAGTGGCGTTCTGTTATTTTCTCCGTTGGGCCTGTCCTGTAGTAGGTGACTTCTGGGTACTCTTCTGGCTCTGTCAATCTGTTTTTTCTCTTCAACAGGTGGGTACTATAGTTTTAAGAATGCTTGATAGAGATCTTGTAGGTGTTTGTCTCTGTCTGAGTGATTGGAGCAAATGCGGTTGTATCTTAGAGCTTGGCTGTAGACAATGGATCATGTGGTGTGTCCTGGATGGAAGCTGGAGGCATGTAGGTAAGTATAGTGGTCAGTAGGTTTTTGGTATACGGTGGTGTTTATGTGACCATCACTTATTAGCACAGTAGTGTCCAGGAAATGGACTGCTTGTGTGGATGGGTCTTGGCTGAGGTTGATGGTGGGATGGAAATTGTTGAAGTCATGGTGGAATTCCTCAACGGCTTCTTTTCCATGGGTCCAGATGATGATGATGTCATTAATGTAATGCAAGTAGAGTAGGGGACAAGAGCTAAGGAAGCGTTGTTCTAAGTCAGCCATAAAAATGTTGGCATACTGTGGGGCCATATGGGTACCCATAGCAGTGCCGCTGATTTGAAGGTATACATTGTCCCCAAATGTGAAATAGTTACGGGTGAGGACAAAGTCATAAAGTTCAGCCACCAGGTTTGCCATGACATTATCGGGGATACTGTTCCTGACGGCTTGTAGTCCATCTTTGTGTGGAATGTTGGTGGAGAGGGCTTCTACATCCATAGTGGCGAGAATGGTGTTTTCAGGAAGATCACCGATGGATTGTAGTTTCCTCAGGAAGTCGGTGGTGTCTCGAAGATAGCTGGGAGTGCTGGTAGCCTAGGGCCTGAAGAGGGAGTCTACATACCCAGACAATCCTGCTGTCAGGGTGCCAATGCCGGAGATGATGGGGCATCCAGGATTCCCAGGTTTATGGATCTTGGGAAGCAGATAGAATACCCCTGGTCAGGGTTCCAGGGGTGTGTCTGTGAGGATTTGTTTTTGTGCTTTTTCAGGGAGTTTCTTGAGTAGATGGTGTAGTTTCTTTTGGTATTCCTCAGCCCTGGTCTACACTAGGAGTTTAGGTCAAATTAAGCAGCATTAAATCGATGTAAACCTGCACCCGTCCACACGATGAAGCCCTTTTTTTTTTTAATTAAAGGGCTCTTAAAATCGATTTCCTTAATCCACCTCTGACAAGTGGATTAGCACTTAAATTGGCCTTGCTGGGTCGAATTTGGGGTACTATGGACGCAATTAGACGGTATTGGCCTCCAGGAGCTATCCCAGAGTTCTCTATTGTGACTGCTCTGGACAGCACTCTCAACTTAGATGCACTGGCCAGGTAGACAGGAAAAGGCCCGCGAACTTTTGAATTTCAATTTCCTGTTTGCATGGTCACCTGCAGCTTGCCATGCTGGCCAGAGCTCATCAGCAGAGGTGACCATGATGGAGTCCCAGAATCGCAAAAGAGCTCCAGCATGGACCGAATGGGAGGTACGGGATATGATCGCTGTATGGGGACAGGAATCTGTGCTATCAGAACTCTGTTCCAGTTTTTGAAATGCCAAAACATTTGTCAAAATCTCCCAGGGCATGAAGGACAGAGGCCATAACAGGGACCCGAAGCAATGCCGCGTGAAACTTAAGGAGCTGAGGCAAGCCTACCAGAAAACCAGAGAGGCAAACGGCCGCTTCGGGTCAGAGCCCCAAACATACCGCTTCTATGATGAGCTGCATGCCATTTTAGGGGGTTCAGCCACCACTACCCCAGCCGTGTTGTTTGACTCCTTCAGTGGAGATGGAGCCAACACAGAAGCAGGTTTTGGGGATGAGGAAGATGATGATGATGATGAAGTTGTAGATAGCTCACAGCAAGCAAGCAGAGAAACTGGTTTTCCCGACAGCCAGGAACTGTTTCTCACTCTGGACCTGGAGGCAGTCCCCCACGAACCCACCCAAGGCTGCCTCCCGGACCCGCCAGGCAGAGAAGGGACCTCTGGTGAGTGCACCTTTTAAAATACTATACATCGTTTAAAAGCAAGCATGTTTAATGATTAATTTGCCCTGGCATTTGCAGCTCTCCTGGATGTACTCCCAAAGCCTTTGCAAAAGGTTTCTGGGGAGGGCAGCCTTATTCCACCCACCATGGTAGGACACTTTACCACTCCAGGCCAGTAGCACGTACTCGGGAATCATTGTACAACAAAGCATTGCAGTGTATGTTTGCTGGCATTCAAACAACATCTGTTCTTTATCTCTCTGTGTTATCCTCAGGAGAGTGATATCATTCATGGTCACCTGGTTGAAATAGGGTGTTTTTCTTAAGGGGACATGCAGAGGTGCCCGTTCCTGCTGAGCTGTTTGCCTGTGGCTGAACAGAAATGTTCCCCGCTGTTAGCCAGGAGGCGGGGTGAGGGGCTAGCCACGTGGTGGGGGAGGCAAAATGCAACCTTGGAACAAAAGCACATGTGCTGTGTATGTAATGATAACAGCAAGGTTTACCGTGAAAGAGTGTAGCCATTGTTCTAGAAAATGTGTCTTTTTAAATACCACTGCCTCTTTTTTTTTTTTCTCCACCAGCTGCATGTGTTTCAATGATCACAGGATCTTCCCCTTCCCAGAGGCTAGTGAAGATTAGAAGGCAAAAAAAAAAAACACACTTGTGATATGTTCTCTGAGCTCATGGTGTCCTCCCACACTGACATAGCACAGACGACTGCGTGGAGGCAGACAATGTCAGAGTGCAGGAAAGCACAATATGACCGGGAGGAGAGGTGGTGAGCTGAAGAGAGGGCTGAAACTCAGATGTGGCGGCAGCATGATGAGAGGAGGCAGGATTCAATGCTGAGGCTGCTGGAGGGTCAAATCAATATGCTCCAGCGTATGGTTGAGCTGCAGGAAAGGCAGCAGGAGCACAGACCACCGCTACAGGCCCTGTGTAACCAACCGCCCTCCTCCCCAAGTTCCATAGCCTCCTCACCCAGATGCCCAAGAATGTGGTGGGGGGGCCTCCGGCCATCCGGCCACTCCACCCCAGAGGATTGCCCAAGCAACAGAAGGCTGGCATTCAATAAGTTTTAAAGTTTTAAACTTTTAAAGTGCTGTGTGGCCTTGTCCTTCCCTCCTCCACCACCCCTCCTGGTTCTTCTCTCCTCCACCACCCCTCCTGGGCTACTTTGGTAGTTATCCCCCTATTTGTGTGATGAATGAATAAAGAATGCATGAATGTGAAGCAACAATGACTTTATTGCCTCTGACAGCAGTGATCGAAGGGAGGAGAGGAGGGTGGTTAGCTTACAGGGAAGTAGAGTGAACCAAGGGGCGGTGGGTTTCATCATGGAGAAACAAACAGAACTGTCACACCGTAGCCTGTCCAGTCATGAAACTGGTTTTCAAAGCTTCTCTGATGCGCACCACGCCCTCCTGTGCTCTTCTAACCGCCCTGGTGTCTGGCTGTGCGAAACCAGCAACTAGCTCAACCTCCCACCCCACCATAAACATCTCCCCCTTACTCGCACAGATATTATGGAATGCACAGCAAGCAGTAATAACAGTGGGAATATTGGTTTCGCTGAGGTCTAACCGAATCAGTAAACTGCGCCAGCGCACTTTTAAACGTCCAAATGCATATTCTACCACCATTCTGCACTTGCTCAGCCTGTAGCTGAACAGCTCCTGACTACTGTCCAGGTTGCCTGTGTACGGCTTCATGAGCCATGGCATTAAGTGGTAGGCTGGGTCCCCAAGGATACATATAGGCATTTCAACATCCCCAACAGTTATTTTCTGGTCTGGGAATAAAGTCCCTTCTTGCAGCTTTTGAAACAGACCAGAGTTCCTGAAGATGCGAGCATCATGTACCTGCTTTGAAAGAAGTCTGTGTCCATGTCCTCATCACTCACATTACCGCTCTGATGTTGCCTACTCGCCCGGTTTCACTTTGCCAGGTTCCGGTGCTGCATATACTGCTGGATAATGCGCGTGGTGTTTAATGTGCTCCTAATTGCCAAAGTGATCTGAGCGGGCTGCATGCTTGCTGTGGTATGGCATCTGCACAGAAAAAAGGTGCGGAACGATTGTCTGCCGGTGCCCTGACGGAGGGAGGGGCAACTGATTACATGGTTTATAGGGTTGGCTTACAGGGAATTAAAATCAACAAAGGGGGTGGCTTTGCGAGAAACTGAATGGCCCCCTCAAGGATAGAACTCAAAATCTCAAGGATAGAACTCAAAACTGGGTTTGGCAGGCCGTTCATTTCACAGAGGGAAGGAGGAGAAAATGAATACAAAACAAATCTGGTCTATTTCTTGTTTTGAGCCACTTCATCTATCTTTATACATCTTGCTGGCAGCAGACTGTGCAGTACGACAGCTAGCCGTCATTATCTCCTGGATGCTCGGCAGAAGACGGTGCAGTATGACCACTAGCCATCATCTTCTGCTGGCTGGAGGTTAAAAGACAGCGCACTGCCGGTAGGACTGAATCGCCATGAGACGAAACAAGGGAAATGACCTGGCTGAGTCACTCCCGTGTTTGCCCAGCTGCCCAATTAAAAGAGCACCCAGGACTACGTTGATGATGGCTACCAGTCATACTGCACTGTCCGCTGCCAAAAGGCAATTAACTGCTGCTGTGTAGCAATGCAGTACCACGTCTGCCAGCACCCAGGAGACATACGGTGATGGTTTGCTGAGTGGGCTCCATGTTTGCTGTGGTATGGCGTCTGCACAGGTAACTCAAGAAAAAGGGTGCAAAACAATTGTCTGCCCTTGCTTTCACGGAGGGAGGGAGGGAACGGGGCCCTGACAATATGTACCCAGAACCACCCGCGACAATGTTTTAGCCCCATCAGGCACTGGGATTTCTACCCAGAATTCAGATGGGCGGCGGAGACTGTGGGAACTGTGGGATAGCCACCCACAGTGCAACGCTCCAGAAGTCTACGGTTGCCTCGGTGCTGTGGACACATTCCGCCGACTAGATGCACTTAGAGCACTTGTGTGGGGACACACACAATCAACTGTATAAAACCGCTTTCTACAAAACTGACTTCTATAAATTCGACCTAATTTCGTAGTGTAGACATACCCTCAGTGGGATCAGAGGATAAAGGCCTGTAGAATGTGAGTTAGAGAGCTGCCTAGAAGCCTCTTGTTCATATTCCAACTTATTCATGATGACGACAGCACCTCCTTTGTCAGCCTTTTTGATTATGATGTCAGAGTTGTTCCTGAGGCTGTTGATGGCATTGTGTTCAGCACGGCTGAGGTTATGGGGCAAGTGATGCTGCTTTTCCACAATTTCAGCCCATGCACGTCGACGGAAGCAATCTATGCAGAAGTCCAGTCTGTTTCGACCTTCAGGAGGACTCCACGCAGAATCCTTCTTTGTGTATGTCTGTCAAGGTTCCTTCCCCACTCTGAACTCTAGGGTACAGATGTGGGGACCTGCATGAAAACCCCCTAAGCTTATTTTTACCAGCTTAGGTTAAAACTTCCCCAAGGTACAAACTATTTTACCTTTTGCCCTTGGACTTTATTGCTGCCACCGCCAAGCGTCTAACAGATATACAACCGGGAAAGAGCTCTCTTGGAAGCATCTTTCCCCCCAAAATCCTCCCCAAACCCTACACCCCCTTTCCTGGGGAAAGCTTGATAAAAATCCTCACCAATTTGCATAGGTGAACACAGACCCAAACCCTTGAATCTTAAGAACAATGAAAAAGCCTACAGGTTCTTAAAAGAAGAATTTTAACTGAAGAAAAAAAATAAAAGAATCACCTCTGTAAAATCAGGATGGTAAATACCTTACAGGATAATCAGATTCAAAACATAGAGAATCCCTCTAGGCAAAACCTTAAGTTATAAAAAGACACAAAAACAGGAATCTGCATTCCATTCAGCACAGCTATTTTATCAGCCATTTGAACAAAACAGAATCTAACACATATCTAGCTAGATTACTTACTAAGTTCTAAGACTCCATTCCTTTTCTGTTCCCGGCAAAAGCATCACACAGACAGAGAGACAGGCTTTGTTTGTCCCTCCCCCCAGCTTTTGAAAGTATCTTGTCTCCTAATTGGTCATTTTGGTCAGGTGCCAGCGAGGTTATCCTAGCTTCTTAACCCTTTACAGGTGAAAGAGTTTTTCCTCTGGCCAGGAGGGATTTTAAAGGTGTTTACCCTTCCCTTTATATTTATGACTGCGTAGTGTTGGTAGGAAGGATTCTGTGGGTTAGTATGTTGTTCAGAGGTGTGTTGGAAATATTCTTGGAGTCAGAGATGTTGAAAGTAGGATTCTAGGTCACCACAGAACTGTATCATGTTCATGGGCCTGGAGGGGCAAAAGGAGAGGCCCCGAGATAGGACAGACTCTTCTGCTGGGCTAAGAGTATAGCTGGAAAGATTAACAATATTGCTGGGTGGGCTAAGGGAAAAACTGTTGTGGCTCCTTGTGGCATGTAGCAGTTTAAATAGTTTAGTGTCCTTTTTCCTTTGTAGAGAAGCAAAGTTTGTGTTGTAAATGGCTTGTCTAGTTTTTGTAAAGTCCAGCCACGAGGAAGTTTGTGTGGAAGGTTGGTTTTTTATGACAGTATCCAGTTTTGAGAGCTCATTCTTAATCTTTCCCTGTTGGCTGTATAGGATGTTGATCAGGTGGTTTCAGTTTCTTTGAGAGTGTGTGGCACAATCTCTCAGCATAGTCTGTGTGATATCTAGATTGTAATGGATTTTTTACCTTTAGTCCTTTTGGTGTGATGTCCATCTGTTTGCATTTGGAAAGAAAGACAAAGGATAGAGAAAGATGCACTGTGCAGTGATAATAGTCTGATTCAAAACCCATTGACTTTAATGGGCTTTGGATCAGGCTCTAAATTAAAAGTGAAGCCAATTTTCTTATGGCCTAGTTCACTCTTGAGCTCAAGTCCCTGGAGATAAAAGGCCAGTTTATTAAACCACATTACCAGTCACCTATTTTTTATGATTGGTTGTTTTTAAGATAAACATATTGGGGTCTATAGGCATGCAAGGACTTTAGGTGTAATTCCTATTAATGCTAGAGGCAATGAAGTCACATAAATCCTTTTCAGCAATGGGAGAATGGAGCCCTTTGAGTGTCTCCTACATAGGTTAGAACTATCCCGTCACACGATAACAAGTTTATAGATGTTTTTATATTTTAGAGGCAGAGACAAGTTTTACATGAGATTTTTTTACCTCTAAGTGTAGATGCAGTTAGTTTATTTTGGCTCCCAGCACACACAGATTTATGACAAAACAATAAATTAGAGTAGTCAGGTTTCCTTCAGGCACTCAGACTTTTTGAATCAGAAGAAAAAGTTGTAACAATTGCAGAATATTAAATAAAACTAAGCTAACGTGTGTGTATATGATTACTTATGTAAGCGCTTAGACATACAAATGCCTAAATACTAATATCATTATTAAGAGTTACAGAGGTGATTCCAGCCAAATTAGTGAAAGATCATTGCAGTAACTATCTATGCAGGACTGAACATGATTGGGAATCTTGGATATTTCCCTGACAATATAAAGTACATTGAAATTTTATTTTTGGTGTGTCTCTGCAGACATATTTCAGAGTAACAGCCGTGTTAGTCTGTATTCGCAAAAAGAAAAGGAGGACTTGTGGCACCTTAGAGACTAACCAATTTATTAGAGCATAAGCTTTCGTGAGCTACAGCTCACTTCCTCAGATGCATATCGTGGAAACTGCAGCAGGCTTTATATATACACAGAGAATATGAAACAATACCTATTCCCACCCCACTGTCCTGCTGGTAATTATTCTAACATCACATGAGATATCAGTTCAATAGACACGATATTTATGAAGACATCTGTGGCTAAACTTAGGAGAAAAACTTGTTTGTATTCTCATTTTCTTTTCACTTTTTATTGAAGAAGCTAAACACAGTTTAATCAAGTATGATTTGATTGCAGTTTTATGTGCACCTGGACATGAATATAAAGATTTAAATAGTATTGTGTTTTAACTCTGCAGATATTATAGTCATCCATAAATAATTCCAGCCGATAATGTGTGTTGGTAATAAACCCAATCTTGTACTGACCAGGCCCCAGATTAATGCTATTTTTGAATGCTTATTTATTTAAATTGACATAAGGTAGAGGTAATCAATTTTTTCAGCAATCATTTTGTTGAAAAATGCCAATTTGTGAAATTGAAACTGTTTGTGAAGCATGATCAAGTTCAACAAGTTTCCTGACTTAACAAGAAAAGTTCAGAAAATGAAATCTTCAAAATGAAAAAATTCCTCATTCTTTTTTGTTGCTTGATGACTTTGTTTCAAAGTATAAGCTAATTAGACTGAAAAAAGGTAAAAAATCAACACAAAAATGTTTCAGTTGACCTAAAATGAAGAAATTTTTTCAGTTCAGATATTTGCAAGATTTTGATTTTTTTGTTCTGATCTGAGATGAGTAATATTTTCAAACTCTCAAATAGTTGCTGGATGGGAACTGTTGCCTACCCAACTCTTGCTTAAAGTCAACCTCCCCCCACCCCCCAAACTCAGACTCTGTCATCATTCACTCCCACAGTCCTTCCCCTCAGGAAAAGCCTTGCAGTATGACCAAAGGGTCAACAGATTTGGACTCTGGCAGATAACAAAGAAGCTGATATAAAAACTGAGGATGTCTCACTGAAAATGCATGCCTCAAACTACCAAACATTTATTCAAACGTTTATTGGTTTGGTTACCTCATGATCTCATCTGGTATTGCACAAGGAGAGCAGCTGTCTCTGAGATAATCAGGAACCACCCCTGTCAGGGTTCTTTCCCCACTCTGAACTCAAGGGTACAGATGTGGGGACCCGCATGAAAGACCCCCTAAGCTTATTCTTATCAGCTTAGGTTAAAAGCTTCCCCAAGATACAAACTTTGCCTTGGCCTTGAACAGTACGCTGCCACCACCAAGCGTTTTAAACAAAGAACAGGGAAAGAGACCACTTGGAGACATCTTCCCCCAAAATATCCCCCCACGCCCTACACTCCCTTTCCTGGGGAAGGCTTGATAAGAATCCTCACCAATTTGTACAGGTGAACACAGACCCAAACCCTTGGATCTTAAGAACAATGAAAAATCAATCAGGCTCTTAACAGAAGAATTTTAATTAAAGAAAAGGTAAAAGAATCACCTCTGTAACATCAGGATGGAAAATGCTTTACAGGGTATTCAGATTCAAAACACAGAGGATCCCCCTCTGGGCAAAACCTTAAAGTTACAGAAAACAGGAATAAACCTTCCTCTTAACACAGGGAAAATTCACATAAAATAAAAGATAAACTAATCCGCCTTGCCTGGCTTACCTATATTGGTTGCAATATTGGAGACTTGGATTAGGATGGATTGGAGAAGATGGATTCTGTCTGGCCTCTCCCAGTGCCAAGAGAGAATAAACATGTAAACAAAGAGCACAAACAAACCCCCCCCCCACCTACCCCAGCCGCAAGATTTGAAAGTATCTTGTTCCCTTATTGATCCTTTGGGTCAGGTGCCAGCTAGGTTAGCTGAGCTTCTTAACCCTTTACAGGTAACAGGATGTTGCCTCTGGCCAGGAGGGATTTTATAGCACTGTAAACAGAAAGATGGTTATCCTTCCCTTTATTTATGACAACCCTATTTAACACATCAGTTAGAATTAGCATCTTAAAAACCAGAAGTTAAGACAGACCAAGGTGCACAAGCACTCACTGTGAGAGGCACCACTAACAAATGGGCCAGCCATATCCTTCACTGGCTTAAGTTTCTGATCAATCTTAAATTTAGCCCCATGTGAAGCACACTGTAAATGGATGAGCACAACCTTGCCTATAAATTTATTCAAAAAGGAGGATCAGAGAAGCTAATCAACACTAAAACAGTTTCTTGAGCAAAGGGCTAACCATTGTTTCTTTAAGGGAAGCTGGCCTCTGGCTATTCCAAAGGTAAGCCGTGATGATCCCCTCCAACAAAGACTCCCCAAACATCTCCCTCACCAAAATGTTTTGTAACAGATGGGATGGGGTCGTGTGGGGGGTGGTGTCTAACTCACATGATATAGCCTAATGCTCCTGAAGCACTTCCAGAACTTCATGGCGCAACAGTGACTGAAACTCCGAGAAAACCATACATTTGTATGTCAGCTGGTGGCCCCATCACCAGCCTGGAAGAATCAGCTGCACCCTGTTCAGTTTATGGCACTTGCATCAGGGCTCAGTTTATTAGTCCACATAAAAGAAAGGAAACATGAAACAACATAAAGTAATAGTCCTGTTCCCCACCTAACTTGTAGGGTCTTCAGACCTTCAACTGCTCACAGGTCAGGCTTGCCTCCTTGCCATCCTCTGCTGCAGCTATAGGAGAGCATGCTCACTGCCTTCTTCTGCTGCCAGGCACCCTCGTGGTGATGGACCCTCCTTTATACCCTCCTAGCTGGGAATCATTGGCCCCAATAACTTGCTGCTGTCCAGCTGATTTGGAGCAGCTGCCTGCTGGGCTCCTGTCCAGAACAGGGCTGGTTGCTTCCTGCCTTACAGGGGCAGACAGCCCTGTTACATGCCCCTATTCCCCCCACCCTCCGAGAGTGAAGTCCAAGATGGACTCTTAGTCTACCAAGTTTTCCCCCGCCTAAGAAAAAAAGTCTGCATTCACATGGGTGGCTCCAGATTGGTGGCAAACCGTAAATGTATATGGTTGCAGAGCCAGGTACAATTGCGGCAACCTAGGGTTCTTTTCTCTCATAATATACAGTTATTTTCAAGGAGCATGGTCAGTGATTAGAATGAAAGGTGCTCCAATCAGGTAATGCCTCAGCACCCCGATGGCCCACTTTATTGCTGCCACTCTGTCTCAACCACCGAATAGTTTTGTTCCAACAGAAGAAATTTTCTGCTCAGGTTTATAATGGGGTCATCTCCATCCTCAAACTCCTGAGAGAAGACAGCCACCTGGTCTGCATTTGGCAGCATCTGTCTGCAGGATAAAGACTTTAGTAATGTCTGGGCTACCTAACACCAGGGCACTGCAGCGGATCTGTTTTATTTCCCCAAAAGCATTCACATATGTGCAAGTCCAATTGTGGCACTCTGTATCTCAAAGCAGCACCCTGGAACCCCCATATTCACCTTATATAATTATGATATATTTCACACGAGGCATGCCATGTAAGATATCATATGAAAGGTCACAATCTGCTGAAACCCTTTGTTCTGTCAAAATATGTATAGTATGAGTGTGTGTGAAGTTGAGATTCTGCTGTATGGTTGTTACTGAAATGTGTTCTGAATTTGGGAGTTGCCCAGTGACAACAAAGTGATGCAGTCCCAGGAGGGTGTTACGTTACCATTAATCAGCGGGGGAGTTGTAAACAAGGAATTTACAATGCTGTAAGAGAGCTACACAAGCATCACACAATGGGGGATTGCTCAACTCTGTGATGCAACAAAGCCCACCAGGACAAGTCTAAGCTAGTGTTTTCAAGGTACATGGAGTGAGAATATAAAATAGAGGACAGTGGCACAATGCTTTTACCTTTCTCCTCCCCTACTTATGCTGGAAGCAACAAGAATGCTGGGAAGACCAAGACTTGAACTGAGAAGACTGGTCCCAGACTTAAAGGGGAAGCCTGTATATTAAGAACTGTACCCTTACCTGCAACATCCAGTGGGGTGAGAAAAACTGCTTGATCCCAATACTGCTTAGTTTAATAGGGTTTAATATTTAGACTGTGTGCTCACCTTTTATTTTCTTTGGTAATTATCTTGGACCTTTTAGGCCTACCCCTTATAATCACTTAAAATCTACCTTTATGTAGTTAATAAATCTGTTTAATATTTTACCTAAAACAGTGGGCTTTTTGTTAAAGTGCTTGGAAAATCTCATCTTGGCTTACAAAAGCTAGTGTGTGTCCTCTCCACATTGAGGGAGAGAAGAGTGGGTAATAAACTTATACTGGTCAGAAGTCTGACCAAGGCAAGACAGTATAGTCTGGGGGTGCAAGGCTGGGGGCTTGGGAGACTTGCTGGTGCCTTTTTCTGTGTGATTCATGAGTGTCTCAGGAAGCACTCATGCAATTTAGCTGGGTCTGGGGCTCCACATGGTGTTGTGCTGAGTGATAACAGCATCTGGAAGGGTTTGCAGCTTGGCACTAGCAAAGCATTGTGTGAGAGCCCAAGATGGAGAGTTAATGAGGCACAGCAGTCTGATTTGTGTCCATTTATTCTTTTACGTAGAGACTGTCCAGTTTGACCAATGTACATGGCAGAGGGGCATTGCTGGCACATGATGGCATATATCACATTGGTAGATGTGCAGGTGAACGAGCCTCTGATAGTGTGGCTGATGTGATTATGCCCTATGATGGTGTCCCCTGAATAGATATGTGGACACAGTTGGCAACGGTCTTTGTTGCAAGGATAGATTCCTGGGTTAGTGGTTCTGCTGTGTGGTTTGTGGTTGTTGGTGAGTATTTGCTTCAGGTTGGGGGGCTGTCTGTCAGCAAGGACTGGCCTGTCTCCCAAGATCTGTGAGAGTGATGGGTCATCCTTCAAGATAGGTTATAGATCCTTGATGATGCATTGGAGAGGTTTTAGTTGCGGGCTGAAGGTGATGGCTAGTGGCGTTCTGTTATTTTCTTTGTTGGGCCTATGTAAAAGAATAAATGGACACAAATCAGACATCAAGAATTATAACATTCAAAAACCAGTCGGAGAACATTTCAATCTCTTTGGTCACTCGATTTCAGACCTAAAAGTGGCAATTCTTCAACAAAAAAAACTTCAAAAACAGACTCCAAGGAGAGACTGCTGAATTGGAATTAATTTGCAAACTGGATACAATTAACTTAGGCTTGAATAGAGACTGGGAGTGGATGTGTCATTACACAAAGTAAAACTATTTCCCCATGTTTATTCCCCTCCTCCCCCCACTCCCCATACTGTTCCTCAGACATTCTTGTCAACTGCTGGAAATGGCCCACCTTGATTATCACTACAAAAGGTTCCCCCCCAGCCCCTGCTCTCCTGCTGGTAATAGCTCACCTTACCTGGTCACTCTCATTACAGTGTGTATGGTAACATCCATTGTTTCATGTTCTCTGTGTATATTCCACTGAATGCATCCGATGAAGTGAGCTGTAGCTCACGAAAGCTCATGTTCAAATAAATTGGTTAGTCTCTAAGGTGCCACAAGTCCTCCTTTTCTTTTTGCGGATACAGACTAACACGGCTGCTACTCTGCAATAGGTCATAAGAGGTACTTGTGTGCATGCAAAATGCACTTAGATCCCGAATTTGACTCTTAAAAATAAAATTAAAAAAATGAAAGCTCCTTCACTGAGAATGAATTCTTACTGAGGTTACAGCTGTCTTTCCTATCTAGCTGGGTTGGCTCCTTTAGGTGTTACTGAGTGCATTGTCCCAGTTTTTTGTTCTTGCACGGGTGGTGAAGCAACAAGGGGTAGGTGAAGGGGAGACACTCCAAGGACATTTTTATGGATGATCTCCAAAACTCTAAGGCCATTCCGGTGAGCAAACCTTACTCTTTATTTACATTTCATATTTTTAGTTTTTCATACATCATGGTTGACATACATCATGTCAGTTATGTAAAAATACTAGTTCTGCATCTTTTGCTCTTGAAATTCTCATTTATCTTTCACATCCCAGGCCAAATTCTGCACTTACATTCCAAGCATCCCTATTGACTTGAAATCAATGGAGTTGCACAAGATGTAAGCCAGGGCAGAATTTAACTCCCTGTGTTCAATATTCATTTTCTCCCTCCCCCCTCCCCCCACATAGAAAAAGAAAAAGGGCTAAGGGTAGCGGGGGAGGGAGAGAACAATTAGAAACCTGATCCTTTGTCACATATATTCCATTCAAAATTAGTATTTGCTAATATTTACTTTTTTGATATAGTCTCTTTCTTAAAATTAAATAATAACGATAAATAATAATTCAAGGTTTTCAATTTGACCAAGGCTATCTAGGTCTGTCTATGGATTCTTGAGCTATTCATAAACCAGTTTAGCTCTGCACTTGTGTTGTAGAAGGATGGAATTATAGCTTTGCAGTAGATTAGGTTTCTTTGTATTATTCTATTTATATATCTAGTTGCTCTGTTATGCATTTTCTTCATACTATCTTATAAACTGATTGGGACATATCTCCTTTTCTATTGTGTGCATAAGTGCCCACCACAGTATGGATTTAAAAGCAAAATTAAATACACAAAATCCCAGGCTTAGAAAATCAGTGGTGCTGCATTGTAATTCGGCCTACAGTTCTACATACCTACATTCATCTTATAAAGGAAATGCAATTAAAGACATGGATTGCTGAGAAATGGGAATTATATTCCACAAATAGTAATGCGTAAATTTCGCCCATTTCTGGCCCCGTATGCCCTCCTTGAGCTTTACTGCAGAAAGCTCTCAATACACTAGACTATGTCATATCTAAGTTCATTTGGCACCTGTGTTTGTTTTCTGGCTCTGTGCCTTTGTGTCCTAAAATTATAGACACATAACCCTTGAATCTGCTGTGTGACTTGAAACAACAAACACGCTATTGTTTCCCGTGAGAGACATAATAGCGAGGGAAAATACTGAGTATTTGACTAAGCAATAAAATGTTATTCAAGCATCTTAGCATAAAGCAGATTCTAATACTATTCTTTTCTTACACTGTATTTGTTGAATTTGGTATTCATGGAAGTAGGGACTCATAAAACCGACTAAATACAAGCATAATGCAGGCAGGTACTATGCAAGTTTTCCCTCAAAGCTTTATCAGTCCACTTTCCTCTCATTTTGCTGCTGTTTCACTATTGGATCTCTGCAGTGGGGCAGAAATGTGGTTCTTTTTGTTATGTAGACAAACATACTAAGGTTGAGGATGAAACTGCTCTAGCTCTTTCACTTGACCTAAGCAGGATTTAAAAGGTGAAAGGTTAGTTCATTAATGCACCATATCCTCTAATCATCACGTATCCAATCCAATAAAGGACTAGTGGAGATCAGAAAAAGTACAGAAATGTAACAGTTGGTCAGGTTTTAGGATTGAAGAGGGTGCAAGTTCCCTCTCCCAATATAACTTTTGGTTTATGGAACAATGTTGACTCTAGAGGATGCTGTAGGCCCCCCCTTTATGAATGGATGATTGTTGCGAGGACGGTCAGAAATCCAAAGCTTTATGGGCAAAAAGTATACCAGAAAGGAAGGTCCCAGCTAGGATTCTGGAAGAGGTGGTTGCCACCAAATATATATATTTACAATTATACAATGCTAAAAATCAGTTGCTTACCAATAGTGGTCATCAAACAAAAGTCCAACAGAACTGCACTCAGTGTGTTTGGTAGGGTAGCCACCTTTCTAATTCCCAGTAACCAGACTCCTTAGACTCTGCCCCCTTCCCTGACCCTTGGCCCCAAGGCCCACCCCGTCCCACCTCTTCCCCCAGGCCCGTCCCGGCTCCACTTCTTCTTCTGAGGCCCCAGCCCTGCTTCACCTCTTTCCCCCAAGGCCCGGCTCCCATCACTTGCTCCTCTCCCCACCCTGCTTTACCTCCATCACTTGCTGGATCATCTCAAGGAGCCTGCCCGGAGGAGGCAACATAGCTGAGCAGCGGCTGGTGCAGATTAATGACCGGAACATTCCCTTGCCCCACAGTAATCGGGTTTTTGGATGCCATTTAGGGTTGCCAGGTCCCCGAAACCTGAGCACCTGGCAACCTTAAATGACACCCAGATACAGAAGCCAAAAACCAGACTGTCCAGGTAAAAAACCAGACAGGTGGCAACCCTATTTGTTTGGGATATTTTGGGGTAGTCAGTTTAAATAAGGTAATCTCTTGTACAGGTCTAACTAAAAATTCAATAATCTCTAATCCCCTTTATCCCTGCTTTGGTCCTCCATATGGTCTTTCAGACCAATTTTGTGTGTTTTGTATGCATTTATATACTAATAATAAAAATGTAAATTAAAGAATCAGAAACTGATGGCATTAGTTCATAATACTTCCCTGGAAGCATACATGCACAGAGAAAACATTTGAAAAAAATATTAGAAGCTCTAGGAAGCATGGAGTGTTTAATATCCAGATTAAATATTGGTAGAGCTTGAGTTCTTTTCCTGTCAGTCTATCTCCTGCTGTTGTAAAAGACTCCTGTCACAGATCTCCTGACCAATTATGTCTGCTGTAGCTTGGGAAGAATCCTCTGTATGGCTGCTCACTGTGCAATGGGTGATGAACAGTAGACTGCTCTGAATTATTATCATGGTAAACCCTTTATGGGTTTTAGAAACAATTAACTTATCTATTTTCTACTAGTCCTAAAGCTTTCTGGGTAGCACAAATGTAAATGTATTTTAACCTCAAATCCAATGTATAATTTTTGTGAAACTGGAAGTAGGGAACCAGCATGATTGGAAGATACATTTCAATTAATTCTTCCACCAATGCTTTATCTGTTCAGCATCAGAACCTTTTATAGTGTTAAAATTAACAATTATGCAGCTGATGGCTGGCTGAATCCACAAGGGGACCTGGAAAGGGCCTCAGATAACACAACATGTATAAATCATTCAGGAGAGCAATTCATGAAAGAAAAGTTATCTGTGTTTTGGATGACATTGGAAGAACTAAATAGGAGTCAATTTGAAGAAGGGACATTTCGCTCCATTGTCCAGTATGGCTTTTGTGTGTGTGTGTGTGTTGTAATATACATTTTCAAAATTAATTAACCATTAACAGCAAGATAAATGTCTCTTCTTGTGCTAAGGAAATATTGGAGTCAGTGGTGAAAGATTATTTCACATGAGTAGCACTCTTAAAGAAAGCTGTTGCCAGATAAGGTGGCAACAGTACTTTGAAGAGGAACAATGAGAAGTGACAGACAAGCCCATGTTTACCAAAGTGAATAGAGGACTTGCAGGTTTCCACTCACTGATCAGTTACATAAGCATAGTGAATCCAATCTGGAGTGATGTTTCACCAACCCATATCAGTGACAAAGTGGTAACTACTTCAGAATATAATAATATGCCGTGAAATCTTACTCCAGGCAGTAATGAATAACATTTTATGTTGCAGTTTTACAAAACACTTTAAAATACATAATTGGAACTGGCCTTATGTTTAAACATTTGGCAACTGCAACGTATTTTTGTTCAGTGCCGTCTTCCAATGTTCAGGCTTTTGATTGCAGAGTGGCTGGGGCGTGGCGTGAATCTGCAGGGCCCAAGCTTAAAATAATACTCCATTAATAGGGCCAGAAATGTGGCAATTGGAGGAAGATGTTCTTGTTCTACAACTAGCCTGGGGCTTAATCTGACACCTGCTCCCTGGGCGGAACTACATGGAGTCTCTTGTGTTGATTGGCCTCAGAACTGAGCCCCAAAAGAGATTACCATATTACTATAGGGAATATAGTACCAGTCTATCTAGCTTAGTACTCACCATGGTAAATCAGATCACAGTCTTGCCAAGAATGTCCAAATACCTTTTCCTGAAATGTTGCCTTCCAAAATACAATCAACTAGGAGAGAGAATTTTGATACTGTAAGAAGGGTGAGATTGGTGTCACCCTAAGAGTTGTGCAAATAACTGATTTTTTGGTTTTCTGGCTGGACTGAAACATTGAAAAATTTTGGGGTCTACCTGAGACCAAAAAAATTCATATTTTTCAGCAAACCAGAACGTTTTTTAAAAAATCATTTCAGGTTGAACAGAATGTTTTGTTTAGCTTTAGAGGTTTTTTTAATCTTTTAAAAAATTACATTGAAGTAAAAATAAAAATGTAATTTCAAATCACAAATCAAAATGTTTTATTTCAAAAATGTCAAAACAAAACATTTAAAGAAATCAGGAAAAAATTACCGCACTAATTTGGTGAATTAAACAAGTAAATAGTCAACTAACTATAGGTAGATTAAGAATAGTGGAGCGGATGTGTATTGATGTGTATTCTTGGTTTATTTATATTTTAAAAATTGTATATATTATTAAATGTTTTAAAATATATATTAAAATACAAATAAACCAAGAATATTCTTGTTCTACCCATAATTAGTTGACTATTTAGTTGTATGTTTCAAATGTATTAGAATTCTTTGTCTTTCATTTATTTTCCTGTATGGATATTTAAATGTACTCTTCTGGGTGGCTCTGACTATACAACATGTAAGATATTTTTATGTGACTTATTTTTATCTTTGATATACATTAGCAGTAATATTAATTGGTCAAGGAGCCGCCATCCCCTCTAGTTTGCAGTACAAGAATGTTCACATTCATGAATAAATTTAACGAGGACATATGAGCATCTTGCATATTTTTCCATTCAAATACAAACACTTCTAATTACAAACCTGATGGAACACTGGTGCAGAAAATACCTCGTTCAAATGATAAGTTTTCTTTAACTGTCAGAAAAATGTTTGCTAATGTACAGAAAAAAATGCTTTGTATTAACTTTGACACACTTTGCTGTACACTTCTTCCTAATGACACTCAACAGGCTTTGCTTTTTGTTGCATCTGCCAAGTAGTGGCAAAACACTAGAGAAGCAATAGAGTCCCCCAACCAATACCTTCTATGCACTCTGTTGGTCCTCCAAAAAACCCAAACCAATCAAACCTAGCCAAGACCTGATCTATACCGTCATGGTGTATATTTAACAGAGATAAAATAATGGCATTCATTGGAAACTATCCACACAAAAACCAGACATACCACAAAAAGCCTCTTTCTTTTGGTGGCTCATAATAGTTGAAGGCCCATATTCTGTTGTACCAGAAGGACAGGGGGCTGTCTGGCTCTCTGATTCACAGGGCAGAGCTGTACTCTGCTAACATCCTGCATGGGTTAGAGCATCTTGGAGGCTGCTCTAATTTTATACCAGCTGGCTACAGTCCTTAAGGGACAGTATGCCAGCTGAACAGAGTATCCCACTCTGTGCCAGGGATAAAAGGAGTGGCTCAGAGGCCAGGTAAATCGCCTCATGCTAAGAGCTCTTCCATGCCTGGGAAATTGTCAGCTGGCTAGGTCCAACTGCTTTCCAGTTCCTTTGCACCGCTCCAGTACATGGGTCACTTTCATGGAGGAGATAAGTCAGTGGTCTAGGGCCAGGTCTACATTATAAACTTACATTGGTATAACTATGTTGCTCAGGGATGTGAAAAATCCACACCTCTCAGCAATGCAGTTATAGTGACCTAACCCCTGGTGTAAACAGAGCTCTGTTGACAGGAGAGCTTCTCCCATCGACATAGGCTACGCCTCTCATGGAGGAGGATTAACTATGCTGATGAGAGAAGCTCTCCCTTAGTGTAGTAGATCGGCCCTAAGAATCAGATTTGAAATTTCTAGGCTCACTGGAACCACAGGCTTGAATGCTGGCAGTCGACTCAGCCATTGGTCATTCAGGGACAGAGAGCTGTGGTTTGAGAACTAAGATTTCTTGAATTCTAATCCTGGCTCTTACACTGCTCCCTCTTTCACCAGGGGAAAGTTGTTTATTCCTTTCTGATGTAGTTTCCTATCCATATGACTGAGACAATAACACTTATTTAGCTCCCTCACATGGGTGCCATAAGGATGAATTAGTTAATATTTATAAAGCACTTTGAAAACGTTAAGTGCTATGTATTACTCTTATAGATAATTATATTTCTATGGAACCAACTGTGTAGGGCTTTTTTGGATCCAAGTTTACACAGAGAGAACCTGTCTACTCAGCATGGATATTAAAAATCCTAGGGCACTTTTCATAAGAGTGAAGGTTTGCCTTAATGTCTTTGGCCATACCTTTGCCTCCTGGCTCCTAGCATTGCACATTGTACTGAATGCTTACCTTCTGTCTTGCAACCCACAGTTGCCTATATTTCAGTAATGGGGTAAATGATTCCTTAGATAGTACTAGAGCTAAAATGTGTATTAATTAATATAGGTGTTGATTTCTCCTTTTTTCTGTTTGGAAAATGTCCACAAACAGATTCCAAAATTCTCAGATTTATTCATCATTCAAAATTAAAGTTTTTCCCATTTTTTTCTGTATTAATATCTCACACACAGTTGATTGTGAATATTTAACATTTGATCTTCAAAATTCCTGTTGTTAATTACCTAAGTCAGGTGATATTGTTTCTGTTCCCTGGGTGGATAACTTGCCAACACAGTGCAGATTTCAGGTTTCAAATATAACAAGAGATTGTACAGTTCAGAATTTGCTTCCAGTGACTATAAGAACATTTGAGCTTACCATTCACATTTCAAGAAGTATTTTTCTCAGTAAAACTTGAGAGATTGATATTCGTGGAAGGCAGACATGGAAGGGTTGAAGATATATTCAAATTGAAATTCCTTGTCAATATCAGGTATTTTTTTTTCTATTCTTACTTCAGCTGTAATATGGATATAGTTAGTAAAACTCTTTAGGATAAAAGACACTATATCAGTGTAAGGCCTTATTTTTAATAGGAGCTATAAATTTTCTTTGTGGGGAAAACAGACCCCTACACTAATTTCCTAAATGGTTAACAATTATAAAGCCTTATTATTCAGTTATATTCAGAGAATACCAAGACCCACACTTATCAATCCACTGGTCTAAGTTTCCATTTATTGCTGATGACTTCTAGTCCATAAAGAAATCTGTTCATTCTCAAGCCTCACTCTTATGAACATTTTTTGTTTAGATTTAGGTTTTGCATTTTTATATTGTTGTGAACCAAATGGTGGGTTATAGACAGGATATTCTTTTCTTGCAATATTTCATTTTTCAGTGCACTTCTGCCAAACAGGATTATTTCTGCCTACCAATATATAGGTGGTCTGTCTGGCTGGATGAGCTACATGCTGCCTGTCTCTAAGAGGTGTAAGTAAACTCTGTTCCAGATTATGGTTTTTGATTTATTGTGTTACTGAAGATTAGCCCTAAGGAGCAAAATTTTAAAATAATTTAATTTTCTAAATTCTTTTTATGATCTTCGGAGAGGGTCTTATAGTTAAAGGTACAGGACTGAGACTCTGGAGCTCTCGGATTAATTCCCAGCTCTGCCACAGACTTCCTATGTGACCTTGGGCAAGTCACTTCAATACTCTGCATCTTAGTCACTAAGGCTGGGAATTATTTTGGGGAAGTTCTATGGCCTGTGCTATACAGGAGGTCAGACCAGATGATCACAGTGGTTCCTTCTGGTCTTAGAATCTATTGTATTGATTTCCTATCCAGTGAGTTTTCCAGATTTCAAATTTTTTCTCATCCCAAATTCTGGCAAAAATGCAAAATCTCAAAAATGTTTACCAACCGATAACCCGAAAGAATTTCAGATTGAGTCAATCAAAATGTTTTGTTTCAATAATTTTAAAATCTTTCATTTTTATTTTGGCCTTTAAAAAATTAACCCTTTTTAGTGTAAATAAACTAACATTTCAATTTCAAACTGGATCATGAAACTTTTTCATTTTGAAAATGTCAGAAAGGGATGTTGTAACATTTTTTTAACTGGGAGATTTGTCAAAACCAACCATTTCAGCATTTTCTGACAAAACAATTTTGTTGGAAAATTCCCAATCATGTCTGTCAGTTACTTATCTGTAAAAGGGGGTCATAATACTTCCTTTTGCTTCCACTCTGTGGGTCTATTTAGATTGTAAGTTCTTCAGGGCACAGACTGCCTCTTACTATACATAGTCACAGAGTCCATGTCACACATGTATTGTGGTCATCAACTCAATGAAGGAAGAAGAGCAGAAAAATCAGGTGTCTATTAAAATATTAATAATACACTAGTTCAATTTTAAGGTCCCATAAGAAGTAATAGTTAAAATTATAACAACCACTTTATAAATTCACCCATAAAGGACAGAAAAAGTTCTAACTGCAACCCTTATCTTCATAAATGATGCATTTCAATATGGGTATCTGACCTCTGCATATGGTTTCACATATCATGACTGTATTTTAGTGCTAAGAGACTTTTGTTGACATTTATCCTGCATTCTGTTACGTCTCCTTGGCACATCACACATTTCGCTCCTGTTTCATCTCTGAAGAGCAGAAACGTTCTGAGATCCAGGCTGGTGTCAGTTAAGGATAGAAGCCATCACTAAACTGACATATATGGCAATTGGCAGAGATACAAATAAAAGTGGTATTTGTGTGTCAGGATGTTGGTGGGTGATTTGTGAGAAAAAACCATTCTACTGGATGCTGACCACATCTTTCATGTCTGCCATTTAGTCCTGTGACTCATTCTTACTCATTGTTTTTGTGCTAATCTTCTTCATGATATTAAGAATATATGCAGTTGCTTGTGCACCTATTGTATATACAAATATCTATGGTTAGAAAGGGGGATTCTTGCTATGTTCTTATTTAAAATGGCACTGTCAGGGTTACAGTATATGATTTTTAAAATGATCCTTTGCACTCACTATTGTCCATCCATTTGTGCAAGAGCTTTCTTCTCTGCAGATCCTGCTGTCTGAAACAGCCTTCCAGTAGCTCTGTGCTCTGCAAACCCCATAGAGATCCCCTCCTGGGGAGTTCATCACAGTCTCAGTTCCACAGATTTGGAATGTGATCCAATGCTCATTGAAGTCAATCAAAAGGCTCCCTTTTACTTCAGTGGTCATTGCACCAGGCCCTTGGAAAGGGCACGATGGGAAGGAGAAGAGAGGATGGCCAAACTATGCTAGTTTCTATCCCCATAGCCAATCAGCAGCTCAAATCAGTTCACTTTGCTGCTGATGGAGTCTGCAGTGATGTAGACTGCTCCCTCTCAGTGGGTTGAAGCATTCCTTGGAGTGGATTCGGGAGGAGGTTGGTGGTGAGGGCGCCCCTGTCAGCACATCTCCTATAGTTATATCACTACAAAAGTTTTTTTCTCCTGCTGATAATAGCCCACCTTAATCGATTGGTCTCGTTAAGAGTTGGTATGGGAACCCCCATTTTTTCATGTTCTCTGTATATCTATCTATCTATCTATCTATCTATCTTCCTACTGTATTTTCCACTGCATGCATCTGATGAAGTGGGCTTCAGCCCACGAAAGCTTATGCTCAAATAAATTTGTTAGTCTCTAAGGTGCCACAAGTACTCCTCGTTCTTTCTGCTGATTCAGACTAGCATGGCTACCACTCTGAAATCTGTCTCCTATCGTTGTTAGTGGGAGCTGGTAAGCAGGTCAAAATATGGAGGCAAGGGATCTCACATGGATGCCCTTTGTCTCAGGAGGCTCCCATGAGGGATGTGCAAACTTTGTCAGCCTGATGGGAGAATTTAGAAGAAACTTCATCGTTTGACCCTTTAAGAGTTTCCCTACATATTTATTCCTGTGTGGGGAAGACTGGGGCCAATAGGTTTTTTAAAATTTATTACTTTATTTTATTGCTTACATTAACTCTATAAAACAGTTTAAGATACAATCAGGATGAAAAATGTTACACTGAACAAAATTGTATTATATATGTGCAGTATATAATATTCAGAAAGTTAAAGGGGAAATTTGTTGATTTCACTTGAAAGGTAACTGTAACTTTTTGCCTGTTGCCATTTCCTGCTCTATTCTTATTCTACCTGTACATCTAGAAACTGTATAATCCAAGCTGTAAAAGAGAAAAATGAAACCTGAAATGTTGTTCCATGTCAAAATTGTCGTCCTCCAACCCTCAGGATGCCTGCATTAGCTTGTAATTTTATTTAAGATGAAGAAAAGTGTGAAAGCATCAAATCTGGAAACAATATGACACATGTAAAAATCATATGGACTGAAAAATTATCATATTAAAAATGCCAGGTCAAACTTAGGTCTACCAACCTTTATTGAATTTCTTTAAATTTTATGGGAAAAGCTTTGCTCACCAGAAATTCTCTTTTTATGGTTCCTTTTATTTATTGCCTCCATCCTTCATTTCTTGTGTCTGTGAAACTCCCTTTTATCTTAATGGAGAATCACATACATAAGAGATGTGGATTGGACCCTACAATATATTACATTATGCAACCCTGACGTAAGTCGGAAATTGTAACTAGCACCAGTCCAATTAAATAATTAGATAACACTACAGCAATTTATTCTGCAAAATGCATTATAATTTTAAATAATTTTACTTCTCAATTAAAATGAGACTTCTGCTTACACTTTTGCCATCATGCTGTGTGGGTGGAGGCCAGTAGTCTACTGACCAGAAACCATCTGTTGCAGTTGAAAACAGTTTCAAAGGGGGTTTTGATAGGTTGTGCAAATATATTTATAATACTGTTAAAATCTAAGTTTAAGTTTTTGCAAGAACTTAGAACCATCTGTAATAGATGAGTAACTACCTTTAAACATCTCTCTAGCAGCTTCTTTTGTTGCCAAAATCTTCTTATAGTTAACTCTCTCCTAATGTTTAACCTAGATTTTCCTTGCAGCAGATTACTTTTTGTTCTGCCCTGTCCTGGAGGGGGAAAGTTAAAAACAAACCAATTAATGAAAAACCCAGAATCTTAAACTGACTTATCACACCAGGTTCTGCAGTAATTTTTAAAGGCTGTCCTTTTCCTGGAGCAGGGTATTACAGCATCAGACAGCACTGGAACGTGACATAGTGAAGAAAATCAGTGGGATGGGGTGCCAAATCCTAAACTTGGAACGTCTGCCATCTTTCTGTGTGGCATGCTGTCTTCACCACCTCCACAAAACCCTCCATAAAGCTCACATCTTTCACTTAGCCCTCCGTGGCTGAGATTTATACTGCTTTTGTTTGGTCCTGCTGTCATCCTTGAGCCTTAGCTGCACCTTGCATTGCACCTGCTTGTATTGTAAGGAGCTTGTATTGCACCTGCTTAGATTTGATGCTAAGAGTATAGTAACAGGATATTGAGTCAGATTTACATCTTACCTAACCCAGAGGCTTCAATTTGTAGCATGGGATGTAAGATGAAGCAGAATCTAGCCCCTCGTTTTCTTAGTTATTTAAATATCTAGCAGCACTTGTTAGAAAGACAAGATGGGTGTCTTTTATTGGACCAACTTCTGCTGGTGAGAGGGGCCATGACTACACTACAAATGAATATAGACCTAAGTAACATCGGCATACAGCTGTCACAGCTATTACATCGCTTGCACGGTTACACTTGGCTTCTTGTATCGACAACGCACGTCCTCACCAGTAGTGCTTACACCAATGCAGAGCGCAGCGCATCATAGATAGGTATCACGCTGTGCATCTGGCCACCATCCAGCACAGGGTCTTGTGGGAATTTTTTTGCAATGCCTGATGGGGCTGAAACGAGTCACACAGCAGTGACTGGTAACGCAGGGTCAACTTCCTGTAATGCAGCATTCTCCATCCCATAATTCCATATGCCTGCCATAATTTTCACACCTTTTCTTCAAAATCCCACAAGCCTGTGCATGGAGCTTGGACAACTCTGTCCTATTGTCATGAGCATTGCAAGCACTGGGACACAACCCTGCAGCACTTGCAGAGCCACAAGAGGAGCCATGGGGGTCATGATGATCCCTTGGAGACTAGATTGCTGTGCATGATTCTAAATGCATAGAGCCATGGAACTGAAGAGTGGCACTGTTTTCCACAGGTGAGGCGATTTTAGCTGGCACCTCACTCCTGACAAAGGCAGAGGGAGCACAGCAGCTACTGGCGACCCAGTGCTATCCGGGCCTGTATGCTGCTAGCAATGGTGCTGCTGAAGTAACCACTGAGTGGCGTGGGAAAGTGTCCTACTGTGGCAGAAGAAATAAGGCAGCCCTCCCCAGAAACCTTCGGCAGAGGATTGCAGAGAACCTCCATGAAATTTTTCATTGAGATCTCTACGGAGGAGTCATGGGACACGTAAACGGGCAGTGCACGTAAATGAATTGCTCCGCGTGGTCCTCACTGCCTAATTCTAGAGGGGAATGAAAAGCAGATAGCAACTCTGCTTCTCTTGGTTGTTCCACTACCTCTTCTAGCACAAGTAAAAATGAGTAATTCAAAAGATGTATCCTGCTACTTTGGGGGTGCCATTTCAAAGCAAACTGCATACCTACCAGAGTTTCCTTCCCCTGCATCTGGCTCATCTGTGCTCGACTGGTGGGGTGGGCTGGACTGCAGTGGAGTAAAAAAACAGGTCCTGGCTCGCTGCACAGCTGGATCCCCCAGTCACCTGTCCCCCATACTCCATCTCCTCTCCCTCTTCCAGTTCCTCCTCTTCGCTGTTCACAGCAGGGTCCTGTGAGTTGGGTTCCTCAGAAGTATCCATGGGGCTAGTGGGAAGGGGGAGGTCTCCATCGAGGATGGCATGCAGAAATTTGTAAAAGTTCGGCACTGGATTGATTGTTGGCCTCCTTGGCCTTCTGGTATGACTGCTGCACCTCCATGGCTTTTATGTGGCACTGCTGCTGGTCCATGTCATAGCCCAGGGGTGGGCAAACTGTGGCTCGCTGGCCGCATCTGGCCTGCCAGCCATTTTAATCTGGCCCTCAAGCTCCGACTGGGGAGCGTGGTTTGGGGCTTGCCCAGCTCCGGCGCTCCAGCTGGGAAGCAGGGTCAGGGGCTGCTCTGCGCGGCTTCGGGAAGCAGCGGCATATCCCCCTTCCAGCTCCTATGCATAGGAGCAGCTAGGGGGCTCCGCACGCTGCCCCTGGCCCAAGTGTCACCCCCACAGCTCCCCTTGGCTGGGAACTGTGGCCAATGGGAGCTGCAGGGGAAGCGCCTGCAGATGGGGCAGCGGGCATCAGAGCCACCTGGCTGCACCTCTGCATAGGAGCCAGAGGGGGGACATGCTGCTGCTTCCGGGAGCTGCTTCAGGTAAGTGCTGCCCAGAGCCTGCACCCTTGAGCCACACACACACACACCCACACCCCAACCCTCTGCCCTAGCCCTGATCCCCCTTCTGCCTTCCGAACCCCTCAGTCCCAGCCCGGAGCCCCCTTCTTTACCCCAAATCCCTCATCTGCAGCCCCACCCCAGAGCCTGCACCCCCCGCCATGCCCTGACACTCCCTCCCGCACTTCCTCCCACCCCAGCCCGGAGTCCCCTCCCACACCATTACTGACACACCTCCCCCACTTTTACATGAGCAGTGACTGCCTCATATGGATAACTATAGTCAGCAGTAAAATGACAAACTGCTACTGTATTGCATGGTGCATGTAATGTATGCTCAGACTAAAGAACTAACTAGTGCTGTGTGAATTATTTGCAGTGAACAATTATTCATCAGATGTATGCTTTTTTTCTATTCACGAATTGTCATCAAACAGATGATTTCCCATACTACTTTGTTTTTCCAAAATTATTGTACAAATATTGTATATTCTCAGAGAGTCAAAGGAAGGTAGTATGTAGCTGAGCTAAGAATTTAAGAAAAGAGAACATATTTGTGTTTTGACTACTCTCCATTCAGCAAAATTGAAGAAACCACTGTCGTAACAATATATGCAATATAATACATTAAGAAACCATTTATATAGATTAAAAATAATAGATGGGTTAATAAGCATTGAAAACACAATGCCATTTTATATGTTCATTTTTTAGATTAATCGTAATTTATCAGGAAAGAATTTGCAAATTTTAAATTATTAGCCTCAGTGCAGCAAAGCACATAACCATGTACTTAACTTTAAACTCGTGGTTGAGTCCCATTCTTTAAGCTGTTTCTTTTGACCATAACTCCTGCTTCATTGACTGCTGCATGTTTTGCATGGTTTCTTGAGGGAAATTTATGTTTCCTATCTGGTACCATATAAAGTAGGATGAAATCGTAGGCTGTTTCTGCTCTTTGTATAGGATTTGATTAAATAAAAGATACATTTGTCTTTCATTTCCAAATGTATTAATAAACTGAGAATCATTTCACTTTTCTTCTTTTTGTTGAATACGAAAAACTAGTAACTCATAAATGATGTAATGCTAATTACAAACAATATCTATTTAGTTTAGTGATTGAGATACACCTATAAATTTCTTCACTTACATTTATTATTATTTATTGTTCCTGTGCAATACATATCTATTCATTTTATATATATATCTAGAGAGAAGTTGGGGGTGGCACTAGGAAACCCAGACTGCTGTATTAGTTGGGGTACTATTTGTATTTTTGCTTTTGCCGTTTCTTGCTTTTGCTTTTATTGATAACCTCAGTGACTGTGTGCTTGGCGGGCCACTTGTCATGATATGTAAATAAGAAGAATGTGCAGATTTTTGTTACAGAGAGGCTGTTTGAAACAACATAATTCTTGTATATTTTAATTATTAATACTGTTTATTATTGATAGAGTACAATTGGAGGGTGTGGTGCTTTACAGCTAGACAGGTACCCTGCCTCCAAATCATTATAGGTTCCCTATATATTGTTTGTCAATATATTTTCTGTATTCTGGAAAGAAGTGACTCCAGAAAGGATTTAGGAGTCATAGTGGACAAGCAGCTCAACATGAGCTCCCAGTGTGACAACTGAAAAAAAGCTATTGTGATCACAGGATGTATGAACAGGAAAGAAATGAGTTGGAATAGAAAGATGATTTTACCTCAGTTAGCAGCATTGATAAGATTGATACTGGGATACTGCCTACAGGTTTTGTGTCCACGTTTTAAAAAGATGTTGAAAAATTGGGAAAGGTGCAACAAAGAGCCACAAATTATTTGAGGGATTGAGAAAATGCCTTGTAGTGAGAAATTTAAACAGCTCAATCTCTTTAGTTTATCCAAAAGAGGATTGAGAGATGACTTGATTACACTGTTTAAGTACCTTCATGGGGAGAAAATACCAGGTACTAATGGGCTCCATAATCAACCAGAGAATGGCATAACAAGAACCAGTGTCTGGAAATTAAAAGCAGACAAATTCAAATTAGAAATTAGACACACATTTTTAACAGTGAGGTTGATTAGCCACTGGAACAAACTATTAATGGAAGTGGTGGATTCCCCATCTCTTGGTGTCTTCAAATCAAGACTAGATGCCATTCTGGAAGACATACTTTACCCCAACACAAGTTACTGGATTCAACACTGGAGCAACTGTGTGAAATTGAGTGGCCTGTGAGATAAAGTAGCCAGATTAGATGATGTAATGGTCTCTTCCGGCCTTTAACTCCATGAGTCCATAAATCTAGGTACCTAAATGTGGATTCAAGTGCTTAATTTTTGGAACACATGTTAGAAAGGTTTTGGTCGCAGTTTACAATTTCCTTTGAATTAACATTTATTTAAGAACATAGAATTTGCTGTGCTAGATCAGAGCTTTGGCCCATCAGATCCTGTATCTTGCCTCCAACACTGGCCCATATCTAAGGGATATCTGCCCACACCTTAGTTCTCCCCAGGTTCACAACATTTAGAATGTTATGCCTTCAGATAACTACAAAAACATTTATCAAGTACTCCACACAACATTTCTATGAGGTAGATAAGTATTATCCCCATTTTATAGATAGAGAAAGAAACTGAGGTACAGAAATATTCAGATTTTGAACATCAATGTGCAGGGGTGTTTGGATGCAGGGGTTTGAATAAGGCCCATGTCTAGCTACTGTTAGTAGTTTAGATTCTTTTTGCCAGTATGAATTAACTTACACTTATCAAAGCTGAATTTCATGGGCTTAGCTTTCCCTCCCTCGCCCTCCTAACCCCTTCCTCACCTAGCTCATTCACTGAGCATAGCTCTGTTGGACTCTAAGTTTGGGACCCTTAACTCTTTTCAAAACTTTCATCAACTGGCAAAAATAAAATTTTGGACTTCTGTGATTCAGGAAACCTCTTTTGAAGTGATTCCCAGTTAGTGTTTGGTGGATCACTACTTCTGAATTGGAAGATTTGGTTGGGAACCAGCATTTGTTGCAGATTGTCATATGGCTTATCAGTCAATAGCTTTAAATTTTCCCATATAAGCTGTAAACAGTTCTCAGTTAATTATGTAACTGTGTAGCATTTTTAGTTATATGTAACTGCCAGATTTTAGATCGTATAATTCAAAACTGTCTGTCTTCAATAATGTCATAAATATAAAGGGAAGGGTAAACCCCTTTGAAATCCCTCCTGGCCAGGGGAAAGCTCCTCTCACCTGTAAAGGGTTAAGAAGCTAAAGGTAACCTCGCTGGCACCTGACCAAAATGACCAATGAGGAGACAAGATACTTTCAAAAGCTGGGAGGAGGGAGAGAAACAAAGGGTCTGTGTCTGTCTGTAGTCGTCTTGCCAGGGACAGAACAGGAATGGAGTCTTAGAACTTTTAGTAAGTAATCTAGCTAGGTATGTGTTAGATTATGATTTCTTTAAATGGCTGAGAAAAGAATTGTGCTGAATAGAATAACTATTTCTGTCTGTGTATCTTTTTTGTAACTTAAGGTTTTGCCTAGAGGGGTTCTCTATGTTTTTGAATCTAATTACCCTGTAAGATATCTACCATCCTGATTTTACAGGGGGGATTTCTTTATTTCTATTTACTTCTATTTTTTATTAAAAGTCTTCTTGTAAAAAACTGAATGCTTTTTCATTGTTCTCAGATCCAAGGGTTTGGGTCTGTGGTCACCTATGCAAATTGGTGAGGCTTTTATTCCGACATTTCCCAGGAAAGGGGGGGTGCAAGTGTTGGGAGGATTGTTCATTGTTCTTAAGATCCAAGGGTCTGGGTCTGTAGTCACCTAGGCAAATTGGTGAGGCTTTTTACCAAACCTTGTCCAGGAAGTGGGGTGCAGGGTTTTGGGAAGTATTTTGGGGGGAAGGACGCGTCCAAACAGCTCTTCCCCAGTAACCAGTATTAGTTTGGTGGTGGTAGCGGCCAGTCCAAGGACAATGGGTGGAATATTTTGTACCTTGGGGAAGTTTTGACCTAAGCTGGTAAAGATAAGCTTAGGAGGTTTTTCATGCAGGTCCCCACATCTGTACCCTAGAGTTCAGAGTGGGGGAGGAACCTTGACATGGTGGCATAGTGGTGGGATTAACCTGAAATCATTTTGAGATCCAGTTGAGATTTTTTGAACTAGAAATACAGATTTTAAAAAGGAAATTTTTTTTTCCTTTGGAAAGGAAGTCCAGAAAGCAGCTGAAACTGAAAGCAGCTTGGTTTTTCTCTGCTTTGTGGCCAAGCAGAGACAAAAGGGGATTATCTTTGTGAATTGCAGGTTTTCTTTGCCTGGAGGCAGGGTACTTAACTTCTGCAGGGAAATTCACAGTCTTCCAACCCAGAGGTTTTTTTTTCTTTTCTTCCTAAAAGTAAATAGGGGGTGTGTGTTCTACCCATTTGCCTGGAGACAAAAGTGGCAGGGTTTTTTTTTTAGGATTTTGATTTTTTTGTTTTACAAGGAGCACAGGTTTGAAAAGGAATTTTTTTTTCCTTTGGGCTGCTGGTAAGCAGGTTTCCAAGTAGTTGGAGGTTTTTTGCTTTGATTTGGGCCCAGAGCAGAGACAAGGGAATTGTCTTTTTCTGTAGGCTGACAATCACTATCGGAGAATAGGTATTCTATTCCAGCACAGCAAAATTTTACAGCCAAGTTTTGTTTGTTTATTTCTAAACCTTGGGTGTAAAGTTAGTTAAAAACAGAGAGGTTAGAATGACAAAATCCACGGCTCGACAAAAGCTGGAATTAGCCAGATTTCAGGCTGCGGAAAAACAAAGGGAACATGAAAGACAGATAGAACTCATGCGGCTGAAAATGGAAGCAAGGGACAAAGAAATGGAAGCAAGGGCCAAAGAACTGGAGGAGAAGGAAAAAGAGAGGAAGCATGTGGAGGAGGTGGAGAAGATAAAGGCTCAGCAGAATATCCCAACAAACCCTAGCAATCCTTCTCCAAGTACCACTTCCCATCCTAGAAAGTTCCCCACCTACAAGGCAGGTGATGATACTGAGGCCTTCTTAGAAAACTTCAAAAGGGCCTGCCTTGGGTACAACATCTCTACTGACCAATACATGGTAGAGCTGAGGCCGCAGCTCAGTGGACCCTTAGCTGAGGTGGCAGCTGAAATGCCTAAAGAACACATGAACAAGTATGAACTGTTTAAATCCAAGGCGAGAGTCAGAATGGGGATAACACCCGAGCAGTCTCGTCGGAGGTTCAGAGCCCTAAGGTGGAAACCAGACATGTCATTTACCCGACATGCCTACCACATTGTGAAACATTGGGATGCCTGGATATCAGGAGCAAGTGTTGACTCTCCAGTAAATTTGCCCTTCCTAATGCAAATGGAACAATTCTTAGAGGGTGTTCCTGAGGAAATAGAAAGATACATCCTAGATGGGAAACCCAAAACTGTAATCGAGGCAGGAGAGATTGGAGCCAGATGGGTGGAGGTGGCAGAGAAGAAGAAAACTGGTCGCAGTTGGAGCGGAGACCAGAAGGGACCACCCCAGACCACACCCTATTACCGGGGGCCGCCCAAAGCCCCACCTACCTCCCAAAGAACCCTCCAGACCCCTTATCGTCCCACCATCCCGTTCTCCAGCAACCCTCCTCGCCCCAGTGACCCGTCAGCTGGACGATGTTTTAAATGTAACGAGCTGGGGCATGTAAAGGCCAACTGCCCCAAGAACCCCAACAGATTACAGTTCATTGCACTGGAATCACACCAGAGGTCCACAGACCCAGATACCTCCCAGATACCCTTGGAGCAGAGGGAAACTGTGAGTGTGGGCGGGAAGAAGGTCACCGCGTAGAGGGACACCGGAGCACAAGTGTCAGCTATCCATGCTTCCTTAGTGGACCCCAATTTAATCAACCCAGAGATCCAAGTGACGATTCAACCCTTCAAGTCCAACTCTTTCAATTTGCCTACAGCCAAGTTGCCTGTCCAGTACAAGGGCTGGTCAGGAATGTGGACTTTTGCAGTCTATGATGATTATCCCATCCCCATGCTGTTGGGGGAAGACTTGGCCAAGCATGTGAAGCAGGCCAAGAGGGTGGGAATGGTCACCTGCAGCCAGGCTAAACAAGCCGTGAGGCCTAGCTCTGTTCCGGAAACTTCTATCAGGACCCAGTCAGAGGTGATGGACCTGGACCCCAGGCCAATGTCTGCAACAGCAGTAGTGGATCCAGTCCCAGAGACCCAGACGGAACCAGTCCCAGAACCGGAACCAGCCGAACAACCAACACCAGACCCCGTGTCAGCACTGAATCCAGTACTTGCAACCTCAACACCAGAGGGCCCCACCGAACCTGAACTGGCAGCAGCCGATAACCCTACACAAGAGGCTCAGCCGGAGCCTGAATCCCAACATAGTGCACCAGCGGAGAGCGGTTCACAGTCAACAGAAACAGCTCCATCCCCTATATCGCTTCCAGAGGGACCAAGCCTAAGTCCACAATCCCATGAGGAACTGATGTCTCCAGCATCAAGGGAACAGTTCCAGACTGAACAGGAAGCAGATGAAAGCCTCCAGAGAGCTTGGACGGCGGCACGGAGCAACCCACCGCCTCTCAGCTCTTCTAATCGATCCAGGTTTGTTATAGAAAGAGGACTTTTATACAAGGAAACTCTTTCTGGTGGACACCAGGAAGACTGGCATCCTCAGAGACAGTTGGTAGTTCCAACTAAATACCAGGCCAAGCTCTTGAGCTTAGCCCACGATCACCCTAGTGGCCATGCTGGGGTGAACAGGACCAAAGACCGTTTGGGGGGGTCATTCCACTGGGAGGGAATGGGCAAGGATGTTTCTACCTATGTCCAGTCTTGTGAGGTGTGCCAAAGAGTGGGAAAACCCCAAGACCAGGTCAAAGCCCCTCTACAACCACTCCCCATCATTGAAATTCCATTTCAGCGAGTAGCTGTGGATATTCTGGGTCCTTTTCCGAAAAAGACACCCGGAGGAAAGCAGTACATACTGACTTTCATGGATTTTGCCACCCGATGGCCGGAAGCAGTAGCTCTAAGCAACACCAGGGCTAAAATTGTGTGCCAGGCACTAGCAGACATTTTTGCCAGGGTAGGTTGGCCCTCCGACATCCTCACAGATGCAGGGACTAATTTCCTGGCAGGAACTATGAAAAACCTTTGGGAAGCTCATGGGGTAAATCACTTGGTTGCCACTCCTTACCATCATCAAACAAATGGCATGGTGAAGAAGTTTAATGGAACTTTGGGGGCCATGATACGTAAATTCGTAAATGAGCACTCCAATGATTGGGACCTAGTATTGCAGCAGTTGCTCTTTGCCTACAGAGCTGTACCACATCCCAGTTTAGGGTTTTCCCCATTTGAACTTGTATATGGCCGTGAGGTTAAGGGGCCATTGCAGTTGGTGAAGCAGCAATGGGAGGGATTTACACCTTCTCCAGGAACTAACATTCTGGACTTTGTAACCAACCTACAAAACACCCTCCGAACCTCTTTAGCCCTTGCTAGAGAAAACTTACAGGATGCTCAAAAAGAGCAAAAAGCCTGGTATGATAAACATGCCAGAGAGCGTTCCTTCAAAGTAGGAGACCAGGTCATGGTCTTAAAGGCACTCCAGGCCCATAAAATGGAAGCATCGTGGGAAGGGCCATTCATGGTCCAGGAGCGCCTGGGAGCTGTTAATTATCTCATAGCATTCCCCACCTCCAACCGAAAGCCTAAGGTGTACCATATTAATTCTCTAAAGCCCTTTTATTCCAGAGAATTAAAGGTTTGTCAGTTTACAGCCCAGGGAGGAGACGACGCTGAGTGGCCTGAAGGTGTCTACTACGAAGGGAAATGTGCTGGTGGTGTGGAAGAGGTGAACCTCTCCATGACCCTTGGGCGTATGCAGCGACAGCAGATCCAGGAGCTGTGCACTAGCTACGCGCCAACGTTCTCAGCCACCCCAGGACTGACTGAACGGGCATACCACTCCATTGACACAGGTAATGCTCACCCAATTAGGGTCCAACCTTACCGGGTGTCTCCTCAAGCTAAAACTGCTATAGAACGGGAGATCCAGGATATGTTACAGATGGGTGTAATCCGCCCCTCTGAAAGTGCATGGGCATCTCCAGTGGTTCTAGTTCCCAAACCAGATGGGGAAATACGTTTTTGCATGGACTACCGTAAGCTAAATGCTGTAACTCGCCCAGACAACTATCCAATGCCACGCACAGATGAACTATTAGAGAAACTGGGACGGGCCCAGTTCATCTCTACCTTGGACTTAACCAAGGGGTACTGGCAGGTACCGCTAGATGAATCTGCCAAGGAAAGGTCAGCCTTCATCACACATCTCGGGCTGTATGAATTTAATGTACTCCCTTTCGGGCTGCGAAATGCACCCACCACTTTCCAAAGACTTGTAGATGGTCTCCTAGCGGGATTAGGAGATGTCCTGTCATAAATATAAAGGGAAGGGTAAACCCCTTTGAAATCCCTCCTGGCCAGGGGAAAGCTCCTCTCACCTGTAAAGGGTTAAGAAGCTAAAGGTAACCTCGCTGGCACCTGACCAAAATGACCAATGAGGAGACAAGATACTTTCAAAAGCTGGGAGGAGGGAGAGAAACAAAGGGTCTGTGTCTGTCTGTAGTCGTCTTGCCAGGGACAGAACAGGAATGGTCTTAGAACTTTTAGTAAGTAATCTAGCTAGGTATGTGTTAGATTATGATTTCTTTAAATGGCTGAGAAAAGAATTGTGCTGAATAGAATAACTATTTCTGTCTGTGTCTCTTTTTTGTAACTTAAGGTTTTGCCTAGAGGGGTTCTCTATGTTTTTGAATCTAATTACCCTGTAAGATATCTACCACCCTGATTTTACAGGGGGGATTTCTTTATTTCTATTTACTTCTATTTTTTATTAAAAGTCTTCTTGTAAAAAACTGAATGCTTTTTCATTGTTCTCAGATCCAAGGGTTTGGGTCTGTGGTCACCTATGCAAATTGGTGAGGCTTTTATTCCGACATTTCCCAGGAAAGGGGGGGTGCAAGTGTTGGGAGGATTGTTCATTGTTCTTAAGATCCAAGGGTCTGGGTCTGTAGTCACCTAGGCAAATTGGTGAGGCTTTTTACCAAACCTTGTCCAGGAAGTGGGGTGCAAGGTTTTGGGAAGTATTTTGGGGGGAAGGACGCGTCCAAACAGCTCTTCCCCAGTAACCAGTATTAGTTTGGTGGTGGTAGCGGCCAGTCCAAGGACAACGGGTGGAATATTTTGTACCTTGGGGAAGTTTTGACCTAAGCTCGTAAAGATAAGCTTAGGAGGTTTTTCATGCAGGTCCCCACATCTGTACCCTAGAGTTCAGAGTTGGGGAGGAACCTTGACAAATAAGGAGCAGGGTGAATAATGACAAAAATTATCTGTGGACCTCACTTTCACAGGAGATCCAGCTAAGTCAACCAGAGCTATCTATAGGATAGAGCTTCAAGACCTCACTCTCTTCCAATCCTGCAGCTGATGAAGTTCTGGACGCTCTTTAGCAATATACTCTTGATGATCTCCCCATGAATCCGTTCCCCACTCAGGAGGAGGAGGAGGAGGAGGGGAGCATTGGGGTTCTTTTATAGGATTCCGTATTTAGCATTTTTTTTTAAAATGTGCTTTCCAGTGCTTCAGTGATGGACACCTTAGAAATGCATGCTGTAATAATCATCAATCATCATCCTATTAAGCATGTTGTGTGGAAATAAAAATTTTCATTAAGTAGTTAAATAAGTTAGATTAATAATTACTTATTTTAAACATACGTCATTCTTTATGTGATAGAGTAACAATGGTACTTGTCCGCACAAAGGATAACTTTCAAGCAAAATGAACGAGGTATATCACACTACCTTGCATTTAAGGCAAATCTACAAAATGATTACCAGCTTTATCGACATCACTCATCACTGACAACTAGTAATATATTGTGAGCATAATTAATTTTCTCCTGTTTCAGGCTGCTTATACAGAGTTCAAGACAACTGAGGTAAGTGGCTATCCAACCATTTACAGGGACTTCAGGCCAGAATTAGCATACTGACTGCTAAAATGCGTACTTGCGGGAGCTGAGGAGAGAGTGCCTTTTCCTCTGTACTTTGGAATTCTCTTACATTAAGTTCCAGGATCTCTTTGAAAATTAGGTATTAAAAGAAATGAAGCCATTGAGACATTGTTTTTCATTTCTTCTCCTTTCATAGCATGTTGCATCATAATGTTGGGGCGAAAGTGGCTTTTGTAATATGATATTGCTGCAGTAATACAGGGCTTTCAGATAAAATTCCCTATAATAATCCCTATTATTTATTGAGGTCCATTTGTGGCTTTGCTCCTTCTGCAGCACAAAACCCACCCAGAACTCCATGCCCCCAGTGCACAGCTAGCATTATAAAGGAGCAAACCTACTCAGCAGCAGCTCCAGACTCCCAAATTCTAGGGTTGAAATTTTGAAGCTACTGCACAAAGGGTGGAACTGATTCCCCATTTTCCTGGCAAGTAAATGAAGGACAAAGAGATTGAAGGACTGCTTTTGTTGGGCATCAAATCTGGTTTTATGTGATTTGGGATTGGGAATAGAAGCCACCTCTTTTGATTTGTAAAGCCTGTACTCGGTCTACTAGACACCAACTGGCTTGGGAAGAAGCAAGTAACCATGTTTTGGAGCCACTCAGCTTTCAAACCATATGGACTTTCTTGCCAAGAGCCTGTGGAGGTTTAGCTGAGTGTTTCAGGATGGATAGTGTGAGGTATCCTGCTTCTGTAGCTCTTCTTACCTGTTGTATTCTACATGAGGGAAACACAGCCAAGGAACAGAAGTATTTAATGGAAGGAAACTGGATAGAAAGCATGTTCAGAAATACCATGAAGCCATTTTAAATTGAGGACCTGTTAAAGTAATACTTTTGTTTAAAGAATAAATTCCCGGAGCAGCAAAAGGTAAAATTCATTAGAAATCCAACACCGTGGAATAATAGAACCAGAAGATGACTACATTTTCTTGATATCAAAAGAATACATGTATCATTGAAGTGCGGAGCCTTCTTGAACAAATACCTTGGAAAATAATTTGGTGAAGATAAGTTATCCATTGAACATGTTCCTGTTGCAGGGGTATTTAAAGTGGCCTCCAAACAGGCTGCAGACTCCAGCTTCCATCTGAAAAAGTGGGCTGTGCTCTCAGTCGTTCTGAGCAGAGAGGTGATGATTAGGGAGCAAATTAAACAAGACAAAAGAAGAAGTCTTAAGCTAAAGAATTGGCCAACACCCGTAGATGTGCAAGGAGCTTGCCACTTATTTAAAAGTATAAATGTACTTTTTTCAAGTTTATTTTAATACAGGAATATGTGACCCTGGTACAGAGTTTCAGACTGGTCTTGATATACAGAGGAGAAAGGCCTTATATCATTGGTAAAGTAAAGCTATTATACACAAATGAATAGACATATAATTAATGTGCTTGTGAACAATAAATAAATGTGTGGTTACTTATTTCTATTAGTCATGCTTAGAGGCCCCAGCTGAGATCAGGCCTCCCCTTGCGGTTGGTACTGTGTAAATACATAATAAGAGACAGTCCTTGCCCCAAAGAGTTTACAATCTGAACAGACAAGACACCAGAACATAGGAATTGCCCTACTAGATCACACAGATGCTTCAGTGAAAGTTGCAAGACCCCTGCAGTTGGCAGAAAAGGGATAATTCACCGGATGAAATACCCTCATGGTACTTAAGAAACTAGCTGAAGCAATCTCAGAATCATTAGTGATTATTTTTGAGAACTCCTGGAGGATAGGCGAGATGCTAGAGGACTGGAGAAGGGCAAACATAGTACCTATCTTTAAGAAGGAGAACAAAGAGGACCTGCGGAATTACAGACCAGTCAGCCAACTTTGATACATGGAAAAATACTGGAGCAAATTATTAATCATTCAATCTGTAAGCACCTAGAGGATAATAGAGTTATAAGGAATAGGCAGCATGGATTTGTCAAGAACAAATCATGCCAAACTGACCTAATTTCCTGTGATAGGATTGCTGGCCTACTAGATGGGGGGAAGCAGTAGACATGGTATAGTTAGATTTTAGTAAAACTTTTGACACAGTGCCACATGACATTCTCATAAGCAAGGGAAATGTGATTTAGGTGAAATTACTATAAGGTGGGTGCATAACTTGTTGTAATACCATGCTCATAGAGTAGTTACAAATGGTTTGCTATCAAACTGGGAGGCCATATCTAGTGGGGTCCTGCAGGGATCAGTCCTGAATCTGGTACTATTCAGTATTTTCTTTAATGACTTGACTAATGGAGTGCAGAATATGCTCTCTCTTGCATAGGACAAGCTGGGAGGGATTGCAAGCACTTTGGAGGGCAGGATTAGCATTCAAAACGACTTTGACAAATTGGTTTGAATTCAACAAGATGAAATTCAGTAAAGACAAGTGCAAAGTAATACATTTAGGAAGGAAAAATCAATCAAGCACACAACTACAAAATGGGGAATAAGTGGCTAGGTGGTAGTACTACTGGAAAGGATCTGGGGGTTATCGTGGCTCACAAATTGAATATGAGTCAATGTGAAGCAGTTGTGAAAAGGCTAATGTTATTCTGAGGTGTATTAACAGGATTGTCATATGTAAGACATGGGAAGCAACTGTCCCTCACTTCTCAGCACTGGTGAGGCCTCAGCTGGAGCATTGTGTCCAGTTCTAGATGCCACACTTTAGGAAAGATGTGGATAAATTGAAGAGAGTCCAGAGAAGAGCAACAAAAATGATTTAGAAACAGTTTAGAAAACCTGATCTGTGAGGAAAGGTTAAAAACCTGGGCATGGTTAGTCTGGAGAAAAGAAGACTGAGGGGGCACCTGAGCTCAACGATGCTAAGGGCTGTTATAAGAAGGACAGTGATCAATTGTCCTCCATGTCCAGTGAAGGTAGGACAAAAAGTAATGGGCTTAATTTGCAGCAAGGGAGATCTAAGCTAAATATTAGGAAAAACTTTCTAACCATAAGGGTATTTAAATACTGGAATAGGCTTCCAAGGGAGGTTGTGTAATCCCCATCACTAGAGTTTTTTTAAGAACAGGTTGGACAAACACTTGTCAGGGATGGTCTAGGTTTACTTGGTCCTGCCTCAGCACAGACGGCTGAACTAAATGACCTGTCCAGCCCTACTTTTCTATCTTTCTATTATCCTCATTTTACAGATGGGTGAAACTGAGGTACACAGCAATTAAGTAACTTGTTCAAAGTCACACAGAAAGTCTATGGCAGGGGTGGGGATTTGAACCCAGATGTCTTGAGTCGCAGTCTAGGGCCTTAGCTATGAGACTAAAGCCTTGTCTACACTGCCACTTACAGCGCTGAAACTTTCTTCACTCAGGGGTGTGAAAAAACACCCCCCTGAGCGTTGCAAGTTTCAGTGCTATAAAGTGGTAGTGTAGACAGTGCACCAGTGCTGGGAGCCAGACTTCCAGCACTGATAGCTAAGCCCCTCACGGAGGTGGTTTTATTTCTGCGCGGGGCGAGCTCTCTCCCAGTGCTGGAACCACAACTACACAGCTTTGAACCTTGTATATTACAGATTCTAAGTGTTCATTGTGAAACTATAGTCATGTTGATTTCAGTTGAAGATATCAGCTCTTGAAAAAACAATAACATTATAGTAATTATTAAAACCAACTAAATTTTCTTGGCAAAACACCCTCTCTATTTGAGAATTTCCTTCACAAGGGAATTCACGGCAGGATAACTTCAGCCATCGAACACCCGTCCTAAATTGTTCCTCTACTAACCCATGCTTACTACTATCCATCCGATGGCTTGTGCCTTCCTGACATAGTCTTCAGCTTAATTGGAAATTTGATTAAGTGAACTAATCACAGGTTGTGTGGCTAGAATAAGAATTTTTGTGGGAGAGCTGGTTTTTGTCATTAATCTCTGTCATGCGTTTTGATGCACATTTGAATTAATGTCCTTACTGACAATGTCGTCTCTGTCCATCCTTAGTTATTCTTAAGACTTCCACTGAAATCACTGAGAAAATAATAAGGATCTTAACGTTTCTTAAGGACAAGATCCACAGACCCAGTATCAGCTCTGGGTGATCTCTAACCACATATCACTAGTAAGGATTTAGCCAACTGAATTGTTGTAGCTTAACTAAAATAGCTTCACTGGAGTTGGAGGGTATATCAGCTTTCACACAAGATATGAGATATCATTCAGAGATGTGGAGAGCAGCTCTTCTCATTGAGTCCTATCCTATCACTGTAGTGCAGAATCACTCACTTAGATGAAACCTTTGAATGCAGCCAGTTTTCAAAGCCAATTAGAACAACAGGACAGTAGCTTTTGGTCAACACCCTTCTCTTAATGCTGTACTGGACAGAAGCTCTTTGGGTTCACATAGTTACATTATTCCAGTTGTTGGCTGTATTCCCACTGTGTGGCTCTGAAACCAGATGCAGCTCTTCAGAGCCCCATAGGTTATTGTGCAGTTCATTTGTATGTGAGTTCATACCTGTCAGATAACACTGAACAAATAAACAAGAGACACCAGGACTGCTCCTTGTCTCCTCATGAACCCAGAAAGTGAGGGGAAAGAGTGAGAGATGAGGGAAAGAGAGATGAGGGAAATATTCTCTTCCCTATCAGCAGCCAGAAAATAATGAGAAGAGAGTGATCACAACACAACATCAGAGCCCAAAAGTGATTATTGTGTGGATACCATTTAGTGGGGGAGTGGCTCTCCAATTTGACAAAGTTCTAGGCAAAGTTACTGAAAAAGATTGTCTGCATTGTAATATGAGTACCTCTTCCTTGAGTGTGCAGCCTATCAGATCTCCAAATATATATAAGTATTTAATGGGGAAATGTTTTAATACTTCACTTCCATCAACTTTAGAGTGATCACCTTATTAGTAAAGGGAGGAAACTAATCAGATTAAGTCTACTCACTACCAATTTGCATAAAATATATGAAGAAATGAAACATTCGGTGGTCTTAATGGGCTAGTTATTCTACATTTTGCTACCAGTAGTTTTTCACCATTACTGTTTGAAATACAGTAAAAAAACCTGAAATACTGTATCTCAGATTACAAAAATTAGTTACTTTTTAAAAAGAGTATCCAGAATTTGATAAGATCTGATTTATTGTAACTCTGCTGAGTCAATATATAGAACTGTACTATTGTCTTCAAACTGCAATTGGTAAATGGGAAATCATATGATTATGAACTTGTGTCAAAAGCCTGTTTCTGTCTAAAACCCTGTACTATAACTACGGAGATAGATAGATAGATAGATACTGATAGAGATAAGTGGTAGGCAAACTATTTGAGCAAGGGAATGAATGAATGAATGAATGAATGAATGAAAATTATACATTTCTATGCATTTTCCTTGTATATGCCTAGCAATCTAAGGAGTAAAAAGGAGATTGGTAAGGGGAAAAAAAGACTGGAAAGTGCTGGAGGTCTGTGGTCCAAAGACTCAGTTTCAATAAATTGCTGTAAGGAGGTACACAAGGAGAATGCATTTTAGGGTTGAGACACTAGATAATCAAAGAGTAGGAGTAGAAAAAGGGCTCAGGCTTATTAATGAAGTAAAAATTCCCATTGAGTTAGGTGGCAAGTATATCATGTTCACAGTGATGAAAAATTCACTGGTTTGTGCGTTTTAGCCATCTGAATTAGAAGATGGTTTTGGATTTTAATTTAGTTGTAGAAACCATGGTGGGTTTCTAACTTCAAGTGTTTCATATGAAAAAAAAAGAAGTGGGATTGTTTTCAGTGGCAGGAGATAATTTATTGGATCAAGAAAAACATGCTGATGAAGAAAAAAGTATTCAGCATGCTAAAGAAAATGTGATCAGTGATAATAGACTTGTCATTAATTACACAGCTGTGTTTTCACTTTTAAGTGAAATAAAGTAAATTCTCTTCCCTCAGTCCTCTGTCCAGAATTCAGCTCTCTCAACTTTCTCTCACACCAATTCCCAGCTTCAGTTACAGTGTCCATATACCCCCCTACCTCTATATACAATAAATAAGTAGTTCATTCATGAATGCTGATCAATGATAATAAAGAAGTAGATGAATTAGACAGCAATCTTCTTGTGGGCATTCCGGAAGAAGTGGATCTTCAAGAGAGAGATGTAAATGAGGATAGTGTCGAAGCTTTGCAGACCAGCTCAGGATAGTGTTCCAAGCATAGGGAGCAGCGTGGGAATGAGTGCAGAAATGATTGTTGGCTAAGTGGACAAATGGAGTTATATAAAGTTGACATCACAAGAAATTGAGGCAGGAGAGCAGGAGGAGTATAAACTGGTTGGCTCCTTCTTACCAGCTCAGGAAAGAACCAGTGCCATGTTCAAGTCTGCTTCAGGCCCTTGCCTAAGGGCACAATTTGTTGTTCAATCACAAGACAAAGCAATTCTGACCAATGTAGGCTGCAGTCTGTAGCAGTTTTTCCTTTGTCTCTCAGCCTTTGAAAAGAGGAGATAGATAGTCCTTTCCCTTAAATCCCGTTTGGTCATGTAGACAGTCCTTAACCCTTTCTTGTCTGTTTTTCCCTGTTACTGGAGGACTTTCAAGAGAGAATGAGGTGGTCAGACTGATAGGCAAAGAATAAGATCTTTAGTGACTGTGGGTTTGTATGGGCAGGCGATGGAAGGGTGATGTGCATGTCGGAGAGGCCAGTGAGGTGGAGGTTACAGTGATCAAGACTGGAGATGATGGAATCTGAAGAAGTTTTAGCTGTATGGAGAAAGGCTCTTAGAAATGTGGAATAGGAAGAACTGGCATGAACATACATGAGTGCATGAGATAAGTCAAAGATAACTCCCAGGTTACAGGCCTGAGTGACAGGAAGAATAGTGGTGTGTTTATTAGTCATTATTATTCCAGTCTGTCTTTCTGTCTAGGTTTGTATAAGGTCACTCATCACTGTGGTACAGAGGTGCACTTTGCATGGTTTAAAGTGGGAGAAATGTCTATCATGGCCCCATCTTGCTCCCATTGGGCCTGATTCTCATTTATTCTAAGGATACTTTATACCACTCTGGCACTGCAAAGGGGCCTTAAAGTGGGAGTAAATTATATTTCCATTACACAAGTAGAGCAGTGTAAAATGTTATTAGCATAAATAAGAATCAGGCTATTGGGCAAAACTCCATTACTTCAATGGGAGAAGGCACTGGCCAAGGTAGTGCAACTACACTAGCTGACTAGGATGACCTGATAGTTCTTTTCCACCACGAACATCTGATTCTATGATATTTATCTATCTCCTTTTGGGACCCATATTTTAAATGAAACAAAGCAGATTAGCCTAAACTTACAGTTGGTGAGATTCATCTTAAATACCCTCTGGAAAATGGTCTATGCCGCAAAAACATGACAATTAGCATAGCATATTTAGCATTTTTGAACAAGATAGTAGTGAATAGTAATGACAACAAGCAAGTAGATGCTTTGAATGCAAACTCTCTGTCCTGAGAATTTCCTTACATTTTTAGTTATGAGATTTTCAGCCTATAAACAACTATTCAATTCTATGTAGAATCTATTTCATACACTGCCCTCATCACTGTAGTATGTGAGTGCTTTAGCCCAATTTTCCTTCGGGTCATGTCACTTTGGGCACTGAAGCAGATCAGTTAAAAATTCTCTGCCTACAATTGGCTAGGAAATGCTTTTGTCAGTTTTCCTTCAACTTAGCAATATGAGCAACTTCAGCATTTAAGTCTCCAAAACCCAGGCATTATATAAAATTCCCTTTTCTCATCCTTGGACTAGTGATGTCTACCCCAATGGAAATATATCAACTATTATCCCTGATGTAATCTTTCTGTTCCCAGTAGACTGGCTCCATGCCCCAGCAGGGTACTGCCATTGATGTGACATCACACACATACTGTGAACCAGGGCATTCCATTAGGTTGGTGCACAGCAATCTGAGCAAGGCTGGATGTTAAAGGTCCTAAGGAGAAAAATAAAAATGAACTTTAAAGGAATAGAGTGTGTAGTGTCACTTTTAGGCTGACTATTCAGCTAACTATGAGGGGAAATTGTCAAAATTCTTTTCAACTCATCTTTAAGTGGCAGTTATAGCGCTCTCTCTCTCTCACACACACATGATAGCCTCATCCAATGTCTCTGACACTCACAAGTCAGCACTCCTAATTGGAAGTAGTATATCAGCATTATCCTTTTATTTGTGTTATTAATTGGAGTGGAGCAGCTGAGCTCTAAGGAAATATGCAAACACTGCTTGGCCCCACACTAATTGTAAGTTGTAAAGCGTACCACTATTTGTAGAAAAAGAACCAGGGTTAAAGTTGCAATAACAAGTTCTGGTTTTTTCCCCTCCTATATTTTGCTCAGCAGCTGCAAAATGAAATCCTTGGTGAGAAAACAGTATTTTTGTTTACATGCAATGAATTTGTCTTTGGCCTGTCTTTCGCTTTAATCACAGTCTGGCTGTGTAGTAACACATGACATTTGTGTTCTTCTGAGGAAGAACTCAACAAGATATAATTACAAATACTTTAGTTGACCTTTCATAGAATATGATCCCCAACAACATTGTGCAGAATTGTATTAAAAAATGTATGTGCATCTTTTGTGGGTACAGAAAAGATTACAGGATACTTTTATTTTAGAATAATTACACAGTGACCTTCAGAGTTATTTGAAAAGGTCATATTCTCTTCACATACCCTTGATTTCCTTTCAGTTTTTCCTTTTGTCCCACCAGACATAAATTTAGCAAAAGAAGAAGAAAGAGAGAGAGTATTTTTTCTATGGCTGAAAACTGAAGAAGATAGTTCAAAGTCCCCATAGGCACTCAGAGGACTGTGGACTGATAGGCTATTTTCTACCATTTAGCTCCTGCGTTATCACTACTCCTTTTTCTTCATTATTCTCCACTTATCACATGCAGCATCACTACAGAACCCAAATAGAGAGTTGTAATTACCCAGCTGCCACCTGATAGTACCCCTTCTATCATCTTTATCTCACTAGGCCTTGCTGTTTCATCACTGGATAAAACTTGCCCATGGCAATGCCTGTGATAGTACATCTCAGAGATACATTTAAAGTTTACTCATTTATTGCAGAAAAATGCTGAACCCTTGCAATTATTAGATACACTTGCCAATTTATTTGTTCAGTGTGGCTACTTTAACTCCCTTTTCTATCAGCTATTTGTTCTGTTCTTCTTGAAAACACTGAGGTCACTGTTGGGCACTGAGATGAAACAGAAAAATTTCAAAACGTCCAGAAACAAGACTGCCAAGAGACACCTTGATAAAACCACATATCCACATTCACTAGAAGCCTAAAGTGAGGGACTTGCATTTGTGTGACATTCTTGCTTATATTGCTCTGTGATGCTAACATTTGGATCATTCAATTTAAGCATTCTGACATAAATTTCATGTGCTGTGCAATGACTCTCAGACCCAGTGTGTCAAAATACCAGAAAATCAAGATGCACATTTAGGAAATAATTCCCCTGCTGATGAATGTACAAAATGAATGGGAAAACATGAGTATGCTATATTAAACATATGACTGTGCAAACACTCATTATTGGCTCTGACCCTTTTGACTGATCCCTTGATGTTTTAAATTGATTATTTTGCTTTAGGATTGATGTCATTTTTAGCTTGCGCTCAGAAAAATATTTTTTCAAAAGATAAATAAAAATTATGTATTAAAACTCCCAGGAAAAAGGAAAATACAGAGTAGATTATAGTAATATGAGATGTAGTTCTTGGTTTGAAATTAGGGCTGTCAAGTGATTTAAAAAATTAATTGCAATTAATAGCACGATTAATTGCACTGTTAAACAATAATAGATTACCATTTAGTTAAATATTTTTGGATGTTTTCTACATTTTCAAATATATTGATTTCAATTACAACACAGAATACAAAGTGCACAGTGCTCACTTTATATTTATTTTTATTAGAAATATCTGCACTGTAAAAAAACAAAAGAAATAGTATTTTCAATTCACCTCATACAAGTACTGTAGTGCAATCTCTGTATCATGAAAGTTGAATTTACAAATGTCGAATTATGTATAAAAAAAACTGTATTAAAAAATAAAACAATGTAAAACTTTAGATCCTACAAGTCCAATCAGGCCTACTTCAGGCAATCGCTTAGACAAACATGTTTGGTTACATTTGCCGGAGCTAACGCTGCCCGCTTCTTGTTTGCAATGTCACCTGAAAGTGAGAACAGGCATTTGCATGGCACTGTTGTAACCAGCGTCATAAGATATTTATGTGCCAGATGCACTAAAGATTCATATGTCCCTTCATGCTTCAACCACCATTCCAGAGGACATGCGTCCATGCTGATGACGGGTTCTGCTCGATAATGATCCAAAGCAGTGCGAACCGATGCATGTTCATTTTCATCATCTGAGTCAGACGCCACCAGCAGAAGGTTGATTTTCTTTTTTGGTGGTTCGGGTTCTGTAGTTTCTGCATCTGAGTGTTGCTCTTCTAAGACTTCAGAAAGCATGCATCCCTCTCAGATTTTGGAAGGCACTTCAGATTCTTAAACCTTGGGTCAAGTGCTGTAGCTATTTTTAGAAATCTCACATTGGTACCTTCTTTGCATTTTGTCAAATCTGCAGTGAAAGTGTTTGTAAATCAAACAACATGTGCTGGGTCATCATCCGAGACTGCCATAACATGAAATATATGGCAGAATGCAGGTTAAACAGAGCAGGGGACATACAATTCTCCCCAAGGAGTTCAGTCACAAATTTAATTAACACATTATTTTTTTAACATACATCATCAGCATGGAAGCATGTCCTCTGGAATGGTGGCCAAAGCATGGAGGGGCATATGAATGTTTAGCATATCTGGGATGTAAATACCGGCAACACCGGCAACAAAAGTGCCATGCGAACACCTGTTCTCACTTTCAGGTGACATTGTAAATAAGAAACAGGGAGCAGCATTTCCCATAAATGTAAACACATGTGTTTGTCTTAGCGATTGGCTGAACAAGAAGTAGGCCTGAATGCACTTGTAGGTGCTGAAGTTTTACACTGTTTGTTTTTGACTGCAGTTATGTAACCAAAAAAAAAAATCTACATTTGTAAATTGCACTTTCACGATAAAGAGACTGCACTACAGTCTTGTATGAGGGGCACTGAAAAATACTATTTCTTTTGTTTATCATTTTTACAGTGCAAATATTTGTAATAAAAAATAATATAAAGTGAGCACTGTGCACTTTGTATTCTTTGTTGAAATAGAAATCAATATATTTAAAAATGTAGAAAAACATCCAAAATATTTAATAAATTTCAATTGGTATTCTATTGTTTAATAGTGCAATTAATCGCCATTAATTTTTTAAATCACAGTTAATCGCATGAGTTAACTGTGATTAATCGACAGCTCTATTTTAAATTGTTTGTATTATGGTGTGATGTTTACTGGGGGTACCCAGGGTTGTGAGACACCTCACTAGCTCCTGCCCTTTTCATGAGGAAACCTTCTCTGTGCCTGCCATGGGTCAGCTCCTGAACACCACCGGCCACGAGCAACACCAGCACTCCCCTCTAGGCCTACACAGACCCTGGTGTCACTCTGCAGGTTAGCAATTGACAAACCCCAGCCCTCGAGCCCTCCAAGCATCTCGGTGGAGTGTCTAGACTGTGGTCCACTGGGCACTCGCAGTAGTCACGGATTTGCTGCTTCCAAAGAAGCACTATCCCTCAGCTTGCTAGTTCTACCTCAGGTCACCTTAATACACAGCACTTAGGTAGGTTTATAGTAAAATCAAGTATAAGCTGGTTTAACAAAGCCTAGACTTTCAAGCAGTAACAAGTACTGGAAACAAATAGTTAGAAATGAAATAAAATCAAAACACGCATTCCAAAGCCTAGACAAAATTAGATACTCTCACACCTTGTAAAGTATTGCTCACCCAAAATCCTTGTAATGCTTTACAGCCAGGTTGGATGTGACCCTCCTTTCATGAGACAGATGTACAGTCTGCTCGTGTAACCTTTGAGTGGGCTTACACTTGCCCCATAGGTGAAGGATTCCATATGTGTTTCTTTGCTGCCCCCCATGCCCCCCAAAATATACCACCTCCATCCTTTGTCTTTGTTCATAAACAGGACATTCCCTGCTGTTTGTTCCATTTTATAGATTTCTTTTGTTGGAGATTTCACACTCTCATTTCACACCTGGCTCAGTATGCAGCTAGGCATACAGTGTGAGGCATACAATACACAAATGGACAGTGCATACAATACACAAATGGGAGATAGGTGTCTGATACCTCCTGTGTGAAAGGTACATTTCTGACGTATGTCACCTACTGGTGACCTGCCTTAACTCCAAGAACTTAAGAACATAATTTTCAGGATAGTTACATATCTCCTTAAATATTACCCATACATTGTGAAATGACTATGTCGACCAGTGGGCTCCTGCCTCTCAGTAGAGATCTCTCATGCCACATTTCAGTGAACTCTTATGCAGATATAGGGGATCCAGGTAAAACCCTATGCGTGCCATTGGCACCCAGGAGTTCCTCAGTCACATACAGTAACATGTAGAGGTCTCTACTGTGCTAAATTCTGTACAAACGCATATCCTGCCCCAAGGAATTTACAATCTAAGTGGGAGATTTTTAACAGTGTATCTAAAAATCTCTCACTGAAAGTCAAAGCCCTACCTGCCATTTGTAACTCCCCCTCCCCCATCACAGGTGAGACACAAATTCTATTCAGATTCTTATGCCATGTCCAACACTGTTGTGGTATCTGAACAATAAATGATGGGAGAAAGGAAGATGATTAGGCTAGTTTGATAGGTTGGGATCTGAGGCACAAAAACTGACTTACCAAAAGTCACACAGGTAGAGCCAAAGATTTAAACAGAGATCTCCTGAGTTCCAGCTCAGTGCTTAGCCACAAGACCACATCTTTCCTTGCCAAAGCTATAAATGCATGGTTGAAAAGATTACATTCTTCTTTGCTAATACGTGTTAGCATAATTTATCATGACTAGTACTTCATTGCTAATTCAGGAGTCAGCAGTGAAAGGAAAGCTGACAGAAGCAATGGGATTCTGGTAGCATGGGCCATGTATAGCTTCCTAATTGTCTGCTGCATTAGTTAATGTTTGTAAAGTGCTTTGGAGACAAAATGTTTCAAGTATTATTACCACCACTATTGTAGAGAGACGGGTCCAGAGCTGCCTGCTCACCCCATTATTCATAGAGGGCATTCTGTGGGGGAAATATGTTTGCAAACCGCCCATAGCTGCTCTCTGTTGAACTGCTTTTGTTGCTTTACCTGAGAAAGAGGTATTGATTAGGGGAGAAGCCAGGCAGGCCTTGCATTTAAAACTGCTCGAGTAAAGGTGCTGTCATTTAAAAAAATCTTTAATACACTCTCCCCATATTTATTTCCTGGGCTCTGCGTCAGAATACTTGGGCTATCTTCTCAGCTATGCCACAGATTTGCAGTGCAACCTTGGGCAAGTCACTTAGGGTAATATTTATAAGTGTTGCTGCCTAAATTAGTTATCTAAATCTATACTTAAGCACCAGAATAAAAATATCCTGGTTTTCAGAATTACCCATAACCCACAATCACTGACAGAAGCCAATGGAAGCTGCAGGTACTCGGCATGTCTGATAATCGGGGGCCTGAATAAACATTTGGGTACCTAACTTTAAAAACCCATGTTTGAAATTTTTAGGTTTGACTTTATGTGCCTTAGTTTCCCCATTTGTAAACTGCAAGATTGTAACCCTTTCTCGCTTTTGGAAAGTGCTGAAAGATCTATGCATGCAAAGAGCTACCTGGTAGAAGTGTTAATTGCTTGTTATTATTGTGAACATTTATGTTAACTTTGGCAACAAATGAGGTTTGAGAAGATTGTCTTGAGGTGATTACCTGAGATATCCTTTGTGAGACAAATGTGAGAATTCATTGGGCCTGTTATTCGGTTTCCAAACATTTCATGTTTACCACACCCTTAGGAGAAATTCAGATAGCATGAAACTTAGAGTGTTCACCAGTTCAGGAGCAGCATGAAAAGGTTTCACAGTCCTCCCACCCACTTGAAAAAAAAAAAAAAGAGTGCCAGGTAATTAGTTTGAATTGGCATGGAATATTGGCTCATAAAGTGTGGTGGGTTTTTTTTTCCCCCAAAAGCTCTGAATGGTATTACGTGCATCCTGCCACAAAATGACATGCTGTGTCACGCATTTTTAACTAATATTTTACTGAGTCTGAATGGGTGTCATAAATTTTTACCACCTCTTAGCACTTCATATTGAAGTGTAGAGATTATTATGGCAGTTACTAAAACTGAACCTGCTCTTTTAAAAGGAGTGCTTTTAATTAAGAAGTCAAAGCATGGTTGAAATAGTCTGCCACGCAGTAAATAGCTGGGTGCAAAGTAGGGTAAATGCCGACGGCAAAGCTGAGCGGTTCGCCAGCACTGAACAGTCCTTTACTGCAGGTATAGCACTCTTCTCACCACGTTATTGCTAATATGCTGGATAGAAATTATGTATTATATTAGAACAAAGTCCGCATCTGAAGAACAACTGATCCAATTACTGGTTTTCTGAGCCCAAACCAGTCCCTGAACTTTCCAGTCTGGCTAACAGCCCCATATTTCCTGCCGAGGAAGAAGAGGCCAGGTGGTAGCACTTTCTTCTTCGTTCTCCTCGAAGGCAGAACTTTTAGGGGTTTGGGCAGCTGCTCGTTCTTCCGTTTTTGCCTGGTGAGCACCGCAAAGGGAAAACTGAGATGTTGTTAAGGGTGGCCCTGCTGCTACTGCACATTTATTGGTGGAAAGAAATCACAGGAGAGAAAAGGTCATTGCCCCTTGTTCCCCTTTCAGTGAGTAAGGGCTGTTTCTCCAGCGGAAGGAGGTGCATACCCAATGCTCTCTCTTGCATGCAAGGGTGGGGGCAGAGAGCTATGGGAGAGTGGAAGGAGCTGTGGCTCCGCCCTCTATGCACCCGCCACATGGCTAGGTGCATGGGGAGAGTAAACTGGTGCATGAAAAGAGAAGAAGTAATTTACTGCCCTGCCCCATCCAGAACAGGGGAGGAATGATCACTCTCTGAGCCACAATTTGTTCTCTGGTCCTGGGATCATGCAGCTATGCACCGATCTTTACTCACAGCACATTGTGAAGTTACAAACCAACCCAAAACATACATCATTTTCAACTGTAGAACTTCATGGCAAAAATATGACCACTGTGAATTCTGGCCCTTTGCCACTCATTACAGAGGTCTCCATGTAGAGGAGATTAATATGCTGTGAGCTTTTGAACAGCTGCCCATTTCTACCCCAGAGGTGGCAACACCTCTGTGGAGTGAGTCCTGTTTGTATAGAGCCCTGTGCTCCCTTCCACTTATGCAATCAGAGTGCAGCGAGAAACTACAGATCCCAGCTGCTGGGTGTTGAAGTTGGGATTGCCAGCTCCGCAGCATGCTACCCCTTCCTGCTGTGGATGCCCCACAGGGAGGAGCAGTTACGGCCTGCTGGGAGTTAGCCATAATCCAGCCTGTGCTCTGTTTGAAACCCATGGGGCAAACCAGCACAACTAATGCTGACTGAGCCAGCATTAATATGCAGGGGTTCCCATTATGCAGTGTAAATTTCCATCATACCTCAAGGGTAGTTGAACCATAGCAGCTGGGGGAGCCAGCTATGCTGCCAAGGAACTAATGGGGGTGCAAGGGCAGGGTCTCAGCCCAGATGACCCAAGTCTTCAGTGACTCCCCAAAAATCTACACAGATCTCATAGGAAGAGCCAGTTTTGGAGGTTCAACCTCCTGTCATTTCTTATCAGGAGAATAATGAAAAGCAAATAATAGCAAAGTATTATTTATTATTTGTTTGTCAGTAAAACCATGGGGCCCCAATCAGGGAACACGGCCTCATTAGGCTAGGCACCATAAACATAAATAGTAATTAAAAGAGAGTGCCTGCCCTAAAGAGTTTACAATCTAAACATTTAGCAAATAACTAAGAAAAAAATAACACACTTATAATGAAGATTTTTGAAACTCTTGGGACTTGCAAGTGTTTCCACGAACATGACCCCATGAATAACAGCAAATTGAGTGAGAATGATTTGGTTACAAATATATCAGTTCATCCTTGTTCCTTATTTGACCAACTTCACATGTTAGAATTTAATCCAGGACATCTATCACAGATTGATCCCAGATCTTCTGAGTTCCAGTCCAGTCCTTTGTGCATAAGACCTTCCTTTCTTTGTCCCTCCCAACCCCCCCGCTTTTCTCTCCTGAAGCTCCTGCTCATATTACACTTGTTGGGGTAACAGTCGCAGTGATTCTCGTACTGATCCAGCTGAAGTACCATAGCTGAATGATCAAGGGGGAGCGTCCCTGGTGGTGAGAAGCCTTTCCTCCATGGGAAAAAGGGTGATAAGAAGACAGGACAGCTTGTAAAGTGGGCAATGCCAACCAGGGAGAGAGTGCCTACAAGGAATGGAGGACTGTGCACTTCAGTATATTGTCATTATAACTTCTGCCTGTATGACTCACATGGAGACCATCAGTGGATTTTAAAGCCGGCCTCCCTTGATGTAACTTCTAAAAGAGGACAGCTGCAGAAGCATTGGCTGCCCTCCTCCGCGTTGAATTTCTTAAAGAGGGCACCTCAGGCCCTGCTGGTACAGGAAGGTACAATGTGCATTCCCTGCTCTAAGGGAAGGTGAATTTGGCCCATGGGAAACTGTTTAAAATTTTATTTAGAACAGATTCAGTTATCATAGTTTAATATACAATGAAATGGGGCCTTAGGCTACCTAAGCAGTTCGGGCAGACACTAACTTGGCAGCCTAAATACCACCTACCAACATCCGGAAAATAAACCCTTCAGCCTTTCCCTGAAATGAGAGGCTGAAAATACAGCAGAAAATTAGGCTCAGAATTCCATGAGAAATAAGATTTCTTGGGAGATATCCAGCAACCCCTGATTTTGGCAAGGTTAGAAATACTGTAGGAATGGCCGTGCTCAGAGTATTTTGTCTGAAACCAACGAGGAATCCGGTGGCATCTTAAAGACTAACAGAGTTATCTGGGCATAAGCTTTTGTGGGTAAAAAACCCACTTCTTCAGATGCATGGAGTGAAAATTACAGATACAGGCATAGATATACTGGCACATGAAGAGAAGGGAGTTACCTTACAAGTGGAGAACCAATGCTGACAAGAGCCATGTGCCAGTATATGTATGCCTGTATCTGTAATTTTCACTCCATGCTTCTGAAGAAGTGGGGTTTTTACCCACAAAAGCTTATGCCCAAATAAATCTGTTAGTCTTTAACAGTGGTTCCCAAACTGGGGTTCACAAACCCCTGGGAGTTCACAGAACGTTACAGGGGGTTCGCCAGAAAAATTTCACTAATGGCGGCCAGAGGACCCTGGGCATTGGAGGCAGCAGATGAGACCCAGTTGCAGGGCAGACAACCTGAGCCACAGGGAGAGTGGGGCAGAGAAGTTGGGGCTGGCAGCCCAAGCCCTGCCCCCGTGAGCCGGCCGCCTGAACCCCAGCGCTCCGTGCGGGGCTGGCAGCCGAAGCCCCAGGGAAAGCAGGGCCAGGCAGTTGGGGCTGGCAGCCAGAGCCCTGGCAGTCAGCGGGACATGCAGCCCAAGCTCAGAGGAGCTCAGTTGACCGGGGTGGTCAACGGGGTCCAGCAGCAGGAGCCCCACGGAGTGCGGAGGAAATGTAAACTTAAATCCCTGGAAATATTCATTTTTAGGAGGGGGTTCACGAGATTTTACAAGTTAGTGAAAGCGGTTCGTGGGCAGTTAAAGTTTGGGAACCACTGATCTTTAAGGTGCCACCGGACTCCTCGTTGTTTTTGTGGATACAGACTAACACGGCTACTCCCTGACACTTGTTTGAAATCAGAATGTACACGGGCACATGATAGATGGAAAAAAAAAACCCAACCAAACTTTTTGGAACTTCAAAAAGACTCATTTCAGGCACTGGCAAGGTTTCCAGACAGTTCATAATCTGAGCATATTTGCCAGTCTCTTTTGATAAGCCTCTCACCTGATTCAGTAGAAATACTACAGGGCCAAGGCCTCAGTTTTTGTAAATCTGAATAACTAAATTGGTTCAAACAACTCTGCACCTAGTTTGCATCCTTGGTGTTCTCCACAACTAACATTCTTCCCTGCTGAAAATTGGCCATTAAGCCCTATTCTTTGTTTTCTACCTTGAATTCAAAACACACCTTTACTTCTTGCTCCATGCCTATTTATTTCCTTAATTCCCTCTTGGGAGGGATTCTTTCAAAGACTTTTAGAACTTGCAAAAAAATTATATCAACTAGTTGTCTTTGTCCCCTCTTGTCTGACTCCCTCCAAGAGTCCTATTAGATTGGGGAGGCACAATTTTCCTTTACTGATTCAATGCTGATTTGTCCCTGCCATAGCATATTAAGCGATATGTTTCATAATTCTGTCATTTCAACTAATTTACTTGGCAGTAATGTTCACTGCTCTGTAAATCCCAGGATCATCCACAGAACCTTTATTAAAGATACTTATAACATTGGATACCTTCCAGCCCTCTGGTATGGTAGCTGATTTTAATGCTAAATTACATATTTTTGTAAGCAGCTCAGTCACTCCATTCTTATGCTTCTTCAGGAATATTGGATGAACACCATTTAGTCCTGCTTTTAGACAATAAAAACCATTCTGTCAGGCTGTGCCTTCACTAGAATTTTAGCCCAGCTAGCCAGAATCATATATTAGGGGTGAGGGAAGAATGCTAGACCGAACAAACTGTATTAGCTAGACTACTCCTTGCTAGTTGAGCTTACCAGAACTATGAATGAGTCTAGTTATGGGCCTCTTATTTATTTGCCCAATTCACACCTATATATTTTAGCCAGGGACTACCACTTTTCAGCAAGAACTGTTCCAGCTAGCATCGTTGAACCTGTAGCATAGATAGCTGTAGTGACCTTATTCCTTTTCCTCTTCACTGGTCAGACTCTTATGATGGACACAAGGAAAGCTTATGAAATCCCAGTCTCAAGTCCTCCTCCTCCTCATCTGCACATCCCTCTAGCTGTTCCAAGTGCAACATTTTAAGGATTTTGTCCCCTAAACAGAACTTTCAGAATCATTTCTGAAAGCCTTTTTGTTTGCCACAGGTCTAAAGATGCCTTCAGTAATCTGGCAAATGGCAAACAGAACTCTTGGGCATACTCCCTTGATATTTCCACCGCTTTGAAAGACAAAGGCAAATTGACTGCCAGACGAGAGTTCTCCAGTACATAAAACCTTGTCAGCAAAGCCACAGAAACTTTGCACAATGCCTTTATCTTTCCTCTCTTTGACTATGGTGATATAATGGGGACACTGCGATTTGCTGGAAAAACTGCAAACACTCCAAATATTAAACCTAGACAATTGCATTCAAGCTAATGAAAGCTGGAAATGTTAGAGGTGACGCTCTCCATCTTCAAGATGAGGGTGTATTATAGAACCTGTCATTCTTCAGTACTCCTTGCTGCCAATCTACTGTATGGAGTAGCACTAACAATACCCACTGCCTTGCAAACCGCAGGGTTTGTGTCACAAAAGGGCAACAGGCTGACAAATAGGGTGCGGGGTAGAGAGAGTGAAAGCACATGATGCCACTTGAACAGGGTCTCTCTGCCTTGGGGAGTTGATAACCACTTTAACAGCATCACAGGGGTAGCCGTGTTAGTCTGTATCCAGAAAAACAACGAGGAGTCTGGTGGCACCTTTAAGACTAACAGATTTATTTGAGCACAAGCTTTCGTGGGTAAAAAACCCATCTGAAGAAGTGGGGTTTTTACCCATGCAAGCTTATGCCCAAATAAGTGTTAGTCTTTAAGGTGCCACCGGACTGCTCGTCACTTTAATAGCATGTCCTTAGACAGGACAGTTGACACTTTGATGACTGTAGCCCTGGCTAAAAAGATAAACTGGCACTGGTGCCTTTGTCTATCTATTGTCAAACTATTTTGCAACACTTATACAAACTATTTAACCACCTGGCTCTCTTCATATCGCTAACAGAAATTGTCCAGACACATAGATTGTCTCTTTCCAAAATTCCTTCTGTAAGAACTGCATCATTGTATAAGTTGCTGTTTCACTTGTATTTATGTGGAAAAGTGGAGAAAACAAATCCACTTATAACAGGAACCGTTACATATAACAGAACTGTAATATTTACAAATATTCCTGGAGCTTCAGCATCTATAAAAAATTCACTTACTTGCTTAATGCTTGATTTTACAGTGTAAAGGTGTCCAGTGTCGGGTGTCCGAGTTCAGGAGGGTATCAACTACAACACTCTGTTCAACACATCATTAATCTCCCAGAGAAACTCCATCTGCAAAGCACACCCCATACAGAGCACACACAGAGAACAAACAATGGCAGATCTGTGCTGATATTTGGTGGTGTTATATTAGAAAACTGTAGGACCAGATCATGTAAAATTGAGCAGTCTCACTTTTGTTTAGATAATGATGGTTTAAACGATACTATGTGGTAAGATGCAGCATAATTCAATTCATATTCAGAAGTATGCTACAAGTATCTCTGAACTTAGGGAGATACATTCATTTTTGTTTCATGTATCAGTGTGGCTACTAAGACTTTCACTGACTTCAAGGGGCATTGGATTTGGTCCTAAGTTAGTTATTTGGGCAAAATTTTATAAAGTGCTAAATCGACTTAGGATCCAAAGTTCAAAAGTGATTCAGGCACTCTGTACCAGATTTTTAAAGCTATTTAAGCATTGCTGTGTTCAGTGTTGCAACACCTAACTGATTTAGGAGCTGACATCTCATTTTCAAAAGGGATTTAGACACGAGTCTAACTCTAAATCCCATTGACAGTCAATGGGCTCTAGACTTCTAGGTGCCTAAATCCCATTTGAAAATTATATTTAGACTCCTAAATTAGTTAGGTGTTGCAACAGCTCAGCGACACCTAAATATCTTGAAAACACTGGGCCTTTGGCCCAAAAACCTCAAAGGTTTTTAGGCTGCTAACCTCCACTGATTTCAATTTCAGAGTAACAGCCGTGTTAGTCTGTATTTGCAAAAAGAAAAGGAGTACTTGTGGCACCTTAGAGACTAACCAATTTATTTGAGCATAAGCTTTCGTGAGCTACAGCTCACAGTGCATCCAACGAAGTGAGCTGTAGCTCACGAAAGCTTATGCTCAAATAAATTGGTTAGTCGCTAAGGTGCCACAAGTACTCCTTTTCTTTTTACTGATTTCAATGGAAGTTAGGAGCCTAAATACCTTCAAGGATCTGGGCATAAGTGCCAGATAACTTTTGGAAATAGGACTTGGGTGCTTTTGAAAATTTTACTGTTAATCTAAAATTAAGACAGATTTAGAAATTGGATGGCTGGTAAGGCTTGTATTGTGTCTGGCAGGCAGCAACAGTTAGCACCATTTTAGCTTCCCAAAATGATAGTTTCTAAAGATATACTGAAGTATGCTATAGCAAAGTTCCCATTTGATGGGCACCCGCAGAAGCAAGAGGTCTTTTCACAGAGTCCTCCATCTGCTCCATCTCTGCAGGGACCCTGGGGAGCCCTGCATAGTCTCTCTCAGGTCTGTCACCAGCCCTACCTTGAAACTGGTTCAGCAGCCCAAAGTAACTCAAAATAGTCCCATGCCACAAACACTAGGTCCACCACAGTAACCCCAAAGTTCAGCGCCTCTCCAAAGTTCTTATCATCCATGAAGACCTTATTCTGCTCAGCAGAAGCCTAGCCTTCTGGCTCAGACTTCCATCCTCAATCAACATGCTCTCTGTTCTGAGAGGGAAGGTGGCATATATACTACCTTACTTCTGAAAGCTTCCCTAGATTGGCTGGGAGAGAGAGAAGCCCTGCCTCACCATACACCACAAAGCTCCTGATACCAGCATCTCCCCATCCCACTGCTAATTCCTGGGACTATCTCTTCGCTTCTGGCTTTGGCTGGTTTGTAAGCCTGTGTTCACATCAACATCCCTGGAAAGGGGTCTTCTGGCCCTTAGGCTTAAAGGGCCAGTACACTCCATTACTTATACCAATGATTTTTGAGTTTCTGTGAAGGGCATTCTACAGCAAATATAGCCACTTTTAGTGCAGATAAAGCACGATAGGTTTTTTTTTGTTTGTTTTTTAAACTGAAAAAGCACTTTAAGCTCCAAAGGAAATACCATAGCATACTACTTTGTTTGCTCTTACCACAAACACTGAAAACCGTGGCACCCTGAATGCATAAGTTTGCTAAGGGTATGTCTACACTGCAATAAAACACCTGTATTTGCCCTGGGTTAGCTGACTTCAGCTCACAGGGATCAGGCTGCAGGGCTATAAGATTGCAATGGAGGTGCTCAGGATAGACTGGAGCCAAGGCCCTGGGATCCTGCAAGCGGGGAGGGTCCCAGACCCCAGCTCCAGCTTGTGCTCAGATGTTCACCACTGAAGTTTTACAGCCCCTCAGTCCAAGCTCCACAAGCCCAAGTCAGCTGACCAGGCCAGCTGCGGGTGTTTTATTGCAATGTAGACTTGCCCTAAGGGTCAGAGTCAGGGCCAGCTCTAGGTACCAGCAAAACAAGCAGGTACTTAGGGCGGCACATTTCTAGGGGCGGCATTCCAGCGCCGGCCATGCCGCCCCTAGAAATGTGCCCCCACCGCCCCAACTCGCCTCCGCTCCACCTCCGCCTGCTCCCCTGAGCGCACCGCTGCCGCTCGGCTTCTCCCCCCTCCCTCCCAGGCTTGCTGCACACCAAACAGCTGTTTGGCACATGGAAAGCCTGGGAGGGAGGCAGGAGAAGCTGAGCGGCAGTGCGCTCGGGGGAGGCGGCGGTGGTGCAGCGGAGGTGAGCTGGGGCGGGGAGCAGTTCCTCTCCCCCGCCCCCCGTAACTTCCTGCGCTCCCCCCTCCCCCCTCGCTCACCTCCACTTCACCATCGCCGCCTGTCAGGGGAGCAGGCAGAGCAGAGATAAGATAGGGCAGGGGGCTGCAGGGGGGAGCCGTAGGAAGCAATGCGGGGGGGGGGGGAATGTGGCATGCCCAGGGCAAGAGGCGGGGCCGGGGATTTGCGGAAGGGGTTGGGAAGGGGTGGAGTTGGGGCGGCGCCAGGGGTGGGGGGGGCATGAAAAAAAGTGGGGGCTGCCAAAAATTTTTTTGCTTGGGGAGGCAAAAATCCTAGAACCGGCCCCAGTCAGAGTTCCACTTATACATGTGCAAATATTTTATTAAAGCAGAGAGCCTTAATTAAAGGCTCTCACAGAAGGGCCACCTAGCTCAGCATCATGGTGGGTTAATGACGAGGCAAGGAATCCTTTTAATCTTGCTAGGCCAACAGCAGCTGTTAGGATATAGATATTCAGGCCTGTCTATAAAGGCCTGTACTCTAAAAATTTAGGTGTATTCTTATCACTTAGCTAGTTATAGAGGTATAAAAGAAAGAATCAAAATCACTGTCTGCTGATGTAAGGGTCTTCTCTTACTGTGACAGTCTGAGGCCCTGTGCTTAGGCTAAGGCCTTTGGCTAAGCAGCAGAGGCAGCCATAAGCTGGGAAGCGAATGGTCACATCCTCACATTCCAAACTAGTCACATTGAAATAAGGTGCTATTGGGCTGTTAGGAATACAATCCTGTCCTGATAATGCCTATAACCTCCAGAGAAAGGGAAGTGCCTAGAAAATGTAAAAGGAAACTTAGTTTGATAGCATCCTGTCTGGCAAGAACTCACTTATCAATAGCTGGGATGTGAAATCCTCATTTCTGTGTTGTTCTATCACTGTAGTCCCCCTTTCCTTATTGTTTGTCTGTATAATCTCTGTCTGGTTCTGTGATTGTTCCTGTCTGCTGTATAATTAATTTTGTTGGGTGTAAACTAATTAAGGTGGTGTGATATAATTGGTTAAATAATCGTGTTACAATATGTTAGGATTGGTTAGTTAAATTTCAGGAAAAAGATTGGTTAAGGTATAGCTAAGCAGAACTCAAGTTTTATTGTATAGTCTGCAGTCAATCAGGAAGGGGGGTGGAAATGGGAACAGGGAATGGGGATGGGGAAATTGGAATCATGTTTTGCTAAAGGGGGAAATGGAAACAGGGACACAGGTGTAAGGCTCTGTGGTGTCAGAGTTGGGAAGGAGGACACTAAGGAAGGAAACTGGAATCATGCTTGCTGGAAGTTCACCCCAATAAACATCGAATTGTTTGCACCTTTGGACTTTGGCTATTGTTGCTCTCTGTTCATGTGAGAAGGACCAGGGAAGTTGGTGAGGCCTCATCTGGAGTACTGTGTCCAGTTTTGGGCCCCACACTTCAAGAAGGATGTGGATAAATTGGAGAGAGTCCAGCGAAGGGCAACAAAAATGATTAGGGGACTGGAACACATGAGTTATGAGGAGAGGCTGAGGGAGCTGGGATTGTTTAGCCTGCAGAAGAGAAGAATGAGGGGGGATTTGATAGCTGCTTTCAACTACCTGAAAGGGGGTTCCAAAGAGGATGGCTCTAGACTGTTTTCAATGGTAGCAGATGACAGAACGAGGAGTAATGGTCTCAAGTTGCAGTGGGGGAGGTTTAGATTGGATATTAGGAAAAACTTTTTCACTAAGAGGGTGGTGAAACACTGGAATGCGTTACCTAGGGAGGTGGTAGAATCTCCTTCCTTAGAGATTTTTAAGGTCAGGCTTGACAAAGCCCTGGCTGGGATGATTTAACTGGGAATTGGTCCTGCTTTGAGCAGGGGGTTGGACTAGATGACCTTCTGGGGTCCCTTCCAACCCTGATATTCTATGATTCTATGATTCTAAGTAAGTGGGTGAAGGACTAAGCCCCCTAACATCTTGGTGCTGTGACTCGGATGCATCACATCGGATAGGTGAGTGGCAGCCTGTAAGTTCCCTTCGCCAACAGTCCGCGCAGCTGCTTGGAGGGGGTATAGTGAACTCTCGTGATGGTAGTTGTGGGTTCTGGCAAGCCAGGGTAAAGGATTTTTTGGATAAGGAAGAACCAGGGCCCATGCCAGGTGCAGGGGTCAACCTGGGATGAGATTAAAAAGGAAATGGAGGAAGTGTTAGGGGACCCAGAGGGATGGCGGGTGGCTGAGGTCCTTGGTTTATGGGTAGTAGAAGAAGGTCCCTGCCCATGGGGACTGAATGCCTTCCAGGGAAAGGAGGCACTTCAGTCTGCTTGTGAGAGGTTTGAAGTAAGGGCAGCATTATGGGAAGCTGCCAGTAATCTTTCAAGTTTGGTGCTGCTTCAGCAAGGGCTGCAAGGGTTGTAAATTAGTTAGGGGTAGTTAAAGATGATTTGGCACAACAGGGTTTAAAGTCAAAAGCAGCATTAACAGACTACGTTTAGAGACTGGAGCTGGGACGGGGGAGTGGAGAGAGAGAAAGGAAGGGGAAAAAAAAAGGTTTCAAAGTGCAAAATGGCAGGGTTTGCAGGAGCAGGTAACAACCCCCCACTCTTCTCCCAGAGCCAGACTGAGAACCTAGGGATAAGGGTTCCCAACTGTTTCAACCCAGGGAGCCTACTCTTGGCTCAGAGCTAACTATGTCCTTTTCTTCTTTTCCTTCTTCTTTTTCTTGGTTTACTTAATTTGCTGCTGGTAGCCTATACTTTAAACTGACCTGACAGGCTTAATTGGTTTCTTTCCACCTCTCCCCCTGCCTTTCCACACTTTTGTTTTTCTGAAGTTTTAATGGAGGGTACTTTGGATACTTATGTGAGATGTTTTTGGTTATTTTGGACAAAGTATGATGGAGGTCTGCTGTATTCGACTAGAATTTTTGGAGTAAAAGATCCATGGGCATCCATGGAGACAAATGTTTTACTGCCTCTTTGAACAGTCTCAAGGTAAAGACAACACAAGTTAAGGCAGTTGTGTGGCAATAATTGTACTTGGTGGCTACGTTGTTACAGACAAATTGAACTACCTTAGAGAACTAAATGTAGGAGTAAGTGATTTAAAGAAGGGAGTGAAAAGTTACAACTAGCTTTTGCAAAAATTGATAATACAGGGTTTGCAGGAAAGTAAACATTTGGGAGTTGTGGAAATGGTAAAAGGTAACTGTTGTGAAGATGTTAAAAGAGTAACAGTTGTGGTGTTACGAGAAGGAAGTTTTTGTTTAATGATAAAACCCAGTTATATAAATGTAACTGTATGTGCAACTCTGTGCAGTCACATTGGATGGAAGTTTGTTAATTAAATTATCCAAGGGGGTCAGGTAGAGTGGCTACTACCACCACTAGGCTTCTGTCCCCAGAAGACTTTACAGCTATTCTGAGGGAAAATGGGCTGTTTTCCCACAGAAATGGTCTATAAGGGACTGCTGCAGGCGGAGAGAGAATCTGATCAAAATTATTTGACTATTGGGTAATGTAATCAAAATCACTAAAGGATGTAAGGGGTTTCTATTGGAACTTAACTTGGCTGCCCCGATTGTGTCTAGTTGTACAAGATGGAAGTGTAATTGGGGTACAGTTGTGTAAAAAAGAGTAATCACAGTGCAAGGGATGTTAGGCAAAAGAGAATTTTGTGTGTGTGCACAGGAAAAAGAAAAGGCAAGGAATGATTGGAACACTGAGCCTTGGGGTGGCTCTGGGGGATCAGATTGTTGCTTTGGTGGGTGTGCATGAAAACTCTGTGGGCATGGGGGAGGCAGTTACACCTTGTGTAAAATTAATATGGCTAATATAATATATGGAGGTTAAACTATATGGAAGGAATGTGCATTTTCCCAGGACGTGCACAGTGTATATTGGAGAAGGGGTAAAAGAAATGCAAACAAAACATGGTACTGAATTAAAATCCTCTTAGGGCTCCAAAAGGGGCCACAATAGGTTGTGCTTTCTTTTTCAGATCTCTGTGTGATTTGGAGCAGGAGATGAAACTGGAAAGTAATCAGAACTCTGGTGGAAGTAAAATGTTTCCTTTTTAAGACAGTCTCTGAGCTGCTAACCGCTTTGGATCCAAAAGCAAGCTAAAAGAAAAGGAGTACTAGTGGCATTTAGAAGACTGTGCCACAAGTACTCCTTTTCTTTTTGCCAATACAGACTAACAGGGCTGCTACTCTAAAAGCAAGCTAGTAACCTCTGTGTAAATGCAAATTACCTAGCTGATGGGCATAAAGGAGCTGCAAATAACGAATACATCTGGTCAGCAAACAAGCTACTAGAAGACTCAGATTATGGCCCTCCAGAAAAGGGAGGTGAAAAAAACAAGTCAAGCCTGAAAATAAGGGGGACAGGTTAACCTTAAGGGGTGTGTGTGTGTGTGTGTACAGTGCTAAAATCTGAAGCTGTGTCTCAGCTATTACCTGAGAATAAACTTAAAGCTTGGTACAGCAGAGAAACTATTGCAAACATGGTCTGTTGTACAAGAGGGGAAACTGAGGTACACCACCTCATGAATTTCATAAATGACCAGTGAGTGGGGTAATTCACTAGCCTGACTATAGAACAAAATAAGGACAGCCCGGAGGTAATTCTTCTGTTTTTCCTGCAATTAGCAAGGAAATTTGTAAAAGAAAGTGGTATTATTATTATTATTATTAATAAGCAGTAATCTGTCCCCACCAGGTGGGTGGAAATTGTTTCTTTTGTTTTTCAGACACTCTACAAGCAAGCTGGTGCCAGTGGAAAAATAACCCACAATACCATGGATCTGTGTTTTGTGTTTGTTTGTGGTGTTTGTCTTGTTGCTAGCATTGTTGTGTTTTAATGAACAGAAAATCTCATGATGTGGGTGGGGGATGGCTTCAAAAGACTGACCTTGGGGGGAGATGTGTATGAGAATACAAAATGTTCAACAAGGAGGCTAGCACCTGTGTAATAGCTACCATGGTACCTGGAAATGGAATGGCAACTAAGGTGGTTCCCCACAAGCCCTATGGAAATAATGAGAAGGGGAGGAGCTCACTGGGAATCAATGGAGGGGTGTGTAAAATAGTGTAAATCAACAGAAGATGTTTGGATGTGCCCTCCTCCTATGACTATGGAGGAGCAGAATCAATGGCCTATGCAAGGGGTGGACAATTGGGTGTACTGTATATAAGGTGTTTTGCTGGGAATGTACATATTACTGGGGGCACAATTACACCAGCCCATAACCAAACTACACCCATCTATACGCTGCTATCTGGACTTTGGTGCACAAATGGATCTGTGAATCTTATTGCTGTGAATAATCAAACCAGGGCATACTGCCTGATTCCATACCAAGTAGTTAAGCTGGTCTGGACAATAACCCTTTTCTCTGTGAACATTCAATGGACTTATGATAGGGACAAAGCATGCAAAACCTGCAGAGGCAGCTTGTTGCAACTGTCAGCAACTGGATACATAAGATCGTGACCCTGTTGAAGGAAGAGAGGCAGTGTTTTGGGGGTGTCTCGGATGTTGGACCATACTGCAGTGGTCAGGACTCGGTGTTGCTGTGGATTTTGTATTGTTAACTGTACTTGTGTTGTGTTGCATATGGAGATAACCTATAAGTAATGTAGTAGGACCCATCCCCCCCTGCAGTGTACTAGACAACCTGGACCCAACCTTCTCGGGCCCACTGTAATGGGAAGTCTGGAACACAAATTGGAATAGGTGTGGTATGCCCATACGAGAGAAGGGGAATGAACAGAACAGGTAATCATCAGTGATCCATCCCCTGTCACCCATTCCCAGCTTCTGGCAGAGGACATCCCTGCCCATCATGGTTAATAGCCATTGATGGACCTATCTTCCATGAACTTATCTAGTTCTTTCTTGAACCGTGTTATAGTCTTGGCCTTCACAACATCCTCTGGCAAGGAGTTCCACAGGTTGACTGTGTTGTGTGCAAAAATACTTCCTTTTGTTTGTTTTAAACCTCCTGCCTATTAATTTCATTTGGTGACCCCTAGTTCTTGTGTTATCAGAAGGAGTAAAATAACACTTCCTTATTTACTTTCTCCACACCAGTCATGATTTTATAGACCTCTGTCATATCCCCGCCTTAGTAGTCTCTTTTCCAAACTGAAATGTCCCAGTCTTATTAATCTCTCCTCGCTGTTCCATACCCCATATCATTTGTGTTTCCCTTTTCTGAACCTTTTCCAATTCCAATATATCTTTTTTGAGATGGGGCAACCCCATCTGCACGCAGTATTCAAGATGTGGGTGTACCATGGATTTATATAGAGGCAATATGATATTTTCTGTCTTATTATCTATCCCTTTCTTAATGATTCCCAACATTCTGGTTGCTTTTTTGACTGCCACTGCACATTGAGTCGATGTTTTCAGAGAACTATCCATAATGACTCCAAGATCTCTTTCTTGAGTGGTAACAGCTAATGTAGACCCCATCATTTTATATGTATAGTTGGGATTATGTTTCCAATGGGCATTAATTTGCATTTATCCCTTCATCTGCCATTTTGTTGCCCAGTCACCAAGTTTTGTGAGATCATTTTGTAGCTCTTTGTAGTCTGATTGGGACTTATTGCCTGGGATCTGTGTTGGTGAGTATCTGAGTGTGTGTTTGTTGTGAGGATCTGAGTGTTGGATCTGAGTGTTTGTTGTGAGGACAGTTTGACCATGTGTTTGATTGGTTGGTTGAAAAGGGCAGGAATTGGGAGTGCTTTGTTCCAGGTGAGCCTGACTGTATAAAAAGCCATTCGGCAGGGAACCAGCTAACAGCAGGAGTTTGCCTGGGAGTTCGCCTGGGGAGAGCCCACTGAGGCTTACATCTTGCTGGCTTCTCTGAGTAGTTACTGCATCTCCTGAGGAAGCTAGTAGAAGGAAGATTATGGATAGGGGGTGTTCAGCTGTTGTGACCTGCACTGGATGTGCTATGTTTGTCTTTCTTCCACAGGACAGAAGCGACTTTGTCTGTACAAAGTGTGAACTGGTCTCCATATTGGAAGAGAAGGTTCAAGGTCTGGAGCAACAGGTATCGACTCTGCGTTGCATAAGAGAAACTGAAGATTTCCTGGACAGACATCAGGATATGCTTCTACGGACACAACATTCTGCAGCTTCAGAGCAGGCTGCACAGTGGGGACAGGAGGCCAGCGAAGAAATTTGGCATCATGCGACCTCCAGAAGAAGAAAGGGGAACGTCCATGTACCAGCAACGCAGATACAGGTAAGTAACCGTTTTCATGTTGTCTCCACAGGTACCAGTGCGGAGAGTGGACCAGATGATACGTCTGAGGGAAGGGAGCAGAAGGAGACTCTGCCAGTTGGAAGGCATGAGATGCACTCTCCTAGGGTTGGGGGTTCCACGGCCACCACTCCCAAGAGAAGGAGGCGGGTGGTGGTGGTCGGGGACTCTCTCCTCAGAGGGACCGAGTCATCTATCTGACACTCCAACCGGGAAAACCGAGAAGTCTGCTGCTTGCCAGGAGCTAAGATTCGCGATGTGACAGAGAGACTGCCGAGACTCATCAAGCCCTTGGATCACTACCCCTTCCTGCTTCTCCACGTGGGCACCAATGATACTGCCAAGAATGACCTTGAACAGATCACTGCAGACTACGTGGCTCTGGGAAGAAGAATAAAGGAGTTTGAGGCACAAGTGGTGTTCTCGTCCATCCTCCCCATGGAAGGAAAAGGCCAGGGTAGAGATCGTCAAATCGTGGAAGTCAACAAATGGCTATGCAGGTGGTGTCGGAGAGAAGGCTTTGGATTTTTTGACCATGGGGTGGTGCTCCAAGAAGGAGGAGTGCCAGGCAGAGACGGTCTCCACCTAACAAAGAGAGGGAAGAGCATCTTCGCAAGCAGGCTGGCTAACCTAGTGAGGAGGGCTTTAAACTAGGTTCACCAGGGGAAGGACCAAAGCCCTGAGGTAAGTGGAGAAGTGGGATACCGGGAGGAAGCACGAGCAGGAGCGTGTGAGAGGGGAGGGCTCCTGCCTCATACTGAGAAAGAGGGGCGATCAGCGGGTTATCTCAAGTGCCTATACACAAATGCACAAAGCCTGGGAAACAAGCAGGGAGAACTGGAAGTCCTGGCAAAGTCAAGGAATTATGATGTGATTGGAATAACAGAGACTTGGTGGGATAACTCCCATCACTGGAGTACTGTCATGGATGGATATAAGCTGTTCAGGAAGGACAGACGGGGCAGAAACGGTGGGGGAGTTGCACTGTATGTAAGAGAGCAGTATGATTGCTCAGAGCTCCGGTATGAAACTGCAGAAAAACCTAAGAGTCTCTGGATTAAGTTTAGAAGTGTGAGCACCAAGGGTGATGTCGTGGTGGGAGTCTGCTATAGACCACTGGACCAGGGGGATGAGGTGGACGAGGCTTTCTTCCAGCACCTCGCAGAAGCTACCACATCGCACGCCCTGGTTCTCATGGGAGACTTCAATCACCCTGATATCTGCTGGGAGAGCAATACAGCAGTGCACAGACAATCCAGGAAGTTTTTGGAAACTGCAGGGGACAATTTCCTGATGCAAGTGCTGGAGGAACCAACTAGGGGCAGAGCTCTTCTTGACCTGCTGCTCACAAACCAGGAAGAATTAGTAGGGGAAGCAAAAGTGGATGGGAACCTGGGAGGCAGTGACCATGAGATGGTCGAGTTCAGGATCCTGACACGAGGAGGAAAGGAAAGCAGCAGAATACGATTCCTGGACTTCAGAAAAGCAGACTTTGACTCCCTTAGGGAACTGATGGGCAAGATCCCCTGGGAGAATAACATGAGGGGGAAAGGAATCCAGGAGAGCTGGCTGTATTTTAAAGAATCCTTATTGACGTTACAGGGGCAAACCATCCCGATGTGTAGAAAGAATAGTAAATATGGCAGGTGGCCAGCTTGGCTTAACAGTAAAATCCTTGCTGATCTTGAACACAAAAAAGAAGCTTACAAGAAGTGGAAGATTGGACAAATGACCAGGGATGAGTATAAAAATATTGCTCGGGCATGCAGGAGTGAAATCAGGAAGGCCAAATCACACGTGGAGTTGTAGCTAGCAAGAGATGTTAAGAGTAACAAGAAGGGTTTCTTCAGGTATGTTGGCAACAAGAAGAAAGTCAAGGAAAGTGTGGGCCCCTTACTGAATGAGGGAGGCAACCTAGTGACAGAGGATGTGGAAAAAAGCTAATGTACTCAATGCTTTTTTTTTGCCTCTGTCTTCATGAACAAGGTCAGCTCCCAGACTGCACTGGGCAGCGCAGCATGGGGAGGAGGTGACCAGTCCTCTGTGGAGAAAGAAGTGGTTTGGGACTATTTAGAAAAGCTGGACGTGCACAAGTCCATGGAGCCGGATGCGTTGCATCCGAGAGTGCTAAAGGAGTTGGCGGTTGTGATTGCAGAGCCATTGTCCATTATCTTTGAAAATTCATGGCGATCTGGGGAAGTCCTGGACGACTGGAAAAAGACTAATGTAGTGCCCATCTTTAAAAAAAGGAAGAAGGAGGATCCTGGGAACTACAAGCCAGTCAGCCTCACCTCAGTCCCTGGAAAAATCATGGAGCAGGTCCTCAAGGAATCAATTCTGAAGCACTTAGACGAGAGGAAAGTGATCAGGAACAGTCAGCATGGATACACCAAGGGCAAGTCATGCCTGACTAATCTAATTGCCTTCTATGACGAGATAACTGGTTCTGTGGATGAAGGGAAAGCAGTGGACATGGTGTTCCTTGACTTTAGCAAAGCTTTTGACACTGTCTCCCACAGTATTCTTGCCAGCAAGTTAAAGAAGTATGGGCTGGATGAACGCACTATAAGGTGGGTAGAAAATTGGCTAGATTGTCGGGCTCAACGGGTAGTGATAAATGGTTCCATGTCTAGTTGGCAGCCAGTATCAAGCGGAGTGCCCCAAGGGTCGGTCGTGGGGCCGGTCTTGTTCAATATCTTCATTAATGATCTGGAGGATGGTGTGGATTGCACCCTCAGCAAGTTTGCAGACAACACTAAACTGGGAGGAGCGGTAGATACACTGGAGGGTAGGGATAGGATACAGAGGGACCTAGACAAATTGGAGGATTGGGCCAAAAGAAATCTGATGAGGTTCAACAAGGACAAATGCAGAGTCCTGCACTTAGGACGAAAGAATCCCATGCACCGCTACAGACTAGGGACCGAATGGCTAGGCAGCAGTTCTGCAGAAAAGGACCTAGGGGTTACAGTGGACGAGAAGCTGGATATGAGTCAACAGTGTGCCCTTGTAGCCAAGAAGGCCAATGGCATTTTGGGATGTATAAGTAGGGGCATTGCCAGCAGATCGAGGGACGTGATCGTTCCCCTCTATTCGACATTGGTGAAGCCTCATCTGGAGTACTGTGTCCAGTTTTGGGCCCCACACTACAAGAAGGATGTGGAAAAATTGGAGCGAGGCCAGTGGAGGGCAACAAAAATGATTAGGGGACTGGAACACATGACTTATGAGGAGAGGCTGAGGGAACTGGGATTGTTTAGTCTACAGAAGAGAAGAATGAGGGGAGATTTGATAGCTGCTTTCAACTACCTGAAAGGTGGTTCCAAAGAGGATGGATCTAGACTATTCTCAGTGGTAGCAGATGACAGAACAAGGAGTAACGATCTCAAGTTGCAGTGGGGGAGATTTACAGTGCTGTTCCTCAGACTCACCAGGTACAGATAATGGACAAGACTCTTTTCTGTGCCAGAACTCTGCTGGGGACAGGAGAGAGGGGAGGGCAGCATGGTTCCTTGATTGTCAGGGCCAGGAGTGGCCCCAGTGAAACCATAAAGCTTCTGACAGTCAGTTCTAAGATCTGATACAGGGTCCTTAATGGACCCTATGCCAGCAAAGGATAGGTGCGGTGGAACAGGGCTTTGCTACGTCCCCTATCTACGTTTGACATGCCCCCTCCCTCCACGAACGCATCCCCTGCACTGGGATTGGAGGCAGGCAGAAGTGAAGTAGAGCTGGCACACTTGCACCCAGCAGTGAGTTCCCTTACACTAGGCACATCTGCAGCCAGCTTTATGCTGTCTCCATTTCTTAAAGGGAAAGGATATGGGGCACTGCCGTCTATCCACCTTGAAACACTTTCCTTTTCCAACGCCAAATGGACAAAGCCATAAATTGCTGTATTCCCCCAAAATTTCCCCAAACAGGCAAACTTCCCCCAGCCTCTATGACTACACAAGAGGCCAAGCTGAAAAGCAATGACTAGCCTCCCAAAGGCCTATAATGAATTGCTAAAATAACACTTTGGTAGAGGAAATCAGTGGAGGTGCCACGGCCTCATGCATATGATAAACAGTTTGGACACTTTTGACTGCAAGATTATGAACTAAATGCTAATCAGCAGGTGGAGTATGCCAATTACTGCCCATTCTACTTATTCTTAATAGGCTCAGGACAATAAATATTCTAGCTACACTCTGGCTACCAGTTCAGTTTCTATGCATTTACATTGATAGGTGGTTCAAAATATTCATAACAAAATGCAAAACCGTTTGAATATTGTTGGGTTTTGTGGTGGTGGTTTTTTTTTTTTTTGGTTGGTTTGGGGTTTTTGTTTATTTGTGTTTAGTTTTTGTTACAAATACAAATGTGAGCCCATTTTGGCAAATAAATTTGCTTTGGCAAATGAATTTTTTAAGCAATGCAATGGTAGTTTTTGCATTGGACTCAGGGACATTTGCATAATTTTTTTTTAAATGTGAAAATAGTCATTTCATTGAAATTTTACAGGAAAAACTTGGAGTGAAATTGGGTGTAATGAAATGGTAACATTTTCATGAAAAATTCTTCAGAACAGAAATATTGACTTTCTCAGTGCTGTTTTATGGATATACAGCAGTGCAATTTAACGAAATAAATGAAAGAAAAGATGCGTAATTCATATCAGATAATAATATCAAACATGGGGATCATAGAATCATAGAATATCAGGGTTGGAAGGGACCTCAGGAGGTCATCTAGTCCAACCCCCTGCTCAAAAGCAGGACCAATCCCCAATTAAATCATCCCAGCCAGGGCTTTGTCAAGCCTGACCGTAAAAACTTCTAAGGAAGGAGATTCCACCACCTCCCTAGGCAACGCATTCCAGTGTTTCACCACCCTCCTAGTGAAAAAGTTTTTCCTAATATCCAACCTAAACCTCCCCCACTGCAACTTGAGACCATTACTCCTTGTCCTGTCCTCTTCCACCACTGAGAATAGTCTAGAACCATCCTCTCTGGAACCACCTCTCAGGTAGTTGAAAGCAGCTATCAAATCCCCCCTCATTCTTCTCTTCTGCAGACTAAACAATCCCAGTTCCCTCAGCCTCTCCTCATAAGTCATGTGTTCCAGACCCCTAATCATTTTTGTTGCCAAAAATAATCGTTCCTTGGGACAGAGAGCATACTGGAATGGACCTATGATCATCCTTTCCTTATTTCCTTTCCTCCTGCGGTGTACTAGACAATCCAGACCCAGCCTTCTTTGGCCCACTGTAATGGGCTCCTGCAGGGCTCTGGAGGCAATTTAAAGGACCTGGGGCTCCAACCATTGCTGGGAGCCCCAGGCCCTTTAAATTGCCCCCTGGGGAAGCTGGGCTGCCCCAGTACGGTGCACCGGCTCTTGCCAGTACGCCATACTGGGGCATACCGGCTTACTTTCACCTCTGGCAGAAAAGGATCTAGGGGTTACAGTGGACAAGAAGCTGGATATGAGTCAACAGTGTGCCCTTGTTGCCAAGAAGGCTGATGGCATTTGGGGCTGTATTGCCAGCAGATCTAGGGATGTGATCGTTCCCCTCTATTCGACATTGGTGAGGTCTCATCTGGAGTACTGTGTCCAGTTTTGGGCCCCACACTACAAGAAGGATGTGGAAAAATTGGAAAGAGTCCAGTGGAGGGCAATAAAAATGATTAGGGGTCTGGAGCACATGACTTATGAGGAGAGGCTGAGGAAACTGGGCTTATTTAGTCTGCAGAAGAGAAGAATGAGGGGGGATTTGATAGCTGCTTTCAATTACCTGAAGAGGGGTTCCAAAGAGAATGGATCTAGACTGTTCTCAGTGGTACCAGATGACAGAACAAGGAGTAATGGTCTCAAGTTGCAGTGGGGGAGGTTTAGGTTGGATATTAGGAAAAACTTTTTCACTAGGAGGGTGGCGAAACACTGGAATGGGTTACCTAGGGAGGTGGTGGAATCTCCTTCCTTAGAGGTTTTTAAGGTCAGGCTTGACAAAGCCCTGGCTGGGATGATTTAGTTGGGGATTGGTCCTGCTTTGAGCAGGGGGTTGGACTAGATGACCTCCTGAGGTCCCTTCCAACCCTAATATTCTATGATCTCATAATGGAATACGTAGGTATACGAGGGCAGATTTTGGCTCAAAGACTGTTCAGTCCCTCATTTATTGCAGCAATGGTTGGCCTGTAACTAAAACAGTTATATGTTCCTGCGGGTTCCTAATACTGTTGATCCACAAATATCTAATATGATGTTAGCCTATCTAAGGAGGTAAATGTCTTGCATGTATTTCACAACTCTCTCTTCATTCTTAGACAAAGGCTTCAAATTTGCTTTTATTTGTCTGATAACCAAAAAGCTTTTCAGCTTTTGTACATCCGGCTAACTGATAGAATTTTATGAAGAAGAGTGTGTTGTCTGCATACTCTTTTCATTATCCATGTGTAGTGTTCTGAAATCTTATCACTCACCTTGCTGGCTCGAGCAAGTTATGTCTCCACTGCCAGAGCAAGAAGAAGAGTGAATAGAAGACAACCTTCATTTCAACACAAAAGAATCTATGGCCAGATTCTCAGATGTAGATCAGTCTGGCTGCATTAATATGGTGCTACACCATTTATACCAGCTGAAGAGCGAGCTCACTATATTGTTTACTTTCCTTATTACATCTCAGAATGAAGTAAATTAATGAAATGATCTTTCTGTCTATCTACTGAGACATTCCCCAAACTATTGAGTATCTGTTTAGGTCACATTGACTCCCTGGTAGGAGAAAAATGTTATAAAAACAAATGTGTTACTTAAAGTAACAAATGGTGCAGGATAGAAGTTATTCCAAAGGAACAATGATTGACAGGTCCCCTATGGGCTAATGTCAGACCCACCTATGGGACAGTATATAAATCACTAAAAGAGCTTTAGCATGTCGCCAAAGTGTACAGCTACCACTTTGTCAGAATTATTTTCTCCAGTTCTTTCCTGCATTCTTGGAAACATAAGACATTATCCAGAGAAGGAGAAAGCACCTGTGCAATTGCTTAGACAAGTGTGTTATACTTATTCAAGTTTGCAGACATGCAGACAAGCTGGCAGGGAAGGGTTGGAGTTTATCATTTCTTCCTCTCCTGATCTCATTAACATAAGATACAGATAGAGCTGCTCCACTCAGTGTGGCTGGCCTCAGCTTGTCTCTAATTCCTGTTCCGGGATACTTTGCAACCAAATCAAAAGCAAGGAACGGTGTTGTGTAACATTGCTCTCTTCCGATGAGAAATTATGACTATTCGTAGCCATGTGAAAACCTCCAGCTGATGAAACTCACCCTAGTCTGGCTTTAGCTAACTGGTAAAGGTACAGATACATTTGGTGCTGATGGTAAATCTGGACATTCATAGGTTATTAGCTCTCCTCCCCCATCAAATTAAACAGGGATTGGTAGAGCTATGATGTAAATTGAAAACTTCCCTGAGTTATTTCCTTCTCTTCCAGACAAGTTCAGGACAAGTAGATGTGGAGTGAAGGTCACAAGAAAGTTAAAATTGGGACTCTTTAAAAATCCCACTTTCTATAGTAGAGTGATTCTGGCTTTACTTCAGTGTAAACTAAATTAGAAGCCAGCCCGGTACATTTATTAGAAGATTAAATAATAGTAATGTTAACAGTTGCATAATATTCAGTCTTCATAGAGATTTACAAATATTATCTAGTGATATCTTTTTAAGGCCAGTAAGTAGCTGTATATTCATTGAACAAATGGAGAAACAGAAGCATTACAAAGGGCTGACACTGACTTTATCCCAGTGCAAATGAGATCAGAGTCTGGCTAAATCTACCTCAATTATTTCTATATTTTTAAGATAATAAAACTGATAATCAAATAGAATTTTCAGATTGACTGTTAATGTTGTGAAAGATATGTCTAGTTAATGCAGTGTGTGGTCCAACAGACAGGGTATGGAATCAGGAGACCTGGATTCTACATCTGGCTCAAAGGCTGGCTGTTATGTAGCTTTGGGAAAGTCACTAAACTGCTTGTGCTTTTCTTTCCCTTCCCATTCTTTGTCTATTTATATTGTAAGTTCTTTGGCGGCAGAGACCATCTCTTACTATGTGTACAGTGCCTGGCACAATGGGGCACTCATTTTGATGTTTCTAGATGTTACTGTAATACAAATAACTAATAAAGAATTCTTTATTGCATTACGTTTTTCCTATTTTTTAAAGAAGGAAATGTCATTTAATAAGAGCAAGGACACAGCGCATTTCACTACAACTATTGTACATCTCAGGTGGTTAAAACCACTCAAGCACGTGGCCCTCTCCCTTGCAATACTGTATGAGATTAACGCAGAAACCCCTTGTCTGTCAAGTTTTATTGCCTAATTATAATGTGGTGCTGGACACCGATTGCCCAAAGCCATATTCAGACTCATCAGTTGGGCATTTTAAATGATGTCAGAGGCATACATATGGAAATCAGCCTCTGTACCAGATGACTTGGGGACAGCTAATGTAACACCGGTTTTTTAAAAAAGCTCCAGAGGTGATCCTGGCAATTACCAGTAAGCCTAACTTCAGTACCGGGCAAACTGGTTGAAACTATAATAAAGAACAGAATTATCAGACACATAGATGAACATGATATGTTGGGGAAGAATCAACATGGCTTTTATAAAAGGAAAAGGAAATCATGCCTCACCAATCTTTAAGAATTCTTTGAGGATTTCATCAAACATGCACAAGCGTGATCCAGTGGATATAGTGTACTTGGACTTTCAGAAAGCCTTCACAAGGTTCCTCACCAAAGACTCTGAAGCAAAGTAAAATGTGATGGGATAAGAGGCCAGGTCCTCTCATGGATCAGTAACTGGCTAAAAGATAGGAAACAAAGGGTAGGAAAAAATGGTCAGTTTTCACAATGGAGAGAAGCAAATAGCAGGGTTCCCCAAGGATCTTTACTGGGACCAGTGATGTTCAACATATTCATAAATGATGTGGAAAAAGAGGTAAACAGCGAGGTGGCAAAATTTGCAGACAATACCAAATTACTTTACATTTAATTTTCATAAATTACTCAAGGTAGTAAAGTCCAAAGTTGACTCTCAAGAGTTACAAAGGGATCTCACAAAACTGGGTGACTGGACAACAAAATGGCAGATGAAATTCAATGTTGATAAATGCAAAGTAATGCACATTGGAAAACATAATCCTAACTGTACATATAAATTGATGGGATCTAAATTAGCTGTTAACTCTCAAGAAAGAGATCTTGGAATCATTGTGGATAGTTCTCTGAAAACTTCCACTCAGTGTGCAGCGGCAGTCAAAAAAGCAACCAGAATGTTGGGAATCATTAAGAAAGGGATAGATAATAAGACAGAAAATATCATATTGCCTCTATATACATCCATGGTACGCCCACATCTTGAATGGGGCTGCATGCAGTCGTTCTGGTCACCCCATCTCAGAAAAAGATGCATTCAAACTGGAAAAAGTACATAGACGGGCTACAAAAATGCTTAGGCATACGGAACAGCTTCCATATGAGGAGACTAAAAAGTCTGGGACTGTTCAGTTTAGAAAAGAGACGACTGATGGGGAATATGAGAGAGGTCTATAACATCATGACTGGTGTGTAAAGAGTGAATAGAGAAGAGTTATTTACCCATTAACATAACACATGACCCAGGACTCACCCAGTGAAATTGGTAGGCAGCAGGTTTAAAGCCAACAAAAGGAAGTACTTCTTCACACAATGCACAGTCAACCTGCGGAATTTGTTGGCAGATGATGTTGTGAAGGCCAAAAATATAATTTGGTTAAAAAAAGAATTAGATAAGTGCATGGACAATAGGTTCATCAATGGCTATTTGCCAAGATGATCAGGGATGCAACCTGTGCTTTGGGTGTCCCTAAACATCTGACTGCCAGAAGCTGGGACTGATGACAAAGGATGGATCACTGAATAACTGCCTGTTGTGTTCATTCCCTCTGAAGCATCTGGCACTGGCCACTATCAGAAGCCAGGATGCTGAGCTAGATAGACCATTGGTCTGACCCAGTATGGCCATTCTTATGCGCTTATGAAATGATTTCATTTACCATCACATCATTTAATTTACACAATGCCGAGCTATGCGCACATATAAAATGGAAAAGTAAAAATCTTTTCACTTAATCATACATGTTCACATACATTGCAAGCTTTGGTAATATTTGCAGCTAAATGCTGTAGATTCTTTTCTCTTCCCCGGTTGCTGTCACCTTTGAAATATTAAGGTTTATTCGGAAAAAGCACAACAGCTCTCAGTTCAGCTTCTTATAACAGTAAGTCACTAATGAAAGTTACCTAGACACCAAAAAGTGCAGCAACTGGGGGAGAGTTTCAAAAGGGAATGTTAGTTTGCAGTTTTTGATGTCACATCCCACTGCTATCTCTTTGTAAGCCAAGGCTACATTTTAACTTTTCCTTTCTCTTAGAATAGCTGCTTAGGAGCCATTTTAAAAGACTCCCAGGAAGTCCGATTGTAGAAGTGGGCAGGAAGAAGTAGCCATTCAAAGGGCCCACTCCTCAGATGGGGTAAACTGGCATAGCTCCATAGACTTTAATGGAGCGACCCCAATTTACATCAGCTATGAATCTGGCTGTTCATCTCCTGTCCAAAGATCAGCTTCCTTTTTTGCCATAACCTTTAGTCCCCCAAAGCAACTGTGGGGGAGGGATAGCTCAGTGGTTTGAGCATTGGCCTCCTAAACCCAGGGTTGTGAGTTCAATCCTTGAGGGGGCCATTTAGGGATGTGGGGCAAAAATTGGGGATTGGTCCTGCTTTGAGCAGGAGGTTAGACTAGATGACCTCCTGAGGTCCCTTCCAACCCTGATATTCTATGAGTATTTTGGTGTTAAAAAGGCTAAATCAAGAATGTGATAGCTTCTGATTTAACCTTTTAAACAGAAAAGCAATTTTCAAAGCAGCGCCCTGCCCGTGAGAATCTACAGTACAATGGGAAGAATCAAATTAACAAAGGGGCTGGGGAAAAATTACTGTTTTGAAAACAGGTAAATTCTAATTTTACTGACACCTCTGGGAGATCTATCACCTTTGTGCAGCCAGGATTTTGTAAAAGCACTGTTAAGTTGTGGTACACAATTTGTACACAGAACCAGATACAAATTTCAGATAAAATGAAGATTTGGGTATTCTGGAACCACGGAAGTACCAACATGAAAATGCATATCACCTACATTAAAGTAGTGAGACTCATATTTCTTACCCTGCTGTCCATCACCATTGAGTTTCCTATTTTTTGGGGGGGGGAGGGTCTTTCCCACAGCCCTGTGACCTTTCTACTTGCCTCTGATAGCTTTATAATTTGCTAGTAGAAAATATGGAAGCTAAATTTTATTTGTATGACACATTTTACATGTCAGATAGAGCTGAACACAGTTACAACACTATGTAAATAAAATGAAAGAATAAACGCAAATTAAAGCCTTTACATGACTAAAATGATCCTTATGCATCAGTCAGGTTTTATGAAGTCCAAGATTTAAAAACTATCTGTTGAACTGCAATTTAGCAGGATTATGACAGAGATAGAAAAGACGTATTAGATCATCCAGAGTATTCCACAGCAAGAGCAGTAGCTCAATAGGCCATGTAAGATATTACATTGATCCTATTGCAGATCTCAGCCAAAATGCAGATAAATAAGATACAGTATTGCAGGTTGCCTTTATAAGAAAATTGTTGGTTCCTGCTTTATTCAGGCATTCAGTGTCACTGTGGTCATGCTAAAAAAGTTCTTTGGCTTTATTTTACCTGTCATCTGAATCTTAGAAGATTTATCAGAACACAGCATGACCATATTGCTATGGATTTAGTTAACTGCAGCACAGATCCTGGATTCCTGATGCAAATGATCTATGAAAAGTTACTGTGGATCAAGCAGATATTTGCCATAGTACATGTAATGGTATTTCCGTCTAAGTTACAGGTTGCAGCTGGTCTGTCTCTTGCTGTGTGCTGCTAAGTGCTTAGACTGGCACTTTATTATCAGAATAGAACAAGTCTAGGCTAATGTGTGTAGTATAAAGAGTCCCAGGGAGCCACAGCTCCTCATTCTCCAGCCATTCTTTCCAGTTTTTCTGCTGTTGCACTCCAGATAATTGCAGTTTAATTGGGTGACATGAAATGAAAACTGTGTCCACATTATCCAGGATTATCTCTTTTTCCTGAAGCCTGCCACCAATTGAAAGGAGCCCATTTATCAGTCCAAAGAGCTGTGCTCAGTTGCTTTTACGAGCTGGGAAGAGTGTGAGAACAGGCTAGAAATGGGAGAAAAGGACCTGACAGCTAAGAAAAATTATTTCAGTTGTTTATCAGGAGGAAAGTTTATCTGATCCTTTACTCATGGCTCGACACTCTGAACCTCCATATCATTTTGTAATGAACATTGTCCAAGTTTCCTTCCTCAACTTGATGTGCTTCAGCTCTGCCTCCCTTTTGTGTGGGCACAGATCAACTTTAAAAGCTTCTTTCAGGCAGCATGAATGCACTTCATTTTACGAAAAAGAACTTTGTATTGATAGCTAGAAAAAAGGAAGGTTGTTTAAAAAGGAAGGGGAGACAATCAGGACAAAATGAAGAGCTTTCAGTTTCCATTATGAGCATGTCGCTCTATTCTTCTCAGCTGTTTATACATTCCCAGCACAATAATGCCTCTTTGCAGTAATATGTTTCCTCTTTTACACTATTCATATTGAAAAAAGCCCTCACATCATGACCACAGTAATAAATACTATAGAAATGTGGGTATAATGTCAATTTGCATTCTGTGAGAAGATCAGGGTAAACCTAAAGGCCAAAAGAATATTCCACTAATGTTCATTCATCATTCTATAGTTCCAGGTAAAAGAAGGACCTTGTCAATACACCGCAAATCCTTTCAAATGCTAGCACATTTGTGTGAATATTTTAGCCTAATACACTGATTGTTAAATAGAAAGAGCAGCCTTTGAAATTGTCTATTGCACTCAAATCCCTAGCTGCACAAGGTCTGGGCAGTAGTGGTTTCTATTCAGAAAGAAATAGAAGGCTTTAGTTCAATAAGAACAGTGGGTATGAAGGTTACTAAGGATATTGTGTGTTATTAAATGAAAGTTTTTCAAAGAAAAAAAGCTTATAACTATAAATGGCTCCCGTAAATACAGAGTATATGCCTTGCATACATGCATGATACTGTATGCATTCTCCAGTCTCATTTGGTTATGCATGTAATTGAAGGAAGGATTTTGTAGATGTGCAAGTTTGGGCATTTCCCCTTTTCTATCATTTATGCATCCTAAAAAAGTTAGTTATCAATTAAGAAACACATATTTTCCCCTCTCCCACAGACGCACATGCACACAGATTGTATATGACAGTTATCTCTCATTTCCATTCTGGACATATTCTTGGCCTGTTCTCTGTATGTACAATGACATGCAGCTTTATCCAAAGCCCACTAAAGGCAATGGAGAGACTCTTTGATGGGCTTTGGTTGGACATTTATAAAACGGACATAAAAAATATCCATAATTATCATAATTACAATAAAAACATGGAGAAGGTATTAAACAGCATGCTTACAGACCAGGATGAGACTTAATGTGTGAGACAATCTCCTCCCTCCCCGTCAACTGTAGGGCTTTTACACCTTCATCTGATGCTGCAACTATAAGAGACAGGATACTTCCATAGCTTTTTGAGTCTGATCCAGGCTAGCAATTCCTATCTTTACCCAGATTTCCTACATTCCTGAGGTTATACGTGATGGCAAAATTTAGGAAGAGAAAGTTATTAATACTATTAGAAGGACAAAGTCAAGGTGTTCTTACTACATTTTTAAAAAATAATTACTCACTGTTTTTAGTTTTAAGCTTCCAGCAGGCTATTACAATCAGTTTCTTTGCCAATTTTTTATTCTTCATCAGAAACACATGCAGTTCTGGGAAGTTAGTTTCCCTGCTAGGCCTCATAGGCCCTGCTGTTATGCCACAAGTTAGTGATAGGCATACTCCAACCCCTGGACTATCCAGCCCCAAGTCTACGGGGCACTGGCAGTATTCACAGATTCGCTGCTTCCAAAGAAGCAGTACACTCTAGCTTACCAGTTCCACCTCAGATCGCCATTTCACTTAACACACAGCTTTTAAATATGTTTGTAGTGAAATCAGGTATAGGGTTATTTAACAAAGCCTAGAGATTCAAGTAGCAGCAAGTAGAAGTACTGGAAACAAATGGTTACATAAAAAACAAAATTACAACTCGCATTCTAGAGCCTAGATTTAGTTAACAAGATACTCTCATGTCCTGTAGAATATTGCTCACCCAAAACTCTTGCAGCATTTTCCTCCTTTCATGAGACAGAGACAGTGTCTGCCTGCCTTCTAGGTGAAGGACTGCATGTGTTTCTTGCCCCCCACCTCCTTCTCCCCTCCAAGATATACCAGTTCCAACCTTTGTCTTTATTCATGAACAGGTCACCCGCTGCTGTCTGTGAAATCTACAAGATGAAAGAATCTCTTCTGTTGCCTGTGGCTCAGTATGCAAAGAGGCGTACAACACACAAATAGTCAGACAGGGAGATAGGTGTCTGTTACCTCCTGCCTGAAAGGAACATCTCTGAGGAATGTCACCTCCTGGTGATCTGCCTTAACTCCAAGACCTTAAGAATATAATTTTCAGTACAGATACTTAATTCCTTAAATACTATCTGCACACACATTTCATAACGATGATGTCAATGAATGGGCTACTGGCTCTTGGTAGAGAGCTTACATGTTACCCTTTGGCAGTGGTGAGCTGGAGCCGGTTCCCACCGGTTCACTAGAACCGGTTGTTAAATTTAGAAGCCCTTTTAGAACTGGTTGTTTCGCGAGGGACAACCGGTTCTAAGAGGGCTTCTAAATTTAACTTACCAAAAGTGGCACCTTAGGCGCCGACTCCATGGGTGCTCCAGGGCTGACTGCCCCCAGAATCGGGCAGGAGGGTCTCGTGGGCCACCGTAGTGGGTGCCCACCCCACCCCTAAGAGCCAGAGGGACCTGCCGGGGGGCGAGGTGGGGAGTCCCGGAGGTGCTTACCTGGGGCAGCTCCCAGGAAGCATCTGGCAGGTCCCTCTGGCTCCTAGGGGCGGGGGAGAGTAGCTAGTGGGGAAGCAGGGGGAGCGGCCGCTCCCGACACTGATCACATCAAAAGTGGCACCTTAGGCGCCAACTCCGTGGGTGCTGCGGGGCTGGAGCACCCACGGGGAAAATTTGGTGGGTGCAGAGCACCCACCGGCAGCTCCCTGCCCTGCGCCCAGCCCCAGCTCACCTCCTCTCTGCCTCCGCATCCGCCCCTGAACGCACCGCCCCGCTGTGCTTCTCTGTGCCCTCCCCGCCCGGCTTCCCATGAATCAGCTGTTTGGCGGGAAGCCTGGGAGGGCTGAGAAGCAGGCAGCAGCTTCCCGCTCAGGCCCAGGGAGGCGGAGGTGAGCTGGGGTGAGGAGCGGTTCCCCTGCACGCCCCCTCCCCCAGGTTACCTGCTGCGGTGTGGGCGGCCCTCCTCACGCTCCCTCGCCCCAGCTCACCTCCGCCTCCCTGGGCCTGAGTGCGAAGCCGCCACCTGCTTCTCAGCCCGCCCGGGCCTCCCATGCGAACAGCTGATTCACGGGAAACCTGGGGCGGGGCGGAGAAGCAGAGCGGGGCGGCGCATTCAGGGGAGGAGGCAGAGAAGAGGTGAGCTGGGGCTGGGGGTGGGGTGGGGTGGGGCGGGAAGCTGCCGGTGGGTGCTCTACACCCACCAAATTTTCCCCTTGGGTGCTCCAGCCCCGGAGCACCCACGGAGTCGGCACCTAAGGTGACACTTTTCATGTGATCAGTGTCAGGAGCGGCCGCTCCCCCTGGTCCCCCACTAGCTACGCTCCCCCGCCCCTAGGAGCCAGAGAGACCTGCCAGATGCTTCCTGGGAGCTGCTCCAGGTAAGCACCTCTGGGACTCCCCACCTCGCCCCCCGGCAGGTCCCTCTGGCCCTTAGGGGTGGGGTGGGCACCCACTACAGTGGCCCACAAGACCCTCCTGCCCGGTTCTGGGGGCAGTCAGGGGACAGGGGAGTGGAGTGGATGGGGCAGGGGTCCTGGGGGAGGGGGCGTCAAGGAACGCGGGGGGTTGGATGGGGCAGGGGTCCCGGGGGGCGGGGTGGACAACGACCCCCTAGTGGGGTGAGGAGGGAACCAGTTAAGATTTTGGCAGCTCAGCACTGCCCTTTGGTGAATTATTATGCAGATATCTGATCCAGGGGATCCCTGTAGAACCCTATACACCCCCTGTGCCCTCTGCCATTTGGCATGAAGGGGTCCTCACACATAACCCATCCAATCCTTTTTAAATTTTGAAAGCTCAATAGCTATATGGTGTGTTTATTATTAAGACAGTTGTACCACTCTTTTTTGCTGAGCTGTTAATACTTTGTCTTTTATCAGAGTTATTTATCTCTCTCACATTCAACATGCTGCTACTGAGAAGTAGTAAGATGACATACATATAGCATATCCTGGCATAATCGTGTTCTTTATTGGCTGCTTTGAGTGGACCAGATATCCATTTTCTGGCTATAAGTAGTCAACATTTTCAAGTTTACATGAAGGGGTAGCTTGGCCTTTAGCTGGTTACTTCGATGTTGCGCCATTAATGTTCGTGGGGCTATGCTGATTTATACCAGTTTAAGTGCTGGCACCAATTCTTTTATATTTAAAAGAATATATTTATTCTTTATATTTATATTTAATAGTGTCACAGGGGTCTGTGACACTACATGTAAAGGGAAATCGACTATAAAAACTAACCAACTACAAAAACTAACCAAAAAAAAAAAAGCATTAAAAAACACTCATACCTTATGCTAACAGAGCAGAGTTTGTGTGCGTGCCAGAAACCAATGTCTCCTTTTCTTCCAGCCACTTCGGAAATTATGAAATCTGATTATGACTGTGCAAACCCCAGATGCAGGAGGGTTGGAAGGAAGGCCACTAATTTTGTGTGCCCGTCCTATGTTCAATTCTCTATTCTTGGTGTTAGAACCTGAAAGTGTCCATGATGCCATCTCAAAACCAGCCCAATACAGCTTGCTCTGAGGTCAATGGCCTTATTTACACTAGGGAATATTGTGTTAGAACACACAGCGGAAATTTTGCCCTTGACTTCAATAGGCCAGCCTCTGTGCCACATTCATAAAATGAGGACAGTGCTACTGACCTCTTTTGAGAAGTACTTTGAGATCTACTGATGAAAAGCCTCGCATAAGGAGCTCAATATTATTTATGCTACAACCTGCACATTTTTCCTGTTAGGTCACATTTCCTTCTCTCACATCTGTCGTGTCTCTCACCACTGACCATGACCCAGAGCTCCAGCAGAGCTAGCTTATGAGTTAGGCCGAGAGTTGACGAGTTATTCAGTGTGTTTTTGTTGGAGTAATATTGGTTGCTCTGTTTTGCTCTTCCAGTCATTCCCCTGCTTTATAATAGCTGTTCAATCAGTGCAGGGCATTGCAGGGACTTCTTTCTTCTGTTGTCTGTGACAGGGAGACAAATAGGCAACTCAGGAGCTCTGGTACCTCTGTGCTGTTACGTAGGATTAGGGGATGGAAGGCCCGTCTCTGATGCTGATGCCTCTGTGATATGTGAGGGCAAGTCACTGAACGGAAGTCTGCGACTGGGAGGTCTAATCAGTTAGCCTGAATACTCACACAAGAAGGGATTAAGCATAGAGGTGAAAAAGTTGTCCACTCTACCGATAAGGTTGCCAGCTAAAATCTGTTGAGATGATGGTTTTCAGATGAGGACACCCATCCACTAGAAGTTTGAATTGTTGATCTAAATCTTTCTGTACAGGTCTCCAAAGAACAATCAGACAGCAACACGTAACGTCGCCGCTATGTATACATGTCAAAGGTCTTATAATTAGGGCTGTCAAGCGATTAAAAAAATTAATCACGATTAATCGTGCTGTTAAACAATAGAATACCGTTTATTTTAAATATTTTTGGATGTTTAATATATTTGAAAATATAGTAATTTCAATTACAATACAGAATACAAAGTATACATTGCTCACTTTATTTTTTATTACAAATATCTGCAGCGTACAAGTACTGTAGTGCAGTATCTTTATCATGACAGTTGAATTTGCAAATGTAGAATTATGTACAAAAAACTGCATTCAAAAATAAAACAAATGTAAAACTTTAGAGCCTACAAGTCCACTCAGTCCTACTTCTTGGTCAGCCAATCATTCAGACAAACAAGTTTGGTTATCATTTGACTGCTTCTTGTTTACAATGTCACCAGGAGTTCACATGGCACTGTTCTGCTGACGTTGCAAGATACTTACGTAAAGATTCATATGTCCCTTCATGCTTCAACTACCATTCCAGAGGACATGCTTCCGTGCTGATGATGGGTTCTGCTTCTGCTTGATAATGATCCAAAGCAGTGCGAACGGACGTATGTTCATTTTCATCATCTGAGTCTGATGCCACCAACAGAAGGTTGATTTTCTTTTTTGGTGATTTGGGTTCTGTAGTTTCCGCATCAGACTTTTGAAACCATGCTCCACACCTCGTCCCTCTCAGATTTTGGACAGCACTTCAGATTCTTAAACCTTGGGTCGAGTGCTGTAGCTATTTTTAGAAATCTCACATCTGTACCTTCTTTGCATTTTGTCAAATCTGCTGTGAAAATGTTCTTAAAACGAACATGTGCTGGGTCATCTGAGACTGCTATAACACAAAACATATGCAGAATGCAGGTCAAACAGAGCAGGAGACATACAATTCTCCTCCCAAAGAGTACAGTCATAGATTTAATTAACACATTATTTTTGAACGAGCATCATCAGCATGGATGCATGTCCTCTGGAATGGTGGCTGAAACATGGAAGGGGCACACAAATGTTTAGCATATCTGGCATGTAAATACCTTGCAATGCCAGCTACAAAAGTGCCATGCGAATGCCTGTTTTCACTTTCAGGTGACATTGTAAATAAGAAGCAAACAGCAGTATCTCCCATCAATGTAAACAAACTTGTCTTAGCGATTGGCAGAATAAGTAGTAGGACAGAGTGGACTTGTAGGCTCCAAAATTTTACACTGTTTGTTTTTGAGTGCAGTTATGTAAGCAAAATAAATCTGCATTTGTAAGTTACATTTTCACGATAAAGAGATTGCACTACAGTACTTGTATGAGGTGAACTGAAAAATACTATTTCTTTTGTTTATCATTTTTACAGTGCATATATCTGTAATCAGAAATAATAATGTAAACTGAGCACTGTGCACTTTGTATTCTGTGTTGTAATTGAAATCAATAGTGAAAATGTAGAAAAACATCCAAAATATTTAATAAATTTCAATTGGTATTCTATTGTTATACGTGAGATTGCCTTTAATTTTTTAAATTGTGCTTAATTTTTTTGAGTTAACCGTGTGAGTTAACTGCGATTAATTGACAGCCTTACTTATAATTATATTAAATTCTGTTATGAATTTCAAAATTTGAAAGACATAAATTACAATTGATTTTATATAACAAAATCATATGGGTTAGAGATAGAAATGCACAACTCAGCCAGTCTCAATTTGGACTCTGATTTTTTCTGCACAAATTTTGAATGTGCATTTCTCTCAGGCCACATTCACATTCTGTATGGAGTACACACTCCGTCACATTCAGCTATTAGCAATAATACAGAAATCTACCTCTCCAACAAAGATGTCTCCCTCAGTTCAGTCCCACCCAGCTCATTATCTCATTGATATATCATTGTATATTGCTCACCAACAGCTCATAATTAATATGGCCAAAACTGCGCTTCTTATTTTTTGACGTAAAACTTTTCCTCCATGATTGTTGACAATACCACTATCTCTGCCTTATTATGCAGGCCCACCACCATGGAGTCATCCTTGACTTCTCCATCTCCCAACATATCCAGGCTGTCACCAAGTCTTACTACTTCTTCCTCCACAACACATTGAAGATTCAATCCTTTTTTCTGGACAAGCAACTACAATACTTGTCCACAACTTAGCCATATCTCAGGCTGATTACAGTAACCTCCTCCTGTACACAACAATCCCCCCGACCCCTTTCCAGGCCCTCCAAAATGCAGCTATTACAGTAATCTCTCTTACTTGGTGAGCACAGCACTTCATTCCCTTGTTCAAATCATATGACAGCCCTACTTTAAATATTGTAATGGCCTTGGCACTGCACCCCGACAGCTCAACAGGACTTTGGAACCACTAAAGAAATGACTGTTCCCAGACAATCTTTCCAACATTGGTGTGTAGCCCAGTGCATTCTGGGACAGGAGTTTGGGAGTTAGTACTGTGTGACTATCCCTATAACACAGACATCAATAAAGCTCAGAGTTTATAAGTGTCTGCCTTGGTTTAAGGATCTCCCCAGTAATTTGTAAGATATCAAATATTAATTCTGTTTCTGTTCAGTCTGTAACTATTATTCCCATATCACCCCTGCCTACCTCTTTCAGTCACTGCCCTCAGCAACTACCCGACTGGAGACCCTTAATAATACAAGACAAAAGAAAAGGCAATTCAGTTCTCTGTTTTTGCCTGCTTCTGTGATGATACTGCTGTGTGCTTGGCCAGCCAGCCTACCTGCAGTATCAGGCCTGGATGTTGCTGTGTGTGACACCGTGTTAAATGGGGGATATTTCATCCCAGGTGCCTGATGGTCTGCACTATGTCTTCTCGATGTCTGTGCTTACGCTGGTGTGCTTTTGCTGTTGCGATGCCTGCCTCATAGTTGTCACCCAGTGTCCACAGCAGTGTCTGTGTAACGAAGTGGCCAGGACCACACTATGCCTACCTCGTTTTCTGGCCAAGTGCATCTGCTGCCCAGAACTCTCACTTCACTGCTGCTGGCATTTGTTGCCGTGTTGTGCCATCATGTCCCTTCCTGTGTGTAGGGCATGCCAGGCTCCTTCCACAAAAGGAGGATTGATTGCTTTATTTAACAGGGGAACAAGTGACAAGTGGGGATTATTATATTTCATCTGTCCTCGGCAAGGGATCAGCTGCTGTGCTGCCTGGAAGTGGAACACCTTAGGATACTACCTTACAATAAGAGGGACCTTCAGACTCCTGCGGTTATACATTGGGGCTTTGCATGTTTTGGGGAACACGGGAAGGAAAGAAACAACCTGTGAATCACCCACTCTTTGCAGCATGTTCTCCTCCAAAAAGCAGCAGCTATCCATGGGGTTAACCAAACTTGAGATAATTCTTCTTCCATGAGACTCTGATGCAGCCTTAACTTTGCTCAGTCACTGCACAGCATGGGTGACCCACAGTTCACTGGTAGGGAGAAGGGAATCAGCACAGGAAGAGCGGTGTTAAGCACTGACCTTCCATGAAAACATGGCTGCCTCCACAGACTGGAGCTTCTCTTTGCTGCAGATCACCAGCATCCACAGAGTAGGGTCTTTACCACCAACTGATGATCACCAAAACACTGCAGCACTCCAGCCACAACCCCTTTGCATGTGCCTCCCCCGCTTACACTAGGGGCTATGAAGAGCGCTGGTACAAAACTGTCACCAAAGTGACACAAAGGGACAGTAGCAAGGGTCAGAATCTGACCCAGAGTATTTCTGCTCTAAAGGATTAACATCAAGCCACGCTGTGCTAAGAGTGTCTCATTTTGTCACCAGGTCATGTGACTATATGCCTGCCATGGCTATCCATTCAGCAGTTTTTTGGCACCCAAAACTATCGGCCAGTTAGTAGGTGAATCACTAGTGTTAATCTATAGCAAGTGACCCTCTCAGCCAATGGACTTTGCCCCCTGGACAGTGTAATACTTTCATACCCATATATTGCATAGTCTGTATATACATATGCATTTTTATTTTTGTAAAAAGCTCTTGACATCTGTGTGACATACCAGGGTGCAATCCAGAGCAGTGAGGGGCTCTCTCACACCTGTCTTGTAACGTTGGGTAACTTACAATGCTTTGCTGAAGTAGCTCCCACCTGGGCTGCTCATAAGCAGCCTTCCAGCATGCAAGCCACACCCTGAGTGTAACTGCAGCCTGCCAGTTACACCCTGGTTCTCACCAGCTTTGGTTATACTGCAGGGCGTCCCCAACACACCTTAGTCCCAGATTTCCCCCCAGAAATGTATATTCTATACGGCCCAGCCCTCTCCTGCACAGGCCAAACATATTAAGCATGTTATTCCTTTAAGGGAATAATATGCCAGTTTATTACCTTAAATCAAGTTACCCAGACACTTCAATTTAAATGCACTGGATTAGATAAAACAGTAAAACACATTTATTAACTACAAAAAGAGAGACTTTAAGTGAGTACAGGTAATGAGGCATCAAAGTCAGAAATGGTTACAAGAAAAATAAACCAAAGATAAAACACTGACTAGTGCCTAATCTGACAAACTATATTAGATTCAAGCAAAATTTCTCACCATATGCTTCCAACAAGGTTACTGACAAAATTCTTCAGGCTAGGACCTTTTCCCCCAAAGTCCAAGAGCTGTTTTCCTTTAAATATGATACCAGAAACAGACAGTGGGAGAGAGGGGGGGTGTCTTCCAGCGTTTGCCCGTTCTTTTTATAGTTTCAATCTCCCTCTTGAAAAAAACATTTCCAGCTGGGAACTAGGAGACATCTGTGTGGAAGGATGCTCCCTGCTGTTTCTTTTTCACCTGTTTGAGCTACCCTCATTTTCCTTTGTTGCTTGATGACTCTGTTTACTGCTTAAATACAAATTAAGGCAAAGATATACTCCTTTGTTCAAGACAGTTCTCTTTGACCAGTGTGGTGCCACGTGAGTTTTGAATATGCACTCTTAACATCAGACAGGGAAATTTATTAACTTCACAGACAATGTTGCCACACATATTTTAGTAGGACAATACTAATTATGCATATTTCAAATGATACCTTACAAGGCATACCTTGCACAAAGATTAGTACAATAATGTGTAGGGTGTGAACACAAGGGTGTATTCTGTCACAATCTGGATCCAAACTGGGTCTTAAGTGAAAAGCAAAAATGAATTAGGCAGCATGGCCTGGATCCACAAAGGGATTTAGGTGTTCAGTGCTCAGTGTTGCAACACCAACTTTTAGGCACCAAGAAAATCACTGGAATGGGTGGAGGGAGGCGCTATCTCTGCTTGGGACCTACAGCTGGGAATTCCTCTTTTAGAGTCAGGTGACTTAGGTGTCTAAACCATTTGTTGAGAAGATGAATTAGGCAGCAGCCTGACTCAATAGAAAACAATGATAATGGTGGCAGCAGGAGAAGGCCTGAGATGTGAGGGACCCCTGTTCAAATTCCTCTCCCTCATCAGGTAGAGAGGGGAATTGACCCAGGGTCTCACACGTTCTGAATGAGTACCCTAACCACCGGGCAAAAGGGTATAAAGGAGGCTGCCTCCTCCTCCTGCCATTTTGTGCTAAGTTAGGAATGCTCCGAGCATGCCTAATAGATCAGGCCCAGCATGGAAGATAGGCCTTCCCCTCAGTTTGTGGATCATGCTAGGGCTTAGGTGTGAAATGGGCATCTGGATACCTAGAGTGAGGCAGCAGCACGTATGCTCAGAGGCAGAGGTGCCGACTTCCTAAGTTCCCGGGGCCGGGGGGGGTGCATGCCCCTATTCCACCCCTTCCTCCAAGCCTCACCCACTCTGACTCTTCCCACCCCTGCTCCGCCACTCCCCTGCCTCTTCCTGCCCCTGCTTCTCCTCCTTCCCCAGCAGCACCTTCTGCATGCTGCTGAACAGCTGATCTCTGGCAGGCGGGAGAGGGAGGGAGAGGAGCTGATCGGGGGGTCCACCGGAGGGTGGGAGGCGCTGTGGGGGAGGAGCTGATCCGTGGGGCTCCAGTGGGTGCTAAGCACCCACTATTTTTTTTCTGTGGGTGCTCCAGCCCTAGATGTCAGTGCCTATACTCAGAGGCCATAACTTAGGCACATAGGGAACTTTAACAGTGACTATATAGGCACTGAGTGAGTTTAGGTGCCTACAGGGATAGGCAACAGCCAAGCAGGGGATTTAGGGAACACAGAGGTACCTAAGACTGGGAACCAGATGCCTAAACCCTTTTGTGGCTCTGGCCCTGTCGGCCTAGTGTTTTCACCGCAAAGAACTACTAAAAAAACCTACCACCCATTTTGGCAACTGGCACCCTCCATTTAAGAGATGTGAATCAGGGCGAATCAATGCTGCTGATGAGAAGACGACTGAAGTGTTTGAGATGTGGTGTTGCTGAAGACTCTTGTATGTCTCCTGGATTGAAAAGAATGCTTATGTTAGAAATACTATTGGAGAGAAGCAGACCCTGCTGTCAGAAATTAACAGGCGCAAACTTATGTAATTTGGTCACAACAGGCACAGAGATGGAAATAACCTAAAAAAAGTTTTCATGGAAGGAATAGTGGCAGGTCTTCATAGCCAGAGATGATCATGAGGTGATAGAGAGATTGTGTGTGGCAGAGTGCTGGGAGGTGAACTGCTCAGCGCTCAAAGCTGGCAAGGGATCAGGAAGGCTTCCAAAGACTCTGCTATGGTGTCACCTAGATTCAGCCATGAATAAATGGATTTTACTTACTTACCCACGACTGAAATAGCATGGATTTAGTAGGCCAGGCTTGACCAAGCTATATGTATAAACAATACACTTTTTGCCTGTATACTTCACAAAAGTCAGGGCTATCATTTCATCGTGTCCATTAGTAGCAGGTTCACGCACAAAAATAATGAGAGAAAAAACAAAATAATGTAATTCACCACCCGCAGAATCCTACACCAAGTTGTGCTATAATCTCGCTCCAAGTGACTAGTGATTTTGTGTGCGTCAAATTTTCAGGTGTCTGAGTTGAGAAGCCTTAACCAGACCTGACTTTCAGAGGGGGGAACTTAGTACTTTCTGAAAATCAAGCCTCTCTTAGATGTCTCAGTTCATGCAAAAATCGAGGCACCTGAAATTGCGAGTCACTTTTGAAAACCTTGGCACTGATATTTTTTGCTTCCAGTCATGAGTGGTGCATGCACCCCCTGCTCAAGGAGGTTAGCTCACTGCCCCACCTCCTCCACCCGAGGCCCTGCTCCTTCCTTCCGTGGCCCCACCCCCACTCTTCGCTTTCCAACCACCCCCACTCTCGCAAGCTGGCACCTGAGACAGCTCCGAACCCCAGCTGTCCCGCCGGCACCCAGAGCAGCCCCAAACCCTGGCTGGCCCACTGGTGCCCACAGCAGCCTGGAGGAGCCCCAAGTCCTGGCCAGCCATCCGAGGCTGAGCCCTGAGCATTAGCAGAGGTTTGGGGAGGCTTAGCTTCCCCCAGCCTCCATTGCCTGCTGCCCATGCTTCCAGTAGTTAAATTTCATAAAGAAAAGGAGTACTTGTGGCACCTTAGAGACTAACCAATTTTGAGCTGTAGTTCACGAAAGCTTATGCTCAAATAAATTGGTTAGTCTCTAAGGTGCCACAAGTACTCCTTTTCTTTTTGCGAGTACAGACTAACATGGCTGTTACTCTGAAACCTTAAATTTCATAGAATCATAAAAATGTAGAGCTGGAAGGGAACTCGAGAAGTCATGAAGTCCAGCTCTCTGCACTGTGGCAGGACCAAGTAAACCTAGACCATCCCCGAGAAGGTGTTTGTTCAACTTGTTTTGAAAAGTTTCCAATTATGGGGACTCCACAACCTTCCTTCCAATCCTGCTTAACTTATTCAGGTGCTTAACTACTCTTATAGTTAGAAAGCTTTTCTTAATAGCTAACGTAAGTCCATTATTTTTTGTCCTACTGTCAGTGGACATGGAGAACAATTGATCCCGTCCTCTTTATAACAGCCCCGGCCTAACATATTGGAAGACTGATCAGGTCACCCCCCAGTCTTTCTTTTTCAAGGCTAAACATGTTCGGTCCAGTTTTTTTCAGCGTTTCCTCATAGGTCAGGTTCTCTAAAGCTTTTAACATGTTTGTTGTTCTCCTCTGGACCCTTTCCCGTTTGCTCACAGCCTTCCAAAATTGTGAGGCCCAGCACTGGACCCAGTACCTCTCCAAGTACAAAGTAAACGTCAAATACTGTGGATAAAGTAAATGCAGTGGTGCAGTAACATTTGCAATTTTAATGGTGGCCACTGTACAAGTAAATATTCTAGTAGAGATATGTTTACAGCATATTACAAAATAAATAGTACTGTATGTACTGTACACTGCATTTCAAACCATTCATAGCTTGTTACGCTGTACCTTCATTTCTTAGTGCTGTTGGCTGAAAAGGGGAAGTGGGGAATTGAGCAAGAGGGGGAGCATGCCACTAATTTGAGGTGGGGCAGACCATTACTTTTTTACTCAGATCTAGTTCTCACATCAAGACAGTAATGGAGGAGGATGTGTTCTGGGTAAAGCAGTAACCTCTGAAGGACACAAGTTTCATAGGCTTTGGAGATCCCCATTATATGTTTGGGTACAAAGTAGAGCCAGTCTTTTTCTTTGGTTAAGTCCCACTTCCAGAAAAACCCTTTCACCCTGAAAGAGCCTGTCTACACCATCTTCACAAGCCGAAGTGAAAAGAAAGATGCAGCACACCCACAGAATCCACAATTGCAGAATGCCAAGAAACAATCCTGCCTCCAGAACAGAAAAAAAAACCCTCATCTGGGGAAAATCCACCATGGCAGTCAGACTTTCTAAGCTACACCATACAAAAGAAGATTTTGTTTAGAATAAATGTTTATTTAAAACACAGAAAAACTATTGTTCCCAAATAAGAGCCATCCAACCCAAGCAGCCAAGTTTAATAACTTCCCAGAGTAAGGGTCTGATTCTGAAGTCCTTTTTCTGGGAAAGCTCCCATTGAAATTGGATTCCATTTTGCCTGAGTAAGGTCTTCAAGATCAGGTCTTAAGAACATAAGAATGGCCATACTGGGTCAGACCAAAGGTCCATCCAGCCCAGTATCCTGTCTACGGACAGTGGCCAATGCCAGGTGCCCCAGAGGGAGTGAACCTAACAGGTAATGATCAAGTGATCTCTCCTGCCATCCATCTCCACCCTCTGACAAACAGAGGCTAGGGACACCATTCCTTACCCATCCTGGCTAATAGCCATTAATGGACTTAATCTTCATGAATTTATCCAGTTCTCTTTTAAACCCTGTTATAGTCCTAGCCTTCACAACCTCCTCAAGCAAGGAGTTCCACAAGTTGACTTTGTGCTGAGTGAAGAAGAACTTCCTTTTATTTGTTTTAAACCTGCTGCCCATTAATTTTATTTGGTGGCCCCTAGTTCTTATATTATGGGAACAAGTAAATAACTTTTCCTTATTCACTTTCTCCACACCACTCATGATTTTATAGACCTCTATCATATACCCCCTTAGTCTCCTCTTTTCCAAGCTGAAAAGTCCTAGCCTCTTTAATCTCTCCTCATATGGGATCCATTCCAAACCCCTAATCATTTTAGTTGCCCTTTTCTAAACCTTTTTTAATGCCAGTATATCTTTTTTGAGATCTGTACGCAGTATTCAAGATGTGGGCGTACCATGGATTTATATAAGGGCAATAAGATATTCTCCGTTTTGTTCTCTATCCCTTTTTAATCATTCCTAACATCCCGTTTGCTTTTTTCACTATCACTGCACACTGTATGGACGTCTTCATAGAACTATCCACGATGACTCCAAGATCTTTCTCCTGATTAGTTGTAGCTAAATTAGCCCCCATCACATTGTATGTATAGTTGGGGTTATTTGTTCCAATGTACATTACTTTACATTTATCCACATTAAATTTCATTTGCCATTTTGTTGCCCAATCACTTAGTTTTCTGAGATCTTTCTGAAGTTCTTCACAGTCTGCTTTGGTCTTAACTACCTTGAGCAGTTTAGTATCATCTGCAAACTTTGCCACCTCACTGTTTACCCCTTTCTCCAGATCATTTATGAATATGTTGAATAGGTCCTTTGGAGATTTCTCACTTCCCCCTGCACAATTACATAATTCTCATTGACATTAGTACAAGCCATGTTCACAGATTAAAATTTTCAAAGCTGACCAAGAGATTTAGCCACACAGCACCTGTGGAATTAACTCAGTACTGTGCATATATAATGGCGAAGAAATAACTGTGATCAAAAATAACAGCAATATAGGCAAGCCAATTTTACTACACAAATAAACAAACAAAAAAGAGCAGGAAAAGAACTGCAATAAAGGAACCAGCAAAAAGCATGTCCAGGGGCCAACCAACCTAAAATTATTCTCAGGAACAGAGTGGCTCTACAAGCTCACCTTTTGCTTTTCAGATACATTTCTTCTTGCCACTGGACTAGATTCACAAAGCAATCCGGTACTCCCGTCCTAACTGCAAAGCAGAATATATTGTTATAGGAAACAAAAGAGGCCTTTGTTCGCCCATTAGGTAGAAAGCTTTGGGAACCTAGGTGTAATTGTAACACAAATTTGCGGTCGCAATCTTCCAGGTGATTTTCTTTTTGTAAAGATTCAAAAGCAAATATCACAGTTTCTTTTGCAAACATGGCACAGGCAGAACTTGTTTCATTCATAAAGTGTTCGGCTGCATATTTGTTTCCAACCGCCTCTCTCTCCGGCTTTATAATACGGAGCTACCTTTATGAACTAAATGCTCACTACTGGTTCTTTGTATGTCTGCCAGCAGCATCCTAGCTCTATCCACATGTAAATGAATTGTTGCCATAAAGCAAAACAATTAGGAGTTTTCTTAGAATGAATTTGTTTTGACATACTCTATAAGCCCTCCAACTGCTCTTGTGGAAAAGATGTGATTTTCCGCTTAAATGCTGTGCTACTTGGCTGTTCATTTAATCTGTTAATAAAACCTAAAAGATGCTCTCTTGGAAACAACAAAAGGAAGTGCAAGCCTTGTGATTGCAGTGATAAGGCCTGATCCAATGCTTCCCAAAGTCAATGGAAGGATTCCCTCTGACTTCAGTGGGATTTGGTTTGAGCCCATACAGATAATAGACATGGCAGAACAAAATTTGCATCATTTACCCCCGTTAACTGGTGTCAGATTGCAGGGATGTAAATGAAACCAGAATTCAGCCCACTGGGTGTCCATTTACTGAACAATCACTGCATTGCAAGTTCAAACAAACATGTTAAAGTTAAAGGGAATGGTTTTATTGCCCTGCTCTTTTATGACACTGACTAATTCCAATGCAACTGTCAGTATAACACAAACATCTGCAAATGGAATACGTCAGACAAATCTCCATGTGGACTTTTGGGGCCCAAACCAGCCGTCTGTGCTGCGGCAAAAATCTTCACGAACAACACTAGGAGATTTGACTGAGTGATGAATCAGTTGATCACTGTAACTAACCATTTGGACACATGGCTATTTTACAACAAAAGACTGTATGGAATATCAATATGCAAGGAATTTTGGAAGATACCTTCAAAGGACATTTGCTCTATAGTGTGTCATACATATTTCAAACAGTTTAAGAAATCTCTTCGAAAGACTATTAACCCATGTAGCAGTAGTATTTTTCAGACTGTAAAGCTGCTGAGGAAAATGAGTAGCTGAATGGGGGGGGGGGTGTGTGCACGTGTGCACACAGTCTTTAAAGGGTTACAACTAAAATGTCTGCAGAAAATCAGCTTAAAAATGTTATACAATAAAACATGTTATTGCGGGTATTTGAGTCAGGCTTGATAATGAAGTTCAGGCTAAAATATTTCTTTGATTGTCACAGAAATATGTGGAGAGCCAAGTGTTTGCTTTCAGTGTTCAGAATACATTTGGTTGCATTTCATTACCACAGGCTAATTGTCTGAGAAACTGTTTGCACATCCAGAATTCCTGATATGGTGCAAAAAAATGACTACTGGGAACCTAGAAGCCTTATGTTGCTGATTATTTCAGAGTGAAAGGATTAGTAGTGGCAGTGGGTATTTAGGCACTTTTTGAAAGAAACGCTAGTTAGCTCTGTGATTGATGCTGGTGCCCATAAATCATGACAAATGCTGAAGGTAAAGCAACACATGTATACTGACTGCTTGTTTATAAATACCTCAGTAGCCCTTTTCAGTAAAATATGGAAATTCCCTCATTCTGTAGCTGTTCTCTGTTAGATCATTAAGCATGTCAATACTGCTGAACAATCAAACAGGGGGAAATGGTTTAATCTGCTTATGCTGGAGTATTTATTTATTATAATCATTCATCAACAAGACCTGGGGAAAAAATGGGCTGATTATATCCACTGGTTAAATACTGCACAGTACACAAATGTGGCAAACATAAGAAAAAGATGGGCACATTGCCTGATAAAGAATTACACTGGAAGTGAAAGGCTGACCTACAGTCAGCAAATGTTAATCATTTTTACACCAAAGTGAGTGTAACGTTTCTATAGGGAAATTACTTCAATCTGGTCAGTGCAAGGAGCAGTTTGTATAATCGGATTGCAAATAAGGTTTGATCACATTCCAGCTTAATCTACTCTCTGAGCACCATTTACAGCACTAAATCAAACACTGGGAAGCTGCAGGTGCTGCTTTACAGTCATTACACCCAAGGGGCAGAGACTTGGTAATAAACAGCAAATAAATTGAAGCACTGACTTGCCTGCTATGGGGCATTTCTAATTATCCTCTAGTTTAGCTGGAAATTGTCATGCTCTCATCACAGCCTATTTTAACTGCTGCTGAATAAGTGTGATACTTTTAGACTGAATTAACTGAGAATATGAAGATATACATATTCTCTCGCTCTCTCTTTTTTATCAGAACTGGGTATAGACATATAAGTCTCAAGGACGCCATTCTGTTTTCATATCCCCATGAGAAAAGCAGAAATGTAACAATTCTATGCCTCATTTATTTCAATTATAGGCTGAAGACCTACCAAAATGGACCCCACCTACCATGATAGCTTGCAAACACTACCAAATGGGCTGATAAGTGTGGCTGCAATCTTCCATGCTGTGGTTAATGCAGGTTGCTGGTGGGGATGTTTACCAATATATACCAATGTAGCAAAGAATGCATTGGCATCAACAAAAACAGACTATTGCAGTAATAAAGGGAATGAGTAAAGGGAGGCAGGGGAACAGATTTCAGGCTGGAACTTCATCCTAGATAATCTCAATAATTAAAAACCACAAATATCTCAGCCATATGTGATACTCATAGTTCCTCCCACCCTAGTTTTATTCTAGAAACTTGTCAACACAAATAAGATTCAGGAGGACATGCCTTTAAGAGGAATGCTGATAGAAATGGACATATCTACTCGGGAAGTATGGAGACTTATCAATAAAGGTATGTAATATACCTTGGTGAGCGGTGATTTGGGAATGATTTCAGGAACATATAGTATGATGTGATATGCATGTAGCCTGAAAACTGCAGTCATGACGCTGCTGAAGAGTTCAAAGACAAGACTGCACTGTTGGTTTTCTTTGCAGGGGAAACTGCCTTTGAAGATAAAATGTATCAACTGCTATTTTTTTTTTTAAAAAAAAGTGTAATTGCATAACTTTCTAAGACATGTGGAAGTTAATATTTGTGACCACATTTTCATGGGTGCTTCTATTAATATGTTATGAAATAAGATTTATAACCTTTAGATAAGTAGTATTTTAGGGTTATTATGGAGATCAATTTAACAGGTAATAATTATAATGAAGGTATCCATTCCCCTTCACCATGAATGCTCGTTTTCCACTTGCTAATACCAGAGGCAACAGACTAACCACTGGGTTTGCATCTTTCAGGAATGCAAGCACTTAAAGGTTAAAATTGTTTATTACAGAAAAAAATGACTATGGGACTTGGTGGTTACATTTAGAACACTCACTTTACACGAAGACTACAGGAGAAAACTCATGCAGCGTGCAATAGAGTTCCTATAGTTCAGGCTGCAAATAAGCTGGCTGACTTCAGCTTCCAGAAACACCTGGCTTCCGTGAGCGACTTCCCTGAGTAAGGACTGTACACAGACTGCTCCTAGAGTCCACAACAGCCATTTTTGGGGAAACTGATAATTTCCACATGATAAACAGTCACGAACTTGAGGGATAGTGGAGCACAGATTACCCTATTGCCCGGTGAGATACTGTTGGTGTTTCCAAATCAAACAGAGGAGTGATGATGGAGCTCTCTAGGGGTGTATGCTTTGAGCTATTTTACACTCAATCCAGCCTGCGGGGGAGGAGCAGTCTGTGATCTCTTGGGCTGTTGAGCCTAGTTGTTTTATAGTCACCAATTTGGCTTCAAAACTACATTATTTATCTTGAGATGCTATCACACAGGCGTGAAATATTCTCCCATGCTACCCACCCTTCTTCCAAACAACAGTAGCTATCCCCAATGACCAGTACCAGGATCATTCAACGTTAACATTACTGGCAACTTTTTTTCCCCTTATGGAAATGCAAAGACTGTCCTTTTGTTCAAGGTTGATTTGGTATGGTATCTGCATTTAAAGTGTCTCCGTGTTGTAGATGAGCTATGCTGTTTCACATTATGTTCTTTCTTTTGGTTTTGAGGCAAATTAATTAACATGATACAGAAAAGGGAGAATACAAATGCTGAAGCCCTCACTTTAAGCCCTCATACTCTTTTGTTCTCCATTATTGCACCAAATTATTTAATTGGGTCTCTCTGATTGTGCACAGACACAGAAAAGAACACAGTCTATTGTGAGAAGCCCTACAACCATAATGCAGTATCAAATTCAATTCCCATCAAAAGTGCTTGCTGCTAAAAGCCTGTACTGTGGCTGCAGATTAATGAAGATCTGCATTGAGCAAAGTGGTGGTCATAGAGACATTATTTTTCTCCAATAGAAGGCCTATTCTTGAAGAACAATAAAAGCATAGAAAAGCGTTAGTCTGCTCTGCTTATGGATGGAAATAAATCAAAATGAATAAGAGGGTTGATGGAAATACTCTGAAAGCAGCAGAGTAGAATTCTGAAAATACTGTTTTTGTTGCGTGAGGACTTTTCCCCCTTTTCTTTTTCCTCTCAGAACTGCTGCTCAAGGGAGTCTCAAAAGCTCTGGAGTGAAGGACAAATTCTGAAAAAATCAGAAAGACGTTGCCCGTAATCACAAATGCATTTTTTTCCTGCAGAAACGTTGCATAGACTCAGTGCGCAAAATGAGAAGAAAATGCCAAAAAAATCATATAATGCTAAAGCACAGATCTGAGCCAGGGAGCCACGCGGAAACTGCATCCAAACACATCCTCACATTAACTCTTCTCTTCTTGCATTTTTGCCATTTCTTTATTTTACATTTCAATTTTACATCAGGTTTTGCAACACTTCTTTTGCTTGTCTGAGTGAAAGAGTGATGTCAATAGGAGGGCTGCCACTGATTTCAATAGGACTGGGATTTTACCATTGGAAAAAGCCTATTTTTATAAAAGGAGAAGTGCTATACTCATCTCCTGTTGGAAATACGTACCGGGGCTCTGCTCACAGAAGTGCCTTTCACGTTGAACAATGAATAGACTACTCAGGCAAGATAACCACAGTGGGCCTGATTCTTCTCCCATTTAAGTTAATGATGCAGGGTCAAGGCCATTGTTAGCATAGAAAGAGAGATCTATTTTAAATACCCATGTCAAATCCTGCCCTTCATTTACATTCCAGCAAACCAGATGGCAGAAATGGAGTAGCAGGGAGATAGTGGAGGACAGAATTGGGTATCCAGTGCACCTAGTGACTGTTGAATCAGGAAATAAAACCATCTCTGCATTGGGGATACACTTTATTAATAGGTTTCAGAGTGGTAGCCGTGTTAGTCTGTATCAGCAAAAAGAACGAGGAGTACTTGTGGCACCTCAGAGACTAACAAATTTGTTAGTCTCTGAGGTGCCACAAATACTCCTCGTTCTTTTTACTTTATTAATAACAAGTCAGAAATTGGGCTTGTTCCTGAAAGTATTTTCTGTGTAGTCACTGACTTGCAATAGGCTACTTTTCATTTGGTCTTTCGGGCCTAACTAAATAGCTGACAGTACCTGATATTTAGGTAAGCCCTTCTCTGAGCAGAATGAACAAGTCTCATACGACTCATTAGTGCGAAAGTCAGAGCCATAACACAACCTTTTTACTGCAGCTCGAACAGCTGATGAAAAAGTCTGTATATTGTACAGAATCAGCAGTGTACACTGGCTTGTCCTCTAAGACAAATTACTCCATGTTGAATACTATTGGCCTACTATTCAGTTAATTCATTTATACAGCTAATTAATTTATACTAGTTGTAGCCATTGAATATTACGTTTGTGAATGTTCTTTTTTTTTAATTGTATCCAAAAGCAAGTCCTTCACTTATCTGAGATTTAATTAAAATTCCAGCAGTCAGCTAAGATTTCCACTTCTGCTTACTGGAAATACATTCACAGAGGTAACAAAATGGAGATACCCTGGGTCTAAAGTAGTGCTGCCATGGAGCTGGGTTGCGCTAGGGAGCCCCAGAGCTGCTGTCAGAATACAGTGATCTGTGGAATTCAGAGGCTGAACTGCTAATTATTTGTCAGGTAAAAATATTTTAGGGCGGGGGGAGGGAATCGCTGGTTTACGCTGAATTGTCTGTGAATATATTTTTTTTTTTCATCAAAAAAATGAAACCAACTGGCCCAGCTCACCCAGTTTTTCAGTTTTCAGAAACATTCCCTAGAGATGTTGAGGTATCTGTACATGTTTTTTGTTTTGGAAAGAAACACCTGAACACTTTGACCAGTAACCAAACAAAAAAATTAAAACCTGTACTGAAAAATTTTCATTTTTTTTTCATTAAAAAAAAGCAGAAAATTCCCACCAAATATACACAAAAAATTAATTTTGGACAAAAAGCCTTTTTGTAAAATAAAAAATGTTTTGATGAGATCTAATGAGACAGTTTCTCCCCTCTACTATAAATACCTAGATGTGAATAGATTAGATTGACAGACAGAAGATACATAAATATTACTTTGGGTTTATTCTGCCCTTGTTTAAGAGACACATTGGGGCTCAAACTACTTTTTAAACAATTTCAAAGTCCTCCCCATGGCCCCACGTTCTGCTCATTTCACCGCTGTGGTTCTAGAGAGCCCTGCAGTTCAGAAGTCTCTGGGGCAGCAGGAGGAGGACAGAGGCCTCCCCCTACAGGTAATGTGGGATGGATCATGGGGAGGGGACAGGGAGAGCGTGGGGGCCCTGGGCTGGGGGTGGGGCGGAGTCACATGGGGAGGTCACGTGCCCCCCTTTTAACTGGTGCCCCCCCCTTGTGTCCCTCCCATGAGGGCAATGTACCGGTAAGAAACTAATTCTATTTGCACCACGGCTGACAGCAGACTTGTGTTTCAGGCTTCTTGTCTCCTTCCTCTATCCCTTGCCTCCAAAGAAACATTTTTGTGGTGAAGTTCTTCCCTACTACAGCAACCCTTGTTTCGTCCTGATGGCTGTCAATGGGAAAATTCCTGCCTACCAGAAGGTGTGCAAGGAGGCTGATTTGAACACATCACTTAGACATGTTTCAAAAATGATTATGCATTCTAGGCATTTTTTAAGTTCTGAAATTAACTGTTACCTAGATCCTCAGCTACTGTAAATTAATGTAGCTCCATTGAAGTCAATGGATCTGTTCCATAATATTGATATAGGTGTAAAGCTGTCTGCAGTGATTCAATAGCATTTCTAACCTCAGGACAGACTGTTAGGAACCAGGGCATAAACTCCAAACTGGTTGTGAGTTCTATCCTTAGATTTCACCAACCAATTATCAGATATAAACTCCTCAGGCATTATAACAGCTTTAACATGAAGTCACAGAAAGTCCCCTTAGGTACTCCGATCTATCTTGCCACCCAGGTGAGCATACCTTTGTGATAGATGGTCTCTTATACCAAGAATCATAGCAATATTTAGGTTACTCCCATTCCCAAAGGACCAGTCTCACCCCAGGTCAATTGCATCTTAGCTCTTACCCCAAAGACAACGCTTGTAGCCAATCCTATAATAAATTATATCAAGATTTATTAAGCAGGAAAAGGAAACTAGAGTGTTATTTACAAGGTTAAAGCAGGTAAACATATGCACAAATAAGATACAATCTCAAGTTTCAAAAAGTAATAGAAGTTTCTATAATAAGCAAGCGCTATATGACCTGAAGGGCTAAACGAGGCTAAGCACTGGGGATCTCTTGCTTATGCCTAGTAATCCTTGCCTCCCATAGTCCTAGCAGCATAAAGATACAATTCTTTCTCATTAGGGAGGTTTATTCCCCTCCCTTGTGCTCTGAGCTGCAAGCTCAGCTGACAGGAGGAATCCATTTGCATGACTTATCTTCACAGAGGAGGCGGGGGAGGGCAAAACAACAAACATCTTTTTGTCCTCTTTATCATCCCACAGTAGTCCATCTGGTGTAGATGGACCTTTCCTGTTGGGCAGGATGGTAACACCTTCTGTTGGAGATCAGCACTTCACACTAGTTAATGTCTCTCTCCTGTCTGGTGACTTACACAGTCACAGTGTCTCACACTACAACTGCTCAAATATTACTTTACAATGTGAAATAAAGATATTACAAGTGAGATTAATGCATGCAGCAACTCACAAGCATTCCATAAAGTCTAAACCCTGAACACATTTTTATTATCAATGTAAATAATACTAAAACACAGGTGAGTCAGACTGATTCTAGCTCTGTATTTGTCAGTATTCAATTGAGGCATGGTGACTGTGGCATGAGCTGGCACCTGGTCTGCCAGCATCACAGTCAGATACTGTCCTGGTCTGTGTAATGAAGAAAAGCAGGGATACTGTTGTGTGCCCTTTGGCGTAGGAATCCTGATAAGTAGGACCGGGTTCAAGAGAGTAGGCTTAGTGGATGCATGACGAGACACACTTTGCTGCTGCTCAAAAGAGCATGTGTTTATAAACTCCTCAACAGGGCCATCCACAATGCATAAACACCATGGAATGCATAATGAATCCAGAAACCACAGCCACTTCTATTATCTAAATAATGCTGCCAACCTCCACCCCAAAACGAACAAAAGACCAACAAATGAAGACTGGAGTTCCTTGATCAAACTACTTATGACAACCCAAAACAAAAAAATTGATAAATATGTTCAAACCTGAGTTATTTCAACCCTAATATATCTTTAAACATCTTATCCAATTCACCTCAAACTTTCTAGACAAAATTCTACCATGTGGAAGTGAAGCTTCAACCTTCACTGAAGAGTGACTAGTATCTCTCCCCAACTAAGACGTGAATGTTATATTTCTGCTGTCAAGTTAATTTACTATGAATTTGGGAATATTTTTCATAAACAATGGCATGTAAGGATTAGCGACTACGGTTTCTCATCATGAAATACCTTCCTCAAGCAAAACCTCCATAAGTAGGTGTTCCAAGCATCTCAAGACTGGACCTTCTTCAAACTACCTTGCTCTTTTTTTTGGCAACAAAGGCACTTTAGCCCCAGAGAGCTTTGTACTGTGTTATAATTTTCATATTACCCTTTGCACAGCCATTCTACTTTGGCTGCAGAGTGTATATCATTCATTGCAAGTTTACTTCATTCCTCTGGATTCATAGCTGATGTTCTCTGGACCATAAAATTTCAGCTGCAAAACCAGAACATCTCATTATTTCTGAAATATCAAGCTTGTATCTCTTGATAAATAATTCCTACTAGTATAATGTATCAGACTAAAACATATTTTCTGAGGCCAGTGAGGTTAAAGCGGCAATCTCACCTTTTTTAATTTTTTTGCCCTGAAGACAGTGATTTCCATATATAGAGTGACCCCGGTTTGTGTTGAACATGGGGAATGAGGATGAAGCATGAAACGACACATATTGCTGTCAGAGATTTGAAATGAGGCCTGCTAACCTGTAGGCAGCCTTACAGGACTAATCAGTCCCCCACATTACCAATATATTCAGATTGCTGGATGCCGTAGCCTGCAATGGCCGGGGAAGTTTTCTTTTTTTTTATCACTGCCATTGACAAACATTACATTTTAATGTGATTCTCTCCTTCTATTCCCCTTCTAAAAAAATCTATTGACACCATATCTCTGAGACACTGGTCTCATCTGGTTTCCTTGATGCTTGAATAGTAGGTGAGACTGTGTTGATTTGCTTTTGCATACACATCAGTCAGCAGTGCTTAAATAGATGATAACATTTTTACTCTTCTAGATGACAACACAGAACTCTTTTGAATCCAACTGCTGCTTAAACTTTGCCTGTGAAGTTTTTAGGTGCCCAAGTCACCTCTGTTGAGTTTATTTTTAGATAGAGGAAGATGCACAGAGCAGGAATGAAAACCATAAACTCTTTTTCTTATTATAGTTTTTTAAAGTCTTCTGTCAATCAAAATATTAAAAAAGGAACCCTTAGAGTCAATGACACTCCAGTCTTTTTCCATTCAGAACACCGCACACTGCAGCAAAGACTGCGTTTGCCGTTGTAAAATAGAATTCTAAATTATATTTAAATGTGTGTTAAAACTTATATAGATGACTGATACATTGTGTGCCCGTTTGTGTTCACCAGTATTTCTCAAGCAGTAGATCCTGCACTGGGGCTTTACAGCCTGATTCAAAGGCCACTGAAGTCGACAGAAAGACTCCCGCTGATTTCCATGAGTTTTGGAACACGCCGCTGGGCCCTGATTCAGCTTGGTGCTTGTAAGCATGTGTCTAATTTTAAGCACATGAGAAGTCCCTCTGAGTTCAGTGGGACTAGACACATGCTTAAGCACCTTGCTGATCCACGGCCTAAGGAAGTAAGCATTAAAGGGGCCCAAGGGATAAAACAGTTACTCAGTATTGTCTCCAGATTAGTAGAATGTGTCACTACCAAGCACTTAATTCCTTGTAAAAAGGGTTGAGCTCGGGGTTCATTTTAATACAAAACTTAAATGCAGCTTTGGGGAAATGCCTATCTTTAATACAATAAAGAAGAAATTTTGTTCTTTAACATACATGGGCAAAATAAACACGTAATATATGCAACTGAAATCAAGAATTGTTTTAATAAAAAAAGCTTCAAAGGCAGCTTAAATAAATAAGCCTGATGAAGTGATAGTTTTTCTGGAGGAGAGCTCACTGCAAATTCTTTTTTTTTTTAATAAAAAAAAAACAATAACAACTGCCTCTGTTTTAAAAAAGATGTTTAAAGTCTTTGAATTTGCCTCTTGGTCCCATTTAAATCTAATTTCTAATCCCCTAGCCCCTGCAATCATATCTGAAATCTTTATTTTGGTATTAGAGTTTTTATTCTTGATGATATGCCACATATATACTGTATTATCATATATTTACCATAGAGTTGTGATTGAAATGAATGTCCCCCCCCAAAAGAAATTGATAACTATTTAAACAATTGGACTCAATTAAGGGATTTCCAGGATTAGAAAGGCGATAACGGATGTTAAACAGGTAGTTACTCTTTAAAATTATGTTTAATTTTAAATACCTGCCAAAAATCACAAAACATTGAACCCCCTCCTCCTCTGTTTTGTGTCAGCAATTTTCACTCTGCTCTGTTCTCTGAGACACAGTGCTGTTAAACAAGTACAAAGAAAACTGCACCCACATGTAGCCCAATCCTGCAATCTTTACTCAAGCGTAACTCAATTAAATGAAAGATGGGCATGAACCAAAACCCCTGATCCATCCTCTGGGTGTAAATGTGAAGCTCTCAGTTCTCTAATAGGCAAAAAATCAAATCCTGCAACTGAATTCTCCCAAACTTCAGGATTCCAACAACAGGAGCCAAATAAAATCGTTCCTACTGGTTGGGGTGGTCAGCTTCAGTGTTTGGGTTCATTCTATTACAAACGGATGTTCAAGGTGTAAACTCAGACTGACACCTGGATATGGGTTTGGTTGTGTGGCACTGATCCAGGCCCAAACAGAGCTAAAGTCAATGGGAGTTTTACTTCAGTAAGGACACCATGACTGGGCCCTGGAGAGGTCTGAAATTTTAAAAGCTGATACAAAATATTGTTAGTGCAGCTCCCACTTGGTTCGTACTGCGAGATGGGTTTTGATGTATTAAGAATGCGTCTCTCTGAGCCACAGTAATAAGGCACTTCTTCTAGCTCGTGCCCTCAGCAGATGATATATTATTTATTATTATTATTATTATTGTGTATCACAACAGCCCCTATAATGCACTCAATGCTGTTACAGACATACAGGATACATAGTTCCTATTGTCAAGCCCCAACGATCTAAAAAGAAGACAAACAAAGTCTGTGGAAGGGGGACAGCATGCAAGTGAAGTGGTGATTGGTCATGTTCGCAGATACTGGAAAACTGTCCCTTGAGTTTACCCGTAAGGCCACACAGTAGGCCAGGATGAGACTCCAGGAGAGTCCACTACAGTGCAGCACCTGGTCCACGTCTACCAACTGAATAGCTTTGAACTTGGAAATGAAGTTTTTATCTGAGAGCAGTTGGAAACCCAACAGACCACACCTGAAACACTATGCATAATCCCAGGTGCTATTTTACATGAACGACACTGGAGAATTAGAAAAGGGATAGTCGAGAGCAGCAAGGATAAGACCTGGTCTCAGATGTTACAGCAACATGGAGAGGTTAGGAAAATTAGCTTTGAATTTGTTAGAAAAGAGGAGACTAAGAGAGAGAGGTTGAGTGTACAATGCATAACATTCTGAGCAGTATAGAAAAGCTGGATGCTAAGAAACGTGTTTGAGGTTGAAGTTCTGAAGAGCATTTTCATGACAGCAACAGATTGTATTTTAGACCAGGGATTGAACATATTGCACGTATAAATTGGCTTCCTATGGTATTTGCTTTTTTCCTTGATTATGGTTATGAGAAAACATTATTGTTGCTCAAAATGTGATACATTTGACTAGACGGATCAGTCTGTCCCAGCCCCTCTGCTACATACGCATTTCTGGCCCAGGGGGGTTATAAGAGGCTAAGGATGAAATCTTCTGTGAGATCCCTTAGATGAAATAGCAGCAGCACATCTTTGTTACAAAAAAGAGCAAGACAAACACTAAGGGTCACAGCCAACCCACTGCCTTCAATGGGAGTCTTTCCATTTATTTCAATGGGCTTTGGATCAGGCCCTAAAAGGAAAAGTACACTCCAGTGCACAAACACTGTATGGATTGACTCAGCTGGCCTCCCTCGATCCTGCAGTGTTGTTATGTTTCTCAGGTGATTGTACTCCCAACATTTCAAACGAGCTGGCCATTATTATATTTTTAATTTAAAAAGAAAACAAGCTCAAACATTCTTTTCAAACATTTACTATTTGATTTTTTTTCCAATTCACTCTATAATTTTTTAAAATGTAATTAATACAACATCACTTTGGTTGTGATACACTCTACATGTGTCATTGTAGGAAGCCCCCCTCTCCCCCACGCACACAATAGATTTGAATGCTGCTCATTTCCCACAGACGGTTCTTAACAAAGCCAGGGAGTTTCCCCCTCTGTGTTCATTTCGAGAGCACCATTTTCTTTGCCCTGCATGGCCTCTTGGTATCCAATCAGTCATAGGATCCTGCCAGAGCCGCACCTTTTCAACACCATGGAGCTAAGGGAAATGGCTGCCATCGGGATGCCAGCTGAGCAAAGCACTGAGAGCCATTCCCATCCCCTCTGCTTTAGCATTCATCATGCACATCACTCCTTGCTGCCCCAAGAAGCAAGAGACCCCAAGCCATCCTCCTGTCTCCACCCTGAATCTGGGTTTTCCTCATGGCAGCATTTTTCTCTATGCCCCCAGTAGAGGCCTGATCCAAGGCCAGTGGGAGGCTTGACACTAATTTCAAGGAGCTTTGAATCAAGTGCTAGGCCTGCAGGATGGGTTTATGTTAACTTGTAACAGTGTAAGTGTGCCTTTTTGCTAGACCAACAGCCCATGTGGGCTTCCCTTTTGCTGTGATCTTCTTGACCCTAACCATATTTTATCTTGTTTCCCAGATCCGACAGCATATTCTGATTAGATTTTTGGTTACTACAGTCTTAGTTAATTATCTGTCATCAACCACTAATTCCAGCAAGTGCACATGTAGGTGGAGACAGTAAAATGTTACAAAATAAGGAAATAAACCAGCCACTCATGATCTCACTGGATGTTTTTGTTTTATTGGTTTTTCTTATAGTTCAATGGTTTGGCAACTGTAGGCCTGTCAGATTGAGAGGTCACTCACCAGCCTTGATCAGTGAGATTTAAAGGCAGCGCTAGGAAACTCCTTGTGTCAATTTGATTCAATTTGCAAACTAATGAGTAAAGCCCTCCCAATGTGTTTAGGGTCAGCTCCGATCTATTTGGGAAATGTTTGACTATTAGCATGTAAAGCCTCAGATGTGCCAAGCCCCATTTTCCCCCTCCCATTTCCCAGCCCTCTCCAGGTTGCTCCCTCCTTTAATTTCCCTGCAGGTTTTAGAAAGGATGCATTAAATTAAAATCACTAGCTATTTTGTGAGCAGTATTTTGTGACCAATAATGAATGTAATGAGTGGAAAAGGAAAGGGAAAACAGGATGATTAAACCATGCTGGGCTGCTTTTCCTTAGCAGTTTGCAATGCAACACAAATGGACAATTGGGGCTTTTCTTCTTCCATTAATTCATATCTGTGTTTTCATTTGTCATATTAAAGGCAGATTACTTACTAAAACATGAGTTAGGTACCAGATGCTACCTTCCTTAAAATGAAGAATCTGAGCTTAATGTATCCTATATCTGATAGTACATTCACACAACTTCACTTTGGCTATTCTCAGCTTTGGATACAAACCTGACCACTTTTACAGCTTAGATTTTGTTTTAATATTGGTACATGAGGATAAATATTTTGTTTTGGTGCTTGTTATTATTCACTGGAAAAATACAGTGGTCATGGCTACATGGTTAAGTTTGGTCTTCGTTTTTTCCCCACACCAGTTATATTTCTGATTTTGAGAATACTGAGCATATATCTTAGACATAAGCATGTTTTCAAATTGCACATGCAGCCAGGACCATTTCTTGTTCAGGAGTAGTTTTGGTTTTGCTTGTGATATCCAGTGATCATTAATGAATCAACCTTGTGGCTATATTTTGCTCTCTGCGGGGCCTTCTTCTGTGTGTGTGTATATGTGTGTGAACATACATACTTCTGTAAAAGGAGAGATACTGATGCTTATCTCCTTTGTAAAGTGCCTGGAGTTCCACTGATGAAAAGTGCTCTATAAGAGCTGGGTATTAATTATTATTATTATTATTATTATATAATATAGAGAGAGAAACAAAAATCCTGGCTCTGAACGCCCCAAACACCAGGGATGGCCATAGTACTTTTGCATGGTCCTGAGAAACAATTTTGGCTTCCTTCAAATGTAGCAGGTTTCTGTTTACTGTGCTCACCCTCCTATGCACAAAAGATTAAATGATTTCAATGGGTTTTCAATCCAGTTCATAAAGCCTTGCAAGCATAACTAAATCGTCATTCAATGATAGTGCATAAAGTTGAGCCTAAAGAAACGAAGGCCAGATTTGGACAACGTGTCCCTAAATGTATTTATACGTCATACATGTTATCTTGATGTATATAATGGGAATCTGACTACATCAAGCATTATTTTGGTCTGAAAAAGTCCACATTCAAGGTCAAACTATACAGTACCTATTCCTCACAATAATTCTCAACCATAGTGCTTGATTCAGAGCTAATATAAATTATTGCACTCTGGTGAAGTGGACCAGAGTGCAATGGTTTTGTAAAGTGGACTTGGGTCCAGCTCTTTTTTAACTTTGTCATTTACAGCTGCTGTTCCATATGAAATTATACGCCCTGTAGTTATGAAGGGGTTCTAACCAGACTCATCACTGGCAAAGGCGAGTGCCAAATGCAGTGAACCAGTATAGATGTAGCATTAGCAACTTTATCCTATTATTAAGTAAACTCTTCATCCAATTTCCATTTCAATTTTATAGCAAATGCCGAAACAAGGAATTAAAATGCACAAGCTCGCTACACAATTATTCAGTCAAAGAACACTTATTCTGACAATTACTTAAACTAGTAAAAAGTATTTTCTTTCTCAAATATACAGTTACTGCAGCTGGTACTGCACAGAAATACTCTTTAAAAACACAAACAAAAAAGTGGCCTTGACATTCTGATTTTCTCCAGCTTCAATATGTTTTTGTTCACAGGATGAAAATGAACTTTCATGCAAATAGGACAATGACAGTAAATACTTTTTGTTTTGTTTTTATTGAATGGGGAAAACAAACTTTAATTTGAATAATAAACCATCCAGAATATCTAGCTCAAAACATGTTTTTATTATTTACATTCTTGGGTTTGGCTTGTTATGCTCTTGGCATATCTATTCATATCTCTTGCAATATTTTTTCATTTCATATATTAATATTTAATATTCTTTATACATTGTTCAACCTTAATGGTTGCCTAATTTCTGTTTTTCATCCACAGAGAAGCTATTAATTTATGAGTATATAGGGCAGTAAGTAATAATTTGCATGAATGCCTTGAGCAGATATGCTTCCATAGGCCTCCCATAACATAGACTCTGGAAAGGATGATACCATCTATTGGCCAAGGTTCAATGAACAGTGCTTTACAAGAAGAAGAAGAAAGTTGTTTTAATCCATAAAGAAGTCTACTAAGTGAAAAATCAACATAGATGACAGGAACTGGTTCCTTTCTAGGGATTTTATTTTATTTTAGTGTATTAAATATATCCCTGTGGAGAAAGCTTTATAAAATGGCAAGGAAACTGACATCTTCTGTGTATTCTAAGGATGTACAGTGCAAGTAAAACCACCCCCAGAGCCTTGCTGATCTATCAAGGATGTCCTCACTCTTTTCTGCCATTGTGCTTAACTGGAGCCTAAGATTAGTTTCCCCAAGCTGTGGTAATATCAAGTCCTGGTTTGAGTGCATATTTCTTCCTTCCTCCACACGCATACACTGGTGTAGACCCCTTATAATTTTGTACCATATATTACTGTTCCTCAAAAAATAGACTCAGGCAATTAAAGCAATACACTTTACATCATATCGTGGCTGGGCCTACAATTGCACACACTTAGGAGAAAGGCCGTTTTGTCATTTATGTGATTTTTTTCCGTGCAACTCACTACAACATGTGAAATTGGCTGTGCAACACAACCTTATGCATAGAGCTTGTTGAAAATTTTCTGACTGAACCATTTTCTAAAATGTTTCAATTTAATTGACCCACCATTTTCTATGGGAAAATGGAGGGTCAACTAATTTGAAACATTTTGCAATAGTATATCGATTTTGTCAAAATTTTTGGTGGAAAGTGATCAGAAAGTTTCATTAAGGTGAAAGTGCTTTCTTCTGACTATTCATTATTATATATAATAGTCTAAATGATCAAAATCAAAACAATGCACTTTCATCTTATTGAAACTAAATGTTTCCATAAGATCATTTCAATATTTCCCAAACAATTTTTTTTAGAAATTTCATTTTACCAAATTTCAAAATTTGGACTTTTCATTCTGATTTGAGACAAAGGGACATTTCAAAATGTTGGCATTTCCCAAGGAATGGAAATTCTAAGTTTTGATGAGCTCTGTACTTAATATAGACCAAGACACCAGGCAAGGGAGAGAAGGGGGAAAACCCAAGGCAGGGAGTGCAACTCATATAGATGTCACTGGGCCAGATTCAGCGGGGATGTAGACAGTGATGCAAATTAATGAATTGACTACTTTCACCTGATGTTTATGGTATGTCACTGTTGAAGTGAGTCCATTAGCTTCCGGGGCAGCCACACAGTTTAAACACCACACAATCCTCCATATTACACACTTTTTCTTCATTTTTTTCATTTTCATTTTTATTTCAATACTAAAGATTTTCTGTAAAATGTATTTCTTATTGTTTTGATTTGGGGGGGAAGAGAGTACACAGTGGAAAATGTGGGTTGGGAAAAAAATTAAATGAGCATTTATCTTCATAGTTATTTTCTATTCAATTTCCATGGTCGAAGAACTAAAACTCTAATATTAAAGTTCTAAATTAAACTGTGTATTTCAGTATACTAATAGTACTTGATAGCATGTATAATAATCTGTTACATTGCTTTTCCAACTAATCATTAATGAAAGGTTTTCATCATTTTTGTACTGTGTAACATAATGAGATATACAGTATTTAAGGCTTTTAAAGATTTAGGGCTCTATTAATGAAAAATAATTATTATCCTATAGCAGTAATTAAGTTTAATTTGCATGAAAGTAACATTTTCTTATCCATAAACATTAGCAATGTCAACAGTTCATCAAAGAGCTGTAGCTTTGGATTCAGTGGACTGCTAACCATTCTGTAATGCTTTTAAAAGGAAGCTGAATGGGCTAAATGTTGCAGAGGAGCTAGGTGGCTCAGCAAACTGGTAATGGGATACAGAGGGCCAGGGGGCAGATTTTAAAAGGGTATTTAGGTACCTAAACATGCTGATAGCTATCTAGTGTGATTTCCAAATGCATCTACACACCTTGAACCCCCTTGTGCATATGCATTATGATACACTCTCATTACATGAATATATACTATTGTAACAAGAAAACATTGTACAAATACATTAGAAGCAAGAGGAAGACCAAGGACTGGGTAGATCTGTTACTCAGTGTGGTGGGGAAACAATAACAGAAAATGTGAAAAATGACAGAAATGCTAAATGTCTTTTTTGTTTCAGTTTTTACCAAAAAGTTTAGTAGCAACTGGACAGCTAACATATCGAACGCCAATAAAATTGAGTTAGGATCTGAGGCTAAAATAGGGAAGGAGCACGTTACTGACTTTAGACACGTTAGATGTCTTCAAGTCACTGGGCCAGCTGAAATACATGCTAGAATACTCAAGGAACTAACTGAGGCAATATGAGCCACTAGCAATTATCTTTGAAAACTCTTGGAAGACAGGAGATATTCTAGAGGACTGAAAGAGGACAAATATAGTGCCAATCTATAAAAAGGGAAATAAGGACAACCCAGGAAATTACAGGCCACTCAGCTTAACTTCAGTATCCAGAAAGATAATGGAGCAAATAATCAAGCAATCAATTTGCAAACACCTAGAAGATAATACGGTGATAAGTAACAGTCAGCCTGGATTTGTTAAGAACAAATGGTGTCAAACTAATCCAATAGCTTTGTTTGACAAGGTAACAAGCCTTCTGGATGGTGGGAAGTGGTACATGTGGTATATCTTGACTTTAGTAAGGCTTTTGATACATCTCGCATGACCTTCTCATAACAAACTAGGAAAATACAACCTAGATAGAGCTACTATAAGGTGGGTGCATAACTGGTTGGAAAACGGTTCCTGGAGAGTAGTTATCAGTCGTTCACAGTCAAGCTAGAAGGGCGTATTGAGTGGGGTCCTTTAGGGATCAGTCCTAGGTCATAAGAATATAAGAACATAAGAATGGCCATACTAGGTTAGACCAAAGGTCCATCTAGCCCAACATCCTGTCTTCCGACAGTGGCCAATGCCAGGTGCCCCAGAGGGAATGAACAGAACAGGTAATCATCAAGTGATCCATCCTCTCTCACACATTCCCAGCTTCTGGCAAACAGAGGTGAGGGATACCATCCCTGTCCATTCTGGCTAATAGCCATTGATGGACCTATCCTCCATGGACTTATCTAGTTCTTTTTTGAACCCTGTTATAGTCTTGGCCTTCACAACACCCTCTGGCAAGGAGTTCCACAGGTTGACTGTGTGCTTCTATTCAATATCTTCATCACTGTTTAGATAAGGGCATAGAGAGTACACTTATAAAGTTTGCAGATGATACGAAGCTTGGAGTGTTTACAAGTGCTTTGGAGGATAGGATTAAAATTCAAAATGATGTGGACAAACTGGAGAAATGGTCTGAAGTAATTAGGATGAAATTAAATAAGAACAGATGCAAAGTACTCCACTTCACTTAGAAAAGAACTATCAGTTGCACACATACAAAATGGGAAATGAGTGCCTAGGAAGGAGTACTGTGGAAAAGGATCTGAGGGTTATAGTGGATCACAAGCTGAATATGATTCAACAGTGTAACACTATTGTAAGCAAGACACGAGATGTAATTCTTCCACTCTACTCCACACTGATAAGGCTTCAGCTGGAGTGCTGTGTCTAGTTCTAGATGCCACATTTCAGGAAAGATGTAGACAAATTGGAGAAAGTCCAGAGGAAAGCTACAAAAATTATTAAAGTTCTAGAAAACATGACCTATAAAGAAAGATTGAAAAAAATGGGTTTGTTTAACCTGGAGAAGGAAGACTGAGGGGAGACATGATAACAGCTTTCAAGTACATAAAAGGTTGTCACAAGGAGGAGGGAGGAAATTTGCTTTAGTTAACCTCTGAGGATAGGACAAGAAGCAATGGGCTTACACTGCAGCAAGGAAGGTTTAGATTGGACATTAGGAAAAAACCTAACTGTCAGGGTGGTTAAGCACTGGTAGGTAGTGTAATCTCCATCATTGGAGGTTTTTAAGAACAGGTTAGACAAACACTTGTCAGGAATGGTCTAGTTATTATGTAGTCCTGCCTTGAATGCAGGGGACTGGACTAGATGACCTCTTGAGGTCCCTTCCGGTCCTACATCCTATGATTCTACAAGACCCCTGCCTCATTCAGTTCATAGGATAGACAGCAAAAATGACAGATAAGTGCAAGACAAAAGAGGTTGTTTGTGTTTAAGGTCACAGACCAATAAGCTGGGTTCTATTCCTGGCCAGCCCCAGATTTGTTGTTGGGCAAGGCTACATCATAAAGCAAATAAATAATGGAACTGAATTAAGATCACACGGGCATCTTTAACTCTGGCATTTACTAACTTCTGAGTGCTTGACTTTGCAATTCTAATATTGTTTTAACAGTTTTTAATATGTAATTTTATATATGAGGAGGACATGGTAGCCATGTGATAAAACTGAAAGAAATACATGCAAAGGTCAAAACAATAAGTTACATGGAGATCATTGGAGACTGAGCCCTTGAATAAGAAAAGGGATTTTATAATCTAGTGATCTGATAATTTTACATTTGTGTATATTTTTGTAAATTTTATTAGGAGGCCACATTATGTTTGCTTGGTCAGTGATGGAGGGAGGTCCATGTGGTAGCTGGGAATTGGCTGGATCCCTTAACTATTGATTTCCAGGATTTCTAATTCAAGCTGAAGTGTTTGGTTTTTTTTAAAGGTTGGTAAAGAAAGTGTGATGTTGGTTTTGAGTGTTAGCTGGGCTCCCTTCAAACACACTTTCAACTTCATTTTTTAATTAAGTTTATGCTTATGAATTTCCCTGATTTTCTTTTTAATGAGCACCAGAGTGGGATGGCAAATAAAGTCTGCAGGAGGAGAGTCCTGCTCCAACAGCATCTGAGGCCTTGAAGACTGGGGCTTCTGTCATCTAGATGTCAGCAAGTCCACTAGAGGTGTGTTTGGTGACATGAATTATACTTCTATGGCATAAGGGAGTAGTGAGTGGGGGAGGGCATGAAGGAAGAGAAAGAGAATATCCACATGGAATCCCTTCAGCACTGTTTTTCCCTGTCCCCTTTTTGCCTCCCCAGACCCCTGCACACAAACCCCATTTGGCTCCCCCAGTTCCTTCCTTCTCTCTTCTGCCCCATTTCATATCTACATACCCCACTCCTGTGTATTCCTGGGACCCCCTACTTTCCTTCACCCACATCCTTCCATGCCCTGTCAGTGTTATGCCCCCTTACCCTCCTCCCCAAGAGTGTCCACACCAGTCTGAGAGCAGGAAGCACAACTCCATGCCATGCTCCATACACACTCATAATGCCCTACCTGCAAACCAAGTTCCTTCTGGTCCCCTGCCCATTTTTGTTGTTCCCCTCTAGATCCATTCCTAGACTCCTGCTTTGCCCCAGTCCCCTGAGCGCCTACCCAACTTACCTCTGACTCTGCCCAGAAGAATGCCAATTTATATGTATAAACATGTATGCTATATATCTATATAGTCTTAAACAAAGCTTTTTGTAACTTTTCAGCCTACCCCCCCACCACCACCACCCTCCACACACACACACACACTCTCAGAAATACTAAAAGAACTTCTGCCTTGCAGGATAAGCAAAACAAAACAAATATGAGCATCTAGGACAAATCACTTTAGAGACAGGATGAGCCAAAATACCAGAGTATTTTTTAAATAAGATACAACTAAATTTTCAAAACACCATGGATGGGTGAAATCCTGGCTCCGCTGAAGTCAATGGGAGTTTTGCCAGTGGTTTCAATTTAGACAGGACTTCACCCTGTAACTTTAAGTCTTTGATTTTTTAACCAAACTTCTTAGAAAAATATTTTTCCTGGATGAGATGCAGCATGCAAAATTTCAGGAAGATCAGTTTATTTTAGGGATATAAGAATTGGGGGTTGAAAACTAGGGTCATAGCAAGGAGCTGATTTCATCTTTAACTATGGGGTATCTACTGCCATCCCATAAGCTACCACTATCATATTACTTCAGACAATGGCTACCTCTGAATTACATAGCCCGTCTTAGGAAACCCACACCATACCAATATATTGGTTACATTAAACATTCTCATGTAATGAAATCCTTATGTATTTAAGTTAACATGACACAGTCAATTCATTTTTGTATTTACCTCTGTAAAATAAGATTCTAGGACTAATAAAAGAGATTGATGTCATCGTTTCATTCTTGAGCCAATTTTTGCTATCTTTTATTCTCACTGATGTAAATCCAGAGTACCTGCAGTTCTGACAATGACGTTATTGTGGATTTATACCGATGAAGATTACAAAATCTGACCCCTTATGTTTACATTTTGACTCTCCTGGATGTAGAAACAGTCTGCAAACACATGAACACACACTCTGGCCAGCAAATAGGATCAAGGATGGTATTAATTGCTGCAGTCAGTTTACGCACTCTAATTGTTTCTCTAGAAAGCTGAGTTCAAATTCAATTTAGGTGACAAGTAAAAATGATGGTGGTTTTATTTTTATCCCAAACAGATATTTATCTACCTGCAAATGCCCTAGCATAATTAGCAATGTCTTGCGTAACTCCTTTGCTATTTCTCCTAAGATCAGGACTGAAATACTTTGGGATTGTTGAATGATGAAGCTTGAACAATATCTGCTTGTATTATTGCTTACATTGGACTGTGCTGTTAGGCCCTTAGGAGCATTACATTCCTGCATATCATTTTTGGGGGCGGGGTAAGGGGGAAGAATCTGCATTGAGGGCTTGATCCTTCCCCATTAAAGTCAATGCAAATTCAGCCATTTACTTTAATACAGAGACAAGGTGGATGGGCAAGTCATGCCTGACTAATCTAATTGCCTTCTATGACGAGATAACTGGCTCTGTGGATGAAGGGAAAGCAGCGGATGTGTTGTTCCTTGACCTTAGCAAAGCTTTTGACACAGTCTCCCACAGTATTCTTGCCAGCAAGTTAAAGAAGTATGGGCTGGAGGAATGGACGATAAGATGGATAGAAAGCTGGCTAGATTGTCGGGCTCAACGGGTAGTGATCCATGGCTCCATGTCTAGTTGGCAGCCGGAATCAAGTGGAGTGCCCCAGGGGTCGGTCCTGGGGCCGGTTTTGTTCGATATCTTCATAAATGATCTGGAGGATGGTGTGGGTTGCACCATCAGCAAGTTTGCAGATGACACTAAACTGGGAGGAGTGGTAGATATGCTGGAGGGTAGGGATAGGATACAGAGGGACCTAGACAAATTGGAGAATTGGGCCAAAAGAAATCTGATGAGGTTCAACAAGGACAAGTGCAGAGTCCTGCACTTAAGACGGAAGAATCCCATGCACCACTACAGATTAGGGACTGAATGGCTCGGCAGCAGTTCTGCAGAAAAGGACCTAGGGGTTACAGTGGATGAGAAGTTGGATATGAGTCAACAGTGTGCCCTTGTTGCCAAGAAGGCCAATGGCATTTTGGGATGTATAAGTAGGGGCATTGCCAGCAGATCGAGGGACGTGATCGTTCCCCTCTATTCGACATTGGTGAGGCCTCATCTGGAGTACTGTGTCCAGTTTTGGGCCCCACACTACAAGAAGGATGTGGAAAAATTGGAAAGAGTCCAGCGGAGGGCAACAAAAATGATTAGGGGACTGGAACATGTGAGTTATGAGGAGAGGCTAAGGGAACTGGGGATGTTTAGTCTTCAGAAGAGAAGAATGAGGGGGGATTTGATAGCTGCTTTCAACTACCTGAAAGGGGGTTCCAAAGAGGATGGCTGTAGACTGTTCTCAGTGGTAGCAGACGACAGAACAAGGACTAATGGTCTCAAGTTGCAGTGGGGGAGATTTAGGTTGGATATTAGGAAAAACTTTTTCACTAGGAGGGTGGTGAAGCACTGGAATGCGTTACCTAGGGAGGTGGTGGAATCTCCTTCGCTAGAAGTTTTTAAGGTCAGGCTTGACGAAGCCTTGGCTGGGATGATTTAGTTGGGGATTGGTCCTGCTTTGAGCAGGGGGTTGGACTAGATGACCTCCTGAGGTCGCTTCCAACCTTCTATGATTCTATGAGGTAATATCTTTTATTGGACCAACTTCTGTTGGTGGAAGAGACCAGCTTTTAAGCTTACACAGAGCTCTTCCTCAGGTCTGGAAAAGGTAACCAGAGTGCCACAGATAAATATAACGTAGGACAGATTGTTAGGCATAAGAGACCTGAGGAGCTCTAGGACATTCAAAAGCTTGCCTTTTCCACCGATGGAAGTTGGTCCAATAAAAGATATTACTTCCCCCAGCTGGTCTCTCTCATATCCTAGGACCCATACATCTACAATACCGCAGAACAACAATTGACTTAAATATTGTCTGAATAGCTATTAAAGTCTGTGGTTAAGCCAACCTTTTCAAAAGGGCCACTAATTTTAAGTGCCTCAGTGTGGGGGATGTCTGATGTGAGGTATCTCTGTGTCTCAGGTTTGATACATCATACTGGGGCACTGACACTTTGAAAATGTTGACTTTAATGTCTATGCCCAGGAGTGTCAAGTGTTAAAACAAGCCCCTGTTTCCACATGTTGAATATTTTCTGAAATGGGAAGATTACCAGAATAAAAGATGCAGAAATCCAGACTGATATTGGACTTCAACAATTTTTCTTTAGGTAGGTACAAAAATATTCCTCCCCTTTTGACAGTTCCCAGTTATCCATACTACAGTTAAAACCAGGCTGGCAACAACTTTGTCAACACATGGTTTCCCCTTATGTGGACAGAGCCTAATGGGTAAAAGGAGAAAATAGGTCTAATATAATTTCACAAATTGAAGGGTGCCTATTAAAAAAACATTCACTATTCCTAGGTGCAGAAACTTCCTAAGGAAACTTATCCTATACCATCAGCAAAATGTAATCTTCAGCATTCAAAACTTCCTCCAAATTATGGACTGTTATTTTTGAATTTAACAATATTAATAGGTGTGAATTCACGGCTATAAGTGAAAAGGGCATTTCATACCTAGACAGTTTCAGTATATAAGGGCTGGGCTTATTGATTCAGGAGGACCACCTTGTCATTTAAACATATGTCACTCATTCCACAAATGTGTCTAGCCTGCCACTCTCTCCAGCCTCATGGCTGTTATGAAAAGGAAGCTGAGCCTTCTAAGGGCATCTGTCAAATGTCAGGCAGGCATGCATAATCTGCAGTGTGCTCCCAGGGTAACTGTTGTCTAGTTCCTACTAAACCCAGAAGAAACAAAGGAAAGCACTAGACCTGTTGAAATGAAACACAATATCGGAAGAACTTTCTTAAAATTATTTGCTGCTATGAATGTGCAGGTCTCCACTTTGAAGCTGGACGTTTGTAGTCAGTCAGACAGCAGCCACAGCGGACTGCAGTAGCACACAGTCACCACAATGCTTGTTATAATTAATTTCTTGGCAATCACTGCTGGAAAAAGTTAGAGAATTAAGCAAGCACAAAGTACCCTCCATCGGTACAGAAAACAAAGTTTAGTGATGCCTTTAGGGAGATCCAAATTAAGCTTGGCTTTACTATGCCTTGTAGTTTATTAACCTTAATTCTTGAGAGAATGAGAATAGAATTTAAATGAAACAATTGCAAGACTTTCTTCTACTAAAAATGAGTGGTGATTATATGTATTATTACTGCAGGAAAACAACAGAGATCTCAAGAAACACAGCCTTTCAAAGATAATAAAATAAACAGCAGAAGACGTTTTCTGTTGCTCATAATGATTTATAAGCCAAGCCAGTGGCCTTTTCAGCTATTATTCTTGGTAGCAAATGCTTTCCTACCTAAAGATGTGTTTATATATGCAATGTATCTAATAATATCAAGTCAGATCCTGAATGATTTATCTTTCAGTCTGCAAATTACATTAATGATATAATTAATAATGTATCTAAAAACTGTGTATGTCAGAGCAATATGTCATGTAATCAATGGCAACAAATCATTTTCCTCTGGTATTTAATGATTCCTCCAAGAGGATGAATCTATAAAAACAGAAGAGTTAATCAATGAGGAGGGTGCATACATTGTATCTCTTATCTGCAGCCTCAAACACTCAGGTTGCCTTTATTGTTTAAATTTTAGCTATTGGAAATCAATTTAGGAACATTAAAAAAAAGGTAAAATGTATTTATGGCAAAAGACGTTGGTAGCTGTAAAGTCTAGTCAGAATTGCCCACCTCCAACTATTGCTAAGGGCTGGTCACTTGGAAATGTTTGTGAAAGCATTACTGCTAGCACAGAAACATAAACATGGGTAGTACATTGAAAAATTAACTTTTCAAAGGGCGTGCCATTTCTCCAAACTATAACGTACAGGTTCTGCAAAATCAATGAGCTTTTCTGACAACTCTAGTTCATTTCCATGTCTCCAGGCAAAAGCCCTAATCAAACCCCAGCTTTCTCATGCTTTTGAACAAAATAAAGCAACAACTTTGTGCAGGGCATGGGCTCTGTTTAATTGACATTGACAAAGTAACATTGCCTAGACGATTGTTTTAGATGAGCTTTTGGTCTGCTTGTTTCCTTGTGAATATATTATGAAAAATCCTTACCTGCCAGCTTCCCCAGCTCTTCAAGTTTATCCATGGTTTTTAAACGAATGCAGTATTACTTGCCCCACCTCATTCTAATGCAGAACCGACCCTCATTCAGGAGTGGGATCCGTATTTCAGAAAATGTTTTTATGTTGCTATAGCAGTCGAGCATTCTTTTATTTTCAGCTCTGAGATTGAAAAGATTGTCTGCAATGATGTAAGCAGACTTTCAAATGTTTTGAAATAAATAATTAGTAAGGACTTTTTGTATGTTGTTTGCATGCTGCCCATAGTAAGTATTGTGTCTAGGCACAATACCCAGGGGGACAGTAGAAGACATTCTACTTTAGAGAGGCACAGTTCCTTTTAGGGTTCCTCTTTTGTGTTGGCAAGAGAAGTAATTTTGCAATACCCCTTTATGATACAGAGGACTGAAATATGGGTGCACCTGCTCCCTACCCCACCCTCCCACTTGCTCTGGCAGTGGAGAATATTACTGCCGCTGTAGCAACCAAGTAAACATTATGTAAGGGCTTCAGGATTTGGCCCTTTCTTATTAGAACTTTTTCAGCAGCTAGTCTTGATATTGTTCAGGTGATTTTCCCCTAAACCACAGTAATTTGGGGATAAATTGATTAACAAAAACGCACCACATTCATTGTGACACATTTCAGTACAAACCCATCGCACCACCTCTCACTGTAAGTTTTGTTCTCCTATTGTACTTGATTCTTTGCATAAGAAACTCCACTCTAAGGTAAAAATATAAACATTAACTGTGCAGTAAAGTGGAAAAAAAAAAGATTTTAGATATCTACTACAGCAAACCTCTGGTTAGACTAGAATAACCCATTTTCACCAAAAGCCAGGGACGGCTAAGGATCAATTACACACTGAGCCTCTAATGATCTTCTTACATCAAAAGCCCTTTCAAGACACAGCAACATACCTGCCCTGCAAAGGCTCCTGAACTAAAGGATAATGTAATCATCAGCACAATATCCTTTCTCTTTTGTGAGTACTTTAGGCAAAGAAAAGAAGCAGCTCTCACTACGGTATTAAGTGTCATCTTGAACAATACCTAGAAACAATAAATGTGCCCTTATTTGTCAAAAGAACAGCATTTGCAACTGGAATCAGTACACCTGGGATATTTGCTTCTAATATATTTTCAGTGATTTTTCATGGTTGGAGTAGTTGATCTGTTTGGAACGTGGGAGTTTTTGAATAATTTGCTGAATTCATCTTACTTGTTTCATGATGAGGTATTTATGAGAGCTTTACCTCCCTAAACCTCTTAATATAAAGAGTAAACTAGTTTGCCTGTGAATGTATTGACTGTTAAGAATGCTGGATTGTATTGCAAAGTAGTTCAGGCCTGTAATGTTATCACTCAGCAGGAATGGATCCCATCAGAAGGCACATGGTGTGCCATGACGTAGCCAGTCTTAAACCACAAAAGCAGACTTTTCTCTGTGAATTAGACAAACCATACAAAAGGCAACAATAGCTAGCATAAACACTATTTAATACTATTCACAGGCTATTGAAGAAATGGGCGTTGACTAAGAATTGCAGCAAAGCCAGGACATTGTTGTCAGATGAAAGGAAGGCTAATGAACAGGAAGCCTCATTTGAGCAGGCTGACAGTAACCATATAAGTGCAGGATTGTGGGACTGGCATTTACCCCATGGGTCTTTACAGTCAGAAAAATAAAGAGAAATTAAAGCATAAGGAAGTCTTTTTTTGTGGGCATTTAAAGCCCATGAAGCAACACAAGGAAGTATAAAATTGTCTTTTCAAGATTTGTCTTTGCTTTAGATAATTATGAAAAGGGAACATTTGGGGAGTGCTAACTATAGGTTCCAATGTCATAAGACAGACACTTTAGAAAAAGAGTTCGTTCCTCATATTAAAAATAAGAATTAGTTTGCAAAGACCCAAATCTTTTTTTTTTAAATTTATTATCATTATCTCAAACTAGGCTCCTGTAACATGTGACATTTTAGTACCTACCTCATAAAACAGACTAAATAAAAGCCCATTACTTTTTCCACTTAATTTTCTAATATGTAAAATACAGAGAATAATTAAATAGATCCCCTTATGATGTACTTATCCAATAGTTCTGCCCTCATCCCCAAGAATGGAACATGGAAAATAGTTTAAAACTGATTTTAAAAATCTTTTAAATTACACATTTATTACTCGATCTTGCCAGGTTCTGGATACTCCTGGAAGGTGCTGAGCCCCATCACTGCCTACTGACTTGCACTGAAATTGAAGTGTTTAGGTCCTCACAAGGTAGAGCTCATTTAGGTGAATCTTGTCTGTGGGAGTTAGTATGTACTCAGGGTTTGCTCAGGCTAAGTAAGTACTTCAGGATTTTCCTGTTCCTAAGTACTATGGATACAATTTGCCCTGGAAGAGAGTACCTGAATAGGCCCCACTTAGGCCCCTCATTTAGAGGAGAGTATGACATTCAGTGGATTGGCCATGCCTAGAGTGTTGTTATCCCTTGTGACTGAACCAGTATGGAAGGTGAAATTGGACATGGACCAGAGAAGGAGCTACTATATCCATGATTTCTCAGATCCAGTTGCCTTAAAGTTCCATGCAAGTGATGCAGACCTTTGTACACACTATTTTGGCCCATGTGCTGCAGTAGTGACCGCAAAGCGGGAGGATTTCTTTTCATTTCAACCTTTGCACACTTTATCCATGTAAAGCCACAATACATTCTAGCATTGATGCAATAACTAGAAGACAAGACAAGTCATCTGGGAAGTTTCAAGTAACAAAGGAGAATATTACATATATTATTTAAATGCTTTCTCCACCAGCCACCTGTGCTATACAGTAAGTCTTCCAGAAAGTGTAGAGATGTCGCACTTCCTGTACACACTAGAGGCAGTCCTTGGTTTCCTGTGATACTTCCTGTTGGGGCAGAAACAAAGAAGTCCAGGACCGGATAGTCACAGACTGCAGCTATAAAGAATAGTAAGAAGTTTGTTACCTCATTTCTGTACATTGTTCCTGTTCACAGTAAAGTATTTATCCTTACGCTGGTCTGCTTGTCAGCAAGATATTACATGGTATCAGACGTAAAAGGCAGTGTGCTAAAAGGCTCAGTGAGAGGTGACATTGCCATGGCTGGTACAGAGCCTGTGCAACTGCAGGTTACTTCAGCAGCCCAAGAATCAGGGAAAATTTTGAAAATGCCTGGAAAAGGTTCAAACAGCAATATGAGCCACATAGGATAGCCACAGGGCCACAAACTGGAGAATAAGCAAAAGATTGCTTGGCCCCTAACTATAACAGGCACAAAAATCCATACAATGCATTCCAGGAAAATGGTGGTGAAAAATGTTTGAGTATCATTGAGCCCCTAGAAAAATATTACTTTGAGGGATATATGTTCAGGATCAGAACAGAAGGGGCAACAGAGGATCGTGTCACAGACCAAACTAGTCAATCCTGTGAATACTGAATATTAAACACCAGATTGTTACACTCAAAAATAATGAAAGTCCATGAACTGTTACTAAGGAACTAGAAAGGGCAATATGTATATGCCAAGCAGCAGAACAAACAGAAACACAAATAAAAAGCCTGGAGAAAGGCACAAGGCACATGACTGAGTACTGTAACTAGAACAAGGGAAAAGTTCACAGAAGTTAAGTTGGCCAAGGACAGAAACATAAGTAGAAACAGTGTCAATAATATGGCAAGCTGCATGAGTATAGGAAACGCCCAGCATTCGGGCAAATATGTAGAAACTGTAATAAACCTACCTACTAAGATAAAATGTGCAGAGAAAGCAGGAAAGTACATATATTAAGTGCAGAAAGGGATTTCTCAAGAGAAGAGGAAGAGCTGTTTTTTAATCACAATAGTGGAGGAGGCTGAAAACTCAGAAGATAACTAATCAAAATGTACAGAAATGGCACTTACATGACATACAAGACAGACCCTGGAGAACAAATATAATAGAAACTGAACAGAGAGAGATGTAAGAAGAACATAAAAGTGGAAGAGTCTAAAGCGTCTGTGAAAGACAACAATGGAGGGATAATTCCAGGGTTGGGAGGGTGCACACTGATACTAGCTCAAAGAAGAAATAACACACGAGTTTGCAGTGGTCCGCAGAGGCAAAGAACCAGACTTGAGCCTACACATGGGTGATGGGCTTGGTGTCCATATACCATAGAGACAGACAGACAACATAGAGCCAGATATTGAAGTATTAATAGCATCACATGAAAATGTATTCATAGGAAATGGATGCCTTACAGTAACACGGAGGTTCTCAAACTGTGGTCCATGGCCCACCAGTAGTCCACGAGCTCCATTCAGGTGGCCTGCGGATAGTTCCCTCTAAGGCGTGTGCCAGGGAGGCTGCACATGAGAGAATAAAGGGCCACCCACCTAATTAGTGGAGCCATGCAGACAAGACTCCACTAATTAGGTGCCTGGACCCTGGAGAAGATGCATGTATAAGGTGAGGTGGTGGCCTTGGGGGGAAATTGGGGGTAGGTGGGAGGGGGCAATGGGGTGAGAAGGGGTGGTGGGAATTTGGGATGTGCAGGGCTGTGGTGGCCAGAGAAAGAGGCAATTTTCCCCGACTCCAGGGCTGCGGCTGCCGGGGAAGAGATGGCCCTCCTTCCCAGCCTCAGCTCTGTGGCTGTTGTGGCAGGGGAAAGAGGGCACATCCATCACATTAGAAAGGTAAGAATACTGATATTAAAATATGAGGTGTGATTTTATTTGTAGAACAAAAAAATATAAAAGGTTTTTGTATAGCACTTTTATCCAAAGCGCTTTACAATAGATAGCTAACGGTACAATCAACATTTGGAAAGGTCATTAAGTGGTCTGCCGAGACCCTCAGCAATTTTCAAGTGATCCGCCAAAAAAAAAAGTTTGAGAACCACTGCAGTAACATACAAGATATGGTTAAGAGAAGATGTAAAACCTGTATTACATACTATACAAAAAGTTCCACTAAACCTTAAGAGGCTAGGAGAAGTGCTTTAAAATGTGACAGCAACTGGTAAAATTTGGAAAACAGAAGAACCAATGGATTGGGTTCCTTTGTAAATGCAGAATAAAAAGGAAGGGGACTATAGCTGAGGTGTCTACAGACTATGAACCCCGAGGAGCTGAACAGAAACATAAGACAAGAACACTTCTACTTACAAGAAGTAAACTGTCATGTGAAATGGCAACAGCCAAATTCTTCAGCAAATTAGATGCATTGCCTTGATTTTGGGAGATTCTCTTGGATACTCAGAGCTCAAGAACTGCTCTTGCAACACACTATTTGGAAGATCCTGCTTCCTAAGACTGCCGTTCAGCATATGGTCAGCTCCAGAAGTATTTCACCATACAATGATCCAGATGCTAGGAGGGTCCAGCTGGTATGAAAGTACATTGATGACATAATTTGGGGCAGTGCGACTACTGAACTTTAGGAATGACTAAGGAGCAAACTGGAAATTGAAAGAGCTAATAACCTTAAACTGAATGAGACCAAATGTCAATTTCAAACAATGGAAACAACATGCTTGGAAGAGAGAGACTGGCCTCCAAGGGTAATTTTGCCTGATGAATCAAAGATTCAAACAACATCATTCATGCTGGGACATGAAGATAAAAAGGGAATTCAAAGGCTGCTAGGCGCATTGCATTATGTCAGCAAATTCATATCTAACTTTAGAGCTTGCACAACTCACCTAAGACCTCTCCTCCACAAGGTGACCAACTGGGCACAGGTGCCATAGCATGAAGGAGTTCAATTATTTGAAGCACATTCTGACATGAGCTCCAGTACTGCAATATTTTAGCCCATTGAAAAATATCAAACTCTCCACAGATGCGTCAAAAAAGAAAAAAAACTGATCAATTGCCAGTTTCATATGCATCTGGGGCTATGACAGCGGCAGAGAAGATGTACGCACAAGTGGGAAAAAGAGACACTAAGTCTGGTATATGGATGTACACGATTTCACGACTTTCTCTGAGGTCACAGCTTCAAAGTAGAAACTAATCACAAACCACTGATTGCAATACATGAAAAGGGACTTGGCAAAGCACTAAGGATACAGCAACTACTTCTGAAAGATGACAGCAAAATACAGAAGTATGATGTGACCCCAGAGTTCCAACTTGGATGCCACTTAGTAATGGCAGATTCTCTACCTGACAATACAGCGCCTGATGAACTGGAACAAGCAGTAAATACACATGTGAACATGATCAGAGTGTCATGTGCTGTATCTCCAAGAATGTGGGATGAACTGGATAGACCAAGACAGCAAAAGATGAAACACTGTGAGCAGTAATACAAAACGATAAGTAAAAGGAGGAAAACATCAAGACTTCCCACCTGCATATTCCCCCAATAAAAAATGAACTTTCAGTGATCTCAGGAATGCTCTTGAAGGGAACAGAGATTGTTGTTTCCATAGTAACAAGGAGAAAAATATTGGAACAAACACAGGAGGGAATCCTGGGAATGACCAAATCAAAAAGGAGAGCCAGGGAAGTTGTGTTCTAGCCACAGATGAATAGTGACATGGAAGAAATGGTGAGCAGGTGGGGAGCATGACATAAGCACAGAGATTCACAGCAGAAATAACCAATGATATCACAGGAAAAACTCACTATTCTGTGGGACAAAGTTGGAACTGATATGGGAAGACTGATCACCTGATTATAATGGACTACTGTACCAATTTCCCAGAAGTAGTCACATTTGAAGATACCACAGCAGGATCTGTTACTAGGCACATAAATCTGTATTTGCACATCATGGAATTGCAACAATAATAATGGACCAGAGTTCAAGGATCGGAATTCCTGGACTTCCCAGATATCCTCAGACCAATGGAATATCTGATTGTGGAGTACATATCATAAAGAATTTACTCAACCAAAGCAATGAATGAAAGAGAAGATCCATATTTGGCAGTACTCAGTTATAGAGCTACTCAAATGTAGAAAGTCACTTGGTGAACTACTCAGATGTATGAATATTCAGTTACCAGAGATGGGACAAAAACAAAATGATAACTAAGGGGTCTGATAGTGAGGACACATCTGGGACAGTACAATGAGACAAAATATTGCCATAAAGAAGAAAGACCTCTTCCACAGTTGAAGACTTGGTGAGAATTTGTCAAGATGGGCACTGACCAGTCAAAGCTACAGCAGTCAAACAAAAGTCATCTCCCTCCTAATCTGTGATTACAAAGGCCAAATCTGATGACAGAATCGTAAGCATCTGCTCAGGATACCTGACATCTTAGACAAGTGAAGTGAGAGCAGACATAGAAGTCTAAAACAATTCAAACACGTACCTGTTATGGATGATGAAACTCATCGGTCTGTTACAGACAAGGATTTGCCTAAAGAGGGTTTGCAATACAGCAGATAGGGAAGATCGTGAAACACTCTAAAAGCCTGATTGAGACATGTTAGGGTGGTGTTTAGAGTGTTTCAGCAACCGGAAGAGTTAAGTCAGTTATTGTACTTATAATAGTTTAATTTAATAGTGTTTAGATTCAGTCAACAAATTTAAAAGAGGGATTAAAAAAAAGGAAGATGTGCTACAGTGTAGACTTCCGGAACTTTCTGGCGGTCCTTCATTTCTGGTGACATTTTTCTTGATGGGGGTAGAAACAAAGAAGTCCAGGACTGCAGCTACACAGAGTAATAGGAAGTTTGTTACCTCACTGCTGTACATAGTTCCGTACTCAAAGAGTTTATCTTGACACCAGTCTGTCTGTCAGAAAGATACTACCACACCACCTATAAAACTCTTAAATCAGTTCAAGGTGAAGCACTAAAGAAAAACTGTATGAAGCAGGTAATGGGGGAAGTAAAAATGTAAAATCAATTTCCCAACAAAATATTTGGTAAAACAGTGTTCATGTTGACAGGGTGTTTCAATGGAGTTCAGCTAAAACTCCCCCAAAATATTACACCATCTTTACAAAAATTCTACCACAAGAAAATAATCCACACATTAAAAAGTCTGGGAATTAACAATTAAGGAATCACTGCCATATAATCCCTCATCACTCACTGTTGCTCCTGATTTACTTCACCCACACAACCTTTTGATTTGTTCTGAATGAGGCCATTGAATATATACTGTTGATGCTATAGATTGTTTATTAAAAGGTATAGGAATGGTATCAAAAGGAATATAGTTCCAGCATACAAATTGTGTCATTAGTCTTCTGTACCCTTTCCCTAATGTAATGAGTTGATTATTTTTATGATCACAGCTAGAATGAAAGCTCTGTCTGATGTTATGAAATGTGGTGTTTATACTGTGTTGTAAATGTAGACAGGCATATGTAAAAAATGCAAACATGCAATCTTAAATATATTGTATAGCAATGAACATAGTGGTATGTAGTATAAAATTAGAAATGGATCCCTTGAACAGGAAAGGGGATTTTATAATCTAGTAATTTATTATTCTTACTTTTGCATATCGTATTCTAAATTTATGGGGGCAATGTTAAGAGTGGATGGGCAGTATACACTGGGTAACATGTGAGTGAAGAAAATCAATCTTATATGATGAGAAGCTAGTTTAAACCTTAACTGTGAAGTGGCTAGTGCAGTCCATAACAAATCTAAGGCTGGAGGAGCACAACAAACAAAAAGAGAAACTTAAAGTTTAATTAAAGCCATGACTGCAGTATAATGCAAACCTTATAAATAGAGCATAATTGGTTTAGCAGTGAGATCCAATGCCATAAATAACCATTCATAATCATATACAATTAACATATCAATAGTTCTGTTTGTTATAATTCATAAGCTAAGTCAGTTCTGTATTAAAGAAAGCTGACAAAACAGAGTTATGAATTAAAATGTTTTTTAGAATTTGGTCTTTACATCTACCTGTCCTGCCATTTCAGACACCTGAAGTGTGGAACATATTAAGTTGTCTCTCTTCGTCATAAGCAAAAGAGTATTTTTTCCTGTTTAATACCACTCAGATCTGCACAGGGAGGAAAACAGCAATACCAAGTCTTCCCAAAAAAAGATGCTTAAATGAAGTTGCATATCCTGCAGTGCACTGCTGAGCCAAAGCATTGCATTGGAGACTTCTGCTCCAGCGAATGTTCCAGTGATAATCTGAAACAGTCCGTCTTTAAAGAGATGGGTCTTTGTTTCACAGTTTGTGTAATTTAGATGATATTAGTAAGGATAGCGTAAGTGTTCTCCTTTCCTGCAAATTAAATTCATTTTTCTCTTCCATATATTAACAATTCAATCCGGATCTCTCAATGACAAAAAGGGTTTCAGGACAACAAGGAACTTTCCTACTACCTGCAAACACTCAGAGCATTCTGAGTGCAGCACAAGTTAAAGGGCAGTTAGAAAAGCTTTAATCACTCTCACAATGGATTCAAATTTTCACCTCAAAATTTCTTCAAATAAGGATGGCAATTGAAGTACCTGGAGTTCCTACTCTGAAGAGAGGATATACACACTGGATACTGTCCAACTTTATTCCCTTGCTGGGGTTTGCTTTTATTATTAACTTAAAAATCAAAACAAACATCAGCCCAAGCTTGACTGGCTGCTCTTCGGATTTTTCTGCAGGACCTCCTCTGTCCCAGCAACTAGTTCCCTCTGTCTCAGAAAGGCTCCAATCTCTCTTTAGCACCAGATTAAGTCATGACTCAGCAAAAATATTTCATCTCTATGCAGGGCTCAAGCACCTGACATCAGGAAAACTAAGCAGAAGATCCTTATGTTGAGTCATAGAACCTGCTACAATTTTTCCCTGTTTCAGACCCCTATAATTTGAGGATGTTTTTAATAGTTTCAGTTTTTAGTTAACTAATGCATTATCCTTCATTAAAACTCCATTGAGGGCTTCAGTAAAACTAAGTCAGTTTGTATTTTAGAACAAAGATTTTAGCTCCACCATCCTACACTTCCCTCCTTTCCTTCAAATTAGTCAGACAAGGACCTTAAATGATCTCAACTTTTAGATCCTTAATAAAAACATGCCGTTTAATTAGTGAGACCATTTGTCCCAATAAGCTCAAGTCCCCTCCTGAGGAAACTGGAGCCCATGCCCGTTGCCCAGTCAAGATTTCCCCACATAAAGATGACAGGAAGGATGTTAAGTCCTTTCTTTGAGGATCCTCCCCCACCAGCATCCCATCAAGATTCAAGATCAAGAATACTTCTCACAGAGCTGACTCCTGCTTGTCCATCATACTTTCCTTCATCACCATCATCTCAATTTAAATCCAAAGAGTCATTTTTTCCTGAGCTATAGAAGTGTTACTCCAGAGGAACTCTGTCATCACCCAAAATTCATACAGTTGAAAAGCCCAGAGAAGTCAGCAGCCACCAGGCTGATGGAGAACAAAGAACGCTTCTGAAAGAAATGTAGATATGTACAAAAGTCAGTTCCTGCACAATCATACTCACCCTTCCCGCAATTAGAATTTTCCTGATGTTAAAAATTAGTGTGAGCAGAAATCACTAAGATCTATAAAACATTCTTATAGGCAATGTCTCATTCTAGAGCTCATGTCCGAACCAAAAAGAGAATAATGAACGCTGAAGTATCATAGTGCACCCTCTTTATTTTTGTTACTGTAGACAAGATCCGTGGGCTTTATTTTCAATATTTTGTTAACCATAGTGTAAAAGGAATAGGCAATTTGATTGATGGGATCTATGTTACAGTAAGCTAGTTGATTTCCGATTGGCTGTCAAACAAAGATATTTTACTTAAATCATTAGCTAACTGTAAAACAGAGGGCATTTTAAATCATTAGATAATGTGTACAACAGCTGTGCTAATACTTGCTAATCTCCGATTCACTCACCTGAACTTTTGAAACCTAATTTTAAAATCAAAACTCCCTAACTCCAACCCGAGAGAGGCAAGTGTGGGAGAAGTACCTGCTAATTGCCCCCCTCCCCGAGTCCTCTGCTCAGAGGTCTATGAGAACATCCACTTGCTGCAATCTGATGTAATTCCTCATTGTTTAATGTGATTTTAACCGTCAGAATTTGTAGTGGGATTCTACTATAAATTAATGGCAATTTTATGTGTATGTAGCAGCTAGTGGCACTACAGGCGATAAGTAAGCAACCCATATTTTGAAAGGACCCAAATCTAAAGGTGGGTAGACAGCGTATCTCTAGTTAAAAATACTTGTATTCATTGATAATATTACTTACTACCATAAATGCATGCAACACTTTACCAAACAAATAAGATTCCTTTACAAAACAAAATTTGCCTTCCCTCAAAGAGTTTAGACTCTAATTTAAGCAGAAACCAAAATATAGTGTGATAGTTCAGTCATAGGAAGATGACTAGACAACACTGGTGAGAATATAAGCAGGTAAGATTTGTAAATTGGAATTTGGAGGAAAGCATAGAATGTGAGAAGATTAGGAGGTCATAAAAGCAGAAATGCAGGGAGAGGTGAGATTATACAGGATTGAGGAAAAGAAGCTAGCATTTGATATAGTGTAAAAGGAAGCTAGTGGAAGGATTTGAGGTGAATGATATGTTTGGAGTAGTGGAAGTAGAAAATGGCTTTAGCAGTGGTAGTTTGGATGGACTATAGGAGGAATAACTGATGTGGGAAGATTGGTGAGATGTGACTAAGGCATAGGTAAAGGGTTTAAATGAGTAGAGATGATGAGGAAAGGTCAGATTTTGTTAAGTCAAAGAAAGAAGTGGCAGGATTTAGTGAAAGGCTGGATATGAGGAGAGAAGGAAAAAGGTGTCAAAGATGACACCAAAGTTGAGTCTGGAAGAGGAGAGGAAAGAAGAGTAATCAGTGATGATAGAGAAGGAAGGTGGTAGAGAGGGATCATGAGGAAAGATAAGAAGTTCAGTTTTGAACCTCCTGAGTGTGAAACATCTCTGGAGATGTGAAGGTGGAGGTCAGGAGGTAAATTTGGGAGTCTTCAGGATAGAGATGGCAGCTGAATCCATGGAAGCAGATAAGGACTAAAAAGAGAATGTAGCGAGGATGAGCTACTACCAAAGGGGATGCCTGTCAGCTGACGAGGGTGAGGGCAGTCTAGCCTAGTGGTGGGGGAGGGGAGGTGTCAGGAACAAAGGTCTAGGGTCAGAGCTAGATTCGATAATCAGAAGCTAGAGCCAAGGGTCAAACCACAGAGCAGGAACCGGAGGCCAGAGCTCAGGTCAAGCTGGAGTCAGAAACCAAAGCCATGAGTCAAGCTGACAGTCAGGAACTGGAGTGAGCAGGGTAGCAGGCAAGGAGGGGTTCAAGGCAGGGGCACAGCAACAAGGTAATGCAGGAGCAGGCACAGTGGTGGGCATGAGACAGCTGAGCAGCCAGCAAGCTGCTGCTGGATTAAAAGCCAGCCTGCTGGCCTCTGCAGCTGCTCAGGTGGTATGGCCAACCAGGCAGCTTGCTGCAGGCCAGCTGTACTGATGAGACTGTTTGGACACTAGCTCTGCTGCAGGCCCTGATCCCTGACAATGCTGAAGGAACTTTAGGAGAGAAATCAGGTAAGTTGAGAGTCATGAAAGCCCAGGGAAGAAATGGACTGGTCGATAGTATCAAAAGCATCAAACAGATCAAGAAGAGTAAGAACAATGAAGTGACCCTTCAAATTAGCACGTAGCCTTGGTAGGGGTGGTGTCAGTGGAATGGAGAGGGAAGAAACCAGCTGGAGTTGATAAGAAAGCACACAACATACTCAAGCACTGTCAAGATGAACGGGAAGAGGGGAATACACCTGTTGTTAGGAGGGAAGTTGAATGGAAGAAAGGGTCTTCAATAAGGACTCAAGATCTTGCTGCTAAATGAACCAGAGGTGAAAAAGTGATTGGAAATAAGGTAAAGAATGAGGACCAGAGAAGAACCAGAAAGGAGAAGAAGCTGTAAAGGGTAGGCCTGGGTAGCAGAAATGATAGGTGCAGAGTATGAGACACACTTCTGAGTTAGAGACTAGAGTGAAGGACAAGCGGTTAGAATTAGAAGAGGGGAGGATAGAGGCAAATGTCAGAGTGAGTAGCACAGTTCCTGCCAGATAGTGTCCATACTCCTTTTAAAATATTGGCAAAAGGCTGGAAGAGCGAAGAGGAGGAGAGAGTCATAACACCTGAAAAAAAACATTACACTTTCAGTGACGGAACATAAACAATAAAAAACAACCGAGTGGGTTAGTGAACGTCTGGCTCTTTCCCACCTACCTCCAACAAGCTTTTTATTTTGTAGCAAAAAGATCTCCTCTAATCTGGTCACAGCTCTGTCTCTACTACACGCTAGTCTAATATCCACAACCACTTACATGTTTAACTTGCATCCTCTCCTTGGCATGCATTTTGAATAAGCAATCGAACAGATTCTGTTGCCTGAATATATCCTAGAGAAGATGTAGTGCTGGCTTTGAGGATTTTTCTGTTTCCCCCCTGATTAACAGATATGCCAAGTCTTTTCTGCTTTAAGGGATATGTGCATTACTAGGCACATTTTCACTATGAACTACAGTTTGTAGATAGGGCAGAGCTGGCAGAACTCAAGAGTTTGTTCTGGGATATTGTGCTTTCGCTTCTCTCAGTTTGTGGCCACACTGAGGCTTTATTTGCACTGCACCTGGTATGTGAGCAAAACAGACTCCTGCTTCTAGTCCCCTCACAATCAAGACCATTCACTGAAAACTCCTTAGCAGTCTAATACTCATTCTGGGATTAGCTATTTTCAAGCATTTCTGTTCAGACCTGTCTTATATGATACACCTTTTTCTTAACTTGTTTCTCCTACTTAGTTTTTCATAGTCTAGAAGCTCCTTGTGTTGCATGTTTGGATTCCTAACAAATAAAACCACAGGATGCAGGCTCAGATTTTGAATACAGACAATTAAACACTTCCACACTTGCTAAAATGAAAAGTCAGATTTACATTGACCTTAAAATCACCCCTTCTGTAAATACATTTCTAAAAATGTAATTATGCCTAAAATCTTATTAAAAGCCCACATTTTTCTGGAATGAAGTTTATCAGTTCTTTGCCTGGACAAGGAATAATGAGTTTATAAACAGTAACAATTGTAAGAGTCAAGTGAGCAAAAGAAACGGTGCCACAGAAGAAGTCTAGTCACATAGCTGGTTAGATGGAAAACTGCACTTTAGTATCTATTCAAATTGTCCCTGGGAAACAGAAAGCTTTGCAAAGGGAAAGAGGTGACATACAGTTTTAGGGCCTGATTCAGAGCCCTGTTGACCCCAGTGGTCTTTGAACCAGGTCCTTAGTACAGCACTGCACTGAGGAGCTCTCAGAAGGAACCATTATAGCAAATCAGTGATCTTTCTACACCAAAAGAAGAGTAAACCTCCTAAATTAAATTTGACCTCACTAGCTCAGCTATGCTATGCAGAAATTTTGCATTAAAGCTACCTGCTCTCATCTGAATAGTCTACAATATTCAGCCTTCTAATACTGTTATTGTTTTTACCATCCACAGCTACTGTTTTTCTTCATTTAACATACCCATGTACACCAGTATTAGACAATAGTTTTGTTTCAGATCTGGAAAATAAGAGACTTTTTGGTTATTTATAATCCTCTCAGCTATGAGGATGCTTCTTCCAACACAGGATTTTTGCTCACTTCATAACAAAACAGGAAACAAACAAAAGGAACTTTTTAAAATATCGAAATGGCAGTGAACATGTGAAAAATAGATAGAAATAAGAACTACTGATAGGAGAAAAACTGGTTTTATTACACAAGCAGAATCAGCAGTAAGAAATACTACACCAAAAAAATCCAAGGTTGAGAATTAGGAGGATGCTCACTTATAAACACTCAGCCCCAGTTGGATATTTTGCAGGAGACTGTTACCCACAAGTGGCAGCATTGTGACAGCCTTCTCCAAAGGATCTGTAACCTACAAAAAAAAAAAAAAAAAAGGCCTTTAGGAACAGGACAGATAACATCTACTCTGTGTGTGTGTATTCTCTATTTCTCTGATCATCCCATTCCTCTTCCTTTAATGCAAATTGCTGTTGTGACGTAGGCGAAGGACAAGCAACAATAGACAAAGCCTGATTCTAAGAAATTAACACACTCAAATGTGTTAGTGATCTTTGCCACCCTCCTTTTCACCCATTTACCCCAAATGACAAACATTACCCAGTGCCAACAGCATTGTAGCCCGGAAGCTCACTGCTCCTGTTTCATGTGTTGAATTCTAACTAGAAAAACCACAGGACTCCCAGCTTAGTCTTCTCCAAAAAGATGGATAAACAGCACTACAGCATTTAATTTTCCAAGAATTCTTTTAACGTCTCACTGTTCAGCTTTATAAAAAAAAAAGTTAGTACATCTTTAAAACCTCCTTTTGCCCCCAAATCTGTTAAAGTTTCATCCTTTACCCTGGAAATTGGTCTGAAATACACAGTCAGATACAAAGGTATGCAAACGAAGGCTTCATTAGGGCAGCACAAGGGATAGCGGCTGTTATGAACAACAGAAAATATCTGAAGATACAATATTAGTACCATATGAGAAAAAGCAGTTTTACTCCACTCTCAAGCTACGTTACAGAGAGGTAGCTGCTAAAAGGCCTTCTTTTCAGGATGTCTGACTTCACTCCTACCTGGAAAATCCTCAGAATAAGAGAGGTTTTCATGTCTCCGCTTGTACTAGCAGATGAGTGCTTTGTTGGCAAGATTTACTAAAATTGCTTAATTGATTCCTTCTTCGCTAATATCCACCCAAAGAACTCCAGCATTTTTGGTAAATGATTGACACTTCAGCAGAGCAAAACTAAGAGAGTAAAATAACCTGTCACACCAAATGTTCTATTCATGTTCTTAGACAGCACCCATCACCATGGTGATATTGGTGCCATCACAGAGAGAGACATTCTTGACACAGAGACAACCTACGGTCATGTCTCCTATGAGGCTGAGCTGCGTTAACGGTGGCACACTGCCACGGTGTCAGTAGGCATTATTGTATGCCTTAAAGCATAGTGCCTCCTAGGAGTTTTGGGAGGGGAACATGTTATAGCATGGTCTCCTAGAGCAGTCATCATGGCACTGCAGTCTGTCCCAGGGAGCGGGGGCTTGGTGATGACTGGCAGTAGCCCAGACTGAGGCAAGGTGGGGATAGTGGGTTGGGGATTCCCCAGGAAGGGGAGACCCAGAGGCAGAGTGTGAGGGTACTGCCAGGGGGCAGAACCCCAGAGAAAGGGGCGCTGGGGTCTGTGAGAGACACAGGGGCCAGAGCTGTGCAGATCATCAGCCTGCAGAGGGCGCTCCAGGCTGGAAAAGAGCTAATTCCCACTGACCAGCAGGAGGCGCCGCAGGGGTGAGTCCTGCACTTTTACACCCCACAACCACTCTAAGCCACTTTGAGGACTTCTCTTCCGTTCCTCTCTGGGATGGGGTGTGGCAGGACACTGAAGCCTCCAACAGGGGACCTCTGGGCCTAGGCCACCCTCTCACAGACCCCAATGCTGATGGGGACCTTTGGACATCAATATAAATATTTGCTAATAAAAATCTTGAGGATAATGAACTCTTCTGAAGTTACAAACTCTGTGTAATCCAGGAAATATCAGAGCATACCTATATTTTATTATTTTATATTAAATATTAAACTAGGGCCTTCTTACACTGAAATCAGAACTCACATTAATTTCAGTAGGTGCAAGATCAGGCCATTAGGCCTTGTCTACAAGGGAAAATTTTTCCAGTACAACCTAATGTGTGACTTTATACGAGAATAACACCCCCGCACCTACATGTAGACATTCTAATTCAGGTATAGGAGTGCCTATTTTGGTTTAGTTTATGTCCCTTGAGAAGGGATTTAGATAAATTGAAAAAAGCCCCTCCTATACCATTATATAGGGTTGTATCTAAGGCAAAGATTTTGTCACAGATATTTTTAGTAAAAGTCACGGACAGGTCATGGGCAAAAAAGAAAAATTCATGGAAGCCGTGACCTGTCCCTGACTTTTACTAAAATTATCCCTGACAAAATGGGGATCTGTGGGTCCTCACATTGCCTGAGGTGGGGCAACTGTGCAGTGGGTAGGGGCCTCCTGCAGCAGATGGCGGCTGTGGGGTACCCTTGCTGCCTGTAGTTCGAGGGGTCCCCCGCTGCCCATGGGGGCCAGGAGCTGTGGATTGCCTCTGCCTCCCATGTCAGCCAGGAGATGTGGGGTATCTCCACCGCCCGCAGCTCCAGAGGCCTGCAGTGGCCAGGAGCTCAAGGTTCCCCCACGGCCACAGCGGCTGGGAGCTGTGTGATGCCCCCACCGCCTGCAGCGGCTGGGAGCTCTGAGAGTTCCCCCTCTGCCCGTGGTGGCTGGGAGCTATGGGGTTCCCTGCTGCCTATGGCAGCCAGGGGCTTGGGGGGTCCTTCGGCCACTGGCAGCTCCAAGGGACCCCACCGCCCGCAGCAGCTGGGAACTGCGGGGTACCTTGATGCCCCTGGTGCCTTGGAGCTCCAGGGGCCACCAGAGGCAGTGGGGGTACCCACAGCTCCCTGCCCCATGCGAGGAGGGGACCCTGCAGCTCCCGATCACTGCAGGCTGAAGTCATGGAAGTCACAGATTCCGTGACCTCTGTGACTAAATCGTAGCCTTAGTTGTACCAGTATAACTAGACCTGTATAGTATATACCAGTATAATTGGAAAGACTTTCCAAGACCTGAGTCTGTTAAAAATACACAAACTGCTACTGTGCAGAGGTACAGAGCACCTACAACTTCTTTTAATTTCTACATTAGGTGTTGGTATCGATCACTTTCCAGGATCAGGACCTATGTCACTACTGCTCAAGATATTGAGTAGCTTAAGTGTCCTACTTTGTGAAAATAATTTTATTTTTAAAGGGGCACTCACCATCAAGATAGAAATTATAGACTTGATTCTGCTAGTCTTCTACAGGAAGAATTCTCATTCACTTCATTTGGAGCTTGGTGCACGGAGAACATGCAGGGTGGACCCTATGTAAATCCTTTCTTTAATAAAGGTGTGATACAAAGATCTGTAAGAAACTAAACATTATTTTGTGATTTGACCCCCATTATCTGGCATGGTTCATCTTTACAAAAAAGACTATACTCCTCCCTTATGGTAGAAGTCAGTAACCACCTACTTCAGTTGCTACTGTTACATCTTCCTTTTTTCTTTTCAAATCAAATTCAAATAAAATATAATATCAAATAAAAATAATGTTGTGGTAGGTGTCACCAGGCATCACTGTTACACACACAGTTCCAAACTCTATTTCTTAGCATGTGAACACGTGTTTAGTATTGGAAGACATGCTTGTCTTATTAGTTTTTGATTATACAAACTTCTAGGTAGATAGAGCTGTTCAAACAGCAAGAGAGTTTGTTTGCTATAGTCTCTGATTAAGATCAAGTAGAATTGCCCTTGGGAACTGGGCATTGGTACTAGGCTGAGATTCTTGAAAGAAGGGTATTGCCTGTATGCTGTTTGACCACCTCTGTTCTAGGACTGGGGTATGTGTTTAACTTAAAACAGGTTCAGTTAGGCTTAAGCTGCACGTAAAAGTTGTATTGGCATAGTTTACATCAGGTGAGGGCGTACAAAAAAAATAAACCACACCCCTGACCAACATAGCTATACTGACAAAAAAAAACCAGTTTAGATGCAGCTGTGTTGATGGAAGAATGCTTCTCTCAACATAGCTAATGTTATTAGGCGAGGCAGTGTTGCTATGCAGAGAGAAAACTCGATCAGTGTATACTACATCTACAGTAGGGAGCTATGCCAGCATTGCTGTGCCAACATATCTATACTGGCATTGGCTCCATAATGTAGTCATAACCTCAGAATACACCCACACTCTACATCACTGATTCCATTTCCACTTGGGAGCTGACCTGCAAGGCCCTGACATCTGCTACTGCTTGGCAGTGGGGCAACAATAACCACCATAGACTAAGAATTGGACATCTGGTAGTAACTACTATTGCTGAACTTCGCTGACTTTCTGATCACACGGCCACATCGTGTTCTCACAACGGTTTCTTCCAAATATCTTGGTTGACCACTGAGATGGACACCTGGATTTGCCTGGTATTCTTCATTTTCAGTGACTAGGCAGGTGTGTGTTACTTCTGACAGTAGTATTCTGGATATCCTCAAGAAACATTGGTTTTGTTTATATGTCTCTGCTTCTTTGTAGACTCCCAGGAGAGATTAAGGGATTTGACATTTATGCACTGGATATAGTTGTAACACTGCCAGGTTGCCAGTCATTTATTATTTATTGTTATTATTACTTTAGATCTAACATTCTCTGCCACTGGGTGGTAACTGCCTGGCATCCTTGAGCTCTGGACTTGGTTACTGCAAGTCATTTTTATATCAAGAGTGAAGCCACACAACAGTACAGAGGCAGCAGCCCATACGCTTAGCAATACAGGTCACATGATACATCTCCCTGGTGTTCACTGAACACCTCAGCCTCCCCAGTGAATACATAGTCCAGTTTGAGGATCTGTTTCAATATTCAAACCCCTTCCTGGGTAACGTTTTAAACCAGGATATAGTTCTGTTGTGTGTTAATCAGTGCTTTGAAAGCATATGCCTCTGAGTGATCATTTGGGACATCTGGGACATAATGCTTTGTATACCTCAGAAGCTGAGAAGAAGTTACTTAAACATGTATAAACTTAAAGGAGAATTGAAGATACAGATGTTTGCTCTTTCTGTAGCAAGTTAGAGCTGACAAGACCCTTGGCTTGAATCCAAAACTGAAAATACTCTTGCATTTTGGAGTGGAGATGTAACCTTTTCTCATGGGGAGCATTCATGTTTGGTAGCCTTATTCATATCATTTGGAGCTACACAGATTCTTTACTTGTTTGGCTTTATTACAGTGACCATTCTGTTGACCTAGTTAGCTGGTGTTTATATTCACTCAGTCACATTTAATTTAATTTCAGCTTTTGCATAGTTTCTCAGAGCTAATGAAACTTCCTTTATATTATAGCATGACCTCAGAGTCATCAACCAAAATCAGGGCCTCCTTGTGCCAAGCACTTTACGTAGGCAGAGCAAGAGACAGCCCTGAAGCATTTAGAATCTAAATGGACAAGACAGATAGGTACTTCATGTATGTTTCATGGTACACTGGATCTATATCAGTGTGATGGTTAATGTAGCTCACTCCATTAAATACCCCCATCAAATTCTTTACAAATATAATTTGCATTTTGTTTAGTAGACAAGTTATACACCCATTAGATCATCTGCATTGCCAGACTACTTTTGAACCCAAGCTTACCAGTTCAATAATTTCAAATTCTATTGAGTAGTATCTTTCTTTATATAGACATGCTGATGTTAGAACATTTTTGCCAAAGATTTAGTTGTCTTCTGACAAAATAAATGTAATAAAGCTGTGATACGCGGGTGTGCTCATTTCCCAGTCACATGACATGGGGTGAGGTTATAAAAAGTTATACTCCTATCATATGGCAGTGGGCAAAATTTTCTGATTCCAATGGTTATGATTACACTTACACCATAGTTTTCTTTTAAATGAAAGATTTTAAATACTGTAATTTGTTTTTAACATTTCTGCTGCTCATTTGTTTTAAATTCATCCAGACAAAAACAAGAGACTGGACAATTTTACTTTTGTATGCCAGTAATCTTCGCTTCTGGGTTCTCATACACAAGCCCAAGGCTGTCACTGTATTCCAACAATGCGTGTTATCGCAAAAAAAACCAACAACAACAATTCAGTGACATTTTTAAAAACATTAAGCTATATTTCAGTTCTTAAGATATTGTGTAAAAATCTCTTATTTTATAACTCAGACCCTAAATTCAGGGCCTAAACTAAGCTGACAGTACCCTACTAACTGAAGTGTACACTAACTTACTTGCACACCTTTTCACTGAGAACCAAGGGGCTTGCTAAACATGTGGAGGATGTTCTACATATGAAAAGCGAAGGCTACAGTTTTTGCATGCGAACACGAGGTTTTGTCAGAAATGGGACAAGACAGGCTTACTTTTAATGAAAAGAAATCAATGAGCAGTAAGTCCATCGGGGTGGGGGGAGAACAGACATTTGCTTTACGTGAACACCTTTCCCTTCGATGTCTGAAGTGAAGACTTACTAGTCTGCCAGACAGTTGGTGGATTCAACCATGCCAAAGATCCCACATATGTAAGAGATATACAAACGCAATGGATTAGTGATATTTATAGCTTACCCCTAACCTCCTGTGGGATTCACACTTTCAGAAGAAGGTGACATCACTGTGAAACTTTACCCTGCTTAAGTGCCGAGCAACATGTCTCCTTATTTTAAGATCAGATTATCCTTCCTCCATTGTTTTCCATTTGATTTTGTTTCTTTTCTCCATTTTGGGGAAGGGCAGCTCACTATTTTAAAAAGGTGATGGAGCATGTCAGGATTTAAAGAGTGAAAGGAAAGAGATTGGTTTGGATTTTCTCCCCTTTCTTTATGGGTCCTAAAGCTCAATATACTTAAAGTGCTGACTGTAGGTACATGGGAGAAGAAAGCTTTTGTGTTCTTATAAACCCCAACTATAGAGGTAGTCAGAAGGCAGGAAAGAAGTTCAAACAGTTCTTTAACCACTTTCCATTTCAATGGGTGTTTATCAGCAATATTCCAGGGTTTTAAAGATCAGCATTTTAAGTTCTGATAAAAAGTTTGAAGAACTTACAGATAGCACAATTCAAGAGTTATAATGAATATAGATGAACCTGTTGTAAAGGATAGGGGGCTGTCTGCAGTTTACATCTGAGTTTATAATTTTCTGAATGCGGAATAATTTGCAAAATGGCAATAAAATTGTGTGTTTATATGTGACAGTAACTGAAACTGTGCTAATTCAACTGATGGATACTCTTAGTTAATTTCTTATTTAAACTATCCCTAACAAGTTTCTGAATTGCAGTAGAATTCTCAATCCTCTATAATTTTGGAACATTCCTTTATTTTGATGTCATCTTTATCTAAGATAATTCACAAAATAGGTAGAGTAGATCAAAATGTCATAAATCAAGGGTGTATCTCATGTCTACTTATGTTAATACAAATTTATTATATTTTATATTATTATTATATGAATGGGTATGAAAAATATAGACAATAGTAATTTCAAGTGTTAACATTTTCAAAGATCTGACAAACCAAGTGTCTCAGTAGGATATTGGTGAATCTGAGGGGACCCTCATGCAGCCTTGACCATACAGATGTGCATTGTCTGAAGGTTAAATTAATAAGAAAATCGAGGGGGAATGACACAAAGAAGAAATCTGTATAGTTCTAAAGACTGTACTTTCCATCAACAGAATTTGGTCCAATAAAAGATATTACCTTATCTACCTTGTGTCTAAGAAAATGGTGTCATTTTAAAAGCCTTCTGAAAGCACAGGTTATAATTCTGCAGATATTTTGTTGCTGTATTCTTACTAAAGATGGATAAATACTGCAAAACCATTTCCTGAAAGTTTGGTTGATCGATTTACTTCAGTCATGCTCACACCCCTTTCGTGTTCACTTTCCAAGCATTTTAGTGCATATCAGTTTGCAGAAACCAAATTTCAAGGCCGCATGCTCAAGTCCTCATGGAAATAGCATTTCAAATTAGCATGCATGAGTATTCATGTGCGAAATACTTGTACAATGACTCTGCTTGAGCCAACAACAGATTTGAACCCAGAAACTTCAGTGCTAAAAACACTAGTCTCTATTGCTGAGCTAAAAGACCAACTCTTTGGCTGGCAGCTGTATTACTTTAATAGCTTCATATGTTGGACTGGCCCTTAAAAGGGAATGAAGACCCCTCAGTGTGCTAGTGTGCATTATGACCCCAATGCTGCTTCTATTGAAGTCAATAGCAAAACTCTCATTGACTTTAGTGGTTCAGCATCAGGGTCTATGTTGGCACACTATCCAGTCAGGGAACTGAACCATAACATGTGACTTACATGACCAACTACAATTAACCAACACAGCTCAAAGAGTGTATAATAAATAAATAAATTAAATGTAGGGAAACCCGCTCATGATCAACCAATAGTTAAAGCATTGCAGTAATAGCTAGTTGAATCCTTTCAAATAACAAACAATTTCAAGTTAATGCAGGCTCCTGGATAGTCCACAAGCAGAAAGGGATACTAGATTTATCAGATAAATCATTCATTGCAAATGATTTACTCGACTTTAATTTTTATCGGTATATATGAAATTGCCATTGCCCTGTTTGAGACGAGGTGCTTGGCTAGTATTATGTTGTAGTAAGCCACCATGTGCTGTAAGATAGTCTGCGGGGCCAAATTCTGAAATCCATACTGTCATGACTACCAAGTGAATGGAGATGCTCTGGACTTACACGAGTGTGTATAACAGAGGGTAGAATTCAGCCCCATATCTGGCTTGGCTTCCTTTTGCTCCCCTTGAAGTTTATAGCGGTGGGAACAGACAGCGTACCTCTTCCCTGCTAATGTTTATTGCCACATTCACTCTTTATAAAAAATAAATTCCACTTCATAAACCTCAAAATCATATCCTAAATGTATTTTATATTTACAGATATTCCCTTTTCTTTTCTTGTTTATCCTATCTGCGTATAGGAAATATCTCTGGCCATTCAAGGGTGAAACATTCTTTTCAGCTTTCTTTATGAACCCCCAAAGCCTCTGTGTTTGACCACTTTAACACAGAGAAGGATTGCTGTAGCAATAGCAGGGAGTTAACTTACTCACCTTTCTGAGTCTTCATTCCTCTATATCAGGAAGTTGTTTTGAGTTGCCTTTGCTTGAGCTTTCAAACAAGGTCCTGCATCAGTGCTCCAGAGTGCAGAGAGGAACATAAAAATGAAGGAGAAAACAAAATATTACACGTGTTTGAAGAAAATACATCAGTTTCTAGAAGGGGAGCAGAGTGAGACTCTTCTTAGCTGCTCCTAGCAAAGAATGATGGAATGAGGCATAGCTGCACATTGTGTTATTACTCCAACTCGTAGAAATAATTACTGTGGGACAAAGTCCCAGCACAATGAAGATTTTGCTTGAATAAAGACTAAAGGCTGCAAAGATTTGGTCCAGTGAATTAATCAGCTATCAGATAAACAGTATTTTTCCTCCTTGTTTTCATATCCATTTGTCAGAGTGGGGGGAAGGGAGCAGGCAGGGATTTGGAATTGTTTAAACTATCCAATACCAGAGGTACACACACAAAATACAGGGCAGCGTGCAAGAAAGATATTCTGATAAGGATGAATAGCCATATGAGGAAGGGTAGTGTGCTTAAGGCACAGGACTGGATTCAGGGGATCTGGGTTCTATTCCTGACTCTGCCGTAGACATCTTTGAGAAGGTCACTTATGCCCACATTTTGAGTGCCTCCATTTTCAATACTGTATTTAGGCCATGATTTTCAGAGGAGTTGGACACTCACCACTACTAATGACTTGAAGAGCAGCTGTGGGAGCTCAAGACCTCTGGTTTTCCTGGTTTACTGTAATATACCAGGCCCTAGTATATTTTCGTAAAATAGGTAATAAGACTTAATATCTCTCAGAGGTGTTGGAAGATTTCATATATTAAATGTTTTGAAAGGTGTTAAAGAATTCTCCAATGGGAGGTGCTATAAATGAAAAGTCTAATTATTATTATAATATAAAGTGAAAACAGTATAATTTAGAGATGCTACTTCACTAGAGACCGTTGATAGCCTTCCCATATAAACAAATTCTCAAGACTTGACACATTCAGATTCAAATAATACATCCATTGTATAAAGACAGAGATATAGAGATTATATAGATTAGGAAGCTTCGCATGTTGTTTTCTTGTAAGCCTTATACATGAGAAACCTCGCCTATGCTAGTAGGCTGATTGGCAGATTTTGCAGAATCAGGCCCTGATGATAAATTTAACATATAGATGGTTTTAGTCTAATCAAGGTTTAAATGGCCTATGCAGTGTTTATTTTAAGAAAAACACTGGCGATACCGTATTTATGAGATTTCATGTTATGTGGAATTAAATAACATTACAGTGATGTTTGTCAGGACAAGAACGCATCATTATTATTCTCTGTGTTCCAGTTTTATTGGCTATGTTAAAGTATTGTACTTTTTTAAAGTCATGTTTTGTCCCCACATCACTCTGTATTTGAACAATAATGTCTCTATCATTACATTTGCATTTGAAAAGAGTTTGGACAGTATTCTGACGATAGATTGGCTATTATTTACATTTCAGGTTTTCTTATATCTACAGCAACTAGCTTTGCTGGATCTCTGATCCAGTCATACTAGGACTTTCTATTACTCATCCACTTCTTCTATGAAGAGCATTCACTTTACCTCCAAACTTTGCTAGACATGCTTTGTATAATAACTCATGTCTTGCTATCACTTGCAAGTTTGGTGGTTCATTAATGTAATGACTACAGAGAGGGTGCACTACATATTGATCTAATAAAATGCCTTTGAATCAGGACAACAATAATAATAGGATTAATTATTATAATTTGTGCTGCAGAAGTATATACATAAATAGGTATTTCCCGCCCCCACCCCCCGAGTATAGTCAGTAGAAAATGAATTTCAGACATCAGGACCTGAGAGACTGGAGAGCTACAGCTGCTGAGTTAGTGTCCCTCCCATAGTTCTGGCCAGCAGCTCTGACATCCCTGCACAAAGTAATCACAGATCACAGCATTTAATCACTGAAAACAAGCACTCCAGAGGACAGCAGTGTCAATATCCCACTCTCTCATTATCTGTTTGGATTGCACATCCGCACTGTCAGATAAACAGAGTGGAAAATTAAGATTAAAAATATGGTAATTTCATTTCAGGCAGCAGGCACCACTCACTGCCCCTATTATGCTATTGATTACCTCTGAATTCAATTTTTCTTTCAATGCAAACTTTAATCTGTTTGCTACCCAGCAATTCAACTCCCCAAGGGCTATTTGAGAGTAAGTAACCATTTAATCTGATGCTAACTGAAAAATCACCGTCCTTAATGAATTGTGTAAATCATTCAGCTCTAAAGCACCTTTGACTTCTATTTCATTTTTTATTTTCTACTCAATATAGGAAGGGATCGGCGTGTGAATAATTACAAAGTAGCAAGTATTTTTAAATAGAGCAAATATGATAAAAACCCTATTATAGTGGGGCATGTGTAATGAACAGTACTTTTTAATTTCAAAATAGCTATTCATTAAAAAAGAATGGAAGATTAAAAAGAGAGGCTCAAAGCTCAAGGTAAAAGTTGATAGACATTGTAATTACATGGTTAATTTCAAAGATTTATATGCTGTTATGATTTAAAAGGAATTTTTATGACCTGACATTTTCATTTGAGAAGATTTTTTATTTAAAATTAATCTTCTAGCTCCTATTCGTAATTATTTCTTGGCAAGCGATAAATGGGATACAAAAAAATGCCCTATATCAAATTTTAAGCAGAATAAATGCCTGTGAATTTGTGAACAGCAATAAAGTGGCCCTACTTACCGTATTCGAATGCCCTTACATTGAATCCCAGGCAAAAATAAATTCTTTGTAGGAGATGAAAATTATTGACAAATTTAAAAAGGTGCTAAGGCTGCGGATTCATACCATTCTTTTTATTCTATTTTTAATAAGGATTTGAGATTTTGGCCATTGTTTCAACTTAAAATCTCTTTCAAGTGTATGATCCAGTTTTCAACAGGTGCTCTCTTCCTAAACTTTGACAGACTTTCCCCTAAGACCCCTTTACAAAAGAGCTTGCAGTGCAATGAGGACATTGCTTTGCCCATTTTCCTAAATCTTGGCAAGGGAAAGGAAATCAAGAGGTGATTGAGATTAGAAAAATGCTCAAGTGGTTGTTTACAATTAGGGTTTCAAAGGTTGCTTCCCCAGATCACGATGTAGGGCAAGTGAAGCAGAAGCAGCCGTGGCTGAAGGATCCTGTCCTGTTACAATGCCATACACATGGAGGTGTGTGTGTATGTTTTGTTTTTCTCTGAGAGGGTGCGAGGCTCTGTTATTTAGCCAACTCCTCATAGACGTTTTCACTTCAGAGTGATGACATTGTCTTTTATTATGATTGAACTGAACAAAGAGTAGGCCTATTATTAAAGCAGCCCAGGACCTCTCTAATTATCTTTTAAGAGGTACTTGAAGAGCCCATACCACCCGCCAGGTCTGCTGCCGCCACCACCTCCTCCCGAACAGGACTTGGGAGACTTTTTCCCTTGTAGCAGCAGCAGCGCCAGCAGCAGCCAGGTGGTGCTTACTCAGCATGATGGAGTGGAGGCGGGAGAAGTACTCATTAGTGGTGGTGGGGCAGGATGAAACAACATGCCAGTGGGTTTCTCTCTCACAAACATGTTGTGTCTTTTTGGAGCCTCAGCAACAACTCCCAGCATGTCTGTATGACTCTCCTGTTGCAGGGTTAAGCCAAAGTTATGTTCCCAACATACAGACTAAGAAGTTAGATAATATTCTTTCTGGAAGGTTGCAGTGTAACAGTACCTTATTTCTAAGAATCCAGGACACTAACACACAAGAAACAAAAACAGAGAGAGAAAAAGCAGGCTGCTCTCTAAGGCAGAGAGGCACAACTCACCCCATCTTGTTTTAGGAAGGTTCTTTCCACACCATCTCTGGCTGCATACTTACCTACAGAGCCCCTTAATCTGCAAGCAAATGCAGGAACACCCTCCTCCCCAACTCATAAAGTGATAGCTTGCGATTCCAGCACAGTCCTCAATATACCACAGACAAGAATACTACTAGATGCAGGGAGAAACTTTTCTGTACTAAACCTATTACCAGCTCCCACTGGCACAAGCAACATGCCCTGGAGTTTCTACAAACTGTGGGCCACGTCTCAGCGAGGGTAAATCAGCATTGCTGCACTGACTTCAGTGGAAGTCAAACTGAAGTCAATGGAGCTTTGCCAATTTACACCAAATGAGGATGTCAGCCTGAGTTTTTTGAGACATTTGTTGTGCAAAGAAAAATGGCAGCTTAGGCATCAACTTCCCCCAGCTTAAATAACACAGAATATTGTGTATAGGCAGAATGGGCTAGTTTGTGAGCAGCCTTCAGTAGATGTGGAAGAGAGTGGGACAAGAAACCTCTTCCTTGCTCCCCTGTGCAGGCCCAGCCATGACCAACCCATCAGGCAGCACATGCACTGCTCCTTGTAGCACCAACAGCACCAAAGAGGAGGAATGAGTTGTGGCCTAGCCCTACCCTTTGCACAGAGGTGACAGAAGACCCCAAGAAGAATTTTGTCCCCAGGATGTCTGTGTCTACAAAAGCCAGATCTAGATATGAAATATACAACACATGATATACGAGACACAGTCACTCTGGCAGTATATACTGTGTGCGCAAACATTCTCCACATATGTACAGCAAGTGTGTTTGTGTGTACACACATATCTACATGTAGACACATACATGCTACGGGTTTTACATGTGCACAGACTCATATATGGCACACGGGGGGATAGGTATGTGATAAATTACATTTTTATGCCCTCTAGACATAGTCACCTGCATTCTCCACCCCAATTATCCTTCGCTGCCCTCATTAGTTCTAACATTCCAAGACTCTGAGCAACTTCAAACAGCTGCCATTTATTTTTAAAAATCAACCTGTCAGATAAACATTTCCTGCTTTCCTGCTAGGGCTCTGATTTTACAGAAATTTATGCATGTGACTAACTTTATGCCCAATAACAGCCCCCCTTGACTTCAGTTAGGGTTGCATCAGGCCCACTGAAGTCACTGCTGACTTTAATGGGCATTAGATCAGAAATGGTGTATAAAGTTACTCCTATGCTTCTGTGTTTACAAGTTTGGGGCCTAAAACCCCAAATTCTCTCACTGCTCCAGAATTCAAGGCCCAAAATAGATTCTGAACTAGTGACAGCTTTAAGGTTTGCTATTACATAATTCATTAGGATTAGAAATGGTAGCTTTATATTGGTCAAGGTGGAGAATCCGGACTTTTTTGTGAAATACACAGTACTTGCTTGTAGCCTTGGAAAATTCAGAGGTTTTCCACCATAAAGTTGTAACTGTGTGATATATGGAAAAGCTATTTTAGTTAATTTTGAGAGGTTTTTAATACTGAAGAGTTACACTCTTTCTCTCACTCCAAGTACTGTAGAGTTGAAGTCAATGAGACGATTCACATGAGAAAGTTACTCAAGTGTGTAAATGTTTACAAGTCCCTAAATCAACTGGCTTTAAAGGCAGAAAGTTATACTGTCAATAACATCGTTAGCTGCTCTCTAAAATATTTTCAGAACAGATTTTTCTATAAAATATGGCATATACAGAATACGTGATGTTGGAGTATAATATAAAGGTTTCACTGGCACTTGTTTGGGATGATAAGCATAACCGGTGGTTTTGCCACTCATGAGCAACGCGTATGATCCACATATGTTGTGGACCATCCCTGACAGATCTTTGTCCAACCTGCTTTTTAAAACTTCCAAACATCTGTCAGGGATGGTCTAGGTTTACTTAGTCCTGCCACCGTGCAGGAGGCTGGACTTGATGACTTTTTGAGGTCCCATTTGCCTTATATTTCTATCATTACACTACACCATAAGGTATATAGTATACACATAGGCGCAATGAACGTGTTTGTGTGGGTGTATATGTACATGTATTTTAATAATAATAGTTAGTTCTTTAATAGCCCTTTTTATCCACAGATCTCAAAGCGTTTTACAAACTTTAGCAAATATCACACTATATATATCCTATACCAGGGGTTCCCAAACTTGGTTTGTGGCTTACTCAGGGTAAGCCCCTGGTGGGGCACGAGACACTTTGTTTACCTGTGCGTCCACAGGTATGGCCGCTTGCAGCTCCCAGTGGCCGCGGTTCGCTGTTCTTGGACAATGGGAGCTGCGGGAAGTGGCGCGGGCCGGGCCATCACTTCCCACAGCTCCCAGTGGCTGGGAACGGTGAACCGCGGCCACTGGGAGCTGCGAGCGGCCGTACCTGTCGATGCTCAGGTAAACAGAGAGTCTAGCTGCCTGCCAGGGGCTTACCCTGAACAAGCCGCGAACCAAGTTTGGGAACCCCTGTCCTATACTAATATCAGAACTAAGCTGAATTTTAGATAATGAATTCATATTTGAACCAAATTTGGCAAATTTCTCTTTTTTCACTCATCAAGTAGAACTAATAGTAGTATTTCCACTAAAGACATAATTCAGATATACCAAAAATCCTGGCCATTGAAATTCAGATAAGAAGAAAGAGACAATGGGTAAATTTAAGGAAAGTTTTTTAGGCACTTAGGACCCATTTTCAAAAGCCATTTAGGGTATGTCTACATTACAACAAAACAGCTGTGGTTGGCCCATGTCAGCTAACTAGGGCTCACGGGGCTCAGGCTGTGGGGTTATAAAATCGTAGTTTAGCTGTCCAGGCTTGGGCTGGGTGGCATGTAAGGGCAGTGACCCCCAAACTGTACACCAGAGATTTTAAAGCTATGGGGCAAGCCAACCTGTTCCTGTAATTTCCAGGAACATCTGCTATTTTTAGCCCTGTAGCATGAGCCCTGTGAACCCGAGTTGGTTGACCTGGGGTCTGAGGCTCCCTGCCACAGGATATTTTTACAGTGTCGACATCCTGAAGCTCACTGAAAGTCAATGGGATTTAGCTTCCTAAGTCACTTTTCAAAACGGGACTTAAGCTACCAAGTCAACTAGGTGCTTTAAAATTTTTAATCCAATCTTAATAACTAAAATTATCCAAAACAAACTTCTGCCTCATTGTTCACACTATATAATATAAAATACGTGATCTCAGTGCTATTACATAAAGACAAACATACATAGCTATATATAAAATTACAGTCTACATAGAAACACATCTGAATGTATCTGCTTGTATATGCCTACACAGATACGTTACACATTGGATATGTATCTCTCTACTGTACCAAAGGTTTTTCTATTGCACCTGTTACTGTGGTACATGACTATACACTAAATACACACATTAAATATATTTTTACCTATATACTGCACATTGCTTAAAAACTGGGAGCAAATTCTGTAAATTCCGAAAATGAAGCTCATTACTACAAGGGGTTTAATGCTATATGATATATTGAAAGGAGCCCCATAATGAAGAAGGTTGGGGCTTTAGGGGCTTTAATTGGTTTTTGCTAGCCCACAAGGAGACACATTTTGCTGGCAGGGGGAAACATGTTGCTGAACAGTCCCTGCAAGTTATTTCTTCTCTTCTGGATTTTGTGTGGGCTAAATGCTGCTTATGAAAAGCAGAATCCTCCTTCCAGCGGGGTTTGTTTCTTTGTCACTTTGATTTCATGCCTCCTTCATCACCCCCTTTCTTACCTGTCCTGCTGCTGCTGCTACTTTTCTAAGTGTCCAAAAATATTATTAGATCTGTGCTTTTCCTGTGTATCTATTCACCATCTGACTTGTCAAAGCTTGTCTAGAAAAGAAACAGCCGAGATCCTCTGAGCAAAGCCTTTTGCAAACTGTGATGGCTCAGCAGCAGCAGCTTGCGATTTTGCATATTCTTTTTCTGTGCCCCCCACAGTATTAGCTAGCTGGCAAATTTTCCATAAAACTAAATATAACTAAAGCTCTTGAAGGCCACATATTTATTTCAGATGCATTATCATAGGGATTTTCACAGCATTCTTTTGTTGTAACTTCCAGCAACTTTACAAAAATTGTGTACCCAACAAGCACATTATTTTAGAGCCAAATTTTCAAAGTGTCATTTAAATTTTGCACAGACAATTGGGATAAATACAGAAGACACACAATTATGGATTTATGCATATTTAAATGAAATAGCTGCAAGTACAGACTTGTGTGTGCATAGATGTTCCATGCACAAATTTTGAGGCTAGCTGAAAATTTGTCCTTCGTACACACAAAACCCAATAAATTAAGGTTGAAATGCCTTCTTTAAACTACCCTCTGTCACGGCACATGACACAGTGTTTAAAATCATCTCCTGCTCAGAGACCCTGATGGAAGTCTCTATCATCTGCAGTACCTGGGCACAAAGGTATGGAATAAAAATAGGTATATATAGGTCACTACTGTCACCATCTTATGTACTGTAAATCGTATTTGTATAAATTGCAAAGAGGAAACCTTTTAAACTCAGAACTTGCACACTGTAATTTATTTGTGAATCCAGACAAGATAAAAGGCATCACATTATCTACCATGTCGTTGCCTTGTTTCAGTTTGTCAGACCGTCACTATAACATGAAGTCGCTGTGTGTGTGTGTCTGTCTGTCTGTCTGCCTGTGTAGTTCCTTTTATTTTACCTATGTTTAAATTCTTTTATGGAAGTACAGGAGAGTCCAGATAGCATTTAAAATGGACCTGATATTCATTGGACATTATTAAGATCTCTTGTATTTGGGGCGGAGGAGAGTACATATTTTGACCATTTTCAATTGTATTTTATTTACCTTATTGGTTGTGATAGCAGCCTCAGGGCTGTTATGATCCATCATGTCAATGAGCACTTAGGGACTTTTAAATCCACACATGACTCCGTTGCCATGCATATGCACTAGAGAGGATTATGCTCAGCTCGCTGTGCTGCGCTTCAGCCGCACAACTCCAAGTTCAGGCGTATACTCTTTGCTGAAAATCTGCGAGATTGGTTTGTGGGGAGGTGGTTGGGAAAAAAAAAAAAGAGTGCCTGTGCATAAAATGCAGGTCTACGTGGAAAAGAAACCTAGGGGGCTTTTCATTGCTTTCCTCAGAATATCTCAAGACCCTTGTGGACATTATTGTTTAATAGCTGGGACATCTTCAGTTGTAATATTGGGAATCAAAGGAGACCACAAAAAATTAAACAACTTCTAATATCGTAAAAATCCATGAATGGCGTTTTGCAAAATTTAATTTGGGGAAAAAAAAAACCCATTCCTGAGCAGTGACTTTATAGTTTAAATTTCTGCAGCATGAGCATCTTAATGGCTGTTATAAGGCTCTAAAAATTTTATTTAAGATGGAAACACAGACCTTTAACAGAAATAGAAAAAAAACATCATGTTTAATTAATATAAAAACCATATTCAAATGTCTTTTTACAGGAGTTTAAATAAGCAAGTGAATTCAGATTCAAGCCCCCACTCTGTCCTTACCCCAACCAATTGGGTAAGTTTCATATGATGGATGCTCTAATTGTACATACTGCACACAAGGAAAAATGACAGCTTTATCTTTCAATTTTCTTGCTTTTGTCAGGTTTAGATCATGAATATTATCATAACCTGTTTTGCTTGTAACCGGAGTGCAATGCTCTTAAGCTGAGCAAACTCATTGTGACTATCCAAGAACTATTTATGAGCTGGTGTTCTTCTACCATCTCTTTAAAAATCTGTCTAACTATGAGATTAAATAGATGTCACCAAACTTTCCATCATTATAAGTAGAGGAGAAAATGAACATTTTATAATTATATCTCAACAAAAGCTATTATTTGGGTGAGTTTGTTTCATTTCAGCTGAACGCAAGTCTCAGAGTCCCTTAATGATAAAGAAGAATCTAAAGTTGGGCTGAAATTCTATCAGATGCAAGGATTAAGAGAGGTTAGGGGGTGTGCATATGAAGACTAGGGAAGAATTAGAATGTCAGGGGTTCCTATGGGGGGATTTAGAACACATTGGGTAGCACTGCAGCAGGGGAGTGCGTTTCACATTAGAGGTCCTTATAAGGAAGGAAGGGGAAAGCATGTCAGAAATATATGAAGTGGCAGAAAGAGCATGACACCATCCAGAATCTGTGCACAAGGGTGGGGAAGTTCATAAATGGTCTTTGCTGGGGAGTGGGGTAGGGGCGAGGCAGGGGGAATGTCATATTGGAAGATTCACTTGGGAAAACAGAAAGGGATTGTGTTCTCTATAGCTCTTGAAAATTGGAAAGTAACATTATGTAATGTTGGAGGTTTCTGCACAGAGGTGGGAGTGGAAAATCATTGGGGTGAAGGCTCTGCTGAGGGGAGCGAAAATAGTGTGAAAGTACACCCTTTCCTCATACCCACCTGAAGACAGTACCACCTTCAAGTCACTCACTCGGGGTGGGCTTGTTGGGGATAGTCTTTATATCTTGCATTGCAAAATAAACAAGAAATATACAGTGTGCTGCCAAAAGTTTGTATTTTCAGGACACAGTGAATCGCCGGCTCATTGGGAACCTGTGCCTGATGTGCAGCAACAGTAAAAAAAATGTTCGGCTGTATCAAGAAAGGTCTAGAAAATAACATTGGAAGTGCCATTAGATAAGTCAATGGTAGACTCTCAGATATACTATGGTGCCCATATTAAAACAAATATGGACGAGGCTCTGACAAAAATGAGTAGAGGCATGGAAAAACTTCTGTTTGGAGAGAGACCGAAAAATTAGGACAGTTTTAATTTCCAGAGGAAACAAATCAGAAGGAATATGATGGAGGTAAAAAAAGAATGAATGGTTTTCAGAAGGTAAACTATTTACCCTCTCTCATAATCTGAGAACAAGGGAAAATTGTATTTAATTGAAAACATCACATTTAAACTATTCAAAGAAAATGTATATGTGATTGAGTGCAAAAGCAGCTGAGTTGTTGGAAACTGATATTGTAAATAAACAGCACGGGGGTGGTTTATCAGCAAAAAAGTCTGAGTCGTTTGTGGGCTTGAACAGAGGCAGGAGAGAGCCAACTCTGCCACACATTCAGGGCTTATCCAGGAGCTTAGCTGGCGCAAGGGGTTGGCAGCTTGGATAAGGTAGGAGACCCTACAATGGCTGTTAAAATAGCAAGAAATGCAGAAGACCCTGAAAAGATTCCAACAATCCCACCACATGGAGAGGCAGGCTTGCTTGCCTGGCAGGCAGAGTAGCAAATGAGCCTGCAGGACTTCATAAGATATCAAGCCAACAGCAGCAGCTCCTAGAGAAGGTGGTGAGTCCTGTGGTGGGGGATGGCAACCGGGCAGATGCCAAGGGTAAGATGGACCATGCAGATGACCTGATGCATTCCTGGGCACCTTTGAGAGGGCAGCTATGGGCACAGGTTGGGATGGGGGAACTTGGCCCCTAACACTGGCTCCCTATCTGTCCAGGGACGCCCAAGTAACTTACATGACTCTGAGTCAGGAGCAAGTTAGAAATTACAAGGCAGGGAGGGTGGCCATCATGGATCGGGTGGGTCTGTCCACTGAGAAGTACTGTTAAAAGTTCTGATCTACAAGGTGGAGTGGGAGTTTGTGGCACCGGGCATTTGCCCAAAGGTTGATGAACTGGGCCACCCACTGGTTGAGACCAAACACCCAATCAGTGCGGGAGATAATGGATGCTCTGGTACTAGAAGAGTTCTTTCATGGCCTCCCCGAGAATATACAAATGTGGTCAGGTGCAGCTGTGCCATTGTAGTGTTTTAAGCCTAGACAAGCCCTTAGTCAGGATGAAAGGGAGGAAAGGAGACTCCCCCAGGAAATTGAGGGTGACAGGATAGGTGTTAAGGAAGGAGGGACAGGGAAAACGGACAGCCCAAACTCCTTAGTAGAGGTCACAGGAACTGTGGAGTTCCCTGCTTCAGGAGTGAGGCCCTGCAGCTGCACCTGCTCTGTATTCCTGACACTCTAATGAGCCAGCTAGGCTGCCCCATGGACCGCCCTGCCAGATTGGCTGAGGAAGCCAGCAGGCCACTTCCTAACGCTCGCTGTTCAATGCACACGCCCAACGGACTCTGCCTCCCTGTGCTCATCTCTCTCCAAGTCCTGTCCTGCTTTGCTCCTCCACAGCTCCAACCCAGATCCTGCCCCGCACCCAGCATTGTTCCATTCTGTCCCAGCACTGCTCCTGTCTTCCCAACTTCTCATAACCTGGCTCCAATGCTCAGCTCTGACTCCTGACTCCAACTGTATCTTGACCCTTGGCTTTGGCATTCACTCTGACTTCAGTTTCGACCCGTGACTCTGATTCATGACTCGAACTCTGTCTCAACCATTGGTCTGACATTCAGACTGTGACCACTAGTCTGACTCCTGTTCTGACCACTAGGCCTGACCGCCTACGACGCAGTCTCCTGACCCCCACAATGCAGCCCCAAGGAGAAGAAGCCCAAGCACAATTTGGCAGGTTAGGAGAACCTGAGGCCCTGAGCAATCATGGGGATAAAGGGAGAAACCTCAATCTACCACCAGATAGAAAGGGGGAGAGTAAAGGGATCATGGTATGATAACTTCTGTGCTGTGACAGAGTTGTGGGGGTACCTCCCCACCAAGTGCAATTTCTGTGGGTGGAGAATGAGGGGCCCACAAGGGTGACTCAGATGATCACCTTAGGGACAGAGAGAGACCTCCACAGGGTGGCACCTTCAGTAAGTGAAGGAGAGAACAGGGAAAGAAAAATCTGGCCTGGTTTTGCTGTCATCTATACAAGGTGATCTACAAAGGAATTTACAATATGATTCTAGTGCATGTAAAACATTGGCTCTATACCTAGTCTTACAAAAACAAACAAATTTTAATATATTATCTCGGCTATCTAGAAATAGAGCACACTCGCCTTGAGTTCATAATAAATTCAGTGGGGAATCTCAGATTGGCATAAAATCATTACTGGAAAGCACTGCGGACTTCTGCACCACAACAAAAATTGGATAAATCCAACCTACTTATAAAACTACTACTAACATTAGTTGATTATACACTAACATTCAACCCATTCTACATTATCCTGAAGGAAAGTCTGAAGCTCAATTTTCTCCCTGCAAACTGCCAGAGTGGCTGATGAGCAGAGCTAGAATAATTACCCTCTTTCATTAATATGAAGAGAATACAATTTCTGGTGGTGTCTGAATCAAAGCAGCATATACTTCTTCCACCATAAAGCACTAGTAGACAAGAAACTAAAGACTAACAAAAAAATAATTTTCTCCTACATAAAATTACTCCCAGTTTTCAGACTAATGGAGAAACCCTCTTGACCTAAAACCAAATGACACTCAAGACACTAGCTCAAGACTTAAAACAATAGGAATCACTGCAAAAATATTAGAAAGCTGAACACGTTTAGATTGCTGAACTTTCACACAAACAGACTTTTTCACCATTGTGAAATGTTCCAACCTAAAGTAGACCCTCAGCAAATAGAGAATCAATGACTGTAAACTAGAAGCGGAAATTGGAAGAGGCAAAGCACAGTGCAGAACCGGAGAGAAATTACTAAGCAACCAATGTGATAGAGAAGAAATTGAAATGGGAAGACACATCCTATTTCAATGCCCAAAATAGGAAATCTCTTTCTCACATTTGCACCCAAAATTTTTCAAAAATGATAAAAGATTTTCCATTAAAAAGTGAGGAGGAAAAAATCATGCATGCCCCTAGGAGAAAAGAAAAAGATGGTTATGATCATACTATGTAGGAAGATGCCACTGAATCAGAAATACTCCAGAACGATAAATGGAAAGAGGTTATAACCTCAAATGCTTCTTCTAGACTAGGCTGTAATCTGGACAGATGTATTGTATCCACCTATGGCAGAGACCTGAGCATTGTGAGGTCTTTTTTATATTTAATATTTTAACAAATTTGTATAGCTTGTCATGTTACTAAGGTATTTTAATGAAATTGAAATGTATCTCTGTGGAGCCAGACAGAGTTTACATGCAGCAAATGAGCAAGTCCTGGATTTGAACAGAGGGGTTCAGGACTGAACAGGAGGTTACCGAGGAGGGACGCGAAAGCACCTGGAAATTGTAATGTATTTTCTAAGCGGTAAAATTTGGAATAAGAGTCAGACTCTTCAACTTCTGGAGATTATCAGCCTTGTAGTATTACAGCAGCAACCAAATCATAGTAGCCATTTTCAAGAAACTGATTCAACACAAACAGTAGTTGCGCTAGTCAATTACACTTATAAGCAGATTCACTATACAGATTAAACATGCTACCTCTTCTCTCCCTTAAAATTATGGGCCAGATCCTCATCAGTTGAAGTAAATAGAGCTCCATCCATTACATATGGTGAAGATCTGGCCCCATATATTCAAAAATATCCCTCCGGGTGGCATTTGGAAATTAATTTAAAAAATCTCCACTAGTCCAAAGTTAAGAGAAATTGGATCAAAATGCAGTTAATAAATAAAATTAGAAGCTGTGTTGTCTGTGAAGTATAACAAAAATAAGTGCCCAACTCAGTAAAGACATCATAGGCCTTTGGCTTTTGATGGAATGTAGATACATGGATTACAAGGTCAGAAGGTGGTTGTAGCCATGTCAGTCCCAGGGTATTAAAGAGACAAGGTCACCAGACCTGAAGAAGAGCTCCGGATAAGCTCAAAAGTGTCTCTCTCTCTCACCAAAAGAAGTTGGTCCAATAAAAAATATCAACTCACTGTGTCTCTCTAAGGCCAGAAGGGACCATTGTGATAATCTAATCTGACCTCTTGTATAACACAGGTCATAGAAAACTGCCCCAAAATAATTCCTTTTGAACTAGAGCAAATTTTTAAAAAACATTCATTCTTGATTTAAAAATTGCCAGTGATGGAGAATCCACCACGAACCTTCATAAAGCATATTCAGTTTTGAAACACTATAAAGAAATTCACCAACTTGTGTGGTACTGGTCTCTTCTCTCCTATCATAGTTACCATGATTTCAGACTGTGTATAAAACTCTCAGCCACATTATTCATTGTTTACATTAAATGTCTATTGCTAGTCATTACTGTGAACTTCTAGAATGCTTCAGAAACAGAGACTTGATGTTATTTTTTAATAGTTCTGAGGCACAAGTTCTGTCAAACAAGAGTAATGGCACTTACTTGCTCCAGGATGTATTTCCAAGTTGTATTTGCTTCCTTTGTAATTTTGGCAAAAATAAGTAATAAATAAAATATATTTCTTGGCAATGTTCTATTCATGTTAACACTGCAGAACCCATATAGCTGTGGGAGAAACATTTGAATTCCATTATGCCTCATGCATTATTAACAGAATTGCTAAGTTCCAATTTCAGAATCTTTATTACTGATGATGCACAAGTATGAAAGAGCCCAGCTTGACTTTCGGATCCCAAGCTGAGTTTGCAGAGCTGGCAGTTAGAAAAAACATCTTTGTAATCAGAGCAGATCTCACAGGGAGTCAGTGAGCAAAAATAAACCCAGAAGCCAACAATGTCATTTTTACAGTGTCACTTTCCAGAGTACAACCAGACATCAGAGGTTCAGAAGTCTGCTCAGTCTGTGGTTGTTTCAAAGAAGTCCTCCAGCCCTTTGGAATAATCATCCACAATTATTAGATATACAGTATAAGTCTCATAAATGAAGCTGCTAAGACATTGTGAGCACATTGCCTGGGAAGTGACAGTCAAGGGTGTAGACATGGCTTGTATTAACTGGATAGATGCTGAATGTTGACATACAGAGTACCCACTGGAACGCATCTATTTGTTGGTCAATGCCTGGCTAGCCAACAACATTCATTTTCATTTTTATACTTAAAAGACCTTCTAGCACCCTAAATTGAAGATTGTTGAGTATTATATAACTCTTTTCACTGATATGTAGTGAGATCATCCTCTTGTGCATAGCAGGGACAGAGATTTTTCTAAAAAAATCAACGAGGAGTTCTTGTGGCACTGAGGGTAGCTATTCACTTGTGCTAATAAGGGATCTCTTTTGATTTCCCTCTGTATAACAGTACTGGTTGAAACAAGTCTTCAGATTGGGACTTATTGAACATATACAAGGACAGGGCTGTCCTTAGGATTTATGGTGCCCTAGGCGCGATTGTTAAACTGGTGCCCCTATGCCCGACTTGCTCTTAGCAACATAAACATAAGCTTACAATATTGGAAAACTTGCCACATGCACTTTATTAAAAGCAGTTTAACTTAATTAAGCACATTGTAATGCTGATGGACTATACTTGCACAAAAGAAGTAGCGCTATAGAAAAAATTCTGATTTATTGACAGAATGATGCAAATAATATAATTTTTAAAATTTGTCAACATTTTATTGGAAATTTCTATGAAGAGGTATTGAAACAAGGGTTTGTTTTTAATTAAAAGCAGTCTTTCTGGCTTTTTGGCTGCAAAATTAGTAATAATGTCATCGTATGACGAAGACAAAGTGATGTCTTGTTCGATTGCAAGAATAGCAAGACCAGTCAAGCATTCCTGACTCATAGAATGGAGATAGTTTTTGATGAACTTTAGTTCTGAGAAACTCCATTCTCCTGATGCAACTGTTACAGGAATTGTCAGATTATTGGCAATGTACACATTAGGATATATGTCAACAAGTATGCTGGTATGAATAAACTATACAATGTCCATCACTTATTTTGCATGTGGCTGATGACAGTGTACTCAATTCTTCATACAGTTCAAGTCCATTTAAATCAAAACTATCACCGTGCTTCTGGGGGCTCTCTAGGTTCTTGCACTTTGTCATTTGCTGCTCTTGTTTTCCTATTTCATTGAATTTAATTATGTCATACAAAAATCCAAACTGTTCATGGTGTACTCCTAAGGTATTAAACCTTTCATCGATGGCAGATATTGCTTTATCCATCACAACATTAAAAAATTCAACCTCAAATTTCTTTTCTGGATCATCTATGGGCTCATCTGTTCCTTCATATTCCTCTTGCCGTTTTTTCCTTGAAACTCGTGTCACGTTCGGACATGGAAATTTTGGTTCTACACCGAGTGCCTGTGCAAGCTCTCTCGCTGTAACCTGGGCTTCTTTGAATCCATTTTCTCTGTATTTCACTAAAAAGTCTTGTGTGTTGTTTCGTAAGGTGAGTGTTGAATCAAGCTGCATCATTGTACTCTGCATTATTTTGCTTACACTTGAGATTTTAACAAGAATGTCATACCAGATTACGACAGATGTTAGGGTATGTCTACACTACGGAATCAGGTCGAATTTATAGAAGTCGGTTTTTTAGAAATCGGTTTTATATATTCGAGTGTGTGTGTCCCCACAGAAAATGCTCTAAGTGCATTAAGTGCATTAACTCGGCGGAGTGCTTCCACAGTACCGAGGCTAGAGTCGACTTCCGGAGCATTGCACTGTGGATAGCTATCCCACAGTTCCCGCAGTCTCCGCTGCTCATTGGAATTCTGGGTTGAGATCCCAATGCCTGATGGGGCTAAAACATTGTCGCGGGTGGTTCTGGGTACATATCGTCAGGCCCCCGTTCCCTCCCTCCCTCCGTGAAAGCAAGGGCAGACAATCGTTTTGCGCCTTTTTTCCTGGTACCATGCATTGCTACACAGCAGCATCAACCCCTTGCCTTGTGGCAGCAGACGGTACAGTACGACTGGTAGCCGTCATCGTCATGTCCAAGGTGCTCCTGGCCATCTCGGCCAGGAGCGCCTGGGCAGACATGAGCGCGGGGACTAAATTTGGAGTGACTTGACCAGGTCATTCTCTTTAGTCCTGCAGTCAGTCCTATTGAACCGTCTTATGGTGAGCAGGCAGGCGATACGGATTGCTAGCAGTCCTATTGCATCATCTTCTGCCGGGCAGCCATGAGATGTGGATGGCATGCAGTCCTTCTGCACCGTCTGCTGCCCACCAAAGATGTAAAAGATAGATGGAGTGGATCAAAATAAGAAATAGACCAGACTTGTTTTGTACTCCTTTGCTTCTGCCCCCCTTCCCCGTCTAGGGGACTCATTCCTCTAGGTCACACTGCAGTCACTCACAGAGAAGGTGCAGCGAGGTAAATCTAACCATGTATCAATCAGAGGCCAGACCAACCTGCTTGTTCTAATAAGAACAATAACTTAGGTGCACCATTTCTTATTGGAACCCTCCGTGAAGTCCTGCCTGAAATACTCCTTGATGTAAAGCCACCCCCTTTGTTGATTTTAGTTCCCTGAAGCCAACCCTGTAAGCCATGTCGTCAGTCGCCCCTCCCTCCATCAGAGCAATGGCAGACAATCATTCCGTGCCTTTTTTCTGTGCGGACGCCATACCAAGGCAAGCATGGAGGCCATTCAGCTCACTTTGGCAATTAAGAGCACATTAAACACCACACGCATTATCCAGCAGTATATGCAGCACCAGAACCTGGCAGAGCGATACCGGGCGAGGAGGCGACGTCAGCGCGGTCACGTGAGTGATCAGGACATGGACACAAATTTCTCTGAAAGCATGGGCCCTGACAATGCATGCATCATGGTGCTAATGGGGCAGGTTCATGCTGTAGAACGCCAATTCTGGGCTAGGGAAACAAGCACAGACTGGTGGGACCGCATAGCGTTGCAGGTCTGGGACAATTCCCAGTGGCTGCGAAACTTTCGCATGCGTAAGGGCACTTTTATGGAACTTTGTGACTTGCTTTCCCCTGCCCTAAAGCACATGAATACCAAGAAGGAAGCAGCCCTCACAGTTGAGAAGCGAGTGGCGATAGCCCTGTGGAAGCTTGCAACGCCAGACAGCTACCGGTCAGTTGGGAATCAATTTGGAGTGGGCAAATCTACTGTTGGGGCTGCTGTGATGCAACTAGCCCACACAATCAAAGATCTGCTGATATCAAGGGTAGTGACCCTGGGAAATGTGCAGGTCATAGTGGATGGCTTTGCTGCAATGGGATTCCCTAACTGTGGTGGGGCCATAGACGGAACCCATATCCCTATCTTGGCACCGGAGCACCAAGCCAGCGAGTACATACACCACAAGGGGTACTTTTCAATAGTGCTGCAAGCTCTGTTGGATCACAAGGGACGTTTCACCAACATCAACGTGGGATGGCTGGGAAAGGTACACGACGCTCGCATCTTCAGGAACTCTGGTCTGTTTCAAAAGCTGCAGGAAGGGACTTTATTCCCAGACCAGAAAATAACTGTTGGGGATGTTGAAATGCCTATATGTATCCTTGGGGACCCAGCCTACCCCTTAATGCCATGGCTCATGAAGCCGTAAACAGACAGCCTGGACAGTAGTCAGGAGTTGTTCAACTACAGGCTGAGCAAGTGCAGAATGGTGGTAGAATGTGCATTTGGACATTTAAAGGCGCGCTGGCGCAGTTTACTGACTCGCTTAGACCTTAGCGAAACCAATATTCCCATTGTTATGACTGCTTGCTGTGCACTCCATAATATCTGTGAGAGTAAGGGGGAGACGTTTATGGCGGGGTGGGAGGTTGAGGCAAATTGCCTGGCTGCTGGTTACGCGCAGCCAGACACCAGGGCGGTTAGAAGAGCACAGGAGGGCACGGTATGCATCAGAGAAGCTTTGAAAACCAGTTTCATGACTGGCCAGGCTACGGCGTGAAAGTTCTCTGTTTCTCCTTGATGAAACCTCCCGCCCCTTGGTTCACTCTACTTCCCTGCAAGCTAACCAGCCTCCTCTCCTCCCTTTAATCATTGCTTGCAGAGGCAATAGAGTCATTGTTGCTTCACATTCATGCATTCTTTATTCATTCATCACACAAATAGGGGGACGACTACCAAGGTAGCCTAGGAGGGGTGGTGGAGGAGGGAAGGAAAATGCCACACAGCACTTTAAAAGTTTACAACTTTAAAATTTCTTGAATGCCAGCCTTCTTTTTTTTGGGCAATCCTCTGTGGCGGAGTGGCTGTTTGGCCGGTGGCCCCCCCACCGCGTTCTTGGGCGTCTGGGTGTGGAGGCTATGGAACTTGGGGAGGAGGGCGGTTGGTTACACAGGGGCTGTAGTGGCAGTCTGTGCTCCAGCTGCCTTTGCTGCAGCTCAACCATACACTGGAGCATACAGGTTTGGTCCTCCAGCAGCCTCAGCATTGAATCCTGCCTCCTCTCATCACGCTGCCACCACATTTGAGCTTCAGCCCTTTCTTCAGCCCACCACTTACTCTCTTCATCCTGCCACTTACTCTCTTCAGCCTGCCACCTCTCCTCCCGGTCATTTTGTGCTTTCCTGCACTCTGACATTATTTGCCTTCACACATTTGTCTGTGCTCTGTCAGTGTGGGAGGACAGCATGAGCTCAGAGAACATTTCATCACGAATGCGTTTGTTTTTCTTTCTAATCTTCACTAGCCTCTGGGAAGGAGAAGATCCTGTGATCATTGAAACACATGCAGCTGGTGGAGAAAAAAAAAAAGGGACAGCGGTATTTAAAAAGACACATTTTATATAACAGTGGCTACAGTCTTTCAGGGTAAACCTTGCTGTTAACATTACATACATAGCACATGTGCTTTCGTTACAAGGTTGCATTTTGCCTCCCCCACCGCGTGGCTACCCCCTCAACCCTCCTCCCTCCCTGTGGCTAACAGCGGGGAACATTTCTGTTCAGCTGCAGGCAAACAGCTCAGCAGGAACGGGCTCCTCTGAAAGTCCCCTGAAGAAAAGCACCCTATTTCAACCAGGAGACCATGAATGATATCTCACTCTCCTGAGGATAACACAGAGAGATAAAGAACGGATGTTGTTTGAATGCCAGCAAACATACACTGCAATGCTTTGTTGTACAATGATTCCCGAGTACGTGTTACTAGCCTGGAGTGGTAAAGTGTCCTACCATGAAGGACGCAATAAGGCTGCCCTTCCCAGAAACCTTTTGCAAAGACTTTGGGAGTACATCCAGGAGAGCCGCGAATGCCAGGGCAAATTAATCCTTTCACATGCTTGCTTTTAAATCATGTATAGTATTTTAAAAGGTACACTCACTGGAGGTCCCTTCTCCGCCTGCTGGGTCCAGGAGGCAGCCTTGGGTGGGTTCGGGGGGTACTGGCTCCAGGTCCAGGGTGAGAAACAGTTCCTGGCTGTCGGGAAAACCGGTTTCTCCACTTGCTTGCTGTGAGCTATCTACAACCTCCTCATCATCATCATCTTCTTCGTCCCCAAAACCTGCTTCCGTGTTGCCTCCATCTCCATTGAAGAAGTCAAACAAAACGGCTGGGGTAGTGGTGGCTGAACCCCCTAAAATGGCATGCAGCTCATCATAGAAGCGGCATGTTTGGGGCTCTGACCCGGAGCGGCCGTTCGACCCTCTGGTTTTCTGGTAGGCTTGCCTCAGCTCCTTAAGTTTCACGTGGCATTGCTTCGGATCCCTGTTATGGCCTCTGTCCTTCATGCCCTGGGAGATTTTGACAAAGGTTTTGGCATTTCGAAAACTGGAACGGAGTTCTGATAGCACGGATTCCTCTCCCCATACAGCGATCAGATCCCGTACCTCCTGTTCAGTCCATGCTGGAGCTCTTTTGCGATTCTGGGACTCCATCATGGTCACCTGTGCTGATGAGCTCTGCATGGTCACCTGCAGCTTGCCACGCTGGCCAAACAGGAAATGAGATTCAAAAGTTCGCAGTTCTTTTCCTGTCTACCTGGCCAGTGCATCTGAGTTGAGAGTGCTGTCCAGAGCGGTCACAATGGAGCACTCTGGGATAGCTCCCGGAGGCCAATACTGTCGAATTGTGTCCACAGTACCCCAAATTCGACCCGGCAAGGCCAATTTAAGCGCTAATCCACTTGTCAGGGGTGGAGTACGGAAATCGATTTTAAGAGCCCTTTAAGTCAAAAATGAAGGGCTTCATCGTGTGGACGGGTGCAGGTTTACATTGATTTAACGCTGCTAAATTCGACCTAAAGTCCTAGTGTAGACCAGGGCTTAGAAACTTGAAGCTGGATATTTCAGAGGCCAATGTCTGCGCTTCACATTTGGAAGAAGCCAGAGATCCAAAAGCTAAAATAGCAACCAGTGCTTCGTAAACTCTCTCAGATTGATATCTCAATGTTTTTGCACTTTCTACTCTGCTTTCCCAGCGTGTCTCAGATAGAGGCTTAATGGTAATACCATTGACATGTGCTTTGAATATTTGCCATCGTTGAATGCAAGCTGAAAAGAGCACGTAAATGCATTGCAGCAAACCAATACAAGAAATAGCTTCTATAGAAGACTTGGCCATATTAGACAAAATCAAATTAAGGCTGTGGCATGCACATGGAACAAAAAAGGCTCGTGGATTTTCTGCCAGCAATCTAGTTTGCACGCCAGAAATGCATCCTCTCATATTGGCACCATTATCATAGCCTTGTCCTCTAATATTCATTATGGATTATCCCATTTGTTTTAGTTAATCAAGGAGAGCTTGAAGAAGTCCAAAACCTGTAATGTCCTCTACTTCTAAAAATGTGATAAACAATTTCTTAACTGTAATCTGTGCTGATCACTAATGTCAACAAATCTCAATACTAACGACATCTGTTCTTGATGACTTATGTCTGGAGTGCAATCTAGAATTACAGCAAAATATTTTGCCAAAGTAACCAATGAAACAATTTTGTCTTTCACTTTATCACTCATTAGCATGATCAGTTCATTTTGAATTCTTGGTCCCAAACAGTGGTCATGTATTTCATTTTCAGTTACTCTTCAGAGATGTTCACTCATTACTGTGTCAAATTTTCCCAGCAGTTGTACAAGGCCCAGTTTTTTGGAATAATTATTTTGGAATAATTTCTCAATGCTTCCTCTAAAAGCAAGATTATTTGTTGATAGATATTCAACAATAGATAATAGACGTTCAAGAACACGATGCCAATGCTGCTTCTCTGACTCCAGCAATCTTTGATTTTGGGCATCAAGAATTGTCTGATTTTTTAACCTTACACTCAGCTCACACCATTTGTGCATACTTTCAATGTGGTGGTGTGCCTTTTCATGTTGCGATAATGTGTGACTAAGATTTTTCCAATCATTAATACCCATGGTTGCTATCTTAAAATTGCAACTATTGAAAATCTTGTATGGGAAACAAAATACAGCATCCTTGCATTTAGAGTGCACAAGCCACCGTCTGTTGACAATTTCACCATTAGAAAGTCTTTTGTAGTAATTGTTTTCTGTGACTTTCCTACCTCTAATGTCCTTAGGATATTCAAGACCTTTTTTTCCTCACAGGGCCTGTCTCAAGTATAATGGCACTTAATTCGTTGTTTAAAGATTGTGACCATACGCCAATGTCATCTATATTCCATGCTAGTACAGTTTCAACTGTTGTAATTTCTTGTTTTGTGTCTGCATCTGTTTCAAATGATTGTTCCGTGTGTTGTTGCGTTTCTTGAGCTTCGTCTGCATAAAAATTTTCTTTGGTAGTTACTTGTTTTCATGACGTACAAACTTAAGTATAGAACCCTTCTGTGCTTGTACAGCTAATCCTATTTCATCTTTCCGTTTTCTTTTTTGTGACCCGGAAAGTTGTTTTCAATATGACATAACTTATAAGGGTGTTTTTAAAAGAAATAACTGTTTAAATTATTGTCAGATTATCAGAAATATTCTTTAAAATAGCTAATCTAGGATAGCCATGAGATCTGTGACCTTGAGCTAGTGTGAAGACACCTCACAAGGCGCTCCACCCTGACTGAGACACAGGAGAGTTGGAAACCCATGTCATTTCTACAAAGCCACTTTTTAGTTTTAAATGTATAGTGGGCATCAGTCTTAATGTTAGTTACAACTCTCTATCAACCTTCTACTGTAAATAGATCAATGGCATTATCCAGTTTAATAAGCTGGGTTTCCAAGCAGTGGGAAAATATAACCCTAGTTTTATTCCTAGGTAAAGCACAAAGTGACCAAAATGAAGTCAGCACAGAATCATCTCCTCTAGATTAAGGCAGCACAGAAATGTTACAGGAGTCCTCTTGTGCCCTATTTTTGTTTGGAAAGGCATTAGCACTTGCAGCACATTTTGGGCACAGCCAGAAATACATGATAAATCATTGCCTCTAAAGTTGCATCGAAAACTGACATTTTCACAGGTCTAGCACGGTCTGCTGCACAGATTCTTCCCAAGGAAGTGTCCCTGGCCTTTTTGACTCAGATTAACCATGTATTTACTTTATGAAAGCTGGATAAAACATTGTGAAAACATAAGACATTGGCTGCCCAACCTCTGGGCTGGCACAAGCTATACTGACTCACTGGGAAAAAAAGCAAGAGAATCTTAGTACAACATACTCTATACACTAGTAAGGAGATGAGCATATTACAGTTGTTGGAGGGCTCTATTTAGCGGTAACAGGGCTATAGGAAAGCCAGTCAACATTTTTTGTTTCGCTAATGAAAACTGGCCCACTCCCTGCCCCTAACCAAACTTGTCACAAATAATTGTCAACAATTTAATTTTCTGTTTTTGGCTAAGATATTGATTTTTAAAAAAAAAAAATAAAATATTGAAATTGGATTCAGGATTGTTAGCAAGCATTTTTGGCAAACAAAGTTGTTAAATGACAATCTAAATGGCAACTGCTTTCATGCTTGGCTCACACCCAGCCTGCTGGTCCAACAGCTGTAGTAGAAGAGGAGATAGGTGGAAAGCTGCAGGACCCCAAAATCCACCTCTTGAGGTGCAGTGTGGCAACAGCAGCAACAAACCTTCAGGTCTGATCACAGGCCACTGGGCACCACTGCCAGCACCGTGGACCATGGTGAAGTTAGCACAGCATCTGATCTCAGGGACGGGGCACCCACAGAGCCACAGCAGCTCATCCTGCCATGCGCAGCTCCCTCCGGATGAGATGGATCGCTGCCAGCCCAGGGGAGAGACGCGCTCCCCAGCTAGGGTGACCAGATGTCCTGATTTTATAGGGCCAGTCCCGATATTTGGGGCTTTGTCTTGTATAGACACCAATTACTCCCCACCTAAAGTGGCCAGACAGTAAGTGAGAAAAATCCGGATGGGGGTGGGGGGTAAGAGGAGCCTATATAAGAAAAAGACCCCAAAACTGGGACTGTCCCTATAAAATTGGGACATCTGGTCACGCTACCCCAACCCCCTGCCCTGGTTTTTCACACATGCTATCTGGTGACCCTAGCCCCAGCCCAGCCAGCTGTGTGTGAGCATTCCAATCCAGCCCCTGTTGCTTGGGCTGGCCGCCGAGGAAGTGAGTCACTTTCATTTTCACTTCCTCAGCAGGCAGCCAGCCAGCCCCCGCATCCTTCCCCCCCAAGCAGCACCTCACCCAACTAAGCCCTGCCGGAAGGGAGGGGGGAGAAAGGGGTGCTGCGCGTGGGAGGGAATGCACGTTATGGGGGGGCAACAAAGGATACTGCCAGAGCCACCCAGCCTGCCTCACCTCATGCTGGGGGAGAGAGTCACACTCACAGGTGAGTTCCTGCCCCCACCCCTTCCCAGAAACCCCAGCAGCCAATCCCTCCCTCAGACTGTGCCCCAGGCAGTGCATTCGGCTCTCTCTAGGGCCCAACCCTGCTCTTATATGCTCCACTGCTTCCCGTCCATCCCAGCTCCCAGCAGAGTGGTACCCCAGACATACTGGTGCCCTACGCAGCTGCTTATGCTGCCGATGGCTAAGGGTGGCCCTGTACAAGGATCTCACTCTGTAACATCTTCTTAATGCTAATGGTCAGAATGAGCTGCCTTTATTATCATAAATACAGGAACAACTATGAAGAGACCCCAGATTGCAACTATGTAAGGTCAGTATTGGAATAACTTTCTTGCCATTAAAATGGGAGTCTTCCCGTTTATTTTAGTGGCCTTTAGGATCACACCCATATAGCTCAAAATAGCATGATGGGATTATAATTTGAGAAACTGAAGTTAATAGAGTTTGTCAATGACTTCAATAGGAGCAAGAACTGGCCCTCAGAGACTTGGATTCTAGCCATTTACGAATCTTACCAAGACTCAGCGAAACTGAATTACACCCAGATATAAGACCAGGAGAACAAATTAGTAAACAAAGACAGTAGCTGAAAAAAATCTGGCTGTTACACGCAACGTGTCGAGACACAATACCGATAATGGATGGTAAATATGGAAAGTATAAGGCAATTTTGTTTTCATATAATTAATATGGTTTAGCCTTTCTTGTGCATTCAGTATGGTCTGTTATTACTTGTTCTATTAGGTGACTAGTATTCCTGGGGGGGCAGGGTTATTATTTTGCTAGTTTCTTTATAGTTGATTTTATGTATAGAAATACATCTTTTCTCTTACCTTGTGTTTGTAATAACCCTACCACCCTCGTTAAACAATACAAAGGAGACATCATTTTTCAAGTTTTCCCGGAAAAGTTTCAAAACTAAAAGACTAGGTGGTAGCAGAGTAAATTATTGCAATAACAGGTTTAAGAACCAACCTTCTTGATGTGGACAGAATTTGCTACAGAGGAAAGGTCCATTACAACCATATGTCAGAACATGAGACATGAAAGCTTCTGTGTCATTTGGGGAAGATGCTCTCTTGATGGCCAAGGGAGCAGCATGGTGTGAACCATAGACTAATGTATATAAGTGTGTTGATACCTTGTCCTTGAATATTTGAGACACCTGGACAGGCAGCACATTCAGGACTTGCTCAGTGCCTCTGATGATGGTCAGTGAGGAGCATGAGGGATCCAGTTTCAGCCCAGCTGAATTTTATTGAGCCATTGTGGCCTGAAAATGCCAGCCCTCCCTTCTCGATGACATTCAGACACAAAGAGCTCAGTCCTGCTTTTGCCATCTCCTGGGCTCACTCTCTCTAAGTCTCTAGTAACTGTCTGCATCAGTTTGACACTTTAGAAAGGATTTTTAATACTCCCAAAGTGAGATGACGGACAGTGCTGATCCTGTATCCAGCTTCATCTTCAGTCTCTCTCCGACTACCCAGGGTGTTAACCAGATTATATTTCTATCAATCTTGTGCAAAGCTGAATATTTCTAAATTGGCTGCCTCACTCTCAATGAGTGCATCACTATCTGTAGCCACAGCATGCATATTTTTATTTAGTCTCCTGTCCTTCAAGAGTGATTTTACTTTACCCTTCCCTAAGCAGCAAACTCTTCGGGATGTGTCCATTTCTATTACACCTTCTCAAACACTCACCTTGAAATCTACATGCAGCAGGGTTACAGAAAGCTGCCCTACAACAGTAACACGTTTCTGCCCAATTGGAATTCTTTCACTTAACATTCAGTTCTGTGATTATGTTATGCTGCTTGCCTTCTGTCTTAACACACGGTTGAAACTCGATTGCATCTCTTGCTGCAGTTTCCATAGACACAGCAGTTTCAATGGTGTGGTGAAATTTGAGGTCTGCCTCGGTCAAAATCCTTGTCTGTGAACTTTCAGGATACATTCCACATCCTAATCTATCTTTCAGTGCTTCATGCAAACCATCATGAAACTGGGAGTTTTCTGACAATTACTTTAATTTTGCTGCAGTCCAAGAAAGGAAAGCGATTTGCCCTCGTGTTGATTTCATTTATGAAACCTGAACTTTTATAACTAGTGGTGTGGGTGATAAATGTTCTTGCAGAATATTTATAATTTTGTCATTATTTTAACAGCTGTGCGCTCTGGAGCAGGCAAATGGAGCAGTAAACTGTATGAGTTTTTTGCCTCACATTAAATTTCATCAAGCTTGGACTCTTTTCTCTGGCTCTCTCTCATTAATTTAAAAATATTACTCCAGCCTTTCTATGTATGTTGGCCAGTCCCTTATAGAAGTATCAAAGGTAAAACTTTTTCCCACGGGCACCTGCCATTCTTCCTGTGCATAATATTTGTGCTCAAGGCCTAGTTTTATTGGGCTGGAAAATGAAGCATTTTCTGCTATGCAAACGCATATATTTTTTACCCTTTCTCTCTGCTAGGTTAAACATTGCTAAGCACCAGATGTAGTGTCTTTATTAAGCAGTGAGTAGACACTGAAGTAAGCAAGAGCCATACAAACCTTATGTGTGGAAGGGCCGGGGTGGGAAGAGCTTTTCTTTACTAAAGGAACAACTGAAATACAGCAGCAGATTCAATGCAACCAGCAGCGGAGGTGACCCATATCAGTGACACCTATTACACCTTACAGCAGTGACACCAGGCAAAGTCTTCTTAGCATTTTGCCGAAAGGTAGAGAGGGTGAGTGTGGTGGTTTTTATTTAATGGGAGAGTCTTTTGTTTGATTGAACAGTGGATTTGTGAATTAAAATTAAATAAATACGATCAGATTCACTACTCAGTTTAATTCCTGGTTGGGTTGCCAGTTTTGGTTGGACATATTCTTGGAGATCTCATCACATGACATAATCTTTAGGATCTTATTCAAGAGTCTCTACACAGGATCCAGCATGTGGTAGAATTCTCTGGGCCTGAACAGCCCATCTGCAGAAATATCTATTGGCAGAGCCTGGGATGGTTGGTGGAGAAAAGTTATCTGAAAATCTCCTGTGGAGTTTCCCCAAATTATCCCATAGCTCACTGGTGGAATGAGCTGTGGTTTCTCCCTCAAAGTCATCAGCTCATCAGGATCCCCAGTAAACTCTGTGCCTCCACACCAGCTCCCTGCCTTCAGCCCCACCAACCCTTTAGTCATTTAACAGCATGGCTTCAATGAGCTGTCCTTTTAGGGCTTGCCCCAAGTGCCCTTGTCCTTACTCCCCTGGAGGAGGTTTCCTAAGCATGGAGGGACCATGGTAGGGTTAGATACATAAACTGTCTGCCTGGTTTTCTACAGGGCTCCAGGGAGTTTGTTGCATAGCCCTACAGACACCCCCTCTCCACTGTGAATTGCCACCACCACAGTGGAGTCTCCTACAGAGTCCAGATGGGGAGGATTGATGCCACTGAGGTGACTGACCCACCTTCCCATATCATGTGGCTAATGTTGATAAATGATCTGGCCCCAGGAGTCTATACAAGGAGGGGCAGGAGCCTGTTGGATGTCTGTGATGGGTGGGAGAGAGAAAGGGAAATCCATGTGGGGGTTGAGCAGAAACATATATGTATTCTTCACAGGGGGTGTAGGATGCTTGCATCAGGATTCTCTTGGGATAGTGGGCATTTGGGGGTGCATCAGAGATTTTGGACATGCATTGGGCCACTGTAGGGTATAGTACAGATGGGATTTTCTGCAGGAAGATGAGGGGAGCAAAAAGTCTCCATGTTTCCCATGGCAAGCTGGGAATACACTATGCACTATACACTATGCATATGTAAACAGAGTCAGGATGAGCTCCACCCTGACATCTGGTGGTGAGTTGTGGCAAGTTGTGGAAAAGAACTTCAGGGGCTGATCTTATTTGCATAGGCACACCCACCCCACCTAGCATGAGCCCATAGCTGCCCAAACGGTCACTTTGGCTGCTGTGGGATCCCCAGTGTCTCTGTTATTGGGGCAGGAAGAATAAATTGTTATTATCCTGATTATGTGAATCAAGGACAGTGAAACTGTACTTGGCTTTTTGTTATGATGGAGGGACTCACCATCAACTAAGTAGCACTTGCTAGGCAAGGGACATGGATTCCAAAACTCAGTGAATTGAGAGAGGCTAGGGACAGGTATTAGTACCTGGTGGTGTAGGCCCTGAAACATCAATTGCACTTCCTTCTCTCTCCACTGTGGAACATCAGAGCTAATTTTGGGTCTATTAGGAGTCTAGGTACAGGTGCTGAGCTGAATTTGCTTTGGGCTTATGATACACCAGCACTGAGGCTTCCACTACTACAAGCTGAAATCACTAAAAAGATAAAATTACAAAGAGCTGAAATTGCTGAGCACTGTGTTAAGTAGTGGGAAGCCTGAAGATACATTGCTGGGCAGCGAGCGGAACAGCTTGCGGGATGGTGGGTGGGGTGGCGAGCGGTTTGGAGTGAAGCCCTATGGAGCAGCGGGGCAGTCAGCTTTGGATCATGTAAGGTGCCCTTACCTTCCTCCCCCCCACCCCAACACACACATTTTACCCAGACAGGGAAGTAACACTCTGCAGATGAACTTCTGAACTCTGGGGCCGGGCTTTTGGGACTTTGGGGTTGCTGGACTCAAGAGACGTTTGGGTAGTTGGACTCAAAAACCAGAGGGAAAGGACATGGCCCAATTTGCTGGGGTGGGTCTTTGCTCATGGTTTCGTTGATGAACCCTAGTTGTGGTGTTTTCCCAATTTAATGCTGATGTCGTTTACCTCATGTTATTAAAGATTTTCTGCTACATCGAGACTCTGTGCTTGCGAGAGGGGAAGTATTGCCTCTTTGAGGTGCCGGGGATGTTTGTAAGATTTTCCCAGGTCACTGGGTGAGGGCTCGAGCCGGTTTTGCATTTGCTTTGTTGAGAGGGAACCCCTGTGTACTGAACCCGGCCCTTGCTGCTATCAACTCAGCCTGGCAGAAGGGTTATACATACAAGGCATTTAGATCAGCAGGACAAAACATGAAAGCAGGATAATTTACTTCTATATGCTATGAGTGTGATTCTGATTTTACCTATCCTGGTGTGCACCAGGGTAACTCTGTTGTCTTTGGTGGGGTTACACTGTCATGAGATACCTTAGTCCTGTGGGTTGAGTAGCATCACCTTTCAACAAAAAGTACTCAGGTGAATAGAAGTGCCCAGGTTGATTGAACAGAGATATAAGGGACAGACGGACATAAGTAGTCATACCTAAAAAGTCTCTTCAGGTTTGAACGGTTCTATCATTTTGAGAAATATATTCCCTACATATCAAGGTAGGAGATATCACAGGAGCTGGCTCGCTCTCTCAATTTGCAAGAAACTTTTAAAAATTTGAGTCTTTATAAAGGGGAAAAAATGGCAAAATAAGTCCACTGACTGAAGCAGTTAGTGTAATGAAGGAGGCTGAAAACACACCAAAGAAAAGAAAGTAGTACTCTTCAGGAACCATTTCAGCAGAGCGGGACACAGTGGACAATGCTCCTGTATCTTTAGGGAGCACAGTGAGGCCGCTACACCACCCTCAGAGAGGTTATCCCGTGCTCTCCTCTTTGCACCCCGCCAGCTGGTGCAGGATGGCAGGGTTTGTGGCACCACACCCAATTTCCAAGGCTAGTGCCAGTGCAGCACTAGAATCCTTGTACACCCTGAGAGAAGGATTCCCACTATACCCAGTCCCTTAGCTATGTAGGCAGACAGTTCATATTTAAATAGCTCCCACCCCTGTGTCAGGGGTGTCAGGAAGGGAGAGAAGCTGACTGGGGAAAGAGGAAGAAAAATGCAAAGACAACTACAGATAAGTAACTTTCTTTCAGTTCCTCATCCTGCAGTGGAAAAATCTTAAGAGACTGTGGATGTAACATGCAATATGGATAAGGAAGAAGGCTTACCTTACAGGAGAGTTTCAATTTTTAATCCTCTGCCCCAAGGAAACCACTGTCTAAGCAGCCAAGTCCTATCTGCAGTGCCTAATGGAAGCAGGAGGTGGAGAAAAGACCCCATCGCAGCAGTACATATTTAGCTGGTGAATAAGCAGATGCCTTAGCCTCCTCTGCCCAGGAGGCTGAAATTCTGTTAATGAAGGGCCCTCTACCATTAATTGGAGAGACACAACCTGCCTTTTTATAAAACAAATTTATAATTTCCTTAATCCATCATTGGGAAATAAAAAGCTTTGATGCTTTAATTCCCTTTCTGTGACCATGGCAACAAGAAAGGGGGGTGGGGGCTAGGGGCTTAATTTTCCCCTCCACAGGAATTTACACAAATAGAAAGTTAACATTCTCTCGGTGTGAGTGAGTATCTCCTGGAGAGGCATAGAGAGAGTCAGACAAAAGGCAGGTACCACAATAGGGTGATTAAGGTGGAAACTGGAGTTAGGGATAAACTACACTATTTGGGGCAGGGCATGGGGGGAGTTGTAGAGGGGATGGAGGAGGTGAAATACAATGATGGCTAACCTCAGTTCAGCCATCCTTTAGGGAGAAGAATCAGCTCACAAAAAGTTACCCTTTGAGGAAAAGTTGCAGGGAGACTCCCCTTAAAACCCTTAGCACTAATGCTACATCTCATTGTGGAACAACATATCTGTTTCCAAAAAAACACCCTTTTCACTACAGCATTACCAAAAAAAAAAAAAAAAAATACAGAATAAAAGGATGAAAGGACACAGCTCCTAATATATAATATAGTTATGTTCAACATAATAGAATTAATCAAACCATATGTTACACAGAAATGAAATACATACCAACAACAGTAAAGTAAGTGCTCAGTACATCAGACGATTTGGAGCCCTGTCTAACTATCTGGGGTGCTATTCACTTGAGTGGAGCCAGGATTTCACTGCTGGATTTCATCATTGCTCATGAAGGAAACAGTTTATGGGGCTTCAGATATTTAGAGATGAACTCATAGTATTCTTTTTTGCAAGTCTAGAATCTCTAAGGGGCAGGTTCTGATCTCTTTACTCACAGTGACTAGCACCTCACTCCAAAAGGAGTGCCGCTGACTCAGGGGACTCATATTTCACTTCAGGGGGACTTTTTGAGGAGGAGGTATCACTCAGCATGCATAAGGGTCTCAGGACTGGGCTCTGAACCTTATAAGCCAAAAATTGGAGCAAGCCCAGTATTCCAGCCTTAGCTGGGAGGACACCCCTTCAAAGATGAAGAATAAAATTGAATTGCAAATGTTCTTAGGGTGGTATTTGTTCACAAGTCTGCTAGGTTAGCTGATTTTTTTAATAAGAGACGTGCTTATTGCGAGTTTAGTTTTCATTATTTTATGTGTAAATTCTCTTACTTCCTAATTCATAGTGTTGGCACCTTCTCCTGATTGCATTAAATGACAACTAGAAATACAGTAAATACTGTCCTACTACATTTCCTACTATAGTAGTGTTGCTGTTTGCTGAGCACTCCCCCATGGCCAGAGGTTGCTTTGCAGGTATCCCGCCCCATTAGTCCCTTCTTGCAGGCCCTTTGAAAATTCCACACTATCTTTCACTTGGTTAACAGCACCCCCACCTGGGGCTGGCTTAAGAACAGAAATAATTCAAACAATCCTCAGGTTCCCAAAATAAAGTCCATAACCATAACACACCAGTTAATACTCAGCCCTGGTTCTTGTGCCACACTCTTCCTTTGTCCTAATCCTCTCTACCTAAATCCACCAGTCCCGGCCCTTTCTAGCAGGAGCCCAGGTCCTGGCTTCCTTCTCTTGTCAACTGCAGCTTCCTGCTGCTCTTTATAAGGAATCCCCATATTCAACCCAGCTGTGTCTCTATAGTAATCAGGGTTGGCTAGCTTCAGGCCCTCTGGTCTTTAAGAGCTGAGCCCCCCTGTTACACCTAATAATTTCCATGTAACCAATAACTTTATCTGCCAACAGATGTAATATGATCATAAGAACTTAAGAACAGCCATACAGGGTCAGACCAAAGGTCCATCTAGCCCAGGATCCTGTCTTCCAACAGTGACCAATGCCAGGTGCCCCAGAGGGAATGAACAGAACAGGAAATCATTAAGTGATCCATCCCCTGTCACCCAGTCTCAGCTTCTGGCACCAGTGGGACAGATGTTTGCTATGAATGGGAAGAGAGGTATGCACAAGTCTACCTCTATCTTAAAACGTGGCCCACACTCTGAAAAAGTCTGTGAACCTCTGGCTTAGGTAATGGCAAATTTTCTAGAACATACCTGAGTGTTGGCTCCATTCTGTGGGGAGTAGGTCATGTCTGCTGAGACTTGCAGAGTCCCCATTTTCTCTTTCCCTGTGTGTATAACTGAGATCTACAGCCTTCAAGTGGAGAGTAGAACTACTGCTGATAACAGGAAGCCACTCCAGGTATCACCTCCTCCACCACCTGTTGGCTCACCCAGTTGACTGCTGCCATGCTCTTGCATTTTACCAGAACATGAAAACCTGAGAAGAAGGCTTTGCTAATAGCAACGCGGCGCTAGGAAATAGGTGCTTCAACCATATTTTTCCTGGGGCCAAAGAGAAGTTTCTAAAGGGGCTACCTCAGCTATCAAGAACCAAGTGTGTAGAACAATTATTTCTACATATTCATCCATTAAAGGAAGAGTTGTACTGAAGAAATTATACCTAGGCCTCACTCCCTACAAAACCAAAACTTCAAAGGGAACTAGAGAAGTGTCACAAAATGAAGACATTTGAAACAGATGTATCTGTTAGTGATTGGTTTGATAGCAGCTAAATCTAAGTAGTTCCATTACACCAGCACTGCAACCTGAACATTCCATAATGGAATTACACTTAACACATTTCACTGTCACCACATTGTTACTCTCAATTTCTTTTGCCATAATCTATTATTTGTGGGAATATTCATTTACCAACAAGTTCAAAGATGGTTAACACTAGCTGATCTCCCCTTAAAATTAATATCTATGTCTTTTACACTTCATTCCAGCCCCTAAATCAATATAATCCTTCATTAAAAACAGAAGGGCATTAGTATTTATCTCAAGACGATGTCATGCTCAAGCCCACTTCATGGCTAAACACTCTATCTCATAGTTGCTACAAGAGTTAGGCACACCCGTCTTTAGCATCTACAAGAAAAGTCATGGGGTCAGTGGGAAGAGTGGATTTTGAGTTGAGTGTCAAAAATACTCACCCACCTTTGAGCAGTTTTACCTTAACGTCTGTGGGTCTATGCACCATAGGTTGACATTTACATATCAGTATTGCTTACAGTAGAACCAAGTATCAGTGTTATCTTGTGAACATCAGACAGAACAAGGGTATCTGTAAGAACACACCATTAGAGCATTCTCTCTTTAGGCCAGTGAGGCAGACCATTTGCTCAGATGAGTGAGTATGACTGAATTTTCTTAGATTTAGACAAAGGGTATGTTCAAGAGGAATGACAGAAGTAAAGATGATGTGAAACCCAGTATTCTGTGTATATTATTAGGGAGATGACTTTGGGTATGTGGGTGGGTGAGTGTGCCGGTGAGGGGGTAAACATAAGCATAATTGTGTATTGATGGTGGATACTATTTGCAGTTTATGATGTTTTTAAGTGAGGTTAACAAAGAAGCCATGACGAATGTAAGGTAGGTCTCTTTTTCTACATCATATTGAAGTACCTCTCTTCTTTGCAAACGAAAACGTACTTGAAGGCCAATGGAACTGCAGGAAAAGCCTGATGGGATTGATCCTTATCTTAAATAAACAAATACCATTAACCAGTTTTAAGAGTGTTGTATATCTAAATGACTGACTGCAATGCCCTCTTCCTTTTTCCCCCCCTCTGCTGAGCATCTCCTTGGGACATTAGGGCTGCATCTAGCTGCAGATGCCACAACACAGTGAATGACAAAAACTGCTTCTTGTGGCAGGTGCTGAATATTAAGGAGGATCTCACCACTCATCTTACTCCATGGACCACTATCTCTCGACCTGGGGGTGGCCTGGAATTTTGCTACCAGTTCTCTCACATACTACTTGCTATCAGGAGAGCCTCCTCTCCTTGTAAGTACCTGGATAGGAGGGGATTTCAGTTCCATGATAGAAATGTAGAGCTGGAAGAAACCTGGAGAGGTCACCTAATCCATCCCTCCATGCTGAGACAGGATTAAGCATACCTAGACCAAACCCAACAGGTTTTTATTTAACCTGTTCTTAAAAACTACCAACGACAGGGATTCCACAACCTGTTCCAGTGCTTAACTATCCTTATCGTTAGTTTCCCCCAATATCTAACCTGAATCTTCTCTGCTGGAAACTAAGCCCATTACTTCTTGTCCCATCCTCAGTGGATGTGGAGAATAGTTGCTCACCATCCTCTTTATAACAAACTTTTACATAAGCTGAAGGCTGTCGTGTCCCCACTTAGCTCTTTCTTCTCAAGACTAAACATCTTCAAGTCTTTCAACCTTTCCTCATAGGTCATGTTCTTTAAACCTAGTTCCTCTTCTTTGGACTCTCTCCAATTTGTCCACACCTTTCCTAAAGCATGGTGACCAGAACTGGACACAGTCCTCCAGCAGAGGCCTCACCAGTGCCAAGCAGAGCAGGACAATTACCTCCCATGTCTTAAAAATGACACTTCTGTTAGTACACCCCACTTAGTGCCACCAACAGTAATTTTCATCCTACCTCCACATCTTAGAGAGGGAAAGGCAGACACTGATGGTTCCTCTCTCCCTGAAAGAGGTCACTGATGGTGGTGGTACTGTCTCCACTCCCTAAAAGGAGACATGGCAGTGATGAGAAATTGCTTAAGGAGGAAATGTGATGAAATGAATGGGGTTGAGACATGAGCCCCATTTATCCTGATACTTGTAGGCAACGGTAGCTGCTCTAATGACCGGTGGCAATGCAGAGGTGTGGGAAGGGATTTGATTCCAGTGGATCCTTCTCAGACTCCTAGGATTGAATCAGATCTGTTGCCAAGAGCGTATTGCTAGAGGAAGGTGGGTTCATCCTGGTTGTTTGATCTCCTTTGATTTATAGCATCTGCAGAATATTTTACCATTTGCTAAGCTACTTCTTCTACAGCCCTGACATCATCTGGAAGGGTCACAGCTTCTGCCTAAAATAGGAAGAGAAAATAGTAAATTTCAATAGATGGACCTTTTCAAACAGATTAAATAAAATCTTTATGGGAAAAAATAAAACCAAAAACTGCATTTGCATTTAACTTAGCCAGCCAAGGAATAAACGTAAACATACATTTATATTAATTCATTAATTAGTTGATTTGTAGGCACAGTGTCTGTAGCAGCGACAGGATATCCACACTTTAGGAGGCAATGGCCTCTTTTCCCTTGGTCAGGGGCTGAGTACGTTTTGCCTGCCCAAATGTCACGGACTACAGCAACTGGGAATTCAGCTGCTTGGGCCTCTGTGTGGTGCTTCATGCAGCATTACAGACTTCAGAGACTGACCATTTGGGTTCTACTACATACAAAAAAAATAGCGACAATGGTGCAGAGCTGCCTACGTTAAATAGCAAAGCAACATTGATTAGCCAGGCTAACTTTATTTCAAGTGACTTTGCACAGAGTGCACTGGTGGGAGGTGTGTGTTACTTTTATTTAATCTTCTCTCAGTCTAAGTCTCCTTGTGCAATGTGGTCTCCATGATTAAACCCCCAATTATCTTTCCAATGAGGCTTTCCAGTATTTTTGCCTGGATCTGCCAGTTTGAATTTGTTAAGGAAGTTTGTCTATAGTGCATACAAAGCAAGGATTTTTTACCTTTTTTGAGTGGCAGGGCTGGGTGGCATTCAGGGAATAACTACAGTTTACGTGGTATCAGTTATTAAACCAACTAACCTCTCGTAACCTTAGTGAAAACAGGTATTAAAGTCACCCCCAAAAACTCTTAATTACAAAGAGAAAATCAGGCTCTCCTAAATGTAGATGGAATGGGAACAGGGAAGAGTAACACACACAGCCTGTAACTAGCTGTCTCATTTCCTTGTCTTTATCACTGTATTTGTTAGGTGGGAGACCTCTAGCACAACTCATGTTCCTTCAAATCTAAAGAGCAGCTTCTTCAGCCAAGAAGGAAACAAGGAGTAATGCAACTGGGACAACAGAGAGTGGTCTTCATTCCAAAGCCACGGGGGCAAGATGAAGCATTAGCAGACATACGCAAAGCCAACAAGTAGCTAAGTCGTCCAAAGCAAACATTTAATATCACTTGGGCAAACAGCTCCTGCTGAGTGTGAAACATTCATTCCAGATCATAAACATTAACAGGCAGTGACAGAAGTTTGCCTTATAACAGCTCCAGGGAAAGGGTGACTGATACTTTCCCGCTTGGAACAAGAATCTGGAGGGAAAAGCAACCTTTCCAGTGGATCCTTGGCAGCAGCAGCAATTCTGACCAGTTTCTTATCAGTCATATTGTTGGCAACCCAGAGAAGGCCCCTCCCAGGCGCCCACAAGTTTCTCTGTTAAATAGTCAGTGGATTCCAGCCAATAAGCATTCATATTCATCGGGCGTGGAGGAATGAGGGGATGTGAGATAGCAAAGGTTTCCCTATCAGTCAATTAACCAAATCATTAGGAAGTCTTTTTAATCATTGTCTGTTGTCGAATGTCCTTCACAGAGACGCTGAAGCTTCACAACAGCTGGTCACCCCATACCCTCTGCTGAAGTGTCCCATCCCTCTCTTCAAGTAGGAAAAACTGAACACTTGGTTTATGCCCCAGGGGCCCCGAAGGAGAATCTTCATGCTGTTCCTGCTGTCACGCCCTCTATAAACAAGCAAACTTTTCCTGGGAAGGGGTTCTAACTTCTAGAGGGTCGTGAGAATGGCCCAGTGACCTCCTCTCAAAGGGCCCCTCTCCCAAGGCCTTGAAGAAATGATTCTGAGATCTCTCTGCAGGGAGCAGACGGAGCCCTTGCTCTACCCACAGTTCTCATGATGATGAGACTAATCTTCCGGGAATGCACTTGAATCCCTTCCCTACCCCTGGGCTTCAAGAGGATGAACCTGTGATCTCTCTCCAGGGAGCATTTAGTCTTTCATTTTTTTGCTTTCAACAATTGTAACTCGTTCTGCAAAGCCTTAGTCTTTTGTTACAGCCTCTTGCAAACTACAAATACATTTACAATCTGCCCAATGAGAGAAAATGGTGTAGCATAATCACCCCAAATTCAGTGCATTCAGAATAAATCACCTACCGCAAGAGACTGTCCACAACAGACCACTAACAATGCAATCCACTGTAGGCTCATAGAAACTGACATTCAAATTCACATGTCCAAGTATTCACAGCAACTGAATTTTAACTTCACAAGTATGAGTATTCACACCAATCAGGGACCAGAAACAATACCATGTGACTTCTCTGATCAGTCATAAATGACCATCACAGCTCAAAAATCAGGAGACATTAAGCAAATACTCACAAACAGCTGTTTGCAATCAATACAAAGACTGAGTAATTTCAAATAAATGAATGTGAGGAAATCACCATCTGATTGTGCAAAGGGGAACCAAATTCATTGTTGTTTATTACATGTTTATTCATGTTTATTACAGTAGGGCCTGAGGGCCAACCAAGAATGGGATCCCATTGTGCTCGGCGCTGTACAGACACAGAGTAGCAGACAGTCCCTGCCCCAAACAGTTTACAATCTAAATAGACAAGACAGACACCGGGTGGGTGACAGGGTAGAACACGCAAGCGGGCTAAGCCATGTGATGGCAGCTAACAGCGTGTTAGTCCTATAATGAGGATGATGATTTGAGGTTGGGGGTTACTTAGGAGGGGATCAGCTAAATGGAAAGAAAGAAAGGGGAAGATGGGTGAGGACAGGGCAGAGGAGCAGAGGGTTAGAGGGATAAGTGTGGAGTGTAGCTGGATAAGTGACTCTGTGAATACTTACTCAGCTCCATTTACAGAAATCATTTCTCCTCCAAAAGCTCGCAGGTGTTAAATCAACCAAACCACATCAGAGCCCATGTCTTGGGGTGTGGTCTGGCCTTTTTGCAATAAGCTGCAAGCACAAAGTGATCATGGAGCTAACACTGCTGTTACTGGTAAGCCAATGCGGCAGAATCACCCCACTGAAGGAGGATTCTCAACGGATGTCAAGCCAGCAAAGCTGCACTTATGCCAGCTGTCTTTTTGGCTGGCAGTGTATGGAGCATTACCAAGGAAAAAGAGGTGAGACATGAACCTGCTTGGAACTTGACAATCCTCAGTGACTATAATGGCCCCTTGAGACTGTTGACAGTCGTTGTAACTTCAGAGCAAAGTTCAGGCAACTCTAACTCATGAAATGGGACCAGCAAAGCCAGCTGAGGAAGAGAAGAGCCCAAAGGCATCTTACAACCATGTTTCCAAACAGCCCTCCTGTGGTGCACCATGTGCATTCCTTGGCTGCAGCCCAGGGTCTGGGCCCACATCTCTGCCAGAAGATGATACACACGATGCCAAATGCAGCACCGTGGCAAAGCAAAGTGCAACAACAGAAGAGAGCTCGCACCAGCCTAATCCCTTTGCCTGCACCCAACAAATGCAATTGCCTTTCCTTCCTTTTTAAAAAAAATAAAATGTATTGTTGGAGAAGAAAACACTCTATCCTTGCTACTGTTACTTTAAATCACACAGGGGTTTCTTCAACCAAGAAGACCTAGCAGGGGCAAGTGTGACTAGTTTAACAACAGGCATTGGTTTTATTTACAAAGCCCCAGGTGCAAGATAAATCATTTAAAGATGTACATGTGTTTGTACAGCACCTAGCACAATGGGATCCTGGTCCATGACTAGGGCTCCTAGGCACTATGGAAATACAACTAATAAATAACAAGCAGCAGCATCAAGAATGGTGCAAAGCAACACATTATTACATCTTGTCAAAGAGCTCCTATCCACAATGATAAACTAAGAGCAAACCTTGCAGAAATTCCACAGATGTGTAAGCAAATTAATACAAAATGAGCGATGAGACATCACCACAGCAGTAGCTCCAGTGAAAAAGTGATCTTTCTCATCTTGGGACAGGATCCTCAAGCAAACACATCTTCCTTGAGAAATCCTCAGCAACAGCTCTCACTGGTCTGCTTTTGTGATCTAAGAAACCCACAATCTTCCCCTGCAAAAGCCCCTCCTGGGTTCCTAAACGTACACTTGCTATAGGCAAATAACTTATATTGGCATAAGTATCCTTCCTCTCCAGCAGCTTCTATAGGTCATTGCAAGCAGCTTCAGAGAACACAGGCAGCTAGAACAATCCAGAATTTCTGATATGGATTTTGAAATAATATCAATAAACCAACATTTGTCTTAAGCCTTGTTCCTGCAAGTTCTGGTATGCATGTAAAGTTGTAGTGTTCCAGTGTAAGGGTTAGTGCAGGCTGTGTGTGTTTTTGAGTAAGTCCTCCACACTGAACAGTCACCTACCTGCCTGCTCACTTACAATTTCACAGGATAAAGGGGTGGAGCATGGATGGAGAATGGACATGCCTCAAAAGACAGTGGTTTAAGTGCAATCCTCATCATGGTAATGAGTTGCTTAGATACACATTTCCCCTCTTGGACCTTGCCTGTACTAAAACCTGGTAAATACACACAAGTGTTCTCAAGACCAGGTTCCTTGTCCTGTTCATATCTGGTGTCTGTCTACAAAATACCCTCAACCTGTGCTGTATAGGACCAAGCTCTTAGTATTTGCTGATACTTGATTTTGACAGAGAATTCAGAGGCTATATTTTAATGTAGTACCAAACAATAAAAAAGAACCATGATTCTTTTATACCAAATATAGAATTCTATGAATATTGACTACTGTCATAATGAACACCACGCTTTCCTTTGGCTAAATCATCTCCTCCCAGATTGGCGTAGCTCCCTTCTCTGACATCGATGATCGATCTGTGATATACATAACTCTTGCTGAAATTCCACAAACAAAAAAAAAAATTGTTCACTGTCTTCATCAGGGACTTCAGCTTCCTTCCTGGCAGATATGGAAAAAAATATTCTGTCTGTGGGACAGATTATGGAATACACTCTTGGGTTTGCTTCTTATCAGATGGTCTGTTACAGAAAGCAAGCAAAGGTCTACCTTGAAAGGGGAGTCCTTGTGACTACCAAATTTATCTGGGCATAAGCTTTTGTGGGCTAAAACCCACTTCATCAGATGCATGGAGTGTAACATACAGTAGGGAGGTATAAAAACACAGCATATGAAAAGATGGGAGTTGCTTTACCAAGTGTGGGGGGGAACGCTAACGAGCCAATTCAATTACGGTGGAAGTGGGCTATTCTCAACAGTTGACAAGAAGAGGTGGAAATCACTTCTGTAGTGCTAATGAGGCCAATGTAAACAAGGTGGCCCATTTCAAACAGTTGATAAGAAGGTGTGAGTATCAGCAGGGGGAAATTAGTTTTTGTAGTGACCCATCCACTTCAAGTCTTTATTCAGGCCTAATTTGATGGTATCCAGCTTGCAAATTAATTCTAGTTCTGCAGTTTCTCATTTGAGTCTGTTTCTGAAGTTTTTTGTTGAAGAATTGCCACTTTTAAGTCTGTTATTGAGTGTCCAGGGAGATTGAAGTGTTCTCCTACTGGTTTATGAATGTTATAATTCTTGATGTCAGATTTGTGTCCATTTATTCTTTTGTGTAGAGACTGTCTGGTTTGGCCAATGTACATGGCAGAAGGGCATTGCTGGCACATGATGGCATATATCACATTGGTAGATGTGCAGGTGAACGAGCCCCTGATGGTGTGGCTGATGTGATTAGGTCCTATGATGGTGTCCCTTGAATAGATATGCGGACAGAGTTGGCACCGGGGTTTGTTGCAGGGTTTGGTTCCTGTGTGGTGTGTAGTTGCTGGTGAGTATTTGCTTCAGGTTGGGGGGCTGTCTGTAAGCAAGGACTGGCCTGTCTCCCAAGGTCAGGAACAGTATCCCCGATAATGTCACAGCAAACTTGGTGGCTGAACTTTGTGACTTTGTCCTCTACCACAACTATGTCAGATTTGGGGACAATCTATACCTTCAAGTCAGCAGGACTGCTGTGGGTACTCGCATGGCCCCACACTATGCTAACATTTTTATGGCTGACTTAGAACAACGCTTCCTCAGCTCTCATCCTGTAACGCCCCTACTCTACTTACACTACATTGATGACATCTTCATCATCTGGACTCATGGGAAAGAGGCCCTTGAGGAATTCCACCAGGATTTCAACAATTTCCACCCCACCATCAACCTCAGCCTGGACCAGTCCACAGAAGAGATCCACTACCTAGACACTAAAGTGCTAATAAGCGATGGTCACATAAACACCACCCTATACCGGAAACCTACTGACTGCTATATTTACCTACATGCCTCCAGCTTTATCCAGACCACATCACATGATCCATTGTCTACAGCCAAGCTCTAAGATACAACCACATTTGCTCCAATCGCTCAGAAAGAGACAAACACCTACAGGATCTCTATCAAGCGTTCTTACAACTACAATACCCACCTGCTGAAGTGAAGAAAAAGACTGACAGAGCCAGAAGGGTACCCAGAAGTCACCTACTACAGGACAGGCCCAAAAAAGAAAGTAACAGAACGCCACTAGCTGTCACCTACGGCCCCCAACTAAAACCTCTCCAGCGCATCATCAAGGATCTACAACCTCTCCTGAAGGACGATCCCTCACTCTCACAGACCTTGGGAGACAGGCCAGTCCTTGCTTACAGACAGCCCCCCAACCTCAAGCAAATACTCACCACACAACAAAAACACTAACCCCGGAACCAAACCCTGCAACAAACCCCGGTGCCAACTCTGTCCGCATATCTATTCAAGGGACATCATCATAGGACCTAACCACATCAGCCACATCATCAGGGGCTCGTTCACCTGCACATCTTACCAATGTGATATATGCCATCATGTGCCAGCAATGCCCTTTGCCTTGTACTGATACTCACACCTTGTAAACTGTTTGAAATGGGCCACTTTGTTTACATTGGCCTCATGAGCATTACAAAAGTGATTTCCACCCCTTCTTGTCAACTGTTGAGAATAGCCTTTCATAAATATAAAGGGAAGGGTAAACACCTTTAAAATCCCTCCTGGCCAGAGGAAAAACCCTTTCACCTGTAAAGGGTTAAGAAGCTAGGATAACCTCGCTGGCACCTGAGCACAATGACCAATGAGGAGACAAGATACTTTCAAAGCTGGGGGAGGGATGGGGAGAAACAAAGGGTCTGGGTCTGTGTGATGCTTTTGCCGGGGACAGAAGAGGAATGGAGTCTTAGAACTTAGTAAATAATCTAGCTAGATATGCGTTAGATTATGATTTCTTTAAATGGCTGAGAAAATAAGCTGTGCTGAATGGAATGGATATTCCTATCTTTGTGTCTTTTTGTAACTAAAGGTTTTGCCTAGGGGAATTCTCTATGTTTTGAATCTAATTACCCTGTAAGGTATTTACCATCCTGATTTTACAGAGGTGATTCTTTTTTACTTCTATTAAAATTCTTCTTTTCAGAAACTGAATACTTTTTTCATTGTTCTTAAGATCCAAGGGTTTGGGTCTGTAGTCACCTATGCAAATTGGTGAGGATTTTTATCAAACCTTCCCCAGGAAGCATAGTGCAAGGTTTTGGTGAGCATACTGGGGGGAAAGACATTTCCAAACGGGCTCTTTCTTAATAAAATAAAACCGGTTAGACGTTTGGTGGTGGCAGCGAAAGTCCAAGGGCAAAAGGTAAAATAGTTTGTACCTTGGGGAAGTTTTAACCTAAGCTGGTAAAAGTAAGCTCAGGAGGTTTTCATGCAGGTCCCCCCATCTGCACGCTAGCATTCAGAGAGGGGAAGGAACCTTGACAAGCTCACTTCCACCTTAATTGAATTGGGTCATTAGCACTGACCCCCCACTTGGTAAGGCAACTCCCATCTTTTCATATGCTGTGTTTTTATACTTCCCTACTGTATGTTGCACTCTGTGCATCTGATGAAGTGGGTTTTAGCCCACAAAAGCTTATGCCCAGATAAATTTGGTTGTCTCTAAGGTGCCACAAGGACTCCTTGTTGTTTTTGCTGATACAGACTAAGACAGCTACCACTCTGAAATCTGTTACCTTGAAAGAGTTATTGGAGAACTGGTCTGATTAATAGTCTCGCATGTGGCATTGGAAATGTATACTCCAAGAGGATATTATATGCCTATTATTTTGGCCTATTGTGCTGGACAAGACACATCTGTCAAGCCAAATTCATTTTGGTGGAAGTAACTTATTATGGCTAACCTATCCCCATGGCCAGACTTTTGATGAAGAGAAGGGAAACGTGTTTACTGTAAAGCCCAGAATCGCAGCCTGAGATATACAGTTGGGAGATATGTGACACTGCTGCTGCATCAGGCTGTGATGCTCTCTACCTCGGGGGGACACCCTACACCCCCATGTTCATCTTTATAAAATGATTGTGTGGTATCCAATGCAAAGTTTGTCACGTGGGTGTCTTCAGAAGGCTCATAATGCACTGAGCATGGTTGTTATAGTGGTGTTATAGTAATTGTTACAGTAATGTTATAGTAAGGTTGTAGGTTATAATTTCATGTATATAGGTATGAGGCTGAAAATGTATGCTCATGGCTTAAAGCAAGCCCATGCAAAAACTCTCCAAGAACAGAGAGGCAGTTCACACCTCATCAGGGCATGGATGGGACAAACCCAGCCCAGCCTCACAGAAACAAAGGACACTGGCTTAGGCAGCAACAAAAGAAGCTGTTAGACCCTCAAGGGAGTCACCCCCTTCCTTTGGTCAGTTTTGGACTGTGATGAGGTAATGCTCACCTGACTCTGAAGAGGGGGGAAGCCAAGAGGAAAGAAAGGACATGATAAAAAGGAGACACATTTTGCCACGCTCTCTCTCTTCCACCTACATCTACAGACATCACCACCACCAAGCGACTGAAACGCTGGTCAAAGGGGAGAGCCTGACTGAAAAGTAACCAGTCAGCCTGTAGTGAGAAGCATCTAAGTTTTTAAGGAGATTGAAAGTAAGATCAGCTTAGAATGCATTTTGCTTTTATTTCATTTGATCAAATCTGACTTGCTATGCTTTGATTTATAATCTCTTAAAATATATCTTTATAGTTAATACATTTGTTTATTCTACCTGAAGCAGTGCGTTTGGTTTGAAATGTGTCAGAGGCTCCCCTTGGGATAACAAGCCTGGTACATACCAATTCTTTGTTAAATTGACAAACTCATATAAGATTGCAGCGTCCAGGGGCATAACTGGATGCTTCAAGACAAAGGTTCCTAGGGTTGTGTCTGGGACCAGAGATATTGGCTCATGTCATTCGCTTGCAAGTAGCTGGGAGCAGCTTACATACCAGAGGCTGTGCATGAACAGCCCAGGACTGGGAGTTCTCACAGCAGAGCAGGGTAAGGCTAGCTCCCAGAATCAAGGATTGGAGAGGCCTAGCAGATCACTGGTCCAGATAACACCAGAAGGGAACATCACACAGGCCTAGAACTTTCTACATTGGGAGGTTTTCATCTGGCATAATTACTATTGTTAAAAACTTAGGCCATAGTGCAGGGGTCGGCAACCTTCAGCACACGACCCATCAGGGTAATCCACTGGCGGGCCATGAGACATTTTGTTTACATTGACCGACCGCAGGCACACACCCCCCGCAGCTCCCACTGGCAGCAGTTCACCATTCCCGGCCAATAGGAGCTGGGGGAAGAGGTGGGCCACAGGGACATGCTGGCCGCTGCATTCCACAGCGGGGAGCTGCGAGGGGCCATGCCTACAGACGCTCAATGTCAGCAAAAGTCTCGTGGCCCGCTGGTGGGATTACTCTGATGGGCCGCGTGCCAAAGGTTGCCGACCTCTGCCATAGTGTTTAAATTGGGTGTGTAAGGGGGGCACTAAACCTATATTTAGGCACCTGTTGACTTCTGCTGGAACTGAGAGTTCACCTTTGAAATCAGATGCCTAAATATGAGTATAAAAGCCTAATAAATCTTAGGGCTTAGCAAGATCCACTTTTCCTAGTGATTAGACTAATGGTATTTGCATTCTGCTCAACACTTATTTCTGGGCTTTTATTTGTATTTTCCGTCCTTTGCCAATAAAATCTGCTTTTACTTAAGATTCCTGGAATTAGATTGGGAAACTGTTCAGGAAGGAATAGTCACTGTTGAGCCACATACTAGATTTCACCTGCTTAGTCATGGTACTGATTCCATTATTGTGTATATACAAGTTGATTTTATTTTTAACCACAGCAGGAGCTAATTTTTGGCTTAAAGCTATTAAACAAAACACTACAGAAGTGAGTATCATTGACTGGATTATTATTATCTAGGTGAGCCAAAAGTTTTATATGGAGCAGAGAACTAGACCCATCTAGACCAAGTCAGGTTTTCTGGACTGCCACCCAATTGTGCCTTATGGCACCTTCTGGTGGCAGTGTAGCACAACTGGATACAGTCCTTCATGGGTTTACCTTGTAAATAGCAGCCTACTTTTGGAACACAGCTCTGAGAAGTACTGGCCTTTCTCTTGATAGGTCCAGGAAAAAGACAAAGCAGCCTTTCTTCTAGGCCGCCGTAACTCTCTGAAAATGCTGAAGCACTGAAAGAATACTTTGGTGTTCTGATAATAATGAGGGCTACAAAAAAAAAAAGATAATTTTGGTGAACTGGAAAACCAAAATAAGAGACCGTGTATTGAGCTGGAGGACAAGAGTGAGTTTGACAGGATTCCCTTTACAAATCTGTAAAGTGGATGACCATGACCTCAGCTGGAATCCATTTTTGGATTGATTCTGTAAGGGGAACCATCTCCCCTATCATTTGTTCTACGGGTTAATACATTCATTGGGCGTCACAGTTAGCAGGTGGGCAGCCTTTTTCTCCCTTTTATTCTCTGTTTCTTTTCTTCTTTATTTTTGTTCTTCTTTATGTTTGTAGAGTGTTTGGGCCGCTCACTGAAAGGTGCTAAGTGGGTACAGTGTATTTTGTCAGTCATAGAACTTGTCTGTGTGCTCTGGTTTGCATTCTCTTAGTAGAGCATCTAAGTGTTATTTTATTGCATTTTCTGCTTTGTGTGGCAAATAGGAATAGAATAATACCAAAACCAATTGTGTTAAACACTCTAAGATATCGTTCTAGTATACTATTCTTCCATGTTCTTAGTAATCTTGATTCCTGTTTTGTTCCCTTTTCTTTTCTAAGGCATAAGCATATTTTCATAAACACATTTACATCACTGGGATTAGAAGTCCCTGGTTCATAACTAGTACAGTTAACTGGATGTATCTTTACTCATGGAAGCAGTCCCACTCCCTGCCTAAGTGTCTGCAGACTGGGACCATAAACATGGTTGTCATAATGAAAATGCCTAACTTTAAAAAATTCAACTTTACACTCTCTTTATTTTAGCTAATTCTAATTTCAGTGAACAAACCTTTACCATGAGCTAGATCATTCAAGGAGAGGCTGAAGCTCAGCATTTCATCTCTAGTCCTTTCTTTTGAATCATGTACATTTATCCAATAAATGAATCAATGCCTCTTGGAGTCCTATGCACAGAGACTGCAAAATATAAATGAGGTAAAATAAATATATATTTTAACTTCAAATAAAGCTCACAAACTTTCTACTTTAGATAATCCAAGAAATTCATGTCTGTTTTTCATTTATGGAGTGTGAAGCTGAACACAATTTAGGTTCCACAAGTGAAATTTCATTAAAAACCCTGTGCATGGCTCTGTCCATGGGCTGAGTTGCTTCCAGCCTTATTCCCCGTTCTATTAGTGTCCTATCAATAACAGCCCCTCCAGGGAATATTGGCCCTTTGTTTCCAGTTCCACTGATGTGTTAAAGGTAAAGGGGTACCAGAGTCCGGGAGGGACTCAGGGGCCAGTGGCAGGTGAGACACCGGCCTGCAGAGGGCGCTCCAAAGGCTGGAAAGAGCTAATTCCCAAGACGACCAGCAGGAGGCACTGCACCGGTGAGTTGTCACTTTGCTACAAGACAGTATGAATTATAGATCAGAGACCAAAAAATACAGTACAATCCTTGGGCCATCAGTCCAGCATTCTGGGTCCATCATGGGAAAATTTCTTGGCTGTTAAGTAGCCACTATTGAAAATCTTATGTGACAACCATGCAGTTTAGAGCTGCATAAAATACTTTCGTGCTATTTTGAGACATCTAAGAAAAGGTACATTTCTATAGAAATCTGACCCCAGAGCTATGGCCACTTACACTAGATCTGACCCACTCAGATAGTGTATTTTCTGAGCCTTCAAAACAAGTTGAACTTAATTTTTTTTCAGAGTAGCAGCCGTGTTAGTCTGTATCTGCAAAAAGAACAGAAGTACTTGTGGCACCTTAGAGATTAACCAATTTATCAGAGCATAAGCTTTCGAGGGCTACACCCCACTTCATCAGATGCATAGAACGGAACATATAGTAAGATAGATAGATAGATATACACATACACACACACAAGAAACTGCTGAGCTTGAATTAATATGCAAACTAGATACCATTAACTTGGGTTTGAATAGAGACTGGGAGTGGCTGGGTCATTACACATATTGAATCTATTTCCTTAAGTTAAGTATCCTCACACCTTCTTGTCAACTGTCTAAATGGGCCATCTTGATTATCACTACAAAAGTTTTTTTTCTCCTGCTGATAATAGCTCATCTTAACTAATTAGCCTCTCACAGTTTGTATGGTAACTTCCAACTTATCTGTATGTATATATAAATATCTTACTATATGTTCCATTCTATGCATCCAATGAAGTGAGCTGTAGCCCATGAAAGCTTATGCTCAAACAAATTTATTAGTCTCTAAGATGCCACAAGTCCTCCTGTTAGTGTGTTTTTGTTTTGTTTTGTTTTTTTAAGTGCCACACAAATTTTTAGACCACATCTATCCTTGGTTTTAGCTGGCAGAGCAAATTACTTCAGTGGGGTTTGTGCCCATTTATGGAGAACTGAATTTGTCCTGGTCCTATATGTCATTTTTTCTCTTTAGCTGATACTGCACTCTTTGATGATATGGAAATATGGCTGAGGGCCAATTCCTACCCTCAGTGCAGACCACTAAGCTCAAGTATGGCTACAACAAATAATATCATTCATATAAACATAATAGCAATTTTTGGGCCCAGATCTTAGCAGGTGTAAATTGGCATTGATCCACTGAATTAAATGGGGCTATGCTGATTTATACCAGCTAAGGATCTGGCCTTTAGAGTCTTACAAAGATCTATAATAGTCCAAATTACAGGAAACTTAGTCACTATTGTAGACATGTGGCTTTGACAAAGAAACTTTCCCATAAACACTTAAAGTGAGAAGCCCTGATGAGAAGGAATACCTAATTGCTAAAAAATATTTGGCATAAATTCTTTGTATGACTATTCTGACTGTAGAGTGCCCAGACCTGAAGGGCTCTATGTAGCTCAAAAGCTTCTCTCTCTCATCAACAGAAGTTGGCCCAAGAAAAAATATTATTTCACCCACCTTGTCTCTCTCATAAGATGTATGGCAGCAAGGACAGACAATCTCATCCCAGAGTCTAGGATTTCAGTCAAAGATGAAACAGAAAATATAAGATAGCAGCCTTTTTTCCTTTTTCAGAAGCAGCATTAAAAAGTTTTTTTTCATCTCCAAAATACTGTGTCCTAAAGCAACAATATAAATTTTTCAAATAAGTCTGCACATTTGAAATCCTATTTCTTATTTTCCCCCACCTAGATTTCATAAGGTCATGAATAAATTGCAAAAACTAAGGCTTAAGTTTAAGAGGAAAGACTTCTGAGTTATTTTATTTATATATATATTTATATATATATTTATTTATATATAATTTTTTTAAAAAAAGGTGAAAATGCCATTCAGAGAATGGAAGAAAACATGGACTCCAGTTCTTCAAAAACAATAATGTCCCCTGTAAAGTACACTGAAATCCTCATAGAGGTAACTGATATTACAGACTGATAGTGACTACACACATATATATTGTGCCATTTGTAAAAGATGGGGATTGCTCAATTTGTCTGCTATACTAAAAAAAATCTGACAGGAGAAAAAGGCTGTACTAGATATACAGTATGTTTCAGTGCAACTGGAAGCTAGACACCGACCTTCAAGAGCTAGCCTCACAGCTACGTTTTATAACAAGCCTGCCCTGCTTTTGAACAATGTACATGCAGAATGAAAAAGTGAAAAGATGGAAATGTCTGGCAGAATAAACCCCTACAAGCCAGAATCAGTTACATATTTTAATTTAGAAGATATGTAATGAAAGAATAGTTATCAGTTTTCTAACACGACAGTTGTCCCATTCGAGATAGTGTAGATATTGTGGTTTGTAGCTTCACACCAGCTCTGAGTGAGGATGAAGGAGAGAGATTTCCTCCTCCATGCCTCTTCTTGGGAATTGGTCCTGCAGTTTCCTCATCCTGCTGGTCTGTTCTGGCCTTTGTCTCTTTGGGCTCCTGCACACCCTACAAGAGAACTTGGGCAGTTCCTAGGTCCTGGTCTGGTAGGTACCCTTTAAGCCCCCGGTTATCTTCACACAGCAAAGACCCCAGTTCTGACTTCTTAAGCTTTAAGATTTTAGCTTCCTTTCTTTGCATAACTCCACTTGCTGATCTTTCTTGAGCGGTTCCCTTTTCCTGTCTGTCTCTTTACTCTTTCCCAACAAAGGACACTATTTCTGTTGCTTTTGCCTTCTACAATAAAGGGTTTTACTGCTGTACAGCCAGACCTTTTTGGGGATCAGTAAGGAATTCTGTCACTGACTGCCACGTAACTTGGGTGTCTTAGTGCTATGCTGTTGTTCTTCATGGCTCTGCCCCCAGTAGCCAGCCTACCAGTGTAGGGTCCCATCCTGGTTTCCACCAGCCTAGTTACTTCTTACAGGGTTACCACAACAATCCCGAGTCCCCCCAAATCTTTCTCCCGGAGGTCTTAACTACCAGCCACTTGGACTTTTCCCCTCCAGTTCATCACCCCTAAGGGTGTGAAACCTGCCCCCAGTTATCCATTCACTTTGGTGCTCATGCTCCCCACCGTCTGCACAACAGAGGCCTGCTTGAGGCAGAAACAAAGAAACAGTTTGAAAAAAATAGAAAAAAAATAGAAATAGAAATCACAGATTCAAAGCTGCAATAGTAAGGAAAAGCAAAATACATACAAGTCACACAGAACAGAGACACAATCTGAGGCTTTACGTTTCTATATGAGCTAAATTCCCTCGGTTAATACAAGTTATCTATCGCCTCTGAACAGTTTCCCAGCAGGCCCTGTCCTAGAGGGGATCCAGTGCTTCATGGAAAGCACCCCACTTAGATGCTGGCCCTTCATTTGCGGATAGCCTTCATTTCAAATCCCTTTCAACAGAGTTTGCAGAGTTTTCTTCCTTTCCCCCCAGACTATGGTAATTTATACATTATACTATACATTATACTATACATTATTATACATTATACTATACATTAATACAATACTATATATTAGTAACACAACAGGGGTGGGGTTTCCCAGAATGGGGTTTTCTTTTCAGTTTCAAGTTGTTTTAGTGTTTTTTCCATTAATTTTAATGGTCCACCATTGTCTCTTCCTACCTGGACAATGCTAGGTGCTCAGAGTGTGAACACCTGCCTGGGAGGTGCCCTCCCTGCCTGATTATTTCACTGCACTGCTGTGAGGTGATGCTGCAGTTGCACTATGGGTACGATTACAATTTTCTACACATAAATACATGCATCAATTCATAACCATAACCTGTATACATATCTCCTAATGGCCATCAAGTTCAGGACATTACATGTTTTCACAAAAGAACTTAGTTGGCATATTTTATATACATAATAACACTGTCGATAACCAGTTGATTCAATTGCTTATTTTGGGGGGTTCAGACTCCCTCATTCTCTCCTTCGGGTGTTTGGACCTTTATTGTCACAACAGCCTTTTTCGCAACTGCATCACATCGCTGACTCATAATCAACTTGTGATCTACTAAAACCTCCAGATGCTTTTCAGCAGCACTACTGCCTACCCAGTTATTCCCCATGGTGTATATGTGCTTTTGATATTTTTTCCTTCATAAGTATGGTACTTTGCACTTGTCTTTAATGAATTTCATCTTGCTGATTTCAGACCAATTCACCAATTTGTCAAGGTCATTTTGAATTCATTCTTCCTGCTTGTTTGCTTAAAGCCTGCTATTAAACTAAATCAATATATTAATATAGTAAACATCCCAACAACAAACAGGTGTAACGGTGGGCACTCACAGCTGGAGCAATCTCTGGCAGCCTGTGGAGGAACCAGGTTGTGTCTCTGCTTTGGTTTCTCTTAACGTGCTTTCAATAAGTTCAGTGAGGCTGATACATATTGAACAGTGCCCCTTCAGGGGTCTAGTTTACTCATTCCAAAAGGGAACATGTTGCACAAATAAGCCTCCACACCATCATCCTCGCTGGCAGGGGAAGGGAGCAGAATTAACCTCAGTCCACCATCCCCCTTCCATCCAGGCTCCTTACCAGCAAGGGCCCTCTTGACTCAGAACACTCTTCTGGAGTCAGGGCTGTGACAGATATTGCAAATATCTGTTTCTCCTCCTACCCTTTGTCCATCTGGCTGTTTAGGTTGTAAACCCTCTTGGGGAGGGACCGTTTCTTACCATGTGTTTTTACAGCATCAAACACAACTGTAAGGGGACCTGATTGAGGCCTCTGGACAGTGCCATAATACAAATTATTTCAAGTGCAATACTGCATTTGTGTTTTTACATGGTAATGTGTGTGCTCATTATAACAGGGTTACACATACTTTTGAGGATTTCATCATCACACTTTCTTCACACAGCAATACGTCATACCATATAGTCAACTAAAAACCCTTCTATGACAATAACAATCAAAAGTCATTATACAAATTCCAAGCAAAACAGTGAAAGTTCTCAAACAATGCCACGTTACCGAAACTAAAGTGTGTGTAGAAATCCATTCTTCTGTTAAAATGTCAGAAGTTCACCCTCATCACAGGAAATAATTAGTCTTTTTAAAAAAAGAAGAGTGAATGCAGAGATGAAAAGGTCAGATTTTTGTGGGGGAGAGAGATCAGGCAATCTGAAAAGCAACACTTTTCAGGGAGGTCTCTACACCTTTCTTGGGAGTCCTAAGGATCTTCCATTTCCCCACAATTTTATCCAAACGCATCATACCACTATTTTTCTAACCATAGGCTGGAACCAGTCAACAATCACTCAGACAACCAGATAAACTGATCCTGATCAAAGAAAGTGATGATCTCTTTCAAGGACTGGACATGCTGGTGTTGCTGCAATTTAGCCTAGATCTACCCTAAGAGTGAGAACTTGGTGCAGGGAATTCAACAGAACATTGCCACAAGGCCCACCGGACCCAGAGATAAACACTATTTAAAAGAATTTTGTGCAATCTTCCTCCTGATGGTGTTTATTCTTCCACAATTTGTCTATTTTGTACAAACAGATATCAGACACGCCATGACTATCATTTATCTAAATTACAATTATTTAGATCAGAATCAGGGTCTGCTCTTAGTCTCTTTCCCAACAAATACACCTTGTCAAGGTTCCTCCCCCACTCTGAACTCTAGGGTACAGATGTGGGGACCTGCATGAAAAACCTCCTAAGCTTATCTTTACCAGCTTAGGTCAAAACTTCCCCAAGGTACAAAATATTCCCCCCGTTGTCCTTGGATTGGCCGCTACCACCACCAAACTAATACTGGTTACTGGGGAAGAGCTGTTTGGACGCGTCCTTCCCCCCAAAATACTTCCCAAAACCTTGCACCCCACTTCCTGGACAAGGTTTGGTAAAAAGCCTCACCAATTTGCCTAGGTGACTACAGACCCAGACCCTTGGATCTTAAGAACAATGAACAATCCTCCCAACACTTGCACCCCCCCTTTCCTGGGAAATGTTGGATAAAAAGCCTCACCAATTTGCATAGGTGACCACAGACCCAAACCCTTGGATCTGAGAACAATGAAAAAGCATTCAGTTTTCTTACAAGAAGACTTTTAATAAAAATAGAAGTAAATAGAAATGAAGAAATCCCCCCTGTAAAATCAGGATGGTAGATATCTTACAGGGTAATTAGATTCAAAAACATAGAGAACCCCTCTAGGCAAAACCTTAAGTTACAAAAAAGATACACAGACAGAAATAGTTATTCTATTCAGCACAATTCTTTTCTCAGCCATTTAAAGAAATCATAATCTAACACATACCTAGCTAGATTACTTACTAAAAGTTCTAAGACTCCATTCCTGGTCTATCCCCGGCAGAAACCAGCATATAGACAGACACACAGACCCTTTGTTTCTCTCCCTCCTCCCAGCTTTTGAAAGTATCTTGTCTCCTCATTGGTCATTTTGGTCAGGTGCCAGCGAGGTTACCTTTAGCTTCTTAACCCTTTACAGGTGAGAGGAGCTTTCCCCTGGCCAGGAGGGATTTCAAAGGGGTTTACCCTTCCCTTTATATTTATGACACACCTATGCACTGATGACTTTCAGAAGTTGTTGTATTTTAAAGTCTATAGTAGAATTAAGATTCTAGAGAATTTTAAGGCAGTTGATGGTGAAGAAATTGTTTTAAAAGGCTTCAATAATTCAGAAGATGGAATTCATTTCCAAGAGATTCCAATTAAGGAATGTAGATCATGACAACCCAGCTTTGTTGCTTCTAGGTAAATTAAGAATATTTTCCAATGTAGATGTGAGAACAGTTTGAATTCTACCTGAAATAGATACGTAAAAGGCTTACCTGGAACAGAACTATGTACATTTAACAGTCAAGAGACCCAGCAAATGGAAGGCTAATTCCCTCCCACACTTTACTTAAACACTAAGTCATAAATTTGATTGCTAACAATAAGGTGCACTGACACATTTTTACTCATCTGAAAGTAAATGGACCAGCCAATGTTACATAATTGTTAAAACAAAACAGCAACAGATGTTAAGAAAAAAATGGAACAATGATGTATTGGTTAAATCTAACCTGTATTATTTAGCTTAACTATTTTTTAAAAGAGTACAATATGGATTTAATGGCATTGAGAGAAGTTACTCGAACATGAACATACCAGTACCAGTTGTCCTGTTCAACAACTTACACAGGTTTTCATTTTGATTTCTGACACTGACATTTGAGACATATAGCTGGTATTGTCCTGTCAAAACATGTCATACAGTATAATCCACATTCTCCTAGATGCCAAGCATTTTTGTGTGCATTCAAAAAGCTACAGTATCAAATTAATGTCCTGGTAAGTAAAGTATACTAGTTGAGGGTCTGATAAAGCAAGATCTGTCTAGCTTTCATGCCAGTGAGCCTGCAGAAGCCAAAAACTTTGGATTCTTCTCTCAAATATACCATAGAAGCATTTTTGGCTGAAATGGTCTAGAGCCACAATATACCCTTGATCCATGCACATGATTCCCTTGAATATTGATGGAAATTATGGGCATAGATTCACAGTACAATATGGCCAGATGCCTGCACTTTCGTAGTATGTTTAAAAACTCCAGCATATCACACACAGTACACATGATTCTCCTCTTATCTTGTCGTAAACCAAAGACATACATCCATGCAAGGCCATAGAATTGCACCACTGTAAAACAGGGTTAGGTGAGATTAGACTCAGCCCAATAAAAGGGCCCGAATGTGAGACCCTTATGTTAAATAGCACCATATCAAATGTCCTCCTATTGAATTTAATGGGAGTAATTGTGGAGTAAGGTGCTACTCATCAAGAGAAAGGGTGTCAGAATCTGCCCAAGCAGTATTTCATTTTGGAACTTCATGATAACAATAAAAGAGTGTTACTAGGAGCCAGATGCCACACCTGTGTAGATGGGCAAATGAGAACCAAATGCAGCGGAAATGGATCATTTCTGCTGTCAGGTGGCCCATACCATAAAGAACCCACATACAGGGATGCCACAACCCTTTGAATGTCACAGAGCAGAGTTCTGTAGCAGCTGGTCTCTATTTAGGGTGTGACCATAATTATCTTACTTGTGGACAGAGCGGAATTTTGCATTTAAATCAGATTTTTGCTGGTATTGCTGCTTGAAATAAGATTAACAGTTTGAATTTCCCTTAATTTAGTCACTTCCTTCACTGGGAAAATAATATCTATCATATAATATAACAATTATATTCTACAGGATTTTAAAAATCACAACTTTCTTTTCCATTTTTCTTCATTATTTGCTGCTCTTCAGTCGACGAAAGAGAAAACACCATTTAAAATGTAAGGTGAATAACCTTAGACTGCACTGAACCTCAAATTGTAAATATCTCTATCAAAAGCAAAGAACTGGAAGTAGCAAAGCACTTGCTTAATTTTTGAAGCATGCGAATAGTGCTACATGCTTAAGTTCTTTACTGGATCAGGACCTAACTTATGAACACAGAATACAGACCTTTCCTTAAATTCTTGTCAATATCAGTAAGGGCATTCAAAATTACAAGTGATACTTTTCTACTCATGAGAGCTGAAATGGCAACTTCACAAAGGTTCAATTAAACAGAATTCCTGATGCAAAATTTTTAAATGCATTAATTTAAAACAGTAAAATAAAGTATATTTAATGAATTTGCTGTGTACCCTGCAGGTGGAGATTTGGCTTGAATTGTATTAAGGCACAATAAATGCAAATAATGTACACATTTTCACAATGTGTTTTGCAGAAGATAACTTTCTGCTACATAGTGTTTACTGATGACAAGTCTTTCAATAAGTATTTCCTCTAGTTATTTTAATACTTTTTTCTTTGATTACCTGGACAAAAAGAGGAATGTATATTCAATTATTTAAATATTGGGGTAGTGCAAAATACAAGCATTACAAATACAGCAGTGCAAATACAATGCGACCATTTTCTTCTAAAATACAGTAGATTGATACTGATTTTTAGCATTTGGATCTCAGCAAAGGAAAACTGAAATTTTTACATTAATTTCTACACACCATACCTGTATTACATTTTAATTTAAAAATTAACAGTTTGTTCACTTATTTCTATAAAAATGTATTTTTGGTTGGTTCAGTTCTTGTTTCTGCCAGTTTGTAAAACTGCTTTAAAAAGATGGCTTATATAAAAAGTACTGCATTAGAAGATGGTGTGTTATATTATCAAAACTGCGGTAAGACAAAGTTGTCATTTTAAAGTGACACTAAACAAATTGATTTTACATGCTTTCCAAATGGGAAAACAGAGAAACTCCAGGTTTTGTAATAATCTCTAAAACTGCACCCCAGAATTGTTAGATGCCTTGCACCTGTGATTTAAAAATGAAAGTCTCCACAATGTAACTTTAAAAAACAAACAACAACCTAGGTCTGCCTAATTCCTTTAGTAATGGAAATTTATTTAGATGGAAATGATAAATGTATTGCACTGAAATTAAAGAGCTAGAGAGATGAAACATTTTTCTAAACATTAAATATGATTGTTGTCTAGTGCAAAAAGCTCCCCTCTAAACACTGTCAGTCATCCAGTTTAGATGGTTTCAGGTTTGCATTCTACAGAAAGCAATCATGTCTACGCTGGATCACAGTGCAGTTTCATAAATGATTAATCCTGAGGCAACATCTTTTGAAGAATCTGTGACAATTTGACCATTCTGAATAACTTCTGGGTAATTTTTACTGAAGTAGACCTAGAAAAAGAAAACATACATACACTGATTAATTTTACCCATCACTGTTAAACATTTTTTAGTTTCAAAAGACATAGTTCTCCAGATTAATGCAATGTAAGCACAGAAATTAATTTCCATCAGGAAACTGAACAGGAACTTTAGTTTAACAAAATTCAAGACATAGCTCCTTATTCACTGAGGAATTAGTAAAATTACTGTCCGATCTTTCTCTCTGATCAGAATAAAGTGTAACTGAATCCTCACATGACCTGTAGATCCATTCAAGTTAGATATAGTACATCACTTTGCATTAAACAGATAAGTAAAATTATTTTACTGGCTCAAAACATGGAGATAAATTAAAAACAGTATGACAAAGAGGCTGGGAAATCTAGAGTCCGCACAAGGGTTTCTCATTTTCACACATAAAATGAACACAATGGATCTGGATGTTAATATCAGGTTGTAATCCTTATATTTTACAAACTATGATTGACAACCATTGAAACTTCACAGTATATGTATGAAATATCCCAGCGTTTAATTTGTGCTGCAGGGCAGTTATAGGGCCTATAGAAATGTGATCTCTGGATAGTGTACCACAACAATGAAAGGAGAAGCAAAAGCCTTAACAATGACTCAACCAAGCAACTTCTCTAAAATGTAAGATGATACCAAATAATAGGACAGTTCTTTGCCAAGCCTTTGAGTTCTTGAATTCTACCAATTTCTAGCTGAACTAGAAGAGATACAGGTTTCCTGATACATGTATAATCAGAACATAAAGGAAATGAAATGCTGTCAAGTTTCACTGTTCCACAATCATCAGTTTTTAGTAGCTGTATCATATCTCTGTTCCTTGACAGATGCGCATTACAAAATGAAATAATGTCAAGACTTGTGTGCTCTTATCTGAAAATGTGTTTGGGTGAGAAAGGACTTCAAATGTAATTTTTTCAAAGAAGAATGTGAAAAGTTTTGTTTGAGTCTTTAAAAAACAGAAAATACGCGATCTTTCTGAGGCTGACATGTGTCACAAGTTAGGTCTCATATTCATGCTGTCCTGAATATGGCTTGTGAAACATTTCTCCTATTTATATTTTGGGGGCACTGTCAACAAAGTTAGCTTTGCCTGATAATTATGTTCTTTTCATATCTGAATAAATGTATAGGACATAGGATATAAAAAAGAAATAGCTATATTATACAAAACCTCCTATATGTATGAATGTCTCCCTTTGTGTACACACACACACTAATGCAGTGTATTTGTACAATTTCCAAAGAATATTAAGGTTATGATTTGAATCAACAAAAGGACTGGAAGTCAAGTATTCTCCAGTAACCAGCCATAATGGGGCGCACAAGAGGAAAAGTAATCTAGTGCCTGGCTGCATCTACATATTGGCCGTTGAAGCCTTGGTAGTTCACTTCCATCTTTTTACTGATTTAAGACATAATTTTAACATATTTTTACTGGAGCTTTTGACAGTGAATTTTCTTAAGAAAAGGTAATAGAAAACCTCAGCACATTACCGGGGATACAATGAAATGGCAGTAGTTTTTTCAACCATCTCACTGTACGTGTACGGGAATCCTCCACCTGGGGCCTGATATCGCAAGATGCGGAATGCCCACAGTTCAAGTGTGTAAGGTGCTTAGAGCCTCACATAAGACAGGTCTTCCACTAACATTAACAGGACAGTAATGACATTAAAACGTCTATACAGTAATGACTGTGCATGCATAATAGCTGATATTTAAATATATATTTGTAAGCAAAAATCTTTTATCAATATATCCAAAGGCTGTTAATACAATAACTGCCCACTCCTGGTGCCAGTGAAGTCAAGAGCAAAGCTTCCCTTGACATCAGGATTGGAGTCCAAATGGTAAATTTTGTTTATCTGAATAAATCATTGTTGAGTGTGCAGCAGTGGGGTAAAATAAGCTAAACTCAATGAACATGTTGTTCTGTCCAACAATTATTTCTCTTTTTCTTATGATGATCTCCTAACAGCTCCTTTTAAATTGAACATAGATAACAACAATGTTCACTTAGGGCTCAATCTTGCAGAGTGGCTTTGAGGTGGCTGAGCAGTGTCACACAGCATTCAGACTCATAAGCAATTCTGAGCATGCTCAGCAGGATGGACTTTGAGCTGCATCATACTATGCCAGGGTTGTTACCTTTTACATTTGCAGAAAAATAATAAGAAATGCTAAGTGGCTGAAATGGGCAGAATTCTCTGACTGGTTTATGAATGTTATAATTCTTGACATCTGACTTGTGTCCATTTATTCTTTTACGTAGAGACTGTCCAGTTTGCCCAATGTACATGGCAGAGGGGCATTGCTGGCACATGATGGCATATATCACATTGGTAGATGTGCAGGTGAACGAGCCTCTGATAGTGTGGCTGATGTGATTAGGCCCTATGATGGTGTCCCCTGATCGACTCCTTTTCTTTTTGCGAGTTCAGACTAACACGGCTGCTACTCTGAAACCTGTCATTATGCAAGGCACTGCATTTAGCCGTATGGAGTGGAAATCTATCAACTTCATGAAAAAACTCGTACAGATACAGATAGACATCATCTTCCTTTCCAAATGCAAACAGATGGACATCATACCAAAAGGACTGAAGGTAAAAAATCCATTACAATCTACATACCACACAGACTATGCTGACAGCTTGTGTCACACACTCTCAAAGAAACTGCGGAACCACCTGATCAACATCCTCTACAGCAAACAGGGAAAGATTAAGAATGAGCTCTCAAAACTGGATACTCTCATAAAAAACCAACCTTCCACACAAACTTCCTCGTGGCTAGACTTTACTAAAACTAGACAAGCCATTTACAACACACACTTTGCTTCTCTACAAAAGAAAAAGGACACTAAACTATCTAAACTACTACTTGCCACAAGGGGCCACAGCAATGGTTCCCTTAACCCACCCAGCAATATTGTTAATCTATCCAACTGTCATAAATATAAAGGGAAGGGTAAACCCCTTTGAAATCCCTCCTGGCCAGGGGAAAGCTCCTCTCACCTGTAAAGGGTTAAGAAGCTAAAGGTAACCTCGCTGGCACCTGACCAAAATGACCAATGAGGAGACAAGATACTTTCAAAAGCTGGGAGGAGGGAGAGAAACAAAGGGTCTGTGTCTGTCTGTAGTCGTCTTGGCCGGGGATAGACCAGGAATGGAGTCTTAGAACTTTTAGTAAGTAATCTAGCTAGGTATGTGTTAGATTATGATTTCTTTAAATGGCTGAGAAAAGAATTGTGCTGAATAGAATAACTATTTCTGTCTGTGTATCTTTTTTGTAACTTAAGGTTTTGCCTAGAGGGGTTCTCTATGTTTTTGAATCTAATTACCCTGTAAGATATCTACCATCCTGATTTTACAGGGGGGATTTCTTTATTTCTATTTACTTCTATTTTTTATTAAAAGTCTTCTTGTAAAAAACTGAATGCTTTTTCATTGTTCTCAGATCCAAGGGTTTGGGTCTGTGGTCACCTATGCAAATTGGTGAGGCTTTTTATCCAACATTTCCCAGGAAAGGGGGGGTGCAAGTGTTGGGAGGATTGTTCATTGTTCTTAAGATCCAAGGGTCTGGGTCTGTAGTCACCTAGGCAAATTGGTGAGGCTTTTTACCAAACCTTGTCCAGGAAGTGGGGTGCAGGGTTTTGGGAAGTATTTTGGGGGGAAAGACGCGTCCAAACAGCTCTTCCCCAGTAACCAGTATTAGTTTGGTGGTGGTAGCGGCCAGTCCAAGGACAACGGGGGGAATATTTTGTACCTTGGGGAAGTTTTGACCTAAGCTGGTAAAGATAAGCTTAGGAGGTTTTTTCATGCAGGTCCCCACATCTATACCCTAGAGTTCAGAGTGGGGGAGGAACCGTGACACCAACTATCCTCTTAACCCAGCAGAAGAATCTGTCCTATCTCGGGGCCTCTCCTTCTGCCCCTCCACACCCACGAACATGATACAGTTCTGTGGTGACCTAGAATCCTATTTTCGACATCTCCAATTCAAGGAATATTTCCAACACAGCTCTGAACAACATACTAATCCACAGAGACCTTCCTACCAACACTACAAAAAGAAGGATTCTAGGTGGACTCCTCCTGAAGGTCGAAACAGCAGACTGGACTTCTACACAGAGTGCTTCCGCCGATGTGCACAGGCAGAAATTGTGGAAAAGCAGCATCACTTGCCCCATAACCTCAGTCGTGCAGAACACAATGCCATCCACAGCCTCAGAAACAACTCTGACATCATAATAAAAAAGGCTGACAAAGGAGGCGCTGTTGTCATCATGAATAGGTCGGCATATGAACAAGAGGCTGCTTGGCAGCTCTCCAACACCACTTTCTACAAGCCATTACCCTCTGATCCCACTGAGGGTTACCAAAAGAAACTACACCATTTGCTCAAGAAACTCCCTGAAAAAGCACAAGAACAAATCCGCACAGGCGCACCCCTGGAACCCCGACCTGGGGTATACTATCTGCTACCCAAGATCCATAAACCTGGAAATCCTGGGCGCCCCATCATCTCAGGCATTGGCACCCTGACTGCAGGATTGTCTGGCTACGTAGACTCCCTCCTCAGGCCCTATGCTACCAGCACTCCCAGCTATCTTCGAGACACCACAGACTTCCTGAGGAAACTACAATCCATCGGAGATCTTCCTGAAAACACCATCCTGGCCACTATGGATGTAGAAGCCCTCTCCACCAACATTCCACACAAAGATGGACTACAAGCCATCAGGAACAGTATCCCCGATAATGTCACGGCAAACCTGGTGGCTGAACTTTGTCACTTTTTCCTTACCCATAACTATTTCACATTTGGGGACAATGTATACCTTCAAATCAGCGGCACTGCTGTGGGTACCCGCATGGCCCCACAGTATGCCAACATTTTTATGGCTGACTTAGAACAACGCTTCCTCATCTCTCGTCCCCTAATGCCCCAACTCTACTTGCGCTATATTGATGACATCTTCATCATCTGGACCCATGGAAAAGAAGCCCTTGAGGAATTCCACCAGGATTTCAACAATTTCCATCCCATCATCAACCTCTGCCTGGTCCAGTCCACACAAGAGATCCACTTCCTGGACACTACGGTGCTAATAAGCGATGGTCACATAATCACCACCCTATGCCGGAAACCTGCTGACCGCTATTCCTACCCATGCCTCCAGCTTTCACCCAGACCACACCACACGATCCATTGTCTACAACCAAGCTCTACGATACAACCGCATTTGCTCCAAACCCTCAGACCAAGACAAACACCTACAAGATCTCTATCAAGCATTCTTACAACTACAATACCCACCTGCTGAAGTGAAGAAACAGATTGATAGAGCCAGAAGAGTTCCCAGAAGTCACCTACTACAGGACAGGCCCAACAAAGAAAGTAACAGAACGCCACTAGCCATCCCCTTCAGCCCCCAACTAAAACCTCTCCAACGCATTATCAAGGATCTACAACCTATCCTGAAGGACGACCCATCACTCTCACAAATCTTGGGAGACAGGCCAGTCCTTGCCTACAGACAGCCCCCCAACCTGAAGCAAATACTCGCCAGCAACCACATACCACACAACAGAACCACTAACCCAGGAACCTATCCTTGCAACAAAGCCTGTTGCCAACTGTGCCCACATATCTATTCAGGGGACACCATCACAGGGCCTAATAACATCAGCCACACTATCAGAGGCTCGTTCACCTGCACATCCACCAATGTGATATATGCTATCATGTGCCAGCAATGCCCCTCTGCCATGTACATTGGTCAAACTGGACAGTCTCTACGTAAAAGAATAAATGGACACAAATCAGATGTCAAGAATTATAACATTCATAAACCAGTTGGAGAACACTTTAATCTCTCTGGTCACTCGATTTCTGATCTCAAAGTGACTATCCTTCAACAAAAAAACTTCAAAAACAGACTCCAATGAGAGACTGCTGAATTGGAATTCATTTGCAAATTGGATACAATTAACTTAGGCTTGAATAGAGACTGGGAGTGGTTGAGTCATTATACTAAGTAAAACTATTTCCCCTTGTTTATTACTCCCTCTCCCCCGCCACTGTTCCTCAGATGTTCTTGTTAACTCCTGGAAATGTGCTGGAAATGGCCCACCTTGATTATCACTTCAAAAGGTTTTCTCTCCCCTCACCCCACTCTCCTGCTGGTAATAGCTCATCTTAAGTGATCACCCTCCTTACAATGTGTATTTTTTCATGGTCTGTGTGTATATAAAATCTCCTCACTGTATTTTCCACTTTATGCATCCGATGAAGTGAGCTGTAGCTAACGAAAGCTTATGCTCAAATAAATTGGTTCGTCTCTAAGGTGCCACAAGGACTCCCTTTCTTTTTGCGAATACAGACTAACATGGCTGCTATTCTAAACATAGCAAAGAGACTGTGATAAAGGACAAGAGAGAATACTGGGATGTGGAGCTGAAGGGGTGGGGTATTGGGACAAGGATAGGCTGGATGGGTCAGGGGCAGAAGTGTCTGTAGCCACTAAAGTCCCCTCAGAATCTAGAATAGAAACCAGGATTCCAGAATCAATATTCCTCTCTACTCAGCAAATAGCTGTATAACCAACTGGCAAAATTTGTACTACATTTACCTCCCGTGGCTGGCCCACACAGATGACAACCTACTACTGAGATCGGCTACTCCTTTAGCTCAAGTAGCAGAGGTCTGAGTGGTGGATCTAAAGATTCAGACTGAGCAGGGGGTTGGACTAGATGACCTCCTGAGGTCTCTTCCAACCCTAATCTTCTATCATTCTATGATTCTGGAACAGTTGAACCACTATGTAGGAGACCATACAATTTCATGTGATGGAATTTGGTTTTTCAGGTTGCTTTTTTAAAAATCCAGGAAGTTACATACAAAAAACTACTTTACTATTAAGATTGCAAAGTCAAGCAGTCAGAAATTAGGAAATATCACAATAAAGTTGCCTGTGCATTCAGAACAAAAAGTGTTATAAGATGCTGAATTATCTAAAAAATCAGGACACAGGTATATCAAATTGGGCACCCCAAATTAGTACACACTTGATCTTAATGTCTCTGTGTCTCAGCTCCCCATCTGTATAGTAGGGATAATACTATCCCCTCATCTCAGAAGGATGTTGTGAAAATAAATCACTTAATGTTTGTGAAACACTCAGATGCTGTAATGTTAAGAGTCATAAAAAAGCTCATGAGGAAATTAATAATTCTTTATTCAGAGCTGGTTTGAATAGTGTGCAATAAATAAGGCCTGGGACAATACAATGAAGAGAGAGCAAAATATTGAATACCCACTCATTCAATGAGCACCATTCATCTTGTGCACTGAGCAAGGAAAAGATAATATATGATCATATAACTAACAGTTGTGTCATAAGGGGGTCAAATGTAGGTCGCATGGGCAACCTTAATTTTGTCATTTTCTAACTTCTGAGTGCTTGACCTCCCAACCTTAACGTTCTTTCACGTTCATTTTTTTCAAAAAGAAAAGGAGTACTTGTGGCACCTTAGAGACTAACCAATTTATTTGAGCATGAGCTTTCGTGAGCTACAGCTCACTTCATCAGATGTATGCCGTGGAAACTGCAGCAGACTTTATATATACACAGAGAATATGAAAAAATACCTCCTCCCACCCCATTGTCCAGCTGGTAATAGCTTATCATTTTTTTGTGAGTGATGTATATCTATAACACACACTATATTATTTATACATGCATATGTGCACAAACACATACAGATGGAAACAATCCCAAGCATCAACTCAGGATATATATCATTTTGAGCTCTGGATGTATATTATTTTATATCCCAGTAATAAAGCACTGAATATAAGGGTTTAGAATTGAAAAGCTGATAGATCATTAACTACAGGAATGGATGGGGCCTGCTCTAATACTGAATATGCTAACATGTGAAAAATAAGACTATAGAGACAAACTTAATTACAACTTATTTTAAAACTACCTGTTTTGCTGTTTCAATCAGAGCAGCAGCTTCAGCCTTGCCCACTTGTTGCACCATCTTGTAGAACAGGCTCTCTTTTTCTTGTAGCAAAATGTATGGCTCATTATATTCTTTCAGTCTTCCTGCATCTAAAACCTGTTAATGAGCAGCAACACACCTATTAACACATGAAATTCTGAAACAACATATTATAGGTAATTCACTACAATAGTAGGGCTGGTAGGTGGGGTTTTTTAGGCTGTATTCTTTGATTAAATGTTAAAATGCATTATATGGATTGAAGGTTGGATATTCTAATATCCTTTCAGTGGGCGCATGGTATATTTTCTGTTTCTAGACCAGGGAAGATACCTACCCTGACTCTATTCTTTACTCGTAATAAAGATGAGGTACTATCAGAGATAGAGGTGTCAAAAGAAGAAGTGCTAGAACAAATTCATCAATTAAAAAGCATTAAGTCGTTACGTCAGCAGTACACGCTCAAGAATTTTGAAAAAAAATTCAGAGTAAAGTCGGTGAGCTGCTAGGAAAAATGTGCAGGCTCTCGTTACAATCAGCTAAAGAACTAGAAGGTAGCAAATATTGTACATATATATATTTAAAAGATACTGACTGGGTGATCTCAGAAATTATAGACTGTGAAGTCTTACTACTTTCCTTGGTAATTTGATCAAAATGATAATTAAAAATAGAATTATAAAGCACTTAGTAAATCATGATAAATTAGGATCTAACCACCTTGGCTTTTGCAAAGGAAAATTATGCCTCACAAATTTATTAGAATTCATAGAATCATAGAATATCAGGGTTGGAAGGGACCTCAGGAGGTCATCTAGTCCAACCCCCTGCTCAAAGCAGGACCAATCCCCAACTAAATCATCCTAGCCAGGGCTTTGCCAAGCCTGACCTTAAAAACTTCTAAGGAAGGAGATTCCACCACCTCCCTAGTAACGCATTTCAGTGTTTCACCACCCTCCTAGTGAAAAAGTTTTTCCTAATATCCAACCTAAACCTCCCCCACTGTAACTTGAGACCATTACTCCTCGTTCTGTCATCTGCTGCCACTGAGAACAGTCTAGATCCATCCTCTTTGGAACCCCCTTTCAGGTAGTTGAAAGCAGCTATCAAATCCCCCCTCATTCTTCTCTTCTGCAGACTAAACAATCCCAGTTCCCTCAGCATCTCCTCGTAAGTCATGTGTTCCAGTCCCCTAATCATTTTTGTTGCCCTCCGCTGGACTTTTTCCAATTTTTCCACATCCTTCTTGTAGTGTGGGGCCCAAAACTGCACACAGAACTCCAGATGAGTCCTCACCAATGTCGAATAGAGGGGAATGATCAAGTCCCTCGATCTGCTGGCAATGGCCCTACTTATACATCCCAAAATGCTATTGGCCTTCTTGGCAACAATGGCACACTGTTGACTCATATCCAGCTTCTCGTCCACTGTAACCCCAGGTCCTTTTCTGCAGAACTGCTGCCGAGCCATTCGGTCCCTATTCTTCCGTCCTAAGTGCAGGACTCTGCACTTGTCCTTGTTGAACCACATCAGATTTCTTTTGGCCTAATCCTCCAATTTGTCTAGGGCCCTCTGTATCCCATCCCTACCCTCCAGTGTATCTACCTCTCCTCCCAGTTTAGTGTCATCTGCAAACTATTCTAAAATGCATCAATAACACAGTAGATAAAGGAGAACTGGTTGACAATTTATTTGGACTTTCAAAAGGCTACTGAAGGAACTAAGTATGCACGGTAGAGATAGGATGGAACGCACTAAGAGATAGAAAACAAAGAGTAGAAATAAATGGTCAATTTTTAACATGGCAAAAGCAGGATACCACGAAGTTCCATACAAAGATTGATGTTCAATATATTTATTTGTTGTGTGGAAAAGAGGTGAGTAGTGAGGTGTCAAAACTTGCAGATGGTACAAAATTATTCAGGTAAGTCTAGACCAGAGAAGACTGTCAATAACTTCAAAGGACCCTACCAAACTAAATGAATGAGCACCACAATGGCAGATGAAAATAAATTCTGACAAATACAAAGTAATGCATATTGGAGGGAACACTTAACGACCTATGCATCCAATGAAGCGAGCTGTAGCTCATGAAAGCTTATGCTCAAATACATTTGTTAGTCTCTAAGGTGCCACAAGTCCTCCTTTTCTTTTAACAACTCATATACTCTACTGGATTCTAAATTAACTATATGACTCAGGAAAAAGACTTGGATATCATGGTGTACAAACTATATTCTAAGTTTAGTAGCAGTCAAGATAGCAAACAAAATGTTAGGATACAGAAGGGAATTGAATAGAAAATAATATAGAAAATATTTTTCTATTATATAAATCAATGATATGCACTCACCTGGAATACTCTACTCAGCTTTCAAAAAGGATAAAGCAGAAAGCCAGGGACAGATGATGAGAATGATTAGAGAGACAAAAACTCATATAGCGAGATGTTAAAGAAGTTGGGATTATTTACTTTAAAGAAGAGATGAATAAGAGGGAACATGATAAAAGTATTCAAAATAGTAAGTAGCATGGAGAAGGTAGCTCAAAGACCTGTTCTCCCTGTCTCATAACACAGGACCAGCGGACACTCAATGAAATTGAACGGTGGCAAATTCAAAATGAGGAAGAGAAAATTGCTTCATAAAATGCCTACCCTGCCTATAGTGCTCATTGTGACAATATATCATTGAGGCCAATAGGTTAGGAGGATTCAAGAATGGATTGGATGTTTATATGGATAACAAGAATATACAGAATTATAATAGTAAATACTAAAAAAAGGTAGGAAGCAATATAAACTCTCATATTTCAGATTGTAAGTCGAACTCTTACTCTTAGGGGTTAGGAGGAAACTGCCCATGAAATAGGTAATTCCAGAACTTTTGGGTTTCTCATAGTTTTCTCTAAAGTTGCTAGTACTGCTGACTGTCAGCGACAGAAAACAGGATGAACTGGACCAATGGACTGATCCATGTGGCAGTCCCATGTAAGAATTAGGCACTGTTGATGCTTTCTGCTAATGTGTTTTAAACATCTGGACCTAGCATTGGGAAATTCAAACTCCCAGCTCTAAGCTACCAGTTAAATTATAATAGATTCATATATATTAAGGTCAGAAGGGACCATTATGATCATCTAGTCTGACCTCCTGCACAACGCAGGCCACAGAATCTCACACACCCACTCCTGCAAAAAACCTCTTACCTATGTCTGAGCTATTGAAGTCCTCAAATCGTGGTTATACCAGTAATGTACCAGTTATTACACATTTAGAAGTATGATACATTATATTTGAACATATGATAATCAAGATCATATGCAGCAATTATTACAAAAAAAGTTTGCAGAGAAGTAGCCCATAGACTTTTTTCCATTTAAAAAAGCTTCTATAGTAAAGAAAAATGCAAAGTATATGCAATGAATTCCTCTAGAGAACAATATATACAGTACTGTTGTGTGTATGGATGTACAAAGTGTTAATGGAAAACTTTTGCAAGCTCAAGTTATATTACACAGCACATAAATCACTCTTACTCTATAATAAATGCTCAAAGTATGTCACCTGGGCAGGTATTAATTATACATGCAGATATTTCAATATTCTTACACCTATCATTATTAATTTGCATATTTAAGGATAAATTACAAATGTAATTTTCATTGCAATCTTTTATTTACTACAGTAAATCATAGTTAAATGCAGCTTTCTTAAGCATTTAAGGATAATTGAATCTATCTTATATACAGTACATACATAATAATTAAGATGACCTATGGCTTTCCAAGTTAGGTGCCTTGAATGTGCAATTTTTTTAAAGTATAGCACTTTATTATGTAACCTCTCCTTATGAAATCAAAGACAAAGCATGTTCTCTAAATATAGGACACTTTCTCTCTCATGTGAAGAAATATGTAGATAAAATGAAGCTATTTCCTATGCCCTGGTCTACACCACAAGTTTAGGTCGAATTTAGCAGCATTAGATCGATTGAACCCTTCACCCGTCCACACAACGAAGCCATTTTTTTCGACTTAAAGGGCTCCTAAAATCGATTTCTGTACTTCTCCCCTGACGAGGGGATTAGCGCTGAAATCGACCTTGCCGGGTCGAATTTGGGGTAGTGTGGTCGCAATTCAACGGTATTGGCCTTTGGGAGCTATCCCAGAGTGCTCCATTGTGACCGCTCTGGACAGCACTCTCGACTCAGATGCATTGGCCAGGTAGACAGGAAAAGGCCTGCGAACTTTTGAATCTCATTTCCTGTTTGGCCAGCGCGGCAAGCTGCAGGTGACTGCAGATCTCATCAGCAGAGGTGACCATGATGGAGTCCCAGAATCACAAAAGAGCTCCAGCATGGACCGAACGGGAGGTACGGGATCTGATCGCTGTATGGGGAGACGAATCCGTGCTATCAGAATTCTGTTCCAAAAGACGAAATGCCCAAACGTTTGAAAAAATCTCCAAGGGCATGAAGGACAGAGGCTATAACAGGGACCCACAGCAGTGCCGCGTGAAACTTAAGGAGCTCCGGCAAGCCTACCAAAAAACCAGAGAGGCAAATAGCCACTCAGGGTCAGAGACCCAGACATGCCGCTTCTATGATGAGCTGCATGTCATTCTAGGGGGTAGAGCCACCACTACCCCACCCCTGTGCTTTGACTCCATCTATGGATTATCACACAACAGGGATGCACATTTTGGAGATGAGGAAGATGATGATGAGGAGGAGGAGGTTGAGGATAGCGCACAGCGAGCAAGCGGAGAAACCGTTTTCCCCGAGAGCCAGGAACTGTTTCTCACCCTGGACCTGGAGCCAGTACCCCCTGAACCCACTCAAGGCGGGCCCCCAGACCCACCAGGTGGAGAAGGGACCTCTGGTGAGTGTACCTTTGTAAATATAATACACAGTTTAAAAGCAAGCGCGTTTAATGATTAATTTGCCCCGAAGACTTGGGATGCATTCGCGGCCAGTACAGCTACTGGAAAAGTCTGTTAATGTGTCTGGGGATGGAGCGGAAATCGTCCAGGGACATCTCCATAAAGCTCTCCTGGATGGTCACTCCTCATGGTCACCTGGTTGAAATAGGGTAATTTTATTAAGGGGACATTCAGACGTGGCTGTTCCTGCTGGGCTGTGTGCCTGTGGCTGAAAAGAAATATTTCCCGCTGTTATCCACATAGTGTGGGGAGGGGTGAAGCGATCATCCCAGAGAATTGGGTGTGTGTGGGGGTGGCCGTTCCTGCTGGGCTGTGTGCCTGTGACTGAACAGAAATCTTCCCCGCTGTCTCTCTTTTGCTGTGGGAGCAGGGGTGAAGCAATCATACCAGAGAATTGGGTGTGTGTGTGGGGGGGTTAGTTGGATTTGTGCTGCACGTTAACTCGAAAATTGCAGCCCTTCCTTTTAAATTGCGCTGCTGTTTGAAACCATTCCCACATGTTATGAGGGTGTCCATGTCCTCATCACTCTCGTCACTGCGCTGCCATCGCCTCTTCACCTGCTTTTGCAGGTTCTGGTTCTGCATATACTGCTGGATAACGCGCATAGTGTTTACAATGCTCATAACTGCCATGGTGATCTGAGCGGGCTCCATGCTTGCCGTGGTATGGCATCTGCAGGAGAGCAGAGTGGCAGCAGAAGCGGCGGGTGGATGATGATGCTGACAGCAATATGGCGCCCGCATGGAAAAAGGCGTGAAACTATTGTCGGCCGTTACTTTCACGGAAGGGGGGGTAAGGGGTAGGCTGGCAGCAGACAGTGCAGTACGACTGCTAGCAGTCGTTGTCTCCTGGGTGCTCGCCAGCTGACGGTGCAGTACGACTGTAGCCGTCATCGTTTCCAAGCAGACAATCTCCATGAGATGAAATTTCAGAAGAGAATGACCTGGAGTCACTCCCATGTCTGCACAGGCGCCCCGACCGACCTCACTGAGGTCGGCCAAGAGCACCCAGGAGACGACGACGATGATGGCTGCCAGTCATATTGAACCGTCTGCTGCCACAAGGCAATGAGCTGCTGTTATGTAGCAATGCAGTGCCGCGTCTGCCAGGACACATACGGTGACAGTGAGCGGAGCGGGCTCCATGCTTGCCGTGGTATGGCGTCTGCACGGGTAACCCAGGAAAAAAGGCACAAAATGATTGTCTGCCGTTGCTTTCATGGAGGGAAGGGGGCCTGACGACATGTACCCAGAACCACCCGCAACAATGTTTTTGCCTCATCAGGCATTGGGATCTCAACCCAGAATTCCACTGGGTGGTGGAGACTGCAGGAACTGTGGGATAGCTACCCACAGAGCAAGGCTCTGGAAGTTGACGCTAGCCTTGGTACTGTGGACGCACTCCGCCGACTTAATGGTCTTAAGTGGGAACACACACAATTGACTGTATGAAATCAATTTCTAAAAAATCGACTTCTATAAATTCGACCTAATTTCGTAGTGTAGACATACCCTATGTAAAATACTGTTTTATACTATTATGGAATACAGATTGTCCTGAAGCTACAAAGAACTTTGTGAACATTACAAAAAACAAACTACTGGATAAAATTTAAAGTTTTTGACCTATAAAAGCCCTAAATGTCCTGGGATCTACTTATTGAAAGTGCCATACTATTGCCACAGCTGCATTCACAGGGGACAGATGAGATGGAGTCCCAGGATCAGAGGGAAGCAGCTGATGTGGCATTATCCATGCACACTCCTCAGCTTTTGAACTCACTATCCACTTCAGTTTAGAACAGCTCTAGTTTATCAATCTTTGGAATAGCATGAAAGGCCCATATGCTTTTGCTAGCTGTCAGGAAACCGGAAGGCTGCAGTGGGAGTTCTTAATGATTTTAAATATGTTTTTCACTGCTGGATTATCATTAGTAGATATGAATACTGATTAATGGTTAAAGGAATGGGGGGGCTATAGGTATGGTCAATTTGGTCCTTATATATTTAAGAATAGTCCGTAAATGCCTTGAGTAAAAGATAGGCACTCTTCTTTAAGTGGCCAAATATAAAAATCAAAATAAATAGTACTTAACTCCAGGAGTTAGACCTATTAAAATCAGTATCACTATTCGCAAAGTAAGCTGCTAATCAATGTAAGAGAGGTAAAATCTGGCCCTTAACCACTGACACTTATCTTCTGATGAAATTACATCCAAAGTGTAACTCATACCACCGTACAATATGACTAAACTCAGCCCAGACACTTTCCCAGGTAGTTGTAGCTGTTGAATTTGGTCCAGAAAAGCCAGACAGACTCTCAGTTAGCAAGATCAGACAGGAGTAAAATAAGCATGGAGACAGGTATTGGTGTTCGACTGAAGTCAGATCTTGATTTCAGTGTAAGTGCCAACACAGATTTTATCTGACACCTAAGAGAAATCACTTAATTTCTCAGTGCCTCAGTTTCACTATTTGTAGCCTGTCATAAATATAAAGAGAAGGGTAACAACCTTCCTGTATACAGTACTATAAAATCCCTTCTGGCCAGAGGCACAATATCCTTTTACCTATAAAGGGTTAAGAAGCTCAGGTAACCTGGCTGGCACCAGACCAAAAGGACCAATAAGGGGACAAGATACTTTCAAATCTAGGGTGGGGGGCAGAGAGAAGGCTTTTGTCTGTCTGGTCTGTGTGCTTGCCGGAGAGAGATCAAGAAAGCAAGTAATCCAGCTCCATTAGAATTAGTAAGTACTAGCAAAAAGAAAAGGAGTACTTGTGACACCTTAGAGACTAACAAATTTATTTGAGCATAAGCTTTCATGAGCTACAGCTCACTTCATCGGATACATTCAGTGGAAAATACAGTGGGGAGATTTATATACATAGAGAACATGAAACAATGGGTGTTACCATACACACTGTAACAAGAGTGATCAGGTAAGGTGAGCTATTACCAGCAGAAGAGCGGAGGGCGGACCTTTTGTAGTGATAATCAAGGTGGGCCATTTCCAGCAGTTGACAAGAATGTCTGAGGAACAGTGGGGGAGGGAGGAGAACATGGGGAAATAGCTTTACTTTGTGTAATTACCCATCCACTCCCAGACTTTATTCATGCCTAAGTTAATTGTATCCAGTTTGCAAATTAATTCCAATTCAGCAGTCTCTCATTGGAGTCTGTTTTTGAAGTTTTTTTGTTGAAGAATTGCCACTTTTAGGTCTGTAATTGAGTGACCAAAGAGATTGAAGTGTTCTCCGACTGGTTTTTGAATGTTATAATTCTTGACGTCTGATCTGTGTCCATTGATTCTTTTACAAAGAGACTGCCCAGTTTGGCCAATGTACATGGCAGAGTGGCACTGCTGGCACATGATGACATATCACATTGGTGGATGTGCAGATGAACGAGCCTCTGATAGTGTGGCTGAATTGATTAGGCCCTATGATGGTGTCCCCTGAATATTTATGTGGACACAGTTGGCAACGGGCTTTGTTGCAAGGAAAGGTTCCTGGGTTAGTGGTTCTGTTGTGTGGTGTGTGGTTGCTGGTGAGTATTTGCTTCAGGTTGGGGGGCTGTCTGTAGGCAAGGACTGGCCTGTCTCCCAAGATTTGTGAGAGTGATGGGTCATCCTTCAGGACCATAGCTTATAGATCCTTGATGATGCGTTGGAGAGGTTTTAGTTGGGGGCTGAAGGGGATGGCTAGTGGCGTTCTGTTATTTTCTTTGTTGGGCCTGTCCTATAGTAGGTGACTTCTGGGTACTCTTCTGGCTCTGTCAATCTGTTTCTTCACTTCAGCAGGTGGGTATTGTAGTTGTAAGAATGCTTGATAGAGATCTTGTAGGTGTTTGCTTCTGTCTGAGGGTTTGGAGCAAATGCAGTTGTATCGTAGAGCTTGGCTGTAGACAATGGATCGTGTGGTGTGTCCTGGATGAAAGCTGGAGGCATGTAGGTAGGCATAGCAGTCAGTAGGTTTCCGGTATAGAATGGTGTTTATGTGACCATTGCTTATGAGCACCGTAGTGTCCAGGAAGTGGATCTCTTCTGTGGACTGGTCCAGGCTGAGGTTGATGGTGGGATGGAAATTGTTGAAATCCTGGTGGAATTCCTCAAGGGCCTCCTTCCCATGGGTCCAGATGATGAAGATGCCATCAGTGTAGTGCAAGTAGAGTAGGGGCATTAGGGGATGAGAGTTGAGGAAGCGTTGTTCTAAATCAGCCATAAAAATGTTGGCATACTGTGGAGCCATGCGGGTACCCATAGCAGTGCCACTGATTTGAAGGTACACATTGTCCCCAAATGTGAAATAGTTATGGGTGAGGACAAAGTGACAAAGTTCAGCCACCAGGTTGCCCGTGACATTAGTTTACTTTAGTTTTGGCTTGTGATTTACTCTGTGCTAAGAGGAAGGTGTATTCCTGGTTTTCTTTTTGTCACTTTGAAGTTTTTGGCCAGAGCGAAACCCTCTGTGTTTTAAATCTGATTGCTCTGTGAGATTAGCTTCCCTTCTAAGTTTACGGAGGTGCTTCTTTTACCTTTTTTCTTTCTAATAAAGTTCTGTTTCTTTTAAGAGCCTGACTGATTTCCTAAGACCCAGGGCTTTGGGTCTGTGATCACTTTGTAACCAGTTGGTTACGATATTATTCTCAAGCCTCCCCAGGAAAGGGGGTGTAAGGGCTTGGGGGGATATTTTGGGGGAATAGGATCTCCAAGTGGTCCTTTCCCTGATTCTTTGTTAAATCACCTGGTGGTGGCAGCGTATCCTCCAAGGGTAAAGCGTTTGTGCCTTGGGGAGGTTTTACCCTAAGCTGGTAGAAATAAGGGTCCCCACATGCAGGTCCCCACATCTGTACCCTGGAATTCAGAGTGGGAGGGAACTCTGACATAGTCTCACTGGGATGTGGTAAGAATTATGAACTGGTTGTAAAGTTCTTTGAGATCTTTGGATAAAAACGCTTTATAAACCCAAAGTAGTGGTATATAGATTAGGGTCTGATTCTCTACTGTCTTGCACCTTGTGCATCATTTATTTATACCTGTGCAAAGTGAGTGTAAAAAGCAACCATTTTGATTTGGCAGCATTTTTTACCCACTTTTTACATGACTACACAGGGGCAAAGCTGAGAAAAGTCAGACCCTTATGTCTAATCTTGTCATTTACTTGCATGGGGCTATTCTCCTGAGTAAGAATAACTCACATGAGTATGAGTTTACAAGACAGGATCTTGGTGATCACCCACAGGACTATATGAAAGTTCATCTTTAAAGTTAATGGAAGACATCGATCCATCTTAATATGCAAAGTGCATGTGATTATACTTTATTTCTGCCCAGAATGCCATTTGTACTCAGGCAGCATTGGCCATACAATTTTACTTTAAAAATGTGTAAATGTGTCTCTTGGTTCTTGAATGGAACCCCCTAGCCATTTCTGAACCACAGAATGTTTTATCTGAGTTGTGGAGTCTTCTGGGGATGAATAGCTGTCATCCACCCCATCACACACAACTTAGTGTGAGAGTTACCAAAAGGGAATAGATAGAATTGGATTGGATAGAAAGCACTACTAAAGTTTAGTTTGACAAAGAGAGAGAGAGATCAACAGAGAAAAGGGTGGGAAAGGATTTAGCAAAATTAGAGGAAAGCAGCAATTTTACAGTAACTTGCAGAAGCTAATTCGGAAGTGCAGTGTTATCCATACAAAAATATATCCTCCCCATGGCCTCTCTAGCCAGCCTCTGGGGGCTATTTGCTTTTGCCAAAAAAATATTTCTGAGCTACTTTTTTATAAAGATTTTTTTTTATGCCACAAGTTTGTTGGCCATTTTTTCTCTGGTATCTATTGCAACAGTATGTTTTCTCCCCTCAACGGTGCAATTATTAAGGATTATTTTTTATAACTTCATTTTTATATATTAACCTGGACCCACTCTGTGCAATAGTAGATATTTTCACTCTCTGTGATCTCAAAGAATGATACATTCTGAGTGTCCACAGCAAGGAGAACTGGCCAGCAGACTTCAGGAACATTACTTTTTGCTTAAGATTAGTTTGAATTTATTATGTACTGAACTCCCCTCACAGACTGATTATTTTGGACATTTTTCAGAGTAATAGCCGTGTTAGTCTGTATTCGCAAAAAGAAAAGGAGTACTTGTGGCACCTTAGAAACTAACCAATTTATTTGAGCATAAGCTTTCGTGAGCTACAGCTTACTTATCGGATGCATACTGTGGAAAGTGTTGAAGATCTTTTTATACACACAAAGCATGAAAAAATACCTACCCCCACCCCACTCTCCTGCTGGTAATAGCTTATCTAAAGTGATCACTCTCCTTACAATGTGTATGATAATCAAGGTGGGCCATTTCCAGCACAAATCCAGGGTTTAACAAGAACGTCTGAGGGGAGAGGGGGAGTACGAAAAAACAAGGGGAAATAGGTTACCTTGCATAATGACTTAGCCACTCCCAGTCTCTATTCAAGCCTAAGTTAATTGTATCCAATTTGCAAATGAATTCCAATTCAGCAGTCTCCCGCTGGAGTCCGGATTTGAAGTTTTTTTGTTGTAATATCGCAACTTTCATGTCTGTAATCGTGTGACCAGAGAGATGGAAGTGTTCTCCGACTGGTTTATGAATGTTATAATTCTTGACATCTGATTTGTGTCCAGTTATTCTTTTATGTAGAGACTGTCCAGTTTGACCAATGTACATGGCAGAGGGGCATTGCTGGCACATGATGGCATATATCACATGGACCCATGGAAAAGAAGCCCTTGAGGAATTCCACCAGGATTTCAACAATTCCATCCCACCATCAACCTCAGTCTGGTCCAGTCCACACAAGAGATCCACTTCCTGGACACTACAGTGCTAATAAACAATGGTCACATAAACACCACCCTATACCGGAAACCTACTGACCGCTATTCCTACTTACATGCCTCCAGCTTTCACCCTGACCACACCACACGATCCATTGTCTACAGCCAAGCTCTACGATACAACCGCATTTGCTCCAACCCCTCAGACAGAGACAAACACCTACAAGATCTCTATCAAGCATTCTTACAACTACAATACCCACCTGCTGAAGTGAAGAAACAGATTGATAGAGCCAGAAGAGTTCCCAGAAGTCACTTACTACAGGACAGGCCTAACAAAGAAAATAACAGAACGCCACTAGCCGTCACCTTCAGCCCCCAACTAAAACCCCTCCAACGCATTATTAAGGATCTACATCCTATCCTGAAGGATGACCCAACACTCTCACAAATCTTGGGAGACAGGCCAGTCCTTGCCTACAGACAGCCCCCCAACCTGAAGCAAATACTCGCCAGCAACCACATACCACACAACAGAACCACTAACCCAGGAACCTATCCTTGCAACAAAGCCTGTTGCCAACTGTGCCCACATATCTATTCAGGGAACACCATCACAGGGCCTAATAACATCAGCCACACTATCAGAGGCTCGTTCACCTGCACATCCACCAATGTGATATATGCCATCATGTGCCAGCAATGCCCCTCTGCCATGTACATTGGTCAAACTGGACAGTCTCTACGTAAAAGAATAAATGGACACAAATCAGATGTCAAGAATTATAACATTCATAAACCAGTCGGAGAACACTTCCATCTCTCTGGTCACACAATTACAGACATGAAAGTTGCGATATTACAACAAAAAAACTTCAAATCCAGACTCCAGCGAGAGACTGCTGAATTGGAATTCATTTTCAAATTGGATACAATTAACTTAGGCTTGAATAGAGACTGGGAGTGGCTAAGTCATTATGCAAGGTAACCTATTTCCCCTTGTTTTTTCGTACTCCCCCTCTCCCCCCAGACGTTCTTGTTAACCCTGGATTTGTGCTGGAAATGGCCCACCTTGATTATCATACACATTGTAAGGAGAGTGATCACTTTAGATAAGCTATTACCAACAGGAGAGTGGGGTGGGGGGAGGTATTTTTTCATGCTTTGTGTGTATAAAAAGATCTTCTACACTTTCCACAGTATGCATCCGATGAAGTGAGCTGTAGCTCACGAAAGCTTATGCTCAAATAAATTGGTTAGTCTCTAAGGTGCCACAAGAACTCCTTTTCTTATTTTGGACATTGAGCACATTTTGGTTGCTTGCTCTGTATTCATGCTTACTTTTGCAGCTCACTTAACAAATGCAGAAAAATATAAGCCAAAGTATAAAATACAGGATAAAAAAAAGTTATGTTAAATCTAAAGGTCTTTTTGGCAAAGAGAAAAGGGGTTTTAAAAGACTTTGAAAACAAAGAAAGTACATACTATATAAAACAAGATTCAACAAATGCATCAAAACATAAGTGACAAAGCCATGAATGTGCACTATTTATGTTTCTTTGTATATCCCTGTATCTGTCCCACATTACTGAGTTATGCAGGACTTGGTGAATTCAAATGACATACATTCACCATACTCTATATAAATACTAATTTTGAAAGTGAATAATACTTTTCTTCTTACATGATCTGTGTTCTCTGCATTACCTCATCAAGCTAATGTATCGCAAGCAACAGATTAAGGTAAAGCATACAGCCTTTGAAAGTGGTGTAATAAATATTGTGTAACTGGCTATCCAGAGAGACAAAAGGTAAACTGCTTTTTAAAACTTTGTATATATTATTTTCTAACTTTCAACAATGAAAGCAGCCAAATAAATAGAATCACTACAGTTATAAAACATTCTGAGAAAAATAGATTACAAGGGAGTGGTGGTGTATTTCAGTTATTAAAGAATGAACAGTATTCACTGTATAGCCACAAGGAAAAATGGACATTCAAGAGTTGACCATAAATGTTTTTATTTCCTATTAAAAAGGAAACTAATTCAATCAAATTTTCTCCAGGGGAATATATCTGAATTAATTTGGATTTAGGGAGAACATAACTAAACAACAAAATTATTCTAAAGTTCAAAATCCTACTAGGGAAAAATACTTTAAACAGTGTTATCCTCAGAGGACACATCAAGCCGATCTTCAACAAAATGCTGGCAAGGGAGGAGTACTTAGGAGACACTTTTAATTGCATCATAATTATAAAAAAATATATTTTATCCAAGACTCTAGATAATGCATAGCTTTGTGGGAAAGAATTCAGCAGCTTGTGTCCCAGTTTGAATAAACTCAGATTTAAGTTTTAAGCCTTTTCCTCCTCATCATGGTTTGCCTAGCCGGCTCAGAAACTTATACACATTTCTCATAAGAATCATTTTGTAGATCTTATCCTCCCTGGTACACGGTTGTGACCTGAGGACACAAAGAATACTGCAAATGTAGTTCAGGAATAATTTTCAAAGGTTTTACTCTCCACATGTAATATAAATGTTCCCCACACCCTTCCTGAGATTTGGTACAACTACTCTACTGTTAAAGGCAGCTCAAATTTGGCGCTGATTTCACATACCACTTGCTGTATCTCTCCCCCTCCCCACACACACACCCCCATACAGTACCGAGCACAATGGCACCTTTAACTTCATTTGATTTGAACTGTTGTCTTTTCATGCCCCTGACCATTTCTCCATTGTGGTGTGACAATGCTGCTGACCATTAGGATTCTGAATACATGCTCTCCCCACTTTCTGGGGCAGAAGTAATGCTTAAGTAGTCTTGTTCTAGCATCTGGACTGGTGGGTCTGCTTAGTCTTAAATTATAGCTCACTGGAAATTGACCATGCTACCATCAATTAGCAAATTGCTTTACCCCCAAAAATTAAGGCATGAGTCACCTCCATTCTTGTCAACCTTTACTTGTAGATGCTTAACAGTCTACTCTTTTTCTGTTTGCCCATTTGATTGCAGACATCTGTGGCTAGCTATTATGGCATAACAAAAATCATAGCCATGTGCAAACTGCTGAAATCCCTACACTGGTGACCATCGTCTGATACCAACACCTCATGTATTCTGTGCTGGGCAAAGACGTCTATGTGTACCAGCCACTGTGGAAGTTTTTGCATTCTTCAATCTCTGCAACTCAAAACAACATCTATAATATACTACTAGATTCATGTAGTTTTCACTATACAGCGTGCAAAGGTCTGGTACCACCTCCTGCCATGGGCAAGACAGTATGTTAAGGGATTACATGCTTCCAAGAGTCTCACTTGAAGGTTCCTCACAGCAGCACAAGCTTTAGCACTTCCTCTATTTGTCCATTCTTAAGAGACCAAACAGCAAAGCTTGGGCCATGCACTACTTCATCACAGTGTGTCCTTTCCAAGCTCAGTGACCATGAAACCACAAATATTTCACCTGGAGGAGTCAGATCATACATAACTACTAGCTACTCACGGAATGTCCAGAACTTCAACAACTGTGACAAACATTTTCTTATGACCAGCCAGCAATGATAGTTTTCTTCGGTGTAGATAAATGGAGAACTGGCTTGGTTGCGACCCTTAGATCAGCCATTTTCATGCTTGACAATGAACTTGTGGCTCAAATGACTCTTGCAAATTATGCCAGAAACTATCTGCTTAAGCGGCAAAGAGTCCTGTGGCACCTTATAGACTAACAGACATATTGAAGCATAAGCTTTCATGGGTGAATACCCACTTCGTCGGATGCTTAAGGTTTCAGTAACTGGTGTGTCCTTTTCTGGTCAGTGTTTAACAATAATGTTGGGTGTCTTCAGGAGCAAAAAAAAAAAAGCATTATTTTTAGTCTGGTGCTGCTGCTATGTGGGTTTTATTGCTCGTGGTTGCCTTCAAAGGATCTGACTCCATTGTCCTCCCCCCCACCAAATTGTATTGATGGAAGTGCTCACAATGAACACAACTACATGAATTTCTTTTTCGATCTGGGCATAGATTACTTCTGTGCAGATGAAAGACTTGAATGCATGAATCAGTATTCGCTTCTTGCAGTAACTCAAATCCAAGTCTTCACTTCGATGCTTCCATGTGAAGACACTGCTTTCGCCAAATGTGCTTGCATTAACAATTAATTGTTTCATTTAGGTGACGGCAGAACCTTGCTGGGCGTCCTATTGAAACTCAGTCTGACTCTTTCTTTAGGAGATCTCTCAATGGTGCCAACTCATCTGAGAGGTGTGGTTTGAACTTGGCAAGGCAAAACAACAATTTTCTTTTTAAGCTCAGCAGGATTCTGACTGTCTCATTTTAGAGATTGCTGCTGAGTTTGCTGGGCCAGGCCTGATACCTTCAGCTGAGGGAATGTGACTGACATACTTTATTTCAGTTGTTTTGATAATACATTTGTCCAGATATCTGGAGCATGGCACATGGCTCGGCATTGTTTTCCTCAACACAAAGCACAAACATCAAGATGTCTTCCTCAATGACTGCAACCCCACAAAGCCCTGCAGAGCTTTAATCCAGGGGTTTTTGAAATACTTCTTGAGCTGAATGAATACCAAAGAGTAAGCAGGTAAATAAGTTTCTTGTGGGACAGTAAACATGGTTAGTAAACCTGGCTAGAGAATGGTAATTCCATTTTGTGGAGAATTTCAAGATTTCCAAATTTGGTTTTGTTCCAATTTTCAGCCCAGCTGTACTGGAAGTTCCAGCTCCAGGATAGCCCACCTGGTGGGCTGCCGAGGAGCAGGGAACCCAGAAATCCTGGGCTGCCAAGGACTCATGAGCCTGGTGGGTTGCCAAGTAGCTTGGAACGTGAAAGCTCAGGCTCCTCAGAAGCATGCCAGGAAGACTTACGAGGAGGCAACCTGGCTGGACTTCTGCCTGGTTTCCAGCAGGATTTTGTCAGAACTGAACAGTTTCTGCAAAATGTTTTGATTTTGATGTATTGGCAAATTCTGATGACAGAACATTTTGTCAGAATTTTTCTGACCAGCTCTAGTGATAAGTATTGAATTTCTTTTCCCATTTTTCCAACCTTGCCTTTCAGACACTGGAAAACTGGGTATCCCAAGAATGTACTTGTCACTTCATCAGACATATGCATCTGGTAATGGTCCGATTTGATTCCCTTGTTCAGATGTCACAGACTCAGCACAGCTGTAGCTCCCCTGTGTGCAGCTTCTCCTCTACCACTGCAGAGTTCAATTGCCTTCTCTGTAGGATCACCTACTTTGACAATTACCCCTACATGTTCCAGTTTCAATATTTCATTAGCTGACTGACTGATTTTTGTGTTGCAGTACAAGTGGGATTTTTCTTGGACCGTGGTACGTACTCTAAGACCTATTGGAATCTAGACCTTAATCTGGTGTTCCCTGGCCAATATCTTCAAAACTAGAAATCTAACTTCTATAGAAGCTGCTGATGCTTAGTACTTTAGAATGACAGGGTTATTTATTCAGATGCCTAAATATGGATTTAGGAGCCTGACTTTAGCCTGGGAGTTTTGACAATGTTGCCCCCAAATAACTGCAGTAATCCTTAAAACATCTTTGCATTCTTTCAGTCCGTCATCTGTTTTGATTGGTGTCAATGGCACTAGAACTGTGATGTTTCCCACTGACATTACCCAGTTGTTCAGTTCATGATCCAGGATCACTATAAGATCAGATGCTTCTTGGGTTTCTGTGCTTTACTATATAATATTGTACACATTTTATACCCTCATTGCAGTTCTCTCCACTTCTGAATTTCAAGCTGTGCATGCAAATTGTGCATGCAAAACTTCTGCTCCTCAGGATGTTTCATGGTTTCCCAGTTCACGCTGGGCTCCAGCAAATCTACCATCTACGTCAGCCAGCTTTTGCACATGCAGGGCTTCTGTCTCATGTAATGCTTGCAGGAGTGAGTATGTCCTTTAGGCAATAGCTCTCCACCAATAAATGATTCTAGACAGAAACCCTTCGGCAGAGAGAATAGCTTTCCTGGTGATATGCTCAGCTTCTACAAGAAACTGCATTGCAACTAAGTGCACACTTTTCTACGAGATCAAACTGCCTATATGGTCAACTAAAAGAACTTGTAAGATTATCTATAATAACGACATCCAATGATTTCTATTAACACAAAAAGCAAAAGATGAGCCTGTAAACCATTGTATTCAGAGTAATGCTAACACAGCATTTATCCTATCTACCAGCTTCCCCCATTCAAACTAGTACGCTCATCCATACCTGCAAGATAAGCACAACAATATATAGGAACCTGGAATAAACTTTACCAAGGGCACAATACATTAAAAACAACAAAAAACATGGGGACAAGTAGAATGAAAGAGATTCACTGGAGAGCTAAGAAATAACTTTTGACAGAGAACACAACTCTAGTTCACACGAACGATAGATTAAAAAATCAGTTGTAAATTGCTTGGGTAATGAGAAATTTCAATGGTTTCTCAATATAAACTGGCAAATGCTCTCAATTTAAAAAACAAAGAACAACTCTACACATGGATCCACCACTTTAAAGAGAATACACCAACAACACACAACGTGTGTCACTCTTCGTTTCTCCTTCAACAGTATCATTTCTTGATTCTCATGCTTCTAAAAACTCCATGGCCTCTGTAGGATAAGTGATGTTATATTTTGTTACCTCTGCTTGGTACTTACAAACAGACATGAGGCCAGACTGGTATAACAGTTTCTTATAAAATAGAGTGGATCAGACTGAGTCTAAGCATTTCCCAACAGAACAATGGATATTGGATTATTGCTGCCTGAACTCTTGAGCCCTGGCTGTGAAGTACATTACAGTACTTTCACATTTTCTGCTTGGATATTAGTCATTTCAGGATGTAATCAAAGCATGTTTTCTGTACAACAAAGTAACACTCCCCATCAGTTTGAAGTTCCCTTTTACCAGAATGGTGAACTACATTTTTTTAAATTAGAAGAAGTAGTATTGTTTGCACACAGAGTTTCCATATCAAAGAAACATTCCGGTGATAATAAAGTCTCCAGGAGGGAAACATCACTATAATTCAGAAATTTGGCAAATACTTCTTAATACTTCAAAGATTCCTATAAGGCTTTCCTCATAGAAAAGCACCATGATGCAGGGTTCAGAGCAGAGAAAAGCTTCAGAACTCGAGTATTTTTAGTTCTGCTGATGCCTCACTGTGACTTCGGGCATGTCCCTTAATCTCTGTGTCCCACAATTTACCCATCTGTAACATGGGAAGATTATTATTATGGCATTATTATTACAGGAGATGGGTTAGATGACCTGACCTAACAAGTCTTTTCCAATTCTAGTTTCAATAACTCTGAATACTTCCGTACCTCGCGGGGCTGTTGAGGTTTAATTAATTAATGTTTGTACTGAGCTTTGAAATTTCCAGATGAAAGGTTCTGTATAAATGCAAAATATTATTACTCCTTGATGTGATTGTGTTGGAAAAGTATCATCTTACACAATACAACTCTTCTCTCAATGATTTCAAGTGTTTGAAGTTTTGATAAACATATTTGTAATTAAGAACAATATAGTGGAGATAATCTTAAGGTGTGACCTGGATTATGAAACCAGAAATATGGCTTTAGGGATGGAACAAACTAGAATTAAAACAATTCCTAAGGCCAGCTCTGTCTGTAGTTGGGTAAAAAGCATTCTGTTCTTCCTTTTTCTCTTTCAGTTAAGCTACTTTCCTTTTCCAAAATTGAACAGATTTTATAGTGGGTATGAATAGAAGATTTACCATTTTTACACTAACCTAACATTTATATTTGCTCATGACTTTTTCAAAAATTTCCTTGATCTAAAATTTTCCATGATTGGACTCAACCTAAACATGAATATTGTTGAAAGTTTTAGCCAACTCAATCTAGCCATTTAAATATTTGAGCATTAAACAAAAACCAGCAACAACTTGTCCCCTATTCCAATTAGAAATGTGGTCTGATTACTTTCAACAGAACAGTTTTTCATCAGATAATGTTGGTTCACTGAAATCCAAACATTTTGCCAAAATATACCGGTTTTGATTAAATGTTAATCGCAAAAGGTTTCTCAGGTCCAGGATGGAATTTCTGGCCTGACAGACCCTCCCCTCCCAGCCCCATTCTGTATAGCCCATTGGTTATGCCACTCACCTGGGGGGGAGGAACCTACATTCAAGTCCCTGTTCTGCTGTTCTCCCACTTCCCAGCTGAGTGCCCTAACTACCAGTCTAAAGAAGGAGAACAAAGGCAAGACAAAATTATGATGATCAACAGATGGCTCAGGCAGTGGTGGTATAAGGAGGGCTTTGGGATGTTTCACCACTGGGAGGCATTCATGGACAGAGGTCTGTTCTCATAGGATGGAGTCCACCTGAATAGGGAGGGATATAGACTTCTGGGACGGAGGTTGGCACAAGTGATTAAAAGAGCTTTAAACTAAGAACTCAGGGGAGATGGCTGGGAGATGCTCATGTAATGTCCATGCCTAATTCTAACATCGAGGTGGAGGAAAATCAAGTAAGAGAGAATACAGCAACAGACAAAGGAATAATAGAGAGTAGGAGAATGGACAACAAGAGAAAAGATAGTGCCAATACCAATGAAGCTAACAGGTAGGTGATACTGGCAATAAAATGACTGTACCCAATTGACAGGTTTCAGAGTAACAGCCGTGTTAGTCTGTATTCGCAAAAAGAAAAGGAGTACTTGTGGCACCTTAGAGACTAACCAATTTATTTGAGCATGAGCTTTCGTGAGCTACAGCTCACTTCATCGGATGCATACCGTGGAAACTGCAGCAGACTTTATATATACACAGAGAATATGAAACAATACCTCCTCCCACCCCACTGTCCTGCTGGTAATAGCTTATCTAAAGTGATCATCAGGTGGGCCATTTCCAGCACAAATCCAGGTTTTCTCACCCCCCACCCCCCACACAAATTCACTCTCCTGCTGGTGATAGCCCATCCAAAGTGACAACTCTTTACACAATGTGCATGATAATCAAGTTGGGCTATTTCCTGCACAAATCCAGGTTCTCTCACATCCCCCCACCCCCATACACACACAAACTCACTCTCCTGCTGGTAATAGCTCATCCAAACTGACCACTCTCCAAGCCCAACTTGATTATCATGCACATGAAACCAGATATTATAGGGATAATAGAAACGTGTTGGAATAGTAAAGGTTGGAGGGTATGTGCTATTCAGGGTATTGAAGGGTATGTGCTATTCAGGGTATTGAAGGGTATGTGCTATTCAGGAAAGACAGAAATAAAGGTAAAGGTGGTAGAGTAGTACAGTATATTAATGATGAAATAGACTGCAAAGAAATTAGAAGTCATGGAATGGATAAAACAGAGTCTGTTTGGGCCCAAAATCACTTTGGGGAAGAAAGCTACCAAAGGCTCCCCTGGGTTAGTGTTTGCTACAGACCCCCAGGATCCAGTTTGGATATGGATAGAGACCTCTTTAATGATTTTAATTAAATAAATACTACTGGGAATTGTGTGATTTAGAGAGACTAATTTCTCAGATACAGATTGGAGGACAAGTGATACTAATAATAGTAGGACCTATATTTTCCTGGACGTGATAGCTGACAGATTTCTTCACCAAACAGTCACCAAATCTACAAGATGTGATGCCATTTTAGAATTTTTATTGGTGAGTAGCGAGGACCTCACAGAAAAAGGGGAAAACTTTGGTTCAAGTGATCATGAGCTAATCCATTTTAAACTAAATGGAAAGATAAACAAAAATAGATCTGCAACAAGGACGCTTGATTTCAAAAGGGCAAACTTAAAAAAATTAAGGGAATTAGTTAGGGAAGGGAACTGGACTGAAGAACTGAAGGACCTTAATGTGGAAGAGGCTTTGAATTACTTCAAGTCAAAGATGCAGAAACTATCTGAAGCCTGCATCCCAAGAAGGGGAAAAAATTCATAGAGAAGGATTCTAGACCAAGCTGGATGAACAAGCATCTCAAACAGGTGACTAAGAGAAAGCAGAAAGCCTACAAGGAATGGAAGATGGGATCGATAGGCAAGGAAAGCTACCTCTTGGAGGTCAGAAAGTATAGGGGAAAAAGCCAAGCAGAGTTGGACCTTGCAAAGGAAATTAAAACCAATAGTAAAAGATTCTATAGCCATATAAAAAGAAAAGGAGGAAAGAAGCACTGAGCATGTGGTGGAGATTAAAGATAATCTAGGCATGGCCCAACACCTAAACAAATACTTTGCCTCAGTTTTAATAAAGGTAATGAGGAATTTGAGGGTAGTGGCAGGGGGGCTAATGGAAATGAGGATATGGAAGTAGAAATTACCACATCCAAGATGGAGGTCAAACTCAAACAGCTTAATGGGACTAAATCAGAGGGCCCAGATAATCTCCATCCAAGAATATTAAAGGAACTGGCACATGAAATTGCAAGCCCAATAGCAAGGATTTTTAATGAATCTGTAAACTCGGGGGTCATACCCTATGACTGAGAATTGCTAATGTAGCACCTATATTTATGAAAGGGAAAAAATGTGATCCAGGAAACTACAAGCCTGTTAGTTTAACCTCCATTGCATGCAAGGTCTTAGAACAAATTTTGAAAGAGAAAGTAGTTAAGGACATAGAGATAAACATTAACAGGGATAAAATACAACATGTTTTTACAAAAAGTAGATGGTGACAGACCAAATTGATCTTTTTCTTTGAGAAGATAACAGATTTTTTAGACATAGGAAATGCAGTAGATCTAATCTACCTATATTTCAGTAAGGTATTTAATACAGTTCCATGGGAAATTATTAGTTAAATTGGAGAAGAATGGGATTAATATGAGAATTGAAAGATGGATAAGGAACTGGATAAAGGGGAGACTACAGTGGATCATACTGACAGGTGATCTCTCAGGCTGGAGGGAGGTTACTAGTGGAGTTCCTCAGGGATTGGCCATGGGACCAATCTTAGTTAACATTTTTATTAATGACCTCAGCACAAAAAGTGGGAGTGTGCTAATAAAATCTGCAGATGACACAAAGTTGGGAGGTACTGCCAGTACGGAAGAGGATCAGAATATTACACAAGAAGATCGGGACGACCTTGAAAGCTGGAGTAATACAAATTAGATGAAATTTATTAGTGCAAGGTCATGCACTTACAGACAAATAAGAATTTTTGCTGTAAGCTGGGGATTTATCAGTTGGAAGCAACAGAGGAGAAGAAAGACCTGGGTGTATTGGTTGATCACAGGATGAGCTGCCAATGTGATGCATCTGTGAAAAAAGCTAATGCAGTCCTAGGATGCATCAGTAGAGATTATACAAGGCACTGGTGAGACCTCATCTGGAACACTATGTGAAATTCTGGTCTCCCATGTTTAAGAAAGATTAATTCAAATTGGAACAGGTGCAGAGAAGGGACACTAGGATGATCTGAGGAATGGAAAACCTACCTTATGAGAGGAGACTCAAAGAGCTTGGCTTGTTTAGCCTAATGAAAAAAAGTCTTTCTTTGCAGCATGGGGCATGCAGATCACTTGCAGGTTTCAACTAGTGTAAATGGTGGATTCTCTGTAATTTGAAGGCTTTAAATCATGATTTAAGGACTTCAGTAATTCAGCCAGAGGTCATGGGTCTATTACAGGAGTGGGTGGGTGAGGTTCCATGGTCTGCAATGTTCAGGAGGTCAGAGCAGATGATCATGATGGTCCCTTCTGGCCTTAAAGTCTATCAGCCCATCAGAAGGCAGGTCCTGATTCAGCTTACACTGTCTTGGGGACCTGATGAACCTGAAGTAAATGGTGGATTCTCTGTAACTTGAAGTCTTTAAATCATGATATGAGGACTTCAGTAACTGAGCCAGAGGTTAGGGGTATATTACAGGAGTGGATGGATGAGGTTCTATGGCCTGCATTGTGCAAGAGGTCTGAACAAATGATCATGATGGTGTCTTCTGGCCTTAAAGTCGATGAGACTATTGGGTATTCTGGATGACTCTCTCTCACTGTCTTCTGTCAGAGCTGTTCCATTTTGTGTATCTGAAGATGGGATTTGAACCTAGGTCTCCCACATCCTAGAGCAGTGCCCTAACCAGTGGGATATAAAGTCAGTCTCACGCGCTTTCTCTCGCACTCTGTACTAATGAATATTTAATACAAAGTGGAACCCCAATGGGCTATTCTGGGTTGGTGTTACTCTCTCTCACCAAAATTTCAAAAAGGTCACGGTTTTGTCTGGTATATAATGGGAAAATATTTGAAATTTTCACGAGGCAAGAAAACAGTTTCCTGCCTAGCTCTAGTTATTAGATTTTGGTGAGATTTATAAAACAAGCCCAACTTGAAGAAAGTCAGTTCAGCAAGTCTAAAGTTATGTTTGAAGTCTGCACTTGAATCCTGATAAGTTATTGAAAGCCTACAATTTGAGACAGCATAAATTTGGGATGGCCTAGAATTGGAGGCAGTTTTCTTAAGGAGCAGAAAAATATAAAAGGCTTAGAAAATTACAAGTCCTGGAAGATAAATAGTTCATTTCCGTTTTTGTATTTATACTCTTAACCCCTCCCCCGCCCCGCAATTTGTATCATATTATTTTCAGGGTTATGGCCCTTCAACAACACCTCGTTGGAGTGTTGACAGAGTTGTACGCTTATTCTGGGTCCGGTCACTTAAGTGGGGGCACTCAATAGCACTCTGAAGGGGCTGGATTCTCAGCCCTCCAGCCAAGTTCCTTAGGATGTTTACCCCTTTCGAGGTCCCAGGGAATAAACAATTTAGGAGTAGCAACATAAATGAAGGAAAAGGGACTATACAGACAGTCCCAGCCAGGCAATTGGCCTCTCCTCCTTCAAGGGGCCTTGGATGGTGTACAATCCAGCTCCAGGTCCACTGGTTCACTTACAGTGGAAGGAATACGATACAGCCTCCTTTGCCTCAGGTGACTTGGGCCTTCTTTTCAGCAAGGGTGTAGGCTCTGCTCTCTGCCAGGCTCTGCTCTCTGCCCTGGGAGCTAGCAAGTTGAGCATTCAGTTCTCCTCTCAGAGCTGCTCCTCCTCCTCCTCCATTCTTGACGTGACTCACAAGTGTGGACCACTCCAAAGCAGAGCATCTCCTTAACCCCTTCCTGTCTGGTGTGGGCTTTACATACCTTGTCACAGTTACACATTTGTATTTAAGAAATAACACATTGTGATATTGAGAGCCCATATCTGAAAATATATGCACAAAGGGAATACAGTTAAGGTTAATTATTTAGCCTTAACTTTTGAAATTCTCTGACTTTTGAGTAATTTGTTTATTAACCTGAATCATCCATTAAGGCTAGTTTGCATGCACGGAATATATGTATTTAGGGGTACCAGATTTGCTATTTCCACAATGAAGAACAGTCTTTTGCTGTTGTAAGAATACTGAACACTGTTTTGGTTTTCTTTTTTTCTTTTTTTTTTTTTTTTACAATTCCAGGATCCTTCTAGCCTCTTTAATAGGTCACTTCCCATAAGGTATATGTATATATGAATGCAGATTTTTTTTAAAGTATACTTTTATTTAAAAGTATCCCTTCCATAGACACTGCCATTTAGCCTCTGACTGCCCAAAGCTGGGAGTGGATTACTCGATAATTGCCTGTTCTGTCTCTCTGAAGCACCTGGCATTGGCCACTGTTGGAAGACACAATTCTGAGCTAGATGCACCATTGGTTTGACCCAGTACAGTCATTCTTATGTTGTTATTTTCAATGGTGTACAATGCTTCTGATCTTCTGGAGGCAGAGCCAATAGTTTCATGTTGGTATCCTTCTTGCTGCTAGTGTAGTGAGAGAAGATTAAGTCTCACTCATAGCTACTGGAAACCAGCTGTAAGTGGCTCCAAGCCAGGAAAAGCTCTGTGTAGTGACGAAGAAAAGAGGTTTCTTAATGGCTCACAATAGGTATTAAAATTTCTCATTCTTTCGGTATTATGTTTCTCCCCCCTGCAAATTCTTGCAGAATTCTCAAGCCACCAATGTGGACTAGTAAAGCTTGCTGCACCTATGGGACACTTTGTAAATCCTCTCCTTAATACAATCTAGAAAGGACAGCAAAACCATTCCAAGAGAAGTCAGATTGGATTGTATGTGGACATAAAGGGTTTGTAAAGGACAGGTCTGTAATGTAAGCTAAAAGGAAACAATAAAACTTCAGAAATGGCACGCTAACTCTAGAGCTACAACAAAGGAACTATCTTCAGTCGTAAGAGAGCGAGCAGTATGGGAAGAAAGACTATTTTTAATTTGTCTACCTTGCTCCAGTATTTTATAGCAAATGAGTAAATAAAGTATTAAGTAGCTATCATTATGACTGTACCATGCTAAATAACATGAAAACATCTTTATAAAACAGCATTCTGAACCTAACATGTTAATGGTGCCTAATGAACCAAAATCAGTGGAAATCCCTTTGGATAGCCAACATATAAACAAAGTTATTAATTAGGTTGCAGTTGTTTCCGAACAAGCCTTTCATTCAACATAGTGGCGGTAAACAAAACCAGATCCATCAGTCTTTGTGGGGAAGTATTCACCAGTGAAGGAATACTTAATGATTACACCTTAAGCACTTGCAGTTACATGACTTATGACAATGTTTATGAAGTGACTAGCAAGCAGCAAACTATAATCTCTCAATTCATAGCCTAATGTTTATGATGCTCCAGAACACCAATAAGCACAGATGCTTCATTTTTGTACACACCACACAACCATTACAATCCTTGACTATTGGTTTAAAATGTGTTTATGGTGTCCAAAAGGAAAAAATACCTAGTGAGAATAAAAACACTCCCTATTTCAGCTTTTAAGAGAGAAAAAGTTTAATAAAGATGGTTTTATTAATATCATCCTCATCTGGCAGGAGGATGTATATCAGTCTTCAGCTCTGTAAAGGAGCCAAATCTTTAAGCTTCAAAGTTGGTGTAGGAAAAGTTATCAGAGGCTGGGATGAAGCTCTGTTGACAATGACTAAAGGGGAGAAGGCTCATCTGGAAATTGAACTTGAATGGGCTTATGGGAAGAAAGGGCAGACTGATGCCAAGATTCCTCCAAATGCAAAGCTCTTTTTTGAAGTTGAATTGGTGGATATTGATTGATATGAAGACCCTTCTGTTCAACCATAAGTGTGACCTCTTGTGTCATTTCTACTGTTGCTTTTTGTGATGTAAGTGCCCACAAAGGCCCTCATCTTACAATGAATAGCACATGGGTGGACAGCTGTGCCCATGCAGAGTTGCATTAACTTGACTGAAGCTCCGTACAAGAGTAGCATAATCAGAACCTAAGAAATGAGTTGAGATGACAGATCCACACCTAGTAAACCATTAAATAACTGGCAGTTGCTTTCATTGACTATCAAGCTAGTTTCAAACCAATCAATAAGAGATTAAAGGCTCCATATCTTTTGGCCCAGATCAATCTCAAACCAAGAACTATTGACACAGTGCAGCCAAGAGGACACAAGCACCATCTTTGCCAGGAGGCGTGGGAGATGGATTGGATTGGCCATGTGCTTCAGATGGAAACTGATTCCATCACCAGAGTAGCAATAAGATGGACACCTGAAAGCAAGCAAAAATGAGGCCGCCCCAAAACAACATGGCAAAAAGCAGTGGAAGCCAAGCTGAAAAACCTGGGGCACAGCTGGGGGACCATTGAAAGACTTGCCAGAAACAGACAGGAGTGAGGAGCTTCGTTGCTTCCAGAGGCGTAAAGGGAACATGATGATGATAATGATGATGATCCATTCCATTCTCTTATCATGTTGACCTCCATCTTGATGTATCCAGATGGTATCTATATCCAGTTTTCAAGTTTCTTATAGTAAGATAGCGCAAATGACTGAAGAAACATGGGGAGCAAATAACAAACCGAGATACAATTTACATAGATATTCAATGGGAGGAAATAATCTGGAAAGCAGTACTCCTGATAGAGGGCTAGAAGATTCAGAGCGGAACAAGGGACCATATTAGACACAAGTCTGCAATACAATATGGGAGCAAAATAGGCCAATACAAATTTAGGCTGCTCAGACACAATGACGGAGCAGGGAAGCAACGGTCCTTCTTTATATAGCTCTGAGACAACTGCACATGAAATATTGTTTGCAGCTCCACACAAATCAATGCCAGAAAGATCCTTACAAATTGGAGGAAGTTCAGAGAACAGAAACAACAGTGATTAATAATTAGGAATTTGGAGGGACTTACTTACAAGGAAAGACTTAAATGTCTCACTTGAGTATTCATAGTTTGGTTTGGTGACTATAAAAGAGGAGATACAAATATCTGAATGCTGCAGAAGACTTCAAGGAGGAAAAGTTATATCAGGATGGTACAAGGCAGTATTCATACTATAATGTGATGAAATTAAGAAAATATATAAAATATCAATACAACTCTTCTCATATTCCTGTTGAATAGTCTCTCAAGGGAAGTGGTGGAAACCCCACCACCACATGGGACATTTATTTGGGGAAATACTAATTCATGTACTGTAGGCAGGGCCACTTGCATGCAATGGCTGTGGAATTAAATTCTTGTTACAAAATTAATCTCCAGAATCTGTTCCTGTATAAGACACATTATGTTATTAGCCCTTATGTTCATGAAGATAACCTTGAAGAAGTTAACTGAGCGTAAACCAATGCAGTAATACCAGCCTGACCCTGCAGACAACTTGAAACAATAACCCCAAGAGCTGGGAATTGTTTAATTCATCTCAATCAGGGTCCACAATTCTATAGACACAGAATTTGGCATATTCCAAAATAGTCAGCATTTTTGCTGTATAAGTCAGCATTTTACTAAAGCCAGGTGCCTGTCATTTTATGTCTCCCAGGCCTTTGAAGCCCTTCCTGCAACCTTCGAGCCTGGGAGCCTAAAATGTCCAGTTTGCACCCAAGAAGCAAGATTGTGGGGGCTTGGGGCAGAGATAAGGGTGATGGAGGGAGACCAGGTACCAGACGTACAGGCTGGGAAGCGGGGTTGTTTGGAGAACAGCAAAGCAACTGAGCACTGGGAAGCTGAGGAAAGGAGTTGCTAAAGCTATCGACAAGCTCCCTTTTCCCCCTGGAACACAGAGGAGGAAGAATTTTCTGAGCCAGGCTAAACAACATTGTAGGAGCCACGGCCCAGGGACTGCAGCCAGGTTGCCGGGAGAGCACAGCAAAAATATCCCCTCTTGAAAAATAATCAACAGATTGCACTTCACTGAGTCTTTTTCAGCTATGAGCTGAGGGGGAGCAGAAGATGGCAACGAAAGGTATTTAATAAATGCATATGTCTGCAGAGTACATGGGACCCTGACTTTAGAGTACAATGCTGAATCAGCAGAGAGAGGGACTGGGTGATCGAGTAGGTCTTTTCCCATCCCTATCTTCTATGAGCTGCTAGTCATGGTAGTTGTCTGGGTTCCCTCCCCACTCTGAACTCTAGGGTACAGATGTGGGGACCCGCATGAAAGACCCCCTAAGCTTATTTCTACCAGCTTAGGGTAAAACTTCCCCAAGGCACAAACTCTTTGTCCTAGGAGGGTACACTGCCACCACCAAGTGACTTAAAGAATCAGGGAAAGGACCACTTGGAGTTCTTATTCCCCCAAAATATCCCCCCAAACCCTTATACCCCCTTTCCTGGGGAGGCTTGAGAATAATATCGTAACCAATTGGTTACAACGTGATCACATACCCAAAGCCCTAGGTCTTAGGACCATAGAGAAATCAGTCAGGTTCTTAAAAGAAGGATATTATTTTAAAAAAAGGTAAAAATCACCTCTGTAAAATCAGGATGGAAAATAACTTTACAGGGTAACAAAAGACTGAAAAACACAGCAGAACTTCCATTAGGCTTAGTTTCAAAGTTACAAAAAACAGGAATAAACCTCCCTCCAGCAAAGGAAAAATTCACAAGCAGAACAAAAGATAATCTAACACGCCTTGCCTGGCTTTTACTTACAATTTTTGTAATATGAGAGACTTTTAGGATGGTTTAAAGGAGGCGAAGGAGTTTTCTGACCTGATGCTTCTCTGCTTTCCAAGAGAACACTCACATCAAAGCCTTTCCCCCCACAACACCCTTCAAGATTTGAAAGTATTTTCTTTCCCCATTGGTCCTTTTGGTCAGGTGCCAACCAGGTTATTTGAGCTTCTTAACCCCTTACAGGTAAGGAGGAAGGCTACCCTTAGCTGTATGGTTATGACAGTAATATTTAGAGGGAACTTGAACCAATGCTGTTAACTTTCTTACCATAATCTTGTCACTGTCGATAATGGTGTTTAACCTGTGTGCAATGGTCAGCACAGTGCACTGGGCAAACTTTTCACGAATTGTCTTTTGAATTAACTCATCCGTTCTGAAACACAGGAAGAGCAGTGGAAATGGAAGTGAGAGATCTACATGAACAACAATCTGACTGCAGAGAAGTTCTATGATTGTATTGTAGATAACTGTAATATCATTCAATCCATAACCAACAGGTTTTCTGTCCTCTTCTCAGAGACCAATCCTTGCTATTCTCTCTGCTGCTATTCAAGAGGGCCCTGACAATCTCTTAGTCACTTGGGAGACAGAAGCCCAGGGGAGACAAAGGGTCCCACTCTCTGAAGCAGTTGTGAGGATAGGTTATGTACACCCCTCCTCTCCAATTATTCTAGATAGAGGGGTGGTTGGGGATGGTCTATATAGAAGAGAGGGAGAAACATTTTTTTTTAAAAGGACAGTCATTAAGCTCAGAACTATTTTTACTGAGGGGGCACTAAGGGAGCACAAGGAGTTATAGCTTAATAAGAAATTCTGAAAACAATTAAAAATAAAGTTTAAACGATTTGGAACTTTCGAGTTGTGCCCACTGTCAGCCTTTGTAGCCACACGATCTTACCATCATCCTTGTCCTCCCTTTCTTCCTATTGTTTGTTGCACTCTCCTGTTGAATCTTTTATTAGTAAGTTCTTCAGGGCAGATGCCATGTTTGCTTATATTCTGGACAGAATCTAACACAATGGGGCCTTGATCCCTAATAATAAACCAATGGTTGCATGTATGTGCAGTTTCAAAAAGTTCTGAAAGTGAGGCTGCCAAAAGAAGAGTTAACTATATTAATTAGAAAAAAGTGGGGGCCCATACTTAAAACAGCACAGGTTACAAAATAATATAGAACCTATCACTGATAGGTTCTGAGACAGATTCACCCCAAGGTTATTCAGATTCTGGAGGAGAGTCTGCTGGAGGGAAGGGGAAAAAGGAGGTTGTGGTGATTGAAAGCAGCTGCAACTTCACCTTCAACAAGGGAGGGAAGAAAGCAAGCACAGCCTCAAAAAATGCCCCTCCTAGATTTAACTGGAAAATGGGTATAGCCAGCGAGCCTGGGCTGACTGAGCGCAAATGCTATTTCCAATGTGAATTACAACCACCCACTCAGTGGAAAACTGAGGCAAAGTAGCAGTGGCTCTGCCATTCCGCAGGGAGAATTCGCACTGGGAGCAGGCACCTCTGTGGGCCAGCTTCACTATAGCCCTGATCCTTCACATATGTTTGAAAACAAAAACCTCATCTGAATGTTAATCAAATAATGGTAGCTGACAAAGAAACCCAACCCTATTTTAATTAAACTTCATGCAGACAGATTTATCTGGGGGTGAAAAAGGGATGTAAACTCTCCAGAAAGTTTCACAAGTCTCAATTATTGGAGATTTTCCAAGATATAATGCTGGAAATAAAGTGATTCATATCATTTCCACTTCTAATGCCAAGGATTTCATGTGCAACTTTTAAGAATCATTTAACTATTACAGAATTATTTTATTCATGGGGATAAAAATTCCAAATTCATGACCACGAAGAAAAGCTAAAATTGTGCTAAATTTCCATCAATCATCATGTGAAATACTTAGACCACCAGGCTTAGGTAAACTTTCATATTGTGACGGCTATAGAAAAGTAGTGGGAGACAGATATATTAGCCCCAGGCTAAACAAATCCCTGTTACCAGAATAAGTAAATGGCAGCTGCTCCAGGTCAATTAAGACATCTGGGGCCAATTAAGATCTTTCCAGAAGGCAGGGAAGATAGCTAGGTTGATTGGGTCACCTGAAGCCAATTAGGGGCTGTCTGAAACTAGTTAAAAGCCTCCCAGTTAGTCAGTTGGGCATGAGTCTCAGGAGCTATAGGAGGAAGCCGCGCTGTTGGAGGAACTGAGCAGTACAAACCATTTCAGGCACAAGGAAGGAGGCTCTGAGGTAAGGGTGACGTAGATATTGAGGAAGTGGGGGCTACTGTGGGGAAGTGTCCCAGGGAATTGTACGAGTCCTATTTTCAAAAAGTCAGCTACCCTAGCTGCTACCATTAGGGTCCTTGGGTCCTACTCCAGGGTGGGCCCAGGTTCCCTCCCCCACAACTCCCTGATTAATCACTGAGACTGGGAGACAACAGAGACTGTGCTTGGGAGGGTTGCTTCCCCCCACCTTCCTTGCTGGCTTATGATGCAAATGGCTCAGTAGGCTGTGACCCTTGCCCCTAGAGAAAGAAGGGCTCACAGTGAGCCTCTGAGGCTAGCAAAATCTTCCAGGAAGTGAAAGACCCATGGAGACAAGGACAGAGTCACAATATTTAGACCATTTCCTATTTGACAATAGATTGCAGTATTTCCTGATGGGCATCCTATTAGGTTGTACTGCTTAAAAGTCCACCACCATAGCTACGCCCAAGAGGTTAAGAAAAAGGTAGTAAAGACTGCAGTGTAAACCAACTCAAAGAAGAAACTCCAAGTTAAAGTTGATACCTCTTCAATCATTTGTATTGTAATGCTTACGGTTGCTATTAGTAAACATTTACTTTATTGCAATATATCTGCAGCACATGTCAAGTAAGATAATTTAAATGGATAGTGCAAATAAAAAAAATAAAGATGTCAAAATGGGGAGGATGAATAAGAGGATATGAAATTTCCATTGGTCTGATTAAATCACAGATATTATCTCTTTTTAGCCAAAAATAAGCTAGAAGCCCAAAATCTATAGAGAACGAAAGGCACTTTCTCTAAAGATTTTAGAAATGAAATGCATGCTTCACTGCAAAGCTTCTCTGCTGGCACCACTTCTCTCCCAGGAAGAGGTTACAAAAATGAGTCATGGGCAGATACCACAGTGGAAGGATGAATTTACGGTTCTGGACTCCACGGAAATCTGGAAGAAGTCTATTAATTGCTAATGCTAGGTGTTTTATTTTTTTTAAATACAAGTGAAAATAAAATAGCCTGTTTCTTCTGCGGAAAGAGGAATGCCACCTTGCTATCGACAGTATAAGAACTGACAATGATACTTTGCTTCCAGAATTATAGACTTACTATAGGTAAACCAGGTACACTTAACTGCAGTTGGGAGGGTTTCATTGACACAGCCCTTACATTTTTGAAGTTTGGCATTCTGATACAGAAGGGTAACTTCCCCCAGCACTGGACCATTACACATCTTACCAATCTCTCACACAGTACTAAAACAGTTTGGCAATATGCAGCACTGCAGTGATGGAAGTAACTGTGTATTATGTATAGAATGACTGACTTCTTTGGGGAAATCAAAGATTTGTACTACCTCCTCAGAAACGGCCACAAAATCTGTTGATTTTGCATGTGGCAATATGTTCACAACTCCTCAGTCAGCTTTTCTCTCTCTGCTAGCACCCAAATTTAATTTTCCTCAGGAAAACTACAATCATTGCCACTCGAAAGTGACCTACAGTGAGCAAATCAAAAACCAAACAGGCCCCAATCCCGCAAGCTGATCCTCACAGGAGGTCCACCTGCACTGATCATCTTGCATGATTATAGCATTACTCTCCTTTGCCACGATGCCTACAAAAAGCTTGACAACAATCAGGCTGCTGGTGTGCAGAGAACTCTGCCTATCTTGCTGACCAATACTGTCTCCTTGTTTCTTTGTACTCTGCCGTCTGTCTATCTCCATTTGTTCTCTAATCTTATACACAGATTGTGAGCCGCTTGGAACGGGGACCGTTTGTACACTGCTTAGCTCAATGGAGTCCTGTTCCATAACTAGACCTCCTACATGCTATGGTAATTCAAATAAATAATAATATTAAGTATAGCACGCTGGAATACTACAGGCAAGATTTCTCACTAATGCTGTTCAGATCCTTTTATATCCAGAACTGATTATTATAACTCCTTTTATACTGGAATATCAAAGCAACTCTACTGATTGCAGCTAGTGCAAAAAAATGACTGAATGACCAGTCATGAACAAATAGCATCAATTCTTTGACCAATGAGTGAACTACAATTTGTTTTGATGATGTATAAAATAGTAAATGAACCTATTTGAAGGACTTGCTGTTTTATTGTCCTTGGATTTTCTCAAATCATACTTTGGTGGAACTATCTGTTCAGCTCTCAAACTGATGCAGCATATTTGCAGAGTTTTCAAAAAATACGGTCTCTTTTAGTGAATCCCACCAGTGTTCAAAAGAGCTTTAAAGACTACTTTATTTTGTAGTTCCTATGATATTTGAAGATCTCTTAGGATTTTGATCTCTATTTAATGGGTTTTATCTGTAACCCACTGTGTGTACTGAATAGCATCCCGAGCATTTGGAAGGAATGAAAACTAATAAATATTATTTGTTATTTGTCACAGTCATTTTTCCTTGCTCGTCTTTGTCACTATGTGCACAGGATACCCTTCCTGGATCAACAGACCTCAACACTATGCCTAACTTTTTCATCATGAGGTCCCTCATCTTTGTGGGATCGTGGTGGCCTAAGAATCTTTCCATTCTGTGAAGTCTTTTGAGAGTTTATCTTTTGTTTGCAGTGTAGCTGTGTCGGTCCTAAGATACTAGAGAGACACCAACAGAAGTTAGTCCAATAAAAGATATTGCCTCATCCATTCTGTCTCTCTAAGAGGTTATCCTGACAGTTGTGATCTGCATTTCCAAAAGGAGTCTTTTATCCATGGCTGCTGTAGGGTAAATAGCTTTGAATGTTAATTTACACATAGAAATCAAGGATATTTTTCTCCTTCCAGAGACAGAACCTGTATCTATCCCCTCTTAGGATGCATTCAGGGGAGCTTTCATGATCGAACCCCTTAAGCTATATACCGTGTTTGGTTTGCCTGCTCTTGAATAGGCATTAGTGATGCCGTCAGCGTTCATGAGAACGCAAACCCCAGCACGGGCTGCACAAGATACGAAGCTTTTCAGTTCACCTCTGTGTACGCCAACCATGTACAAACAGGATAATTCATTTTACTATGGCCTCTGGTGTTTTACCTTGGGTCCACATTTGCTGTTGCTTCGTCAATAATCAGAATTTGATTTTTTTTGAGAATTGCCCTGGCAAGGCACACGAGCTGTCTCTGACCGACGCTAAAATTAGATCCAGATTCTGCCAACTGTGTCTCCATTTTATCAGGAAGTTCTTCCACAGCCTCCTTCAGTTGAACCTGTAGGTATGCCAACGTACTGTAAGATGAGTAACTCACTTCTAAACAAAATATGGTTGTTGTGATTAGGTTGCCTATTTTTTGTTATGCTTTACACAACAATAAGCATGTAAGATTTACCTTTCATACTCATATACATACACTATGTAATTCAATTCTAGAGTTAAGTCTAAAACTGTTTAAAAATCTATTTTTAATTAATCAAAATATATCAAACCTGCATCCCGAATGATAAAAAAAATATTAATGCAAGATCCAGCAGGTCAATGTTATATACAGAGACATTTATATACATTTATACACCCCACAATTATTTTCCTTTCTTCTGTCGGCCATATCCTTACGTAATCCAACAAACCAGCTCAAACCTAATATGTATAAACACTATGAATAATGTTATTTTATATGTAAACATTAGATACAAATGATCAGATATTTGGAATTACCTCTTCCAAGACATTCCACAGCTCTTCATCAGTGTATTCATTGAAAGGATCCAAGTTTTTTCTCATCGTTCCAGTGAACAGAATGGGCTCCTACAAACCAATGAAACATTACATTTTACTTTATATACACTTAGTTTTCGTACTGCAATACAGAATTTAAACACAGTAAAGCTGAGTTGAAGCATGCATGGTACATACATGTAGTACAACAACAAATTATCCCTAGTACAAGACAAGGGGAAAAAACTGTTGCGATTCTTTTTACATCAGAGAAGTAATAAAAGAAAACTCAGAGGTGTATTAGGAGCATGTGGAAGAAAAAAATAAGATAAATGCATAACAAGCCTGCATGAAGATATTTTAATAAAACAGATGAAACAAATACAGGTATTTTGACAAAATCGATATATATCCAACAATTTATTCTGTCTGTACTTGAACTGGCTTATCTGTGCTACTCTTGACACCACAACGCTTTATAGTATATTTATAAGCTAGGCAATTAAATCCACTGACACTGTTAGCGGAAACAAGCGACAACAAGAAGATCCACTCAACGCACTAACGTTCCTAGGATACTTGGGTGCTTTTGAAACTGTGCTCCCTAACTATATAAGGCACAGACAGAGGAGAAGACTCAAGTGGCTCAAGAGGTAGAATACAAGGTGTTGGGATTTTTGTTTTATTTCAGTTTGGAGAAACTCTCCAAGTTTAACATTAAAGAATCTGAAAGATAAATAGATTTCACAACTTTTCTGCAACATTTACGTCTACACATGTATCTGTCAATGATGGTTAATACTAATATTTGTACTTCAGTAGCACCAAGAGAGAATTTGGGCACCTCTAGGCAAACACATGGCAAGGCATAATCACTGCCCCAGAGAGTTTACACTCTAATTTCAAACAAGACTCAACCCATTGAGTGTGACAAACCAAGGGAGAGAACAGGATAGCGAGACAAGGGTGGCAAAGAAAACAACATGCAGTTACACAGGCTAGACACATGCCTGAGATGATGGTTCCAAATCATCTGAATTTTCTTTTTAACCTAGTCATGGCTGACTGATTTCTTGTAGGTGTCACAGCAGAAGTATGGATTAGTTCAGGGAGGGAATTCCATGTTACAGACAATGTGGAAAAAAGTCTGGAGATATTTGTAGGAGAAGCAGACAAATGGGCATTAAAGGACGACATAATTGGCAGAGCACAGAGTATGGGGGTGATAAGAATGAGCAAATGACTAAGGAAGGAAGAGTTGTAAAGAGTCTTGAGGGGAGGTTAAGAAGCTTGAATTTGATACAGTGAAATACAATGAGCCAGTGGAGGGAATCAAAGAGTGAGAAGGAGGAGGATTATGGCCTATTCTCCCAGCTGGGGCAATAGGAATCCCTCAGATCTGCTGCTGGCATCCTAATGCTCCCTCTGAAGACAGCCAAGATATACTATTAGTCTATTCTATGGAGGGACTAAACATACCCTGGGTTAGGGCTGCTACCACTGCACAGACCTCAGGCAGGAATGTGATGACATCTTTGGTTCCTGAATTTACTAAAATGTTGTAGCTTGTTTTCTAAAACATTTTTCCCTTGTAAAAGTGTCCCTATTCCTTCATTCATTATATAGGGGAAAGGCAGCCTCTGATCTGCAGTCTGAGGACTGATCACCTTTCTGCTCTTGGGTTTCAGTTGTGGCCACCCCACTTTTCTGCCTATGGAGTTACTGAGCAAATGGGGTTCAATACCCCTCCCCCATCTTGTTTTGATTGTCATGTTCTAGCAGCCCTCATCAGTTGATGAGCTGGGACTGGAATCCTGTGACGGGGACACATACCTGCTAGATTTTCATTCTTCCTTTTTTTACTGTGTGGGTGTGTAAAATCACTGTTAAGGCTCTGGTGGGATAGCTGTGCTCTTTTTGCTCCTTGGGATAGAGACAGCTTTTGCAAAGAAGTAGTCACCCCCTGGATCCTCATCCAAGAGAAGAAATGACTAGGGTATCCCTCTAAAATTCCCTGCCCTCATCTTGAGAGGAAGGGAAGCTGGAAGGGATGCCTGCCCCTTGCCTAATGAGAAGTGTCCTATTTAAAGACTTGTGGCAGAACTCATCTAGGTGGAACTATTACTGGTTGGAGAGGGGTTGGGTTTGATAGATTTACTCCTGGAGCAGGCATTGGGTGCCTGGACTCTTCCTCCTGTGAGCCAATCAGGTTATTCCTTTCTTTCTGTGTTCTCTCTCTCAGTGTGGAATATATTGTGGCTTGATGGGAGGCAGACCCTCTCAAACTAGTCCAACTCAGAGCCTCTCCCCTAGGCAGAGCAAGGGTCCACAAACTGCGGACAGGCATGGCAAAGCTCTCCTGAGCTGCTAAACAGAACTGCCTCATTAGATGAACGCTGCTTGGTCTCTGGTTGGTGTCTTCTGGACAGTTCTACCATGAAGAGAAGAGGCAGAGGGACCTGTCAGGGGGGCACTACACTGGAAGACCCAGAAGGCAAAGATCTCCATGCTGCTCTGAAGGGGAGAAGAGGCATGAGAGAGTGAAAAGACCAGGAAATAAGTTTGTTCCTACCCAAAGGCCCTGAAGGAAATCAAAAGGTTAAGGCAACAAAAGTGGGAGAGCACTGAACCACTAAGCTTTAGCCCAATGCCACAAACTGATCTTCAAGTCAAAAAAAGCAAGAGGGACATGATTTTGCCCCAGAATTTCCTACTAACAGCCCTGAATGCCACTGATATTCAAGCAGAGACGGCACAGTCTGAGAATCATGAACTGTAGGAAATGTTAGGATGTCAGTAATTGTTGGTGTTATACACAAGATATCTGAGCCCAAAAAACCATCACAATGCTGTTGAGGACTGTGAAATATCTGACTTGTTACCAGAGGTTCTTAAATCTATATTTTTTTTTTTAAAAAAAAGAGTAAACACTTGTTTATATATGATATGATTTTTTTAAAACCATCACACATCTTAAAGGTTAAATCCTGCCCTGATTAAGACCCCATGTAACCCTACTGCTGTCCATGGACCTGCATGTGGGTGTAGAAAGCCCATGTAGAATTTGGACCTAAACCTTTTATGATTATGTGTTAATTTTTAAGCCATTCCTGGAGTATTATGAAGGTATTGATGATGGCAGAATGTGGTACAATAAAAATGTAAGAAGATAATGTGTTTTCTTTTTATTTTCTTGTTATGTGCCAAGTATTTGAAAGTATTTGTTGCACCAGGACCAATAAAAACCTGTTGAATGAGCAAAGGCGTTTAATAGAAGGGTTGAGAGAACATTTTTCTTTAAAAAAAAACACTGCAAGTAATTTGTTTAACAATACACATTTTAATAAGTTATTTGAGATGTTCTGAAGGTATTGTTAAGATAATTTTCCGTTTCAATCTATTTTTATAGGTTGGCAAAATAAGAAATTGAATTTATAAAATGTTCATAACTATTATAAGAGGTCCTAAAATCAAACATGTATTGCAACAGTAGATAAGGATAATTTTTAATTATCATTTCTGACACAGATTAGTATTTAAAATAGCCTGTTTTATGAGAGGAAGTTAATAAGCCAAACCTGTAAATAATTGTTGTAGAAATGCTTGCAGTCAGGGTAACAGATAATATTTACAGACAGACACAACCTTCATACAGCTCCATCCAAGCAAACAATTAGAAACCTAAGGACATTTTTATTTCTATGAGTAGATATTTAAACTCAGATTTAAGAAAACTTCACTCTCTGGAGAGTGACTCAGTTAGCATGCTACCCGATATATTTTACAAATGCCTACAGCTAGACTACATAGTTTTCCAAGAAAATGCTGAGGGTTGCAGCTACAAACTGTTGCCCTATGTTATGTAGCTATTTTTATTACTCATACAAATATTAGTAATATAGTACAAAATGTCTATTGTAGTATAATTATTCCCCCACTCTCCAAAATGGTTAAAGTCATTCCTTGGTCTTAGACCTTTGCATATACTTAATAGAAAACAAACCTCTCTTTATCTGGAAGAGAAACCCTACCTGCTAACCTTCAGATACTGAAAACCCCTGGGGACCATGACAAAAACCTTCTATATAACTAGCAAGATAAAAATAACAACATTTTACTTCATTACAATAATTTTATGCCCAGGTCAGGAAACTTCTGCATGAATAAAATATACAATTAATTATGAGTGCTCAAGGTGTAGAACAGCATTAGATCAGCAGTTTTCCATCTCTAGAGTTATATTTTGTTCACCTGGGATCAGATATCCAAATGTGGAAATCACCTGAAATACTTGTGGTTAAAGTTCTCAAAACCCTGTAGCCCTTGAATGAACTGATCATCATCCGTTTTCAGGAGAAAAGAACATTGTGCACAAACAAAAGAGAAAGAATGTAAGTCTATGTAAAGTCCTCTTTAGATAGAAAAAGGTCACTAACTCCACTGAGTAGCACCACTGTGCATTAATGAAGCCTCCAGTATGCAGAAACAAAAGACGGCCCACATGAGGCTGCAATCCAATTGTATGTCTTTGCTAGTAACAGCATACCTACCTCTTTCTGTTTGGCTTCTATTCTCAAGAAAGAAAAAAGAAAGCCAGGTGATGGAGAGGCATTAAAGAGCCATTGTTTGTTAACCTTCTTATCACATTCACAGTTGTTTTTAAAAAGAGAGATAACAGAATATAAACATATAAAACAGTACATTAAGTAAGTGCTACCGTGATTTCTTCATCCAGCTGACGGACCAACAAACATTCAGACACCAATATGGTCAAAGGCCTCTGGATCCAACGTTATTAAACAAAACAGAATGAAAGCTGGAAATTAATAGTTAAAATGCTACCTACTAAGCAAATTCCACTGGTGTCTAAACAAGTGTTTCCTCCCATCACCCAAACAAATAGGATGAGCTACCTGCAAAGCACATGCCTTCAGGAAAGGAATAGGGCACTGCAGAGGGAGCACCATATAGTCATGGCTGCTAGAGCCATGTTCTCCCGCAAAGGGGAATTATGGCCAGAGGATAGGTCAGAGTCCCCATGGAATCTGGTGACCTGCATAGGCCCAGCTATCCAAAGAGATGTGGATCATACCAAACTCTTCTGCTGCAACAATGTCTAGCTTGCTGTTTCAGTCAGCTGTAGGGTAAAGGTGTGTGGCTGCTCTGAAGAGGAAAAGGCGTACTTCCAGAACCACCACAAGTACTTTTCTTCCAACGCCCCTCATCAGGTCTAGGATGGCAACTTTATGGCTTTGTAGCTGGTAGCATCATCCTCAGCCAGGACCTAACACAAGGCTTATGCCTCTTCTGTTAATAAACTGAAGGCCTAGAACAACTGCCCTCACTGAACAACATTGGTCACTACTCAGAGGTAGGCATCAGGATCATCATCCAGTTCAATCTTGGACAGAGAAGGGGGCAGATCGAGGGACGTGATCGTTCCCCTCTATTCAACATTGGTGAGGCCTCATCTGGAGTACTGTGTCCAGTTTTGGGCCCCACACTTCAAGAAGGATGTGGATAAATTGGAGAGAGTCCAGCGAAGGGCAACAAAAATGATTAGGGGACTGGAACACATGAGTTATGAGGAGAGGCTGAGGGAGCTGGGATTGTTTAGCCTGCAGAAGAGAAGAATGAGGGGGGATTTGATAGCTGCTTTCAACTACCTGAAAGGGGGTTCCAAAGAGGATGGCTCTAGACTGTTCTCAATGGTAGCAGATGACAGAACGAGGAGTAATGGTCTTAAGTTGCAGTGGGGGAGGTTTAGATTGGATATTAGGAAAAACTTTTTCACTAAGAGGGTGGTGAAACACTTGGAATGCGTTACCTAGGGAGGTGGTAGAATCTCCTTCCTTAGAGGTTTTTAAGGTCAGGCTTGACAAAGCCCTGGCTGGGATGATTTAACTGGGAATTGGTCCTGCTTCGAGCAGGGGGTTGGACTAGATGACCTTCTGGGGTCCCTTCCAACCCTGATATTCTATGATTCTATGGTACTCACTGGCTGCTTAACTGGTGTCCTTGGATTACTGAACATAGGAAACACAGCTAGTGGATCACTGCTTTGGCTTGTTTCTCCTTTGTGATTTACAGTAAGAACTGCTGTTGTTGGGCTACAATTGGTTTTGCTGCTACTGTCCATCTTCCAGTTTGTGATCTCTTCCATTACTCCCCCTTTTTATACCTCTTCTGCAGATGAGGTTCAAAAGAAAACTTCCATGCAATACCACACGCAGAATGCTCTAGAGGTCAGCAACAAGACTCATTTTTTCAGGGAGAGGAGGCAAGACATTTCTGGGAGAAGGCTTTCAGCTTTGGAGTTTGATCCCTTCGATAGTCCAAAGCCAGAACCTGGTAATATTTAAGATGCAGTGCAAATAGCATCTCTTCAGACTGGCATTTTAGCTGGCAGGAAATGTATGGTCATTTCTGGGGGAAGGAGGAAAGTGACTTAAAAATTAGAAAGGCTCTGTTGTTGAAGAGAGGAGCTGAGGGGCAAACAGATGTTTAGTTGTGAAGTCTTGTTTAGCCATTGATATTGTTTATGATTAATTTTTGTGTTTACACCCAAATCATATTACGGATATAGCCAGTACAATAAGAAAACATTCCAAACATTCACGTCAATTAGGTGCCTAAAGTATCAATGCAAAAAAAAGTGTTTAATTTTCACTCAGAATTTAATTCAAATACATGAAAAACCAAAAATCACATACTGCTAAATAAATCTAGCTTTCAGGAGCATGTATGTGTTTGAGAGGGGAGAGCAGGGTTTCTTTCTTTGCTTTTTTTCTTTAAAAAAAAGAGAATAATAATAAAATCCTACACACACACACACACACACACACACATTCTCTGCTGCACCACTTTCCATGTAGTCCAGCTGAGGGGTGGGAGATGGGTATCAGGGAAGCCAGTGGAGGTCTGTGATTCTCTCCCCAGCTTCTGCCCTGGTGCAGGTTGCACAGCTGGCAACAGTCCCTAAGGGATCATATGCCCGATGTTGCTGGAGTGCAACATACCCTGACATGCCTTCTCTGCAACTTTCTCCTGGTGGGGAGGGTGGCATACTGCTTGCACTCCCCTACACTCCTGTCAGAGCAGCACAAAGAGGACAGAGAAGAGGAAAGAGTCAGACCCAAAGGGCTGATCCTATACGTTATGGAAGAGGCACTCTGTAGGAAATAATGTGATCTTATTCAAATTCTTTCAAATACATCAGATTACACAGAAGCACAATCTCAGTTATTGTCTCTTACCAGTTCTTGAAGAACTTGTCCACAAGAATGGACCGATTTAAATGATTAAGACATATGGCCTCAAAATTTGCCCTACTTTCAGACTGAATCATTTGGATACGAAATATATAGGCTCTTGTTTTCAATTTAGTAGTCCATTCCAGAGATATTATGGAAAACAATAGCCACTAGTATTTTTAGCAAATGTTTTATGCTCTGTGCTGGCTCTTCAGCAGCAGTTAGCCAGAAACTTAATTCAAACTCTTTCTAGAATTGTGCTGATATTGATATCACTGATGCACACACAAAATAATTGGTTGACATGACAGGAATCCATAGATAATGAAGTTGTTAAAAAAAGCCGTGATTATTTCAGCTCCATTCTCAGGTTACAGTGGGGGAACAGGGGAACTAATATTTGCAAAACAGACAAGGATGAAATTCTGGGACCTAAGAATACTGCAAACAGAAAGCAGAAAAAGAAAAAATGATTATAAAAATGATCTTGACAGAGTTTTTGAAATGTTACAGCCCTAAAATGAAAATAGATGTGGCAGACAAAGTCAGCTTCATACCTGAGGTATGATTGAAATTTTCTTTCGCAAGTCATGAAGTCCTAGTTCTGATGTTAAGTACTTATCAATCCAAATTCGTCCTTTGGGTTCAGCCAACCGAAAGAGAGCTGCTATCAAAGAGCTCTTTCCAGCTCCTGTTCTTCCCACAATTCCAACCTGCAAAACCAACCAAGCCAGTATGATTAAAATTGTTTCTTTCTTTCTTTCTTTCTTTTTTTTTTTTTTTTTAAGGTAAACGCTAAGAAGAACAACACCCTGGAGTTGGATAGGATTTGAAGCTTTAAGAATTTTCTAGATCATCTCATTCAAAAGTGAAATGAATGTTTTCTTAACAAAATGCCTCCCTTAATATGAGTTGCGGAATGCCTAAATGAGAGGCAATGTGGCCAGTGGATGGAGCACTGAACTGGTACTTAGGAGTCCTGCGTTCCATTTCCAGCTCTGCCATTAGCCTATTGGGTGACCTTGCACTAATCATGTCACTTCCCTGTGCCTCAATTTCTCTATCTGTAAAAAGGGAACAATGACACTAACACTCCTTCGTAAAGCACTTTGAGATCTGCCTATGGACATTATTAGTATTAAACAAGCATTACTAACTGCACTTGAGACAATTCTGAGTCAGATTCTGATGACCTCACTCAAGCTGAATAGTATGTAACTCAGTGAGGAGCCATAACAAAGTCAAAACTAACAATAGAGCTACAAAAAGTATCTGAGCAAAGGGCATGGAGAGATGGTCCTAATGTTTGCCATAAGGAGCTGCAGTAAAGAAGAAACTAATGCTGGCTGGGGCAGTGGATTCCTTTGATAGCCTAGCTTTCAAAGTTCAGATCACTGCAGGGGACAGATATGCTGCTTTTCTCAAAGCTCTGAATACCAGAGCCACATATCTCATAACCAGGGATCTCAAAGAAGGACATTTGAGGGAATTAAGAAATCTAGTTAAGTACAATAAGTGGAAGAAGGCCGACCAATCCTAGAAGACACTATAAGGCACAACAGAGTCTAAAAATCCTCTCAGAAAACAGGAATTCACAAAAAGAAAATCTGCCAATATGACTCCACAAGGAGCCATTGAAAAACCAGAGGATTAAAAAAACCATACTGACAACAGAAAAAAAAAATGGAGAAGCAACACAACTAACACATTCAGTCAGTAAGGCTTTCACAGAAAATGCAGGAAAAATGCAAAATAAGGAAATGCTAAGAAGCCTAATGGTATGGAACTAAAAAATCTTTTACAAATATATCAAATGAAAAAAATACGTAGGGAGATCGTATGTCTATTAATAAATGAAGAAAGGGGCAAAATTAATGCTGACTAAATATGACTCAGCTAGTGAACTCCTTTCTGCAAGAAACCTGTCTTCAGAAGAAGCAGCTAAGGGATTACTTAGAAAAACGGAATGTACACCCAATCAACTGTCTCACAGAGCACTGCTTAGGATAACTCTCTATATAGAGCTGCTCTGCCAGAACCTCTTACAGTAGAACCTCAGAGTTATGATCACCAGAGTTACAAACTGACCAGTCAACACACACCTCAATTGGAATCAGAAGTACACAATGAGGCAGCGGAGCCAAAAAATAAAAAAGCAAATACCGTACAGTACAGTACTGTGTTAAACATAAACTACTAAAAACAATAAAGGGAAAGTTTAAAAAAAAAGATTGGACAAAGCCAGGAAACAGTTTCTGTGCTTGTTTCTTTTAAATTAAGATGGTTAAAAGCACCATTTTTCTTCTGCATAGTAAAGTTTCAAAGCTATATTAAGTCAACGTTCAGTTGTAAACTTTTGAAAGAACAACCATAACATTTTGTTCAGAGTTACGAACAAGTCAGAGTTATGAACAACCTCCATTCTCAAAGTGTTCGTAACTCTGAGGTTCTATGTATATATTGCATTCAGTTCAAGGCACCACATTTCCAGAGAGATATTGGCAAACACTGGAGGGATTTCAGAGATAAGCAAGAAAAATTATCATGGTTTGGAGATACTGATTTATGAGGAAAGATAAAAGAGTTAAATATGCACAGCAGTGGTTCTCAACCAGGGGTAGGGAGAGGTCTTCCACGGGGTACATCAGCTCATCTAGATATTTGCCTAGTTTTACAAAAGGCTACATAAAAAGCACTAGCGAAGTCAGTACAAACTAAAATTTCATACAATGCCTTGTTTATACTGCTCTATATACACTATACACTAAAATGTAAGTACAATATTTGTATCCCAATTGATTTATTTTATAATTATATGGTAAAAATGAGAAAGTAAGCAATTTTTCAGTAATAGTGTGCTGTGACACTTCTGTATTTTTATGTCTGATTTTGAAAGCATGTCATTTTTAAGTAAGGTGAAACTTGGGGTACACGCAAGACAAATCAAACTTGTAAAAGGGATACAGTAGTCTGAAAAGGTTAAGAATCACTGATGTACAGTGTAGCATAGCTAAGTAATTAAGAGGGCACATGACAACAGAAGAATATTTGAAAAGTACAAACACCAAACAAAAGAGGGCAATTATGTAGTGTGATACACAGAGATACTGAAATGATATTAAGGAAAGGAAAACTTAAGGTGAATTTCAGGAAAAAATTTGTAACAGAGAAATTAAGCTATGGAACAGGCTCCCAAGCAAAATGGCAGAACCTGCATTTAAAAGAAACAAAACACCCTAGACTAAGCACAAGAAAATATACTGGAAGAAGCAACTTGGAAGATGGACTGGATAACCTAAAAGGTCTTTTCTACCTCTAAATTTTCCAATTATATGATTTTATTGAATAACTGATTCTCGTAGGTGTGTACAATCACGAAGTACTATGTAAGTGCTAATCATTATATTACTGTTACCTAAAACACAGCATAGTTTTAGCAAATCTGTTTAAAGGAATGGTATAAAAGTAAAAGGAAAAAAAACTGAAATGAGAAATATTTCTGAAGAACCTCTACTAAAGCTCCTCTTCCTTCGAAAAGATAAATCAGAAAGAAAAAGCTAAATGGAGAACACACATAAAGTGTTTTAAAGAAGAAAGAGTTAAAAAGCATTTCTTTTGAAAACCTTAGTGATATACACTATTATATTAACAACATGAAAAAAACATTATCAAAAATAAAGTAACTCTTAAAATAAAAATGCAGCTGCTTGTATATTGTCAATATCTCTCTTTCAGGCAGGCATCAAATGAAAACATTGCATTTTTCAGTGTTTGACCAAAAATACAAATGGATTTCTCTAAATTGACTACACTCTGCTAAAATCAACATGAATTTGAACTGGCTGTCAGTAAACAGAATTTTATTCCCTTTTATAAATCATGTTATTCAAAAGGCACATTATTTTTCCATATACAGATCATAATCAAATCTGTCCTGCAAAACCAGGCAGGCAGGCCCTTGTGCAGCCCCACTGAAGCCAATGGCTACCTGCATACACAAAAGGGTCTGTCAGCAGAATTGGGTTCCTGATTACTAAACACATAATTTAGGTCATCCAGACAAAGAAAATAACTTATGTTTAGCAACTGTATGAACTGACATGTGTTAATGTGTTTTTAAACACCACTTACCATCTAGCTTTGACAAAGACAGTTGACTTGTGTTTAAAAGCCACCACTATTTTTGGCCTGATCTACCTTTAAAACTTATACCATAAAAACATAAGAATGGCCATACTGGGTCAGACCAATGGTCCATCGAGCCCAGTATCCTGTCATCTGAAAGTGGCTAATACCAGGTGCTTCAGAGGAATTAACAGAACAGGGCATCCAACCCCTATCATCCAGTCCCAGATTCTGGAAGTCAGAGATTTAGAGACATCCAGAGCACGGGATTGTGTCCCTGACCATCTTGGATAACAGCCACTAATGGGTCTATCCTCTATGGCCAAACTTACTGACACTCTGAGACGCATATGATAATCTTCAGAAGTTCAAGAGCCAGGTGCACCTGTCGGGGCTTGGGGCATCAGCCTCACAGCAGGGTGGTGGGGCTTACCTGCTGGGGCATCAGCCCCATGGGGCATGCCTGCCAGGGCTCAGGCCTTCAGCCCCGCAGCACGGTGGTGGTGGGGCTAGAGCAGTGGTTCTCAACCTGTGGCCCATGAACTGCTTGCGGCCCAATCAGCACACAGCTACAGACCATGTGACATTCTCAGGGCCATACAAATAATATATATATTGTGTGGATGCAGCCCACATAACACATAGAGAGCTGTAAATGAGGCCCACGATGGTAAATAGGTTAAGAACCATGGGGCTAGGGGCTTCTGTCCTGCAGGGATGGGGGTCTCAGGGCTTCAGCCCCGTGGGAGGCACCTGCCAGGGCTCGAGGCTTCAGCCCCACTCCTGCTGAAGGAGCTTGCAGGGATTTCACTTTTGGCACTGTACCTTTTAATTTCTGTTTAACTAACTTCCTCACTTTTGTCTAGTTCCCCTTTCTGAAATTAAATGCTACAGTGGTGGGCTGCTTTGGTGTTTTCCCCACCACAGGGATGTTAAATTTTATTATGTTATGGTCAGTATTACCAAGCAGTTCAGCTATATTCACCTCTTGGATCAGATCTGCGCTCCCTTTAGGACTAAATCAAGAATTGCCTCTCCTCTTGTGGGTCCCAGGACTAGCTGCTCCAAGAAGCTTCCATAGTGTAGACATAGTCTTCATCTATGTTAGGTGCTAAGTGTTGTTTGAGGCCTTAGAGGACAGTGAGAAAATACTTTGGCCTAGTCTATATTTAAACCTTAAGCCAGGTGGACTGAAAAATCCTGTGCATCATAGCTATGTCAACCTAACCCCCATTGTAGAGGCAGCTAGGCTGACAGAAGAATGCTTTCATTGACCTAGCTACCATCGCTCAGGGAGATGGGATTCCTACAGTGACGGAAAAACCCCTTCCATCACGGTCACCTGCGTCTACACTATGGGATTACAGCAGCATAGCTTTAGTGCCATAGCTGTACCACGGTAACTCCTGTAGCATGGACATGGCCTAAACTGTTAGCAACTTCCAGATTTTCAAGAAATGCTTCCCTCTTACTAAAATCCAGTGAACAGGGGCAGATACTTGGAAACCTATTATTTTACACATTATATTGATGATGGCCTACTGTCACACCATGTGATACATTATCAAAAACAGTAGCTTCTAAAAAGGAAACAAATCTCTCTTCAGAGCTGCAAGAGCTTTAGACTGGACAAACTTACTTTAGGATGACCAACGCACAGCACAATCACGCAGGTCAAAAAAAACAACAAGTATTTTGCCACTGTCTGGGTACCTCTCTTATTTCGGTTCTTTTATTTTATGTCTGTTTCTCACCATGAAATTTACATCTTCTTATTCACTATTACACTAGAGTGGCTTATTATAACTGCTACAGAGCTGGCCCAAAGGCAAGAAAAGTACAGAGAAAAAAAACAGCATTTTTGCTACACTTTGTAAACTCCTTGCCCTCAACTCCCACTTACTTTTCTCTGTGAAATCATCTTTGTACCGGACAGAAGGGCTGAATTCTTGAAACATACTTGTTACTAAAATGATTCACTTGAGGAATGAAATGGAGGTGGGGGCTGAATGAAAGTGTGTGTCACAAATTAAACAAGGGCAATGATTGTACAGAATTGAGCCAATCCCCCGGGGGAGATCTGAAATAAAATCATGTGCTAAATCATAATCCTAAAATTATGCAATCGACTCCCCAGCCTTTTCTCTCCTTCTCCCCTATCCTGGGATTATGTGTGTTGCATACACCCTCCTTTATTTTTTATGGTCACTGTCCACCCTTTGTGTTGCCCCTCCCTACCCCTTTTGTGTTTCCCTTAGTGGATCCTCAGTGTCCCTTTGTACGGCTCTACTTGTCTCCCCTCTTTCTCATCCATACTTAGCTTCCTAATAATTTTCTTTCTCAAGACCCATGCTGATGGAAAAGATAATTAACCTGCATCTAAACTAGGGAAAAGGTTACATGCAGTTAGCTAACACAAGTTAGTTAAACTCAATCCGTCCTTGACCCTTTTTCTCCCTAATGGATACAAACCGTTGGAATCATCAGAGCAGCTTTGTCTTCTCAGTGGCAGAGACAGAAGATGCTCTCAAGCAAAGTGTGATTGTCCCAAAATAAGCATTTATTTGTAGTTAATAAGAGTAATGTGTTCATAAGGTGGCTAACAGTTTAGCATACCCTTAATTATTCATTTCCTTGCTTTTAAATTCTGGACTTTGTAAACAACATCTGGCATGCATGTTGTTTTCTCTTAGTGACCTTAGTTGCATTTTGAAATAAAAGTCATGATCGTGCAAGAGGATCTATATGCCTGGGCTGAGTCCCACTGAAGTCACCAAGGCTCTGCACATACACAAGGATTCTGATCTGCCCACATGGATCCAGTCACAGGATCAAGGCCTGCATTTGTTTTCTTATAATTATTTGCATTATGTAGCACATAAAGGCCCAAGCCCTACTGGGATAGGCACTTTACAAACCTATAACCAAGAAAAAGTCCCTGCCCTGAAGAGCATACAATCTAAGTGCGTTTTGTTTTTGGAGTTTATGCAATAGGCAAAGTCCCTAGTTTCATAGGTTCTTAAGTAGGTTATTTACTCATAACCATGCATATTACCAAACATCACTGCATAACTTATTGTAAGTAAACATGCTTTATCCTTTAATAAATATAAGTAATATAATTACTTTATTTTTATTTTTTTAAAGACAGGCCTCATTTTCTAAAGACAGTATATTTCAGGGCTGGCCAAACTTACTGACCCTCTGAGCTACATACGAGAATCTTCAGAAGTTCGAGAGCTGGGGTGCGCCTGCTGGAACTCAGGGCTTCAACCTGGCAGGGACGGGGGTCTTGGGGCTTCAGCCCTGTGGGAAGTGCCTGCCAGGGCTTGGGGCCCCCTTCTTGCTGGGCAGAAGTCAGAAGTGATGCATGGAGGGTCTCATGGGATCACGTGCCCCCCCGATTTTTGCTAGGGTTTGCTGGCCCTCACTCGGTCAGTTCCTGGAGCTGGCAAGCTGGAAGTTGAGGCCATGTGGAGAGGCAGTGGTAAGCAACTGGGAGCAGCAGGGAGAGCTGCTGCTTTTGCTGCTTCCTGCAGAGCTAAAGCAGCAGCCCCTCCCTGAAGCTCCCAGCTGCTTGCTGCTGGCTCTTCATGTGGAGCTAACACCAGGGAGATGCAGGGAGGGGCCGCTGAGGGTAAGGGGGGAGGAGGCGTACCTGGAGGTGCAACTCAAACTGTTTAAATTGTACCCCCCACTCTCAGCAGGCACCAGTCATCTCTGGCAGAAGCCCCTAACCCCACCACCCCACTGCAGGGCAGAAGCCCTGAGCTTTATGCCTCAGTCTGGTAGGTGGAGAATGGGGGGGTATAGGAGACTCCACAAGCTGCACTTTAACTATAAAAGAGATGCATACCTCTCACAAGCCACAGTTTGGCCACCCCTGGTACATTTTATAGCACTGTATAGAGTTGGAAAAAAAGACCATAAGGTATTACCTCCTTAATGAAAATGTTGTGTATATGTGAAATAAGCATGCAATGCATACCTTTTCTTTTGATTTAATTAGAACAGACAAGTGCCTCAACACCAAGGGTCCATCTAAGCTGTAAGTGAAGTTAACGTTTTCAAAGGCTATCACTCCTTGGCTTGGCCATTCAGCTGGTGGACGTTTGTTGGACTCCCAAGGAGCTTCCTTTTCAAGTTCTGTGTATTCCATTACTCTTTCTACTGAGATCATCTGGAAAAAAGTCACACAAGCAATGAAACTCTTTTATATTTTGGGTAACATTTTGATTATAAAAAAAGCTACAAAATAACAGGAGAAATTTTCTTTCAATCATATGAGAGAGAGAGAGAGAGGATGAATCGTGGTACTGTCCTATTTTTATTAGACAGAAATGCAAGTCTTACCTCCTAATATAGGTCCTGATCCAGCATAACATTTAAGTATGTACTTAATTTTAAAGCATGTTAATTGAGTCAATGTAAGCATTAATTTGAGGTCAATGGCATTACTCACATGCTTAAGTGCTTTGCAGGACTGGAGCCTTATTTTCTACATGATAGGTTGTCTTTCTGCTGGGCCTCCATGGGAGTAATACTAAAGATCTGACTTATATCTGAGCTACAGGAAGATCCAGCCTATTAATAATACCATTGATAAGTTTATCATTTTTGTGTGTTCTGAGCCACCACCATCTCTGGGGTTTCACCAACGAGCTTGTCCCTTGCAGCTCTGGCTAAGGTTACTATGTGCTTGGAATGAATATCTATAATTCAGCGGTAGAGCCAAATCAGTATACTAGTTACTACAGTATTGGCTAGATAGCTAGCAGAATTTTTTTTCATATCCATGGACATACAAATATGAAAGAGGCAGCAAGATCTATTGTTAACTGAGATTTTATGGGATTCTAAATGGAAAAGACTAACTAACGGAACTAACCTCTCCCCAAATTTGAGACATTTGGGCTGCCTCTCTCTTCTTGCAAATATGGGAGGCAGTTCAGTTTTGGCCATGGGGTACCGTTTCCCCCCACCCCTTTCATCCCCGCAACAGATTATTACATCAAAAACTGTAAGAAAAAACTAAACTTTTCTTAACAGATTATATTTCACCTTACTCAGCTTTGTTAACTTCATATATGAACCATGAAGAGACCATCATAACAATACCCAAAGACTTATCTCGACAGCAGTGGATCTGGGGAGGGAGTCAGTCCCAGAAAGTGAACAATGCAGTAGCAAGTTCTCCATTCTGGACCTCTCCTCCTCAGTTGGAAACACATGAGAGACAGAATGAAGTAAGAAAAAATTACTAGTGAAGGAGAGCTAAGTAGGACAAAACCACAAAACCTCGGATTCTTGTGAGTCATGGAAAAAGGAAGTCATTTACAATAGCTCCACGAAGTACTCCACATTCTACACTAGTGTCAGCCTAGTAAATGGTATGTCTTGTTCTATGATACCTCTGAATCTTCACCTCCCACAGAGTAATTCACCCCCACAGGAGAGCCTCACACATTTGAACTTCATTAATCCACAACCTGATAATTCAGACAAAAAGTTTAGCAGTCTCTCCCCACTTCTCCAAAAAGATTGATAAGTATTGGTTAATTCTTGCCTGCAACATGCTTTGAAAATGCAATAAGCTATACAGCATAAATGCTAAATACAAAATTATTATTAGCAGGAGTGTTGTAGTACAGTTTAACACTAAATAAGCCTTTGTTATTCTTTATGTAGTGTACAAGGTGTATTTACCAGAATGTTACGGTGACTCATCATAAATAATTACAAGTAAACCAAAACTGTCAACACAAATGAATAAGTAGATTTTTGATGTTGTATTTTTTTTATTGTGGTTGCTTACTCATTAATTTAAAAAAATTAATATGCAACAAACAGCATCTTAGTAAATAGTGTAAATTGATGTTCTACCATATGCAAAAATGTATTTGGAAATTTATGCCGACCTTATGTAGTATGACTTGAATAAAGATTTAATACATCTTAAATATTTGTTACCTTTACACAAATTAACAGGGTCTAAGGCTTTAGATAGAAATAACAGGGTCTTTAAAATTCCATTAATGCAAAGATAACACTTCTAATGTATTTCATGTCACTGAACAGCAAAGAGATGTGAAAAATACGAAGTTGAGAAATTAATATTACCAGATTTTCAACTTCAGCACTTTGCCTAACTCCCCACTGGAACATTCCCATGAGCGTGATTGCATAGGACAATGCCAAGCCAACCTGTCCTGCATCCAGAGCTGTAGGGCGAGGAGGAGAAAAATCACATCTATATAATTACACAAAACTCTGCTTAACTCTTCCTTCAATCTAATATGCCACTGAAGTGGTAGCTGGCTCTTGGTCACACCAGTTTAAATAGTAGCTCTGTGGAAAAAGTCTATCTTGTCACATTACTTTTGTAAGCTTTCTAAAACTATATTTGTGTTTGACAATAAGGTCCTGGTTCTCCACTGCAAGGCAACTTGTCTTTAAAAAAAAAAAAAAAAAAAGCCCAGAATCAACTAATCTCTTAAGCACAAGCTTAGGGTCATTGCTAGTCAGTTAAGCAATTGAGAATCTTTCAATTAATTTCAAAGGGAGTTGGATCAGACCCCTAAACCTGTGCATAGTGAGCATAAAATGCTACTAAAACACATTGCTAGCATTTACACAAACTATGTACTGGTATAAATGGGTGCAAAGCACTGTAAGAGCAGACAAGATGCTTTTGAAGGGCAAACTTCTGCTCACCCTACTCATATGGACAGACTCATTACACTCAGCGAGTCAGCTCTTGTGAATAAACTAAACAGGATTTGGTCCTAATATGGGATCCGATTCTCCTCTCACTATAGCCATTTTATATCAGCATAACTCCATTGACTTCACAAAAGCTGCTCCTTATACTGATTGGAGAGACAAATTAAACCCAGTGTTTTGATTTGTCTTCACGTCTAGTAACTTGAAACCTAGTTGGAAATCTCTATAATGCCATGTATATAGGTCTATATATAATTTATCTAAAGGAAAAATAAAGGAAACAAAGAACAGCAAACTAGCACCCAAATTTCATGTCCAAGATAATTACTTCCTTTGTATTTTAGAAGACTATCTAGTTTTAGAACATCTACCATAATTACATCCTAGGATGATCATATAAAACAACAGCATCAGAATGACAATGAATATAAAATTTCTTATAATGCAATCTCCCTTTCTGGGATTGGGCTCTCCCTGAATCCAAGACATTTGAGCTGAATCCTTGAATGTTCAGCCTGCTTTGTTTTGCCTAGTCTGCCGTGACAAGAAGGGAAACAAATGTTGTTGTCCCAAAGACAGCTTTAAAAGCTAGTATTTCAACAGTAAAGGCAAGATTGTAGAATTGCAAGCTTGCCTGCAACACTGTGGGGAGATAATCTGGAGAAAGGTTGTTAGGTTCATGGCCAATCCCTTGAGTCCAGAGAAGTCTAAACGGTCTCCAGTACTTACAGGAATGTCTTGTACAGAGGGACAGACCAGGATCTAGAAAGAAACATTTTACGTAACTGCAATCCATAAACAATTAGAGAAAGTAAATTCTGAAAAAGAATAAGGTATTGCTATATATTGTAATTATAGCATTAACATTCCTAGCATCTGTACTTACTCTTTGCGAGAAGCAGGGAACCAAAGGCAACCACTATAACAAAGATGGCACAGATGGCATCCAGCCGCACAGCAAACCATCGGGAGGTAGTCAAAAACAGAAACCAAGCCTCTAAAGAGTTTTTTAAAAGTCATAATAAGAACAATAAGTTATTGGGGAAAAAATAAGTTCTATAAGGACTCCCATAAGACAGTAATATAACATTAGCATGGACTAATTCCATAAGCTGCAAAAATACCATTGTCTTGGAGAGTGTTTGCATGTGTTGATGATGATGTCCTATTTTCCTAGCTAGTGCTGGCCAGTTTTCAGGTTTTCACACCGTTTAACACAGCTGACACTAGTATATCAAATAGGAGTTGGAATAGAAATAAAAGATGCTAGGGCCTGATTCATAGCCCACTGAAGCCAACAAAAAGACTCTCATTGACTTCAATGGACTTTGGATCAGATGCCTAGTATGCTATGTAAAATACCATTGCAATTTTCTTTCATATAACATTTAGATAAAGTATATCCCAATATGCTTCAGAGAATTGAGTATTACTGACAGTGGAGGTTATATGATATAAATCACAGAAGAATGCAGCATAATCTGTATGATGAAAATTCAAGTATTCAAAGTTAGGGCCAATAACAGAAGTCAAATAGGCATCAGATAGAATTCTATATTGCTTTGTAATCTGGGCCTGTTCATATAAAATGTATTTTCATATAGCCAAATTCAAAGTTACATGTCTTGGAAAAAGGCCATACCTACAGACTGGGGACCTGTGTTCTGGAAAACAGTGACTCTGAAAAGGATTTAGGTGTCATACTGGTCAAGCAACTTATCATGAACTTTCAGTGCGATGCTGTGATACAAAGGGCTATTGCGCTCGTTAGATGTATAAGCAGGGCAGTAGTAAGTAGAAATAGGGAGGCAATTTTACTTTTGTGTATAAGGCACTGTCAAGACTGATACTGAATACTATGTACAGTTCAGGTGGCCACATTTTCAAAATATATAAAAAAAACTGGAGGTGCAGAAAAAAGTCACAAATTATTTGGAGTTGAGTTATTTGAAGAAAATGCCTTGCAGCAAGAGACTTAGAGAGGTCAATCTGTTTAGTTTATCAAAAAGAAGATTGAGAAGTGACTTGATTACACTGTATAAGTACCTGCATGGGGAGAAAATATCACATACTACATGGCTCTTTATTCTAGTAGAGAAAGACATAACAACTAATGGTTGAAAGCCGAAGTGAGACAAATACTTCAGGTCAAGACTGGATGACTTTCTGGGGATATACTTTAGCCAAACACATGCCTCTTGACTCAGTACAGGGGTAGCTAGGTGAAATGTAATGGTCTGTAAAATACAGGAAGTCAGGTTAGATGATAAAATGGTCTCTTCTTGCCTGAAACTCTATGACTCTATCAATTAAAAAAAAAAAAAGAAGGCAAACTAGTATAGAATACTTAGTACAAACATAATTCAGATTACTTTTGCATACAGAATATTCATATTGCAGCCAAGTAGACTTTAATAAAAACTAACCTACAGTATTAACACAGACAGGAGCTCTTAAAGTTGCTCAGACAAAAAAGATAAGAGATTAACAGGTTTTTATATTTTTCCAAAGGATAATTTACATTAAATATTTTTGTACAGTTTTAGGATTGGTCTACACTACACAATCAGGTCAATGTAAGGCAGCTTACATTGACCTAATTATGTCAGTGTACACACTACAGCCTTGTCCCGCCAATGTAACTGCCCTACTACACCAACATAATAACTCCACCTCCACAAGAGGTGCAGGGCTTATGTCGGTGAAGTTAGGGTGACACAGAGTCTGTGCAAACACTGTGTTAATTACATCAGCTATTAGCTCTCTTGTCAATTTCACTGCTTGCTGTGAAATTGACAAGAAAGCCAGGCAGCTAGAGCCCAGCTACCCCTACTCCTTTGGAGAGCTGGGAATCTGGACCCCACTCCCAGCAGGGAACGAGCAGGCAAGAAGCCCCAGCGGGCTTCCCCGCCTGCTCCTGGAGGAGAATGGAGAGGCGAAAAGCCCTGGGAGGCTTTCTCCTGCTCCTGGCAGGGAACAGGGAGCCAATGGGGCGGGCAGCCAGCTGGGTTCCTGGCAGGGATCTGCCAGCAGAGCTGAGAGACTGGGCTCTCAACTCCCCACATTGCCCCTCTTAGGTCAGTGGAAGCGCTCCTGTTGAGATACGCACCACAAACCCAAGGAGAGTCATGTGGACATGCACCACGGCAGTAATTACTGCGGTGGCTGTAAACCGACCTAATACAGGGCGACTCAATTTTTTAGTGTAGATGCATCCTTAGTGTTCCACCTGAATAATATTAAATATTGCTAAGTATAACTTGTTTTGCCTTAAAATATTATGCAATACAAGATCTTGGTGAAAAATGAATTTTAAATATACTTATTGGGTATACTTTAAAATGTTTATCGTAAATATTGTTATTATGCATGCTTGGCTCTCTCAAACTATACTAGAGTCCAAAGTGTATTCTACAAATCCAGAAAAACAGAAGAAACAACTAATGGGGAGATTTTTCCCTAAAGAGAGATGTATTAAAATCAGTGTGAGCTGTGCATGTACGCTGCACATGTGTACCTGAGGGGAGAAAATATTTCCCTCTGAAAGAGCTACATACTTAGTTGTCCATGTCTATTGGTGACAAACCTGAGTGAAGATCTTGGTGAGCATCAAATAATTCTTGGAATCTTTGCTCTGCTTTGAAAGCACGAATTGTCCAAAGTCCCTGGAGAGATGTTGACAAGTGGGAGAACACTGGACTTCGAGCTGCAAAGTAAAAAAGATTAATTTATTGTAGCTGAAGGGCAGTGTTGGTAATTTTTTGCACTATGTTAACCTTTAATCCTACTTCTCTGTTTACTGACACAAGCCACTGAATCACATCTTTTAGGATAAACATAGGATAAACCTATTTTCCTGTTACTCAATTATACCCACTTGGATGGCAAAATGGATTAATCTAATTGACACAAAAAACGTTTTCAACAGTTGTTATCATCCATGACTTCTTCCTTTGTTTCTTTCACTAATCAGATAACGCACCCATTTTTTTTTATACATGATGCTAAAGACTCAGACTCTGCTATTTAATAATCAATTTGAAATACTGAGATAATCATGAATCTATGAAGGTCATACTGGGTCAAAACCTACATTATTATGTGCAATTAGCCCACTAAGGCCAAGATTCAGCAAATCATTTAAACTTAACTTTAAGTTTAAGTTGTCCTTAACTTTAAATATATGAGTAGTCCATTTGACTTCAAAGACATTAATTGTGAACTTAAGCCTGGGGTTAAGCAAGTTTTGAAGGATTTTGCTGGGTTAAGACTCAAGACAACAAGCAAGTAATTTGCAAAACTACAGCAAAAATTCCCGATTAATTGATTGTTTGCAGAATTTTAGCATCTCATATAATTGTTGCTCAGACTTAAAATCAGCTCTATCCAAGCAACGTACTTGTGGACTCCAGACGTTTAATATCTCTTGCTGTGTCTAAGAAATACCGTCGAAGAAAAATGAAAAGAATACAAAGTGGAACTAAAGGGATGAGTATCCAAGGAATCACTGCCACAGCCACAGCTACTACGCCAAAAATCTGAAGGAGAGTCTGCAACAACATAGGCAAGAGAAAACATTACTTCCTTACCCAGAAGGGTTCCGTTTAAAACAAGCTCAAAAACTATTTCACATCATTAAAAGGTTAAATATTCAGACAAAGATGACACTCCAATTAAAAGGATAAACAACAACTCTCATATAATAGCTAGATCACAATTATTTTCACAATATAATTATAAGATTTAATATTTTTAGTATTTCAGATTAATTGTAGAATTTACTCTATTTTCTGCATGATTTGTTCTGCCAGAGTCTAATGGGAGCTGCTACAATCAACGTGACCCAACATGAAAAGCTTGCTTTCATGGCATTGGTCCATTTCCTGTGATCCTGCAAATAACTAACAGTGTACCTGATTTACAAATGGTTAAAATGGACACGTTCAAGATAGGTAATAGTTAATTGCTCTGCAGCCATTCAGAGAACCATATAGATGTATTTTCTAGCTCAGGTGAAAGGTTGAATTGAGCTTTGACAGAAACTTAAGTGTTCTTTGAACCACCTTGCCCAGCATAAACTGAAGATCCGACTGCCTGACAGTATTTTTAAAGTTTGAACTTTCTATGCCTGTGTGATTAATCTGATAAAAGGAAAGGTAACTTCTACAGTGAAGAACAACATGGAACACTGCCAAGAGAGGTTTCCAAAGAGACCAGTGTACCAGGTTAAGAATCCAACAAGAAACAGGAGACTGAACAGCTGGGCTAAACCTGAAGCTGACCTATAGAAATCTGGAGATACTAGAGTGAGAAGGTTAATTGTCTAGGGTGTGGAAATCCTCAGGGCAGCGAGTGCTTCCATAAGAACAGCCATACTGGGTCAGATCAAAGGTCCATCAAGCACAGTGTCCTGTCTACCAACAATGGACAATGCCAGGTGCCCCAGAGGGAGTGAACCTAACAGGTAATGATCTAGTGATCTCTCTCCTGCCATCCATCTCCACCCTCTGACAAACAGAGGCTAGGGACACCATTCCTTACCCATCCTGGTTAATAGCCATTAATGGACTTAACCTCCACAAATTTATCCAGTTCTCTTTTAAACCCTGTTATAGTCCTAGCCTCCACAACCTCCTCAGGCAAGGAGTTCCACAGGTTGACTGTGTGCTGAGTGAAGAAGAACTTCCTTTTATTTGTTTTAAACCTGCTGCCCATTAATTTCATTTGGTGGCCCCTAGTTCTTATATTATGGGAACAAGTAAATAACTTTTCCTTATTCACTTTCTCCACACCACTCATGATTTTATAGACCTCTATCATATACCCCCTTAGTCTCCTCTTTTCCAAGCTGAAAAGTCCTAGCCTCTTTAATCTCTCCTCATATGGGACCTGTTCCAAATCCCTAATCATTTTAGTTGCCCTTTTCTGAACCTTTTCTAATGCTGTATATCTTTTTTGAGATGAGGGTTCACATCTGTACGCAGTATTCAAGATGTGGGCGTACCATGGATTTATATAAGGGCAATAAGATATTCTCTGTCTTATTCTCTATCCCTTTTTTGATGATTCCTAACATCCCGTTTGCTTTTTGACTGCCGCTGCACACTGTATGGACGTCTTCAGAGAACTATCCACAATGACTCCAAGATTTTTCTCCTGATTAGTTGTAGCTAAATTAGCCCCCATCATATTGTATGTATAGTTTGGGTTATTTTTTCCAATGTGCATTACTTTACATTTATCCACATTAAATTTCATTTGCCATTTTGTTGCCCAGTCACTTAGTTTTCTGAGATCTTTTTGAAGCTCTTCACAGTCTGCTTTGGTCTTAACTATCTTGAGCAGTTTAGTATCATCTGCAAACTTCGCCACCTCACTGTTTACCCCTTTCTCCAGATCATTTATGAATAAGTTGAAAAGGATTGGTCCTAGGATTGACCCTTGGGGAACACCACTAGTTACCCCTCCTATTTTCCTATTCTGGAAATTTACTATTTATTCCTAACCTTTGTTCCCTGTCTTTTAACCAGTTCTCAATCCACGAAAGGATCTTTCCTCTTATCCCATGACAACTTAATTTATGTAAGAGCCTTTGGTGAGGGACTGTAGAGGGGTGGCTATCCCCACTCCTAAAATAGAAAGGGTTAAAAGCAGTCCTGGAGAGGGCTGTGGCTGGGGACTGCTGATTGGGGAAGCAGCCGCAGTTGGGCCACGCCCCAATCAGGCCTCAGCTGACCTGTATAAAAAGGCTGTGAGCCAGAGGCCCAAGGAGTCTCTTGACAGAGTGAGTGAACGAACGAACAAACGAACAAACACACTGAGGGTGGTGCAGTGCTGGGGAAGGAGCAGGCTGAGCAGGGGTGCTCCAGGCTGGCAACTCCCCAGGCTGAAAGGCCTGGTCCAAGGCCCATAGAAGTACTGGGAGGCAGAGAAAGGCAACAGGTCTGAACCCCCTTGCCTACGATGAGTGGCCTTTACACTGAAGTCTGCCCCAGGGAGCGGGGGTTGGTGATGACTGGCAGTAGTCCAGCCTGAGGCAAGGTGGGGATAGTGGGTTGGGGGTTCCACAGGAAGGGGAGACCCAGAGGCAGAGTGTGGGGGTACTGCCAGGGGGCAGAACCCCAGAGAAAGGGGCGCTGGGGTCTGTGAGAGACACAGGGGCCAGAGCTGTGCAATCATCAGCCTGCAGAGGGCGCTCCAGGCTGGAAAAGAGCTAATTCCCAAGGATGACCAGCAGGAGGCACTGCAGGGGTAGTCTGCTCCTTTACAGGGACCTTGTCAAAGGCTTTCTGGAAATGTAAGTACACTATGTCCCTGGATCCCCCTTGTCCACATGTTTGTTGACCCCCCTCAAAGAACTGTAATAGATTAGAAAGACACAATCTCCATTTACAGAAACCACGTTGACTTTTGCACAACTATTTATATTCTATGTGTCTGACAATTTTATTCTTTACTACTGTCTCAACTAATTTGCCCTGTATTGACATTAGACTTACTGGTCTGTAATTGCCAGAATCACCTCTATAGCCCTTCTTAAATAGTGGTGTTACATTAGCTATCTTCCAGTCATTGGGTACAGTAGCTGATTTAAAGGACAGGTTACAAACCATAGTTAATAGTTCTGCAATTTCACATTTTGTTCTTTCAGAACTCCTGGGTGAATGCCACCTGGTCCCAGTGACTTGTTACTGTTAAGTTTCTCAATTAATTCCCAAACCTCCTCTAGTGACACTTCCATCTGTGACAATTCCTCAGATTTGTCACCTACAAAAGACAGCTCACATTTGGGAATCTCCCTAACATCCTCAGCAGTGAAGACTGAAGCAAAGAATTAATTTAGTTTCTCTGTGATGACTTTATCGTCTTTAAGTGCTCCTTTTGTATCTCAATCATCCAGGGGCCCCACTGGTTGTTTAGTGTATGTACCCAATGGTACATATGTACCCAATGGTAGGTAACATAAGCCTTTATGACATGCAGATAGCTGAAATTCCAGGTTTATGTCAAATTCCTGCTCAGTGTTAATTATTACTTCTTGGAAGGTACACTGTTAGAAAACTGTTCTCCATAGTCCATACTAGCTCCTAGATGTGGAATCCCTTCTAGTTTATGAATTTTTGTGTGTAACTAAATTCCAGCTGAATTCTACTGCTGCTGCTTGATCTCCAGATGTCAATGGAAATGTGGGACTCCCTTTGGCCTTGAGAAAGCAAGACTTGGGCAGGAAAGCATCAATCCTTATCTTTTTAAAGGTATTTGGAAAAGATGAATGAAATATCAGATATGGATGACCTAATGGATAAACTGAATTACCTGGATTTTCATAATATTTTCCATTAAGTTGCCTATGAAGCAGGAAGCATTCCCATCTTACTTCTAATAAAGTCCACACATATTTAATAAAGTCAAACGTGCCCCCTCATGATGGCTGTGTTATTTTTGAGTTACCAATAGAGTCAATCAGCACAAACCTCAGAGGAACCTCTCCCCTTACGCCTAAGTGTTCTTAGGGTTTCTTACAGGATCTTCCTGTTTGAACATTAATTTCCCCTACACACATGTAAGGGTCCTACACACACATTTCTGTTATATCTTGGTGGCATAATGAATCAACAGAATTTACTCATCAGCTTTATGCAAGATTCTAACTCCTGATAACAGGATGGATCAACAAAAGAACCCTGCATCCCTATGTAAGATTATGCACTTTGCCACCCTGTTACAGTACCTCATAAAAGATTATTAAGGAAAATAACTAAGGGATAAGAGGTAAAGTCCTGCTGTGAATTATACACAGATTCAACAATAGGAAACAGTTGTTATAGCCCACTATTCATCAGAGTTAAAATAAGTTAGTAGGGTAACTCTCCAGGAGTCAGTTTTGAGGCCAGTGTTGATATACAGTACAAGGTAAATTAACTTTAAAAAAAAATCCAAATTTGAGCTTTAGTGATGATAACCCACAACATTTTGCCAAATACTGTTGTGGGTAGGAGGAGCGCTGCTGAGATCTAGCTCATGTAACAATACCTTATTAGGCAGGAAAAGTTAGGCTACTAATTAGGCCACTGGCATGCTGAGACCACTGCCCATCATGCTGATCAATACTGTCTCACTGTTTCCTTGTACACCCACGTCTGTGTCCCTCTCTTGTCTTATATTTACTGCTTTGGGGCAGGGACCAATTTTTTGTCCTCTGTGTATGTACAGAACCTAATACAATGGAGTCCTGATCCATGACTAGGGCTCCTATAATTAATATCATTATCATTACCACCACCACAAGCATTTGAGGTCTCGTGCATGTAACTTAGGGATTTATTATCTTATGAGAAGAAGATATCAGAAGGATTTGTTAGAAATAATTTTTTGTATAACTCCAATAACAGAAAAGACCTCTGAATCTTGGTCTCTCCTGAGGCAGTACAAGCAGTATAGGTTGAACCTCTCTAGTCCGGCACCCTCGGGACCTGACCCAGTTCTGAACCAGAGAATTTACCAAACCACGGGAGGTCAATGCAGAGTGCCAGCGGGTCTCCATAGGTGTGGGAAGTAAAGGTGCGGGGGGTGCTGCAGCACCCCCAGGCTTTGCACCCAGTGTGGCTCCCCGCCCGGGGCCCCGTTGCCACCTAGGGTCCCTGTGGCCAGCCCCAGGTCCTCCGCCTCCCTCCTGGAGCTTGAAAGCCACAAATCAGCTGTTTGCGGCACTCCGGAAGCACTGGGAGGGTGGAGGAGGAGTTGGTAAGCACGGGGCTGCCGGAGTGCAAGAGCTGCGGGGGAGGGGAGCAGAGAGGGAAGCATAGTGCCGGTAGATGCTCTGTACCCACTAATTTTTCCCCCGTTTGAGAGAGTTGTACCCGAGTGTGTGTGTGTGTGTGTCACCCCTCCCCGTGTGTGTCACCCCTCCCCTTGTGTGTCACCCCTCCCTAAAGTCTTAAAGATAAGAAAGTAAATAAAAAGAATCCAACTACTTTTTAACAGGTTTGTATTTTTTTGAATGGTTATACTGCATAGTTCTGATTGCCGTTGAACTTATTTGAATATGAGTAATTTTACCAGGTGTCCCTTATTCAGCATAGGGAAATATGGTCACCCTAGTAGGTTCTAACTTCAATCATGCACTCCAGAGTGGGGATCTATTGCAGTATTCTTGCCTTTGAGAATTACAGATAATATCTGAATGAGTAATAAATAAACTATCTTAACAACACTGTAGATAAAATATAAAACTTTTAGAGTGTATTTTTGACAAACTATATATATGCACTTTCCACAGTTGTTGGCAGATATCAAAACTGGAACCAAAAACCCAACCCTCTACCTCTTGAGCTATGAAGAACTCTTTTAGCTATAAGAAAAGGAGTACTTGTGGCACCTTAGAGACTAACAAATTTATCTGAGCATAAGCTTTCGTGAGCTACAGCTCACTTCATCAGATGCATTCAGTGGAAAATACAGCAGGGAGATTTATATACATAGAGAACATGAAACAATGAGTGTTACCATACACACTGAAACAAGAGTGATCACTTAAGGTGAGCTATTAAGCAGGAGAGTGGGGGGGAAAAACCGACCTGGAGTTTTATATCTGCTACCCAAGATCCATAAACCTGGAAATCCTGGGCGCCCCATCATCTTAGGCTTGGCACCCTGACAGCAGGAGTGTCTGGCTATGTAGACTCCCTCCTCAGGCCCTACGCTACCAACACTCCCAGTTACCTTCGAGACACCACTGACTTCCTGAGGAAACTACAATCCACCGGTGATCTTCCTGAAAACACCATCCTGGTCACTATGGATGTAGAAGCCCTCTACACCAACATTCCACACAAAGATGGACTACAAGACGTCAGGAACAGTATCCCCGATAATGTCATGGCAAACCTGGTGGCTGAACTTTGTCCTCACCCGTAACTATTTCACATTTGGGGACAATGTATACCTTCAAATCAGCGGCACTGCTATGGGTACCCGCATGGCCCCACAGTATGCCAACATTTTTATGACTCACTTAGAACAACGCTTCCTCAGCTCTCGCCCCCTAATGCCCCTACTCGCACTACATTGGTGACATCTTCATCATCTGGACCCGTGGAAAAGAAGCCCTTGAGGAATTCCACCAGGATTTCAACAATTTCCATCCCACCATCAACCTCTGCCTGAACCAGTCCACACAAGAGATCCACTTCCTGGACACTACGATGCTAATAAGCGATGGTCAGATAAACACCACCTTATACCGGAAACCTACTGACCACTATGCCTACCTACATGCCTCCAGCTTTCATCCAGGACACACCACAAGAGCCATTGTCTACAGTCAAGCTCTATGATACAACCGCATTTGCTCCAACCCCTCAGACAGAGACAAACACCGACAAGACCTCTATCAAGCGTTCTTACAACTACAATACCCATCTGTTGAAGTGAAGAAACAGATTGACAGAGTCAGAAGAGTACCCAGAAGTCACCTACTACAAGACAGGCCCAACAAAGAAAATAACAGAACGCCACCTTCAGCCCCCAACTAAAACCTCTCCAATGCATCATCAAGGATCTACAACCTATCCTGAAGGATGACCCATCACTCTCACAAATCTTGGGAGACAGGCCAGTCCTGTCCTTGCTTTCAGACAGCCCCCCAACCTGAAGTAAATACTCACCAGCAACCACACAACAGAACCACTAACCCAGAAACCTATCCTTGCAACAAAGCCCATTGCCAACTGTGTCCACGTATCTATTCAGGGGACACCATCATAGGACCTAATCAATTCAGTCACACTATCAGAGGCTCGTTCACCTGCACATCCACCAATGTGATATATGCCATCATGTGCCAGCAATGCCCCTCTGCCATGTACATTGGCCAAACTGGACAGTCTCTACGTAAAAGAATCAATGGACACAAATCAGATGTCAAGAATTATAACATTCATAAACCAGTTGGAGAACACTTCAAATCTCTTTGGTCACTCGATTACAGACCTAAAAGTGGCAATTCTTCAACAAAAAAACTTCAAAAACAGACTCCAACGTGAGACTGCTGAATTGGAATTAATTTGCAAACTGGATACAACTAACTTAGGCTTGAATAAAGACTGGGAGTGGATGGGTCATTATACAAAGTAAAACTATTTCCCCATGTTTATTCTCCCCACTCCCCCACCGTTCCTCAGACATTCTTGTCAACTGCTGGAAATGGAAATGGCTTGATTATCACTACGAAAGGTACCCCCCACCCGCCGCTCTCCTGCTGGCAATAGCTCACCTTACTTGATCGCTCTTGTTACAATGTGTATGGTAACACCCATTGTTTCATGTTCTCTGTGTATATAAATCTCCCCACTGTATTTTCCACTGAATGCATCCGATGAAGTGAGTTGTAGCTCACGAAAGCTTATGCTCAAATAAATTTGTTAGTCTCTAAGGTGCCACAAGTCCTCCTTTTCTTTTTGCAGATACAGACTAACACGGCTGCTACTCTGAAACCTGTCTTTTAGCTATGAGTAAGTTATAGGCTGTTAGTTATGGAAGCAGACATAAGGGAAACCGTTACTAAGCCAGTGTATTACCTATTGGTAGCCTAACATTTTTTTTTCAGCAATGAGGACCTAACATAATCCATTTAACAGTACACAAATGACTTGCAAATAAAGGACTGTGCTGTATTTCAAAGCCCACTGAAAAACAAGAGTTGGGGAAAAGAAGATGGAAGTAAACACAATGGTTTAGAATAGTAGCTTTCCACAATAATGCAGGAATAGCTATTGTCTAGAAAGTGAAAGTTCTTTTTTCCCTCTAATTTTCTTCTATTTTCAGAACTAGAGAAAATAATCCAAATGTACTGAGGAAGTAAAAAGTGCTATTAAATTAATACCAAAAGACAGCAATGCTTCCCAAAGCAAGAAATGTTACATCCCTTTTCAGTCCCTGAAAAGTGCCCTCCTCTTTCAATGTACTAGATGACCCAAGCGTCAGACATTATTTTATGGCCAACTTAACTGAAACCTATTTCCATAGCCTTGGACAACCTGCACAAAGACTGCTGCTCTATTGTTGATGCTGTTAAAATGTGGAAAGAATGTCAAACATTGAAGAAAGAAATACCCAACAACAAAGTTAAATTGCAGGCATTAAAGAAGCAGATGGATCAAGCACTTACTCCACCTCATTTTCTTGCAATATTCCCAACCCAAAGTACCAGGGTAGATGTTTAAACTGCTGAAGGAGATGCTACTATGACATGAGCATCTAATAATCACCCATTAATCATGCCAATCATCATGACTTTCAGGGTTGGAGGTGAACCATTCAAGCAGTACATGTTTGCTGATGATCTTTTAAAGAAAGTCACACCACTGAGCTGGTGGAAGTCACTAGCTAAGCACCTGGAACCAGAGCCTGTTGAAGTGCTACAACTGCTTTTGACAATACTAGCCTCTTCTGCAGGCACAGAAAGAATATTTTCTTCATTTGGACTAATACATTCAAAGCTGAGAAGTCAATTAGGAGTTGAAAAAGAAGGAAAACTTGTCTATGAATAAAAACAAGGAGGGAGGGAATAAGATCCCCTAGTTTTAAAAGTTTGAAGGACAGTCTAAGTAACAGAATAGACGGTCTCATTTTCAAGAGATTTAGGCCAAGTCTACATTATAAACTTACTTTGGTATAACTACATCGCTCAGGGGGTTGAAAAATAATCCACAATTATACCGACCTAACCCCAGTGTAGACAGCTCTCTGTCAGTGGGAGAGCTGCTTCCTTCAACACAGGCACCGCTCTGAGGGAGGTGGATTAATTACGCCGACAGGAGAAGCTCTCCCGTTGGCACAGAGAGTCTTCACTGAAGCACTACAGTGGCACTGCTGCCGTGTTTTAAGTGTAGACCTGCCCTTAGGCAAGTAGAACCTTAAGCTCCAGTCATTTTCACTTGTACATCTTTTTAAAAATTTACCATGTTGGGCTGAAATAATAGTTCAGTTTACTGACTACAGTTAACCCCTCTGTTTAAGAAATCGTTTAGTTGTAAATGTGAAACATTTTGATAATTGAAATTTATGTATCTAAAATATTTAAAGTATTAAAAAAATTGTATATGCTGCTTTGTGTTCAGTTAAATTCCAGTTCCCACCCTAATGCAGCTTGACACAAATCATGAGAAAAAAAATCTTAATTATCCAGCAAACAAGCAACACATCATTTACCATATTCTAACATAATAAAAAGATACAATTAATAATAATCTGAAAAAATAAACTATTCAATGTTAAATGTTAAATAAATGTATATAGTTATAATGGACCCTCCGAGGTAGCAATTCTAGTGTAAAGGCTTTATTTAGTTGTAAGTCAACATGTTTTTATGGTTCTATCAACCGGTAAGAATGTAGTTAGAAAATAACTGAAGTACAAATGAAAAACTTGATTAGAACTGATGATTTATATCAAGGATTTCCACTTGGTGATATAAATCAGTGATTTAAATTGCCTTTCTTTAAATCAATCCATAGACGACGTACTGTCTGTGGACTCATCAGTGCAACTCCTTAATCTGCTGGAGGATTCACTGATCAACAACTATATCAATTTCCGATCTTGTGAAAAGCAGGATAAAAGTTCTGAAGTACTGCATGATATGCACATGTAACCCGAGAAGCACATTTCTATGAGATGTTTTTTGTTACAGATAATTTCTTGTCCTCATGTTTGTTTTCAGAATAAATATGTATAATGATCCAATACCCACACTAGTAAACATAACTTAGTCATTCAAATTATGCTCAGTTTTTTTTCACAAATCAAAAGTAAAATCTACAGTCTTTTTGCCAAACAGTGAAATCCTACTTTGTTTGTAAGCACATAAGTCATATCTATAGTATATCAATAGTTTAAGGCAATCTAGAAGATTTGTACTTATCGCCATTTGGAACAGGATTGTTACATTCTATGACTGACAGTAGAATTAAAAGATTTCTAGCTGCTGTGAAGTGTTAGAAATATTAATGACCTTGATATGTCTTTTTTTTTAATAATCAGGTTGTGCTACAAATGTGGAGGGTTATAAAAACGCTTGACAAGCCATTTAAATAAATAATCAAATGCTTCACCCCTGTGCCAAAAGCAAATTTAGTATTACAAAAAAGATAGAGAAAAAATACAAACAAACTGTAGAAAATATATTTGCTTAGCCTTATGAATACCTCTTTGTGGCCTTTCCATACTAAAATATACCAAACCCCACTTCTAATAGACTTGAAGAGTCTAGGATCAGCAGGATCTCTTGAAAGACATTTAGGAATTTTGGGTGAACTCAACTCCTCACTTGGCCTCTGGGTGGCCAAATCCTCAGCTGGTGTAAAGGCTGGTACACTTCAATGCAGCTAAGCTGATTTGCACCAGCTAAAGATCTGTTCCAAAGTAACTTGGGAAGGAAAATAGGGATATGAATGCCAAAGGTAAGGTCTGACCTAAATTTTTATCCAAAAGTAGAACTGAACCCTTGTTTGGTTGTTCATTTAACTTTAAAGTAGTTTTGTGCAACCTCACCACCTTTTGGTTTCATCCAGAGGCACCAAAATACTTTGAGAAAAGCTGTCCTTGCTATATTCCCGCTGCTTGCAACCAGTCAAAACCATGAACTACTAGAAATCTTGCAAAAAGACTGCATCACATGAGACCTCCAGTACTCTAGACCAGGAGCTACAGCGAAAAGAGTTTATATCACTAAATGAAAGCTAGTTTTATTTTTCAAGGAACTGAGAGATACTATATTCAAAACACTGCTTTCCCCCAATTCATTGAGAAAAATCAGAGAAATAACTTAGGTACAATATGTTGTTGTAAGCTGGGAAGTACACAAAGAAAAAGACAAGAAAGTGAAAAGAAAATGAAGAAGAAAAAGGTCAGGAAAGAGAGAAACAGAGTCATCAAGGGAAAAAGATAAATGCAAAATAATTAAGAGGAATGTTTGTGTACTGTCTTCTTCCACATATGAATAAAGGTTAGGGGGCATCTCATTAAGAATTTATTTTATTCAAAAATAGAACAGATATGAAACAAGAACAAAATGCAGAAAACACTGAAATAGTTATCTGTATATTTGATATTTTATATTAAATTTCTGTTTTGCTATAGTAATAAACCTTATTGCATGCATATAGAGAGAGAGAGAGAGAGAGAGAGAGAAAGAGAGAGAGAGAAAGAAACTTTACCTGTCACTAATAATGCTGAAAATAGTTGTAGAGTAGAAATAAAAACTGGAAACTGGAGACATCTCTGAGCTCTGCATGGCTCTGGCCTAAATCTGGATGACCAGCCTACCCAGATATTTGGTTGAAGTACAAGAAATAATTTTTTAAAACATTAAAGAAAAATGGATGACAGTTACAGTGTAAAAACACAGCAATGGCTTTAGCATATATACTGGTTATCATCAAGATTACTCCATCTGGTTCCTGAGATTTAATAGTTGGGGCATTCAAAAGAGGAGTGAGAGAGCAAATAAAGGGCAGCTTTATTTAGCCAACACACCATGTTACCCTCACACCTACAGCATTTTTGATCTTCAAGGCAGAAATCCTCCCCTCCTTTTTTTCACATCAGTGTAAATAGTATATTTTTATTCTGAGTTAATGGCAACCATGAAAATACAAAAATAAATAAATAAAAAAAATCAAGGAACTTCAGAAAAAGTTACAGAATCACCTTTTTTTTTTAAAATGAACATTTCCACCTCACCACATTTCTATCTAAATGCCTGTGCCTTCTTCTAATAGACCTGGTAAAAATCACATTCTTATTTTCGCCTGTCCCCCTGTCCCAATAAGACTTAATTAGCCCTATGTTAAATACTAACTGATCCATTGTGGCATGGATGCTGGACAAGAGAAATTGGAACGTGTAGATGCAAGCAGAAAAAGGTTCAGAGAGTCCCCCCATGATTAACTGTCACCAAGCTGCTATTTACTGTTCTCTTTTAGCTAAACTTCCTATAATGGCAAAATCACAGAATCTTTGCAACTAATACCACTCAAAAATCAGAATGTAACAACACACACACAAAAGATACATGTTTGCATGACCTGCTTCACCAAACAGAACAGAGAGACATTTAACAAAGATCCCAGTCCTTGGGTATTTTTTGATACCCTCATTATTTTAATGTTTTAAAATATCATAAAAATTGAACCAAGTTACATAATCTTTTAGCAGACAAAGAACTTTTATGTAATTATCCAATGCACACATCTTAAAATTATCTTACACATACAAAAGCTGACTAACTTTGGGGGGAAAAAATGAACTGTAAGAATCACAAAATGACAAAGTCATTGTAAAGCTAAAAGATGCTGGAATTCCTTCTACACACTTTCCCTGACATTGCCAAACAATAAAATGCAAGGGTCAGTGATACTGAAACAAGTAAAGGCAGTTCCACTCTTTTGCACCTATGAAAGCAAGTGACCCTAGCTTATTATTCCAGTCTTAGGCACTTTTTGTTCTTAATATCCAGATGCAGCAGCTATTTTTTAAAAGGAATGACTGTGGACACCTTCTTCACATTTTCCTTTTCTTCAGTATTTTCACTTCATAAAGCTGCAGTCAATGTGTTTTGTGTGTGGTGAGAAGGGAATGACACATTCAGCGGTGGTCTTAGCCAAAGCCTACATTGGTGGCTCAAGTAGGCTCAAGATTAGGTCTTTGTATGTGATGAAAGGATATGAAAAGTCAGTTATTTAAGCTCAGTCAAGCTGTTGATTTTGGGAGGAAAAAGGTTTCGCAATTCAGTTTTCCTCAATAAATCACTGCCCTTTACCAAGAGCAGCTGCTGATAGTTCACATGTTCACAATGTTCCCCAGAAACAAAACAATCTTGAGTTTTTTAAAATCCAGCACAGGGTAAAATCAAAAGGAGTGGGAGATAATTTAAAAGCAGTGTCTTCTTTAAATATAAGGGAAACTAAACCAGCAATTCATTTATCTAGATATGAATAATGAAATCATAGAGGATTTATATTTTGTTATCAAAAAGACAATAAACTAAGACATCTATATTATGCTGACTTTAAATACCAACTAGTGACTATTGTAGAAGAAAGGGAATATTTAAAAAAAGAGCATGAAATGGTGAAGCTATTGGAAATGGAAGAATCCGTAGAACTTTACGAAGATGATCATACTGGCCAACATTTTCAAGTGGCTACTAATTTTGGGAGCCCAACTTGAGACACTGAAAATGCTGATTTTTCAAGGATGCTAAGCACCCACAAGTCCATTTGAACTTAATGAGATATGGACTCTCAGCATCTCTGTAAATAAGCCCCAAAGTGTCTCCAGTTGAGCATGCAGAAATCAAGGCATCATAAACAGTGGCCACTTTTGAAAATATGGGCTATTGTATATAAAATGTTATGTTATACCTTACATTTCTTATTAAACTATGAGTACTATAATATTCCACCCCTGGATTCTTTCTCCAATTAAAAAAGCCAATATACAAATTTATTATGTTAAGTTGTATACAGCTGTAATATTTTAACCACAGTGTATTTAAATGATAAGCCACAGTTTGTCAATGAGCTCCACATGGCTGGAACCTTGCGTCCCTGCCGTGCTAGAGATAGAGTCAGGAAATTTTGGCTAAGATACTAAGTGAGCTTAGAAGGGATTTTCAAAAGAGCCTGAAGGAGCTGAGTGCCAAAGTCCTATTCACTTTTAACAGAAGTTGGGCATTGAACATCCTTAAGCCCATTTATCTATTTAATTAAATCTGATCAGTTTTATTGTTCACTAAACAAAGGATATTTGTGACTATTATTTATATTCTGGTAGCACCTCTAGACCCCACTCAGGATGAAAGTCCTATTGTGCCAGATACAGTACAAACATATAAGCAGGTATAGAATAAAATCTTAGGAAGCATCTAAGGAGAGGTCTTTCAGTGCAAAAAAAGGTGTTTGCTAACTCAGAATAAAATAGTAGTGAAGACATCGCAACCCAGCTTTTAATCAAGTTAGCATTTGAGTGCAACACCAGACTCCGCTACAGGCTTTACCTTGAGCTTCAAATTCAAGATAATAGCGGAGTTTTCCTGTCCGTACTGCTTTTTTAACCTGTTAGCTAACCTGAGTTAAGAACTAACCCTTTATTGTATTTACAGTGTAGATGTACCCTAAGTAATTTTAGGTGTCTAAATCCATTGAAAGTCAATGAGAATCAGTCACCTAAGTCATCAATGCACTTTTGAACATTTTATCCATGGTTCCTGCCTTGAAGAGCTTACAACTTAGTTGAAAACGAGATGTCCCAAATGAATGTAATCAACAGCAGGAAAGGAAGGGGAAGGAAGAATGAGGGTAAGAGTTATAAGGTAACTGACTAACAAAGTATATGGGCTTACATCAACCAAACACTGTTACCTTCATTTTGCTTTTCAAGTTATTTCCACTAGTTCAAGTCACTAACTTTCTAAAAATCAGTTTGGACTATAGCAAACATAGCAGTAAATGAAAATGATCAGTTATGAATTTAATAAATATGGCACAAAGAGATGAGCTGTCATGGAAACTTACGCCCACGCAGAGTCCATCAGAGGCATAAGGGCCCAAACCAGTGCACCAATTTCTGGATACAGGCCTTGAACGCTAGCAGCCTGATACAGAGCCTACTGAAGTTAATGAAAAGATTCCTATTTACTTTTATGAGTTTTGAATCAGACCGTAAATGTAAAATTCAAAGAAACTCAGCTAAGTATAATAACCTAATATCCGATAATAACCCTCTGTCTGCACATACAGCTCCATTTGATATCAGTGTAGCAGCATACATCCTTAAATGTGTGCTCTGACAGATCATTCTAATTTTTATTTATAAAATGATGGAAGCAATTATTCCAACAGACAGTTATCAAATGAACATGATCTTTACAAAGTAGCAGGCAAAAAATGATTTCCTCATTCTGTAAGGCCAAAATCTTCTCTTTTTAATACCTTCATGCTGAAGTTGAGCAGATCTTTTCACAAAACAAGGGAAGCAGAATTTATAGTCTCCTGCTCTTTAATCCTCACATATTGGACTATGAGGAGCTGACTTTGGGTGCCCTTTCAGATCCACAGTTCTGAAAAACATGGTCAGCTCTGGAACCCAAATATAGTAAGGCTTTATTTAAGCATTTTTGTGCTTGTTGCATGCCCCCCATTTAATTTTTTTTCTCTAACAACTCTTTATTACATGTCCAGAACATTTCTAGTCTCTTTTAAAAATAAACAAACTGTTTCTTTCTGGTTTATCCAATGACGGACAAAATAAATGTAATTATTTCCATTTTAGGAATTATTTTTCATCCAGAATAGCTATCTAGACTAATCATGTTCATTAGAACTGTAGTGCAGTGTGTACATTTTATTAGGGGTCTATGGTAATACTGGGAATTTTTGGTATTCTCTTAAAATCTATATTCTTTTTAACTATGAAATTCCTGAAACTAGTAAATTTTTATTTATTTATAGGTACTTCTACAGCACTCCTCATTGTAGTATCTGAGCCCAGCCAAGTTAAGTTTATTTGTTCAGAAATGAAATATACACTTGCTAATATAGTAACGATAACTCACAACAAGGACCACTTCTTCAATGCAAATCTTCACAAGAAAAGCTTCTACACATAAAGTAAAATGAATCAGTTACTGCATTGTTTATTAAATTTCACTTGATTCCTCCTGACAACCATTTAAAACAATGAATTTTGGGAAATGTCCCTCAAATAATCAACAACAATAGTAGGGATCAGAGCTTTTATACTTCGCTAATACTGTTCTTAAAAAGAAGAAAATATTTCTTCCTGAAGGGATTATAGAAAGTCTTATAAAAGACACCTGCAAACAAAATAAGTGACAAAAGATCTTTATCATAATTGATAACAGTTATCCTCTCTAGAAATCTATGCTTCCTTAGAGATAATGTAATATAACTTTGCTGTTAAATTCAAGATGTATTAACTAATATGCATCACCGACGTTCAGCAGTGGTACATTTTAACAAAGAGAGGGAATGTTTTTCCTCTCATGCTCAGAAGTTTAATAGCTAAGTGCAACAAACCTACAATAGGATTTAACTAACTAAGGCTTCTTTTCTTATGCCCAACAGAACAGGGAAGCACTGAAATTTATGTACAACGAAAATCATTTAAATAATTTCTGTAAAGATTCTGGACGTATACAACTGTGTATTTAAAAAAAATCCTTTTACCCCCACTTAACTATACCATACATCTGTTCCCAAAGCTTGTGTGTTTTCACTTACAGTGCAAACTTTAGAACACCTGTCTTTCAAATATTTAAATGCCCTATTTACAAGAGATGAACTAAGTAGCTCAGCACATGAGATTTTGGATGGGAAACTTTTGCAAATTGCAGTTTTCACAATATGGATAAGAGGCTTGATAACAGTCAAAAGAACAAGAAATTCACATTTACAATGAAATGCTTTATTCTTTCATCCCAGATCAGTTTTGTTTGGGTAAACATACAATACACTGACTTTACCCCCATTTGCCTGTAATATCTGAGCACTTACTAACTACAGTGGCAGGCATTTGAAAGATGCATGTAATAATATAAATTATCTGCACTAGTTGGAAAGACATATTTGTACCTCTCTACCTCCAGACACTCCACAATAGGAGACAGACCCCAGAGAGATCCCTATTCTCAAATGAGTGACAACATGGGACATGTTAACCCTAAATTGAGGAATACAATGCGGAACATCATTTCCCCTGCAATTGTCTGTTTACCTCTGTTCCCTTTCCCTGCCTCAGTTTCTCAACACCTCCCCTTTCCTTTTGTCCCCTAAATTCTTTCCAACTCTCTCCAGCTTTGGCAGCAGCCACCAGGCTTTGTGGAGGAGAGGAGTTTCATGCTGATTACAGGAGCAGACAATCAAGTACCAGAAGCAGCAGCAAAGCCATGTCATTTCACTGTCCGCAGCCTGGACTTACCCAGTCCTGTACACAGTGGAGAGAGCAGAAGCATACTATACGCAGGAGAGGAAGCTAGCAAAAGGGCAGTATGCAGAGTAGTCTGGGCACGCAGCAGGATAGCAGGACAAAAATACATTGCCTAAACCAATTGAAACAAAGCAAGATGTCCTAATAAAAGATAGTTGAAAAGTCTAAAGAAAAACAAAGTTTTGATTCCATATAACTGATAGAAATAAATGGCCAATACACATACACTCTAGCACAGAGATGGGCAAACTACGGCCTGCAGGCCACATCCAGCCCGCAGGACCATCACGCCCAGCCCCTGAGCTCCTGGCAGGGGAGGCTAGCCCCTGGCCCCTCCCCTGCTGTCCCTCCTCCGCTGCAGCCTCAGCTCGCTGTGCCGCCGGTGCTTTGGCCTGCTGGCTCCAGCCAGGCGGCGAGCTCCTGCTGCTCTAAGCAGCATGGTAAGGGAGCGGGGGGGGGGGGAATAAGGGGCAGGGGGTCCCGGGGGACAGTCAGGGGATAGGGGTGTGGGTAGGCGTCAGGGCAGTCAGAGGACAGGGAATGGGGGGGTTGGATAGCGGCTAGGGTCCTGGGGGGTGGGGGGCGGTTAGGGATGGGGGGTCCTGGGAGGGGGCGTTCAAGGGACAAGGAGCGGGGGAGGGTTGGATGGGTTGGGAGTTCTGAGGGGGGCTGTCAGGGGCGGGAAGTGGGATGGGGCAGATGGGGGCAGGGGCCAGGCTGTTTGGGAAGGCACAGCCTTCCCTACCAGGACCTCCATACAGTTTCGCAACCGTGACGTGGCCCTCGGGCCAAAAAGTTTGCCCACCCCTGCTCTAGCAGATTGTTTACCTTCTGCCCATAGGACAGATCTCTTGTATACTTTGGAAACTAGGCAAATTCAAAAACTTAACATTAAGAGTTAGAAAAACAGCAGATAATGGTAAAAAGTGTTTACAATTTCTAAGGGAGGTCCTGCAAGCAGATTAAAAAAAAAAAGCCATCCCATCTCCCTCTCAAAGGGGTCTACTGCACTGAACAGCTTTGAAAAGCAGGACAAAAAGCTCTTCAACCTTAAGGCCTTGCTTAGGCAAGAAAAGAGGTCTTTTCTAAAAAATGTGTTTTAACTAAAAATGTCTTAAATTAATTTTTCAGCACACTTCAAGAGTTAAGTATTATCAATGTGATAAAAGTAACTTTTACAAACCCAAAGTACATTTAATTTCAATATGAAAAAACAGGTTAAATCTCCATGGAGTCATCCGTAAGACTGGATAAAGCACTAAGTAATATTACTGTAGGAAACATTTCTGAATAGGTAGAATGATGAATCTACAGACGGTCTAATCAGTCTTTTCCATCTCTAATTTCTGCAATTCTGAATTTTAAGTCTACAGGCATTAAGAATATTTTAGCATACAGCGGTTGTTTTTGTAAACATTTTGCTTTTGAAGTATTGATAAAAAGGATGAATTGGGATGCCAATCAAAATCACTGGAATATCATAAATTTAATCCTTTTATTGTCACTAACATTGTTTGTGCTTATAGACATTTTTCTATTTGCAGTAACTTCTTTCTCTTGTTCCTATTAAGACTATTATTTTCACCCTGTTATTACTAATCCTTTCTTTGTAAAAAGCCACACCTATTTTAATCCAAAATGGTGTGGTAAGCATTTGCTTCTTTGTGGAAGTACACGCATAATTAGGTTAATCTGTGCTATCTTGCCATGTGAATTGATTGTTTCTTTACTGTAAATATATTTCATAACACACTAGGCTTGCCAGAGTGCTTGGAGGCAAATCCGGAGTGATTTATGAAGCATGTAGCTACTATGAACTGAAATCTTGACATGATAGCAAGCTGTATAGCCACACCTACCTGCCACTTATTGCTCATGATAGCTTTTCACTTGCACATTAAATTTTGACCACACCTTTCTTTCACAAACAAGCACTTTCATTAAATTCATTCAACTAAAACTTTGGCAGATAAGTGATTGGGTTTTGTATGTCATCTGAGTATAGAGGACTTGAAATTCATAGCACAAGGTAAAATTCTCAAACAGTAGCAACTACATTACCTGTATGAAGTCTAAAATTGTCAGTGGAAGCAAATCATCCAGATGGCCAATATCTTTGGAGAAACGATTTAAGATTCTCCCTATAAAAACAGGATTCAAAAGAAATTGTAGTTTTTTTCAAAGACAATTTTTAAAAATTCACAAAAAATCAGAATAATATTTTTTAAAATACAATATGCTTTAGTTTTACAGGCAATTTAAGAAAATCAAGAAGAAAATGGCTGACATCTGAAAATAAACAAAAAAGGAGATCTTCTGAAAACAGAACACAAAAGGAGATTTTTTACAGCTAGTGCAATACATTTTGCTAAAAAAGAATAAAAATATTATTTTTGAATGAATGCTTCTTTAATACAGACATAAATTGTTTATTTAATAGTGATAGTGTGTGGTCACCACCATTTCAAATGTTTCATAACAGTCTGAAACTAGTCATTTAGATAGAACTTAAGACCTCAATCCTGCAAATCCTTACATACATGCATGACATTATCCACATAAGTAAACAGTTATAGGACTAGATTCTTAATACTTATATACATCAATCAATATGGGCCATAACCTGTCTGACTCTGGTCCTTGCTTGCAAGTTCCACTGACATTTACCTGAGTTGTATGCATTTACTGCAAGGCCTAATATTGTCCTTTTTAGTAGTTCTGTGATTTTTAACCAACTTAGATTTCACAAAAGTAAAGAAATCTTAGCATCTTTAAATTCACGTTGCAGCTATTCTGGAATCAAATTTTAGTTAGGTTTGTATTGATGTGGCATGTTTTTATGTTGATGCAGCATGTTTTTTATATTTATTCAAAACCTTGACAATGCTGATCTTTATTAAAACTAATAACATTTTTAATCTATTATCACTGAAGCATTTATTCTCTTCTATTTTCTTAAGGTCTACTTGTGTGAAAAAAATTCAGTCATAGCAAGAGAGCTTTAATTATAAATGTCACCATTCTGCCACCATTAGATAGATTAGTACTTTACTCCACGAACTGATGCTTCTACTCAGGAAGTAAGGTACCATTTAACCTAGGGATGAGAATCTTACCTTTCATAAGGGGTTTATGTATGTGGACACATTCAAGTTTCTTTCTTTCTTTCTTTCTATCTACCTCAATTATTTTAATGAATTTTGTGATGAGATTTAGTTTTTCTCTCTTTTGGAATCATGGATCATAAGGAGAGGGAATTGAAGAATGTATTTTTTTTTAAGAAAAGTGACAAAAATCAGTGATTTTCAAATCCTCCTCTGGCAGAGGGGCAAGAGCGGGTCCTCTGCTGAAAATTCTGTTGAGTTTAAAAGTTTGGCATAAAGATGAACTGCAGATTAAAAAATAAAAACGGAGTTAAACTGAGATTTTTGTGATGAACATCTGTCTCATTAGCCAGGATCAGGTGGGAGAGGATTATTCAGTTCACAAATGTTTTTTTAAACCAGCTTTCTCAACAGTCTCTCCTCTCTCTCTGATATAACCTCTTGGTATGTCTAGGTTTACTGAAGATATCTGAAAGTGCATTATTCTGTGATATCACAAACACTATGTGTCCAGGCTGTACTCCTAAAATCTCCATGCAGATCTCACCACACAGTGGGAAAGGACAGCTACTTCTACAGCACGATCCCCACTTACCTAGTAGCTCACAGAAGACTGTTCACAGGGTCAGGATTGATGTGCTGTGGGATGGACAGGGACTGGGAAACCCCACATTGGGTGGGAGTGGGATGAAGTGAGAAACACATAATCACTCTTTCAACCTTGTAACGAGTACTCAGGAAAATTAACTGATCCTGGCACAGTAACCTGTTCTCAGGTGCCCTTGAATCATGGGGAATCACCTTTTAAGAATCATGGGGAATCACCTCTGTCCATGCAGAGCCATTGTAGTGGGAGAGGAAGGGCACGTTACGGGCATGGAGATAGCTCTGAGACACAGGGCCTCTGTGCAGATGGCGCAGAGATCCTGCAGTTTTTGGGTATCCTCCAGATTTGCAAATGAGCCCTGCCAGTTGTTTCATGTTGGAACAGAAAGATCAGGGAAACTCCATCAAGGGATGCAGCTTGGAGGTTTCTTTCCCTTTGATCCCCCCATGGGGGTTTTGACACAGGAGGGGTGACTCAGCCCATGAAATGCATGTGCTGCAGTGAGACTCTTGGTAGCTCTTACATCACATTCTGGGATATCTTCAAGGGAACCAAATAGTACCAAGAGGATTTCACAAAGGAAAAGATCATTTAAAAAAGTTTAGTGCTAACTTCTCTTCAGACTGCCCCCGTGGCCTGCTTAGCACAGGGACATACAGTACAGAAGCCTGAGCTTCTCTCTGTTTTAAATTTTGTTTTGGCATTCACCTTTAATCTGGTTTATTTGTAATAGTGATAAGAGATTGCAGCAGAATTATCTTGGTTACTCCTCAGAGGAAATTCCATAATACACAGAACGTGCACCAACAAAGCAAGTTCTTTCAGACTGGCTGCTTCAACACCAGTAGTACCGTGCAGGTCACTATTAACAATGTCAGGAAACCTGGAATACCTTCACCATGTCCCATGATTCAATGAGTAGATAGCACATGCAAATTCCTTCCTGGAGCAGCATTACAGTTACTCTAACACAGCTGTGAAAATAGTTTAACTTTGTACTTTTTGTAGACAGGGCCGTGAAGGGTAGAAGGCTGAGACAAATTAGTAGTGAAATGCTCACAAACTATCACAAAGCAGTTTATCACTTTGAAGTTTCAATCCCAACACTATCTGAAGTTTTGTTGTCCATTTTCTGGCAGGTTTTTATTGCAACTTACAAGTGAAAGTTAGAGGTTTGTTACTATAGAAGTTTGTGACTACCCCTTTGCACTACCTCAAAGTTTCAAAGCTCTACGACAGCCCCCATAGACAGATGGAGAAAGTTTTAAGTTGCAACAGTAATAAAGTTCTGTTCTGGCTCTTTAAAACAAAATAAAACATACACAACACAGGTTTCAGAGTAACAGCCGTGTTAGTCTGTATTCGCAAAAAGAAAAGGAGTACTTGTGGCACCTTAGAGACTAACCAATTTATTTGAGCATGAGCTTTCGTGAGCTACAGCTCACTTCATCGGATGCATGCCGTGGAAACTGCAGCAGACTTTATTTATACACAGAGAATATGAAAAAATACCTCCTCCAACCCCACTGTCCTGCTGGTAATAGCTTATCTAAAGTGATCATCAGGTGGGCCATTTCCAGCACAAATCCAGGTTTTCTCACCCTCCACCCCCCACACACAAATTCACTCTCCTGCTGGTGATAGCCCATCCAAAGTGACAACTCTTTACACAATGTGCATGATAATAAAGTTGGGCCATTTCCTGCACAAATCCAGGTTCTCTCACCCCCTCACCCCCCTCCCAAAAACCACACACACAAACTCACTATCCTGCTGGTAATAGCTCATCCAAAGTGACCATTCTCCCTACAATGTGCATAATTAAGGTGGGCCATTTCCAGCACAAATCCAGGTTTTCTCACATCCCCCCCACCCCCATACACACACAAACTCACTCTCCTGCTGGTAATAGCTCATCCAAACTGACCACAACTGATACACAACACAAACATTTTATAAAATAATACCAAAACTCATTATGACTGCCAAGAACAAGTTCCAGAATATTCTCATTTACAATAACATCTCATTTGGCTAAAGTTCTTTGATGCATACAGACCCACGCTAAAACCAAACTGGGTGAACCATAAGAAAGATTCCTCTGGCGTGACTATCTCCTCCTCATATCCACATTCTAATCAAACTCCTACTTAGTTCTCATGGGTAATCAAGTTGCTAACTAATACCAAAAATGTAATTTTGGTGATTGCCTTATAAAATTGTTATATGTTTTTAGAGAATGTTTTTGATACAGCAGGTAATAGGAAAGTAGAAATTAATCTGACATTATCAATAAAATGGGAAAAAAATCTTTTAATCTGCTTAATCCACATTCGAATGTAAATATAGTAATTCTGTAGAATGACAAGGACTAAAATATGAGTAAGAAAAACAGTTGGTGTATGAACATGACTGAACTTGAAAGGAATGGGCCCGCCTACAATCCACCCTATGAAAAGAAATGTAAACATCCTGGAGTTGGATCAACCAATTCCTAAATAGGAAATTCAGGTCTATCTACAATTGCAAGATTTTAATATTTTGGAATCTTCAATAGTTACTGCACAAAGTTGTTTATTGTCTATTCGGTATTTATGCACACTCCTTTTGGTAAAGCATGACTGATCATTAAGCTCATGGAAGTGTTTGCCTCCTAAAGGCTCATGTTTCCTTCTCCTATTGCTAATTAGTTATTCTAGTGCCCATTACTGTTGTATCCGGGTGCATCACAAATAAAAACAAAAAATTTCTAGCACAGAAGAAACAAACAAAGCAACGGGCCTTAATCCCACTTTCACAAAAGCTGATTTTACCCCAGTGTTACTCCATTGACTATATGAGATCAGAATCAAGCCCAGGGAACCCAGTTCACAGAAGGTATAACTTCTCTTAACAGTAATAAACTCCAGCAACGACAGCTTATCAGACAGAGCAAATTCCAACATTAGGGACCAGTCACAGAGAATAGCCTGCATCCAAATTTCAGTGCCCCATTCAGGGATTTGCCATTCTGACGTGGCATAGGTAGAGACTGCATATTCATAGTATGGATATGTCTACACTGCAATTAGACACCCATGGCTGGCCTGTGCAGCTGACTTGGACTTGTGGGACTTGGACTAAAGAACTGTTCAGTTGCAGTGTAGACATTGAGGCTCAGGCTGGAGCCTGAGAACTCGGACCTCCCACCTTGCAGGGTCCTAGAGCCATAGTTCCAGCCTGAGCCCTGGGATCTTGTGAGGTGAGAGGGTCCCAGATGTCAGGCTGCAGCCTGAGCCTGAACATCTACGCTGCAGTTGAACAGCCCCTTAGTCCAAGCCCCGCAAGCTTGAGACAACTGTCACAAACCTACCATGGGTTTCTAATTGCAGTGTAGACATTACCCTAAGTTTCTAATTCAAACTGAAGACTGTTTCACAAGATATGAAGAAACATAATTCTACTTTTCCTTTTTAAATAGCACATGGTTTAGTTGCTTAGGTATGCACTATTAACTGTGCAAGAGAAGAGATTCTAGATGTGAAAGCAAAATTAATCATTCTTGCAAAAATTTTCAAACCTTTCCCAAGAACATGATTACACATTTTCTGCCAGCATTCACACACTCAATTTGCCCAGGGCTGCTCCCCAGATTCAAAGGATTGTTGTACCTGATATCTGGGACCTGTTAAGCTGGCCTACAGAAAATATTTTCTCTAAGCCCTCTGGGGCCCTTATAGCCTATCACCATTTCTATGGGCTCCTTTACGCTTCCCCAAGTCCCTTAAATAAGCTGTGAGTGTTCTATGGATCATTTGGACTGTGGTATTTTCAGGACACTGAACGCGTAGTAGGTAAGTCCCCACAAAAATCCTGCCTTAGAATTAACCCACATTTTCAAACTCAACTACTGCATGCAACTTGAATTATTCAAATACGAATCACATCTTCTTCACATAGCATTTTAAAAGAACCAAAATTACTAAAAATATAGACATTGTATAGTAATGGATGGATAACCTCCACTGACCAAAAAAAGTCTTCCCATAAACCAATTCAGAAATATTTTAAAGTGTCAGTGTTGCAAGAGTACTTGAATCTGCCAAAAGAACCTGCTATTTTTAGTATTATGAAACTTCCAAACGCTTTGTGTAATTTCAGTAGCAAGCTGCAGTGGAGAACGTGCTCACTCCAGCAGTTCCATGTATGTTACTATATTAAATAACTTAATCAAACCACACTCTGTTCTTAGATTTATTCTGAAGTAATTAAATAACTATTCAATGCCAATTAATCACAGTTAAATAAGGGTCTGTCAGCAAAGTGCTATGTACACATTTGAGACTATTTAACTGTCAAATACTTGGCAGTATCTAAGTTAAACAATGATTCATTAAACCTCCCTTACAATATAATAGTTAGGCTAAACTTGAAGTGAAAGAATCTAAACTCTTTTCTTCTGCATGAAAAGGACATCAAACCTCAGAGTGTGATATTCTTTTCTTACTAACTCTGTAAACTGCTTTAATTTCATGAATCAGAATGTGTTCAGGTGCTCTATAGCCACTTTGCTTCGGCAGGTGTTTGTTGGTACTTTGGAGTAGATGTTCAAATCTTTTCATCCAAACAATGAAAATACTTGACAATTTACCACACCTATTTAAAATGTTTATTCATACTAAATGATTAAAGGAATATAATCCAAACTGAATCAACATTTATGATCTAAACACCAGAAAATGAAAGAATTTTCTTCTACCAGTTTCACATTATTATCAATCACATTAACCTTCATGTACTACTATTAGCATTTAGTATTACACAATCCAAATTCCCAAAATCAAGTGATTAGTAATCTTTGTTTAATGAATTTTACTATCCTGCTTTACTTTCTGGCCAATGTATTAATCAAAACGTTCCTTTACAACAGAATAAAATAGATGGACTGATTTTAAAGTCTTGCAATTAATTTAGAAAGCCCTATACTCACTTGGGTCATCATACATTTCAGACCTACTCTGTTGTTGCTGGTCTGCTGACTCCCTTATTTCGAACAAGAAAAGGTTTTAGAGTAAGACTGCTGGGGATAGAGCCTTAGAGATGCTTGTTTTTTGCCTAGAACGTTTTCCCTGTAGAGATTAGGCTAATCCTTAGTATGGAGCATTTTGAACATTCTACACTTTTATTCAATGTACACTTTATTAATAAAATGTTTGTAACCTGAACAATTACATGGGAATGGGCTTAAACACTAGGTTTAATGCTCAAGGACATCTGCTTTTCTACAAACTACGTTAGGGGCCATTACCACCCACTCCAAAAATGTTGCTCCAGTGGCCACAAACAGGTTGAAGGAAGGGTAACAGAGCCAAACAGCAACATCCCTCACTGCCTCCAAGCCCTCACAAACCCCGTGGAAGCAACACAGAGTGCTTGGGGATCTGTACATTTAGGAACTGCCTCAGCAAGGTACTTACGCACATACACATAGGATCAAGTAGTCCCATTTACTTCTTCAGGCTTACTGTATGCTTAAAGTTATGCATGTGCTGAAATACTTAGCTGAGCCAGGACTAGATGTGGTTGGGAATTTTTTGACAAAATGGAAAGACAGAGACTGACCATATCTCAGCAGTTGGAGCAGCGAGTCACTTCTTGGAGGTGAATCCGACAGAGCAGGGATTTAAACCTGGGTCTCCCACATCCCAGGCTAGTGCCCCAACAGCTGGACAACAGGCGTGTACGTACACACACACACACTTTTCAAAATCTTGCAAATTTGTGCAAGAGAGGAAAACAGTTTCTCACCTGCTTTAGACAGGATTTCAATGGGGGCAGCTACACAGTAGAAAGTGTGCAATTGGCCAACATCTTTTCTACTAAGTGTAACTAACTAACCCCTTACTAACATTCAGTGGGGGTGTCTTAGTTGCTAGCTCCCAGTACTAAAAGGGGGGAAGAGCCGATGGGAAATCAGGACCCTGAGACTGACAGCCCCCAGGAACAATGGGGAGAGGCCAATGCTCCAGGTCAGCCTGAATGAGGGGGCGGGCAGGCTAATCAGAGTCAGGAGGCCAGGGAGGTCCCGTCCTCCATGTGAGCTGGATTTGCCTGGGTCGGACAGAGTGGGGCTGAGCTAAGGAGAAAACTGGGACCCACACTGAGCTGGGGAGCAGAGCTGTGCCAGATCCAGAGGGGCCAGAAAAGCAGCCCACGAAGCAGGTCAGTGCAGGGAGCAGAGTCACAGAAGCAGCCTGCAGAGCAGACCTGTCCTGGGAGGAGAGCTGCAGCAACCAGAGGCAGAGGGGCCAAAGAAGCAGCCCAGGGAGCTGGAGGCAGAGCAGCAGCCGTGCTGAGGCAGAGTGGAGCTGGAGCTAAGACAGAGTGGTGGAGCTGGAGTTGGACCAGTCCAGAGCCGGGTGCGGTGAGTAGCTGGGAAGAGCGAGGGGGGACCCCGGGCAGCAGGCCCAGCACAGGGAGACGCCTCAGCCAGGCGGCTCTGCAGGCCAGACTCGGAGAGGGATTGGTAACCCTGCCAGGGCAGGGGCAACACTGGGAAGAAGGGCCCTGCCACCTCAAGCCTGAGAGCATGTGGCCACCACCAGAGCGAGCGTCTAACCCACAGCATCCCTGCAGCCCAGCCAGGGCCTGAGAAGGAGGCTGGGACTTACAAGGAACAGACTGTGAACTGCCCTGACATTCCAGAGACACTGTGATGTTCCCCTGCCACAGAGCGGGGTGATGTGTTTCCTTTAACCTTTCCCATTTTCCCTTATTCTTTTTCAAATTAATTGTTGATTAAATAACTTGCATTTGCTTTAACTTGTATGTAATGATCAGTGGGTCAGAGAAGTGCCCACTGCAGAGAGAGTACCCTGGAGTGGGGACACCCTAGCCCCTGTCCTAGGTGACCACAGCAGGGTTGGGGGTCGAGCCCCCCAGAAATCCTGGGCCCAGCTTTGTTGGGGTTACGAGGACTCTCCCAGACAGGAGAGTTGAAGGGGAGTCCTCAAGAGCAGGGAGGCCGCTGGGTAAAGGAATTGGGAGCGAGGACTCAGATTCTTTCACTAGCCCACTTCACCAGGGTAATGCAGAAGCCAGGAAAATTCCCCACAATAGCGGACTATTCCCCTGCTTACATCAGCAAGACTAGGGTGGAAATTCCCAGTGAAGTGTTACGCTGACAATATGTGCTTCAGAAGCTGTTTGAAGCAGGGATGTAAGGTGCAAGCAAAGAGGAGGAGTCAGGGTTGGTATGCTTCTAAGGGTTTTTCCATAACAGGGTGCATTACAGCTGCATATAAATAACAAATGAATTTACACCAGATTGGCTATAAGGATAGGAAATCACTAACTATACAAAAAAATCACACATGCATTAACCATCCCAAATCATAAATAATTTTTAAATGATTTTATATATAGTTCAACAACAATATACACAAGATGGGAGTGAAAGGCAATAACTATGCAGAACTGAACTTTTACACCCAGAGCTGTATATTCTGTGGTACAAACATACCCAAATTTACCCACATTAAATGTGTTTTTCTATTCTGCTCTGCTCATGGTATAAGTTGGTAACAATATCATATGTGTCTTGGTCTGTTAAACTATGACATACACACTTTTTTTTTTCCACCTACACTGAGTGTATACACATAGTTTAATAAAACAAATTTTACCTCAACTATAAGAAGTCTTCCAGTTTATCAAAGCAGAAAAAAAAAGTGGATTTGTCCATACCAAATGCTGGCAGGAAGAACACATTGCATCAACCTAGTAAAATACAACTTAATGTAATCATTCAATCAACAAAATAATTAAAAATGGACAGACTCTGAAAGGTAACATAAATTTAACAGATTTCTCCAACGAGAAATCTGAAAATACATCTCCTGTGTAAGTGACAGTTACTGATCCATTCTGGCTTTCTTTCCATGTTCTCACAAATAAATGTCTATAGGCCTCTTATCTTTTTTTTTATGGAGTTAGCACCACATGCCCATGTAAACTGCCACACAGCATTGCTGGCTTCCCTACAGGCATCCCATAAATACAAACGAATTCTGCCCCATATTTTCTCAGAGGCCTGAAACTGACAGGAATATTATCACTTTCTCAGATTCTTGCAAATGGGCACAGTGGTGCTGGCAGAAATGTGCTGAGATCATAATATCCATTTATCTGAACTGCCAGCATGTAACAAATTCAGATGGGGTGCTTGCTACCCAAATTAATTTACTACTTGAAAAAGACTTGACTGTCAAAAGACTGTCAAAAAGAAAAGAGGAAAAGAGTTAAGAAATTTCAAGAAAATCTGAGCACAGTTTGTGTTTGCCCCCTCCTGTACCCCAAACCCCTCCTCTCCGACCCCACCCCAGAGCCCATACCACAGCCAGAGCCCTCACCCGCTCTCATACCCCAACCCCCTGCCCCAGCCCGGACCCCCTCCCACATCCCCAGATGGAGCCCTCACCCCCTCCCACACTCCAACCGCCTGCCCCAGCCCAGTGAGAGTGAGTGAGGGTGGGGGAGAACGAGCGACAGAGGAAGAGTGTCTGGAGTGAGGGTGGGGCCCCAGAGAAGGGTGGGCACAGGGGTGGGGCCTCGGGGAAGGGGCAGCGCAAGGGTGTTTGGTTTTGTGCAATGAGAAAGTTGGCAACTGTATTCACGTAGCTGTGGTCAGGAAAACACATATGTTATTAACATTCTCCCGAGGTTAAAATTTGATCTCCCGAGGTTAAAATTTCAGCACAGAATGTATGCAAATTCCTCATTACCAATAACTACATTTAAAAGTATCTTGATTCCCACTACTATACTACTTTTTCGCTCTCAAACTACCCTCACCTTAAGTGTCAAAACACTCTATTATTATAATACAGCATTACCAGTTAACCACTTTCTCTACAATTTCAGTCTTACCAGGATTCTCCATACAGAATAAGATTTACTAGCTGCAATAAAATAAGCTCCTAAATAATCTGTTTTACAAAAGATTTTACCTTCTTTCATGGCATGTTCACAAGCAATTTTCAAATTATTGATCATTGAGCTCACTTACTGCTTCTCACTTCATATATTAATATTTTCCTAAATCACTGTGTTCCTTCACAGTAAATAAAGAGATCAGAATCATTTAACAATTTTGAATAGCCTCTAGCTAAAAACCATAGCTTTATCCACCAAATACAAAACCACATCTTTTTTTTTCAGTTTATAATGAGATCTTTACTCATAATAATACAGCTTATTTATTCTCTCCTTTCCCTTTCAGAAATAGCTTTAAATCTTGTCCTTCTTATACTAACATCTAAAAAAAAGACAACCAAAAACACTGACTGCACTCAAGATTCTTGACTTGTTTTTTTCACTAGCTTTGTTGGGGAGGAGGGTATTTTAATTATCAAATTTCCCTGCATTTGAGAAAAATTAAGTGCTGGATGTAATGCAAACAGGATGAATACAAAAGCAAGAAATAAAATATCCCACCTCTTTAAATGCATTGTGAAAACATTTCAATATTAATGTATTTTTCTTGTATACGTCTACTTTTATATGACAGTATGAGGAGCGAGAGCATTGTAATTCCAGTAGTCTAACAATCTATAAAATAAGCAGTTTTTTTTTATGAATGAACAGGTCCCAGTAATAAGAGGACATGGCATCATGCATCGCTAACATTGTCTGAAGTATATATATATATATATATATATATATATATATATATATATATATATATATATATATATATATATATATATATATATATGTGCAACCATTCACATTTATTATGCACAAATGCTTCATCTACTCACATTTTTACAAAGCACCAATGTAGCAGAAACTTGGAATAGGTCATATAAAATGTATGATTTGCTGGCTCTTTACCAGTCAGATCATTTACTGGACTCTCACTTGGATTTCTGTGTACCATGAAGACATTAATTTCTGAAAGAGCATGTGTGATATAACTGTATGATGATATATAAATCCTGATTGTATTCAGATTATTTCTTATTTCATTTTGTTCTCTTTTGGATCTCTTTCCCGGAAGTAATTTAAACAATGTGCTTACTGCTGTTGAATGCAGTGGGTCTTTGTCTGAGCATGAGAAAGAAAAGGGGTTGTGGCGGCTTTGAGGGTCTCCACTGAGCAAGAGGTAAGCCAGAAGTCCAGCTCCGTGGCAGCATCGACCTATCAGGCACACAGGGGTGAGGTGGGCTGGGGGGGGATTTATACCCCATGCCCTCCATGTGGAATCCTGCACCGACCAGCAGCACTCACCCTCCCACTCATGGGATCAGAGTAGGACTGGGTCTCTTCTGATCTGCTGTAGGCATTGTGCTAGCTGACTTGTTCTTTGGGGCTCGAAAGGAATTTTTCCCTCTGCCAGACTGGCCAAGCCAGGGTGGGTTTTTTCACCCTCCTCATAGCAGATCAGAGATCCAGTGGGGGTAGGTAAGGTTAGTTCAAGATGTCAGAGCTCAGTAGGTGCCAGATGTGGTAGGTCTCCAGTGCACGTAATCATTCCAAAAGGGTTCTAGTTCCCTGATAAACAAGAGATGGAAGGGGATTTAGGGAAGTCATCTCCTAAACAAGCTGGAGAAGGGGACTGGTGCCTGTAACATCTGGCACCCCCTTTCTTTCCAGCTCCTCTCAACCCTCACATAGGGCTTCTCAACAATGGGCTACTTCCAGGTTGGGAATGGGGGCGGGGGCTGTTAGTCCCAATAGGTAGAGATGATTAAGGGAAGAATGATGACCTGCACGGTATGATTTATTGCCCAGTATTCCCAGATAAGTTAATAAAGTTGTAGCCGAATTAAACCACATCCACTGTATCTTGTTTTTCTTCCTATGAAGCTAGAACAATGGACTGAAATAGCTAAAGACATATTTATGTTTCCTTTCAAAGCCATTTTTAGTTTGTTTTTAGGAAACAAAGAAGAATATAGAAATATGTGACATTTTTTGGTAAGTCTGTTCTCCAAGAATATTAAAAAACAATTGCTTGCTAATGTGGTATAATGCCAGAAGCTAGAATTCAAAACAGGCTTTGGACACAATGCACCATTAAACATTAACAGTGAACTTCTTAAACAATATAAAAAGAGTGTTGCGAACTCTCAAGATTTTATTTGAAAGTCTCACAATCTTTGGTGATTTTCTTAAAGTCCCAGTTCTTGGAGTCAGATGATTACCTGAGAATCATAACTTTCATTGAAGAAAAAAAGAAAGACAGTTTTTAACATTCATGGTGGCAGAGAAAAGACTGACAGTATGACCCTATTGCAGTCTAAAGGCTCAAAAGGCAAATAAAAAGATAACCTAAAGTTATTTTAAAAATCTCATGACTTTAAAGACAATCTCATGATTTTGCAGATCTGATTCATGTCTTTGTGCTTGGAGTTGGCAATACTATAAAAATATATAATTTATTACAAAACAATATAATCCCCACTAGCATGCATGGATAAAATTTACAATGCAGGATATTTTCCAGAGGCTAGCATGGCAAAAAAAAAAAAGTGGTCTATTGGAACAGTGGTCTAGAAAGAGTCAAAGACTAATCAAACAGGGATGTGTGTCCACAACAGAACTAAAAGAATGCTCAGATGAACTGCTGTGTCCAGAGAAAGACATGAGAGCATTTCTAGCACTGCACATACAGAAGTTAGAACCTCCATTTGTACACAGGGATGGTAGCTACCTGACCAGATATTCTTTTGCCACAGTGTTGAGTGATATATTAACCACTTGATGCTCAAACCAGCAAATTTTGGTATGCATGCCATTAGGAGTGGTGTGGCAAAATCCCCACAACTTTGGAGAGATTTGAGTCAGAGAGGGTCCAGGTGAATGGCAATGCAGATTGCAATGATATATCATTCAGAGTCAGATTGGTATGATGATAATTAGAACATCACTGAATACACAACTCTTTCCTTTAAAATGCTCATTTAAAAGGCCTTCCACCTGCCTGTGTCCTGTGGCTATGGTCAGGAAAGCATATGTTATTACCATCCTGTATAAGACTTCCAGAACTTTTAGCAGCTTTTTTATAATATCCTCCCTCATATTGAAGAAGATAATTAGGACTGTGCTCCATCTAAAAAATACAGTAAATGTGACGTTTCACACCCTCATCTGATTTTCTAGAGCCTCATCTTCCCTTTGTTAAGTTGTTATTTTTTGACCCAAGCATCTTTGAAGACTTTTACATCAACGTTTTCTTTGCTAATCTTTAAATCTATTTTAGTCTTGTCCAAACTGACCTCTGGCTTTAACCAGTAAAGTACCTGTCAAGGTTCTTTCCCCACTCTGAACTCTAGGGTACAGATGTGGGGACCTGCATGAAAAACCCCCTAAGCTTATTTTTACCAGCTTAGGTTAAAACTTCCCCAAGGTACAAACTATTTTACCTTTTGTCCCTGGACCTTATTGCTGCCACCACCAAGCATCTAACAAAAATAACAGGGAAAGAGCCCACTTGGAAACATCTTTCCCCCAAAAATCCCCCCAAGCCCTACACTCCCTTTCCTGGGGAAGGCTTGATAAAAATCCTTATCAATTTGCATAGGTGAACACAGACCCAAAACCCTTGGATCTTAAGAACAATGAAAAAGCAATCAGGTTCTTAAAAGAAGAATTTTAATTAAAGAAAAAGTAAAAGAATCACCTCTGTAAAATCAGGATGGTAAATACCTTACAGGGTAATCAGATTCAAAACATAGAGAATCCCTCTAGGAAAAACCTTAAGTTACAAAAAGACACAAAAACAGGAATATACATTCCATTCAGCACAACTTATTTTATCAGCCATTTAAACAAAACAGAATCTAACGCATATCGAACTAGATTGCTTATTAACTCTTTACAGGAGTTCTGACCTGCATTCCTGCTCTGGTCCCGGCAAAAGCAACATGCCAACAGAAAGAACCCTTTGTTTTTCCTCCCCTCCAGCTTTGAAAGTATCTTGTCTCCTCATTTGTCATTTTGGTCAGGTGCCAATGAGGTTATCTTAGCTTCTTAACCCTTTACAGGTGAAACGGTTTTTCTTCTGGCCAGGAGGGATTTAAAGGTGTTTACCCTTCCCTTTATATTTATGAAAGTGCCTAGCGAGGATAGCTACAAAACAGATATTAATAAAAGGCCTATTCTACCATACAATTTAGCAGTGCCACATCTCATATGATTCCTAAGGTGCCTTTTCTTCTCCATCAGCTTTTACTGTCAAAGAAGATAACATACTAGTGGTGTTTTTGCTACCCAAAGTTTGGAAAAGTTAGCACTATCTGATTTTCCATGTCGTTGCCCATCATTTATGAAACAAATGGAATGGCTGTGAGTAATGCTTTCTACCACCACTGGTTGGCTAGGAAACTCCATCCCATCCTAGTGGATGAAGAGTTGACCTTGGTTATTCGTGCCTTTGTCACCTCTTGGATGGATTACAGCAATGTGATATACCTGGGTATGAACTCTTCAGCATTTAGGAAACTCCAACTAATACAAAATGCTACAATGCATCTTCTTAGCAACACAGGCTACCATGAGTGCATCCGATCTATCCCCTGTTCTTTACATTGGTTGCCCACAGAATTTTGAATCAAGTTCAAGATCTTGGTCCTCATCTTCAAAGAGCTTCATGACTTTGGCCCACTGTACCTAAAAGACCACTTAAAGCTCCAGGATGAACATCATGGTCAACAACTTCGCTCCTCTGGAACAACGGAACTCTCAACAATTAGAGTAAAGCTTGTCTGTGTGTGGGAGGCAGAACCTTCTCCAGGGCTGGTCCAAGAATATGGAATAAACTCCCCCAGGAAGTAAAGACTATCACAAACCTCACCACCTTCCACTCCAAGTGCAAGGCACATTTCTTTGACCTTCCCTTCTCTAATATAAATATATAACAACAGGAATATTTAACAAAAAACAAACAAAAAAACCTTACCAAAATAAGACACTCCACTCCATGCCTTTCACCCTCTAAGGACAGGACAAGAGAACAAACACATGGCATAGATGTAGTCACACTGCCTGATGTAGTACTAGAAGGCACACAGTTACTGATGAGCGTGGTATACAAATCTATATAGAATATAATTGAAATCTTGGCCCCACTGAAACCAGTGGGAGTTTTGCTACTGACTTTAATGGGGCCATCATTCTACCCACTGTGTTTAGGAGTGGCACAACAACAGTGTAAGCGTGCTTACCCCACCATCAGGTTCAAAGAGCAACTTAAATTTTGCAGGATGTTGAGTTTGGCCTCTATCCAGATGCAAGCAATCTGCAGCTAGTCTTTCGTCCTTTATTCCCAATCTTGGAATTGTAACAGAGAGTTTTTTTAGAATGAGGGGAAAAAATTTCTCTCTGACTAAAACGAAGATATGGCTGAATAAATTTTCCTTCAATTTTCTTCCCTCCTTCCACAATGATAACCCAAACTGATGGACAGAGATTATGCATAGGAATTTTTTTTTTTTTTGGTAAAACTTCCTTTGAGCAATCAGCTTCTGAAAAAAGGGGTTATCATAAAAATAATTATACAGCCTTATCTATAGCTTTCACTAACAGCAAAGCTGTTTGAATGTATAGGAAATCTTATACCCTATATTTCTAATTAGACAAACAAAGTTAACAATTTCTCCTTAAGCAATCCATAATGGCATATAAGATTAGATATATGAAACAAAAAGAGAAAAATCCACATTATTTTAAGTAATAATACTTGACAACAGTAATATACCCCCTCTACTGGTCAGCTATTAGAAATTTACATTTCTTAAAGATGTAAACCATACCAGTCATTACAGTTACACAAAGTAGTTAATATTAGAATACAATGTCATGATTTATCCCAGTGGGTTCTAGTGATAAATACAAGGGCAGTGATACATGAAACTAAACCTATGAAAGCAAACTTTACACCTTATGAATATTCTTCAGCATTCACCACAGTGATCATTCCTTATCATACACAAGCATAATTTAATTGTATCATCTCCATTCTTTGAGATCTGAAAGATAGATTGTTTACATTAATAAGTAGGTTACATTTGAGACATGCATGTATGTTAAAAGCAAATCACTCTAAAGGGGAAAAAAATCTCATGATCCTATAAATCTAACTTTTTTCATGTCTACAGAAATACGTTACGCAATTACAAATAGACTTAAAAAGTATATTTTAAGCTTTGATTTATACTGGACCAACAAATCAACAAGTGATTACAAAATAGAAACAAATTAAACAAAAGTGTAGTGTTTAGGATTGCCACATAGTGGTGCTATTGTTAGTTATTTCATTATGGTAGCACCCAAAGGCACAGTGAGACTCAAAACCCCATTGTGCTGGGTATTGGACACGAATGCAGTAAGAGAAAGTCCCTGCCCTGAAGGGCTCACAATTTAGATTAAGACAAAACACAGACACAAAGGATTGCAGCAGATAACAAGGGAAATGGACAGGAAAAGGGAGAAGAGGGTAACAGTAATGGGGTCACAAGACCTACTTTTAAGGAAAAAATAAATAAAATTAAAGAAGAGAGAAAGGTTAATAAATTTCTACAAGCCATTATCCATTGGTAGTTTAACTCTGGGAATCATGGCAGAGATGGCTCTTGACAAAGGACTTCAAGAACAATAAAGATCTACTTTGTGAATAAGTTCAGGACAATCTTTCATGCACAGAGGGCATGAAGAACACATATACGACCTTGTGAGAGAAGCAGACAAAGTGGTGATGGACAGGAGAACAACTGCAGGGAGGAACCAGCTACAGACACTCCAGTGGGTAGGAGGAGAAGCAACCTCAGCACTGTGGGGCAGGACTTAAAATGGGGTCCAGCAGGGCTACCCCCCCGACGTATCCCCCTGGAGCCAGAATTGTGCAAGGGAGACGCTCTAATATGGGGGCACTAGGATCTCCCCTCTGCCATGTAGCATGGGAGGAAATTGCAGAAAGGAATCAAACTCCAGCTGGTAGGAGCAGCTGCAGAAGTAGCCAAATCTGGGACCTATGGACATCCAGAGAATGTTCTACAGTTCTTCTTGGACTTTCTCTGCCTGTGCTGAATGGCTCTATCTCCCCCTCCCCCACTTCCCTTGTTCCTTCACAGGCTCTTCATAGAATCATAGAATCATAGAATATCAGGGTTGGAAGGGACCCCAGAAGGTCATCTAGTCCAACCCCCTGCTCAAAGCAGGACCAATTCCCAGTTAAATCATCCCAGCCAGGGCTTTGTCAAGCCTGACCTTAAAAACCTCTAAGGAAGGAGATTCTACCACCTCCCTAGGTAACGCATTCCAGTGTTTCACCACCCTCTTAGTGAAAAAGTTTTTCCTAATATCCAATCTAAACCTCCCCCACTGCAACTTGAGACCATTACTCCTCGTTCTGTCATCTGCTACCATTGAGAACAGTCTAGAGCCATCCTCTTTGGAACCCCCTTTCAGGTAGTTGAAAGCAGCTATCAAATCCCCCCTCATTCTTCTCTTCTGCAGGCTAAACAATCCCAGCTCCCTCAGCCTCTCCTCATAACTCATGTGTTCCAGTCCCCTAATCATTTTTGTTGCCCTTCGCTGGACTCTCTCCAATTTATCCACATCCTTCTTGAAGTGTGGGGCCCAAAACTGGACACAGTACTCCAGATGAGGCCTCACCAATGTCGAATAGAGGGGAACGATCACGTCCCTCGATCTGCTCGCTATGCCCCTACTTATACATCCCAAAATGCCATTGGCCTTCTTGGCAACAAGGGCACACTGCTGACTCATATCCAGCTTCTCGTCCACTGTCACCCCTAGGTCCTTTTCCGCAGAACTGCTGCCTAGCCATTCGGTCCCTAGTCTGTAGCTGTGCATTGGGTTCTTCCATCCTAAGTGCAGGACCCTGCACTTATCCTTATTGAACCTCATCAGATTCCTTTTGGCCCAATCTTCCAATTGGTCTAGGTCCTTCTGTATCCTATCCCTCCCCTCCAGCGTATCTACCACTCCTCCCAGTTTAGTATCATCCGCAAATTTGCTGAGAGTGCAATCCACACCATCCTCCAGATCATTTATGAAGATATTGAATAAAACCGGCCCCAGGACCGACCCTTGGGGCACTCCACTTGATACCGGCTGCCAACTAGACATGGAGCCATTGATCACTACCCATTGAGCCTGACAATCTAGCCAGCTTTCTACCCACCTTATAGTGCATTCATCCAGCCCATACTTCCTTAACTTGCTTCACCTGAGCTTCACTCCACATCTGTCCCTCTTACCCTCGTCTCCCCATCCTGTCCCTTCAGTCTCATTCTCTACAATGTCCCCACTCCCCCTTCACTTTTCTTTTCATTTAGTAACTCCAACCCCAAAATATTGTGGAACTAATATACTGTTTGGGGCTGTCAAATTGTTCACTTGGCTTGTGTGTTACAGACCTTCCCCCACCCTCCATTATCCAAGTCATTAATGAAAATATTGAATAATACCAGACCCAAGACTGACCCCTATGGGATCCCACTAGATATACCCTCCCAATTTGACAGCAAACCATTGATAACTACTCTTTGAATATGGTCATTCAAACTGTTGTGCATTCACCTTATAGTAATTTTGCCTAGACCACATTTCTCTAGTATGCTTATGATTATTAATAAATAATAATAATAGGTTGCCATCACTGGCTGAGCCAAAAAGATGGGTCCTGATAAGGTAAGACAGAAGGGGCCAAGTGAAGGGGCCAAGTGATAAAGGGTCTTCACCACCTCCCTAGGTAACCCATTCCAGTGCTTCACCACTCTCCTAGTGAAATAGTTTTTCCTAATATCCAACCAAGACTTCCCCCACTGCAACTTGAAACCACAGCTCCTTGTTCTGTCATCTGCCACCACTGAGAACAGCCGAGCTCCATCCTCTTTGGAACCCCCCTTCAGGTAGTTGAAGGCTGCTATTCAATGCTCCCTCACTCTTCTCTTCTACTAACTAAATAAGCCCAGTTCCTCCAGCCTCTCATCATAAGTCATGTGCCCCAGCCCCCGAATCATTTTTGTTGTCCTCTGCTGGACTCTCTCCAATTTGTCCACATCCTTTCTGTAGTGGAGGGCCTAAAACTGGACACAATGCTCCAGATGTGTCCTCACCACTGCTGCATAGAGGGGAATAATCACTTCCTTCGATCTACTGGCAATGCTCCTCCTAATGCAGCCCAGTATGCCGTTAGCCTTCTTGGCAACAGGGGCACACTGTTGATTCATATCCAGCTTCTCATCCACTGTAATCACCAGGTCCTTTTCTGCAGAACTGCTGTGACACTCTGTACCTTGGGGGAACACCCTGCAATCCCATGTTCATCCTTATAATATGATTGTGTGGTATCCAATGCAAAGTTTGTCATGTTGGGTGTCTTTGGAAGACTCATGATGCACTGAGCATTGTTGTTACAGTAATGTTATAGGTTGTAATTTCATGTATATAGTTGTGAGGCTGAAAATGTGTCCTCATGGCTTAAAACAAGCCCAGGCAAAAAACTCTCCAGGAGCAAAGGGGCAGTTCTCACCTCATTAGGGCATGTATGGGACAAACTCAGCCCAGCCTCACAAGAACAAAGGACGCTGGCCTAGGAAGCAACAAAGGATCTGTTGAACTCTCGATTGAGTCACCCCCCCCTTCCCTTGGTCAGTTTGGGACTACAATGAGGTAATGCTCACCTGACTGTGAAGGGGTGGGGAAAAGCCAAGAGGGAAGAAAGAACATGATAAAAGGGAGAGACGTTTGTCATGTGCTCTCTCTTCCACTTACATCTACAGACACCACCACCAAGTGACTGAAGCGTTGATCAAAGGGGAGAGCCTGGCTGAAGGTCAACCAGCCAGCCTGTGGTGAGAAGCATCTAAGTTTGTAAGGGCGTTGAAAGTGTTAAGATCAACTTAGAATGCATTTTACTTTTATTTCATGACTTCTTGTTCTTTGACTTATAATCACTTAAATCTATCTTTTGTAGTTAATACATTTGTTTATTCACCTGAAGCAGTGCGTTTGGTTTAAAGCGTGTCAGAGAGTGCCCTTGGGATAACAAGCCTGGTGCACACCAATTCCTGTGTTAAATTGACAAACTCATATAAGCTTGCAGCGTCCAGCAGGCATCATTGGACACTGCAAGATTGAGGTTCCTAGGGTTGTGTCTGGGACCGGGTCCCAAAACTGGACACAGTACTCCAGATGAGGCCTCACCAATGTCGAATAAGAGGGGAACGATCATGTCCCACAATCTGCTGGCAATGCCCCTAGTTATACATCCCAAAATGCCATTGGCCTTCTTGGCAACAAGGGCACACTGTTGACTCATATCCAGCTTCTCGTCCACTGAAACCCCTAGGTCTTTTTCTGCAGAACTGCTGCCTAGCCACTCGGTCCCTAATCTGTAGCAATGCATGGCATTCTTCCATCCTAAGTGCAGGACTCTGCTCTTGTCCTTGTTGAACCTCATCAGATTTCTTTTGGCCCAATCCCCCAATTTGTCTAGGACCCTCTGTATCCTATCCCTATCCTCCAGCATATCTACCACTCCTCCCAGTTTAATGTCATCTGAAAACTTGCTCAGGGTGCAATCCACACCATCCTCCAGATCATTAATGAAGATATTGAACAAAACCAGCCCCAGGACCGACCCTTGGGGCACTCCACTTGATATCGGCTGCCAACTAGACATGGAGCCATTGATCACTACCCGTTGAGCCTGACAGTTTGGCCAGCTTTCTATCCACCTTATAGTCCATTCATCCAGCCCATACTTCTTTAACTTGCTGGCAAGAATACTGTGGGAGACTGTGTCAAATGCTTTGCTAAAGTCAACGAACAACATGTCCACCGCTTTCCCCTCATCCACAGAGCCAGTTACCTCATCATAGAAGGCAATTAGATTAGTCAGGCATGACTTGCCCTTGGTGAATCCATGAATCACTTTCCTCTCGTCTAAGTGCTTCAGAATTGATTCCTTGAGGACCTGCTCCATGATTTTTCCAGGGACTGAGGTTAGGCTGACTGGCCTGTAGTTCCCAGGATCCTCCTTCTTTCCTTTTTTAAAGATGGGCACTACATTAGCCTTTTTTCAGTCGTCTGGGACCTCCCCCGATCGCCATGAGTTTTCAAAGATAATGGACAATGGCTCTGCAATCACATCCGCCAACTCCTTTAGCACTCTTGGATGCAGCACATCTGGCCCCATGGACTTGTACTCGTCCAGCTTTTCTAAATAGTTCTGAACCACTTCTTTCTCCACAGAGGGCTGGTCACCTCCTCCCCATGCTGTGCTGCCCAGTGCAGCAGTCTGGGAGCTGACCTTGTTCGTGAAGACAGAGGCAAAAAAAGCATTGAGTACATTCGCTTTTTCCACATCCTCTGTCACTAGGTTGCCTCCTTCATTCAGTAAGGGGCCCACACTTTCCTTGACTTTCTTCTTGTTGTTAACATACTTGAAAAAACCCTTCTTGTTACTCTTAACATCTCTTGCTAGCTGCAACTCCAGGTGTGATTTGGCCTTCCTGATTTCACTCCTGCATTCCCAAGCAATATTTTTATACTCTTCCCTGGTCATTTGTCCAATCTTCCACTATCCCTACCTTCCAGTGTATCTGCCTCTCTCCCCAGCTTAGTGTCATCCATGAACTTGCGGACCAATGCCTGGGGCACTCCACTTGATACCAGTTGCCAACTAGACATGGAGCCATTGATCACTACCCGTTGAGCCCAACAATCTAGCCAGCTTTCTATCCACCTTATAGTCCACTCATCCAGCCTATACTTCTTTAACTTGCTGGCAAGAATACTGTGGGAGACTGTGTCAAATGCTTTGCTAAAGTCAAGGAACAACATGTCGACTGCTTTCCCCATATCCACAGAGCCAGTTATCTCATCATAGAAGGCAATCAGGTTGGTCAGGCATGACTTGCCCTTGGTGAATCCACGTTGAGTGTTCCTGATCACCTTCCTCTCCTCCAAGTGCTTCAAAATGGATTCCTTGAGGATCTGCTTCATGATTTTTCCAGGGACTGAGGTGAGGCTGACAAGTCTGTAGAACCCCGGATTCTCCTTCTTCCCTTTTTTAAAGATGGGCATCTGCTCACATGGATCATCTTGCAGGATGAGAGCTTAAATTATGTGCTTTAAAAGTGACTGAAGAACAGGGTCCTTAGTGTGGAAATCCAAATGAACATTAGTAACAAACTCTAGGTATTTTCAAGTACTACAGAAATACTTTGAAAATAATGTTAATTAGTTGCTTCTACACACACTCAATTCCTCTATTCTCCTCAGCAGAAACAGACAACCAAAGGATCACTTTTATGTTTAGAAAAGAGACACAGGAAGAACTGAAAGGTTCTGACATCTGAGAATTTAAACTAGATTTGAATCCTATTGAGGATGCATGAGTCATCTCTCAGGTTTAAATTAGATTATCTGCTAAAAGAAGAAGCACTATAATCTATAATGAAGGGTGACTGCCTACAGGAAAATAAATTTTTGTCCCTAGTGGCAGATGCTTGAACTTTAAAGGATCTGAGACTAAGCTTTTTGTGTAAGCCTTCCTGACAGAAATCAAACAATTGAAGCGATATCTTTAGTAGGTCCAAACTTCACTCCGCATACCACATGAAAACAATATCTAAACTCTGTGAAAGAAAATATATTGTCACTTCTAAAGCAACTGAGATTAAAAAAAATTACAGAAACCAAAGACTTATTTTGATGACAATTAAATCTATCACCAGGATTTGAGATTCAATGAAATTGGACAATTGTGAAGAAAGGGGCTTTATTTTACTAAGTCTGGAGTACTTGGAAGACAACAGAAATTCTGTTGCACACTGAATTAGATGGAAGTATTAGATACTCTTTGAGGATTGTCTAGAGTTCAGTAATTAAAATAAGTACTTCTTTGCTCTGCTCTGTTTCCTTCCAGAATTGTGTTTGGAATTACAGCAGAAATAGAAAGACATACTTCAAGATGCAAACAGTTTTCAGAACAAGCATTATACCAGTCAGGTTTCCTTTCTTAAAGGAGTGGCATATTTTGGTGTCTTCTTTATTGTTTCAAGTCTATTGCAACAGAACCTCTATTCCCATTAAAACTAGAGCCAAAGATGTATGACTTACTTCTGTACACCAAGCCCAAGTGCTTTTTAAGCAGTCCACCAATCTCTTTTTCATGTATCTAAGATGTTGTAGAAAGCCCTCATGTTTACCTCACACAGTATTTTGGATACCCAAAAGCTGTGGGCAGCAATGCAGGCCGGACCACCGCTTCCCACAGCTCCCATTGGCCGGGGACGGCGAACCATGGCCACTGGGAGCTGCAAGCGGCCATACCTGTGGATGCTCAGGTAAACAAATTGTCTCGTGGTCCACCAGGGGCTTACCCTGAACAAGCTGCTAACCAAGTTTGGGAACCCCTGATCTAGTCTTACCTCCTGCACTCCTGTAATAGACCCATAACCGCTGGCTGAGTTACTGAAGTCCTCTCATCATGATTTAAAGACTTCAAGTTACAGAGAAGTCACCATTTACATTAGTTTGAACCATGCTGCAGAGGATGGTGAAAACCCCCCAGGGTCTCTGCCAATCTGACCCAGGGAAAAATTCCTTCCTGAAGTCAAATATGGCAATCAGTTAGATCGTGAGCATGTGGGCAAGACCCACCAGCCAGACACCTGGGAAAGAATTCTCTGTAGTAACTTAGAGCCCTCCCCATCTAGTGTCCCATCACTGGCCTTGGAGATATTTGCAACTAGGAGTGGCAGATCGGTTACATCCCATTGTAGGCAGTCTCATCATACCACCCCCCGCATAAACTTATCAAGCCGAGTCTTGAAGCCAGTTGGGTATTTTGCCCCCACTACTCCCCATCTCAAGTCTTTTGTAGGCAACACAGCACAAAGGGCTTTTGAGGAGGGATTTGAAAGTGGATAATGAGGAGGCTTGCAGATGTTTATGGGGAGTCTTCAGGGACAGCATGGAAAAAGACATGGAGGTGCTTATTTGAAAACTTAACAAATGAAGATGGAAATTGGCACCATGGACCAATCAGAAGTGAGTGTCGATGAAAAGGAAATGAGAGACGATAGGTAGGGTGGGGATTGACTATGAAGGGCCTTGAAAATGAAGAGAAGGAACTGATATTTGATGCCACAGAGAATTGGGATCCAATGGAGGGGTGCAAAGAGAGCAGTGCCATTGTCAAAGTGATAAACTAATGGCAAGAGCTCATGGCAAGTCCACACAACAAAAGCAGACTCTATGGTTATTACCATGGAAATTGATCTCATAGGGTTGTATCTGTGGCTGAAAACATGACTGAGATTAGTTTGATAACACAATTTTTCTTTTTACAAATAATTTTAGTCCCTGCTAGCAATAGATTAAAGGTGTTGGTCAACATATGTATGTGTTACTTCTTACATTCTTATGGTTTAAATGCACAATATGGATATTGTATGTATAAATTTTGGCAGTTACTCCAACTGAATTGTACTGTTTTTTCCCACAATGCTGTTCACTCTTGTTCACTGGCATATCCCACAATACCTGGATACAGAACAACTCAGTATTTGGCATAAGGGGATAGGAAAACTGTCAGAAACAAAGTACATTACTGTTCTGCCCCAATACAAGCTTGGGAGGTACTTTCATGGACCAGTAACTGAAATACTATTTTGCAAACAAAGATAAGCAAGGTACAAAACAATAAGTTAAAGAACTGGCAGAAACTGGTGAGTTGAATTTTAGAGACATAAAGAATGTATTTTCCACTGAATGCATCCGATGAAGTGAGCTGTAGCTCACGAAAGCTTATGCTCAAATAAATTTGTTAGTCTGTAAGGCGCCACAAGTACTCCTTTTCTTTTTGCGAATATAGACTAACACGGCTGCTACTCTGAAAAGAATGTTTTGTAACTTGTGAAACCATGCCATAAATATAGCCAATTTAAATACATATTTCCGAAGCACACCTTCTGTGTAATATGAACTGAACACACTGCTTCCCTAGATGCATTGCTGATGTATTAACTCTTTCTTTTGTGCACCATATTTCTTTGTCTATAGACAATAAATTGGCTGTGCTTGGTTATTTGGATCTCTCAAACATTTTTAATATCCAACCACAGGTGTAGTCAAAATCAATTGGCTAAAAATATCAACACAGTGCAGCCATAACTATTTCACTAAAATTATTTTGACAGCATTACAAAAAGAAAAAAGGAAACAATCCCTTTTTCCAACTATATTTCTAATATTATAAGTGAATTTAGTACTTGTGAAAGGTGACAGATAACAGACCAGGTCACACTCAAGTCCATCCCACATATAGAATACAGCATCAATGCAAGCTTTCTGCCTTCTACCCCATTCATGTGTCTGACACCTGTTTTAGAATGATCACCTGCAGAACAATTCCCCTAAGTCTCTACTACAGACTGAGCATCACTGGATTAATCATTAAGATGGGGGGGGGTAATGTGGGTTTTGTATTTTGTTGTTGTTGTTTTTTACACATACATATAAACAGTGTTTGGTAAATGACTTTGAAGACGATGCTAAATTTCATTGTATGTGTCAATGCTGGTAACTAGCTTACTTTATTACCAAAAAATATGTACTGCCGTCATTAGTAACATAGTTCAAAAACGAAGGTCTTCAATATACCTGTCAATGCTTCAGAAAGAAACCTCAAGTCAATATTCTCTCACAGGATGAATTGGTTCTCTTTTGAAATTATTCCTTTGGATAAATTTCTGATGATTAGAACAAGTCTAAAATGTTTTTTGTTGAAAATGTTAGAAAGATTATTACAATTTTTCTATGATCAATAGAATTGCGACAGAAAAGAGAAACATTTTTGAAAAACTAACAAGAACTTGATTACATAATGAATAACTTTTGACTTGAAATGTCCTATATTTATTACCTTCCATCCTATCCAAGTACCAAGAAGTTCCTTCTGAATAGCAAAGATGTGCAAGATTAATAAAGAGGTCTACTATCATCTAAGGCATCTTCCACAATTACACTCTCTTTTAGTCGAGGAATACCAGAATTACTTTTGAAGAACTAATAATAGTAGCTTTTACTCAAAGTAAGACAAATTTTGTATGCATCTTTTTCCCCTCCCCAAATTAAAAAAAAAAAACTACTAGCAATTTTAGAACATTGGGCTCTATTGTCTGGACATTTCACAACACATATAGTCACCCTCAAACTGAGATTTTTTTCCTGGTTGGGAAATAAACGCTTCTGCAGATCCGTTATGAGAAGTACTAAGATTATATGCAGTGTCACTTCAACAGGATTTTGTATAAATGTTTAAACATAGGCCTGGGAACCTTAGCACCTAAATTAATCTCGATTTCTCCATTTGTAAATTGGAAATATGAAAGTACCTAGCTCACTGGATGCTGCAATGATTGATCATTGTTTATAGATCATAACGAAAATAAAAGGCATTTTATATATGTATCTGCTACAGTATATATTGCAAATAGTCAGCACTATAGGTCACATGTTCGTTTCTGCCATGTAGAGCAAGAAAGAGCAAACAAGCCCACTGACCCATAAATGAGGGCAATGCTTCTCTGTCATGCTCCACACTGACTCTCATACTGCAAGAAGTCCTGCATACAAAAACCTCATGGTCAGGACTCCATCCATTCAGAAGGGCTAGACTAATTGAAGAGGTGACAGCCACTCCAGGATATTGTATCCGAGGAAGACCGCAGGGATCACACACATAAAATAACTGCACTAGCATAGAAATGGAATGGATGTTCGAATTTTGGGGGTGGGGGTGACTGGGTTTTGGGGGGGTTACAGCTGATGTGCAAAGGAAAAGATGTATTGCGAAAGTCTGATGTATAGGGAAGGTCCTAAAAAAAGAAATGGTAGCTGTTTTCCTACATGAGAAATTCAGGTCAATTGTCCTGAAAGACTAGATAACCTTGCCTACACTCGGAAAAGTATCCATTATTGACAATGGGTGTTCAAAGAGATGCAGCTGAACTTGTGCTACACCTGCAAGTGCAACCAAGGACAAACTGTGATCACCATTGTTCACCATGATGTTCAACTGCATTCGCTGGTGACTAGCAATAGCAGAAGGAAACTCTTTTTTTCCTACAGACAAGGTTAAAGGTGATTGGAGACGGAGAAATGACAACAGCAAAAGAATGAAAGTTGAGCAATTAACAATGGAATGTTTTTTAGTCAGACTATTTTTTTCTTAACACAAATTGGACTTCAATGACTAACATTTTGGGCAAAGACACATTTGGCAAAGATTTAGCACACTGTAGTTTAAATGAATTACTCGTAATTAATACATTAATTTGCCTAGTAACGAATCTATTTGTTAAAAAATATATTTCCTGAATCTTTTCATTTTTGTCTGTATTATTACAGACATACTTGCTGACGGGTATTTTGAAATAAATGATCAAAATAATGGAAACTGGCATGATTATATTGTGTTATTTTGACAAATAAAATATGCAGAATTTTTAATATTTTGGCACAGAATTCCCCCAGAAGTAATAAAGAAGCAGAAAAGGCCACAAGCCCAAATTTTAAAAAAAATTATTTGCAGATCTCCCTAAGTGGATTGTTCTTCCCATAATAAAAATCTTTCCACATTACCCAAAAGGGATACTGGTTCAACGGCAGCCAAAACCAACCTATTCATGCTGCCACTTGGAGAAAGAGTAAGATTTGTGAACCACAATATATGTCTGTATGCAGATAGCCTGAGCCGCCACTAGATATCTGGGATTCAATAATATCTTGTGACGTGTGAATTTTGGAGGCCAGATCCCCTTTCCACTCTGTGGAGTGGGGCAAACCTCCTCCCACACAGACTGACTTGGATTTGGATAGTGAGTGAATCTGGAGTTTCCTCATCTTGTACCTGAGATGTTCCTGTGGAGGAAAAAGTGTCCCTATATCATCATCTAGCAGCTTGACATGTAGAAGTTTACTAGTTTGCAATAAATATATTTTAATTAAAAGTGTCCTAACTTCATTTTAATTAGGGAAAGCAGTTTTAGTAATGAAGCTATGAGCCAAATAGTGGCTGCTCCAGTGTAGGCACTGTGGGAGCTAGAGAGAGGTTGTTAGCCTTGCCCTGTCAGCCAGCCAGTGCTCCCATGCAAAGAAAGTAGTGATAATGTTGCTGCCTGCCATTCTTGGAGCAGGGAGAAAGAGAGAGACAGAGGGAGAGATGCTGCCACCAGCTCTGAACAATCCAGATATGTAGCCATGCTTCCTTTGTATTAGAAGGCTTTGGAGAGGTCTGTTGGGGGCAATCCATGCTACATCTTTTCAGTGGTTATACAAAGGAGTACTATGGAGTGTGCTTCTCCAGCACCACCAGAGGCATCATATTTGCTCCTGTTCTGTATGCATAATGCCTCCCATTATCACCACACTTCCTACCCTTTCTCCACCCCACCCACACCATAGCTTTAACAGAAGGAGTCATAATTTAACCATACGTTTTAAATCTCTTGACTTGAAGACAGAATTTTTATGCCATGGTCTGTTTTGCTGAGTAAGTGTAATGAGTTATCAGAAAGAACATACCAATGTTTGTTAGGATGATGCCATATGTATTTAGTTGCATACTTCTTGGCCTTTTAAATAGCAACAAATGCACATTGCAGGATCAATATCCAATATTAAAAATAGATTTTGAAACCATCTTGGTCTAATCTCAATGCTGGTACAATACGCTTACATGTGGGGAACCCAGCTTTGGGATCTAAATGTTGTCCTTAATTTATGGAGTGAGAATGCTGTGGCCAAGGAGAAGAAAGTACTTTGTGTTTGTTTTCTTGTGACCTTTCCAGTCAACTAAGGAACAATGTTGATGAGCTATCGAGGAAGCCGTGACCAGACCTCTTCGATGGAAAAAGATTCACCACAATATGAGGCTTTATGTGTGCTATTTACTAATTAGCAGGGGTCTATATTGTATCTTATATGTATTAAAATTTCACCATGAAATAGTGTGCCTGACAAAACTGTGAAGTACTGTGCCTGACAAAGTGCCTGAAAAATGCAAGGAAATGACAAGTTAAGCCACCAAACTGTACATATACCATCTTCTCCACCGACCAACACACTATCATTACCACAACTGCCATACACAAAAGACCATGCACCACAATCTTAACTGTGGCCTTTATTTACCTTTCTGCATGCACCCCTTCATCATATTCTTTTTTCCCTCAACACCAGGAGTCGTTTAGTGTAGGGTTGTATTGAGAGAAGTTAGAGTGGTAAAAAAGTACGTGCAGGGGGAAGTTTAAAGAAGGTGATGGAAGGATGGCATTCCTAGATAGGCAAAGTAGAGATGGAGGTATATTGTCTGAGGTACAGTAGCTGTGGCACTGGTAAGACATGTAGTTATGGATGGAAGAGTAGATAGTACAAATCGCTCGGTGGCTTAACTTTTCACTTCCTTACTTTTATGGGTTAGTGTTTGTCAGGATTCAGGGCTTGAAGCAAAGACAGACTCCAAGTAACCTAACAAATGCAGTTGGATCAGCCCCACCTCTCCTGGGGGAAGAATAGCTCAGTGGTTTGAGCATTGGCCTGCTAAACCCAGGGTTGTGAGTTCAATCCTTGAGGGGGCCATTTGGGATCTGCAGCAAAAATTGGGGATTGGTCCTGCTTTGAGCCGGGGATTGGACTAGATGACCTCCTGAGGTCCCTTCTAACCCTGATATTCTATGATTCTAACATGGAGAAGAATCAGTGCCAGGCATTGGGCCTATGCCTATACTGTATGGGAACCAGGACACTTCCATCAAGCAGCCCTACCAAGGTCTGAGCTGCGGTCACTTGGGAAACACCAAGTTCCAGCTCCAATAGAGCCTTTCTCCTCTCCTTGCAGGCCAACATTTGTCTCATGGTATCCTGGTGATGGCCAATCAGCATCCAAAACATCTTCAACTCTGGCACCCTGCCATGCCTGACACCAACGTAGAGGTGCTGCTGGACTCAAGTGCCTCAAGCAATTTCATAGATCTTGAGCACACAAGATCCCCACCAGCACAAGGACTTCCCCAAGTTAGTGGAGTCCATACATGTGTCATTCCTTTCATAGGGACCAGTCACCCACCAAATGGCTCCCTTAGAGGTAACCACTCTTCTAGGCCATCAATAAATCCTCCAGTTTGGGCTAATTCATGCACAGCATTAATCAGTTATACTTGGCATCCTCTGGCTCATTGTCCATGACTGGTCAGAGTTGCCGAGGTCTGCTGGACTAGGGCAGTGGTCCCCTGCTGGCCAGTCAGCTGGAGCAGCTGTGGTCGTCCGCTGGCACTGGCAACAGTCCGCAGACCCCGGCAGCTGGTACCATTGGCCCCGGGCACTGGTAAGGCATGTAGTTGTGGATGGAAGAGTACAATTATTGTTTACTTCCCATGACCTGTCCATGACTTTTACTAAAAATACCCATGACTAAATTGTAGCCTTAATCATCAGGTATTCATGAGTCCTTCCTAGTTACAGAATAAAATCTCACAGAAAAAATTGTAGTTCACCACTGAGAAGATATTGTGCACTCCCAGACCCATCAACCAACCAAATAGGGTTGTATGCACATCCTGACACACTCCCCCAAGGATAAACCCATTAGCCCTGTGGGCATCCAAGCTCCCTGCCCCACCAAGTGTGCACAGTGCATAAGCTTTGTTATAATGGTTAAATATGATCCTCAGTTCACCATTTTATTTCTTAAAAACTCCGATTCCACGAGTTGTTCTCAAAAGACACCCCCCTGCCAAGTTTTGCATAGATAGACAATGTTTTTAAAAAGATATTGATCAACAATATAAAACAGGACTGCCAAGGAAAATAATTCATCAGGAGACCAAAGTCAAATGCTTCCTATTAAAAATATGATAAACCAAATCAAAATGCATAGAATATTCAAAAGGGGATAAAAATTAAACTAGTGTAAAATTTCACCCCAAATGGACACCTAACATTTAGAGGGAAATTTCCACACACACACCCATTTTAGAATACTACCCTAGCTATGGAGTCACTTCCCAGAGCCTCTGTAGTGGACACACAACATATGTCTACTTTTTATGTTTTTTACTCTTAAAAAATAATGAATTAAACAAAGCCATATGTGATAAATGAAGGGGGGGAGGGGTAGCTTTCTTTTATGGACACCCAGCCAGCCAGTTAGCTTTAAAGTCCCTCTTAGTAGCTGTTCTCTACTTTCTTTACCTGTAAAGGGTTAAAAAGTCTGACTGCATCCATAAGTAAAAGGAAGTGAGTGGGCACCTGCCAAAAGAGCCAGTGGGAAGGCTAGAACTTTTTAAAATTGAAACAAGACTCCCCTTTGGCTATCTGTTGTTCTCCAGAGAAAGGAGATGCAGAGCAGAAACAGGGCTAAACTATGCCATAGAAAGCTTTAAGCCAGGTATGAAAAACCATCAGATCATACCTAGAGACTATGTATCTGAAACCCCAGATATGTAAGTATAGGAGGGAATGTTTAGGAAGAAGACACGATTAGGGTTATTTCTTATTGGCTTGTGGACTCCTCTGTGCTAACCCCCAAATGCTTTTGTTTTGCTTGTAACCTTTAAGCTGGACCTCAAGAAAATTATTTTGATGCTTAATCCTTATAAGTGGTTCTTTTTAAATCTAGCAAAAAGACTAAGTTCCAAATTTTCTTCTTTTTTGTTTTTAATAAAATTTACCTTTTTTAAGAACAGGATTGAATTTTTGTGCCCTAAGAGGTTTGTGCATATGTTGTTTAATTAGTTGGTGGCAACAACTGATTTCCTTCGTTTTTCTTTTTCACTTCTTCCCCGGAGTGGGAGTGAAAGGGCTTGCGAGTACCCCACAGGAAGGAATTCCCAGGTGTGCTTTTCTGGGTTCTCAAAAGGGATTTTTTTGCACTTGAGTGGTGGCAGCATCTATCCATTCAAGGTCAGAGAGAAGCTACAATCTTGGGAGTTTAATACAAGCCTGGAGTGGCCGGTATTAATTTTTAGAATCTTTGCAGGCCCCCACCTTCTGCACTCAAAGTTCCAGAGTGGGCAATCAGCTTAGACACCATACAAGGGCAATAACTTACTAATGCAAAAGCTATTTAAAATACTGATATCTGTCAACACACCTACCCCATCAAGCTGTTCCTTCACCTACATACCTAAATACGAAATCATGTTATTATTTAGGATATATTCATACAGTGGAAGATAATGTCACAAATACCCAAATCTTGATTCTCTTTAGACTTCCTGCATTTCTACCCATATTAATGCATGATGCGCTGTGATTTAAAATAGCTGACAAAACACCAACATACATCTTTTTCTGGAAAAAAAAAAGGGGGGAAAAACCAACAAGCTAATTTATTCTGGATTGTTTCTAATGGTTTGGCAATTAATTCTAGCTGTTACCTTTTCTAATTAAACAACATCAGAGCAGTGATCACTTAAACACTATCACTATCAAGTGCAGAAATCTCGGCACTCCCGCAGCTACTGATTGCTATATGTCAGGTTTTAATCTGGATTTCTGGAGTAGGTAGACTTTTAGATATAGCATCATCCCAATTTTCATTCATATCTTCTACTGAAATTTTTATTTTGGATTGTAAATCTGAGAAATGTCTTTTCATCCCAGTCTTCTTCAAGAGCCTCACATGCAGAGAAACAATCTTCAACTGTTGCATAATCTGCTAGATGCTTACAGTCTGGTATGAAACTAATTAACTCATCCAGATGCTGCAGTGCAGATTACCCAGGATCATCTGGGAGAGAGAGTTCTGTGCAGTACAAAACAGAAAAGCACTGTTAATGAAACATTTTTTTAATTGTAATGCTCTTCAGTTCATTCCAACTTGCAGCAGCTCAGTTCACAGCACCCAGCAGGTTGACGTCTCTGCAGGCAATGTTGTGCTTTAAATTGTATCCATTTTATCAATTAGAAATGACATTAAACACTAACAGAAGGTTTTTAGTAATTTGATTATCCCAACATATAACTTTAAACACAAGGTGCAGTTTCCTGGAAGCCTTTTGGTTTCATATTTCAAAGACTTATATAGCCGGGACCAAGCGCTCTGTCCATAAACAGCAAGACAGAATGACTTTTTCACACTCTTTGTTTTGTTTCCAATTCACAACAAACCTAGAAGCCTCCCACAATTTTTAAACAACTAGATTATTACTTTCTCTATCCCTCAGATCACTTATTACTAGCTTTTAAACCATACTTGTCTACCAATCTGTCTATTTCCAAATCCTTATTTTATGGTGGGGTCACACTAACTGGGCTATTCTTCAGTGTTACAGTTTTAAATCGCTCACACATTGTTTCACTAATATTATCACTCTCCATTTGTTTCCTTTTGAAAGTGCCTTGAACCATCAATGTTTCCTTCCCACCTGTGGTGAGTTGTTAAAATGTCCTGAATCTGTTTATAACCATGGCATAACTCCTCTTCTACTTTTCTGCATGCCACATTCATGAATGACTTTAATTCAGTCTTCTAAATTTAATACTTTTAATTAGGTTCCTTTCCCTTTGTCAGCTTCTCTCCCTACCCCTTTACATCTGGTTCAGATGGAACGGCTGCCTTTCTGACTGCTTTAGCAAGTGGCAGCATAGAATTGCAGTATCTGGGCAGGTCAGCATATGGTCAGAAATGAGATTCACAGCAGGCCATTCTTTTGCAGGGGGTCTTACTGTGAGGAAGATGGAAAATCTCTGTGAAGGGACTTGAAATCTTGTGCCAGTGAAGCAGGACACTGCGACTTGGAAGTGGCTGCAAGCACAAGTGTCACTCTATATCTGTTTCAAATATGTGCAGTATTCTTCTAAACAGCTTTTATAATATTTTAATTTTATTTCACACATTAAAGGTAAATAGAGTGAATGGCAACTTGACGAACTGCAAAGGTAGTGGGCTTGTCTCATTATCAGCTTCTGACTGAGCTTCAGCCAATGATTATTACAAAGAAAAATAAGAATAAAGATGAAATAGTTTGTGATAATAGATAATAAATGTAACCAAAATACTGGTGTAATATTTACTAACCTTAGACTACTCCTACAGTAATCAACTTTATAAAGGTTATTGGCAGAATCACAATAGCAATCAAATATACGTAAGTGTAAGTCTATTTAAATTCGTAACAAAAGCTATGAGACTATCAGTAAGTGAACAACTCCCATATAATATCATTTAATATCACACCCTGATAAGACTAAGCACATATAACCATTGTTATGTTAAAAAAAATTAAACCTCTTTAGAAAAACCAAAACATGTAGCAATCAAACAGGTTTTAATTACCACACCTACTTTAAACTACAAACAGTTCCATTCAAACACACAAAAACAATATTTAGAGTGTTATGTGGTTGTTCAGGATCTTTATGATTGATGGAATCTATTGTGTTGTCATCTTTATAATCACTCACATTTGTTGTTACTAACAAGGAAAAGGACGGTGTGTTTTTATTTTATAATAAAGGTTGTCTTACAGCGACTAACTCCTTCCTTTGAACATAAACTAACAAACCTGTGTACACGTGAATATGTTTTAAAAGTTGGCTCACAGAGGAAAAAAAACAAAGCCTGTGGAACTTGAGCTAATATGAAAAATATTCTACTTAAGGGAGCTGTCAAATAGCTATTATCCTTACTCACCATTCCTTGAAGTTCATCTTGATCACAAGGAAACATCAAAAAACTATTTTAAAAACCCAGTATATAATATATTTTGTTATAAAAGGAAACCAGTTGAGTAATTTCACTCATATAGGCATATAACCAATTTTCTGACATTGCTACTGAATATTTTATCAGCAACGAATTATAAAACTAGCGAAATATTTTAACATGAAGCCTTGCCTTGTAAACTGCCTGTCCCATATGTCAAAACATCACCTACCATAAATCATAGAATTTGAGACTAGTATTTCTTGTTTAAACATGCTGACTTATTCAGCAGAATCACTTGTGTGAACAAGCATAGATTAAAGTACACAAACTTAAGCAGCTTTGCCATCCAACTGATACAGCTATAATTTAAACTCATTATCAGTGTTCTAATTTTCAGAATGCTGAAATAATGTGCTTGTTGAAAATATTATACATTTAAATACCTTAACAGCATTGCCCATTTGAAGCTACTTTCAACTTGCAAATAAAACAGACAGGCACTTGTGTATTGATGAACATGCTTGTCACCCAACAAAGGAACTTTCTGTGTCAAATTATAGGTGTTTAATCAGTTGATTTATGAACACCACAATTAAATAATCTATGCGACAGAAAAAAATAAACTGCATTATAAAACCACTTTTCTTTTATATTTTTATCTACCACATTTATAGTTGGGATTTGCTTTTGCCTCATGGCTAGTAGCTTTCAGTTTAATATATCATTTTTGGCTGTAAGGTAAGGGACTATTTCTTTCTATGATAATGATGCCTGAATCTCAAAAAGTTTGGCATAGAAGCACCCAAAAGACTGAACGCTTATTCACAGCTTGTCCAGCCCTCTGGCACAAATGGGCTGAAAATTTCACCAGAAACAGGACATTTCTTGCAAGACTTTCAGTACTTTCTGCTGCTGAGCAGGCCAGAAATGCTGTTAGGGCCGCAGTCCACAGTATTGCGGCTCTTCTTGTTCTAGTCCCAGCCCGAAACCCAGAGTGCTAAGAGTACTAAGCGTCTGTTTGTTTTGTTTATAAAGATTGAGAACATTTTGTGTACATCTCAGTAGTGCTTCTGGTTCTCGACAGAGCTTTGGGGGGAAAACAGGTTTCTATTTTATCTGAACAAATTCATACATATGAATCATTTATTTTATTCATTCCTATGGCACTTATAGCATGGCAGCAGCAGGTTTCAGTTTACTAAATTTAAACTGAAAAATTATGTAGACCATCCACAAAAACTAAAATTATTGCAAGGACCAGCATCCCTTCTCTAAGGAGAGAAAGAAAGATCAGCCCACAAGATCCAAGAAACAGAAAAAATAAACACAATATTTAAAAGCTATGGAACTATATTTCAAAGTAGGAGCTCTTAATTAAACAGTCACTCCTTGTGGGATCTTGGTGTCTAACCCAGAGTTCTGTCAAATTTGATGACAAATGTTTCTTACAAACAAGTAGAAAAAGAAACTAAGTGTTGCTAGAGTCCTCCTTATATGAGCCAAATAGGTAAAATCCATAATGTTACCTGCCTCCTTTGGTGACAAGACTACACAGTTTGTGGACTCTAATCTCTTAGAAGACAGGCTTCGAACTTACAGTGAGAATAATTAAGGGAAAATATTATATTTGTATGTAATCAAGATAATACCACAGAACCATATTATTGCCCAATGTATAGATTGAAAAATTCAAAGTCCAATGCTGAAAGATTGCTTCTAAAAATAGACCAGATGAATCTTTGTTATTTTTCTAATAAACTGTTGTAATACTAGACCAGGATAAAATGGCTCATGCTGCCCTCTTGTGCTAGACTTGCAAAAGAGAGCAAGCCTTTCTTTATTCATGCTGGAGAACAGATGAAGTGGAACATATGAAGAATTCACTATGAACTGGAAAATGTCCACAGTTTCCTCCTAAGAGCTAACCTGGAATGCATGTTCAGACTCCCATACTGGTATCTGGATGGAGGAGCAGAGGAAAGTTTGAAGAGCAAAGGATAACTTGTATATTCCTTTAAAAGAATGCAAGTAAGTTTTATTAACCAATATAGACAAGCAATAAATAATAAAGTCTGAAACCCAACAATGTGATATCACATATAAATCAAACATTATTATGACTCCATAATTAGGGATCTGTCGAGATCCACAGCTAAAACTGAATTTCAGTGCCCTAATTTCCAATCACCACTTCTGCACATAGAGTAAAATTTTCAAAAATGTTTAAGTCACTTAGGCACTTCAGTCCCATTTGCAATGACACTTGGGCTCCTAAGGATATGTCTACACTGCAATTAAAAACCAGCCTGGATGCTGGGACACTCCAGGCTCCAGCCTGAGCCCAAACGTCTACACCACAATTAAACATCCCCTTAGAACCACACCCCATGAACATGAGTCAGCTGGCATGGGCCAGCCGCGGATGTATATTTGTAGTGTAGATAGATCGTAAGTCACTTCTGAATATTGGATGTAGGTACTTTCTAATAATGTTACCAAATAGTGTTACCAGTAACACACTTAAACAATCAATACTAATTGCATTTTTACATATGTGTCATATTACATAATGGTAGAATCTGCCTACTTAAAAACCTTTATTTTCATTACTAAATATAATATTTTTTAAAATACTTAACACGTTTTTCTATTGTTTCTTTTATTTCCTAAAACATCATGATATCTAGATTTCCAAAATTATTCCAGATTACCTCAATCGTTCCTAATTCTCATTTATACCATGACACCTTTACACACTTCTGGAACTGTCAGAATAGCATAAAGGGATTTGCATGTAAAGGAGAATCAATCCTCATATCTGAGTCATAAGTTAATCAGTAAAATATTATTTTTAAAACGTTATTCCCATAATCCCATGATTCCCATAAACATCTTTACTGATTTGAGATACACCACTGGGAGCTGATGAACAGGTCATGATTCATCACCTATTTCCCTTTTTCAATGTCACTTCCCTAGCCCTACTTACTAGCCTCTTTCCCCAACAGGAACTATTAGGTGCTCAACACTTTTGCAAAATCAAACCACTTATTAGTTGCCTAATTGGATTTAGTAGCCTAATTTAGTCCACCATTTTTAAATTCTTGGCTCTTGTATTTAGTATTGCTGCTTATAAAGAATGATCCTCCTGAACTACAGAGAAGTAAGGAGATAGCTAAGATTGCTGTGGGGATGTTAACAATGAATTCCTTAACTTCTGCGTTACTACAATCTCATCCTTACTGGTGCATATAACAGTGTAAATATAATATTAAAAGAGCAACACAATACTTTCAAAATAAAGTTGTAGTTCATTCAATCAATCAATAAGGCACTTCTTTTAATAAATGGAGACATCTTTAGCCCAGGCAAATCTTGCTCCCGTTCAAAAGCTACCTGCACAGGATTTGATAGCAGAATGGAATCCCTAGGTTGAAGATCTAAAATAAGATGCATACACAGTACAAGATTTTCCAGATGACTGAAAGATGGTGCACATATCGTGCTCAGCACTAAATTGCAGAACTGCTGACTGCTGCAACTTTGAATAAGAACAACCAGAGTTTCATATGCCTTCTTTATGAGAGAAACAAGATGTGCAAAAACACCTATACAAGAATATCTTTATATGCTACTGTATGCTACTTTATATGCTACTGCAAATGATGTAGGAGAAGAAACATGTGTACACAGAAATTATTCCTAAATCATAATAATGGAAACATAATAATAATGTAATAACTAATAATGGAAACATCCATGTAAAAACCATAGAGAGATCTGGGTAATACTGGTGTATTTGTTCTGTGCATAGCTGTTGTTAAAAAACAAATAATGATCTTTTACATCACACTTTTTATCTATAGGTTTCAAAGTACATTACAAAGCAGACTGGTAAGTAATGCAGACTGAATGCAGCTATTTAATTCTATCCCATAGATATGACCTAGAGATTTTATAATAAATTATGTTCATTGAGCTTACTACAAGATGATTACATCTCCCCTCAGATGGGGTTACTGTACCTTGTTAAACACTTCAAAGGGGGAAATGCTGCATATCTGGTGATATCCCCCTTGGTTGGTCCTGCCATTCCTCTTGACCAGCTCCAACAGGCATCACACAAACAGATATATCCTGCTCCACTGAGCACCAGCTCTCCACTCACCAGCCCCCTAGCTGAGCATACAGTTTCTCTTTGAGCCCTCCCGCCTAGACTGCCACATACCCATAATGTTGGCCCACCGACATATCTCTATGCATGTCTAAATGCATGTTATGTTCAAAAAATGGTACCATGGCTATCTACTGCACTTATAATCTCACATCCACTGCTTTTTACTTCATATGAACATTTATGCAAAGGAAAAATAATAATTCTCTCAATGAAAAGCAACCTAGACTTATTCTCACAATCCTGGAAGAAGATGTTTTATAGGAGAAAAACCTCTATAGGAACACATCACATCATCCTTCCATTTCTCAAAGACCAGTGATTCTCCTCTTGGTATTTTCTTTCCCCACTCCTCCTCACTCTGCTTCACTTTCACTTCCTTTCACTTCTCCCCCTCCTCAAATATTATAATCACATCACAAATTTATCAGGTGTACTTTGCATCCAAACACCTTTCCCTTTATGCTCAAATAAATTTGTTAGTCTTTAAGGTGCCACAAGTACTCCTCGTTCTTTTTGCTGATACAGACTAACACGGCTACCACTCTGAAACCTGACCCAGATTATATCTTTTAAATTGCATAGTTTTGTTTTCTATCCATTCTGGGTGTGTGAGTGAGATATTTTTACAGTCATTGTCCAAACTGTTGTTTCTACACATTTTTGAACCGCTATAGCATAGTTTAAATAGATTGTTTAAAATCATCTCTGTACACATCTTTGCCATCCACAAATAACATTTAGGGTCAATTCCACAAACAACATTTAGGGTCAATTTTTCAATGAAAGACACTACAAATTACCTCACAAAAATGCACATATACTTGTTACCCGCAGAAAAACTTAAACTCATGTTCACAAATCAAGTAATTAGTAATGCAACTGGTAGATAAGTGTGCAATACCAACAACAGCTTCTGTCTGCATGTGCAAGTGCAGGATTAGGTAAACATCCAGAATAAGATCAGTCAGTTACTAATATGCTTTAAAAAATGTAACTCTAGCTTTCTAACTGATATGATGTAGTAGTAAATATGAAGATTTTTATTTTTTAAAAAGCAAAAATGTGTGAGTACCAGAAGACTTAATTTGGATTACCACACATTTGTTTCATTTTTCCTATCATACGTCATGATGGAGATAGTATGTAATTTTTTTAAATGTTCATCTTACCTATAGGGTTTCTGTCAAAGAACAACACTGGAGCTTTCAAAAGTGACTGAAACATTTTGTTGTGCAAAGTTTGACCAGCATTCACAAGAACTGTGAATACCAACAGACTTCTCACTATGCCAAAAAGTACTGTCGCCATAGTCAAACCTAAAATTAAACAAATAAATACGGTCACAGTACATACACACAGATCTATCCCTTTAATGATACCGTGTGAGAGCATTTTGGTTAAAACTACATCCATTTTGTTCAGAGTTGTGTTCAGACAGTTCACATGAAGTAAATCATCATTAAAGCTTAAGACTCAGGATGAATGCTCTCTCCAGTATGAAGCAGTACTATAAACTTGTTAATAGCTTAATTTATCCTAAAATTAACTGACAATTTAAACAGTTTCTTTTTTATACCATTTACAGAGGCATAACTTTATACAACCACAGGAAATTTCATTAACTATCTGATAGTCTGTACAATATCCTTTGCACATCCATTCTGTCACGTAATTCTTTATACAGTATTACACATAATTGTGGCTTATGTTGGTCACTATTGAAAAGCCAACATTTTCCAACAGATACTAACCACATATTGACCAGTTATTTCCTATTCTAAGGATAGGGGAAATTGGCTATATTTCAGATCCCACTGTATGGCAACTGTGGGACACGGTGAGTTTTTAAATGTCAATCACTTTATATAGTCAGGTCTATCAACTGTACCATGTTATTTGCAGTAGTTTCTGCTGGCTTAGAGTTTTACCTCAGTAAAATATCCTTTACTTTTCTGTCCAGTGGCACCTTAAAGGCTAACATGCATGCATCTGAAGAAGTGGGTTTTCACCCACGAAAGCTTATGCCCAAATAAATCTGTCAGTCTTTAAGGTGCCCCAGACTCCTTGTTTTTTTGGGGATACAGACTAACAGGGCTACCCCCTGATACTTTACTTTTCTGAATATCTTTTTACACAAAGGTTCAGAAGGAAATACGGTAGCATTTATTACACCCCCACATCACCCAGGATCTGAAACAAAACATAGCCTTTTGCCAAATTCAGAAATGGTAACAATAGACATAGATCACATTAAACTATTAGATATATCCTTTTGCCTTTGGTTTTTAAGATTTTTTTGGGGTGAGGTTTAAACTTGGTTTCTGTAAAATGAACATTGTACCAACCTATTGCTTTCAGTTACAAACAAAAAACAAACAATTCTATCCTTGAGAGATCTTAAAATTACAATATCAAATTTATCTTTATTTTGTTAGCATACACAAATCTTGCCTTAAATCTGTATAATTACTTTATTATTTGTAAAATGATTTAATTGTACAATCATAAAGTGCCAGATTCTGCCACCCTTACTCATATTGTGTAGCCCCATGGAACTGTGTAACGCCGAGAGATCCTGGTTGTCAGGTGGGATTGAACCTGGGGCCTCTGGAGCTTAGTGCATGAGCTTCTACCTCATGAGCTAATGTTTTAGCTGGCTTTTAGCTCATGCACTAGAGGCTCATGCACTAAGCTCCAGAGGTCCCAGGTTCGAGCCCACCCACTGACGACCGAGGTCTGTTGGTGTTACAAGTGGGAGCTCGCCTGGGATTTCAGCTGGGAAGTGTCTGAAGCTCGGGATGCACTTCCTCAGCGAGGGGAAGTATGTAACCCACACACGTCCTGGGTGTGGTGTTCTGTCCCATCTAGTGGCACTGAGACCACTTAGAGAGCAATTAATGAGTCTGCTCTATGCTCTGTGAGAAAGGGTAGTATCATCTGGCCCTTAAACTATAAGGTTATCAGGGCATGGATTTGACTTCCCTGTGCCCTCTGTGAAAAGACTAATATACACGGAGGAGCTATGAAAACAATAAATCTGTATCAGAACATATGCAGTGTGTGTTTGTTTCCCTGATGTCCCTCAGGACCACCACACATAAATGAGTGCATGAAATTATTGTGGTTCATAAAAGTTTAAACAACTACATTAAACAAACTGAAAAGAATGATAACTAGTTAAGATTTGGTGGAAGCTCCTTAATATATAATTGACTTTTTTTCAGGATGGTATGTAAAATTAAGTACTTTTGGCCATATTTTGAAAGGTATTTTAGCTGCCTAAAGGTGTAGATAGGCACCTAGTTGAATTTTTAAAAGCATGTAGGCATGTAACGCCAATTGATAGGACTTAAGCACCTAAGCACTTTTGAAAATGCCATTAGGCTCCTATCCGCATCTTTAGGTATCTAAATATCTTTAAAAATCTGGCCCTGTGTACCTATCAAAGATGCTTTATTTTGCTACAGAACTTCAGAAGGAACATACCCATCCTGACTTTTAAAAAGCCATCACTGTATATAAACAAAAACTGGAACAGAGAGTTGCAGAATGAGGATCAATTTCTAATCCCTCTTGCCCACACACGTAATGACTGATGATTTAGCTGAAACAACCTATTAGTGTAGACAATAGCCACAAGTTTACAGAGACTGCCTTTTTGAATACTTAATTCCTGGTTTACCTTTCAAAATCCAGTACAGAGCAAATTAAGAGTCTGCATTCAATCTATTGCTTCTACTAGAGTTTTTTTTTTTTTTAATTATTCCTATTAATTTAGTCAGGAAACAAGGCTCAGTCTGCTAATCTGCTCAGACATTACTGAATCACTGTTAGAAATCCTATTTTCCCACACTGCTACTTAGAGTGTTCCTTTCAAAACCCTCTATTATATTGGAGCAAATGATTAAAATATTTTTACCTGCATAAATTCCTAAATACAAGCTAAGATCTAGATGTCTAGTCTCATTTATTCCACTGTTTCCATGTGATGTGACATTCAGCTTTTCTTGCTGGTTTGACCTACAGAAATGTATGCAAAAGATAAATAATAATCAATACAACAGGAAGATCACTTAAGCAAGGCATTATCTAATCATTCTGAAACTGGAAAAATATACCTGAAGTTTGCCATATACCTGTACATTTATCATATTATTCACATGTACCTTCTACTACTTTTAAATTGAACTTCAATCAAGATCTCCAATTCTAAATATTATCTGGGCTCATGCTGTCATGAATTATACATGGGTACAGACTATTATGAGCCACACTTTACTGCAAGAACTTTATTTTGTCCCACAAATAAAGTAAGAGGGGATTGGAAGGAAGGTTGAACAAACTCTAAATTTTCTTTGAACAGGCTTCTCCCCCATATATATATATATATATATATTTCTGTTTTCTATTAATTACACAGCACTTCTCTGCAAGAAGTCAAATAACCTACCAGTATGAAAGCCACCAATCCTGAAGCACATAAGCAACCTTGAATAAATAAAGGCAAATATTTGGATTAATTTACAAAAAAGTATATAATACTAGAGAACTAAATTTCCTCAGCCATTCTTCTATGTCCCCTGGTAAAATCTGTCATTAAAAAAATATGCTGCCCATCCCAAACCCTCCTCTCCCCTCCCCTTCCCCCCCTTATATACTATACTGAGCTGGTGCATATATATTTAGGGCCCAATCTCATTCTTCAGTTAGTAGTACACCTCACTGCATATTTCGTAAAATCAAATACTAGGCATCCATATGAAAGTGCATGAGCTGATTTTTCTAAGACCAATAGTGATTTGCAGAGCATATTAGGACCTTCAACCTCCAGAAGGCAAGAAGTTATCTGCTTATGAGAACTGCGTGATGGTGAAACAAGGGGAAAGCAAGACGTTCAACAAAAAACAGCCATAACAACTCTCTCTAACAGATGTTAATTCATAATGCAAAGGGTCGGGTCTTTCTGTTCCTAAACTCCCTATTGTAGACATCGCAAACTGCTTCTTGCTTAGTACATATGCTCACAGGCATAAGAGCCAACTCCTGATGTTATCAGTTCAGAACTTTATTTTTATAGGAGATAATTAGGAACACAATGTTAAAAGGAAGGAAAAACTGAAAATAATTTCTGCCCTCACTCTCCAACCAGAGATGACTATGATATTACAAGCTCTGTAACAGAGCTTAATTTGTATCAAAATCTAACTCTATTCAATTCAATTAAAATACTGTAGGGCTATCCCAGAGAGACCAGATCATATTCACCATCTTCCCAAACATAGATGGTCTCAGTTCAAGGACCCTGTGCAAATTCTCCTATTTCTTCAAACTTCTTTTTGAAGCCAAGACCAATCATTTCTACAAAATTCCTTTGAACCTTCTCACCACAACACAGTAACAAGCCCACATCATACCATCCTCAAAATAACTTCACTGGTTCCCCATTCATTTCAGGATACAGTTCAAAATTGTTCTCCTTCGTAAAAATTCCTTCACAAACTTGCTCCAGCTTGCCTCACACATACAGTCTTCCTCTATTTCCCATTCCCTACTCCTTCTACTTGGTAAACAACAGCCTCTGACCTATCTCCAGAATCTCCTGTCTGTTGGCAGGAGAGTCTTTTCCTCCGTAGCTCTTATGTCAGGAACAGCCTCTATCAATCTGTCTCATTAGCCATACAACACATTTTGATTCTGAATTGAAAACACATTTTCTCCCATAGCTCTTCCTCAAATGCAATCTATGGCTGCCATTATTTTTATTTAATTTACTAATTACATTATGTATCTCTGAGAAGGGTAGTGGAATACAATTTGTATGAATGGCAATATAAAATAAATTATACAACACAAAAGTGCTTTAAATTGATCAGCAGGACTATTGAACTGAGGATTATTACCCTAATGTCCCACTGGAATACAAATTTAAATGACAGAAACCACATTCAGATATTATCAGATTTGATCAGGTATACTGCCAAGTATTAAAATCATTATACATAAGAGTATCATGTATCAAAAGCTTTTCACATAAACATCAGAACAGCTGTTAAGTACACAGTGTTAATGTAAACACAAAACAAAAATCTATTCTTTATTATTTGTGGCACCCATCAGATATCTTACCTGTGCCAAAATATTTAGAAGTAAAAGTATGAAAATTACAAAGTAGTTTGCTCCAGCAGCAAAATATTTCCTGTAAATCTTGAAGTTTATTTTTCCCTCAGACCGGCTCTCTTCTGGCAGTGCAGTCACCAAAGGTTCAGTCTATACAAAATAAAATGGATAAGAAAACTAATGCTAAAATTCATATTAAAGTCATGGTTCCAGAAAAAGTTACTGATAGGTCATAGTTATGAATCAGCAATATACTAAATAAGGAGATAAAATTATACTTATTAAAATATTTTTAAAATGTTAGCATTGTGACACAAAAACAACAGAAAACAGGAAATTCAATCTTACAGCGCAGTACTACTCCAAGAATTTGACTCTGTAAAACGGGATTCTGGGGTTCTATCTTTCTCTCAGTGACTCCATGTTATAAGTACTCAGTTTACAAGTAACAAGATGCTTGTTCTAACTGCCAGTGCTGCAAACTAAACCTCAACTGAGAGCCAAACTGAGTTTTTTTCTCTGTCATGTATCAACATCAGTAATAAAGGTTCCATAGACCAAGATCACAATATGGGAAAGCATCTATATTCAGAAAGAGCACTTAAGCATGTGTTTAAATACTTCCCTGAATAGGAACAGTTTAAAACATGTGTGTTTCTGAATCAAGGCATTAAAAAACAAAAAGATAAAGATTATAGCCATAAGCTGTGCACCCTAGGGGTTCTCAGACTTTTGTACTGGTGACCCTTTTCACACAGCAAACCTCTGAGTGAGACCCCCCTTACACGTTAAAAACACTTTTTTATATATTTAACACCATTACAAATACTGGAGGGAAAGTGGGGTTTGGGGTGGAGGCTGCCAGCTCGCAACCCCCCCAAGTAATAACCCTGAGGTGTCCTGATCCCCAGTTTGAGAACCCCTGCTTTAATGGATCAAACTCAACAGGAGCAACTCCCTTGAAACAGTTCAGATTGCAAGAGCCACAACATTCCAGCCAATTCTCCAAAGAGTAAGTGCCCACAAGAGAGCTTTTAATGGGGAAAACAGAAGGAGAGGATGACAAATGGAGAAAATTAGATTGAGGAAAGGGGAAAAAGAAAAGTTAATTATAGAGCACACGAAAAAGCAAACAGAAGGAGGAAGAGAGACAGATGAAAAAAACAGTAAATGAGCAAAAAAGGAAGAAACGAAAAAATTTGCTGAGACTATAAGTAACTTTTAGTAATTGTATTATCAACAAACAGAAAGACTGGTACTAACATAATACAGTGAAATACACAATGTTTCACTTAGCTGTCCAGGGATATGATTGTGTAGGAACAGGGGGAATGACAGACCTCCATTGTGGATGGGAGAGGAGCAGAGGAACTCAGTATACACACACACACACACACACACACACAAAGAAGAGAACAATAATCTGTTCTGGGTTTGTATGTCACTGCTGGCACTTTGCATGGGCTGTGTATGTCACTTTGCTGGCAACCAGGTGCCAACTCTTGCCAAAGCTTTAGGCCTCAGCTGAGCACTGACAAATTCATTGCTGGAAACCAGTCTGTTTCACCTGCGTGTTAGTATGGTTAAGATGGGTACTGGACTTATAACAATATGTTTAGTGCTTAGACTTTATGAAATGCTTGTAAGTGAGATTAATGCATGCAGCAACTTACAATATCTTTATTAAATGCTATAAGGTAATATTTAAGTTTTTGCTTTGTAACTGTAAAAACTGTTTGCTATAAAACTGTGAACCTGTCGGGGGGGATCATCTCCTGCTCATCAAGAAGGGATATCAGAACTAAATGAGTCACTGTGGGACATCACAATACAAAGACTTTGTTAATTGTCCCTTCATAACCATGAAGAGGCTACTTGCAAAAGGGCTCATCCCATCAGCTTGCATTCTGGGAGAAGGAAATAAAAATAGCCAACAAGAAAATTTTTCATCTCTCTTTTACTTTTTGGACTTTTACAGGGCCAGAGCTACGAAAGAGAAGCAGATACGCCCAGGGTCAAACTGGGTTAGCCCTAAAAGACATTCATAGCTGATAGATTACTACAGTTCTGTCACCTTTCGGAAACCTGCTTTAACCTTGAAATACTTCTCTCATTTATTTTTCCTAGTTAATAAATCCTTAGTTAGTTTACTATAGGATTGGCTACAAGCATTGTCTTTGGTGTGAGATCTAAGGTATAAATTGACCTGGGGTAAGTAACTGGTTTCTTGGAACTGGAAGCAACCTGCATATGTTGTGATCTTTGGTGTACTGCAACCAACTATCACTAAGTCCAGCTTGCCTGGGTGGCCAGACAGCTGGGAATGGCCAAGGATGTCTGTGACTCTATGGTAAGTTGTTACAGTGAGTTAGAAGCTCATATTTGTTACTGGGTTGGTGAAATCTAATTATAGAACTCACAACCCGTTTGGGGTCTTTGCCCTGCTTCTTGACAGTCTGCCCCGAGGTTGGCACTCACGATCGTGAATCACTCCAGATAGCATGACATGGGCACATTTGATGGGAAATGAAAATATTGAGCCCACTGGCTTTAGTACCAGCTGGCAGGGAGAGAGTTTAAACAAATATAACTAATCACTGACAAATTACAGTAAAATATCAAGTTTTGTTGGCCTAAAATGATTGTTCTGAAAAGTCTTAAAATACAGAAAACTGCAGAGAACCCTTGCCCCTCCTTTTTATTTATTTTTATATGTATGTACATATGCTCTTTTTTTACAGAAGACTAAATAATGGTATTTATAGGCACAGGGATGGAGAGCACATAGCCCTTATGTATACACATATTTACAACCTGCCTCTGTGGCTCAGGGGGTTAGCGCAGTGGCCTGGGAATGCAAGGGTCACAGGTTCAATTCCACATTCAATTCCAGGGCAGCTATATCGGATTCAGAAACTCCTCACTGGTGGCTTGTCTCCCTGCCTCAGTGGCTCATCTCTCCTCAACGTTAGCCTACTTTACCATAAGAATATCATAGTTTGAACAAAATTAACAAGTCATATGATGTTTAATTCATATTTGATGTACTCACAGGTGGCTGTTCTATTGCTCCATCTTTCTGTGACTGCACCAAGGAATCTTGTGACCAGACAGAGGACTGTGAAAAGGTACGGTTCCTTGCTAACTTCATAGTGGATATTCCAGGAATTGGTGACTGTTCAACCTCTTCATTTTTTTTCAGAAGGGAAGCAAAATCGATTCCAGAACTCAGGAACTCTGAATAGGTCCCTTTCCCCACCATTTTACCCTACAGCAAAATATTTTTTAAAATTTTGTTCACATGCTGTGTGCACATTCTGTACAGGGTGAATTTAACAATCTGTTGCATAAACCTTCATTACTGGAGCCCCATGGCTTTTGACACATGTACTGTCTGAAAATAAAAGCTCAAGAGATTTCTTACAAACCCTTACTTCATAACACTGAAAGGTTAAATCCTTCCAATTATCCATTCTTTTTCTATAGCAAGGCATTACAGGCAAGATCCTTACCTCCCCCAAACCAGCCCCTTCATGCCAGGTAAATGGGTCAGAGTGGTATAAAGGGACCCAAATCTGGACGGGGGAGGATTCCCTCATTGCAGAACCTGCACAAGATAGCCTTACAGCTTAGAGGCAGGCTTCCATATCATAAACAGGTCTCTTAGCTTATGTGATATGCCAGGGGTTGTGGAGCCACACAGAATTGGGAGGTCTTAAAGCCACCTTAGCCCTCTGCTCCCCATGGGGCTCTTAGAGGAGCCACACAGAATTTCACCCCATGTGTTCCAGCCTAAAAAACCCCAACACAATCCATTCTTTTGCACCTATGCCAGAGATTATTGTATCTTCAAGGTAATCTGACAAGGAAAAAGATGGGTGTTGTGGCCTTTTTTTTTTTTTTTTTTTGCAACTTTATGAAGTATAAAGAAGGCCTAAAGGGTCCTGCTTCTCCCAACCTTAAAAAGTAGGGGAACGGTCCTGCAGTTTTTTTTTTTTATCTTAAGTATTTAGGACCATCAAGTCTGGGGCTCTCTGCTTTTGCTGGAAGACTAGTTTGTCTCAGATACATATGGCCTTTTCTCAGTCTTTAATTAAAATGGAACTGAGCTGCAGAGTCTAATAAATACAGCTTCTTCTGCTCTTCCCCCTGCCCTACCTATTTATTAAGGCACTAAAATAAATCTTAACAAAAAACAAAGTTTTAAATACTCAGTAAAAATCACTTCCCTACAAGCAGAATATATAACATGATAACATGCCAGTTCAAATTTTTCAGGCAAGTTATTCTAAGAAAACTCTTCTCAGCTTCTGTTGTTAATAACAGATACACTTAACGAATGTCTTTAGGAGACATAAAATACATTTATAAACTGTAATTATATTTTATAGAAAATCACTTTTCCTAACTCTTCACATTTTTATCTTCAGAGTATGAGTGAGTAGCAGCAACAACTGAGTTTTAAAAGCGAGCCAGTGATATGACTTACCGCTTTTAAAATCAAAATCTGGTTTACCGCATGGAGGTACTGCAACTGATGAGTCACCAAAATAGAGATCTTTTGGTGCAAGGCCTGATAAATACACCTGCAAACAGAAGGAAAGAAATGGACAGCACATTAATGTTCTAAAACATTTTTGTACATTACAGAAATAATTTATAAAACCACATATATTAATTACTTTGTCATCAAGGAAGAAAAATACCACCACAGGACAAGCAGACACCCAAAATAATGTACTTGTCAAAATTATGTTAACTTGGCATGTCTCTAATACACTGAAGAGCACACTATGGGAATCTCTTATTTAAATACTGTATGCTTACAAAGTAGGTGAAATAAACCAAATTGTGAATTAAAATTTCTGATTCTAGAGAAAAGAGATTACTAAGGAAATCTTATAATTGTGCATTCAGCCTATTATTAATATATGTACATGTCTTAAAGTAAACAGGGCTATGAACAGAACAGACCTATTTAATCAAAATGAAATTCACAGAAGTGAATGAAGTTAGGCAACATATTGTAGCATAGACAATTATCCAAAAACAAGGGCAACATTCAACTTCTGTGAGCTAAATTTCCAAAAGTTTGTGGAGTATGTAATTAATACCAACCAGAGGAGTAAACATTATTATTATTGGCCTGGACCATATTGACTCCAATATGCGTATGGTGGTGGATCCCTCAAGCATAGCTCTCCCTCTTTCATCCCACCTTCACAGAAAGGGGGTTCACCTGTCTCTGTGGTATCATCCCTCTCTTGTGCCCCAGATGGAGGGGTAACCAGGCCATATTTCAGTGAGTAGCCCTGCGACCTCACAAGGGCACAATGTTCACTAGCATTCTTAGATGTTAAAACTGAGAAATATTGCCCTGAAAATTTTGTGAACAGTAAGGTATGTGTTTTTAAAAGGTTTCCTAGCCTACGCACAGACAGCAGGATCAAAGGGCTGATTTATTTAAAGTAGAATCGCCTTTATTGAAATCAATGTATTAATGGCTCCAGTTCCATCTAGATTACATTAGAAAGTCTCATTTTGTAAAGGGATGGGGGTGCTCCAAGTTAAAAAAAAGGTAAAGGGGGAGCATGATTCAAAAAAAGGTTAAGAACCATGGTATAACCTGTTCTTAAAAACCTCCAATAACAGGAAGTCTAGTTAGGTCCTTTGGAATCCTATTCCATTCGTAACTATCCTTACAGTTAGAAAGTTTCTCCTAATATCTAATCTATCTCTCTCTCGTTGCAGATTTAGGGCTTGTCTACACAAACAACTAGACTGCAGCAAGATGGGATGTGAATTTACCATGCACTGGCCTGCTGTGGTCTACCTGTCCACGTGCACCCTGCAGATGTACATTAACAGTTAGTCAGAGTGCTTTGATTGAGCCCTCTTTGAAATGGAACTAGCTCAAAGCACATTATCAAACAGTTAATGTGCATCAGAAGAACACACATGGACAGTTAGACTGTGGCAGGCTCGCAAGGGGTAGATTCACACCCCACCTTCCCTCAATCTAATTGTTCATGTAGACAAGCTGTAAACTGATTACTTCTTGTCCTATCTTTAGTGGACATGAAGAACAATTGATCACTGTCCTCTTTACAACAGCCTTTAGATTTTCTTCCCATGGGACCTTACTTACCAGTTCTTTGTCAAAGTCTGCTTTTTTGAAATCCATTGTTCTGCTGCTCTCACTCATTCCTTTCCTTAAAATCATATATCATTTCATGTTCACTTTAATCCAAATTGCCTTCTACCTTCAGATGCACAATGAATTCCTCCACATTAGTCAGAACCAAGTCTAAAATGTGGAACTTCCCTCCAAAATTACACTATTCTGAAGTGCAGATTTGGCAATAGTCAAGTTTTGCACAACTGACGTGTTTAAGGTCCAATATTTCACAAACTCGCCAAGCTAGGAGCAGGAGCTTTGTCACATGCTCAAAGTATTTCTGCACATTTTCAGAAACTAAGTAACAAAGGCTTTTACAAATGCAGGTTAGAATTCTCTACAACTTACTAAAGAACAAAATATGTGGTATACAGCAAGGAGATGCTGAATGCACATAAACGTCTATGATGCCATTTCTCCTTTCACACTTATTTTGCTACATATATTCCCATTTCATGAGATGCTTCAGCATGCACTGTACTAGTGGTGTAGCTGAACTACAAGGAAGAGAACTAGCATAATGTTACCAGCAAGCTCTCCACAAATCACAACTTTAGAGAATTTTGTAGAGTTGTACTTGGGTTTGGGTTGGCCAGATACATGCTATGTTTTTTTATTTAGCATTAATATATTGAAACTGATATCTGAACTGATAAAATCAAAAGGAAGAGCAGGTTAGAGTGGGTGAGATAATGTGTTCATTTAAAGTTTTCATTAAAAAGTACTTCACTTCTCCTGTCCCATCCATTGCTCTTTGCTCTGCCGTTCACACAATTGCTACCAGGACTCAAAAGTGCTATCTTTGAAACCACAGCCTGATATTCTACAAATACAAAAGATCGTGCTCAGAGTTCAGGTCTACCTAGCATGATTGAGAACCAGGAGACTTTAAAGCATATACCAAAATTTGTTACTCATTCCAGCTAGCTGCTGAACATCAATAAAATTTAGACCTTTCCCAATTCTACAGCTGTTATGGAAGTATCAGAAGAAAACTTCTACTTTCAAAGAGGTATTCCTGAAAACTGTGGATGGAAAAAAATGGTTACTAACCTTTTTGTAACTGTAGTTCTTCGAGATGTGTTGCACATGTCCATTCCAATGTAGCTGTGTGCATGCCCCAAACACAGTCACCAGAAATTTTTCCCCCAGTGTACCCGTTGGGTCGGCTCTGGTGCCCTCTGGTGCAGCACACTCTTAGCGCCAGTATAAAGGGCCTGGCCAAGCCTGCGCCCCCTCAGTTCCTTTTTTCCAGCCAACTCTGGTGTAGAGAGGTAGGAGGATGGGTCTTGGAATGGACATGTACAACGCATCTTGAAGAACAACAGTTACAGAAAGGTTAGTAAACATTTTTTTTTCTTTGAGTGATTGCACATGTCTATTCCACGGTAGGTGACTCCCAAGCAGTTGTATAGGAGGTGGGGTTGGAGTTCATGGACATGGTGACTGTAAAACAGCTTGACTGAAACTGGCATAATCCTAGCCTGTTGCGCAATGGCATAATGAGTAGAAAACAAATGCACAGACGACCATGTAGCCATTCTGCAAATGTCCTGAATAGGCACCTGAGCCCAGAATGCTGATGATGATGCTTGCACTCTTGGGGAGCAGGCAGTCAGGATAACTGGTGGTGGATCACTGACCTGATCGTATCACGTGAGAAAGCATGATGTGATCCATGACGAAAGTCTCAGAGCAGAGACTTTTACCCTTTCAGCGATCACTGTGAAGAGTTGGATGGATCTACAGACTGGTATGGTTCTGTAGGACATGGGAGAAGAGCGTGTTCTACCTCCCTGCCTGTTGAGGTAGAACGCAGCTGCAGTGTTGTCTATAAACACCTTCCCGAAATGTGAGGCAAGACTGCTTGACAGGCCAGGCGAACTGCCCAGAGATCTCTGACACTGATGTGTAGTGAGAGTTTTTATGGAGACCATAAGCTTTGAGTCCCGAGTGGTCCTAGGTGTGCTCCCCAGCCTAGTGCTGATGGGTCCAAGACAAGGGAAATCAGCAGATGGGACTATGAGAAGGGCATGCCCACACAAATCACCCACGGATCCAGCCACCAGTTGAGGGAGCTGAGGAACAGAGAAGGTATAGTAAGGACCAAATCCAGATAATGGCGGTTAGGGGCATACACTGAAGCCAGCCATCGCTGGAGGGGCCTGATGTGTAGTCATGCATTCTGCACCACATACATTCATGAGGGCATGTGACCCAACAGCCTCAGACAAGAACAGGCTGTTATAACGGGATGATCCCTGAGGAGTACTATCAGGGATGTGATTATCTGAAACCAACCTTCTGGGAGGAAGGCTCTGGCCTGGGTGGAATCAAGCACCACTCCAATAAACGCTATCCTCTGTATCGGGCTAAGGGTAGACTTCTGTGCATTTATTAGCATGCCTAAGGCCTAGAAAGTCAACTAAATGAGGTGGAATCCACGATGGCCTTACTGAGAGGTAGGGCTACTCATGACAGGCCCACCGTGGTCAGGATGTCGATCAAACTATAGAAGGACTCTTTGACTTCCTCCACCTGTATGCCCAAATTTTGGACCACCCTTTGCAACAAGTCCTGGTGGGCCTTCTAGTTGTTATGGGGAGGTGACGCACCTGCTCCCGACATGGTAACGTTGGGAGAGGAGGAAGAGGAGCCTTACACTGGCTGAGGGCACTCCTAGTCACCTTCTGCGCTGATCGGATCTCAAGGCACCTGCTCCTGGTACACAGCACTGGCTTTGGTACCGGAGTCTGAACTGGTTGCTCCTCAAAGGTGTGGGGGTGCCCTTCCTTCAGAGGTCAGCGAATAGGAACACCTTGACTGGGGTTCCTGCATCGGTGGAAATGCCCACAAGTTCCAAAAAGGCCACTGCATGGTCACAGGCCAGTGACCAGGAGGCCAAGTACTCGATGGTATTCCCTGGCCCAGGTGCACAGCCAGGTAGGGACACCTTGAGGAATGCCAGGGCCAACTCCTTGGTTGGAAGGAGTACAACCCCCTTCTGACTCTGACGACAAGGAGTCTCTGCCTGGCGACCACGGCTCAGCGGTTCCCACCGATGCCACCAAAGTCTGCGTCATTGGAATGGACATATGTAATCACAGAAAGAGTTGTTCTCCAAGTCTTCCTCCCCCATAATATATCTTGGTTTTACTCTAGAGTTTGGAAAAGAAGACTGAAAAGAACTTTTACTTCTTTTCTGAGTTTCTAAATATCTCATTCTCCATGCCATTTAGCAGCAATGGGAGATCACGTGTCATTGAACCAATGTCATCTAGCCTCTTTATGGTGTTTATTGGTAGGAAAACATTATTATTTGTACTGTGATAACAGCTAGTAGCCCCAGTCATGGACCTCACTGTGCTAGGTACTGTATGAACTCAGAATTAATGGATCTGGAAATATCAGGCTGGAAGATTAAGCCCTAAAAGGTACTTATGCCCTTTCCTTTTTAATTTGCACGCTATATAATGAAAATTTAAGACATTAAAATTGTAAGTGACAGTGGACGGACACACATTTAACAGCTGTTATAGCCCTCCCACAAGAAGCAGAAAAGGAAACAGTGTACATGGGAATGCAGTGCATCAGAATATATGAGCTTTATACGTGATCATGGATGCACACCAATCACAGAAGGCAAAATTCTCCCCAGGACACAAGGCTAGCACAAAGCCTATACACCACTAAAGTCTTATTTAAGCCCTACAAAACAGGTAGTGCTGGCTCACAGAAGTGTATTTTGGCTACTGGAAGAAACAACAAAATAAGTCTGATGCAATGAGAAGGCGAAAAAATACATATTTTGCACCCAATTTTCAATTGGTCTGAAAATGCAGCTGCAAATCAGAGAACTGCCTACACCAATAGGTATTCAGATGTATAATTATCTAACCTACACGTTACTTTTCTGCATGGCTATGAAAGTGTGTGCCAGATTGAATTTGCATCCACTAAAGAAAATCTTGATCAAGAAAACAATCTTGTTTAGGGCCTCATCCAAAGCCCACTGAAGTCAACGGGAATCTTTCTTTAGACTTGCAACAGGCCTTGGATGAGACCTGTCAACAGAGATAGGAGCATACCAGGTACATTGGCCTACTCGACTGTTCTTGAGTTATCTGGGTTTGCAGAGCAAACCTCTGAAAGCAGAAATGGGAGAAAAGAAAAAAAAACACAGTAATTTATGAGAAAGGGAACATGATTCTCACAAAGAACAGTTCTATTTTCCTTGGGGATGAGGGAAGGGCTAGATTCCCCTTTCTTCTATGGTAAATGTGTTTTCTATTTCCTTTCTCCTCATACTGCTCTCAAGTGTCTAGTCAACAGGACATGACTCCTTATTTCATCTGCCTGAGATGGCTTAAACTATAAAGAATGAGGGAAGAGGAAAATCATTCAAGAATTTAAAAGAGAAGGGAGATGTTTTTCCTAGCCACTTAGAACAAACAGGTTTCAGAGTAACAGCCTTGTTAGTCTGTATTCACAAAAAGAAAAGGAGTACTTGTGGCACCTTAGAGACTAACCAATTTATTTGAGCATGAGCTTTCGTGAGCTACAGCTCACTTCATCGGATGCATACCGTGGAAACTGCAGAAGACATTATACACACAGAGACCATGAAACAATACCTCCTCCCACCCCACTCTCCTGCTGGTAATAGCTTATCTAAAGTGATCATCAAGTTGGGCCATTTCCAGCACAAATCCAGGTTTTCTCAACACCCCACCCCATCCCACCCCCCCACCCCCCCCCACACACAAACTCACTCTCCTGCTGGCAATAGCTCATCCAAACTGACCACTCTCCTTACAATGTGCATGATAATCAAGGTGGGCCATTTCCAGCATAAATCCAAGTTTAACCAGAACGTCGGGGGGGAGGGTAGAAAAAAACAAGGGGAAATAGGCTACCTTCCCCCCCCCGCCCCGACGTTCTGGTTAAACTTGGATTTATGCTGGAAATGGCCCCCCTTGATTATCATGCACATTGTAGGGAGAGTGGTCGCTTTGGATAAGCTATTGCCAGCAGGAGAGTGAGTTTGTGTGTGGGGTTTTTGGAGGGGGGTGAGAAAACCTGGATTTGTGCTGGAAATGGCCCACCTTGATTTTCATACACATTTTAAAGAGAGTGGTCACTTTGGATGGGCTATTACCAGCAGGAGAGTGAGTTTGTGTGTGTGGTTTTTGGAGGGGGGTGGGAGGGTGAGAAAACCTGGATTTGTGCTGGAAATGGCCCACCTTGATTATCATACACATTTTAAAGAGAGTGGTCACTTTGGATGGGCTATTACCAGCAGGAGAGTGAGTTTGGGGGGGGTGGGGTGGAGGGTGAGAAAACCTGGATTTGTGCTGGAAATGGCCCAACTTGTTGATCACTTTAGATAAGCTATTACCAGCAGGAGAGTGGGGTGGGAGGAGGTATTGTTTCATGGTCTCTGTGTATATAATGTCTTCTGCAGTTTCCACAGTATGCATCCGATGAAGTGAGCTGTAGCTCACGAAAGCTCATGCTCAAATAAATTGGTTAGTCTCTAAGGTGCCACAAGTACTCCTTTTCTTTTTTAGAACAAACAGTTGCAGTTTAACAACATAAAGCTCTAATGATGTAAAAAATGAATGACAATTCTTTGTTTCTTTCTTCAGGTATAGAGTGTAACATTATAAACTAATGTTTGGTTGGTACTAGGGACTAAAACTAGCTTACCAAATGTAATATTGCATTATGAAATTTGCCATTTTGCTCCAAGAAAAATGGCATGTTTTTCCTTAAAAAACATATAGTCCTATTTATTATGGCCTCAAAAACAGATTATAGATTCAAGTGAGGAACGAAACAGCACGAACAGATTAACTGCTTTCATACAAATATCTTAAAGAATAAGTTCAGGAAGAAAATACTGATAATATAAGGTACAGAAGGAGAATTGTCTCTAAAAACAATATTTTTCTAAATTTCCCTGTTTGGAATCAGTGTATCTAAATTAAAATTCAAAGAAAAACAAAATAGTAACATACTTTTCAAATAAGTGTCTGCTAACTTCTGCATCTACTGCACTCAGTGGATCATCCAAGAGGTAGATGTCTGCATCCTGATACACCGCTCTACAACATTTAAAGAAATGTTAGTCAAGTCAGTGCCAAATACATTCTTACAGTCAACTTGCTTATATTAGTCACTAGTGTCTATGATAGGTACCAACAGATATTACGAGAAATAACAATTTTTACCTAGCAAGATTTACACGGGCTTTCTGTCCACCACTCAATGTAGCTCCACGATCTCCTATCATGGTTAGGTCACCATCTTCTAACAATCCCATGTCCTGTGAATATAGAGAACATACAGTGGTAAAAATTCTTTACAAAAGGAATATCTCCCACATCTGAATCAAAATTACTTTCCCAAAGTATTTAGTAGTTACTAAGCCCTGGTCTACTCTGGGGGGGGGGGGGGGTTGATCTAAATTACACAACAGCAGGAGAGATTAAAGAAGTTCTATCTACAGTGTGTAAAACAACCTTGCAAAAAAGATTTTCCATTACAGTAAAAGTCTAGTTTTCACCTGTATTACTGCTGATAGGAATATCATAACATGCTGCAGGATATGCAGCAAAATAATACCTTTTAGCTATCAAGCAAAATGTCTATTTCTTGACAAATAGATTTAACCCTCTTCTGTATCACACGTGACAAATGCCTTCTATACATACATACACACACACCCCTTTCAAAAACATTTTTTCCACAAGGCTACAAGGGCTCAGCAGGTTCTCCAGTCTATAGTGTTAAGGAGCTATGAATATCACTTTGCAATATGCACACTGTACATCTTAAAGGGAGTATAGCATTCTGTAAAGGTTATTTGCAAAACAAAAGTGGCAAGTGGCATCAGTTATGAATGTTTGTTTCTACCTTGTTAGCTCATTTAGGCAGTTAGCTCCTCTAAGCATCTATTATAAAAGCAATTAACATGGCTAAAACTCATTATCATACAAAATATTTGGAACTAGCTTTTTCCTGTCAAATTTGTCCTAGCTTCTCAGAAAATCAATCTCCCTCTAGTGAATTTATTATGAATTACAAGAATTTGCTCTTATACCTAAATCTCACAAAACAACTATGTACGGTGTTAAATTATAGGATTCATCTATCTCACAAGTAAATTGGTAACTAATTCTATAAATTACATATCACAACAGATACTAGCTATCATAGCAATAACATTAAAGTGAAAAACAAAGTTGGCTGTTGCTAAAACAGAATCAACATTCAAAAGAAAATCACTTACTTTTTTAAGAGCACAAACTTTTAGAACTTTTTCATACTTTTCTTTCTCATATTCTCTGCCAAATAGTATATTATTTCTCACGGTGCCAGGAAATACCCATGGTTGCTGAGAAACATAGGCTATTCTTCCTCTAACATCCATCAAACCTTTGTCTTTAGGCAGTTCGCCGAGTACAGCACTTAAGAGAGATGACTGCAAGAGAGTTTATTGTTTGGTTGGTAGTTTAAAACAAAAGTTGTTAAACTCAGTTTTTGAACACTATAAAGAACATGCAGAAAAGAAATGATACATGCCCCCACTTCAGATTCAGAAACTAATTTTTCATTTTAATGTGTAAAAAAAAACTTTGGATAAAATTTGCTAACGCACTTAAGTGACTTCAGAACTTCAGTCCCATTGAGAGTCAATGAGATGTAAGCTCCAAAGTTACCTAATTCTCAATGGGACTGAAATTTGAAGTCACTTAGGTACTTTTGAAAATTTCATCCTTTAACTTAGTTGGTTATATCATTTTTAAAATACTTTGCCATTTTTATTGTATTAAAAGCTTCATTTTGTAAATTGTAACATAATGGGACAAAAAAGAATTCTAAAACCAACACACTATGAAGTAAGACATTTCATCCATTTACCCAAACAGGAACACATGTACTGGTATCCGTCACATTTATACTGAAAGTGAAGCATTGGGGGAGGGGGGGTGTCTTAATTTTGAACCTCAAACCATATTCTTCACAGTAAGTGGCATTACCCTAACTACTCTGTACTCCAGTATGCGCACCTAAATGTATTATACAACACAACATAAGAAATTCATAAAACTTGAATGCATATATCCAACGGAACTGTAGCAAAAACAATGTAAAACAGGCCAACACATTATGACTTACTTTCCCAGCTCCTACAGGGCCAATCACAGCCAATAATTCTCCTGGTCTGACAGTAAAAGAAAGTTGCTGAAGGGTTGGGATTTCCAAATTCTATGAATTTATAAAGGGAAAAATAAGTTAATTTTTCTCAGTACTGAAAAATATATCAAAAATGTCTTTTAAAAAGTAGAATAGTATACATAAACTAGCAGATAAATCCACACACTTAATAAACATGAAACTGTTAAATATTTATTTCTAGTCTAAATCTTCTTCAGTTCATACAGAGCATTTGTTCACATGCTTTGCATCTCTCCTTCCAACCTTTAATTGTAACATTTCAGTTTCTAGCAAAATGGAGATTCATTCCTTTTCTAAATTGTAAACTCCTTACGGCCACGATCCATCGTTTTAACGATAATAATTAATCCCCACAAGGTGGCAGCAACAGGGTATTTTTATAAATTGATTTCTCAATCCAGCATAAACAGTCTAGGATCTCTGCTGGTGTTTAGTTCAATAGAGCGATGCCAGTTTACACCAGCTAGGGACCTGGAACATATATGTTTATTTATTTAGAAAGTGATTCCATAAAATACGTTATAGCAGCTATAATGACCCATTTGTCAGTGTTTACCAGAACTGGACACAGTATTGCAGAAGCAGTCACACCAGTGCAAATACAGAGGTAAAATAAACTCTCTACTCCAAACCCAGTTTCCCCTGTTTATGATCGAAGCATTGCATTAGCTCTTTTGGCCACAGTGTGGCACAGGGAGCTCATGTTCAGCTGACAGTTTCCTATGACTTCCAAATCTTCTGCAGAGTCACTGCTTCCCAGGATAGAATCCCCCAGTTTATAAGTATGGCCTACATTCTTTGTTCCTAGATGTACAGCTTTATATTTAGGCATATTAAAACACACATCGTTTGCTTGACCACAGCTTACCAAGAGATTCAGATCGCTCTGTATCAGTGACCTGTCCTCCCCATTATTTACCAGTAACTCCCCCAAATTTTGAGTCATCTGCAAACTTTATCAGTGATGATTTTATGTTTTCTTCCAGATCATTAATAAAAATATTAAATAGCATAGGCCAAGAACAGATCCCTGTGGGATGCCACCAGAAACATACCCATTCAATGATGATTCCCTTTTTACAAATATATTTTGAGACAATATATCAGTTAGCCAGCCTATTAATCCATTTAATGTGTGCCATGTTCATTCTATATTGTTCTAGGCTTTTTAATCAAAATGTCACGTGGTACAAAGTCAAATGCCTTTCAGCAGTCAAAGCATATTACATTAATACTGCTACCTTTATCAAACTTGATATTTTGATGAAATTACAAGTGTTTTATAACTTATCTTTCTCCATGATCTTTTCAGCAAAACTCCCCTAATAAACTATTTTGTAACATTACTAAAAACTTAAGACAACTTCATTCCAAATGAGTACTCTCACCTCCTTATTCTAATTAAAAATTAAAATAAAAACTGCAACTTGAGATTAATTTTAGCCAGCATATTAAGACTAATTCTAGTCATCATACTGGTTGGGCTTGAATGCTGTGCAACTTGCCTGAGGGTACAGTGCTTAAGAATGTATAACAATTGTACAAAGGGATATTTTGATCTTCCCTAGATTATTTCACACAAATATGCACACAATACTTACAATATTTGTAACATGTTATTAGTGTCATTAAATAATCAACATGATTTCAACAGATGGTTTGTTGAAATACTCTACTTACTGAAACATTTATTTGAAAAAGTGTTTCCACTAACAAAAACAATATGTATTACTTGTAAGTGCCAACAGTGTGCTTGGCGCTGTACAGGACACAAATTAAAAAGACACACATGAAAGCTATTTCCTATCATTAGATGGTTAATTTAACTGGCTAAAAAAAAAAAGAATAAAATCTTTCCTTGTGTGTACATTGTCCAAAACTGGTGATTCATCATTGTATGATATGGGAAAAGTTACAGCAAAAATGCAGAAGTTAATTTTAGTTCTAATAAAAAGGAAAGTTCAAGCCATACATTCTTTTTAATAAACATTGTTCATCAGGAAAAATGTAAAATCATTATTATTAATAGTTTAAAGGCTATAAAGATAGCCAGTCACATACACAAAAAGAGCTAAATGTGTATACATCCATGGAAGAGTCTTGCTCAGCAGTCATCAGATCAGGGTGAAACAGCCCATGACTATGTAAAACCCTAGAGGTCCCTTTTTTTTTCCCCCCCACAGAAATTATGTGAGAAATCAGAACTCCGTGACAAAACTTACAGACGTATACACAACTCACAGTAAACCAAATAGAGGAGTTTTCTTAATATATTTTGAATTTGGCCCGAGTATGTGACACAGATAGCACTGATCAGAACCATGCAGAGTTCAGGCAAATGTTAGTATGTAAGATTCGCCCCTTACAGTTCTGGCAATGCACCTCAATCTTGACCCCCCATCAGAATCCTGGCCCTCTCTCAAGACAAACTAGGAGAAGACATATGGGAATGGTATTTCTTTACACTGGATCGAATCCAAAGCCCACAGAATTAAGTGGCAGGCTCTGTATGTAAGGGGGTGATAATTCTTCTTTTGACATCAGCAGGGTTTGGATCAGGCCCATTATAAGAAATGTGAAGACTTTTAATCAAAAAACAACCAAAAAAAGCGGAAAATGTCTGTGGGAGCGCAGAAGGAGATGGCAGAGACAGCATCATGATATGTTGTAATCTGTCATCAAATCACAAATGGCCAGTATATTGACAAAAAGATACAAGACAAAATGCTAAATCACACTGTGAAACCATGTTCAAGCAAAACATTTTCTGACACAGATTTGAAAGTTCCATCTATTTCTTTAAAGCCCATAGTAACAAAAGCTTGTATGTCCTCTCACATCAAAAATACTGTTATTAAACTGATTTTACTGAATAAAGACATCAACGAGGGACTAACGTTGAACTGCACAACTGAAATAAATTATTATATATAAAAACAAAGTAACTTCTTTGGGGGAGGAGGGGGTTTGAAGTCAGACTGGGAGAGCCATGTGGCATATCTTATGGATAACATTACATTTATATACATTATAATTCTTGGACCTTCAAGATTCCTTACAACTACAGATAGAAGTCACTGTGCACTGCCAGATGCATTCCATAAGAGAAACTATGAAGGTTTCAAAATGCACAATAGACTGCTGTTTGACACAGCATTGCTAGTTTTAAAATGAAAAAGGTACCTTACCATCTTTTTTCAAAAAAAACCCAAATAGTCCATGTAATAGATTTATCACCTATGTAATACCTTTTTTAAACACCACTTTGAGTTTATGAAGCGTTTTTAGCCCTTTTTACATAAAGAGTAATCTGTAAATGAACTCTGCGGCTGCCATTGTAATTAAAAGAACAAAATGCTCCAGGTTCGCCATGGTGAGCTCCTGCTCTCAACCCCAATGTGCGTGGCAGTGCATCATGCTGTTTCTAGACCAATGGCTGATCTGCAGTCAGTTGTTCTGAATCACATGAAAGACTAAAACCTGATAATGTACTATAAAAAGGTCACCAGAAAGGAGCATTATACTCCATTTTACGTTTTGTGTCCTTGACTAGCAACAAATCAGAGTTAGGATTCAGAGTATCAGCGTGACAGCAGAGTGCTATTCAACCAAGCTGAGAGAAATTGTCACATAGAACAGTAGCTTCTTTTATAACTAGTTTTAACATTTAGAGATCGCTGTATTTTATAATTAATCTAATTTGATAGTGTTTTCATAGCTATTCTTTAGTTTTGACTTCACCCGCTAAATGGTTTCACATATATGTAAGAGGTTATATATGAAGTTTGTGTATTGAATGTATTGTACAATATACCCACTACCTTATTTAGACTCAAAATACTTGCAGCACCAAATTCAATATGTTTAAAAAAAACCCTATATCCATGAGGTTTTGCAGAGGGAGATTTACCTTATCCCAATAACAAGTCAAGTCTTGAACATGAAGTAGGACATTTTCGTTGCTATTCTCCAATTGCAGATTGAACTGTGAAACCTCATCAAGTATTAGAAAGTTCTGTAGTAAAAGAAAAAAACAGGGATTGCTTAACAGGACTCAGAAAAGTGAATTAAAAATAAAAGTGTTTCTGGGTGATAGGAAAAAAACCCAGAAAGCGACCCTATAATCATGTAAAGCTACGCTGCTGTCTTTTTTCTATGCTTATCTGTCCTTTCTACTTTGTTTATGGATAGAAAGAATGCGAACTGTGTGTAACCTGCACTCCCTGCTTTTGGGGAGAGAATTCCTTATACAGATAAGCCTCCATGCTCTTACCTACCCCAGAACTTCAAACAGACTGGGTTAACCGGTTCGAACTGGAAGAGATATCACAATGTATGTTGAACCAAGCTATAAAAGATCATCCCTGTTCTTTGTTCGGGGCTTCACCATTTTCCTCTGAAAAGGAATTGGTGAGCCCTTCAGCTGTCGTATTCGCTAGCAATAAAGTGCCTCACTTTATCAAAAAGCCAAGACTCTGTGTTTTGTTTGGCTAATACAGAAGTCCAGGGAAGGCTACCCTCCTAACCCTAGACGGGAGGGGAACCCTTTTTCCCTAACAATTTGGGGGCTCGTCCGGGATCGCCTCTTCTCCGGACCGGTGGACGGTCGGGACTCTGAATCCTTCTTGCCGGCACCCGGGTTGCTTTAACCCTGAAGGCTTCCCGTCTCGCTTCCACCCGCCGCTTCGGCGAAATAAGGCATCCCGAAGGCACTAGGATCCGGACCTATTGGTGAACACCGGCCGGTGGGAACTTGGTGAGTTCTGAATTTTTCCTTTGTGATTGTCTAGACAACAGCCGGGGGTCCCGTCTTTGGGAAAAGATGGGGGGGGGGGTCCAGTAGAACTGTTGATCCTTCTACGCCTCTGGGCTATATGTTAAAACATTATGATAGGGATATCAAGGCCTTACAATCGGATGGCAACAAAGCTTTGTATAAGTTTATATTTTTGTGTCAAGGTCCCTGGGTGGGAATGACGCAAGACGACCCGGAACCAGGAAATCGCTGGCCGGGGGAAGGAACATTTGAGTTACATAACATTGTTCAATTACGAAAAGTATTGTATGATTTACAACCGCGGCAACTTAAGTATTCTGATGTATGGATAAGGGAGGCCGAACGGCGCAAAAGTGCCAGTGTAACTACTAGTTTACGTGCTGAGGTAGAAAAACTTAAAGCCATGCGGCCCCCACCATACAATCCAGAATCTAGTCATGCTGACCAGAAGCTAAAAACGTCAAAGTCTATTTATCCCCAACTCCCATTGAAAGAAGCGGGGGATCCTATACCATTGGAAGAATGTAGCTGGCTATGGGGTGGGGTACCGCAGCCTGACCCTGATGCACCCACTCCCCCAACCGGGGAAAGGAGCGGTCCCACTCTCCCACTAGCTACCGATACCCCCACAATTAACGCAGAGCGGGGGGGCGATCCGGAGGCTGGCACCTCTACCAGGGGGTTGACACGTCCTGATCCGCGACACCCCAGTGATGCAACCCCTGCAAAGACCCGGTCTCACGGTTCTCTAGGCACCCCTAAGGCAAAAGTTCTTGGAGCTGCAATAGCTAGTGCAGTCCAAATGCCTATGCGACAACTGCCGAGCGGTAGGGGGGGGACACAGATGGTGTATGTCCCTTTTACCAGCACGGATCTAATGAATTGGTCATCTACTTTTCCCTCATTTCGACAGTGTCCGGAAGAATTTATTAAAAAGTTAAAGGGTATTTTCACAATGTATAATTGTAATTATGACGATGTGAAAATGATTTTAAATCAAGTGCTAAGCGAGGGTGAGAAGGAAACGGTGTATAAGAAAGCTAGAGAGACGGTGCAAGGCAGGGCGGCTTATCCGCAAGAGAAACCTAAAATGGATTGGGATGTTCCAGAGACCGTTCAAGAGTGGGATAAAATGAGAAAGCGAATCTTAGAAGCATTAGAGGATATGTCTAAGCCTGTATATGATTGGGGAAAAGTAGATGCATGTGTTCAAAAGCACGATGAGCACCCAGGGGAATTCTTCCACCGCCTTTGTAAGGTTTTGAAAAACCACGGCGGCTTAGATCCAACCTCCCCTGTAGCGAAAACACAAGTGATCGGCCAGTATGTAAAAAATTTATTACCATTCGCTCGGAAGTATGTGTGTAGTCAACCAGCTTATGAAAACAAAATGCTGGAGGAGGTGGTGGGGTTAGCAGCCCATGCCTGAAGGAATAGGAAGGAATTAGACACTAGGAGGTCCGAAAAGCTCCTTAATCTGCAGTTGCAAGGTTTCCAAGACGGCTCTCGGGGACGGGATGCAAGCCGCAGGAGGGGAGGCTTTCGGGGACGAGGCGGAAGAGGAGGCAGCTCTACCCAGGGATGGGGATCACAAGGTCAGAGCTTCCAGCCACGGCCCGGGAGGGCAGGGCCAGATGAGTGCCGGCGGTGCCGACAAAAAGGACACTGGGCTGCCCAGTGCCCAAATTACCCCCTCCAGCCAGCTGACCCTCTTATGCAAGCCTACCAGAGGGTACAGGAAAGGGGGGGAGAAAAAGGAAGTACTGATTGAAAGCTAGCCACCCACAATGCTTCGTCCCCCTCGCCAGGAACCCCCTCCGCTTCTTGGACAGTGCAGTTGGATGCAAACCACCCGGAGCTTCCAGTTGTGGTGGGAGGAAAAACTTATTCAATGTTAATCGACACCGGGGCAGATAGAAGTACTCTACAGGACCCCACCCTTCCTACCACTTCTGCAACCGTAAAAGCTATAGGCGTTGGTGGCACCGTGTGCGCCCTTCCTCTAACTGCGGAGCAAACGGTCCAGCTTGGCCCGTTATCAGAGGATCATAGCTTTTTAATTGCAACTTCCTGTCCTGCAAATTTATTAGGTAGAGATCTGTTATGTAAACTACGAGCAACTATAACTTGCAGCCCGGAGGGGCTATATCTCTCAGTCCCTACTTCGGTCCCTGAAGCTACGGTAATGGCATTGTTAGCCACTACACCCACCGCCCCCTTTGTCCCTGCTGAGTTATCTGATATTCCTGAAGCATTGTGGGCCTCGGCGTCCACTGAAACTGGACTTTTAAAGTCAGCAGAACCGGTGTATATCAATTACCGTACAGATGTCCCTCTGCCCCGAAAAATGCAATATCCATTGCCTAAAGAGGCCATAGAGGGCATTCGGCCAGTCCTACAACAGCTTTTAACTCAAGAAATCATTAAGGAGGCTACCAGCCCTTGCAATACACCTATTCTTCCTGTTAAGAAACCCAAGCCTGGCCCCAATGGCAAACCGGTTTACCGTTTCGTGCATGACCTCCGACTGATTAATGCTATTGTGATCCCGAGAGCTCCGGTTGTTCCCAATCCAGCAACTATTTTAACTGCTATTCCCCCAGGGGCTACTTATTTTACTGTGATTGATCTGTCTTCAGCATTTTTCAGCATCCCTGTGCACCCAGACTCACAGTTCCTATTTGCCTTTACCTTTGACGGATGTCAATACGTATGGACCCGCCTCCCTCAGGGCTACAGGGAGAGCCCTACCATCTTCAGCCAGTATTTAAAGCGAGATCTGGACTCTATTTCGTTGACTATGGGTTCTTCTTTGATTCAATACGTTGATGATCTGTTATTGTGCTCTACAGCCAAGGCTGCCTGTGTACAGGACACTCGAATCCTTCTTTTTGCATTGGCCGAAAAAGGTCACAAGGTGGCACTCTCCAAGCTACAGTTTGCCCAACCCGAGGTGGAATATTTGGGGCATCGTATTTCATATGCTTCTACTGCACTTACTCAGGACAGGATTGAAAGCGTTCTGAGTATGCCAAGGCCTACCACTAAAAAGCAACTCCGCCAGTTACTGGGAGCAAGTGGCTATTGTAGAGCCTGGATTCCGGCTTATGCGGAGTTAGTGCACCCCCTCACCAATTTGCTGCTGGATTCCATTCCCGAACCCTTACCATGGACGACTCTACACAATAACGCCCTTACCGCCCTCAAACAAGCATTAACTTCTGCACCAGCCCTGGGCAGACCGGATTACGCAAAGCCTTTCACCTTATTTTGCCATGAACAATCTGGCACGGCGTCTGGTGTGCTAACTCAGCCCTTTGGGCCTGGCCAGCGACCGGTGGCTTATTTTTCGGTCCTTCTTGACCCAGTGGCTCAGGGTCTTCCGCCCTGTCTCCGCGCTGTTGCGGCTGCCGCCGTGTTGGTCGAGAAAGCTTCGGGGCTTACCTTGGGCCACCCTCTTCTAGTTCAAGTGCCTCATGCCGTTGCAGCACTTCTTAATCGTGGATCCACACAGCACCTCACAGCAGCCAGACTGACCAGGTACGAATTGGCCTTGCTCGCCAATCAGGCTGTTACCCTACGCCGCTGCGAAGTCCTGAATCCTGCAACCCTTTTGCCTCTGCCTGAGGATGGGGAACCCCATAATTGCCTCCACGTGGTGGATTTGATCTCCACGCCTCGTCCTGACCTCTCTGATATTCCATTGCAGAATCCTGACCTCCAATTATTTTGTGATGGTTCCGCCTGTCGGGACGAGTTTGGGGCCTTGCGAGTTGGCTATGCAATTGTTACCCTGATGGCAACGCTTGAAGCGCATGCCTTACCTACACAAAAGTCAGCGCAAGCAGCAAAACTTGTGGCGCTTGTTAGGGCCTGTCAATTAGCTGAAAACAAAACTGTGGCCATCTATACTGACTCCAAATATGCCTTTTCGGTATGCCACTCTACTGGACAACTTTGGAAGCATCGTGGGTTCCTTACCTCCAGCGGCTCTCAGATCTCCCATGTTGCCTTGATTTCTGCCTTGTTAGAGGCTATTCAACTTCCTGCAGCTGTTTCGGTTACACACTGTAAGGGCCACTCCCGCGCCTCGGACGAGGTTTCCAAGGGAAATGCTGCAGCCGATTCGGCGGCCCGTCATGCTGCCCTCTGTGGGGCTCCAGCCCCTTTTCCTTTTTTGGCACCCCTGCTACTGCAACCAGTGACGCCAGCCGTTTTGCTCTCTGCCCAGCAGACGACGCCCCTGGCCGAAGTTAGACGTTGGAAATCCATTGGATGCCACCTAAATGAGGACAACCTCTACGTCAGCCCGGACGGTCGTCCGGTTCTCCCAAGACAACTCCTCCCTCAGGTTTCCCAGGCACTCCACCTGGCCTCGCACCTGGGAAAGGGGGGATTAGTGGCTCAAATGGAGAAGTTGTTTTTTGCTCCGGGGGTCCATGCAGCTGCGAAGACCGTCACTGCACAGTGTGAATTGTGTCAACGGTACAATCACCAAGGAGCAGTCAAACCACAAGCTATGGGACATTGCAAACTGCCTGAGTACCCATTTGCTGTGGTCCAGATGGACTTCATGGACTTACCACCAGTGACAGGACTAAAACACTTGCTTGTCCTGGTTGATCTTTTTTCAGGGTGGGTTGAGGCTTTCCCCACTCGAAGGGCAGATGCAGTATCCGTAGCGAAGTGTCTCCTCAAGGAGATAGTGCCCCGCTTCGGGATAATGACTCGTTTGGAAAGTGACCAAGGCCCCCATTTCACTTCCCAAATTATTCAACACTTAGCAAAGGCCCTCGGCATAAAACAAGCCTTGCATACCCCCTATCATCCACAAAGTTCAGGAAAAGTAGAAAGGGTGAATGGGCTGATAAAAACCCAATTGGCAAAGCTATGCGAGCAGACTGGATTAAAGTGGCCTGAAGTGTTACCCATAGTGTTAACCAATCTTCGTAATACACCCCATAGGAAGCATTCGTTGACACCGTTCGAAATTCTATTTGGCCGACCCTTGCCGATTCCTCTAACCAGTGTAGACGGGTTTGCCCCAGCAAAAACTTCATTAATGGCTGGGCAAGATAAGTTGGCGGGTTATTGTCGCATGTTGCAAGATGCCTTGAGTGATGCATGGGCCAGAGTAAAAGATGCCCAACCTTTACCGCTTGATACTTGTGCGCACTCTCTTTTTCCAGGAGACTTTGTCTGTGTTAAAATCCATCGAAGGAAGCATTGCCTGGAACCAAGGTGGTCGGCCCCGGCCCAAGTCCTTCTGACTACTCCAACTGCAGTGAAGGTCGAGGGCATCGATAGATGGGTGCACTGCAGCCACTGTAAAAAGGTTCCTGCTCCAACATCCCCAACGACTCCCATCACGACCGCCGCTTCTACATGAACTGGGTACCGGTCAATCAGCGGAATCAGAAGCAGTTACAGAACTCTGGAGTATTAGTATACTGTTACAAATATTGTATTAATATTATTTTTTTTAAAGTTGTTAGTAGCTGGTAGTGTTTATAATGTATGTATGGCTATGGGCGTTAACCTGGACCTCTGCCCTGGGGGGTTGGAATAAAAATACGTTTCTACAATTAGCCCAAAATTTAACCAACGCATGGAATGTTAGTGACTGTTGGGTGTGTTCCCACTTCTCTTCCCATTCACTGCAAGGGTTCCCCATTTTGCCGGTTCCAGCGCTCCTCAATTCTTGGCAAAATGGTTTGGCGTGGTACGGCCAAAAGGAAAAAAGGGGAAGGGGACCCATAGATTTTAGGACCTGGATCCCGAACCATCGCCCAGACTTGCTCGTTAAGGCCCCCTTGTGCGTAGAAAAGAGGTCGCTACGCACCCGAGGCAAAACTACTCTGGGAAAATACCCGAAAACCCACTGTGAGAAAATTCTAATTTTGGGAAACAATGCAAGTACTACTCTTTTGCTGTATCCCAATGGTACTGAGGTAGCCAACTATGCCCGTGCTGGAGGCTATGTGGGGTACATTCTCAGAGAAAATGCAACTCAATTTGCCGGCCTTACATTATGGAAATGGGGGGGAATAGGACCCAATCCTGATGATGCTGCATCCCTGGTGGAACGATTGCAGGAAGTATCTCAGAACTCAGGGGGCAATAAAGGCAACTATAGCATAGTATTAGGAGATCATCACTTATGGTGGGTATGTGGCACTTGGGCAGGAAAGACCTTGCCCCCAAGGTGGTTGGGAAGATGCACGGTGGCCTTTGCCTGGCCAGGAGGGATGCATCGTAGAGACTTAATAGAAATCAGAGACACAACCCGACGAACCCGTCGAGATACCAGTTATAATCCTATTGTCGAGGAAGGCAGTACAGGTATGCGCGCCTTCCGTATTCTGTTTCCGTGGGTGGGGGTGGGCCAACTTGAATACGCGCTAAAAAATATGTCAGCTGAAATGGAAATATTTACTAACGCCACTCGAGATGCAATCCAAGCTTTGCAAGAAGAAATAAGCTCACTAGCTCGCTACAGTATGCAAAACAGGTTGGCCCTGGATCAGCTTTTAAGTGCACAGGGAGGGGTGTGCACATTTCTCAATGCCACATGCTGCCTTTATGTAAATCAAAGCGGACGCATAGTCACAGATACTAACATAATTGCAAACGTGTCAGCCTTCTTTCATAAGCAGGCCTCTATTTCTCCCAGTGTGGGCTTTGACTTGTGGGGCTGGCTCACCAGCTGGTTGCCTAACTTTGGATGGCTAAAAACCTTGTTTGTGTATGGAGTGGGATTCCTTATAATTGTGGGTCTGCTGTTTTGCTGTGCGTCCAGTTGTTGTGCTCTCTTCCACCGGGTATGTACCAAAACCATGAGCCCAGCAAAGATACTATATGTAAAGAAGGGTGGTGTTAACCAAGATGAGAAACACATGAACATGTTAAACAATAAATAATGAGCCATGTAAGATAATTATCTTCAGGCTCAAAGGGGGGAACTGATAGGAAAAAAACCCAGAAAGCGACCCTATAATCATGTAAAGCTACGCTGCTGTCTTTTTTCTATGCTTATCTGTCCTTTCTACTTTGTTTATGGATAGAAAGAATGCGAACTGTGTGTAACCTGCACTCCCTGCTTTTGGGGAGAGAATTCCTTATACAGATAAGCCTCCATGCTCTTACCTACCCCAGAACTTCAAACAGACTGGGTTAACCGGTTCGAACTGGAAGAGATATCACAATGTATGTTGAACCAAGCTATAAAAGATCATCCCTGTTCTTTGTTCGGGGCTTCACCATTTTCCTCTGAAAAGGAATTGGTGAGCCCTTCAGCTGTCGTATTCGCTAGCAATAAAGTGCCTCACTTTATCAAAAAGCCAAGACTCTGTGTTTTGTTTGGCTAATACAGAAGTCCAGGGAAGGCTACCCTCCTAACCCTAGACGGGAGGGGAACCCTTTTTCCCTAACATGGGTATACAAGTACAAAAATGGAAACGATATGTGACAAACTACTCTGACCTAGGAATTATGTTTCCAAAGCAACGTACAAAAACTTCAAACAGTATCCCATAATTAACTAACCATAACTGTGCATTTACCTATTGTTCCACCAGCAATACTATCCAGAAGTGTGCATTTCATGGAATAAAAATACTTCCAATGAGGTTTCAGGATTTTTTTTGTTAAGAACTCTTATGAGAAAGTCGGTACCATAATCTGAACTTCAAAATCAGCTGAATTTTTATTTTGAAATTTTGACAATAAAACAATATGGGTCTCCCCACTCTTTCTGCCCCATCTATAGCACCTTTACCCACCTGTCAGTAGTTTTGACTCTATATCTTTACTCATCACATAATATGACAGGTTTCCACACCCCTTTCTGGGATATTGCACTAATGAGCACCCCTTTTACACATCACCCCTCTCCCCCTTTTGTCACTAGCCCAGGCTTTCTAATTCAGTGGTTCTCAACTTTTTTGGGCTCAGGGCCCATTTGTAAATGTTTATGGCCTGTCGCATCCCAGTAAATAGTCCGGGAGTGGAGGCCCCAGAGTGATTTTGGTCATGTCCTGTCCCCTGGGGGGGGGGGTGATTGGGGTCTGCCCAGCACTCATCCCACAGTGGCACGTTCTGCAGCTCCTGTGCTGTGGAGCTGACTGGGCTTGGCTCTCTCTGGGGTTGCAACACTGATCAGGTTTGCCCCTCCCCTCCGCTGACTGAAATAAATTTGTGAGAAGTGGAATTGCAATACAATTCACTCAAATTTGGCCTACCCACACGACCGTCATCATGACAGCTGGGCCAAACCTGAGTGGTGCTGGGACCCAGAGGTTGCAGTCCCTGGACCAGGAAGGCAAGCCCAGCCAGCCCCATGGGACAGAAGCCATTGGAGCTGCTACATGACCCCTTTGAAACATTTTGGAGACCCAATTTTGGGTCCTGACCTACGGAGTGAGAAACCTTGTTCTAACTGAATGTATGCTTAGAGTGGTGTATCTATAATACAGAAGTGGGCTTGAATGTATACTTAACTCTTTTAGGAAGTAGGGCAGGGGAGGGTGCTTGTGAGTGGTGTTCTGTGTTTGCATGTTGTATGTTTTGCTAAACATTTTTTTTTTTTTAACATTTATCTGTCCTTCAAAAACTTCACTAAAATGAAGAGCCCTCCAATACAGCTGAAGACAATAGGTGCTAATTTCCAACAAATATATTACAGGTTATGAAGAAATACCTTAATTTGAGTAAATGGAATAAGAGAAATTGGAGTGCAGGTTAGACATGTATTCCCATTATGGTCTCTCTATCAGTCTGTTTAAAAAGAAATGCTAAAGGAATTGTGTGAAAGAAAAAAGAAGTTTTATTCCTGTTCCAGAATTAAAAAAGCAAATAAGGCTAATTGATAAATTTACACAGGTTTTGTAAAGAGTTTGATAGAAGTCTTTCTGCATACTTATTTTGCTTATTTTTTGTTTAGTTTTTGTTTTTGTTTTATCCCCTTTAACTTATATATTAATATGATACAGTGAATAATCCCATAAAAAGCTGTAGGGTTATAAAAACCTTCAGACTAGATCAGGAAAATGCAATGCAACTTGATATTCTATGATGTATGTGTAGGCTTGGCTTGACATGAACAATTATGGATGAGGCCTCATTTCTTGGAGACAGGAATAGGGAGGAAAATGGATAAGCAGGCTGGACACAGAATGTCTATACTAGCTAAGGTAAGGGGAAACACCCAGGGAATCATTTACCATGGACAAGATAAGCCTGGAACATAGGATGATATAAATAGTAAGTTGTGCATGGACAGAATATGTTGTACAGGGATTGGCTCCTACAAAGTTACCAAGCCAATCCCAGAACATGTGATATAATGTATAAATATATAAAAAGGAAGAGGTTTACTGTGTAACTTTAGATGTATGATACGCCCTATACGTATCTCCTATGCCTGTGTCTGTTCAACTCCATGTAGCTTTTCTGTATGCCAGATACAGGAACCTGAGTGACGAACTGGAGTCGGGCTGGATTCTTGGGGAACTGAGTGGAAGATATCTCAGGGGAATCCCAACAATGAGAGTCTGCAGAAAGCCCACTCATTAAAGAATACCTTCTGTTAGGCTAGGCCAATGAGGTAGGGTTTGTTGCAAGCTCTCAGATCAGGGGTTTCTGCCACATGATTTGTCGGTGGGCAGGGGTGAGGGAAGTTTCACTTCTCTCTGTCTTTTTTAGCTGTACTTTAAAAAAACTTTCTTGGTCACCTCTGAAAAGAGGCTGTAGAACAACTCTACACTGCACAACGTAACTAACTCTACAGTTATATTCTGTCTCTTTGTCACTAATACTTTGAAATCTTTGTGCAATTTTACTTTTTTAGAAATGTACTAACTGCAAATAAGAATATTTTCCTATCAAAAATGATTTTACACACACACACACACACACACCTACTTTATTCCTCTGGTAGTAAGCATTTCTACAACTACTTAGTAGATTTTATTTAGAAAGTACTCAATCGATAAAATACTTTTAGGTAAAAATGTATTAACTCTTCTTTATTCATCCGTCATTTAGACTTTGTATACCTGTTTATTACAAGACTTACTTTAGAATTGTATTACCTGGATGAAAGAATATTTTCTGCTAAAAATGCATGATTTTATATAATAATCCTTTATTCCTCTAACATTAAGGCTTTGACGGCTATTTAGAAATGTACTAAATGCATAAAAATATTTTCCTCTAAAAAGAAGAAGTGTGTGTGTGTGGGTGTGTATTTATGTATGTATTAACACTTCTCCTTTATTCCTCTGACATTAAAGCTTTCATTTAAAAATACACTAACTACATATAAAGATATCTTTCTCTAAAAAAAGTGAAAAATGCAGTTAACATATTTATGCATTAACACTGTATACTATCATTACTAAGATTCTTGTAAATTATTTAATGACTTTCTTTAGAAATGTACTGTGTTAATACTATTTTCCTCTAAAAATGAGAAAAATCCATGTATGTCTATATATATGTATGTATTAACACTTCTTTTTTGGTCAGTAAGCCTTTGCACAATTATTTAATGCCTTTATTTGGAAAAGGACCAACTAGATAAAAAATTATCTAAAATTGCATGTTAACAGTTCTTTATCCTTCTGTCATTCAGAATTTGTGGACCTGTTTACTAGACTTTATTTAGTATTGCACTAAATGCATAAAACATATTTTCCTCTTAAAAGGAGGAAAAGGCATGAAAGCTATAGCTATTCATTTATTTTTAATGTTTCCAGTAAGCATAAATTAAATCAATTTTTTAAAAAAACTTTTTTTCCAAAGTAGCCGATGGTGACAAAATATACCTGTATCTAAACATGATATCTAAAGGTCACAGAAAAGGAGAAAAGAGTAGGATGGACTTCCAAAATCATACGGCCTGCTGACTGGACAAAAAGGGGGCAAGACAAAAAGAGCAGCACAGTGTGTGAAACAGGTTCTCATTGGCACATCAACATAGAAAGGGAGCACGGAAACCTGTCAAAAATTATATGACAAGTAAAATTATAGAGTTAAAACTATTCCCCTCCTGTGTGATGTATGAAGGCCTCAGCGTGGGGTCCAGGATTGTGTGGATTTTTATAGGACTGTCTGGAGACAGGGCAGGCTAGGGATTCCCCTTATCTCCCTTCCAGGCTAGGGAAATTTATGCAAAAAAAGACAAGGCTTACGATTACATTATTTCTGTTGCTAAATCCCTCAGCCACTATGGTCCTTGGGATACAAGGAAATGAACACCATTCCTTCTTGGCTCATGTTTCCTCAACGGAATTGTTAAGTTCCAGTCACAGAATCTCTACTACATATTGTACACAAGCATACACCTCAATTGTATTGTAGCCTCTAACACACTTAAGACACCAGGCAACAATGGTTGATGTGCAATTCAGAAAGAACAGAAGTAGACTTTCAGATCCCAGAGGTAATTTTCAGGGTTAACAGTTACCAAAAGTATCTTTTTTATTTATAAAACAAACATATTTGATCTGCAGTTACTGAGACACAGTAAACCAGGAAACCCCAGAATGGCTGCTCTTGGATGGAAAATATTCTGAACGGGTATCAGGCAGCTCTTGGAATAGTTGATTATGAAGCCAAGATTGGTTAGCAGATGTTGAATTCATAGTTAGACATCCATAGGTAGACTGCAGAAAGTGGATGCTTGTTTAAGCAATTGCACAATCTTATATTTATACGTTAAGGGCTTTCCTTTTATTTTAACCAATATTCCTTCAAAATATGCAGATAGGATTAGTATAGGAGGAGGAGATTTTTGCTGACAATCCAATAGGGAGCACTATAGCAATAGTCCCCAGAATTCCAAGACATAGAATAGCGGACAGGGAGAAAAAAAAAAAAGAGTTGGAACGGAAGAGTTGGCTGGGTGGGGCTGAAGATGAGAGACACACTGGGGATTCGCTCCAGAAATGATAGAGAGTAACTAGAGAGAAAGAGACAAAGACGACAAGGGAAACAAAACTCATATAGGGGTATGTGAAAAAGATTTTTTGAATAAAAATCATGAAAACAAAGGGGACAAGCTGTTTGACTAATTCTGAGGAATTTATAGGAAAAACACAATGGTAAAATTTTCAAAAGTGTCTCACTGACTTTTAGTTTAAAGAACTCAGGGATCTCAAAATATTCCTTAGCACCTTCTGTCCTCAAGAATCTACCCTGCTGAAAGGAGTTAAGCTGCCAAAAGCCATCCATAGGAGTTTGAGAAGCAGACATTGTTTTAGAACAGGGATTTTGATATTGTCCTTGAGAGTGGATGTGACTATCTTCTGTATATGGGATGACATTTCACTATTTTCAAAACTGATTTTGGCACTTAGGTTCCTAACTCTCACTGAAAGTCAATGAGATTTAGACTAAGTGCTCATCATTTTTGAAAATAAGATTTGGGCACTTTTGAAAAATTTACTTTTAATTATTATAGTTTTATGAGACTCAATAATAGGAAGGGAACAGAGGACTCATTGCAGGTCATCTCCATGCCAGTACATTCTGCAGCATCAACCAATCAGCCCTTAACACCCATGAGAATACACAGGTTGCTAACTTTTAGAAGATCTGGCCACGCAAGTATGTAGAAAAAACTGAGTTACTAATAATTTTCTGAGCTTATGTTTGCAAACACAGTATACTAATTCAACTTCGCATTATTGTGCAGTGGTGTACCATTATCAAAGGAAAGAGTAGTATCACCTAGGATTAACTTAGGTTAAGTATGGAAACTAGAAGTTTATCTGTAAGCAGAGACTGAAGAATGAAATCTCCTCCTCTGGAGAAATTCAAAGATAATTGACCTCTTTCAAAGAGTTCCTTTCCTATTGTTTTCAATGGGACTGAAGCCAAAAGCTGCACAGCTAAGAGGCCTTTTTTCAAAGTGGCCACTGTCTTGCATTGTTCCCAACAGGAGTGAAGCCAAGCTGTCCCAAGAGAAGATGGTGGCCCACTCTGTCATCAGGAAGTAGAGATGAGCCTGTGAGGAGCACAGGAGCAGCCACGGAGGCGGTAGGCCATCTTCACCAAAGGCAACCTGTTGCCTCAGTCCCACTGAGAAAAATAAGAGATGGCAGCCATTTTGAAAAAGCATATTGTGGAATTCTGAGCAATAGAACGTTCTCCCCTCTGCTGAGGGAGAAACTTTCAGTTATGAAGAATATTGGCAAAAAAAGACCCTTAATCCTAAAATTTTTCTTCAAGTTTACCCAATACCCAAATTTTCAATGAATTATCACTACATGGGAAGTTTGAACACTCTTTGTTATTCCATTACGAAGACCATTTGGGACCAAAAGAGGTCTGAGACAGGATTCTAAAATTTCCTTAAAGGACCCAGTATTTAATTACATTTTAACACAAACTAATTAATAGCTTTCTAAATTCTCAAAAAAATTAATTCTGCACTTCAAAAATTAAGTGCTGTAATTTTGAGGAGGCTCTGCTGGCACTGAGTCCCTGCTGCAACTGGTGCCTCCACACTGAAGGGAAGAATTTAACCACAAAAATATAGTTGCAGCTTTAAGAAAAATAAGAAATTTGCAGTTAGCAGTAAATATTTAAATAAAATAACATTGTGTAACTCCTTATCATATCTCCAGAGAAAATTAATATACAAGTATTTGATGCAGTGTGATATACTACAATATTACTCAAAGCAAACTCAAGAGACCTTGCTGTTGAATTTTAAAGCAAGTACTTCTCTAGTATGAATTCTCTCCTGAAATATAACAGAAAGGAAGCTGTAGAACCTCCCCGCAACCCCCAGAAACATAGGTCTATTGTACTTTAGAGTACTGTAGTGTAATTCAGATATTTTCCAAAGTACTGTATACAAATAAATGGGATAGTCTATTTTGGAACAAGGTCATGCCATAGGAATCCAAAACGCCACAAATTCCAACATAAAGTCAAACATTAAATCCAAAAATTTGTTTTGGCGACGCTAAAATATTGATGGAACAGTATATATATCCATCAAACATCAAATCCAAAAATTTCTCAGTTTCTCAGTGTACCTTGATTCGTCGTATGCTGATCATTGCCTCAGATGCTCTCTCAACAGCCGCAGGGAAGAAGAGAGTGACAGTCAGTCTCACTGCACCATATAGTGACACCGCCATGAACACCCGACTTGCAGAAATAACATTGCCAAGTAGGACATATGTCATGAAAGTCAGAAAAACTGTTATTTTGCTTGCAACAAAGAACGATGCCAAGTTCAATCCTCGAAGATAGGAGCTTTTAAGAACCATGGAAATCTCCTTCCTAAAAACATAACACAAAATAGTTTCAAAGCTATGACTATATTAGACCATACACACAGGCTCACTCTCATCCTGGACTTCTTTTAATAATAGGAAAACACCCAGTTTCAGCATTTTGTTGTTAACTGTTGGGATATTTTAATTGCTTTTATGCAAGGATACATGATGTTAAAAATAATGTACTCAAGAATGATTGCTAAAACAGTATTGCATTTGGCAAATAGTAATAAAATAAAACAATAACACAGGAGCTTCTAAATAGGGCTTAGAATAATATTTAAATGCAAGGTTCTTCACCAACAGCTATAGGAAAGGAAAGCTCTAAATAAGACTACTTTTTTTCCAAAGGAGGAAGAGCAAAATGAAGTGCTTTCTTGTATCTAATTTAATCAGGATACAAAGCATCACTTTGAGAAACTGATGCAATTCTGAAAAAAATATACGAGTTCAGCTATGGAATGCTGGTCCAAATGAACTTGTGTAGCTAGTTGGTTGCCAATTCCTCTGGCTGAATCACAGGCCCCGCAATGTTCCCTGTTCTTGTTCCAGATCCTTCACTGGATTTGGGCCCTATTCCTAAAACTGCTGATCTAGTTCCTGACAGCTGTGATCCACAGCTGTGACCTCTGTGCCAGCTATTCTGCCAACCATTACACTACCAACCCGGTGCTGGGCGGACCGATTCAGTTCATAGGAATACAAGGCTGTTCACCTAATTCATCTCCCCGTAGAGATCTGAAGGTTGCTGGAGCATATGTTTTCCAAACTAAAATTTATTTTCAAAATCTTTAATTTCCATTTATAAATTAGTCATTCAATATGGAGGTTGAGAGAGCACTGACAGAAATGCAGGGAGAGACACAGAAGCTGCAGCAAGCAGGAATTCTGCTTCTCCCACCACAAACAGCAACAGGCAGAGGCTCCTGAATGAAAAGGTTTACAGATACCAAACAGTTAGGGAAACAGTGAGATTGCAGCCCAGAGATCCAGCCCCAGACTGGTTAAACTACAGAATGCCACCCTTGAGAAAGGTCTCAGAGTAGTAGCCGTGTTAGTCTGTATCCACAAAAAGAAAAGGAGCACCTTCTTTGTGGCACCTTACAGACTAAGAAATTTATTTGAGCATAAGCTTTCATGAGCTACAGCTCACTTCATCGGATTCATTCAGTGGAAAATACAGTGGGGAGATTTATATACACAGAGAAAATGAAACAATGGGTGCTACCATACACATTGTAACAAGAGTGATCAGGTAAGGTGAGCTATTACCAGCAGGAGAGCAGGGGTGGGGTGGGGGGAGGAACCTTTTGTAGTGATAATTAAGGTGGGCCATTTCCAGCAGTTGACAAGAAGGTCTGAGGAACAGCGGGGAGAAATAGTTTTACTTTCTGTAATGACCCATCCACTCCCAGTCTTTATTCAAGCCTAAATTAATTGTATCCAGTTTGCAAATTAATTCCAATTCAGCAGTCTCACGTTGGAGTCTGTTTTCAAAGTTTTGTTGTTGAAGAATGGCCACTTTTAGGTCTGTAATTGAGTGACCAGAGAGATTGAAGTGTTCTCCAACTGGTTTTTGAATGTTATAATTCTTGACGTCTGATTTGCGTCCATTTATTCTTTTACAAAGAGACTGTCCAGTTTGGCCAATGTACATGGCAGAGGGGCATTGATGGCACATGATGGCATATATCACATTGGTAGATGTACAGATGAACGAGCCTCTGATAGTGTGGCTGAATTGATTAGGCTCTATGATGGTGTCCCCTGAATAGATATGTGGACACAGTTGGCAATGGGCTTTGTTGCAAGGATAGGTTCCTGGGTTAGTAGTTCTGTTGTGTGGTATGTGGTTGCTGTTGAGTATTTGCTTCAGGTTGGGGGGCTGTCTGTAAGCAGGGACTGGCCTGTCTCCCAAGATGTGTGAGAGTGATGGGTCATCCTTCAGGATAGGTTGCAGATCCTTGATGATGCGTTGGAGAGGTTTTAGTTGGGGGCTGAAGGGGATGGCTAGTGGTGTTCTGTTATTTTCTTCGTTGGCCTGTCCTGTAGTAGGTGACTTCTGGGTACTCTTCTGGCTCTGTCAGATGGGTATTGTAGTTGTAAGAACGCTTGATAGAGATCTTGTAGGTGTTTGTCTCGGTCTGAGGTGTTGGAGCAAATGCGGTTGTACCGTAGAGCTTGGCTATAGACAATGGATCGTGTGGTGTGTCCTGGATGAAAGCTGGAGGCATGTAGGTAGGCATAGTGGTCAGTAGGTTTCCGGTATAGGGTGGTGTTTATGTGACCATCGCTTATTAGCACCGTAGTGTCCAGGAAGTGGATCTCTTGTGTGGACTGGTCCAGGCAGAGGTTGATGGTGGAAATTGTTGAAATCCTGGTGGAATTCCTCAAGGGCTTCTTTTCCATGGGTCTAGATGATGAAGATGTCGTCAGTGTAGTGCAAGTAGAATAGGGGCATTAGGGGACGAGAGCTGAGGAAGCATTGTTCTAAGTCAGCCCTAAAAATGTTGGCATACTGTGAGGCCATGCGGGTACCCATAGCAGTGCCGCTGATTTGAAGGTATACATTGTCCCCAAATCTGACATAGTTATGGGTGAGGATAAAGTCACAAAGTTTAGCCACCAGGTTTGCCGTGACATTATCAGGGATACTGTTCCTGACGGCTTGTAGTCCATCTTTGTGTGGAATGTTGGTGTAGAGGGCTTCTACATCCATAGTGACCAGGATGGTGTTTTCAGGAAGATCACTGATAGATTGTAGTTTCCTCTGGAAGTCAGTGGTGTCTCAAAGGTAGCTGGGAGTGCTGGTAGCGTAGGGCCTGAGGAGGGAGTCTACACAGCCAGACAATCCTGCTGATTGACAAGCCTGAGATAATGGGGCGTCCAGGATTTCCAGGTTTATGGATCTTGGGTAGCAGATAGAATACCCCTGGTTGGGGTTCCAGGGGTGTGTCTGTGCGGATTTGTTCTTGTGCTTTTTCAGGGATTTTCTTGAGCAAATGGTGTAGTTTCTTTTGGTAACCCTCAGTGGGATCACAGGCTAATGGCTTCACCTGATGGCTACACTTCAGATGGACACAAAAGGAGTCTAAGTATAACCTCTGTAGGATTCTAGATTTATAGCTAAGGTGAGAAAGGAAATCCCATGCTACTCCCCAGAGAAAAATATTTTGCAGGTTAAAGTCAGGAGAGCCAGTAAGCAGGACTGCAAGGATGAAACTCTTTATCAATAGAGGACGTCTGATTAATAGGCAATAAACCAAATGTGAAAACAAGAAAAATGGTGATTCTGTATTCACACTTACAAAAAACCAAATTAATAAACATCAAAGAATTTTTTTCTGCCCTCAAGACAAACTCATATGGTCACCCCTTATGCAGAGGTGAAGAAAAAAACTACAAAGCTCTACAAGGATTCTAGGAAATTTCTGGATTTTAAATCCAAAAACTTAAATGAATTTAGATCAAATACCATGGCATAAATTTCAGTGAAACACGGATTACCTTCTTAAACTGCTAACTAATTCTGAAAATGATTTTTCCCAGGCATACATCTTTATTATCCTCATACTAGCTATGACTTCATTCATTGTCCTAATCCTGGCATCTGTCAAAGCTGCAGTTCTGCTCCTGTAATTAAAAGAAAAAGTTCTCAGATTCACAACAAAAGTGACTGTTCAATCTGTACTGTTACACTTATACAATAAACTTTGACATGCAGTAAAAACCTGGGTTTTGTGTTCTCATCTATGCAATTTCCAGTGAATAGCCTAGCATTTGTCTACACCAGGAGTACAGAGCATTGCATGTACCCATATATACAGACACTGTGATTATATGCCCTATTTTTAAAAAAGAAAATGTATTTTTGCATGGTTAAGAATAACTGAAATATATTTTGGCCAGAGTAAGAATATTTGCCAATAAAAAAAGACAACCTGATAAATAAAATGCCTCTCATCAAGTGTAATATACAATATAATAGAGATTTTCCAAACGTATTTAAAAGACAAGATAAAAAAAAAGGGAAGGAAAAATACTGGACATTCAAGAAGTAAATAATCTGAGTTGAAAATGCCAAAATATAAACATTTCTCCAAGACAGCAACTGCTTTTTCTGCCAACACAAAGTGGGGAAAGAGGCTCTTCTGAAGAGGTCAATGAATGGGATTGACCTGATCTTGGTTACTTCTATGGCTAATTCTGCCTGAAGTACAGCATAACTCACGATATGGAGCATTAAAAGTAATTAGTTATAATTAGGCCTGGTGAGAAAATTTTCATCAAGATTAAATTCTTTTGACAAATGAAGGGGAAAAAAATGTGAACTCTTGTTTTCTGACCAGCTTAAAATATAATAATATTCTGTATCCAGAGCTCTTGACACCTCACACGCAGGTCGTATAAACTCAGTTAACAACTACCAAAACCAGCAGTTTCTTCGAGAAGCAGTAGGACAATATGAGAGGGAAAGCAGACCACCTCTAATACTACAGGAAAGGACAGTGGGTATCTATTATACTGAAAGCAAGAATTGTAAGGAAGAAATTTTCTTGTAAATACATATATTTCCAGACTTTACAACTTAAAATCACCAGGGATATTTCCAAAAATAATATAAAATATTGGTACAAAAGTGAAAGGAAGTGATAACAGGAAACAATGAGAAACAGTCACTATTTGTTGATAACTGTATAAAATATGACAGCAGGATTTGTTGTTTAGGTTGCATTAAGCATATCTATTCTAACCCCATATTTCCTGTTGCTTATAACCAGGGATTCTAGACATCCATTTGCCATGGAAAAACATGGAATTTGCATTTTTACAGAGAATCTTTAGTTTTTACATTTTGTGAATAAAAACCTATGTAGTAGAACCCCATTTATCCGAGCCTCCATTATCCAGCTCTCCGGATTAACCGAACCAGGACTGACAGCCCGAGCCCCAGGCGACGGGACTCCCGCTGTCAGCCCCAGGCAGCGTGGCTCAGGCTTCAGCTGAAGTTGCAGCCCTGCTACCCAGGGCTGAGGCTCTCCGGATTATCCAAATTATTGATTATCTGATCTGGCCCCAGTCCCAATTAGACTTGATAAAAGGGGTTCCTCTGTATCAATAAAATATTGTGTTCAACTGATACCCGTACATATTGTGGCTAGGGAAACTATGGTACAGTGTTTTATTTTAATTGTGGAAAAACACAGACTTTTTTTTTTAAACAGAGAATTTTGGTTTCGTTTTTCTTGTTAGCATGGAAAATTAGGATCTCTGCTTATAACTAAGGTCCGAGTTTATCATGGTGAACAAATTTAAAAAAAAACAGCTTCTTAAATGATAAAAAGTCACCGTTTAAACTGGGGAAAAATTAACACATTTTTGCGTATGTATGAAATGGTTCCCTATTTTTAAAGTATTCTAAAACCATATTGAATTCATTCATGTAGAAAAGAAAACACAGTAAACATAAAATATTAATAAATTCTTATTTACAGTAGGGTTTATTTTGACGCATCATGTGCTAAAATTTTCCACCGTTGCTACTACCAGCTCAGCTCCACTAACAGCAGGAACTATTGGAGCACTAGTGTAGCCAAGGCACTAGCACATCAGGGCTAGACAGCACATTCTATCTCGGTGCTCCAACCACTGCTACTACTGTTGGAACTGGAGAGAAATTTCAGAGAAAATAGGGTTGTGTATGCATAGCCAAAGAAGCCGTCCTGCAAAGCATTTTTCTTTCATATAAAAGTTGTGTTTAGAGATGACAGGATATCTGTAAAACCATGTCACTTAGGAATATAGCACATGATGTATCAAAATAAACCCTACTATAACCTTTTATAAGAATTTATCAATATTTTATGTTTACTATGTCTTCCAAATGTAAACAAGGTTTGCTAGTAGAACACAGGAAGACGATATAGTATCAGTTACTCTTGTTTCATGTCAGGAAGATTAATAATAAAAAATAATCCTTTTCATGGTTTTTAAACTCCCCCAGTGAGGGTACATATACACAGCCAAAGTAGTGAGTCTCAGAGCCTGGGTCAAGAGACTCGGGCTCGCGGGGCTTGCACTACTGCACTAAACACAGACGTGTAGACATTGCAGCTCAGACTCTGAAGTCTAGGGAGGAGGGTAAGCTTCAGAACCCGAGTTCCAGACCTACACACAACTTAAAAGCTCTGTCCAAACAGCTATTTTTAGTGTGGTGGCATGAGCCCAGTGAGCCTGAGACTGTTAACCTGGGCTCAGAGGACACAAAGTTAAGTTTCCTATGGTAATAGTCCTCAATGGGAGCGTCTTCAAGTGTTCCAGTGAAAATTAGTTTTTATTTGAATGAGTTATTACCCATTGCAAAGTCATATTTGCGCACGCACACTGGAGGCCAGATTCTCACTAGTGTAAATCAGAGTAGCTCATGGACTTCCATGGAGCTATGACAATTTATGCCAACAGAAGACCTGGCCCCAGATTTTAAAAAAGAACAGATCTAAGCTCAGCACATGCACATGTTAGCTGTGCTACGCATGCACTCACGCCAAATTTAGGTGTGAAAAGGAAATATACCGAAGGTTTCCTATAGACTTCCTAAACTATGCATGAGAGGGTCCCTTGTATAGTCCTCATAAAGTGCTTACACTCGAAGTCAATGGCAAAACTCCCACTGGCTTTAATGGTAGCAGCCACAGTGCATGAGACAGCGCATAAGAGTCGTGCCTAGCCCAATAGTGGAATTAATCTTTTCTAACTTTTTCTCTTTTAAATCACATAAAATATTACATTTTTAAGTACATTTAAAGAGAATGCTACCATTACATAGTTAAGTCCTGAAAAAGTCTGGAAATTATAATGCTAAGATTGCTCACACCATCTGAAGGTTGTTCCCATGCGTATATTTACAATACAGTCTTCAATTTCATGATGACAAACTGTTTCTCAAATAATGCGGTATAATACATACATTTTGTATAAATGTTTATGTGCGGCTAACAGTAGTACCATATAATACAGTGTCCCAGAGACCACAAAGGTAATTTATATGACAAGTACACCAGTTAGTCTTATTCAAGACATTACAGAATAAGGGTCCCATTCTGAAAAATAGGCATTGAAGTCAATGGTACTATTTGCATGAGCCAAGTTACTAATATACATAGATATTTGCAAGACTGGGGCAGAAGTATAAAATGCTGCATAATAATGAAAGTTAGCTTCTCATGTAGAGCCCACCTAAACTTGTAGCAGTGGCTCCAATCCTGCAATTAGCTCCACGCAGGTGGACCCCTGTGCCCAGGCAGAGCCCCAGTCACTTCAATGCCCACACATAGCTCATTGCAGGGTTGAAATCTACTTCAGCTTCATTCCCTGAACTGCAAATAAAGAAAGACTTATGCATATGTGTGCAGATAAGTATCTTCCTCATCAACATATTCCTTCCCCTGTGCTGAGCCTAAGCAAGGATCTGCTGCTGGTTGAAAAACATTGAATATTACATGGCCACTGACTAATTATTACATTATTATTACATAATATTACATTATTAATAATGTAAATATTATGTAATATGTAATAATATGTAATAATTAGTCAGTAATAATATGTAATAATATGTAATAATATTATTACATTATGTAATAATATTACATTATTATTACATAACTTAGAGAAGATAATTTCTCACCTTGTTGTGTGACCTTGGTCAAGTCACTTAATCTCTCTGTGCCTCAGTTTTCCCATCTGTAAAATGGGGATAATAATGCTTACCACCTTGAAAAAGCACATTGAGCTCTATGGATGAAATGCACTATGCAAGTGCTAAGTATTATAATGACTGTTAATATAAAAAAGCCTAAGTCAGTAAAGCTAAATTGGATCATTACAAGAATGAAAACAGTGCAAGTGTATAGACTGAAAAAGTTATTAAAACATGGTACATGTATGTATAACTAAAGTTGTGGGGAAAAAACTGTATTCATAGATTCATAGATACTAAGGTCAAAAGGGACCATTATGATCATCTAGTCTGACCTCCTGCACAATGCAGGCCACAGAATTTCACCCACCCACTCCTGCGAAAAACCTCTCACCTATTATTTTATTATTTGAGAAATAGTAAACGACCATGTAATTGAAGACTGTATCATAGTGAACATGCACAAGGAACAGCATTCTATGGGTAACTCAAATTTGGTAATTTCCAGACTTTTGAGTGCTTAGCTATGCAATAGCAATGTCAGTTTGACTATTTTCACAATATTCTACCTTCAACCAATCTTAAAACAAATTAAAACGTCAGTACCTAGCCATATAGTTTTTATTATATAAAGACAAAGTAGGAAACTATTCACACTATAACAGGTTATGGCACAAAGAAGAGCCAGGCCAAGCTCACAGACATCCACTCGTTACTCAAATTAAAGAGCTTTAATAACATTCTCAGACAAAGCTACCTACCAAATGCTTCATTAAAACAATATGTGTATGTGTTCAGAATATGTTTGTAAAATAAGTTATCTATTAATTTAACACATTACTAGAACTTTGCCATTACAAAAGTTTGAAAGTTAGGAAATCAGACTACTGTAGTTTAAAAAAACCTCTCTTTTCTCAATATGTGATTTTTTTTGGAGGGGGGGGGAGGAGAGGAAGCTGGTGGGGTGGGGAGAGCCATAAGGTCTGAATCCTGGTTAGAAAGCTACTGCAGAGCCACTATACATAAAAACTCTTCCTGTTACAAATCTTGCACCACTACTGGAGTCCTCAGGAGCCCATTGCCATCCCCCCCCACCCCATTGTTTCCTTACACCCTCTCCCCACTTTCAAGACCCTGAATCACAGGTGCCATTCTTACAAATGAGGAGCCTTGCATAGGAATCTTTTTAGAGCTTCTGACTGCAACATCTTCATCATCCTCAGAGGTCAAACCTTGTGAAAAACCAAGGCACTCTCTTTTTCATGTTGCAAGGAATAATAGTATTGTCCACAACAATCCCAGTCCCTAAATGTCCATGCAGCGAGATATCAAGGTCAAGATTTTTCAAAATATTAGACTTCCAAGTCCATATGTAGGCAAGCAAATAAGCAACCTGATTTTCAAAAGGATTTGGCACCTAAGCAGGTCCCAGTGACTTTAATGGGATTTGCTGGATGCTCAGCACTTTTGCAAATCACATCTCTTATTTTAGGTGCTACTTTTTGAAAATATTGGCAAACAATTGGAAATTGAACAAAGGGCCTTGCCCATGGCAGTTTTGACATCAGGCCAACCAAGCACATGCACTTTGAAAACCTGCACAGGTAATGTGCACCACAAAAGTTTACCTTACCTTAGTGAAGAAAACAACCTCCCAATACAGGTTTGTAAAGGAAGTAGAATAATCAGAATTGCCATTCCTGCAAGGCATGATGGGCCTATTTCAATCCAGAGAAGAGCAGTCACTGCTATAGCTTGAAGTGGTCCAGCCCATAAAAAGTGTAAGAAAATTGTTACCTGCACAATTAGTTAAGATATAAAAACAGCTTTTAGCATTAATTGAAAAGACAAAAATACAAACAATAAAACGCTTATCAGCAGGGAAATTTTATATATAAATATATATAATATTCAATTTTAAAATATAAATTTTTGCATGCTTTGTGCTTCTGGTAGACAGTCTGAAAAATAAGCCTGCAGAAAGATTATGGTATGCAGGCGAGGGCGGGGAGAGAGATTGATTCACAGCCCAGTTATTGAGAGAGAACTAAATAATGGTTTTAAAAATCAGTATCCTCAGATAGTTAGAGTGCAGGCATTTGCATAAATGGGAAAACTGTACAATTATGCATCAGTAACTTTAGAGTACCCTGTATTCCAAGACAATTCCATGAGTATAACATGTGTCCTGTCATTTTCTTGCTTCATTTACAAAACATATAATTGTCCGCCAAAACAGTTCAGCTATTTCTGAGAACAAGGTTCAGGAAAAATATGTTTTGCCCATGTTAAAAATTCCACCAGCCTTTTCTTTGAGAAGCTCTAGCATTCCTTTTCTTTTGGAGCAGGGACTTGAAATGTGGCAAGGAGTGGCCATTGTATCAGAAATGTGCCTTTTGCCATCTCCAGGAAAATCCACCCAAATTTGCTCAAGTAATAAACCCTTGAAAAAAAATCACAGTTCACACACGCTGAACAGAGACTTGTTAGAGTTTAAGGTCTAAATCTCTGAAGAGTCTATCCTCACTGAACATGCTCCAGCCTCCCACGGGTCCTAGTGCTGAACATATTGCTCACGGGCCATCACCACAGAGCCTATAAGGAAATCAATAATCTGTATTCAGGGCAAAGTTTGAATAGTGCACACTAAATAAGGCCTACGGCCACAGCTGATTGATGAGGATAAAACAAAATACTGACTGCCTGTTCATTCAGTGAGTTCCATCCTTCCTATGCACTGAAACTGATAGGGGTTGTGGAAAATATAGTATGTGCTGATGTAATCAGAGATTGTACGGCATTTCCTAACTTTTGAATGCTTGACTTTGCAACTTTAATAATGTTCTTTTAATGTAGTTTTTTGTGGAGGTATTTTTTAAACTTTTTGTTTAAATTTAAAATATTCTAGTCAAACACACACAACATTAGGGTGCTGCCTATTAATTCAACAGCAACACTGCCTTCAGATATCAGTTCAGCTCAGGATACCTTATCATAAAGCATGGAAGTGTTTCCCAGTTTTTACAGTAATCCTGGTTGAATTGCAGCTTAAAAGCTAAAATGAAGAGTTTTAAATGTGTTTCAGTTCACTCAGCACAACCTTTTAAAAACTAAAACCAAAAGCATCTCAAATAATTCAGTCAATTGCAGAGTTGCCTTTAATACACTTACATGCACCAGCACTACGCCGGGTTTATAAACACAGCAAAAATATCTACACACAAAAAGAAAACAGATTTTTTCCCAATTTCAAGAAGATATTGCTATTAATATGTTTGGTAAAACCACCTTTAAAAATCAATACTAAATTATGAGCCTCAGTTGTCACTTTAACAATGATTGTAAAGTAAAACCTCATATGCCACCCCTCAAATATTGCAGCTTGGACCCATCTCTCATCTCCTTACCAGAATTGTCTAAGACCACCAATAATAAGTCTCACCTGATCAAATTTGTTCACATCATTTGATAAAAGATTTACTATTTGACCTGTGGTAGTTTTTCCCAAAGCTGTGTTACTGAGACGAAGTGCCTGAAATAGAAAAAAAAAAATCAAGCATTCTTAAATTATTTTAAATTAACTACCACATTGTATGATATCAAAATAGATGCATTGTCTCTTCTAAAGCCTAGATGTACTACTGACAAATCCGGCATCAGAGCTATGAATTATGAGGTATTTTTAAGATGAAGACACATGAGAATTCTTGGAACTGCAGTTTAAAGGCCTCAGTTAAAACACGGGCTGGTGATTAAGATTTGGCTCTGAAGTAGAAAACACATATAGAATAATATATTGGGGGGAGGAAGCAGAATTGATATTAAAAATCTATTTCCCTCTGCATTTCCAGAAGTAACTCAGAACATGAAACTAATATGGCAAAATATTAAACCTGAACCAAAACCCCCCACATGCATCCCTCCGTCAAGAACACTTGAGCAAAACTAGACTGGAAATTTCTATCCTGAAGACTCAATTTGACCAGCTGACGCTTTGCCCCAATCTTCCAATGATAAGAATAGAGAACACTGCAAATACTAAAATACGGGTACTGTAAATATGAAGATGCAGGGGGGAAAATGCCAAGACTTTTAATGATGCCCACTGTATACTTGAAATATATCTTTAAGAGGCAGATTAAATAGTTATTGGAGTTGTTATTTATATTGCATCACTACTGAAAATATTGCCGGTGCTTTCCAAATAGTCTCTTCTCCAAAGAGCTTGCAATTGAAAGCCCTCCTGATCCTGCAAAGACATAAGCATGTGCTCATCTTCCAGCAAAGTAGTCTCACTGACTTCAGGATCTGGGCCTAAATAGGAAAGACAGACAAACCACCATTCAACCAGTAAAATGTCTGAAGTGGTCTTAGGTACAAGTCTTATTAGTTATGTTTGTGTGTTACGTTCCACCAACTCTCCCTCCTTTTTCTAGGCACCCCAGCTAACCTGCTTCACTAGTGCAGCCCCAACTTGCCCACCCTACAAAGATTCAGGCTGATATCCTCTGAGAAAGCAATCAGCCAGACATTTCCCATATTAATAGTTTAGTTTCTAAAGGCTACCTAGGGCTTGGAGAAGGTGTACACAAGAGCACACCTACAGCACACCTGCTGCTCACTCTATCATTCTCTGCCACTGGTATGGGTGGGAGAGAACCCTCCCTGTAGTCACTGGCAGCTCTTGCAGCTTAACTGCTCTCAAATTAGCATGGTTGTCATAAAAGAAATCTCAGAGAAACATTTACATTTTCCCGACAAAAAGAACCAGCCTAGACCTAAGTCTAGAGAAGTGGCAATGTCAAACACCAAGCAATGGCCTTAAGCTTGTAACCAGGCTCCATCAAAAAACCCTATTTTAGCTCTCTCCCAATCCACTAAAATACTGACTGGGAATGTTGGTTTGGCCTGAAAATTGCCAAATTTACTCTAAAGGCAAAAGAGAATTTCTCGAGGGATTAAAGAAAATTTACCAAGGTGGGGTTTTTTTTTGTTTTTTGGTTTGGTTTTTTTTGAGTTACAGACTATTAAACTCATCATTAAAAAGAAACTCTGATTTGAAATTTTTCTATTTGTCAAATGTTTATCTCTTTCTAGCACAAAAAACAGATTGGTTAATGTCCCTTTGAATTTTCCATACAGTTACAGATCCTTGTAAACACCTGGTTGGGCTATATTTGGGCTGGGGTGGGGGGGCGGGAACTAGGCTGGAATTACATAAAATCATTAATGATTGTTATGGAGAAGTTAAGGTGAATCCTATTCCCACTGCTGTCTTCTTCTGAAATGCTGCCTTCTTTCAGATATGAACTCATTGGTCCTTTGTCCATTTCCTTCCCCCTGTTACAGGCAGTTCTACTCTCCTCTCAACCAGAAATACCATCTAAATAATACTGACATCAATCCCTGGATTAGGATTTGTTTTAGAATCAGGTTAACTAATTCTGGTCTCCCTTCTTAGATCTTTGTTCTCTCCCTGTTCCAAATTGTTGGTTGCAAGTATAGAAAGATAAAGAGATATCACGGAGGAAAGGACCAGTTTTTTTCCACTGAAGGGACCGTTGTCATGTTTTAGAGTAATTAGCCCACCCTGTCCCAACCAACAAATCACTGGTCTCACAACTTGAGCTGTTCTGTTCTTTTCATTTCTGCCAAACTGAAGAGAATCCTTAGAAAATGAAGCCAATTATTTTTAAGAGAAGCAATGCATAGATGATCTTTGTGTTACAGTATCGGACTGAGAATTAGTCATGAGACAGATTCTCGTCCCATCTTTACAACCGACTTCCTGAGTGCAGCATCTTATTACTAATACTTTTTAGTATACACAAAACATCTTTTTGGAGTTTTAACAACACAAATAGACAATGATTTGTTCTACAGATAAAATTCGTTTTCTATCACTTCAGATGAAGGGAAAGGGAGTACAAAAATTTAAGTAACTAGCATTTGAACTTCAGTACTAGGAATCTGTCATTTACTATGGTTAACAAAACCAGCACACATAATGACACACAGCCACCACTGACAGAAACTTAGCATAACAGGTGTATATTTACGACAGATATTAATGAATGCCAAAAAGAAGTATAGGGGAAATTAGCATTCAGCTTTTCTTTTAAAACTGTATATCAAGGATTTATAAAAGGTATGACCTATCCACACACCTCAAATGAGGTAACTGATTGCCAAGTTATTGGTGTTCTACCATTACCTCAATCTTTACCCTGGGGAGCAAACATTTATGAGATGAAAGAAGATTAATATTCAATTTAATCATGCCTAGAAATAAAGTACACAATGTGAACATTTTGCCTTTCCAAGCTTTCAGTCCTCCAAGTGAATTATCCACACTGAAACAAACAACACTTGCTATACAAATATTTCATGAATTTCAAGCAAAGTGTGTTATGATAATCAGTATAGTAAATTAATTCCTTAGAGATATGTTTATGTACAAGAAAGAAGTGTGCCATGTTAGAACTGAGTTCCCAGAGGATAATTTCCAAGGTATCAGAAGAGGGAGGAGGATAAATATGTGCATAAAAAACAACAATTCACCAGTCCAATGGCCTGAGACATTATTCCCTACTTTTTTCTCTCTTAGTTTACTATAAATTATGGAGTCCAAAGATGAGGATGGAGAGAGGAGAAATCTAAATGTTAACTTTAAGTGGGGGTATTACATGTTTTAGAACAGAGGACGGGTTGGGTTTTTCCCCCTCTTAAAAAGAAAGATTGATTAAAATTCAATCTGAATGTAATCTAAATATCTAATCCCTGCCTAAACTTCATTTCTGAGGCAAGGGTGAGGAGGGCACTGCTCCAAAAATTTGGAAGGCAGGTAATTTAAGTCCATCAGAGCCCCTAATTGTATAGATACTACATTCTCCCCTCTGCCACCTCCTGTATGGTTCCTACATGCAGGGCTGATAAGAGGTGGAGAAAAGAAGGGACTGTTGTACTGGGACCCTGAGGTCAGGGGGCCCCTCAAAGTGTTTTGTGTAAACAAAGTGAAATGGGAGGGAAGGCAGTGAACATGATGCGCTGGGGCCCCAAAATTTCTCTTGACAGGCTTACCTACATGGGAGGTAAAAGCAGAGAGAGGCATGGTGGCTTGAAGGCTACCACCAGCCACAAAGAAGCTACCGACAGCTAGTAAGGCTATCGCTTCTCAAAAGCCACACTGGCAATGGACGAAAGCAGCTTTTCATCCTGTGAGATGCCCAGCTACTTTCCCTGCCTGTTCTGGCCTGGTAGTCGCTACTTCTGCTTCTGTTCCACTGATCACCTGGCTCCTCTCCCTAGATAGTGATTGCCACATGTTGATCAGCACATGTAGGTGAAAAAAATGCAGACACAGGGGTAGAATTAACTGACAGGCCACAACTTCAGTAACTTAACGATGGAGAGGAGTGCTATCTGCCCACCCCTGCTCACATACCAAGCACTTAATTGGGTCCAGCAGAGAATCACAGGACTCTCACTATAATCAATAACTCAGGGCAAACCCTCTTCAGCCTAAACCCTAGGACTCAACTCATTCCTCACTCCTCTCACCCTCCCCTCCACTTGGGAGATAAAGGGTACTAAGGGTGAATTCAGACTGCAAAGACTTCAGGTCTCCCCTTCTTACAGCAACAGGTTCACTAGCCACATCCCAGGCCTCATTTACCTCTGGGACCTGGCCCTTTGAGCCTTTATTCACACTGGACACCAGGCTCATGTTGCAATGGACTAACATTTTTGTATTCGTCCTAGTTAAATTCCCATCCTATTCTTACTCCTTTTAACCTGAAATGTGTGAAAAACCCTCTGGGCCTGCCAAGAAAAAACAGTCCTTTCGGATCCCAGGAACTGGTCATCAGTCAGCCCCACAGCATCCTAGAAAGACTGCTCAATATACCTCAACTGCAGGGAGGGAAGGTGGGGCAGCAATACTGCCCCTAGGGAGGCTTTAATTTGAGAGGAGGGAGCTGTGAGAGCCAATCAGCTCCTCTAATGCCCTTCCTGGTTGGTCAAAGGGAGGCAGAGAAGCCCCTCCCCCAAGCACAATCCCACATGCACTTTGAGACATAAGGAGAGGCTTGGCTCCAGCCTGTCTGGACATGAGCTCTCCTCTTCCAGGAGTTGGCTATTCCCCTACTTGTTTGACCAAACTTCCTCCCGGCTGAGACAGGAAGGCAGCGGGTGGCAGGGGTGGGGGTGGGGGCATTCTCTCCCAATGCATCTCTAGAGTGGAGGAGAATGATCACACAACAGTCAACAGCTCCCTTTCCCCCACATCCTCTGGACCTCAGACAATAACCTACAACATTATATAGGCATCCATATACTGTTGAGTTCAGTATAAAAAAATCAATACATATATACATATGCTAACCCTGATTTTCATTAATATAGACTTATACCCTGTTCCTTCAAATGCCATGACTTCAGAACTATTACAAGAGTGAAAAATAATTCAAATACTTAATTTTAAACTAATTATTAGAAGACCTAACTTATATACACATACGTTTGAAAAATGAAAGGTTGCTTACCTTCCGATAAATCATGTGACACATCGCTACTCTCAACTTCATGCCAGCCCGTTGTACATGATAAAAGTATAAGTGGTGTGTTATGGCTAAAATCAATGTACATACAGACAAAGCAGCTGCATAGCCGTAGGCAAAATTCAAAGCAGCAGTATCAAGGGGATCAAAAATTTCAAAATAATTAATAATTTTTCCCAAAAAGACTGGTTGAATTACTTTGAGTGTTTCCTAAAAGAAAGAAGGGAGGGGGGGACAAATAGAAATAATGTATTCTGTAGTTTTCTATCCAGGTTTCTTCCAAGGCAAGTAAGAAATTTCTGGCACACCCTTCTTCCTATTATTATAATAATAAAACCCAGGCCAGTTTTTATTGCCACATAACCCAGAAGAACTAGACTTCTATATTAACACATGTATTTCAATAGTATTAAAATTAAAATATTTTAAACTTTTCAAAAGTTCTTTAAGCCACCAATAAAATGTTTCATGTCACATAACGAGTTACACAAATACAGATCTCCTTTAATTTCTGAAGATCACATGGTACTTTTTTGTGACATAGTTACATTTAGCAAAAAGCTTTTTTTATGCTTCATCCCAGGAACCTATGGATACTGTAATGTACAGCCCAGCAGCAGATATGAGCTCAGAAACAACTCTTGAACAGGAGGGGCTGGCACTATCAAAGAGAAAATGTGCTTTCAGTTATACCAGCGTAATCCCACTGTTATGCAATTGTGACTGAACGGAGAATCCTACCCAGTGTTTTCCACTTCTAGTAGTCAGAGTGTGGCCCTAGTGTATTTTTCTGAGAGCAAGAGAGAGAGAGAGAGAGAGAGATGGTTAAGGAGAGACATCCTAGTCTCTGAAAAACAAAAAGTACAGAGTTTGTAGCTGCTACTATCTGGCAGAAAGAAATTATAAATGGGGAAAGAGTTGGGTCCCAGAATTAAATCACCAGTATTCATCACAAATGCCTATTGGACAAGATTTACATTGCTATTGGGTAAAAGGATATTCAAAGATACATTGTATTGTATTTTCCATCTCTTACCTCGATCAGTGTGAACAATCCCAAAGCTAAATAGGATTTCCAATAACAAAGTATGATTGCTTTTGTTAAATATGGCGTTCTTGCTTCTTCTTTAGCTTTTTGCACCTCTTTATCCCAGTACCTAGAAAATAAAGTAAAATCAGACTGGCAAACAAGAAAAGTCTAACTTAAAAATCACCAGAAACAGAACATAATTTGTTAAAGTTGTAAAACAGAGAGTTTGGTCTATAGTAGGATTGCCAAATTATCTGGTCAGTCACTCCACATCTGGCACAACCATATACTTTCTCTTTAAGAACCTGACACCAAAATAATCTTTTTTAAAAATTTTATTTTATTGATTTATTTCTGCTTGCTCATGAAAGCCTGTGGTTAGCATTACAGGCTCATTTTGTTCCTCTGTGCTCAAGAACACACTGATAATATCAACAAACCTTGGACTAGCTGCTGATTTATAGAGACATACAACAAAGGCAGAACTAGCTAGTCACAGTCCTTGGTTTGTTCTTAGCCTGGATCAGACTGAGCCAGCTACCGAAGTTAAGGGCCAAGTCACAATAAGCCTTCCTGGCACTGGCCTGCACTGAGGCAGTGTGGAGATGCTCCACCTCGGCAAAATCCCTCTTGGAGCTCCAAGAAGAACAGAGGAGTGTGCACATCCACAGGTCGTTAGGTTGTGAAGCACGCTCTCTTATCTTCACCTGGTTATGTACTTAGGTGAGGGGGAAGTGGAATTTTTTTATTATTATTATTTCCATTATCATATTGCCTCGGAGCCCCAATCATGAACCATGACACGATTGTGCTAGGTGCTGTACAACACAGAACAAAAAGACAAGCTCGTCAGTTCAGGGACTACAATCTAAATAGACAAGACAGACTCAGGGTGGAGGAAGGAGTACAACACACAAGCAGAGAGAACAATGTGATGGTGTCAAACATCATGGAGTGGATTGCACCACCTGTGGAGCCCAGGCTTCCCCAGCAAGTGCTCCTTCCTTAGGCAGGGACTATGACTGTGCTTGACCTCTGCATTGTGGCAGGGCTGGGCACCTGCACATGAGCAAGGCACAATCTGTTCAAATCCGAATCAAAAGACAGTAAGAACACAAGTGATCATTCTGCTCATATAATGTGTTCAAGAATACACCAGCGCCACTCTACAATTGTTAAAGCACAGGATTTTCACATAAGGTGCCTCCCTCATTTCTGGAGGTCAAGTGCATTCTGCTGTGCACCAAGACCCTGTTGGTCCAAGAACTGCGAATACACCAATGTCTCAAACCTGCTAAAAGATGGCACGCTAACTTTGGGCATGCGGAATAGCCACCAGAAAGATATTATCTTGATTACTGAGATATTTTCTCTTATCATCGGGGGGGGGAGGAGGAGTGGAAATAGGGTAAAATGACAGACTCCACAGTGCAGTTTGTTGGATTTTGTGAAGTTTCTATAAGCCTTAGTCTTGCAGGCTGCTTGCTTAAGTAAAGTAAAATGAGAGGTTAAAATAGGGAAAGAACAAGTTAAAAATTACTTAGACAAGTTAGGTATCTTCAAGTCACCAGGGCCTGATGAAATACATCCTAGAATACACAAGAAGCTGACTGAGGAGATATCTGTGCCATTAGCGATTATCTTCGAAATGTCATGGAAGAGAGATTCTAGAGGACTGGAAAAGGGTGAATATAGCGCCCATCTATGAAAAGGGAAATAAGGACAACCTGGGGAATTACAGACTAGTCAGATTAATTTCAGTACCCGGAAAGATAATAGAGCAAATAATTAAGCAATCACCTACAAGATAATAAAGAGATAAGTAACAGTCAGCATGAATTTGTCAAGAATAAATCATGTCAAACCAACTCAATAGCTTTCTCTGACAGGGTAACAAGCCCTGTGGATGGTGGGAAGAGGTAGATGGGTATATTTTGACTTTATTAAGGCTTTTCAGATGGTTTTACATGACCTCATAAACAAACTAAGGAAATACAACCTAGATGGAGCTACTATAAGGTGGGTGCATAACTGGTTGGAAAACCTCTCCCAGAGAGTAGTTATCATGGTTCACAGCCAAGCTGGAAGGGCATATCGAGTGGGGTCCCGCAGGGATCAGTTCTGGGTCTGGTTCTGTTCAATACCTTCATCAATGATTTAGATAATGGCATAGAGAGTACACTTATAAAATCTGCGGATGATACCAAGCTAGTAGGGGTTGCAAGTGCTTTGGCGGATAGGTTTAAAATTCAAAATAATCTGGACAAACTGGAGAAATGGTCTGAAGTAAATAGGATAAAATTCAGTAAGGAACAATCAGTTGCATACATATATGGGAAACAATTGCCTCGGAAGGAGTCCTGCAGAAAGAGATCTGGGAGTCATAGTGGATCACAAGCTAAATATGAGTCAATAGCGTAACACTGTTTCAAAAAAAGCAAACACCATTCTGGGATGTATTAGCAGGAGTGTTGTAAGCAAAACACAAGTAATTCTTTCACCCTATTCTGGGCTGATTAGGCCTCAAATGGAGTATTGTGTCCAGTTCTGGGTGCCACATTTCATGAAGAATGTGGAGAAATGGGAGAAAGTCCAGAGAAGAGCAACAAAAATTATTTAAAAACTAGAAAACATGATTTATCAGGGAAGACTGAAAAAACTGGGTTTGTTTAGTCTGGAGAAGAGAAGACTAAGGAGGGACATGACAACCGTTTTCAAGCACATAAAAGGTTGTTACAAGGAGGAAGGAAAAAAATTGTTCTCCTTCACCTCTGAGAATAGAACAAGAAGCAATGGGCTTAAATTGTAGCAAGCGCGGTTCAGATTGGACATTAGGAGAAACTTCCTGTCAGGGTGGTTAAGCACTGGAATAAATTGCCTAGGGAGATTGTGGAATCTCCATCACTGGAGATTTGTAATGCAGGTTAGACAAACACCTGTCCAGAATGCTCGAGATAATACTTAGTCCTGCCATGAGTGCAGGGCACTGAACTAGATGACCTCTCGAGGTCCCTTCCAGTCCAACGATTCTGTGATTCTATGATTTACGAATGATTCTCCTTGTGTGTTGTCAAGTAGAATAGAAAGTGAAAATGCACACATAGACCCATAGATTCTGCTAAATATGCCATTATGTCTATGCAAGCATTTTTCCTGACCACATGGGAAGGAAGTGCAATTATTGCAAGAGTCACTGGAAAGACTTCACCCTCCTTTACAGTGTAAGCCCTGAACTCTTCAAGGCATGTCAGTGGATTTTCACTTTGATTATAATGAGAACACGCTCAAATTGATATTCACCTCCACCATAATTAGGTTCTACTATGCTAATATTCTTGGAATTCTGCAAAGATCTGCTGAATAGATGTTAAATGCTGCATTCCACGGGGATTATCAATTTAACTACTACTTCTGCTCTAGCTAACTCAGGATCAAAGAAGTTGTTGCCTCTCCTTGCTCCTTCTCCTCTACAGAGAAGTTCCTGCTCCCAATTTAGTTAAGAGTGACAATTAGACCTTTCAGAAGGTTCTGTCCACCTCCTCCATAGCTGCCTCACCTCATGTAACAGCAGGAAGTTAAGAGGCCATGCCACCACTCCTCTGGTAGAGAGGAGAGTATCTTTCAGTAGGAAAGCCCTCTGCAGATATATTGAAACACTACTTGTTTCAAGTTACTATATAATAAAAACCTCTCTCCTATAACAGAGGTACTGATGAGTTTCCTGTAGGAGTCAAGAAAGAAAATTACTTGCATAAACAGTTATTCTCTTAAAACATGTTATAATAAAGATACACTCTTGGTACGTGATCCTGGCACATATCTGGAATGGACTCGCTTAACCTTTAAGCCTGCCTTGAAAAAGGATATTTATACCTACGCTTGGAAGGATTAGATTTTATCAGTAAATGTCAGTAGACCAATTGATTTCACCCTACATACACAAGCCAACAAAAAATATTTCCATTGATAACAACAGAAATTTACAGATAGGCAGAGTAAGAAAAATGCTGTTTGAAAACTTAGAAGCCTGATTTAGGCATAGTTACTTTGTAAACTTACACATGTGATGTTGATAATTTGTGTTTTAACAGCTATAAAGCTTAAACTTTTAAAATCTCAGTCGGTCATTAAATAATTCTTGTCTGATCCCTCCTATTGTCTGATCCTGCCAAAACTTCCCACAGCTGTGAAAAATTACAATCAATAAAAACTGAAAAAAGCTTAAAACCCATAATTTTGCATGACTTTTATTTTTATCAATTTAAATTTTCAAAGTGTTTCAAAACAAACATTAATATTAACTGTCACGTTATAAAAAAATCAAGTTCTGCCAAGCCTACTCATACCACTGGACCTATACCAGTACAAGTTTCAGAGGAACAGCCGTGTTAGTCTGTATTCGCAAAAAGAAAAGGAGTACTTGTGGCACCTTAGAGACTAACCAATTTATCTGAGCATGAGCTTTCGTGAGCTACAGCTCGCTTCATCGGATGCATACTGTGGAAACTGCAGAAGACATTATATACACACAGAGACCATGAAACAATACCTCCTCTGGCTCCACTGTCCTGCTGGTAATAGCTTATCTAAAGTGATCATCAAGTTGGGCCATTTCCAGCACAAATCCAGGTTTTCTCACCCTCCGCCCCGCCACACACAAACTCACTCTCCTGCTGGTAATAGCCCATCCAAAGTGACCACTCTCTTCACAGTGTGTATGATAATCAAGGTGCAGGGGCTTGCCACATTCCGCCTGCCTGGCGCTCCAGCCAGGGAGCGTGGTCGGGGCGCAGGGGCTTGCCTGAACCCTGGCTGGAATGCTGGATGGGCAGAGCAGGGGAAGTCCCCGCACCCCGACTCCACTCTCCAGCGGGAGCGCCAGGCGGGCAGAATGGCGGGGAGCCAAACAACGTTATAAGGGAACATTGCAGGACTTTAAGGGAGTATGTTCTCGAATAGGTCAGCAACCTAATAGTGAAACAATATTAACTGGGAGGATGTTGTTAAGTGAGGAGTTACTGTATATGTTTTCCTCCCAGAGCACTCCTCTTTGAAGACGTGACTACATGAAGTGTTGATTTTTTCCTTACCATTGCAACTCCTCTCCAACCCTCTCTGACGAATCTTCAGCCAGCACTTTATACATATCATATTCTTCAAGCTTTCGTTTGTGACCAGTAACAAATAAAGGATTCAACCACCTATTTGAATATACAATAAAAATTGTTATATTCAGTCAATGGAGCAGAAAGAGTAATTTATTTATGTATTAATTTGTTTTCTCAGGTACTCACAAGCCTCCACCGCCCTATTACTGTGGTAACTGAACACTTTACAGTCTTTACCATATTTATCATCACAACCCCTGAGAGGTAAGAAGTCACCCTGATATTACAGATAAGGAACTGCGGCACAGAGAGACTCAGGGTATGTCTACACTGCAGTTAGACACCCAGGTATGGCCAGTGTCAATGTAGAAGTTGGGGCTCGAACTGCAGCCTGAGCTCTGGGATCCTCCCACCTCACAGGGTCCTAGAACCTGGGCTCCAGCCTGAGCCCAAACATTTACACCGCAGCTAAACAGCCCCTTAGCTTGAGCCCCATGAGCCCAAATCAGCTGGCACAGGCCAGCCATGGGTGTCTAACTGAAGCATAGATGTACCCAAGGTGACTTGTCCAAGGCTACACAAGAAGTCTATGGCAGAACAGTGAATTGAACCCTGGTCTCTTAAGTCCCAAGTTAGCACCCTCACCAGCTTCCTTCCTCTCCACTGTCCAGACCCTGGGTATTGTATACTCTTACCAGCATAGAAAGCAGGAAATAAAGAATATTTTGACAATCAGTCCCTTTTAAAAGGAGTGGAATTCTGGGTAAGTAGAAAAGCTTAAAATTTCCCATCAATAAAAAATGAGTCACAAAATGTATAGCAAGGAAATATACGTTAGAAATGACACTTACGAAAATAAGTCAGAAAATAAGGTAAATTTGTGTCACTATGAACACACTATTATAGTAATATTTTGGGACTAAAAAGAGATAGGAGTAATAACAATTCTTAAAATCATTTAACAGTTTTATACAACAATTCTAGTGATATGTCCAAATAAATCATTACATTGCGGATATGGTCCAGAATTATCCCTGTTAGAGAATTTTCTTTAAACTGGAATCTCTTTCATAATATTTCTCTTCCAAATATACCAAACTCTACAAATTATAGCATGTAGACTAGACAAACCAAAATGTAAAACACTAAGCTAGAGATTGAAATCCCACACACACAGGAAGGAAGTGTCCACTATCAGATAAAACATCTAAATCTCAAAAAACAAAAGAACCATATACTTCATTATCATCTCCAACACAGTCTTCATCAATACTTTGGGTAGTTAACTAAAGGGCTTGGGATAGAAATAGAACTGAGGGAATAACTGATTTTCCATTCAGTGGCAGAACTGAAAAATGCAGAAACAGAAAAAAAAGTCCTCACTTCAGGTTAAACCCCAAACCAGAAATGTTTTCAGTTTCTCACAGAAATGAAGAAAAAAACCTGAAAAAGTTCAATTTGAGTCAAAACATTCTGCTCAACCTGAAATTAATTTTTTGAGGGTAGGGTTGATTTAGAAGTATAAACATTTTATTTTGAAAATGTAAAAAAAAAAAAAAAAAATTTTGACTTTTTCAAAAATTTTCTTCATTTTTTTGGCCAAAACTATTTGCCAGATTTGACCCAAATTCACAAATAGTTTTGGTCAACTCAAAACTGGTGGTTGTTGTTGTTTTTTCATTCCAAAAATTTCACCCAGCTCCAGATATAAAGAAAATATTTTCTGGCACTCCCATATCGCCAAAGGCACTGCCCTGCTCAAATTCTGTTGATGTCCTATCCTGAATTATTTCTAGAGCTGTATAAAATACTTCCTCTGTCAGAAATCCAAGGAAAAGAAATAACCTTTAATTCCAAGCTCTGCCAATTGTGGGTAACTCAGGAGACACATCTGGTTGTGAGTGAACACAGAAATCTTATTTTAATTATGTTAAGCTGGGTAAAAAAAAAAAACATGTAACCAGACTTTTGAAAGCTGCTGAATCTTCATCAAAGAGTCAAGAGAAATCTTTGCAATGTCTCATGGAGTTATAAATATGTCACAAGAAATTATATGGGGACACATTTCACGGCTTGATATCCATTCATTAAATATATGGAAAGAAAGATGCTAACCTCAACTAAGCAGAATATGGATGCAATACTAGCCAAAAGATTTACTCTGTCTGACCTGACAAGGCTTTTGAAGTTTAAAAATGTCAGAGAAAACTGCCGGTTGGCTAGCTCACTCACAAATATAAAACTTGGTAATTAAAATGTTCAGATTGTAAAGTTTTAAATATAGAATGATTGTTATGGTGTTTTGCAAATACATTACAAAGTGTTCTATCAGCATTAATAGTAATAAAAGACATAGTAAAAATGCAATTAGGAAGAAATGGACAGATTAACAAAGGGACATATTTCTATTAACGAAGAGCTCAGCTCCAATCTAGACAGCAAAATAAATGGCCAGATTTTCAAAAAGTTCAGTATATTAAAAAAGCTCTTCTGAAAATCTTGCCAGAAGTGTCACAGTGCAAGCTGTTGAGTACTGAGCACTGTAAAATATGGCCCCAATTATGGGCACTGAGTATTGATAATGTGGTCCACAATACTTAAGTGATAGCAGAGAGAGTGAGGCCATGTCTACACTACAGAGTTAAGTGGACTTAAGTAATATCGATAATCATAAGTCATTTAATGCCATCGGTTGTGCACGTCCACACAATGCTCCTTGTGTTGGTGGAACATGTCCACAGTCGTCGCTCTTACAACGACAGAGAGAGCGTTGCACTGTAGGTAGCTATCCCACTGTGCAACTCGCCACCCTCTGCCACTGAAATCTCTGGGAACGGATCATGGCACATCATGGAGACGTGCTCGCCGTCCCGTGACGTAGGTCTTTCCATCCCACCATTCCATGGGCTTCCTACTTCATTTTGTGCTGTTTTCCAACCATCCTTGTAAACTATGTGCCCACCATCTCTGCCTGGCAGCATGGATCCTGATCTGCTGACCAGTCTGATGATGAGCATTATGAACACAACACAGCTGGTCCTGCAGTATTTCATGAGCAGAGATTCAAAACAGAGAGTGAATTGGTGATGCCTGCCCCGCTGTTTGCCATGAAAACAAATAATTCAAGATTGCTGCTGGCATTCATGAACTAGCTTGCCACAGTAGACTGACGGTACTGGGCTCAGGAAACAAGCACCGAGTGGTGAGATCGCATCATGATGCATGTATGGGATGATGAGCAGTGGCTATAAAACTTTCGGATGTGCCAATCTACCTTCCTGGAACTGTGTGTGGAGTTCTCCCCTGGAACTGTGGTGCAAGGACACAAGAATGAGAGCTGCTCTCACTGAGGAAAAGCAAGTGGCGATCTCTGTATGGAAACTGGCAACTCCAGACTGCTACCAATCAGTCACAAATCACGGTCCATCTTGGGGGTTACCGTGATGCAAGTGTGCAGGGCCATTAATCGCCTCCTACCATGAAGGACTGTGACTCACGACAATGTGCAGAAAACAGTTGATGGCTTTGAGGCAATGGGATTCCCTAACTGCAGCAGGGCAATAGATGGAACGTATATCCCAATTTTGGCCCCCAACCACCTTGCAACAGAGTACATCAACCGAAAGGGATACTTCTCCATGATCTTGCAGGCACTGGTGGATCACCAGGACTGAAAAACTTAGGAGTTGGGCCCGTCTTCAAGGAAATTCATGTTATCGGAAGAAGAGACAGTTTGGTTACAAGGGCAGAGATGAGGTGATGGGAATCTTGGAAGAAAAATTCAAGAGGGAGTTTTTTTGGTCGCTCATTCACACTGCTTGAGTGTCCATCGAAGAAAGGTTTGAATAAATGAAACACCATGAAAACACTGGGGGCGGGGGAGGAAGGGGCTTATAAGCTGCAGGCAGACAGGAAAACACTCTTGAACAATTGTACGGACCTTCACTGGACGCTGACACATGGGGAATGTTTGAATGTTCGATAAAGGCCTCTATATCAAATTGGACATGTGTCACATTTTGCCACATGGGAAGCACTTTCCCCTCCAAGTTCTCCAATTCATTCATGATGCAGAGCTGAAGGACACTTTGAGGATTCTACTCACGCTGCTAGACACAGTCACAAGTGGTGAGCACAGCTTTTCGAAGCTCAGGCTAATTAAAACGTATCTTCGATTGACAATGGGCGACCAGAGACTGACATCACTTGCTATTTTATCGCTTTAAAATGTTATTGGCTAGTCTTTTGATCTCTCTGACGCCGTGCTTAAGTTCGGGAGGGCAAAGGCAAGAAATGCGACCTTTTGAACTAATGGACTAGGGTTAACATTCTAAGGCTGTCACCTACTGTAACACATTTTAATATTGGCCCAACCAATGTTGGTGCACAGTTGGGTGGGGGAGAGATAGCTCAGTGGTTTAAGCATTGGTCTGCTAAACCCAGGGTTGTGAGTTCAATCCTTGAGGGGGCCATTTAGGGATGTGGGGCAAAAATTGGGGATTGGTCCTGCTTTGAGCAGGGGGTTGGACTAGATGACCTCCTGAGGTCCCTTCCAACCCTGAGATTCTATGATTCCTCCCTAAATTTCTTGGTATTAGTACATTTCAGTTATTCTTAAAATTAAAAAGTTTCTATAAGCTTAGTGGAAATGGATTTTTTTATTTACTGAAATGTGGCATAAATAAATACAGATTTACAGATCCTAGCGTAAGAATTTATAGTCTTATATGACAGGGATAAATCATGCATCAAAGTCGTGAAATAGGCTACAAATGCAATAAAAAAAATAAAGTATTCAAAAGTTTAACAAATGGAGGGGGGCACCAAAGATGCTCCTCGCCTGGGCACCATTTGGTCTAGGGCCAGCCCTGGTCCTTATTAAGTCCATAATTTCTGGTGTCTAGCAGAGTTATGAATTTAAGTTCCCAGGCTTATCTTTTGAAGGTGTTGTGCAGGTTTCCTTTGAGGAAGAGGACTGAGAGATCAGATATGGCATTATCATTCTGTGAAAAGTAGAAGCTGAAGTTAGACAAATTCAACCTTAAAATAAGATGCAATTTCCTACTAGTGACAGTAATTAAACAATTTAACAGCATAGCAGGGGAGGTGGTGGACTCACCATCACCTGGAGTTTTTAAAAGGAGATTAGATATCTTTCTGAAAGATGTGCTTTAATCCAGCTGCTGGGAGAAATGCTACATGTGTTCCGGGGGTCAGGCTAGATGGTTGTGGTGGTCCCTTCTGGCCTTAGAGTCTGAATCTACTAATCCCCCTGTTCATTCCCTTCCTTCATGGGCCATAGAGAGAACAGTAAATTCTGCATTGCCTTCAATATACTCATAACACCAGCAGCTCTACATTATGACAATGACTATCATAAAATCTCATACTTCAGAGCTTCAGAGACGGCCATAACTGGATACAGGACACTGACCAGAGCTCTAAGGTGATACAGACAGACACTCTTCTTTCTCAGGTGCCTGGCTGGTTTGTCTTGTTCACATGCTCAGGGTCAAACAGATTTGGGGTCATTAAAGAATTTTCTCTCAAGTCAGATTGAAAGGGACCTTGAGGGGGTTTTGCCTTCTTCTGGACCACAAGGCATGGATCATCAGGTAGGATCATCTGAGCATATCTCACCAGTTGATCTCTGACCTGACTTTATGACCTATGACACTGACTCAAGGGTGATTTTATGCTTGCTAGAGGTAAAATGACATTATAAAAGTATAAGATGGAGTGTATTTCTTATTAGCGTATTAGGAACATGCATGGAGGAAAAATATATAAACATAAGCAAATGAGTTATTAGGTCTGTTGTACACTAGAGGCTGTGAGTTAGCTGACTAGTGTAGGACTAAGGAGATATCTGATCTACAGTTATTTTGCACTGTCATTCTCAGAGACAAATGAGTAACCACAAATAGATATACTACACCACAGGATTCTGCAAGAAAGAAGTTGGGGAAGGGGAGCCTTTAGCAATTAGGTTGCTATGCAGTATCTAAGCAGTTAGACTGAATGATCCTACCTCATTTTCATTGGCAGAGGCTAAAATAGGGAAAGAACAAGTTAAACATTACTTAGACAAGTTAGATGTCTTCAAATCACCAAGGCCTGATTAAATACGTCCTAGAATACTCAAGGAGCTGACTGAGGAGATATCTGAGCCATTATTATCTTCGAAAAGTCATGGAAAAGAGATTCCAGAGGACTGGAAAAGGGCAAATATAGTGCCCATCTATAAAAAGGGAAATAAGGACAACCCAGGGAATTACAAACCAGTCAGATTAATTTCAGGACCTGGAAAGATAATGTAGCACATAATTAGCAATCACCTAGAAGATAATAAAGTGATAAGTAACAGTCAGCATGGAGAGGAACTGGATGGCACTCCATACCTAGTCCCCATGGGAGCTGGCCAAGGCCCCAGCCGTGCCCCTCTGAAACATTCCTCCACATCCCCCTGGGGGGGACCCCACAGTTTGGGGACCTTTGATTTAGATAATGGTCTACATAGAGAGTACACTTATAAAGTTTGCAGACAATATCAAGCTAGGAGGGGTTGCAAGTGCTTTGGAAGATAGGATTAAAATTCAAAATCATCTGGACAAACTGGAGAAAATGGTCTGATGACCAAATAAGATGAAATTCAATAAGGACAAATGCAAAATACTCCACTTAGGAAGAAACAATCAGTTGCACACATACAAAATGGGAAATGAGTGCCTAGGAAGGAGTCCTGCAGAAAGGGATCTGTGAGTCATAGTGCATCACAACCTAATATGAGTCAATAGTGTAACACTGTTGCAAAAAAAGCAAACATCATTCTGGGATGTATTAGCAGGAGTTTTGCAAGCAAGACACGAGAAGTAATTCTTTGACTCTACTCTGTGCTGATTAGGCCTCAACTGAAGTACTGTGTCCAGTTCTGGGTGCCACGTTTCAGGAAAGATGTGGACAAATTGGAGAAAATCCAGAGAAGAGCTATAAAAATGATTAAAGATCTAGAAAACATGACCTATGAGGGAAGATTGAAAAAATTGAGCTTATTTAATCTGGAGAACAGAAGACTGAAAGTGGACATGATAACAGTTTTCAAGCACATAAAAGGTTGTTACATGGAAGAGGGAGAAAAATTGTTCTCCTTCACCTCTGAGGATAGGACAAGAACCAATGGGCTTAAATTGCAACAAAGACGGTTTAGGAAAAACTTCCTAACTGTCAGGGTGGTTAAGTACAAGAATAAATTGCCTAGAGAAGTTGTGGAATCTTTGTCATCGGGGATTTGTAATGCAGGTTAGACAAACACCTGTCCAGAATGCTCGAGATAATACTTAGTCCTGCCATGAGTGCAGGGGACTGCACTAGATGACCTCCTGAGGTCCCTTCCAGGGCTACAACTCTATGATCCTATGATTCTACATATAGGAATTAAGAAATAAGTGATACAAATCATTACTATGAATGCTTGATGCTTAATTATGGACATCCCAAAGACGACATACAGATAAGGGCAGCTATTGACCTTATAATCAGGGTAAAGGATCAAATATGGCATATATCCCTACTATTACCATAAGGAAGAGTACAAAATACTAAACCCAGTACCCATTTCTTCAGGTTCATCAGGTCCCCAAGACAGCGTAAGCTGAATCAGGACCTGCCTTCTGATGGGCTTATAGACGTTAACGCCAGAAGGGACCATCATGATCATCTGCTCTGACCTCCTGCACATTGCAGGCCATGGAACCTCACCCACCCACTCCTGTAATAGACCCATGACCTCTGGCTGAATTACTGAAGTCCTTAAATCATGATTTAAAGACTTCAAATTACAGAGAATCCACCATTTAAACTAGTTGAAACCTGCAAGTGACCTGCGTGCCCCATACTGCAAAGAAAGACAAAAAACTCCCAGGGTCTCTGCCAATCTGACGCAGGGGAAAATTCCTTCCCATCCCCACATATGGTAGTCAGTTGGATCCTGAGCATTTCAGCAAGACCCATCAGCCAGACACCAGGAAAGAATTCTCTGTAGTAACTCTGAGCCCTCCCCATCTAGTGTCCCATCACTGGCCATTGGGGATATTTGCTACTAGCAGTTGCAGATTACCAAATGCCATTGAAGGCAGTCTCACCATACCACCCCTTCCACAAACTTATCAAGCTCAGTCTTGAAGTAAGTGAGGTTTTTTGTGTCCACTTCAGCCACTCCCCTGAGAAGGCTGTTCCAGAATGGGTTTGGAACGGGTCCCATATGAGAAGAGATTAAAGAGGCTAGGACTTTTCAGCTTGGAAAAGAGGAGATTAAGGGGGGGCTATGATAGAGATATATAAAATCATGAGTGGTGTGGAAAAAGTGAATAAGGAAATGTTATTTACTTGTTCCCATAATATAAGAACTAGTGGCCACCAAATGAAATCAATGGCAGCAGGTTTAAAACAAATAAAAGGAAGTTCTTCTTCACACAGTGCACAGTCAACCTGTGGAACTCCTTGCCTGAGGAGGTTGTGAAGGCTAGGACTATAACAGGGTTTAAAAGAGAACTGGATAAATTCATGGAGGTTAAGTCCATTAATGGCTATTACTCCCCCTGGAGTACTGTTTCGATAATATAACGCTGTCATATTGTCTCTTACTACCTGAACGGCTTTGTTTTTGAGTTGAGGCAGAAAAGACCTTAGAGTTAGTCTGATTGCTATCAATTCTAAAATATTGATGTGTAAGTTCTTCTCCTTTGCTGACCAGTGATCTCTGACCAACAACTGGTTGGTCAAGTGGACTCCCCATCCCAGAGTAGATGCATCCATGGTCAGTAATACTGACGTAGGGGGATTGAAAAGTGTACCCTTCCTTCATTTTCTCTAGTGGTTCATCGGTTTAAACAGTCCTTCTCCTTCAAATAGAAGGTCCTCTAGCCCCATTTTTGTCTCACGAGGAAGTCCCACTGATCTTAACCATGTGTGTCTCCTTAGTGAGACAGCCGAAGTTACTGATCTTGCTGAAGTATCTGAGGAGTCAAAAGCCACTCTGAACTGTTGCTTCGCAACATTTATCAAATGCCATTTTGACTGAATGACACTGTTTGTGTTCCCTTGGAAGTGCACGAAGAAAAGAGGACATTTTGCTCTAGAGATGGTATTGGTACCTAGCCATGACAGCTTCAGAGTCAGATAGGCATATGTTTAATGTAGCTAAAGAAAGTATTTTTCTTCCTAACACGTCCAGCCTTTTCCCTTTCTTGTCCAACGGAGTAGAGTGAGCTTGAGCTCCTTTTGATCTGTGAAGTCCCACTTCAAACACCAACAAATTAGGAGGTGGATGAGTATGAAACATAGCAAGTCCTTCTTGAAGGAACTTATATATTTTGTCTGCCTTTTTACATAGAGACTGAATGGTTGAGAGTGTTTTACAGGCTGTCTTTGCTGACTGAAGCAATCCCTCTAACAAGGGAAGTGAGGCTCATTGACTAGACGCTGTCCCAAAATATTGAAGATAGGATGTGATGATTCCTCCACAAAAACAGAAGGAATATTTGTCATAAATATAAAGGGAAGGGTAAACCCCTTTGAAATCCCTCCTGGCCAGGGGAAAACTCCTCTCACCTGTAAAGGGTTAAGAAGCTAAAGGTAACCTCGCTGGCACCTGACCAAAATGACCAATGAGGAGACAAGATACTTTCAAAAGCTGGGAGGAGGGAGAGAAACAAAGGGTCTCTGTCTGTCTTTATGCTGTTTTGCCGGAGATAGACCAGGAATGGAGTCTTAGAACTTTTAGTAAGTAATCTAGCTAGGTATGTGTTAGATTATGATTTCTTTAAATGGCTGAGAAAAGAATTGTGCTGAATAGAATAACTATTTCTGTCTGTGTATCTTTTTTGTAACTTAAGGTTTTGCCTAGAGGGATTCTCTATGTTTTGAATCTAATTACCCTGTAAGGTATCTACCATCCTGATTTTACAGAGGTGATTTCTTTACTTCTATTTACTTCTATTTCTATTAAAAGTCTTCTTGTAAGAAAACTGAATGCTTTTTCATTGTTCTCAGATCCAAGGGTTTGGGTCTGTACTCACCTAGGCAAATTGGTGAGGCTTTTTACCAAACCTTGTCCAGGAACTGGGGTGCAAGGTTTTGGGAAGTATTTGGGGAGAAAGACGTTTCCAAACAGCTCTTCCCCAGTAACCAGTATTTGTTTGGTGGTGGTAGCGGCCAATCCAAGGACAAAGGGTGGAATATTTTGTACTTTGGGGAAGTTTTGACCTAAGCTGGTAAAGATAAGCTTAGGAGGTTTTTCATGCAGGTCCCCACATCTGTACCCTAGAGTTCAGAGTGAGGGAGGAACCTTGACAATATCTAATATCTTTGACATTCAAGATACTAACTCATGAAAGACTATAGCATCTTCCGATGGTGATGATACTGAGATGTCCCCCACATTTTCATACATTACTTCTGAGGCAGACTAGAGCTCCAGTTCAGATAATATTTCACCTATTTCTATAAATGGCTTGTTCTGAGTAAGCTGCATTGGCTGGTCCTTATCTGTTGGATCTGACAACTGAATGTCCTCCTGACACAACCTCCTTGAAAAAAGAGAGCAGAGAGATGTTCTTCTCCGGGGATCCCAAAGGGGCCAGTGGAAGAGGCAGCAGCAGAGAGCTCCTGGCCCTTTCCTCTTCTTCGCTGACTCTCAGAGAAGTAGTCAGCCTGACTGGTTGTGGTAACATGCCTGGTGTGTCCTGAGATGCAGTATCTGGGTCAACTGTCAACAGAGCCGGAGACAAATCTGCCCGATGAACTACTGCTATCACAAAAAGAAAAGAAGTACTTGTGGCACCTTAGAGACTAACCAATTTATACTGTATGGAGCTGACTTTCAGAGTTATCTGATTCTGATAACTTGAATCAGAGCCTGGCTCCATAATGAGATTCTGTCCCTGTAAGTCCTTCTCTCCCAGATTGGCTCTTTGTAATGGGTCCGACATCGAGGACGGTGCACTTTTTTTTTTTCTCGGTACCACAATTGAGCCTTTGAAATGAGACAGCTCTGGAAAGAGTCTGTCACTCATTCAGTCATGTCACTTTTCTTTCCTTCCCACCCCTCCCCCTTAGCTTTTTAGGATCCTGCATCTGACATAGAAGCTGAATCTCGCTTCTTCCCTGCTGAATTGGATGGGGTCAGAGCCAAAGCCAGTCCCTGAGAACATAAGAACAGCCATACTGAGTCAGACCAAAGGTCCATCTAGCCCAGTATCCTGTCTTCCAGCAGTGGCCAATGCCAGGTGCCCACAGGGAATGAACAGAACTGGTAATCATCAAGTGATCCATCCCATTGCCCATTCACAGCTTATGGCAAACAGAGGCTAGGAACACCATCCCTGTCTATCCTGGCTAATAGCCATTGATGGACCTATCCTCCATGAGCTTATCTAGTTCTTTTTTGAACGCTCTTATAGTCTTGGCCTTCACAACATCCTCTGGCAAGGATTTCCACAGGTTGACTTTGAGAGCACTGTGGGGAAAAAAATGCTTCCTTTTGTTTGTTTTAAATCAGCTGCCTATTAATTTCATTTGATGACCCCCAGTTCGTGTGTTATGAGAAGGAGTAAATAACACTTTCTTCTTTACTTTCTCCTCACAAGTTATGATTTTATAAACCTCTGTCATATCCCCCCTTAGTTGCCTCTTTCCAAGCTGAAAAGTCCCAGTCTTATTAATCTCTCCTCATATCAATCCTGAAGCACTTGCATGAGAGGAAAGTGATCAGGAACAGCCAGCATGGATTCACCAAGGGAAGGTCATGCCTGACTAATCTAATCGCCTTTTATGATGAGATTACTGGTTCTGTGGATGAAGGGAAAGCAGTGGATGTATTGTTTCTTGACTTTAGCAAAGCTTTTGACACGGTCTCCCACAGTATTCTTGTCAGCAAGTTAAGGAAGTATGGGCTGGATGAATGCACTACAAGGTGGGTAGAAAGCTGGCTAGATTGTCGGGCTCAACGGGTAGTGATCAATGGCTCCATATCTAGTTGGCAGCCGGTATCAAGTGGAGTACCCCAGGGGTCAGTCCTGGGGCCAGTTTTGTTCAATATCTTCATAAATGATCTGGAGGATGGTGTGGATTGCACTCTCAGCAAATTTGCGGATGATACTAAACTGGGAGGAGTGGTAGATACGCTGGAGGGGAGGGATAGGATACAGAAAGACCTAGACAAATTGGAGGATTGGGCCAAAAGAAATCTGATGAGGTTCAATAAGGATAAGTGCAGGGTCCTGCACTTAGGACGGAAGAACCCAATGCACAGCTACAGACTAGGGACCGAATGGCTAGGCAGCAGTTCTGCGGAAAAGGACCGAGGGGTGACAGTGGACGAGAAGCTGGATATGAGTCAGCAGTGTGCCCTTGTTGCCAAGAAGGCCAATGGCATTTTGGGATGTATAAGTAGGGGCATAGCGAGCAGATCGAGGGACGTGATCGTTCCCCTCTATTCGACATTGGTGAGGCCTCATCTGGAGTACTGTTTCCAGTTTTGGGCCCCACACTTCAAGAAGGATGTGGATAAATTGGAGAGAGTCCAGCGAAGGGCAACAAAAATGATTAGGGGACTGGAACACATGAGTTATGAGGAGAGGCTGAGGGAGCTGGGATTGTTTAGCCTGCAGAAGAGAAGAATGAGGGGGGATTTGATAGCTGCTTTCAACTACCTGAAAGGGGGTTCCAAAGAGGATGGCTCTAGACTGTTCTCAATGGTAGCAGATGACAGAACGAGGAGTAATGGTCTCAAGTTGCAGTGGGGGAGGTTTAGATTGGATATTAGGAAAAACTTTTTCACTAAGAGGGTGGTGAAACACTGGAATGCGTTACCTAGGGAGGTGGTAGAATCTCCTTCCTTAGAGGTTTTTAAGGTCAGGCTTGTCAAAGCCCTGGCTGGGATGATTTAACTGGGAATTGGTCCTGCTTTGAGCAGGGGGTTGGACTAGATGACCTTCTGGGGTCCCTTCCAACCCTGATATTCTATGATTCTATAATATGTCAGCCGTTCCATACCCCTAACCATTTTTGTTGCTCTTTTCTGAACCTTTTCCAATTCCAATATATCTTTTTGAATTGGGGTGACCACATCTGCATGCAGTATTCCAGATGTGAGCATTCCATTGATTTATACAGATGCAATATGGTATTTTCTGTCTTATTATCTATCCCTTTCTTAATGATTCCCAACATTCTGTTCACTTTTTTGACTGCCACCGCAAACTGAATGGATGTTTTCAGATAACTATCCACAATGACTCAAAGATCTCTTTCTTGAGCGGTAACAGCTAATTTAGACCCCATTATTTTATATGTATAGTTGGGATTACATTTTCCAATGTGCATTACTTTGCATCTAACAACACTGAATTTCATCTGCCATTTTGTTGCCCAGTCACTCAGTTTTGAGAGATCCTCTTGTAGCTCTTCGCAGTCTGCCTGGGATTTAACTATCTTGAGTAGTTTTGTATCAAAACTCCAAAAATCCAATTAAGAGAATCGCCTGCCACTGTCAGTGCTTCCTGCAATAAAGTTGCCTGGAGCCTGTTTTGCCTCTTTCCTTGCCCTTGTGGTAAACGTTGAGCAGATCGGACATTTAGAGGGAGAATGCTCTTCCCCCAAACATGCCAATTATCTGACATGTGCATCTGATGCTGGGAAACCACCAGGCATGAGAAACACATCTTTTGAATTCAGGCTTCTTTGCCTTCTGATACATCATGTTATCCTTTAACTATCTCTAAATAAAACTAGGTAACCCTGTGTACTAATGTAACCTCTACTATTAGATCCACATAGCAACAATGTAACCATCCAGTTGGTGATGGTTGTCCTAGAACATCCAGAGTTCAGTAATGAGGGTGGGGGAGGGGGGTATGCTCCAATGGCTACTGCTAGTAGAATGTTATTGTTCTGGCTGCATCTATTGCTGCATCCCATGAGAAGAAATATGCAGAGAGCACTATTCAAAGGAAGAAGTACCCGTATTTTACGTTTTGAACACTACTGAGTATACTGCCAACACTTAAACACTAATAAGCAGTTTTGGATCTAAGAGAGACGCAGAATTCCACACAAGATAAATCATAGCCAACATTGTGTTTTTTGGTTCTTCAATTTTTTGTGTCAATTTCAATTAAAACTTCATCACCATCCCAAAGTCACATAATTCACAGGGATTACAAATCTTGTTCTCACAGTTTATAGATTTTGGAATACAGATAAAGGACCAAAAAAAAAAAAAGGCTTAAACCAAACTGATTATCACTACTGACAGACTCAAGTGAAACAGATTCAAATGTACAAAATAGGATTATATGAAGCTGAACATCTACCAGAAGTCAAATGTTCACAGTATCACAGACACATGGTACAACCTCATTTAAGATTCTTAGATACCAGCATTATGTGCCTTACATTTGATTAGATCAGAGCTCTCTCCACCAATAAGGATCTTTAAAAGCTGTTGCTACAGAGAATTTAAGAATTCAAAATCAGTTAAGAGACCAGAAAATCTCTGATAGTCTAGATTGTCCTTGTAAACTTTTATCATAACTCTAGATAAGGGAACTCATGTTTTAAGACTTTTTTTAAAAAAGTGAAGTTTTACAGATAAAGAAAGGTTAGGTGGGTGTTTTTGCTTTTTAAGTGAATTTATTCCTTCAGAAAGGTTTTGGTTTGAGACATCCCAAGACTGAAGTTCCTTATTTGTCCACAGAACAGGATCAGCACAAGCAACAGCAGTGCAAGTTTCACTACCTTTAGTGTGTCTCAACTGGAGTGACCACTTTGGGGGGTAAGAGTTCAGTTGCTATTCTTACTCAATCCCTAGACTATTTACTAAGAATAACAACAGGGATACCACTTGTGAATGTGAATTGTGTGGCATAGACATCTATCAATTTAGAACTGAACTGAGACCATCTTATTTCCCACATGCTACTTCACAACCATCAAAGAATAATTAATTGCAGTCACTGCCAACCTGGATTGGGCTTGACTTGATAACCTAGAGGTCAGGTTTCTGTACTCCTATTAGCAAGACTCAGTCATCCAGATGGTAAGTCAGGCAATTCATCAGGAACTCAAGTCTTAAAAAAAGTAGGCTCCTCATATTTTTTCCTTTCTTCACCTTTGTGCTTTTTGTCATGCTGCCTCTACTGTTTGGAATGATCTTCCAGTTCTTGTGCATTGGCCAATTACCATCTCCTTCAAAAATACTCTACTTGTGCAAAGCCTTTAAAAGTGTTCCTCGAGAGTAATTTGCATATATTAAAAAGGGGGATGTTATTGGAAGAGGCCCTGAGCATTCTCTGTTCAGGCTAAGAGAACATCTCTTCCCCAATATAGGGGATTAGAAGATCATGAATGAGTGCAAAGGTACCACACTGATGTGAAAGTCACCAGAGAGGCGCTGTGAGCAGGCCGAGCACTCGCCCCTCCAGCTCTGTCAGTCATGTATACGAGGGAGGAGGCCTTTAAAAAGGAGGAAACTGCAGGAAGATGAGAAAAGAGATCACCCTGAGCAGGAAACTGCTGGAGCGACCCCTAAAGCCACAAGGGGAACTCCCATCCAAAAGATCTCCACCTCTGTCCCTACACGGAGTGCAGTATTCCCAATGTAAGCCTCACAGAGTGAGCCCAACCAGCTGACTCTTCAAAAACTGCTATGCAAGCAGCACTGAAACAAGAAAGTACTGTTGGCCTTTTTCCTTTTGAGTTGGCTCCAGGAAGACATTATCCTCAGGACACAGACATTTTTTTTTTTGATCCCCCATCTGAAGATACTGAAGAAGACTCACAATGGGCACGGTCCCCAGTTTGCAAGGACTAGGAAACCGGGGTCTATATATAGGCCACCCACGGTAGATAACTGGGCATGGCCAGAGTCTCCGCCCATCTGGGAGAAAAACTTTTTTACAAGGATCAAGGACACCACTCTGGAAATAATCCAAGAAGTAATCTGTGTCCCTAGTGAGTCAAGACAGAGTCACTTAGCAACCTGACACAACAACACAAGATGTACTCCTCCTCAGAAACACTTACTCCTCTAAGACACCATCCAGAACATTGTGACTGGAAGAGGGACTCATTATCTGGACCAGCAGTTATAAAATGAGACTATCCTACAAACATGGACTTGATGGGCATAACTGCATTCATACTCCCCTTCGTATGTTATCACATGACGTATCTTGATCAATCCTGAGTCCCATATAAAAAGGCTTCTCTGGGACTCTAAGATCACATACAGATGATCTGTGGCTTAATAGCTTCAAGGCTGTCCAGAGAAATGTTTGACTTCTTCCAGCTCCAATTACAGTGACTACACTGACATTTAGATGGGTGGCAGAACCTCAAAGTAGGTGATTAGTCTCTGAAGAAACAGTAACTTAAGTATACATAAGTCATGGGGGAGGGGGGGGAGTAGGCCCTGAATGTTCTGGGGCCTTGGAGTTCTGGGGCCTGATTTTCCTCACACAGCAGTTTCACATCAATGTAACTCATGGGCCGAATTCTGCCTGCACGTGGGTGCAACTCATATTAACTTGAATGGGTCTTGCACCTGTGTGAGGACAGATGTGGGTCTATTGACCTCAGTTGAGTTAATTCTCTATTACACAAGTATAAGCGAGAAGAGAATTAGGTCCCTGCTATGGTTTTTGGAATCAACACTGTCAGGTGTTTTCTACACAGAAGAATAGGATCCTATCTCCTAAATCACAAAGCCCTGCTATTCTGAGATCTGACAGTGATCCAAAAGGCATTTCTTCCCTGACTGGAAAGAATTTATTACAGAAAGACTGAACTGATTGGCAGTGAATCACTTGCATGGTCCCTCAGTCTAGGGATGGTGGATCAATACACCACTTGGACAGTGAGTATCTGTTATATTGTGCTCAACAACAGCTAGTATTTAAAAACAGTTTTCACTTTGTAGGAGAAGTCTGCAGAGTTTTCCAGAAATTGCCTAAAGGATTTATGTTATTACATGCACAATTAGCCTTTGGAATTCACTGCCACAAAATTATCACTGAGACCAAGCATTTAGCAGGATTCAAAAGAACAGTAGATATTTATATGAATAATGACATCAATAGTTACACTAGATAGTATAAAAAAAGAGGGATGTAAACTACTAACGCCTGTGTTTAAGAAGAAATCCTCCTTAGCCGATTATTCCACAACTGTCCACAAGGATTCTTGCACCTTCCTCTGAAACATCTGAGGTGAAATCCTGCTCCCACTGATTTCAGTAGGGCCAGGATTTCACCCCTGGACACTGTCACGAAGACAGATACTAGACAGAGGCTGCTCAAGACATTCTGATGCCTAGGCAAAACTTCAGCATGCTGCCCCCTTCCTCACAGGCCTAGGGTGGCAGATTTGGCCTGGCTGCCCCTCAGTCATGACGAAGAAGTGGCTAGGCCAAATTTGCCATCCTATGCAACTGCTCAGTTTGCCTAAAGCTAGCGCAGCCCCTGATACCAAACTAATCTGATCACTCTTCTGATCCAATATGGCAATTCTTCTGTTTCCATGCTCTTTATTTTCAAATTACATAGCGATGTTACTGCCTGTTGGGCTACAATACCTAACAAAAGCCACATGCTGTATATTTCCACAAACTTTAATTCCTTATGAAGATGGGTTTGGAAACTGCATTTTTCCAATTCTCCTCAAGCCTATTTGTAAATTACTTTACAGGAATCATCTGTTTATACTCAGCCTCCAGCTGTTTTTCAGGAGTTGGACACGAACCATTTTGTTTACCCAAATTTTTCCCTTGCACTCAGATTTTATTTTCAAGTAGTTTCATTAGGCACTGCCTTAAATACTGAGCTAAATATACAACATGCATTGTGTGCCCTTTAATTATCAGCTTTGTAATTTGACTACAAAAAGCAATAAAGTTTTCTGGCATTATTTGTTCTTTGCATGGTTCTATTACCTTCGACTTTAAGTTCCTGCATACTTTCTCTTACTGACTATTCCCTTATTCATGTATTGAATCAATGGTCTGGCCCAGTTTGGAAAAAATCTAGTGTTATTTACCTTCTGGTTGTTTTTATCCCCAGAAGTATTGATAGAAACTACAACTTCAGTATTCTTACATACAAGAGAATGTGTGAATTCTCAGTAAGTAACCTGTAACATTCCTATTATTTTTTTGTTATTCCCTTTAAGTTTTCTTTAATAGGCTCACCTCTTCTCTTTCATAATTTTTTATAAAAAAATTTATCCCCCATCACAGAAACTATCGACAATTAACACAGTAAGTGGACTGAGCTATGTCATTTGTTATAAAAACTCTTATGATTTGCAGATTGGCTGCCACTTGTTGCTGTTTACTGGCACTCTGTTTAAACAATCCCTTGGGTGTTGAAAAAGTGGATTTGCTTTTTGCTTGCACTACAAAAGAGGTTATTACATTCAGTGTAAAACTTTGTATTTTAAAGCCTTTGAGACTCAGCAATGCCCTCTGGACTTGCAGTTACACCGCCAGGTTGAAATACCCCTGAAGCCTCAGAAAAAGTTATTTTGTCCACAGCTTTTCCACAATAGGGCCTGATCCTCCAATCTGCGGAGCACTATCACTTAGTGGTGTTGAGCAGAAGTAACACAGCCAGTGATTTCCATGTTACCCCCCAATTGTGAGGTACCATTACCCTGGCCACCCCCACCCCCCCGATGCTCCACAATATCAAAGTGCCGAGTGAAATGTTAGAAGAAGCCATTTCAACTGCCTTACCCTCCACTCAGAAATCCAAAACCTTCAACCTCTCATAATATTCTGTCCCTTTTCCATGGGTCAAATTATGCCTACTTGCAGCAGCTTGGTGACCTCAGTTTGTGTTCCTGAATCACAGCTTTCATTTAGGGGTGGGGTGGAGGTTCTCTAGCCCCCATCGTTGCTAAGAAAATCTTCAGAAAGTGAACAAGGGGTAAAACAATGCGGTGTTATTTGCCTGAATCTACAAACTGCCTGAAATCATAACCGCCACTATTCATTTCAGGGTATGCTGTTTTATATCTTTATCAGTGATCTGGAAGAAAATATAAAATCACTGCTAGTAAAGTTGTACGTTGCACAAAAATTGGTGGAGTGGTAAATAATTATGGAGATAGGTCAGTTATCCCAAGCAATCTAGACTGGTCTGTAAAGTGGTCTTATTTGAACAACATGAGTTTTAATTCAGCCAAATGCAAGGTCAGACATCTAGGAACAAAGAATATAGGTTACACCAGGGATCAGCAACCTTTGGCACATGGCCTGCCAGGGTAAGCCCCCGTAGGCTTACAGGAACAGGGTAACCAACTGAGCATGAGCTCCAAGTGCAATGCTGCAGCTAAGAGAGACAACACAACCCTTAGAACACAGGAATATTGAGTAGGGATGGAGTATTACCTCTATATGTGATGTTATTGAGACCATTAAGTGGAACATTGTGTCACATTCCAGGATCCACACTTCCAAAAGGATGTTGAACAATATGAAAGGGTTCAGAAAAGAGCTACAAGAATGATTTGCAGTCTGGAAAAATATACCTTACAATGAGATACTTAAGTGCAATATATTTAGTTTATCCAAGAGAATGTTAAGTCATGATTTCATCACAGTCTACAAGTACCTACACGAGGAAGAGATTTCTAACAGTAGACAGAATCTAGCAGAAAAAGGCATAACAAGATTGAGTGGTTGCAAGCTGCAACCAAAGTCAGACTAGAAATAAGATGCTAAATTTTAACAGTGAGGGTAATTAACCATTGGAACAACTTAACATAGGGAAATGGTGAATTCTTTAGCAGCTGAATCAGGACTGGAAGTCTTTCTAAAAGATATGCTATAGCTCAGACAGAAGTAATGCGCTTGATACAGGTAATACTGGATGAAATTCTATTTCCTTTGTTATGCTGGAGGTCAGACTAGATTATCATAATGATGCCATCTGGTCTTAATCTGTTAAAAGAGCTGTTGATTCTGAAGCCTATCAGTGGTAATTTAAATATTAATGATTTTGTTGATAATTAAAGCAGGCAGAAAAGAGACATAATATGGAGATCTGTACAATCTACTGCAAATGGCATCACGCTTTGTCTTAACTTTTCACTTTGCATCGCACTTTGTCTTAAAAAGTGGCTGGAGTGTAGGATGTGGACAGAATTAGGAAAACATTCCCTCTGCCACCCACCCACATTTGACGTTGTTCTCTCCCCTTTCTTTCCAGATGTTCAGTGGGAATTTCTCAAAGTGGAGGAAGCAAAGGGGCAGAGGTATTATTTATGAGCAGAATGACAGGAACAGGCAGCACACTGTAGCCCTAATTTTCAATTTTTGCAGAGATTTGGGGTGGGGTGAAGGATGCAATCTCTGAGAAATTTTTGGTTAGTCTGAACCACCTGGGACATTTCAGAGGCAAAAAATCATTCGGTTATTTGATTGGTTCTAAACTGCAAATGCATATAAGCCATATCCCCACAAAGGTTTTTCCCATACACAGAAAATGGGGAAAATGCCAGCAGATCTAGTGACAAAAGTGTGTGCTTGTAGACCGTAATGTTTATTTGGCAACCCTCTACCACACAAAACTGTATCACGAAAGAGACTAAGTTATTATAAAAGAACTATTCTTGTTTACTAAGTATCTTGTAATAAATAGATTCAGAAAAAAAAATTTACATTAAAATGAGCACAGTTTGTCATGTGATTGTTGAATGAATAAACTTTGAATACAGCACAGTGTTATATTTCTGGTAAACAAAGAGACAGGAGGTTGCCTTTTTATCTATTACAAAATGCCTATTAGCTCTGCCTCCTTTTGATCTTAGAAAAAACTGCTTCTGTTTATGATGTACAAAAGCCCCAGTCCTGATATAGGCTCTATGCAGACCGCCTCACCCCTATTGAAGTAAGTGATTGGGACCTCAGTTATTTGAGCAACTATCCTCATCACTGTCTCTCCATATTTGGTGCTTAAATGCATTTTTTTTAAAAACAGAATCCTTTCTTCATTGCAAACTTGATAGACAGCCCAACAATGACTAATATTTTAATCTGACATTCTAAATCACAGCTTGACTTTGATAGCTCATACCCAAGTTGCATTACATTATGCAGAGCCCCTCTCTGAAGAGTTCCGCAGATATTTCAACTTTAACCTCTAAACCTAATAAATGCTAATGTGTGATGGTAAATATTTAGAGACTATAGGCAAAACATGCACAAAGGTCCCTGGTTCTCCATTGCCTCATACTGGCCAGTTAGTCTGACATTTAACCCACGCAAAATAATGGAAAAGCTGATAGGGGATTCAACTGATAAACAATTAAAGGATAGGAATATAATTAATGCCAGTCAATATTGTTTTATGCAAAATAGGCCTTGTCAAGTAAACCTGATTTAATTCTTTGAATAGATTACAAGTCTGGCTGTGTAGAGGCAAAAAAACTTCTGTAAGGCATTTGACTTTTACACAAATTCAAATGAGAAATTACAAAAAAATTTAGCAGTCAGGGTAACTAACGAGTGGAACAAACTACCAAGAGACATGGTAGATTCTCCACCTGTTGATAGCTTCAAATCAAGACTACATGCCTTTCTGGAATACAGTACATGCTTTAGTCAAACACAAATTACTGGGCTCAGCTGGCAGGTAATTGGTGAAATGTAATGGTCTGTTATATACAGGAGGTCAGACTAGATGATCTAATGATCCAGTCTGGCCTTAAAATCTATGAAAAAATAGCATGTAGTTATCTAAACCTGTGCAAAATAGGTGTAAAACACTACAACCCTTATTTCCACAGGTGCAAATGACTACACAAGGTGCAAGTCACTGAAAAAAAAAAAAACCCAGACCCAAAATGCCTGTCTGCCCCTAATCTAGTAGTGAGTCTTCTCCACTGACATCTTGACTAAGACTACTGAAGAGAATTACTAAAATCTAGAAGTGGATAGTCGCTCACCTTAAATGACTTCCTTGGTAAGCCAATAGCACTATCATCAGATTGAAAAGTGCTGTACAAGAGCTGAATACCTATCATTACTAAGGCTTACGATTTAATTTTTTATTATTTTTTACTATTTTTTAGTAAAAGTCACAAACAGGTCACAGGCAATAACCAAAAAGTCGCGGCCAATGACCTGGCCATGACTTTTACTAAAAATACCCCTAAATCTTAGGTGCTGGGGGGGGGGTGGGTGGGAGGGGAGGAAGGGTGCTCCAGTGGACGCTGCTGCTTCTGGGTATGGGGGGCGGCCCAGGGCCCTCCTGCCACTGCTGCTCCTGGGGGGGACGGCCTGGGACCCTGCCACCACAACTCCGGGCCAGAGGGCAACCCAGGGCCCCACCGCTGCCACTCCTCCAGGCCGGGAGGCGACCAGGTTCCCCGCTGACACCACTCCTCTGGGCCCAGGGGGTGGTGGCCAGGGGCCACACCACCACTGCTCCAGGTGAGGAGCAGTCCAGAGCCCCGCTGCCACTGCTCTGGGTGGGGGGCAGCCCAGGGCTCCATCATCACTGCTCCGGGCAAGGAGCGGCCTGGGGCCCCACCACTGCTGCTGCTCCTCTGGGCAGGGGTGGCCTGGGGCACTGCTGCTGCTCCCAGACCGCTGCGCTAGGTCAGCACCCGGGACCAGTTGCCTGGGGCCGCCAGAGCAGCTGGCCCCAGGGCTGCCTGAGCAGCTGGGGTGGCCCTGGGGCCAGCTGCACCAGCCACTGCAGTTGCCGAAGTCACGGAGGTCCTGGAAGATCATGGAATCCATGACTTCTGTGACCTCCCTGAAAGACTTTCAGCCTTAATCTTTACCAATCACAACCAGAAGGGACCTCAAGAAGTAATCTATCCATCCTCTCATGATAAGGTGGAACCAAGTATACCTAGACCATCCCTGATTGTGTTTGTCTAACCTGTTCTTAAATACCTGATGAGGATTCCACAGCCCCCCTTAGGAATCTATTCCAAAGCTTATTCCAAAGCTTAACTACCCTCATAGATAGATTTTTTTCCTAACATCTAACCTAAATCTCCATTGCTGCAAACTAATCCCATTACATCTTGTCCTATCCTTGGTGGACTTGACAAACAATGATCGCCATCCCCTTTATGACAACCTTTTACATCTTTGAAGACTTATGTTCACCCTCAGGCTTCTATTCTCTAGACTAAAACATACCTAATTCTTTCATCCTTACCTCATGAGTCATGTTTTCAAAGTATCTCATCATTGTTGTTACTCTCCTTTTGACTCTCTTTCTTAAAAGGAGATGCCTACAACTGGACACAGTATTTTAGCTGAGGCCTCACCAGTGTGGAGTAGAGCAGGACTATTACCTCCCATGTCTTACATATGACTCTCCTGTTAATACAGCCCAGAGTGACATGTGCCTTTTTCAAACAGCATTACACTGTTGAGTCATCCCCCAGATCCTTTTCTGCAGTACCACTGCCTACCCAGTTAAACCCCCTGTTGTATCTGCGCAGTTGCTTTTTCTTTCCTAAGTGCAGCACTTTGCACTTGTCTTTTCTGAATTTTGTCTTTTTAGTTCCAGACTAATTCTCCAATTTATTTGTCTTCCCACAAGATAGCAACCCCTCCCAGCTTGGTGTCATCTGCAAATTTTATAAACGTACTCTCCACTCCATCATCCAAGGCATTAATGGAAAATAATGAATAATACCTGCAGGACCTGACTTGATATGTACTCCCAGTTTGAGAGTAAACCACTGATAACTGGCTGAAAGACCATACTTGAGGAGTAGTTATGTATCTACCTTATAGTAATGTCATCTAGACCAGTGATCCTCAAACTAGGGCTGCTGCTTGTTGAGGGAAAGCCCCTGGCAGGCTGGGGCAGTTTGTTTACCTGTCGCGTCCGCAGGTTCGGCCAACTGCAGCTTCCACTGGCTGTGGTTTGCTGCTCCAGGCCAATGGGGGCTGCAGGAAGAGTAACCCTAATAAATGAGCATACCCCAAAATAACAGGCAAATCTGGTAAAACCAAGTTTGTACATTTTTGTTTGTTCATCCCTCCATCCTCTAAAAAAGATTTCTGTACCTGCTCAGAACTGTTTGCAGGATCAGGCCAAAGTTTGATTACTCAAACTCTTCCTGCGTTCCCAAGAGCTCCAAACAACGAATACAGCACTTCTCCCCTCACCACTCCCTCCTTCTCTGCAAGTGAAGCCTGCACTGGGGGAAATGCTGCTCTTCCCTTCTCCTTTAGTCACCCTACCGGGAAACTTTCCATATCGGCTCTGCTGGAATCCTGATCCACAAAGTGAGAGAAGACAGATGGGAGGATAGACTGACACCCTTTTCAAAAAAAAAAAAAAAAAAAGTGTGCAGCAAACAATAGACTGATTCTCCATTGTCTTGCACCTTGAGTAATCATGTACACCTGTGTGAAATAACTGTAAAATGCTACCAAATCAGAATGGTCAAATTTTACATTAGCTTTGCAAAGGAGCAAATGCAGTGGAGAATCTGGTCCCAAGTACATAGTAATTTGTATGGGCTCTTCTCCCCATCCCACCCCACTGTGAAAAACTCTACCACCCCAAAAAGGATACAACCAATGGTCAGGAATGATACTGCAGGAAGCAGTCAGCTAATAATCTGGATGGCTGTTGCCTTGGGAGATTCCCCAGAGAGCCACCTGCTACTTGAGGGATCTCATTTAAGAAAACAGGAGTTTGCTAGAGACAGGGCAGATTTCTTTAGAATGAATAATGAATGGCTTGCCTCTGATCCATTAGGTAAGAAACAGCATGATTTCAGTCAACTTGCGTCAGAACTGGTCTCAGCACAGGTGGCTCAGACAATGGTAAGTGTTGACACAAGTAGAAAAGACGGTTCCCCTTTCCCCAATTGCTACATAAAACAAAATGACACACGGAATAGTGTAACGGGGCTTGAAGCAGCGGTAAACAAGGACATTCTCCACAGTAGCAAGCCACAGGGGATACTTAAAAATGGGCACGCCTCTAAGGCCCCTGACCACCTGTGGGGTAACAGAAGCAGGCAAGGGAGGTTGATTCCGCCGCAGCGCCACTTTCCAGCCTGCCCCTGGCTGTGTGCTCCGGGGCGGGAGGGGGGTCTTCTCAAACCAGCTGCTCACTACGAGAGGTTAGTGGAGGGTTGGCTGAAGAACCCGCCGTAGCAGCCCAGCTGGTGCAGCAGGCTGGCAGGCAGCGCCAGGCGGAACTATTTCACCTCAGGAGACGGGGTCTCAGATGACCTGACCAGACCTAGTCTTTGAGAAGCGGGCTGCTCGCACCGAAAGACCCCGCCCCGCCCCGCCAGCAAAGCGCCGTCGCCGCCCCCATGATCTGTCAGCGATGACACTTGGCCCACGGCCACCTCGGGGGGGAGGGAGGGGCAGCTGCTGCTCGCGGGGCCCCGGCCCTGACCGGGGCCGCTAGCGGCATTCCCGGGCGCACTGACACCCAGCCTCCGCCCCGCGGAAAAGCGCGGGAAGGGGCCAGGCGCCGCCGGGCTGAAGCTGGCGGCGGGGCGGGCGCTCTCCTCCCCAGGCTGCCTGCGCGCGGCTCGCTCCCACCCCCTTTCTGCACAGCCCGGCTCCGGGCGCCAGCGGCCGGAGCAGCCCTGCCGCACGGGGCCGCCCCGGGCCGGGGAGCCGGCGCGGCAGGGACTCACCAGAAGAAGAGCCGGGAGCAGAAGTTGGCAGCCCGCAGGGGGTTGGGCTTCTCCTCCCGCCGCGGCGCCTCCATCCCCCTGCCCCGGCCGCGCCAGCCGCTGCTCTGTCACCTGCTGCCGCCGCTGCCTCGGGCGCTCTGTGGCCGGCGTGCAACAGGCGCGGGGCTGCCGGGCAGCAACGGCTTCCCCGGCTCAGCAGCACCGTGCCGGCGCCGGAGCCGCTTCCGGGAAACCTGACACCCGGCCGGGCGCCGCTGCAGAGCCCGCCCCGCGGGGCTAGCGAGCGCCCGGGCTGAGTCCCCACGCACAGCCCACGTGCTCCTCGCTGCCCCTGTTCAAGGATGCATCCGATGAAGTGAGCTGTAGCGCACGAAAGCTTGTCCTCAAATAAATTGGTTGGTCTCTAAGGTGCCACAAGTACTCCTTTTCTTTTTGCAAGAAATGAGGAGTCCCATGGCTGGTCAGCCTGGAGATCCCCGGGGGGAGTTGTGACATGGCCTTTACTGGGGGCAGGATTTCACCATAGATGTTTAAGCCCCCATCCTTCAAACACATATGCACACCAGTCCTGGCACTGGCTTCAGCTGGTTTGCTCAGGTACACTAAGGTTTCTGAGACGCCTGTTTTCAGGGTTTGGGCCTTAGCAAAGTCAGTGGGACTCTGCAGAAGGCCAGCTCCATGGGGCAACTTGCAGGAACAAGACCATAAATTAGTGCTTTTCAACCTTTTTGCATTTACAAACTCCTAAAAAATATTGAATGAAGCTGTGGACCCCTTTGGAAATCTTAAGACATAGTCTGCAGACCCCCAGGGGCTGCTGGACCACAGGTTGGAAACCACTTCCTTAGATTGGCAGCTCTTTAGGGGAGAGGCAGTTTTCCTACATGTTTGTACAGCGCTTACCCTTTTTTGCACTACTGAAATACAAATAAGCACTAATTAGATTGCAGTTGACAGCTGCAGGAGGAAAGCACCATCACTCCTAAACTTAACAGTATCCACAAGACTTTAAAAATTTGAAATAAGACAAATATAACTGCTTAATGCTTCTGAAGCATTTTATCCAAGCTTTCCTCCAGATATTATCAGAAAATTTTATTTCCAAATCTCAGTTCCAAGTCCCAAGTTAATTGCTGTGATAAACTTTGCATGGTTTGGTTGCTACATGAATGAAGACTTTATAGCCTGAATGTACATAAGAAAAACACAGTCTTGAGTTCTTAGATATTAATAAAATTGATTGTCCCGCAAGTGAAAGTGCTCCAAATCCTACTAAACAATTTCATGATGGTAGAACAAAAATGTCTAGTTCAATATATCAAGAAGAATAATAGCTTGTGCCAAACAGAACTTCTTGAAACAACTGTAAAGAATGAGTTAAGCTCATCCTCACTGTGGCTTTTATAACTTATATATGGTATTTCTAGGGCCCTTCATTTTCAGTTTTTATTTTATTTAATTTTTCCCAGGAATTTATCAGTGTTTATTGCCACAACAACAAAAACAGGTGCAAATCAGTGCAAAAAACTATTTTTCTGGGTAAACATCTGGGTAAACATTAGTGGACAGAAAGGGGAAAAAAGTTTTTAGTAGATTAATGCTCTGAATTGTATTCATCAATGTGGTTTGCTGTGGAACTAAAACAGAACTCAAAACACAATGCTTCCTCTGAGTTTAAGAAAACAATAAATCTCTAATCCCCAAATAAAGCTTTTCATTTGAATAAACAGTTTACTGTTGCAGACTTAGGACTATTAGCCTATAAGTATTTATATTTAATAGTTGGGCCACACCATTTACAGACATACATTCAACTTCATCCTTTTCTCCTGTTTTTGTTTTAATAAAACTTTTGAATACTTTCTTGTGTTCTGAAATGTATTCTAATACAGATTTTCATTTTCTTCCCATTTTAGTGTGTCAAATCTTTAAACTGTCATCTGCTAACAGTTTGAAATGTGTATGTGGTGGGCATGAGATTCACCAGTACGTTCAGATGTGCACGCACTTCAGAGCATGTGTGCTTGTTTGTTTATTGTGTGTATCTTCTAAACTAATGCATAGCCTTACTTCAACAGGCAGCTTTGCATATACACTCAGACTAACGTATTATCATAATACATATATCTCATACGATGTATTGTATTTTCCTAATAAAACAAGTTATTTTTATATATTTGAATGATACAAAAGATACTGTTAATCAAAAAAACTGAATAATACTTTTTAAAATACCCAGGAATTTTTCAGTAAGAATCAGCTGAAACTGAAAATGAAGGGGCTTAGGTATATCTAATGCTTTGAGAGTTATTGTGGCCAGCCATGAATGGGTGCTGTTGAGAAAAGTAGGTATGATACACTAACAGATACAACGAGAGAAGTTGTTAGAAAACTACATTTTTTAAATTGATACAAATATGGGAGAGGAGTCTGAAAAGAATCATAAGAATACTTATCTATTTAAAAATAAATCTAAATAAAGCATAGGGCTTTTCCCAGATCTTATCTTTGCTATGTCATATAGTGCACCCCCCAGTAGTCAGAGATTGTTTCCTACGCTATATTTTGGTAGTGCTCAGCTAGAGTTAGATTGTTGCAGGGAAGGAGGAAGGAGACTGAGATGGAAGTCTCTGCAAGTTCTGCCTTCCCATTCCATGATGTCTGACTTTTTCTGCTAGATGATCAGCAATGAAATAGTTAGTAGGGCTGCCATTTAAACTATCATTATAGCTTCCAGATACCACATTGTTGAGATGAAAGAGGACAGTTCAGGCTGTCTTTGTGGAGATTGAAGACACTACATAAATTCACATTTGAAAGGTTTAGAACCGTAAAGCTAATAAATCCCATTTCCCCAAACGTAAGCTCACATTCAGTAGAAACTGATGGGACTGACAGCAAAGTGCTGGTCTAGTTTAGTGTCCTGCTGTGTCCTAGCTCAGTCTGTCCCCTGGGATCTTGGGAGGAACAGTATACTTCTTACTTGTTGGTTATAGAGGGCTGAAGTAATGAAAGGACTTTAATTTTAGATTTCAGAAAAATGTATATTATAGGATCTGAAGTATTTAGATCATCTCCCAAAACATACAAAGCAAATTCTACCCCTCAGTTAAATTGGTCAACCCAGTGCTTTCAGAGGATCAAATTTGTCCAACTATGTACTAATAGAAAAGTTAATGCTATAATAGGGGCCAATATAACTCCCATGGACTTCAATGCTATTTGAATTAGGCTCATGTGGCTAAGAAAAGAGTGGAATCACCAAAAGTGATATGTAAATTTTAATCTTAACCTGTATTCATAACCATCCTTTTCCTGGGGCAAAATAGCAAAAATCTAGTTGCTTGTGAATTACAGTTGTCACACCATTTTTCTTATTGTGGGTATGGTATTAAAAAAAATTCTCTGATTAATTTCAGTCATTCAGAAGTCTTTTGCAACAATGCAATATCAGAAAGTGACTTTCATTTTTTTATTTGTAAAAAAAAAAAACCACATGAAGTAGATTATTGTCATTCCACTGAGTAATAGTCTTTCCATAGGTTGGCAGATGGCTTACAAAGGAAGTTGAGTAATCCGTCGGTCAGGGTTGAAATCAGAACCTTACACCCAAATCACATCTTGAACTTACTTTTCTCTTATATGTGGAGTGTTTGAGAGTTTCCAGATTTCAAACAATTTTGTAGTCTCTGTTCAAATCTTGACTGAATACTGGACACTGTGAAATCAGTTACTGTGAAGTATATCTACTTATAAAAATATTTTGCTGAATGTGGATAGATGGGTTCACCAGTCCCTATTTTAATTTTCTTGGGAGCTTTTCTCTTCTGGAAACTAAGGCATTCTGACTATATCCAACTTTCCCAGTGTATTTGCTTCTAGAATAAGTTGTAGCTTTATCTGATTGGATAGACTGAAATGAATTAAGTGTCATTTCATAAGAGATTGGTTGTCTGTTGCTCTTGCAGAGTTTTGGACAGATTGTCTACCTTGTTTAGGACTTCAGACCAGGAATATCTGGGTGATCCAGAGACAGTTTAAAGATGTGTTTGAAAAGGCATCTTTGGGTAATGACAGAAGATTGTGTATGTAAGTATTCACCAAGGCCCTGCTACAACATTCTGCCATTTTCTTAAATAGGCAATAGGCACAGAATGTGAGCCCTGTTTGGGAGAGATGGATCGGTGACATACTTTTCACACCATGCTCAGTAAATAAGAACTGTCAGTCCAAGTGGATGGCATATCCGTCCTCTTTTGAGATTTAGTAGGTTTTAAGTTTTCATACTATTCACTAAGAAATCCAGAGCTTGCTTTTCCTGTATTATTTAGAACTGAAATAGTTTTAGAAAAGTTTGGGGGTTTTGCAAATATAAATTAGTCCAATAGCATATGAAGGCATAAATTCCCTCTTCTGACTCACAGCCCTGGGGGCTCTGCAGGATGCCAAGTTTCCTTTATATATATATATCCTAGCTCCTAGCTCTTTTAGAAGGTGCCACAAAGGGAACTCTTCTATTTACCATCAGTGTGACACATTGCTTATGGGAATCTCATGCTCATTGACAGAATTTTAGAAGTTTCTTTTCTATCCTTTCGCTAGTATTTGTTCTTCCTTCCCACGCCATACTCAGAGATCATTGAGTAACTAAAAGGAAAGCCCTCATAGATCCAGATTCCAAGACGCAAAACATATAATATCGACCTCTTTTCTGACCCCATGTTCCTGTGAGCACAACAAATTACTCATCCATATGCCTCCTCCCTCTTTCTTCTTTGTTTTCAGTCTCTCGAGGTTTTGTTCCACACCATCAGGTTTTGCTCTCTCTCCTAACTCTAGTGCCTTTTATTTCTTTTGTTTTAAAATATAATAAAAAGATGTTTATACAAGGCTCTCAGTGCCCTAACATAATTAATACTACCAAAAAACTCAAGCAGCATTAAAATATTATTCCAAAAGGAACTTTGCCACCTACAGAAAGTTCTTTATCATCCTTCCATCATTTTGAGAAACATACCATTGGCCCTCTCAAAAAGCCCTTTTGAACAGGCACCTTTTGCAGAGTGCCCAGGTCACCAGATTCATGCTATTTTGGATCAGGGGGAGGAACAAGTTTCAGAGTCAGTATCAACTTGACTTCTTCTTCCCTGTCCCCTCCAATCTGTAATTATCCCAGTCATGTCTCTTCCCATTCCTAGTTCCTTGTCCCAGTCAGTTCTCCTTATCCATCCAGTCCCAGTCTCCACTCCTTCTCATCCCAGTCTCAATCTCATTACCCTAGTCTCACCCTCCAAGTTTATTATTTGACTCCCAATCTCTCCCCACACCCAGTCTCCTTGTCCAGCCAATCCCACTTCCCCACACTTCCTGGCTCATCGTCCAATCTGTCTCTTCCCTCTCTCCCCATTAGCTCCCAGGATCCCTCCGTAGGTTCCTCATCCAATCTCAGTCTCCCTATCCACCCCATGCTGAACTCCTTGTCCTCCATCCTACCCCTTTCCAGTAGACTCACAGATGCTGCTGCATGAGGCAACCAGGAGAACTTCTAAACTGGGGACTGAAAAGACTAATTGAGGGTGTGTACCTTCAACCATAGGAGACTACATCATGGCTGCATTCTTCAAACTGCTTTCATCTCTCCACTAGCATAACTTCTGTCTTGCTTGGGTTCAGCTTCAACCAGCTGTTCTTCATCCATGAACTGACCTTGTCCAACTATAAGGCTGTCTTGGTGGTAATGGTATAGTTATATGTGGTGAAGGATAGCTAGAGCTATGTGTCATCTCCATATTGCTAGTGCTTGGGTTTACGTCATTGTACTGGTTCACCTAGGGGCTGCATATAAATGTTGAATAAAACTAGAGATAGAATTGATCCTTGGAGGATTCCGCAGGTGAGGGTTTAGGGGCAGAGGTGCCTTTACCAGCACTACCCTTCAGTTGAATGTGTGCATATGTGTTTGCAGGATCAAGGCCTTACACAGTGAAGCTAGCTGTCTGGATGGTTTCAGCTTGTTAATGCACAACCATTTTTGAGATTTGTGTGTGAAAAACATGTGTCATCAGCCTGGAGGTTCTCACACTTTCACATATCAACAATGAATGTATTTATTTCGAACTTTGCAAAAAACAGCAAACAAAAGACTATTTCACTTTTGAGCTGAGACTAAGCATAGAATATTTCAGCTGAAAAGAAATTTTCTGACAGTTATGGGAATGTGAAAATGGTGGGTTACAAGACAAGGCTCAATATCACCCTAATTGCCTCTTTTGCTAGTAAACAAACATTATAAATAAGTTTTTTTTTTCAAATTCAAGAGCATTAAACTTCTAAATATGGAAGAACATTTTCATCTTGCAGACTTTTGTTGTGCATGTCAAGCAATGGGCTTTTGAATGAGTCATTCAGTCTTTCAATTCTCTGAAGAGATTTTCCTTTAGTAATCTTGAGAGCCTAATGTTTCCTTAGAGGAAGGTCATTCTCTGATTTAAGACCCACCCAGAGAAGGCAGCCTGTAGCCTTAATAGCTTTTGTGTCAGAACTCTTGTGTGGGGGGTGAACTGGACAATGCTGTGTAGACTCTCTCAATCATACAGGAAGCCAGTTTAAACCATTTCTTACTCAGCAAGACTGACTTCTTGTTACACCCACTTGCTTTGTTCAGTTTGCTTCCACGTCGATTAGTATTGGAGCCACTGTGTCTAAACTGGAATTTTGAACCACACCTGGCTTCAAAACTTCTACACAGTTGATGTGCCGCCCCTTCTACAACTTCTTTGTGTATCTCCCCCCAAAAAACTTACCAGGCCCATAGTAATCAGAGAAGTCACCCTCTCTGTTTGTTATACCACCTCTCCACGTTAGTCTAAAGATAGAATAGGACACTATGGCATCCCTGCAGCTCTTAGCGTTACTGAGAATGGATCAGATTGCTGAGAGTTCACGTCTGGCACAAAGTGCTGCAGGTTTCTACCTTCATGAGAACTAGCTAATACTGTAAATAACTAGTCATGCTATATAAAAGGGGCAATATTATTACAAAGGCATAGAAGTTTACATACCCTACTCTGTCACTACCTTAAGTGAAAAAATAGCCATGGATGCATTAATGCCATTGTGATATAACTCATTATTAAAATATTTGTGTTATATTTGTATGCACTGATATGATGATCATGACTAGCCCTCGCTTGTGTCAAAATATAAAAGGAAAAGTATAGCTAGATGCACACAGCTATCCAATTATGTGTTTTCAGGCCCTTGTCCTGATGCTGCTAATATTGATTGTGATATTAATGTAAATGTATTGCTCATTGTGGTTTTTATTTCAGAGTTTATTAATTTGAAAAAAAGGAAAACAAAAAAGTCCTTGTGGGACAGCCATATCCCAACAGAGAACATCGAAAAGTGGAAAGTCTGCAAAAATAATAAAACACAGCATCTCAAGCCACACACAAACTTTCCTGTCATCGGGGACGCACAGCCAGCTGGTGTAGCCCATGACATGTGCCTAACCAGCTAGGAGATGCCCTCATGCAACCCATTTCCCAGGCAGTCTTTGCCAAAGAGGCTTATAGTGAAACCTGGCTGGCTTCCCCAGCAGAAATCCTGGAAGAATGGGAATGGTAGTTCCACTCACTCTCCCTCAGTCAATGAATCCCACCATTAGTGCTCTTTCACAAATTCAGGGAGTGGCATTTGTAAAAACAACCCTTCTATGCTCACAGGAGCAAATCTGGCCTAATCAGTTTTCAAAATAGATGACAAATGCTGTTCTGTACATTTGTATTGAAAATGAGACAATAGCCATCAGGGAGCTCGGGCTGTCCTGTATATCGCCTACCTGGGAATTGTCAGACCAAATCACTAGATTCTGTCCTGCTGGGTCAGATGATTCCCAGCACCTGCTTGCTGGGCACCTCTCCAGAAGAGGGCTGTCTGTTCCCCAGCCCTGCTGCTCCTTAAACATGCAGACCACTCTGTTACACAGTACACATAAGCAGCTGATGATTTCATTTGCATTGCTGATGGATTGTTAGAACATAAAGCTTTGATTTTTATGTTAGAGTACTTTAAAGGAATTTTTTTAACGAAGGTGATCATGTGAAGAACTGTTCCATAGTTTTTTAATGTTTATATTTTACTCTGAAGCATCTAATACCACCAGACTTTTAACTTTTCTTTTCCTGAAGGGTTTGTCTTTTTTCCATTTGGCACAGTGTAGTTCTTGTGTCTCTGTTTCTCATGAAGCACCAAGTACCAGAGCTCTGCTTTGTTCATTTCCTTCTTTGTATAAAAGACATCATCAACAACATCAGCACAGTTATCAAAATATTTTTTTTCTTTTTTATTGCAACAGTGATCATGGAAGGAGCTGGATTTACAACTCTTGGAACTAAAGTGGTCTATTCATTGAAGATTTATTATTTAATATCTACAGAGCAGTTGTTCCCAGAGGCACCCATCAGGATCAGTGCTATGCACTGTACAAATATATATGTAGATATAGTCACTGCCCTGAAGAGCTCATAGTCTAAGGCTTGGTCTGCACTTAAAAGTTAGGTTGAGATAGCTACATTGGTCTAGGATATGAAAAAAACACACCCCAGATTGACATAGGTATCTTAACCTATGCCTAGATGCAGTGATATTGACGAAAGAGTATTTCTGTTGACAAAACTACTGTCACTCCTGGCTACACTGACAGAAGAATCCTTCCACCAGTGTAGGCTGTGTCTACACTACAGGGTTTTGCTAGCATAGCCACGGTGACCTTAAATACCTGATCCTTCAGTTGCCTCCACCCAGGCAAACCCCTATATCTGCATGGAAGCAGTTGCCTTACAAGACTAGTGTAATATAACGGATGAAGGGAGAAGGATACAATGCAACATATATAATTTGTACATACTTATATGTTTGCAGTTTTACTAAGTTATCAAGTGCCAACTATCCCCACCTACCCCTCAAACTAGCCAGTGTAATTGATTAGCTGATTTAGACTCTAAAACTTTAAATTCAGACGTGACGATCATGATATCTAGTCTGACCTGCATATTGCAGGCCACAAAACCTCACCCCCACCACACAATCCTGTAATGGACCCATAACCTCTGGCTGAGTTACCAAGTCCTTAAATCATGGTTTAAAGACTTCAAGTTACAAAGAACCCACCATTTACAATAGTTTAAACCTTCACATGACCCCTGCCCCATGCTGCAGAGGAAGGTAAAAAACCCCAGGGTCTCTGCCAGTCTGACCTGAGAGATAATTCCCCAAATATGGTGACCCCAAATATGGTGATCAGTTACACCCTGGGCATGTGGGCAAGACCCACAAGCCTGACACCTGGGAAAGAATTCTCTGTTGCAACTCAGAGCCCTCCCCATCTAGATGTTTCTTATAGATGTCACAACAAATTTGGAGGTATTGCAAAAATTCTGCTTAAAAAACAAAATCTGTCCCCAAGCAAACCTTTTTATGTACTGTGACAGGGTCAGGCCAGATGGCTACAAAAGAGTGGCCGAAGGTAGATACATTAGTTCCAGGTTAAGCAGATCCCTTTTCCCTGGGTAAAATAACAGGGACTATCCCAGAACACTCAGGAACTTTCTAGAACTAATTAAGGCAGGCAGGCTAATTAGGACACCTGTAGCCAATTGGGAAGCTGCTAAAATTAATTAAGGCTAATCAGGACACCTGGTTTAAAAAGGCTCTCACTCCAGTTAGTGAGGTGTGTGTGTGTGTGCAAGGAGCTGAGAGTGAAAGGGCATGCTGCTGGAGGACTGAGGAGTACAAATGCTATCTGGCACCAGGAGGAAGGTCCTGTGGTGAGGATACAGAAGGTGTTGGGAGGAGGCCATGGGGAAGTAGCCCAGGGAGTTGTAGCTGTCACACCGGTGTTACACAAAACACTATAGACAGCTGTGATCCACAGGGCCCTGGGCTGGAACCTGGAATAGAGGGTGGGCCTGGGTTCCCCCTATCACCCCAACTCTGTATTGGATACAGGAGGAGTTGACTTGGACTGTGGGTCCCACCAGAGGGGAAGGTCCCTGGCCTGTCCCCTGACCCACTAGGTGGACCAGCAGAGACTGTGGGGATTGTTCTCCTTCCTTTTCCCTCTGCTGGCCAGTGATGAGGTTATCTGAGTGAATGGCAGATTTGAGCCATGAAAGTGGCCAAATGGAGAGCTACTGTGAATCTCTGAGGAGAGCAAAATCTACCAATAAGTGCAGGACCCACCAAGGTAAAGGAGGAACTTTGTTACAATACTAAATACATAAACACAATTTTTTAAAATGCATACAAATTTGGCACATTGGTTTGACTAATTCTAAGCACAACATCTTCTGTTTTAAGAAGGATTGGCAGTGTGAATTTTCTGCCAAACTATTCTATCAAAGAGCTTCAGACTTGACCTTAAGGGACTAATACTGGACTGTAGAAGTTACCTGTCATTTAGGTCTTACTGAAGTCTGCAGCAGAATGGCAGGATTTTTTCACTACCTCACGCTACACGCAAGTGTTAATTGTGGCCAACTTTTTAGGGTAGGTATGGCTCATTAGACTCCACTCTTGTATAAGGAAATTGGGAGTAACCCTTAGGGAAAAGGAGCTAGGGTAAAGGACAGAGCGATCTGAAAAGGAAGGGACTTTAGAGGTAGCCAAGCAAATAAGTATAGGAGGACTTAGGACAGAGCACAACAGTGCTAACAGTTAAAATAATCATTTATCTACATGTTGGCAACTGAGATAGAAGAGGAAAATAAGTGATGGTTTTGCAGATATGAATAAGTGGGAACCATAAATGCATATTGATTTTTTTTCTGGTGGTGACCATTATGTACATGCTACCTGAGGAAATAAAGTAAGTGGCCAGAAAGGATCAATAATATCCTCCCTGCCTTGTATAGGTTGAACTCCCAATCATGAATGAGTAAGAATTGTTAGTTATCTAATTGGATATAAAATTTCTCCTTGACTTATAGCTTTTTTACTTCTGTTTGGTAAGTTTTATGCTATGTAAGCTTTTTGTTTTGTTTTAAAAAAACTTGATGGCAATACAACATTGGCTATTTCAAGTCAATGTAGGGAGTGTTCTTACATCATGTGTTTACTTTGATTCAAATTAATTAATAATTGCTTGCATGTCTCTTTATATGATATGGCATTTTCTTATCAAGAAAAAGTCTTTTGTTTAAAGAAAACTGGTTGTAAATTTATACTATTTTGCATAGCCTTAAACTTGCTTTCAGCAAAAATCCGTACCTCAGTGTGACAAAATATAGAGACCATGTAGGTGAGGTAATAATTTTTTATTGGACCAGCTTCTGTAATAAAAGATAAATTACCTCCCCCACCTTGTCTCTCTAATATCCTGGGACCAACACGGCTACAACAACATGGCATGTGACAAAATATAAATATTTCAATGGATGTCCAAGCATACCAGGGCCATCTGCAAACTGTAGAGTGATGTAGGCTCTCTGTCTGACTGGCAGGGGCTTGGAAAAGTTCTTTGCATTCCTTAGCCAGAATCTATAGTTCTAGGTTCTGCCATATGGGCAGTACAGTGGTCTGAATCAAACATCACAGTAATAAAACTCTGACCTCACTGAAGTCAGTTGCAGATCTCCCCCTGACTTCAACAGGGTTAGGATTTCACCAGTGTCTACAGACATATATATGATCTATGTATTCACAATACTCTTGCTAAAAGTGTTCCCACAGCCATCTTGAAAGCTCTTTATGGGCTTGACTAATCCAGTCAGGAAGTAGAATCAATACTATGTGACTAATCACTGAGTCCAAATAGCTAAATGCAAATTAGTGATAACTCAAAGCAACTGTTACAGCAAATAGTTTGCTAGTAATCCATAGGCTGAAAAAAATATTCTCAAATCATTTGTTAAAGAATTTTGACTTTTCATTACTATTGTATTGCAGGAGTTTCCAGAGGTATAAAGGAGAATTGAGGCCACATTCTGCTCTCTATACAAACCACTTAAGATGTGGTCATGCCACAGACAAATATGTAAAACTGAAGTCTGTTAGCAAATAATTCCTGAACAGAAAAAGCTGATAAAGTTATGAAATAGTTTGCTGCAAATAGTCCATTCAGATCTACTTCAGTGACCCTCGTGAGTATGGACTGCAGAATTTGAGTGTACATTCTTTTACTATGCATCTGTGATACAAATATGTCCATAACAAACCCATCTCTTCTTATTTAGTTTTGTTGCAGTGCAATTAAGATTATTATATTGATTTAGATTATGAAACCTAGCTATTTACATTATTTAGGCCTTGAATCTGCAAACACATGTTTGAGAACTTTGGCCCAGATCCACAAAGATATTTAGGCACCTAAATCCCCTTTTTAGTCACCACTGCAAATCCGATCCACAAAACCCCTGCTCAGCTTTCACCTAATCCTGTAGATGCCTAGGTATTCAGAGTAAATGTTCCCTAAGCATTGCAATGTAAGCCCGATCTCAGACTCTGACTTGAGCCCAACCCCCTTCTGTCTACACACAAATCTCTCAGACTTTGGGCTCAGGCCTAGTACCCTAGGTCAGACTCCAGAGAAGTGGAGGGGTCAAGCTCAACTCAAGCCAGGATCCAGGGTTCAAGCCCTGTTGCTTTGCAGCGTAGACACAGAACATACACACACTGACTCAGGTCCTGGGAGTCCACCAAAGGTGTCCCACAATACCATGGGCCAACTTCTTTTGTCCTCTTTATCCCAACAATCTCTAATCAACTTGAGGGAAACAGAAGCAACCCTCCTTTGTTTAATGCAGCAGTTCAGCAAGTCAGCGTTTAACTCTTCCATTGTTTTCTGACAGGCGAGCTGCAAACACACCAGCAGAGAGCCTTCTGTGTTTGCAATGAAGACGGAACAGAAGTCGTCTTTTGCAAAGCGTTCTGCTTCATGGTCATGGGAGCACATCCAGGTTTTGGTAAACCTCTAGTGCAAGGCCATCAAAACAGTGGATTTTAGTAAAAATAACAGGAATGATCCAGACATGCCAAACCCATGAGAAAAGCACAAAAATTGGGCTTGTTGGCTTAATTGGCTTGTGAGTTGGTTGGCTCGTTTTTGGCTTGTAGCTTGTTGCTGCTTCCCTTTTTTTTTTTTTTTTTTTGATCAGCTCCCAGCAAGCAGGAGCAAGGGGAGGGGGGCAAGGGGGAGAGAGTCAGGGTGCACAGAAGGCCCACCACAGTCCCAAACTGCATGCCAGGAGGATCTAGTCACATAGAATGTTGAGGTTTTTAGGGATTGGCTTGTTTTGGCCTTGTTTTGAAATGGGATTAGCTTGATTTTTTGGCAGTTGTGAAAGTCAGGGTACTTATTTACCGGGTGAAAGCTGGCAGCTGTGGAATGTTCACACATACTAGCAAAGAAGCTGGCAGTGTTGCAAATTTATCGGCACAGTGAGCAGTGCAGGGAGTGGATTAAATGGGTCAAGACTGAAAAACCAGGGACTAAAACCTTACCTTGCACAACTTGCTAATATCATCCCTGTTTTATGAGGAGTTTGTCTTGTACATGGTTTCACTAATTGTACTTGTTCATGCACTATGTTTTTTTTCTGCTAGTGTAACGCCAACAGACACTGGTCGCAGGCAGGCAGGATCAAACCTGGGACCTCTTGAGCTTAGTGCATGAGCCTCTACCGCATGAGCTAAAAGCTGACTGGGTGTTAGCGAAGGCTGTAAAGCAGACTCATTTTTTTTCTCTCTCTAAATGGTGTTCGTGCCACTAGATGTGACAGAACACCACACCTAGGAGGTGTGTGGGTTACACAAGGTACTGTTGTTACTAGTATGTTGGCATGGTAATGGCAGCTGGCCTGCCTGGCATTGGATGAATGTTGTACTTTTCTAATACGCTTTTATAAATAAAGCTTTATATTTCTTCAAGAACATTTATTACTATCACTGCATCACATCATACAATGTGTACCCAAAATAATAAACACATGATCAGGGACAATTAGGAATTAGTAAGTAAACACTATTCCTCCATACAGTTAGCTACATAAATCCATACTCCAATCATTTCCTACATCAAGCCATACTGTGTATCCCACCCTGCCCCATTTCATAGGTGGTCATGTCATTCATAAGTACGTTGCATGGCAATCAACTCCCCACTGCTCCCATGCACTGAATCCCCCCACAATCAATGAGCCCAACCTCCACAAGCATATTCATAAAGACATTCTTCCCCTTCTTCCATCAGGCCCCTTCTTTCATGCAAGCCCATAGTGTGGGAGCATAAAGTATCCCTGATTTCTGTTGCCTAGGTGAATCCAGCTCCAGCTGTATGTGTTAGCTGCACTTTCTGGCTGAGTGTACTGATTCAGCAGTCCCTCCCTGTCACGGGTCCATTCAGGGGGAAATAGCTCACCCCAGGCTTCACAAAGACTGTGAAGAGCACAGCACTCCACAGTAATGTGGACAGCATTGATGACATTGGAATCCATTGGGTCTGTAGACGTCTGCAACAGGATTTCTATCTGCAAAAAGCACATTCAACAACCATTCCGCACCTGCTGACAGCAAAATTAAACCATCTTTTGCCAGGGCTTCTGAAATCAGGGTATGGTTTTATAAGCCAAGGCAAAAGGGGTCTAGAGGGTCCCCCAGAATAATGGTGGGGACAGCAACTCCATTTATGACAATACTACTTGGTAGGAATAGTGTCCCAGACTATCCATTACTGTAGAATCCTGATCAGTGAAAAATCCTGGCATCATGAACTTTCCCAGTGCAATCCATGCTGCCATTCAAAAAAATCACCCTCTGTGGTCCATGGGGGCCTGCATAGCAATGGCGTAGCACTCTTTGCAGTTTATGGGCTTGTGTTCCTTGAGGAGGGCAAACTATGGGCACATGAGTCCCATCAATGGCCCCAGTGCAGTTTGGAAGACCCATTGTCTCAAAGCCATCAATGACTTCAGGAATATCTTTTATGCCCGCCCCCTTGGGGTAAACCACATGCCTGATTGTCTCAGAAACCTCTGCCACCATTTTAACCACAGCTGACTTTCTAACACCAAACAGGTTTGCAGTGGATCTGTAGCAGTCTGGGTAGCCAGCTTCCAGAAGGTCATAACATCCCACTTCTGGATTGGCAAAGGTTTTCTCATGCATGGCAGACCCTGTTCAAATCCTTTCTTTCAATCATGTAGAGAAGGGAATTGAACCTGGGTCTCCCACATCCAGGTGAGTGCTCTAACCACTGGGGTAAAACTTAAAAGGTGGGCAGTACCTCCTCCTACACTATTTTGTGTGGAGTGAGGCAGGTGCCCCAATCTTTCTCACAAGAAACAACTCAGGTGCCTAAGCTGCCTGGCTCCAGGAGAGGGGTTCCTGGCTATGGATCCCTACTAGAGATAGGTGTCCCTCTGCAGTCTAGACTTAAGCACTTATCTGTGTGAGTTGGTGGGGCTTAAGTCACACCCCTCTGGGCGGCATCTCCCATTGGCTGGTTTAAGCTGCCTAGCATACTGGCTTTTGTGGATTGCATTCTAAAGTGCCTATCCCTCCCATTCATTATATAGGGAGCCTAAGTGCCTAACTCAGGCTTTGTGTTGTTCCAGTGATTTTCTAGTCAACTAAAGTTAGGTGTTACAATGCCTAACTTTCCCTGTTGTGGATTTGGGCCACTGTGCATACAGTTAGTCCCATTGAAATCAATAGGCCACCTCAGGCAAAACGTTACTGGCAGGTGAACAACCCCCAGGGGTTGGAAGGGACAACTCCCAGGTCCTAGCCCTATGTCTCTTCACAAACACCAGCCCTCACTCCTAGGGAGGTCACCATTAACACCTTGGAAAAAGTATCTTATTTAACAATGGAACAAAACCTTGATCTAACTCAGGTAAAGCCGGGAGTAAACCCAGAGAAGGATATCTAGCAGGATTTACACAGACTCCCTTGCCCCTTGTACAGCACAAGTCCCTCAACGCTAGCTAGACAGACACAGACTGTATGCCCCACAACCCGCCTTTGGTCAGTCTAAGCTGTATGCACATTCTGATATGTATGAGTGGTATGCACTGTGAGCTCAGAAAGGTGTGTGTTGCTGTATGATTTCAGCTGTCCTGGTGACTCCAGGCTGTGTGTCTGCAGGGGTCCCCTTTGCAATCACCAGTGCAGCAGGTGGCTTTCCCACTAGCAACTATTCCTTCAAACTCCACACCCCTGTGCTTTGGTGTCAGTCTGCCCCTTGCTCACTGCCACTAGCAGTGGGATTGCTACTGCTTTGTTCTCTCTCTCCCACAATCTGCTCATTGGCTCAAACCCGCCCAGGAGCTCTGTAGCCAATTTTGTTTTGGCACACCCCACCCCCACACACCTCACCACTTAAATATACCGGTCCCCAGGTAGCGCTCAAGCCCGGTATCTAGGCCATCCTCAGCACAGCTGTATGAGCCAGGTAGGGGGAACCCCTCTATTTGGGCTTTGAGACTGTCAGGCTGTTCCTGCCTCATTGCTCTGTGGTCCCCTTACTGTAGGGCCAGGCTTAGGTGCTTCCTCCCTCCTTGCTCCTACCTCTCTGCTCCTTGCCTCCCATGGAGCCAGGACTAGAGTCAGTTGCTTCCAGTGAGCCACCCCACTAGTAGGGGCCCAGTGACTCATTCTGGCCTGTCTCCTGGCTTCTAGAACTAGGCTCATGATCCTCCCCATTTCGTGGCTTGGGCTCAAAGTGGCAAGGCCACAGCATGCTCCAGTGGACCACCGTGTCTGTTCTATCTGCCAACACTGCTCGTATCTTGTATTATGGCCATCTGGGGTACAGGATCCCACAAACAATGTGCAGTTCAGGGCCCCAGGTTGCATTCAGTTTGAAGCACCTTTGCTGCCTGAGTAGGATCTGGTCCCCCAGGACTAATGGCCTGATACCAACATATCTGCAGTAGCCCCATTTCTGCTCATCTAGCGCACCTCCATTAGTGGCCACAACCCAGCCTGCCTCACTGAGGCTTCGGTGATGCTCATGGAACCTTTCTGGGGATCCTGGTTCCCTGGGGCTCCATGTTGGATACTGTGACAGGGTGCTGAATGAGAAGCACTTAATCATAGAATATCAGGGTTGGAAGGGACCTCAGGAGGTCATCTAGTCCAACCCCCTGCTCAAAAGCAGGACCAATCCCCAATTAAATCATCCCAGCCAGGGCTTTGTGAAGCCTGACCTTAAAAACTTCTAAGGAAGGAGATTCCACCACCTCCCTAGGCAACGCATTCCAGTGTTTCACCACCCTCCTAGTGAAAAAGTTTTTCCTAATATCCAACCTAAACCTCCCCCACTGCAACTTGAGACCATTACTCCTTGTCCTGTCCTCTTCTACCACTGAGAATAGTCTAGATACATCCTCTCTGGAACCACCTCTCAGGTAGTTGAAAGCAGCTATCAAATCCCCCCTCATTCTTCTCTTCTGCAGACTAAACAATCCCAGTTCCCTCAGCCTCTCCTCATAACTCATGTGTTCCAGACACCTAATCATTTTTGTTGCCCTTCGCTGGACTCTTTCCAATTTATCCACATCCTTCTTGTCGTGTGGGGCCCAAAACTGGACACAGTACTCCAGATGAGGCCTCACCAATGTCGAATAGAGGGGGACGATCACGTCCCTCTCTCTGCTCGCTATGCCCCTACTTATACATCCCAAAATGCCATTGGCCTTCTTGGCAACAAGGGCACACTGCTGACTCATATCCAGCTTCTCGTCCACTGTCACCCCTAGGTCCTTTTCCGCAGAACTGCTGCCTAGCCATTCGGTCCCTAGTCTGTAGCTGTGCATTGGGTTCTTCCGTCCTAAGTGCAGGACCTTGCACTTATCCTTATTGAACCTCATCAGATTTCTTTTGGCCCAATCCTCCAATTTGTCTAGGTCCCTCTGTATCCTATCCCTGCCCTCCAGCGTATCTACCACTCCTCCCAGTTTAGTATCATCCGCAAATTTGCTGAGAGTGCAATCCACACCATCCTCCAGATCATTTATGAAGATATTGAACAAAACTGGCCCCAGAACCGACCCCTGGGGCACTCCACTTGATACCGGCTGCCAACTAGACATGGAGCCATTGATCACTACCTGTTGAGCCCGACAATCTAGCCAACTTTCTACCCACCTTATAGTGCATTCATCCAGCCCGTACTTCTTTAACTAATCAGCCTCTGCCACTCCAGCCCCAATCAAGGGGAATGGATTGGGGCTGGTTGGATAACCCTGTGTCTGTCTGATAATGAGCAGTACCTCCCAGCGTCATTAGCCAGGCCTATAAAAGCTAGGAGGAAGCCAGAAAGAAGGGAGGAAGACAAAAGCCAGGCACATAAGGAGCTGGGAGTCTTCTGATCTGTTGCTGGCTAGGCCTGCACTTAGCAAAGTTGGCTGTGAAACCTGTACATAGGTGGAAAGTGGTGGCTGGAAGGCAACTGTAAATAAAGAACACTGGTGTTGCATCAAGCTGAGGCGTTCCTGACTGATTGGAGAGGGCAATAGGGGCTGAAACCAGAGGGACCCAGCGTGCGCCTCTCTACAGACACCCAGGGTCATGTCTATTGCAGCTGGCCATGCTTGCCAAACACTATTCACACATGTAATTGCTTGCAGGGTCAGAACTTTAGCTGTTATCCATCTTAGGTAACTGCAAGATAATTTTCTCCATGCACGGAACTGAGGTACTATTAAGTTACTCTCCCCACCCTTAACTGTAGCATATTTATTTCATATCTACTAGCCGTTACTAGTTGTTGTTGTTTTACACTTTCACTTTTAATGTATTTTCCAATAACATCACTGCAACATACTGTTTTTGGAAGGAGTTTTCAACTACTCCAGAAGATAATACTGATGACACCCACAGTTTTTCAGTGAAAAATATAAGTTATACTTAAGGATCACTTCATCTCTCATTTGAAATGCTACCTGGGAGGCAGAGATGAAAGTAAGCTGGTCCGGTCCGGTATACCAGCAAGAGCCGGTACGCCATGCCAGACCAGACCGGACCGGCTTCCCTGGTGGTGATTTAAAGGCCCCAGGGCTCCCAGCGAGAGCCCCGGAGCCTTTAAATTGCCTCTTCCAGTTGAGGCCACGCCCCCACTCAGGACTCCGGTGTACCGGTAAATCCTTTAAATTACTTTCACCCCTGCTGGGAGGTAAAAACTACTGCTTGTTTGTTTTTTTAGATAGATGGCAGTACTACTACATAACCGTTTAGGAGAGGCATTTAACGTTGTATCAACTGAACCTGCAAGGGGGGGGGGCATTTCAAAAACCAGACATTACGTTCGTGTCTGCTCCAAATGTAATATTCCAATTTTGGTGAAGTTAAACATTTTAGAACAGGGGTTGGCAACCTTTCAGAAGTGGTGTGCCGAGTCTTTATGTATTCACTGTAATTTAAGGTTTTGCGTGCCAGTAATACATTAACATTTTTAGAAGGTCTCTTTCTATAAGTCCATAATATATAACTAAACTCTTGTTGTATGTAATGTAAATAAGGTTTTTAAAATGTTTAAGAAACTTCATTTAAAATTAAATTACAATGCAGAGCCCTCCGGACCGGTGGCCAGGACCCAGGCAGTGTGAGTGCCACTGAAAATCGGCACGCGTACCAAAGGTTGCCTACCCCTGTTTTAGAAGAGCTGAGCTTTTGATCTTTCTGGAGACTGATATAACTGAGGTAGATGGCACACTGAAGTACAAAAGAATTAAGCTTCTCTCCAGAGAAAGGTAAAAGCTCGGATTCTATTCAAGCTTTTCAAGAAACTGGTAGACCTGCTGTTCTTTGGAAGCAAAGAAAGCAGCTGCTGTGACTTTGAATCTAATTAATAACTGTTCCAAAGGCTTTGCAGATGATCCCATCTTTAGCAATGCAGGAATTTTTAATTTGTAAAACTGGCCTAGTGACAATGACTCTCCTAAGACCTAAGGAGAAAAAGTGGTTCTGGCAATGTGATCACACTATACTCACCTTTTGGAAAATAAAGAGTACAAAGTTATTGAAGCATTACCACAATACAAAGAGCCCAAATCTGCATCCAGAAATTGAACTCTGCACAGGTTGCCTCTGCACCATGTGGCAGGAGATATTACTTCAGTCTTGTGAAAATTATAAAGATGTACTATCGCTTTGTCCTAAAAATTGTCCTAAAGATCCTAACAAGTATTATAGAGTGTAAAAAGGATGACCCCCCCCCCCAGTTGATGTTCATTATAACTGGAGGGCAAACCAGATGTGAAGTTCACCAGATGTGATGTGCTTTCTGCTTTAATGATTTGAAGGGTTAATGAAGATGTCAGGTAGAACTAGACCTTTTTTTATCTAGTTGTTATTCCACATGACTGTATTCCTATCCAAAACAATATGAATTATTTTTGATCTAGGATTTAATAGGACACACTATAATATGTTTCACTAGGTCAATGTATTTCATTTACTTTATTCTTTTTTATCCACTCATTTTATGATTCTAGCAAAGTAGGGAATCTTGTTGGTTGGGAAAGATTTATTCTTTATAAACCTTCACTACTTAATTCTGCATGGAGCTTGGATCCTGCAAAGATTTATACACTGACCTTTAAGCAGTCAGTGGGATTATCTACATGCTTGCAGGTGCATCAGCACATCCATTTGTTCAGGATCAGACCTAAAAAAAAATTCTCTTAATATTTCTTCCATAATTTTACTAGGAATAGCTGTTAGATTTACAGGACATTGATTGTCAGCATTGCCTGAATTTCAATGAACAACTTTCAGTGGCTCAGCCCAGGATCACTGCCAAAACAAAATTTTACAAGACAAAATAATTTCCATGCAAATTCAAGCCAGAGCACTCGTCTCGTCTCCATTCCTTTATCTAATAGTTCTGATTGTCCCAAACCTTCAGATAAATTCTGCTTTAGTCTTCTGAAATGGCACATAGACAAATGACCAGAAAATTCCTTTTCAAGGCCAATTTTTTCCAGATTAGGTCAGATTTAACAAAATCACCTCAAATCCCAACATACCAATCTCAACCTTTTACTTACTTTTTTCCTGTATGTAGATATCAAAAACACTCACCAGCCACTAAAACTGTTCTAGACTTTCTCCTTCTTTCATGTGCGACCTATCTATCCATACTCAATTCACCTAAAAATAGCAAAACCTTTCAACATACTTTAACAGGTTCCTACACTATTCTGTGTTAAAATACATAAGTGTCCATCATCTAATCCCATAGGAAATACCCAGAAGTAAACCTGGCACCCAGGTGACAAAAATCTTTGAAATAGCTCACAATGGACAGAGCTTGACTCCCTCTGAAGTCAGTCAGTTGCAGAACTCCCACTTAATTGACTGCAGGATCAGACCTTGTGCAGTTCTTTCTCACATTGGATTTCATCATGAAAGATGTTGAGCACTCTCAGCTCTTGCAGGACTTCAACGTACACAGCACGTTATGGGATCAGGATAAACTTTTGGCAATCCTTGTTTATAATCACACCCTAATCTTAATATTCCCAAGAGATAGCATTCCATAGCAAAGGTAAGAATTCCAGGGCTTTTTTAAAAGACCTTGTCTGACACAGGTGGAGTCTGGAGGGTTGGGGGGTCAAAGGAGGGTGTCCCTCCCTCCACCAAACTGCAAGCCTCAGGGGCAGGCAGCCTGAATGTGCAATGCAATGAGTTCTGCAGAGGAAACAAGATGTGCCACTCCCAGTTTGTGCCCTTGAGGCAAGGAGTCAGAATCTTGTTTATAAACAGATTTCAGAGTAACAGCCATGTTAGTCTGTATTCGCAAAAAGAAAAGGAGTACTTGTGGCACCTTAGAGACTAACCATTGGTCTCTAAGGTGCCACAAGTACTCCTTTTCTTTTTATAAACAGAGTGATTAACAGTTGATTAAGATAAGAAGACTTAAGTTCAATGATCTGTTCCAAACTTGGTGAGCTGCAAAAAGTAAGTAGCCTAAATGATAGAAAATAATTGTAGATTTTTCTACAGTTGTTTCAGTTGTTGTATTCAAGAGCTTGTAACAAAGTTACTAATATCTTTCTTTGAGAAGATAACTGATTTTTCAGACAAACGAAACGCAATAGAGCTAATCTACCTGGATGTCAGTAAGACATTTGATACAGATCCACATGAGAAATTATTAGTTAAATAGGAAAAGATGGGGATTGTTGGACGCCATCAGGTGATCGACGGACATCTATCTAGAACACATCACTGGGCATTGGCAATACCAGGAGGGATGAGCCAGAGTGCCGATGAGAAGCAAAATCAGAAAGTAACTGAAATATTTCTCTGATGGATTATGTGTACTAAGGGACAATTTATCCTAAATGCTCAATTACTGAGGGACAATCTACACTCATTCCCATATTTGCTTTTTACAACCAACTATCAGTATAGTTTTTCATGAGTGATGTACCCGAGTTTTCAGATTTTAATATCTAAACTGTACCATTAAATTTATTCACCTCAATTTGGGTTATTGCAGATTATGTACTGTAAGTATCTCATGTCTTTTTAACCAGAGTTTGCACTTTTGGATAAGGTAAGCCCTACACCCAGATGTACAGACACTTTTTAAAATCTGTGTATTATATAATTTTTAACATTAGTTTTAATAAAAAAAATTTAATCCAAGAACTGAAAGGTGGATAAGGAACTGGTTAAAGGGAAGACTACAAAAGGTCATACTGAAAGGTGATCTCTCAGGCTAGACTAGAGGAAGGTTACTAGTGGAATTCCTCATGAATCAGTCTTGGGACAACCTTTTTTTAACATTTTTATTACTGACCATGGCACAAAAAGTGGGAGTGTGCTAATAAAATATGCAGAGGACACAAAGTTGGGAGGTATTGCCAATACCGAGGAGGACTGGAATATCATACAAGAAGATCTGGATGACCTTGTAAACTGGAGTAATAGAAATGGGATGATATTTAATAGTGCGAAGTGCAAGGTCATATATTTAGGGACTAACAAAAAGAATTTTTGCTATAAATTTTTGGGGACTTAGCAGTTAGAAGTGACAGTGGAGGAGAAAGAGCTGGGGGTTTTGGTTAATCACAGGATGACTATGAGCCATCAATGTGATGTGGCTATGAAAAGGCTTATGTGTCCTGGGGTGCCTCAGGCGAGATATTTCCAGAAGAGACAGGGATGTGCTAGTACCATTATACAAGGCTCTGATGAGACCTCTTCTGGAATACTGTGTGCAGTTCTGGTCTCCCATGTTTAAGAAAGATGAATTCAAACTGGAAAAGGTGCAGAGAAGGGCTACTGGGATGATCAGAGGAATGGAAAACCTGTCTTATGAGAAGAGACTTAACGACCTTGGCTTGTTTAGTCTAACCAATAGAAGGCTGAGGGGAGATATGAGCGCTCTGTATAAATACATCAGAGGGATAAATACCATGGAGGGAGAGGGGTTATTTAAATTAAGCATCAATGTGGACCCCAGAACAAATACATATAAACTGGCCATCAACAAGTTTAGGCTTGAAATTAGGCAAAGATTTCTAACCATCAGAGGAATGAAGTTCTAGAGCAGCCTCCCAAGGGGAGCAGTGGGGGCAAAAAAACCTAACTGGCTTTGTCAAGGTTCCTCCCCCACTCTGAACTCTAGGGTACAGATGTGGGGACCTGCATGAAAAACCTCCTAAGCTTATCTTTACCAGCTTAGGTCAAAACTTCCCCAAGGTAACAAATATTACCCCCGTTATCCTTGGAATGGCCGCTACCACCACCAAACTAATACTGGTTACTGGGGAAGAGCTGTTTGGATGCGTCCTTCCCCCCAAAATACTTCCCAAAACCTTGCACCCCACTTCCTGGACAAGGTTTGGTAAAAAGCCTCACCAATTTGCCTAGGTGACTACAGACCCAGACCCTTGGATCTTAAGAACAATGAACAATCCTCCCAACACTTGCACTCCCCCTTTCCTGGGAAATGTTGGATAAAAAGCCTCACCAATTTGCATAGGTGACCACAGACCCAAACCCTTGGATCTGAGAACAATGAAAAAGCATTCAGTGTTTTACAAGAAGACTTTTAATAAAAAATAGAAGTAAATAGAAATAAAGAAATCCCCCCTGTAAAATCAGGATGGTATATATCTTACAGGGTAATTAGATTCAAAAACATAGAGAACCCCTCTAGGCAAAACCTTAAGTTACAAAAAAGATACACAGACAGAAATAGTTATTCTATTCAGCACAATTCTTTTCTCAGCCATTTAAAGAAATCATAATCTAACACATACCTAGCTAGATTACTTACTAAAAGTTCTAAGACTCCATTCCTGTTCTGTCCCCGGCCAAGACGACTACAGACAGACACACAAACCCTTTGTTTCTCTCCCTCCTCCCAGCTTTTGAAAGTATCTTGTCTCCTCATTGGTCATTTTGGTCAGGTGCCAGCGAGGTTACCTTTAGCTTCTTAACCCTTTACAGGTGAGAGGAGCTTTCCCCTGGCCAGGAGGGATTTCAAAGGGGTTTACCCTTCCCTTTATATTTATGACACGCCCCCCAAATCTCAGCTAGGGTGAAACACTGGCTGGGATTTCTTCCTGGAGCTCTAGGAAAACAGAGTTAATAAGACACATGCATCTCTAAATATACTACCAAGTACATAAAGACTAACAATATTTTCCACATCTCAAGGACAATTTTAACCAGTTGATTCTGGGAAACTTTCACGGGAGAGTGCATCAGCCACTTTGTTAGAAGCTCCTGAGATGTGTTGGATGTCGAAATCAAAATCTTGGAGAGCTAAACTCCACCGAAGAAGTTTTCTGTTAGTTTCTTTGACGGTGTGAAGCCACTTTAGTGCAGCATGGTCGGTTTGCAGGTGGAAACGCCGTCCCCAAACATATGGGCGTAGCTTTTCCAGAGCGTAGACAATGGCATAACATTCTTTTTCAGTGACTGACCAGTTGCTTTCCCTCTCAGACAGTTTTTTGCTGAGAAACACTACAGGGTGGAATTCTTGATCAGGTCCTTTCTGCATTAAAACTGCTCCCACACCACGCTCGGATGCATCTGTGGTTACTAGGAACGGTTTGTCAAAGTCTGGGGCCCTTAGTACAGGGTCAGACATGAGTGTCGCTTTAAGCTTGTTAAAGGCCTTCTGACACTTTCCGGTCCACTGAACAGCATTTGGCTGTTTCTTTTTGGTTAGGTCTGTCAGTGGGGCAGCGATTTGGCTGTAGTGCGGTACAAATCGTCTGTAATAACCGGCCAAGCCTAAGAAGGATTGAACCTGTTTCTTTGACTTTGGGACAGGCCACTTTTGGATAGCATCCACTTTGGCCTGTAGGGGGCTGATAGTTCCTTGACCCACCTGGTGTCCAAGGTAAGTCACTCTGTTTAGGCCTATTTGACACTTCTTAGCCTTAACAGTTAGTCCTGCCTCCCTTATGCACTCAAGGACTTTTTGTAGATGTTCCAGGTGGTCTGCCCAGGAATCCGAAAATATGGCCACATCGTCAAGGTAGGCGACTGCATATTCTCCTAATCCCGCTAGGAGACCATCTACAAGTCTTTGGAAAGTGGCGGGTGCATTTCGCAGCCCGAAAGGGAGTACATTAAATTCATACAGCCCGAGATGTGTGATGAAGGCTGACCTTTCCTTGGCAGATTCATCTAGCGGTACCTGCCAGTACCCCTTGGTTAAGTCCAAGGTAGAGATGAACTGGGCCCTTCCCAGTTTCTCTAATAGTTCATCTGTGCGTGGCATGGGATAGTTGTCTGGGCGAGTTACAGCATTTAGCTTACGGTAGTCCACGCAAAAACGTATTTCCCCATCTGGTTTGGGAACTAGAACCACTGGAGATGCCCATGCACTTTCAGAGGGGCGGATTACACCCATCTGTAACATATCCTGGATCTCCCGTTCTATAGCAGTTTTAGCTTGAGGAGACACCCGGTAAGGTTGGACCCTAATTGGGTGAGCATTACCTGTGTCAATGGAGTGGTATGCCCGTTCAGTCAGTCCTGGGGTGGCTGAGAACGTTGGCGCGTAGCTAGTGCACAGCTCCTGGATCTGCTGTCGCTGCATACGCCCAAGGGTCATGGAGAGGTTCACCTCTTCCACACCACCAGCACATTTCCCTTCGTAATAGACACCTTCAGGCCACTCAGCGTCGTCTCCTCCCTGGGCTGTAAACTGACAAACCTTTAATTCTCTGGAATAAAAGGGCTTTAGAGAATTAATATGATACACCTTAGGCTTTCGGTTGGAGGTGGGGAATGCTATGAGATAATTAACAGCTCCCAGGCGCTCCTGGACCACGAATGGCCCTTCCCACGATGCTTCCATTTTATGGGCCTGGAGCGCCTTTAAGACCATGACCTGGTCTCCTACTTTGAAGGAACGCTCTCTGGCATGTTTATCATACCAGGCTTTTTGCTCTTTTTGAGCATCCTGTAAGTTTTCTCTAGCAAGGGCTAAAGAGGTTCGGAGGGTGTTTTGTAGGTTGGTTACAAAGTCCAGAATGTTAGTTCCTGGAGAAGGTGTAAATCCCTCCCATTGCTGCTTCACCAACTGCAATGGCCCCTTAACCTCACGGCCATATACAAGTTCAAATGGGGAAAACCCTAAACTGGGATGTGGTACAGCTCTGTAGGCAAAGAGCAACTGCTGCAATACTAGGTCCCAATCATTGGAGTGCTCATTTACGAATTTACGTATCATGGCCCCCAAAGTTCCATTAAACTTCTCCACCATGCCATTTGTTTGATGATGGTAAGGAGTGGCAACCAAGTGATTTACCCCATGAGCTTCCCAAAGGTTTTTCATAGTTCCTGCCAGGAAATTAGTCCCTGCATCTGTGAGGATGTCGGAGGGCCAACCTACCCTGGCAAAAATGTCTGCTAGTGCCTGGCACACACTTTTAGCCCTGGTGTTGCTTAGAGCTACTGCTTCCGGCCATCGGGTGGCAAAATCCATGAAAGTCAGTATGTACTGCTTTCCTCTGGGTGTCTTTTTCGGAAAAGGACCCAGAATATCCACAGCTACTCGCTGAAATGGAACTTCAATGATGGGGAGTGGCTGGAGAGGAGCTTTGACCTGGTCTTGGGGTTTTCCCACTCTTTGGCACACCTCACAAGACTGGACATAGGTAGAAACATCCTTGCCCATTCCCTCCCAGTGGAATGACCCCCCCAAACGGTCTTTGGTCCTGTTCACCCCAGCATGGCCACTAGGGTGATCATGGGCTAAGCTCAAGAGCTTGGCCCGGTATTTAGTTGGAACTACCAACTGTCTCTGAGGATGCCAGTCTTCCTGGTGTCCCCCAGAAAGAGTTTCCTTGTATAAAAGTCCTCTTTCTACAACAAACCTGGATCGATTAGAAGAGCTGAGAGGCGGTGGGTTGCTCCGTGCCGCCGTCCAAGCTCTCTGGAGGCTTTCATCTGCTTCCTGTTCGGTCTGGAACTGTTCCCTTGATGCTGGAGACATCAGTTCCTCATGGGATTGTGGACCTAGGCTTGGTCCCTCTGGAAGCGATATAGGGGATGGAGCTGTTTCTGTTGACTGTGAACCGCTCTCCGCTGGTGTACTATGTTGGGATTCAGGCTCCGGCTGAGCCTCTTGTGTAGGGTTATCGGCTGCTGCCAGTTCAGGTTCGGTGGGGCCCTCTGGTGATGAGGTTGCAAGTACTGGATTCAGTGCTGACACGGGGTCTGGTGTTGGTTGTTCGGCTCGTTCCGGTTCTGGGACTGGTTCCGTCTGGGTCTCTGGGACTGGATCCACTACTGCTGTTGCAGACATTGGCCTGGGGTCCAGGTCCATCACCTCTGACTGGGTCCTGATAGAAGTTTCCGGAACAGAGCTAGGCCTCACGGCTTGTTTAGCCTGGTTGCGGGTGACCATTCCCACCCTCTTGGCCTGCTTCACATGATTGGCCAAGTCTTCCCCCAACAGCATGGGGATGGGATAATCATCATAGACTGCAAAAGTCCACATTCCTGACCAGCCCTTGTACTGGACAGGCAACTTGGCTGTAGGCAAATTGAAAGAGTTGGACTTGAAGGGTTGAATCGTCACTTGGATCTCTGGGTTGATTAAATTGGGGTCCACTAAGGAAGCATGGATAGCTGACACTTGTGCTCCGGTGTCCCTCCACGCGGTGACCTTCTTCCCACCCACACTCACAGTTTCCCTCCGCTCCAAGGGTATCTGGGAGGTATCTGGGCCTGTGGACCTCTGGTGTGATTCCGGTGCAATGAACTGTAATCTGTTGGGGTTCTTGGGGCAGTTGGCCTTTACATGCCCCAGCTCGTTACACTTAAAACATCGTCCAGCTGACGGGTCACTGGGGCGAGGAGGGTTGCTGGAGAACGGGGTGGTGGGACGATAAGGGGTCTGGAGGGTTCTTTGGGAGGTAGGTGGGGCTTTGGGCGGCCCCCGGTAATAGGGTGTGGTCTGGGGTGGTCCCTTCTGGTCTCCGCTCCAACTGCGACCAGTTTTCTTCTTCTCTGCCACCTCCACCCATCTGGCTCCAATCTCTCCTGCCTCAATTACAGTTTTGGGTTTCCCATCTAGGATGTATCTTTCTATTTCCTCAGGAACACCCTCTAAGAATTGTTCCATTTGCATTAGGAAGGGCAAATTTACTGGAGATTCAACACTTGCTCCTGATATCCAGGCATCCCAATGTTTTACAATGTGGTAGGCATGTCGGGTAAATGACACGTCTGGTTTCCACCTTAGGGCTCTGAACCTCCGACGAGACTGCTCGGGTGTTATCCCCATTCTGACTCTCGCCTTGGATTTAAACAGTTCATACTTGTTCATGTGTTCTTTAGGCATTTCAGCTGCCACCTCAGCTAAGGGTCCACTGAGCTGCGGCCTCAGCTCTACCATGTATTGGTCAGTAGAGATGTTGTACCCAAGGCAGGCCCTTTCGAAGTTTTCTAAGAAGGCCTCAGTATCATCACCTGCCTTGTAGGTGGGGAACTTTCTGGGATGGGAAGTGGTACCTGGAGAAGGATTGCTAGGGTTTGTTGGTATATTCTGCTGGGCCTTTATCCTCTCCATCTCCTCCACATGCTTCCTCTCTTTTTCCCTCTCCTCCTCCACATGCTTCCTTGCCTCCATTTCCCTCTTGTGGGCAGCCTCTTGGTGTTGTTCTGCCTCCCTTTCTTGTTCCTTCTTCAGCTGCATGAGTTCTATCTGTCTTTCATGTTCCCTTTGTTTTTCCTCAGCCTGAAATTTGGCTAATTCCAGCTGTAGTCGAGCTGAGGATTTGGCCATTCTAACCTCTCTGTTTTTAACTAACTTTACACCCGAGGTTTAGAAATAAACAAACAAAACTTGGCTGTAAAATTTTGCTGTGCTGGAATAGAATACCTATTCTCTGATAGTGATTGTCAGCCTACAGAAAAAGACAATTCCCTTGTCTCTGCTCTGGGCCCAAATTAAAGCAAAAACCCTCCAACTACTTGGAAACCTGCTTACCCAGCCCAAAGAAGAAAAACATTTCTTTTCAAACCTGTGCTCCTTGTAAAACAAAAAAAAAAAAATCAAAATCCTAAAAAAACCCTGCCACTTTTGTCTCCAGGCAAATGGGTAGAGCACACACCCCCTATTTACTTTTAGGAAGAAAAGAAAAAAAAAAAAACCTCTGGGTTGGAAGACTGTGAATTTCCCTGCAGGAGTTAAGTACCCTGCCTCCAGGCAAAGAAAACCTGCAATTCACAAGATAATCCCCTTTTGTCTCTGCTTGGCCACAAAGCAGAGAGAAACCAAGCTGCTTTCAGTTTCAAAGCTGCCTTCTGGACTTCCTAAAAATTCCTTTTTAAAATCTGTATTTCTAGTTCAAAAAATCTCAACTGGATCTCAAAATGATTTCAGGTTAATCCCACCACTGTGCCACCATGTCAAGGTTCCTCCCCCACTCTGAACTCTAGGGTACAGATGTGGGGACCTGCATGAAAAACCTCCTAAGCTTATCTTTACCAGCTTAGGTCAAAACTTCCCCAAGGTAACAAATATTACCCCCGTTATCCTTGGAATGGCCGCTACCACCACCAAACTAATACTGGTTACTGGGGAAGAGCTGTTTGGACGCGTCCTTCCCCCCAAAATACTTCCCAAAACCTTGCACCCCACTTCCTGGACAAGGTTTGGTAAAAAGCCTCACCAATTTGCCTAGGTGACTACAGACCCAGACCCTTGGATCTTAAGAACAATGAACAATCCTCCCAACACTTGCACTCCCCCTTTCCTGGGAAATGTTGGATAAAAAGCCTCACCAATTTGCATAGGTGACCACAGACCCAAACCCTTGGATCTGAGAACAATGAAAAAGCATTCAGTGTTTTACAAGAAGACTTTTAATAAAAAATAGAAGTAAATAGAAATAAAGAAATCCCCCCTGTAAAATCAGGATGGTATATATCTTACAGGGTAATTAGATTCAAAAACATAGAGAACCCCTCTAGGCAAAACCTTAAGTTACAAAAAAGATACACAGACAGAAATAGTTATTCTATTCAGCACAATTCTTTTCTCAGCCATTTAAAGAAATCATAATCTAACACATACCTAGCTAGATTACTTACTAAAAGTTCTAAGACTCCATTCCTGTTCTGTCCCCGGCCAAGACGACTACAGACAGACACACAAACCCTTTGTTTCTCTCCCTCCTCCCAGCTTTTGAAAGTATCTTGTCTCCTCATTGGTCATTTTGGTCAGGTGCCAGCGAGGTTACCTTTAGCTTCTTAACCCTTTACAGGTGAGAGGAGCTTTCCCCTGGCCAGGAGGGATTTCAAAGGGGTTTACCCTTCCCTTTATATTTATGACAGGCTTCAAGACTGAGCTTGATCATTCTATGGAGGGGATGGTATGACAGGACCGCCTACAGTGGCATGTGGCCCATCAGCGACTGCCTGCAGCAAAAATCCACAATGGCTAGAGATGGGACATTAGAAGGGGAGTGCTCTGAGTTACTACAGAGAATTCTTTCCCACATTTTTCACCTTCTTCTGCTGCATGGAACCCTTGCAGGTTAAAACTAGTGGTGAATTCTGTGTAACCTGAAGTCTTTAAACCATGATATGAGGACTTCAGTAACTCAGCCAGATGTTATGGGTCTACTACAGGAGTGAGTGGGTGAGGTTCTGTGGCCTGCAATGTGCAGGAGGTCAGACTAGATGATCACGATGATCACTTCTGACTGTAGTAAGAGTGTCTAAGTAAGAATATACATTACAATTTTAAAGCTAACCAGTGACCTATAAGTGACTTGCCACAAGATGTCAGAACATGTTAGTATTAGAGCTGAGTGCGTCTAATATTTATTTCATTTTCTTTCTTGATATGGGAATTAGATGCAGTGCTCCTGTCAGATATTTCTAAGTTATCTGCAAAAACGCTAGAGTTTTCAGTTGCCTAAGTAACCACTGGAATCATGGTTAAAGTCCCCTCTCCCCCAGGTCTGAAATGGTTCCCCCACGGGCAGGCATGGAATTTGTTTGGCCCTGTTGGCCTGACTGGAGCTGCTCCCCCAAATATAGAAGTCAAACTACATCTGTGGTTTCTTATGTGCACAATTTTCGAGCATTTCTTATCTGTCTACCTGTGCTAAAGAAATAGCACTAGCATCAATCAGCTGGAGGTAATATTGCACTAGACAACCCAAAGAAGAAGAAAAAAATTAAAAAATGGCAGCTTTGAGGAAAGTAAAGCCAGATAGCTTCAAAGACTTAAATGGAGCTGACAACACTAGCTGAGGCTCTATTCCCAAAATTAGAATATAGACTATCAGCCAGATTCACAAAAGTACCTAGGCACTTAAGTCCACCATTTAGGCACTACTGCCATTCTCAAAACCTCAGCTGCCACCCAACCTATCAGGTACCTAAGTCCACAGCGGTGGGCATGCACAAAGCTGTCTAAGTCCTGATGTTACCCCAGAGCTAATGACCTGCTTGGAGCCCTAGCACAAGCCAAAGTCTCAGCGAAGGATTCTTAAACTATATATCCCACACCTATCTCACGAGTAGGGCCCAATCCTGTGGGCATTCTCACAGCACACATAAGGATTGGGCCCAGCACAAAATACAAAGGTGGGACAGGAGTGTGTCCCAGAAGAGCCAATAGCCTGGTAATTAGGGCACTCAGCTGGGATGTGGGTTCAAGTCCCTGCTCCAAAACAAGCAGAGCAGGATTTTTCACAAGAAGGGGCTGACCTGGCTTAGGTGCTTAACTTGAGAGGAGGGGTTTATAGCTGGGAATGTGTGCATGTCTGACCCATCAGTTAGCTCCCGAAGCTCCAAACCAATGAAAGTTAGGCACCTAAATGACTTTGAGGATTTGAGCCCTAAACCCCATCCCTTTCATCTGTACTTTATTCCTGGCTAGCTTGGGTATCTCTCTGCTCAGCTTGCTGGCTTCTGAGAATCCCTTTTTTAGGCATCTAAGTCTTCCCATGCATTGGATGGGGAAGCAGGGCACCTAACTCAGGACTGAGAATTCCACTAGGCAGCAGGGCACCTGGCGGGGTTGGTGCGGCAACACCTTCATTCTTTTATGAATCTGGATCTATGTACAGAGAGATTCCCAGAGCAAATGTGTAACTTGGCTGAAAGTGCTAGAAAGAAAAGCAAATCCACACTTCAAACAATGTGTTCCTCCTCCTTTCCTGATGGAGATTGCACTTAGCTGAGCAGGTGAGAATTCACTATTGTTACTAATTTATCACACTAGCTACTCTTCATTGTAAACATGCATGTCCTACTTCCATTGCATCTAAGATATACTAGGAATTGAAGAAGATTATAAGTCACGAAGTACGAATCAAATAGCTGGGAATATGCCAGGGAAGAATATTTTCTTTTAAGAATGAACTAATTGACTTGAAGTGTATGGGAACAATTACAAGTACCAAACTTGTAAGGATGTTCAGACCAAACACTACTTCTTTGCAAAGAGCATATCTTACGTATTTGTGATTTTTTTGAACTGTACCTTCTATGGATATGAAAAAGGAGATTTATAGTGACATCTGGTTATAGCTATGTAAATTAAAAGGCCTCTTCCTTCTGTGCCCACTCTACATCAGTTTAAAGCCACATTAGAGGAATACCGGAATGTATGTGCGAAATAATAACGGCTTTAGTGCAGCATTATCCAGAGGGTTGTACAATAATCTATCTGGAAAATATTCTTACTTAGTCACTTTTTGATCTCTCTGATTTGGTGCGCGCACTGTATGCAAGGGAGCAGAAGATCAGGATTGTTAACAGTGTTCAGGCAATGTCAGAAAGCAAATGATGGCTCACAGATCTGACAGTGCCAGGAGGATACAGAACTGAAGGAAGGATCATTCCTGGTAGCAAGAACAAAAAGAAATAAGCTCTTTAATCTGTTCATAAGAATGATGAGTTATGCTCACTGTTTTGCTGCTGCTTTACATCTAAAAAGAACCGTTTAGCAGAAGTGAAAATCCATGAGGTGTAACTCTTTCTTAATTGTAAATAAAGAAACCAATATTACAGAGACCTTAGGGCAATCAGTGTGTGAGACACAACTGGATATAGTAAGGGGGCATGGGCTGCACCATACCCACTATTGTTACTGCTTATGCCTCTGTGTCTATTACATCACATCCATGGGATGGCTAAGCTGCTCAATGTCATCAAGAGCAGGGACTGGGATTTGGGTAAAACTGCACTGTCTGCAACTCAATCCAGAAGAGTCATATTAGGCTAGTAGGTTGTGGGAACCAAATGGAAGAAAAGTCAGAATTGTCAGCTCCTTCTATTGAGGGAGTCTGACCACCTTCTGTTAATAAGGTTTGCAATCTGGAGATCCTGTTGGAGCCACAGCTGCTTCAGTATGCTCAGATAGGAGCAGTGGCCACGATTTGCACGTTGAGAAAGTTTCAGATTTTTCTTTTGTATACAGACCTTGCCCCAGTGCTCCTGGTCTTTGTCACTTTGAGATGAGGCTATTTCAATGCATTGTGCATAGGCTGTTGCCTTTACTCACAACCTTTTCTTATGCAGAATGTGCCAGCCCATTTGTTACAGGGTGTTTTGCATAAACAGCATATGAATCCTATACTTTGTAATCTGCAATGGTTTCTGATTCATTTCCAGGGGCAATTTAAGGTGTTGGTTATATCCTACACTATAAACTTAAATGGTTTGAGTCCTGGGTCACCTCAGAGTCATTTCTCACTGTACCATAACCACAGCCATTAAGAGGACCTGAAGTCCTTGATCTAAAAACTCCTGGTCTTGAGGGAGCTGGACACAGAGCATTTTCAGTGAGGGGTTCTCAGTGGAATACATTTTCTGCTTTACCTTGTCTAACCCTGATTTTGTTGAATTTCATGTTATGCTGCAAGGTCCATTTATTGTCTTCCCAGGCTTTTCCTAAAAGTGAGGGAAGGAAGAGGAGGGGCATCAGTAGGAGAGTTCTGGTTTTGGAGACCTCCAGAACATCTGAGAGGTCTCAGTTATTTAGACATGGGTTGTATAATGTTGCACTTTTGTGTGCTTGTGCCCAGAGCATGATTTGGGTGTATTTAAAAACCCTAAATAGATATAAAAAATTAAGTTAAATTCTGTCAAGAAACATGCATGTCCAGCTCCACATGACATCAAGTGTATTTAAACCAGGGAGCGACGCGGGCCTAGGGATGTGCTGGCCGCTGCTTCCCACAGCCCCCATTGGCCTGGAACAGTGAACCGTGGCCAGTGGGAGCTGCCATCGGCCGAACCTGCGGATGCGGCAGGTAAACAAACCAGCCCAACCTGCCAGGAGGCTTATCCTGGTGGGCCTCTGGCCAAAGGTTGCCGATCCCTGATTTAAACACTCTTATCTGAGAGATTGCTTTGGTCCTTGATTATTGTATTTGTGTGTTTAAAAGAATACGAGTATGAATGCAAGCTAAAGAGAAATTCAAAGCAGAATGAAGATATATATGCATTTAAAAAGTAATCATAACTTATGGTTTCCATGACTGGCCCAGTCAATGGACACCTTTTTTGCACAATGAGTTGATTTAATCAGTATGTTCTTAGACCCATTTCAAGTGTGCCTGGTGATATTTCTTAAGTTCTTTTTTTACTAATGTGAACAAGCATAGTTAAAAATAAACCTAAAGATAACCCTCAAGATAAAATTACTTGCTTGTTCTTTACCAGGCTGATTATCTGTGCCACACAGAACATTGTATGGTACTAATAATCATTAGGGGTGTGTGCAGTAATTTAATTTTGACTCCTTGTGGAAGGGCATGCTCCCCCCACCCACCATCCTGGCAGGAGGTCACTCTTCCTTCCCCCCACCTTGGCCCAGCAGGAAGTTGCTTGTCCTTCCCCTGCCCCGCAGCTCCCAGGGCTGGGAGGAGTTCTGTGCCCCCAGTGTTTGTGGAGGGTCATGCCCCTGCTTACCCCACCTTGTGCACACTGCTGCTTATCTAGTGCCACAAATTTACAGAGCACTTCACAAACAAAAAAGATATGATAGTAACAATAAAAGCGTTGGTATCCAATAAATGGTGGGAAAATGCACGTGGGTTGTTTTTAGTTTTTATAAAACATATTTTTGAATAATGTGATAAAATGTAATACTCCAGGGAATAGTAATTGTTTATATAGGGATTTTTTTAATGTACTCATTTAATAATCCTAATATAGTTAAGTTGATTTGATCATGTATACACATGATCACCAGAGTAGTCAGTTTTATCTGAATTTAGCCATTTTTGCATGAAAATTGTTTTAGTCCACCCTGGCAAACATTACTACAGCAAAAATTTTAGAGTCAATAGTATGTTTTTATTGAACTCTTCATTTTAGGTTAAAGAGATTAATTTATATAAATATACAAAATATAAAAGTCAGACTATTACTTGCCCACATAAACTTTAATAGCTTTCTGCAAAACAATTTCAGTTGCCAACTATATTTTAGGAATTGGCATTGGTATGCTTTTATAAGAGCATGCCCGTAGCAATAGCAGTATTTCATGTTGTTCGCATGATTTTCAATTAAGTTCCACAGGATTACATATTTCATGTGATTAATGATTTGTCTATTTGAAGTTTTAGATCAATAGTGTAATACAGATCAGGATCTATGCTCTGACGTTTCCTTCCCTTTTCGTTTGGAAATTCAGCAAGCTATCAGGACAAAATTCTCTTCCAACAGTTATGTCTGTTCAGTTACAAAGAAGACAATCAGCATTTTCCAAGATGTTAACAGATTAATTTTTAATTCTGCCTTGAACTTCTTAAATAACTGATTAACTTTTTCCTCAGAGCTTAACTTCAGAAATGTTACCTATCAGCTCTGTGTTCTTGGGGAACCAGGGTGCAGTACCCAGCCTGTCTGACTCAAAAGACCTCCCCCTTCTTCCCTGCCTCTGCTCGAACCAAAGCTGATCAGAAGAAAGACTTACAAAAAGCAATGAAAAGGCAACGGGAGACACACTTAAACCCCTAGGATAAGAGTGACAGGATTAAGGAAACTCCCCTAGCCTCATCTGCATCAAAGATGGGACAGGGAGGCATCTCCATTAACATACAGAATGGAGAATAGAGATTCCAAGGCAAGAACCGTATGGAACTCTGGGACCAGAAAAGCAAGGAAGCACTGCATGATGGGGGATCTCTGCTTCAGATGTTAATGAACCCATGCCTGCACACACCCAGCTCAGTAGTTATCAGACCAATTCTACTAATAAATCCTTTATTAGTATCCTAAATAGTGAAGCTCCCTAATTGCATTGTGAGCTCCCTCCAAGGAACACTGCCCATAGGCAGGAATGATCAGTTCCTATTGTCTAGCCTGAACAAAACAACTTTGGTATACTCCCTTGAGCCATCAGTTTACCCATAAACAAGTCTAGTGTTCTCCTTTGAACCATTGTTGTTTCCCTACAAAAACCCCTACCAGTGCTCAAGTAAGTGCTCTGATGGCTGGATCCAAAATCTGTATCAGTTCCATTGGGACTTCATCTTCTCCTGACTGATCGTGCTGGGGGTTCTGCCTGTCTCCAGCACTCCGGACCCACAGCTACCACCACGAAGGGAACCCAGATCGATTCAAGCTTCACGGAGTGGTGAGAACCCATCTCTCTCTCTCTCTCTCTCTCTCTAGATATAGCCTTCTGACCCTGACCTGTTTGATCAGTTATAGTTTTCTAAACCTGACTTTTATAATCAAATTTAAGTTAGATTTAATATTATAAGTGTTTTGTTTGTTTGGTTCCCCTATGGTTATTACCTGGCAATAAATAACGTTTATGGTTAAGCTGGTTGCTTCTCTCTCTCTCTCTCCCTTGTGAGTGGCTTTTCTGGCTTCCTCATTCGCTCTGCAGCAACGCTCCTCATACCTAAGTGAAAGATTCCTGCAGTGCCCAAAAATCCTGTAGGGTTTGCTCATCAAGTGGGTTACTACCAGAACAATTGTAATGTGAAATTGGGGATAGGGACATGGTGAACCTGGGACATAGAAGGGTGGCAGCTTGGAAATGCTGCTTGACCCAGCCTACTGAGTCCAACGACATATACGGATCAGCTTGGGAGTGCGGATTAACCCGGTTTTGTGTGAGTGAGTGAGTGAGACAGAGAGAGATTCTGAGGCTGGAAGAACCCTGCCCTGGGGAACCTAGGTCTTGCAGAATAGCTCCATTGGGAGGGAACTGGGAGAAGCAGAGCGCTGTATGAGAACACAAGTGACACAAGAAGTAGATTGATAGAATTACAGAACACCCCCCCCCCCCCAAAAAAAAAAAGTAACCCTAACAAATGTGTGTCCGAAAGTAACGGGCAAATCTGGTAACAGAAATGAAGGCACAAAATAGGATTATTTCCTACCACTTTTCACAAACACTTAATACAGGACACAGTTCTTGTTACCATGAACTCAGTGAAATTACTTACAACAGGGTAAAAATCGCCGTTAAATAGAGGATCAGCATCAAAGCTTATGAGCCAATTAAGTTCCACTTAAGGCCTTAGAATGCAGTTTGGGATTTAAATGGAGCATAAGACTTGTGCAGGCCTGCAGTGAATATCAGTCAGATGATAGTGTATTCTGCACTCAGCAGAAAGGGCTAGATGCACAAAGATTTATTTAGGTAACACCTAACCCCCAGGCACCCTGCCACCAAGAAGAATCCACAGCCTTGAATTAGGCACCCAGGATGCTTGGGGGGAGTTAGGCACCTAAGGAAGGGTCCTCAGAAGCCAGTTAGCTGAGCAGGGAGCTGCCTAACCTCGCCAGGAGTGAAATACAGAGAAAAGGGGCAGGATGTATTTAGGTATCTAGCTCCCACTGGTCTGGTCCTCTAGATGCCTGACTGACATGCCAGAAGGAGGCACTTCCCTCTGCTCAGAATTCCAGGAGAAGGTTCATGGCTGAGAGTTAGGCACCAAAGCCAGGTCAGCTGCTGAGACAGAGGCCTGCTAGGGCATGGGCTCTCATGAAAAGCTAGAGAAAGCCCCAATTATAGCCAATAATCCAATGGTCAGCAGTACCGGATTTACCATGGTGCCAGGCCCAAGGTCCAAAGGGGGCATGACCCACTCTTCTCCTCCCCCCGCTCTCTCCTGTGGGGGCAGAAGCTTGCCAGAGCAGGGCAGGCTCCGCCAGCAGCCAAGCTCCTCCCCTGCCTCTTCCCACAGCGTGCTACGGTTCCCTCCCCTCCTCCTCTCCCTGCTGCCGATCAGCTGTTTGCCGAGGGGGAAGAGCGGAGCCTCAGCATGCTCGCTGCTCCAGGGAGGAGGTGGAGAAGAGGCAGGGGTGGGGCCTTGGGGAAGGGACTGGAATCGGGGCATACCCCCTCCAGCCCCCTTCCATGAGCACCCCCATGACCCCAGCCAACACCCCCAGCCCTCTGCCCATCCTGACCCTTGCACCCCCTCACGCCTCCCCAGCCCCCTGCCCTGACTCCTGCAACCCCCCGCACATAACCAGCCCTCCCTGTGTCCTGACTCCTGCACCCCCCCACATCCCCATCCCCATCCTGAGCACCAAACGGGAGCTCCTGCACCCCCCCCTGTCTCACCAAACAGGAGCTGCCCCAGGTAAGTGATCCACACCCCAACCTCCTGAGACCCCTCCCTCACCCTCCTGGCCAGACCCCGCACCACAATGTTTTTTTTACAATATTTGGAAAGATCATTATGTGGTCCATCGAGACCCTCTGCGATTTTCAAGTAGTCTGTGGAAAAATAAGTTAGATTACAAAAACAATCAAGGTACCTCACTTTATTTTCATTTACTTGCTATTACTTATAGGAGGAGAATGAAGAAAAAAAAAGAACAAAAAACGGGGGCGGGGGGAGATAAGAGAAAATGTTCTTTTTCTTGGCTGGGTCCCAAGGAGAGGCCCCAAAAATGAAGCTGAGCACAGGGATGGGGGGCACCACTAACTCTAAATCCACCACTGGCTGTCACATCACCTGGGCTGGGGATACTGTGTCGACTGATCCCCACAGTCTCCAACCTACCTGGGCAGTACAGCAGATATGGCCCTGTGGGAGGAGGGGCAGCTCAGTGCAGAGAGAGACAAAGAGAATGGGCTAGAACCAGGTAGGTACCCGCTCTATGTGGGCAGAGGCGGGGGGGATTCTGTTTATCCCCTCCCCAGCCCTGCTGTGCTTGCAGTTTACCCCTGGCCCCTTCCTTGCTCCAGAGAGCAACCCAAGCTGCCACCCCTCTGTGCTTTTGACCCCAGCCCCTTTTACAATCATTCCCCAGGGGGGCCCACAAATATGTTTGGCGCCGGGCCCACAAAAAGTTAATCTGGCCCTGGTGGCCAGGGAACTCCCCTGAAGGGTGGGAGATGTGGTTTCAAATCCCTGATCTGCCTGCTTTGGAGCAGAGACTTGAATTCACATCTACCACCACCCAGGTAAGTGTCCAAGCCACCAGGCTACTGGGTATTGTAGGGTGGGAGGTCACTCTCTCTTGTTGGAGCTGTTCTACTTCGTATAAATAATTAAATATTCATTAGGCCAGAGAGAGAGAAAATGACTCTAGTCCAGTGGTTAGGGCATTCAGGTGGGATGTGGGAGAGACAGAGAGACCTAACCCCAAAACACTCAATAGTCTAGTGGGCTAGGGCACTGACTGGGAGGTCGAAGACGTGAATAAAAGTCCCTGCTCCAAATCAGGCAGAGCAGGGATTTGAATTTGGGCCACCTACATTCATAGATTACAAGGACAGAAGGGCCCATTGTCATCTCCTGCTCTGACCTCCTGTATAAGACAGGCCATAGGACTTCCCCAAAATAATTCTTGTTTGAACTAGAGCAGACGTTTTAGAAAAATGTCCAGTCTTGATTTTAAAATGGTCAGTGATGGAGAATCCACCACAACCCTTGGTAAATTGTTCTAATCGTTAAGTATCCTCATGGTTAAAAATGTACACCTTATTTCCAGTCTGAATTTGTCTAGCTTCAACTTCCAGCCAGTGGATCGTGCTATACCTTTCTCTGCTAAATTGAAGAGCACATTATTAAATATTTGTTCTCCATGTAGTTACCTATATATGCATCCCAAGTGAGTGCCTTACCCAGTAGGCCACCAGATGCGCACAATTGCCCCCACCTCGGTTTTGTGACAAATATAATATTTTAGGTAGGCTTTGAGAATGCCTATGGGATTGGGCCCCACTGGAGAGAGAGGCGAGGGAACACCTCATTTAAGAATCCCTCTTTGGACGGCAGGGGCTTCATCTTCATCTTTCTAAGCCCTTGTTACATGTGGGGCAGTATCAGCACTTAGGTGGCTTTGCACATGCCTACTGGCCGAAACTTTTACACCTATGGGACTTGGGCATCTCTGGGGTTAGGTGGCAGCTGAGCAGTGATTTTGAGAATGTCAGTATTGCATAAATGGTTGATTTAGGCACCTAAAGGAGCAGTTAGACACATAATACCTTTGTGGATCTGGCCCTAAGTGTTTACAGGACTGGGCTCCAGTAAGTTGTCATCTGGCTGTGGAAAGGGGTAGTAAGGCATTTCTAGTTGTTTTAAGTTCACCTTAGTTATCAACAGTAAATGCAACATCTCTTGTTCGTGATAACTGGTTAGATAAGTATGGAAACTAGTGAGGCAGCACCTGTGCCTTCAGCGTCTATACTGACTACTTCACTAGAGAATGGACAACCATTAATGTAGAATAGCTTGTTGCTTTGGGGAAAAAAGACAGCTCAGGTCCTGAAGACACATCTTCATTGGTTCTCTCAAGCCCCTGCAAGAATCAATATAGTCCCTAAGAAAAGGTGAAAACCTAATAGTTTTGTATGGCCTAGGTAGATCAGTAACATAATATTTATCCCTGGGGATCTATTCAGTGATGGCATATTTAAATAGTCTCCTCTATTCCATTAGCATTCTAATGCGGAAGAATATGCATAATTTTTAAAGGTATACTTATCTTATGGCACATAGCCGATTACTGTATTATCTGACAGTGAGGCGGAATTGGATTCTTCCTGTATAAATTTACTCATCCTCATTGTTAGAACAATCTGTTACAGGATGTCATTTAGTATTCAGTGGCAATGCTGTCTGTCATCTCTTTAAAAGTAGGTATATTAATAAATACTTTCCATTTGTACTTGGAGTCTGGCAGGTTAATCTATTCATAAGTCAAGAAGCAATCCATTCTCACAGTTTAATTCTGTGTACAGATTTTTTATCTTCCAAAATACAAAGGTGCAAACACAATGCCTGCCCCAAAGACTTTACAATCTTAAAGACAGAGCTACCAGTTCAACTACTGCTGACAAGTGAATTTATTTTAGACTCTTTTAAAATGTATTTTTCAAATAATAGTTGATCCCTTTAAAAGTGTTTTGCTACATCTGCTAACGGGTACTGAACAATTTGGACTCTGCACTTTTTTCTAGGGTTGTTAAGTTTCCAATTAACTAAAAATTAAGCATTAACTAGAATACCAGAAATGAGAAAAAATATAAAAAAATGAAGTTCATTTTTAAAATTAAAAATTAATTTATTGATTTGTAACATCCATCACTAATTATCTAAAAGAAAAAAAATCACACTTTTTGTTTGTCTCTAAATGTCTATGGTGCCTGGGTCTTTAAGGCAAGCAAACATGAAAAATGTCTTGTCCCCATATTAACTTTCTGCAACACTTGTTCAAGTGTAATTTGCTTGTGTTGTACCTATTGCTTACCCAGATGACTGAAGTACTCTCCACATACCACACAGTGACATTGCTAATTGTCCAGGATATAGTGAAAGTCAAGAAGCATGTTAGGGATACAGATTTTAGCTTTGATATTTTGTTTTGGTGGAATAGGAGCTGTTATTGCTGCCACTGCGTCAAATGAGTGGAAAGTAACCAGCAGAGCAACATCAGTTATCACTGCAACTTGGGTTTTCCAGGGTCTTTGGATGAACTGCGCAGGAAATGCACTGGGTGCTTTTCATTGCAGACCTCATTTTACCATCTTCAGACTAGAAGGTAAGTAGAGGTAATTTTACTCGAACTATGACAGTGCATGAAGAACTACATCAGTACAGGGTGATTAAGTAACATTTACAAATAACTCTGAGAATTTCAAGATGTGAGCCTCAGGAGGAAGATAATGATTTTGGTTTGTACAACAGGGTATAACTAGAAACAAGGGTATAAATTTAACAAAAGGAAAATATAAAATTAATATTGGAAATAATTTCCTGACAGTAACATGCATTCCTCTCCTGAGGAAAGACGTAATTCCACTATGTAAGACATTATACAAAAAAAACAAAACACTCCATACTGGACAGAATTCTGGCAAATATACTTTTGGTAACAAACTTCTCTTGGCAGAGGTGGACTAGACTCCCTTGTAGAAATTGGAGATGATAAAGGTCTATGTGAAACTAAATATACTGCTGACAGGAGAGGGTAAGTTATGACAGGATCTCTGACACGTATCAGAACTTCTTACAGTAATTAGGGGCCTGGTCCAATGGTGCATTTGTATATATTCTTCACTATAAGCACATGAGTGTAATGGAACTACGGACATGCTTAGAGCTAAGCACCTATGTACGTGTTTCCAGGATTGGGGATGACATTTTACATGTTAAGTTATAAAGCAGGATATTGTCAAAGGTGAGTTAGAGAGAGAGAGAGAGAGAGAGAGAGAGAGATGTATTGTACATCATCTATTGATTTGTAAAAAAGTAAATGTCGGCTGCTCAACTACTGAGTGAAGATGGGGGGGGTTCTCTGTATAGAACAGCATATGGAGAAGCATTTGGTTTAAAATATATGTAGTACTAGTTAAACTTTGAGACACTAAACCATAAAGTCCTTTCTAGAATTTGCATAGTAGAACTACACAGCTACCAGCAGTCATGCTCCTTCTTTCCCTTGAGGACAAGGGCAAAGGAATTTGCTGAAGCTGGGCTCTCCTGGATGACTGGGGCAAATGAACAAGGTGGAGTAGGTCCACCATAATCCAGTGCGTGGTGGGGGACGGTACTAAAAGAAGACACCGCTAGTAATTTCATGGAATCAGGGAAGAAATCCAGGCCGGAGGCAACCTTGCAAATTCCTCAATGAGAGCTACAAGAATCACTAGTGGGAGTCACTCGTGGCCTGTGGGTCATATAGGCCAATTCCTGGACCTATTGAAGTCAGAAGTTTTGTTCTAGACCTCAGTAGAACCAAAATTTGGCCCATCATGAATAGCTATGAGTTTATACATCTACGCTGCCTTCAGAGCATTTACCTGCTTTGAATACTAGAAATCCATAAAGGTAAAGTTGATTGTCAAAATGACATTATGATGATGATGCAATTATGGGCTTAAAGTTGCAGTCTTGGTATAGGCAAAGCTCCCAGTAAGATCAATGGAACATTTATGTCTCTTTCTACATATTTTATCAGACAGTCCTCAGAACGGCAAAAAATCATGTACTAATTATCTGAATCAGTGAGAAACCTTTTACTTATGTTACAATATAGCTAAAATTAATCAAAAATGGAAAAAAGCTATAAAAACTCAAGTGTACTATTTAAAAATCTGTTCTCTTCTTTTTGAATAGTTGTTTATGGATTGTAATGCTTATTTTTTCTTTAAGTTTTTTTAAAAGAAGAACACTTTCGGTTCAAGAGTATAAGTTAAATTTGTCCTTTAAGTACTTCAGTGACTATAAACTCTCATTATTATAATAATTGTTAGGAAAGTTATTTTCAATATAATCAATCACATTTGTGACTTAAAATTTTACTGCTTTGAACCATTTAATCATTGACTGACTATAACTGGCATAATAAATATGATATGAATATGTATGAATTTTTTAAACAATGTATGTGCAAATCCCAATAAGCTTTTGCTTATTAGTAGTTTATAATAATACAAATATGAAATTAACAGCGTTGAGCAACATGTTCTTATTAAAATGAGATGGCAGCAATAATTTGAATTGACATTTAGGAAAACTAATTTTAATCAGCCAGTGCAAGCACCTCCAAGGTGTCATATTACATGCAGAGAAAAATAGATATGCAAAAATAATGAAGCATTTTGTTTTGTAAAATTACTTAACATCATGATACTCTGAAGAAAACAAGAAATCTGCTGGAAGAGCTTTGCACATAGTGCTATATTGTAAAATATTAATCCACTATTATTCCAAAAGTAACAAAAACTGCTAATGTGTCTTCCAGAGCCCAGTGGTGCTGGAACAGTTTTTATAGTTGGGGTGCTGAAGGTGGAAACCATGTATCTGGGTTATTATTACTACTTCAAACCAGACGGTGTGCCATACCCTTAGTTTCAGCACCTATGCCAGAGCCTCTAGATATCATCATAATTGTTTACATAGTGACTGTGGGCAGGGACTAAGAAATAGCTTTACTATTGCTCACTTATTTTATAGCACTTATTTGCAGTTTGTTATAGCATAAAATACTAAACTGGCTATGCAAGCTCTTCGTTTCTTTAGTAATCTTTAGACAGCTGGATGGGGGGCCAGGAAGAAACAATGCGTTCTAGTCCAAGCTCTTCCACTTACTGGTGTTAATAAACTTCATGGCCTTATCATTTAGCAAGGTATCTTTCTAAATTAAAAGGCAGGAAAGTCTCTTTTCCGCATTTTACAAATGGTATAGCTGAGAAGTTCCAGAACTGGAAACTGAATCCTATCTGTCGCATAGCAGACCCAGTTCTCATTCACAGCTATACTGTCTTTCAGAATGGAATTGCCAAACTTATGTGTATGGCAGAGATGTCTGTAACCATTATACTACCATCATCTCTGCAGCCAGGAATAGTACGCAGGAATCCTGACTGCCAGTGTTCCACTAGGGGTCACCAAATGAAATTAATAGGCAACAGGTTTAAAGCAAACAAAAGGAAGTATTTTTTCACACAATACACAGTCAACCTGTGGAACTCCTTGCCAGTGGATGTTGTGAAGGCCAAGACTATAACAGGGTTAAAAAAAGAACTAGATAAATACATGGAGGATAGGTCCATCAATGGCTATTAGCCAAGATAAGGAGGGATGGTGCCAGAATCTGGGAATGGGCGACAGGGGATGCATCATTTGATGATTACCTGCTCTGTTTATTCCCTCTGGGGCACCTGGCATTGGCCACTTTCAGAAGACAGGATACTGGGCTGGATGGACCTTTTGTCTGACCCAGTATGGCCGTTCTTAAGTACTGACTAGCAAATAGTTGTTTAAACCACTGGTATAGTATGTCACATCTCCTTCTTGTGACTGGTTTACCTAGAGGATAATAGCGTACTACTACTACCAGGTACTCCATTAGCTCAAGTGGTAAAGGTCTGTGTAACTCATGTAAAGGTTCTGGGTTCATAACTTGAACTCATTTTGGTTTAAATATTAGTTATTTAAAAAACATATGTTTAAAAAACATTAAGGTTGCAAAGTCAAGCACTGAAAACCTTAATCCAGCCCCATTATGAGTATTGGTTTGTCTAATTACACAATCACATGCTTTCTGATCTACTGGATTCCTGCTTCACCCAGTGCACAAGATGGACAGTGAATGGGGCACAGGGTTGCAAGAAGGACAGGGATGTTCTCTTGTGGTTAAGGCACTGGAATAGAAGACGAGAGCTGGGTACTTTTCCTGGCTCTATCACATCATTGTACTGTATATGAGGTTGGGCAACACTCTATCATACCCAAATATTAGAAAGTCTAGAACTTAACAGAGAAGGCCCTGATCCAGCAGAGCACTTAAGCGCTGAAATAATTTAATGCAATTCTCATTGTCCCCAACTTACACTGCTTGCCTAAATGTATGTTTGCCCCTTAGCATATGCAATGGTCAAAAATAACAAACCACTATGAGATTACTAAGTACCATTTCCAATAATCTTCTAGAAACAAGTTAAAATATAGGCAAAGAAGTAAAATTAAGTGTGTAGAATTTTTGTAAAGAAAACGTAATATTGGTCTGAGGTATTAGCTGGATACCACCGAAACATTCTTGCAGCTTTAATTTGTGCATAACAAAGGTGTTTTGGTTTTTTTGGGGGCAGGTGGGGATTGGTTTTCTTTTAATAGCACGCTAAGCTCCACATTCTGTATTATTGATTCTTCTGCTGTGTTAAAGTCTTCTGAAAAAAGAAAAGGAGTACTTGTGGCACCTTAGAGACTAACCAATTTATTTGAGCATGAGCTTTCGTGAGCTATAGCTCACTTCATCAGATGCATACCGTGGAAACTGCAGAAGACATTATATACACACAGAGACCATGAAACAATACCTCCTCACACCCCGCTGTCCTGATGGTAATAGCTTATCTAAAGTGATCATCAAGTTGGGCCCAACTTATCACTTTAGATAAGCTATTACCATCAGGACAGTGGGGTGTGAGGAGGTATTGTTTCATGTTTCTCTGTGTGTATATAGTGTCTTCTGCAGTTTCCACGGTATGCATCCGATGAAGTGAGCTGTAGCTCACGAAAGCTCATGCTCAAATAAATTGGTTAGTCTCTAAGGTGCCACAAGTACTCCTTTTCTTTTTGCGAATACAGACTAACACGACTGTTACTCTGAAAGTCTCCTGAGAAATCCTTGCTTTTGTTCATTAGGGTGTACTATTTTATACCATAAAGTAGATATTTTATTAATCTTATGTAGCAACATTTTCCTTGAAGACCCAGAAAGTCTTCTGTTGGAGTTTTAACTTCTAGCTCCTTATTTTTGAAAAGATAAATTGTGAAGATTTAGCTCGTTCAAACCAACGGATTTCAAAAGCTAAATCCACCCACACCTTACAGTTAAGTGCAGTTATTCTTCTCAACTGGAAGGCCTTCTATGAGGTTTTCCCCACATGCTTCCAATTTTTTAAAATATTCCATGTTGTTCTACAGAAATCAGTGACACCAACATGCATAACTGTTGATATTTTCATATTCAAAGGAAATCAACTAAAATGTGGTATCTTATTTAACATGAGGCTCTTCTTCTACCGCTGACAATCAGATACAAGACATGTCTAAGATTTATATTTGGTTACACAGTACATTTGTTCAAAGTGATGAACACTGATTCATATTTCCAAAGGAAATGTGAACTTAGGAGTTCTGTATTTCCTTTCCCAGATGGAGATGTTCCAAAATGCTCTCCTATTTGTAGACTGCTTTTCCTTTCTCCAAAAGTGACATTATGATAAGACAGAATGAAAACTACTTCTACTGACATCAATACCCTGTATATAGCAGAAATAGGAGAACAAGCCACACCAAAAAGAGTGAAAAGTGACTCACTGACCCCATTTTATCATGTTAATTAATTGACCTACCAGCGGATTCATCCTTCACAGGGACATAAGCACCTTCTCAGCTACAAGGCTGGCCAAAAAAACAAACAAAACAAAGAGCTGTTCGGAGCTCAGCCTCCAGGGCAAGCCTTGCAATGCACAGGTCAGCTCTATTTTCAATTCCAGAAGCGGCACAAGGTAGGGGAGGAAACAGTATAATTAATTAAAAGAACAACACACACTGCCACCACCACCTAGCTCTTATATAGTGCTTTTCTTCAAGAGATCTCAAAGTACATTACAAAGGAGGTAACGCCATTATTGAGAGCGGGTTCAGAGGGAGAAACAATTTATGGTCTGATTTTACCTCCTTCCAGCATCTTTGGGCTTCACAAAACCTAAGGCCAGCCCTGCTCTGTTGCTATGAAATAGCCTCTCATATCCTGGTTACATAATAAGAAAAGGAGTACTTGTGGCACCTTAGAGACTAACCAATTTATTTGAGCATGAGCTTTCGTGAGCTACAGCTCACTTCATCAGATGTATGCCGTGGAAACTGCAGCAGACTTTATATATACACAGAGAATATGAAAAAATACCTCCTCCCACCCCATTGTCCAGCTGGTAATAGCTTATCTAAAGTGATCATCAGGTGGGCCATTTCCAGCACAAATCCAGGTTTTCTCACCCTCCACCCCCCAACACAAATTCACTCTCCTGCTGGTGATAGCCCATCCAAAGTGACAACTCTTTACACAATGTGCATGATAATAAAGTTGGGCCATTTCCTGCACAAATCCAGGTTCTCTCACCCCCTCACCCCCCTCCCAAAAACCACACACACAAACTCACTATCCTGCTGGTAATAGCTCATCCAAAGTGACCATTCTCCCTACAATGTGCATAATTAAGGTGGGCCATTTCCAGCACAAATCCAGGTTTTCTCACATCCCCCCCACCCCCATACACACACAAACTCACTCTCCTGCTGGTAATAGCTCATCCAAACTGACCACTCTCCAAGTTTAAATCCAAGTTAAACCAGAACATCTGGCGGGGGGGCGGGGGGTAGGAAAAAACAAGAGGAAATAGGCTACCTTGCATAATGACTTAGCCACTCCCAGTCTCTATTTAAGCCTAAATTAATAGTATCCAATTTGCAAATGAATTCCAATTCAGCAGTTTCTCGCTGGAGTCTGGATTTGAAGTTTTTTTGTTTTAAGATAGCGACCTTCATGTCTGTGATTGCGTGACCAGAGAGATTGAAGTGTTCTCCGACTGGTTTATGAATGTTATAATTCTTGACATCTGATTTGTGTCCATTTATTCTTTTACGTAGAGACTGTCCAGTTTGACCAATGTACATGGCAGAGGGGCATTGCTGGCACATGATGGCATATATCACATTGGTGGATGTGCAGGTATACGAGCCTCTGATAGTGTGGCTGATGTTATTAGGCCCTGTGATGGTGTCCCCTGAATAGATATGTGGGCACAATTGGCAACGGGCTTTGTTGCAAGGATAAGTTCCTGGGTTAGTGGTTCTGTTGTGTGGTATGTGGTTGTTGGTGAGTATTTGCTTCAGGTTGCGGGGCTGTCTGTAGGCAAGGACTGGCCTGTCTCCCAAGATTTGTGAGAGTGTTGGGTCATCCTTTAGGATAGGTTGTAGATCCTTAATAATGCGTTGGAGGGGTTTTAGTTGGGGGCTGAAGGTGACGGCTAGTGGCGTTCTGTTATTTTCTTTGTTAGGCCTGTCCTGTAGTAGGTAACTTCTGGGAACTCTTCTGGCTCTATCAATCTGTTTCTTTACTTCTGCAGGTGGGTATTGTAGTTGTAAGAAAGCTTGACAGAGATCTTGTAGGTGTTTGTCTCTGTCTGAGGGGTTGGAGCAAATGCGGTTGTATCGCAGAGCTTGGCTGTAGACGATGGATCGTGTGGTGTGGTCCGGGTGAAAGCTGGAGGCATGCAGGTAGGAATAGCAGTCAGTAGGTTTCCGGTATAGGGTGGTGTTTATGTGACCATTGTTTATTAGCACTGTAGTGTCCAGGAAGTGGATCTCTTGTGTGGACTGGACCAGGCTGAGGTTGGTGGTGGGATGGAAATTGTTGAAATCATGGTGGAATTCCTCAAGGGCTTCTTTTCCATGGGTCCAGATGATGAAGATGTCATCAATATAGCGCAAGTAGAGTAGGGGCTTTAGGGGACGAGAGCTGAGGAAGCGTTGTTCTAAATCAGCCATAAAAATGTTGGCATACTGTGGGGCCATGCGGGTACCCATAGCAGTGCCGCTGATCTGAAGGTATACATTGTCCCCAAATGTGAAATAGTTATGGGTAAGGACAAAGTCACAAAGTTCAGCCACCAGGTTAGCCTATTTCCTCTTGTTTTTTCCTCCCCCCCCCCCCCCCCCCCCCGCCAGATGTTCTGGTTTAACTTGGATTTAAACTTGGAGAGTGGTCAGTTTGGATGAGCTATTACCAGCAGGAGAGTGAGTTTGTGTGTGTATGGGGGTGGGGGGGATGTGAGAAAACCTGGATTTGTGCTGGAAATGGCCCACCTTAATTATGCACATTGTAGGGAGAATGGTCACTTTGGATGAGCTATTACCAGCAGGATAGTGAGTTTGTGTGTGTGGTTTTTGGGAGGGGGGTGAGGGGGTGAGAGAACCTGGATTTGTTCAGGAAATGGCCCAACTTTATTATCATGCACATTGTGTAAAGAGTTGTCACTTTGGATGGGCTATCACCAGCAGGAGAGTGAATTTGTGTTGGGGGGTGGAGGGTGAGAAAACCTGGATTTGTGCTGGAAATGGCCCACCTGATGATCACTTTAGATAAGCTATTACCAGCTGGACAATGGGGTGGGAGGAGGTATTTTTTCATATTCTCTGTGTATATATAAAGTCTGCTGCAGTTTCCACGGCATACATCTGATGAAGTGAGCTGTAGCTCACGAAAGCTCATGCTCAAATAAATTGGTTAGTCTCTAAGGTGCCACAAGTACTCCTTTTCTTTTTGCGAATACAGACTAACACAGCTGTTACTCTGAAACCTGGTTACATAATATCTTCGCTAATGCCCCAGTTGCTTGCATTTAATCTATACAAACATTCATGATTTTACAGTTAAGCATCCTCCTTTGTAATTTGACAACAATTCAAGGACTGTGTTCTGGATCTGCTAACAATGCAACAGCAGTGTAACACACCTCCTCTACAACGTAAAGTCTGAATTACTCACAGCCACAAGGATATGTGATTTGTGCATTGGCCTACTAAACCCAGGGTTGTGAGTTCAATCCTTGAGGGGGCCATTTGGGATCTGGGGCAAAACTTGGGGATTGGTCCTGCTTTGAGCAGGGGGTTGGACTAGATGACCTCCTGAGGTCCCTTCCAACCCTGATATTCTATGATATGGATACTCATCTACAAGAAGGGGTTCTACCTGAGGGGTAAAAGGTAGTGGTATTCCAAACTCTGCCTACAAAATAAACTTCATCTATTCAAGAAGCCAAAATGAGACACCATTCCCAGCAGATAGTGCAGATGTTCAGAATATGATTCTGTGCACTCCAGTGGGTAGACTTGGGCAAAAAAAAAAATCAGCAAAAAGTAAATTCACCCCCCCAACTGCATTTTTCTGCAAACAGTTTCAGCTGAAAAACAAAACATGCAAAAATGTTGAAACAGTTTGTTTTAGCCATTTCAAAAGGAAATGTTTTGACTTTTCATTCTTGAAATGATATTTGTTTTCAAAAGTTAGCTAAGAAGAAGTGAAAGCCACTCAAAAACAACCTGAAATAAGGCACCAAAAGAGTTGTTTTGGGTCAAACAAATGTTTCATTTGACCCAAAATGAATTTTTTTTCATTTCAGCAAGAAAAAACAAAAAATTTCCATTTGGATTTGGACAGAATAATCAATTATTTGCTCAACTCTACTACTGGGCTCCCCTCAGTGTGGTTTGGAGGGCCACAGAGCCCAGCAACTGCACATGGCTGCCCTGCTATCCTTCTTGGTAACATTGTTATTCTTCCATTGACTGCCTTCTTTCCTATCTGTGCAGCAGCAGCTTCAAAGAGCATGAAGAAGCAGCTAACGCTGTCTGGAACAGCATTAACTCCCAATCACCCACTCAGATATCTAGGTGGGTTGCAGGAAAGCAGACTGGAAAGAGTAACTGCTCCCCTATAGAGCCCTGCGTGGGACTATTTTTTTAATCCCGCTCCCGTCCCATCCCACCCCGCAATACCCACTCCCACCTGCATTGTTTCTTGCATTTTTTCCCCGCTCCCACCTGCAAAAACCTTAGATCCCACAAATCCCGCATGAGAGACAAATTTCCCCATGCTACTAAAAACTAAAACCAACCAAACAGGTTGGTTAATATATTAGATATATAAACAGAATTCAGAATCAACTTTTACCAATAAAAGAATAAAACAAATCTTGCTTAAACCATGTAAAAAGATACTTCAACTCCTGTTATAACAGACATCTAGTCTTTCTATCCCTCACTATAATTAAGTATTAAAAACTTTATTTAAAAACAAAAAAGAAAAACTTGCTTTACATTGCTGAAAGTCTATTTATGACAAACTGATGAGCAATGTTGTGGTTTCCCACAAAATTACCGCTGTCTTGTTTTTTGCACATCCCATCCCGCCCAAAGAGGCGACGCTGGGGGCAGGGGAGGTGGGAAGGGTTGGCCGCCTGCCCTCCCCAGAAGCCTGCTAGGGGCACTTGACTCAGTAGCCAGCCCCGGCTGGGGAGAGCAAGGGGCGGGGCCAGAGCCTCTCCTCTTCCAGCCATGCTGCACGGTGCAGCGCAGTGGCTGCCCTGGGGCTCAGCTTCTCTAGGGACAGTGGCCGAGCGAGCCGGAGCCCTCCCCAGCATGCTCAGAGACAGCTCCTGTCCCCAGAAGCTGAGTCTGGGCAAGGCAGGGAGTGGCGACAGTGGCAGTCCTCTCCCTGCCCGGGTCAGCTTCTGGGGACAGGAGCCAACTCTGAGCGTGCCGGGGAGGGTGGGGGACTCTGGCTCGCTTGGCCACTGTCACCAGAAAGTGAGCCTGGGGGGGCAGGTGGCCTTTGGGTTAGGGTTAGGGTTAGGTTTAGGGCATGGCTCCGCAGCCTGGCTGCCAGAAGAGCAGCCGAACAGCCAGGGGAAGCCAGGCCGGCACAGCAGGAGGACAGCCCAGGTAAAGTGGGATGGGGAGGATGGGATGGGGAGAGTGTGGGGGCCCTCACCTGGGGGCAGTGCAGGGAAGAGTCACATGGGGGTGTCACCTGTCCCTCCCCCTTAGCTGGTGCCCCTCTTTGTGTCCCTCCCACTAGTCACCTCTGCCTGCCTACAACAAAGTATATTTTATCCATTCCCACTATTATAGCAGTGGATCCTGCAGGACCCACAGGATTCCAGTCCCGCCGCAGGGCTCTACTCCCCTGCTCAGCTCCCTCCCTAGAGAACGACATCTTATCCCTGCAGTTGACCGAGGGCTCATAAAATACTTCTAAAGAGTAATTTTTTGCTTTAGGAATGCATCATATGGCAGGTATTTTCCAAAAAAAAACTTCCAGAGATCTTCATTCTCCTCCCGCACTTCAGTCTGAGCATGCTGAACTCTGTGTGCTATCCTATCAATACAGTCACTGTACTTTACAGGAACAAAGTAGAAACATTTCCAGCAAATGTACTTAATACAAGTGTGTTTGCCAAGTGACTCTGCAGCCTTCTTTGGTTATGATTTCGAGAGGTGTTTTTGTTTAAATGAGAAACCAAGTGGAAAGGTTTCCTATTCCCTCACCCTTCCTGTCTGCAAATACTTGCTTCCTTGGTACACAATCATTGTAAATTTCAGAGTAGCAGCCATGTTAGTCTGTATTCGCAAAAAGAAAAGGAGTACTTGTGGCACCTTAGAGACTAACCAATTTATCTGAGCATGAGCTTTCGTGAGCTACAGCTCACTTCATCAGATGCATAAAGTGGAAAGTACAGTGAGCAGATTTTATATATACACACAGACCATGAAAAAATATACATTGTAAGGAGAGTGATCACTTAAGATGAGCTATCATTATATCATAAGCATTATAAGATATGGGAGAAAATCATGTGATCCTGTTGGTAAAATGTTGGCAGTACATCACTTGCTTATCGTCCACTTTCCTGTCTATCATGTAGCTTAAAATAAGAAAATGTTCAACTATCGCCTTTAGGATCACGGATTAATATATCCACTGCAGGGTCACTATGGAGACCCTTCCCGCTCCCAAATGATCTTAAGAACGACAATGGGGAGCAGGAGAAAGATGTAGGTCAGTGGCCTGGGCCATCAGATCAGATTCACACCCATTCTAAGACCTTAAGGAGCCAGGGTCAGTGGTGATTTAGCCTTAATGGAAGCAGAGCCAGGAAGAAGGTAGGATCAACTTCCTCCCCTTCCCCTATTTACCTGGAATTTAATAGGTCATGTCTGGTGGAATATGTGGCAACAAGTAGTTCCAATGTGGAACCCCTTGGGCAAGAGATCATGAGACTGAGCTAGCAGAGAATGTACACAGCAGCAGCTACTTGAGAGCAAATTGGGCAGCCTTACGGCAGTGTGAAATTAAGAGACTGGGGAAATTAAAAGGCTGAGTCACATGGAGCCTGAGAAAAATGTGGGGGTGGAAAAGAAGCAGGGAGTAGAGCAGGCCCAGACAAGGCAGCTGCAGGTCTATAGATGGAATCAGAACTGGGACTCAGTGATTAGAAAAGCTGTCCAAGCAGAGCAGTGGTAACTAGCCTGGAGTCGGAGCAGAGGCAGCACTGGGAGGCAGGCACGGTCCAGAGGAGTATTACCCCAGTAATGTGTCCAGCCCCTGGTGCTCTGTTCACAAATGTTTGTAGCTGGTAAAAGGAAGTAGAGGAGATCTGGGAAGCAACTCATGTGTTAGTATTAGTGTTTTGTGCACTCTCACCTCTAGAAAAAAGAAAAAGAGGACGGACTTGTGGCACCTTAGAGACTAACCAATTTATTTGAGCATAAAATTTCATGAGCTACAGCTCACTTCATCGGATGCATCCGATGAAGTGAGCTGTAGCTCACGAAAGCGTATGCTCAAATAAATTGGTTAGTCTCTAAGGTGCCACAAGTCCTCCTTTTCTTTTTGCGGATACAGACTAACACGGCTGCTACTCTGAGACCGCTCACCTCTAGGGCGCCCCTAATACCTGTTACAAGGAACTTCGCTTCTTTTGACCACTTTTGACCCTGGAGTGGCCTGTCTCTCTCCAAGTCTTCCATGGCCTGGCTCTGCAGCCAGGTCACCTTTAAGTGCTTTAAAGTGCAAGCCAGCCAGCAACAGCCATTTCAAATTGTGACTATTGTCTCAGTGCTGCTCTCACTGAAATGACTTTTTTTTTGCCAGTAGGCTCACTCCTGTTCCTGTTGAAATCAAAGTTCTGTCTACAGTCTTAGCAAAGGCTAAATATTAAAACAGCAAAAAATAGACCATTTAAAAGAATTGTGGACATTTTTGTTAATGAAAAGCAGAAAAGTCTAAAATAACCGAGAGAACATGGTCAAGGTATTTTCAATACTTTATCTTTATTTTTTAAACTTTATGTCCTCAGGGAGTTTGAAACAAAAATCTGTAGGAACAAAAAATGTAGCCCATACTTATACAATGGGGGACTATCTGCAAAGCAGTGACTCTGAAATAGGATTTGGGGTCATAACGAATCATCAGCTGACCAGGAGTTTCCAGTACTGAGATCACATAGGCTAATCTGACCTCTGGATTTATAAACTGCAGAATCTTGAGTTGGAGTAGGGAGTTTAGATTACCTCTGTATTTGGCACTGGGACAATCGCTGCTAAAACACCATGTTTTGGTGTCCACAGTTCAAGAAGGATGTTTATAAACTGGCGACAGTTCAGAGAAAAGCCAGGAGAATGTTTGCAATTTCGGAAAACATGCCTTATTGTGATAGAGTGAGCTCCTTGAGTTTATTTTGCTTACCAAAGACAAGGTTCAGGGGTGTCTTGATCAGTCTATAAGTACATATGTGGGGAGAACAAATCTGATAACAGAGGTCTCTTGAACTTAGCAGAGAAAGATCTAACATGATCCAATGGCTGGAAGTTGATGCTAGGCAAATTCAAACTGGAAATAATGTGCACATTTTTAACAGTTAACCATTGGAACAATTTACCAGGGGTTGGGAAAATTTTAAAATCAAAATTGTATGTTTTTCTAAAAGATATGCTCTCATTAAAACAGGAATTAATTCAGGCAAGTTCTATGGCCTATGTTATACAGGAGGTCAGACTAGATTATCACAATGGTCCCTTCTGGCTTTATAATCTATGAATTTTCAACAACAGAACTCCATGTATGATGAACTTTCTGTGAAGATGAAAAGTCTGTTTCTAACCAAGAATAGTTGTTGCTGTGAGTGAGTCATAGAGAGTTACTTCCTGAGACAGAGACTTTATTGGCAAACTTCACTTCTCTCCACTAAGGAAAAACAATAGTATTGTTCACCATAAGGAAACAAAATATGCTCTTTTAGGTCTTAAGTGTTTTGTCTCTTGTTTGCTTTTATTTTAATTTTACCAATTAGCCGATTTTCTATATAGCTTTATAGTTTTCTTTCATTTTCTTTGTTCCATGAAACTGTGTACTAGTCATTGTTAAGCAACTGTGTAATTTTACTATCCATGCCAAAAACCGCAAAAGCTACCACCGAACGTTTAACCTCCTTTTTCTAAGTAAGCTAGTCAAGAAGCCAGCAAAACCACCTTTCAGCGCCATCTGTCAGCATTATGGATTCTTTGAGGCAGGCTTCAGGTCAGGGCATGATACAAAGACAGCACTTGTTGCTCTGGTGGATGATCTCTTCCTGTCCATAGACAAGGGAAGTACATCCTTGTTCATCCTGCTTGACCTTTCTGTGCCATTTGATAATGCAATGCTGATCACTATATTCTCCCGACCCATCCCCAGGAACCTGCAGGAGCAAACAGAGGTACCCTGAACTGGTATTCTAGTTCCTCCACCTCCAAAGCGCTCATCTCCAGCATCCCATAGGACACTGTCCTCTCCCTCTCATAATCAGCATCTATATGAAGTAATTGGGAGAGCTGGTGAGGCAGCGTGAGCAGAAGTGCCAGCAGACGTCTTCTTTATGTCTAGGCTTAGAAGGATTAGATTGGTATCGGTAAATGTCGATTCCACCATTCACACACACAAACCAATGAAAAAAATATTTCCATTGATAACAATAGAAATCTACAGATAAGCAAAGTAAGAAAAAGGTCTGCTTAAGAACTTTAGTTAGAGTTTGATTTAAGGCTAAAATTTTGACATATGATGTTGACAATTTCTTGTAACTGTTATCAAGCTTTAAGTTGTTGAATCTCAGCATCTGTTCTCATTAAATAATTATTGTCTCATCCCTCCCCATTGTCTGACCCTCCATGATTTCCCACAACTGTAAAAATTTAAATATATGTAAGCAGTGTCAGGATGAGCTCCACCCTGACATCTGGTGGTGAGGTGTGGCAAGTTGTGGAAAAGAACTTCAGGGGCTGATCTCATTTGCATAGGCACACCCACCACGCCTAGAATGAGACCATAGCTGCCCAAATGGTCACTTTGGCTGTTGTGGGATCCCCAGTGTCTCTGTTATTGGGGCAGGAAGAATAAATTGTTATTACCCTGATTATGGGAACTGTGCTTGGAACTGTACGTGGCCTTTTGTTATGATGGAGGGATTCACCATCAACTAAGTATCACTCGCTAGGCAAGGGTCATGGGTTCCAAAACTGTGTGAATGGAGAGAGGCTGGGGACAAGTATTAATACTTGGTGGCATGGGCCCCTTGGTGAGGGCCTTACATGCTGATTGCACTTCCTCCTCTCTCCACTGTGGAATATCAGAGCTAATTTTGGTTTCATTAGAAGTCTGGTTATAGGCTGCTGAGCTCACTTTGGGCTGACAGTGCACCAGCACTGGGGCTCCCCTACTATAAGCTGAATTCACCTAAGAGCTGAAATCACTGAGTGTTGTGTTAAGTAGTGGGGGAGCCTGAAGATATATTGTGGAGCAGTTTGCGGGACGGCTGGTGAAGCAGTTCGACACGGAGCAGTGTGTGGATGGCAGGAGCTGCTTGTGGGCCGTGGAGCTGAGTGAAGGAGTTCGTGGGGCGGCTGGCGGAGCGGAGCGCAGCTGAGCGAAGGAGTTCGTGGGGCGGCTGGTGGAGCGGAGCGGAGCGCAGCTGAGCGAAGGAGTTCGTGGGGCGGCTGGTGGAGCGGAGTGCAGCTGAGCGAAGGAGTTTTGTGGGGCGGCTGGCGGAGCGGAGCGCCGCTATGGAGCTATGGGGCGGTCAGCTTCAGATCACGTAAGGTGCCTCTTACCCCCGTCCCATTTCCACCCAGGTTGGGAGGTAAAGCTCCGCAGATAAACTTTCGAACTCTGGGGCTGCCCTGACCAGGGACAGAGACTTTTGGGGCATTGGACTTTTGGGACTTTGGGTGATTTGGGGTTGCTGGACTCAAGAACCAAAGGGAAAAGGGCATGCCCCAATTTGCCTGGGGTGGGGTTGTTTTTGCTCATGGGTTGTGTTATGAATCCTGTTGGTGGTGTTTCCCCAACATAATGCCACATTGTTTCTCTCTGTTATTAAAAGACTTTTGCTACACTCAGACTATGTGCTTGCGAGAGGGGAAGTATTGCCTCTTGGAGGCGCCCAGCGGGGGTGGTATATATTTGTCCCAGGTCACTGGGTGGGGGCTCGAGCCGGTTTGCATTGTGTTATTGGAATGGAACCCCTAGATATTGAACCCGGCCCTTGTTGCTGCCAACTCTGACGGGCAGAAGGGTTACATATATAAAAATTGGGGGAAAAAAAACCTTAAAAACAAAGATCAATATTATCTGTCAAAAATACAAATCTAATTCTACCAAGCCTATTTATATCAACCATAAACAGCACCATCTCCCTGCTCTATCAGGGTTTAACTAAAGTCAGCTCCTGGATGATGAGCAGCTGGTTAAACCTGAAGTCAGACATAATTAAAGTGATGCTGGTAACCCTCAGACAGAGACAAACACCTACAAGATCTTTATCAAGAATTCTTAAAACTACAATAAGGGAAGTGAGGAAACAGATTGACAGAGCGAGATGGGTACCTAGAAGACAGCTACTGCAGGACAGGCCCAACAAGGAAAATAACAGAACACCAATGGCCCTCACGTACGGCCCCCAGCTAAAACAGCTCCTGCACATCATCAGTGATCTACAACCTATCCTGGAAAATGATCCCTCACTCTCACAGACCTTGGGAGACAGGCCAGTCCTCGCTTACAGACAGCCCACCTGAAGCAAATATTCACCAGCAACTACACCACACCACAGAAACACTAACCCAGGAATCAATCTCTGTGGCAAACCGCATTGCCTACTCTGACCCCATATCTACCCTAGCGACACCATCAGAGGACGCAACATTAGCTACACCATCAGGGGCTCATTCACCTGCACGTCTACTAATGTGATATGTGCCAGCAATGCCCCTCTGCCATGTACATTGGCCAAACCGGACAGTCTCTATGTAAAAGAATAAATGGACACAAACGAGACATCAGGAATGGTAACATACAAAAGCCAGTAGGAGAACACTTCAATCTCCCTGGACATTCAATAACAGATTTAAAAGTAGCCATCCTTCAACAACAAAAAGAACTTCAAAAACAGATTTCAAAGAGAAACGGCAGAGCTACAATTTATTTGCAAACTTAACACCATTAATTTGGGCTTGAATAGGGACTGGGAGTGGTTGGCTCACTACAAAAGCAATTTTCCCTCTCTTGGTATTGACACCTCTCATCAATTATTAGGACTGGATCACATCCACCCTGACTGAATTGGCCTTGTCAGCACTGGTTCTCCACTTGTAAGGTATCATAGAATCATAGAATATCAGGGTTGGAAGGGACCCCAGAAGGTCATCTAGTCCAACCCCCTGCTCAAAGCAGGACCAATTCCCAGTTAAATCATCCCAGCCAGGGCTTTGACAAGCCTGACCTTAAAAACCTCTAAGGAAGGAGATTCTACCACCTCCTTAGGTAACGCATTCCAGTGTTTCACCACCCTCTTAGTGAAAAAGTTTTTCCTAATATCCAATCTAAACCTCCTCCACTGCAACTTGAGACCATTACTCCTCGTTCTGTCATCTGCTACCATTGAGAACAGTCTAGAGCCATCCTCTTTGGAACCCCCTTTCAGGTAGTTGAAAGCAGCTATCAAATCCCCCCTCATTCTTCTCTTCTGCAGGCTAAACAATCCCAGCTCCCTCAGCCTCTCCTCATAACTCATGTGTTCCAGTCCCCTAATCATTTTTGTTGCCCTTCGCTGGACTCTCTCCAATTTATCCACATCCTTCTTGAAGTGTGGGGCCCAAAACTAGACACAGTACTCCAGATGAGGCCTCACCAATGTTGAATAGAGGGGAACGATCACGTCCCTCGATCTGCTCGCTATGCCCCTACTTATACATCCCAAAATGCCATTGGCCTTCCTGGCAACGAGGGCACACTGCTGACTCATATCCAGCTTCTCGTCCACTGTCACCCCTAGGTCCTTTTCCGCAGAACTGCTGCCTAGCCATTCGGTCCCTAGTCTGTAGCTGTGCATTGGGTTCTTCCGTCCTAAGTGCAGGACCCTGCACTTATCCTTATTGAACCTCATCAGATTTCTTTTGGCCCAATCCTCCAATTTGTCTAGGTCTTTCTGTATCCTACCCCTGCCCTCCAGCGTATCTACCACTCCTCCCAGTTTAGTATCATCCGCAAATTTGCTGAGAGTGCAATCCACACCATCCTCCAGATCATTTATGAAGATATTGAACAAAACCGGCCCCAGGACCGACCCTTGGGGTACTCCACTTGATACCGGCTGCCAACTAGACATGGAGCCATTGATCACTACCCGTTGAGCCCAACAATCTAGCCAGCTTTCTACCCACCTTGTAGTGCATTCATCCAGCCCATACTTCCTTAACTTGCTGACAAGAATACTGTGGGAGACCGTGTCAAAAGCTTTGCTAAAGTCAAGAAACAATACATCCACTGCTTTCCCTTCATCCACAGAACCAGTAATCTCATCATAAAAGGCGATTAGATTAGTCAGGCATGACCTTCCCTTGGTGAATCCATGCTGGCTGTTCCTGATCACTTTCCTCTCATGCAAGTGCTTCAGGATTGATTCTTTGAGGACCTGCTCCATGATTTTTCCAGGGACTGAAGTGAGGCTGACTGGCCTGTAGTTCCCAGGATCCTCCTTCTTCCCTTTTTTAAAGATTGGCACTACATTAGCCTTTTTCCAGTCATCCGGGACTTCCCCGGTTCGCCACGAGTTTTCAAAGATAATGGCCAATGGCTCTGCAATCACAGCCGCCAATTCCTTCAGCACTCTCGGATGCAACTCGTCCGGCCCCATGGACTTGTGCACGTCCAGCTTTTCTAAATAGTCCCTAACCACCTCTATCTCCACAGAGGGCTGGCCATCTCTTCCCCATTTTGTGATGCCCAGCGCAAGAGAAGGGTAACTCCCTTCTCTTCATGGGTCAGTATATCTCTACCTGTATCTGTAATTTTCACTCCATGCATCTGAAGAAGTGGGGTTTTTTACCCACGAAAGCTTATGCCCAAATAAATCTGTTAGTCTTTAAGGTTCCACCGGACTCCTCTTTGTTTTCGTGGATACAGACTAACACGGCACCCCTCTGATACTTGCAGCCAAGAAGGGAAGGCCCATGAGTGCAGGAGATAGACCTTTGATGGAAACTGAACATAGACTAGAGAATTTACTTCTGCAAGAGGGCACTGCCTATTCCCAGAACTGAATGTGTAACTCATTTCTCTTACACAACTTTTCTGTGGTACATTCACTACATACACAAACAAAAGCTCTATAAACGGATCAAGTTTCTCCTACAGGCTAGGAAGGAAGGAAATTCTTATTTTTATTTCTATTCTTGAAAGGTACTCCAATAATATGGGGATGGGACACACCACCACACAGCCACTGGATGCTCCTTCCACTACCATGCATTCCAACAGCACATGTGGAGGAGGAAGAAGTGGTAGAAGGACAAAGTTGCTATAATGCTGAAAGGTAGCCATGTAGAGGCTCCAGCCTCCTCTCTTCTCTGTCAGTGCCTGCCTGCCTACTCAGCTCCAGCCTGGACTTTGAAGCACTGTTACTGGGAGTGAGCCTGAAACCCTACTATCCCTTAAGCACCATCATCCATGAGATACACACTCCACAGGGCCTCCCCCATCACCAAGGGCAATCACCTACAGTCTGAAAAGCTCCACCCATTCTACAAAAAACAAAGGGAGCCTGCGCTCTACTTGACCAATTCTCCCACAGCCAGAGGCCACAGGGAAACCCCTCTGATACCACAGCTGCGGGCCCCACCAGTGCGGAGCAGCTGACAAGTAGGGGAGTTCCATGGCAAGGTCTCTGTAGTGAGGTAGTGAGTAGGGGGAAGATTAATTGATGGAGAGGCTGGGGATGAAAGAATGTATAGATTGGGGTGGGGAGTGATGGAGCACAGAATAGATGGACTTTTGCGGGGAGTGTTTAACTTTCAGAATGTCACAGGCTGACAGAACATTTTTGAAGGAGTGCATTGTTCAGATTTTGGCAGCATTTGCCTGGTTAGCATCAAATAAATTATTCATAGTAGCTAAGAATAATGATAACAAGATAAACAGAATTTTTCGGTCAAGTCTGCAACTAAACCATCAGCAAGCCTCATTTAAAATCCCTCAGTGTAACTGAGGCATAATTACATTTCTAATCTTACTGTGAGTGAGCAATTCAGTCATAGGTGATGAATAAGTTACACTGTATAAAGAAAAAGGGATTTCTGGGTGTAATTAAAAATTATTTTTGAATTGCTGGTTCCAAGAACCCAATGGCAAAACTCTAGAGATTCTGAGCCTGATTAGTCACTGAATTGCTCCAGTTTTATGCCAGGGAAACTCCAGTTTTGATAGAGTCAAACCAGCCTACAGCGGAAGTAAAGAACTGGTAAATCAGGCCCTTACAGGCTCGGGAAGTAGGAGTGCATGGGGTGCTGCAGCACCCCCAGGTTTTATGCAGCTCCCAGCTGCTGGCTCACACGTGGGGTCCGCTACTGGCCTCACACTTGCCCCCAACCTCGGCCCCCTTATCCCTGTCCGTGTCCCTCAACCCCCGCACCTGGAGACATGGCCCTGCTCCTGGCCTCATCTGCAGGGAGGGCAGGGAAGGGGGGAGAACGGGGGACAATGAGGTAAAACGTTTGGGGATAGTTTTGCTGGCTTTCAGCACCGCCACTATAAAAAGCATTCCAGCCTCAGACTACAGAACTACTTAACTGCTATTTGAAACAGTAGCGTTGCCAAATATTTTAGAAGAGGGGTTTGGGATCTGTTTATAGAAGAATAAACATTCTTAACAAGGTGATCTAATCATACTCTTTCACTTAGGACAGATTGTCAGCAACTAGTCCCTGCTTGATTGCTTTATTCCAGTTACCAAATGTACTTCCCAAAATAAGATAAATTTCTAAATTAAAAATAACTTCAATCTACCTTTATCATTTTCCTAGCTTTGAAGTACAGAAAAAGAGTACTAATTGCCATCTGATAATATGACATATTATTTGCTACTTCTTTCTGATTATCCCAGTCACACCCTATGTAAGTGATGTGGGAGGGAGGGGCGAGGGGGGATATTCTTTTAACATTACTTAAATCTACCCAATGTGAATATTATATTTCCCCACACTTTTTGATAACTAGTGAATGGTCAAAGGGGGAGGTTCAAAGAGGGGAGTAGTAGGGGAAGGGAATGTTGCCAAAGGGTGGAATGTCTGACCAAACTATCAAGCTGCAGTTCATAAGAGAGATACAGGAAACTTTTCAAGAGTTGAGCAAGTTATAAATGGTACTAGAAAACTTCATTCATTAGTTATTTACTTCTCCTGGTCAATAATCTAAGGCCAACATTTTCAAGGTTGGGTGCTCAAAGTTGGGCATTTAAATCCATATTTAGGCACCAGAACAAGTGGCCTGGTTTCTGGGGTGCTGAGCATTCATAGCTTCCACTGTCATTTGTGGGAGAGAGCAGCATCTCTGAAATCAGGCCACTTTATACTGATGCTTAAATATGAATTCGGGGACCTAAATCACATTTAGACTGGGGCTATTTTAAGGCCCTTTTGTGCTTTCAGAGCAGTGTAAATATACTTTACTCCCACATAAAGGCTCCTTTGACACTGCCAGAGTGGTGTAAAGTGGCTTTAGCATAAATAAGAATCAAGTTCTCATTACATAATTTCAGGCACCCAAGTTTTAAACTTTGGCCTAGGGTCTTGCTGTCTGGGTTGAATTGTGGCTTCTCTGCACTGGCGTACCCAAGGGGGTGCAGTAAGCTTCGCCCACCCAAAGAATCCACACAGGCCCAGGCAGAATGCAGATACCAATTCACCCTAAAGCCTAGGCAGTGGAAGAGGCCGGTTAGCACACCTAATTCTGGCAATGAGCCATGTGGAGAGGGAGTGGAATCAATGCCACCTTACACACCTTTTAGCGTATTTCTCATTGGAATAAAATTTGACAGCAGAGATTAGGAAAGGTTCACATTGCACTTTTCACCAGTACAGCTCCTAGAGGTGTTCTGCATGCCTCTGTCCTGCGCAGGTAGGCACAATGTTTTAAAGCACTTCCAATTGGTTGCTATTAACCCCCACATTGACAGCAGCACATTCCAGGACTTGCAGCTTCCTCAGAGATAGCAGTGATGGGAGTAGTGTAGACAAAGTGCTTGCAGACATCTGCATTTTAACCTACATCTCATCTATATTTGCTCTGAGCAGAGTTAGATAATAAAGTGATTAAACCATTGGCGGCTGTTTGCATGCCTACTCACAAGAGCACTCTCATAATTGCTACCACCAATGAAGATCCACTTGTAGTAGCAAAGACAGTAAACTGTAAGGGGAAAAGTCTGATGTAGACTCAGCTGTACTGCTTTCGTCATCCATACTGAAATCCAGCTGTGAATGAACAAGTCTGGTTCAATTTAGGACTACTGCTCACCACGGTGAGAAAGGGATACATAGTCAGGCCTCAAATGTCTCTTTGAAAATGAGCTCTGTCTTCTGACTGACTGGTGGAGGGGATGTTGGAAAACAAAAGCAAACTTTAGACTTTCAGGAAGCTGAGTTCCAATTACATCTTTTATTTCCCCAGCAGCCACAGGAAGAGAGAAAATATTTAGCAACAAACTGGTCAGAAGAATTGACAACAATAAATACCCCCAAATTAATTAAATGTCAGAACATACTGGATGACAGCGTTCTCCCTCAACAGAGTCACACTTGTTGGCTAACCAATAACCTACCTGAAGTAAGAGACTCATCCAAAATATTGAGAAATGTTATTGTACTAATTACTTTGTACAATTAGTAAACGTTATGTTGTTAAAGTCTACCTGGACTTCAAATTTACTTAGCTTAGTGACTCTGTAAATGAAAGACAAGTAAATCTTAAAAAAAAAAAACAGTAAGGCACGTGCCTTTGCAAAAACAGGTGTATAAAAGAGGTTGGGGAGAGAGTACCCTTTCAGCTTAGAAGGCCACAGGGAATATGATTTTCATATTCAAATTTGGCAAGCTAGCCGACAGACCTCTCAAATTACTACACCCACATACTTGGATGTGACTTGTGCACATACATCAGGCAGTTAGATCTCTATGCATTTTACTTTTTTGTGTCAGTTTGTACTGATCATTGAAGGTGAGTTCCTGATGGATACAATGGCTATTACTTTTTAAGAGCCAGATTATGATTCCTCCTCCCTTACACTGCTGAGCAGTTGCTCACATGAATTGTCCCACTGAAGTCAAATAGGAGTTCTTATGTAACTAAGAAATGTGTGTAGGACACCACATAGCCCAAGAATAAGGGTCAGATTCTGTGACCTACAGTACACTCATGTTGAGTGGTGCCTTACACCCACAGGTAGTCCCAGTCAAGTCATTAGTAAGGACAGTAGAATCTAGCCCTAAATAAATACTTTTTAAAAAGTACAGGATGCATAAGCTCCCGCATATGTGGTCATGCAGACAGAGGCCTGGATGAGACCATATTGAAAAACTGGCAAATAAAGTGTCCGAAAGTAAACTTTTATTACAAATCACTTCTGATGGTCTGTTATCTTCCCTTTTACAGTCTCCTGTATCTTCCATATATTTTCATTCCAGCACTAAGTGCCAGTATCCTTCCTGGAAGGGAGAGAGTCAACTTGAAATCCTATTTCCATCTGAAAGTGTTGTGCAATACCTCATGATTACAAGTAACCACTAAGTCTTTGAAAAAGGTTAGAGGAAATATTTTTGTTATTTCAGTTTGTTTTCTTTGTGTATTTGGCATCATTTTGTGTAATTATTTTCACTGTTCTGCAATGTGTCATAGGCTGGAAGGATGATGTTTTCATGCACTGCTCTGTAGGGGAACTGACATTCATGCTCTTCACCACATTCTGCAAGAGGGCATTTAATAGGAACTGCGGCAGTGACACTGAGACTGGCATGTCATTTATTATGTGTATCCTTGTAGCACCCAGGTGCCCCTGTTATGGAGGAGGACCCCATTGTGCTAGGCACTGTACAAACACGGAACAAAAAGTTAGTCCCTTCCCCAAGGTGCTTACAGTCTAAGTAATAAACTTAAGAAATGGCAGGCAGGCATATACATAGAGAATGGGGGAAAGGGAAGGAAAAGCAGATCCAAGCATGTTAGGTGATGTTGCTCTAAACATCAGCAGAGGAGAGAAATCCTCTATTTTTAAAAAGAGTCAGGATATACTATTTAAAGATGCTCTAACCCATTGACAGAATTCCTTCCAATACTGTATGCAAGCTACTTCAGCCATCTTAAGGTCCCCTAAACCTACTCAGATCTTTGGGAAGCTGTTGCTTCAAACTTTTGGGATGTACTTCATCTGGCACAACTGCTTTCCCCCTCCACCCCACCCAACTTTTAATTATTTTGGTCTAGTATCTTCTTATGCAAATACAATACCTAGCCCTTCCTTTTTAAAGATATTTTACATTGCTTGGATATCCTGTGTCTAGAAAAAATGAGTTAGAATGACAAGTCAGGCTGCACCCAAAAGCTAAGAGGTAAGAGAGCTATTTGCAACAATCAGTACTATAGGTGCTGACTTTTATTTTTCCCTGGGGGTGCTCCACCCCGAGACCCTGCCCCCATTCCGCCTCTTCCCCCAAGGTCCTGCCTCAGTCTGCCTCTTCCTGCCCCTACTCTGCCCCTTCCCCCAAAGACCCACCCTCGCTCCGCCTCTTCCCACCCATGCTCTGCTCTCTCCCTGAGGCCCTCACCGGCTGCTCTCCACCCTCCCCCAAGCCTCTCTGTGAGCCAGCTTGTTGGTGGTGCCCCCGATCAGCTGATCGGTGGCAGCGCTGAATAGCTGTGGCTGGTGGGTGCTGAGCACCCACTATTTTTTTTCCCATGGGTGCTCCAGCCCTGCAGCACTCAGGGAATCAGCGCCTATGTTCAGATAGGACACAGTATGTACAATAGCCGTGCTCTGTAGCATCACATAGGAGTTCAGGGTGTGCTCCCCAGGTCTAGTCATTAGCCTTGAAGGCTTTGGTGGTGTGGCGTTAGCGGTTTAAACAGCCATGTAGAAAACCTGGATTTCATTCCAAGTCCTCTTCTTACTTAACTATGTGTTTCTACCTGGTGCACACAATCTTGAGGCATTTCAGTAAGGGCCTGAACTGAGGCATAGATTTTGTCCTAGCCTTCTGTGCAGGGTTGAACTTTGCCCACATAGCCCATAATCTTAAATGTTAGTATGAAGAATACACATCTTCATTTCCTTCGCCTGATGACTCGCATATGTAGTTATAAGGAACATTAGTTTGAGCAGGGATAGAAGCTCTTGATACAGCTGGTTGCACCTAAACAGATAGATAGTCTGCAATACTTCACCCAGAAGAATTAGAGGTTTGCTTTGGTGGCAGAGTTACATTTGATTTTAGCCTCTAGAAGTAACCACCAATCAGTCAGTCAGGGGATGTCTATACTACACAAAAACACCCTCAGTTGGTCCATGTCAGTAGGGCTGTGAGGCTATAAAATTACAGTGTAGACAGGGCTTGGGCTGCAATTTTATAGCCCCCAGCCCTAGCCCCATGAGCCCACCTCAGATTACATGATCCAACCATGTTTATTTTACCACAGTATAGATTTAACCCGGTGTCCCTACTTAATGTCCATTGTTCTTTTTTCTATTTGTGTCCACTGCTAGAAAAAGGTCATTCAAACAAACATCAGTGAAAGGGGAATCCATGCAGGGAGGTGTCAGCAACATTCCAAATCCAATGTAATAATGTTGTGTCATTTCTTATTCTTAGAGTAATCAAGATAAAAAGGCTAGTAGGTCTCTGAGACATTCAGCAGCTTATTGTTAAAGAAGAGTTCATTAATTCTGAGTCAGTGACAATGGTGGCTGTAGAGAAAAGTTAATTTGCATGAGATGTTAAGCCCAGTTTTAAAAAAAAATCACTAACTAGAATTGCAGAGTGTCCCCCTCTTTTCAAACACCATTTCAAGATCCAAGATGATGCAAAGAACCCATTCTTATGTAATCCTGGAGAAGGGCCTCTCATTCAAAATGTTTCTTGATAAATAGCAATTATTTTATAAAACTAACAGCCCTAAGGTAGAGCAAATTTACAGCAACATGAATCAGCGAGCTATAAGGGCCAGATCTGCATTCTAAACGGACAACAGCCTTCACTTGTAAATAAGAGCAGAGTTAGAAATGCTTTTAAAAAAAACCTGCATAATTACAATACCTGTTTTATAGACCTATCAGCAACAAAGTAGTTTCTATTTGCTACTTAGTTCTACAACCTGAAATGAATGACTTAAAATTGTTCAGAGAAATTCGAAGTGTCCTTGTACGTGCTAAAGAGAACAGGAGAGTGTCGATAACCCAGGGCTAGAAGAATAACTAACATGTTCATTTGTGATATGCAGTGTAGTTGTAGCAGTGAAAAAGAGCTCTTTATAAACTCAAAAGCTTGTCTCTCTCACCAATAGAATATTATCTCACCCACCTTGTCTCTCTTATGTTCATTTGTGATACATTTGGGGCCTCCCTGTAATAAATTGCCTGTAATATCAGAGCTAAACACGCCATAATAGCTTATATTTATGCTATCCCAAAAGAACCCAATGGTTTTCTATCCCAAAGGAACCCAATGCCTTTGGAGCACTTAGGGATGATCCTGCTATCTTTACTGCCACAGAATTCTCAATGAATTGGGATATGTCCATTGAATGAGAGTTTCTCATGAGAAATACTGCAGGACCAGGCCTTATAGATAGAATAGATGGGACAGACACACAAAGGAATCACTTCACCCACCGCTGAAATGCAGCTACCTTGGGAGTGGAGCACAGCAAACATTCACAGAGCAATTTAAACGGTTTTCTAATGCTAGATAGAGAATACAGATTAACATGGTTTTTTTACTAATTAAAAAGCCAGCAGTTGTTCATTACAATCTTAATTTTTAAAAGCTTTTCACTTCCACTTAATGCACATTTGTGGCACTATACAAGTAGTAGCTATGGTGCTGGCTGTCAAATCTCAGAGAGTCCACAAGGTTATTTTTCGAGAAATCGTTACAGCGACAGATAACTCACTATGCTAGCGGCCGCAAAAGGGAGTGTGCAAACTCCTATTTTGTCCACATCACTCTCATTTGATCCATAACTTAAGCCCCAACTCAGGAAACCAGAAAAGAACATGTTTAACTTTCAGCATACGCTTAAGTCTCATTGATTTGCTTAAGTGCATGCATGAAGTTAAGCACATGCTTAAGTGCTTTCTCGAATCTAGGCCTCACTGTCATCTTTCCTGCTTTTTAATCCTTCCCTGCATCTTTTATCCCATTTTCCATATAAAGAATGTGAGAATGTATTTAATGGTCATGGCAGATGCATGAGGGCACTTGGCAAGCCAAAAGGTCTCTGGTTCTAATATTGCTCCTTGTGGTTTGGTTAAATTACCTCATCAGAATAGGGGACCTTTATGAAAGGCCATCTCCCCTTTTTTCTGATGCCCTCTGCAGTGTTGAGTGCTAGGGATGCTATTTCAACACTAATGCTACCAACAGGCCCATCCTGCTGCACTATCATCAACCCTGGCTCATCTCTCCATTACATTCACACACAAATATCAACGAAAAGGTACCCTCTGGAATTTGAGGCCTCCTTGGCTGATCTATTGGATCCGGTCTTAATCTATCACTCCCAATGTCCCATGCCAAAGGATTTCTGACCTCCCAGTGGCAGTATTATGCATCTTTTGGGTTAAAGTTAGACACTGTGGAATTAGGGCTATTTAATATGCTCTTACTGGTGCAACAATGTGGGGACAGGATAACAAATAACTTTTCTTGACTGTATGTGCACTTTTGGTGGGGGAAGGCTGTTTTGAAACCCTGGCAGCTCTAGAAATGATCACCAGGCCATAATAATAAGACATCCTGTCAGCTTTCCTAGTTAACTGAACTGGAGATTCCTGCTTTCATTTCTGTTCACCTCCCCACCCCCACTAATCCATTACTGATAATAAGTGCTGACAGCACTCTATGGCTCTGATTCAGCAAAGCACTTTAAGCATGTGCTTAAGCTGGTCCCTATTCTACAAAGCAATTGAGCAATGATTTAAATGGGCTCAAGCACATACTTTAGTGCTTTGCCAAATCGGGATGGACTTAACTACATGCTGCCTACATGAACTGGTAATGGCACCCAAGGGACTGTCTACCAGACAGCACCACTCTCCAATCACTCCTCCTCTTCATCACTGATGTGCCGTTCCCTGCCGACTACATGGTCCGTATACCTGGGGCTGCAGGGAGTGTGGTATAGAAGCTCACTACCCTGGTTGTGTGCCTCTGGGGCGTTAGTCACTTTCCAGACAGAGGAGGGCAGAGAATCTTGTCCAGGAGGTTTTTGCTGTGAGAACACAGGGAGAAACTGTAGTAATTTCAAACAATACAAACTAAATAAAAATAGTAAAATTCTTTGAACAACTTTATTGTGTGTGTTAGAATTAAAAATAAAAATAAAAGCACTTGCTACTTTGGAAAGTTACCATGTATTAATACATTTTGAAATTGTTCTCCATTTTACAAGATTGCTTCAAAAGATTATTTTCCATATGATTTTCTTTGAACTATGTAAAATCTAAAAAGCTACCTGCCCAATAAGACTTTTGTGTTTTTCCAAGGAAAGAACCTGGCCTTAATCTTTCTATTTGACTTTTAAAGATAGGACCAGATCATCCCCTTTACAGGTAAAAGTCATGCAGGACCCAGGAAGTTTCAACTCTCAGATTTTCCTTCAAACTATTCTATCTAAGCAGGGAGGGGGAATGTAGACCCTGTGGGATCTTAAAAAGAAAAGGCGTACTAGTGGCACTTTAGAGACTAACGAATTTATTTGAGCTCTATGAGCTGTAGCTCACGAAAGCTTATCCTCAAATAAATGTGTTAGTCTCTAAGGTGCCACTAGTCCTCCTTTTCTTTTTGCGAATACAGACTAACACGGCTGCTCCTCTGAAATCTATGGATCTTAGAGTATCAACAGCTCCACTGCACCCTACCACCCTCAATCACACCTTCCTCCAAAGCCATGCTCCCATGGCTCTCTGCCACTCCAAAACCCTTCTCTGAGAGGGGTTTCTATCTGTGGAGGAAGAATTATTTTGGGGAAGTTCTATGGCCTGTGTTATACAGGAAGTCAGACGAGATGAACATAACAGTCCCTTCTGGCCTTGGAATCTATGAATCCCTGAAAGATAATGCAGAAAGCTTTTCCTACACTGGCAACTTATGATAACTTGCTTCTGACTTTTGTTGTGTGAGGGCTCTCATTCTAGAATAAATGAAGAAGATGCTCATATTTGGAATGCTGTGGTCCAAAATAGCGAAGGAGCAAGGAAGTCAGGTATGGTTCAGGAATTTGGTTGGTTGGTTGAAGATCTTAAGTTCTCTTGACATAACATTCCTTCCATCTCCTACATAAAGGCATCCTTTGGATCTGCTTCCCCCTAATGGCCATGTAAGTTACTATAATATGTACGGCTACTAGTAATAACATTCAGGTCTCAATAATAAACAAGTCAATATTTGTGTGCATTATTTGGGTACTTGGGGTGCGGGGGTTTCTAAGAAATACAGAAGCAAGTGTTTAAAGTTTAGGGTGACCTGATTTTATAGGGACAGACCCGATATTTGGGGCTTTGTCTTATATAGGCGCCTATTACCCCACACCCCGTCCCGATTTTTCACGCTTGCTGTCTGGTTATCCTATTAAAGTTAGTCTTTTATAAGAAAAACTAAGGAAAAGAATTTACATCAAGTACCAGATTTAAGTAGAGTTTAATAGTGAGTAGCACCTTTTATCATGAAAATACTTCAAAAAAACATGATTTAATTAATTCACACTCCTTATGAAGCAGTATCCCTATTTTATAGAAAGGGAAACTGAGTCAAAAGGTGACATATTTGTCCCAGGTGGAAGAAGTCATTAACATCACCAGACTTAAAATTAAGGTGTTCCTGATTCTAAGTCTTGTGCTCAAACCATTAGGTAATATCATTCTATGTACTTTTCTGTCTTCATAGTGTTTGGCTGGGAAGTACATAGCATTAATACTATTCCAGTTTGTGTGTGTCATTTTAAGTAAGGAAGTTTTTTGTATAGACTTTGGGAGGAGTGTACCTGACCTCAGATGTCAGAAAAAGAAGGGTTTTCTGCCACAGATGTTAAATAGAACTATACCCAGGATGTTAAGTTAGGGCAAAAATATCAGAAACAGATGCAATAAGCTGAAAAACATTTTTCTACTGGAAAGTGCCTGGCAACCAAGATAGCTCACTATAATAATAGCATAATATAACGACACAGGGAAACTGATAAGTTATACCACCACTACGGCATCAATGATGGAGAAATATAGAATGGGATTTTCAAAAGCACCTAAGTCACTTAGTTACGAGCCACAGTTTGGCCACCCCCGGTCTATAAAACCATGAATGGTATGGGGAAAGTGAATAGGGAAATGTTATTTACCCCTTCATAGAACACAAGAACCAGGGGTCCCCAATGAAATTAATAGGCAGAAGATTTAAAACAAAGATAAGGAAGTACTGCTTCACACAATGCATGGTCAGCCTGTGGAACTCGTTGCGAGGGTATGAAGTAAAGGCCAAAAGGATAACTGGGTTAAAAAAGAATGAGATAAGTTCATGGAGGACACATCCACCAATGGCTATTAGCCAAGATGCTCAGAGATGCAACCCGATGCTCTGGGTGTCCCTAAACCTCCAACTGCCAGAATCTGGGCCTGGACTACAAGGGATGGGTTACCCAATAATTGTCCTGTTCTGTTCATTCCCTCTGAAACATTTGGTATTGACCACTTTCAGAAGACAGGATACTGAGATAGACAGACCATTGGTCTTACCCAGTATGGTTGTTCTTATGGTCTTAGTCACTCCAAAGGAGCCATAGTGCACCAGAGGATCTTGCTGACTATTGTTATTGCCCAACAGCTTCAGTCTTCACCACCACCATCTCAAATCCTTGCCATACCTGACAGCACCAATACAGTGTAATGGTGAGGACATAAACACAAAGAGCCATGCTTTAAGCAGCAATTAGAAAACTCCCTAACCAGGATGTTCCTACATTTGTTAAGCTCTCCGCTGCAACACATCCTGGTCCTCTCTTGTAACTGTGGAGGTCCAGGAACTCTATAACGACTCTAAGTTTTAATCTTTTATTACAAAGAAAGGGAGATGTAAAGTATAAACCAATGTACGTACATAGACGAGTTCAAAATAAAAACTTCTAATTCCTTAAAGCTATTTACACTATGTTCCCTTATCAAATATATTTCCATAGGCCTGAGCAGTATTCTAAAGATCAGGTCTTTGAAGGTCTCTGATCAATTTTCCAGACCATGAACTCACTTCTGTTGAGTTTGTGCGTCAAGTTCCCTGTGGAGGGGGCTTACTTCCTGACAGAGTACTTGCAGGTCCCAGATCCTACCCTCATTGTATTTGGAAATATTGAAGATGAACCTGATTCCTCCAGAGAAGCCTTTTAGAGTCTCCACTAGGTAGGATATGAGAGTTTAACAGTTCCAGATGTCTGGGAGCCTTTGAGCCAAACTTTGTCCCATGGTCTCAGCTCAGGTAGTGCTTTGTTCTGTGCCAAACAAAAAAGTTTTCTTGTTGCCGAATTTTTATTTTCCATTTTTGAAATTATTTCGGGTTTAAGCTGTATCAGTGCCACAGCTGAAGGAATCCTTAGTTGTCTTAGACAGTCCAGACACAAGCAGTGTTGACTGATATGCAGGAGTGCTTTATATTGGTCCACTGATTTTGGAAGAAGTCCCTTTAAAGTCTGCACTGCTTTCTTTGCCTCCCTGTTGCTCTGAGGGTAATGTGGATTACTAGTGCAATTGTCATAAATATAAAGGGAAGGGTAAACCCCTTTGAAATCCCTCCTGGCCAGGGGAAAGCTCCTCTCACCTGTAAAGGGTTAAGAAGCTAAAGGTAACCTCGCTGGCACCTGACCAAAATGACCAATGAGGAGACAAGATACTTTCAAAAGCTGGGAGGAGGGAGAGAAACAGAGGGTCTGTGTCTGTAAGCTGCGCTTGCCAGGGACAGAACAGGAATGGAGTCTTAGAACTTTTAGTAAGTAATCTAGCTAGGTATGTGTTAGATTATGATTTCTTTAAATGGCTGAGAAAAGAATTGTGCTGAATAGAATAACTATTTCTGTCTCTGTATCTTTTTTGTAACTTAAGGTTTTGCCTAGAGGGGTTCTCTATGTTTTTGAATCTAATTACCCTGTAAGGTATCTACCATCCTGATTTTACAGGGGGGATTTCTTTATTTCTATTTACTTCTATTTTTTATTAAAAGTCTTCTTGTAAAAAACTGAATGCTTTTTCATTGTTCTCAGATCCAAGGGTTTGGGTCTGTGGTCACCTATGCAAATTGGTGAGGCTTTTTATCCAACGTTTTCCAGGAAAGGGGGGGTGCAAGTGTTGGGAGGATTGTTCATTGTTCTTAAGATCCAAGGGTCTGGGTCTGTAGTCACCTAGGCAAATTGGTGAGGCTTTTTACCAAACCTTGTCCAGGAAGTGGGGTGCAAGGTTTTGGGAAGTATTTTGGGGGGAAGGACGCATCCAAACAGCTCTTCCCCAGTAACCAGTATTAGTTTGGTGGTGGTAGCGGCCAGTCCAAGGACAACGGGTGTAATATTTTGTACCTTGGGGAAGTTTTGACCTAAGCTGGTAAAGATAAGCTTAGGAGGTTTTTCATGCAGGTCCCCACATCTGTACCCTAGAGTTCAGAGTGGGGGAAGGAACCTTGACAGCAATGTTTAAAATCAAAGTCCTGTACAAATGCTAGGAATGTTACAGAGGTAAAATGAGGCCCATTATCAGATGGGTAAATGTACACGGAAGTCTTCCTAAGTCAATAGATCTGGAGAAGTAATCAACTACAATAATGTATGTGTGGTCGTTCCCGAAAAACAAGTTTGTGGCTACCTGTTGCAAAGGTGTGTCAGGTAGCTTGGAGAGAGTAATGGTTGGCAATTGTTTTGGGGGTTTTTTCCCTTGTTACATATCTTGCACCCCTTACCATGGTCTGAATTTGCCGACTCAGACCAGCCCACCATATGGATTGCTGTGCTCATGCCACATTGTTTATACCCTCTCTTTTTGAGGTATCACAGGGATAAGAATGCATTGTCCTTTCAGAAACAGGCCTTCAGCCATGCAAAGTTTATTTTGGTAGGTGGTCTGTTGGAAGTTCACTCCTTCGAGCACACCCTTTTTGGCAGAGCTGAGTCAGTTTCTGGCAAGTCTCATCTTTTAGTTGTTCATCTCTAATTTGCTGAAGTTGGCATATGCTAGAATTGATGCCAGAACAAGGCTTTGACATCTCTCTAAAGCTTTTTCTTCTTCCATTGGTGGGTGCTCAACTGGGGCTCAAGACAGAGTGCTTTTCCTGGTATGTGTTCAGTGGTGAAAGAAAAATCACATCAGCCATAGTCAAAAATCTTTTAATCCTAGATTGAAGATTATCCAGTGGTTTTCAACCCATAATGCCAGAACTGTCCCTTACAGCAAATCAGGGCAACTGCCCCGGGCCCCACACTTTGATAAAATTGTGAGGAGGCAGGTGGGGAGGTGAGATGGGAGAGCGAGGTAAAGAGGCGAATGGGGAGGCAAGTGGCAGGTGCATGGGGGGGTGAGGAGGATATCCCCTACCAGAACCTCCCACTCCCCCCAGCACCTCCTGCCCATTGGTGGGCCCCGCCGACCAGCGCCTCCCCCTCCCACCAGCGCCTCCTGCCCATTGGTGGGCCCCACCGATCAGTGCCTCCCCCTCCCTCTCAGCGCCTGCCACGGATCAGCTGTTTCATGGCATCAGGAGACACTGGTGGGGAGGGGAGAAGAGTGAGGGTGCAGTGTGATGGGGGGAGGGGGCAGAACTGGGGAGGGAAGAGGCGGGGAGGGAAGAGGCAGGGCAGGGGCCGAAGGGGCAGGGGTGAGGCTTTGGGGGAAGGGATGGAGTGGGCACATGGCCTGGGTGGAGCCAAGGGGGAGCACCCCCCAGCAGATTAGAAAGTCGGTGCTTAGGTCCCGGGCCCTGCACCCTCCTAGTGACGGCCCTGCATAATGCCACTAAGGGCTGGTGATTGGTTTCTATGTCAAAATTCAAGCCGAATAGATATGCACAGAGCTGTTCACAGGCCCAAGTGACTGCTAGCGTTTCCTCTTCTACTTGAGTTTACCACTGCTTGGTTTCTATGAGGCTTCTTGCTATGAATGCAAAAGGTTCTGGTCTCCTACTGGCTGCTTTTGTGTGAACACTGCTCTGAACCACATAAAGATGCATCTGCTAGTACGGTTGTCGGATAATTTACTGAATATTGTGCCTGAACATGTGGAGATGTCAGTAGTCCTTTTATTTTATTGTGTGCTCCCTACATCATATTGTGACCATTTAGAAGATCACTTAAGGGTTTTGTTAGATGAGCTAAATTTGGTAAGACTTTCCCAAAATGATTTGTCATGCCCAGAAATCTTCTTACAGCAAAAACATCTTTGGATTCAGGTAAGGTAATTAATACCTCCAATTTGTCTGAAACTGGCTGAATTCCTTGTTTGCTAATTATTTGTTCTACATATTTTATCTGCTCCTTTCCAAATTCACATTTCTCATTCTGAGTGAGGCCAGCTTGCTGGAAGCATCACAAAACAGCATGCAGTCACTCATCATGTTCATTTTTATCTCTGCCGTATACCAAACACCTCATCTGTATAACAAAAGATGCCAGACAAACCTGACAAGATCTGAGAGATTCTCAGTTGAAGATGATCTGATGCTGAAGATATGCCAAATGGAAGATGGTTGAAATAGTACTGTCCAAATGGGGTGATGAATGTAGTTAATAGTACAGATTCTTTAGCAAGGGGGAATTTGCCAGAAGCCTGCTATAGCACCAAACTTTAAGTCTTTAGCTGCTGATAACTGAACTAATGACTTATCAACTGCAGAAAGCTGGCATCTTTCTCTTTTTATTAAGTTGTGTACAGTCCACACAAATCCAGATGCTGCCATTGGGTGACTGTGGTCCCCCACACACCAGTCAGTGGGTCCTTCTGTTATGGGAAATAACCCTCATATCTTCCATTTTCTTTAATTCTTCTTTGACTTTCCCTAGCAGAGACATTGCACTCCATATGTTTTATGGAAATATGTTTATAAGTGTGAATATGATGTAACTGGAATGTGCTTCATGCAAAAGGTCTCTTGAAAGGTATCATTACAAAGCTTATAATCTACTGAGTGTGTTCATCCTATTTGTATGAATGTATCATTCTTGTATATGAAGCAAGAAATATGAAGTAGTACTCTGAAGTCCTATTGTAACTATGCAAAGTGTGAGCCATTAATGGTGGCCTGAAATCTTGATGGTTCCCATTAACTAGGACAATTGGTTGTAAATGGCTCTTTTTACTTGCAAGCCTTCCTGTATACAAGGGTGCCAGCCAGTGAGTAATGAAGTCTCACAGGACATGTGAACATGTCACATGATACTGAAATCCCTCTTAAACCTGGTGCTTTTCCATTTAGAAGGAAGGGTGAGAACCCAGAGAGAGACAAAGATATAAAAGGGGGTGGAACAGAACAAAGTGGGCTGCCAGTCATGAGAAATCCCCTAGTTACCATCTGAGCTGAAACTAACAAGAACTGTACCAGGGGAGAGGGATTGGGCCCAAACTAAGAAGGAGTCTAGTCTGTGAAAGAAGGTTACTGGAAAATCTCTGAGGGTAAGATTTACCTGTATTCAGTTTCTTAGATGTATTAGGCTTAGACTTTCGTGCTTTGTTTTATTTTGCTTGGTAACTTACGTTGTTCTGTCTGTTATTACTTGAAGCCACGTACATCCTACTTTTAATACTTAATAAAATCACTTTTGTTTATTAGTAAACCCAGATTAATACCTGGGGAAACAAACAGCTGTGTGCATGTGTCTCTATCAGTGTTGTAGAGGGCGGACAATTTATGAGTTTACCCTGTATAAGCTTTATACAGAGTAAAACAAATTTATTTGGGGTTTGGATCCCATTGGGAGCTGGATGCTGGAGATGGGTGACTTGCTGAGCAGTTTTTGGTTAAAGTCTGCAGCTTTGGGGGCATGGAACAGACCTGGGTCTGTGTTGCAGCAGGCTAGCGTGTCTGGCTCAACAAGGCAGGGTTCTGAAGTCCCAAGCCATCAGAGAAAACGGGCTCAGAGGTAGTCTCAGCACATCAGGTGACAGTCTCAAGGGGGTCTCTGTGATCGAACCTGTCACAATGTCATTGATGGCACCAGTTTTATTTTATATTCCCCTAGTCACTTTCCTAGCCATGTGAAGACATCTCTTTAGTTTGCTTTTTGCCATTAACACATTACAGTTTCTCTGCTAGGTGTAGTCCTTCTATTGCTGGAACCTAGAGGGGGAGTTGTCAGTCCTTGCATTAGATATCCTGTTTGGTGAAGAACTTTCCATCCTTTCTCCAGTTTCCCAAGGAACTGGCCACAAACATCCAATGTAGTGTTGCAACTCCCCCATAGAATCTTATTTGGTCTTTGCAGATCTCCATCGCAGGAACAACTTTAATCTTTTTGGGCAGTTCCAGTGACTTCTGTCCCAGCATCACTTTTAAATTTAATGTTTTCACCATTTAGATTCATGCTTGTGTATTAAGGTGATCATAGAAGATTAGGGTTGGAAGAGACCTCAGGAGGTCATCTAGTCCAACCCCCTGCTCAAGGCAGAACCAACAGCAACTAAATCTTCCCAGCCAGTCTTTCTATTGAGAATATAGTCCCTAGAACTGTGGACTCACCATCTGATAACATGTCCTCTTGGATTGTTTCCACTACTCTTAGTGACCTGCATGTTACTGTCACATTTTTGGGGCATCTCCTATATTCTGCCTCTTTAGCTGCACAAACTTACTAGCTGTGGCTGGGTGTCTTACCACATCTACCACAGATTTTCCAATCTTCCCTCCTATTAAGTTTCATTGGTCTCCCACTTTCTAACTGAGCACTGTTCTTAAATTGTAAGTTTGGTCTGACTGCTCTTTTTACATTTGTGATTTCTCTTTACTGATCAATATTGTCTGATTCATTTTCCCCTATGCTGCTAGCATGTAAGGCACAATGCCAACTCTTTATGGTTTCTTGCATTCCCATTTCTGCTATAGCTTTTGCTAGAGTGAAATCTGGGTCTAACCGAAGTTGTGATGATAAATTGGTGTGTTACAGGGCAATACTCTGTTCCCATCCTCTGATGCCCCAAAAATTACTCAGACCCACTTTCTTTCAGTATTCAGTCTGTATTTTATTCCAAACCCTTTCACCCTTTATTCCAATAGTGGGTAACAGCACGTTTTTTAATCCCCATGTCTTTCAGCCCTTCTTTATCAGGGCCTTAGCAGGAGAGATTGCCCTGTTTTGGGAGCTGTTGGGATCTGTGCTCAGCTGGCCTCAGCCTCCCCACCCTTGTAACACTTCCTTCCTGGCTTTTATCAGGTTAGCCTGCTGAGAGCTAATGAGTTCCTTACCTCCCCAGTCTCTCCTGATTAGCTAATTGCTCCATCAGCTGTCACTGGGGAAACTAATTGAGGCTACAGTGATCAGAGATCTCACCTGTCAGGTCTCAGCACTCTGTCATACAGCATCTCTTATACTAACAGCTATCCTGTCTCTTATTCATACTTCTTTTCACATTCCATGTTTGCAATGTTCAGCAAGACCATGAAGATCAGTAATAAGTCTCAGCTGTTTCCCCTTGTTCCTGGCATCTCCTTTTAAAGCTGACTCTTTCATATACAAGATTCTGTCTGCCTATGAAATGGGTATCACAAACCTCTTTCACTCTGGAGCATTCTCGCTTTTCCTCCTGAGTGAGGGGGAGGGTACATAGGAGAGCAGCAGCAGCATTACCCTTGGCAAATATTAGGGCATTTTTCTGGTATTCCCATGCTTTCTCTGTTAAACCAGAAGCCATCTGGAATTGCTCAAATCTACAGATGCAGCAAGGCCAGCTGCCTGAGTTGCAAAAAAAAAACACCCCACACACCACAGTTCTCTAACAAAGCCATTTGTGCTGTGGGTGCCATTGGTCACTGAGACAGGGCCCTTCCTCCTTCAGGCTGCAGCTTTCACATATCTCCTCCCTCATTTTCTACTTTCCTCACTCAGTAACTGCTCTGGTGATCTGACGTGTGTGGTCTTTTCTTAACTCCTTTTTTTAGAGAGAGGGAGTCACTCACTTCTGACCATGTCATGTGAAGACGTAGACACAAAGAGCTGTGCTTTAAGCAGTGTCTACAGAACTCCTTAACCAGGCAGTATCCCCATCGATTAAGTTCCCTGCTACAACAGGGTCCTCTCTGGTAACTGTGGAGGACCAGAACTCTGAAACCGCTTGTGACAGGTTTCAATCAGTCCACCGAGCCTCTGGGGGGTGATGGAGAGCTACTGTCCCACTGGCAGGCCTTAGTCACACCTTTTGGGCCCTGGGGAATTAGCAGAGAAGGTGTGCCGGCCAGAGAGTGTGCAGCGCGCCCCCGCAGGCAGGGGAGCGCCGGCCAGAGAGTGTGCAGCGCGCCCCCGCAGGCAGGGGAGCGCCGGCCAGAGAGTGTGCAGCGCGCCCCCGCAGGCAGGGGAGCGCCGGCCAGAGAGTGTGCAGCGCGCCCCCGCAGGCAGGGGAGCGCCGGCCAGAGAGTGTGCAGCGCGCCCCCGCAGGCAGGGGAGCGCCGGCCAGAGAGTGTGCAGCGCGCCCCCGCAGGCAGGGGAGCGCCGGCCAGAGAGTGTGCAGCGCGCCCCCGCAGGCAGGGGAGCGCCGGCCAGAGAGTCTGCAGCATTCGGGATTCCGCTACCCAAGGCGGGTTGGCCGGGGTAGGGGAACGCAGGCCCACCCAACTCCACTGCGTTCCAGCCCAGAGCCCTGACAGCGGTGGGAGGAGAGGGGCCCGCCGCTGGGTCAGCGGAGAACCATCTGCACCCTGCTGACCAAATACGCCCACCATATGGTGCAGTTCTGCCCCTGGGCTACTTCCTACCCGGTCTCTCAAGCGGGCCTCTCTGGTCCCTCCAGCTCGTCCAGGTATTCAGCTGCTGGCAGCTCCAGCTCTCCCTCTGGCCTGGGCTACAGCCTGGCCCCTCCAGGTACTCAGCGGCTGGCAGTGCTGGTCACCTCAGTCCTTCCTCCAGGTCAGGTTCATCCAGGCCCAGGGCCTTCCCTGGGTCGGCAGCAGGGTCTGGAGCGAACAGACAGCAGCCTGTGTCTGTCTCCATCCCTGGTGCTGCCCTCACTGGGCAAAGGGCCCCGCCCTTTGTACTTCCTGTTCCATTCCTCCCCTTCCGGGATTGGCGTAAGCTTGGTCTGGCCCCGCCAACTCAGGCTGAAAAGGTGGCTTTTTACCCTCTGGTTTGGAGGGAAGCCACCCTGGCTCCCTACATACCCCACCCCTCAAATCCAGCTCCCGACCATCGGAGCTGGCGTCCTCACCCTCTCTGAGGCAGGATAGAAAGTCCACATTGGCGTTGTCCCTTCCCGCCCGATTGTGAATCATGAAGGCGTAGGGCTGCAGAGCCTGACATTATTGTCCTTCATCTTATTAAGCCACTTCAGGGTTGCATAGTCCGTAACCAGTATAAAGGGGGCTCCGAGGACGTAGTAGCGGAGGGTATTGACCGCCCACTTAACCGCTAGAGCCTCTTTCTCCACGACGGAGTAGTTCTGTTCTCTGGGGAACAGCTTCCGACTGAGGTAAACAATAGGGTGTTCCTCCCTGTCCATCTCCTGGGAGAGGAATTCCCCAAGCCCTACTCCTGAGGCATCAGTCTGAACGATAAAGTCGCGATGAAAGTCAGGGCTGAAGAGTACTGGATCGCTACACAGCCATTCTTTGATAGTTCGAAAGGCCATCTCGCATTCGTCGGACCAATGCACCTGACGGGGGCTGTCCTTGGTCAAGAGCTCCGTCAGCGGGGCTGTAACGCTTGCGAAGTGGGGTACAAACTGCCAGTAACCACCAGCTAAGCCCAAGAATTGATGCACCTGCCTCTTCGTGGTCAGCGCCGGATATTCTTGGAGTGCTTGGACTTTCCCGATGAGGGGATGGACCTGTCCCCGGCCCAAGTTGTACCCCAGGTAAGTGGTTTCCTTCCACCCGATTCGACATTTTTTTGGATTGGCCGTAAGCCCGGCTGTGCGGAGGTCCCAGAGGACCGCCGCTACTTGGTTAAGATGTTCCTCCCAGTTATTGCCATCATAGATGACCACATTGTCCAAGTAAGCCGCCGCATACTTTGTGTGTGGTTGCAACACCCGGTCCATCAAACACTGGAAGGTTGCCGCAGCCCCATAGAGGCCGAAAGGCATCCAGGTGAAATGGTACAACCCTGAAGGGGTGGCAAACGCTGTCTTCTCCTTGGGATCCAAGGGGATGTGCCAGTAGCCCTTTGTGAGATCTAAAGTGGTGATATAACAGGCCTCCCCGAGCCAGTCGAGGAGCTCATCGATGCGGGGCATCGGATAGGCGTCAAATTTTGAAATGGCGTTTACCCTCCGGAAGTCAATGCAAAACCGCCGGCTCCCATCCAGCTTTGGTATGAGGACAACGGGGCTCTGCCACTCTCTCTGGGAGCGCTCAATAACACCCAGATCCAACATTGCCTGGACTTCCTCCTCTACGGCCTCCCACATTCGCCTAGGCAATGGCCGGGTTGTCTCTCTGACCACTCCCCCGGGTTCAGTCTGAATCACATGGTAGGTGAGTATAGTCCACCCAGGTTTCATGGTGAATGTCTTGGGGAATGCCTTTACTAAGCAGAGGGCCTGTTCTTGCTGCTCAACTGTGAGTGTCTCTGCTAGCTGGGGCTCACCATTATCCGACTCCTTGGGCGATTGGGGCCCCAGGTCCGGTTCGGGGGGGGTACGGGGCAACTAGTATTCCTTCCCGTTCCCGCCAGAGTTTTAAGAGGTTTACATGATAAATCTGTTTTTCCTTACGGTGATCAGGTTGCTGAATTTCATAGGTGACAGGCCCTACCCGGCAGAGGACCTCATACGGACCCTGCTAGCAGGCAAAAGCTTTGATTCCTCCGAGGGGAGCAGGAGGAGTACTCAGTCCCCTGGCATAAATGATCGACCCTGGGTGCCCCTATTGTAGTGCTGCTCCTGGGCTCTTTGGGCTGTGTTTAAGTTCTCCTTCGCGAGCTCGCCAGCCCACGCCAGCCGCCCCTGCAGCTGTAAGACGTATTGTAAGAGACCCTGCATTGCAGACGGGTTGTGTTCCCAAGTCTCCCTCAAGAGGTCCAACACCCCGCAGGGTCGCCGCCCATAGGGGAACTTGAATGGGGAGAACTTCGTGGATGGCTGTGGGACTTCTCGAATTGCCAGTAGTAAAGGAGGGAACAGCTGGTCCCACTGGTGGAGGTCCTGGGTGGGGAAACGCCGCAACATTCCCTTCAGGGTCTGGTTAAAACGTTCGACCAATCCGTTGGTCTGGGGATGGTAGACTGAGGTCTGCAATTTCTTAATCCCCAATAGGGCATATACCTGATGGAACAGAAGTGAAGTGGAGTTGGTCCCTTGATCAGTGAGTATCTCCCGTGGGAGGCCCACCCTTGCGAAGATCTTCACGAGCTCCGCAGCGATAGTGTGGGTGGTGATACTTCTTAAGGGGATGGCCTCGGGGAAGCGGGTGGTGTAGTCCATCAGGACAAGGATATATTGATGGCCTGCCTTACTTTTTGGAAAAGGTCCCACCAGGTCCATCGCTACCCGCTCAAATAGTACACCTATGACTGGTAAAGGGACCAGCAGGGCCTTCTGTACCCCTGCCGGGGCTGCATGTTGGCAGTCCGGGCACGACACACAGTAATCCTTCACCTCACAGTGGACGCCGGGCCAGAAGAACCTGGCCAGGACCCTAGCCACAGTTTTTTCCTGCCCTAAATGGCCGGCAGCCGGGGTGTCATGTGCAAGCTTCAGGACAGCCCGACAATGAATGCGGGGGACCACGAGTTGGGTCCAGACCTCTTGGGTCTGGGGGTCTCAATCAAACGGTAGAGCCGCTCGTGATTGAGTTCAAACCTAGGCCATTGGGTGGTGCACCGGGCCTCCACGACCTCCCCATCCACCCGGGCCAGCTGCTCATAGGCAAACTGGAGTACGCCTGGTCTGACCCCGCCCACTCAGGCTGAGATGGTGGCTTTTTACCCTCTGGTTCAGAGGGAAGCCATCCTGGCTCCCTACACCGCTCCACCTACAGTATGGGGTCTCATTCCTCCCTTCGTGTACACACATTATTTCCATGAACACAATAGGAGTTACACATCTATTAAAAGGAAATAGGCTTTAAAAAGATATTATTTCTTCACTCTGTGAATGAGTCCTTTGTCACCCTGTAGAGTCTCCTAAGGCAGACAGAAACAGCTGAGTGTTAAACCACCTCTTGGAAGTTATAATGCCTCATTGCACCAGTTCTGAATTTGCCCTAGTTGGTTATGTCTGAATATTAGCCCCTTTTTCTTGAAGATATACCTTTTTAGTCAGTTACTCTACCTCTCTCCCTTAAACCACTCCCAGTGTAAGCCCTCTGAAACATGTTTCTGCTTTGTTACACACGGCTCGCCAGCTGCATTGCAACTTTCTGCACCTACTGCCTCTGTTACAGAGGATGTTGCTTCATGCACCTCACCTCTGGATCTAGCCCATAGATGTAAAACCAAGACAAGCAACAAAACATCATAAATATAGGAAGATTTTCCAGTATTGGTGAGACAGAATTTTTTACCAAAGGCATTTTGGAACAGCTACAAACCAGTTTTGCAAGAATTCTGTCCAAGCTATTAACAGAGACAAATAGCCTCGTCACCAGTAAGAGGAGAACACAATGTAAAGTAAAGTGAGATATCCTTATTTAAAGTAAGTATTATTTTACAAAAAGCATTATGTGCTTTCTGTAAGTAATGAGTAAAATTTACATTAAAGGTGGGAATGTACAACCAGATAAGATACTTTTCCAAGAAGGAAAAGTATTTCAAAGAAAAAAACCACCACAGAAACAAGGAAATATTTCCAACCAGATCTTGCCACTAATTTCTGTAGGAGCAGGATCCTGCACTGAAAAAACAGTTTAGAAACTGGCTTATTTGAAACACACTGTTTTTAACAAGAATTTTAGACTCTGTTCTCAAAGATGTGCATTAGATTTTATTCTGATTACTAACGGTTAGCTGTTCAGTGATTTTCTTGTTTGACTGAATGAATGTAAATAGATTGCAACTAGATTTTTCCCTTCTGTTCCTCATCAGATAGGCCATTGTTCTACAAATATGAAAGAGAATTCTTTCTTTCTAAGTAAATTTTGTATGATTGGAAGGTACCAGATTGGTTGGAAATCTGGTCTCTGTGTCTCTTTTGTGGATAAATAGGGAACTTCTGTCTTCTGGGGAGACAGTCATGCCACTGTGCTTCAGTCCTGCTCCATCTAGACCACCTCTGGAAGGGAGAAGTTAGCTAAGTTTCCCTGCCCAGCAAGACTGGTAGTCAGGTGCTGTGGATCTCAAATACAGGTCAGTGGGATTGTCAAGTAAGAGTCTTACCCTCTCCACCACAAGGTCAGACCAGAGAACTGCGACTAGTAGTTCGCAACCAGAGGCTACATCCACCGATTCAGGAGGATCACATGACAATCAGCAGTTTGCTGATTGGACATCACTTAATATAAAGCTTCCTTTTTCTTGCCCCGCCTCTTTTCTGAGCAACTCGTCTTTTGACCTGTTGCTGCCCAGACCCTTTGAGACCAAAAACTGCTGCCATCCAAGCCAGTCTTTTGACCTGGCTGTACCCCATCCTGACCAGCCTGCCCCTGCATCTTGCCTGTTCAGCCATCCTCCCATGACTGATATCCTGGCTGTTGAACATGCCTACACCCTGGACTAAGAAATCTGGCTCACTCTTCAAACTACCACCCCTCCTTGATCTCTTGGCAAGGTCCAACTAATCTCTGACCAAGTGCATCGGCAACACCCACCAGCCACACAGCCTCAGCCCCTAATCTTGAACCCCATGGCTCTGCTTGCTCATAACAGGCCATGTCACCAGAATATCAATGAGTGCTTTTTACAGTGATGGTTAGGGATAGCTGGTCATGTGTGTTGTTGATCCAGTTCAAATAACTGTATGTCTGATCTGAAAGGACTAATTCTATGGCCTAGATGTTCTGCTCCCTTTCTGTGGTACCATGAGAGTGGCTGGGTTGTTAAGTCTGGAGCATTAGTTAGGACGAAGGAATTGGGATGCCTAATTTTTGTAAGCCTTTCCAGCTAGTTAAGTGGCCTGAGAGTCCATGATCATAGCTGACTACTTGACAAAGCTGAGGACAGAGGGGCACCTTGTTTTTCCCGAATCCTGGGGTTACCCTATACTAGGCCAGTTCCCCAGCGCATTAGAGTAATTTACACCATCTGCCAATGGCCTTGGCAACTGGGAACTGCTGGGGCAGAGGGGAGCCCTGGCCACAGAACCTTCCCACAAGCATGCCCCCTCCTTGGCAGCTGGTATAGGGATAAGAAGAAGAGTGTAATAAAAGTTGCTTCCGTTACTATGCCACTCCAGGATCCCCCTCCCACAGGATTTGGGGCCACTTTGCAAAAGTGGAGTGGCAAAAAGTTCAGCGCAGTTCAGGAATGGGATGTTTTAACTCATTGTTCTGCAGGTGTCTTTTGTTCTTATCAGTGCCTATAAAGAACACAGATTTCAGAACTAAAGCACTGATTGGTCCATAGACAGCCATGGGGTGTGTGTTTATGGAGGAGTGTTGGGGTGTCATTCTTCAAAGTTTGGGAAGTCAGTGATATTGTGCCATTGAGAGAGATGTACTGACAGGAAAAAGATTCATCTGAAATTAATTTTAAAAGAGCTGAAAAAAAATGTTGAGCAGTGCATTCTAAATGGCATATGGCTCAGATGTGTGAGAAGGGGGACAGGATAATATAGAATTAGGGAAAGAAAATGTTTCCAAGTAGGAAATATTTTTGAATTGTGTTGATAGGCTAGAAAAAACCACCACCACCACTGGAGAGGTGCTGCTTGGAAGGTTGAACACTGGAGATCTAGAGTGGAGTTATATCCCTGTTCACAACATTAAGACTCATATAAGCCTCTAAAAATTAGCAAGAGAGTTAGACTAATTGTCTAGCTGGAAAAATTGGAGAGACAAGGTATGTGAAGTAATATCTTTTATTGAACCAACTTCTATTGGTTAGAGAGACAAACTTTTGAACATACTCAGTGTCACAGCTAAATACAAGGTTTCTCTTTGAAGAAGAAGAGCTCTGTGTAAGCTCAAAAGCTTTTCTGTCTCAAAAACAGAATTTGGTAATATCTTTTATTGGACCTCACCCACCTTGTCTCTCTAATATCCTGGGAGCAACAGCTACAATACCACTGCTTGGAAAAAATTGAGTGGATGTAACAAATTGGTAATATATTGTACAGAGACCCATGTTAAGCATTTCACCACGGCTGGTGACAAACTCAAGCAGAGAATTTACCTCCCAGAAGGAGGAGTGCCACAGACTTATGGGGGTAGTCCACTAGGGAATTTGTTCTGGCTGTCAATTTTACATGGAGGTTCTCAGATACTACAGTGATGGGTGGCAGTAGAAGAACTTAAGAAAACTAATCAAATAGCCATTTTAGGCTAATGTCAGCTACCCTCATCAAAAGGAGACTGAATCTCCACCTGTAGCAAACTCTCACAATCCTCTAACAAATAGAATGCATCTGAGACTGATGAAACCTCGGGGTAGAAAACAATTTTCCTTGTAATGGACAACATTTGAAAAAATTGTAGTACAGTCAAGAAAACTGTGTGGTTTGGGGTAGAGAAACTGATTCAAAGAAAATTTTGAAATGGTGAAACCAAAGTTGGGCAAGCTAGTATTAAGAGGAGACCTGATACAGATCCTTGATTAAGGAATCAGCTTTATAGTAGGAGAGAATGATGTACTAAATATACAGGAAAAACAAAATGGCCTTGTCATGGGATGGTCCCCGAAAGTCATTTCAGGCCTTAATCAGAGACCATAACCACTCCAGGTCTCTTTCACCACCACTGTGTTTTACTGTATTCTTTCAGCAGGCTACAGCCTTCAGTGTTATTTACAGGCCAGAGCCAGCTTCCCCACTTTCTTCTCGGGAAGGCAACAGTACTAGCAGCAACCAGGCCAACCTACCTTCAGGCTCCCAACTCTTCCTCCTATACTTCCTTCCAGTCCGCTTATATGGACCTAGCTGCTGGGGTTACTCCCACCAGTTTTGACCATCAGATGTATCCCCACTCAGTTAACTGGCCTCCTGTGCCAACTGCCTGTCTTTCAGCCAGAGTTCAATTAGTGTGGACAGGTGGGGATTTGAGTAATAGCGTATTGAGTTAGTGCAAGCCTACAAGAAGATGAAAAGTAGGCTGGAAAGGAGCAAGGGATATCAGGTGAAATGCAGTGAGGAATCTTAAAAGATATCCAGCAACCTAGTATCTACCAACCCCACAGAGATGCTGTGAGGCTTACTTAGTGAACGTTCATAAAACACAATGAGGTAACTTAATTGAAGAGTGCTGTCTAGGCCTGATCAGCAAAGGTGCACCATCCATTAACTTCCTGGGACTCTCTACATAAATGAGAATAACTCACATGAGTAAGGTTTGCCGGAACAGAAAGACAGAAGTGAAAAAAAATTATTCTTGTTTTGGACAAGACTGTATGCATTGGGACTCCCACAATAGCTGCATGTCAAACAAATACACAAAATGGATGCTTCCACAAGCATGACTAAGTGCATTGAATAAGTCTGCTTTAGAAACTCTAGTATTTAATCCTGCTGTTTAAATGAGAAAGATATGGCACTGTATTAATAAATTGTGGGGGCAGGGGTGTCAAAGCTACAGTACAGTAATCTGATAATGGAGCTACTTCAGGTGTGACGCTTAATGGGGTTTAACTACCTCCCAGAGCACCTTTCATCATCCCCTCTACCTCTCCACAAGGGTGGCACGGAAGAGTTAGGAGAACCAGCCCCAGGAGCATGAGCCTCCCATTACCCCTCACTTAATGGGAGGAGAGCAGCTAGAGCTACATCAGATGGCAGGTGGGAGATGTGCCATGGTAAACATACTCAGTATGGTTTGCAAAAGAGTGAAATTTAACCATTAGATGCACACTGTTCATTCCTATCAAATATCATAGAACATCATATATTTGCCTGGCACCTTACAAATATGCAGTAAAACACATTCTTTGCCCCAGACAGCATTGTGAGCCTCTCAGGAAACTGGAGAAGAAATAAAAAAAACACAAACACAGATGCTCCTTAGCACTGATGCGCAACCTGCAGGATTTCTACCTTAAAGGATAAAAGGATTATCCGTTGTTCCATGTGCCATCTGCATGGGACAAGGAAGATATGTAAAAAGGCATGTGGTTTTGCAGAAAGCATATGTATGCCCAGCACAGATAACTTTCATAAACCACGAGCAGTAAACGGTGATATATTTGTTTTTTGCATACACCTGTTCTATCTGTCCTGACGGTATGACTGATGCATTAAAACTTATCTAGCTCTGAAGTGCAGGGAGATGTGGGTAGTACTGTGGAATACCAGAATTACTAACAGCCAAATCCTGCCATCCTTATTCAGGTTGAATAATACCTAACTCTGCAAGTAGTCCCATTGAGTTCAATAGCACTCCTTCTGGAATAAAGTATTACTCAATGTGAATGAGATTGGCAGAACATGATCCTAAGGGTATGTCTATATGACAACTGGGAGTGTCTCTGTAGCATGTGTAGGCATATCAGAGGTATCTTTGATCAAGGCAGCTGCTAAAAATAGTGTAGTCACAGTGGCACAGGCCAGTCGTCAAAAGTATGTGTCCAGATTCCTGGGCAAGATTATACTCAGGCAAGTAGCCTATGCTGCTGCAGCTGCCCTGCTATTTTTAGTAAGCTGGCTTGATGAAGCTAGCTCAGGTCTGAGCTACCTATGTGGCCATTGCCCCTCCCAATTGCAGTGTGGACATACCATAAGCGGGTGAGGTGTTTAGCCCTCTGGCACATATGTCACAGATTTCAGATCTTATATCATGCATAGTTCCTTGCTACAAAATGACCAACTATCTCATTTCCATTGTGCCTCCCTGGCTACACACCACAAGAGGCGGAGGTGCTGCATGGTCAGCAACAGTCCCCAAACGTGTCAATTTGGCACCACACTATAAATGAAATAATAATATCACTAAATGAGAAAGATATGGCAGTGTATAATTGCTGGCAGTGACACAATACAGTGCAGCAAGAAGCTAACATGCCAATATAAGAGTCACTATTCCTCTCTATGTATGTGCTGAAAACACTGTCATTGCTACTAAACTACTCACTTACTGTCCTGCCCTCGTGAGTGTCCCTGACAGGAGCGGTCTGCTGTGGCACAGTGCACCACTACTCTTGCTGCCCTTGTGAACACCCGGGCAGAGATCATCACTTCCTTTGTGCCTACTCCTATGCATCATGTTTATGGTGTTTCTGCTGGTGCTTAATGCCACCCCACAGTGGTGTTGCACAATAGAAAGCCACTCACACAGCTTTTCCAATGGACCAATGCTTCCTCCCTTGCAATCTCTTTCCCACAGGCCTCTTTTCACTCCCCACTGCATTCCCCCTCTCCCCATTAGAACCGCTGCGCATACACACGCGCACACCTTCCATGCAGAACAATGAGATCTGAAAAAATTCCTAATTCGCTTTCATTGCTAGATAGGGCAGGGCTTTCCGATGCAACGCTGCTACAGAGGATTCATTTCCCCATGAAAGTGTACCTCTTGTCAATGGAAAGTCTGGCTACACCACTATGGAAAGCACGTGGCTTTAAAACATAAGAATCCTAAAATAGTTTTATTAGCAAGCAAACCAAACAGACTTCTCTTACCCAGGGAAGCCCGTCATGCAGCACTAGCCATTGATGCTTGCCATATCCAACTGATGAATTTCTCATTCAGATGCTTCAGAGTAAAGAATATGAACTTCCAAACTACGTCATTAAAAACTCTATCAGCTGGTAGAAAGAAAGAGGCAGACATTGAGACAAAGGTACTGAACAAGTGCAACAGTGACAGTTAACTTCACAAAACAGACCTCACTTGTTTTTACTGGAAAAGTTTGTCTTTATACTGAAACTAAATTGACTGGAATGGACTGATTATTTCAGTGACCTTTTTCAGGTCACTAGTCAAGATTTGGGCCAACATGTTAGTGTCAATGTTAATATATATTGTTGGCCTATAAGAGGTACAAACAGTAGTTTGGCATCTCTTCTTTTTTCAAATACAATAAGGTCTTTTGTTGACATATGTGGTTAGCCAACATGTAGCATTTGAGTGATCAAACATAGTCAACAGGTGGCCATGTAGCACAAGGGAAAACAAAAGACATTATAAAAACCTATATTGAGATCATGGGAACCAAGAGCTTGGAGGGCTAATTACTTCCTTTGATTTTTTTACTGTGTAAATAAGAATGCTAACTAAGCAACATCACATGATTATAATTCAGACAAGGTCAATTTTGAGAACAGGATTTAGACTACAGCCAGAGGGTAAAATTCCCCCTTCTTGCACAAAAGTCTGGGGACTCAGGGGATGTATTAGGTGATTCTTAATGTAGCATACATGGGGTACAAGGTACCTAAAATGTTGTCCCACGTATCTGTTCTGCACCTGTTGAAGTTTGGGACAGTCGTCGATGTTGGGACTGAAATAACATTGCTTCCTGCTGCAAAAGTACAGAGGCTTCAGTATGGAAAGGGATAATTGCTTATTTATTGATAACTAGTTTAACATTTTAAAAGCTGAAATTATCACCATCTATTTGCCTGGCATTGCTTTACTGAAAAAGGCCCTACCTGACATATTTGAGCCTGTTTTCTGAAGTAAATATGTGATGTGGCCCTAGCAGATGACAGTTCTTCCTACAACTGAAGGGACAAACCAGTGCCTTTTTACTTGCCATTGCATATCACCTCTGATTATGAACTCAGAACTATGTAATTCAAAACTAGGTCCATGGAAGCCAGCTGAATTATGCCACCGTAAAACTAACATAAGCGAGATCATATTCAAACCCATTAGATCACTTGCTCTCTCAGCTAAGCAAGCAGGTGATGGTTCTTTTTTCTTCATTATGCATTAATTGTCCCTAAGATGATTCACTTCAGGGCCACATTCATTGAGACCTAGACAAATTATAAACATCTGGGGAGTTAGCTGCTAATGATCTGGAAGCATAAAATACTAGTATTCATAGAACATCAAAGTGCAGGAAATAAATTAGGGGTGGGATCCATGAAGGTACTTAGGCATCAAAGTCTCAGGTTTAGGTGTCTAATTCCCAGTTTTGGCTCCACTGCAATCCATAAAATGCCAAACTCTCTAAGCTTCTAAACTCACTTGGTGCCTAAATTTTTCAAAGTAAAAGTTCCCTAGCTACCCGTGTTCCTGATTCTGGGCATGCACCCTGCTGCCTCACTCTAGGCATCCATGTGCCTAGCTCCCACCTAAGCCCCAGACCACATCCATTGCTGCTGCTGCATCTCTCACCCCTTCAGAAATTTTTAGCCCTGTTGTTAGAGTACTTGCCTGGGACGTGGGAAAGCCCGGTTCAATTCCCGCCCCCACTCTCTGCCTGAGGGGGAAAAAGGATTTGAACAGGGATCTCCTACCTCTCACAAAAGTTCTCCAACCACTGAACCATGGGATAGTTTCAGAGGGGCCTCCCTCAATTTCTCTGTTGAAGCTGTTGCACTCTGGATAAATAATGGTTAGATAAATAAAGAGTGGTTAGAGCAGGGAGACTGGTCCCAGGGTCTCACACATGGGTGCCCTGCCCACTGAGCTACAGAGTCATCTCATTCTCTCGCTCTCTCTTGCCCAAGTTTCTATCCACAGGGGAATACTCATTAAGAGGGAGAGAATGAGGTAATTTATATGTTCTAACTGATTTTTCCAGAAGAGGGCGCAAATTTCATATATATTAATATTAAGTGTGTTGCTACCGGCAGATGTTTACATTTAGCAAACAGCAATAAGAATGGTTTGGTTTGGTTTTTCAGCACTGGAACAGCAGTGGAACATGGTGTGTCTCGTTGCCTTTTGTCAGATTCAAGCCCATTTTATTTACTGCCGCTAAGGAGTAGTTTAATTGTGGTTAAACTAAGTATAGCTGAACAGTTACTATAATTTTAGGGTTAGATTTTCAAGAGTTCTCAGCTCTCATTCAGGAATCTAAATGACATGCTCAGGGCACTTGGGTAAGCTGTTCTAAGAAGACTGACCACTTTCTTTAGGTACCTAAATAAGAGCTGAGCTCTTTTGAACATTTGGCCCCAACTGCAGATACCGGCCCTTCTGATTTTATTGTTCTTTCACTGGAGAATCACTGTGATGAGACTATTTCAAAATTCAGCCTGTTTTGGTGTGCAAATCAAGGTACAGAATAGTATTTCAGACTCCAGTGTAAAAGGATAATCTAGCATGTGTTTACATAATAGCCATGGCTGAGGCCTTGCCTTCTGTGTCATTAGTAAGTCCGAGTTCCTACACAAGGTTCAGATTTCAACTTATCCACATAGATACTGTTCTTTAAGGCAAAAATCTTTATGCCAATGTCGAGCCTGAGTAGCTCTGCAGGGCAGGGGGCAAATGCTCTGGGAAGATGGAAGACAATGCTCCTTCCATACCACCTCATTGAAGCAACAGGGCCTCCTACACACACACACGCATGCCTTGTGCAACACAGATGGGAGCAGCATTTGCCCCTGGGAGTGTGGTATGCTGCAAGCGAAAAAGTAATTATCCACTTGTTAAAAAATATAAATTAGAATAAACTTTTTGAATGTCCTAATTACTTCATGGTTATTAATAGTGCCCAGCAGTCCTAGTCAGGATGAAGTGTCCCTTTGTGCGACACATTTTACAAGAAGATACTAGGGATTGTAACAAACAATAGGAAGGGAAGGGGGAGAGAGTATGAGAATAACAGTGATTGGAATGTCCTGTGACATGGTCTGCTATTGCATAACCCGGTGGGTTCAAATCATTATGACATTGTGTGTGTGTGTGTGTGTGTGTAAAAGGACACACACACACAATTACCCTTTTACTTAGCTATTATCAGTAGGCACTTTCTTTTAGACTTCACGGTACAAGTGGATCTTGAGGAAGAGTCTGACATTTGCATTCAATTCTCCTCCTAATTAATGTTTCCTCATGACTATTCACAAAAGAATGATCATTCATGGGGTGATTATTCAGAAGAGTGATTCATTTTCAAAGAAGTGTATGTGCTGTGCAGAGAGTATCATCTCAGTTTTAGGCAATGTAATCTTCAGCTCCTACAGTAGCTTTATGATTTATATCCGCACATGGCTTTCAACTTGAAGTTATAACCCTGACCTTTAAACAAATGTACTGTATACCCTAAGGGGCTATACAATAGTCATCCACCAAAAATGCTTCTATAATGTGGCTCTCCCATGCAAGTTACACAAGACTGGTGTGCAGAATATGCTGCACATTTTTGGCCACATTCAAGTAAAGTGAGCAGGTTACATAGTTGTACTCTCCTTTTGCGATATTGGGGGAGGGGGGAATACTTTGCATTTCTATAGTGTCTCCCATCCAAAGACATGAATGAGTTTGGTCTCAAAACACTCCTGGGAAGTAGGCATTATCGGCAACTATTTAGTAATGGAGCTTTTAAAATAAAATTATAAACAATGAAGACTTACATACATATACAAAAACATGTCCAGGAATATCTGTATGTATATAGCAAATTCATCCCTAATTTGTCACAATTTAATGCTTCACTCAGAATACTGCTTGACGACAGTACAGTCTGGCATTGGTATGTTTGGGAGGCAAAAAGTTGTCACAGAAGCATCTGCACTGAAATATCTGTTGATGGAGATTCACATGTGGGTTGGGATTGCCCTTCAAGGTGATTACTCACTGGCATTCGGTTCCAAAGCACTGTGCCACTCCACTAGAACCGTACACAGACTTATAAAGAAATGCTGGTAATTAGTTTTGATAGTGAATGGTTTAATTAATAGGTTTATGGGCAGAAATCAAACAAGGTAGACCATCAATCACTGGAAGCTATATTACAGAAATCACTGTTAAAACCACAATCTACACTTCAGAAGATGATAATCAAATTGGAAAATTATAAATCAAGTATGAAATTAAGGCCTGCTAAGGAGCTTCTTATAGCAAATGTGATTTCAAGAGTAACAGTACACAGTGAAAGCAAGGACTTGCAGAAATATTAATTTGAAGTTAATATGACCCAGGTAGCCCCCACAATATTGTCAAACTCATGTGCTCAAAAAATCAAGGGTCTGGCAAAAAAAAAAAAAAGAATCACGACATTTCAAAAATAATATATTTTAGGTTCTTTTTATTTGCCTTCTGGGTTTTTTTTTTTTTTTTTTTTTTACTTTTTAGGATAAAACTTGGGTCCAATTTTTAATTTTTTCCCCCCACAACCTTCTGGGCTAGAAAGAAAGAAAGAAAGGATTCTCATGAAATAACATGACTCCAGGAGCTGAGGCTTTAAGAAAAAACACTAGATATCATAAGACTCACAATAAAATCCCAAGAGTTAACAACACTAGGACCATTTCTGAAACAAACTCTGACAACTTCAAGTAAGAAACACAAAATGGCCTAACCTTACAAAAGCATAAAAGATTAATTTTAGGTGGCTGACAGAAAAAGCTTAGGCACCTCTAAGCATAAAAGGATATTGGGATGACAGCGATAAAAAACCCCCATTGCATATGGTGGATTCTGTACACAGAACATTAGATCACAGCATGAGATCAGAAATGCAAAACATAATCCATAGTGCCCATCTAGGTGTTAAGCAATGTGAGAACATTAAGATGTATGTATTAACATTAAGAAGTCCCATTCTGGCCTGGCACGAATGCTACCATTACAGAGAAGCAATCCAAATGTAAATTCTGCAATAAACATTGGAAAGAAGATAAGAGACTCACTGAAATCACATGAAATACCTCATTGGCCAAAGGTCAATTAGAAACAAATGGGGAGAAATACCTCTTAGTGGACTATTACTCAATATTTTTAAAAAAATCAAGCTGTTGCACAAGCTATCCAAGTAGCAATACAAACAACACATTGTGGAATCTTGAAACTGCAGTTTACAGGAGTTAACAGACAATAGCCCACAATTCACAAGTGGCTGATTTTGGCAATTCTCTTTGCTATATCAGGCTCCCACTATGTACAGTCAAATAGGTTAGCAGAAATGTCAAGGTTAATTGCAAAGAACTTGATAAAATCAAAGCCTTGGTATGTTGATGGGATCTATATTTAGCATTCTTAGAGTATCACAACACACTTGAAGTAGAGACAATTCACCCTGAAGCAGTGATAAAGAATATGCCAGGATACTAAAACAGAAGAAATACTGATAAGAATGCCAACCAATTGCTTCCTACTCTCCTCTTGCAAGTGCTAGATTTCAAAGTGGATGCCCCCCAGCAAAGATTACAGCTATACCTCCACATCAAGATCTTGCACTGTAATGACACCTGCAAGTCAGACCAGCAGGAAGAACAAGAGACATCCAAACAAAAATGGTGATGCCACTGTCTGTTTCTTTAGGTCATCCAAAATGCTACTGACAGAGCTCATGCACCAGCAGAAGTGATATGTCCAACCAATCACAGACAGACAAAGAAACCAGGAGCAGCAAACACAGGCTCTAGATGCCAGATCTACCTCAGCTGATGAACAGGCCATTGCAGAAGTATTCTGGGGTGCGTCTCTCTCAATCTCCACCATTGAGACTGTTCCACAATAATATTAATTGTGCCAGAAAGCAAGTAAGAATAACCCAATAGCCTGGTGGTAAGGGTATTCACTTGGGTCATGGGAGGCTTGAGTAGAGTAGGGTAGAGTAGGGATTTGAACAGAGATTTCTTATCTCCCAGGTGAATGATCTAACCACAGAGCTATGGAGTATAAGGGACCATTGCTGAGTATTATGCGGCTTAAGCATGCTTAGGGCACACCTACCAACTCACACCCCCTTGGACAGGGGAACATCTAGTTCAAGGGTCTCAAACTCAATTTACCTTAGTGCCAGTCTTCAAATCCTCCCAGCGGGCCAATAATGTCACTGAAGACGGTGTTCAGAAAGGAAAATGTTTATATTGTATTTTTTATTTCAAATTTCTTAGACATAATAAAACTGTCATACAACTTTATACAATTCTTCACCTGTCAGAGAGTTTTTAGTGTTTGCCAGACACCTGGCAACGCTTCAGTTCTGTCAGTTTGTTGATGTTTGGCCTCAGTGACTGAGCAGTTGAAACCTGCAGGATTGCAGCAAGGTGGGCATCAGGTAGTTGTGTTCAGTATTTTGACTTGTTTATATTCATTGTGGGAAAAAGTGATGCTGCCTCCACAGCTGACTCTGCCTGGTGACTAGTGATGGCATCTCTGTCCCTCTCCCCCAGCCAATGGGAGCTGCGGAGGGTGGCACCTGCAGCAGACATTGCCGGCATGGTGTCTGCCTGCGTCTCTCCTCCGCAGTGGGGAGGTTCTTAGGCCACAGATAGCCCATGGGCCGGGCGTTTGAGACCCCTGGTCTAGTTTGTGAATCCTGCTGCGTCTTAAATATGACTAAGGCACCGAGCAGCTCAGCAGTGTCTGGACTTCAGTGGCTTTGTACGTGGTACTTAGGTTCCTACAGGATTAGGTGGCCAACTGAATGGTGGTTTTATAAATGCCAGTCGTACCTAAATGATAGTTTGAGACACCTAAAGTGGCAGTCAGGGGCTTAAGTCCCTCTTGCAAATCTAACCCATAATAGTCACAGATATGTCTAACAAGAGAGAAGAATCCTTTCATCTGTCCAGAGAATTTGAGTTGTCCACCCTCACCTGCATCCTAAACATATGTGTGTTTCCTTCGTTCTGTTTCACTAATTGGCTGTGTCCATTTGTGGTCATTGTTCTTGGGTTTTTCTGTTTGATTTTCGTTTTTTAAAGAGGGAAGATGTAACAGTAGCAACCAGAATTAGTGGATGATGACCTCTCATGTATCAATGATATAAACTTCTTGTAATTTGGACTCATATCATGTGTCTGGGACCAGAAAATAAAGACCTGTGTCTCACCAGCCCTTCTGTGTGTCACAACCTTTATTACAACATAGGTTGACACTTTAGTATTTTGTTCTCAGGCTCTTTTAGAGATTTTTTTCTTAATGGATTGGTGGTTTGCTTTTCAGGCTGCTTTAAAGTTAGGGGGCAAAATTCTGCTCTCAGTGATGCTCATGCTAACCTAATGACTTTAGTAAGTTTGCATGTATGTACCAGCAGAATTTGTCTCCATATATTGAATGATACATGTCCCACATAAAGGGATAAGGATGATTTCGTAGAATGATCAGTATGTGGCATGAATCATCCCATTAAGCATAGCTATCATTTCTGGTGTACTTGAAGGAAGTCTCCACACAGTTTGTTTAGTACACTAAACTTATAGTTCTGAAGTTCAGACACACTTCTCACCAGAAGTTACCTGTGAAATTTGAAAACATACAAAAAAACCCCACCTAAACGGTGCCTGAAAAACTTGCTAGTGTACCCATTGCACACACAACATTCATATTTATGAGCATAAAATGGACAGTTGCATGCAAACAGGTACTTATATGCAAAACATTTAATTTAACAGACTTTGTTAGTGCAAGTGTAAATTATACAACAACATATTAGCCAAATTATCAAAAATTAGAATAATTTTTAATCTCATTTGGAATTTCAGAACCCTGCTGCTGGTGGAGGGTAAAAAGATCATTTGTGATACTGGCTTTGGTAGAGACCTACTTTAGAGCTATAGAAAGTAATCTGCATCTCTCACACACACACACCACACACAAGTGGTAGTCTTCCTGATATCGATGGATACCTGGTCCATTGGGAAAGGGGCTAAAATCAACAACTTATTTCATGCAGCCACCAGTCATCAGATGTCAACAATTTTCCATTACTATGGATCTGGCCTGTGTCTTACCTACATCACTGGTGTGTGAATCAGCTAGTTATGTTCACAAAGAACACCTTTGGGATCCCAAAACTCCACTACTAGACTTGATTTTTCCTAAAGATGACAGTTTGCTCAGGGTTTCCCTTAGAGCAGCCTGCAGCTTTATTTTTAAGAGGAAAGTTTGCAGCTATGGGGAGATTTTACAGTGTTGCCATTCCCCAGGTACTGTTGATGATTCTAAGGTTGCCGTGGACTTCCTCCCAGATGGCTGTGCTGACTCCTCTGTCAAGGAGAAAGTATGATCCCTGTCTGTCTTAGCGTTTTGTAGTGGTGACTATCATCATAGTATCTGAACACCTCCTGTATTTATTAGATTGGAATGATGAAATTCCTAACAGACTCCATCCTCAAGCTCTTCTCCCTGCTGGTTACAGAGAGGTCTGCTTGAGGAAGGGTTTTTCTTGGCGTGGGGGGTAGGGAGGAGAGATGTCCAGGAAAAGTGGTCACAGATTCTACATTTACACAGACCTAGTGTATCTACTGAATCTCTGGAAGGTGCCCAGATAGCGCACTCATAGCCACAGTACAGGAACATACAAAGAATAGTGATCCCAGCACATATCACAATTGACCTTGAAAGGCTGTCCTCCATTGAGAGGATGGATGTTTACCTGCATTTCGCTCACCTTCTCAGCTTGTGCACCTTCCAGAGATACACTATATGTAGTGCGTCTGTGTAAATGTGAAACCAGTTATTTTGGCTTTATGCTGGTGAAATGAATTTTATCCATGGTCTCTTTTACATTTTGTATTTATCAGTGAAATATGTGAAGCATTTTACATTAGTAATGAATACATAAAAATACATTTGAATCTGTGTTTTTAAATTTGTATTGGACTTTAAAACATATTTGGTAACACAACTGTGGCTGCTGCTGTTTATGTGCCTGATCCACCTCATACTGAAGTCCCAGAGGAGCTGCATCCTTTTGTGGTGGATTGTAGTGATACAGGCAAGTACAGTTTCCCCTTTAGTCCCCACAGTCAATCAAGTTGCCCATCTTCACCACTATGTATCAAACCAATGGCCACCTCCCCCAGGAAAGGAATGTTGTCCCTCTCAGAATCCAATTTAATCCCTGCTTCTGGCAGATTCCTCAAAGTAAGACCCTTCTCAAAACCCTAAAATAAAACAGATTAAAATTCAGCAGTTCTTCATACCCCTCAAGGGTCACCTTCAGCAGGCTACTCACCCAACATCCACTCTGTTCTTCAGTTCCTCTGCCCATATTCCAGGGCCACACTCTCCAGGTGATCAGCCTGCCTCAGCAGTCATTCTTCTTCAATTCCTGCACCCCTACTGCAGGGCCTCCAGACATCTGGCAATTATCTATGCTTCTTACAACTCTTCTTCCACAGCCCTCACCTCAGGGCTTCTGCAAACAGGCTCCTATAGTGTTCTACCCCCCATGTGGAATCCTAACCCTACTGGGCTACTTCTCATAGGAGCCATTTTCCAGAATCAACCCTCTTTTTCCTGGGCTCAGACTCAACGGTTGTTCTCCTCCTTTGCCTAGAAACCTCTGTATGAGCCTTCTACTCAGCAGGGTTCCCTAGGTCTGGCCAATTCATCAGTTCTCTCTCTATAGCATCTCTCTTTCACCACCATCTCTCAAGTACTGCAGTCGCCAGTCTCATGCAGGGCTCTTAAAACAACTCCCACCATTTCCTTCCTTCTCACCTTTCTCAACTGCTGACTGGATCTTAATAGGGGCCAGATGGCCTCAATCTAGCCCCATCAGGAGGCAACTAACTAATCACAGGTGAACTGAACCCATTCAGTCTTAAAGAGACCATAAGTAACAGAGTCTTTCCATTGACTTCAGTGGGCATCTGACTGGGTCTTATGAGAATGATGGGGTAAAGTACTAGTGTATCACATTTTTAGCCCTAAAAATTAGGGGATTTTCCCCATATATACATTAAAAAGTAAATACTCTCCATGGTACAGCAAAAATACCTTGTTACGCTGTACATCCTAAGGAACACCTTTTTAAAAGAGCTTTCAATCCAAGTTCCACTTTAGCAGCCACCATTACTTGTGAGCACAAAATTAATATTTCAATATCTAGCTAGTAATTACACCAGTCATCATTAAAATCATTTTTACCAACAGTTACCATAAAGTGCTGTCAGACACCAAAAACAATCGCTATGGCAAGCATAGTGGAAACAGTGGTATCTCAAATAGCTGTTGGCATTTTGTTGTCTTATTGTTATTGTTCAATCTACAGACCACATTGCTGGTTCACCATGAGACTCCTGAAATACATGAATTTATTGCCAGGATCATTTCTGATTCTGCTTCCATGTGACACATATGATGGCCCAACTAAAAAGGATATGCAGAAATTCCTACTGTTGAGAAGAATGATTGTTTTACTTTCTCATTCTTCTACACAATGCTACAATAATGCTCACTGCAAAAACTGCAGGGAAAGGTTTACATTCAAACAAATGACTGTTATGATAAAAAGAAAATGTACATTAGGTTTTGTAAAACTTTCCTTTCCATTTTTAAAAAACTGAAATTGAGCCAAATCTATTTGAGAATCTCCCTTTTTGTGATTCATGGAAAATATTTTAAGTTTTAATTGGATTTAATGCAAAACCTCTTAACGTGAGGGTCAGTCAATCTCACCGAAATCCAGAGTTAAATTCAGGAAGCCAGAACTGATTCCAGAGTGATAATCCTAATTCAAAACATTTTTCATCTAGGGAATGAAATGTGAATAATCAGGAATCAGAAAGAAAAGAGGAAAAAATACAGCATGATTCTGAAAATATATGGTCATTGGCAAAACTGTTTCTGTTTCTCATGGACAAGAACAAAATGAAACTACTGTAATAATGGAGGAACTTTATAAGCAGTACATGAAAATCGTACTGAAATTGTAACTTTTTAAGTAAAGATCAGTTGGATTACTCACAATATGTAAATTAAGCATGTGCATATGTCCTTGCTGGATCAGAGCCCTAATGAAAACCAACATATGCCACAAAGTGCTAATGATTTAAATTATAATTATAGAGGGGCATACGCAAGAAGTTTGGATAAAGATTCTGAAGTGGAACTTTCCCTATCTTTGTGTGTTCCATTTCAAGGTTTCTATTACAAATATAGACCTATGTCATGAAGTTTGACCATTCCACATTCACAAATACAGCATTTCATTAAAACAACTTCATAAACATCACCCAGAATTCATAAGTTGTACAGACAGATTCCCCACATTGTCACCTCTGTACACCTACTCTCTCTACTGTTTATATTTCTAATATGCCCATCACTGTAAAATCTAGGCACCAAACACAAGGATCAAAAGAAGTATTACTGCTGAAGGATCAAAAGTACATTAATTTTCAGATGAACCTTAGTTTGCCACATGCTTAAAAGGTCTGCACTGGACTCACACATTTAAACAATTGTTTTTCGTAATTTCTCTTGTTTCCAATCTGAGAATGTGATTCTAAGTCAAATGTTAACTCTCCTTTGTCACTGTAAAGCTGCGTGCAGTGACTGAGAGCATGAGTACCAACCTCAGGGCAGACTGTTAGGAACCAGGGCACAAACCCCAAATTGGTTGTGAGTTCTGTATTTAGATTTCATCAACCAATTATCAGGTGTAAACTCCTCAGGCCTAAACATGGAGTTACTGACAGTCCCCTTTGGTACTCTGCTCTATTTTGCCACCCAGCTGAGCATACCTTTGTGATAGATGGTCCCTTACACCAAGGATCACAACATTATTCAGGTTACTTCCTGTTCCAAAAGACCAGTCACTTACCCCAGGTCCATTGCACCTTAGATATCACACCAAAGACAACGCTTGTAGCCAATCATATAATAAACTATATAAAGATTTATAAAATAGCAAAAAGAAATTAGAGAGTTACTTACAACGTTAAAGCCTCCAAAAATATATGCACAAATGAGTTACAAACTTAAGTTTCAAAAAGTAATAGACGCTTCTATAATAAACAAGTTTTATTGTCCTTTAGGACTAACCTAGGCTACGACACTGCGGCTGTCTTGCTTATGCCTAGTATACCTTGTCCATCAGAATCCAAGCAGCATAGAGATACAGTTTCTTCTTGTTAGGGGTTTTTATCCCTCTCTTCCCTTGTGCTCTGATCATCAAATTCAGCTGATGGGAGGAATCCCCTTGCATGATTCATCCTTATGGCGTGGGGAGGGGAAAACAACCAACATCTTTTGTCCTCTTTATCATCCCACAATAGTCTGTCTGGTGTCAATGGACCTTTCCTGTTGGGCAGGACGGTAACACCTTCTGTTGGAGATCGGCACTTCACACTAGTTAAAGTCTCTCTCCTGTCTGGTGATTTACACAGTCACAGAGGCTCATAATACAACTGCTCAAATATTACCTTACAATATGGGATACAGATTTTATAAGTGAGATTAATGCATGCAGCAAATCACAAACATTCAATAAAGTCTAAACACATTCTTATAATTCTAATACCTATTTTAACACACAAGTGAGCCAGACTGATTCCAGCTGTGTATTAGTCAGTGTTCAGTTGAGACATGGGGACCTTGGCATAAGCTGGCACCTGGTCTGCTGGCGTCAGTCGCCGTAACTATTCTGAGTCCAGCCAGACCAAATTCAAATTAAGTCACTCTGCTCAAGGTTTTTGTTATAATGTGCTGGAAGGATCATGTTCTGTACCATTAACAGTGGCAGCTGATGCCCAACATCAGCAGTGGGGCTGAAGGTATCAGTCGATAACCCCCGCCTCCCCTGACTGATCATTTTCAAAGTGAAAAATGGGCACATTGTGGTTGTGAGGGTGGTGGATGGGAGGTCACAGGGAAGCACTTTGTTTGGGCATATGGGAGGTACTATCCCCTCCCCTTTTCAGAATGAAAAACTGGACACGTAGTAAAGGGCAGGTTGTGAGAAAACAATATTAATCTCTGCCATCCCTTCACCAATCTCTCCTATTTCTTACCTCTCCCTTGTCAATCTAGCCTCTGCCCTACCATCCCCTCACCACACCAATTCACCCTTACCCACAACCTTATTCAGTAATTGACCCTCCCCACTTGCGCTCAACCCAAGCCATCTCCCTCCCAACTCGAAACCTCCCCAAACCACCTTGGCTCCCTCTAACTCAAGCCACAGTTACACAGAAACTTCCACTATCTATCTCACAAGGCTGAGAACCCACCCCTCTACAGCTTGGATCCACCCCCTTTAGTGCTGAACCCTATGTCACCCAACATCCCTAGGCTCAGAACCACCCCCCACCATACAGACCCAGCACTCCAAGCTCAGAGCCTTTCCCACTCCTACCTGAGCCCCCACCCACTACCTCACTCAGAAGCCTCCTACTCTGCCCACCCCCACCACAAACACACAGGCCAGAAGCACTCTTGAAGCAGCCGGTTATAGCCTCCAGGGCCTGAAGGAGGCATAATCCTACCAGGAGCTCCCAGTGGCAGCAAGTGGTACTGCACCCTACAGTACATTGGCCACTCAAAATGCTAGTGACTCTAGTGGTGAAACTTAACCTACTTAGCCCCTAATGGCCAGCCATGCCTGACCATACAGGGCAAAGTCTAAAAAACGATGATCGATCCTTCAGTAACAACTTCCGAATTTGGCCCTATTTGTGCAGTCCATTGGGAAGCTATTTGATTACATATGTTTCATTGTAATTTTTTACACTGACTTCACTTAGATTTATTTTTAATTTCCTAGTTATTCTGGCACTTTCTATGGTAGCATCCTCCAGAGTTTGGTCAAATATGTAGAAACCAGCCAAAAGGTGTGGGGGAGGGGATTCATAGGCAATACAATAATTACTTGAAGATGCCTTTTAGAAGTAGTTTTGTCGGCTTATAAACTGACATTTGATTTTGTTTAATCAACTGTATATCAGCCTTTTCCTGTTCTTCAAAGAAAAGACAACAGGTTATAAATCTGTGCAGCTTTCAACTAGCTTGAACCAGCATTTAGTGATTGTTCTTGCAATGTCATACAAATCTCTCATTATTTTCTAATGGTGCTCTGTTTCCTTTAGAAAACTAATATATTGATTAGATCTCCAGTGAAGAACATCTACAGTATAATCAGTTCAGGGGAGATTAGTTGACTGGCTAATATCCGTACAGCCTTATATTCTTAGAAAGGTTCCTGGTGCCAGGAATCCTAAGGGTGCGGTAACCTCAGGTAAAGCTACGCTTCTCATGCTTTGACTCTCCGGATCTGTTATTAATTCTCCATTGACACTAGGAGCATTTACTTCTTAAATATATTACACTCAATTAACTTAGGTTTAAGTCCTAGGTCTCCCCTGTCCCAATGCCGCAATTCAGATTCTAGGACCCAACAGCATTAAATCCACCTGGAGAAGGGGAACAGTACCCTGAATCCCCCGCCTCAGCACTGACAGTGGAGAGGACAACCCAGGAAGGGTCAGGGCCAGGCCAATCAGGAAAAGGACTGATTCAATCTCTTTCCCAGGCAGCCTACCCCAGCAGGATTCCTGTGGAGGCACAGACAGAAGGTGTGAAGTCTCCTCTGGAGCAACCACCTGCACATTCCACCTCCACGCATTCATGGCGGAAAGAAGGCTGTCCTTTTGATATACTTCGTTGCTCACCTGAGACATTCAGAAACAGCTCCTTTGCTGGATAAAAGGCCTATATGCGCCCTCCTCCTTTCATTTTTTTAACATATAAAAAATACTGTCAAAAATGGTTGATCACAAAGAAACAAGCAATAGCTCCATGTGAGAAAACAAAATGCTCCTTTTAAAACAATTATGAATTGGCATAGTCAGCTATAAATAGAAACATTTTAAATATGGGTGAAACAGCTTGAAAACTGGAATTATCTTTTCCTATATGCAGTCACATCCAGTGTTTTGCAAGACAAGATTTTATTGTTGTTATCATTAGTGCAAAGTGTGTTCACTCTTAAAATAGAAATACAATAGTCCAAATTCATTCTCTGTGTAACTCCACTGACTTCAATGAAGTAATCTTAGGGATGAATTTGGCCCAGTCTCTTTCTCTGGGTGACCTTTTGCTCAAAACGCTCACTGTTTGGTTCTGACCAACCACATTTCTGTAAAAACCAGCTTTTTACTCACAGGTCCCTATATTAGAAGCAATGACAGGCTGTCAGTAAGTGTAAAACAAGCAGTAAGCAAGGTTTAGAATTTATTTATTTTATTTTATTTAATTATTATTTATTTAATTAGAAATTAGAATGGCTACCTACCAAAGAAATTGTTCCTATAGTCATGTCACTTTTTAAATTATGTTACAAGGCATAACAATGAGCCAACCAGATCTAAATTCAGACATTTTCCTTAAATCTACTGTATTGGGGGATATTTGTAAGGAAGAACACTTTGTAACTGATGCAACCCCAGTTATTTTATTCTACTGCTCCATACAGGAGTTATTTATAAGAGGAGTTATTTGCACAAACCTGGCTCTTAGCAAAGACACCCTGAATTCTCTGCCTCTGAGTTGTGCCTCCAGTGACATTTACCAGTTATTACCTTGTAAGTCATTTCTATTTTAAAGTCATTTCTGTTTTTAAAGTTAATGTAGTGCTCAGGAAAGATACCAGATTGCTAACCCTGCCCATTTATCTATGTGCTGCCATGGGAATTGAGGTTAGTAATTGCATATGAAACAACAGGCCTGGGGTTGGTGGCAGGGTATTCTCAGGAGAAGCTCCTCAGCTCTGGAATTCAACTCCCCCACTGATCAGCATCAAAATCAATTGACCTTTAGGACACATTATAAGGATCATCTCATGTTTCTGGAGGTTGGTAACTTCATATGGGCAACTGTGGGGTTTTTTGCAGGAGTGAAATACCCTATTTTCTTGTATGAGGCATTTTGTACATGCATTCTAACCCATGTTACATAGGAGGTATTTTATAAATCAGTCAGTCAATAGATAAAATATTTCATCTGGGCTTATAGATTGTGATCTGCTTGTGTAGCAAGACCAAATTTTATGGTCAGAAAACTTCTGAACCACTGAAAACTATATTTGTGTTGTTTGCCAGGTGGAATGCACATCACTTAAAGCAAGAGATATATTTCTGCAGATTTCCTGTTCAGTTTGTTGAACAGGTTATCTATTTTTAAAAGCATTGTATTTAAAAAGTTCTGAGTGAAACCCATGCTCTTTTGAACCAAGTCAGGCAAGCTGTAAAAAAAATTAATGCATTAATCCCAGTGTCAAGGACTGAAGTCTTTCACTTCAAAATAGACTGTACAGCATGCAAAATGGGATGGTAGGAAATTTAGCAACTTTTATGAAATCTCATTTTTAACTGTTTTTAAATCTTTTGTTATCATTTTCAGTGAAGTTTAATCTTTGTTATGTAATATACGGACAATGTAACTGTAATTATTCTTGTCCTAATAGTTTATAAAATAAGAATGTCTACTTTAACATATGTTTTAGGATAATTTATCTTCTGATATTGGTAAAAAACCAATAGAAGTGGCCCTATACAAACAAGAGTTGTTGACTGTTAGCTGATGGTTAAAATACTATATTTCAGTTTGCTCCCACTATGAAGGATCTCCTCGAAGCCACACAACAAAGATTAAAATAGGAAAGTCACTAATTTGACAAGATTCTTTTAGAGAGCTCTGCTTATATCTTCCTTCATTTTGGGAAGGGGGGATGTTTTCACTTTACAGAATAGCTTCCACTGGAAAACCTGCATAGCAGAATAGAATTTCTGCATACACAGCATAGTCTCTAACCCGAGCTCTTGGACTGTTAAGGGTGGAATCGCTAGCTCCAAGACATCCTGTAGATCTTTCACTCTGCCCTTAACCAGCAGACTACACTAATGAGTCAGGTTTCATTTCCTGCATTTCTGATTTCCCTTTTCAATACTCAATTCTTCAGAAGCATTCCAGGATACAAGAGGGCTTACTCCCCCATACTGCACAAATAATATTTTCCTGTTTTCTTTGATCAGGTGCTCCACATGCACCTTGAAAACCATGTCACAGGAAACAGTTTGAAGCTTAAAGACTGTAAAACTAAAAGAAAAACTTATCGGGTACACAGGCATGACGACCTTAATCTGTTTGTACTGGCTAAAGAACAAATAATGCTATCATCCACTATTTAATTTATGACTCAATAATAGTTGCTTGTGATTTTACTCTGCAAAAGTTTAAATGTAACTGTACTTCAGACTTAGCAACAAAAGTGTTTCTGACAGACTCCTCCATGCAAGGTAATATAATATCCTTTTGTATATCATGAAAAACTATCAAACTGTTTCCGTCATTTGCAATCTATGTGTAACAATAATCATATATTGTCTATGACACCTTTAACAAGAAATCAGTAACAGTGCCTGATTATTTAAAAAGGAGACTGCACAACTGCATACGCAATATATGTGTAATCTACAGATACAGTTTTTACAACTGTGTATGTAAATGGAATAAATATATATATGTAAATGACTGTGGAAATGTACTAATGCAATTTTTGTGCAAATCAGACACAAACTATATACCTAACTTTTAAAAAAAATTGGCCCATAATTTGTCATAGCAATTGCAATTTACCCTCAAAAAAGTGGTAGCTTATCTACAATAGAAAGTTTTACCAGCAAAACTTCTGCCAGCATACTGCTACTGACATAGCTGTTTTGGAAGAGTTCATTCATGTTTGATTGCCTTTGCTAGTGCAGTGTGTCCACACAACACCAGGTTGTCTTGGCAGAAGATGTGCAGCACTGTATAGTGCATGCCAGCGTCCCCCAAACCACCATCCAGCACACAAGCTAGTGACAAAGATTTGCAGTATGTTACACGATACCAGCACTGTGGTGGGAAAGTCCTACAATTCCCTCTGTTCCATCCCATAATCTACCTTTTTGCACCGGTTTTCAATCTCTCCACCATCTTGCCATCAAAAACATGGATGCTGAACAGATCAGCAGAGCTCTCTGGTCTGTTTCAGAGGCAGGGCAAGTGATTCTTTTGTATTTGTGGAACTGCAACAACTACCAAGGCCATGCAGCAGGAAACTGAGAATACTGAGGAGGAATAGATGATATGGACAGTGAATGAAACTGGCCAGCTGTGGCAGGTATTGCTGTACATTGGGGATAGACAGTATTGGGCTCATGAAATGAGCACTGAGTGGTGGAATTAGCTCATGATGCAAACCTGGGACAACCAGGAGTTCTGCAGAATTTTCAGATGTGGATGGCCAGTTTGCTGAAGTCAGACAGTGTGACGCTTTGTTTTGCTGCAATACAGAGTAATTAGCCGGTGCATGAATTATTTCTTTGCTTAAGGGAGCTATTGATTTGTGGGGTTTGCATCTCTGTATTGTAAGACAAAGAGAATAAATCCTGGTTTTCACAAAATAGAATTTTATTATGCAACAATAAACAACACATAAACTACTAAAAAAGAATGCGCAAGATGCTAACAGCTCAAGGGCGCATCACAGATCAGAGTAGGTGTATTCACAGCAATCCTCCTTATTGTCCGCTGGGGCTGAGCTAAGGCATACTGCTTCAGGGAATGCTGGTGCCTTGAGGAGAAAGGTGTAGGGGAGGTGAGGTTGGCCTTGGCCCCAGGAAGAAGGAATTGTTGTCCATGCAGTGTATTGGCTGCTGGAGTGCTCTACTCCTAATGCTTCAGAGCATCCGAATTTGATATCTGAGGAACTGCATGATGTGTGGGTGCACCTGTCCTTTCTCCGGCATTCAGTCCCAGCAGTCTCCTGGGCTCCAGTCTCAGCAGTCTGGAGCAGTCCTGAGAACCTGTCTTCTCTTGTCTGTTTCTCTTTCCTCCCTATCATAGTGAGTCTCTCAGTGGGTGTAGAAGGGGCAGCCCTCAAGGATTCCACAACCGAGGTCACTGAAAACTACCAGGCAGAGAGCCACTGTTAGATGTAAGGGGTTAGCTGGCAGCACAAGATAATTAACTCCCTAAATTTTTTCTCATATAAAGCTGCATAAAAAGTATGTACAGGCCCACAGTCACTACCACTTAACAATACCCAGCATGGTGAGTACATGGGGTCACTTTTCAATCCCCCTATGTGAGGAGTGGGCAGGACCTGGGGAACTTTAGGGACAGTGTAGTAAACATTGATTAACTTGTTACAGGCAATGGTGATGCTAGCGGATATATCACTCATGAGGATACCAAAGGCCCAGAGAAGGCAGCTGTTCAAGAGGATTTGCGGTTACCCGGAGCCATATGCTGCTGGGTTTTTCACAGCAATGGTCACCCAGAGCACCTCTGCAGTGTGCGTTCGGAAGATGTCCTACCACGGTGGTAGAAAGAAGGCTGCTCTGCCTAGGAATGTCTGGGCAAAATCAAACACAACCTGCTCAAAAAGTTCTGTGAAATTGTCCCAGAGGACCAGGAAGCTGTTGGGGCCAAGATAAACCAGCGGCTCCATATGCAGCAGAAGATTATGACTGCTGAATAGAGTTGTGAATCTGTCCAAGCCAAGATCTAACTACACACTGTTTCTATCTCTTTCCTGAAGCTAACCACAACATACAAGTGATGAGTTTTGGACTTGAAAACCACAAGTTTGAACAGCATGTGTAATGTGCTTTACACTTGAAAATCTGCACACTACAAGTTTACAATGCATTTTCTGAAAAAGCATAGTCAGAATACCCAGTTGCTACTATTTTCTATTTTTAGTATATTTAATTTTATTGGTTAGCAGGCAAGCACTGTCTCCATATGTATCTGAATGCTCAGGTATTAGTTTGCACATAGCTTACAAGTGCTGGAAGCTTTTTTTTTTTTGCCCGTTCACAATGTATAGAATTTTATTTGGTTACCTTCCCTGCAAAACTATATACTTCGAAAGCAAAATTATTTTCCAGCATTATGTATTTGTGAATGTTTCTGGCTGCTTTTCCCTGTTTTCTTTCTGTCAGTTTTGCCTAGGAAGGCCAGTGCATGCTCTTAAAATAAACCAGCTACTTTAAAGCAGAATTCCTTTGTTCCCTGTTCACACGTGGTCAGCTGCCATTTTGAGAGAGGAAGAGGAGAAATTTGGGAGGCCCTGGAAAAAGTAAAACAAATGGCATTCACTAATGAGACCAGTGACTTATACCCACCTGAATTCCTTTCTCCTTCCTCAATGGAGTTCAGCCGGGTCTTGAGGAAGTCTTCGCTCTCCATCAGCACTGCATCATCCATATCCCCCTCTTCAAAGAATTTATCATTTGTGTGCAGTTCAAGGGTTCCTTCTTTTGGATGTCATGAGATGTCCCCTGCCCATAGCAGATAGATGGTGGGATTCCCTCTCAATATGGCGTAGAGCTCTACATAATAGCAGAAGCTGTGGGAGACAGCATTAGATTTTTTGTTGCTCTCCTTTGTCTTTTGGTAGGATTGCCACAGCTCATTCACCTTTGCCCGCCATTGGAAATTATCCCTGTCATACCTCAGTTTCCGCAACCTCTATGCAATATCTGCATAAACATCTTTATTCCGGTGGGAATTCCGCAGCTGAGCCTGCATGCTCCTTCTCCCACAAACCCAGGACATTCAAGACCTTGTTTCTGGACCAGTCAGCAGCACGAGGCTTAGCTGGAGTTTTCCATGGAGCCATACCTGTGTGCTAGCAAAGGTGGGCTAGTAGGAAAAGAGACATTGCCAAAACACTCTGGGGATTTTAAGCTGGGGGGCAGGCATGGGCTACTGGTCTTTGTAAACCCTTGGCAGCAAAAATTCAACCAGAGCAGTCACTCCCATGGGCACAATGACATTGTAAACTTGTTGCTGGAGGACTGCTTGTACTGATACCGATATGTCCACGTTCACACAGGCACTGTGCTGGTCGAACACTACTGCTAGAAGCCTTATGTCACTTGGGAAACTGGTTTAACTTTCGCTGGCAAGAATTCAGAGTTTTGTTGGCAGGACTGAAAATTCAGGGTGGATGCATGCCAGTAAAATTTTACAGTACAAACCAGGCCTAAGAGTAGAAGCAAAGTAAATCCCAAACATCCCATACTATATACAATAAATAGAGTCGCACAATAAACAGTAGTACTAATAAGGAAACAAACGCCTGAACCATGATGGAAGGATGTAGAGGGGAAAAGAATTCCGGAATTGTAGACCACTGATTCCAATCCATTCCACATTTTACCTAGGAAAAACCAGGAGGGAAGGGATGAGCCAGTGCAATGTGGAAAGATTGAAGTTGGAAGATTTGTGACTTAAAAAGGCCATAACTGAGGAAGTTTTAGCAGCCCAGAGAAGATGTGATGAATAGCTGGTAAGGAGATAAAAAGAAATGTGTAAAGGAATCACCCTTTAAAAGAATAGGATGAATAGTATCATGAAATATTTAATATTTATATTAACCAAGTAATGTATGAAAAATACAAACACCAATGGGAGGAATACCTGTTGTAACTGCCACCCTCCTCCTCAGTTCAGGGACAGGGGGAACACAAAGGAGAACTGGTTGCTGTTAACTGGTTGCCAGTCTCAGTGATTTTATTCTGGATTTACACCAGTGTAATTGAGATAGTCTCACCCATTGTCTCTATCTATATTTTTTAAAAAGACAAAATAATAAAGTTCTTATTATTATCTCCAAATATTTTTCAGAAGAAATTTTTTTTTGTGGAACAGAATATTCAGTTGAACAGAGGAAAATTGTTTCTTACAAACATCTGGGGGAAAAGTAACTACCTATCCCAAAGAATGCAAATTGCCTTTAATAATTGTCCTGCCACATTCTGGACTAGCTTTGGCTTCTGAAAGGTCTTGAATTGTAGCCTCAAGTGGAGTGCATCACAGTAGTTTAATCTCAAGATACAAAGACACAGAAAAATGTCACCAGGTCCACATCTGAAACAAGACATCTATGACAGAGTGCTGGACAACAGCAACTGATTCAGCACTCTGATCACTGCAACTTCAATTAGTTTCCCAGTGCTCACCTGAATATGGGAACTGTACCAAACTGATCAATTGGCAATAGGCTGAAAAGATTAAAAGCTAATTACCTCATTAACTCAGAGGGTACAAAGGCACAGGAAGGAAGCACAAAAGGGAGAGAGAAAGTGAAAGAGCTGTAGGCTGGTAGAGCTAGGGCCACAGAAGGTCTCTGCCTTACAGCCCCAGGATACTATTAAAGCTGCTGCACGATCTATAAAGGCGGTGGGAATGAACTTTGTAAATAAATAACTGGGTGTTTGACTTGAAGAAGGTCTCCGAATAGTTTGCTTGTCTTGAAAGAGGCAAGAGTGGAGCATGTCCCTGCCACAAAGTTATACAACTCAGCAAGCAAAGATGGGAAAATGTGTTCTTCAGGGCCGGTATCAGGGCACACAGTAATAGCTTTGGGTCAAATAAGACCACTAAGTTGTGAAATTAATTCACAATCAATGGCTGCACAGTCAGTTTGCCATGCTGATATAATTCTAGTCAATTCTTGTGTTGCTTTCCCAAACCTACTAATGTTATCTCAGCCTTATCCAGACTGAGCCTCAACCAGCTGGTCCTCATTCAGGACTAAGTCTCCTGGTCATCCATTACCCTGCACCAAAGGAATCAGCTGTAAGGAGAAATACAGCTGAGTAACATTCACCTAGTGCAGACATTGTAGCCCACAATCTCTTTATTAACCTTCCTAAAGGTCTAATACACATATTGAAAAAATGGGTGGGCAATACAGCAGAACCCTGCAGTTCCTAGCATGAGAGAGTCTTTGGGATGGATGAATAATCACATTCCGGTTCCTCTCTGATATTAAGAAACAAAGCTACTTCCGAGCAGTTCCGTCTATTTCTACTAAGGACCATGGCATTGTCATCAGCACCTCATGATCAACCACATCAAAGACAAGGGATAGACCCAATAAAGTCACCATGGACATTGTGGGCCTGGTTCTCATTTCACTGTCATTGTAAAACAGACCTTAAAATATGGCTAATTTACATTTATACTCACTTTGAGGCCTATTTACTCTGCCACATTGATGTAATGTATAAAAAAGAATCAGATCTAGTATACAGAAGAATCAGATCTATTATGTTCATCTATAAGCTGGAGATCATTGACCAGTGCCTGCAGTTTTTGTCCCATACCCAAGTCTAAATCCAGATTTACTAGCAACAAGAAAATCTCAATACTGGTAACATTGCCATAGCTGCTTCATCGCCATCTTCTTAATGATCAACCCCCACAAAGCAGGAGACTCAATACCAATAATGTGTTGGTGAGAGCATCAGAAACATGAGTTGATTTCTTGAGTAAAAGCCTCACTGACGCATCTTTGAACACGCCTAGCATCCAACCCTCACACAACAAAGCAATGATAACTTCCACCAACAAAGGACCCACTCTCTCACTACTGGCCTTTACCAGCCTGGAGTGACATAGTTCCCAATGCCCAGGAGGAGGCCCAAAGGACCCTGAACACTTCCACACCTTCAGGGAGAAACACTGACCAAAACACAAAGAGTGATCTGCATTTGTCTTCCCCAAACCTTATCCTGCACCCATGAATTCAACAAGCTGCATCTACAACCAACAATTTTATCAACATAGTAATCAGCAAATTCCTCACAACAAGAAAAAAGACTCTATTCAGTTTCCAAGTGTGGGTAGATTGGATTAACCAAGCTATCCACTACCCAAAACAATTCAAATGTGCATAACGCTACCGAACTATGATGGAGATAAAACTTACCCTCTACTGCACAGCTTCCAAATAAGATTTTTTAAAAATGATTTATGTCATATAGATCAGACTTCGTCTGGGACTTTGTCCACTGGTATTATAACCTTCTTCCCTCTCCTTTCATCCTCTGCAAGTCATCTGTGAACCACAGTGACCTGGAAGGGCAAAGTCAGAGCAAGGGCATTCAGGAACCACTGTATCAGTAGCTGTGGACTTAGATCTTGATAATACCCCCAGCCCATCAATAGAGTGGGAAACTGGCAACAGAGTACACTCCCTCAGAGACTTTCTGAAACATGTCTGCCTACCTAACCGTTGCAGGCTTTTTAAACTGCTATATATCAATGAAGTAATTAAGTTAATGTTAATAACCACTTGATAAAAAGCAAAAGAACATTCATTATAAAAGAAAGACGTAAAGGCTTGTTCTTCCCCTTCAACCACTGCCTGTTTGGCAAAAACATAAAAGATAATGTAACAATTGTTTCAAAACAAATAAGAGAAAAGACAAATTAACTTGTGTTCTTTTCATGTCAACTCCAAAGGCATTGTTGAGCTTTCAATTGGAAAATAAATAACTATTGATCATAGGAGAAACCAGGATGTAGAATTATATTAATGCAAACTCTGTCTTGTGGAATATCAGTCTGTTAATTAAAAAAGTTGCAGGTAGAAAGTTACAAGTCAACACATAATTAAAAAGTTGGGGCAACAATATTAAAATGGCTGGCATCTAAGCTCGTTTTCAGAAAAATCAGTAATAGAAGGGAAACAATTCAAATTGGGGGCTATTTTTAAAATGTTTATATGAGTTTATACAGGTTGCCTTAGCACTGCCCTGGAAAACAAGTTTATTCTTTATGCTTGATAAACACATATTTTTACGTGCAATGTTTGAAACCATATTTTATTCAATATACACTGGCAAGGATTTTTCTCTGTGTGTTGTGTGTATGATTATATGGAGAAATACATATCCATATATTTAATTAAAATATAGATTAGGTTGCTATATGGAGATAGGAATGCTCTTGTTTCCCAGAGCTGATAAATAAGGCTTGTCAAAGGGCAAAAAACCTTTGGCTCCAATTCAGATATTTCTTGTGGGAAGGGCAAATTCTGGTTCCCCCTCCTTCCTTGGCAGGGATCCTGGGCACCCACTTGACTTCCCCACTCCTTCAGGGACCCCAGGTATCCTTTGGCCAGGGAGTCTCCCATCTCTATTAACCACATACAATGCATGAGCCAGTGCTACCAGGAGCTAAATTCTCTGTGGATTCCCCTGTGCTCGACTGTACAGTACAGGAACAGAGTGTCCCAACACTGTTTGATCCAGCTGCCCTTCCATCAGTACGAAGGGGCAGCTGGGTCAGATTTCTGTGGCATTCTGACCACGCATTTGGAGTGTCACTTCAGACTGCTCCGGCAGCAGCTGCACAGACTTAGTACAGGACCTCTGCTTAACAGTGGCTCCACAGCCAATGCAAAAAGCTTGGGGGTGGCACTTGCACCATGCCCAACCCCCCAACTAGCACTACTGCGACAAACAAAGCTAGAAAATATTAAGAAATCCCCCCACCTACTATCATAGAATCTCAGGGTTGGAAGGGACCTCAGGAGGTCAGCTACCCCAACTCCCTGCTCAAAGCAGGACCAATCCCCAATTTTTGCTCCAGGTCCCTAAATGGCTCCCTCAATGATTGAACCCACAACCCTGGGTTTAGCAGGCCAATGCTCAAACCACTGAGCTATCCCTCCCCCTGTTAGTGACAGCCCCCCTATGTCTGCTAGTGAGAGCCCCCAAAACTCTCACATGCACAAGAGTATAACAAATGCAATTTCCGAAAGTGTTTCTCCTGGTCTTTTTCATTATTATAAAGAACAACCCCCTTCCACCTCCCCCCACCCAAAAAAACCCCTCCAAACAAATCAACAAAACACCCTCTTATAATCATTTCCATCCAACGATTAAACTTTGCCTATCCAAACTACAGAGCATTACAAAGGCTTGATTAGAAATGCTGGATAGACAGGAATGTTTCAATGGATCTACAACCCCTCCTCTAAAGCCTTGTCGACTAGCCAAAATTGAGGGGAATAGCTACTGCGAAATAAGATATAAACACATCCCATAAACAAATTGCTCTCCATAGGAGAGATGAGTGTATATACATTGCACTGTCACCAATCCTAGCGCCTTCTCGCTATCTATAGGCTAGCAGCTCAATACTACATTAGTGTTTCCCCTTACTAATCAAAGGAAGACCATAGCTCTGGCTAACCTATGTGGGCAGGCAGGCAGACAAAGAGCATAAGGTATAAGGAGCCCCAGAAGCTGAGGCAGACCATGATGCCTCCTGATACAACAATATTCTGGTGCTTTGGAATCTGGATTATTCTGGTGGACTAGCAGAAACTGTCTATGTACTACATTTTAGATGGTAAGAAAGGAGGGTAAGTGGCCAACAGATATCCAGATCCTATAGGACACAGATGGCAAAGTAGGGCGTTGACTCCAGAATATGCTGGGTGCACATTGTTTGGTGGAATAGTAGAAACAACCATTACTGGGTTTGTGGCCACGATCTGGCAGGATCCAGATGCCACATCCAAGTTTTTGCAGCACGGTTGCACTGGAGTGCAGCCGGGCCCAGATTTAAACACAGGCTAAACATGTTCTGTTCTCCATCGAGGCCGTGGGATCGGTGGGATCCAACAGCCCGCATCAGCTGCAGCGGCCAGACCTGGGGTTTCGCGGGGCTGTCATGCCGGGCGGGGTCACGGTCCAGTGTGCACGGGTGCAATCGGAGCGTCTCCCCGTGTCCTCTATTCGCACTGGGGGGGGGGGGGGGGACAAACGCTGGCAGGGATCCGGCGCGGTCGGGCTCGCAGCCTGGTCCCTTTGTGGTTTAAAAGCAACACGCCCAGCACAGCCGCGGCTGCTGAGGGGGAAGGGAGGTCCGGGAATAAGGTCGGTGCGAGCGGCTACGAGAGCGGGAGAAGAGTAGCTGCGCCCCTGGGCTGGGGCTGGGGCTGGGGGCGGGAAGGGGCGCCGGCTGCCCGGCGCGGCGGGAGGAGGTCGCTCATCTCGCCCCGGCTAGGGTTTCGCAGGCGGGGGGAGGATGCTCCGCGGGCTGCAGGGGTGGGGTCTCTGGGGCTGCAGCTCCCTCTGCTGATGCGGCTGGCGAGCGGGGCGGCTGCCGGGCCAGGTGCTCTGTGCAGCTCCTCCAGCCGGCGCCTGCTGCTTCGGGAGCGCTCCCCGCCGCCTCCGCCTGCCGCCGGCGCCCCGGGCTCCGCTCGCCCAGCATCCCCCATGGCCAGCCTGGCTGCGGAGATCATCGCCTTCCTGCTGGCCATCTCGGGCTGGGTGCTGGTCTCCTCCACGCTGCCCACGGACTACTGGAAGGTCTCCTCCATCGACGGCACCGTCATCACCACCGCCACCTTCTGGGCCAACCTCTGGAAGACCTGCGTGACCGACTCCACCGGCGTGTCCAACTGCAAGGACTTCCCCTCCATGCTGGCACTGGACGGTCTGCACCAGCCCCTGCTGGGGCTTCTTATACCTCTTTGCTTCTCCGTGTCTGTCTGTCTGTCTGTCCGCCCGCCGGCCAGCCGCGGGGCTGGGGTAGGCGTCCAGAGCCCCCACCCCATCCCCAGGCTAGTAAGCAGCCCCCCGCCCCTCCCCCGAGCTACTGGCCTCCAGCGAGTAGGGGCTAGGCTCATTGTGTGAACTAAACACACACACACGTCCCCAGAGCAACGGGCCTGCTGCAACACAGCTGGCGAGGCGTCCTAGAGGGGTTGCAGATGAGAAGAGCTGGCAGTGAGGTGACCCTCTCTAGCCAGCCTTTCTAGTGATCTGCTACAGTTCGGGAGGCAAGAGGTTAATGATTTGGTGGGCGAGATTACGAGCGTTTGTTTGCTGGGGTCGGGAGAGTGCTCTTTATAACAATGAAAAAGGCCAGAAGAAACCCTTTCAGAAACCATATTTTGGCCTCTTCAGCTTCTGAATGGGAGAGTTTGGGGGGATGACAGTAGCAGCCATGGTTAATGGAGGGATTTCTCAGAATATTCTCAGCAGTTTAATTTCTATTTGGTGCACTTCGACTCTGTTTTTAGCCCTTCAGCAAGTCTTACTTACCTGCCATAGGAAGCATTCTTTTTCTTGGTATATCAGCATAATCTGTATTTTAATTCAATGCATCAACATAATATCTATATAGAGAGAAACAATCCTTGCCAATTTACAGTTGAATAAAATATGGTTTCAAACATTGCATGTAAAAATACCTGTTTATCAACCATAAAGAATGTGCTTGTTTCCCAGGACAGTAGGGAAGCAAGTTTTATACACACATTGGAAAAATTTTTTAAATAGCCCCCAGTATGAATTGTTTCCCTTCTATTATTATTTTGCTGGAAATCAAAGACCTTAAATGCAAATTTTAAATATTACTTGATGAACTTGTAACTTTCCTCCAGCAGCTTTTTAAATTAACAGAAAGGTATTTCACTAGATACAGTTTACATTAATAGAATTCTACATCCAGCTTTCTCCTGTTATCAAGAATTATTTATTTTCCACTTGGAAGCTCAACAGTGCATCTGGAGTTGATAAGAAAAGAAGGGGAGCTATTATTTTTATTCTCTTATTTGTTTTTAAACTATTGCTATATTTTCCGTTATGTTTTTGCAGTGATTGGAAGGAAAGAATGTGATTCTTCTGTAATTAATGTTCTTTTCCTTTTTATTAAGTGGTTTTAAACTCAGATGTAATTACTTCACTGATATATATTAGTTTAAAAGTTTGCAACAGGTAGATAGGCACAAATATGCATTGCTTAGTTTTGAAGGGATCAGCAATACAGAATCAAAACTTTCAATTTGAACACAGTGTTTAAAGCTAAATATTACTTTATTGCTGCAAATCTCTACTTTTGTGTAATTTAAGAGGAATCATATACACTCTTTAGGCAGGAATGATTTTTCTTAAAAAACCTTTACACCATTTTGAGTAAACTATATAGACAATATGTTGGTTGCTACGTTACTTGTTTCAGTGCTTAATCTATTGCCTGGATTATATTTAACTGTTGCTCAACTTTTCATCTGAAGGGTTGAAAATGATGCAGGAAATTTAGGCAATTTCTGAAGTTCTAATGACATGATTATTATCACAGTGCAATGGTCAGACAACGTATCCCACCAACACTACAGATAATCTCTGAGATAACCTGCTGATATTCAAAAAACAGAAAGTGTGAAAACAGGCATGATCATTTCTGTAAAACAAATTAGGATCTACAGTATTTGGTATATTAGCACTCCCCCTTTTGACATGTGGCTGTGAGAGAGGGCAATAATATTTCTGATGTGGAAACTGCCTTTTAAAAATGGTTGGGAGCTGAATGGCTATAGGGGATTAATAATGAGATATAAAACCTTTAACTTATGTCTCCTATAGAAGGTCCCTCTAGAGCTGATCAGCGATACAGTGCCAGGTTAATGTAAGTTACCTTGAACTACTCTTGCTTATGCTGTTCCTCATTTATGGATAAATAGAGGAGTTCACACTCGAATCCTGCCACTTGTTCCATGCGAGCAGACCACGGCACTGCATAGAGTCAGTGGGCCAGATCCTCAGATACTGTAATTTGTCTTGGCTCCATTGATTTAAATGATGCCATGATAAATTACATCAGTTGTTATGATATGGCTCACTGACTTCAGTCGGGTTTGGCACTGGTGCTGCGATCCTCCTCCTTGGAGTCAGTTGGAGGATCATATTCAAAGGCTGCAGCCATTCGGTCATCTTTAAAAATTACTAGGGCTGTCAAGAGATTAAAAAAGTTAATCGTGATTAATCGCACAATTAAAAAATTAATAGCACTGTTTAACAATAATAGAATACCATTCATTTAAATATTTGGGGATGTTTTCTACATTTTCAAAAATATTGATTTCAATTACAACACAGAATACACAGTACACAGTGCTCACTTTAGATTTATTTTTTATTACAAATATTTGCATTATGTGATATTGCATGGCCAGAGAGCAGCAGGAGAGTGTTTTTTGTTTTGTTTTTTTGAAGCAGAAAAGAATTTTATTTGTGTAACACTTACAAAGAATCACCAGAAAGGATAAAGCAAAACTATGCAACAAAACAAAAGCAAACACAAGGTATAACACAGCAGCCTTCAGGAGGGAGAAGTGTTCAGGCTAGCCTGGGCCCAGAGCGGTGGGGCTTCCTCGACACTCATGGTCTTCCACCCCCTCGAGTTACCTAGTGCCACGCCCAGTGTAACCGATTATTCCTCTCCTGAGAGTGCCCGACAAGATGGGCATGGCTGCAGGGTGGGCAGTTTGGAGGTGGCGGGACGTACACCACGTTTGATAGGACCCCTCCTAGGTGACAGTGATGATGGTATCCACAGCGGCAACGGCTGGGGCTGGGGTCTATCGCTCTTCCCCTCAATCAAAGGGTCAGACGGAGGGAACCGGACGGGGTCACCAAGCAGAGCAGGAGAGTGGTTTTTTTTTTTTTTTTTTTTTTTAAGCAGGAAAGAATTTTATTTCTGTAACACTTACAAAGAATCACCAAAGAGAATAAAGCAAAACTATGCAACAAAACAAAAGCAAACACAAGGTATAACACAGCAGCCTTCAGGAGGGAGAAGTGTTCAGGCTAGCCTGGGCCCAGAGTGGGGTGGGGGGCTTCCTCGACACTCATGGTCTTCCACCCTCCTGAGTTACCTGGTGGCCTAGAGCGGGGGGGCTTCCTCGACACTCATGGTCTTCCACCCCCTCGAGTTACCTAGTGCCACGCCCAGTGTAACCGATTATTCCTCTCCTGAGAGTGCCCGACAAGATGGGCACGGCTGCGGGGTGGGCAGTTTGGGAGTGGGGGGGACATACATCACGTTTGATAGGACCCCTCCTAGGTGACAGTGATGATGGTATCCACAGCGGCAACGGCTGGGGCTGGGGTCTATTACTCTTCCCCTCAATCAAAGGGTCAGATGGAGGGAACCGGCCGGGGTCACCGAGCAGAGCAGGAGAGTGTTAGAAGGGAGACTGATTCCCTATAGGGGGAAGAAAGTTTGCTATAAATTAATTAAAGCACCTGAAGCCAGTTAGAGCACCTGAAGCCAGTCTCCTGATAAAACCCCCCTGCTTCAATCAGACAGGAGGAGTTGAAGCAGAGTAGATTGGTGTTGGCGCAGAGAGCAGTTTGGAGGAGTTGAAGCAGAGTGGATTGATGTGGGAGTAGAGAGCAGTTTGGAGGAGTTGAAGCAGAGTGGATTGGCATTGGAGTAAAGAGCAGTTTGGAGGAGTTGAAACAGAGTGGATTGGTGTTGGAGCAGAGAGCAGTTTGGAGGGAAGCAGAGGAGAGTTTGGAGAAGTGCTGTGGTGGGCTAAGAAGACCAAGACCCTAGGTAAAGGGACTCCTGGCAGGGAGGAAGGGCAGGAAGCTCCACAAGCTGAAGAGCAGGAGAGGGAAGTAGCCCGAGGAAGGAACTGCTAGTTCTAGTGGTTTACCGCTATCCCTAGGGCCCCTGGGCTGGGACCCGGAGTAGAGGGCGGGCCCGGGTCCCTCCCTCTCCACTCCCCTCTTCTAGGACATTAGTGGGACAATTAATACCCTAGTTCAGGGGCAAGAAATGGTGCCCTGAACCACCCCCACCCCCCTCAAGAAGAGAAAGCACGAGATCCATCATAGTAGTGCCGGCAATTTGCCACCATTGTAAAAAACAAAAGAAATTTTTGTTTTCAATTCACGTAATGCAAGTACTGTAGTGGAATTTCTTTATCATGAAAGTTGAATTTACAAATATAGAAGTACGTAAAAAAACCTGCATTCAAAATTAAAACAATGTAAAACTTTAGAGCCTACAAGTCCACTCAGTCCTACTTCTTGTTCAGCCAATCACTCAGACAAACAAGTTTGTTTACATTTGCAGGAGATAATGGTGCCTGCTTCTTGTTTACAATGTCACCTGAAAGTGAGAACAGGCATTCTCATGGCACTGTTGTAGCCAATGTTGCAAGATATTTACATGCCAGATGCACTAAAGATTCATATGTCCCTTCATGCTTCAACCACCATTCCAGAGGACATGCATCCTTGCTGATGATGGATTCTGCTCGATAATGATCCACAGAAGTGTGGACCGATGCATATTCATTTTCATCATCTGAGTCAGATGCCACCAGCGGAAGGCTTATTTTCTTTTTTGGTGGTTCGGATTCTGTAGTTTCCGCGTAAAAGTGTTGCTCTTTTAAGACTTCTGAAAGCATGCTCCACACCTCGTCCCTCTCAGATTTTGAAAGGCACTTCAAATTCTTAAACCTTGGGCCAAGCGCTGTAGTTATCTTTAATAATCTCACAATGGTATCTGCTTTGCATTTTGTTAAATCTCCAGTGAGAATGTTCTTCAAATGAACAACATGTGCTGTGTCATCATCCAAGAGGACTATAACATGAAATATCTGGCAAAATGCGGGTAAAACAGAACAGGAGACATACAATTCTCCCCCCAAGGAGTTCAGTCACAAATTTAATTAACACATGGTTTTTTTAACGAGCATCATCAGCATGGAAACATGTCCTCTGGAATGGTGGACAAAGCATATGGGGATATGTGAATGTTCAGCACATCTGGTGCGTAAATACCTTGCAATGCTGGCTACAAAAGTGCCATGCGAATGTCTGTTCTCACTTTCAGGTGACATTGTAAAAAATAAGTGGGCAGCATTATCTCCTGTAAATGCAGACAAACGTGTTTTTTTTAGTGATTGGCTGAACAAGTAATAGGACTGAGCAGATCTGTAGGCTCTACAGTTTTCCATTGTTTTGTTTTTGAGTGAAGTTATGTAACAAAAAAATCTACATTTGTAAATTGCACTTTCATGACAGAGAGATTGCACTACAGTACTTGTATGCAGTGAATTGAAAAATACTATTTCTTTTATCATTTTTACAGTGCAAATATTTGTAATAAAAATAATAATAATAAAGTGAGCACTGTACACTTTGTTTTCTGTGTTGTAATTGAAATCAATATATTTTAAAAAGTAGAAAAATATCCAAAAATATTTAATAAATTCCAATTGGTATTCTATTGTTTAATAGTGCAATTAAAACTTTGATTAATTGTGATTCATTTTTTTGATTGCGATTAACTTTTTTCAGTTAATTGCGGGAGTTAACTGCAATTAATCAACAGCCCTAAAGATTACTAAATCCTCCTTTCTAACTGGGTATTTAGTTCCAGGCTCACTTTTTATTAAGGTATGTAAAATCAACAATAAATCTTGTGGGATCAGGAATATTTGGTCAATCAGAATACCAAAGAGAAGAAAAGATAGGATAGAAAGAAAAATTTAAAATACAAGATCAAGAAAACATGGACTATCAGGTAGTTTGCTTCACTCTCCCTAGCAAGTGCAGTTCAAGTTAACTGATCAGCAGCTGAATGTTTAGTTTTTATTATGTAGCTACAGCTCACTTGGGCACAAACTAGTTTGAAATGAAAAACTTACAAGGCCTGATCTGGTCACCGTGACAAAATTAATAACTTAGAGAGGAGCAGGAATGCAGTTAATAGCTCTAATAATAAACAATGTAGGGTCAAATCCTGGTTCCAGGACACAACGTGAGTGAATGACAGGGAGTGTTAGGAGTGACATCATCCCTCAAAGCCAGGGCAGGATGTGGCATCGCTGAGGAGCAGCTACATCAGTCTAAGATTCAGCAGGTGGATCTGAGTAGCAATGAATGCAGCAGCCAAACCTATGCCCACATTCCCCTTCTGTGGGGGGCTGGAGAATCTGCCAAGGATCTGTGTTCCACAGTGGCAGGGGTATGCGTTCCCCCTCCCAGCAAAGCAGAAGTACACAGGCTGTACTGCACTTTGCATATCCCATGGGCCAGGAAGGTTTCTGCCTCAACATAAAGTCAAATTCTGCCTAGCTCTTAGGATATGTCTACCCTGCACTGTTAGCCCAGGGTTAGTAGAACTCGAGTTAGTACTGTTTGTGAAGCTAGGCCTTGAGTATCTACACTTATTTGTAACTCAAGTTAGGAATTGTTGAACCCTGGGTCCCAGAGTCTACACTGCATTATGCATGCCGGAGTCCAACCACACATATTCCAGACTTCCTAGTTCCCAAAATGTGGCCACTGAGACCTTATGTTCATGGTGCAGTGTGCAAACCAACCTGTAGACTTTCAAGCCCTAAGTTAACAAACCCAGGATCTTCTAATTCAAGTTCTACTAACCCTCGGCTTACATTGCAGCATAGACAAACCCACAGAGTCAACAGCTTAGGCTAAGGACTTCCTAAATGTTATTTAATTTTAAGACTGTTCTGATAACTAAAATTATCGAAAGAACAGGAGTGTCTGTGGGATTGATGGACTCCCAGAGCATGAGGTTGTGTCTATACTGCAAAGCAATAGGTCTTCAGCCCTGGGTCCTGTCTTGACTCAGGCTTGGGCCCTCCACTCCCATGGAGCCCTGGGACCCAGGGTTTGAGCTGTGAGTTAGTGCAATTTGTGTGTAGATGGGAGGGGAGTTAGGCTTGAGCCTGAGTTCAAACCCTGGACTTCCATTGCAGTGTAGGCATACGCTTAGAGAGCTTCCCCCCATTTCCCCCTGCACGGCCTTCCTAGGACTAAACTGAATTCCAGTTCCTATGATCAAGGCAATGTAGGAACTGCATCCTCCCTATTCCCCTGGGTAGGGAAGCATGAAGGAGTGAGGAAGAAAGGAGGTGGATCAGTTGCTCCATCACCATTGCCAGGCTCTAGCAAGCGGAGCTACCCAGCCCCATGCAGAGAGAATGTGCTGCACTCTCCATGAAGGTGGGTAGCAGTGGCCATGCTCCCCATGCACTAACAGTGTGTGTGTGCATGTGTGTAAAGAAGGGATTAGCGTTGGCGGAGTCTGGGAAGAACACCTTTGCTTTCCTTTGGGACAATGCAGCTCCGTAATGCCTCTTGCTAGGCCCTATGTATAATGGGCACAATATAGTCCATCGTGTTTAAGGGCCCAATCTGACACTTCTTACACGGGCAAAATCATCGTGTGGTGTGGGGTGGAGGATTGCCTGAGTAAGGAGGGCACAAACAGGCCTTTAATTTACCACCCTTTTAATTTTGTGTGTTGCTGGTCACAGACATAAACAATAATAAAACAACTAAACAACATCAGCATATCATTTACAGCATTCCACACCAGTGGATCAAATGACAAGTTAAAATAACGTAGCTGAACAAATATGTACTTATGAAATAAAAGGGGCATTAGAGCTTAGAACCACAAATGCTATAGGTGTGTGTTTGAAAAGGGAATCTGTGCAATATCCATAAAGCAATCTCACCATTTCCCATGATGCAGTCTTAATGATAGTATAGCAAGTATTTATTTTATTTATTGAAAGCACGCATCCCCAGAGCACTGTACATTTTTCCGTGTATTATACTTAATAGATGTGTGAGCTCCACATAACTTTTTGTCACACATGACGGCAATGAGACACTAAAGACCATTACCTAACAAGATTCTTTGGAATGTGAGACAAAACATATTTGTTAAAAAAAAAAACCCTGAAATAGTTTTCTATTGGAATGTTGCTGACCATGCACAATGTGGTGAAAACTTGTCAGATACTCCTAATAACTATTTTGTTTCTACTCTGTTTAAAATGTGTCACTTTCAGTCTGTTTTGGCTGTTGTTTATTTGGATGCCCAACAGATGTATATAATTATACCCCAGTTCCAAATAATTCATGGTGACAATATGTGTGTGGAAACAGTGGATTTCTGGTCTTCACTAGAAGATACTGAAGAAGTACATCTTGGCAATCTCCCCTTTGACTTGTTTGGCCTTTCTACTTTTTATTGAGCAATGTCATGGTCTTATCAGCTAGTTTGTGTCTAAGAAAAAATCAACAAAGCAAAGATGTGTCACTGCTGTAACCAAACACATTCATACGCAATACGTTTAACCCTGATCCAAGCAAGCAGAAGTTGGACCTGATAAAAAGATCATTACCCTGGTTCTCATTTCCAAGTCAATCTCTAACACATCTTCTGCAGCTAGCTATACATCTGCAGTTTTCTATATCATCCAGCACCATAGTAACTAGGTAACTCCCAGGTAAATTAGAGCTGTATAATGAGGTCCCAAGTGGAACTCATGGAATCTTCTCCCCGGCTCCCTTATTTCGTTTACATTGTCAAAATTTTATTTTCTAAATTCTGCATTAAAAACCACCCTAATTGGATGATTTCTTTGGTTGAGCTGAACTGAACTCAGACTCTAGTCGGCCTACAAAACTGAGAATTTTTGGGCAACAGATTCCAGTGATATTCCAAGTCATGGTATTTCTGCTAATTGAAACTGCTTCCTTGTTTGAGTGAGTTAATTATTTCTTGCAGTCTCACTACCCTCTATTATTTCCAAAGTGTGCTTTGACATTTACTAAGGAATGAATCTCAGCCATGTTGTTTTTTGCATATGCTAGTTATTTTTGGTAAATGTTTAATATTTCTCCTTGGAGATTTAGCCACAAATTAAGCTTTAGAGTACCTCTGGGTAAATAAATTCATGCTTCAGCACCTTAATATGTTAATTAGCAACTAACAGTGGCAGTAAATTGTACCTGTCAAAAATAATGGCTTCCTTGGCCAGTTTTCATCTACTGCTTTACTAAATGGTGTTACCACAAAAACATTTCCAAAACAAGGAAAATAAGGTGATGAGAGATTATGAATATTTATATTGCTACAGTTAAAAATGAAGCAGCTTATTAGCTACATATGTACATAATTATGTATTTTTTAAAGATCCAGATTTTGAAGTTCCTGTTAAAACTTCACTGCTACTGACATCATTGTCAGCTTTGCTTGAGTAAAGAGTGAATAAGAGTGCAGGATTTGGCATAAAAACAGGAGGTTCATTATCAGTGGAATAGGAATTGAAACAATTTTAGACTCTCATTCTCCGTTTCTCCTGGCATTCTACTACTAATAAAATTTCACTCTGTCCAAGTCAAGTATATGTGACTTTTCCTACATAAACCTTCCCACAAGTGGGCAAGCCTTTTACAATATGTGCCCGCGCAGTCTAGAAAGTAATTCAAATTATTCACTGTTAGGCATACCCAAATAGTTTGGTTCGTTCTCATAACTTTTAGTCACTAACTTCTTTCTGGGTTTTGGGAACAACCCTAAACATTTGGAGGTGCTCCTATGCTCTATTCAAGAGTGGTTTAGCACTGAGCATACTGAAAGAATTTCTCCTCTAAGGCTCAATAGAACTGTGTGTGGGAATTTGATTGCATTCTTAGCTCTACCTACATTTTGCTGATGAACCCCATCAATACTAAATACCTCCTATAGTTACTTTGAGCCAAATGTGTGTATGTGGAGCTGACGGGAGAGATGCGAGGCACTCTGGCTCCTGGGTGAGCTGTGTTGCCAGGAGGGTGGGGCTGGGGAGATAAGAGAGGGGTAGAGCCCTGCACAGATAAAAAATTTGTATCCACATCCGATCCGCAAAAATGATCCATGGATAGCCACAGATTTGCAGGGCTCTACAGAGTGGCTCTCTCAGAACATCCTACAGGATCTGCAGAGCTGGAACCAGTTTTTCCACTTTCCTCAGGCTCTAAAGGTTTCAGGGAACATCCCTTGTCCTCCCTGGATGGCCATTAACTCTATCCCCAGAGGAGACTATCTCTTAGGTCTTCTGGCCACTTTTTAGTATCTGCCACTTTTCTGCAGATAGGGGAAAGGGGAGAAAATAGACCTTACTTTAAAAAAAACCTCTGCTCCATCTTAAAATGCAATGTGTTCTGCACATAGGAATTCCAGAAGCAAACTAGAAAAACGATACGTGAGTATCCAGAATACTTTTCCAGCTCACAGCTATTTCACAGCAATGTTGGTGTAACAACTCTGGTAGCAAGCTAAAATGTCTGGGGTATGTTTTTTTTATGCACTGACTTTTTTTTCTACATTTACTTTGCCACATTTATACATGTGTATACATGACTTATCATATATCGGATGTTTGTAAATAGTTCAAATTTATTCAGATTAATACTGTTTTCCTTCAGCAGACATTTGTCACAGGAATGCTATATAAATAAAAGATAACTATATTATAGGCAGGGCTGATATAGCACCATTTATTTGCCTGGCAGTTCCCATTATAAAATCCTGTTTTCAAGTATAATTTTGCCAAACTTTAACTGTGTCTACCTCAAGCTACTTTTTGGGAGAGGCAGAGGGGGCTAAAAGGTGGAGAATTTCAGCCAGAACAATTCAAATATTTCTTAGACTGAGGCTAGGGAAAAATACATTGTTTTGCAACATTAAAAAAATTCTGGGAATTTTTTCTTTAAGAAGTTTTAGCACTCCCATGCGTTGGAGCATGGACTTGAAAGGTGGCAGGGGAGTGCCCTTTGTTTCAGGGATGTGCATTTTGTTATCCCTGTAAAAACCAGCCCACACTGTGATTGAAAAAATCACAGTTCGCACATGCTCAGTCGAGACTTCTTATAGTTAAGTAAAAGTAAAAGTAAAATCACTGAAGACTCTTCCCTCGCTGATCATGCTCCAGCATCTCACAGCTCCTAAGCTAGTGCTGACATGACTGCATGCATCAGTCCTACAGAGCAGGTTCCCTCCATCCTAAGGCTACAAGGGCAAAGCCAGACTTCCCCTGCTTTTGGCTGCTTGGGGCCGGGGTGGGGCCAGACACTAGAACTGAGAACAGGGAAATTGTCTCTCCTGTGCTCTCAGTGACCACCCTGCTGGTGCTCAGCCACACTGGAGGAGGAAGCCACCTGATTTGAATTCAGAAGGCATAGGTGCCGACTCCGTGTGTTCTCCAATAGTGGGTGCTCAGCACCCATCGTCAGCTCCACGGATCAGTTCCTCCTCCTCCTCCCAGCCCTCCCACCTGCCAGTGGGCTCTGCCAGTCAACTCTTCCCCCTCCCTCCCAATGCCTCCCGCCTGCTGTGATCAGCTGTTCAGCAGCATGCAGGAGACACTGGGGGGGGGCGGGGGGAGGAGTAGGGGCAGGAAGGGGAGGGGACAGGAAGAGGCAGGGTAGGGGCAGAGTGGGGGCAGGAACAACAAATAGATGTGAAACCTACTGGCAAGATATCCCAGCCCTTTCTACTGCTGGGCCAATTCGAGAATGATAACTCCCTACTGCTACTGTTCACTCCTTTAGCTCAAGAGGCAGAGATCTGTGTAGTGGATCTAAAGATTCCAACCCTGCTAATGATCCATGTAGGTGTCAATATGATACCACATGACGGAATTTGTTTTTTCAGTTTACGTTTTTTTAAAAAATGCCTTAAAACTACATTATTAAGATTGCAAAGTCAAGCACTCAAAAGATAGGAAATATCAGAAGTAAAGTTGTCTATGCAACCTTAACTTGGCCCCTTTGTGCATATGCATTACGATACATGATTACATGATCATTATTGACATGATCACATCTTTTTTCTACCCTATTCTGGGGCTGAATCATAGTAGTATATTGAAAGGTGTCTTGAGGACCCCACCTCATTTGTTTCAGAAGTTGGAAAGTCTGTAGTGAGTTAGTCAGTGGACTGCAGAAAGAGAAAGGATGATGTCATAGTCAAGTAGAAAAGGAGTACTTGAGGCACCTTAGAGACTAACAAATTTATTTGAGCATAAGCTTTCGTGAGCTACAGCTCACTTCATAGTCAAGTAGGGTTGCCAATTTTGGTTGGACATATTCCTAGAAGTTTTCTCAGATGGCATAATCTTTAATTAAAGATTAATCTTTAATTTCTGGAGACTTTAGGACAATTCTGGAGGCTTGGCAACCCTATCAAGGCAGCTGCCTGCTACTCTAGAGCATTGGATGCTATTCCTATGGAATGCTAAGGAAGTCATTTAACCCAGACTTTTCACAGGTTGTCACTAATTGTGGGTGCCTCGTTTTCTTGGTGCCCAATACGAGTCTCTAGGGTCTGATTAGCAGGAGGGCTAAGGACTCACAGATGCCACTGAAGTCAATGGGAGATATGCGTTGAACATACTGAGTGCTATATAAATGCTACATACTCTGAAAAATCAGGGCTTAAGTGTCTCAAATTGGGCACCAAAAATTAGTGGATATTTTGGATATTAATCTCACTGTGCCTCAGTTCCCCAGCTGTAAAATGGATTAATAATATCCCCTCATCTCACAGCGGTGTTGTGCAAGTAAATCCATTAATGTTTGTGAAGTGCTCAGATAACTGTAGTGATGACCACCATAGAAAACAGTATGAAGGAAATTAATAATTCTGTCTTCAGAGAAGGATTTGAAAAGTGTGCAGTAAATAAGGCCAGGGGCCACACACTGAACAATGAGGAGAAAATAAAGTATTTAATAGTTGTTCATTAAATGAGCACTGTCTCTCTCTTGTGCACCAAATGAGGCAGGGTCTTGTGAAAAAAATATGTGATCGCATCATTATAGACTGTGTCCTAATGCATACACACAGAAAGGTCCAATTAAGTTTTCCCAGGCAACTTAACTTCTGCCATTTCCTAACTTTTGAGTGTGTGACTTTGCAATCTTACTAATGTTCTTTTAATATAGTTTTTTCATGTGCAAGGTACATAAATAGTTAATAGATAATTGCCATTAGCTGGTGTTCAAGAATACATAGGATAGTTCCTGAGTTCTGTAGGATCAATAAAACTTGGTGTACACTGCAAATGGCTTCTTGTATGTTACTTTTTACATGGAGCTCTAACCAGTAATCTTTTAAAATATTTTGATGAATGCACGTTCCATTAATTATGTACTTTTACACAGGTTTCCTGTTTATTTGGTATCTATCATTAAGAAATCTATTAAGGCTGTGAGGGAATGGGTAAAGTATAGCATGTTTGAATAGTAATAGAACCAGAAATGTTTCACACACACACACCGCCCCCTGCTATCAAGATGAAATGAATAAACAATACTAATGCAAGTGTATATTCATTTTAAATGAACGCCATAATATGTTATGAGGAATAATCTCTTATGGTGATTACTTAACTGTACAATATTGCATTGCCCCCCCCCCCATAATTACAGTACTGTTTATCACAATATTTCAACTATAATTAATTTTCAGAAGGTAGAAAATAGTATTCAGTCTATCCAGTTCAAGGGCCTTACCTCTGTGAGGTACTGGGCGTCCTCAACTGCCACTGAAGAAAGGCCCTCATTCAGCAAGGTACTTAAGCATATGCCTAACTTAAAGCATACTAGTAGTTCAACTGAAATCAATACTCATGTGCTTAAAGATAGGCACATACTTCAATATTTTGCTAAATCAGGGCCTTCAGCCCTGCTTCTCACAGGTAGGTAGACTCCTAATTTCCGCTGAAATCAGTGGAAGTTAGGAACCTAAATACATTTGTGGATCTGGGCCTTAGTGCTTGATCCAAAGCCCATTGCATTCAATGGGAGTATTTCGATTGATTTCAATGGGATTTGGATGAAACTTTAATGAAGATGAAGCGACTGATCATCTTGTAGGTGGTATACAGTACCCTGTATGGCTGTGCTCAAAAATGAGATTAAATCACAAGAAAAGCCAGGCCCTAATTCTGCTTGCAGTTATTCCTGCGCAACCATGGGCAGAGTCAACCAAAGGGACTACAATGAAAATCATTAGTTAATGCTATTCTAATATCAGGATTACACATTGTGATTACAGGTTATATCCAAGCCTGCAGAGGACTCATGATTGCTGCTGTCAGTCTTGGATTCTTTGGCTCCATATTCGCAATGGTTGGGATGAAGTGTACGAAAGTTGGAGGCTCAGATCAGACTAAAGCTAAAGTCGCTTGTTTAGCTGGGATGATTTTCATACTTTCTGGTAAATATGCAATTCTACCTTTAAATATATATTTGAAGTCACATAAGACCTCATCCTACAGCAGGGGCGGCAGGTTTGTATAATTTTTGGTGGTGCCCAGAACGGGTCCAAGTCCTGCCCCCACACACCTGCCTTGTAAGCTGATATATATTTTTTAAAATAATGTAAAAATGTGAGGGCTCTGGGGTGGGGCTGGGGGTGAGGCATTTGGGGTGAGGGAGGGGCTCGGGCAGAGGGTTGGGGTGTGGGGGTGAGGGCTGAGGCCGGGGATGAGGGGATCATGGTGCAGGAGGGGGCTCAGGGCTGAGGCAGAGGGTTGGGTTGCGGAGGGGTGAGGGCTCTGGCTGGGGGTGCGGGCTCTGGGGTGGGGTTGGGGATGAGGGGTTCATGGTGCAGGAGGTGGCTCAGGGCTGGGGCAGATGGTTGGGCTGTGGGGGGCACGGACTCTGGGGTGGGGTGGGGCCAGGGATGAGGAGTTTGGGGTGCAGGCAGGCTACCCCAGGGAAGGGGCCAGAGAGGAGGACTCCCCCACAGCTCTCTCCCCCCATGGCAACACACTCACCTCACACCATTGTCACTGCATGTGTCCCTAGGGCCCTCTCAGGTCCAGGAAGCCCCCTCACCTTCCCTGTGGTGGGTGCCGGGTGCGGGGGGGCTGCCATCATGTGTGCACCTCCTTCCCTGCTGCTGCCCCTCACTGTAGCCTCACTGTGGGTGGGGGATGGGGCTGCCCTTGCCCAGTGTGGGGCAGGAGCAGTGACTGTGTGTGGGGGGACACGGACCTGTGCTGGTGAAGGGTCCCGCCGGAAAAGGGAAGGGTCCGTCCATCCAAGGCGGAAGGGCAGGGGCAGGGTCAGCCTGGGTCAGCCTGCCCTGGCACTAGTGGTTAGGGGGCACTTGGACCCTGCGGCGGCAGTTGATCCCAGGAGCTGGCAGAGTGCAGCACAGCACCAGCTGCAGGAGGCAGCTGCCCAGGGCGCAGGGGGGAGGCACACAGGGGCGGGCGGTGGGGCCGGGGGAGAAACCCAGCCCCGACCATTGGTGGAACTGGGTCCCTGGGCCCTGAATATTACTTGAGCACGGGCACCACGGGCCCATATAACTCACCACCCCTGGGCACTACAGTCAGGCCCATAATAATTATACTGATGCCACTGAATTATTTATTCATCTGGTGCATTTTAGGGTTGTGCTCTATGACTGGTTGCTCCCTGTATGCGAACAGAATTACATCTGAATTCTTTGATCCTACTTTTATTGCACAAAAGTAAGTACTTTTTTATGCCTGTGAATTTTTCAAACAAATTAGGCCTTAGATTGTTTAAAACACATACCAAAGTATGTTTGTAAAGAAAGCAGATGTTCCCAGTCCCAGACACAAGAGAAATGTTGAGTCTGTAACTTTCTTTCCTCCTATTACTCAAATCAAAAATATGAAATTGTACATAGCAACTTATTGGTGAATTTAATGAACTAACAAAAACAATTACTTATGTCAAGCCTTCCCATATCACTAGTAAAGCAACCATATTTCTCTGCCTAAAGGCATAACTATGTTCTACAGCAGGTGCAGAGGACTGATTCAATTTAGCTGAACTGATTCATATGTTTATATTTGTCACTAATTCAGAAGAAAAATTTTAGAAGATTTATCAGAAGACAGAGATGCCCATTGAGCAGATAATTCAATATTCATCAACAGATGGAACAGAAATGCTCTTTCATGAACATTTCATAGAAAGTATGATTTTCACAAAGGGATAAAACCTTACCATAAATTCTAAATCATCTTGCAAATATTTTCTAAAAGTATTCTCCAGGGCAAATTTTTTCAATCCTGAGTGCCTAAAATTTGGCTTATAAATCCTTATTTAGGCCATGATCCTATAATCACTAACTTATATATTTAATAGGGCTGTTGATTAATCACAATTAACTCATGCGATTAACTCAAAAAATTTATTGAGATTAAAAAAATTAATTGCAATTAATTGCAGTTTTAATCGCACTGTTAAAAATAGAATTCCAATTGAAATGTATTAAATACTTTGGATGTTCTTCTACATTTTCATATATATTTTATTCTGTGTTGTAATTGAAATCAAAGTTTATTGTATTTTTGATTACAAATATTTGCACTGTTGAAATGATAAAAGAAATAGTATTTTTCAACTCACCTCATACAAGTGCAATCTCTTTGTCATGAAAGTGCAACTTACAAATGTAGATTTTTTTTGTTACATAATTGCATTCAAGAACAAAACAATGTAAAACTTCAGAGACTACAAGTCCAGTCAGTCCTATTACTTATTCAGCCAATTGCTAAGACAAACAAGTTTGTTTACATTTACAGGAGATAATGCTGCCCTCTTCTTATTTATAATGTCACTAGAAAGTGAGAACAGACATTTGCATGGCACTTTTGTAGCTGGCATTGTAAGGTATTTACATGCTAGATATGCTAAACAATTGTATGCCCTATCATGCTTTGGCCAACATTCCAGAGGATATGCTTCCATGCTGGTGATGCTCGTTCAAAAATAATGTGTTAATTAAATTTGTGACTGAACTCCTTGGGGAGAACTGTACGTCTCCTGCTCTGTTTTACACGCATTCTGCCATATATTTCATGTTATAGCAGTCTCGGATGATGACCCAGCACATGTTGTTCATTTTAAGAACACTTTCACTGCAGATCTGACAAAACACAAAGAAGGTTTAAGGTCAATCCAACGTTTAAGAATCTGAAGTGCCTTCCAAAATCTCAGGGACGAGGCATGCTTTCAGAAGTCTTAAAAGAGCAACACTACAATGAGGAAATTACAGAACCCAAACCACCAAAAAAGAAAATCAATCTTCTGCTGGTGGCATCTGACTATGAAAATGAAAATGAACATGCCTCGGTCTGCACTGCTTTGATTGTTATCAAGCAGACTCCGTCATCAGCATGACCCCTGGAATGGTGGTTGAAGCATGAAAGGACATATGAATCTTTAGTGCATTTGGCACAAAAATATCTTGCAATGCTGGCTACAACAGTGCCATGAGAATGCCTGTTTTCACTTTCAGGTGACATTGTAAATAAGAAGCAGGCAGCATTATCTCCTGCAAATATAAACAAACTTGTTTGTCTGAGCAATTGGCTGAACAAGAAGTGGGACTGAGTGGACTTGCAGGTTCTAAATTTTTACATTGTTTTATTTTTGAATGCAGTTGTTTTTGTACATAATTCTATGTTTGTAAGATCAACTTTCATGATAAAGAGATTGAACTACAGTACTTGTATTAGATTAATTGAAAAATACTATTTCTGTTTTTTTACAGTGCAAATACTTGTAATAAAAATAAATATAAAGTGAGCACTGTACAGTTTGTATTCTGTGTTGTAATTGAAATCAATATATTTGAAAATGTAGAAAACATCCAAAAATATTTAAATAAATGGTATTCTATTATTGTTTAACAGTGGGATTAATTGCATGATTAATCACTATTAATTTTTTTAATAGAATCATAGAATCATAGAATATCAGGGTTGGAAGGGACCCCAGAAGGTCATCTAGTCCAACCCTCTGCTCGAAGCAGGACCAATTCCCAGTTAAATCATCCCAGCCAGGGCTTTGTCAAGCCTGACCTTAAAAACCTCTCAGGAAGGAGATTCTACCACCTCCCTAGGTAACGCATTCCAGTGTTTCACCACCCTCTTAGTGAAAAAGTCTTTCCTAATATCCAATCTAAACCTCCCCCACTGCAACTTGAGACCATTACTCCTCGTTCTGTCATCTGCTACCATTGAGAACAGTCTAGAGCCATCCTCTTTGGAACCCCCCTTCAGGTAGTTGAAAGCAGCTATCAAATCCCCCCTCATTCTTCTCTTCTGCAGGCTAAACAATCCCAGCTTCCTCAGCCTCTCCTCATAACTCATGTGTTCCAGTCCCCTAATCATTTTTGTTGCCCTTCGCTGGACTATCTCCAATTTATCCACATAAATAACATTAATAACACAATTGTGATTAATGTTTTTAATCGCTTGACAGCCGTAATATTTAATTTTAAATCAGTGGGACTCTTTGTGGTCTTAAAGTTACACAAGTGTGTTTTTGTAGGAGTAGGACATAAGGCACCTAAATATAAGTGACCTGATTATCAGAAGTGATCTAAAAATTCCCATTTAAGACAATGGGCACTGCATGTGCTCAGCACCTTTGAAAATCAGTGATTTATAGTTAGATATCTAAGTATGGATTAAGCAGCCAAATTTTAGACACTCAGATTTGAAAATGTTGACCTTAAATTATGTCTTATAGATTTTTCATAATTTTCATTTTCCTTTGTAATGTAACTTTATACTTAAAAACAAGAATTTCAAAAACCCTCTGCAGTGTTTCCAGTTTAGTTCCATGAGCAGTCACTGATTTTTCAAGCAACTCACCAGAAATCTTCCTACTTCCCAGCCTAAATTCCATTTTGCAAAAGGAATGCTGAACATTCTCTGTCGTCTTGGTAAATACCTCTTCCTTATTTTAGCTAACTTACTTAAAATCTTTAATGAGATCTCTGTCAGTGCTAGGATTTCCACTCATTGTTCCTTTTTTCTTGATGAGTTAATATTGGTATTTTCAAATTTCTGCCACAAGCTCTGCCCGTCTCACTCATTGAGAGCCTCATCCAAAAACTGCTGAAATCAATGGGAACCTATGCCACTGGCAGTGCGATGGAGTGCTGGCTGGATAGCCCTGTGATAATTACCCGTCAGGCTCACACATACTAAGGAGAAACATCCTCCTTATTGCCAGAATTCCCATAAAAGGATGTTGCAAAGGCAATCCTGGCAAGTCAACAGGAACTGCCTGTGTAGGTGTTTTCTTCTAGAGACAGGCAGATTTTCTTGTGGGAAGTAGGCACTGCATATTTGCACCTGTCAAAACCATTGTCACTTTTGTGTGCAGCAGGTTGTTTTCATCATTCATAGCTTTCCATGAAGTTTTAAGGGTGATGGCATCTGTCAAAGTTTTGGATGAGCTACAAGAGCCAACACACATAAATTAGATGCTAATGTGTGGGTAAGACAGCCACTAATGACATGGAGACTGTATTCAGCTCCACATCAACGAGATGTGGGTGCCAACTCCTGCCCCCAAAGTGCTGTACAATATTTCAGTGGAGCAAATGCCAGCTCCAGTACTGAGGTTCGTAGCACATTTGCCTCTCCTTCCCAGGAGGTTCCTGCTAGCTTCTGGATCAAGGCAGTGCAGGAAGCAATTTTTTTCTTTATATTTTCTAGATAAGGCCAGTATGTTAGGCTGTGGTCCAGTTTGACTTCTTAGTAAGTGACAACTGTCTGGCAAGGGAGTGGATGATCCTCAGCATAGGCTGTAAGGGGTTGCTTACCAGGTGATTGTTCAGATGGAAAGTTGTGGCCATCATCTTAGACTTTCTTAGTATCAATCTCCACTGACAAAGGTAAGTAGCCATGTCCTGGCTGAGTGAGCCTTTGATATTATGTAGATCATTACACACATGAGCAAGACCGATCTCATCTGTAAATACATACTTACTGGCCTTAGTTGTTGGTAGGTCATAATGATATATGTTAAAAAGGGGAGGAGCTAGAATGGATCCTTGCAGGAATCCATTACAAAGACACCTGGGCTAGCTGACTTTGTCTCCAGTTTGCAAGATGAAGTTATGATTCATGATGACTTTCATGATGAACCAAACCAGGGGCCTCCAAGGAATAGTCTGCAGCAATGTGGCGGTCAGCCACATGCCAGACAGTGTCATATGCAGCTGATAAGTACACCAGAACAGCACCAACCTTCTTGCTCTTCTCAAAGCTATCATCAATGTCTTGTGTTAGGCAAATGACTTGATCTTGGGCCAACCTGAACAAAGGGCAGTTGTGGTTTGATAATTTTGCTGATGCACATCAGACTCAATCTATCCATAAACTTATATGTAACACAAAGGAGAGAGCTGGGTTGACAGCCCTTAGGATCTTCCAGCAGTTTTTCTGGTTTCACAATGGCTACAACCTTTGCCTGCACCAGATTTTTGGGATTCAGTTGTCCTGAAAACATCGATCTGAGTAACTGAAGCAGACAGCTTTTCTCTTTTGGGCCTAAGTGAATGTTATCCAGGCCTGGCTCCTGTTCATAGAATATCAGGGTTGGAAGGGACCTCAGGAGGTCATCTAGTCCAACCCCCTGCTCAAAGCAGGACCAATCCCCAACTAAATCATCCCAGCCAGGGCTTTGTCAAGCCTGACCTTAAAAACTTCTAAGGAAGGAGATTCCACCACCTCCCTAGGTAACGCATTCCAGTGTTTCACCACCCTCCTAGTGAAAAAGTTTTTCCTAATATCCAACCTAAACCTCCCCCACTGCATCTTGAGACCATTACTCCTTGTTCTGTCATCAGCTACCACTGAGAACAGTCTAGATCCATCCTCTTTGGAACCCCCTTTCAGGTAGTTGAAAGCAGCTATCAAATCCCCCCTCATTCTTCTCTTCCGCAGACTAAACAATCCCAGTTCCCTCAGCCTCTCCTCATAAGGCATGTGTTCCAGTCCCCTAATCATTTTTGTTGCCCTCCGCTGGACTCTTTCCAATTTTTCCACATCCTTCTTGTAGTGTGGGGCCCAAAACTGGACACAGTACTCCATATGAGGCCTCACCAGTGTCGAATAGAGGGGAAAGATCACGTCCCTCGATCTGCTGGCAATGCCCCTACATATACATCCCAAAATGCCATTGGCCTTCTTAGCACCAAGGGCACACTGTTGACTCATATCCAGCTTCTTGTCCACTGTCACCCCTAGGTCCTTTTCTGCTGAACTGCTGCCGAGCCATTCTCATAAGCTTATGTTCTCATAAGCTTCGTGGTCAGGTACAGCTCTGTATCTGAAAAGGGAGCTTTCAGGTTTGAATATGCACTAGAAGCCTACCACCTCTCTGTGATCTCAGTTTTGACTATACGATTGAATGACTTATCCAACTTCTATGTACAGCCACTAGCTAGGATGCAACAGCATTTTCAGTGACTAGAAACTCATTTTTGACAAGGCTGGAATCTCCAGATAGACTGCCAGGCTCTCTGACTAGAATGAGTAAAGACCATCTGTGTGATGGACTCTCTTCATTGAGCACACCTGACTTGATCAGCCATTGAATGAGTTCCTCTCTCTTATTAATGGCCTCCTGTTCATAACCAGCAGATATGAATTCCTGTTTCCTCTTGTGACCACCCAGGAAAATCCTGTTGGCAATTGCCTCTAAGGATTGATATCCTAATTCATGGAAAGTTTGGTAGGAGTCATTTATGTTAGCTGGACACGCCTGTCAAGATAACTAACAGACATCTCTAGTTCTTCTTGAAAGACCTACCACCAACCTTTCCAAAAATTCTACTGCGCCTTCTGTAGACTGTTCGTTGTTGGTCTCCACTAGCCCATGTGATCAAAGACAGCTGAGGCTAAAACTCTGAAAAAGCTTGAAGCACATTTTGCTCCATGACCACTGGCAGCAATTGCCCGAAAGATGAAAAGGTGGTGTTAAGTGAAGAGTCAGCACACAAATCATCACATGCAAAGGGGAAGGCTGAGGGATACCAGGATAAAGCCAGTAGGGGTAGTTCAAGGGATGAACTTGTTTTAGAGTATGACTAGTATGTCAGTTGACTGCCCTCTCTCCCTTTGCAACAGGTTTTGGTATTCTTTCCTTAAACATTCTTTCCTCTGTATATACTTGCATACCTGGGCCTCAGTAATTATTATTCTGCTGTTACAGGATGCCTGTGTGACTTCCTACTCTTCATTCCAGTGCCTAAAGTCTATCCCATCAATGTCTGTCGTATCATGCTTATCTGTCTCCTAATGGACAGCATTCAACCTATCAAGTTTTTATTTTGGTGTATTTATTGCTGTCCTACTATTTTTCTGCCTTTAAAGTGGTTTTGTTTTTTATTCACCTTCTTAGCATGATGCACACCCTAAACCATTTAAAATATATTTATCTGAATTTACTTGGCATACAAGCTTTTCCCATTTCTCTTTAAGCTGTGAATTGATTACCGGGCTAGAAAGGTTTAGTGATGTTGGACCATACTTTAAGGCTGTAAGAACCTCCAGGGGTGGAACCTAGGACCATAAAGACTCTGGGCTACTAACACCTCTGCAGCACTAGTGGAGGCTTAGGCTTGGCTTCCACAGGAGGACCCTATGAGGCTGGGCTCAGCAGGATGTACTTCCCAGCACGAGCTGAGTGGTGGGTTCACAGAGCCCACTGATTAGCCTGTGTCAATACTTAAACCAGGAAGTCATGAAGGGGAGCTGTCTGAGCAATAGCACAGATTGCCTATCTGTCTTTGCTCCAGACCCTGTTTGTGATTAGACCCTAGGCGCTGGCTTGTCCTTGACTTTGCTCTTTGATTGCTTTCTGTAACCTAGTGCCTGACCCCAAGCTCCTGGTAAACTGACCCTGCCTGCCTCCTGCTGCCTGCTCTGACCATTAAGTCTGACTGCCCATGTCCTGGTTGTGTCAGATGCCTTGCTGATGTAAGCCGGGCTTGAGTTTGCTTTCTTTGACGTCTACTGATGAACTGGGGGAAAAGATTTCAGGAGCAGACCATGTTTAGATAGACACACCTACTCTGCCTGGGTGCTCAGCATAACAGAGCTGCTTTGCCAAAATGATCACTTTTGGCTGGTGTTGGGTTTCAGATCACTTAAGTATTGTGGGGGTGGGTGGGTAATGAAATTTGTTATCCTTATTGTATGAGTAAAGGCTAGCAGAACTGTACTTACACCTCCACTTGCTCTCTGGAGCAGCCCTTGATCAGCCAGTCATCGAGGTATGGAAACTCCTGAACCTGTCACCTACGCAGGAAAGTGGCCATGACCGCCATGCATTTGGTAAACACTTGAGACACCACTGAGAGGCTGAACGGGATGACTGTGAACTGGTAATGAATGTGGTTTACCATAAACCTGAGGTACCTCCTGTGGGACAGTGATTGCGGTTGAAAATAAGTGTCTTTTAGGTCGAGGGCGGCATACCAGTCCCCTCCATGGAAGGGCTGATGGAGGCTAAGGAGATCACGTGAAACTTCAGTTTCTTCATGAACTTGTTGAGATCTCTCAGGTCTAGGATGGGCCTGAGCCTGCCCTAAGCTTTCAGTATTAGGAAATACTGGGCCCTTAGCTCCTGAGGAACCTCTTCCACTGCCCCCAGCGGTAGGAGTGAGTGCACCTTCTGTATGCGGAGTTGCTCGTGAGAAGGGTCCCTGAAGAGAGACAGGGAAGGGGGGTGGGAGGGACAAGAATTGGAGGGAGTATCCCCCTTCTACTGTGCCAAGCACCAAATGGTCCAATGTAATATGGGCCCATGCAGGGTAGAAAGGGGATATTCGACACAAGAAGGTAACATGGGGAGGATCCAGTGTTCGTACTGTTGCGCCATCCTTGAACGTGCCTTCAAAAGGCCTGGTTTTGGCCTGAAGATGGCTTCAACTGGCCAGAACCCTGACCTGAAGAAGGATGAGGTCTCTTTCTGGAGTTCCTGTTCCTCCACCGGGAGCCATCTTGCCTGTTATGGGGCGTGTAAAACCACAGCAGAGGTTGCAGCCTAATGGTTCTTGAGATGACTCTCTCCCAGCCACTTCAAACACGAAGTGTGTGGGTCGCTCTTGGGCATAGACTTGCCACAGTTCTCACAGGCTTTAAAACCTGGGGGGACCAAGGCATGCCCTGGTGCCGGGAGAGAAAGGGGAAGGGGAGGTACCCCGAACTAAATCTATAGACAACAAACTAATACTAACTGCTAACTATATGCAGAACAGGAAAAAGTTCACTGCTAAAGTGGGGAAGCTTGCCGAAGCAAGAGAACAAACATTCCAGCTAACCGTCACTGGCAGTAAGACAGACCTAAGGGGGTGGTGGGTCGGCAGGGCTTTTTATTGAGCACCATGAAGGTGTGACCCCAAGGAGTGCCCAGGCCAACCCGACAGACACTGCTAGGGGAGAACTTTTCCGGCTGCTGTGCATGGGGTGCGCGCACACCAGATTGGAATTGACATGGGCAAGCACTCAAAGAAGAACTCTGTTGCTTAGGAATTCACTCAACTCCTGCTACATATTCCTCCCCTGAAATTGTACAGTTCTGCTTGTGACAACACAGTTGGTGCTGGGGGGAGGACTGTGATACTATTAACTAAAAATTACGTCACCGGGTGAGGAATAAGCAACATCATTTGAACTGGAAGAGCCTCACTCTATTCTTCTGCACTTCAGCAGTGTAATAGGGTAGCAGGGTTCATAACAATTGCATACAGAGATGCAGGGACTGTGTTGTCCCATCTTGATAGTAGGAAACAGAAACCTGCGTAAAGCTGCTGGGTACCTTCTGCTGACTTACTGTGGTAGATACAGCTTGTTACTTCCAGCAGCATAGAGAGGTGGGCACAAATCTCTAGTCAGAGAGAATTAGCTGCAGAGACACCAAGGTCCTGCAGGAAGCCCCAGGAACAGCCTTGCTTAGGGAGAAACCTCATGCTGAGTTATGTTCTGATCATGTGATTATTTGCATTACCAGTGAAGTCAAACTCTAGAAGAGGCTAAAAGTCTGACCTTCTAGGGCACGTGTAGACTGTTTGGAGCAGAATGGGACAGCAACCTGCGCACGGGCAAGGTTGATTGAACTTTTTCTAAGCCATCTCCAATAGATGGATCTCCCTCTATATCTGTAATAACGATGTTTCCAGAGCTGATTTTTCTCATGTTTACACCAAATATTCCTTGCTGTAGTTTAAGTTCTATATCTTTAGCTGTTCTTATTGACTGAGGAGTTTTTAATTGCAATTTAATCCTATATTACCTAGTCCTACCTTCTTGATTACATTAAATCTCTCGTTTTGAACAGTTGTGGATGGTTTTCAGTTCATGACACTATTTCCTGTAGTTTTTTAGTCATTCTTTTAATTTTTCTGCAAAAAGTCAATTCTTCCAGCCCCTTAAACACTTTATTGCTCTTCTCTGAATTGTTCTTCACCAATTTCTCAGCAAACTGTATCAAGGTTATATGGCATTAGGGCCTGATCGAGCTCTCATTGAAGTCACTTGAAAGACTGCCATTGATTTCAGTGGAAGTTGGATTGGGCCCTTACGAAGCCAGCTAGTTTAACTTCTAAAGAATAAAGATCCTTCTTCATTTAAATATTCTTAACAACAAAACAAAAGGAAGAAAAACCCAAAATATTGAGAGCTGTTTGTAAAGAAAGTGCTTTCAAAAATGTTCAAGAGGCAACAAGGTCCGTAATGGGTTTTAATATGGTACATAATGGAGTTTGGATGGCAAGCTTTGAGGTTGGTTACTTAAGCACTGAAAAAATTGGATTAGATAAAATTCATTGTACTGTATAGAGGTTGAGAGGATAGATTTTTCTTTTCCAACTAATTTCAAATAGGAGGAAGGTAAATGGCATTGAAAATTAGGTAGGAATGACTTAATACCAAATACTGGTGTAAGTCAAAAGAACTCTACTTTTGTAGAGAAGTAGCGAAAGAGTTTTGGGAAAATGCATTTTGTAACTAGAGATGAGGGATTAAATGGAAATATCAGAGAACATTAGTGAGGAGACTAAAATCATTTGTATAAAGCCACATTGCACTATTGTGCCACCCTTTGGACAGAAAAGAAACTATCTATTAGTTCATTGCGGGGGAGAAAAAATCCTATTCCTCTTTTGGGCAAAAGTGGAGGAAGATATCAGTAAAAGAAATTACCACATACAGACAAACTATATGGATTGAAATCTTAGAGGAAAGCCGGAAAAGCAACTGCTATATCCCTGAACTTAAAGTGATGCACAATCATAAAGTTATGGACTGGAATGTAGGCAGTTTTGCCAAGTAGTCAGGGCAGGAATCAGGTCTAGTGGGCGGAGCAGGCATCCAGGTTGAGGAATGAAGCTAAGGGTCAGCACCATAATCAACCGCTAGTTACCAGAGCCAGGGGTCAAGCCAGAGACAGAACCGGGAATTGAAGTGGAGGATCAGAGCAGAGGTCAGATGTCAAATACCAGCACCAAGGGTCAACTGAGGTAGGAGGACAGGCAAGGATCAAGCACAGAGCAGAAGCACGGTGGAAACCAGAGCAAAGGCAGGAGCAGAGCAGGAATCAGGAACAGGGTTGGATGTAAGAAGCCCGGTCCAATATAGCCACAATCAGAAACCACTTTGTTGCAGCCTCAGACAGACTTCCTGTGCCTCCTTCTTGTTAAATAGTGTAGTTGGACCAGTGGAGCTGGGCAATCCTCCAATCAGAGCTCCTGTGGGAGGTGCCTTTGCAGGGCCTATTATCCCGGTAGCTTCTTAGCCCAAATGCTTTCAGTAGCCACTGGGTAGAGGCCAGGATGGGACAGCTGTCTGGCGACTACCAGGCCTGGGTTCAAAACTTAGGACATCACCCATAAAACGTTTAGCATCTATCAGCTCTTTTAATGGTGATGAGACAGACCAAAGACATTAAACCCCCAAAGTGGTGGTGTCAGATTTATTGAAGCACACATTTCCAATTCTAGACCTGATACGTTGTTGGATTGTGGGGGTCTGTAGTCAGCATGTTAATTGCACAAAACAACTGAAGCAATATGTGTCTGAATTTTAAAGTACTGATTTAGTTTTAAACCCCATTTTAGATTTTTATTAAGATTTTTTCATTGTTTAGAAATATTTAAGCGCAAGATATCAAGAAATGTATTTAACTATCTTGAAACAAAATAAACTTAATGTCTTGCATAAATTAGTTTTCTCTTTTTAGTGGATGGTTAATGATATTGATATGACAGAAAGTGTGTTTGGCTTTTTATCATGAGTGCCATAAGATGAGGAGTATAATTGCACTGGTGCATATTATATTGGTTTCAAGTGTCTTTTCCATCATACAGAATATTTTATCAAGTAAACAAGTTCTTACTATAGGTGTCAATTCCGGGTTGCGCTATTGGAGCTGAAATTTGGATATAATGTGACATTTCTACAATCAGCTTGATGCTTAATGGGAGGAAGGAGAGAAGCAATAATATAAGGATGATGAAAGGGAGATGTCAAAAGTCTAACCATTCCTTCATCCTCAGTCTTACCTGTTGATGGCCTGCTCTTGCTTCCCAGCTCTTCAAGGGAATGTTGGCTCTTCCTCCACCATTTTTGCAGGGGGAAAGACAAGGAAGTACCACCGTGCCCTAGGTGGTATTTTAGGATCTGGATAACTTTTCTTTCCCAGTTCTCGGTTTTCAGCACTGAAACTCAGAAATGTTCCTCTGGGTCCTGCTATGGTCCCTTTAACTTTAAAGCATGCAGAGGCTCAGATGCCCTTGAGTGCACAGTGCTATTTACACATTTCCATTCCCACACAAGGGAGTCTTAAGAAAAACATCTTCACAAACAAGGGAAGGGATTACCAAATGCAGCACTAAAACCCACAAATATGAAACCAGCAAAGCAGTAGACAATAACTTAAAGAGGAACAATTCCATGTGGTACAAAAACCAAACAAAAAGGTGGGTGAATTTAGATATGCCACCTGGCCACTTTCCATTTGGAACTACTACTGCTGTAGTTTTCTTTCGTAACAACTTACACATTTCAATATATCTGGTAAGAACATTAATGCTGACATTCTTCTGTGTTAAATATCTGTGCTATACCTTATATAATCTGAGTTTTGATTAGCATTCTTAAGTGCCAGTGTAAGACTGACAGACCCTAGTTGTCAGCAGGCAGGATTGAACCTGGGCCCTATGGAGCTAAATGCATAAGCCTCTACTGCATGAGCGGAAAGCCACATGGCCCTTAGCTAAAGCTATAGCAGACTCATTAATCTCTAAGTGGTCTCAGTGCCAGGAGAGGGGCCAGAACACCACACCCAGGAGGTAGGTGGGTTACACTATTGTAATAAAAACACATTTATAAAAACATTCAGGAGCTTCACAGAACAGTTTAAGGGTGTTCTCAGCAGTATGTTTCACTTCATATTAAAGTAGGCATTGTTGACATGGAAATAGTGTTCAGAATTAAGGCAAAAGTATGCTGTTTCTAAACTTTCCTCTGCTTCACATCAAACAGGGGTTTCTATTGAACTGCCCTATTCATCAATGCAGATTTACTATAAGCGGCTCACATGGACTTCTCGAACATACAATCCGGATACCACAGCACTATTGTCAAGAGGGGAGGGGGGGAAGGTAGGTTGTGGATGGGGAGGGTCCCTATTCCCTGTACTGAGCCCTGAGGTTGGGATGTAGGTTTTAGGGCTCTCCATGGAAGATTTGGAAGTTATAACGTTTGCCCTGAGCCTGGTGGGGAAGCGGAAGTATCAACTGGGAAGGGATGAGGAGACCACTGAGCCTGTAGCCTTTCTGAGCCAGATCATCTTAATGAAGAGACCAGCCTTGAACTGAGAAATAGGGAAGGGGAGGATGAGCAACCGGGGTTAGCAACTCTAATCTACTGCTCATCCTCACAGTTCAATATGGTTTTAAACTGGTAAAGCCCCCAGAGGGGTAGAGAAGGCGGTTTTCTCCCTAGATTCAGCCATCAGTAGGATCAGCTAGCAGCCCTTGGGAGATCAAGGGTCAAAAGATACTTGGTGGCTCCAGTCTATTCAGCAGCTCGTCTACCCAGGGCATCAGATAGGCATCAAATTTTGAAATGGCATCCACCTTCTGAAAGTCAATACAAAAACAGGGTAACCTGTCAGGTTTTGGCACCAACATGATGGGACTCCACCATTCGCTCTTGGATTCTTCAACTACCCTGATTTCCAACATAGCCTACAGCTCCTGGCAGACCATTTCCCACATCTTCTGCAGTACTGAGTGTGGGTTCTCCTGAACCTTCCTCCCCAGCTCAGAGGCTATGTGGTGCTGTACTACATGAACCCTGACCAGTTGACACTCAGGGCAGGAGGTGCAATAACCTTTAACCTCCACATGCACCCCCCCCAACCAGTAAAACCTGAGCCCCACTCAATCCAGGGTCTTCTCATGCCAAGGTGCCACCCCAGAGGGTATCGTATTGGCCACATGCAGCACCTGCCCCCAGAACCTCTTGGGGGCCAGTAGTTGAGCTTGGGTCTTGCCTGTTTGTGCATGTTGAGTCATCTGCTATAACCGTTCCTCCTGCAATTCAAAATAGGACCATAACCACCACGCCTACTGGGGATTAACTACCTCCCCATATACTTTGGTGTGCTGTTCATAGGCCTGGCTCAGCGTTGGATCCTCCTTCTGGGCACTGATAAAGTCCATCTCCGTAGTCAGTTCCTCCCAGTTTTGGGGTTTGTGAGCCTCTGCCTCCCTTTTGGTGGCTCTAGGGCCGAGCGGCCTTCTCCAGGGTCATCATCATTCCTTCCTTGATCCAGGTTCCCTGCCTCTGGAGGGTCTGGGTCCTTTCCCTGGTGACCTCCTTCTTCTCTGAATTTTTCAATCTCCCTGAATTCCTCCAGATCCTGCCCCAGGATAGCTGGGTACATGCGGGTCTGTGAGACCGCCAACTAGGGTGGATTTGATTTAAGTCACTAGTCAGGAAGACTCGATTAAACCATGGATTTCTACATAAAGTGCATTCTTGTTGCTTGTTATAACCTTAATACATAGTCTTCACAACTCAGATAGATGTAGGTTTCATTTTTAGAAGGTACACACTATACATTTTTAAAGTGATTGATTTTGAAAACTTTTCAGATTAGTTTTACAGCAATATCAGAAAATGAATGATTGTTTGGTTATTTCATTTACCAAAGGTAATTGAAGCAGATAGTTCACCTCCCAATGATTTCATAAATATCTCCAATTCAACAGGTTAATATTTGGAGGATTTTCTTGCCATGCTGTATTAGGAGAACATCACCAGACAGACATTTAAATTGTTTTATTTAACTAAAACAACAACGTTATGTATTCTGGATTTTTTTCTTCTACAGCAAACATAATATTTTAACAAAACAAGCATATGAATTTTTGAATTTAGTTAAACATTCAAGTTTTTTAACTTCAGGTTTGTTTTTGTTAAAATTGTTTTTAACTAAAATAGTTAAATGAAATACTAAAAAAAATTAAATCAACTAGGTCAGCCAGGTCAACATGAGAAACTTAAAATATTGGCTTCTGCAGCTAACGCAGTCGTCTTCACCTTCATTTTCCTGTTTGTTCATAATCTGGAAAAGAAAAACAAGCTTTCCTGCTTTTTCAGGTCCCAAACCATTTCTCAACTTGGAATGAATTAGTCCAAAGGAAGAAAATATTCTTGTTACACTGGCAGAAGAAGCTACTGCTGTTAAAATTGAGATTATCACTTCAACAGTCTCTGAATCCAAGTGCTTAAGTGACTACCACCACCAGTTCACTGGTGTGACTTTCTTTAAAACATCATCAGCAAACGTATATTTCTTGAATAGTTCTTATTCCCTAACTGGGTCTCTTTTATGGCCTGCTGCCATTATAGGTTTTCCCTTCTAGTGAGAGAATGGTATGGTAGATCTCAAATCAATGAAGGCTACACTCAAAAAGACCTCAAGACTTCTGGAATATGCTGAAATATGCTGCTCAAACAGTTTCACTTTTGTTTCTACTGCCTGTCCCTCCCTTCTCACATTTATCTCCAGATGACTTCTCCTTGTCCAGATGTATTCCGCCCCCAACAATCTTCTATTCACTGAACTTTTTGAAATCTATGCAGAAGCCCATGGAATCCCATAAGATTGGGTCCCTAATCCACGAACTATTGGAACTCATTTACAAAACTTTTCTTCAACATTACCTAAATATATTGTCTCACACTATAGAATTAGAATTTATAATCCCTATTCCATGATGAGATATCTTTGAGCTATAATGTATCATCTTATGAAAAAAATCCAATTTAAATAAAACTGATTTTTTTGATTTTTTAAAATAAATCATTGATTTTTATTCACCCTGCCCCAAACCCGTACTATCCGGACATGCCCCCTTATCTCAAGTTCTGCGGCCCTCACGGGATACAGGTGCACATCACCCTGGATGTGGGGTAAATCATATCCACAACATTTCCCTTGTCTACCAGCTGTCTCCAACCATGGTCCAGCTGCACCTCGAGTCAATTAGCGTTGTCATGGGCACTCCATTGATCCACACCAGGATGGTCTATTTGGCAATCCCTTTCTTCCTGACCTCACTGAAAGCCACATCCCGCTATGGGGCAGCAGCCTTCCTCACAGCAGGGGACAAATCCACATTAGTAGGGGAGGGACAGAAGCTACACTAGATATATGGGCCAAAGCTAGGGAAGCACAGAGCATCTGAAATCAGAGAGAAGCCTGGGCTTGGGACTTACATTGGTGACTATGGTGTGGAGCAGAACTCTTGTCACTCAGACCCATGTAGTCTAAAGCAATGTTTCTTAACTTTTTTGATACCAGGAACTGGCTTGCTGCTTTCCTAAACTGTGTCAGGAACGTCGTAGGTTTTTCTAGACCAGCATTGCTCAATGACAGGTCCATGGACTGGTGCCAGTCCCTATCTGAGCGAGGCATTCTCGGGCTGGCTGTGCAGGCTGAAAAGTGTTGCAGAGACGCACATCAGAGCCTTAGGCTGAGCACTCATTCACTGAATAAAAGGAAAATACATGACAAGAGACTCGGTATTTGTAGTTAGTTTGTTGTTCATTTTGCAATTATATCTGTGTCATGTATTGAAAGTTATTTAGCAAAATATGTTAATTTATTTAGCTTGTTTGTATGTCTCACACACAGTTAAATTTAGTCTATATCCTGAGAAAACAATTTATTAACATATTTATGACTTTCCTGCAGGTATGAATTAGGAGCAGCTTTATTCATTGGATGGGCCGGAGCATCACTTTGCATAATTGGTGGAAGTATATTCTGCTTCTCAATAGCTGAAAACAGTAAATCCCCAAGGTACAGAACCCAAGTGGTTGCACTTATTTTATTGAAATAAATCAATATATTAGCAAATTTGTGATTAAATGTATAGAAAGGTAAGCTATACAGCTGGAGTTTGATTATGCTTTCAAAACAATTCTACAACCAGCTTTTGAAAAAGATTGTGCAAAAAAAAAAAAAAAAGAAAAGAAAAGAAAAGAATAGAATTTAAAGTTAATGTTTTTCTTTTAAGAAGTCACTACCAACATTCAGGAAAACCATTGTTTCAGATTACATGTACTTATAAAGTTGCTGCCATGTGTCAGAAACTAATGGAAAAGCAATCAGTTGCATAGTACAGCCAACATACCATATGTGCATTCTGAACAGATACATGTTGCCCCTTCATAACAGAAGTAACCCAAAGTTGCTTGACTGTTAGACGATGTACACCAGGATTCTGCAACCTTTGGCACACGGCCTATCAGTGTAATCCACTGGCGGGCTGCGAGACATTTTGTGTACGTTGACCGTCTGCAGGCACAGCCCCCTGCAGTTCCCACTGGCCTCAGTTCACCGTTCCCGGCCAATGGGAGCTGCGGGAAGTAGCGTGGGCTGCAGGGACGTGCTGGCTGTTGCTTCCCGCAGCTCCCATTGGCCAGGAATGGTAAACCGTGCCACTGGGAGCTGTGGGGGGTCGGGCCTGTGGACGGTCAACATGAGCGAAATGTCTTGCAGTCCGCAATCAGATTACCCTGATGGGCTGTGTGCCGAAGGTTGCCGACCCCTGATGTACACATTAATAAGGAGGTGGACTGAAGAAGAGGAAGATGTTGGAGGGGAAACTATGAAAGGTAGTAGATTAGATTGAAACAGATGAGGTTTACGTTAGAGAGCAGGAGTCTCTGCTGCCCTAAACAGAATGTTTTAATGCATAGCCACTGAGGTGTTGGTCTTGTTTGCTCCTCCTCTACTGGTGAGAGGTGGCAAAGTGAAATTGATAATAGGTCTGTTTTTTGCTGGGAGAAAGCACGCATTATTTTCCTAGTTTGAATATTTTTTTTACACACTCACATATAATTGTTACCTGTTCATAGAATGAGCTGTAAATGGATAGCTTTTTGTCTTTCAGAATGGGGTACACATACAATGGAGCCACATCTGTGATGTCTTCTAGGACAAAGGTCCACAATAGTGCAGCAGATTTTAAATCACCAAAAGGCCCTCCAAAGCACTTTGACAAGAATGCTTATGTTTAATTGTACTGTTCTATGATACAAAGCTAGTTTTCAAATCAGTTTGTACAGTTCAGTCACAGAGTGATTTCCAGAAGAGTACCAGCATAATCACCACCAGGACAATGAATTTTTAAAATATTAACTTGCAGCATTTTACATATTGATGTAAATTTTCTTATACAATATTTTGAAATTTATGTTGGTATTATACATAAATTATATATCTGTAAATCACTTGCTGTTTTTGCTTTCTACAAAAAAATAAATAGGTTATTTACAGATAACAGTATGTCACCTACTTTATTTGTATGATATCAAACGCACAGTATCTAATGCAGTACATCACAGCAGCAGCATAGGAGCAGGTTCCAAAATAGGTTTAGTATTTGGAGACAGAAGTCAAGTTTTGTGCAGCTCCCTATGTGAAATTTTTCACCAGTGAGAAACAGTCATGTAGAGCCTGATTTTCAGAAGTGCTAAGCACCTTGCAAGTCCAGTTGAAGTCAACAGGGGCTAAGGTGATCAGCAGCTCTGAAAATCAGGTCCTTATTTCTCCCTTAGGGTGCCAGTGAACAGAGGAACAGGTGTGGAGGGAGGCAAGAGCCAATCATTCACATCCCACAGAAGCGAGAGAGAGACAGTTAGCAAGAGTTTAGGGGCTGGGGGAACCAGGGCTGACGAGGGAGCCTAGAGAAGAGAGTTGTGACCAGGATATTGGAGGGAGTCGGGGCAGACTGTGGGAGAATGGTGTGTTGAGTCTAAGGCAACTTGAAAGGAAATTTTGGGGGACAGAGTAACAGCACCTGAAGTCTTGGGGATTTGTGTGGAGGGCTGGGGCAAGCTCCTCCATTCTGCTCCTCCCCACTTCAGCTTGTATCCTCTGAGCCTGCTGCCATCCCTCCTCCAGTCTACCACTACCCCAGCTGTCCCTCCCTCTGTTCCCCTTTTGTTCCTTACTGCAGCTGCTAGCAAGCCATTTGTTCTTCCATTTGCTTACTCCTCCTGCAGACTGGCTAGGTTCCAGGCACCAGAATGGCCTCCAGCAGCCACAAGAAGTGATTACAGGAAAAATCTGCCAGTGCCTGCAGACGACTTTGCAGGAGATTCCAGGATGGCTGTGGGAATGCATGAGAGGGCTGCCAAATGCATGAATGTCACATGTAAATTATGTGACGCGTGGTAACCCTGCTGGATGATCTTGAATTAGTTAGGCAAACATTTCTAAGATCTCAGTTAAGAGGGGGAGAGTGAGCAGCACTGTTTTTCTTTCCACTTGGAACTGTGACAATTTTCAAAAACAGTTATTTGTATGATGATTCAATGAGTCAGATTTATTTAAGAGATTACGAATGACCACAGCACACCTTTTGGACATATGCCCTATAATTAAGGCTCCATGTTTGTCACGGAGGTCACGGAAGTTATGGATTCCCTGACTTCTGCAGCGGCCGGTGCACCTGGCCAGAAGGCCGCCTGAGCAGCTTGGGCAGCCCCTGGCCAGGTGCACCGGCCGCTGCCGAGGCAGTCTTGGGCCCCCCTCACCCTCCAGCAGCAGGAGTTTGGGTGTGGGGGGCAGCTCAGGGTTGGTGTGTGAGGCAGTGCTTATGTGGGGGGGCTCCCCGGAAGGGCAACAGAAACTCCCCATCCCTCAGCTCCTAGCTCCACATACTGCATCCGTCTGCAGGCACCGCCCCTGCAGCTCCCATTGGCTGCGGTTCCCAGCCAAGGGAGCTTGCAGAACCAGGGCTTTGGGCAGAACAGAGGCAGCATATGGAGCTAGGAGCTAGGGTCGCTGCTTCCCAGGAGGCTGGTAGGGAGCCTGCCCCAGCCCCCCCTGCCGACTGTCACTCCTCCTGCCCCGAGCACCCGCAGCTCCCTCCAGCACCTGTGATGCCCTCTGGGCCACAACTCCCTCCCAGGTTTTAGTCAGGGGTATATAGTAAAAGTCATGGACAGGTCATGGGCCATGAATTTTTGTTTATTGCCCGTGACCTGTGCATGACTTTTACTAAAAATACCCATGACTAAAACGTAGCCTTACCTATAATGAATTATAGTTTCTTCTTAAAAAATCAAACCCATACCCTTCTTGAGGTTTGGACAGGCAGAATGGCTAATTTTGATCTAAATCAGTTGCAGCCATCTGTATTTTCCTTTTTTCTCCAAGGTTTTTTTCATATCAAAGTAGGTAGGCATTAGTTTCAGCTCTGTGGTTCACATTCAATCCATACTGATCTCGTTTCATGTTAAGCTTACCTATAAGATGTTCTTCCTGACACCGGGGCCACTCCTGCAATCCTTTATTCAGGTTATTCTCATTAACAGCTCTACTGAAGCAAATGGAACTGACATGACTACAGGGTATGGGTGACTCATAAGTAAGTGTCTGCAGTGTTAGGTGCACATTTAGAAGTGCCTTTAAATGATTATGCCAGCAATGGGGCCAAAGTCTGTCCTGATTTGCTCCCCGTTCAACCCCAAGAAAGATGGAACCCCAACCTACTGCCCTGAAGTCAATAGCAAAGTTCCCATTGAATTAAATAGGAGCAGGACTGGGTGTAGGATAAATCAGTCATTACTTATTGCAGTGGTCCCCCAACTTTTCATATTGTGCCCCCTTGCCCCTGTCTGCGCCACCTCCGAGGAGCCGGTCTGTGACCTGGGGGAAGGGGGAGATGCGGGAAAGGTGACTGAGGCTGGGGATGGGTCTGGGGCCAGGAGTGGAGCCGCAGCTAAGGGCGGGGTTGGGGGCAGAGGAGGGCAGGGCTCGGGTGGTGCTCCTTCCCTGCCCTCCGTGGGAGCTGGCCCGGGCCCTGCTCTGCTCCCTTGAACGTTCCCCCGCACCTCCTTAGGGGGCGCGTCCCACAGTTTGGGGACCACTGACTTATTGAGTTGTACTGATTCTCAAAGATTAAGTCACCAACAATAACAAAAAATGAAGACCTTCAGAGTTTCGGTGAACCTATTTTGGGAGGCAAGAGGATAAATATATAAAATATATCCTCAACAATCCTAGTTTTTAAAAACTCAACATTATAGAAAAGGAATAGCTTGTATTACATTGTAATTAAATAAAAAATAGGACATCTAAAAATACAGTACTAATCATTCAAGCCTTTTTAAATTTAGTGGTTTATTACTATTTAAATTCAAAAGCAGCTAAGTCTTTTTTTACGAAGGCAGCTACCTTGGGAAATTAATGCAACTGCAAGAGCAAAAGTTTATTGAATATAAAAACAAAAAAAATACAATTAAGTGTTCAATGCCACATCTGTACCTTTCTTGTACCCGTTCAAGTTGTCTAGCTATATTTTTATAATTTGTAGTTTTATATGAATATACATTAAAACCTATTCTAATAAGTAAAGCAGAAACACTTTCCCAGTATTAAGTTTCAAGGCATACACAACAAATCTGTAAACTATACCATTTTTCAGCCTTTGACACTTACTTTAAATCAGTGGTTCCCAAACTTGTTCGGCCGCTTGTGTAGGGAAAGACCCTGGTGGGCCGGGCCGGTTTGTTTACCTGCCGTGTCTGCAGGTTCGGCCGATCACGGCTCCCAGTGGCCATGGTTCGCTGCTCCAGGCCAATGGGAGCCGCTGGAAGCGGCGGCCAGTATGTCCCTCGGCCTGCGCCGCATCCAGCAGCTCCCATTGGCCTGGAGCAGTGAACCGGGGCCACTGGGAGCCGCGATCGGCCAAACCTGCGGATGCGGCAGGTAAACAAACCGGCCCGGCCCGCCAGGGGCTTTCCCTGCACAAGCAGCGGAACAAGTTTGGGAACCAGTGCTTTAAAGCATGCTGGGAAATGTTAATATTTTAATACAAAGAAAAAGTTCATTTTAAATGTTCACATTTTTATATAAAGTTCAGGATAAAATATTAAAAAATTACACATTTTTTTAAAAGGCTTTAAAAATACTGATAAGTAACATTCTGCAGGAAACGGTTTATTAGTTAATGCTTCTGGGCTTTTCTAGAAACTGGTTTCAGTCTTACAAAGAAACAATAGGGTGAAATCCTGGCCCTAGTGAAGTTCGTGGGAGTTCTGCCATTGACTTCAATTCAGCCAGGATTTCACTCCAAGTTTCTAAATACTGAAGGGCTAGTTACATGTATGTAAATCCCCTTGTAAACTGTTCAAGGTTAAAAGACACAAACATTTTGTAAACAACCTTCCTTATTATTAATGTACAATTGAAAAAAATGAATAGGAGTCAGAATCTTTTAGACAAGGTCTTTAAATCTGTATTATGATCTAACAGAAATGTCTGCCATTTTGAATTGAACAGTTATATATCTGAAGAGTCACTCCAATCAGTTACAGTGACTAAGCTGCTTTTTAATGTGCTTGTTGTATCAGCATCATGAAATCCTGTTAACAAAATAAATGAAAAAAATGAATTAGATGATAAAACTAAACTACAATCAATCATAATTCAGCATTATTTTCCTTCCAACTGACACACAGGGTGAAATACGGCCACACTGAAATCAATTACAAAACTTCTATTGACTTCAACGGGGCCAGGACTTCACCCACAGGAGGAAAATTATGAACAGCTATATATGAAGACTGCTTCCCTCATTACAGTAGGGACCATGATACTAGCTGTCAGTGCTAATATTGCAGGCCTTTCTGAAAATGACTTAAATATCTTTTCTACACATAAAAATGACTATTTTAAAGTCCAAAATCTTGGAACTGTCCAGGGCTAGAAGCAATTGTATGTACCCCCCACAGGAAATATAAGAATCTCTCCTTTCCAGTAGTATAAAGCTCCCTTTTCAGCCTGAGTCACAAGATATAAATCTTAAACTGCCAGAGGTCAAAGATTTAATATTATTCTCAAACCAGGTACTTTAGGGGGGAAATTCCACTTTTGGGAGGGGAAGGAGACTTTTTTTTCCCAGACAGGTTATTTTGAAAGAAGATGACAGCAGCCTGAAGGTGCTCAGAGTCTTGGAATCTTAAGAGTCAATTTTGTATATTTTATATATACTTATGACAAAATAATTTTTTTAAAAGTTATTTACATTCCATTGTAATTAGATATTGTGACTAAAACATTTTTATACTACACTTAAGTTTTTCTTTAACTATATCAGGTGCTTAAATCCAATTTTCCCCTCAAATACTGTAAATGTTTGGAGTATGTTACCTTCCTCTTTAGGAATATTTGCCTTAGGAACACCCCAGGCATGTACCATTGATGCAGTATTTGATTCATTATTCTTTTGAACTGCAGTTCCCTTCTGCCCTCTCTCATCTTTTGCTAATAAGCAATTTTCTTCTTCTACAGATGATATATCCCAGTCATCATCATCAACTTCTGTGAACTAATAGGAAAAGAAAAAACATAAGGGTTTTTTTTGTGAAAGAAGGGTTTTTTATTTTTATTTTCTGGAGTTCTTCTAAAGGTAGAATTGTTCATAAATCTACTTATGCAGATTTGGGAGGAGATTAGGAAGGGGGACTGTCATAAATACAAAGGGAAGGGTAACCACTGTGTGGAAGTGAAACCCTTCTAAAAGGTCCCCTAGTGCACATGCATCAAGTGCTGTATAGTCCTGTGTCATAGCACCTTACTTTTATGTTTCCTTTCTTTTTAAGCCTACACACACACACTTTTAACCTATGAATATTCTGAATGCAGAAAGTTATGTTACTTCACTGTTAAGAGTTGCACAATTAAAAATAATAAAAAGTAAAAAGAACTGCAAAAGTTAAAGGGCCAAATGCTAAACTAGTGGAAATCAGCACAGTTCCATTGTATGAAGCTACATTGATTTACACCAGCTGAGGACCTAATGCAAAGATCACACTACAATGTTAGCTTGACAACAATGCACATCAAGTGTGTTTTATGGTATACCAGGCCTAATATAATGGGACCCTGATCCTTGACTGGGATTCCTAGGCACTACCATAATATAAATACTTCATTATTAATAAATAGCATATTAATTTCAATATTAGATTATATTACTTAAGAAAAACAAATGAACACATTATATGCTATACATGCAACTTGGCAGAGTTTAGATTCCTGCAGAAACTTATTTGCTCTTCTTGACTTCTTGTTTTTCAATTATGCAACCTTAACAATGTGTTAAGGGCTTTTTAACATTTAAATTCCTTTATTTAAAGGGAAGTAGGGTGGAAAAGAGTGTTGAGAAAAAAAAGGGGGGGAAGAATTAAAGATAACTGGGTTAAATAGTCACAGGACTTCTCTATATCTAAATTTTGGCACGATACCTATCTTTGTAGTATCTTCCCTCCCTAAGAATTAAAAACACACACAATATCAATTTCTCCCTTGCTTCCTAGCAGGTAAGAGTTCGGGGTTTTTTATTAGAATGCTGGGCTTGACAAATAGGGAGGAATTGGTTGTAAATCTAAAGGTGGAAAGCAATGTGGTTGAAAGTGATCATGATATGATAGATTTAATGACTGTAAGAAAAGGAAAAAAAAAAAGTGAGAGCAGCAGAATAAGGAGAATGATTTAAAAAAAGCAGACTAACAAACCCAGAAAACTGGTAGGTAAGGTCCCACAGGAAGAAAATCAAAGGGAAAAAGGAGTTGAGGAGAGCTGGCAGTTTCTCAAGGAGATAATATTAAAGGCACAACTGCAAACTATCCCATTGCGAAGAAAATATAGGAAGAATAGTAAGGGGGCAAATGGCTCCATGGGGAGCTCTTTAGTGCCTTGAAAATCAAAAAGAAATCCTATGAAAAGTGGAAACACGGACAAAATCAGAAAAGTTAAGGGACAAAATGAGTTAAACCTAGCAAGAGACATAAAAGGCAATAAGAAGAGGTTGCAACATTTGGAGCAACAGAAAGTCTAAGGAAAATGTATGTCCGCTATTTATCAGGGAAGAAGAGCTAATAACTAATGAAATCAAGGAGGAGGAAATGTTTAATGCCTATTTTGCTTCATTAAAAAGGTTAATGGTGATCAGATACTCAACATAATTAATATTAACAATAAGTCAAAATAGGGAAAGAACAGGTTAAAGAGTCTTGAGATAAGTTAACTTAAAAACATAAGAACGGACATACTGGGTCACACCAAATGTCCAGCTAGCCCAGTATCCTGTCTAATGTCCAATGCCAGGTGACCCAGAGGTAATGAATGGAACAGGTAATCATCAAGTGATCCATTCCCTGTCACGCATTCCCAGCTTCTGGCAAACAGAGGGTAGAGACACCATCCCTGCCCATCCTGGCTAACAGCCATTGATGGACCTATCCACCATGAATTTATCTAGTTCTATTTTGAACCCTGTTATTGTCTTGACCTTCACAACATCCTCTCACAAAGAGTTCCAAAGGTTGACTGTGAACTGTGTGAAGAAATACTTCCTTTTGTTTTAAACCTGCTGCCTATTAAATTCCTTTGGTGACCCCTAGTACTTGTGTTATGAGGAGGAGTAAATAGCTGTATTAAGTCAGCAGAGCCTGATAAATTCATACCCTAGGATGAATTGTAAGGAATTTAAGAAATTAAGGAACTAGCTGAAGCAATCTCGGAACCATTAGTGATTATCTTTGAGAACTCCTGGAAGATGGGTAAGGTCCCACTGGACTGGAGAAGGGCAAACATAGTATCTATCTTTAAAGAGGGGAACACAGAGGACCTGGGGAATTACTGACCCATCAGCCTAACTCTGATACCTGGAAAGCTACTGGAACAAATTATTAAACTATCGATTTCTAAGCACCTTGAGCACAACAGGATAATAAGGAATAGCTAGCATGGATTTGTCAAGAACAAATTATGCCAAACCAATCTAATTTCCTTCTTTGACAGGGTTACTAGTCTAGTGGATAGTTGGGAAGCAGTAGATGTGATATATCTTAATTTTCGTAAGGCTTTCATTGCAGTCCCACATGACATTCTCATAAGCAAACAAGGGAAATGTGGTCTAGATGAAATTACTATATGGTGGGTGCACAACTGGCTGAAAGACCGTATTCAAAGACTAGTTATCAATAGTTTGCTGTGAAATTGGGAGGTTGTATCTAGTGGGGTCCTGCAGAGGTCAGTCCTGGGTCCGGAACTATTCAATATTTTAATTAATTACTTGAATAATGGAATCAATAATGCAGACGACACCAAGCTGGGAGGGGTGGCAAGCATTTTGGAGAACAGAACTAGAATTCAAAATAACCTTGACAAATTGGACAACTGGTCTGAATTCAGCAATGTGAAATTCAATAAAGACAAGTGCAAAGTACTTCACTTGGGAAGGAAAAATCAAATGCATAACTAGAAAATGGGGAATAACTTGCTAGGTGGCAGTATAGCTGGAAAGGATCGGGGGTTACAGTGCATCACAAATTGAATGAGAGTCCTCAATATGATGCACTTGCTAATATCATTCTGGGGTGTATTAACAGGAGTGCTGTATGTAAGACATGGGAGATAAAAGTCCCTCTCTACTAGGCACTGATGTGTCCAGTTCTGGGCACCGTACTTTAGGAAAGATGTGGACAAACTGGAGAGAGTCCAGATGAGAGCAAAAAATATGATAAAAGGTTTAGCAACTCTGACCTATGAGAAAAAGTTTAAAAAATTGGAAATGTTTAGTCTTGAGAAAAGAAGACTGAGAGGGAGACTTGATAACAGTTTTCAAATATATTAAGATCTGTTATAAAGAGGACTGTGATCAATTCTTCTCTGTGACCACTGAAGGTAAGAAAAGAAGCAATGGGCTTTATCAGCAGCAAGGGAAATTTAGGTTAGAGAGTTGCAAAAATTTCAAACTACAAGGGTAGTTAAGCTCTGGAATAGGTTTCCAATGGAGGTTGTGAAGTCCCCATCATTGGAGGTTTTTACGAACAGGTTGGACAAACATCTGTAAGTGATGGTGCAGGTTTACTTGGTCCTGCTTCAGTGCAGTGGGCTGGGGTTCATGACTTCTCAAGATCTTTTCCAGTCCTATATTTCTATAAGAGGAACTTACTGAGAAAAAGCCAAGTCAAAAAGATGAGACTGTACTTCATTCTGGATGTAGTAAGGTTCGTGATCATTCTTATCACTTTGGCTAGGGAGTTACACAGTCTAAGACCAGCTCCTAAAAAAAATTCTGTCTCTTGTGCTCACAGATATTCCCCTATTTATCAACAGTCTTGTGGTTCTAGTGAAATGTAGCTGTCATTGGAGGGCACAGCTGTGGGGGAGAGAGGTGATTTCTCACATAGCACCAATCCCATGAGGGACTCTGAATGTCCCCCCACAGAAAATGAATTCAGTGGCTTAGTTAGGCCAGTGCCCATTTTGTTAAGAAGCAAGAGTTAGAAGCTATTAGCCAATAATAAAAGATGATAATAATAAATGATAATTATAATAATAATAATGATAAAAATAATAAAACCCACATGCAGTGCACCTCTCTCGAAATGCAAAGTCTGATGTAGTGCCACTTTTTTGTAACATGTCAGCCAAGCAACTTTTAACATTCATAACTTCGTTACTTTCAAGCCAATAGTTTTCAGTGTGACAGATCTGCTCACTGTGCTGTATTAACATACCAAATTTCAGTGTGTGTGAAAATGGTGTGGTAATAATGGGAAAGGTGTATTCAGACAAATTCAAAACTGGCTGAGTAGATTTTCCTCAAATATTCATTCCCTTAAACCCCATACAATTACATTCATGGTATTCAGGAAGTCTGGCTAGAGGCAAAAGGAGATGTAAAATAGGATCATTTTAACTGTAAAACATTTCTAAAATAGTTTCTGCAAAATGATACGTACAGAATACATAATAGTGTGGTGTAGTATAAAGGCCTACCAGTACTCATTTGGGATGAACTACACCATTCATTAAAAAGAAAAGGAGTACTTGTGACACCTTAGAGACTAACCAATTTATTTGAGCATGAGCTTTCGTGAGCTACAGCTCACTTCATTGGATGCATACCATGGAAACTGCAGAAGACATTATATACACACAGAGACCATGAAACAATACCTCCTCCCACCCCACTGTCCTGCTGGTAATAGCTTATCTAAAGTGATCATCAAGTTGGGCCATTTCCAGCACAAATCCACGTTTTCTCACCCTCCGCCCCCCACCCCCACACAAACTCACTCTCCTGCTGGTAATAGCCCATCCAAAGTGACCACTCTCTTCACAATGTGTATGATAATCAAGGTGGGCCATTTCCTGCACAAATCCAGGTTCTCTCACTCCCTCACCCCCCTCCAAAAACCACACACACAAACTCACTCTCCTGCTGGTAATAGCTTATCCAAAGTGACCACTCTCCCTACAATGTGCATGATAATCAACGTGGGCCATTTCCAGCACAAAGCCAGGTTTTCTCACCCCCCCACTCCCATACACACACAAACTCACTCTCCTGCTGGTAATAGCTTATCTAAAGTGATCATCAAGTTGGGCCATTTCCAGCACAAATCCAGGTTCTCTCACCCTCCGCCCCCCCCCAACTCACTCTCCTGCTGGTAATAGCCCATCCAAAGTGACCACTTTGGATAAGCTATTACCAGCAGGAGAGTGAGTTTGTGTGTGTGGTTTTTGGAGGGGGGTGAGGGAGTGAGAGAACCTGGATTTGTGCAGGAAATGGCTCACCTTGATTATCATACACATTGTGAAGAGAGTGGTCACTTTGGATGGGCTATTACCAGCAGGAGAGTGAGTTTGTGGGGGGGGGGGGGCGGAGGGTGAGAAAACCTGGATTTGTGCTGGAAATGGCCCAACTTGATGATCACTTTAGATAAGCTATTACCAGCAGGACAGTGGGGTGGGAGGAGGTATTGTTTCATGGTCTCTGTGTGTATATAATGTCTACTGCAGTTTCTACGGTATGCATCCGATGAAGTGAGCTGTAGCTCACGAAAGCTCATGCTCAAATAAATTGGTTCGTCTCTAAGGTGCCACAAGTACTCCTTTTCTTTTTGTGAATACAGACTAACACGGCTGTTACTCTGAAATACACCATTCATTAGTGCAGCCACCCCAAACTTATGTTGATAAAGGTAGGATTTTCAGAATCATAGAATCTCAGGGTTGGAAGGGACCTCAGGAGGTCATCTAGTCCAACCCCCTGCTCAAAGCAGAACCAATCCCCAATTTTTGCCCCAGATCCCTAAATGGCCCCCTCAAGGATTAAACTCACAACCCTGGGTTTAGCTGGCCAATGCTCAAACCACTGAGCTATCCCTCCCCTCCCATTTCAGTATGCCCCTGAGTGCCTAACTCTCACAGCCTTCTTTGAAAACCGCAGCCAAAATTTAAATCATGCAATACATCATGTGTATTCATACAAATACAGCTAGACAGAGAAAAACACACATGCATGAACACACATAACCACACAGGAGTATGGAATATATAAAGAGTCTGGAACAACTACAAAAGTGACAAAACCCTGTGTAAGTCAGGCAGCTCATTGTAAACTTGTGCCACTAAAACCTTTACACCACAATTCACCAACAGGTGTTCAGTATATGCCAAATATGTTACAGAAAAACTAATTTCCAAAAGCTCTAGAGTGTTTTAAATATTTGTTACAGGAATTATTTTTCTACATCCCTTTGCTTCTAAAGCCAAACTCCCCTAGGACTACGTCTAATGGTACAGGGCTCTGTACAAGGACTTAAAAATCTTTAAATATACCCTAATTTAGCTTTTCAGTACCCCAGCTGTGACAATTTTATGCTCTAATATATTGGGCCCCTGCAGGACTAGCCCTATTAAACTGGAAACACACTTTGGAAATAACATTGGGCACTTTCTTCAACATTACCTCATCCAGACAGATGGTAGTGAAGGGGAATAGATGACAGACTGCAAATTCTCCAACCTACAGGCAGAGACAATTGAATAAAAGACCATCTTGATGGTCACTCATAATAAGGGAACTAAGCATAATGGTTTGGAATGAAGAGGTAAAGTTGCCTCAGTATCAATTTTAAATATTAGGAGGGAAGTCTATTCTTGGTCTAGACCATCCATTTCCATATCACCATGAAGAATCTACACAACAAAGGAATGGGAACCTATAGACTGAGACTCAATTTTCTCCTGAATGGCTCAGAATGCTGAAGTCTGCCCTTTAGGAATACTCTAAGCCAATTCATTTTCCGCCCAATCTACCCAATTAATTTTAGGATCTGAGATGTCAGAAAGACCTAGTCTCATACACTTGTGAGAAGCATCATTTGGAGAACATCCTCCAGGAATGGTAGAAAAACGGTTACTAACCTTTCTGAAACTGTTGTTCTTTGAGATGTGTTGCACACGTCCACTCCAATATAGGTGTGTGCATGCGCCGAGCACAGTTGCTGGCATTTTTTCCCTTCATGGTATCTGTTGGGTCAGCTCTAGTGTCCCCGGCATCGTGTGATCATCACGTTGGTATAAAGAGCAATGCCGACCCTGCTCCTCTTCAGTTTCTTCTTGCTGACCATCTCCGAGAGAGGGGATGGAAGGAGGGTTTTGGAATGGTCATGTGCAACACATCTCAAAGAACAACAGTTACAGAAAGGTTAGTAGCAGTTTTTCTTCTTTGAGTACTTGCCCATGTCCATTCAATGTAGGTAACTCACAAGCAGCTGCGCTGGAGGTGGGTTCGGAGATTAAAGACATGCCGACTGTAACACAGCTTGGCCGAAGCCAGCATCATCTCTGGCCTGTTGCATAATGGGGTAGTATGTCTTGAACATGTGAACTGACAACCAAGTTGCCACCCTGAAGATCTCCTGAATTGGAACTTGTGCCAAAAAAGCGACAGAGGAGGCTTTAGACCTTGTAGAACGTGCCATTAGGTTAGCCGGGGGCATAATATGTGCGAGCTCATAACATGCTCTGATACATGAGGTAATTCACGACCAGAGTTTCTGTGCAGAAATGGGGAGATCTTTCATTCTTTCTGTGATTGCTATGAATAGCTGAGTGGATCTGCAGAACAGTTAGGTTCTTTGTATGTAAAAAGACAGGGCATGCTGAACATCCAGTGAATGGAGACGCTGTTCTTCTCTATTCACATGTGGCTTAGGATAGAACATTGGCAGAAAAATAGCTTGATTGCAATGGAATTGTGAGGCCACTTTTGGAATGAATGACGGGTGTGGTCTCAACTGGTGACATTGCAATCCCCTATGTTTTGGATCCAGTTTAACCCCCTGTTTGAGGCATCCAGGAAATAGGAAAGGCAGTTGGAGAACAAGGAGGTAAGTCGCATCCAAAACATAGGGAATTGTGATTTCAACCACAAGTGTCTCATCAAAACAAGTGGTTGGATGACCTGAAGTGTTTGGGGGCCAACTGCATTGGGCCTGTCGAGGAATAATAGGAAGGAATTGGCATGTTCCTCCTCACGGGTTCCAGAAGAGCCACTTCATGGTAGGCAGACCCCATGGATATGATGGCCGGGCGCCCAGTGGTACTGAAGAACTCAGTGCCAAAGTGGGGTAAGAATGGCCTGGGGAGCGGCTAGGTTGGCTGCATCTATGGGGGGAATACGATCCCTCTTCGAAGTCCAATGATTATGAGCTGCACTACAGAGACCAAGGCGGTTCTGTGCCACTCAGTGCCGGAGAAGGTTGCCGCAGGAGATCATGCAGTGAGGGTTTTCCCTTGGAAAGCTGTCACGGTACCAGGTGAGGAGCTAGTGGTGATTCCTTTACAACTGGGGGCACCAGTGGTGTTGGGTCCTGACTCTCTGGTGAGTCTGGTACTGGCAGAGTTAGAAGGTCCCTTGTCGCAGTGAAGGCTTCAGGAGTCAATGGCACCATAAACTGGCTGGTGCGCTGACCCAGAGTAAGCGTCAGAGCGCTGCAGTGGTTTGGGTGTGGGTACCTGATGGTGAGGCTCCGAGGATGAAGAGTGGCCCGCCATGGGGTCGCGCTTTCTCCCTAGTCCTTCGGCATCCTAAATCTGCTCGTCTTCTGGTGCTTGTAGTGTTTCTTCTTGCGCACCAAGGAAGATGATTGGTGCCAGGAGACCAGGATTGATGGAGAATACTCTGCACTGAGGCCGAGGTACTCAGTGCTGAGTCCCAGTGCAACTCCAAGGCTGGTTTTAGGGCCGCCTCCATGAGGAGGACCTTCAGTCGAACAGCTTGGTTGTTCTGAATCTGGGGCTTAAACTCCTTGCAAATTTGGCAGCGGTCTTTCTTATGAGCTTCCCCATAGCACTTGAGACAGCTCAAGTGTGGGTCACTCAAAGGCACAGACTTACTGCACAAAGCGCAAGGCTTGAACTCTGTGATCAAGGCAAGACTCAGCATTGGGACAGTGGACAACCCTGCTATCTAAGAGCAGAGAAGCCCAAACTATCTAGAAACTACTAACACTACGCTAACTGCTAAAAACAACAACAACTATTTACACTAAAAACTGAGATGAAAACCACTAAGAGGAAGATTGCCTCAGCAATGAGGGTTCCAACAACTATCATGGGCAGCAAGAAGGAACTGAAGGGGAGTGGGGTCAGCAGGGCCCTTTATACCAACGCTATGAATGCACGACATCAGGGGGCGCTACAGTTGACCCAACAGATACCACAAAGAGAAAAAATTCTGGCAACTGTGCTTGGGATGCACACACACCTACACTGGAATTGATATGTGCAAGCACTCAAAGAAGAACTTACCTTCACATTACTGACTTTCAGTAAGTGAACAGAATTTGGATTACCCCAGCTGTTAAGTTTAGGTGAGCTACAGAGACCTTTTCAAGAACCAGATTTTCAGGATGAGTTTTTGTGGGGCACTATAAAGAAGCTCTAGGCAGGATAGAAGTTTGGAGGACTGGGAAACTTCTGATTTATTTTTATGAAAAGGTGTCACTCAGTTTTCCCTTTCCCTTTGTATTGTTAGCAACTGGGTGTGAAAGGGTTATGTTCTTTCAGGAAACAGAAGCAATTCATGACTCGGGGAAGTGTGGGTATCCTTAATAGGTCACAAAGGAGTCAGAGGTGCAATTACCTCAGGAACTGTGACAAGAAGGCCTGGATTGATGTGGTCTTTGGCTTAGCAAGGTCAGTGAATGGGAACAAAGTCCACAGACTCTGGATGAAAAATGCTTTCAATGCCCAGGCTGCCATCTTTGAATCTGTTGCAAAACTCATGCTACTGAGTATTGCTCTTCAACTTGGCATATCTGATAAAACAATAATTTTTAATGATCACTCTCCTACTTGCTTCCCCACTAAGTGAGATACCCGCAAAGCTTGGATATGGGATTCTGCCCATAGCCTGAATTCTGATGACCCCTCAGCTCCCCAGAGCTTATTGATATGCCATGCTGTCTGCTCGCATCAAGACAGAAAAAGTGCATACATTATCCCTCATATATGATCCCTCCCACTTGGTCAAGGTCTCTTAAGCTGATTCTGATTGTACTGTTGTTACACAATAACTGCAATTAAAGCCAGAAGGAAAACATGTGGAACAAGAGTTCATTAACAGTAACCACTTCAGGAAATGGAATTCCCATTCATTTCAGGGAGGAGTGATACAGTGTCCAAAGAAAATGTTGGATCTTAAACTTCCTCCTTTCAGACTCCACTGAGCTAGGAAGGAAGTGTTACTAAGCTCCATGGCACTAGTTTAATGATGAATAACATGATCCCCTGCATATGTATCTCTGTGAAGGGACATGCCCACCCACTAACCAGGAGGAGGCTCATGAGCTCCTCTGGGTCTGTGCTACACTAATGAAGCCCAGCTGCACAGCTTGTTCCTCCTGAAGGAGGAGAAGGGGCTTAAAAGGGGAAGCTTACAATAGGAAAGGGCAGTGACCACGAAATAGGCTGCTCCACGCAGAGACTGGTAGTAACAGAGGCAGGCCAGTCAAGGAGGAGACAGCCACAGAACACGCCACTTCCAGAGCTGCCTCAGCTGACAGCCAAGCAGCACACCCAAGGAAGAGGGGTAGGACATAAACCCTGCAAAGGGGCAACAGACTTCAGAAACTGAGTCCGTAAAGCCCTATCAAGGGCTGTCTGAGAGGCTGACCCCGTTCCAGCCAGACTCTCCTCTCTTGAAGGGGAAGGGAGGAAGAAGAACCAGCCCTCTGCCAGGGAGAAACTGCCCCAGAGAACTCCCTGCAAGTGCAGCACTAGGGGAGTAGAGAAGGTAAATCTCCCTTGCCAAAGCTTAGAAAACACTGTTATTTGAGCTGCCAGAACTATTGTCTTGGTGTCTTCTCCAAATTGATCACAAATCCCAAGCTTGAAATAAGTGACGTTCCAATATCTACTGCTGATTTTTTCCTTAGAGTACCTTGGGATCTCACTAAACAGTTTTTCGGATAAAGACCATTGTGTATCAGAGCTTTCATTCCACTACAAAGCATGACTGTGAAGACTTCGAATTGATGAAAGCCCGAAGGGCAAAGAGCAGCACTGATAATGATCTGGAGCTTGGACAAACTGCAGAGACAGCACACTGATATCAGTGAGAGATCTGCTGGAGTTTGAGTATGGCATGTAGTTCTAAATATCTATACCAACATATAGATAATAATTAGAAAAGGAATTCAGTCCTCTTCAGAGAATGAGTTTGACACCTCTGTACCCGACAAAGTTCTAGAAACAAAAATACTTTAGCCTATGACGTAATCAAACAGGTCTTTCCAAGCTCTCATTTCTAAAACCAAATGTGACTTTGTGGAAAAACAAGTAAAGAAAGAGACCCAACTTAGGTAAAACTCTGCAAGCGCATCGGGGATGAAATTTTTACTGCATCAGATTAATCTTACTTTTCCTAACATGTAATACAAACAGTAGCAAAAATAACAATAATAATAACTGAAGTGTGTCTTGGTATAGATAAATTTAATTAACAAATAATGTAATACCTTCAGTTCTTGTGCATCTTCTTTTTTAATAAATGCCTGTGTGACATTAATTCCTCCAGCTGGCTTATTCTTATTTCCATGGCTAGAAAGAGTCTTTTCAACTTGTTCAGTCAGTTTTTGGATAAGTGCACCTAAACAATCATTAAAAAAATTACAGGGATACTGTCAGTTTAAAAGTAGGGTATTTTAAAAATATCCCCCTTCTGTGTCACTGAGCAAGTCTTAGATTAATGAATGAAAGATATTAAAAACATGAATTTACTTTTCATCATTTATTATTATTTTTTTTAATTTCTACAGTACTGCAGATTTAAAAAACAACAACAACAAAACCAGCAGTTCTGTTCAGAAAGGCGACAAAAGATGGTAGTGAGATTCCATGTTTATTGTTTCTCAATCATTAGGACATATAATACGCTCACTTTACAAATAAAAATGTAGTTTTCTACCTGCTGGCATGCAAATTCAGTCCAGGACATCTAAGTCAAGTTGGGTTCCTTCCTTAATGGAAGCAATAACAAAAATTCTGGAAGCCAAATTATGCTCAGTGATATTGCTGTAATCTTATTGCTTTTTATGGGATTGCATAGGTGTAAATGATTGGTCCTGTAATTAAATGATTGCTTCTTTAATTGGAATTTAGTAAACAATTGTGTTGATGACACAAAAGGAGTAACACACACCAGCCCCCTCACCTATAGCTGTATTAACTCTGAAAGGCTAACAGGAGTAAAGCAGTAAAAATTCATTTTTGTCACTTCAACTTCCAGCCATTAGATTGTGTTGTGCTTTTTTCTGCTAGATTGAAGAGCCCATTATTATATTTGCTCCTCATGTAAATACCTATAAACCATAATCAAGTTATGCCTTAACCTTTTCTTTGTTATGCTAAATAGACTGAGCTTTTTCATGGCTCTTGAGAATAAGGTTATGTATGTAGGTGCCTAAACATCGGTATAAGAATGTAATTTTAAACACTACAAACTAAAAACCAAAGCAAAAAACCCCAAACAACAATACATGTAACAAAGTAAACTCTGTCAATTAATCCCCATCTTGGTTTGGTTGTATATTATGACTACAGCAGTGTGTTTTTTGCAAATGCAAAATAATACAAAATAAAACAAAAAGCAACCTATAAAAATGAAAAAATTGCACCATGACAGCACCTTCTGCAGCTCCTGTCCTGAGGGTCTGGCCTGGCTCCCCACTCTAGGAGTTGCAACCTGGTACATGAGGTTGCAGCGCCCACTCAGGTTTAGCTGAGCCAGGCCCCAATTATGATGGAGGGGAGGGTGACCAAATTTGGGTGAGTGGTGCTGTGACCCTGTGCCCCAGGTTGCCCAACTCACCCGGGCCAATCCCTCTCTCCAGAGCCTCCCACAGTAAAACAGAATTGTCAAAAAACAAAACAATTACAAAAAAGAATTTTACAGGGCTCTAGTTACGACCTCATCCCCAACTTTTTGTTTGTTTGTGTCTTTTCAACTGTAGGCCGTTCGAGGCTGGGACTGTCTCTCTATCGGTGTAAGTAGGGTCTGAGTGAGCCCTCCCCTGCTCTCTATTGATGAAATGGGCAAAAAGACCACAGAAGCAGATTGTATTTGCATAGACACACCTATTTTGCCCAGGTGATCAGCAGACAGACCTGCCTTGCCCAAGTAATCAAGTTTAGCTATTTTGTGTTAAAATTCACTTTAGTCTTGGACACAGGAGTAATGTTCTTATTGTATGACTAAAAGGCAACAGAACAGTCCTTAAAGTCACCCTAACTTCAACCTAACTTGCTGAGTGTGGGGTAGCAATGCCAACGCCACATGGAAGTCTGAGGAGATGGAGACAGGGGTTCCAACCTATTGATGTGGCCTCTGTTTAAAGAGTCCTATATACCATTTGACCCTTCCCCTCCAGTGTTTAAGACAGATGTTCACACTCAGTTGAGAGTCCCTGTTTCTGCTCAGTAATCGCTAGAGCAGTAATCACTGATGAACACATCAAGGGGATGAATCTTAGACTTGGTATGGAGACAATGGTGTGATGAAAGTCAATGCAGAGGATGCGGCAGAGAGTACTCCCACTACCCAGTGAAATCACTAAGAACTGGGCTAAGTGGTAGAACCTCACAACACAGCATTGCAGTGAGAGACAGAGTTGTGGCAGTGAGCAGAGCAGAGCAGAGCAGAGCAGCAAGTGGTGGCAGAGACAGTAACGAGCAGTAGCGAAGGTGCAAGTGGCAAGCAGTGGCACAAATGACAGTGGTGGACAGCTGCAGCAGCGGCATTGTTTGACCCCACATTTCCCCTCTAAAGGGGTGGGAGGTGAACCCACCTGAATGGACCCCTGTATTCTAGGACTTTGCTGACTTTGGACAATCAGCTGCGAGTTGGGTGCAGCAGAGGGAAGGGGAGCGGGGTGTTAAAGGGACATTCATCCACTGGACTGTCACACCACAAGGTGGGGAACTGAGGCAAAGTGCTACTGCCCAAGATACCATGAGGTATTTACTTATGGTTTGCATCCTTTTGAATCACTGTTGTGGTGTTTTCATAGAAGTTTCCTTTTGTTAGTTACAGACTCAGAGTTTGTGAGTGTGGAAGTAATTAAATATTCATGGTAAATAGGCCCAATGGCCTGTGATAGGATATTAGATGGGGTGGGATCCGAGTTACCCAGGAAAGAATTTTCTGTAATATCTTGCTGATGAATCTTGCCCATATGCTCAGGGTTTAGCTGATCGCCATATTTGGGGTCGGGAAGGAATTTTCCTCCAGGGCAGATTGGAAGAGGCCCTGGAGGTTTTTCGCCTTCCTCTGTAGCATGAGGCATGGGTCACTTGCTGGAGGATTCTCTGCTCCTTGAAGTCTTTAAACTACGATTTGAGGACTTCAATAGCACAGATATAGGAGTGAGGTTTTTTGAAGGAGTGGTGGGTGAAATTCTGTGGCCTGCATTGTGCAGGAGGTCAGACTAGATGATCGTAATGGTCCCTTCTGACCTAAATATCTATGAATAAGTATTGCCTCTTACACGCACCCAAGAGTGGTGTTTAGTTTTCCAAGATTTCTGGGTGTGGGCTCAAAAGCCCATTCTGTTTTGTAATGTTAAGTGGAACCCCTAGATACTGAATCTGGCCCTTGTTGCTGCCAGTACAACCTGGCAGAAGCGTTACATCTGCATTCAGATAGTGCACAGCACACGTGGGGTCTGATCTCAATTGGGGCCTCTGAGTACTTTAGTAATATTAATAAGAGTAAAATAACAATATATTATGAACTTGCATAGAGAGGAATATACACAATAATGTATATTCTAGCTTTAAAGTGTTTTGTAACACATTGATTTTAGCACCTATTAGCTATTTTAAAATCATTTATACATGTTATCTTAAATTATTACTCATGTACACAAAAATAATGATAAACCTTTTGAAGGCTTGGAAGGTGTTACAATCTCCTCCATTTCACTTTCTTCAGTCCAGTCCATATCACTTTTGCCTGTAACCATACCACAATTACTCATGCTGTTGCTGGATGTTTTTAGCTGCAATAATTCTGGTGATATGTAAGAGTGCATAATATCATCATCATCCACTTCCTCCTCTGAGCTGAACGGTGGAGTGCTAAAACAAAAAAGAGTATCAGATGAGGATTTAATGGGTTTCAGCATTAAACAGATGTGCACAACTTTGAGCTTCCTGTGTTTTTTCCAATAAATTTATGCATTTTTCTATTTGAAAAAAATCACCTACAGTAACCTGGAGTGCATATACAATTATTTAAAAAAAATGTGAAGTTATTAAATAACAAACTGACAACCCAAAATGAATGTACTTATAACCTCAAATGCAAACATCCTCCCAAAAACAAAAGCCAGAGTATATAGTCAATCTTGCAAGATCAACAAATGTATGCTTTCATGGATCAACAGAGAAAAAGTTCAGGGTCAAAGATTTTCCACTAAGAAAATTCTGCTCCTGGTTCCTCCCAGTTAAAAAATTTAGGGACTGTTAGCAGCAGCTTCCTAGTTTATCTCAATTGGTCAGCGGGCACCCACAGAAAAAGTGAATTCTGAGATAATGGGTCTCCAATCTATTTAGGAAATTACAAATCAAGCTTAATATCTTGAATGGTATTCAGAGACAAATTGGCAGCTCGAGCAATTTACAGAGTACGGGTGCAATATGCATGACATGAAAAGCACCCAGAATACTGTGTTCAACTATGTACATATTGACAAAATGGAACAAAAATATTAGCAACAAAGTCTTTAAAAATTAAGGTCTCAACAGGCCAAGACATAATATGAGACAGACAAAAAAAGTGACATCACCTCATGGTACTCTATGCTCTGCCTGCTCAATTATTAAGAATACACATGCTCAAGTCAGAGCATGGCCTCTGTTAGGGATTATAACAATGGACTCAATAGGTATTACATTTTAAGAAAAAAACATATGATTAATATAGAGCTTCTGATTTCAGCTTAATGTTTTTTGTGTATAAGCAATTTCAATGTCCATTCAAGGGCAGTTCACTAGAAAACAATTTCTTCAAGACCAGAAATGAGCAAAACTTACCCAATACTAGATGTTTTTCTGGAAACCTCCTCTCGAAAAACATGCTTCCTGGGTCTATAACAAACAAAACAAGTTTTTTTCTAGAATCCGACTGCCAACTACATATACAGTGAAAAATCTATTCCTTCATATATAAAAATAGTAATTCTGTGGCTAATTCCCACTAAATACTAGCCAGAAATGTTCACATCAACTCTCTTGTACATGAAAGGAGGAATAAACCTTTAACTCTATTAGCAGAACACTAATGAGTTATTTATGGCATAAGTGCTAGGAAAGTGCTGTCTCTTACTTTGGTGTAGATGTATTCTCAGCAGAAGTCATTCTTTGTCCAGCTGGGCATTCAGCTGTAGAAGTCTGCTTTGCTGGTTTTGGCTGCACTGTTGATGAGGAAGTTGCCATGTGAACCATCTTCTGTTTATCTAGAAAAGAAGTTATGTTATCAATCTGAATATTAAAAAGAAATGTAGATGTTGTTGCTCATTAGAAATCTTAAGTGAACTTGTGGCTATAAAAAAAACAACCTCTGAATGCTGCCCAAAGCAGCCATTGATTTTCTCCATTATTAGACAGAGACACTGCTTCTGTAATCAAATAAAAAGTAGAGTGCTTTTTAAGTGTAGTGTAGCTGGCAGCTAAAATAGCTATTATGTAAAAGATTACAAACACAACCATAAATAAATGTACACACAAAACTTTTACTTTAGGGACTAACGTACACAAACAGAATTATTTCAAAAAACTTGGTACCAGTAAAAAATAAAATAATTCTGAAATTTATCCAACCTTCTGAAGCACGATGAGAGCTGGAAACAAGCCTATCACAAGACGATGATGATCTCTCCTCAATCCTGAAGCTGACTTGGCATTCAAGATGCTCTCGAATTAGTTGAATGTCAGGCACTTGTTTCTCTTTCTCTTCTCTGGCAGATTCGACAGAAACTAAGACTTTGTTAAAGTGGTCACTTGGGATACCACGAACACCCTGAAGAAATACTTCAAGTTACTGTTTGATGGACAGCATAACTAACATAAAAACACTTACATTTTATAAACCATTAGCTTAGCCTTTTTGACTGCATCTAGTTTAAACCTTTTGTCTTCACACCTTCAAGGCCCTGTATAATCCCTGGAGGATTCTCTGCACCTTGAAGTCTTTAAGCCATGATTTGAGGACTTCAATAGCTCAGACATAGGTGAGAGATTTATCGCAGGAGTGGGTGGGTGAGATTCTGTGGCCTGCGTTGTGCAGGAGGTCAGACGAGATGATCATAATGGTCCCTTCTGGCTTTAATTTCTATAAATCTATATCTCCTTTTCTCCTTCAGCTTTTACCATATCGCCTTCTACACTCTTACTCCACCAACGATGCCATCCTCAATGCCTATTTGTCAGCTTCTGATTACCTTTTATGTAACAAACAGAAAACAATATTTTTCTAAATATATATATTGTAAAATACTTTTTGTAAAGGCTTCACAGCTGTTTTATAAACAATGCATCACTAGGGCATATTCTGTTGTCATTCAGAACAGAATGCTAATGCATATGTGAACTCTGGGATATCTCATATCTCCCAAGTGGAAGACACAGAAACCTTTCAGAAAAAGACATTTGACAATTGCTGAGACACAACAGGTCTCATATATTGTACGGAAATGGAAGTCAAAAACAGTTCTTGATTCCACAGTCTAAAATGTAATGAACCTTATAGAAAGGACGGTCCCTACATGTGTATATTGCTACAACTACTTATTTCTTGAATACCAACAGTATACTTGGCACTATATGAACATATAACATGATACAGTCCATGATCCAAGGATTAACCACAATCCAATTCATACACAGACAGGGGAATTTACACACATAAAATGCACTCGGTGACTGCTCAAACTGTAAGAGAATCAGATCCTGTTTAGAAAACACTGTTGAATGGTTTTGTAGAAGTGCATTTTAAGGAGGATTTGAAAGAAAAGAGGAAGATCATTTAGCAGGTGAGAAGAGTGAGGGAGTGCCAAAGATAAGTTCCCCCACAGAAGAAAATGAAAGACAAAAGTGAGAAGAGGATACAAAAGGGGTGCTAGGAAAAGGGAGGTAATGAGAATAAAGAACACAGGTGGAGGCAAAGCGACACAAGGCCTTTTATATAGTACTGCCAACTCAAAGAATTAAAAACCATGAGTTGGACCCCCAATATCATGAGTTTTTTCAAAATAATAAATTTTGGATTCTTTTTCTTTGCCTTCTACAGTGACTCCTCACTTAATGTTGTAGTTATGTTCCTGAAAAATGCAACTTTAAGTGAAATGATGTTAAACTAATCCAGTTTTCCCAAAAGATTTAATGTAAATGTGGGGGGTTAGGTTCCAAGGAAATTTTTGGGGGGCAGATAAAAGGCATTATATACTGTTCAGTACTGTACTGTGGTTGGGAAGTGCCCCTGGCTTACCCCACACAGGTACAGGACGCTAGGAAGCACCTTCACAGCAGCAGTGGCAGCTTACCCGGAGAAGAACAGGCGCTGACTTTGCTGGGGGATGCTCCAGGCCCGCCTCTTCCCGTCCTCGCTCCACTCCAGGCCCACCTTTTCCCACCCCCACTCCACCTCCTCCCCGGAGCACGCTGCATCCCCACTCCTTCCCCACCCCCAGAAAGTCCTAAGCGCTGCCAAACAGCTGTTAGGCGGGCTTAGGACTTTCTGGGAGGGAGGGAGAGGAGTGGATATGTGGCACTTCCCAACTCCTCCCCCGCCCTCCCAGAAAGTCCTAAGTGCCAGGTGGGGGAAGCGCTGGGAGGGAGGGGGAGGAGGCGGAGAAGAGGAACTTGTGCAATGCTCCCTTGTAAAGTCGCTGCTCTTCCACAGAAATTTTACAAGCAGTGTACAGACCAGGCAGCCAAACAACATTATAAGGGAACATTGCACAACTATAAACGAGCATGTTCCCTAATTCAGCAGCGACGTAACTTTGAAACAACGTTAAGCGTGAGGACATTAAGTGACGAGTTACTGTAGTTTCTGGGTGCACTCATTTCACTTTTTCAAGCACTCTTCAGAAACATTAGGGCTAGAAACTCTTTTTTTAAATGAGATTATCACACAATGTCTTGATTCCAGCAGCTGCAGCATTGACAGACACTCCAAATATCATGAGACTTGCAATGAAATCACAAGAGTTCAACTGGCCAAGAGGGCCAGATCCTTTGCCGAGTAAACCGGTGTAGTTCCACTGAAGTCAATGGAGCTATGACGACTTAGACCAGCTGGGGATCCATCCCTGGAGTCACTAAATTGATTCTGAATGAGCAAGGAAGTCAGCAAAGGGATTCAAAGAAAGAAGCGGACCCTCTGTGAAGGGAGAGATTCATTATTTCAGCAGCAGAATTTTGATAAGACTGGTTGGAGGAGGGATGAGATGAGATGTGGGACTGGTAGGAGGAGGCTGTATTTGTTTAGTTTAGTGATTACCAAGGTGCTTGCAAGCAGGTTTGTAGAAATTTTGGTGGTGCCCAGAACACCGCCCGCCCCGAGCAAACTCCCCCCCCACACCTGCCTAAGGCTCTGGGAGGGAGTTTGGGTGGGGGAGCGGGTCTGGGTGTCAGGCGATTGGGGTGCACGAGGGGGTGGGGATGCAGGTTCTGAGAGGGAGTTTGGGTGCAGGAGGTGTGAGAGGTCGGGCTCTGGGAGGGAGTTTGGTGGTGGACGGGGTCTGGTGTGCAGGCTCTGGGAGGGAGTTTGGGTGCAGGCTCTGGGCTGGGGATTGGGGTGCAGAAGGGGTGCAGACTCTGGAAGGGAATTTGGGTGCAGAAGGGGTGAGAGGTCGAGCTCTGGGAGTGAGTTTGAGTGGGGGAGGGGTCTGGAGTGCAGGCTCTGGGAACGAGTTTGGGTGCTGGGTGAAGGCTCTGGGCAGGGGTGTAGGAGGGGGTGAGTGTGCAGGCTCTGGGAGGGAGTTTGGAGACAAAAGTAGGTGCAGGGGAGGGGTGGGAGTGCAAGAGGGAGTTGGAGGAGGGGGTGTGGGGTGCAGGCTCTGGGAGGGAGTTTGGGGGTGAGAGGGGGTGCAGGGGTACAGGAGGAAATTTGGGGGCCAAAGGGTGTGTTTGCAGAGGGGGTGTGGGTGCAGGCTCTGGAAGTGGATTGGGGGTTTCGATGCTTACCTGGGGCACCTGCTCCAGCAGCGGCTCCTAGGCGGGGCAGGCCAAGGGGGTCTCCTCACCCTGCTGTCTCCAGGCACCGCCCCTGCAGCTTCCCACTGGCCACAGGGGCGTTTGGGGTGGGAGCAGTGCGCAGCGGTACAACCCTCTCACACAGGCTGCAAGGACCTGCCGGCAGCCATGTGGAACGAGCGCGCAGGAAGCCGCTCAGCCCTGCTGCACTGCTGGGTGGCAGCGGGAGTCCCCGGGCTATTTTAAATCGCCCAGGGGCAGCAGGTGGGGCCGGGGGCAGTGTGGGGGGGGGAGAGGGGGAGGTGGGAAACTTTGCTGGAGCTGGGCCCCTGGGACAGGAATATTCCTGGTGCCTGAGCAACACGGGCCCATAGAACTCGCCGCCCATGGTTGCAAGGGTTTAGTGGAGTGGGTAGAGTACAAAGGACAGATTTCTGAGATACTGCACAGGAAGAAACATCATGGTTTGGCACCAACCCGGATGCAAGGGAAGGTGACAGGGGTGGAGAGAGAAACTGAATATACTGCTGAGATTATGGAAAGGATAGAGTAATGGAGAAAGAAGGGAGAGGAGCTGACTTGGGAGAGAAATGAGTAGGGAATAAAACTGGGCTGGCTTTAAGTTTGTTGTAGGATTTCAAGGATCATTCAGTTTAGTTTCTCTTAAAAGGCCACCACAAGTGTCACACCTACCAAGATGAAGAATCCAGTGCTCAGTGAGAGCTTTAGCTTGGCCCCAATCAGTGCTTGGCTAATCCTTGGCACTGGAAGGAGGCAGAAGATTCAGTTTCTTCTTCACTGTACTACAATAGCCTCTACACGTTGGGAGGAGAGTGGGGAAAATGCCTTCAGAGCTCAGACTATGCCTCTTTGTGACTGCCTGCAGCAGGGCAAGGAAGGGCTCTAACCAGCTTAGTTCTTTGGCCAGTGAGGATGAGGCCTGGGTTACACAGTTTTAGTACTGATATAACTATGATAGGGGTATGACTTTTTTTTAATACTGATAGTTACTAGTGTAAACAGTTATACTGGAATAAAGATGTCTTATACTAGTGTAGCTTATTCCCTTTTCTGTACAAGAGCAAGCTATACTGGTATAAGCACATTTATAACTATACCGGTATAGTTAAAGTGGTACAATTTGTGTGTGTAGGCAAGGCCGAAGTGCTAGAAGATTGTGGGAAACTGAGAACCTGTTCTTCCTCAGGGGTGCTAGACATAAGTTACTATCTAGCAATGAAGTGTGAGCTGATTGAGATAAGCAGGGGAGCAACAAAGGGGAACCTACTCCAGGAATCAGATGAACTCATTCTAGGTGGGGACCAAGAATGGCAGGTTAAAAAAATATGAGGTGAGGAGATACATCAAAATGCTGGGGACCCTGAAAAATCCCAGGATGGCAGAGGCATGCAGGGGAAGAGAGAGAAGTTAACTGTCTGCAATTCAGATTGCACTGGCAGTCACTGTAATCCTCAATCAATTAAACAATGCTGGCAGCCAAAAGAAAGTCAGAAACAAAATATCTGCCTAAAATTTTTGAAACTCCTTCCACCTACACAAATTTAAATCCAATCCCCTTTCCCAGAGACAAAAGTGAAACTGAGGTCCCAAGACAAGAGAAAGATTTTGTACTTGAGGACGGATGCGTGGTCCTTAGACTTTCTGCTAAAGCATTCAGTGACAGAGGAGCACAAGGAGAACAAAGTGGATGTAAAGTAAGGGCCAATTCTCAAAGCAGCCCCAGGGACAAAGAGGAAGAAGACTAAGCCATATGTGAAATCTTCAATTTATAAGATCTAACTTGAAGAAAGGGGAGACCCTCAGTTGTGAGGCACAACTAGGGTGATCAGATAGCAAGTGTGAAAAATTGGGACTTGTGTGTGTGTGTGTGTGTGTGTAAGTAACAGGGTCCTATGAGAGAGGGGTAATAGGATCCTATATAAGATAAACCCCATAGTATCAGGACAGTCCCAAGAATATGAAGGCATCTTGTCACCCGAGGCACAACTGCACCAAGGCAGCTCCAGATTGATCCTTGAAGGAATCTTGAATCCAAGCAGACACTGCCTTGGATGTCGCTGCCTGAATTGTAGTCAAGGAGCACTTGCATTGTGGCAAGTACTAGATCTAAGGTTTTATTTGAGAACCCCATATCACTTAACCTTATGATAAAAATAAGTTATTTATGAGTATTATAGTAGTATTAGTGAAGTTTGGACAACTGGAGAGAAGTTAGCCCTGGAATATACATGTTAAACTACCAATACATACATACTGGTTCTGATTTTTCTTTATCACAGGGAAAAAAGATTAAAAGCATTGTGACAGGGTGTATCAGGCGCTTTGAGGCCCCCTGCTGGAGGCCTTGCAGTCCTACCACACCCTGCCGCAAGAAAGGAGCAATGAAGGTGGGTCCTCCAGGCCCACCTACAAATGCTGCAAGGAAGCAGCTAATCAGAGCACAGCCGACAGTTTGCCTCCTGCACCCAAACTCCCTCCCAGAGCCTGACCAACGAGAGGAAAGAGTGCAGGATCACACCCAGCCAACAGGATGCACTTACAAGAGGTGAGTACACCCTGTCATAAGCATTATTGTGGGGAGTACATATCAGAACATCATAAAAACACCCACTATAACTTCCCTATAGGAACTACGAAAACATCCAACCTTCAATTAGTGGGCATTAAAGATAAAATACATGATCTTGAGGATGAGGGGACATTTCACACTGGTTTCTAGCAACCACCTCTGGCTGACAGGGAGAGTGTCCTTCCTCTCAGGGGTGATATTTGGACATAATGGTCATTGACAGTTGTGGTAGGGAAGTGAAAAAAGGTGGGACAAAGGACCTTCTCCACCACTTAATGAAAAATAATCATTTAAAATAACCTTACTGCTTTAATTCCCAAGGATTCCAACTTCTCCACCAGGGTCTGCTCCAAAACTGTTCGTAATTCTTTAGTTAATGAAGGATTAGTCTTCAAAGCATTTATTAAATGTTGCTTACTTCTGCCTATTTTGCGTTCATTTTTTTCTATTTCTGTAATATGATAGGAAAATTACATTCAAAAGGTATATTTTTAAAATGCAAAGTATCAAAACACAGGATGAGACAAAAAGACAAAACTGAACCATGCATTTTTTATAACAATATACATATGTGTATGATATTTTCTTTGGGTAGTGGTATTTTGTCTGCTCAATGCTGCCTTTTTCTTTTAACAAAATCTGGAACTAATTTACAGAAACATAGATCTACTTAGAATCCATTACTTATATAAACTTTAAGCAGTCACTCTCTCTTGATTGACAATGCTTTTTCATACTATATCTATGTTTTAAAGATAGAAGCATGAATATGGAACTATGGAGAGTAGTGTATGAACTTCTGGGAAAGGAAAATTATTTTGTGATAATTAAGTTCTCTGAAAGTAATATTTGAGGACAAAGCCAAACTCTGTGTCATGTCTACTAGCTTGTCATATTTCCAATCAGAAATTTTTCTCATCTCATTCGGAGCTCCCCAAACATTAAAACATTCTCCAATAAGGCATCAGGTAATAGCTCTCTCTTAACCTTTGGAAGTGAAAAGGTAAATTTAAATATGTTAGTAAGTACAAAAATATGGTCTGAATTATCAAATTAACAGAACACACATGATAAATATTGCATGTCTTAAAATCCCCCAGACCTGAATACAGGATTTTTTTTTTCCTTTGAGGGCTGATGGCATCACACACACTTAAAGTAGGAAAGGTAGTTATATTTTTCATTCTTGCACTAGATGTCATTGAGACTCTTGCAGGAGAAATACAAACATCCTCAAATCAGACCCTGGCAGATAAGTAAAAGATTAAGGGCTAGATTTTCCAAGGTCCTACATGGCCACACAAAGGAGTTAAAGGAAGCAAAGCTCCCCCACCTGCCAGAAATGTAAAACCTGCCTGGATTGTGGCTTTGGCACAACAGGAACATAACTGGAAACTTGTGACCTTCCCTGTGACCGAGTGGGAGGGGACCATGGCACCTACCTCCATCCTGCACTGGCCAACAATGCTGATAGGGCATTCGAGTGGAGCATATAACACCCCAAGAAGGGATATAATAGCATAGCTATGTACTACCCCATAGAAAGGACCATGCCTCAAGGAGCAATTCAGCCCTTTCTGATTTTTCATATGTTTTATTTTAAAATAGACTTGTCATTATTGTCATTTTTGAACCTTATTTATTAAAAACATTTGATTCAATTTAGCTTTCACATTTTCTCCACTGAAAATACTGATTTTTAAAAGAGCCATACAACTATCAGCAAACCTTTAAAATTACGATGTAACAATACAGTGATGCTTGGTGTCAGCGTTATAATTTGTGGGTCAGGCGTTTTCCCATAGATGACAGTACTGGTAAAATACAAAATACATAATTTGGTTTAAATGTGCAAAGGAATCAATTTGGACTATAAACTAAATGCAAGATTTTCAAAGGTGAGCAGTGACTTTGGCTGCCCAACATGAGACATCTTAAGGGGCCTGATTTTCAGTGGTGGTTGCTGAGCACTTTCTGCAACTCGGGTTCCTTTAAGGTGGCTCAGGCTTGGCAATCAAAAGTTGAGGCACTTAAAATCATTAGTTACTTCTGAAAATCTTGCCCTAAATGCATGTGAAACTGCAGCTAGTAGAAAAATTAATTTACAAAACGCTACTTTTGATAATTTAGAGAACAGTATTTTATACTCACCTTGCTTGTTATTCAATCTTATTTAATAATTTTATATTTGATCTTTTCCTCAATAATTTATTCTGAATCCCTTTGTTTCTGTATTAATATTGTTTCTTAAAAGTATTCATTAACTTGCTGTTACTGTGGCTTAGAGCTATTTGTTCCTTTCTGATGTCTGAATGGAAACTTTGTAAGCCATAAAAAACAAAAATCTTTTAGGTACACTGCATAATTAGGGAATGGAAAACCACAAAAAGTCTGCAAATTGTAAATTATTTCAAATCCTTGTTTAAACTTCTTGTTTGCTTCAATTTTCAGTTCTTCTGGTATTCTCTGTGGACTCATTGTCACAGGAACTTGCTGAAGCCAAGAACTCAGAACGATTCAAAAAGGGACTGGACGTTTATAGGGGAGTTAGAGTATCCACAATTGTTGTAAATAATTAAAAAAATTGGAAGGGATACTAACATCACGGTTCAACAATTAAACCAATCTCTAACTGAGATGAGGATTATATTTATTGTGGATGGCAGATTTCCCCAAATCTTCCCACTGTGGGGTTCTCACACTTTCCTCTGAAATATCTGGTGTTAACAATTGTCAGAGAGGATACTGGACTAGATGAACCTTGAGTCTGATACTGTCAGGCAATTTCTATGTTCCTCTCGAAAAGTAATCTTTATGCCCAGCAATTTTCATACTCTCCCACACAGATGTCTGTGACTGAAAACAAGAACATACTGACCTTTCTGTCTTTTCAGACTGTCCTCTTTCTTCGTTTTTAGTATTGCAAGATGTGCTTTTGGGCAGATCAAAGGAATCAAGAATAATTGGTCAAGATAGAAGATCTTTTATTGGACCAACTTCTATTCGTGACAGAGAAAAACTTTCAAGCTTTCACAGAAGTCCAGACCTGAAGAAGAGCTCTGTGTAAGCTCGAAAGCTTGTCTCTCTGACCAGCAGAAGTTAGTCCAATAAAAGATATTACTTCACCCACCTTGTCTCTCTAATATCCTGGGATTGACATGACTACAACAACACAGCATATAAGATAGAAGATAGCAGACAGGAGCAGCAGATGGACTCAGAGAAAGGAAGGAGAAAATGCAAGCGAGCTCTACTAAAAATGGGTGAGGGCAGCTGGTTTCCTTGGAAAATCTCTCACTGAAGCATTGTACAGAAGTATTAACATTTTTCACATCATATCTTTTCCCTCAGGATTTAAACTGATTGCTTGTGAGGGTCAAGAAGGATTTTTCCTTTAATGTACAGTTCTGCAAAACTGTCTGTGTATTAAATATGCAATATGACATGAGAGAGAAGGTGTTGCCTTCCTCTGAAATATCAGGTACTGGCCAGTGCCAGGGGCAGGATACCATACTAGGTGTTTGTTCTAGCATGGTAAATCCTAGGGCCCTGATTCTCCACTTATCCAAGCTGCACTCAGATGGAGTGGAGGAGCTGCCACAGACAGTGCGGTTTGGTACGATAATTCAGAGTTGCTTAGGCCTGGCTCAAGTTAGTGCTCCACAGGAGCAGCCCTCACTTCACTAATTGCAAAAAGTCTCTGGGGTCTTAGGACAGTAGAGGATGGGGCACCTCAGAGCTCAACTCCACCACCAATCTCCCATTTCCCATCCTGCTCACTCCTCACCCCCCCATTACCTTACGCAGAGGGTAGAAAAGTTATTAATATAGAAGGCAGCAGCACTGCCCTCACCAGATTTAAACCTCTGGAGAGTTCCCCTCCATGAACCATCACTGGCAACTTTAAGCTTATGCAAAGTGATCTTAGCAAACCAGAGAACATTGCCTTATGATCTATTATTAATTAATCTGATACTAGGTTATTTTGGTTAGTTAGTATTGATGTTTTACAAATATACAAAGAGCTTCATAAGAATGTATTCATTTGTGTAAAACTAAAATATCCAGATACCTAGAGAGATGTATGGAATATGCTTATTGCATAATTTTTTCGATCCCCATCAGACTATACTGAATCTGGATAGAGAAATTATATTTTACAAGCATCCACAACAAATGGGATAGTCATACATCTTGCTCAAATTACATAAAGCATGTTCGAAACTACGGATAAATATTGTAGGTATCAAACAATGTTATCCATTTTTATTTTCAAATAAAATGTTTACAAGTAATGCCTACTACATTTTTGACTGATCCCATCATTACCTTTTTCCTCTTCTGAAAGCTCCTCTATGGGCTCCAGCATATGCACCAAGAGTGCCTTTTCTAATAATGAGGAAAAATAGGAATAGCAGACAAACAGGATAGAAAATGGTCAAGATCGAGGTCCAAAAGGGGAAGTTATGCAAAAGAATACATGGAGATGTCATTTTTGCTTCCCCCCCCCGACTGCTGATAACCTACCTCACAGATCCAAAAACTGATGGCCCTATTCAATGTGACTGTTCATAGTAGCAAACATTACATTTGGTAGGATAGGGACCTAATACAATAATTACTTAATTTCTGATTGAGCTGCTTCTTAATTTAGATGTTACAATTGCCAAGTATAAAATGCACTGCAACAATGTAACAAAGTTTATTTGCAGTCGATATGCTAGTAAGGGTTTACAAAAAGAAAATGTAAATAGCAAGATGCATTAGTCCAAACACAGAAGTCCTCAAAAACATAATGCAAAAAAAATGTATAAATGAGTATAGTTAATTAAATTGGAGAAATATTAATTTCCCAATGTGTACATCCAAACAGGGGAAGAAGTTTTATAGACAAATGCAAAAAGACAAGGGTTGAAATCATGGCCCCATTGGAATCAGTGACAAAATTCACATTGACCTCAGTGTAGCCAGGATCTCACCCAGGGTCCCTGCCTAAAGCAGTTTATAAAGTGTCCTCATTTCGTCTGATGAACATGGTGCTCCCACAACAAACTGAAGTGATTCTTCCAAAGATGGACAGATTTCACTTGCATCCTCCTGCCTATGAAAAGTTTTACACAAATTAGGCCAGGTCACAGTATTTTTTTTAATATTATAGATTTTAAAATATTACATTATCTAATTTAATAAGAGAAGTAGGAGGGCATTATGTTTTTGAGGACTTCTGTGTTTGGACTAATGCATCTTGCTATTTACATTTTTACTGGTTAGAAATATATTCTGTAAAATATGAGTATTCACACTGCATTAACTAAGTTCTTACTTAAACACAAATGGGAACCTCTGTTCTCCCATTCTTAATAGTCAAAAGATAAAGTAATTAGGTTATTTATCTTAACAGGTTTTGCTGTATTTGCTTATATTTTGGTATCAGTGCATGGATTTTTTTAATAGGTATTAATTTAGGGGCAAATCTGCCCCTGCCTCCACAAAAGGTCCCCTAGCACCAGAACTGGTTGTTCCACTGCATAAGTAGGGGGAGTGGAGGAGGAGAACTTCACTTTAAGGCAAATATCCCTGTTCCCTCATGGTTCCTGCATATCAGGGAGCAGAAGGCAGATGGAGATATGCTAGGCCACAGGTGGGCAAGGGGAAGGGTGTGACTGGGGTCATAAAAGACACATCTATTACACAAACCCTCCAAACCTCTCTCTGTGGAGGGGTTGGGTGAGGTGCTGTACAGGCTTCTGAAGATGCTTCAATAAGGTAGCTACTCTTCCCCTGCTCCCTAACTCTAAGGATGTGTCCAGCCCCTGACCTGGTTACTCACACAGAGAACTAGATTTGAGATTTACCCCTTAATTTGGCTCCCATATAATCTGCAACAAATCACAATCACTGAGAAAGCTTCTTACCTACTGTACTGCCACAGGATGAGAACGTGATTCCACAGACAGTATACTTCACAAGACCACTTAAAAGCAAAACTCTGCTGAGAGATTGCTTGGCCAGAAGCCTACTTTGCTGGCTAGCACTTGTTGGAATCTGCTACTGAGCTAGTTACTGTGTAATTGGATTAAAATGTCCTCATAATGTCTATACTTTCCTAAATGCAATCTGCTTAAGTGTTTCATGTCATCATGACACAATGCCTTGTCAGGTAGTTAGACTGTAACAGGCAATCCCAATTCCCAGCATCCAGGGTTTAAAATAATCTGCCACTCTACTATATGGCTACCTGTTTCTCCCTCTCAGTATACTAGAATAGCTTTGAAGTTAAAATCAACAATATATGCAATTGTAACAGTGGTGAAAGCCATAAACCTAACTGCGCTATCCATAGCATCTTTGGTCATTCATTGCTGACACCAGAGATCAAACCCTGCATGGTGGTAGAGAGGGGAGTTGGGGTGGGGAGGGGAGGAAGAAACAAACAAAAAAAACAAAACAAAACAAAAAGTATTTCTCTTTGAGATAAGCTCTCCTTTGGACACTGGTGTGCACAAGTTTTAAGAAAAAAAAGCAAACTCTATTACATAAACATAGAATCCAATATAAGAAAACATGAGTTGATCTGTATTGGGGGTAGCCGTGTTAGTGTGTATCCACAAAAACAACAAGGAGTCCGGAGGCACCTTAAAGACTAACAGATTTATCTGAGTTGATCTGCAACTCAGCCTTCTAACAAATGGGTGTGAGATCAGCCTGCTCACAAATGTTTCCTCTCTGATTACCAAAGAGAAACAAAGTTATCTGGGTCCCTTTTGAGTGCCTGATTGGGCCCCTCAGCTCCACATATTTACTCACCGAGACCCAGTACATCTGTGTGAAATCTAAAGAAAGGGCTAACTGTATGTTTGCTGGGAATAAGGTAGTGTCTCTAAACCAAGTCTCAGACACTGGCACAAACTTTTTCCCTCAAAAATTATAAATATTTGTTGGAGAAGCACTTGAATTAATTCAGCGTCCCCATCTTCACCCCATCACAATAAATATGCCCCTTAATTAAATGCAGTTTTGATTGTTATAAGTTTAGTTAAAAAACTAAAAAAAAACCTTTCCTGCACCAAAATAAAAAAGTCTAACTCCACCATATCACCTAGGCAAAAAGGAGGAGGATTTTGCAATATTCCCTGGAATCATGGGTAAATCAAGTTACAGAGTCAAAGACCCTCCCCACCACTGAAAACATTCTGTCGTTAAAACCCTACCCCTGATTTTAAATCTGTAGCCTATCAGGAAGTGCATTCCAAGATAATTTCAGTGCGCAAGATGGAACATAGAGAGGCAGTCTCAGAGAACAAGAACTTACACCATGCTGAGCTTTGCAGATCACCTTGAATTGCACCAGAAAACAAAACTGGAAGTCAGTTCAGTTGACATAATACGCGCCCGGAGAGAAGCATCTCTTCATTCAGCCATATTCTGCACTAGCTGAGGTTTCTGATTGGTCTCACAATTGAGTTATATTTCAGTAATCCAAATGTGTGGGTGTTGATCACAAATGTATGGATAACTGTAGTGAGGTTTGCATCTAAAAATAAGATTATAATTTCTCCCAAGTAAAGAACATAAAAGGACACTTGGCTGTTTCTTCTTGGAAATCCAGAGACCAGCTGGGATCCAACAGGGCTTCTACACTGCAAACTGTGTTAACATAACTTCCTCCACTGAGGGAGAAGAAAATCAAAGCTGAAAAATATAAGCAGCATAAAAAAAAAGTTTCCAATATGATTCTTTGAAAGATCTACACTTCACAGATTAGAATGAGCTTTCTGATTCAGCATCCAGAAGTGCAGGTAAATCCCACAATGGACTTTTTCTAAATAACACCTCAAGACTGACCAAAATAAAATCAAATCAAGCTTTAGGGATACAATTAGCTTAGAAAGAGGTGAACTGAACCTCCGGAAAATTCTGCCAGTTGAACAAAAAAGAAAAAATAAAGCCCATTATTCTACTAAAGAAAAACTTAGAACAAAAATTCAGATGGAAATTCTGAGTAGTCTGCTGAATAGCCAGTTATTGAAAACTGATCATTTCCAGAAGAAAATCAAACGTGGGAAAGAAAAGTTAGCAGTCACAATTCAAATGCTAACTTTTGAAAATGTCTTTCTCTCCAGCTGAATGCAGAACTAAAGACTCCTGCCTTTAGCACATATTGGCTTTGAAAATTTTTTGAAACTTCATACAGATTATCAGGGACTATTAGAAAAAAACCTGAAAGGTCTATTTTTAGACTCAAAGGATTCCTCATATGAAGGACATTGCAGTTTTGCACAAACTAACTGTAGCTCATAACAACTTGCACAAACTAACTGTAAACTAACTATAATTGTTACTAATTGCAATTTGTACAAACTAACCTCCATAATAAGTGAGCAGTGTGATCAGTAGTAGATGGTGTTCTGTGATTATATCAAAATGCAAGAGTATACCTGCTCTTGATGACTTCTAGAACCATGTAACTGTATTCTTTTGTGTCCTCCCAACTGTTCTCCTTTGCAACTTTTTTTTTTTATTTTATTTTATTTTATTTTTTGTGGGAGTTACCAGATATAAAGGATGCCTAAGTTTCTTCACTGGACAGTTACCACTAAAAGAAAAAAAATAGACTCATGTTTCAGAGGGATAAATACCAGGGAGAGAGAGGGGTTATTTAAGTTAAGCACCAATGCAGACACGAACAAATGGATATAAACTGGCCATCAACAAGTTTAGGCTCGAAATTAGGTGAAGGTTTCTAACCATCAGAGGAGTGAAGTTCTGGAACAGCCTTGCAAGGGGAGCAGTGAGGGGGGGGGGAAACCTGACTTGCTTCAAGACTCCTATGAATTCCAGCTGTTGCATGGGGTCAAAGTGGACTTATGGGTATTTAGTTGTAAACCTAGTTATAGGAATAGATCTATAGCAGGGGTAGGCAACCTATGGCACATGTGCCAAAGGTGGCAAGCAAGCTGATTTTCAGTGGCACTCACACTGCCCGGGTCCTGGCCACTGATCCGGTGGGGGGCTCTGCATTTAAATTTAATTTTAAATGAAGCTACTTAAACATTTTAAAAACCTTATTTACTTTATATAACTAAACTATTATAACTAAACTAAACTATTGTATGTATTATAAACTTATAGAAAGAGACCTTCTAAAAACGTTAAAATGTAGCACTGGCATGCGAAACCTTAAATTAGAGTGAATAAATGAAGACTCAGCACACCACTTCTGAACGGTTGCTGACCCCTGATCGATAGTCTTTCATGTGTCTCTAAAGGCATCGGTGAAGGTATGTGCTTTGAGCAAACAATCGTCTAGATACTGAAATTGGGGGGGAGGGATAGCTCAGTGGTTTGAGCATTGGCCTGCTAAACCCAGTGTTGTGAGTTCAATCCTTGAGGGGGCCATTTAGGGATGTGGGGCAAAAATTGGGAATTGGTCCTGCTTTGAGCAGGGGGTTGGACTAGATGTCCTCCTGAGGTCCCTTCCAACCCTGATATTCTATGATTCTATGAAATAACAAAATGCCTTGTTTGCGAAGGTGCCTCACTAGCACAAAAAGAACGTTCAAGAACACCCTCGGTACCAAAGATAGACCATATGGGAACACTTTGTATTGGAAATTATCTTGACCCAGAGTGAACCTTAGGAAGCTCCTGAGGGATGGGTGGATTGTGATATGAAAGTAATTGTCTTGTAGATCAAGGGCCGAGAACCTGTCCCCGTGGTAAAGAGATGGGTTTACTGCTGCCATGGTAACCATCTTGAAACGTCGTATTTTTACAAATTTGTTGAGTGCCCTTAGATCCAGAATGGGTCTCCAATCACCTTTCTTTTTCTGTATCAGGAAGTATTTGGAATAGAAACACTTCCCTCTGTGCTGGGTGCAAACTGGTTCTACAGCACTTAGTTTTAGGAGGTAGTTTGTTTCCTCGCATAAAAGGTGCTCATGAGACAGGTCCCTGACGAAGGATGGGGGAAGGGGGGGTCAGGGGGGTATGAGGAGGGAGGTAAAGTAGATTGAATATCCCTGTGTAATGATCTCTAGTACCCACTTGTCTGAGGTTATACACTCCCAGTTTTGATAAAAAGGAGTATGGCGGTCGCCAAATTGGTGGAGATGTTTGTGTTGTTGTAGCAAATGAGACTGAGGTAACTCAGGGCCTTGACCAGCACATCAAAATTGTTGTTTGGATGTAGAAGTTTGTGATGTCGATTACTGTGGGCCAGTCAGTCTCCATTTTTGTAATCTCTGCTTCTTCCTTTGAGGATCATAATGTCTTTGGAGAGGAGGAAAGTAAGTAGGCTGGGATCTCTGTGCTGTCTGGTACTTACTAGGTCGTCTTCTTTGGGCAGGAGTGTAAATACCCAGAGAATGTAATGTGGCCCTAGAATCTTTTAATGTGTGGAGGGATTCATTCGTTCTTTGTGCAAACAATTTAGATCCCTCAAAAGGGAAAGCCAGAGAAATGAAGCCAAGATGCTCTCCTTGTGACAACTGCCAGGGAGATGGAATCAGCAGCAATATGTGCAGTATCCAGAGATGCCTGTAATGCTGTCCTTGCAAGGAGCTGACCCTCAGCAACGATTGCCTGGAATTGCTTTTTCTGATGCCACAGGAGGTGTTCAATAAAGGCATTTAATTTAGAATAATTCGTAGGGTCACATTTTGCCCTGAGGGCTTGATAGTTAACGATCCTAAATTGTAGGGCTGCTGAAGAATAGGATTTATTTCCAAATAAATCCAGTCACTTCCAGTCCTTATCGTACAGGTGTCATTTTAACATGGTGTTGTCTGCCATGTTCATTAACAGTGTCAACAACCAATAAATTTGGGGAAGGGTGAGAAAATAGTAAGTCCCCGTCTTTAGAGGGCACATAATATTTTTGTCCACCTTTTTGCACATCGGGGGTATTGTGGTTGGTGTCTGCCATATAGTTTTCACTGGATCAAGCAGCACTTCGTCGATGGGGAGTGCAATCTTTGTTGATGATGACATCTACAGGATGTCTAGCAATTTATGCTGTGACTCTGACTTCTTCAAGAGGGATTTGCAGGGAATCCACTACCTTCTTAAAGAGGTCTTGAAATTGTTTGAAGTTGTCTGCTGTAGCTGGTGCGGGAGGCATGCCTGTGTAATCAGGAGATGATGAAGAAATGTTGGTCACTGGAGTATCTCCTCCTGTTCCTCAAAGGACTTCTCTTGAGGATCAGGAGACCTGGCTATTGAAGTTGAAGGACATCGCCTTCCTTTATCCTTATGGGTGATGCTGGAGGTCCTCGAAAATTATTGTCTATATGCCACCCCAGGGTCCCAGTATGGCCACTGAGGTGATGGAAAGGGCATCGAAGGGTATCCATATCAACTGGGTGGGTCTCTTCTACTCTGGTGGTAGATTGAAGGTACCTAAGCTCCCTGGTGTTGTAATGGAGAACTTGGGACAGAAACCGAGTATAGGTCATCCCCATCATCTTCCCTGTAGTTGCCTGATGGGGTGGCACAGTCATGGATGGTGGAGTAGAATGTCTCAGTACTGAATGTAAGTCCAGGGATGTAGACATATTCATACCGTGCTTATGTTGGTGCCTAGTAAGGTTATGGACTGTGCCGGGGACCTCTTTCTCTTGGCTGATTCCCTACTTGGGGAACTTGTGGCCTGCTTTTACAAGATTTCCTAAAATGAATCCAAGGATTTCCTCTTTGAAGTCATTGGATAGTATTCAGACTGATCCCATCAACATCATTGGATCGGTCTCAATGGGGACTGCTGTCCATGGGAAGTCCCAGGCCTAGGGTTGGAGGCTAGTGGGAGTGAGTTTTCCATCATAAGCAGTCTTAATTTTAGCACATGGCTCTTTCTGGTTCTGGATTTTAATTTGAGACAAAACATGCACTTCTGAGACACGTGTGCCTCTCCGAGGCGGTGAATGCAGCGGGAACGGCCATCAGTGACAGGAATGGCTTCCCGACAGGAAAGGCAGCGTTTAAGCCCAGGAGAGCCAGGCTTTTCTTTTTTTAGGGTTCACTTCCCAAATGGAAAGAACTAGGGGGAAGCTAATTTACACTCAGGAGATTAAAAAAAAAATAGTTTGCCTGTTGAATAGTTACAAAATGAAAAGAGAAGAAGGTATTATTAACATTAACTAATAAAAGTTTTATTACTACTATGGAAAATGAGTAAGAAGAATCTCTGTCAATGGCTTCTGCTAAGGTTACGCCTCAGGCCAGGGCAGTGGAGAAGGAACTGAGGGCGGTTTGCCCTCACAGTGCTATATAGCAGCAAAACAGAGCACGAGACAGGGAGAAGGCATGTGTGGGCCAAATGGACACTGCTACCAAAAATTTCCAGTCTGAGGCACAGGGACATGAAGACATCTAGAGTGGAGCAACCATAGGAACACTACTTGAAGAAGTACCAAGGAAAGCATAGTTAAGATTGCAGGGGCATGGGCCCATGCAACCCTAATTCTGCCTCTTTCAGCAATGCCCCAATATGTCCCGTTAGCACACATACCTTTACTATGCCAGTCCTACAGCTGTGGACATGAACAAGCTCTTCACATCCTTTTACAGTCCATTCACTCTCACCTACAAGACTCCATCTAACACTATTAAATGATAAAAAATGGAAAAAAAGGTTGCCCACACTACCTTCCCTCTGTTTCCCCCAGAACAGGCAATAGCCAATGGGAATTATCTGAATACACTCCAGGTGCACTAAGGGTGTCAGGTGTACCTACACCAGTTGTTCTCAATCTATTATATATATACACACACACACACACATATACACATACTACCTGTATGTATACACACACTACCTGTATGGTCCTGAGGATGTCACATGGGCCATGGGTGCTGACTGGGCCACAGGTTAAGAACCACTGACCTACACTAAATGTTGGAGGCAGTAGCTGGTAAAGGTGTGTTTGTGTTATGAGGACATATGTGGATTATTTTGAGGTGTGTGACAGAGCTGTGATTATAAAATGAGAAGATCTGTTTAACATCCTTCCATATGAGCAAGCAAAAGAAAGAGCTGTATGTGTACCTTCAGGATGTTATGTAATTAGCAGGGCACAGAGGTTATACTAGAAAGGGTACTATCGGTAGGAAGCTGGGAAATGAGAGCAATCAAAGCATTTATTATCTTAATGCAATTTAGGTAAACAGCGTGTGATCAGTGTCTGGTGTAGCTGTACTGAATGGTGGAGAAAGTAGTGAGTTCTGCTTGGTAGAGGTGTGTTTGTGAGATCTGTAGATTACTCTGAGGTGTGTGACGAGTTGTGATTGTGATAGGAGGAGATCTGTTTTTCACCCTCTCGTGTGTAAGGAGAGGAAAGGGAACAGGTGCCTGAATACCTTTAAGGTGCAGTATGCATCATTTCTATGATGAATTGTGTAAGTTATATCAGTAGCAGGCCTTGGTGCTTTTATGACAAAAGGATATAGTCAGCAGTGAGGTGGAATATAAGAAGATTCTAAAGCTTTAATGATGGTTAAATGAAATTGTAGGTTCAGATGGTATCCTGTATAAAATATACACCAGGAATAAGGCCCAGCCCATTTTTGCCCAAGTGAATTATTGCAATCTCTTGTAGATCATGACCAGTTAAGATATTGCAGAGTGGACAAAACATGATGCCAGTGCAGGCCACCTCTCTCCACCCAATCAGCCTGTGGACAGTAATCCCCATGTCATGATGCCTTGCTCTCCTGCAAATTTCTGTAACTTTGTGACCCAGGAATCACCCAGAAACCACACACTGAAAACCCTGGCAGCATATTTCCCTGAGCAGTCAAGGTACCTGCACTATCAGTTCCAAAACTGTGCGCTATGTATCTGCGAACACCACATTAATCTGTCCTGAGATCAGGATGTAGCCACTTGTGGCCTGCCCCACCAGGGGCTAGTAAAATATAGATTTTCTCAAACAACCAGTCCAAGGTTTACCTACCGTCCATCCTTATTTCCTGCCCCTTCTGCAACCACAACCCCCTGTCTCCTATCCTGCCCCACCTCCCCACACAAAGTCTTCTGCCTTTGGTTCCTTCCCACCTGATATAACAAATATTTTGGGTAGACCAGCTGCTGACTATTTTGCAGAGCTCTCAGTAAACCTCCTCATACAATAAAAACATATTTTAACAGAAACTACTTGTAGCAAGAAACATTATTAAATCTTTACTGCAGAGCTGTACAAAGGTTTGGACAAGAAACATCAATGAAGGGGTGTTCACTAGGGGAAACGGCATTAGCAACGCACTTGAATACCCAGAGAAGCATAAGGTGGCTGCTCAGAAGCCATCTCACTTTTTTTTTTCTTTGTTGAGGCATGCGCAGGGTAATCCTTCCAGACTACACATCTATACAAGTGAAGAAGTGAACACATTCTTAAATACAATTCACAATTTGGGTGCCCCAAAGGCTTAGTGGGTGCCAGGCACTACTTTCGGAAAAACTGACAGATTGAGACCATTTCGACCCATATCATAGCTATAGAGTGATCTCCAGCTCTGTGCAAAAAAACAAAAACAAATTTTTTTGAAAAATGTCTATTTTTTTGGAAGGAGGTGGGGGAGTCTTATATCTCCACAACTCCTAGTTCAAAGAACCCAAATTTGGGTGTCTAATCTTCCCCTCCACCTTCCTAAAACACACCAAATTTCAAAGGAATCTGATTAAGCATGTTGAAATTAGAGGGCTTAAACAGGTCAACCTTTAACCAGAGTTGTAACACACCCTTAACTATAGTGGCACATGTAGTGGCAATGTAATTAAAAGACAGTCCTTGCCATACGTTCCAGCCAAATTCAAAATGAAAAGAAAGTATAAAACTTGAAAACTCTTTTGCTGTAAACTGACACTGTTGGTGAATGTAATATATTCAAAACTCATTCCTTTACCCTTGTTCTCATGTTTACCAGTACTCTGAAACGTCACTCTTTTAGGGATCCCAGTATCACATCTGATGTCAATAAGCAATCTCCCCAATTTAGAGAATCATAAACTACCGATTAGGTAAATTAGTTTAGCTCCTTAACAATTCAGAATAGTCATAACACCTCACCATTTATGCACAGTAAAATAAACACATTTAATTATTTCTCCATTATTTCACACATACAAATCAAATTTCACAAAGGGGTGTCAGATGCAGACTGTGATGCATGCATATTTTAAATAGATATATTGTATATCAGTTCACTTCTAAGAAATCACATATTGCACATGAGCAGTCTGATTATATGCTTAAAATTTTATTAATTTTAAACCTAAATATGTCAAATGTACATTTTTTCAATTATGACTAAGTCCAAATCAGATTTACTTCATTTTAAGTTTTTAGTGTACCAACTAATGAATGCATTGATAGAGAAAGAGAAAGACTCTACAGCCTAGTGGTTAGAGAACTCACCTAGGATTTGGGAGAACCAAATTCAAGACCCTGCTCAAAATGAATATTTAATTACTTATACAAAGTGAAACAGCTCCAGCAAGAGAGACTGAGAAAGGTCCACCCAAGAATATCCAATAACCTGGTGGTTAGGGCACTCACCTGGAATATGGGCTCAGGTCCCTGCTCTGCTCATTACAATCCAGGAGCATGCCCTAACCACCGAGGTATTGACTATAATTAGGGGTCTACTTAAATTGCAGAGAAATCACACATTTTTGGTGGGCTGGTCATGGCATAAATAGCAAATTCTGCAGATGTGTTACACGTGCATGAAATTTGCTATTTATGCCACGACCAACCTGTGAAAAATGTGTGATTTCTCCACAGCATTTCTCAAACTGGGGGTCCCGACCCAAAAGTGGGTGGCAAGCCTATTGTACAGGGACCGCTGTATTGACACCCTCACTTCTGCGCTGCCTTCAGAGCTGGGCGGTCAGAGAGTGGCAGCTTCTGGCCGGGCACCCAGCTCTGAAGGCAGAGCTGCTGTCCGCAGCAGCGGAGAAGTCAGGGTGGCATGGTATGGTATTGCCACCCTGACTGCTGTGCTGCTTTGTGGGTTGGGGTCCCCAGTTTGAGAAACACTGTGCACTTTTGTACACTTTTACCCTATAGTATAAGCAGATTTCACAGGGGAGACCAGATTTCACGGTCTGTGATGCAGTTTTCACGGCTGCGAATTTCGTAGACGCCTAGCTATGATAGGATCTCTCCCTCTCTCTTGTTTTTCCACAAGAACGGTCTGGGTTTTGCATGCTAGGGGATGGGCTGACCTGGCTTTTGCCTAACTCCAAGAAGTGGTTCATGGCTCAAGTGGAGGGTAGCACTTCCCTCCAGCCTGTCAGACACTTGAGGCCTAGATCAATGGCAGTAAGGTGCCTAAACACCTTTGAGGATCTGGACCTAAGCCTCAACCCTTTCCTCTGCATTTCACTCATGTCTAATTTAGATGGCTCCCCACGCAGCTTGCTGGCTTCTGATAATCCCTTCCGTAGGCACCTAACTGTCTCCATGCATTGTATGGGGAGTCTGAGTGCCGTACTTGGGGTTAAGGATTCCAGTAGGTGACAGTGCATCTAGGGCTTAGGTGTTGCAACACTGAATGAAGTTCCTCTGTGGATTTAGCCCTAACTGCCTAAGTCACTTTTGAAAATGAGGTTCAGACTTCTAAATGAGGTTTAGGCACTTTTGAAAATTGTATCCAAGATTATACTTTCCAGAAATAATTCTATCAAAAAAAGGTAATAGTCTGGGTATTACAGATATGGGCAACTGCTTTGATTGGAATATGATAGAGCTTCTGATTTCAAAATGGCCTAATAAAAAAAAAGCAGTAGTACTTATTCAAATTACTAGGAAACGCAGATATTTTCAGAATGGCATTAGAGGTAGCTACGTTACATCCTTTGGTTATACAGCTAGTTCCCATGAAAATCTTTGAAAAGTTAGGGGAAGGCTCTAGTTTCCACTAACCTTTATAAGCAGAAATTTGGAATCTTAATGATAAAAAAAAACAAAATGCAGAAGGGAGGAAAGTAGAGGGGGAGACAGAGAGAGACCTGCAGAGATAAATAAAACGATCATCAACAAAATCATGCAAAGTCAGCACGCTCATTGGGGTTTCATTAGTAAACAACATTGAAACTTCTGTATACTGACAAAGAGCAATCTTTTTCTATGTTGAGAAGTGTTATAAAATGCAAAAGAATCCACAAGAGCAGAGAAATGAGGAGAACATGATCATTGAAACTGTGATGTAAATGAGCAAGTCAGAGAACTAAAAGTGATTAATATTAAAAAAAAAATTCTCCTACTGCAGATGAAAAAGGAAAAAAATGGACTGGTTAAAATAATGCTTTATGTTATTTTACAATTATGAACACTATGGAGTTATACCTGAAGAAGCACACCCTCTTGACAACACCAGATCCTTGAACTCTGATTCCATATCTAAATTACTTAAGACTTTCCTTCCCCTTCCCATCTTGGTGTATAAGAAGTTGCTTGAGTGTAAAAAGATAGAAAACTTATAAATATGTCTTTATTATTACTTTTCCACTCCATTTAAAAAAACGTATTTCACTAAACTATTGCCGACTATAGGTTAGTAATAAATGTTACTTTAATATAATTTGAATACTACTACTTTGTAATACATAAAAAACCCTTGAAACTTAATTAATGTAGATTTCAGAGTAACAGCCGTGTTAGTCTGTATTCACAAAAAGAAAAGGAGTACTTGTGGCACCTTAGAGACTAACCAATTTATTTGAGCATGAGCTTTCGTGAGCTACAGCATACCGTGAATACAAATTCACTCTCCTGCTGGTGATAGCCCATCCAAAGTGACAATTTGTGCAGGAAATGGCCCAACTTGATTATCATGCACATTGTGTAGAGAGTTGTCACTTTGGATGGGCTATCACCAGCAGGAGAGTGAATTTGTGTGGGGGGGTGGAGGGTGAGAAAACCTGGATTTGTGCTGGAAATGGCCCAACTTGATGATCACTTTAGACAAGCTATTACCAGCAGGACAGTGGGGTGGGAATAGGTATTGTTTCATATTCTCTGTGTGTATATAAAGTCTGCTGCAGTTTCCACAGTATGCATCCGATGAAGTGAGCTGTAGCTCACGAAAGCTCATGCTCAAATAAATTGGTTCGTCTCTAAGGTGCCACAAGTACTCCTTTTCTTTTTAATTAATGTATTATTTCCAATCACAGCATATCTTTTCAAATCAATATTTTAGTTTCAGTTGCTCACTCCTGATTAAGTTGTCTAAGACTTTCGTAACATGTGGAACCTTTTTTCCACTCTCTATTTTTGGATACCTCTGAACTTAAACTTTTATTGTCAAACTAGAAAAATTATAGAAGCTTCTCTGAGAAGTATTAAAATTTCCTCTCTCTGTGGTGTTTCTTACAATGGTTTGTTTAGAAATAAAATTTAATTTAACAATTTTAGATTTTTTTTTCAAAATTAATTCACACAGCATGCATAGTAATATTCATAATACATAAAAACCTAACACAACACCCACAACTCTATCACTTTACTATTTGAAATGTTATTCAGAAAAGAATCTTATTGATCACTGAAGATTTCCAGCTACCATGGTAACAGTATTAGTCATTGTTTTGAAAGTTGAGACCCACTGGAAGCTATTTTGATATTCTCAACAACAAAATATTGCTTTTGTTTAAAAAGAAAAAAATTAAAGCAATAAGACATGATACAGTATGATGATACATTCTTAGACATATCACTGCACTCAAAGTAGGATGATTGAATACAATGTCAATGTAGATTTTTTCCGGTATTAGACATCAGAATATTGTGGACTAGTAAACCAAAATATTGACCTACAGTACGCAAAGACAATAATCCCAACAGGAGAGTTGTAGCTTTGTGATTATTTCTGTCATATTTTCCATCCAACTAATGATTGAAACCACATGAAAAAAACATTTTTTTCCAAGACTCACAGCAAACAAACCACTTCACACGCACTCTTTAGGCAAACACCAGTTTGTTCACTGTTAGTGAAAAAAAGTCACAATTTTGCTTCCCCTCCACTATTAGTTCCAATGATCAGTTGGAAAAACAAATTACATAGAATACATCAGGAAGGTAAAAATCATCTATCTTGTGGGAATCACTCTCAAAGCAGTCAGATTTTATACCTACCCACCTCAATAGTGTCCCTTTACATGTATTTTAGAACAATGTTTAATGTGAGAATTAAAGCACAGTTAATTAAATTGTATTCTGCATTGAATTTAAGTGTTGTCATAGAAATGATCCCACAGGTGATAAATTGTGAAGACTGAGTACTAGATTTACATATACTGAAACTGAGTCTATTACAGAACTTACCATGTGTGTCTGGTAGACTTGATTTACGTTCTACAACATGCTGTGCTGGAGCATTCACTAAAACAGCACAAAAGAAAAAAGGTAACAACAAATGTCTTACAGTACACAATAACAGATGTATACATTCAAATATAGCAGATATTTACTTATACAGTAGAACCTCAGAGTTACAAACACCAGAGTTATGAACTGACCAGTCAACCACATACCTCATTTGGAAGCAGAAGTATGCATTCAGGCAGCAGCAGAGACCAAAGGGGCGGGGGAGAGGGGAAGCAAATACAGCACAGTATTGTGTTAAACATAAACTACTAAAAAAATAGAGGGAAAGCAGCATTTTTCTTCTGCATAGTAAAGTTTCAAAGCTGTATTAAGTCAATGTTCAGTTGTAAACTTTTGAAAGAATCACCATAATGTTTTGTTCAGAGTTACGAACATTTCAGTATTATGAACAACCTACATGCCCAAGGTGTTTGTAACTCTGAGGTTCTACTGTAGCACATTTATAAATTAATTATGGAACATATTTCAAGGGAAAGACAACATTTTATACCAACAGAGTTTCCAAAATAGTAAAAGGTTGCTTTACTAAGGAATTGAAGTGACAGTATTATCAAGTTGCTGGAGATGGAAGAGGTAAACCTGAAATCCTGCTCTGCCACTGAGTTGTAGGTGTAAACCTGGCCAAGTCACTTAACCTGTTTTTGTCTCTGTTTTCTAATGTGTGAAATGCTTCCTGTAATAGCATAGTTTGTCCCTTGTGACAGCAGTGAGGGCCCAGGACTAGCTGATTCCAAGGCATGGCTTCTTTAGGAACAGGTAGTTCCGGGAAAGCTCCCCAGACCAAGATGGAAATAGTGTCCAGAAGTCATGCCGCTGAACGTTATTGAAGGTCTTAGCTCAGTCAAAAGCAAGCCTGGAGTCAGGAGAAGATTGCAGGGAGAATCTCCTGTGGTGAACCACGATGACAATGGGCTATGAAATCCTACCAGGATTCAAAAAGGCTGGACTGTGAAGACTCTGCCCCAAGGGAAGGAAGAACTTGAGTCCAGGGACCAGGGCTAGGAAAAGACTTGGGAGGGAAGATGGGGAGGAAAGACGTTTCACCAGAGAGGCTCAGGAGTCAGAGTGGGACTCGCAGAGAGTCTCAAGTAGAGATGGAACTGGGGATCCAAGAAAGAGCCAGAGTCAGAAGCCCTGAAACAGGGGTAAATTGGAAACCCTGACTAAGCAAGGGTAGAAGCCTGAACGGGCCAAAGGAATCATGTGTTTATTTTGTGAGGACTTAATAAATCAGGCCCTAAGAGGGAGGAATGTTATGTTTCTTGGGATTCCCTTGGAGACCTTACTACTCAGCTTATCCACAACACCTCGTCCAGTTCTGGAAGAACACTTCGTCCAGCTCTCTGGGATTCAAAAATCTCAGTTCAGCTCCAGCTCATCGCTCAGGTTACTTTATTAGGCATGTAACAGCTCTTTGCCCACATTGGTCAGGCCTAGACGCAGGGGGTTTGGGTACAGGGTGATATCATAATTTCAATTCATGTCACACTTCACACTGTGTATATACATTCTAGCTACTAACATCTACGCTTCTTACATGTGAGGTCCAATCACTATGCAGATAGCTTAAGGCAAGCTTATCAGTTCAGACTGCTCCTGCCTACTTTGTTCACTATAAACATACCAACCATCATTAGTTTAGTTAGTTTCTGCCTCCCTTATGTTCTATAAACATATTCACAACAGTTAGTTGCTTCAGCAATTACTTGTTCAGGTTTATTTAGCAGTTACTTGTTCAGGGCTGTCTTAGCGGACATGAGCAGACTCAACTTAAGACAAGTTAGCCCTACAATGTTAAAACTCTTAGCCACAGGAGAACCAAGAGGGGAACTAAGATGAGGCGACTGCAGCACCAACTCTACAGAGGTATGCTCTGGGACTCCACCCTGCAACATCTGCCTATATTTTAGGGCTTGTAAGGTTTAACTAACTGTAAAGTTATTTGAGATCCTCAGATACAAGGTGCTATCAGTCCAAAGCATTATTATAGTTGTTAAAATAATTACAAAATAGTTGTAAATTATTGAATTTCATCTGCCCTCTCAATATCTGTCCTTTGTATGCACGTGAAGTAAATCTCCACCTGCCCAAGATGCCAATAGGCACCCAACAATAAAACTATTCAAGCTAAAGTATTTTTAAAACCCAAACCAAAAGTTGTAAAATAATTTACATTTTAAAGATTATTAAATACCATGCTTTCATGTCGCCTCCCTTCAAGTGTTCAGCTTTGTGCCTTGTAAAACCTTAAGGTTGCAAATCTGTGCAGGTTTGACACACAGCAGAAAAGAGGCAAGGAACCAGCAGCACTGACACAATATGAAGTACAGTTACATTGCAAGTGCTGATTTGATTTTTAAAATTAAATTTGTGAAGTTCAAGTATCAATTCGTAATGTACTGTACCATTTGCACTCGAATAACTGTATTTTAGCATTTTGTATTAGGATAACTGAACCAAAATGTTAGACTCAGAAGTAGAATAAACCTAATTTATAGCCTTTTCTTATAGCCTGCACTTACCATCATGTGGTTTGACGCTTATTAGTGGTTTTGTGGACAACTGTTTTATCTGAAACAGAAAAATTTACAATAAGGTGAGGACACAGTTAGAAATGGATGCCATAAGACTGAATAAAATAATTGTCCTCAAATACAAAGCCTCAAATGAAAATAATTATTGAAGTATATAAAGCCTAACAAAATTTCCACTATTGCCAAAAGACAGGATGACAGGAATGATTATTTAAAATGCTACATAGATGAAGAAATTTTGTTTTCATTGGACTCCACTTCATTCAACACTCAAGCTGCATGGTGCTCAGTGAAGGAGGACCCTGCAATGCAGGAGGGTCTCAGAGCTCAGGCTCCAGCCCGAGCCCAGAAATCTACACAGCAATGAAACAGCCCCATAATCCTAACCCCATGAGCCCAATTCAGCTGGCATGGGCCAGCTGGGGGTTTCTCTCTGCTCTGTAGACATACCTCATATGCCATTCAACTATGCAGTGAAATAGGCAGGGGTCCTATGGGTGCCTGTATCGTTTACTACATGCTGTATTTCCAACTTCTACAGTGGGGCCTGAAGTCCAGCCCCAATCCAACAAAGCACTTAAGCACATGCTTAATTTTAAGTGTGTGAAAAGTCCCATTGATTTCCTCTGGTCTCCAACCATATTCACTACACAGTTCAGCCTCAGTTGCCACTCAGCCTGTGCAATGAACAAAGATGGGGTTCCGCAGAAAAACATTTAGATAATCATTAAGGTTAAGATTCTGTCATGGGTATTTTTAGTAAAAGTCAAGGGAAGGTCGCAGGCAATAAACAACATTTCACAGAAGCCTGAGACCCGTCCCTGACTTTTACTAAAAAAATCCTGGTGTGGGGGGGGACTAACAGTTGAGCACTGCCGGGGGCTGAGCCTCGGAGCTGCTCCAGCATCATGGCTACTCCTGCAGCAGTGGCTGACTGCCGCTGCTCCAGCTACAGAGGGCTGACCCAGCCCCAGCCGCTGCTTCAGCCCTGGGGCTTCTGATCAGGCGGCCCAATGGCTGACTGCCAGCCGCTGCTCCAGAGGTCCCTGCTCTGACATCCCTGGGGCTGACAGTTGATCCAGCCCTGCGCAAGCAATTGTGGAGGTCCTGGAAAATCAAGGAATCTGTGACCTCCATGACAGAACCATACCTTTAATAATCATATAATTTAAAAGGTGTCCTGGGGCCCAATTGAGCAAAGCACTTAAGCCTGTGTCATATTTAATGTATAAGCAACTAGAGACACATCAAAATTTGCTCAGGTACATAAGGGTTGATCACATATAGCAAGAGTTCTTCAAGATGGTCTCTGCAAATTCCCACTCTTGAGATGTGCTGATGGTGGTTAGTGCACCCCATGCATGGAAATGTGCAGAGATTGCTTGAAGAATCATAACTTTAGCATTTATAGACTTTTGAGGCCTTCATTATGAAACCCTGAAGTTCTTGTATCACAGTTCCTTGCAAGGAACTTCTTAGATTTTTAATTTATTTTTTGCATTTAGAAACAAATTTTTATCATGTATAGCTATTTGCTAAACAACAGTAGAACACAGTGTCCTGCATAATTTTTTTACTAATCAAACCAGGGCTATAAATGAATGTTTCTGAAGTATGTCTTATGTCTATTTCTTTCTAGTCAAATCTCATTTAATGTCGTCATGAAGGTTAGTTATATTCATTTAAATTCATCATCACATTCCTTTATAAACCCATTCTGACTTTGATCAATCTGTATTTATAAAAGTGTTCTTATTTTGTCCTTAGTAAATTTCCTGGTAGAAAGGTCAGACTTGAACTTTTTAACTTACCAATATTTTAAAAGGATCAAGGAAAATATTGAGATCATGTTCAGTTCTCTTCAGTTCCCTCACCCTATTTCCAGGATGATTTCCAAATTCTTAATGCTACTTTTTAATTTGCTTGATATCTTCCTGTAAAATATGCTACCGTATTCATTTCCCTATTGACACATTCTTCCATCCTTGGCACATCCAACCCATCAAAGGTCTCAACTCATAGTGTGTCACCTGAATGGTACCTTCTTTCATGATCTATCCAGTCTAGCTTTCAGTTTCTCTCAGCAATCTCATCTGCTGTTCAAGCTATTCCACTTTGAGGAACTTTGACCTTCATAGTTGCCTTTCAGAAAAGGAGCCTTGAGATCCTTTATGAGACATTTTATAACCCAGGTAATGCTGCTTTCCTTTGGAGATGTCACTTTTCTTGTATGGAGTTTGTCTGAGACTAAGTACTCTTCTACATCTGCTTCTCTGAATATACTATTTAATTGTATTTTATTTATTGCTCAGTAGGTTTCTAACTCTCAGCTGTAATTTTTTGTTATGGAAAATGACTTAAGAGTTGCTACTTGCTAACCAGCCACACAAATCTTGGCCCCCCATTGTGCAAAGACTTATGCATGTGCTTAAAATTAAACACTTTCTGAAGTCTGCAAAATCAGACTCTTGTTGATAAGCACACACAATTTAACACATAGATACATTAATAGATTTTTAAAGCCGGAAGGGACCATTATGATGATCTAAACCAGAGGTGGGCAAACTAGTGGCCCGTGGGACCCTCCTGCCTGGCCTGAACTCCTGGCCCAGGAGGCTAGCCCCAGCCCCTCCCCCAGTGTTCCCCTTTCCCTGCAGCCTCAGCTCACTGCGCTGCCAGCTCAATGCTCTGGGCAGTGGGGCTGTGAGCTCCTGGGGCAACACAGCTGCAGAGCCCAGCCTGACCCAGTGCTCTGTGCTGCACAGTGGCGTGGCTGGCTCCAGCCATCAGTGCTCCAGGCAGCGCGGTAAGGGGGCAGGGAACGGGGTTTGAATAGAGGGCAGGGAAGTTCGGTGGGGGTGGTGGTCAGGGGGTGGATGGGGTTGGGACAGTCAGAGGGCGGGGAATGGGAGGGTTGAATGGGGGCAGGGGTCCCAGGGGGGCAGTCAGAGGACAGGGAGAAAGGGTAGTTGGATGGGGGCAGTCAGGAATGAGAGGAGGGGTTGGATGGGGCGGTGGGGGCAGTCAGGGGTGGGAGTTCCAGGGGTGGTCAGGGGACGGGGGCCAGGCCACGCCTGGCTGTTTGGGGAGGCACAACCTCCCCTAATCAGCCCTCCATACAATTTCTGAAACCCGATGCGGCCCTCAGGCCAAAAAGTATGCTCACCCCTGATCTAGACAGATCTACTGCATAACACAGGCCATACAACCTCACCCAGTAATTTCTGCATCAAGCCCATAAACTGTTTGAACTATAGTATCTCTTTTAGAAATCTATCCAGTCTTGATTTAAGGACTTGACGTGATGGAGAATCCATCACATTCCTAGGTTAGCTGTTTCAATGATTAATTATCCTCATGGTCAAAAAATTGTGCCGTATTTCTAGTCTGAATTTGTCTAGCTTCAATTCTAGCCATTAGATCTTGTTATGCCCTTTTCTCATAAATTAGAACAGTGTCTACACTCAGAAATCTCTTCCCAGATAGATGCTTGTAGACCATAACCAAATCAACTCTTAATCTTGTCTTGGATAAGCTAAATAGACTGAGCTTGTTAAGTTTCTCACTGTGAAGTATGTTTTCCAGACCTCAAATCACTACTGCTGATCTTTCCTGAGCCCTTTCCAATTTGATAAATCTATGAATGGGATTTCTGACTGGGTTGACTGCAACAATAGAAGATTGAATTTGATGGCCCAGGCGGACCCTTTTAGAAGTACGGCCATCAAAACTGGATACAGTATTCCAGTAATGATCTCACCAATGCCACTTACAGAGGTAAAACCACCAATTTGAGTTTTAGGAGAATACTGATTTATGAAAATTGGAAATTCATCCACAGATTACAGTATTTAAAAAAAAAAAATCTCCTCTCACATGCCCCCAAGGTTTTAGATACCCAAGAATACATTATAAAACAGACCTGCTGTTTTTGAGACATAATCAGCTCGTTCTGTTCCTGAAGCCTCTGCCCTAGCTCCTCTATCCTTTTCTTATAGAAGATGTTACTTGCATTTAGGTCCTCTGTCATTGATGATTTAAGCTTCTCAATCTGTGACAGTAGCTACAAAATAAACCAGTGAAAAGTAACTAATGGTTAATATTACATAAATTAGGGTTGTTGATTAATCAGAGTTAACTGCCGCAATTAACTAAAAAAAATTAATTGTGATTAAAATAATTAATCTCAATTCATTACAGTTTTAATCGCACTATTAAATAATAGAGTACCAATTGAAACACATTAAATATTTTGGATGTTTTTCTACATTTTCATATATATTGTATTCTGTGTTGTAACTGAAATCAAAGTGTATATTTTTGATTACAAATATTTGCACTGTAAAAATGATAAACAAAAGAAATAGTATTTTTCAATTCACCTTATACAAGTACTGTAGTGTAATCTCTTTACCGTGAAAGTGCAATTTACAAACGTGGATTTTTTTTGTTACGTAACTGCACTCAAAAACTAAACAATGTAAAACTTCAGAAGCCTACAAGTCCATTCAGCCAATCGCTAAGACAAACAAGTTTGTTTACATTTATGAGAGATAATGCTGCCCTCTTCTTATTTACAATGTCACCAGAAAGTGAGAATAGGCATTTGTATGGCACTTTTGTAGCTGGCATTGCAAGGTATTTACATGCCAGATATGCTAAACATTCCTATGCCTCTTCATGTTTCGGCCACCATTCCAGAGGACATGCTTCCACGCTGATGACGCTTGTTAAAAAAATAATGCATTAATTAAGTTTGTGACTGAACTCCTTGGGGAGAACTGTATGTCTCCTGCTCTGTTTTACCCGCATTCTGCCATATATTTCATTTATAGCAGTCTCGGATGATGCCCCAGCACATGTTGTTCATTTTAAGAACACTTTCTCGGCAGATTTCACAAAACACAAAGAAGGTACTAATATGAGATTTCTAAAGATAGCTACAGCACTTGACCCAAGGTTTAAGAATCTGAAGTGCCTTTCAAAATCTGATAGAGACGAGGTGAGGGGCATGCTTTCAGAAGTCTTAAAAGAGCCACACTCAGATGCAGAAACTACAGAACCCAAACCACCGAAAAAGAACATCAACCTTCCGCTGCTGGCATCTGAGTCAGATAATGAAAATGAACAGGCATTGGTCTGCACTGCTTTGGATAGTTATCGAGCAGAACCCATCATCGAAAGGGACACTTGTCCCCTGGAATGGTGGTTGAAGCATGAAGGGACATATGAATTTTTAGTGCATCTGGCACATAAATATCTTGCAACACTGGCTACAACAGTGCCATGTGAATGCCTGTTCTCACTTTCAGGTGACACTGTAAACAAGAAGCGGGCAGCATTATCTCCTGCAAATGTAAACAAACTTTTTTGTCCGAGTGATTGGCTGAACAAGAAGTGGGACTGAGTGGACTTGTGTCATAAATATAAAGGGAAGGGTAAACCCCTTTGAAATCCCTCCTGGCCAGGGAAAAGCTCCTCTCACCTGTAAAGGGTTAAGAAGCTAAAGGTAACCTCGCTGGCACCTGACCAAAATGACCAATGAGGAGACAAGATACTTTCAAAAGCTGGGAGGAGGGAGAGAAACAAGGGTCTGTGTCTGTCTATATGCTGGTCTTTACCGGGGATAGACCAGGAATGGAGTCTTAGAACTTTTAGTAAGTAATCTAGCTAGGTATGTGTTAGATTATGATTTCTTTAAATGGCTGAGAAAAGAATTGTGCTGAATAGAATAACTATTTCTGTCTGTGTATCTTTTTTGTAACTTAAGGTTTTGCCTAGAGGGGTTCTCTATGTTTTTGAATCTAATTACCCTGTAAGGTATCTACCATCCTGATTTTACAGGGGGGATTTCTTTATTTCTATTTACTTCTATTTTTTATTAAAAGTCTTCTTGTAAAAAACTGAATGCTTTTTCATTGTTCTCAGATCCAAGGGTGTCTGTGGTCACCTATGCAAATTGGTGAGGCTTTTTATCCAACATTTCCCAGGAAAGGGGGGGTGCAAGTGTTGGGAGGATTGTTCATTGTTCTTAAGATCCAAGGGTCTGGGTCTGTAGTCACCTAGGCAAATTGGTGAGGCTTTTTACCAAACCTTGTCCAGGAAGTGGGGTGCAAGGTTTTGGGAAGTATTTTGGGGGGAAGGACGCGTCCAAACAGCTCTTCCCCAGTAACCAGTATTAGGTTGGTGGTGGTAGCGGCCAGTCCAAGGACAACGGGTGGAATATTTTGTACCTTGGGGAAGTTTTGACCTAAGCTGGTAAAGATAAGCTTAGGAGGTTTTTCATACAGGTCCCCACATCTGTACCCTAGAGTTCAGAGTGGGGGAAGGAACCTTGACAACTTGCAGGCTCAAGTTTTGTTTTTGAATGCCAGTTTTTTTGTACATAATTTTACATTTGTAAGTTCAACTTTCATGAAAAAGAGATTGCACTACAGTACTTGTATTAGGTGAACTGAAAAATACTGTTTCTTTTATTTTTTTACAGTGCAAATACTTGTGATCAAAAATAAAGTGAGCATTGTACACTTTGTATTCTGTGTTGTAATTGAAATCAATATATTTGAAAATGTAGAAAACATCCAAAATATTTAAAGAAATGGTATTCTATTATTGTTTAACAGTGCGATTAATCATGCAATTAATCACAATTAATTTTTTTAATCTCTTGACAGTCCTACATAAAATATTTTATTATATTGTTTACACAAGCAAGGTTTTGGTTCAAATCCTTCTCTTCGTGGCCCTGTGGAAATGAGTTTCTCTAGGGTGCCCCCTTCTACTCTACTCTAGCCACTCCCTTCTCTGGACTTCCCCCTGCTTGACTACAGCACCCTCTTTTTAAAGCTCCCCATTCCTATCATGCATGACTGGCAGGGGAGGAGGGTCAGGGCTACTTTAGAACACTCAGCCTCCCTAGCCCCAGTGAAGGGTTTGAGCACTCTGTCACACCCTAATTCAAGAAAGTATTTAAGCATGTGTGATTTCAACGGGGCTCATACATGTGTTGCGGTGCTTTCCTGAATACGAGACTTTTTTTCTAAATCAGGGCCTATAACATTTTTCATTTACACAGAGTATTAAAAAGCACAGAACGCAGTAAGGGATGTGCGTATACATTATTGACATGGTCTAAAAGTAAGACCTACAGGGAAATGTATAGGACTAGATAAAGAAAATTATTTACAGTTACCCATGGTAGCAAATAATGCTATTTTAGAAAGAATAGATGGGAATCTGGGCAATGAACACAAAAATGGGCAATGAGTATGGGACAGAATGCAGTGACAAACCCCATAAGGAATACACACAATTTCACCTGTCCCCTACTCTTGTACCCAGTGTGTGTGTGTAAGTAATTTACTATATCCCTTTTCAGGATGTTGCATGACTCTTCCCTGCTGCTTGCTTGCTGGGGGTGAAGTAGTAATAGCCATGCAGCCCCTGATCTTCCCATTTTTGATCTGGACAGTTCCGGATCATGGCTATGTTGTCAAATGAGACATGAAGGGAGGAGGAGGAAGGAAAGACAGAAAATTAGAGCAGGAAGGAGAGGAAAAAATAACTAGAAGAAAAAATGATAAAGACTGAAGAAGAGAAAGAAAAAGTAAAATATGAGAATTAATGCAGAAATCGAATTCCCTTATAATGTTTTTCCTGGAACAAGAAAAGCTCAAAGGATTCAGGACTAGAGAGACCCAATGGGGGAAAAAAGGGGAGGATGCAGGGAGGAATTTGAGATTCACGGCTGGAAAAGGTTGGAAATCCGCCCCCGTTGGCCCATCAGGATAAATGAGAGCTGTACATTGCCATTTTATTTTGTACATTATATTAACTACCTAGTATGCAAAAATACTATATAGCACATTCTGCACATAGCTGAAAAAACGTTAAACTCTTCAGGCCATGGACTCAGTCTCTCTGTGTTTCTACAGGTTCTTTAACAACAGGACCCTGATCCTGACTGCTATCTCTGGGCACTACCGTAAAAGAAATAGAGAAATAATAAATAATTCTATATACTAAAAGAATGTATTCTGAACATAAATTCTGATTATCTATGATTTCTAATCTGCCAGTTGTTGAAAACTGTATTAGTAGCATTGTCAGAGCGTGGTGCTTGCTTTTATTTCACTGGCTTAAAAATAGGTTGTTGGTATAAATACATTGCTATGCAATCTTACCTGGCACCTTTCTTTTTCATGTTCTTGATGAAGGGCTTGTATTCTGGAAGTCCACTTACCCTCCTACAATGAAAGTAAATGTTCATTGAAAAGATTTTGTTTGTATTAAAAATTGGTTAATCATGAAGCTGAATTACATTATAACAGCATAAAAGATTATTAATACTGGAGCATTTCAGTATCCCCTTCCTTATGACTTAAACAGTAATTGAAGTGTCTCATATGTTTGAGTGTAATTGTTATTTGTTATTCATCATACTGGAAATTATGTATTCATAGGATCCTGGACATGTAAGTCCTGTCTCTCAGTTGACAAAATATAAAGTTACCATGATATATTTCATTTCGCTAATAACAAACATATGAGTAGTCTGTTTTCTAAATAACATAAGTTCAAACACTGGTTAATGGAGCGTTGTTTATAGTGCCAATGAAATAAAACACCTTAACTTGTTAAAGATGGAGTACACTTCCCTTTGTGGGAAGAACTGAACAAATTCCACCATGAATTTTCTTCGATTAAAAGAAAGGGGGGGCGGGGAGAGAACAACCCATTACTAAAAGTTTTTAACATCTCGGAGTTTCTTATCATTTGTTCAATTTTTAAATGTATTTTTCCAAAGCAACACCAGGATGAAGGTGGCGCAAATGATTCCTTCTGCCAATGAACTCCACCCAGAACATATATGGCATAGGTGAGCATTCCAGGTCAATGTGTCTAAATCCTTCTTCAGCAAGTCACACTGGGAATAATTTCCATTACAGAAATTACTAATGATATTTAGTAGATAGCAGTGAATCAGAAAAGAAAAAAATACTTTAGCAAATGAGAATTACAGGAAATTTACTCTGAATTTTACATTCTTATTTACAGAAGTACAAACACAAAGACTAGTAGTAGTTATCACTATATTGTATGTTCATCTTTACATCAGAGTACTACCTGTTTTTCAAGAAGTTGCATCATATTCTGATAATCCTGATCATTCTGAGGTCTCTCTTCTGTAAATTCATGGCTGTCTTTTAAAGTGCCTAAGTTGGATTTCAGCTGCATATTGGACTTCTGTAATTCTAACAATTGCTAAGAGGAAAAATATCTGTTAAAAACCCAGCATATATTCAAGAAAATATTATAGGACTGCAGTTTAATATGCAATTTGGTTTAAATTACAACTGGTTTAAGAGTTGGTGTATGCATCAGACTCTCCCCACAAATGTTTCTAAGCAGTAAAACAGCAGTAAAACATCTGAGGAAGTGAGCTGTAGCTCACGAAAGCTCATGCTCTAATAAATTGGTTAGTCTCTAAGGTGCCACAAGTCCTCCTTTTCTTTTTGCGAATACAGACTAACACGGCTGTTACTCTGAAACCTATCAGTTTTACTGTGATTACAAGGATGCAGGTTAGGAACTAGCACCAACAAAATAAAAGCAATTCTACTAAATTCATGCACATTGCTTTTCTGATGTGCCTGGATACTCACAGCTGTATCCATAGTCAGAAAACTTGGAAATGCAACTTTCTATCTTTGTGACAACACCCCAGGCAGTTCTACTCTCTCAGGACCTTGCTACGGAGGCTATTACTCCTCATCTATGTCACTCATAATCACCTACACTTGGTAGGTGCCGCCAGACAGTAATGATAAAATACTAACCAATTGCAAAACAAGAACTCAGTGGTTCAGGACTAAGAAAAGAGTAAATAAACATGTAACTTGTAGGCAGGATTCCCTCATACAAATGAGTGCAATTCAGAAAATAACTGAAAATATTTTGGAATTAAGGAGACAATACCAGAATATAACCATTAATTAATTAACTAAATATTTTTTAAATTTTATACAGCTCTTATAATGATAACATCATGATACTGCCCCCCTTTGTAAAGAGCTTTGAGATTTGCTAAAAGAAAGCATTATATAAGAGCTAGGTATTATTATGATATGTTTCAAATAATAAACCAAGATCAGTTCATTACAGACAATATTAACAGAAATTCCATATTTAAATCACTTACATTTTCTAATACAGTATTCTTTGCAGCTAATTCTTTAAACTCCTTCATAAACATCTCTTTTACTTTCTCTATTTCATCAGCCAATTTCTCTTTTTCTTCCTCTTTCCATTTATGAAAAGATTGCAGAATTTCTTCTTCTTTTGATCTTTGATGTTCATATTCCTGAAATTATTTTAAAATGTTACCCTAAGAATGCTCTCACTCTGTTCTCACGTACAAAAGAATGAAACATTAAAACTGGCAAATGTAATAGCTAAGTTATATGAATCAAATAGTTACAATATTGTGACATCAATTTTTAAGCAGAACTTCTGAGTGAAACCAATTATTTGAACGAGTATTTTTTCCCTTCTCTAAATAAACATCTGCAGCTCCTACAGGCACTTGCGTAAAGAATTTTGCCTAAAGACTGCATCACATTCCTCTCTTAAGTCTCAACCTGTAAGCTTTTGCTTTGCATTTATCACTTATGCTGTCCTTAACTCTTGTCTGAATAAGTCAATGGGAAGTTCTGCCAAAAAACTAAGGCCCATTTCCTTCTAATATATTGAAATTAATACAAGTTAAAAAAACAAAAACAACCGCAAAAGTTTAAGGCTACAAAGCCTTACCAATTTGCGTATTTTACAGACTTGTAAAAACATATTCATATTATCTGGCTGGTTCTTGCTTACACGCTCAGAGTCTAACTGATCATGATATGTGGGGTTGGGAAGGAATTTTCCCCCAGTTCCGACTGGCAGGAACCTTGTGGGGTTTTCACATTCCCCTGCAGCATGGAGTGCGAGTTACTTGCTGGTGTTATCTGGGTATATCTCACTTGGTCAATTCCCTGTCACTGCATGGGCCTCTTGCACTGGTGCACCTTGGCCCCTCCTATTCTCTGCCCATAGCACATAATAGTTTAGTCTCCCATGGTCTCTAGTGAGTTGGTCTAATTTCAGTTGGTGGGGTTATTATATGGGTACTGGCTGATACTGGTAGCCTGTGATATACAGGAGGTCAGACTAGAAAATTTGGTGGTCCCTTCTGACCTTAAAGTAAGGTAAATATGAGTCAACAAAGTAACATGGCTGCAAAAAAAGCAAACATCATTCTGGGATGTATTAGTAGGAGTGTTGTATCCACATACGAGAAGGAATTCTTCCACTCTAGTTGAGGCCTAATCAGCCCAGAGTAGAGTACTGTGTCCAGTTCTGGGCATCACATTCCAGGAAAGATGTGGACAAACTAGAGAAAGTTCAGAGAAGAGCAACAAAAATTATTAAAGGTCTAGAAAACATGATCTATGAGGGAAGATTGAAAAAAATGGGTTTGTTTAGTCTGGAGAAGAGAAGACAGAGGGGACGATACCAGTTTTCAAGTACATAAAAGGTTGTTACAAGGAAGAGGGGAAAAATTGTTCTCCTTAACCTCTGAGGAAAGGACAAGAAGCAGTGGGCTTAAATTGCAGCAAAGGAGGTTTGGATTGGACATTAGGAAAAACTTCCTAACTGTCAGGGTGGTTAAGCACTGGAATAAATTGCCTATGGAGGTTGTGGAATCTCCATCACTGGAGATTTTTAAGAGCAGGTTAGACAAACACATGCCACGGATGATCTATTTAATACTTAGTCCTGCCATAAATGCAGGGGACTGGACTAGATGACCTCTTGAGGTCCCTTCCAGAATTCTGTGATTCTATGACTCTGTGGGTTCAACTGTTACTATGTTATCAAGCAAACTATAATCCAATATTAATGAATCACACTACCAGAGAAAAACATGTAATCAATCCATCAGAACCAGCAAAATAAGAGCAAAAATAATGGCAGTGAGTAATCATCATTCCCTTGATGTGGAGTCCTATGAAATTCACATTTTTACAGCAAAAGCTCGCACAAGGTGCCCTCACAACTTTAAGTGAGAAAAATAAAAATTTTGAAATAAATATACAAAACAATTGGGCTAAACAGGGTAATTCTGGCTATCAGTAAATATAGTTGTGACTGATATATACAGATTGTAAGGAAGGGGGAATTTGAAATCTCGGGCTTGATAATGGCTTATACAGATTTTCAACTTAAAGTCATTACTTTTAACACAGTACTAGGAGAACAGTGACCAAAAAAGCAATCACTGTTTGATAGCTTTTCAGTGCTTACTGTATATGAAACAAACTACTGGGCTGAGTGTTGTTAGTGGCCAAATGCCCTCCAACACATGCTTCTAGGGGATATCAACGCAATGACGGCAAAGATAGTAGAAATGGCAGAAATACATCATAATGAGAAAGGTGTGTTCTTCTGGTACTGTACATACCATGATGTTCTCTGTTCTTCTGTACTAACAAGGACAGTTTCAAGGCTGGTGCATTCATCTTGAGGCAGTTGTTAGATATGATTAATGTGGGGAAAGCCCTGAGAAGTACTGGAAGTCCCCTACCTCCATGCTGCTGATATCCTGGAACTGCTCCTCAGAAATAAGGTTCTCTTCTTTCATAAGATCTGGATTGTGCTGGGCAGACCCTCTCACTCCACTGGTGTCTGTAGGGCGGCTACTGGAGTGGGATGCAGGCCCTTAGTTCAGAGTTACTTCTGTTCCCACTCAATATGGCTTGTCAGAACTCCACATGGAAGTGGGGGGAGGGGCAGCACACTCTGAGCAGAACAGCCTCACTATTAGGGCAGTGCTGGAGCTGAGCAGGAAGGGGATTTCTTCCCTTTCCTCCCTGGTATTTTTAGGCTTTCATATTGCTTCTTCTGCTCCATGGGAACTCTGGTGCCATCTAAGGCCCAGAAATTAAGATATCACTTCACAGAAAAGATGCCAGCTGCAGCTACCCAGCAGGGGCATGATACCTGGGCAAATTCTTGTGAGCCTACAGATGGAATCAGAGATGGAGACAAAAATTTTCATTCTGGATTGGTTGTCACCTGGCAGAGTGACGAAAGAGAGGACACACACCCAGCACCATGAAAACTATACTGCCACCTTCAGGGGATAAAGCTTATTTTAGGCCATTTTTATTGCTTTTTATGAAGTAGCTTCCTTCCACCGGAAAGTTTCTAGTTACTCTGTTAGTATAGTTGGGTGAATTTTACTGAGGTGGGTAAAATAATTCAACAAATCAGATATGTTCTTTTATTCTACTCACTATCCTTGTGCCTTACATATCAAATGCAACTTTGCTTTCTCAGTATTACTCTAACTGTCCTTGTTTCAAAGGTATAAACAGGGAACTGAATAGCTGAATAGTGGATTTTCTAATGGTTAAGTTAAAATATTTATCTATAGAAATGACATGTTATTAAATGCATATTGGGAGCATCATTAAATTAAGGTCCCACATACCTTGTAATAGGATTGACCTAATTATACAGGAAAACCCACAACTGTTGTTTCTGAAGTATTCTGATATGACAGACTGGAAACTTTACTGCAGCTTCAAGTAATTTTTTTAATGGATTACTATTAATTTAAAATAAAACAAATCAGACTATCCAATCAGTATCACTGGTGCTATTTAATTTGGTATTAAAAATTGGTATTTTATTGCTGCCCCTTACATTTTCAGTTTTTTTGTACACTGCAGAATTTTATACCAAACAGAAAACTACATTCTAGAAGTTCTCAGGGGAACCTGAATGCTTAAGTAAAAGACAGACGGGGCTTTTGGCACTTGGGAAGGCATAGCAGATAGTTTGGGGTTGCAAGATAAGCACATTATAGGAAGAAATGGTTAACAACAATGACATTTTAAATGATTGTCATTGGATTTCAGAGCTAAATGGGGCAATTCTCATGTCTCTAGAGCTATTGTTTCAGGCTGTCTGCAGACTCAGGCAGGTATCCCTAACATGCTTACACAGTCTCATTTAAAAATTCTCACTGCAACCATAGGGCTAGAAATTTAATTTAAAAAAATGAAAGCTTAAATTCATGAGGAAATTATGTGGTAAATTTACACCTGCAAATTCATGATGTATGTGTGTACTATATTTAAAAAGTAATAAATTAATAAATTTAGTACCAACAATGTCAGGAATTATGCAATTGCAAAATATAAATATACAAATTAACAACTGGAAAATGGGTGACTCAGGAAATTAGTACTGAGTCTGAAGCCACTTGCTTGACTCTGCAAACAGTAGTCATGACTAAAAGTTGTTAGTCTTTGGTGGACATTTGGCAACCTCTGCTGAAGGAGTCCAATTGCAAGTGGACAACGAAGGCAAAGACATAATCAGAGTTAGTATAATTGCTAGTAGTCTAGCAACATAAATTTATTTGGCCTCCATTTTCCTTCCACACTGTTGTCAGTTTGTGGATAAATTGTAGGCTTAAATTTTTAGAAATATGAGCACAGTCCCCTTCACGGGGGAAAAAAAACAGGCAATAGTAAGGATTTAAAGGGCCTAAGGAAAAAATGTAAATTTCCCCCCCTTCATTCTATTTTTTCCACCAATAATGCCCCAAATTCCTCCTGTTTCCCCTCAGGCCTCATATCAAGCCTCTGGCCTTATGACAAGGGGTTATGTCTCAGGTTCTCTTCCTACTACAATAGGGACAGAGGGCAAGTGAGGCCAGCAGCAGGCTTCAAAGGTCTCCCCTTTTTATTGTAAGGTTATTTAGTTCTGTAAGAAAATGATGGTTCATCTGGTAGGATAGGAAAGAGTTACCCCTTCTGAAGAGAGGGATATCTGGGGTGACAATGGGGATCAGTCACAGTGGCAGGATGTATTCAGCCAGCCCCTCCACATCCCTGTCTCTATACTTCCCTCCCCAAGTCATCCCATGACAGCCTGAACATTGTCAGGGGAAAGAGCTAGAGAGAGGCTCATGCCAGTGTAAGCATGAATTTCAGAACTTCTCAGGCAGCTCCCTAGCTAAGACTCATATAGTTTCAAAGGATCTGTTTTGGGTGCATCAAGATGTCTGTGACAGACTACTGGGATGGACTATTGCTGTGTGTTCTGTGCCATAAGGCAGACAATGCTTTAGCTGCATGAGCCATCTGTTCAAGCACTTGAACTATCAAATATGGACAGACTGGCTAGCATATCTAGCATATGCCCATGTTAGTTCAGGTCCATTATGCTGACATGAGAAATGTTCTTCAGCAATCTAGGATCAAAGATTCACATTGATGGGAATCAGAACCATGTTCCAAAGCAAGCTTTTCATAATGCTTTATTTATTTATTTAAAGATAACAGGCTTTGAGTTACTGTACTATAGCTCCTCACAGTCATGCTGATGACTGCAAGACTGAAAAATAGCCTCTCACTTCCAAGAGTATCTGACCTTACAAACCCAGTCCAGTACAGATAAGAAGTTGTGTGGAGGTGATTCATATCAAAAGCTGGGCAGCAACTTCTCTCGGTAAAAGGGCTTCACATCAAGGCTGCTTTAAAGCTGAATATTTTAAAACTTCATTCTAATAATAAGATAAAGACCAAATTTAGTCTGATTTTTAAAGCTACATTTAAAAAGCCTTATTTATAATTTAATGTTACCTATATTTGGTTCTCCTTGACTTTTTTACTCATTGCCAGTAAATGAACCATTCTCTTTCCCCTTCTGATCACAATCTTGCAGTTTCCTATAAGGGAATCTGACTAAGGCCATGTCTACGCTAGAGAGCTTACAGCAGCACATCTATACAGATACAGCTGAGCTGCTGTAAGATCGCTCATGTAGCTGCTCTATGCTGATGGGAGAGAGCTCTCTTGCCGACATAGCGCTGTTCACACCAGCATTTCTATTGGAGTAACTTATCTTGCTCTGGTGTGTTTTTCACACCCCTGAGCGACATAAGCTATACCGACAAAAGTGGTAGTGTAGACATGCCAAAGGGTATGTCTACTCAGCAGCTGAGAGATTTAATTCCCAGCTCAGTTAGATGTACATGTTAGCTCTGCTCAGGCTCGCACCTAAAAATAGCAGGATGGCAGGAGTGCAACAGGCAGCAGCTTGGGATAGCAGCCTGAACACAATCCTGCCTGAAAGCCTGGGTACATATTCGGCAGAATTGACTCCTTGAGGACCTGCTCCATGATTTTTCCGGGACTCAGGTGAGGCTGACTGGCCTGTAGTTCCCAGGATCCTCCTCCTTCCCTTTTTCAAAGGTGGGCACTACATTAGCCTTTTTCCAGTCGTCTGGGACTTCCCCCGATTGCCATGAATTTTCAAAGATAATGGCCAATGGCTCTGCAATCACATCCACCAACTCCTTTAGCACTCTCGGATGCAGTGCATCCGGCCCCATGGACTTGTGCTCATCCAGCTTTTCTAAATAGTCCCGAACCACTTCTTTCTTCACAGAGGGCTGGTCACCTCCTCCCCAGGCTGTGCTGCCCAGTGCAGCAGTCTGGGAGCTGACCTTGTTCGTGAAGACAGAGGCAAAAAAAGCATTGAGTACATTAGTTTTTTCCACATCCTCTGTCACTAGGTTGCCTCCCTCATTCAGTCAGGGGCCCACACTTTTCTTGACTTTCTTCTTGTTGGTAACATACCTGAAGAAACCTTTCTTGTTACTCTTAACATCTCTTGCTAGCTGCACCTCCAGGTGTGATTTGGCCTTCCTGATTTCACTCCTGCATGCCCAAGCAATATTTTTATTCTCCTCTCTGGTCATTTGTCCAATCTTCCACTTCTTGTAAGCTCCTTTTTTGTGTTTAAGATCAGCAAGGATTTCGCTGTTAAGCCAAGCTGGTCGCCTGCCATATTTACTATTATTTCTACACATTGGGATGGTTTGTCCCTGTAAACCTCAATAAGGATTCTTTAAAATACAGCCAGCTCTTCTGGACTCCTTTCCCCTTCATGTTATTCTCCCAGGGGATCCTGCCCATCAGTTCCCTGAGGAAGTCAAAGTCTGCTTTTCTGAAGTCCAGGGTCCGTATTCTGCTGCTCCCCTTTCTTCCCTGTGTCAGGATCCTGAACTTGACCATCTCATGGTCACTGCCTCCCAGGTTCCCGTCCACTTTAGTTTCCCCCACTAATTCTTCCCGGTTTGTGAGCAGCAGGTCAAGAAGAGCTCTGCCCCTAGTTGGTTCCTCCAGCACTTGCACCAGGAAATTGCCCCCTACCCTTTCCAAAAATTTCCTGGATTGTCCTTGCACTGCTGTATTGCTCTCCCAGCAGATATCAGGGTGATTGAAGTTTCCCATGAGAACCAGGGCCTGCGATCTAGTAACTTCTGTGAGTTGCCAGAAGAAAGCCTCGTCCACCTCATCCCCCTGGTCTGGTGGTCTATAGCAGACTCCCACCACGACATCACCTTTGTTGCCCACTCTTCTAAACTTAATCCAGAGACACTCAGGTTTTTCTGCAGTTTCATACTTGAGCTCTGAGCAGTCATACTGCTCCCTCACATACAGTGCAACTCCCCCACCTTTTCTGCCCTGCCTGTCCTTCCTGAACAGTTTATATCCATTCATGACAGTATTCCAGTCATGTGAGTTATCCCACCAAGTCTCTGTTATTCCAATAACATCATAATTCCTTGACTGTGCCAGGACTTCCAGGTCTCCCTGCTTGTTTCCCAGGCTTCTTGCATTTGTGTATAGGCACTTAAGATAACTCGTAGATTGTCCCTCTTTCTCAGTATGAGGCAGGAGCCCTGCCCTCTCGCGCACTCCTACTTCCTCCCGGTATCCCACTTCCCACTTACCTCAGGGCTTTGGTCTCCTTCCCCCGGTGAACCTAGTTTAAAGCCCTCCTCACTAGGTTAGCCAGCCTGCTTGCAAAGATGCTTTTCCCTCTCTTCGTTAGGTGGAGCCCGTCTCTACCTAGCACTCTTCCTTCTTGGAGCACCATCCCATGGTCAAAGAATCCAAAGCCTTCTCTCCGACACCACCTGAGTAGCCGTTCGTTGACTTCCACGATTCGACGGTCTCTACCCAGGCCTTTTCCTTCCATGGGGAGGATGGACGAGAACACCACTTGTGCCTCGAACTCCTTTATCCTTCTTCCCAGAGCCGCGTAGTCTGCAGCGATCTGCTCAAGGTCATTCTTGGCAGTATCATTGGTTGATTCTTCTATTTGAATTAAACTTTTTTCAGCATCAAGGGCTGCTCTCCCCTTGTTTCCTTTGCATAGCCTCTTGTACAAAACAATGGTTTCTACTGTGAGGTCAGCAGCAGAAGTAAAGGGAACTTTATAACCATGCTATGCAGAAGAAAGTTACCAAAATAGTAGGAAAAGTGGGACAATTTACAATGCAATATTAAAACTAAATTACATTTATAAAATTTAGATCAAGATTGGTCTTTAACTAAGTCTGTCTTATTTAAAAACCAACTCCACACTGCCCCTTATTCATAGAATGCACTCCTTGAAGTTATCTGTTAGGCCTCTATCCTCTCCTCCTTAAAATCCATCCTAAAAACTCACCCCTCTTGTGATATTGACAGGATAGCTGATTTTATTTGAAAAGAAGCAAAAATTGCAAGATGATTTGGAACGATCAGAAATTATCAACTTGTGCAGTAGCTTAACTATATAACCACAATATTTCTTTATTTCTTTGTTACACCTATTCTCTCTTCCCCGCTTGTAGATCCTATTGCAATTCACATTAATAACAACAGTAATAAAATAAAGCCCTTGCACGTAACTACCCACTAAAGCAATATTACTGCTTTTAAATTTTTTCACTTTCCACTTTTGCTTCATCTCTTGTCAACCCTCCACAATGGCTGAGGCTACCTACTGCTTCAAGGTTACTGAAAGCCTTTGGCTGGCTGCTTACCTAGGGTTCAAAGGCTAACATACAAGTTGAAGTGATATTCCTTGCATTTTCTCACCATTACCCTCTTCTTACTCTCCCTGCTTTAAACTGTTAACTCATGTCTTGCCTATGTTAGATTGAAGTTCTCATGGCAAAGAACATCTTACTGTTTATAAACCATCAATTAAACTTACAGAGCTGTATCTAGCAAGTGCCCAATCACCACAGTGTCTAGGCACTATATGATTTTTTAAATAATAAATAGTATTATAATATTCTGCATTCTATCTGCTCCAATAAGAGCTTTTTGCCATTCTGATGACTGACAGGTGCTAACAGTAGCAGTGCCTTTCATATTGGTTCCAAAATACATTCAAGAAGGGACAGTGGAAGGTAACAAATAGGGCTTTTAAAATTGCAGGAGGTGATGCTGATGTGGCACAGGAACAATGCTGCTAAACAGAAAAATCTTATTTAAGTTTTCATTTAGTTCTGTTAACCTCATTTGCAAGCTACATGATCAGTGAACACAGTCCAGAATACTGATTCCTGTAGGATGTTGCTAATACTTAATATATACTACCTTAGAAAATCTGGCCATGTGAGCTTGTTGTTCAGCTTCTAGGAGGGACTTGGTGAGCTGCAACTGCTCCTTCAACTTATCGATCTCATCCTGTAATTTATCTGTCTTTGCTTTCTTCTTTTGTTCTGCTTGAAAGAAATATACATTTGCAAAATGTTAATTATATTTTTGGGAAATGAGATTTTTCCTACAGATGTCTTTTTTCTATGCTTCTCCAACCTTTTCATTCTGTGAACCACTACTCTCACAGATCATCTTTCCTCCCAATATCACAATTCCTCATAGATTGCTTCTCAAAATAATACATTCTCTGGACTACTAGAATAAGATCCATGGGCCATAGGTTGACAGCCATTGTCTTATTGAAAATATAGCATGTGAAATAAGCTTATGAAATATTTAATATTAAAAATGAACTAATTTGACATAGATAATCTAATTTCAACATGTTTTATAGGAATGTAAGGGGCAGAAGGTCAAAGGAGGAATGAAAGGCATGACTCCCAAATATATAATTCTGCAAGATTCATTAAAGGATGTTAATTAGTCAATTTCTTTATCAGTCCATATAGAGATACAACTTTGATTATTCAACCAGGGTGCTAAACTCAGCAATCCAGCATAATAATCGTTGTTACACTACTTTATTTGGTAGATTATTGTAAAATAATTTTCTTAAAAACAATACTGCAGATCAGGAAGTGGAATTATATCAGGATACCTGCACTTCAAATTGTTCAAGGCATGTGGCCTTTGGTCTTGTGACTCACAACATTAAATATGCATGAGTTAGCAATTCAGTATACATGGTTAGAGGTGTATGGTAAAGAGACTTTGTCAGGTTGCTTCAGAGGAATTTGCATGTACAGAGTACTGCTACATTTTTATTCTTGTCAGCATAAATGATGAATTTAGGGATTTTCTTCTTTGCCTCTTCTGCTTTGTGTCAACTGAAGAATATTTATAGTGTGAAAGACATTCTTCATATTTTTGCTTGTTTTACCCCAATATATTTTTCTCACCATGTGTGTGATTCATTGTTGCTGGGAGCTGGTGTTCTTTAGCAATGGGAAAGGTGTTAGGGAACGAAAGTGGGGGATGGTGAGCCAGAGAGGTTGGCAATGGAGCAGGAGCAGCTGGATAGCGGTGGTCAGGAAGCAAGAGCAGCAGGGAGCAAGAGAAATGGGCTAGGGGGAATGATATAGGATGGAGACAGGGTTTGAACACTAGCCTGAGAGGCCAATAAAATAGCAGTAGTTGAAGGAACTGCAAGATATGTTGGTAAACTGGTAGAGGAAAGCAGCTATGATGTGCTTGGAAAAGGAGGGTAATGGGAGGAATGGCAGCCAATTGAGCTGGATTCATTCTGTATTAGCAAGAAGAATTACTGTGTGAGGGGAGTGCTCCAACTCTTTGAATACTTAGGGTATGTCTACACTGCAATAAGACACCCACAGCTGTGCCAGCTGGCTTGGGCTTGTGGGGCTTGGGCTAAGGGGCTGTTTAATTGTAGTATAGATGTTCAGGCTCAGGCTGGAATCTGGGCTCTAGGATCCTTCCCCCGCATAGGGTCCTAGAGCCCGATCTCCAGCGCAAACCTGAACATCTACACCGCAATTAAACATCCCCTTAGACTGAGCTCCTTAGCCAGCTGTGGGTTTTTAATTGCTGTGTAGACACATTCACAGTTACTCCCATTGTTCTGCTATGTACTCAGATACTGCAGTGATGGGCAAACTTATAAAAACCTAGATAGATTGATAAAGTGGCATGTCAAGATTAAAGATGGATACATTTTTGAGTGTACATTTTAAACAATTTTTTGACAGTGACCCTTAAAATGAAATTCTGGGAACAGAAGTTTCACCTATCTAATCTAAACAAATTCATAAGTTTCCCTATAACTATCACATTGTACTATCACTATTAATTTATTGTGGGCCTGATCCAACTCTTGCTAACTTCACTGGAGGTGGAGTGGATCCTATAATGATAACAAAACTTTTTTTATAAAATGTACTTTTCCATGGTACATCCTGTTCAGTGGCAATACCACCCATATTTTCACAGTTTTCAAATACTCAGAGGAAGCAATTGCTCTGAATTCTGCCACTGGCAAAGGTATTCAGCAGGAACTCAGTTTGAAAAATGATTCTAAACATGGCAGCATGCTATTCCATGTTTATAATCTTTCAGTGAAATAACTGCCATATCACATTTGGTCAGTTTACGTGATCTGTCTGTCAAATGTACAAACTCACTCTGGGGCTTATAAGTCAAATGGCTTCCTTCTGGGTCACACAAAATCCAAATTGCATATCCTGAATATATTTTACATATTTCTATATCACCTTAACTTTCCTGATCGTGTGAAAGTACTCACCAGTGTGAGATTCTTCCTTATGGCGTCGTTGCATATGACTTTGTAGAAAGGAATAGTTCATAAAAGCCTTATCACAAAACTGACACTACAAAATACAGATAGATATTTGTCTTAGGTAACAACATTAAGTGCTGTTTTTTTTAATTATAACAGTTAACATTTTTTGAATTAGCCTATTACATTTCTCTGTACAGTAGCCCATTCTTGTACATGGCAACACTGTGATACTGATTTGAATTCCAACATTATTCAATTTAAATGACATAGCATGCTGGTGATAACCGATGAAATATTCAAGCTTGAGTAGTAATGTTAGGAATCATATCCTCTGTAAGATTAAGCCACTAGAAAGTGATAAGGTCATAGACACTTGAGAATGTCTGGCATTCTAGTCAAGACAAGGCGATGATTGAGAATATTGTGAGAAAAGACACAAACACACTTTCTAATTAATGTTATAATTAGAGTGGAAAACAAGTTTAAATTATTACCCTTATTATCACTCACTCTTAACTTTAAAATAAAATCTCCATTTGGGCTGAAATGCTCCAAGTTTGGTTTTAAAAAACGTGAAATATGAGGAATATCCATGCCACTATTTTGGATTACAAAAACTGAAAAGAAAAATACATGTACTTTCCCATTGTGAAATTGTATTGCCACACTTTCTCTCCTTCCAATATATATAACTCAACAATAGCTGAACGGAGAAATTTGGCATTTAACAGTGCATACTTTGAACTATATATCCATGTTGGGATGGGGGGAGTGGGAGGTTGAATCATAAAATACCATAGGTCATCCAGGCAATGTGGTAGTGTAAGATTACTTGTGCTTTGTAGAGTCTAGTTTTAAATGTGCCAAGAAATGGGGATTCCATCCCTACTTTTGATAAATTATTATATATGAATACCTTCTTTTACTATGCTAAAATTCTTCCATTCTGCATATTGTTATCGGGACACATCCCACCCCTTAATCTATGGTTGCCAACTTTATAATGTTTTAAAACTGGACACTCCAGCAAGAGTGCCAGAACATCCCCCACTCTGCCCTCTTCCCCCGCCCCAGACCCTACTCCTGCCCCACCTCTTCACCCCCGCCCCCAAGACACCACACCCCATTCACTTCTCTTCCTCTCTCCCCCCGTCACTCACTGCTTTTCCCCTCTGCCCAGGTCAGAAGGGACTCACCAGTGGAGCCAGGCTGGGAGTTGCAGTCGCCCAATGCAGATAGGAGGCGGCCCTGACTGAATAGGAGCTGGCATGGGTAATCATCCAGCGCCTCCCTGCCTCCCCAGCCTGCAGTAACTGGACTTTCCTGTCAAAAACTGGACACCTGGCAACCCTACCCTAATCACGAGACAGTCAAGGCATATCTCTAGCCTTTTCTTATAAATCAATCTCCCCAGCCCTCAAAGGTCTTCTGTAGCTCATTCACCCTCCTCTGAATTAATGAAATTCCCAGAAAGTAAAAGCAATTCCAGGTGTGATGGTGCCAGAGCTATGTAAATATTTATTAGCTCCCATCCCAGAATACAATGTTTGCAGCCCAAAATTGCATTGACTTTTTGTTTCCTTCCCATATTATACTGAAAACTCTGATGAAATTTGAAGAAACCTACTATCCTTAGACATTTTTAGCATTACTGCTTTTCAGGACACTTAGAAAGGGAATGAGATAAGGAAAAGTAGAGTTGTGGGGGGAATCATGCTGGAGAGAATAATAGGGAGGAGGAGCTGGAGCAAGAAAGGGGGACAGTTGCAGATAAATAAAAGCAATGTTTATTAGGATCCAAAGTAATAACAAAATACAGCAAAACCTCACTGATTCACATAGCACAAACCTTAAAGAATCTGCCTCCCACCCAACCTTTCAGGACAAATATAACAGCAGAGGAGGTAGTAAGGTGCCGAATTACATACTTCGTTTTTTTATACAAAATATACTACAGAACATTTACACATTCTTTATGATTTGTCCTGCCTCTAATGATGTGTATTTAACACATTCGTTTACACTCATCTTTTATAAATGTAGATATGAATTTTATCAAATTTGGATCCTGTTGGTATATTTTAAAGCTTTTTAATTCATCCTTAAAGTACATTTTGCTCATTTTAAGAGTACATGAACAAAATGTACAGCTGTTGAAAGCGATTGACCAGGTTGTGAATCAAAACCCCTCATTTCTTCATAAGGTCTGATGGCTAACTATCCTTGGCTATCGTATATGTTTTAAAACATACAAATCTGCTTGAGGGAGCCACAACTGCACACTTAAGTCAGTCAGTCACACTGATGTGATATGAATGTAAAAGACAATTTCAAACTTGCACAGCAGATTTAAAATCTGTTCATTATAGCCAAATTCCCAGGTCTCATCTAGAATTTAAAATTCTACTACTGATGGCTAGTGTGATATTAAATATACATGTCTTGCAACCACCACTAAAACCATTAATAATTAAGTTACATTTTGTTGGATACATGCAAGGAAGTACTGACATAAAACCTAGATAGAGAAGGTATAGTATGGCAGCAAAGCAAAGAACCATCGGGGATCTTACACTATAACAGATTGCGCATGATTTATGGTATTAAATTGGCTGTGAAATACTATTATCCATTCAAGCACTAAACTCATGTAGTAGAAGCAAGCTCTTATTCAACAATTAACACATGGAATGTTTATACTATGTGCCTATTACTGGTGACAATATTCCTCTAACTATTTTTCATAGTATTAAATACAAAAAAGCTTTTATGTAACATTAAGACCTTGTGCAAATCATCACAATATGAGAAATTCAAATATAGTAGAAAGCTGACATTCCTTCATGAAGAAAGACATTGTTTGAGTTTTTGAGCCTTAAAATGATCACACCTTAACAGCAATTCCATTTGACAGTTCCTATTTTTACAGTTTTCACTTGTTCTGAAGGTGGATTAAAGACATTAAACTTAAAACTCAAAACTCAATTACTGTGCATCACATTGAAAATAAAGTGCACATGCATTAAGAAAGGCAAGTGACTGTTTACAGCCTTGCTCATAAAGGGGCCAAAGCTTTAACGGGCATGGAACCTGAACTACCCACTGCGCAAGACTAGCAAAAACCCTATTGTTTGGCACTCCAGGACAGCCAAATGTTTAATACAGACAAGTGATATGTAATTGTTGGCTATGAGACAGCCTGCACTTACAAATACTAGAAATGGATAACATGGAGTCCTCCAAGTTCAGACCCAAAATGCTCACACCATTTTACAGATATTATTCAATATCATTTTCTGAACTCACCCCTCACTAAATCTGTCTAATTCTTAGAGATAATAATTTACTCCAAAGCATAAAAGGGGGAGAAAGAACTTTTTATTTTATATGACCTTAAATGGAAAATGAGACAAATGCCACTGAACAGAAGAAGGAAGATGAACTATACTCCAAGCCCAGTATTTTGCTTGATTCTTCTTCTGGCTCCACTCAGCCAGATAGGGCCTAAGTGTATTTTGAAGAGAATGCACATATTTGTGCTCTCAAATACAATAAGGGGATTACTTGACATTCAGTTGAGTTTACAATTCAATTGATGCAAGGGCTCACTCTGTTTCCATTTTCAACCCAGGTCAGATACTCTGGTCAAACAAGAAATCTAGAGCTTTTGAAATGCAAATCACATCAGCAGCTTCTCCTTAAGGCCCCGATCCTGCAGCTGAATCCACAAGGACCCTGCATTTGCACTGTGTCCTAATGAATTCTGCCCACATGGATACCATTACAAGACCGGGGCCTAAGTGAGGGAAACATACAACAAATAGCATAATTTGTTTTTAAAAATACAGAATTTTGGACAAAAAATATATATCTTCCTACTGGACCACTGAATGTAAGATGGAATTTTTCCTTAGTCAAGACATCTTAGAGAAACAAAACTTTTCCTAGCCCACTGACATGCTGATGTTCCCTCTAATCCGGGTTGAAACACGTTGCTGGTACAGCATGGGAAAGCTTGCATTGCTCCTACCTATGCTGTACCTATTATTTGGATAAACAGAACTTTGACTTTCAGGAGTGTCAGGCTAGAGCATCTTTCAGTAGAGTTAAATCAACTTTAAATACACACACACAAACACACAAAGTTGGCCCAAGATCATGTTTGCCAAGTTTAAGCCCAGTATAGTCTTTAAATTTCAGAACACCTTTTAAGGCAGTTATAAATTCCCAAAATAGTTGCTGGGGAAAAAAATGAGAAAGCTGATACACCCTTAAACTGTTAATCTTTCTAAGACTTAATGTGCCCTATTCTCCCTTGTCTGCCTTCCACCTTACCTAATCATTTGCTTCAGAGTCCCTTTAGGGATATCACACAGGATGGTGAAATGAACACAAGCCTGAAAAAAGCTCATCGGTAACTAGGATGAGCTGGAAATCAAACGCCTCCTCTCTAAAGCTGTATGAGATTCCGGCCCCACAGTGCTGGGAATGAAACCGCAGCCTCTGGGGTATTTTGATGGGGACAAAGAACAAGGAGTACTTGTGGCACCTTAGAGACTAACACATTTATTTGAGCAGAGGTGCCACAAGTACTCCTCCTCCTTTTTGCTGATACAGACGAACACGGGCTACCACTCTGAAACTTGATGGGGAAAGGACGGGGCGAGGGGGGGGGGAGCATATCCGCAAGGTAAGGAAGGTCCCTGCCCGCCCTGCGGTTGCACCGCGGGAGGGGGGGAGCACGAGCCGCGGCTAGAAGCGGGTCTCACCTGGTGATAGCTGGCTCTAGCCTCCAGCATCATCTGCTGGGTGCTGATCATCTTCTTCCGCTGCCTGCACTCCTCCTTCAGCAGCTTCATCTCCTGGGCGCGCCGGGCCGCCTCCTTGCCCGCCTCACCGAGCTGGGCGTCGGCCGCCCGCAGCGCCTGCTCGCGGCCCCGCAGCTGGGCGCCCAGGTGCTGCTGGCAGTGCAGCAGGTACTCGATGGAGAGCTGCGCCAGGCGCACCAGCTTGAGCAGCAGCGGGTCGGCGGGGCCCTGGCAGTGCGGGCAGCGCAGCCGCTCGGCGCTGCAGAACGTGACGTGGCCCAGGTGCTCCTGCAGGGCCGCCACGTCCAGCTCGCCCGCCACCCTCTCCACGTCCACGGCGCTCAGCCGGCGCCAGTCCGGGCTCCCGCGCCGCGGCCGGAACTGGAAGGCGGGTAGGGGGCCCGACGCGGCGGCGCTGCCCATCCCGGCCGGGCTGCAGGGCGAGCGGGAGGCACCGCTGGGCGCGGGGCCCCGAGTCCTGCCACCAGGCGTCCGGCCCCGGCCTCAGGCTCCGACCGTGCGCCGGGCCGCGGAGCCCGGAGCCCCCGCCCCGGCCGCTCGGCGTCTGCCGCGTTGCTATGGCAGCTGCGGGGAGAGAGCGAGAGTGAGACGCCTGGTACCTCCCCCGCCCCCCATCCACACACACTTCACTTCCTCACCCCCCTTCGCTTCCTCATCCCCCATCCCAAACACCTTCCCACCCCCACCCACCAGACCCCCCTTCGCTTCCTCATCCCCCATCCCAAACACCTTCCCACCCCCACCCACCAGACCCCCCTTCGCTTCCTCATCCCCCATCCCAAACACCTTCCCACCCCCACCCACCAGACCCCCCTTCCCTTCCTCATCCCCCATCCCAAACACCTTCCCACCCGCACCCACCAGACCCCCCTTCGCTTCCTCATCCCCCATCCCAAACACCTTCCCACCCGCACCCACCAGACCCCCCTTCGCTTCCTCATCCCCCATCCCAAACACCTTCCCACCCCCACCCACCAGACCCCCCTTCGCTTCCTCATCCCCCATCCCAAACACCTTCCCACCCCCACCCACCAGACCCCCCTTCCCTTCCTCATCCCCCATCCCAAACACCTTCCCACCCGCACCCACCAGACCCCCCTTCACTTCCTCATCCCCCATCCCAAACACCTTCCCACCCCCACCCACCAGACCCCCCTTCGCTTCCTCATCCCCCATCCCAAACACCTTCCCACCCCCACCCACCAGACCCCCCTTCGCTTCCTCATCCCCCATCCCAAACACCTTCCCACCCCCACCCACCAGACCCCCCTTCGCTTCCTCATCCCCCATCCCAAACACCTTCCCACCCCCCCCACCTGACCCCCCTTCGCTTCCTCATCCCCCATCCCAAACACCTTCCCACCCCCCCCACCTGACCCCCCTTCGCTTCCTCATCCCCCATCCCAAACACCTTCCCACCCCCCCCACCTGACCCCCCTTCGCTTCCTCATCCCCCATCCCAAACACCTTCCCACCCGCACCCACCAGACCCCCCTTCCCTTCCTCATCCCCCATCCCAAACACCTTCCCACCCCCACCCACCAGACCCCCCTTCCCTTCCTCATCCCCCATCCCAAACACCTTCCCACCCCCACCCACCAGACCCCCCTTCCCTTCCTCATCCCCCATCCCAAACACCTTCCCACCCCCACCCACCTGACCCCCCCTTCACTTCCTCATCCCCCATCCCAAACAACTTCCCACCCGCACCCACCAGACCCCTCTTCACTTCCTCATTCCCCCATCCCAAACACCTTCCCATCCGCACCCACCAGACCCCCCTTCAATTCCTCATTCCCCCATCCCAAACACCTTCCCACCCCCCAGACCCCCCTTCACTTCCTCATTCCCCCATCCCAAACACCTTCCCACCCGCACCCACCAGACCCCCCTTCACTTCCTCATTCCCCCATCCCAAACACCTTTCCACCCCCACAGCTTCACCCCCCTTCACTTCCTCATCCCCCTTCCCAAACACCTTCCCATCCCCACCCACCTGACCCCTACCCTTGTTCACACCGCCTCACTCCCTCATCCGTACACACTGCACCGCCTCACTCCCCTCGTCCCCAAACACCTCACCACCTCACTCACCCATCCGTAACCACCTCACCCCCCTCGTCCCCAAACACCTCACCACCTCACTCACCCATCCGTAATCACCTCACCCCCATACTCCTTATCCTCCCATCTTCAAACACCTCCTCATCCCCATACCCCTCACTGCCTCACTCTTCCATCCCCAAACACCTCACCCCATCCTCACCACTCTATCCCCAAACACTTTATCCCCCCCCACACCATCCTTCCTCACCCCCGAACACCTTGCACCCCTGCATACACAACCCCTCCCATATACACCTCAGCTTCTCATTCTTCCAGTCATTTCCAAACACATTCCATATCACCCCCTCCCCAGACACCCCTACACAACTCATATTGTATACACACCCCACTGTACACCCTCCTCATCCTCACAGTCACCCCTGTATCCTATACACATTCCACATAGCATTCACCCCACAAACACATCCTACATTTCTTCCCCTCCAGCCATTTCCTATGAACATCACACAACCCCTTCCAGTACACCTCACCCACTAGTCATACGTTTCACATCTCCCATTTCCAATATACACCCTTGTATAATTCATCCCCATATATGACATATACAACCAAAATCTACTCCCATACACATAAAATGCACATCTACTGCCATACAGAAGGACAGAGAGAGCACATGCGTGCACACACGAGATTAGGGTCTTGTTTTTATTCAAAGTTGCACAGGTTTAATTAAAGGTGTGATTTTTTTTAAACCAATTCGGGTAAACCAGATAGTTTATGTAAGTGCTTCATTTGTTCAATCAATATTAAACCAAGTTTAGGAGTGTTCACACAGGGTTTTGAACTGGTTTAAATAAGGCCTGGTCTAGGCTACAAACTTAGACTGACGTAAGTTGCCCTGCGTTGACCTATTCCTGCATGTATCTACACTCAAATTTGTCTTCAGCCAACTCCAGCGATGCAGTAAAACCACCTCCCCAAATGGTATAGAGCAGGGGTGGGCAAACTTTTTGGCCCGAGGGCCACATCTGGGAATAGAAATTGTATGGCAGGCCATGAATGCTCACAAAATTGGGGTTGGAGTGTGTGTGTGGGGGGGGGGTGAGGGCTCTCGTTGGGGGTGTGGGCTCTGGGGTGGGGCTGGGGATGAAGGGGTTTGAGGTACAGGAGGGTGCTCTGGGCTGGGATCAAGGGGAGCACAATAGATCCAGTACTGCGCTACAGTCCTGACACTTCTACAAGGAATTGCATGCCATACTATGTGGAGATCCCACTAGCACCCAGCAGACCACTGTGGATACCTTTGAGGAACCTGAGACAGAGACCTCTGCAGTGAACACCAAGGAGGAGTAGGAGGGAAGATGCAGTGGGTGACTCCAGCCATGCCACGAGCTGGGACCTGTTTGAGACCGTGCCACAATCTAACCAGTCCCACCAGGTAAAATGCAGATGAGCCTGATCAAGGGGAAGGGAACTTGCGTAAGTGTGTAAGGCAAAATGCATACACGTTTAAATTTAAAGATGACACTCAGTCTATCCCCAAGTTAACAAGAGAAAGATATCGACTTTTCATTGTTTTATTTGTAGGAGAAGAGGTAGGGGTATAACAAACAGAGCAGAGTTGCATCTGATTTTCATTCCCCTGTTGGTTAGGCTGGGGAGGGAGGGATGTAGAGCACTTCATGTGCATAGGGATGTTCCTTTTATCCACCAGAGACATCTTGATGAAACTTTCATGGAGATACTCCACAATCTTCTCCGGAAGATTTCTAGAGATGGCTGCCTTATTTCTTCTTCCACGATAGGGCACTTTCTTATGCCACTCTGTGATGAGTTTGGCTAGCACCATTGCAGTAAACAGGCTAATGGCATACAGGCCTGGGCGGGTTCAGAACGTCAGCAACTGTGCTCTCTGTGCCTTTGTTACCCTGAGGAGTGAGATATCGGCTAAGATCACCAGAACCTGTGGAAAATAGTGCCAATATTCAGTGCCATTGCTCTATACTCATACCCATGGAATAGGGACTGAAATTTTATAGCTTCGTGGAACAGAAAATCCTTCCCACCTTGCCCTTGGTGGGCTGTATTCATCATAGCTGGGGCTGGAGAGCAGTGCTATGCAGAGGTGTTCTAAAGCTGAAGTGTTAATAAGCATTTCTTATTAAAAGTGTTTTTGGGAATAACGGAAGGGAGTTTTGAAATTTATCTTTCCCTTGTGATTGTAAATCCTGGAGTACATGTGTCTGTTTTTATCAGCAGCTTCTGGCAGGGCGGCCTTAAGGGGAGCCCTCTCCCCATCTGCAGAATTCCTGACCCTGATGAGGAGGAGAAAGATGAAAGAGGACATGTTCTGCAAGATCCTGCAAGCCAGTGCTGCAACAGACTGTGAACAAAGGGCTCGGAGGGCCAATATTACTGATACCATGGAAAAAAGACAGAGAAGACAGACCCAGAAGTCCCACCAGGACATAATGAGTCTTCTCAGGCTGCAAACCCAAATGCTGCAGACTGTGATGGACCCGCAGGTTTAAAAATCTTGGACTCTCCACCTATTTCAGTCCTTGAAGAACTCCGTGGTCGCTGCCCCCATGCTCCAACATACCATGTGGCATTATATGGCACATTGTTACCCTTGCTACTCGAAGCTGGGGACAGCAAGGAAAACCACAGCTTCACATACACTGACCTGCAAGGACTACGGTTCATGTATGTGTAGCCACAACTGTCTACATTTGTGCACTGAAGTGGATATACATGTTTACTTCCTTTTTAATAGTAAATTTTCAGCCCAATAAGTTATGTTAAAAATGTGGATAGCATCACCTGTGGGGTTTTTTGCACACTGATTTTCTATGCTGTTCCCCCACCCCCCCATTCAATAAAGTTCTAATTTTGGATTATCAAATCATCTTTCTTGCATCACAACAAATATTGTAGAATGCATAGTGATACGCAAAGCAAACTACTTATAAATACGCACCAAACACCACATAATTCATAGCTTCAGGAAAACACCCAGTCATATTTATAAATGTACAGTAAGCACTATACAGTTCTTAGCAACATCCAGAGCTCCAGGCACAGAGAACACTGTCCACCAGAGAACACTACTGTGGCTGGCCATTAAAATGCTCTGTCAAAGCCTCCCTCAATTGCATAGCTCTATGTTGAGCTCTTGTAATAGTTCTTGTGTTTGGCTATTCAGAGTCAGCAGACAGCCATTCCACCTTCAGCCTATATCTGGCATCAGCTTTTTCCCTTTGCCTCACAGATATGCAGGACAAAACAGGAAGCTATAACCATTGGGATATTTTTCTTACTGAGAATCAATCTAGTGACTAAAGCAAGCACTGCCAGCATCTCTTCAATCTGCCAATAGCACGTTCAACAGTCATTCTGCACCTGCTGAGCTGTTAGCTGCACCTTGCCGTGGCCAAAGAATAGCTTCATGAGCCAAGGGAGCAAAGTGCAGGCTGTCCCCCCTAGAAACAGTATCGGCATTTCAGTATAGCCAATGGTAATTCTTTGGTCAGGAAAGCCAGCAGGTTTCTGAACAGTCCCGTGTTCTTAAAGATATGAGTTCTTAAAGACTGAGATTTTCATATTAGTGAAGCATCCCCAGAGATCTGCCAACAGTTGTATAACCATGGAAAAATAACCCTTTCTGTTGATGTACTCTGTGGCAAGGTGGGTTGTTGTCAAAATAGGGATATGTATGTCTCTATCATCCTACCAGTTCAGGAACCCCACTGTTGCACATTGTTGAGTGTCACTGTCCTTTGCAGCAGGATACAATTAACGGACCTACACACTTGTACAACATCAGTCCTCATTGTGGATTTTCCAAATCCAAAATTATTTCCCACCCACCAATTGCAATCTTGTATTGCAAGCTTCCAGAGTGCAATCACCACTTGCTTCTCCACTGGCAATGTAGCTCTCATTCTGGTGTCCATGTGCTGGAGGGTTGCTGCAAGCTTGGCACACTGATCCAGGAATGTGGCCTTCTGCATCCAAAAGTTCTGCAGCCATTGCTGATTGCCCCACCAGCATTACGATGCAATATCAGCAGTCAGCTTTTGTTTCTCAGATCCACAACCAGTGTTCCATGAAGGCCACCAACAACCTTGAATTATTTTCGTTATGCCCCTCAGCAAACTGTCCTCAAAGAAATCCTCATGTCCCCAGTTGTTGCGGGTCCTGAGGGTACAGGAAATCCAGGAGAACCTTGCATCCTGTATTTTCAATGTTCATGAGAATAGCGTGTAACCCATGTGCCTAATAGGGAGATACCTCTTTAAGAGGCCCATGTGGAGGTAGAAGAGAATTGTGTCTGGGGACTTCATTGTTTCTAGCCCTCCACATCCAGAAGCATCTGGATTTTGCGTGTGGTTGTGGTAGTTTGGGGTATGCTCCAATAGGTTCCCTGTTGCTGGGGTCAGACTCCATGAGGACAAGAAGTCAGGGTAGCTGCTTTACAAAAGGCCATGTGCCCTGTGTGAGTTGGGAGAAGCTGAGCCCAGGAGCAGAAAGCAAGCTGTTTCCTCTAACCCTGAAGCATTTTGCAGCAGGTTAGTGATATTGTTAACCCTCTAACATGTAAGCATGGGTAATGTTAATTACACAAAGGAGAAATTGGGAGGGAAAAATAATTTCTTCTATTTTAACTGTATACTTTGAATGTTTTTTTTATTTTAGCCAAACTGTTTTAGTTAAATTATCTCAACTAGTATGACTCACCAACTTTTCTTTAAATGTAGTAATCGAGAACGAGTCATTTATATTTTGCTATTCTCAGTTTTGTATTTTCTTGCAACAGGTTGGTTTGTTTTTTTAAAATCTGTACACTTAACTGAGTGGTTGGTTAATCAGTTAGCTGGCTGGCTAACAGTGATTTTAACAGAGGAAGAGTCCGCATGGATCCCATGAAGATTCCTATAAGCAAATGGAGGGAAGATGATGTTTTAGACTCAGCAAACTGTATAGATTGGTGATCAAAGACTCTGAGACTCAGGTGAACTCAACCTAAGCTTTTCGGAGCTCTTCTTCTTCTCACTGTGTTTCTGTGGGGACTGAACTGTTGATTTTAATTTGTTTTCTTTATTTATGTAGAACTGTGAAAATAATCTATGTGGATTATAAAATAGCCATGTTATGTTGTAAAAATTAAATTGTTGTTATTTGTTTTTTTATCGTAAGTTTTTATAAAGTTGTTAGTTAATTAAATTCATTTCTTTAGTTTCTTTCGGGATATGAATGTGGGGAGGTTAGCCCTGTGCGATCCTTGATGAAAATCCTTAGAGATTGAATTCTGGGTCTCCAGCTACTTTTCTATGGGAATTGGGGTTTTTTTAGGCACTGGAGAAGGGCAATGAAGTGAACTCTAGTCCACCCAAAGGTTACAAACGCACAGCTCTGTGGACTCCATACTTCTGTCAGAGATGGCAGAGACCAAGGAGTGCCATGCAGGTTTGTGGGATTATTTTAAAGAGTACTTACTACAACTCCTGAGGAAGCTCGTAGAAGGAAGGTAATATGGATGGGGAGTGTTCAGCTGTTGTGACCTGCACTGGATGTGCCATGTTTGTCTTTCTTCCGCAGGACAGAAGCGACTTTGTCTGTACAAAGTGCAAGCTGGTCTTCATATTGGAAGAGAAGGTTCAAGGTCTGGAGCAACAGGTATCGACCCTGCGTTGCATAAGAGAAACTGAAGATTTCCTGGACAGACGTCAGGATATGCTTCTACGGACACAACGTTCTGCAGATTCAGAGCAGGCTGCACTGCGGGGACAGGAGGATGGTGAAGAAATTTGGTAGCATGTGACCTCCAGAAGAAGAAAGGGAAGCATCCATGTACCAGCAATGCAGATACAGATAAGTAACCGTTTTCATGTTCTCTCCACAGGTATTAATGCGGAGAGTGGACTAGATGATACATCTGAGGGAGGGGAACAGAAGGAGACTCCGCCGATTGGAAGGCATGAGATGCACTGTCCTAGGGTTGGGGGTTCCACGACCACCGTCCCAAGAGAAGGAGGCGGGTGGTGGTGGTCGGAGACTCTCTCCTCAGGGGGACTGAGTAATCTACCTGCCGCCCTGACCGGAAAAACCGAGAAGTCTGCTGCTTGCCAGGAGCTAGGATTCACGATGTGACGGAGAGACTGCCGAGACTCATCAAGCCCTCAGATCGCTACCCCTTCCTGCTTCTCCACGTGGGCACCAATGATACTGCCAAGAATGACCTTGAGTGGATCACTGCAGAGTACGTGGCTCTGGGAAGAAGGATAAAGGAGTTTGAGGTGCAAGTGGTGTTTTCGTCCACCCTCCCCGTGGAAGAAAAAGGCCTGGGTAGAGACCGTTGAATCATGGAAGTCAACGAATGGCTACGCAGGTGGTGTTGGAGAGAAGGCTTTGGATTCTTTGACCATGGGGTGGTGCTCCAAGAAGGAGGAGTGCTAGGCAGAGACGGTCTCCACCTAACAAAGAGAGGGAAGAGCATTTTCGCAAGCAGGCTGGCTAACCTAGTGAGGAGGGCTTTAAACTAGATTCACTAGGGGAAGGAGACCAAAGCCCTGAGGTAAGTGGGAAGTGGGCTACTGGGAGGAAGCACGAGCAGGAGCGCGCAAGAGGGCTAATGGCATTTTGGGATGTATAATAGGGGCATTGCCATCAGACTGAGGGATGTGATCGTTTCCCTCTATTCGACATTGGTGAGGCCTCATCTGGAGTACTGTGTCCAGTTTTGGGCCCCACACTACAAGAAGGATGTGGAAAAATTGGAAAGAGTCCAGCGGAGGGCAACAAAAATGATTAGGGGACTGGAACACATGAGTTATGAGGAGAGGCTGAGGGAACTGGGATTGTTTAGTCTGTGGAAGAGAAGAATGAGGGAGGATTTGATAGCTGCTTTCAACTACCTGAAAGGGGGTTCCGAAGAGGATGGATCTAGACTATTCTCAGTGATAGCAGATGACAGAACAAGGAGTAATGGTCTCAAGTTACAGTGGGGGAGGTTTAGGTTGGATATTAGGAAAAACTTTTTCACTAGGAGGGTGGTGAAACACTGAAATGCGTTACTAGGGAGGTGGTGGAATCTCCTTCCTTAGAAGTTTTTAAGGTCAGGCTTGGCAAAGCCCTGGCTGGGATGATTTAGTTGGGGATTGGTCCTGCTTTGAGCAGGGGGTTGGACTAGATGACCTCCTGAGATCCCTTCCAACCCTGATATTCTATGATTCTATGAAAAATTATGGATATGGATGACATTATGGGATGGAGAAAGTTGCATGCTGGAACTTGACCCCTAGCTCCCAGAGATCCCTGGACAAAGCAGTACTATCCCACAAAACACTGCAAAAATATCCCAGAAGGCACTGTGTAGGATGGCAGCAGCTGGCATACTGGGACACCTATCAGCGATGCGTGCACTTTACATCTACACAAGCGCTCCTGGTGAATATGCTCATTGCCAATGCAAGCAGCATGTACGCATACATAAGCAGCAGGTGAAGCTTCCCTTTGGGGAGGCCAGCCCCGAGGCCCTGCCCCTGCTTGCTGCTCTCAGCCACCTCCCACCGCCCCGGCTGGGGCTGAGAGTTCGATTGGGGACCCAGCTGGCATGCCAGCGGAGCTCTTGGCCCTGGCCGGAGCTCCGAGCCTGGAGCCCCTCCTCCCCAGCCAGAGGCTGCAGCGGTGGGGCTCTGGGCTCCCCTGTTCCACCCCTTCTGTCCATGGTCCTGGCCCCCACTCCACCTCTTTCCCCCAAGGCTCCACCCCCACTCCTTTCCACACACCCCCACTGCAGCCCCGAGACCAGAAAAGCTCTGTGCCCCTGCCACAGCCCTGCAACCCGTGGCTGTGGTGGGGGGAGGGGCCTTTTCTGGGGGCCCCTAACTGGCTGAGATAATGCACCACTCTTAGAGTGACCAGATAGCAAGTGTGAAAAATTGGGACAGGGCGTGGGGGGTAATTGGCACCTATATAAGAAAAAGCCCTAAATATCGGGACTGTCACTATAAAATCAGGACATCTGGTCACGTTAGCCACTCTCCCGCAGCCCCGAGGCATGAGGTCTGAGGAGGCTTAGCCTCCTCCAGCCTCCATTACACACCGTCCGTGCCTGCACATGCATGAGTGATATACAAACTTTGGTGCCTGTATACTGACATAACGTGCAACGGTCAATGTTTGTAGTATAGACATGGCCTAAATCTGTTTTAAATTTAAAGCAGTGCAACTTTGAACACAGGCACTAAAGGAGACATTAGAAGTAGCTATGGGACCTTTCCAGGGTGCGCTTTCTTACACATGTTCAGAAAGTGGGGGGAGTTAGCTGCTGAAAGGAAACTGTGGGGAACTCAATCAGAACTGGGGGGAAAGTCTGTGCTATTCTGTCACTGAGATCAGTGGAAGCAACAACAACGTGACACTGGGCACTACATTTCTAAAAGGACTCATTTTAAATTTTAGTTCCTAAACAAATTAACAGATTTCCTTATAAGTACTCTGAACATTGATACTTGCACCCAAAGAGTAGTTTTGGAAGAATATAATGTATTTTTTAATCCACAACAAAGAGGTTGGGAACCTGCTTTAAGTGCAAAATTTAAACTGAACTGTAGCACTGACTGGTGCCTCCAATAATTTGTTTACATTGCAGTGGTACCCAAAGGCCCAATCCGGATCGGAGCCCCATGGTAGTGCGCGGCTGCTCATTCCAAAATACTTGCTTTAGGCTAAATGACCAATAAAACCCTGAGAGTTATTCACAACCCTCCCCGCTAGTCGGAGCCGAGCCAAGCCAACGTGAGGCAGGCGGCAGGGTGACTCGGGAGAGGAGGCGGAGAGACGAGTCTAGCTGGGCCTGGCTGGAGAGGTTCCTGCACCGGGCTCCCTCCATCAGCGAAGCCAGGGGCTCTGCGAAGCCCGATCTCGCCCTCCCCAATGTGGGGCCCCAGCAGAGCCGAGGCTGGAGAAGCCCCGCTGGCTGCGATGGACGCCCGGCGGGCCCGAGAGCTCCCAAACCAGCCCAGCGGGGGCGCCACTTGCGGGCCCGGCCCGAAGGCTGGTTACAGCTGCGGGCAGACCCGTACTCGCGCGCAACAGGAGAGAGAAGACGGAGGGCGGCACCCCAGCCCCTGCCTCGCTGCTCTCACCTCGGGCGGCGGCCGCCACACAGCAGGGTCCCCGGGCAGCGCCTCCTCCGCCCGCCGGCTCCGCTGTAGCTGCAGCCCGGCAGCGCGACTCCGGCTGCGCCAGGAGAGGGGAGCGGGCCGCGGGGGTGACAGCGCTGCTGCTGCTGCCTGCCCGCCCGCCTCCAGCGGCTCCAGAGCACCGCCTGCCCGCCGCCTCCGCGGCGGCTCCTGCTCCATGTCATAGAGGGGCTGGCAGCTCCCCCTCCTCCCCGCTCCCGTCTTCCTTCCCGCCTATCCCCAGGCTCTCAGGCGCAGACACGCCTCCGCTCTCAGATGCCGGGAGAATGCGGAGATGGGTCAGGGAGGGCAGAGGAGGCGGCAGCGGGAGCAAGCCCGCCCCGGGAGGGGGGGCAGCGGGACCGCAGGCTGAATATCAAGGAGCGAAGACGTTGTGGCTCAGCCAGCCGCGACCTCCCGCACGACTCCACCACCTTTCAGTCTCCAGCGCCCTCAGTGCCCCAGCTCACTTCGTAGGGTGAGGGTTGTGGCACCCCCGTTAAGGCTACGGCAGAGATTCCTCGCCAAGCCGCTAATTTTCAGCGCGCCTTCGCGGTCTCACAGAGTCTGTTTGGTTTCTGGAACTTAGCCCAAAGCGGACTGCTGATTTTCCTCAAACTCGGGGGAAGGGGACAGATCAAGGTTTTATGAATTAGGAGACACTGTTAAAAAAAGCTGTAGTTTAAGATATTTTTCTTAACACTCAACAAATGACTACAAATGCTTAATGGCATGGAGAGTACACTTACAGAGTTTGTGGGTGATTTCAAGCTGGGAAGGGCTGCAGCTGCTTTGGAATCCAGAATGATCTGCATGGGTGGTGGGTATAAGAGGCTAGGGGAGGCTAAGCCTCCATTTTGGAGGTGTGCCTGTGCAACCTTAAATTGGCCCTTGTTCAGCAGTGCCCCAATTGCCCCCTTAACCGCCAAGCCTATGGTGGCTGAAATTTACAAGTCCTTTATGTCCTTTTACAACTGGTTCACTCTGACCCATAGGATTCCTTCTAACACTATTAAAGGACAAAAAGGGGAGGGAGAAAAAAGGTTGCCCACGCCTCTACCCTCTTTGAGTAATGTCTCACTACGTACATACTCATGCTGGTCTTTTGTACTATAAGATTCAGGACAGACCAAGGCAAATTAGATCATTCTGTTGAGATGGGAGTCAATAGTAGATGACTTTTAGCTCCTTTAATAATGAATGGATATTTGTATCTCTGCTATAATTCCACAATCCTTATTCTTAAAAGATGCTTTGTTACCTGAATAGTAAAGATTTTCCTTGCTGGTGGTAAAATGAGTAGTTAATCAGTAGCTGTTTCTAACACAAAATTTGAGGAAAGGCACTAAAGAGCCCAGACTCTCAAGGATATTTAGGTGCTTAACTCCCACTGAAATCAACAAGGATTTTATTTAAGGAACTGGGCCTACCAGCGCCAAAAGATGTTTATTAGATGTGTAACTAAGCACCTCTTTCAATAGTTTGGTGATTGGTCTTCTACATCAGTTGAGTTCAACACACCTTTGAATTTATTTTGACCCAAAGGAAGGCGCACACAGAGATTTTTGTCTGAGCTGTCTGACCAATTTAGTTCATATTAAATTAACTTAAGCCATAGAAGCTGCTGTATTCTCAAGAAAGCAAAGCAGGGAGTCTCAACTGATTTAGTAGATTTTGTTTAGCTATTACATCATCAAGGGAATAAGTAAAAGTAGAGTTCATGTCTTACTCACAGTCCTTAAACTCTGTATTGTATTTATGCCAAACTGCATATCTACTGTAAATATTCAAATGCTTTGAGTTCAATTTCACTCTTTGGTCCTGGTGTTACCATAAATTATAGACACCAATTAATTAGCCTACAGTAGTGCTTCTAATTTAACAAAATGGTAACAAGGTTATGGCCCGCCCTAAAGGAACTGCCAGGGTGTTACCAGGGGGCTTGTCTCCAACCTGCAGAGGGCTCCCCAGAGCAAGCTAGTCTTGCTAACCCCTGAAAGGACACCGGTACAGCTGTGTTCCCTCTAAGCTGCCTGGTCACCCAGTAGCAATTCAAGTGCTGTGCACTTGATTAGCAGAGCCGCACACATCCAGCAGCGTGTATTCAGTTTCCCCTTCCCTCGCTGCTTTGCAGCCACGTTGCCCCAGCAGTTGTTCCCGGGACCCTCCTGCTGGCTGTGCAGAGTGTGTGCGGGAAAAGGGGTGCTGATGTCAGGGTGTCCCACTCCCCCCACCCCTGTACCCTATCTCCACAGAGCAGGGGAGAGGAGACAGGACTCAGGACTCAGAGCAGAAGAGAGCCGCTGCCGTCTGAGGTCTGATTGAGCCTTCCAGGCGGTGAGTGAGTGCCTTAGAGACAGCGCATAGTGTCTGAGACTTCCCCAGAAGCCAGCTCGCACACGCGCGCTCTCTCTCTCACTCACACACACACACTGTCTCCCCATCCACCCTGCCTTTGTACCCCAGCTCTGCAGAGTGGGGGAGGGGAGACAGGGCTCAGGAGCAGGAGAGGTTTCAATGAGTGCCTTAAAGGGACAGTGCTCGGCCTGTCTCAGAAAATTCCCCAACAGCCAGCACACACACAATCTGTGTGTCACACACAATCTTTCACACTCACCTTCCAGCACATACTTGTATTATGGCTGTTGGTACTACTTGGTACTTCCTGCAATGCACATATATTCTCTGTAATTTTCTTCTTTCAAAGTGTGTTATTTTAGTTTGACTGATCTATGCATTTCATAATTTTTATTTTTCTTACACTTAAATTTAATTCTTTGAATAGTGAGTTCTAAAATGCCTAACCTGTCTTGGCTGGAGTAATTATACCTATGGTAACTTAAAAAAAATTATATCTAGGCTTTTTGTTTCTACTGGTGGCACACATCCACTCATACTTCAGTGCACATAAAATTTATTCTGTGCAAGGATGGAAAAAATTAGAGGGAACATTGGGACACAGCCTTCTGCTCAAGGACTGACACACACACAAGCAGAAAGTCTTCAAAAACATAAGCATTATTTATTTTAAAAAAATAAGTAATCACAGTATTTTTAATAAAAGCAAGAAAGAATACATAAAACATAATAAAATACAATAGAATTATATCTAGGAATGAGGTGGGGCAGCAAAATAAAAGACATGGAATATGTAGATCATGTAACAGTTACAATGTAATAGATGTGTATATATTGTGACAGGGTCGGGCCAGATGGCTACAGGAGATTAACAGAGGCAGATATATTAGCCCCAGGTTAAGTAGGTCCTTTTTCCCTGGGTAAGGTAACAGGGAAGGTTTCAGAACAATCAGGAACCTTCTGGAGACAATTAAGACAGACAGGCTGATTAGAACACCTGCAGCCAATCAAGAAGCTGCTAGAATCAATTAAGGCAGGCTAATCAGGGCACCTGGGCTTAAAAAGAAGCTCACTTCAGTTTGTGGTGTGTGTGTGAGGAGCTGGGAGCAAGAGGCATTAGGAGCTGAGAGTGAGAATGTGTACTGTTGGAGGACTGAGGAGTACAAGCATTATCAGACACCAGGAGGAAGGTCCTATGGTTAGGATAAAGAAGGTGTTGGGAGGAAGCCATGGGGAAGTAGCTCAGGTAATTGTAGCTGTCACACAGCTGTTCCAGGAGGCACTTTAGACAGCTGTATTCCACAGGGCCCTGGGCTGGAACCCGGAGTAAAGGGCGGGCCCAGATTTGCCCCCTCCCCCAGCCCCCCAAACCTTCCAACTCCTGGTCAGACACAGGAGGAGTTGACCTGGACTGTGGGTTCACAAAAATGGCCAAACTGAGGGCTGCCGTGAAGCTCCAAGGTGAGCAAATCTGCCAATAAACGCAAGACCCACCAAGGTAGAGGAGGGACTTTGTCACAATATATACATGCGTGTATGAGGCTCTATATACACCAAGGCTCTAGCCTAAATGTTGCAATTCAATAACATGCTTAATACAATGTAATATACATTACCTTTATAAATCATTACAATATTATCGTTTTAGAGATAATTACTTACTTAATACTAACATTTAGTAGTTAATGGTTTAATATATTAACATTTAACATCTAACATTTAAACTTAACATCCTGTGGGCCAGACTGGTTGCAGGATGGGTAGGGGAGATTTCACTCATAACACAGGCATCCAGCTTTATTTACAGACAGACCCACACACTCCTTAACAATAGATGGAAAAATCAGACTTACACTCGTACCCAAGTTCCCTCTGTTTCGTCTTAATGGTCCTTCTGATCTGTCAGTAGTGATGTTAAGGATAGTGATTGTCAAGGCCACGATTTTCCTAACTGCTGCTGCTGCTGCTTCTTCTTCAGGCTGCGGGCGTAGTGTCATTTGCTGCTGGCTGTTGCTGCTGGCAGGGACTGCTGATTGCGCTGCTATGAAAGCTGTTGTTGTGGTGACCTTTAGAGTTCTGCTGCTACTGCTGCTTTTCCAGGTAGCTGCTTTTTGGAATTTTCTGTTCTTCTCAGGTAGCTTTGGTTCTTCCACAAAGCCTCAAACCCAGTGCACTCAGCCTGGTAGCTGTTGACCTTATATGCTGGTAGCTCTCTCAAGGTCTGTTCATTACATAAGAATGGCCCTACTGGGTCAGACCAAAGGTCCATCTAGCCCAGTATCCGACAGTGGCCAGTGCCAGGTGCCCCACAGGCAATGAACAGAACAGGTAATCATCAAGTGATCCATCTCCTGTCGCTCATTCCCAGCCTCTGGCAAACAGAAGCTAGGGACACCATTCCTGCCCATCCTGGCTAATAGCCATTGATGAACCTATCCTCCATGAATGTATCTAGTTCTTTTTTGAACCCTGTTATGCTCTTGGCCTTCAAAACATTGTCTGGCAAGGAGTTCCACAGGTTGACTACGTTGTGTGAATAAATATTTCCTTTTGTTTTAAACCTGCTGCCTATTAATTTCATCTGGTGACCCCTAGTTCTTGAGTTATGAGAAGTAGTAAACAAGACTTCCTTATCTACTTTCTGTACACCAGTCATAATTTTATAGACGTCAATCATATCTCCCCTTAGCCGTCTCTTTTCCAAGCTGAAAAGTCCCAGTCTTATTAATCTCTTCTCATACAGAAGCCGTTCCATACCCCTAATAATTTTTGTTGCCCTTTTCTAACCTTTTCCAATTCCAATATATCTTTTTTGAGATGGGGCAACCACATCTTCAGGCAGTATTCAAGAAGTGGGAGTACCATGGATTTATATAGAGGCAATATGATATTTTCTGTCTATTATTTATCCCTTTTCTATTGACTCCCAACATTCTGTTCACTTTTTTGTCTGCCACGGCACATTGAGTGGATGTTTTCAGAGAATTATCCACAATGACTCCAAGATCTCTTTCTTGAGTGGTAACAGCTAATTTAGACTCCATTTTATATGTATAGTTGAGATTATGCTTTCTAGTGTGCATTACTTTGCATGCATCAACATTATATTTCATCTGCCACTTTGTTGCCCAGTCACCCAGTTTTGAGAGAGCCTTTTGTAGCTCTTCACAGTCTGCCAGGGTCTTAACTATCTTTAGTAATTTTGTATCATCTGCAAATTTTGCCACCTCACTGTTTACCCTTTTTTCCAGATCATTTATTAATATGTTGAATAGAACTATTCCCAGAACAGACCCCTGAGGGATACCACTATTTACCTCTCTCCATTCTGAAAACTGACTGTTTATACCTATCCTTTGTTTCCTATATTTTAACTAGTTACCAATCCATGAGAGCACCTTCCCTCTTATCCCGTGGCAGCTTACTTTGCGTAAGAGCCTTTGGTGAGGCACCTTGTCAAAGGCTTTCTGAAAATCTAAGTACACTATATCCACTGGATCCCCTTGGTCCACATGCTTGTTGACCCCCTCAAAGAATTCTAGTAGATTGGTGAGGCATGATTTCCCTTTACTAAAACCATGTTGACTCTTCCTCAACAAATTATGTTCATATATGTCTTACAATATTGTTCTTTATTATAGTTTCAACCAGTTTGCCCGGTACTGAAGTCAGGCTTACACGTCTTTAATTGCTGGGATCACCTCTGGAGACCTGTTTAAAAATTGGCATCACATTAGCTATCCTCCAGTCATCTGGTTCAGAAGCTGATTTAAATGATAGTTACAAACTACAATTAGTAGTTCTGTAATTTCACATCTGAGTTCCTTCAGAATTCTTGGGTGAATACCATCTGGGCCTGGTGATTTATTGCTGTTTAATTTATCAATTTGTTCCAAAACCTCCTCTAATGATAGCTCAATCTAGGACAGTTCCTCAGATCTGTCACCTAAAAATAATGGCTCAGGTTTGGGAATCTCCGTCACATCGTCAGCCGTGAAGACCGATGCAAAGAATTCATTTAGTTTCTCTGCAATGGCCTTATCGTCCTTGAGTGCTCCTTTAGCACCTCAATCGTCCACTGGACCCACTGGTTGTTTAACGTAATTTATTAGCCTGGCTTAACCAATCAGTTTCCAGATATTAGTATGATTGCTATTTTTGTCTAGTTCCTCCCCATTATGTCATACTTATTTTTAGATAGCTATGCTCCTCCCCTGACACCATATTGGTCAGAGCTCCTTCCCTGATGCCCTCTTGGGAGAAATGCTGAGTCACTCCCCAATAGTTGCTGGAACTTTCCATACACTAATCCTGTGTCTTTCATAGAGGATTATTGCATCCGTCATTTTGGATTTCTACCTTTAAACTATCACTAATTACTATTTATCTAACGTCTTATTCTTAAAACTAACTGCTGTTTTATGCAAGTCAAAGTGTCCTGATACTGTCACCACCTTAATTGTATCAATGGGGAGGTGTGAAATTTTTACGATAATTAAACTCTCTTTGCAATTTTCCTCTATCAAAATGCTGCAAGGTTTTTCAAAACAGCTAAATGCAAAATCTCTCATTACACTGGATTGATGTGAATACCTCTAAACAGTCAGAGGAGAAATTACACTTCTCTCCCACAAGATGTGAAGAGGAGTATAGATGGGACTTAAGGTGATATCAATTAAAACCAAGATTTTAGGATAAAATAATGAAGACTTGACACTGTATGGTGATGTGTTCCTGGCAATAGATGTGGCACTTTTTTTTTTTTTTTTTTGGCAGTGCTTTTCTAAAGAGCCTCACAATAGGATACCAGGCTTTTGAAAGCATGATCCCCTTTCCATTGATGGGGGCTCAGCTGCACAGGAATTTCCCTAAACCTGTACGGGGAGACTTTGGCAAATCAGTAAAGTGCCTGAAACCACTATGGCTTATTGCTAAAAGCAGCCAAGTCAGCAGGCTGTAAATTGGCCATTCAGCAGTCTCAGTTTAACCAAGGCAGAAGGGGGGGTGGGAGGGTTGGCTGCCACAGAGAGGGCAGCTTGACCCCTGTCCTTCCTGATAAGAATTGTGTTGAAGTTGCTGATACATGCATTTTAGAAGAGCAGGATGTGCCCCAGGAATGTCTATTGGGGCCTCAAGGCTGCAAACTCTGGAAAAACCCACACCTGGTTAATCAATAAGCAGAAGAAAGCCTCTTACTTTACCATTGAAACTGCTTCCTTGACAAGTTTTCTTTAGGGGACATGTCATTCTATTACTAATGTATAAATAAAGGGGGGAAAGTTTGAGGTGGGGGGACTCTTCAGGACTGGACTCTCCCTCTGGATGCACCTTGTGTTCCCCAGCGGCAGACAGGCTGCCGCTGTGCCACTCAAGAGCCACGCTCAGCTTTGGTAATTATCAAAGGTTGGGGGTGTTTTACAAACCTGTTGTGGACGTGTGTGTAAGTGCGTGAGACTAAGTAAAGTTTAGCTTTAAGTGAAAGCACTCTTGTGTTGTCTTGTTTGTGCCAGCCATCTATTGGTCAGATGGCTGTGTCTCCCCTGATTTATTTCCTGACACCACCTTGCAGAGTAAAAGTTACCAAGAGCTTTGGGTTGAAAGAACCCCAGGTAACAAACCCTCCTCCTCCTGAACTTCTCTGTACTCCCTAGTGGTCAGCTAGGTACATTAGAACCTCAGAGTTATGAACAACCTCCATTCCCAAGTTCATAACTCTGAAATGTTTGTAATTCTGAACAAAATGTTATTGCTGTTCTTTCAAAAGTTTACAACTGAACATTCACTTAATATAGCTTTGAAACTTTACTGTGCAGAAGAAGAGGGCTTCTTTTAATCATCTTAATTGACATGAAACAAGCACAGAAAACAGTTTCCTTAGCTTGTCAAATCTCTCTTTTTAGTAGTTTACATTTACCACAGTACTGAACTTTTTTTTATTTCTCTCTCTTTTGGTCTCTTCTGGTGCCCGATCACAACTGAAGTGCTACTGTACATGCAGCATTCCCAGTATAGATATTTTCCAACCCCACCCTCTGTAAATTCAAACAACCTCTCTAATTTCAGGACATTCAGGACTGTTCTGGTGATAGGTAAGCCCACTTAATGTCTTGGGGAAAGAGTGGGTGCAAGTAGCAATTTTACTGGTCAGCACAAGTAAAAATGGAACCACCAGGAAGTTGATACAATATCATCAACGGTCTCCAATTATCTTTGTACCCATGAGGGAACTCTTCCACTTGGCATCAATCAGAACTCAAACATGCAATGCATGTCTAGAGAGAGAAAGGGGCATGATAAACCTAGAGGGCCAAGTCTGCTTTCCATTACACTGGCACAGCTCCACTGATGAGTAGGATTTGGCCCTGGAAATGGAGAGCATTGACTACAGTGAGAGATCCAGCAAAATGCAGGAATGTTCCTTGAAGATGTGACCCAGGAACCTCTTTGTAACCAACGGGCAAGGGGCACTGAGGGGATGCATGAGTGTTACAGGGATCTCCTGACTCAGTATGTGCATTCTAGTTCACTAAAGAACGTGAGGTCTCATAAAAGCGTGTCTCACAGGTCATCAATATCATTGTGAAATGTATGTATGTATGTATACACTGAAAATGTTCTTAAAGTCTGTGTCACAGTTCAGGGCAACTGCTCCTGTATTTCCTCTTAGTGGTCCAGCAAGAGCACCCACACTCAGGCTTCCAGTTCTCCAGCTGTCGCCTTGCTGGGTGAAGACCCGCATGTGTCTCCTTTCAGACCAGGGTATTTCCAGGCTGCACAGTTCCCTGCCTTCACTGAGTTATTCCCAGCACAGACAGGGGGCCTAAGGACACCTACTTGCTTTCCTTTCAGAGTTGGCTAACAGGTGTAATTGTTCTGATTATAAGTACTATTCACCTCTTTCTATATAAGCCTTTGTTATTCTTAAGGTAAAAAATACAGGAAAAAACATTAACAAAAAAATCCATATGCATGCTAATAAGCTTACCAGAGTTCACCCCAATCCTAACATGGATTCTGGAAGAGCAGTCCTTGTGTCCACAAGGAATCCCCTTGGGGTGGTTCAAGTTAATCACAGCCTCAATTTAGACTTAGCACACTAACATGTTTAGTCCACCCTTCTATACAGTCCAGGGGGGGTCTTTGATCTGAAGTTTCCAGGAGCAAGTAGACAATGGGTTTTCCTTCCCAGGGCATAGCTTCAAAAGGGTGAATTTGAAGTGGGTCACTTGTTTTCTCCAGGTATTGCCCCCAAAATTCCTTTGAAGTTCCTAATATCTTCAGAGAAAGTATATACATACAATACCATAACACATACATAATTGCATTTTAATACAATGAACCCCAGCAATGTTAAACTTAATTCAGTAAAGTTTGTCCAGGAAGTTGTTAGTCTGTCACCGTCTGTGTGTATGGACTGGTCCCCAGCAAAGGTGAAAAACAGGTTCTTTCAGGTAAGAGATATCTATCCATCTATCTGTTTAGATGTGAACTGAATATTGTCTCATTAACATTTGACTTAAACTGGTGAGTGGTGACCCATTGTGAATGAAGAACTGGCAGGGAATTCAGAAAGAAAGAGGAAAATAGCAGGAGAGGACAACCATATCTCAGGACACACTTCAAAGGCTACTCTACTACTGTCAGCCTTAACTGAGGAGGTTGGAGGATAGTGAGTTAGCTTCATGAAAAAGATCTCAACCGGGCCTGGTTGAAAACACTGGAGACATCTTTAGGTGAGATAAACCTCTTTAGAAAGGACGTTCAACTGTTAGTGAGGAAGAATGTTAGAAACATGGGGTTGCATATAAAACAAAATCATAACATGCTCTCTAGAGTCTAAGCTATCACCAGAATCTGTTCTTTGATTAGAAACTTATTCTTATTTTCACTAAAATATATTTAAGTGCTGTGGTGTTAACTGAAGTGGTGATCCTCAGTTGACTCCTACAAGCTGGTGTGTACTATTCCTTTGTGAATAGCAGGCCCAGTAATTCGGAGAATGTTCAAGTGGATTGGGGGGCTGGACACTGCAGGGAATGTTCAGAAGACTCAGGGAGTGGTATGTGCCTATCACTACCTGTACAGAGACAGCAAGCCCAGCGGGGCCTGGAAGGCAATGCTTGTGTTGCCTAGGGCTGCCAGGCATCCAGTTTTCGACTCTGGTCAGCACTGCTGACTGGGCCATTAAAAGTCCTGGTGGTTCGGTGGGGCTGGTAGGCTCCCTACCTGGCTCCCAGGAAGCTGCCGGCGCAGGGGCAGTCAAGGGGTCTTCACAACCCTGGATACTCCTTGGAAGCATTACAAAAGAAATTTCAGCAGCCCATGTGTACTGTGTCATTGACTACTATTTGTCCTTTGAGTGGATGTTACTAACACTGGCTCCTATTGTGCACTGCCACACGGTCATGTTTTTTGGCTAAAATTTGCTAAACAGAACTGTAACCTCCTGGACTCCCCTGTGCCCCTTTTTTCTTGTGAGCTCCTACCTTGTTACAGTTAACTCCCTGACCAACATGAAACCGTTACTGCCCTACTTTATCTGCCAGAGCTTCTCAAATACCATCTGTCTCCTTAATTTAAGCCACACAAATTCCTTCTCCCTTGTTGTTAAGCAGCACCTGAGGTTTCCAGGCAGATATGGTGAAAGACCCTAATGAATGAACACATTTCACTATGCTAGTTCAAAAGGGGGTATTTGAGCAGTTGAAATCAAGTAAGACTCAAATTTTGTTGATCTAAAATGCAGAGGTTAGTGTTAACATTTGGAACTTTTCATGTACTCAGTGCCTCATAATCAGTGTGCATCAAGTGTGAGGAGTCTAGCTCAGTGGGAATATAGAAAATTGATTCCTCATCCGTATCATATTTTATAAACAGCCAATATAAGTGATGGCAGCCTACTTTTCTCATCCACTCTAGTTTTCCTGCACCTATGTCAAGGTGGAACTGGAAGTATAAAGGGTTGGTGATAAAGGTGGTAGGCCTGTAGGGTGAGTTAGGAATTGTAGGGCCCAGGCCTCAGAAGGATTGGAACCATAGGCCGTGGTCTGCTCTGGAATCTGGGGCCAGAGAATTGCTAGGTCAAGTTTTGGAGCAGGATTAGAAAGACCTGGAAGCTTTGCTTGGAAGCACTGGCTTTCTGGGGTTACAGGTGAAGACTGATTATGGGCAGAAGCAAGATTGACAGTGGTATAGCTGTTTACGTTCAAGAAACCTTATAGGTACAAAAAGAAAAGTAGTACTTGTGGCACCTCAGAGACCAACAAATTTATTCGAGCATAAGCTTTTGTGAGCTACAGCTCACTTCATTGGATTTGTTGGTCTCTAATGTGCCACAAGTACTCCTTTTCTTTTTGCAAATACAGACTAACATGGCTGCTACTTGGAAACCTGTCTGATGGGTACAGTGACACTGGTAGGCTAGGTGCCAGCTCTTGCCAAAGCTATAGGTGTGTCAGCTGAGTATTGACAAATTCATAGCTGGAAACCAGACCAGTTCACCTATATATTAGTATTGTTCAATATAAGTGTTAGACTTCTAAGAACGTGTTTAGACTATAAAATGCTTGTAAATTGCTGCATGCATAATCTGACTTGTAATGTCTGTATCCCATGCTATAAAGGTAATATGAAAGTTGTTTTATAACTGTAAAAATACCTGCTCTGAACTTGTGAACCAGGCAGAAAGGTGTTCCCTGCCCAAAGAGGACTATCAAGACTAAATGGGCCATTGTAGGATGAAAACTTCATTGATTTCCCCATCCACCCATGAAGAAGTTGGTGCAGAGTGCTCATCCCCAGAGTTTGAACTCTGGGGGATGGGCACATAAAGATACTCACAAGAAGAAATGGGATTTCTTTGCTGTTCCAACTCTTACAAGGGCTGGAGCTAAGAAACAAAAGCAGAGATCCCCAGGGTCAACCTGGGTTACCACTAAAAGACATTCAGTGGACAGATTACTACATTTGTCTCCTTTTGGAACCATAAACTAACTCATTGGTGCTGATATGTCAGATGCTTTAACCTGTAAATAACACATTTATTACATTAACATTAGAGAAGTTAATAAATCCTTAGTTAACTATAGAACTGGCTACCAATATTGTCTTTGGTGTGAGATTTAGGGTACCAATTGATCTGGGACAAGTGACTGGGAACAACCTGAATAGTGTGTGATTTTTTGGAGCAAGTGACCATTTAATCACTAAGTCCAGCTGGCCTGGGTGACCAGATAGATTGGAATGCCCAAAGGGACTGTCTGACTCCATGGTAAGACTAATACAGTGATCCAGGAGTTCACATTTGTTACTGGGTTGGTGAAATCTAATTATAGAACATAGCCAGTTAGAAGTGTCTGCCTTCTTTTTTTGTGGGTCTTCCCTGAGGATGGTACTCATGGTCATGAGCCACTCCGGACTGCATGATAGGTACAATTCTCCAAGTAAATTTGGGTGTCTGGGGTATACCACATCTCCAGATGCCAGAGGATAGTGCATGTAATCTAATGAATCAGGTATTTTAAAAATGTTTCTCTTAAAATGTTAGGGCCTCTAAACGTTTGGGATAAACACCTAGACGACACATGAAGTAGCAACTCATTCTGTACTGAGCCATTTAGAGCCCATATCTGCATTTCCCTAATTTCACTGGATCTGAAAATGTCTATTTGGCTTGAGCTAAGGTTTAGTCAACCTTCCTTAGCAGTTTGTAACTCAGGCCCTGATAAACAAGCAGACAGAGGGTTCTGCCCAAATGGAGGAAGCTACAGGTTTGCAGTCTTGGTCACTTATAGGTTAGTCTGCGTGTGTCACGGTTTCTGTGACTGTCTGTGACTTCTGAAGTGGAGCAGCACATGGGCCAGCAGCAGCAGTTTGGATGTGGGAGGGGGCTCAGGGCTGGGGGTTGAGGTGCAGAGGGGGTGCTTACCTGGGGAGGGTCCCCGGCTCCCACTGACATGTCCCTGCAGCTCCTAGGCGGAGGGGCTCCACATACTGCCTGCACCTGCAGGCACTGTCCCCAAAGCTCCCATTGGCTGTGGTTCCCGGTCAATGGGAGCGATGCCTGTGGAGCCAGCGCTTGTGTCAGGAGCAGCACGCGGAGCCCTCCTGACCGGAGCTGCGGGGACCCACCATGCAGAGCCTGCGAGCCCCACCAATCCCCTTCCTCCAGCACCGGCAGGGGCCTGCCCCCACCCCAGAGCACCCATGGGGGTCCTGGGCCGCCCCCACCATAGCACTCCCAGGCCAAGTTTTAGTAAGGGGTATATAGTAAGAGTCATGGACCGGTCATGAACCATTAATTTTTCTTTACTGCCCGTGACTGGTCCATGACTTTTACTAAAAATACCCGAGACTAAAACGTAGCCTTATTTATAGGTAGTCATGGTTTTCCAGATTCACAACTTTAAGTTTGAAGCTACTCCCATATGCATCAAGTGAATCAAATTTCCGATGCTTTATACGAATAAAACAAACGTCAATTGTACATAAAGTCTTGTTTACTAAAATCTCCAAGTTTATCTAAAAAGTTGTATCAAAACTTCAGTTTTCCTTCTATTATATTACTTTAAAGCTGCTGGGTCTGCCATGAGGAAAACTGTCATTGCTTACACTATCTATAGCCTCTGTGGCAATGAAGAAAATTTCAAATTGTTGTGATTTATATCAGCTTGTTACAGAATGGGGTGCAATCCAGACCAGTGAACAATTTGTCATCTCTTACCCTATAATCCTTAAGTGCATTAAAGCTTTGCTATCGTACCTCTTTGCCTGGGATGGCCACAGTCCGCAACAAGCAGGCACTCTATGTCTAAATATTTGGCAGCCTTCAATACCACAGACTTCTCCTTGTCTCCACCAGAACTGGCAGGGTGACTCCACACTCTCCCCAGTCCCAAATTTCCCCCAAAACATGTGTTCTGAAATGCCCAGCCCTGGTCCTGGAATAATCAGAGGAATGTTAAGGTTTGTTGTTCCTTTAAAGAGTTAACTTCCAAAAGTTTGTTACTTTAACTGGAGTTACCAAACAGTTCAGTTCAAACACAGCACTGGACTGGTTTAGATTAAAAATAAAACAAGTTAATCTATCTCTCTGGAACTAAATAAAGACAGTACAAGTATAAGGATCAAAGACAGAAATGGTTACAAAAATAAAGACAAAATGCTTTCTAATAGCTAAACCTTAAGAAAGGTTAGACACAAGGTAAAATCCTCACTACATTTCCATCAAGATGGCTGACCAAACTCTGGGGTCAAGCTCTATATCCCAAAGTCAAAGGGCTGGTGCCTTTGTCTTATGTGAAATATATATAACTTGTGGTTTCTTTGCCTCTCTTTTATGGTCATTGGTGCTGGAACAATTTTTATATTGGGGGTGCTGAAGGCAGAAATGACGTATTTGGGTTATTACTGCTTCAGGCCGGGTGTGTAGTAGTAACCCAGCACCTATGTTTATAGTCCAGTGACCACTTAAAATGGATTCTTCTGAGGGTTACGCCTGGATAAAGCTCATTCAAGCCATGAGGAAGGTGACCTGGAGTCTCCTGGTAAAGAAGTTTCCTGCTGGGATTATCTGCTAAAATGCAAGTTCCCTCTGCATGAACATTAAACATGTGATTGTCAGTCTCCTCCCCCACCATGATGGTGTGAGGTTTACTTTGGCATTAACTCCCAGGTGAAAAAAACAAAACAAAAACTACACTCCTTGGTCCAGCATGGAGCAACTCCTGCATGGCTGGCAAACACATTTTAAGAATTATAATTTCAGTTTATGTTCATAATTTTATACCAATTCCTTGCGCCTACATTGCACAATAACCAGTGAGTCATGAGCTTTTCATTGACACCTTGAATGACACTTACCAGAAATATTTCAAGACGTTAGTGAACCGGGGTACACTTGAACTGGTTATACCAGCTCCAATACATTACCAGCTATCTGACTGCCCTTTGCCCTTGCGCTGTTCTGAATGTCAACAGTTTCTTTGTAAAGCCTGTGAATTTGGAGAAAGTAACTACTCCACTTTCATTGGATATAATTTCTCACATCAATAGTGTTTAGCAAAGTCCTGAGGAGTCCAGTTTGACAGGAGGGGAGACAACACATGTCTACTAACTGCATAGGCATGAAGCTCACTCACTCCATTTAGGTTTCTGGAAATATTTTGGTTCATTAGGCATACTCAGAAGTTTAACAGATATTTGTTAACATGATATCCTATCATTAGATAGTATTGGTATGAGCACACAACACAAGGGCCAAGATTTTCAAAAGCAAGTAGAAATTTTTAGTGCTTCAATTTTGGGGTGCCCTACTTGATACACCTTGAAGGTGTCTGATTTTTAGAAAGTGAGGGTATGTCTACACTACGGAATAAGGTCGAATTTATAGAAGTTGGTTTTTTAGAAATCGGTTTTATATATTCGAGTATGTGTGTCCCCACAGAAAATGCTCTAAGTGCATTAAGTGCATTAACTCGGCGGAGCGCTTCCACAGTACCGAGGCTAGAGTCGACTTCCGGAGCATTGCACTGTGGGTAGCTATCCCACAGTTCCCGCAGTCTCCGCTGCCCATTGGAATTCTGGGTTGAGATCCCAATGCCTGATGGGGCTAAAACATTGTCGCGGGTGGTTCTGGGTACATATTGTCAGGCCCCCGTTCCCTCCCTCCCTCCATGAAAGCAAGGGCAGACAATCATTTCGCGCCTTTTTTCCTGAGTTACCTGTGCAGACGCCATACCACTGCAAGCATGGAGCCCGCTCAGGTAACCGTCACCCTATGTCTCCTGGGTGCTGGCAGACGCGGTACGGCATTGCTACACAGTAGCAGCAACCCCTTGCCTTGTGGCAGTAGACGGTACAGTACGACTGGTAGCCGTCATCGTCATGTCCGAGGTGCTCCTGGTCGCCTCTGTGAGGTCGATCAGGAGCGCCTGGACAGACATGGGCGCGGGGACTAAATTTGGAGTGACTTGACCAGGTCATTCTCTTTAGTCCTGCAGTCAGTCCTATTGAACCGTCTTATGGTGAGCGAGCAGGCGATACGGACTACTAGCAGTCGTACTGTACCATCTTCTGCCGAGCAGCCATGAGATGTGGATGGCATGCAGTCCTTCTGCACCGTCTGCTGCCAGCCAAAGATGTAAAAGATAGATGGAGTGGATCAAAACAAGAAATAGACCAGATTTGTTTTGTACTCATTTGCTTCCCCCCCTCCCCTGTCTAGGGGACTCATTCTTCTAGATCACACTGCAGTCACTTACAGAGAAGGTGCAGCGAGGTAAATCTAGCCATGTATCAATCAGAGGCCAGGCTAACCTTCTTGTTCCAATAAGGACAATAACTTAGGTGCACCATTTCTTATTGGAACCCTCCGTGAAGTCCTGCCTGAAATACTCCTTGATGTAAAGCCACCCCCTTTGTTGATTTTAGCTCCCTGAAGCCAACCCTGTAAGCGCCCCTCCCGGCGTCAGAGCAATGGCAAACAATCGGGCATCTGAGAGTGCTGTCCAGAGCAGTCACAATGGAGCACTCTGATGGGGCTAAAACATTGTCGTGGGTGGTTCTGGGTACGTATCGTCAGGCCCCCGTTCCCTCCCTCCCTCAGTGAAAGCAAGGGCAGACAATCATTTCGCGCCTTTTTTCCTGAGTTACCTGTGCAGACGCCATACCACGGCAAGCATGGAGCCCGCTCAGGTAACCGTCACCCTATGTCTCCTGGGTGCTGGCAGACGCAGTACGGCTTTGCTGCACAGTAGCAGCAACCCATTGCCTTCTAGCAGCAGACGGTGCAATACGATTGGTAGTCGTCCTCGTCGTGTCCGAGGTGCTCCTGGCCACGTCGGCTGGGAGCGCCTGGGCAGACATGGGCGCAGGGACTAAATTTGGAGTGACTTGACCAGGTCATTCTCTTTAGTCCTGCAGTCAGTCCTATTGAACCGTCTTATGGTGAACGGGCAGGCGATACGGACTGCTAGCAGTCGTACTGTACCATCTTCTGCCAGGCAGGCAAGAGATGAGGATTGCTAGTAGTCGTATTGTACCATCTTCTGCCAGGCAGGCAAGAGATGAGGATGGCTAGCAGTCGTACTGTACCATCTTCTGCCGAGCAGCCATGAGATGTGGATGGCATGCAGTCCTTCTGCACCGTCTGCTGCCAGCCAAAGATGTAAAAGATAGATGGAGTGGGTCACAACAAGAAATAGACCAGATTTGTTTTGTACTCATTTGCCTCCTCCCCTGTCTAGGGGACTCATTCCTCTAGGTCACACTGCAGTCACTCACAGAGAAGGTGCAGCGAGGTAAATCTAGCCATGTATCAATCAGAGGCCAGGCTAACCTCCTTGTTCCAATAAGAACGATAACTTAGGTGCACCATTTCTTATTGGAACCCTCCGTGAAGTCCTGCCTGAAATACTCCTTGATGTAAAGACACCCACTTTGTTGATTTTAGCTCCCTGAAGCCAACCCTGAAAGCCGTGTCGTCAGTCGCCCCTCCCTCTGTCAGAGCAATGGCAGACAATTGTTCCGCGCCTTTTTTCTGTGCGGACGCCATACCAACGCAAGCATGGAGGCCGCTCAGCTCACTTTGGCAATTAGGAGCACATTAAACACCACACGCATTATCCAGCAGTATATGCAGCACCAGAACCTGGCAAAGCGATACTGGGCGAGGAGGCGACGTCAGCGCGGTCACGTGAGTGATCAGGACATGGACACAGATTTCTCTGAAAGCATGGGCCCTGCCAATGCATGCATCATGGTGCTAATGGGGCAGGTTCATGCTGTGGAACGCCGATTCTGGGCTCGGGAAACAAGCACAGACTGGTGGGACCGCATAGTGTTGCAGGTCTGGGACGATTCCCAGTGGCTGCGAAACTTTCGCATGCGTAAGGGCACTTTCATGGAACTTTGTGACTTGCTTTCCCCTGCCCTGAGGCGCATGAATACCAAGATGAGAGCAGCCCTCACAGTTGAGAAGCGAGTGGCGATAGCCCTGTGGAAGCTTGCAACGCCAGACAGCTACTGGTCAGTTGGGAATCAATTTGGAGTGGGAAAATCTACTGTGGGGGCTGCTGTGATGCAAGTAGCCCACGCAATCAAAGATCTGCTGATATCAAGGGTAGTGACCCTGGGAAATGTGCAGGTCATAGTGGATGGCTTTGCTGCAATGGGATTCCCTAACTGTGGTGGGGCTATAGACGGAACCCATATCCCTATCTTGGCACCGGAGCACCAAGCCGCCGAGTACATAAACCGCAAGGGGCACTTTTCGATAGTGCTGCAAGCTCTGGTGGATCACAAGGGACGTTTCACCAACATCAACGTGGGATGGCCGGGAAAGGTGCATGATGCTCGCATCTTCAGGAACTCTGGTCTGTTTCAAAAGCTGCAGGAAGGGACTTTATTCCCAGACCAGAAAATAACTGTTGGGGATGTTGAAATGCCTATATGTATCCTTGGGGACCCAGCCTACCCCTTAATGCCATGGCTCATGAAGCCGTACACAGGCAGCCTGGACAGTAGTCAGGAGCTGTTCAACTACAGGCTGAGCAAGTGCAGAATGGTGGTAGAATGTGCATTTGGACGTTTAAAGGCGCGCTGGCGCAGTTTACTGACTCGCTTAGACCTCAGCGAAACCAATATTCCCACTGTTATTACTGCTTGCTGTGTGCTCCACAATATCTGTGAGAGTAAGGGGGAGACGTTTATGGCGGGGTGGGAGGTTGAGGCAAATCGCCTGGCTGCTGGTTACGCGCAGCCAGACACCAGGGCGGTTAGAAGAGCACAGGAGGGCGCGGTACGCATCAGAGAAGCTTTGAAAACCAGTTTCATGACTGGCCAGGCTACGGTGTGAAAGTTCTCTTTGTTTCTCCTTGATGAAACCCCCCGCCCCTTGGTTCACTCTACTTCCCTGTAAGCTAACCACCCGCCCCTCCTCCCTTCAATCACCGCTTGCAGAGGCAATAAAGTCATTGTTGCTTCACATTCATGCATTCTTTATTCATTCATCACACAAATAGGGGGATGACTACCAAGGTAGCCCAGGAGGGGTGGTGGAGGAGGGAAGGAAAATGCCACACAGCACTTTAAGCACAGCACTTTAAAAGTTTACAACTTTAAAATTTATTGAATGACAGCCTTCTTTTTTTTGGGCAATCCTCTGTGGTGGAGTGGCTGGTTGGCCGGAGGCCCCCCCACCGCGTTCTTGGGCGTCTGGGTGTGGAGGCTATGGAACTTGGGGAAGAGGGCGGTTGGTTACAGAGGGGCAGCAGTGGCAGTCTGTGCTCCAGCTGCCTTTGCTGTAGCTCAACCATACACTGGAGCATACTGGTTTGGTCCTGCAGCAGCCTCAGCATTGAATCCTGCCTCCTCTCATCACGCTGCCGCCACATTTGAGCTTCAGCCCTGTCTTCAGCCCGCCACTTACTCTCTTCAGCCCGCCACCTCTCCTCCCGGTCATTTTGTGCTTTCCTGCACTCTGACATTATTTGCCTCCACGCATTCGTCTGTGCTCTGTCAGTGTGGGAGGACAGCATGAGCTCGGAGAACATTTCATCGCAAGTGCGTTTTTTTTCTTTCTAAGCTTCACTAGCCTCTGGGAAGGAGAAGATCCTGTGATCATTGAAACACATGCAGCTGGTGGAGAAAAAAAAAGGGACAGCGGTATTTAAAAAGACACATTTTATAAAACAGTGGCTACACTCTTTCAGGGTAAACCTTGCTGTTAACATTACATACATAGCACATGTGCTTTCGTTACAAGGTCGCATTTTGCCTCCTCCCACCGCGTGACTACCCCCTCAACCTCACCCGCTCCCTGTGGCTAACAGCGGGGAACATTTCTGTTTAGCCACAGGCAAACAGCCCAGCAGGAATGGGCTCCTCTGAGTGTCCCCTGAAGAAAAGCACTCTATTTCAACCAGGTGACCATGAATTATATCTCACTCTCCTGAGGATAACACAGAGAGATAAAGAACGGATGTTGTTTGAATGCCAGCAAACATACACTGCAATGCTTTGTTCTACAATGATTCCCGAGTACGTGTTACTGGCCTGGAGTGGTAAAGTGTCCTACCATGAAGGACGCAATAAGGCTGCCCTCCCCAGAAACCTTTTGCAAAGGCTTTAGGACTACATCTAGGAGAACCGCAAATGCCAGGGCAAAGTAATCCTTTCACATGCTTGCTTTTAAACCATGTATAGTATTTTAAAAGGTACACTCACCGGAGGTCCCTTCTCCGCCTGCTGGGTCCAGGAGGCAGCCTTGGGTGGGTTCGGGGGGTACTGGCTCCAGGTCTAGGGTGAGAAACAGTTCCTGGCTGTCGGGAAAACCGGTTTCTCCGCTTGCTTGCTGTGAGCTATCTACAACCTCCTCCTCCTCCTCCTCATCTTCTTCGTCCCCAAAACCTGCTTCCGTATTGCCTCCATCTCCATTGAAGGAGTCAAACAACACGGCTGGGGTAGTGGTGGCTGAACCCCCTAAAATGGCATGCAGCTCATCATAGAAGCGGCATGTTTGGGGCTCTGACCCAGAGCGGCTGTTCGCCTCTCTGGTTTTCTGGTAGGCTTGCCTCAGCTCCTTCAGTTTCACGCGGCACTGCTTCGGGTCCCTGTTATGGCCTCTGTCCTTCATGCCCTGGGAGATTTTCACAAAGGTTTTGGCATTTCGAAAACTGGAACGGAGTTCTGATAGCACGGATTCCTCTCCCCAAACAGCGATCAGATCCCGTACCTCCCGTTCGGTCCATGCTGGAGCTCTTTTGCGATTCTGGGACTCCATCATGGTCACCTGTGCTGATGAGCTCTGCATGGTCACCTGCAGCTTGCCACGCTGGCCAAACAGGAAATGAGATTCAAAAGTTCGCGGTTCTTTTCCTGTCTACCTGGCCAGTGCATCTGAGTTGAGAGTTCTGTCCAGAGCGGTCATAATGGAGCACTCTGGGATAGCTCCCGGAGGCCAATACCATCGAATTGTGTCCACAGTACCCCAAATTCGAGCCGGCAACGTCGATTTAAGCGCTAATCCACTTGTCAGGGGTGGAGTAAGAAAATCGATTTTAAGAGCCCTTTAAGTCGAAATAAAGGGCTTCATTGTGTGGACAGGTGCAGGTTTACATCGATTTAACGCTGCTAAATTCGACCTAACGTCCTAGTGTAGACCAGGGCCGAGTGTTCTTAAGTTCCAATACACGGGTTCTCTCACTGGTCACTTTTGAAATCTTGTCTCTGTTAGCTGAAATGCAGTATAAAAAAGAAGAGCACATGGGGGCAGGCATAAAGAAAAGTGTGGGAGCACAGAGAACTCTGAAGATGGAATGCTCTTAATGTTACACCCTGATCTTGGCTAACAGCAGGTAGCAAAAGGGGGAAGTCCAGAACTAAAAGCATAAATCTCCATAGCTTGTGTTAAAGAGTTAGGCTCTACAGGTGGGAGATATAACAGACTCACATCCTCTGTTACTCAGGCTTAGAGGGAGATGCATAACACTGACCGCTGGATTACATTAACAGTTGGAATACATTACTTTCATTGAGAGACTATTCCTGTGGTGGAGCTGGCAGGGTCAGATACACCACCTGGTGCTGTGATTTGGCCAAGTGGAGGCCATTGCCTTCCAGAAAGCTTCTGTAAATAAGCTGTGACCACAGAGGTACCTCAGATCTCTAGTTCTCAGCTCTGACCCCCAGGCCCTTCATTCTTCTCATTTCCCAATCTCTAATATTCTTGTTCTTTTACTACTTTACAGAAGTGCATTTAAAATATACTCTGCCCATTAAGTGGCATTAAAGTTCACCCCAGCACTCAGTTTAGTAATTTTAGAAAAAAAAAAAAGTCATCATCACTTTTTTATCTGAGCTCATTAGATCGTGTGGATTTGGCAACCTCTAGTGGCAGTATAAAAGCATTACTGGTATGTTAAATTTGAGGTAGCTGGTGTTGTAGGTTTTTCTACACTCTTTGAATATCTTGAAGTGTTGAACACTTGTACTATTTTAACAACAATAAAGCAGAAGAGAGAAGTGGAGTAACTGATTGTGTGGTTGAGGGTAGTGAAGTTCATTTTATTAGGGGAATGAATGGTTGTAAGGAAAGCTATGAGCCTTGCGGCTAAGAACTGAGGAAACAAATGTGTGTTGAGCAAGACAATTTAGCTCCAGCGAGGTAAAAATCAGTGTGTTGCATGTATAAATTATTTATGAGGTTTATGAAGGATATTCTCAGCTAGTGAACAGTGTTGTGTGCGGTTTTGGGGTGTGCGCGTGTGTAGACTGGGAGAATTTTTTAGGGCTTGGGAAATTTATCTTGCTAGTAGTGGGGGAGGGTGTTTTTGTACATTGAAAAGGGTTGAATAAAAGTTATTTGTACATTCTGTGGAAAAGAGGATGTTATCTTTCTCATAAAAGATTTTTTTCTTACGTTAAATGGAGAACATTGAATCATCTTGGGCCATGTCTGCACTGAATGCACAAAGTAAGCAAATTGAAAAATAGACTGTAGTCTTTCATTTATATAATTTTAGGTGTGACTTGTAATAATAAACAACTCCTGTTGCAGTTCTGAGCCAGACATGCACCACAAGACATATTAAAAAGAGTCCAGTCAGATTCTCAGTTGGATTAATGCCCCTCCCCTTTTCAATTTTAACACCTTTAGTTACTTCATTCTTTCAGTCTCTCCCTCACTTGCATGGAGAGAGAAACTACAGTATATTTTTTTCTACTTCAGGAAATTACTGCTACTCAGTTTACACTAGAAAAATTCTACTATGACTCAGTTTCTCAGGGCTTATTTGTGATCAGATTTCAGAGTAACAGCCGTGTTAGTCTGTACTCGCAAAAAGAAAAGGAGTACTTGTGGCACCTTAGAGACTAACCAATTTATTTGAGCATTGAGCTGTAGCTCACAAAAGCTTATGCTCAAATAAATTGGTTAGTCTCTAAGGTGCCACAAGTACTCCTTTTCTTTTTGTTATCAGAGTGAGTCCAATACACTCCCAGCCTTTTTTCCCCCATCATACAGTTCACAAACAAGTGCAAAAAGCAAAACTTCAGTTTGAAGAGAAGATTCCAGTTCTACAATCCCATTACTAGGAAAGAGGGGAGCAAGTGGATATTTTGAGGCCCTCTGGATGTCACTAGTAAGTAAACAAAACCTTCCAGGAGTCCAAGGGCTAGTTAAACCCTCAGAAAAATCCTGGATTTTAAGAATTTTTTGAAAAGTAAACTTTGAGTAATGTGTCAATATTTTGCTGTGATTTATAATTTATAGAAAGGATGAAGACTACACTACTTAACATTGGATACCTTTGTACAATAATTTGAGGGGAAATGCCCCTTCTCCCCATTTCCCCCAGCATTGGGCCTGCTTTAGACTTCTCTGTAACTAGATCCTCTTTTTCTAAGGCCCAAGTGTCTTTTCAAGGCTTGTTTTCATTTAAAGTCAGCTGACCTTACAGAGTCAACAATAAAGCTCAGCTGCTGGGCATTCCCTCACTCTCAGATGTGCCAGAGAGGGAGGCAATTTCCATTTATTTTTTCAGAAGTATCTTGCAGAAGACTTGAGAGTTTTAATTTGGGATTTCATACCTAGGTATTAGCGATAGGTCCATTAGAAGTGTTTTGCTTCCAGGGACTAAGTCAGCAAAATCTGAAAGCAAGATTTGTTATGAAGCCTGTATTTCCTGGGAGTAGCAGGGCCAGTGGTTTCTGGCAATAAAAACAGTAATTTTCAAAGCTGTATATTTTGGACGTTTCAGATATGCACTGTAGTAATACAAAAGAATATTGTATTGTAATACTGAGGGCAAGAGCCAGCTGTGTGCTGGGGGGAAGAGAGCAGGGGAGAAGCACTATGGATGCTGCCAAGAGCAGGTGCAAATACCATCTGCTCTGCAGCAAAGTGAGGGACCCTGGCATCAGAGTCTGGTGCCCTGCCCACCACGGGGAAGTTCTGCAGTGGTTTTGCCAAGCCCAGGCCTGTGTGAGGAGGGGAGAAGTTGGCAGCAAGTCTCACCAGCAGCTAGCCCCCAACCTCTGCCCTGCACCCTGGAGCTGGGGGGGGGGGGCGGGGGAGGGGAAGTCAGGTGTCTTCTCTTAAAAGCTAACCCAACCTATTTATTGAAACAAAGTAGTGGGTGCTGGAAGGTGTGCATATATTGGGAGGGGTTATTGGGAGGGTGTTGGAGGGAGTACCTGCAGCCTCACACTCAAGGTGGAGGGGCAGTCATGTTCCCTGTCACGGTGGCGAGCGCAGACCTGGGACGCAGCACCAGCCCATCAGTCAGTACTTCCTTGTGGGCCTCTTCTCCTCCCCAGGACAGGGAGCCATGGCCTGACCTGTCACCACTCAGGCAGAAATCAGGAGGGGTGGGGGAAGAGAATGAAGTGACCCTGCATGCTCTGCCCATGTGTTGCCTCTGCCCCAACCTCTGTCCTGCACTCTGGATAGGAGTCAGGTGTCTCCAGGCAGAAATCTGAGGTGGTGGGCATGGCCCCACATGACCCACCCACCTCTGATTGGGAATTCTGGAAATGAAGAGTCATTTTGGTGGTGGTGGTGGGGGGGGGGTTAATAGCAGCAATTTTCAGAAGACACCAGCCCTACTTGGGAGGGTCCCTGTGCCATGGCTGGTATTCTTCCTGACATCTGCAAGAATGACAGGGAATTACAGAAATTTAGAACAGGAAGAGCAATACGAGTGAACCCCAATGGGCAAATACTATTGATTCCTGAGATTTTTTCTGTCTTGTTTCACCCTCCTATTGAATACCTGTTTCCAGATCCCCCCTACTCCATGTTTCATACTTTAAACTTTTACAGGTTGAACCTTAGTTATTCCAGACTAGTGTTGCCAACCTCCCAGATTGGCTGGAAGTCTACTGGAATTGGCTTCAATCTCCTGGTGACGACTGAAAGCAATCCAGGAGATTTTAATAAGTACAGTACAGTTGACATTACATCATGCTGGGGGAGGGTGGGGGTGGGGGTGGGAAATTCTCCCGGTATAGTTTCAGTCAGAGTTGGCAACCCTAAGCATGAAGTCTAGAATGAGGCAGAAGAGAAAGGGTGAGTAACCTCCTGGAGGGAGAAGTCTAGATTATCGGTGTTACTGTAGTGCCTAGGACCCCTAGCTATGATGCTGATATAGAGCATACTAGCAGAAAGAGTTAGTGGCTGATCATAAAAGTGGCTTTTCTGTTTCTTCTTAACAAGAAGATCTAACTAGACCTTGATGTTTGTATTCCTCTTGCTGAAGAAAAAAAAATTGCAATGCACAAGATTCCGTGGCTCATACAGAGTGAGTAACCTGTATAATGTACACATTCCTTTGTAGCTCAGAACTTGACATGTATATTGTATTTGAAATATCTAGCCTTCCTGCTGTGTGGTACTAGTATTGGAACTAGTGTAAATCTCAGTGATGTTTTGTTTGGGCTTTAATATACCCCAGAAGGGTTGGCGTTTTTAGTTTGGCTGAGGGCTAACAGTGGGTAAGCGAGATTTCAGCAACAGCTGAATCACAACAGCAAGAGGTAAGAGACCCTCGCATGTGGTATTATAATTGGGATTGGCAAATACATCTCAGAGGAGAAAAAGAATCAACTTTGAACAGCTCTCACTACTTAATGCAGATAATACTAAAAAGTGAACTGTTGCAAATACCCATGAAGACAGAAAATTAAAAAAAACCTCAGCAGAAATACGGTGTTGCCAACTCTCACAAGTTGCTTGCAAGTAACAGGATTTTATCTGGAGCTGGAACCACTCCAGAAGTCCAGGCCTCCCCCAAATTTCAATCCTGCCTGGGGGGAAAAAACACCATCTGATTAGCTACCTTCCCCACTCACCTGCCTTCTAGGGAAAAACAGCCAATCAGAGCTGCTGCAGGAGGAAGACAGAGCTCTCCCAACTTCCCGCAGGAGCTGTCACAAGCAAGACATAGGCAGTCAGACTAGTGGTCAAAGCAGGAGCTGGGAGTCAGGCCGGGTCACAAACCAGGAGGTCAGAGTCCAAGACAGTCCAGAGGGAAAACCAAGAGTCCAGTGTCAGGAGGCAGGCAAGATCAGGTTACCAAAAGATCAGAGGCAGGAGACAAACCTGAGAGCAGATCCACAGATTGATAACCAGAGTCAGGATACCAGGAAATCAAGCCATGGGAGTGAGTGCAGAAGGCACACAGTCCACAACAGTGTGAATACTAGTTGCACAGACAGCTTTCTGTTCCTGTGCTGGGTTTATATAGGAGCTGTGGACCAATCAGGATCCCTCGCATCCTGCCAGTCAGGTTCCAGGACTGAAGTCCACTATTGGGTTTCAGCTTTTATCCTAGCAACTGTTACCAGGTAGCAGTTTGGTATTTATGAGCAACTAAGAACCCTGTAGACCCAGGTTCTAGACCCATGATCCCAGACAGGAACCCAAAGGCATTTTAGGGAGGACTGAGGAGAGGAAGCAATTGACACCATTCTCACAGGAGGGGAGACACAAGGGAACAGAAAGAGCTCCATTGTTACCAGAAGAAAGTAGGGAAGATATTTTAATAAGAACCCCCGCCTAGAAAATAAGCCCAAGCCCCTGAATTAGGGTCTATCACCTATTACTCGCAACAGGAAATTAAAACAAACAACAACAAAACCCCACTCTTAAAGGGATGAGCCAAGAGGGACTTATTAACTGAGCAGGATAAAGGATAGACAGAGTGGTAAATGCAAACAGAAAAAATAGCTCAGTGGTTTACAGAATAAAAGTAGGGTTGAAGCCTAGACTCAGCTAGAACCAAAATGGACTTAAATAAAGTTTCAACGTTACTCAGTTCGTTGCTGTAAAGGGCTGTAGACTGGATGGAGCCAGCTCACATTTCCTCTCATTCAAGGGAATCAGGATAGGGTCCTCAAGGACCATGTCACCAGAGATCAGGACCATTCAATGGGATGGAACAGGTACACCTTCACCGATGGAACAGGTAAGTGGTTGACATTTCCTCTTGACGATCGCCTGACTGAATTTAGGCTGCCTTCTGAGCGGACAGCAGTCAGCATATATATCTTGTATATATCTCCTGTTGCCAGACAGATTACCTCATGGTCATGTGACCCTTTCTCACCCTTTTCCTTCAAACTTTCCTGCCTCTGCCTTGTTACCACGCAGGATAGTTCAAGCCTTATTCAATTGAAGACAAGCACCTCTGAGAGGGTGCTAAACTATAATACAATAAGGTAAACCAAATTTAGAGGGTGAAAGACAACAACAAAAAACCCAAAATGGCAAAAATCCTTAACACCACAACTCAGGGATGTGCAAAATGGGTCATTGTGCTCCACTCCCTTCTCTATCCCTGCAACTCCAGGCTCAGAAAGGGGAGAAGAACCCCTGGAGTTGACCCCCACCAGCCTAAAAAGGGGGACCCTGTTGTAGCTGCCTCTCTGGGCCTGGGATGTGTGTGTTACAAAATCCCTAGAGCTGCAAGAGGAGCAGAACTGAGGCTGAGAGGAAGTACATAATTACTTGATTTGGGGATTGGAGGGCATAATTGATCTGGGGGGGAGGCTGAGGGAGCAGAATTAATGAGGTCACAGGAAGTAAATAATTAATTAGTTTGGGCTGCATAATTAATTGATGGGGTGGGGGATGGACAGATGGCAGATACAGAATTAATTAATTAGAATTTGGGGGTTTGGTGAGAAGTGGGAAGCTCTGCACCATCAGACAGTGAGAGCTCCTGAAGCAGGGCCCAATCACCTGAATACATTGGGAGAGTTGGCAAATGGCAACACTAATTCTCCCCCCGACATACACACACTTTGGGGATGGGGTTGGGTTCATAATCACGAGATAGACCAAAAAAAAAAAAAATCCAATATATCTTTTATAAAAGAAAGTTGGAGTGGTGTGTGGCTCATGATTTCCAAGTTTGGGGCTGGGAATACTGCTTTAGCTGGTAATGGCATTCCCATGGCTCTCTGTCCTAAGGACCCAAATCCCACAATCCTGTCCACTCAAATGACTGTAGGATATAGTGGGTGTCTCAAGATGATTCCCCCCCCCTTTCTATGGGTCCTGGCCCAAGAGAGACGGAGTACCTCTGAGCTAAAGTTTTGGACCAGATTGAGGCTTTAACGAGTCGTCCCTGGGCAGGCTGCAAAGCATTTACACACTGAGCACATGCACAAGCCTCTCCCCCCACTTACTGCCCCTCACACGTCCCCATTCATTCCGCCCCCGAGGAACGAGCACATTCTCTTGTCGGGAGAGGGCAAAGGCGGGGCAGCAGCCTCAACTGTGAGTCCTGCGCATGCTCGGGTCACGCCTGGCGCGCAAGCGCAGTACCGTCCGGGGAGCGGCGGCTGACACTAGTCCGCGGGCTCTCCACGTTTCCCTAGAAGGGGGCCGGGCAGGCGACGGCGCGGCCAATCGGAGGCGCCCACGACCCACCCCACCGAACTTGGAAGTGGAACCGCGCTGAGAGCCCTGCCAGAGGCGCGTGGCGGGGTCCGCAGTCGCGCGGGGGGTTAGGGCGCGCGTGGCCGTATCGCCATGGTGTCGGCCAGCGCGTGCGCCGGCCAGGTGGGCGCCGTGCTGCCTCTGCTGCTGGTGCTCTTCGACCTGCTCGGCGAGGGTGAGGGGCTGCGGGGCGAGCCCGCGCTGGTGCACGGCGCTGCACGCTGCCGGGGGAGAGGGGACAGGGCTGCTGTTGCTGGCGGGGCGGGGCGGGACAGGGCAGTGCCAGCCTTCTGCCGGGGGAAGCTGCTGCCCAGCGTGCAGGGGGTGATGTGGTGCTGGGACGAGGGGCTCGGAAGTGTGGGGGAGGTTGGCACTGCGGGGTGAGCATGGGGCGGAGCAGCGCCGGGCTGGCGGGGGGGACGAGGCGAAGGTTAGACTTGGTGCCTTGGTTTGGTTTTCAGTGATATGTAATCATGCTCACCACAGAGAAGCCCGCACTTCCCTGAGCACTCTCGCGTATTACCACATCATAGGGTTATTTACCATCACAACAGCACCGTTGAGTGGTTTTGAGTATTATACCCCTTAACCTCCTGACGCGTTGAGGGGTATCACCGCAGCAGCGCTGTGCTGGGCTCTAGTGCCAGGATGCCACCTGGGAGGGAGAGCAGATCTGTGTGGACTTGGGGGCAATGCCAGCCTGTGGGTATTGAAGGGAGATAAATCTGTGATGGGCAGGGAATGTCAGCCGGCGTTGGGATTGTCAAAGGTGCACTGCCATTAATTCTGGGTACAACCAGAGAATGATGGCAGTAAAAAATAGAAAAGTTTGTAACTTTTCTAGTTGGGGGCAGTGGACAGTCACTTTGAAAAGAATAAGTGTTTCTGAAAGATCTAAATTCAAATAGATTTTAATACAAATATGATGACTAGAAATAAATGCAGCCATCACCATTAATTGTTGCTTTTAAAAATCCTAGTATTTAATTAATGATATTTCTAGTTTTGTGTTGTAGCTTTGTTTTGTTGAAACTACAGCAAGTGCAGTTCTATTTATTTTGGTTTCTATTCTTAGACCTTCTTAATCTGTTTTCAAAAGAAACAAGGGAAATTGGTAGGATGCTAATTACTGTATGATTTTAAAACTGTGGATCTAGCTTAAAGAATGGCCATGTGGAAATGGTATTATGAAGTTCCATACTTGTGGTGTCTCACTGATTTCCATACAGATTTGCTCAGTTTCCAAGTAAAAATATTTTTTTTCCTAACTTTTAGCCCTGTAAGGTTGCTCTGGGCTCTGAAAATCAAGTTAGGTTTTGTTTTGGGTTTTTTTAATCGTTCATCGCTGCCAAGAATAGTGGTTCTGCAGAACAAATTATTCCCTCAGCTAACGGGGTTGCACAGGTGTTTGTGAGGGCATAATTTGAAAGCTGGTTGTACAGATGTATCAGAAGACACAATTTGGCCTGCAAAACTCGCATTATTGCTTGTAACGAATGAGAAAGAAAGAAAAAAAAACTGCTTCACTATCACAGCTCAGAGTAACAGCCATGTTAGTCTGTATTCGCAAAAAGAAAAGGAGTACTTGTGGCACCTTAGAGACTAACCAGTTTATTTGAGCATAAGCTTTCGTGAGCTTCGATGAAGTGAGCTGTAGCTTACGAAAGCTTATGCTCAAATAAACTGGTTAGTCTCTAAGGTGCCACAAGTACTCCTTTTCTTGTCACAGCTCAGTGAATATGGACCTTTCTAAGGACTGTAGTCACTCTGGAGGTTAGAAATGTACTTTGAAGTTGTATTAAATAAGAAGTCTAAAAAGTGGAGTGTCCTGGCTGAATGACAATTTAATATTGAATGTAATGTGGCAAAGATACACTGTACTGTATAAGTATATGCTGCAGGATTGTATTGGTTTTCCCCCAGCTGCTTCTGCTGCAATGTTAAAGGAAGAGTACTAACACCAGATGAATCAGTCTAAGCCAGTGGTTCCCAAGCTGCTTCCAGCAGCTCCCATTCGCTTGGAGCAGCAAACCATGCCTACTGGGAGCCGTGATCAGCCGAATCTGCGGACGCGGCAGGTAAACAAACTGGCCCGGCCCGCCAGGGGCTTTCCCAGCACAAGTGGCGGAACAAGTTTGGGAACCACTGGCCTAAGCATTTGTACTTGTTTTTAAGCATCTGTAGATAATTCATCTTCCAAATATGTTCCTATAGATGCAAGGAGCATGGATGACCTTGGTGCTTTGTTGATTGTGGCCTTGGTAGTTGCAAGTTTACTTTCTAATTTTGTATATATTTTCCTAATAGCAAGCTTTAGCAGATTGTGAAATATTCTCCCAGGGAAGGGTGCCATTTAAACCTAGACTGGACAAAGCACTCTAGACAAAGAACAATTCTACAGATACTTGGATGGCCAAAATATGATCTATTAGGTCTTTTTCATCTCTAATTTCTATGTCTTAATATCTCTTATGAAGTAATATTTTATTTTAGTATATGAGTGGTTAATGTAATACATGACTCACATTTTCCATAGCTGTAGATCATTTTGTACATGTACATTTTTAGTTTCTTCTTACTCTTTCTATAGTGCTGAAAGAGTTAACTAATGAAATGGAGATTTGTAAATGGGAGTGGTGTATTACTGTGAGGTTTCGACCCTCCTGCAGGCTGTGTTCATCTCTTCTTCTCTTGGAACAGAAGCAGTATTTTAAGTCACAATTTCCCTGGTTTTAAGAGGAGTTTGAGATTCTCTTGGGAAGAGATGATGCTGGAGTTTACTATTAGAACTAGTTAGAAAATAACTATTTCACCAGCTCATCTTCCAAGAAAGTCAGTCAGTGCATGTTCCTCCAATTCCACACCTCATTCTTTCTGGTGTTATACCAATAAAACAAAACCCAACAAGATCTTTTAAAATGCCCCGTTTATTGTGAATACAAAAAGAGGCACAGTAAACAAGTAATCATAAACATTCTATCCTATGTACTCACACAAAATACCAAAAGTGGCAAAGCAAGTAAACAGTCATATTTACTACATCCTATTCACTCCTACACACATACACGTACAGGTTCTGCAAAGTTGTTACAGTTACCAGCCTAGAGGTTGCTCATGCCAGTTACTGGCCAGGTAACCTGGGCATGAGGGTGGAGCCGAGTCTTTGTCGGATGCACATCCGATGCTCCTGGAGGGCGATTGTAGAACCAGACTCAAAGTTCTTAGTCTTTAGGGTCTGTTTTTATAGGAGTTTATTCCTATGCCAGTCTGTGGACAGGGCCGTTTCTAGGCACCAGCAAAACAAGCAGGTGCTTGGAGAGGCACATTTCTAGGGGCGGCATTCCAGCGCCAGCCATGCGGCCCCTAGAAATGCTCCCCAGCTCGCCTCCGCCCGCTCCCCTGAGTGCATCACCGCCACTCCACTTCTCCCCCCTCCCTCGCAGGCTTGCCGCACGCGAAACAGCTGTTTTGCACAGCAAGCCTGGGAGGGAGGGAGGAGAAGCTGAGTGGTGGCATGCTCGGGAGAGGTGGCGGTGGTGGAGCGGAGGTGACCTGGGGCGGGGAGTGGTTCCTCTACCCCCCCTCCCCCCGTTACTTCCTGAGGTCCCCCCCCACTCACCTCCGCTCCGCCTGCTCCCTTGAACGTGCTGCCTCTCCCTTGCCTGGGAGGGAAGGGAGGAGAAGCTGAGCGGCAGCGTGCTCAGGGGAGGCGGCGGTGGTGGAACGGAGGTGAGCTGGGGCGGGGAGCAGTTCCTCTAAATTCCCCCCATTACTTCCTGTGCCCCCCCCGCTCACCTCTGCTCTGGCTGCTCCCCTGAACGAGCTGCCTCTCCTTCGCCTGAGAGGGAGGGGGAGAAGCGGAGCTGCGACGTGTTCGGGGGAGCAGGCGGAGTGGAGGTGAGCTAGGGCAGGGGGGAAAGTGTGGCACGCCCTGGGAGGAGGCGGGGCTGGGGATTTGGGGAAGGGGTTGGGAAGGAGCAGAGTTGGGGTGGAGCCGGGGGCAGGGAGGCATGGGAAAAAACGCGGGGGCGGCCAAAATTTTTTTTGCTTGGGGCGGCAGAAATCCTAGAGCCGGCCCTGCCTGTAGAGGTGGCTTCATCCTGCTGTTGCTGAATCAATCAGCAGATGACACATCCCTGACGGCTCCATGCTGCCAGAAGTTATCTTGTTCTTCGATTCTCCAATCCTTGAAGCTGTTGGGTGGATTCCAGTCTGCCCTCTGGGGGTCATTCTTTGGCCAATTGATACTGAAGTGGTAACTCTTAGGCTGGCACTCCTAACCATTCATCTTCTATTTACACACAACATCCATTCACACGCATTTTCGAGCTTTAGTTCAACATATATTGCTTCTAACTTTAACAACTCTTAGGGTGTAAGGAAACTGCTTAACCCCCTTACCATATAACGTACATAACAAGCAAGATAAAGAAGGTGAGAAGGGTGGGAGTCTCTGTGTGCTGTTCTGAGGAACAGTTGGTTTTGCAAAGTCTTATCTCTTCTGAGAACAAACTCTCTGTCCCAGGATGTGCTGAGCAGTTTGGCCTTGCAAACCGCTCACAGAGAAAGGAAAGGCCTTCTAATTAACATTACTTTGGGATCTTTAAACTATATAAAATTAAAAATCATACAGAAATTCTCTGATATAGTAACATTGGTACCACCAGTCGAACTGTGACTTTTAAATGATGTCAAGTATCAGAAGGGTGGCCGTGTTAGTCAGTATCCACAAAAACAACGAGGAGTCTTGTGGCACCTTGAGACTAACAGACTTATTTGGGCATAAGCTTTTGTGGGTAAAAAATCCCGCTTCTTCTCCTCATGGTTTTTGTGACTTTTAAAAAGTTCCCTTTGCAACTTGTTAACTTGCTGTAGAAGTTCATATTAGCTGTGTAAAAATCTGTAGGACGAAGGAGCGTATTTTAACCTATAGTCTGACATGGCTGCTGGTATTGTACCTCAGATGTCTATCTCAGGGTTATGAAAAGGTTCCAGAACTTTTGGAGGTGAACTGCAGCTTGCACTGCCATTTCCCTAGTATTCTAGTACCTGATTGAAAATGAGCCCCAGTCTTCGTTTGGAATTCTTTTGACTTAAGAACATGAGAATGACCCTACTGGGTTGGACCAAAGGTCCACCTTGCCCAGTATCTTGTCTTCCGACAGTGGCCAATGCCAGGTGCCCCATAGGGAATGAACAGAACAGGTAATCATCACGTGATCCATCCCGTCGCCCAGTCCCTGACTTCTCCACTAGAGGGCCCTTGTGCCAAATTAAAGCCTTGTGGATCAAAGATATTCGTCCACCCCAAGCTAGAACTGGGAAGAGAGGACTAGATGGAAATGCCCTGTTTCTCTTCTGTCCCTCCATCCAAGTAGAAAAGCAAATTGGTCATAAGGAGGGGGAGAAAAGATGGGCCAGCTCTGCAGGCAGCTTAGCACTCAGAGCTGGCTTCATTCTCTGCTAAGCTTCTGGGAACTGCTTCTCCTTATCACTCTCCTTTTTCCTTCCCCTCTCACTAGATTCCTCTCACTGATCCCAGGCCGCTGCAGATTCTGGAGGGGAAGGAGGGTCACTGGTGACTTTCTTTTGCCCCCACCCCTTCCCAATGTCACTTCCATCTTCGGGAGTGGAGGGGATTTCTGCTCAGTTGCTACTATCCAAAGTTACTCCGTATCCCTAGTGAGTGGCACAGGTGTTCCTTTCTCAGTCTCTTCCCTTCCCAAACCTCCTTTGCCTAACTGCTTTTAGCAGCAGTGCAGCTGCTGCTGTAGCTAGCTGTGCCTCCCTGCTTCTGAAAGGCAGACCTACCTGAGTGGGGGCAGGGCTCTGTGAATGGGGGAGGGTTCCAGACCCTGGCTCGAGCCGGAGCCCAGATATCTATACTGCGCTGTTGATGAGCACCTTTGTGCTGTTCCTGAAAGGTCCTTGTGGTGGGCACTCCTCTTCCTGCTCTATGCACACTAGAGTTTCACCTCAAAAAAACTTTCCACAATACGTAGAAACATTAGAAAAAGAATCAGCAGTTAATAGCAAAATGTCAGACTGTCATTTTAAACATCACACTTTCATGTAAAATTCTTTTAACCTTTTTTAGTTCTATGTAACAACTTAAATTAGTATACATATTTTCTTTATTTTTATGGCCTCTTACTTTGTGTACAGTCAACTTCACTGTTTTGTTTGTATAGTCACATAACTTCCCTTGTTGTTTGCATGGGCCTTTCACATGCCACAGGGAAGAAAGGTACATTTTGGAAGAAGAAAAGAAAAATGCTATGGAAAAATCTCAAACTCAGCAGGGAGACTCGGACATGTGAAACTTGAACCTGCTTTAAGGTGGTGTGTGGTTTTGGTTTTTTTTTTTTAAATGGGCTAGATTTCGATTTGACTGAGTCCCTCTTAAGGTTATACATAGAGATTTAGGGGATTTTTAAAGTTTGTACATTCTAAAATCTAGCATCAGACATTCTAATAACAGTTCTCTGCTCCCAGGATATAGCTACCAGGAAACCTAATATTTCGTTTCTTGAGCTAAAGCAAGTAGAAATAAACATTACTGGCAGGGTTAAAGGGCTAATTGCACCTCGCTTGCCTTCTGTCTCTGAGTGCACCCCCTCAGCTATCAGGCCTGGTGCCTTTACCTCTCGTTGGGTGGCATTCTGCAATTCTCCCACTCCTACTCAGTTTGGCCTGAGCTACCCTATCAGCCATGCTTACCCTGCAGGTCCAGCTGGGTTTGACACCTGCAGTTCTTCCCTTCAAGAGTCTGTGACCAGTGCTGCATATAGTGACAAGACAGCCTTCTTACAAATCAAAACATTGCTTTGTTTCACTGTTGAAATTAAACAATTAGAAAAAATGAAAAAACTAGAAAAAAACAGCAAGTAGACAAGCTCATGAACTATCTTAACTATAGGCTTACCATTCCTTGATGGTAGCCTAGTCAGGTCTAGTTTCTTCAGACACCCCAGAGGGTCCTGGATGTCAGTCTGTTCCTCTCCAACATCTTTCCAACAACTGCCTTACCCAGGGGGAGAGGAAGGGGGGGGGGGAGAGAGAGAGAGAGAGAGAGAGAGGTGAGAGTGTGTGTATGTGTCACTCTCTCTCCAGCCAGAATCTTAATTACTATCAGTTCTTGTACTTTTATCCATCTGGACCAAACCAGTCTGGTAAGCTCAGCAACAGATCGAATCAGACTCCTCAGAGCCAATATAGCTTTTTCTACTGTCTCATAACAATCCTCCAGTTTTTACCTTGGGTGGCTTGTCATGGGCCATTGTTTCCTTACTGCACGTTATTAAACTAACCACTGTATTCATACAGTAAACATCCCAGTAACCAAGTCAGCGTACAGTATTCAGAACTTATTATGCTGCTGCTCCATGTCTTTCACAGGTGGCACTAAGGGTTCCATTCTGTGTTCCCTTCCCCCACCCCCTAATGGAGCTGATTGCGCTATGATACTTTCACCTTGCAGGTCGGGTTGCCAGAGCCCTCACCACCTCCCACACCTCAGCCACCTGCCAAGCCTAGATCCCCATTCCATTCCCCGAACCCTTCATTTCTGGCCCCACCCTGCAGTCCGCACCCAGAGCCCATATCCCCTCCCATACCCCACTGCCCTTCCCCAGCGTGGAGCCCCCTCCTGCACCCCAAACCCCTCATCTCCAGCCCCACCCCAGAGCCTGCACCCCCAAACAGACCTCAACCCCTCCCGCACCCTTGGGCCTTAGAGAGGGAGAGGGGCAAGGGTGTTCGGTTTTCTGCAATTAGAAAGTTGGCAACCCTACTTGCAGGATCAGGCTGTAATCTGCCTACAGTAACTGTATTGTAGCAAAAAAATACCTTAAAGTTTCAACATGCACATACATAAGGTTGGAAGTGTGGAATTGTGTTGATGCTACACAACTGTATTCTGTGTCCAGTACTGGTATGTTCCTAAGCATAACTTCTTACAGTACATCCCTTCTATGTTAGGTATACGTGATCTAAAATAGCAGAATACCTGCATTAATGCTTGCCCAGAGTGAGTAGAAATGATGGTCTTCTGAGTGGGGCTTGGGTTCTGCTGTCCCTTTGAGGTGATGGGGAGAGAAGGATCAGACCAGTCCGCATGCTGCTTGTTCTTCTTGAGGAGAAAGCCAGCACTTTCGCAGAATGACAGAGAAGACAGAGAATGGAGTAACTTCTTTGCTTTTGTCTAGACTAGGATTTAAAGGTGTGTTAGAATGTATTGGCTAATAGGTTCTAAGAGCCTAATGAAGAAAGGCAATATGTACTTCAACACATGTTAAGGTTTAACTCAAACAGCTAAGCGGAAGCACATGTTACTTTTGTCTACACTTAGCTAAGGCAGTCTAATGTTTACTTCTGCTTAGCTGTTTGAATCAAACCTTAACGTCTTGAAGTACACATTGCCTTTCTTCATTAGGTTCTTAGAATGTATTGGCTAATAGGTTCTAACATACCTTTAAATCCTAGCTTAGACACAGGCCAACCTGTTCTTTTCACAGAATGGAAAGGGGGATCAGGATCACAGCATCCTCTCACCTGCTGCTTCTTTAAGAGCAGGTGCTGGAACTAAGGAGATCAGTGGGAGTGGGCCCAGAAGCTGCAGACTTGAAGTTCTGTAAGGAGTTGGAGAGCCATCACTAATTAATTAACAGCAAGAAAGAAATATCATTGGAAATTAAATCCCCAAGGCTTTGGGGACTTTACTTTGGGTGTGGCTGTCCCTGCTCAGAACTTTCATTTGCTCCTATTGTACTACTCTTGGTGTAATTCTCCATCACCACATCTCATATCTGTTCCTTACACCAATGCTGTCAAGATTTTGAATGTGCTGCTTCTTTCAGTTTAACTCTGCTGAAATCCTTGTGTATGCCTTCATCTTCTGTATGCTGTACTGCATGTCTCTTCTTGGTAGTCTCCCCAAGTTCCAGTTCTGCAAACTTCTGCATTTATGTAATGTTGCACTGTTTTTCTCAGGTATACAAAGAATTATCAAATCAGCCCTATTCTCAAACAATTTCACTGACTTCCCATTTCAGAATCCAGTTCATAGTTGTCGTCTTTGATTTATAAAACACTCTGGACTTGCTTCTGCGTGTTTCACACCTTGTTTTTCCACTCTCCCCATTCAAGTTCCCTCTGCTCATCTAGCACTGGGCTCCTCTGTCACTTCTGACAGTGTGGTTACTGTAGGGAACTGTCCTTCACATCTCCTGCATTTGGAACAGCCTTCTTATATTTCTCCTTGAATATATTTGTTTGCCCTTGTCTGTTCCTTTTAATTTTACTCTCTCTGGCACGATAGCTGAATTGTATTATATAACTCTTCTTAAAATTATTTTGAGACACTTTATGTGAAAGATACTACTTAGAACAAGTAAGTCTTATTGTAGAACTCTATTCTTGGAACTGTACTGACATGATTGATGATGAATTAGGAGCAAGGAAGTGAAGAAGGCTGGTTCAGATTCAAACACCATTCCAAAGACCGAGAGAAATCAATCTTTTCTGAATTAGAAAAGATAAAGCTGGTAGAGAAATGTTGTGTTCGTCATGCAAACAAAATTGAAGTGTGAGGACAAGGGGGTGAGGGGGGAGCCCCTGAAAAGTGCTGTTTCCATTTAGAGCTGTGTTATTGTGAAGGACCCTATTTATTATGACCTGCTGCCAGTGTAGTTTTATTGTTAATGAATGTATGTTAATTTCAGTGCTGTTTGTTTGATTCTGCTGTGGTCCATAGCCAAAACTGTCTTTTGACCTCAGCTGAAATGAAATGTGATCCAGTAGAATATCTGACTCTTCAAAAAGGGCTTTCACACTAAAGCAAATTTGAAGTGGGACATTCTGTACAAGTGACTCACTCTCACTAATTGTCTCTGTACCATTTGTTGCTGTTGCAGCAGGTATTTATAGTTTATTAAGTACCTCCTTCCAGTTGACCAGCATCTGCTTGATCCTGCAGTGACATCAGAACCCTGCCTTTATTGATAGGCCCACCTGTCTAGAATCCCCATCTGAGTGTTGGACATACCTGTAGTTTTTGTTAATCTAGTGATATGTTTGAGGTATCAGTTTTTTGAGTTAGTATTTCAGGCCAGTGAAGTTTTCTCAGTGGGAAACTTTTCTCAGTTACTGGGTAGGAGGGGATCAGAGCCATGGAGTGGAGCTACTTCAGCAGTGTAATGAGGGAGCACAACCCAAATTCCCAGATGATGATCTGGCTTGCAGAAAGTCAGTTCACAAAGAGGCCAAAATCTTGTTTTTTAAACAAAGTGGCTCTTCTCTCCAAGAGACTTCTCTCAGAATTTGGAACAGAGAAAAGGAGAGTGACCAGCCATTGTTCCACTTCAGAAATTTCCATACTGGCTCTGACCACTTGTTCATTGATCGCTGCATCTTGTCTCTGAAACTGACTCGTATCGGATGTTCCAGAGGAGGGCACAAGAAATTGTGTGGTTAATAATTATGAAATAACTTGCCCATAAGGGAAGTTTCCCCATTCTTGCCATATATTCTTATGCCCTGAGACATTAGTGTTCAATTTTCCTCACCTTCTAAAGCCTCTCTTACGTAGCTGTGGATGTCATACATACAGATGTCTAAAACTTTTCTAAAGATAGAAGAATAAAGGACATTCAATTAAATTAAAAGGAAACACATTTAAAAATGATGTAAGGAAATGCTTTTCACCACTACACATGCTGGGCTTGATCCCGCACCATGCAGTTGATTGGAGTTCCCCCATTGATTTCAGTGGATGCAGAATTAGATACCAAGTCTCTGCAGCAATAACAATTATGAACTCAAATTATACTGTAATAATTATACTGCCTGCGTGATTGAAAGTGCTTGGCTTTGTTCACATTTCATAATATACTAGGGACTGACGTCTCTTGTGCAACTTTGCTCTATAGGTGTTACTGTACTTGAATATTGCATATGGGAAGTCTGACACTTGGCAAACAGAATATGAAACACTGTTCTTGTCCGTGTTTGTTTAAATTCCTTTTATAATATCAAAATATGTACAATAACCTGTATTTAGGACTTGAATTTGTAAAGATCCTTAAATAAAAGAGCATGAAATAAAGTTAAAGGGAACTTCAAAAATTTCTGTGTGGACACTCAGTGAAGAGAATACAGAGTTATCCATCGCACTTTCATGATCAGGTTATTGAAGTAAATTTTAGATTTAAAAAAAAACTGCTCATGTTCATTCTGTTATGCACAGCATGTGATCCTTGTATTTAGGATTTTAATTACAACAGGAGAGGACAATGTATTTTGCTACCTTATATGGATGTAGAGAATCTTGTATGTGCAAAAGCTAGGTAGAATGTAGCTAGTGATGCATATTCAACAGCTGCTTTTAAAATGGTGGCTTACAGTACTTAGACTTTCTTCATTATAACTGGGTCTTTGGGGAGGGGCAGAAGAGTTAAGTCCGAAAGGAAACTAAGATGAGAAATGTAGCATTTTGTTTTCATGTGCTTCTGTATCAGCAATTTATTTTTGGGGTAGGGAGCTCTTGCCTGGTAACAAAATATGAACTGTCCCTTATGATTTTTATGTATTATGGAGGGAGGGGGAGAGAGAGAACACTCTATCCATCCCTGCCCTTTTTATTTATTTATTTATTTTTGGTAGTGTCAACTTTGCTAGAATCAAACTGTGTGATTAAAAATGTTGACTCTTCTATTTTAGGAGTCGAATGTGGAATAAATGCTGAAGTAGAAAAACAACTTGAAATGGGCAAGAAGTTATTGGCAGCTGGACAGCTAGCTGATGCCTTGTCTCACTTCCATGCTGCTATAGGTGTGTATCTGAAGATAAAATTATTTGACTGCTTGTGGTGCAGAATTTTTGTATTGAAATGCTCTATCCTTCACTCTTCCTCATAATTTGCTTAATTAATAAGCCTCCAATTCACAATGCGTGGGTGGACTGCCGTGCCCATGTGGGACCACATGGAGCCCTACTGACCTCATGGATGCGGCAAATGGGACCCCACATGGGTGTGGAAAATTCCAGGATCAGGGCTCAAACCTAGAACAGCCATAGAGTATGTGAACACCAACTCTGGGAGGTGTTGCAAAGCATGAGGCAAACTAACTGCTTGTAACCACCTGGATTGGTGTATACCTTATTACATAGGAGGGCACATAAACCTAAGCACAACATTGTGTAGGCCAAACAGATTTTTACATATTTGAATAAGATTTACTCACCTGTATTGATTTATATTTTAAGTGCAGCTTGTTTTGCATATATTTAGATGATTGTGTATTTACCCACTTGTGTAAATGTGATGACAAAATGCTAAAGAATCTGCTGTTAGTATATTGTTTTGAAGCAGGCTGTGGGCCTTATGAAGTGTTCTGGTGGGCCTTGTATGGTCCATGGGCCGTAGGTTGGGCACCTTGGGTATAATCTGATAACATGTCCCTGCTATTGTCTTGTCAAGATTAGAAAAGAAAACCAAGTTAACAACAACAAAAAAACGGGGTGTGTGTGGGAAGGTGGGGTGGGACTTATCCCTGTTTTCTTCCTCTACCCTCCTTTCCAACCCCATAAAAAATCAAGCACATACTTTTTAAAAATACTACATATTCCTTGGGTGGGGTAATCTTCCTGATTTAAGAGAAACTGTAAAGTGTTTTGAGACCTCTAGTGCTGGAATGTATTTTCCATAACTTTTAAATTCACATACTACCACTGGTGGAATGGAAGACAAGGATCGTTGCAAGTTCATGAATTTTTGAGTGTGTTCATTGCTTGGGTTGAATGCAGGCTGTGCTTTGGAATTTTTATAATCTTAAATCTGCTATTAGTTATGGTGACCAGATGTCCCATTTCTAAAGGGACAGTCTCGTATTTAAGCCCTCCTGCAGGTGTCCTGACTTTTTCTTAAAAACGGGCGAATTGTCCCATCTTTTCTGTCTCTTTCCTCCACCCCCCTCAAAATCAGTACTGGTGGGTCCTGCTGCTGGCGGATCCCTACTCGCCAGCTGCCCGCCCACTAGTGGTGGGGGCAGGTCCAGTAGCGGATAATGGGGGTGGGTGTGCAAGGCTAATGGTCGGGCAAAGCTGCAACACATGGGGCCGGCTGCTCCTCCTGCTGGTCCATCAGCACGGTCCCCGCTGCGTGCTGGCTTTTGGCCAGCAGGGCTCCTCCCTGCTCCCCCTCTTGCTGTCTTCTCCCTGCTTTGCCTCTTTGAACCCCAGCCCCACAGCTCCTCCATATTGCCCCCAGGGGGGCGTGTCCCGCTCCCAGAGCCGGGCAGAGAACCAGCCCCTGGCCAGAGTGCTCAGCTCATCAACAGCCTGGCCGGCAGGCTCCGTCCTTCCCCTGCACTGCCTCTGCCTAGGCTGGGGCAGGGCCCGGGAAGACTCAAGACCCTCTGACCCGGGGCGCTGGCTAGGAGGAGCCAAGCCCTGTTTGTGCCAAAGCCCCACACAGCACTGGCACTGGGAACCCTCTCCACCCCTCACCTAAGCTCTGAAGTGGTGGGGGAAGTGGGAAGCGTTTTCCAGACTGTTCGTGCCCTGACCCTGAAGGTTCCAGAGCATCCCCCCAGGCAGGGGCTTAGCACCCTCTTCACCTGCCCTCCGCTGCCCAGGGTCTCCTAGGCACCCTCCACTGCTGAGCCACCTCTCTGGCTGGATTCGCTGAAGCCCCTGCAGTCAGGTTCCCTGGGCCCTGGTACACAATGCATCCTTAGAGCTTAACCCTTTCCTGCCTGCGCTGGAGCCGGGGGACACAGGGAGGCTGGGTTATGTCGGTGGCCATCAGCAGCCTGGAGGTGTTAACTGCCTTTCAACACTGTGGGCAGGAAGGGACAAGCTGCTTCCAGCCACAGGGGAGCAGGCAGGGGAGAAGATGAGCTCTACAAAGACATGGGCCAGGTCATCTCTCTCTCTCACCCCCCCCCCCCCCAGCTGGAAGCAGCTCCCATCCCTTCCTTCCGCACAGTGCCAAAAGGCTGTGGCTGGCTGCCCCCTCCCACCCACCCCCCGTCCCCACCATTGTGTTGCCTCCAGGTACCAGGAGAGAGGTCCCTGGGGCCCAGCCAGGCATGGAGGATGGACCAGTCAGCCCCACTGTGTGAGAGAGGTGTACGGGAGTGTGGGTGTGTCACTTCTCCCCGTGTGTTTGTGTGGGGGGAAGGGGTGTGTGTCATCCCTCCTAGTGTGAACCCTAAAGCCTTAAAGATAAGATAAATAAAAAGAATCCCACTAGGCAGTAGTTCTTTTTAACGGGCTCAGGCAACTTCTTGTTAGTTTGAATGTTTGTACTGCATAGTTCTGATTGATTGCTGTTTACCTGAATATTAGTAATTTTACCAGGTGTCCCCTATTCAGGATAGGGAAATATGGTCACCCTACAGTTAGTTCTTTTCTTTCCTGCTGCCAATCTCTTATTTTCATGTTATTCACACTATTGTATAGGATGTATGCATACTACAGTTTTCCACTCAGACTTTTTCAAATGGAATTAATTACATAATATAACAATGTAGCATTTTGTGACCATGAAAAGAATGAATATCCATATATGCACTTGCAGTAATATCAGACCTTTGAGATTTAAATTTTCATTCAGGACTACATGCAAAAGTGTGCAGACAGTATGTGTGTCTAAATATTATTGGCTGTTAGTATTTGCTTTCAGTTTAGTTTGGATAAACTGTCATTCATCAAAGTAGGAGAGTGGGGAAGCTTTAATTCTGGATCATTCCATCCAATTACTCTTCATGGTTATAAGTGAATTTAAACTTTTATTGGGTTGGTTTTGAAATATATAGTGATAACTAAAGTAATAACTAATCTCTTCACTGTATGTGACTAGGGATTAGTAATTATTCATTGCTACCAGTGTAAAACTTGAATCTCTTGGTTAGAATTTGTTGGCTGGAAAGGAAAACAAAACTAAAGTTTAAATATGTGAGATTAGTTGTCTAAAGCTTAGTGGGTTAACATTCTATGCAATATTGTGTTCTGTGTTTCATATGATCAGAGTCCCATCTAAAAGTCTTCAACGAGTGTTTTGATCATTTTAGCCTATTGGAGTTATTAATACAGGAGCAGCCTTGAGCTAATCTTCACCTTCCAAATCTTTTATTGTCTGTAGTTTTTGAATCTTCAAATTTTCTGAAATTTTTTTGGGGGAAGTATAATTTACGTATTACTTAAGGTAACTTTGCCAGGTGCACTAAGACTACCTGCATTTTTTTTGTTACCGAGCAAAGACCCTCTCATTTCTCCAGGCTTTTTGCTTGCTTTGCATGGCAGGACTAACATGTGGACAATAGCTTTTTTTTTTTTTCTTCCTCTTTAGATCACAGCCATTGCAATGTTCTGGTCGCAGACATAACATGGTAAAAATCAAGCTGCTTCCTGCTTTACTCTCTTCAGTTCTGGATCTTAACATATGCTTCAGGCTGTGACTGATTGTGTTCTCTGTATGGATATCAGAGCTATTCATTGCTGTACTGGGAGCTCTGAGGCAAAACCCATTTTCTGTCTGCCAGAAGTTTTGTATCTGGTCGTGGGACAGCTCTCTCCTGCCTTGGTTGTTTTAACCCTTAATATTTTGTGTGTGTGTGTGAATAGTGTATTTTGCTAGGTGTAAGGATTATGTACAACTTGAGCTCTACATTTTTTACATAATCTAATTTTTGTAACGGGACTCTATGGAGTAGTCTGTGGTAATGGATGATGACTATTTTGTTTTGGATAATAAAAATAAATGTAGAAGTCCATAGCACTAATGCAGAGTGGCCTACATCATCAAGGTAGAAAGTAAGTAACTTTTAGGCCGCTGTCATTTTTCCACTTTAGTAGCCAAATGATTTTAGAACGAAACGGAGAATGTCTCTCCTTGGTAAGACGACCTCTGGAACATTGCTGATAACAGATAAAGCTATGAAGCTCATTTGCATGCCATGAAGTTTTACAACAGTGTTCTTAGATTCATTTGTTAAACTTTGCATTTTACCCTTAAGATCTGCTAAGTGAGGGTCATAGGCATCTATTTTGTGCTTCAGATGTGTTTTATTCTTGTATCCAAATCCTAGATTTGTTTTAATAATATATTAAAAAGTCTAGTGTCCTTTAGAAGTAGAAGATACCATTCACTAGTGAGTAGGCTGTGGTCCCATCATTATTCTCCTCTCTCCGAGCTAAGGACATAGCATTATTTTCCTGTATCCTTTCAGAGAAATATGCCCAGAAGTTCCTCAAATGGGTTTCCAAAGCTGGTCAGCGTGGTGGGATTCAAACAAGAGTGAACATATGCTGAACAGCATTGGCAAAGAGAACACTGGAATGGAGCTGCAGAGTCACATAGTTCCATCACGGGCATCACTTTGACACTAAGAGAATAGCTCTATCTCCAGTCCCCTAAATGTCTGTCTTCCATTGGGATAGAAATAACGGTACAGTTAAACAAACTTAAAGTTAAACGAAATATGAAGTTGCTACTGTCTACGTGTAAATTATAAAGTTATGAAAACATTGGACTATCTAAAACAATGCTGGTCATTAGTGGAAAGATGTGTATGGCTTCCTTATTTTGTGCATCTCGTATCAGATGTAGAGACCATGGCTAACAGTGAAAACATTAAATATGCATCCGAAAGTAGGCCTGCAATTTGAGATAAAAAGGGCTAGTATGTTTTAGCTTAACTCCACTGCAGAGCTGAAATATCCTTACACATTCACCTTCAAAACCCTTAGTAACATGGCTAATATTTATGTTCACATCCTATTTTCAATAATGTTAACATGAGCAAATTACAAGTGATGTAAAATATTGTCTACAAATGTTACTTTTGCTAATTGTTAAATATAATTGTCAAATTGCTTAAAATCAGGTAATGCTGCTCTTATTATGATTGCAGCTTAACTGTACCCAAATTACATTGGGGCGATGTTGTGATTATTTCTTCTTTGCTTGCAGAAGGGGACTCTGATAACTACATTGCCTATTATAGAAGAGCCACAGTGTATTTGGCCATGGGCAAATCTAAAGCTGCAATTCGTGATTTAAGTAAAGTGGTTGAACTAAAGCAGGATTTCACATCAGTAAGTAATGATTTTTCAGGATTCCTTCAGAGTAAAAGAAAATGGTGTTCCTTTTTGTTTTCCTGTTTTGTTTAAAAGGCAGACTATTTTTTAGCTGGTGGTATAGTAAAAAAGAGAATTTAATACCCCATATTTCAGGAAGTTTAAGATTAGATACCCCAAGATACTAGTGCATGTACGATACTGAACACTCTTACACTGGATGAGAGAGAGACTAGTCTTGTCTCACTTTAACTTCTAATTTTATTACCTGGCCTACAGTAAAATGCCCAAATCCTCTGCTAGCATATCTAAGGGTTCGTAATGAATTATGAGTAAGGCTAAGTTTTATTCATGGGTATTTTTAGTAAAAGTCACGGACAGATCATGGGAAGTAAACAAAAATTCACAGCCTGTGACCTGTCTGACTTTTTTTTACTAAAAATACCTGTGAATAAAACTTGGAGGCTGCCTGCAGGTGCTGGGGAGAGCGTTAGGGCTGGCAGGTTCCCTACTTGACTCCACACCTTCCCTTCCAGCAGCAGCAGAGTTTGGGTGTGGGAGGGGGCTGGGGATTGGGACATGGGATGGGGGTGAAATGGGCTCGGGGGGGGGTCCCCGAAAGTGGTGACATCCCCGTCGCTCAGCTGCTAGGTGGAGGCATGGCCAGGCAGCTCTGCACACTGTCTCTGCCTGCAGGCACCACTCCTGCAGTTCCCACTGGCTGTGGTTCCCAGCCAATAGGAGCTGCGAAGCCAGTGCTCCGGGCAGAGGCAGCCCACAGAGCTGCCTGGCCACTCCTCCGCCTAGCAGCTGAGTAAGGGGTATGTCGCCGCTTCCAGGGAGCACCCCCAGGTAAGCATTGCCCAAAGCCCACCTCACCCTGTCCCGTGCCCCAACTCCCTGCTCCCTCCCACACCCAAACTCTGTTGCTGGGGAGCATGGGGGGTGCGGGTGCATGGTGGCCCAAGACTGCCCCAGCAGCGGCTAGTGCGCCTGGAGCAGGGGCTGCCTGAGCTGTCCCTGAGCCAGGCACACCGGCTGCTGCAGAAGTCACAGAAAGTCATGGAAAGTCACAGAATCCATGACTTCCATGACAGACTCGCAGTCTTAACTACGAGTCCTCTATAAGCAGTAACATTGGTTGCCAAATCAAGAAATAAGTTACTTTTTAGGATTACCACCTACTTTACCAAAGCTCTTTCAGGCTAATTACTGGGAGATTTGTGACACTGTAATTAGCCATTTGACCAGCCTCCCTACCTGCAACCCAATTTTTTGTTCTGAACTGCAGATTATCTCCTCAAATTTTAAAATAACTATTTGGAAAGAATGAGTCGCACACAGTTTGAAAGGTAAAGATTGACTATCTATTTCTCTTAGCAAAAATGATAGTTTATATAATGTTTACAGTCTTGTTGTAGCCATGTTGGTCCTAGGATATTAGACACACAAGATGGATGAGGTAATATATTTTATTGGACCAACTTCTGTTAGTGAAAGGGACAACTTTCGAGCTTTCTCAGACCTGAAGAGATTTATGTAAGTTACTCTGAGCTAAATACAAGGTGGAACAGATTTGTTATGTAGTTAAATCTGTTCCACCTTGTATTTAGCTGTCACACTCGGAGTACCTTTTCCTGACCTGAAGAAGAGCTCTGTGGAGCTTGAAAGCTTGTCTCTCTCTCACCAACAGAAGTTGGTCCAATAAAAGATATGCCCCCACCTTGGGTTTGTTTTTATATAATATTTGCTACTATGACAAATTTGTCAAGTTCTCTCCTTTAAGAGATGAAATAATTTTACAACAAGATGATGCCTTTTAAATGACCTTGTTCTAGTGAACAAATGGAAAGAGTTTCTGTTTTCCTCTCTTTCCCCACCAGATTAAAACATTTGGTATAAGAACAGACCTTAAAGTCCCAGGACTAGTTTAGCAATGTTACTATCAATAAATTATCTTGTAGTCATTAGATTTTTATTTAACTAACTTATTTAAGAAAGGGGGACTGCAAGTCTTAATTAACATTAATAGCGCATCTAAATTAACTTGCATGAAAACTTTCTTATCCTGAATAATCAAAATTTCAGTTAAGATCCTTCCAAAATAATCTGCACTGACTTTTACAGTGGCTTCTGCTAAAGAGTCCTCATTAAATTTTCAGGTTAATAGAAGTATTAACAATAAGGACTTCTATACCCTTTTGCTGCAATCTATTGAAAAGGCTGTAAATTAAGAAAATCAAAACAGCGTAGCTGTGTTGACTAGTTATTTTACAAGTTAAACAGTTGTTTTTCTTGGTGCAGTCCTCTGATGGAGGAGTTTGGGTGGTAACTGGAGCTACACCTACATTTGCAATGATGGGTAATTACTGATCTAAAACCCTGATGTAAAAGGACATAATCATTTTTGCTAAAGCTGTTCTTGTAAGAACACAGTATAGAGGAGGGATGGAGAGAGCAGACACCTTCATATCTGCTTTTGGTTCAGTTTGTTAGATGTGGATGGGGGCTGAAATTTTCCATTTGATTAAATTTGGGGAAATTGGGTTTTAATTTTTCTTTTTGGCTACAAATAAGAACCAAGTAAAGTACAAAACTGGTTACTGTTCCATTTCAGGCAAGATTACAGAGAGGCCATTTACTTCTTAAGCAAGGAAAATTTGATGAAGCAGAAGATGACTTCAAAAGTGTGGTAAGTAGGAAGCCTAGAAAACTACACTGTTGGCTTTAAATTCAGATTATAAGATTTAGGTATGGAATTTTTCTCATAACCTAAACCTAAATCCATCGTAGACCACATACATATGTAGCTGAGTTGCAGACTGCTTTTTTTTAAAGATATTGCAGCAGAGCTGAGCTAGTTTGTATGAACAAACAATGGAAAAAGTAGTAATAGAGTAATTGGGCACCTTTTTAATGAAGTTCACAATACTTTAATTTTTCCGTTATAAAGAAACAGTTCAGTTGCAAATGCCACTGCATATAAGATGTTTTTCTAAACAATATAATGAAAATAAGTCTGCATTTGTATGGTTAAGTAGATTTTATTCTGTCCCATTTTGTGTGTCACTTCAGTTATTTGACATGAGAACAATCGTGTAGTGTAGCATTTTGAAAAATATTGTCAGGTTTAAGCATGTTTACCCCTTCATCATTCCTTCTTGACATGCACACCAGGGAAAAACGTGTCCCCACAGAGAGGAAGGATAGTACAGACGTTACTGTGCTAGCCTGGGACTTGGAGGATCTAGGTTCAGTTTCTTGTCCACAGACTTCTGGTGTGACCGTTGCAAGTTACTCAGTGTTTCTGTGCCTCGGTTCTCCAGCTGTAAGATGACCTCCTTACCTCACATGGGTATTGTGAGGTGCTCAGATACTGCAGGAATGGGGGCCGTACAAGTACTGTAGAGGGTTTTTTCCCTAAAAACACGTTTGGTTTATTTTTTATCTTGTCAAGTAAAAGGTATTTATAAACCTTAAGCACACCTTACAAAAAGTAAACTGCTTCCATTCTGAGATAACATACTAGCCTCTTCCTTCTCTTCTTGTCACATCAGGCAGGTTAGGTCTAGGCCACTGAGCAAAATTCCAAAAGCTATGGGAATAGGCTGTGTTTGCTTTGCTTTTCTTTCTTACGTAGAGTTGTGTATTTTAATGATCAAGCACTTAAAGCTTTAAGGGATAGGCATTTTTTTATAACACAAAGTAAAGAAACCCTATAAATGAGTGTAACTGTATACTGTGGTTCCAGCTTTGTTCATGGAATGTGTGGAAGTACAGAGATTTGATGTTTAATGGAGACCCTTCCCATGAGTGCTTAAGACAAAAAATCTGGTGGTCATATATTCAACAATCCTTTAGTGGTATGGAAGAGAGGAGAGAGACTGGTTTTACTCTGGTTAGCTGAGTGTCTTGTCATTGTAATGGATTTTAATACTATGAGTGATTAATTACTGGTTTTGTGCATATGCCTGTGTGTGAAATTTAATGTTTCTCCAGACATTTGCTGCTAGCACCACATTTGGAAACTTTTTTTTTGTTTTTTGCCACTAAATCAGCAAAATAGTTTTTATTCCCAGCCAAGCTTCAGAGCTCTAGAAGAGCAACAGAACACAAAGCTTAACTTTACTTTTCAAATCCTGGCTAATATAAAGTAAAGTTGTGTTTGGCTTAAACCTATTGAGTATCATATTAATAAAACTAAATGACTAGCAATTACTGCTGATATGATAGAGTGGACCATTATGCTGGAAAAAGTACAGTAGTATCAAGCCTATTACAAACTAGTTATGAATATCTGAAAAAACCCATTTCAGTTAACTAAAACATCCCACCAGAATATGACCATCAAATAATAATTATGAAAATATACACGTTTTAAAATATTTGGGAAGCTTCAGACTCTTATGGTCTCTACAAGGTAGTTGTACTTGTTCTATTCCTTTAGTTCTATAAATAACACAAACACAATTGATTTGCTTATGTGCATATAATCACTTTTACTGTTCTCTGAATTTACTGTTAAAAGCACAAACTTCAGTTAAATATGACATAGTATGTTCCTGATTTTTTTTAACCTAACAAACTGATAATTGTATAGGATAATTTAGAAGTGTTGCTTGAGTGAGTTTTAAGCTGTTTTTTAGCTGATGTTCTGTGTGTGTGGGAGGCTGGGAAAGGGGGGGAATTACCTAGCTCTCTGAAGCTGGGTGGGTTTAGACCACCCTGGTGGTTCTGCCAAACGTTCTGTGCAAACTATTTATTATTGTGTAGACCTATATAAACTAAGCTTCTCAGAAGATGAGGGGACACACTTATTGATACTATGCATTTTTTTTCTGTTGGTTTGTTTGTTTAGGAGTTTGTATGGAATGTACTTAGATGGGATAGTCTTTCTGAATGACTTCCAAGACTTGTGTATGGTAATTCCACTTTATGACCAGGGGAATGGGGAATATCTGTTACATTCATTATTAGAGGGCTATGAACCATAGCATTAAACCAGCTGCTGAGCAGCAGAAGAGTAACCAGTTGGACCTTGATGCTGCTGTTTGAAGGCGTTCTCTTGAATATGGATCAGTGCAGTCCAAGGGAACACAAAGGAGGACCTTGGGGTAACTTTCATAAAAGCATTTAAGTGACTTCGGCGCCTAAGTGATTTGTGTTGGAAAATTTTACCACTGGTCTCATCTGTCCTTTTCTCTCCCCCCCCCCATCCATTTCCTCCTTGGAAACAACCATTGGTTCAGCTTCTAAAGCAAGATCCTTCTCCTTCCTTTAAACATCATGGGGAAGACCATATCCCTCAGTCAGAATGTCCTCTACAAGGGGACAGTCATCACAGAACTCGTGGCTCATACCATACGAAGGGCACCTTCTGACTTTCAGAAAAAGTTGCTTTGGCTTCTTTGCCTCATTCGGAAGCTGAGGGTGGGAAAAGTTTTGTCCTTATGCAACCAATGGTATTTTACCAGCAGGAGTGTTGTATGGAGGAATAGAATTTTCTCCCCAGGAGAACAATTTCCCTAGCATCCTTGAACTGAGGGGGAATCTATCCCAGCTGACTCAAACCATGGAAATCTGAGTGATGACTGGAATGTAGAACCCTTTTGGATTGCCTGTTCTTAAGGATGTTTTCTCACTGTGAATCAAAGAAACCAGTCTTTCAATCCCTCCAGGTAAGGGTCGGGGGCTCAGAGGGAGAGTCCCTGTCTAGGCTAGTCTCGTGATCTAACTACTCCTTCACCTTTATCCTCCTCAGGGAACTGTCGCTACACTTTTAAGGGGCGAGGGAGAGAAAAGCAGGAAGACCCTTCTGGATACTACAGTGACAGTAGGGGCTGCAGAGACATAAGGCCCCGCCTAAATTAATTCAGTTGGGGTTTGGATGTGCAGGGAAGACACTCTTCTTGTGGGGAAGCAGCCTCATTTTCCCCTCTCCCCTTAAAAAAATCCAAAGCAAACCAACAAAATAGCAATGCAGGCTGCTCATTCCTCCCCTCCTTCCTTATAAAACAACTGTTGGCTCCTCCTGGGCAGCTCGGATCTCTCCTTTGGAAACTCAGTAGTGTGTGATCATTAAATATTTATACCCATGTTGGCACCTGGTAAAGCCTATTTTCTTGTGTGAGTGTGGGCAAGACAGAGCCACATGTTAACCCAGGGGCGGGCAAACTTTTTGGCCTGAGGGCCGCATTGGGTTTTGGAAATTGTATGGAGGGCTGGTTAGGGAAGGGTGTGCCTCCCCAAACAGCCAGGCGTGGCCTGGCCCCTGCCCCCTATCCCCAACCTGCTTCTTACCCCCTGATGACACCCCCCCCCCCCGGACTCCTGCCCCATCCAACCCCCCTGTCCCCTGACCACCCTGGAACCCCTGCCCTGACTGCCCCTCACTGCCCCATCCAACCCCCTGGGACCCCGCCCCATCCAACCACACCTTCTCCCTGACCGCCCCTGCCCCTGCCACTCCATCCAACCACACCTTCTCCCTGACCACCCCCGGAACCTCTGCCCCTTGCTGCCCCATCCAACCTCCCCTCTCCTTCCTGGCTGCCCCCCCCCCACTGGGGACCCCTGCCCCCATTCTACCCTCCTGTTCTTGACCCCGAACTCCCCTGCCCTCTATCCAACACCCCTCCCCCCCACCCCCGGCTCCCTGCCCCCTTACCGCGCTGCCTGGAGCACTGGTGGCTGCCGGCGCACCTGCACCAGGAGAGGCAGCCGTGCCATGCTGCACAGAGTACTGGATCAGGCCAGGCTCTGCCACTGCACTGCCTCAGGAGCTTGCAGCCCTGCTGCATAGAGCATTGCGCTGGCCGGGGTAGAGGGAACACCGGGGGAGGGGCCGGGGACTGGGAGCTCAGGGGCTTGGCAGGAGGGTCCCGTGGGCTGGATGTGGCCTGCAGGCCTTAGTTTGCCCACCTCTTGTGTTAACCAGAGGTCCCTAGTTAGCTCTAGAGAATTTATTGTTCAGTGGAATGGCTATTCTGTCTCTTTGTACAGCTCCAAGGCGTTGAATAGTCAGTAGGGTTCCTCAGATGCTTCATATCTAATGTTTCCTTAGCAGACACACAGTGAAAGTCACTAGGAAAAGAGTTGGAGGATATGTCAGCGCCCTCTTCTGGGCCCTGATCCAGCACTGCAGTTAGTCAAGCACGTGATTAATTGAATTGATATAAATGGGAATATTGATGTGTTAAGTGGTTTGCAGGATCAGGGCCTCTCTGAAAAAGGGAGGCTTCATTAAATCACATGGTACCTTTCTCCATGTGTCTTTCAGCCGCCCCGGAAGAATACTCTGGCACTAGTGTGAAGAAAGTCTTTCCAAAAGCAGATGGGTGATATGTGACAGATATCAAGTTTGCTGCACCTGAGCCATGCAAAAAACTACTGCAAAGGGCCTTGCTGACAGACTTGTTTAAACTGCTTCCAGTTGTGGACATTTCATTGCACTGCAATGAATATGTTGTGAATAGAGATGTTCTGTCTCTCTTAGATGAAGTTATGGGTTTTTTTGAGTGTGGAGGACTTATAGATATTTAAAAGCCATATATTGAAGATTCTTATAGTTCCACTAGGTGTCAGCAAAGACTAACCAACTTTGAATGTTGTGTGCTTACAAATTACTTTTATATTTTCCTAATTTAGATCAGGCTTCAGTTATAAATGTTACAGTATTTATCCATGGTCATCCAGTGTGTGTGTAGGTCTATTTTAGGTGTGGATGAAGCAAACCGTCCTCTTCTAGTCAAATATAAACTCTAACACCATTATTTCAGGCAGCATTAGAGCAGAGGTACCCAAAGTGCTATCTTCTTTTTCTCAGTCTCTGAGAGGTGCACCCCATGTTGATATTAGACTAGGTCCCCAAATTATTTGCTCTGTAGTGAGGGTGGTAGCAGCAAATAGAGAAGGCAATCTAGTGTGCAACTTTTGGGGAGAGCCATTCTCCCCTTACTTTAGTAATCTAGCATTATTGTAAATATCATAGATGGGAAATGGGGAAGGGAATTTAATTAAGTTGTGTGTATCCCCCTGCCAGTTCAGGACTTTCCCTTGGAGTATATTCTAGTGTGTTTCATAATTTTTAGTAACTCAAACAGTGGGGTTTCTTCCACTTTCCTTGAGACTGTTCCACAGCCTAACAGATCTCCCTGTTAGATGAGTTTTCCTTCCATCCCCCTGATATTCAGCCTGCATTTTTGTTTGCTCAATGTCATTCCATTACTCCTTGGACCTGTCAGAAACGGTTCCTCTCTCTGTGCTTGGCAGCCTGTTGCTGTCTCTACTAGGCACACTGCCGTCTGTCTCTGTGCAGTTGTACAGTATGGAGGCCCTCGCACCCTGACTGTGTCCCTCCTTTTTAACGTTCACAAATGCCTTCCTCTGTCTACAATGTCACTGTAAGCCACATAATACAATCTAATCCATCCACCTTCTCTTTAGTGACTTAAAACACCTCTGTATTTATAACTCTCTTCCAATAAGGATCCCAGATCCCAACCCACTTAGATATGAGAGATCCTCCCTCGCCCTACCATTCTCTAGGTACAAGCCATACCTACTTCCCTATAGCTAGGTAGACAGGCTATGGTATTACCTGTTCCACACAGAGAAATTGACCTGTACATTCAATATGCTGCTTTAATTGTTAATTTCAAACATGTGAAAAGCAGTTGCAGTACTTGCAGACATATATCTATGAGGTTGAATTATAGTCTGGCCAGGTGCAGAAGCATAGCAAAGCTCGTGAGTGAAACCCGAACTTGGGATTTTTTGACTCTTCAACATTTTGTGCTCTAATCAAATTTTGTGTATATATGTTTAGGCTTGACAGAATTTTATTTTTATTTTTTATAATTTTGACAGATGTTTAAAACATTTGTTCCATTTTTACTGTTTTTTTTTTTTTTTTAAATTTTGCAATTGTGGGAAATTTTTGGTGAGGGGGGGTCAGGTAATGGTTGTGTATAAGTGAAGAATTATTTAATGATGGTAGATTTTGAGATTTCAAAAGTGTAAAACTTTATAACCATTAAAAAACAACTTGTCAAAATACACAAATTAAACATCCTTAGGTCAAACTCTAAGTTCTCAAGCAGATTTCTTACTTTGCCTATCAGTAAATTTTGATTATTATCAATGGAAATATTTTTTCATCAATTTGCATATGTGGTGGAATTGATATTTATTGATATTTCCCAATAAAATCAAATCGTCCCAAGCTGCCTAATATTTCTCTCTCTCTCTCTCTCTCTCTCACACACACACACACACACACACACACACACACACACACACACACACGTTAAAAACTTTACTAAGGTTGCACAATCAAGCATACAAAAGTTAGGAAATACCAGAATTAAGGTTGCCTGTGCAACCTTTAATTTGGCCCTTTATGCATATGCATTATGATATAATTAAAGAGTGTAAGATCACATGCTATTTTTTATAGAATCCCTGCCTCATTCAGCACACAAGATGGATCACGTGCACTGAATGAGCAGCTGTATAACATTTTGTTTCTTCCTCATAGTTCAGTGGGTGGCCCCAAGCATTATTTACTGCATATTGTTCAAACCCTCCTCCGAATACACAATTATTAGTTTACCCATGGGCTTGTCTATGGTGCTTATCAGTGTAATGTCAGGTGCTTCACAAATATTGGACTTATATTTACAAAACCCCAGTGAGGTGAGAGGGAGTGGTATTACCCTCATTTTACAGATGTGGAAACTGATGCACAGAGATTAATGGGTATTTAATTTTGGAGGCCCAATTTGAGATGCTTAGGACCTGTTTTTTCAGAGTACTCGGCATTCTATAGCACTTCATGTATTCAGGCACAGCTTCCATTGACTTCAGTTGCAGTTGTGAGTACTCAGTAGTACTACTGCACATTGGGCCCCAGGATCCCAAGTCAGGCACCCAGAAAATGAGGAACACACAATTAGGGACTAGCTGTGAAAAGTCTGGGTTGTGTGACTTAACTAGCATCATGCAGAAACCCAGACACAGTCCGGGATAGGATCCAGTTCTCCAGGGCATCATTAAACTGTCTTAACACTGAGACCATCCTTCCTCTTCTTGCAATCCCCTGCCTCGTTCAATATATACCTTCCAACTTAAGGCACCCTTTATTCTGGCATTTCCTAACTTTTGAGTGCTTGACTTTGCAACTTTAATAATGTTCTTTTAACATAGGTTTTTGGGTGTAATTTTCTACCTTTTTTAAAAAAGCAAACTGAAATAAACCTAATTCCATCCTGTCGTTTCATATTGAGACTGACATGGGTCATTAGCAGGGCTGGACCCTTTAGGTCCACCACACTAAACCTCTGCTGCTTAAGCAAATGGAGTAACTGATAGCAGTAGTAGGTTGTTATCCTCTATGTGGTGCGGGAGTAGAGTGGGATGGGAGACTTTGCTGGTGGGTTTCACAGATAGTTGCTGAAGGCAAAGGGATGTTGAAAGTCAAGAATCTTGAGTTCCATTTGAGGCTCTGGAGAGTCTGCCTGTTCTTCTGCCCCATCCCATCTGACCTATCAATGTCCCAGTACTGTCTCTTCCTCACCTCTGAAGCATATTTTTATTCTTGTTTGTATGTAACCCTTTCTGTCATTATTCCTTATACTCGGTATCACTTAATCCTATGTCCTCTTGTTAAATAAACTTACGTTATTTTTACTGTGTTCAGTGCACTGATTGAAGGGAACAGTGTGTTAATACCAGTTAAGCTAACAGGTTGTAGTGTATTGTCTCTTTAAAGGAGCAACAAACTTAATTACTTTTGTGAGTGTTCAGTAAGAGGGCTGGATGGTGTAGAGAGACGTCTCTGGGGAACTTCAGTTGAGGTTCATTGTTCCTTACTGGCAAGACAAGGTTTGAACTGGGAGAGTTCTAACGAGTTTGCTTGCAAGGCAGATAATCTGGCAAATCATGGGGTTGTCACACATTTTAGCAGTAGTAAAACTCTTACCTGCTGACCCTGAGAGGGGCAACGCAGTAACTCACAATTCTGGGAGTTTTTGCAGATGGGGATTCCACAACCTCCCTTGGAAGCCTATTCTAGAGCTTAACTATCCTTATAGTTAGCAAGTTTTTCCTAATATCTAACCTTAGATACCCCTTGCTGCAGATTAAGCGTTTTACTACTTGTCCTACCTTCGGTAGACATGACAAGTGCCACCTGTCCTCATTATAACAGCCCTTAACATATTTGAAGACTGTTATGAGTCGTTGTCCTTCCCCCTCCCCCCCGTCATCTTTTCCTCAAGAGTAAACATACCCAGGTTTTTTTAACCTTTCTTTATAAGCCAAATTTTTGAAAATTTTTATCATTTTTGTTGCTTTCCTCTGGACTGTCTCAAGTTTGTTCAGATCTTTCCTTAAGTGTGGTACCTTGAATTGAACATGATACTCTAGCTGAAGCTTCACCAGTGCTGAGTAGAGTGGGACAGTTACTCTCCATGTCTTACATATAAAACTCCTGTTAATAAACCCCAGATATTAGCCTTTTTCACAGCTGCATCATATTGTTGACTTGTATTCAATTTATGATCCACTGTAACTCAAAGATTATTTTCAGAAGCACTGCCACCTAGCCAGTTACTTCCTATTTTATGGTTGTGCAGTTAATTTTTTTCCTTCCTAAGTAAAGTACTTTACACGTTTTTATTGAATTTCATCTTGTTGATTTCAGATCAGTTCTCCAATTTCTCAAGGTCATTTTGAATTCTAATCCTGTCCTCCAAAGTGCTTGCAACCTCTCCCATCTTGGTGTTATCTGCATATTTTATAAGCATACTCTCCACTCTGTTATCCAAGTCATGAATGAAAATACTGAATAATACTGGACCCAGGACAGATCCCTGTGGGACCCCTCTACATGTGTCAGTGAACCATTGATAACTACTTGTTTGTTTTTCAATCAGTTGTACACCCATTTTACACTAATACCATTTAGAGTACATTTCTCAAGTTTGCTTATGAGAATGTTGACAGTCCCACTTGATAATCTTACTAAATAAAAATCAAGACATATCACATCTACAACTCTATCCCTATCTGCTGGGCCAGTGACCCTGTCAAAGGAGGAAATTACGTTGGTTTTGCATGATTTGTTCTTGACAAATCATGTTGGTGATTCCTTATTACACTATTATCCTCTAGGTGCTTACTGATTGTTTAATAATTTGTTCCACTATCTTTCTATGTATTGAAGTTAGGCTGACTGGTCTCTAATTCTCCAGATCCTCTTTGTTCCCCTTTCTAATGTTAGGTACCATGTTTTTCCTTCTGTAGTCCTCTAGTTACCTTTTTAATGAAGACTGAAGCAAAACAGTGATTAAACACTTTGCCTTTTTGTTGTCGTCCCTGCTAAGTAGTGGACATATGCTTCACTTAGTCTTTCTCTTGCTCCTGTTGTATTTATAGAATCTTTTCTTGTTGCCTTTTATGTCCCTTGCTAGGTGTAATTCATTTTGTGTGTTAGCCTTTCTGATTTTCTCCCTACATGCTTGTGCTATTTCTTTGTACTCCTCCTTAGCAATTTGTCCATGTTTCCACTTGTTGTAGGATTCCTTTTCGATTTTCATTAAAGATCTCCTGGTTGGAGCCATATTGGCCGTCTACTAGTCTTCCTTTCTTTTCTTTGCAAAACCGTTAGAGTAAACAGGTAAACAGCTCCCTAGTTCTTATTGCATCCCTAGTTCTGATAGGGATCTGGATGCATTCCTTTCCTTCCCCAACCCCATCCCTCTTATCTCTTCCAAAGGAGGAAAAGGTAGAGAGAACTGTCCATAATTCTTGGCTTGCTTGTTAGGTGGAGTGTGGAGGATAACTTCGTTCTCCTAGTCGTCTCTTCACTTGGAGAAAGTTTTTATTTTTTTTTTATTTTTCAGTTGTACCGTGAACATTACATATAAATCCTGTCTAGTGCACCTAGTGAGGAAACCTTATGATGAAAAACATTGTTTCAGTAATGCTTAAAGCCTACTTTTGTCTCATTGTGTATGAGGGAGAAGGAAATAGTCGTTACTTGGTAATCTGTATCTGGTTGGGTGAAGTTATCGTTAAACATGGCTGTCACTTACCACCACAAATCCAGCTGCAGTGCTCTTTTGCCTGCAGTGGATCAGCATCTGAACTGTGTAGCTATAACACTGATGCTTCAGGTTTATTCACCGTTTCCTTTAGCATCAGCTATGTGTCTCCAGGAATTTTGGTTTGCATTACGTGCTCTGTAATAGCTCATAATGCAATAGTGGGGTGAGGGTCAAGGAACAATGCTATAACTGCACCCATTTACTATAATTAACAAAAACTTCTATAGTTAGAAATTCAGTTAAACTCATTTAAAATTAATTAACTAGTGATTTTTTTTTTTAAGGCAACATTAGCATCTTGGGCAACCTTGATTCACATGCCATGGAGGGGTATTTTGGGGGAAGGAAAGAAAGGGGACCTAGAGGATGATTAGGTGGGGTGAAAAGTGGGGAGGGCAAAAGTAGCAGGCAGCAGAGGGATGGGCAGAGGTGGTAGAGAAAGAATGACCCAGAGGTGGGGAGTGGAGGGCACTGGTGAGGGAAGCAGGGACTTTTTGTATAGTGTGTATTGGCTTAACCTTTGTAATATATAATAATAGACTGTGGAAGGAAAAGGGCCTGTGTGCATGTTTGTAGAACTTCCTAGCTAGGACTTGTGGGGCAGGAAAGGGAAGGGAAGTTGTCATAAATATAAAGGGAAGGGTAAACACCTTTAAAATCCCACCTCTGCCACCATGTCAAGGTTCCTTCCCCACTCTGAACTCTAGGGTACAGATGTGGGGACCTGCATGAAAACCTCCTAAGCTTATTTTTATCAGCTTAGGTTAAAACTTCCCTTATCCTAGCTTCTTAACCCTTTTACAGGTGAAAGGGTTTTTCCTCTGGCCAGGAGGGATTTTAAAGGTGTTTACCCTTCCCTTTATATTTAAGATATGCCCCCAAATCACAGATAGGGTGAAATGCTGGCTGTGATTTCTTCCTGGAGCTCTAGGAGAAAACAGAGTTAATAAGACAAGTGCACTTCTAAATATACTACCAAGTATATAAAGACTAACAATATATTCCACATCTCAAGTACGATTTTAACCAGTTGATTCTGGGAAACTTTCACGGGAGAGTGCATCAGCCACTTTGTTAGAAGCTCCTGAGATGTGTTGGATGTCGAAATCAAAATCTTGGAGAGCTAAACTCCACCGAAGAAGTTTATTGCTACTTCCCATGGCGGTATGAAGCCACTGTAGCACAGCATGGTCGGTTTACAGGTGGAAACGCCATCCCCAAACATATGGGTGTAGCTTTTTCAGAGCGTAGACAATGGCGTAACATTCTTTTTCACTGACTGACCAGTTGCTTTCCCTCTCAGACAGCTTCTTGCTAAGAAACACTACAGGATGGAATTCTTGATCCGGTCCTTCCTGCATTAAAACTGCTCCCACACCACGCTCAGACACATCTGTGGTTACTAGGAACGGTTTGTCAAAGTCTGGGGCCCTTAGTACAGGGTCAGACATGAGTGTCGCTTTAAGCTGGTGTCAAGGTTCCTCCCCCACTCTGAACTCTAGGGTACAGATGTGGGGACCTGCATGAAAAACCTCCTAAGCTTATCTTTACCAGCTTAGGTCAAAACTTCCCCAAGGAACAAAATATTCCACCCTTTGTCCTTGGATTGGCCGCTACCACCACCAAACAAATACTGGTTACTGGGGAAGAGCTGTTTGGAAACGTCTTTCCCTCCAAAATACTTCCCAAAACCTTGCACCCCACTTCCTGGACAAGGTTTGGTAAAAAGCCTCACCAATTTGCCTAGGTGACTACAGAGCCAGACCCTTGGATCTTAAGAACAATGAACAATCCTCCCAACACTTGCACCCCCCCCTTTCCTGGGAAATGTTGGATAAAAAGCCTCACCAATTTGCATAGGTGACTACAGACCCAAACCCTTGGATCTGAGAACAATAAAAAAGCATTCAGTTTTCTTACAAGAAGACTTTTAATAGAAATAGAAGTAAATAGAAGTAAAGAAATCACCTCTGTAAAATCAGGATGGTAGATACCTTACAGGGTAATTAGAGTCAAAACATAGAGAACCCCTCTAGGCAAAACCTTAAGTTACAAAAAAGATACACAGACAGAAATAGTTATTCTATTCAGCACAATTCTTTTCTCAGCCATTTAAAGAAATCATAATCTAACGCATACCTAGCTAGATTACTTACTAAAAGTTCTAAGACTCCATTCCTGGTCTATCCCCGGCAGAAACAGCATATAGACAGACACACAGACCCTTTCTCTCCCTCCTCCCAGCTTTTGAAAGTATCTTGTCTCCTCATTGGTCATTTTGGTCAGGTGCCAGCGAGGTTACCTTTAGCTTCTTAACCCTTTACAGGTGAGAGGAATTTTCCCCTGGCCAGGAGGGATTTCAAAGGGGTTACCCTTCCCTTTATATTTATGACAGCTGGTTAAAGGCCTTCTGACACTCTTCGGTCCACTGAACGGCATTTGGCTGTTTCTTTTTGGTTAGGTCTGTCAGTGGGGCGGCGATTTGGCTGTTTTGTGGTACAAATCGCCTATAATAACCGGCCAAGCCTAAGAGGGATTGAACCTGTTTCTTTGACTTGGGGACAGACCACTTTTGGATAGCATCCACTTTGGTCTGTAGGGGTTTGATAGTTCCTTGACCCACCTGGTGTCCTAGGTAAGTCACTCTGTTTTCTCCTAGAGCTCCAGGAAGAAATCACAGCCAGCGTTTCACCCTATTTGTGATTTGGGGGGCGTGTCATAAATATAAAGGGAAGGGTAAACCCCTTTGAAATCCCTCCTAGCCAGGGGAAAGCTCCTCTCACCTGTAAAGGGTTAAGAAGCTAAAGGTAACCTCGCTGGCACCTGACCAAAATGACCAATGAGGAGACAAGATACTTTCAAAAGCTGGGAGGAGGGAGAGAAACAAAGGGTCTGTGTGTCTGTCTATATGCTGTTTCTGCCGGGGATAGACCAGGAATGGAGTCTTAGAACTTTTAGGAAGTAATCTAGCTAGGTATGCGTTAGATTATGATTTCTTTAAATGGCTGAGAAAAGAATTGTGCTGAATAGAATAACTATTTGTCTGTGTATCTTTTTTGTAACTTAAGGTTTTGCTTAGAGGGGTTCTCTATGTTTTGACTCTAATTACCCTGTAAGGTATCTACCATCCTGATTTTACAGAGGTGATTTCTTTACTTCTATTAAAATTCTTCTTTTAAGAATCTGAATGCTTTTTCGTTGCCCTTAAGATCCAAGGGTTTGGGTCTGTGTTCACCTGTGCAAATTGGTGAGGTTTTTTACAAACCTTCCCCAGGATTTTGGTGGGAAAGACTTTTCCAAGCGGGGTCTTTCCCGGTTATATATCTGTTAGATGCTTGGTGGTGGCAGCAATAAAGTCCAAGGGAAAAAGGAAAATAGTTTGTACCTTGGGGAAGTTTTAACCTAAGCTGGTAAAAATAAGCTAAGGAGGTTTTCATGCAAGTCCACACATCTGTACCCTAGAGTTCAGAGTGGGGAAGGAACCTTGACAGAAGTATAAGAGGGTCCTGGTGGCAGAGGACCATTGAAATTCTGGGGTCAGGAGGGATCAGGAGCAGGTTAAAGAATAACTGGAGGATAAAGGACCAAACAGATCTGAGTGCAGGGGCTGGAGAGTGTCTGTAACCCTCCACAACCCCCGTCTCTGACCCCTTCCAGTTCTGTTATGCCTCCCGCACTCCGTACACTTTCCCTCCATCTATCAAATTGCTTCGGGCAGAGGCATTTCTCTGGTACCTTCTGCTGCTGCTGGCACATCACTGGCAGCAGCTTCATATGTTGCTCTCTCATTGGGTATGTAGCTTGGCCTTCAGACCCTCTAGTGTGCAACCCTCTAGTAATGCCCACATGAATTTGCAGGAATCTGCACTCCACAACAAACTCCCTTATACCTCCAGTATACAGCCACCCATGCTGAACACCTCCAGTTGTGCAAAATTACTCCTTCAACCTCTGCTCTAACCACAGCATTTTGTAGGTAGTAATAATAGATTAGATTTTTGGAAATAAAGTATTTCAGTGCATGAATACTTTGACGCTGCAGTTGTGACCTCTAGTGGCAGCAGAGGAATCAAAGGGCATTGCATGTTACGATAATCAGTATTTGACCTGGAAATATATATTAGAAACTTCTCTACGTAGTGAAGCAAGTATGTGGCAGGTGAGAAAGATATATAAAATTAAAACAAACCCTATGAACAATACTCCTCTCACACAAGTTCCTGATGTTTACCTTTGTGTGCATTATATTTTTGTCAGATTTTGCTAAATTGTGTGTGCTATGATTTTTGACTTTTGAAGTAGTTATGTAATCCTGAGAAGCAGAAATACGTTTCCAGTCCCAGCTTGAATTTTAAAGCCTATTGTTTCATTCATTCCTACTAGAAGAGATTACACCAGTACCTGTTTTTTTTCTTGATGTCTCATTCATAATGCATCAAAAAGGCATTGTTTATATACTTGGTAGGGTCTATTCCTTGCTAAAGTAACCATAGAAAAGATACAGGTTTTGTTTACCTGACAAGCAGTCTGCAAAAGGGAACATGTTGTAAAATGCTTTCCCTCCCTTTTCTCTTTCTTCATCCCCATTCTGCACCCACCTTGAAGTCAGGCTCATTTTGTTGGGTAATCCCAATACATATTAGGACTTGAAATAAAATAAATGATTCAGTGCAGAAAAATACTGAATTGGGGTGTGTACTGTTTTGGAATGTCTGCATTGATGGAAATGTACTCGAGGATCATCCTGAGTTTTTAGCCGGTTGTATACTATGATTTAATGTAGTCGGGGCCTTGCCAAAGCGCATAGAAAACAATGGGATTTGGATCAGACCTTTAGTTAATATCACTAATTGACAATTCTTCTCTCACCACACAATATGATGATCAGTTCTTGTGATCTCTGAAGCTTTATCCTTCCCCCTACCCATCTGAACTCTGTCAGGGATTGTTTGTGATCCCTCACTTGCTTGTCCCTGCATTCAATTGGTAAAGGGAATGAGGAAGATGCCCGGCTATTTCATTCTTGCTGGCTGTAGGGGAATTCCCTAATCACAGCAAATTTTTTCAAACTGGGAGAATAAAAATATATTCTTTATGACCACAAGCTCAGACTTGTTGAGACCTCAGAATGTTGGAAGCAAAAACAAAATAATGGCAAACAAATTATATTTTTCTAATTTGTTCCAAAAACCTGACAAATTGATGACTAACTCTACCACTATATCTCATTGATGGGTGACAATTATGTCTCCTCTTCAGAAAGTTTTTGGGTTAGAATACATTTCACCTAACTGCACTACCTGAGCAAATCAGTGTGTCTCACTTTGAATGATTACTTACCTCAGAAAAATATTTTACTTTTCTGTGGACTCAAAATAGTAATTTGATTCAATTGTTTGCCCAGTTTACACTACCGATAACTCTCCAAGTTGCTGCATTTGGATGGTGTTCTTTACTACCCTCTACTAAAGCCTTTTGTTCAGTGTTCTGCATAGAATGTTTGCTTGCCTTTATTCCAGTTATGTGTTTAGAGAAATGAAGATTTCCCAGCTAACGTAGTTGGGCTATTTTTTGGCAGGTGAAGAGCCCAATCTCCCTGAGATAAAAAAGAATCTGGATGTTGAGATTAGGGGAAGAATGAATGGGTCCAAAAGAGTTTTGCCATTGACTTCAGTGGGGCCAGGATTTAACTCCTGGCCTCTGCCTTGGTGAATCTTTCTCAGGATTTAGGTAACAGAATAAAGAGGCCTCTTCCCCAGTGCAAAATGAAATGTGTCTGACATTGGGTTTGGATTCTTATATACTTTGGAGTATAACCTGCATGACTTAATGGCAAATGTGATCACATCCACCTGACATCATTGTGTAAAAATCTGTTTTGTCATTGAGTGCTTTGGGACCACTCATCGTGATCCATCCCCCTCCAGCTCTTGTTGTAGGCTGTGATCTTCATTCCTGCCAAATGCAAAGCCCCAACCCCACATATGGACAGATTCTTGGGATAAAAGGGGACAGCCAAAATACACCCCGTCTCTTCAAACAATAAATTGTCACAGTAGTGTCCGAGAATCTGTATTGGTTGTTGTCTGGTCAGAAGGAGAGCGTCTGGGAACCAAGGGCCTTCAGGCTTCGTCTAAAAGAAGATTTATGTGAAGTCTGACATTTCTTGGTTTCCAGAGTCCAGGAGTTCTCAACTGACATATGAACCCTCCCTGGATTTAAAACATCTGTATCTATTGCTATGGCCATCCTTTCTAAGGAGGTATGAAAATTGCATCTCTACAATAACATTGAACTAGTCACACTAAATTCATTATGTAAATATACCTGATTTGCAGTGAGGCTTCTAATACATCGGACAGGTAAATCCTCTACTAACCTTGAAGTACTGTATAAAAGAATCCTGTATTTTGTGTCTGCCTAATGGAAGAGATGGATTAAGTAGAATACAGTTGAGGGGGTATACTACATAGGAATGAAGTGTCAAAGTGATGAAGTTTTAGTACAGAGCAAAAGGAACTGGACTCTTCTGGATTATAACAGTTTATGTAGTGGCAAAGAACTCTTTCTTCCCAACTAGAAACATTTCCAAGGGAGTTTTAAATGATTCAGTTCACTTCAGTAGCATCTTTGGTTTGTTCTCCATGGTACAAGATGGTGAACAGAACAAAATCAGACCTCCAGCAAGCGGAGTTCAGTCTCTCTCTCTTTATTATATTTACAGCTCAAATCTAATCCCAGTGATAATGAGGAAAAGGAAGCCCGGTCTCAGCTGACGAAATCTGATGAGTTGCAGCGCCTACGTTCACAGGCACTGTCTCTGTATCGTCAGGAGGATTACACGACTGCGATAAGTCGTCTTGATGGGATTCTAGAAGTAAGTTCTACAGGAAATATAATTGAAGAGAAATAAGAATTTCTATCTGTGGTAGATGTGTATGTTTCTTTTTTTAACATAGAACTTTAAAGCCTGCACTGATGCAAAAACCTTATGTGTTGCTGGCTGTATCCTACTGAGCACTGTCAACTCCCATTGGGATCGTTGGGAGCTGAGGGTGGTCAACGTCTGGCAGGACAGAGCGCTAAAGAAAGGGAGATTGTGGATTTATGTTGAGGAATTGCTCCATTTTAACCTAGCCTTCTGGTATAGATGACTTTTTGTTAATACTTTTTTGTGCTTAAATTTCTTGTCCTTTCCCTCAGTCCAAAGTTCAGTATTCTTGGGACACGGTGGTTTGAATGGAATTTTACCAGTATGAAAAAGGTGTGTCGCATAATTTAAATTTTCTCAGTCATACTGCAGTTATCCAAGAAACTCACATGCGTTGAACTTAGTACTTAGTGTGTGTGTGTGTGTGCGCATCCTCAATGAGAACTGTGTACTTTCCTCCCTTGGGGAGGTAGGGGAAACTGGTAAGAGAAAAGTAGTGAAGGATCAAAAATAGTATGCAGCTAAACTACACACTGGTTTCCATATGCACATCCGTATCCTCAGATACCTGAATTGTAGTATCCCATCTTGTTGTTTGACTCTTCAGTCAGTGGTCACATATTCAGATGTGGGCAACTCTAATGTGTACTAGCATGCTGTTTTTTCATTTTTTCTAAAAAATGCAAGAAAACATTAAAAGAAATTCCTGGCCAAGATTTTTACACGCATTCTGTTATGGTGCACAAAACATCTATGCATGACATGCATGTAATATAAGAAATACATGAGACAAAATTAATGTTGCTGTGAGATCCATAATTTTGAATGTTTTCACTCTTGTTTGAGATTTGATGATGATGGTAAAGTACTGATAATGCAGAATTGTCAGCCATTATCTGTACTGATTAAATTACACAAATTTGGAATAGAAACACTTGCATTTACATAAATCTAACTTTTTTGGGTCCAGGATGTAAGTTAAATACCAGAATTAATATTGACATTTTCTGTAAGCTAAAGATTAGGCATGCTTGCTTAATGATAGTTCATTACTGTGCTTCTGAGAAGCGTCGTTTATCTACAAAATAAATTACACTTATTTGCCTTTATACTCAGTCTAGCTAGGACTGAAATTTTATAAATGACTCATGTACAATTCCCTGAGGAAGAATTTTAATAAATAAAAATGTGTATACTCAATTCCTAATTTAAAGTTTGATCTGGTAACCTAGTTGCATCTTGTAACTTAGTTGCACATACTCTCTATTGCTTTATTAAACATTTTAAATACCGTCTTCTCATATGTCAGAATATGTACACTGCTTTTATGCACCATTGAAGTTGCTTTGTATGGATATTACAGACAAATCCTTCAAGCCCAAAGCAGTAATAAAAGAATTAGTGGGTTATCTGTTGAAGGTAAATGTAATTATATCTATATTACAATCATACTTGTACAATCTTATTTTGGTCATTATAACTATTCAGAGTAAGGTGCTATCTCCCTGAGTCCCCTTTGTTAGATGTAACAAAATGAGATGCTATTTGAGGGTATATCACATTAACTTTGATCATTTGTCAATTGTAGCATTTATTTCATAACTGTAAAAGAGTCAAAGTGTGGGAAGGGATGGGATGGGGGGAAAGGGGGGCTGTGTTATGATTAAACCTAGCCCTGTAAAACTGAGAGTTAAGAAAAACATGAAATGTTTTGGTTTTGATGCCTTGTCATTTTTTGACAGCAAACCAACCCACATATTTATTACAGAAGGAGAAACTCATTTTTTTATATCCGGGAAAAATGTTAACAGTTGATTATTCGAGAGATATGGTTGTTGTCCCCCTCTAAAGCTGTACTGCCAAAAGTATTAAGGACAGACCTGCACACCATGTTGATATAGAAGCCTCCTTCAGATGTCTATTTGGACAGTAGACACCTCAGCCATCACAATTCTTATCTTCCATAGTAATAGGGGGAAGTTGTAATAATTTAGGATTCCAGCCACCCTCCTTCAGGCTCGCACTGTCCCAGTTCTTTCCAGCAGTGGTGAGAGTTCAAGCATGCCTCCCTGAGTGGGCTCATCTGCTGGGTTACAAATCACATTTCTAAATAACTTGTTTTCTGTAATCTGTTAGAGGAATGGCTTTGAAATATCTCTGCTCTCTGGGAAGTGCATTGATGTTAAATTTCAAGCACTCTGCACATGACTAGAACACTGATCCATCACAAGAGGCAATATGAAATTAGGTAGGATTTAAAAACAAGAGAAATGCTTACAGATCAAAGTCTAGCTTTCATTTTGGTTTCTCAAGGTTTGCGTTTGGGATGCAGAGCTGCGGGAGCTTCGAGCTGAATGCTATATAAAGGAAGGAGAACCAGGCAAAGCCATTAGTGACTTAAAAGCTGCTACCAAACTGAAGAATGATAACACTGAAGCCTTCTATAAAATCAGCACAATATACTACCAGCTGGGGGACCATGAACTGTCACTCAGGTAAGTTTACTATTGTATGTAATAGCAAAGATTAAAACACAAAGCCTATGCCAAGGAAGTTTGACCCATCTGCTATAGTGAAATGCATAGTGAGTGAGTGGTAGGATTAGTGCAGACACTTTTGTCAACATAGTTGTGTGGAAGTACTCATTGGCCTGCCTCTGTACCGTTCTTGTTTTGTTTCAGTGTTTTTTAGCACAAGATATGGTGCCTGGAACTCTGCATAAGATGTACACTAATAATTAAAATAACCTAATAAAGTCTGGTGTGTGTTGCATCTCTATGGATAGAGACTGCTGCTCCTCTAGTGGCTCAAAAAAAGCCAGCTAGTCTGTCAAACAAAAGAAAATGGGCACAGTGAAAAATAGTGAGAAAGGAGGAATTAGTGAAGAAGGGTGGCCAGATTGGCCAAGAATGAACTGATCCAAATAGAGAAAGGCCTTCCATGGTGGGCTCTTGTGAATGTATTTGGAGAATGTTTCATGGACAGTCTCTAAGTGGAGAAACCTACTCTCGTATGGATACAGATGAGACTTTGGTGTTGAGACTGGCGACAGTCCAGAGGATCTCAACTGCTTTGAAGTCAAGACCATGGTCATTGAAATACTTTGGGTTTAGAGATCAAGGACTCCGTATACGATCAACAGATACTTTGCTTTTCAGTGCCATCTGTATTGTCTTCTCTCTTCTAGTCCCCAGATCATTCAAACCCCATCTGACTTGTACTCGGATTGAAGTTCATTCAGACCAAGTCTGGCTAGAGGTCAGCCTTTGTGCTCTTGTACTTTGACAAGCTGTGATGAATTCAGGGCAGTGAGAAGGCAATGTCCATTGCTTTCACTTGCATAATAAAAGCTGAATAGAGGGCATCATTAGAATCTTCTGGAAGAAAGTCTGGCCCCTGCTATCTGTCACACAGTACTTCTACTGAAAAGCAACTACTGAGTTAGAGATGGGGGAAATTGAGAGAACAGGGAATTGCAGCTTTACTATCTGAGCAATGTTCCCTCTAATTTTTGACAGGCTGTGCGCGCAAAAAATTTCTTCTGTGCAAATTTTTGTGCGTGTGGTGTTTTGCCGTGCATGCGGGGTTTAGGATCTGTGTGCACGCGCACAGCTTAGAGGGAACAGTGATCCTGAGTTGTCTTTTTAGGTTTCTCTCCCTTCCTTGTTAGTAGAGTGGATGTCAGAATGGATGGATGAGGGCAGGGATTTTGGAAACCTCAAATGAGTGTGGTTTTCTACTTAAGCCTGGGTATTTATTTCATGCTAGCATGGATCCCCTTCCAGCAGATATGGTATCTCTAAGGGTGAAGATTGTATCCCCTCCTGGCCCCCCACTTTTTTGAGTGACCTTGGATAGCTATACATCAGTGAACCCCACTTGTTGGGGTGTGGATCAGCATTCACATCGCACTCCCAGTCAGTGCCTGGGCCAGGGAAGCTAATGATCCAACAGGTGGACCAAATTCAGTGATGAATCCTGGTCATGGGCCACCTGAGGCATGTTGTGCATATTCTCAGAAGAAGACCACCCCACTTGTTCTCTTTTCTTGAAGTATAGAGAGATTATTTTGTCTCCTAGGACATTCAGGCCACATCAATTTTCTTCCCATTCATGGCCAAATCCAAGCTGTAAGTGCAATTAAGCAAAACACTGAAACATACAGTGGAGAGAAGTTATCCATAAAAGCAAAAAGAAGCATCTGCACTCACTTTTCTGGGATGTGAAAAGCATGCTAGAGTGTGTCAGGAGATCGTTAGAAAGATAAAAGTTTTGTAGCTCCCGGACTTCATGAGTTAGGTTACTACTATTCCTCAGGCCCCCAAGTTCATGTCTGTTCCTCTGTTTGTCCCTTCCTCCTTAGGTTGTCTTGGCTTCATGCAGTAAGGACTTTACTTTGCTCTTAGCAGAGACATACGTCAGCATTTTCATTATCCTTTTGAGACATGACATAAGACATGACAGGATGACAGCTGTACCAATCCAAGACTTTCCTTATTAGACCACTGCATTTTGAGAATTTCAAAGAACACTGGCCTATTTTAAAATATAGTGTTCCTGCCGGATGGGTTCTAGGCAAATAAGCATTCTCTGAAGACATCTTTTGACTCAAGTATCCGAGTCCCATCAGAGTGGTCAGTTCTGGTTTAGGAGGCGTACAATGTTTTTATGCTTACATGGACTGTAATGGTATGCGTGGAGTAAGAACATACTCAAAAATAAGTCATCAGAGATAGCTGTGACAAATAACTATCAAATGCCAGACAAAACAGTTGAAAATATACACTAGAGAACAATCTAGTGTAATATATAGTATAACTTTATGCGGAGTATAAATTTCTGGCAACATAAAGTAATGGGGAAAAAAGCTGTAAACTCAGGATGGTTTTCATTAATTTTCACACGTTAACATGCTCTTGAATGGAAGAGAGAATGCAATGCAGAAAAATCTGTCACTCCAGACAGCTTTTTAAAAATACTGTCCTCTACTTCTATTTGAAATCCCTTAATGTTTCTTTTTCCTACATGAAAAGTGAAGTCCGAGAGTGTCTGAAACTTGACCAGGACCATAAGCTGTGTTTTTCTCACTATAAACAAGTAAAGAAACTTAATAAGCAAATCGAGTCAGCAGAGGAACTCATCAGAGAAGGCAGGTAAGAGCACTAGACATTTACTGAATGATACCAATGCTATGACTCCTCCCGAAGCAGTAAAACTTCACAGGTTTGGAGATAATTTGCTTTGTTTTGTTTGTCATGTGGGATTGAACACTGGGCAAGGCCATGAGAATTTCAATTTAAAAATAGACACCAACCCACGTGTACCATCAGCAGCATTTGTTCCTTCTTATTGTTACCTGCTTCCCTTCCTACTCTCCATGGCCTATTGCCATTTTAGTTTGTTCTTTGCATGAAATAAATTATAAGATCAAGGCATGGACAATGTTTGTATTCAGCTCTCAAATGTCATAGCGCCATATAACTAATAAATAAAGATCAATGCTACTACAAATTGTCCCTTGATAATAGGTGCACCAAGCAAATGGGGCTCCCCATCCCAACCCTTAGATGTGATTAATAGTCTTTTTTTTTAAATTTCTGCTCCTTGCTGCTTCTCAGTTTTGTATGATTTACTGTCAAACACATAACCGTAGTTGTGCTATGCACAGTGATCGAGTGGAGGTAGCTCTTCATCATTTATCTGGATTTCAAATGTAGTGTGGTAGCAGATTTCTTTTTTAACTTTGAGAATGAAATCTGGAATACTTAAATTCTCAAATGTGCATTTCTTATACTTAGTAGTATGTGTGTCGGAAAACTAGTTTGCTTTACAGTACTGCAAAATGACAAAGCAAAAATTTATCAGCAAAGTTGCTGATAAATATTAAAAAAAAATCAGTATACTTTTGGAGTAATTTTATTGGTTTACTGTGTGGCCCCTCTGGAAAGCTGTATGTGGTTATTCATTTCACCGGTAAATTCAAGTGTCAGTGCTGTTAATTTGAGTTAAATGTTGTCTTTTATTTAAAAGTGTATTTTAATGCATCAGTGTTTAAAAGTGGAGATCTCAGCATATTTGCAAATAAAATATCACCACAGCCTTCAAATACATTTTTCATGAGTTTGTCATGACTCGGAAAGCAAGAAAATTACTGGAGCCTTGAAAGTTGCTATATATGTAATGTGCTCAGAACTTTTCTTCGGTATGCTAACACGCACAACAAACAAAATTAAAATAACTCTCTCTGATGGGATGCCAGCCTTAATTCATCCCAAGTTTGTTTGAAGGGGCCTGAGACCAGCTCACAATGAGGTGCATAGTAATGTGGTGTTTGAGCTCCCGAATCTAGGCACTATGTGATTAGTTAGGGATGTAATGGAAACTTTAACCCTGCACTTCCGTTTGTGTTTCAGAAAAATCTTACATTTCAGACAAATGTTAATTTTTGTGCATTTAAAAACATAAACCTTGGTTCAGCTCTTTAAGCTGTTGGGAGTCACAGGAGCATGATAGTCACTCTCTTTTGGTTCACTTGAATTGTTCATCAAATGATGCTTTCATTCTGGAGCCTTCCTGAATATGAAAGTATGCAAAGGAGCATTGTCATGAACACTGCAGAAAAACAGACAAGCCAGTGGAAATGTGATTTAACTAGTCATAACTTTATTAAGTAACACATCTGGGAACTCTCCAGCAATAACTCATCCAGTGCAGGTTGTTGTACCTGTGTAATCTGTTCCCCAACTGACCTGATCCCAGCCCATAGCTGGGACTCCACTGCCTTACCCTTATGTGAGGTTTAAGGGGGTTATCTTCTCACTGTACTGGACCTTAGGAGCACCAACTCCATGCTCACCTTTTTTAGGAGATGCTTTCTCCTAATCTCGTCTAATACCACTTTTTCAGGGAACTAGACTCCCTCTTGAACAAATACCTGCACTCGGCACCTGTTAAGTAGCAACAGTGTGAATTTTTCAACCTAACCTAACCACAGGATCCCTGGGCTGCTGAAAGGAAGGCAAAAAGCTCATTCTGCTTGGCCAAGCTGGCAGTGAGGGAAAAATTCTTTACATGATACCCACAGCAAGGCCCCAAAACTCTGTCCTCCTATAACCCCAAGGCAGGGAGGGAGGACATTTTCTTCCTAATGCAGAATGGCGCTTCCAGGTGCGGGCGGGGGGAGGGCTTATAAGCCTTCCCCTTTCCGTGTGTGGGAGCTAATAGGCTTATGCTGCATGCATCTGTCCAATCAATCAACCAAAGAGCCCCCTCCTCTTCCTCTTCTCAAACCCATGAAGAGGGGATGGGGGTGAACCTCTTAAAGGTGCTAAGGGTTTTCTTTCTCCTGCTGGCCCAGGCACAGCCTCTGAGGCTGAGAGAGGCATTGCAAGAGATGCACATCATCCCAAACAAAACAAATTGCCCAGTGACAGTTTCCAAGTTACTTTGTATGAGTTAGTACATTTAATGACCACTGAAGAATTGATACAGTTGCTTAGAAAATAATTGTGTTTAAATACTCAGTTTATTTTCACAATTAAAATAGGTACACAGATGCCATCAATAAATATGAATCTGTAATGAAAACTGAGCCAAAGGTCCCTATTTACACTCTTCGTGCCAAAGAAAGGATCTGTCACTGCTTCTCAAAGGTAAAAAAGAACATTTTTACCCTTGTGAGTAAATAATATTTCGCAAGAAAACCAAACACAAACATTTTTCCTTCCCCTTTCCAGAATGAGCAGGCTGCTGAGGCCATAAAAGTTTGCACAGAAGTTCTGCTGCTGGAACCAGCTAACGTGAATGCTTTAAAGGACAGAGCAGAAGCCTATTTATTAGAAGACCAATATGAGGAAGGTAAAACTTTTGTCTTAAGTTTTATGATTTCAAACTTTAAAGAATACTACAAGAATAACTCCTCCAGACCTATACACAACTTCTGCTTCAGTGTTACTGGCAATCTTCACAAATGGTTGGATGCTACAGTACGTTTTGTGGCATCCAATCAGTGCTGATACTTGGGGGTTTTTTTAACTGAATTGTTATTAAGACAGCAGTACATGCCTATCTTTATCCTATGCAAAAATGTCTTAAAAGCATATGATAAGCTAAGGGCAATTAAGGGCTTGTCTACAAGACACAGCAAAGTGTGCCAGAGGAGTTCTTAACTTAATACTCTTAACTGCCCCATGTAGGTCTTGCTGGCATGCTCTGAAAAGTGCCAGGACTACATTAACAGAAATTAGGTATCTTTTAGAGCACACCAGCAGGGCCTACACAAGGCAGTTAGAGCACTTTACAAATCCTACTCAACGACAGTGGTTTGCTGGTGCTACGTAGACAAGTCCTTAGATGGTTAGGGGTTTGATGTGACACATTGGAGAGATTGCAAAGACTAGATTTATTAAGCCTTCAAAGAAGAATTAGAAGAGACTTAATTGGAGTACAGTATTCAGCTTCCACTATGCCCTTGTCAATTTTGATGACCCCTTTCTTTCTTTTTATGCTGCCCCCAAATATGAAATAAGGGATACATAATGAAATTAGATGTCAATATAGAACTAATAAAGATAAATGATGTTTGATGCATCAGCCTATGGAATTTACTGTCACTAGAAATAGTTACTGATGATGGATTTTCAAAATAAATGGATAACTTTACAGCCATTAATAACATTTCAAGCTATGTAAAAGGAGGTAGTAATAAAATTTCATGGTTTGGTGAGCTAATTTCCTTTAGTGGGTAGGAGGGTCCCCATGCTGCCACTCCCTCAAATATAGCACAACATAACCTGCTACATATATTCTGAGATGGGACTAATCTTCTGAAGTGTTGCTCAGAGGAGGACTGTGAATAGGGTTATAATGCCTAAGCAGCAGTGACTAGATTCAGTGCACTTGCATAGAGAATAGTTGGACAGAAAGCCTCTGGGAGGGGAGCATGTTTAGAATTGACATTCACTATATCTTTAAGAAGGTACAGTGTGTACTTTCTTCCAGTGCTAGGTTCACTGCACTCTGGTCATGCCAACAGGACTCCTGATCATGCCTCTCTTGAGGTGTGCAGCACTAATTGTTCTTATCCCTTCCACTCTTTCTTCACTAGAGAACTTACATGCCTGTATTTTTACTATTTGCAAAATCTAAAAAAGTTAGTCCCTTTAAAAAAAAAAAAAAAGTGTTACTAACCTTTCTGTAACTGTTCTTTGAGATGGACACATGCAACACATTTCAAACAACAACAGTTACAGAAATATTAGTAACTGTTCTTCGAGTGCTTGCGCATGTTCATTCCAGTGTAGGTGACTCTCAAGCAGTTGCGGAGGAGGTGGGCTCTGAGTTCAAGAACAAGCTGATTGCAAGACTGAATGGCCAAAGTTGGCATCATCTCTGGCCTGCTGGGTGATGGCATAGTGTATTGAGAACATGTGCACCGAAGACCAGGTTACTGCCCTGCAGATGTCCTGAATAGGAACTTGTCCTAGGAAAGTGGCCAACGAGGCTTGCGATCTTGTGGAATGAGTGGTCAGGTTAGCTAGAGGAGGAACACTGAGCAGCTTGTAACATGCACGAATGTATGATTTAATCCGGGATGAGATTCTCTGGGTGGAGATGGGAAGGCCTTTCAGCCTCTCAGCTCTCGCTATGAGCAACTGCGTTGAAACAGCTTGGTTCTTGGTATATAGAATGCCAAGGCACGTTTAACATCTAAGGAGTACGGATGTTGCTCCTCCCTGTTCACATGCGGCTTTGGGAAGAACACTGGTAGGAAGACTGCTTGATTGCAGTGGAATTGCGAAACCACTTTCGGGAGGAACACTGGGTGCAGATGCAGCTGCACCTTATCCCTAAAGAGGATCGTATATGAAGGCTTCGATGTGAGGACACAGATTTCCAAATCCCTTCTGGCTGAGGTGATGGCCACTAAGAAGGACACTTTCCAGGAGAGATGAACCAACGAGCATGTTGCAAGCAACTCGAACGGGGGAGCCGTAGCTTTGATAAGACAAGGTTTAGGTCCCAGGGAGGAATAGGCTCTCTTACCTGGGGGTATAACCTCTCCAAGCCTTTAAGAAAACTAATAACCATCTCATGCAAAAAGACAGACTGGTGGTTGACCTGGGGATGGAAGGTTGATGTCGCTGCTAGGTGAACCTTGACTGAAGAAATAGCCAGACTCTGTTGTTTGAGATGCAAAAGGTACTCCGACATAGTTGCAATGAGGACTGTGTGAGCAGAACTCTGCGTTGGGAGGACCAGATGGAGAAGTGCTTCCATTTTGCAAGGTAAGTAGTCCTGGTGGAGGGTTTTCTACTGCCTAGCAGGACTCCATGGACTTGCTCGGAGCAAACTTGCTCCTCAGGGTTCAGCCATGGAGCCTCTAGGCTGTCAGATGAAGAGAGCTGAGGTTTTGGTGGAGAAGCCGATTGGTCTTGGGAGATCAGGTCGGGTGTAGCGAAAGCAGGAGTGCGGTGTCCATCAAGAGGCCTAAAAGGGTGGCGAACCAATGCTGCCTGGGCCATGCCGGGGCTATGAGAATTACTCACGCCCAGTCCCACTTGATCTTCATCAGAACCTTGCGTATCATCTGTATGGGGAAAAGGCATAATACAGGTGATCTATCTATGATAGCAGGAAGGCATTCATAAGAGACCTTGGGCTGTGGCCTTGCAGGGAACAGAACTGGTTCCTGTTGTTGTAGGTAGCAAACAGGTCTATAAGAGGAGTCCCCCACCACTGGAAAATGCCCTCTGCAATGTCTGGCCAAAGGGACCATTCATGGTGAGAGAAGAAAGACCTGCTGAGGTACTCTGCCAGCTGGTTCTGCTTTCCTGGTAGGTATGATGCCTCAAAATGGATTGAATGCGTTATGCAGAACTCCCATAGCTGGATTGCTTCCCGGCATAAGGGGAAGGAGTCAGCTCTGCCCTGCCTGTTGATATAGAACATGGCAGTCATGTTGTCCAGGAGAACTGAAATTACATTGTTCATAATGTGGGGCAGGAATGCTTGGCAGGCTAGATGGACTGTCCTGAGCTTTCTTACATTGATATGAAGAGAGAGCTCTTCTGGAGACCATAGGCCTTAAGTCTTGAGGGCCCCTAAGTGGGCTCCCCAATGCTGACACATCCGAGACTAGAGAGTGGGGCCACAAAAAGGGCACTCCCGCACCGACCATGCAGTCGTTCAGTCACCAAGTCAGTGAACCACAGACTTGAGCAGGCATAGATGATTCTGGGTAGGTGAATACACCCTGGCCAGCCACACTGGGAGAGGTCTGAGAGACAGCCTCATGTGTTGCACTACAAAAGTGTATGATGTCATGTGGCCCAGAGGACTCAGACGTTTTTGAGCTGTTGTGACCTGGTGGGTCTGAAAGGACCTTATCAAAAAAGTAATTGTCTGAAACCGGTCTTCCAAAAGCAAGGCTCTTTCCTGAATGGAGTTGAGAACTACACCAATGAACTCTATCCTCTCCACCAGGACAATGGATTTCTGTGTCTTTATCAGTATGCCTAGGGCCCAGAAGGTTAATTGGATGAGATGGATGTTGGATTCCACCTGAGCTCTTGACTGGCCTTTGACTAGCCTGTTGCCGAGGTATGGGAAGGCATGCACTCCCTGTTTCCTGAGGAAAAGCTGCCCCCACTGCCATACATTTGGTAAAAACCTGTGGAATGGCTGACAGGCCGAATGGAAGCACTGCAGACTGGTAATTTACTTGGTTCACGACAAATTTTAGGAAACTTCTGTGGCCTCAGAAAACTGATATGTGGAAGTATACGTCCTTTAAATTGAGGGTGGCATACCAATCCCTTGGCTCCAGAGAGGGAATGATGGAATCCAGAGAGACCATGTGGAACTTTTAAGTTCTTGAGATAGCGGTTGAAACAACGCAAGTCTAGGATAGGTCTGAGACCACCCTTAGCTTTCAGGATTAGGAAATAACAGGAATAGAACCCCTTTCATCTGAAGTGATGCAGAATCTCTTCTATGGCTCCCACCCAAAGGAGGGATTGGACTTGTACCAAAAGTTGCTTGTGAGAAGGGTCCCTGAAGAGGGAGAGTGGGAAGTCAGGATAGACACAGACTGGAGGGTGTATACCACTTCTATTGTGGTGAGTACCCAAGGGTCTGAAGTAATGAAAGTCCAAGGTCTGAAGAAGGTGGGACAAGCAGTTTGAAAACAGGGGTAATTGGATCCAATATTGCAGGGATTGAGTGGTCTACCTCAAGCATTTTGTCAAAAGGAGTGCTTCAAGTTCTCTGACTGTCTGGGGGTGGCCTGCATCAGCCCTGCTGTGAAAGCCGGTGGCGGTCTACACCTGAACCCCTTGTTCTTCCTCCTCTGCAGGTCCTGTCTGGCTGGGCAAAGTAACGGCAGTCTGTTGGGGCCTGTAATGCTTCCTGGATGCCACTGGGGTATATAGCCCCATGGATTTCGGAGTCGCCTTAGAATCCTTAAGCCTGTAGAGCCTAGCATCAGTTTGCTCCAAAAAGAATGAGGACCCTTCAAAGGGGAGGTCTTGGAGGGTTTGTTGTACCTCCAGGGGAAAACCCGATGACTGCAACCATGAGCTTGTGTGTGTGGTTGCTGCTGTGGCCATAGATCTGGCCACAGAATCAGCCACATCCAGGCCACCTGCTTTGGTAAGTCTTGGTAAGCCTTGTGGTCATCTTGCAGAGGGGACACACCCAGTGCCACCACAGCCTCATCTGGGGAAGAGGAGGCTAGGACTGGCTGAAGGGTCACCCACCCCACCCTTTGTATCAGCCAGGACCTGTGGGGCCTATTGTTGAGGCTCAATGCTGGGCTCGGTACCGGAGTCTGGATCTGGGGTCTCATGGCGAGGTACGAGAGGTGCTCTGCTTTATACCGCCCATACGAGTGCACAGCACCAGAGGGCACTAGAGCCAACCTGACAGATACCACTACAGGAAAATATTCCAGCAACTGTGCTCAGGGCATGCTCACATCTACATTGGAATGGACATGTGCAAGCACTCGAAGAAGAAAATGTTTTACTTTAAACTCTTAGTTGATAGCAGTGTACTGTAGATGTACTTGGCATTCAGTAAAAATGAGCAATCTGTTACACCAAGTCTGTAATATTCATTTGTAAGAAATTCATGATGGGACATACCCTTTCATGTTCTACGGAGCAAATTAATTACACTGGTGCTTAGCATTATGGGGCAATAAAGCAGTGTAATGGAGAAGTCCCTGCATTTTCATTATCCTCAGCAGATGCAGTAGTGTATATATTATGGGCTGATATAGCCTGCTGTGTTTTTAAGTGACTGGACAAAGTATTAAGCAGCGGCAAAGTGCTTTGGTTCAAGTGACAAATCCGTGGGGCTAGCAGATGACCTAGCCATACAAGAAAGAATAGAAATCTTATTTGTGCTTTGTTTGTAAAAGATAGTGTGAACCACTGGGGCATCAGAAGTATTCTTTCTAGCTTTTGTTTTTGAATACCTTACTTGAAACAAAATCACACTCTTGTCAAGTGTTTAATATAAATTGGCTAGCACCTCCTGCTGTCTTGCACAGAAACAGCAAAAAGATAAATGTAACACCTGCTGAGAAATAACATCTGCTTGAAAATAATCTTGATGTAAAGACTTTTCTTACTTAGGAAACATAAGACCTATAATGAGACTCTCAAGATTATACCACAGTGAAGGGGAAAATGCTCATTACACATAAAATGCAAATTAGGTCTACTGAAGAATATTAAAATTTGAAGTCTAAGTATTTCATTTATTACTTTATGGCAATAATTCAATTTTCTTATGAAGAAATGCTTTGTTCTTCTAAAAGAAGAAATCAAATCTAGAAAGAATACTTCTAATGCCCCAGTGATTCAACATGCTATCTCTTATGAACAAAGCACAAAACAAACTGCATACCTCTTCAAAATGCCTAATCCCTTTGCACAAAGTCATTACAGTATTTTGCTTATGTATTTGATAAAGACTGCATGCTGTTTGAAATAAAAACAGTATTCATCTGATGAAGTCAAAGTAGAAGCATATATATTATGTATGGGATTTAAAAGTAAAATTTTATTTATATACAATATTGTTTCTTCCTAAACAAATATAACAGTATGGTATGTAAATGTGTGCATAGATTTCAGATGATTAGCTGTTCTATTGCCATAATAAACCCATGTAAAAGGGGGCCTTGTAGCATATGCTGCTTGGAAACCAAGGGCTGAAAACAACTGCACATTGAAGATAGGTCCTATGTAATGCAACCTCCAACTGCATTAAGTATTTGAGACTAGTGGTATAACTGCGGTCGCCTCTCTTTCCAGTGCTAATGGTTGCAACCTGCCTGCCAGTTGCTGTATACATCCTAGCTGCAGAATGCTCTCATTATGCCTTTGCCTCTTCTCTATTTCTCTTTCGTTGCTGAAGCATAGATTCCAAAGCCATAGGACTATGGTGATAATCTAGTCTGACGGCCATAGGATTAGCTGAATTAATTCCTGTTTAAATTACAGCATATCTTTTAGGCAGAATATCCAATCTTGATTTTAAACTTGCCAGTTAGGGAAAATCCACCATTACCCTTGGTAAATTGTTCCAATGGTTAATTATTCTCACTGTTAAAATTTTTTGCCTTATTTATTTCGTGTCAAAATTTCTCTAGCTTCACCTTCTAGCCATTGGATCTTGGTATACCTTTGTCTGCTAGATTGATAAAGGGTTTTTAAAAATTTTGTTCCCCATGTAAGTATTTAAGGCCAGAGCTACAAAGGAATTTAGGTGCTGCTGAGATCCATAATCCCCTGCATGGCTGCTGCCTAATCCCGTAGGCATCTAAATTGGTGCCTACATTTTTGCTGTAAAAGTCCCCCATGTATCTGTTTCTGCCCCTGGGCATGCACGCTGCTTTCTCATTCTAGGCACCTGGATGAAGTCCCAGCATGAGCCACAAACTAGATAAACTAGATACAGACTAACACGGCTGCTACTCTGAAACTAGATAAAGACAGGTGTTCTCCCACCTATTTTGCATACAGGGCCCAATCTGCATGCTTAGAGCATGCCTACCAGATGAAAAGCCCATTTAAAATCAAGGAGGTGGAGGTTTGGTGCTGTAGTAATAACTGGGCCTACAGATTTACGCTAATGGTTAGCTCAGCTGTAAAAAGTAAGTAAAAGTTCATAAAATGTCACTGTAACCTATAACAATAAAATGTTCATGGGGAAAAAGTGCTAACGGGAGACAAACGTAATTAGTCCAAACAAAAAGGCCTATTAATAGAACTCAAGGCCCGTGTTAAAATCATTCCTAGTAAATAAGAGACGTGTGGGACCAGAAACGGATGAACCCAAATTGGTGTGCCAAAAATAAGGCCTAACTGGTAAACAAAATAATAAAAGGACAGTCTGTTCCACCTACTACTCCCTTGTGGAGCCCTTACAAAGAGGCTTAAGGTGGAGAGGGAGAAGCAATTTTTTTACCATCACCACAGATGCAGTGGACGGATTTTGGGATGACACCAGACCTTAATACTCCACTGGGATGCTAGACCATTATCGCTGCACCAGTGAGGACCCCAGCCTAATGTGTGAGATCCTACTCTTTCTTCTTCTCCTTTGTGGGTCCCTTTCTGTCCTGCACTGTCTTCCTCCTATACACTCTCTCTGCTTTTTATCTGATCCTGAAATCAACTGCATGGCACCCGCACCACAAGCTTTGCTCTGCCTGAGGACCAGTGAAGGAGAGGGACCTGCCAGGCCAACCAGATGGTGTCTCTGCCTAGGCAGGTGACTTGGGGTACAGAGTAACAGCTATTGTGATGGACCTTGCAACCTAAAGCACCTGTCCATGACTCATATGCCCCCCTGTATCCTGAGAACATCAACAAAATCCATATACCCTCCATCTTTGCTATCCTATCTCTTCACCCCCTTGTGTTTCTGTTTTGTCAAAAGCAGAAAAGTGACTCATTTCAGATTCAAAAGTGAACCACAGAGCTAACCTTCCCCACTAAAAGGGACTGTTTAACAAAATAAGACACTAACCCAGTGGTTCTCAAACTTTTGTACTGGTGACCCATTTCAAATAGCAAGCCTCTGAGTGCGATCCCCCCTTATAAATTAAAAACACTTTTTTATATATTTAACACCATTATAAATGCAGGAGGCAAAGTGGGCTTTGCTGGGGGAGGCTGACAGCTCATGACCCCCTGAGGGGTCCTGACCCCCAGTTTGAGAACCCTTGCTCTAACCAATATTCATCCTCCTGAAAAACACTTTAATACAGAGGTCCCCAAACTGTGGGGAGGAATGTTTGGGAGGCGCAGCTGGAGCCTGGGCCAGCCCTCACCATGGGCCAGGCGGGAGCGCCACCCAGCTCTGCTCCTGGCCCTGTGCCCAGGGCCCCAGCCTTGGCCCCTCTCCATGTCCCCACCTCTTGTAGCTGCGGTGGTGCTCCTGGTCCTGGTTCCAGGGAGGGCGGGAGGGCATGGACAGGGATGAGAGAGAGAGAGAGAGAGAGAGAGAGCGTGTGTGTGTGTGTGTGAAAGAAAAAGTTTGGGACCACTTCTGTAATAGGTTTTGATTAACTTTGTTTTGTATTGTCACTCAATTTTTCTTTTTGCCTTGTTTTAATCAAAACATTTCTAACCTGTGGCATGTGTTTTCTCATGTGTTTGCCATGGTAGTGAGGAGGCTGAGGTCTCTCTATACCAAATCTTGTTTATCACTGTCCAATAGTGCTAGGCTCATGTTAACACCTTTTACCTTCTGGCCCATATATTCTATCTAAAGTAATACAACAGTGCCTCCCTTATAACTGTTATCCCAGCGGTTAGAGCACGTACTCGGGAGGTGTGGGAGCCCTGGGTTCAATTCCCTCTTCTCTGCCTGATAGAGAGAAAAGCTTTGAATAGGAGTCTCCCATCTCTCAGGAGAGCACCCTAACCTAATAGAGTTGTGGGCTATTCTGATGCGGGGCTCCCTCTCTCTCTCTCTCTCTCTCTCTCTCCTGCTGAAACTCTTCCACTGTGGAATACCTACCACCTCTGGCATTTCTTGCAAGGCGCCTGAGCTGAGTGGATCGCAGGCAGAGGAGAGGCACCTCCTGCAACCCAGACTTTGGCATCAAACTCTGTGGGAGGGTTGAGGCTTAGGACACACCTTTCATTATTGCCCACTGGTGAGTTTAGGGAGCTTCACATCTAGAATGCTGGCTTTTGTGGATTCTATTTTCAGTTGCCTGTCTCTCCCTTTGCATTGCACAGAGAGCCTAAGCTTTGAGGATTCCTGTGATTTTTATAAAAGTTGAGTATTACAACACTGAGGGTAGCAGCACCTAAGTCCTTTTGGGGATCTGGGCCTTACATACTGTGATCAAGTGATCCCTTATCTTTCTCTTGTTTAAGCGAAACTGTTCAAGTCTCTGGAGTCTGTCACTATAAGGCATGTTTCCCACTCTTTTATTCAGTGGACCCTACAAGGAAACTTTGTTCTGACCAATCACTAAGTCCCATTTCCTCCCTTCCCTACCCATTCAAAAAAGTGCTTGATCCTGACTTTCCTTAGATCCATTTAGGGCCCCACTTCAATTAGAGTCTAAAATTAAAGTCAGGATCTTCACATAATCCCTCTCCCAACAAGTACTCGGTCCTGAATTCCTTCTCTCCACCCTCTTTGCCCCACCCCAAACAAGAACTAGATCCAGACTTCCTTCTGATGCCATGGGATGCTGCCAGTTTCCAGGTGTCGTCCATATTCGAAGGATTAAAAACTACAAGTTAATTTCCTTGCTGTGGTGAGTTAGGCCTTGCCTACACTGAGTTAGCCAGGAGTGCAAACCCTTTGGTATAGACAAGATTTACTCTGGGGCATCACAATTTATTCCAGAGTATCGGAGGGATTCCAAAGTGCATTAAGAAACCATAGGCAGATAAATCAATGAACTTCATTGAGTAGGAGTCAGAATACAGTTCTTGTCTGATACTTACAAATACCAAGGAAAATATGACAAAATTAAGACTTTTTTTCATGAAGTTTTAGCAATTAGTTTTGCTGCTCACAAATAATAGTGGCAAAACATCTGAGTTCTAGGGATAGGGTTAGTACTTAATCTAAATTGAGTGTTTTTTTTTTTAAGTAAGGTTGATTTAGTGAGGTATATAATATGCTCTTACATTTTTTTATGGGCAGCTATTCAAGATTATGAAACTGCTCAGGCCAACAGTGAAAATGACCAACAGATTCGTGAAGGCCTAGAGAGAGCCCAGAGGATGTTGAAGCAATCTCAGAAGAGAGATTATTACAAAATTTTAGGAATAAAAAGGTGAGATGAATGTCCAGAATGTTTTTACATCGGGGTGGGCAAACTTTTTGGCCTGAGGGCCACATCGGGGTTCCAAAACTGTATGGAGGGCCAGGTAGGGAAGGCTGTGCCTCCCCAAACCCTATCCGTCCCCTCCCACTTCCTGCCCCCTGACTGCCCCCCTCAGAACCTCGACCTCTCCAACCCCCCCTACTCCTTGTCCCCTGACCAACCCCACCCCCATCCAATCCCCCCTGCTCCCTGACTGCCCCGACCCCTATCCCTGCCCCTTTCAGAATGCGGCCCTGCGAACACGGGCAGAGAACTCAGGAGGAGCAGGGGCAGCTGCACAGCAGGAAAGAAGTGGCGGTTTCCCCTTCAAAGCGCCGCTTCTCTCCGTCTGGCTGCACTGGCGCCCGGTGTTCCTCCTGAGTCCTCCGCCCGCGTTCACCGCGCTCCTGCCACCCGCACAGCCTGCCTGATCCCCTGAGGATGCAGGTGAACCTCCCTTCCTGCTCTCTCCTGCCCCCGCAGTGCAGCCCCCTCCTGCGCTGGCGGTGCGGTGCACTGAGGCTGCGGGAGAGGTGGGATAGCAGGGGAGGGGCTGGAGGCTAGCCTCCCCAGCCGGGAGCTCAAGGGCTGGGCAGGACAGGCTCGCGGGCTGTAGTTTTCCCACCTCTGTTTTACGTAGTCAGTCACTAATCATATAGTCTAAGATTTGCCACTTGTATTTTATGCTTTTTTGGGTATGTTTCCCTATTCTCTCTCCCTCCACTTTAAAATTGTTGAGTTTTTATGTGGTCATAAGGGGTTTTTCTCAGCCTCTAAGTAGCACTTGCTCAGAAAGTCCCCGAATAAAGAATAAAGAAGTGCTAACTGGCAATAAACAAGGAGACAATCCCTCATTAGCAAAGAGTTCCCAATATAATGGAGCAAAAAGGTAGGCAAGCAGTTTGGGAAACCAAAGAATGACAGAAGAGAATTATGGAAGGGAAGTAAAAGGAAAATTCATGTCCGAGAGCACAATATCTTGGCACAGTTTAAGAAGACTTGCTGGAAAAAAGCTAGTAAATACTTCTTAAAAACTCACTTCTGTCATGGGCCTGATCGAAACAAACATAATGATTTTTATTTAAAACAAAACACAAAACAAAAAAAAAAACACCCCATCCTGTTCTGCACATTCTTTACCAATCTTATTTTGGTGACTCTGCTTCCTTTCCTCTTTCAGTTTTGTGTTTGACTCAATCATCTCTGAATCTATTGTACACTCTTCAGCTCAGAGACCTAAAAAAAATGTGAAGATATTGAACAACTAACATTCTCTTGAGTACTTAATAATAATTAATAAATTATGAGCTTTCTGAGGAAAGTAAACTGAAAAATTGGGTTTGTTTTACTTAAAATCGCAACCTGTTTTCTACTACTCTTATTGGAGGAAGCCATTATTGTCTGAGAGATCTTGACTGCCAGCAGCAAAATGTTAACTAGTGAATATTTGGGTTTCTTGGTGCCTGTTAGTCTGTTGTATCACCATATTTATAATTATATTGCAGACTCATTAATGTGGCACATGAACAGTTGGAAACTTTATAAGTAACTTAATTTCCTCCCTCCCCAGAAATGCGAGAAAACAAGAAATCATAAAAGCATACAGAAAGCTAGCATCTCAGTGGCACCCTGATAACTTCCAGAATGAAGAGGAGAAGAAGAAGGCAGAGAAAAAGTTTATTGATATAGCAGCTGCTAAAGAAGTACTTACTGACCCAGGTATTGATTAAATTTACACAGTGGTTCTTTTCAGAATAATGGATGGAACAAACACAACTGTGATGTCCATTATGACTTATTATGATTTAGTTGGTGTTAGTCCTGCTTTGAGCAGGGGGTTGGACTAGATGACCTCTTGAGGTCTCTTCCAGCCCTAATATTTTAGTATTCTATTTTTATCACATTATTGGCCATGAAATGGCAATACAAGAATATCATACTGTTTTTTAATGAATTTGATAAGAACCCAAAACAGACTTTAAACACACACCTGTATAGTAAATGGAAATAGGGAAGCTAGCCATTGTAAGCTACATATGATCACCTTGTATTTCCCTCTCTCCTCTAACCAAAATCCAAGTTCTCAAAAAATAAAACCAAACAACTGAATTTCAAAGGTATCCTAAACTAAGATAGACTTTTTTTTTTTTCCTAGAAAGCTGAGGGAAGTTGGATAAAATTCATGTGGTCTTGTTCCATTTTAATGATAGTTTGGCTTAGAAACTCTGAACTTCTGTTTTGCCTTCAGCAAAGACTCGTAGTTTTGTCTAGTTTGGCAAGGAGGTTGTTATTTACCTATAAATCACCTGCACAATATAAAATCCACTGAAATGCTAAATCTACATCACAGATTTTCTATCTGTAAATTACAATGTCTGCATTGGCCAAGATAAGGAAATAAAGAGGATGAGCTACAAATGAGCTGTCAGGTCTCGGGGAGGGAGGAGTAGGCATGCTGAAACCACTGAATGGCATGAGGACTGTAATGAAGCTGTTGAATTAGTCCTAGAGAGTTTACAACCTCTGTCTCAATTTGAAAAGGTCTATAAGGACCCTAGTCACTGTGAGAAGTTCTTAAAAGGTTTTAATGAAAAACATAAGACAATGCCCCAAGGAAAGTCTTCTAATAGTGTAGTAGCTGTCCTGATATTTTTCATGTGAGAAGTAGTATAGAGGCGAGGCCCTGTAATTCCACCTCAAATCAGTGGAACATATGGTTAGTAGCACAGGGTAGGAAAGACCTGTTCAGACTTGCAATGTGTTTGTAACAGGAAACTAAAATTCTGCCTCTGTTACTGGAACATGGCACAGAATAACAGGTTGATCCTAACTTTTAACCTGTCCTTTTGGCCAGGAATGACATTAAAACTTCAAAATGGTTCTTACTCACTTATCTTTAAATTGAGTGTTACGACATTCCTGGGTTGGTGTTTTATTTTCTGTTATACATGCCACACGTGTATTGTAAGGCGTAAGGTCACAAGCAGAATAACTTCAGCTGTCTGTGGAATATATTAATGGACTAAAAACACACCGTAGAACACCTTAATGCTATTTTAATGACTTGCATTTAAAAACTGAATACAAGTTATTTTTCAGAATTCTCTTTCTGGGACTCATCTTCCTGCATGATAGTGGAGAAAATATTAAGGCACAATTTACTCCCATCAAGTTTATGTCCAAAACCAAAAATTCCTTGGAAAATACTCTGAGGATTCTAACATTTAATTTTGAAAGTGTCCCTGTTAAGTACAGGTCTCTCTTCCCCTTTCTCCCCCATCCCTAGACTTGTATTTTCAGTTGTGCCCTGCTCACCTCTCCCTTCAATTAGCCCATCTCCTCAGATGGAATAGGGCAGAGGCTAAATCAGAAGCTTCTTGTGTTCCTGTCTTCTGAAAAGCAAAACAATCCACCACCTAGTCCAGCTACCCATGAAAAGTGGTTGGGACTGTGATATGGTCACTCTGTGGAAGTGATGTGAGACCTCCTCCCCACCATCTAAAGGAACTGCTCTTCAGGTTAGGATGGAAGTGTGGGGGGAGGGGAGAGGGAGAGAATAGAGCAGGCAAAAATAGGAGGCAGTTTTTCACTAATAGCTGCTGCTGGCCACTGTGTTTAGCAACTCTTCCCTGTAGCTGAGCTGCTATCAATACCATGTTTATTTGAAAAAGCTACATCAGGAACATTAATCAGCCCCAATTTATCATCAGAACAAACTCAGTTTTGAAGGTAGAACAGCTTGCAGTGGCGCTAGTGAGCGGAATGACATGGGGGAGAAGAGACTATAGCTTTTAGGTTGTCTCTCCCCGCACCCCCCCACTTAATACCTTTCATATGATGGGGGCTAAGAAATGGAATGACAATTAAAAACCTATTTTATTTTCATACTGGGTGGCTGAGGTATTGATTAAACAAGTACATCTCAATTACAGAGTACAAATCACAGGTGTGACCTCACCAAGAAGACCTAACCAGCCAATTGGAACACTACTTTGCAGAGGTTCCAAATTTTGTCTAGTACACTTTCCTCCCCAGCTTGTTATGTGTTGCTCTGGGAGGGCAGGAGACTTGCACTTTCAAAACAAGGCCTGGAGGGTGTTTATAAACCCTAGAACTAATTCAGTGACTACAAACCTTATGAGGAAACTAACACAAATTATTGTGAAGAGGCTTTTAAAAGGCTGTCTGGAACCACAAACCTGCCTGCCTACTCAAGACTCTGTACAGAGCTCGCAGCAAGTAGATAAATTTTCTAGCTAATGATCAATTGGGTGATGTGTCAAGGGTTGACTAATTGGGTAGATCTTATGTGAAATTTAAGAGAATTTTTTTTTCATTTTTTATGTCGGGGAGGAGGGGAGTTGGCATATTGCTTTTGCAAGCCATATTACAGGCTCTCAAGCCCTTTTATACTAAACTACTTGGTTAAGATTTTCAGAAGCAGCATAATGGGTTTAAATTAGGGCTGTCAAACGATTAAAAAAATCACGATTAATCGCGAGATTAAAAATAATGATTAATTTCAGTTTTAATCGCACTGTTAAACAATAATAGAATACCAATTTAAATTTATTGTAAATATTTTTGGATGTTTTTCTTCATTTTCATATATATAGATTTCAGTTACAACACAGAATACAAAGCGTACAGTGCTCACTTTATATTTATGATTACAAATATTTGCACTGTAAAAAACAAAAGAAACCGTATATTTCAATTCACCTCACTTTATCGTGAAAGTGCAACTTACAAATGTAGAATTATTTTTTTACATAGCTTCACTCAAACAAAACCATGTAAAACTTTAGAGCCTACAAGTGCACTCAGTCCTACTTCTTGTTCAGCCAATCACTAAGACAAACAAGTTTGTTTACATTTATAGAAGATAATGCTGCCCACTTCTTATTTACAGTGTCATCTGAAAGAGAGAACAGGTGGATTCTGCTTGATAGTGATCCAAAAGCAATGCAGACTAAGAGAAGGTTGATTTTCTTTTTTGGTGGTTTGGGTTCTGTAGTTTCCACATCAGAGTGTTGCTCTTTTAAGACTTCTGACAGCATGTTGTACACTTCATCCCTCTCAGATTTTGGAAGGCACTTCAGATTCTTAAACCTTGGGTCGAGTGCTGTAGCTATCTTTAGAAATCTCATATTGGTGCGTTCTTTGCGTTTTGTCAGATCTGCAGTGAAAGTATGCTTAAATCGAACAATATATGCTGAGTCTTCATCTGAGACTGCCATAACACAAAATATCTGGCAGAATGCAGGTAAAACTATGGAACAGCAGACATACGATTCTCTCCCCAAGGAGTTCAGACACACATTTAATTAACACATTTTTTTAACAAGCATCAGCATGGAAACATGTCCTCTGGAATGGTGGTCAAAGCATGAAAGGGCATATTAATGTTTAGTGTATTTGACATGTAAATACTTTCCAATGCTGGCTACATCAATGCCATGCCAACGCTTGTTCTCACTTTCAGGTAATCTTGTAAATAAGACGTGGGCAGCATTATCTCCTGTAAATGTAAATTGTTTTTCTTAGCGATTGGCTGAACAAGAAGTAGGACTGAGTGGACTTGTAGGCTCTAAAGTTTTACATGGTTTTGTTTGCAGTTATGTAAAAAAATTCTGTGTGTGTAAATTGCACTTTCACGATAAAGTGAGGTGAATTGAAAAACTTTTTTTTTTTTACAGTGCAAATATTTGTAATAAATATAAAGTGAGCACTATACACTTTGTATTGTTGTAATTGAAATCAATATATTTGAAAAGTAGGAAAAACATCCAAAAATAAATTTAAATTGGTATTCTATTATTGTTTAACAGTGCGATTTAAAACCAATTAGAATAGTCATGATTAATTGCAGTTTGTGTTAATCACTTGAGTTAACTGCGATTGACAGCCCTAGTTTAGGTACCTTTCATTAGTGCGTCTAAAATCCCCTAGAGTGCTTTGAAAACATCAACTGTTTGACTTATGTTTATCTATTATAATGCATCAGTAAAAGTATACTGACAAATTAAACTGGCAGTTTCTGTGGTAATGGGATCCATAGACATGTCCGTAAACAAACCAAATTAATTACTGCATCTGTCTGGAGTTAGGGACACTTTAAAAGTACTTCTTATCTCTTCCTCTTGTCCTGCTGGAGGTACCAAAATTCTCTTGAGTGGTAGGCTGTTTCTGTAATAATGTGTGAAGTCTGCGTCCCTTTTTACCATGTATGTCTATTTCCTTAGAAATGAGGAGGAAGTTTGATGCAGGAGAAGATCCACTGGATGCAGAGAGTCAACAGGGAGGAGGAAACCCTTTTCACAGAACCTGGAACACATGGCAAGGATTCAACCCTTTCAGCTCTGGAGGACCATTTAAATTTAAATTCCACTTTAATTAAAACCAAGACTATTTTTCTATAGCTGCCACTGATTTACTTAACATTTCTTTAAAAACTCTGTGTAGGATTCAACAATTTAAATTGCACATATATTGCCCTTAACTAAAGAGTTACTTTATTAGAAGGAAAGCTAGCTCTTTAATATTACAAAAAAATAAAAAATTTTGCTGCAGTGTGAATTTAATGGTGAGTGGGTGGGCCAGGATTTTGTTAGCACTAATATATTTTTAGTAGTGCATGCAGAAATCCTGACTAAAACTGAGGAAGAAACATTAAGACCTGGAAAACACATAAACACATGCTTAAATCCTATCAAAGTCAATAAAACTTAAGCATATGCTTAAAGTTAAGAATGTGCTTAAATGCTTTTTGGAATCCGAACCTAATAGAGGTGTAAGAGGTTACTGTGTATACCAATCTTTATATTCACAAATGAAAATATGAGTTACTGTATACAGGGTAATGATCCATCTTTCAGTATTCTTAAAAAGAAAGACTAATAACTTGACCAACTACTGCATTGTGTTATTTTTGTCACACTGATGCGGTACATAGAGAGTGAAGAGGCCACTACAGATTGGATTTAAATAATCTCTTTAAAATAAGATTGTTTGTTTGAAAATGTCTACCTACTTACTTTTGTTTGGTAATCTGAAATCAGTTGGAATGATTAGTCTCTATGATAATGGCATCCGTCAAACGTAAAAGTAAAAAATTCCCTCATTTTGACCATTTTGCTTCTGAATGATATTTAAATAGCCAGAGTTTCTTGATTGGTTTTGTATTTTGTACTTCTTACACAAAACCTGCTGGAGATTTGAGCAGGGCAATTTAATGTGACAGTTCCCCAAATATGCAGCAATTTACATCTGATTTTAATAAATACTTTAAAATAAGGAGAAATGTGCAAAAGGTAACTTCTGCTAGTGACAAATTCAGGATCCGTATAAGTTTAAAGTAACTGTGTAGTAAGTTATAGATCCAAAATGTAATAAAGCCTGGCATCTGTAAAGGAAAAGAGTCTGAAGCTAGGGTTGCACCTTATTAAATCCTCACTTCTCTTCTGGGTGACTGGCAGACAAAATAATGTGCATCTTGCCATGCAATTGCTCTCCAGGTCCTTGTGAAGCAGCCAGGCTATCAGTCCCTTGCTTGTTTGGCCAAAATATGTGGACAGAGTTGTTTAAGCACAAATGAGATACAATTGTGACTTTGTTTGATGATTGTTGCTAATGTGACAACTGCAAACTAGAACAATCAAGTACACAACTGAGTATTCTGCACAATCTAATTGTGAAGGTAGAAAAATAATGAATGGTTAATAACTGGGTTTCAATAGAAGCCACTCTTAGAATGGCTGAATTTTAAAACAAGAAAATACCATTACTATCTTTCAGCAGGAAAACAACCTAGTTAAATATGAACCTTCTCTCAGTCCATCCGTCCAACTCATGTTTTGCTGAAAGCATGGTGAGGAATTGACTTCGTTAGTAAAACAAAAGTATCTTTGAGAAATTAAGCATGGTACTTGAAAGAGTAATGGTACCACACTACAGAGGCAGGTATTATCCAAGCATATGGCCTGTTTTCCTAAATTATACCACATTCTTCAGTGTTTGAATGTAATTCTGCAGTCACATGGTTCACTGAAATGCACTTTGACAAGTATTTAAAGTGAATGACCGCATCACACCTTTAAGTGTGTGTGTGTGGGAGCGTTGTCTGGCTTGCAGGGAGGGAAGGGGGGGATAGCACTTTATGGGTGGAGAGTGGGAGGCTCAGAAGCTGCTGCAAAAGGGGGAGTGGGTCAGTGTGACAATGCTAACTCATCCCTAGGGAGTGGAAGAGTTGGGGAGTTGAAAAGGGGCAAGCCAGGTGGGAGAAGCCCCTTTTTCCATGGACCAGGAAGATCAGCACCCACGCTCCTTCTCTTTGAAGTGGCAAAACACCAGGTGTGGTCAGGACCTGCTGTGGGCATTGCGCTAGCTGCTCCTCTCGAGGGGGGCTAGGGAGGACTTTTCCCCCTCACCATCAGATTGGCCAAGGTGGAGTTGGGTTTTTTTTTGCCTTCCCCACAGCAGCTTTGTGGGTGGGGCTTGTTATGGTGAGTAGGGAAGGGAGTTAAACTATGATGTAAAAACTCGTTATGTAAGTGTAGGGCAGATGTCCAGTGCAGGTGCTTCATCAGAAAGGGATACAGTGGCTGGATAAATGGCTTGGTAAAGGACTTAAAAAGGTGTTTGTTAAAGGAGCCAAATTGGGGGGGGAGTTGGGGGCTCTTATGATTGGTATGGCAGTGAGCCAACTGCCCTTTCTTATAGCCCACCTTAACCTTTGTTTGCGGGGGAGGGGGATGGTAAGGTCCCAGCACTGGGTTGGCTGGGGGACCTGAATGGAATAAAAGGGGAGCTGGTGTAAGTCCTCGGGGTGTGTATTGAATGAACATGGAGTTACCTGCGCTGTACACTTTTCTTTGCCAGATAGTCCCAGCCATCTATAATAAAGTTGCTGCCTGATTAAACCCATATCAAATGTCTCCTGTCCTTTTTTCGATATAGCAGGACAATGTTATTTTCTTCCCCTTAAGTTCATGATTAAACTGAAAACATTGGTCCCTACTTTGTACAGTAAGTTTCTTGTCAATAATATTTTGTAACACCTTGCCACCCGCACCTCTTCCCCCCCCCCAACAAAGTGAAATGTCAGTCTGTATCTGAGCTAAATTATTTTCTTGTCCAGAACGTTGACTTACCTCTTTCGAATCTAATCTAATCCACTGGGCTTTCCTGCAGAAGGTAAACAACTCAACGCTTTTTTATGCTGTTCTAAGACAGTTTGGCACATAGGTCTATTACTGTGTGTAAACACAGTTGTTTGCCTTATGTAGTGGGTAGAGGTCTAAGTTACTTTTATTTCAAGGCAACATTTAAAATAGTTGTCTACACAAGCTAATTTCAGTAAGCCCAACAAACAGCATTACTTCTGTGCAGTAGAGCACATGCAGCATACAACTATAGCTGGATTACAGAGCACTGCATATTTTCTTTCAAAAATCCCAAAACATTCATTTAATCTCTTTCCCCTTTCCACAGGCTGTGGCTGAGGGAAGAGAAAGTTACCTTATGCAGTAATGATGGTTCTTTGACATGTGTCTCTTTGTGGGTGCTCCACTGTAGGTGTGTTTGCATCCCTGTGCTGCTGATCAGAGAACTTTGGTATCAGTATTTGTTAGGCCCATACATGTGCTGTCTCTCCTCATGCCCTGCCATGCTAACACCCCTCAATTCCTTCTCTACTGTCGAGTCATTGACAAGGACTCTGAAGTAGAGAGGAGGAGGAGGAGGATGGATTGTGAAGAACCCATCGGAACACACATCTCGAAGAACCATCGTTAGTGCACAAAGTGAGTAACTTTCTCTGCGAGTAGTGTCCCTATGGGTTCACCACTGTAGGTGACTCCCAAGCAGTATCCCCACTGGAGGGCTGGGTCAGTTACAGATGACAATACTATGGAGCTGAAGATCGCATCAGAGGCGGAGTTCCCAATAGTCACATAATGTTCTGTGAAGGTATGGACTGATGCCCATGTCGCCGTTCTACCTATTTCTGAGATGTGGACTTCTTGAGGAAGATGACAGATGAGGAGATTGAAATTGTGGAGTGGGTTGATCTGTAGGCCCAAGTCTATTGTGGTTTTAGTAATCCTGTGAGCCTGAATGAAGGAGCAGGCTCTGAGGGGGCAATAATCCAGGTAGGGGTAGATCATGATCTTCTGGGAGTGTAGGTGAGTGGCCACTACTGAGAGAATCTTGGCGAATACCCTTGAGCTGACGATAGTCCGAAGGGGAGTACTCTGTACTGGTAGTGGTCTTGTCCTAGGCTAAATCTGAGGAACTGTCTGTGGGACGGTACAATTGAAATATGGAAATAAGTGCCCTGAAGATTGGGGTTGAAACCCAGTCTCCCTGTTCCAATTCTGAAATAATCATTGTTAGAGTGATCATCTGGAATTTTTGAGCTTTGACAAACTTGTTGAGTGTTCTGAGGTCTAGTATGGGTCTCCAATCTCCCTTCCTCTTGGGTATTAGGAAACAGCAAGGGTAAAAACTTTTGCCTTGTAGATGTTGAGCTACTGGTTCTATGACTATTAACTGGAGGACATGAGCTATTTCTTGTCACAGTAAACTCTCCTAAGAAGTGTCCGTGAAGAGGGACAGGGAAGGATGTTGTGGAGTGGGGGAAGGTAAAGTGGATGGAATACCTATTGTGAATTATTTGCAGGACCCATTGGTCCAATGTTATGTGTTCTCAGGTACTGCAGAACATGGTAAGATGGTAGCCAAATGGGTAGGATCGGTTGGTCAGTTGTAGGGGTTGAAGAGAGTGAGCTGATACCTCGACCAACACATCAAAATTGATGTTTGGAGGCAGATTGTTGTGATGTGGAAGGTGCTGGACCTGACAGTTTGCAGCTGGAGAACCTAGATTTCTTTCTGTGAGGTTCATAAAAACGTTGTCTGCTACTGAGAAGCATGGGTTTTATGTTGGGGTGCAGACTAATTTTTCTCTTTGTTTAGGTATGTAGATACTTAATGAGCGGAGAGTGGCCCTGGAATCTTTAAGAGTTGGAGGGATGTGTCAGTCTTCTCTGCAAACAGCTTGGTGCCTTCAAAGGGAAGGTCTTCAACAGTCATCTGCACCTCTTTAAGAAAGCCAAAAAGGTGTAACCAGACTGCATAATGACTACTGTGAAGATGGACCAGGCCACTGTATCGGCTGCATCAGGGGCTTACTGGAGCATTGTTTTAGCTATCAGCTGCCCTTCCTGGACCATAGCTCATAATTGGTCATGCTGTGACCCTGGGAGCTGATCAAATAAAGCTGTGGAGTTTTGAATAGTTAACAGTGTCATACTTTGCCATTAAGGCTTGATAATTTGTGATTCAAAACTGCAATGTGGCAGAGTAAACTTTCCTCCTGAAGAGGTTCAAGTGTTTCCAATCCCTATGATAGGGATTGGATCTCATTTTGTGCTGATGGCTCTGGGAGTTTCATCTCATCCACAGCAATTGAGTTTGGGGAAGAATGGGGGGAAAAATTGATCTCCCTAGCCAGGACATAATATGTTTTTATCAGCCCAGTTACAAGTAGGCATCACTGATGCTAGGGTTTGCCATATAGTTTTTGTGGGGTCCAGTAGAGCCTCATTAATAGGGATGGCTATTCTGGAGAATGGCGAAGACTGTAGGATGTTAAGGAGTTTGTGGTGAGTGTCCTTGACTTCCTCCAGAGGTATCTGCAACCCAAGTCCTGGAAGAGCTGAAAGTCATCAGTTAAGGATGGTGGCAGGAGCATGACTGCCTCATATGAGGAGCAGGAAGATATGTTGGTCCTTGGAGTAACCTCTTCCTCAAATCTGCCCTGTTCCTCCACCATCTCCTCTGGAGATTCTGAGGTTCTGGATGCCGTAGCTAAGAGAAAACATCTCGGGGTCTCATGGGTGAGGCTCGAAGCCCGCATACTGTGAGGATGATATGGTGCCAGGGATCCCAGTATGGCCACTGGAAAAGGTGGTAGCACCCATGGCTGGCCATACCATGGCAATGGTGGGGTAGGCTGAGAGTAAACCTGAGGAGCCTCTTGATAGTGGCTATCATAGGGAGCTTGGGAGGAATAGTGAGAAACAACCTCTTCTGGCTCGCTGTCTGATTCACCACTAGAAAGTTGGAGGTGCATGGCAGGGCACCGGAGAAGACTGCTGTACTTGGAAAAGACTCAGTATCCAAGCTCTAGTGCTGAGAAGAGGAGACTCTGGTATATTAGATACCCTGAGTTCTCTTGAGTGCTGGAATTCCAGCAGTGCAGACCACCCCAGTATGGAGGGAGTCAGGTACCTTGTCCATACTGGACACCCCAGTGCTGGGTGGGGGCAGTGATGGTGCCAAAGGTACAGTGAGTACCAGCAGTGTCTTACTGGAGTGCTCGCTACTCCTATCTTTGTCAGTCAGTACTGCTGGCTCAGAGCCTGTGCCCATCAGGACCTTAGGTAAGTCAATGGTACCTGCTGCTCTTTGTGAGCCATGGGTCCTGGGTTTGGACTGTCTCGGTACCAATGATACCAGCGTGCTGGAGATCTTCTGCGGCTAGCTCGGGGCTCATTCTGGAGCCTCACCACTTTTTCTGATCACTTACGAGAGGGGTCTGTGGCTTTCTTCAACCCACAGTCCCTGGATGTTGAGGGCTTTGGGGAAGACTCACCTTCCGGGTGACTTCTGGCACGGATCCAGGGAAGTCTGGAGGGCTGTCTCCATGAAGATATCTTCTGTTTCAATTCCCTGTCTTTTCAAGGCCTGGGTCTGAGTTGTTCGCAGGGACCACACTCCTGGGTGGGGAACAAGGCCTTCCCCAGGGCAGCAACAGTGTTTTGTCTGCCACAATGAAGTGAGCTGTAGCTCACAAAAGCTTATGCTCAAATAAATTTGTTAGTCTCTAAGGTGCCACAAGTACTCCTTTTCTAATTGCAAGAGAGGCACTTCTTGAAGCCCGGTGAGCTGGGCATACCCTGTTTGGGGGAAGGGGCCCCTGATGAAAAATAAGTGGGGGGGGGGGAGAAATCAAGGGTTTTTGTTTTGTTTTCAAAGAAAAAATAAGACTGAGGAGACTAAATACTAAAAATCCTAAATAAGCTAATGATTGCAAACAGACGGCTAATGGCTCTGTCAACAGCCAGGGGCAGTTGAAAAGGAACTGAGGAGGGGTTAGCCCCAGTGCTGGTTAGCCTGGTGGCAGGGCACATGTGCAGGCCTAAGGGATAGTGCTACCAAAGTGCTCAGATCAGCAGCACAGGGATGCAAGTGTACCTACAGAAGAGCACCCAGAGGGACACAATTCAAAGAAGAATCCATTTTTCTAATTCGGTATCTTTTGCAACAGAAGCAAAAGAGAATTTCTTTATCTGTATGTATATCATTAAATGAGGAGGAGTACTAAAATATAACTTGAAGGGACAAAGTTTAACATCCCTTTCAGACAAATGGGTCAGTGTGCGTTCATTGATGCTATCTGGGGCACTCTGACTGGAAACTTGAAAAAGATGATTCTGTGTTGACATACTGTGGAAACTCTGCAGCACGAAGGGATACAACAGGTATAGAATGTTAATGGCATAAACCACACACACAAGATGAATAAAAACTCTTGTCATAAATATAAAGGGAAGGGTAAAAACCTTTAAATCCCTCCTGGCCAGAGGAAAAACCCTTTCACCTGTAAAGGGTTAAGAAGCTAAGATAACCTCGCTGGCACCTGACCAAAATGACCAATGAGGAGACAAGATACTTTCAAATCTGGGGCAGGGGGACAAAGGGTCCTCTGTGTGTGTGTGATGCTTTTGCCAGGACCAGAGCACGAATGCAAGTCAGAACTCCTGTAAAGAGTTAATAAGCAATCTAGTTAGATATGCGTTAGATTCTGTTTTGTTTAAATGGCTGAGAAAATAAGCTGTGCTGAATGGAATGTATATTCCTGTGTTTGTGTCTTTTTGTAACTTAAGGTTTTGCCTAGAGGGATTCTCTGTTTTGAATCTGACTACCCTGTAAGATATTTACCATCCTGATTTTACAGAGGTGATTCTTTTACTTTTTCTTTAATTAAAATTCTACTTTTAAGAAACTCATTGCTTTTTCATTGTTCTTAAGATCCAAGGGTTTGGGTCTGTGTTTACCTATGCAAATTGGTGAGGATTTTTATCAAGCCTTCCCCAGGAAAGGAGGTGTAGGGTTTGGGGGGATATTTTTTTGGGGGGAGAAGTTTAAAAGTCTCTTTGTGTAACACTTTGGTGGTGGCAGCTTTTAACCTAAGCTAGTAAGAATAAGCTTAGGAGGTCTTTGATGCAGGTCCCCACATCTGTACCCTAGAGTTCAGAGTGGGGAAGGAACCTTGACATGGTGGCAGAGCAGTGGGATTAATTTGAAATCATTTTGACAATTTTTTTTGAACCAGAAGCACAGAAGGATTTTAAAAGATTTTAAAGGGTTTTGTAAAAGGGGACAAAGCAACAAGCATAACAAAAGGGCGCTTGCTTTTGTGAGCTGGAGTTTCTCTACCTAAAGGCAGGGTAGTTAACCTCCTGCAGGGAAATTCACAAGTCTTCACAGACCTGAATAGGGTTGTTTTGGTGGTTGTTTTTTTTTTAGCTAAGAGCACCTAGAGAATCTTTGTGTCTCTTTGCCTGGAGACAAAGGTGTTAGGGTTTTTTTTTTTTTAAAGGATTTTTCTGTAAGCTGAGAATACTATCCGAGAACATAGGTATCCGGTTACAGCACAACATATTTTTTGACAAGCCAAGTTTTTTGTTTGTTTGTTCGTTTTAGTTCTAACTCTCGGTGTAAAGTTAGTTAAAAACAGAGAGGCAAACATGACAGAGCCCAAGGCAGAAAAACCAAAGAGGCTGCCCACAGGAGAGAGATGGAGCCAAGGGAAAAAGAACTGGAGGAGAAGGAAAAAGAGAAGAAGCATGCTGAGGAGGAAAAGGAAAAGAGAGGAAGCATGCCCTGGAGATGGTAAAGGCTCAGCAGAATAGCAATCCTTCTCCAGGTACAGCTTCACATCCCAGGAAGTTCCCCACCTACAAGGCAGGCGATGATACGGAGGCCTTCTTAGAAAACTTCGAAAGGACCTGCCTTGGGTACAGCATCTCTACAGACCAATACATGGTAGAGCTGAGGCCGCAGCTCAGTGGACTGAGTGGCAGCTGAAATGCCTAAGGAACACATGATCAAATATGAACTGTTTAAAACCCAGGCAACAGTCAGAATGGGGCTAACACCCAAACATTCCCGTCGGCGGTTCAGAGCCCTAAGGTGGAAACCAGACGTGTCATTTACCCAACATGCCTACCACATTGTGAAACATTGGGATGCCTGGATATCAGGAGCAAGTGTTAAATCTCCAGAAGATTTGCCCTTCCTAATGCAAATGGAGCAGTTCTTAGACGGTGTTCCTGAGGAAAGAGAACGATACATCCTATATGGGAAGCCCAAAACTGTAATCGAGGCGGGGGAGATTGGAGCCAAATGGGTGAAGGTGGCAGAAAAGAAAAACACTGGTCGCAGTTGGAGCGGATACCAGAAGGGACAACCTCAGACCATACCTGTCAAGGTTCCTTCCCCACTCTGAACTCTAGGGTACAGATGTGGGGACCTGCATGAAAACCTCCTAAGCTTACTTTTACCAGCTTAGGTTAAAACTTCCCCAAGGTACAAATTAATTTTATCCTTGGAATAGCCACTGCCACCACCAAACTCTAACTGGGTTTACTGGGAAACGTAGTTTGGACACGTCTTTTCCCCCCAAAATCCTCCCAACCCTTGCACCCCACTTCCTGGGAAAGGTTTGGTAAAAATCCTTACCAATTTGCATAGGTGACCACAGACCCAAACCCTGGATCTGAGAACAATGAAAAAACATTCAGTTTTCTTACAAGAAGACTTTTAATAGAAATAGAAGTAAATAGAGGTAATGGAATCACCTCTGTAAAATCAGGATGGTAGATACCTTAGAGAGTAATTAGATTCAAAACATAGAGAACCCCTCTAGGCAAAACCTTAAGTTACAAAAAAGACACACAGACAGAAACAGTCATTCTGTTCAGCACAATTCTTTTCTCAGCCATTTAAAGAAATCATAATCTAATGCATACCTAGCTAGATTACTTACTAAAAGTTCTAAGACTCCATTCCTGGTCTATCTCCGGCAAAAGCAGCATACCGACAGACACAGACTCTTTGTTTCTCTCCCTCCTCCCAGCTTTTGAAAGTATCTTGTCTCCTCATTGGTCATTTTGGTCAGGTGCCAGTGAGGTTACCTTTAGCTTCTTAACTCTGTACCACTGTCAAAGCTGGAGGGGCCGGGGGAGGGAACAAAGGGTCCTCTGTGTGTGTGTGATGCTTTTGCCGGGACCAGAGCAGGAATGCAGGTCAGAACTCCTGTAAAGAGTTAGTAAGCAATCTAGTTAGATATGCGTTGGATTCTGTTTTGTTTAAATGGCTGATCAAATAAGTTGTACTGAATGGGATGTATATTCCTGTGTTTGTCTCTTTTTGTAACTTAAGGTTTTGCCTAGAGGGATTTTCTATGTTTTGAATCTGACTACCCTGTAAGGTATTTACCATCCTGATTTTACAGAGGTGATTCTTTTACTTTTTCTTTAATTAAAATTCTTCTTTTAAGAACCTGATTGCTCTTTAATTGTTCTTAAGATCCAAGGGTTTGGGTCTGTGTTCATCTATGCAAATTGCTGAGTATTTTTATCAAGCCTTCCCCAGGAAACTGGATATAGGGCTTGGGGGGATATTTTGCGGGGGGAGACGTTTCCAAGTGGGCATTTCCCCTGTTCTAACTCTTTGGTGGTGGCAGCTTTTAAACTAGCTGGTAAAAATAAGCTTAGGGGGTCTTTCATGCAGGTCCTCACATCTGTACCCTAGAGTTCAGAGGGGGGAAGGAACCTTGAGAACTCTATAACAGGTGTTTGCAGCACAATAGCCTTTGATTAAAAAAAACTGCTCAGCCCTGCAGTTTGAAAATTAAAAAGTAATTTTGACCATATAAACCCCTAAAATCGACAGTTTCATTATATTAACCTCACTGCTAGTGACTTTATTTTCTATTTTATTTTTAAATAAGTTTCCCAACTTTCTTTTTAAAAATGGAAAATTGACATGTTTAATGCTTAAGACAATATTAAAATGTGTAATACTGATTTATGGCAAATCCAATATTAAAACAGCCTTGCAATGAATTTATAAACTTGTGACAGAGCTCAAAATTGCCCATGTCACATATTGTCAAGAACAGGAAAATACCACCTGTAACTAGAGTGCTTTCAAGTATGTCATAAATGAAACTGTCAGCAGCATTTTTCATCATTATCAGATGCCTTTTGAGGAAACGGATTAGAGTTTTCTATTTAAGGAGGTGATTGATAGGAGGCATCACTGGCAATTAGCCAGTCTGGCAAAGCAAGTTGGTGATGTTTAAAACTAACTGTCTTAACGTGATAAGGAACTGTTTGTTCAGCTCTGCAAAGTAGTTTTATCTAGAAGATTACTTTTAAAGAGTAACATCTTTATTTATATAAATAGAATTGTACATTTACTTTTTTACATCTAAAGAAATAGGAATCACAAATGTTAAAACCAATATTGGTAAGCAGGAAGAAATATGTCCTTGTTTCAAATTAGATGTCTGTTTTCTTGCCAATGGACCATAAGTCTTTTTACAGAGGATCTTCTACTCACAAGTACTCATTTTAGGCTAGTCACGAAGACTTTTTTGAATGAATCACGTACTGTCAATCTATATTTTCATGAACTTTTAACCAATAATAAAGATAGGAGAAGGTAATTTGTTTGCCCAAAGTAGCAATTTTATGCTTTAAGAATGAGAAACCTTCAAGTCTAATGTTGCTTATTCAACATCTGAAATTGTAGAATTTTTTATATAAAATCAAAAGAAACCTAAAATTTTAAGAATTTATATTTTCATGTCTAGAAATTTTTGTAGCACTATATTTTCACATTAATTAAATATATTTATGGTGACTGATTTGTATTACTGTATTAATTTATTTTCAAGGTGGTAAGTTTCAGATGTGGTCATGAATGCAACAGAAGGCTGTGAAAAGTTCACGTTTCTCATTAAACCAAAATCTGAAAACAGGTAATAACAAAATTCACTAAGCTTTAAAGATCAGAATATGGGGGGATGTAGCAGCTGTACCAGATTTTATATTTGGGTTTGAATATGTAACCTTTGTGAATAATTTCTCTCCAGCCTGGTGGTGAATATCATTGGCTAAATTACATACAAAAAATTAATGTATCTCTCTTCAGCTTCACGAAGGGTGCATATTTGTGTGTGGAGAAGAGGTACTAATATATAGTAGATCCTTCTAACAGGATATGAGCATTCTGGAATCCCAACATTGATGAACTACCTCAAACAGGAGAATATTCCGTTGTCCTCTTTTGAAAAAAACTGCTTGACTGTACTTACCCTACAATAACCATGGTTCTTTGAGAAGCTGACAACATTTATTTCATTTCTGCAAATGCATCCTGTGCATGTGACACTGGAATAATTTCCAGTAGCAGTGTCATTTGGGGCCATAGCTGTGCCCTGGATGCTCACCTACTCTACATAGTTGAGGGCACAAAGGATGGAGCAGCACCAACTGCCCTTCTGTTTCTTCAGTAAAACAGAATTGAGGGGATCCAGTACTCTATAGTAGGGGGAAAGAAGGGCAGGTCCTGGAGTACAACACATCTAGAAGAACCACAGTTAACGTAAGGTAAGTAACAACCATTCTCTGTGATTGTCCCCAATTCCACTTCTGATGACTCCAGCAGTGAACTCATGGCCAGAAGGTGGGTGCTTGGAGTCTACTGGAACAATGACCGTACAATGGCCCTGCCAAAAGCGAGACATTAATTCTGGAGCCCTCTACCAAGGAGTAATGCTGGGTGAAAGTGTGAACTGAATGCCATGTAGCTGCTCTACAAATCTCTGAAATTGGAATACCCCATAGACAAGTTGCAGAGTCTCCTTTATATGTGGTGCAATGGCTGTAATAAGTGCAGCTGGGTCCAAAAGCAAGCTATTGTGTTTTAATGCAGTCAGAAACCCATTTAGATAATGTTTGGATGGATATTGGCTGGTCCTTCATTCCAAGCCAAAAATTGACTAGAACTCATGAATGATTTTGTCCTGCCCAGCTAACAGCAGAGAGTCCTGCCAACATCTAAAGTGTAAAGTTTAACTTGCCCCCTGGCTAGTAGGCAGCTAGATCCGTTGTATGAGGATGTGGATCTCTTCTATTGTTTGAGCTGAGGTGATAGAAACAAAGCTGTCTTCACAGACAGGTGGTATAAAGAACAGGTTGCTAAGGGCTCAAAGGGCAATCCATAAGCCTGGATAACTCAACAGTGAGGCCCAGATAGGTGGAATCTGACTGGAGGAAAGACATGAATGAGGAACCTAGCAGCTGTTGGCTCTGAGAAGACCATTATGACCTTTGATAGGAGGAGGATGAGCAGAATTATCTGCTAAATGTACTCTTGTGGATCTGATGGACAATCCTGAATGCTTTAGGGCTACTAAGTATCTACTGAGGTTTCTAATGCAGTAGGTGCTTTTGTGCTCCCACACAGAGAACCTCTTCCATTTCCCAGCATAAGTCTTCCTAGCAGAATCCTTTCTGCTACCAGCCAAAATGTTTTGGACTTCCATGGAGTAGGTTCTGTCCATGGCCATTAGCTAGCCAGCATCTAGGCTGTGAGGTGCAGCAGCGTTGGATCTGGGTACAGGATCTAGCCTTTGCTCTGCATGAGCATGATGGACAGCACCAGAAGTATGATTTGGGGCTGTGTCAACATTACTCAGAGCAGAATACTCTGGGTGATGCTGGGGCTATCAGTATAATCAAGGCTGCATCATGCCTGAATGCCCTCAGGAGTCCTGGTATGCAGTTCTGGCCCATGGAGAACACAAGTACTCTTAGGCATTTACTTTTGCAAAAGATAGAGTCCTTGATAGACCATTCATAACTGTTTTGACTATTGTTTTTAGAGCTGATCCGTTAAGGCGTTTTGCAAGGATCCAGACATGGAATGACTAAAATAATTCAACCCTGTTGGAGGGGATTTGGTAGCAACTATCTGCCTTCTTTAAAGTTGGTGCCTGTGAAGTTGGGGTTTCCCACAGCTCCCCTAGCTAGTTCCAACAAGCCTTCATTTATTTACATTGCCAATCTACTAGGGACTGACCACAGGATGTCTAGCAGTTCACCTGACTTCTTGTGTACTATTTCTGCTAGAATTTTCAGGGAATCTTCCATGCACTGGAGAAGCTCCAGGAAGGATCCAGCAGCTGGCAGCCTGGGTTGGGATAGTGAAGTAACAGCCTCATCAGATAAAGATGAAGAAATCACCATAGCTAAGCTGGACCGCTGTCTCTTGCAGATCATCCTGTTCAGCATAAATCACATGACCAAGTCACTGGACCAATTGCCTTCCTGAGTCTGAGAGAGGAAGGAGAGCTGGGTTTAGAGGCAGGAGCAATGCATGGATCTCTTTTGCCAGTTGTACCCTCAGGGGGCCCAGAATGGCCATGATTACATAGGATATGGGTATGGTGCTGCAGGCCATAGAGATTACTATGTTCCTCTCAAGACTTCCTGATGCCCTCTCTTGTAGAAGTGTCCTCTGGAAATCTAACTATGTTAATAACTATAACACTAAACTAATGAGAGAGAAAATCTGTGTGAAGAGATGGAGGTGATACAGAGGTTCCATCTCACAGCCATAGGCAACAAGCAGGAACCATAGGGTAGTTGCAGCTGCTTCACCCTTTATGTTCTTGGCTACAGGATGCAGAAGGGCATCCAGGTGCATATGGGGCTTCAGACACTGCTACTGAAAAATATTCTGATCTTGTTGTGCACCGGGCAGAAGAACTTACAGTTTACTAGCTGTAACTTGCTCATTTTACATATGTACCTGTCAATATGGAAGAACTAATGGAGGTTATTTCTATCCATCTGAATGAGAGGTCGCTTAGTTGAGTATATTGCATCTGATTATCTTTCCCCTATAAAACTTCAACAGAGCAAGATTATAAAGACTGAATTAACAGTAAAGTAGATGAGAGGGATCCTTTCATCTTGCTGGATTTGTATGCTATGAGAAGATCAATTCTCATCTGTTCTTACGTTGCTGTGTTCAATGAGCCAATACACAGCTTCACCACAGAGAGATTAAAAGATGTCATAACGTTGTTGAATTGCTAACTGTTCTTCACTCATTCTTAATCCATTTGTGCCTAGTAGTGGCTTTCACATGTGTGACATCCATTGTTGGTGATGGATTAAACTGAAAAAGTCAGCACTAAATTATTAGTAATTTACTGCACTCATTCGCTGAAAGAAGGGTGAAAAATATCCAAACAAGTTATTTTAAGGTTTTAATACCTTTAATGTAAAATAGCTGAAAGACATGTGCAGAAATTGCTAAGAATGAAAAAGGTGAAAATCACCCTCTGACCTACAAACATGTAATAGACAAGGTTAGATCTCAGTTACAGCAATATTAATCTAATTATGTCTCTTGAAATTGATTTTGTTAATTCAGTTTACACTATGTAAAAGACAATTGACCAAAGGAAAGCAACAAGAATTAAATGATAGTGAAATCCAGCATATGTATTATTAATTCCACAATTTTGGGGCAGATATTTTAGCTTATTGTCTACTTTTTGTTCAGAATCCTTTCAGAAGGCAGTTTTGGATTACAAAGGCTTTATTTCCTTTTCAATCCAATACAATGTGTGTGTTCTTGGCAACTCAACAAAACACATTTATAAATCTAAATAGGTTTGTTAGAGTGTAGACAGCTGGAATTATCACTTAATATAGGCGGACATTCAAATGATTTTTGGTGCCAAACACTGGAACTGGAAGAAGCAAATTTATTTACATGCCTTATCAAGACCACTTGGGCAATCTATAAAACATATTTTGCCAACACACGTTAACAGAACACTGTTCAAAGGGAACGGGGATTCAAATCAGTAATAAATTAGTCATCTTCAAAGCACCTTACAAATACTAACACACAAACTGAGTGTAAAATGAGCAACTTACCTTGTAATAAGACAGTCTCTCAGTATAAAACTTAGTGAATGATATAGAGAAGGTAGATGAGAAGCTTCTGTCTCATAATACAAGAAAGGAACGTTCAGTGAAACTGAAATGTGGCAAATTCAAAACTGATCCAAAAGAAATATTTTAAAGTACTGTGTAATTAGACTCTAGAACTCACTGCCCCAGGAAGTAGCCGTGGTCAAGACCTTAGCAAGATTAAAAGACGGATTGGACACTTACATGAATAACAAGACTATCCAGAGTTATAACAATTAATGCTACAAGAGTACTGGAAGAGAGATAAAACTGCAGGTCTTAAACTAATCTAACTATTAAGGATTATAATGAGATCCTCAGAGGCAGATTATCCCACATATGCCTATTATAGGGTTTCTTGCACCTCCCTCTGAAGCATCTGGGGCTGGCCTAATGATGTAGTGGTTAAAAAAAAAAAAGTGGGTAACCTACACTCCATATTCCCCAAATGAGAAGTGGATAAACTCAGTTGACTGGAGTTTACTGGGCTAGTGTCTATCAGAAACTGGATACTGGACTAGATGGAGATGCAATATGGCAATTTCTATGTTCCTATGTATGTCAGCAACAGTTGGTTCACAGCTCCTACTCAAACTGCTCATGTGCTCTGAAATCTGAACCAAAGGATAAAATCATAATGACAATTCAGGAAACAAGTGAATGTTAGCATCTGTGGGTACTTAACAAAAAGGGAATTTCTTGCTCTAAAAGTGAGAAATATACTCAATTTAAAAAAACAGAACTGAAAAACATTTTTCAGTTGAACTGACATGCCACATTTCAACAATATATTCTGAGCTACTCACTGGTTTCTTTACTTGGCTTTTTAACAACACAGTTAAAATCACTCATCTTAAATCTCAACTAATATGAGATGTAGAAAAGACCCAGAAACAATATATACACATACATATAACAGCCAAGATATATAAATTCTTCATTTCAGCAGCCCACTGATAGGCAACACTACTGTGTCTACTCCCCAGCCTTAATCACTCTTTTATACTACCCCTTTCACATTGGGCAAGTAATGGAGACCCAGTGTTTTATTTCAGTAGAGTACACATCTTAAGGTTGGTATGAGCCCTCTTCATTCTAAGTTTTAATGTCAGAGGGGTAGCCGTGTTAGTCTGTATCCACAAAAACAACAAAGGAGTCCGGTGGCACCTTAAAAACTAACAAATTTATTTGGGCATAAGCTTTCATGGCTAAAAAATCTGAAGAAGTGGGTTTTTTACCCATGAAAGCTTATGCCCAAATATATTTGTTAGTCTTTAAGGTGCCACTGGACTCCTCTTTAAGTTCTTATATCCTACCCTAGAGGCAATCCATTATTCTGTATATATTGCTGTGCTACCCCCATCTCCACGGTTTTCAAATAAAAAAACCCAACAACCTGAAGAATCACTGCAATTTTTCCTTTGGTTCTAGTAATTGGCATACTAAATGTATTGTGTAACACAAAATAATAGGGAAAAGAGAAATGCTGGAGAATCACAATGAGGGTACAATTATTTTGTTTTATTAGGCCAATTCAGTGGCATCTTTATACTTTGTATAACATATACAGCTGGTTTCTTTTATCCTAAAATATAAAATGATATTCTATGACGACTGAAATGCGGCTTTATTGAAGTCTTTGAGAAATAGTGACTGTATTTTTTGGAGCCCTTTATTTTACAAGCAAAACCGCATTTCAAACTGAAGGTTTCATATTAGTGGGCCTTTTCTTGAAAATATACTTCCATAAATAGAAAAAAAAAGTTGTAAAATATCACGTATAAACATTTACAACACTGCATAAAATAAAAGGCATCTGTTCCACTAAATCTTTTAAACAGTTCCAACAAATTATGTTTATTTTAGAAAACAGATATCGTTTAAACATTCTCTCAAAGAAAACCATGATCTGTTTTCTTAACATTTAATCTTAATCCAATTAAATGGGATGTTGAGTAGAGGCTTTCACATAAAATGAACAAAAAAAATCTATATGCAAATTATAAACCTTTTATGGCTTTGTAAGAGAAATTTCCCAGCCAGCTAAGGAATAATGCTCACAGAGACAAAAAATTGCTTTAAAGATGTAGAACTCTAGCTTTTAATTTAACAAAAGCTTCATAGTAGAGATCTGAAACTTGAAATTCCAAGGAAGAAATAATTGCGAAACATTAGTGCACATGAACGCAATAGGACGTAAAAAACAGCAAGTTCTTGACTAGGAAGATGTTTCCTTTTTTAAATATACAGTATCATTTGTTCTCTTACACATATTAAGTCAATGGGAGCTGTGCACATATAGTCAACAGTAGAATCTGGCCTTATGTAAGACCGTTCTTTTAGTGCTGTTTAAGTTTTTTAAAAATGCTGATAGATTCTGTGTTTCAAGCACACTGTTCCAATCTCTGAAATCTAGCCTAATTCTCTGTTGGATGCATTCTGATCTTGTTTTCAGACAGAATAATTATGGAACACAGTTACAGTGCTGTATTTCAAATATGATAAAGGAAGTGAACATATAAAAGAATAGACTCTACTGAAATTTTGAAATATCTTTTGCTACAGAGCTTGTTTTGGATTAATATGTAACAAAATAAATAATGAAGTGTGACTGGCTGTAAGTTTACTTTTTAAAAACAGATAACTTAGTACATCAAGCTTGCACAATAAATTTAAAATGACATCCTTGGTTTTATAAACTTTGAAATTGATTTTAAATATTTTGGATTGGTCCAAAGCTCTAGATTTCAGTAAAAAACTATGTTTTACAACTGCCCCTTGCAGTGCTGTGAATTTTTCTTGTGAAACACAGTACATCTTATACAAGAAAAAACTGATGCATGTACATCATACTACAGAGTTTGAATATGCTCAACTTTGATTATGTATAGGATGCAATGCAAACTATTTTCAAGTATCCCTTTAAACATCTGACAATGCGTAACATTCATGGACTACAACCAGCCAATCTGAAAAAAATCCCCATACAATTTAAGTTTAAAGGGTCCAATCCAGCATTCCTTATAAACTGGGAGTTTTGGGTATGGCAGGGATGTAGGACCAGGTCCTATATATCAGCTGTCTTTGGTGGGGAGAGGGGGGGAAAATCAACAAAATAGGAACGCCCACTTACCTTGGTAAAAACAAAACTATAAAATCTTCATATTCTGATCTTACATTATCTATTCTTCCCATTCTGTTTGAATGCTTTAAGCAACATATTAGTTATAAAAAGTTTGACTTTACATATTGATGAAATGTTCAGAATAGTGCCTCTGCAGTATGTCCATCTTCCATTCCATCTCACGTAGAAGATTCAGTTGTGCCACCACAGCTACCTTTTGGAAATGATGCTAAAGTTCATCATGTTTAAAAACTGTAACCAAAAAAATAAAATGATATATATTTGCTCATATTTAAGAGCAGTGCTGTAATACATTCTAAAATATTAAAAAGGCCCCAATAGCTTCAGGAGGCTTTTTATTTATTCCCAGAGTCCTAACAGTCAGCTCACATATTTAAAAATTCACTGCATTTTTTAGACCCTGCTAACAACTGACCATAAGCATTCACAAATAATCGAAACGACTAAAGAAACTGTTACATATTATTTAGCAGCAGAGTGCATGTATTTGCCTTCTAGTTTTTGATCCCTTAGAGTTCACATTTTCATGTTTTTCTCTGCAACCATGGGGACTAAAATATTTTTAAAATTAAAGTTGAAATTCTCACATAACTACTTGACTACCAGAGCTGGAGTTTAACTAAAAAACCAAAACACTCCACCAAATATTGCAAGCCTCCTACTCATGAGAGCTGTCAACAATGAGATTATGCCAAGTCCTATGATCTATGAAGTTAAAGCTACATAAAGTAACAAAATCTGCATTTGTAATTTAAAGCCCCATTATGTTGTGATTTCATTTTTTGTTCTAGGTGAGCTAGTAGCCCAATGCTTCTCATATTATAAGACCCCCATTCAATTGCCTATAACTGTGTCAAACTAACAGTTGGGGAGAAATTTAACATGCTGGATTTCTGTCTTAGGCTGAACAATTTTGGAAAATTTCAGCCAAAATAATTAATCTGTTTTCCAAGAATGAGCCAAGGGGAAATACACTGTTTTGCCAATGTTCAAAATGTTGGCAACTTTTTAGAGCCCTTATATTTTGGAGCAGGGACTTAGCAGGGTGTGGCCTTTGTGTTGGAGATGTCTTTTGACATCTTTGTGAAAATCCACCCAAATTTGGCCAGTTTATAAATCTTTTAAAAAACCTTGCAGTTTGCACATGCTCAGTAGCGACTTGCTAGACCATAGCTAAACTCCCCAAAGATTCCATCAGCACTGGGCATGCTTCAGACAAGGGCTGACAAGGAATTGCCCTGCAACTGCAGATCCAGACTGCTGTGGGCTGTCCTGGGCCAAGGTCTGGGCAATGGACAGAAGGGAGATAGTCTCTTGTATGCTCTCAATGGCTCCAGGCAGTGACAAGGAAGTTCCCTGATGGGAATGCACAAAGGGGTGGTGGGAGGAGAAGACTGGGATAATGAACCTGAGGATGGAAACTGGGACTTGGGGTCTGGGGACAAGGGAGGGGAAATGGAGGCTGTGATTGGGAGCTGGGTAAAGGGATACTGGCACTGGCTGGGCAAGAAGACTGAGACTGGGAGCCAGCAGGGGGAACTGAGTGACCAAGATGCAGATCTGACAGTGGATGGGCAAAAAAAGCGGGACTAATAACCAGGGGATGGTGAGAATGAGACTGAATAAAGCGTCAGAGAAGGGGGCCTGGAAGTCAGTGTGGACAGGAAACATGGTTGAAGGAAGGGCTCAAACTTTGGGGAAAAAGGTGAAAGAAGTGTGCCCACTAGAGTACACACTCCTCTAGAGCCTGGAATGGAACCCAAGATTTCTGAGTTCTCAGAATTCCTCTGATGTCAGCAAATATCTGTGAAACCCGCTGGCAAAGTGTGTCTCATCTCCCTCTAATGATGATCCATATGGAGGGTAATAACCAACTACTGCTATCAGTTAGTCTCTTAGCTCAAGTGGCAGAGGTCTGCACAGTGATTCTAAAGTGATCACCATGCCGATGAACCATGTGGGTGTCAATATGATGCCACACTCTGGAAAATGGTTACTCACTTGTACAATATTTGTTGTTCTTTGAATTGTGCTGTACATGTAGACACTCCACTGTAGGTGTATGTGCAGCCATATCAGCAGGTGGTGAGTGTGCCCCTGCTATACTCATGAGCCAAGTTGAGTGTTTAAAGGGGTGTGAATGCCACCTCCCTCTCCATTTCTTTGCACTGCCAGTAAGCTAAATCCAAAGTTGCAGGGAAGATGGTAGTAATGGTGGCAGTAGGGGTGTGTGGTATTTACATGTGGACAGCTTATCTTGAAGAACAATAGTTACCCTACACGTATCTAACTGATTTTTCTCCTTGGAGTGAATGTGCAATTTACATTCCCAGGATCAGTTTTAGGAGCAGTTGCCTGAGCACCAGCTTTCAGGGGATGCTGTCCCACCAAGCTTTTTTTAATTCTGTTTTTTCCTTGGGGGGTGGGGTGGGGGAGTGGGGAAGAGGATAGGGAGGCTGAAAATGTTTTCTGCCCTTGCCAACAAAAGGGCTAGGGATGCTCCTGTACATTCTGCTGTAGATGGCTCACAAGCAGTTTCCTTACAGGTGGTGGAACTTTGGACTACCTGAAGAGAGACTCCAGCACTGACTTGCTGAAGTTGGTGTAGTCTCAGGAAGCCTGAGTAACACCACAGTGTCTGGAGAAGGTTTGTACAGATGACCACATTGCTGCTTTGCAAATGTCCACTATAGAAACATTGCTCAAAAAGGCAGATGCAGTGGCATGCGCCTTCGTGGAGTGGGCTGTTATCCTAGCTGGAAGAACGATCTTTGCTGAACTTTAGCAAAACTTGATGTACTCACAAATCCAATGTGAATTACATTAAATTGTAACAGCTTGCCCTTTAATCCTGCCTGTTTCGAAGCCACCAAAATCTAGTGAGAACGGCTTGCTGCAGACGATGCCAATGGGCGTTATCTGAGAGGCTCAGTTCTTCTTCTTGAGGCATCCTGAGGTCTCTGCTGCTAGTAGGGTCTGTACTGCACTTGGGAATTAAGCTGCTTCCCCTCTGTAACTGGGGTATAGAAACCCAGCAAATAAAGGGTCATGGGAAGGTCTTTCAATGTGCGCATTGCGTCATCAGTTTTTTCAGAGACCAGCTTAGCACCTTTAAACAGTAGCTGTTCTATTGTATTTTATGGTTCTTTTGGGATGCTGGAGGCCTGCAACCAAGAAGAATCTCTCATTGAAATGGCTATAGCTATCAAATGTGACATGATATCTGACTCGTTGGTAGCTGCTTGGAAGAATGTGTAAGCATTGAGATACTTTAGATACTATCGCCAGAAACTGATCCCTGTATTCCTCAGGCAGTTTTCCTACACATTGTGGAATTGCTCAACAGTTAATAAAGGTGTATTTGGACAAGAATGCCTGCTAAGTTGACACCCTTATATGAAGGCTCATGGTGGTATAAGACTTTCTGCCATATAGATCCAGTCTCTTTATTCCTTGCCTTTCGGGGTAGTTTTAGGGTGAGACTGCCTTGAATGCTTGTTTGCTGCACTAACGAATCTGGGATGGCATGCATAAAGAAATACTTGGATTCTTGCTAAGGGACATGGTATATTCTGTCCATCCATTTAGCAGCGGATGGAATAGAGGCTGGAGTCTGCCAAAGGGTCTTTTCAGGTTCCAACAAGGCTTATTTAATGGGAAGGGCAACCCCTCCAGGAGCAGGAGTGTGCAAGCTGTCCAGTAGTTTGTGCAGATTGTCTTGCATAAATTCTTCCTGTATTTCCAGAGATGTATTTCCATTTGCCTTATGAAGTCCTGAAAAACTTTAAAGTCCTCAGGAGGAGGTGATGTCAACTCTGGGGTGATGGCCTCACCTTCTGGAGAAGAGGAAGAAATATGAGGGAGAGGGAAATATGTAGAAGTTTCTCCCTAGTGTACTCTTCCTCTGTGAGCACAAATAAAAAGGGAGATTGTAGGATTAGTTAAGGATCTTCTCTAGGTGCCACAGGTACAGCATGTGACTTTCTCCTGCACTGGTAGACAGGGGCCTACATGGTCTTGAAGAAGGCCAGTAAAGCTGAGGACAGTGGAGGGCACCATACTGGGGCATTGCTATAATCATGATTTTGCTCTGAAGTTGGGGAATCTCTACAACATTTTCTGTATGGAAACCTAAATGACCTATTGAAGATATGGGTCTATCATGATCAGAATTCAAAGAGGAGGAAATATAACTATCCTCAGTAAATTGTGGAGCAGTCTCTGTAGGCACCGGGGGAGGTCTCAGCCCTGGGGACACCCAGTGATATCCCTTGAGTACCAAAAGTTGACAAAGGATCTGATGGATGAGGCAGTCCAAATGCAGATAGATGAGTCAATGGAAGCAAAATAGTATACATCGACAAAGTGGATGGAACTACTGGAACTGTGGCAGTAAGTGGAGATGCCAGTGCCGGCAGTAATGGTAAAGTTGAGGCCACTGAGACTAGAACTGCACAATGCAACAAAGAAGAGTTTGGGAGAGGGAGACACAGAAGGTCTTTTGCCACAAGAATGACTGTGGCACCAACAGCAGAAGTAAGTGCTCGGACTCTAACAGTGGTGGTGCTGGAGTTGACGGTAGTGGGGTCGAAGATTTCTCTGGTAGGGGTGAAGACATTCATTTTGATGGTCCCGCTGGTGCTGCCTTGAACGGTGCCAGTGAGCATCAGGGCTTATAGTGTTGGGATATGTAAGGGTTAAGTAGAAATCTGGGAAACCTCTGGTGTGCTGGTGCGGTACTACGGAGTAGAGTCACAGGCAGGCACTGTTTCTTTGCTTGATAGATAAGTGTCATCCCTCACCCTTCCCTTTAGCTTGTTGGGAATAAATGTTGCAGCTGCATAAGAAATGTAGTTGTCTAAAGGATACCTTTGCGTAATGAAGTGTTATCTCCCCCCACTTCCTTTCCCAGCTACATAAACGAGCTTGGGGTCAGGCCCCTTCCTCCCTCCCCTGAGAACTGCTGATTAAGGGAACTTGTAGCAACAATTATTGCAAAGAAATGTATTTTCAAGGTAAAAATGTGTGTATAATATGCGTAATGCTATAATCAATAGGGGTGGGAGTTTCTATTACTTAATAAGGGTTTTTGGGGGGTTGTAGCGAATGTAGGTATTTACATATTAACTTAGATAAAAGAGTGTGATGTAATTAACCCAATGCTTACTCAACAACTGGGTTGAGGGGAACAAGTACCGCAATAAAGAAGCCCATCTACTCAATCCGCCTCTGGGTCAACCTGCTCATCATTCTCTAACAGCCAGTGCCAGCATTAATGGTAAAGTTGAGGCCATTGAGACTAGAACTGCACAATGCAACAAAGGAGAGTCTGGGAGAGGGCACCCACAGCAGAAGTAAGTGCTCGGATGCTAACATTGGTGGTACTGGAGTTGATGATAGTGGGGTCGAAGCTTTCTCTGGTAGGGGTGAAGACTTCAGTCTTGATGGTCCCACTGGTGCTGCCTTGGACAGTGCCAGTGAGCATCAGGGCTTATGACCAGATCTCAAGTTGGCACCAGAAGACTTCTTCAGAGAGGAAGAATGAGACTTCAAAAGTGTCTCTCAGAGTGAGGAGAGTTTTGTGCACTTTGAGAAGGCAAATTTTCTCACCAGATTTTGGTTTATATGCTGAGGCAGTCAGGTGGGACACTCCTTGTGAATGAACTCAGTCTATCCTCTCATGGTCACAGTTGGGCTCTGAAGAGGGATGCATCACCTTCTGAGGAAGATGTACTTTAAGGCAGAAATCCCTCTTTTCTTTTTTTTGTTCTTTTTGGGAAGGAGGTACAAATAGGATATTTGTTCTTCATATGTCCCTCACCTTAGCAAATTAGGGAACTTTTGTTCCTGTTATTAACAGAGGTCATGGGCCTGCATGTCGCACATTGTTTGAAATTTGGGAAAGTAAAATCCCAGATAAATTCACTAACTTACTTACTACACTAAAATAATTTAAAATTAAGCTACAACTATAACCAAAAATGTCTCGTAAAGGCTAGCTAACCAAAGCTCAAGAGCATCAGGGAGCTCCAACTCCCACCAGGGGTGATAAGAAGGAACTGACAAGGAGGTGGCAATCATGCCCCTTTATACTGTCATCTTGGCGAACGAGGATACCACGGTGCACATGCTGCCTGCTGGTACGGCTGGCAAAAATCTCTGACTCAGGTGCATTGGGTACACCTACACCTACAGTGGAATGTGTATGTGCAGAATCACTCTAAGAATTATTTCTGGAGGTCTTTTTGTTTGCTTTTTTAATCATGCTAAGCTTAGCTTTTAAAAAAGCTAAGAAATTACATATAAAAATGATGTGAAAAGATTATTAAGGTTGCAAAGTCAAGCACTCAAAAGCTTAGAAAAGCCAATATTAAAGTTGTATAGGTAACCTTAACTCTATTCCCTTGCAGCATATGCATTATGATTAGGACTTCTGATTTTTAGTTTTAACTAATAAACACTGACAAAATAATCCAGACAAGAAAAAAAGTGTTCATCCCATAAACAGTGCAAAAACACCAGAAATGATTACTTGTATCTAAGGGCTTGTCTACATGGAGCAATAATGCGGACTATGGGGTGTTGCTTCTAAAGTGTGGTAATGGATTGTGCATTAGTTGGTCAGTGTAGACCGGGGAAGACAATCTATGACATGTGTGCCAAAGGTGGCATGCTAGCTGATTTTCAGTGGCACTCACACTGCCCAGGTCCCAGTCACCGGTCCCGGGGGCTACACTGCTGGCTGGGGGTACCGGCCGCCGGCCCCCCTGCCAACTGGGGTTCTGTCCACTGGCCCCGCTCAGCCTGCTGCCGGCCCCCGGGTCCCGGCCACTGGTCCTGGGGGCTACGCTGCTGGCCTGGGGTACTGGCTGCCGGCCCTCTGCCAACTGGGGTTCTGGCTGCCGGCCCCGCTCAGACCGCTGCCGGGGGGCTCTGCGGTTCGCTGCTCCAGGCCAGTGAGAGCTGCTGGAAGCGGCGGCTAGTATGTCCCTCAGCCCGCGCAGCTTCCAGCAGCTCCCATTAGCCTGGAGCAGCGAACTGCGGCCACTGGGAACCTGAGGACACAGCAGGTAAACAAACCGGCCTGGCCAGCTAGGGGTTTTCCCTGCACAAGCAGCGGAACAAGTTTGGGAACCACTGGTGTAGTGAATGAGGTAGGGAACTGCAGGAAGAGAAAAAATGGTGGTATGGTTCAGGCAGCTGAATTCTGCCGAGGGGAACTGGATTCCATCCCTGCATCTGCTACAGGGTTTCTATGTGATGCAAGGTAAGTCACTTGAACCAAACTTTTCACAGGTTGTCACTAATTGTGTGTTCCTCATTTTCTAGGTACCCAACTTGAAACCCTAGGGTCTGACTTGCAGAGTGCTGACTACTCACAGCTGCAACTGAAGTCAAGGGAAGCCGTGCTTGCATATACAGAGTCCTATATAATGCTAAGTACTCTGAAAAACCATATCCCAGGTCTCCCAAATTGGATCCAAAATTAGTGGATATTTTTTAACTTAATTTCTCTGTGTGTCTCTGTTCCCCATCTATACAATGGGAATAATAGCATCACCATACCTCACAAAGGTGTTGTGAATAAAAGTATTAATATTTCTGAAGCACTCAGATATTACAGTAATGGATACCACAGAAAAGCCCATGAGGAAAATAATAATAATTGTCTTCACATCAGGGTTTGAATCATGTGCAGTGAATAAGACCTGGGCCCACATATTGAACAATAAGGATAAAACAAAATATTAAAGAGCTGCTAATAAGCAAGCACTGAGAAATCTGTTCACTGCATGAGGCATGGGTAGTGTTGAAAAATATAAAATTATCATGTAATGAAAAAATACTATAATGCATATAAACAATGGGGCCAAATTAAAATTCCTAACTTTTGACTGCTTCGCTTTGCAACCTTAATTATTTTCTTTTAACTTCTTTATGTGTAATTTGATCTCTCTCACACTTCATAATACATTTACATAGTTGACTCTGTTCATTAATCTGTGTTTTGAGATACTATAGAATTTATACCAGAGATAGTATCAAGAAATGTTTCTAGAGAATAAAATGAACAATCAAGTGATTATGAAGTAAATCTCAAACTGAGGAAACTGAGCTATCATTGCTGCCCAAATACATTTTAATTTTGAGGACACCAATGAGGATACCACAAAGTTAAATATTTTGGATGAAGTCCTGTCCCTACTGAAGTCAAAGTAAATTTTGCCACGGACCTCAGCAAGGCCAGGATTTTATTCTTTCAATGTAGTTTTTAGGCACAAAGGCATCATGTAATTAATACAATGTACACAACTTCCTCAAGAGTAGGGAGAATGACTCAAGGCACAATACATATATGTATACTAGCCCCAATCTTTGCTTAAATTACTAATGAGAAATCAGATAAACATGCATGTGAAAATTTATTCTCTTACCTTTCTGAGAAGACTGAGTCAAGTTTTTCTTCCCTTTTTCAAGTTGCTTTATTAGCTTTCGTATTTCAGAGTCATACTGAACCCATTCTGGGACTATCCTCAATGCAGCCTTTAGTTTGGGTTCTTTGGTTTTGGGGTTATTGCACTGAAAGTATAAAATATATCACTCTTGAAAAAACATCAACCGTTATAAGTAAACACAAGTATTCTCTTCAGCATTAGTGATGGAAAAACAAGTCCCTAAACAGAACACTGCTAAAAACTAGCTACAAAATTAAACACTGACTAGGACACCAATGAGTGTTTCACTATGTATCCCTTCTGAAATCAATGTGGACTATTAATTCACTGGGAAACAAAGTATGCCAAAACAAATTTTGAAAGTTTTTAAGAAATTAAATAAACACTTATGCAAATTATTTTGGCAAAAAATCCACCAATTAATATTCTGCAGTACAGCAGAACACAATAGAACTATTATTTACCATACTTTTCAGTCACTACTCTTTTAGTCATTCTAAACATCTGGGTAACATTCTTTATATTTGATAAACAGGACCATCTGTCACTAGCCCATAGGAATGTCTTCAGTCTCCTATATAATCATTCATCTCTCTCAATTACCTTATGCCTAATTAGCTATTCTGTTAGTGTTACAAATCACTTAAAGGGCAACATACATACGGTAAACTACCTTGAGATTCATCAACAAAACAGTATGAAATAGTCTATAAACCAAAATCTGATAGTTATTTAAACCATTTTTAATTGAAATACTTTTCATTTGTCTTGGGATCCTCTGTGAAGAGATAATCAAATATTTTGTCAAGTGCCCAGTGGTACTGTAAGTTTGGCATGCTACTTCAGGAATTGCCAAGTATTAGAAATATACGGATACAATGATTTTAGATAACTGAGATCTCGGTCTCTCTTTCTAGGTCTATGACAAGGGTGGCCAACCTGTGGCTCCGGAGCCATATGCAGCTCTTCAGAAGTTAATATGCGACTCCTTTTATAGGTACCGACTCCGGGGCTGGAGCTACAGGCACCAACTTTCCAATGTGTCGGGGAGTGTTCACTCCTCAACCCTGGCTCTGCCACAGGCCCTGCCCCCACTCCACCCCTTCCCACCCCCTCCCCTGAGCCTGCAGTGCTCTCGCTCCTCCTCTCCCCCTTCACCCCCCCCCCCGGAGCTTCCTGCATGCCACAAAACAGCTGATCAGGAGGTGTGGGGAGGGAAGGAGGGGCTTCTGGTGGGTGGGAGGTGCTGGGAGAGCTGACGGGGGGGCTGCTGACCTATTACTGTGGCTCTTTGGCAATGTACATTGGTAAATTCTGGTTCCTTTGCAGGCTCAGGTTGGCCACCCCTGTCTATGAGGCTCTCTTTAGTGGAGTCTGCAAAAGTCATTGATTAGCTGGGTAAAGGGATTTAGGAAGTGAGGGTAGATAGAAATGATGATAAAGGGGAAAAAACCATAAGGAAAGGGAAAAAGACCATACAGTCAGACTGGTAAATTAACTCAAACTGCTTTAAAAAGAACTCCAGTGCTTCAGATATATGTGCCACAGCAACACAAGACTTTAAAAAAAAAAAGTATTTCCCTGGCCACTTTGTGATCTTTGGATTGGAAAAAACTGAAGAATACTGAACTGATACTTACATGATGGTACAAGGGAAGAAGGATCAGCAAAATAAACCCCAGGCTTTATATAAATTAAATCAATACGAGTAAGGTAAGGCATAAATAATCTTTCTCAAACAAAAACTCATGTATTCCCAGGAAGGTTTGAACTAAGCATAGAGTAGTGTGGCATCTTTTTTACTTTCATAGTGTTAGGAAATAAACATTTGGTCACTTCCTGTGCATTTCTATTCTCTGAAATATTATGTCTGATAATTAGAGATGGTAAAATAAAAATGGAAAAAATATTCACAACTTCCGCCTCATAGAATCATAGAATATAGGGTTGGAAGGGACCTCAGGAGGTCATCTAGTCCAACCCCCTGCTCAAAGCAGGACCAATCCCCAACTAAATCATCCCAGCCAGGGCTTTGTCAAGACTGACCTTAAAAACTTCTAAGGAAGGAGATTCCACCACCTCCCTAGGTAACACATTCCAGTGTTTCACCACCCTCCTAGTGAAAAAGTTTTTCCTAATATCCAACCTAAATCTCCCCCACTGTAACTTGAGACCATTACTCCTTGTTCTGTCATCTGCTACCACTGAGAACAGTCTAGATCCATCCTCTTTGGAACCCCCTTTCAGGTAGTTGAAAGCAACTATCAAATCCCCCCTCATTCTTCTCTTCTGCAGGCTAAACAATCCCAGCTCCCTCAGCCTCTCCTCATAACTCATGTGTTCCAGTCCCCTAATCATTTTTGTTGCCCTCCACTGGACTCGCTCCAACTTTTCCACATCCTTCTTGTAGTGTGGGGCCCAAAACTGGACACAGTACTCCAGATGAGGCCTCACCAATGTCAAATAGAGGGGAATGATCACGTCCCTCGATCTGCTGGCAATGCCCCTACTTATACATCCCAAAATGCCATTGGCCTTCTTGGCAACAAGGGCACACTGTTGACTCATATCCAGCTTCTCATCCACTGTAACCCCTAGGTCCTTTTCTGCAGAACTGCTGCCGAGCCATTTGGTCCCTAGTCTGTAGCGGTGCATTGGATTCTTCCGTCCTAAGTGCAGGACTCTGCACTTGTCCTTGTTGAACTTCATCAGATTTCTTTTGGCCCAATCCTCCAATCTGCCTCCCCCTAATTGTTTGGCAAAATTTTGTTTTGACAGAAATGTTCCAACCAACTCTATAAGTAATCCTAGAAATTACAACTGATTTCCAGGAAGTAGAAGAGTCCATCAACCAAGGGCTCCTCACAATAGCTCACTAATAAAAGCAAAAATGCTATAAAAGCTGTAAAACATACACAATAAACCTTTGGTAACAGACACAGAATGATCATTATTCTTCCGAACAATTATGGCTGGCTCTATAATCTGAGATCACGGTGGGTCAAGACTGCTAAACATATGCCTTCAGAAATAAGTTACAGGTGAGGAACATTTTTCTCTTCCTCCTCCAAGCCCTTCTCTACACTTTTCTTAGTATGTTGTATACAAGCATGTGCGCGCACGCCCCCCCATAAGTTAAAGTAATACTCATATGATAAATTATGAAATAATTCATATATCTATCGAGTTCTTTTAATCATTTGACCTGCATTCTGCCCACCAATTCATCTCTCTAGAACTTAATCTAACATTCCAAATCCTTGCACAGCTTCCAATAAGCTATTGTTTAAAATCAACATTCCAGAGAAATGTTTTTTCCTTCTCTTTTTCCCCAATATGGAATATCTCCCTCAAATTATGCCTAACAAGTCTCTTCTTATCTCCCCAACCTATCTGTACTGGTGAGACTTACTGAGGATTAAAGACTCACCGCTAATACTCCTCAAAAGGAGGGTGAGCCTTTCTCTGCCACAGAGGGCGTGTAGTACTGGCACATAGGGACCAGCCACACTTACCAACCCTTCAAATATCTCACCGTAGTTCTATTGTTTGCTTGAGGATGTGGGAAGGAGAGGGAAACTATATGGGACAGTGGTGAAAAGAGCTTGCTATTATCCACTATCACCCAGCAGCCTCCAAAGTTGAAGCTGCAAATTAAGCCAAAAATTGGGAAAAGAGCTATAGCTGCTCTGAGAGGAAAGGAAGCATATTACTGGGCTTCAGCCACTTATACAAGAGGAGTTTGTGTTTCAGAACTTCCCAGCATTGCTGCCTCCATGTCACTCAGCGAGTGATACCATCAGAACTGATGGGGTCTTGTATATGAGTACAGAACTAAATTTCATATCTTGTGAAAATTGAAGAAACTTGGGTTAATAAAATGACATTTTCATCAACCCTTAATTGACTTACCAAATCAATTGTTTTAGCCTTTTTCTTGGATTCATCGTCACACCAGGTTTCACACCAGAGCCATTCTTGAGGGAGAGTCTTAATGGCCAACTGATGAATCATGTTATTGGGAAGATCCTGCACAAATTATTTAACCAATCACAAAATTAGTAACCTTGAATTTTGATATGCCAATAACCAGTTACCAAAAACTGAATTATAACACTACTACTTGAAGGAGATGGCAAAAAACACCTATCTCTGTTCCCATTTCTGTGAAGTATTTTTATTCACTAAGTTTCTCTCTAAGTGCCTGTCTACTTGTTTTTCAAATTGGTTAATAACTGCTAAAGTCTTTGGTATCCAGTCCCATCTGTTAATTACAATATGAGTATGGAAATTTTCCTTGTGTTGCCATAATGTGTGGTCCTCTCTTAGATTCAATTCATGTTCTGATATTTGATGCAAGTGATACTGCTTCTACCTGATATTTATGAGTCTGCTTCTGCAACCTTATTCACGGTAAGTGCTACCCAATATAAAGGTTGTAGAATTAGATTCTATGAAATTATCAAAGCATAACTGAATCACTTCCCATTCCCCAAACTTCCAAAACAATTTTTCTTAAACTCCTTTCAAGAGCACAATGCTAATACTGCATTCTAGAACCTATTTACTTTTTATTTTTTTAAAAGAAAAGCAGACTCCAGAGGGCTATTTTGAAAATGGTAAAAGTAATAAGTCTTTCCTATGCTCTTCTCCTCACTCAAATTTCCTTGTTTTTAACTCATCTTTACACAATGGATTGTAGATGCCTATTGTTGATAAACTGTACAGTCAATTGCTTGATCACCCTTTGGTTCATTATGAAATATACTTGAGACCAGATAACCAGTGTTAGTTAGGTGTATTGCTATAAACCAATAATAATATAGCACAGGAAAAGGGTTCTATATGACACCAGTCTCAGGGAAGCGGTCTCATGCATCATGGTAACATTCACATTACATAGAAGGTGTGTTCCCAAAGTTATATCCCTAAAGCCACCTTTTTATACTCTACCTGTTTACAAGTAAATGGTACTGTATACATCAGGGGTGGGCTAACTATAGATTGTCAGCCCAGTGGTGCATCCCGCACCCTTCCTGCACCCCAACCCCTTGCCCTGAGCCCCTTTCTGCATACCACACCCCCTCCCACACCCCAACCCCCTGCTCCAGCCCTACATTCATGACCCTGCATGCAATTTTCCCACATAGATGTGGCCGTCAGGCCAAAAAGTTTGCCCGCCCCTGGTATACATCATATGAATCTAGATTTAACCAATCAGCTTTCTACCTTTTTTTTTCTGGTACCATGGTGTACCCCTTATCTTTGTTCTGAATACATGCATTCCAAGTAGCAAGGGGTGTGTGAAGTCACCTTCTTGGTTTGACATGTATAGAACAATCACGTCTTGTCCTCTTCATTTGGGACACTGCAGTGTTGGCCTGTGAGAATACATCGCTAACTACTGCTATAGTAAAATAATCATATGTCCTGATCCTGACAATTTTCCTATCTACTTAAGTCAGATCTTACTTCAACTAATGCAAGGTGTTATGGGGGTACTTAGCATCAGAGAACACGATTATATTAAAGGTGTAGGCCAATTTAGAGTCTATAACTGCTATAATATTTGTACTTAATGCATACTAATATATATGTGGTGCAGATAATACATTAATATTACAATATATACATATTGTGTGTGTGTGTATATATATATATATAGTGACAAAGTTCCTCCTCTACCTTCATGGGTCCTGCGCTTATTGGTGGATTTGCTTGCCTCAGAGATTCACGGCAGCCCTCAGTTTGGCCACTTTTGTGGCCCAAATCTGCTGTTCACTCAGATAACCTCATCACTGGCCAGCATGGGGAAAAAAAGAAGAAAAACCCCCACAGTGTCTGCTGATCCACCACGTAGGTCGGGGAACAGCCCAGAGACCTCCCCTCTGGTGGAACCCACAGTCCAGGTCAATTCCTCCTGTGTCTGATCAAGAGTTGGGAGGTTTGGGGGGAACCCTCTACTCCGGATTCCAGCCCAAGGCCCTGTGGATTGCAGCTGTCTAGAGTGTCTCCTGTAATACCTGCGTGACAGCTACAACTTCCTGGGCTACTTCCCCATGGCCTCCTCCCAACACCTTCTTTATCCTCACTACAGGACCTTCCTCCTGGTGTCTGATAACGCTTGTACTCCTCCGTCCTCTGGCAGCACGTCCTCTCACTCCCAGCCCCTTACGTGCCCCCCTAAAAACTGATGGGAGGTCCTTTTTAAACCACGTGTCCCGATTAGCCTGCCTGCCATAATTAATTCTAGAAAGTTCTTAATTGGCTCCAGGTGTCTTGATTAGCTTGCCTGTCTTAATTGGTTCTAGCTTTAGGATTGCTCTAGGGCAGCCCCTGCTCTGGTCACTCAGGGAGCAGAAAACTATTCACCCAGTGGCCAGTATATTTGCCTTCTACCAGACTCCACTGGTCTGGGTCTGTCACAATATATATAACTAATGATGTTAATGCCCATGGTTTGTTGAGTGTGTAGGGAACAGGATCTAAGAATAAGTGTGAGATCACCCAAAATTACAAAGCCAGCCTTGCACAATATATCTTCAGATAGTCTGGTCCAAAGTTAAAAAAATATAGATGCTACTGTTGCATCTACTGATAAGCAATTTTGCACATACCCACTGTGTTTATATTTGAACATGTAAATCTCCATCTCCAAGCACTACTAGAGTCATAAATATTTTTATTTTCTTGACCATTCATAATGTATTATAAACAGGAGAGAATAAAATCACATATTTGTACTTGATTTGTAAAAGATCTAATGCATTTTAAAATATGTATCTAAAATTACTGGGTGTGTTTAGACAACAACATGTAAAGATTATACTAAGTCTGTGTCAAGTATCAAGATATACTTAGTTACATATTAACTTAAATTTAATGTTTGCTATTTTGCAAAAAAAGTTTCATGAACTTGAGGAGATCTAATAAGTGGACCGTTACCTTCTCAAATTCAAGTAAAACCAGATTGTTCCTCTACTGCACCTCACTGACTTTCTAAATGGAATCAGAATTCTTCAGTGAGAAAAAGTTTGTGAATGTACAAATGGAGGGTGCTGCAAGGTTATAAAGATTAGAAGGGTAGTAGCGTACAGATAGCTATTCACCACTTGCATAGTTTAAAGCAGATTATTGAAGCTGTGTTATTAAACATAAAAGTCAATTCAATTGGTTATCCTTTCAGAAGAATGCCTTATCTATAAAAACTGCCTTACTACTTCTAGAAGGCCAAGTAAAAGAAAATAGTCATGGCAAAGGGAAATAACTGTTGCAACAGCAAGGCTGTTATTTCCATCACAGTATCAGACTTCTCATTCTCTCAAAGAGTTGTTTAATCAGTTGAAACGAAGACCTTTCAGACACCAAAACCACTTCTAAAAACTGTTCTTTATTTTGGTTTACAGTATGACAGAATCTTCGCAGGTACAGTTTGATGTCCTACTTCACTTTAAAGAGAGGTTACGGTACTGCCTCAGCTTTAATAGAAATGCAATTCTCATTTTCATAAAGGAAACATTTCCTCTTAAAAACTGTATGCATTTCTTTATCATTCTCATTACTTGTAAATGGATATGGGTGCTCTAATTCAGGTGCCCCCCTTGAGTCCTTGATCAGAGATTTATCTGCTAGACATGCCTGTTTGGCCCACGGATGTGTCCTATGCCTCCTATATAGGCTGGATAATAAGCCTATATAGGGATGCATATGTGAACCACCCTTAGTTCCTCCTTCACCCAAATGTCTCCACAGAACAGTCTGAAGGAGAGGGGAAGGAAGGGTGGGTAGTGGAGAAACCATAGGGACACATCTTGAAGAACTGCAGTTACTGCACAAGGTGAATAACCTCTTTTCCTTCTTTGAGAAATGACCCTATGGGTGCTCCACTTCAGGTGACTTCTAAGCAGTTTCCTGGGAGGAAGGAGAGCTTCAGAACAGAAGATAGTACTGGGTGCTCCACTGTAGGTATGTATGTGCCCCCACGCTGCAGATCAAAGAATATCAATATGTGCCGGCTCCTCACCTGCCATGAGGCTAGCCAGCATGTGCAAGCATTTCCCTCTCAGTTCCATCTGTACTGCAGAGTTCATTCGTGAAACTCTGAGTAGAGGGGAGGATGGTGGGTCGTGGAGCACCAATAGGGATACACTTCTCAAAGAACCATCGTTACTGCACAAGGTAACTACTTCTTTTTCGAATAGTGACCCTGTGGGTGCTCCATTATAGGTGACTCCAGAGCAGTATCCAGCAGTGGAGGCTGGAAGTCACATCTGACAAAGATGCCCAACCGTGGTGCTGAACTGGGCATATGTAACCAAATCCCCCAAGATGGCATAGTGTTCAGCAAAAGTATGAGCAGATGCCCAAGTAGCAGCTCTGCTGATTTCTGATATAGGGATACCCTTGGCGAGGGCAATGGACGAGGACAATGACCTCGTTGAATGCATGCGTATTGAAGATGGGGGTGCTTCTGCACGCAGTTGGTAGCAGAGTTTAATACAGCCAGAGACACACTTTGAGAGTCAGTGAGCTGAGCTAGCTGTACCTTTTGACCTTTTCGCAAGGGAGATGAAAGTTTCTTGGATTTCCTAAAGGCCTTTGTCCTAGTCAAGTAGAAGGCCATGACTCTTCTCACATCAAGCATATGGAGGATCGTCTCTCTGTTATCTGCATGAGGTTTAGGATGAAACGCTGGAAGCTTGAATGAGTTGATTCAGTGGAAAGCAGAAGACACATTAGGGATGAACATTGAATGCAGTGTCAGCGTGACCTTGGCCAGGAAGAATACTGTGAAAAGGGGATGAGCCATCAGCACTGCTGTTTTCCCTCTGCTTCTCGCTGAAGTAACGGCGATAAGGCACACCATCTTCATGGAAACATGAGTCAATGAGCAGGTGGCCACAGGTTCAAACGGTGGTCTAGTCAGCCCTTTTAACACCAAATTTAGGTCCCATTAGTGGAGTGGGGGATCTAGGTTGCAGGAAGAGGTTCATAACGTCTTTAAGGAACCGCTTTGTAATAGCGTGGGAGAAGACTGAACAGCCCTCTACCTGCTGGTGAAAGATTGCAATCGCTGCTAGCTGAACATTCAGCAAGCTAACAGAAAGGCTTGATTTCTTTAGGGATAACAGGTATTTTAACACCAGTAGTAGGGTGGACATAGCAGGGTGGATTCCCCTGGGTTGGCACCAGATCTGAAACCTCTTCCGTTTCTGAAAGTAGGTGTGATGAGTAGCATCCTTTCTACTGTGTAATGCCACCTTCCTCAACTCCTTAGAGCAAGATGCTTCTATGCGCTGGAACCATGCGGGAGCCACGCTTTGAGTCACAGGGTCCACAGATTAGGATGGAGAGTGCGACCCTCGTTCTGTGACAGAAGTCAAGGAATGACCAAAAGGGTCATAGGTTGACAAACCACCAGCGTCAACAAGTAAGGGTATCACATATGCCTGGGCCAGCTAAGGGTAATCAGAATGATGTTTGCTTTGTCCCCTTTTACCTTCAACAGGACCTTTATCAGAAGAGGAAATGGGGGAAAGGCATACAGGAAGCCTTCATCCTAAGGAAAGGGAAGAGTATCTCCCAAGGAGTGCTGTCCGATCCCCGCTCTGGAATATTAATGGCAACATTTCTTGTTGTGGTAAGTCAGAAGTCTATAAACTGAATTCCTTGCACCTACAGCTGAATTCCTTGCACCTACAGCTGAATATAAAGAAATATGAATTTCTTTATATTCAGCTGTAGGCCCCAACTCCCAGAACAGAGCAAGGACCTTCTGAGCGGATGACAATGCCTTGAAAGAGTGGCCTTTGAGATGCCAGTTGTCAAGGTACGGGGAAAATTGCTTTTTGTCAAAGGTAAGCTTTTTGTCAAAGGTAAGCTGCCACTACTACTAAAATCTTCAAGAACACCCTTGGCACTGAAGATATACTGAAAGAAAGCACTTGGTACTGGAAATGATCTTGGTCTATGGTGAATCATAGGTATTTCCTGTGCGATGGGAGTATGACTATATAGAAGTAGGAATCTTGCAGGTCGAGGGATGAAAACAATCCCCTTCCTCTAGAACAGGAATTAAAACTGCTAGCCATCCTGAACTTCTGAGGCTTCACGAACTCGTTCAGCTGTCTTAGATTTAAGATTGGCCTTCAACTTCTGTCCTTTTTCAGTACGAGGAAGTATTTCAAGTAGAACCTCTTGCCCCTGTGAGGGGAAAGGACTGGATCTCTTGCTTCTAGCCAGAAGAGAGAGTCTCCACATCCTGCCTTAGTAGAAGCTCATGAGAAAGGAGAGGGAGTGACAAAAACTGGAGGGTGTATGTTATGGCCTGTATTGGTCCATGGTGATTCACTCCCAAGCCTAGTGGAAAGGGACAAAATAGTCCCCAAAGGGAGGGAAGTGGGCTAAAGGGTACAACTATAGAGAAATGGGAGGAGTCAAATCCTCTACTAAACCCATCAAAACTGCTGTTTAGGTGATTGAGGGCGGCCCTCTTCCTCTGAAACCTGTCTCTCTTTCTGGGGAGTTATGAAGATCTTTAGCACCCTGGGAACTGAGCAGGGCGTAATCTCTGGGAAATCTGTGACCTACTGAAACACTTCTTGCTTGTAGGTCCATAAATATCCCAAGGAACATATGGTAGCCCTAGAGTCCTTAAGTGTGTCCAGAGAATCATTCATGGTCTCAGAAAAGAGTCTGTGGCCATCAAAGGGGAGGTCCTCGGCTGTGCTTTGGACCTCTCTAGAAAACCCTGAAAACTGAAGCCAGGGTGCCCTGTGCATAACCACTACCATGGAAATGGATCTGGCAGCAGAATCTGCAGTATCTAAGGATGGCTGGAAGGCCATTCTGGACAAAAGAACGGACTCTCTGCAACAATAGACTGGAATTGTTCCCTGCAGTCATGTGGCAGATCTTCAATAAAGGCCATGAGGCTGTTGTAATTAGTAAAGTTATATTTGACTATGGTCACCTGATAGTTTGCAATCCAGAACTTCAAGGTGGTGGACAAGTAAGCTTTTGCCAAAAGAGATCCAGTAACTTCTGATCCTTGGTATAAGAGGATAGCCCTCAAGAATTGCTGTCAACCCCTCTCATTCACAGCATCCACCGCAAGAGAGTTAGGTGGAAGATGGGAAAACCAAAACTCAGAATCTTTAGGCAACACATAATACACCTTACTCACCCTTTTGCACATTGGTGGAATAGTGGCCAGCAACTTCCATACCATCTTAGCCAGATCCATGAGAGTCTCATTAATAGGTAGCACCAATCTGGAAGGTGTTGCTTGGAAGGTGAAGCCTATACTACTCATCTTTGACCTCCTCCAGAAGGATCTGCAGAATGTGTGCCACCCTTCTATTGAGGTCCTGGAATTGTCTGAAGTAGTTGGCAATGGAAGGAGCGGGGAAGCATGAGCACCTCATCCAGCAACGGTGATTAAATAGGAGCTTGAGGGCTGACTTCCTCATCTGTCCTAGCCTCCAACTCCTCAAACATCTCCTCCTGCCTTGGAAAAGTAGGAGGAAGATATGGAATCCCGGTTTCCCTAAGGGACAGTACTGTAATTTATCAAATTGTTGCAGATAGGTAAGGCTATGATTGAGTCACGTGTATTTTTAATAAAAGTCATGGACAGGTCATGGGCAATAAACAAAAATTCACAGCTCATGACCTGTCCATGACTTTTACTATAAATACCCCTGACTAAATCTTAGCTGAGGGGTCCCCAGGGCATTGCTGCTCTGGGGGGCCCCCCCGAGGCCAGCCCCACCAGCCGCTGCTTGGGCAGTCCCTGGGGTCAGCAGCCAGGGATCACCAAGCAGAGGCTGGTATGGCTGTGGCCAGCTGCTCAGGTCGCCCTGAGGTCAGCCACACTGGCCACTGCAGAAGTCATGGAGGTCGCAGAAAGTCACTGAATCCATGACTTCCGTGACAGATATGCAGCCTTACTGACAGGCAGCCCACGGATCCCAATGTGGCCATTGCAAGGGTCCATAAGGGAGCAGTCCACCATGTTTGATGTGCCACAAAATCCTCCCTGTGTGAGAATGGATTCCTGAAGGAATATGTAGGACAACCCCTAGCAGAAATTGAGGAGGCCAACTGGGAATCCTCTTCTTCTTCTTCCAGATCCTCCCATGGGGGAGCAACCAACGAGGATGGAGGAGAGTCCTTTGCTACAGAGTGGCCACTCAGAGACCGAGGTCTCGGTACCATGAGGCACTTGGTGCCTGACAACAAAGGGGTCTCTGGTTCATCTGACACTGAGAGCTCTCTCGAGTATTGGAACTCCTGTGATACCAGATGAGACCTTGGTTTTTTCCTGGGGGTTCTGTGGGTCTGTGAAATCCTCAGAACTGGATTGGATGGGATCTCTGGGTGATTTGTGACCTAAATTTTCTTTTGTTCAGAGGGGTTTAACTTCTCAGAAATTGTGCAGTCACCAGGGAGTCTAAGTGTTGCAGGGACTCATTTGTATTCTCTGAAAACAACTTCAGACAACCAAGGGGAGGGTTCTCTACAGTACTCTGGACCTCTCTGGGAAAGCCAGACAGTTGGACCCAGGATGCCCTGTGCATAACTACCTCCACAGAGATGGAATGAGCCATGGTTTATGCCATATCTAGGGATGCTTGAAGGCATGTCCTTGCCAGTATCTGTTCCTCAGCAATGATGGCCTGAAATTTCTCTTTGTTCCAGTGGAAGATGCTCAATAAAAGCAGTAAATTTTGTGTAGCGTTTGTAATTATATTTTGCCATGATAGCCTGGTAATTCACAATCTGAAACTACAGGGTGACAGATGAATAGGACTTCTGTCAAAAAAGTCCAGACACTTCTGAACTTTGTCATACAAAGTCCACTTGATATGGTGTTGTTTCCCTTGATCATTCACCATATCCACCACCAAAGGAGAGGCACCATATCCACGCAACAAGAGGAGAGACAATTCTTGATTTAGTCTTAAGTGGAGCACAGGATCTGGCTCAAGAGGTGAATATAGTTGGACCGCTTGGTAATAGTGACCATAATATAATTACATTTAACATCCCTGCTGGGGGGGAAAACACCAAGCAGCCCACCATGGTACCATTTAATTTCAGAAAAGGAAACTACACAAAAATGAGGTAGTTAGTTAAACAGAAATTAAAAGGTTCAGTACCAAAAGTGAAATCCCTGAAAGCTACCTGAAAACTTTTTAAAGATCCATAATAGAGGCTCAACTTAAATGTATTCCCCAAATTAAATACACAGTAAGAGGACCAAAAAAGTGCCACTGTGGCTAAACAACAAAGTAAAAAAAGCATTGAGAGACAAAAAGGCATCCTTTAAAAAGTGGAAGTTAAATCCTAGTGAGAAAAACAGAAAGGAGCATAAACGCTGACAAATGAAGTGTAAAAATATAATTAGGAAGGCTAAAAAAGAATTTGAAGAACAGCTAGTCAAAGACTGAAAAAGTAATAGCAAAAATGTTTTAAGTACATCAGAAGTAGGTAACAACCTGCTAAACAACCAGTGGGGCTACTGGACGATCAAGGTGCTAAAGGAGCATTCAAAGATGATAAGGCCACTGCAGAGAAACTAAATGAATTCTTTGCATTGGTCTTCACAGCTGAGGATGCGAGGGAGATTTCCAAATCTGAGCCATTCTTTTTAGGTGACAAATCTGAGGAACTGTCCCAGATTGAGGTTTTGGAAAAACTGATAAACTAAACAGTAGTAAGTCACTAGGACCTGATGGTATTCACCCAAGAGTTCTGAAGGAAGTCAAATGTGAAATTGCAGAACTACTAACTGTAGTCTGTAACCTATCATTTAAATCAGCTTCTGTACCTGTCAAGGTTCCTCCCCCACTCTGAACTCTAGGGTACAGATGTGGGGACCTGCATGAAAACCTCCTAAGCTTACTTTTACCAGCTTAGGTTAAAACTTCCCCAAGGTATAAATTAATTTTATCCTTTGCCCTTGGAATAGCCACTGCCACCACCAAACTCTAACTTGGTTTACTGGGAAACGTAGTTTGGACACGTCTTTTCCCCCCAAAATCCTCCCAACCCTTGCACCCCACTTCCTGGGAAAGGTTTGGTAAAAATCCTCACCAATTTGCATAGGTGACCACAGACCCAAACCCTTGGATCTGAGAACAATGAAAAAGCATTCAGTTTTCTTACAAGAAGACTTTTAATAGAAATAGAAGTAAAGGAATCACCTCTGTAAAATCAGGATGGTAGATATCTTACAGGGTAATTAGATTCAAAACATAGAGAATCCCTCTAGGCAAAACCTTAAGTTACAAAAAAGACACACAGACAGAAATAGTCATTCTATTCAGCACAGTTCTTTTCTCAGCCATTTAAAGAAATCATAATCTAACACATACCTAGCTAGATTACTTACTAAAAGTTCTAAGTCTCCATTCCTGGTCTATCCCTGGCAAAAGCAGTATACCGACAGACACAGACCCTTTGTTTCTCTTCCTCTTCCCAGCTTTTCAAAGTATCTTGTCTCCTCATTGGTCATTTTGGTCAGGTGCCAGCGAGGTTACCTTTAGCTTCTTAACCCTTTACAGGTGAGAGGATTTTTCCTCTGGCCAGGAGGGATTTTAAAGGGGTTTACCAGTACCAGATGACTGGAGGACAGCTAATGTGACACCAATTTTTTTAAAAGGCTCCAGAGGCGACCCAGGCAATTACAGGCCAGTAAGCCTAACCTCAGTACCTGGCAAATTGGTTGAAACTATAGTAAAGAAAAGAATGATCAGACACACAGATGAACATGATTTGTTGGGGAAGAGTCAACATGGTTTTTGTAAAGGGAAATCATGCCTCATCAATCTACTACAATTCTTTGGGGGGGGGGCGGGTCAACAAACATGTGAACAAGGGGGATCCAGTGGATATAGTGTACTCAGATTTTCAGAAAGCCTTTGACAAGGTCCCTCACCAAAGGATCTTAAGCAAAGTTGGCTGCCATGGGATAAGAGGGAAGGCCCTCTCAAGAGAACAGAATGTTGGGAATCATTAAGAAAGGGATAGATAAGAAGACATATTGCCTCTATATAAGTCCATGATACGCCAACATCTTGAATACTGCATGCACATCTAGTCACCCCATCTCAAAAAAGATATACTGGAATTGGAAAAGGTACAATTAGAACAATTAGAAAAGGGCAACAAAAAAGATTAGGGGTATGAGGAGAGATTAATAAGGCTGGGGCTTTTCAGCTTGGAAAAGAGATGACGATGACTGTTGTGGAGAAAGCAAATAGGGAAGTGTTATTTACTCCTTCTCATAACACAAGAACTAGGGGTCACCAAATGAAATAGGCAGTAGGTTTAAAACAAACAGAAGGAAGTATTTCTTCACACAATACACAGTCAACCTGCGGAACTCTTTGCCAGAGGATGTTGTGAAGGCCAAGACTATAACAGGGTTCAAAAAAGAACTAGATAAGTTCATGGAAGATAGGTCAATCAATGGCTATTAACCAGGATGGGCAGGGATAGTGTCCCTAGCATCTGTTGGCCAGAAGCTGTGACAGGGGATGGTTCACTTGATTACCTGTTCTGTTCATTCCCTCTGGGGCACCTGGCATTGGCCACCATCGGAAGACAGGATCCTGGGTTTGGTCTGACCCAGTACAGCCATTCTTATATTCTGAGAATTCGATAGTGAGTGAGCAAATAAAAATTCAAAGCCCTTGGTGGGGATGTATTTTTTATCAGACCATTTGCAAGTTGGTGTTACTATTACTGGAGTCTGCCAAACAGTCTCTGTCAGATCCGAAAGCACCTCTCTGATACGTAGCACAATTTTGGTTGGTGTTGCTGACTGTAGAATGTCCAGCAACTTGTGTTCTTCTTTGAGTGCTTGCTCATGTCGATTCCAGTTGTCAGAAAGTTTTTCCCCTAGCAGCACCCATCAGGTTGACTGTGAAGCCCCCTAGAGTGGTGCCTCCATGGTGCTCAATATATGACCCTGCCGACCTGGCGCCTCCTCAGCTTCCTCTTACCACAAGTGATAGTCATTAGAACTGTGGTGGCTTGCTCTTGCAAGTACTCGCCTTGTTCTCCTAGCTTTTTTTAATAGTTGTAGTTTTAATAGTGTTTGTAGTTTATAGTTAAGTTAGTTAGTTAGTGGGGGGTTCTTTCCTCCCACCCCATCTTTCTATTCTCCCCTTGGGGCATGCCTCGATCTCAAGGTTTCAAGACCTGCATGTTTTGCCACAAGCCCATGCCAACGGCCGACCCCCACAACTCTTGTCTTAAGTGTCTGAACGGTGCAAGATTTGCAAAGGGTTCCATCCCAGAACTAAAAAGGAGTGGGACTTTCATTTAAAACAGCTCCTTATGGAGATGGCACTGAGACTGCAGCCCACCATGGGGCTGCAGGACCCAGCACTGAGTTCGTCAGTGCAGAGCGCTCCAGCTTCCATTAGAGAAGCGGGGCTGAGGAAAGACTCTGGGCCCAGAGACCCTTGGCACCATCGCTCCCTGGCACCAAAGCTGGTGGAATCTATCCAGCCCAGTCTCACTCCCCAGTGCCACAGAAGTGGCACCGGAAGCAGGACAGGAGACTATCTCCGGCACCAAGACCTGCTTCACTGGAGAGTGCCACTGCGGTGTCACGTGGAGGAGCACCAGGCATCAAAAGCTCAGGAGATGGCACCATCGACTTTGGCCCCACAAAGGGGACCGTCGAGTTCGGTGCTGTTGGACTCCCTGAGCCAGGTGGTAGAGGTGGAACTACCATCCACCCTGGACACCTTTGAGGCTGTGAGGGAATTAATCGCCATGACAGCACCATGGTCCCTGGCCCCACAAGAGAAGCCTCCAGTTCCGTAGCATGCAGCACTGTCTCAAGGCAAGCCCACGATGATGCATCCACCTGCATCTCCGAGGCCACTGGAGAGAAGACATCGCTCGGAGTCCTGGAGACACTGGCTCACAGCACCGGTCAGACTCATGTCAATGCTCCCACTCTCATCACCGCTCCCTGTCATGGCACTGGTCCCTGACACTGTGGAGGTCCCGCTCCCGGCACCAGTCATCCCAGCACCAGTTGGCACCGGTTGATGTCTCCACGCTGTTCCTCTTCGCAGCCCTACTCTCCTGGTGCAATAAAACCAGAGGTCTGGCAAACTGCTGCCCAAGGATACCAGTATGGTCACTCGGGCAGGGGGTGGGTGGGAGGGGGGAGTCTCATATAGGAGTGGAGGTGGTACACAGGACTTATTCTACCATCCCTGACGTGGACAAGGATTCTTGTCAAAATATGGGTTCCTGTAATGATATGGAGAGGAACCCCCCACTGATAGATTGAATGTCTCCTTCATTCTCCTCAATGTCCAGAATGAGGGGAGGTAATAGAAAAGGGCAGAGAATCCAATGGTAGCAATGGTAATCCAGAGACTGGAGTCTTGGTACTGAGAGTCGTTTGGTACCCATAAACAGTGGGGACTATGGCTCATCTAACACTGACAAGGGCCTGGAGTAGCAAAATTCCTGCAGTACCAAGTATGTTGGTACCAATGTAGCAGTTGAGGTTGACAGTGCCAATTGATTTGAAGCACGTAGGTGCCAGGGCCGAAGGTGCCTGGTGCTGCAATTTCACCAGTACTGATGGAGCGGAGTGAGACAGCACCATTGGTAAGCCTGATGTAGATGGTGCCATGCTAGAAGACTGTCCTGGACCTCCCTGTCCTTCACAGATGGTACTGTAGCCTACTGGAGTCACGTTTCCCCTAAGTGCTCAGGGATCTCACAGCCACATCGGTACCAGAAGAAGAGTCCTTTGCCTCCATGGTACTGAGTCAACAGGCTGAGGCCTCTGACACTGTATACTTAGTGGGAGATCCAGGCCTTTGGGAGCTGACTCCTGGTAGTGGGAGACCGAGGTCCTCTTCTTTGGATCCTTCCTCTAAGTCAGTTTTCCTGAAACTTTTTTCATTGTACCCCTTGTGGTCAGGTGTGTCTGCAGTCTTTAAACAGTCCCGACCTTGGGCTTCCTTCCTAGAGGCCATGGTTTTGCCCTCTCTGGGCCCTTCTGACCCTAGCTCTCCAGCTGGGTTACTAAGTAGTTCAGATCCCCTTCTGGGGGTTTATTGCTCTCCAATGGTAGGCCACTTGCCCAGTGGCCTATGGGTGTGACCCGGGCTGCCCACTACTCCAGGTCCCAGCTCAGGGACTCTCTGAATAGCAGCCATGTGCCGCCGTGTCCCTTTATCTAAACTGCTTTCGGTTCCCTGGACCACCTCCCCGAGGCGTTGGCCTTCAGCAATGTGTCAACCCTTTCTGTAGGGCTGAAGTCTTGTATTCAGTCCCAGCAGCCAGCCAGCCTTTTTGCTCTCCTGGTCCCTGCCAGCACTGATCTGTCCATGGTGCTTCAGTTTCCTTTGGCCAGCCAGAAGCACCAACTGGACTCCTCTGGCTCCAGCAAGGAATTGACCGCCTCTGCAGCTCCTTTTTATATGGCACTCTGAGGCCCTGATGGGTTGCTCCCTGCAGCCTCTCTGATTGGTTAGACCTTTTTAGCCTCCCCCTGACTGGCTGCTTCCTGCACAGTCTCTCTAGACTGCTTGGAGGACTTGTTCCTTTCCTGGGACAGGTGTGGCCTGAGGCCTCCCTGAGGGGGCATCTGGGCCTAGTCCATCAGTTACACAATGCCATGTCTGCTGAAGTGTGCGCCAACAATAAGATTTGGAATTTTTTGCACTAAAAAGCTGACTGACAACAACAAAAATCAAAAATCAACCATTAGAACTCTCCTTGCATTTTGGTCTGTTTGTACTGACGGGTGGTAGGTTGGATTCCATTGCACAGACTGCAAAAAGAGAAGATTTACACACATTAGATAGTAGGAGAGTTATAACCTGACATTCTATTTTCCTAAAAATGTGCATAATTTACATAATTTATTTGATAATAAATATAATAAAAATACCTACCCCTGGAAATTCTATCTATACTTTAGTAACCAGATCACAACTCAAAAATGTTGTAATGTGATAGCAACACAGAAGTGCATTTGCAAAACCTTCTATGGAGAGCTCCTCCTATAATAGTAAGGAAGTAATTAAGTCTACATGCAAACCACAAACAGTGAGAACATTAGAGAAAAGCAGGAAGAATATTTTAAAGAAAAGAAAAAATGTCATTTATCTTCAGGCAGACATTAAACTCTTGCATACCTGATCTAAGTTTGATAGACTGTTTGGATCTTGACTGAGAGCCTGGTATTGGCCCCGAAGTCTGTCTCCTGCAGCAATCTTTCTGAACTTCTTAAGATCCACAACATACAAGGCACTACAAAAACAAAAATTCATTAAGATTTGCATATTTTGACGTACCTATTAGAAACAGGAAAAAACTTGATGACAAGGAGACAAATACTGTGTCTGCATTAAAGGAATGTTATTTTAAGTAACTAACTGAAGCCCCAACATAAGACGTGAACTCAACATGTGCTAATCAATCTACCACATGGATTTAGGGTGGATAAAAAAAAATCAATTAAAAAATTTAATTGGATTTTTTTTATTAATCAGATTTTAATGTGTTATTTAAATTATAAGTTTTTCTTAAAAATAAACCTGTTGAAAATGAAATCTGAATTTAATACAAAAATGTTAAGCCTAAAATTATTATAATCTCTTAACATTTAAATAAAAAGAAACATACTGAATCCATAAGCCCCTATCAAAAACTTTGAGTTAAAGGCTGTTTTTTTATATGAGACAGAGAATCAGAGGGAAAACTAACGTTTGAGGTTAAACTTTATAAATGTCACAGTGAATCATGTACCATATTGAGGGCTTGATCCTGTGGGGGGACCAGGGGCTGTGCTACTGGGTGTAAGAGACTAGCAAAGGCATTGCAGGTGTTGGGACCCAGCCTCTGACACCAAGAACACCATCATGTATCTCATCCAGATCATCCAATGAGTCCACCTGTGAGCTCATTCTCCCATTTTATAGCTTCTCCCTACCTGAACTCTGATTGGCTCATTTCTCAAATTATGAATATCTGTGTCTTCACCCATCATGGAAACTTACTCTCTGGCTCATGGAAAAATACTGATCTGCCCCAAAACTACCAGCCCTTGCTTCTGGATGGTTCTCAGCACTTCAAGTAAATGGCCTTTCTCTGTTTCCTTGCATGTGAACACAGACAGAGATGCAAACAGAAATCCATTAATTTCTCAATTGCCTTCCTTTCCGTCTCTAAACAACTATAATATTGCAGTCTAAAAGATATGTGGGTTATACAAACAGAAGTTTTAGATTGTTGTGAGTTCATTTGTTTTCTGTAAGAATAAGAGTTATGTAACAAGGCAGAAGGAGCAGGACGCTTTGGGAAGAAGGGACAAAATTCTTCACAATGCAACCTTAGATATGGTTCTCTCATTACAACCAGGCTACTTTTCCATCTTCCAGAAGAGAGAGTGCTGGAAGGTTACTGGACACAATGTATGAGAAGGAAATTGAACAGTGTGCAAAAAACACTGAAGGGAAATTTGTTAATCTAAGTCTTGATGGGTGGAACAATGTACACAGTGATCCAGTAATATGTGTTTGTTTGGCAAGAGAATATGGAGTTGTCTATCTTGCAAAAACAACAGATACAACAGAATATTTAAAAGAAATAGCAATAGAAGTAGAAGCAAAAGCTATAACTAACTGAACAAAAATTGAAGTGTGTAGCTTTGTCACAGGCAGTGTTGCAAATGTAGCAAAGATAGGAAGAAATTTAGAGCAAGATAATGAAGAGAACCTGAAAAACTTATAACATAGGTGCAGTACTCATTTGATGAATCGTCTAGCCCAATATTTAAGTACAACTCCGGGAATAAAGGAAAATGTTGCTGTAATTGCAAAATACTTCGGTAACAACCACTTTGCTTCAGCTTCACTGAAGAGAGCAGGAGGACCCAAACTAATTCTCCCACAAGACGTACAGTGGAATTCAGTGGTTGACTGTTCTGAGCTATTTATTAAGAACTGAACTATTCTGATGACCATTTGTGGAAAAAATGATGACAAAATAGATGGAACTATCACAGACTAAGTAGTCAACAGCAGAATAAAGAGAAACATAGAAGATATGCTGAATAAACGGAAACCTATTTCCATAGCCGTGTCAAACTGCAGAAAATTGCTGCTGTATTGCTGATGCTGTTGAAATTTGGAAAGATCTTCAAGAGACACTGAAGAAAGAAATACCCAACAACAAAGTTAAATTATAGGCAGTAAAAAAAATGGATGGAACAAGTACTTACTCCACCTCATTTTCTTGCCAATATTCTCAACCCAAAGTACCAGGACAGGTGTCTAACTGCTGAAGAAGATGCTTCTATGACATGGGCACCACCCATCAATCATGCCAAACATAATAAAATTATATGGCTGGAGTGAACCATTTAAATAATACATGTCTCCTGATTGATGATTTAAAGAAAGTCACTGAACTGGTGAAGTCACTAGCTAAGCACCTGAAACCAGAGTTTGTTGAAATACTAAACCAGCTTTTGACAGCAGCAGCCTTTTCTGCAGGCACAAAACATATTTTCTTAATTTGGACGAATTCATTCTCAAATTCAACTCAAAGTTGAGAAATCGACTGGGATTTGAAAAAGCAGGAAAACTGGTCTCTCTCTCTTCCAGTCTATGAATAAAAATGAGGAGGGAAGGGATCAGATCCACAAGTTTGAAAAGTCTGAAGGACAATCTAAGTAACTTAGGAGACTTGTCTCATTTTCAAGAGATTCAGGCGAGAAGGAATTTAAGCTCCACTCACTTTCAGGTAGGGATTGTTGAATTTTTCCCCAGGCTAACCTGAAATGATCAGTTTAATTTACTGACTACAGTGAATCCCCATGTTTAATAAATTATTTAGTTGTTTATATGTAACATGTTTTGATATATCATTCACCATTTTCTAACATACTAAAAATGTACAGTTAATAAGAATCTGAAAGTATTAAGCTATATAATTGTTTAAATAAATGCATACCATCATAAGTACCAAATGTAGTATAAAGGTTCTATTTAGGTATAAATCAAAATGTTTTAATGGTTATATCAACCAATGACAATGAGCCTTTCTTTAGGAAAATAACTGAAGTACGAATGGAAAAGTTGATTAAAATTGATGACTTAAATCAAAGCTTTCCACTTAAGTGATTTAAATCAATCCACCTTGCATGGATTTTATGCTTTATTTCTGTCTCTCTCAGGATATCTGATTGTTATTGAATGCAATATTTGATTGTTATTGAATGCCTTACTGACAAAAGACCAAATTTTAAACATTTCTACAAATAGTCCAAAAATATAAATTAATGTTCCTACCTTATGTGGTATTTCCTTCTTCCAAGATGTGATGCCCAATACCCTGATTTCCAGAAACGGTATCCATCCATTTCTGTGCGACTGTCACAAAAGGGGACATATCCATAGGGAGCTCCATTTAGATCTATATCTCTAAGTTCTTTGAGGTCACTCCTCACAATCTAAACAAGAGAAAAACAGGAAACACTTATTTTTTGTAGTTTAATGTTCTTTTGCCCCCTTAGCTAGATATATTCCAAATGCCAACTGTACTCCCACAAATTTTTGACAGAAATGAGTCTAGAGTACATACAATAGTCTGTTAGAATGTGTTTATCTAGTTATTGCTTGGGCAAAATGCATACTTTATTTTTTTTTTATTGTGGTAGGGTCAGCCTCTGCAGCATACCTCTGTGGCCTGCTTCCCAGTTGGGTCTGATAACTGACCCCAACTACCTTATCCCCAGTCAAACAGTATCAGCTGGAGGCAGTTGAGGGAGATGAGCAGTCACAGGTGAAGTTGAAACCTACCCTTCTTAAAGGGCCAGCCAGCCTGGGATAGGATATTATGTAAGGCTTCAAAGGATTAGATTTTTATTGGTAAATGTCAGTAAACATCAATTTCACCATACACAGACAAACTAATTAAAACATATTTCCATCAATAATAATCTAAACTTACAGACAGGCAAAATAAGAAAAATGCTACTTGAGAATTAAGAGTTTGATTTAAAGATGTGTACTTTATATATTTTGACCTGTGATATTGACAGTGTGTTTAATAGTTGTAAAAAATTTAATTTTGAATCTGTGTCTACTGTCACTAAATAATTGCCTGACACACCCTACTAATTTCCTGCAACTTCAAAACTTTAAATCAACAAAAATTAAAATATGCTTAAACCCTATAATTTTGCACAATAGTGAAAATTTAAATGGATACAAATAGGCAAAAAGGCTTTAAAACAAAAATATATAGATGCCAAAATTATAAAAATTGAATTCTACCAAGCCTGATCATATTTAATAACTAAAAGAAATAATAAGTAAAAAGCATCATCTTCGATTTATAAACCAGCATTTTTGGATGCCCAACCTGACACACCTCAAAGAGGCATGATTTCCCAAAAGTGATGAGCACCTCCGTTCTGAAAATCAGGACCTGTTAGGTACGTCAGTTTGGCCGCTCAAAAATTATGCCACTCAGATCATTAGTCACATTTGCAAATCTAGGCCATATAATACCCTTACCTTTCAGAAAGGTTCTGAAGATGCTTTACAAACCGTATCTATTCAGCACCAAAACACTTACAAAAAGTATCCTGGGAATTTTAATGACCACCTGATCAAAACTTCAGCACCACATCCATTTGAGACAGCACAATGGCTCCAAGTCTATGGTGTGAAGGTATTACTTCATTAATGAGTAAAAAGTGCTGCATACTGAATTTTGAACACCACATCATGCAGCACCTTCAGTAATGCTTAGTGATGGCCAATCCAGTTATTGAGACCTGATGAGATCAATATCTGATACAGGATATCTACAGGGATGGTAAGGGTTGACATGAACCAATGCAAAACCCTGCTTTCAGATGTATTTTTCTAAATTGTTTCTTACCTGGTCGGCATCAACAAATATTATTTTGTCCACAGCCAGCGGAAAAAGAACATCTAGAAAAAGAATTTTGTAACCCCAGATAATTCTTTGCTTTTCAGTCTGTTGATGAAGCCAGCGGGGCCACTTATACTGTACCAGTTCATACTGGAATCCATATTCTTTCGCCATGTGAGGAATAATCTCCTAGAAATGGAAAAAGAATAAACAAAACTTTATGCAGTGCAATATGCACAGAGATTAAGTGACTTGGGCTAGGTCACACAGCAAAGCTGGCATTGTTGATACCCTAACCCATAACTCCTAACTCCCATTTCTATAAGTTAACCAATGGATAATGCTCTCTTAATTATAACCATTCTTATTGTCTCTAGCCTATATATATCCCCATACCCCACATTACATTTCCTTTTTTTTAATGTCCCCAAGTGATTTTTTTTTTAATCTTTTAGGGTCAGGACATACTGACTAACACCACGATTATGCACAAAAATGTTTTAAAAATGGAGTCTGATGCAAAATAAAATTAACTACAATGACAAGATCCTTTCAGTTCAGCCTTGCAGCTGGCTCTAAAAGTGAAACACTTCTGTAAAGAGAAAAGGAGTACTTGTGGCACCTTAGAGACTAACCAATTTATTTGAGCATAAGCTTTTGTGAGCTACAGCTCACTTCATCGGATGCATACTGTGGAAGATCTTTTTATACACACAAAGCATGAAAAAATGGGTGTTTACCACTACAAAAGGCTTTCTCTCCTCCCACCCCACTCTCCTGCTGGTAATAGCTTATCTAAAGTGATCACTCTCCTTACAATGTGTATGATAATCAAGCTGGGCCATTTCCAGCACAAATCCAATGGCCCAACTTGATTATCATACACGTTGTAAGGAGAGTGATCACTTTAGATAAGCTATTACCAGCAGGAGTGGGATGGGGGGAGAGAAAACCTTTTGTAGTGGTAAACACCCATTTTTCATGCTTTGTGTGTATAGAAAGATCTTCTGTACTTTCCACAGTATGCATCCGATGAAGTGAGCTGTAGCTCACAAAAGCTTATGCTCAAATAAATTGGTTAGTCTCTAAGGTGCCACAAGTACTCCTTTTCTTTTTGCGAATACAGACTAACACGGCTGTTACTTAAAAAAAAATGTGGTACAATTGGTACACTTAAAGTGTTTCTGCTGCTCTGACAATTTCCATAATTCTAGTGGTATTCCCAACTATAAGTATTTTTCTCAAGATGATATAATCTGTCAGAATATAAGAAACTTTTAAAATGTACCCATTCTACCTTGGTTTCAGAAGAAAAAAAAAGATCTTATATAATGGCTGTTTAAAAACTTTGATATTAATGTTTCCATAATGTAGTTATTTTAATTAATTTGGTGATTTTTAAAATCTATTCTAATGATAAAAATATGAAATTCAGTAAAAGTGACAATGCATTGTTATTCATTTTACTACTCTGTTATTAACAATACAAGCACAATGAAAGAGGGACATTACACTTACCTTAAATGTAGGAGAAAGATAATTTTTCAGAAACCAAAATTTAACAGGTGTCTTGGTATGACGCAGAACGGAAAGCATCATAATTCTGTGGAAAGAAAAGTCTATAATAAACAAATTAATATAATCATGAAATCACATTTCAACCATAACATCAAAAGGGATTTTACAGTTTTAAGACCCATTATATATTAGAAATAAAAGCTTGCAGCAAACCTGATTCTATTTATGATTCTTGCCAACACAGTTTAAGCAAGGTGTGACTTCTATGATCATAAACTGCATTCTGGCATAGATTTTTCTAGACCGCTTTTAGACAGCTCAGTCTACACCACACTGGCTAAACTGTATTTAAACCACATTAGAAGGAACAGTGTTTAAATAAACATGGGTCGACTAACAGGTTCTATCCTCAGGTAAATGCACATGTGACTGAAATGGAGCTGCTCTCTAATAATTCATAAATACTGTGTGTTAACTTGGTTATTGGGATGTTTACTGTATGACGGTATTGGTTTAGTTTAATAGGGACTGTAAGAAAAAACAAGCAGGAAGGAGACAGAATGGCTCAAGATAAGCCACCCTTCAGTGAATACTGACAGTGTAAGGGACAGAAAAAGGCCTAGCAAAGCAGAAAATCAAAAGAACGGTGGCAGGTTTAAAACTAACATTCTCAAGAGAGACGGAAGAGTTGCTTGGGGAAACAAGACTGAGATACGTGACAGCCTGCCAGAGGAGTCTGAAGAAGTTAGTCCTGCCTAGGTTACTATCAGGGGATGGTACGCCTCTCGGTAAGAAAGACATGGGTATAAACAGTTTTCTCTAAATGCTTTGTTCCTCCTGCAAAATGAATAATTTTATTTTAAGAAGGCTGTTTTGAATCATTGTAGTTCACTGTTTACAGATTTCTGGAGGGAAGAACTGCAGGTGTCCAAGCTCAGTCAGACCTGCTAAGTAAGAACAGTTGATCCACAAGATACTGCAGCCCTGGGACGAGTCTAAGGGCTTGTACACACCACTTACGTCAGTGTAACTTATGTTGCTCCACGATGTGAATAAGCCACCCTCCTGAACGATGTAAGTTACACCAACCTAACTGCAGGTGTGGATAAAGCTATGTCGGCAGGAGAGGTTCTCCCCCTGACACAGCTACTGCCTCTTGCGGAGGTGGTTTTATTATGGTGACTGGAGAGCTCTCTCCCATCAGCATGAGCATCTTCACCAGACACACTACAGCGGTGCAGCTGCGCTGCTGTATCGCTTCTAGTGTAGACTAGTCCTAGGAGTGGGAGAATTACAGAATTCCATTCTGAGGGGATGCACTCAGAGAGAGGATAGAGGTACAGTTACCCCTGTAACAGCACGCACAATGGCAATAGTCTTGGTCAATTGTTTCAAAAAATCTGTGAACAAAAGTATTCTAAGCAGTCTGACAACACACTATAATGATTCTCTTAAAACAATTATGATTTATCAAATCATTAACCTGTGGATACAGTAGTATTAGTATATGTAGGGAATGGGCCATCACATGATAGTATGTAGATTTTGGGCCACATTCAGCCATTATCTAAACAGATACGACTCCAGTGAAGTTGTGGAGTTATAACTGGATACACTAGGGCTGATTTTGGCCTTTTGGTGTTCATATTTATCAAATACATTGATGGATAGCATTAAAAAAGGTTTTCTTTAAAAGAGAAAGATATGATATTCTTGAACACACCTATATTGGATTAATTTGACCTCTAGTATTATTCAATAGTTGAACCAAAAATAAATGTGATCCTTCCTGTGTACATTTTTTCTATGCAATGTTATTATTCCTACTATTATTTTAGGAAGTAATAGCCATACTTCCTAAAAACTCTTTAACTTTTTGATGAACTTTTAGAGTATTCCCAGTAAATTCCTAAGTTTTCCCTTTTGCTTAAATTACCTTAAAAAGCGTTCATATAAATGGCCTGAAGCAACCGAAAAAATATTTAGAACATACTTTTTCTTCTCTTTTTCTTCTGTTTGAAGATCTGAAAAACTTAAAAAATAAATATCTGTTATAGGCTCTGTAACTAGGGAGAAGGACAAAGACTATAAGCCACCCAAACAACTACATTAATAGCAGGGTTCTATATTGAAAGAATTGCAAGTAATGGTTTCTCTACCAGCTCAAATCTGCCCCCATGTTTTGCATATGCATTACAATACTGTCTTTAAAATTACATGAACACATACGATTTTTCCAGAAGGCCCAGTGATTTTTCTATTCAGTGCACAGCGAATGAGACAGAGTGATTGTGAATGAGTAATATTTGTTTTTATAATCATTGTTCAGTGAGTGGACCACAGCCTCATTCACTAACTGTCATTCATCCAGTCTCCTGGAAGCTCAAATGTGCTCTCCGTTAAACCTTTTAAAATTTGCATGTATTGCCAAATTACAAGTGAAAATTGCAAACAGAACATTGCCAAGGATAAGATACATATCTACAGGACCCCTGTCTTATTCTCTACACTACCATATCCACCATGCACCATATACTTGCACTCTGAATGATGAAGACAGGAGTGTGGATGTCCTGTAGAAAGTATAGGCTATGACCACATAATTAGTATTATAAGAGATGCTAACAAAAGGGTAAAATTAAGGTTCAGAGATTCATAGAGTTTAAGACCAGAAGGGACCAACAGATCGAGTCTGACCTCCTGCATATTACAGGCAGTTACATTTCACCCAGTTGCCCACATAATAAGTCTAATAACTCACGTCAGAAATGCAGTCTAATAACTTATGTCAGAAATGCAGTCTCCTTAGGTATCCCAATCCTTGTTTCGACACCCAGACACTAGACTTAACGATGAGTGGTTATTTAAAACCAGTTTCATCAACAAAGGGTTCTTCTGATCCAGCCACAGCCACATACCCAGGTCAATATATAATTCAGATCTTACCCAATAATCATGCTTTTGCCAATCTTTTAGTATCTAATATCTAAAGATTTATTTATAAGAGAAAAGAAAGAGGACAGAGTTAAAATGGTCAAAGGAATCAAGTACGCACAACAATTGCAGAGTTCCTGTATCAGGTTTGAAGCAGTGATGACATAAACTGCTGACTTATAATGTCTCTGGTAACATCTAAAAGATTGGAAGGTCCTCAATCCATTGGTTGTAATGCTCCTGTTAGTTAAAGTCCATAGTCCAGAGATCAGAGCAGGAAAGAGGCAAAATGGAGATGTTTCGAGGGCCTTTTATAGCTTCTCCCATGTCGAGGGAAACTCATTATTTCAAGCAAAGCCCTCAACACAGTTTGTGGAAAAGTACAAGCACGTCAGCACATCACAGGAGGCTCAGAAGGAATTTCCATGTAATAGCTACTATCAGCTGCTCCAGCCTGGGATGGAGCTGGAAACTGGAACTGAGGAGTCCTTCTGTTGTGTTAATTGGGTTAAAATTCCACCCAGCAGAAATCTGAGGGGGAAATTTTCATAGGTATTTCCCCTGCCATATTCCTTAGATGAAAGCTCATTGTGGATCTAAAGTCTACAGATTTTTTTCCATAACCGTTTTCTTTTCCTTTTTAGTTCTATTCAGACATTTTCATCTAGACTGCAGAAACTGGAGACGGTGCAGAAAAGAGCCAAAAAAATTATTCAAATGCTGGAGAAAATGTCTTTTAATGAGAGATTTTGAGTTCAACCTGCTTAGCTTATCAAAAAGATAATTTGATTACAGTGTATAGGTATTTTCATACACAGAAAATACTAGGTACTAAAGAGCTCTTTAATGAAGAAAGGTATAACAAGAACCAATGGCTGGAAGCTGAAGCCAGACAAATTCATATTTGAAATTTTTGACAGAGTGATTAACCCCTGGAACAAACTTCTAAGGGAAGTGGTGGATTTTCCATCTCTTGATGTCTTCATATCAAAACTTCCTGGAAGAAGAACTCTTTGGTTGATGAAACTGGTTTTAAATAACCACTCATCATTAAGTCTAGTGTCTGTGTGTCGAAACAAGGATTGGAATACCTAAGGAGACTGCATTTCTGACTTCTTGTTAGCCAATGTGGTGAGATGGAAGTTTACTTTTGTCACTGGCATGGTATATCTTATGGAAGAATAACGAACAGTTTTGGGGTAAGTCTACCCCATTTCTCAGCAGTTTGTCCTGAATCCGGTATTCTCAGTTGTGACCCACTGAGGCATGGTGACATCCCCCCCATAGACTTGAGTTGGAGCATGTTGTCACTCTGTGGGGATGGTGCATGTGTAGTCTGGTTAGCACTATGAGTTGTGAGGGGATAGAACATGCCCAGGGAAAATGGAATCTTCGTAGATTTTAGAGGTTAGGCAAATCTCTACTGAGCATATGCAAAATATAATTTTTCAAAGGCTTATATATTGGCTAAATTTGGGTGGATTTTCATGAGATTTCAAAAGGCTTCTGATACGAAGGCCACCCTCTGCCAGACTAAGTTCTTGCTGTAAAGCATGGGGGTGCTATAGCATTTAAAAGAAAAGGTCATTAGAATTTTCTTCCCTAGCCTCATTCTCAGAAATGGCAGAACACAGCATGGAAATTTGTATCCCAAATAGTTAAAGGTTAACTAAGTTACTAACTGAAAACAGGCTCATAATGGGAAGCATTAGGCAACCGTAAAACAGATGATGCTACCAGCCCTGATTATTATGTCCACCTGCATATTTGAAATGTGAATAATAAAAGTTAGGATTTTTTATATCTATATTAGATCACCTAGTCCAGGGGTTCTTAACTTTTTTCTTTCTGAGTCCCCCCTCCCCACAAATGCTATAAAAACTCCACAGCCTACCTGTGCCACACCTGTTTTTCTGCATATCCAATAGATTAAAATGGATGTATTAAATGGACTGGTATACAGTTAAACAAACACTATATATATATATATATATATATATATATATATATATATATATATATATATATATATATATATATATATATATATATATATATATATATATATATATATATAGAAAACAATATAGGTACAAAAATAAAAAATAAAACTGATTTTTTTTATTTACCAAGTGTGAAACTTGTTGCTGGTGCTGATCAACACTTCAGTCAAAATGATTGGGGGTATCTTTGACAAGCACACGCACATGTCATGGTCAATGTCAATCGTGGTTCAATACTTTGTTTTCATTGATGTAATGGCTGAAAATCTGGCTTTGCATAAGCAGGTGGTACTAAAGGAGATCAAAACTTTCAGCGCTGCAGAAGAAACAGTGATATATTCATTGGAACACACACACCAAAATTTCTCCAGTGGCATTTCTTTGAACCTGATTCTGAGGGAGCTGTCTGACGAAATGTCAATGAGCACTTCCAACAGTTTTGCTGGGACACTGGATGAAAGTTTAGCTTCAATGTTCTCACTCAAGGGATTTGTAGTGCACATGTGTGTAGCAGCTTGTTCTGTTGTGAGTTTGGGAAAATAAGCATTAAATTTGTTAAGCAGACCAGACAGATGTGCTGCTAGCTGAGGTTTAATTATGTCAAAGTCAGTGTTTCGTTCCTGAATGAAAGAAACATATCAGTAGTGGCCCCCCAGAAATGAACTTTCCAGAGTTGTAGTTTTCTTCTGAATACCTCAATTCTTTCACACTGGGCAATAAAAATTAGTGTTTCCACCTTGCATAGCATTTCACTGAATATGTCTGCGAGGTTACCCAGTTTTGCCAGCCACACTTTATCTTTCAGCACTTCGGCAAGTTCACGTTTTTTATCAGCTAAGTACATAACTCTTCCTTGAGATTAATATATGCGGAAGCATCTCACCTCTGTACACATGAGCAAGGAATGGTGCTCTGTACCCACCTCCTCAAAGTGAAGCAAAACACCTCGAGTTTGTTGCTCTGGATTTAATAAAATTAACGAGCGTTACTGCTGTGTTCAGACCACTGTGAAGACCTGATTCAATATCTTTTGCCTCTTACACCTCTCAGTGTAAAAAGCTGGGTATCCAAATAGCGCGAGGTGCAACGCCTTTTATTTTTTGCACAACACCAGAATGCTTTCCGGTCCTTGCTGATGCTCCATCAGGGCAGACCCTGATGCAATTAGTCCAACTGCTTTCTGTTGAAATCATAAAATCATCGAACAGTTTGCAAATGTTGTCTGACTTTGTTGTCCTGGATCAATGCTGGACCTCCTGAGGTAGCCCTCAGTACTGCAGCCAAGAGCGTCATCTCATGGTCACTGCAGAGGCCATCCTTCTAGCTGCTGCGTCGGCTACATCCAGTGCTGCCTGGAGTGAGGCTTTCGCTATGTTCTTTCCCTCCTCTAAGAAAGTGGAGAACTCTTGCCTGAAGTCCTGCAGCAACAAGTCTTTAAATTTCAACAAGAAGTCCCACATGTTGTAATTGTACCTCCCCAGAAGGACTTGCTGGTTTGAGATACACAGCTGTAGTCCACCTGTTGAATAAATTTTTCTGCCAAAAATTGAGTTTCCTTAAGTCTTTCTGTTTGGGGGTAGCAAGTGCTTGGACTTGTCTATCCCTCTCATTGGCCGCTGATATGACTAGAGAGCGTATAAGTACTCGTACTCCTTGGCTGACACATAGTATTTCTTCTCTGCCCTCTTCAAAGAGAGAAGATGGGATTTGCCACATGGCTCTGATTGGACCCATTATGGCCACGTTAATGGGTAGGGCCACCTTAGATGGTGCTGCTGCAGCCAAAATGTCAATGAGGCTGCAGGAATACTCCTTGAGCTCCTCAATCTCTAGTCCCAGGTTAGCTTCTATCCTCTTTAGAAGCTCCTGGTGGGTTCTAAAGTTATCTTGTGGCAGCAAGCCTCTTGGTCCCAAGACGGCCTCATCTGGGGAGGAGGAGGAGGCCTGTGCCGGAGGGAGAGCCTTCTCTTCTTCTGCCTCTATTACTTCCACTGGGGTCACGTCCTGTGTACTGGTACCAGGTTCAGTACCAGGGTCCAGGTCCAAGCAGAGCGGTGCAGAAATCTGTCTCTTGGATGCCGAGACAACGGACCCAGTACTGGGGGAAAGTCCTATGGTTTCCAGAATAGACACTGAATAGGCCACTGTCCACCTGCCCAGGTACCCGTGGGGGACCTGCATCGGGATCCAGTGGAACATAGGGAACCAGTGGCAGTTCTTGGGATGGATCACCTCAGATTCTAACAGAGTCCTCCTGAAGTGACCATGGGAGAGTAGTACCCCTCACTTTCGCTGTATGGTGCCAAGGATCCTGGGACTGGTGCTGGACTGGGGACAACCTTGCAGAAGAAAGGAGGGTCAGCCTGCCCCAGGAAGGTAACAAAGGTCTCAGTGCCAGAAAGGATCTCTGAGCACCATGCTCTCTCCTGCTCATGCTCATCAGAGCCAGCAGCTGTCCCATCGGGGTAGGCGGTACCAGGAGCGATAACAAGTTCTTGGCTGCTGCAAAGGTTTCCCGCGTAGAAGGCACTGTAATTCCTCTGGTGCTGTGATAACTTCCAGGCATTGCAGGGGGTTCTGCACTGGACTCATCGTTCCTCGAGGTCAGAGCTGCGCAATCTACGGCCCGCGGGCCTGTCCTGCCCAGCCCTTGAGCTCCCAGCCAGGGACTCTATCCTTCCAGGCCCTCCGCTGGTATCCCCCCTCCTCTGCAGCATCAGCACTCCGCGCTGCCAGCGCAGGAGGGGGCTGCACTGCAGGGGCAGGGGAGAGCAGGAAGGGAGGCTCACCTGCATCCTCAGGGGAGCAGACGGGTGGTGCGGATGGCGGGAGCGCGGCAAACACAGGCAGAGCACCAGGTGGCAGTGCAGCCGGCTGGAGAGAAGTGGCGCTTTGAAGGGGAAACTGCCGCTTCTCTCCGGCTGCGCGGCTGCACCTGCTCCTCCTGAGTCCTCCGCCCATGTTTGCAGGGCCACATTCTGAAAGGGGATTTGGGAGGGGGTAGATGGGGGGGGGGCTCCGGGGGGCCTGTCAGGGAGCAGGGGGGATTGGACAGGGAGTGGGGTCTCATGGGGGCAGTGGGTCCCAGGAGGCGGCGGTCAGGGGACAAGCAGTAGGGGGGGTTGGATGGGTCTGGGGTTCTGAGGGGGGGCAGTCAGGGGGCGGGAAGTGGGAGGGGATGGATAGGGTTAGGGTTTGGGGAGGCACAGCCTTCCCTACCCAGCCCTCCATACAGTTTTGGAACCCCGATGTGGCCCTCAGTCCAAAAAGTTTGCCCACCCTGCTCTAGGTAGATTCAATGGTGCTGCCATGGTACTGGGGGTGGAGGAGTGCCCAATGTGGGTTGCACTCCACTGCCTTCCCCTTGTTTGCCTTTCTTTGGCATGCGAGAATGCCTTCTTTTGGAGTAAAGGAGTACTTGTGGCACCTTAGAGACTAACCAATTTATTTGAGCATGAGCTTTCGTGAGCTACAGCTCACTTCATCGGATGCATGCCGTGGAAACTGCAGCAGACTTTATATATACACAGAGAATATGAAAAAATACCTCCTCCCACCCCACTGTCCTGCTGGTAATAGCTTATCTAAAGTGATCATCAGGTGGGCCATTTCCAGCACAAATCCAGGTTTTCTCACCCTCCACCCCCCCACACAAATTCACTCTCCTGCTGGTGATAGCCCATCCAAAGTGACAACTCTTTACACAATGTGCATGATAATAAAGTTGGGCCATTTCCTGCACAAATCCAGGTTCTCTCACCCCCACACCCCCCTCCCAAAAACCACACACACAAACTCACTATCCTGCTGGTAATAGCTCATCCAAAGTGACCATTCTCCCTACAATGTGCATAATTAAGGTGGGCCATTTCCAGCACAAATCCAGGTTTTCTCACATCCCCCCCACCCCCATACACACACAAACTCACTCTCCTGCTGGTAATAGCTCAGATTTAAACTTGGAGAGTGGTCAGTTTGGATGAGCTATTACCAGCAGGAGAGTGAGTTTGTGTGTGTATGGGGGTGGGGGGGATGTGAGAAAACCTGGATTTGTGCTGGAAATGGCCCACCTGATGATCACTTTAGATAAGCTATTACCAGCTGGACAGTGGGGTGGGAGGAGGTATTTTTTCATATTCTCTGTGTATATATAAAGTCTGCTGCAGTTTCCACAGCATGCATCCGATGAAGTGAGCTGTAGCTCACGAAAGCTCATGCTCAAATAAATTGGTTAGTCTCTAAGGTGCCACAAGTACTCCTTTTTCTTTTTGCGAATACAGACTAACACGGCTGTTACTCTGAAACCTGTTCTTTTGGAGTGCTGCTTCTTAAGTTTCTTCCTCGGCACAGGAGTTGGAAAACAGTGCCAAGAAATGCACGGTGCCAGAAGTGCGCTTTGCAGGTCTAAGAGTGGCTTCCATTAGGATAGCCCTCGGTCTAGTCTCTCTGTCTTTCTTCATATGAGGCTTAAAGTTCCAAAAAATCTGACAGCACTTTCAAATGTGAGCCTCTCCCAGACACTTCAGACAACTGGAGTGTGGATCGCTCACTGACATAGGCTTGCCACAAGAGGCACAAAGTTTGAAGCCTGGGGTATGTCTGGCCCCAGGAGGGAAGGAAGCTCCTCTATGCTAAAGGAGGGGGGCTATCTACACTAATACCATTTACAATACTAATAAACTAAATTACAGAGAAGAAAACCGCTGAAAAACACCTTACCAAAGCAAGAAGAGATCTTCCAGTAACCATCTTGGGCGGTAAGAAGGAACTGAGAGGGTGCGAGGCCAGCAGCACCCCTTATGCCAGCACATGAGCATGTGGCATCAGAGGCCACTAAAGTCAGCTTGACAGATACCACTGAGGGAAAAAGCTCTGGCAATGGTGTGGCACATGCACACCTAATGTGGAATGAACACGAGCAAGTGCTCAAATAAGAACTGGAGTTCTTTGAGATGTGTGTCCTGTGTATGCTCCACTTCAGCTGTGCATGCACCTCATGAGCCTTTGATTGGAATTTTTTGGTAACAGTGCGTATTCAGCCTGCACATGGACTCTAGACATTCTCATGTCCCATACAAGAATATACAAAGCTATGCAGGTAAACAGCCCTCAGTTCCTTCTCTACCATGAAATCCTGTGAAACTCTGATGCAGAAGGGAAGGAGGGAAGGTAGTGAAGCACTCAGAGACGCACATCTTGAAGAACTCCAGCTACTGCACAAGGTGAGTAGTGTCTTGGACATTCCCCTGGTGTTATCTGGACTGGTGATCTGCTAGGTCACTCCAATCCTTGACTCTGGGAGACAGCCTTACCCTGCTCAGCTGTGAGAACCCCCACTCTGGGGCTGTTCATGCACAGCCTTTGGCACATAAGCTGCTTGGATTGTGCAACTGAATGATGCTAGCCAATATCTCTTGTCCCAGACGCAACCCTAGGAGCCTCTGTCTTGCAGTGTCCAGTTATGCTTGCAGGACACTGCAAGCTTATATGAGTTTGTCAATTTAACAAAGAAATTGATATGCACCAGGCTTCTTAACCCAAGGGGAGTCTCTGACATGCTCCAAACCAAACACACTGCCTCAGGTAGAATAAATAAATGTATTAACTACAAAAGATAGATTTTAAGTGATTATAAGTCAAAGCACAAGAAGTCATATTTGGTCAAATGAAATACAAGCAAAACGCATTCTAAGTTGATCTTAACACTGTCAGTGCCCTTACAAACTTAGATGCTTCTCACCACAGGCTGGCTGGTTGCCCTTCAGCCAGGTTCTCTCCTTTGATCAGCACTTCAGTCACTTGGTGGTGGTCTGCAGATGTACGTGGAAAAGAGAGAGAGAGAGAGAGAGAGAGCGCGTGCATGGCAAACGTCTCTCCTTTTTATCATGTCCTTTCTTCCCTCTTGGTTTTGCCCTCCCCATCCTTTCAGAGTCAGGTGAGCATTACCTCATCACGGTCCCATGATGAAGGGATGGGGGATGACTCACTCAAGAGTCCAACAGATCCTCTGTTGCTGCCTAGGCCAGTGTCCTTTGTTCCTGTGAGGCTGGGCTGGGTTTGTCCCATACATGCCCTGATGATGTGTGAACAGCCCCTCTGCTCTTGGAGAATTTTGCCTGGGCCTCTGCTCCTGGAAAGTTTTTTCCTGGGCTTGTTTTAAGCCATGAAGACACATTTTCAGTCTCATAACTATATACATGGAATTACAACCTATAACATTACTATAACAACAATGCTCAGTGCATCATGAGCCTTCTGAAGACACCCGACATGACAAACTTTGCATTGGATACCACACAACCATATTATAAGGATGAACGTGGGGATACAGTGTTTTCCCCTAAGGCACAGTGTGTCATAATGTCCTCATGGGTTCTCCACTTGAGGTGACCCCGAAGCAGTATCCCCTGAAAGAGGAACAGCTTTGGAGCTGGATCCAATACAGAGGGACTGTCATGCCAACAGCAGCTTTTGATTTACAGGCACATACCAGACTTCAGTGTTTGAAAAAAAAATGCATTGATGTCCAGGTTGCCGCTTTGCAAATTTCAGGAGTTGGCACATTTTCTTTATAGTGTCATGGAGTTAGCTTGGGATCTTCTAGAATGAGCTATTCAAGGGGGCTGAACATTAGCAGCCCGGTAACAACCCACAAATCCACTTTGAAAGTCTTTGTGTAGAGATCATGGATCCTTTAGATCTGGTCACAACTGAGATAAATAGTCCAAAGGACTTTCTGAACAGTCCAAATAGAAGGCTAGTGCCCTTCTAATATTGGTGTGGCATTGGGGGGAAAAACACAGGAAGATGGATAACATGGTTAATTTGGAAATCAGAGAATATTTTAGGTACAAACTTGGGACATGGGCATAATGATACCTTATTCTTGAAGAGAATAGCAAATAGGCGAGGGAAAGTCACCTATTAATGATCCTAGTTTCCTGACTACACAAGCAGAAAAGATGGCCACAGAGAATGAATGTTTTCCTTGATAAGTGCAGCAGAGAAGACTTAGCTAGTGGCTCAAAGTGGGATGAACAAAGACTGAGAATCCCTCACAGGAGAATGAAAGGCTGTAATAGCTGTCAAATAAAAACTCTGACTGAACTCATGGAAAGATCTGACCTCTTTAAATCCAACAGGCAATCAAGAACAGCAAAGAGGGAAGTGTACACCAATTCATAGAATCAAAGAAGATTAGGGTTGGAAGAGACCTCAGGAGGACATCTAGTCCAACCCCCTACTCAAAGCAGGACCAACACCAACTAAACCATCCCAGCCAGGGCTTTGTCAAGCCTGACCTTAAAAACCTCTAAGGAAGGAGATTCCACCACCTCCTTAGGTAACCCATTCCAGTGCTTCACCACCCTCCTAGTGAAACAGTGTTTCCTAATATCCAACTTAGACCTCCCCCACTGCAACTTGAGACTATTGCTCCTTTTTCTGTCACCTGCCACCTCTGAGAACAGCTAAGCTCCATCCTCTTTGGAACCCCCATTCAGGCAGTTGAAGGCTGCTTTCAAATCCTCTCTCTCTTCTCTTCTTCAGACTAAATAAGACCAGTTCCCTCAGCCTCTCCTTGTAAGTCATGTGCCCCAGCCCCCTGATCATTTTTGTTGCCCTCCAATTTGTCCACATCCTTTCTGTAGTGGCGGGCCCAAAACTGGATGCAATACTCCAGATGTGGTCTCACCAGTGCCAAATAGAGGGGAATAATCACTTCCCTTGATCTGCTGGCAATGCTCCTACTAATGCAGGCCAGTATGCAGTTAGCCTTCTTGGTGACAAGGGAACACTGCTGACTCATATCCAACTTCTCATCCACTGTAATCCCCAGGTCCTTTTCTGCAGAACTGCTGCTTAGCCAGTTGGTCCCCAGCCTGAAGCGGAGCATGGGATTCTTCCATCCTAAGTGCAGGACTTGCACTTGTCCTTGTTGAACCTCATCAGATTTCTTCTGGCCCAATCCTCCAATTTGTCTAGGTCACTCTAGACCTATCCTTACCCTCCAGTGTATCTACCTCTCCCCCTAGCTTAGTGTCATCTGCGAACTTGCTGAGGGTGCAATCTATCCCATCGTCCAGATCATTAACAAAGACGTTGAACAAAACTGGCCTCAGGACCGGCCCCATGGCATTCCGCTTGATATCGGATGCCAAATAGACATGGAACCATTGATCACTACCTGTTGAGCCCAACCATCTAGCCAGCTTTCTATCCACCTTATAGTCCATTCATCCAGCCCATACTTCTTTAACTTGCTGGCAAGAATACTGTGGGAGACTGTATGAAAAGCTTTGCTAAAGTCAAGATATATCACATCTATCGCTTTCCCCATATCCACAGAGCCAGTTATCTCATCGTAGAAGGCAATCAGGTTGGTTAGGCATGACTTGCCCTTGGTGAATCCATGTTGACTGTTCCTGATCACCTTCCTCTCCTCCAAGTACTTCAAAATGGTTTCCTTGAGGACCTGCTCCATGATTTTTCCAGGGACTGAGGTGAGGCTGACCAGTCTGTAGTTCCCCGGGTTCTCCTTCTTCCCTTTTTTAAAGGTGGGCACTATATTTGCCTTTTTCCAATTGTCTGGGCCCTCCCCCGATCGCCACAAGTTTCCAGAGATAATGGCCAATGGCTCTGCAATCACATCAGACAATTCCCCCAGCACCCTCAGATGCATTAGATCTGGACCCATAGACTTGTGCACATCCAGCTTTTCTAAATAGTCCTTAACCCATTCTTTCACCACTGAGGGCTGCTCACCACCTCCCCATACTGTGTTGCCCAGGACAGCAGTGTGGGAGCTGACCTTGTCTGTGAAGACTGAGGCAAAAAAAGCATTGAGTACTTCAGCTTTTTCCACATCATCTGACACTAGGTTGCCTCCCCCATTCATTAGGGGTCCCACATTTTCCCTGACCTTTTTTTTGTTGCTAACATACCTGTAGAAACCCTTCTTGTTACCCTTCACATCCCTTGCTAGCTGCAACTCCAGTTGTGTTTTGGCCTTCCTGATTACACCTCTGCATGCTCAAGCAATATTTTTATACCTCTGCGTAGTCATCTGACCAAGTTTCCACTTTTTGTAAGCTTCCTTTTTGTGTTTAAGCTCACAGAAGATTTCAGTGTTAAGCCAAGCTGGTCGCCTGCCATATTTGCTATTCTTTCTGCACATCGGAATGGTTTGTTCCTGCGCCCTCAATAAGGTTTCTTTAAAATACAACCAGCTTTCCTGGACTCCTTTCTCCCTCATATTAGCCTCCTAGGGGATCCTGACCATCAGTTCCCTAAGGGAGTCAAAGCCTGCTTTTCTGAAGTCCAGGGTCCATATTTTGCTACTCTCCTTTCTTCAACCATCTCATGGTCACTGCTGCCTAGGCTGCCACCCATTGCTACTTCCCCTACCAATTCTTCCCTGTTTGTAAGCAGCAGGTCAAGAGGAGAATGGTCCCTGGTTGGTTCCTCCAGTAGTTGCACCAAGAAGTTGTCCCCAACACTCTCCAAAAACTTCCTGGATTGTCTGTGCACTGCTGTATTGCTCTCCCAGCAGATGTCAGGGTGATTGAAGTCCCCCCTTAGAACCAGGGCCTGTGTTCTGGAAATTTCAGTCAATTGTCTGAAGAAAGCCTCGTCTACCTCATCTTCCTGGTCCGGTGGCCTATAGCACACACCCACCACGACATCACCCTTGTTGCTCTCGCTTCTGAACTTAACACAAAGACTCTCAACAGGATTTTCTCTAGTTTCATACTGGAGCTCTGAGCAATCATACCGCTCTCTTACGTACAGTGAAACTCCTCCACCTTTCCTCCCCTGCCTGCCCTTCCTGAACAGTTTATATCCATCCATGACAGTGCTCCAGTCATGTGAGCTACCCCACGAAGTCTCTGTTATTTCAATCACATCAGAGTTCTTTGACTGTGCCAGGACCTCCAATTCTTCCTGCTTGTTTCCCAGGCTTCTTGCGTTCGTGTAAATGCACCTAAGATACCTAACCGATTGCCCTGCTTTCTCAGTGTGAATCAGGAGGCCTCCCCTACTGCACCCTCCTCCTTTTGTTTCCTCCTGGTATTCCACTTCCCCACTTACCTCAGGGCTTAGGCCACCGTTCCCTGCTGAACCTCGTTTAAAGCCCTCCTGACTAGGTTAGCAAGCCTGCCTGCAAAGATACTCTTCCCTCTCTTTGTTAGGTGGATCCCATCTCTTCCTAGCAATCCTTCTTCCCGGAACAACACCCCATGGTTGAGAAATCCAAAGCCCTCTCTCCAACATCACCTGTGTAACCACGCATTTACCTCCACAATTCGACGGTACCTACCTGGGCCTTTTCCTTCAACAGGGAGGATGGCTGAGAACACAACTTTCATCTCAAACTCCTTTATCCTTCTTCCCAGAGCCAGTTTTGAAGCTAAGTATTTCGAATAGACTTCTTTCTGCGGTTTAATAGGACCTCTTGTATCTCTGTCACATAAGAAACCTCTACCCCAGAGAACTATTGAAAACCCAAGCTCTATGTTGAAGGATGGCCAAGTCTAGATAGTGTTCAACTGGAATCCTGAGACAGCGGATGGGAAATGGTCAACACTGCAAAGGAAGCGAGGTGAATCAGGTAAGGGTACCAGACTTGCCTTGGACAAGCTGATGCAACTAGAATGACTCTGGCTTTGTCTTGTTTGATCTCGTTCAAAACCCTTAGAATTAATAGTATCAGAGAATGTGCACAGAGAAAGTCCCTTATCCAAGAATGAGAAAGGTGTCTTCCAAGGACTGATGATTCAGATGCCCCAGCAAACTGAATTTCTTGCACTGTCTGTTGGCAGCAGTTGTAAAGAGGTCCATTTTTGGAAACCCACCAGGTCAGGAAAATCTGTTTGAGAATCCAAGGGTCCAGTTCCCACTTGTAATCCTGGGAGAAGTATTTGGTCAGATCACCTGCCATGGTGTTCTGCATGCCTGAGAGGTTAAGAGGCTGAAATGAGAATGTGATAGGCTATACGCTAATTCCATTGTTTTATTGTTTCAGCATAAAGAGAGGGGAATCTTGCTTCTCCATGATGATTTATATATAACATGCAGGCTATGTTATCTGGCATGACTTTGATGAATTTGTTCAGTTAAGGGAAGGAAGTGGATACGTGACGCATCTGAAGTTGTGATGATAATAGGAGGAGGCTAGGTGAAAGGAAATCATGCATTGGACTCTGGACAAGTCTTTCCACCAGCTGTGTGAGTGTATCCCCTGACAAGGGACAGATACCAACTTGTCTAGACCATGTTTGTTCAGGATACAGACTGTTCTGCAACAACTCTGGAAGCAGCAAAGGTGCAGCCTGGTGTGTTGTGTTATGAAAGTACAAGCTGCCATATGACCCAGCAGTTGGAGGCAACTTCTTGCTGTTGTCTGGGGGCTTATTTCAATCTTGGCAATAAGGCTTGTCAGTGTTGTAAATCTGTCCACAGGGAGGTAAGCTCTACATGTTACAGCATCCAGAGAAGATCCTATGAAGTCTATCTGTACAACTGGAATGAAAATGGACTTTCTGATTGAGCTGAAGTTCTAAGCTGCAGATAAGGACATGGCTGGCTATATTGCAGAGAGAAATATGGTGTACAACCAGCTCTTTAATAGCCAATTGTTGAGATAGGGGAAGATGATTATTCCCTGCCAACAAACATAAGTGGCTACTACTGCCAGGACTTTGGAAAATACTCTTGGCACAGATGAGAGGCCAAAGGGGAGTACTTGATACATGAAGTGATGCTGGCCATGTTTGAAATGAAGAAACCTCTTGAGAGAGGGGTGATTGCAATCCTCGACCTTCAGATCATGTATGGCTAACCAATCCACAGAATCTAATGATAGAATTACAGCTATGATCCTGAATGTCTGATTTCACTAAGGTGTTTTGAAGTATGAGATCTAAAACTGATCTCCATCCACCATTCTTTTTTGGAACCAGAAAATACTTGGAATAAAATCCCTTCCCCTCTGTGGTGGACTGGAACGGATTCTACAGCCTCTATGCTTAGAAGAGAGGTAGTCTCCTGTCTCAGCAAATGTTTGTGAGAAGTGTCCCTGAGAAGGGATAGGGACAGGAGTGGGATGAGGGGATGGAGGTAAAATGGATGGAGTAGCTTGATGTTATAATTTTCAAAACCCATTTGTTGGATGTACTTTGTTCCCATGCAGCTCAAAAATGGAAGAGACTGCCTCCAAAGGGAGGGAGGTGGGTAGTGTGGCGTAGCTGAAGATTCCCAAGGTGGGGATGTTCTGGGCCTTTGACCACGCCATCAAAATTGAGTGGTGTCGAAAAGACCTGAAACTGCAACCATTTTTTGGTATCTCCATCTCTTAGGTGGTTCGGCCAGCCTATGAATGCCGGAGAACTGGAACGGATGGGATCTCTGTGTTGGGATCTATTAAATTTTTTATTTGCCGGTGTGTATATACTGAGAGATCTGAGTGTGGCCCTCAAATCCTTTATAGTGTGCATGGATTAATCAGTAGACTCACTGAGAAGTTTTAGTCTATCAAAAGAAGGTCTTTTATGGCATTTTGGACCATCCTAGAAAACCTCAACTGCTTCATCCAAGATGTTTGATGCATGACAGAAGCAGAGACGGAAGGTGCTTCAATGTCAGATACATCTAGGGAAGCTCACAACCAGGTGCTTGCTAAGAGCTGAGTCAGTTATGAACTCAGCCTGGAACTATTCCTAATGTTCTGGGGGAAGATGATTAATAAAAGTGTTGAGTTTATTGTAGTTGGTGTGCCATCTTTGCCATCAGAGCTGATAATTCACTATTCTAAACTGGGGGGGGGGGGTTATGGAAGAGTAGTTTTTACATCCAGCAAGGTTGAAGGGCTTCTGGTCTTTATCATATGATATGAGTTATTATGCTGTTAGTATTGCCTACCATGCTTACTAACAGTCTCTACAACTAAACAGTTGGGTGGAGGGTGTGAAAATAAAAACTTGTATTTTTTTCTGGAACATAATACTTTTTATTTGCATCTGTCAGACTCCAGCTAGTTTTGGCAGGACGCAGTGGAGACTCATTTACTGGTAAAGCTATGCAACCAGAGGGTGTCCTGTGGAGGATGTCCAAGAGCTTAAGTTGAGACACTTGCATCTTCTCCAGTGGGATCTGAAGCGAGTCAGCAATCTGTTCCATCAGCTCCTGAAACTGTTTAAAATCGTCAGTGTAAGAGGGAAGAGAAGGTATCACAGCCTCATCTGGTGGAGATATTAGTTTGTGGTGTCACCTCCTTGATCACTTTAGTCGATTGCTCCTCAAAAGACTCCTCGTTTGGTTGGGGCTCTTGAGAAGGGAGAGACGGAGCAGGAGACTGCCCTTCATGATGCTCCCCAAGGAACAGCTAGGAGCCCTTGATACTTGCTGATGACAGGCTACCACCAGTAACAATAAAGCCATTGTGGTAATCATAAGGTAGGCAGGAGGACTTCAGTGCTGCTCATACCAGTGAGAAGGGGCTAAAGGTAGAAGCCCCAAGGGCACAACTTTCTCAGTTAAGATGTCTGGAAAAATGTTTCTGTGGCGGTATGTAGGGAACCACTGCACAGAGATCTAGGAATCTGAAGAAGAGTCTTCAGCATAGTCTAGAGAAGAAGCAGACACTGAAGGCAAGAATGGTTGTCCATATAGTGCTGATGATATCAGAGGAAGGTAAGGTCTCTGAGACTTGGGAGATCTCAGCACCAACAATTGTTTGATAACCATTAAAAAAACCAGAAATTGTGGCACCTCAGACACTGACAAGTCCTTGGAGAATCTAAGCTCCTGCAGTACGGGGTAAATCTCTACCAGGACTGGATGAGGCTCCAGATTAACTGGTGTCAGTACTGAGGATGTTGACAGTAGTATCTTGTTCAGCCAATGGTCCTGGTACTGAGGATGATGACCTCAGAAAGACCAATGTTGTAGTACTGAGGTTTGCATGGTATCACGGGTTCTTTGATGACCTCAAGATCTTCTGAGAGCTCCTGATACCAGAGAGAGCTTCCTGGAACCTGAAGTCTCCAAAATGGTCATTCTTGATGGTGACCAAACCTTTTTTTGAATTAGGCTTTCTATAAGGAGAGCCAGCACTCCCTCCCCATGAGACGTCTACTGGTACCTCTGTGTTCTTATCCCACAAAGATCTAGGTAGGGAGGTTGAAGGGGCACTGTGCTCACTTGGAGGCCAATGTTCCAGGTCTATGTCTGTGGGCTGTATCTGAGGCTGGTCAGAGGGAACCTTCCGTCATGAGGAGCCTAAATTTAATCTCGTTTTTTTTTCAAAATATGCTTTTAAAAGCTGAGTAGATCTTGCACTTGGCTGGAATGTGGGTGTGTCCCAGATAGTGGATACACCAGGCATATCTGTTGCTCACTGGTGTAGATTCCCAGCAGGTACGGCAACGCTTGAATCATGGGGATTCTGGCATGCCAGGTTGATGACAACTCCCAAGGCAAACCCCTCAGAAAGGGGGGTTGATGGGGAAAGGGAATATAATCAGAAAACCTCCAATTAACTGAAGTAGTATAATTAACAAAAGAACTAAATAAACTGAACTGGAACTAAGAACTTGAGGCTAAGCTGGATACTCCACCTCAGGCTGTTGAGCAGTTGAGAAGAAACCAGGTGAGATTCACCTGCACAGCTCTATATATCCTTGGTACGGGGCATGAGCATATCTAGAGCACATGCATGGGGCGAAAGGGCACTGCTACTGAAAATCTCTGATCAAAAGGTACAAGAGGCATATTGTGCACCTGCACTGGAACACCCACAAGGACACTACTCAAAGAAGAATTATGAGTTACTTACATCCTTGTTTTTGGACTTTGCTCCATATCTTCCTAGTGATTTCCATTTTCAATTTCAGAAACACATACATAATATTATTGAAAAATAATACATTACTCAGAGTAAATTAATACAATCACATTTGTATCTAAAACATCTAAAATGTATTTTAAAAATATCTAAAATATATGCTCTAGGAATTATTTGGGGAAGTTCTATGGCTTGTGTTATACAGGAGGTTAGACTTGATGATCACAATGGGCCCTTCTGGCCTATGAATCACTACATAATTGTAAAACAAATCCAAATTATTTAAATTCAAGCTTTAATATATACCTGGATGAAAAAAATGTAGAAACACTCAGTTTTCACAAACTTTGTCTGCAGACATATTATTGCCATATCATAGTCTGCTTTAGGAGTTCAATTTGATACATGAGTACCATATTAACAGCTGATTTTTTAATTTCTCTAACCCCCTGATTCTCATAAGAAGGTTGAGTCTATGCCATAAGGTGATAGAACACATATTGGTGGAGCAAGTTGGCTGGAGCATCTGGAAAAGGTTATGGAGGGATGAACAGGGAAACAAAATATCCAACAAAATATTTACCTAATATCACCAAGAATATTTGTTTCTATGCTCATCTCTCTTGTCTGTTGAATGATAAACTCTTTGGGGTAAGGCCTTTCTTTTCTTATGTGTTTGTACAGTCCCTGTCACATTTTGGGAGCTTCCACACTATAAATAATAAACTAATAATTATTATAATCATGCTGTATTGGCATGATCCAAGTGAAAACAAACATCAGTTACCTTGTAATGGATTCCCATGCTCCTTTTTCTTCTGTAACCCCAACACTAAGGAGATCTTCATCAATTTTATCAGGTTTTTTTTGTACCTAGTCATTAAAAAAAGTAGCATTCATGTAATTTGAGAGGTTAGTTAGTAAATACAGTAGCTGTAAAATGGACCTATTGGCCAGTTTTAATTCAGCAAGTTTTCTAATTCAGCAAGTTAATTCTTTAATGGTTTGAAATTACACTGTAACAACACCATTTCATACTATTCAAATGTAAGTATTTTGTACATAGTGTAGACTTAATCAGTCCTGTCCACCCGATCTTGAATTTTTTTTTCCATACTAGCATATATTCTACAATGTTATCTATATACATTTCTCAGATTCAGTCCTCTTCCTTTCTTAGCTATGTGACCCATCCTTTCCTTGTACTTTGTAAAATTTGCTCCAGGCATGCCAGAGAGTAGTAACTGATTATGCAACAACTGTTTACACAAGATCATATGGGGATTCACATCCTCAAATCAAAGAGCAGGCTTAAGCACTCTGTGTTTGTATATGTAAAGAGTAATTAATAATACACAAAACTAGTGCAGCCTCCTTTCCATCTTTGCTCATAAAAGGTAGGCTATCAGTATGTGACACAGACCATAGTTAGGGGAAACATGCTGTTGCACTGCCCTTGAAGCAGCCCACGAGGGAGATTGTGAATCACAAGCTCCCTCCTTGTCTCCCCCGTGCTCTGGAGAAGGAGAAAACTGTGACAGATTCGTACCTGTCATAGTGTATGTGTAAGGGGACTGTTGCCCCCTTACTAACATTGAGTGGGAATGTTTTGGTTGGCTAGCTCCCAGTACAAAAGGGGAAGGGTCGATGGGGAATCAGGACCCTGAGACTGACATTCCCCAGGAACAATGGGGAGAGGCCAATGCTCCAGGTCAGCCTGAATGACAGGGCAGGCAGGCTAATCAGGGAGTCAGGAGGCCAGAGGGTCCCGCCCTCCGTGTAAGCTGGAATTGCCTCGGTCGGACAGAGTGGGGCCGAGGTAAAGAGAAAGCAGGGGCCCAAGCTGCGCTGGGGAGCAGAGCTGTGCCAGATCCAGAGGGGCCAGAAAAGCAGCCCAGAGAGAGTAGACTTGCCCTGGGAGGACAGCTGCAACAACCAGAGCCAGAGGGGCCAGAGAAGCAGCCCAGAGAGGTGGAGACAGAGCAGCAGCAGTGCTGAGACAGAGTGGTGGAGCTGGGGCTGGAACAGTCCGGCGCCGGGTGCAGTGAACAGCTAGGGAGAGTGAGGGGGACTCTGGGCAGCAGGCCCAGCACAGGGAGAGGCCTCAGCCAAGAGGCTCTGCAGGCCAGGCTTGGAGGGTGATCGTAACCCCGACAGGGTGGGGGCAACACTGGGAAGAAGGAGTTAGACTACGACTTAGAGCCTGAGAACTTGTAGCCACCACCAGAGCAAGTGTCCAACCCGCAGCATCCCTGCAGCACAGCCAGGGCCTGAGAAGGCGGCCTGGGACCTACAAGAAACAGACTGTGAATTGTCCTGACATTCTAGAGACACTATTTGTAATGTTCCCTGCCACAGAGCAGGGTGATGTGTTTTCCTTTAACCTTTCCCATTTTTCCTTATTCCTTTTTAAACCAATTGTTGATTAAATCAATTGTATTTGCTTTAAATCATATGTAATGATCAGTGGGTCAGGGAAGTGTCCAGTGTAGAGAGAGTACCCTGGAGTGGGGACACCCTAGCCCCTTTCCTAGGTGACCACAGCAAGGTTGGGGGTCAAGCCCCCCAGGAATCCTGGGCCCAGCCTTGTTGGGGTTACAAGGACTCTGCCAGACAGCAGAGTGGAAGGGGAGTCCTCAAGGGCAGGGAGGCCTCTGGGGAAAGGAAGCGGGAGCGAGGACTCAGACCCTTCCGCTAGCCCATTTCATCGGGGTAGTGCAGAAGCCAGGAAAGTTCCCTACAATAGCAGGACCATTCCCCCGCTTACATATGCTCCTCAATGCACCTTATACCCCCTCTACTCTCTTGTGCCAAAGTCCAAGATGGGCCATGTTCGGGCCCAGTAGCTTCAATTGAATTTACTAGATGGCCTTACTCTCTGAACTACATATCTGCAATCCACATACATTTTTCAAACACTTGAAGTGTCTGAATGTATGTAATTCTATCCAAAATTAATTTAGATTTTTTTTTGGTATTGTCAAGCTAATGTTATTAGCTTTGTGTCAGTACTGAATCAGTAAAAACCTGTGTTTTTTTTAGTTTCTTCACAGCAAGTGTCTCTGAAGATATAGCCTACATCTGATTTATGATAAGACTGCAGTCTAATTTAAATTAGATACTATCTGCCACATTTGATACAACTCTACTTATTTAAATTACTTGGTTACAACAGATCAAGGGGACACTAACTTTCCAACCATATCATTTACCTAATTTTGACCCAGATTGTGTACTGAGGCTGAACATGTGGATCTCTCTGTATCTGCACGGTACAGGGTTGGGTCAGCTGCCTCTATGGCATTTTATCCCATTTCCCTCAGATCCTGAAAACTTACATCCATGGGACTGGGGAGGAGACTCAGAGGAAACATGTCCTGTTGCCTCTGCCCTGTAGCTCTGTACCTTTCTCAGCCTCTGAAGGTCCAAAACTGGGACACACTGTATGAAGAAGTCTCAAAATGAGAAACTAAAAAAATAATAATGCTGGAAACATGAAGTACTGTGGGATTCCTTACTCCTTTACAATAGGTAACTCTTCACATAACAGGGGGTAGCCGTGTTGGTCTGTATCCACAAAAACAAGGAGTCCAGTGGCACCTTAAAGACTTAACAGATTTATTTGAGCATAAGCTTTCGTGGGTAAAAACCTCACTTCTTTAGATGCCTTGAGTGAAAGTTACAGATGCAGACATAAATATACTGACACATGAAGAGAAAGGAGTTACCTCACAAGTGGAGAACCAGTGTTGACAGGGTCAATTCCATCAGGGTGGATGTAGTCCACTCCCAACAATAGATGATGAGGTGTCAATTTCAGGAGAGGCAAAGCTGCTTCTGTAATGAGCCAGCCACTCCCAGTCTCGATTCAAGACCAAATTAATGGTGTTAAATTTGCAAATGAATTTTAGTTCTGCTGTTTCTCTTTGAAGTCTGTTTCTGAAGTTTTTTGTTCAAGTAGAGCTACTTTCACATCTGTTATAGAATGTCCAGGAAGATTCAAGTGTTCTCCCACTGGCTTTTGTGTGTTACTATTCTTGAAGTCCGATTTGTGTCCATTTATTCTTTTACGTAGGGACTGTCCGGTTTGGCCAGAGTACATGGCAGAGGGGCATAAAGATGTAGAAGCTCTTTATACCAATATTCCACGTGAGGATGGACTACAAGCTGCCAAGAACAGTAACCCTGATAAGACCACGGCACACCTGGTGGCTGAGCTTTGTGACTTTGTCCTCACACACAACCATTTCAGACTTGGGGACACCTTATACCTTCAAGTCAGTGGCACTGCTATGGGTACCCACATGGCCTCACAGTATGCCAACATCTTTATGGCTGACTTAGAGCCACGCTTCCTCAACTCTTGTCCCTTAGCGCCCCTCCTCTACTTGCGCTACATTGATGACATCTTCATCATATGGACCCACGGGAAGGAGGCCCTTGAAGAATTCCACCTGAATTTCAACAATTTCCACCCCACCATCAACCTCAGCCTGGGCCACACAAGAGATCCACTTCCTGGACACTATAGCGCAAATAAGTGATGGTCACATAAACACCACCCTATACTGGAAACCTACTGACCGCTATACTTATCTACATGCCTCCAGCTTCCATCCAGGACTGATCACACAATACATTGTCTACACCCAAGCCCTAAGATACAACTGAATTTGCTCCAATCCCTCAGACAGAGACAAGCACCTACAAGATCATTATCAAGCATTCTTAAAACTACAATACTCATCTGGGGAATTGAGGAAACAGATTGACAGAGCGAGACGGGTACCCAGAAATCACCTACTATAGGACAGGCCGCACGAGGAAAACAACAGAACAGCACTGGCCATTACGTGCATCCCCCAGCTAAAACCTTTCCAGCACATTATCAGCGATCTACAACCTGTCCTGGAAAACGATCCCTCACTCCCACAGACCTTGGGAGACAGGCCAGTCCTCACTTACAGACAACCCCCCAACTTGAAGCAAATACTCACCAGCAACTACACATCACAGAAACACTAACTCAGGAACCAATCCCTGTAGCAAACCTTGTTGACTACTCTGTCCCCATATCTACTCTAGTGACACCATCAGAGGACCCAACCACATCAACCACACGATCAGAGGCTCATTCACCTGCACGTCTACTAATGTTATATATGCCATCATGTGCCAGCAATGCCCCTCTGCCATGTACATTGGCCAAACCGGACAGTCCCTATGTAAAAGAATAAATGGACACAAATCGGACTTCAAGAATGGTAACACACAAAAGCCAGTGGGAAAACACTTGAATCTTCCTGGACATTCTATAACAGATTTGAAAGTAGCTCTACTTGAACAAAAAACTTCAGAAACAGACTTCAAAGAGAAACAACAAAACTAAAGTTCATTTGCAAATTTAACACCATTAATTTGGGCTTGAATAGGGACTGGGAGTGGCTGGCTCATTACAGAAGCAGCTTTGCCTCTCCTGAAATTGACACCTCCTCATCTATTGTTGGGAGTGGACTACTTCCACCCTGATCGAATTGGCCCTGTCAACACTGGTTCTCCACTTGTGAAGTAACTCCCTTCTCTTCATGTGTCAGTATATTTATGTCTGCATCTGTAACTGTCACTCCATGCATCTGAAGAAGTGAGGTTTTTACCCACAAAAGCTTATGCTCAAATAAACCTGTTAGTCTTTAAGGTGCCACCGGACTCCTTGTTGTCTTCACATAACCTCACTTTCATTATTCTTTATTTCTGATGTAATTTGCAACTATAGAAGTAAAGGGACACCAAATTTTTATGGAATGCAGGTAATTCTGGGACAAAAATGAGTGATATCCTTCAAAATGATGGACAGTTGAAAGGCATGCCTGTGGGGAATGCAGAGTAAAATTAAAAGAGCCAGCATCAGAGATGGAAAAATATCCTAGCATCTCCAACAGAGCAAAGATATTGGAAATGATAAGGGGATTGGGATGGAGGTGCGGCAGAGCTGGTGCAGGTGGCTCTGGTTTCCAGTTGATTGTAAGGAATCTGTTGGTTGTGGGAGCTAAGCCTTCTTGTTTCTTTCACCAGGGAGACCAGTCTTGCACCTTCAGAGATGAAAGAATTCATAGGAAATTCCACGAGGGAAAACTCAATCTTTCCAGTCACCTACACAGAATTTTTCTGTGTAAAGGACAACTTGGAACTTTGTATTTATAATAAAATTATAATTGAAAAAAAATTACTCCTTCATAAAAGTACCATGATATGTTATATATTATGGCAATACAAAAAACATGCAACAAATTAATTGATGGCATGAATCCATGCATCTGGGGATATAGTTATCAAAAATCTGAATAGTATAGTCTGACTTTCATCTTGCTGTTAAACATAACCCAAGACACCTGAGCATTATTAATATGTTTAAAGAAATAATGCACACACAAAATTATCTGCTTACATACTTTGACTTTGATGATTTTGCTCTTGAAGTTGTTTAATACTACAATAACATCTTCCAGGTGGACTGAAGAATCTGCTCCTTCATGGCTATGAGAAAAAACAACAACAGATATACAAATGTATACACTCCTTAAAATGTTACATATATTAAATTTTATTTTTATTTTATAACTGTTTACATTTGCTCAACCTAAAAATATCTGTGTACTATATGTCCTGCACTAGTTTTCTGATGTCGGAACCTTTCTCAATTTTTCTTCTTCACAGCGCTTAACAGGAGTCTCCATACAGTTATAGTAAAATGACTGATAGGTTCTTTCACAATAATTGTGCTTCATCACTGCATAACACAAGAGTGTCCCCATGACCACGTAAGACTTCGCATTTTCAAATACCAACACTTTCTTTGGAAAGAAGACTGTAAAATGACATATCTTGCCAAACTGAATACCTGAATGTTGAATTTTTATTCCCTTGACTACTAAAGAAAAACCTAAAAGCTATACTACTTGAATATTCTTCAGTCACATGAGGATTTAAAACAAACACCCTGTACTACATAAACGGGGATATTTATTGAGGTTTAAAGGAATTTCCAGTTTTATTAAGTACTAGAATTAAATATATGGTTAAAAATATTAAAAACAATTATATTGTTATATTAGTATCACTGCTTCTTGTTAAGGTTGCTCAACACTTCCCTGTAATGGGGCACACAAGAAATGGTTACTCACCCTGTGTAGAAATGGCAGTTCTTCAAGATGTGTCCCCCTGTGGGTGCTCCATTATCGGTGCACTTGAGCCCCGTGCACCTTTGATAAGAGATTTTTCATAGTGACATTCATTTGGCCCGCACATGCATGTTACTCCACCTCGTGCTCCATGCAGTTACTATATAGAACTGTACAGACTAACCGTCCTCAGTTCCTTCTCTACCACAAAGCCCCATGACAGTGAACTCTGAAGCAGAGAGGAGAAGGGGGGGGTAGTGGAGCACTCATAGGTACACCTATCTTGAAGAACTGCAGTTACTGCACAAGGTGAGTAACCATTTCTTGTGTGCCCCATTACAGGGAAGTGTTGAGTAACCTTAATAAGAAGCAGTGATACTCATATAACAATATAATTTTTTCTAATATTTTTCATCATATATTTAATTCTAGTACTTAATAAAACTGGAAATTCCTTTAAACCTCAATAAATATCCCTGTTTATGTAATACAGGTTTCAGGCAATACCATTTCTTCTTTGAGTAGTGTTCTTATGTGTGACTACTGAGCAGTTTCCCTTTAAAGAGGAGGGGGCTTTGGAGTCTAGTCCAGTATGGAAGAAAGTACCAGCTGAGCTGAACACAGTATTGGAAGCAGAGTCACAGATTATTGCACAGCGTTCAGCGAAAGTATGCTTAGAAGCCCAAGTTGCGGCTTTACATATTTCAGTGATAGAAACGTTTTTAAGAAAGACTGCGCAGGTGGAAATAAATCGTGCAGACTATTCTCGTATGTTAGTAGATGCTTTGAGATTATGATAATGGTAGCAGTTACTAATAGTCAGTTATCTACCTAGAAAGCCTCTGTTTAGAGATTGCAGCTCCCTTTGTTCTATCTGTGATCAAAACAAGCTGGAAGACTTCCTGAAAGGTTTAGTCCCATCTAGTTAGAAGACCAGAGCTCCCCTGATATCAAGCATGTTGAACATGCTTATCCCAGTGAGGTTTAGGTTGAAAAATGGGGAGGTGAATGGGCTGATTAATATGGAAATGAGAAACTATTTTTGGCAAAAAACTCAGGGTGTGGACATAATGTAACCTTGTCTCTGAAAAATACTGTAATTGTGGGATATGGCATAAGAGAAACTATTTCTACCACTTATTGAGCCAATGAGATGGCAACCAAAAATGCCGTTTTCATTAATAAATAGAGAAGTGAGCAGGCAGCCATAGGTTCAAACAGTGGTCTTGTAAGGCATGTAAGAATCAAACTGAGGTCCCAAACCAGAGTAGGGCATTTAACTGGCCGAAAAGGGTTACCCGGGCGTTCGAGGAATCTCACTGTTGTTGGATGGGCAAATATGGAGTAAATCTTTATTGGAGATGGAAGGCTGTGATGGCTGCCACATGAACTCTAATGGAGCTCAGTGATAACCTGAGGTCTGTAGTTCTGGAATGTAGTCCAGTATCTCTGGCAGCAAAGGGATAGCTCAGTGGTTTGAGCATTGGCCTGCTAAACCCAGGGTTGTGAGTTCAGTCCTTGAGGGGGCCATTTAGGGATCTGGGGCAAAAATTGGGGATTGGTCCTGCTTTGAGCAGGGGGTTGGACTAGATGACCTCCTGAGGTCCCTTCCAGCCCTGATATTCTATGATTCTATGAGGTGGTCGATGCAATGTGTTTGAGATCACACTAGCAGGCAAATCTTACTCATTTCTGTAAATAAGTGCAGCACGTAGACTGTTTCCTGCAGTGTGGTAACACCCTTTTTACTTGCTGTGAAAAGGCCATTTGTATGTCCATGAACCATCAAGCAGCCATGCTTTGAGTTGAAGGATTATGAGATTGGGGTGAAGGATCTTCCTGCTCTCCTGAGAGAGGAGATCAAGAATGGTGTGGACAGTAATCAGGAAGAACACACCCAGCTGTAAGTAAGGAAACCATGTCTGTCTGGGTCATGTTGGAACAATCAGAATAACTCTAGCCTTGTCCTTTCTTATTCCGAGTAGGACTCTGGATATCAGAAGAGTTGGGGGAATGTGTACAGAAGACCCGGTGACCACTGGTCCAGGCTGAGGTTGATGTTGGGATGGGAATTGTTGAAATCATGGTGGAATTCCTCAACTTCAACTTTGTGTAATGACACATCCACTCCCAGTCTCTAGCATTTGCTCAAGAAACTCCCTGAAAAAGCACAAGAACAAATCCGCACAGACACACCCCTGGAACCCAAACCTGAGGCATTCTATCTGCTACCCAAGATCCATAAACCTGGAAATCCTGGACGCCCCATCATCTCAGGCATTGGCACCCTGACTGCAGGATTGTCTGGCTATGTAGACTCCCTCCTCAGGCCCTACGCTACCAGCACTCCTAGCTATCTTCGAGACACCACTGACTTCCTGAGGAAACTACAATCCATCGTGATCTTCCTGAAAACACCATCCTGGCCACTATGGATGTAGAAGCCCTCTACACCAACATTCCACACAAAGATGGACTACAAGCCATCAGGAACAGTATCCCTGATAATGTCACGGCAAACCTGGTGGCTGAACTTTGTGACTTTGTCCTCACCCATAACTATTTCACATTTAGGTACAATGTATACCTTCAAATCAGCGGCACTGCTATGGATACCCGCATGGCCCCACAGTATGCCAACATTTTTATGGCTGACTTAGAACAATGCTTCCTCAGCTCTCATCCCCTAATGCCCCTACTCTACTTGTGCTACATTGATGACATCTTCATCATCTGGACCCATGGAAAAGAAGCCCTTGAGGAATTCCACCAGGATTTCAACAATTTCCATCCCAACATCAACCTCAGCCTGGACCAGTCCACACAAGAGATCCACTTCCTGGACACTATGGTGCTAATAAGCGATGGTCACATAAACACCACCCTATACCGGAAACCTACTGACCGCTATTCCTACCTACATGCCTCCAGCTTTCACCCTGACCACACCACACGATCCATTGTCTACAGCCAAGCTCTACAATACAACCGCATTTTCTCCAACCCCTCAGACAGAGATAAACACCTACAAGATCTCTATCAAGCATTCTTACAACCACAAAACCCACCTGCTGAAGTGAAGAAACAAACTGACAGAGCCAGAAGAGTACCCAGAAGTCACCTACTACAGGACAGGCCCAACAAAGATAAAAACAGAACGCCACTAGCCATCACCTTCAGCCCCCAACTAAAACCTCTCCAACGCATCAGCAAGGATCTACAACCTATCCTGAAGGACGACCCATCACTCACAAATTTTGGGAGACAAGCCAGTCCTTGCCTACAGACAGCCCCCCAACCTGAAGCAAATACTCACCAGCAACCACACAACAGAACCACTAACCCAGGAACCTATCCTTGCAACAAAGCCCATTGCCAACTGCATCCACATATCTATTCAGGGGACACCATCATAGGGCCTAATCACATCAGCCACACTATCAGAGGCTTGTTCACCTGCACATCTACCAATGTGATATATACCACCATGTGCCAGCAATGCCCCTCTGCCATGTACATTGGTCAAACTGGACAGTCTCTACGTAAAAGAATAAATGGACACAAATCAGATGTCAAGAATTATAACATTCATAAACCAGTTGGAGAACACTTCAGTCTCTCTGGTCACTCGATTTCAGACCTAAAGGTCGCAATATTAGAACAAAACGACTTCAAAAACAGACTCCAACGAGAGACTGCTGAATTGGAATTAATTTGCAAACTGGATACAATTAACTTAGGCTTGAATAGAGACTGGGAGTGGACGTGTCATTACACAAAGTAAAACTATTTCCCCATGTTTATTTCCCCCACCCCCCATTGCTCCTCGGACGTTCCGGTTAACTGCTGGAAATGGCCCACCTTGATTACCACTGCAAAAGGTTTTCTCTCTCCACCCCCTCCCCCCGGCTCTCCCTGCTGGTAACAGCTCATCTTAAGTGATCACTCTCCTTACATGTGTATGATAACACCCATTTTTTCATGTTCTATGTGTATATAAATCTCCTCACTGTATTTTCCACTGAATGCATCCGATGAAGTGAGCTGTAGCTCACGAAAGCTTATGCTCAAATAAATTGGTTAGTCTCTAAGGTGCCACTAGTACTCCTTTTCTTTTTATAAGCTTCAGTGACTCCCCTGAATGAGATGTTAGAATGGATGATACAAAAAAAATTAATGAAGAGAACAAAACACCAAATCAGTCTGAAATGAAGGTACAAAGTCTATCTTCATCCCTCACTGTCTATCACTGCTCAGAACACAGCCCTGATTAAAAACTGGAGATAGAAGCAGCTCTACTAAAAAAACGAACACGATATTGCAACATACATGTTTCAACATACATGCCAGCCAGGAAGAGAAAACTAGGACTTGTAGCATTTGTGGAAAAGATATTATCCAAGTTGCTTAACATAAATAGAGATGTAGTGTAATGAGACTGAAATGTTACCATGAATACAAGAATGTGGGCTGGCTCCATTATCCTCAGTCCCTATTTTATCTCTACTAGTTCCCAATTAACTAATACAATTCAGGATCAGCCTAATGAGGATTTTAAGTCTTTGCAAAATGTTACCTCATCCTCCCCACTCTATGTGGCTAAGCAGTAGAACCTTTAGGTAGATTGCTAATTTTTAGGAAAACCATTTCCATGAAGAGAGACTCACTGATACTCAACCTTTTAAATTTTACCCATCCAAGCCTTTTTTCCCCCCCACTGCATTTGCTAATCAGTATTATCATCATTGCTAGCTTTTTATTCCTATTTGCATATTGTTTTTGTTTGTTTTCCTTCTGTAAATTCCATATTTTTGCGAACGCTGTGACACTCTTTTACAAAATATTTTTGTAATTGTAAGTTACAACTGTGTTTGCTCAAAAATTAGGTTACTACTTACACAAATATTTGGTAGATGTCTTCCGATCTTCCTTTGCGTAATCTCAATGTCCACGCACCAGGATTTGCTTTCAACTGAAAATACCCCTGTAAGCAAAGAGAAATAGTAACACAGTCTGGTTTTATCAAAACTTTGGAAACAACCACCTTCACATGTAAACAGATTCTCCAGCATTCAGCACTGTCTGTCATCAAAGCTACTTACTACACACTCTCAGCTGCAATTCGAGCCCCGAAATCAGTATTACGGTAATGCAATCAAGTGCCCTCTCCCCTTTATGTTCACATCCACAAGCTCTTAGTGATAAAGAGAGTTGTTCCTGCCTGAATATGGAATTTATATAAAGAATTTTCTTCTTCTTTCTCCTTTATGCCACTTTTCCTGGTGAGGGTTGTGGCTGCAGCATGGAGAGTAGGGAGGACCAAACCTCCTTTTCCTCCGCAACAGGAGGTTCCAGGTGCTCCTGGGGGATTCCCTGACATTCCCAGGCCAGCCAGGATATGTAATACCTCCAGTGTGTCCTTGGTCAGCCTCAGGGCCTCTGCCCCATGGGATGTGTCCAGTAGAGTTCCAACGGAAGCCTCCCGGGGGCATCCTTATCAGGTGCCCGAACCACCACCTTAACTGGCTCTTCTTGATCAGGAGGAGTAGTGGCTCTACTCCGAGGCCCTCCTGAATAGCCAAGCTCCTCACCCTATCTTGGAGAGTATGCCCAGCCACCCTGCAGAGAAACCTCATTTCCGCCACTTATCCCCACGATCTTGTCCTTTCGGTCATTACCCAAGGTTTGTGACCATAGGTGTGGATGGGGATGTAGAGCGACTTGTGAATGGAGAGTTTTGTCCAAAAGCTCAGCTCCTGCTTCACCACCATGGATCAGTATAACCCCCACATCACCGACACACCAATCCGCCAGTTGATCTCATGCTCCCACTTGCCGTCACTCATGAACAAGACAAGTAGGTACTTAAACACTAAGGGCAGCTGCTCCCCCCTCACCTGGAGAGAGCAGTCCACTTTCTTCCAGGAAAGGACCATGACCTCTGATTTGGAGGTTCTGGTTCTCATCCCAGCCACTTCACACTCAGCAGCAAAACATACAAGGGAGCGTTAGAGATCGCAGTCTGAAGAAGCAAGGACATCATCATCTACAAACAGCTGAAAAGCCACCTCCGAGCCCCATACCGGATGCACTCCACAGCTCAGCTGCGCCTTGATATCCTGTCCATGAAAATCACAAACAGGAGTGGGGACAAGACCCACCCTTGGCGGAGTCGAATGCCCACCTTGAACGAACTCAACTTAATGCCAAGAATATGAATGCAACTCTCACTCCAAGAATAGAGGGACCGGATAGCATGCAGAAGTGGCACCTCATACTCCCACAGCACTTCCCATAAGACATCTCGGGGAATGCAGTCATATTCCTTCTCCAGGTCCACAAAATAAAGGTAAAATGGATTAGCAAATTCCCACAACACCTTGAGTATCTGTGAGCGAGCAAAGAGCTGATCCCTTGTTCCACGGCCGGGAGGGAATCCACATTGTTTCTCCTGAATCTGAGGTTCTACTAACGTGCATAACCTTCTTTCCAGCACCCTAGTATAGGCTTTGCCGGGGAGGCTGAGGAGTGTGATCCCCCTATAGTTGGAACACACCTTCTGGTCTTCTTTCTTAAAGATTGGGACGACCACCCCAGTTTGTCAGTCCAGAGGAACTGCACCCACCTTCCACACAACACTGAAGAGGTGTGTTGACTACAACACCCCAACGTTATCCAGTGCTTTCAACATGTCTGGGTGAATCTCATCCACACCTGCTGCTTTATCACGACGAAGGCACTCTACCGCTGTATCGACTTCAGCATCAGAAATAGATCCAATCTCATTGGAGGTTTCTGGCACCAGAAGGGGGGCATGTCCATTGGACTGAGGATTTCCTCAAAGTGCTCCTTCCACCTCTTGACAATCTCCTCAGTCAATGTCAGCATTTCACCACCCATGCTGAGTATAGCCTGGGAACATCCCACTGATCCTTCCTAAGGCGACGAATGGTTTGCCAGAACATCTTTGAGGCTGTCCAGTAGTCATTCTCCGTGGTATCTCCAAACTCCTCCCAAGCCTGGGCTTTTGCTTCAATGACCGTCACAACCACAGCCCTCTTACCAGTTGGTACTTCGTCAGCTGTATCAGGAGTCCAGTTCGTAAGCATTGCTCAGAAGGCCTCCTTCGACTTGGCAGCTTCCCTCACCACTGGAGTCCACCAGCAGGACCTAGGGTTGCCACTATGACAGGCACCAACTGCCTTCAGGCCACAGCTTTTTGTGGTTGCCTCAACAATTGAGGCCCTGAATAATGGTCTACTCAGACTCAGTGTCCAAGACCTCACCCAGAATGCAGGAGAAGTTCTTCTGGAGGTGGGAATTGAAGTCCTTCACTAGATGTTCCCAGGTGACTTGCACTGATCATTTGGGCCTCCTGTGTCTATCTGGCTGGCGTCCCATGTGTTGGATCCGACTCACCACCAAGTGGTGATCAGCTGCCAGCTCTGCCCCTCTCTTCACCTGAGTGTCCAGAACATATGGCCTTAGGTCCAATGAGATGACTATGAAGTCAATCATCGATTTTTGGCCTAAGGTGCTCTGGTACCAACTACATTTATGAGCAACCTTGTGTTTGTATAGAAAGAATCTCTATGTAAAATAATGGGCTGTTCCCTATTCCTCTGATATCACAAGCCAATGAACCAATTACTGAACAGGATTTTTGGCTCCAGTCTACCTCTTCTCAATCAGACTTGCTTCTTGCTCTCCAGTTAAGACAGTCAGAGCTGCTACTCAAGAAACTAAAAACAACTAAAAACCCTCTTCATCAGATACTTCATGGATGGGTCACTACAAAAACTAATTTCCCTCTGCTGATACTGACACCTTCTTGTCAACTGTTTGAAATGGGCTACCTGGATTGCATTGGCCTCATTAGCACTACAAAAGTAATTTTCCCTCCCTTGGTATTCACCCCTTCTTGTCAACTGTTGAGAATAGGCCACTTCCACCTTAACTGAATTGGCTCATTAGTACTGACCCCCCACTTGATAAGGCAACTCCCATCTTTTCACGTGCTGTGTATTTTCCACTCCATGCATCTGATGAAGTGAGTTTTAGCTCACGAAAGCTTATGCCCAAATAAATTTGTTAGTCTCTAAAGTGCCACAAGGACTCTTCGTTGTTTTTGCTGATACAGACTAACATGGCTACCACTCTGAAGCCTCTCAAGAAACTGTGAATCTAAAACTCCAGCTACTCACAAACTTGAGGTTCCGGACTGGGTAATCTCTTTGGAGAAATTCAATTTACAGGTAGAAACAAATTTCCTATTCAGCTCAAGACTCCCAAGAAGGAATAATGATATATGCCTAACAGTATCTGAAACCCAGACGAGGCAGGCCTCTGAAACTGAAGGGGCATGAGAAAGGGTTACTTAAGATGATTCAATTATGCAGACTGAGAATGAACGCAGCATTTGCTGAAGTACCATAGCACACTTGTCATTGGTTGAATGTGAACTGAAGGTGGCTGACTGGCATTTCTCGTCAAGCAACGGAGATTTTTTCTTTCCCTGTAAAGCAGACATGGCTAATATAAAATGAACTTAGCTCTCTGAGGAACATGGGACGCTCTCTATGCTACAATAACTACATGCCAGAACTGAAAAGAACTCAGTTATGCAAAGCAGATTCAGAGGATGAAGTGGATAGTAAAAAGCCCCCGCCCCCAGCCTTATGCTTCTTTACAATTTAAAAATGTGAAGATGTTTTTGTTTATTTGTGCTTTACAACAAATATTATTTACTGCTTGTTTCCCCGTACACATTTACATAATACTTGATGTATTTTATTTATTAAATTAGTGATATAACATAAAACAGCTTTATATATTCAAAAATTCTATTAGCAGTGGCTAAAACAGTGGTCACCATGACTCACTGTTATGAGATTCTACAAGAAAGGCTCAAAAATGAGCTAAGAATCCACTCAACTGACTACATGTGCTTTGCTCAATTACATAGCATGCTGGTGAGGCACAACATATAGAAATCCATTTATAATTCTGTTTTCATCTTTAGTGTTCAGAATATTTAATACTCTGAAGAAATTCCCTCCATTTCAGACAAAACCTCAAAACATGAATTTTTAAAGTAGATCTTTAAAAAGATCTTAAAGATTTTAAAAAGATCTTCTGTACTTTCCACAGTATGCATCCGATGAAGTGAGCTGTAGCTCACAAAAGCTTATGATCAAATAAATTGGTTAGTCTCTAAGGTGCCACAAGTACTCCTTTTCTTTTTGCAGATACAGACTAACACGGCTGTTACTCTGAAACCTGCCTTTTAAAGTAGTGGATTTTTAAATTTTTTTTTCCATTTCTTTCATTTGGGTAAAAAGTACATAAGATCCCTCATGCCCATCCACCTAAACCACTTTGAATGGTGGTAATCCTACTATATAAATCTAGTCCCAAATATTTCAGTGAATCATACCATGCCAATCAAAAAAAAAGAAAATTAATGTTTAAGTGCTTCACTTTTTTTTCTAAATATTAAAAAAGAGTTAGGTTCCACACACCCAAAAGCCCTCTTTGGTAGAAAGGAAAACAATAACTAGCACTGTCTGAGAATATTTTAATATTGACACACTGCTGGCTGCCACTAAACCTTAGACTTCTAATAGTTAAGGAAACGTAAAAGACTATCCAGGTTACTTAACCATTAACTGGAATTCTTTGAATGTATCACTTTCACAGATTCACATTACTGGGATTGAGTATCAAGTCAAATAAACACAAAACTGTAAAAAACAGTTCACAATGGAGAACCTTGTAGAGGACTGCATATATAAAAGGATAAATGCTGGTCCCATTCTTTAAATTCTGTTCAGAACCAGCACTCCAAAGACAAAAAGAGAGGGTAGAAGAGTTTGGATGTCAGAAGACAATATACTCAGAGAACTACAATTACTAGTAAGTAAGCAACCTAGTTTTCTCTCTTACAGAAATCTGTCCTACAGATACTCATAAGCCTTGTCTATACTAAAAAAAAAAAATACACAAAATTGTGGTTAACAGTGCACAATAATGCCACTATGTGGCTCTGCACTTGTTCTGAGAAAGTTCAAATGCTACGCCATCATTACGTTAATGTGGACTGAGAACTTAGACTACAGGCACAGACATAATAGCAGTAATTGTGCAACTAGTGTTCCTACTAGCATTATTCAGTACACCAGTCATATCTTGGTCTTTCTGTACTCTGCTGGCCTGGGGTTACATTTTTCAAAAGCTCTTCATCTATACTTATTTCACTGCACATACTTTCTCACCAGGACTCACCTCTTAACAGTCACTGTGCAACTGAGCTGCTTCTGGGGCATTTCTCAGAAGAACATCGTAAGAGCATGTTGTCATGCTCACTGGCTCATACTGTCCATGAGAGCGTTAAAGAACAAAGGGCAAAATTTTCAAAAGTGCCTAAGTCCCATTAAAAAAATTACCTAAACACTTAGGAGCCTAAGTCTGGTATGGTTATAGAAGACAAAATATGATTCCTAGGAGACTTAGGCTCTTAAGTGCTTAGGTCCTTTTGAAAATGGGATTTAGGCACTTTTGAAAATTTTACTTCAAAACAATGTATTTAACAAGATGCAAACATGAAATTACTAATTGTGCTTCCCCTAAATACAAATATAACAACAAACACTAATTCTGGTGAGACCTCAGTATTCCAAGTCCAAAGATAGCAGAAAATGAGCTGAGAGAGCAAGATCTGCGTGTCACCCTTTATAGACATCATCTCTATATTATTCAGTATATACATCGAAGCATAAAACTCTGAAGTATACTAACTACTTTTAGCAGTCCAGATTTTGCTCATTAGAAAAGAATACTCAAAGAATGGGTATCTTGAAGAAATTTCATGAAGGAGAATGAACATAAAAACAAAACAAAACCCACAACTTTTTCCTTAGTCAATACCAACCAGATTGGCCATCACAGTGGTGTCAAACATAACAGAATTATTCTTCATGCCTAGAGTTAACTGTAATCCCCGAGGAGGTTGTCCAGTGGTCATATCAAAGCAATGTCCTTCAAGTAGTAGATATTCCAGTTCATACTCTGCTGTAACAATTCCTTCTACCTGTGGAAATTAACATTTTTATATCATTAGAACATCTGGTATTTTGATTTCTCATAACAAAGGAGCATATTACAATGATGGAAATTTTGGTTTTTCATAATATACCTTCCGTATAAATACGTTACATGGATTTAATTCTTTCTTTTTAACATTTTGGGTGAATTTAGTGACTGTGAAAGCTGATGCAGACCAAGTCCTTTATTCATTCATCAAACAGATATAGTAAAGATTGGTAAGACAGTTGGACCTAAAAGGAATGGGCGTGTGTGTGAGAGAGAGAGAGCACGAGCATGTATTAAGTGTGTGTGTATATAAATAAAACTTTATTTAGAAACATTTTACAGATAATATACAGCAATGCTTTTCACCATGTGAATGTACAGTTCACTGTACTAAGCAAAGTTGGAACCACTGAATCACTGAAGTCAAGCTCCCTCAAGCCTAAATGAAGGGTTCAACTTTAGGATTGAGAAAATATTTTGTTTCCCATGTACACTCAATCTTTGGTCTCTGTATCCTGTTGTCAGCAACAGTGCTGACTGGCAAGGTGATTTTAGAGATGTGGATACCTATCTGCTAAGAAATGGGATGACATCACTTACTCATGTTGCATAAGCCAAACAGCCATCATCAGATAGTTCTAACTTTTGGTCATTTCCAAGCTGAATGAGATTGGCATCCATAACTCACAGGTGAAAAGCTTCATATCCATTTATTAATTCCCAGAACCATCTAGTCCTCCATTTTCAACATTTTCGTATGGAAATCGAGTGTAAAAATTCAGAATTAAAAACAATTATTTAAACTGAAGCCAAAAGAATGTCTAACAAGGAAAAAAGCTCTTTCAATTGAATAAGAACCTGTGTATTTCTGCACTGACAATTTAGTATTGAGAAACTGAAAAACGAAATGTTCAAGGTATCTATATATTAACAGTATATTGTTTATCTATTTAAAATATGTGATACAGTTTGACTCAGCTACATTTCTTTTCCTTTGGATAGTTTCTACTGGTGCCAATACATTTGCCCTCGTTTATACTGATCAGTGAGGCATGTCGTGATAATACAGAAAACAGGGAGTTTATTAATAACCATAATGCCATGTATATTCACACACACATCAGGATTCTTGATATAATTTAGGTCTAAGTCTGTAAACATGTCAAATTCCTGATACTGTTTCTGTGTTTCACACAAGTTAAATAACTACCACAGCTAACACAAATTCTTGCTAAGTTGTGAAGTAACATTTTCCCCCACCCTTCCACTCTGTGAGAAAACTGCAAAGAAGAGCCAGCCACAAATTCCAGCCAGTAAGGGCAGAAGCAGCCAATGCAGAGACCTTTGATCCTCTGGAGATCTTTTTACAGTTTTGATTGGACTTTCTCGGCCTTTACATGATTGGTTGTTTGCTCCAACCCTCCCATTCCTCCTTCCTTCACAGATTCTTCACCTCAGCATCACTCCTCCTGGCTCTTTCCTTCAGTGTCCCCTACTTTAGCTTATCTCCTCTTAATGAAAAACTAAACAGAGAGAGAGAGATAAAGGAACTAACATGAGGTTTGTCACCATTACATTGCTCTCTCTGTTTGCATGTTGTACCCTTTTCCTCACCCTGTGTTTATCTTATCCGCTTAAACTGTAAATTCTTCAAGGCAAAGTCTATCTTTTTGTTCTTTGTTCATTCAGCACATAGCACAGAGGTGGGCAAACTACGGCCTGTCCGGCCCACGGGACCCTCCTGCCTGGCCCCTGAGTTCCTGGCCGGGGAGGCTGTCACCTCTCCCCTGCACGCAATGCTCTGGGCAGCGGAGCAGCGAGCTCCTGGGGCAGTGCAGCTGCAGAGCCCAGCCCAACCCAGTGCTCTGTGCTGCATGGTGGTGTCGACATGGCCTGGCTCCAGCCGGGCGGCACAACTGTAGCACCACCAGCCACTGGCGCTCCAGGCAGCGCGGTAAGGGGGCAGGGAGTGGGGGGGTTGGATAGAGGGCAGGGAAGTTTGGGGTGGTGGTCAGAGGGAGGGGGTGTGGATAGGAGTCAGGGTAAGAACAGGGGTTTGAATGGGGGCAGGGGTTCTGGGAGGGCAGTCAGGAAGTGGGGGGGTTGGATGGGGCGGCGGGGGGCAATCAGGGCCAGGGGTGGTCAGGGGACAGGGAGAAGGGGTGATTGGATGGGGCAGGGGTCCCAGGGGGGCCGTCAGAGAACAGGGGGGGTTGGATGGGGCAGGAGTCCGGGGGGGGGGAATAGGAGGTGGGGGCCAGGCCATGACCGCCTCCCGTAACCGGCCCTCCATATAATTTCCGAAACCCAATGCGGCCCTCAGGCCAAAAAGTTTGCCTGCCCCGGACATAGCATAATGAGGTCCTGGTCCATAACTAAGTATCTTAGACACTAGGGTAATATAAAGAAAAAATAATCGTAACAACCTCTTTTACCTTCCCTTTATTTTGTGTGTTTTATGACTATATAATAGTAACTGACATATAGCAGATGAATCTATACTATTTGATGTAGTATTCTAAGGTACAATTTTACTAGATACATTTTTTAAAAAAGGTATCAGTTAAGATTTAAGAAAGGCATTCTGTAATAGGCCCCTTCAGTTTGAGGAAATTTCATTGCCTAGACCAGCGGTCGGCAAACTATGGCACGCGAGCCAATTTTTAATGGCACGCTGCTGACCCCGGCCGACAGCAGCGTGCCATTAAAAATCCTGCCCAGCCTGGCCCGCTCTTCTCCGCCCCCCGCCCACCGCTCTCTCCTTGCAGGGCAGCCAAGCTTCCCGCTCCCCCTGCCTCTTCCCCCAGCGTGCTGGGTTCCTGCCCCTCCTTCTCTCCCTCCCTGCGGCTGATCAGCCGATGGCCCTTGCTATGGAGGGGGAGAGGGAAAAGCAAAGCCACAGCATGCTCTCTGCTCCGGGGACCTTGGGGAAGGGTGTGGAATTGGCATATCCCCTCCAGCCCCCTGCTGTGAGCCACTCAGGGCAGGGAGCACCCCCACAACCTCAGCCCACACCCCCAGCCCTGACCCTCACACACCTGCAGCCCTCTGCCCTCACCTCTGCATCCCCCTCACACACACCCAGCCCTCTACCCTCACCCCCCACACACCCCAGCCCTGACTCCGGCACCCCCTACACATACCCAGCCCCCTGCCCTGACTCCTGTACCCCCCACACCCCATGCCCTGACTCTTGCACTCCCCACATCCCCACCCCCACCCTGAGCACCAAACGGGAGCTCCTGCACAACCCCACCCCCTGCCACACTCCCACCTGCACCCCTCACACCAAATGGGACCTGCCTAGGTAAGTGCTCCACACCCAAACCTCCTGCTCCAACACTGAGCCCCCTCCCTCATGCTAGCTCCTGGCCAGACCTTGCACCCCAACCCCCAGCCTGCTCCTTCACCCCCAGCCCTGTTCTCAGCACACTCCCACTCTTATGTCAGTGCAGAGAGAGGAAGAGAATGGCTAGAACCAGGGAGAAGATAGGTACCTACTCTTTGTGGATAGGGCTGGGACCCCAGACCAGCAGCGGGCTGAGCAGGGCCGGAAGCCGGGACCTTGGCTGGCAGGAGTGGGCAGACGGAACCCCAGACCGGCAGCAGGCTGAGCTGCTCTGCCCGCTGCTGGTCTGGGGTTCTGGTGGCCGGCCCCTTACCAGCCGGGATCCCAGCCGCAGGCCCTGCTCAGCCCGCTGCCGGCCTAGGTGAACGGAACCCCAGGCCGGCAGCGGGCTGGCGGTGTAAGATCAGCATTTTAAATTTAATTTTAAATGAAGCTTCTTAAACATTTTGAAAACCTTGTTTACGTACGACAATAGTTTAGTTATATAATATACAGACTTATAGAGAGAGATCTTTTAAAGAATGTTAAAATGTATTATTGGCACGCAAAACCTTAAATTAAAAAGTGAATAAATGAAGACTCAGCACACCACTTCTAAAAGTGACCTACCCCTGGCCTAGACAGTAGAACCTCAGAATTACGAACACCAGAGTTACAAACTGGCCAGTCAACCACATACCTCATTTGGAACTGGAAGCACACAATCAGGCAGCAGCAGCGACCACACACACACACACACACACACAAAGCAAATACCCCAGTTCAGTATTGTGTTAAATGCAAACTACTAAAAAATAAAGGGAAAGTAGCACTTTTCTTCTGCATAGTAAAGTTTCAAAGCTGTATTAAATCAATGTTCAGTCATAAATTTTTGAAAGAACAGCCATAATGTTTTGTTCAGAGTTATGAACATTTCAGAGTTACAAACAACCTCAGTTCCTGAGGTTCTATGGTACATCCTGACCACAAAATACTGCAAATAGCCATTTTAAATAGAAATGTGATCAATATATAAATAATCTTTAGCAAAGGTATTATACACAAGGTATTTATTTTGTATTAAAGAAGTTGATACATTCAAATGGTACATGGAGAATCCAATGTGAAGTGTAAATCTTTAAGGTGAACCAAACAAAATGTTTTAAGACCATAAAACCTGATTAATTGTATCACTGGCAGTTACACACAGAGTTTTACATATGAACCGATCCTACTAACCTTATATCACTGAGGTGTAGGCAATAATCAAGTACTGGCACAGAGGTATGTACAGCAGTTTTGTAGTATTTTGTTAAATGTTGTATGCTATTGGTGATGGGCCTAGCAACTCAAATGACTAAATTGCTGCTTGATGAACTATTAAACAAAAACAAAACCATTAAGGAGTGTGCAGAGACTTTATGCAAAGACTCTTTTTAATTTAAAAATTGATATGTTGTTTATCCAATATATGACTTGGTTTTGTTAAGCTAAATACTTCTCAGAAAGTACGTACCTGAGTTAAACCCCTCCAAATGACTAAAACAGGCGTCTCAAACTCAATTTACCTTAGGGCCAGTGCCAGTCCTCAAATCCTCCCAGCGGACCAATAACGTCACTGAAGATGGTGTTCAGAAAAGAAAACGTTTATATTGTATTTTTTATTTCAAATTTCTTAGGAATAATAAAACTGTCATACAACTTTATACAATTCTTTGCCTGCCAGAGAGTTTTTAGTGTTTGCCAGACACCTGGCAGCGCTTCAGTTCTGTCAGTTTGTTGATGTTTGGCCTCAGTGACTGAGCAGTTGAACACTGCAGGATTGCAGCAAGGTGGGCATCAGGTAGTTGTGTTCAGTATTTTGACTTGTTTATATTCATTGTGGGAAAAAGTGATGCTGCCTCCATGGCTGACTCTGCCCAGCAACTAATGATGATATCTCTGTCCCTCTCCCCCAGACAATGGGAACTGCGGGGAGCAGTGCCTGCAACAAACATTGCTGGTGCCGTGTCTGCCCGCGTCTCCCCTCCACAGGCCGTAGTGGGGAAGTTCTCGGGCCACAGATGGTCCGCGGGACAGGACTTTAAGAACCCTGGACTAAAATGTATGATGTGTTTTAGTAACAAGTTTAGTCACAGGGAATGCCTACACAGCAAATAAAGGTGTGATTGTAATGCAGGGTAGGCATACCTGCATTAACTTTAATCTAAATAGTGCAGCTAACAATGGCTGTGAAGACATGGTGGCATTGACTTCAGTGTGGGCCAGCAACTTCAAGTAGGAATCCAGAGTCTCCAGTGGGCTTGTACTGGGGTGGCATTTGCTGCATAGGTGTACTCTTAGTTGTCTAGACATTACACTAAATCAGTAAGTAAATGAGAGCATTGAGGTTTGGGAAATTCATTACCTGAACTAAACTTAGTACTGTTGTAGCAGGAAACTGCTTCTTTACAGTAAAAGTTACTCCAAGAAAACCTGAGAGTTTCAAAGAATTCAGCTTAAAAATCAGACAGATTTTGTGGTCAAGAGAACTAATGGCTTCTTAGGCAAAAAGAGGATGAAACTTTGAATTGGCTTGTAAGATTTTATCACTATCTGAACCTTTGGTTAAAGTAGCATAAAAGCTTATGGCACTGGTGAAATTCCAGAGAAATTAGAATAACTTCAGCATTATTACGTGCAAATTATACTGTGGATTTAATGTGTAACAGTTCTGTGCATGTGGCAAAGCTTGGCAATGAGTATCACCTGAACAAGCTAATCTGAACAGAGTTGATATCCTTTGATAATTAAATAACTTGTCTAAATTTTAAAATTCTACCTCAGACCTGTTTAGTTTAAAAAGTGACATAAATAGTCATATAATTTAATTGGTATTTAAGTGTGATCAGATATAAATGAGGATCTATATTTAAGCTTCTATAGTTCTAGACTGGTATCAAAATCACTGGCCCCGCCTAGTACAGAACTAGGATAAAAGTTTGCCTGTGTAATAAACTTTTGTTAAGACCGTGAATTAATTGAACTGACTTCTTATCTCTTGAAAATCATAACATCCCATGTTGAGTTCAATTTTTGACATTGTTTATCCTATCATCTAACCATCTTTATTTTATTTTTTGTAATGGAAAATTTCTTACCCAATAATTCCTTTTCTGCTAGCAGCATCCTCCACAATTCTGCTACCTATTCCCTTGCTGACTGCAGTTTTGATAGGCAGTTCAAAGTTGTAGCACATCCTGTGCTAGCCATAAACCCTGCTCTGGCTGGCTGCTGGATGATTCATTCCAAAGCTGTGCAAAAACTTGTAGAAAATAATTAGTAACAATGCCAACCAATTAATTATGTACAATAAGTCCATCCTTGCTTATGTGGTAATTATCCAAATAAAATGTTGACTCTCAGATGGAGAACCATCTGGAGGGGGTAGAACTGTGGGAGACACTGCTAGGAGAAAGGAAATGATCAGGTAAGAAAAGTTCCATTCTGTATCCCAGAATCTCCCACAATTCTTCCAGGTATGGGAAGTAGCAAGCATTGGATAGGAGTAAGGAGGGACAGGAGAACGTCCAATAAGAGGAGGAAGGAAAAAAACCAACCTTTTTCAGAATTGCTCAACCAGCAAGGTTATAATTGGACAACCGCCTGCAGCAGTCTCATACTAAAGGAGGCCTGTGTGGAAAGCAGAAAGTCCATTTCATCATATCTGTTAACCAACGACCATGTCGCTTCTCTGAAGATCCGTGAAGTAGAAGCTTATGCTCTTTCAGCCCAAGATGTTGACGTGGATCTTGTGGAATATGCCTTGACTCCTTGTGGAATAGGCACGCTGGATGTCTTGTGTCTCTCAATGATACACAGTCTGATCCATCTGGCCAAGAATAGATTGGACACTCTAAGGCCCTGACACCTTGGCTGAAAGGAAACAGAGAGCTTGCTCACCTTGTGAATCCTGTATGCCTGATAACAAGTTTTAGTGCTCATCTGATGTCCCAGGTGTGCATAGCTTCTCAGTTGGTTTCTGTGGCTTTGGACAGAATGAAGGGAGGACAACTTCCTGCAAGGCACAGAAAGCAGAATTTGTCTTTGACAAGAATGTTTCAGAAGTTCTTAGAACCCCCTTGTCATCATGGAACACATAGTAAGGTTTCTGTGTAGACAAGGCTGCCACTTCTCAAACTTGTTTGGTGGATGGGATGGTGACCAGAAACAGGTTTCGATGGAGAGGTAAAACGGTGGTAGAGATACTAGAGATTCAAAGGGATGCATAGTTAGGGCTTTCAGAGCCCGTGGAAGATTGATCTCACCAGTAATCTGGCCAGTCTAATGGCTCTGAAGAACCTGGTTACATGACAATTCTCAGCTAGGGAGCCCAAGAATCCTCCAAACAGTATACTACTGAGGGTTGACACCTGGCATGCTTGGCTGAACTCTCTTATCCACTCCTTCTTGAAGGAAGTCCAGCATAACTGGATTCCAAGGATCTCTTGGGTTTTCTTTGTGCTTTTGACACCAAAGACTGAATTTGGTCCAGATGGAGGCTTTCAGGATGGAAGCTGTCCTAGAGGAGAGCTGAATCCCTATCACTTTGGAAGATAAGCTAAGCGTAGTTAACAGTTCCCTTTCAACAGTCAGGCTGTCAGATGAAGACAAACACTTCAGGCAAACTCACTGGTAAAGATAAACAGTAAAACAAGTTTACTGACAACAAAACAGATTTTAAGTGGTTATCAGTGATAGGCAAAAAGTCAGAGTGGCTTCCAAAATAAAATATAAGCACCGTCTAAACTTTCCACCTTATTAGACTGGGCAACATCTAAATTAAGCAGTTTTTCTCATCCCACTGGATACTGCAGTTCATATTACACAGGTTTCACCCTTGAAACCTGGGCCAGTCTCCTCTGTTGGAGTCTCCAGTCTTCCGAGTGTCCTTGTTGCTTGGAGCATAGGTTGAGGGGAGGAGAAAAGGCCAAATATGGGGCCACTGTATTCTGTTTTATACCCTTAGTCCATGTGTTCGGAGAACACAAGTCCAGGCATCTCTGATGGGCATTGCTGAGTCACCAGGCAAATATGAGCAATTCCCCTGGTGTGGCCTTGTGCAAGAGACTCATTGCATTGTAGCTCTCATTGCTGGACAATGGCTGGTGATGTCTGTTCAGCACCCACCTGGACATTGGTTACTTCCCTCGTCATTGTCTCTGGAGAGCTAGTATCTGGGTGCTTCCCAAATCCACAGCATATTTAGTGACAACCATATAACACAATTCTCATAACTTCATATGCATTATATTCCATATATATTCCATTATATTTACATGGAACAGTGGGTTTAAGCAGATCATAGCCTTTCCCATGATTCCTTACAATGCATGCTTTGTATGCATTATCACAATTATATACAAATGATAAATATGGGGGTTACGGGGTGCACCCCCAAGGTATAGTATGGCACATTAGTATGTGGTGTAACCTCCTCCTCTAGTCTCCTCAGGAGGTTCTGAAGCTCTAGAGAGGGAGAATGGTATAGGAGAATGCCTTGCTGAGATCATAGTTGGTCATACCATGAGGGTTGAGGTCCAGACCAAGGATAGATCTGGGTTGGTTGTGGTAGGAAGCATAGTAAGAGTGATGGGAGAGGCTCTCCTCCTTTTCACTATCCAACTCTCCACTGGAAAATGGTGGAGCCAATACGGAGACCGGAGGTGCACTGCTCAATGCCGGTGGTGATTTCTGGGCACAAGATGTGCCCAGTGCCGATTAGAAGAGACTCTGGTACCTCAGAGAATTTAAATTCCACCAGTGCCCAGTGTCACAGTAATTGGTACTGTCAGTGGTTACCAATATTTAGCTGGCGGTACCGAGCTAGCTGGTGACGGTGGCACTAAGCAATCTGATGACGGTTGCCCTACAGTCATTGGTACCGAGGGCATCTGTACTGATGCTGTCTTCCAGGAGGCGGCACAGTCTCCAATCCTGTCCCTGACGGGTGGTACCACTGCTTTGATGCCTGTGCCCATAGCGTCCTTAGGTGTACCAGCAGTATCTGTTGCACTGGACCCACATGATCTGTGGGTACTGTACTTAGATGCTGTCATAAATATAAAGGGAAGGGTAACCAACTTTCTGTATACAGTGCTATAAAATCCCTCCTGGCCAGAGGCAAGATAATTTCACCTGTGAAGGGTAAGAAGCTAAGGTAACCTCGCTGGCATCTGACCCAAAATGACCAATGAGAGGACAAGAAACTTTCAAATCTGGAGGGGGGGACAAAAGGTTTTGTCTGTCAGTGCGATACCTTTGCTGGGAACAGATCAAGGATGCAAGCCTTCTAACTTCTGTAAAGTTAGTAAGTAATCTAGCTAGAAAATGAGTTAGCTCTTCTTTTGGTTTTTTGGGCTTGTGAAATTCGCTGTGTTGGAGGGAATGTGTGTTCCTGTTTTTGTGTCTTTTTGTAACTTAAGGTTTTGCCTAGAGAGATACTCTATGTTTTGAATCTGATTACCCTGTTAAGTATTTACCATCCAGATTTTACAGAGGTGATTCTTTTACCTTTTCTTTAAATAAAATTCTTCTTTTAAGAACCTGATTGATTTTTCATTGTTCTTAAAATCCAAGAGTTTGGGTCTGTGTTCACCTGTACCAATTGTTGAGGATATTATTAGCAAGCCTTCCCCAGGAAAGCGGGGGTAGGGCTTGGGGGGATATTTTGGGGGAAGACGTCTCCAAGTGGTCTCTTTCTCTGTTCTTTGTTTAAATCACTTGGTGGTGGCAGTGTACCAGGTTTCTAACTTAAGCTGGTTCCCAAGGCAAGAAAGAAATCTGTGCCTTGGGGAAGTTTTAACCTAAGCTGGTAAGAATAAGCTTAGAGGGTCTTTCATGCAGATCCCCACATCTGTACCCTAGAGTTCAGAGTGGGGAAGGAACCTTGACAGATGCCTTTGGTGCTATTGGTACCAATGAGACAAAATGTGCTGGGGACCTCCTCTGTCTGATTCTGGGCTCACTATGAGGGCTCAAAGATCTCTTTTTGGAAGCTTTATGTGGGGAGTTCGAGTATTTATTCCTTGGATCACTGGCCTTGGAGCGGAAGGCTGCGGAAAGACACACGTTGCCTGAGAGATTCTGGGTGCAGGTCAGTCGCAGACTGAAGAGCTCCCTCCATGAGGAGCAGCTTTAGTTTCAGTTCCTGGTGTTTCTGGGATCTGGTTTTAGATGCTGACAGAAAGTACATTTCTGTGGAATGTGGCTCTCCCTGAGGCAATGGACACAGTGTGAATGCCTGTCCGTTACCGGAATGGACTCGTTGCTGGAGAAGCACCACTTAAACCTGGGTGAACTGGACATGCCCCTTACTGTATAGGGGAAAAATAAGGGTAAAGCAAAAACGTATTTTTTTTTTTTACAGAGGGAAGAGACAAAACAGAAAAAATCTGAGACTGAGAAGAAAAACACAAACTAGTTAAGAAGGAATTTCTAAAGAGTCAAGTATCCGTGAATGGATTGCTAATTGCTCCATCTCTAGCAGAGGTGGTTGAGAAAGTACTGAAGGTGGTTTGCCCATGCAGTGCTAATTAGTCTCAAGGCAGAGCACGAGGAGGGGAGAACACATGTGGGACGAACGGACAGTGCTACCAGAGATCTCCGATCAGAAGCGCAGGGACACACGTACACCTACAGTGGAGCAGCCATAAGGGCACTACTCAAAGAATTTCTTACTTCCCTAGAAAATGTGCAGGAAATGGCCCAACTTGATTATCATGCACATTGTGTAGAGAGTTGTCACTTTGGATGGGCTATTACCAGCAAGAGAGTGAATTTGTGTGGGGGGGGGGGGTGGAGGGTGAGAAAACCTGGATTTATGCTGGAAATGGCCCAACCTGATGATCACTTTAGATAAGCTATTACCAGCAGGACAGTGGGGTGGGAGGAGGTATTGTTTCATATTCTCTGTGTGTATATAAAGTCTGCTGCAGTTTCCACGGTATGCATCCGATGAAGTGAGCTGTAGCTCACGAAAGCTCATGCTCAAATAAATTGGTTAGTCTCTAAGGTGCCACAAGTACTCCTTTTCTTTTTGCGAATACAGACTAACACAGCTGTTACTCTGAAATTTATCTTTGAAAAAGACTGTGTATGATGGGTCTGCCATGAGCATGCCCAATTCTCCCACCTGTCTGGCAGATGTAAACACCACACGGAATGCTACTTTCATAGAAAGATGCAATAAAGAACATGTTGCTCTGGATTCAAATGGAGGGCTGGTGAGGATTCAAAGGACTAGGTTGGGGTCCCATGATGGTGTAGGGTTTCTCACTCAGGGTAGAGGCTGTTGAGGGCTTGGAAGAAACTTTTGGTGAGTGAATATGGGTAATTTGTCTACTTTGTGGTGAAATGCTATGATAGTGGAGAGATGCTCCCTAATCAAGCCCATGAAAAGGCCTGATTTTTTAAGTCGTAATAAGTAGTCCAGTATTAGGAGTAAAGGGGCTGAGATTGCTGCGATTTGTTTTTGTTGGCTCTCTGCATCAAATTGTTTCCATTTGCGCAGGTAGATGGAATGGGTGGTTGTTCTGTGGCTATGTAGCAAAATGTTTTTTTACTTCATTTGAACATGTTATTTCAGATCCCTTGAGCCATGGAGTAGCCATGCTTTGAGATGAAGTCTTTGCAGACATGGATGAAGAATGTGACCAGCGTCCTGGGACAGAAGATGAGGCAGAAGCGATAGCATACGTGGTGGGCATACCAAAAGCTTGAGAAGGTAAAGATACCAGGCTTGGTGAGGCTACGTGGGGGCTAGAATTACCCTGGGGTTGTCCTGTCTGATCTTGTAGATCACCCATCCAAGAGAGGGGTGGACGGGAAACACATACAGGAGAGGAGCGCTCTACTTCACAAGGGAGGCGTTGCCCAGAGAGTGGTGACCAAGTCTTGCCCTGGAGCAGAACTGTGGACATTTGGTGTTTTGTGCCATTGAGAGGAGGTCTATCATTGGGAATCCCCAATGCTTGAAAACGTTTCGGAGCATGTGTGTGTCCAATTCCTACTCGGAATCCTGGGAGAAATTCCTGCTTTATATATTTGCTGTGGTGTTCTGGCAGCCAGGTAGGTATTGTGCTGTAAGGTGGATATTGCATCTGATGCACCATTGCCATTGTCTCATACGCCTTCACAGATGTTGTCTGGTTGTGTCCACCAGAGCAGGGAGTCTTTTAGCGTGACTGATATTGCAAAGCGCTTGTGGGACGTAAGCTGAGAGGAGTCAGGCTTGTAGGCGCCACATATGGAGTCTTCCATGCCTGATGACATACTTTGTGGAGGCCATAGAGCCTAGTAGTTGCAGGAACATCCTGGCGGTGACTTGTGAACTGATTCATACCATGGAAATCAGATTGGTTAAGGCGGGGAATCGTCATGGAAGAGAGGCCGTCGCCTCAGGAGAATTGAGGTAGGCTCCAATGAACTCTATTTTTTGTACTGGTGTCCGTGTAGATTTGTACTGGTGTCCGTGTAGATTTTTGTGCATTTATTTGGAGGCCTAACCTCCTAAAGAGTGCAAGCGTCTGTTCTGTGGACTCTAGCGCCGCTTGTTGTGTCAGTGCTTTCAGCAGACAATCGTTTAAGTACAGAAATATCATAATTCCTTTTCTGCGTAGGCAGGCAGCACAGCGGCAAGGACCTTCGAAAAAACTCGAGGAGCAGTGGTTAGGCCAAAAGGTAGGCCTTTATATTGCAAATGGCCCTGTTCTACTGCTTATCAGAGAAATCGCCAATGTGAAGGACGGATGGTTATATGAAAATATGCACCTTGGAGGCTGCAGGCTGAGAACCAGTTCCCCCTTTCTAGTGCTGGGATTACGGTGGTTAGTGTGACTATCTTGAAGTATTGTGCTTTTACGAACTCGCTTTGATGCTGGAGATCGAGAATGGGACTCCATCCTCCTGTTTTTTTCTGCATGGGAAAGTGAGTAGAACCCCTTCACTCTGTATTTTGTGAGTACCAGTTCTACTGCTCCTAGATTCATGAGATGGGCTACCTCTTGTCACAGTAGATGTTTGTGAGAAGGGTCCCCTGAAGATGGACGGGGAGGGAGAGTAGGTAGAGGGGATGAAAGTAAATGGATATCCTATTTTGATTATCTCCAATACCCATCTGTCTTTTGTGGTGGAGTGCCCAATTGGGTAAAATGGGATAAGACGGTCTGAAAATGTCTGAGAGATGGAAATGGGTTCCAGCGCTGAAAGATGTGACGTTCTTGGGCCCTCGACCAATACATCAAACTTGCTGTCTGGAGGATGGTTGGTGGGACATGGCAGCTTGAAGTGGAGGCTGTCATCTCCTTGAAGGCCTATATTTATGTCCCTGAGGTTCATACTGCCTATTTGGTTGTGTATATGGTGTAGATCAGAACCTTTGTGGGTTGTAATATTTGCTGTCTTCTCTTGTTCCTAGGGGTATAAATACCCAGGGCCTTCAGTGTTGTCCTTGAGAGTGAGTAGAGATTCATCAGTTTTGGCCACAAAGAGTTTAGATCCGTCAAACAGAAGATCTTGAACAGTCGATTACACCTTTCTGAGAATGCCAGAGAGATACAACCAAGAAGCTCTCCTCATTACTATTGCAGTAGCTGTAGAGCATGCTCCCATGTCTGGCAATCAGTTGTCCCTCAGAGGTGAGGTGATCTGAACAGTTCATTTTTCTCCTCTGGGAGAAATTCAATAAAATCTGCTAACTTTACATAATTCATGTGGTCGTATTTTGCAAGTAGTGCTTCATAGATGGCGATTTGAAGATGGAGCGTCACAAAAGAATAAGCCTTATATGGCCAAAGAGGTCAAGCCTCTTCCAGTCCTTGTCATATGATGTATTTTCGGAGAATGGTTGTCTGCCCTATTTGTGGACCGCATCCACAACTAAAGAATTCGGTGTGGAGTGGGAAAAGAGGAAGTTGCCAGGGTTCCTTCCCCACTCTGAACTCTACGGTACAGATGTGGGGACCCACATGAAAGACCCCCTAAGCTTATTTCTATCAGTTTAGGTTAAAACTTCCCCAAGGCACAAAGTCCTAGCCCTCGGATTAGGTAAAATGCTGCCACCACCAAGTGTTTTAGACAAAGAACAGGGAAAGGACCACCTTTAGTTCCTATTTCCCCAAAATATCCCCCCAAGCCCTTACACCCCCTTTCCTGGGGAGGCTTGAGAATAAAAAAGATGAGCACAAACCCTTTGGATTTTTAAGACCCAAAAAACGCAATCAAATTCTTAAAAATCAGAACTTTATTAGAAGAACAAAAAAAAAAAAGATAAGAGAACTACTCTATAAGATCAGAATGGAAGATAATCTTACAGGCAGTCAGATTCAAAACATAGAGAATCCCTCTATGCAAAACCTTTAGTTACAAAAAGTCACAAAAACAGGAATACACATTTCCTCCAGCACAGCGAATTTACAAGCCAAAACAAAGAAAAACCTAATGCATTTTCTAGCTGGATTACTTACTAACTTTACAGGAGTTGAAGGGCTTGCATCCTTGATCTGTTCCTAGCAAAGGTATCACACAGACAGACAAAAAACTCTTCCCCCTCTCCAAATGTGAAAGTATCTTGTCCCCTCATTGGTCATTTTGGGTCAAGTGCCAGCGAGGTTACCTTAGCTTCTTAACCCTTTACAGGTGAAAGGATTTTGCCTCTGGCCAGGAGGGATTTTATAGCACTGTATACAGAAAGGTGGTGACTCTTCCCTTTATATTAATGACAGAAGTCTATGCCCTTTGATGGCACGTAGTATTTTCTGTCAGACCTCTGACAATTTGATGGAATCATTTCAGGGGTCTGCCAAATCAACCTAACAGGTTCCATGATGGCATCATTCATGGGTAGGGCGATTTCAGATAAAGTCAATGTCTGCAGTGGAGAAGCTTGTGTTGTGCTTCTTGGAGTTCTTCTAGGGAGATGTCCAAGGAACTTGTGACCCTCCTATAGAGGTCTTAAAATTGTTTAAAGTTGTCCCCAACATTAGGAGGAGGGGCATGATGGTGTCATCAGTAGAAGATGAAGAGAAGTGGATGGTAGGTCCAACTTCCTGGTCAGAAGGTTCTTTCTATTCTGCAGGTACATCCTCAGGAGACAGACAGTCCCAGTACTGACAGCAATGGTGATTGATTGTGCTCTCCCTGAGTGGGCTGGGAGGTTTACAGTGGTAAGAGGGATGTGTCATCCCTGGGGTCCAATACAGCCACTGTGGCGGAGTTATCCATGTTATCCAGAGATACCTGTACCATTGGGGTTCTTTGGCCTCAGTATGATAACCTATGTGTGATGGGGAATGCCCAGCCAGATTGTCAATGGGAGAAGAGAGGTGGAGGAATAAATCTCCCTGTCATCATTATCATCCTCGTTACTTGAAGAGGGGGAGCTGAGCGAGGTGGAGTGGAAAGGTGACTCAGAACTGATCAAGCCGAGGTGATGTCAGTGCCAAAGACAGGTGATTTAGGCATTGAGGAGACAGCCAAAACCTTTTGTAGCAAAAATTGACTCACTATTGCCAGTACCACTGAGGTAATAGCAGTTGGTGCCGCTGATTGTGAGGTCGATATTGGTACAGGAGTGTGCGACAGTTGCAGTATATCGCTAGTAGGTGGCAGCCTTCTTGCAGTTGCAAGGAGCTGCTGGGTGCCGGGTGTCTGGTCAGCTCTGGCAGTGCCAAGGCATGGGGTTTCATTTTCCCCTTACTGCCTGCATCAGAGCTGGCTCATTTAGAATCCTTAGCTCTCATGGTACCGAAGTGTGCTGCTACCTCAGTTGTAGAGGCTGATGGTGTGGTTAGTACTGACTGAGAATGCGAGTAGGGGGAACATCTTTTCTTGGCTGTTTCCCAAGTCGGTGAAGCCACAGGATGCTTTTTCGCCACCTTTACAGCTGGATGGTCTGCTGTCTGAGCCTTAGAAAAAGAGCCTCTATCAGAGGCTGCCATAGGTGACTTCTGTCCCGAGGGGGTCTTTGCTTCTTGCTCAGACACTGGCCTGAGGGACTTCTCCATTAAGAGTTATTTCAGTTGTAAGCCCCTGGCTTTCCTGGTCCTGGCTTTTAACTTATGACAGTGCGGACACTTTTGACAAACGTGTGTCTCGCCTAGGCAGCGGACACACTGAGAGTCTCTGTCTGACACTGGTATTGACATCCTACAGGCGAGGCAGTGTTTGAAGCCCAGGGAACCAGGCATGCCTTTGCGGAGAGAATTTTGTCCCCCCACAGTTCAATAAAAACCTATTTCTACTCAAGAAAAAACAATTTTTTTTTAAGGACACGGACAAACAAAAAGGGTTGACTATTAATAAAACTAGAACTGGAGTTATTCTATGCTAAGTAAGCTCTGAGGAGCAGCTAAATGTTCCAACTCGTAGCCAAAGGCAGTAGAGAAGGAAAGGGGCCGGGGGGGTGGGGAGTGCTGGTCACACAGCGCCAGATAAGCCACCTGAAGCGGCGCGAGACGGGACCGCACATGTGCAACCCAACTGGGCACTGATACCACACATCTCTAATTACAAGTGCAGGGGTGCACGAACACCTAAAGTGGAGCACCCACAGGGACATCACTTGAAGAAGAATCTACAGTTTATTTTGAAAAAAATACTCAACACCTCAAGTTTGAAGCCAAGTTAAAAGGAAATGAGAAACAAATTAAATATTATGCATGTGCACTACTAAACTCTACAGATTAAACTCTACAGAGATTAAAGCAGTGATTTCATGGAACAGTGCAACTGGAAAGTTGGTAGGAGAGAGAGTGTGAATTAAACAGTCTCTGTTAATGTCGGATATATGAAAATATCTTATAATCCATTTGTGAAACTGATAAAACTCAAACCCTGCAATAGTACATAATAATGAGAACAAAGAACAAAACGTGGAAGATTGTGAATAGATTGGAAAATTCAAAACCCAGTTATTGTCAGATGATGAAGCTAAAATTAAATACTCAAAAAAGGAAAGGAAAGGCTAACATATGGAATGCCTACTTCACTGTTTCAAGCCTAACTCAAGAAGATGTGCACTTTCATAAATATACTATTGTTTCAACATATAAAACATAAAAAACTGTACTGCAATTATACACTAATAATTTTGCTATTTTTGTATAATTTATTGCTTAATTCTTAGCGTTTTGTTTATTTTATAAAGAAAAGAAGGCTGCGGAGAGGTTTTGATGGGAGAAGATGGGATTTAAAAGGGAGGAAGATTAACAAAATAATTCACTGAAATATTAAGCATTTATGCAAAATTATTACTGGTTTCTGCTTATATGATCCAACTATAGTTTTCAGAGGTGTTCAGAAATTACTACTTACATCCTGTAAATGAATGTTATCGAGATCATAAGAACTGTTTACTGCTTCAACCAACCAGCTTTCAGGAATGATCATGTTTAAAGTCAAAAGTAGTGTTTCTGGCATCTCTAGGAACTTTGCCACAGGTCCAGAAGGAAAGAGGTTATTGGCCCCAGAGGTCAGTTCTGGCTCCAGAACAAAACGATAAAAGCTGTTGACAATAAGTACATCAAAAGATTACATATTATACAATATGCAGGCTGAGCTTTAAATACAAGAAAGTTCTTGTAAAAAAACATGTTATAACACAGTGAACATTCTGAATCCATTTAATTAATATATGAACGATGCTTGAAGGTATGGCAGCTCCATGTATCTATGAGATGTGTTCATGTAATACCTACCATTTAACACATGGGCTAATGAGTAGGCATGGGAGGAATACTCCTCCTCTCACTCATTCTGGCTTGGGAGAGTGAAGATCCCTCTCCTTCCACGATCTCAGTGGTTGGTAAAGTGATGACCCGAGAGAGAATCTGAAGTGAGAGCAGTAGGAATAGTCTGGCTGTGGAGTTTCTTGGCCTCCCAGAATTCCTGCCAGCAGGTAAAGTAGCAGCAGCACCTGACAGAAGAAGATGATCTCCAGGGAAGACATCCTTGTCACTAGCTCCAACAGAAGAAGGGGCACAGATGAGAGGAGAAACGTCTCCCATCCTACCAACTACAGTCCAGAAAGAACAGATCATAGGAGCAACAAAATGGAACTGTTGGCTTTCTTTCCCCTGCTGTTACTCCAGAAAAGGAGGATAACAGAGAAGAACAGAAAAAGGAAATGGAAAAACTAGAGGCAGAGGACAAATGGGAGATTTCTATGGAGGAAGGGGGAAATTTTATCATGGGGAAAAGTAGAAAACTAAGAAAAAAAGGCAGAGAGACTGGAAAAAGTAGTGTCATAAAGGAAGGAAAAGAAAGATGTGAGACTTAGTAGGTCAAAGATATTTAAATTTTTGTATATAAAGTCTAGTGTCAAAGCAATGCAATTAAATACGCACTAATGTTGGATTCAGATGTCAGGATTGTGACCGGTGAAATGGGGCTTGGGAGGCAGGATTTCAGATGAAAGACAACACAGGATACCAGGATTCTTATGGGTGCTAATGCGCTGCTGTTTGAGATGTTGGGGCCCCACTGATTTTGATGGCTTTAGTGCATTTTTTAAATATATATTTAATAGAACATAACTTGCCTCTACCAAATCACAATTAAATATTTAGTAATATTTCGGAGAGGCGGGGAAGGGAAGAAGAAGAGGGCAAGCATAAAAAATATAACTTCCAAACTACCTTAAAATTTTATAGAATACAGGAAACTGCATTAGGTATTTCAAAATTTTCCAGGGTTAAGAATTCCTGGACCTTCCATTTTTTAATTTATTGTATTTACATCAAAATAGATTCTCCTTCCAGGTCAAACCTAAGTGATAGGCATGGCTATCGTCATAAACATGTGCTTTGGCTTGGATGTTTCGGACCTCTTGGAGGCAAGGAATACTTTCCTGACATTTGTTCTCTTCATACCCATCCACTTCCCCTTGTTGCATTCCAGTATTACACATTACTGAGACCCCCATCACAATAACTACCACAATTTTGAGTCCCACCTCCTGTTTTGATTTACTTTAACTACTGCTCTACCAGAGGTGTGTGAGAAGTCTTAAGAAATCTAGTTGGTCAGCCAGTAGCATAAAACGATTAATGTGAATTCAAAAGGTCAGGGTCAAACACATAGTGTACATAAAAGAATTAGAAATTTCTTATCTGATAATTTTCAGGTAGCAGCTTCTCTTTGCATTCATCACTAACGGCTAATCCCCCTCACCTATGGAATTTGGAGGCTGTCAAATGTTGTTGCTGGACACTCCAGGACTAGGCACTGCCCTTCATCTCAGGCCTCCAGAGGAGTTCTTCCAAAGCTGTAGAAGCTCTCCAGTAACTGATTATTAGTATTAAGACAACAACTTGACAATGTATTAATTAATCCCAAAACAATTATATGTCTAATTCTCCCTTTAGAGAAAAATATCAATTTATATTCTGGTTATTTACCAGATTACCAGGGTGGGTTGAATGAGAAGATATTAACAGAAAGAAAATGAACAGGTAAGAAATTTCTCATTCTGTTGTCCTGCCTATCTCCTCATTCATCTCTAATGGGAAGTATCAAGCAGTGAATTTACTGAAGTAGTGGGGAAAGGATAAGAAGAGTTTCAATTATTATAATGAACTAATAGGCAGCAAGGGAGATTTCACTGATACAAAGCATGTGGTAAATAACTCAGTTGCACCTTCCTACCAAAGGGTGCTTCTGAAGAGGAATGGAATCTTACTTTGAAAAACTTTCTCAGATGAGGGTCGTACACTTTTCCCCTACTGCCCCCATAGGTACTTCTGGGAATATTTTCCCAGATGCCTAGCAGGCCAACTGGTACAGGATTTTCACATCTTGCCTGGAGAAATTGCAGCCCATTTATACCACAACATTCCAAAGAAGTGCCAAGGGTTAGAACAAAATGATAGGAGAATTATTTCCCAGGAATTATGGGAAGATTAACTAACCTTAAACAGAAAAGTTTCTGGAGCTATAAGTATAACCTTCTCCTCCTGACAACAGCAGTGTAGTTCTTGTATAGATAGGGGAACTAATTCCAAAACTTGCCTTAGGGAGGTAATGGCAACTGCCACATGCTTGTGTAATCTGTCATTTTGACTAATCTTGCCATCTGATGATACTGGAATGGAGAGTCTGACATGCCTACCTATGGAATGCTAGTAGGATTGGTACCCACATTTTTATCATGGTTTGTTGTAGGACTCCAATCAACCATTCTGGATAAACTCTAGAATAGCTGAAATCACCAGAACTTTGTGATTATGATTATATATATTGTGGCCTTTTCTTTTTATATATGCAATGTGGGTTCCCAGGCAATCTAGTAAGTCCAAAGTCCTTTCTGGGCCAGTGGAGGACTAGCAAGAGGACTTCAAACTCTTACTTTTCTTCTCTTATGTATCCTTTACGTGAACTGACTTGAAAGATAGCTGATTCTTCTCTGCCCAAGACATTATTTTCATTTTTGTGGCGAAGCTTTGACTCCCTGTTTTTGAAGGGATATCAACACTCATGCCTCAGTTATAAGCCAATCTCATGTATCTAATAATGCTTGAAATGAAAGAGATTTTATTAACGAGCTCCTTGCAAACCACTTGTATCCTGTAATGGAACAGTCCTGGGGTGGTGGTGGGGAGTTGGGCGGTGCATGTGTGGTGCTTCCCTTGGCTATTTATAGGGAAGAGGTACTATTCATCCTGGCCTGGGGATTATTCAGATGAGGCAGGTTACTGGTACAAATACCTCAATTGTGGAAGTAGCTCTCCAGACATCCCTGGGAGCCTGAAAAGTTGCCTGCGCACTGCACAGGCTGGCTAGCACCCTAGTAAGCACTATATGAGCAACCTAGTATGACTCACTAAATCAGTATCATTTTGAACATGAGAAGGGATTTCTCAGTTACTCCTCTGTAATCCCATGATGTCTCAGCTTTGCAGGGAGGGGAAACCTTATGAGCCTCTGATCTGGTCACAGACTGCCTGAAGTGCTCCTAAGGCTATAATGTGGAGCCAGCCTATGCAGTGGAGAAAGGTTGGAGAGAAAGACCCTTTTCCTGCCTTTCAGACTCTCTCTGACTGATGATCAGAAGGTACAATTCCCATTGCACTGTGCCTCAAATCTGAGTCCCTTTCCCTGGCAGAGCAAGGGTCCTTGGGCTGAAAGCTGTGCATAGTGCTGTACATGGGAGAAAAGCTCCATTAAACACTTCCTCAGGGAGTGGAAGGCAAATGAAAAGGGGTTTACTTCCTGATTTTCACACCACTTGTTCAGTAATAATATTAATTGTTGCCTTGCAAAGGTGCTTTGCTTCTCTGGGACCCTGAATTTCTGGGGTTTGCAATGTACCAGAACTGGGACATATACTGGGGATGGTAAATTACCTAAGTTGATACCTACAAAACCTTTCTACAGTGACAAATCACTGAAAGAATGGTTAAAGTCCATCTTGGCTCTGGGGGCAAAATTCAGAAAATATCTTAAAAAAGGTAAAAGAAATCTCAACAGCTCCAGTTTTTAAGTACTACAATGGGCACAAACCCACAATGGTCAGTGCGGATGCAATCAGCTATGGCCTAGGTAGTGTATTGTCTCATTTTATTCTCACACACTTACAGGAGCTGAAAAATGATATGCACAGACTGAAAATGAGTGCCTAGCAAGCATATGGGCATGTGAGCACTTTTACAGATGTGTGTGTGTGGACTGGATTCATTTACACGGATAATAGATCATAAACCGCTTGTAACCCTCATCAACAGAAAAGACCTAGATCAAGCACAACGGAGATGCCAATATCTGTTGCTAAGGAAAATCTGGTAGTAGCAGATACACTGTCACAGAGCCCAGCATCACACTCAACTACCGGTGAGCTCAAAGAGGACATAAAAGGAGTATGTGGCTGCTGTGGATACATACAGACCAATGTCACAAAAGAGACTACTCCAGCTACAAAAAGCGACCTCAGACAAACACACAACTTCAGGAAGTTGTAAGATACTTGGGCGGCTGGCCCAAGTATCTAAAAACACTAAAGAAATGACCAGTGACTACTTTGCAGTGCTTGGACAATTAAACAAGTCAAATTGATTAACGAATAAAGCCATTGAAATTTCAAATGAAATAAGAGGAGAAATCCTACACCTCATTCATGAAGGACATCAAGGATTAACTAAATGCCGGAAATGGGCCAGCCAGTCACTGTGGTGGCTTGGCATCAGCAAGGACATAAAGAATAAAGTATCTGCATGTGAACATTACAGAAAAAACAGACCAAGACAAGACAAAGAACTTTTAATAACAACACAAAGAACGTTTAATAACAACACTTCTACCAGATAGACCTTGAAAGAGACTAGCTGCAGATTTATGCGAATTTGAAGGACATCATTACCTGGTCATCATGCACTATTTTCCCAGGTATATAGAAATAATGTATTTGAAAGACACAAATATGTTGCAGTGTTATTGAGAAATTCAAGTGTACTTCACTTCAGTATTTCCGGACAAGTAGTGACAGACAATGGACCACAATTCACTGCAGCAGAATTTAAGTCATTCCAAATAAAATATAATTTTGATCATATTACTAGCAGGACACATTACCCACAAGTGACTGGAGAAGCTGGGAGAGCTGTACAGACAGCCAAGAAAATCCTGTAGAGGAAGATCCACGTCTTTCTCTTCTGAGTTGCAGATCCACACTGATAGTGGCTACTGGATATAGTCCAGCACAACTCCTGATGGGAAGACAACTCAGAAGTCCCGTTCCAGCTTTGGAAAATAACCTATTTCTAAAGTGGCCAGACACGAAGAGAGTAGACAAATTGAATAAAAAGGCTAAAAGAATTTATGAACACTTTTACAACAGACATCACACAGAGAACTGTCAGGTGTAGAACCTGGTGACCATGTTCATATAAACTGCATGGAGAAAAAGGATGGACAACTCCAGCTGCAGTAAAGAACAAGAATTCAGTGCTTGCATCATGTGTGATCGAGACCAACAGTGGAGACTTCAACAGAAACTGTCAACATCTACAGTTTGTTCCTCAGAAACAAAGCAATGACAGATGCAGAACAAGAAAATGACTCAAGGATTCCAAAGCGACCACAGCCAGTCATTGTAACTAATGAAAGGCAGATGACTAAGATGTTACACATTCAGGTCATGTAATTACAAAACCAGTACAGTTCAGAGACACTTACCAGACTGATACGTTCTGAACTTCAAAGACAGTGTGACAGTGTAAATATTGTAAATGGTAGGAATGCAGAACTTAAAAGAGCGAGATGTAATAATAGAAAGCTAAACTGTATTACACTGTTCAGCCACCAGGTGGCACTTATTTAAACAACCCTCAGCCATACTTAGCAGAGCATTAAAGGCACACAACTGGTATGTATAAGCAAGCTCTGTGATCAGTCCGTATCTGGTACAGAAGACTATGACAGGGACTTCTGGATCCTTTCAGGGGTTTTCCCTGTCTGGCCTGGATCTTTTGTGGGACTTACTCCTGAGTTGGCCCGATAGTGTTCTCCTCATTTGTAGACTCTCTCCATGAAATGCAGTAGAGTCGCAGAAAAGTCCTCAGAGCAGGGAGGGAAAAAACATGCTGCTCTGGCTCTGAGCCCCATGCCCCGGCAGCACAAGGGTCAGCTGGCTGTGAACAGACAGGGTATAATTTGCCCTCTGTATAGACTGTGCTGCTTCAGATAGGGAACAACACTTAGATTTAGCCCAGCATTTGTAGGTAGCTTTGCTAGGTCTGGGGGAGGGCATGTAGAAGTGTCTCAGAAAGCAAGCTTGCAGCTGCAAATCTGGGTGGTTGAAACTGAGAAATACTTGATCCAGGATGGAGGTGGAGGAAAGATTTTAAGTTGCTATTGCATGAAAACAAATAAAAATTGAAGTTATAAAACAAATAGTCAGTAGAAACTGAATTACCAATTTGTTTTATTGCCAAGCAGAAAATTTGGAGGCCTAAACTGAATGGCAGGATTTAATCCTGGAGGCTCCAGAAACAACACTAGACTGCCTCTGAATTTCATAGGTGGGGGCAGCAGGCATTAACCATAAATGATGAATGGAGACAGAAGCTGAGCAACAGAAAATGAGATTATGTGAAATCATATGGATAATTCATAGCAGTCTCTTCAATTGGAAATGAGCTGTGTATGTGATTGGGGAGGACATAACAAGAAATGACTGCCAGTGTATTATTACTAGCTACTGTAAAAGATTAGTATAAGATGAATATACTAAAATATTATGTGTTGATGGCTCAATCTATCAGAGAGCTAATATTTTAAGAAGATTAACAATTATATGGACTCATAAGTAGCCATTACTGAATTAATTTTGGTGAACTAAGTCGGAATTACAATGGAATTAGCTGTGCTCCGTTGTGTAGAGTAGACACATTTATTTTGGCAAAAAAAGGGCTGATTTCTTTGCAAAACTTTGTTTTTCCCCAGAACAAAAAAGTGTCGTATTTGCGATGGTGTTTAATCTAAAATATTACTGGCTAACGCTGCTACAGTTTTTGGTCATTCGGATACAGAGAAAATGACAATTACCATTGTTGAAATCAACACAAGAGATCATCAAACAATACCAATCACAGAGATTTCCCTCAGTTCTGATGTAATGTAACTGAAGGTTCTTCAAGATGCATGATCCCTATCAGTATTCCACTGAGGGTTATGCACATGTGACATGTGCCCGGAGCTTTTCAAAGTAGTATTGCTCGGCGCTCCGCACATGCACCCTTGCATTGCCTCATGGTTTCACCCAAGGCAATAAAGGGTAGGGCAGACTGTCCACATCTTCACTTCCTTCTCCACCACAGACCTACAGAGGATAAGGAGGGTGGGACTGGAATACAGATGAGTCCACACATCTTGAAGAACCTTCAGTTACAGGTTAATAACCTCCTCTTTGAGAGAGAGAGATGGTCCCTATTGTATTCCTCTGAGAGTGCGAGGAAGATGGTGGAACCGTAGACTGGAGACTGCTGAGCTGAATGAGGCATCTGTCATAGAATCATATACCAGAGCATAGTGAGAGGAAAAGGTGTGTACTGAACTCCACACGGTTGCTTCACATGTCCGCAAGGGACACGTCATGGAGCATGGTTGTTGTTGATGCTTGCACTCTCGTGGAATGGGCTTGTATCCCATCTGGTGGGGAGCACCCTGACAACAGACAGAAGTGCATAATGCACCCTGAGACCCACTTAAGTCTCCAGGTGGAAATGGCCAGTCCTTTATTTCTCTCTGCTATGGCAACAAATAGCCTGGGAAACTTCTGGAATGGCTTTGACTTTGTAGGTAAAAGGCCAGGGCCTTACGCACATTGAGGGAATGAAGCCACCATTCTTTGTTCGAGATGTGTCGTTTTGGAAAAAAGGTAGACAGATGTATGGGTTGGTTGAGGTGGAATTGAGAAATCACCTTTGGGATGCAGTCATAGTGAGACCTTGTCCTTATGGAACGTTGTGAAACTGGGGTTTCCAATTATGGCTCCCAGCTCACCAACCCTCCTCGCTGAGGCAACAGCAACAAGGAAAGTGACCTTCATGGAGAGGAGAGAGACAGGACAGAAGGCCAGTGGTTTTAAGGGAGAGGTCATTAAAAGAGGTAAGGACTAGTTTGAGGTCCCATTGGGGAGCTCTGGGCTGAATAGGTGGATATTTACATTAAAAGGGCCTTCCTGAATCGGGTGGTCAAGGGGTGGGTAAAAACTTAATGCCCTTCCCACGGGAGGATGGAAAGCACTAATGGTGGCTGCATGCACTCTGACAGAGTTGAGAATGAGTCCCAAGGTTTTCAGTTGGAGGAAACAGTCTAAGAGTATGGAGATGCTGTGACGTTCCCCTGGCGTTATCTGGACCAGTGATCTGCTAAGTCACTCCAATTCTTGACTCTGGGAGCCAGCCTTACTCTGCTGTGCTGTGAGAACCCTCACTCCTGGGCTGTTCATGCATAGCCTCTGGCAGGTAAGCTGCTCCTTGGATTGTGCAACCGAATGACACTAGCCAATGTCTCCAGTCCCAGACACCACCTTAGGAACCTCCGTCTTGCAGTGTCCAGTTATGCCCGCTGGACACAGCAACCTTATATGAGTTCGTCAATTTAATAAAGAAATTGATACATGCCAGGCTTGTTATCCCAAGGGAGTCTCTGACATGCTTCAAACCAAACGCACTGCTTGAGGTAGAATAAACAAACAGATTTATTTACCAAAAAGATACATTTGAAGTGATTATAAGTGATAGGCAAAAAGTCAGAGTGGTTACAAAAAGAAAATATAAACATGCAGTCTAAACTCTCAACCCTATTAGACTGGGTAGCAACTAGATTAAACAGTTTTTCTCACACCACTGCATGTTGCAGTCCTTAATATATAGGTTTGTTCCTTAAATCCGAACCAATCTTCTGTGTTGGGAGTCCTGTCTCCTTCTCAGTGTCTTGGTTACTTGTAGCATAGGTGGAGACAGGAGAAGGGCCCAGTATGTCCACTCTTGGGGAGCACAAGTCCAGGCATGTCTGTGTGGCATTGCTGAGTCTCTCCCAAGCAAGGTTGAGCAATTCCCCTGGTGTGGCCTCATGCAGGTGAGCTCCCTCATTGCATTGTAGCTCCCTTGCTGGACAATAGCTGTTGATGGGTTGTTTGACACCCGGCCCGGGCATTGGTTACTTTCCTTGCTGTTGCCTCTGGGGAGCTAATATCTGGCTGATTCCCCAACTTACAGCATGTTTTCGTGACCGCCATACAACACAATTCTCATAACTTCATATGCATTAATGATACACATCTATGGATAGAGAAATGACTTTCAGCAGATCATAACCTTTCCCCTGATGCCTTACAAGGCATGCTTTATACTAAGATCACGATTATACGAAAATGAAGAATATGGGGTTACAGTATGCTCCCCCAAGGTACAGAATGTCACAGCTGACCACAGCTTCAGGGGCAAGACCTTGCCGTAGGGCCTAGGAAGTGAAGCATGTCCATTTGGCCTGATAAGATCGCCTTGCGGAGTCTTTCTGGCTACTGGAGAGGACATCTTGAACTGCCAATGAGTATTCTTGTGCTAATAGAGGTGTCAATCCAAAAATCACACTGCCCTGTGTAGCATCTATGGATTGGAAGCCTAAGTCTGCTGTTGTATTGTGTCAGCCATTCCACAAACGTCCATAGCGGGAGTGAACGTTGTTTCAACATGCAGAGAAGAAGAGGGAACCAGAATTGGCAAGACCAGAACAGATCAGAATGACCACGACTCTCTCCCACCTGAGTTTGTGGAGGATAAGGGGTAGAAGTGTGTATGGGGAAGGTGTAGTTCAGAAATGGGCAAACTACAGCCCACGGGCCACATCCAGCCCGCAGGACCGTCCTACCCAGCCCCTGAACTCCCGGCCAGGGAAGCTAGCCCCACGCCGCAGCCTCAGCTTGCTGTGCTGCCAGCGCTCTGGTCCATCGCTCCTGCCGGGCAGCACGGCAGCATGGCTGCGAGCACCTACTGCTCTGAGTGGCATGGTAAGGGAGTGGGGGTGTTGGATAAGGGGCAAAGGGTCCCGGGGGGCAGAAGTTCGGGGGGGGCAGTCAGGGGACGGGGGGGTTGGATAGGCATGAGAGTCCCAGGGGGCCTGTCAAGGGGCAAGGGTGTGGATAGTGGTTGGGGCAGTCAGGGGACAGGGAGCAGAGGAGGTTGGATTGGTGTGCCTCAGTGACCAAAGATGTCTGCGATTATTGTGTTGTGCAACTCCCATTCATGGTCAGTCGCAAAGTTCTTGCTGAAAGAATCTGCAATCACATTCTGGGTGCCAGGCATGTAGGGTGCTGACAAAAGAATATGGTGTCCGATGCACCATTCCCAGAGGCGAATTGCCTCCACTGACATCACAGCCCCCTTGTTTGTTTATGTAGTATACTGTGGTGGTGCTGTCTGACATGATGATGATGTGGCGCTAGTGGATAGCTGGTAAGAACACGTGGCATGCCTTGCATACAGCCCAAAGTTTGAAAATGTTTATGGGCACCCATGCCTCTCGCGTGGACCAGGTGCCTTGTGTCATGTGATTGCCAATGTGAGCGCCCCAGTCTCACACTTATGCATCTGTTATGACTGTCATGGTTGGTGAGGGTGGGAGGAAGCACATCCCAGAGCAGATTTGTATCTGGTCCGTCTACCACTGAAGAGAAGAAATGACCTCTGGTGGAACATTGAATATGGTGTCCATGGATTGGTGCACAGGGGAATAAACTCTTTGCAGCCATAGTTACAGACTGTGAAGATTCAGGCAGGTGAAGAGTGTGACATATGTGCACTCCGCCAAGTGCCATAGGATGGAGAGACAGGTCCTGGCTGAGACCGAAGGGTTGGAGGTCATCAGGGCTATTTGGTCCAGTAGGCTCTGGAATCTGTCCTGTGGCAGATAAGCTCATGCACAGGTCAAATCGATGCAAGCTCCTATGAATTCCATGGACCAAGTAAGGTACAAAGTTGATATTTTCATACTGATGCTCACTCCTAGGGAGGAGAGGAGAAGAAGAAGATGGGACATTGATGCTTGAGCTTCCTCTTTTCCAGCAGCCATTTGTCCGGGTATGGGAAAACAAGAATTCCCTGACATTGTAGGTGAGCCGCTACCACAGAGAAAACCTTTGTAAAAACTCATGAAGCAGTGGTAAGTCCAAATGGGAGAACCCTGTATGGGAAGCGTTGATGCCCTACTTGAGCCTCAGGAACCTTCTGTGGGTTGGATGTACATTGATATAGAAGTAGATGTCTGCATGTCGAGAGCCGTAAACTACATGCCTTTTTCTAGTGAGGGAAATGATGGTCGCAAGCACAACCATATGGAATTTTGGCTTGCAAATCGTGTGGTTGAGGTGTCAGAGATCCACAATCGATCTTGTAGTGAGGCGGTGTGGCCTCCCACGGACACAGAGGGAGAGGAATCCCTGGTGGGTGGAGCCAGGCTGTGTTCACCCCTCCCGCCAGAAAGTCAGTGGGCGGGTCAGGAAGTATAAAGGGAGGGTCTGGGAGCTCAGTTCTGGTGCAGCTGCCAGAGGAGCCAGACGCCTCCTGCTTGCTCACGACCTGGGAGACTGCCGAAGGGCCCTGTGGAACTGAGGACTGGCCAGAGCTGCATGCTGACCCGACCAAGGAGGAGTGGCCAGAACTACCGCAGGCCTTCTACACGGACAATCTGGAGGACACTCTACCGATCCAGGTACACCCCAAGGGGGAGTTAGGAAGTGGCCCGGGGCAGCCGATCCTAGCCTGGCTGCAGCGCTGCCGGAGATCAGGTCAGCGTGTTGCAGTCAGGATCCCTGCTGACCCAGTGGCAGATCCCTCCACCAGTGGTAGGGCCCTGGGCCAGGGTGCAGTGGAGCAGGTGGGCCTGCGTCCCCCCACCCACCCCAACCCTAGGGTGGTAGTCTGCCCCTCTCTAGGCCACGGAGTCAGTGTTTGTCGGCTATCTGCAGGAGATAGAATGCCTGAACCCTTTGCTACTTGGCCCTGACCACAGACCCAAGCCTTAGCAACGTTAAACAACATCCAAGACCTACTTGTCCATTGTTATAGCTCTCTAATCTGGTAAAAAGAGTTTGAGACAATTCCCAAAAGATGTGGAGGGTAGGAGTATTGGTGTATGGAGTGGCTGACATCTCTCTAGCCACACTCAGAAATACCGCTTTCGCAATGACTGAGTGTGTTGTGCAGACATCTGCATTGCCGGAACAGGTGGACGGGCTCTGTGTAGAAGTTAGGAGTTCTATAGTGTTGGGCTGGTGGTGGGTGATAAAATGTTCTCTTTGGTGCCAGCGTATATATGCCGAAGGACTGTAAAGTGGCTCTAGAGTCTTGAGAATGTAAGGAATCATCAGTTTTCTGGTTGAAGAGATGTGATTAATCAAAAGGAAGGTCCTCAGATTGTGTTCTGCACCTCTCTCTAGGGAAACCTGAGGAGTGTAACCAGGATTCCCGCCTCATGACAATTCCAGTTGCCAATACACACGAGGACATGTCCACTGAATCAACTGTAGTCTGAAGTATGGACCTGGTGACCATCTTGCCTTCTGATAAAATTGCTTGGAATCAAATATGATCCAGTTGAGGTAGGTTCTATGTTTATAGTTTATAAAGTCATACTTGGACATCAATGCCAAGTAGTTAGAGATCTGGAACTGCAGTCCAGCCAAGAAAAAACCTTTCAACCCATGAGGTCCAGTCTCTTACCCTCCCTGTCTGCCGGGAATCGAGCATGGGTGTTTTCCTTTGGTCTGTCTGACACAGTCTGTATTACTAAGGAGTTAGGTGGAGGGTGTGAAAACAAAAAATATGACGATGGCAGGGTGCTACTAGAGAGGCCTTAATCAGCTCCTGACACTCCAGCCCCAATCAGGGGGATTGGATTGGGGCTGGGTAGATAGCCTGATGCTTGCTGGTAACTGTCCACACCTGCTAGCCTCATTAGAAGGATCTATAAGGCTGGGAGGAAGTGAGAGCAAGGGGATCTGGGGGCGCAGAGACTAGGAGGGGAAGGTCAGGCTCAAACTGAGAGGGCAGTGGGAGTCTCCAAGTCTGTGGCCGGCTAAACTGTGGTAAAAATCCTGTATATCATTGGAAACTGGTGGTGGGGACTTGATCACAAATAAAGAGCACGAGTGTTGCACCAGCCTGAAGTGTCCCTGAGTCTCTGAGAAGAGGGATAGAAGAGGAGCCAAACCGAAGGGGCATGGCATGCGCCCTGTTACACTGACCCTTTGTGGGGGAACATAGTACCTTTTCTCAGCCCCCTTCGGGGTTGGTGCACACGTGGCTGGGGAATGCCACATGGTGTGTGTCAGTTGAAGAATGGCATCACTGATTGGTAAGGCCACCCGTAGCAGTGCTGATGTGTGAAGAATGTCTAGTGACTGGTGCTGACAGTCTTGCACCTCTTCCAGTGGGATCACAAGAGCATTGGCAATTCTCTGTAGTTCTTGAAACTGACGATAGTCATCTGGCAGGGAGGAAGGTGTCAAGGATACAGCAGTGTCTGGAGATGATGAAGGGAATGTCTCTGGATACGCTGGTACTGGATTGATCAGTGCATCATCAAAAGCCATTTCTGAATGTCTACTGGATGAAGGGTGGGGCGGTGAAACGGGGAGTTCTCCTGAGGCAACAAGACTGTTCCGAAAGTGATGACTGGGACCATAAACTCCAATATGGCCAACTTGGTTGATCCTGCTGTTGTTGTACTTGTGCCCAAGGAGCTGGATACCAGCTTCTTGGGTAAGGCAAGGGAGAAAACTGCCATGGAGCCATCAGAACCCTCTGGTAGTCATGTTCTGGAACGGACGTGGCAGACTATGCCGAACGTCTGGGTCCTCAGATTCCGAGGAGTCGGAGTCTTGCATGAATGGCAGTGCCGATGGAGCCACCAGAATGGGATGCATTGGAGAGGTATGGTCAGCAGGAGGTAGATGTAATGCAGGATATGGTGCCCTCTGCAGAGTTGAGTGCACTGGAACAGGCAGCGACTTCACTCCTTCCAGGGTGAACAGTTCCTCAGGGCTGGAGTGCTTCTGATTCTCCCCAGAGTCTATGGTATTCAGTCTCTTGACAGGACTGGAACTGGTAAAGGCACCTGTCTCGGGACCTATAATTCAAGGGATGCCAGAAGAACCAAGGCAGGAGGGATACACGGATCCAGTGCCAGGCACGCAGAGTGGCCTCTCATCACTCTAGTGTGTCTTGCAGTGTGTAGCTCCTCTGTGGCTGGAACTTGTGGACGGTGCAACATCCTTCTTGGATTTAGAGGAAAACTTACTGCCATGCTTATGCACATGCTTCTGTGGCTGATGGCTAGGCCCCAATGTGGAGTCCGTAGCGCTGGTACTGGTGGATCCAGATGGAGGCTTCATGGTAGGGGGAGCACTTTTGGATTGCTCAGGCTGATGTATGAGGTGGGGGGTGTTCCCTGGACAGGATCTGATTTCAGAGCCATGGCTACCTCCAGGGGTTCTTCTTGAGGCAGAGAACTCTGCTTCCTGCATACAGGCAGGGAAGGAGAGGCAGATACTGCACCTGGATGCGATGTGGGCTTCCCCCAAACAGTACAAACAGCACTGGTGTTTGTAGCTGATGGAAAGTGAATAAGGGCAGGAAGCACAGACTTTGAATCCTGGCGTCTTTAGCATAATCCACTACCTAGACATGGGAACTGGGATCGGGGAGGTTATTTGGCAGGAAAAACTGCTGAAGCGGAGTTCCAAGTCCTTAATTAAAAAAACTGCTAGGAATTACCAAAGTACAACAAAAAACAATAAAATCCTAACTATGAATGAAAATAAGAACTGTTTTTGTAAATTTTTTTTGAAAATGTGTCACTAAGAACAAAAGGTCAACAGAAGCTCCAACTCAGACCATGTGGCAGTGAGAAGGAACTGGAGCTACAGAAGGTCCGCCTTGCCCTTTATCACCTCAGGTGAAACCATAAGGCAATACAAGGACACATGTGCGGACAGCTGAGCAATGCTACTTTGAAAAGCTCCAGGCACATGTGCATAACCCTCGGTGGAATATAGTAGGGACCATCACTTGAAGGAGGAGGAAATAATTAAAATCACAATGGACCAAACTATGTTTCACAAAGTGTTAGTCTTGAATAAAACACTGTTAAATAAAAGTATTAATATCCTTTTGAGATTTTTACTCTCTCTCCTCAAACACTTTGGACTCCCTAATAATCCATGGTAACTGACATTTTTCAAAGATCCATGTTATTAATATCTGAAAGGACTAAGTGTGACAATATATTTAAAGAAGAATCCTGGATGTCTTAAAATATCAGACAAAATTTTGGCATTCCTTATTTGTTTCACTTTTTGTATATTTAATATTTGTAGATACATTTTTGTTTGAACTTTGGTGATGGAGACTTTTCAGGCATCACAATTAAATCCTTACAAAAACAGATGCTTGATTGTTAATTCAAACCAAGAGTATTACACATTCATCACTTTTAGAACATATGTGTTAATGGGAAAACCAAAAGATGACAGGAGATTAGGCTGGAGGCAGAATATTCACCAGAAGAATGAGACCATTCTGTATATGTGAGCAAGATCAAATTGGCCTTGCAATTATGAAGCCCTACAATGACTTATTTCCTGCACAGAACCGATTTTATGCCTGAAAGAATGCACAAAAACAAGGGAATTCAAAATATTGTAACAAATTATTTAATTATTTTGGTAATGACCCAGCTTCCTGATTACTATATAAAGTTAAAGCAGAAAACAAAGAAGGGGACCTAGTTAATAGGGACTCTGACAACCGGTCTAATAAACTTCTGTTGGTGAGAGAGACAAGCTTTGGAGTACTTTAATGTTATTCTTTAGTAAAACAAAAGAACCAGAAACTCTATACCAATTAGTTACACGAAGAGAACAACTGAGTCAAGAAGACTTAAATTGGCAATCTTGCACTTCAGTTTAGGGTGGGTGAAGGAGAAGCTATTTCCAAAATGGACATTTTCCAATGACAAAATTTTCCACATGAATGATTCCATACTCAAAGTAGAAATTTCTGTAGGTTCACATGTGAAGTCTTGTCGAGGATGCAAAGTCTAGGCAGAATCCTAGCAGACCTAGAGCAGCAGACACCAATGAACTGTTAGAGGCCTTTATCTTTAGGGGAGACTCCAGTTGTAATAGGGTCTTCTTTACCCCCCGAAGTGAGTTATCATTTGGAGTGGATGTAGACAGCTATTCTTCACTTTAATCTTTCATCAGACAAGAATTAAGTGATGCTTATCAGAAGGGGGAAATGCATTTAAGAACTAGCTGAGACATTGCTTCTACCTTTCACTGTAGACCTAAAGCCACCATCTGTCAAAGTGGTGCCAACTCTCTGGGTCCTATCTGACTCCCCACTAAACTTGGATGACCAGACAGCATTAGTATCTAAAAAAGTCTTTTTTCACCTCTGGCTCACTAGGAAACTTTGTCCCTTTCTCAGAGATGAAGACCTGGCCACACTGATCCATGAATCTGTCACCTCCAGGTTGGATTGCTGTAATTCACTGTATCTCAAACTGAATGTAAAGACAATGCACATATTCCAGCAAGTACAAAAGGTGGCTGCCCACCTTTTGCATGGCTTAGAGTGCTGTGAGCAATCAGACCCATGCTTATCCCCTTAACTAACTCCCAGTCAATTTCCACTGCAGTTTGAGGTTTTGGTCCTAATATTCAAAACAATTAATGGATCAAGCCCAGCTGCGATAAAGACTGAATTTTGAATTACAAACCACCACACCAACTGCACTCCTCCCGGACAAGGTAGATCACAAAGCCCAGGACAAAGGTGCAGGAGACCTGGGGACAAAGCATTCTTAATCAAGGGGATCTGGCTATCAAATGAACTTCAAGAGCGTATCTGGCAAATTCAGCATCTGACCATCTTTCTGAAACACAGCAAAACTTTCCTCTTTGAAAAAGCCTTTCCACTGTAAGAATGACATTCACTACACTGTCACCTCCACTTTATCTAAACAACCCCAACCAAGCCAAAAAATTAAATACCCCAAAACAAATCTACCTAAATGAAAAGTAAATGAATAAAATCTACAAAAACCCAAACCAACCCCAAAACGCTACCTCATAAGCAGAGGTTTTTTACACGCTACAAAGGGAGAAATACCAGAGATCCCATGAAGTCCAATAGGACCTTACTACTGTTATCAATGTTACATGGGAAGTGCTCAGATACTACAGTGATGGGCAGTAGTACAAAACTCCAAAATAGATAGATTGATAGACTATAGAGCCTGACTGCAGCATTTCCATTTTCTAGCTTGTTGCTATTTGGGATACTGTCCAAATGACACCAATATTTTCCTGTAAGGGTAAAGAGAAATTCCCTGGTGACTGAATCTAATAATCACAACCATCTACATTTTCATGAAGTTTCTGGGGACTAAAGAGAGACTGTGGGCTTGTCTAGTCAGTGAATTTGTGCACATTAAGCTCTGCTGTAAATCACTTGGATTTACTCTGCTTTGAAATGGGAGTAGATCAAAGTGCACTAGGGAACTCTGAGTATGAGATACCAGGGTCCACACAGCCTGTTAGTGCACATCATACTAGTGCAGATTTATTTTCTGTAGATCATACCATAGATTCATTTTCTATGCACTAACTCACCATCTAAACAAGCCCTAAATGAGAAAATCCAATACCTGAAGTGGAAACTCTTATATGCAAAACTTAGGAATCTCCTGTGGCAGATGAAAGTATGTGACCACTTCAGCCACAGACATCAGAAAGTCTCCTGGAGACAAAGAACTAGCCTACATAAGAAAAATTTTGCCAATACAGCTATACCAGTATAGCTATACCAGCAGAGACCGCTAGTGGAGCTGCAGCTTATATTGGCATAAGAAGATTTTTTGTCAGTATGGGTAAACTGCCTTCTCAAACAACATAAGCTATATTGGCAAAAGGACTCTTGCAGGTATAGCTGCATCAACACAGGGGAGCTTGCTGGCATAGCTATGTCAGTCATGGGTGTAGATTTTTTCACACCCTTGACTAAGATAGCTATGTTGACAAATCTTTGTGGTGTACACTTGGCCACAGTCACGAGGGTTGCTGAAAGTCTTCATTCTCAGTCTCCTTTTCTTTATCCATCTGTTCAGTCTTTTGAGATCTATCAATTCTTGTAATCCTCCCATTTTTTAAGAACAATGAAGATGGAGCACACACCAAAGGATCATTGTTCTGAGGAAACTGGCTTTATTATCTCTATATACAATAGGGATAACAGGAGAGGGAAAGAAGAACAGGTGCATGGGGAGCACTGAGCTCCAGGGAAGAACAGTAGCAGAAAACTTCCAATACTATCCGTCAAAGATAGTGAGGGCTCAAGAATCTTGAAAGTGAGTAGTCCTGCCTTTTAGAAAGATGGCTGGTTGACGGCACACCTTAGAGCAGTCATGCTAAAATTTTACAGGTGCTTCTGACCTTTGTGTTGGTTCTACAGTTTCACGACTTTCCTTAGAACAAGAGTTACATTTCTTTCAAAATGTTTATTGAAGAAATAGTCTTGAGTTTTGCAAAAGGGAAAGGCACAAGTACTTTTTCTAAAAGTTTTCTAAGTGTTACTCTAAATGAGCACCTTCATGCAAAATTAGGTGAAACAATTTGATGGGTTTACAGAAGAGAACAAAATGGAAATACTAAAGAACAAGGAGGAATTCCATAAATGCTTTAAAGAAAGAAGAGGGTTAAATATTTAAGTCACCAATAAATGAAGCTGATATTATGCATTTTAGTTAAAAGACCCCGTGTGTAGCTCTCACAACTCTTTTTGATGTTTGAGAGATTAACTGTTGCAGAGAAAACAATGGACAAGAAACTATCAATTGGTGTTTTTAAATGTAAATATTTTTGTCATTTTTAATTTGAAAAATTATTCTCATTAATTAGTTTAATCTCACTCAATAGATCTTGTTATGTATAAACTGCTACAGTACTACTCAATTTAAATTCACAGAAACTAATTAGTCCAGCAGCAGGAATCAGCCTCACTGAAACATTACTGATTCTTGAGGAGATTATATCACTGTAGCTTCTTTTAGTCATATTATATTACATATCTCAAAGAACAGCTATAGTTTCCTACTCACCTCTTCAAAGGTACTTCTGACAACTTAGATCTAGAGTTCATAAACAGCCTCAGTTTCATGTTGACAATATCTCCAAGTACCTAATAGAAAAGATAATTTTTCCATATTAAAAATGGATTTGGCTAGTTATCAAAGTTCCTTGGCTTTGAAAACAAACGATTCTCTTGACAGATCTTTTTTCCCCTCTGTGAGGGGGTGTATTAACTCCACACTAGAACTGAAGGGGTTAAGGAGCAGTTCTGGGCCCAGATGACTCCATTCCCCTGAACCTGCAGAGCATGCTCCAGATAGAGCAAGGGGCTTTAAATGGAGCCAGACAACTCAGATGGGGGCAGATGAGGGAACAGGACAGATCTGGCCTGAGATCTCCTGACCAAAGCTGCTACAGACATCTCCGCTGGGAAGGAAAGGACTACTTCAGCAACTCCCAAACTGTGGATCAGTAGATGGGGTCATGGATCCAACGGGCAAGATTTGGCTTGTGAGACAATGCTGTCTCCCTGCAAACATGTCTGGGCCTATTCCACAAATGTTGCACCTCCTGGCCTGACATTTGTGGAGCAGATCCAGACTGTGTGGAGGTGGCAGTGTGGATGCCACTTTGTCATTAGCACAAGCCAGCTGTGGAAGCATCCTCGTGAGAGACTTGAATCCAGAAAATCCTTATTTGTGGTCAGCAAGCTTATCAACAGAGAGCATTCTCTATGCTTGAGCTGGTAAGAGCTTATGCTACCCTTTTCTGAGACGGGAATATGCAATGTCTTGTAAGCTCCTTAACGCAGGGCTCATATCTTCTTTTATGCGACCATGAGTACCCTGTTGGCACTCAGTAAAGAATTGTTTTAAGTTACTGTCTCTGTGCTGCAAATTCCTGGCTGACAATGAAATTATTCAGCCTCCCACACAGGTGATGACTGAGCATCTCAGCAAGTTGAAGCAACAGTTTGCAACCTTTCCCCCCCTGATTTGGACATGTCAAAGTCTGACTGTGTGTGAAATCCCTTTCATTACAAGCCCAATGCCATGGATTTGCCAGCAGCTTAAATCAAACAGCTCATCGAAATTTCCTGCCATTGACCCTTGAGAGGAACATATGTCCAACTTCTCTCCCAGAGTTCTGGTTCACTGTCAAGAATGACTATACTGCACTCTCAACACATGCCTTGAAACTGATGGTGCCATTTGCAAGCACATATATATGTGCAGCTGGATTCAGTGCACTTGTGTCCATCAGAGCACAACATCGATCTACCATTGATGTCACATCAAAGATTAGATGTGCAAATTCTAACATGCAGCCGGACTTTGAGAAGCTGTGTTGCAACATGCAAGCCCATGTCTCAAGTTAAAGAGCGCTAAATAACATATTGAATGGGCAAATTCCTTGACTTGCTTGGTCGCTGTGTTGCCTGTGCTGTCTGGGGTCACAGGAAACAGTAAGTCTCAAAATGGGGTCATGCAGGCAAAAAGTCTGGGAACCCTGGTCTGAAGATTGTTACTCCCCCTCTTTATCCCCCCCCCTTTTGCTATCTTAAGATGGACTTTTTGAGACTGTGGAGGGGGGTGGATGGTAGGAAGTGGCCCAGGGAGGCAGTCTTGAGGTATGCCCAGGTGCCTGACATTGGTTGTCTCTCACAGGGCCCTGAATCAGAGCCTGGTGGAGTGGGAGGGCCTGGGCTTCCCTAACCAACACCCTTCCACCCCTCGCAGGAGTAAAGAGAAGACAGAGACTCTGGAAGCCTTGTGGCAAGGGCAAGCCACCTACAGCGGCTAGGAAACAGACTGAGGCTCCTTCCGTTTTAAGGACACAGTACCCTCTATAGTTCATTGGACACTGCTACTGCTAAAGGGGGAGTTGAGCTAAACTGGGCTGAGTTGCCACCCACCAAAAGGCAGGCCATCCCAGTTTTGGAGGAGTTGCCAACAGGAGGCACCAGAGACCAAGGGGGAAACTGAGGTCAATGACTTAAGCACTAGGTGATGCCACTGCTAAGCCTGGCCCCTTGTCAAACACTCTCTAAGGCTTCAGTAACAATCAGTATATATCTTAAGAAGTCTTTCAGTTCTAAGTATCTGCATTAAAGAATGGTTATTGTCAGTTAATTTAGGTAAAATATAGACCTGCCCTAAAATTAGTTCTGATCCAGCATGGAATGTCCTCCATATTCTAAATTTTAATGTTTTTCTCCAAAATATTAACAAATTAATTTTTTTAGAAACAGCTGTTGTCTTCATCTCCTTCCAGTATATATTCAAACTTCTTTTAATCTGTACCTTCCAGGATAAAGATAATGTTTTCTCTCTTATGAAATCTATGTTGGTTTTGCAACAAAGCAAAGTAGCAAACGTTCAAGAATTATACTGATATCACCAATGATGGATCAGTGATGTGTTAAACTCTTCATCCCAGAATTTTTGAATCATTTCCACCTAGTCTTTGATTTCTATCTGTTTATAGTAATTTCTAATGCACCCATCTCCATAGTACTGGTACCCAGGTGCTATATACAAAATGAGAATACTACTTCTTGCTTACATTTCTTTTGTTCTGTGGACAACTCATGGTTTAATGTTGAATTCTCTGGTGATTATATAAAGGAAAGCAAATAAATATAACAGCAATTAAAACTGGAAGATTAACACTGTTCAGAGTCATAAGGCTGTCTTCTAGTATACTTAGGCTGCATTTGGTTCAAGGAATCTAGCTCGGCTTACTAAGTGTCATTCTTTCTCAGACTAGTTTTCGAATTATCTGGAACTCCTAACTGTGCCTTTGTAACCTAACAAAAGCCTGTTCATCTTCTTATAGTCTTAATACATGACAATTTTAAGTCTCTCCAATATAGTATCATGAGACAAGTTTGAAGTGACTACCAAATGTCACAAGGTATGATAAAAATAGAATGCTTTCACCAGAGCACACAGATCATGAATGATTTTGATTAAACTGCTCATAAATGATTGGGACACTAATCATTTACTGGGGGATGACTCCTTAATTTTTTTATTGCACTACATAACACACAGGATTTATGACATGGATAGTTACCATTATTACTATTTGTAGAACACTGAAAAAATGTTTGGTGCTTTTCAAAACAATATATAAATATAAACCCAGCTCAGAAGAGCTTATGGTCTTGATGTCAGACATATACAAGACAAGATACCCAGAGACGACCCAACTTAAAATCTTTTCCCTTTGGGGTTTTATATGTGTACGTGCTTGTTTAAACAAATACACTCTTCTGGAGGAGGTGTAACGGTTTAATGTTTGTAGGGCATAATGAAATAGGTAGAGCTGAATAGTTTTTCAACAGAAAATGCAGTTTCTGAATTTTTTTTATTTGGTTTGTTGAACTGACTCAAAATGTTTTGTTTTGACTCATTTCAACATTAAACTGCAACTCCTATCACTGCGAGTTGCCTCTTGGGAGATGAAGTTCAGGTCCCCATTCTCTCCTATGGGCTGGGCTGCCTAGGTGGGTGGCAACTTCCATGATGCAATGCAGTCTCCCCTTTGACTAAGTGGCATTGTGCATCATGGGAGTTATACAGCTGCAGGTACATCATGGGAGATGTATTCCAGCCAGGGAGTCCAGTTCATAAAGGAGAACAGGAACTTCAGACCTGAACTACAACTGTCAGGAGTCAATGTACCACCACAGGAAAATGCAGATTGTGCATCAACCCAAAACAAAAATATTTTGATTCAGAATCATCATAATGTTTCATTTTGATTGGAAATGCTGAAACTTAACATTTCATCACTTCTGAACTGAATTTTTCAGAACAATTTGTTCTCTGACAAATTGATATTTCAACTTTTTGTTCCAATTTGGGACAAAAACAAATGTTGAAATATCAGAATTTCCCATAAGATCAAAATTTTGCTTAGCTTCATCCTCAGGAGTTATGAATGGGAAGCAAGCGGGAGTCTGGTGTACTGAGAACAGAAGGACATTCCATGCACAGGGAACATCATGGAAAAAGGCATGAAAATGGGAGTTGAAAAAAGAAACAAATCTGTGAGGCTTGCATCATTTTCAAGGGGAAGAAGGTAAAACAAACTGCAACAGGAATCAAGACAGCTAGGGCAAAATTGTAGAGGGCCTTGAAGTCAAAGCAAGAAATTTAAATTTCACAGGGCTAGTCTTAAAGAAATGGCATAATGTGACTCATGAGAAAGGAAGGTAATTTTAGCAGCTTTGTATCCATGGTATTGTCTCTCAAGATCAGGAGTTCTCAACCTTTTTCTTTCTAAGGCCCACCCATCCACAGCCCACCTGTGCCAGAACTATTGTTTTTCTGCATATCCAGTAGATTAAAAGCTATAATAAATTGAAAGTCATACAGTTAAAAACACACATACACACACACAATATAAGAAAGAAATGGATAATATAAGTACACAGATAAAAAACTGAATATTAAGTTCAAATACTAATATGCCTGTATTTCCCCACTGCGCAGGGCTGAAGCCCAAGCCCCGCCGCATGGGGCTCCTTATGGTGTGGGGCCCCAGGCAATTGCCCTGCTTGCTATACCCTAATGACTGCCCTGCTGAAGCCAATGGATTTCAGCATATCATGCAGGAAAATTAACACGCTCTCTGGTTAAAAAAAAAAAAAAAAAAGCCAGTGTGTCCAGATAGAGCAAGGGGAAACAGCATTAAATTTCTGTATGCTCTCTGATTTATTTTGCCAGACCACCTGAAACCTAATCAAGGCCTCCCAAAGGGCCATGGACCCCCAGTTGAGAATTGCAGCTCTAGATAATCAACAGTTACATGCAATAGAGGATTGTTCTTGGATATTCTTAATAGCACTAGCCATCCGAAGGAACATCCATTCAAGCACTGAAACGAGGTTAGATTTTATAGATATATCTTCTAATGAAGACATTCATTTTCTAAATTGTTAAATGTATATTTGACAGTTTAAGTTAAACTAGTCTCTCAGATAAATGTTAGGCTGTAATTTTTTTTTTAGATATTTCATGTAAAAATAAGAAAAAAAAACATTCTTAGTACAGGATAAAGAACACAAAAGTACAAATTAAAAGAAACTGCCATCGTCTTACAATCAATAAATGTGCCATCTTCTGTGCTTCTCTTGTTAAAGGATCAACAATAGCAATAACGTCATAGAATGGTTCATTCTGTTGAGGATCTATTTTTACTATGCTGTTAAAAAAAGATGTTAAACATAAGTGAAATGAAAAATTCTAAATTAAACTTGTGGAAATAACAACCATCAACAGGTTTTCTTAATTCTGAATTTATCATATTTTTAGCACTTTACATCATCTTTAAGAATTTTTCAATATAAGACATTGCTCCAAACATTTATCAGAGGCCTGGTCTATACTAGGGGGTGGGATTGATCAAAGTTACACAACTTCTGCTACGTGAATAATGTAGCTAAAATTGATGTACTTAGATCTACTTACCACGGTGTCTTCACTGCGGTAAGTCGATGGCTGATGCTCCCCGTCAATGCCGCCTGTGCCTCTCACTCCGGCGGAGTATCAAGTTGACAGGAGAGTGCTTGGCAGTCGATTTATTGTGTCTAGACTAGACTCAATAAATCGACCCCCACTGGATCGATTGCTGCCCATCGATCCAGCGGGTAATGTAGACAAGCCCAGAGTCTCCTTGTGAAGTGTCCAGAAAAGCACATTATGAACCAAAATATTTACCTTTCTGTTCATTATAAACCTTTCATGCAAGCAATATCAGCCAGAATCTTCCTCAGGTTTCCATCACCACAGTGTAGTGGTGTGGCTGCTGACTGAGCTCTCCTTTGGAGCTGACTTTGGGACTCCTCCCACTACAGCTGGTTGACAAACTGTACCTCCTGCTGCTTTTGCAAAAGTTGCAGGAGGACGGTTTGGGTCTTTTGCTAATGATCAGCTCATAGACAGACAATTTTCTCCATCCTTCCTATATCCATTTCACTCCTTGGTGGTGGTGGTGGGGTCTTTGATCCTGCTGACTACACAAGTTTGTGGCTGCCTACTGAGCACCTCCTCATAGCCAGGGGTTGCTTTACAGGCATCCTGCCCCTATTACCCGCTCAAATACTCCAGAGAGTCTATGTTGTAACTCACAGTACCCCTTTCTTGGGCTAGTTTAATGTCAAATAAAGTTTACACAAACCTCAGAAACCTTAGTCATAAAATAATCCAAACAGTCTTTAATATAATGTCCAAAATCATAAGCTCAACCTGAAGCCACCAGTCCCCAGCCCCCCTTTGTCCCTTTTTCTATCCTGAATCATCAGATTTTGCAAGTGTCGTCAAGAGTCAACAGTGACAGAAATTTGATTTAAACAATAAAAAAAAAAAAGGAAACTGGGTAATGTTAAATATAATAAAATGGAGGAACTTGTTTGTCTCTCCTAGACAAGGATTTGTTTTGACAAACCAGATTAAAAGGCGATAATGTATTAATCACAGGCCCTTGATTAGAGGAAGCTGGAGCCATAGGAATGAATAGTAGGCCCTCACTAAAAGCATATGTTAATAAATCATGCATTGCAAATATGATTACTGGATTTCCACTATTTTTCACTAAACAACATATCAGTTAGGTGCTGCCAGGAGTGTAGCCAGTGCGAGTGATGCTACACATCCTACAATCCCATGGGAGGATACTATGCCACGTCAGGTTCTCAGTATGCTTTGATACAGGACTAAGGTACTTGCAACTGGCTGCTGGTGCTGCTTTTCTTCCTCTCACTATGCTACGAAGGGAAGGCCAGACTCAGTACACCATAGCAGTTTTTCCAATAAAACTGAACAGGAACTTGGGAGTGATGATTACAGGAGGATAAATGAGTCTTCAGGAAGGTTCTTCTGTTACTCTCTTATTCAGTCATGGTTCTAATGCTGCCCTTTCTGCCTTTAAAAACTCAACCTGTCTCTGCAACCAGCCATTGAAAGGAAGTAAAACTAAAGATGGCTACCATGATCTTACCATTAATGAGAAGCTAGGAGTCCCCCTCCTCTTGCCCCACTTCTTGTCGTTCCAATAAAGATTTACAGATGTGAACCTTAGTATTTTCCAGTTTCATTTAGCAACAGAAAGACACCAGTGGCATACTAACTTTCACTGACTCCTCATGTTTGGGGTTAATGAGACAGCAGGAGCAACAAACACAGATACTTTAAACTCACTGCTTAAGACTTCCAAACACAATGTGAATCTGCCTGCTGGCTTTTAATATATCTTGTAGCAGCCAAAGCACAACAGTGAGAACCTAACCACCCCTATTGCAAATAGAGTTGGTGGTGAGAACAGTACCATCATCCATCTGTAGGTGACATAGTCCTATGTTTTAGTGCTGTGTGCCAAAAGTGTGAGAAGAGGTGACATGGTGCTAATCCCCACTCCAGGAAATGAATAATTTATATACTAACCTTGTGAACAGTAATCAGTAATCCACAAAATTCAATAATCTCAATTTGGACTTTCCACATCAGTGCAGATTAGTGAGGCTCTCTTAGTTTACCTGCGATTTTGTTTAACTACGTTCAGGTTTTTAATTTAGTAAGTAAATATAATGTACTGATTCATCTTCCTCTCTCCCAGTACTCCCATTTCCACTCCATAAAACTCTATTTGTCACCTTTTTCAGTGCTGATTAGAAATAGATAAAATTGTCAATGTTTTGACATTACTGACCAATATACTAGTAGTGAAATTAAGATTGCCTGTGTTGCTCATTGGTTTCCTGAATTGTTTGTACAATCACAAAATCAGTTTCTTCTTTTAAAACTACAAAATGTTTACTGAAGTTCTGGAAGATTGCATACAGTACTTAAAGCATTAATAATGTTTAATATTAAGATGCCATAGCTATATATGCATTATGATGAGACTGAACTTACCTGTGTTGCTCTTTGAGAAATTCAACATTTTGTCTAATGACCGTTTTAGGCAATGAAGACAGAAGGGCATCCACTTTCATAATCAAATCACTGCCACTGGTACAATAAAACAAACAGTTAATATGTGACTTTTCTAATAAAAAGGGAATAAAATATCAATTTTCAATGTATATCTGTGTGCATAAAAGACTACGCAAAAATATGATGCTTTAAGGACACCACAGTCATAAGATTTTTAATTTTGAGTCTCTAAGCCTTTAGAATGTGACTAACCAAGAACTACTAAATCTATAGTTCTGGAGAGATGTGCCCTTCTATACATTTACAAGATGGAATATACAGTCCAGCAGTTTAAATGGTAAAATCCACTTGTACCCACAACTCTCTGTTCCTTTCTTGCTGCTGTTCACTGAAAAATTCCCTCTTACAACTCCCATGAGCAGCCACAGCTAATTAGTCCATCTTTTGACTACATCTTATTTATCCTAGAGTTTCCACGCCGTTTTAACTGAATTTTTAACTGTTTTATCTCCGCATCATTACTTTTCTTCTGTCATTTAAAAAACAAAAACTACAATTAGCTACCACTGATACTGATATGAGTGCAGTGCTTAGTCAGGATCATGAAACAGGGCTTCGACCAATGGCATATGCCTGTAAAATCTTAAATGGGGTGGAGCAGGAATTTACCCCATGTAAGAAAGGAGTGTTAGCATTAATTTGGCCCCTACAACATTGGGAATATTTGGTAGGAATGTCCCCAGTGCTTCTTAAAACATCCCACTCTCTGGTAAAGTATGTGCTGACAGGAAAGACTAACGATGGTCATGTTTCTAGCCCCCTGATAGCTAAGTGGACATTAGCATTATTAAACAAAAATGTGAGCATGGAAAAGGTACCAGTTCTATCTCCAGTTTCATATGGTCTTATGGTAGAAGGGGAACAGCATGAGTGCCCCCTGCTTGAAATCCCTCCAGAGGAATCTTTATTGTTCCGAGGTGAAACACTGTTAGGGGATAGCAGAAAAAGTGGATGTAATCTGGTTTGTGGATGGGCCTTGCTACTATAATGAAGGAAAACCATACACAAGATAGGCTGCAGTAAGGGTGTCCAATTCTAGGGAACAGTGTAAACCTCACTCAGCACAAGCAGCTGAAATTGTGGCAATAGCCATAGTACTGGAAAATACACCAATAGATAATGGGGTAGCTATCTTCACAGATTCTGAGCAGGTACTAAGAGTTGTAGTAGACTGAATGCCCCAGTGGAAGAAAAGAGGAATGAGATCAGCAGACAACAAGCCTATTGCACATGCTGGGAAATTATCTTTGGCACTTAGCACAGAGAGAACACAGCCAGTAGAAATGGGAAAGATAAAGGCTCATACGAAAGACATTAAGGAGGCTCAGTGAAATAACAGGGCAGATGAGGAAGCTCAGGCGGGAACCAAGGAGAGGACATTGTGGCAGCCACAACTCCAATTAGCGCCAATAGCAATAGTAGGCAGGGATAAAACAGAACAAATAGATCTAATATCCCTACAGAAAAGAGATCCAGAAATAAAAAGGCTTGTAGCTAAAGGGGAACATCAAGGGTGGAAACTTTGGGAGCATGATACAGGATTGGTTCTAGCCACCAAAATGGAGAAAACATGCCTATGTGGGTTGCCCCAACTGAAATAAGTTCTGAGATGATAAACCTAGGCCATAATAATGGACACCTGGGCATGGAGAAAACTCTCAGCAGAATGCAAGCATCAGGTTGATGGCCAAATATGAGACCTGATATAGAGCAGTATGTAAATAATTGCTTGCCTTGTGCTTCCAATAATGCAGGTACTAGATTGGTAAAAGGACCCTTCTGTCACCAAAGAATGCAAATTGATATTAGCTAAAACAGCAAAAGGGAATCAAATATTGCCTAGTAATAGTGGATGCATTTACAAAATGGGTTGAAGCGATACCCACAAGAAACAATACTGACCTAACTACATCGTAGTTGAGCAAACAAAATGATGGGATGTTCCCCAAGAGACTGATTCTGATCAAGGGCCATGTCATAAATATAAAGGGAAGGGTAAACCCCTTTGAAATCCCTCCTGGCCAGGGGAAAGCTCCTCTCACCTGTAAAGGGTTAAGAAGCTAAAGGTAACCTCGCTGGCACCTGATCAAAATGACCAATGAGGAGACAAGATACTTTCAAAAGCTGGGAGGAGGGAGAGAAACAAAGGGTCTGTGTCTGTCTGTATGCTGGTTTCTGCCAGGGATAGACCAGGAATGGAGCCTTAGAACTTTTAGTAAGTAATCTAGCTAGGTATGTGTTAGATTATGATTTCTTTAAATGGCTGAGAAAAGAATTATGCTGAATAGAATAACTATTTCTGTCTGTGTATCTTTTTTGTAACTTAAGGTTTTGCCTAGAGGGGTTCTCTATGTTTTTGAATCTAATTACCCTGTAAGATATCTACCATCCTGATTTTACAGGGGGGATTTCTTTATTTCTATTTACTTCTATTTTTTATTAAAAGTCTTCTTGTAAAACACTGAATGCTTTTTCATTGTTCTCAGATCCAAGGGTTTGGGTCTGGGGTTACCTATGCAAATTGGTGAGGCTTTTTATCCAACATTTCCCAGGAAAGGGGGGGTGCAAGTGTTGGGAGGATTGTTCATTGTTCTTAAGATCCAAGGGTCTGGGTCTGTAGTCACCTAGGCAAATTGGTGAGGCTTTTTACCAAACCTTGTCCAGGAAGTCGGGTGCAAGGGTTTGGGAAGTATTTTGGGGGGAAGGACGCGTCCAAACAGCTCTTCCCCAGTAACCAGTATTAGTTTGGTGGTGGTAGCGGCCAGTCCAAGGATAACGGGTGTAATATTTTGTACCTTGGGGAAGTTTTTGACCTAAGCTGGTAAAGATAAGCTTAGGAGGTGTTTCATGCAGGTCCCCACATCTGTACCCTAGAGTTCAGAGTGGGGGAGGAACCTTGACAGGCCACATTTTGTGGGGGAAACCACAAAAGGACTCTGCCAAGCATTTGATATTAAGCAAAGATTACATAGAGCAGGACACTCTCAAAGCTCAGGACAGACCGAAAGAATGAACAGAACAATAAAAACAGCGCAGAGTTCCAGAGAAGGGCAACAAAAATGATTAGGGGACTGGAACACATGACTTATGAGGAGAGGCTGAGGGAACTGGGATTGTTTAGTCTGCGGAAGAGAAGAATGACGGGGGATTTGATAGCTGCTTTCAACTACCTGAGAGGTGGTTCCAAATAGGTTGATTCTAGACTATTCTCAGTGGTAGAAGATGACAGGACAAGGAGTAATGGTCTCTAGTTGCAGTGCGGGAGGTTTAGGTTGGATATTAGGAAAAACTTTTTCACTAGGAGGGTGGTGAAATACTGGAATGCGTTACCTAGGGAGGTGGTAGAATCTCCTTCCTTAGAAGTTTTTAAGGTCAGGCTTGACAAAGCCCTGGCTGGGATGATTTAGTTGGGGATCGGTCCTGCTTTGAGCAGGGGTTGGACTAGATGACCTCCTGAGGTCCCTTCCAACCCCGATATTCTATGACTCTATGATTGAAAGCTATACATGTGAAACAAATGGCTCTCAGCCAACAAATGGCTGATCACTTTCTGGTCATCCAAATGGGCTTCCCATTCTGCAGTGGACACATCTGTCACAAGTGTCATATTGTGGAAAGATGAGGAGAAGGGTACTTCATTGCAGACAAGTAGAAGATCCTTTACCAATCTGAAGAGCAAACTTTCTGGGGAATCATGACCACATCTATGTGGTATTTGCCAGGTAGCTGCACTGATCTCAACCAGTCTTGCATGAAGCACAGATAAAATCTGGCAAATTGTATCATGTAGATGCAGGAAGCCATGTAACCCATGAGTTTTAGGAAGATTGTGGCTGATATTCTCGGGTGGAGCTGCAGCTGGTTGATGAAATTTAGAAGGCAAGAAATCTGTCTTATGACACATAAGCTTTTGCCACTGAGGAGTCCAGCACTGCCCCTATGTACTCTGTTCTTTGAGCAGGAGCGAGAGTGAACTTGGCTTTGACGACTCTGAGGCCCAGTTCAGTGAAAAGGTTGAAGATTATTGCGATCATGTTGTTCACCTGTTGTGGTAAGTGACCTTGGATAAGCCAGTCATTAAGGTATAGACAGACATTAATTCCTTGCTTACTCTGGAATGCTGCCACCATCACTAGACACTCTGTACTGTAGTGAGATTTTCCCACATAAAACCAGGGTATTTCCTGTGGACCAGGTGAATTCCAATATGAAAGTAGGCATCTTGCAAGTTGAGAGCTGCAAACCAGTCCTGAAGACTTAAAGTGGGAATTATGGATGCTAGAGCCATCATCCTGAACTTGAATCAACATATGAAGTTGAGTCGTTGAAGGTCTAGAAAGCAGTGCCAATCTCTTTTCTTCTTTGGGACCAAGAAATAATTAAAACAGAATCCCGTGCCCTGCAATTCCATGGGCACGTCTCCCACTGATCTGAGTTGCAGGAGGAAATCCACTTCCTTTCTGAGGAACATCTTGTGAGAAGCATTCTTCTGTTTTTTCCTGACACTTCTGTGGTATTTGCATTTCCCCCAGACAGAAGAGGCACTAAATATATATCATTGATAGGGATTGCTCCCTTCCAAGAGGGTCAGGTCTTGAATCCAGGGGATTTGGACTCCGCCATGTCATGACGGGGGTGTGGCGGGGGGTAGTGGCATGTGGGCTCAAAACCCCTAAAATCTTTTTTTCCAGTATGCCAAAGGGCTTAACAGGCTAAAACTAGACTAACAACTATAACTATCTAGCTGGAAAGATAAATTGTATTTTACAGAGAGACAGAGACTGCACATATTCTATCTCGTAGCCACAGCCACTAAGAAAGAACTGGAGCTATGAGGTGCCAAAGGGCAAGCTGGGCACAGGCTACTCAAAAGATTTCAATCTTGCACACATAAGGCGCAAACACTCCAGAAGTGGCATACATGTGGACAACCACTCCAAGAACTCATAGATAGACCTGAACTCGTCAAGGAGAAGAGGGAGTCTAGTATATCAGGTATCCGAGTGTCAACTTGAAATAAACAACGTTGTTGAGTGCAGCTAGTAAATCTCTTTCACTTGACATAGTATGTATGCCCGATGGAGTCCATTCCATTATGTATGAGTATGTTCTGGACCTCTGAGGAGCAGGGAAGATGGATCTGGATGGAGATTTTGCCCATCGCTTTCTAGTATTACCTCTAGCTGAAGAAGTAATTTGGTTGGAGGCCAAATAAAGAGATTCAATAGGTCTGACAACCAGAATTGTGTTTGCCAGGCTGGTGCCAACATGACCATATTGGCTGCGTTCTGTCTTAGTTTCCAGCTGGAAAAGTATTTGGAATTATTAGAATTGGAGGGTGTGCATATATTAGTCTTGAAGCCCAAGGGACAAGAAATGCCTCTGACAGAGAACCCAGGCACTGACCCTTTCTAGATGAGAATCTAAAACATTTCTTATTCTTTTTTGGTATCTATGGAGGGTCAGCCCCATCTGGTGAATATGTCCTGTATGATAGTGTCTTTCACTGTGCTCACTTGCAAACTGCCTGTTGAGTTGATCTGCAAGAACATTCTGCAAGCCTAGTAAGCAATGGGACATTGCAATAATTTTCTATCAAATGCAGTACTTCCATAGATGCACAGCTTATTGAGAAAGGGGGGTGAATCTTGCTCCCCCTTGCCTATTGATATACACTGTAACTGAGGCGTTGTCTTACATAATCTGAATGGTTAAACCTTTCAGAACTTGTAGGAATTTTGTGCAAGCCTGATGAATGGCCCTCAGCTTTAGGACATGGGTTGAGTTTCCTGATCCCACCAGAGACCTTGAGTGTCCCTGAAGCCCGAGACAAACTCTTACTGATGACTGAGGTTAGGCTCATAGCTGTTTGATCAGACATACTATGGTGTCAAATCTTTCTTGAGTCAGATAAGCCTGTGCTGTGGTGAAGTCCAGTACTGCCCCTATAAGTTGTATTGTTTGGATAGAAACTTAACACAAACTTTTCCTTGTTGCCTCTCAGTCCTAAGGAGGTGAAAGGCACAAGTACCTGATGATTGGAGTAGTTCAAATGCTAAGGAGATCTCCCCTGAAAGAGCCAGTAGCCTATGTAAAGGAAAACTTGGATTCCTTGTTTTCTCTGGTGTGCATCCACTACCGCCAGGCATTTGGTAAACGCCAAATGGATCAAATGGCAGAACCCTGTACTGGTAGTGGGAATTGCCTATCTGCAATCTCAAGTATTTCCTGTGGGCAAGATGGATAGCTGTATCAAAGCATGCATTCTGAATGTTGACAGCTGTATACTAATCCTGTGAATATAGATGGAATTACTGCAGCTAGTGTTACAGTCCTGAACTTGAACTTCCAGATGAAAGTGTTTAGATGTCTCATGTCCAGGATTGGGTGCCAGGCCGCGCTTCGAAGTATCAGAAAGTAATGGGAACAAACGTATTCCTCCCCTGATACTTAAAGCATTGCTTCCACTGGTCTGAGACTGAGAAGTGAACTACACTTCTTGATGTGGCATGCTCTCATGAAAGGGGTCTCATGACAGCAGTCTCTATCTTTTTGGTTAATTCAGACTCTGTGATGTGAGAAGTACACCTGTTTCTGATAGGGTTGAGGCCTAAACTTGGGATCTGGTGTAAACACTTCCAAAGATTTCACTGTTGCCCTAGAACCTTTTAAGGAGTGCAGGGCCTATCTGTTTTGGCCCTTAACAATTTACATCCCTCAAAGGCAGATTTTCTACTGTCAACTGCACTTTAAGTATTCCAGATAATTGTAACCAAGAAGTTCTCCTTATGGTTATCGATGAAGCCCATGGCATGGACTTGGATGTGCGTGTTGTCTTGTCCGTTCATGGGCTGCCATCACTGCCAGGCACAGGATGAGTGTAACATTTTTCAAATCCTGCTGAAAGGCCTTATACCTTCTGTTTGAATGCTTATATAGTAACACCAGAAATGCAGGTGACTGTCAGAGTAATTTAGCTGGCTCTAGCAGGCCTTCATTTATTGGTGTCACAAGATGTCCAGGAACGCAGGTGTGCAAAATGTCCAAAAGATTATGTGATTTCTCCTGGACAACTTTCACAAGGATCTTGAGTATATCAACCACGAGACACAGCAGCCCCTGAAAGGTTTTGGAATCATCAGGCTGCATGCTAGTGGAAGAAGGAATCATAGCCTCATTAGGCAACAAAGAAGAGATGGGAGTTGGAATGTTGTGTTCCTGAGTCTGCAGATCCTCTTCTTCAGATCCTTGGTCATGTGTTGGATCACTGGTTGAGCCATCTGCAGTGCTCCCCGCTGCTTTGCTGGAGACAGATACCTCATTCTAGATTGAGCTGTTGATGCTGCCTTCCTTGCCAGTTATAAGACCAACAGTGCCCAGTAGGACCAAGGCTGCTGGTAGAAGTATGGAGCAGAGGGCCAAGAGCTCTTAGGCCAGGGGTAGTTGTGCCCTATACTCCATTTAAAAAAAAAAGGGATCAAATTACCTAGACCCAAAGGAATATGTTGGTGACACCTCCCTCTGGCTATCTGAGTCTAAAGGAAAGAAAAAGTATTCCTCCTCTAAAGGTGAAGCAGTACTAGGCTTGAGTGCACAGTAAGAGCTTAATGAGCCCTAACACATACCACAATGGGCTTGATATTGAGCCTGAGATAGTTGTTCATATTACAGGTGAAACCTTTACCACAAACAACAGAGGTGACCATAGAAACAGTTAAATCTCATGAAGCCATAGAGCCTCCCACAGTACTGAGAAAGTCAGTGTCATAGGCAGATAAATAGAAGGCATTAGTACTGGAGCGGTCAGTACCAATGACACCAGTACTGGGAGCTTTGATGCCAAAATTTCAGTATTAGGTGATGCATGAAGCTCCATATGAGCCAGGAACAGAGCAGAGTGACTGGTACTGGAGTGGACGCCCAGAGGGACCCTTCTTGGGCCTTGAGCTACCTTTTTCCATGGAAGAACAAAAGGATTTCTGCTTTTAGAGCTAGCACCCAGAGAGGGTGACCTAGATCTACGTCCCTGAGAGGAGCTATTCTCCTTCTTTCTCTTGACTTCCAGAATTTGTCCTGGTTCAAGAGCAGGATTTTTGAGAAACTCTACTCACAGAGCTGCAAGCTAAGGAGCTGACAGGAGCACCTATTGAAGAGGATTGCTTAGGGATTTCAGTCCCACTCACTCCAGGATATGAATAGGGCTGCATTTATGCCAGTCTGTTTTGTCTTTTGTGTTCTATTTAAGAATGACTTCCAAATGGCACACGTCTCAGGAATGTGTTCCTCATTAAGGCATAATAAACATCTGGTATGCCCTTCATTACAGGGCATTACTGCCTTGCAAGGAGGACAGTTTTCAAGTCCTGCAGACTTTTGTTCCACCATAAGAGCTCAGCCTGGAACCAGGAAAGTCTCACAGGAAGAAAGAAAGAAAAAAAAAAAAAAAAAGCTTGTTTTGCTTTTCTTTATTTTTTAAAAAGGAAACATTATGAAAAACCTACAACTAAAGACTAACTATCTGAGTAACTATCTGAAGTTATTTACAACTATTTACACAAGAACAATGAGTGAGAAATTCAGGCTATGGCTACACTAGGAAGTTTACAGCAGCAGAGCTGCAGCGATGCAGCTGCACTGCTGTAAACTAATGTAACAGTTCTAAGCAGACAGGAGAGAGGTCTCCTGTCAGCTTAACTACTCCAGCCCCATGTGCAGCAGCAGCAGCTATGTCTGAGGGAGAGCTGACATAACACTGTCTACACTGGCTGTCTATACCAGTGCTTAGGTTGGTGTAATTTCATTGCTCAGGGGGGTTGCTTTTTCACTCCTGAACGACGTAAGTAATACCATGTTTCAGAGTAACAGCCGTGTTAGTCTGTATCCGCAAAAAAGAAAAGGAGTACTTGTGGCACCTTAGAGATTAAATTTGTTAGTCTCTAAGGTGCCACAAGTACTCCTTTTATAAGTAATACTGCAATAACTGCTAGTTTCATCATAGCCTGAGACACTGCCTAAGTGCCTACCTGAAGTCACAGGCAATAAGAAGGAACTAAGGGACACACTCCACGCTTTATGCCTTTGGATGGGAGGCATGAGGACACTTGGAGGACAAGGGCAAGATGCTGTCCAAAAGAATCCAAACTTGGGCACATGCACACCAAGAGTGGAATACATATGGACAAACACTGAAAGAAGACCTGGTATCCTCTAGAAGAAAGTGAAATAATTAGTCACAGGTGATAAACTCAAATGAGTCTCACATGCATTCAGACAATAGATTCCCAAAACCCAAAAGTGTTTTACTGTTTAGAGCTGATCCCCATCTCTCTGACAACGCTTTTAATCTTCTCTGCTGAGGTACTGAATGTTATCTTTTCCAACAAATGAAAATCTTCAGTAAAGAACTCATTTTCATCCAAAGGACCCAGGACCTTAAGAGGAAAAAAAATGACACTATTTTACTAGAAGCTTAGGTTTTCAAAAATATTTCCTCTGTAAGCAAAAATACGCTCAATTTTTAATAAAGTAAAATTTTCAGTATTAAAAATCTCTCTCCTGTATACCACTAGATTTTACTATTTATATAGTATTCATGCTGTGAAAATTCCAGCATTTACAATTTTCTATTAATTAAATTGAACTACAGTATATTTAAACATACATTCCTTTCAGGTGATATCCCGAATAGCAAGTAGAAAAAATTCATTGGGCAAACAAGGGATGCATCTATTGTAAACAAAAACAAACAAACAAAAAAGTTACAACAGGAACATCCACAAATATGTGTACTATCACAGCATTCCCAGTATACATGCCTATTTACAGAAATGTATTATTCGGCAACATAAGCTCCTTTTAAATAAAAGCTCAAAGAAAAAAGTGCAAAATTTGAACACAAACCACCATGATCCTGCCTTGTGCTTAGTTGTTAAATCCTATAACACCTTCATTGTGTCCTACATCAGAACTATTTTAGTGTATTGGTGTGCACACAGTTGTTTAAAAAAAATTGGGAAATCAATACGTTCTATTGTACACGTGCCAAACATTATAAGAATATGAATACATTACACAAACACACACACACTTTTCTATAAAGAAAATAAGTTTCAGTTATCCAGTCTCAGTGGAAGCAGAAGTAAATGGGCAGGTAATGTTTCCAGAAGATTAAGTAGCAAGAAGGGCCGAACCAAAGCCACTGAGGTCAGCGGGAGTCTCTCGGTTGATTTCAATGGGTTTTGGATTGAACTGTAAAAACATTATGGCAAAAGTACAAAATTTTTCAATTTCGTTTTAGGAATCAGTTGAAAAGGCAATGGGAGTTGAAATGAGAGTTTTGCCACTGACTTATGGGGACAGGATTTCATTCTATTATTCTTAAATAAAACATCAATGACAATAATTGATTGAAAAAAGAGAGAAATGTAAAGTGCCCTTTTGGTCAGGAAAGTGATTCTGAAAAACTGCATAGTCTTATTCAATACATCTTATTGCTATGTGCACTTAGGGTCATCTTTTGACATTAGTGACTAAATAAAGTTTTCATTGTTTTTGGACTGTTGTTACCTCAGAAGGGGATAGAAATAGAGAGAAATGACCTGGGCTGGAGGGCTAGGCCATGAAACACATAGCCAGTGACAGGACATCACAGGAGGGCATCACAGGAGGTGCTATAGACTAAGACCCTTGCAATGCCATGCTATGATGACTGGGGGCACTACAGCAGTAAGTCAAGCTGCTTACAGGACTGCATTCTATTTTGACTTGTATCAACATAATTGTTTGCTAGGTTCCAATTTCAGGACCAAAGTTTGCTCTCAGTTATACCTGTACACCTTTTTTTACACAAGTTATGCCGATAAGACAAAATATACTAACTTATGAAATAGCTTGTTAATTATTGTTCAAACCCATTTGCACAGTATGCAAACTTCTCCCTATTGTCTTAGGAAAAAAAAGTAAAGAGCTCAGAAATAGTCATGTTATTATCCTGAAAATTTAAATTTCTTTTAAAAATCTTTGTGGTTTTCGAGCAAAAATCCCAAGAAAATGACATAATACTTTTCCAGTCAAGAACAGTTTCTAAATGTGTTACAACTATATCTAAAAGAGTTAAATAGTTGAATTAATTTCAAATAATCATCACTCATTAACTCTGAAGAACAACTCCACTGTGAAAAGTTATTGTAAAAATATATCAGTAAATCTAAAGTAGACATTTGCAATGCTCTCATCGTATCTTGGTGATGTTGCACTGGTATAAATGAAGACTGATTTTGGCTTGCAAATTGTTTAGGCCAAATTTTGTAATACTGGTATGATGCAAGAGCCAGAGAGACACTCGCATGATTTTAAGATTCCATGATGAGTTTGCAGGGCTGGCAGATAGAAAAATAAAAGGTGTTTTTCTTATTAACTGAGAAAGTTTGGTATTGAAATCATTGAGAGATGCACATAGAACCCAACACCACCATTTTTTGTCATCTTTCCAAGTAAAACTGAACATCATTTGTTCATTACATCAAGGTATGAGGGCAACTGTAGTGCATGAAAACACAGAATCAAATGCGTTCGACATTAACAAAGGGTGAAACAGGAGTGTGTCTTAGCCCCCATGCTTTCTAACATCTACTTTTCATTCCTGCTTCTTCATGCATTTAAAGACAGCAATGATGGCATTTATTTTCGAACTAGACTAGATGGCGGCTTGTTCTACACTGCATAGTTTAGAGCGAAAAACAAGGTGAAAGAGCTGGTTCTGAGAGATTTCAAGTTTGAGGATGATACAGCATTGGTTGCCCACAGTCAATCTTTCCTGCAAATCTCTTGGGTAGATTTTCTGCATCATGCAAGGACTTCAGGTTGACAATTAGTTTCAAGAAAACTGTAATCATCTATCACAGGGTGGAAGAACCAATGCCTGACATCACTCTGGAGGGTAAATCTCGTGGAGTTGTCAACAGCTTTTGACCCTTGGGTTCTATGATTAGCAGGAATCTTGACCTTCAGACTGAACTGATTAACTGAATTGGAAAAGCAGCTAAGAATTTCAGGCTATTACAGAAACGTACATGGAATAACAGCAAACTATGAACTGAGGTGAAGATGCGAAGCTACGAGACTTGTGTGCTGTCATCCCCGCTTCATTGTTCAGAAATGTGGACTACATATGCTAGACTCATCAGGAGACTGAACAGCTTCCACATGAGATGTCTGCACAAGATCCTGGAAATACAGTGGGAAGACAAAATACCAAACACAGAGGTGCTGTAGCATGCAGGACTAACACACTTAGAAACTACTATCAAGAAGAGAAGGTTGCAATGGCACAGTCCTGTCAGGAGAATGGGAGGAGACTCTATTGCTAATAATATTTTGCACAACAAGATTTGAGATGGCTCTAGAAAGCAGGGCTGCCTTTTACGGCGGTACTAAAATGTATACAAAAATAATATGAAGTCGTTCAACATCAGTGTAGAAAGCTGGGAGTAGTACGCAGAATCCCACCCAATCTTGAGGGAATATCTGGCACTGGGTGCAGCTGAACATGAAGCAGCTTTTGTCCAGAGGACGGAAGCAAAGTGAGAAAGAAGAAAGCAGCGTCCTGTAATCTTGGACTCCAACTCAGACAACACACGGAGCTGTGAAATTTGTAACAAGCTGTGTCGCTCTTTAATTGGGGCTTGTCAGCCATAAGCGGATTCATCAAGCACTTGACTAGACCTCTTACGTGTACACCATGAGCCAGTGAATCAATGGTTGCCTAATCTAAGTAAAATTGCACACTAAATTAATGAATAACTATTGCCCCTGAGATCCAAGTATTTGAAGGGCAGATCCTCTTTGGAAAGTGACTTAAAATGGTTTCAGAGTAACAGCCGTGTTAGTCTGTATTCGCAAAAAGAAATGTCCTGTGGGGTGGGAGGAGGTATTTTTTCATATTCTCTGTGTATAAATAAAGTCTGCTGCAGTTTCCACGGCATGCATCCGATGAAGTGAGCTGTAGCTCACGAAAGCTCATGCTCAAATAAATTTGTTAGTCTCTAAGGTGCCACAAGTACTCCTTTTCTTTTTGACTTAAAATGGAACCTTTTTACCTAACGAACCAGTCTAACACTTTTTAATGTTGAATGAGAATGTATGTTGTGTATCCAAATTTTAAGTAAATCCTATTTTAAAACAGATTGCATTACTCTGGGCTATAAAAGAATGCCTGAGTAAAACTACTCTATCCTAGCAAGGAAATTTGTGGGTTGTTAATCACACTAATACAGGAGAGATAAATTAGTTGAGAAAGTAAAACTCACCTAGTAAATATCAACCTTGCCACTTTAGATTTCCAGGTATGTATGTATAAGAATTGATCATATACTATGTCAACTTCATGATTTATTCTTCGCTGTGTTCAACCAATGATTTGGTCAATTGCTGGTTTCATTCCATGTTACTGTCAAATTCCTGATTTATTACCTCAATTCCAACTGTAATTTTGACTTGATAATTGTGCTGTTTAATTCTTAATTAGTTAGAAGTTTAATTGATTTTAAGTTTGCTCTCTTTATTAATTTGTAATAAAACTCATATAAAGCATACAACTCTCTCTCCAGAGGGCAAAGGTCATTTACTGAACTATTTCAGAGCTACTAGGTTCTATCTCTAAATTAATACTTGTATCCCAAACAGAGATCTAGGCTTAGAGGAGGCAGTAGAAGTCAGTTCCCTTGTCGGGTGCATGCCCCAAGGAACTCAGTAGGGCCAAGATTGTACAAGATAGGATTAAGGGACTAGGGATCACAACCATGACGGCTGTTCTTAGAATTCTCAGGCCTTTGTCTATAGCACCAGGTCCCAGACTCCCTGCCTCACCAGTAGAGTTCATATGAATGGGACGCCTCCCTGCTGTGCTTCCAGTGGTAGCTGTGGTGAGGCTACCCTAACAGGAGTCACAGGCTGAGCTAGAGACTGTCTCCTTGTGGTCCCTGAAGAGGTGTTTGGTACTGTAGCAGTGTTGGCACGTAGTACCATAAAGGGCACTCTCATAGTCATAGACAGTAGTGGTGACTCAAGCTGTGGAGTAACCATCAAATTGTTCAGTACCAAGAAAAACTTTGGTGTTGAGAGGGTTGATGCAGAGAGCAACCATACCATAATGATCAGCACCGGAAGTGTGGGTGCCAGGGTCTCTGGCATCAAGTGCACCAAGGTTGGTACCAATGGATCATACAAGGCAAAGGATGGTGCTCTACTTCAGATGGTACCATTGCTTGGTGACTGGTTCTGTCAGGTTGTCAGAAGGACCCAATTTGAACCATGAACCATCTTTTGACTGAGTAGTCTGAGAAGATCTGTGCCTCTCTTTATGAGACGCCAAAGGCAAAGGAAAGAACTAGGCCTGTGCTCGTGGTGGGAACCATATTTCTTCCTATTCCTTTCAGATGACTGGGTATAGAATGACTTAGATGCTCTGCTGGTCTCAGTAGATTGAGACGTCTTTGAAGAGTGAGCATGGGAGCTCAGATCTGAGCAACAACTCAAAGGAGCACTCAATTATAATGGCTGTTCAAGTCTGGTAGGCCCTTTTTTCATAGAATATCAGGGTTGGAAGGGACCTCAGGAGGTCATCTAGTCCAACCCCCTGCTCAAAGCAGGACCAATCCCCAACTAAATCATCCCAGCCAGGGCTTTGTCAAGACTGACCTTAAAAATATCTAAGGAAGGAGATTCCACCACCTCCCTAGGTAATGCATTCCAGTGCTTCACCACCCTCCTAGTGAAAAAGTTTTTCCTAATATACAACCTAAACCTCCCCCACTGCAACTTGAGACCATTACCCCTTGTACTGTCATCAGCTACCACTGAGAACAGTCTAGATCCATCCTCTTTGGAACTTCCTTTCAGGTAGTTGAAAGCAACTATCAAATCCCCCCTCATTCTTCTCTTCCGCAGACTAAACAATCCCAGTCCCTCAGCCTCTCCTCATAAGTCATGTGTTCCAGTCCCCTAATCATTTTTGTTGCCCTCCACTGGACTCACTCCAATTTTTCCACATCCTTCTTGTAGTGTGGGGCCCAAAACTGGACACAGTACTCCAGATGAGGCCTCACCAATGTTGAATAGAGGGGAACGATCATGTCCCTCGATCTGCTGGCAATGCCCCTACTTATACATCCCAAAATGCCATTGGCCCTCTTGGCAACAAGGGCACACTGTTGACTCATATCCAGCATCTTGTCCACTGTAACCCCTAGGTATTTTTCTCCAGAACTGCTGCTGAGCCATTCGGTCCCTAGTCTGTAGCGGTGCATGGGATTCGTCCGTCCTAAATGCAGGACTCTGCACTTGTCCTTGTTGAACCTCATCAGATTTCTTTTGGCCCAATCCTCTAGTTTGTCTAGAGCCCTCTGTATCCTATCCCTACCTTCCAGCGTATCCACCTCTCCTCCCAGTTTAGTGTCATTTGCAAACTTGCTGAGGGTGCAATCCACACCATCCTCCAGATCATTTATGAAGATACTGAACAAAACCGGCCCCAGGATCGACCCTTGGGGCACTCCACTTGGTACCGGCTGCCAACTAGACATGGAGCCATTGATCACTACCCGTTGAACCCGACAATCTAGCCAGCTTTCTATCCACCTTATAGTCCATTCATCCAGCCCATACTTCTTTAACTTGCTGGCAAGAATACTGTGGGAGACAGTGTCAAAAGCTTTGCTAAAGTCAAGGAACAACACGTCCACTGCTTTCCCCTCATCCACAGAGCTAGTTATCTCGTCATAGAAGGCAATTAGATGAGTCAGGCATGACTTGCCCTTGGTGAATCCATGCTGACTGTTCCTGATCACTTTCCTCTCCTCTAAGTGTTTCAGAATTGATTCCTTGAGGACCTGCTCCATGATTTTTCTGGGGACTGAGGTGACGCTGACTCGCCTTTAGTTCCCAGGATCCTCCTTCTTCCCTTTTTTAAAAATGGGCACTACATTAGCCTTTTTCCAGTCTTCCAGGACTTCCCCCGATCGCCATGAGTTTTCAAAGATAATGGCCAATCACATCCGCCCACTCCTTTAGCACTCTCGGATGCAGCGCATCCGGCCCCATGGACTTGTGCTCGTCCAGCTTTTCTAAATAGTCCCGAACCACTTCTTTCTCCACAGCGGGCTGGTCACCTCCTCCCCATGCTGTGCTGCCCAGTGCAGCAGTCTGGGAGCTGACCTTGTTCGTGAAGACAGAGGCAAAAAAAGCATTGAGTACATTAGCTTTTTCCACATCCTCTGTCACTAGGTTGCCTCCCTCATTCAGTAAGGGGCCCACACTTTCCTTGACTTTCTTCTTGTTGCTAACATACCTGAAGAAACCCTTCTTCTTACTCTTAACATCACTTGCTAGCTGCAACTTCAGGTGTGATTTGGCCTTCGTGATTTCACTCCTGCATGCCCAAGCAATATTTTTATACTTTTCCCTGGTCATTTGTCCAATCTTCCACTTCTTGTAAGCTTCTTTTTTGTGTTCAAGATCAGCAAGGATTTCACTGTTAAGCCAAGCTGGTCGCCTGCCATATTTACTATTCTTTCTACACATTGGGATGGTCTGTCCCTGTAACCACAATAAGGATTCTTTAAAATACAGCCAGCTCTCCTGGACTCCTTTCCCCCTCATGTTATTCTCCCAGGGGATCCTGCCCATCTGTTCCCTGAGGGAGTCAAAGTCTGTTTTTCTGAAGTCCAGGGTCTGTATTCTGCTGCTCTCCTTTCTTCCCTGTGTCAGGATCCTGAACTCGACCATCTCATGGTCACTGCCTCCCAGGTTCCCATCCACTTTAGCTTCCCCTACTAATTCTTTCCGGTTTGAGAGCAGCAGGTCAAGAAGAGCTCTGCCCCTAGTTGGTTCCTCCAGCACTTGCACCAGGAAATTATCCCCTACCCTTTCCAAAAACTTTCTGGATTGTCTGTGCACCGCTGTATTGCTCTCCCAGCAGATATCAGGGTGATTGACGTCTCCCATGAGAATCAGGGCCTGCGATCTAGAACTTCCCTGAGTTGCCGGAAGAAAGCCTCGTCCATCTCATCCCCCTGGTCTGGTGGTCTATAGCAGACTCCCACCACAACATCACCCTTGTTGCTCACACTTCTAAACTTAATCCAGAGACTCTTAGGTTTTTCTGCAGTTTCATACTTGAGCTCTGACCAGTTATACTGCTCCCTTAAATACAGTGCAACTCCCCCACCTTTTCTGCCCTGCCTGTCCTTCCTGAACAGTTTATATCCATCCATCCATGAGAGCTTTCCCACCAAGCCTCTGTTATTCCAATCACATCAGAATTCCTTGACTGTGCCAGGACTTCCAGGTCTCCCTGCTTGTTTCCCAGGCTTCTTACATTTGTGTATAGGCACTTGAGATAACTTTCTGATCATCCCTCTTTCTCAGTATGAGGCAGGACCCCTGCCCTCTCACGCGCTCCTGCTCATGCTTCCTCCTGGTATCCCACTTCCCCACTTACCTCAGGGCTTTGGTCTCCCTCCCCTGGTGAACCTAGTTTAAAGCCCTCCTCACTAGGTTAGCCAGCCTGCTTGCGAAGATGCTCTTCCCTCTCTTCGTTAGGTGGAGCCCGTCTCTGCCTAGCACTCCTCCTCCTTGGAGCACCATCCTGTGATCAAAGAATCCAAAGCCTTCTCTCTGACACCACCTGCGTAGCCATTCGTTGACTTCCACGATTCGATGGTCTCTACCTAGGCCTTTTCCTTCCAGGGGGAGGATGGACGAGAAGACCACTTGCGCCTCAAACTCCTTTATCCTTCTTCCCAGAGCCACGTAGTCCGCAGTGATCCACTCAAGGTCATTCTTGGCAGTATCATTGGTGCCCACGTGGAGAAGCAGGAAGGGGTAGCAATCTGAGGGCTTGATAAGTCTTGGCAGTCTCTCTGTCACATCGTGAATCCTAGCTCCTGGCAAGCAGCAGACTTCTCGGTTTTCCCGGTTGGGCAGCAGATAGATGACTCATCATCCCCATCAGTTGTGAGGAGGTTCTCATCAAACGCTTCATGAGAAATAATCTAAGGCTAGTTTTTCTTGCCTTCCGTGTCCTCTTAGAAAAGGAACAGCAGATGGAGCACCTATTGGGGATATGCCCCTCTCTAAGGCAAAAGAGTCACATCTTTCAGCTGCATCACAAGAGGGACAAGTTTTGAAGCCTAAGGACATCACATCAGTCACCTCAGCTAAATGATGGTACTGGGGAAGTCCCTATTTCTAAAAGGTTATCTATTTCTTTATTTATTTTTCAAACTAACAGGCATTAAATTAATACAAAAAATCACACTAACTATACTAGCTACATGAAAATACTAATTATTTCTATATGCAAAATGGATTTAAGTGTCACAGTGTGCAAGAGAAGTGGTATGGCTGGGCCACTGGTTCTGTGCTACGAACAAATCTGTCAAAATTGAGAACAGGAGGCTGAAGTTGAGACTTATCCTCTGACGAAGAGATCTGTCTTCCTGTTTTATGTTTGAGATGGCTATTGATAGCTAGATAGGATTGCTGAGGATGAGACTGATATCTCCTCTGAACAAAAGAAAGGACTTGGGTACTAGTGTATTGTGTCTGGTGGTAGAAGCCCAAAAAAAGATAATCTCTTCTTTAAGGCAGGTAGTGATAGTACCACAGACGTTGCAACTGACCTAGCGATGGTCTCATCAGTTTTGTTACCTGACAATCCTTCCCCTTCAAAGGAAAGATCTTCTCTTACCTGCACATCAGAAGATAATACAGTCTTGAAGAACTACCACACTGGGTCAGGCCAATGGTTCATTTAGCCCAGTTTCCTGTCTTCCAACAGTGGCCAGTGTAAGGAATGCTTCAGAGGGAATGAACAGAACAGGCAATCATCAACTGATCCATCCTGTCATCCACTCCTAGCTTCTGGCAATCAGAGGCTAAGGAATTCCAAAGTATGGGGTTGCATCCCTAACCATCTTGGCTCAGAGCCACTGATGGACCGATTCTTCATGAACTTATTTAATTCTCTTTTGAACCCCGTTATAGTTTTGGCCTTCACAGCATCCAATGGCAATGAGTTCCACAGGTTGCCTGTGTGGTGTCTGAAGAAATACTACCTTTTGTTTGTTTGAAACCTGCTGACTGTTAATTTTATTGAGTGATCTGGATTATTATGTTAGTGAAGGAGTAAATAATACTTCCTTATTCACTGTCTCCACAGCAGTCATGATTTTATAGACCTCTATCATCTCCCCTTAGTCAGATGAAAAGTACCAGTCTTTTTAATCTTTCCTCTTACAGAAGCTCTATACCCTTAATCATTTTTGTTGCCCTTCTCTGTACCTTTCCAATTCTAATATATATTTTATGAGATGAGCTGACCAGAACTGCATACAGTATTCTAGATGTACGCATACCATGGATTTATGTAGTGGCATTATGATATTTTCTGTCTTATCATCTATTCCTTTCCTAATAGCTCCTAACATTCTGTTAGCTTTTTTGACTGCCATTGAACAGATCTTTTCAGAGAATTATCCACAATGATTCCAAGATCTCTTTCTTGAGTGGTAATAGCTGATTTAGACCAAATCATTTTGTATGCATAGTTGGGATTATGTTTTCTAATGTGCACTACTTTGCATTTATCAACATTGAATTTCATCTGCCACAGGTTACCCAGTCACCCAGTCTTGTGAGATCCCTTTGTAACTCTTCACAGTCTGCTTTGGACTTAACTATCTCAAATAATTTTGTATCATCTGAAAATTTTGCCACCTCACTGTTTACCGCTTTTTCCAGATAATTTATGAATACATGGAACAACACTGTTCCCAGTACAGACCCCTGGGGGACACCACTATTTACCTCTTTCCATTCTGAAAACTGACCATTTATTCCTACCCTTTGTTTTCTGTCTTTTAATCAGTTACTGATCCATGAGAGGACCTTCCACTATCTCTCTCCGGACAAGAGGGAAGTCACAGATCTAGCTGCTGCTTCAGAGGCAACTACCATCTAGCACTACTAATAAAATCTTTTTACAATAACAATTTGAAAGAAATGAAGGATAAAAACAAGAAGTCCCGCAGGCACAGCAAAGACTCAAATTTCCAAACCTACTCATATTAAGAAAACTAAAAAAGAATGGCAGTGGTTGGGCCTCCATGGCCTTTTGATAGCCTCCAGAATATTTAAAAACCTCAGACTGAGAACTGTTGAGCAAGTTATACAAATACACATTTTTATAAAAGAATTTTGGAAGGGATATAAACCCTCACACTATGGCATAAGACAACCTCTAACTATTGGAGTTTGGAGGAAACCTTCCCTGGAGGCAGGTGATCCCATAACTACTATCGCAGAGTTTCTCACATATTCTTTTCACATATCTGGACACTGTCAGAAAAGAAGATACTGAACCGGATGGACACCTGGTCAATTCCAGCATGGCATATCCTATGTTCCTGAGTAGTTAATGACTGCAAATGAAATCCGTAATAAAGAACTACAGAAAAAACAAACAAAAGCGAGTATACATTCTAGCCACACTGTGGAGAGTAAGAAAGTAATATACATTACCTTATGTCATAAATATAAAGGGAAAGGTAAACCCCTTTAAAATCCCTCCTGGCCAGAGGAAAAATCCTCTCACCTGTAAAGGGTTAAGAAGCTAAAGGTAACCTCGCTGGCACCTGACCAAAATGACCAATGAGGAGACAAGATACGTTCAAAAGCTGGGAGGAGGGAGAGAAACAAAGGGTCTGGATCTGTGTCTGTCTATATGCTGCTTTTGCCGGGGATAGAACAGGAATGGAGTCTTAGAACTTTAGTAAGTAATCTAACTAGGTATGTGTTAGATTATGATTTCTTTAAATGGCTGAGAAAAGAACTGTGCTGAATAGAATGACTATTTCTGTCTGTGTGTCTTTTTTGTAACTCAAGATTTTGCCTAGAGGGATTCTCTATGTTTTGAATCTAATTACCCTGTAAGGTATCTATCATCCTGATTTTACTGGGGTGATTCCTTTACTTCTATTTCTATTAAAAGTCTTCTTGTAAGAAAACTGACTGCTTTTTCATTGTTCTCAGATCCAAGGGTTTGGGTCTGTGGTCACCTATGCAAGTTGGTGAGGATTTTTACCAAACCTTTCCCAGGAAGTGGGGTGCAAGGGTTGGGAGGATTTTGGGGGGAAAGACGTGTCCAAACTACGTTTCCCAGTAAACCCGGTTAGAGTTTGGTGGTGGCAGTGGATATTCCAAGGACAAAGGATAAAATTAATTTGTACCTTGGGGAAGTTTTAACCTAAGCTGGTAAAAGTAAGCTTAGGAGGTTTTCATGCAGGTCCCCACATCTGTACCCTAGAGTTCAGAGTGGGGGAGGAACCTTGACACCTTGGCATTACATAAAAGTTCAAGGAGAGGAAGAGAACATACATGGAGAATAAGAAAATGGACTGTTTTTTTACTTACCCTCCCATTGCTGACAACAGCCATTTGCCCAGGAAGCAGTTTAAGAACTTCTTGACAGAACATTTGGTGAGTTTGAATTATATCCATTCCTATAGTGTTGTATTTCTTCTCAAAAGTACTGTCATCCATTCCCTAAAGCAGAAGAAATGTGTAATGTGTAAGACTGTGGCCAGATTCAGCAAAAACAAAATACAGTGATAGTCAGCCAGGGTTTTCTTCAGACTGTTCATAACAAAACTCTAAACAAGATAAAAGCAAGAGAGAACTCTTCCAGCCTTAGCTTCAGACCAGTCAAATAACCCTGGGAGTGAAGCCCTACATATCTACATTCCTCTGTGTCTCTCCCAAGCAACTAATTTGTACATCTTTCTCCTTGAGCAACAGAAGAGCCAGGCTGAGCCTGAGTTTAAGCACTTTTTGACCAGGAAGTGCTCAGAACACTGTCACATAAAGAATCACGAATCTTGCAATAAAGTCCACTATTCTGTTAATTTACCCTATCTTGCGCTCTTAATCAGAAAAAATGGATTATGAAGGGGAAAAATAAAATTTCTCAACAACAAAAATGATAGTTACTCACTTGTAACTGCAGTTCTTCGAACTGGACTCTACATATTCACACTTGTAGGATGAGCTGATCAGGTGCAGTTTAGAGGGTGACATTTTAATTAGCAGTGCCTGATGGAGTGCCATAAAAGGAGGCATAGCACTCCAGCCACCTCAGTTCCTTCTGCATCTCCCTCAGGTCCTGTTTGGAAATCAGGACTCAGAGAAACAGGGGTAAGGTGTGGCTGTATACATATGCAGGGTCTGGATACAGGTGAGTAATATTAATTTCTTCTTTGTGTAGCTTCTGCATATTCCCACTCCTGGGATAGTTTAGCTTTCAGTAATCCCATTACATGGATTCCCAATTAAAAAGTGATTAAAGAACTGGCCTGCCAAATCTAGCACCTGATCTTGACGCCAAATTTAGAGGATTATGTTTAGTAAAAGTATGGATGGAACTCCAAGTTGCAGCCTTACATATTTCAATAAGTGGGACAGGTCTTTTAAATGCCATAGGCACTTCTTTGACTTTAGTGGAATTGGACCTTATTCCCTTCTGGGGAAGAGATTATTACTAATTTATAAGACTCATGAATATACACTCTAACACACTTAGAAACTGTGCAGTAACACTTGGCCTTTTTTACTACCCGAATAAGAGACAAAAAGTCTAGGTTGTCTAAACTCTTTAGTTCTGTTCAGACAGCAGGCTAATGTCATTTTGCATCTAGGGTATGCAATTTAGACTGACCTGATGACTATGTGATCTCAGGAAAAGTATAGGTAAATTGACAGACTGACTAATATGAAAGTCAGTAACCATCTTAGGCAAGAATTTTGGGTGAGGTGAGGGCCTAATACTACTTTATCTTCATAAAAACTGTGAATTATGGGTCAGCCATTAATGCTTGTAGTTCAGACTCTTGTTGCTCAAGTAATAACCATTATGAAAACTGTCTTAATAGACAACTAAAAAAAGAACATTCACTCATTGGCTCAAAAGGCTGTTTTATGAAGTGAAAAAGAACCAAATGAAGGTTTCAAAAAGGTGTACAGACTTTAATTGGAAGATAAAGGTTAAATAATTCTTTAAGAAACTTCTTAACCAAAACTTGAGTAAACAGTGATTTATCAATACCCAAATACAATGCAGATTAGTGTAACCACATACAAGATAACAAAAGATAAGCAGATTTCATATACAGTAAATTACCTAATATGGACTGAACTGGTGCCATATGTGGAACAATATTATTATTATCTGCTCATAATAAAACCCTTTTTCATTTGCTAATATAACATGCATGTGTAGACCCTTTCCTGTTATTAGGTAAAAACCTTTACACATCTACAGAACAAGTCCACTCTGTAGCCATTAAAATTCTATCACCCACATCATGAGGTGGAGTGAACACAAGCCCAGATGAGAAACTTGTCCTTTCTGGGGGGTGTAAGTCTGGAAAAAGGGACACAAGACTCCTCTGAAGAGTTGAAGCACATTGGGAAATAATGGTTACTTAAGTAACTGGTTCTTCAAGGTGTAGTTTGTATGGATCTCATTCTAGGTGGCCATAAGCCTCATGTTGGTTTTTTTATAAGTTTTCATTGGGACCATGTATGTGCCCTGTGTTTTCTCACACTCCTGTACAAAGGCATCAAGGGCAGGACAACAAAGATGTTTCTTCAGTTCCCTCAAAATTTGAAGCCCATATTGTTGAGCACCACAAAAGAAGGGATGGTGGGTGGGTCATGGGATCCGCATTGACAATAACATCTCAAAGAACCACAGTTCTAATCATAAAAAGGTACTGAAGACCAGACCTCAGCCAAATCACGGAGCTGTTCCTGGGCATGGCAGAAAGGAACGGAGGTGGCCAGAATGCCACATCCATTTATATAGCCTCACATTCAAAATGTCTGCTAATGCTGAGGGGAGATGTGAAGGGGGCATAAGCACTCCAACAGGCACTGCAAGTTGAAGTTCCACTGCCTAAGGAGCATACAATCAATGCATCCCATAAATGGAAATATACAGAGGCCATTTGAAGAACTTCCAAATATATTCTTGAACAGCTTTCCTAATTAATAATATTGAAGTACATAGCTGTTTTTGAAACCAGCATTGTAGTCTGCAGCTGTTACTTGGTGGCTAACATCTACCATACAAGTGACCTCTCACTCTGAATTGCTGACTGTGTTTCAAGTCAGTAATAATATAAGAAAACATTTTAAACACATTAATGTACTTTCCCTGCTTTAAGGTAAACAGACATGGAAAATGATTGCTGGAAGTTAAATAATTGAAGTTCTTTTTAATTGCAGTTGCATCAGTCCATGAAGATCATCACTATCATTGCTAAGGATATGATTTAGTCGCAGATTCCGTGACTTTACCAGATCTCCATGACTTCTTTGGCTTCAGCTGTCAGTGGCTGCAGTCAAGGCCAGGACTGTGCACCCCCCTACCCTGCCCCAGTTGCGGCCAGAGTTGTGCACCCCTGCTACACAGCTGTGGCTGGAACTGGGGCTGTGTGCCCCCATCCTGCAGCTGGAGGCAGGACTGTGCACTCCAGTCCTGTGACTTTGGCCGGGGCTGGAGCCAGGGTTATATCTCCCCACAACCCATGACAGTGGGGCTTGGGCTGTCAGTCGCCCCCACCATGGGGGTCTAGCTGTCATTCTTCTCCCTCTCCTTCCTCTCTCCCACCCGGCAGTTCTTTTTGGTAAAAGTCATGGACAGGTCACAGACTCCTGTGAATTTTTGTTTATTGTCTGCGACCTGTCCGTGACGTTTACTAAAAATAACCACGAAAAAATCTTAACCTTAATCATTGCTCAATAAATTCAATACTCAATGTTTACAACAGAAGTAAGGTAACTTTTGGATTAAGCTGATAATTCTTTCACATAGGAGTTCCAAATTTAGTGTTTAAAAAGTGCAAATCAAGAAATAGCTTTAAAAAAATCAGTGATGACTAGAGCTATTTGGCTCTCAATGACCTGATAGCCACATTGTTCAGTAAATTGTGTTTTATTATTTTTCATAATACAAAGATCTTTCAAAATACAAACAACATACCCCAGTAACTGTACTTAAGAACGATTATTTTATGGTTAAAATCACTTTTTTTGACCCATGCTTTATGACACCAGGCAATAGGAAGCTATTCTCAGCTAGAAATGTGCCACCTACCACATAATGAAGTAAAGTATCTATGAAAAGAAAAAAAGTAATGAGCAATAGTTTATATAAATACATCAAGTGACTATTATTTAATAAAATGTTTTTTACTGACCGAAACAAGCAATTTCTTAATTTTAGTTCCTCTAGCAAGGGCTTTTGCTGTCTCCTCCTTAGCTATCTTACTTAGGAAACTTTTTAAGCTGCTGTTTTTCTGTGTTAAAAAGGCGGTCAAAATTGCCCTTGCAATAGCCGTGTTATCTTCCGTTATTTTTGATATTGGATTGTTCACAATCCCAAGACGCGTATGACTGCTTGTTTTCTGCAGACAAAGAAAAATATATAATTACAATCTCATAATTTAATCTACTCACACCTGATGTTAACTATTTATCATCTTAGTTGTCTGTGCAGTGAAATATCCTTAGAACAGTGGTTCTCAACCTTTCCAGACTACAGTACCCCTTTCAGGAGTCTGATTTGTCCTGCAAACCCCAAGTTTCACCTCACTTAAAAACTACTTGCTTACAAAATCAGACAAAAATACAAAAAAGTGTCACAGCACTTGCTTATTTCTCATTTTTACCATATAATTATAAAATAAATAGATTTGAATGTAAATATTCTACTTACATTTCAGTGTGATATTTACCATATAATAATATAGACAGCAATATAAACAATTCATTGTCTATATGAAATTTTAGTTTGTACTCACTTCGCTAATTCTTTTTATGTAGCCTGTTGAAAAACTAGGCAAACATCTAGATGAGCTGACATACCCCCTGTAAGACCTCTGTGTACCCCAAGCAGTACACCTACCAGTGGTTGAGAACCACTGCCTTAGAGTGTTTATTTTTGGCTATTAGTTTTAATGAAAAATATATGTGTGACTGCTAAACTTAGACTTTCAGTTAGCAATAGAAAAGGCAGCTAGTAGGCAGATATTTACCCTGTAACAAACATTTTAAATACAAGATATTCTTCATGGAATGACTACTTTTGGCTACTCTGACAGTTCAGTAGGGAGGGCATTTTAATTAGTGTTAATTATATGCCATATTTCACTTGCATAAATTTCAAAAATGGCTCAATGGATTTTCTCAAATTTCTCTGGAAGATTTAACTTCAGCAGAGAATAAACTGGAAAAATTTCACTTAATTATCCCCTGAATTTTGATAATAAATCAGAAAGAAAATCTTAAATACTTATTAAAGACAATGATGACACACAAGGCTATGGAGGAAGAGACTGATAAGAAATTATTCTTTAGATAGGAGTGAGTAAGTACAGGCTGATCAGGTGACTTTCTTGTCCTCTAAAATCAAGGAGAAGCAAATGAAATGTATTGCAGTAAAGGATTAAATCAGTGGCATTCAAATTGTGGCCTCTGAGGCTCTAAATTGTAGCCCTTGACTGTGTTAAAAAGAAAATCTGTATTTGATTATTAATTATAAATGTGTATCCTGAACTGTACCCTGTGATTTCAAAAAGGAAATGCCCAAGTGGCCATACTCCAGCTAGGATAGGAGGAGAGCAACACATTCTGGCCACTTTCACTCCCTACCTCTGATGCCCCTTATGCCAGGGACTGTGAGGAGTGAGGTGTAGCAGCTGCTTACGCCAGCTCCACATCCTCTCAGGCAGCGGTGGGCAACCTGCGGCCCATCAGGATAATCTGCTGGCAGGCCGCAGGACAGTTTGTTTACATTGACCGTCCACAAGCACGGCCATCGGCCGCTCCCAATGGCTGTGGTTTGCCATTCCTGGCCAATGGAAGCTGCGGGAAGCTGCGCAGGCTGGCCGCCGCTTCCCACAGCTCCCATTTGCCGGGAGCGGCGAACTGTGGCCCCCTGGGAGCTGTGAGCAGCCGGGCCTGTGGACGGTCAATGTAAACAAATTGCCTCGCAGCCTGCCAGCAGATTACCCTGATGGGCTGCGTGCAGCCCACAGGCTGCCCACCATTGCGCTAAAGGACTCCACTTGGTGATGGTTTCCACTCCCCTTGTGCTTTCCTGAATGGAGTCAAAGGATTGGAACAGGGCAGAGAATCTTCCCCAAAGTACTGATGCAGTTCCTTGACCTTTTGAAACAATCTGTTTGGCCATCAGGCTGAAAATTTTGAACACCACTAGACTGAATGATTCATACAGAAAAGGGGATTTATCCAGATCAATCCCTCTCCTAGTCAACTACAGCATCTCCCATGTGGAATTTTTTGTTAGTTAGTTTGGTATTTTTAATAGTATTTCATGTATTTGAGTTGTGGGATGCAGGCTATATAGAACATGGACCATCACTTGTTTTAAGTTACTCTCTCTTTTTTTTTTTCTCCTGTTCTAGGATTTCTGCCTCTATGAGGTTTTTTTTTTTCCTTCTGGTGCCAGGAAACTGATAGACAGTTCTGACACCTTTCCCTCTTTCTCCATGGTAAATACCAATACAAGAAAAGCTCTATTTTCCCTCCTGGAGCTTACATGTGCACTAGATACTGGACTCGTCAATGATTAGTAAATTTACTTTTATTAATTTCATTTTTTTCTTTATATCTTTTGCCATTCTCTTTCATTGGATACTTATTTCCCTACTCACAGCATTCGTTTTTTCTCACCGACACCTAACACATGTCAAATTTTAATGTTAAGGACATGTTATTGTTTGTGAAAGGTGCTAGAATAAGAACCCTGAAGATTAAAGTCTACAAAACAGACACAGCCTAGACACAGATAGTTAGCTTCTTAATGCTGCCACACCAATGTTTCAACCCTGACTGACAGTAACTACCTTTAGCAGAGCTCAAGTAACTCATTCTCCATGCTCATTCAATCCTTGCCTTCTTCTCTGTGATTACCAATAATGGAATCAATTAGTGAAAACTGCTGTTAGTCTTTAATCCATGAAGAAGTTACCAAGTCATTTCACGTAGGCCAGTCACCCTCTGGATGGCAATGACTCTTGCTGATTACTAACACTGACTATATTTGAAACTAGCAACCTACATTTGAAATAGTCTGTATTCCAGTTCTTCAATCCATCTAATTACTTCTCTGGGTAGCTATTCAACCAGGAATATGGGGAAATGAGAAGTAATAGAGGTAGTCCTAACATCTTTACTGTATGCTATAATTTCTCCACTGATAATTAGGTGTGGCTATGTCTACACTATGAGCTAGGGGTGTGATTCCCAGCTCATACACACATATTCTCACTATCAGAGTATAAATAGGGGTGTAACCACAGTAGCATGGCCAGCAGCAGCAGAAGCACAGATCAGCTGTGCCGAGCACAAATCTGCCCAAATTCCATGGGAACGTTTATGGCATGGCTTAGCCATGCTGCCGCTTTCACAGCTACAGTATTATTATTATACGCTAGCTCTTATCGAGGTAGCATGAGTATATGTATGCAAGCTTGAATCACTGCTCTAGCTCATAGCGCAGCCATAGCCTTTGATTCCAAATTTTAGAGGTAAAGAATTAAAATTTCTGTTACAGTTTACTTCACAAGTAAAACATTTTGTCCCCGCTTCTAAACAATCCAAAAAGAGTTTGGAAAACGGACAGAGATCATCATTTAAGAAACTTCCAAAGGAGATGGATTGAATAATTCTCTCTTCTATATGACCCAGAAAGTCCCTTTTGCTATTGATGTTCTTATGGCATTTACTTGCAGTCCTTTAAATCCTGTTGGAAATACCACAGAACTAACAGAAATAAGCAATCTTAAATGCAGAAGACCCTTGACATTTCCATGAAACTAATTATTAGTCTATTAAAACGTTATATTATTTTACTAAGTCTGCCAATAAGTATTCTAAATCTTTGTTTCTTAAATTAGATTACTTTCATATCTGCTATAATTTAATAAACAGAGTTGTGGACAGTATTCATATTCTCCATAGCCGCAGATACTAAAAACATTATTTTCCAATAGGAATTGTTAGAAACTCACCAGGTGTCTCAAAGCTTGAGAAAGCAGATGTCTCCCCGATGGCTTGTCAAAATCAGCAATAATCCAAATGGTAACTGCATATATTACATCTTCATCTGAAAATAACAAATAACCCAGTAAAATAATTTTATTCTAAAAAGTTTAAGTAGATGACAATATTTCCAAATAACAAAATCAAGGAAAGGCTCTCATCAATGTAACATAATCAGATGATAAACATCAATATTTATTTAATAAAGTTATTCTGTCTTGTGATGTACTGCTACACATTACTTCTTATCTAAATCACCACTGGTCGTGGTCTCTGCTCCTGCATGTTAGTGAGGTGGGAACTTATTTAAAATTCTAAATAGTATATTGTCTAGTGTTTCAATCATCCATTCCTTTCAAACTGAAGGTAAAAATATTCCAATATGCAAGAAAAAATATTCACTTATGTTCAAAATAATATTTAAATTGCAGTGCCAAAAAAATCCAAAGACAACAAAAAACCAAAAACCATCCAACAGCTACAGAAGCCAACCCTTTTACTCAGAGAGCAAGCACACAGATGAGTGCTAATCAATCAAAACATATTCTTCAGGAAACTTCAAGTAAGTCACTTCCTCTTCTCCAAAGACAGAGTTATAATAAATGTAGAGACTAAGCAGGATAAACAGAGAAAAAAAATAACAAATTGTGATCTTTAAAACAGGCAAAAGGAATTGAAAAAGTCAACATGGCATGAGTAGCAGCAATATACAAGTTAAGGGCTGGAGTACCTCCAGTAAATTTTAATATTAATAGATATTATAGAGAGGCTACTGCTTCTCCACAGATAATGTTCCAGATAAGTTTCTGTTTTAAACTGAAATTCGCACCCTCCCTAAAATCCTCAAGTGAAGTCATATCAGCCTGAAAAGCAGAGTTTGTGGAGAAAATCTGAAGTAATTTGAATAAGGAGTTCCCGAAACAAAGCACCCTAAATATTAAGCTGTTTTTGTAGGTGCAAAAGCCTTCTAATACTTTTTGCCTACATCTATAGGGGGAAAAAACGGGGCATTAGACATGTGAATAACATGTGGTCAGATTCTTCTTTGGGAGTAATATTAAAGACAGATTTGCAAAATTAAGTAACAAAGCACTCTGTTACTTTTTTGGTTTCAAGTAATCAGATTATGTCTCCTGATTACTTTTTGCTTTAAAATAATCTAATACAATTAGGCCATTTTTTTAACAACTTTGATAGCGACTTCAAACGCATCATCAAACAAGCTTACTATCCCAAGAGATTTTGGATGTTGTATAAAAAACAAAAATCAGGGCTCACACAGATCCTTCTTAAACCAATCTTTCTATATATATTCACCTCAACCAATACTAACATTTCTTTATTATTCTGAATTTACTCATAACTACTGACTTGTATGCATTACTGCCATAATTGTAGGCAAACAGTATTACATAGTTAAAAGGTTGTACAAAATAAATTTACCTTTTTTTGTTAAATACTTCATGTTCTCTGAAATTACAGCACTCTTATCTTGTGAGTCCAAAAAGGAGAAAGTGGAGAAGTCTTCCACACCAACAGGAACTGCAAAGTTAAAAATATTATTTGTTACAATTAGGAGTTGAAAAAACTTGATAACAAACCAGCCAAGAAAAGTATTTACCTGACGTGGATATGAAATTTATGTATCTTCTCTTAGTGCCAAGAATAGTGGGATTTATACGGGAAACTACATTATGCTGATCCATGAGGAAATCTACCGCATCCATATGATCATTTAGCAAGCCCTGTAATAGCAAAAATAAATCCCACTTTTCATTAATTCCCATTTAATTTAACAATTTTAAGATAAACACAAGATGAGTATTTATCTATAAAATAAAATAAAATTCAGGATTGTCTCTCTGAGTGTCACTCTGAAACCTAGAATGTCTGTGGGATTAGTGTGAAGAGATAGAAACAGGTACAAGCATGGCTTAGAGTTCATTTTGTTCAGAAGATCACCAGATTCAATCATGAGTGGGATTTGCGGGCTGTTACTGTCCAATTTTTAAGTTCTCAAGCCATTTTGACGTTATGAATTACATCCATGTGACAGCAAGGCATGTATCTATCAGAACAATTTACCAAGGGTCATGGTGGATACTCCATCACTGACAAATTTTAAATTAAGAGTGGATGTTTTTCTAAAAAAATATGCTCTAGGAAAGTTCTAGGTCCTGTATTATACAGGAGGTCAGATTAGATGATCACAATGGTCCCCCCCGGCCTTGAAATCTATGAACCTACACCATGCCAAGAGTCCAATACCATTGTAACATGAGAGGTAACTCAACCAAGCACCACCCTTACTCTACAGCTAATTTGCATGCAACAGCTTCATTGGTTGTATGAGGGAGGCTGCACAGATGGTGGATTACTTGGCCCAACTGCACAGTTCTTCAAAACTACCCACACAACACAACTAGCATACAACAAATGAAGGTTATTTACTTGTAACCAGAGTATTTTGAGATGACTCTGCATGTTCGCTCTTATAGGTACTGCACTGCCTGGTGGTGCCTAATGGTAGAACCTTCTCCAAGTCTTGCCTGCTGGAGCCCATGTGCAATCCCTCATACCCCTATCTTCTCCAAATGTTCTGAGGATGAGGCCATATAGTGTGGTGCTGTGCCTTCTATTGCCTCAACCCAGAATACCACAATAGAACTCTGAAAAACAGGAGAAGGTGGATGGGAAGTGTGAATATGCAGAATCATCTTGAAAAACTCCTGTTACTAGTAACCAACCTTCATTTCCTCTTCACATGGTTCTGCATATTCCCACTTATGGATAGTTTAACAACCAGTGCTGGGAGATGGGAACACAATCCTAATTAAATAATGATTGAAGCACTGCTCTGCCACATTTGACATCTGCTCTAGTAGCTAGATCCACCGCATAATGTTTAGTGAATGTGATCAGTGACTTCCAAGTAGCAGCCCTGGAAACTTCCCTAATAGGAACATGTTTAAGACAAGCAAAAGATGCTGGTACAGCCCTAGTAGAATGAAACCATAAAACCAGCAGCTCACGAGTTTCAGCTTACTCATTACACTGCACAATGCATTGTTTAACCCCAGGGGTGGGGAACGTACGGCCCATGGGCTGGATCTGGCCAGTTGCTTAATTTCATCCAGTCCGCGGTAAGTATTGGCAACCCCATCCCCTCCACAGGGCTGGAGCTGTAAGCACTGGCTCACCCCACCACGGGCGGGAAGTCCTGAGCCTCCGTGCCCCCCACCCGTGGGGCTGGAGCCACGAGCGCCAGCTTGCCCCACTGTGGAGAAAGCCCCAAGCCTCCGCCCCCCCAAACCCCCCAGGCAGGTGAGTTGAACATTTTATATTTCTCTCTCTAAAAAAAATAATAAATTAAGTTGCTTTTTACTTGTGTTTGGACCCCAATTAATTTTTCCTGTGGGTCAATGGCCCAAGATAGAAAATAGACTCCCCACTCCTGGTTTAACCCATATTGAAATACTCTGCGTAGGCACATTGTGACCCATATGATTCTTAGCATACGAAACAATCAGTCGATGACTTCCTAAAACTCTTAGTTCTATCTAAGAGTGGCTGGTCTACACTATCACGGTAAGTTGACCTAAGTTACGCTACTTCAGTTACGTGAATAACTTCACTGAAGTCGACTTTGCTTATGTCAACTTACCGCGGTGTCTACACTGTGCTGTGTCGACGGGAGATGCTCTCCCGCCAACTTATCTTACTCCTCTCAGGGAGCTGGAGTACTGCAGTCAATGGGGGAGTGCTCTGCCATCGATTTAGCAAGTCTTCACCAGACCAGCTAAACTGACACTGCTGCATTGATCGCAGCAGTGCGGATCTAAGTGTAGACATGGCCTAAGTAGTATGCAAGAGCCCACTCTCTGTCTAACGTACATAAGGCAGACTCTCCTTTATTAGCATGAGGTTTCAGAAATAAAACTGGTAAATTAGTTGTGCAGATACTATTTTTGGTAAAAACTTGGGATCAGGCCTAAAACCACCTTATCTTTGAGAAAATTCATAAACAGCAAGTCAGCCACCAGGGCTTGCAATTCACTCACCTTCTGGCTGATGTAATAGTGCTAATAAATAGCCTTTTACAATTAACCAGAACATTCTGTACCAACAAAAAACCAGTGCTCAAGACTAGTCAAAGTCCGATAGCCCAAACCATCAGATGAAGCGACTTCAGATATAACTGCAGAATCCTGCCTTGCTGCTGTGACAAAATGTCTGGAGACAGAGGAGGATACCTGTTTCATCTGTCTGACAGATGGAGCTGGTCCGTGTACCCACTGTTGTCTTTGCCAAGGTGAGGCAATCAATATAATTTTTGCTCTGTCCCGACGAATTTTCTTCACCACTTTCTAAATCAATGGAAAAAAGTGTGTGAGGGGGAAATATACAGTAGGTCCTCTCCTCAATGAAGAAAGCAAGCATCCAAAAGGGACTGATGGTCCCTCCCTGTTCTTGATGAGATGAGGGGATACCTTTTGTTTCTTTCTGTCACAAAACAGATCTACATCAGGCTGACCTTAATGGGAAAAGATGTCTTGAACTACTTGATCCTTCAGGGACCACTTGTAAATCAGAGAAATGTTCCTAATGAGATGATTCACAAGCACACTGCTTTCCCCTGCCAAATGCAGGTCCACCTGATAGATCCTGTGAAGACTGTAGCAATCCCATAACCTGACCGCTTTGGCACATAACTGGAATGAAGGACCTCCCCTTTGTTTGTTTAAAGAACACACAATGTTGTTATGTGTTGTCTATTATCACCTGAACCACCCTTCCCTGTGAGGAAGGAACTGTCTGAGAGCCAAACAAATGGCTCTTAATTCCAGCACACTGATCTGCACACACTTTTCTTGAAAAGCCCAATGACCTTGGGTTGTAAATTGTGCTGAACAGGCTCCTCATCCAGTGTTATCGTTATCGATGGTGAAGGAAGATTAAACAAAACACCCCTGAGAACACTTGGCCTGTTTGTCCATCACCTCAGCCAATCTAGAATGCCCTAAGGCATGGTGACAAATATTATAAAAACTATCTCAGCGGGGTGTGTAAACTCAAAACATCCAATGCTGCATTGGACACATTCTGAGATGGGCAAAGGGGATTACGTAAATGGTAGCTGCCATCAATCTCATAAGACCAAAGCTCAAATTTGCTAAATAACTTAGAATCATAGAAGATTAGAGCTGGAAGAGACCTTAGGAGGTCATCTGGTCCACCCCCTGCTCAAAATGTGTTCTGTTTTTAAAAACCTCTCTTCTGAAAGAAAACTCCCCACATTGCTGAGTCCAGTATAGAACCTATAAAGGCAATTCTCTGAGTTAGGCAGAGATTTGACTATTTGAAGTTGAGAAGCAGACCCAGATCTGAAAAGACGGAGATTGTAATCACAATGTGGAGTGACAGAACCTTGCGAATAGCAGCTTTCAGCAGCCAATCATCCAAATGCAGGTAAACAAAGATCCCGTTTTGTCAGATGTGCTGCTACCACAGCAACACACCTTAAAAAAAACCTAAAGCTGTGAATCTAGTTATCTTTGATGTTCCCTAAAGCTCTAATTATTGAAAAGACATCCCTTTCAAAGGGGAGATCTTCTACTTCAACCTTCCTGTCCGCTGCCAAGGAAGACAAATGGAGCCAACATGCCCCCTCAAGGAGACTGTGGATGCCAAAGATCTGTCAGAAGAGTCTGCAGCATCAAATGATGCCCTGAGGTCATGCTTTGCCACATACTGTCCTTCAGTCAGAAGAGCCTTAGCCAGTCTTCTTTTGTCCTCTCACAATTCTTGCTTGAAACATGGCATTTTCCCCCCAAGATGCAAATGGTACCAGGACATCACAGCCTGTTAATTAGGAAGAGAAGAGGACAAGAACACTTTTCTCCCAAGTACATCTGTTTTCCTGCCCTCTCTATCTGCAGGGATAGAATGATCTTGGCCATACCTAAACCTGTTACTGGCAACAGCTAACACCAGCGAATTTGATACAGGATGGGTGTGGAAATAAGAGAAACCTTCCAGTGCCTTGCTGTGGTTCCATCATGGAACACCCAAGATACAGCTGATATTTCCTCACCCATACCTGATACAGCTTGTCCACTTTCTTAGAAACAGGCTGTTAGGAATCCAGAGTTGACCAAATAACTTTAATGGGGTGCAATAGACCATCCAAAATAGGAAGTGACCTATTCACGGAAGTAGCTCCAAAATTGTCAAATACCTGATGGGAGGTTTCCTCCACAGCTCCTGAAGGTAAGTTCAATGTGGCTATCTTGTGATCCACAAGGTCAGGGAACTGCAAAGCATCCTCAGAAGGGGAGGATGCTGAAGCCACCCTCACATGCTTATCCGGCAACTCTAGGTATTGTGCACACCCCCCACACAATTGCCAGAAAATTTTCCCTCAATGGTATCCATCAGGACGGCTCAAGCACCCTCTATTGCCGTGCACCACTAGCACTAGTATAAAGCGCCCAGCTGACCCAGTGCCCCCTCAGTTCCTTCTTTCCAGAAACTCCAATGTAAAGGGGTAAGAGGGTGGGTCATGGAATGGACATATGCAACACATCTTGAAGAACAAGTTATGAAAGATTAGTAACCTTTTTCTTCTTTGAGCGGTTGCACATGTGCATTCCGCTCTTGGTGACACTCAAGCAGTGATGTAGGCAGGGGGATCAGATTCACATATACACAGACTGTAACACAGCTTGACCAAATTTGGCATCATTCCTAGAGTAATGGGTGATGACACAATGGGAGGAGAAAGTGTGCACTGATGACAAGGTTGTTGCTTTACAAATGTCCTGGATAGAGATCTGTGCTAAGAATGCCAGTAAGGATGTTTGTGATCTTGTGGAATGAGCAGTCAGGTACTTGGCGGTGAAATACCTGCCTGATCGTAACAAGTGTGGATACACAGTTATCCAGAATGAAATTCTGTGTGAAGAGATTGGAGACCTCTCATTTTGTCCGCTACAGTCATAAACAGTTAGGTGGACTTCCTTTTCTATGTAGAATGCTATAGCCCATCCAACATCCAATGAGTGTGGTCATTATTCATTCTTATTTACATAAGGCTTTGGGTAAAAGACAAGTAGATAAATTGCTTGATTTCTATGAAATTGCTAAACTACCTTTGGGAGGAAACTTAGTTGAGGATGTAAATACACCTTATTTTTAAAGAAGACTGTGTACAATGGCTCTGATGTGAAGGCACGCAGTTCAGAAACTCTTCTGGCAGACGTGATGGTAATTAAGACTACCACCTTCCAGGAGAGAAATAGGAAGGAGAACGTTGCTAAAGACTCACGTGGTGGACTCATAAGTTTTGACACGACCAAGTTCAAGTCCCAAGGGGACACAGGCTTCCTTACTTGAGGGTATAACTTTTCTAGGACTTTGAGGAATCTGACTGCAATGTCATTTAAAAAAAACAGAATTGTTAACCACCCGAGGATGGAAAGCTGATATTGTTGCCAGATGAACCTTGACAGAAGAAATGGCTAAACCTTGCAGTTTCGGGTGCAACAAAGAGTCGAGTATATTTTGGACGGATGAATGCAACAGCAAGATTACAGTTTGGGAAGCCCAGACTGAGAACTGCTTCATTTTTCACAGGTAGACGGGACTGGTGGAGGACTTTCAACTATTAAGTCAGACCTGGCGAACTTGATCCAAACAAGCCTGTTCTCTGGAATTCAGTCATAGAACTTCCAGGCAGTTAAATGAAGGTAACTCAGGTTTTGGTGGAGCAGCTGACAGTGGTCCTGAGAGATCAGATCTGGGTAAAATGGGAGTGAGATTAGAGTCGCTACTGAGAGGCCTAACAGAGTAGAGAACCAATGTTGGCCGGGCCATGCTGGAGATACCCATATAAGACAAGCATGGTTTCACTTGATCTTTAGTAGCACTTTATGTAGGAGTGGGATTAGGGGGAAAGCATAATAAAGCTGTCGCATTCAGGGTACCAGGATGACGTCCATGATGGAACCCGGACTGCAGCCTGGAAGAGAGCAGAATTGGTGACATGAAGAGACACCTCCATCAGAGACCAAAGCCCTGAATTCTGAGGAGCCCCAAGTGAGCTACCTACCCTAGCACTGATGCGTCTGACACCTAACTCACTGACAGTTGAAGGCAGATAAAGGGAATGCCCACACAAACATTGAGAGACTGCAACCACCAGATCAGAGAGATGAGAACCTGTAAAGGTACTGTGAGTACAGTGTCCAAACAGAGATGGCTTGGCAAGTACACTGAGGTCAGCCATGTCTGGAGAGGTCTAAGGTTCAGTCTTATGGATTGTACCACATACATGCATTAGGCCATGTGGCTTAGGAGCCTCACATAGTTTTGGGCTGTGGTGAATGGATGATCTTTGTGGTGTGTCACCAGGGATTGGACTGATTGGAATCGTAACTTTGGGAGGAACGCCCAGGCCTGGATAGAGTTCATAACCACCCTAATAAATTCTATCCTCTGTATCTGACAGAAGGTAGACTTGTCTGTATTGATCAAAAGGCCTTGGGGATTGAACAGGGGCAGGAAAATTTTTTGGCCTGAGGGTCACATCAGGTTTCCAAAATTGTATGGAGGGCTGGTTAGGGGAGGCTGTGCCTCCCCAACCAACCAGGCATGGCCCGGCCCCGCCCCTTATCCAACCCCCCTGCTTCTCACCCCCTGACGGCCCCCCCCGGGACTCCTGCCCCATCCAACCCCTCCTGTTCCCTGTCCCCTGATGGCCCCGTTCTGGGACCCGTGCCCCATCCAACCCCACCCTGTCCCCTGACCACCCCCGAACTCCCCGCTCCTGACTGCCCCCTGCCATCCCATCCAACCTCTCCTTTCTTTCCTGACTGCCCCCCAGGGACCCCTCTTCCCCCATTCAACCCCCCTGTTCCCTGCCCTCTGACTACCCTGATCCCTATCCACACCCCTGCCTCCTGACCACCACCCTGAACTCCTCTTCCCTCTATCCAACAACCCGTTGCTCCCTGCCCCCTTACCGCGCTGCCTGGAGCACTGGTGGCTGGTGGCACGACAGCCGCACCGCCCAGAGCACCAGGACAGGCAGCTGTGCCGCCCGGCTGGAGCCAGCCATGCCACCCCGCAGCACAGAGCACTGGGTCAAGCCACAGCTCTGACCTGTGCTGCCCGGCAAGAACTTGCAGCCCTGCCACCCAGAGCATTGCGCCCATGGCACAATGAGCTGAGACTGCAGGGGCGGGGGGCTATCCTCCTGGGCCAGGAGCTCAGGGGCTGGGCAGGAGGATCCCGCGGCCTGGATGTGGCCCTCCTCTGGCCTTGAACATCAACTGGATGAGTCAAATGCTGGAAACAACCTAAGCCCTGAACAGACCCTTGACTAGCCAGTCATCCAGATAAGGGTAGACCTGCACCCCTAATCTCCTCAGGAGAGCTGCCAGTATGGCCATACATTTTGTGAACAACCAAGGAACTGCAGTCAGGCCAAACAGAAGCACCATGAATTGGTAATGTGAATGGTTCTGTGCCCTTGATATACTGACACATGGAAGTAGGCATCTGTTAAATTGAGGGCAGTGTACCAGTCTCTGGAATCCTGAGAGGAAATAACGGATGCCAAGTTGACCATGAAAAACTTTCATTTTTTTGAGATAGTTGCTGAGTTGGTGCTCATCTAAAATAGGCCTGAGATCTCACTTGGCCTTCAAAATTTGAAAATAATGGGAGTAGAAACTCCTCCCTCTTAAATTCTGTGAAACCTCTTCTATGGTTCCAAACTGAAGGAGGGACTGAATAACCTGATTACATGAGAGGGGCCCATGAAGGAGGACAGGGAGGGAGAATAGGAAGGAAGGGTAGAAATGAATTGGAGGATGTAATGCACTTTTACAGTGCTCAACAATCAATGGTCTCTGGTGATATGGGACTGAGCACTTGGGAAAGGCAGTTTGCAAATAAAGGAAAAATAGGATCTGGCATCATGGGAACTGGTATGGCATCCTTGAGTGTTCCTTCAAAATGCCTGCTTAGAACCTCTTGGATATCTGGGTGGGGCAGGCATTGATGCAGAAGTAAAAGGGGTGGTGTTCTATGCCTATAATCCCTATTTCTTTTTCTCTGCAGGCCCTGACGGGCACCTGGGGCAGAGTACCAGAGGTGTTGTTTAGGCCTGTAGTGCTTCCTTGAAGGGGTTGGGGGTGTACAACACGAGGGACTTTAAGATTGCTCTCGAATCCTTTAGCCCATGAAGCTTTGCGTCCATCCATCTGCTCTGAAAATAGCAAGGCTCCTTCAAAGGACAGGTCCTGAACAGCCTGTTGGACCTCCTGTGGGAGCCCAAAGGACTGTAACCAGGAACTCCTATGCATGGTAACTGCGGAAGCCATGGCCCTGATAGCCGAATCAGCCACATCCAGAGCAGCCTGTAAAGAGGCCCATGCCATTCCCTTGTCCAATAGCAAGGAGAACTCCTGCCTAGACTGTTGTGGCAGCAAGTCTTTGAATTTTTGCCTGGAGTCCCACAAGTTAAAATCAGACCTGTCCAGCACCTGCTGGTTTGTAATCCTGAGTTGTAACCCCCTGTAGAATAAACTTTCCTACTAAACAGATTTTCAGGGTTGTGCCCTGATGTCCCTGCCTTTCTCTCTCATTGGCAGCAGATATCATAAGGGACCCCAGGAGGGGATGGCTCTAGAGGAACTCATAACATTGAGCAGTACTAAGTAGTTTCATTCAACCCTTTTTGAAATGTGTGTGTGTGTGGGGGGGAAGGATGTAAGGACCTGCCACAGACTCTTAACTGGGCCTATAATGGCCTCATTGAGAGCAGTGCTACTTTAGAAGGACCTGCAGTGGCTAAAGTATCAGCCAGGCTGTGGAGGCCTCCTTTACTACCTCCATCTGAACACCCAGCTTTAAGGCCCCCCTCTTTCACAACTCTTGGTTGTTGTTATAGTTATCTAGCGGAGGCAACATGCCCCCTCCTGATATTGCTCATCCAGGGAGGAGAAAGAGGAGGCCAGCACTGGCTGTGGGTGCTCTTCTTCCCCTTCTTCATCCGCAGAGTCCCATTGAGCTGGCTGTTGGGGCCTGGTACCAAGCTCAGCACCAGAGTCCAGAACAGGTGCAGCCCAGTGGAAAGGCCACCAAATAGGAGAGCCTGGGATACACCCTGAAAATTGGGGGAAAACCTCAAAGATTCCAAAAGGGCCACTAGACCAGCACAGGTCCCCAGTGATCTCCTGGCAAACAACTTAATGGTACTCCTGTATCCGGATCCATGGAAATGTGAAACCAGATCCTCGGGCAGGAAGAGTAGTATCCGATCTCTGACTCAGGCGATGATGAGTCTCCTTCCACTGACGCCGGAGATCAGTGTCCAGGCACTGTGATTGTACCAAAGGGCAAACCGTCCTGGGTATGGGAGGCTGGCATGGTACCGAGCTGTTACATGGTACTGGCATGTAACAATCCAGCTGGTTCCTCCATGCCTGCTAGCACCAATAACAATGACTCTTGTACTGCCAGCAATACTGGTACCGACGGCAAGAGGATATCCCTGGCAGCTGCAAACACCTCTGGCGTGGTTGATACCAAGATAGTACCGGTACAGTGCAGCTGATATGGAAGCCTCTTCTGGCTCTGGACTCAACGGTACCTGTGTAGGTGTCAAAGTCAACCATGCTGGCTTCTGCAGTATTGAGGCAGAGGAGTGCCACTGGATTTCTGGGCTTTCTTGTCATGACCCCGAAACTTAGGATGTTCTAAGTCCTCATGGACTGAGCGAGAAGATTTGCTTGACTTAGGCAGGATTGTATCTGACTTCTTTTAAATAAATTTAGAGGAGGATTTGCTCTTGCATTTATGAACGCTCCCTGCCTTCCTGACAAAACCCCAACAGGGGATCGCTGGGAGTAGATTCCCTTCTCTTAAGTCAGACCTTGTGGCAGGAGTTGCACTCTTTACTGAGTGAGACTGATGTTCTGTGGGGGTTCCCCTGGCCTGGGGGTCTGTATGGCCTCATAGCTTTCTCCATTAGGTGCTTCTTAAGATGAAGTTCCTACCTGTCACAGATGCAACTGGGGAAAGAGTGGCAGATACTGCACCTGCTGCAATGTGAGTTCCCTAAGGCACTACAGACTGTGTTGATGGTCATCGCTGACCAAGAAAGAGTATGGGTCAGGAAGCACAGATTTTGAAGCCCAGGGCCCTGGGCATAGTCCAGTGCCTATAACTGGGATGCAGTCGAGAGAGGGGGAATGGGACAGGGAATCTAACTATAAAACTTTGCTAAAACTATAGAGTAAAATTCTGATCTATTTACAAAATGTGCATTTTATTTATTTATAGATCAAAGAATAAATGAAGACAAAGGTCAGGACATTGGAGATTTAGAACCAGGCCATGCAGTTGTAAAAAGGAAATGGAAAGGCAGTTAGGTTGCTCCACCTCAGTTGGAGGCATGAGGAGAGTGAGGGCACATGCACAGACCTATGGACACTGCTTTTAAGAATTCTCCGACTCCAGATACAGAGTGCATGTGTACCCACAGTGGAATACACATAGGGACCAGCATTCGAAGAAGCAGCAGCAGTACCTGAAGCCTTGTATGCCTGTCCCTATGAGCTTGGGAGTGAAAGATCAGCTAATGGAACACCCAGAGAGTGTTCTTTTGCCCAGACATTTAAGACACCTCACTTCAGACGTGGGCAAACTATGGCCCACAGGCCACATCCCTTGAGCGCCCGTCTAGGGAGGCTAGCCCCCCGCCCCTCCTCCGCTGTCCCCCCTCCCCGGCAGCTATGCCCCCGTGCGGGCAGCACTCTGGGCGGCGGGGCTGCACGCTCCTGCAGGGCAGCGCGGCAGTGTGTCTGGCTCCGGCCGGGCAGCGCGGCTGCCAGACATGCTGCTCTGAGCGGCATGGTAAGGGGGCCGGGGGGTTAGATAAGGGGCAGTGGTCCCAGGGGGGCAGTCAGAGGCCAGGGGGCTGTTGGATGGGATGGATGTTCAGGGTGGGGGCGGTCAGGGAACGAGGAGCAGGGGGGGTTGGATAGGCGTGGTAGTCCCAGAGGGCCTGTCAGAGGTCAGGGGTGTGGATAGGGGTCAGGGCAGTCAGGGGACAGGAGGCATGGGGGGGTTGGATAGCGGGTGGGGTCCCGGGGGAGTGGTTAGGGTCAGTGGGTCTCGGTAGGGGCTGGTCAGGGGACAAGAAGCAGGGGCAGGGGTGTTGGATGGGTCGGGAGTTCTGAGGGGGGGCAGTTGGGGGGCAGGAAGTGGGAGGGGGCAGATAGGGGGCAGGGGCCAGGCTGTTTGGGGAGGCACAGCCTTCCCTACCCCACCCTCCATACAGTTTTGCAACCCCGATGTGGCCTTCAGGCCACAAAGTTTGCCCACCCCTGCTTTACATGTTTGTCCAACACAGGGAAAACAGTAGGGCATGAAACGCATCTCTTAGAGCACACCTTCTTTTTCTTTTGCAGTTCTGCCGTAACACATGGAACCAACCTTACAAATGTATACACTATTCATACCAAAAACCATTCTCTGCTACAAATTATACTAAGAACAAACAACTATAGTTATAAAGTTAACAAGGCAATAAAAATGGAGAAAACGCTGGGTCCAAAGGACTGGAGTGGTTCACTTCCATCCACCATGGCGGTTGTAAGGAACTGAGGTAGTAGGCAGAGCAGAGCCCCTGCCCTCAGGAACATTCAAAGGCACCTAGGGAAGGACTAGTAGTGGGCACACATGTGGTCCGTCAAGCTCTGCTTGGAAAAGGTTCTACTGTTAGGCACCACCAGGCAGCAGAGTACTCATAAGCGGGAATATGCAAAGCCACTCGAAGAAGAATCCCGAACACACAGAGCCCCTCATCGCAGCACACGTCCCACATTTGACACCCACACAACCCTCCCAGCACAACACAACTCAAACCCAACAACACTACCAGCACACACAACAACCTGCAACACATATAGCCCCTCAGGGAAGCACATACTCCTCATTTGCCACTTGCAAAAATCAACACAGTTCTCCCAGTCTAATCCCCTAGACACAAATCAACACAACTGCTCACACAACAATATATCCAGCTGTCATAAATATAAAGGGAAGGGTAACCACCTTTCTGTATACATTGCTATACAATCCCTCCTGGCCAGAGGCAAAACCCTTTCACCTGTAAAGGGTTAAGAAGCTAAGATAACCTCGCTGGCACCTGACCCAAAATGACCAATGAGGGCACAAGATACTTTCAAATCTGGAGGGGCGGGGAACAAAGGGTCTGTCTGTCTGCGTGACGCTTTTGCCGGGAACAGATCAGGAATGCAGCCTTACAACTCCTGTTAAGTTAGTAAGTAATCTAGCTAGAAAATGCATTTAGATTTCCTTTTTTTTTAATGGCTGGTAAAATAAGCTGTGCTGGATGGAATGTATATTCCTGTTTTTGTGTCTTTCTTTAACTTAAGGTTTTGCCTAGAGGGATTCTCTATGGTTTGAATCTGATTACCCTGTAAGGTATTTACCATCCTGGTTTTACAGAGGTGATTCTTTTACTTTCTCTTTAATTAAAATTCTTCTTTTAAGAACCTGATTGCTTTTTCATTGTTCTTAAGATCCAAGGGTTTGGGTCTGTGTTCACCTATACAAACTGGTGAGGATTCTTATCAAGCCTTTCCCAGGAAAGGGGGTGTAGGGCCTGGGGGGATATTTTGGGCGAAGACATCTCCAAGTGGGCTCTTTCCCTGTTCTTTGTTTAAAACGCTTGGTGGTGGCAGCATACGGTTTAAGACCAAGGCAAAGTTTGTACCTTGAGGAAGTTTTTAACCTAAGCTGGTAAGAATAAGCTTAGGGGGTCTTTCATGCAGGTCCCCACATCTGTACCCTAGAGTTCAGACTGGGGAAGGAACCTTGACACCAGCACACACAGTAACCCCACTCGGAAGCCTAGAATATCTGTGGAATCAGCATGAAGTGATGGAAACAGCTAAAAGCATGGCTGAGAACTCTTTTAGGGTATCACCAGGGTGAATAATCACTGGGATATTCACAATGTGTTACCATCCAATTTTTAAATTGTTAGCCATTTTTTACTTTTAAACATACATGGTTTACAAATTACACTCATGTGACAGCACAGGCTGTCAGCTACCAGTATGAATTTATGTTTCTGTTTAGTTTAGAGCTTTTATATATCCAATGCTAAGATAAGGACTGCTTAAACAGAAAACAAATATATAAATAATACACACAAGAGATTTTAACATTTTAGGTCCAAATTTTCTTATGAATGGCTACAATTCATCTTCACTTCTTGGCTGAAAACATTTCAAGGATTAACATGTATTTAGAGCTTCAATAATCAACATGCATTAAGTTTCAAATTCATGAATGTAAATTAAAGTAATGATGTAATTTCAGCTTTCATAACAATAATTTCAAACTACCTCATTACAAAAAATATAGGTTGTAATCATGACTGTAACAATCTACTGACAAGTATTTCACCTTACATTCTTTCATAAATGCTCAGCATACCATGAAAACTGCCCTCTGGAAGAACCCCATGGCATCAATGATCCTCTGGAGAATAACTGTGTCTAATTCTGCAGCAGCCATCTCTTCACCATTAAAGGGCACACCATTAAACAGAGCTTGAGGCAATGGACCCAGGCCGGTCTTTTTATAAAAGGCTACTCCTGCCTATTCAAATCAGAAATATCACAGAGTTAAACAAAATGTGGCTGACCGTAGTAAGAAAGAAAACTAATATCAAGAGACAATGTAGACCAATGTCCAAGCACTTTGTGTTGTGGCCTACTTCTATGAGTCATAAAGAGTAAATTGAATTCACAATTCTGTTAGGATTTTTCAGAAAGCAGCTTGGAAAAATTAATCAGTTAAATAGTACATGAAGCACACATTTATCAAAAAGGAAGGACAAAAACTCCTGTAAATTCATATAAAGATTTTTTTAAAACCCTTGTTTTTATGCCACTCTGTGGCAGTCTTGCTAAGAGCTATTATTTATCATGCACTATTTAAAGAATATTCATCAAATAAAGCACAGAGGATTTTACAGACCAGACATGGTTGAAGATATATGGTTGAAAATAATGCTTGTATGGACTTCTGCAGAAAATTACCTACATTATTATAATAAAAGAAAACATTCCCTTCCAGTACTATGCATAAAATTCAGTGCTCTATTTCCTGTTTCCTTTAATTCTGTCACTCTGAACTTCACCAACAGGGAAGTACGGTGACTCTCCTCTACACATCGTGGTTGACCTTTATTTAATGATATATTGGTAAATCTTAAACACAGACCTTTGATTACAAACTACAGAATACTTTTTTTATAGAAACATCTACTGATAATAGAAGCAGCAGCTACTGATAACAGAAAGTATATGTTTCAAGATAGACATATTTGCCAATTGTCAGAACAAGTCTTTGCTTGGAAAAATGTTTCATATCTGAAAATTTCAGGAATCCAAATTAACAGAAAAAACAACACAGTTTCACTTTGTGCCAACAATGTGGCTCTCTAGAAAAGATCTCTACTCCAATTTACCAATAATCCTACAAACTAGAAGACCAATTCATAAGATTTCAGTATAGAAAAATCAATGTATGAAAAAATAAAATAGGCTTAAAATATAATAGGACACGTCCTACCTCTCATACCTCAGTAAGAACGCCCACCTCCACTGTATGTGACCTGGTACTTAAATGAACTACAGAATGGTTGCAACTTTATACTTTAACTGAGAAATCCTTGCTACATTAAACTAAAATTGTGAGCATAAATTGTAAAAATGTTCATTTTTTTATTTGGAAGATTTGCCCTTAGTCTTTCACTGAACATCAGCAAGAGGGCATGCATCTCTAAAGTCTTCCAGATAATCTTGAAACTCAAGACTTACATTCTAGTCTGGGGATTGCACAGTCAATTCCCTATAGAAGGCCTCTTGTTTTCTTTACCAGTCAACTGTATGTGCATTTCAGCTTACCACATTGTAATCCTTAGAATTTATGATGTCATGATTGGAAGCAAAATTTTCACAGTACATAGTAACTTTCTAAAGAACATAAACTTCATTCCACCTCAGAATCAGGTGAGGGCTAGAGAAAGTTCCCTGGCAATCTCCCTGACTGGTCAGCATTATATGCACATACAAATGAATAATGTATGTTTGTGCCTTCGCTACCTTTCCAGTCTCTGACACTAGGAATCCTGTGATTCTGAGTCAGAATGGCCATACCCACACCAGGCAGATTCTTTGCCAGGAAGGTATGATTTGCCTAGAAGATAGAATTTCTTCCTTAGCCAGGCTGCTTGGGTAACCTACCACCTACAGCAAATCATACACATCTAATAAACTTATCACTAGGTACCTTCCATAGTAGCAGATGTATACAGTAGATAGGAGTCAGGACTAAATATTATTCTTGGGGACAATAATCCAAATGGACCCTTCCAACACTGCAATAGACTGGAAAAAATTCCAACCCCATTGCATTTAAGTGTTTTAACTCTTAGAAACCATTAAATGCAAAACTAAGCCCTGTGCAGAGTACTATTCTTGCAACTCTTCTCTTAACATACCTTCCTTTTCTCATCATATTCAGAGTCAACACCCAATATACTCTGAATGTCAGCATGAGGAAACTCACTTCTAAGAACATTCCTCACATGGTTCACAGTGAAAACTTCTCCATCTTTCATTTCATGGTACATCTGTGAAAATTATAAAACAGATAAAAAACAAAGCTATTTTACCTACATATTAATATTACTTCATCATTTATCAAAACAATATAAATTGTTTTTAAGTAGAACATAGGATCTGCCATCAGATCACTGGTCTAATTAGTCTACTATCCTATCTTTGGCAGTGGTTAATACCTTATATTGCAGAGGAAAGTACATCCAATACTCCGGGTCAGCTAGCAATGCTTTTTGTGACTGAGAATTCCTTTCTATTCCCTCGTCTTAGCATGAACATTAGAAACAAAAGACTAGAAGGGTTGCCCTCCCACCACTGGCTATTGAGCTCTGTCCCCCAACTTCACAAGTAACCCTTGTCATATAGTACCACTTATAACATTTGTCCATCTCTCTCTTAAAACTAATTAAGTTGTTTGCCCCCACAGCTCCTATTGGGATGCTGTTCCAGAACCTCACTCCTCCAATGGTTAAACACGTTCTAATTTCCAGCCTTCCTGTGTTCATAGCTACTTGATACCCATTTGTTCTTGTGCCAATATTGTCCTTTAGCTTAAATAGCTCTTCACCTTCCCTCACATTTACTCCCCTGATGTATTTAGCGAAAGCAAGCATAACCCCTCTCTGCCCTCCTTTTGCGAGGCTAAACAAGGAAAGCTCTTCCAGACTCCTCTCATAAGATAGGCCCTCCACTCCCCTGATCATCCTAGTACATCTTTGCTATACCTGTTTCAGTTTGAATTCATCTTTCTTGATCATGGGTGACTAGAATTGTATACAGTATTCCAGATGAGTCTTACCAGAGCCTTGTACAATGGCAATAATACTTCTCTTTCTCTACTGGAAATGCCTCACCTGATACATCCTAGGATCGCATTTGCCTTTTTCAGAGCCATATTATACTGGTGGCTTATAGTCATTGTGTGATCAACCCACACACCCAGGTCTCTCTCCTCTTCCATCATTGCCAACTGATGAGCCCCCAGCTAGCAGAAGATATTCTTATTATTTGACCCTAAGTGCATGACACTGTATTTGTACTATTGAATTTCATTCCATTTTTGTCACTCCAGTCTTCAAGGTCATCTAGATTTTCCAGTCCTCCTCTGCATTGACAACACGTCCCAACTTTGTATCATGAGAAAATTTCACTAGCACACTCCCTCTTTTTGTTCCAAGGTCGTTAATAAAAATATTGAATAAGACTGGTCCCAAGACTGATCCCTGAGGAACTCCACTAGTAACCTCCCTCCAATTGGATCGTTCATCTTTCAGCATAACCAGCTGCCTTCTTCCTTTTAGCTAGTTCCTTACCCACCTTACTATTCTTGCACTAATCCCCATCTTCTCTAACTTAATTATTTCCCATGTGGTACTATGTAAAATGCTTTACTTAAGTCCAAGTTTATTAGAACTACTGCATTTCTCTCTCATTTAAAAAAAAACAGTTATTTTCTCGAAGAAGGAAATCAGGTTAGTCTGGTACAATCTGAGCTACCTTTGGTAAATCCATGATGCATTACATCTAATCTATGTTTTAGTCATGGGTATTTTTAGGAAAAGTCATGGACAGGTCACGGGCAGTAAACAAACAGGTTACCGGCCAATGGGAGCTGCAGGGACGGTACCTGCAGGTGGGGGCAGCGCACGAAGCTAGGAGCTGAGGGAGGGACAGACATGTCGCTGCTTCCAGGGAGCCCCCAAAGGTAAGCACCACACAGAGCCCTCACCTTCTCCTTTGCCCCAACCCCCAGCCCTGAACCCCCTCCCACATGCACTCAAACTCCTGCTGCTGTTGCTGGGGGGGGGGCGGGGGGCGAACCAGGAGGGTGGTGGCCCCAGACTGCCCCAGCAGTGGCCAATGCATCTGGCCCATGGGCTACCTGAGCTGCTCAAGCGGCCCCCTGGCCAGCCACACCAGCCACTGCAGAAGTCACGGAAAAGCCATAGAATCCATGACTTCCGTGACCAACTTGCAGCCTTAATTATATCTACTTTTCTGTTTACCTCTATAAATTCAATAATTCTTTCCTTCACAATTTATTCCAAAGTTTTGCCTATTTACAGATCTGTAATTGTCCACATCACTTTTTTTAACCTTTCTTAAATATAGGTACCATGTTAGCTATTCTCTAGTCATACAATGTTATCTTTGAACAGATAGATTTATTAAAGTCCTAGCTACTGGACTAATAATCTCAGTATTCTGTTCTTTCAGTATTCTGGCATGAAAATTATCCAGTCCATCTGATGTGGTCATTTCTATACACCCATTTCCAGCCGCCATCCTGCCTTCATGCCCATGTTCAATATTATGATATTTACTGAAAACCAAGGCAAAGAATTCATTTTGTTTTTGGGCCATATCTAGATTATCTATAATCTCCTCCCTCTCCATGGTACACAGCAGCCAAATCTTATCCTTCCTTATTCTCTTTTTATCTATATAACTTATTATTTCATTTCATTTAGCAAGTCTCACTTCATTTTCTAAACTCCATGATGTAGTTTTCTTTGCTGGTAAATCCCTTCTTCTATTCTCTAAGGGCTATTTACTCCTAATAATCTTTTTGAGGTGGTTATTCATCCAGATAGGTCTGCAGCCTTTCCCTATGCAATTTTCCCCTTTGCTTGGAATGCAAATTGCAGATAGTTTCTATATAGTTGATTCAAAGAAATTCCAAGTCTCTTCTAAATTTAAATGCTTGAGCTCTTCAATCCAGCTGACTTCTTTAACTAATTCTTTTAATTTCCCAAAGTCTGCCCTTTTGAAAGCAAAAACCATAGCTCTCTACCTGGTTTTGACTATCCTTCCATTTAATTTAAACTAAATCAGCTCCTGATCATTTGATCCAAGGTTATTTCCCATGACTGGCTCTTCTGTGATGTCCTCGCTACTTACAAAACCAAGTCTCAAATTCCATCACTTCTCCCATTATGACACAATTCCCAGTAGTATTTCTCTCTCTAATAATATTAAATAAAGAGATCTCTATCCATATCCGAGTCTGGCCCCAAGAGTCTATAGCAGACCCTAACACTATCCCAATAACACTCTCTCTTTCACAATCCTTCCCAAAAGTGATTTTGACCCAAACAGATTCAGTTTCATCCATACCATCACTCCTTATTTCTTTACAGTTTATCCCAGAATTAATGTACAACATTACCCCTCCATCTTTATTTCTCTCTCTCCTAAACAGTATATACTCTTTAATACATGTATTCTAGCCATGAGTGCTATTCTACAATGTTTCTGTAATCCCCATAACTGGTTTGACCTCCTGCACAAGTAATTCCAGTTCCTTCATTTTACCACCGAACCTTCTTGCATTCACGTACAAGCATCTCAGTTCTTTCCCTGAGACCATACCTAGTTTTTTAGTTGGATTAGGTTTATCCTTTTACTCACTGTAACACCTACCTGACTACTACTCCAATCAATATTTGTAATTTCTTTCACCTTCCTATCTCTTATCTTACAGTGGTTTTTTATCCCTTATTATATCTCCATTTAGCTGATTTTCCTACTCCTATGTACTGAAGACAGGCATGGAGATTTCACAAGTCTCTCCCAACCTTCTCCCCTCATCTACTTCTTATCAACTGTGCAAGACTTGATGCTAGAAGGTTAATACCCCAGATATTCAAGTGGAGTCCACCAGTCCAGAAGCATCTTCTTTCTGTAAGGTCTCCCAATGGTCAATCTTCCCAAAAGCTTCCTCATGGCATCAATTCTTGAGCCATGGGTTGATCTTCATTATCTTGTCACACCTTTGCCCTTCTTCTCTCTAGTATTCCACTGAAGATCACCCAAGCTTCCGCTTCCTTTAAGTGTCTTACTCAGCTAGTGTAGTCATTCTTCATCCATTCCAATGGGAATCTAGCCGTGTCATTTGTCCTGACATGCAGGACAGTCAGTGGATTTTTCCCCATTCCCATCAGGATCCTTTTTAAACTCACATCCATATCATATATGCTTGCTCCTGGAATACAACATACTCTTTTGTTCTTTGGATCTGGTCTGATGATAGGCCTGTCAATTCTTCTTAGCATGGAGTCCCCAACCACACAGATCTGTCTCTTCCTGGTATTGGTATAGATCTATTTTATGTCCTCTCTCACAGTCCCCTGTACATCATCCTCATTTTAACTTGGGCTCTAGTTCCTTGGTGTCTCAACTGTCTCTTCTCTTCTGCAGGGACTGGCTTCCATTCTTTTCTTCCTCATCACCTAATCATCTGTCTGTTTCTCCTCCTCATTCCCCAATTAAGAAAACCTGTTGAACTCAATTTTGTTTCATCTTCACTAGTGGTTCTCTTCCTCTGCTTTTTTCCATGGATCACACTCCTCTTTTGGCAGCCTGCTCTCCAGGTTTCTGTTCATCAGATGTCTACAACTCTTGAGTTATTTTTATCACCTCCTCAATTCTCTCCTCCATTATACTTTCAAATTCCCACCTGAATTCCATCATCGTCTCCAGCTGTATCTCTTACTCTTGGATCTTCTCTGCCATGAGCTCTACCGGGCGAAATTTCATGCATGAGTAGATTCCATCAGATACAGACAATGAACATCCTACAGCTTCTGTACCCAACCATTTTCTTTGTCTCCTCTCCTCCCTGGGTTACTTCTAGTGTTGCCTAAGTAACCCCTACGCCTAGGAGAAAAAGGAGGAGGAAGATACCTCCCCCAAACTACCACGAACTAACTTCCAGAGCAACCGCTGTTAGCTGCTCGACTGTTCACTACTGACTAGCCTTTAAACCTAGCTAAAAACTAGTTCAGCACTGCTTCTTTGTTAAGGGACATCAGCAAGCACTGAATCAAATCACACACCTGGAACCATCACTCAAAACTCAAAACTGTACCTCCAGAACACAAAATCAACAGTCTCCTCTCAGGCCACACTCCTAGAGAAACTCCGCAATTGGCCGCTAGCTGTTTATCTCTATGACCTCCTGTGGCTGTCAACACCTCTAGTTTATATGAAGCATAAGGTAACATTTCCTTTTATTGGTTCTACTTTTACTACTCTTTAATTCTATCTAGCATTCCCTTCTTTTCATATTATGGAACAAAACAGAAAGAAGAATTTCTCAGTTTTCACTATGCTCTTCATAAACTCTGGATATTTTGTGATCAGGTAATGGAAGAGTCTTGCAATGACTAACCTTGCATACACTCCATACCCTCCCTAACCTTTATGGACTTCTATTTCTCTTTTACAGTGGTCTTCCAGTTTTTCCTCTCTGGTTTCTTTCTTTCTACTTATCTATCTACCTATCTAAGAAATTTTTAATGTGTCCATCACCTTAAGTTTCTGTGCCTCTACTCCTAAAGAAGAAATGATACAGGACAGTAAGAAGAAAAAAAATACATTATATATGGTTACAGAATTTTTAAAAATCTGTTTGCACCCTATTCTTTAGTTCAAATTTTTTTTTGTCAGGAGTCATCACAGAGATCCTGTACTTCAAGTCAATCCATTCATCCCTTCTAAGTCCTTAAATGTTCCCTTCTTAAGCCACCCACTCTAGTCGAGGAGTCAGAATCTCTCTCAAACTCTGAGCCTGGAAGATTTCCATGTTCTTCCAGAGACATGAATAGAGTCAACCAGACTAGGCAAACACTTGTATAATGAAAATGTCTTACCCAGTCTGCCCCATTTTCTATACCATTGAACTACCACAGAAGTCCTCTAAATCATAAGGCATGACCTAAACCATTTTGGAATACCATTACTCCAATGTGTGCTGGAACACAGACAAGAAGGCAGGCATGAAAAGGCCATATAAAGAGCTCAAAACTATGATTCCACATGAAAATACTGACTATTGAAAGGTATGTTTACCTTCTTTTAATCCTTGAAGAAAATTTATAGATAGACAATATTACCAGAATGAATTTGTTTGAGGAGCAGGAAAATGTCTTCAGTAAGACATTCTGCAGCAACCTAACATCCACTTTTAGAACAATTTTGTTTCCAACTAAAGGTGGGGAATTTATAGGAAAGCAAATAGTTTTAAAAAGTATTATGTATTATTTTTATCTATTTACAGGCACTAACATTTATCATGGAGATAAAAGCTTGAGAAGTATCAGATTCTTCTGCAATGTAGTTGAAAGCTCTCAAAAGAGCTACTCCAGCATCCTCATTCCCGTCAATTTCTTCATTAGTATTTAAGATGAAAACAAATCCAATTCTGTAGGGGAAAAAAACCCTATGTAAATATTTATTATCTTGCTTTTTAAACCTTATTGAAAACAGACTGAAGATATTACAATTTCTCACGATCAGATACAAACAACGTGAGGATTTTCTACCAATATCGTACAAATTAATATCTGCAATAGTCAATAGTATATAAAACATACTTGGATAAATTAGGACGGTTTGTACTGTTTCCTCCAACCTTTAGGTGTACTGTTGCCGCCAATGTTTAGAGAGAGTGGGCTAAAAATGACATGCTGTGGCTTTACAAAATTATTGTTCCATATATGTTGTGCTCTCCAGATTATTTGTAATGTACAACATTATTGCTTAACATATTCTCCATGTGCTCTCCACGTAATTTACGGAACTAGGTATAAAAGTATAGTGCACTGTTGATTCATTATGGCACCAGTTCAATTGGACAGATAAAAAACATATGGTTGGGCTCCTGATTTAAGTCAACCACAAAAGTTTACAGACATACACTGAATTTTTTAAAGATTTTCTTCTCAAAATGGCATTGCATGCTTGGGGCCAAATTTAAAAGTGACAAACTGAAGTTTAAGTTACACATAAATAAGTCTGTAAGCGGACGTAACCTATGCTCCACTACAGTGGAATGGCAAGGAATGGCAAACAGAAGGAGAGTGTAATTTCTCTTTCATTGTCTTGTTGGTTGCTTTTCTTGCTACAGCCATGCTCTTCCCAACAGTCTCAGTATGTAAGTTATACCCATGTACACTGATATGTAACACTAGTATTTACATCATCTCTGAATCTGGTCCGTGATCTTAAACTTTAAGATTTAGAGAGACAAGGTGTCGAGGTTCCTTCCCCACTCTGAACTCTAGGGTACAGATGTGGGGACCTGCATGAAAACCTCCTAAGCTTACTTTTACCAGCTTAGGTTAAAACTTCCCCAAGGTACAAACTATTTTACCTTTTGCCCTTGGACTTTCGCTGCCACCACCAAATGTCTAAGCGGTATTATATTATTAGGAAACAGTCCGTTTGAAAACGTCTTTCCCCCCAAAAAATCCTCCCAAACGTTACCCCCCGTTTCCTGGGGAAGGTTTGATAAAAATCCTCACCAATTTGCATAGGTGACCACAGACCCAAACCCTTGGATCTTAAGAACAATGAAAAAGCATTCAGTTTCTTAAAAGAAGAATTTTAATAGAAGAAAAAAGAATCACCTCTGTAAAATCAGGATGGTAAATACCTTACAGGGTAATTAGATTCAAACCATAGAGAATCCCTCTAGGCAAAACCTTAAGTTACAAAAAGACACAAAAACAGGAATATCCATTCCATTCAGTACAGCTTATTTTCTCAGCCATTTAAACAAACAATCTAACGCATATCTAGCTAGATTACTTACTAAATTCTAAGACTCCATTCCTGTTCTGTCCCCGGCAAAAGCATCACACAGACAGAAAGAGAGAGCGCCTTTGTTTCTCCCTCCCCTCCAGCTTTTGAAAGTATCTTGTCTCCTCATTGGTCATTTTGGTCAGGTGCCAGCGAGGTTATCCTAGCTTCTTAACCCTTTATAGGTGAAAGGGTTTTTCCTCTGGCCAGGAGGGACTTTAAAGGGGGTTTATCCTTCCCTTTATATTTATGACACAAGGTGAGTAGGGTAATCTTTTATTGGACTAATTTCTGTTGGTGAAAGAGAAAGCTTGTCAATGTCACCAATAGATGTCGGCCCAATAAAAAATATACCTCTGTCATGTTACACTCCATATTCTTCATAGAAATAGTGTTATGATATGAATATGGCATAACTAAGATACGCTTTATGCAAGATGGGTCTTGTGAGATATCATTGGAAAGGTTATGATTTACTGAATGTGATTATCCAATTTGTATGCATATATCATTTCTGTATCTAAAGTTAGGAATATTGACTATGTAACAATTACAATTATGTGTGTACTTGGGAAACACCCACAAGACAGCAGGCCATCAGCCTTGATGGGCCATTAGGAAGAAACAATAAGACTTTGAAGATACTCGTCTCTCTCCTTCCTGAGTAGCTGGGATGTTGCTTTGACACTACACGGTCAGGTGGTCATGTCACCTGATACTAAATACCATTTTGGATGTCTAGTGATTTTCCACTAAAAGAAGGGGGAGGTCAAGACTGGGAAACAAAAGGTTCCCACCTTATGTAAATTTTGTTTAAGGCTGGGGAGTAAACTGATCTAGGTTCACTCTTCACTGCATCCCCACCCAGGATGACAGCTGGAAAGATCTGAGAAACAAAGACCGGGGTGGGGTGGGAGGGAGTTGAGCCCAGGCTGGAAAAGGGATCTGGTCTGTGAATATGGTGTTTGAAGATTTAAGCTGTAAGCAGGGTAGCTAACCTTCAAGAATTTCTGCATCCTGCCCAAAAGCAACATTTAGGGTGAGAAATTACTTCTTAAAACCAGTTTCTTTAAGATCTTAAATTTAGTATGCATGTTTTGTTTTATTTGCTTGTAATCTGCTCTGTTCTGTTTGCTATCCCTTATTATCACCTAAAGTCTGCCTTTTGTAGTTAATAAACTTGTGTTTATTATAAAACCCAGTTTGTGCAATATATAACTCACCAGCAACCACATACCACACAACAGAACCACTAACCCAGGAACCTATCCTTGCAACAAAGCCCGTTGCTAACTGTGCCCACATATCTATTCAGGGGACACCATCACAGGGCCTAATAACATCAGCCACACTATCAGAGGCTTGTTCACCTGCACATCTACCAATGTGATATATGCCAGCAATGCCCCTCTGCCCTGTACATTGGGCAAACTGGACAGTCTCTACGTAAAAGAATAAATGGACACAAATCAGATATCAAGAATTATAACATTCATAAACCAGTCGGAGAACACTTCAATCTCTCTGGTGACGCGATTACAGACATGAAAGTTGGGATATTACAACAGAAAAACTTCAAATCCAGACTCCAGCGAGAGACTGCTGAATTGGAATTCATTTGCAAATTGGATACAATTAACTTAGGCTTGAATAGAGACTGGGAGTGGCTAAGTCATTATGCAAGGTAACCTATTTCCCCTTGTTTTCCTAACCCCCCCCCCCCCCAGACGTTCTTGTTAAACCCTGGATTTGTGCTGCAAATGGCCCACCTTGATTATCATACACATTGTAAGGGGAGTGATCACTTTAGATAAGCTATTACCAACAGGAGAGTGGGTTTGTTTGGGGGTGGGGTGGGGAGGGAAACCTGGATTTGTGCTGGAAATGGCCCACCTTGATTATCATACACATTGTAAGGAGAGTGATCACTTTACATAAGCTATTACCAGCAGGAGAGTGGGGTGGGGGGAGAGAAAACCTTTTGTAGTGATAAACATCCATTTTTTCATGATTTGTGTGAATAAAAACAAACATCTTCTGTATTTTCCACAGTATGCATCCGATGAAGTGAGCTATAGTCACGAAAGCTTATGCTCAAATAAATTGGTTAGTCTCTAAGGTGCCACAAGTACTCCTTTTCTTTTTATGAAGTGATTACGTGACCTGGCAAAGCTCATACAGGAATAAGGGTCAGAGCCAGGGAAAGAACCCAAAACTTCAGACTCCCATGTCCAGGCTCTAATCACTAAAGACACAGCCTCCTTTTCATAACAGTAAATAGTCATATAAATACATTTTCCAATGTTCAGTCTACTTTCTATACACTTAGGAGTAATTTACAGATCCTGGGCCTGATTCTAAACTGTGTTTTTCCAGTTTTACACCAGTGTTAACGCATCTGATATTAAAAAGCTTTATCTGTATGATTTAGTAACATCACTGAAATCAATGGAGTTATACCAGTGTACACGCATGTAACATAATGAAGTATCAGGCCCCTTGTGATACTTTCTATCTTCAGCATTACAGATTGGTTCAACATCTTTAATAGAATATTGCCACAACCAATGAATAGACTGTTTGGCTGATTCAAATTCATTTCCTTGGAGGAATTAAAATGAGATTTTTACTATCCCATAATGATGCAGCAGAACTAAATTTATCTAAAAAACTTAACACTATATGAAAAATATACATAATAGGTTTTCCAAAAAGATACAAATAATAATTAGCACACAGGGGAGTACCTGGTGCTACAGTCAACAGCTTCTCCCACTCTTTCCACCAGACCTTCTGGTTTGAGGCTGTGATAGCCCAAACCAGAGTTGGCTACCAAAACATGAGCAAGCCCAAGGTAATCAATTTGGAAGGTGGGATGTGATAGGACAGAGTTGATCATTTATCCATGCTAGTCACATACATTTGTAATGATCAATCTTTATCACAGGCAACTTCCAGTATGATTTTTGGAAAAAGTAATGTGGAGGAGTTTATCCATTCTCATCTCCAAGAAAAAAATGCAGATCTTAAAAACCTCATGAAATAGGATTTGGAGATGACCAGACCATCAAATAAAGGTGCTATTAGCTGTTCTGAGAGAAAAATCACACGATCAGTTTACTGGGTTACTTGCTTTTAGGCACACCTTGCTTTGAGATTTTAGACACCACCACGAGGTGCAGAAAAGCTTGAGGAACAGCCATTTGATTAAAACCCTGTGAACCATGCAGCACATTACACCAGATCTACGTTACAGGGCCTCTAGGATTATGCTGTGAGGCCAAGCTGTAGAGAAAAATTCTATCTGAATCTGTGTCAGCAGGATAAAGGAAGAAGCAGTTTTATTTCTAGTGCTTCCTGTTAAGTTACTGAGCTGAGAAGAATTCAGGCAGTTTTTCCTGAAGAGAGACTGGTTATATAAGTAGTCTTATAGGTATACACCCCAGTCACAGAGAGTATCCCATATTTCTGAGAGAGAGATAATACTAGCAATTCAGGTGTTGTTTTTTTGGCTGGGGGTCCACTTGTTTCTGAAAAGGGTTTAGGGGATGTTGCCACAATTTACACTGATTACTAAATTATTAGGAATTACTATCCTCTTTGACCTCACAATGAAAGTCAAGTACCACAAAGGAAGCCATAACACTGACAATTCCATAACATGGAAACTAGTGGATACTGTTAATGAAACAATATCTGGAGGACAAACAAATTAAAATAGACTACTCCGACAGTCCTCACACCCAAGTCAGATGTAAACTTTGAGGACTACCTGTACCACAGAGTCATACATACAGGCTGCAACAGGAGAGGCAAAATACAGTCTAAAATGCATTCTCACAATGGACTGAGGCAAAATTCCTGAGAACATTTTACAATCATTTCCCCCGGAACCCTCTGGAAAAACAAACAGTGAAAATGTCCACTCATGCAACACATTTTCAGATGGTATGCACCACCACTTCAAGCCATTACTTCTCTAAAATTCCATAAAAGAAAAATCAAAGAAAATGGAGGGAAAAAACAGGAATATTAAAATCTTAAAGGAAATTTATTTAAAAATCAACAACAAAAATGTTCCTAGGAAACAACGGGTGCTTGAAGTACTTGATTTAAAAGCTCCATTTAAAATATAGGCTCTATTTATTTATTCACAGTGCACCAATAAAATTACGTAAAGCAAAACCTCTATCCAAAGAACTGAATTCATCAACACTCCCTATCTCATTGTACACCAACTGTGTCCATGATTTTTTAATGTTTTGCTTTAAATACAGTCTCACATGGACATCCAATGGGATTATTTCTCATGCTAATATCCAGGAAAGTGTTATCCGGCCATTCTCCACATGTTGTTATAGGGTAACTGCAACCTACCACCCTTGGAAAAATATTTTCTCATGAAACCTAAGCGCTACAGTATGTTAAACACAATTAGGCCAACTAGTAAGCCTAGTGGTAGTGCTTTACACAGCCATGTGGGACAACTCAGTTTGACTTCACATCTTTCTCTTTCAGACTGGGAAATGAAGAGAGAGAAATAGTATTCATCAAAAATCAGTTATTGACAATTAACATTGCAATTTTACATTACCTAAGTGGTATATTGTGATGATAGAATAATTCTGCTTGTTTAACAAAATCAGCTGCATGTTCCTGGACAGGATCAATAAATAGTACCTAATAGGAGAAAAGACATTATATAATCCCTTTAGTTCCTTTCAGACTTAAAATACAATGTAGTACAGAGATTCCAGAAGGAATTGTGCAGCCCTATATACAGTTCTCTATTGTCATCTCAGAAATTCATCACAAGAAAATATTAGGAGTACATATGAAAACAACTTCAGAGTTTATGTATTTGTACTAAAAGCTGAAAATTTTGAGATAACCACCAACTAAATTTCACCACAGATGTACACTCACCATTCTCTTTTTGAAAGTTTGAGAGCTATATCTTTTTCATAAACTCATATGTTGTTCTAAATTTACTGTCACTTCCTCAATATACCTTGAAAAATGAGACCACCAATGGCTAAATAGATATATAAAGCCTAAACAATCTATGCCACCTAACTTTGTCTGCAAAAATTAGAAATATTTTTTATTTTGGAAAAAAAAACCTCCACCTTTCTCCCTGCTTCATTTTTGTTTTCAGTTTTTGTTGTTGCTGTTGTTGATTTGTTTATTCTAGCTTGGAATGCAAAATCATCTCTCACTTGCAATCTGAAACTGCAACTAATCCGCATGGGGGGGTCTTGTGTCTGTGTGGATCAGATTGCAGAACTGAGACCTTAGGTATTCAGCCCTACAATGCAATCCAGTTTAGTGTTCATTGTAATTTGCCTCCTATTTAACATACACTACCTATAACAACATTTTATACAAATGTACAGAAAAAACCCAAACCCTATTCTTTGATTAAAAGACAGTGATGCCTTTTCTTATATTGTAAAGTTTCTACAACATAGAGTCGTATGTTCCAGGACCAATATTTAATTATGTGAGCACATGCGTACACACACACACACACTTTCTATTATATATAGACACACATATAGAGCGCACACACTTTTATTATTATAAACATACACATTTTTATATTATATACTGTTAGGCGTTTTATTCTGAGCTGCTGCTTCTTAAATATTTAGTTAAAACCAGTTAACATTATCTTCAATATTTTATGTATTAATATTTCACAGGAATAACTTTGCTTTAAGACTACTTGGTTAAGAAAGGAAACAATCATGGAATGCCAAAGTCAAAGTCTATCCCCTTGTGCATATGCATTGTCATTACAAGATCACATGCTAAAAATTATAGATGATGCACGCAGTAACACCTATACTTATGGCTGCCTGTCTCCTTCCATTGTAAGACCATATTTTCAGTTGTCTATAACTTTGTCAGACTTGGTCTGACATTTTCTATGCCAGGTATCTGCCTCACGAAGCCTCAAAACAGTTTAGCTGTTTCTCAGAATTAGGTCAGGGAAGAATACATTATTTTTCACATGTTAAAATTTTTTTTACAGCCATTTCACTGAAAAGCTCTAGTGCCTTCATGTTTTTTAGCAGTCTTGAAATTTAATAAGGGGATATTATTAAGGATTGTAGTTTTGTGTCAGGGATGTAGTTTTTGCAATCTTCATGAAAATCCACCCAAATGAGGTCAAGTTTTGAGCCTCTGAAAGTCTCAGTTTGCACCTACTCAGTAGAGAATTATTAGAATTTAGAGACTAAATTCTCCAGAGATTCTGTTTGTAATGAGCATGCTCCAACACAGGGGTGCATGGACTGAGCAGGACTTTCCCTGCAGTTGTTTCTCCCCGCAGCCACAGGGCACTAGACACAAGATCTAAGAGCAGGGAGAGTGCATGGGCAACCTTAATTGGGATTTCCTAACTTTTAAATGCTTTAAAAGTATATAAAGTTTGCAAAGTAAAGTAATGTGATTTGTATATGCAATATAATATATAAAACAGAATTTTCCACACATGGGCACTCCCACTCAGTAGTTAGTTGTGCTCATTTCACCACAACGGAAGCAACTCAGGCTTCCCTCCACCTTCTCCACTATACACAACTGCATTCCTCCTTTGAGTTCAGACTCCTTCTGCTCGACTGCAGCAATGCTGCACTCTAACCCCAGTTTACTCTTCCTTCCATCTCAGAGAACACAAAAGGATTTTAGAGTGTGAAAATTTCATCTCACAAATCATGGAATTTCAAATGAACTGTTTTTTCAGTAAGTGGAATCAGCTGATCTTCCTAAATTCCTGTGTGCTGAAACTACATTCCTTCTAGCTCCCACTGAGTGTGTCCATATAGTAGGGGTGGGCAAACTTTTTGGCCTCACGGCCACATCGGGTTTCCAAAATTGTATGGAGGCCCAGTTAGGGGAGGCTGTCTCCCCCCAGACAGCCAGGCGTGGCCCGGCCCCGCGCCTCCTATCTGACCCCCCCTGCTTCTTGCCCCCTGATGGCCACCCCAGGACTCCTACCCCATCCACCACCCCCTGCTCCCTGTCTCCTGACCACTCCCGGGCCCTCCACCCCTGATTGCCTCCTGCCGCCCCATCCAACCCCCCCTCTCATTCCTGACTTGCCCCCTGGGACCACTGCCCCATCCAACCACCCCTTCTCCCTGTCCCCTGACCACCCCCGGAACCCCTGCCCCTGACTGCCCCCCGCCACCTCATCCAACCCCCCTCTCCTTCCTGACTGCCCCCCCCGACCTCTGCCCCATCCAACCCCCCTGTTCTCTGACCTCTGACCGCCCCGACCCCTATCCACACCCCTGCCCCCGACCACCACCCCCAACGCCCCTGCCCTCTATCCAACCTCCCTGCTCCCTAACCACGCTGCCTGGCGCACCAGTGGCTAGCAGCGCTACAGCCACGTCCCCCAGAGCACCGGGTCAGGCTGTGGCTCTGCAACTGCGCTGCCTGGCCATCCAGAGGTGGTGCAGGAGGCACAGCGCGGCGCTGAGGCTGCGGGGGTGGGGCCAGGAGCGAGCCTCCCAGGCCAGGAGCTCAGGGGCCGGGCAAGAGGGTCCCATGGGACGGATGTGGGCTGTAGTTTGCCCACCTCTGCCGTAAAGCCTAGATTAGCCTGCCACTGTCATACCTCCCACTGCCCAGGGCCAGTGCAAGGAGGTTTTGTGCCCTAGGCAAAACTTCCACCTTACGCCCCGCACCGCCCCCCCCCCAGCAGCTCCCCGCCACTGCCCCCTCCCCTTGGCTCGGGGAGCCACATGCAGCAGCTCCCCGCCCCACCTCACCTCCGCCTCCTCCCCGAGCACGCCGACACTTCTCCCGCCTCCCAGGCTTGCAGTGCCAATCAGCTGTTTGGCGTGCAAGCCTGGGAGGGAGAGAAGCAGAGCGGGGCGGTGCTCAGGGGAGGAGGCGGAGCAGAGGTGAGCTGGGGCGGGGTGCAGTTCCCCTGTGCGCCGCCCCGCCCCCCTCCCCCGTTACTTGCTGCAGGCGGCCCTCCCGCACCCCCCTGCCCCAGCTTACCTCCGCTCCCAACCACTTGGCACCCTAGGCGACCGCCTAGTTCGCCTAGTGGTTGCACCAGCCCTGCCACTGCCTTAACTCAGCAATGCAGTCTAATTTGTACCAGCATCCCACCAATGTCAGTAGTACACCATCTGCCCATAATATTCTGATGGCACCTGGTAGCAACACCATAATTAGGGTTGTGTTCTAAAATGGGTTTCAAATGGGGCATAAATTCCTGTTCTTCTCTAAAAGCAGGTGGTGTTGGTATGTATACCTTTGAACTTTAGTGATAATGGTTGTTCCTGCTCTGACCTTTATCTCTGTGAAAGATTTCATGGTGGCCTGACGCTGTAAATCAGCATGGTACTGTACAATACAAGCTGTAACCTGATACATATACTGAAGCTTAGCACCTAATATTCACGGAAAGAGCCAAGATGGGAATCAAAAAAGAGAGACAGGAGATTAAAGTATTCCCTAATATAACAGTGTTTGATTAAAAAAACCAAATCCTATTTTCGGAATAGAAAGTCTGAGTTTTAAGCTCACAAAGATTAACTGACCTGAGGAACCCATGAGTTGCGAATGCACAACTCCCTCTGATGTCAGTGGTATTTGAACACGCATCCCCACACACAACTAACATGATGACTGCGCCCAGGAAATCCAGAATTAAGCTTACTGTGTCAACTTTAACTCCACCCCTCAACTCTTGCACACTGAAAAGTATTTAACTGAGTAAGTAGCACTGGGCAATGCCAATATATTTGCTTATTTTTATTATTTTGTTACATGACAAACTACAATGGGCAATGTGACATTTATAGTGAAAAGTTATGTGATTTTTTTATACATACAAATTAAAGAAATGTCTGCATTATTAAGCAGTCTTTATTGTACCTTATACAATTTAAATTAATTGTAATTCTGATAACATTTTTATTGAAATGTAATGCCTTTTGTAACAAATAGGTCTGATTTTTAGTAGAAACAAACACACAGAACCCCATCTACAGTTAATGGCAGCTGCAGAAATTTAGCAATTCTGAAAAATCAAGTCTGATATTTATATATTATTTAATAGACTAGAAAATTTTAGCTCAGATTTCAAGGTCCTAAATGAAAAATGTGAATTTCCAGCAAACCTAAAACTAAATGCAATGCTATATATTTCCTCATAAAACATAAGATTCAGACATAGTTCTGTTCATACACTAGGCAGCAACATATGAATATTCACCTAACATAAGTAACTAAAAACTTACCAAATTATACAAATTGCGCCTAATCTGCCGTATAACTCCTGGATAGGTTTGCTTAAGCAGTTCCTGGAAACTTGTGGTCCATTTGTTGTAGATGTGATCTTTTTCTATGTTATTGACCCACTTTAAAAAAAAAACAACCACAAGTGAGTCATTCAAAAAGGCCACAAAGATTTACCACTGAATCATATATTTATAGCCAAAGCCATACTAACACACACACTATTTTCTCACAACAGCTGATGGAGCAAGTAAAAAGGACCAGCTTCTTTCTAAATGAGAGAGTAATAGAAAATAGACTCTAAAACATAAAAATAGGAACCCTAATCTGTTGTTGTATTTAACACCTTAAATAGGTGCAACTGTAAGGCCTAGTCTATCCTGGTATAGCTACAGTGGCAAAACTTTGCTAGTGTAGATGCAGCTTATACCACCAAAGAAGTACCTATACCAGTTGGGTGAGTGAAATGTGCTATGCTGGCAAAAGCACTTTTATGCCAGTATAATAGCAGCTAAACTAGGGATTTTGTCAGATATAAATGCCAACAAAAAGTAAATCCCTAACTGACTGCACTATACGAGCAAAAGCTTCTAGTGCAGACCTGGCCTAAGAGAAGTTTATTTGAATAAACAGAAGTTGTCACCAGAGTACAAATCTTGTTTTGTTTACTATTATTTAGATCCATGTTTAAACATGTGCTTAAAACTTTTTTCACTTCAATTAAAAACTACTTGTGATTAACTGCTCTGCTGGATCCAGACAGTACTGAGTATGCTATTGAAGTAATATAAACATAGATAAGTGGTACTTGTTTAAAAAACTCAGAATTTTATTAACTGTGCTAAAATATGATGGCACATAACTCAAACATTAAATGCAGGTGGCATATCAAATGTCCTGAAAATGCTAAGAAGCAATAATACTTTTAGGTTTTTTGTTTTTTTTTTCTTTAAAATCAGACCCTTAGGGTTTTTGAATTAAGGTATGTAGTGAAACATTGATTTAACAGGAACAAGGAAAAGTTAAAAAAGAGATCCTTAATTAAGATTATCTTTACATAATCAGAAGAAAGATACAATTATAATTCTGTGCTGCAGTTATAAAGTCAATTTCAATTCTCTCAGAGCAGAAAAGTTATATCAAACAGGTAAAACAAATATTCTATCACCCATGCAAGTATATAAATTGTGATACTAAGCACCCCCGCATTCACATCCCACATATAATCTTTATACAAAATATGCCTTATGAGGTATTATTTGAAAACTAATAACTCATTGATCATTAGTTTTCTTGTGTGATGTATACACGTGATGGTTATTTAGAGTTATGAATATATACTGCAATTATAACTAAAGTGTGCGCGGACCAGGTATATTCTCAACAAAGGAAAGTGTGTTTACCTCAATTTACATGTAAATAGTATACAAGTTCATCAAGACATTAGGTGGAAGAGATGGCAGGGAACAAAACAATTTGCATTTAGGCAAACACAAGTGGGAGAAAAAAAAAAGCACAGAGCCTCTTTCTCCAGCAGACTCCATGTTGCCTTCTGCACTGCTAGAATAAACTTTACTTCAGAAGAATCTGTTTAAAAGGTTGACTGGTCTATATAACAGAGGGGTGATCTTCAAGCGATAAGCAACTGAATCTAATGGTTATATACAATATACTGTATTGTAAGTGTGAATAGAGTGAGGTCTTTTCTGAAGGTAATGACACATTGGTGATTAATATCACTGTGAAATGTATGTATTAACACTTTGTAAGGAATCATGGATATTCATTGACATAAGGTACAGTCTGCCCAGACAGGAGGGTATGTCACAGCTATCTACCTGTCTCCTATGTAAATTAAGCATGATGAAATCAAACAAGGGAAGCCCTATTTACATAGAAATCAAACAGCGGGATGGGAAGCCTACAGAAAGGGAAGAACATGAGGTAATCCTGCCTCTTGAAACAAGTTCATTGAACTTTGGGAGATATAAGCAAGGAGAGAAGCCATCTTTGACATCCATCACTGGACTTAAAAAGCTAGAGTTCTTGCAAGCTGACAAAGATGGGTCCTTCAATCAAGAGGGGGACTGAAGTCTCTAGAACGGAATATAGGTGACCAACCTCCTTAGGTAAAGATTTTTTACCTCAGATGACAAGGGAAGCCAGCATCTTGTATTTTTGTGGAAGATCCTGACTAAGGAGAAAATCAGCTATGGCTGGGAACAAAAGTGACTGGGGAGAGAAACCATACTGAACAAAGCCTGTATCTTGCTAGATTAAGTTTCAGACCTTTAGAAGCATATTTTTTTGTTTTGTTTTACTTGTAACTTTCTATTTTTATTCCTTATATTTGATCCTATGTATATTTTGTTAATAAAATTATTAACTATTACCACAAACCAACTCAGTGCTGTGTTTAAAGGGAAGGGTGTATTTACCCCTACTTAAGTTAATAAGCGGTGATGTGTTCTGTATCTTTAAAGGAACTAATGAATCATATTATCTCTCTGAATTGTTCAGGAGAGGGCTGGATATTACAGTCCCTGTGGTTTTGGGAAAATCTGGGACTGAGAATGTGTTCAGATCACCCTGAAAGTAGTAACCAAGGCTGATGGAAGCCAGAATGAGAGTGTGGGGATGCAGATGGGCTTCTGGAGTAAGAGCTCCTGAACGAGAGTTGTCTAGTACACAGACACTCAGGGTGTGACCTGCATGCAGGCTGTGAGCAGCCAAGGTTGGAAGCTACACAAGCAAAGCATTGTGAGGCACCCAAGGTTACAGGGCAGGCGGCAACACAGTCCCTCATTGGTCTGGACTGAACCTACTAGACTGATGAGAATATATATCACAATAAACAACTAAAATTTGTTCAATTATCATTAGTTTTCAATAAAGAGGCCATTTGGCATTCTTTTTTCTTTTCAGTTTTTTCCTCAATTAAAGGACACACATCATTTGTCATTGCAGACTGTTCTTTAATTGTTTTTCATGGAAACCTGTGTACAGTTAATAAATTAAAGAATGAAATATGGTGCCTTCAGATGAGGAATAATTAATATTTGTACTACTTTTTCCATGTATACACAAGGCTTCTAATGAAAATTGTATCAAGTTGTATAACAGAGCTAAAAAGAGGGAGAGTGTTTAGTGGGTAGAACAGGGGCCTGGGAGTCAAAATTTCTGGTTCCTATTCCTGACTGTCACTGAGTTATTGAGTAACTATAGACAGACAATTAATCTCTGTGGCTCAGTTCTTTCATCTGTAAAATGGGTTTCACAGTCATTTACCACAGAAAGGTACTATGAGGCTAAATTCATGTTTAATACAAAGCTCATATAGTCAGATGAAAGGTCCTTTGAGTGCAGATATTATTGTTCAACAGTGTAGTTATAGTAAAAGTAGATATTTAACACTTCCTCTTTTCTTTTAAACATCCTCAGAATTTGAAGTTTTCAATAGGATATAGGAAAATATTCATAATATATGGTAAAATGTTATCCATGTTATGAACATAAGAATGTAAGAATGGTTATACTGGGTTAAATTAATGACCCAACCAGTCCAGTATCCTGTCTTCTGACAGAGGCCAGTGCCAGATGCTTCAGAGGGAATTAACAGAACAGGGCAATTTATTGAGTGTTCCATCCCTTGTCATCCAGTCCAACCTTCTGGCTGTCAGAGGGTTAGGACACCCAGAGCATGGGTTTACATACCTGAAATTTTGGCTAGTAGCCATTGATGGACTTACCTCCATGATCTTTTCTTTTTTGAACCTAGTTATACTTTTCGCATTTACAACATCCTCTGGCAACAGATACACAGGTTAACTGAGTGTTGTGTGAAGAAGTACTTACTTATGTTTGTCTTAAACCTACTGCCTTTTAATTTCATTGGGTGATGTAACATTCTGTTGGCTTTTAGACCACGCTGCATATTGAGCAGATGTTTTCAGACAACTATCCATGATTATTCTAAGATCTCTTTCTTGAGTGGTAACAGCTAATTTAGACCCATCATTTTATATGTATAGTTGGGATGATATTTTCCAATGTGCATTACTCTGCATTTATCAACACTGCATTTCGTCTGCCATTTTGTTGCCCAGTCTCCCAGTTTTGAGAAATCCCTCTGTAACTCTTTGCAGTCAACTTTTGACTTAACTATCTTGAGTAATTTTGTATCATCTGCACACTTTGCCACTTCCTGATTACCCCTTTTTCCAGATCATTTATGAATATGTTGAACAGTACAAGTACAAGTACAAATCCTTAGGGGATCCTGCTGTTTACCCCTCTTCACTGTGAAAATGGACCATTTATTCCTACCCTTTGTTTCCTAACTTTTAACCAGTTACTGATCCATGAGAGGACCCTCCCACTTATCCTATGACTCCTTACGTTGCTTAAGAGCCTTTGGTGACGAACCGTGTCAAAGGCTTTCTGAAAGTCCGGGTACACTATATCCACTGGATCACTCTTGTCCACGTGTCTGTTGACCCCCTCCTCAAAGAATTCTAATGGATTGGTGAGGCATGATTTTCCTTTACAAAAACCATGTTGACTCTTCCCCAACAAATCGATTTCATCTATATGTCTGACAGTTCTGTTCTTTACAGAAAATAGTTTCAAACAATTTGTCTGCTACTGAAGATAGGCTAACTGAGCTATAATTGCCAAGATTGCCTTTGGAACCTTTTTTTTTTAAAATTGACATTAAATTAGCTATCCTTCAGTCATCTGGAACAGAGGCTGATTGAAGCAATAAGTGACATACCGCAGTTAGTAATTATGCATTTTCATATTTGAGTTCCTTCAAAACTCTTGAGTGAATACCATCTGATCCTGGGTGACTTATTATTGTTTAATTTATCCATTTGTTTCAAAACCTCCTCTATTGACACCTGAAACTGGGACAGTTCCTCAGATTTATCAACTAAAAAGACTAGCGCAGGTGTGGGAATCTTCCTCACATCCTCTGCAGTGAAGGCTGATGCAAATAATTCGTTTAGCTTCTCCGGAATGGCCTTATCTTATCCGTGCTCCTTTAGCATCTCCATTGTCCCATGGTCCCACTGATTGTTTTGCAGGCTTCCTGCTTCTGATGTACTGAAAAAAAAATGCTGTTTGTTTTTGTACCTTTTGGTAGTTGCTCTTCAAATTCTTTTTTGGCCTGTCTAATAGTACTTTTACACTTGACTTGCCAGAATTTATATTCCTTTCTATTTTCCTCAGTAGGATTTGACTTCCAATTTTTAAAAGATGTCTTTTTGTCTCTCACCATCTCTTTCACTCTGTTGTTTAGCCATGGGTGCATTATTTTGGGGGTCCAGTTACTGTTTTTGTGCTTTTGTTTTTTAATTTTTGGGTAAACATACAGTTTGAGCCTCTATTATGGTGTTTTTAAAATGTTCCGATGCAGCTTGAAGGTATTTCACTATTTTGGCTTTTTAATTTCCATTTAATTAGCCTCCTCATTTCGTGTAGTTCCCCTTTTTGAAGTTAAATGATACTATGGTGGGTTTCTTTGATATCCCCCCCCTCCCCCGAGAAGGTTGTTAAATTTAATTACATTATGATCTCTATTACCAAGTGGTTCACCTCTTGGACCCGATCCTGTGTACCAATTAGTACTAAATCAAGACTTGTGTCTCCTCTTGTGAGTTCCAGAACTAGCTGCTCGAAGAAGCAGACATTAACGGTGCCTAGAAATTTTGTCTCTGCATCCCATCCTGAGGTAACATGTACGTGTCTATGCTATATAGACAGACATCGTCCCTTACCCTGAAATTTTTTCCATTGTTTACTGATGTTTAATGTTTTTGACTAGTAATTCCAATGCAATTGCCGACAACAGAAAATATGTAAGAAAAAGACATATAACTCAAAAATACAAAATAGCAAATTCTACATTCTAAGTAGTTATTTGGTTACTCACTATTATCGAAGAATGACGAATATCTAATGCACAACTGTCATCCACAGGATGGATCTGTAATCTCATAAATTTGCTGAAGGCCTCCTCTTTGATTCCAAGGTCATGAAGCCCATGAAGCACTTTTCCTTCCAGTTTAAGAGTTTCCAAAATACTTCGTATTAAAACAGAATACAAGTTATACATATAAGTATTTATAATGACATATACAGGAAAACATATTCCAAAAGTTTGTAGTATTTAGTATTTTAGTATTAAATACTTTTAGTATTAAAAATGTTCCAAAATGCCTTCCTTCTGCAATCAAAAGCTTGAAACTAGATTAAAAAAATAAACAGCTATTATTTTAAACCCCTTTTCAAAAGGCATTAAAACACTGTTGTAACTATGTTTATACATTTTTCTGCAGCACAGCAATGGCTAAGGCAAACTGTTTCTCACAGGAAATAAACGGAGAAGTCAAAGCTTTGTCAATCACAAAATCCAAAAATCCCAGTTTATCTGAAAAATAAGGTACAGCAAACTTTTTCCCAAATATATTAAGGTTTTTCTATTTTAAAGAAAGTAGTAAACACACAGTACATTTATTGAACTAGGAAAAATGCATAAATCACATTGAATAATGATACAATGTTTTTAATAATTATACAAGGCCTATTTTGAAAAAAAAGCTATATACTAAATTATATGATTTTAGAGCGATCATGTAATTTGCAAACATCTTTTTATATAAACAAAAGGAGTATTCTGAAAGAGACAGAGTCTTTGCTGACTGGATTAAGGATGATAGTACAGCATCACTTATATACTTGGATCAGATTTAGAAAATTATTTTTGTTACCATAAGGTAAAGGGCTTTTTTAAATACAAGAAAGCTGAAGGAGCTCAATACAGGACAACTAAGTAACCACTACTTTTTTTAAAAAAATCAAAAACACTGCAGAATCTCTGAAAAGCCATGGCACCTTGACAAACAACTAGCCTGAGCAATCATATGTCCACCATCATTCCTGAACCGGTAAGCCAAAGGCACACTTGAAAAAGCCATGTTGATTCCTTTCATTGACTATAAATATAAGACTAAAAAAGTCTTAACGTGCAATATACAAGTTACATAGTACTTTGCATTAATGAGGTAAATTCTATCTCTGAATATCAAAGAGAAATTACCCAAGACAAAATAAAAGAAGAGCCATTCTGGATTTTCGTATTTCAGTATGAGATTAATCAATTTCAAATCTACTTCTAAAAAAAGTAGCAACAGCTTTTTTGTAGCATTAGACTCTTGAAGGAAGACCGCTTCAAAAAGATCATATATTGAATTAAATTAGTGGATGATGGTCCTGTACGAAGATATAGAATCACAGAATCATAGAACTGGTAGGGACCTCGAAAGGGCATCTAGTCCAGTCTCCTGCACTCATTGCAGGACTAAGTATTATCTAGACAAGGGGTGGGCAAACTTTTTGGCTTGAGGGCCACATCGGGGTTCCAAAACTGTATGGAGGGCCATGTAGGGAAAACTGTGCCTCTCCAAAATCTAACCCTATCCGCCCTCCCACTTCCTGCCCCCTGACTGACCCCCTCAGAGCTCCCAACCCATTCAACTCCCCCTACTCCTTGTCCCCTAACCGCCCCCTCCTGGGACACCGCCCCCTATCCAATCCCCCCTGCTCCTTGACTGCCCCGACCCCTATCCACACACACCCCAGATAGGCCCCCCGGGACCGCACCCCCGATCCAAACCCCCTCTAAAGCCCCTTTCAGAATGAGACCCAGCGAACATGGGCAGAGGACTCAGGAGGACCAGGGGCAGCCGTGTAGCAGGAGAGAAGTGGCGGTTTCCCCTTGAAAGCGCCACTTCTCTCCGGCAGGCTGTGTGGACGCCCGGTGCTCCTCCTGAGTCCTCCGCCTACATTCCTGCCACCCGCACTGCCCACCTGCTCCCAAGAGGCTGCAGGTGAGCCTCCCTTCCTGCTCTCCCCTGCCCCCGCAGTGCAGCCCCCTTCCGCGCTGGTAGCACGGTGCGCTGAGGCTGCAGGGGAGGGGGAACAGCAGGGGTGGGGCCGGGGGCTAGCCTCCCCGGCCAGGAGCTCGCCTCCCCAGCCAGGAGCTCAGGGGCTGGGCAGGACAGTCCTGCGGGCTGTAGCTTGCCCACCTCTGATCTAGACCATCCCTGACAGGTGTTTGTCTAAACCTGCTCTTAAAAATCTCCAGTGATGGAGATTCCAAAACCTCCCTAGGCAATTTATTCCAGTGCTTAACCACCCTGATGGTTAGGAAGTTTTTCCTAATGTCTAAACCTCCCTTGATGCAATTTAAGCCCATTGCTTCTTGTCCTATCCTCAGAGCCTAAGAAAAACAATTTTTCTCCCTTCTCCTCGTGACAACCTTTTACAAACTTGAAAACTGTTATGCCCCCCTCAGTTTTCTCCTTTCCAGAGGAAACAAACTCAATTTTTTCAATTCTCCCTCACAGGTCACGTTTTCTAGACGTTTAATCAATTTTGTCACTCTTCTCTGGATTCTCTCCAACTTGTCCACATCCTTCCCGAAATGTGGCACCTAGAACTGGACACAATACTTCAGCTGAGGCCTAATCACCGCAGAGTAGAGCGGAAGAATTACTTCTCATGTCTTGCTTACAAAACTTCTGCTAGTACACCCCAGAATGATGTTCGCTTTTTTTGGAACAGGGTTACATTGCTGATTCATATATAGCTTGTGGTCCATTATGACACCCAGATCCCGTTCCACAGTACTCCTTCCTAGGCAGTCATTTCCCGTTTTGTATGTGTGCAACTGACTTCCTTCCTAAGTGGAGTACTTCGCATTTGTCCTTATTGAATTTTATCCTATTTACTTCAGACCATTTCTCCAGTTTGTCCAGATCATTTTGAATTAAAATCCTATCCTCCAAAGCACTTGCAACCCCTCCCAGTTTGGTACCGTCCGCAAACTTTGTAAGTGTACTCTATTCCATTATCTAAACCATTGATGAAGATATTGAACAGAACCGGACCCAGAACTGATCCCTGTGGGACGCCTCTTGTTATGTCCTTCCAGCATGACTGTGAACCACTGATAACTATGCTCTGGGAATGGTTTTCCAACCAGTTTTTCACCCACTTTATAGTAGCTCCATCTAGGTTGCATTTCCCTAGTTTGTTTATGAGAAGGTCATGCGAGACAGTATCAAAAGCTTTATTAAAGTCAAGATATACCACATCTACCATTTCCCCCCTACCCACAAGGCTTGTTTCCCTGTCTAAGAAAGCTATCAGGTTGGTTTGACACTATTTATTTTTGACTAATTCATGCTAACTGTCACTTATCACCTTAGTAATACCTTCTAGATGTTTGCAAATTGATTGCTTAATTATTTGCTTCATTATCTTTCCAGGAACAGAAGTTAAGCTGACTGGTCCGTAATTCCCCGGGTTGTCCTTACTTCCCTTTTTACAGATTGGTGCTATATTTGCCCTTTTCCAGTCTTCTGAAATCTCCCCAGTCTTCCATGACTTTTCAAAGATAATCGCTAATGGCTCAGGTATCTCCTCAGTCAGCTCCTTGGGTATTCTAGGATGCATTTCATCAGGCCCTGGTGACTTGAAGACATCTAACTTGTCTAAGTAATTTTTAACTTCTTCTTTCCCTATTTTAGCCTCTTCTGATCCTGCCTCATTTTCGCTGGTATTCACTACGTTAGACATCCAAACACCACCACCAGTCTTGGTGAAAACCGAAACAAAGAAGTCATTAACCACCTCTGCCATTTCCACATTTTCTGTTTTTATTTTCCACCCCTCATTGAGTAATGGGCCTACTCTGTCCTTGGTCTTCCTCTTGCTTCTAATGTATTTGTAGAATGTTTTTTGCTATCCTTTATGGCTCTAGCTAGTTTGATCGTGTTTTGTGCCTTGGCCTTTCTAATTTTGTCCCTACATACTTGTGTTAGTTGTTTATTAGTTGTTTATTCATCCTTTGTAATTTGACCTAGTTTCCACTTTTTGTAAGACTCTTTTTTATTTTTAGATCATTGAAGATCTCCTGATTAAGCCAGGGTGGTCTCTTCTCATACTTCCTATCTTTCCTAAGCAGTGGAAAAATTTGCTCTTGTCCCCTTAATAATGTCGCTTTGAAAAACTGCCAACTGTCTTCAATTGTTTTTCCCCTTAGACTTGCTTCCCATGGGATCTTACCTATCAACTCCTTGAGTTTGCTAAAGTCTGCCTTCTTGAAATCCATTGTCTTTATTTTGCTGTTCTCCCTCCTACCATTTCTTAGAATCATGAACTCTATAACTTCATGATCACTTTCACCCAGGCTGCCTTCCACTTTCAAATTCTCAACCAGTTCCTCCCTATTTCTCAAAATCAAATCTAGAATAGCCTCTCCCCTAGTAGCTTTCTCCACATTCTGAATTAAAAAATTGCCTCCAATACATTCCAAGAACTTGTTGGATAATCTGTGCCTTGCTGTGCTATCTTCCCAAAAGATGTCTGAGTAGCTGAAGTCCCCCATCACCATCTGTGCTTTGGATGATTTTGTTAGTTTAAAAAATATGGAGGAACTCAAACATGAAGACTGATTTTTTTTTCACGTAAGGTACTACTCACAATAAAGAACAGTTACTTACTTGTATTGTAACTATTGTTCGAGATGTGATCCAGTCAGTTATGTGTATGCCCAGTGCACAGGAGCTGGAGGGTTTTCTCCAGCAGTACCTATCATAGTCCCTCCTGAAACTATATAAGGGCAGCGCTACCCCGACTCCCCTCAGTATCTTCACACTGGAATACATTGACTCAAGTCTCTGATGCAGAGGGGATAGAAGGTGGGTCATGGAATAGACGTGTGAAACCACATCTGGAAGAACAACAGTTACAATATAGGTAAGCAATCGTTTTTCTCCTTCGAGAAGTTGCACAGGTGACTCACAAGCAGTACCATTAGGAGTCTATTTAAATAGTGACTGCACTATTGTGCCCCCAAATTTGCATTAGATCTTGAAGCAGTTCTGATGGCATAATGATGAGTGAATGTAAGCCTGGAGGACCAAGTAGAAGCCCTATAAATGTCCAGTATGGGGAGGTCCCTTAGAAAATTATTGAAGAAGCTTGAGCTGCTGTTGAATGGGCTAACAGTGTTTTTGGAGGAAGGGTGTTCACTACTCCGTATGCTGCTGTGTGTCAGGAAGTAATCCATATGGCATTTGTCTGTGCTGCTTGACCTCTCGTTCTGTCAGCATATAAAACAGAGCCAAGAAGCCAGCCTGAAAGGTTTGGTCCTGTCCATTTAGAATGCCAGTGCTTGCCTTACGTCCAAAGTACCAAAGCTCTGCATCCCTATTTGAGTGTTCCTTTGCTGAAAAACATGTACGTTTATTGTCCTGTTCAAACGAAAAGCCAATACTACCATAGTCAGAAATTTAGGATGTGGTCTCAAACAGCATATATTGCGGTCCTGCTTTCACAGTTTGATGCTCACCCACTCTTCCGCCTGATGTAATGCTAATGAGAATGGATATCTTCTGACACAGATGGGGCCAAGAATAGGTGGCCAAAAACTCAGATGGAGGACTCCATCAATGCAGCTAATATAATGTTAAGGTCCCAAAGTGCTACTGTACCTTTAACAGGAGGAAAAAGCCAGACAATCCCTTTTAAAAATCTATGACCATGAAGTTGGAAAAAAAGCTCTCTCGATGGCTGGATAGCTGAGATCACTGCTAATTAGACTCTCAGGGAACTTAGAGAAAGACCCAAGGATTTGAGAAGGCACAGGTGCTCTAAAATGTTCTGAATCTTAGCTTCTGCTGGATGTATTCCCTGAAGAGTGGGCCAGACTGAAAACGTTTCCACTTAGCCAAATAAGTGGATTTAGTGAACTGATTTCTCATATTAAGCAATATTTCCTGAACTGCCACTGAGCAGTCCTTCTCAACTTGATTTAATCAATCAACAGCCAAGCCATGAGTTGCAGACTGTTGGGTTCCAGATGCAGCTCCCGTTCATGTTGCTGGGACAGAAGGTCTGAAAGAAGAGATGGAGACTCTGAAGGGTGAGTCAAGAACCTGAAGATCAGAGAACCAGCACTATCTCAACTAAACTGGCACGATAAGAATTAATTTGGTGTGCTCTTGTTTCAATTTGAGGATCAGTTGTGGGGCAAGGACTAGGGGGTTAAGGCATACATGAGACTCAGTTCTCATCTCAGAAGAAAGGTGTTGGTCAGCGAACCTGAACTGTGATCTATTCAGCAACAAAACTGACAGCATTTCTTGTCTTTCATTGCAAACTGGTGACTGACTCAATACCCCAGAGTTGGAAGCATGATGTTCTTGAGGGACCATTTGTGATTCTGAGAGAACCTCCTGCTGAGATCAGCCAACTGATTCTCAGACTCAGTTAAGTGAGCGGCAATAGAAGCAATGCCTTCCTTGATGCAAAAATCCCAAAGATTCATGGCTTCTGACAAAACCGATTGGAGCATGCCCCTCCCTGTCTATTTAGGTAATAAATGGAGGTTGTATTGTCAATCAATAACTGGACCGATAAGCCCAACTGTGATCTGAGGGAGAAAAGCACAGAACCACAGAATCATAGGGTTAGAAAGACCACCAGGGTCAACTAGTACAGAAGTTTCCAACCTGTGGGTCCGCAAACTATGTCTAAGAGATCCGTGAACATTTTTTGCTACCATAGAACAGTGGTTTTCAACCTGTGGTCTGCAGACCCCTGGGATCCACGGACTATGTCTAAGATTTCCAAAGGGGTCCACATCTCCATTTGAAATTTTTTAGGGGGCTGCAAATGAAAAAAGGTTGAAAACTACTGGATTGGTTGTGTCTAAACCATCCAAGACAGACAGCTATCCAGACTCTTTTTGAAAATCTCCAGTGAAGGAGATTCCATTACTTCCCTAGGCAGTTTGTTCCACTGTACTACTGCTATTACAGTTAGAAAGTTTTTCCTGAGATTTACTCTAAATCTGCTATGCTGTAATTTGAACCCATTGCCTGTTGTCCTGTCCTCTGTGGCAAGAGGGAACAAATTTCCGCCCATCTTTTTTATGGCAGCCTTTCAAGTATTTGAACACTGCTATCATGTCCCCCCCTTAATTTCCTCTTTTCCAAACAAAACATACCCAATGCCTTCAGCCTTTGCTCATATGGCTTGCATTCCAATCCTTTGATCATCTTTATCACTTGCCTCTGGATCCTTTCCAGCTTCTCTACATCCCTTCTATGCAGTGGTGACCAAAAATGGACACAGTACTCCAGCTGAGGCCTAACCAGTGCCGAGTAAAATGGCACTGCCACCTCCCATGACTTGCATGCTATGCCCCTGTTAATGCAACCCAAAACTGCACTTGTCAATATGATGCTGTTGCAAGAAAAGCGACTCCTGTTGAGGTTGTGATTCACTACAACTCCTGGATCCCTCTCAGAAATGCTGCTTCCAAGCCAGTTATCCCCCATTCTGTATTTGTCCATTTGGTTTTTCTTCCTAAGTGTAGCACCTTACATTTGTCTTTGTTGAATTTCATTTTGTTGTTTATAGTCCAGTTCTCCAGTTTATCAAGGTATCTTTGAATGTTAACTCTAACCTCCAAAGTGTTTGCAACCCCCCAGCTTTGTGTCATCTGCAAATTTGATCAGTATGCTCTCTAGACCTACATCCAAGTCATTAATAAAGATGTTAATGAACACCTGACCCAGAACAAATCTCTGTGGAACCTCATTTAAGATCTCCTTCCTATCCAACGTCTTTCTCTTTGTATGCATTTTAAGCAATTATGTATCCACCTAATGGTAGTTCTGCTGAGCTCGCATTTCTCCAGCTTACTTATGAGAATTTCATGGGGGATGTGTCAAAGCCTTAATAAAGTCCAGCTGTATTATGTCTACCACATTCCCCCAGTCCACCAAACCAGTTACCTTTTCAAATAAGAAAATCAAGCTGGTTTTGGCATGATTTGTGTTTAGTAAATCCATGCTAGCTGCTAGTGATCACCACTTCATCCTTCAGGTGTTTGCAAACTGAGTGCTTTATTCATTGTTCTAGTAGCTTCCCAGGTATAGAGGCCAGGTTGACTGGTCTATAGTTCCCTGGTTCCTCCTTTTCCCCCTTTTAAAAAGATGGGCACTACATTAGCCCTTCACCAGTCTTCTGGGACCTCTCCTGTCACCCATGAGTTTGCAAATATTATTGCCAGTGGCTCCGAGATTTCTTCAGCTAATTCCTTCAGCACCCTGGAGTGAACAGCATCAGGCCTTGCTGACTTGAATTCATTCAAATTAGTCAGAGTATCTTTGACTCATTCTTTACTTATTCTGATAGCATGCAAGTCATCCCTTCTTCTTTATTGTCTGTGATAACTTCATTAGTCATCTGGTTACATGTTATTTTTTTCTGTGAAGACTGACACAAAGCAGGCATTGAGCAGCTCCATCTGCTTATCTTCCATTACTAGCTCACCTTCTCCATTGAGCAGCAGACCCACACCATCCCTGATCTTTCTTCTTTGTCTGAGATATTTGTAAAACCCCTTCTTGTCTCTTACATTTCAGCCAGTTGTAACTAATTCCTTGCCTTGCCTTTCCTGATTTTGTCCCTACATGCTTGTGCTATTCTCATGTATGCTTCCTTGGTGATATGCCCCTCCTTCAATTTCCTTTATGTATCCTCTTTGGTTTTTAGATAGCTGAAAACCTCACTGTGCAGTCAAATGGGCATCCTGTGGCTCTTCTTATCTTTCTACTGCATTGGAACAGCATGATGTTGAGCATCTAATATTACATCTTTTAGGAACTGCCAGTCCCCTTCCACTCCTCTTCCTCCTAATTGGCGTCTCTGTGGGACCTTGCCTACTATTTCTCTTAGATGGTTGAAGTCTGCCTTTTTGAAGTTCAGTGTCTTCATATAAATGAGAACAACAATGCAAAAAGTCAATTCATGCCCTGTACATAATGCTTGGAGGTCACAACCCACTAGGTGAGGGTCTTACCCTATCAGAGAGACATTGGTAATGATTATCTTGGAAGGAAGGAGGTGATAAAAAAGGTACATCTCCAGATATGTTGTTCTGATCCATCCACCATTTTAGGGAACTTAGGACCACAGGAGGAATCCGAACCAACTTGTCTGAGGGGTGTCTGTTTGGTCAACTGACTGACTTCATCCACCCTTGAATGATGAACAGGTGCAGTTGGGCACATTGGGTCACTTAACTACATGAGGCCATGTGGCCTAGTAACCTTAAACATACTTGGACCACAGAAGTAGGGTATGATTAGAGAGAGAGAGAGAGAGAGAGAGAGAATTGGTAAATGATCTAAAATCTGTCCTGAGGGAGAAAAAACATCATGTTCATAGACTCAGTGAACTCGATTTTCTGTGTTGGGACTACTGTGGATTTTTCTTTGTGCAGCATGAATCCCAGACAATCTAAGAGATAGATGATAAACTAGACTCGGTGAAGAACCTGATGTTTGGATCTGTATCACACTAACCAATCATGCAGATATGGGACTACTTATACTCCCTTTCTCCTCAAGTAGGCCGCCACCACCACCATGCAGTTGATTAATACTGGTGGGACCAAGCACAGGCCAAAGGGAAAGACTGTGTACTGATACTGTTGGCCTGCTACTACAAATCTCTGAAACCTCCTGTGACTTGTCTGTACTGCCATGTAGAAATAGGTATCTGCAAATTGAAGACCACAAATCAGTCATTGTGATCTAGGGAAGGAACGACCGATGCTAGGGAAACCTGATGAAATCTTATACACTTGATCATCGTGTTGAGATTTCGAAGGTCCATTATGGGGTCTCACACCCCCGTTGGACTTGGGGATCAAGAAAGTATCATGAGTAAAACCTCTTTCTACCATGTTGAAGAGGAACTTCTTCTATGGCCTCTACACTGAGCAAAGTCCAAACTTCTTGAAGGAGCCATTCTGACTCATGAAATGGGTCCATGAAAAGGGACGGGATAGATGGAAGGGAAAGGAGGGTGGAAAGGTGCTGGATACAATATCCCAACCTCATAGTGCTTAGGACCCATTTTGCTGACATTATGGCTTCCTAAGCACTGAGGAAATGGGATACTCTGTCCTCAAATGGGGATGTGGGGTGGTGAGCAGGAAGATCACCAGTGATTTATTGCTGTCCTTGAAGGAGAACTCACATGGGCTGCTTACCCACAGCTGACTGAGAACAAGCTGGCAGTGTTGAGCAGATCCTTCTCTGTGATTTGTGCTTTCTTCTTGAAAAATTACACTGCGTTGGTGGGTATAAAGATCCTCTATAGTATTTATTTTGATACTATAGCTGCAGGGGTCTGCATAGAATCCCAGTGAATGAAGTGTAGTACAAGAGTCTTTCAATGAATGTAGTTTCATCAGTTGTGTACAAAAATAAAAACTGACCAACAAATCAGATGTCCTTCATGGTTTGCTGGAGGTCCAAGGCTATGCCCGAGTTTTGTAACTGTGAGACTGGAGCGATGTCTTGGCTACCATACAATCTTTTACCAGGAAAGCCTTATATTCCTTCTTGACGCTGTGTCGCAGTTTACAAAGTCACATTTAGCTAACAGTGCCTGCTGGTTTGCTATCTGCATCTGCAGAGAGGAGTTGGAATATTTTTTTCTTCCAAATAAATGGAAGTCTCTTTGGCTCTTTTTCTTTGAAAGTTTATTTAAATCTTCCCTGATGCGATATCTCACTGGGAGTGTGACGGGGTTGGGACTCACCACCGCAGCACCTCCCAGTGGCATGTCTGGGAATTACCTCAATCCATGTGGAGCGCCCTCCATTGGTGATGTCCCGTCCGTCTTTCGCCCTCTGTTGGCATCTGGACCCGCGTTGCTCCCTTCTCTCGCGGTGTCCTCTTCAGGACGCTGCCCTCCGGCAGTGCCCCCTAGTCCATGCTCACTCCTGTCCGGGGGGGTGGAGGGGGGCGGGGAGTTAACAGCAATCCTTCTGCTTAGCCCCAGCCAATGTGGCCAACCACACCCCCAAAGTCTAACCCCTTCTGTCAGAGGCTGAGTGCAGTCCGCTATGGCCAAGTCTAACAGCCGGGCATAAGTGCAAGGCGGGGACCCAGGCCCGCCCTCTACTCTGGGTCCCAACCCAGGGACCCTTTGGCGGCAGCCTTACTGCTTGCCCTCCTTCTCTCCCTTTGTCTGTCTCTCTCCCTGGGTTGTTTCCCCTCCGGCCCCTTTGCACCGGCTAGGCCCTTTTTCTCAGGGCCTGCAGCCTGGCAGGTACCAGGCTGGAGTTCCCTTCTGCTCCCCTCGCCTGCCCACTACTGCACTGTCCCTGGTGCTAGTCTCCTCACACAGGAAACAGACCTTTACCCTCTGAAGGCCTGGGAGAGACTGACTGCTTCTCTCCTGGACAGCCTTTATTTAGGGCCTAGCGTGGCCCCGATTGGCTGCCTCTTGTTCAGCCCTGATTGGATCTCTAACAGGCCCTCCCTGATTTCCTGCCGCCTTGCGCAGCCGCTCTGGCCTGCTGTAAACCTATCTTGCCTGGGGGTGGGGCACTGCCCCACCACAGAGAGCCACAACTAGCAGGGAGTTTGAGGCAGGATAGGAATAAGAACACCTGAAGTCTTGCAATGGGCCACAATACTGTTATCTGTGTGATTAGCTATAGAAGCTAAGTAGGCTGGTATGTGCCATAAGGTCTTTGCCAGTTCTAGATGAGCCTCATTAATTGGGAGGGCTACCCTCCTCGGGCAGCCACCTGGAAAAATGTCCAAAAGCTTGTGAGTGCTCTCTTGCACAAGCTCAGATTGAATGCCTAAAGCCTCAGTCAGTCTCCTCAGAAGGCCCTTATAAGACTTAAAATCCTCTGGAACCGGAGAATAGTGTGGGATCATTGAGTCGACAGGTGAGGAAGTCCGGTTAACAGTAGTCGATGGATCCTCCTGTGGTACAACTGGTTCCTCCTGCAGCACTGGCTGCTCATGGGGAATAGTTTCTCTGTGTGCTTCCAATCTAGGTGGCTCTGGAAACTGCTTTGCCAAATACTCTGGCAACCTTCCCCTTGACTGAACCAGTGATCAAAACCTTGGAGCTTGGGAAACACCCCAGCAGTTCTAAAACAGCCACCGGGGGAGAGCATATGGCATAGGCAGCCAATAAGTACCAGGCCGCTACAATCTATCTCTGCTATATGATTGGTCCCACTGCCAGTATACATAATCTCCTGCTAGGAGAACCCAGACGACTTACTAGACTGATTGTGCCTAAAGAGGGGATGGGGAAGTTCTGGAAGACCCTGAACCCAACTGCGACGAGCTGTCAAAGTAGTCAGTTGGTATTGGGGGTTGCCAAACGTGATGGGGCCACTAGCTAACCTGACTTATTTGTAGCCCATTGTGAAGACGCCAACATCGATACCGAGTTAGGGATGGTATCACAAATGCATCCCAAGACACTGAAGGTATGGCATCATAAATTGATCCTCTATAGTACTGATGTTGATAATGTAGCTGTGGAAAGACCTTGTAGACAGTGTCAGGGTATAAACTGTAATCAGTACACACTACGACGAACATTCCAGTAGCGAGGCCACAAACAACGAGCCAGAGAGAACGATCAGTACTGAGGTCGAAGGCCATACTAGTGCGGACATTGTGTGTGCTGGTGCTGAAGATGGTACTGGGGCCATATCTGTGCCACATTAGTGAACTGGTACTGATACTGGCACTGCTAACAGTCTCTGCACCAGAACTGAGAAGCCAGACAGGCCCAGGACAGCGAAGCCACCGTGGTGGACTCCTGTACCACAGGAGAGGTTGAGATGGAAGGCAGAGCAAATTCCTTAGCTGCCTCATAAGCGTTTGCTGTTGTCAGTACTAACAAAGTTGATGCCGAAACAGAATCCATTGGTACCAGAATTGACAGCACAGTACTGGTATTTCCCTGCTGCAGTACCAGGGAGACAGATTGATGGCCCAGCTCTACCCTGAATACCTGAAGAGTCCTGATGATGTTCCAAGTCCTTTTGTGAAGAACAAGAGGAACCCTTCTGTGGCTGTAGTCTATCTTATGGATCCTGATTCAGTGGAGGCCCTGCAAAAGAAGACTGACCCCTCTTTCTCTGTGGAGAAGAAACTAAATCCAGGCTTCTGTCCAAAGCATCTGCGGGCAGGCAGCAGGGCATACAACTGAGGGCCCTGGGTCTGAGGTAGGCCTTACGGCCAGCTCTATGAGATGTATGAGGAGCAGATTTCTGAAGACCTTCATTCTTTTCTTGAAATAATGACAGACACTGCACCTCTCCTTTCTATGTCCCTCATAAAGACACACAAGGCAGCATGGGGAGGAGGGGGTCACTATTTGGAACAGACACCTCACATGATGCACAATGCTTAAAAAGTATAGCAAGTGCTGTATGCCACTGGTGCCAAGCACCAAAAACTAACTATTAAAATAACTTTAAATAAAATGAAGTGAAAAAGAAACCTAACTATTGGGTACTACCTACTATAGCTACTTACAGATAAAGTAGAGAGCTAAACTCGCTGACTATGCCGAAGAAAAATACCTGAGAAAAATCCCCAAAGGAAGATATAACTCAGGCCACAGGTGGTGGGAACTGAGAGAGGGAAGGGCGGCACTTCCCTTGTATAGCCACAAGGATGGGGCGGAGGGGTGTGCTACTCTCCAGCTCCAGTGCACTGGATGGGGTGCATTGGCACATGCACCAGAGTGCAATACATGTGTGCAACCAACCACTCAGAGAAGAACTATGCCAACTAGAAAAAAAATAGTATTTGTGATGTTCAAAAAGGCTTATTTCAGACATCCAAAAAATGTTCAATCATACAAAATAAAATAAAAATAAGCCTCACAATGCTTCTGTCAATGAAGCTTAATAAATAATAAGTGGTCCAATAAAATTTATTACCTCACCCACCTTGTCTCTGTAATGAAGCTTAATGTGATACAAAATGTCACTCCTAGAAGACTACCTTAACTTTCTAAAAATTATGAAAAGGAGAATGCACGTAATTTATCTTAAAAAAACCCAACGCTTTCTCCACCTGTTTTATATATGCAGACAGTATTCCTTCCATTCACTACTTTCAGTTTAAATAGCAAGTGTCCCAACTGTAAACAAGATCTTCCAAGAGAAAAAAGATCATACATCACAATACAATGTTCACATACAAAGCCATGTCACTGTACACCAGTATTTCATATATACTCTACAAGAATCTGAGTTGCAATACTGGAGTTATAAATTTGACACACCTCAAAGTATGGAACACAGGATATTATCTAATATTGTGAACACAAAAAAACTGTTAATTCTACAAACTGTAGAGCTTATAAATTTAATCATGAAATTCTTACCTAAATGGATCATGAAAATCCAGGTCAATAGGAAGACCATTTAGAAATAAATGTGCCTCTCCAGGCTGAATTCCGAGTATTTCATGGAAATGCTTGAAAAGGAAAGCGGAAAAATTGCTAGTTTTCTAAGATGAATGTCAACAATAAAACAAAAACATTTTTAGAACTTAAAGTAAATCCTACTATAATACCTGAAAATTTTGTGGAACATATGGAAAATCCAATCTCCATCATTAAAAAAAAATTCTTTAACTAGAATTTTGGCAGAAAAAATAGACAATATCCTGTTATAAACACAATTTTACACATTGTGAATACTTATTACAAATGAAAAAGCTATAGAAACCATAAAATGTGGCTTACACTGGTTTTATAATATACACATACTATATTCTTAATGTTTCCTGTTAGAAAACTGATACTTCTTAGCAATATAGAAAAGTGGCACTTAATTCTTCAAAAACTATTCATACCGTTTTCTCCCCAAACCAGCAAAGGCAAACAAAACCCCACCTTTGTTGCATACTACTGAATCACCACCCAGGAATAGCATATAAACACTGAAGGGCAGCTTCTTCTGATGTTAGCCTCTATTATGAAATGCAAAACACTGTTTTGCAACATTTAAGAGACAAGGTCAAACTTAAAAAAACACTCCTTTAAAAAGAATTGTTACCTTCTAATATTACAAGTAACAGGTGAAACCACTAAAACTGTAAAAAGTTACAGGAAAACTATTTTTCTATATTTTCCCCCCAATTTGTTTCCTTTATGCACTTGACAGCACTTGCTATGCAGTTGCTGCTGTTAATAATCAGTTGCACTTCCTTTCTCATGAACTACACAGGACATCACACTCCTGTGTTGCTCTGGAGGGAGCTCAGACAGACATCCCTAGCTCTACAAGAGGGTATTAACAGCAGCAGCAGAGCAGCTGCTCTGAGTTTTGCATGATGTAGATCGTTCTCTCCTCCCCCCCCCCAGGAAAATTATATGGAAACGGAGCAAGAGGAACCAGTGGGCAGAGAACATTTCTTCATTTCCAAAACTAGGCATGGAGTAGGGTAGCAATGACATTCTGAAAAGGGGAGACAGTGAGCTCCTCTATTACTGTCAGACTTCTACATACAGCTGGAGGGCTCCCTTACATTCCTCCTGTTGGACACATGATTCCAGTGAAGGCAATGCAACTCACCCGCATGGGCCTAAATTACAAAGGGAGAAGATAACTCCATACTGAACTGCAAAAAGAGACAAGTTTAGCAACCAGAAAGGATAGTAGCAGCTGAGTGGGGGCTACCACACATGCTTTCTAACTATGAATGAGAAGAATCTGCCTGGTACTAGGCTGGAAGGGAGGGTACAAATAAGAGAAGGCATGCCCCTCAGCCTTTTCTCAGGACAAGCAAGGTATTGGGCTCTGAAAAAGGGGACAGATGTCCTATTCCCCAGCCTTTCTACAGTTGCTGGCAACAAGACAGGGACAGGAAAATCAACAAGGACAAAAAAAAAAAAAGAGTCTTACCCCCAAGATGACAATCTCCACTCACAAAAATTCAGGACCAGACCAGGAGAGCATGAGGGTCAGCAGGGGTCTCTGAGATATGGCTCAGTCCCCACCAGAGGAGCCAAGAGAACCAAAATCAGGCATGTAAAGGGAGAAAAGCTGCTCTCTGTTGCTGGTGCATAAGAGGTATGTCTGCATTCTAATAGAAAACCAATTACAAGCCTTTTCTATGCAAGTTACTCCATTTGTGTGACACTTTCATACTGCAATAAGGAAGTAAAAAGTAGGAAAATTTGGTCAAAATTTATTCTGAAAATGTGCAGACGGGGCTCAGAAGCAAGTCAACTTAACCAAAGTTAGCTAACCAAGTTACCTCATTTCAGTTATATTGACTAGTTTCAAGATGGCAGGGTCCTTTTGAGACAGCATAGTTACAACTACAGACTCAGGAAATGCAAAGTGAAGAGCTGGACTGTCAGCATTTAACAGAAGCCCTGAGTAGGAGACACTCAATCCTTCTCCCAACTCCACTTGTTTCTTGAGTTAACTAACCCCTCCACCGACCGGTGTACAGTAGAGACAGGAAATGGCATCTCCTGGAGGCACTCTGATGAGCTACTCCCTGAGACAGGATAAAATTAAACTGTGCTATGCCTGAGTTTACCCCAGTGCAGAGGGACTCCTTGTAAACCTATGCAAGGCAATGTCCCTTAACCAGAAAAATTGTTTTAGAAACATATGCTATAAATATACACAATATATCTGAGTTAAGATTATTGAAAAATTTACATTTCCTGTCTTTGTGATTTTAACCATACAGACTTAATACTGCATTGCACAGATTTTCACATTTAATTTCTTTGTTCATTTATAAAATATTAAATTATAAACTGCTTGGGTATAGCAATATTAGCATTTAAATGCTTGGACACATATGTGCCCTTGGGTAAATAGACTGGAGGATGCTGAACTCCTTTTTTGGCTGCTGTTATTGTTTACATTGTGGTAACTGTATCTTCACAACAGAGATAGAACTTGAAAATTATCAACTGCTGCAAAACTCTTGGAGGATTCCCCGAAATCATGGGGTTATGATGTGTCTGCAATTTCCTCCCATGCTGATATTAAGCAATGGGGACAGCTTTGTTTAGAAACATTGCTTTGTTTTTCAGTGGGGCACTTTCATAGTGAGCCATCTCTGCTGAATTACGATAGAGCTACATGTGCTGCCTCAGTTAGCCTTCTGAGGAAGACAATTATTTTAGGCACTCTTGACTGTTAATTCAATACTACCCTTCTTAGGGCTTCTTTATTACAAAAACTCTTACAAAAAGGATCATAATGAAAAGTCCCAAATGAACAAAAAGTATTCTGGATTCCTCTGAAGGCTGCCCTCTAAGCTCTGTTCCCAGTTCCCTCAGAGGTCTCTCTAAGGGCCTGTTTACACTTGAGATGCTACAGCTGCACCACTGTAGTACTTCAATGAAGTGCTACCTACACCGATGGGAGGAGTTCTCCGATCAGCATAGGTACTCTACCTCCCCAAGAGGCAGTAGCTACCCTATCACAGGCATCTACTGTCTCCTTCATGCAAATTATTTCATGAAAACATAAATCCCTGGGCCTTCCCAAGCTGGTCAGTGAGAATATGTATGATATCAAATGGGCTGGAGTTTCATGATCCCTTGCTAAAAAAATATTAGCAGATTTCTACTGACTGTGCTCAAAAATAAGCTTTCAATTACTCATATATTTCATATTATCATTAAATACCATAAAACCAATGGAGTAGGTACTCGTTGCTGACTGGGATGACTGCTCTTCTTTTTTTCTTCATAATTCTACAGTATCTGATAGAAAGTGGATATTCTCCTGGACCACAAGAACTCAGGATTTTCCATCAGGGGCCAGTTTTTAAATCAAGATTTGGATGTTTTTTTCTTTAAAAAAAAAAGAAATCTAGGAATTATCTTGGGGAAGTTCTATGGCCCGTGTTATACATCAGACTAGATGATCATAATGGTCCTTTCTGGCCTTGGTATCCACCTGAGAAGGTCATGAAAATTGCTGTACTCCTGAAGTGAAGTAGCAGAAGAACAAACACTAACATGAGGAAAGAAAGAAGATGGATGACACACAGGTTGTTCCTAAACCTTCTTCAGACACAAAGAATCTTCAGTTACCATCTTCAGGAGGTACCAGGCAGGCATCATCCAAATAAGAACAGAAAGTTGGACAAGAAGTTATCACTGATCGTATCAATGAACATGTCAGGGTTCCCTCCCCACTCTGAACTCTAGGGTACAGATGTGCGGACCCTCATGAAAAACCACCTAAGCTTATTTTTACCAGCTTAGGCTAAAAACTTTCCCAAGGCACAAATTTCGCCTTGTCCTTGAACACTATGCTGCCACCACCAAGTGACTTAGACAAACAACAGGAAAAGAATCATAGAATATCAGGGTTGGAAGGGACCCCAGAAGGTCATCTAGTCCAACCCCCTGCTCGAAGCAGGACCAATTCCCAGTTAAATCATCCCAGCCAGGGCTTTTGTCAAGCCTGACCTTAAAAACCTTTAAGGAAGGAGATTCTACCACCTCTCTAGGTAACGCATTCCAGTGTTTCACCACCCTCCTAGTGAAAAAGCTTTTCCTAATATCCAATCTAAACCTCCCCCACTGCAACTTGAGACCATTACTCCTCGTTCTGTCATCTGCTACCATTGAGAACAGTCTAGAGCCATCCTCTTTGGAACCCCCTTTCAGGTAGTTGAAAGCAGCTATCAAATCCCCCCTCATTCTTCTCTTCTGCAGACTAAACAATCCCAGCTCCCTCAGCCTCTCCTCATAAGTCATGTGTTCTAGACCCCTAATCATTTTTGTTGCCCTTCGCTGGACTCTCTCCAATTTATCCACATCCCAGATTCTTAAAAAAACAGAACTTAATTAGAAGAACAAAAAAAGATAAGAGAACAACTCTGTAAGATAAGAATGGAAGATAATCTTACAGGCAGTCAGATTCAAAACACAGAGAATCCCTCTAGGCAAAACCTTAAGTTACAAAAAGACACAAAAACAGGAATACACATTTCCTCCAGCATAGCAAATTTCACAAGCCAAAACACAGAAAACCTAACGCATTTTCTAGCTAGATTACTTACTAACTTTACAGGAGTTGGAGGGCTTGCATCCTTGATCTGTTCCCAGCAAAGGTATCACACAATCAGACAAAAGCCTTTTCCCCCTCCTCCAGATTTGAAAGTATCTTGTCCCCTTATTGGTCATTTTGGGTTAGGTGCCAGCCAGGTTACCTGAGCTTCTTAACTCTTTACAGGTAAAAGGACTTTGCCTCTGGCCAGGAGGGATTTTATAGCACTGTATACACAAAGGTGGTTATCCTTCCCTTTATATTTATGACAGAACATATGGGTCTTTCAAGGGGGGAAAAAGGAGGAAGAAGGTCCATGTTTCTCCATAGCTTTTAATAGGAGACTTTTCCTCAGTAGACTGATTGACATATGCCTATGTCATAACCATAGGGGTCGCCTAAATTCCTCCTTACCTGTAAGGAGTTAAGAAGCTCAAGGAACCTGGTTGGCACCTGACCAAAGAAACCAATGGGGACAAAAGATACTTTCAAATCTGGGGGGGGGGGACCTGAGGGGGTGGAGAGATTTTGTTTTGGGTTCTTTGTTTTCTGTGGCTGTTTGCTCTTGGGACTAAGAGGGACCAGATATCAATCCATGTTCTCCAAATCTTCCTGAACAAGTCTCTCATATTTCAAACTTGTAAGTAACAGTCAGGCAAGGCATATTAGTTTACCTTTGTTTTCTCAGCTAGTGAATTTTCCCTTTGCTAGAGGGAGGTTTATCCCTGTTTTGTTGTAACTTTGAAACTAAGGCTCGGGGGGGATGGACCTTTGTGCTCTTTGAATTTTCTCCTACTCTGTAAGGTTAGCTACCAGCCTAAGTTTACAGAGGTGATTCTTTTACCTTTTTCTCTTTAAATAAAAATCCTTCTTTTTAAGAACCTGACTGATTTTCCAGGGGTTTGGGTCTTTGATCATTTTGTAACCAATTGGTTAGGATATTATTCTCAAGCCTCCCCAGAAAAGGGGGTGTATAGGCTTGGGGGAATATTTTGGGGGAATAGGACTCCAAGTGGTCCTTTCCCTGATTGTTTGTTAAATCACTTGGTGGTGGCAGCGATCCCAAGGCAAGAAGGGAATCTGTGCCTTGGGGAAGTTTTAACCTAAGCTAGTAAGAATAAGCTTAGGGAGTCTTTCATGCGGGTCCCCACATCTGTACCCCAGAGTTCAGAGTGGGGAAGGAACCCTGACAGCTTACCAGACAAATGGCTGTTGAGTCTATAAGGACAAGATGGCTGGCCATTAGTCATATTCAAAGGAGTTCAAGAGGCCCAAGCTGGATAACCTGGTCTTCCAGAAACTGCAGCATCTTCTAAAATGGGAGCCAGGGCCCAATCCACAGGCTTGGAGAATGAAGACCCAAGCACAAAGGGTGGATCTCAGACCCAAGAGTCTCTAGGGAAAAACTCGGACTCCATCAACAATGGCAACAAGACCAACTTCTAGAACAATCATCTGTGAACTAGTGGCTCTGAGTAAGTACTGCATGCTGATGAAAGCAGAGTTTCAGAGGGCAGTCTTAATTAGCTCCAAAGGAAAAGCAGAAGGTACATCCCAAATGGTAATCAAGGCCATACAGCAGCACCTCACAGAACAGATACAGGACCTGTTCTCACCTTAGGTGTTGATACAGAGTATTCCAGCTTTTTGCGATGCCTGTGGATGATGGATGGGTCACCGATGTGATTGGAACTAAGGAACTATGATGAGTTGGCAACAGTTTGAAGGGTGAAAAGATTCCTGTATCAGGAAAGTCTTGCAGCAGCTCTCACAGTCCTCCCAGAGCTCTGGGGGAAAGCCAAGCAAGATGGAGCAGGCATTTGGTGAGACGTACTGAGGGTAGCAGGTACGGTCACCCATAGTGGAAATCTTACCATTACTGAAGGCACAGTGCTGAGTCCCACATGCTTGGATCTACAAATAGACCAGAGTTAACGACAATAAACTGCAACTGGCCAGTCCAAGAGGTACAAAATCTACTAAATAGAACTACAAAAAGCAAGAATTAAAAGTAGAGGTAACAGTCACAAGGTATGGAAACATGAGTCTAAAGGATTTCCTAGTCCTCTGCTACTTCAATAGGAAAAGAACTAGGTAGCATCAGACCTGAGGCTCATTATGTAACTTCATATCAGACATTTGGCTCTGCAAGGGAGCATCCATCTGGAACCAACATTACTGCTTTCAAAGGCATTCCTACTCTGATGCAGAGATTCTTTAAGCTTCCAAAACTGGGGTTTCTTCTTCAACACTTACCCGAACGGTCGGCCATAGAGATCGTTCATCATTTGATCTGTTCCTGCACGGCCACAAGGGCCTGCAGCCCGAGAGTCCAACAGCAGAACAGACTTGATGAACCCATGTAATAGGTTCACCTCTCGGCCACCTCCACTTCTCGGTTGGTGGAATTTTTTCATGGATGTTACAAGCCACCTGGAGAACAGCGTTCACTGGAACATCTTGTGATGTTCCCACGACATGTCCAAAATGCATAAGGTGCCGTCTGGAACAAGGGCCCCGGTAGCATGTAGACTGGAGTGACCATAAACATCTGCATTTCAAATGAAGTGATTCTACATTATGCCCAATATACAACGTTGGTGTTTTGTGTGGAAAGCCTCCAGTTTGCCCAGTCTGAGCAGCGCAGTGTCCAGGTTTTGCAGCTGTACAACAGTATGGGGAGCATACAGCTTGAATAGATCCTGAACTTGGTTGCTATGCTGAGATGATGTTGATTCCATATTCATTGTAAATGACTCCTGGAAGATGCTGTGATGCCAATCCAATGGAGAACCTCCGTGTGAGAGTAGGAGGAAATGGTGAGCATAGAACCCAAATAGCAAAAGTTGGAGACTGCTTCTATAGTTTGATTATTCAAAGAGATTGGAGTCACTGACGGACCTGGTCCTAGATTTTGCAACTTTGGCTCTGACCATGAAACATGGAGGCCAATCTTAGCTAACTCCTCCTCCATTTGCTGGAGTGCCTTGTGAAACCTGTCGGGGCTCTGTACCAAAAGAGCAATGTCATCAACATAGTCAAAGCCTCAGAGCGAGAGAGCACCAATCTTAATGCCTGTGGACCTGACGGAATGCATGGAGTCCATTGCCCAACAAAAAAGAGTAGAGGGACCAAGACGCAGGCCTGCCTGACACCAGATACTGATTTAAAGGGTGCAGACACCTGATTCCCCAGAAGTACACGGGCAGTGGTTTCATTATGCAGCTGTCTAATCAAGTCCAGCATAGTGGAAGGGATACCTATGCCTTTTAAGGCCATTAAATGGGGTTTGATATGAACAATACTAAAATAAGAACATTTAGTCATATAATTGGCAAATTACTGCACTTGCAGATGTGTTGTATTTAACAGGTATTTTGAATCATTCACATACAGCAGTCCTTAGTACAGACTCATACAGCTGGATACCATTTTGACTACATTTAATCATCATATGGTTTTCAACCTTTAATATGTTTTAGTCATTTCCCCTCATTACATTTTCTATTGAATTCCATTATCTGAGAAGTGAATCATTCAGTTATGCACAGCATGAGATCATATCTTCCCTTGATCTCTTTATACACATGGGAATGCTGATGTTCGGTTTATCCTTTCACTGGACCTGCACTAAAGCAGGCTGACAGGGATTTGTAACAACGAGCTTTAAACATCAAGTCTGGATGTTACTTTGAAGTACAGAATGACTGGTCCTTTGAAATGAAGTCGTTTCAGCTCCCTTGTGCTAGAACAGGTGCAATTAAGGTTGACCAATTAAGAGGCAGGGCACCACCTGGCTGGGGCTGTAAACATCCAGGCTTTCAGTAAGAAAGGGGGATGATCGAGGAGCAAGAGCAACAGGAAGTGCCCTGGGCGTGGTTGCCAAAGTCCCCGGTGGGGAGGCGGTGGAAACGGGGGGGGAGGGGGGAGAGAAAGAGAAGAGAAGGGCATCCAGGGAGAAAGCTCTGAAAGGCAGTGCTCATTCGAAAGAGCACAGAAGAATCCTGCTAGAGGCTGTGAAGCAGGAGGGAGTGAAAGGAAAGGGGGAAATCTCCTGGGAGCTGTAGCCCAGGATGGGCTAAAGAACTGGGTTGTTGTTTTTGCTTATGTTTGGAAAATAAAATTGTTTACAACACGATGCTGAGTATGGGAGTGGGTCTTTTAAGGGCTGGAGACAAGCCAGGGCCTTACAGAAGGTTCTCAAGTACATTCTTTGAAAGACCTGAAAGTGCAGAGCGACATCTAAGCACACATCTTACATTCCAGACAACCATAATCTTTACTCAGGCAGAAGACATTGGAATCATGCCTCTTCATTAGCAACACAAAGATTATATTTAGGCTACCTACAGCAGCCCCAGGGTATTTTTCATTCTCCATCTGAAAGAGAAATGGTACTTAATACAATTTTTTTAATGAAGAAGTGTAAAGGTGCATCAGGAATTGAACTGCATCCATCAAATACCATAAACTGGGCACTCAAAATTCTATGGTGATAGGTATGGTATAAAAACTTTACAGAATAGTCCAGGGATCAGCAACTTTTGGCCCACGGCCCACCAGGGAAAGCTGCTGGTGGGCCGGGATGGTTTGTTTACCTGCCACGTCCACAGGTTCAGCCAATCACGGCTTCCACTGGCCGCGCCGCTTCCGCAGCCCCCATTGGCCTGGGACAGCAAACTGTGGCTAGTGGGAGCTGCGATTGGCCGAACATGCAGATGCTGCAGGTAAACAAACCGTCCTGGCCAGCCAGCGACTTTCCCTGGCAGGCCGAGTGCCAAAGGTTGCCGATCTAATGTACAGAACCGAAGTGTGGTACCAAGAAACGGAAGAGCTCAAAGCCTGCCTCTATTAACAATGAGAAGCACAGAAGGCCCAACCTCACACCAAAGCACAAAAGCACCTGGAAAAAGTTAAACAATGCCTATTGCTCCATCAACTCACCCAGCTACAGTGCTTTATGAGTAGATACAATGCTCCATATGTGCAGTCTATCCTCAGCTAGATGCTCCAAAGTGAGAGGTAGCATAGGCAGGGGAACAAGAGGGAGGGAGGACCAAGAATGTGAGTACTACCTACAGCATCATAGTTTGCCAACCAAGTCAGCACCTTGATTGAAGACAATTTTTAAAATAAATAAGGAAACTCACAGAAGAAAATTCAAAATTGATATAAGGATTTGAAGGCAAGCTGTGTTCCCAAAGTATGATCAAAGCTGGGATAAATACTGCGGAGAACTGGTAACTCCTCCACCAAATATAGAATCTTAGAATTATAAAAGATTAGTTTGGAAGAGACCTCAGGAGATCATCTAGTCCAACCCCCTGCTCAAGGCAGGACCAACACTATTTAAATCATCCCAGCCAGGGCTTTGTCAAGCCAGACCTTGAAAACCTCTAAGGATGGAGACTCTACCACCTCCCTAGGTAACCCATTCCAATGCTTCACCACCCTCCTCGTGAAATAGTGTTTCCTAATATCCAACCTAGACCTCCCCCACTGCAAGTTGAGACCATTGCTCCTTGTTCTGTCATCTGCTATCACTGAAAACAGCTAAGCTCCATCCTCTTTGGAATCCTCCTTCAGGTAGTTGAAGGCTGCTATCAAATCCCCCCTCACTCTTCACTTCTGCAGACTAAACAAGCCCAGTTCCCTCAGCCTCTCCTCATAAATCATGTGCCCCAGCCCCCTGATCATTTTCGTTGCCCTCCACTGGACAATCTCCGATTTGTCCACATCCTTTCTGTAGTGGGGGACCCAAAACTGGACGCAATACTACAGATGTGGCCTCACCAGTGCCGAATAGAGGGGAATAGTCACTTCCCTCAATCTGCTGGCAATGCTCCTACTGATGCAGCCCAATATGCCATTAGCCTTCTTGGCAATAAGGGCATAGTGTTGACTCATATCCAGCTTCTCATCCACTGTAATCCCCAGGACCTTTTCTTCAGAACTGCTGCTTAGCCAGTCGGTCCCCAGCCTGTAGCGATGCATGTAATTCTTCCATCCAAAGTGCAGGACTCTGCACTTGTCCTTGTTGAACCTCATCAGATTTCTTTTGGCCCTATCCTCCAATTTGTCTGGGTCACTCTGGACCCTATCCCTACCCTACAGCACATCGACCCCTTTCCCCAGCTTAGGGTCATCTGTGAACTTGCTGAGGGTGCAATCCATCCCATCATCCAGATCATTCATAAAGATGTTGAACAAGTCCGACCCGATGTTTTGCTCAATATGCTCATAAAGAAAATGATGTTGGGATAATGAGTGAAGGGGTATTATGAAACATTTAGAATTAAGGGGGTTCTCACCTGGTCACACTTTGAAAGCATGGACAAAAGAGAAGAAATCCACTTAGATGGGAATTTTTGGACAACTGCATGTTATGTACAAAAAACCATGCAGTACATTCGTCATAAATTATGTGACATTTTTGATAGAAAAATGTACACTGTATGTATGCAATTATATATTCTACTAAAATGTATGTTTGACTTGAAACAGTTTAATTAAGATTAAACCCCTCTCCATAAGGTTTACTTAAATATTAATGGCCTGATTTCCCAACAATATGAGTATCTGCAGCTCCCATTCATTTCAATGGGAGTTGGGTTGCTTAGCAGACTTACAAATCAGCCTCATGTCCTTTCATTAACTGAGGACAGAGCATAGTTAGTGAATCAAACACAAGAGAAGTGAAGAAAAAGAAATCAGTTATTTAAGTTTAGGAACAGAATACATTTTTAAATGATTTCCTCCTCTTCATTAGAAATCACTTAAAAGTTGCTACATTAATGCAAAAATGTCCCATAAAGTGACAATAAAATTACAGCTATGTATAATTCAAGGAACAAGGGCAAACCTTCTGATTCTTCTCTATTTCATTTCGCATTTGTTGGTTTACAGGAATTCTGGTCAAAGATCTGTAGAAATAAAATACTGGTATTACTCAGCCATTCTACATTTAAACAAACATTCTTCCTTACCTAATATAAGTTAGTTTCAGGGGTACAGTGATCAGCCTTAAAAAAATCCCAAAACTAAACATATAAGGTTACCTCAATATTTACAGTATTATTTCACTTTATATTAATATATAATTTATATTAATTTTAGGAAATAGGTAGCATTTTGTACATACTGAAGTTACTTAAGTATATTATCTTAGTTCATAATTTCAAATCTGGATGTTAAAGTTATTTATCTCCATATCTAGGCAACTAAATCAAAGTGGTCTGAAGCTCTCAGTTTTGACTTTAGGCTATTGGAAAGTGTTATGAACAACCACTTACAAAGGTAGTCTAGCCATTAGAGAACGTGTTTGGGGACTGAGGCGCCTAGGTTCTGTTTCCAACTCAGCTAGTCACTATGTACATGTGGATAAATTACTTAACCTCTGTGCCTCAGTTTGCTAATCTCAAAAATGGTAACAAAACATATGTATAGTATCTCATCATCATATTACAAGGCTTAATTAGCATTCAAACACACTTTGGAATCTCTGTAGTTCAAAGAATTATTAATAGTGGGTATCTTTACGTATTAAACTTTCTCCTATATCTACAGCTACCATAGTTTGGCTCCTTTCACCATGTGGAAGGCTTTACCAACTTTATTTCATGGATGTGAAAATATGCCTCCGAAAATATAATCCATCTTCAACAAAGACCACTGGAAAAAGTGAAGGAAGTATACCATGCAGCCTCAAGAGGCTGTCTGAGGCTTTTTAGTTAATTTTTTGCAAGGACAAGCAAAGCTTTCTTTTTAAGATTTAGCTGCCAGAAAGACTTGTGAACCCATTCTAGCACTTAAGGGGAAGGAGGGGTTCATTAGTGAAAACATTAATATAGCGTAAGTCAGAGAAAACTATTACTTCTGAGTTTGCTTGGGGACAACCTCAGTTCCCACAAGGAAGCTTTACTTCCCTTTGAACATGCTAAGACGTCTTGTTTGCCTGATACCTCCCCAGAAAGCATATCAGTTACTGTCTTGCTCCTCTACGGTAAAATATTCTTCTCATAGTGAGAACAGAACAACTTAAAGACTCAGTAGCTGCAAGAGGTACAGATGAGTTTTTTGTTTTCTTTGATTTAGCTTTCTCTTATTCCATGCTTTCAGATAATAAATTTCTAAGGAAAGAAAATGGTGGTAAGACAATACTAAGGCAGTCACTGTCCTATATGAGGCTGGAATAAAATTGGAAGAACAGAAGTAAGAGCTATAGAGGACAGAAAATTCCTAGATGATAATTAGTTATCATTCTGCCTGTCAAATGGAGTGAGGAGGAGGAATCAGGGTCTATGATCTCACAGAGAGAGCTAGAAAAATACAGAATAGACTCTGTGTTATAAAGATGTTGATGTCAGTAATTGTTTGGGAAGACCTGAATACTCACTCATGCCTTCACATCTCATGAATAATATAGTAATCCCAAATTCATCCTTATAAAACTTTTATAACCACACAACCATGTTTATTCTCTATGCACACACAAACACAGTGAATATCCTACTATCTGTGTTAATTGGGGTTTTTTTAGTATAAAATTTTAATGCAAGAGAGCAAGAATGGAAACGATATAGAATAATAATTTCTTTCAAAAATGAAAACAGATTTAAATGAAAAATTTATAATATTATAAAAATATATTATAAAATATAATAATAATAAAGAAAATATAAGCACAAGGATTGATAAGAACATCTCAAACTAACTCAAAGATGCCAGCAAAACACCCAGTTGAGAAATGAAGCACAAGGATTGGGGGGGAAAAACCCACTATTAAGCTAAAAGCCTGAAAGCAATTGGCTCTGCAGCACAGAGTTTTGGGAGAGCCTGCTACCAGCAATAAACATTTCCCCCATCATAAAGTATTTCTGTAATTGATGGGAATTATTCCTGAGAGTTAATTTAGCCAAAGGAATAATTTAGCCATTAAATAAGTAGGACAAATCACGAAGCTAAAAACCAAAGAGTGAAATGTGTAAACACCAACACAGTAAATACCATTCTGGCCCTGTATGAATACTTTCAAACAGCCTTGAAGTAGCTAGTCATTGTTTAAGAAAAAGTAACAAGATCCTATTTGAATCTGACTACATTTGGCATAATTTGTACTTCATTATTATTATTGTAGTAGTGGTAGTATAAAATCAGCTCCTACAGGCCTCAGTCAGAATCAGTGCTCCATCATGTGGGGAACTGTCTAGGTACAAAACAGAACACAGTCCCTGTCCAAGACTTTTACAATCGAAATAGACAAGACACAAAAAAAAAGAGAGGCAGAACACAATGGAAGGGGAAAAAGAGCAGACGGAGCTGACATGACATTAACAGGAACCTAATATCACATGTGTTATCTTAAATGTTTGTAGGTTTTTGTGGGTTTTTTTGTAATGAGATAAGACAAGTGAACACGAGATATTAATGAATCACTAACTGGCCCCATGCCTAGTCATTATCATTAGGCACGGTGTCATGTTTTTGGGGGAGGTAGGTTATGAAAAAATTGAAGGGGAGAGGATAGTAGTGGAGAATTGAGGAGAACGTTTCATGCATAAGAGGGAGCATGGAAGATGATGTAAAACTGCTTGCGGAAGAGATGTCAAATGTGGTCAAAATTTCATCATTGACATGCTAATAAAATGAAGTATTGTGTTTTTGTAAATAGAGATGAGCACTTAAAGCTGACAAAATACACAAAATGTTTAGCAATGATGCATACAAATATTGTGAAAGATACTGAACTGAAATGTATAACAGACTCTCTCTGGTTATGCTATGTTATACTAATGGTCAGACTTTTCAGTTTTAACTTTGCAGAATTGCGCTAGTTCATGACAGCCAGAAAATGACTACTCCACTTTCACTGTCCAAAATGAGTGATGGACAAAAAAAAAGCATAAATAATAAAAATTAATTGTATTATTAAAATTATTTCAGTTTAACTATTAAAATATAATTGCTAATGCAAGTTAGGAAATGTAATTTATTTTGTTCAATAGGCCTGATTCTTCTTTGATTTACTCATTGAATTCCGCTGACTTCAGCAGAATTATTCATAATTTAAACCTGTCAGTGAAGAATCAGAATATATTAATTCTTTTTACCTGATGAGTTTTTTTCAATTTAAGACTGCTATAGGCACACACCCATCAATTTAAAAATAATATTTTATCTGGTTTTTAAACTTACAGTGTTAAGAGTAATGTCAAAGATTTGTATAACTAAAAAAAGGTTAGAGAGATACAATCTATTTTTATTTCTAGTCTGTTTATGTCTATTTTCATTACAGTCTATTTCCCCTGTCATACACAGCAAAAGGAAAGACAAACACTTTATTTAAGAACATAAGAATGGCCATACTGGGTCAGACCGAAGGTCCATCTAGCCCAGTATCCTGTCTTCCGACAGTGGCCAATGCCAGGTGCCCCAGAGTGAATGAACACAACAGGTAATCATCAAGTGATCCATCCCCTGTCACTCATTCCCAGCTTCTGGCAAACAGAGGCTAAGGACAACATTGCTGCCCATCCTGGCTAATAGCTATTGATGGACCCATCATTCAAGAATTTATCTAATTTTTTGTTGAATCCTGTTATAATCTTTAAGGGGGGGGGAGGGAGAAAGGTAAATGTAGTTGTAGAAACACAAAAACTTGCAGGGGTCTGGGACTGGTGTCGTACCTGAAATTAGTTTTAATTCTTTTTAAAAACTTGATGATAATGTCCCTTCCACTTAACCATTTTTTAAAAATAAGAATAGAATGAGCCTTACAACTTATGTACTTTTTCCCCTGCTTTCTAATGATGAGTTGTATTTTTCTAAGTGTTTACTTATACCAAACTGGTTGTTTTATATTTCTTTGCAGTTATATTTTAGGCATTTAAAAAAAATTATTTACTCTTCTTTGCAATTAGATATGATTGGAGTAGCTTTTATGTTACACTACAGTTTTTCTTTAACAGAAGAACAATGGGGACAATAAAACAAAAGGAGATCCTTAAATTAGGAGCTGTAATATGTTGTGAGACAGTCTCAAGCAGAGAACACTATTTAGCATCTTATTTAACTCAATAATTCAATTTAAAAAACTGTGGGACAAGCTGTGACATACAGTATCTAACACAAAAAAATTTCTCAGTGACAAGGCACGACTGGCTCACAGAAACAGCAACCTTTTACATGAGCAGAGCTATGGCAGTGCAACAAGAAAATTGGTTTCTGTAATAGAGGAAGACTGGGAAATCCACCCATCCCACTGAGATAAACAGGACCACTCCCAAGAGCAAAGTTATTCACATATGTAAGTCTTTGAAGGATCAAGCCCTTAATTTATAAAGGTCTCCATGCATCCATCAGACAGAAGATCACTAAGAGATTGAACCTCAGTCCTTCTCACAGTTACTCTGCTCTCACTGAAGTCACCTGGACTCCTTCCAAGAGTAACTATTCAAGACCATGATTATCTATTTGCAGGATTTGGCAAAAATCTCTAAAATATTCATTAAATTCAAACACAAACATAAATCAATAATTAATCAATACTCAAAAAGTAAACAATTTTATCATACCTGGCCTTTATTGGGAAGTTCTGAGCAATGTCTTTCATTACCTTTAAGGCACTATAAACAGGGGTGGAGATAATTTGAGAAGCTGCTTGAAAACTTAGATCTGTAAGAAAAAAAATCACTGGAGAACACAACTATAAATCAACATCACTTATATTTTGTAAAACTCTTAACACACACACGCAGAGAACTGGAATTCTATATTTAAATTAGACAGAAAAAAGCAGCATTAAAAGAACATTATTAAGGTTGTTAGAGGCAAGGTGAGTGAGATATCTTTTATTGGACCAACTTCTGTTGGTGAGAGAGACCAGCTTTCAAGGCAAATAGAGCTTTTCTTCACATCTGGGAAAGGTACGGATTGAAAGATTGTCTCTCTCACCAACAGAAGTTTATCCAATAAAAGATATTACCTCACTCACCTTGTCTCTCTAATATGCTGGAACCAACACAGCTACAAATACACTGCATACATTATTAAGGGTGGAAAGTCAAGCACACATAAGTTACGAAATGACAGAATTAGGGTTGCCTTGTGTAATTTCTTAGGTTTAAAAAAAAGTAGATGGATAAAACAGAAGTTCCATCATATGGCATCACATCAAAACCTATGTGGCTTATCTGCAAGGTATCTTCAGATCCACCGCACAGTCCTCTGCCACCTGAACTAATGAAGTAACTGACAGCAATAGTAGTGTGTCATCCTCTTTGTGGACCAGCACTAGAGGATGATGAAACAAACAATTTACCAGACCCAGAACATTTCCAAATGGATTGAATATTTAGGGACTTTAGCTGCTGTGCTCTATCAACTCTCCATTGAGCATGTGCAAATTGTGATTTTTCAAAGGCTTATAACTTTATCACAGGGATGACAGAAGTTACATTACTATCAATTCCCCTGACAAATTTCAAGTCCCTGCTCCAAAGCATGAGAATGCTACAGAAAGGGCATCAGAAATTGTTTAAATGGGTAAAATAAATTATTTTTTTGTTTGTTTACAATTTCAGGTTAGGCTGAAATTGTTTAAAAAAAGAGCCTGAGGCAGATATCTGGCATGGAAAATTTCAGACCAAATGGTTAAAGTTTGGCAAAGTTATAAACAACTGAAAATAAGGCCTTAGAATGGGAAATGTGGGGAAACCTTAATAGGTGGCGTTACGAGCTTCGCCTATAATAATATTTATTATTTCATCATGTGTTTTAAATTCTTAATTTCATATTTTCTGCTGGCAGTAGGTATGCCTGACCTATCTAGAATTATTTTAAAAAATGAAAATGGAAAAACACCACTCATTACCTGTGCAAAATAAATAGCATACTAGGTTTCAGAATCCAGTGAATATCTGTCATGTCTTATTGACCAATTCTTCACCCATAAAACATACAATTAATATTTTACTGTTGCGGTAGATGTGCAAATATCAGTTACACAAAACAGACAGACAAACAGAAAAAGAAATGAAGTCATATGATCATTACCCATATGAATGAAGCACATGAAGCAGAGAAAACCCTTCATAATAACAAAGTTTAGCAGCATAAAGAAAACGTGCAAAATGATACATTAAAAAAACCACAAAGAATAACTAAAAAATGTTAAAGAGTACTTGTGGCACCTTAGAGAATGCTCAAATAAATTTGTTAGTCTTTAAGGTGCCAGAAGTACTCCTTTTCTTTTTGCGAATACAGACTAAAACGGCTGCTACTCTGAAACCGAATAAAAAGTTAAATCAGAAGTACTATTATTATTATTGTTATTATTTAGATGGTGGCAATATCCACCAGGTGCTAGGCACACAACGAAGAAGTTACTCACCTTGGGCAGAAATGATGATTCTTCCAGAAGTGTGTCCCTATGGGTGTGTTCCACTGTAGGTGTGCTTGCATTGCTTCGCTGCTCATCAGAAAACTTCGGTAGTGTCCGTAAGCTCGCACATGCACTGTTTCTCCCCGTACCCCTCCATGTGACTAGTCAGTACGTGCAGGCTAACCCTCCTCAGTTCCTTCTCTACTGCAGAGTCATTGACTCCCTTCTTCCTGAGAAAAGCCACTATTACTGCAATGCATTTGGTGAAAACTCGCAGGGCGGCTGACAGGCCAAATGGAAGCACCACGAACTGGTAGTGACCTTGATTCACTACATACTTTAAGAAAAGTCTATGGCCAGGGAAGATTGAGATGCATAAATAAGTGTCCTTTAGCTCAAGGGCAGCATACCATGTCCCCAAGATACAGCAAGGAAATTATGTAAGCCAAGGAGGCCATGTAGAACTTTTAAGTTCTTGAGATATCAGTTGAGACAACACAGGTCTAAAATGGGTCCAAGAGCCCATCTGGCGTTTGGAATTAGGAAGTAGCGAGAATAGAACCCCTTTCCTCTCAAGTGAAAAGGAACCTCTTCCACAGCTCCCACCCAAAGGAGGGACTGGACTTCTTGTTCCATCGGATGCTTGTGAGAAGGGACCCTGAAGAGGGGAGAGGGACTGTGATAGAGGCGTAGAGGGGATTGCGATGCCGACCTCAAGTGCTTCGAAGATTCCTGTCCAGTATCTACGCAGGTACATTGTCTATTCTGAGGCTGTTCCTGTTCTGGTGTCAGAGATTGCTGCAGTACCAGTGTTGCAGGCACCTGATGATGCATTGCCAGGGTGTCGTTTTCTCTCTGTCTCCTTTGGCCTTCGGTACTGGGACTGGCTGTTTTCCTGGTGTTTGCAGTGTTTCTTCTTGGACACTGGGGAGGATGATTGGTGCCGAGAATCCCAGGTCATTGGAGGAGTGCTCTGCACTGAAACCGAGGTGTTTCCAAGTCCAAGCATGGCTCCGAGGCTGACCTTCAGGCCGTGTCCATGAGGATGACCTTCAAATGTGCAACTCAGACCTTCTTGGACCAGGGCTTGAAATCCCTGCAAACTAGGTAGTGGTCTTTCCTCTGAGCTTCCCCCAAGCACTTGAGGCAGCTCAAGTGCAGGTTGCTCAAAGGCACAGGCTTACTGCATGAGGCGCAGGGCTTAAACCCCAGTGACAGAGGCATGCCCCGGTACTATCCAAGTGAGGAAGTGTCCGAACTATCTAATATCTATAAAGTATTAAAACTAAACTACAAGGACTAACAACACTAAATTTGGAAGAAAAACCACTAAGAGAAGGATTGCCTAAGCAATGAGGAATTCCTGCAACTGTCACGGGAGGTAAGGAGGAACTGAAGGGGAACATGGTCGGGAGGGCCCTTTATACCAGTGCTACAAGCACGACACCAGACAGCACTGGAGCTGACCCAACAGATACTGCTAAGGGAAAAAATTCCAGAAGCTCTGCTCAGGGTGTATACACAACTACATTGCAATGGACATGTGCAACCACTCAAAGAAGAGAGTTTTGCCCAGGGAATGTTGTCCCATCCCTGCTCTGGAGCAATGGTGTGGACATTTCTTGTTCAGGTAAGTGGCAAAGAAGTCCATGGTTGGTGTCGCTCACCACCTGAATATGTCCTAAAGTACCACTGGGTTTATCTCCCACTCATGCTCATGTTGGAATTTGTGACTGAGACTGTCCACTATCAAGTTTTGAGTGCCCAGAAGGTAAGCCGCTGATAGTGTGACATCATAGGTGATAAACCAGTTCCACCGTCTCATTGTCTCTTCACAGAGGTAGGGTGATCTGGCTCCCACTTGTCGATTTATATAGTATATACATGCTACGTGGTCTGTTAAGACTCATGAGAACATAAGAATGGCCATACTGGGTCAGACCAAAGGTCCATCCAGCCCAGTATCCTGTCTAACGATAGTGGCCAATGCCAGGTGCCCCAGAGGGAACAAACCTAACAGGTAATGATCTAGTGATCTCTCTCCTGTCATCCATCTCCACCCTCTGACAAACAGAGGCTAGGGACACCATTCCTTACCATCCTATCTAATAGCCATTAATGGACTTAATCCTCCATGAATTTATCTAGTTCTCTTTTAAACCCTGTTATACTCCTAGCCTTCACAACTTCCTCAGGCAAGGAGTTCCACAGGTTGACTGTGCACTAAGTGAAGAAGAACTTCCTTTTATTTGTTTTAAACCTGCTACCCATTAATTAATTAATTAACTAACTAACTAGGTGGCCCCTAGTTCTTATATTATAGGAACAAGTAAATAACTTTTCCTTATTCACTTTCTTCATACCACTCATGATTTTATAGACCTCCATCATATCCTCCCTTAGTCTCCTCTTTTCCAAGCTGAAAAGTCCTAGCCTCTTTAATCTCTCCTCATATGGGACCCGTTCAAAACCCCTAATCATTTTAGTTTCCCTTTACTGAACCTTTTGTAATGCCAGTGTATCATTTTTGAGATGAGGGGACCACATCTGTACACAGTATTCAAGATGTGGGCGTACCATGGATTTATATAAGGGCAATAAGATATTCTCCATCTTATTCTCTATCCCTTTTTAAATGGTTCCTAATATCCCGTTTGCTTTTTTGACTGCCGCTGCACACTGCATGAATGTCTTCAGAGAACGATCCAAGATGACTCCAAGATCTTTCTCCTGATTAGTTGTAGCTAAATTAACCCCCATCATATTGTATGTATAGTTGGGGTTATTTTTTCCAATGTCCATTACTTTACGTTTATCCACATTACATTTCATTTGCCATTTTGTTGCCCAATCACTTAGTTCGTGAGATCTTTTTGAAGTTCTTCACAGTCTGCTTTGGTCTTAACTATCTTGAGCAGTTTCGTATCATCTGCAAACTTTGCCACCTCACCGTTTACACCTTTCTCCAGATCATTTATTAATAAGTTGAATAGGATTGGTCCTAGGACTGACCCTTGGGGAACACCTCTAGTTACCCCCTCTCCATTCTGAAAATTTACCATTTATTCCTACCCTTTGTTCCCTGTCTTTTAACCAGTTCTCAATCCATGAAAGGATCTTCCCTCTTCTCCCATGACAACTTAATTTACGTAAGAGCCTTTGGTGAGGGACCTTGTCATAGGCTTTCTGGAAATCTAAGTACACTATGTCCACTGGATCCCCCTTGTCCACATGTTTGTTGACCCTCTCAAAGAACTCTAATAGATTAGTAAGACACGATCTCCCTTTACAGAAACCACGTTGACTTTTGCACAACAATTTATGTTCTTCTATGTGTCTAACAATTCTATTCTTTACTATTCTTTCAACTAAATTTGCCCAGTACTGACATTAGACTTACTGGTCTGTAATTGCCAGGATCACCTCTAGAGCCCTTCTTAAATATTGGCGTTACATTAGCTGTCTTCCAGTCATTAGGTACAGTAGCTGATTTAAAGGACAGGTTACAAACCATAGTTAATAGTTCCGCAATTTCACATTTGAGATCTTTCAGAACTCTTGGGTGAATGCCATCTGGTCCCGGTGACTTGTTCCTGTTAAGTTTCTCAATTAATTCCAAAACCTCCTCTAGTGATACTTCAATCTGTGACAATTCCTCAGATTTGTCACGTACAAAAGATGGCTCACATTTGGGAATCTCCCTAACATCCTCAGCTGTGAAGACTGAAGCAAAGAATTCATTTAGTTTCTCTGTGATGACTTTATCGTCTTTAAGTGCTCCTTTCATATCTCGATCGTCCAGGGGCCCCACTGATAGTTTAGCAGGCTTCCTGCTTCTGATGTACTTAAAAAACATTTTGTTATTACCTTTTGAGTTTTTGGCTAGGTATTCTTCAAAATCCTTTTTGGCTTTTCTTATTACATTTTTACATTTAATTTGGCAGTGTTTATGCTCCTTTCTATTTACCTCACTAGGATTTGACTTCCACTTTTTAAAAGATGCCTTTTTATCTCTCACTGCTTCTTTTACATGGCTGTTAGGCCATGGTGGCTCTTTTTTAGTTCTTTTACTGTGTTTTTTAATTTGGGGTATATATTTAAGTTGAGCCTCTGTTATGGTGTCTTTAAAAAGTGTCCATGCAGCTTGCAGGGATTTCACTCTAGTCACTGTACCTTTTAATTTCTGTTTCACTAACCTCCTCATTTTTGCATAGTTCCCCTTTCTGAAATTAAATGCCATAGTGTTGGGCTGTTGATGTGTTCTTCCCACCACAGGAATGTTAAATGTTCTTATATTATGGTCACTATTTCCAAGCGGTCCTGTTATAGTTACCTCTTGGACCAGATCCTGCGCTCCACTCAGGACTAGATCGAGAGTCGCCTCTCCCTTGTGGGTTCCTGTACCAGCTGCTCCAAGAAGCAGTCATTTAAAGTATCGAGAAATTTTGTCTCTGTATTTCGTCCTGAGGTGACATGTACCCAGTCATTATGGGGATAACTGAAATCCCCCACTATTACTGAGTTTTTTTATTTTGATAGCCTCTCTAATCTCCCTTAGCGTTTCATCGTCACTATCGCTGTCTTGGTCGGGTGGTCGATAATAGATCCCTACTGTTATATTCTTATTAGAGCATTAAATTACTATCCATAGAGATTCTATGGAACATATGGATTCACTCTACATTTTCTTTCACATATAGTGTTACTCCACCCCCCGCCCCAACCCCGCACGACCTGTTCTGTCCTTCTGATATATTTTGTACCCCAGAATGATTGTGTCCCATTGATTGTCCTCACTCCACCAGGTTTCTGTGATGCCTATTACATCAATATCCTCCTTTAACATGAGGCACTCTAGTTCATCCATCTTATTATTTAGACTTCTAGTATTTTTTTACAAGCACTTTAAAAACTTGTCACTGCTTATTTGTCTGTCCTTTTCTGATTTGTCAGATTCTTTATGTGAATGTTTCTCATCTGATCTGCCCCATACTTTATCCTCTTCCATCCCTTCCTCCTGACTAAAACCTAGAGAATCTCTATCAATAGACTCTCCTCTAAGAGAAGTCTTTGTCCAAACCACGTGCGCCTCTGCAGCAATTGGCTTTCCCCCATCTCTTAACTTTAAAAAGGTTGCAGAGCAGTTTTTAAACTAAGTGCCAGCAGTCTGGATCCACTTTGGTTTAGGTGGAGCCCATCCTTCCTGTATAGACTCCCCCATCCCAAAATTTTCCCCAGTTCCTAATAAATCTAAACCCCTCGTCTCTACATCATTGTCTCATCCACGCATTGAGACTCTGAAGCTTTGCCTACCTACCTGGCCCTGCACATGGAACTGGAAGCATTTCTGAGAATGCCACCATAGAGGTCCTGGATTGCAGTCTCTTTCCTAGCAGCCTAAATTTGGCCTCCAGGACGTCTCTCCTACCCTTCCCTACGTCACTGGTACCTACATGTACCACGACCACTGGCTCCTCCCCAGCACTACACATGAGTCTATCTAGATGCCTCTAGATGACTCTCAGATGTGATCCCTTGATCAGAGGGAGGAAAGACGGTGGCACAAGGGCCTAGTAGACACTGCTACCAAAGTTCTCTGATCAGGAACGCAGGGATGCTACTCAAGAAGAAAGACATTTCTTAGCACAAAAATCATATAATATCAGACAACAAAGACAAATGAATGTGGGAGAAAGGGATATGATATACAAGAAGAATAATAAGGGATGTTAGGCATATGGCTTATTAGTTAACTTTTGGTTTGTTTTTTTTTTAAATTAAGGCAAACATGTTTAATTCATCTCTACCCAGCTTCCTCCCACAATTAAACCTCACGTTCCCTCCACAGCAATTCCCAGATTCAGTTCTACTGGCAATAAACCCTATCCCTCACATAAGATATGTAGTTCACTCACAAGATAAATAAAGAAATAGATAAGTGGATGAATTAACCAACTGGTTTCTTGCAGTTATGGATGAAGTGTGGCTTCAGGAGTGATTTAAATTAAAAGAGGAGAGATAGGCAAGAAGAGTTGTGGACCAATTAAGAAATATTACTGAACACTTTATAGAAGAAAAATAGCTCTGGACAATGAGATTTTGAGAAAAAACATTACTAACATTCTCATAACTCCTGTTTTTTGAGACATGTTGCAAGTGTCCATATTCCACTGTAGGTATGTGTGTGCACAGGTGTTGAAGAGTTTTTACCCTTAGTGGTACCTGTTGGGGCAGCCTGAGCGTTCTCTGCTGTCTCATGCACACTGCACATGCATAAAGGACTGAGACAGCTATGAAACCATTCAGTTCCCTCCTACCCCAACGGCTCCAACAGAGAAGAGAATAAGGCTGGGTCATGGGATGGACATGTGCAACACATTAAGAACAACACTTATGGAAAGGTTAACAACTGTTTTTCCTTCTTCTTCAAGTGATTGCAAGTGTTCATTCCACTTGTAGGTGACTCACAAGGTGGGTTTGGAGTCTATTTGAACAGGAACTTGTGATCCACGCGTCCTAATTTAGCATCTCTACTCTGTTGAGAGACTGTGTAGTGAGAGTCAAATGTGTGACATGATGATATAGTTTGCCGCTTTGCAAATGTCTAATACGGGTATCTGAGTCAGAAATGCAGCAGAGGCTGCTTGGGATCTAGATGAATGACCCAGTATTCTATCTGCTGGCTCCATGGTAGCCACCTGGTAAACACAGGCAAACACAACCAGATATCCATGAAGAAATCCTTCGCGTGGAAACCAGACTACCCTTCATTCTGTCTAAAAATGCAATAAACAAGGGAGACAAAGACTTAAAAAGATTAGTCCATTCCAGATAAAATGGTAACACTTTTCTAATGTCTACAGTGTGCAGTGTCTCCTCTCCCTTATTACTGTCAGGCTTTGGGAAGAAGGTTGATAAGAAAACTGCTTAGAGACATGAAAAGTAAGACCACTTTCATAAGAAAACTTGGATGGGGATGAAGGTAGATTTTATCTGCTTTTAAAAAAACATATATGGAAAACATATATGACACTAAATGCCCTCAATTCCCCGACTGGTCTGGCCACTACAATTACTTCTAAAAATGTTACCTTCACTGAAAGGTGCAACGGAGGCCAGGTCACTTGAAGCTCAAAGTGGACACCCATCAGCTTTGTTAAGACTAGATTCAGACTCCATGGAGGAACAGGGCTCTGTACATGAGGAAACAGTCTACCCAAACTCTTTAAAAACCTTACAGCCATCAGGTTGGGATAAGAAAAAGATCATTTACCCACAGACGAACGAAATACCAATATAGCTGCTAAGTGATCGAGCTAATCGCCAATCCTTGATGTTGTCAGATAAAAAACACAGGTCAGCACATGATGAATAGAAGCAAGAATAGGGGAGACCCCTTTTAGCCTCAATCAGATGGAAAACCTCTTCCACTCAGCAAAGTAAACTGTCCTAATTGATGGTTTTCTACTATTCAGCAGTATCTCATGCACCTCTCTGGATCAGCACTCCTCTGCTGATGTTAAACATGAAATCTCTAGGCTATCAGGTGAAGAGACTGAAGGTTGGGCTCGAGGAGGTGGCAGCAATGCTGTGAAACTAGGTCTGTGTGAAGTGGGAGTGATGTGTATAAGATGGGCCTTGTCCAATTTGACTTTGCACAGTTCTGGGCAGAAGAGGGTCAGGGGGATGCATACAGAGACCCTCTGAAAATGGCAGTAGAAAAGCATCCATCAATGAACCTGGGCTGTGTCCAGCTCTGAAGCAGAACAAGTGACATTTTGTGTTGTCCTTTGTTACAAATAGATCCATTTGGCAAGTTACCCAGAGCTGGAAAATGGACCTTGTTATAACTGGGTGAATGGACCACTCATCGTGATCAATAAACAATCTACTCAGGTGATCTGCCAGCGTACTCTGAGCCCCTGGGAGATTTCATAGATTCATAGATATTAAAGTCAGAAGGGACCATTATGATCATCTAGTCTGACTGCCTGCACAATGCAGGCCACAGAATCTCACCCACCCACTCCTGCAATAAACCTCTCACCTATGTCTGAGATATGGAAGCCCTCAGATCATGGTTTAAAGACTTCAAGGTGCAGAGAATCCTCCTGCAAGTGACCGGGGCCCCATGCTACAGAGGAAGGTGAAAAACCCCCAGGCCTCTTCCAATCTGTCCTGGAGGAAAATTCCTTCCTGACCCCAAATATGGCGATCAGCTGAACCCTGAGCATGTGGGCAAGATTCACCAGCCAGATACCCAGGAAAGAATTCTCTGTAGTAACTCAGATCCCACCCCATCTAACATCCCATCACAGGCCATTGGGACTATTTACCATGAATAGTTAAAGATCAATTAATTGCCAAAATCATGTTATCCCACGACCAGAAGTGACTATTCCCCTCTATTTGGCACTGGTGAGGCCACATCTGTAGTATTGCATCCAGTTTTGAGGCCCCCACTATAGAAAGGATGTGGACAAATTGGAGAGAGTCCAGTAGAGGGCAACAAAAATGAGTAGGGGGCTGGGGCACATGGCTTATGAGGAGACACTAGGGGAACTGGGCTTATTTAGTCTGCAGAAGAGAAAAATATGGGGGAATCTGATAGCAGCCTTCAACTACCTGAAGGGGGGGTTCCAAAGAGAATGGAGCTCAGCTGTTCTCAGTGGTGGGAGATGACAGAACAAGAAGCAATGGTCTCAAGTTGCAGTGTGGGAGGTCTAGGTTGGACATTAGGTAAAACTATTTCATGAGGAGGGTGGTGAAGCACTGGAATGGGTTACCTAGGGAAGTGGTGGAATCTCCATCCTCAGAGGTTTTTAAGGCCTGGCTTCACAAAGCTCTGGTTGGGATGATTTAGTTCGGGTTGGTCCTGCTCTGAGCAGGGGGTTGGACTAGATGACCTTCTGAAGTTTCATCCAACCCTAATCTTCTATGATTCTAGGATGTATCCCTCCTGATGAGACTGTTTAAATTGGGATATGTAGGATCCCACTTCAGAGTTTAATAAAGAAAAGGGTACTTCCTTGGACCATGGCAGTACCATACCCATCAGTACCAGTGAAGAAGGCTCAGACCTTGAAAAAAGAGGAACTAGGGATATAATCTGTGACTTTCCCCTAGACAGTGCTGCCTAATTGGAATCCTGATGGTTGAATTCGAGGGAGCTGTCTGGTGAGGAGGTGAAGATGCTGAAGGAGGTACCTTGGGTGCTGGTGCCATCTGAGTCTCTTGAACTGCTGGTGATGGTAGCACGAAGAGGTTTAACAACTCTCTCAAAGCCTCAAACACCTCAGAGGTAGACAGTAATAGGAAGACCCATGGTGTGAGGAGATGCCAATGGAGGTGTTTTGAAAGGCCTGCACTGGGCTCTGGCGTCAATGAACTTCCTGTTTAGAGGTGTGGCCTGGGTAGTGCTTGCTCTTTGAACACACTCCCAAGTCTTTAAAAGAGCTCACTCTTTTCACATGTTTCAATGATCCTGGTACCGGGTCCGACTTCTGATGTCTCTTCTTCAGCACTGGTGACACCGAGCTGCCCCTCGGTACTGGTCGTTCCAGAAATAGATGGTAGATTCTGGGGTGCTCAGTACCCTGACCGAGGTAGACTGTTCAGATGGAAGACGTAGCACCATTCCATCAGCAGATATTTTAATTTGGCTGTCCTTTTTTAGAATGAGGCTTAAAGCCCTGACAAATATCACATTTGTTGCTCATATGAGCCTCCCCCAAGCATTTTGAATGTTCAAGTGCTAAAATTTATTTTTCTTCAATATGTTTCTTTAACATCACCTTCTGCTGCCCAATCTATTTTAGCCTTAATGGAGAATGATCATTTGAAACACAATGCTCTAAATAGGAAAGCTCTTTTATTAAGTAAGCACACTTCTCCACAATACTCTTTTTCTGAAACAACCCATAACAAATGTTCTACTTTCTATTAAGCAAGTTTGAAACAAACACATAAATAAACTAAAACAATGATTTCCTACTGTAAATGTATCCTGAGTTGAAGATATTATGGGAATCCTAACAGGTAACTGATCAGGCAAGTGCTATTAATGTGAAAACAGAAAGACTTATTAATTCAGAAACAACTGATTTTCTCCAATTATAATGGCTAAACAGGCATATGCCTAACTAATTCTCTGATGGATGTTAAGATAATAGTGCTTGAAGATGAAGCTTTGTTGCTTCCCAGAAAGAACAATGTCAGCTCTTACTAATTTTCCATTCTTAAATAACTTTATCATGACAGATTTTATACAGCAGATGTGATGGATTTAGAGCTACTCTGTCATAATTTAATACTGTATGTTGGCCTGGTTATTGAGATATTTTCTGTATGAATATATTTGTTTAATACAACAGGAAGATGTCTGGGAAAACGGGCAGGAAGGGTGAGAATAACTTATGATAAGCCCCATCGCTCCACAAAAATTTGAGAGTTATTAAGGGATAATGTCAGGACTATTAGCTTTGAAGATTTTGCCTTGCCTCCAGCTAACCAAAAACGACTCTTTTGAGCAAGGACAGGTAAAGGCCTGTAAACACAAAATATCAACAGAACCTTGGCTGACTAAAGAAAGAACACGCTTTCAAAGGAGGAGGGTATCTGTTCAGGGGAACTACACTGACGCCAGGTCTACACTACAAAATTATATCGACCTAATTTAAACATCGGCATACAGCCACCACAGTTATTAACTCACTTGTGTGCATGCACACTTGGCTCCTTGTGTCAGTGATGCATGTCCTCACCAGGAGCACTTTATCAATTGTATTGTCAGTGCGGTGAATTGTGAGTCAGTACCTGAAGTCTAATAACAGTCGATGCAAGCAACACAGTGTCTGACACTAAGCAACTGACACAGTCAACCTAAGTACATTGACCGTGACTCTATGCTGCTCGGGGAGGCGGTGTTACTAAACTGGAATAGAGAGGCACTTACGTCGGCAGGAGCCAAATTTAAGCCAAGACACTTCCACTTCCAGGCAGCTTACATCAACCTAACCGTGTAGCATAGACCAGGCCTCAGGCACACAATACCTCAGGCGTATCTGAAGGAGTTAGTCTGTCTAGATGAGATAGACATGCATGTAGACCGCTTTAAAATCTTCTCTCTACTGTTAAAATAAACAATACTTTGGTTATAAGAAGGCTGTCTGATCACCATATACCATTGGTCACAGATTCAGAAAGGGAAGAGCAGCAGGTACCTGAACTCAGTTGGACCTTCTGGATAAGAATGGTTGCTACAAGGTACTGTAGCCCAGGGCCAAGTCTAGTAGAGAGAGGGAGAACTGCAAAATTCCACTCCAGGTTAGATAAGCACAGGAGGCCGAACACCTGAAGAAATATGCTCAGAGAGATCATAAAGTGGTCAGAGGGGCAGTTAGCCCTGTAACTATCACAACAGGTTTTAATTCTTGCTTAGTAGCAATGCTCTGCATCTTTATATGAGAGACCTGGGTTTAATTCCTTCCTATTTATTTGTTCCTCACTTCAATTAAAAATAAGAATATTATCCTATCATCTGGCTGCTATGTGCTGCCATCTTGCAGAGCTAAAAAACAAAGCAGGGTTTGAGTCGGTCAGTATGTGGATGGGTAACCTCCAAAGTGGGAAAAAGGCTTTGGAGATTAGAACTCAAGCTATCTGGGCCAGCTGGCCTTATCTTCACTGTGCTACAAAGTTTGAACCTGGAAAGTAGCCTTTTCAAAGCCTTTACCCACTCACAAATATCAGCAAAATCCCTGTTTACCAAAGGGTTTGAGACCTTCAAACACACTGGATTATGATGTACGTGTATCTGCCAAAATGTGATGTGATATTTATAGTTAACATATTCCAGTTTTATCAAGCAACTATATTTCTCTACAGGGCTGTTTATTTTCATTCGAAAACACTCCTTTCTCTTGCTCACAAATCTGCCCTCCCCTCAAACACACATTTCCTTCTGGCCCAAATTTTACACATTTAGAGACTGATATTACAGTTGAAGAAGATAAGCTTTTTGTGCTTAGGGTGTTGTATGTTTTAAATCTGGCATATTCACAAACAATAAACTGTTAAACTATTTATCATTGTAGTAAAAGATAATTTATCAGCTATTATATAAAGCATACTGTACACACACATCCCTATTGTATAAACTTTAGAATCATGTAGAAAAAAATTCTAATCTTCTCTAAGCTTTACAGTCAACTTCTCACATTCTTAACATATGATAGGTGTGATAAAAGTAATAGATTATATGTTACAGTGACACTACCTCTGACCTACTCCTGCACAACATTACTAGAAACTGTAAGAGGGAAAACCACAGTTCTACAATGATTTATAATTCAAGCTGCATTTCAGCCATAAAATATCCTCCCATAGGTCATCAGTATGGAAGCTGCATAGAAATCAACTTCTTCACAGCTGTCCCTCCATTCTTTTTTGTAAGGAAGTTTTTAAATAGCTTGCGTTCTTTCATCTGATGTTCCATTTAAAAAATTATCAGTAAGACTTGCAATGGTTTTATTAAAAAAAACAAAAACAAAACAGCATTTATAAGAGACAGAACAGAACCTGAGATGTATTTCTCTGTATTTTATCTTGACCTGATGGTGAGGATGAAGTGTTATTTTCGGTCTGACTTCATATTTAAAAAAAAAAAGTTCAGAAACCAAGTTTACCAAATTAATACCTTAAATAAAACTGTAAGGCAGAAAGATAGGTCAATTTTATCTTTTGGAGATAGCTATAGTTTTCTATAGTGTAAAGTGATTGCAACATTCCTTTAGTTTATTACTACTAAAATAAGATCATCATGTGTATGCTGTTTGAAATAATACTAACCTTTCCATGAAAGGTGAACTCTTTAGAAAGGATGGGTTACTCACCTTGTAACGGGAGTTCTTCAAGATGTATTCGTGATGCTGTATAAAAGGGCACTACAGTACACTAGTGTGGTCACCACTTTTACAAAATTGGTGATAAATCTTATACAAAGTATGCCCTGTCAGGTATCATTGGAAAAGACAGGTTTCAAAGTAGCAGCTGTGTTAGTCTCCACTCGCAAAAAGAAAAGGAGTACTTGTGGCACCTTAGAGACTAACAAATTTATTTGAGCATCCGATGAAGTGAGCTATAGCTCACGAAAACTTATGCTCAAATAAATTTGTTAGTCGCTAAGATGCCACAAGTACTCCTTTTCTTACTCGAAAAGATGTGGTCTGCTGGACGTTACTATCTTGTTATAATGTGTGTATTGACATTGTGTACAAAATTATGAAATTTTGCTATATGCTTGTATTTCAAACATATTGTAAGTCTGAGAAATACCTGCAGATGAGCTCTCCAGGAAAGACAAAGAAACTGTAAACAAACACTCCTGATGGTCAGTCTCAGAGACATCTCATACAACAAATACTACACAGAAGATGCAGGCAAAAATTTGCAGTTTGAATGAAGTTGTCTCAGCCAGCAGGTAAGTGATGAACTCCCTGACCCCCTTTTCACAGCCAGAATTTTTTCCAGAAAAAGGGTCAAGATATAAACAGGGGAAAGAAAGACCCCTTGGTACCTCTTTCTTACCACGTCTGAACTGATGAACTCTAAAAAGGAAAATTTTGAACAAAGGACTAAGGCCCCCAATACAGTAACTCCTCACTTAACGTTGTAGTTATGTTCCTGAAAAATGCGACTTTAAGCAAAACGATGTTAAGCGAATCCAATTTCCCCATAAGAATTAATGTAAATGGGGTGGGGGGGATTAGGTTCCAGGGAATATATATATATTTTTTTGCCAGACAAAAGACTATATATAGTCTAAAAAAAATAGTCTAAAAAAAATTTCCCTGGAACCTAACCCCCCCACACACACACACCCACACACACAGAGTATAAGTTTTAAACAAACAATGTAATACTGTACACAGCAATGACTGTGAAGCTTGGTTGAGGTGGTGAAGTCAGAGGGTGGGATATTTCCCAGGTGATGCCTTACTGCTAAATGATGAACTAGCAATTGGCTGAGCCCTCAAGGGTTAACTCGTTGTTAATGTAGCTTCACACTCTACAAGGCAGCACAAATGGAGGGAGGGGAGACAGCATGGCAGACAGAGGCACAAACTATGTGTGTGTGTGGGATGTGCATTTCCCCTTTAAGTACACTGACCCCACTCTTACGTGCACTACCTTGTTAAGTTAATCAGCAAGCTGAGACCACAGCTGCTGCCTGGAAGCTCCCTCCATCCTGAACCCTGTCGTGTGTCCCCCTGCTCTATGGAAGATGGGGTAAGCAGGGTGCAGGAGCAGGGGGGAGGAGGACATCCTGACATTAGCCCAGCACTGGCCCCCGCCCCTGCACAGCAAGCAGGAGGCTCGGGAAGCAGCTTCAAGGCAGAGGGCAGGAGCAGCACATGGCAGTGGGGGGAGGGATAGCTGAACTGTCGGCAATTGATATCCTGCTGGGTAGCTGCCACACAGGGAACTTAGGGAAGTGGGGAGCTGATAGGGAGGCTGCCGGTCCACCCTGGTTCCAAGTCCCCAACAGCTAGCTCCAAAGAGCTGCTCTTCCTGCAAGCAGTGGACAAAGCAGGCGACTGCCAAATGACATTATAAGGGAGCATTGCACAACCTTAAATGAGCATGTTCCCTAACTGATCAGCAACATAACGATGAAACAACGTTAACCGGGACAACTTTAAGAGAGGAGTTACTGTACTATTTGGGCAAACCAGAGAGACTTATAGAAAACTAGCAGATATAACATCCCTGCTAGCATTTTGGATTTACAAACTTGAATTCATCTGTAATGTATTTTACCTGAATTTAACCTCCGAAATAACTCATCTTCTTTCTCAGTTAAGAAACTTTAGTTAGTTTACTAAAGTAATTGGCTGATAGCGTTATCTTTGGTGAGATATGAAGTGTACCTTCACCTCGGGTAAGTGTTGGCTCTTTGGAGCTGGGAGTAATCTAATGTGCGGTGACTTCTGGTTTTAACCTTTCATCACATAAGTCCAGTTGGTCTGGGTGGTATCATAGGCTGAAGTGTCTAAGGGGACTGATACTAGCTCCATGGGAAGCTAGTATAGTGAACCAGGAGCACACATTTATTGCTGGTTTGGTTAAATCTAACTATAGAATATACCACCAGTTTGGGAGTGTCTGCCCAGTTTTGACAGTCAGACCTGAGATTAGCTCTCTCAGTTGTGACTCATTCCAGACAGCATGGCAATGTTGTCCTTACGTGTAATGTACTTCAGGTTGCACATGCTATCCATATGCCTGGGACCACAGATTTTTCCTTAGCAGTGTCTATCTGGTCCACAGATGTGTCCCTGCTCTTCTCGCACTCCGTACTGAAGGAATAAAGACAGCTGCTATTTGAGTTCATTCTCTAGCTCTAAACCCCAGCAGGAGAAACCAGACAGTGAGGAAGGAGAGCGAGTGGTGCACTACACATAGGGAAAACACACTGAAGAACTCAAGTTACCACAAAGTGAATAGCCCATCCTTTTTCTTCAAGTGCTTCTCCCTATGTGCCGTGCACTTCAGGTGATTCACAAGTGGTCTCTCTGTCAAAAAGGTGGGTATCCGGAGTCCTATGTCACAAAAAGCTGCAGAACTGTTCTGCCCAAAGAGCCATTGAAGGCATCTCCTTGCACCAGTGCGTAGAGTCTAGCAAAACTGAACAGAGCTGCAGGTTGCTGCTCTGAAAATGTCAGAAACAGTATGTCTGTAAAGGAAGCTACCAATACTGCCTGAGCTCTTGTCAAGTGTGCTCTCACTTCAAAGTTCATCTCACAGAAGAGTAGGATGCTACCAAGATTCATTTTGACAGCCTCTGGGTAGAAATCTCCTTTTGTTTGTTCCAAAAATGATAGAAAGAGCTTATGAGACTTTTGAAATGATTTGTCCTTTCCAAATGCAAGGCAAGAGCCTTATGTACATCCAATGAGTGTCACACTACTACTTCTCTACGAGAGTGAGGTTTGGGATAGAACATAGTTAAGTGGATACTGTGGGTGATAAGAAAGTTCACCACCACCTTCTGGATGAACTTTGGATGCAGTTTCATGGATTCATGGATTCCAAGGCCAGAAGGGACCATCATGATCATCCCTCTCACCTCTTGCATAGCATCACTTCCCCAATAACTCCTGGAGCAAATCTTTTAGCAAAGCTTTCAATCTTGATTTGAAAATGATCAATGATGGAGAATGCACCACAACTCTAAATAAATTATTCCAATTGTTATTACTCTCGCTGTTAAAAATGCCTCCTCTGTGTGGAAAACTGTATGGAGGGGATCTACCATAAGCACCCCTAGCTCCCCAACTCTTCTGGACAATGGTTTACAACCCAAACTGCTAGCTTCATAGAAAGCAGTAGCAGAGAGCAGGTTACCAGAAGCTCAAAGAGAGACTTAGACAGGATTTAGGTTCAAGTCCCAGGTTTTGGCAGAAAAGCGAAGACTTTAATAATACACTTCTGCCTGAAGGGCCAATCTAGCCACCAGGTTTCCCATGTCAATCAGGACCTGGGACTGGTCTCTAATGCCCTGGGACACCTATAGGTGAAATCTGCTAATCTGTTTTAGACAGTAAAACCATATGATCTTCAACACTTGGCAGTTTGAGACCTGAAACTTCAGGCAGGCTAAGAAATATATCTTTCTCCCAACGAGGTCTACCCTCTTCACTTCTTTCTCAAGCAGCACAGACCTGGCCTGTCTCTGTCTGCTGTATTTGGTGGCCACTAACACTACCAATGAGTTAGGAGATGGCTAAGAGAATAGGTACTCTGACACCTGCACAGATTTGAAATACCTCTTTCAGCCCACATAGATATTGGTAGAACAATGGAAAAGTGTCTTGATGGGTTGAAGAATGGCCTTTTTAATGGAAGGGCCACTCTACTCAGTCCGAGCTATGAAGGATATCCAGCAATCTGTGCAGGGCTTCCTCTCTTCCAGCGGGATCTGTAGTGACTCTGTCCCCCTTTTAAGTTTGGAAGGCCTGACTCATCAGGACATCACATAGAGAAGGGGAGAACAAGGTCACTGGTTAGGTGTCCCTCTGTTCCTGTTGTTCCTCTTCCTCATGCTGCTGCTATTGTACATCTTGAGGAAGCGAAGATGCTCTTCCCCTTCTCTGGGAACCATGGATCTCCTTGGGTCCGAAGTCCCACAACATGGGTACATTCAGCGGTAGTCTCACGGATCTTCTGGGCCCCAGTACTATCCCTGCGGAATCACATAGCCTCTTGGTCCAGGGCCCCAGGGTGCTGGGTACCAACAGGTATAGGGAGAATACTTTTTCACATAGGAGTGGCATGAGATCCTGGAGATTCCTGACAGTCAGACTGGGCTCAATAACCTCAAGGGATCCCTTGGAGCATATTCTGGGGATGGGTGTCTCCCACAGCCCTTTTCTTACTCAGAGGATTTGGAAGCAGGGTTCAATGGGAGAGCTCTCAGTACTGGAGAAGGTGGTGATGACTTGCCTCTACTCATCAACAGTACCAGTGAAAGTCTGGCTCAAACCCTACTCAAAGACAGAGATAGAGAGGGGTACTGCATAGAGATTGGTACCAGTATTATGCTCTAGAGAATACTCGTGACTCCAATTCCGGGAGCACCATGAGACCCTCTGGTGCCAAGACACAATCCAGAATAGATGGGGTCATTTCCTTGACTCGAGCTGTTGAGTAGTAGGTGCCAGATTTGGCGGTACCAATGTGGTTGACTTGTGTGCCAAGGTATCAGTTCCAGTACCAGAGGGTGGTGCAGTTTTGCCCTTTGAAGAAACCCTGTTCCAGTCCCTCCAATTACCAGATGGTCCCACTCCTGAACATGAAGTTTCCTGATGACCTGGTACAGGATGGGGACTTCTACCTCTTCTGACAGGGCTTGGAAGGGAACTTTCCTTATTGTGCTAGTGGGAATGTTTATGTCTCCCTTCTCCCTGCCTGCCCTTGCTCTGCTCTCCTGAATCACTTGGAGCCAGGGGGAGGAGGGTGCAAGTCTTAGAACTGCTCTGGACCAGAGAAGAGGGGCCACTCTTACCTTCTTCAGGCAAGGGAGTCTTCTCAGCCACAGGTTTTTCCTGCCTTCATGAAGGAACCTTCGGAGTCAGAACCCACTCAGCTGCTTGGTTCTACTCCAGAAGGACATGAACATACTGCACCTAGAAGGGACATTAGTTTTCTCCAGGCAGTACACATGCGTTCTGATAGTATGTGACCTGGAAGGGCTTGTGACCAGCTTGTGATACAGCTTTTAAAGCTGGGGGTCATTGGCATACTCTTCCCACAAATGAAGAGAACCAGGTCTGGGGTGATGGGGTTTGTGTGCACGCGTATACAGATACCATTCCCAATGCAATTCTATGGGTGGTTCCAAGAATTAGGGAACCAAACCCGTACAACTATCTCATAACTAATTAACTATAAAATAATAAAACTATTTACAGAGAAATGCTACAAAGTCAGCATGAACCCTGAAGCTCCCAAGAGCAGTAAGGAGGAACCTTATTGCAGACCAGCAGCTCCCTTCATTTCCATAGTACAGAGCCTGAGGTGGCAGATGTGTAGGCATGGACCAGATGCACACTGCTCGGGAAATATCTCCAGGTCCTGGGATGCATGTGCAACCTAAAGTCCATCACACATAGGGACAAGCACTTGAAGAATAAAAGTAGTTTTTGGTATAGTTTTTATAATCACCAATACAGCAAAGAAGAATTAAACAAAATGAGTGTCAATGCACAAACAAACAAAAACAAACAAACAAACATAGCACACTAAATATATACCTTGTAGCTCCCAGACCTTCAGCGGTTCCAAGTTATTAGTACTTTCAATTAGGTGTTTTCTGAACTCCTTCAGATTATCTTTAAGGTCAGGATACATCTGTCTAGATCAAAACATTAAAAAAAAATCAAATTACCTCCTTCCATCACATACAAAACTGTTTACAGTTTTATCTTGCTTCTGTATTTAAGGTAACAAACAAGAATTTAACACTTCTATAAACAGAGATGAGGATTTATGAATGCAGCCACAATTTAAGGCCTCATCCTGAGAATGCTTTAAACACCCACAGCTTCTATTCATGATTTCAAGGAGAACTGAAATTACTCAGTAATTCTCTAGGTCAGACCCTAAATAAACTGATGGGTTATCTGAACCTAATTTAGGTTTCTAACAAATAGACAAAATGATATTGTATATGAAATGAACTTTGCTTTAAGTGTATTAAGGGTCTGGCAAATGATCACAAATTTAGAGGATTTAATGCAAACATGGGGCCATGTGCATTCGTGAGTAACTCAACTACCTTCCATGGAGTTACATGAGGGTTGTATTTTGCACATGTTCTTAAACTATTTTCACCAGTCACCTCCCAAAATGTATTATATATTAGAAGGTCACACACTTTGTTGCTTCTGCAGCCTGGATCATGTTTCATATACCAGGGGTTCCTTCCACTCCCCCATTCATGCTCAGAAGCTCCCTCTGTGCCACCCTTCTACCACCCTCTGTTTCAGGGACTCCCTGCAATCTCCCTCCCCATGACAGGGCCTCTGTGTGTTCCCCATTCCTACCCCCATTGCAAGGTCCCTCATTTTTCCCCACTCATGTCAGGGGCTCTGGGGGCCTCCCATTCCCTCTGCATGCCATAGGCCATCCCCCTCCATTCCAGGACTATTGTGCTCCCCATATTCCCTCCTTCCCCACTATTCTCTTCCCTCTACATGTCAGAGGCAGCTCTATGTGCCCCCTACCCCCCTGTATGGTAGGGTACCCAATTCCTACCCCTATCCCAGGGCCAATATGCTTCTGTATTCCACCGCATACTAGGTCCCCATTTCCTCCTGCCAGGAGTTCTGTATGACCCTACCACTTCCCACATGTCAGCAGCTCTGTGGTGCCCCTCCTTTTTCTCCTTTGTTTTTTTTTATTTTATTTTAACCAAAATCAATAGGGTTCTGCTCACGAATGTCTAGAAAATTCCCTGAAATGCATGAATTGATTGGATAGGGGGTTCAAAAGTTATTACATTATATCCAAACAGAGAAATGCCATCAAGTTGAGTCTAAGTCCTCAAAATTTCCACCAATTAAAGAGAAATTCTGCTCTCTAAACACATGTACACCCCTTTCACAGCACGTCACAATACTAGTTGTATATTTTTGATCATTTTGGCAATGTTCAAATACAGCAGTGATAAGCACATTATAAATACTTATGACTTGTCTACACAACAAGCTGGTGTGCTGCAGATTTACACTCTGGCTTGCAGCACAGTAACTTGCTGTGTAGACAAGCCCTTAGATAAAACTAAATAGAGAGGTGGACAGAGAGACTGACATTCACTTCAGTGGAACCTGTTTGAAGTACAAGAATAGCATTTGGCCCATGCTGTCAATGGAATTCCTAACTTTAAAAGTTGTTCAGCAATTAGTTCAGCTTTTCAATATCACAGCAATAAGAACCAAACCAATTATAAAAAATACCTACTGAAGCCAGTGGATACTGACCCCAGTTACGTAACAAGGGTATTAACTTCTTGTAACCCCTACCATGTCACATGATGGGCCACAAAATAAAAATTTTTATCAGTTCATTTCATCCTTCATTACATGATACCAGAAATAAACTAAATCTCAAACAATAATGCTGCAAATGAAGCCACCTGAATCCTTTGGTCTAGAAGGGCCTGGGCAACCTTGCAGAAAATTGAAGAAGAAAGTTGCAGTATTTCCAAATTCTCCTGGAGGCAAGAGGCATTAAACATAAATCCAGGAGACTGATTTCCTCCACACATCTACATGTGGCAGGTCCAGAGATACTTCCAATCTAAAACTCATTCCAACAGGAGCAGGAAGGAGAATACAAACTAGTAGATTATATCATTCAGAAATTTCAAGAACACTTTATCTCAATCAAAAATTTCACTTGTGCAGGACATATTTTCTTTATAAACTACCATAGGAAACCATAAATCATTAGATTAAAGGCCTACTTAATAAATCTAAGTCATGTGAATTTGAACAGTTAACAGGTGCAATAATTATAGAGTAAATTATTGGTGGTATATTGACAGCTATGTCAAAACAAAATGATTACTAGAAATGGATTTGAGCTTGCAAAGAATAATGGATATTTGTAGGTCTAGTGAAAGCTGCCTCCCAAATAAAAGTGATAGCAAGCAGGAAAAGGTAACAAGATATACAGACAAAATAAAAGGATAACTGCAGAGACTAAGTTTATAATAAATGAGGCAATCAAAATGCGATGCATATGAGATAAAGGGTAGATCCACACTTACGGCAATGTGTACAGTACAAACACTGAATGCCAACTAGCACGGGCATAACAGCACTGTGGATGGCGAGGTACTGCTTAGCAGAGTAGAGTGCACTACACATCAGAAGCCTACGCTGTATATCCTATATGGGTCTCTACATACCTAAGCAACGTCTCCCATGTCTACTTTGCTATCTTTGGCAGTGTAGTGTTCTGCTGCCTTCCCACTCCTCGAGCTTTTTCTCGCTACAGTCAAAGACTGTCACTAGGGAAAGGCTCTGGCAGTGGGGATTATGACAGAGTGCTGGGCAACAGCTGCTGATCCAACACTCTGGTCACTGCAACTCTAATTAGTTGTTCTAGAGTAGACCTGATTAAGGCCTGGTCTACATCACAGAGTTAGGTTGACATAAGGCAGCTTATGTTAACCTCACTCTGTAAGCATCTACACTAAAGCTCCCACTGATGTAAGTCACCATTACATCAACTTAACTTCACGTCCATGAGTAATCAATGTAGTTAGGGCAACGCAGTATCCATGAGATGCTATGTCCTGAGGTTGGGAGTTCCACGACCACCACTCCCAAGAGGAGAAGGCGGGTGGTGGTGGTCGGGGACTCTCTCCTCCGGGGGACTGAGTCATCTATCTGCCGCCCTGACCGGGAAAACCGAGAAGTCTGCTGCTTGCCAGGGGCTAAGATTCACGATGTGACGGAGAGACTGCCGAGACTCATCAAGCCCTCGGATCGCTACCCCTTCCTGCTTCTCCACGTGGGCACCAATGATACTGCCAAAAATTACCTTGACCGGATCACTGCGGACTATGTGGCTCTAGGAAGAAGGATAAAGGAGTTGGAGGCGCAAGTGGTGTTCTCGTCCATCCTCCCCGTGGAAGGAAAAGGCCTAGGTAGGGACCGTCGAATCGTGGAAGTCAACGAATGGCTACGCAGGTGGTGTCGGAGAGAAGGCTTTGGATTCTTTGACCATGGGATGGTGTTCCATGAAGGAGGAGTGCTGAGCAGAGACGGGCTCCATCTTACGAAGAGAGGGAAGAGCATCTTTGCCAGCAGGCTGGCTAACCTAGTGAGGAGGGCTTTAAACTAGGTTCACCGGGGGAAGGAGACCAAAGCCCTTAGGTAAGTGGGAAAGCGGGATACCGGGAGGAAGCACAGGCAGGAATGTCTCTGAGGGGAGTGCTCCTGCCTCATACTGGGAATGAGGGGCGATCAACAGGTTATCTCAAGTGCTTATATACAAATGCACAAAGCCTTGGAAACAAGCAGGGAGAACTGGAGGTCCTGGTGATGTCAAGGAACTATGACGTGATCGGAATAACAGAGACTTGGTGGGATAACTCACATGACTGGAGTACTGTCATGGATGGTTATAAACTGTTCAGGAAGGACAGGCAGGGCAGAAAAGGTGGGGGAGTAGCACTGTATGTAAGGGAGCAGTATGACTGCTCAGAGCTCCGGTACGAAACTGCAGAAAAACCTGAGTGTCTCTGGATTAAGTTTAGAAGTGTGTGCAACAAGACTGATGTAGTGGTGGGAGTCTGCTATAGACCACCGGACCAGGGGGATGAGGTAGATGAGGCTTTCTTCCGGCAGCTCACAGAAGCTACTAGATCGCATGCCCTGATTCTCAAGGGTGACTTTAATTTTCCTGATATCTGCTGGGAGAGCAATACAGCGGTGCATAGACAATCCAGGAAGTTTTTGGAAAGCGTAGGGGACAATTTCCTGGCGCAAGTGATAGAGGAGCCAACTAGGGGGGGCGTTTTTCTTGACCTGCTGCTCACAAACCGGGTAGAATTAGTGGGGGAAGCAATAGTGGATGGGAATCTGGGAGGCAGTGACCATGAGTTGGTTGAGTTCAGGATCCTGACGCAGGGAAGAAAGGTAAGCAGCAGGATACGGACCCTGGACTTCAGGAAAGCAGACTTCGACTCCCTCAGGGAACGGATGGCCAGGATCCCCTGGGGGACTAACTTGAAGGGGAAAGGAGTCCAGGAGAGCTGGCTGTATTTCAAGGAATCCCTGTTGAGGTTACAGGGACAAACCATCCCAATGAGCCGAAAGAATAGTAAATATGGCAGGCGACCAGCTTGGCTTAATGGTGAAATCCTAGCGGATCTTAAACATAAAAAAGAAGCTTACAAGAAGTGGAAGGTTGGACATATGACTAGGGAAGAGTATAAAAATATTGCTCGGGCATGTAGGAATGATATCAGGAGGGCCAAATCGCACCTGGAGCTGCAGCTAGCCAGAGATGTTAAGAGTAACAAGAAGGGTTTCTTCAGGTATGTTGGCAACAAGAAGAAAGCCAAGGAAAGTGTGGGCTCCTTACTGAATGAGGGAGGCAACCTAGTGACAGAGGATGTGGAAAAAGCTAATGTACTCAATGCTTTTTTTGCCTCTGTTTTCACTAACAAGGTCAGCTCCCAGACTGCTGCGCTGGGCATCACAAAATGGGGAAGAGATGGCCAGCCCTCTGTGGAGATAGAGGTGGTTAGGGACTATTTAGAAAAGCTGGACGTACACAAGTCCATGGGGCCGGACGAGTTGCATCCGAGAGTGCTGAAGGAATTGGCGGCTGTGATTGCAGAGCCATTGGCCATTATCTTTGAAAACTCGTGGCGAACCCGGGAAGTCCCGATGACTGGAAAAAGGCTAATGTAGTGCCAATCTTTAAAAAAGGGAAGAAGGAGGATCCTGGGAACTACAGGCCAGTCAGCCTCACCTCAGTCCCTGGAAAAATCATGGAGCAGGTCCTCAAAAATCAATCCTGAAGCACTTGCATGAGAGGAAAGTGATCAGGAACAGCCAGCATGGATTCACCAAGGCAAGTCATGCCTGACTAATCTAATTGCCTTTTATGATGAGATTACTGGTTCTGTGGATGAAGGGAAAGCAGTGGATGTATTGTTTCTTGACTTTAGCAAAGCTTTTGACACTGTCTCCCACAGTATTCTTGTCAGCAAGTTAAGGAAGTATGGGCTGGATGAATGCACTATAAGGTGGGTAGAAAGCTGGCTAGATTGTCGGGCTCAACGGGTAGTGATCAATGGCTCCATGTCTAGTTGGCAGCTGGTATCAAGTGGAGTGCCCCAAGGGTCGGTCCTGAGGCCGGTTTTGTTCAATATCTTCATAAATGATCTGGAGGATGGTGTGGATTGCACTCTCAGCAAATTTGCGGATGATGCTAAACTGGGAGGAGTGGTAGATATGCTGGAGGGGAGGGATAGGATACAGAAGGACCTAGACAAATTGGAGGATTGGGCCAAAAGAAATCTGATGAGGTTCAATAAGGATAAGTGCAGGGTCCTGCACTTAGGACGGAAGAATCCCATGCACCACTACAGACTAGGGACCGAATGGCTAGGCAGCAGTTCTGCGGAAAAGGACCTAGGGGTAACAGTGGACGAGAAGCTGGATATGAGTCAGCAGTGTGCCCTTGTTGCCAAGAAGGCCAATGGCATTTTGGGATGTATAAGTAGGGGCATAGCGAGCAGATCGAGGGACGTGATCGTTCCCCTCTATTCGACATTGGTGAGGCCTCATCTGGAGTACTGTGTCCAGTTTTGGGCCCCACACTTCAAGAAGGATGTGGATAAATTGGAGAGAGTCCAGCGAAGGGCAACAAAAATGATTAGGGGTCTGGAACACATGAGTTATGAGGAGAGGCTGAGGGAGCTGGGATTGTTTAGCCTGCAGAAGAGAAGAATGAGGGGGGATTTGATAGCTGCTTTCAACTACCTGAAAGGGGGTTCCAAAGAGGATGGCTCTAGACTGTTCTCAATGGTAGCAGATGACAGAACGAGGAGTAATGGTCTCAAGTTGCAGTGGGGGAGGTTTAGATTGGATATTAGGAAAAACTTTTTCACTAAGAGGGTGGTGAAACACTGGAATGCGTTACCTAGGGAGGTGGTTGAATCTCCTTCCTTAGAAGTTTTTAAGGTCAGGCTTAACAAAGCCCTGGCTGGGATGATTTAACTGGGAATTGGTCCTGCTTCGAGCAGGGGGTTGGACTAGATGACCTTCTGGGGTCCCTTCCAACCCTGATATTCTATGATTCTATGTAGACACTGCATTACTTACATCGCCTGTTGGCTGTCAGCCCCATGCAGGGCTCATAGCTGGAGTCGCACTGTCAGCAAACTGTCAGTCTAAGTTGTCAGCCCCATTCAGAGCTCACAGCTGAAGCCCTCCAACCCTGGGGCTGACAGTTTCTTATTCAATCAAACAGTGCACCTTGGTGGGGGAGCACAGGATAGTTCTATTTTTTAGTTCTACTTTCCCTATTCTCCTAGCTGAGGCGATTGACACCAGGAAGGCCGTTTTCAATGACAGGTATGTAAGCGAACAGGTTGCCATAGTTCGAAGGGAGGTCTAGTCAGGCTTTTCAACATTAGGTTTAGATCCCATGTAGGGGTGGGATGTCGGGGTTGTGATAAAAGGTTTACTATATCTCCGAGGAATGATTTTGTGGTTTGGTGTGATAGCATCAAGTATCCCTTTACTTGTCGGTGGAAGGCTCCTATAGCTGCTAGGTGGACCCTGAGTGAACTGAGAGATAGTCTTGATTTTTTAAGAGTCAGTATATAGTCTATGCTCTTTGGAAGAGTAGCAGATGTTGGAGAAATTTTTTGGGAACTACACCAAGCCTGATACCTGGACTACTTTTGCTGGTACATACGACATGATGTGGATCTTCTATTGTGTAGTAATAAGTCTTGTATCTCCTCCAAGCAGGAGTTTTCTATGCGTTGGAACCATGAAAGAGCCAAGACTTGAGGTGGAGACTCCTCAGGTTGGGATGCAGAGTGTGACCTTCATTCTGTGAGAGGAGGTAGAGTGGATTGGAGAGAGATCAGTGCGTATGTTGTGAGTTGTGACAGGCAAGGATATCAAGTTTGTCTCAGCAAGGTGGAAGCAATCAGTATGATCTGTGCTTCTTCTCTTTTTATTTTAAATAGGACTTTTGACAATAGGGGAAATGGGAGAAAGGCATAGAAAAGGTTCTTGTCCCAAGGAATAAGAAGAACGTCACCCAGGGAGTGCTGTTCTATCCCTGCTCTGGAGCAGAAACATGGACATTTCCTCTTCAGGTAAGTGGCAAACAGGTCTGTGGTCGGTGTCCTCCACTGCCTGAATACGTTGTGAAGCACTGCTGGGTTTATTTCCCATTCATGGTCATGTGGGAACTTGCATGTGAGAGACGGTCTGCCATCAAGTTTTGTGTGCCGAGAAGGTAGGCCACTGATAGTGTAATATTGTGGGAGATGTACCAGTTCCATAACTTTAGTGCTTCTGAGCAGAGGGAGCGTGAACTGGCTCCTGCTTGTCTATTTATGTAGTCCACACATGTTATGTTGTCTGTTAGAACTCTCGTGTGTTCCCTTGATCAGCAAGAGGAAACAAGTGCAGGCATTCCTGACCGCTCTGGGCTCAAGGAGGTTGATGTGAAGAGAAGTGTCCTTGAACGACCATTTCCTTGTGTTGTAAGGTCATTTAGATGCATGGCCCATCCTATGAGGGATTTCTCAGTGGTGAGAAGTAGTGACAGGAAAGTTTGTGAAAAGGGGATCCCTTTGGAAACATTTGCTGGGTTTTTCAACCAATCCAGAAAGCTTTTGACCTTAGTGGGCAGTGAGAGAGGTTTGTCTAGTCTGTCTCTGTTTGGTCTGTAGACCGAGCTGAACCACATCTGGAGACACCACATATGAAGCCTGGCATGAAGTATCACCGCTGTGCCAGCTGCCATATGCCCCCAAGAGTTGGAGGTAGTGTCTGGCTGATATCTGGGGGCTGTTTTTTACTGTCTCTATGAGTGTGGCCAAGGAGAGGAGCCTGTGGTGGGGTAGAAGCACTTTGGCCTGTAACAAGTCGAGGTCCGGCCCTACGAATTCCAGGCATTTTACCAGGGCAAGGGTTGATTTCTTGGCATTGATCTGTAGGCGCAGTTCTATGAATAAGTCTATTGTGGCTTTAGTAACACAGCAAACCTCGTTGACGGAGAAGGCTCTCAAGAGGCAATCATCCAGGTAGGGGTAGATCATGATCCTCTAGGAGCATAGGTGAGCGGTCACTACTGAGAACACTCTCGGAGCCGATGATAGCCTGAAGGGGAGTACTCTGTACTGGTAGTCATTGTTTGCTAGGGTAAGTCTGAGAAACTATCTGTAGGATGGTAGAATTGAAATATGGAAATAGGCATCCTGAAGGTTGAGGATCAAAAACCAGTCTCCCTGTTCCAGTGCTAGAGTAATCGTTGCTAGAGTGGCCCTCTTGACTTTTTGAGCTTTGACAAACTTGTTGAGTGCTCTGAGGTCTAGTATGTGTCTCCAACCTCCCTTTCTCTTGGGTATTAGGACATAGCAAGAGTAAAAAGCTTTGCCTCATAGATATTGAGGTACTGATTCTATGGCTCCTAACTGGAGGAGGCAATCTATTTCTTGTCACAGTAAACTCTCCTGAGAAGGGTCCCTGAACAGGGACGGGGAGGGGTGTTGTGCGCAGAGAAGAAGGTAAAGTGGATGGAATACCCATTGCAAATGATCTCCAAGACGCATTGGTCCCAAGTGCGATGGAATATAGAATCATAGAATCATAGAATATCAGGGTTGGAAGGGACCCCAGAAGGTCATCTAGTCCAACCCCCTGCTCAAAGCAGGACCAATTCCCAGTTAATGGCAATGGTTAATATGGCAAGGTGGTAGCTGAATGGGGAGGATAGGTTGGTCACCTGTAGTATTTCAGGGGTGTGGTATGTCAACACCTCAACCAATCCGTCAAAATTGGAGTTTTGGGGTAGATGGTTGCAACAAGGAAGGCTGTGGAACTGATGGTTTGCATCTGGAGAACCTAGATTTCTTTCTTTGAGGTTCATAAAAGCATTGAGTTGTGTACTGAGAGGTATGGAATTTATGTTGAGACTGAGTACTAAATGTTCTGATGTCCGGATGTATAGATCTGTAATGAGCAGAGAGTGGCCCTGGTATCCCTAATGGTATGGAGGGACACGTCAGTTTTTTCAGCAAACAACTTGATGACTTCAAAGGGAAGGTCTTCCGCAGTTGTCTGCACATAACCACTGCCGTAGAGATGGACCGGGTCACTGTATCGGCTGCATGGACAGCTAACTGGAGCCCTGTTTTGGCTGCTAGCTGCCCTTCCTGGTTGCTCTGTGACTCTGGGAGCTGACCAATAAAACTGTTGAGTTTCAAATAGTTAATGTAGTCATACTTGGTCATCAGGCTTGACAATTTGCAATTCAAAAATGCAAAGTCACAGAGGAGTAGACCTTTCTCCTGAAGAGAACCAAGTGCTTCCTATCATGCGGGTGGATCTCATTTGGTGCTGGTGGCTGTGGGAGTTTACTCTGTCCACAAAGATGGAGTTGGGGGAGGGTGGGAAAAAAGAAATCCCTCCTTCTAGCTGGAACGTAATATTTTTTATCAGCCCATTTCCAAATAGGCGTCACGGAAGCTGGGGTTTGCCATCTAGTTTTTGCAGGGTCCAGGAGGAGGAGGAAGAATATAGGATGTCAAGGAGTTTGGTGAGTGTCCTTTCCTTCCTCCAGAGGTATTTGCATTGTGTCTGCAGCCACTTTTGAAATGTCACGGAGTAGCCAGAAATCATCAGCTAAGGGTCCCTTTTCCCCAACCAGGATATGGATTTCAAGAAGTGCTTCTCTTGCAAAGAGGCTATCTCTGTGGCAGACAAACACTCTCGCTGCATATGCTGCCTCGGGGAAGGCCACATTTCCCAGGAGTGTCGTCTCTGCCAACAACTCAGACCCAGGTCTCGAAAAGCAGGGAGTTGAGACAGAAGATCATCTTTATGGCGGCAGCCCTGCAACCTTCCCCAGTCCGTGCCAGGAGTCACCCAGAAGGCGTGAGTCTTCCCCACAGCCCTCAACATGCAAGGACCCTGGCTCAAAGAAATCAGCTGTGAATGTCTCTCATAAAGACATCAAAAAAAGAGAGCAGTGAGTCTCCAAGCTGGCCGTAAAAGATCTCCGGCATGCTCAGTACCATCAGCACCAAGACAATCCAAGCCCAGTACCCACGGCTCACAAATATCTGGAACGGCAGGTACTGTTGACGTGCCTATGGATCTGACGGGCACAGGTACTGAGCCAAGGGTATTGATGGACAAAGATAGGAGTAGAGAGTACTCCAGTAAGAAAATGCTGCAGGTACGCACTGAACCTTGAACACCGTCATCTGTGCCCCATTCAGCACTGCAACGTTCAGTGCGGGCAAGATCCCAGACTCCCCCGATTCCACCACTAGCACTGGGGCGGTCAGCACTGCTGAAATCATGGCACACAGGTGAACTCAGGGTATCTGATATACCAGAGTCTCCTCTTCTCGGAACCAGGAACTCGGAACCGAGTTTTCTCCCAGTACCTGCCAGTTCTCTTCGGTACCTGCCATGCACCTCCACTTTCTAGACAGTGAGCCAGAGGAAGTCGTCTCCCATCACTCCTCCCACGTTCCCTATGATTCCCGCTATGAAGGGGCTCCTTGGTCATACCCTGAGCCTGCCCTACCCCCACCATGGTACGACCATAGGGCACCACCGCCAGGTTCTATCCCACCACCCCAGTGGCCCTACTGGGATCCCTGGGCATCATATCACCTCCACACTTCTCAGGCTTCGAGCCTCACCCATGAGACCCTTAGACGATCTCTCTCAGCTATGGCATCTAGAACCTCGGAACCTCCAGAGGAGATTGTAGAGGAATAGGAGTATGGATTGCAGGAACAGGTTACCCTGAGAACCAAGATATCTTTCTTCTCCCCTGATGAAACAGTCATGCCCCTGCCATGTACATTGGTTACTTACCTTACACCAGGGGTCTCAAACATGCGGTCCGCCAAGATCCCCACAGCCCCCCCATCCCTTCCCCAGCACGCCACCTCCCCAGCCTACCTCCAGGCCAGGGGTTGGCAAACTATAGCCCTGGGCCAAATCCGGTCCCTCAGGGCTTTGGATCTGGCCCACGGATTTGCCAACCCCGGGGTGCTGAGGGCCCCGCACCGCTCTGGAAAGCGGCGGGCGCCGCTTCCCTGCAACCCCGGGGGGAGGGGGAGCAGAGAACTCTGTGAGCTGTTCTTGCCTGTGGTTACCTCCCCTGAAGCTCCCATTGGCCGGGAACAGGGAACCGCGGCCAAATGGGAGCTTCAGGGGAGGTACCCAGGCAAGAACAGCTCACTGAGTTCTCTGCTCCCCCTCTCCCCAGGGCTGCAGGGACAGGATGCTCACTCCTTCCCAGAGCAGCACGGGGCCGGGGCCAGGAACCTACCCTGGTCCTGGTGCGCACCCCTGCCAACCCAGAGCCACTCAAGGTAAGCAGCGCCGGGCTGGAATCTGAACCCCTCCTGCACCCCAACTCCCTGCTCTTAGCCCCCTACCGCACCCCAACCCTCTGCCACACCCCACACTCCCTCCTGCACCCCAACTCCCTGCCCTGAGCCCCCTGCTGCACCCCACACTCCCTCCTGCACCCCAACCCCCTGCCCTCTGCTGCACCTCAGAGGCAGGGGCAGAGTGGGGGGGCAGGGGCAACGGGGGGGGGGGGGAGAGGGGGATGATGCGGCTCTCAGGCCAACCTACGAGTCCTCATGTGGCCCTCCTGGTGATTCGAGTTTGAGACCCCTGCCCTACACTAACTGTGGGTCTTCAAGATGTGTTGTCCACATGTATTTCACTTCTGGTGTGCATGTGCCTGATGGACTGAGATCAGAATCTTCTGAACAGCAGTGTCTGTTGGGGCCACACCAGAGTCCCACAGCCAAAGACACAAAGGGCTGGGCAGACAACTGCTCTTCAGTTCCTTCACAAAAACAAAATCCAGAGTATCAAGGATTCCAAAGTGATGGGGAAGGAGAGCAGAATGTGGAACCCAAGTGGAAACTACTTCTCAAAGAACCACAGTTAGCATGGGGTAAGTAACCATTCTTTTTCTCTGAGTGACTGCTCACATGTATTCCCCTTCTGATGACTCACAAGCACTGAACTCAAGCCTGGAGGTGAGTATTCTGAGTTTACTGACTACGGGACAGCTCTGCTGAAGTAGGTGCTGGATCTGAATTCCTCTACCAAGGAGTGGTGCTGAGTGAAGGTGTGAACGGAGTTCCAGGTAGCTGCTTTAAAAATCTCTGAAACTGGGACACATCACAGTGAAGAAGTAGAGACTCCCTGAGCTCTGGTGGAATTGGTCCTAACCTGTCCAAGTGGGGCTTAAATGGGTCACTGCCTAGCATGTCTTAATACAGTCTGTGACCCATTTAGACAATCTTTGAATGGAGATCGAGCATGCTAGGAACAATTTTGGAGAATTCCTCAAAGGTTCTGTTCTCTCTAGATAGTAAGGCTATGTCTACACAGCCCTACAGTTCAGACTACAGGGGTGTGAACTGCAGCCTGTACCAGCATGCTGCACTGTAACTCCAACATGTGGATGCTGCTTGCACAAACTAAAACTCTTTAAATAGGACTATGTTAACACAAACTAGGTAACCTTATCGTTACCAAATGAGCAGTGGTGTAGACAAGCACTAAGACAGAGATCTGACAACATCCAGGGTGTGAAGTTTAGCTTCTTCCCAAGTGGTGTGAGGCAGATCACCTGATTAAGATTAAAATCAGAAACCACTTTAAATAAGAACCTTGGTAAGGTTCTAAAGTAATTTTGCTCCTGTGGAATACTACTTAAGGGGACCCCGCTGTAAGGGCTTGAATGTTTCCTATCCTTCTGTGTGAGGTTATGGCCACTGAGCAATGGTTTTCATGGATAGGTGGTACAAAGAGCAGGTCACCAAATGCTCAAAAGGAGATCCTATCAAACTTGTTAAAACAACGTTGAGGTCTCAGGAGGGCAGAGGGTCTCTGACTGGTGGTAAGACATGAAGTAGACCCTTGAGAAATCTAGCCACTGTCAAATGACAGAAGACAATGGGGCCTTCCAGAAGGGAACAGTGAGGAAAGATAGCCACAAGGTGCATTCTTAGGGAGCTTATGGAAAGGCCTAAACACGTTAAGTACTCCAGGATACTAGCCAGCAGTGCTTTCAAGGGAGACAGACAATTCTCCAATGCCTAGAGAGAGAACCTCTTCTATTTAGCAGCTTAAGTAGGTCTGGTAGAGTCCTTTCTCCAGCAAGCTAGGATGTTTTCAATGCTAAGGAGCAGTATCCATCAGTGGATGTCAGCCAGCCAACACCCAATCTATGAAATGAAGAGATGTTGTATCCAGGTATAGGACTTCTCCCTTCAATTGCATCATCACTTCTGGGTATGTTGGAAGCGTTAGGCACTGACCTAAGAACAGGAATCTATTAAAATGGTTATCTTCAGATAAATACCAACTCTCAGTCCTCAAACATGAATGGATATCCTCTACAGAATGGCTCATATGGCCATAATGTGTAGTTGGGCTATGCAATGCTGTTAACTTATATTTTCCCAAAATTTCAGAGGGAGATGAAAAGGGACAGAAGATGGGAGTCTAGCAGTAGTTATCAAGTCAGGCCAAGAAGCGATTTTAGCTTATATTTGTAGTTCAAATAGAGAGAGATGTTTATGAGAAAAATAGAACAGAAACTAACAAAAAATATGTGGGGACATGCATCATGGATGGGGGACATAAGCAGTCTGACCTAGTGGTCAGAGTGGGAGATCGACCTAGTGGTTAGAGCCAATAAAAAGAACCAAGAGTCAAAGTCAAAGGTCAGAGCCGAAGTCAGAAGCCAGGCAAGGGATCAAGGCTGGAACAGACAGGAGATGGATGGGAACAAGAGAGCAGCAGGTGTGGAGCAAGGGTGGGAATGAGGCAGGAGCAAAGCTAGGAATGATGCTGGGAACAAGGCAGGCACAGGAGATATCACCGTTGCGGGCGTAAACATTAAGCAGCTGGAAACCTGCCACTGCTATTAAATGCAGAATGGTTGGCTCCTTAGCAACCAACTGGGAAGGCCAGCCAATCAGGTGATTCTGCCTCAGCCCAGCTAGGGTCATTAACCAGCCTGAAGACTGAGCTGGCTAGCTCCAGGCTCAGCTGAGGGAACTCAAGCCTGTAGTTCCTAAGAGTTACCCTCACTTTCACAGGTGTCTTCTAGGGACCCTCGGACTGGGCTTCTTAGGATGGGTCCAATGAAAGTCCCATACTAATCCTGGTGCATGAACATTCTCTGCTGGTTCCCACAATTGGTCATCAGGACAGTAGCCGTCCTAGTACACCAAGTAATAAAGCTTGCCCCAAATTTGCTTGGAGTCAAGAATCTGTCTGATAATATATTCTTCATGCCCATAGTCTGTTATGGCAGCTGGAGGTGGGCTGGGTCAACCTGGGTAAGGGGTTTTTAAGGTAATGTTTTAAAAGAGAGACGTGGATGGGTCTTCATTGACTCTGATAATTGAAGACTGAAAGTCATCCGGCTGATTTGCTCAAGAACCTCAAATGGACCTATATGTTGGTGATAACCAGCTTACTCAATGGTAGGATTCATTTGGGAGTCCAAGTTGATTTGAGATTCCCCAGTGCTAAAGCTAGGTGCAGCCTGGCAGCATCAATTAGCACAACACTTACAGGTTTCTTTGGTGGCTTCCAAATGTTCTATAAGTTCTTGTTATCTGTGATGCAGATGAGTGACCAAGTTTGCTGCTGCTGGGACTGGGGAGTCTGTGAGCAATGCTGGTCGAAAGAAGGGTTGGAAGCCATGAATGGGATCAAGCAGGCTCTGTCGAGCAGAGGCACGGATTGAATTGTTGTAGGTGACCTCGGCTTCTGGCAGCAAGGAAATCTAGTTATAATGGTGATATTTTAGGAAGCACTGGAGTTATTGCTCTAAGATCTGGTTTACCCATTCAGTCTACCCATTGGTCTGCGTGCGCTATGCTGAAGATGTAAGGAGTTTTACACCCAGGATTTAAAAACTCATGCCCAAAACAGGAGACAAGGTGTGGACCTCAATCCAACAGCATGTTGGTCCCCAGTCCATGGAACCAGAAAACAAGCTCTAGGAAGAGATGGGCTTTTTCCAGGGAAGATGGGACCATGCAATAAGGGACAAAGCACGTCATCTTAGTTAAGAGGTCAGCTGTGACTAGCATGACTGTACAACCATCGAAGACAGATAATTCTACAGTGAAGTTGAGGGAAATGGTGGACCAGGGCTGAGATGGGTGGGCAACAGCTGAAGGAAACTGAGTGACTTCCAGCAAGGGTTCTTTGTCCGTAAACTCACGTCACAGGAATTAATGAATTTCATCACATTTGTGCATATTCCTGCCCACCAGAATTTCCATTAAATGTTTTTTGTTTTGGTTCAACCAAAGCAACTGGCAAGGGAGAAGTTGTGACATAACTTCAAAACTAGGTTGACCATCTAGGACATAAATGCTTTCTCTGTTTTAGAGAATTCCATTCTGTAGCTGGAAACGTGAACTAGGCTGGATGTCTACACTGCCCAACATCTGGTGAATCTGGATGGCAAATGGGTTGTGAAGCAGCAGCTACTGAACTATGGACATTAGGTTCCTGTCCACAGTTCCACTGACAAAATTAGACAGTTTAAAAACTGTTGAAAATGGTTTCATGCATGAGTCAACATTTTCATTCTCATGGGAGAAGGCATCCACCCTTCCATATCTTGCACCCGTGCAGCACATCACAATGAACTCAAACCAAGAAAAGAAAAGTGGCCAATGGATCCGGAGCTGATATAGATTTCTGGCAATGCAGAAATATTCTTAGGTTTTAGTGCTCCATGAGAACCTCAACTGCAAACCCAGCCCCTTCTAAGAGGTACTGCCACTCTTTAAGACATATTTTAATCGCTCGCAGCAACTTATCCTATATGTCAAGGTTTCTCTCTGCCAGGATTAATTTTCGGTAAATGAAACAGGCCCAGGGCTCGGAAAGTAACTTTGGACCAGACTGATGTGGGCTCTCACTTGGGCCTCGGACTGGCCCTTGATGAACCAGTCATGGAACCGCAGTGTCATGGGATGGACGAAGACCAACCAGCTGTGAAACAGGGGATGGAAAGCCAAGATGGTCACCAGGTGCACCTTGATTGGGGACAGCGACAGGCTCTGGTGCTTCAGATATAGCAAATAGTCCAAGATGACTTGAGCGGGGCTTCCTGCACCCGGATGCGGTGATCTGAGGCCCAACATATGAACCGCTTACATTTTGCTATGTAGGTAGCCCTGGTAGAGGGTTTCCTGCTACCCAGCAGGACCTGCTGACCACTGCCTCTCCCCTTCACAGAAACCAGGCCAACAGGTGCAGCGCCGCCAGGTTAGAATCATAGAAGATTAGGGTTGAAAGAGACGTCAGGAGGTCATCTAGTTCAACCCCCTGCTCAAAGCAGGACCAAACCCAACTAAATCAGCCCAGCCACGGCTTTGTCAAGCCGGGCCTTAAAAACTTCTAAGGATGGAGATTTCACCACTTCCCTAGGTAACCCATTCCAGTGCTTCACCATCCTCCTAGTGAAATAGTTTTTCCTAAATTCCAACCTAGACCTGCAACTTGATACCATTGCTCCTTGTTCTGTCATCTGCACCACTGAGAACTGATGAGCTCCATCCTCTTTGGAACCTCCCCTTCAGGTGGTTGAAGGCTGCTATCAAATCCCCCCTCATTTTTCTCTTCTACAGACTAAATAAGCCCAGTTCCCTCAGCCTCTCCTCATAAGTCATGTGCTCCAGCCCCCTAATCATTTTTGTTGCCCTCCACTGGACTCTCTCCAATTTGTCCACATCCTTTCTATAGTGTGGGCTTCAAAACTGGATGCAATACTACAGATGTGGCCTCACCAGTGCCGAATAGAGGGGAATAGTCACTTCCCTCAATCTGCTGGCAATGCTCCTACTAATGCAGCCTAATATGACATTAGCCTTCTTGGCAACAAGGGCACACTGTTGATTCACATCCAGCTTCTCATCTCGTAATCCCCAGGTCCTTTTCTGCAGAACTGCCGATTAGCCAGTCTGTCCCCAGCCTGTAGCTGTGCATGGGATTCTTCCTTCCTAAGTGCAGGACTTAGAAGGGTTTCTTCAGGTATGTTAGCAACAAGAAGAAAGTCAAGGAAAGTGTGGGCCCCTGACTAAATGAGGGAGGCAACCTAGTGACAGAGGATGTGGAAAAAGCTAATGTACTCAATGCTTTTTTTGCCTCTGTCTTCACGAACAAGGTCAGCTCCCAGACTGCTGCACTGGGCAGCACAGCATGGGGAGGAGGTGACCAGCCCTCTGTGGAGAAAGAAGTGGTTCGGGACTATTTAGAAAAGCTGGATGAGCACAAGTCCATGGGGCCGGATGCGCTGCATCCGAGAGTGCTAAACGAGTTGTTGGATGTGATTGCAGAGCCACTGGCCATTATCTTTGAAAACTCATGGCGATCGGGGGAAGTCCCGGACGACTGGAAAAAGGCTAATGTAGTGCCAATCTTTAAAAAAGGGAAGGAGGAGGATCCTGGGAACTACAGGCCAGTCAGCCTCACCTCAGTCCCTGGAAAAATCATGGAGCAGGTCCTCAAGGAATCAATTCTGAAGCACTTAGAGGAGAGGAAAGTGATCAGGAACAGTCAGCATGGATTCACCAAGGCAAGTCATGCCTAACTAATCTAATTGCCTTCTATAACGGGATAACTGGCTCCGTGGATGAGGGGAAAGCGGTGGACATGTTGTTCCTTGACTTTAGCAAAGCTTTTGACACGGTCTCCCACAGTATTCTTGCCAGCAAGTTAAAGAAATAGGGGCTGGATAAATGGATTATAAGGTGGATAGAAAGTTGGATTGATTGTCGGGCTCAACGGGTAGTGATCAATGGCTCCATGTCTAGTTGGCAGCCGGTATCAAGTGGAGTGCCCCAAGGGTCGGTCCTGGGGCCGGTTTTGTTCAATATCTTCATTAATGATCTGGAGGATGGTGTGGATTGCACCCTCAGCAAGTTTGCAGATGACACTAAACTTGGAGGAGAGGTAGACATGATGGAGGATAGGGATAGGATACAGAGGGCCCTAGATAAATTAGAGGAAAAAGAAATCTGAAGAGGTTCAACAAGGACAAGTGCAGAGTCCTGCACTTAGGACGGAAGAATCCCATGCACCACTACAGACTAGGGACCGAATGGCTCGGCAGCAGTTCTGCAGAAAAGGACCTAGGGGTTACAGTGGACAAGAAGCTGGATATGAGTCAACAATGTGCCCTTGTTCCCAAGAAGGCCAATGGTATTTTGGGATGTGTATGTAGGGGCATCGCCAGCAGATCGAGGGATGTGATCGTTCCCCTCTATTCGACATTGGTGAGGCCTCATCTGGAGTACTGTGTCCAGTTTTGGGCCCCACACTACAAGAAGGATGTAGAAAAATTGGAAAGAGGCCAGTGGAGGGCAACAAAAATTATTAGTGGTCTGGAATACATGACTTATGAGGAGAGGCTGAAGGAACTGGGATTGTTTAGTCTGCGGAAGAGAAGAATGAGGGGGGATTTGATAGCTGCTTTCAACTACCTGAAAGGGGGTTCCAAAGAGGATGGATCTAGACTGTTCTCAGTGGTAGCTGATGACAGAACAAGGAGTAATGGTCTCAAGTTGCAGTGGGGGAAGTTAGATTGGATATTAGGAAAAACCTTTTCACTAGGAGGGTGGTGAAACACTGGAATGCGTTACCTAGGGAGGTGGTGGAATCTCCTTCCTTAGATATTTTTAAGGTCAGGCTTGACAAAGCCCTGGCTGGGTTGATTTAGTTGGAGATTGGTCCTGCTTTGAGCAGAGGGTTGGACTAGATGACCTCCTGAGGTCCCTTCCAACCCTGATATTCTATGATTCTATGACTCTGCACTTGTCCTTGTTGAACCTCATCAGATTTCTTTTGGCCCAATCCTCCAATTTGGCTAGGTCACTCTGGACCCTCTCTCTACCCTCCAGGGTATCTACCTCTCCTTAGTGTCATCCACAAACTTGCTGAGGCTTCAGTCCACCCCATCATCCAGATCACTAATGAAGACATTGAACAAAACTGGCCCCAGGACTGACCCCTGGGTCTCTCCTCTTGATTACGGCTGCCATAATGGTTCTGGGACAGAAGATCCACCAAAGAGGCAGCTGCAACGGGGTCGCTGCCAACAGACACAGGAGCATGGCGAACCAGTGCTGACGAGGCTATGCCGGGGCTATGAGGATGACTGTTGCTTTGTCTTGCTTCACCTTGAGCAGGACTGTGTGGATTAGCGGCACTGGCAGGAAGGCGTACATGAGTGCTCCCAACCATGGGATCAGGAAGGCATCCGACAGGGAGCCCTTGTCTCTGCCCAGCAGAGAAAAGAACATGTGGCACTTCCTGTTCTGTCTGGACACAAACAGGTCCACCTGGGGAGTCCCCCACCTGAGGAAAACTAGGCTTACTACCTGGATGGAGCGACCATTTGTGATGAGACAAGAATGTCCTGCTAAGGCGATTGGCCAGGACATTCTAGGCTCCAGGCAGGTGAGAGGCCATCAAATGAATATTGTGCCACACACAGGAGTCCAAGAGGCTGAGAGCTTCCCAACAAAGGGACAAAGACCTGATGCCGTTCTGCCTAGTGATGTACTACATTGCGGCAGTATTGTCCATCAGGACCTGCACCATCCTGCCTTTTAGGTGGGGCATGAAAGCTTGGCACTCGAGGCAAATCGCTCTGAACTCCCTGACATTGATATGAAGGGCCAGGTTGTGTTGCAGCCAATGGCCCTGGGTGTTGAGCTTGCCCAGATGGGCTCCCCAGCCCAGGTCTGATGTGTCTGAGACCAAGATGAGCCAGGGTGAGGGGGTTGCGAAAGGGACTCCCTGCAGCAAAGGCTTGGGATCTGGCCACCAGTCCGGAGACAAGAGGACATGGCTCGGCACCGTGACCACTAGGTTCAGGGGGTGCCTGCTGGGAATGTACACCGAAGCCAACCACGCTTGCAGGGGCCTCAGATAAAGCCAGGCATGGCTTACCACATAGGTGCATGTGGCCCAACAGTCACAGGCAAGTGTGGGCTGTGGTGAGAGGTTGGTTCTGTATGTGGCCAATCAAGTCTGACATGGCTTGAAGGCATGCTTCTGGCAAGAAGGCCCTGGTGCGGATGGAGTCGAGAACTGCAGCGATGAACTCTACGCGTTGAACCTGCGTTAATGTGGATTTTTCTGTGTTTATTAGGAGACCAAGATCGCCGCAGGCAGAGCACACCAGATCGAGGCTCCTCTGGACCTGCTCCGGAGACTTGCCCTTGATATGCCAATCGTCGAGATACGGGAAGATCTGAACCCCTCAATGCCTCAGGTAAGCCACCACCAGTGCCACGCATTTCATGAATACCCTGGGGGCCGAGGACAGGCCAAAGGGCAGCACTGTAAACTGGAAGCGGCGCCCTGCCATATAAAGCACAGGAACGGTCTGTGCCCCGGGAAGACAGAGACATGAAAGTAAGTGTCTTTTAAATCAAAAGTGGCATACCAGTCCCCCAGACCCAGAGAAGGGATGACGGAGGCCAGGGATACCATGCAGAACTTCAACTTCATGAGAGACTTCTTGAGGCCCCGCACGTCCAGGATGGGTCGGAGCCCTTTTGCCCTCAGGATTAGGAAGTAGCAGGAATAGAATCCTCTTCCTTACATATCCCGAGGAGTCTCCTCCAAGGCCCCCAGATGTAGGAAGCTCTCGACCTCCTGAATGAGGAGCTGCTTGTGAGAAGGGTTCCTGAAGAGGGACAGGGAAAGGGGAGGACGGGAAGGAGGGGCAGCCACAAATTGCAGGGTGTAGCCCCGAGCCACTATGTCCAGGACCCAACAGTCTGAGATAACCCGTGACCAGGCCGAACGGTAAGGGAACAGATGGTCGAGGAAGGGGCGGGAGGGATCCGGGCAGTTGGCTGGAGTGTCGCTCTCAAGCACACCCTCAAAATGAGTGCTTCTGGCCAACGTGGTGTTTCGCTGAGCCAGCCTTTGCAGGAGATCAGGATGACGAAAGGCTGTGGTGGTTGAACTCAGTGTCCCTTTTCCTCGTAAGCCCCTGCTAAGGCTGCCACTGCCTAGGTGGCGGAGGAAGCCAGAACGGCTGCCTGGATGACTGCAGTGTGTGCATCCCCAGGGAGTGGAGGGTCGCCCTCGTATCCTTTAGGCTGTTCAGACGTGCATCCATTTGGTCAGAGAACAGACCAACCCTGTCAAACAGAAGGTCCTGAATCGAGGCCTGAATCTCCTGGGACAGGCTGGAGGTCCCTTCGTCCACCAGGGTAGCAAACTCCTGGGCTGCCTCCTAGGACATGGAGTCCTTAAACTTGTAGAGAGAGTTCCACAAGTTAAAATTATAGCGGCGCAGGAGGGCCTGGTGGTTTGCCACCCGAAACTAGAGGGTGGCCATAGAATAAATCTTTCAACCGAACAAATCCAGTCTCTTCGCCTCTTTGTTCTTGGGGTAGAACTGTTGGGCCCATCTGCCCCATTTGTTAGCCGCCGACACAACCAACAACCCCGGTGGCAGATAAGTGTATATGTATTTGAACCCTTTCGCGGGAACATACTACTTTTTTTCTACCCTTTTTGAGGTGGGGGGGGGGGATCGAGGACGGGGTTTCCCAGATGGTTTTGGCAATGTTCAAGACCCCTTCGTGTATTGGGAGAGCAACCGGATTGTGGTGGACCCAAAGAGCACATTAAATAATGGTTCCATCTGTTCCTCGGCCTTGAGGCCCAAATTAGCCGCCACCGTGTGGAGCAGTGCCTGATGCTCATGGAAATTGTCCGGTGGGCTAGCCCTAGAAGGCCCTGCCACTGCTTCGTCCGCAGAGGAGGAGGATGATTGGATGACAGGGAAGGTCTGGAGGTGTTCTTACCCACCGGGGAGGGAGGCCTTAGGGTGAGTACCAGCTCCTCAACCAAGGCGGTTGCCGGGATGTCCTACACCGAGGCCAGGGCTGCAGGTACCAGGGGCGTCGCTGGCAGTCTGTCTGATGCAGCGACCGAGGGCTGGCATAATATGAACGCCCCATGCATTCCAATACGGCCATTGGGTCGGCCACTGGCTCTGCTGCCAGGCCGGTGTCGAAGATGACACACCCTCCAAAGCGCAATCACGTTGTCTGGGTGACGGGCTGAATTGTGCCTCTGAGCCTGAGAAGTTGTCCACCTCCGGTGACCAGGGCGGGGTTGTGGAGGCTTGAGTCTGATGGCTCACCGTCACCACCAGAGACCGGTGCTGGGAATAGTCCGACCAGTCCTGGGGGTAGGAGAAGCGACATCAAGCCAGGGAACACCCTCAAGGTCTCGGCAACAGCGACCGACAGCAGGATGAGGACCGGTGCCAGGGATATTGACGACAACTGGGCGAGCCTCAGCACAACAAGGGGAATTGGGAGCGTGATGCCAATGGCTCGTAACGACAGGCCGGAGACCTGGGTTGGCATGCAGACCAAGAACGTGGTGACCTAGGGCTCTGTCTTGGCTCCAGAGACCATTGGTGCTTGCCTAACTTGTGTGAGGCCTTGCCAGTGGGCTTGCCCTCACAGGAAGCCATAGCTGGTTCCTTTTGCCACAAGTGGTATCGGGTGTGGTGGAGGCACTTTCAGTTCTCCTGGCACTGGGACCTTGAAGTGGGTAGGCTGAGCCATCAGCCTAGGCCCTTTAGCACTCCCCTGAGTCAGTGGGGGGTACTTATGGGGGAAAGAACTCCACACAGCTGAGCTCTTTAGCGGGCATGAGGTCCGAGCAGGGTCCTTTGTCCAAATCCCCTTGGTCAGGCTTGGCCTTCTTAGTCCTTTTCTTTGGTACTGGCAGCGGGGCTTGGTGCCGAGAGGACCCTGGTGCTGGAGGTGCACTATGCACTGAAGTTGAAGAGCTGGGTGCCGGATCGGGCCGCTCCATCTCTGAAGTTGGGCACAGGGCAGCCTGCATCAGGAGTGCCCGTGGCGTATGTCGGACTCTCTTTTTGTCGAAGGATGAAAGCTCTGGCAGATGTGACAACACTCCTTTATATGGGTTTCCCCGAGACACAAAAGACTACTCTTATGCAGGTCACTAACAGGAATAGGCCTGTTACACAATGAGCAGGGCTTGAAACACAGAGCGCGGGGCATGTCCTGCCGGGGACAAAGTCTCCGCTGGGACACAATCTAACTAAACACTTAACAGGTACTTAACTACTAATTAACAATGATTTAAACAATTTACAGGTAAAGCACAAGGCTAAACTAGACAAAAAAAAAACGCTGACTACTTGCAAAGCAAAGGACAGAGGTGCTCTGACTATCACAGGCGGTAAGAAGGAACTGAGTGGGCACAGGGCTGCCGGCGGCTGATATACCGTGCCATGAGCGCAGCACTCCAGAGGGTGCCACAGCCAGCCCTAAGGGTACTGCTAAGGCTAAAGTCTCCGACAGCCGCGCACATGGGCACGCACACACCTACAATGGAATCAACATGAACAAGCACTCGAAGAAGAATAACTGATAAATACAGTTAAGCAGTGAAGTACACAAACACACAAAAATTAGCCAATGTTGAGTCAACTCATTGCCAGAACAGATTTTGATATCATATGTCTGAACTTTTGTTTTAAGCTCAAAAAACAGCTATTTTACAAATGAAGAAGTTTAATTGTAAATTAAGTCAACTCACTTTAATTTGCCAAAGAGAAATCCCTGGACTTCACCTGCCTCATCATCTTCCTCTTCCGTTGTGTCATTTGTGGCTGAACACATGGAACACACATAAAACACAAAACAAGAAAATTACTGAGACGTTGCACTCCAACCCCCGGCCACAGCCTGGTGAAAGTGAGAGAGGGTGGGGGAGAGTTAGTGACGGAGGGAAGGGGGATGAAGCAAGCATGGGCAGGGCCTTGGAGAATGGGTGGGGTAGGGGCAGGGCCTCAGGAGAAGGCACAGGGCAGGGGTGTTCGGTTTTGTGCCATTAGAAAGTTGGCAACCCTAGTTTTTAAGCATGGTTTTCTGAAAAAGTGCTAAACATGGTTGCTTCTGGCCTACATTGCTGTACATAGTAAAACTGCACAAGTCCACTTCTAACACTTTTTGTCAGGACTGAGTGTCAGGAACCATTGGGCTGAGTTCCCTCAGTTGAGCCAGGAGCTAGCAGGTTCAAACTTGATTCCAGTTAATTAGCCCAGCTGGGCTGCAGCAGGATCATCTGATTGGCCTTCATGTAAGTTCAGCACAAGGAGCATGTCGCTGACTGCTCATCACTAGCATCTCCAACTATGATTAAGGCTGTGAGTTTGTCACGGGGGCCACGGAAACCACGGATTCCATGACTTTCTGTGACCTCCATGACTTCTGTAGCGGCTGGTGCGCCTGGCTCAGGGCAGCTCAGGCAGCCCCTGTGCCAGGTGCACCAGCTGCTGCTGGGGCAGTCTCAGGCCACTGCGCCCCTCCACCCAGCAGCAGCAGAGTTTGGGTGTTGGAGGGGGCAGGGAGTTAGGGCACAGGGTGGGGTGAGGCAGGCTCTGGGCAGCGCTAACCTGGGGGGCTCCCCAGAAGCAGTGACATCCCTCTTGTTCAGCTGCTAGACGGAGACATGCCAGGCAGCAGTGTGCACTGCCTCTGCCCAGAGCGCTAGCTTCGCAGCTCCCATTTGCCGGAAACTGCCGCCAGTGGAAGCTGTGGGGGTGGTGCCTGCAGGCAGAGGCAGCACACAGAGCTGCCGGGCCACATCTGCCTAGCAGCTGAGCGAGAGGGATGTCACTGCTTCTGGGGAGCCCCCCAGGTAAGTGCTGCCCAGAGCCCACCTCACCCCATCCAGTGCCCCAACCCCCTGCTCCCTCCCACACCCAAACTCTGCTGCTGCTGGGGGTGGAGGCATGGAGCCAGGTAGGGAGCCTGCTGGACCTGACAACCCCCTCCTCCAGCACCAGCAGGGTCTCGGGTCATGTGCTGCCGCCCACCCCCTCCCAATACCCAGGCCGCCCTGCCCCAATTTTTAGTTAAGGGTATATAGTAAAAGTCATGGACAGATCACGGGCCATGAATTTTTGTTTACTGCCTATGACCTATCTGTGACTTTTACTAAAAATACCCATGACTAAAATGTAGCCTTAACTATGATGGCTCATGTGTCTGCCTTGTACCCAGCCTTGCTCTTAGCTTGTTCCTGTTCAGTTCCAGTCTGCTCTAGCCCTGTTCCAGTGCTATTCCATTGCCCAGCTTCTGACTCTGATCCTTGGCTCTGGTTATCGACTCTTGGCTCTGGCTCTGTCACTTAGCTTGATTCCTGGTTCCTGATTCTGGCTTTGGTCCATGGCTCTGGCTCCTAGCTCCTGAACCTAGCTCTATCCTGCAGGTCAGGTATGAGCTTTGGGTGCAGGTTCCAGGTGGGGTCAGAAATAAGGGATTCAGGTTATGGGAGAAGGCTCCAGGCTGGAGTGCAGGGGGGTGAGGACTCCAGCTGGGGGTCCAGGCTCTGGGGTGGGGTCAGGGATGAGAGGTTTGGGGTTCAGGAGGAGGCTCAGGGCTGGGGGAGGGGGGAGTGCGGGGTCTGGGAAGGAGTTTGGGTCCTGGAAGTGACTGCAGGCTGGTACAGGGGGTTGGGATGCAGGAGTGGGTGCAGGGTCCTAGCGGCACTTATCGTGGCTCCCAGGAAGCAGCTGCCAGGTCCTTGCAGCCCCTGGGCATATGGGTGGCCAGGGAGGCTCCGCGCACTGCCCCCACACCCAGAGGCGCCACCCCCCGCAGCTCCCATTGGTTGCATTTCCTGGCCAATGGGAGCTGCAGAGCCAGCATTCGGGGCAAGGGCAGCGCACGGAGTCTCCCTGGCCACCCTTGCGCCTAGGGGCTGCAAGGACCTGGCAGCCGCTTCCATGAGCCATGCGGAGCTAGTGCAGGCAGGGAGCCTGTCTTAACCCCAGACCCTCACTGCGCCGCTGATCACACTTTTAACAGCCCGATCAGCGGTGCTGACTGGAGCTGCCAGGGTCCCTTTTCAACCAGGTGTTCCAGTCAAAAACCAGATGCCTGGCAACCCTATTAAAAACTGTAGTCGTAATGGCTTTCTGAATCAATGCTGAATATGGTTGGTCATGGTTTACATTTGCAGTTAAACATGATCAGCTAAACCTATTGATAACATTGTCAACAGTGGGTAATAACTTTTTTAGTATAAATCAGGCCTCAAAGTCCACACTTCACACTCCTAGAATAGATGGGAACTCTTATGACTCTAGAGTTCTGAGCCATTACTCTAACCAGGCAACATGCACTGCTGCTGCAGAAAAGGACACTGACACCTACTGCCTCCAAGAGTCAGTTTATTCTGTAAAGAAAGAATAAACTAATAATTAAATACTTATTAATTTAAGTTAGTAAATGTAGCTAACAGCTAGTAATTTAGGTATTTGCAGTTTAAAAATATCTTTTAAAAACCAAAAAAGTCAAATCATTAGAAAAGATCTCAGCCCTAAAAACAAGTTCCTCTCTAATACCATAATCTCATTTAATATCTTTTCTCATAATATTTACAAACTATTAGTACCATCCACAAGCAAAACAAAAATATTATTTAAAAGGATCTTCCACAGAAAATTCCTAACCCCAAAGCTCCTGTCAAGTACCAATCCCGGTTTAAACATTTGACACATAAATCAAAGATAGGCTTTTTTTGAGGAAGGAGTTTAACACAGATTGTTCTTGCAATGTGCGCTGAAAGTCATGAAACCAGGGCTATGGCAAACTAAGGAAGGGAGAGATTTCCACAACAATGGACCCTTCAGGTGGGAATGACCTTCACTAGTCCTGCTATTTATACCAAGAGGAGACTGTCAGGCTAAATGCCTCACGTGATTTCAAAAGTTGTGATGATACACAAGGAGAAAGTCTCTCCAACAGTCCAAAACCAAACAATGTTGGGCTTTAAAAGTAAAATCCCAATATATATAACTGCCCAGAAATCAATCAATAGCCAGATGAGATCAGCAAGCACAGGTTTAAAGTAGTTTGTACAAAACCCTTAAACCAGGCTGATGCATTCTGTTCTAGCTGCAATTTAAAGAAGTCACACCAGGAAGAACTCGCTGCAGTAATCTAACTGAAAACAAAAGAATGTGACCCCCCCCCCCAAAGTACAAAACTCTGAAAGTCTGAAGAATAATAGGTGAAAGAGTGGTGGTCTGTTGTGGTGACCAAGCTTTAGAATAACTTATCTGTAATCATAGTTTTCTGAATATATACATCATAAATTGCCACTTTGGGCTTTTTTTGTACAACACTTGAGAGATCTCTCCCAGCCTAAAGTACTAAAGCCATTTGTTTCAGCAGCATGTCTCATTTCAGTCCCTGAAAATGAAATGTGCTTCAACAGGAAAATCTTTTCCAACCAAGGAGATGAAGTTATTCTCATACTCATAAAAACTAGTACCTAGACACTGTTACTAGATACTTTAGAGATGCCTTAACAGATAGAAATAGAATACTAAAATGACGAAGATTAAAGAACCCTCAACCCATAGGGGAAGAAGGAATATGGGCTACATTATGATGTATATCTTCAGAGAACAATAGCTACTAGTAAGTAATTCCCTATCTCCTAAACATTTTTGTCCATAAACACTTCCATGGATATAGATTTCTATGTTAATTCTCAATGCCCGAGACTACTTTTGACATATCCTGTACAAATAAATAATATATGTCAACAAAATTTAAACATACTCAGAGCATTACTATCTCCAAAATTCAAGATGGTGCTAAATATTTTGAAATAGTGTCTCCAGTAACACAGTACAGAAAACAAAAACATACCTTTCATCTTTATGTCATCCAATGCTTTGTATTCTGTACTCTTTATTGCAAGTTCCACACCATATCCAGACAAATACATTTTCCTGGGGCTTGGTTTCTGTTTGAACATATTTTAACAAGTGAAAAATAGAACTTTAAAAAGTGTCCTTTATAGAAAATGTACATCATCTAATGTAATCAAGTTAAAAATGTCATGAAACAGTTGTTACTTATCAATCTGAAACTGATATTTTCAATTATTGTTCACAATACAGTTTGTTCCATCAACCAGAAAAAACAGTTACAAACCTGTTCCATAACTGTTGTTCTTTGAGATGCGTTACCAAGAGTGGAATAGATGTGTATCAATGCACCCAGCACATGGCTGTCAAACTTTTTCCATCAGCGGTACCCATTAAGGGACTCCCGCTGCTGCCATGCACCACTGCATGCAGGTAAAAGACAGAACCACCCCTTGCCTTCCTTCTTCTTGCCATAACTCTGATGAACAGTGAGTTGTAGAGTAGACATGTGCAACACACCTCAAAGAAGAGTTATGGAACAGGTTAAGGAACCCATTTCTTCTTCTTCAAGTGATTGCACATATGCATTCCATTCTCAGTGACTCACAAGCCATAAGACATGAGGTAGGATCAGAGTCTATTTCAATAAATATTGGAAAATAACTCATTCCACCCTAGCATTGTCTCTGGAGTCTTGAGCCACAGTACAAAGAGAGAGGCAAATGTAGGATCAAGTTGCCACTCTACAAACATCTGCAGTTGGAACTTGTGCCAGAAAGGCTGCCAAGACTGATTGTGACCTCACTGAATGAGCTGTGACTCTGTCGGGGGGAGCAACACTAGCCACACTGTAGTACAGGAGTTTGCAGATGTGATCAAGGAAGAAATTCTCTGGATGGAAAATGACTGACCTCTTAATCTGTCTGCCTCTGATAAGACCAGCTAGGAGGATTTACAAAAGCAACTGGTTATGTTCAGATAAAATGCCAAGGCTCTTCTGATGTCTAAGGTATGTAAATGCTCTTCCTACCTGGTTGTATGTGGTTTTGAGTAGAATACAGGCAAATAAATTGGCAGTTGACTGGAAAGAGGAAACCACCTTTGGGATGAACTTTAGATAAGGACATAGGTAAATGTTGTCCTTAATAAAGATCGTGTATGGAGGTACCACCATTAATGCCTGCAGCTCTTCTGGCCAAGGTAATGGCCACCAAAAATGCCACCTTAATTGACAAATGCAACAGTGAGCAGCTAGCAAATGGTTCAAATAGGGGCCCCATACAACTTAGCAATACTAAGTCTAAAGCCCATGGGGGAATAGGATCTTGAACTTGAGGATATAATTGACTAAGCCCATTAAAAACCCTATGGGCATTTCACCAGAGAAAATAGAGCAATTAGGATGGAATGCTAAAATAGCAGCCAGATGTACTTTGATGGAACTAACCAACAAACCATGGTGTTTCAGGTAAAAGTAGTAGCCCAGAATATGCTGTGTTATGTTGGATCATATTAAAGAAGTTCTGTATTAAAATCACAAATGAGTTTGATTCCCCATAGTTTAAATTCCAGGGTATTAGTAATTAAGAGGTCTCTTGGTTTTTTGTCTCTTATATTTACTGTTTCTCTCCCTCTTTTTGTGAAACTTACAAGCTGCTAATTGTGTTAGTACATCCTAAGACAGAGAGAGACTCAAAGCGATACTTTCTAACAACAGAAACAGCACACACAGACTCCCCGCCTTTTTGTTGTATTCATCTCGTTTTGTTAACAATTGTGATTAAAATAGAGATAGAGGATGTATGTGGATGGATGCTTGGTGTGGATAATAAATGAATGATCAGGGAGGTGCCAGCCTAAGAATCCAGTGTTGATCGGCCAAAGGAGGCATCAAGTGGAAACAACCAGAGGACACCCGGAGGGCAGAGTGGAATCCACCCAACAGCCTCAACAATGGGAGAACCAGAGAACAAGATAACATCTGGCAGCACGGAGCCGTCAGGAATATGCCATCTGCTGATTGATTCAGCAACAGCATGATGAAGCAATTCCCATAGACTGGCATAGGAATGAATTCCTATAAAAATGGACTCCAGAAAGTGAGAACTGTGGGGTCTGATTCTGCAAACCAACTTCCAGGAGCATCAGATGAGCAGCCGACAAAGTCCTGCTCCCTCCTTGTGTCCAGGCCAGCTGGCCAGTGGCTTGGCATGAGCAACTCTAAGGTTGGTAACTATGATAACAACCTTGCAGAACCTGTGTGTGTGTGTGTATGAATGAATGTGTGAATAAATATGAAATTGAATGGAATGTTATAGCTATAACTAACTGCTTACTATGATTCTTTCTGTATTCACAATAAATGTGGCATTTTGCCTTATTCCCTTTAACAAGATCCTGCTGGTTTTTATTTTACTGGTACAACAGCTTAACTGAAGAACTGGTTGGTGATACCCCATTCTGTTGAGACCAGGTGGAGAAACACCTCCATTTAGCAAGGTAAGCAGCTCTTATAGAGGGCTTTTTACTATTTAGCACAATGGTTTTTAAACCTCTACTGCAGCCTGCACCCCTTTGGGTCTCAAAATATGTTCTTGCACCCCTTATCAAAAAATGTTCTGGCACCCCTTATAAAAAATCGTTGAAGTAGGTCAGGTCCTTAAACTTGTTTGTATATTACAGTAATCGTTAAAACATGTATAATGTTAATAAATACATAGATTGGAAGAAACACAGTAGTTGTACTTACGTGCCTGTGCTTAATTTGTGTTTTCAATGATTTACCTTCTAAAAAAATCTTGCATGTCTCGCACCCCCAGAAAGGGCATCTCACACCCCCAGGGAGTGCATGCACCCCAGGTTAAGAACCACTGATTTAGCAGGACCTCTCAAACAACTTTTGAGCAAGCTTGCTCTCTCTGTCTAGCTATGGTGCATCCGTTCAGTTAAGTGAAGGAACCATAAGCTCGGGTGGAGTAGGAATCCATGCTCCTGAGAGATTAGGTCCAAGCCTAGTGGAAGTGAAATTGAAGTTTCACTGACAGCTCCAGGACTATAAGTATGGGGCTATAAGTATGACTCTGGCCTGTTCCTGTGTTATGATTAGCAATACTCTGTGCATAAGTGGGATTGGTGGAAAAGCGTAGAGGAGCCTGACTGACCACGCCAGTAAAAAGTCTTCTGTTATGGATTCTGAGCTGTGAACATGAAGAGAACAGAACTACTGACACTTTCTGTTGGACTTTGTTGCAAATAGGTCTACTTTGAGAAACCCCCACCGCTGGAAGACCAATCTGGCCACCACTTATGGTGACTAAAACAATCTGCTCAGGTGGTCTGCAAGCAGGTAAGATGCTTCTAGATTTACAGAGATGGCAAAACAGTTTCCTTCTGGACAGAGTGGAGAACAGTGGGCTCTCCCCTGCTTCTTGAGGTAAAACATTGCTGCCATGTTGTCTGTGAGGACCAGCAGGCTGCTTCCTCTAATCTGCAAGAGAAATCCTTGGCACACCAATCTGACAGCTTTCAGTTCTGACATTGGTGTGTAAAGCTAAGTCCTCTGAGGACCATAAAATCTGTATTTGTAGAAAACCCAAATGGGCTCCCCATCCCAGCGCAGAAGCATCTGTCACTAGCATGAGAGTTGGTTGTGGGAGAGCAAACAGAATGCCTACACATCCTTTGGCTGCATCTGTCTACCAATCTAGGGAGGTGAGGACATGGGAGGGCATTTTTACTACTCAGTATAACTCAAGAGCCTTTTGTCCCAAGTAATCTGGGACCAAGCACTGTGGAAGTGGGACAGACAGTTTGCAAAGGTGAAGGAGTCTGGAGAGATGAAAACTGGTAGGTCGACTTTGACTGGCTCATCAAAATGCCACTTTGTGGTTCCTGGGTGTCTTAAGGGGTGCGGATCTGGAGCAGTAGGAGTGAGAGATCTACACCTATAACCCTTTGAGTTCTTGTTTTGATAGGTCCTGCTGAGGAGGAGGAATAGAATATCACTGTGTCTGTTGTGGCCGACAGTGCTTCCTGACTGGGGCATGTGTGTACAGACCTAAGAACTTCACAGTGGCTCTAGAGTCAGTAAGTCCATGGAGCTTGCTGCCCGTCTGGTACGAGAATAGAGCAGAACCCTCAAATGGTAAACCCTGGATAGTACTGTGGACTTCATAGGGAAGACCGGAAGACTGCAGCCAGGATGATCTATGCATGGCCACTGCGGAGGCCCTGGGTTTAGCTGTCGAATTTGCTGCCTCCAGCCCCATCTGCAGTCGAGTTCTCGTGACCAGTCTGCCCTCATTGACCAGGTAAGAGAACTCCTGCCTAGAGTTCTCCAAAAAGTAGCTCCCTGAACTTTTCCATGGAACCCCGGAAACTAAAATTGTATCATCCCTACAGAGGCTGTTGGGTAGCAACATGCAGCTGCAAACCCCTGTCAAATAAATACATACTTTTTCTCTTAAAAAAGTCTAGCTGCACACTCATGTTTAGCAAACCTCTTCACTTAAATGAAGCTAAATATTAAAAGCATCTTATTCATCAGCCTGTAAAGCTTGGGGCTATCATTCTTAATAGTGTTATACTACTAAGTTCTTAGCAATCTTTGTGAGCTGAAAGTGACTTTACCATACTGCATGTTTTCAAATACTGCCTGCATAACTGCAAATAATTAATTCTGATTTTTACATTGTATTAATTTTTAATTGAGAAAAAAGATGGCAATGTTGGAATTAACAAATATTTTACATAAACCTCAGTGGAAAACACCTGCAGCTAAAACAATGCAAAATGTTACTACCTCTTTCCCAGTTTCAAAATCCATGTTAGGTGTTTCACTTAATCTAGTAAGCTTCAAAATTTGAGTACACAATGTGTGTGAATTGAGCACAGTGCAAACTTGAGATATGCCCCACCAAAAACAACAAAAATACATTTTCATGATGACAGTTTATAGTATTATTGTCAATTTGAGTTGCATACCTGAACATAATGCCGGAGAATATAAACAATTTCCTCCTTTTGCACTTTTTCAGACAAAACTGTGTGAAATTTAACAAAGTCTTTTGTACCAATTTCTGCATAAAGAATAACCACTGGAACATTTTCATTGAGTGTAGGGAACTTATGCTCCTTTTTAAACAGATATGGCCTGGGCCTGCAATTAAAAACAAATAATTCTGAAATTAGATATTGAGTTGAAATGTTACAGTAAATAAAATATCACCTTTTCCCCATTTTCTGGATATCAAACTATTACAGAAATAAAAGTAAAAGCACACAAGAGTAAAAAAAATAATAATGAAATTATCATGCTTGCTCACAAAAAGACATGAAAAGACGAACTGGTTTTCAAACTAAAGTGTAATAAAGCTGAAAATTAGCATGAACTACTGATGATTTTATTACATTTTATCAAGCCACATCTAAAGCTGTACAATAAAGATCACACAGCCTTCAGGTTTACTGCATTTGAATTACAGAAGAACCTCAGAGTCACGAACACCAGAGTTATGAACTGAGCCGTCAACCACACATCTCAGTTGGAACCGGAAATTCACAATCAGGGAGAACCTCAGAGTTAAGGACACCTCAGGAATAGAGGTTGTTTGTAACTTTGAAATGTTCGTAACTCTGAACAAAATGTTATGGTTGTTCTTTCAAACGTTTACAACTGAACATTGACTTAATACAGCTTTGAAACTTTACTATGAACAAGAAAAATGCTGTTTTTAACATTCTTAATTTAATTACACAAGCACAGAAACAATTTCCTTACCTTGTCGAATCCTTTTTTAAAAACTTTCCCTTTATTTTTTTAGTAGTTTACGTTTAACATAGTACTGTATTATACTTGCTTTTTTTTGGGGGGGGGGATCTCTGATGCTGGCTGATTGCGTAATTCCGGTTCCAAATGAGGTTCATGGTTGACTGGTCAGTTCATAACTCTGAGATTCTATTGGCTGATGACCTCCAATGGAGTGCATTGTAATGTTATGGGTTGGATTAAACCTTGCTGAAGCTGGTAGGTGTACCAGCTGCTCTGAATTCAAGGTAAGTGTAAAAAGGAACACTTTTAGGAATAAGCGCTGGCTTGAAAGGGGCTTGGAATTACGAGTACAGAAAATAAATGGTCTCCTGCTCTTTGCTTCCTGCTGTATTCAGGAAAACAGGACTTTATGTACATTCTTTGTAAAGAAACAGGACTGCATCAAAATACCTGATTCTATCATCCATTTTTCCTCCTAACTTAAACAACCCGCTAGCCCCCAAATTTTTGTTAACTGTTTGGGTGAGTCAAAAAAGAGTAACAAGTATTTAAACCTATCCTCCCCTCACAGAAACTCAGTGAAATGCAAAGTATGCCTCTTTGCATCAGGCTGGATGAATCCAGCCCTATGATTTTATTTTAATATAATATTTTGGATTCACAGTTTAATTTCTTGTAACAGTATTTATAACATTTCAAGATCAACAACAACACACTTTTCAAAATAATAATTAAATTATAAATAGAGGAGGTCTTCAAGCATAATGCATGACTTATGTGCTTCATAGAAAACAAACCAGATAAGTGTGTGCTTTCAAAATACTTGAAGTTTTTGTAGTGCAAGATTACATTTTCCTCTTTAATAATCTGTTTTTCCTTAAGACAATACATTATATTTACCTCTTAGTTGCATTCTTCAGAAGTTTTTTAATTTCATTAGTCTTACAGGTGCACTTTTCATGGATAACCACAAATGCACTGCAACCTTCTGGTGGAGGTTCATCAGCTGCAATCTCAATATTTCAACAATTACACTCAACCAATCTGCTTCAATTGCACTACAACTTAAAATTAATGCACATCTCTTTGATTAAAATAACTCATCAGCTACTATTAAGTTGTGCTTCTAATTTGATAAATTCAAAATTGAGTATATGTAAAGACAATAATTAAAAAGACTAAAAGAATAAAACCATATAAACGTTATGTTTTCTCAACAGAACAACATTCTACCAAATTCAGTTATATTTTAAAGAACATAAATATTTACATCTATTGTTTTATCTTTTTGGGGAGAGTAGGCGGGGAGATCTTCACATACTTTGCACTGGTGGAATGTATTCAAAGAAAGAGGGATTTTATTTTTGAGTTGTTGGTTGCCACGCTAATGAACAGTGATAGGTAAGTAGTCAAAAGAAAATTAAATACAATACTACTCTCAAAATTAAACAATTCACATCTGTTTTTCATTTTTCCCTGTCTTTTACCTCTATTCCTGTAATTCTTCTTGGAGCTCTGTCCTCCAAGTCCCTGGATATTTTTTAATTACCTCCTCCTACCTTCTCTCAGCTACAGCAATGGCTTTACTTTCACAAAGCAGAGCAAGAAAAAAAATGAAGAAAGTGGCTTCCAAATGGACCCACCATCACTAGAGAATGAACTTGTTGCCAAAGAGCTAAACTAAGAGACAGCTGAGGATCCCATCTTTCCTTACCTTGAAAGCTGCATTGCTACAGGAGAACAACAGGAGGAAGTATAGGCTTAGGCTGCTGGCATAAGATATGAATGATCTGAGTGTGTACTTCATTTCCTATCTTCCCCCTTCTCAGCAATGGAAGGAGGTAGAGATCAAACAGTGCTCTATCTGTCCTAAAAATGTCCAAAATATAGAGTGGGGATAGAAATGAGAACCCCACTAAGCAATGAATCCAAAATGCCAAGCACAGGAAAGATTTTCCTACTTGGGGAAAGCTTGAATTGTGAAGAGCAAAGAGACTTTATTCCCACAGCAGTACAGAAAATAAGCCTGAGCTCTGAAGTAAAAACAGATTCAATAAAACTCTCCTTTTAAAAAAGTTATATATCCCATTCAACATGAATACTTTTTCCTCAAAACTTTATAAAACTCTTTTATAAAGTACATTATAACATAACCTATTAATAACATTCATAATGTTTGGTTCCAAGTAATGTCTATTACATTCTACTGATGTCATAGACCAGGGGTGCGCAAACTTTTTGGCCCAAGGGCCACATCGGGGTTGCACAACTGTATGGAGGGTCGGGTAGGGAAGGCTATGTCTCCCCAAACAGCTGAGCCCCTGCCCCCTATCCACCCCCTCCCACTTCCCACCCCCCTCAGAACCCCTGACCCATCCAACCCCCCCCTGCTCCTTGACCCCTGACTGCCCCCTCCCAGGACCCACTGCCCCTAACCACCCCCAGGACCCCCCCGCCCATCCAGTCCCTGCCCCCACTCCCTGTCCCCTGACTGCCACGACCCCTATCCACACCGCTGCCCCCCAACAGTCCCCCCAGGACTCCCATGTCTATCCAACCCCCATGTTCCCTATCCCCTGACTGCCCCTATCTCCGAACCTCCGCCCCTAACCGCCCCCCTGGGACTCCACCCCCATCCAACTCCCCCTGTTCCCCATCCCCTGATCGCCCCCCCCCCACCAGAACCTCCACCTCATCCAACAGCCCCCCGCTCTCGTCCCCTGACTGCCTCTCGGAAACCCCTGCCTCTTATCCAACTCCCCCGCTCCCCGCCCCCTTACCATGCCGGAGCCAGCCACGCTGCCCAAGAGGAGCAGCAGGCCAGAGCGCTGCTGGCGTGGCTGCAGGGGAGGGGAAACAGCAGGGGACGGAACGGGGGCTGGCCTCACCGGCCGGGAGCCCAAGGGCCAAGCAGGACAGTCCCACCATAATTTGCCCACCTCTGTCATAGACAACAATATGATTTACTTCAAAGTATAGCTATCAAACATATAAGAACACCAAATATATCAGCTAATTTTACACACCTGTTGGAACATCTGAACAGTTGGTGAGTATGCCCTTATGGAAAGGGCAAACTTCAAGAGATTGATCTGCAAATTGGATAAAAATTGTCCTGCTTTCTTCAAGATTAAGTTGTAATAAGAATGTTCTGAATCTGTTAAAAACAATACAGGGAAGATTTTAGTATTTGGCCTCAAATAGTATGGCATATCCATTAGCATTAGGCAACATGCAAATATTACACCAGTATTGATTGCTAAAGGACCTGAACGTCTCACTTGGTGAATTCTTTTACTCAGCAAATCTAAAAGCCTCACATCAATGGGAAAAAAAGCTGCAAGTGTGAATTAAATAGCCTCATTTTCCACCTCATTTAACATTTTTCAGGAACTGACAAATCCACCCAGGACAAGAAAGGCAACAATACTTCCCTATATAGCCTCACTTACTGCCTATAATTTATTCATTTATTTCAATTTTTTCTGAATCTATCTCAGGCTCTTTGCGCTGTTCAGAAACATTTATACAAGCTATAAAGTAACTCACCTGTAAAGGGAGTTCTTCCAGATGGCTTCTGCACATTTGTTTTTGGGATGCACTATCAGTGCAGCTTGGACTAGTGGAACCTTAGAGCAGCAATGCCCACTAAAGTGCTCTCATGCCCTCTGCACCTCCCTTTGCAACGCCAAATGTTTGAAGAGCAAAACTATGAAAGGGGGTGTACCATACCAAGCATCTTAGTTCTTTCCACTGCTCCTCAGGTTGAAAGTTCAAATTAGGACTCCAGGGAAGAGAGGAAGTTGGGGTGGAGTGTGAATATGCAGATGTCATTTCATAAACTCTGTTCACAGGGGAGTAACCTTCAGTTCTTCAAATGGCCTCTGCACATTCCCATTCTAGGGAGTTTGGCAATCAGAACTCTTCCCTCCAGACAGTGGGTCCTATTTAAATAGAGATTATAATACTTCTTTATCAAATTATGCATCTGGCCTATGCCAGACTCAAGGAATAACACTTTGTAAAAGTTTCAGAGTAACAGCCGTGTTAGTCTGTATTCGCAAAAAGAAAAGGAGTACTTGTGGCACCTTAGAGACTAACCAATTTATTTGAGCATGAGCTTTCGTGAGCTACAGCTCACTTCATCGGATGCATACCATGGAAACTGCAGAAGACATTATATACACACAGAGACCATGAAACAATACCTCCTCCCACCCCACTGTCCTGCTGGTAATAGCTTATCTAAAGTGATCATCAAGTTGGGCCATTTCCAGCACAAATCCAGGTTTTCTCACCCTCCGCCCCCCCCCACACAAACTCACTCTCCTGATGGTAATAGCCCATCCAAAGTGACCACTCTCTTCACAATGTGTATGATAATCAAGGTGGGCCATTTCCTGCACAAATCCAGGTTCTCTCCAAATAGAAGGCCTGTCCAAATAGAAGGCCAGGCTCTTCTCATGTTGAGCGTATGGAGGATAGCTTCCCTATTATCCTCATGAGGTTTGGGATAAAAGGCTGGAAGTTGAATAATCTGATTCAAGTGAAACACATAAGTCACCCTTGGGAGTGAACTTTCGATGTGGTCTAAGTGTGACCCTCTCAGGGAAGAACACAGTAAAAAGGATATGTGCCATGAAACCTGCTATCTCCTCTATCCCTCTTGCAGTGGTGATAGCAATCAGGAAAGCCATCTTCAAGGAAAGGTGAGTTAGTGAATAAATGCCATGGGATCAAATAGTGGACTAGTCAGTCCTCTTAATGCTAGGTTGAGATCCCATTAGGGAGTGGGACCCTGGGTTGTGGGAAGAGGTTTGCTATGCCTTTAAAATAAATCTCTTCGTAGTTGGGTGGGAAAAGGTTGAGTATCCTTCTATCTGCTGATGGAAGGCTGCAATTGCTGCCAGATGAACCTTCCAAGAACTAATAGAGAATCCCAATTGCTTTGAAGTCAACAGGTAGTCTAGGACAACTGGTAGGGTGGCTGCAGTAAGGGTGACACCCTTGGACTGGCACCAGATCTGGAATCTCTTCCATTTCTGAAGGTAGGTATGACGAGTAGTTCCCTTCCTACTGTGTACTAGCACCTCCTGTACCTCCTCAGAACAAGATGTCTCTATGTGCTGGAACCATGAAGGAGCCACGATTGGAGTTGCAGAACCCACAGATTGGAATGGAGAGTGCATCTCTCATTCTGAGACAGGAGATAAGGAGTGATCAGGAGAGGCACTGGTGGACAAAATGCAGCTGTGACAGGAAAGGTCACCACGTCTGCAGGCCAGGTGGGAGAAAGCAGCATAATGTTTGCTTTCACTCTTCTTATTTTCAACAGGACCTTCAGTAATAAAGGGAAGGGGCGAAAAGGCATAAAGAAGGCCCTTGTCCCAAGGAAGGAGCAGAGCACCTCCCATGGAGTGTCATCAAATCCCCACCCTGAAGCAGTACTGAGCATATTTCTTGTTCTGGGAAGTAGCGAAAAGGTCTATTACTGGTGTCCCCCATTGTCAGAATATGTCGTGGAGTATCACCGATTCTATCTCCCATGTGGGAATTTGCGGTTGAGGCTGTCCACCGTCATGTCGCATATTCCCAGTGGATAGTCCGCTGATATTAGGACACAGTATGAGATGCACCAGTTCCATAGTTTTAGTGCCTCTACACACACAGGGAATGAGACCAGGTGCCTCCCTGTCAGTTTATGTAATACATGTAGGCCACACTGTCAATCATGACTTGTGTGTCTCTCTCTGATCAGTGAGAGGAAGTCAGCGCACACGTTTCTGACCACTCTGAGCTCGAGCAGGTTGACATGGAGGTATGTCTTGTCCATTTGTCCTGTATTGTGCAACCATTCAGATGGGAACTCCATCCTATGAGGGATGCATCAGGGATCAAGAATAGAGATGGGAAAGACTGTACTACCTCTTCAGAAGGAGAGACTGAGAAATATCTGATGTTGGAAGAGTGCCTTGTCTGAACGGGGTCGAGGCCAGCTCCTATGAATTCTAGCCTCTATACCAATGTTAAGGTTGGTTTTTGTTTGTTGATCTGTAGGCCCAGATTCAGAAACATGTGGCCTTAGTGATTCGTTGAGCCTTTGTGAAGGACTGTGCCCTGACAAGGCAATCATGCAGGTAAGGATAAATTGAGATGCCTTGAGAGCATGAGTGGGCTGCCACTACTGAAAGGACCTTGGAAATAACTCTGGGGACTGATGAGAGTCCAAAAGGGAGAACTCTGTACTGGTAGTGGTCCTGCCCAGCATGAATCTGACGTAACACTTGTGACTCAGTATGATGGAAATGTGCAAGTATGCATCTTGAAGATTGAGGGCAAAGAACCAATCTCCTTCCGCTAATGCTGGAATGATTGTTGATAGGATGAACATCTTGAATTTCTGCGCTTTGAGGTATATGTTGGGTGATCTAAGGTCCAGTATGGGTCTTCAACCTCCCTATTTCTTTGATAACAGGAAGTAGTGAGAGTAGAAATCTTTGCCTCACATGTATGCGGGTTATCTCAAGTGCCTATATACAAATGCAAGAAGCCTGGGAAACAAGCAGGGAGAACTGGAGGTCCTGGCAAAGTCAGGGAATTATGATGTGATTGGAATAACAGAGACTTGGTGGGATAACTCGCATGACTGGAGTACTGTCATGGCTGGATACAAACTGTTCAGGAAGGCCAGGGAGGCCAGAAAAGGTGAGGGAGTTGCACGGTATGTAAGGGAGCAGTATGACTGCTTAGAGCTCAAATATGAAACTGCAGATAAACCTGAGAGTCTCTGGGTTAAGTTTAGAAGCGTGAGCAACAAGGGTGATGTCGTGGTGGGAGTCTGCTATAGACCACCGGACCAGGGGGATGAGGTGGACAAGGCTTTCTTCCGGCAACTCACAGAAGTTACTAGATCGCACGCCCTGGTTCTCATGGGAGACTTCAATCATCCTGATATCTGCTGGGAGAGCAATAAAGCAGTGCAAGGACAATCCAGGAAATTTTTAGAAAGGGTAGGGGATAATTTCCTGGTGCAAGTGCTGGAGGAACCAACTAGGGGTGGAGCTCTTCTTCAACTGCTGCTCACAAACCAGGAAGAATTAGTAGGGGAAGCAAAAGTGGATGGGAACCTGGGAGGCAGTGACCATGAGATGGTCGAGTTCAGGATCCTGACACAAGGAAAAAAGGAAAGCAGCAGCATACGGACCCTGGACTTCAGAAAAGCAGACTTTGACTCCCTCAGAGAACTGATGGGCAGGATCCCATGGGAGAATAACATGAGGGGGAAAGGAGTCCAGGAGAGCTGGCTGTATTTTAAAGAATCGTTATTGTGGTTACAGGGACAAACCATCCCGATGTCTAGAAAGAATAGTAAATATGGCAGGCGACCAGCTTGGCTTAACAGTGAAATCCTTGCTGATCTTAAACACAAAAAAGAGGCTTACAAGAAGTGGAAGATTGGACAAATGACCAGGGATGAGTATATAAATATTGCTCGGGCATGTAGGAATGAAAACAGGAAGGCTAAATCACACCTGGAGTCGCAGCTAGCGAGGGATGTTAAGAGTAACAAGAAGGGTTTCTTCAAGTATGTTGGCAACAAGAAGAAAGTCAAGGAAAGTGTGGGCCCCTTACTGAATGAGGGAGGCAACCTAGTGACAGAGGATGTGGAAAAAGCTTAATGTACTCAATGCTTTTTTTGCCTCTGTCTTCACGAACAAGGTCAGCTCCCAGACTGCTGCACTGGGCAGCACAGCATGGGGAGGAGGTGACCAGCCCTCTCTGAAGGAAGAAGTGGTTCGGGACTATTTAGAAAAACTGGACAAGTGCACAAGTCCATGGGGCTGGATGCGTTGCATCCAAGAATGCTAAAGGAATTGGCAGATGTGATTGCAGAGCCATTGGCCATTATCTTTGAAAACTCATGGCGATCGGGGGAAGTCCCAGAAGACTGGAAAAAGGCTAATATAGTGCCAATCTTTAAAAAAGGGAAGAAGGAGGATCCTGGAAACTACAGGCCGGTCAGCCTCACCTCAGTCCCCGGAAAAATCATGGAGCATGTCCTCAAGGAATCAATTCTGAAGCACTTAAATGAGAGCAAAGTGATCAGGAACAGTCAGCATGGATTCACCAAGGGCAAGTCATGCCTGACTAATCTAATTGCCTTCTATGATGAGATAACTGGCTCTGTTGATGAGGGGAAAGCAGTGGACGTGTTATTCCTCGACTTTAGCAAAACTTTTGACATGGTGTCCCACAGTATTCTTGTCAGCAAGTTAAAGAAGTATGGTCTGGATGGATGCACTACAAGGTGGGTAGAAAGTTGGCTAGATTGTCGGGCTCAATGGGTAGTGATCAATGGCTCCATGTCTAGTTGGCAGCCGGTATCTAGCGGAGTGCGCCAACGGTCGGTCCTGGGGCCGATTTTGTTCAATATCTTCATGAATGATCTGGAGGATGGTGTGGATTGCACCCTCAGCAAGTTTGCGGATGACACTAAACTGGGAGGAGTGGTAGATACGCTGGAGGGGAGGGATAGGATACAGAGGGACCTAGACAAATTGGAGGATTGGGCCAAAAGGAATCTGATGAGGTTCAACAAGGACAAGTGCAGAGTCCTGCACTTAGGACGGAAGAATCCCATGCACCACTACAGACTAGGGACCGAATGGCTCGGCAGCAGTTCTGCAGAAAAGGACCTAGGGGTTACAGTGGACAAGAAGCTGGATATGAGTCAACAATGTGCCCTTGTTCCCAAGAAGGCCAATGGTATTTTGGGATGTGTATGTAGGGGCATTGCCAGCAAATCGAGGGATGTGATCGTTCCCCTCTATTCGACATTGGTGAAGCCTCATCTGGAGTACTGTGTCCAGTTTTGGGCCCCACACTACAAGAACGATGCGGAAACATTGGAGAGAGTCCAGCGAAGGGCAACAAAAATGATTAGGGGTCTGGAACACATGACTTATGAGGAGAGGCTGAGGGAACTGGGATTGTTTAGTCTGCAGAAGAGAAGAATGAGGGGGGATTTCATAGCTGCTTTCAACTACCTGAGAGGTGGTTCCAAAGAGGATGGTTCTAGACTATTCTCAGTGGTAGAAGAGGACAGGACAAGGAGTAATGGTCTCAAGTTGCAGTGGGGGAGATTTAGGTTGGATATTAGAAAAAAAACTTTTTCACTAGGAGCGTGGTGAAACACTGGAATGCGTTACCTAGGGAGGTGGTGGAATCCCCTTCCTTAGAAGTTTTTAAGGTCAGGCTTGACAAAGCCCTGGCTGGGATGATTTAGTTGGGATTGGTCCTGCTCTGGGCAGGGGGTTGGACTAGATGACCTCCAGAGGTCCCTTCCAACTCTGATATTCTATGATTCTATGTATGGGCACAGATTCTATAGCTCCTATGCTGAGTAGATGGTTTACCTCTTGACATAGTAGACTCTTGTGAGAAGGGTGGTTGGGAGGAGAGAGGGAGGAGAAATGGATGGCATATCCATTCTGGATTATCTCCAGCGCCCAATGTCGGAGATTATCTGTTCCCAGGTACTGCGGAATGGAGTAACACAGTCTTCAAAAGGACGGGTGAGGTCTTCCAGCATGAGGTGGCAAGGAGAGTGTTCTACAGATGCCTCAACCAACCTGTCAAAACTGGCGCTTCAAGGTGAAGGCCTGAGATGAAGTCGGCTGACATTCCCACCATTGGGGAACCTCGGTTTCTTCCTCTGTGGCTCGTAAGCTCTTTGTGACGACTACTGAGACATATATTGTGATGATCAGGGCTTAACCAGTGGCTGAGGGCTATACTTCTTCTTGTAGGCCAGCATATATATCCCTAGGGATCAAAAGAATCACCCTCAAATCCTTCAACATGTGAAGAGATGTTGAAATCTTTTCAGCAAATAAATTCATCCCCTCAAAAGGAAGGTCCTCTTTAAGGAAGCCGGACAAATGCAGCCACAAAGCCCATCTTATACGGCCAAGGAAATCGAGTGTGCCACCATGTTGGCCACATCTAATGCAGACTGGAGGGATGTTTTAGCCACCAACTGACCCTCACTGATTATAGCCTTAAGTTGATCTTTATGGGAGTCCGGAAGTTATTCAATAAAGGAACTAATTTCATAGAGTTCTGGTAGTCCTATTTTGCCAGCAAGGCCTGGTAATTTTCTGCACAGAACTGGAGGGTGGCTGATGAATATGCCTTTCTGCCAAACAGGTCCAGACATTCCCCATCTCTGTCACATGTGGTGGATTTAAACTGCTGTTGGCGGTCCTTAGAATTAACTGCATTCACAATGATGGAATTTGGAGGCGAGTGGAAAAAGAGAAATTCTGTATCCTTTTCCAGCACATAATACATTTTGTCCTCCCACTTGCATGTTGGCAGGACGGATACAGGGGTCTGCCATATGACTTTGGTGGGGTCCAAGAGTGCCTCATTAACTGGGAGGGCCACAATGGCAGAGATAGAAGAGTGAAAAATGTCCACCAATTTGTAGTGAGACTCAGTCACTTCCTGCAACTGTATTTGCAAGGCTTCTGCCACCCTATGAGATAGGGCCTGGAATGATTTAAAGCCATCAGCCATGGATGGTGGAGGAGGCACCATCACTTTTCTGAGGATGACCAGAAATGAACTTGAGGAGTGTCTTCCTCCTCTGCCCCAACTTCCTTCCCCAGCTGCTCAGGAGGGTCTGAAGCCTTCAAAGCTGCAGCTGAAGGAGGATTCTGCCTTGCCTGTTAGATGTCATACTAGGGGCCTGGGAGGCCTGCTGCCTCTGAGTCTGCCAAGAGTCCTAGTACAGCCACTGAAGGTAGCGAATCCATGGCAGGTACCACAGTTGGCCAAACCATGGAGGCTGAGGGTCAGATGGATGATACAACTGGTGCCCATAGTGAAATAAGGCTCCATATGGCAGGTAAGACCAGTGGGAACCCAAGTCCTGTTGCTCACTTTCCAACTCCGATGATAAGAAAGGTGGTGCACGGCAAGGAGATGTCTGTCAGCAAGTCCAGTGCTCTGGAAGAACTTGGTACAGGGGTAAGTCCTGTGTGCAGGACACCAAGAGATCTGTCACACACCAGAAATTAGGCGGTGTGGATGGTATTGATACCAATGGTGTTTGTCGGTGCTGAGAAGCTTGTAACGATGGAGTCGGAGATGCAAACCTAGCCATATGGTCTGCTGGTGTCACATGCACCAGGGTCAGTGCCAGTGCCAATGTCCATGCCAGTGTACCCTTGCCCGGGGTGGATCTTCCATGGCTTTCATGCCTCTGAGGTATCAGTACTTCTTTGCCCATACCCATCGGGTCTTTAGGCAGACCGATTTACTCTGTCAACTTGGTACCACGCATGTCCTGGGTACCAGCATTAGGCAGCTTCAGTGCCTTCAGCACTGATAGAGCTGGAGACTGTTTCAAGCTCGATCAGGACTCGCTATAGTGACTCACAGACTCTTTATTAGTGGTCTTGAGTGAGTGGTTCATCTCCTAGGGATCATCTGCCTTCGAAGTAGAAAGTTGCAGTGAGAGTTCTTGTTGGAATTCTGGGGCATGAAGGGCTAACTCCATGAGCAGGAGTTTGAGCCTTAACTCTCTCTTTCCTGGATCTGGGTTTCAGTTGCTGGCACCAACCACACTCTTGTGGATTGTGCTTTTCTCCCAAGCAGTGAGTGTCTGTCAGTCAATGGGATAGGTTCCTTGCAAATGAAGCACTTTTTGAAGCCTGGAGAGCCAGAGCTGGCGGTAGGCAAACCTTTTCTTCTTTTCTTTTTTCTTCTTCAAAAAACAAATAAGGTAACAAAGGAAAAGGATTCAAGGGAAGATCAAATTTACAAAACTAAAGAGTGTTAATCTCCAGCCAGGAGCTGTTGAGAAGAGGGAATGCCTATGCATGCTGGCAAATCTCGTGGCAGGTTAGGAGCAGCGCATGTGCGGGTGGGACAGACTGCTACCAAAGGTTCCGATCAATGGCTAAGGGGATACTACTCTAAGAAGCTAATGTTGTGCCAATATTTTAATAGGGTAGAGTGGGACACATTCCAGGGGCTGTTTACAGGGCCCCTGGGTTGGGACCTGGAGTAGTGGGTAGGCCTGGGTCCCTCCACCAGCCAGTGGGGAAGTGGCCTAAGACCCAAAGAGGAACAAGACTCTTTACTAGAATCCCAAGAAAGGGGCTAGATTTAAAGGGGCACAAGAGGAGCTGAAGAGAGAAGGCATTCTCCAGAAGGAGGGGCTGAATCCCACTTGAGCCAGAGAATAGGAAGACTTGTGCTTATGTTTGTTTTGGACTTGAGTACCTCAGAAGGGTTTCACTCATGCATATTGACCGTGTGACTTGGCTGGAGGCTACCGAGCCAGGTTGTCAGCTGACAGGGGGTGCCGAGAGTGGAGGGAGAGTGCAGGGTTGCACGCAGTCAATAGGAGGCACTCACAAGAGGTTCTTTTTCTTCTGTAGCCAAACTGTAGGGACCAGTCATAGTGATTCTGCATACATTGGATCCTCCTGAGCATAAACACTTGGTGTGACAGGGCACACTCTATGATTCTATGATTCTCTATGAGTGTGCCCTGTCACAGCAAGTGTTTATGCTCAGGAGGATGCAATGTATGCAGAATCACTATGACTGGTCCCTACAGTTTGGCTACAGAAAAGAAGACTGATATCTGCACTGGGACACTGATGAGCTTTTTTTTTTAACCCAATCAGGGGTTGCAGCTAGGTCTGCCCTCCCAGATATAGATGCTGACTCTCTGGGGCGGAGCACCCACGGGGAAAAAAATAGTGGGTGCTCAACACCCACCGGTGGGCCCCACCTATCAGCACCTCCTGCCTGTCAGTGGTAGCTGTTCAGTGGTGTGGAGGAGTCACTGCGGGGAGGAGTGGGGGCTTGGGAGAAAGGGTGGAGTTAGGGCAGAGTCTGGGGCAGAGCAGGGGGTCGAGCATGCCCCAGAAACTGAGGAAGTTTCCGCCTATGCTCCCGTGCACTTCAGTGCTGGAAAGTTTAGCTGGTAATGCTTCCTGAAACAGCATAGCTCGGAAGAAATTCTGATGCTCCTTTCTGGACCTGATAAAGGTGCTGATTATGGAGCAAGAGTGAGAGAGAGAGGCCACACAGCACAAACATGCATCTAAAGCAATAAATCAGCACGGCAGTAAGTGCATCTCTTGAAATACAGTTTCTTTGTCTTTGGTTTTAATATATCACATCTTCAACCCTCATCCTCAATACACCTCTGCCCAAATGGCCTAAAAAGATCTGAGGGCTTTTGCAATGTGCCTGGAAGATTAAGAAACCTGACTTTGCCAACTAACAAAGTATCAGACAACTCTTCACAAAAGTCTCTCCTCTCTGTTTCCACCCCTGACCCAAATCTGCCATTTACAGCAGGGATTCCCAAACTAGTGTGCTTGACGTTTCATAAGCTTGACATTTCATCAATTCTCTCGCTCACTAGAAATAACAATTGGAATACTTAGGTTTTGCGGTGCGCTTTTTTGCATATTGGTTGTATTAAATTGCGGGAGCATAATATTCTGCCTTACAGAAGGTTGACATGCGTGACAAGGGTATGTATTTTTTAGTAGTGAACAGAGCCGCAATCCAGAAACGCACTTAAGCACCTGCTTAACTTTAAAGATGTAACCAGTCACCTAACACGATAGTGCATAATTTTGGATGTAACTGATCTGTTGACATATGTTGCAAATTTATTTCAGAGAAACTGAGACCATTAGTTTTTATATTGCTATATGTTAATTTTAACATTTAAGTGGCAAAGTTTAAGACTGAATGGGTGATGAAAACTAGTTGGGATAAAAAGAAAATGCTGCCATGTAACGGGGGGAATTAGCTACATACCCATAATGTGTACTCCCACGTTAACTTTCAGAGAGATTTAAAAATATTTCTTTAGGTGTTAAATGTAGCAAGTTTTAACCCTTTCAATCTTCCATATCTAATTGTTTTAATATATGTTTATGTCCTGTAATATGACAATTCTATATACAGCCCAAATCTGCATTATACAAAGTGCCAGATTTAACATATTATTTACCCCTCCTCCAGACCATTGAATGAAGGTGTAAAGATGCACCAGATGTGATATGCAACATATCTGCCTGCGCTGCCAGGATATTTCCCTCTGACTTAATACACTGCATTTTATTAGAGCCTTTTGTTTATTGTCCTTTGACCAGTTTTCCATGCATGTGATATCCCTCCTGTCCAAGGAGCCTAGAAATGTTTGCAGTGGAAGAACATGGAATTTGCATTTTTGCAGAGAATCTTTTAGCTTTTACATTTTGTGAAAAAATAAAAACATTAACTATTTACTAAATTTTACATAAAGTACCAGTACCATACTTATTCCAGAGATTCTCAAACTGGGGCCCACAGAAAGCATTCTAGGGGGTGCTGAGAAGCTGGTGGTGGCAGCAGCATGGAGAGTGGCAGCTGCTGGCTGGGCACCCAGTGCTGAAGGCAGCACCGCCGCCAGCAGCAGCGCAGAAGTAAAGGTAGCATGGTATGGTATTGCCACCCTTACTCCTCCATTGCTGCGGACAGTGGTCCTGCTTCAAAGCTGGAGAGCAATTCTATTAATTTTATCATGACTGATGACACTGGTAGGCTTTGAACCTGATTAAAAATGGCAAATATATCAAGAACATTGTGTTAAACTGACTCCTCTACATATTTTGGCGAGGGAAACTAAAGTTCAATATTTCATTTTTAATGTGTAAGAACAGATTTTTAATTGTTTTTTTCCCCAAGAGAATTATTCTTTTTTAAAATCACAGAAAACTGGGATCCCTGCTCAAGCCCCAGCCATTTTGAACATTTATTAAATACAAGTGTGTGACAATGTATGTCAAATGTTTCAACAAATTTCATACAGATTGCTCTGCCTAAATCCCTTTTTATCCACTAACTTTGTAATTGATTACATACAAAAATGAAAGTTTCTCAGACATGATTTTTAATTTCTGCCCAAATTCCTCACTGCTATTGATTCCATTACTCTCACGATTTCTCTCTCAGTACCGGTTCTATCATCTTACCAAGTTTTAAAATTAGACTTACCAGAAGACTATTAGGTCTTTTTATCTTTTAAAAATAAAGCTTCCATGTTTGTGTTTTTTCCAATCCTGTAGTAGCTTTCCTAGTTCAACACTCTTCATAAGTAATTGCCAATGGGCTGGGACACAAATCCACCCACCATAATTTATATACCTCCAGTTTTCCAGCTCCCAACTTTGCATTTCCTTACCTGTTTTTAATATTAAAAGTACACTAATAAGAGCATTTTTATTTCCTAATTATCTATCTAACTTATTTTACTTTTAGAATGTTGACTTCAATCTAAGTATTTCAGCCATACTTATCATTTATTTGATCTTTGTCATTAGCTTACAGACTGACTTTTTCCAATAGAATTTGCTCTCCCCCACTTATATTAGTATTCATTTTAGCACTCATTCCATTTAAAAAAATAAGGTACTTTGGATAATACTAATTCAGCAGCACTTACGGGCTGTGTAAAAGTTTGTTTTTGTCCCCTTCCTCTATTATACCCCTCTCCCTCCCTCCCTCTCTCTCCTCCTCTCTTTGAGTAGCCCATATGAAGTCACATTGGCTGTTGCTGTTTAATTATGGTGAAGTTTAGGATGATGATTTCTGCTCAGTAGTGAACTGATCCTGTATCCTTTAAGTCAGTGGGAATTTTTCAACCAACTTCTGAGAGAGGAGAACTGTGCCCTAGAATATTTTTATTTTCCATCATATATTTTCTTTAACTCTCAAACCCATGAACTCCTGGATGCTAAGAACCAAATAATCAATATGCTGAATTCAAGTAATTAAAATAGTCACATACACCAAGCTTTTCTATTACCCTCCTGTTCTTAATAAATGTCTTATTGCCAGAAGTAGGTCCAGGGATAGCTTGTCCTCTTGTGGGAGTCTCTATATCCTCAATCATACAACTGTTCTCTATATAAAACTTAGGTGATAAATATAGCTAAAAATGGATTCAGATTTATTCTCAATAGATGTCTACATTGTGAGTCACCCATGATTATTAATTAATGGGGCTTCAATCCTGTTGTCATAAATATAAAGGGAAGGGTAAACCCCTTTGAAATCCTTCCTGGCCAGGGGAAAGCTCCTCTCACCTGTAAAGGGTTAAGAAGCTAAAGGTAACCTCGCTGGCACCTGACCAAAATGACCAATGAGGAGACAAGATACTTTCAAAAGCTGGGAGGAGGGAGAGAAACAAAGGGTCTGTGTGTCTGTCTATATGCTGGTCTTTGTTGGGGATAGACCAGGAATGGAGTCTTAGAACTTTTAGTAAGTAATCTAGCTAGGTATGTGTTAGATTATGATTTCTTTAAATGGCTGAGAAAAGAATTGTGCTGAATAGAATAACTATTTCTGTCTGTGTATCTTGTTTGTAACTTAAGGTTTTGCCTAGAGGGGTTCTCTATGTTTTTGAATCTAATTACCCGGTAAGATATCTACCATCCTGATTTTACAGGGGGGATTTCTTTATTTCTATTTACTTCTATTTTTATTAAAAGTCTTCTTGTAAGAAAACGGAATGCTTTTTCATTATTCTCAGATCCAAGGGTTTGGGTCTGTGGTCACCTATGCAAATTGGTGAGGCTTTTTATCCAACATTTCCCAGGAAAGGGGGGTGCAAGTATTGGGAGGATTGTTCATTGCTCTTAAGATCCAAGGATCTGGGTCTGTAGTCACCTAAGGAAATTGGTGAGGCTTTTTACCAAACCTTGTCCAGGAAGTGGGGTGCAAAGTTTGGGGAAGTATTTTGGGGGGAAAGACGCGTCCAAACAGCTCTTCCCCAGTAACCAGTATTAGTTTGGTGGTGGTAGTGGCCAATCCAACGACAAAGGGTGGACTATTTTGTACCTTGGGGAAGTTTTGACCTAAGCTGGTAAAGATAAGCTTAGGAGGTTTTTCATGCAGGTCCCCACATCTGTACCCTAGAGTTCAGAGTGGAGGAGGAACCTTGACATGGTGGCATAGTGGTGGGATTAACCTGAAATCATTTTGAGATTTTTTGAACTAGAAATACAGATTTTAAAAAAATAATTTTTTTTCCTTAGGAAAGGAAGTCCAGAAAGCAGCTGAAACTGAAAGCAGCTTGTTTTTTCTCTGCTTTGTGGCCAAGCAGAGACAAAAGGGGATTATCTTTGTGAATTGCAGGTTTTCTTTGCCTGGAGGCAGGGTACTTAACTCCTGCAGGGAAATTCACAGTCTTCCAACCCAGAGTTTTTTTTTTCCTAAAAGTAAATAGGGGGGGTGTGTTCTACCCATTTGCTTTTTCTTTGGGCTGGGTAAGCAGGTTTCCAAGTAGTTGGAGGTTTTTTGCTTTGATTTGGGCCCAGAGCAGAGACAAGGGAATTGTCTTTTTCTGTAGGCTGACAATCACTATCAGAGAATAGGTATTCTATTCCAGCACAGCAAAATTTTACAGCCAAGTTTTGTTTGTTTTATTTCTAAACCTCGGGTGTAAAGTTAGTTAAAAACAGAAAGGTTAGAATGACAAAATCCGCGGTTCGACTACAGCTGGAATTAGCCAAATTTCAGGCTGAGGAAAAACAAAGGGAACATGAAAGACAGATAGAACTCATGCGGCTGGAGAAGGAGGTACAGGAGGCTGCCCACAAGAGGGAAATGGAGGCAAGGAAGCATGTGGAGGAGATGGAGGGGATAAAGGCCCAGCAGAATATACCAACAAACCCTAGCAATCCTTCTCCAGGTACCACTTCCCATCCCAGAAAGTTCCCCACCTACAAGGCAGGTGATGATACTGAGGCCTTCTTAGAAAACTTCGAAAGGGCCTGCCTTGGGTACAGCATCTCTACCGACCAATACATGGTAGAGCTGAGGCCACAGCTCAGCGGACCCTTAGCTGAGGTGGCAGCTGAAATGCCTAAACAACACATGAACAAGTATGAACTGTTTAAATCCAAGGCGAGAGTCAGAATGGGGATAACACCCGAGCAGTCTCGTCAGAGGTTCAGAGCCCTAAGGTAGAAACCAGACATGTCATTTACCCGACATGCCTACCACATTGTGAAACATTGGGATGCCTGGATATCAGGAGCAAGTGTTGAATCTCCAGTAAATTTGCCCTTCCTAATGCAAATGGAATAATTCTTAGAGCGTGTTCCTGAGGAAATAGAAAGATGCATCCTAGATGGGAAACCCAAAACTGTAATCGAGGCAGGAGAGATTGGAGCCAGATGGGTGGAGGTGGCAGAGAAGAAGAAAACTGGTTGCAGTTGGAGCGGAGACCAGAAGGGACAACCCCAGACCACACCCTATTACCGGGGGCCGCCCAAGGCTCCACCTACCTCCCAAAGAACCCTCCAGACCCCTTATCGTCCCACCACCCCATTCTCCAGCAACCCACCTCGCCCCAGTGACCCGTCAGCTGGATGATGTTTTAAATGTAACAAGCTGGGGCATGTAAAGGCCAACTGCCCCAAGAACCCCAACAGATTACAGTTCATTGCACCGGAATCACACCAGAGGTCCGCAGGCCCAGATACCTCCCAGATACCTTTGGAGCGGAGGGAAACTGAGTGTGGGCAGGAAGAAGGTCACCGCGTGGAGGGACACCGGAGCACAAGTGTCAGCTATCCATGCTTCCTTAGCGGATCCCAATTTAATCAACCCAGAGATCCAAGTGACGATTCAACCCTTCAAGTCCAACTCTTTCAATTTGCCTACAGCCAAGTTGCCTGTCCAGTACAAGGGCTGGTCAGGAATGTGGACTTTTGCAGTCTATGATGATTATCCCATCCCCATGCTGTTGGGGGAAGACTTGGCCAAGCATGTGAAGCAGGCCAAGAAGGTGGGAACGGTCACCCGCAGCTAGGCTAAACAAGCCGTGAGGCCTAGCTCTGTTCTGGAAACTTCTATCAGGACCCGGTCAGAAGCGATGGACCCGGACCCCAGGCCAATGTCTGCAACAGCAGTAGTGGATCCAGTCCCAGAAACCCAGATGGAACTAGTCCCAGAACCGGAACCAGCCGAACAACCAACACCAGACCCATTGTCAGCACTGAATCCAGTACTTGCAACCTCAACACCAAAGGGCCCCACCGACCCTGAACTGGCAGCAGCCCATAACCCTACACAAGAGGCTCAGCCGGAGCCTGAATCCCAACATAGTGCACCAGCGGAGAGTGGTTCACAGTCAACAGAAACAGCTCCATCCCCTATATAGCTTCCAGAGGGACCAAGCCTAGGTCCACAATCCAATGAGGAACTGATGTCTCCAGCATCAAGGGAACAGTTCCAGACCAAACAGGAAGCAGATGAAAGCCTCCAGAGAGCTTGGACGGTGGCACGGAACAACCCACCGCCTCTCAGCTCTTCTAATCGATCCAGGTTTGTTGTAGAAAGAGGACTTTTATACAAGGAAACTCTTTCTGGTGGACACCAGGAAGACTGGCATCCTCAGAGACAGTTGGTAGTTCCAACTAAATACCGGGCCAAGCTCTTGAGCTTAGCCCACGATCACCCTAGTGGCCATGCTGGGGTGAACAGGACCAAAGACCGTTTTGGGGGGGGGGGGGTCATTCCACTGGGAGGGAATGGGCAAGGATGTTTCTACCTATGTCCGGTCTTGTGAGGTGTGCCAAAGAGTGGGAAAACCCCAAGACCAGGTCAAAGCCCCTCTCCAGCCACTCCCCATCATTGAAGTTCCATTTCAGCGAGTAGCTGTGGATATTCTGGGTCCTTTTCTGAAAAAGACACCCAGAGGAAAGCAGTACATACTGACTTTCATGGATTTTGCCCCCCGATGGCCGGAAGCAGTAGCTCTAAGCAACACCAGGGCTAAAAGTGTGTGCCAGGCACTAGCAGACATTTTTGCCAGAGTAGGTTGGCCCTCCGACATCCTCACAGATGCAGGGACTAATTTCCTGGCAGGAACTATGAAAAACCTTTGGGAAGCTCATGGGGTAACTCACTTGGTTGCCACTCCTTACCACCATCAAACAAATGGCATGCTGGAGAAGTTTAATGGAACTTTGGGGGCCATGATACGTAAATTCGATTTGGACCTAGTGTTGCAGCAGTTGCTCTTTGCCTACAGAGCTGTACCACATCCCAGTTTAGGGCTTTCCCCATTTGAACTTGTATATGGCCGTGAGGTTAAGGGGCCATTGCAGTTGGTGAAGCAGCAATGGGAGGGATTTACACCTTCTCCAGGAACTAACATTCTGGACTTCGTAACCAACCTACAAAACACCCTCCGAACCTCTTTAGCCCTTGCTAAAGAAAACTTACAGGATGCTCAAAAAGAGCAAAAAGCCTGGTATGATAAACATGCTAGAGAGCGTTCCTTCAAAGTAGGGGACCAGGTCATGGTCTTAAAGGCGCTCCAGGCCCATAAAATGGAAGCATCGTGGGAAGGGCCATTCGTGGTCCAGGAGCGCCTGGGAGCTGTTAATTATCTCATAGCATTCCCCACCTCCAACCGAAAGCCTAAGGTGTACCATATTAATTCTCTAAAGCCCTTTTATTCCAGAGAATTAAAGGTTTGTCAGTTTACAGCCCAGGGAGGAGACAACGCTGAGTGGCCTGAAGGTGTCTACTACGAAGGGAAATGTGCTGGTGGTGTGGAAGAGGTGAACCTCTCCATGACCCTTGGGTGTATGCAGCGACAGCAGATCAAGGAGCTGTGCACTAGCTACGCACCAACGTTCTCAGCCACCCCAGGACTGACTGAACGGGCATACCACTCCATTGACACAGGTAATGCTCACCCAATTAGAGTCCAACCTTACCGGGTGTCTCCTCAAGCTAAAACTGCTATAGAACGGGAGATCCAGAATATGTTACAGATGGGTGTAATCCGCCCCTCTGAAAGTGCATGGGCATCTCCAGTGGTTCTAGTTCCCAAACCAGATGGGGAAATAAGTTTTTGCGTGGACTACCGTAAGCTAAATGCTGTAACTTGCCCAGACAACTATCCAATGCCACGCACAGATGAACTATTAGAGAAATTGGGACGGGCCCAGTTCATCTCTACCTTGGACTTAACCAAGGGGTACTGGCAGGTACCGCTAGATGAATCGGCCAAGGAAAGGTCAGCCTTCATCACACATCTCGGGCTGTATGAATTTAATGTACTCCCTTTTGGGCTGCGAAATGCACCCGCCACTTTCCAAAGACTTGTAGATGGTCTCCTAGCGGGATTAGGAGAATATGCAGTCGCCTATCTTGACGATGTGGCCATATTTTCGGATTCCCGGGCAGACTACCTGGAACAGCTACAAAAAGTCCTTGAGCGCATAAGGGAGGCAGGACTAACTGTTAAGGCTAAGAAGTGTCAAATAGGCCTAAACAGAGTGACTTACCTTGGACACCAGGTGGGTCAAGGAACTATCAGCCCCCTACAGGCCAAAGTGGATGCTATCCAAAAGTGGCCTGTCCCAAAGTCAAAGAAACAGGTTCAATCCTTCTTAGGCTTGGCCGGTTATTACAGACGATTTGTACCGCACTACAGCCAAATCGCCGCCCCACTGACAGACCTAACCAAAAAGAAACAGCCAAATGCTGTTCAGTGGACCGAAAAGCGTCAGAAGGCCTTTAACAAGCTTAAAGCGACACTCATGTCTGACCCTGTACTAAGGGCCCCAGACTTTGACAAACCGTTCCTAGTAACCACAGATGCGTCCGAGCGTGGTGTGGGAGCAGTTTTAATGCAGAAAGGACCTGATCAAGAATTCCACCCTGTAGTGTTTCTCAGCAAAAAACTGTCTGAGAGGGAAAGCAACTGGTCAGTCACTGAAAAAGAATGTTACGCCATTGTCTACGCTCTGGAAAAGCTACACCCATATGTTTGGGGCGGCGTTTCCACCTGCAAACCAACCATGCTGCACTGAAGTGGCTTCACACCGTCAAGGAAACTAACAAAAAACTTCTTCGGTGGAGTTTAGCTCTCCAAGATTTTGATTTCGACATCCAACACATCTCAGGAGCTTCTAACAAAGTGGCTGATGCACTCTCCCGTGAAAGTTTCCCAGAATCAACTGGTTAAAATCGTCGTTGAGATGTGGAAAATATTGTTAGTCTTTATGTACTTGGTAGTATATTTAGAGATGCATGTGTCTTATTAACTCTGTTTTTCCTAGAGCTCCAGGAAGAAATCCCAGCCAGTGTTTCACCCTAGCTGAGATTTGGGGGGCGTGTCATAAATATAAAGGGAAGGGTAAACCCCTTTGAAATCCCTCCTGGCCAGGGAAAAGCTCCTCTCACCTGTAAAGGGTTAAGAAGCTAAAGGTAACCTCGCTGGCACCTGACCAAAATGACCAATGAGGAGACAAGATACTTTCAAAAGCTGGGAGGAGGGAGAGAGAAAAAGGGTCTGTGTGTCTGTCTATATGCTGGTCTTTGTCGGGGATAGACCAGGAATGGAGTCTTAGAACTTTTAGTAAGTAATCTAGCTAGGTATGTGTTAGATTATGATTTCTTTAAATGGCTGAGAAAAGAATTGTGCTGAATAGAATAACTATTTCTGTCTGTGTATCTTTTTTGTAACTTAAGGTTTTGCCTAGAGGGGTTCTCTATGTTTTTGAATCTAATTACCCGGTAAGATATCTACCATCCTGATTTTACAGGGGGGATTTCTTTATTTCTATTTACTTCTATTTTTATTAAAAGTCTTCTTGTAAGAAAACTGAATGCTTTTTCATTGTTCTCAGATCCAAGGGTTTGGGTCTGTGGTCACCTATGCAAATTGGTGAGGCTTTTTATCCAACATTTCCCAGGAAAGGGGGGGTGCAAGTATTGGGAGGATTGTTCATTGCTCTTAAGATCCAAGGGTCTGGGTCTGTAGTCACCTAAGGAAATTGGTGAGGCTTTTTACCAAACCTTGTCCAGGAAGTGGGGTGCAAGGTTTTGGGAAGTATTTTGCGGGGAAAGACGCGTCCAAACAGCTCTTCCCCAGTAACCAGTATTAGTTTGGTGGTGGTAGTGGCCAATCCAACGACAAAGGGTGGACTATTTTGTACCTTGGGGAAGTTTTGACCTAAGCTGGTAAAGATAAGCTTAGGAGGTTTTTCATGCAGGTCCCCACATCTGTACCCTAGAGTTCAGAGTGGAGGAGGAACCTTGACATGGTGGCATAGTGGTGGGATTAACCTGAAATCATTTTGAGATTTTTTGAACTAGAAATACAGATTTTAAAAAAATAATTTTTTTTCCTTAGGAAAGGAAGTCCAGAAAGCAGCTGAAACTGAAAGCAGCTTGTTTTTTCTCTGCTTTGTGGCCAAGCAGAGACAAAAGGGGATTATCTTTGTGAATTGCAGGTTTTCTTTGCCTGGAGGCAGGGTACTTAACTCCTGCAGGGAAATTCACAGTCTTCCAACCCAGAGTTTTTTTTTTCCTAAAAGTAAATAGGGGGGGTGTGTTCTACCCATTTGCTTTTTCTTTGGGCTGGGTAAGCAGGTTTCCAAGTAGTTGGAGGTTTTTTGCTTTGATTTGGGCCCAGAGCAGAGACAAGGGAATTGTCTTTTTCTGTAGGCTGACAATCACTATCAGAGAATAGGTATTCTATTCCAGCACAGCAAAATTTTACAGCCAAGTTTTGTTTGTTTTATTTCTAAACCTCGGGTGTAAAGTTAGTTAAAAACAGAAAGGTTAGAATGACAAAATCCGCGGTTCGACTACAGCTGGAATTAGCCAAATTTCAGGCTGAGGAAAAACAAAGGGAACATGAAAGACAGATAGAACTCATGCGGCTGGAGAAGGAGGTACAGGAGGCTGCCCACAAGAGGGAAATGGAGGCAAGGAAGCATGTGGAGGAGATGGAGGGGATAAAGGCCCAGCAGAATATACCAACAAACCCTAGCAATCCTTCTCCAGGTACCACTTCCCATCCCAGAAAGTTCCCCACCTACAAGGCAGGTGATGATACTGAGGCCTTCTTAGAAAACTTCGAAAGGGCCTGCCTTGGGTACAGCATCTCTACCGACCAATACATGGTAGAGCTGAGGCCACAGCTCAGCGGACCCTTAGCTGAGGTGGCAGCTGAAATGCCTAAACAACACATGAACAAGTATGAACTGTTTAAATCCAAGGCGAGAGTCAGAATGGGGATAACACCCGAGCAGTCTCGTCAGAGGTTCAGAGCCCTAAGGTAGAAACCAGACATGTCATTTACCCGACATGCCTACCACATTGTGAAACATTGGGATGCCTGGATATCAGGAGCAAGTGTTGAATCTCCAGTAAATTTGCCCTTCCTAATGCAAATGGAATAATTCTTAGAGCGTGTTCCTGAGGAAATAGAAAGATGCATCCTAGATGGGAAACCCAAAACTGTAATCGAGGCAGGAGAGATTGGAGCCAGATGGGTGGAGGTGGCAGAGAAGAAGAAAACTGGTTGCAGTTGGAGCGGAGACCAGAAGGGACAACCCCAGACCACACCCTATTACCGGGGGCCGCCCAAGGCTCCACCTACCTCCCAAAGAACCCTCCAGACCCCTTATCGTCCCACCACCCCATTCTCCAGCAACCCACCTCGCCCCAGTGACCCGTCAGCTGGATGATGTTTTAAATGTAACAAGCTGGGGCATGTAAAGGCCAACTGCCCCAAGAACCCCAACAGATTACAGTTCATTGCACCGGAATCACACCAGAGGTCCGCAGGCCCAGATACCTCCCAGATACCTTTGGAGCGGAGGGAAACTGAGTGTGGGCAGGAAGAAGGTCACCGCGTGGAGGGACACCGGAGCACAAGTGTCAGCTATCCATGCTTCCTTAGCGGATCCCAATTTAATCAACCCAGAGATCCAAGTGACGATTCAACCCTTCAAGTCCAACTCTTTCAATTTGCCTACAGCCAAGTTGCCTGTCCAGTACAAGGGCTGGTCAGGAATGTGGACTTTTGCAGTCTATGATGATTATCCCATCCCCATGCTGTTGGGGGAAGACTTGGCCAAGCATGTGAAGCAGGCCAAGAAGGTGGGAACGGTCACCCGCAGCTAGGCTAAACAAGCCGTGAGGCCTAGCTCTGTTCTGGAAACTTCTATCAGGACCCGGTCAGAAGCGATGGACCCGGACCCCAGGCCAATGTCTGCAACAGCAGTAGTGGATCCAGTCCCAGAAACCCAGATGGAACTAGTCCCAGAACCGGAACCAGCCGAACAACCAACACCAGACCCATTGTCAGCACTGAATCCAGTACTTGCAACCTCAACACCAAAGGGCCCCACCGACCCTGAACTGGCAGCAGCCCATAACCCTACACAAGAGGCTCAGCCGGAGCCTGAATCCCAACATAGTGCACCAGCGGAGAGTGGTTCACAGTCAACAGAAACAGCTCCATCCCCTATATAGCTTCCAGAGGGACCAAGCCTAGGTCCACAATCCAATGAGGAACTGATGTCTCCAGCATCAAGGGAACAGTTCCAGACCAAACAGGAAGCAGATGAAAGCCTCCAGAGAGCTTGGACGGTGGCACGGAACAACCCACCGCCTCTCAGCTCTTCTAATCGATCCAGGTTTGTTGTAGAAAGAGGACTTTTATACAAGGAAACTCTTTCTGGTGGACACCAGGAAGACTGGCATCCTCAGAGACAGTTGGTAGTTCCAACTAAATACCGGGCCAAGCTCTTGAGCTTAGCCCACGATCACCCTAGTGGCCATGCTGGGGTGAACAGGACCAAAGACCGTTTTGGGGGGGGGGGTCATTCCACTGGGAGGGAATGGGCAAGGATGTTTCTACCTATGTCCGGTCTTGTGAGGTGTGCCAAAGAGTGGGAAAACCCCAAGACCAGGTCAAAGCCCCTCTCCAGCCACTCCCCATCATTGAAGTTCCATTTCAGCGAGTAGCTGTGGATATTCTGGGTCCTTTTCTGAAAAAGACACCCAGAGGAAAGCAGTACATACTGACTTTCATGGATTTTGCCCCCCGATGGCCGGAAGCAGTAGCTCTAAGCAACACCAGGGCTAAAAGTGTGTGCCAGGCACTAGCAGACATTTTTGCCAGAGTAGGTTGGCCCTCCGACATCCTCACAGATGCAGGGACTAATTTCCTGGCAGGAACTATGAAAAACCTTTGGGAAGCTCATGGGGTAACTCACTTGGTTGCCACTCCTTACCACCATCAAACAAATGGCATGCTGGAGAAGTTTAATGGAACTTTGGGGGCCATGATACGTAAATTCGATTTGGACCTAGTGTTGCAGCAGTTGCTCTTTGCCTACAGAGCTGTACCACATCCCAGTTTAGGGCTTTCCCCATTTGAACTTGTATATGGCCGTGAGGTTAAGGGGCCATTGCAGTTGGTGAAGCAGCAATGGGAGGGATTTACACCTTCTCCAGGAACTAACATTCTGGACTTCGTAACCAACCTACAAAACACCCTCCGAACCTCTTTAGCCCTTGCTAAAGAAAACTTACAGGATGCTCAAAAAGAGCAAAAAGCCTGGTATGATAAACATGCTAGAGAGCGTTCCTTCAAAGTAGGGGACCAGGTCATGGTCTTAAAGGCGCTCCAGGCCCATAAAATGGAAGCATCGTGGGAAGGGCCATTCGTGGTCCAGGAGCGCCTGGGAGCTGTTAATTATCTCATAGCATTCCCCACCTCCAACCGAAAGCCTAAGGTGTACCATATTAATTCTCTAAAGCCCTTTTATTCCAGAGAATTAAAGGTTTGTCAGTTTACAGCCCAGGGAGGAGACAACGCTGAGTGGCCTGAAGGTGTCTACTACGAAGGGAAATGTGCTGGTGGTGTGGAAGAGGTGAACCTCTCCATGACCCTTGGGTGTATGCAGCGACAGCAGATCAAGGAGCTGTGCACTAGCTACGCACCAACGTTCTCAGCCACCCCAGGACTGACTGAACGGGCATACCACTCCATTGACACAGGTAATGCTCACCCAATTAGAGTCCAACCTTACCGGGTGTCTCCTCAAGCTAAAACTGCTATAGAACGGGAGATCCAGAATATGTTACAGATGGGTGTAATCCGCCCCTCTGAAAGTGCATGGGCATCTCCAGTGGTTCTAGTTCCCAAACCAGATGGGGAAATAAGTTTTTGCGTGGACTACCGTAAGCTAAATGCTGTAACTTGCCCAGACAACTATCCAATGCCACGCACAGATGAACTATTAGAGAAATTGGGACGGGCCCAGTTCATCTCTACCTTGGACTTAACCAAGGGGTACTGGCAGGTACCGCTAGATGAATCGGCCAAGGAAAGGTCAGCCTTCATCACACATCTCGGGCTGTATGAATTTAATGTACTCCCTTTTGGGCTGCGAAATGCACCCGCCACTTTCCAAAGACTTGTAGATGGTCTCCTAGCGGGATTAGGAGAATATGCAGTCGCCTATCTTGACGATGTGGCCATATTTTCGGATTCCCGGGCAGACTACCTGGAACAGCTACAAAAAGTCCTTGAGCGCATAAGGGAGGCAGGACTAACTGTTAAGGCTAAGAAGTGTCAAATAGGCCTAAACAGAGTGACTTACCTTGGACACCAGGTGGGTCAAGGAACTATCAGCCCCCTACAGGCCAAAGTGGATGCTATCCAAAAGTGGCCTGTCCCAAAGTCAAAGAAACAGGTTCAATCCTTCTTAGGCTTGGCCGGTTATTACAGACGATTTGTACCGCACTACAGCCAAATCGCCGCCCCACTGACAGACCTAACCAAAAAGAAACAGCCAAATGCTGTTCAGTGGACCGAAAAGCGTCAGAAGGCCTTTAACAAGCTTAAAGCGACACTCATGTCTGACCCTGTACTAAGGGCCCCAGACTTTGACAAACCGTTCCTAGTAACCACAGATGCGTCCGAGCGTGGTGTGGGAGCAGTTTTAATGCAGAAAGGACCTGATCAAGAATTCCACCCTGTAGTGTTTCTCAGCAAAAAACTGTCTGAGAGGGAAAGCAACTGGTCAGTCACTGAAAAAGAATGTTACGCCATTGTCTACGCTCTGGAAAAGCTACACCCATATGTTTGGGGCGGCGTTTCCACCTGCAAACCAACCATGCTGCACTGAAGTGGCTTCACACCGTCAAGGAAACTAACAAAAAACTTCTTCGGTGGAGTTTAGCTCCCCAAGATTTTGATTTCGACATCCAACACATCTCAGGAGCTTCTAACAAAGTGGCTGATGCACTCTCCCGTGAAAGTTTCCCAGAATCAACTGGTTAAAATCGTCGTTGAGATGTGGAAAATATTGTTAGTCTTTATGTACTTGGTAGTATATTTAGAGATGCATGTGTCTTATTAACTCTGTTTTTCCTAGAGCTCCAGGAAGAAATCCCAGCCAGTGTTTCACCCTAGCTGAGATTTGGGGGGCGTGTCATAAATATAAAGGGAAGGGTAAACCCCTTTGAAATCCCTCCTGGCCAGGGAAAAGCTCCTCTCACCTGTAAAGGGTTAAGAAGCTAAAGGTAACCTCGCTGGCACCTGACCAAAATGACCAATGAGGAGACAAGATACTTTCAAAAGCTGGGAGGAGGGAGAGAGAAAAAGGGTCTGTGTGTCTGTCTATATGCTGGTCTTTGTCGGGGATAGACCAGGAATGGAGTCTTAGAACTTTTAGTAAGTAATCTAGCTAGGTATGTGTTAGATTATGATTTCTTTAAATGGCTGAGAAAAGAATTGTGCTGAATAGAATAACTATTTCTGTCTGTGTATCTTTTTTGTAACTTAAGGTTTTGCCTAGAGGGGTTCTCTATGTTTTTGAATCTAATTACCCGGTAAGATATCTACCATCCTGATTTTACAGGGGGGATTTCTTTATTTCTATTTACTTCTATTTTTATTAAAAGTCTTCTTGTAAGAAAACTGAATGCTTTTTCATTGTTCTCAGATCCAAGGGTTTGGGTCTGTGGTCACCTATGCAAATTGGTGAGGCTTTTTATCCAACATTTCCCAGGAAAGGGGGGGTGCAAGTATTGGGAGGATTGTTCATTGCTCTTAAGATCCAAGGGTCTGGGTCTGTAGTCACCTAAGGAAATTGGTGAGGCTTTTTACCAAACCTTGTCCAGGAAGTGGGGTGCAAGGTTTTGGGAAGTATTTTGCGGGGAAAGACGCGTCCAAACAGCTCTTCCCCAGTAACCAGTATTAGTTTGGTGGTGGTAGTGGCCAATCCAACGACAAAGGGTGGACTATTTTGTACCTTGGGGAAGTTTTGACCTAAGCTGGTAAAGATAAGCTTAGGAGGTTTTTCATGCAGGTCCCCACACCTGTACCCTAGAGTTCAGAGTCGGGGAGGAACCTTGACACCTGTAAATCTGCCCTTTATTTCTTTCCATATTATGCATAACTAGTATTTTTCTTTTAATTTTGCTATTTTAATCAACACTGCAGTATTTATATACACGATAATCATTGTGTTTTGTGACCATGTGAGTCTAATTATTTTATTATAGAGTACTTCAGGGTATTAGGTTCACCAGAGTCATCTGATGGTCCAAGAATACATTCAACAAGAGTTATGAGTGGAACAATTTTTTTCCCACAGAAATACGTGTTTCTAGAGTAAATATTCACACGCAACAATTAGCTTCACCACAGGCATTTGGGTAAGCAGAAATCATTCTTAGTAAGACTCACTTCTTGCACTCCTGTCCCTCTTGAATTCCCTAAATAAGCTCCATTTCAGAGCCCTCACACAGGGTAGAAACCTTCCCAAAAGGAGAAGGGCAAATATGCTGTGCATTCTCAATGATCTCAAGGTCACATCATACCATATATCAGACAGACAGGCTCAGCAATGTCAGACATTGTCTCTAGCAGCATTGTGTTCTGGGGCAGCTATATTTGAAGCCAAAACGAGCTTTAAGCAGTCATGTAAAGGGGATGCTGCTGCACAAAATAAGATGTCACTGTGGCAGAAGAGCCTCTACCAAGGAGCAGCTGCAGAGTAAGTCTTTGCATAACGAAAATTAATGTGTTAATAAGAAGATTACAATTATATTTAGTACAAGGTGTTTGATTAAAACATGCTTTTTAAATACTTACCTCTTTGCTTATAAATTGTTAATTCTCGTACGGTTTCCAAAAACTGCCAAAACTTCTCATTATCTTCTTCTGCAATAAATTCGCTGTTTAAAAATAAATAACATTAATTTGTCCATATGGTTTTGTTCAAGTGTACAGCACAGTAAAATCTACATGATGCTACTTTTAAACTATATAGCAATATAGGAGTGCTATTAAACTATAGTCTTGCAACCTTTTATGGTAAAATAATGAACGCTGACCTAGTTGTATCTTTTTCAGTTAAAGTAAAAGTCAGAATCAAATGCTTTCAGTGTGACTCAAGCTCAGCAATCAGATCTGCAGAGTAAAATTAAATAAGTTGGATTTATTCCTGTAAAAGGTACTAGTCAATTTTATTTTTGTTTCACATACATGTCAACATACAAAATATACATTTTTTATACATATTTGCTTTGCAAAAATGAAAATGCACATTTAATCAATTGAGAATTTTTAAATTATTGTCACTGATACAGTTTGTAATTACCTAGCTGGAGATCCACGGGTGGTCTCCAATCCGTACAGAGCCTTAAAGATTGATAGTTTGTTACCACCACAATAGTGGAGGACAGTTATTAGTTTTATTGCAAAGAACTGAAGTCCTCTCAATTTAACTCAGGTCACTCTTTCTAATCACACTTTATTGTTAAAAGGACATCAACTGAAAATTTACCTATTATTATTATTACTACTTTGTTTCCAATGTTTCTAGATGAAGAGTTGTAAATGTACAAAGCAGTCAATTAATCAGTTTCCCTTTTTTATGAGTCTCTTTCACACACTAAGAGGAGAGATAAAAGTTATAAAAATGGCAAAGTATGATTGTAAATCCACATTTAGTGATAGAGGCACTAAGGGCATATATGGTATTGGAAACTAAATTTAACTTTTTTTAAGTTAAACTGAAACTGAGGTGATTTCAAGCTAACAGTATCACTTTAAGTGTGCTGGTTTTGTTTTATTAATATTAAAACTATACACATTTATCCACCCTCTGCTGACTCCTTGATATGCCTTTGCTGCATTTGGGAGGGGAAAGTTATTTTACTCGGAAGATTATGTAAATTAGCTGGTTGTTGCTCCTCAGTTTGACCTGCAAAACATGTGACCAGGGGAAAATATAACAACTTTTATATACTATACCTTAAAAATTACATAGTTTGTTAATTCATGCAACTATAGCGCTATGTAAATAGCCAACAGCATCCATTTATGTCCCTTAAAGATGCGAACTGCTATGCCAGTAAGAAGTATTAGGGCAGATACCTCTCAATTAAGAGACCACAGCCACGTTTCAAGCCTTAAATCAATCATTAACTATTAGGGATTAGGAGATGCTTTTTCCAGGGGGTTAGATGAGAAAAGGAGGCAAATAATCTCATGATGCATGTTCCTCATGCAGGTTTCAGAGTAGCAACCATGTTAGTTTGTATCCGTAAAAAGAAAAGGGAGGACTTGTGGCACCTTAGAGACTAACAAATTTATCTGAGCATAAGCTTTCGTGAGCTACAGCTCACTTCATTGGATGCATTCAGGGGAAAATATAGTGGGGAGATTTTATAGACACAGAGAACATGAAACAATGAGTGTTACCATACAGACTGAGTCACTCTTGTTACAGTCTATATGGTAACACTCATTGTTTCATGTTCTCTGTGTCTATAAAATCGCCCACTGTATTTTCCACTGAATGCATCCAATGAAGTGAGCTGTAGCTCACGAAAGCTTATGCTCAGATAAATTGGTTAGTCTCTAAGGTGCCACAAGTCCTCCTTTTCTTCCTCAAACAGCCACCTATAACGGCATATTCAGTCGAGTATCCTCTTTCTGATACAGAGCATAGGGCTGATCTAGTATGGTGGCAATTCCCTCTTTTCTCTTCCCAGCAGTAACTACTAAATGGGGGCGGGAGGTTACTACTGAGAGGCTGAGGCGTCTCAAAAGGATCACCCACAACTACTGGACAACCAGAAAAACTTGCCCCGCTCAAGACAAAACTCGCGTTATAGGGAGCCTCGCCCTCCCGCTCGAGGGGGAAGCGGCACCGGAGAGCGAGAGTCCCCGTCGCGGAAGCCAGGGATCCCCCATGCCCCACAGGCCGCGTCCGCCCCCGGGGCCGGGCCCCGCGGCGAGGGAGCGTGTTACCCGCACGCACCTCGCCTCCAAGAGCAGGGAGGTCGCCGGCCACTTCGCCGCCAGACGGGCCGTCACGGCCTTGGGGGAGGCTGGGGCCCCGCACGGGGGCGGCCACGCGCACAGCAGTAGCAGCAGCAGCCGCCGCCGCGCCGCGGCCATGGGGACAGACGGAGAACGGGCTGCCGGGGAAGCGGGGCGCGAGGGCTCAGCCGGGACCCCGCCACGCAAGGGAGGAACGCGGCGGAGCGGACAAGCCGCGCCAACGCAGCGCTTTTACCGACCTCCCTCCCACCTCTCGTCGCCGGCCCAGTTGATTCATAAACGAGCCCCGGCACCCTGCCCCCATTGGCCTGGAGATGCGCTCTCTCTCTCGCTATTGGCCACCCAGAGGACCAATCAGAGCAGCCAGCCTAATGACCTGCGTGGCGAACACAGGCGCCAGCTCCTCAGCGCCGGTAGGCGGCGCTCGGAAGGGGGCTGGCGCGAGAGGCGGGGCCAGGCTCGGGCGCCGCATGGACTGTTCGGCGGGGACCGTTTGCTCCTTCTTCGCAACTGCCAGCGCGAGCTGCCTCCTCCACGGATCGGCGGTTGGGCCAGTTAACTCCCCCCACACCTCGCCACAAGGGGAAAGGGGCGTGGAGGGAGGGGAATGCTCCCGACCAGCAGGGCTGGCGCCCCCACGAGATGGTCTATCGCCAGTGGGGGACAGCATGCTGCCCACCCACCCCCATCCCACGCGTGCGCTGAACCTGAGGGGACCCGTTATTTACATCGGCTGCAAAGGACCGTTTGGGCGGAGTTGATGGAAAGTTATTTGTACCAGGCGGTTGCAGTCTGGGGGCTGCTCTCCCCTTCCCAAACGTGGCAAAAGGGAAGAGGGGTCCCCGCTTCTTAGACAGGAGGTTCAGAGTGTTGCCAACTCTTAATGATTTTTTTTATTGCAAAACTCAGCGGGGGGGAAGCAGGGTTCAGCTGTGGAGAGACTGTGGAGAATCTCAGCTCTCATTTTAAAAAAATACGTTTCTAGCCCTCATGGTTGTGGACAAAGTATGAAAAGGTGAAGCAAATTATGCCTAAGAGGCTCAGAAAGACAAAGGGAAAAATTAAAGTGCATTATTTTTAAAGCCAGTCTCATGATTCTGGGGGTCTGACTCCAAGTTCTTGAATTCCTGATGCTGGCAGTACTGTCCACAGAAGGGCCAGGGTCTGAAAAAGCTACTGATTTTACATGAAATAAAGGAATTCCACAACCTTTTAACTAGCATACATTTCTGTGTCCCTCATTTTGGGTCTTGGTCACACATTGTGTCCTACATTTGGGCTTTGGTAGGCTGAGAGGTATGTGGACAGCCAACATTGCCATGAATATAATGGCAATCATCAATTTAATATCTCACAGACATACCACCTTTTAAATCTATTTCAGCCACAACATTTTTAATGTGGGTTTTCAGAGCTCATTGGTCCCATAATCTGACAGTTTTGCCAACTTGCAAATGGTCTTGTGTGTTTTTTAAGCCCCAACATTTGGAGTTATTTGATTAGGTGAGAATCTCACTTTTATTTTTTTTAAAAGTTTCTGGCCATCATGATTGTGGGGAAAACTGTGAAAACACAAATCCTGACAGATTCAAAAAACAGAAAGCAAATAGAAAGAAACCAAAATATTGTATTTGTTTCCAAGTCAATCTTGTGATTTTCTAATTCATGATTTTTTTTAACACTTTGGGTTGGCAATAGTGCATCTGTGTTCAAAAATTAGTTGAAATTGTCTGTCTGGACTCAACTATACCTATTTTTTTGTTATCTGATAAGTGTTTTCTATGTGAGTACTAAAACCTAAGTACTGTCAAGTGGGAAAAGGTTTTGTATTGCTGTCTCAGCTGTCCTGAGGCATCTCTATTATTTAATATTTATATTGCAGTAGCACCAGAGGCCACAATCAAGATCAGACAACATTGTGAAGGAGGCTGTGAAAAGAAATTCAAAGATGCAGTCTATACCCCAAACTACCTACAACCTAGGGCCCAATGTTGTGAACAGTTATGCGCATGCTTAGCTTTAAGTAGTCCATACTTCCCAACATTCTCAGAATGAAAACCAATGGATTATAGATTTGCATATATCTGCATAAATTTACATTTTGGATATATTTAATAGCTCCATACCAGAATACAGAGATGGTGGTTGGGGATGGAGTGGGAAGAGACAAAGAGACTCTAGCACTTCATTCTGTCTCCCTTTGTACTGTCAACATCAGCATTTCATTCTCTTCTCCCACTCTTCCCTCTCTGCCAAAGAAAATATTTAATTCTTCTTTTCTCCAACACCAGTTTCATTCCAAAAATACTACAGCCCAATTTATATTTTAAAATACATTCTGTTCTCCACTGTCAACCATAACTTTCATTTAGAAAAAAACAACACACACTTTTTTCATTTTTAAAACACCCCCACATTCTTTCCCCTCAACATTTTTTAAAGATACTTTCAATTTCTGCCATCTCACAAAAATGTTGTTTGAAATCGAAGCCCATCTCAGATCCAGTCTCATAATTTAAAAAATATACACTCCCCAATCCAATCTAATTTTTAAAAAAACCCACCATCCTCGTGAAATACAATCAGTTTTATTATCTGCACTGCAAACCTCCCCCACCCACACCAGTTCTATTTAACCCGGCTATGAAGGGGACAGGAGTTCTGCTCCATTTGCTTACAGACCAGGACCACATATGGGACCACTGAACAGCTCTGACTGGCTTCCCTGCCCCAAGAGAAAAGGGAATGGGCAGCCATATTAGACAGTTATTTATTGTATTCAAGGTTATTTCCTGCCCTGTAGACAGATCTACAGAAGAGTCTGAAAAACTATAGCCTGAAAAACTATAGAATACCAGAGGAGTTAGAAGATCTGGTAATTACATTCAGGTCCATAGGACTTCTCATCTGCTTAAAGCCAGGCACATGTGTCTTTATAGAATCAGGGCCTAAGAAGGCAGATGACGTGCTAGGAGAGGGATACAATCAAATGTATAAAGATTGGTGGAACATTAGTATTTTTAATTATTATAAACAAATTAAAATAACTGCCAGCTATTCCTAACTGGCACCCCAATCTATCCATCATTAGCTGGCTGGTTCTTTAGAAGTATCACAGCCAACATAGGTTTGAATGTTATACCAATAAAATAAAAACCAGCAGGATCTTATTTAAGGGGAAAAGGCAAAATACCACATTTATTGTGAATACAGAAAGAATCATAGTAAACAGTTAGTTATAGCTATAACATTCCATTCAATCTCATATTTATTCACACATTCATTCATTCATACACACACACACGTTCTGCAAGGTTGTTATCATAGTTACTACCAGCCTTAGAGTTGCTCATGCCAAGCCACTGGCCAGGTGGCCTGGACACAAGGAGGGAGCAGAACCTTGTCGGATGCTCATCTGATGCTCCTGGAAGTTGGTTTGCAGAATCAGACCCCAAAGTTCTCACTTTCTGGAGTCCATTTTTATAGGAATTTCTTCCTATGCCAGTCTATGGGAATTGCTTCATCATGCTGTTGCTGAATCAATCAGCAGATAGCACATTCCTGACAGCTCCGTGCTGCCAGATGTTATCTTGTTCTTTGATTCTCCCATTCTTGAGGCTGTTGGGTGGATTCCAGTCTGCCCTCCGGGTGTCCTCTGGTTATTTCCACTTGACGCCTTCTTCAACTAATGGACACTGGATTCTTAGGCTGGCACCTCCCTGATCATTCAGTTATTAACCACACCAAGCATCCATCCACATACATCCTCTATCTCTATTTAATCACAATTGTTAACAAAGCAAGATGAATACAACAAAAGGGCAGGGAGTCTCTGGGTGCTGTTTCTATTGTTACAGAGTATTGCTTTGAGTCTCTCTCTGTGTGAGTAGTTGTTGTTACAAAGAATTGCTTTGAGAAATGTACTAACACAATTAGCAGCTTGGAAGTTTCACACATAGAGGGAGAGAAACAGTACCAAAAACCAAGAGACCTCTTAATTAGTAATACCCTGGAATTTAAACTACGGGGAATCAAACTCATTTGTGATTTTAATACAGAACTTCTTTAATATGATCCATCATGAAGAGCAATTTGAAAGAAGGATGGGTGTAGGTTTTACAGATAAAATCTTTGTTTGGTTTTCATGTTATAAATTTATATTACGGAATCTGGAACCTTCCTTCCTCTCGTGTTTTGGGAAACACATTTTTGGGTTTGTGTAGTTTTTGGTCTTGCTCCCACGAAATTTATTGTACTGCACCACATTATTAATTTGGTTAAAGTAAGGATTTCTAGTATAAGTATTGGCAGTACAGTCATCTCAGTGGTATCAGCTTTTCTCCATGTGAGATTTAATTTATATAAGTTCATTTCATACTTGATATATAGTCTATATTTTTGCCCTTTTTGATATTCCTGGAATGATTACTTAAGCTATATCAATCGTTATCAGGATGTATAATTTCCTTACATGTGGTATTTTCAACCTCAATACACTATCTTTGATCTTCTAATTTTGTATTATTCTAAATATCATCAGTGTTTCTAGTGCAAGGTCAAATAAGTGAAATGTAGCATCCTGTAGGATTGTAATATGTATCAGTTCACGGTGACAGATGCACTCTACTCTACCAACTACTTTTTATATATGAAACGTGATGGTCACCTTTTGATAGTTTATATTTATTAGGTTGATGAAAATTCTGCCTGAACCTAAATTTTTAATAGATTGCATCCTTTCCATCTCAAGTTGTTATCTTGTTAGATTTTATAAGGTACTGTAGAAATGAATGAGTCAGGTCAATAAATTCTCTCTAGGTTATGGAAGTATAAAGATATCCATGAACTCAGTGGCTGCAGAAAGTTGTGTTTGTGGATTAATGAGTAGTTCTGAACCAGTGATCCAGTATTTGAGTGTGTGCTGTGCTATAGGAAATATTTGGCCCAACTGTCCTGTCTGTTAGGACAGTCGTCTCCAAACTGGGGTGCGCGCAGCAGAAGCGCCGCTGGATGGCACTCCGCCGTTTTTTTTCTTTGGCAGTAGCTCGGCATGTCCATGGCTGGTGTTCCCCTCTGGCAGCGCATCTGCAGCAGGTCTTCCAGTCTTCTTCCGTCAGCTGCGAGTCTGCGCCAGGTCTTCCGGTCTTCACCCTGGGGGTGCGTGAGCCAAAAAGTTTGGAGACCACTGTGTTAGGATACCATACTCCTCCATCAGTTTTGCTACAGTCTTTACAAAGAACTAAAAGAAGAGTTGGAATAGGTGAACCTCCCCGCTACCAGTTTAGAAGCATTTATGGATGCATGAATGGCAACTGGAATACAAGAGTGACTTAGCCAAGACCAAGGCTTAGCCTTCAGTCCTGAGCAAGCTCAGCCTTTGGCAAGCCTATGCAGACTGATACAGTATGGCCCTGATTATTCCCAGACAAGTGAGAGTGCAGAAGATAGGAGAACCTCTCCTTCTATTGTGGAGGAGCAAGACATCAGTATTCATACATCATGTCAAACCCCCTGCTAGCCTGATGTCAGGGAAAAGACTACCCACACACCCAGTAGGGGTCCTAAGCCCTGTGCCACCAGGGAGAAACCTCAAGATTGTTAAACCAGGAATCTCCATCCATCCCCACTTCCACAGATTCCCTGCAACTGCAGATCTCACAGGTTGGGCAGGTCTTTCCCATATGGTGGGCCTTGCTTTACTCAGGAGCAGGTCCCCGGTCTTCCAGTACACCTAAGGTTACCCCAGTTCTGGTAGAAAAAGGAGAAGGGTCTCTACTGGCTTTGGGCCTAGTTACACAGGAGACTGCACTGCTGGAAGTGATGATTGGGGAACACGGGGAAGTCCTATGCTTTAACCTTATTTCCTCACTGCATTTCACCATGGTATTTGAGGCATCCTGGCTAATCCGTCACGATCCCCATGTTCTGTGGTTCCAATTTCCTTCCCATCAAGCTTCTGTAGCAAGAGTCTTACCTTCTCATTCAAGAATTTGGAATGCTGGAAACCAAACTGAGGATTCCGCTGCATTAACCCGGATGTTTCCCCACATGGTGACCACCCTATCGGCCAGAAATGCCAACACTACATGATGAACCATGTGTTTCTGCAAAGTACCTAGACTTTCAGGATGTCTTTAAAAAGCAGAACTCAGACTCACTATTCCTGCATTGTGTTTACAATTGACGCATTGACTTTCATCTTGAAACCAAAGTTCCATTTGGGTGTATATATTCTATGTCTGAACCAGAGCTAGCAGCATTAAGGGAATACCTTCAGGAAAACCTAGATAAAGGTTTTATCCACTACTTTACCTTCCCTGTAGGCTCCCCAGTACACTTAGTTGTTGTTCTTGTTTTTACACAAAAGTGTACGCTCTAAGGGCACTCAAACAAATAACAATATGTAATTGGTATCCCTTACTGTTAATCCCAGCACTCTTGGGCTGAATATGGCTTGGATGTTAACCAAACCAGACCTTAAAAGAGCATATAACCTAGTTCAAATCAGAATGGGGGATAAGTGGAAGACAGCCTTAAGAATTAGGTATGCACACTTTGAATATTTGGTAATGCCCTTTGGACTCATCAGTGCCACCGCCACTTTCCACCACCTTGTCAAAGACATATTTGGAGATATCCTAGACCAGTTAGTGGTGGCATAGCTTGACAATATTTTAATCTACTCCAGTGATCAAGCAAGCCACAACCATCATGCCCTTGAAGCTCTTACATAATTGCACCAGCACAGGTAGTATGCAAAACTGGAAAAGTGCATATCTGATCAATCATCTGTCAAATGTTTGGGGTTCATCTTGTCATCTGATGAACTATGGATGAATTCTCAGAAAGTATCAGCAATTTGGGATTGGACGGAATCCAGAGCATCCAAAAATGACATGGGGTTTGACAACTTTTACAGAAGATTTATTCCAAACTTCTCAGAAGTCACAGCCCCAATAACTGCCATCCTCTGTAAACCTGCAAGATTTCACTGGCCTGCAGAGGCCCACCAAGACTTTGAATGTGTGAATATAGCTTTCATGTCTGCCCCAGTGATGGTCCACCTTGATCTTGACTAACCCATGATCCTTGAGGCTGATGCCTCTGATGTCGCCATCCAGTAGTACTATCCCAAAGAATGGGGCCCATTGTGTGTATTTTTCACAAAAAATTACTCCAGCCGAACATAATTATGAAATAGCAGATAAGGAGTTACTTGCTATCAAGGCTGGATTTGAGACAAGGTGACACTATATTGAGAGGGCCAAACACCCCATCCTAGTCTTAATAGATCATAAGAATCTAGAATACCTATGATCTGCCAAGGCACTGAACCAGGGGAAGTTATATTGGGCCCTATTCTTTTTAAGATTCAATTTCACACTCACATACCACCCATGCAACAAGAACAGAAAGACTGTTCATGGAAAGGGGAATATTAATAGAACCTGCAAAACCCTGAATAATCATCACCAGGCATATTAAAACCACATCATTTCATTTATGGATCTGTAGCCCTAGACTTTCTTAGCAAATGTCCAGCAGCCCTTCCAAATTATTTTTTTTAAACTCATAACCTCATCCAAGGAGGATCTCCCAAGTACTACCTTACATCACTATTTCTGGGTCAATGACCACCTCCATGTCAACAGCCACCTACACGTCCTCAATGCTCCTCCAAGATGAGGTGCTGTGCATATATCATGACACCCCCTTGGCAGGTCACTTTGGACAATTCAAGACTTTGCATGCTGTGGCACATTTGTTCTGGTGGCCACAAATGCGGGATGATGTCCAATCCTGCGACAACTGTGCTAGAACAAAAACGCTCTTGAGCAGACCTTGTGGCCTCCAAATGTGAGGTCTGTCGGGGTGCCTGGACATAAATGGGAGTGACTCAGGTCATTCTCTTCTTTAAGTTTTGTCTAATGGAGATTCAGTCCTGCCTGGAATATTGGCAGAGGGATAGCTCAGTGGTTTGAGCATTGGTCTGCTAAACCCAGGGTTGTGAGTTGAATCCTTGAGGGGGCCATTCTGCCTCAGGCTGCTCTCCCAGCCAGCAGCACCATGAGCACCCATGAGATGATGATAGCTAGCAGTCATACTGCACTGTCTGCTGCCAGCCTACCCCTTGCTCCCTCGTGACAGCAACGGCTGACAATCATTTTGCGCCTTTTTCTGTGCAGGCGCCATATTGCTATCAGCATCGTCATTCACCCGCCGCTTCCGCTGCCACTCTGCTCTTCTGCAGACGCCATACCACGGCAAGCATGGAGCCCACTCAGATCACCGTGGCAGTTATGACTGTTCTAAACACCACGCATATTATCCATCAGTATATGCAGAACCAGAACTTGCAAAATCAGGTGAGTAGGCGATGGCAGCGCAGTGAGGAGGACATGGATACAGACTTCCCTCAAACTACGGGCCCTGGCAGTGTGGACATCATGGTGGTAATGGGGCAGGTTCATGCCGTGGAACGCCGATTCTGGGCCCGGGAAACAAGCACAGACTGGTGGGACCGCATAGTGTTGCAAGTCTGGGATGAGTCCCAATGGCTGTGAAACTTTCGCATGTGTAAGAGCACTTTCATGGAACTTTGTGACTTGCTTTCCCCTGCCCTGAAGCGCTCCAATACCAAGATGAGAGCAGCCCTCACAGTTCACAAGCGAGTGGCGATAGCCTTCTGGAAGCTTGCAATCCCAGAGAGCTACCGGTCAGTTGGGAATCAATTTGGAGTGGGCAAATCTACTGTGGGGCCTGCTGTGATCCAAGTAGCCAATGCAATCACTGAGCTGCTGCTATCAAGGGTAGTGACCCTGGGAAATGTGCAGGTCATAGTGGATGGGTTTGCTGCAATGGGATTCCCTAACTGTGGTGGGGCGAAAGACAGGACCCATATCCCTATCTTGGCACTGGAGCACCAAGGCAGCGAGTAAATAAACCGCAAGGGGTACTTTTCAATGGTGCTGCAAGCACTGGTGGATCACAAGGGACGTTTCAACAACATCAGTGTGGGATGCTGGGAAAGGTACATGACGCTTGCATCTTCAGGAACTCTGATCTGTTTCAACAGCTGCAGCAAGGGACTTTCTTCCCAGACCAGAAAATAACCGTTGGAGATGTTGAAATGCCTACAGTTATCCTCGGGGACCCAGCCTACCCCTTAATGCCATGACTCATGAAGCCATACACAGGCAGCCTGGACAGTAGTCAGGAGCTGTTCAACTATAGGCTGAGCAAGTGCAGAATGGTGGTAGAATGTGCATGTGGACGTTTAAAAGCACGCTGGTGCAGTTTACTGGCTTGGTTAGACCTCAGCAAAACCAATATTCCCATTGTTATTGCTGCTTGTTGTGCGCTCCACAATATCTATGAGAGTAAGTGGGATACGTTTATGGCGGGGTGGGAGGTTGAGGCAAATCGCCCGGCCGCTGATTACGTGCAGCCAGATACCAGAGTGGTTAGAAGAGTACAGGAGGGCACGGTGCGCATCAGAGAAGCTTTGAAAACCAGTTTCATGACTGGCCAGGCTATGGTGTGAAAGTTCTGTTTGTTTCTCCTTGATGAAAACCCCTGCCCCTTTGTTCACTCTACTTCCCTGTAAGCTAACCACCCTCCCCTCCCACCTTTAATCACCTTTTGCAGAGGCAATAAAGTCATTGTTGCTTCACATTCATGCATTCTTCATTAATTCATCACACAAATAGGGGGATAACTGCGAAGGTAGCCCGGGAGGGGCTGGGGAAGGAGGGAAGGACAAGGCCACACTGCACTTTAAAACTTATTGAATGCCAGCTTTCTGTTGCTTGGGCAGTCCTCTGGGGTGGAGTGATTGGGTGTCCGGAGGCTCTCCCACCGCGTTCTTGGGCGTCTGGGTGAGGAGCCTATGGAAATTTGGGAGGAGGGTGGTTGGTTACACAGGGGCTGTAGCGGGGGTCTGTGCTCATGCTGTCTTTCCTGCACCTTAACCATACACCAGAGCATATCAGTTTGATCCTCTAATAGCCTAAGCATTGACTCCTGCCTTCTGTCAGCAAGCTGATGCCACCTATCATCTTCAACCCGTCACTTATTATCTTCAACCCGCCACCTGTTCTCGCATTCATGTTGTGCTTTCCTGGACTCTAACATTGTCTGCTTCCATGCATTCTGCTGGGGTCTTTCAGTGTGGGAGGACTGCATGACCTCAGAGAACATTTCATCGCAAGTGCGCTTTTTTCGCTTTCTAATCTTCGCTAGCCTCTGGGAAGGAGATGATAGTGTGAGCACTGAAACATTTGCAGCTGTGGGAGTAAAACAAAAGGGAAAGTAGTAGTTAAAGAGACGCATTTTAGAGAACAATGGGTAGACTCTTTCAGGGTGAACCTTCCTGTTAACATTACATAGCACATGTGCATTCTATACAAGGTCGCATTTTGCCTTTTATATTGAGACTCTGCTGGTTTGGTGTGAGAGATCACACATGCAGGGCCGGCGGGCAACAGAATTCGGCTTGCAGGCAGCCATGGTAAGCCACAGTCTTTTGGCTTCTTTAACCTTCATAACATGTGGGAATGGTTTCAAACAGCAGCACCCTCATTTCCAAACAACCGTTGGGTTGGCCATTTAAAATGGGTTGGCCATTTAAAAGGAGGGGCTGCAGTTTTCGGGTTAACGTGCAGCATAAACCCAACTAACCCCCCCCCCCCACACACACACCCAATTCTCTGGGATGATCACTTCACCCCTCCCCCCACCGCACGGCTAACAGTGGGGAAGATTTCTGTTCAGTCACAGGCAAACAGCCCAGCAGGAACAGCCACCTCTGAATGTCCCCTTAATAAAATTACCCTATTTCAACCAGGTGACCATGAATGATATCACTCTCCTGAGGATAACACAGAGAGATAAAGAACGGATGTTGCTTGAATGCCAGCATACACCGGGACCATATGCTGCCATTCTTTGTTATGCAATAACTCCAGACTACGTGCTACTGGCCTGTGGTGGTAAAGTGTCCTACCATGGAGGACGGAATAAGGCTGCCCTCCCCAGAAACCTTTTGCAAAGGCTTTGGGAGTACATCCAGGAGAGCTTTATGGAGATGTCCCTGGAGGATTTCCGCTCCATCTCCAGACAGGTTAACAGACTTTTCCAGTAGCTGTACTGGCAGCAAATTAATCATTAAACACACTTGCTTTTAAACCATGTATTATATTTACAAAGGTACACTCACCAGAGGTCCCTTCTCTGCCTGGCGGGTCCGGGAGCCTGCCTTGGGTGGGTTTGGGGGGTACTGGCTCCAGGTCCAGGGTGAGAAACAGTTCCTGGCTCTCGGGGAAAACAGTTTCTCCGCTTGCTTGCTGTGCGCTATCTTCCTCATCACCAAAATGTGCATCCCTGTTGCATGATAATCCATTGACGGAGTCAAAGCACAGGGGTGGGGTAGTGGTGGCTGCACCCTCTAGAATGGCATGCAGCTCATCGTAGAAGCGGCATGTCTGGGGCTCTGACCCCAAGCGGTCATTTGCCTCTCTGGTGTTTTGGTAGGATTGCCTGACCTCCTTAAGTTTCACACAGCACTGCTGTGGGTCCCTGTTATAGCCTCTGTCCTTCATGCCCTTGGAGATTTTTTCAAATGTTTGGGCATTTCGTCTTTTGGAATGGAGTTCTGATAGCACGGATTCGTCTCCCCGTACAGCGATCAGATCCCGTACCTACCTTTCAGTCCATGCTGGAGCTCTTTTTCGATTCTGGGACTCCATGATGATCACCTCTGCTGATGAGATCTGCACTCACCTGCAGCTTACCATGCTGGCCAAACAGGAAATGAGATTCAAAAGTTTGTGGGCCTTTTCCTGTCTACCTGGCCAGTGCATCTGAGTTGAGAGCGCTGTCCAGAGCAGTCACAATGGAGCACTCTGCGATAGCTCCCAGAGACCAATACCATTGAATTGCGACCACGCTACCCCAAATTCGACCCAGCAAGGTCGATTTCAGCGCTAATTCCCTCGTCGGGAGAGGAGTACAGAAATAGATTTTAAGAGCCTTTTAAGTTGAAGTAAATTGCTTAGTTGTGTGGACGGGTGCAGGGTTAAATCGATCTAATGCTGCTAAATTCGACCTAAACTCGTAGTGTAGACCAGAAATTGCACTGGCTTAACCTAAATTGGTTTAGTTAAACCAGTGCAAATTTTTTGTGCGGACACCATAATATCAGTTTTAAACTGGTTATATTGGTTTATCTTGTATCTGCGTATGTACTGTGTGTAACTCATGTAACAAAACAAACCACACCATTTTGCATCATGTGAAATGTGAAAAGATATGATCCACTGAAACCTGACCTAACAGCTTTACTCAGCTTTCACTCAGTCCGTCTTCCATCAAATTCAAATTTTGGTAATATTATTAGCAACTGATTAAGAAAGAAAGGCCTTTATGAGTTAAATATTTCCTCCTAAAAATTGCTGGGCACATTTCCTGAATTTGAAATAAAATACTTATTGCAGGGAGTATCACTGGATGAATGGGCCTTTATATACTGAGTATAATTAAGGTCAACTTATAAGTATTTTTCATTAATGCAAATAACATTAATATTTTATATTCTTTCAAATTAATCTAGTTATATACAATTCTATTTTTTTATGTTTTACACACTGCTCATTATAATCCACAGTGGAGACAGCTTTAAAAATCAATGTAAAAAATAACAGCTACACATGAATGAAAGAGCAAGAAAGTGCAGCCACAAGCTATTATGCATATAATGAAAATGGATTTATTCCTCCAGTCTAGCATTTCCTTCTATTATTAAACCATTAAGAAGGTCTCTTAAGTTCAATCCAAATTGGGAAAGACAGACAGACAGACACACACACACACTATCCAGTGCAAAAATATGTTAATATTATGAAAATTAAACTCACAAAAGGTAAGGAAATTGAGTTATGATTCACATAGCTCATCCTCCTCACACATATAGATGGCAGTATGATGTATTAGTCTATAAGTTATAAAATGTCTGCCTTAATATATACATGACATTTGGTAGAATCATTGTCATTATGGTAATTATAATTTTTAAATTCCTGAGGTGTGCATAATATTGCATTTGCAGGATTTTTTGCATTTTGCATTTCCTTGTTTTAAACACAACCATAAACAAACAAAAACAGGGCGTAAGTTCACATTTAAATAAAAGAACAGTGTAGTGCCCTGTATCAACATGAGATGGAGCATTCAAATATGCATCTATTTGTAGCTTTGCACCTGTGTACTTAAGTGATTGCAGATAATTGAGAATGATTACCAAATATGTTTCCACATATTGCAGATAATTAGACTTACAGAAACACACTACCTTTAGAATATAATAATGCAGATAAACTTTTTTGGGAAAATGCAAATGTTATTACAAAATGAGGTTAATGTAATTCGCTGAGGAGTGTCTCATATATCTATGTGACAGGTATCTCTGTCATCAGAGTTTGGTTGCTGCTGTCAAAGAAGTTCTTACAATATGTGCAGTCCAAACATTTCAGCATTGAACCTGATAGTGAAATTGACTATAAAACAAGTACAGTAGAACCCCAGAGTTATAAACACCAGTTACAAACTGAGCAGTCAACCATACAGCTCATTTTGAACTGGAATTACGCAGTCATCATCATCATCAGAGACAAATAAAAAAAGCAAATATAGTACAGTACTGTGTTAAACATAAACTACCAAAAAAAAAAAGAGGAAAAGTTTAAAAAAGATTTGACAATGTAAGGAAACTATTTCTGTGCATGTTTCATTTAAATTAAGATGGTTGAAAGCAGGATTTTTCTTCTGCATAGTAAAGTTTCAAAGCAGTATTAAGTCAATGTTCAGTTGTAAACTTCTGAAAGAACAACCATAACGTTTTGTTCAGAGTTACAAACTTTTCAGAGTTACGAACAACCTCCATTCCTGAGATGTTCTTAACTGGGAGGTTCTACTGTATATGCTCTAATGTGGTATTGTGAAAAGAATGGCCACAAAAATAAGGTGTATTATAAATTCAAGCCAAGCCAGAACAAAGCATCACAATTACCTAGTGAAAGTTCTTCACCCAGTTTTGGAAAATCAGTGGTATCAGGCTGAAAGGGCAATTCTTGTAGGTACAAAGAATAGTCCCCCAGCTTTTGTTTAGATCTGGGCAGATGAAAAGCTTCATGGAGACATGGCTATTGAATGTGTGTTAGTCAGGGCTGGCTCTAGGTTTTTTGCCACCCCAAGCACTGAGAGTGCAACTGCCCAAGCAAAAAAAAAAAAAAAAAAAGGATGGCTAGAATCCACCCCTGGAATTGTGCCGTCCCAAGCACATGCTTGCTTTGCTGGTGCTGATGTTAGTGACTCCAAAGTGAACAGGAATTGTAGACAGTGACTCAAATTTAACAGTTATTACACCAGTTACATTAAAAATGTTCGGGCAAAAATGATCCAGAACTGAACAACTTATTTGGTTTCAAATGGAGACAGTGACTAGAGAACATACACCCATACTAACTGAGAAAACTTGGGGTTTAAAATTGGACCTCTAGAACTGGAGGAAGAGATCTGAATAGCTGAGATAGTGGATGAGCTAATATATGTGTTGCACCCTGTAACCTCCATATTCATCATATATGGTTGTGATATTTCATACAAAGCATGCCATGTAAGATGATATATGAAAGGTCATGATCTGCTGAAATCCATTGTTCTGTCAAAATATGTGTATCAGTGTGTATGAAGTTACGAGATTTTGCTGTACGGTTATTAAAATATGTTGTAAATTTGGGAGTCATCTACTGTTAGTTCTCCAGTGACAACAAAGGAGGTGATCCACACAAAGGTGAGTGTTAACCAACCATTAATCATTGGGGGAATTGTAAACTAGGGATTTACAATTCTGTAAGAGAAGCACTGGGTTAATTTCTTTCCAGGGACAAGGACTAAGAGTATAAAATAAGGGATAGTGGCATCATGAGGGTACCTTTCTCCTTCCCCACCTATGCTAGAAGCAACAAGTACTCTGAGAAGACAGACTTGAACTGAGGAGACTGGTCCCACGCTTAAAGGGAAAGCCTGTGTATTAAGGATTGTAACCTACCTGCAACATCCCATGGGATGAGAAAAACAGCTTGATCCAAATACTGCTTGGTCTAATAAGGTTCAGCATTTAGACTGTGTGCTTACCTTTTATTTTCTTTGGTAACTATTTCTGACCTTTTGTACTTAACACTTATAGTCACTTAAAATCTATCTCTCTGTATTTAATAAAGCTGTTTTATATTTTACATAAAACAGTGTGTTTTGGTTGAAGTGCTTGGGAAATCTCAGCTCAGTTTACAAAGTCGGACTAAGTAATGAATTTACACTGGTCAGGCTTTTCTAACCAGGGCAAGACGGTATAGTTCTGGGGTGCAAGGCTGGGGGCTTGGGAAACTTGCTGGTGCCTTTCTCTGTTTGATTCAAGAGTGGCTCAGGGAGTATTCATGCGATTTAGGTGGATGTGAGGCTCCACATGCTGTTGTACTGAGTGATACTGCCCAGAGGGGTTTTCTTGTCACTAGCAAAGCATTGGTTGGAGAGGTAAGGGGGCACAACAGTACCCCAGTTCCAGATTGTACCCCAGCGATCCTGTCACAATATGGTCTGGATTTTATTGTGGTTCATGCATGATAAGTGCCTGAAAAGTATATTACTAAACTGGTGTACTCCCCAGACACTCACAGATAAGCAGTGCTTTGTAGCAATCTGTTCATACAATAGACATTTCATTTGTGGATTTGCAAATATTGCAGGACTGTTGGTTGGGTTGAGTAAGACAATTTGTGTGGCTACTAGAGTATGAGTTGGCATTTGCAGAGTTAAAAAAATCACTTGGGGCCACACCTGTTTTAGCCTATCCATTTTTCAGAAATCTTTTCATATTAAACATAAATGCTATTGCTTATCAGTTGGGGACAGTATTGGCACAAGAAAGAGAACAAAAGATTTTAAAGGGAATGGTGACTTGGGAAGTCCTGACAGAAGAACACTGTACACATGTAAATAGTTAAACCTTTATAATTATTTATTTCTTTTGTTTGAGACTTATACTTTATTTTCAGATGTTTATCATGTCACCCATGTTGAAAACAATGGAGCAATTCGAGAATTGTTATGGAAGGCATCACCAGGTGGCACTATTACACAGTCTTCAAGTTCTTTGTTTTAACACACAAGAAAGTTTATCACTCTGGAAGAAATGTTTGTGTTGTTGGCTGTTTTTTGGTTATACAAGGTTCTGGATGGAGAAGGAGCAGCAGCAGGCGAGTTTGCTGTCTGCCTTGGTCTCTGATTAGAGCCAGTACTTGAGGCAGAGTTTGAACCTGGGAACCAGGCATTGGCTGTGGGCTAAGATTTCTCAAAGAAGGGACTGCATGCTGTTTGACCATCCCATTTCAGGATTCAGATGTGTATAAAGAAAACAAGTTACACTTACAGTAAGCCAAGACTTCACACCCCTGATTTCTCCTCCACTGGGAAGCTGATCTGCAATGTCCTGATATATGCTACCAGACAAAAGAGGGGTGCTGCTGTTGTCAGAAATGGGACACTGATATTGGAAGAAGGGGCAATATTACTTCTCTCTCTGTGCAGCCCTTTAGCGTTCTCTCCTAGTCTTAGCATCTGCCACATCAATCTACTTATTTCCTAACCTCCCTACTTTCCACACTATGTCTGTTTTCCTATCACCCCCCGCATTCAACTATACCCTCATTCACCAATTGACTCCATTCACCTTTGCACCCAATCTTGACAACCCAATCAATCCCCAATCCAGCTCAGAACCTCCCCAAGTCCCCTTCGCTCCCTCCAACCCAACCCCTATCTGATCAAAGGAGGGATGTAATACCATTACAAAAGTTAAACGTTTAAATGATTAAAAATATTTCATTTAAACAGTTTACTGGCTGGGGCTGATCCGGCCAGCATGGCTGGGGCAGGGCGGCACACCTGGGACCACTGCAGCCGGTTTGGGGCCACTGGGCCAGCAAGCCAGCCCAGGGGCTAACGGTTAAGGTGGGTTAACCAGTAAGACTAATGCTTACGGTTAACATTTTACATCCCTATATCAAACCTATCCTCTTTGCACACATATCCCACCAACCCTCTCTTCCTACCAAATCTTTCCACAACTAGGATCCATCCCACTCAGCTTGGAACCTTCACCCACCTGTCCCTCCTAGGCTTAAAATAAACACACACGGAGACACACAACTCACCAGACTTATAAACCCAATCATCACCCTTCTACATGAGAAAACTACCTGGCTCAGAAACCCTCTTTATATATATATATAACACAACTAGAAGAAAATCTGCAACTACAATAGAGAACTCCCTAAAATAAGTTATATTACTGTAGTTCATAATTTGTGGAATTCTTACTTGTATCTGGGTCTGGAAAAACAGAAGCAATGGAAGCACACAGCATGTGCCTCTGTTCTGAAATAACTCCACAGAAGCCTTTATTCCCTACTCTGCCTTCTTTCTATACTGGCAGCTTACATGCTGCAGAGATTCCAGGGGATGGAGGCTTCAAAGAGCATGTGCAGACAACCGTATAGTTTTCCTGGGTGGTGCAGGACTTTAATAGACCCACATTAACCTGTTACTCCTGGGGGAATGCTGCACCAAAAAAATCAAAAATTCTGTGCACAATATTTTAAAATTCTGAAAAATTCTGTATATTTGTCAAAATAACACATTATTACCAGTTTCAATTATTTTGGTAATTTATTTCAAAATAGCTGTCAGCAAGTAAGTCTGTAACAACAGAGACAATGAAAAAGAATCAGGAAATGTTTTTTTGACAAAGATTCCTTACTAGGTGTATCAATACAGAACTTTGAGTAATAATTCATATAAACTACAATACAGAAATGTATTTCTCGCACCCCTCAGAAGCAGTGGAAAGGCTTGGGGGAGTCAGGGGTAATGGAGGAGCTGAGGGAGAAAGAAGTAATTGCTAAGAAGCCGCCTGGGGGTGAACCTGGAAGGTTGTTGGGTGTGCGTGGGAGAAGTATTCAATGGGGTTGGGGGTTTTTTTTGTGTTTTTTGGAGGGGAGGGATTGTTAGGGAGCTGCGACCATGCAGACCCTGCTGATCCCTAGCCATCTCCATGTGTCCTTTCACCCCCAATCCCATTCAGCTCTTAGCTCAATTCTGTCACCCCATTAGCTCCTGTGCCCCCACCCCAGTCTGCCCCCCCACTGGTCCTTCTGAACCCATCTATGTGACTGCCCAGCCCCATGTGCTCCACTCTGTCCGTCCACCCTATATCCTGTGTCTCCTCACTTGGCCCCACGGGCAAGGCACTGTGAGGAAGGCAGCCACTGCCCCTCCCTCTCTGCGGCTCGCTGCTCTGGGCCTGAGTCTACTGCCCTGTCTTCTGGCAACACAGTAGACACTCTTGGGCAAAAGGTATAATTTCAGTGCCCCCTGGCAGGATCTGTTTTCTGTAGAGGGAAAAAAATCTGTGGGGCACATGAATATGGCGCATGTGCAGTGGCGCAGAATTCCCCCAGGAGTAACCTGTATTCCCTGCTCTGTGCCACCTCCCTGCAGTCTATATTTTGCAGGGATCCCAGGAGCTGTAGGGAGCATGCTCTGCTAGCCCCATAGAGGTTTGCATTCCATGCTTTGCGTCTCCTCCCTCTGCTACCTACAGTCTGCAAGGCTAGAACTCCTCAGTGGCAATCTGGTATCTTACAGCTTTTAGGAGCTAAAGCAACCCCTTCAAGAGTACCTCCAACTGGCAGGAGATGGTACTATTACAGTTGTGATGTTATTGGTGTGGTTTGGCTCCCTCAGCCCTAATCAGCCACCCTTGCTCTCCAGACAATAACACTGGGATCTTCCCTATGTGGGTTCCACAGGTAGAGGTCTTGCTCAGTACCTAATACAGCCTGGAGCTGTATCCTCTCCTCATCAGATACCACACAGTGTAGAGAGCAGGGGAACAATGTGAGCCACCCCATGTACAGATGCTCAGGCAGCCCTCTGTGGATACAGGGACTGAGTGGGATGGTGTCACAGGACAAAAGAGCCCCATTCTACATGATACCAGGGAGATCTGCCTATAAAAGGTCCCATTTATACATGGACCTGAGATTAGTATGGCTCAAAGTTTTCTGGAATATACTTGTTTTTTAATAAATGTAACTCAAAAAGATGCAACAATGCCTATCTATGGGTGCAATTTATGGTTTTAAACAAAAAAATTGAATTTGCTTAAATTGATAGGTTTCACTTGTGCTATGACAGCATCTTGCACAGGCTATCAATAGTCAAAGCAAAATACAGCAAATTATTCTTCTGAGGGGAGAAATGAACATACTCCGGGGGGAATTCTGCACCAATTTTTTTTTTAAAATTCTGCATATTTTATTTGTCAAAAATAATATAATCATACCAGTTTCAATTATTTTGGTAATTTATTTCAAAATATCTGTCTGCAAGTATGTCTGTAACCATACAGACAAAAAAAAGATTCTGGTAATTTTTTTTCACAGATTCCTTACTAGGCATATTAATACAGAACTTTGAGTAATTCATTTAAATTACAATACAGAACGGTATTTCCTGCACCTGTCAGAAGCAGTGCAAAGGCTTAGGGGAGTCAAGGGTAATGGAGGAACTGAGGGAGACGGAAGGAAGCTGGAGTGAACCTGGAGGGTCATTGGGTGTGGGTGGGACAAGTATGAAACAGGGTTTTGGGAGGAGGGGTGGGATAGAGCCTCCCCCATGCAGACTTTGGCTGACCTCCAGCTTCTCCCATTCAGTCAGGCACATCTGCCCGTCCCCGCACCCCACTATCCCATGGGTCTCTGCAGCCTTCTCCCCCCTCTCCCATCCCCTGTCCTCATGTGGGCTTTCACCCCCACTCCCTTCACCCCCTTTCTCAATACTGTCACCACACTAGCTCCTAAACACACGCCACCACCTGTCCCCTCCACTAGCCATTCTCAACTCCAATCTGTGACTCCCCCATGTGCCCACCCTGTCTGTCCTAACCTGGCTGCACAAGCAGGGTGCTGTTATGAACTTCTACCCGTGGGGGGAATGCTGCGCCACTGCCGCACCCACAGATTCCCCCCCTCCCCTCCCGAGAAAAATACATTCTGCCACAGATGTGCTGCAGTTCCACTTTTGGCCACCAGAGGCCACGGTGGCATCAGAACAGCCAGCTGCATCCATTCTGCTGGCTATTCTGGCACCACAGTGGCCTCTGGTGGGCAAAAGGCAGAAATGCAGCACTTAGAGATTCATAGATATTAAGGTCAGAAGGGACCATTATGATCATCTAGTCTGGGCAGAATGTATTTTCTCCAGAAAAAAAAAATCTACAAGACACATGAATTCTGCATGTGCTCAGTGGTGCAGAATTCCACCAGGAGTAGAACAAGAAGCAATGTGTAGGGTAGCAAATAATAGATTGCAGAGGCCACTGAATATAGAGGCATATATGAAAAATAAGATTCATTTGGGAGCATAAAATATGACAGAGAAGATTAGCAGAGATTTAAAAATAAATGGCCAAGAGATACCTATTTCAAACTCAGGACATTACATCCTGATAATCAGAGAATACTATATGAACTCAAATCTATTGCAGTTGGGTCAATTTTGGACATCATTTTGACGAAGATAATGTTTCCATAAATTTCCATTCTCTGATTAAAGGAGACAAGAAAAATTTACATTTGTAATGAAATTAGTTACATAAAACAAAAATATGGCAAGCACCTGGGAGTGGAAATTAACATATGTAATATGACTTTTAAATTCTTTACAACAAAATTGGGCAACAAGAGCAGATTTTAATAATGCAGTTACTTTATAAAGGAATAATACAGTATGACATTGAAATGGGACTTTCAGTAAGGACAAACATTGCAAATTAATATGATCCATACTAGAATTATGGAAAAAATGAATCCCACAGAGATGACCAAAGTTAGCATAGGTGTAGGAATTTAACTATTGTGATTATTCAGTTTGTATATTTGTGACAAGTAAAAGATGTGGGATTTCTACAATTAAAAGTTGCTTTATTGAAACACAGACCTGGCTAGAAGTGTTGAAACTGCTCACAAAGAACAATTTAAAGAAACCAATGTGAGATGTACTTCACTTTAATTATCAGAGCTAGCAGAAGTACACTTAGTCAAACAAGTATGATTGCCAAATCAATAATCATACTTTTGTGTGTCTTCTTCACAGTATCCTTTGTTTAATAACACACTTTGTACAATCGTTGATTTTGGCATTGATACTATGTCTCAAATGCCCACACTTCAGATGTCTCTGACTAACAATTATTACAGCTAATACTGGGATAGCCTTCTTCTCTGAGGTCTGAAGTTTTCGTTCTGTGCCAGAAGAACATTTTGGCCTCTCAAAGGCATTTAAGCACCATGGAAATATGTTAGTCCCACTTCAGACCTCTGAAGAGAAATTACAAATTGAACTTATGATCCACTGATATCTTTTAGGGAGTGCATGTAACATTGTTGGGATCTAATTCAGAGGTCTTCAAGCAGTTCAATAAGATATTCTTGGTATGTTTTATTCCCCACAGCATTACCATGTAATATGGAATTTCTTTATTTGATAAAAAATGCAATGCATTCCTGTCTCCTGTTTAGTTACCTAAATATTTTTGAGGATCTGGGCCTTCCTGTTATTTGTGGAAGGACAGGGGAACTAGACTTTGATACAGTTCATAACTATCTTTCAGCTCACACATGCTCTCCTGGACACATGATTTGCAATCAACAAAATCAGTAGAAAAACAGAATAATTTAATTTTACCAGAAAGCGGTCATTTCATACCAAAAGGTAGATAGATTTGGATTTATGCAGGCATCTTGCGATATGTTCCTGTCAGATCTTGCAACATTTACTCTGAAGGCAAAGTAGAATTTTTTTTTAAAAAATGAATAAAACATTTGAGTTATGTCATTAAAAATTACACTGACTAAAAGATTTGGTGTTTGTTTAATATATTGTCACCTTTTCTACGGTAGCTGAAACCTAGTTTGATACTACTGCTTCAGACTTTCCTTAGAATTACATCTGCTGGAAAACTCATGAACAGGGTATATTTGAAGGAAAATAGGATGGTAATTAGGCACATTTATTAATGTTTTTAAGGCTTATTTTGGGCCCAATCCTATTCCTGCTGATTTCAATGAGCATTTTGGGCCCAATGTTTTTCCCACTGATGTCAATCAGGATTTATAGAGAATGCCTTCAATGACAGCAGGATTTTGAACTACTGGCCTGACTCTACAAGCTCTTGCACCTAATGTAGTGATTTGTACCTGTGGAAAGGGGATGTAAAATGCTACCAGATAAATAGCAGCATTTTACAGTCCCTTAGCACAAGTGTAACTGACTACACAGGTGAATTTGGCCCTATACATATGTATGAGTCAGGCTCTATTGAGTGGTTACATCTTTAAAAGAATACAAGGGACTATCTACGGTTGCTATTAACAGGAATCTTATAGAGATCAAGTGGTAGAGGCCTGTGTTTTTGAGTTGCATGACCAGGATTTCTAGAAGTGACTTTACAGGAGCATGTTGCTAGTTCCAGAGAGGTGGTAGCTTGTCAATAGTTATGACTGAAACCCAGGACCCATGATAAGGCTTATTTTCATCTCCCTTGTAAATCCCCTCCGAAGTGAAAAATTCTAATGTTTATTTTGCAAGCCACAATATCTCCTCACACCATCATCATTAAGATATCATTTTCACTATACCATTAATTACATATATGAAACTAATATTTCTAGCTACTTGGACATTTTTACACTGTTACAAACATTAACCATTTCTACTTTTCAACTATTTACTGTATATGCGGGTGTAATCTCTGTCAAGACTCCACAATCACTGACACAAATAGTGTCAACAGTCTCAAACTTTCTATTTTATATTGGTTTTTGAAAGAAAATGTTTAAAGATATTGGGTTTCTTGCCAAAATGTATTCTATCACAATAATGAATAAAAGTAAACAAACATCTTACCTATTTTAGTCCGTTTTGCTGAGTCTAATTTATGCTAGTTTTTCCATAAATATAACTTCCTAATTATTTTGAGTGTAGTTGTAGCTGTGTCTGTCCCAGGATATTAGAGAGATGAGATGGGTGAGGTAATCTCTTTTATTGGACCAACTTCTGAAGAAACTTGTCTCTCTCACCAAAAGGTCTTTCCCAGACCTGAAGAAGAGCACTGTATGGGTCAAAAGCTTGTTTCTCTCACCAATAGAAGTTGGTCCAATAAAAGATATTACCTCCTCCATCTTGTCCTTCTATTTATTTTGAAACAGTCATAAAACACTCTGCAATTTTGCTTTTTCCACTTACTAGTGTAAGCAGAGCTCTCCCCTGAGATCTAGTGGTGAGCTGTGGAAAAGGACTTCAGGAGCAGACAACATTGCCATCCTGCTCTACAAACACAGGACACATAATAAACTGGATGCCAACGTTCCCCCTGTTTGGAGTTTGGCTTTATTATAAAAGAAAATAACAAAAACATGAGTCCAGTATTCTCTACACTCCAAGTTTGTCATAAGCACAACTCAGTCTCCCACTATAACTTTTCTTCTCAGAGCGGCACTCAGACCTTCCTTATATCCATTTGGATGGAGAGTCCCCTCCCTCAGGACATCAGCAATACCCACTTCACCTTTACACAGTTTGATTAACACATACTAACAGATGTGTTGCTTTAAAAAGGGACAATACAGTATGACACTGAAAGGGGAGGTTCAATAGGGACAAACACTGCAAATTAATATAATTGAAAAATAAGAAAGGTTTATACTAGAAATGAGGAAAAAATTAATCCCACAGAGATGACCAAAGTTAGTATAGGGTGTTTTAGGAAAACACTGCCAATTTACTACATTAACTCTTGGTACATTGATTTGTGACATTTGAAATAAATCTGTTGTTGAACATTACTTTGTAAATTTATTAAAACACCTAACAAAACTCTGGGTGACCTCCATTTTCATTGTCTTGAGTGGGGCCAAGATTTCACTCTCTTCCTGCAGCATAATTAGAAATTTTTCCTCTTGTTCTAGCCTCATGAATGTATTTTGGTTTTGTATTTCTCTGAAAGTTGTGCAGACAATGAAATGCTTTTAAAAATGATTTACAGTGGATGATACAGCAGCCTTTGTACTTGACAACTTTGCGTTGGATTCTGATTGTCTCATTTATGACAAATAATCTTTGCTGTTTATTTACCTTTGCATCCTGTTTTTATGTGTTGGTATGCATTTGTAATTTTGCTTCATCTTGGTTATTAAAAATAGCCACAAATAGTAATACATTACCACAGATAATTTAGTCTCTAACTACTGCATCTATTTACTGTTCAGCATTACACTGTACATATATAACAAGGTCTATAATATGACCATCAGTGGTCTCATCATTGGTCTCAATAGTAATGACTACATTAACAAGACCAACTGACAACTCTTCAACACCATCTACTTTAAAGAACTCAATAAAGACCCCACACCATAACTCACCCAGGAATTTAAGGATATTGCCAAATCCTTCCCCAAACAACTCCAAGAGAAACTCTATAACCTCACCCCAAGAACCCATACCAGCGACCTTCTACATGCTTCCAAGATACACAAACAAAGGAACGCAAACAGACCCATGAAAGCTGGCCATGACACTATTACCAAAATATCAAGGCTCACAGAAACCAGCCTCAAACTACTCACCACACAAATGGCCAGCTTCCTCCAGGACACAACTGACTTACTCCAGAAAATCCACAACATTAACAACTTCCCTCACAACACTATTCTTGCCTCCTTAGATGTCCCCTCCCTATACATCAACACCTCTCACAATGACAGCATCTCTGCCGGTCTCAAATATCTACTAGACAATTTACAACACTGAAATATCCACCCCAAACACATCACCAAACTCATCCATTTCATTTCTCAGGTTTCAGAGTAACAGCCGTGTTACTCTGTATTCGCAAAAAGAAAAGGAGTACTTGTGGCACCTTAGAGACTAACCAATTTATTTGAGCATAAGCTTTCGTGAGCTACAGCTCACTTCATCAGATGCATATTGTGGAAAGTGTAGAAGATCTCTTTATAATCACAAAGCATGAAAAAATACCACCCCCCACCCCACTCTCCTGCTGGTAACAGCTATTACCAGCAGGAGAGTGGGGTGGGAGGAGGTATTTTTTCATGCTTTGTGTGTATATAATAAGATCTTCTACACTTTCCACAGTATGCATCCGATGAAGTGAGCTTTAGCTCACGAAAGCTTATGCTCAAATAAATTGGTTAGTCTCTAAGGTGCCACAAGTACTCCTATCCATTTCATTCTCACCCATAACAGTTTTACATTCAACAACAAACACTTATTCCAACTCTTGGGAACAGACATAGATATTAGGATGGCTTCCCAATATGCCAACATCTTCATGGGCAACCTCAAGGAAGAATTTCTGGACAAATGCATCACAAAACCAATAATAAACCTGAGATACATCAATGATATTTTCATCCTCTGGACAGATGACCTAAACTACCTCACAGATTTCCACCTCAACTTCAACAACCACCACCCATCCATCAAACTCTCTCTAGAACACTCTCACACTAGCATCAACTTCCTGGATACCATGATCAGCTTTGACAATGGAACCCTATAGACAACTGTATACAAGAAACCCACAGATCACTACAGTTACCTTCACAGATCCAATAACCACCTCAAACACATGAAATCTAATCTACAGCCACTCATATACTACAGAATATGTTCTGAGGAGAAAGTCTGGGATATACACCTTAACATACTTTAAACCACCTCTACTAAACAAGGACACTCCACCAGGAAAGTATATCACATCATGGAACAGGCCACCCAAATATCTTTGGAGAACCTGCTTCAATACAGAAAAAAAAAAACCACTCTGACCACATTCCTCTAGTTGTTACCTACTACACCACCCTGAAACAATATGGGATATCATCAAATAATTACAACCCATACTCAGTGTGGACCACATTCTGAAACAAAATTTTCCAGAACCCCCTTTTCTGACCTTCAAACAACCCCCCAACCTCATCTTCAGAAGCAAGCTCCCAACAGACCAAGACTCACCAAATCAAAGCAACACCAGACCCTGCCATAATAACAGATGCAAAACCTGCAGACATATATCCATTGCTACAATTATCAGTACCCCCACAACACACCTTTTAAGATCCATGAGTCTTACACATGCCTGTCACAACATGTGTACGTCACCCAGTACACTAAATGCTCCAATATCAACATGGGTGAAACCAAACAATCACTGCATTTTTGAATAAACTCTCACCAAAAAAACCCAAAAAACAAAAAAAAAACCCCAATAAAAGATAAAACCACTGTATCACCCATGGGTAAACACTTCTCACAGAACAGTCACCCATATCTGACTTCTCAGTCCTTATCCTCAAAGGAAACCTGCACAACATTTTCAAAAGATGAGCCTCAGAGCTTAAATCTATAACTTTGCTAGACACTGAAAATCATGGTTTTAATAACACTGGATTTATGCTGTATTACAACAATCTATAACCCACTAAACCCCCTTTTTCATCCTATGCCTTCAAAGGTGTTAAGGGGCACTTCACTTTGAATGGTCTCTTACTACACATATTAACTACTCAAGCTAAACAATCTGTTCCACCTTGTATTTAGTTATGAGACTCCAAGTAATTAGCCCAAACCTGAGAGAGAGCTCTGTGTAGCTCAAAGCTTGTCTCTCTCACTAACAGAAGTTGATCTAATAAAAGATAATACGCCAACCACCTTGTCTCTCTAGGTGTCATGGCAGATGGTTTCTTATTTGAAAAAAAAGAGTGCCTTGCTCAAATGGCATTCTTGCATGGATTGATACATTATTGAAATTTCTGAAGAACTGTTACTTGCAGTTTAGAGTCCTTTTCATGGTCTCACTGGCATCTGCTATAGTTCTCCAATATCTCTGTCCTATGTAGCTGGGTAGAATATTTAACTTTTTAAAATTTTCAGTATCACGTCTCCCAGTGGTCTCTGCCAGGTTTCCTTCCAGACTGAAGGATTTAAGTTGTTCAATTTTTACCGATTTCAGTTGTTTGACACCACATAATTAGTGGGTGAGACGCCGGAGTCTTTCTAAAAGATTTAAGTTTATTCTCTGGTCTCAGGTTTCAAACATAGCTCCAAAGGGCTAAGATTCCCAGCCCACGTCACAGTATTTTGATAAAACCACGAGTTTTAGTGATATTCCGTGTTTTCTTAATATGCCAGCTCCTGATGTCAGATTGTGTAAGCTGCCCTGGTTGCACTTAAAAAGTCTCTAAAGCTCTTGTGATTTTAGGGAAAAACGTGAATGACGGGAGGAAATAACTCAACAAACAAAAACCTCCCCTGCCGAAAATGTTTATGTTAAAAATACATGATTTTTATACTAATCTCGTGATTTTGGGACACTGGGGTTCCGGAAACAATGTTAACATTCACTGCCCCTCAGGCATTGCTTTTTCTCTGGGCACCTGGCAGTGCAGACGCACTTGGTACCATAAGTTGTGGAGAAGAAGCCACTGCCGCGCTATTACAGGTACCGCATGCCGCCCACAATTACCACTCCGGCAACAGCGCCAACTCACCTGCCCAGGCAGTCTTGCCACGTGGGAAAGCAGCTTCTCCTCTTCTATTTGCTGTCGCCCGGCCCTGCCCCCCGTATTTCATTGGCTGGTGCAGCAGCCCCTCGCAAAAGCCATTGGTCTCCGTCTGGTACCTGCAAGCATGGGGAACGCCCTCTTTGTCGCTGCCGCCTCCCATTGGTTGGTGTGCCTGCGCGCTGGCCTCTACCATTGGCTGTTCTTGAAGCCGCCTGGCAGAGATTGGCTGGCGGGCGCCGAGCCCCGCCCCGCGGTGGGGGTGTTTGGGTTGGCGAGGTGCTGGAGGAGCTGAGGCATGAGGTCGCGCTGCCGCTTGACAGTTGCTCAGTCGGGTTGCGGCAGCCTCGTGCCGTGGCAGCGCGCGCGCCCCCTTCGGGCTGCCGAAGCCCCAGCGCTGCCGTCCCGAGGCGCCGCTCCAGCAGCGTCCGCGCCCCGCTGCCGCTTGGGCTGAACCGGGGCGCCCGGGCGGCGACCATGCCGGTGCCCGGGCGGGGGAGGCAGCTAACGGGAGCGGCCGCCCTGCCAGAGCCGCGCAGCGCCCGCCGGCACAGGCGCCTGCCCCCCGCCTGAGCCCGCGCCCGGAGCCCGCACCATGGACGAGCGGCTCCACAAGTGGCTCCTGCCGCCGCTGCTGACGCTGCTCTTCGTGCTCATCATGTACCAGTACGTGTCCCCGTCCTGCCCCGGCGCCGCCTGCCCGCGCCGCCTGCCCGCCGCGCACCGCGGGGCCCCGGCCTGGGACGCCCAGCCGCCGCCGCCGCCGCCGGAGGAGGAAGAGGAGGAGGGGGGGACGGCGGCGCTGCCGCGGCTGGTGCCCAAGTTCCCGTTCGCGCGGGCCGAGCTGTGCCGCCGGGTGCAGTTCGACATGCGGGGCCGCGACGTGATCGTCTTCCTGCACATCCAGAAAACGGGCGGCACCACCTTCGGGCGGCACCTGGTGCGCAACATCCGCCTGGAGCAGCCCTGCTTCTGCCGCGCGGGCCAGAAGAAATGCACCTGCCACCGGCCCGGGGGGGACCAGGACACCTGGCTCTTCTCCCGCTTCTCCACGGGCTGGAGCTGCGGGCTGCACGCCGACTGGACCGAGCTCACCAGCTGCGTGCCCGCCGCCATGGAGCGCAGGGGCTGCCCGGGCAACCGCACCCTCAGGTCAGTGCCTGCTCCGTCGGGGGTGTGTGTGTGTGTGGGGGGGGGCCTGCTGTGCCCTGCGCTCCGGCTGGGATGCCGGCAGCAGCTGTCGGGGAAAGGGGGCGGCACCGGCTGCTGCCCCTTGCAAAGCGCAGGGTCAGACCCGGGCCCTTGGAGGATGGTCCTGGGGAGGGCAGCGCTGGGGCATAGAGGGTGACAGTCCACCCACTTCTGCAGTCGCAATGTTACAGACAGGCACAGAGGGGAGCTGCCCCCCTGCACTAGTCTGTGGCATTCATCCCGTTGTTGCCGCGACTCTCACACTGCAGAGCTCTGCTGCTATCTAGGTATTTCCCTATCTAGCTCAGGCTCTTCCTCTAGACTAAATTCAGTCCTTTCTTCACTCACTGGCTAGTTCTAGTTAATCTGAGCAGAAGAACCCCTTGCAATGTACCTGACTCCTTAGAAATCACCCTTATAAATATCCTTCTAAATATAGGGCCTGATCCATATTGTTAAAAACTCTTTTGAAAAACAAAAATTGAGCTCTAAAAGCTAATTTGTATTATTACCTGTATGTTCATTTATTTCTTGCATTTCACTTCTTAGTCAGTTTAATTTGCTCTCATGAACTAGCAATCTTTGGATTGTACAATAGAATTTTTAAGTCCAAAGACTCTTGATGGACATCTTGCTACTGTAGTGCTGTAAGATTGCAAATAGGGTCTCTTAAACTTTTAAGTCATTCAGAGCAGGAACCTTCTCTTAATAACTGTTGGTGAAGTACCTAGTACTGGTGTATAAACAAACCTTTTGTAAAATTTCATTATTGTCAGAACCTATATTTGGGCCCAAATTTAATTTTGTTTCCTAGAGTTCTAGCAACAACTCTCCTGTTAGATTTCCTTGCTCTTTGTTACGGGATTTTGGTGGGAGGGTAGGCCTCTGTTTTTCTCTGTCTCAATAGCATATGCCTGGGATGTCTGAATTTCTGAGACAGTAGGCTTTTCAGCGACTTAGCATCTAAGGGATTTTAATACATTTGGATCAGTTTATTCAGTTATTCACATTCTTGTCTACATGGAAGAAAATAAGGTAATGAAACTTAAAAGTGTACAAAAAAAATTGGAATCTGCAGGCATATGCTTCATACTTTCAATCAGTGTTAGAGTGCAGACTTTGGTAAAGTCATTAGACTTTGCGTAACACCAAAAATATAACCCCAGCTATGGTTAGCTGTGTGTGGAAATACGTTTTTATTTATGATCCCTTATGCTTCATGGCATGTTTTTCTGAGCTTTGTTAATCGTGCTTACGAGCAGGTTGCAAATTTTGATTTGGTCTGAATGCAATGCATTGGAATTAAAGATTTCCAGCCAGTTCAAGTGGTTGGTAGCAGATGCTGCTGCTGTTCTCAGGAGCCAGAGAACATGAAAAAGGCACAATGGCCAGAGGTTTCTGAGATTAAATCCTATATTTCACTTCTACCCACCCATCTAATTTCAGCTCCTTTCCTGAGACTGTGAATACAGTTTAATTATAAATAAACTCCACTGTCTGGCAGTTTTTCAAGAGCTCTTCCCCAGGGCTTTAATTAAAACTACAAATTGGTTCATATTTGACAAGAATGTCACAACTCCGGATGCTCTCCTCCAATGCTTATTTTTCCTTATTCACAAAGACTTATCATACTTCTGTTGTTAAACCTATCTATATTCGTTTACTGACAAACTTCAGGTCTCGATGGATTGCTTCACTTCTGTCTTTATTGTGCATATACATTCCTTATGCAATTTAAAGGTGTGAAAGGAAAAGAACTTAATTCCCTTTCGTGAAGAGATTACTACACTTAACATCTCTTTGCAGCAATATGTTTTTCTCCTAGGGCTTGTCTACCCTTGGAAATTTACCAAAATACCTAAATGAGAGAGAGTCGCTCCTGATCCTGGAATAGGATCCACTATTAGTGTCCACTCAGGCTAATACTGAAATAACTATTCTGGAATAATTATTCCACAATAGCTACCCTGGTAAATTTTGAAGTGTAAACAAGCCATTAAACTTTTTCTCCTGTTTTTCCTTTCTCCTCCAGTTGCACTATGTGAAAGAATGTGAGCAGTAGAGCTCTCAGCTGAAATCGTATAGTCTTTGTTTACTACATGTGGACTGTCATAGTCAGGATGGAAAAAAACATTGCACTTTGCCAGACAAGTTTCCCTAAAGCCATAATTAATATACCCTTAGATTTATGAAGTCTGTAGCCATCCTATTTTGTATTATGTTCCTGTCAGCTGTTGCAAGAGGAACAAGATCTCACCTTGTCAGTACTAAAACGGAAGACTAAAAAAGAGCACTTGCATTTCCGAGGAATTAACTTTTGGTAACCTAATAGGTGACAGATTTCCTTCTGATTCAGGATTGAGCCAGTATGTTAGAGGCACTGTAAATGATTTTTTTTTTGAAGCAGAAATATTGAACGTATGTGGACATTTAAAGTGTTTGCTACAATTGTTTTCAATAACATTTTTAAAAAAATCTTTAAACTTAACTCTTTAAATTTAATCTTTAAACACTTGTGATGCCTTGATAATATGTCTTAAATAGATGAAAGCTTAAATCCTTTAGGAAAACATATTCACAATTAGGGCCTAAATTCCTCCCTGTGAGCTAAATCCAAAAAACTCCTTGATTTAACTATTTGGGTGTAGAAATATAATTGTTACAATGATAGCTCTTCACTTCTGTCGGAGAGTGGGAAAAGTATTAATTCCTCATTGATAAACCCATTGACTCTAAAAGCTTGTGATGTTTAAATACAGTACGTTTCACATTGTTCCAAAATATTAATTTATATTTTGTGCAGAAGAGGGAAAAAGTGGTGTGAGGGAGATGAGGAGAGGGTGTCTAATCAGGTCCCTGTATATATACACTTAGTCCCCATCTGAAAACACTTACACATGTGCTTATCTTTATTCATTGTGAGTAGTTCCATGGAAGACAAACAGCTAATTTAATTCTCAATATTTGGCTGTTATCTTAGTGGGATTAATTGTGTGAAACATCTGTTTCCAGGGCGTGCATGTGATTTATAGGACATTTTGAATAAGTGTGTTTATACAGTTCATACATTTATAAAGATGTTAAACTGTAAATGTTATATCTTGTATATAAGGGAAGGAGCTAGACTTTGAATAACTTTAGGAGCAGGAGAGTGGGGTGGGAGGAGGTATTTTTTCATGCTTTGTGTGTATATAATAAGATCTTCTACACCTTCCACAGTATGCATCCGATGAAGTGAGCTGTAGCTCACGAAAGCTTATGCTCAAATAAATTGGTTAGTCTCTAAGGTGCCACAAGTACTCCTTTTCTTTTTGCGAATACAGACTAACATGGCTGTTACTCTGAAACCTGTCTTTAGGGACTATGTGAATTGCTTGGCATTAAATTTGCAGCTTTATTAAGTATTCAATCAGCATTATAATCCTTGTGATGTAGATAATTAAGGAGGGGGGTATTATTTATATGGAAGTTGTTTGGTAAATGTTATCTTGTTACATCCTCCCTTCATTTGTCATGTTTACAATTAGTATTTAATAGACAGAGGTTGAGGGTAAAATTAATTATTTCAGAAGATTGGGAATGCAAGGTAAAATGGAATGATAGGATTAAAGATTATAAATAGGCGATTAAAGTGTATTAAATTAGACTATTGATAAAGCAACTTTAAAAGATAGAGAAGTGTTAGAAAACAGTTTGAAGAAAAAGCACAGAGGTTGTTCATTGGACTGCTACTAGTCATTTAATTAAACAAAGCAAATACAGGAATAATTCACAGAATTAAATATCTGTTTTCTTTTTGGGAAATCATTGGTCCTTCAGTAATGTTATATCCCTTAGTGAAACTTTGATCTAATCAATGGATGTAACTATTCACTGTATCCTCGTAGTGTTTGTTGCTTGTATTGTATTACATCCTGTGTCAGGTTAAGAAAGAGAGAAAGCAAATTTAATAGATTAAGGCCAGAAGGGACCATTATGATGATGATCAAGTCTGATCTCCATGTTACTCTGTTGACTTGAAACTCAGTTTGTAAAGTACCTCAATAAAAGTCTGATCCTGTCAAGTGCTGACTGCCCCTTGCTGTGAGCACCCTTCACTCCCACTGAAGGCATGGTCAAGCCCTAACCACCTGTCTAGGGACATACACCAAGAGCCTTAAATTATATTTTAATCATTATTTCAATATTCAGTTTATGTGAATGGAGTTTTTACCTAAGCTAAAACTGAAGGTAATGGAGGTCATATCTTGGAACAAAGTAAAACATATTAGATATTATACATGACACTGTAAAGCCTCTGGATTTAGATGAGAAATTAGACTTCTACTTTCTGCTGTATAGGTTACATTTTATTGTTACAGTAACTTCTAAGTGAATTTGCAGTTTCAACTCAGAGAAAATCTTTGGCTAGATACCTAGCCAAGGACTTTACTTGAGTTGAGATCAGGAAGACGATCAGAAAGCCCTGATTGTGAATGTTACCAAAGTGTTTGATCCTTTGGGCTATATCAGAATATATTTTTGATTTAATGAAAAAGATTAAGTGTATTTTGCTTTTTTGTTAACATCATGGAGTTAACATAAGCTTCCATCTCAACTCTTTATATGGTAATATACTGAGAGAATAGGATATTTAGAACTTAAACCCTTTCATAATTAATCTTTACTTATATAATATTAGCCTTATAATATTGCATTATAAAGTTTTATGTTAACATTTACAAACATTTCAAAAGGTGTTTAATTTGAACACTGTGTCATATACATTTGAGTACATTTATCTTTTAAACGTGATTATGAAGAAAATTATTTGAATCTAGTACCAGTGACTTGATTTTATTTTTTAACATGGTTGTACAGGAATGTTTTAGTGACTAAACCCTTGACGGGCTCTGGAGGGACCAAAACAGATGTAAAGCAATACCTTAACTGCATTTTTTAGTTTTCATAAGTGTGTTTTTCTCTGTTTCATTAACATACTCTTCAGGGTGGTATGGGGAGTTCTTAACTTAGCATTTCCTATATCCCAGTAAAGTATGGGGAGTAGAAGTCACTGTTGTGCAGCCAGTTATAACTCAAATTTAACCTTCATCAGGGTTTGCAGTCTGAAGTCAATGTAAGTCCCTTACTGCCACCAGTGGTACTGGTCAGATTTTCAAAAGACTAAGTGTAGGCTTCTATTCTTGAAAATTTTGTTGTCAATATACAAAAGTTTACAATAAGTTTAATTCATTGGAATTCTAATCTTTCATTCTAAAAACTGAATCTGTTTGTTTTAAAGTGACAGATTTCATGCCATTGAGAAGTTTTTATTAACAAAAATACAATTTTCAGCATTAGTGGCTAAAACACCTACACAAATGTTTAGCTCTTAGTGCATAAGTAGACCTATTGAAATACTTGCTTTGTTGGTTACAGGATCTTCATTGGTTTAGTATTTTATTTGCCTAAAGCAGTTTTATAAAGTTTTTAAATGAAATACCAAATGAGTAGCAGCATTTTAAAAACAATGTTTACAGTTAATCTTAAATTTTAGTCCAAATTTGCAATAGCACAGTTTTTCAAGTGTTTCAAAAAACTGATTTAAATCAGAGTGAGGGCAACTTTGTAACAAGTGATTTACATCAGCGACTTAAATATCTCCACCCTAACCCGTGTCTTGAAATCCCTCTAGAATTTGTTCAGAATAATTTAAAGTTAACTTGATGAATGTGCCATGCCGTATAGAGCTGTGGATGCACAAATAATTATAATGAAGAACTATGATGCCAGCAGTAATACCTTTATACAGATATACAGCTGCATTATTGTGTATGAACATGCATGTATGCATGAAGCTGAGTGTATACAAAACACATAATATTAAATATATTCATAAAGTTCTTAAACATTTGGAAATCTCGGTAGATGTGTAGGGAGTAAAGTCCTTGTGTACGTAGGATGGGGTTAAAGCAGCAGGCTTCAGCTTTCTCAGACTGAATAAACATTAGGATGACCAATACCCCAAACCCTGTTGAACAAAATTAATGGTCCATTGTGGGAGGACACAAATGTAATTGGGCACCATCTATCTGATCTCTCAAAATCACCAATTTAATCCAGTCAGATGGTACAGTATAGGATTTTACCAATACAGTTCAACTGGTACAACTTCCCTTGTGTGTATGCAGTTATATTGGTATAAAAGTGATGGTACTGTCGCTTATTTCCCTAAATTTATGGGAATAAGCAATACAAGTGTAGGCATCTTCTACGAGAGGGGCCTTTGAACTTAACTGGCGGTGTTCCAGTTGGGAGGGTCCCAACTGTTGCAATCTGGCCTTGGAGACTGTAACTTCCATGATACCTTGGGGACGAGATACTTGCACTTCCAGGGAATGCAGGGGTAGCATTCGGTGGGTTCCATTCTGGTCAGGGGCGTGGAGAACGCTTTGTGGAGCTCTGTCTGCTAGAAAAGCAGGAGCTGCTGCTGAGAAATTGCTGGGGCTCTGACCAATGAGGGAGCCACAGAGCCTATTGCTGGGCTTCATTGGAGCCAAGGCAGAGACTGTTGTGCCTAGAACTGACTGAGGTAGGCCGCAGTGAAGAAGCGTGAGTAACCACCACCTTTGTTTCAGAAAGTGCTTGCAAGGAAATGGAGATAGTGAAGAGACTTTATGGATTTCCCTGAGTCCGGGAAGAGATGAAGTGGCCTTATTGTCTAATGAAAATCCAGGGTCACTGACCTGTGGTTAAAACAACTCCCATCTTCAGAGGGGTTGTGGAGGTTTGAATGATCTCAAGTTAGAATTGCTCTGCCCCTTAGCTGAACTGCCTTACTGGACCAATAGAATGCTGTCCACAGCTTTATTATCTTCAAGTGTGCCCACGCAACCAAGTTTCTAGAACTCTGAAATTAAGAGGAGTGCACACTCAAGGGTGGGGTAAATTAAGTTGATTAAGTTTCATTTACTACTGTAAACTGCAATTATTAATTGAGTTGTTGAAATCAAAGTTGTGACATTTTACTTAATCTCAATCTGTTATCATGTTTTACTATGTTGTTAAGTAAAGGTGTGTTAACACTATAATCTAAATTTATATTGGATGTATATTATTTTTAATTGGTACTTTTGAGTTAGACCCCCTCACATAGATCAACTCAGGTTTATTCCTGGAGATCCCCAAGACATGCCAGTGAATGTGTTATAGGGCCCAGTCAGGTGGAAGCACCACCAAGAGTAAATTTCTTTTATAAGTATAAGGACTGCAGCTGAAGGTTGGCTAGAGGATTCCTACCTATCCAACATCACCCATGGGATACTCAGGATCTCCTTTACTGTTGACAACATCAGGCGACTGGGCACACAGGTGAGTGTTGCCTGCTCCTTAGTAACCCAGGAAGGGAAGGGGTGGTACACAAGCATAATTTCATTCACACTTGGGGTTGTACCAATATAACTATTTTAGTAACAAACAAACAAACAGAAAAAACCAAATCACACCCCTAACAGAAATGGCTATAACAGTACAAAAATGTGAACAGACCAGGCCTTGAGACTTCCCTCGTTAGGTATTTTCCCATCAGTAGCCAACATTGCCAAAAGCTGTCTGGATGCCATTTTCTGGTTTACCCCAGGAGCTGGCACCTGACATGTACCCTAGCCATTTAGGATGATCACCTTCTAGATGTAATTCTAATGTCAAATGTACCAAGCAAAGTACGCCTCTCAGGTGATGAGGAAGCTGGAAAAAATCCAGTGCATGGGTCAACTTTGCCTTGAGAGACCAGTGAGAAGTTCTACCTGTTGTAAAAGGTGGGGAGTATCCCACCAATCCTGGTTGTCTCCCTCTCCTGAATTGACCAATAAGATGCTGTGAGGGCAGAGCCAGCACCAGTTCCACCACCAGTGCCACCCTGTGTCCACTGGTAGATGGAAGAAGGTGGGAGTGAGGGCATTTAAGTCAAGTCTAAATCAATACAAATGTTCTCTCTTGTGCATAAGTTTGTATTGTCAATAATTATGCACCATCTAATCAAACTAACAAGAATCTTTTTAAAGTTTATGTGCATTACACTGAAGTATATTTACTTAGAATGTGGTGTTTTCCAAGCTTTTAATATAAGCTATTAAAACCTAAGTCACCATAATTGTATACACTACTTGAGCTCTACTGTCTGTACAGTTTTGTGTTCTAGACTTACTGAGCTGCAATAATTTGTTGGATCGCCTAATGGAATTGAACTATTTCCCCAGATCAGTGTTACTGTTGGCACTGGACTTTCATAAACAAGCCATGAACTGCTAATGGAATGTACATTAAATTAATCTGACAGTTATGCAATTTGAAAGGTTAAATGATACAAGTTAATAGATTCACTGTCCCCCTCTTCCCCAAGAGGATTTGGCTTTAATCTTAAAAGTGCTCAGTGGTTTGGGTTCAGATGGCTCAAGATGGAACCCTTTCTTTGGACCCAGGACTGAGCACAGCAGCTGTGATAATCATGAGCTACCAAACTGTCAGTAACCCATGGAAAACCCTTGCCCAGGTTATAAGAATTCCATCAAATTTTGGCACATTAAAGACTGTTTAAAGACCTACAACGATTCCCTTGCAGGGAGTGGAAAAAGTATAGAGAAAATAATAAATATTTTAAAAACTGCTTTCTGACTCAAAATTCAGTCATAAATCCTTTAATAAATTAAGTCTCCAACTCCAGCTAGAACTAGAATTCAGCTGAGTAGTTTTAAAGTCTGATATATTCCATGTGCCAGAACTCAAAAGTACAGTAGCCCCAAATAGTTAGCACCATTCTTAGAGCTCCATAAATAGTAAATTTTACTGATAAGGTTTCTAAGCCAATATGTAATGCTAGAGGAGGATCCTCTTCCATGTGCCAGGACTGGAGGAAGGGAACAAGATGTAAAATCTGTTAAACAGCTCTGGTTTATGTACGTAAAAAACCTGTCACCTAAAGTGCTCACCCTAATGATGTACTTTATAAACACTTAGCTATGAGAGAGCTGAAAGAGGAAGAGCACTATAACATCCTTATGTAATCTTCAAATACTTCCATTGGGAGATATGGTAAAATTGAACTATTTAAAATCTTAAATTACAGTCCTAGGTTAAAAAGTAGTAGACTAAGCCCTGGTCTACAGTATGAGTTTAGGTCGAATTTAGCAGCATTAGATTGATTTAATCCAGCACCTGTCCACACGACAAAGCCATTTTTGTCTACCTAAAGGGCTCTTAAAATCGATTAATGTACTCCTCCCCGACGAGGGGATGAGCGCTGAAATCGACATTGCCTGGTCGAATTTGGGGTAGTGTGGATGCAATTTGACGGTATTGGCTTCCGGGAGCTATCCCAGAGTGCTCCATTGTGACTGCTCTGGACAGCACTTTCAACTCAGATACACGAGCCAGGTACACAGGAAAAGCACTGGGAACTTTTGAATTTCATTTCCTGTTTGGCCAGCGTGGCGAGCTCATCAGCAGAGGTGACCATCCAGAGCTCATCAGCACAGGTGACCATGCAGTCCCAGAATTGCAAAAGAGCTTCAGCATGGAAGAACACGGGTAACAGTGCCCCAGACATGCCATTTCTATGATGAGCTGCATGCAGTTGTAGGGGATGACCCTACTACTACCCCACCCCTGTCTGTGGACGCCTGCAAAGGGGTAGTCTCACGCAACAGGGATGAGGATTTTGGGGACAAGGAAGCTGATGAGGAGGAGTATCGCGCACAACAGGCAAGCGGAGAAACCGTTCTCCCCAACAGTCAGGCACTGTTTATCACCCTGGAGCCAATACCCTCCCAACCCTCCCATGGTGGGCTCCTGGCGCAGGAAGCCGGAGAAGGCACCTCTGGTGAGTGTACCTTTGTAAATATGGTTTAAAAGCAAGTGTGTTTAATGATTAATTTGCCCTGAAGACTTGGGAATGCATTCGTGGCCTGTACAGCTACTGGAAAAGTCTGTTACCGTGTCTGGGGGTGGAGTGGAAATCCTTCAGGTACATTATTAAGGGGACATTCAGAGGTGGCCATTCCTGCTGGGCTGTTTGCCTGTGGCTGAAAAGAAATCATCCCAGCTTTTAGCCACATGGTGGTGGGGGGGCCTGTTCACGCTGAGCTGTTCACTTTTGGCTGGCAGGGATCTTCCCTCATACTAGTCACGCAGTGGGAGGAGAGAATTGGGGGGGTGGGGGTTGCTGCACGTTAACCTGAAAACCGCAGCCCCTCCTTTTAAATGGCCAATCCAACGGGAAAGGAGGGCGCTGCCATTTGAAACCATTCCCACGTGTTGTAGCGATGCTGGTTCTGGCGGGACCGAACTGAGAGTGCCAATTCAGGACAAATTGCTTAAAGCAGGGCAGTTACAGCCCAAGGCTGGGGTTTCTATGCACACCAAGGCAAACCAAACCAGCCAGACAGGGAGGACTTTGGTTTTACCCCACTGGTTAACCACAGGTCACACAAGCAATTCCCTTAGACACTCCAGTTTCCCAGTATCACCACCAGTGGCACTCGTTATGGGAACGAATTGTTATAAAAACCCATACCCCACTAAAAGAAAAACGGTTCTCTCGATCCCAAAGGACCAAGCCCCAGACCCCGGTCAATATACAAATCCGATCTCACCCACAAATCACGCTGTTGCCAATCCTTTAGAATCTAAAATCTAAAGGTTTGTTCATAAAAGGAAAAAGATATAGATGAGAGCAAGAATTGGTTAAATGGAATCAATTACATACAGTAATGGCAAAATTCTTGGTTCAGGCTTGCAGCAGTGATAGAATAAACTGCAGGTTCAAATCAAGTCTCTGGAGAACATCCACAGCTGGGACGAGTATTTCAGTCCTTGGTTCAAGGCTTCAGTGTAGCAAAGTTCCTCCAGAGGTAAGAAGCAGGACTGAAGACAAGATGGAGGAGCTGCAGCAGCTTTTTATATTCTCTTGCCAAGTGGTCTCTGCTTTCTTTGTTCCAAAAACAATCTGTCCATCACATGTCATGGAACAACCTCAGAGTTCTGTCCATAGGCATGTTCCTGCATACCTCGCTGAGTCCCAAGGCATGTCTGCTGTCTCTCAATGGGTCAACTGTATAGGTGATGGTCCTTAATGGGCTATCAAGCAGGCTAGGCAGAGCTGACACCAACTCGTCTGGGGTGTCACCCAGAAGCATAGCATAAGTTTGAACTACAGACAGTATAGAGCCAATATTCATAACTTCAACTACAAAAATGATACACACATATAGACAGCATAATCATAATCAGCAAACCATAACCTTATCTTAGACACCTCATTTGACCCCTTTTATATAAGATTTGGTGCCACTACAGGACTTTGGTTGCAACAGTGATTTATATGGTCCCAGATTATGTCAATAACATCAAAGTTATGAAGGTTGAAGAAGTCGAAAGACTGTGGCTTACCATGGCGGCCTGCAAGCCGAATTCTGTTGCCCGGCCCTGCGTGTGTGATCTCTCACACCAAACTGGCAGGCCCTCAATATAAGACCTTGTACTGAAAGCACATGTGCAATGTTAACAGCTTGGTTTACCGTGAAAGAGTCTACCCATTGCTCTCTAAAATCTGTCTCTTTAAATACTACTCTCCCTTTTTTCTTCCTGCAGCTGGAAATGTTTCAACGCTCCCCCTATCATCTCTGTCCCAGACGCTAACGCAGATAAGAAAGCGAAAAAAACCACAATCGCGATGAAATGTTCTCTGACCTCATGCAATCCTCCCGCACTGAAAGAGCTCAGCAGAATGCGTGGAGGCAAACAATGGCAGAGTCCAGGAAAGCAGAAAATGAACGTGAGGACAGGAGAGAAGAACAAGATGAGAGGTTGTGGGAGCAAGAGGAGAGGTGGAAGCAGCGTGATGAGAGGAGGCAGGATGCAATGCTGAGGCTACTGAGGGATCAAACTGATATGCTCCGGCATCTGGTGGAGCTGCAGGAAAGGCAGCAGGAGCACAGACCGCTGCTGCACCCCCTGTGTAACCACCCGCCCTCCTCCCCAAGTTCCATAGCCTCCTCACCCAGATGCCCAGGAATGCAGTGGGGGCCTCCGGGCACGAGACCACTGCACCCCAGAGGACTGCCAAAGCAACAGAAGGCTGGTATTCAATAAGTTTTGAAGTGCAGTATGTCCTTGTCCTTCCCTCCTCCCTCCACCACTCCCCCGGGCTACCTTGGCAGTTATCCCCCTATTTGTGTGATGAATTAATAAAGAATGCATTATTTTGAAACAACAATGACTTTATTGCCTCTGCAAGCGGTGATCAAAGGGAGGAGGGCGGTCGCTTACGGGGAAGTAGAGTGAACTCAGGGGACAGATTTTCATCAAGGAGAAACAAACAGAACTTTCACACCATAGCCTGGCCAGTCATGAAACTGGTTTTCAAAGCTTCTCTGATGCGCACCGTGCCCTCCTGTACTCTTCTAACCGCTCTGGTATCTGGCCGCACGTAATCAGCGGCCGGGCGATTTGCCTCAACCTCCCACCCCGCCATAAACGTATCCCACTTACTCTCATAGATATTGTGGAGCGCACAACAAGCAGCAATAACAATGGGAATATTGGTTTCTCTGAGGTCTAGCCAAGTCAGTAAACTGCGCCAGCGTGCTTTTAAACGTCCACATGCACATTCTACCACCATTCTGCACTTGCTCAGCCTATAGTTGAACAGCTCCTGACTACTGTCCAGGCTGCCTGTGTGTGGCTTCATGAGCCATGGCATTAAGGGGTAGGCTGGGTCCCCAAGGATAACTACAGGCATTTCAACATCCCCAAAGGTTATTTTCTGGTCTGGGAAGAAAGTCCTTTCCTGCAGCTGTTGAAACAGACCAGAGTTCCTGAAGATGCGAGCATCATGTACCTTTCCCAGCCATCCCACGTTGATGTCGGTGAAACGTCCCTTGTGATCCACCAGTGCTTGCAGCACCAATGAAAAGTACCCCTTGCAGTTTACGTACTGGCTGCCAAGGTGGTCTGGTCCCAAGATAGGGATATGCATTCTATCGCCCCACCACAGTTAGGAAATCCTATTGCAGCAAAGCCATCCACTATGACATGCACATTTCCCAGTCTCTCTACCCTTGATAGCAGCAGCTCAGTGATTGCATTAGCTACTTGGATCACAGCAGTCCCCACAGTAGATTTGCCCTCTCAAAATTGATTCCCAACTGACAGGTAGCTGTCTGGTGTTGCAAGCTTCCAGAGGGCTATCACTACTCGCTTGTGAACTGTGAGGGCTGCTCTCATCTTGGTATTCTTGCGCTTCAGGGCAGGGGAAAGCAAGTCACAAAGTTCCATGAAAGTGCCCTTATGCATGCAAAAGTTTCGCAGCCACTGGGAATCATCCCAGACCCGCAACACTATGCGGTCCCACCAGTCTGTGCTTGTTTCCCGGGCCCAGAATCGGCATTCCACGGCATGAGCCTGCCCCATTGCCACCAGGATATCCAAATTTCCGGATATACTTTGAGAGAAGTCTGTGTCCATGTCCCCATCACTCTTTTCACTGCGCTGCCATCGCCTCCTCACCTGCTTTTGCAGGTTCTGGTTCTGCACTGACTGAAGGATAATGCACGAGGTGTTTACAATGCTCATAACTGCCACGGTGACCTGAGCGGGATCCATGCTTGCCATGGTTTGGGGTCTGCAGGAGAACAGAGTTGAAGCGGTGGCTGACAATGGATGCCACGAGGATAGATATTTATAGAGAATGACGAGAGGATCTGCGAGGTGGATTCATGAGAGCAGGAGAGCAGAGTTGCAGCGGAAGCGGTGGATGACAACGGTTAGCACCGCGTACGTTTCCCGAGGAAGAACACTTGTACCTGGGAGCCCATGACAGACAACATGGAGAAATTCGCTATTGAGACAATCGCAGCAGAGCAGAGTTGCAGCAGAAACGGTGGATGACGACAGTTAGCAGTCCTACTGCACCATCTGCTGAAAGCAGTACGGTGTTCGCATGGAAAAAAGGCACGAAACGATTGTCTGCCATTGTTTTCATGGAGGGAGGGGTGACTGGTGACATGTACCCAAAGCCATCCGTGACAATGTTTTTGCCCTAACAGGCATTTGGAGCTTAACCCAGAGTTCCAATGGGTGGTGGAGACTGCGGGAACTGTGGGATAGCTACCCACAGTGCACCGCTCCGTAAGTCGATGCTAACCACGGTAGTGAGGACACAGTCCGCCGAGGTAATGTGCTTAGTGTGGACATATGCAATCGACTGTATAAAATCATTTCTAAAAATCGACTTCTATAATATCGACCTAATTTCGTAGTGTAGACATACCCTAAGAGCTTGTCTATAATTAGGGTGGTGCAACAGCACAGCTGGACCCCTGTAGCACTTAGTGAACTACCTATGTTAAAAGGAGAGCTTCTCCCATCAGCATAGGTACTCCACCTCCCCAAGAGGCAGTAACTATGCTAACAGGAGGAGCCCTCCTGTCACCATAGCATTTTCTACACCAGCAGTTCTCACCTTTTTCTTTTTGAGCCCCCCCCCCCCAAAAAAAACCATGCTATAAAAATTCCACAGCCCACCTGTACCACAAATGTTTTTCTGCATATCTAGTAGATTAAAAGCCAGGGCTGGCATTATTAGGTAGCAAGCTTGGCAATTGCCTGGGGCCCCACACCACAGGGGACCCCACGAAGGTAAGTTGCTCGGGCCTCGGTTTCAGCCCCAGGTGGTGGGGCTCAGGCCTTGGCTTTGTGCTATGGGCTCCAGGATGTCTAACACAAGCCCTGCTCCCTAGTTTATTTTGGAGGACTCCTGGAGCCTGATTGTGGCCCCCTAGGGGGTCCAGATCCTGGTTGAGAACCACTGTTCTACACCAGGAGTTTGGTTGGTATAATGGTGTTGCTCATGGGTGTGGAAAACATAGTTGTACTGACATAAGTTTGCAGTGTAGACCAAGATTAAGAAGGAAAACTACATTCCAGCTTTTCTGTTTGGTGTCACTGTTGCTGTTTCTACTGTGTTTTAGTTACAACCTTTCCTGTTATAAACAGCAGCAAATCAGTAGATGGGGAATCAGCTCTGTATACCTTAAGTGTGAGTGGAGTGAGGACAATGGGAAAGTGCTTTGATTTTTTTCATTCTTAAAGCTAAAGACCTGAACTGATACATTCTTACAACATCCTGCTGTACTATCTCAGAACAGACGACTTGGTTTCTTCTATCAGCATGCAGGTATTCGAGAATGGAAGGAAAAGCTTTTGTGATGTCAGCCCCCAGAAAGGGGAGTAAGTGGCTCACAAATATCCATTTATCCAGTCTTCAATTGGTAGAAGATACTCTCTAGTCCAAGCTAACAGGTGAGTTGGAGTTAAGCTGTACAGTGAGATTTAGTTATTTTGTATGTTTTTATTAGCAGCATGGAATCTTTATTTTTGTTCAATATCTGACTTAACAACCCATCAGGATATGGTATATTCTGTGACTTTTTTAAGACTGGGAGGTCAAGGTCAACTGGAATTATAAGGGAATGTTGGGAATTATCTCAGTGGCTTTTAACTCTATGCAGTTTTGTGCAGACCTATGCTGGTCAGACACCTCGCATTGCTAAATTCCTGTTTCATGCAGTTACAGAATAGAAGTTTTTACTTTATTGCTCTGGAGTAGGGTAAACTGCTTCTGAGCGAACTTTGCTGATTTTTTTTCGTGTTTTTTTTTCTCATAATCCATAGATTTGTAGTATGATTCACAAGAAGTTTGCTTGAGAAAAATGGAAGAGGAGAAATCAGCTCAGGCTGGGATAGCATTCACAATCAAGTGACGGTGGGGAGCTTAGTTTGTGTAGAAGAAAATTGGGGCTTTTACAGTGGAAGCCTGGTGAAGTACTCTAAAGGAAGAATTAGCTTACAGTACTCTGTCTATCATAGTTTCTCTTCTCTTCCAAGACATGATGCTGTTCCTGAATTAGATATTATCCTCATGTTCTGAGTTCTGGGAATCAGGAGCCATACTTGATCATTAGTTTATACATTTCTTCAGTAATTTATATCCAGTACAGTCCCAATCTGCTTTTCAAGATGGTAAGTAGGCTTGGCAGAATTCAATTAATTTGATATTATCCTTCAAAATTATACAAAATAATGTCAAATGTTCACAGTTGTGCAAAATTATGGGTTTTAAGCTTTATTTTTTATAAATTTTAATTTTAAAAGTTCTAGGAAATTATAGGGTGGTCAGACAATTGCATGGGTCAAACAATTTAATGAGAGTAGATGTTGAAATTAAAAAATTTAAAGCTTAGAACTGTTTAAATACAAATTGTCAACATCTCATGTCAAAATATACTAAGCAAATATCCTTAAATTAAACTTGGTTTTCAAGCAGCATTTTTCTTACCTTGCCTATCTGTAAATTTCAGTTGTTATTGAGGGAAATATTTTTTTCATCAGTTTGTGTTTATGGTGAAATCGACATTTACTGATTAAAAATCTAATCCTTCCAAGGCTACTGATCAGTAATCTAGAGAACAGAGAGATTGTTGCATTATTAGAATACTTCACCCCTGAAATGAAGTATATGAACAATTTAAAAGCCACAGCAAATACTAGTCAACAGTTGAAAACAGGAGTGAAAAGCATTCTTATGTTCAAAAGTGCATGGGAAACTTACAAGGACAGAATTTGTGTAATTATCAAAGCTAAAAATTGGCCAGGAAACTGATTTGTAGCACGCCCTGTTCCTGTGTTTAAAAAAAAAAAGTGTCATGAGATCTTAAGTCAGAGTTAAAACTTTGGTTTAGTCTCTTCTAAAACAAACCCAAATGCATCTCTGGTTCCTGTCACTGGAATCCTCTGGGTGCAAGCAGGACTTTATACAGTCCTAGAATCATCAAAACGTAATATAGGGCTGAAAGGGACCTCAAAAGCTCATCTAGTTCAGCTCTCTGCACTGAGGCAGACCAAGCATATCCTGGTATCTGATTGTCTAACCTGTTCTTAAAAACCTTTAATGACAGAGACTTCACAACCTTCCTTAGAAACATGTCCAGAACTTAACTATTCTTATAGTTAGAAAGTTTGTCCTAATATCTAACCTAAATCTCCCTTGCTGCATATTAAGCCCATTACTGCTTGTTCTATCTTCAGCTGACATGGAGAACAATTGTTCACAGTCCTCTTTATAACAGCCTTTAACAGGTTATCAGGTGTCCCCCCTCCCACCAGTATTCTTTTCTCAAGACTCAACCTGTCCAGTTTTTTAACCTTTCTTCATAGGTCAGGTTTCCTAGACATTTTGTTGCTCTTCTCTGGACTCTCTCCAACTTAGTCCATATCTTTGTTAGTGTGGTGTCTCTACCTTCTCTCCCCCCACCAATGGGTGCTTGCAGTTTTGGACAATGATTAAATTCTGTTTATCATATAGAAAATCTGGTTCCTATAAAATCATGCTAAAGGATAAAAGTGAGATAGAGCTGCTCTAAATAAGGATGGATGGATCATAGTCTCTTTTTCTGGAAATCATAGCTGTGATCCTGAATCTCCATATGTATTCTTGTAAGAACAAGCTAGTCTTAGTCCTGCTTTATACTAGAAAGATGATCAGTTGCTCAGAACTGATGCTGACTGCAGATTATCTTTTTCTACACTTGCAGCTAGTGTTCATCACTGGTTCAGAAACAGGTCAAAACTTGGTTGCAGGCGCGTGTTATGAGCAACAGGTAACGTGTTTTGTATAGGTCAGTCCTTAAAGACAATTTAATAGTGTGGAGGGGAGGTTTTTTATATTTAAACAAATGTTCAGTCTGGTAGTATTTGGAGCCTTTCCATTAGTAGGGCAACATGTGATGTAGCTAGGAGCTCATTTACCCCCTTCAGATATTCTTCACAGCCTCTTCTAATATTTTTTGTCCCTTTCTTCCTGGTTCTGTGATGTGTGGGGTTTTTGGCTTCCTTGACGCTTCTTGTTTGACACTTCACTTCTCAAGCCTAGTTTCCTATTGATCTTTCTTATTCTTAGTTTCTTTCTCGGAGATGGGGTGGTATGCTTTTGTTATCACTACATTTCTTTTAATTATGCAGTTGCCTAATTCTAAGTGCCATTCTCAACCCTCATGGAACCTCCCAAAATATTCTGATTCTGACTCTTTTCTGTTAATCAATTTTTTCTTCATGATTTGTTTGAGCTAGAGGAAAATAATTATGTATCCCCTTACAGTGCTAGATTTCTAACACCTGAAGTGTGGCCACTTCCAGAAATTAAACTGTAGAGGAGAACTGTCATAAATATAAAGGGAAGGGTAAACCCCTTTGAAATCCCTCCTGGCCAGGGGAAAGCTCCTCTCACCTGTAAAGGGTTAAGAAGCTAAAGGTAACCTCGCTGGCACCTGACCAAAATGACCAATGAGGAGACAAGATACTTTCAAAAGCTGGGAGGAGGGAGAGAAACAAAGGGTCTGGGTCTGTCTGTATGCTGCTTTTGCCGGGGATAGACCTGGAACGGAGTCTTAGAACTTTAGTAAGTAATCTAGCTAGGTATGTGTTAGATTATGATTTCTTTAAAAGGCTGAGAAAAGAATTGTGCTGAATAGAATAACTATTTCTGTCTGTGTATCTTTTTTGTAACTTAAGGTTTTGCCTAGAGGGGTTCTCTATGTTTTTGAATCTAATTACCCTGTAAGATATCTACCATCCTGATTTTATAGGGGGGATTTCTTTATTTCTAGTTACTTCTATTTTTTATTAAAAGTCTTCTTGTAAAAAACTGAATGCTTTTTCATTGTTCTCAGATCCAAGGGTTTGGGTCTGTGGTCACCTATGCAAATTGGTGAGGCTTTTTATCCAACATTTCCCAGGAAAGGGGGGGTGCAAGTGTTGGGAGGATTGTTCATTGTTCTTAAGATCCAAGGGTCTGGGTCTGTAGTCACCTAGGCAAATTGGTGAGGCTTTTTACCAAACCTTGTCCAGGAAGTGGGGTGCAAGGTTTTGGGAAGTATTTTGGGGGGAAGGACGCGTCCAAACAGCTCTTCCCCAGTAACCAGTATTAGTTTGGTGGTAGCGGCCAGTCCAAGGACAACGGGTGGAATATTTTGTACCTTGGGGAAGTTTTGACCTAAGCTGGTAAAGATAAGCTTAGGAGGTTTTTCATGTAGGTCCCCACATCTGTACCCTAGAGTTCAGAGTGGGGGAGGAACCTTGACAAGAACAAAATGCAAGTATGTAGGGGACAGAATCTTCTGAAACTGCAGGATGAATTGGCTTCACAAAGACCTTCAAGACCTTTGACACTTTTGTGGAGACAGCAAACAAGTGATAAAGACTCCAGTAAGACTCCTCATAAAATAAACACTAGTTAAGCCAATAAGGTGAATAACAGGTTGAGTGTAACTAGTTCCTTTCTTATTACCTTACAGATGTGGTGGAGAGTTTCATGTGATGCCATTGTCATTAGAAAGTAAAGCATACCGTAGTCTAAGCTATGGGAATGTAATGGTTTGAGCTAACTTGGGTCACTTGTTAGTTTCTGCACAGTGCTGGAGTTGATGTGGAGCTGCCCTGGAAATGGGAATCATTGGAACCTTTGTTTTTAACATATTGTACTGGTAGACGATGTCCCAAGATAGCAAGTCTGCACTTATTCCTCTCGAAGTTGGGCATTTGTTAAGCAAGGGAATGGGGACGGACCAATGGGCTGAAATGGGACTGGGAAACATAAGGGAACTGAACAACACTGAAGCAAGAGCTCTGTCCCTTCCCCCACCTCTGGAGGTGCCAGATTCTTTACCTCAGATCCAAGGCCTCTAATCTCAGTGGTGATGCACACAGAGCTGAGATGCACTAGCCTGGTGAGGTGCTGCTTGATAGATGCTCAGTCTGGACCTCTGGTGGGGTCACTGCTCCCTGGCTACTCAATGTTCACCTCCCTCTGGACAGCCATGAATTTGGGTCCAAAGTGTTCAGCAGTATCCATCACAGTCCTGTTCCCCGGGCTAACGCACACAGAGCACCACAGTCCTTCCTTCTTCCATAGAGCTCCCCTCCCTCCCCGATAAGATGGTGCCCACCCTCCAGTTTCTCCGAGTTGCCCTGGAATCCTCTGGCTTCTTGCCCTCTAGGCTGTTGAGTTTCCAGGACTTGGCTGCTTGCACTTAAGAGCCATCTGCTGGCTTATTACAATATATTATCATTTTAGTATTACACATAGGCTTGGCAGGATTCAATTCTAATCAGTAAATGTCAATAAATATCAATTTCAGTATGTCAGCTGAAATCGACAAACATCAATCACTAACAGTCAGCATGTCTGAAGGGATCAAGTGTCACCGGCTCCACAGCTGTGCAGGGAGCCCTCTGCAGCTCTCCTGTCATGGGAGTGAGAGAGCAGGGCTGTGGCTGCAGAGGGGTCCTTGCATGGTCACGGGGCCCATGTCACCCTATCTTTGCAGCCAGAAAGTACTGGGAAGCTTATGGTTTCCTGTCCCAGCATCGCAGAGACCCCGGCCAAAGACTGCAAGGAGGACAACACATCGCCAGCTTCAGGGGAGGTCACCCTGCTGCTGAACATTTCCTGCCCAGGGACAGCTCCAACACTCGAGTGAGTGAGTGAGTGGATCCGGTGACTCTGGATCCCTGCAGGCACAAGGTGTGGGGAAAGCTGTGCTACTGGCCTGGCAGAGCAGAAACCCCTGGCTGGACTGTGAGAAGGAGGAGTTGTCATTGGCCCTGGCTGCAGAGGAGGCCATTCTGTTGCTGAATGGTTCTGTCCCTGGGATAGAGCCATTCATCAGTGGGATGACTTCCCTTGCAGCCAGGGGCTTTCTCTCTTCGTGGCCCTGGCCACAGGGGTCTCTGGTATGCCCTGCCGGGACCCCGGCGTTCCGTGCACCTTTTGCATGCAGTAGGGTGGCCACTCAATGTTCCTGGAATACAGAACATTCTGGCACTTCCAGGAATGGAGGAACATATTTTGATAAACTAACTGATTTATTAAACAAAGGGAAGTATTATCTGTAGGTAGTGAATTGAACTGATTTGTTTCTGGTCACTATGTCCTTCAAGATTTTAGAACTAATAGATCTCATTCTCCTTCACCTCGTTTTTATTTGTAAATTCAAAGAAAACAAGCTTTCCTGCTTTTTTCAACTCCCAATTGCTTTCTTAACTTTGAATGAGTCATTGAACTGAACTAGTTGACTAAACTGAAATGAAGAAAATATTCTCTCTGTACCTACAGAAGAGGTTTCAGTTATCAAAAACTGTCTTGGCACTTCAACAAACTCTGGCTGTGGGTACCGAGCAAGTGACTTCGACCAGTTCAGTGAGCTGACTTTCTTTAAAACTTAGCAACAAGCTTGTAATGTTTAATATGAATATTTAAAATTTAAGTTGATGTTAATTATTATAGTAAGTTTTAAATAAACTTTTAAAAATAAAAAGCCAATTTTAATTTTTGATGCAAATTGATATTTTTATCCACCCTGATATGATTTAAAATTTCTTAAACCTCTTGACTCCAACAGTAATCTAAATTGGCTGCTTCAAAAAATCCTGTCCATCATAGAAAGTGGATTTGGAAAGCCATGTTTTTGCAGGATAGGGTTTGCTGATTTTTGAAGGGTTAAATGGTTTGGCTTTGGATATTTTACTTTTTCACCGTTTTAGGGTATTGTTCAAGAAGGTATGGATCTCATGAAACATGCCTTAAAAACAGTTTTTGATGTCCAGGTATTCAAGTTCAAGGTCTGTCGTTATGCTGGTGTTTGGTATATAGTAGGTCTTTTGGGGGATAGGAAAACGTAAGTGTTAAATCCTTCCTTAGAAGGTTGCAACCTTTTAGATTCAAGTCTGAGGACTCCAACTATACTGATATAAACTAGAAAGAATAGACCTCTAGGATTGTTTAGTCACAGTACAAGAAAGTAGGTTTTACAGAAGGACTGAAACATTTTATTGAGGCTAAGTTTTTAACTTAAAAAAAGCCACTGATAGGGATTGTGTGGCAATGAACTGGTGAGGCCATTCATATTACCTTCTGGGGGCTTATCCATTCAGAAGCTGCTGACTGGTATTTGAGAATGAATTGCTGCAAATAGTTAATGTGAACTAGAGCTAGACAGTAATATGTATCTTGCGCATGACATCTTTGTTCTCCAAAATCAGATATCTTTGGGTAATGGTGGAGGGAAAGAGGGGAGGAGGGAGAATAGACTTTCCAGTCATTGGCTGCATAGGATGTCCTTCCTGTGTTGATAAAGTATGTGGGTATGCTTAGATGTCTTACAACCTCCTGAGTTAACTGCTCTCAAAAGTTCCAGATCCCTTTAAGTCAAGTGTGTGGCATCCCTGGACTAATATGTTTAAAGAACCATGTATGTAATAGTATGTATGTAATAGTTGTAGTTCAACGTGAAACAACTGATCTATTCTCCGTGATACAGACTAAAATGGTAACAACTGTAATGGTAAAGTTGCACTGTAAATGTTTAATATCTTGGTGTTGATGGTTAAAGCTGTTTCATTTCCATGCTTATGTTCTTGAACTGTACTGAGTGTTTTGAGAGCATTAACTGAGTTTTCATGATGAGGATCACAAATCAATAGAACATGTATGGTTAAAAGGAAACGGAAAAAAATTACTAAAAACCTGCATAATTGGGCAAAAAGTATACAGTAATCTGACCAATACAAGCAATAGAAAAAAGTCAAACGTGCTGCTCATCCCCCTGCAATTTTACTCTGTAACACATGCTATGTTTTTTTTCTTGTCTCTTTTGGCAATGATAAGACAGCTAATTATTAAAGGCACTAACAGAAATGTTTAAAATGGAACCGAAATGTTGCTATTAGTACTTCTACTGAATCTGGAAATCTACAGTTGGTATAGAAATTAAATGAATTTCTCCTTAGCTGGCAGAAGAGAGAGGATTACTTCTAAGTTTGCTGTCTGCCTTTTATTTTAGCACCAGGAGCCTGGCTTTTGGCCTCCTAACCTTAAAGGTGAGCTATCAAAGCTTGTGCATTCTGTGATGTATACAGTAGGTTTTCTTTAAAGAAAAAATGATTTTCTTTACTGTTGGGCCATCTGTATTGACTTCTGTTATTTACTGTAGGGACTTCTGAATGACTTCAGAACTTGCGTAGGGTAGTGATGTCGTAGTGTAGAGTGAAATCTGAGCTTCAATAGTAATCTTGATAAGTGTCTGTTGAAAAATTGAGATTTCTTGAACACAATATAGAAGCAAGTGAAGTGCACAAGCAAAATATTTTTTTCTATAATTTAATCTTTAAAATCTTTTTATTCACCACTGGTGCCTGCCTGGTACTCTGTCAAATAAGTGCTCTTGCTTGCTAACTAGTGGGGGAGTAGTATACTAATCAAAGCAACACTCTTTCTGTGTTCACTGCAAAGACCCTATGGTCTTGTAGCCCTTTTTCTCCCTTCATAACCAAGTCAACTGGAATTTCTTAGGCTGAGTAAGAACTTAAGGGTTTGTACCATTGAAGTGAGACCTACTTGGAGAATTTGCAGGATTGCTTCCTTTTATATAGATGTTTTTGTTGAGGCTGTTTAATGTCTTAGCAATGGGCCTCTTAACACTTCTCTCTGGAGATTGTTTCACAGGTAAATGTCTCATTCTTAAGAGGTTTTTCTTGTAAATGTCCTACATGTCACCAGAAAACTTCTAGCTACGGTTCTAAATGGCTGTTCTTTCTCATACGTGCTAATGCTCCTAAACTAATATGTTATGATGCCAAGTGCTTAGAAATATGTATGTGTAACACTATAGTTAAGGTTGCCTTATTTTTTTACAGGCAGAAATAGGTGCTGTTATAGATGAGGCACCAGACCCTGCCCAAAGTTTTCATGATTTAAATGTAGTCCTAATTGAAGACAGAAAGGGACTGTCTAGGACAGCTGGGAGACAAAGTTTACAGATATAGGTCAAGCCTTCCAACCACTAATGGCTTGTGGGTTTTGAGTGTATCTGTGTGGATTCTGCATGCAGAAGTGTGTGGGATCTGAATCTTAGATCAGCAGTGTTTGTTGGACTGCACCTGCCCCGTGCATGCCCAACTGCCAGCATAAAAGGTCAGAGTAACTGCAACCATCCCTAAGTGCTCTATTGCTGCTCATAACGGTGAGAGAGAACGAAGCTGTGCCTGCCAGATACCCCTTAGTGCATTTTCTATCAAATTTAGCTTGCTAGGATTATTTCCCTGTAAATTCTCTTTTTATTTTTTTAAAGAAAAATCTTTACTTAAATTTATTCCTAAAATCCACAAGGCAAGCTCTCTTATTTTTCCCATTGGTGCTTTGTGCTGCAGTCACTTTAGTGGGAAGTTTAAAGCCTGTGAGCCTCAAATCCTGCCTACCTTGTGATCATCTCAATTCCCCCCCCCCCCCCCCCCCCCGGCCACTCCTTACGGATTATCATAGCCGTTGTTTATTTTGCCTTGATGAGAGCCATGTGCCTGACCAATGTTCTATCTGCAAATCGTTCTTGAGCACAAGAAAATCCAGGGACACCTTAGTGAAATTATCTGTTGCAGCAGTGTGAGGGACTCAGACCAAAGTGCATCAACCTCTAAGACAGCGCCTTCTATCTCTAAGTCAGCACCTTCTATCTCTAAGTTAAGCCTACAGCTGTTAGGGGACGTGGTTCAGACCTGGGTCTGGGTTTGCAGCAGGCTAGCAGGTCTGGCTCAAGTCAGGCAGGGCACTGAAATCCTAAGCTGCCAGGGCAGGAAAGCAGGAGCAGTAATAGTCTTGGCACATCAGGTGGCAGCCCCAAGGGGGTTTCTGTGATCTAACCTGTCACACACACTTTTCCTCCTTGCTCCCCAAATTCAGCTGGGGATTTTCACCTCCTCGCTCACCAAGATCAGCAGATGGATTTCATTATTGTCCAGAAGGAAGAAAGTTTCTTTGATAGTGTCAGTGTACGCCTTCTTTTGCCTCCTGTTCTCTATCAAGATACATTCTTCAAAACCCCCTGCAGCTTATGTTCATTCTGTTAGCTTCTATTTTAGTGATTTTTTTCTCCGTTAATACTTGTTCCATTATTTTAATAAGGATAGATGTTGGATTTATGAAGCAATAATTGGAAACATCATCCTTTTCCTTTCTAAAGACTGGAGAAAATCAAATACAGTACTTATCTTGCTGCATTTCTCCAGTTGGTCATGACTTTTTCATAATTGCAACCAATTTTTCAAATATTTCCCAATCTGCTATTTTAACAGCTTTTTGTAAGGGTTTTCTTGCTTTCTAATTATCCACAATTTTCTTTTTTTATTGATGAACACTGCTTTTATGAGCTCAATGTCTCGCTGATTTTTTTAAACCAGTCTCATGTGTTAATGGGCCTGCTTTCTCTAACTTGTTTTATTAATAGGGCTGCTATATTATTTTTGGTATTTTCTCTGGATTATATTTAGAAGGCTCCTTTCACAAACATCTCTTCCCTTAAAGCTTTTACTCTGTTCTCTATCTGCTTCCCTTTGTGGTACAGATGTTTTACCCTAGATCTTGCAGCAGCCCCTTAAGAAATCAGGCTGGATGCTGCTTATTCTTTTTATTCTCTGAGGAATTTTTATGCTTTTTTTTTTCAAATTGCATATCCCACTTCAATAATTGCTCGTTTTAATACATGCCTCTAATTAGACCTTAGTCATCAATTTTTTTGCTCCTTCAAAACTGTTTTTCTGAAATATACCACCATTGTACTGCTATATTATCTGAATGAATTCCTTTCTATGGTGAATTCAAGTATCTTATGATCGCTGATTACTAGCTTCCCTTTTATCACTTTTATATCTAAGAAGTAGATCTGGTACTTCTGAATCTCTGCATGTTTGCACATATCTGTTACACAACGGATATCTGCATAATGAAAAGCCTCTGTTGGTGTAATATTGTGTCCTTGAGTTCCTTATGAATTGGTCCATGAATTTTAGATTTCCTTTCCAAGTCTGGTGGTCTTTAGCAGATGCTCACTTTGGTTTCTTCTTTTTTTGTTGCTTTTTCTAAACCCAAAGAACTGACTGCTTGTAAATTGATCACAATCACTTTTGTAAAGAAAAAGCTGTTCAACCTTAAACTACAGAGCAGCTAAGGTGCTGTTCCAGAATGGTGATGGGGAAATAGACAACTTCTCTCCTCTACAGGTATGTTACTCTTCTGTGGAATTGTTTCATTTATTGTTGTGACATGCTGAAAAGCAGCTGTGACACTGGCAGACCAACTAATCAGTGTATGACCCATAAGAACAAGAGACATTACAATTGTATCAGGACGGTTCACTTATATGTGAACTTCAGAGAGATGTACTAGACCAGCAACCATTAACCTATTCATTTGTAGTAATAGAAATCAAGGGTATTTGCTACATAGATGTGGAAACTAGGAGTATGGGGGGTGCTGCAGCACCCCCGGACTCCTGACTGCTGTTCCCGCTCACCCAGGCTCCTGGCCTCAGCTCTGGGGGGGGGGTGGGGTAAGGGGGCTGGCTTTCAGTGTTCCAGTGCCACTGATATGCAAATGTATTTGTTTTTATTTACCTATATCCTGTTAGAAATTTATCAATGTGACCAAATTAGCTTTTAAATGCGAAATCATTTTCTGTCTTAATTGCCTTATATTCTGAATGTGACTGTGTTCTGTTAACCTTACGATCAAAGATGTGGTACACTCCAGAAAACGAATACAGGCAGTCCTCTACTTTATGACTTACAACGAATGGCACTTATGACGTTTCTTCATAATTCTCAATTATATGCAATCACTTAAATATACAGGTGCAAAACTCAAAATAGATGCATATTTGAATGCTACATCACACCTTGATATGGGGCACTACACTGTTCTTTTATTTAAATATGAATTTACTCTGGTTTTTTTGTTTATGGTTGTATTTAAAACAAGGAAATGCAAAAATCCTGTAAATGCAATATTATGTACAACTCAGGGATTTCAAAATTATAATTACCATAATGACAATGATTCTGCCAAATGTCATGCATATATTAAGGCAGACATTTTATAACTTATAGACTAATACATCATACTGCCATCTATACATGTGCTGAGGATGAGCTATGTGAATCATAACTCAATTTCCTTACCTCTTGTGAGTTTAATTTTCAAAATATTCCTTTAACATAGTTTTGCATCGGATAGTTTGTATGTGTCTTTCCCTATTTGAATTGAATTTTAGGGACCTTCTTAATGGTTTAATAATAGAAGGAAATATGAGACTAGAGCAATAAATCCATTTTCATTATATGTGTAATAGCTTGTGGCTGCACTTTCTTGCTCTTTCATTCATGTGTAGCTGTTATTTTTTACATTGATTTTTTTAAAGCTGTCTCCACTATGGATTATAATGAGCAGTGTGTAAAACATAAAAATTTGAAATTGTATATAGCTACATTAATTGAAAAGGATATAAAATATTAATACGTTATTTGCATGTTAATATATTATTTGCATTAATGAAAAATACTTGTACGTTGACCCTAATTATACTCAGTATAAATAAAGGCCCATTCATCCAATGATACTCCCTGCAATAAGTATTTTATTTCAAATTCAGGAAATGTGCCCAACAATTTTTAGGAGGAAATATATTTAACTCATAAAGGCCTTTCTTACTTAATCAGTTGCTAATATTACCAAAATGAGAATTTTGATAGAACAAGGACGGGGTAAAATCTGAGTAAAGCTTTTAGATCAGGTTTCAGTGGATCATGTCCTATCATATTTTACACAGTGCAAAATGGTGTGGTTTGTTTTGTTACATGAGTTATACAAAGTCTTGGTTACAATAGAGGATAATTCTGAGTCATATTGTTGAAGCTACAGTATAGTTGAAAAAGGAGTTCCGGATTGAAACCTTTGGAAATCAGAATGCGGTATTGGACATCAGTGAAGCCTAGTCTATATACAGAGTTGTACCAATTTAACAAAAGTTGTGATTTTTACACCAGTTTAGTTAAACCAGCACAATTTTGTGAGTAGACTTTTTTTGTCAGTTTAAACCTGGTGTATATTGGTTTTATCTTATGTCAGTACATGTGCAGATACAAGATAAACCAATATAACCAGTTTTAAACTGATATAACAGAGTCCAGACACAAAAGTTGCACTGGTTTAACTAAACCAATTTAGATTAAGCAGGTACAATTTCTAAGTGTAGACAAGGTCTTATTGGGATTGAAGATGGAGTTACACATTATCATTCTGTCTCTGATTGTAGCCTCTGCACATTGTATGAGAGCCACTTAGAAAATTGGGAACAGAATGATGATGATACAATAATACTGAAAAGAAAAATCAAGTTTACTTGAAGATTTAAAGTATCCCTCATTTTTATTTTTAAAGGTTGAGATCATTATCCTGCAGCCATCCCTCTGTGTTTTGTAAGACCTAGATAGTTCTGTATGCAACATGAGAGATGGGAAATTTGTTATAACAAAACCAACAAGACTTGGGTTTCTTATATGGGGCTACAGAGTATTCTCTACAGTTGTGAGGAGTATCTGTAAGGCGTATCAATATACTAATGACTTGAGGGATCTTCTTGTTTTTGAATAACAAAATACTCTTCTGCGTGGTTGGGTTTTTGTTGACAGTTTGTTATGGATAGAGTAGATCTGCTTCTGCTGCTGCATATGACATCCATAAACTTTCAGTAATGAATGCTATTTTTTACCAGAACTAATTAATTTCTTAGTTTTAAACTGCATCCTTCTGTGTGTGCATTATAATAATGCAGAGTAGATAACCTTTTTAAGCTTAATCTGAAATGTAGTTGTAAGGGAAGAATGAACTTTACTGAACACCAGTACAATTGAATGAGTTCTAAATGTGTGAATGATTAATCGTTGTATGGTAATAAAACTTGTATGATAACAATGAAACTAGTATTACCAAATATTGTAATGTAAAAATACTAATGATAACCACTAAAATCTAATGCTACGTTCTTTCCATGTTACATTAATGTGTTCTTAAAGAAGTAAGGATAAATACAGAACACCTTGAGAATGTGTTCCAAGAATTGTATTTCTGTTTTAAGAAGAAATGAACAAAAGTACTGAATTGTAAAGATGCTGTGCAGACTTTAACATTTTTGACTTCGTACATTGCCAATATTTTAAAAGTTAAAAATTAAACTTAGTTTTATCTTTAAAACTCTGTTAAATCTGTGATGAGAATATGCACGTTAGTTAGATAGCAATGCATATTAGTTACATTTGCCAATATTATATTTTAGGACCTGAGCCCAATAAAGTCAATAAAAGGACTCCATCTGACTTTTATGGGCTTTATTTCAGGGAATTACTACCTTCTGTGCTTAAGATCTAGGCATTATTACCACTATAAATCCTTCTATCTGGACTGCATCTCAACTTGGTGAGAAGGCTTACATGATCCCAAGAGCTATGCTGGTGGGAGCATAATTCCTGGTAGGGTCACTCATGCCAGACAGGGAGTGGGGCTAACAACCTGCTCCTAGAAAAAAAAAAAGTTATGGGAACCTACGCTACTACTCAGCTTAACAAATTCAGTCCAACTCAATTCAAATAGACCTAGAAGAGAGATGATGGCAGGGTCGTCCCTAGCTATTCTGGGGCCCTACGCAGCCTCCCACCCCCTGTGGGGGGGAGGAGGAAGGAGGGGTTTGGGGCTCCAGGCCTCCGTGGGGGTGGGTGGGGCTGGCTTGGAGGGCGGGGGGAGCCACGCTCCAGCACTCACTGGTGGCATAGCTGGGGCCGGATTGCTGCACTTCCTGCTGCCAGTGAGTGCAGGCCTGCCCCCTGCTGCAGTCCTCAGGGGCGGGGTGGGGGCGGAGCAGGGTGGGGGCTTTGGGGAAGGGGTGGAGTGGGGGAGGGGCTGGGGTGGGAAGAGCCAGGGCTGGGGCGGAGCAGGGGTGTGGCCCTGGGGTAGATCCATAATTAGTAGGATTGAAAATCAATTGTGAGAAAACAGGGCCATGAGAATCTACACTCAGCAAGAAACTTTGAGACTGACATACAAGAGGTATGATTTTTCATGTATCTTGGCAGTATTTTAAGTATAACAGACTGAACAAATGAAAATATTGAAGTCAGAATAGCAAAAGCCAGACAACTCTCAACTTTGTAACTCTAAAGCCGATCTGGAGAAACAGAAATCTTGCCCTTCAAAGTAAACTTTGAATACTGACCACCATTGTAAAGTAAGTCTTACTGCATGGTACTGAATCTTGGAGACTTAAGAAATTTTTATCAACAGCTGCTAGACAAATCCTCAATGTCAGATGGCCAGAAAACAATCACAAAGAGCCTTTGAGGAGAATGAAACTGAAACGTATACAACAGGAAATTATGAAACAAAAATGGAAGTGGCTAATACATGGAGGAAACACCCAAACAACATTACAAGACTGGCATTGGACTGGAGCCCCCAGGGCAAGAGGTGACCAGGTAAATTAAAGAAAACATGGAAATACACAATGGAAACAGAATTGAAAGCTATCAAAATGACATAAGATGAAGGCTGACTGCAGCAGGAGACCAGCAAAGATGGAAGGCAGTGGTGAAGGCCCTGTGTTCCAAGTGGAATGGCGAGGCATACGAGAGAGACTGTTATAAATGTTTAATCCAGGTTTAATAAATACATAGTGTCTAAAAAATTTAATTAGGAAGAAGCTTGGCACATAAATTATTTCCCCAATTATGAATTCTTTCACAACCATATTCTAACGGGGTTTTGAACAGGTCTTTGAGTTTTTAGCAGGAAGTAACTTATTTCTCAGTGTTTCTCCTAAAGTTTTCATACTTAAGATGAAAACAGTAACAGGTAGCTGACTTTTCAAGTAGATACTCCTTCTTTTTAGTATTTTTTAGAAGAGAGCTTTAGAACTGGAGTTAAAAACTAACTACCCAGAATTCACACTGGTATAATTTCAAAACTTTAAATTGTAAAAGGATTTCAAACATGTTAAAGTATTAGTAAGAGAATTGCTGCTAAGATGCCTCACCAGTTCCAAGATTTGATTTTTATAGTTTCCACTATTGTCTTCTCTCCCCTCAGTTTTGTATACATTGTTCCCTTAGCTGTCAGTAATTATAAACCCACATTAAATTGATCTGTTTAAAAAGCCTAGATGTTTAAAATTCAAAAATGTAGGCTTTTTCAGCTGCTGTTTTGTAGCTCCCTAGCTTTACAGCAGCCTTCCTCTACTCTAGGCACGTCTTCCACCTATGTTTTGATGCAGTTTTTGTGGTGATTATGGCTGCATGCAAATTTTTTTTTCTCCCAAACACACTTCGTTGAAATGTTGTCTAGGTTTTTATAATGGGAACAATGATAGTATTGGCGAGTTATGAAGCCTTAACTATAGTGGAATGGTAGCACTACCATAATTAATACATTTTAAATATTGGAAATGTTACTTTAATTTTTCTTACAGATTCCAAATTTATAATAACTGAAATAAAAGGGTTGGCACTTGAGATTACTGTCAAAACAAATGGTCCCTTTTCCTTAAGGACTGAACATTACATGTTGTATAATAACTTGGCACTTTTCAACTTGCTTTTATCTTCCTTGAAAAAGAGCAAAGTTTCCTCTTAGCTCTCATTCTTCAGGTCGGTATTGTCCACATCTGGCTTGTATATTAAAATGTTCACTGACCTTTTACTTTAGGTATTGCTGAAGTGCCTCTGTTGTGCTGGTGAATGAGAAATAATCTGTCCATCTTTCATTTTCATTAAATTGTCAAGTGTCAGCCTGTGTGATAAGAAATCTTAAAAGGATTGAGGAGTCCTAATGGGCAACTAAAGGTATGTCTGTACTGCAGTTAAAAACCCATGGCTGGCCCATGTCAGCTGATTTGGGCTTGTGGGGCTTGGGCTAAAAAGGGCTGTTTAATTGTGATGTAGACCTTCGGGCTCTGGGTGGGGCCCGAGGACTGAGCATTTACAATGCCATTAAACTGAGTCAGCTGACATTGGCCAGCCGCAGGTGTTTAATTTCAGAGTAGACGTGGCCTAAATGGCTGCTGGGCAGTATAGTACAGAGTAACAGTAAAGCTGATGGACTCCAACTGACCAGCAGATTGGCTGAGAAGCTGAAAGGTGGCAAAGCAGAAATGCTATTTTTATTAGGGAAGCAACAGAAGTGGTAAACCTTTACCTGTTGCGTAACCACGTTTGGCTGTCTTTTGGAATCTACTAGAACATATATTTATATAGTCAGCATGGAACTTGAGAAATAGCTTGTTTAGAAATTCACTTCTTTTACACAGTGAAAGTCATCAAAGATTTATTTAAAAGTGAAAAAAGTTAAGACTGCCGATAGCAAGTTTATAGTTAAGATTGCAGCCAGAAGAGCATTTAAAAAGAATTACAATTCCTCTGTCACATTTTAGTGATAAAACTTAGTTTCCAAATTTGGTGCAGTAACTTTTCTGGAGAAATGTCTTATAATGTTTTTATTACAATGTTCAGTAATTTTTCTAGAGAAAGGCCTTAGAAGTACTCACTCCTTAAAATCTGGTTAGAGCACACTTGCTTTTTTCTCTTTTTTACTGCACAGTCATCACAAACTCAAAACTTGATATGCTCCTCAGACACACCACTTTTGAATTAAATGTTAATTTAAAAGGTTATGATTGTGAGAATTTCTGTCTTATCTTCAGTACATAGGTAGCTGAAAGATTCTGACATAAGCAAATTGCCCCAAAAGAGTGTGCATGCCAACGGCTAAGCCCTCTTTCCAAAGTTCTGCTCTTATGGAACCAAATGAGCACCTGAGGTCCCCAGTAGTACAGGTTTTCTCCTACCCGTTTGTTGGGCACTTCTGAGCTTTCCCTTCCAAGGCAATAGCACTGCCTTGCTGGTGCCTCCTGCTACCTGCCTGGTTTGAGATATTCAATTCCTGAGTCTTTGGTAAGTATTAAACAATAGCTTTTATTATAGAAATGAAAGCATAAACACTGGAGCTCTGTTGGTCAGGCAGAGTCACAGTGGGGCAACCTTCCTTAGCAGATAACTGCTTAACTCCTAGCCATATAATGCTAAAGAACTGATAACAGTATACAGTGTGTGTGTGTGTGTGTATATATATATATATATATATATGGGTATATAGTCACATAGTAGAACCACATTTATCTGGTCTCATTGGGACCAGGGCCAGATCAGATAATCAAAACTCCAGATAAACCAGAGAATGGGAAAATGCGATGCTGCAGTGACATCTAGCGGCAACAAGAGAGATCGCCCGCTTCTGGCTCTGGAGACCTGGTCATTCGGTAAATGCAGAGAGCCAGTTTGGAGGGTTGGATACACGAGCTTCTTCTGTATTTACAATTGATTAAAAATTGACCAATCAATACAGAGCACAAAGCAATTATTGATAGGTAAACAGATTAACAAATCAGGAACTGTTGCTGGGCAAAGAAAGACTAGTACTCTTCACATGAATCCCAACCATAACAGGACTTTGCGACCCATCCTCTTCAGGTCAGGAGTCCCTTCTGCACACATGCAGTTCCACAGAGGTCACACTGCGGACACAATGATTGACCGCTCCTAGGCTGCACTCACTCTACTAGCCCTATACTGTTAGTGCAGCCTACAACCCAACCATCATAAGATTTAGAACTCCTACATCTCTTCTTCCAAATATGCATGTTTCTCTCCTGCCAGTTACCTTTTCTTTGCTTCTTGTTCCCTCTATGAAAACCAGATTGGATTCATCCACCCTTAATCCTTCCTGTTTCTTCTCTCTTCCCAAACATCTCCTTTCTGTTTGTTCCTGCAAGTTGCTCCTCATTCATTGACTCATCCAATAGTTCTGTACACCCAAGATCTCTGTAAAACTTGTACCTTGAGCCCGCCACAATCCTCGCTCTTATCTCAACCATGCTGATATCCCACACATCAAATGTACTGCATTCTCCTTCCTCTTTACCCTGCATTACTCAGCTCTGCCTCCTATCTCACTAATTCCCCTATTTTCACTTTTCTGCCTCCCTAGTTCCCCCACATTGGGACTGTCATCCCTTCCCAAAGATCACCTCAAAGTCCAATTTCCTATCTTTGTGCCTGTCTCCATACCCTGTCTCCTTGTATCTGTGCCCTAAGATGTAGAAGTAGCAGCAGCTGGTGCTATCTGTTACCCCTGCTGGCTGCACTGCTTCCAGTCTTTTTTTTTCTCCTACTGATAATAGCTCATCTTAACTAATTAGCCTCGCATAGTTAGTATGGCAACTTCCAACTTATCTCTGTGTGTGTGTGTGTGTGTGTGTGTGTGTGTGTGTGTGTGTATATATATATATCGTCTTACTATATGTTATATTCTATGCATCCAATGAAGTGGGCTGTAGCCTACAAAAGCTTATCCTCTAATAAATTTGTTAGTCTCTAAGGTGCCACAAGTACTCCTGTTCTTTTTGCGGATACAGACTAACACGGCTGCTACTCTGAAACCAGTCTTTACTTTGAGCAAGATGTCTGTGGAAGAGGGGAGGGACTTAGGTGAGCAATTTGCTGATGAGCAGAGCTTGCCAAAATATGGGATTTCTAGTGTGTGGGAAATGTCATGATTCTGAAATTTGTTTCAATCTGAATTGGAACAAATTCAGGGTTTTTTTTAAATTCCCCATGAACTGGAAATTTCAGATAAATTCAGTTTTAGAAATACTGACACAACACTTCTGAAACTAAATTTGCTCCCAACTGCCTGATAGCTACAGGGTGAAATAGACATTCTTTTCAGTTTCACTGGTGTTAATAGATCAAGCTGGGGCTCTAAGGGCTTCCAAGTTCTTCTCTGAGTGATATCCCTATGGGTGCACCACCTGTTGGTGCTCCCACGCCTGGGATCAGAGGTCTTCATCAACAGTGCCTATCGGACTGCACGTGTGCACTTCCCCACTCTCGTCCAGTGAGCAGGACATGGGTGTATATATAGCGCTGTGTGTCCCACCACCCCAGTTCCTTTTCTACCGTCTTTTGGCCTGGGATGGAATCCACAGCAGAGCCCACTTCTTCTGTTCCCTCAGTAGTTACTGTCTTACCAGTTGTAGTGTAGTTAGTATTTTCTTCTGCTCCTTTTCTTCTATTCTAAAAAAAGTAACTTTTTTGTTTACTTTACAGTTATTTCATAGATTAGGTTTTATTTCCCCCTCGCTTTGCCCTTTCTGACTGGGAGCCTTTTTTTATGTTCGGATCCCCTGGGTTTAAGAGGTGCGTTTCCTGTGGTGGTAAAGGTGCTGCCGCCTTGGTAAAGGACCCGATACCCTGCACACATCCTCTTCTCCTAAGATTGCACTACTTATCAACAAGGCTCTTCTCGATCCCACAAAAGTGATCTGGCAGACACTGGCATCCATCCTTCCAACTTGCAAACATGCTGACAAAAAAATATGATGTTCCATCCAAGGATCTGGAATTTTTATTCTCGAACTCCGCCCCAAATTCTCTGGTGGCCAATGCAGAGCAAGAAAGAGACCTCAATACCAATCCCATTCTAGCCATCCAGACAGAGATTGGAAACACAGACTTATTTGGACACAAGGTATATTCAGCAGTCACGCTCCAGTTTTGAATCTTGAATTACAAGGCTCTGATGGCTAAATATAACTATTTAACTACTCCAAATTGGAGGAATTTTGTCATGACCTCCTAGAAGTCAAGAAAGAGCAATTCCAGTCCCTAATATCAGAAGGACACCTCCTAGCCTGTACAGCCCTACAAGACTCATTAGACTGTACAGACACTGCTGCCCGAGCCAGTGCAATTGCTGTGGTCATGAGGTGTGCATCATGGCTCCACCTCTCGGGTTTTCCTAAGGAGGTATAAACTATGGTGGAAGACTTCCTTTTTGAGGGCCAGAAACTATTCTCAGAGTGCATGGACAATTCCCTGCACTCCCTTAATAACTGAGCTACATTACAATCTCTTGGCATCTGGATGCCAGCGCCAAAGAGACGTCCAGGAAAGTACTACCTTTCCCTGCACTTCCGACCACCGTAACATACTCTCAATGGCACTATGACATCCAGCGCCAAAAACAAAGGCCTCCCTCCAACCCACTCCTCAGGGGGTTACCTCTCTCACACCCCTACTGCAGCAAAAATTTTGAAGGTGTGGTCAAGGCCCAGAGAAGCCTCCCCCTCTTCCGATCATTTCCACCATCTTTGACATTCCACCAGTTTGGTGACCGACTAGCTTCATTTTTACCATCTTGGAGACTAACCACCTTGGACAAGTGGGTTCTAGAGATAATCAAGGAAGGCTACTCCATCCTCTTCCTAGCTATCCTACCTCGCTACCATTCCCTTGTCCCTCTTCAGGGATCCTTCTCTCAAATTCATTATACAGGGAGAAATAAATCATCTTCTGCAACTGGGAACCATAGAATTGGTTCCTTTACAATACCGGGAACAGGGTTTCTACTCCCATTTTTTCCTGATCCAGAAGAAATCTGGTGTCTGGCAAACCCATCCTGGGCCTCCAAAATCTAAATAAGTTTATCAAACTGCAGTGCTTCAAGATGGTTACCCTCTACACTATATTATCCCAGCACTGGAACGGGGGACTGGTTCTCAGCCCTCGACCTCCAAGACACTTACTTGCATATTACAATACACCCTTCCCACCAGCAATTTCTCCGATTAATCGTGGGTGACAACCACTACTAGTACAAGGTACTGCCTTTTGGATTGTCGACAGCACCTTGGGTGTTCTCCAAGGTCCATTGGCTAGTCGCTGTCTACTTAAGGAAACAATGAGTCATCATAATCTTTCCATACTTGGACGACTGTTTCTTCAAGGCCCCATCTGAGAGTGATGCTCTCTGAGCTGTCCACATAACAGTGCACCTGTTCACGGCACTAGGTCTCCTCGTGAAGAAAAGTCCACTTTAATGCTGGTACAATGCCTGGAATTCATTGGTGCACAATTGGATGCCATACAAGGCAGAGCCCTCTTACCACTTCACAGATTCTCGGTCAGACTAGACCTGGTATCCAACGGATGGGTCTATCCCCAGATCTCTGCCAGAACATGCCTCCAACTTCCAGGCCATGTGACAGTGGCCACTTTCATGGTCAGATATGCAAGACTACATGTGCAATGTCTTCAGGCATGGCTGCGTGTAGTATATCTCCCCAATGAACACAGCCTCCACAAACTCTTATCCATGCCGATGAGAATCAAGGACTTACTACTTTGGTGGACTCAGACCAACATCATCATGTGTCAGAGCTCCTTTCCTCCAATCACCACTGCCCATTATCCTAACAACGGATGCCTCCTGAGTCAGTTGGGGAGCGCATCTCCATGATCACAGTGCGGAGCTGATGGTCGTCAACCGAATCCACCCTACACATCAACCTCCTAGAACTACAAGCGGTCTGCAACACCTGCTGACATTTCCTCCCTTTACTCAAACATCATACCATCAGAGTTATGATGGACAGTCTCAACTGTATATATTACATCAACAGGCAAGGTGGAGCAAGGTCCCATTCTTTACACTCAGAGGTGCTCAAATTGTGGAACTGGAGTATTCAATACAAGATCATTTCAGCAGCATACCTCCAGTTCTCCCATGATCAGGAGTGGGAACTGGATATGTGAGCCCTTCAGCCCATCTTTAACCGATGGGATGCCCCACCATAGATCTCTTTGCTACAACGCCTGCTGCCCTCAATTCTGTTCCAGAGCGGGACCGGGGTACGGATTCCTGGGAGATGCATTCCACATCGCAATGGATGCACCACTTATACCTTCCTTCCCTGTCCCCTCCTATTCTGAGTACTTTGCAAGATACAGGAGGACCAAGCTCATGTCCTACTTATAGCTCCAATATGGCAATGACAGGCCGGGCATACTTACATGATGGTATGCCAACTGATCTTTCTCCATTCAGTGCTGCGGCTCCTTACACAGGTTGCATCCTCCATCCCAATCCACAGGTGCTCCACCTCAAATCTGGCTCCTACATGGTTCTGGGATTTGGAAATAACCTATTTGAATGCAGTCAAACAGATACTTTTGAATAGCAGGCATGACAAGACTAGATGCATTTAAATTCACAAATGGACTAGATTTCAATGCTGATGCGCCTCCCATCAGGTCGACACAACACACACTCTGCTACCACTTATCCTGAACTATATGTTACACCTTAAATATGTAGAAAGTTTTGGCCGTGAGAAAAGGGCATTTTTTTCCTGGGAAAAATCATTCAGACAAAAAATTGTCAACCAGCTGTATGGATGAGTCTTATTGCAGCCTTGCCTGACCAGCTCAGTTTTTAGAGGAGACTGTGCTGGCAGGGGACTGCAGTGTAGTTTTTCTTTCAGCTGAGCTGACGAGCTGTTTGGGCAGAGGGAGAGTCTGCTGAGCTTGCTGCATCAATCTGTATCAGACTCTGCTTTGCTCTGAACTTTGCTCCCTCTCTGCTAACCAGAGAATAAAAACTGGTGGGGGGAAAAATCACTTTTTTTTTCTTCACTCTCCAAAACTGAAAATTGTATGTGGTGGGGGAGAGGCAGATGCCTCCCCCTCTAATTATGCTCATGCTTCTAGCTGCTCCCTAGCTCTGCTGCTCAGCTTGCTTTCACAGTTGTATTTTCCCATAAATATCCCTAGCCAGCCTTTTACCTTGGGGTGGTAGACTGGGTGGCAGGCCAGGGAGGCTGCATAAAAGAATCAGTTTCAGGTTATCTCCTGAGCACTTGTCTGAATCTCAAGGTTTTCTGGAGCCTCCAAGAAGGCAGCTGGTGCCTTAGACAGGTCAGTAGTCCTCCTTTTATAGTCTCTCTATGCTGGCTGAGCTGCATGGTATGTAGCTGCTACAACAATGGACTCTGATCTATTATTGCTGTTTGGTTTAGACTGGATAAAATATTGAACAGCAACTGCATCATTTAAGATACCAAAGTGACTCAGTTGCTTTTCAATGGTTTGTCTGGTCTAAATCAAACAGCAGTAATCGGTCCATTGTTATTCAATGGGACTTAAGTGACATAGGTGCTTTAGGTAACGTTACCTTGTGGTTTTTTGTTAAACTATGTAAGGCGAATATATGGCCAGCATTTTTGGACTGTGCTGCTGCTTATGTTATGAGTCTCTGTAAGTTAATAAAATCAGAGACTCTGGAGAATAGTTTTTCTTTCACCCTTGGAGTGTCCGGGTAAGATCTGTCCAGTTAGACTTTCCATCTAGCCTAAAATTAACACTTAAAATAGGGGGAAGATGGTGCCTAATGTACTGTGTGGATAAACCATCTCCTCCCCCCCCCCCAAATAAATTCCTAATGTATTTATTTTTTGTCAGTAACTTCCAAATTTTTGTAACTGGCACTGCGCTTTATAAACTGTAATTACAAATTCCTGCTGTGGGATGGCTCTTTATTCCTGACGTGTGGAGATTCCGTTTATACCTGATATGTGATTCAGTAAGCATTGACCATCTGAGACACCAGTATTTCCTAAAGCAGATTCAGAGTATGCTTCTTGGAACTTGAAATTGTGATTGTTAATTTCTGGTTGAGGTGGTTTGGTAGATGTTGGTTTGATTTTGAACAACTTCTCATTGAACACTTGAAGAAAATATATTGTTTATAGCAATTATATCAATTGACAAATGGTCGATTGTTCTTCACTGGATAGTAAGAAAATAGCCTTTTTTTGCTTGCTAACTCTTGTCTATAGAGAGCTATTACAGGTTTCATCTTCGTTGAATGACTTTTATTTCAGTGTAATGAAACAACGTTGAAAACAGTCAGCTATAAAAGGATTTATCTTGTAATCAAGGACTCCTTAAAACTCTGACAACTGGAAAAGTTTATTGGTTAGCTTTTTTATCTATAAAAGCTATCAAATCATTCAGATAACTAAATTTCCCATTGCTTTGTGAGACACTGTCAATGGGAAAGACACTATCAATGGGAAAGATGTGAGCCTTACTTGAATGCCACGTGGACTATTTCCTTGTTCTTACTGGCAATTCTAGATCTGCTATGTACAAGTTTTGTCACCTTCCAGAAAAGAGTTGCAAAAGCCCTTTATAATAGAAATGATCATTTTGGCTATGTTTCTAAAAAATGTTTTTTTTAAATCCTAAAACTTGAGACAGATTGCCTGAGTGGAGAGAAAAGGAGCATTTTCTGCTAATCTTAATTGTAAATGACTATTTTCAGAACCTGTGTGAGAGCCACTAATGGAGAAACTGTACAAAGTGAAATCTTAGGACAATGAGTATAGATATTTGCTCATACGCACTTGAAAAAAACATGATTTGGATTGAACTGAGAATTCAATACTCTCAATTCAATTTCTTGTGAAGTAATCACTTATATGGTGCTGAAAATTTACAGTTATTAGGTGACTCTGGCCTGAAGTACTTAAAATCTCAAGGTGCAAGTGAAAGCAATTAGTACAAGACCAAACATAAAGCAGGTGGGGTGGAAAAATTACTGATTTAACACTTCATGGAGTAGATTCATTTCCAGAAGTAGTTTGGTTGAAATAAGGGCATATATTATTAGGGAGACTTCCAAGTCTATGATATGAAAGCAGGTACTGAGTCTAGAATAGGCAAAGAAGGCAAATAGTGTGTTGAGAAGAGAAGCTTGAGCAAAAGATAGATGAGAAGGGGGTAAAAGGAAATGAAGCCAGAGATACTGGCAAGTATGGGGTTATGGAGAGAATTCTGAAGGAAAAGAGAAGTCTGAATTAGATATGGGAGTCAAAGCAAGAATTCAAAGAGCATGGAGACATGAAATGTGGTCAGAGAAGCTGAAGTTTAACTCAATGAGTACACCTGGATGAATTGAATGGGTAAAAAAAAATAAGCCAGGCAGTCCAAACAGGAAAATATTGTGGGATCTGAGATAAGATTAGAAAAACATGGACTATGTTCCTGGCAGTTGGGATGGAAATGAAGGGATGCAATCTGAATATTTCAGAGAGAGCCAAATCTTGCTATTATCACTATTGGGCTGGATATCACAGAGGCAAGAGAGAAGTAATGACAAAAAGGAAGACAAGAAAGAAGGTTACAGGGAAAGATCAGGAAGGCAGGTCCTGTTCATACCAATCTGAAAAAAAATTGCACAACTAAATATTTCTATAAAAAAATAAGTGTTAGATTCTGCCTACTTGTCCTGTGGGGTGGGAGGAAAGGAATAAAGCAAGAACAGATCTGGTGACATTACAATCTCTGCACTTAAATAAATGAACAAAACAAATAATAAAAACGAAACCCGCCCAAACTCTGCAACTTCAATCTTTATAAAAATAAGTGTCAGAGCTCTAGCCTGAGCCTATAGGCAGCTTAAGTGAGCTTTGTGCATAGTTTCCTACATAGCTCCACAAGTGAAGCAACTCAATCCTTGCTGAAATACGTTTTTTGCTATACCAGTACTGGGCCTCCCTTGAGGGGAGACTGCAACTCATGATCCACTGTATGTGGGTGGCTTTAATGGATAGAAATAGATTAATCTCAAATTCTCCATCTCATTTTCACTTGTGACCTGAGACCAGATTTTTAACTGGGTGTATAGAGCTGAAAGTTAATTCACTGACTCGCAGCATCACCTTCTAAATGCAGCTGTGAAGTACATAATTTAGCATGGCATTGCTAGCGTGATGGTTCATTGTTCACTCACTCACTGTGACCAGTTGTTAATATTTTATGATCTGAGTAATACATATTGGCCAGAGTGAGAAGCAGAATGCTAACCAGGAGAGCATTCTCTGCTCTAGCTCACCATGTTGCTAAAATATTCTGGGTCATTACTCAAGTATCATTTTTACAAAAACAGTGGTGCAAAAGCAAGAGCTCAGTATTATTTTTGTTTTCCCCGGAAAAAGATTCAAATCCCGGAACCCTTGTCATTCCCCAGATCCCTGGTCATGATTTGTCCTAAACAGATTATTTCAAAACATACAGCATGTGCACTCTGTTCTGAGAATAATTTTTAGGACAGCTTGAGTAACCTTTTAGCAGCAATAGAATCCACTTAGCTTTTTTTTTTAACTTATTTTGAAAAACTTATTAGCTGAGTATGGTAAAGACTGGGAAAGAAATATTTTCATGACTGTGATTTCCCTCTTCCCCCCTGCCCTCCCCCAGTGCATCTGCTTGCTTTTAACACTACTGTATGGCAGGCGTGATTATCTCATTCCCTTACTGTCCTCAGAGATGTGTCTGGGTCGCGTGGTATTGTTCTGTTTCCACAGAGGAAAAGAGAGCACAGATTCCTTCACATTTTATTCACTAAGCATATGAATTATAAAATGAGTTCTCTGGTGAATGAGTTCTCTAACCCTAACTCTAACCCTTGAGGTTATTTGGTTTGTCACATCAATGTAAGGCTTCTCAATGAAGACTACCCATATGATGCTCTGAGTTGCAGAGAGCTATGCAAACAACTGCATCGCAATAAATGGATCAAAAATCCATTGAATCAAAATAATGATCATGGAACACAAACTTTGGGCATCACTTCTGTGAACTGCATGTACATGCACCGTCTAATCCTTTCCATAACAAAAAAGGCATTTTTGGCTTGATGTGCTGTCACTGGGAAAAGTACTTTCACATAAAAAGATGTCCTTAGATATACATGCTGTGGTAAATCCCACTCAGCTGAAGTTCTAAATCTGCAAATGCTGACAGCTTTTTTCCCCAACAGTGCATGGTAGCAATCTTTAGAAATATCACTTGTGTGTTCTCAAATATTTATAAAGCCAAAAAAAACTTTTACCTTCCAGTTGGCATTTTAAGATAAAGTACACTACCTCTGAGACCATAGTTCTAAATATATAATGCTTTTTAAAATTTGTTTGGGTTTGTTTGTTTTACAGTGGCTCCTCCTTTGTGCCACGGTACAATGACTTTAATTGCAAGGTGACAAGTTTCAGAGTGGTAGCCGTGTTAGTCTGTATCAGCAAAAATAACGAGTCCTCGTGGTACCTTAGAGACAAACAAATTTATTTGGGCATAAGCTTTCGTGGGTTAGCACCCACTTGATCAGATGCATGGAGTGAAAATACAGGAGCAGGTATAAATACATGAAAGGATGGGGGTTGCTTTACCAAGTGTGAGGTCAGTCTAACGAGATAAATCAATTAACAGCAGGATACCAAGGGAGGAAAAATAACTTTGTAATGGGCCACTCTCTTACCACTTCAAGACCATTGACGAAAAGGTGTGAGTAACAGTAGGGAGAAATTAGTATTGGGAAAATTAAGTTTAGGTTTTGTAATGAACCAAACCTAAATTACAAAACCTAAACTTAATTTCCCCAATACTAAATTCTCCCTAGTGTTACTCACACCTTTTTGTCAACTGTCTTTAATGGGCCACTCTCCTACCACTTCAAAAGTTATTTTTCCTCCCTTGGTATCCTGCTGTTAATTGATTTATCTTGTTAGACTGACCTCATGCTTTCATGTATTTATACCTGCTCCTGTATTTTCACTCCATGCATCTGATGAAGTGGATTCTAACTCACGAAAGCTTATGCCCAAATAAATTTGTTAGTCTCTAAGGTGCCACAAGGAGGACTCGTTATTTTTAATTGCAAGGTTACATATCGATAGGCTCCTCTCCTCCCCACAGTATTTGGTTATGTCTACACTGCAATAAAACACTCATGGCTAGCTACTGTCAGCTGACTTGGGCTTGTGGGGCTTCAGCAGTAGGGCTATAAAATTGCAGTGTAGACATTTGGGCTTGAGCTGGACAGCAAGTGGAGGAGGGTCCCAAAACCTGGGCTCCAGCCGAAGCCTTAATGTCCATGCTGCAATTTTATAGCTCTTCAGTTTGAACCCTATTCACCTGAGTCAGCTGACTTTGGCCAGCTGTAACTGTGCTGTGGGTCTTTTATTTCAGTGTAGATGTGGTAGAGGGTGGGCTGGGGCATAACCCTCTGTCCCACTTCTCTATTCAAAACTACATTTTTACTGTATAACTCTTCTCCTCTAATCTTTGATAACAATTATAATTGCTGTATGTGTATGCATTTTTTAAATTCAGTTAAGTCCATCATTTATTTCCTAAATTACTACTAAAAGGTATTAAAACACAATAAGAGCCATATCTTTCCCACTTACTCTTTCCCCTCCCTCCCCCCCACCTAAGGATCCCTTAGTGACAAGCCCTCTTAAACTGTGTGGAGAAGTAACCTAAGGCTCAAATGACCTAGTGGAATAGTATTTGCATGCTGCAGTACTTGACAAATTCAAAATACCTTGAGGAAAAACTGGAATACATATATTATTTAGCTAGTGCTATTACTTAAACTAACCTTTCACTTAATCATATTGAATTTTACATGTACTAAAGGGTTTTTGAAATGGTGTTTGTTTTTAACACATCATAATCCCATGAAAAACAATTTAGATATCAAATTTATGAATAGTTTACAATAAAAGTAACATTTTGTCCTGTAAATATGGTACAAAATGTATGTCTTTCTTTCCACATACAGGCTAATAGACAGTACTCACGTGTATACATAATTTGACTCCTTGATGTCTTTATTTCCCCAGTGGCCTCTGGTTTTTACATAACCAGCCTAGTTTTTCTCCCTAGACCCCAGTCAGGACTCAGTTTTCTCAGCCTTCATCTTGATCTTGTATGTTTAAGTATCAGTGGGGTAGCCGTGTTAGTCTGTATCCACAGAAACAACGAGGAGTCCGCTTACACCTTAAAGACTAACAGATTTATTTGGGCATAAGCTTTCGTGGGTAAAAAAACCACTTTTTCAGATGCAAGTGGTTTTTTACCCACGAAAGCTTATGTCCAAATAAATCTGTTAGTCTTTAAGGTGCCACCAGACCTTGTATGTTACCGCTTTTATTGTGACTTTTTAAATGTTTTCATTGCAAATAAAGGGGATATGTTTTAATAAATATAATATTCAGCTCTACATGCTCTTTACTTGCAACACAGGTACATTCCTTTCTCTCTTCCTATCACTCCCCCTTTCCCCCCTTCCCTCCAAAGTGTTTAGCTGCTTGGGGCAGGCAGGCAATATACAAGAAGGAAAACTAGGCCAATTATGTATAAAAACACACAAAACCATTGAGAGAAATACTGAGACATCATGATGATACCTTGGCTTTGTTTCCTATTTACTTGTAGTACAAATGGCATTTAAAACTACAAAAACCCAGCAACCCATTTGGAAGAGAAGTGGTGAGGGGGTGAAAAACAGCCCTAATTGTTGTGGAATCTAGGAAGGAAAACTAAGTCAAAGGTTCGTTTTGGCTATGGTTTTGTTGTTGATAAGTAGATCAGATTCTGTGGTTATGGAAATGTTATATATACCTAGATAGAAAAGATAAATCAGAAGATGCTTTGTTCTAAATACGGGTTGTTAATGTTAGGCCAGATGGGGCTGGTTCTGCACAGATGTGCGATGGGGTAGAGAAAGGGGGTGCTTAGGCATTGCCAACCTCTAAAGGGGCCAACTGAAATTTCTTGGATATGAAACCTCCTTCATGTGGATTTCCAGAGGCATCTGCTAACGGATATCTTGTTGGTAATGTGGCTCCAATGGAATAAGACCCCTAAGAGCAGAGGATGGTCAGGGATCTCTGGAGATAGTTGGGGTGGGGGGAAATCTCCTTTTCCCCCTCAGTAGTCTGTGGGGAAAGTCCTTCTCCACTCCAATGGAATGGTTTTGGTGAAATCTCCGTAAGAGGGTTAGGGGTGGACATAATGGAATTTACCTTCTCCTGTGGGTTTTTCCTCATGGGATAAGGCAAGCAGACTCTTTACCAAAAATCAGTGATACTGCTCTCTGTGTGTCTGGGATGAAATGTATTTCTACTTACAGTACTTGATTTTTGCATGTTTGGAGAATTGGCTAAAGCCACAACTAAATTATTGGTTGGAAAGCCTAATGTGCTTAAGGCTTTTTCATTTCGTAGTCTCTTTATGCACTAATTAAATGGAGAGGTATTTTCAGGGAATTGCTTAATTGATTTTGCTTTTATATTCAACAGTGTACAATCTTGTAGCATTTACTCTGACTCTACTGACCTCTAGATGGGCTTAAATACTAAAGACCCACTCCTGCATCTGGGTATGGTATAGCTCCTAGTGTCAAGCAGACAGAAATCCCAGCAGTGCTCAGATTCCAACTATTTTGGACTTCCTTAAGGACAGTATGAACAAAAGACTGCAGCCCAGCATAATAGTGTGTAAAGGTATTAGCCATACACAGTGTCTACATCCTCAGTCTCTTTAACTGAAAAATCTCAATTCTCATGATTTCTCAGAGCAGTCAAACCAGCTAACCCTGTGGTCAGGCCTGTCTTTCCTAAGTGGGATTTACCACTGGTGCTAAAAGTCCTACTACCCATCTCTTTGAACAGTTAACAAATGGAAAACTAAACTTATCATTCAAAACCTGCTTTTTGGTCTCTCTTACATTTGCTAGATGAGTATTGGAGTTAGCAGCTCTATCCATGCAAGAACCACAGTGTGTGTTCAGTGATGACAGAGACTCCAGAATATTTCTTACCAAAGTGAATTCCTCTTTCCATACCTCACAAGAAGTATTTCTTCCATTATTCTGTCTGAAACTCACATCCTACATAAAAGCTGTGTGACTGTGTGGATATATACAGATACATAAAGCACTAAAGATCTATCTTGAGCACACTGAATCAATGAGAAGATCAGGCTTCTTATTTGTGTTTTCACTTGAAATGTTAAGGTCTCCAGGTATGCAAATTTTCCTGGCCAGATGAATAAGCTGTATGTTTTGGAAGCATCCAAGGCATCAGGCAAAACTTTTCCTGAAGGAATCACAGTGCACTCTGAGATCTGCAGCATATCATTGGCAGAAAGAAACTGAACACAACTGAGAAAATATTAAGGGCAGCAACATAGTCTATCATCGTCTATTCACTGTTTGCTATTTCCCAGTTGTCACAGAACTGTGGGAGACTAATTTCCTTTCTGCTGGAAAATTTCTTACCCCTAGATGCTATTTCAGAGTCAAACATCACCGTGGAATTGGGGATTAAATAAAAGAGAATAAATCTCATATTGAAGCAGTCAAATCAAAATTATTGGCTTCTTTTCAGTGTCTCCTATGATTCACTTCCTTTGCAAATATTTAGAGACTAAGTGTTTTCCTCTTCAATGGACAACTAATGTCAGTGGGCTTTTTTTTTTTTTTTTTTTTTTGGAATAACAGTTTCACTGAGTGGCAATACAGAGAAAACAAAATCAGGTTTTGTCCTGATTTTTGTCACAGGTAGTAATAGTGATCTTAATGATAATTCAGTTCAGGAATGTTAGGAATCATTTGATGCATGCAGTGTTGTTGTAGCCATATTGGTCCCATGACATTAGAAAGACAAGTTGGGTGATATAGTTCCTTTTACTGGACCAACTTCTGTTGGTGAGTAAGACAAGCTTACAGAGCTCTTTGCATGATTTCATCCAGTTTGTATCACTATTTATTGTAACACACTGACAATGTTAAAGCTGATTTTGTTTGACAGTGATAAATATGGCCCAGTTTTATCTGTTGTCACACACACAGACATGAGATCAATTGCTCCTATAGAAAACATGTTTTTATATGTGAGCCACATTGAATTATAAGAGTTTCTGAATCTACAAAACCTTCTCTGAAAATTAAAGTTCTAGTTGAGTTCCAACATCCATAATTTCCTGCCCTTGGCTTTTAGATTTATTTTGTAAAGCCCGAAGAATTAAGTCTTGCATTCTTCTCTTTCCTGGGCTATTCTATAATGTACACACACAATACCCACGAACAGGGAAGTGACAAAGCTGAAATAATTTTTAGGGGTTAGATTTTTTTTCCAATTTTTAGAGATTACAAAAAGCAGAATATTGAACAATTTCATATGTAGTACAACCTGATGTCCAGTTTCAAAGCTAAGGTATGTCTACTTGGGGGATTCAATTCAAAGCGTTTTGGTGTGCATCAGATAACTCACAGTACACTAGTCACACCAATAGCATTCACATGGAACACCTGCTCAGTTTTCATTTCATATCATGTGAATATGTGATGGCAGTTTGCTGGAAACTGAGAACATAGCATTCTCTGGAGGTATCTGCTGGTTCTTTGCTGCGCGGCTGAGCTGGTTGCATTCTGAGATTGTTTTTGCTGTAAATTGTGGCAGGCTAGATGGGTTCAATTTTTTTAAAACAATCCCACGTTTCAGCTGTCTCCATCCCATATTCTTTCTCGTGCCATTTTCAAATGGCTGTTGGCTAGCATGGACTCAGTCATGCTCTCTGTCATTTTGGTGACAAGTGCAAATAAGCATGTCCTGCTTAGGCTGTGTTGCAGCACTGAGCTGGATGAATTCTGCCTTGGACTTTTCCCATCATGCCACCAGATGCTGCTGGAGCAGGAGAATATTCTACAGCAACAGCAGGAGGATACTCTGCAATGGTGGCAGGGTGACGAGGTGGAAGAACAGGAGGATGCTGAGCTGTTGGAACAAGAGGCCTGGTTCCTGGCTCACCTACACAGCATTCAGCGCTATTTCTGGAACCAGGAAATCAGCATGAATTTGTGGAAGAGGATTGTTCTGCAAACCTGGCATGACCAGAAGTGGCAAGAGAATTTCAGGATGTGGAGGGCTACCTTTCTTTGAGATCTGTGCTGAACTGACTCCAGAGCTTCAGCAACAGTGTACCAACATGCGTTGCTCCAAACCTGTGGAGAAATGGGTTGCCATTGCCATCTGGAAGCTGTCCACCCCAGAATGTTACTGGTGTATAGCCAACCACTTTGATGTGGGGAAATCAAACTTTTGGGGCCATTCTCCTGCCATTGATAAGGTGCTGTCTAACCCGGTCATGAAGCTGGGTAGTGGTCAGGAGATTGGTGATTTTCAACACATGAGGTTCCCAAACTGTACTGGGGCATTGGTGGAACCCATTAGACGATCTTTGGCCCCCATATAAAGGTGAGGCTATTACAGCTGCATTGTGTATCATCCATTTTATTGATAGTCTGATGGTATGCTGGTTGAATATTCTATGGCAAAACCTTCTGAAAGTCTGACTTGCCTTTTTGTATTCTATTTTGTTATACCTTGATCTTGGAAACCATCTCTTGAGATGGTAATGCCAAGGCATGCAAAGTAATTGACATTCTTAATTTTCTACCGTTTATAGTGGTGTTTGGCTCAGTGATAGTAGTTGATTGGGCTAGTCGGAAGAGGACTTCAATTTTTTCCAGGCTGATGGTGAGTCCAAACTGTTTAGTTGTCAAGGATAAGCTGTAGTCACTGTGATTTTGACTGAGTAGAGCACAATTGTCATCCTCAAAAAAGGCTTCACATGTGAGTTTCTCAGGGCCTTCGGTCTTTGCAGTAAGCCTTCAGAGACTGAAGAGTTTTCCTTCTGTTTTCTACCTTGGGTAGATGCCCTTTTGAAGTTTGCCAGTTGTGTAATTTGGAATGGCTCCAAAGAAACCAAAGAGAACTAGCATGTTACCCGTGTTTTACCTCATTAGATGTAAGGGGTCTCTAGAGAGGCCACTGTTGGAGAGTACTTGACCAGTCATGTCTTTTGTGGAATTGATGTATGATGTTAACAAATGTGGTGGGGCAGGCAAATTTTTTCGACAATTTTCCAGAGGCCATTTCTGCTAAGTGTCTAATATTTTTTATATCAATGAAGACAGCATATGGATCCATGTTTTGTTCAGTGGCTTTTTCCTGAATCTGTCTTGCATCAATAATTGTGCTTGTGGTGCTCAGAGTTAGTCTAAATCCACTCTGAATCTCTGTTTAGAAGCTTCTCTGATACTGTTTCAACAAGCTGATAGAGCAAAATATGAGCAAGGATTTTACCACCTACGATAACCTGGAAGTTCTCTGGTAGTTGCCACCATCAGAGTTGTGGTCTTTTATTTTTGTATAGTGGAATTATGATTGTATCTTTGAAATCCTGAGATTTTCTTAGTTTCCCAGATAACCTTAATTTTGTAGAAATAGTTGACATTTTGGGGGGCCTGCAGGTTTAAAGAGTTCAGCTGCTATGCTGTCTTTGCCTGGTGATTTGCCTGATTTCATTTGTTTGGTAGGTTTTTTGCACATACTCAGTGGAAATCAACTGGGCAGTATCTTCATATATTAGGTGCTGAGTTAGTTCTTCTAGCACTTGTGGGTTGACCGTAGAGGGATACTTAAGTAGGTCAGTGAGGTGCTACACCCATCTTTCAAGGACAAGAGAAGCATCTCTGATTAAGGTAAAATCCATCTGAATTCTTTAGTGGAGCTAAAGTTCCTTTGAACTGTTCCCCTGTGATATCCACTCCTTGACACTACCTACTCACAGTGATCCTGATAGGGTGGCTAAGTGATCCTGTTAGGATAAATTGCTGAGGGAGGTTGCAGAATCTCCATAATTGGAGATTTTTAAGAACAGGTTAGACAAACACCTGTCAGGGATGGTCTAGATAATACTTAGTCCTGCCATGAGTGCAAGGGACTGGACTGGATGGTTTTTGTTGTCCCTTCCAGTCCTATGGAGTCTGTTTCTATACTTGGTCCTGCCTCAGTGAAGGGTGATGGACTAGATGAGCTCTTGGGGGTCCCTTCCAAGCCTACATTTCTATGATTCTATATCTTAATTTTGCTATTGGTTTTTGTTTAATCCATTCTGCATTATTTCATTGAGGGGCTGCAGTGTGTAGATTGAAAATGGCTCTGATCATCTTGTCAGTTGAACAGTTTGCTCCTCACGTTGCTCTGGTGAGCTTGATGTCCCTGATGTCTTTGCTGTATGATGACATAGTAAATTAGGTGCCTGTGGCTTATTCTCAGATGCATCCACAACATTTTATATTTTTCATCTTGCATGAACATTCTATTGGTAATAACGAGCTCATGCTCAGCAGACTTGCTGAGTTGCGGGGAGACCATTTTATTTCATTTTTTTCTGACTCCATTGTTGTTACACCTCTCCAGACCTCACTGTCTCCTCTAACTCTGGAATTAATGTCTCCCAGGAGTATTAATTTGTTTTCATTAGGTATTGATTTGATTGTCATCCAAATCAGAATAGAACTCTTTTTAAAAAAAAAATTCTGTATTGTTCATGGTTGGAGCATAAGCCCTGATAAGAATCGGAAAGCATGAATTTCCAATATGATGATGATAAGCCTTTCAGTATTTTAGGGGCTGTTTTTCATGTCAAGATTGATGCTATAAATTCTGTCTTCTGCTGCTTTCCATTTCTAAAAGAAGGTGTAGCTGTCACCTATGGAGCCTTCTTTGGAAGTCTGGTTTTGCTGAGGGTTGCTGTGTTGATGCTGTATCTTTAAAGTTCCCTTGAAATTAATCCTCTCAGATGCTTGATGTGTTCTCTGTCCATTAGGTCCTGTGTGTTCCAGTTGCCACAGTGAGATCTTTTTTTTCTATAAAATGACTGTTGTGTGAATGATCCATCATTTATGGTGAACTGGCCAGATTAAAGTTGGGCAGGCATTGTTTTTAGCTCCTGTCAAGGTTCCTCCCCCACTCTGAACTCTAGGGTACAGATGTGGGGACCTGCATGAAAAACCTCCTAAGCTTATCTTTACCAGCTTAAGTCAAAACTTCCCCAAGGTACAAAATATTCCACCCGTTGCCCTTGGACTGGCCGCTACCACCACCAAATGAATACTGGTTACTGGGGAAGAGCTGTTTGGACGCGTCCTTCCCCCCAAAATACTTCCCAAAACCTTGCACCCCACTTCCTGGACAAGGTTTGGTAAAAAGCCTCACCAATTTGCCTTGGTGACTACAGACCCTTGGATCTTAAGAACAATGAACAATCCTCCCAACACTTGCACCCCCCCTTTCCTGGGAAATGTTGGATAAAAAGCCTCACCAATTTGCATAGGTGACCACAGACCCAAACCCTTGGATCTGAGAACAATGAAAAAGCATTCAGTTTTTTACAAGAAGACTTTTAATAAAAAATAGAAGTAACTAGAAATAAAGAAATCCCCCCTGTAAAATCAGGATGGTAGATATCTTACAGGGTAATTAGATTCAAAAACATAGAGAACCCCTCTAGGCAAAACCTTAAGTTACAAAAAAGATACACAGACAGAAATAGTTATTCTATTCAGCACAATTCTTTTCTCAGCCATTTAAAGAAATCATAATCTAACACATACCTAGCTAGATTACTTACTAAAAGTTCTAAGACTCCATTCCTGGTCTATCCCCGGCAAAGACCCAGCATACAGACAGAGACCCTTTGTTTCTCTCCCTCCTCCCAGCTTTTGAAAGTATCTTGTCTCCTCATTGGTCATTTTGGTCAGGTGCCAGCGAGGTTACCTTTAGCTTCTTAACCCTTTACAGGTGAGAGGAGCTTTCCCCTGGCCAGGAGGGATTTCAAAGGGGTTTACCCTTCCCTTTATATTTATGACACGCCCCCCAAATCTCAGCTAGGGTGAAACACTGGCTGGGATTTCTTCCTGGAGCTCTAGGAAAAACAGAGTTAATAAGACACATGCATCTCTAAATATACTACCAAGTACATAAAGACTAACAATATTTTCCACATCTCAACGACTATTTTAACCAGTTGATTCTGGGAAACTTTCACGGGAGAGTGCATCAGCCACTTTGTTAGAAGCTCCTGAGATGTGTTGGATGTCGAAATCAAAATCTTGGAGAGCTAAACTCCACCGAAGAAGTTTTTTGTTAGTTTCCTTGACGGTGTGAAGCCACTTCAGTGCAGCATGGTCGGTTTGCAGGTGGAAACGCCGTGCCCAAACATATGGGCGTAGCTTTTCCAGAGCATAGACAATGGCGTAACATTCTTTTTCAGTGACTGACCAGTTGCTTTCCCTCTCAGACAGTTTTTTGCTGAGAAACACTACAGGGTGGAATTCTTGATCAGGTCCTTTCTGCATTAAAACTGCTCCCACACCACGCTCGGACGCATCTGTGGTTACTAGGAACGGTTTGTCAAAGTCTGGGGCCCTTAGTACAGGGTCAGACATGAGTGTCGCTTTAAGCTTGTTAAAGGCCTTCTGACACTTTTCGGTCCACTGAACAGCATTTGGCTGTTTCTTTTTGGTTAGGTCTGTCAGTGGGGCAGCGATTTGGCTGTAGTGCGGTACAAATCGTCCGTAATAACCGGCCAAGCCTAAGAAGGACTGAACCTGTTTCTTTGACTTTGGGACAGGCCACTTTTGGATAGCATCCACTTTGGCCTGTAGGGGGCTGATAGTTCCTTGACCCACCTGGTGTCCAAGGTAAGTCACTCTGTTTAGGCCTATTTGACACTTCTTAGCCTTAACAATTAGTCCTGCCTCCCTTATGCGCTCAAGGACTTTTTGTAGATGTTCCAGGTGGTCTGCCCAGGAATCCGAAAATATGGCCATGTCGTCAAGGTAGGCGACTGCATATTCTCCTAATCCCACTAGGAGACCATCTACAAGTCTTTGGAAAGTGGCGGGTGCATTTCGCAGCCCGAAAGGGAGTACATTAAATTCATACAGCCCGAGATGTGTGATGAAGGCTGACCTTTCCTTGGCAGATTCATCTAGCGGTACCTGCCAGTACCCCTTGGTTAAGTCCAAGGTAGAGATGAACTGGGCCCGTCCCAGTTTCTCTAATAGTTCATCTGTGCGTGGCATTGGATAGTTGTCTGGGCGAGTTACAGCATTTTAGCTTACGGTAGTCCACGCAAAAACGTATTTCCCCATCTGGTTTGGGAACTAGAACCACTGGAGATGCCCACGCACTTTTAGAGGGGCGGATTACACCCATCTGTAACATATCCTGGATCTCCCGTTCTATAGCAGTTTTAGCTTGAGGAGACACCCGGTAAGGTTGGACCCTAATTGGGTGAGCATTACCTGTGTCAATGGAGTGGTATGCCCGTTCAGTCAGTCCTGGGGTGGCTGAGAATGTTGGCGCGTAGCTAGTGCACAGCTCCTGGATCTGCTGTCGCTGCATACGCCCAAGGGTCATGGAGAGGTTCGCCTCTTCCACACCACCAGCACATTTCCTTTCGTAGTAGACACCTTCAGGCCACTCAGCGTCGTCTCCTCCCTGGGCTGTAAACTGACAAACCTTTAATTCTCTGGAATAAAAGGGCTTTAGAGAATTAATATGGTACACCTTAGGCTTTCGGTTGGAGGTGGGGAATGCTATGAGATAATTAAAAGCTCCCAGGCGCTCCTGGACCATGAATGGCCCTTCCCACGATGCTTCCATTTTATGGGCCTGGAGCGCCTTTAAGACCATGACCTGGTCCCCTACTTTGAAGGAACGCTCTCTGGCATGTTTATCATACCAGGCTTTTTGCTCTTTTTGAGCATCCTGTAAGTTTTCTCTAGCAAGGGCTAAAGAGGTTCGGAGGGTGTTTTGTAGGTTGGTTACAAAGTCCAGAATGTTAGTTCCTGGAGAAGGTGTAAATCCCTCCCATTGCTGCTTCACCAACTGCAATGGCCCCTTAACCTCACGGCCATATACAAGTTCAAATGGGGAAAACCCTAAACTGGGATGTGGTACAGCTCTGTAGGCAAAGAGCAACTGCTGCAATACTAGGTCCCAATCATTGGAGTGCTCATTTACGAATTTACGTATCATGGCCCCCAAAGTTCCATTAAACTTCTCCACCATGCCATTTGTTTGATGGTGGTAAGGAGTGGCAACCAAGTGAGTTACCCCATGAGCTTCCCAAAGGTTTTTCATAGTTCCTGCCAGGAAATTAGTCCCTGCATCTGTGAGGATGTCGGAGGGCCAACCTACCCTGGCAAAAATGTCTGCTAGTGCCTGGCACACACTTTTAGCCCTGGTGTTGCTTAGAGCTACTGCTTCCGGCCATCGGGTGGCAAAATCCATGAAAGTCAGTATGTACTGCTTTCCTCTGGGTGTCTTTTTCGGAAAAGGACCCAGAATATCCACAGCTACTCGCTGAAATGGAACTTCAATGATGGGGAGTGGTTGTAGCTGGGCTTTGACCTGGTCTTGGGGTTTTCCCACTCTTTGGCACACCTCACAAGACTGGACATAGGTAGAAACATCCTTGCCCATTCCCTCCCAGTGGAATGACCCCCCTAAACAGTCTTTGGTCCTGTTCACCCCAGCATGGCCACTAGGGTGATCGTGGGCTAAGCTCAAGAGCTTGGCCCGGTATTTAGTTGGAACTACCAACTGTCTCTGAGGATGCCAGTCTTCCTGGTGTCCACCAGAAAGAGTTTCCTTGTATAAAAGTCCTCTTTCTATAACAAACCTGGATCGATTAGAAGAGCTGAGAGGCGGTGGGTTGCTCCGTGCCGCCGTCCAAGCTCTCTGGAGGCATTCATCTGCTTCCTGTTCGGTCTGGAACTGTTCCCTTGATGCTGGAGACATCAGTTCCTCATGGGATTGTGGACCTAGGCTTGGTCCCTCTGGAAGCGATATAGGGGATGGAGTTTTTTTCTGTTGACTGTGAACCGCTCTCCACTGGTGCACTATGTTGGGATTCAGGCTCCGGCTGAGCCTCTTGTGTAGGGTTATCGGCTGCTGCCAGTTCAGGTTCGGTGGGGCCCTCTGGTGTTGAGGTTGCAAGTACTGGATTCAGTGCTGACACGGGGTCTGGTGTTGGTTGTTCGGCTGGTTCCGGTTCTGGGACTGGTTCCGTCTGGGTCTCTGGGACTGGATCCACTACTGCTGTTGCAGACATTGGCCTGGGGTCCAGGTCCATCACCTCTGACCGGGTCCTGATAGAAGTTTCCGGAACAGAGCTAGGCCTCACGGCTTGTTTAGCCTGGCTGCGGGTGACCGTTCCCACCCTCTTGGCCTGCTTCACATGCTTGGCCAAGTCTTCCCCCAACAGCATGGGGATGGGATAATCATCATAGACTGCAAAAGTCCACATTCCTGACCAGCCCTTGTACTGGACAGGCAACTTGGCTGTAGGCAAATTGAAAGAGTTGGACTTGAAGGGTTGAATCGTCACTTGGATCTCTGGGTTGATTAAATTGGGGTTCACTAAGGAAGCATGGATAGCTGACACTTGTGCTCCGGTGTCCCTCCACGCGGTGACCTTCTTCCCGCCCACACTCACAGTTTCCCTCCGCTCCAAGGGTATCTAGGAGGTATCTGGGCCTGTGGACCTCTGGTGTGATTCCGGTGCAATGAACTGTAATCTGTTGGGGTTCTTGGGGCAGTTGGCCTTTACATGCCCCAGCTCGTTACACTTAAAACATCGTCCAGCTGACGGGTCACTGGGGCGAGGAGGGTTGCTGGAGAACGGGGTGGTGGGACGATAAGGGGTCTGGAGGGTTCTTTGGGAGGTAGGTGGGGCTTTGGGCGGCCCCCGGTAATAGGGTGTGGTCTGGGGTGGTCCCTTCTGGTCTCCGCTCCAACTGCGACCAGTTTTCTTCTTCTCTGCACCTCCACCCATCTGGCTCCAATCTCTCCTGCCTCAATTACAGTTTTGGGTTTCCCATCTAGGATGTATCTTTCTATTTCCTCAGGAACACGCTCTAAGAATTGTTCCATTTGCATTAGGAAGGGCAAATTTACTGGAGAGTCAACACTTGCTCCTGATATCCAGGCATCCCAATGTTTCACAATGTGGTAGGCATGTCGGGTAAATGACATGTCTGGTTTCCACCTTAGGGCTCTGAACCTCTGACGAGACTGCTCGGGTGTTATCCCCATTCTGACTCTCGCCTTGGATTTAAACAGTTCATACTTGTTCATGTGTTATTTAGGCATTTCAGCTGCCACCTCAGCTAAGGGTCCACTGAGCTGCGGCCTCAGCTCTACCATGTATTGGTCAGTAGAGATGTTGTACCCAAGGCAGGCTCTTTCGAAGTTTTCTAAGAAGGCCTCAGTATCATCACCTGCCTTGTAGGTGGGGAACTTTCTGGGATGGGAAGTGGTACTTGGAGAAGGATTGCTAGGGTTTGTTGGTATATTCTGCTGAGCCTTTATCTTCTCCACCTCCTCCACATGCTTCCTCTCTTTTTCCTTCTCCTCCAGTTCTTTGGCCCTTGCTTCCATTTCTTTGTCCCTTGCTTCCATTTTCAGCCGCATGAGTTCTATCTGTCTTTCATGTTCCCTTTGTTTTTCCGCAGCCTGAAATCTGGCTAATTCCAGCTTTTGTCGAGCCGTGGATTTTGTCATTCTAACCTCTCTGTTTTTAACTAACTTTACACCCAAGGTTTAGAAATAAACAAACAAAACTTGGCTGTAAAATTTTGCTGTGCTGGAATAGAATACCTATTCTCTGATAGTGATTGTCAGCCTACAGAAAAAGACAATTCCCTTGTCTCTGCTCTGGGCCCAAATCAAAGCAAAAAACCTCCAACTACTTGGAAACCTGCTTACCAGCAGCCCAAAGGAAAAAAAAATTCCTTTTCAAACCTGTGCTCCTTGTAAAACAAAAAAATTAAAATCCTAAAAAAAAAACCCTGCCACTTTTGTCTCCAGGCAAATGGGTAGAACACACACCCCCTATTTACTTTTAGGAAGAAAAGAAAAACAAAAAAACAAAAAAAACCTCTGGGTTGGAAGACTGTGAATTTCCCTGCAGGAGTTAAGTACGCTGCCTCCAGGCAAAGAAAACCTGAAATTCACAAAGATAATCCCCTTTTGTCTCTGCTTGGCCACAAAGCAGAGAAAAACCAAGCTGCTTTCAGTTTCAGCTGCTTTCTGGACTTCCTTTCCAAAGGAAAAAAAAAATTCCTTTTTAAAATCTGTATTTCTAGTTCAAAAAATCTCAACTGGATCTCAAAATGATTTCAGGTTAATCCCACCACTATGCCACCATGTCAAGGTTCCTCCCCCACTCTGAACTCTAGGGTACAGATGTGGGGACCTGCATGAAAAACCTCCTAAGCTTATCTTTACCAGCGTAGGTCAAAACTTCCCCAAGGTACAAAATATTCCACCCGTTGTCCTTGGACTGGCCGCTACCACCACCAAACTAATACTGGTTACTGGGGAAGAGCTGTTTGGACGCGTCCTTCCCCCCAAAATACTTCCCAAAACCTTGCACCCCACTTCCTGGACAAGGTTTGGTAAAAAGCCTCACCAATTTGCCTAGGTGACTACAGACCCAGACCCTTTTGATCTTAAGAACAATGAACAATCCTCCCAACACTTGCACCCCCCCTTTCCTGGCAAATGTTGGATAAAAAGCCTCACCAATTTGCATAGGTGACCACAGACCCAAACCCTTGGATCTGAGAACAATGAAAAAGCATTCAGTTTTTTACAAGAAGGCTTTTAATAAAAAATAGAAGTAAATAGAAATAAAGAAACCCCCCCTGTAAAATCAGGATGGTAGATATCTTACAGGGTAATTAGATTCAAAAACATAGAGAACCCCTCTAGGCAAAACCTTAAGTTACAAAAAAGATACACAGACAGAAATAGTTATTCTATTCAGCACAATTCTTTTCTCAGCCATTTAAAGAAATCATAATCTAACACATACCTAGCTAGATTACTTACTAAAAGTTCTAAGACTCCATTCCTGGTCTATCCCCGGCAAAGACCCAGCATACAGACAGACAGAGACCCTTTGTTTCTCTCCCTCCTCCCAGCTTTTGAAAGTATCTTGTCTCCTCATTGGTCATTTTGGTCAGGTGCCAGCGAGGTTACCTTTAGCTTCTTAACCCTTTACAGGTGAGAGGAGCTTTCCCCTGGCCAGGAGGGATTTCAAAGGGGTTTACCCTTCCCTTTATATTTATGACAGCTCCTTTTCCCTTTCTAGGTTGAGAAGTACTATCCTGAAAAAGGGCAGCTCAGCCACCTGGAGTGTTGCTAAATATTCTTGCTGCTCAAGACTTCATAGAATCGTAGAATATCAGGGTTGGAAGGGATCTCAGGAGGTCATCTAGTCCAACCCCCTGCTCAAAGTAGGACCAACCCCCAATTTTTGCCCCAGATCCCTAAATGGCCCCCTCAAGGATTGAACTCACAACCCTGGGTTTAGCAGGCCAGTGCTCAAACCACTTAGCTATCCCTCCCCCCCACAAGCTGAGTGACCTGAATCCTAGGTTGCCTTCATGCAGGTTTGTGACTGACTCCCATTGTTCATCTACGCGTCATGTCACCACTCACCCATTGCTGCAGGACTTTCTTAATGATGCGTGAACGCCTGTGTGTGAGGTTTATGTGAGAATATCATTGCATAGGGACACGCTCACTCTCAGCGGCTGAAGTTGAAGACCAGTGGGATGAAAGATTGAAATGACTGGGAACTTCATCAGCTGTAATGGATGGTCATTGACATCTTGTACCTTGTCAAGCCGTATGTTTTCCACAGTTCATGATTGTAGTGCCTTTCCAGACTTTAGACTAAGAGGTCTCCTCTGCCTGGTTAACCAAGCAAATTTAGTATGCTGAGTGTAGACATTTGTCATCATGGCTGTCATCTGCCTGGTTTAGCCTGCCAGCCAAAGCGGTGTCCTGGGATCTGACAGCTCCACATGCTAACAGCTAGTTGGAGCCATGGGTCAGAGCTGGATGCAAAGGGAGGACCAATGAACAAGAGCCATTTAGAGTGCAACTTTCCTCTCTTTCAGAGGACTTCCTCTCATTCTACATACCATATACTCAATTAATATTTCATGGCATCAAGATTAAAATCCAAGATTTATTGCATCTTAACTTCAGCCATAGTAAAGTAAGAACCCAGACTGTGTAATTCACAATGGCATGGCTTTTGAAGATCCTTTAGTTCAAGTGAGAGTAGTAATAAATGCAGTGTTTCTTTTTAATGTTAATTGGTAAAGTTGCACTGTCAGAGTTCCTCCCCCACTCTGAACTCTAGGGTACAGATGTTGGGACCTGCATGAAAACCTCCTAAGCTTACTTTCATCAGCTTAGGTTAAAACTTCCCCAAGGTACAAATTAATTTTATCCTTTGTCCTGGATCTCCACTGCCACCACTAAACTCTAACTGGGTTTACTGGGAAACCTAGTTTGGACACGTCTTTCCCCCCAAAATCCTCCCAACCCTTGCACCCCACTTCCTGGGAAAGGTTTGGTAAAAATCCTCACCAATTTGCATAGGTGACCACAGACCCAAACCCTTGGATCTGAGAACAATGAAAAAGCATTCAGTTTTCTTACAAGAAGACTTTTAATAGAAGTAAAGAAATCCCCTCTGTAAAATCAGGATGGTAGATAACTTACAGGGTAATTAGATTCAAAACATAGAGAATTCCTCTAGGCAAAACCTTAAATTACAAAAAAGACACACAGACAGGAATAGTGATTCTATTCAGCACAGTTCTTTTCTCAGCCTTTTAAAGAAATCATAATCTAACACATACCTAGCTAGATTACTTACTAAAGTTCTAAGACTCCGTTCCAGGTCTATCCCCGGCAAAAGCAGCATACAGACAGACCCAGACCCTTTGTTTCTCTCCCTCTTCCCAGCTTTTGAAAGTATCTTGTCTCCTCATTGGTCATTTTGGTCAGGTGCCAGCGAGGTTACCTTTAGCTTCTTAACCCTTTACAGGTGAGAGGATTTTTCCTCTGGCCAGGAGGGATTTTAAAGGGGTTTACCCTTCCCTTTATATTTATGACATGCACAATGGCCAGGTGCTAGGAAAGATTTCCCCAAGAAATCTTGAGTATTCACCATTTAAAAAAAAGTATGTGTACTTAAGATATCTAATCATGCAGCTTAAATCTGCCTGTGAGCAAAAAATCTGGTATCCCGAGTGAGTGTGCGTACAAGTTCACAAGTGCAAAAGTCTTCAGGCAGAACATTGCAGTTGTTCATACATGCTCACTATTTGAAATAGTATGGAGATAAGTTTCTCAAGTCCACTGAATAAAGGGTGAAATTAAGCTTATAATAAGAAATGCTGTAGTGTACTTTTTCCTCTCTTGTTTTATGGTATTACAGTGAGCTAACAAATCAAAACTTTCAACAGATGTATCTGACAATGTAAGCCAGACAAAAGGTTTAAAAGTGGTTTACCTTTTTATTATTGGTGGGCAAGGAAGCATCCACTTAAAGTGAAAATCAGTTCTGTGAATATTTCATCTAGCTGTTCTCACACTTACATTCAAAATACCATCAGATGTGTCGAATGAGTTGATAGTTAGATTTAAATTGTCAACTTTTTGTAACTATTTACCTTCAGGACTTTTGTGCTGATTGCTTTATTCAACCTATTTTGGGAAAATGCAAATTTATGCATAATACATACTCCTATGTATATCATAATTATTTTGTTGAAGACTAAACTTTATCTTTATTAACTGGCCTTCTAAAAGATAATCGTGCATGAAACAGGATTGTGTAGTTACACCACTATTGCCACAGTTGATACTGAAATATATTTGTTTTAGTGAGGAAGCATAGGCTTTTTCCTCGCTCGGGAGATGCAGGTTGAAGTGCATACAGAAAGGGTTTCTCTTTTATTGTTCAAAAAAGTAACTTCTAAAGAAAATATGAGAAGTTGATCATTATGATGATCTTAGTGTTCGTGTATATATTTTATATATAATAAAGCATAATAAACTCAAGCATAGTTATAAAAATGAAATGAAATCTCCATCAAAATTACATTATGAAACTGAAGGACGAAATTAATACATGAATAGGCTGCGATAACCTAGGCTGAATAATTTAGCATCCCTGTAGGTTTTCTTATAATTTTGATGGATAATATCAATGTGTATTTTGAGCTTTTTTTTAGATTTTTATCAATTTATATGTTCTCAGTTGTGGGAAATTACCAGGGCGGGGTCAAACAATTGAGGGTCATATAATAATTGACTAATGTTGAGATTCAAGAAATTAAAGTTTTAACTGTTGAAACACAAATTGTCAACATCACATAGCAAAATAGGGTAAATATCCTTAACTCAAACTCAAATATTTTCTCAAGCAGTATTTATTTCTTTATCTATCAGTAAATTTCTATTATCAGTGGAAATATTTTTGTTGGTCTGTATATGTATAGTGAAATCAAGGTTTATCAACATTTACCAATAAAAATGTAACCATTCCAAGCCTAATTATGTGAGTCTCTGATTACATTATCCCATAACAATTCCCCTACTGCTCTCCCGCAGATTCCTCTCTCATTCAGTGCACATGGCTGTTTGATCCCTGTGTTCTAGAAGTGAAAGGGATCCCTGAAAGGGATCTGTCTATCCAACCGAACTCTTCAGAGGGGAAGGGCCAAGAATTTTTTTTAAAAAAATCAGAGGGATCAACTGAATCGGGAGTGGGGAGGTATAAATGAAAAAACAGGAAGGGAGTGTGGTTCAAAGTCAGGCTTCCAAAGGGAGACACTGAGCTGAGAACCCTGGGCAGTCCCATTGCTCCTTGAAAGAGGCCAGGGTGGATGCCACCTAGAGAAACTCTGCTCGGAGACCTGAACAAACTAGTGATCAGAAATAGGCCTCATGGTAAGGGACAAAAAATCCTTCTGTCCAAACTTCCCTTGGATAGATGGCCTTCTTGGCCAGGGCTAGGAGGAAGCTAACAGAGGTTGTAAGATTTTGTGGGGCCATGAATAGGCTGTGAATAAATAAAAAGATGCAGGGAAAAGTGAAGCCAGAACTTCAACAAGAGGTACTAGAGGAGGTAGAAAAGGAGCTGCAACCTGGTGTACTGCAGGTTCAAAGGTGCCAGGGTCTCACTCTCATCACAAAAGGACCAAGTGTTGGGATTCTGTAAGGTATGTCAGCCACACGCCTGGCTGTGAAGAAGCTCACAGCTCTGTGAAGGAGAGACCAACATATATCCAGGTGAGGTTGTGAAAACAAGATGGAGTACAGGCTAGTCCTCTGGAGGTTTTTGACTTCTAGGTGGCAAGGAATCTCAAAGGAGACCTCTCAGATGCAGATAGGAACTGCCAGTCATATCTGAGCCCTTTGAGGCAGTGGAAGAAGGCATATTCCAACTGTTTCCTTGCCAGGCCACACGCAATATAAAGGAGCCTCTGCAGAGCCTGAAGTTGGAATACATGGACCTGGCTGCAAATACATACCAGGACCTGTCCCCACTCTTCTAGAGAGAGGCTCAGGACACATGCAGAGACCTTCCCTGGCCAAAAGAATCCAGGGCTTTCTGGAGGTTGACCAGAGTACCTATAGCTGGCTGGGCTCAGTGTCAAAATTGAGCCAAAGCATGAAAAGGACAAGCAATCTATAAACCAGTGTCCTCCTGATTTAGAACAACGCTTCCTCAGCTCTCGTCCCCTAAAGCCCCTACTCTACTTGCGCTATATTTATGACATCTTCATCATCTGGACCCATGGAAAAGAAGCCCTTGAGGAATTCCACCATGATTTCAACAATTTCCATCCCACCACCAACCTCAGCCTGGTCCAGTCCACACAAGAGATCCACTTCCTGGATACTACAGTGCTAATAAACAATGGTCACATAAACACCACCCTATACCGGAAACCTACTGACCGCTATTCCTACCTGCATGCCTCCAGCTTTCACCCTGACCACACCACACGATCCATCGTCTACAGCCAAGCTCTGCGATACAACCGCATTTGCTCCAACCCCTCAGACAGAGACAAACACCTACAAGATCTCTGTCAAGCTTTCTTACAACTACAATACCCACCTGCAGAAGTAAAGAAACAGACTGATAGAGCCAGAAGAGTTCCCAGAAGTTACCTACTACAGGACAGGCCTAACAAAGAAAATAACAGAACGCCACTAGCCGTCACCTTCAGCCCCCAACTAAAACCCCTCCAACGCATTATTAAGGATCTACAACCTATCCTAAAGGATGACCCAGCACTCTCACAAATCTTGGGAGACAGGCCAGTCCTTGCTGTCATAAATATAAAGGGAAGGGTAAACCCCTTTGAAATCCCTCCTGGCCAGGGGAAAGCTCCTCTCACCTGTAAAGGGTTAAGAAGCTAAAGGTAACCTCGCTGGCACCTGACCAAAATGACCAATGAGGAGACAAGATACTTTCAAAAGCTGGGAGGAGGGAGAGAAACAAAGGGTCTCTGTCTGTCTGTATGCTGGGTCTTTGCCGGGGATAGACCAGGAATGGAGTCTTAGAACTTTTAGTAAGTAATCTAGCTAGGTATGTGTTAGATTATGATTTCTTTAAATGGCTGAGAAAAGAATTGTGCTGAATAGAATAACTATTTCTGTCTGTGTATCTTTTTTGTAACTTAAGGTTTTGCCTAGAGGGGTTCTCTATGTTTTTGAATCTAATTACCCTGTAAGATATCTACCATCCTGATTTTACAGGGGGGGTTTCTTTATTTCTATTTACTTCTATTTTTTATTAAAAGTCTTCTTGTAAAAAACTGAATGCTTTTTCATTGTTCTCAGATCCAAGGGTTTGGGTCTGTGGTCACCTATGCAAATTGGTGAGGCTTTTTATCCAACATTTGCCAGGAAAGGGGGGGTGCAAGTGTTGGGAGGATTGTTCATTGTTCTTAAGATCAAAAGGGTCTGGGTCTGTAGTCACCTAGGCAAATTGGTGAGGCTTTTTACCAAACCTTGTCCAGGAAGTGGGGTGCAAGGTTTTGGGAAGTATTTTGGGGGGAAGGACGCGTCCAAACAGCTCTTCCCCAGTAACCAGTATTAGTTTGGTGGTGGTAGCGGCCAGTCCAAGGACAACGGGTGGAATATTTTGTACCTTGGGGAAGTTTTGACCTAAGCTGGTAAAGATAAGCTTAGAAGGTTTTTCATGCAGGTCCCCACATCTGTACCCTAGAGTTCAGAGTGGGGGAGGAACCTTGACACTTGCCTACAGACAGCCCCGCAACCTGAAGCAAATACTCACCAACAACCACATACCACACAACAGAACCACTAACCCAGGAACTTATCCTTGCAACAAAGCCTGTTGCCAACTGTGTCCACATGTCTATTCAGGGGACACCATCACAGGGCCTAATAACATCAGCCACACTATCAGAGGCTCGTTCACCTGCACATCCACCAATGTGATATATGCCATCATGTGCCAGCAATGCCCCTCTGCCATGTACATTGGTCAAACTGGACAGTCTCTACGTAAAAGAATAAATGGACACAAATCGGATGTCAAGAATTATAACATTCATAAACCAGTCAGAGAACACTTCAATCTCTCTGGTCACGCAATCACAGACATGAAGGTCGCTATCTTAAAACAAAAAAACTTCAAATCCAGACTCCAGCGAGAAACTGCTGAATTGGAATTCATTTGCAAATTGGATACTATTAATTTAGGCTTACTTAGAGACTGGGAGTGGCTAAGTCATTATGCAAGGTAGCCTGTGTCCTCTTGTTTTTTCCTACCCCCCCACCCCAGATGTTCTGGTTTAACTTGGATTTTAACTTGAAGAGTGGTCAGTTTGGATGAGCTATTACCAGCAGGAGAGTGAGTTTGTGTGTGTATGGGGGTGGGGGGGATGTGAGAGAACCTGGATTTGTGCAGGAAATAGCCCAACTTGATTGTCATGCACATTGTGTAAAGAGTTGTCACTTTGGATGGGCTATCACCAGCAGGAGAGTGAATTTGTGTGTGGGGGGTGGAGGGTGAGAAAACCTGGATTTGTGCTGGAAATGGCCCACCTGATGATCACTTTAGATAAGCTATTACCAGCAGGACAGTGGGGTGGGAGGAGGTATTGTTTCATATTCTCTGTGTATATATAAAGTCTGCTGCAGTTTCCACGGTATGCATCCGATGAAGTGAGCTGTAGCTCACGAAAGCTTATGCTCAAATAAATTGGTTAGTCTTTAAGGTGCCACAAGTACTCTTTTTCTTTCTCCCCCAAAAGGAAACTCACCAGAGAAGCCCCACTCATACCCACATCAAGTCAATTTCTTCACCTTCAATTTGGTCAGTTTTCCAGCAGGAAGTGCTTGATGGTGGAGAGGTAGATGCTCAGAGCAGTGGACATGCTCCCTTTTGGATAATGCAAAGTGCAAATGGGAGGGAGTTCACCTGTCTCCCATCCCTGACCATCAGGTCAGCACTTTTGACCTAGTTGAGTTGGGCAGAGGAGACTGCCAAGTAGTCCTCCACCTGCACCAGGTCCTCTGGGTTCTGGGCCATGAGAAGCACGTTATTAGAATGCACTGACAGGACTACCAGTAAGGCTGGGTTGTTGAGCACCTATTCCGTCAGTCACCTGTGTAAAAGATAAAGGAAGAGCTCAGTGACAGTGGCATACAACTGGCCAGACAGAAGGCAGCCCTGATGTTCTCCCCAGCCAAAGATGACAGATTTGGATAAGGCCCAGTTGAGCTTGACCATACATGCTGCAAAGGCATACAGCCTCTGAAATGGGAAATGAAGTCAAATGACTGCAAGGTTCCAATAAGATACCCAAGATCCACCCTGTCCAATGCCTTTTCCTGGCTGAGGGACAAGAAGGTGAGAGACATATATATCATTTCTATATGTTGGATGGAGGAAGTCCCAGACCAGATACATATTATTAAAGATCGTTCAGCCTGTGACAGTGTAGGTCTGTTTTGGATGCATCAAGTCCGCCAGCATAAAATACAGTCACTGTGAGATGGCTTTTGCTACAACCTTATAGTCCATGCTGAGTAGTGATATTGGGCGCCAATAGTGGGTTGCAGAGGTCCCCCATCCTCGCAGAAGGATGAGCATAGCCCACCTGCCTGGTAAGGCAGAGTACCCCGCTCCTCAGGCATTTGGCCTAGAATACGTTGTAGAATTCCATTGTTGGCCTGTTGATGCCTGGAGATTTGTTGGAAGGCTTCTGAGAACTCAGTCAGAGTGAAAGGAAGATCCGGCCAGTCCTGCTCACCCACACTGACTTGGGAGTTCATCCCTCAGGCCCTCACAGGCATCAGCATTGATGCTGGAGAGAAAAGATCAGTGTAGAAAGCCATTTCCCTTTCTTGCATCTGCTCTGAATCCATGAGAGAGGGGTGCTCTTCTCTTCCGGGAGACAAGTGATGTGTTTTTTAGCACTGCTTCTCTTCTCTAGGAGTAAAAGAAGTGGGACCTATGATATGTCTCCCAAAGGAGTTGAATATGTGAACCAGTCCATAGGGAGTCCATGGGCTCTGTTGAGTCTGTCATCCTCAGTCAGACACCCAGCATCATCCTCCCTCTGACTTCCAGAGAGGGACAACTTCCTTCCATCTCTCCCCATTACCCCACATCAACAGGGAGGCCCAGCACAACATCTCCCAAAATGCATGGTCCACCATATTCCCTGACACAGTTGGAGGGGGTACAGCAGCCCCAAAAGAAAGGGGAAGAGCAGGCACCACAAATACCGCTCCCGGGGTTCACCCCAGATGACAATGGGGGGATTTCCCCAGGAGAGGAGAAATGAGAGGGTTCCAGCCTTCCAGAGAAAACCTCTCTTGGGAGGCAACACCATTGTGGCAAGCTCACCAGCACTAATGGGCCCCCCCACCCTACCACTGAGTCCAAGGGGCTCAATACTGGGGGCCAGCACTCAACAGGCCCAGTGACCACCAACCCAGCATTAGCAATCCTCCTGGCAAGCCCTAGGTCTTGAACAGACTGGGTGCCAAACTGCTTCCCCTTAGTGGAGGACACATGGAAAGGCCTGGTTAGTCGATGCCATCCTCGACCACTGCCAGAATGGGCAAAAAAGCCAGCACCATCACATACTGAGCTGGGACCAGGGTCAAAGGGCACTTCCAATGCAGGGACAGAGTAAAGGGCAGAAGGAGAATGGAGCAGAAGGGCCACCAAACTAACATCTGTGCCCAGACTGGCGCCTACAGGGAGATGGTTGTCCCCACCTGCATTAGCTGGTGTCAGACCTGGGATCCTGATTTCTACCCTGCACCCTTGCAAACTGTCTGGAAGGCCCCCACTCAGTCCCCTCCACTGGTGGCCAATGAAAAAATCTAAACCTTGGCACCAACTGCCAGGACAGAATCAAAGGACATGGGGACCCCACCAGTAGCCTTCTCCATCTCAGGCTTCTCTGGCTTAGGGGACAACAGTAACATCCGACCTCCTCAGCTGGCTCCACCTGCTGAATTTTCCTGTGGGGCAGTAAAAGCAGCACAGTTTCAACAGCAGCCCGGGCCTCCTCCCTAAAGGTGGTAAAGAGGAGGTCTCCAGACCTAAGGGAAGCAGCTGTATCCCAGTCTGCCTCTGCCCCCTCAGACTGTCTCCTAAGCAGTGCTACTGAGGTCAGTGGGTGAGATGGAATCCACTGGCAAGGGCTGTAAAGCAGGGGCCAACAGCAGCACCTTGGTACTATGTTTCCCCCACTAGAGGTCGCTTTCCCTGACCTGCCACCACCACCTCCACTTCCAAGGATCCCACAAGCTGGTGGTGAATGAGGTTCAACTGCTTGGGTGGTTGCAAAGGAGTGGCCACCCTTAACACCCCTTCGGGTTCAGAGGGAGTACTCAGGGGAGGGGTTGCCCCAGAGGTTGTATTACAGGTACTCTATCGGTGCCCTTCTGTGACTCAGGTGGGTCTGGTGTCTTCTTAGGCCGGCCCATAGGTTGTCTTCATGTATATGCACCAGATCCTGGCACAGGAAGCACCTTGTCTCTCCCTGATGAGTCAGGGACCCTGTAGAGGTGTGATGTTATTGACTTGAACTGGGACCGTATAGAACATTGTTGCAACCAAGGTCTTGTAGTGGCAACAAATCTTGTATAAAGGGTGTCTAAGACAAGGTTAAGGTTGGCTAGTTATGATTATGCTATCTGTTTGCATGTATCATTTTTGTATTTAAAGATATAAGTATTGGCTCTATACTGTCTATAGTTCAAACTTATGCTATGCTTCTGGGTAATACCCCAGACGAGTTGGTGTCAGCTCTGCCTAGCCTGCTTGATGGCCCATTAAGGATCATCAGCTATACAGTTGACCCACTGAGAGAAGGCAGATATGCCTTGTGACTCAGCAAGGCATGCAGGGACATGCCTACGGACAGAACTCTGAGGTTGTTCCATGACATGTGATGGACAGATTGTTTTAGGAACAAAGAAAGCAGAGACCACATGGCAAGAGAATATAAAAGCTGCTGCAGCTCCTCCATCTTGTCTTCAGTCCTGCTTCTTATCTCTGGAGGGACTTTGCTACACTGAAGCTTTGAACCAAGGACTGAAAGACCCATCCCAGCAGTGGATGTACTTCAGAGACTTGATTTGAACCTGCAGTTTATTCCATCACTGTTACAAGCCTAAACCAAGAATTTTGCCATTACTGTATGTAATTGATTCCAGTTAACCAATTCTTGCTTTCATCTATATCTTTTTCCTTTTATGAATAAACGTTTAGATTTTAAAGGATTGGCAACAGCGTGATTTGTGGGTAAGATCTGATTTGTATATTGACCGGGGTCTGGGGCTTGGTCCTTTGGGATCGAGAGAACCGTTTTTCTTTTAGTGGGGTATGGGTTTTCATAACCATTTGTCCCCATAACAAGTGGCACTGGTGGTGATATTGGGAAACTGGAGTGTCTAAGGGAATTGCTTGTGTGACTTGTGGTTAGCCAGTGGGGTAAAACCAAAGTCCTCCCTGTCTGGCTGGTTTGGTTTGCCTTGGTGTGCATAGAAACCCCAGCCTTGGGCTGTAACTGCCCTGCTTTAAGCAATTTGTCCTGAATTGGCACTCTCAGTTGGGTCCCACCAGAACCAGCATCGTTACAATAGGGTCCCCTGAAATGGCACCTCAAAGGACCCCTCTGCACAATGTTTGTCCTCTGCCACCTGGATGTTAACCTGGCGACATAAACATTGCATCAGGTGCAGGTCCTTACACCCTTAGGAAAGAGCACTGTGGGGGAGATTATCTCCCTAGGGTGGGGGTGGGCAAGAGGGCACCTTGGGGAGAAAGGGCAGCATAGATGTAAGCACCACCCTAATCCCAGGCCCTCCAGTGACTCAAGGGGAACAAAAATGACAGCCACTGAAATCCCCCCGCTTGACCGTCTCCTGCACAAAGGCCTTTGTGACAAGGAAGAAAACCACCTTGGCCATATGTTTTGGAGGTCACCGCAATGGCAGAGGCTCCAGCCACCCCTGCCAGCTTCTGCAGATAAATGCCCACATGGGGCAAGACATCCTCAAGGAAACAACTAACCCCGTGCTTCCTAGTGAGACCAGGGAAAGGGTCCTGGCAGTTGTAGATGGAATTAGCAGAGCGGGTTGGCACAATGGCTGCAGCAAACTCCTGTGTGCCCTGAGGAGTACCCCCTTTTCCCCCTGATGCTGGTTGAAGGCCTAGTGGGGGAAGGAGAAACAGAAATACCCCCAGATGCCTTCTTCACAGGGCTATTGCCTTTGCTCTGAAAGGAAGAGAAGAAGCCCTTGCCCTTGATGTGAATGTTTGTAACAGATGATACTTTCCTCAACAGCACCATGCCCAGAGGTGGGGCAATAACAATGGCCTGTGAACCCCCTGCTCCCTTCTCTTCTTCCCTAGGCCCCCCTCCCACTAACTGAGGCCTCTGGGCGAGAAGCTTTGCTGTTGGGGAATTGAGCACCTGCCATGGTGGTGACTGAAAAAAATGGAAGGGTGGTGATAGGGGGGAGAGCCAAAGGAGAAAAAACAGTTAACAAAAAACAAAAGGGAAGGTCATGAGGGGTACACCTGTCCTGGCTGCACTTTAGTGAAAGGGGAGGCGGGGATCAAACAAACAATATTAAGGGAGGAAAGAGGTGGCGGCAGGAAAGGAAAGGTCCGGGGGATACAATCAGGAGACACGGGAGGGAAGGAAATAATGATAAACAGTGAGGGGGAGGAGGGAACAGGAGGAAACCTGTTCCCCCTAAAGAGGACTCCACGAGCCAGGGTCTGCCAAGGCTGAAAATAGGAGTGGAAGGGGCAGGACTCACCAGGGAGCTTGTTTTCCCAAGTGAAAGGGCTTAAGGAAAGAGCAGGAACAAAAAAGGGATGTAAGAGTGAGGACAAACAGACCAAACAAACACAAGAGGGCAAGGGAGAACATCAACCAAACCAGAAAAATGCAAGGGGTAACAAATGGATAACAGGACTCACCGAAAGCTGGAAATCTGGAAAACACAGAACAAGGCTGCTGCTGTTGCTGGAGTGGAACCCGGGCAGCTGAGGGGAGGTCAGCTGCTGCACCAGCTGCAGCAGAGCAACTCCTCCATGCCCCCTCCCCCCCCCACCAGGAGTAGAGCAGCTACACATCGCTAGCCCTGCCAGCTCTAACAGTATCAATGGCATCTGGCTGGCAGCCACGCACAGGATAAGACCTGCTTTAGGAATGAATCAGGGTTGTGTAGAAAAGGAGGCTGTTGTCTAGAGATCCCTCCCTTGTTTGTTGCAGAAGTTAGAAGTTTATAGTGAGCAAGGCAGCAGATTTCAGGAATAGAAAGGAGGATCTTGTTGTTATAGTATCTGAATACTACTGTACTCTGGTGAACTGGAGTCTGTCCTTGCCTCTTCCATAGTTCTGGGTAATGCTGGGCAAGCCACTTAACCCAAACTTTTCTGACACAATCACTATTGTGTGTTTGTTGTTTTCTGGGTGCCCAACTTGGGACCCTGGGATCTGATTTGCAGAAGTGCTAACCCTCCCATTGCAACTGAACTTAGTGGGAGCTGTGCTTGAATATATAAAGTATTATTGAATGCTGATACAGTAGAACCTCAGAGTTACGAACACCAGAATTATGAATGGACCAGTCAAACGCACACCTCATTTGGAACCAGAAGTATACAATCAGGCAGCAGCAGAGATCAAAAAACTAAAAGAAGCAAATACAGTACAGTACTGTGTTAAACGTAAACTACTAATAAAATGAAGGGAAAGCAGCATTTTTCTTCTGCACAGTAAAGTTTCAAAGCTGCATTAAGTCAATGTTCAGCTGTAACTGTTGAAAGAACAACCATAATGTTTTGTTCAGAGTTATGAACAATCACTATTCCGGAGGTGTCCGTAACTGTGAGGTTCTACCGTACTCTGAAAAATCAGGTCCTAGGTATCTCCAAATTGGGCGCTGAAAATGAATGGACACTTTTGATCTTAATCTTTCTCTGCCTTAGTTCCTTATTTGTAAAATGGGGATAATACCACCCCCTAACCTCTCAAGGGTTTTGTGAAAATATTAATTGTTTGAAGCACTGGACTTACAGTATGGATGAGAGTTGTGGAAAAACCCTTGAGAAAATTAATAATTTTGTCCTCACAACATGGTGTGAATAGCATGCAGAAAATAAGGCGTAGGACTTCACTTTGAACAGTGAAGCTAGAACAAAAGAGTGAGTAGCTAGCTGCTCATTAACTGAGCACTGACCATTCTGTGCACTGAATTAGGCAGGGGTCTTGTGGGAAAAAAAGTACATGATCATGTAAGTTAAAGACAGGATTGTAATATTTGTACAAGGGAGCAGAGTAAGGTTCACAGGCAATCTTAATTCTGGCATTTCCTAACTTGTGAGTGCTTGACTTTGCAACCTTAATAATGTTCTCTCAAGGTAAATTTTTCTGTGTTCCTGGCTCTTAAAAAAGGAAAAAATATCATCAACAGCAACAAAACCCAGAAATTCAATCATGTGGCTTCATTTGACACATGCATAATTTGTCAGCAGGGTTGAAACTCTTAGTTTCACTGTGCAGAGTTCTGGTACTTGAGCTAATAGAGTAACTGATAGTAGCACTAGGATGTCATCCCCTAGGTAGGTGAACCAGCCCTAAAGGAGTAGGAGACGCACAGTTAGTGGGTTTCACAGATATTAGAGTCAAGGAATGGTGAGCCTCAGGAATCTTAGGTCCTATTCCAGGCTCTAGAGCGGAATGTGCTCTAGAGCAATGGCTCTCAACCTTTCCACACCCCTTTCAGGAGTCTGATTTGCCTTGCATACCCCCAAGTTTCACCTCACTTAAAAACTACTTGCTTACAAAATCAGACATAAAAATACAAAAGTGTCACAGCACACTATTACTGAAAAATTACTTGTGTTCTCATTTTACCATATAATTATAAAATAAATCAATTGGAATATAAATGTTGTATATTCAGGGTATAGTATACAGAGCAGTAAAAACAAATCATTGATTGACATTTTAGTTTGTACTGACTTCGCTAGTGCATTTTATGTAGCCTGTTGTAAAACTAGGCAAATATCCAGATGAGTTGATGTACCCCCTGGAAGACCTCTGCGTACTTCCAGGGGTACATGTACCCCTGATTGAGAACAGACTCTTCTGTCCCTTCCAAACTTTTTGTCCTAGTCCTGTTTCTTCCCACACCTCTGGCTCCCATTTTCAGTCTCCTTGCCTAGCCAGTCCTGGTCTCCCCTTCTGAGCTTGCTGTCAGTCCCTGCTCTCAACACCTAGTCCCAATCATCCCCCTCCTGCCCCAGTCTCCTTGTTCAGCCAGCCCCAGTTCCCACCTACTGGCTCCTTGTCCAATTTTTGTTCTCCCCTCCCTTACTGGCTCCCTGTCTCCCATCCCAGGCTCATAGTCCAATCTGTTTCCCCTCCTTGACTCTGTCCCAGTCTCTTTGCCCAACCAACTCTTTGCTCCTCCTGCATCCCAACTTGTTGTTAGATCAGTCTTTCTTCTCCTACCCCAGTTCTCCTCCACTGGTGCCTACTCCCAATATTTTTGTGCATCCTATCCCAGTCTTCCCTGTTCTCCCAATTACTTGTCTGATTTGTGTTCTCCATTCCCATTTCCTCCACTGGCACCCAATGCTTACCTCCCCAACCAACCACAGCCTCCCCTGTCATGTAGCTGCTAGTCTCCTCGCCCAAGCAGTCCCAGCCTTTCCTCCTCCCCTCCAACTGCCAGTAACAGTTTCTCTCCTCCCCTTAAGTCCTTGTCTCATTAGATTTCTTGTCCCAGTGTACTCCTTTTCTTACCACATTTGTCTGTTTGGCTTTTGTCCCCTCTGTATTTGAATCAGATGGCTTGCCTCTCCATGCTGCCTGGGTGTCAGCAGGGAGGTTATTGAGAGCACAGGAGAAAGAGGCTCTCTGCTCTCACTTCTAGTGCCTGGACCCCCACCCCAGCCTAGAGTTGCTGGGAGTGGCAATTACTTGGAGAGTCCTTTTGAATCCTGGTAGCCCTGAGCTGGAACATACTTAATTGCTCTGAGGGAATAATGCGTGAACAGTCTGGTTGCATGTAAGAACAGTGAGGGGATGGAGTATGATCAGTGAGGGCAGAATCTTAGGATATTTTAGTTGTTAAGTTCTAGCAAGCCTCTACTTAGCTGTGTGAATTGTAGTTTTTAGAAGGATTTATGTTTTTTCTCTTTCCGTAGTCTAATGGAAGAGGGAAGGCATACCTCTTTCAAGGGCTTGGCTGTATTCAGATATGAGCTGCTGTCACCTTTCACAGGCACAACACCTTATGGTGTGGCCTTACTGGCATCTTCAGCTTCATGCTCAATGAGTATGCAGTGTGCTAGTGTATATGCAGAAGGGTTGTAAAAATTCTTCAACTTTATGGCTATTTCTTTTGTCTCTGTGGTGGGAAATTCTTATCACATCTTAAAGAGAGTTTGTGTCTTTTATTCAGTTCAATTTCATTTTTAGTTCCCTCGGGATTTAATAGAAACTGAAATTCTGTTTTCAGATGAGTCCAAACACTGTATGTCCAGTGTAAGAGTATTTTGATTCTTAAAATAGTCTTTTTAAACTCGAGTACGTATTAAAAGCTCTTAAAACTAGAGACTGTCATACAAAACCAACCTTCCAACAAACTTCCACATGGCTGGACTTTACAAAAAGAAGACAAGCTATTTACAACGCACACTTCAGTTCTCTACAGAGGAAAAAGGACAGTAAACTATCTAAATTCCTACATGCTACAGGGGGCTACAACAGTGGTACCCTCAACTCACCTAACAATATTGTTAATCTATCCAACCACACACTTAGCCCAGTGGAAGAGTCTGTCCTATCTCGGGGACTCTCTTTCTGTCCCACCACCCCCACAAACATGATATAGTTCTGCAGTGATCTGGAAACCTACTTTCGTCATCTTCGACTCAAGGAATATTTTCAACACACCACTGAACAGTGCACTGACCCACAGGAACCCTCCTACCAATACTACAAAAAGAAGAATTCTGCGTGGACTGCTCATGACAGTCGAAATGACAGACTGGACTTCCACATAGAGTGTTTCTGTAGACGTGCACAGGCTGAAATTGTGAACAAACAGCATCGCTTGCCCCATAACCTCAGCTGTACAGAACGCAACCCATCCTCAGCCTCAGAAACAACTCTGACATTATAATCAAAGGAGCTGACAAAGGAGGTGTTGTAGTCATAATGAACAGGTGGGATTATGAACAGGAGGCTGCCAGGCAACTCTCCAACACCACACTCTACAGGCCACTATCCTCTGATCCCACTGAGGAGTACCAAAAGAAACTACACCATCTGCTCAAGAAACTCCCTGAAAAAGCACAAGAACAAATCTGCACAGACACACACCCAGAGCCCAGACCAGGGGTATTCTATCTGCTCCCCCAGATCCATAAACCTGGAAATCCTGGATGCCCCACCATCTCAGGCATTGGCACTCTTACAGCAGGATTATCTGACTATTTAGACTCTCTCCTCAAACCCTATGCTACCAGCACTCCTCGCTATCTTCGAGATCTCACCGACTTCCTGAGGAAACTACAATGCATTGGTGATCTTCCTGAAAACACCATCCTGGTCACCATGGATGTAGAAGCTCTTTACACCAATATTCCGCATGAGGATGGACTACAAGCTGTCAAGAACAGTATCCCTGATGAGGCCACGGCACACGTGGTGGCTGAGCTTTGTGACTTTGTCCTCACCCACAACCATTTCAGATGTGGGGACAACTTATACTTTCAAGTCAGTGGTATTGCTATGGGTACCCACATGGCCCCACAATATGCCAACATTTTTATGGCTGACTTAGAACAATGCTTCCTCAGCTCTCGTCCCCTAGCGCCCCTCCTCTACTTGTGCTACATTGATAACATCTTCATCATATGGACCCGCGGGAAGGAGGCCCTTGGAAGAATTCCACCTGGTTTTCAACAATTTCCACCCCACCATCAACCTCAGCCTGGACCAGTCCACACAAGAGATCCACTTCCTGGACACTACGGTGCAAATAAGTAATGGTCCACCTTACTTGTTTATTGGACCACCCTATAAACAAATACCACCCTATACCGGAAACCTACTGACCGCTATACTTACCTAAATGGCTCCAGCTTCCATCCAGGGCACATCACACGATCCATTGTCTACAGCCAAGCGCTAAGATACAACTGAATTTGTATCTTATCCCTCAGACAGAGACAAGCACCTACAAGATCATTATCAAGCATTCTTAAAACTACAATACCCACCTGGGGAATTGAGGAAACAGATTGACAGAGCGAGACAGGTACCCAGAAATCACCTACTACAGGACAGGCCCCACAAGGAAAATAACAGAACAGCACTGGCCATCACATACAGCCCCAAGCTAAAACCTCTCCAGCACATTATCAGCGATCTAATCCTATCCTGGAAAACGATCCCTCACTCTCACAGATCTTGGGAGGCAGGCCAGTCCTCGTTACAGACAGCCCCCACAACCTGAAGCAAATATTCACCAGCAACTCCACACCACACCACAGAAACACTAACCCAGGAACCAATCCCTGTAGCAAAACTTGTTGACTACTCTGTCCCCATATCTACTCTAGCGACACCATCAGAGGACCCAACCACACGATCAGAGGCTCATTCACCTGCATGTCTACTAATGTTATATATGCCATCATGTGCCAGCAATGCCCCATTGCCATGTACGTTGGCCAAACCGGACAGTCCCTATGTAAAAGAATAAATGGACACAAATCGAACATCAAGAATGGTAACACACAAAAGCCAGTGGGAGAACACTTGAATCTTCCTGGACATTCTATAACAGATTTGAAAGTAGCTATACTTGAACAAAAAAACTTCAGAAACAGACTTCAAAGAGAAACAGCAGAACTAAAATTCATTTGCAAATTTAACACCATTAGTTTGGGCTTGAAGAGGGACTGGAAGTAGCTGGCTCATTACAGAAGCAGCTTTGCCTCTCCTGGAATTGACACCTCCTCATCATTATTGGGAGTGGACTACATCCACCCTGATTGAATTGACCCTGTCAACACTGGTTCTCCACTTGTGAGGTAACTCCCTTCCCTTCATGTGTCATTATGTAATACTTGCATCTGTAATTTTCACTCCATGCATCTGAAGAAGTGGTGTTTTACCCACAAAAGCTATGCCCAAATAAAGCTGTTAAACTTTAAGGTGCCACCAGATTCCTTGTTGTTTTTGTGGATACAGACTAACACGGCTACCCCCTGATACTTATTAAAGAAAGTCTTTTAAAGTTAAATAAAATCAAAGAAGGTATTGTATTTTCTTATCTGTCTGTGTAGAGCTTTTTCTGATCTTTCTAAGTTAGGAGTTGGTTAAGCATTGTAAAATGACATACAAATATTTTATACTCAAATAGCTTTGTATATTAATAATGAGTTATAACATCAAATGTCCTTGCATATTTGAAAATAAAAATATTTCATTATTCACATAATGATGGTATCAGGAAGTTATTCTGTATAAGCTTGCATTTAGACACAAAACATTTGCAAATAAACATTTTAAAAGAAGCTTATGCCATTTTAGGCATTTGAGGAACAGCAAAGATTATCACTTTTAAGAGAAAACATGAGTTAGAAGTAAATATCTTCTGTAAAACATTTTGAACAGAAATGTTCTCAAAGTTTATGGAATTAAAATTTTAAAGTCTTAATGAAAGAAATCCATTTTCATAATTTCTAGTAATCTTTGGAGGTTTCCAATAAGATTCTTTTCTTTTTAAAGAGGCTGCATAAAGAGACCCATTTTTATGACTGATTTCATAGCTCTGATAATGCATACTAAATATTGCTTCTTTTTGAAACATACTGAATAAAGAACATCCTCACGCTGTTTTATTCAACCAGGTCACTTTTTAAAATATGAGTATCTTGGGAAGTTTGTTTGCATGAGATAAAGGTCATATGAATACCAAATTGGTGTCTTGTACATGGGGAAGGGGTCTTTCTTTGGAAAGGCAGTCTTGTTGGCTAGTTGCCTTTTGACAAACTGGTTTTTAGATTTACAACGTACTATTTGTAATACATTTACAATTTTCATTTAAAACTCCTATCAAATATTCTATAAGAGCAAAATAACAATAACTTTTTTATTTCCATCTTTCAAAACAATAGCATAAAATAAAATAGTGTAGGATGTTAAAGCAAAATAGAAGTTATGAAGATGCATTACAGAGTCTGTGTGAACATGGTGGAGGTTATGTCATTTTCAGAGACACTCAGGATATGTCTGCACTGCAGTAAAACACCTGTGGCTGGTCCATGTCAGCTGACTTGGAGTTGGGTTGTAGGACTATAAAATTTCAGTGTAGACATTTGAGCTTGGACTGAAGCCTGGTCTCTGAAACTCCATTGCATTTTATAGCTCTGTAGTCTGCAAGCCCGAGTCAGCTGACAAGGGCCAGCTGCAGGTGTTTTATTGCAGTGTAGACATACTCTCTGTTTCTGTCAGAAAGCAGAGATTTCCTATGAGTTGCCTTCATTAGCTCACAACTACCTCTTGTCTGTAGTTTTATAACACCCAGTGAATAGTCTCAGTGCCTTCCTCTGCTCTGAAGTTCTCCCAAATTACTTGATTTTTGTTCGTTAGTTTTCACTACTGCCCTTGGGGTTCTAGAACAGCAGTGGTGAAACTGAAAGACTCGAGTCAGTTTTCATTCTCCTGCACCTTGGAAAAACTCTGAGCAGTACTAAAGCTGTCTTTCAATTTTCCATTAATTTTGTCTTTGATAGAAGAAAATTTGTCATGCATATCAGGTGGATGGCTCAGGCTATTGTAATGCTTTCCAATCTATGTAATGTTTTATCCATGTTCACTTCTAAATAAATTATATTTGGCATAAAGTTTTAAATTAATAAAATAAAATATCCTTATGTTAATTAAATAACTCTGGAGTGCATCGTATATTTTGTGAACCTAAAATTTTAAAAAGGGATAAAAGAGGTATAATTAGTGGATATCTTTGATAAAAGAGTTAATTGTCTTTTTATGCTAAAGCAAAATATATATTTTAGTTCTGCCAACTTGTAGTATTTTCAGATTATTTGAATGTAGTTTTGGGAAATGAAATATAAGAACGTAAGTGAATATATTGCAAAGTAGGATGATTAATAGAGCTAAAAACAATATAAAATATTTGGACTGTTAGTTTACAATATTTTCAAAGGCCAACACATAGGAGGAATACAAAATTAAATGTATATTATTCTGGGAGAGGCTGATTATAAAACAGTTTTAAATTTGTATTAAAAACAAGAGATGACTATTTAATTTTCAGTACAGATTACTCTCAAGATCAGGAGTGGGATATAAATTCCTTTTCAAAGCAGCATGCTAAACGTAAAACAGAGGATGTAGATATTATACATACTTTGGAAAGACATCAAAGTTTTGGTCAATACTATCAAATGTATGCAAAATTTTCTAGATATGTTTGTTTTATTTCAACCAGTTGTGTGCAATTAGGTGATATAGGAAGTTGTTGCCATGCTAGATAAAATCCCAAGGTCCCTGTAGCTCAGTACTCTGTCTCTGGCAGTGGCCAGTATCAGATTCTTCAGAGGAAGGTGTTAGAACCTCAGTAGACTGATGTGGGATAATCTGCCCCCAGATTAGAGCTCATCCTAATCTCTAGTAAAGGTTGGTTAGGAATGTGGTTAACATCTCTGCCAATATTTTTATCATCATAAATTAAGGTAACTCATGGTTTTCTTGATATCCATATAAATATCCAATCCCTTTTTGAACCCTGCTGAGTTCTTGGCCTCAATAACTTCCTGTGACAGTGACTTCCACTGTCTCATTACATACGGTGTGGAAAAAGTATTTTTTTTATCAATTAGCCAACTTTAATTTGATTTAATATTCCCTTGCTTCCAATGTTGAGACTGAAAAAACGGAAGTTCCTATTCAACCTTCTCTGTGACATTCCTTGTTATATATACTTTTATCATGTTCCCTCTTGATTGTTTCCTTTCCAGGCTTTTCATGAGTCTTTCTGTGCCCTTGATCATTCTCATTGCTTTCTTTGAACCCCTTCCAATAATCCAATATCTTTTTTGAGATGAGGTGACACAGTATTTCAGATGAGTCTGCGCCATTGGCTGATTTAATGGCATATTTTTTGTATCCTTCTCCATCCCGTTCCTTATGCATCCTTGCATCTTGTTTGCTTTTCTTTTTTTTTTTTTACTGTAGCTGCACATTGGTTAGCAGTCTTCATTGAGTTGTTTACAATATTTGCTCTCTTTTCTAATTTGATACCATTAATTCAGAAAACTTGTAAGGTGTATGAGTAGTTTAAAAGTTTTCCTTAACAGAAGTTGGTCCAATAAAAGATACTGCCTCTCCCACCTTGTTTCTCTAATATCCTGGGACCAGCATAGCTACAGCACCATTGCATGTATCCCAGCAGAACATTTATCAACTCACAGGATATTCAGGGTCAATTAAGGTGAGCCCTGATCTATATTTAAGATCTAATTCTATACAATCATAGAATCATAGGACTGGAAGGGACCTCGAGAGGTCATCTAGTCCAGTCCTCTGCACTCATGGTAGGACTAAGTATTCTCTAGACAATCCCTAACTGGTGTTTGTCTAACCTGCTCTTAAAAATCTCCAAGGATGAAGATTCCACAACCTCCTGAGGCAGTTATTCCAGTGCTTAACCACTCTAACAGGAATATTTCGTAATGTCCAATTTAAACCTCCCTTGCTGCAATTTAAGCCCATTGCTTCTTGTCCTATCCTCAGAGATTAAGAAGAACACTTTTTCTCCCTCCTCCTTTGATATAATGTATACTTTTGTGGTATAAATGTTATGTTAGTGTTAATAATGCAGTTCATTTATGTGTAATTTTGTTTTATATTATGTAGATGTTACGCTCTCTAGGAGAAAAATGAAATATTTTTATAAAGGAAAACATAACGATACTGTTATAATAATTAACAGACCTAAACTACATGCAGCATATAACTTCATTTGTAGTTTTTGATTTTGCTGCATAGTTGGGTAACTCCACTGGCAGTTAGAAAGGCATCCACCACTTCCCCTCTCCCCCCACCTCTCAGCAATACCTGCTGTTGCAGGGGAAAGAGTGGCTAAATGGGTTTTCAAACTTGTGGTACTTACAGACTGTGATGAGAAACTATCGATTTACTTTACCAAACCAACTGTTTACTTATTTTGGTTTCATCATTATTTAGCATATGTTGGAGTTTTGTCTAGGCATATTGCTTGCCTTAAATTGGCCATTACATCTTTTGTTTGTTGGCATTCAGAAAGTATCAATTCTTTTGTACAATGGAGGAGGTAAAGATGCAAACACTTTTTAAAAACCTTATTGTAGATCTTTTGTCTGCAGTTGTCTTCACCGCTCCTTCAAGATATCTGCAGAAGGATTGCAGTCCAAAGTGCATGTATGTAGATTTGTACAAACTGTAATAACACCTATCCAAAGGTATGGCACACCTGACTTTTTTTAAAAAATACAAAACCTCCCTGTCATTTTCCCCAGATCAAGTTAAATACACAATGAAAACATATATATGATTGAAAGTAATTGACCCCACACAGAGTCTCATACATAGCTCCATTCAATATGCATTTCTTCAAGAGCTAGGAAGCAATAGTGAGTATTTCGGTGTGCCTTGAGGCTAACAAGCTCAGGCTGTTATGGACCCTGAAAGTTGGAGGCTTACTAGACAGCTCACTTCCCTGGTTAGCCCCCTCCTCCTAAAGTTTGTTTTCTGTTGTTTCTTGTGCCTCAGGACCCCATTTGCCAACATGCTGCATCTGTGTTTCCATCAGGATTGGGCTAATCTGGCCCTTCCAGTTACTTTTTACACAAGCATATGCATTTGCTTGTGTAAATATGGTAAAAGGACTTGACCCTGTGTGGAGCTATATGATTTAGGGTGTGTTCAGGGTGAATGCACTGTCATTTTTTTATGGAGAGGAAGTAGTCCCTCTCTCTGAGACAATGAGAGGAGGTAGCCTCTCCTCTCAGAGGGAGGGAAAGTGATAGCTGGAGGAAAAGAGGGAGAGGCAGGCAGTGTGGCACCTAAGAGAGAGGGATGGAGAGAAACAGTTTGGGGGTAAACTGAGAGAAATGGGGAGGGAGAGAGGGATGGAGGGAAACCAGTACTCGGAGAAACTAAGAGTAAATGGAGAGACTGAGAAGGACATGCAGGTGAGTGTCCCTTTAGTTTAAGGCTGGGTGATCAAGTCAGTCCATGTTTGATGGCATATTCCCAAGCATCTGTTCGTTTCTTCCTGAGCATTGGTTCCAGTCATCTCCGATAATTGATCCTTGTGGTCCCGGCAATCTGGAACAGGAATCATAGAATATCAGGGTTGGAAGGGACCTCAGGAGGTCATCTCGTCCAACCCCCTGCTCAAAAGCAGGACCAATCCCCAATTAAATCATCCCAGCCAGGGCTTTGTCAAGCCTGACCTTAAAAACTTCTAGGGAAGGAGATTCTACCACCTCCCTAGGTAACACATTCCAGTGTTTCACCACCCTCCTAGTGAAAAAGTTTTTCCTAATATCCAACCTAAACCTCCCCCGCTGCAACTTGAGACCATTACTCCTTGTCCTGTCCTCTTCTACCACTGAGAATAGTCTAGAACCATCCTCTCTGGAACCACCTCTCAGGTAGTTGAAAGCAGCTATCAAATCCCCCCTCATTCTTCTCTTCTGCAGACTAAACAATCCCAGTTCCCTCAGCCTCTCCTCATAAGTCATGTGTTCCAGACCCCTAATCATTTTTGTTGCCCTTCGCTGGACTCTTTCCAATTTATCCACATCCTTCTTGTAGTGTGGGGCCCAAAACTGGACACAGTACTCCAGATGAGGCCTCACCAATGTCGAATAGAGGGGGATGATCACGTCCCTCGATCTGCTTGCTATGCCCCTACTTATACATCCCAAAATGCCATTGGCCTTCTTGACAACAAGGGCACACTGCTGACTCATATCCAGCTTCTCGTCCACTGTCACCCCTAGGTCCTTTTCCGCAGAACTGCTGCCTAGCCATTCGGTCCCTAGTCTGTAGCTATGCATTGGGTTCTTCCGTCCTAAGTGCAGGACCCTGCACTTATCCTTATTGAACCTCATCAGATTTCTTTTGGCCCAATCCTCCAATTTGTCTAGGTCCCTCTGTATCCTATCCCTGCCCTCTAGCGTATCTACCACTCCTCCCAGTTTAGTATCATCTGCAAATTTGCTAAGAGTGCAATCCACACCATCCTCCAGATCATTTATGAAGATATTGAACAAAACCAGCCCCAGGACCGACCCCTGGGGCACTCCACTTGACACCGGCTGCCAACTAGACATGGAGCCATTGATCACTACCCATTGAGCCCGACAATCTAGCCAACTTTCTACCAACCTTATAGTGCATTCATCCAGCCCATACTTCTTTAACTTGCTGACAAGAATACTGTGGGAGACCGTGTCAAAAGCTTTGCTAAAGTCAAGAAACAATACAGCCACTGCTTTCATCCACAGAACCAGTAATCTCATCATAGAAGGCGATTAGATTAGTCAGGCATGACTTCCCTTGGTGAATCCATGCTGACTGTTCCTGATCACTTTCCTCTCATGTAAGTGCTTCAGGATTGATTCTTTGAGGATCTGCTCCATGATTTTTCCGGGGACTGAGGTGAGGCTGACTGGCCAGTAGTTCCCAGGATCCTCCTTCTTCCCTTTTTTAAAGTTTGGCACCACATTAGCCTTTTTCCAGTCATCCGGGACTTCCCCCGTTCGCCACGAGTTTTCAAAGATAATGGCCAATGGCTCTGCAATCACAGCTGCCAATTCCTTTAGCACTCTCGGATGCAACTCGTCCGGCCCCGTGGACTTGTGCACGTCCAGGTTTTCTAAATAGTCCCTAACCACCTCTTTCTCCACAGAGGGCTGGCCATCTATTCCCCATGTTGTGATGCCCAGCACAGCAGTCTGGGAGCTGACCTTGTTAGTGAAGACAGAGGCAAAAAAAGCATTGAGTACATTAGCTTTTTCCACATCCTCTGTCACTAGGTTGCCTCCCTCATTCATTAAGGGGCCCACACTTTCCTTGTGGAGAACCAAAGGACCTTCAGATTCCATAGGTCTGGTCTTGTGTCCACCTGTGCAAAATGGCACCACTGGAGTCGAGTCCATCTCTTCAGGAAGTTATGAGGCTCAAAGACTGACTTGAGTGTTAGACAGTACTCTGTGAAATATCTGGGGGCAGGGGAAACTTGAACTATCTAATAATAACCCGCTATAAAATAATGTTCTGTGCATGCAGAGATAGACATATCTATATTTCTTCATTTATAGGGTTATATTTAATTAAGTACATGTTGTAGTAAGTTAGTGTGTGTGCGTATTGTGGAATCATAATAAATTTTTTTATTTATATATATTCTTGATTTATTTAATGTTGTGTAGATAGGTGGAATCATGTTCTGTTTGTTCCAGTTTAAATAAAATCCCTGTTGTTTTATGTTTTTTTTGACAACCAGTTGTATTATCTTGTCTACCATTAAATAACCTTTATCATGGTGTAACAGCCTCCCAGCTCTCACCTGTCATGTAAACTATACCACCACTGTGACAGACAAATTCTAAATCTTTGGTGGTGGTTTTGGGATGGGAACGATAGTCAAGTGTATTTCAAATTATAACACAATGACCCTACTTGAAGAGGTCTGTTTATACTTGCTTGTCCTCTTTCTAGTTTACTGGGAAGGGTGGAATAAAGAACACTGCAATAATTAAAATAAAAGGGAGAGAGAAAACAAAAGACTTAATTAACTTGCACTCCTTTCAGATAATGTTCACTCCTGCATTTGTACCACACAAAACAGAATAGTTCAGAACACTATGATGGTGGGGAAAATATCCCCAAGAAAATTTCTTAAAGAAACAGTCCCTCCTGTCACACAGAGGATCAAGAGTCAGGAAATATAGGTTCTCTTCTATAGAATCACTTGGCCAAATCACTTGGGTCCTCATTTTCAGAGATGCTGGAGCATCAGTAAATGCAGTTGAAGTAATTGGGAACTTTTAGTTATGAAAAACTCACCCTGAACCTTGTATGTGTCCCAGTTTCCCCATCTGTAAAATGGAAAGAATAATATTCTATCTTGGAGAGCTGTGTCTAGGTCTAGGACTTATTTTTATTTTTGCCTCCTTTGTTTAATACAAAAAGTGGTTTTTTAAAGCTGTTTGTTAAAAATAGGAGAATACACATTTATTCATGGTACAGCGTTAGTCTGGGAGGCTGGTGTTTGCTGACAGGCAGGCTGCTGGGTTCAGAGTTGCTGTGGCTATACTATAGTATACTATACTATGGTTCTCAGCCTATTTACCGTTGTGGGCAACATATGCATCTCTCTGTTATGTGGACCACATCCACACAATATATATGCTACCTTTATGGCCCTGAGGATGTTACATGGTCTGAAAGCTGTGTGCTGGTTGGGCCACAAGCAGCCCGCAGGTTGAGAACCATTAGGGAGACACTCAGGATGTGACCTGCATGCTGGCAGGCTGATTGTGATTGACCCAAGTTGGAAGCTATAATAGGAAAACATTCTGAGGCACCCAAGGTTGCAGGGCAGGGGTGACAAAACACCTCATTGGTCTGGATTGCGCCAAGAATGTTATACTAGTTAAAGCTCAAGTGTTCACAAAATGCAAGCAAAATAGTGATCATGATAAAATCTTAACTGGATTTGGATGGAGTGATATTTGAGGACCTCTTTTTTAAAAAAAATTACTCTGGATAGGTGCTAATTTTCTTCGTGTGTGTGTGTGTTTAATAAAATCTGCTTTTATGTTGAGGTAATCTAAGTTGCGTTTCTCATATTATTAATTGGCTCAGTCTCTATCGTGTGCTTTGGAGAGTGACTAAACTCTTATTAGGAATGCAGTGTGTAACTGCTTGAGTATTAAGTGTCTATTGAAGGGTCACATTGTGGGCACAGGGAACACCAAACATGATTTGGAGCCAAAGAAAATGTTTGACAAACCACCATGCTTTACCCATCTCTGGCTCTAACCTGTGCTATTAGCCCTTCCTTCCTTTACTTTTGTGAGCATTAAATTCATCCACACACAAAAAAATCATTTTTAATTGATAAGCATCTAACAAATACTTTTAATCTCTGAATCACAGTATGACTGAGGTTTATAATGGAAATGCTCATGAATCCAGCTTTAAGAGCAGAATATTGAATGGTGAAACTCTATTAATGCAGCATAAACGTTTTTTCTGTGGACAGAAGAAGCATCCAAAATACAGATTTGGTTACCTATACATCACAAAGAAACTAACCTAGTGATGAGGCAGTGAGTAGTTTCTGTTTGGTTAATCTGTGGAAGATAAGAATATATTTCTGTTATATGAAGGTGCAACACAGCTATTACAGAGATGGTATAAAAGCCTCAGCAAGGGTTTTAACAATTCCCAGGTTATAGATCCTCATGCTGGTGCTTTTGATTTTTGCAGTTGAAAGGTGAATGACAGCGTTTCCGACAATGTGCTATGCTCTTTATTCTCTCTGCACTGAAGATTAATAGATTGGAAATTAAAGGTATTAGTGAATATCAGAGATAAAATAGCTACAGATAGGGCTCTAGGATGACAAGTTGATAATAAGCTCTGTAAAGGCAAACATGAGTACCAAGGTTTTCTGAAGCAAATCTGCCTGCTGAAATAGTATGTTAATTGGACTTTGTGTTTAAAAAAAATTGCCTTGCTTAAGTTTGAGCATTTTTCTCTCATTGTACTTTGAGCTTAAATGGGAACTCATTATTCAGGCTTAACAGCTAGTAATTACATTGATGGCTGTAAGTGTTACTGAATCAGAGGCAGAACACTCAAAATGAATTTATTTACACAGATATGTGTTAGTGAATTTTACATGAATAATTATGCAGTTTAAATCGTAGGCTATTAGAAGGTCTTTATGTCATCAATAACTAGGATTCTCCTCATCCCTCTAAGTGATGTTTTATACTATTCTCTTTCTTTCATTTATATTGGAACAAGCTTAATTTGGCAATGTTTAATGATAAAACTATCTAGCTTTAGCAAAGTGCCTTTTTTAACAGCTTGTGCATAAATATTTTGGTGGCTAATGATTTTAAGTTTTCTAATCAGAAAGATATATTAAATCTCCATTCTGAGAAATTGCAAAGTTACTTGTGTTGTGTCTAACATTTTAGAAGTGAATGCATTGTAAAATGCTTTATATTTATTAATGTCCACTATGGCCGCATTTGTGTCAGTTACGATTCATAATATAGATAGCATGAATGCATGCTTATTCTTTACTGGCTAATCCTCAGAAAAAGCTAATCATCATAAACATGTAACTAGTCGACCAATAAAGTCTCTTTCCATTCCTCATCCCCATGGCAGACTATTTTTGTTAAAGGGCTGCAGCCACAGTTAACTAAGTTATACATTCTAATAAATAGCCTTGATTAATGTGGCATATACAGGGCAATAAGAATGTTAGTGTATTAGCTGATGAAGTAATAATTGAAAATGCTGGATTTATTTTAAACTATGCTCTTGTTCAGCTGATTATCCTACTTAAATGTTGCCTTTTTAAAAAAATAATCATAGTATTTTCCAGTAACAAACTACTACAACCAGGTAACCACAATAACTTTGTTCAGGTGATATGGAATATTTACATGTTTCATAAAATACTACAGATCCTCCATGTAGTGAACATGAAATGACCTGTTGCATATTAAATACTGTAGCAGTAAATGTATGAGAGACCTATTTGAAGTTGGGATTTGGTTTCTTTGTGGGATGAGCTAACCCATGATGATAGCATTTGCCATTGGAACTAGATTCTATTTCTCGTATATGTGGTGTGTCTTTATAACTTCTCTCTGTCTTCTCACCCCTTCCCCTGCATGTGCAAGTGCTGCAGCAGATTTTTAATTTTGAGATTGGAACCTGGTTCACTGTTAATAAATACTAACCCATTTAGTCCTCTTTTCCTTTTTGCATATTAAATTCATTCATATATTAACTATTATCCCAAAATCTTTACAGTATTAGCAAAGAGAATGTTTTAAATTCTAAAACCCAGAGCATTGGTATTTAACCTATGAGTGACCTGTATTCAGAAATTTCATATGATTAGTGTTGGGCTGTATCTAATTATCCTCAGAATCTTCAAGTCTGTAGGAATCCAGAGGTTCCAGGGAAAAGATCCCCTCAAACTACTAAGGGTTTGTCTACATTTACAGCTGTGCAACTGGAGTAGTGCAGCTGCGCCACTGTAGCATTTAGTGAAGACACTACCTTTGCCAGTAGGAGAGCTTCTCCTGTCAGCGTATGTATTCCACCTTCCTGAATGGTGATAGCTATGTCAATGGGAGAAGCCCTCCCATGACATAGAACTGTCTATATCGGGAGTGTGGATTTTCCACACTTCTGAGTGACAGTTATACCATCACTCAGGTGTATGGATTTTCCATACATCTGAGCGACATAATTTGTATTGTGACAGGTTTCAGAGTGGTAGCCGTGTTAGTCTGTATCAGCAAAAACAACGAGGAGTACTTGTGGCAGCTTAGAGACTAACAGATTTTTTTGGGCATGAGCTTTCATGGGCTAAAATCCACTTATGCCCTGTAGAGAGGCTAGCCGGGGCTCAGTTCTCTCCTGGGCGGCAGGGAACCACACCACCTCACTCCCTTTGGGAATAGCTCTTGTGGGGAATTGGTCCGGTCGCGGGAGTCTTCCTCTGTGGCCTTGGTGCAGGTACAAATAAACAGTGAGCCCAGGCCCTGGGTCAGGGCGGGGCACTGGTGAATCAGATGCTCAGGCAGGGGCTGAGCGACAACAGTATGCTAACACTCCCAGGACCTAGGTCAGGGCGGGGCAATGGTGAGTCAGGTGCTCAGGCCCTCAGGCAGGGGCTGAGCAACAACAGTATATAGTAACAAGCCCAGGCCCTAGGTCAGGGTGGGGCAGTGGTGAGTCAGGCCCTCAGGCAGGGGCTGGGCAGAAACAGTTTATAATAACAGGCCCAGGCCCTAGGTTCCAAAGGGCCTGCGAGAGGGGGAGACTGCCACCCACGAGTTGGGTGGCGGAGGGGCGCAGGCCCTCCCACTCCTCTGCGTCCCAGCCCGGGGCCCTAGCAGCAGCAGAAGACCTGTTGCTGAGTCAGTGGGGATCCTGGCTGCCACACACTGACATGGGTTCTGGCAGTGCTGCAGCCAGACTAGGGTCGGCTGCCCCCGGGCTACTTCCAGACTCCCGCTCTTGAGGTTCCTGGGTCAGGGTGGTGTCCTCAGGGGGGTCCAGCATCATGGGTTCCTCGGGATAGCTGGCCAGGGGTAGATTTGGCAACTCCTCCGGGTAGCTGGCACGGGGCAGGCTGGGCCAGTCCTCAGATCTTCCGCAGGCTGCTGGGCTTTCCCACTCGTGAGCTAGGCCGGAGGCGTCTGGCTTCCCTGGTGGCTGCTTCCACCGTGAGCCCTGAGGTCGGGGCTTTATACTTCTGGGGGCAGTGCCTGACCCTCTGGGAGGTGGGCTCAGTTCCCTGGCTCCGCCCACTCTGGTGTCTGGAGGGACTTCTCTCTCTCTGGGACGGCAGGGAACCACACGCCTCACTACATGCCCAAATTGTTAGTCTCTAAGGTGCCACTAGTACTGCTCATTGTTTTTATAGTGTAGTGTAGACCAGGCTTAAAAATGTCCACAGAAGTATAAACAAAACTGGGCAATTGGTAAGGGATACTTGTTATGGCAAATGTCTTCTGTAATGGACAGGGTGGTAGATAAGGGATAATTGTTAGTACAGGTGGGTTCTGTAATGGATGAAACAATTCCCCATTGAAAACTGGTTATAACTAATTAAGAATTGTTGTTTTTACAGTTGTTAGTAATAATGACTGGGGTAGAAATTCCAATTTGAAAAACATAAAAATCCATCAGTAATTAGGAAAATAGAACACCCTATAAAAGGACAGAAGTTATGGGAATTAGGTGAGGAATGAAAATTGCTGGCATCCCACCGGTTAGAGGGGGGAGAGACAGAGGCCAGCTCTTTGCTTTATAGCATGGGTGCAAATGTATCTGTTCTTTCTGTAATCTGTAGAGTGCCGTATTAATTTTTGATTAAATAATTCCATTTGAACTAGTTATTTGATAATCTCAAATTGTGACTACATTTGAATATGCAACAACTGTTACTTCAGTGATATTTCCACCCTTCTCTGTTGTAGACTTTTAGGGAAAACTCTGGTCTACCATTAAGCTTGCCTATTTGCATTGCATGTGCACTATATGCATCTGAACATCAAAAATATTTTTTAGAGTTAAAAGAGAATAAATTACTGCATTTACAGTCTGACTTTTGTCAATCCGTTACTAATTGATAGTTTAAAAAATCCAGTGTGTAATTAAAAAAACTATGAATTTTTAAAGAAATGATAGTGAATAACTGACTTTCACCTGTTGATGACACATTATTGAATTGGCATCTTTTGTGGGGCATCTTGTATAGAAACTATTTATTTCAAAAGTATGGGGCAAAATCCAGTCATGAATACTGTCTGTAGTTACTGTAAATAGCCACCAGGTGGTGCAAGGAGATGAATTGCAGTCTGAGTGTGTACGCCCTTCTGTCATGACTCAAGGAGAGGCAAGGAGGGTGAGATAATATCTTTTATTAGTCCAACTTCTATTGGTGAGAGATTCAAGCTACACAGAGCTCTTCTTCAGGTCTGGGAAAGGTACTCCCAATGTCACTTCAAAATGTAAAGTGGAACAGATTGTTTATCATAAGTAGTTAGCACAAGTTGTAAGGGTACATTCAAGGTAGAATGGCCTAACACACTGCAGTCATAGGACAAAAAGAGGGGGTTAGTGGGTTACAGATTTGTTGTAATAAGCCATAAATCCATTGTCTCTGTTCAGTCAATGATTTTTAGTGTCTAGTGGAGTAATGAATTTAAGCTCCCAGGCTCATCTTTTGAAAGTGTTTTGCAGGTTTCCTCACAAAGCCATTACTCTGTCTGACCTATCCTTTCCCATAAAGGAAACCTGCATAACACTTTCAAAAGATGAGCCTGGGAGCTTAAATTCACAATTCTGCTAGATACTAAAAGTTAGGTTTTGCTGTACATTTTGCTAGATATTCTATGGTCCCACAGAGTTTACAACTCAACAACAAATTGGGAAAATATAAATGTCAGTAGTTTGGAAGTGAAATGTTCTCATAAACTTCATATCCACCTCCAGATGCAGCACAGTGCAATGGACAGGTACCCCTTGTATATGGTGAAAGTACACTTGAGAAGATAAAGCTGTTTTGTCAATTCGAGTGGAGGGTTCTGTTATGCAGTGTTTTTGGTGGATTACTGTAAGCAAGCCTCTCTCAGACCATTTAACTATCCCTATGCCTATAGAGGCCCTTGCCAGTCTGCGACATTGAAAACTACTTTCCAGAGCAACCTGCTTTACTTTAGACCAGGTGCCTAAGCCATTAGTTTTGAATCAGGCTTCTGAGGTTACAGTTAAGTTTTTTTTCTATTGAAGGTGCCCCTGTAGTGTTGAATCTCAGTTCAAATATCCAAATTCTAATCCATTCACCTCTTTATAAAAGTGAAGCTTATTGGCATATAGAAAGCAGACATACATGCATCTAGATATTATTTGAACCTCAGCTAGATGGGAACAAAGTTAGCCTTCCAAACTACAGAAATGCTAACTAAAGTATGGCATCATCATTGTTATAAGACCAGCAGGCTGTTGGGACTTCTGCAAGTGTGTCAGGTCAGCTTCTAATACATCTTCTGAATGTTGGTGTTGTCTCAGGTTTTTCCTTTGTTAGGCAAAGACATTGTGTCTGCAATAGGATTTTTTTGGACCTGTAATTCCCAGCTGGTGAAACTCTGCTAGTGGTAATACTGGTTGAGGCTGTGGTGCAGGCAAGTCTGAGTGTAGAGCAAATTTCAAGTGGTTTGCTTTTTTGTAAAATTAAAATAATGGTAAAAATCAGTCTTCAGAATGAGGGCAAGCTTGAACCATAACTATGGAGAGACAATGATGTGTGTTTCCATAATTCTCTAAGATTTATATAGGTGCTATCACTCCTATTTGAGCAACAAGGCACTCTTGTTTCTGTCACTGTACAAGTCTATTCTGATTGAGGTAAAAAAAACAGAGTGATGAAGGTGTGGGCAATATAGAATACTTTCTCTTAAAACTGATCAGCCATACTGTAATGGAGGTGGCATAATACTTGGGGAGTAGAGAAGGGAAGACCAAGTTATTTTCCAAATAATTTGTCTTTGAAGCAGCAGACTTCGTGTAATGTAACATAGGTGATTTGTGTGTCGGTCCTTGTCAGCGAGGGCAAGGAAGTCCAGGGATACTCATCTGAAAATATACCTCCTTGAACAGCACAGAGGGAAGCCTCAGACCCTGAAGGGGAGAGTAAGGTGGGTTCAATCTTTGTCAAGTCCTTCTCAGGCAGTGCCCCTGCCAGTTGGCACACATCTCCCAGGGCCAGTATCAACAGAAGATCCTCTGTATCAGGCAAGATCCGGCAAATATGATTTTGGTACTGACTACCACTACAACACCAGAGACTGGTGGTACCTCCTTACCAAGGCAATAGGGAGGGGCTCTGAACGATGACATGAGTATGGCTTCTGGCACCATTCCACTTCTTCCCATGAGGAGAAAACAAAACCTTTGTCCTTCAGGGAACAAAACCTCTTCTCATAATCGGTGAGTGAAGCTAGCACAGTCTCCAGCTCAGCACTGAGGAAGTATAATCCACATGCAGTATCCAGGCCTACAAATATCGCTAAGAAGCCAGCACTGGCGCTGTCTCTGGTAACAGTATGAACTTCAACACTGGTACTATCCATTCCATCAACAGAATACCAGACAGTGCCTGTTGATTCTTTGCTGGAGGGAGACAACCATGTCCACAGCACTGTCACCTCTATAATTGTTACCAGCGCATATCCCTGACATTTAAGTACTGAGAGACCCTCAAAGGTAAACATCATCATTCTATGAGGTATAGTCAACATTGCTATCATAGAGGAAGACGTCCCCAAAATCCAGCAGGGAGCTTTCTCTCCTTAGATCCTACAATCCAGGAGAAGAACGTGCTCCTTTGAATGGTCAACAGTGTCGGTTGTGGCCACGCATGCTCCCTAAGTGTCCTTGTGCCCTGGACTGATAGGGCACAACAGACAGCAGCAGCCATTCAGTTTTTCTCGCAACCTCTTGGCTTTGAGATGGAGCTTCTGTCTGTTCGTTGCTCAAATGAACTGCTGGCTTTTTTTTTTTTTTTGATGATAAATGGTACGGTTAATAGTTTGACTGTTGGCACTCTTTATTCAAATATAGGTTTCATTTTTGCCAGGAACCCATCTTTTTCCTTCCTGGTAATGGGATGGTTTCTTCTTAATCTGGTATTTCTCCTCATGAAGGAGAAGATGCTATGTCCATTAATGATTCACATGTAAAATGTTTGTATTTTTGTCTGGGAAAACTGCATATTCCTAGAAAATGGGTGATTTACAAGTCCTTCACTTCTAGGACTTAGCAAATCTAAAAAAGCCAGTCTCCAAATTTACTTGACAGACAAATCAATGAGGCTGGCTTTGGACCCTGGGCCACTTGACATCATTCACCCCTCTGTATGATCCGATAGTCCCTAAGAATGCTAGCACTGGGTCTGGAGTTTCCTGAGCCCTGTCAGTAACATCTCCTGCTTGAAAATCTAGCAGGATGGGTAGGCAGCTGTCTACAAGAAAGGTGTAGGGACAGAGGACTCTAGAGACAGGTCTCTTCAAAGAGAAAGTTGGCTTCCCCACACCATTCTGTCTCTAGAGAGACATTGCAGCCTGGCAAGGTTACTTCTAAAGCTCATCCTCACTTCAGTACCAAGGCTGTAGCACTGAAGAGCTTGCTGAGGACTACCTCAGGCTTCCTCTGCATCTCAGAGCTCAGTACCATCTACTTCTTGGAGAGCTGTGTTGGTATTGTCTACGTCTCTGGTGCCAGCATCACAGCCTTTGGTCAGCGACCCCAGCTGTCCCTTGTATTCTATCGCACCAACTGCATACACAGTACCAACCAATCTAAGAATCTCTCGGGAGCTGAAATCACCTTTACCCTCTAAAATGGGGACTCTGGAAGTAGCAGGCCCATCTCTCCCTGTGGTACATGGTATTTCTCCTGTATCTACTGTCCCCGCAATGGCCCAAGAAGCCAATGAAGATGGAGAGGAACACTGATGACAGTGTGGAACACTCACATGTTGCCCAGATTGTGTCTTTCTGTGTCATCTACCTCACACAGAGAGTCCAGAGACAACCTCCCAGGATATACTTTATGGAGGCCATTGTTCCAGAACCAGAGTGTGGTGTCCCTATCCCATGGCTGCCATGTTCTTACCTAACTATGCCCATGTGGCATTTATGGGGGCTGGGAGCCTCTTATGGATACAGGTGTTATCCTGACAGGCTGCTGATCCATAAGGCTCTTCCTATATGGTGTCAGCTACCCAGGTTGTGCCTGAACAATCCACACAATTGTCTCTTCAGCTTGAGGAGGTCCCAGCCCACTGCGTGGATTTGTTGAGTTCCTCAGTTGTTTCCTCATTCCTCCTTGAGGAGGCCACGGTCCTGTCCAGTAAACCGCAACTGGATACTTTAAGGCGTTTCAAGACCCACTTAAGAGAGTCTTTGTCTTTTTTTGTCTAGATTACTTACTAACTTTACAGGAGTTGTAAGGCTGCATTCCTGATCTGTTCCCAGCCAAAGCATCACACAGACAGTCCAAACCCTTTGTCCCGCCCCTCCAGATTTGAAAGAATCTTGTCCCCTCATTGGCCATTTTGGGTCAGGTGCCAGCAGGGTTACCTTAGCTTCTTAACCCTTTACAGGTGAAAGGGTTTTGCCTCTGGCCAAGAGGGATTTTATAGCACTGTATGCAGAAAGGTGGTTACCCTTCCCTTTATATTTATAGGTTTCAGAGTAGCAGCCGTTTTAGTCTGTATTCACAAAAAGAAAAGGAGTACTTGTGGCACCTTAGAGACTAACAAATTTATTTGAGCATCCGATGAAGTAAGCTGTAGCTCATGAAAGCGTAAATAAATTTGTTAGTCTCTAAGGTGCCACAAGTACTCCTTTTCTTTATATTTATGACAGAGATCCACTCCAATTTAAGCTTAAACAGGGACATAAGCCCATGTTCTGGGTGCCCCTAAACCTCTGACTGCTAGAAGCTGGGACTGGATGACAGGATGGATCACTCAATAAATTGTCCTGTGCTGTTTGTTGACCTCCAAGTCATCTGGCACCGGCCACTGTTGGAAGACAGGATACTGCGCTAAATGGACCATGGGTCTGACTCAGTATGGTTGTTCTTAAACAGTGGTTTTAGTGGTGTGAGACAAAAACATTTTTTTGTAATTGGAGGGGAAAATGCTTTCCCATTACTTATTTTACTGCATATTCTGTTTTGCTAATTACTGGTGGAATTTCTTTTATGGTGTATCTGATTGACTTAAAAGGAATCTCTAATCCAGTCATTGTTAGTAACAGTCTTGACAAACAACAGCTCTTAATGTGTTAAAAACATCTTTCAATGGGTCATCATCCATTACAGAAACAATTGGTAATAACAAGTACCTCTTATCAATCACCTAACATAATTGCATCATAAGCACCATTTATTAATCTTGTTTATTATAACATACTTCTTTAGACACCTTTCATTAGTTTTGAGGGGTCCCATCGCTGAATATCTGGGCTATATCAGTAACGTCAGGATGAAAGATTATGCACATTCCATTATTGAGTTCATTTTTCCTTCACCCAGTAGGTTCAGCTGAAGGACAGATAACTTTTTTTGTTTGAATACATATATGTCAATAAAAATATTGATACACAAAATAGAAAGGATTTTGGTTAGCATATAAGAGAATTATGATAGTTTAATATATAAAAATCATAAAAAAACTGTTAATAAATATTAACTTACTCCCTGTTCTGTAAATGTGCGCACTCAGTTTACCAAGTTACCTCATCTGTCCTTATTTATATAAATTTTCATTTTAGACCCCTAATTAAAACACTCTCATGCATAAATTACAGAAATTAAGCTAAATATATTAATTTATGTTATCTTGCTGAAACTTACTTTTATTTGTCTGGTTTCCAACACACGTGTTCCTTGCTGTCACCCCGCTGGCTCCATCCAGTTCTTATTTTACAGACGTTATTTTATTTATAGGTCTGTTTTAGTGGCCTTGGATCTTTACTTGTTACATACCCCACACCAAGAGAAGCTATGTGTGTGTCGGTGTGTGTGTGTGTGCGCACACCTGATTTACTGCAAAGCTACAGCTCTCTCTTGACTCTCTACCTTGCCATGCTATCTGCTCAAGCCAATAATTTTACAGATAAGACACAAACTAGTGTTCTGATTTCGAAACTATCTCAGCAAAGTCTGAAGTGCTGTATTAGCAAAAACACATGCAAAAGCAAAAAATAGCTTTATATTTTCTTATAATATTATATAATATTCATTTCTCTAACATTAGTTAGTATATATTTGACTAACATAATTCATTACATAGTTTTCTAACATTTCCCTGCCTTGAAGCATTTGGCCCTTGGGCAAGTACCTGTTTTTACTTAACTGTGTATTAAAGTGATATAATCCAACTTTTTTGTTTTTGTTTTTTCGCTGGTTTTTAAGCATGCATGACATTTTACAATAAAAAGCAAGCATTATTACAATGATTATTACTTCTAATAGTAGGAACATCTTGAAATTTAAACTAACAACTGGATCTTCTTCAAGATTATTTATTTGTTCTCACCAAGTAACTGGTCGTAGCACTTATTTTATTTGCTTGTTTAGTTGATTTAAGTCTTATGCGTATGCACAAATGAACTGTGGTTTGCTGTAAAAGATATTTTAGATGTAAGTCTATTTTAGCAATGGTAGGGAGCAACCACATAACCTTATCACCAAACTGTGGCCGACTTGTGATTAGTGTTGGGTTCACAAATTTAGTGAATTTGAATTTACAGGCATTATTCTGAGTTTTCCAATCATGGTTTTGAATTCAGGGATAAAAGACCAATTAGGTTGGTGGTACATTGTACGTACTCTCCTTCCATAGGTATACTTTGCTGTATAACCACACAGTACTCTCTATCTCCCACATATGTGGTACAAGTTTTATGTCCATTCCAGTCACTCAGCTGTATGAGTCTTCTCCGAGAATCTCATCCCGTCACTATGATGATCTATGCCAGAGATTGGTTTCATAGTCTCGAGGGCATTGCATACGTCAGTGGTCTCCAACCTTTTTATGCCCAAGATCACTTTTTAAATTTAAGGGCAACCCAGGATCTACCCTGCCTTTCCCCAAAGACCCACCCCACTCACTCCATCCACCCCTCTTTTCGTCGCTCACTCTCCCCCACCCGCACTTTCGCTGGGGTAGGGGGTCAAGTTTCAGGAGGAGTTAGCAGTGTGGCAGTGGGCTCTGGGATGGACCTGGGGCAGGGGGTTGGGGTGCAGGAGGAGGTGAGGGTGCAAGCTCTGGGAGGGAGTTTGGGTGCAGGAGGGGGCTCTGGGCTGGGGCAGAGTGTTGGGATGCAGGAGGGGGTACAGGATGCTGGCTCTGGGAGGGGGTTTGGGGTACAAGAGGGGGTATGAAGTGCTGGCTCCGGGCTGCAGGTTGCGGTGCAGGAGGGGTTTTGGGGTGCTGGCTCCAGGAGGGGGCTCAGGGCTGGGGGTTGGAATGTGGCCTCCTGTCGGGCAGCACTTACCTCTGTCAGCTCCCAGTTGGTGGTGCAACGTGGCTGCCACTAAGGTTCCCCTACCTTATGCCGCTCCTGGAAGGGGCCAACATGCACCTGCGGCCGCTGTTCCTCTCTGAAACACCGCTCTCACAGCCCCCATTGGCCAAAGCTCCCCATTTCCGGCTGCAGGCAGGAGCAGCGTGGGGCCGGGGCAGGCAGGGAGCATGTTATATATTTCTCCTTTGGTAAAATCCATGTGTAAGCACTGAAACATGATTGGCTTTCCAAGACACATTCCTGACAGGTTGTACATATTAAAATTAGTTTCTAGTGAGGTAATTTTCAACTTTGCTTCAGTATTTCTTTTTGGATGATCCTTGTTTGGATTGCCTTTTAGGGTCTTTCCAAGGTTTGTTTTTGTTGTGTTTAGTACACTGGCTATAAGATTCTTCACTGATTTTTAGAGCACTTAAAATTTTTGCTCCCTTTTTTCATTCCTATGAAAAAGAAATCTGCCATTCCTCCATTATAGTAAGAGTATGGTACTTTCAAGTCAATTTTACCAGTGTTTTTTAGTGTAATTGTAGTGAAATGCCACTATGCAGCCTTTTGACCACATTAAGTCTCCTAATACCAAGTCCATATGTGGTAGGCACTGGAAGTTCTGTTGTCCTTGGTTTCGTCCAACTGTTCTCCTATAGTCATAGTCTGAGAGTTTGCAGAGTCTGTTATCTGGGAGTTACAAATTATTTGTTTGTTGATTCTATTTGCATAATCCAACAAAGCAATCCAGTCTAACAAAGCCATTCTGTAAAATATTAATACAAGTATCATGCTTCCCCTTTAAACATTTTTAATGGATTAATGTGGAGCCATTTGTCCTATTTTCGCTTTTCTTTATCAATGTGCACCATGTACATACTAGAGCTGTTGATTTCCACAATACTATAGAGACCTTTCCAGATAGGTTGCAAGAGGTGCCCTTTTTACTTATACAGTTTTACGATTACCCTATCTCCTACTTGCAGTTCCTTTTCTTTTCTTTGCTTGAATTGTTTGGCTCCTGTTGACTGTTGCACCCCTATGTTTTCGGCTGCCCATAACTGGACTTATTTTAGTTGCTTCTTTAACAGCCATTAATCTGTTAGTGCTCCCTGCTGTACTAAGTTTTGGGCTAGCACACAGTAAGTGTTCTGACAGTATTATTTTACATCGAGTCATAATTTCAAAGGGTGCTAGCCCTGTAGCTTTTCTAGGGGTAGCTCTCAAGGCCATTAGGATTAGTGGTAGCTTAACTTCCCAGTTCTTTTTTTCTTTTTAGATGTTTTGTAAACATTATTTTTAAAGTATAAGTATTTATTTCAAATATTTTAGAAGACCGGGGGATAATAGGCAATATGGTATTTTTGCTGTGCACCTAGTAAAGCCATTGCATTCCACATAATTTCACAGTAAAGTATGCTCCTGATCTGAGTCTGTTACCCATGAGAGCCCTCATCTGGTAAATGACAAGAACCTTAGCAGTTGCAGCTGTTATGATGGGATATTTTGTCTAGTTCCATACTGTGCCTACTTCCACCTCCACATCCCTGTCCCCATCTTATGAGGACTTACTACACCAAGAAGTCTTTCTGCTTCTTTCACTCAATGCGATAGAAGGGTTCCTCCTCAGTACCCAAGGTGGTTCTTCGAGGAGCGTTACTGTGGGTGCACTACTTTAGGTGTTTTGGAGCCCTGAGCTTGCAATCGGAGATTTGTAGTAGCAGGGCCTTGATTGATTGCGCATGCGCGGCAGCCATCTTGTGCTGCTCCAAGCAGTTACCTAGCGTGTGCAGCCAACCATCCTCCAGTTTCTTCTCTACTGCCCTTTGGCTTGAGTCAGAGAGACATCAGCGCCTCTCTTAACTGTACATACCTCAGTACTTTTCTGTTTTTCCTGGCCTTATTAGCCTTTCATTTCATTATTTCTCCTATAGTTTATATTTTACTTAAAATCTTTCCAAAAAAATAAAACAATAATTTCTGTTAGCCGTTCCCCTCCCACCGCCTGCCTCCTGGATGGGTCATCAGCTTCAACAACAAAAAGAGGGAAGTGAATACTGACTTATCCCCCTTCATCTCAAAACAAGTACCCTCTCAGGCATGCCTGGCTCTCCTGGCTTTAAATGCTTCCTGACTTGCAGAGTTTTGGTCCCAGTATCTGACAGCCATGCACAGTATGTCCGCTGTCTTGGTGAGTTCCACATTACACAGAAGTGTCTACACTGCAAAAAATTGTCTGCTAGGACAAGGAAGGCTAGAGACCTCCATTTGAAACTCTTCATGATGGAGAAATCCCTCAGGCCAGCCTCTGACCCTGAGTCTAGAACACCTCCTGGCCAGCAGTCACCAGCAGCAGTGTCTGACAGGGGTTCTTCCTCAACAATGGCTGCTAAAGAGCCTGCTCCCAAAAAGGCTACTAAAAAACGGTCTCACTCTTCCCCACTGCAAGTTTCACCCAAAAGAAGGCAATCTCCCAGTGGAAAATCTGCGCTGATACTGACAGCACTGAAACCATCTGATCGCGATGCACCGGGAATGTCTGGTACTGAGACTTCCCGATGAGCTAAGGACCCGGTGTGAGCAAGCTTTCATGGAGGTACATGCCCTAAAGCCAAACTTCCCAGCTTGGCACCGATGGAGCCAAAGAAAACCTCGACACCGACTAGTGCAGTGGCGCCACCTGCTGTACCTACACAATACAGCAAGTCATCGGTACTGACCTCCCTTACTTGCTTCTGTGACAGAGCATGCTGATGTCCCCAGCACCGACTCTCCCAGTACGACAGCAATTTATGTGACAGGTGGACCTCATGGTTACTTCCACGCTTGGCATGCCACTATTCCGTACCGATAGTACCCCAGCGAGACGAGGACCAAGCCTGGTGACTACTCCCAGTGGATCAGCCCCTCCCATCTCTAGCGTTGAGGAAGAAGAGGATGAGGCAGGAATATGCACCTCTCGCCACTCCTCCCCTAAGCCAGGACCCTCTCAGTGTCACACATCTGCTGGCATGTGAGGCTGGCAGGCTCAACCACCTCCCATGACTTTTCCACCCAACTGGGCATACTGGGATCTGTGGGGATTATATAGGGATCAGAACCTCTGACCCCCCATTCCACCAATGTCTACAGCAATGCGATCCCCTTCGCCACCTGCCCTAGCTCACTCAGAGACACAGGAGGAGGAGTTAGAGGAACTCAAGGATGAGCCACCCACATTTCATCTTCTTCACTGGATGAAACAATAATGCCATCACCGCCCTCGTTGGGGGACGATTTCAAATCCTTCCAAGATCTTTTCAAGAAGGTAGCTGAATCCCTACACATTTCCTTAGCAGAGTTACCAGAGACCCAACACAACCTTACAGACATCCTCCAGGCATTTCCCTCAGCAAAAGTGGTGAGCTCATTCGCTTTCAGGAATTATTTAAAAGGGTAGCCGATGAACTCAAGATTACCCTGGAGGAGGTACCAGAAACCCAACATGAACTCACTGACATATTACAAGCCACCATCTCATCCAGAATAGCCCTACCAATTAATGGGGCCATCATGGAACCAGCTAAAATTATCTGGCAGAACCCGGCCAGAATAACCCCCACTAGCAAGAGACTGGACCACAAATATTTTGTCCTATCGAAGGGTTCGGAGTTTCTGTTTACTCACCCATCACTCAATTCACTAGGGGTCGAGGCTGCCAACCAGAAAAATAAGCACCCGCCTTCCAATTTATCCCATCTGATAAGGAGAACAAGAGACTGGACTCCTTTGGGCGCAAAGTGTATTCATCTTCCACCTCTCAATTTTGAATAGTGAATTATGTGGTGCTTTTAGCAAAATATGGCCACAAAAATTATGCTGAAGTAATGCAATTTATTGATGATGTGTCAGAACACAAACAACAACAATTCAAAGTGGTGGTGTCAGAGGGCCACTTGATATACTCTTCCTTTCAGCTCAATGAGCCAATACACCTACCAATATTTTTCCCAAAACCCCACGCTAATGCTTTTGAAAGAGCAATGCACTCTCTTGATGTGCACAGAGCACTATCCTTTTATCTGGATAGAACAAAACCGTTTAGGAAAACCCCCAAACTTTTTGTGTCTATCTCTACCCAGAGACTCTACAAATGGATTGCAGACTGCATATGTCTCTGCTACCAACTGAAGCACATACAACCCCTGACATCAGTTAGGACACACTCTACTAGAGCTGTCTCCACTTCCACACTTTTCTCCGTAATGTCCCGCTTTCTTACATATGCAAGGCAGCTACCTGGGCATCGAAACTTACCTTCGCCAATCATTATGCTGCCATGTATACGGCAGCATCTGACACCAGGATGGGTAGAGCTGTCTTGTCAACAGCTTCTTACCTGATCCAAAGTCCCAACCATTCTAAGGGATACTGCTTTTCACTCACCTGAAGTGGAGCACCCACAGGGACATCTCTCTCTCGAAGAGGAGGTTAGTCACCCAGTGCAGTAACTGGCGCTCTTCTAGATGAGTGTCCCTGTGGGTGCTCCACTATCCGCCTTCCTATCCTCTACTTCAGAATCTGGAACAGACTCCATTGTAGAGAAGGAACTGAGGAGCCCGGACCGTGCACACACTAGTCAAACACTGACAGCTCATGAGGCAGGCACAGCATGTGCATGGCCTGTAGGGGTACTGCTGTAGAAATCTCCAATTAAAGGTGCTGGGACGTACCTTGACCTGAAGTGGAGCACCCACAGGGACACTCATCTCAAAGAATATCAGTTACTGAACAGGGTGAGTAACCTCCTCTTCTCCATCTCAAGGCTCGGTCACTCCATGGTTAACAGTCATTGACAAAGCCTATTCTGAGGAAGTGAAAGAGATCTTACTGAACAGTTGCAGACTAACCACCCAAAAACATACACACTGAAGTGGACATAATTCTGCATTTGGTGCCAGGAAAACCATATTTCTCTATGGTTGGCCCCACTACCTAGGATACTGGACTATATACTGGGGCTTAAAAAATGGAGGTTATCTAACAGCTCCATCAGAGAACACATGCCCACCATCACTTCAATCCATGACAATGTGGCCGGAGTCACTATCTTTGCTCACCCAACTACTAAATGCTTCCTAAAGGGCATAGAAAATACTTATCCCATGCTAAAAGACTTTGCCCTCATGTGGGATCTTAACCTTGTTCTCTGCAATCTCATGGGGAAACTGTTTGAACCCCTAGCAACTTGTTTTGTTACACCGATCCATGAAGGTGGCCTTCTTCATTGCCATCTCATCAGCAAGATGGGTGGGAGAATTAGGTGTCCTATTGGCACACCCACTTCATACCATATTTTTCAAAAATAAAGTGATCTTATGGCCACATTCCAAATTTATACCAAGGTAGCCTCTCCGTTTCACCTAAATCAACCCATATACTTACCTGTGTTTTTCCCAAAACTGCATGCCGATGGCAGGGAGGTCTCACTTCACATTACTATATTCACAGAATGCTAGCTTTCTACCTAGAAAGGACAAAAACGTTTAGGAAGTCATCTAGACTACTTCTCTCTATAACAGAATATTCTAAGGATCAAACCATTTCAAAACAGAGATTGTCTAAATGGATATTAGGATGTATCCATCTGTGTTACCAAAACAGCAATCTACTGACTCTGCTGAGAGTTCGCGGTCACTCCACCAGAGCGCTATCAACATCGGTGGCCCTTCTCAATAATGTATCCATCACGGACATTTGCAAAGCAGCTACCTAGGCATCTGCCCATACCTTTACTAAACATTACATGTTAGAACACCAATCAGCTGCAGGCACTCAGTTTGGACTCGCAGTGCTATCTACTGTCACTGAACCAACTCCAAAGCCCCTCCCCTCCACTGAGGGGCACTGCTCAACAGTCACCTAAAGTGGAGCACCCACAGGGACACTCCTTGAAGAAGAAGAGAAGGTTTCTCACCTTGTACAGTAACTGAGGTTCTTTGAGATGGTTGTCCCTGTAGGTGCTCCACTACCTCTCCTCCTTCCCTCTACTTCGGCGTTTCACACAGATTCTCTGGAATAGAGAAGGAACTTGGGGACGGTTGGCTGTGCACGCTAGGGAACCACTCGGAGCAGCCAACCGAGGCACTGCTACTACAAATCTCCGATTACAAGTGCAGGGCGCCAAAACACCTAAAGTGGAGTACCCACAGGGACAACCATCTCGAAGAACCTCAGTTACTGCACAAGGTGAGTAACCTTCCCTTTCTACAGCAAATACTTCCTCATTCCAAAAAAGAAAGGAGGTTTGCAACCCATTTTGGACTTACAAAGGCTCAACATCTTTGTACCTATGTTGAAGTTCAAGATGGGTACGCTTGCTTCAGTTATTCCCTCTCTGATACCCAGGGATTGATTCACAGCTCTTGATTTCCATTAGGCATTAAACCATATCTTAATAACACCATTTTACAGGAACTATCTAAAATTCATGGCAAGCTATGAGCATGTCAGTAGCTTGTTCGACCTTTCAGTCTATTGGTTGCACCAAGAATTTTTATCTGAGTACTAACAGTCATCACTACACATCTCAGAAGAAAGAAAATACTTCTATACCCTTACCTGGACAATTGGTTAGATAAGGAAAAGACTCCTTGTCAGGCATCAGAAGACATCCACTGCATTCTAGATCTGTTCTAATATCTGAGCTTAACTGCTGTTCATGGGCTAGACTTTCTAGCTAGCTGCTTCAAGTCTATGACTTGTCCAAGTCTATGACAGGTTCAAGAACATGTCTGCCTTAATAACCCACCTAGAGTCAAACTCAAGCACAGTGAGGACTTGTCTCACTCTATGACATATGGCTTTGAGCATCTTTGTAACGCCGCATACAAGACTACACCTTTGGTCCATGCAGGGCTGGTTAAGGTCTGTGTATTACACATAAACAGTGCATATCCTTTGTGTGTATCCCTGGTAGCCCTCTGCTCCCTGAAATGGTGAAGGGAGCCCAGGAGTCTCTGCCAAGCAATCCCCTTTACACTTCCTCTCCCTTCCAAAACTATAGCGATGGATATTTCCCGTTTAAGGTGGGAGTACACATGGATGGTCTGCAGCCTCAGTGCCAGTGAATAAGAATTGATTTTCTTTAAAGATGTATTAGTTAAATCCACTTTTTAAATTTAAATACAGGTTCTTTTTTTTTAAAAAAAACAAACCTATATAAAACTAAATTTGAAATTGACAACATAGCTGAGGCCTACACTTATTATAGTCTATTAACCTCATTTAAATTAAGCACAAAAATATGAATCAATACTTGCTACCAATTTTTAAAGAAAGGCAGACCACTGAATTGGTGAAAGTCACGGGCTAAGCACCCGTGTTTGTTGAAGTGCTAAACCAAGTTTTGGCAGCAATAGCCTCTTCTACAGGTATTAGAGAATATTTTCTTCATTTCAGTTTATTCAGCTTGTTCAGTTCAATGACTAGTTCATTCAAAATTTAAAAACCAACTGGGAGTTGAAAAAGCAGGAAAGCTTGTTTTCTTCTATTCTCTGAATAAAAACTAGGTGAGAGAGGAAGAGATTTCCTAGTTCTAAAATTTTGAAGGACATGGTCACTAATTACACATATTTCCTTTGTTTAATACATCACTTAGTTTAAAATGCAAAACTTTTTTTGATAAACTTTTTTCTTATATATCTAGCATGTAACTTATATAACTATTTAAGAGTAGTTTTATTTAATAAAAATTATGTGTTTTTCCATCCAAATACAGCTTGGCATAAATTGCAAGTAAAAATGAATCATCTCGTAAAAAGTTAAACTATGTAATTGCTTAAATAAGTGTGTGTAAATAGAGTGTATACTCTTGGTTAGCAAAAAGAAGTCCAAATTCAGTGTAAAAGTTATATTTGTTTGCAAATCAACATGTTTTAATGATTACCAACCAGTGAGAATCAGCCTTTCTTTAGGAAGATAACTTAAAAAAAAAAAAAGGGCAAAACAATTAAAATTGATAACTTAAGGTTTCCTGCATGCTGATTTAAAACATGATTTAAATGTGATTTAAATGGCTTGGATTTAAATCAGTTCACCATCCTCAGGGATTTTGGAACATGCAAAAGTGCCGGTGCCCTTCAACCTGCTCGCACTCAGGGCAGAGCTCAGGCCTTGAGACCTTCCTCCGTCTCATATCCAGATAGTGATGGACAGTACAACCACCATGTTTTATGTCAACAAACAGGGAGGTGCGAGGTTTTCCCCATTATGCTTAGAAGCAGTCACAATGTGGAATCAGTGCATCAGGCACTGAATCTCCTTCTCAGCAGTGTTTGGTCTAGAGAATAGCCTAGCAGACAAAATAATCAGGCACTTCTCTTAGAATCATAACTGGGAGATCAAAGATTTGGCTCTTCATGACATCTTCACAGATTTGGACCATCCTGGAATGGACCTATGTATCATATCCAACAAGGAACGTCAGGCCTTTTCCAGAGATGTTTCAAGCCCAGCCTCCCTTTTCAACATTTTTCTAAACTGATGGTCCCGTGGCTTTTATATCTGTATACCCATGAGTTTTACTGATCCAGTGTTCTGCACAAGGTCAGGCAGGACTCTGCCAAGCAATATTAATAACACCAGCTTGGCTCGGGCAATTCTGGTTCTTCCAGTGCTTGCTCATGTCCATTCTAGTTAGGTGCCCATGCACAGTCATTGGAAAATGTCTGGGGGAGGTGCACCAAACGGACTGGTGCAACATTTGCAAAGGGTTCCATCCCAGAACTAAAAAGGAATGGGACTTTCCTTTAAAATAGCTCCTCTTGGAGGTGAATCTGAGACCTCAGTCTGCCTCGGGAGGCAGAATCCGGTGCCGAGTTCTTCTGTGCCGAGTGCTCCATAAGAGAAGCGGCACTGAGGAAGGACTCTGCGCACAGAGACCCTCAGCACTGTCACTCCCCGGCACCGAAGCCGGTGGAGACTGCACAACACTGGTGTCACTCCCTGGTGCTGCTTGGACAGGGACTGACCCCCTACAATGAGGTCTGCCACCTTGGAAGCTGCTACTGGGGTGTGTCCTACAGAGGAGCAGTTGGCACCAAAGGTCCAGGAGCCGGCACCATCGACTTCTGCCCCGTGGGGGAGGGGGCTTTCAGTCCAGTGCTCTTAGACTCTCCAAGCCAGGTGGTGGGGGATGTGGACCTGCCATCCAACCCAAACACCTTCGAGACTGTGAAGGACTTAATCGCCATGATGGTTCCACAGTCCCTGGCCGCTCGAGAAAAAACCTCTGGTGCCACGGTGCATAGCACCGTCTCAAGGCAAGCCTGCAAAGTTGATGCGTTCACCTGCATCTCTGTGGCACTGGTCCCCAGCACTGGCAAGAAGACCCTCATTCAGAGTTCTGGCACCAGTTGGAGTCCCAGTGCTGTTCCTAGTCTCTGCACCACTCCCTGTCATGGCACTGCTCCCACTGAGGCACCAGTCCCTGAAACGGCGGAGGTCCTGCTCCCAGCACTGCTTGTCATGGCACCACTTGACGTCTTGACACCGCTCCAGATCACAGCACCGCTCTCCAGCCTTGGGGCACTGCTCTCCAGTCCAGCTCCATTCGGCACCGTCCTGGCCTTCACGGTCCCAGTCTTCGTCTTCAGACTCAGAGGTGGGGTCCCGGTACTCCAGATGGAGCCGACACAGGTCAGGCCACAGGAGGGAAGATGTGGGTGCAGGGCCATGGCCTGCACAATGACCAGGGCCAGCTCAGTGGCGGTTCTGGCCCCTTGGGCATACCACCAGGCCCAGGGCACCCCATCCAAGGGCTCCCAATCGGTGGTGTCCACACCGCAGGTACCGGCGGCATCAGGCAGTTGCCTTGCCCCACCCCTAGCAGTGCCGAAGTAACACTGGCTACCTTACCCTCCACTCCTCGGAGTTGACCATCACTACTGCAGTCGGTCCAGAAATTGAGGTAGGACGGGGGCGGTTCAAGAGGGCCATCAGGACCCTCTACTGCAATTGGTGTCCTCGTCGTCCGCCCCGATGAGGCAGTATTGGGGGGTCTTCCACCTTGGGGCCACCCCCCATACACAACTGCGCTCACCAGGACCTGCTGCGCAGGGTGGTGCACAACATAGGTCTGCAGGCCGAGGAAGTGGTACAGTCGGAGGACCCCATGGTGGACATCTTGGCCCTAGAAGGCCCATTGAGGGTGGCTCTACCCCTCATTAAAACCATCCAGGCCAACACAAGGACCCTATGGCAGACTCCAGCCTCCATCCCTCCCACAGCAAAGGGTGTGGAGAGGAGATACTTCATCCCATCTAAGGAATAAGAATACCTCTACACCCACCTGCAGCCATGCTTGTTGGTGGCGGCTGTGGCGAACGAATGAGAGAGGCAGGGGCCTACCCCCAAATCAAAGGAGTCCAAGTGGCTGGACCTTTTTGGATGCAAGGACTTCTCAACCAGGGAGATCCTGCAACTCAGGATCCTGCAACTCAGGATCCTGCAACTCAGGATCCTGCAACTCAGGATCGCCAACCAGCAGGCAATCCTGAGCAGGTACAGCTTCAACTCCTGGAACTCCATGCTAAAATTCAGGGAGCTGGTACTTGTGCAGTCCAGGGAGGAGTTTAGGGCTATTGTTGAGGAGGGCAAGGCAGTAGCACGGACCTCATTACAGGCCCCACTGGACGCTGTGGACTTGGCGGCGCACACCTTGTCCTTTGCAATCGCTATGAGGCATAGCTCATGTCTCCAGGCCTCGGGGCTGCCATCCGAGGTGCAACAGACCCTGCAGGAACTGCCATTTGATGGGGCGGGCCTGTTTTCAGAGCAAACTGACTCCAGGCTGCGTAGCCTTAAAGACTCTAGGGCTACGCTGAAGTCGCTAGGGGTGCAAACCCCGGCCACTCAGCAGAAACACTTTAAACCTCAGCCCTCACAGCGCCCCTACCAACTACGCCCTAAATAGGACTTCTCTAAGAAGCGTGGTAGGAACTCAGGACCACACTAACCTTCGTCACCCAGACCTCCAGTCTCTTCACCTCATGGCCTGGAAGCTTCATTGTTAAATCCCATGGAGCTCATGTGCTTGGAGTCAGTTAACATGAGCAAGAACTCACAGAAGAAAAAACGGTTACTCACCTTCTTGTAACTGTTATTCGAGATGTGTTGCTCATGTTCATTCCAGACCCACCCACCTTCCCCTCTGTCAGAGTAGCTGGCAAGAAGGAACTGAGGAGGTGCCAAATCGGCAGGGTCATATATTGAGGGCCATGGAGGTGCCACTCCAGGGGGCTCCACAGCTGACCTGACGGGTGCTGCTAGGGGAAAAGCTTTCCGATGACTGTGAATGCGGCATGTGTACACCTAACTGGAATGGACATGAGCAACACATGTTAGAACAACTGTTACAGGAAGCTGAGTCACCGTTTTTTCTGTGACATTCTGAATCTCTGTGTCAACCGAAGACATTGCCTCTGCTTCCAGACCTGCTTTTACAAAGTGAGGAGAAAATCCTTCATCTAGTCTCGGAGTCCCTTCATCTTCTGATGTTGGATGGATGTTGAAATTAAAGAAATTATGCTCCTCTCTTGTACAAAATATCTTGATAAGTAGTGGAAAAGATTCTACAAGAAAAATTTGTCCTGGCAAAATGGACAAAGTTCTATTCTTGGTGACTCTGCAAGGTGCTTCCATACTTACTTAACTTGGCTTGATACATCTGAATCTGCCCATTATCTTAGTCAGGGTTCTTTGTGCAGTCATCTCTGTGTACTGCCCTCAGATGGATGGATAGTTTTCTTCTCATTGGACTGTTTTTGAAAGGTCTCATCAAGATGTTTCCACTAGTAAAATAACTTATCTCTCCATGAGACCTCAGCCTAGTTCTTTTGGATCTAATGGGCCCACCCTTTGAGTGGATGGCAACATGCTCATTGGTACGCTTGTCTTCTCTGTGAGAAAGGTTGGAGAAAGCCAAGGTCTACTAGCAGACCTGCCCTTTATGATCTTCTTTCCTGACAAGGTACCACTTAGGATACATTGTGATGCTCTGTACCTCGGGGGAACACCAAGCATCCCCATATTCATTCTTGTAAAATGATTGTATGGTATCCAATGCAAAGTTTGTCATGTCGGATGTCTTCAGAAGGCTCATGATGCACTGAGCATTGTTGTTATAGTGATGTGTTAGTAATTGTTGTTACAGTAATGTTATAGGTTATAATGTCATGTATATAGTTATGAGGCTGAAAATGTGTCTTCATGGCTTAAAATAAGCCCAGGCAAAAACTCTCCAAGAGCGGAGAGGCAGGTCACACCTCATCAGGGCATGTATGGGACAAACCCAGCCCAGCCTCATGGGAACAAAGGATGCTGGCCTAGGCAGCAACAAAAGGATCTTTTGGATTCTCGAGTGAGTCACCCCCCTTCCTTTGGTTAGTTTGGGACTGTGATGAGGTAATGCTCACCTGACTCTGAAGGCGGGGGAGGGGGACCAGGGGCAAAGCCAAGAGGGAAGAAAGGACATGATAAAAAGGAGAGACATTTTGCCATGCTCTCTTTCTTCCACCTACACCTACAGACATCACCACCACCAAGCGACTGAAATGCTGGTCAAAGGGGAGAGCCTGACTGAAAAGTAACCAGTCAGCCTGTACTGAGAGGCATCTAAGTTTTTAAGGAGATTGAAAGTAAGATCAGGTTAGAATGCGTTTTGCTTTTATTTCATTTGACCAAATCTGATTTGTTATGCTTTGACTTATAATCACTTAAAATCTATTTTTATAGTTAATAAATCGGTTTGTTTATTTTACCTGAAGCAATGCATTTGGTTTGAAGCATGTCAGAGACTCCCCTTGGGAGAACAAGCCTGGTACATACCAATTTCTTTGTTAAATTGACAGACTCATATAAGCTTGCCGTGTCTACCGGGCCTAACTGGACACTGCAAGACGGAGATTCCTAGGGTTGTATCTGGGACCAGAGGTATTGGCTAGTGTCATTGGGTTGCACAATCCAAGGAGCAGCTTACATGCCAGAGGCTATGTGTGCACAGCCCAGGAGTGGGGATTCTCACAGCAGAGCAGGGCAAGGCTGGTTCCTAGAGTCAGGGATTGGAGTGACCTAGCATATCACCAGTTCAGATAACACCAGAGGGGAATGTCACACACATCCAAAATTTTTATGGAAAGTTGTCAGACTTTTGTCTGAAGCAGCAGATTCATCTGCCTATATTTTTCCCTAAGCTAAATACTTCTGACACTGAGGCCATGCCATACATTAGATGTCAGAGATGCTTTTGGACTCTGTTTGCAGAGAACTAAATGTTTTTAGATCTTCACCTAGAATGTTTGTTCCTGTCACTGAGAGAGCAAAAGGGAAACCCATCTCATCTCAGATTCTCTAGATGGGTATTTGTTTGTGTGAGATGCTGTTTATGAAGTGGCCAAAATGGAATCTCTGACTTTCCTCAGAACTCATTCCACCAGAACACAAACAGACTCAACAGTATCTTTGAAAAGTGTTTCCATAGTAGCTATATGGAAACCACTTGGGGAAACTGTTCAAATATTTGCAAAATATTATGCCATTTTTGAAGCTTCTGGGTCAGGTGCTGAGTTTGAAAATGCTAATTTACAGTCTATTTTCCTAAGACTCTGAGCTCCCACCTCCATTGCATTGGTCCACTGCTTGGGAGTAGTCATGAGAGGAAAATGTGTATGGATAGTCACTCAAAGGAGAGAGGAGAATTAGTTATCTGTACAGTAAAAGGAGTTCTTTGAGAGGAGTTGTCCACAAACATATTCCACAACCCACTCTTCACCCACTTCTACCTTGGAGTCTTGTATCATTGTGACTCTGTGGTGGAGAGAAAACTAAGTGTCAGTTGCCCTGCTCTGCCCATTTATGCTCTTGGTGCAGGCCCAGGGTACTTGTGTAGCTACAAGACTTCAGCCTCAAGTGTGGATTATGCGTATGGACAACATATCTCAAACTCAGTTACTGTACAGGTAAGTAACTTTCCTTTTTTTTTTTTTTTTTTTTTTTTTTTTTTTACAGACTAGAGACTCTTATTATAGAGCTTCTCCTACCCACCTTAATTACAGCCATGGTCTGGTGAATCCCAGCTGAACCAGCTCCTACCACTGTAAAGCACCGCCTTCATCCTATTGGGCATATTCTTTCCCAGGGATCCAGTAGCCAGTTTCTTCCTATCATTCCAGAAAGCATAAAAGGTCTCGATCACCCATCAGTTGACAGGGATGAAAAAGAATGGATGACTGAGGAGGAACAGGCACCGTAATATCAAGAACAGGTTCGTTCATGTCCCAGGGACCTTTCATCCTCCTCCCTGGACAAGGCTATCTCTTCAGCTTGAGTACCAGCACTGTATGACTTTAAAATATTCCAGGACTTACTTGCCCACATTGCAGAGACTCAGTAAAGGAAAAAGTTTACAAGCTGCACACATCTTCTCCTGCTAGGTTAGTTTGCCTAGCAATGAGGGTGTCCTGGTTCCAGCCAAGACCTTGTGACAGACACCACCTACTCTGTATCCTATGTCCGAGAGAGCAGTAAAGAGATACCAGATGTCGCAAAAGGGGTTGGAGCAGCTTTATACACATCCAGCACCAGGCTCCCCTTCATTGTCTATGCTGTACATGAAAAGACCAGGCAGACACAGGTCACTCCTAAAGACAAGGACCCCCAAAATTAGACTTATTTGAGAGAAAGGCCTGTTCATCAACATCACTGCAGCTGTGAATTGCCAACTATCAAGCTATGAATAATCAATTACCAGCCCTTCTTTTTGAAATACAGCTCTCTCACTTGGGATAGGAGTATCTCTCTTTGTATCTAAGCTTCCACAGGACATTAGACTGGAGCTGAAAACAGTTGTCATGGAAGTTCAGCTAGTAGCTAAAACATTGTGATAAGCAGCCATGGATGCCTCAGTATAGTGCCTAGAACCACTGCTACTGCTGTGACCAGGTGCAGAGCTTCATGGTTGCAAGCCTCTGGAATTCCAAAAGAAGTCCAAAGAATGATCAAGGCCTTATCCTTTGAGGGAACAGAACTGTTCAGCAATTGTATGGATGACTCACTGCACTCCCTCAGTGATTCGAGGGCTACAGTCTGATCTTTGGGCACCTACATCTCAGTCCCAAACAGTAAACCCTTCAGGTAACATGGGTACACATGGCAGGAAACTGCTTTCACTTCTGGGAGTTGTAGTTTACCACCTCTGTCTGAGCAAGCTGGGGACTACAACTCCGAGAATGCCCAGCCCACTGCTGAATGATTCAGAGAGCTGAGCTGGAGCCTGAGGGCTGGGTGACAGCCACTCCATTTGGGTGAGTGTGTGCTGCAGAGCCCTGTGCAGATACAAAATTTGTATCCACATCCGTGCCCTGTGATCCTCGAAAATGGTCTGCAGATATCCGCATCCATATATATCTGCAGATATAAAGTGGATATCCATAGATTTGCAAGACTCTTGTCATGCTGCATGTAATTCCAGGCAATAGGTTTGATGTGAGGTTGGAGAGCCGCACTACAACAACTCGAGCTGATATCTTAGGATGCTGCCTTGTCCTGTCCACTGGGCTTGGTCTTCTGTATCAGACAGATGGTTGTGCTGGAAATCCTTTCTCATGGCTGGTATATCTAATTTCAGTCCTTACCGCTACCCACCCCGATTTCCCATCCTCTTTAGGGACCCTTCTCATGAAAGTCAGCTGAAGGAAGAAATGGCTTCCCTGCTTTGCCTGAGGGCCATAGAGGAGGTACTTCCGGAGTACAGGGAAAGAGGCTGCTTCTTCTGATTTTTCCTCGTAGTATAGAATAAAGAACAGGAGTACTTGTGGCACCTTAGAGACTAACAAATTTATTTGAGCTGTAGCTCATGAAAGCTTATGCTCAAATAAATTGGTTAGTCTCTAAGGTGCCACAAGTACTCCTTTTCTTTTTGCGAATACAGACTAACACGGCTGCTACTCTGAAACCAGAAAAAAGAATGACACAGTGTCTTATCAAGATTGTCAACCACAAATATTTGAACATTATGAGTTAGGTCCTCAAAAAATCTAGAAAGGCTTAAAAAATCTGGATATTTTAAAATATGGGTTCTTCAAGGTACATTTGGGTCTCATTTTAAAGCTTTTTCTCTCAACTGTCAGACTTAAAAACTTATTTCTAATGAAAGCTGATTTTTGTCATGTAATCAGAGGATTCAAGGAAGATGGAGAAAACACCAAATATTGCAAGACTTGTGATAAAATCATGAATTGGTAACACTGATAATGTACAGGATCTCTGATTATTTTGTAGTTGGTATGCAGTGGGGAGATAAACTGCCTGATTGCATTTTTGTCTGTTAATGGAAGACTAAGAAATCATTGCCTTGAAACAGGTGACATCTTTCTAATCAAAAACTGGAAATGGTATCTGATATTTCCACTCAGGTCTTGTGTTCCTGTGCTAGCAGTTTCTAAAAAAAAACAACAATGGATAGGCTGAAATCAATTTAAGATGACTTGGTCCTATTGAACTTCATAGGAATCTAATGAAGAGATTGGAAAAGGCACCAGTATTTAGATTGCAGTTGAGCTGATTAGGGCTAAAATGTATTTTACATACCAACACCTTAATGTAATAGAGCAAATTGCTATTGAGAGATTATACTTTTTTAGCATATATCATCCACACTGAAAGACCAATTCACAGCTGAAAAAGAAAATTCTGTTTATATTAAAAACATAAGTTTGCTGCTTTGCAACATTAACTAGTTATCCTGCAATGAAATTAATCTAAATACCAGAGAGATATTTTTCAACTGTGTACAGCAGGCTTTTCTGAATAAATATGATTCACAGCCTCAAGAGCTATGCTGCTGCTTATTTAATTAAGGAGGAGAGGTAGTGCTCCCTGTAGGTGCTCCACTACCTCTCCTCCTCCTCCTTCTTTTGTATCCTGATCAATAATTAAAACTTAAAATCAGCAGTTTCTTTCAATTACAAGTAACCTGACTTTGATCAAACCACAGTGAATGCAAAACTGAGCGACTTAAGTTAATAATGCATTGCCTTTACTTTATTATAATATCTGTACTTGTCTGACAACTTATATAGATGCCAACACATTAACTCAATATACTTTCTACCTGAAATCTCAGCTTAATTAGGACCATTTATCAAAATGACACCTGTTTTATATGGCCAAATCAAATTGATTACTGTTGTTCTGCTGGATCTCTGCAAGTGTAAGGAACAATATTTTTGGACGGAAAGGTGGATAAATATTTATCTCACATATCAAATGTACTGTTCCTATTAGAAGAAATACACACATTTAACTCCATATCTACAAGGAGGGACATGGTTTAGCTTTCATATCTATCTGTCTTAGGTGACCGCCATCACTGCAGCTGAGCATCTCACAATCTGCAATTATTTATCCTTGCAACACCACATATGAAAGGGAAATACTGCTATTCCTAATTTACAGGTAGTCTTTATGTGCCTTAGTTCCTTAAGTAATTTGCCCAAAGTCACACAGGAGATCTGTGATGGAGCAGCAAATTGAACCAAGGTCTCCCAAGTCCAAGAATAGTGCCCTTAACCTCTGGACCATCCTTTCTCCCTGAACATCTGACCCATTTGATGCTTTGTATAAAATGTCAAACTCAGTTTTTGTTGTGTTTTGAAGAGCATTAATCAAGAACAACAAACTATCTAAAATTAAACACAGCTAAGGTATACATTTGTAGAGTTATACAGGATCCTTTTCCAGACAATCAGAGAACAATGACTTAACTTAGTAACTGATATATTTATTTTAATTTATATTTTTGAAGTATTGTCCATGTCGATCCCCCTGTAGGCACACACTTAAAAAGAATCTTTTGAATAGCTTTGTCTGTTGGGCTACACTTTTGCCATGCATATCCTTATGACACCTGCACCACATAAAGGGTGGGCATAAAGGGCAGAGTGGCTACAACTCCCGTAGTTTCCTTGGCAATTCATAATCTTACAAAGAGGACTCTGAAAAAGTGGGGATGGAGGGCAGACCATGGGATCCACACGGACAACATAATCTCAGAAAACCACAGCTACTATAAAATAAATGACCATTCTTTCTTCTTGGAATATATGTCAATGTGGATTCCACTCTAGATGATTAGTAAGCAGTGCCGAAGCTGGGAGTGAGGAGGTCCTGATTTCTTCTAATTAAATAGTAATTGTAACACGACCCTACCAATTTGACATCCTATCTTGCAGCCAGTAAAGGATATTGTGTTTAGCAAAAAATCAGGGCTTTCCCCTCTTTAGTCAATCATTTTTTCTCGTTTATGGACTTCCTGCATATTAACAGGGAAGAGAAAATAGGTAAATGTGATTTAAAGGGTGTAAAAATTGGAAGGAGGCTTAAGGAGCAGGCCTGGTACCCAAAACTACTTTTAATTCGTTATTTTAAAACTGAGTAGATTTTAAATTGATGTCCCTTTAAGTGCCCTTTAGTGAAAGCATGGCTTGTTTGACCTCCATCACTTGAACTATTCTTGAGAAGCAGTGCTTCCAGGGGACAAGTATGCCTTGAAGACAACAAACCTGAAAGCCTGAGATATTTAAACAAGTAATCCCTGATGGATAAAGGCTACTGACGGAAAATAAATGAAGTAACAGTAAAGCTCATTGTTAAATTAAAAATGTTCAATTTCCTTTTAAAATGCTTTTTTTTTTTTTTTTTACTGTTTTAATAGAAGTTTTCACAAATGGTGGTAGAAAAATTCAGTATTTGGTGGGGGTTAACGTATTTGTGTTCTTATTTTCATTTTTCCTCTTCCTTAAGTAATTACACTTTTCTTTATCAAGAATAGATTTCCTGTGAAATAAAAAATGTACCATTTTACATGTACGTAGTTTCTGTTTTAAATTGGCAGTTTTGTAGCTTGCCAGCATTTTTTTTTCAATTTAGAAGGGAAATAGTTTGCTGCTAATGTGGCTTTTCAATTGAAATTGAAAATATGGTTGTTTCCAGCCTATTTATTTTAATTATTTTTCTTCAGTTCATTTGCCTGCAGCAAAATATCACCTCCCCCTAACAAATGGTTGAGACAGACAACATGCAGGCTGCCTGACAGGTCTGTTCCATCACCATGTGCCATGGAATCTTCATCAAAACTATTCTTCTCTATTGACATATGCTCCTGCTTCAGCACATGAATTATCCTTTTGACACACCTTCAACACTGACGATAACTTATTCACTTACTCAATTTCTGTACTTTCAACAGCTGAGCACTGGTTCTCACATCCCATCCACACCTGCCCCAAATTCAATGTTAAAATGCCATCAGTGCCTGTCTTTAAGGGAACATTAAACATTTTTGAGCATCAGAATTAGTGACCAAGTATGCTAAGATGTTTTGCTGTACACATGAATACTAGGTTGCAGCTATGTTAAATCTACGTGAAAAGTGTAAGAAACTGCAGAATATTGGTATATTTGTCCTAAGCTCCTTCAAAGGTATGACTAGACTACTTATTCTGATGTGCAGAAGAGATTTTTTTTTGCAGAACTGGGATTTTGTTGAAAAGGCCCTTGAACGTCTCTGTAAAGTGCTGTTAAGTACGCTCTTAAATCAGAGAAAAAGAGGATATCACAAAAAGAACACAGAGCTGGACAGGCTGGATAATGGAGGTTATTATATTTAAAGTTATCTTAAACACATCAGTCTTAATGCAATTGAGAGGAGCAGGTTATAAATTTTATATGGCATGAGAAAATAAGGCACCTTTGTAATTTATTGACTAGTCAACTTGTGACTGTTGTTGGTGAAACAATTGATGTTGGGGATGGGAATAGAACAATCTGCCATTGAAAATATGCTAGATTTTGCACTAGATGTACTCCAGTTTACTGAAATGGTTGCATGACTGGAAGAGGGTTAGCAGAGGAAATATTGACTGAGCTCCAGACCATAGCTGTATATCTCAGTGGACTTGTGTGTTGGACTTAAATGGAGGTGTAGGGTGTGACTGAATATTTTACTGAAGGTTATTCACTCATTTCAAGTGAGTACTTCATTGCACTGCATGTCCCTATGCAAGTTACAGTCAGAGTGCTAGATTGTGACGTTAGAAGCTGTCCAGCGTGATATGCAGTGCACTGTGACTTGGGGAGTCCCCATTTCCCCCCTAATCCCCTTGTTGCTCTGGAAGGGGAGTAAACTGGGCAAAGTCTATATCCAGAAAAGCACACACTCCTTAATATGCCAGCACAGCTAGGCCACTGATGGATGATTTACTTGCAAAGAAAGAGCCATTACACATTAGTGTTACTGAAATCTTGGCTCAGAGTGACACGGGATTCTTTTCCAGAATCCAGATACAGCTGTGGATATTTGTTACTTTGTCTGTGGCTGTGGCTACTAGGACAGTATCGTCCCAGTTTTGCTTATCTCAAACACTGTTGATGCGCTACACTGACTGAGGAATGTTTTGACTAACTTTGATGTTTGTCAAGAATTAACCCAAGATGAGAGCAGACTGCTAAAAAGTGTTTGTTTTGGAAGACATACAGGATCTATAATATTATTTGTTGTCTGAAACATTAGATACGATGTAGTTCATGGACTTTCATTTATGACAACTTATTTGCATTTCAGACTCACCGACCTGGCCTTCCATTCCACCTGTTTAAAAATCCTAGATTGCGGTTGGGTGCTTTACATAGAGCACATAGATCTATCAATCTACTCTGCAAAATGAAGTGATTCATTTACTATACTACTGTAGTTTATCACAAAAAGAACTTTTCAGCTACCACTTTAAAGTGCCAACTCTCTGGACATGTCTACACTTACTGGGGATTGATGCTGCGGTGAAGACCCCCTAAATTGACCGCAGATCGCTCTCCCTTCGACTCGACTACTCCATCGGGGAGTGTGTGGGGAGCTGGTGAGTCCCAGGTCTTCATGCATGAGAACTGGCCTCTGGGGACCTGAAAGCAAGATGCCTCAGAATGATCCTTTCCCTCTCCAAGGTGACTCCCAGTTTGTAGAGTTTTACTGGAAAAACTTCCCCTAGCCAGGCTGAGTCAGCCATCTAGCTCCCCAACTCCCTGCCCCAGTATGGTGAAAGCGAGTGAGGGTGAGGAAGAGCGAGCAAGCAGGGGGCGGGGCCTCAGAGAAGGGGTGGGGCATGGGCAGGGTCTTGGAGAAGGGGCGGGGCAGAGGTGTTCTGTTTTGTGTGATTAGAAAGTTGGCAGCCCTACTGGGAAATCCTGGGACAGAAGCACCCTGATTCCTGCATGCAGAGGACATCTACCAGCAATGATCATCAGCCCCTCTGCAGTGACTGAAGAGTCCAGAGTCATCTCTGAACCTGAGGATCATTCAAAGGGTTTGTGAGTACACCTTCTTTTAGTTAGCTAGTCAGGGAAATTGTTGGGAGACCCTTTACTCACTGAACTGTGTTCTCAAGCCAGGGGGTCAGGGTTTAGGGATTTTATTACCTGTTGCCTATTAAGGAGGTACTTACCACCTTACATATTTGTGAGTTCTTTGGATTGTACTAAACCCAGCCTGCCACGTTACTAATAGCTGCACAGAAGATATTATGGTCACAGTCATCGAGGGCCCCAACAAAGTATATGTACCAACAGAACACTAATTTTATATTTGCTATATCAGGTTACATGACTGGGAACTTCACGGGTATTATCAGTGTGGGCATTGTTAACTCGAGAATAGTGTTTTACTCTGTTGTTATATTTATTTCCTGTTTGATATAATTACTGTGTTCAATATGTTGTACGTGTTTGAGTTATTTCTTGGGAGTCTCCAACTATTTGGCAACTAAGTGGGGGTTGCCCTGAATTTTCCTCCCAAGTTGCCCTAGTGAACTTACCAGGAAAGAGCGAGGGAGGTGGTGGCACCTCTAAATAAATCCATATGGGAAGGAAATAAAGCAGTTACACCCTGCTGAGTGGGTGGCAACGGGATCCAAAACAACCCAAGCCTATTCATCAAAACCTGTAAGCAGATTGGCATTAAAGGAGGTAAAGTGGAGAGGGGGAGCTACAATACTATCTATGAAGTGTTGTTTGTGTGTGTTTAGCAGCAGTTAGTGACCCCAACAAGGAACCAAGCCTGATTGTGCTAGGTGGTGTTTAAACAGATAGTAATTGTGTGCCTCATCCAAAGTGTTTAATATTTAGCATCAACCCAAGTATCCTTCCTTCCAAATGTAGGTGCTTCTTTTGGTTAATAACATGGCCTTATTGTCTTGAAAAAGCTTTGTATGCTAAGTTGTTGTTGATTTTTGTTTGTTTATTTCTATTATCCTAGCACCTAGAAGCCCAGTCATCATCCAGGACCCCACTGTACTAGGCACAGGACAAACTCAGAACAAAAAGACAGTCCCTTCCCCAAGGAGCTTATAATCTTAAATATAAGACATGAAACAACAGATCAATACAGATGGGGATGAAGAAGGAAACAAAGAGACAATATTGCCTAAATAGACTAGACAAACATAAGATGGGGCAAAGGGGAGAACACTGAGGCAGAACACACAATGTGATGGCAAACATCATGTTAGTGCCACATTTTATAGGGGGGTGGGGTGGATGGGGACTGTGGGGGGGGGGAACAGGCCTGGGGAGAAGAGGGTAAAAGAAAGGTCTGGAGTGAAGCTGAGGTGAGAAGACAGTGAGGCAGTTAGAGGGAGGGTTAGAACAAATAGCCAATCAACACAGGGCAGAGAAAGTCAGAACATTTTACAGTTTTGCCTGGAATGTCTATAGGTCCTTGCTTTGAATGACTGCTCCTACTGTCTGGAGTCTCTTGATGGCTTCTTTGCAGTTTTTCCTGAAGGCCACATGATGGGTGGAGGAGAGGCCCCACCTGAATCCCAGTGCCCCCATAGTACCAGGGTTGGGTGTGTCTCCCCAGCACAGGCTTGGGTCCAGGGGGAAGGGTGGCCCCAGCTAGGCCCAATTTTACCCTCTTCCCTCCAGTGATTTCTTTTTAATATTGCAGCCTTATGCAATAGTACATTGCTTTTCTTCATCCTGAAAATTTTATTTCTTACTTGAAATTGCCTGAGTCCTTACAGAGTTTCACAAACAGGCAAAGAAGAAAGTTCATTCTTTGGTCTCAAACTCTATCAACCTAGCTGACAGAAGCTTTTCTTTTGTCATCTGGGGGCGCCACTTAAATGTCACTTTCTCCTGCAATTAAGTTTCTTTGTGCTTAGAACAATAGCCTTCAGTGTGAACAACATGAAGCTAAAAGAGTAAAAGGACATCTTTAAGAATCTTAATTAACCAAAATTAAACACTGACCTGGCAAAAACTAAATTAACAGGAATGGAAGAACATGCAATGTGCCTCCCTTCCTTTCTTTCTTGTATACTGAGATATCTCCCTTAGATTCTGTAGAACAGTGCACTATAATTGTTAGCATTTCTGTGATTGTTTCCTACACAGAGGCTAGATAGGGGCTAGATAGCGATGTCATGAATCTAATGCTGTACATTCTTCATATTTAGCTTTGTAAGATTAGTTTGCTGTTTGTGTAGAGAGGAGGGTTGCAATGGCAGTCACTTTATTTTTAAGTAGTTGAAAATCAAAATGATCTTATCACAACCAAAACATCCTTGTAATAGACAGCCTTGTGACAGATGTTTACTTCATCTCTTACATGAAAAGGGAACACTTAATCATAATCAATGATTATGTTTAATGTGGGATAACTTGTTTTTTACAGATCTAATTGGTTTAATAAAAGTTTAAAGTGCATTTATGCAATTGAAATGGATTAGAGTGACATACATTTGTTATGAAAGATGTGCACTGGGATTTTATGTAGGTTATAGCTGTATGGCATTATTAACAGTAAGATAATTACACACAGAAAAACCATGGCCTGTTCTTTAAGAACTAAATATTATTTCACTAGAAGAAATTGAATTAGAAGCTGATGAAAGCCTCCAGTTATTAATAGTTACATAATAAAAAGGTAGCAAGTAAGATAAGAATAAGATGTCTTCCTCTGTTACTGAAGCAATGCTAGTAGGGTCCTGATTCTTCACTGGGATCTTCTCATAGGGTGTCTCTTTCCATACAGGACAAAGACAACAAATACTATTTTTAAGAAAATGTTTAAAACAGCTGCCGTTTTTTAAAGGGCCCTTTGAAAATTGTCTTTGGAAAAAGATTTTTTTTTCCTTCTGGAATAAAGTTTTCCCTTGAAATGAAAAGTAAAGTTCAGATTAGTACTGAGACTTTACAAGATGCTTAAGAGCAAGGTAGTGTCAAGGTTCCTTCCCCACTCTGAACTCTAGGGTACAGATGTGGGGACCTGCATGAAAACCTCCTAAGCTTACTTTTACTAGCTTAGGTTAAAACTTCCCCAAGGTACAAATTAATTTTATCCTTTGTCCTTGGAATAACCACTGCCACCACCAAACTCTAACTGGGTTTACTGGGAAACGTAGTTTGGACACGTCTTTCCCCCCAAAATCCTCCCAACCCTTGCACCCCACTTCCTGGGAAAGGTTTGGTAAAAATCCTCACCAATTTGCATAGGTGACCACAGACCCAAACCCTTGGATCTGAGAACAATGAAAAAGCATTCAGTTTTCTTACAAGAAGACTTTTAATAGAAATAGAAGTAAATAGAAGTAAAGGAATCACCCCTGTAAAATCAGGATGGTAGATACCTTACAGGGTAATTAGATTCAAAACATAGAGAATCCCTCTAGGCAAAACCTTAAGTTACAAAAAAGACACACAGACAGAAATAGTTATTCTATTCAGCACAATTCTTTTCTCAACCATTTAAAGAAATCATAATCTAACACATACCTAGCTAGATTACTTACTAAAGTTCTAAGACTCCATTCCTGTTCTATCCCCGGCAAAAGCAGCATATAGACAGACCCAGACCCTTTGTTTCTCTCCCTCCTCCCAGCTTTTGAAAGTATCTTGTCTCCTCATTGGTCATTTTGGTCAGGTGCCAGCGAGGTTACCTTTAGCTTCTTAACCCTTTACAGGTGAGAGGATTTTTCCTCTGGCCAGGAGGGATTTTAAAGGGGTTTACCCTTCCCTTTATATTTATGACAGGTAGTAAAACTGTCCCTAAGGAGGAGAAGGTTCTACTAAAGTGTCCTATTGAGGATCAACTGATTTTCTGTTTGGAGAGCGTTACACTTCTATCCTATTAGATAGCATGATTAGTATCATTCTTTTTTTCAAGGGGGACACCTTTTTATCAGCAATATTTATCACAGATACATTATAGAATATGTATCAACTTAGTTACAGCCATATTCGATTATAAAACGTAAGAATTTGTTAATTTTAAAGTACACTAAATGGAAAAGTAAAATTGCTCATAATTTTATGGAACAAATACAACAAAAGTGTTTGATAAATTGTCTTTTTGAATCCCACTATTGCAGGATCTAGAGACCTAGATTCCAACACGTCAGTCTGACACAGTCTGACTTCAACCCTTTGTAGTAGACCTTGCCTCTGAAATGAGGTGGACTAAGTTTTCCTTTCATGTATATTGGCTTTCAACTATTAAACTCAAATTTTATGATTTTTTTTAAAATGAGCCAGTTTAAAAGTGGTTTCTGTGGTGATGTTTGATTCATTAAAGGAGAAGACCTTTGAGAGATAATGACTGCTTTTGCCTTTGAGGGGTATATTGTGGATTGTCCATGGTAAGAATACTTGTTTTATATTTCACACAGTCAAAGGACTGATGTATAGTAATATTTCATATTGAAAGTACCATGTGTACTCGTGTTCTTCTACATATTTCACCCTTTCCATGGAGAGCATTCTTTTCATAGGGGAGAAAACTTTTTTGTTTTATAATGCCGGCAAAATTTTGGCCATGATTGGTTGAAGCTAGTATTAGAACTGGATTACCAAGATTCCATTGTTTTGCAAAGAGGACTAAAATAGAAGTGGCAATGCAGACGAAAGTCTCCTTGGCATACAGGATGTGTGTACTATGTCCAGTAAAGATACCTAAAAAGACGGTTTATGTGGCTGTTATACAACAGCATATGCTTTAAAAAGATACTGTTTATAATGTTAATCTGAAAGTTTCTAGGTTTACATGATTTAATTTGAGTTTATAGAAATAACTGACTTAGTAACACTTGTGACTGTAGAACTAGATAGAGTAAATATGAAGATGTTATCACAATTTCTGAGAGCAAGATTGTTTTCCTGTGTTCTGCTCCTGACATTAGTATTTTTTTTATGCATGAAATCAGTGCTTTGAAAAGCCACATGTTCTAATTTCTCTTGGAAGTGTAACAGGCAGGAGTGATCTGCATTGCAGGAATTCTCAGAGGAATGGGGTATATTGTAAAGACAAACTGAGATTTATGTTTTTCATTGTTTATCTTTGGCCTTGTTGGCTGCCTCTGTACTTTATACATCCCTTCCCTTTGTTAACATGTAATAGAATTACATGCAATAATATTATGTTTAGGACTCCTGTTTTACCAAGTACTTATTTGTTCAAGAGAAACTGCAATAAAAATTAAATCTTTTCGCCCGTTGGTTAATGTGTCAGTGCTTGGCCTTAAAAAAGACTCATTATTTTGAATGTGTTGAACTTTATTTTGAAGATGTCAAACAATATGGGAACATGCATTTTTTATTGTTGAGATAAGGTCTGAGCTCAAACAATTCAAATTGCGTATTATTCTCCTCTACTAAATGACGATTAAATATTTCATACTCTTGTTAGATTAATCTTTCTGGTAGACTTAAAATATCTGTGTATCTGGAACCAATTAATATTTTTGGAGGTTAGTATAAGAAAGGGAATGGTGCTTTATATGTTTTTTGTTGAGTTTTAATGAACAATGAATAAACCATAGTATTCAGCATAGGCTGCCATCTCTTTGTCTGAGGAAAAACTCACTGAAGTCCTTGAGTGGCTCTTAGCATCAAACCATCTGTAAATCCCTACTCACCGTCATGGTATCATAAAAGTAGTAATGTTCTGGCCAGAGGGGTGTGGAATGGAGGATGCTTCTCTATTGTGGCTGCTAAGAGAGATGCCTGGATCTCCTTTCCTCATCATCTTCCTGGAGCTTTGTGGAGCTCCTGGAAGGAAGGAGGCTTTCAGAGACTCATCAGGCAAAGCAAGCAGTGTGTTTTGATAGGCACAATCTGCCATTAGTAGGGTCAGGTGGCCAGGGATCCATATACAGAGCAGCAGACCTTGTGATGTGGAATCTCTGAGCTGTTTTTGCCACACCTTGGGGCAAGCAGAAGTTTGGCAAAATAAAGAACAGCTTTAGAGACAAGGAGACTAGGCTGGTATTGCAAAAATAAGCTCCCTTTATCTAAAACTGGGCAGCTGACACTGAGCATTATTAACACTCATAGAACTATAGGACAGGGACAAGAACAAATGCAAATGTCCATTGTTGTAACTTACGTTGATTTGCTATGTACTCAAGTTGCAAAACACAGCTTATTTTAGAAAGATAAATAAGCTTTTATAAGGATTGGCTTCTTCAGCAAGGAGCAGAGTTTTTCTCCAGACAGTGGGAAAACAGAGGAGTTGCAGAGCTCAGAAGGAGGAAGAATTTTGTATTCAAGTGCCTTTACGACTGCCAAACCAATAATGATTCATTCTAACCAGTGTGACAGTGCAGAATCATGCATCGCTTACAATGGCATTAGTCTCTAAATTCAAGAAACAGAATTGTTTTAGGTACAGGTAAGGCATTCACTCTATCATTTCTAGTGACACCATCATAGGACCCAGCACACCATCAGAAGCTCATTCACCTACACATCTACTAATGTGATATGTGCCAGCAATGCCCATCTGCCATGTACATTGGCCAAACCGGACAGTCTCTACATAAAAGGATAAATGGACACAAATCAGAGATCAGGAATGGTAACATATAAAAGCCAGTAGGAGAACACTCCAATCTCCCTGGACACTCAAATAACAGGTTTAAAAGTAGCCATCCTTAAATAAAAAACCTTCAAAAATTGGTTAGTCTCTAAGGTGCCACTAGTACTCCTTTTCTTTTTGCGAATACAGACTAACACGGCTGCTACTCTGAAACTAGATTTCAAAGAGAAATTGCTGAGCTACAATTCATTTGCGAACTTAACATCATCAATTTGGGCTTGAATAGGGACTGGGAGTGGTTGGCTCACTACAAAAGCAGTTTTCCCTCTCTTGGTATTGATACCTCCTCATCAATTATTGTGAATGGACCACATCCACCCTGACCTAATTGGCCTTCAACATTGGTTCTCTACTTGTAAAGTAACTCCTTTCTCTTCATGTGCCAATATATATTTATGGCTGTTTCTGTAATTTTCACTCTATACATTTGAAGAAATGGGTTTTTTTACCCATAAAAGCTTATGCCCAACTAAATCTGTTAGTCTTTAAGGTGCCACCAGACTCCTCGTTGTTTTTGTGGATAGAGACTAACACAGCTACCTCTGATATCAGGTATGTTGTTTCAGCAGTATATTTCTAGTGTGAGCCATAAGAGGAAGTGCCATATTTGTAATCTATATTGGTTAGAAAAGGAGAAAGGCTTCTGACTGATTAGCATGTTCCTGCAAAATTTTCCTCAGCCATCTGTTGAGAGTAGTGACTTGCTTTTGATATTTATGGACTGAATCTTGATGTAATTCTATACTTAAGAGTGGAAAGGTCTTCTTAGTTCACCAAATTCAACCCTCTGTACCATCTGTAAAGACACTTGGTAGACTGGATTTCTCGGGATTCTGGATAGAGCCTTTCGCTTGTAGGTCAGCCTAGGCCCTAGGCTGATAATGACAATCACTTAATAGAGCAACCAGGTATAGAGGAGGCCACAAAGTATGCAAATAGAGTGAGGGAGGATTCAAAGAGAAGATTGAATGGGAATGGAAAATAATCTGTTCCCTCTGTCCTGAAATGTTGTCTCTGTCTAGTTCAGGTGGGAGGCATATTGTGGGTGCAGGAAAGGAAAACTTGTCCTTGGCTTCACTAGTTGTAAACGTAAACACTGTACCTTACTGCAAGGTTCAAAATATATTGGGATGTTTGGCGTTAGGGCCCAACAAGTGTAATCTTCTCCAGGTTAATGCAGCGAGAGGTTTTCCCTTCTATGAGAAACTCACTAGCTATAGCCCCTCTATACCTGTTTTCTGAGCCCCTTCTGACAGCTCAGGCAGTCGTTGTGAAGTAAGGACAGATTTGGCAGCATTGTGTGTATATATTGTATTGAAGAGGGTGTGTGATGACCTCTGATGTCACATCTTTTAGGAGAAAAATATCACAGCAACTGTGTTTTGTGTCCTGTCATTACTAAGAGAAATCTGAGCTCATAAGCCATGACTGAAGCTTTTTAAGATCACTGAAGGGCTGGATCCAGTAAATTAAAATTTGGGTTTGGGGCATATTTCTGTTTCATTAAATCCAAAAAGTTCCCTCTCACTCTTCCAAATGTTAGCTTGACACATATAGACATCCACTAAGAAAACAATACTTTTTTCAGTTCAACTCGGGTTAATTTTACAGATATTAGCGGAAAGTCTGCCTTTGAGAAGGGCCAATTTGTATAGCCAGGAAAGTTTTTTCCAGACTAGAAGATAAGGTCTTTGTTATGGAATATCAATGTTCATTAGAAGGAGTCTAGAATTTCTCATTAAGTTTCTGTTCATGTTCTTATACTGTGCCCTTCACCATTTTCTCTGAGCTTCTTCCAGAACTAAAATCAAACAAGTTGAGTAACAGCAGTCAAGTGAAATCTCTTCCTTTCATACCACCAAGAGGAAAAAGGTTGTGACTTTTTAAAAAATATAAAAAAGAAGATATTTTGTTGCTGTGTGGGAAGGCCAAAGCAAACAAGTGACTTCTGTACTTGTTAAAGGAAGTGGTGAGTCTTGTGGCTATTCTCAGTTCTTATGGGAGTGAAGGTGCATTTGGAATTATAATTTTCTTTTTAATAGGATGAATGAGTGAAATGATAGTCTGTTCTCTTCTTCTCAGTGCAGTACATAAGCAATAATGATGGTGTACATTAGTGATTCAAAACACACCTGGGCAGATATGCAGAGGCTTGAATTGGTTAGATTTAAGCATACTACTACAGCCTTATTAAATTCACTAAAATAATAGTTCTCTTTTAATAGTTAATAAAACACACTGCATGTGTCAAGTTAGTTTAATTGTTATTTTTAAGAGTCCTTCCCCCTTCTTTATCTGTTTCCTCCCTCTTTCTCTGCTCACGTGACCTCTAGCATCCTAAGCATGGCATCAAAGCAAACATGGATGAGGCTGTGGTCATCAATTTCAGCAGGTGATTTCAAATGAACATAAATAGTTTTTGTATTTTTATTTACATAAAATGAATGTTTACATCAGAAATTGATTTGACTGAGTGATTTGGTAGTGATGAAGCCTTTCTAGTGCGGGGTAGCTCTGTGTGTGTGTGTGGTGGTGTATAGATATGTGTACTAGGTCCTTACGGTCTTTTTACACAAAAATGACTTTATGCACATGAGTAGTCCCACTGATTTCTGTGGGACTACCCATGTGCATGTTTGCAGGACCGGGGGCGAAAAATACAAACACACAGACAAGGAAGGGACTGGGGACAGATGCAGCCCAAGACAATTAATTAAATAAATAAAATCTTTCTTTGTATATGAGTTAACTGTCTTCTGTTTGCCTTCATGAAGATTAACCCTGTCAATTTCCTTTTCGGTATCTGTGTTTATTTGGTTATTTCTTCTCTTTCCGTCTCTTCAGGTATTCTTCTTTGTATCCTGGAGCATCTTTACAGACACAGGGAGCAGTACAGCATCACCATTCATTCTTGTCCATGACTTATTCCTTCATTAAACCCATCCTGCACGTGTCTCTGTATGTGAGGTCCAGTCATCTAGTCAGTAGTTGGACTGATCTTGGTTGTGTTTGCATTATTTTCTTTGGCACCCTATCAACTGTTTGTCTTCTGCAGCATCTCCACCATCATAATTTTTTTGACCGTAGCTAATCCTGTACACTCATTTCACATCCTACTCTCCTAACATCTTCATTTGTCTTAAAATCATTCCACTTCATAGCTGCCATGTTTTGAAGACCCCTCATCTGTACTGCCTTCAGCCTTCTAATGTCTGTTTCATTTAATGCAGCTGCTTCCAGGCCAAAGAACAATACTGGTAGTACTCTGGTTTGATACATTTTCACTTTGGTACCAAACATAATGTTTTTATCAGTCCATAATTTTGGCAGTTTCTGTGCGGCACTTGTAGCTAAGGTACATATACTTTTAACTTTGGTGGAACTTTCAACACTGATCAAGCTTCTTAGGTACACTTCAAATTTTACTTGTACTAGGGTTTCACTGCTGCTGCATTTCAACACTTCAACTGTTGTCCCTTTTCCAAGATGCAACCGCTTTGTCTTCTTGACATTTATTAAGTCCAAGTTAACTACACCAATTTTTCAAGGTAGTGAAGAGTATCATTATTAATTCAAATGTGGCTGCCAGTTGTACAATGTCATCTGCATAAGCTAAGGAGTTTAACTCTAGATCATCCAAAGTCTCTTCTCTCAACTCATCTAACATTCTTAGTGTCCAGTTTAAGAACATGATGAAAGGTGACAGTGATTTCATACCTTTTTCTTAAATCAAACTCGGACTTGAATCAGTTGCTTAATTTTCTGCCAATTCTTACAGCACTGAAGGAGTTTTTGTATTAGAGATGTAAAATAGTAAACGGTTAAATGGCTAACTGGCCCCAGCTGTGCCAGCCAGCAGGCCCCGGCTGGCGGGAGCAGCCCCAGCCCCGGCTGGCAGGAGCAGCCCTAGCCCCGCCAGCCACCAGGAGCAGCCCCAGCCCCGCAGACTGTGCTGGCCGGCCAACCCCAGCCACAGTCCCAGGCTGCGCTAGCTGACCCCAGTCGCAGTCCCAGGCTGTGCCACCTGGCCAGAGCAGCAACCACGTGCTGCACTGGCGGGCCAACCCAGCAGCAGCCCACGGCGGGCCGGCTGACCACGGGAGCAACCCCAGCCCTGCACCCGCTAGCCAGAGCAGCGCCAGCCCCTCTCCTTTTAATCGGTTAACCGGTTAAATGATATAATTTTAATCGGTTAACCGGTTAAATATTTGCATTCCTATTTTGTATTTGCATCCCTATTTATCTTATCTGGAACGCCGTATGATTTTCCTACTTTCTATAATGCTTCTGTTCAAACTAAATCAAATGCCTTCATGAAGTTGATGAAATCAGAACATATCTTTAATCCTCGTTTTTGCTTTTTTCCCATCAGTTGTCAGAGCATGTATATCTGATCAATGCAACTTTGGACTTGTCTGAAGCTGCACTGTACTTCTAGTGGCAGTCCCTATGTGTATTACATTGAGGGTACTCATGCACTCTGTATGCCTCACACCAGAAAACTCTTGCTAGCAATGTTTGCTGGTTCATGCCTACATCCTTTTCTTCCTTGTGATCTGAACAGGGGACGTAAGGAGAAATGTGAATCAACTTCCTTTCCTTTTCTAGTACCTGTGATCTGAGATGGAACCTCTTCAGTGTCTATAACACTTGCTAGGTCTTTCAGCCTTGAACCATAAATATACTGTAAAGTTTTAGACTTACAAGGCAAGCAAATGTATATTTTATAATTTGTGGTGAAAATGTGGTTTGGATTTCTTGAGGCTACAGTCAGTTTGCCCAATTTGACCTTTAGTCTCTCAACAAATTACTTCTAGTTTGGTTATCCCACAGCTTCCCCATCCATCTCTGATGTCAATGTCAAGACCTGCTAAGGAAAGTAGCTGACACACCACAGATCCCTCCAGAGGAGGTGTAAGACACAGCCTGCAAGTTGCTGAATGTTCTGCAGAGCACATGGCCCTTATGAATTCTTTCACATCCTGCCCCCAAACCATTTACTAGTCCCAGCAGTCAGTGAAAGAAGTAGGCAAAATCAACTGAGACCCACCCAATCTGACATGGAGGCTAAGCACCTGGATCTCTTTGGAAGAAAGGTTTTTGCTTCTGCCAGTTTGCAGTTCTCCATAGCAAACTATCAGACATTAATGTCTAAATATGATTTTATCAGTTACACTAATTTTCAGAATTTGCTGAGAAACTTCCACAGGAGGTTGGGGTGCAATTCCAGGTGCTCATCAAGGAAGGAAAAATGATTACTAGATCTCCCCTTCAAGCCTCAATCGATGCGTCTGTTAGAGTTCTGCTCAGGTGATGGCTATAGTCATGTGGAGGCGTTTATGTCTCTAATCCTCTGGATTCCCAAGGAAGTCCATCCAGTCCACAATCAAAGATCTGCTCTATGAGAGAGACAGTCTGTTCAGTAAAAGACAAATGAGTCATTACACTCACTCAAAGACTCAAGGGAAGCCTTCTGTTAGTTGGGTATCTACACTCCAGCTCCAAAGAGGAACTATCACAGTCTTCAGCAATATTGACATTTTATCATCAGTGGAACTGTCAGTCACCAAGAAAATGACAGAAGGTGCAGTGGACCAAACGTAACTTCCCCCGTCATCCTCCATTGAGTACCAACTTCCCCTTAAGAAACACTTTTGGCAGGACCTTCAGGAGCTGCGAATCAATCCAGTTGCCATCTATCCAGGATATTCAATTTGGTGGCCCCATAGCTTGTTTCTCCCAAGTTTGGCATGTGATAATGACAGACAAAATGGATTCTCAATGTCATTCAGACTGGCTGTACCACAGAACTCATCTTCCTCTCTAAAACCACTGTCCCCATCCTGCTTCAGGAATCACTCTCACAAGAGGATGCTCAGTCAACCAGTACACTCTCTGCTTCACCTGGGATCTAGAGAGCTGGTACTCCTCAGTACTGGAGAAAAGGATTTTACTCAAAATAGAGGAGGATGGAGACCCATCTTAGCTCTCAGACAGCTATGTCTTCTACTGAGGTTCAGAATGGTCACCCTGACATCAATAATTCCCTCACTGAAAAAAGGTGACGAGTTCACAGTTCTCAATATGAGGGATGCCTGTTTCCACTTAGACATCAGTCTGCCACATGGAAAATTCCTGAGGTTCATAGTTGGTCAGAACCACTATCATTACAGAGTGCTTCTCTTTAGGCTTGCAGTAGCAACGAGGGTATTCACAAAGCCATGGTTAATTGTGGTGGCCCAGTTCTGCTGCCGCAAATTGACAGTTTTCCGCCACCTCAACAACTGGTTATTGTTGGGGAGATGCCGTCCAGAGATACGGACAGCAGTCCTATCCCTGCTCAGTCTTCTGTGCTCATTGGATATCTGCAGAAACACAGAAAAGCCCATTTAGTTCCCACACAGACTTACAGAGAACATACCTTTCCTAGGACAGATTTCAATCCATAAAGAAGCTTGTTGCTTAGCTTTGGCTGAGCCATCAGAAGTCAGTCCACTCATGTCTTATCTTTTTGGGCACATGGCTTCCTGTGCCGATATGATGCCCTTTGTGAGACTGTCTTGTTGCCTGTAGGTTTGGCACCCGGCTGAGACAGTGTGGACAAACTAGTCTTGCCCCTCTCCTGGTGGGGGAGAGGGTGTGTGTGGGGATGTGTGGAAGCTTTGTCCCTTCTTCACCTGATCAGATGACTCTTTACTGGATTGAAGTGACATTCTAGTTGAGTCTATAGCACAGTGGCTCAAGTGGCTTATGTGCTCCCCAAGAGTCTTGGATGCACATAAGCTCCCTGGAACTGCAGGAAGTGTGCGAGGCCTGCAAATGTTTCCTACTGTTCATAGAAGCCTGAGACATTCGAGTGATGTCCGACAACATACTGGCAGTATTCTACGTCAACAAACAAGGAAGAGCAAAGTCAATCTATCTTTGTATAGAAGCTGTCCATTTTTGGAACTGGTATGTTCACCACCACATGTCTCTCTTGGCAGTACTCTTCCAAGTTCCCAGGGGTACACCACGTGCTGGCAGACTGCCTCAGCAGACACTTCTCCAAGAACCGTGAATGGGAGCTCCATAATTTGGTGATACAAATAATTTTTCAACAATTTTTTGTGTCTCAAGAAAACAAAATGCCCAAACTGCTCCAGGTAAGCGTAAGATCTGGATTCCCAGGGGGGTGCATTTCTAGTTCCTTGGTCAGGACAGCTAACTTACACCTTCCTACCTATTCCACACTTACCTTGAGTCCTGAGAAAGATCAAACGGGACAAAGCATTGATGATCCTGACTGCCAGATCCAGATGGCCCTGACGGTTTTTGTTCTCTGACATTCTTCTGATGTCAGCATGCCTATGCATTTGGATGATGTCTTTCCTGAACCTACTGAAACAAGACAAAGGCAAGATGAGGCACCCCAGCCTGGCTTCCCTGCACCTGACAGCCTAGTATTTGGATGAGTGTGTGATGCTCCCAACAGTGATGCAAGAGCATGAGTACTAACCTTAGGGAAGACTGTTAAAAACCAGAATACAAACCACAAATTGGTTGTGAGTTCTATACTTAAATTTCACCAGCCAAATGCACCAAGTGCAAACTCCACAGGAACTTTAACAGCCTTAACATGGAGTCACAAATACTTCATTATTGCTCAAATCTTACATTACAATATGGAATACAAATACAAGTAAGATGAATGCATATTGCAACTCACAGGTATTTAATAGTCCAAACATTACCTACTTTCTTATAATTCTAATACCTGTTTTATCAATATTAACCCACAAGTGAACCAGACAGATTCCAGCTATGCATCTATCAATGTTCAGTCGAGAAATGGACCCTTGGTAGGAACTGATGCCTGGTCTGTCCACATCCCAAGTTGTCTAACTTAGTAAAATCATGTTTCTGGGAATCCAATCCACTATTATTAATAGTAGGAAAAGTCCACAAGAAAGTGCTAAATGGCAAAAAAGGAAAAGGTTTTTTATCTGCTTCCAATGTCTCCAGATAACTCCAGAGGATTCTGAAATACCTGTCATTTTGGAATACCTTTCCCTAAAGATCTCTTATCTATCCCCTTGCTCCATATGAGTGCACCTAGCACCTATGTGTACTTGTTGCCCTCTGATTGACAAGCACTCCATCTTCACTCATCTCATAATGGTACATTTTCTGAAGAGTCTTATTAGAATTTTTCCTCTCATGACAAAACTCATCCCATCCTGGGACCTTAATCTACTACTCCCAGCATTATCTAAACCTCCATTCAAACATTTAGCCTCATGTTCTTGAGCTCCCCTGTGAATGAAGATTGTCTTTCTAATGGCTATCTCCTCAGCTGGATGGGTGCTCAATCTGGAAACCCTTATGGATGATCCGCCATACACAGTCTTCCATGAGGACAAAATTCCTCTAAGACTTCACCCTAAATTTACACCCAAAATAATCTGGGGTTTCTATCTGAATCAGACAGTTCACTTACCTTTCTTCTCTCATGTCACCAGTGAGGAAATGAGACTTCAATCTCTGGATGTCCATCCAGTTTGCTGTTCTACCTACAAAGAACAAAATCCTTTAGGAAATCACTTAGACTGTTTGAATCTTTCATGGGATGATGAGAAGGGAAGTGATATCTTCCCAGAACTTTCTAAACGGATTTCAGGCTGCATTCTGCTGTGTTATGTGTTAAGACACTTTTCCTCCACTGGGTATGAGGACCCAGTCAAGCAGAGTCAAAGCTGCTTCGGAAGCCTCACTTTGAGATGTTCCTTTCCTTGAAATCTTTAAAGTGGCAATATGGGTTTCTATCCATTCCTTTACAAAACATTGCGTGTTGGTGCAAGTTTCTGCAGCTGACACAACTTTTGGCATAGCATTCTCCAGTCATCAGTACCACAGAGATCCTCACACCTTCTCAGTGAATACTGCTTGTCAGTCACCTCTGAGGAATGCACAGAGACCATCACTCAAGGATACAGAAGTTACTTACCTTTTATAGAGTAACTGGTGTTCTTTGAGATGTGGAATGCTATCAGCTGTGCTATCAGCATTCCACCACCGCCCCCGCCCCTTCTTCTGTGGAACCTTATCCTGGTCAATTCACAGTAGAAAGGGAACTGGAGAGGTAGTCTTTCCGCACTTTGCCATTTATGCCCTCAATTGGGAGCTCAAGGAGAAGAGTGCAGGCACAGACCAATGGACAGTACTAGCTTCCATTCTCAGGCTAGGAATGTGGGTGTATTTCCCCCACCCCAAGGACTACAGATAGGGACTACACCTCTCAAAGGAGTCCAATTACTGTACAAGGTCTTTCCTCGCCTACTACTTCCTCTAAAACTGTCCTTATTTGGTTAACAATTACTTTCATCATGATTTTTTGTAGTACTGACAACAAACCTAGTACCTCTCTAATTTTTTATATTGGCAGGATCTCTTTTCTTGAAGATTGATGCAATTATTGCCTTTAGTTGGTCGTCTGGTACCTCCTCTTGCTCCCATACCTTCTTACTTTTTTCCCCCCTAATACTTCGATAGCCCTTATCATGTTGGTTTTTAGCAACTCAGCTGTTATATTGTCTATCCCTGTAGCTTCCCCATTTTTAACTGCCTTACTGCTCTTTCTGTTTCTTCATCTGATGATGATTCAGTGCTGATATGCATTCTGCCTTGCAAGCTTCTCTGTTCTTCTAACATGTCTAGAATGCTTGCATGTGGATGAACTGCAGGGTTCAGCACCTTGTCAAAATGCTCCTTACATACTTCTAGCACCTCTTTGGCATTTGACAGTTCATCAGTAGCCTTTTTTACTGCTCTTATGGTTGGCCTGATTGTGTTTCCATACAATTTAACCTTTTCGTATATTGTATATTTTGTATATATGCTTTTGTATATTGTTTTTGTGATGCCTCCTCTAGTAATTGAGCCTCTCCTTTCCAAAACTTTTGCTTGTCCAATCCTCGTGATTTCTTCACTGCTTTGCATAATACTTTCACTTCCTTCACTTTCTTGGCTTGTTTATACTTTTCCTATAGCATTCTTGTTTTGTTGCTTATCCATCTTTTCCTTACAGCTTCCAATAACTTCCTTCACTGTGTTTTGTATTGCTTCCTTGAATATTTCCCATCCAGTGAGTAGCAAGATTTCTTTATCATCGCATATTAATGACCGGAAATGCCCTCCAGGCCTTTCTCACAGAGCTGTACTTTAACTTATCAAGTTCAAGTTTGGCTCTAGTTGCACCCATCTCTTTCTTTGACTTTAATCTGTCTTTGCCATTAATAATTCATGATCATTGCCAAACTGGCACTTTTATAAACTGTAGCATCTAACCATGACTACCCATGCCTTTTACTGATGATAATGTAGTCAGTCTGGTTTTGGTTTGACCATCTGCTGAGTTCTGTGTAACCATGTGCATGTCCTTTGTGGGGAAAACAAGTACCACCAAAAATCAGATTTTCTCTCACAGCAAGTTCTTAAGCTTTCCCCATTGTTTGCCATCCTGATGCCTTGTGTTCTAACACTACGTATGCATTTGCTTACCATGTCTGTTACCAGGGTTTGCATTCATATCTCCCATTATCAGGATCATATCATGATCAGGAATCTCATCTACGATGCTATCCAGCTGTTGATAAAATCCATCCTCCTCCTCCTCTTTTGCAGCTTCTGTTGGTGCATAATAGCAGATCACATTTATACATAGCTTATTGTAGGCAGTATTAAACCTTGCTATGACAATCGACTCAGACACCGGTTTCCAGCAGTTCATTGAAATAACTGCTGTCCACTTCTATAGCAACCCCATCTCTGTGCTTTCCAACTGTCAACTCTCCTGTACCAGTCAATGTACCTATGGCAGCAAGAGAAATGTAGAATTTCTTTAACTCCTCTGCTATTAGCCCAGTCTGGCTTACAGCAAATAGAGTTCTAACATTCCATTTTATGATGCATGTAATATGTTTAGCAGTTGTCTGAAATCCATGGGATTTTCCATTTGTTAGGCCTGATAGGTCTGGATTGAAATCTGTATAAATCAATTTGGTTTGCTGTACTATTTCTATAACAAGTGTGTTTCCTATTTAATGGCTTGTTAAGCCAATATAGCCTATACAGCTCATGGGAAAGCCATGTGATAGTCTGATGCACCTTGCTAGGAACAGGTATCAGTGGTTCCATCCTAGTCTGCTTGCCTTTCAAGGCAAATGAGCTCAGATTGTTCGCATCTGAAATTAGAGTTTTCATTCTCCTAAACAGGCTTGCCTGAAGAGGCTAAGGAAGGACTGTTTGTCCTGTTTTGAAATCAGCTATCCTTCTCCCCAATACTATTTGTTCACAGCACCTTATTCCATGATAAGCAGTGCAACTATTTTGGGTTTCCCCAAGTCAGGCTACCCCCAGCCACCTCCTGGGAGACATGTATATATGTCATTGTATCCCAATGCAAGGATTTAAAGCATAAAATCTAAATAAACTCCATCCTGCTTTCTTCCTGCTATGTTCACTTAAATAATCCACTTCAATTTCCTTCCCTTTATCACTACTTATGTGCTATTCCTGTAGAATCCTCTCCTCTCTCCTGTCCTTTTATTCCCTGCATTATTCTTTGTTCTGTAGTAGTGCCCAAGGTGTGTGAGGCATGGTCCAAACATGTGAGATGACCTGGTCCCTGCTCCAAAGCTTTCTGAGTATCAGAGCTAGAGATCAGGGATTAGCCCAAATGTGCATTTGATAATCTTAGCCCTAGTCTACACTGAATAATGTAGCTGAAGTCAACGTACTTAGATCGACTTACCGTGGTGTCTTCACCGCGGTGAGTTGACAGCTGCCGCTCCCCTGTTGACTCCGCCTGCGCCTCTCGCAGTGGTGGAGTACAGGAGTTGACAGGAGAGCGCTCAGGGGTCGATTTATTGCGTCTGGACTAGACGCGATAAATCGACCCCCTGCTGGATCGATCGCTGCCCGCTGATTCGGTGGGTAGTGTAGACATACCCTTAGAGACTACCTTCATGAATTGACTATTTGTGATGGGAACCATGGTATACCAGGTTTGAACTAGCCTGTGTAACTGAGATGAGAACGTTATATTTTTAAGCAGTTTTAAAGCCCAGTAAAAAGTGGGCTCCAATTCTGCTCTGTTATAATGCTATAAATTCAGAGCAGTTCCATTGCCTTCAGTGAAATTACTCCAATTTTAATCCAATGTGGTTAAGATCAAAATCTGCCTCTTCAAGTACATTTGACATAGTTGTGTTTCACTGAAGGGAATCTTAAAACAAACTAAGAGAGAATAAAAATCAGTCAGTCACCTACAGTGGTCGCCTCATTGACTTTTGTTTTAGGGGCAGGATTTATTTTTCAACCACAGAAGATTTAAGATTGTACTTAGCTATCTCATAGAGCATTGCTGGCTGGCCTCATGTTCCAGCTCACTGAGCCATGGTAAACCACAGTAGAAGTCGCATATTTGTATAGCAACTATTAACTCTTCTTCGACTGCTTGCTTATGTTGATTCCATTCTAGGTGTGTGCACACCCATGTGCACAGTTGTTGGAGATTTTTGCCTTAGAAGTATCTGTAGGGCTGTCTGTCGTGGCCCCTTGAATGCCATGCTCATGCATTGGTATATTAGACGTTGCTGGCCCTACACCCTCTCAGTTCCCATGACGGTTGGTTCTTATAGCGGAAGTGGTTGCCTACCTGAGGTGCCAAAGTGTTCACATTTATCCTTATCTTGATTGGTTAATAAAAGGCCGATCCCGGGATCAGGTACAGCGCCATCTCAACCTGGTTTGCCCCACCTGCCGTGACACGGGGATGTTAATAAACGAGAAAAAGTCAATCTTAGTTCCGGCGCAGCACATTGTTCATTGGAGCAGCCCTCAACTCTACTCAGTCCCGGGCCTTCCTCCCCGAGATCTGGTTCCGAGCCATGGCAGACCCAATCTTGTCCATGCAAGCCCATCCTCTCACCACTGCTCACACATGCCTGCGGTTGTTGGGCCACATGGCAGCCTGTACTAACATAGTCCAGCACAAACAGCTCCACCTCAGGCTGTTACAGACATGGCTGACATCGGTCTACGTCCCAAACAGACACAGCATGGACCATGTAGTCAAGATCCTGGACCATGTCCTGTTGTCACTTGCATGGTGGAAAAATCCTGCATCGGTGTTGAAGGGAGTTCCGTCCATGAACCCACCGCTGTTGGTTACCGTCATCTCTGATGCTTCGGACCTGAGGGTGGGGAGCCCACCTGGGCAATCTCAGCACACAAGATCATTGGTCGAGTCTCAATCACTCCCTACACATCAGTGTCACTTGGCCTGCCACGCTTTCCTACCTCACATAAAGAGCAAGGTGGACCGGGTCTTGACGGACAATACAGCGGTTATGTTCTATATCAACAACAATTGGCAAAGGGCAGAGCCAGATTGTCTGCCCTTTGCCAAGATGCCCTCAGGCTATGGGATTTCCACGTACAACACAACATCCATCTCGTGGCCGCTCACCTCCCCAAGGCCAGGAACGCTTTGGCAGATCGCCTCAGCAAGACCTTCTCATCTCGCAACGAGTGGGTAGTCAGCATCACCTTCCAAAGGTGGATGACTCCCCAGGTGGACCTGTTCGCATCCAGGCAGAATAGGAAATGCCACTCTTTCTGCTCCATTCGGGGGTTGACAGGGGCTCTCTGTCGGACTCTTTCCTGCTTCTATGGTTGTGGACTCTGATGTATGCCTTCCCTCCAGTTCCCTTGATCCACAGAGTCCTCATGAAGATCAAGTAGGACAGGGCGAAGGTGATCCTCATAGCGCCAGCTAGGCCACACCAACACTGGTTCGGCGTGCTGCTGGACCTCTCGGTAGCTGTTCCATTAAGAGCTACTGCTCTGGCTGAACCTGGTGTCCCAAAACGTTGGCTGTCTGCTGCACCCGAATGTGACAGCGCTGCACCTGACTGTTTGCCTGCTTGCATGGTTAAATGCGAAGGAGCAGAAGTGCTTTGCCAGTGTCCAACAGCAGAAGGCCCTCCACTAGGGCAACCTACCTGGCCAAATGGAAGCGGTTCACATGTTAGTCCTCAGATAAAGGTATTCGGCCTGAGCAGACCTCGCTGCAGTTGATTCTGGACTGCCTTCTACATCTCAAGCTCCAAGTCCTGTCCCTTTCAACTCCTAAGGTTCTTTTGGCTGCTATTTTGGCCTTCCATCCACTGCTCAAGGGCAGGTTGGTTTTCACCCAAGACATGACTGTCAGGTTCCTCAAGGTCTTGGAGCACCTCTACCCGCATGTCAGGAACCCCATCCCTCCATTAATCTTGTATTGTCCTGATTGACGGGACCCCCCCTTCAAGCCTATGGCTTCCTTCTCTCTCCTCTTCCTTTCCTGGAAGGTCGTGTTCTTGATCGCAATTACTTTGGCTCACAGAGCCTCTGAGATTAGGGCACTTACCTCAGAACCACCCTATACAATCTTTTACAAAGACAAGGTCCAGCAGCTGCCTTCCTGCCCAATATGGTCTCACTTTCATATGGGCCAAGACGTTTATTTACCTGTCTTTTTTCCAAAGCCGCATAAGTCGGAAGAGGAGCGTTGGCTGCATTCCCAAGACATCAGAAGGGGGCGCTAGCCTTCTACATTGAAAGGACTAGGCCATTCCGCAAGTCAACGCAATTATTCATTGTGGTGGCAGATAGGATGAAAGGTCATCCAGTGTCTACTCAAAGAATTTCTTCTTGGCTCATTGCCTGTGTTCTCTGCTGCTACCGTCAGGCAAAGGTGCCATCTCTGGCGATCATAACCACCCATTCAACCAGGGCGCAAGAATTTTTAATGAATCTGTAAACTCAGGGGTTGTACCGTATGATTGGAGAATTGCTAACATAGTTCCTATTTTTAAGAAAGGGAAAAAAATGATCCAGGTAACTATAGGTCTGTTAGTTTGACATTTGTAGCATGCAAGGTCTTGGAAAAAATTTTGAAGGAGAAGGTAGTTAAGGACATTGAAGTCAATGGTAAATGGGACAAAATACAACATGGTTTTACGAAAGGTAGATCGTGCCAAAACAACCTGATCTCCTTCTTTGAGAAAGTAACAGATTTTTAAGACAAAGGAAACGCAGTTTCCTAAATTTACCTAGATTTCAGTAAGGGATTTGATACCGTGCCACATGGGGAATTATTAGTTAAATTGGATAAGGTGGGGATCAATATCAAAATTGAAAGGTGGATAAGGAATTGGTTAAAGGGGAGACTACAACGGGTCCTGCTGGAGGGAGGTTACCAGTGGAGTTCCTCAAGGATTGGTTTTGGGACCAATCTTATTTAATCTTTTTATTACTGACCTCGGCACAAAAAGTGGGAGTATGCTAATAAAGTTTGCGGATGATGCAAAGCTGGGAGGTATTGCCAATTTAGAGAAGGACAGGGATATCCTACAGGAGGATCTGGATGACCTTGTAAACTGGAGTAATAGTAATAGGATGAAATTTAATAGTGAGATGTGTAAGGTCATGCATTTATGGATTAATAACAAGAATTTTAGTTATAAGCTGGGGACGCATCAATTAGAAGTAACGGAGGAGGAGAAGGACAAGGACTTTGGAGTATTGGTTGATCATAGGATGACTATGAGCCGCCAATGTGATATGGCTGCGAAAAAAGCTAATGCAGTCTTGGGATGCATCAGGAGAGGTATTTCCAGTAGGGATAGTACCGTTTAGTACCGTTATACAAGGCACTGGTGAGACCTCACCTGGAATACTGTGTGCAGTGCTGATGCATTTCCTCTCCAGATTGAGGGAGAGGTGAACTCTGAGTTTACGCTGCAAGTTCCCCGTGCAGTGCAATACTATATAATTTTGGATTTATACTTCGGGGGAGGACACGGAGGGGAGAAGGGAGGGTGCCTGGAAAGCTGGGAAACTGAGTGGGGTCTGTTTGCGCTCAAGTAGCCCAGTTTGGGTGAGTGGCGCCACCTGTTGTCCTGTTCGGTGATAACAGAGGCTGGATTAGGGTGGCTCTGTTCCCACACGGTTTTAGAGGGGTGCAGCGGTTCTCTCAGCTCCAAGACTGTACCCCAGGGGAGACAGCCTGTGATAGTGGGGTTGGAGTTGCTTTCCTTCCTGTGAAGGCTTTTATTTCCTCTCTGTACACAATGCTTAATTGTCCCTGGCAGGGATGAATATTATCCCAGGGATTCAAAAAGACATGTCTAAAGAGCATATTTTTGCTGTTGAAATTTACTAGATTGTACCAAATGCATTTTGTTTTAAAAAATAAAAATATTTTCCTAGAGGAGGAAACTGTGATTTCCCTAAAGTGTCTCTGTCAAGGTTCCTTCCCCACTCTGAACTCTAAGGTACAGATATGGGGACCTGTATGAAAGCCCCCCAAGCTTATTCTGAGGAGCTTAGGTTACAGACTTTGCCTTGTCCTTGAACCCTATGCTGCCACCACCAAGCGTGTTAAACAAAGAACAGGGAAAGAGTCCACTTGGAGACGTCTTCCCCCAAAATATCACTCCAAGCCCTCCACCCCCTTTCCTGGGGCAGGCTTGATAAAAATCCTCACCAATTTGTACAGGTGAACACAGATCCAAACCCTTGGATTTTAAGAACAATGAAAACTCAATCCGGTTTTACAAGTCATTAAACAAAAGGAAATCTAATGCATTTCTAGCTAGATTACTTACTAACTTTACAGAAGTTCTGAGTCTGCATTCCTGATCTGTTCCTGGCAAAAGCATCACACAGACTTTGTCCCCCCCCACCCCCAGCTTTGAAAGTATCTTGTCTCCTCATTGGTCATTTTGGTCAGGTGCCAGCAAGGTTATCTTAGTTTCTTAACCCTTTGCAGGTGAAAGGGTTTTGCCTCTGGTCAGGAGGGATTTTATAGCACTGTATACAGAAAAGTGGTTACCCTTCCCTTTATTTTTATGACCATCTCCAATCCCTTTCTTGCCACATCAGACTGTAAAAGGTGAGCTATTATAGAATCAGTGTACTTGGTGTATTTTTCAGGACAAAACATATACGTATTTCCAGCAAATTACTGTTACCATAAGTTTATTTGCCAAATGGTGCTGCTTTCTTCCTAAATTGAGGAAACACTTTTGTTTTAATGGGAAAATAAATATATTTGGAAGTTCTTCACACCTCCTCTCTATTCTCAGCCCCGGTACATGGGGTTTATCTCAGGCTAGGGAGGATGGAGGCAGTTTCTTGTTAAAATCAGAGCACATCACTGAGAACATGTGAGGGTGGTAGGAGAGGGATAAATTAGAAAAAAACAATCCATGAGCCAGCTTTATCAGAATAATTATTTCATAGCTGAATATAGATTTACAGGCATACAACAAAAACCCGGATCAGTTAAAATCAGCTGCTAGAGGAAAATTCAAGATGGAACGTGTAATGTTTGGTAAGCATCCAGGAGTCAGGTTGGTTAAAGACAAGGCACGGATGGCTCTTTATTAACTGCATGAACACATTTTTCAGATTTCTGGAAATACCTGATTCACAGTGAGCATGCTCAGATATTTAATATAGGTATAGCATAGTCATTCCCATGCTATTACCCTAAACAATCCTATTCTTGTAATACCATTTTAATATTTTTCCTTACCAAACTTCGATTTAGTTGGGTTGCTTTCCTCTCGTATATAGCTGCTCTAAATGCCTGAGCAGGATAGGATTAATCTCTTTTTTTTAAAAAAGGAGCACAAATACCAAATGCTGTGTTTCCATCCCTAGTTTCTTAGTGATAGTCACACAAGAAAACTTTCCACAATTACCTAGCAGCTCTGTTGTTATGTTGTAAGTCTGGCAGTGTTTTTGTGATAAACGTTCATTTTCTCCCAGAGCTTTGTAACTTAATTATGGAATTGTATTGTGCTTAAATTTGGAATGCAAATTGTCAGCTTGAGTACAAGTTTTTATTTATATATTAAAATTGCCTTCACTGGTTTACTTTTGGATAATCTTTTACACACCTGTAACAAATGGCTGAATACTTAAACTAAATATTTAGTTTTGGACTAAGCTATTTATGCATTTGGCCAGTTGATATTGTACTATTATAATATGTGTTTAGTGATATGAAAATGATCAGCCTTCTATACTGTGACTTCATATAGCATTGTCAGCCAAAATACAATATGAGCACTTAATTTACATGAATGGGTAGTTTAATTAATATTAAAGATCAATACAATTGTCATTTGACTATAACTGTATTGAAAATAAAATGTTACTAATAATTGTAACTTGTAAAGGAAGGAATTCACAAGGAAGATTCTCATCCCTTAATTCACTTAGTTCTGTTTTCTGAATTGCAAAGTCAAAGTACCATAATCTTTCTCATCAGATTATACTTTTAGGAGTCAAAGTTAAAGATTCTTATAAAATATATTGCTATGGCTATCAGGGACTGGCAGGAAGGGGGAAAAAAAAAAGAATGGCTTAGGGACAGCTCTCCTATTGGGCCACAACTGGCCTGAATTTTAAATTCCATATTTGAAACATCCACTTTCAGCAAATATCTTTGGCAGTGATAGAGATGTGGCAAGATAGGAACCCAGTATGGAGCTGATACAGTGCAGAAGAGGCACAGAACTCGTAGGGAATCCCCAGAGTAGGTGATGCCATTTTGCAGCTAACTGTTCTCTGCCTCTAGGCCAGGGGTTGTCAACCTTTTGCTTTCTGAGGCCCCCCCAACATGCTATAAAAACTCTATGGCCCATCTGTGGCATAACATCTAGTTTTCTGCATATAAAAGCCAGGGCCGGCATTAGGGGATAGCAAGCACGGGGATTGCCTTGGACCCCATGCCACAGGGTCTCCCCCATGAAGTTAAGCTGCTCAGACTTTGGCTTCAGCCCCGGGTGATAGGGCTCAAGGCCTCAGGCTTCAGCCCCATGCAGTGGGGCTTCAGCTTTCTGCCAAGGGTCTCAGTTAGTATAATGCTGGCCCTGCTTGGCGGACCCCCTTAAATCTGTTCACGGCCCCCCAGGGGGCCCCGGGCCCCTGGTTGAGAACCACTGCTCTAGGCCACTGTACATCTGGTCAGACTGTTGGTGCGAGTCAAGGGCAGACTATATGTTCTTTTTTGGGGGCGAGGGAGGGATGGGGGCGTGGAGGGAAATGGTTCCTCTCCCTCAGGTAGCAACCGCATGGAAGAAGAAACATGCTGCAGTAGGCCTCATATTGTTTCCATGCACAACTCGATAAAAAGGAGGAGAGGCATACAGTTATTGCCTACATTCTGAAGCTCAGCCCACACCACCAACATTGCCATTTCATTAGGGGACTCTGGAGACTGAAAAATAAGTAGCTCAAAAAGAGATTCTAGTTCTTCTTTCATCTATATTGGCAGTAAAAAGGAAGGTGCTTTAGGATGCGCAGGTAGCTCTTCCACTACCACAGACTAACCAGCTTGATAAACAGAATCCTGGGAAATGGCTGGAAGGACTATACAGGGAATCTAGGGAGAATGATAATAAGAGAACACCAGGGGAAGTTGAAAAGTGGTCGAGGATGGTAGGTTAATTTGGAAATGAACTTGAAACATACAAGTTTGTAAGGTAAGTCCATGATTAAGGTCCTGTCCCTTTATCCGGTAGTCTTGGAACAGTACGTAACCTACAGCACTTCCATTATTATTTGCAATATCTAGGTATCGGGAAGTAAGTTGAAGATTTACTATAAACTCCACTATATCTTGGTATTTACTTGGTTTTTTTTCACTTCAACTTCAGACTGTTAACTTGCTTTTAGTGTAGTATATATCAGATGTTCTCAGACTGGTCTGTGGACCACCAGTGGTCCGTGAGTTCCATTCAGGTGGTCCGCAGATAGTTCCCTCTAAGGTGCATACCTGTGTGGCCGGACATGAGAGAATGAAGGGCCAGCCACCCACCTAATAAGTGGAGCCGCGTAGGCGTGGCTCCACTAATTAGATGCCTGGACCCTGGAGAAGACGCCTATGTAAGTGAGGTCGTGGCCTTGGGAGGAATAGGTGATAGGTGGGAGGGGGCAGTGGGGTGAGAAGAAGGGGTGGGGGGAATTTGGGACATGCAGGGCTGTGGTGGCCAGAGAAAGAGGCGACTTTCCCCAGCTCCAGGGCTGCGGCTGCCGGGGAGAGATGGCCCTCCTTCCCAGCCTCAGCTCTGTGGCGGGGGAGAGACCCCCCTCCTTTCCAGCCCCAGCGTGGGGGTTGCCACAGCAGGGAAGAGAGGGTACATCCATTGCATTAGAAAGGTAAGACTACTGATATTAAAATATGAGTTGTGTGCTTTTATTTGTAGAACAAAAAACCCTTAATAATTATTAAGGTTTTTTTAATATAGTGCTGTTATCCAAAGTGTTTACAATAGTTAGCTAACGGTACAAACAACATTTGGAAAGATCTTTAAGTGGCCTGCTGAGACCCTCAGCAATTTTTAAGTGGTCCATGACAAAACAGAGTTTGAGAACCACTGGTATATATAATCTATCTATATAAATATACATTTGTGCCATTCTTGTTTCGAAACTTTCTATTCCCAATGTTTTGATGCCTACCTAAAGGGAGAAAAGCAGTTTATCAAGCATTTAAATTTTAATAGTTTTTCTTTGAAATGCAGACTTAATACCCTGTGATTGACATTCTAATTCTGTATATTAAATTCTACTTAGGGTTTATACTAATGCCTTTCACTGTGGTATCTGAGGGAAGATAGGAAAGATTTTACATCCTTTCTCTCATATATTTAGTTAATTGGAGCCCTGTCCTGCTAAGTTACTTGTCCTGTGTGAAGCCCAGATGACATCAGTGGGGCTCCTCTAAAGACTGATGAACATGCAAGGAGTTCACTGGGACTATTCATGTGCTTGAAACCAAGCATGTGCTTGAGTGCTCAGTGCCTTGTAGGACTGAGCTCCCCATATACAAGAGTAATTGTTAACAAAGTCCTTAAGGTACATTTGCATTCTGAAAAAGGATTGATTTTTTAAAAAATTTGCTAAGCCTTTTGAAATTCGTGTTTGTCTCATTGATTCCATATCATATTGACACAATCAGTGATATGAAGCTTATAACTGCTGGCATGTTTTGAAGACAATGAGGTAGCACAGCTCTACGGCAGGGCATAATTTAACTTACATATTATGTATTTTACTAATGATGACATGCAAGAAGGAGGGAGCACAGCTTGACTCTGTGCCTAGGTTGACTCTGCAGGGCTGGTAATCAGAAACAATGCAAATGGATATGGAATTTGAGAGATTATAAATATGGGAACCCTGCAATGTCATTGTTACAGTCACTTCAGAGCAGAATTGCATCTTGACCTGAGGCATTTTTGCTATAAAATTTGGTTCTAAACCCAGAAAAAACCTAAATATTTTGAAATTTTTTCTCAAGTATTTTAAAATCAATATTTTTATAAAACAGTTAAAATCCATAAATATATAATTTTTTTCACTAAGCAGTCCAAATGGGTAGAACAAAAGTCTTATTAACCTCATTACTAGTTGTTAGAATAGAATGTTATCTAAGACATTGGCTAACAATATATTGAGTGACTGTACAAAGTGCCTGTTGGCATAAACTTGGCATTTAGGAAATAGAACATTAATATCTTGTAAGAAAATGAGTAAAAATCTCCTCTAGATCCCAAAATACCTATGATTAAGGGCTGTGTCCTGTTTGGAACAATTGATTTAATTGTCTATTAAAATGGTTTCAGGGTCAACTTGATGAAAGGTTTTTCTTTCTGTGTTTGATTTAGTGGGAACAGTTAATGATTTTGTTTTTATCATTTTCAACCTCTTCAGAATTATTTACTTAGCACATGGAAGGCAACAGGTATTTGTTGTTATAAAATCAATTTCATGCCTGACTAGACTGTCTTCCACCTTTGTCATTACTCTTGGAGCTTGGGGTGTTATCTTGGACTCATTTGTGTTTACACAACTAGATGGCAGTATGCCTACCCAGTAATTATTTGGGGAATTTGGGCCCTACAGCAGCAAACAATGAATGTTCAAATCAGATGTTAAATATAGCTGTACACAATCCTCACTGTTTTGCATTGAGCAAAAACTACTTCATTCTAAACAATAAAAAATACCAGGTAAGCAGTCGGGTATGTTTGATGCTAAACATGTACATATTTCAAATTCAGAAATCATTCAATATGTTTATAAAATGAAATAATGCCATATTCTGGGGATAGACATTTGACTAAATAACTGAAAAATGTTTGTGTAACAAATATTTGCTGTGTTCGGATTTGATAGGTATATGATAGGTTTTGATAAGTAATGTTTTTTCCATAATGAGATTTCAGCAACTACAAAGTTGAATTATAATATGCTTACCAGATACTTTAACATTCCAACTTGTATCAAAAATCTGTATCTTTCTTTTTGTCTAAAGTTCAAAGGACTAGTCTGTTTACTTTATTTCTTCCTCTTATTTTAACCTACAAAAGCAATTAGTGTTATTGATTACAGAACTTGAAAAGTTAGTTGTTAGAATGAAAGAATGGTGTTCTTTAGCAGTCTGTTTTTCACTACTTTGATCATTGGCATATTAATCTGAAAATTCTAGATAATGTGTCATATTTAAAATTTGTTTGCATTCTATAATTTTTAACTAAAAGAATTTGATGTACAAAAACATACAGACATTGCAGAGGCAATGATCTTGTCCATGGCCTTGTATTGACAGGCAATAAGGGTATGTGTTTCAATCATAAAAAGAAAAGGAGTACTTGTGGCACCTTAGAGACTAACAAATTTATTTGAGCATAAGCTTTCGTGAGCTACAGCTCACTTCATCGGATGCATTCAGTGGAAAATACAGTGGGGAGATTTATATACACAGAGAGCATGAAACAATGGGTGTTACCATACACACTGTAAGGAGAGTGACCAGGTAAGGTGAGCTATTACCAGCAGGAGAGCGGGGTGTGTGTGTGTGTGTGGAACCTTTTGTAGTGATAATCAAGGTGGGCCATTTCCAGGAGTTGACAAGAAAGTCTGAGGAACAGTGGGGGGGGGGAATAACCATGGGGAAATAGTTTTACTTTGTGTAATGACGCATCCACCCCCAGTCTTTATTCAAGCCTAAGTTAATTGTATCCAGTTTGCAAATTAATTCCAATTCAGCAGTCTCTCGTTGGAGTTTGTTTTTGAAGTTTTTTTGTTGAAGAATTGTCACTTTTAGGTCTCTAATCGAGTGACCAGAGAGATTGAAGTGTTCTCCGACTGGTTTTTGAATGTTATAATTCTTGACGTCTGATTTGTGTCCATTTATTCTTTTACGTGGAGACTGTCCAGTTTGACCAATGTACATGGCAGAGGGGCATTGCTGGCACATGATGGCATATATCACATTGGTGGATGTGCAGGTGAACGAGCCTCTGATAGTGTGGCTGATGTGATTAGGCCTGATGATGGTGTCCCCTGAATAGCTATGTGGACACAATTGGCAACGGGCTTTGTTGCAAGGATAGGTTCCTGGGTTAGTGGTTCTGTTGTGTGGTTGCTGGTGAGTATTTGCTTCAGGTTGGGGGGCTGTCTGTAGGCAAGGACTGACCTGTCTCCCAAGATCTGTGAGAGTGATGGGTCGTCCTTCAGGATAGGTTGTAGATCCTTGATGATGCGTTGGAGAGGTTAATCATGTTATCAGTCAAGGTAGCTTAATGTGATTGAATAGCCCTATCATGATGCAGGCTAACAAGACCAGCTAGCATGGTTTCAAAGCTGTTACCTGCTTTTTGAGGGAGCTTTTTCCATCATGTTAAGCTAACACAAATGAAAAGCATACCCTTTTTGCCCATGAAGACAGGATCCATGGTTTGGTATGTGTGGAACACTTTTGTCTATTTCCTTGAGATGTGAAGGCACTTGGCTGAGAGGCTAGTTCTTTTTGGGTATAGTTTTAGAATTGTGCATATTTCTCTGTTGTTGTAGTCATATCTATAGTGCAGGCTGCCCACAAAAAGATAATTCAGGATGGGGACAATTAGTTTATATTGGGGACCTGTAGCCCATACAATTAATTAATTTGGCCTTACTTCTGTACATGGCTCTATTGCTGCTGTCTCTGAGGAGGTCCTTGTGTGATACATTTCAAACTTGGTGTTCTTTGAAGGCACAGGATTCTTTATAATTTCAAATACTACGAACACTTGTAATAGAGAGTAGAGAGAGAGACTCAGGAGTCTGTACAGAACAGGGCTCAAAACTATATTGCATCATATACCACAACAGCCCCAGCCAGCAAGGGTAGGGAGTCTAGAAATTATAACCTATGGGTAACACAGTGGGGGTCCAATGTAAGATCATGACATTGCCTTTTGTGTATGCTTTATGCTTGTTGCTGATGCTCCAGTAAGCTCTGGGTCCTTTCCTCCCCTTCTGAGAAAGGGAGTCCAGCTGTCCAGGAGCCTGGGGTTATGTTTTCCAGGAAGAAAGAAGTCAAGTAGTAGGCTGTCATGGAATAGAAGGACTGGACCATTGCAGCCTATTACGTTCTTGCTCTGAGTTCAAGTTCCTGTTCCCTCTTCCACATCTCTCATCCTGTGACAGATATGACAATTCAGTTTGCTCCCTTTCCTTTTCCTACTCATAAAAGTACCTCTTCATGTGCTCCTCTCCTTGTAGAGGGAGTGAGAAGCAGGGTGTCTAGAGAGTTGCTGGATAAAGTTGTCATTCCCCAGGACTCATCTCTGACAAACATCTGCTATTCTCTGTCCTGTGGAATGCCCCCTGTCATAAATATAAAGGGAAGGGTAACAACCTTCCTGTATACAGTACTATAATATCCCTCCTGGCCAGAGACACAACATCCTTTTACCTGTAAAGGATTAAGAAGCTCAGGTAACCTGGCTGGCACCTGACCAATGACCAAAAGGACCATTAAGGGGACAAGATACTTTCAAATCTGGGCAGGGTGGGGAGGGAGAAGGTTTTGGTCCGTCTGTTCTGTATGCTTGCCGGAAGGATCAAGGAAGCAAGCAATCCAACTCCATTAGAATCAGTAAGTACTAGCAAGGGAATGCGTTAGCTTATTTTTGTTTTGGCTTGTGATTTTCTCTGTGCTGAGAGGAAGGTGTATTCCTGGTTTTCCTTTTGTAACTTTAAAGTTTGGCCCAGAGGGAAATCCTCTGTGTTTTTGAATCTGATTGCCCTCTAAGATTATCTTCCATTCTAATTTTACAGAGGTGCTTCTTTTACCTTTTTTCTTTCTAATAAAGTGCTGTTTCTTTTAGAATCTGATTGGGGTTTTTTTAGTGTCCTAAAAAAACCCAAGGTTGGTCTGTGCTCATTTTGTTTATTCTCAAGCACAGGAAGCAATAGGCATGGGTACCACATTTGGTCCATGTGAGAGCTCTGGTCTGCACTTAAAAAACTAATAATCCACATGCAAACCTTCAATGGCATCTTTCATGTTTTCTGTGTCTGGTTTCCATAATACAATATAGCCTTTTGTCTGAATTTTTTCAGCCTTTTCCAATTTGCCATGCATTGCAGTGCTCTCAAGGGGAAACAAGATGCTGAGCACCCAAACAAGACTTTCGTTACAGATGTTTCATGGCTGCTGTTCTTATGCCATGCAGTTATCAAAGCTCCACTAAAGGAACTGAGCTAAATTGTTGGTACCTTGCAAGCCATTGAAATCAGATTACAAAGGGTAGCTTCTAATTTTGAGCCTTATAATGAATACTAGGAAAGTATTACAAATTCCAAAGTTGGAAGAATGAAAAGTGACTCTTCTATGCATCTTACTGTTTTAATTTGTTGCTGCAAATGAAAAGAATCACTAGTTCTTGCAACGTTTCGGATTTGCTACCTTATTTTGATCAAGAATTTTATAATTAGTCATAGAATCATAGAGAATCATAGAATATCAGGGTTGGAAGGGACCCCAGAAGGTCATCTAGTCCAACCCCCTGCTCAAAGCAGGACCAATTCCCAGTTAAATCATCCCAGCCAGGGCTTTGTCAAACCTGACCTTAAAAACCTCTAAGGAAGGAGATTCTACCACCTCCCTAGGTAACGCATTCCAGTGTTTCACCACCCTCTTAGTGAAAAAGTTTTTCCTAATATCCAATCTAAACCTCCCGCACTGCAACTTGAGACCATTACTCCTCGTTCTGTCATCTGCTACCATTGAGAACAGTCTAGAGCCATCCTCTTTGGAACCCCTTTCAGGTAGTTGAAAGCAGCTATCAAATCCCCCCTCATTCTTCTCTTCTGCAGGCTAAACAATCCCAGCTCCCTCAGCCTCTCCTCATAACTCATGTGTTCCAGTCCCCTAATCATTTTTGTTGCCCTTCGCTGGACTCTCTCCAATTTATCCACATCCTTCTTGAAGTGTGGGGCCCAAAACTGGACACAGTACTCCAGATGAGGCCTCACCAATGTCGAATAGAGGGGAACGATCACGTCCCTCGATCTGCTCGCTATGCCCCTACTTATACATCCCAAAATGCCATTGGCCTTCTTGGCAACAAGGGCACACTGCTGACTCATATCCAGCTTCTCGTCCACTGTAACCCCTAGGTCCTTTTCCGCAGAACTCCTGCCTAGCCATTCGGTCCCTAGTCTGTAGCTGTGCATTGGGTTCTTCCGTCCTAAGTGCAGGACCCTGCACTTATCCTTATTGAACCTCATCAGATTCCTTTTGGCCCAATCTTCCAATTGGTCTAGGTCCTTCTGTATCCTATCCCTCCCCTCCAGCGTATCTACCACTCCTCCCAGTTTAGTATCATCCGCAAATTTGCTGAGAGTGCAATCCACACCATCCTCCAGATCATTTATGAAGATATTGAATAAAACCGGCCCCAGGACTGACCCTTGGGGCACTCCACTTGATACCGGCTGCCAACTAGACATGGAGCCATTGATCATTACCCGTTGAGCCCGACAATCTAGCCAGCTTTCTACCCACCTTATAGTGCATTCATCCAGCCCATACTTCCTTAACTTGCTGACAAGAATACTATGGGAGACCGTGTCAAAAGCTTTGCTAAAGTCAAGAAACAATACATCCACTGCTTTCCCTTCATCCACAGAACCAGTAATCTCATCATAAAAGGCGATTAGATTAGTCAGGCATGACCTTCCCTTGGTGAATCCATGCTGGCTGTTCCTGATCACTTTCCTCTCATGTAAGTGCTTCAGGATTGATTCTTTGAGGACCTGCTCCATGATTTTTCCAGGGACTGAGGTGAGGCTGACTGGCCTGTAGTTCCCAGGATCTTCCTTCTTCCCTTTTTTAAAGATTGGCACTACATTAGCCTTTTTCCAGTCATCCGGGACTTCCCCGGTGACCATGAATAAAATAGTCATAAATAATAATTTATTTATTATTAATTAATAATCATAATGTATTAATGAATAAAATAATACCGTGAATAAAATAGTCATAGTCAGCCATGAATAAAAAATATTGGCAAAAATGTTAATCCCCAGTCTGCTGGAAATTTTTCATTTTGGCAATTGAAATGTAAATATGAGGAAGATGGGCCTCTGGCATCCTGAGGCTTATGTCCTATAATTTAACACACAATACAATGAGAATACCTGGCTTTTATATAGCTGTTTTCATAAGCAGCTCTCAAATCAGGCAGAGGAAGAACAGGTTTTGAAGACTTTTCATGTTCATGCACGGAATCCAGAGTATAAGGCATATTGTATGTGATGAGGTAAAGGGATAACTCCTTTCAGAGTCAGCAAGTTTCCTCGAGGAAACATTTTACTTGTGTGCAAACTACTGTATTTTCTTTTGCATACTGCTGTTCCATATCATTTTACCATTTACCATTGTCTGTGATTCTGAATAATTTTTGTAATGAACCATTACCATGAAACCAGAATTTCTTTTTTTCAATGGCCTATTAGCACATTTTAAATAGTGAGGAGTAACTAAGTTTCTGTATTATTCAGTGATCAGTATTTTGACAGTGATGCACAACAACAGATATTCAATCTTATTGATTTTTGAAGAAGTAGACTTGAGTTATAAGATGTTTTAGGTTAGATTGTGGTGAAAATCCTCCTTCCTAGATCCAGGTGTAGTGGGGTCCCTCCCATCATGTATCTTGCCTTTCCACATAGTGATGATTGGTCACTATATCTATGGCATTGCCCCCAGACTTATATAGAAATAGGAAAGGACTTGAAGCTGGTGTGATGCACATTGTTTTACTCTCTCGCCTGCACCTAGTAGCAAAACTTGATTAGAAAAGTTAGTACAGCCTGGAACTGTATTAACATTTTAGCGTGGCCCTCTCCTTGCTTGGGAACTCTTTTTAAAGGGGAATCCTGAGATAATCATTGATGTAGGAGTCCCTGAAAACTCAGTTCTATTGAAGTTACTGCTGAAAAGCACAGATCCAGTGCAGTACAAAGAAGCTCCATCCAAGATCTGTGTAGGGTATAAAAGACAATCCCATTGTTTTTTCTAAACAAGAGAGTGGACAGTTGCCCCCAACTCCACCCCCAAGAGAAGAATTCCACAGAAATGAAGCACTCGGAGCCTAAACCCAAGTCTCCTGCAACACATTTTTCCATGTGTAGTGACAAATGCAGGTGGTGATCAGTTTGATTGGGTCATCATCAGTGCTCAGATACCACAGCACTTGGTGATAAGTGCAATGTAAATGCCTTGAGAGATTCTAATTCTTGTTGGCTATTTTTCTACATTACCGAAGCACCACACAATTCCTCATAATTGGTGTGCTCTCTACTAATTGAGGTCCAGTGTTGTCCTGACTGAAACAGGACAAACATCTATAGGTTAACTGGAAGTGTTACATCAAGAATCTTGCATGGCACTGCCAGAACAAGGGTAGAGTGAAGCAAATAGAATGTTATTCTTTTAGTCCTTCACCCTCAAAGTGACCTCAGGGGAAAAAATGTAGTGCATAAATCTCAATTACAAAAGCAGCTACAATTAAAAACGTAGATAGTAAAAATGATTCCCAACAGTGTCTCTCACTGCATAATAATATAGCTCACTTAGACTGTTGAGGTGATGACAAAAGAGGACCCAAAAGAACCCATGGGAATTCATAACATCAAAAATTGAAGACACGTTGTCAGGAGCAGTAATCTATGGTGATTACTTAATGTATTCTTCTCTTATTAATTAAATTTAACCCACTTCCCTTAGCTGCATTAGTAGTAGCACAGAGGAAGATTTTGGCCCCTTCCTGTCACAAACTGGGATAAGGATGATTATGCCTAGTGGTTGGAGAGGAGGCCAGGCCTACTGATTGGAACAGGCATTGGTAGTCAGGAGCCAGAGCCGGGGGGTCAGAGCTAGAACCAGAGCTGAAGTCAGGATCTGAAGCCAGGGGGTCAGAGATGGAGTCGGGAAGCAGGGCTGGGATTGGACTGGGGCAGAGAAGGAGAAGGGCTGGAGTAGATCTGGAGCAAAGTTGGGAACAAAGCGAGGAGCAGGATTGGAGCAGGGCTGGGTACAAGGCAGGCACAGGAATGATTGCAGCTGTGGGTGGAAATGTTGAGCAGCCAGAGGTCAGTTGTTGCTATCGGGGTTAAGAGCAGGCTTAATGACTTCTTCAGCCCTTCAGGCGTGTGGTGAATCAGACGGCTCTGCTATGCTTATAGGCTGCCCAGAGATGGGCTGCTGTAGCTGCAAGTCCTCATTCCTTCCTTTTATGATATCGATCTGTGTTCTGAAAAGCCTTTCCCTCACCTTGTTCTTCCTTACTGTTTACGTTCTCTCTTCTTTTATATGACGGAGGGTTTTTCCTGCCTTTTTCTTGTTTTTAATACTAAAGAAGGTGGTGACTGAATATTAGATATGCCAGTAATTACTACATAAGACTTACACCAGTTCGAACTACTTTTGCATTTAGTACAGTATCCTGCCTTCAGCAGGGGCCAATACATAGGCAACGATGTTTCTTGTAATCTCCACAGAATGCTGGTTGAGCCAGTGAGTACTGGTCTGTTATAATATTATGGTGGGGAAAGATTTGCTATTCGCCCATCCTGACTTTGCATCTTATCTTTCTGTTTCCTGTTTCCTTTTGGAATACGCCATTTAGGATCATAACCAGTGGAGGACAACTTGTTTTTGTTTTCAATCAGTTTTCTAGGTTATTGTTTTCCCATGAAGTTGTCCTTCCGGTAGTTTGTGTTCCAGACTTCACATCTCTCTATCCCAGGGGAGATGATAAATCAGTGATTTTTAAAAAAATAACAATCTTTAATTTCAAATTAAATATTTTCTTTTTAAAAATAAACCTATTTAAATTAAATATGATATTATGACAACCTGCGGTGAGGCCTAAATTTATAGTCTATTAAAATAATTTAAATTAAATTAAAAAAATTAAGCACTACATGTTTGCCACCAGACTTTCTTTAAAAGACCACTGAGCTGGCTAAGCACCTAGAACCAGAGTTTGTAGAAGTACTAAACCAGCTTTTGAAAACAAGTGCAGTTTATTCAGCTAGTTCATTCAAAGTTTAAAAATTAGCAGCTGAAAAAGCAGGAAAGCTGGTTTTCTTCTTCCAATCTATGAATAAAAATAAAGTGTGAGAGGATGATATTTACTAGTTGTAAAATTTTGAACCATGTAGGGTCCAGAAGTAATCAATTCAGTTCACAAACTACAGATAATACTTTCTTTGCTTAATAAATCTGATTTAAATTCAGAACATATTTTGTTAAAATTAGATACATAACATAAAAGTTTATTTAATAAAAAAAATGTAAATGCTATTTTGTGCCTTTTTAATTGAATTTGAATTTCCATCACAAATCAAGAATGAAACATGAGTAATCAAGAAATGCATCTTTACCATTTTCTAACATCATAAAGTACAAAAATAAGAATCTGACTAAATAGAAATTAAGATATATATGAGTTTAAATAAATATGTAAAGATAGAGGCCCAGATTTTTAAAGATATTTAGGCATTGGGGGAGCAACACTTAACTGATTTAGGAGCCTAAATCTCATTTTCAAAAGAGGTTTAGATTCTTAAGTTCCTAAATCCCTTTTGAAAATTAGATTTACACTCCAAATCAGTTCGGTGGCTTTTTTTTCATAGAATATCAGGGTTGGAAGGGACCTCAGGAGGTCATCTAGTCCAACCCGCTGCTCAAAGCAGGACCAACCCCCAATTTTTGCTCCAGATCCCTAAATGGCCCCCTCAAGGATTGAGCTCACAACCCTGGGTTTAGCAGGCCAATGCTCAAACCAGTGACGCCACTGAGTGCTTCAGTGCTTAAATATCTTTTAAAATTTGGGCCATAGTGGTTACCAAACAGAGAATTGTCTTTTGCTTAGGAAAATAACTAATCAATTTTAAACTCGCGTTACATTTATGTTTATTATTTAAATTAAAGTTTCAACCCTGACCCATCCTGTAGCACATTTCTATGTAGAAATTCTTTGTATAGTCTATTTTCCGTTACATGGATAGTGTGCATTTACAGAAACGTGAACACTCCTTTTGTTGAAGAAGCAAAACTTAACATGCAGTGTTACATCTTCTTCTTCGAGGGCTTGCTCATGGCCATTCCACCTTAGGTGTGCATGCACCATATGCACAGTTGTCAGAGACTTTTCCCCTTAGTGGTATCCATCAGGCCAGCTCTAGCGCCCTCTGCTGCTGCGTGTTCATATCGATATAAGGGGCCTGGCTGGCCCCGCACACTCTCAGTTCAAACCCTATGCCTTCTGTGGCAAGCCCATGCCAATGAGTGACCTGCACTCCAGCTGTCTGAAGTGTCTGTGGGAAGCTCACTTGTGAGAGCATTGCCAGATCTGCCACCAGTTCAGGCCTTGTACAAAAAAGGACAGGGAGGCTAGGCTAAGGTCCATCCTGATGGAAGGTGCACTCAGACTGACATCAGCTCCAAGCCGGTCAAACTCAGCACCAAGTATCTTGGTATCAGTGAGGAGTGCTCCTCCGGCGGCGTGAACGGCACCATTCTCCTTCACCGGTGCTGAGGAAGAAGCACAAAAAGCAATGGTCCAAGAGGGGACATTTCCTGGAACAGAGGAAAGACAAGCATGGAGAGTGCAGTGGATACGACATGTGTCGGGCCACTCCTCTGCCCCTGCCCCTGCCCCACAAGTGGCACCATTGACTCCACCCTGCTCGCAGGTGCCATTGAGCTCAGTGCAGGCCCAACTGCTGACATGGGAAGGATATCATGGCTCCAGCAGGATTGTGGTGCCGTCCACCCTGGAGGTGTTCATCATGGCCAGGGATCTGACGGCATTCCTGGTACCGCTGAACCTGGCGGGGCAAGATCTGGCACTGGCGAGGATGTCAAGCAGAAGGGAGTATGTTGTCCTGAGCTCCTGTCTGACCTAAGGTCCTCCAGTACTGACCAGATGGAAACCGACCCTGCTGATGTCAGCAAAGGCGACAGCCATATTTTACATCAACAGGCAGGAAGGAGCGCACTTGTCCAACCTGTGTCAAGAGTCCATTTGCTTGTGGGATTTCTACATGAAGCACTCCATCTACCTTGAAGCTTCTCGCCTTCTGGGAGCCTGGAACTTTGTAGCAGATCACCTCAGCAGATCTTTCTCTTTTCAACATGAGTGGTCCCTTCGCCCTGACGTAGCCAGGTCCATCTTCTAGAGGTGGAGGTTTTCCCCTTGCAGACCTGTTTGCAATCAGGCAGAACAGGAAATGTCAGTAGTTTTGCTTGCTACACTGTCGCAGCCCCGACCCGCTCACAGATGCCTTTCTACTCCTGTGGGAAAACACCTGTTCTGTGCATTTTCCCCCATTCCTCTTGTGCACAAGGTCCTTCTGAAAGTCAAGCAGGACAAAGCAGGGTTTATTCTTATAGCCCCTGTCTGACCATGTCAATACTGGCTCAGCTTGTTATTGGACCTGTCAGTAGCAAGCCCACTCCCTCACCTCCTGGACCTGATCTCACAAAATCATGGCCGATTGCTCCACCCGAACCTCAAATGTGGAACCTCCATGTGGAAGCTCCATGATTAAATCTCGTGGAGCTGGCCTGTTCAGAACAAGTCTACCATGCCTTGCTAGGTAGCAGACCTACTTGACCTAATTACCTCGCCAAGTGGAAGCATTTCTCAGTATGGTCATGTCAACAAGGTCTTTTACCAGTTCGTTCAGCTCTCCAGTCTTTGCCAGATTATCTGCTTCATCTGAAACAGCAGGGCCTAGCCATTTCATCGATCATAGTGCACCTAGCTTCAGTCTCTGCCCTACACCCTTTGGTGGATGGTGGATCGCTCTTTTCACACGAAATGTCCATTGGCTTCCTCAAGGGTTTAGAGAGACTTTACCCTCAGATTCATGAACCCATTCTCCCATGAGGCCTGTATCTGGTCCTGTCAAGGCTCACGGGCAGTGACCTTAGAGCCACTGGCATTGAGTCTTCTTTCGTATCTCTCCTGGAACATTGCCTTTGTGGTATCGATGACCTTAACCAGGTGGGTCTCAGAAATCAGGCCCTTATGTTAGAACCCTTATCCTTTAAGGACAAAGTACAGCTTTGTCCTCACCTCATGTTCCTCCGAGAGGTGGTTTTGCAGTTTCATACTAATCAGGCTATTTTTCTGCCAGTTTTCTTCCTGAAGCTGCGCAAGAATATGGAGGAGCAGCGTCTTCTCACACTGGACGTTAGATGTGCCCTGGCCTTCTACATAGAAAGGACAAAGCTGTTCCACATATCCACGCATCTCTTTGTGGCAGTAGCAGACAGGTTGAAAGGCTTTCCAGTTTCGGCCTAGAGAATTTCATCCTTGATCACTTCTTGCATTTACATGTGCTATGAGCAGGTGGTCGTCCCGCCACCTTCCATCTTGACTGCCCATTTGTTGAGAGCTTAGGCTTCATCAGCGATGTTTCTGGCTCAGGTCCTGATCCAGGACATTTGTAGAGCAGCGATCTGGTTGTTGGTACATACCTTCTCCCACTACGCCATCACCCAGTAGGTTAAAGATGATGCCAAGTTTGGTAGAGCAGTGTTGCAATCCACATGTCCATGAACTCTGAGCCCACCTTCTCGGGTACCGCTTGGGAGTCACCTAATGTGGAATGGACATGAGCAAGCACTCAAAGAAGAAAAAATGGTTACTAACCTTTCCATAACTGTTGTTCTTCAAGATATGTTGCTCATATGTATTCCACAACTCAACCTCCTGCCCCTCTATTGGAGTTAGCTAGCAAGACGGAACTGAGAGCATGTGGGACCTGCTGGGTCTTTTACACTGGCGCATAGGCGTGCAGCACCAGAGGGTGCTAGAGAGAGCCCACTACTTCAACGAGTTTAGGAAAGGTACAAAAAGCTCCAAATTGAAGATATTAGTCTATGTTTAAAGATTATTGAAAGCCCTGTGCATTGCCTTTCGGGTGGCTGATGATGGAGACTATCAAATTCAATAGCTTATTGATTTTAGTTAGCCCTAATCCCACTTTTGAGATCCAAGTTATCAGTTTAATTTGTAAATAGAATATCTTTATCATATTAGATATGTCATACGTAGGCTTCAAAATTAGCTATAAATATATGGTCACAAAATATATATGATGAACTTGCTGATTTTGTGCACAGCCTGAGTCTAGATTTAGAACTGTTCCTGAGAAAAATATGTTCTGTGTTCAAGATTTAAAATGAATTACTGAGTTTTGCATCTTTCACTGATTATATGGCAGATCTCCAAATTGGTACTCAAGTGTCAGGCTGTGCCCGTATTGTGTGCATTTAGTTGACCAAAATCTACATCACATAAGAGCATTAATTCAAGGGGTACCATATTTGTGTAGCCATTTAATAATTGATAGGTGTGTCTCATTCTGTTCGACTTCAAGGCCTAGACATATCCCAAATGACAGATTATCTAAATTGAAAGCAACAAAATCTCCTCATTGATAAATTGGGGGGTGACCAGCACTGGGGGCAGGAGAGAGGAAGAAGGAACTGAGAACATGACCAATTTTTTCTTCATGCAATCTTTGTGACTGCTTTTGTGAATATTTTTGTCATTTCTTTTGGTATAATGGATATCAAGTTTGAATTTGCATTGGCACTGAGAATTAAAACGGAGCTTTATGAGAGCCTGATTTTTCTTTGACCTTTGTAACACGGATACAACTTCTCTCAAAGTATTATGTTTTGTCATTATCTAATGGCTACCCTGATATACTTAATCTCTTGCAGGAATCTCTTCTGTTTTGAAGTTGGGGATTATAACTACTTTCAGGTGACATGTCCATTGAAACTATCTGTAATGAGTGGTAGATCGTCTCCGATGGTTGTGTGTGAAATTGGTTCATTCATTCTAGGTCCTGCTGGACATGCATCTAAATTGTAAAGATCATCGTCACAATAGGCATTGGTGGTGGTAGTCTCACCATAATTGAAATGGTTTTGATACTTTGGATCCAAACTTGGCTTACCTTTAGAGATGGTCAAGGTTAAGATGTACTTAAAATCCATTGCTTTGATTAGGGCTTAAATAGTTGCTGAAAGCTAAGCACATACTAAAGTGTATTGCCGAAGAGGAATGGATTTAAGCACATGGTTATGTGTTTTGCTGACTCAGGTCTCTAGCATTGTCAGTCACTCCTTCACTAGCACCAAAGTCACTCTACAAAAACAGTTAAATATTCAAAAATATCTCTAAAATTAATTGCTGGTATTATACTTTTGTGTATCTTATAATTACTCTATGTTGGAAGGCTTTGTTTTCAGCACTGGCCCTTGTTTGGTCTTATGTGTATTTACCCAGTTTTAGAGCTTGGTTGACAGTGGCCCAAGCAGGTCATACAATTTTTCAAGATTTTCAGTAATTCAGTGGCTAAACCTTTATTATCAGGACCCAGAATGCAATAAGCAAGTGCAGCATCCCTTTGTAATTACAAAAACCACAATACTGATTTGTAAACTTCTTTTACTGTGTCATTTCTTTCTGATTTCCCACTATAAGGCTTGGTATTCTTTTTAATCTCTTGACTTAAAAAAAAAGTATGAGTGTCATGCACTTGTGTGTGCTTGCAGATTTTTTTGATACATGAAGCAAACATGAATAAAATCTTTTCACATATTTCAAAATCTTGAACTGCAATTTCTAACAGCAGCCACAGTTTAGGAATCTTTCAACGAAACAGTGAATTCTTTCTTTAATATGAAAATAAAATTTCTCGAACAAAATATGTAGAGGTCTTTATGCAGTGTGGCGCACATGACAGATGTGACGCAACTTGTCACCTTCATCTTGGTGACTTCAGAACAAAAACAATAAGAAATCAGTGCGAAGACATTCAACAGACTTGAAATTGAATAAGTTAAGACGGCTTTCTAACTTGGACTACATGATCTTCTCTAAGGTATATGGTATGAAACTGAGGTCAGAAAATTGGCTTTTTAAAGACCCATAGTGATTTAAAATTAATAATGAGGTTCATTCTTACTGTATATGTTCCCTCTTTCAGAGTATATTGAAAAGTTGCTTAGCTATTAACATTTTTTGGCTAGCCAAACATGCAGACTCTTCAACTCAATTTGCCTCTTGTCCATGTTTGATTGACAGCTGTCACTCAGAAGTCAGAACATATGTATGCAGACAGTACCCAGAAGACTGTCATTAGCTTCGCCAGATATGAGTAAGAAAGAGTTGGAGGAAAGATCAAGTTATTTTGAGCTGTAGTTTGGTCTTCATGGCCAAGCTCTCATGTACGCAAGTATTGACAGCATGATAAAGAGGCATACTGTGCTATCCAGGTGCATTTTTGAAACCCATTACAATATTTTTCTTTCACAGCAAGAAAAAAGGGTTCATATATGAGGGAGAAGACACTCTTAGTATCCTAAACACGAAGGTAGAAGAAATTGCTTACAAGTAATCAAAATTTATAGTAGATTTGATGTACATGTTCTTCATGTATCAGAATAGCCATGGTTGCAGGGCTAGTTACTCCTTTCACCCCTCTCTGGTCTCTGAGTGCACACTGCTGATGTCTCAGGCCTTTATCTTTTGCAGGGTAGAAACCAAGATTCTCACACTATTAAACAGACCTAGATCTGACTGGGTATATGTCTGCACTGCAATGTAAGCCTAGGGTTAGTAGAACTCGAGTTAGCAGATCCTGGGTTTGTTAATCTAGGCTTGAGCATCTACAGTCATTTGCAACCTAGGTTACGAAATTGTTGAACCCTACATCGCAACATGGGGCGCCAGCATTTAGACTGCATTATGCAGACCCAAGTCCAACTACCCATAGCCCATACTCCTCCCAAAGTGTCGCTGCTTTAGCTCTTTTTTCAGGAAAACTTTAGTGTCCACCAAACTTGACTGTCCAAAGGACGAAAAGTCGACACATGGGATTGTGCAATACTTTTGGCAGACTTCCACAGTATAAGTTCAGTGGGGCTGTGTCTATACTTCAAAGCAATAGGGTTCAAAACGGTCTTGACTCTAGTTCAGACCTTCCACTTTTTGGGACCCTGGGTCCAAGCCCTGGGCTAGTGTGATTTGTGTGTAGGCAGAAGGGGGGTTAGGCTTGAGCTTGAGTTGAATCCCTGGGTTTACACTGCAGTATAGATATACCCACTGAATTCAGTACCTCTGGTTCTTCCCATCGGGAAGCCTATAACCAGTAAATTGCAGTGACCCGAAACAACCTTCTTAAAATATTGTTTAACTAACAATAGGAACAAAGCATTACATCAGAGAAAATTATTTGTAAAAGAACAAAAGGTCTAAATAGAATCCTTGGCCAGCCTTCTTTACCCCAGATCACTAACTTCTGGAGGTCTGGGTCTCAATCTGTTCCCCTTACCTTGGTCTCACCCAGTCACTTGAGGGCTTGCCTTTAAATCCAAACAAAGATCTTTGTTCTCCGTTTCCTATTTCTCTTTTGCCGTGCTGCCCAAAACTAGCTGGTGAGCTCAGCATGATGCCAGAAGTGGAATTTCAAAACAAATAGCTTTTGCATTGTTCCTGAAGTATTGGTGGATGCATGTCTATCTGAGGGCATTGATTCCCTTTCCTGCCTATGTGCAATCAGTCTCCTCTTGAATCATTCCCACGTTTTATACAATAAAAGCCCCTTACAACAATCAGGCAAACATACTGAACATACAGTACTCATAAATTATTCAAACCAGCTCTAAATCTGTCATAAGGATCTTTAGGGAATACTTGATAATGGACAGTGTGATATATTTTTACAAGTTATGGTGATGAATGTATTTCATGAACTCAGCCCAGAACTGCAGTAAATTCCCCAACTTCCTACCACATACCACTTCCTACCACATTCAGATCTTTAGGAAAGGCACAATATTTTTTGTATCAAATTTGTTCAGATCTGAGTTATGAAACTAATTCCATACTGTAGAAAAATGTGAAAATTCTCTGATTCCTATTTTAAACACATACAGATTTGGTCTTAGTTGCATCAGAAGTTCTGTACCACCTCATAAAAAATGTATGAAGTCTCTACAAAACAAGAAATGTTACACAAAGCCCTTTACCCATGAGGAATGTTTCAGCAAGATTAATTTCAAAGTATTTTATTATTAAACAGCCAGAAAGTGAAAAGGAAGATTCTGGGTCTAACTTTAATGTAAAAAAGACCGAAGAAATTGGAGCTAATTTGTTTTTAATCTACCTCTTTGTATGTATTAATGATTACAGTAATGATCTCCAAACATGGGTAAACATACTACTCCGGTTACAATGCCTAGGAATAACAAGCTTGGTATTAAGGAAAAGTTTTATACTTAATCCCACAAAGCAAGGAAACTTTTAAAAAGTATAATCAGTGTTACTTTAATATTCATAATTCTTTTGCTGCTTTTTTTGGTTTGATCAGTGAATGAGGCTCTACTTGTCAATGGCTAATTGAAAGCTCCTTAAAATGTGAATTACTGGCATAGCTGCACAGAACTGGCTATATTGAAAGGTTGCTATTTTCTCATTTCCTCTAGAAACTGACATACAGCATTGCACCACCAGTGGCCCATCTAGTCTAGTGTTGTTTCTCTGATACCAGATACTTTACAGGAAGGCGCAAGAAATCTTGTAAGAAGTTCTTTTACAGGAATTGTTCTTTAACTGTGGCACCCTGCTCCACAGATCTGCAGCAGCACTGTGTAGGCTGGCCCTGGCTCAGGGCTGTGATTGGTGGTGGGAGAAGCAAACAGGAGAAGTTGGCCTTTCAACCCTCACCTGATTGGCTAGTAAACTGGCTGGAAATCCCAACTCTGTTTTTTTGCTGCCTACTGTCTTGGGATTGGAGAATTTGTGAGCTACCAAAGAGTGCATGTGGTGGTGGCTGCTCTTTCGGAGAGACAGCAGGTTGGGAGTCTGAGCTCCAGGCTGGAGAACAAGCCCGGGAGCAGCCTATATATGCACCTATATATGCACCATGCTGGATGCAAAGATCAGATAGAGCTGAAAAGGAAGGAACCCCTAACTGGTGGTTTAGGGACTGATGCTAGAGGGGCACTGGGACTCAGTGTTTGCTGATCAAAGTGACTGCTGTAGATAAAAGAAAAGGAGTACTTGTGGCACTTTAGAGACTAACCAATTTATTTGAGCATAAGCTTTCGTGAGCTACAGCTCACGTCGTCAGATGCATACTGTGGAAAGTATAGAAGATCTTTTTATACACACAAAGCATGAAAAAATGGGTGTTTACCACTACAAAAGGTTTTCTCTCCCCCCACCCCACTCTCCTGCTGGTTGAAACCTGTCATTATGCAAGGCACTGCATTTAGCTGTATGGAGTGGAAATCTATCAACTGCGTGAAAAAACTTGTACAGATACAGACAGACATCATCTTCCTTTCCAAATGCAAACAGATGGACATCGTACCAAAAGGACTGAAGGTAAAAAATCCATTACAATCTACATACCACCAGACTATGCTGACAGCTTGTGCCACACACTCTCAAAGAAACTGCGGAACCACCTGATCAACATCCTCTACAGCAAACAGGGAAAGATAAAGCATGAGCTCTCAAAAATGGATACTCTCATAAAAAACCAACCTTCCACACAAACTTCCTCGTGGCTGGACTTTACTAAAACTAGACAAGCCATTTACAAGCCACACTTTGCTTCTCTACAAAAGAAAAAGGACACTAAACTTTCTAAACTACTACATGCCACAAGGGGCCACGGCAATGGTTCCCTCAACCCACCCAGCAATATTGTTAACCTATCCAACTATACTCTTAGCCCAGCAGAAGCAGCTGTCCTATCTCGGGGCCTCTCCTTCTGCCCCTCCATCCCCATGAACATGATAGAGTTCTGTGGTGACGCAGAATCCTATTTTCGACGTCTCCGACTCAAGGAATATTTCCAACACACCTCTGAACAACATACTAATCCACAGAGACCTCCCTACCAACACTACAAAAAGAAGGATTCTAGGTGGACTCCTCCTGAAGGTCGAGACAGCAGACTGGACTTCTACATAGAGTGCTTCTGCCGACGTGCACAGGCTGAAATTGTGAAAAAGCAGCATCACTTGCCCCACAACTTCAGCCGTGCAGAACACAATGCCATCCACAGCCTCAGAAACAACTCTGGCTGACAAAGGAGGTGCTGTTGTCATCATGAATAGGTCAGCATATGAACAAGAGGCTGCTCGGCAGCTCTCCAACACCACTTTCTACAAGCCATTACCCTCTGATCCCACTGAGAGTTACCAAAAGCAACTACAGCATTTGCTCAAGAAACTCCCTGAAAAAGCACAAGATCAAATCCGCACAGACACACCCCTGGAATCCCGACCTGAGATATTCTATCTACTACCCAAGATCCATAAACCTGGAAATCCTGGGCGCCCCATCATCTTAGGCATTGGCACCCTGACAGCAGGATTTGTCTGGCTATGTAGACTCCCTCCTCAGGCCCTATGCTACCAGCACTCCCAGCTACCTTCGAGACACCACTGACTTCCTGAGGAAACTACAATCCATCGGTGATCTTCCTGACAACACCATCCTGGCCACTATGGATGTAGAAGCCCTCTACACCAACATTCCACACAAAGATGGACTACAAGCCGTCAAGAACACTATCCCCGATAACGTCACGGCTAACCTGGTGGCTGAACTTTGTGACTTTGTCCTCACCCATAACTGTTTTACATTTGGGGACAATGTATACCTTCAAATCAGCGACACTGCTATGGGTACCCGCATGGCCCCACAGTATGCCAACATTTTTATGGCTGACTTAGAACAACGCTTCCTCAGCTCTCGTCCCCTAACGCCCCTACTCTACTTGCGCTATATTGATATCTTCATCATCTGGACCCATGGAAAAGAAGCTTTGAGGAATTCCACCATGATTTCAACAATTTCCATCCCACCATCAACCTCAACCTGGTCCAGTCCACACAAGAGATCCACTTCCTGGACACTACTGTGCTAATAAACGATGGTCACATAAACACCATCCTATACCGGAAACCTACTGACCACTATTCCTATCATTGCAACAAAGCTCATTGCCAACTGTGCCCACATATCCATTCAGGGGACACCATCACAGGGCCTAATAACATCAGCCACACTATCAGAGGCTCGTTCACCTGCACATCCACCAATGTGATATATGCCGTCATGTGCCAGCAATGCTCCTCTGCCATGTACATTGGTCAAACTGGACAGTCTCCACGTAAAAGAATAAATGGACACAAATCAGATGTCAAGAATTATAACATTCATAAACCAGTCAGAGAACACTTCAATCTCTCTGGTCATGCGATTACAGACATGAAAGTTGTGATATTACAAGAAAAAAACTTCAAAACCAGACTCCAGCGGGAGACTATTGAATTGGAATTAATTTGCAAATTGGATACAATTAACTTAGGCTTGAATAGAGACTCGGAATGGTTGATTCATTATAAAAAGTAACCTCTTTCCCCCACACTGTTCCTCAGACGTTCTTGTTAAACCCTGGATTTGTGCTGGAAATGGCCCACCTTGATTATCATACACATTGTAAGGAGAGTGATCACTTTAGATAAGCTATTACCAGCAGGAGAGTGGGGTGGGGGGGAGAGAAAACCTTTTGTAGTGGTAAACACCCATTTTTTTCATGCTTTGTGTGTATAAAAACATCTTCTATACTTTCCACAGTATGCATCCGATGAAGTGAGCTGTAGCTCACAAAAGCTTATGCTCAAATAAATTGGTTAGTCTCTAAGGTGCCACAAGTACTCCTTTTCTTTTTGCAAATACAGACTAACACGGCTGTTGCTCTGAAAGCTGTAGATAAAGTATGTTGATTGTTACTGATTGTGATAATGGACTGATTTCTGGGTGAATTCCTGCTTCCACTCTATAGCAGTGGTAGAGGTTTGGAACTACCAGGAAGGGGAGCCCCCTACCACAAACAGGATTTGGGAAACTTTAGCAGGAAAACACATAATAATGTCTGAGCAGAATCACCAACAGGCAGCTAGCCCCATTGCAATGGCATTGGCTTACCACATGACAGCACCCTGGCTACCTGATATATGAGCAATGGCCAGAGAAGCGTGGCAGCTTTCAGAGAGGGGCTTGAAGCTACATTCCAATTCTACCCATTCCCATGTCCCAGAGAGATGGATTCCTGCTTGGCCCGCTGGGGGTGGGTGGGGAGGAGGAACTGCTCTGAAAGAATTAATGATGTGGCCAGCAGACCACAAGCATATAACTGCAAAGATTTTTCAGCAGTTGGGATAAATGTTCAGGCCTCTGCACCTTGAAAATCAGGTGATGCAGTTCTGTTGTCAGACACAAACAGGGTGAATTTGATTTAAATCATGACTTAAATCACTAGTAAGGAAGACTCGATTTAATCATGGATTTCTACATAGAAGTGCATTCTTGTTGGTTGTTATAACCTTAATATATATTCTTCACAACTCCGAGATAGATGTAGGTTTCATTTTTAGAAGGTACACACTATGCATTTTTAAGTGATTTATTTTGAAAACTTTTCAGATTAATTTTACAGCAATATCAGAAAATGAATGATTGTTTGGTTATTTCATTTACCAAAGGTAATTGAAGCAGATATTTGTGAAGTCAATGGGAGGTGAACTATCTCCAGTTCAACAGGTTAATCATTAATATTTGGAGGATTTTCTTGACATGCTGTATTAGGAGGAGAACATCACCAGACAGACATTTAAATTGTTTTATTCAACAAAAACACGTTATGTATTTTGGATTTTTTTCTTCAACAGCAAACATGTAATATTTTAACAAAACAAGCATATGAATTTTTGAATTTAGTTAACATTCAAGTTTTTTTAAAATCAGGTTTGTTTTTGTTAAAATTGTTTTTTAACTAAAATAGTTAAATGATTTTTTTTTAAAGAAACAAAAATTAAATAAACTTAAAATATTGGCTTCTGCAGCCAGCTCAGTCGTCTTCACCTTCATTTTCCTGTTTGGTCATAATCCGGAAAAGAAAAACAAGCTTTCCTGCTTTTTCAGGTCCCAAACGATTTCTCAGTTTGGAATGAATTAGTCCAAAGGAAGAAAATATTCTTTGTACACCGGTAGAAGAAAGCTACTGCTGTTAAAAGTGAGATGATCTCTTCAACAGTCTCTGAATCCAAGTGCTTAAATGACTTCCACCAGTTCACTGGTGTGACTTTCTTTAAAACACCATCAGCAAACATATATTTCTTAAGTAGTTCTTATTCCCAAACTGGGTCTCTTTTACGGCCTGCTGCCATTATAGGTTTTTCCTTCTAATGAGAGAATGGTATGGTAGATCTCAAATCAATGAAGGGTACAATCAGAAAGACCTCAAGACTTCTGGAATATGCTGCTCAAACAGTTTCACTTTTGTTTCTACTGCCTGTCCCTCCCTTCTCACATTTATCTCCAGACTTCTTCTCCTTGTCCAGATCTATTCCGCCCCCAACAATCTTCTATTCATTGAACTTTTTGAAACTTTGCACTTTTAGAGAGAGGTAAGGGATTGACTCCGTGTACACAAATTTGCAGTGGGACAATAGGGTTGAGGTCTGTTATTTCTCACCTCTATATATTAATTTATTTATTTAAAAACATTTTTGCTGTTAACAAGCATGTTATCTCTGGAGACACAAATCCACAGTTTGAGAACTGCAAAACTAAGCATCTCTGATGGTATCTTTTGGACTGAGCACTGAGTCCCATTGAGTAGATAGAAAGATTAACCTAAAAAATCTATACAGAAGCCCCTGGAACCTCATAAGATTGGGTCCCTAATCCATGAAGTATTGGAAGTCATTTACAAAACTACTGTTATATATTACATGAATATATTGTCTCATGCTATATATAGAATTAAAATTTATAATCCCTGTTCCATGATGAGAGATCTTTGAGCTATAATTTATCTTAATTATAATTATCTTTAGATAGGTTTTTTCCTCAAACAGCATTTTATTTAAAAAAATCTGATTTAAATAAAAAAATCCAATTTTTAATTTTTTTTTTAAATCATTGATTTTTATCCACACTGGTCACAAAGCCACTAAGAAGCTAACGGAGTTTGTTGCAAGCCTCCAACTGATCTTGAAGTGCATTGAATGAATGAATCCCATGTGAACCCTGGTCCTGAAAAGGCAGTTGTCAAGGGCAGCTGGTAGAGGGGAGCTTATAATCCTGTTACCTGGCAGTTGTTGCATAACATAAAATCATTGATAAAGTTTGCAGATGACACACAAATTGGGGAAGTGTGAAATTATGAAGAGGACAGGTCACTGATACAGGGCAATCTGGATCGCTTGGTAAGCTGGGATGCAAGCAAAGAATAAGTGTTTTAATACAGCTAAAGGTATATATCTCGGAACAAAGAATGTAGGCCATGTTTACAGAATGGGGGACTCTATTCTGGGAAGCAGTGACTCTGAAAAAGATTTGGTGGTCATGGTGTGTAATCAGCTGAACATGGACTACCAGTGTGCCACAGTGGCCAAAAGGGCTAATGCGAACCTCCGATCCATAAACAGGGGTAACTTCAGTAGGAGTATAAACAGTGGTGAGCTGGAGCCGGTTTGCGCAAACCGGTTGCTAAATTTTGAAGCAGGTTTTAGAACTGGTTGTTAACCCGCTTCGCTGCAGGGAGCGCTGAGGCTTTGATGGGCTCAGGCTGGGAAGTGATGTAATTCCTCCTCTGGCCGCTGGGGGCGCTGCGCTGCAGGAGCCATGTGGGCTGCCGCCTGGCCCTGGGCATGAGCCCTGCTGCTGCTCCCCTGGCCCTGGGGCTCCTGATGCTGCCTGGTGGGTCCCCGGCTGCTCTGCTGGGCCTGGGCTGCGTCCTGCTGCTCTCCCCACAAGTACCCACCACCCTGCCCACAGCCAGCCCCTCCCTCCAACCACCTCCGCACCCCCTGCCACACCCCCTGCCCTTCCCGCAGCCACCCCCTGCCTCCAGCCACCCCACACCCCCTGCCCTGCCTGCAGCCAGCCCCTGTCTCCAGCCACCCCCTGCCCTGCCCACACCAGCTCCTGTCTCCAGCCACCCCCTGCCCTGCCCGCAGCCAGCCTCTGCCGCACCCCCTGCCCTGCCCGCACCAGCCCCTGCTGCACCCCCTGCTGTGCCCTCAGCCAGCCCCTGTCTCCAGCCAGCCCTGCACCCCCCTGCCCTGCCTGCAGCCAGCCCCTACCCTGTCTCCAGCCAACCCGCACCCTCCTGTCTCCAGCTAGCCCTGCCCTAAGCCCCTGTCTGCAGCTGGCCCCATGTCCACTGGTGCCCTGCAGTTCCCAGGGCAGTAACCCTGCACACTTGCTTCAGTGAGGGGGGCAGGGAGCAGCTGGGACCCACACATATGCAAACCCTAGGGTGACCAGACAGCAAGTGTGAAAAATCAGGACAGGGGGTGGGAGGTAATAGGAGCCATATAAGAAAAAGATCCCAAAATCGGGACTGTCTCTATAAAATCAGGACATCTGGTCACCCTAGCACACCCCCAGGGAGTGGTGGGGACCCACACATGTGAAACGGAGCTCATTTCTAGTTCAGGCCCATCTTTTCAAAAAAGAACTTTTGGCAGAGTTAACATACATCCGTATTGTCCCGGACAGGTCAGGCTTTTTGGTTCTTAAATCGCCGTCCGGGAGGAATTTATTCCTCCCGGGAAAATACGGACATATCGTAACCCTGTTGGTACAAAAAATACATACTGGGGCACATCCCTTAAATCAGAACCTTTTATAGGGAACCAGTTGTTAAGATTTTGGCAGCTCATCACTGAGTATAAAGGTTATTTTAGTTCTGTATTTAGCTGCTGGAATACTGTGTATAGTAGTATCTCCAATTCAAGAAGGGTGTTAGTAACTTGGAGATAGTTCAAAGAAGAGCAACGAGAATGATTAAAGGATTAGAAAACATGCCTTATAGTGATAGACCCCAGGCGCTCAATCTGTTTAGCTTAACAAAAAGAAGGTTAAGAGATTACTTGATTACAGCCTACAAGTTTCTACATAGTGAAGAAATATTTAATAATGGGCTCTTCAGTCTAGCAGAGAAAGGTATAACATGATTCAGTGTCTGGAAGTTGAAACTAGACAAATTCAAACTGGAAATAGGTGTAAATTTTTAATAATGAATAATATCAACCATTGGCTGTAGCAGATTCTTTGTCCCTGGCAAATTTTAAATTGAGGTTGGATGTTTTCTAAAAGATATGCTCTAGAAATAATTTTGGGGAAATTCTATGGCCTGTTTTATACAGGAGGTCGGACTACATGATCACAGTGGGGCCCTTCTGGCCTTGGAATCTATAAATATGAGGCCCCAGTACTCTGAACTTAACTTCGAGGACTTCAACAAAAAGGTTGTCTGGGGGATTGGGTCACTAGAGTCTGACAGAGCACAGGAGAACCAGATCTAGACTACCACACACATGCTGGGTTTCAGTTACTCTTTCCAGCCGCAAGAGACGTGATTACATTTGTGGGACCTGCTGGGAATAGATTACAACTCCCCAGCTTATGTGGGAACCTACAGTATTGCCCCAGCCGGTACAGGAACATTTTGGCAACCAAGCAGCCTAACTCCAGAGTTTCTCTGCTGCTGCAGCTCCTGAGCCCAGCTCAGGTGATTCCCCGCTTCCCCAAAACTGCACAGACGCATGGATGAAATGTACAGAAGGGTGGACGTGCTAGCCAACAATAGGACACATGTCTCGCAGCAAGGAGGAAGTGCATTGGCCAGGGGAAGTGCTCGGAGTGTCCAGGCCGCTTGCTGTTAGTGGTCAGGTTGAGTGGTCATGGATTGCAGTGGCCTTAAATGGAATCTTCAAGGTACAAAGCCAAGCCTCCAACAGACAACGTTTGCTCCTGCTCCAACGTTTGCTCCTGTAGTTGACTAGGAGCAGTCTAAGTTCATGGGGAAATGTCCTCATCATCCTCGTTATTGGGGAGTGGATGGGTGCACTACTGGACACTGTCTGCCAGGTAACTACCATCTAGTGAGAGAGATTCTTTAAGCACTGGCAATGATAGGACCTATCAGCTCCCCTTAATGACTGGATGCAGTTAGTGGCTGGGAATGGGCTCAGCATCCCTTACATAGGGTACGCTTGCAGATGTTTAGTTAGTTTCCAAGATACGCTCCTTCCAGGGGATCATCCAGAGCAATGAACCTCTGTCGTGTTAGGTATGAACCTGCTCCACCATTGCTACAATGAGCTGTTAATCGCACTGCAAGTAGATGGATATGAACTGTGGACAAAGCAGCTGATCTGTGGAGTGGAAAAACTGAAAACATAGCTGCAAACTACTCAAAAGGAGAACTGAAGGCTGGACCTGCAGCTGCCGGAGCTACACAGAAAGATGACCATCCTCAGGAGCCACTTTCAAACCCAGTTGCTGCAGGAGATGAGGAACACTATTCAGACAGAAGAATAGCTCCATCACAGCTCCCTGATGGGGAAAACATTGAGTTACTGACTTGGAGAGCAAGCTTTTCACGGTGTCTGAGCTGCATCTCCCTTACAAGAGGGGCAAACAGAGGATGAAGAAGTGCACTGTGCAGCTAGAGATCCATAACAGGGATGTGGCCATTACTGACTCCAACCATAGACATGCCTAACTGCCAACAAGCTCACACACAGACTTATTTTGCATGAGTATATTGGGCATGTAGATGTATGAAGTAGGCATACTGAAATATATGGGCAGATATGAGAATCTGATCCTATTTGTAATGGATGAATGTGAGCCATAAAAACATGATTTTTTTTACTTTAAAAATTTATTTTGGTCCCATCTCTTTTGGGTCAGTTTCCAGTATGAAATGAACTTATGTTCGAGTTGTAAACTCCCTACAAAATAGCTATTAATGGCAACACTTGGGTCAATACTTAATGGCACTGCTATAATAATGTGTAAGTTAGACTTTTCTCTTTCCTTTTTTGTATGTAGAATGCAATTTATTTTAGAATATATTTTAGAACTGCCAACGAAAAAAATTAACTTTATAATCAACTGTTTCTAAAGAGCAATATGCAATTTAAACAAAGTGTCCTGCAGATCTTAAGACAGTGATCAATGAGCTGTCTTTAGTCTCCAACAGCTTTACCTTCTGTTCTTAATTATTTTGTGCATTTTGAACAGGTAACTTTTATAGACATAAGAACACTTCCATTTAAACTCTACTAATTTAACAAATGTAATTCTTTAAAGATTGTTTTTCTCCTTCTCTTCAGATAAGGCATCATATGATGAAATCTTGTTACTGTTTAATAGATTCTAGAGGTCTTATTGTCCTGTGGTGCAGAGAAACCATTGTGTTCATGTCATTAAATACAGGAGACAAATGTTGCTATTTTTATTATGGACATTGTTTAGGTATATACCAGATCTGGAATCCTTGCTCTTGTAAGTATCACTTTGATTTAGAAACAATTGCTGAGGGAAAACTGTCGCTGATATAACAATAAATGCTTGCAGATCTTTCAGTTTAAAACTGAATTGTGCCCAAGGAACAATTCCAGCCTCCTTGCAGATGTTCTGTCACTTTTTAAGATATTGTTGAGCCTGATATAGATGTTTAGGCAGTGCTCAAGTTTTGATTACCCTTTTATAAATTATCTACCCACAAAACTAGGACTAGTTGGTTTCATCGTGTCCTATTAACAGGTTGCCTGTTTTCTTTGATTTACTTATGTGAAACTTTTGTTTATGCTTTAGCTTCTATGGGGCAGTTGCAGTGTGTGTGCAGCGAAAAATAGAAAACGGTGAAATTGCTGTTTGTTTTGTATGCAGTACTGCATACAAATCCTAATTGGGATTGGGACTCTGTCGTTGTATGTGCTGTACATGAAAATACTGTCTTTTCCACAGACAGGTTACAGTTTAAGAAGGCAAGTGAAATTCAAAACCTGGGGATGGGGGTTCCAATCCAATACTATGTTAGTAGAATGGTTTGTTCACATCATCAGGAGACATAATATTAGAACTTCTTGCTTTTTTCCATGCCTCTAGGTTCTGTTACAGTATCAGGCTTTCAATTATCTAGCTTCCTTTCTTTATGTAGAGTATATTTGTGCTTTAAAGTTTATTTTTTGTTTCTGGTATCATTTCTTTCCTGCTGCACATGTTGCCACAGATGTTCCAACATCACTTCCCAAATTGACATTTTTTTTCCTCTTTATTATTTCCTGCCCACACTTTCAGTGTAGGCCAAGAATCATAATTACAGTGATCCCTTACCAGTGGAGGTAGGGGATGATCAGACGTCATTGTTCTTGAGGAATATCTAAATATATTTGAAGTTGAGTTAATATTCTGTTACTGTACAATATGATCTAATATAAGGTTTTTCATGGAAATTGGAATATCATAGCTCCTGTCACCAGAATATACATAACTTACATTAAAAGATGTATCTCTTTTAATCTCTCAAGATCTATCTATCTATCTATCTATCTCTCTTCCTCCTTCAGGTCAGCAGGACCCAAACTTTGTTTATTTTATTTGTATTTTTTAAATATAGCATTGTTATGGGCACATTAGGTCTAAAAGTGCTGAGGTTCATGGTCATCCTAGTCCTTCTGGGAGCCGTTTTTTGGACTTGGGGTCCCGTTGTGAAGAAAGCAGTATCTTGACATAGGTTTCACTCCTGAGGCTGTTCTATACACAGTTTTTGTACCATTTTAAGTACTTTGGTTTGGTGTGTGATTTTTATACCAATATACTTAATGGTACAACTCCTAGTATGGACACACTTATGCCACTATACTGGTATAGCTTCTTCCTGTATATTTAGTGGAGTAAGCTATTATGATGCTTCCTGGGGGTACCCAGGTTGTGAGGCGCCTCACTACCACCTGTCCTTAGTGCAAGGAAGCTTTGTCTGTACCTGCCAGGGGTCTGTACCCCAATTCCACCAGTAACATGGAAGGACAAGCACTCCCATTCTGGTCTTGAGGGCCCTGCTACCACTCTACAGGTTAGTAATAGGCACGCTCCAGCCCTCGATTGGATTGTCCCTGGATTGTCCGCCCCCGGGCCATAGGACACTTACAGCATTCGCTGATCTCCTGCTTCAAAAGAATTCCCAGGATACCACATTAACCTCAGATCACCACTCAGCTTAACTCACAGCATTTAGATTTGTTTTTAATGAAATCAAGTATGTTTATTTAACAAAACCTAGAGATTCAATTAGTAGCAAGTTGAAGTATTGGGAAATAAATGGTTACCTATAAAATAAAATCATACCACATTCTAGAGCCAAGACTTTTAATTAACAAGATATTCTCGTATCTAATGTATAACTTCTCATGAAACATCCCTGCAGCAATTTACAACCTGGATGGCTGTGATAATTCTTTCCTAGGTGAAGGATTCAGTGTGTCTTTTTGCACTCCAAGATATACCAGACCAAGCCTTTATCTTTATTCATAAACAGGATACCCTCTTGCTGTTTGTTTATTCCTGCAGATTTCCTGTCTTGTAGATTTCATAATCTCTCAATTCAAGTCTCAGTATGCAAATAGGCATCCAGTGTGAGGCAAACAGTACACAATGCACAAATGGCCAGACAGCAATAAATGTCACTTACCTCCTGCCTGAAAGGAACATCTCCTAGTGACCCACTCTAACTCTAAGACTTTAGGAACATGATTTTCAGTATAGCTACATAACTCCTTAAATATTATCTTACACACATTTTTCAGTGATTATGATGACTAGTGGGCTATTGGCACTCGGTAGAGACTTCACATGCCACCCTTTGGTGAACTATTATGCAGATATCCAACCCAGGATATGAACATCCCTATGCAGCAGGTTCCTTGTAGATCACTAAGCAGAGATTGGCGCCTCCCTGAATCCCGACTCAGGTGCCTATCTCTGACAGAGAGGTGGGGCTTAGCATACACCCCTGTTGTTTCAGAGTAACAGCCGTGTTAGTCTGTATTTGCAAAAAGAAAAGGAGTACTTGTGGCACCTTAGAGACTAACCAATTTATTTGAGCATAAGCTTTTGTGAGCTACAGCTCACTTCATCGGATGCATACTGTGGAAAACACGGAAGATCTTTTTATACACACAGACCATGAAAAAAATGGGTGTTTATCACTACAAAAGGTTTTCTCTCCCCCCACCCCACTCTCCTGCTGGTAATAGCTTATCTAAAGTGATCACTCTCCTTACAATGGGTATGATAATCAAGGTGGGCCATTTCCAGCACAAATCCAGGGTTTAACAAGAACGTCTGAGGAACAGTGGGGGGGAAGAGGTTACTTTTTATAATGAATCAACCAGTCCCAGTCTCTATTCAAGCCTAAGTTAATTGTATCCAATTTGCAAATTAATTCCAATTCAGCAGTCTCTCGTTGGAGTCTGTTTTTGAAGTTTTTTTGTTGAAGGATAGTCACTTTGAGATCAGAAATCGAGTGACCAGAGAGATTGAAGTGTTCTCTGACTGATTTATGAATGTTATAATTCTTGACATCTGATTTATGTCCATTTATTCTTTTACGTAGAGACTGTCCAGTTTGCCCAATGTACATGGCAGAGGGGCATTGCTGGCACATGATGGCATATATCACATTGGTGGATGTGCAGGTGAACGAGCCTCTGATAGTGTGGCTGATGTTATTAGGCCCTGTGATGGTGTCCCCTGAATAGATATGTGGACACAGTTGGCAACGGGCTTTGTTGCAAGGATAGGTTCCTGGGTTAGTGGTTCTGTTGTGTGGTATGTGGTTGCTGGTGAGTATTCACTTCAGGTTGGGGGGGCGGTCTGTAGGCAAGGACTGGCCTGTCTCCCAAGACTTGTGAGAGTGTTGGATCGTCCTTCAGGATAGGTTGTAGATCCTTGGTAATGTGTTGGAGGGGTTTTAGTTGGGGGCTGAAGGTGACGGCTAGTGGTGTTCTGTTATTTTCTTTGTTAGGCCTGTCCTGTAGTAGGTGACTTCTGGGAACTCTTCTGGCTCTATCAATCTGTTTCTTCACTTCCGCAGGTGGGTATTGTAGTGGTAAGAATGCTTGATAGAGATCTTGTAGGTGTTTGTCTCTGTCTGAGGGGTTAGAGCAAATGCGGTTGTATCGCAGACCTTGGCTGTAGACAATGGATCTTGTTCTTAGGCTCTTGTCTCTTCCTGTTCATTGTATAGGAGCCTAGGGGCTTAACTCAGGGTTTGTGGACCACATTGTTGTGATTTTCTAGGTGCCTAAAAGTTAGATACTTAAGTCCATTCATGGATCCCATTTCTACAGCCTCAGAGTAAAACAGTCACCATCCATTGCAGCCTGTATGGCTTCTACTCTCCTCTTGCTCAGATTTCTTTCTGTTTCTGTTTAAATAGCCCAGCCTTAGAGGGCAGGGCCTCCTTGGGTATAAACCCCAAGCTGTCCTTTAAAGGAGTAATACCACCTTCACACATAGACATAGGAATAGGAAGAGAATTTTCAATTTACATTCCATTGATTAAATCACAGTTGTTTTAAGTTCTTATGTGGCTAACTTTCAAATTGCCTTTTGGACTCATCAGCCTTGTCTTGAGCTTTGCAGGAGTTGCTGGCCTCTAAAGAAATTAATTTCCCTATGTTTTTTGCCATAGGGAATGATGGGACTGAACTAATGATGGTGCTGAAGCAATGGAGCAGACCATGTTACTGGACATCTGCTCAGGTTAAACACCTTGCTAACAAATTACCACTGCATTGCTTACATGTTAGCTCTTACGAGCCATCAGGCTGCTGGTTCGGTTCCTTATGTGACACAATGTCAAATAAGCTTGGTGTAGTGATTTTCTAATATTTTCAAACTTCTCTCAAACACTGTGATAAACTGAGATTCAGAATTACTGGAGGAGCCAAAACAGAATGTAAATTTAAGATGTGAATTTGCTGGGAGGGAACAGTGCAGGGAGAACTAAATTTAAAACTCTGGACTGACTAATTACTTAATAGAGACTGATGCCAACACAGGTGGCTTTGTAAAGAAGTTATCCCAGAAACATTTTGTGGGGATAATGCAGATAACTTGGATGTCTGCTACTTACCATATTTTTCTTTTTTTCTTCCCCCTTTCACCTCTGCAAAAGCAGGATCTGGACATTGAAAATGTACAGATTGAGAACTGTCTGACAATCATGGAAAAGGTTTGGGATAGTACTTATAGTGAGGTAGGGTGCAGCCTACATATATGAAGAGACTAGAAATTTATTTGAAAACTGACAATGTAAAAGAACAAGCTGCTTTTCAAAGATACCACATCATTAAAGGGCTGCTGGCCCTTTAAGGGAAATCTGGGCCCAGGCTAATTTAAGGGGAATGAACCCATAGGCTGTTAATTGAAAGATGAACACCTAGGCCTGATAAAAAGCCATCAGGGCTCAGTTGCCAGGTGCTCCTGAAGAGAGGAGCTCTGTTAAAAGAGAGTAGCAAGCAGCAACATCAGCATTATTGCCACCTGTTAGCATTTCCAAGACCACAGGTCAAGACTTAAATCCCCTCAGCCCCAAAAAGGAGATCTGGGAAGTCTCCTGAACTTAAAGGGAGAGATCTTTCTGGGGGAAACTGATTGAACTAAATAAATTGGACCTCTGGAGAAAGGGGAATAATATTTAAATACTTTGTGTGTAATTAATTTATTCTTGAACCCTAAGGAAGTAGAGGGCCATGCAAGGCCACAGAGGGGTGTGGTCTGGGTGGCCCCCCTCTTATAAGGAAACTGAGGCAAGGAGTGACTGCAATGGCACATTTGGCCAGCAGGGGGTGCCCTAGGGGAACATGCACCACAACACACCTATTTTACTTAGAATAAAATATCAAGTGTATACTAATAAAACAGTAGATATTGAACTGATAATTTAAAATGTCTGCTCCCAGAGAATGACAGTAGTATAATATACTCATATGATGTACCATACATGAATTAGACTATCATTGTTTACCACAAAATGATGTTCCAAAGTTGGGTAAATGCCAGCTGGAAAGTCTGTTTGACCATTAAGAGGGAGGAGAAAACAGCACAAAGATGGTGACTTCGTATCTAAAGCACATCCCTTCATTAACTCTCTGTTTTAGGGCAGGGTTGAATGAGTGGAAGCAGCTCAGGAAGAACAGCACCTTTATTACATGGATTACATTTTCATAGGTTTTACAGGTTGGATTTCCACAAAATATGAAAACATTGCCACAGCCTTGCCCATTCTGCTTTGACTTGCACTAGACTATGTGGGTCTGTAGGTCCCCAGCCCTAATTTAAACTAGTTTAAATAACAGACTTGGAACAGTCCAGGATGAATTACTTTACATTGACACTTAAATTCAAAACTGACCGTGAATGTTGCTAATTGATGGATTAGAAAATATTATTAGCATCATATTACTATAGTGTAATATAATTTTTCTTCTACCTCGTGGTAATGTACTTCATATGCTTGATAGGGGTTGTGAAGAGGGGAACGTGTGCATCCTACCACAATGAATGGGTGGAAAGAAGTTTCTGTATGTGTCTGGCTGGTGGAGTTCCTCCTGAAATAATTACTTTGATATTGCTGAGATTTCACAGTATTTATTTTATTGTTAATGACTTATTAGGGCATCTTATTATTGTAAATTTATACTGTACAGTTCCAATTAGGTACAAATGTTGATAACTGTCCTGTATCTGAAAAAGTAACATGTCATTCAGAAAATGTAACTTGATACATTACTAGCAGGATAAAAGACTTGATAGAAAAAAAAGTTGAAAAATATGAGCAACCACTGTCTGTAAACTTGTCATCATTGTTCAGGCTTTAATGTCTTGCCATTTGTTGGACAACTATGTTGGGTCATCTTGCTACCACTATGCTTTGTCATGGAAACTGCATTTCTTAAAGATAGTATTTGGTATATCTCATTTATTTTTTTTCTACTTGCTTTTTCCTAGTAATTAAAGACATTTGTGCAGTGTCTCCATGCTGACCCAAGAATTCTTCTAATTTCCCTTTCATAAACATGTACTCATCGTGCCAGCCAAGTAAATAAACTTAAATTGTTGATGGCCTCCCATTGGTCCTTTTCAGGTGTGTGCATTAGGCAAAATTGTATTAATCTTAGTCAGCAAGCAGCCCTATTGAAATCAGAACCTCTAAAATTAATGTTTAATAAAAGACATATCAGAAATACAGATAAAGATATATTGTCATTCTTAAAAATAAATAAAATACCATTTCCATGCTAAAGGAGAGGAAGAGGACTCACCTTAGTTATTCAACACTATTCAAGTAAATGAATTTGCATCTGCTTATACCAATGGTATGTGTAGTCCCCTCCACATTTAATACTATGTAACTAACAAAGTTTGAAAGTGCATTACATTTGAAATGCTGGTATTGTTCTTAATTTAATACACAACTTGTCTGATGCCATTTTCAAATTCACAATGAAATCTGTTGGAATATTTTAACTATATTTTATTAATTCCTTTAAATATATTTATATTGCTGATTTTGTTTTTCTGAGCTGATTAGATTGTCTATTTCTGAAATAGTTTCCAGTAAAGCAAATCATACATGTTAAGATATATTCTTCAGGCATCTTTAACTTGTTTTGAGAGTTTACCATAATCCCTAATAAACTATTTATCTTCCATTTTTAATGTCATGTTGGATATATAATAAAATGCTTTAATTTGCTGTTAGCAATTACAGTTTTACATGAAGAGGGAGGGTTGATTTGATTAATCATACTTACAAGCTGTTAGTGAAGTAAAAGGAAAATGATTTGACTTGATTTTTGACATAATTGCTTCATTTGGATTAGCATTGCTTCAATCAGTTGTTGTTGAGAAAAGAGGGACTAATTTTGTTTAAAGCAAGATTGAGGATGAATAGCTGATGGTATCAATAGTGAAAAGAAAGATAATAGCATTTAAACACAGCTTTATATGGAGATCAATTAAAAGGGGAGTGGGAACACCTATTAAAATGGCATTTATTACAATATATAGATTTTTCCAATCCTTAAAATCCCCTCAATTATTCTTGTAATCTGGGAATGCATCATTACACAGTTCTGGCTTTTGAGTTACTCGGACAAAAGAAGGTATTGGAAAGCAAGAAAAGCATTTTCATGCCTCATAGGTGAAGACATTTGCTATGGTAATCTATGCATATTTTCCATCAGATTAGCAATAAACCCTATTTCATCCAGTTTGAGTTTTTAGTTCTTAAAAAAGGTTAATTTAGTAGAAAAATAATACATTTAAATTTAGTTAATATTGTATGCAGAATTTGGCTTGTATAAAATAGGTAAAAATAATAAATATTTTGTTAAAAAATTCAGACTTAAAAATGCTTATTTTATTAGAGGAAATATGTATCCAGAGTTACCTGTTCTCACATCTAACTTCAAAGGATTAAAGACACAGTCATGTTAAATCACATTTTTGTCTCTATTTTCTTACTATTGCTACAAAGGTTAGATTTTACTATATTTAAACAAGAAAGTATATTTCTGTTTTGTTTTTCTTCATAATTGATAGCGCTTTGTGTGTAGCCAATCTCTGTCCTCTTAATACTCACTTTCCCCTTTTGTTTGTGAGTCTTACAGAGGGACAAGGGAGAGACATAATACACAAAACACACAGAGTATGGTTATCTGAATTACTACTTTAATTATAGTTAGTGTTGTCTTTATGTCAGTTTAATATATAGTATTACCTACATGGGTAATGTCCACTTGAAAACTAGTTATTCTTATAAAATGCATTGTTGCTGATTTGTGTCCTGAATATTTTTTTAATATATGTAAGAATGAGAATTAAGTGTTAGTATTCTGGGCCAAGATCTCTGGTAAAAAAAAAAAAGAAAAGAAGAAGAATAAATTAAAATTAAAAAGACATGGAGCAGTGTAAAAAAATAGGATTATGAGAGCAGCTGAATAAGTGTTGGGCTACAAGACCAAATTGAAGAAAGCAAGTTGTATTACGGATGAAGTGCTGCAGTTGAGTGAGAAGTATAGGAAGCGGAAGGAAAACAAAACAAATGAAAGTGTAAGAGCTGAGCACAATAGGCTGACTGGAGAGCTAAAATAGAAAACAAAGAGAGAGTGGATAAGTGAACAGTTTAAAAAAGCGGAGGAATATGTGGCGAGAGATGTGACAGGGATTTTATTGCAAGATCAGAGAAATGAGTGGAACATACGAGTTGAAGATGTCGGTGGTGAAACACAAGCACCGAGAAATAATTGAGGATGAACAAGCAAAGAATAAGTGATGGAAAGAATATTTTGAAGAGCTGTACAATGTGCAGAACACAGTTGAAGAGAAATTTTCCTGGAGAAGCTTCCTAGCAGAAATGAGATACCGGAATTCATAGTAGTAAAGACTTTGATAGTTTGAAAAAGAAAGTCACCAGGGAAGTGACAACATAACTAAAGGCACTGCAAGCAGGTTAGGAACATATGGCAAAGGGACATGTACAAGCTATTCAACAAGATTTACAAACAAGAACAAGTACTGAGTGAATGGGTAAAGCGGTAATAGTACCAGTCTATTAAAAAGAGGATAAGAGTGAATGCAAAAACTAAAGAGAAATTAGCTTCTTCAGTGTGCTGGGAAAAGAATTCACCAAGTGGTTGCAGAGGAGAATGAAAAGATATGTGAAAGCAGCGATTGCAGGGGAACAGGCTGGATTTAGACCAATAGGCCAATTGATCATTTTTTTTGTGGTCAGAAAGAAATTGATGAAGTACACGTAACAGATTTGACTGTATTTTAACAATTTTATAGACTTCAAACAGACTTTTGATAGCATTTGGCAGAAAATGTTATGGCAAGTTATGAGAATGTATAGCATCGCCATGCGATGAAATATCCACTCCACACAAGACTTTGAAGGGTTAAGGTTGCCAGGTGGACCAATTAACTCCCAGGCTCCTCCTGGAGGAGGAGCCAGGGAGCAGGGTTTGATTAAATGAGGCTCCAGCTGGACAGGAACAGAAAGAGCCTGTAATAGCCTAGGAGTTGAGAGCAGAAGGGGGCTGCACAGAAGGAGTCTGCAGTCACTCCCTGGCGAAAGGGAGGTATGTTTGGGACTATAGAGGGTAGTCTACCTACAGGTGCACCCTAGGAGGAGGGAATTTGGGCTGGAAAACCCAGAGAGGGGGGAGAGCCAGAAAAGTAGAAAGGCTCATGGGAAAAGCAGCAAGGCGTGGGATAGGGTAGACCTTGGCTGCTGAAGTGAGGGCACTGAGCTGGAACCTGGAGTAGAGGGCGGGCCCAGGTTCCCCAACCAGCCGTTGGGGAAGTGGTGTAGACCAGACAGCAGAGAGCAAATTGCCTGGGACAGTTTGCCTTGGAAGACTTTGATACCCCAGAAGGGGAGGACCATAGGGACATGGCCAGAGGGCAAAGTTACAGAGTGGAAGCTGCAGCTCCTAGAGTGAGAGGGACAGCAGAGATAGAGAACCACGGCTGGAGAGACTGCCACAGGAGGGCGAAGTACCAGGAAGGAGATAATCCCACAGAACGGCCAGGAAGAGGAACCCCTAGCAGTGAGTGGACCCTGTTACACACCAAAAACCTGATCAATCTGATAGCATTTACATCAAGTTGATGAGTGTGGTGAGAGTAGACAGGTATATGACAGAATTATTCCAGATGACTGTAGAAGTGAGATGATGCATACTACCACTAGATTTGTTCAACTTGGCACTTGAAGCAGTACTGGATATAGCACTGAGAGATGAAATGAATCATGTTGCATAATAGGACAGTACATAACCTTAGATTCTCGGATATTGACCTCACAGCATTGATTAAGGAGGATTTGCAGAGAATAACTGACAAGATAGAGCAGGAAAGCAGAAAATTTGAATTGAAGTCAGCACAGAGACAACAAAAATTATAGCAGTTGGAAGACAAGAAAAAGGTAAAGATCAAACTTTGAGATAGAAAATTAGAACAAGGGGAAAAATTGTTTACCTTGGCAGACTAGTATCAAAGAATGGGAATTATGAAGACTAGCTACTACTGCATTTGGAAAACTCTGCAAGGATTTGGAAAAAAACTTAGATGAAAACAAAAATCAGCATATGAGACAACTGTCACATCAGTACTGTTGTATGGGTTAGAATGCTGGAATATGACAAAAGCTGATGGATGAAAGTTTGAGTGAAATACCAAGAGTTTCAAGACTACAGAAAATAAAAAATGAGATAAGAAAATAGTTATGGCAAGAAATAGCACTGCTACCGATAATTAAAGAAAGACAACTGCAGTGGTTTGGACACATGTCAAGATTGGACCCAGAAAGGATACCATACGTGGAGATACATACCAGAGTTACAGGAAATAGAGAGAGACTGACATTGGGTGCATTGCTTATATACAGTGAAGAATGACATTCAGCACAATGGTTTGAAGATGAGCAAAGCTGAGAAGCTGGTACAAGATAGAAAGTGGTGGGCAAACTTCATTCAGCCCCATTATTGTTATTGAGCTCTCTGACTGGGAATCAAAGAAAAGGATGTTTATGAAAGGTATAATATGAATCTTTGTGTCTGGGTTTTTAAAGAAAGTGAGTGTAACTAAATTTTAACTGTAAATTTTTTAACTGTAAATTTCTTGGCATATAGCGTGTCTAGCAACATCAACAAATTTTGTCAGGGAGTTTAATTTTCTTTTAATACAGAAGTACTAAAATTTAGATTAATATAATAAATTATTTCAACACAGAGTTCCCCCAAGCACATTTTTTTCTGTGTGGAAGAAATCTTCATAGACAGATGTTAGTCTTATAATCTCCTCAGGCACTTTTGCTCTTGTGGATTTAAGTTTGTTAAATTTTAAGAACATAAGAATGGCCCTACTGGGTCAGACCAAAGGTCCATCCAGCCCAGTATCCTGTCTACCCACAGTGGCCAATGCCAGGTGCCCCAGAAGGAGTGAACCTAACAGGTAATGATCAAGTGATCTCTCTCCTGCCGTCCATCTCCACCCTCTGACAGACAGAGGCTAGGGACACCATTCCTTACCTATCCTGGCTAATAGCCATTAATGGACTTAACCTCCATGAATTTATCCAGTTCTCTTTTAAACCCTGTTATAGTCCTAGCCTTCACAACCTCCTCAGGCAAGGAGTTCCACAAGTTGACTGTGTGCTGTGTGAAGAACTTCCTTTTATTTGTTTTAAACCTGCTGCCCATTAATTTTATTTGGTGGCCCCTAGTTCTTATATTATGGGAACAAGTAAATAACTTTTCCTTATTCACTTTCTCCACACTGCTCATAATTTTATATACCTCTATCATATTCCCCCTTAGTCTCCTCTTTTCCAAGCTGAAAAGTCCTAGCCTCTTTAATCTCTCCTCCTATGGGACCCATTCCAAACCCCTAATCATTTTAGTTGCCCTTCTCTGAACCTTTTCGAATGCCAGTATATCATTTTTGAGATGAGGAGACCACATCTGTACACAGTATTCAAGATGTGGGCATACCGTGGATTTATATAAGGGCAATAAGATATTCTCGGTCTTATTCTCTATCCCTTTTTAAATGATTCCTAATGTCCTGTTTGCTTTTTTGACTGCCGCTGCACACTGCATGGATGTCTTCAGAGATGACACGATAACTCCAAGATCTCTTTCCTGATTAATTGTAGCTAAATTAGCCCCCATCATATTGTATGTGTAGTTTTGTACGAAAGACTGTTATTCCCTCCCTCCAAGCAACCATTACTCTATCATGCCAAACCCAGTATTGTAATCCCAGGTGCACATTCCTTTGCTGCTGGTTTATGCCATGTAGCACATCTAAACTGCGATTGCTGACTGTTCTCATGCTCTGTTATCTCATTGGTGTTAAATTGGTGAATCACCTTTTCTTAATACTTCCCCCTTTACCTTATGGAGGATTAAAGTTGAGTTTATTGGATAGTAATTTCTAGGATCATTATGGTTTTGATTACTTTTAATTTTTTCTTATTTTGTAGTACTTCCTCAGTTCTTTGCTCCCTCTTCCCCCTCTCCCGCATTGTGCTTGTTTTGGTCAGTTCAATAGACAATTCTTTATAAATACAAGAATGCATATCCTCCACACTACAGAATTATATATGTTCAGGTTTTCCAGGCAGGGCAGGGCTCGCTTGATTACAACCCAGGCTGTTCCAGCTGTATTCTCCAGCCTGCCCCTTAAAGTGGTAGAACACCAAGGCATTATATGTAATGCAGTTGATGTTTAAATGTTTACCTCTCACATTTCTTTAATTTTCAGTAATACAAGAATAGAGCTCTAAAGCAGCTATGATCATTGCATTGACTTAATGACAACTAGTATTATTTGCTTTTAAAAGAACTACAATATAGTAATTTAGAATTTGTTTTTATATATGAGTAAAATATTTGCATTTAGAGTTGCTGCAGATTTCTTAAAGATTTTGACCTTTGGGGTTTTCCCAGAGTTTTGATCAGCACTAAGAAATGGAGGAGTGGATGCTTGGACTAGTAACTTTTGAGGATTATATATCAAACTGTTTTGTTGGGGAAAAATCAAATTCTATGTAATCATTTGGTTTGTATCACTGGTGATAAAGGTTCAAGTCTTGCACATGTGGTGTTATGTGATAAAATTCATCCTGTGGAATATAGGATCTCAGGTATCAATAAAGACTGTCATCTGGCTAGTCTGTTTGCTTGATGGGCTCATGTAATTCTTTTTATAATGTTAATTTCAGCAGAACTGAGTCACTTCAATTACTTTATTATATTAATTCTCAGCACTGCTAATTCTGTTCTGAGACTCCCGTGCTGTTTTCTGTGTCAAATGGCTGGCTTTACTTTCAGAATCTTAGTTTTTAGTTTGAACCTTAATACTAACATTCTCAGCTGTATTATGTTTTTGTAGGTCTCCTCTTCTGTTTGTGGTGAACAAATCTTTTATCATTCCTTCTTCTTTCAACACCCTTTATTTCAACATTAATCTTTTGTGTTTAGAATCATAAAATCATAGACTATCAGGGTTAGTAGGGACCTCAGGAGGTCATCTAGTCCAACCCCCTGCTCAAAGCAGGACCATCCCCAGCTAAATCATCCCAGCTGGGGCTTTGTCAAGCCTGACCTTGAAAACCTCTAAGGAAGGAGATTCCACCACCTCCCTAGGTAAACCATCCCAGTGCTTCACCACCCTCCTAGTGGAAAAAGTTTTTCTAACATCCAACCTAAACCTTCCCCACTGAAACTTGAGACTATTACTCCTTGTTCTGTCATCTGGTACCACTGAGAACAGTCTAGATCCATCCTCTTTGGAACCCCCTTTCAGGTAGTTGAAAGCAGCTATCAAATCCCCCCTCATTCTTCTCTTCCGCAGACTAAACAATCCCAGTTCCCTCAGCCTCTCCTCATAAGTCATGTGTTCCAGACCCTAATCATTTTTGTTGCCCTCCACTGGACTCTTTCCAATTTTTCCACATCCTTCTTGTAGTGTGGGGCCCAAAACTGGACATAGTACTCCAGATGAGGCCTCATCAATGTCGAATAGAGGGGAACGATCATGTCCCTCGATTTGCTGGCAGTGCCCCTACTTATACAGCCCAAAATGCTGTTAGCCTTCTTGGCAACAAGAGCACACTGTTGACTCATATCCAGCTTCTTGTCCACTGTAACCCCTAGGTCCTTTTCTGCAGAACTGCTGCCTAGCCATTTGGTCCCTAGTTTGTAGCAGTTCATGGGATTCTTCCGTCCTAAGTGCAGGACTCTGCACTTGTCCTTGTTGAACCTCATCAGATTTCTTTTGGCCCAATCCTCTAATTTGTCTAGGGCCCTCTGTATCCTATCCCTACCCTCCAGTGTATCTACCTCTCCTCCCAGGTTAGTGTCATCCGCAAACTTGCTGAGGATGCAATCCACTCCATCCTCCAGATCATTAATGAAGATATTGAACAAAACCAGCCCCAGGACCGACCCTTGAAGCACTCTGCTTGATACCTGCTACCAACTAGACATGGAGCCATTGATCGCTACCTGTTTAGCCTGACGATCTAACCAGCTTTCTATCCACCTTATAGTCCATTCCTCCAGCCCATACTTCTTTAACTTGCTGTCAAGAATACTGTGGGAGATCATATCAAAAGCTTTGCTAAAGTTAAGGAATGCAGGTAGTGTCTGTATCATAGTAGTGCTATGGTAGCAACTTTCATGACTGCTAGTGTAGGCAGTTACCTAGCTTTGAAACACAGAAGCAGCTTGTATTGTCATCTTGCATTTGCCCTTTCAGGCCTTGTCTCCAGCTATAAGAAGAATCTTCTCCCTCTGTGATTTCATGGGGGAATCCCCTTTACTCTTCTACTCCAAACTGTGTTGTCTTGAGGTAGAAGGAATATAGACACACGTGCACTCTGTTGTCCCCATGTCAGGACCCTGGGATCAAAACAAAGAAGTGACATTTTGCATTAATAGCACTCAAACACACTGTAACCCTTGGTGTGTTAGCCATGGACTGTCTTGCACATAGCACCACCATTCCTGGCTGATAGCCAAGTCTATCTATATACAGTATCTGGTTATAACCAGGTTTCATGAATCATATACATAGAACATAAGAACAGCTATACCGGCTCAGACCAGTGGTTCATCTAGCCCAGTATCCTGTCTTCCAACAGTGGCCAACGCCAGGTGCTTCAAAAGGAATGAAAAGAACAGGTCAATTATTAAGTGATCTCTCCCCTGTGGTCCCAGACCCAGCATCTGGTGGTCAGAGGTTTGAGACCCAGAGCAAGGGGTTGCATCATTGATGATCTGGGTTAGTTGCCATTGATATTCCATGAATTTATCTAATTCTTTTTTGAACCAAGTTAGTTTTGGCCTTCATAACATCCCCGACAATGAGTTCCACAGGTTGACTGTGTGTTGTGTGAAGTACTTCCTCTTGTTTGTTTTAAACCTGCTGACCATTAATTTCATCGGGTAATCCCTGGTTCTTGTGTTATGTGAAGGAGTAAATAACACTTCCTTGTTCATGTTCTCCACGCCGTTCATGATGTTATAGACCTCATTCGTATTCCCCCCTTTAATCATCTCCTTTTCAAGCTAAACAGTTCATGTGTTTATCCTCATATTCAAGGTATTCCATGCCCTTAATCATTTTATTGTCCTTGTCTGTCCTTTTTCCTTTTCTAACATATCTTTTTTGAGATGGGGCAACCAGAACTGCACATAGTATTCAAAGTGTAGTTATACCATGGATTTATATAGTGGCATTATGATTTTCACTGTCTTATTATCTATACCTTTCCTAATGGTACATAACAGTCTGTTAACTTTTTCAACTGCTGCTGCATATTTAGCAGATGTTTTCAGAGAACTATCCACAATGATGTCTGCATGTGCTGTCCAGTAGCACTGTATGGCAAGATCCATATTATAAACATGTGAACATTCGCTTTGCTAAAGTGTGCTCTGTATTTCAATGCTATTTAAATTAAAATAAAAACGTAGTTAATTGGTACTGAAAATGGTTTCAAATTATTACATTTTCAGTAACCTTAAATCTCTCAAGTGGAATTGTAGATATACGTAATTACATACTTTACCTATTGTGTTTATTGAATTCACTACGATGTAGTGAACTTGAAAGTTGGGACAAGATCAAGAAAAGAATCTCTGGTAATAAAAGCAGTTTGATATAAAAAGACAAAGAGAAATGGTCCACTGGACGTTTGTTTAAATTTTATCAGTATGGCATTAGAACAACCTGTAGTTCAATACATCTTGCTAAAACTGTGCTTGATCTTGTAGAGGCATGGGGAAGTATACATGCTCCTAAGGAGGAAGACTTTCTATCCAGCAAATACATTGCTACTGACTGGAAAGGGGAAAAATCATGTGCTCGTGCCTTGTTACACCAATGGGTTGCCCAAGGGTTATAGATGAATCACTACCACTGGCTTACAGGACAAGGGAGTCCAGAGGAGGCTCACTCAAAATTACCAGCTGCTGGCATCACAAGCCACACTCCAGGCTCTGCAAGCAGGCCAGCAATTTGGCCATTCCAGCCCTTAGGTTTCCTTAGTGAGGGCTTGGGGCAGAACAGAGATAACATGGCTACATCAATGGAGAGAGTTCACTCCAGAGTTCTGCTTTGGCTCCCTCAAATTCTGGACACCTGCAACACGCATACATTCGCTGTCTCTGTGGAAGCGGTGCCATTGCGTTCACTGCCTTCATCTCAGTTCAGTACTCTCCTTCTCGAACAACATTTAGACATGTCTACAGTAAAACCAAATAGAAGTTTATTGACAGAGCTTAAGATAAATATTCAGATAGAAGTAAGTGTAAGGAGTGGGAACATATGGTACAGATAAAATAAAAATATAAAATGCAATCTAGAGAATATGCTTGTTAACAAGCTCCTCTAATAAGGTATGTCTCACACAATGGTCAGTCCATATAGCGCTTGTTCAGTTGAGAGAGCCATGTAAGGATACTTTCTTATGGCCTTCTTTCTCTTTTTATACAGTCCCAGACTTTTTGTCTCTTTTCATAAATGGGGTTTTGTTAACTTCAGTTCTCCCCAGTACTCCGCCTATTCAGGGTCGTCGTCTTGGCCTCTTTTGTGCTTTGTAAAGGCTCAAGCCTGCACCTTGTCTAAACTGTAAACACTTGGCTGGGCTGGATAGAAAGATGTCAGTTGTTCTCACTCTTGATTGAGTTAGCTCTGAGACCCACCCTGCCCCAGGTGACCAATTGCACCTCCAGCAGCTTTGGAACACAATATTCTACATGTTCTGTAACTCTTACAATATTTTTTGTACATTCATCCCTCAATAATTATGACAACCAGTGATTTCTACACTTTCAGCAGACACCACACAGAGCCCACTTCAGTGAAGATGGGCAATCATAGTGGGAAATATACTTGTCTGAGCACGTCTAGATTAATTCCTGAGTATAGACTTGTAACTGTGTACACCTCCTGTCTGTTGCCAATATGGGGCACCTGAGACACTGGGCACACTTGGCATCAGCCTAGCTCTGCTGCCATTGAAGTTGGTAGCAAAACTCCCATTCACTTCAGTGGGTGAAAAATCTGGCCAAAGCTGAGAGCTTTTGAAAATCATACCCTACAATGTTAAAAAAATAAAGATTAGTGAAAGCTAATGGCCAACCGAAACTGGAATAGATAACTTGGGTAGGATGGTTAGGGGGCTGGTGCAACTTGCAACAAAACAGTCTAGAAAGAAAATGAGACCATCATAAACTATTTGTACCTGGCCTCCAACTGTCCTAAATTCTACTTGAATCTACTCACATATATCGTACAGCTATTTGTAAAACAGCGTGTAACATCAATGGTAAAATACAAACAAATCATAGTTATAATGGACTTCTTAAAAGCATCTTCTATTTCCTAGAGTGTTCTGAAGAGCATTTAGTCTATTTGATCACTGCTTATGGTGCTTGATCTTTAGAGGTGCTTGGGCACCTTGAATGGTGGGCCAAGGAGGGCCCCAAGGATGTGGGGGTGCACCACCATTTGCCCACTGAGGTTTTGGTGGGGGGAGACCTAGAGGACCGGCCAAGCAACCCCCAGACCACCCTGGTTGTGACCCGTAGCCAGAGCCGGCGAGGGGCACTGCGCCCTGACCTTGGGGGAGGGTACACCGGAGGCGCAGGACCCTACCCTGGTGGGGAAGGAGCGCTGAGGGGCACGGCTCAGAGAGGCTGTGGCCTCAGACCCGGCCAATGAGAGGGAACTGGTGCCCATTCCTGAACACTTGCAATTCCCATTGACGACAGCAAAGATTGTAAATGTTCTGTATCTCAGGATTAGGCCCGCAGACAATATTCAGAGTCATACCAATCATACTGGTAACATTGCAACAGGGATGCTGATTAGGAAACATTAAAATCCAATACTATTCAATTCTAGGCATACAGTAACATCAGCTCTCACTAGCTTATGAACATTTTCATAAAACCATGAGCATACAAACCAGATAATTCTGGTGTTTGCGTTTGCAACATAATGTAGCTGGAGAAGAGACACGAGTGTTTTATCAAACCACAAAGAATCTTTGTTTGGATATAAGTGCCTGCTGAGTTCCCGGCTATAATGATATCAATAGAAAAGGCAAAAAAGCTGGAGTACATTAGTTGCCCTTTTTAATAGGATTGCCAAATTTGGTTGGATGTATTCTTTGAGATTTCATCACATGACATAAAATTTAATTGAAGATTAATCTTTAATTCCTGAAGACTCCAGAACAATCCTGGAGGGTTGGCAACCCTACTTGTTAAAGAGTTACATCTGCCTATTTATAGTATTTTCTAAATTTGCTTAGTAAACATTACAGAATTTTAAAAAGTTTCTACAGATGCCATTCATGTGACTTTTTAAATCCATCTTAATATCCCTCTGTATTTGTTAGTTAACAATCTGAGGAATCTAATAGCTGATATCTGCCTCATAATTAAATCTTAAAACCAGACGAAGCATTTGATATACCTGTTGAATCAAGTGTAGACACATTTTCAGATGCAATAGCATAGCATTTGAGAGCTATTTTATATCGACTCTGAAAGTGAATGTACAATATTATATGTTCAAACAAAGACCATATTAAATGTGACTGCCATGCCACACTATGTAAAGACTAATGTCCTGCTCCATGAAAATAGAATTTCTTTGATATATTGAGGCTTCAGATGTGATAACTTTCTTGACATTCTTTAAGTATGTTTTGATATCACATATGATCTGATAGTCATCTGTGCTAGTAGGTTTGCAGCATGTGTAGCAATTACTCTGTTCTGTCTTCTTCAGTTATAGCTACAGCCATAAAGGGAGAACAGATCTGACTGTTCCCTGGTGGTGACTGAAAACTGACTAAACTGCTGTTCAGATTAAGTGCTTGAATCTGAAGCCCTTATTCATGACTGACCAAATCCTTAAATCCTTACTCAGCCATAATTCCCACTGAGGTTCTGAGTAGGGATGGAGTAAAGATTTCAGGTTTTGCTCCTATATGCCTAAATCTGGAGCTGATCTTTGAATCAGCTAGCATTTATGATGAGAAATTAGCCAATTTCCATAAGCATCTTCTAAGCATACACATGGCAGCTTTAGTGCATTTTTAAATTTTTATTTCTTAGAAGTTTGAATTGCTATATATTTTGTATTCATATCTAAGATACTTCGGTTTTATATTTTCTGCTTGTTGAGGAACACAGTCAAGATTTCATGCATACTACCAGAGCTCAGGACTGATATTTCTAATTTAAAGCTAATTTGTAAATCACATAAGGAGAAATACATCAATATAATTTGCTAAATAATAATGCCCGAAAGAGCAAGGGAAGAGGAGCATTGGCTATATAATTTTTATGTACCATTTTTCCTCTTCATACCAGTTTCTGAACCCTCTACATTGTCACCCTGCTAACTCAAATATTAAATATAATTTCATTTAAAAAGTAATTGTTCTTATTTATTTCTATTACCATGGCACCTAGAAGCCCTAATCCTGGACCATGACTACATTGTGTTAAGCAGTGTACTAACACATAATAAAAAAGACAGCTCTGCTTTAAAGAGCTAAAATATAAGTATAAGGACTTGTCCATGTGAAGACTTAATGTGTGGCAAGCCGGGGTGTGAATGTACAGTGCACTAGCATGCTGCACACTAAATTGCTGTGTGGATCCTGCTGCCCCACACTAAAAGTTCCATTGTGCACTTTGACCTTAGTGTGTGGCAGGCTAGCATACAGTCCATTCACACCCCAGTTTGCTGCACACTAATTCTCCATACAGCAAGCCCCGAGACAAGATTGTGAATTTAGGCATTCTTTTATTCGCACCCTATGCACTATTGCAATAACTTTTGTATGAAATATGCCCTGTAAGGTATCATCTGAAAACTAACACCACAGTGGTTGGTATCATTGTAAAATATATGTAACACTGATGTATGTGAAATTATGAATGCTCACCAATTTTATGCTTTAAACTCTGTGACTAAAAGGTGTTTATCAACTCCCCCCGACATATTTGGTTTAACAGGTTTTCTCCAGATAAAGGAAAGACTCCAACATCTCAAACCAAGTGTGGCCCAAATTAAATAGGCTATTCATTTGTATCAGAGTGTAACGAGGTCTTCGCTTGCCCTCACAACAAATCAGCCAGAGACCCCTTTTGAGAGCAATCACTAGTGCTTTTTATTTTCAGTGTCAGCTCCCACCACCTTCTATTTACAATGTACTCCAAACCAGCAACCTGGGGAACAGCTAGCAGGGATACACACCCTTTCAATTCCTTCCTGCCAGCCTTATAGCCCCTGGCTAATGAGGCCCACAGGTGCTTCTCTTCTAGCACTTAGGCATGGCATACTCCGCAAGCATCAATTAATGCTTCTTAATTGGAGCTGGGCTAACAGGGGCATGGCTCAGGACCTCCTTGCCAACACCCTGTTACACAGAGATTGTAGCAAGGAAAGAGAATTTGCATAATGGTAACCACCAGAGGGATAGTGACCAGCAAGGAGCTTTATTTTCCAGATCTCATGGCTCCTTTAATCAGCATAAACTAATGACCCTTATCTGGAGGTACCCGTCTGAAGAATACATTTCAGAGGTTCACTGAAAAAGTGAGGGCAAAAGCGGGGGCAAAGAACCCCAAGTTTTTTCACCTGAAACAAAGAAACCAAGCACTTCGGGCTTTGTGGGAGATTCTGACCAAGGGTGTGGTCAGCCATCTTGCTAGAAGGTAGTATGGTAAGAATCTTACTTTGAACCAACACTGTAGTTTTGTTAAGTCTTAATCCCTAGAAAGCATTTTTCACCTTCATTTGCTTGTAGCCATCTCTGACTTTGTCCCTTACATTTGAACTCACTTAAAATCCTATCTTTTTTTTTTGTTTTTCTTTTAATCTAAACCAGCCCAGTGCTGTGTTTCAGTTGTAGTTATTAACTCCCGTTAAAGCAACAAACTGTTTATTTAAAGGAGCATGGATCTTGTCCTATAACTCTGAGTGCACTGGACAAGCAGTGACATACTCTCTCACTAGCCTGAGTTAAACCCCAAAATGTTGCAAAGATGCAACAGATCAATACCGACAGATAGGGGAGTACAGGGAAACAGTGAGACAGTACTGGTTAATGTGATAAGCATTTGTATCAACATACCAAGTGGCCTAACCATAGTCAAGTGTTTTGTAGGTATCATGGCAAAGGGGAGTTTGGGGGAGTTGTAGGAGGATACTGAGGTAACTTTGTGGACGCTTGCAGGGAGATCCTACCACGCATAAGGGGTAGCATGGGAGAAGGCATGAAGGTGCTTGTTTGCAAATATAACAAATGAGAGTGAAGGAGGCTTGCATCATGGACTGATCAGAGGCAGCCGTCAACAATTTCATCATGAATGAGAGATAAGTAGGCTGGGGATAGACCATGAAGGGCCTTGAAAGTGAAGGCAAGCATTTTATATTTGATGTGATAGACAAAACAGGTAGAGGGAATCAGACAGAGGGGTGACATGGTCAAAGGGAGGGGCTAGAAAAATAATCTTTGCAGCAGTATTCTGAATGTCTATGAACAGCGCAAAACTGCATTTGTTAAGGCCAGAGAAAAGGATGTTGCTGTAATTGAGTTGCAAGATGATAGGAGACTGGACAAACGTTTTAGCTTTGTGGATGGATAGGAAAGACCGTATCTTAGAAATGTTATGCAGAAAGAATCTGTGAGATTTAGATGTAGCCTGGATTAGAGGAGATAAAGAGGTCCAAGTAGAAGATGACCCTGAGTGACAGGCAGGATGGTGGTGTTGTCCACAGTGATTGAGAAAAGAGGCTGGAGGAGGTTTAAGGTGGAGGCAGGATAAAAGGCTCTGTTTTAGCCATGTTGAGCTTGATCTGATAGCTAGACATCCACAGGGAGATAACCGAGAGATAGAATGAGATTTTAGTTTGGACTGGTTTGGAGTACAGAGGTAGATCTGGGAGTTGTCAGCAGAAATTGTAGTTGAATTTGTGTTTGTGGATGAGAGTATGTAGAGATAAGGTTTAGGGGAAGAGAAGGGAACAAAGGACAGAGACCCCTGCGCAGAAAATGGGAGGGAGGGATGAGGAGGAACCTCTGAATGGCACATTGAAAGCGAGATTAGAGAGCTCAAAGGAGAACTAGGAGAGAACAGAGTCACAGACACCAAGAGAGGACAAGAATTCAATGTTCAGTTGTATCAAAGGCAGCTGACAGGTCAAGGAGAATGAGGATGGAGTACTGGTTCTGAGATTTGGTAAGAGGAGATTATTGGAGAGTTTAGTGAGAGTGGCTTCAGTGGGGTGCAAGTAGCAGAAGCCAAACTGGGGAGGAGGTAGGATGGAATTGAAGGAGGGGAACACCATACTGCAATTGTAATCAGTGCATTCAGGTATCTTAGATATGAAAGGGAAATGGGGTGGTAATTGGAGAGGCAAGTGGAGTCAAGGGTGATTATTTTTTTTTTTTGTAAGATGGGAGAGACCAAAGCATGCTGAATGGTGAAGGGGAAGAGGAAGAGAGAGCATGAGCATAGGGGTAAGGGAGATCAGAAGGAGGAAGAGGAAGGATTAGATGAGGAGACCAGACGAGAACATTTAGGAGGGGAAGGTTATAACATTCTTGGCCAATTTTCTATTAATAACCCATTCTTAATTCCACTAAGCCTGCCTTAGGTGATGAGAGGATAATAGGAGGATTGGGTTTAGGTGAAAAGACAGCATAAAGAGGAAGAAGTTGATGCAACAATAATTATTGTTGCCTATATCTGGGGAAATGAGAGAGCAGGTAGCAGATCAGAATTTAGGGGGGAGAAGATGTAAATCACATTTCACTAATATTAACCATATCCTGGGCTAATATGATTCTCTGAGGCTTGTGTAACCACAGGTGAGTTTGCTTACAGGTCCCCCCTCTGTGCTGATCCACAAAACGTACGAGTCATAACCCCCAGCTACAGGACCTTGGCACTCTTCTCAAGCCAGAGCAGCTTAGACTTTTAGGTCTGGAGGTTCCTGGTTCAGTTCCTGTTGTGTCAGTCAAAATGTGCCGCTATTACTCCTGGGGCATTCTGCGCCAAAAAATTAAAAATTCTGCACACAATATTTTAAAATTTTGCAAAATTCTCCAAATTTTATTTGTCAAAATAACACTACATAATCATGCCAGTTTCAATTATTTTGGTAATTTATTTCAAAATACCTGTCAGCAACTATGTCTGTAACAATACAGACAGACACAATCATTCCACCAGGAGTAGAGAGTTAAAGAAGCCCCTATGACAACCCAGTTCCTGTTTCTCTGCCCTTTCCCTCTTCTTCCCCCCCGCCCAGAGCCTAGTTGGGGGACCAGATACCCACAACCCCTCCCACTCCCAGAGCCCATCCACGCCCCCTGCAGCCATTACACCTGAACCCCCTAGCTGCGTGGCCCACCTGGCCCAGATACCTGCACCCCCTACCCTCCAGAACCCATCCACACCCCCCTTCCCCAAATACCTGTACCTTCTCCACCCCCCAGAGCCCAGATGTGCCCCCCCACCCCAGTCCAGACACCTGCCCCCTGAGCCCAAAGATCCAGAGGAAGAAACAGCCTGATTACAGTCCCAGGCTAGTGTGGAGTTTCCTGTGTGCTGCCCTCTCCTTTCCTCAGGCCATGCTGGGAACTGCAGCTGACAGGAACTGTCCCCTCCCCCCAGCAGTGTCTTCTATGTACAAGCTGGGCTTTGCTGGGTCCAGCATCCCGTAGTGGCAGCCAGGAATGCTGCAGCCCATTTCTGTGGGGAAAAGGAAATTCTGCGCACACAATGTTAATTACTGCAAAATTCTGCATTGCACAGTGGCACAGAATTCCCCCAGGAATAAGCCATCACACTTGCATTCAAATTTATGTAGCTCATGATTCAGTAGTTTTGTGAACAGGAATACCCCATTATTTAAATGTATGTGCTTGCAGTAGAAAATGCTAGCTATTAAAGGATAGTGTCAGCTAAAACATGAAAAGTTGGTAAACAAATGTTGCTAATTTATTATTAAAGATTAAAAGAATTTTCGAAATATAGTTTGTCACTGTTTATGCTCTGTGTATATGTGGCATTCTTAGCAGCTTGGACACTGAAATCTATGAAGTTAGTTCCCCTTTGTTTATGTGAGCTTCATTTTCTTAGTCCTGTTATGTCTGAGTTTTAAACACTTTAGGGGACTTGATTTAAATACAATTGTCTTCATTAGAATTCTTAAAAAAAACCAGATAGTGGAAACATTTCTATTTGTTATAGGTCAGGGGTTCTCAAACTTCATTGCAATCCAACCCTCTTCTGACAAGACAAATTACTACACGACCCCAGAGGTGGGGACTGAAGCCTGAGCCTTCCCAAGCCTCATGGCCCCGCATGGAGACCAAAGCCAAAACCCCACCGCCCAGGGCAGGGGGCCAAAGCAGAAGCCCCAGGCTGGGGGCCTGTAATCTGAGCCCCACCACACAGGGCTGAAGCCCAAGGGCTTTGGCTTTGTCCCTGGGTGGTGGGTCTCATGACTTTGGCCTTGGCCCAGGCCCCAGAATGTCTAATCCCAACCCTGGAAACACCATTAAAATTAGGTCGTGACCCACTTTGGGGTCCCCGCCCACAGTTTGAGAACCTCTGTTCTAGGTTGTATAAACATCTAGTTTGGGCAAATCTGAGTTTAGTGCCATTTTAAAGGATTAATTTTACAGATACTATTACCAGTAAGGTTTAATATGTCTGGTAGCACCATGTTGACAAAATCAGACCCTAAAAGTTTCCACTTAACTCCCACGATGGCCTTGATTTTAATTGGCTCATAAACATTTCCCTTATTTTCTGTTTTTGATGAAACTTGGTATGTTTGGTTTCTGCTCACTATTTAATTTTCATGAAGATTAGTTAGGTGATCCCAATCGAAAATGCATACTTTTTCCATTAGCTTCAGCATCTAAAATTAAATTCCTATATTCTATGTGACTGCTTTTCCGTGAAGAATTATCCTTGTAAAAATCCATAGTATAGTACCAAATTGAGTGAAAATTTTTCTGTGATGCACTGCACAATAAGAAAGCTCTCTAAACCGTAGTTGCATAATTGATGATGACGTCAGGGAGTTGCTCAGAATAAACTGGGGGAGGGATTATCCGTCCGTTTTTTGTTTACAACAGAGGGCCTGATTTGTTTCATTGCTTTTCTTTTCTTTTGGGGCTTTTTGTGAGAAAATAAATGGTTTATTAACTCTTCATATTCTTCCTGTATCAGTCTCCCTCCTTTCTGCATTGATATTGTTACCAAGTCCTTTTCCTGGAATAACCCTAAGAATATATTATGAATTCTTTCACTTCCCCGATAGCCTGATAGCACTACATTTTTTGTTTTTCTTTTTAGCTGTGTCAATCATTGAACTTTAAAAATAATCCCTCTCATTTAGTTGTTCAGTGATAATTTCTTCATTTCTAGGATTACTCTCAAAGATCCACTTTACAACTCTGCATAGAGAGTAGTGCTGCTGTAGAGCTAGCTGTACGTTGTGGGAGAAAGTGAAAGTTGTCGTAGGGCCGAGTTGTCTCATCCACTTCAGCTACATGAGGGAACCAAAACAGGAACAAATGGAGGAGGAGGAGGAGGAGAATGCATTCACAGGGGAGTAATGGCTCTGTAGGTAGATTTCAGACGTTCTATTGCATTTTGTACATGGAGACTTGAGCTGTTTGTAGGGTGGGGGAGGTCATTCTTCCTGACATTGTCTTCCCGCCTCTCAAAGCCCCATACAATGTACAGACTAATGCTGATTCTCCAGCACACTCTAAAGGGAATGGGGGCAGTGGATGACAGTAAGACTATATTCCAGAGTAGCAGCCGTGTTAGTCTGTATTCGCAAAAAGAAAAGGAGTACTTGTGGCACCTTAGAGACTAACAAATTTATTTGAGCATAAGCTTTCATGAGCTACAGCTCACTTTATCGGATGCATTCAGTGCACGAAAGCTTATGCTCAAATAAATTTGTTAGTCTCTAAGGTGCCACAAGTACTCCTTTTCTTTTTAGTAAGACTATAGCAGCCCAGGTCCTATGACCGATTCTGCCATAGGCATCCTGGGAACAGTACCAAGACTCTGGGCTTCTGTGTAAATGCCTCTGCCCTTTGCAGGTATAATGAGATTCTTAAGGAAATCCTGTGGATCTCAGGGAATTGTTTTAGGAGGGACAAACTCCCTGCCCATTCCTGACATTCCCTTTTATCTCCAACGAACTGAAGGAAACTCTGAGCTGAAGCTTGAGGAATTTCCTGGCCCTTATGCCTTTTCCCTCCCACTTAGCTCACAGTACTAAATATGCCTTAGTTTTTCAGAACACTGCTAAAAGTGATTTTGTTTACTTACTTGTTAATTTTAGTGGCTTCCAAGCATTAGCTGTTCTGTTCAACAATTCTTCATATTCTGTGTCTACAGTGACAGTTACTGCTGTATGCATGAACAAACAGATGTCAGCTATGTATAACAGGCATAAAAAGAAAGACTTGCCTCACAAGAAACTCTTCCCTTTTCAGTTAATTCTGAGCCACAGCCAAGAATTTCTTAAATGATGGAGATGTTTAATATATTCTGGTTGTGAGGGATTCTTCTTCACTTCTGTACTTGAAAAGCAGAATTTCTTAGATCTTATGTTTTACATAGATATCTCTAGAGAGCTATTTAATGCTTGAAGTGCTCCCTGCATTTTACTATCAAGTGACTGCCTGAAAAGCACTAAACGTATAAGACAGCAATAGGCCGGGTGACCAGATGTCCTGTTTTTAAAGGGATATTTCTGTATGTAAGCCCTCCTGCAGGTGTACCAACTTTTTCTTAAAAACAGGCAAATTGTCCCATATTTTCTGTCTCCCTCACATCAGTACTGGTGTGTCCTGCTGCTGGCCAAATCCCTGCTTGTGAGCTGCTCACCCACCAGTGGTGAGTGGGGTGGTCCAGTGGCCAACAATGGGGGTGGGTATGCAAGGCTGGTGGTGGGGCGAAGAGGTAGAATGCGGGGCCAGCCGCTTCCCCTTATGGTCTGTCAGCACAGGCCCTGCTGTGTGCCGGGTCTCAGCCAGCAGGACCCCGTCCCATGTCCGGCTGGTACTGGCTGCAAGGTGCGGTGGTTGATGAGTGTGGGCAGGTGCCAGGCAGCGGCCGGTTACATGTCATCTCTGCTGCCCACCCATCAACCCTTTACGTGCTCCCCTTCTTGCTGTCTTCTCCCTGCTTTGCCCCTTCACCCCCCTCCCAACCCCGGTGCTCCTCCATATTCCCACCCCGGTGAGGCGTGTCCCGCTCCCAGCGCCGTGTGGAGAGCCAGCCCCTAGTCAGCGTCGTCAGCTTACCACACAACCTGGCCTGCAGGCTCCTTCCTTCCCCCACTGCCTCTGGCTGGACTAGCACCCTGGGAAAGCCCAAGACCCTCCAGCTCAGGGTTCTGGCCAGGAGGAGCCAAGTCCTTTATGTGCCAAAGCCCTGCACAGTGATTGCACAAGGAAGCGATTTCCAGCCTGTTCGCGCCCCAGCCCTGCAGGCTCCACAGCAGCCCCATGGGCAGGGGCTTAGCACCTTCAACATCCCCCTCCCAACCCTGGGTCCTGCCCACAGGGAGCGCGGGGCTGCTCCATTCCCTAGGCACCCTCCCCTGCTGAGCCACTTCTCTGGCAAGGTTCGCTGAAGCCCCAGCAGTCAGGTTCCCTGGGCCCTGGTGCACAATGCATCCTTAGGGCTTAACCCCTTCCTGCCTGCGCTGTAGCCAGGGGACGGGGTGACTGGGTTATATCGGTGGTCAGGAGCAGACTGGAGGTGTTAGCTGCCTTTCGACTCTGTGCGGGCAAGAAGGGACAAGCTGCTTCCAGCCACAGAGAAGTGCGGGATGGGGAGGGGAAGAAGAGCTCTGCAAAGATATGGGCCAGATCATCCCTCCTCTTGCCTTCCCTCCCCCTGTGGCTGGAAGCAGCTCTCATTCCTTCCCTCCCACACAGTGCCAAAAGGCTGCTGCTGGCCACATTCTGGCATGAACCCTGTCAGAAATCTGAGGAGAAATCTGTGTGCCCGCCCACTTGTTACCTTGGAAAGATTGGGCACCAGGTATCAGACCTGGGGAGTGTAAATCTACAGTGCATTAGTGCGCCACTCTCTAGCTGGCCATGTGGACCCTGCTATCATACCCTAAAAGTTCCCTAGTCTACTTTGACCTACTTCCACTTCAGAGAACCTAGAGTTGAGCAACCTTGATGTTTTTCTCGCTTTGAGTAAATTGACTCTGTTTCATATTCCAACTTCTCTGTGCATAGTAGATCAATATTGTCTTTATTTAGACAGTACTGTAGATAGATGACAAAGAACCACCACAGCAAAGGTTAGGAGTTGAATTGTCTCTGATGCTAGTTCCTATAAGCTGTCTTTGTATTTAACTACAAATTCTTCCTGTAAGCCACACTTTAACACCTTTAGTTGGAAATGAGTGTATCTGAAACCCAATAAGAGATATTGTACAGGCCATGTGTCCCTTGGGAAACCCTAAATATTGGTCCCATGTAGTTTCTCCCTGTTTTGGCAGCCAAAACAGGGAGAAACTACATGGGACCAATATTTAGGGTTTCCCAACTTACAAATTTTCTGGCATGGGCATTAGCCTATAATTCAGTTTGTCAACTGGCATAGCATTAGCAACTCAGCAACATGCAGCGATAATGCTGTTCTAAGAAAACTTACTCTGGAATTTCAATGTCCAAGGGTTTTAAGGCTTTATGGATGGCCAGGAGGGCTCTGGTTTAAGGGTACAGCTGCACTACATGATGTGCTCCCTTTGGGACTCAAACGAAACAGGATAACTTTGTGGGAGTGAGTGCTGTTTTTTTATAGCATTAACTTCAGCTGTGCTCCTGCAGTCCTCATGGAAGAAGGAATTTGCTCAGTCATGAGCAAAGGGCCAGTGGTTCTGGGAGAAGGAAAACATAGCTCTGCGTTACAGAGGGATGACCCTCATTGGGATCTAAAGGATTTTGATGTTGTGACCTATCATATCTTTCAATTCTGAGAGAAGCATTTGTCAGAAATTCAGTAAAATAAAACTTGTGGCGTTTCTTGGGCCTTCTGTTACCTTTCCAGAAGGTGTTTCTATGGAATCTGACCCATGGATAGGGCTGCTCAATCTAAAATATGTGGCATTTTTGTGTTGGAGTTAAAACTGGATTATTACCATTGTTTGTAATGGATGTGTGTGATGCTGAATAAACGGGTAATTGTTAACAATTATCATGACAATTACCAAAGACATGATTCATTCTTATGTTTTAAATTAAATCCTACATTATAACATTAACATGCCTAAATCCTGTGGAGGGTGATTTCAAGTGCCACTTTGAAATTGCATTTATCATTTCCCTTTGACAGCCTCATCTGCCACTCATCCATCTGCCCAGGGGATTTTTTCTGACATTGCAAATTGCTGAGTGGTTTGTAACAGCTGTAATTTATAAAGGAAAGAAAATCAGATAAATGTTTCTTCCCCTCCTCCAAATTATGGAACTTGCACATACAAATATAAAAATATTTTAAAACGCTCTAAAACCTTTCTGACAGTTTAATATGTAGCATATGCAGAATACATTGGTGTGCATCAGCACTCATTGGGATCAGCAGTGTCACAGTTTCAGGTAATTACAGCTGTATTCTCTTTCCAGGGTCCCTGGAGGGCATACACTGAAGGTTTCTGGCTCCACCTCTCTTGGGTGGAGACCTATCTATCTTCCTCCGGGTTTATAAAGCTACCTGACTTCCTGCCTTGCACTGTGATGTCTCCAGCAAACCAGTCTGCTTAAAGGCCAGCACCAGTGCTGTGCTTTGCTATGCTATGAACAGTGTATTGCTAGCAGTTAAGTTACCACACAAGTCTTTCTAAACAAGCACATTTATTTTTAAGGTAAAAGCATTACAGAGAGAAAACATAATAAAAACAATAAACAGATGTAATCACACTAAACATACTAGGAGTCACCCCTCAGTGTTACGGGGCTCTACTGGTGTTTCCAACCTTTCCACAAGGGTTGAGGTGCCCCCTTGGGCAGAAGGTCCTATCCATTTACTGGATCAGGAAGATGACCCTGTGTCACTTGAAGCTCATCCTTCTGTATCAAAAGACCTTTCTTTGTCTCCTGGTCTTTGGAAAAATCCATATTGAACTAGTATTTGCAAACCACTCAGGGGTGGAGGGAAGTGGTACCTTTCTAGCATTGTAGTTTCAGTGACTTGCCTTAAATACCCTCACATGATTTTTTTTGTTCCTGGAGGAGTTTGGTAACCCTCCATCTTGGCGTTGCATACAGTTCCTGGCCCAGAGAGATACATAAACTTAATAATATATGCAGTGGTGCAAGTATGGTGGTACAGTATGCCATACCAGTAAGATATTTATAGCTGGAAAGATGGCATACTGGAAAGACAGAGGAGGAGTCCACTTCCAGCCCTTCCACAGAGCTGCATCTCTTCTGTCTGCAACAGCCCCGCTCTGGAACCGCAGCGGGGAAAGGAGCAGAACATGGGGCTGCCAGGCAGCCCCACACCAGCAGCTCCTCCAGTGCAGCTGCTGTATTGCCCCCAGCCCTATCTTCCAGAGGGGCTGCTGTACAGACCCCAGGCAGGACGACTCGGGAAACGCAGCTGTGTGGAAGAGCGGGAGCAGTACAGCGGCCGCGCTGGAGGAGCTGCTGACATGGGGCTACCCGGCAACCCCACGTTCTTCTGCTTCTTTCGCCGCTGTGGTTCCAGAGAGCCCTGATCTCCTGGGAACCGCAGCAAGGAAAGGACAGAAGGTACGGCCCCCAGCCTGGCCCCTAGCCCTTCCATGCAGCTGTGTCTCCTGCGTGCTCCTGCCTAGGGTCAGTACAGCAGAAGTCTCCAGCGCAGTGGGAGGAGGACAGAGCTCCCCCCAGGTAATGTGGGATGGACATGGATCATGGGGAGGGGATAGGGAGGGCGCCGGGACCCCAGGCTGGGGGTGGGGCGGAGAGGAGTCACATGAGGGGTCACGCTGGGAGGTCATGTGTCTCGCCCCCCTTTGTGTCCCCACTCCCATGAGTGCGGCGTACCAGGAAGAAATTAGTTCTACTTGCACCACTGAATATGTGGTCCCCAAAGATACTGCATGAGATTGCAATATCTGTCACAAACTGCATAATTCATTGGTGGTTTCAGTGCTTGTGTGTAATGTGTCCATCCCAAAGTCATGCTGAGAAATCTTTATACCACCCCATACTAGCATGCATATTTTTTTCTCCCTGTCTTCTGTCCTTATCCAGTGTCACCTAATACATTGATGTGATGCACCTGGTACAATGAAATGCCATCTCCACAGTGAATCTCAGAACCACTTATACTTCTTTGTATCTAGGAAAACTATCAGCTCAATTGGTGGTTCTTAGTTGGAGATATTGTGCCTCAAGGTATGAACAGTAAGGTCACAATGGGGGGTTACTACTTCTTGTGTGAAGATTCGATCTGAATGCAAACCGCAGGAGATTGGTTCATATTTTCTAGTGAAATTACCTCCAGGTTACACTGTAACAAGACTACACATTAACAAATGACAGACCTGTCTAATGTGAAGATAATGAGTCTAATTATTAAAGGCTGGTTCTGATGGTATTTGAATGAATTTAAGTCTTGTTTGCTTTCATGATATGGCTTGGGTGGCAGCTGTGTGATACTCTTGGGTTCTGTGATCAGACTGATAGCATTAGGGAGCATAATTACCATGCTAGCTGCACTGTCATTAGCATGGGGCACATGTGGCTGAGAATAACCAGTCATTAGAAGTTTTTAAATTATAGGCTTGACCCCTTTGGTAAATGAGTCCTGGAAGTTATCTATATTCCCTTTTTCCCCAATGTACCTTTTCCTTCCCACCAACCTCTGCCTCCTCTTACCCCACAGTTTTTCAAGGTCTGGTTTATCTGGAAATACAAAGCAAAGGAAAATCACATCAGTGGAAGTAATCCTCTAAATACATTCTGTTTTTGATGCTTGACAAGTTGATATCTCTGATCTGTAAAGAGCAGTACATCTATCAATTTTTCTTTTGATAGGTGCTTGCTAGTCCAGCACATACCCTTAAAATTTGCACAGAGAAATGGTGGTCTCTTTCCACTTATTAAAGATTTAACAGAGGCCATATGGAGGTCTTATAATATGTCTTCATAGTAGTTACAAAATGTACAAACACACATTGTGTATGAAATTATGACCTATAGTATAGATAAACTACAATTTTCATAAATAAAGTACAGCCTGTGGTATGTTTTTCTCTGTGTATTTTTATTCACTCACTAATTTGTATAATTGACATCTTGGGCTTCCCATTCATTGATGTGAATTACTGAAGTTTCCAGATAGTTAAGATGATTTCAAATGATCTAAGACTTTTTTTTCATTAACTGAATCCTGGTTCACATTGTTGGTGAATATCTGACCCCCCAAAATGAGCAGGCAAGAGCACCAATCAAAATGCAGGATTTCTTGTCTGCTTACCTAGATACTGTTTTTATTCCCTCCAGAATTCCCCAGTCTCACTATGCCTTACACAGATTAAACAATAGTTACTACTGCTGCATCTTCATGGATAAAATTATCCTGTCCAAAATGTATTTCCTTAAACATGGCTCCAAGAACTGTGAAGGTGAAGAAAATTTGCTAAACGCTTCTGTTGCTGAGATACTGAATCCCACACAACCTTTTTATATGCAAGACAAGGTGGGTGAGGTAATATCTTGTATTGGAACTACTTCTTTTGGTGAGAAAGACAAGCTTTTGACCCACACAGATTGTGAGACCATCATGGCTACAACCACACTGCATACAATCTTTTCATTTGTCCATCTTCTTCAGCTTGACTGTAGTGGTGCCTGGTGTTTGTGGGATTAGATACCTTGTTAGGAATTAGTCTTCTTTCCTCAAGCTTCTGAGGGGAGATTAATTTCTTTGGCACAAAAGTCTTTAAGGACATAGAAAAACATTTTACTCTTAAATTTTCTAAGGTGATGGATCCTTATCAACTTTGGTCTTGTTTCTGTGGCCACAGTGAATAATGTTTCACAGAATAATCTTGGATGACCCTTTTGATTACCTACTAGATAAAGTTCTAAGGCCCGGGTTGGAAATTCCTCAAGGAATAGCACTGGCTCTTTTACTACTTGAAATGCTGCAGCTACAACAGGCATTTGCTTATTAGTACATATTTTAGTCAGTTGTCCACCGACTGATCATTCTCATCTTGCTATGAAGAAATCGCCCACTCTGTGCAGAAACTAGTAGATTACTTCATCAGACACCATCTTTTCTTTATTCACTTCTGCTGAAGGACGTGATGCGTCATCGCTTGCAGTTGCATAAAATAGCATTACATTCCTCTTCATCTATTAAAGTTTTAGGACTAATTTTTTTAAAGTGTTCTAATTTTAGGTGCTTCATTTTTGGGGTCCTAAAACATAGAGACATTTATGGTCTGATTTTCGGAGAGGCTGAGTACTCAAACTCCAACTGAAGCCAACGATTGAGGCACCCAAAATTAATAGAAACTACTGAAAATTTTGAATCTCCCACATGTGCCACATCTGGCACTAAATTTGTTCTCCCTGCTTCTGTAACTAATAATTGCACAATATCAGTGTATAAATTCAGACTTTGCTTCTTATTCTCAGAAACAACTCTGTGTTGCAAATCGCTCCTATAAAAATATCTTTGCTGAGAGTAATGTCACTTCCTTGGATTAAGAGGAAAATAAGACCTCTCCAGACTTGAAAAAGAGTCTGAGTGTTGATTTAAGGTAGCAAGACTTTATTGTGGAATAGAGTGTCCACACACACACCTACTTCAGAATATTTTATTCTGCAATACCTATTCTGGTTAATTTCCCCATGTAGATAGCACCTAAGAGATGAACAGGAACTCCTTCAGCATGCCATCTAAAAAGCAAAGACACCAGAGATACCAGAAACTCTCCTCCAAAACTCCCCTAAACTTCAGCTTCCATTCCTCTACATTAAATTAAAATTGAATGCTTTTTCCAATGCAATACACTTCGATTTATTTTGCCATTCTTCACACAATGTTTCAAGGAACTGAGTATATGTAATTTGCTTGTTTTAGCATATTCTCTTTGCCTTTAAAAGAGGCAATGTCCTTTACAAAAAAAAACAAAACAAAAAAAACCCAAACAACCATATCACTCCAAGAAGTATACAGGTGTGGGCACTAGTATTCCAGTTGGTCTTAATTTATACAACTGAGCGTTCTTGTACGGAAATTCGAACAATTCTACTTCCAAGGATGTTATCCCTTAATGTACCTTACAGTGGGAGGCTATTGTAAATATTTTCTCCCTTCACTTTTGATTTCACAGGAGTCGGAAGGAAGGCAGATTATTTCAGAGCCTTGAATAAGAAACAGGAAGTTATTGAATTGAAAGATCACCTTCCCCCAGTTTTCTGAGTAGTTGAGCAGAAAGCACAGTCCTAAAAATGGGTTTTGCTAACCGCTTCCTGATGGACACTGTGAGCAAAATTCATCCTTGGTATCGCACTAGTGAAGTCCGTTACATTAATACCTGGGATGAAGTTGCCCCCCTGAGTATAATCTAGGATCCAAATGTACTCTAGTCTGTTGAGCTGCCACTGAAGTATCTTTGGGAAATGACAAGAAAAAAGCTACTGACTGTTTTATTTTCTAGTCTGTGCCCCTTCTGGTCATTCCTGCCCATTGATTAGCACCTTGCTGTAGTCTCTGTCGTCTCTGCAGTGGCTGAACAAAGAAGGCCTTGAAGAGCAAAAAACTGAATGTTCTAGACACCTCTGCAGTGTGATTGGATAGTGCTTCATTACACTTGAATGAGAATGCAATGGGTGTGGTGGGGCTCAGTGAGGGAGGAGGGTAGCCTTGATTCTCTTAGGAGATGGGAAATACAGAATTAGCTTTTTCAAAACCAATACCTGAAAAATGAAGATTCTTGAGTGCCTTAGGAATGGCATGTATCATTTGTATGTGTAATTTTATTTTTAGTCTGTCAATTCCTATTGGATAAAAACTCAATGCAGCATGATGAATAGTCTTTGGTAGCACAGTATTTTTGTTAAAATTAGAAGTTACCCTGTGTACACATATTTAGAAATCTAAGCAGTTTATAATCTACTACACAGTATGAAAATGACAGACAATCCACTGGTGAGTTTAAGTTGCTGAAAATGTCTGAAGAAGCACTGATGAAATTGACCCGTCAGTGAGGGAAATGTTGATTTCCCAGTAGGCCATAGGTACATCTGATAATGATGAATCAGCCAGTTGACAGAAGGTGTCTGTCAAGCAATTTTGCCATACAGCACACATCCCATATAGAGTAAGTACTGTGGGTATATCAGTGTCTGAAGGAACATGGATCTTCGGAGTACCTGTAGTATATTTAATAAAATGCTGGTAATTTTGTAGTTTTAACAAACCTTACTTAAAAATGTACATAGAAGTGTTTGTTTACAAACTAAAAGTATAGCATAAAGGTCACAGGCTTTTTTGTTTTCGTTTTGCATTAGGTACCTTGACATGTTATTCCTGTATTTGATAAGTTGTTGTCCTAGCCTGAATTACTTCACAATAGAATAGCTGCTTCTTTGATGTTAACTTTAATTTTAAAAACCCTCTGCTAATAGACATGAACAGTCAAAAACAGACTTCAGTGTCTTAAAAACAAGTATATGTGATAGGTGTATGATGAAAGCATGATACTCCACTCTGGTTTATAGTGTGAGGCCAAAGTACAAAGATCCAAATGTCTTCTGGTGTCATATAAGCACTTTTAAGCACGTATTCTAGGGTAATATTGTTATATAAGGTATCGGTGTTTTGGCTAATGAGTATTGACCAATATGAGAATGCTCTCAGAATCATCCTCATCTATCTTTTCCCTCCATCGAAGCTCACCCACTTTTTGGAGGGCTCCGGCTTCCTTGATTCTGGCAGAAGGTCCAGCTATTACAGGAGCTTTGTGCAGTGTCTTCACTGGGGAAATTCTTCCCCCCAGACAGCTTATGCCTTTTTCTTGTATAAGGGTCAGGCTTGGACGAGAATCCCTCCCAAAACATCTAATGAAAGAATAATGTATTGTAGGCCTAAAATTTTTCTAAATGTTTATATTCATGTCATTTTCATTGGGTTCCCTTATAAGTAAGGGAAAGATTTTTGTCACAGAGGTCATGGAAGTTACGGAATCCATGATTTCCAGAGACCTACGTGACATATTTGCTTCAGCCCCCCTGGCAGGGGGGCTGGAGCTGTTAGTTGGCAGCTCCCAACCACCCTGGGCAGCAGGGGGTACCCGCAGCTCCCAAGCCATGGGAAGTGGGGGTACCCTACAGCTCCCAGCCAGCACGGGCGGTGGGGGGACCCCACAGCCCCAAGCCATCGCCACAGGCAGCAGTGACCCCCCCCCAGCTCCAAGCCATGGGCAACAGGGGGGGACCCCACAGCTCCCAGTCTTGTGGGGGGGAATCCCTGCAGCTCCCAGCTACCACAGGCAGACCCCACATCTCCAAGCTGCTGCTGGCGACAGGAGGGACCCCGCACTCTCAGCCTCCCTGGGTGAGGGGAAACCCTAGAGCCCCAGCAGCGGTGGGTGCTGGACTCTCCTCCTCCTTCCCCATTTTGTCATAGTTATTTTTAGTAAAAGTCAGGGCCAGGTCATGGGCTTCCATCAGTTTTTGGTTACTGCCTATGACCTCTCCCTGACTTTTACTAAAAATAACCATGACAAAATCTTAGCCTTACTTACAAGTTATACCATTAATACAGATCTTTGAAAGTGAATTGAATGGCCAGTACGTAGGCTTAAATAACCTCCACCGTCTACAAAAAAAATACAGGCCTGCTATCTGGCCCTTATTGAATATGGGTTTAACTCATGCTGGCAGAGCAAACACGAAGACAGCTCCACCAACTACTGCAGCATTGAACTGGAAGGGGAAGCTGGGCTCAGAGCTGAATGTGGCCCAAAGTTTGTAAAATGTGAAAAGTGCACATGAAGACACTTTCTAATAAGTATATCGGTGAATGCAGATCATGTGAAAGATCATGCAGATTACTTCAAAAACCTGTAAATTATCCTGTAGGTATGATACATTTGCAAATTGCTAACACTAAGTGGCATATGTTTAGTCTTGTCTCCAGGCGATTTTTAGAAAGACTGGGCTTGCTAAGTTTAATTTTGTATTTAGTTTGAGTTGATGTCTATTCTCCAGCGTTCTGCTTTGGTAAGACTGTTTGTTTGCCTGCTGGCTGAAATGCCAAAGGTAGCATTAAAAAAAAAAAAAAGGTGGTCAAACTTATGTGATATACGCAAGCTGTGTTGGTCCCAGGATATTGGAGAAAGAAGTTGGGTGAGGTAAAATCTTTTGTTGGATTAACTTCTGTTGGTGAGAGAGACAAGCTTTTGAGCTTACACAGAGCTCTTCTAGAGTAAGTTGGTCCAATAAAAGATATTACCTTTATGGAACATATATGAGGCACAAATGTGCTATTAAGCATTTATGCCCTTGCACCACTGAAAATATAGCTACTAGGGCCTAAATTTAATTTATTATGCTCACACACATTACATTTGGGAGCACTTATGAGGGGTAGAATACTTTTCTGATATATTAAAAGTCTACTAAGTCCATAAAGAAAAACTTTTGGAAGCACACTTTGCGCTGCTCTGATTGTAACAATTAAGCTCTTGAAAGAACAGTATTGATTATCTACCAAGGGGAAGTAACTTTTATTACAATATTTCATTGATAATTTAAAGTTTGCTTTTTGGTTTTATTTGCTTCTTTCATTTCTATTTTTGAATATTTTTCCCTAGTTCAACCTTTTTTCATTGACAGCCTTGCTGTGTGGAAACAGTGACTCTGAAAGCATATGGTAAACAGGCTGATTGTTGTACCTTGAATAAGAGTGGATTCCCACAGAGTAGGAGGTGTGACTGCAATGATTAAACACTGAGGAAGATATTTTATGTAAAAAGTGAAAAATAGCTCCAAATAATTAGTAGTTGTTAGTTTATATCTGTCACTAAATGCTGTCACTCATTTAAATTGTAAGGACTTCGGGGCATGGGCCATTTCTTATTCCATATTTGCATAGTGCCTAGCACAGTGGGTCCCCTTTCTCAATTGACCTGGGTGCACTATTGTAATAGATAGGATTAATAATTAGTATAGGACAGTGGTTCCCAAACTTGTTCCGCCGCTTGTGCAGGGAAAGCTCCTGGCGGGCCGGGCCGGTTTGTTTACCTGCCACATCTGCAGGTTCGGCCAGTCGCGGCTCCCAGTGGCCGTGGTTCGCTGCTCCAGGCCAATGGGAGCTGCTGGAAGTGGCGCGGGCCAAGGGATGTACTGGGGGGGTGTGTGTGTATGTCTGCTTTATCCGAATGAAACTAAAACCTTTGAACCTTTTGAGGTTCACTCAATACTACAAAATACCCTTCCTGTTCTTTGGTCAGTGTCTATAAAAGCTATAAAAACAGCTATTAAAATGACTTGAAACCCCTTCCTTTGTCGCCTCCCTTGTGGGAACACCCTCCTGCTTCCCACAATAAAAAAAAGCAGAGGATAATACTGAAAGGTCATTGTAATAGAATTTACCCCTGTATTCATACCCTACACACAATTGTAGGAATCTTTGTACAAAGTATGCCTTGTGAAGAGTCATTTGAAAACTCATAATTTGCTGGTCGTTATTGTCCTGTTAAAATGTGTGGCAACGTTGTATGTGAAGTTATAAGATTCCATTGCATGGTGTTATTAATACATGTTCCAAACTGAGGTTGGGAAACAAGTCTGTCTTAAACAAAGGAATGTGTGCTCTGCTTAATTTGCATTTAAGTAGTAAACAGTCATCAGACAGGAAGGAAAACAAAGGGAGCTTAAACAGGTGGAAAATAAAGCAATAGGGAACATCCTTCTACATAGACTTTTTGTCTCTTGGTGCATATCTGGAAATGTTTCTTGAGGGGAACTGAAACTATGAAATGGGACGGGACATAAACCCTAAGAGACACCCCGGCCATCCATCACATTCACTGTATCTGAAGCAACAAAGGAAGACTTTGTTGGTTTAAAATGGTTCCTACTTCCATAGTCCCATCAGCTGACATTATCTTTAAATAGTAATCCATTCACCCAAGGAGTTAGAACTCCCATGGCTATCACCTACAAAATGAATCCTTGATTTTGCTGGCTGGATGGTTTATGGAAGATATGGGGTTTTTGCTTCCCTTGCTAAGTTTGCTAGGTGTTTAAAAGCTTACACTTTAATCCATATTTTTGCTGAACAACATTGTCTTTTTGACACATCAGTTTCCCATATCTCTGTTTTCAATATATAAAATTAAGAGACTCTGTTAATTTAAATCTGTAGGTTAGGTGCATATGTGACAAAATATAGTTATAATGCTTATGGAAAACTGAGTCATAATGCTCCTTGAACAGAAAATGAATAAAAGCATGAATGCAGCTTTAGCCAATAATCTTTGAAACTGAAAAGCCTGGAGTGTGATCCTGTTGAGTGTGATCCTATTATAATAGTAATAGACAGAATACTACATCATAGCAGAATAACAAAAGAACATAGCTAATTCAATACCAAGAAATAAACTGTTTTAAGGAATTAAAATAGTCCTGTGGAAAATGGATTGGTTTATTACAGCATACATAGACACAAAAGACACACATAGTGTGTTTTTTCTTGTATTTTAACAAAAACTATTGGTAATGTGTGGAAGTAATTGTTATTGTGGTGTGGGACACGATTAAAACATGATAGTCCCTTAAAACAACTGATCTTGGTGTTAATGGGACTAAGTTTCCAAACAATGCTATTGCCTGCATTAGTCCAAGTTAACTAACTGCTGTTTCTTAACCTACCAACTCACCCACCCTACGAGCCCTCTAGCTCTCTTTTCTCCCACAAGACTTAAGGTGTCTCAGGATTCATACTAGATTCGAATTAAAGCTCTAGCTAGACTGTTGGGCTGGCCCATAGCATCCTTGTAGGAGGAAAGTACCAAAGAAACCCACCACATTTAGCATTTAATTAAAGGGAAACTACACAAAAGTAAGGAATCTGGTTCACAAGAAGGAAATCCCTGCAAACTGCATAGAAACTATTTAAAAACTCCGTAATAGAGGCTCAAACTAAATGTATACCCCAAATCCAAATGGGAAAAAAAATGCCACAGTGGCTAAACACCAGAGAAAAGAGGTGATTAAGACAAAAGGAATTGGAAGTCAAATTCTACTGAGGAAAATAGAAAGGAGCAAAAACTATGGCAAGTCAAGTGTAAAAGTATAATTAGGCAGGTTCAAAAAGAATGTAAAAAGCAACTTGCAAAAGACACAAAAACTAACAGCAATTTTTTAGAGTACATCAGAAGTAGGAAGTCTCCCAAATGATCAGTGGGTGCTACTGGAGGACCATGGTGTTAAACGGGCACTCAAGGAACTCAAGGTCATTACAGAGACACTAAACAAATTATTTCCATTGGCCTTCACTTGAGAGGATGTGAAGGCGATTTCCACACCTGAGACATTCTTTTTAGGTGGCAGATCTGAGGAAATATCCTAGATTGAAATGTCAATAGAGGAGGGTTAGAACAAATTGATAAATTAAACAGTAGAGACAAAGTGGTGCGACAGATTTCTGTTACTAATCTGCCTGAGGCATCCGGTGATCAGGCTGAGGCCACAGGATCTTTAAGGGAGGAGATGATGTAACACACCAAGTGTCTAAATTTTAAAGCTTTATTGACAAAATAATAACAGCAGAGAGTGATGGGTATTTCCCATGTCACTCAGAGGAAGGAAGGAAGCGTTAGTGTCCCGAGCCCTAACCCACTTTCATACTCTCACATTCACTACCTGAGGCTGGCCAGGTCTGGATGTAATGTAAGAAGAAGAGGGGGAAGGGTGGACGGGAGTTCTATCCTGTGCGCACAGGTCCTCCAGGGTCCGCTGTGATCTCCGAATTACTCCAGCTCTCAGGAGGGTCTTAAGTCCTGGATTTCTTTGGGGGTGTTCCATTCCACAACCTCTGTTCCTGGTGCTAATTGTGCCAGTCCAAACCAGCTTTCTGTGGTCGTCTTCGCTTTCCCAAAACTCTATCTCAATGTCTATTCGACATTGGTGAGGCCTCATCTGGAGTACTGTGTCCAGTTTTGGGCCCCACACTTCAAGAAGGATGTGGATAAATTGGAGAGAGTCCAGCGAAGGGCAACAAAAATGATTAGGGGACTGGAACACATGAGTTATGAGGAGAGGCTGAGGGAGCTGGGATTGTTTAGCCTGCAGAAGAGAAGAATGAGGGGGGATCTGATAGCTGCTTTCAACTACCTGAAAGGGGGTTCCAAAGAGGATGGCTCTAGACTGTTCTCAATGGTAGCAGATGACAGAACGAGGAGTAATGGTCTCAAGTTGCAGTGGGGGAGGTTTAGATTGGATATTAGGAAAGACTTTTTCACTAAGAGGGTGGTGAAACACTGGAATGCGTTACCTAGGGAGGTGGTAGAATCTCCTTCCTGAGAGGTTTTTAAGGTCAGGCTTGACAAAGCCCTGGCTGGGATGATTTAACTGGGAATTGGTCCTGCTTTGAGCAGGGGGTTGAACTAGATGACCTTCTGGGGTCCCTTCCAACCCTGATATTCTATGATTCTATGAAAACTCAATTGTTCCAGGGACGCAAAGCTCTGCTCCCGCCTTGTCGTCTTGCCTGTGTTTTCCATCTCTGCAGCCCTGGTTTTTTCATGACTGGCTGTGCCTGAGGTGAGAGAGAAACTTCTCGTCTAGCGCTGTGACCTTGGCCTGAGGCCAGCGTCTTATCATCGGACTGAGCTTGCTAGCTGCAGTGTTGAGTTAACCCGTTCTCTGCTCTCTTTCTCCTTCCCCCTTTGGCCTCTTGCAGCCTGCAAAAGAATCTTCCGCTACCCACTCACACCTTTGACCCTCCCCAAAATGCTTTGCAATGCTTGCAACAGCGTTAGCAACATGCAGTGCTGATCTGCCTTCGCCAGGGGAATCCCTGACGTTTTGACAGTGGGTGAGTTAATATCTTTTGTTGGACCAACTTCTGTTGGTGAGAGAGACAAGCTTTTGAGCCACACAGAGCTCTTCTTCAGGTCTGGGAAAGGTACTCTGAGTGTCTCACAGCTAAATGCTGGAAGAGATTGTTTAGGGTAAGTAGTTAGCACATATTGTAAGGGACGATTCAAGGCAGAGTGGATGAGTCATTACACTAACTAAAAACTATTTCCCCATGCTAATTTTCCCCCCACTGTTACTCACACCTTCTTGTCAACTGTTTGAAATGGGCCATCCTGATTATCTCTACAAAAGTTTTTCTTTTCCCTCCTGCTGATTGTAATCCACCTTAAATTGATTAGTCTCCTTAAGAGTTGGTATGGCAATGCCCATTTTTTCATGGTGTGTGTGTGTGTGTGTGTGTGTGTGTGAGAGAGAGAGAGAGAGTGAGTGAGTGTGTGGGTGTTGGGGGAGAGTGAGTGTGTGGGTATTCTGTCCCTTTAAGTTCAGACAGAAGCAGGAAGCAACCAGTCCTGAGGCAGGAGGAGGGGGACACCCCCGTCCCCGACACAGCCCTCGCTTCCCTCCCTGGTTTTGCACAGCATAACAGTCCCACCCCACTCCCCCACAGCAGCAGACTGTCTGCTGCTCTGTTCCTAGTGCCCGAGAGAGCAGGATCCCATGTTAATGATTTGCTCTTTGCTGCCAGAGCAGGGTGGCATGCTCAGCTGTCAGGACTTCCCGGAGCTTTGAAAGGAGAGGGGAGCCTGCCTGTGTATCTTGCAGAGCAGCAGAGTTCAAAACAGTGAGCAGAGTGGTCACAGCAGGCATTGTGGGATACTGGGGGAGGCCAGTTATGGAAACACAATGAACAGCAGTATCTACATTGATGCTTTGTTGCTTTAAGTTTGCCACAAAAAGCTTTATGCCTCTCGTCGAGGAGGTTGGGGTTTTTTTTTGTTGGCAAAACAGAGTTTTGCCGACAAAAGTAGCATGGTAGTGTGTACACCTCCATTGGCTCCTTACTTTCCTTTGAGGATGAGAACTGATAGGTGAGATATAGCTTTGTGAAATGTATTTACCCACAGCTGACAGGGTGTTTTTGGCTTTTATCATTTTCCTATGTTTTCATTTGAGGGTATAGTGATTGTCTGGTTTCACTCACAAAACCTGCAGGCATATCTCCACTGCTACAATGACTAACACCCCCCACAACACACCTTTCAAGAGGCATGCATAGGATTCATGGATATCACAACATGTGGCATACCTAAGCCCCTACGTTTTCAGTTTAAACCGATTTTTACCAAAAATATCCCAGGTTTTACAAAACGTATCATTGGGTTTTTTTCCAATTTTTACCCTACTTTTTGTGTTCAAATGTATAAAATAACTTTTTTTATTAGGAAAATACAATACATTGCATGATATCTATGTATTAACATAATACATATGTCTGTGTGTATATACAAACCTGCCTGTTGAAGTAAGGCTATGTATTAGTCTAATAGATACACACAATAAACAAACAGGCATGCATGTAAGCTCTGACGTGTGTGCACACCTGAATGTACTGATGAATCTCATGCCCATCACGTATAAATTTCAAGCTGTTAGCAGGTAATGGATAAATATTTGACACACTAAAATGGGAAGAAAATGAAAATCTGCATCACAATATGTTTCAGAACATAAGGAAGTCATTGAAAGTTTTTAAAAAAACAAACAGGAGAAAAGAATGAAATTGAGAGTATGCACTGCAAATGGTGTAGCATCGAAGTTGACACTCAGGCTGTCCGGATTAAAGAACATTTGGAAAGAAACAAGAAAACACTGGAATCAGCATTCATCCAGGGACTGCAGAAAGAGCAAGATCAACACACTGTAGTAAGTGAATTTGTACGTATCCCTCTACTTTTCCGGGCAGCCACTGGACCTTGCCGATGGTCCTTTGGGGGACTTTCTATGATATTTCTGTCCGGCTACAAAATCCTTACCAAATTCAGTCAATCTAACCAAGAAATATTTGGAGGAGAAATGATGTTGCTTTGATCAACAAAATTAAAGAGATGTTGTCTGAAATATAGTTCTTCAATTTTTGATGAATTGCCAGATGTTCTTGAAAGCCCCATGTTGGTGATTTTGTTCTCGTTGTTGTTGTGAAGAAGCCTGAACTCATTTTGGCAGTTTTGGAGTTTGTAAAGTCAACAAACAGTCAAACAATTGCAACTTGTGTCAGTAAAACTTTAAATGAATATGCACTTACCTGGAAGGATGTGGCAACAGTGACTTCCTACTTGGCTTCTTATGGCGCAAAGTTCACACAAGATGTAAAGCTGAATGAAAAACCTGAATTGCTTAGTTTGTCTTGCCCAGCTCACCTGCTGCACATTGCTGTCTCTTTGCAACAGGTGTTCCCCAAATGGCTGACTTTTAAAAGTTTCTAATAGATACTGGTGCAGTTTCAAGTGTAAGCAGTGTCAGGATGAGCTCCACCCTGACATCTGGTGGTGAGGTGTGGCAAGTTGTGGAAAAGAACTTCAGGGGCCGATCTCATTTGCATAGGCACACCCACCACGCCTAGAATGAGACCATAGCTGCCCAAATGGTCACTTTGGCTGCTGTGGGATCCCCAGTGTCTCTGTTATTGGGGCAGGAAGAATAAATTGCTATTACCCTGATTATGGGAACTGTGCTTGGAACTGTACGTGGCCTTTTGTTATGATGGAGGGATTCACCATCAACTAAGTAGCACTCGCTAGGCAAGGGTCATGGGTTCCAAAACTGTGTGAATGGAGAGAGGCTGGGGACAAGTATTAATACTTGGTGGCATGGGCCCCTTGGTGAGGGCCTTACATGCTGATTGCACTTCCTCCTCTCTCCACTGTGGAATATCAGAGCTAATTTTGATTTCATTAGAAGTCTAGTTATAGGCTGCTGAGCTCACTTTGGGCTGACAGTGCACCAGCACTGGGGCTCCCCTACTATAAGCTGAATTCACCTAAGAGCTGAAATCACTGAGTGTTGTGTTAAGTAGTGGGGGAGCCTGAAGATATATTGTGGAGCAATTTGCGGGACGGCTGGTGAAGCAGTTCGACGCGGAGCAGTGTGTGGATGGCAGGAGCTGCTTGTGGGCCGTGTGCGCTGCGTCTTGCCGCTGGGAGCTGCGGCCCTTTCGCCGCACGTGGCCGAGTCCTGCCGCGCTTCCCCCGGCGGCGCCTGACTCTCGCTGGCCCGGCCCGGCCCCGCACCTCTGCCCGCCATGCTGGTGCTCTTCGAGACCGCGGCCGGCTACGCCGTCTTCAAGGTCCTAGATGAGAAGAAGCTCCAGGAAGTTGACAGTTTATGGAGAGAATTTGAAACACCTGAAAAGGCAAATAAAATAGTGAAGTTGAAACACTTTGAAAAGTTTCAGGACACAACAGAAGCACTTGCTGCATCCACAGCTCTGGTTGAGGGCAAGCTCAGCAAGAACTTGAAGAAAATTCTAAAGAAGATCGTGGCAAAAGATGCCCATGAACAGCTGGCCATAGCAGATGCCAAACTCGGAGGTGTCATAAAGGACGAGCCCCCAAAAATGTAACCCTTCTGCCCGTCAGAGTTGGCAGCAACAAGGGCCGGGTTCAATATCTAGGGGTTCCATTCCAATAACACAATGCAAACTGGCTCGAGCCCCCACCCAGTGACCTGGGGCCAATATATACCACCCCCGCTGGGCGCCTCCAAGAGGCAATACTTCCCCTCTCGCAAGCACATAGTCTGAGTGTAGCAAAAGTCTTTTAATAACAGAGAGAAACAATGTGGCATTATGTTGGGGAAACACCACCAACAGGATTCATAACACAACCCATGAGCAAAAACAACCCCACCCCAGGCAAATTGGGGCATGCCCTTTTCCCTTTGGTTCTTGAGTCCAGCAACCCCAAATCACCCAAAGTCCCAAAAGTCCAATGCCCCAAAAGTCTCTGTCCCTGGTCAGGGCAGCCCCAGAGTTCGAAAGTTTATCGGCGGAGCTTTACCTCCCAATCTGGGTGGAAATGGGACAGGGGTAAGAGGCACCTTACGTGAGCTGAAGCTGACCGCCCCATGGCTCCATAGCGGCGCTTCGCTCCGCCAGCCGCCCCACGAACTCCTTCGCTCAGCTGCGCTCCGCTCCGCCAGCCGCCCCACGAACTCCTTCACTCAGCTGCACTCCGCTGGCGGAGCGGAGCGCCGCTATGGAGCTATGGGGCGGTCAGCTTCAGATCACGTAAGGTGCCTCTTACCCCTGTCCCATTTCCACCCAGATTGGGAGGTAAAGCTCCGCCGATAAACTTTCGAACTCTGGGGCTGCCCTGACCAGGGACAGAGACTTTTGGGGCATTGGACTTTTGGGACTTTGGGTGATTTGGGGTTGCTGGACTCAAGAACCAAAGGGAAAAGGGCATGCCCCAATTTGCCTGGGGTGGGGTTGTTTTTGCTCATGGGTTGTGTTATGAATCCTGTTGGTGGTGTTTCCCCAACATAATGCCACATTGTTTCTCTCTGTTATTAAAAGACTTTTGCTACACTCAGACTATGTGCTTGCGAGAGGGGAAGTATTGCCTCTTGGAGGCGCCCAGCGGGGGTGGTATATATTGGCCCCAGGTCACTGGGTGGGGGCTCGAGCCAGTTTGCATTGTGTTATTGGAATGGAACCCCTAGATATTGAACCCGGCCCTTGTTGCTGCCAACTCTGACGGGCAGAAGGGTTACATTTTTGGGGGCTCGTCCGGGAGCAGTCCTGTACCAGGAAGTGGAAGGCAAATGTAAACCTGTAGCCTTTGCCAGCCGAGGATTGTCTGATAGTGAAACTCGCTATCCCACCCACAAGCTGGAGTTTTTGGCCTTGAAATGGGCCATCACTGAGAAATTTCGAGACTACTTGTATGGTGCTCAGTTCCAGGTGTGGACAGACAACAATCCACTGACTTATGTGTTAACAAGTGCTAAGCTGGATGCTACAGGGCAGAGATGGGTGGCCGCCTTGGCTAGCTATGAGTTCAGCATTCAGTACCGATCAGGGAGAAGCAATGTAGATGCAGATGCATTGTCCAGGCGTCCGCAGGCTCCAGAAGTTGCTGTGATACCCACAGATGGAGTGAGAGCTATTTGCAGTGTGAGTCGCCGAGAGCCAGAGGCCCGTGAAGACTTTCAGGGATGTGTTGCAGAAGCTTTGGGCCTGCCCCCTGAATGCATGCCTTCTGCTTCGGTGAACTATATTGCATTAGACCAATCTCCTTTGCCCATGCTCAATGCGGCTGACTGGCAAGAAGCCCAGCGGCAAGATATTGACATTCGTGATACACTACTTGCCAAAAGGGAGGGGCGAAGCCCAACTGCGGTTGTCCCACCTAACCCGGAGGGTAAACTACTATTGAGAGAATGGACCAAACTAAAACTGATTCAGGGAGTGCTACACCGAATGACCACTGACCCTTTACAAAAACAACGAGCACAACTAGTACTGCCAAAAAAGTACAGAGCCCTGGCCATGAGGGCCCTGCATGATGACTTTGGGCATTTAGGGATGGAGAGGACCCTGGAACTTATTCGTAGTAGGTTCTATTGGCCCCGAATGGCTGAAGATGTTCGCAGGAAATGTGAGACTTGCGCTCGATGTGTTCAAAGGAAAACTCTGCCCACGAGGGCTGCATATCTCAAGAACATCACCAGCAACAAACCTTTGGAGTTGGTATGCATTGATTTCTTGTCTGTAGAGGTAGACAAGAGGAATGTTGGAAACATTCTAGTAGTGACTGACCATTTTACACGGTATGCACAAGCATATCCCACACGTGATCAGAGGGCCACCACCGTTGCTCGAGTATTGTGGGACAAATATTTCTCAGTCTATGGATTCCCGGCTCGGATACACTCTGATCAGGGGCGGGATTTTGAGAGTCACCTTCTGAAGGAGGTGCTGAAGATAGCAGGAATTAAAAAGTCTAGGACAACGCCTTATCACCCCCAAGGTGATCCTCAGCCAGAGAGGTTCAATCGAACCCTATTAGATATGTTGGGAACTTTGCGACCAGAGCAGAAGGCAACCTGGAGCCAGCATGTCGCATTTCTGGTGCATGCCTACAATGCCACAAAGAACGATGCTACGGGAGTCACCCCATATCTCTTGATGTTTGGGCGAGAACCAAGATTACCCATAGACTTGTGCTTTGGTGTATCAGAGGATGGAGATAGCTATGAAACTCATCAGCAATATGTATCCCGACTAAGAGAAAAGCTGCGGGATGCTTATCGCTTAGCTACCGCTGCGGCTCGGAAGAACGCAGACCGCAACAAACATCGATATGATGCTAGAGTGCGTTCGCAGGAGCTCCAGCCGGGGGACAGAGTCCTGCTGCGAAATTTGGGTATTGCTGGCAAACACAAGATAGCTGACAGATGGAAGGCAATACCTTACCTGGTGATGGAAAAGCTGGGAGATCTGCCGGTCTACAAGATCAAACCTGAAGACGGTCCAGGGCAAATAAAGACGGTGCATAGAAACCTTTTGCTCCCTGTGGGGGAATTGGTAAGCACCCCTTGTGAGATGGGCCACGGCAGGGCCGCCGGGCAGAACAGAGGTGCTAGACCAAAGCCGCCATCCAACACAGACAGTGGGCCCCCTGCAGCTAACTTACCCCTATTCTGCACATCTGAGAGTGAGTCTGAGGAGGAAGACACAACCCTGGTGTATCCTGGGATGGAGACAAGATTTCAGTCTCGATCAGCTGAACCAAACGAGAGTTCTCCCTTTTCCGCCCTAAACCCATTGGCGGAACTATTTAGGTCCCTTTCTGATACCCCGGTGCTGCTGATGAGACCCCCCTGTGATGACAAACACAGGTTATTGGACAATGGGGACAGACAGGTAGAGGATGTCCTGGGCACCTTGGACCCTCCAGCGTTAGAACTAGGAGTGCAGGGGCCTACGCCAGTAGCCGAGGGACCCTCCAGGGAAGCCTCTCCATCCGTCACTCAAGAGGATGTTCCCCTTACTTCGGCAACAGAGATTCTCAATAGACGAGACAGGGTGATAAGACCAGTGAAACGGTTAACTTATGATGCACCTGGGGTGACTAGTGAGGAGCCAATACATTTAGCACACAGGCTTGTGGAAGCTAAAGTGGGCTTCCTGAGGCCCTTTGGAGGAAACCAATGATTTGGTATAAAGGGAGTGTGATTTGTCGGGACGACAAAGTCTCGGCTGGTGGGAGGATGTAAGCAGTGTCAGGATGAGCTCCACCCTGACATCTGGTGGTGAGGTGTGGCAAGTTGTGGAAAAGAACTTCAGGGGCCGATCTCATTTGCATAGGCACACCCACCACGCCTAGAATGAGACCATAGCTGCCCAAATGGTCACTTTGGCTGCTGTGGGATCCCCAGTGTCTCTGTTATTGGGGCAGGAAGAATAAATTGCTATTACCCTGATTATGGGAACTGTGCTTGGAACTGTACGTGGCCTTTTGTTATGATGGAGGGATTCACCATCAACTAAGTAGCACTCGCTAGGCAAGGGTCATGGGTTCCAAAACTGTGTGAATGGAGAGAGGCTGGGGACAAGTATTAATACTTGGTGGCATGGGCCCCTTGGTGAGGGCCTTACATGCTGATTGCACTTCCTCCTCTCTCCACTGTGGAATATCAGAGCTAATTTTGATTTCATTAGAAGTCTAGTTATAGGCTGCTGAGCTCACTTTGGGCTGACAGTGCACCAGCACTGGGGCTCCCCTACTATAAGCTGAATTCACCTAAGAGCTGAAATCACTGAGTGTTGTGTTAAGTAGTGGGGGAGCCTGAAGATATATTGTGGAGCAATTTGCGGGACGGCTGGTGAAGCAGTTCGACGCGGAGCAGTGTGTGGATGGCAGGAGCTGCTTGTGGGCCGTGGAGCTGAGTGAAGGAGTTCGTGGGGCGGCTGGCGGAGCGGAGTGCAGCTGAGTGAAGGAGTTCGTGGGGCGGCTGGCGGAGCGGAGCGCAGCTGAGCGAAGGAGTTCGTGGGGCGGCTGGCGGAGCGGAGCGCCGCTATGGAGCTATGGGGCGGTCAGCTTCAGATCACGTAAGGTGCCTCTTACCCCTGTCCCATTTCCACCCAGATTGGGAGATAAAGCTCCGCCGATAAACTTTCGAACTCTGGGGCTGCCCTGACCAGGGACAGAGACTTTTGGGGCATTGGACTTTTGGGACTTTGGGTGATTTGGGGTTGCTGGACTCAAGAACCAAAGGGAAAAGGGCATGCCCCAATTTGCCTGGGGTGGGGTTGTTTTTGCTCATGGGTTGTGTTATGAATCCTGTTGGTGGTGTTTCCCCAACATAATGCCACATTGTTTCTCTCTGTTATTAAAAGACTTTTGCTACACTCAGACTATGTGCTTGCGAGAGGGGAAGTATTGCCTCTTGGAGGCGCCCAGCGGGGGTGGTATATATTGGCCCCAGGTCACTGGGTGGGGGCTCGAGCCAGTTTGCATTGTGTTATTGGAATGGAACCCCTAGATATTGAACCCGGCCCTTGTTGCTGCCAACTCTGACGGGCAGAAGGGTTACACAAGCATTCAAGTAAACCAAAAAAACCTCTTCTGTGATGTTTGTGAAGAGATCCTGTTTGAATGCAGCATTCCAGTTCCAGTTGTACCAACAAGATGGTTTAGTCTGGATTTGGCCCAATTAGTAAATGTGTAAATATTTATAGGCTAATAGTTCTAAGTCTACAACAGTAAACTGTTTAAAGTTTTATTTGGGGATTAGATATGTATTGTTTTCTTAAACTCAGAGGTGGCACTGTGTTTTGAGTTCTGTTTTAGTTCTGCAACAAACCACACTGAATTCCGTTAATCAAAGCATTAATCTACTGAATACTTTTTCCCCCGTCCTTCCATCCACCAAAATAAATCCCAATATTTACCCAGAAAAAATATTAATAGTGTTTTGCACCAATTTTCCGCTGTTTTTGTCATTGTAGCCATAGACACAGATAAATTCCTGGGGAAAATTAAATAAAAAACAAAAATGAATGGCCCTAGGTGTACTTCATTCAGTGCACTAACTGCCCCAATAACAACTGTCGGGGTACAACCAGACAATCACTATGCTCTCGAATGAACTCACACAGGAACACGATAAAAGCTTTCAGAAGGATTTCTCAGGCATTCTGGAGTAGTACTTGTGATAGATGCAAGAGCTTGGAAGTATGGGAAATTCAAAAGAGATTATACTCAGATGTGCCATAGGATTAGACATACATTTTTGTTCCTATAGGTAACCCTTCTGCCTGCTGGAGTCGGCAGCAATAAGGGCCCGGTTCAATATCTAGGGGTTCTTTTTCTACAATACAACACAGAACCAGCTCAAGCCCTCAGCCTGTAACCTGGGATAATTACGCACCATCCTCTGGGCACCGCTAAGAGGTAATACTTCCCCTCTCGCAAGCACAGAGTCAGAGTTTAGAAAAGAAATTTTTAATAAAAGGAGGGAAGTAATCAGCATTAATTTAGGAAAATGCCACAAGCAGGATTCACAAACTTAAAACCATGAGCAAAAGACCTACCACAGAGTAAATTGGGCAGTGTCCTTTTGCCTCAGATTCTTAAATCCAGCAACCAAAAGTTCCTTTAATGTGCCCCTTCTTTCTCCCTCCACTGCACTGCATTCAGAATTGGTCAGTGAAGACCCAGAGTTCAGAGGTGCATCTGCATGAACTCACTTCCCATCCAGGCTGGGGGGACACCTTGCTAACTCTGTTGTCCAGGCACTTGCTCTGGCATCAGGTGGCTATTCCGTACCCTCTGGGATGTCTTGAGGTCACACCACTTAACACAGATCTCAATGATTTCAGCTCAGTTAGTGGGGGAGCCTCAGTGTACAGACAGGGCAGTCTCTTGCATCAGAGACACTGTCCCAAAGTAGGCTTAATGCTTAGGCTTTGTTATAAGTGATTTCAGCTCTATGGGTGTGCAAGAAGACTCTCAACTGAGTCTTAATTAGCTTTGGCATTTCATACTGGAGAGAGAAAGGGTCAAATGGCATAATCCTTAGGCAGGGCCCACACCACCAAGTACCCGTCCCCACCGTCTCTCAGCTCCACTGGGCTTTGGCACCCATGTCCCCTGCCTATTGAGCGCAGTTTAGTTCAGGATGAGTCCCTCAAGCAGGGTATGCTAAGCACAGTTCTGCTGCCCTTGATTCACACAACAAGGGTAACAACACTTTAGTATGCCTGCCCACTAACAAAGTGACTTGTGATCCAGCACCAGGTAAATGTGATCATTTGGGCAAAACAGTCGCATTATGCTGAGCACCTAGGCAGGGTGGGTATCCCCACACAAACAAGGTCAGCTCCTGAAGTCCTCTTCCCCCACTCATCACTCGATGTCAGGGGAGAGCTCAGCTTACATATAAATGTTATATGCATCTTTGGGAGCTATGGTTTGTATTCTAGCTCCATGGGGGAGGGTTCCCAAGCAGGTAATTACTGCAAATCCTGGGATAGGAAAACCACTTCAAACAAACATGAGCACCTGTGGTGAATTACATATACTGGCTCAGATGGGCTCAAGAAGCCTGGACAAAGAAAGAACTTGTGGTAAAAATGGGTCAACATAAACTACTTGGGACCCTCATTTGGATCTAGAAAGTGAAATGAAATTCAAAGCAAGAGGGCAAAACAGTGCTGGAAGGGTTTGAAGGAGTGGAACCTGCCTGAGTCTCCCTGTGGAAGATTGGTGACACCTAGTAAGCTTAGCATGCATTGTAGATTGTTTAGTGTTTTGTGACATGTTTTCTCTGTAATGCTTTTTGCCCTAAAGTAAAAGCTTTGTGAAAGCTGGCTGATCATTGGTAACCCTGTCAACATTCCTGAGAGCGAGCAGAAACGGCAGATGCTGGACTAAGGTCAGACCAGCTGAGATAATTCACAGTGAATTGGAGGGAGATTGCAAGCCTAAATCCCCAGTCTACAGGGAGAGGTCCGTGAGTCCCCATCTGTAGAGAGGTGATGGCTGCAGATCATGGCGAGGGCAGAGGTGCTGTTCACCCTAGAACTGTGGCAATACTAAGTGAATGTGAAAGGGATTGCCCTACAGATGGTGTGAGAGAGAGGTTTTCAAAAGTGTGTATTACGGTCCAAAGTGGGAGCTTAGGGGACATCATCTCTGCTCTGCCCTTTTATGCCATGTAAAAGGACTAGGGTGGTGTAAAGGGGCTATAAAAGCTCTGTTATCAGCAGGAGAGGATTCTCCCAGCACAAGCACTGCAGAAGACAGCCATAACGCTGCCTGCTGAGAACCCCTTCACAAGTCACAGCGGAGGATGGTGCTGGAGGAGCGCAGATTGCTGGTGGGCCCTCAGCATGCTGCAGAGATTCCAGGCATCCCAGGGAGAGTGCTGTAAGTAACCTAGAGGGCCTTGCGGGGATCTCTGAAGTATGCTGGGAGCAGCTCAGATTTGGGAGGACACAAACGTGACTTAAAGCCACTGCAGCATCCCCCGCCCTTTGTGCTGTGAGTTCTGTGCTCCTTGTCTTTGAGGCACAGCCCAGAATCTTGTCTCTATAGCTTAAATCTCAAAAGAAAAGGGTAAAATTTCTTCAGAAATGCTGTTGTTTAACAAGATAATTTTGTTCACTAGTAAGTGGTGCTTAGTAAAAATTAGAACAAGTTCTCCTCCTATGTTCAGTGATCAGTTAGGTCCTGTCCATGAATCTGTAATGACAGACAGGTTTGATTATTTCTTCCCTGTCACTATGTACACCCATTGGTGTTTTAGCTACTTAAATAGCCAATTATATTTAATTTGGGTTGGGTGTATTTAATTGCAATCTTGCTAATCAGTTTTTTATTTACATTCAGACATTAATCAGGCATTTCAGTATAAATCTTAGGTTATTTTTAATGCATAAAATTAGTTGTAGTGATTTACAGACAAACTTTTGATTTTAAAAAACCCCACTCCTGCCATCCTTGTGCCATGCAAAACCTTTGTTCTCTTGAATGACTTAGATATTTGTTTTCACATTCTGAAAACTATACAGGCTAAAAGAGGGAAAACCTACCATATTTCCTTCCTAATGAAGTACACAGTGTGCACCTAGGTAGATCCAAATGCCTCACTGTATTCCCAAAGCTCAGATTCTAGCAGTGTCGTGAAATATCCACCTCTTCCCCTCCCCCCCATGTGTCCCTGCACCCCCACTCTCATCCAGTCCCTGGCTCAATGCTGTCACCCCACGGGCTCTTATGCCCCCACCACAGTCTGCCCCCCATTAGTCCTTCTGAACCCCAGTTTATGTGACATCCCCCCCCCAAGCAGCCCCATGTGCCTCACTCTTTCCCCCCTATACCCCATACCTCCTCGCCTCACCCTGCTGACGGGGTGCTGTGAGGACCACAGACTCTACCCCTCCCTTCTTTCTGCAGCTGGCTGCCTTCTGTTCTGATGCTACGGCATGCCCTGGTGGGCAAAAGGTAGAGTTGCAGTGCCTCTCCAGCAGAATACATTTTGTGTGTGGGGGTGTGCGCGCACGCGCTGGGGGGATAATCTGTGTGGCACAGGCATTCTGAATGTGCACAGTGATGCAGAATTCCCCCAGGAGTTCTAAATATATAGATGAATGAGAGGGGGGAACACTGCCCCAAATAAACTTAAGTTTTGAGCTTTGCTAGTCACGCAGCCAGTTGAGGGCTATGTACACTCAGAAAAACTTTGGATTCCCTTTGAGTATTAATATTTTAATTATCCGATCCTAATTATGATTCTTAACAATGATAGTGGGGCTGATTCTAATCCTATATTGATACAAATCAGGGGGGAAATCTATTAAAGTTAATGGAGTTACTGAAGTGAAAAAACAGATTTTTGAAAGGGATGCCTCTTTTTTACAAGTACAAAATTCTGAGTACTTCACCTCTAACTACTTACATTTGCAAGTCAGGTATTTAGATGTACAAGTACTTCGATATGAATCTGCAGTTCTTTGCAGAGCAAAAACGTGTTTGCATGTATAGATTACATCTTTTAGCCTGGTCCTTCTGAAAATTTACTTTTAAATGGGATCACAGTCAAAACTATACTATTCTACCAAACAAGGAAGGGAAAAATCTTATCAAAACCTACATTCTCTGTGTCCTTACATTGTAGGGAAAATGCCTTCCCCTCCCCCCCAACAAAAAAACTTAGAAAAATTCATGTAAAAACCTGCACATCACCAGTGTGAACATTACAGTGACACATGAAACCAGTGATGGTCATAACCCCAAATGATGATTGTTGGAGACTGGTTAGGGAAAACATTGTGAAGTTCAGGTACTTATCTATATCTTTGGAGGCCCCTCACTAGGCCCTGTAATGTCTGACACATAACCAGCCCTTCCTCCAATAGGACTGGGCACCCACCCAGTTACCTATTGCTTGCCCCTCTTCGGCTGGAAGTGTAGTGACTAGCTGACTAACATCATCTCCTATCATTAGAAATAGATAATTGGTCTCCTCCTCCATCAGTGGTTTTGAATGGCTTTGTCTCTTCCAATTCCCTGTTTAAGGCTTCTCTTTGCAATTCCTTCAGGTTGTTCCCCAAACCATTCTTCTTTCCTTCTGGAAGCTATAGTGCTCTCCTTGTGTCTCACAATTTCTTTTTACTGGTGTCTCCAGATCTCCTTTCCCTCACTTGGTTGGCAGCTGAAGCTGTTGTTGGTAGTGAGAGCTGCTGTTTGCAATATCTTCCCTATTGATTTCTGTACCTGTCTTTCTGCCTGCTACCCCTCGCCTCTGTCAAGGTTCCTCTCCCACTCTGAACTCTAGGGTACAGATGTGGGGACCTGCATGAAAAACCTCCTAAGCTTATCTTTACCAGCTTAGGTCAAAACTTCCCCAAGGTACAAAATATCCACCCGTTGTCCTTGGACTGGCCGCTACTACCACCAAACTAATACTGGTTACTGGGGAAGAGCTGTTTGGACGCGTCCTTCCCCCCAAAATACTTCCCAAAACCTTGCACCCCACTTCCTGGACAAGGTTTGGTAAAAAGCCTCACCAATTTGCCTAGGTGACTACAGACCCAGACCCTTGGATCTTAAGAACAATGAATAATCCTCCCAACACTTGCACCCCCCCTTTCCTGGGAAATGTTGGATAAAAAGCCTCACCAATTTGCATAGGTGACCACAGACCCAAACCCTTGGATCTGAGAACAATGAAAAAGCATTCAGTTTCTTACAAGAAGACTTTTAATAAAAATAGAAGTAAATAGAAATGAAGAAATCCCCCCTGTAAAATCAGGATGGTAGATATCTTACAGGGTAATTAGATTCAAAAACATAGAGAACCCCTCTAGGCAAAACCTTAAGTTACAAAAAAGATACACAGACATAAATAGTTATTCTATTCAGCACAATTCTTTTCTCAGCCATTTAAAGAAATCATAATCTAACACATACCTAGCTAGATTACTTACTAAAAGTTCTAAGACTCCATTCCTGGTCTATCCCCGGCAGAAACCAGTATATAGACAGACACACAGACCCTTTGTTTCTCTCCCTCCTCCCAGCTTTTGAAAGTATCTTGTCTCCTCATTGGTCATTTTGGTCAGGTGCCAGCGAGGTTACCTTTAGCTTCTTAACCCTTTACAGGTGAGAGGAGCTTTCCCCTGGCCAGGAGGGATTTCAAAGGGGTTTACCCTTCCCTTTATATTTATGACAGCCTCCATCCTCATTTTGCTGCACAGACATAACCAGCTAGCTGTGGAGAACAGTGAAGAGTAGCAGGACAGGAGGAAGAGGAGAGTCACCTTCTGGGGCTCCGTAGTGGCTGCAAAAACAGTATTTTGTGGCTGGGAGATAAATTTTGTACCCTAGCTGCTTGGCCCATGCAGGTGGCTTTCGGTGATCTTGGAAACAGGCAGAAAATTAGGACTCTGCTGGCTAAATCAAGACTACTACATAACTATAGCATTCAGAGTGATGCATCTTCCTGTTTGTTTGTGTATTCCTGTATGATTTCTAATTACTTGTCACTCTTTCCTCTACTGCTTCATTAATGGTTTCTTCTGTGTTTTATTCATTCAGTTCTAAGTAGTGAGAGATTTATCATTAATATTCATAGTACTATTGCAATATATATTTAAATGATAAAAATCTTTAAAAAAACAGAAAATGAGTACTTACTGACTTATCCAGCAGTAGTTCTTCTAAAAATTCATTTTTGCACTATTTGAAATATATAAAGCTGAGTTTTAGTTGGTAGTTTTGGTTTTTTAATTCCACCTTTAGTACATTTTATTAGTAACTGTCTTTGCATTCGTTAAGCTATTTTCTAAGTCCTCTGCCACCCCCTATAGAATTATAGCTCTCATAGCCCTTGGCCAGTAAAAACTGGAAACAATAAAGCAAGTGCTAGTTGAATGGGACCTTACATGATCTATGGCATCTCTTTCTGACCTACCTTTGTCCTTCCTAGTTGATCATACTAAAGGCTGGTAAGCATCTGCCATTTTCCTATGTGTGCCACAAGTTTCATTAGATTTGAGGCCAGTGTCTACTGCACACTTCAATAAACTTTTTGGGGGGAGTGGAAAATCTTTGCAAAACCAGAATGATGCTTAGCTAAATAGTTTTGCCAAAGCCTAGCAGACATAATGCACATCTAATTAGAAGAAAAAAAACCACAAACTGTTAAGTAAGAATCTAAATTAAGATTCCTAGTTTTTCCTCATTCCTATACTAACGTATTATGATCAAGTTCTATTCCCCAGATGTGTATATGTACTACATTTATCTAATTGCACTGATCAGATTACAAAAGAGAACTGTAGCATCATGTGTATATCTTTTAACTGCAGTTTGTCTTTTTACCCTTTCTTTCGTACATTATATTTTATTGAAAAAAGAAAAGGCGTACTTGTGGCACCTTAGAGACTAAAGTGCCACAAGTACGCCTTTTCTTTTTGCGAATACAGACTAACACGGCTGCTACTCTGAAACCTATGTTTATTGAGTATCGGGGGTAGCCGTGTTAGTCTGTACCCACAAAAACAATGAGGAATCCGGTGGCACCTTAAAGACTAACAGATTTATTTGGACATAAGCTTTCGTGGGTAAAAATCCCACGAAAGCTTATACCAAAAAAATCTTAGTCTTCAAGGTGCCACCGGACTCCTTGTTGTTTTTATGTTTATTGAGTTCACAATAACATATGTGTTTCTACTTTCTTCCATCCCCAGCGAGTTATCCATGTTCAGATGAAAGTCTTGAGGATTCTGACCAAGATTTTCCCCTCCCCTATATTCCCTCTGTAGGGTAACAAAAACTCTGTCTGGGGAGGAATGAACACAATTCCGTTTGAAATTGCCATCCTCCAAATTATTATTAAAGGATGAGTTTAATATTAGAAGATCACCTTGCCCCTGAAGATACCTGCTCCTTAGGACTCCTGCACTCTGCAAACCTGAGGAATAAGGCTGGCCCTTGTCTGCCTATTAAGTTAGATTGTTGCAGACAAATGTAAATTTCTACCTCATGATTTTTTAAAGAGAAAATACAAGGTGTTTTCCCTTTAGTCTGTGAGAAATCTAAATATTTTCTTCACTGTGCCAACATCTTGCTTTTCGCGCTTCCAGCTGAGAGGAAGACATATTATAGAGTTTTGTGTACCTTTTTTTATTGTCCATAATTGTCAGTGCATATTAATGCAGTCCCAGTAGTCATTTATATTGGCTGGAGACAAAAAGCACATACGGTATGTTCTCCAAAGGCTGGAACTAAGGACAAGCATCACATTGCTTCTTGAGAATATGGGATTTATTTGATGAGCGAGACAGTTAAATCAGGAGTGTAGATATTATTACATAAGAAAACAAATATTTGCCAGGCATTCTGGAGTGTACGCTTTTTTTGGTTCTAGTGAGGTACATGCGAGTGAGTTCAAGTGAATTTCTACAGAGTTTTATGTTTCAAATCATTCCCCTTTTATGTTCATTTATTTTTTTACTTCAGGAGGCCTTCATGGGAGAATGAAAGCTACTGCACCTTCAGTAGACTTGGGGGATGGGATGCAGGGTTGCAGAGAACAAGGTACATTAGTGAATGGATATTTAAAGCTTCATAACAGAATATCACATACTTCCCTGATTAGATCTACTAATTCAACAAATTAGATGTGAAGACTTGGGTTGACTAGAACATAACTAGCAATGTAATTTAATTAGCAACGCTGCTGGGTAGATTTAAACCTCGTGGACAACAGCTGTGGAGTATCTTTGAACTGCAGTAGATTTTTATTGCATTTTCATTTGTAGCTCTGTTTTGCTTTTGAAGAGATTGGTTCCTCTCCCCCTACCCCTTTTTTAAGAGGTGGTTTTGTTTTGTTTTTTTGTAATGAAGCAAATAAGGCCCTAAGGCCTATCCCATGGTTTTAATTATAAATGCATGTCACGTTTTCAATTATGTTAAACATAAGCAACAAAATATTGCATAAATTAAACTGGACAGTAGCCAACTTCATTTCAGAAAATAGCACAGTCAAGCAGATAAGAGCTGAACACTAAGCTACATACTTTATTTTCAAAAATGGATACAGTTGTGTTAATTTAGAGGGATTATATGGGCCCAAAGAGACACAGGTGCTAACATGACCCTGTCACTGTCTGATATTAAACAGTGTTAAACCACTTTGGGGTTTGATATGCAGAGACTTCAGTCTGCTTAGTACCACGGCAAACACACCATTACAAATCCTTTAAGCATTTTATTAAAGATACTGCAAAGAAGGAAAAACAGTTAAAGCATTTGAAATGCAAAGTTATTAACAAGGCTTTCATTTCAACGCATTCCTTGTTGCTTTTCTTTTACCTGGAAAGAGTCTTTAGAAGGAAAAAAACCCTTGTATGACCCATATTTAAGGTGGAAGTAATTACTGTCTTTTTTGGGTAAAAGAAGGTAGTTGAAATGGGTTGTTGCTGCTGTTATTTCTGTTTAAGTCTGATCATGTCTCCTTTAAGACGAATGGTTCTCAAACTTTAGTATTGGTGACTCCTTTCACATAGCAAGCCTCTGTGTGCGACCCCCCCCTTATAAATTAAAACCACCTTTTTACATATTTAACACCATTATAAATGCTGGAGGCAAAGCGGGGTTTAGGTTGACAGCTTGCGACCCCCCATGTAATAACCTCGTGATCTCCTGAGGGGTCCCAACCCCCAGTTTGAGAACCCCTGTTTAAGACAAAACAAAACGAACACCCACAAAGGGGAGTTTGAAAAGAACAGCAAAGATAGAAAATGCAACTTCTGTCTCTGATAAGTCTCACTTGCAGCCTGACTACTGGAAAAACACAGGCCAAGTACATGGTTTTATCTGCCACTCCAAGACACTGCACATTTCTACCAGCATTGGGCTGTGTAGGGTATTACATTTAGCTGCTTCTCTGGTTACAGGCTTACAGCAGTGTTGCAAAATGTACAGTCCTGGCTGGCTAAGCCAGACTCTTATTAAACAGAAGACAACAGGAGAGAGAGAGAGGAATGAAAAGGAAGGAAAAGAACACGTTTTGTGTGGGATGACAAAGTTTCACATCCCATGCAGTGTTTGGGATTTAGCTGGAAGTGGTGGTGTTATCTTGGTCCCTCACTCTGGCCTGGCCTGGCCTGGTCTGGTCTGGTCTCTTCAGGATATCCCTCAGGATTAGGATGAAGAAAGTCCCGGACCTAGCAGACAGTGGGGTGGCAGCCATGATGGTGAAGCCCACTCCTTCCCCTTATTTCAGTCAGCCAGTGTCCTGGTCACTAACTTTTCCTCTCAAAGTCTCCGTTAAGAACCCCCAAAAAGAGTGCTGGGTAGAATAATCCATTCCCTTGTTGTTTTGTCCATCAATTGGACCTAATTTCCAACATGAGAATTCTGGTTCACTGATTTCTGATCCCTTCTGATTCACTTCTTGTTTACCAGACATGATCTTAATACAATCTTTGAATCATATCAGTAGGTCTCTTTGTTTGTATTAATTCAGTCTTTCTGTCTCGCTTTTGAAGCTTTTCCAATCAACATTTGTATTTATAAGCTACTGTGATATCTTATGAACTTCCACTCACTTTTTACAGCTGAGCTCACAATTAGGGTAGGTATGTCAGCCAAATTATCCCAAGAGTTCTTTCTTTCCCTCTTCCTTCTTTCTACACCATGTGCCTTGTTGACTATCACTAAGATGAATGGTGATTAATTTCACTTTACTGTAATGTACACAAACCTATTAACCTATTAATGTACACAAACCTATGAACCTATTAAGAAATTGACAGTATTTATTTCTCTTCATCATGAACTACTGCCTCAATGCAATAAATAAGGGATAGACTGTGATTTAGCGTCCAGTGCTTTATAAAGAATTATTGTACTGATCACTTGATTTTTAAACTTTTTTTATTAAACGGATTATTACTACCATCGGATTGAATGTTAGTAACTGATCTTATGTCAAATCCCCAGTGATACCCCAATGATTTAAGAAGAAGAATTTAAATTTCAGTAAAAGAAAACTGTATCATAATTTTCAATAGAAATTATAAATATGTTTTTTATAGGAACATAATTTTGTAAAACAAATAAGAAGAAAAGGACCTGGCCTAAAAGAAGTTGGAGTTGTATCCCACTGCACTTTCAGAAGTTATAGCAAGTGTTGTTTGTAATCACAACAAACATTCTACATGGTACAGTAACAGTGGTTTCATAATAGAATTTATGTAGTTATTTATAAGAATTGATATTACATCTTCAGCATGGCTGGAGCATAAATAAACCAACGTCTGCTGGTAATCACTGCAATCTTTATTGCGCTGTTGATGACCCATCTGGCACCCAAAAGTGGGATATAGACTGTTCCTCAAAACCTGGTTGATTCTCAGAGGGAGAGAATACAAATGCAGGATTATTTCCAAAATAACTTTTATGGGACCCACCTCATAACTAATACTAATCATCGTTATTCTAAGTCTTTCACCTAGTCTCCTTGCCCTGACTAATAATCTCAGACCAGTGTGTTTTGTATCGTGGGCCTTCAGAATATAACTCTTAAGGGAATAGTTTGACCAAGTAAACAAGTCAGAATCTGATTGTTTATAGTAGTTGTGCAAATTAGTGTTCCCTGGGGTGATGCTTATAGGAATGATGAAAAATGCATAGCAGAATCAACTGAGTTCTGAAGGTAGGAGATAGTGATCCACCACTAGGATGGATATTTTGACTAAGTTATAGTTCCTCTTCTCTTTGGTTCAGCTCTTGGTCCTTATTAAAAAGAATTTTACTGTAGACCTGTAGCCAGACAGCCCCCCTCCCCCTCAGACCAGCATTGCTGGAAACACAGGAGGAAGCAGGAACAGGGCACTTAACATATATTCCAGCACAGCCTTTGAAGCTGTGAAAGCACAGGTGTGCTGCTACAATGTGCCTCCGGGAGCAGATACAAGGATTGTACAGTACAAGACATGGCTCTTAGCCCCTACTAAATAGGGTGATGCGCACACACCAACATCCTAGGTGGGAAAATATTTACCCTGATAAAAGAAATGTCCAGTAGTCGAAACTTATTGTTTCTCTCCTTTGCAAGTGTAAACTACTCTTGCGAAAGCTGGCGTCACCCCGACAGACCAGCCTCAATTTGGCATAAGAAAGGAGAAAGAGAATAAAGGAGTACAGAGGTATAAGTAGGGGACCTACAGCACCATGATTTTTGAGTGCTTTTCACTATCTATCTGCTGGTCAGATAAGTGACAGCCTCCCAAGGCTTCTGCAGCTAAGAGGGTCCCTACGCCTTGTCCCTTATTCGTCTTTCCGCGGAATTGAGTGACCGATCCTGGCTTGGCACCGCTGGAATCGAGAGATGCAAGGAGGGTAAGAAGCACCCACACCTGATCTCCTATCTTTAGTGTACACATATTTTGAAATAGAGCTCTATACTTTGTTTTCTTTCTTTGGGATTGTGGCTTCAGTTTCGTAACTTGTTTGTGTGTGTAACATCTCTACATTTAAATAAGTAGGCACTAGCAATTTTGTAACCACATGATTAGAATCTAGCTTAATAAATTTTGGTAACCATTTATGCATAAGCCTGACTTGTTTTCTCTGGTTTACTGTAAAGCAGCCAACACAATTAAAGAACCTCAGCCGTTTTGGCTCTAAAGCCTGGCCATTAGGTGAGAGTACTAAGAGCCTAGCGTTGAGTTGTGCCGCCTCCACGGGGCAAACTCTTGGGGCACCTGTCAGTCAATCCTGGCTGCCCGCTGCGAAGGAGCTCTGAGCTCTAGCAGTTAAAGTCACGGGTGTGGAGAGGCTCTTAGTGCTGCCATTGGGGCACCTGTCAGTCAGTATTGACTGCCCGCTGCGAAGGAGCTCTGAGCTCTAGCAGTTAAAGTCACGGGTGGTTAGGACCTTGGGGCATCCGTCAGCCTAGCCCGGGCTGCCCACGGCGAAGGGACAGTGTGTCCTAGCGGTTAAAGTCACGGATGGTATAAACGGGCATAGCTGGCACCTCACCAAACATCCTTGGCCGTCGGCTAACAAGACCTCTGAGTGAAGAATGTATAATGAAATAAAGTATTCCTCTATACTACTCCTGGGCAGTGGGTATCATAGTCTGGGGGAGGCTGTGCCTTCCCAAACAACCTGGCATGGCCCCTCCCATGGTCCGCCCCCAGGACCCCTCCTGCAGTTCCCGGCGCTCTACGCTGACCCAGGCTAGCGGTGGCTGGGACTGGGGCTGGCCAGCCAGTCACTGGGACTAGGGTAGCTGGTGCTGGGTCTGCACTTCCCGTTTGGCACTCAAACTGTACTAACTGGTGCTCCGGGGCTGGGGGTGTTGTGGCTGCGCCGCCCAGTCCTTTGGGCTCCTGCGAGGGAAGGGAGGAGAAAGGGGCGGGGTGGGGCTTTGGGCAGAAAGGGAGGGGCTTGGGGATAGCCTCCCCCAACAGCCAGGTTACCAGTCTCCCATGATATCACTCAAGGAAAAAACACAGTTTTGCACGCCCATCACTTGTATTCCTGGATATGGGAGAAAATAAGACCATCTTGCAGAGTGTTGTGCAAAAATGTATTGGAATAGAGGAGCAGTGCTGTTTGGCCGTGGAAAACACTAGTCTTGTAATTCTTACATTAGGGTCTTAATGGAAAATATGTTGTTTATGCCAGCTCCTTCTGTTCTTGGAAGCCTTGAGATAGCTCTGAAATAGATAAAACTTGAATTCATAGGCCAATATGATAAACGCATCTCTATAATTAGTCATATTTCAATGCGTCTCCTGCTTACTTAGTATTTTTTATTTTGTTTTGATTAGGCAATAAAATGGTTTGTAGACTTGCTAGGACCTACTCCTGCAAGTGCTGACCTTAGCTGAAAAAATCAGTATGTTGAGGGTCTGTCACTTTTTAATGCTTTTCATGTTGGATTAGTGGAATTGATATTGAAGGCAATATAGTATTAACAAAATAGAATGGAAAATTTACACCATGTTACAAGTTAGATATTAATTTACAGCTGTCTCAAGAAAAAACTGGGAACAACTTTGCTATAATTTTGCAAAACGATTTAATCTCTAATTACGAGAGGGTAGAGGGAGCACTATATGGAGCATATCCACCTCAGTGTCTGAAGTTTTGAATAATCTAGGTCTTGCTCAAATGAAATCATGTCATCCCTTTATATGTAATCAATTTGTGATTCAACGGCCATGAAGGTGGTTTAGCAACGTGTTGTGGGACGCGGAAAGCATGATCAGGTATCGAAGATGTCCTGGTCATCCACTGCAGCTAGGGAAGTCCCCAGCCATAATGATTCTTCGTGCTTCTGGAATCTGGCTTCTACAGCTGAGAGTGGGATTGCACCTGTGCAATGGCTTTCTCACTTAAAAATTTCCCGCACAGGTTTTCATGCAGCTCTCATCCCATAACATCATTTTATCAGATCTCATCATCATTAACATTATATCATTAATCTAAATCCTATAGCGATGGGGGCGTGGCGAAGCAACAGGCAGAGATGACCACTGGCAGTCATAGCCACAATCCTGCAAGTAGTCATCCTTGGAACTAATAGCCATTCAGTTCCATCCCTGGGGCAGCAGAGAAGTTTGGCAGTATCCTAGGCCACTGAGCAACCCTTTTTTAGGATCACACTGCTCACACTTTCAAGGGAAGGGATTAGAAAAGGTGCCTTAAACATTACCTGACCTATAACATTTGGCCAGATTACCGTGGCTGGCAGGTCATCCTACAGCAGTCAGAAAACAATAAAGAAGAAAAGACTCATTCTGAGCATGCAATGTCCGCACACTTGTGGACAGAGGCAATGTACAAAGGCCTGAGAGAAGAACAGCTCTTGTTTCCAGAGAACTTTCCCGCTACAATATTGATATTGCTGCATTGAGTGAGATTAGAGTGGCTGTAGAAGGTTCCATCAGTGAGCTAGGAGGTGATTACAATTTATTTTGGAAAGGAAAACAGAGGATGAAGACAGGATCCATGGAGTTGGATTTGAAGTAAGAACATCACTCTTGAAACAACCCGTTGGCCTAAATGAACAGCTCATGAAACTTGGATTTCCCCTGATTCCTTTACAACATATCATTATCAGCAGTGTCTATGCACCTACACTGACCAGCTCAGAGGAAAGCAAGGAGCAGTTCTACTCTGATCTGGACTCCATCATCAGATCAACCTCCTGTATATGACAAACTCATCCTGCTGGGAGACTTTAATGCTAGAGTTGGTAGAGGCAGCAGTGACTGGAGAGGTGTGATAGGATGACATGAAGTGGGAAAGATGAACAGCAATGGATTCCTCCTCTTGGGTAAATGAGCAGAACATAGTCTGCTCATTACTAACACCATCTTTTAGACAAAACGATAAATATAAAATGACATGGATGCACTCATGGTCCAAACAATGGCATCTTATCGACTATGTTATCACCCTCTGAGACATCCACAATGTCAGATACCAGATACCGGTGGTGCACAGTGCTGGACAGACCACCTATTGTGCACCCCATAAGTGCAGTGCTTAACCTACATATAGTCCCTTCACAGCGCAAGTGCCCTGAACTTAATAGAACAACCTTCAACATAGCAAAGCTCAAGCACACCAACTATCAGGTGCAGTTTCCGCAATAACCTGATGACAAGGTTTTCATGCTCGCCAATCACTTGCAATCCAACAGAAAAATGGAACCAGTTCAAATATGTGCTTATTGACCCAGCTAAATCAGTGCTGGGGCCAAAGAAAAGGGTACACCAGGATTGGTTCCATGAGAACAATGAAGAATTTCCAAACTCCTAAGTGACAAGCATAAAGCTTTTGTTGAATGGCAGAATGAACTCACTTCCATCTCAAAGAAAAATATGTTTAAGTATCTACAGAGCAAGGCCCAGTATGAACTGAGGAGAATGCAGGATGAGTGATGGAAGAGGAAAACTGCAGAAATTCATCATTATGTAGATACAAACAACGCAAAGATGTTCTTTGACTCTCTCAAAGCAGTCTACGGACCGTCTGAATCTGGCACAGTTCCCTTGAAATAGGCAGATGGCACAACCCTCATCAAAGACAAGGAGGGAATCATACAGAGAGAGGCTGAATTCTTCAGTAATTAGTATTCAATAGACCATCCATAGTCGATCGGCGTGTCCTTGATCATTTACCCAAGAAACCCATCAAAGAGGATCTCAACTTCCCTCCATCAGTTGAGGAAGTTGTGAAAGCCGTCAAACAACTGAAATCTGGCAAAGCCTCTGGAAAGGATGGTATTCCAGGAGAACTGTAAAAGTAGCAAGCCCCAAGGCCATCGGGGTGTTTCCTGAGATCTTGAGTAGCATTTGAGAGGGAGAAGAAATGCTACAAGACTTAAAGATGATATTAGAGTATCACTGTAAAACAAAGGTAGCAAAGCTGACTGCGGAAACTACAGAGGCAGTGCTCTCCTCTGTACAACATGGAAAATACTAGCTTGCATTCTATTGAACAGACTCATTGTGAACATATCTGAGGAGAATCTGCCAGAAGTGAAGTGTGGTTTCAGGCCAGATCATGCTACTATGGACATAATATTTATCGTAAGGCAGGTCCAGGAAAAATGTTTAGAGTGGAACATGGACCTGTATGCAGTCTTCATCGATTTGACTAAAGCTTTTGATACTGTCAAGAGAAGGTTTATGGGCTATTCTGCATAAACTGGGCTGCCAAAGAAGGTTCATAGAAGTCATCCGTCTGTTCCATGACCACATGACAGTACAAGTGCTCACCGGTGGTGACTTTTTCTGATGCATTTGAAATCTCGAATGGAGTGAAGCAAGGCTGCGTACTTGCTCCTGTGCTGTTCAACTTGTTCTTTGCCTGTGTCCTCAGCCATGCCAAAAGGGACTTGGCTCAGGGGATATACATCTGCTACCAACTTGATTGCCCCCTCTTTGATATTCAAAGACTCAATGCTAAGTCCAAGACACTGGAGAGACTTCTTGTCGAGGCACTTTTTGCAGATGATTGCCTTGATGGCCCATAGACATGATGATCTTTAGATAGTCATTGATTTTTTTTTTTCTGAAGCATCCTAGCTCTTTGGCCTCACCATCAGTCTCTGGAAGACAGAGGTCTTGTTCCAATGCCCCAGTGCCAGCCATCTTCATCCAAGGTAGACAGCTGAAAATTGTGGATCAGTTCAAGTATTTGGGCAGCACCATCTCAAGTGACCATTCCCTTGATAAGGAAATTTCCTCCAGAATTAGTAAAGCCAGCCAGGCCTTTGGCCGATTCTGAACAAAAGTCCTTAACCAGCACAACATTCATCTCACCACCAAATTGAAGATCTATAGTGCAGTGTATCGAACATCTCTCTTGTATGGATCTGAGACAGGGAATCTTTATAGATGTGAAATTAAACAGCTGGAGCAATTTCACATGCACTCCCTCTGCTCAATAATGAGCATTTGCTGGCGGTACAGAGTGACCAATATTAAGGTCCTTGAAAGAGCAAACCAGTATTGAGTAAATGTTACTGAGAGCACAACTTAGGTGGACTGGACATGTAATCAGAATGGAAGACCTCTGTCTCCCAAAACAGATCTTCTATGGGGAGCTGAGTCAGGGCAAAAGAAAGAAGGGTCATCCATATAAGTGACAAATTCATCTCCAGGCTGCACGTGAAAGGTGCCGCAGAGCTGTATCATCAAACATCATAAATACAGACTTCCCATGCCCTTAGTGTGGCCAACTCTGTGCATCAAGGTTCGGACTTTGGAGTCATATGCATAGCCATAGATGAGAACTGCTTCAATATTGTCCTCATCATTGGCGATGGACTAACAGCACTATATATTATTGTAATAAGTCATAAATCCACTCTATTTAGTCCATGATTTTTAATATCTAGCCAAAGTTATGAATTTAGGATCCAAGTTCCCAGGCTCATCTTTTGAAGGCAGGTTTCCTTTGAGGATGAGGATTGAAAGTGTGAAACAGATTGTTTAACATAAGTAGTTAACCTTGTATTTAGCTGTGACATTCCTGAGTACATTTCCCAGACCTGAAAAAGAGCTCTATCTAAGCTCAGAAGCATGTGTCTCTCACCAACAGAAAGTGGTCCAGCAAAAGATATTACCTCACCTACCTTATCTCTCTAATGTCCTGGGACCAACGCAGCTACAACAACAGAGAATATATTTAATAGGTTTTCATAGCAAAAGGTGTTTTTAGGCCATGTCTACACTGGCAGAGTTTTTTCACCAAAAGAATTTTGTCAATGATCAAAAAGCGCTGAAAGAAAATCATTGTTGCATGTTCACACTGTCTTCCTCTGTCAGCAGAGCACGTCCATACTTGGGGCAATAGCATTGACAGTGAGAGTAATGTGCTGTGGGTAGCTATTTCACAATTTAGCTCTTCACCTTCTGCCGCTAGGTCTTGTGGGATGATGGAGTGGATTTCAGTGCATCATAGTTCTGGGCTCAGTCTCCCATGATGCATTGTTTTACATCCCAGCATTCAATGTGCTTCTGTCTTTGGTTCGCGGAATTTCTCGATGTCCCTTGTTTTCTGCTTGCCCTGCCATCTGTGTCTGAAAGAATGGATCCCGCACTGCTCTCCAGTGCTCTGATAGCTGTAAGTAGCACATCACGAATGGCAAAGTAGTTAACCTTTAAAATCCAAAGTCAACGGGATTCACAGTTGCCTGATGTGCTGTCTGACATTGATAGGAGTAACATTAGATTACTTTTCGCATTCATGGAACAGCTGAATGTGGTGGACCATCACTTTTAGTCTCGGGAAACTAGCACTGAGAGGTGGAATCATATCATTATGCAGATCTGGGATGATGAGCAGTGACTGCAGAACTTTTGGATGAGGAAAGACACCTTCCTGGAATTGTGTGATGAGCTCACCCCAGCCCTGCGGCACAAGGACACCCAAATGAGATGCTCTCTCAGTGGAGAAATGTGTGGCAATTGCAGTTTGGAAGCTGGCGACTCCATACTGCTACCAGTCCATCGCAAATCCATTTGAAGTCAAGAAGTCAATCATTGGGGCCACGTTAACGCAAGTGTGCAGGGCCATTAATCGCATCTTGCTGCAAAGGACTATGACTCTTGGCAATGCGCATTAAATAGCGGGTGGCTTTGCAGAAATGAGTTTCCTTAACTGAGGAGGGCCGATAGATGGCACATATATTCCAATTTTGGCACCGGACCACCTTGCAACAGAGTACATCAATAGGAAGGGTTACTTCTCCATGGTGTTGCAGGCACTTGTGGATCACCGCAGGCATTTCAGACATCAACATGGGGTGTTCCAGCAAGGTGCATGACTCCCCTATCTTTAGGAACCTCTGCCTGTACAGAAAGCTGAAAGTGGGGGCTTTCTTTCCAGACCAGAAGATATCAGTAGGGGATGTTGAAATGCCCATAGTGATCCTGGGAGACCCAGCATACCTCTTAATGCCATGGCTCATGAAACCTTACACAGGAAACCTAGATAGCAGTAAGGAGTGGTTCAACAATAGGCTGAGTAGGTGTGGGATGACTGTGGAATGTGTGTTTGGCAGATTAAAGGTGCACTGACAATGCCTTTATGGCAGGTTAGACCTCAGTGACGATAATATTCCCATGGTCATAGCCATGTGTTGCACTTTGCACAATATTTGTGAAGGAAACGGTGAAAAGTATGCATGGGGTGGACTGCTGAGGCTGAATGCCTGTCTGCTGATTTTGAGCAGCCAAATACCAGGGCTACGAGAAAGGCAAAACCGGGGTGTGGGGAGGGGGAGAGAAGCAGTTCAAATCAAGGAGGTTTTGAGGCAACACTTTGAAGAGAGAACCAGTAATGTATGTTGCTATGCTCTGGACTACAATACAATTAATGAAATCAAATTTGGCACAGAAGCATGTGTGATTTTTGTGGCCTAGGATTCAATGTAAGCAAGAAAACTGCTTGTTTGTTTGTTGCTGCCATCTGACAGCACAATTTGCAGAAAACAAATGAAGAGTTCTTATAATTCAACAAACTTTGCTTTTACAGCACAAAAAACTACACACACACACACACACACTCACATGCAAATTCTTGTGGGGGAGAAAGCACGAAGGGAGGGCTAACTTTCAGAGCTGTGTATAAGTCCAGCTATCATTTGAAAAGGTGTCCATGGGGATGGAGTGAACTGGAAAGCGAGACATCCCAGAAAGCGGAAAGTAATTTTGTGGGTGGAGTTTGGGGAGGGCATGGGAAAGAGTCCTGAATGTGCTGAAGGGGAGAATGGGCATGCATCTGCTCAGTCTCGAGGGTTATATGAGGGACTGCAGCATCTCATTTTGCTTCTCCATAACTTTTATCATACTCTCCATTGTGTCCCTAGCATAGGCCTCACTTTTTTTTCTGTCCTGCTTTTCGATTCCCCTCCACTGCCTGCGTTCCTGGTTTTCTGCTTCTGAGCATTGTATCACCTCCCGGAACATGTCTTCCTTGCTCTGTCTCGGGTGGTTTCTTCTCTGGCAGAGGTGCTGCACCGGTGTGTAGGAGGTGCCTTTGAAGGCCACATCTGCAGAAGCAAAAGGAACAATACACAGAAGTATGATTGTGAAGTGCATGCACAGCACTGAAACAGTACAGTAAAATACACCTCTAGTAACATACCAATCACTTTTTCTCACTGACCCTTGACAAGCACACATGCCGGCGAACACCCCAAGCATGGTGAGTTTACTCCGGGGTGGGAGGCATTGTACATTGGGAGAAAATCAATTTGAAAGGGTCACGGTGCAGTTGACTAGGGACAATATTCAAAAATTTCCCACCCTTTTCCACAGGGTGGAGGTGGGGGTGGGGCGGGGTCATTGTACCAGATATCTCATTCCTGAGGGGAAGCAAGGATGCATCTACTAAATGCTTGTGGCTTCTGCCCCAGTCCCTGTGCTGCTCACCTGTGTGCTGCTTTGGTCCCTGTGCAAGTGATGGCAGAATGGCGCAGGAAAGTTTTTCCTTTAGTGTGGGGAAGGAACAAAGCAGCTCTGCCAAGGAACCTCCAGCAGAGGGTTGCCGAGTACCTCCAGTAAAGTTTCCTAGAGATCTCTCTGAAGAATTCCCATGAAATCTCAGTGGGCATCAACACCCTTTCGACTATACTGCTCAGCTGCACAGGGAAATGTCCAGTGCACAGAAACACAGCCAGCCTCATACGTTTCTATGCCCTCAACTCACCGCCGCACTTCCCTGGTAAGTGATTCTGCTTTGTGGTCTCGTCTCCTGCTTCTTGCTCTTAAGAGTGTGACTCGCAAGACTGGCTAGGCACTTCCAGAGAGGAGAACAGCTCCTGACTGGATGCACCACTGGGCAACCCCACTGTGGACTCCACATCGTCCTCTGCCTTCACCTCTTTGTCAGTGACCTTGTCCTCTGGGTTAGATGCACTTTCTGCTGGCTACAGCCTTGCCGAAGTATTCACAGGGCTCTTGGTGGTGGAGATGGGGTCGCTGGCGATGATAGCATCCAACTCCTTATAAAAACAGCAGGTCTGGGGCACAGCACTGGAGCGATGGTTTGGCTCCTTCGCCGTCTGGTACGCCTGACTTCACTCCCTGGTATTGCTGTGCACTGCAGCATATCCCAATCATAGCCCTTTTCTTCACAAGCTCTGAAAAATCTGCCTATAGGTATCGAAATTTGTACGGCTAGAGCACAGCTGGGACTGCACAGCCTCCCCTCCCCAAATACTGAGCAGCTCCAGCAGCTCCACATTGGTCCAAGCGGGAGAGTATTGGCGTGTGATGCCACCATGGTCAGCTGGGAAGATGCAATGTGAGCTCCCCAGGCCTCACAAACAGGAAGTGGAATTTCAAAAATTCCCAGGGCTTTAAAGGATGAGGGGCCGATTGTTGCTTACCTGGCTGCAGGACAGCAGAGTTGGAACTGCTGACCAGAGTGGTCAGGATGGGCATTGTGGGACACCTTCTGGAGGCCAGTTAAAATCAAAGCAAGGTGTCTACACTGGCACTTCGGCAACAAAACTTTTGCGTAAAAAGCCCCATGACTCTCGTTGAGGTTTTTATTTTGTCACCAAAACTGAGGAGTTTTGTGACCGAAAGGGGCATTGCAGTGTGTACACCTCCACTATTTCTTTGCCAGAAGCCGCCTTTTGGAGAAAAAACTCTGCAGAAGGCCTTAGATTGCAAAGCTTCTGTTTTCATTTATTTTTTTGTATCCAAGAGTATTATGTCAAACTGGTGTCTTGGGTTTTTCTCTTCTACTTAACTGGCATTGTGATTTGACAGCTTCCATTTAAGAATGGATTGGAATGAAATATGTGTTTTTTATTTAATGGGGTGTGGTTTTGATAAGTCTTTAATGCCATGTGGAAATACGAAAAACTATTTAAACATGGCTGGGTGCATTCACTTTGTAATGCCTGTGCATAAATCTAATGAGCATTAATAGGAATTATGCAGTGAGATAGAAATAAACTACGTTATATAACAAAAATAGTTAGAAATACAAAGATTCTAGATCAGTGGTTCCCAAACTTATTTCGTCACTTGTGCAGGGAAAGCCCCTAGTGGGCTGCGCTGGTTTGTTTACCTGCCACGTCCGCAGGTTCAGCCAATTGCAGCTCCCAGTGGCCACGGTTTGCTGCTCTAGGCCAATGGGAGCTGCTGGAAGCGGTGGCCAGTACGTCTCTCGGCCCGCACAAGCGGCGGAACAAGTTTGGGAACCACTGTTGTAGATAATTAATATAGCCTAACTAATATAAATAATGGTTATTAAGAGATCAATTGTAGAGTTTTCATGCCATTGCTTTGTGCTACATTCTTCATTTTGTTTGTTAAAAAATTCCTAAAACTCTCCTGTGACTTTAAAACCCAGTTTGGACAGCTGGTTCTAGAGCCTCAAACTTCTCTATTGTTGGCATTTTCTGGGTCTGTCTGAATCTCTCTTCCCCTCCTGCCATAGGGATGGTGTTACTGGCTCAATTTAGGGCACCCTGCCTATACCCAAAAGGGCTCAAGGCATGATCTGGTTAATTTAAGGCAATTTGCCTAAAGGGGTCAAGGTGTGACACAATCAATTTAGGCATCCCCACCCTTTCCCTTCCGAGGGCTCAGGGTGAAAGGCACCTATCCTTACCCACAGGGTTCAGGAAGAAACCTGGTCAATTTAAGTACCCATCCCTACCCACAGGGCTCAGGGCTCTACGGGTCTGCAGAAACTTTTCCCAGTGAAAGCCATACACAGTTGTGCTCTAAACATCTGTTTATTAGCAACACACAGAGAATACGTATACCAAGCAAATCTTTTATACTCACCACTCCCAATATATATACAAATTTCACCCAATGGCCCGTCAGGATCCATTCATCTGGGGGTTCCCGGTGATGCCTCTGCACATCCTGGTCGTGCAGAAGGGTCCGAGTTCAAGCAGCTTGATGTTGAACTGCAGTTCGGAAATGGTTCCCGAAGAGCATTGTTTTTCATTTACATTATATAGATAAAAACTAGCTACCTCTTTCAAATTTACTAAATCTATCACATTATCCCACGCTCCTAAATTACAAAAAAAAGTAACCAATTACATACTAGCACCTATGTGTCCTCCTTCCTGCCCAAGTTTTTACATTTTATCTTTCATGCACAAATTATAACGTAGTTGTGACCTTTATGCAGATGTCATCATAAAAACACTGGTTAGAGCTTATCTTACCATTTATTGAGTCTCTTTCTATATCCTCCATAATTTCCTGGTGCCTGGGTGTGTCTACTTGACAACGTTGGTGGTTATAACTCTCGTTAGGGGCATTTCTCAGGTAGGAGTGCTTTATCAGCAGTTGAACGTTTTTCCCCCCAATTTTAGTGGTGAACTCCCCGAGTTTCACCCAAGGCTGGCTTAATATGAGGGAGGGGGCGTTGATCAGGTCTCAGGCCTAAAATGGGATCTAGAAATAAATTCTACTCCTTGCTGACTTAGGTCGGGAGTTCTCTGGAGTACACTGGATTTATAATTATGTTGACTTGTGTGACGTTTATGCATGTTCAGTGTTGACAATGAATTGTGACTTTTTTGTGAGTCTTGTGATATTTGGAGTTTTAATTTTCACATTGTCTCCCTTTCCCAGCCTTCCATATCACATATACCCTTATCCACAATGATCAGCATTTCATATAGTTATAAATGAAGTTAATAGATGGCTGCCCTTTTCCTACAATCTACATTAATCTATATCCATTAAAGTTGTATCTGGAATGAAGGAGAAAGGTGGAAAAAAACCCATGTTATATGACACTTTCTATCTGTATTTAATATAGTATCTTTTTTTAAAAGAAAAATTATTCCTTTCAGAAGGAAACAGCTGTATCAAATACAGAAGAAAACTTTTTCTTCTTATGGTATGTTTATACTTTAATTTTTCAAAGTGGCACTTGGAAGTGTAGCTGCCTCTTGTAAAGGTGGCTGTAAGCTCCTATTGTTTTCAATGTGACTGAAGCCAGGCTGACCTCAGGGGAAAAAGGCTACCACTCTGTGGGACTAGACAGGATTCTATGAGGAGACAGGGGAACATAAGAAGCAAAAGAGAGACTGATGTTGGGGTGATTTACAGGAGGATATGGCATAGCAGGAGGAGACTGAAGAGAGGAGTGCGGGTGCCTGGAGACGCTGAGAGGAAATGCAGGAATGTGGGGTGGAGGGGGATCCTGAGGTGTTGCATTATTCATCAAGAATATACACACCTGTTCCAAGGTCGAGAAGGAGGTGAGAGGCAGACCAGTTGAAAGTCTCTGGGTGAAGAGGGGGGGAAATTGATGGGGACAAAGTCATGGTAGGAGTCTACTATAGACCATCAAATCAGGAAGAATAGGTGGATGAAGGATTTCTAGAATAAATAACAGAAATACATCCAAAACACAAGGCCTGGTAGAATTGGGGAACTTTAACTACCCGGATAACTATCGGAAAAGTAATACAGCAAAATACAAAATCTCCAATAAATTTTTGGATTATATTAGGTACATCATCTTGTTGCAAAAGTGAAGGAAGTAATCAGGGGGACAGCCATTTTAGATCTGATTTTGACTAACACAGAGGAATTGGTTGCATATCTGAAGGTTGATGGCAATTTGAGTGAAGGTGATCATGAAATGATAGATTTCATGATTCTAGGGAAAGGAAGGAGTGAGAGCAGCAGATTGAGATTATTTAAATCTGCTTTTTTAAAATCCATTATCCTTAGAGAACTGGTAGGTTCTAAAAGTACATTAGAGGCAAGAGAAAGGAGGAGGAAAATGTGAGTCCACCACTAAGTGGAAGGAGTGCTAATAATGGATGATATCAGAAAGGCTGCGGGTTTTAATGCCTATTCTGCTTCAGTCTTCACTAAAATATTAATTGTGACTAATTAATTACTTAACAAAATTAATATTAAAAACCAGGAGGAATAGGGAAAGAACAGGTTAAAGAATGTTTAAATAAGTTAGATTTATTTAAGTCTATTTAAGCAAGGCTTGATGAAATTCATCCTAGTCTACTTGAGGCACTAGCGGAAGCGTCTTTGGAACCATTAGTGATTATCTCATGGAGGATAGGTGAGGTCCCAGGGGACTACAGAAGGGCAAAAACAGTACCTACCTTTAAGAAGGGGAACAAAGAAGACCCTGGAAAATTAGAGTTCGGTCAGCCTAACTTCAATACCTGGAAATATACTGGAACAAATTATTAAAAATTCATTTTTAAGCAACTATTGGATAATAAGGTGATTAAATAATATCCAACATAGATTTGTCAAAAACACCTTATTTTTTTCTTTGATGAGATTACTGGCCTTGTGGATGAGGGAAGCAGTACATGTGATATATCTTGATTTTAGTAAAACTTCTGACACAGTGCCATGTGATGCTCATATAAGAAAAAATAGGGAAATGTGGTCTACTTTAAATTACTGTAAAGTGGGTGCACAACTGGTGGAAAAAACGTATTCAAAGTAATTATCAGTGTTTTGCTGCCAAAGTGGGAGGACATATTTAGTGGTGTCACTCAGGGCTCTGTCCTGAGTCCAGTACTATTCAACATTTTCATTAATGTGTTTGATAATGGAGTAGAGAATATGCTTATAAAAATCAGTGCATGACACCAGACTGTGAGGGGTTACAAGCAATTTGGAGGACAGGATTAGAATTCAAAATAGCCTTGAAAAATTGGAGAATTGGTCTGAAATCAGCAAGATGAAATTCAGTAAAGAGAATTGCAAAGTTCTGCAATTAGGAAGAACAAATGAAATGCACAACTAGAAAATGGGGAATAATTGGGTAGGCAGTAGTACTAGAGAAAAGGATCTGGGGTTCTTCCTCATGTACATGGAGCCATTGGGGGGTGCCCTGTACACTGGACCAGAGGACTTAGCATCGCAGTACCCATTGGGGCGGTGTTATACCCCACAGCCATAGCCTCTCCCCTGGCCAAATAAGGGTAGTGGCGCCCAAGCCCCTCAGTTCCTTCTCGCTGCCAGTAGCCAGAGTCAGCCCTCTGTGTGGTGTCTTCACCTCACACTTTTTGTTCTCAGTTTTCTGAGAAATTTTCTTGTGTAGAGTAGTGGTAGAATCTTAGGTTTAGTTTAAGTATTTGTTTAGTGTTAGTAGAGTAGTCGGCTGCCCTGCGTAGTGCCCTCACCAGCTTTCAAGCATTATCAATTGTGTAAGGGGGTCATTCCCAACAGTGACCCCCACACTAGGTTCTTGTTGTGTTTAAGCAAGGGACATGTTAAAGAAAGATGCTCTGCTCCGTCCGCAAGTCATTGACAAAGAATGGTCAGCTGGCGAGAGACTTGTGGTTGAAGCAGCACTTTCTGGAGCAGGCCATGAGGCCTGCTTCAGTACTGAGTCCATCATCTGTCGCCTTCAGATCTGGCAAGTGATGCTGCTCAGGGCTTGTGCTCTGGCATTTTCCCCCAAGAGGAAAAGGCTAATTTACCCTTCTCTGGTGTGGCGAGGAAAAGGTCTTCTAAAACAAATGGCTCTGGGAAGAAGGATAAAGGAGTTTGAGGCACAAGTGGTCTTCTCATCCATCCTCCCCGTGGAAGGAAAAGGCCTGGGTAGAGACTGTTGAATCGTGGAAGTCAACAAATGGCTACACACGTGGTGTTGGAGAGAAGGCTTTGGATTCTTTGACCATGGGATGGAAGGAGGAGTGCTAAGCAGAGATGGGCTCCACCTAACAAAAAGAGGGAAGAGCATCTTCGCAAGCAGGCTGGCTAACCTAGTGAGGAGGGCTTTAAACTAGATTCACCAGGGGAAGGAGACCAAAGCCCTGAGGTAAGTGGGGAAGTGGGATACCGGGAGGAAGCACGAGCAGGAGGAGGGCTCCTGCCTCATACTGAGAAAGAGGGATGATCAGCGAGTTATCTTAAGTGCCTATACACAAATGCAAGAAGCCTGGGAAACTAGCAGGGAGAACTGGAAGTCCTGGCACAGTCAAGGAATTATGATGTGATTGGAATAACAGAGACTTGGTGGGATAACTCACATGACTGGAGTACTGTCATGGATGGATACAAACTGTTCAGGAAGGACAGGCAGAACAGAAAAGGTGGGGGAGTTGCATTGTGTGTAAGGGAGCAGTATGACTGCTCAGAGCTCAAGTATGAAACTGCAGAAAAACCTGAGAGTCTCTGGATTAAGTTTAGAAGTGTGAGCAACAAGGGTGATGTCGTGGTGGGAGTCTGCTATAGACTACCGGACCAGGGGGATGAGGTGGACAAGGCTTTCTTCCGGCAATTCACGGAAGTTACCTGATCGCATGCCCTGATTCTCATGGGAGACTTCAATCATCCTGATATCTGCTGGGAGAGCAATACAGCGGCACACAGACAATCCAGGAAGTTTTTGGAAAGGGTAGGGGACAATTTCCTGGTGCAAGTGCTGGAGGAACCAACTAGGGGCAGAGCTCTTCTTGACCTGCTGCTCACAAACCGGGAAGAATTAGTAGGGGAAGCAAAAGTGGATGGGAACCTGGGAGGCCGTGAGCATGAGATGGTCAAGTTCAGGATCCTGACACAGGGAAGAAAGAGCAGCAGAATATGGATCCTGGACTTCAGAAAAACAGACTTTGACTCCCTCAGGGAACTGATGGGCAGGATCCCCTGGGAAAATAACATGAGGGGGAAAGGAGTCCAGGAGAGTTGGCTGTATTTTAAAGAATCCTTATTGAGGTTACAGGGACAAACCATCCTGATGTGTAGAAAGGATAGTAAATATGGCAGGTGACCAGCTTGGCTTAACAGTGAAATCCTTGCTGATCTTAAACACAAAAAAGAAGCTTACAAGAAGTGGAAGACTGGACAAATGACCAGGGAAGAGTATAAAAATATTGCTTGGGCATGCAGGAGTGAAATCGGGAAGGCCAAATCACACCTGGAGTTGCAGCTAGCAAGAGATGTTAAGAGTAACAAGAAGGGTTTCTTCAGGTATGTTAGCAACAAGAAGAAAGTCAAGGAAAGTGTGGGCCCCTTACTGAATGAGGGAGGCAACCCAGTGACAGAGGATGTGGAAAAAGCTAATGTACTCAATGCTTTTTTTGCCTCTGTCTTCACGAACAAGGTCAGCTCCCAGACTGCTGCACTGGACAGCACAGCATGGGGAGGAGGTGACCAGCCCTCTGTGGAGAAAGAAGTGGTTCGGGACTATTTAGAAAAGCTGGACGAGGCTTTTAGAGACTATTTAGAAAAGCACAAGTCCATGGGGCCGGTGAACAGTGGGGGGAGCACACTCCAACATTCTTTGTCAGGAGGTAGTCTGGTTCTGACAGTTTTGCACTGGGGAAAACATTACCCCCAAGGCCAATCACTTCCCTGGGATCCACGATCACCTGCTGGATCACCTCCGCAGGAATTTCACACTGATTCATGAGTGGTCTCTGAAGCCCAGTGTCCTTCTGCATTCCATCTTTGCAGTTTGGGCCATTCTGATAATTGACCATGAGAGAAAACAAGAAATACCAGCTGTTCTGCTCCCAGCGTTCTTGAAATAAGTCACTTGTTTCCACCCACCAATTAAACAGCTGGTTCCTTTGTGGGACCTTAATACTGATTTAGTGGCTCTTATGATACCTCCATTTGAGCCTCCGACAATTTCTTCCTCTTTTCTGCTTCAGAAAACTGCTTTCCTTGTGGAGATGACATCTAGAAAGAAAGCATGTGAGTTAGTCTCCCATGATGGAGCCTCCTTACATGGAATTTTCCAAAGACAAAGCAACCCCATGGCTACACTCTAAGTTTTTATCTATTATGGTTTCCCAGTTTCACTTCAACCAAGTTATTTATCTACCAGTGTTCTTCCTTAAGATGCATTCAGCCACCAAGGAGCGGTGTCTTGACACACTGGATGTCAGGCAATGTCTACCTTTTTGTGATAGAATTTTGAAAAAGGCTAATATTTTGGGGTGTTGTAGTAGGGTGGTCACCCATTCTTGCCCTGAAGGGCTTGAAATCAGCCCTGGGAGAGGGCTGTGGCTGGGAGCAAGCAGTGACCAGGCTGATTGGGGGAAGCAGGCTCAGCTGTGGCCATGCCCCAATCAGGCCTCAGCTGGCCCTTATAAGAGGGCAGTGGGCCAGGAGCAGAGAGTCTCTTCTAGCTGTGGAGGGAGACGTGCCTGGCTGCTGGGGAGCTTGAGAAGGTACCTGGAGTGGAGCAGGGCTGGGGGAGGCTCCAGACTGGAAAAGTCCCAGGCTGCAGGCCTCGCAGGTGGCCTAAAAAAGGGTATTGCGGTTGCAGGGGGCAGCCCTCGGGTAGGCAGAGGCAGCAGGTCCAAATCCCCCTTATCTGTGATGATTGGTTTATACACTGCAGTCCACCTCAGTGTGAGGGGGCTCAATGGTGATTGGCAGTAGCCAAAGACTGAGGCGAGGTGGGGATAGTGGGTGGGGGTTCCCCGGGGAGGGGAGACCCAGAGACAGTGGGGGTACTGCCAGCTGGCAGCACCCTTGGTAAAAGGGGCACCGGGGTCCGGGAGGGACACGGGCGGCAGCAAGACACCGGCCTGCAGAGGGTGCTCCAGAGGCTGGAAGAGCTAATTCCTTGAGAGACCAGCAGGAGGTGCCGCGGGGTGAGTCTCTCACGGTGACAGGTGTATCAACAGAAATGTCACATGTGAGCCATGGAAGGTACTTGTTTCACTCTGTGTGGCCCTGGTGAGCACTAAGCTGGAGTACTGTGTCCAGTTCTGGGTGCCATACTTTAAGAAAGACGTGGACAATTGGAGAGAGTCCAGAAGACGGCAACAAAAAATACTAAAAGGTTTAGAAAACCTGATTGATGAGGAAAAGTTACACAAACTGGGCATGCTTAGCCTTGAGAAAAGAAGGCTGGGGAGGGGAGGAAGACCAGATAGCATTCTTCAATTATATTAAGGGCTGTGATAAAGAGGATGGTGATCAATTGTTCTCCACGTCCACTGAGGTTGGACAGGAAGTAATCCAGCTTAATCTGAAGCAAGGAAGATTTAGGTTAGATGTTAGGAAGAACTTTGTAAGCATAAGAATAGTTAAGCTCTGGAATAGGCTTCCAAGGGAGGTTGTGGAATTCCCATCATTGGAGGTTTTTAAGAGGAGGTAAGACAAATACCTGCCAGGGATGGTGTTGGTTTACTTTGTCTTGCCTCAGTTCAGGTGACTGGACCAAATTAACTTTAGAGGTCCTTTCCAGTCTTGTGTTTCTATGATTTTGTGATCACAGAAGTCTGACCATGTTATGGCTATTAATAAGATAGTGTGGAACACAAATGTCCATGTAAACCTTAGACTCTGGAAGGTTGCAGCCCAGGTTGTAGAAACAAATGATTTACCAGGACAGTGTTTTTTTTTATTAAATATATTATGTTAAGGAACTGGCCTAGGTATTAGTGAATGGGACCAGTAGTCAAGACCTGAGCTCTGTTTCTAGGTTGGCTACTGTCTTGCTGCTGAACCTTTGGCAAGTCATTTCATACACTTTTTGGTGCCACAGATTTCCTCTTCACAAAAATGGTAGTGTAATAGGGTTTGCTGGCCCTTTGAGGGAAGGCTTAGGTTCTACAATTTCCTGTTCCAACTTCTAGCCTGGAAGAGGATGATTCTGAGAATTGTAGGCCAAAGGCACTGTGGAAGTTGGAGGCTGGGACTGCAATTAATTCTGGGAAGGTTGCCAAAATATAAGATGCAGCTTCCCTTCATTGTGGGGAGAGACCTAAAGGGGAGAGCAGTCGCGGTTGGGGCCCATCCAGGTAAAGGGCCCAGGAAAAGCTTGTGTGGAGGAAGCCTAGAAAGGGCCACAGAGGAGGCCTATAGGCTGGATGCAGAAGAACCATGGGGAGGAGTATGTTTTCTTTTTATGAATGTTTGGATGCCCTGGACCCAAAAGGGTTCTGAAATAAGGTGTGAACAGTTCCTGACTTGTTTGCCTGAGAGAGAGATGAAGACTGGGATGCCTTCTAAAGAGGCTGTAGCTGAAGAAAAGATACTTGGTAGCATTTGGGAACTTATCATTTGGTCATTTTTCCTTGGGGGACTTTCATAACTAAAATATTGCTAAATATACCATTTGCAAACCTGTTGGTATCATATGAGATCCTCTGTCAGAAAGTACTGCTGGGTACACAAAAACACTTCATTATGAAAGACTCTCATTTAGGGTAAACACTGCCCAGTTTTCTCATGGGACATTCAAATTAGTAATGAACCATTCTGAATAACCAAGCTGTTAACAAAAGGTAGAGGTTCCAAGGTGAAGGGGTTTTATTCTGTATACTTATAGGATTTTATTCAGATCACTGAGCTGAGGCTGAATTTAATCAACACCATCTCAGTGTGTTTATTGACCTACCTAACAGCACCATATTTAAATAAGTATGCTTTTCTTAGTTTCTCATTTTCTTGTATTTGTATGAATGCTACCAGTATTTTCAGAAAGTATTGTATCAAGGCTATGTTTGTGGGTCTCCTTTGACTAGGACCAGTAATTGAGGTTCATGTAAGTAGGACAAATTCTTGAGTTCATTAAGGGCCAGTAAAGTAAAATTTCCATCCTTACTTTTATGGTTGCATTGGGAACTGATAGAGAATGTACAGGGAACAGTGTCTGAAAGACAGAAAACTGAACTGAATGATCCTGGATATTAAAAGAATAATTCAGGATCAGGAAGTTTATAAGCATGCCAGTGTGCATTTAATGTTCCTCGCACTGCTCTCTTCCAGTGTCTTCAGATCTGGCTTAACTGACAAATAAAAAAACTAAAGAATTAAGTGAAGCTTAATGTGTTATATGTTTAATACTAAAGCGATTACTGTCTCTATTGGCCTTTACATATATATTTATCAGAATATATAAAAGTCAGGGTGTATTCTCACATATCTGTGCTAGTTAGAAATACGGCTATTAATACCATATAGTGAATCATTTATTGAAATGTTCTTCACAGGGCATATTTTAGTGTGTAAGGTTTACTGTATTAATTCCATTGGATGACCACCTTCCCTAGTTGCCAGAGATGTGATATCCATGACGGCACATAGCTCTCTGTGTTCTGGTCCTGTCCCTCTTCTGCTTGATGTGGAAGTAGTTCACAGACTACGTTTGCAATGTCCTCAGAAACCTGAGTGGAGTAGGGGCTTTTTAATGTATGTCTTTTCCAAGGTACTTAAATAGCACAAATATGTCTATATCTCTTTCTTTTTATGGGAAAGAGATTTAACGTTGGAAATTTGAACAATTTCTCAACACTTTGCCATAGCCTGAAAGACTTACTTACAAGGATTTGTCTCTCTAGGAGATGTCATCTACAGTTGTGACCAATAAAAAGTCAACATATTTAATTATGTGACTACATATTAGGTTTCCCATTGAACCCCTTGTCTCATTCAGCACACAGGATGATGGTGGTCACTGAATTGATAGTTATTTCATATTTCTTTTTGATGTGGCAGTGGCAGAATAATGACAGACACGTGCATGGAATCAAGTGGCAGGCCTCAACTTTTATTAAATGTTAACACAGGGAGGGGTGCTACCTGCTAATCACCCACATTTTCCTATACCAGGAATTTAATTGGTTCCAGTTCAGGGATTACAGAGCTCCTACTATATTACCCATAATGTGAGGTAAGCTCCCCTCAGCCTACTCCCACTCCCCTGGACTCAGCTCTCTCTGAGTGCTAGCACCCTCCTTCTCACAAGGGGGACGGAGCTTGCAGCAGGGTGGGGACCTCGGCCCTTGAAGGACACAAGGTCTCATCCTATCTCATGAGCTCAAAACCCATTACTGAAATCCCAGGTCTTTTACCTCTGGGAACCATACATTTTATTCTCTTAAATGCACTGGAAACCTACTGCAATTTGCAACAAATAAACAACTTCACCCCAGTACCTCAGTTAGGTATTAAAGCACATTCCTACTGAACCTGTGACTTGAAAGTGCTGCAAGGAAGGCAAAAAGCTCCCTGGTCCTCCACCAATTGCCAATGGGAGAAAAGGTTCCTTCCTGACCTCCTAAACAGGTGATCAGCTAGACCAGTAGTGTCAGTCAGGCCAGGTTCCCATTCCTAGTTTGGGTGGGTAGGGTGTGGTGCTGGAGGCTCCACATGGCCCCCATGCTGGGGTAAATCCTGTGGGCTGGGGAATCCTGGCCAATCAGCAATCCTTTCCCCCAGCTGGCCAGTGGGTACCAGAGACTCTAAGGGAGAAGAGCTACCTATTGTCCCTTGGCAAGTGTCTCCCTCCCTTGCTGCTGAGAGTGTCGTCCTTTCCCCACTGGCCCCATCAAGTTCCCCCATCCTATTAATGCAAGTGCGTAGCATTTGTCCTCATCATTCAGTCTGTGTCCCCATGGATTACTTATTGCATGCCATCCAAACCATGCACTGAATATAGAATTATGAATTTCAATTGGGTCTGTCTTTTAGTGCTGTCGTCATAGAATCTTAGGGCTTTACAAATTTATCTTCACAATACCATTGTGAGGTGAGATGGTATTCCCATCTCCATTTGGCAAATGAGGAAATAAGGCACAGAGATTAATGTCAAAAGTGTCATCTAATTTTGGGTGCATAATTGGAGATGCCTAGTGTGTGATTTTTTTTTTGAAGTGCTTCGTATAAGATTGTGTATGTTCGAAGCAGAGCTCCCATTGACTTCAATTGTAGGTGAATGGTCAGCACTTCTGCAATTCAGATTCCAGTCTCAAGTAGGGTATGCATAAAATAAGAAACACGTAACTATAGCTGCTACTTCTGAAAATGTGGCTCTCTATGATTTGCCCACATTGTAGGAACTCTCAAAAAGAAAAGGAGGACTTGTGGCACCTTAGAGACTAACCAATTTATTTGAGCATAAACTTTCGTGAGCTACAGCTCACTTAAATTGGTTAGTCTCTAAGGTGCCACAAGTACTCCTTAGTCTGTATTCGCAAAAAGAAAAACACGGCTGTTACTCTAAAACCTGTAGGAACTCTGTGGCAGAAGCAAGGACAGAATCTTCCTGCGGTCCCCTGCCTTATTCAACAAATATTCTAAGTTCTGTAACAAATGAGACGGGGGTTCTACAAACAGTTTGTCATTACGTAGTCCTGACTCATTCTGAGAGCACAGTTTGTCCGGTGCACTGAATGAGACAAAGGTCCTGTGTGGGGGGGAAAAAGTATTTGATCATATAAATAAAGGCTGTATGAGAACACAGACATACAAGGACTGCCAATTAAGGTTGCACAGGCAAACTTAATACTGGCATTTCCTTATTTTGAGTGCCTGACTTTGCATGTTAATTTTTTAAAATGTGATTTCCTAGATTTTGAATATATTTAAAAATGTAAGACAAGAAAAATTTAATCCTGTGAAGCCATATTTACTGATTTCCCGCCCCCCACCCAAACACAAGGATGGCTTGATCACAGTCTCTAAGTACCTACATGGAAAACAAATATTTGATTATAGATTGATTAGTCTAGCAAACAAAAGTATAACAACATCCAGTGGCAATAAGTTGAAGTTAGACAGTCATACGGGAAATAAGATGTGAATTTTTAACAGTGAGGGGAACTAATCATTGGAACAGTTTAACAAGGGTCGTGTTAGATTATCCATCAGTGGCAATTTTTAAATCAAGATTTTATATTTTTCTAAAAGATATGCTCTAGTTTAACCAGAAATTTATTTTTGGGAAATTCTGTGGCATGTGTTATGCAGGATGTCAGCCTAGCTGATCACGGCGTGGTCTATGTGTACGAGCTGTGAAGGGCTGGGGCATGCTCAGTGCAAATGGGATCATCGGAGGATTTAGCTGCCAAACTCGTACAAGAGCCTGATGAACATGTGACAATTGGGGCTTTTCAAAAACTTGTAACTTAGCCAATTATGAGTGAATTTTTCTGACAGTGGCACAAGGGCACATCCTTGTCTCTAGAGCGACACCCCAGCTATATTTCAAGTTCCTGTTCCAAAGCATGGATGCATTTGAGCATCTCAATGTTAAGGTAGTGAGGTTTTTGTTTTTTGTTTTTTTTAAACGTGGGCAAAACTGTATTCTCCCCTAATTTCATTCTCAGAAACAGAAGAATCATTTTTAACTGAATTTGCCCCCACAAGTTCGATTTGAGGCAGACACCTTGCATGGGAAATTTCAGCCTGACTTGTTTGTTGGCAAAATTATAAGTAACGGGGCCTTATAATGGAAAATTTAGGCATCTTTCACTATAGACATTGCCACATAAACATACTCAGGAAAGGAAATATTTTAGATACTATATTATGTTGTTTTTGGTAAGGTGGGGGAGGAGACAACAAAGACCAGAGGTGCAGGGGGAGAACTGGCACTTCCAATTAATTTTTAAAAAAATAATTAATTAATTAAGCAAGGACACCCCATTATACCTATCCTTCTGGATTTGATGTATTCTTTGTTAGAAAAAGTAACACACAAAACATTTATTTGTGGTAAATAAAATCAGAATGTTATATTTGTGTGCCATCCAATGAATCTTTTGAACACACATTATATATATTCACTCTTCCAAAATTTCTACATTCTGTATGTAATCAGAGTACAACCCCGGTGCTTTTCTTCTTTCTCTGTGTCAAATATCCTACTTATTCAAAAATTGCTGTGTTATATGTGGGTCTGGTAGCACTGCCTATTATTACACTTTCAGTTTTCAAAGTCCCATTAGGCTGGCATCTGCCGCAAGCTGAATTTTTTTTTATTTCAGCCAAAATAGTTCAGCTGTTTCCAAGAAAGAAGCTAGGAAAAATGCATTGTTTAGCACACGTTAAAAAAACAAATCTGGTGACCTTTTTTTCCAAAGCTCTAGTGCCTTCATGCTTTGGAGCAGGGACCTGAAATTTCACAGAGGAGTGGCTGTTTTTTCGGGGATGTGTCTTTTGCTATCCCTTTGAAAATCTATCTAGATTTGGCCAAGGCAGAAGCCTTTGAAATATCACAGTTCACACAGGCTAAATTTTGGAGCTAAATGCTCGAAGATTCTATCTGCACTACACATGCTCCAGCTTGTGGCTGAGCAAGACTTTACAGCAGCCTAGAGCTGAAACTGCGGGCAGTCCAGATCCAGTTTCAGGTTCAGGCACCTTAACTGAAAGCCTGCCTCTTCTGAGTTCTCAATCCTCTCCACCCCACCCTCTTGCTAGTGTCCTAGCTGCATGGAGAAAGAAGCTCTTTGATTGAAATGTGGAGGGGGGACAAGAGCCGGGAGGGGGATATTGGCACAAGGAGTCTCGATGGTGATGGTGGGGGGAACTAAAGCTGATGGGTGGGGAGGAGAAGGAAACTGTGACTGGGGGTTGGGTGGGTCTGACTGGGCAAGGAGATTGGAATCTAGGGATAGGGCAGAGGAGGCTGGGACTGGTTAAGCAAGGAGAACAGGGACTGAGAGAGAGAGAGGGACATGGGGGCAGTGAGCATCTGGGAAGACTCAGATCAGATGAGGAGGGTGGGACTGAGAACCAATGAGATGGGGTAGGAGGGGAAGCAGATCCAACAAAGACCTAAGGTGCACGAGGAGAACTGGCACTGGCTGGGCAGAGAGACTAGGGCAAGAAGCCAGGGAGGTGAGATACTGAGACAGAGAGTGGGAAAGAAGGATGACTGTGAGATTGGATGAGGAGCTTGTGAAGGGGGACTGATGGGGACAGGTAAAATGGCTGCTCGAGGGGGTGAGAGAGATTGGACGAAGATCTGTAAGGGGGTGGAATTAGGTTTGGCTGGGCAAACAGAATAGGACGGGATGAGGAGCCAGGGGTTGGGAAGACACAGTGTGTGGGTGTGGATCTCTTGCCAGGATTATCTGGGTATATCTCATTTAATCATTCCCAGCCATTGCAGGGGCCTCAAGCACTGGTGCATCTCGGTCCCTCCTATTCTCTGCCTATGGCACATAATAGTATAGTTTCTGTGGGTGTCCTTTACTTTGGTCTTATTTCCTTTGTTGGGTTTAGTGTGTGGGCATCGAGTGGCATTAGTGTCCTGTGATACACAGGAGGTCAGACCAAATTATCTGAGGGTCACTTCTGGGCTTAAGCTCTTCAACTCTTTCTGTATTTATTCACAAATCACTTCTATAGCTGAACAAAAGATTGGAAATTAATTAATAACTTTGTTAACAAAATTCAGATTGAAAGTGCATTTCTGCAGAATCCAGCTGTCAGCTCAAAATTACTTCTGTATAAAAATTCATTGTTGTTAAACAAAACAAACAAACCCCCCACAACCCTTCCCCTCCAAAAACAGTTAGGTGGTCTAGCCATTTCCCCACCGCTATACCATATTCTTCACGCAGTATCATGATCCAGTATCATGTTACTTGCCTTAGAACAGCAGCTCAGTGTTAATGTTGCCTGTCAAGGTTCCTCCCCCACTCTGAACTCTAGGGTACAGATGTGGGGACCTGCATGAAAACCTTCTAAGCTTACTTTTACTTCTAAGCTTAGGTTAAACCTTCCCCAAGGTACAAACTATTTTACCCTTTGCCCTTGGACTTCCACTGCCACCACCAAACTTTATCTGGGTTCCTGAAAAAACGTAGTTTGAAACATCTTTCCCCCCAAAATCCTCCCAACCCTTGCACCCCACTTCCTGGGGAAGGTTTGGTAAAAATCCTCACCAATTTGCATAGGTGACCACAGGCCCAAACCCTTGGATCTTAAACAATGAAAAAGCATTTAGTTTCTGAAAAGAAGGATTTTAATAGAAGTAAAAAGTAAAAAAGAATCGCCTCTGTAAAATCAGGATGGTAAATACCTTACAGGGTAACTAGATTCAAAACATAGAGAATCCCTCTAGGCAAAACCTTAAGTTACAAAAAGACACACAGACAGGAATATTCATTTTGTTCAGCACAGCTTAATTTCTCAGCCATTTAAAGAAATCATAATCTAACACATATCTAGCTAGATTACTTACTAAGTTCGAAGACTTCATTCTGTTCTGTCCCCGGCAAAAGCATCACACAGACAGACTCAGACCCTTTGTTTTTCTCCCTCCTCCCAGCTTTTGAAAGTATCTTGTCTCCTCATTGGTCATTTTGGTCAGGTGCCAGCGAAGTTATCCTAGCTTCTTAACCCTTTACAGGTGAGAGGATTTTTCCTCTGGCCAAGAGGGATTTTAAAGGTGTTTACTCTTCCCTTTATATTTATGACATTGCCCCTTCTTTATTCTGTAATAGACCATATGCTTTTGGTTGTATACTGATGATTCTTATATTAAATTTGTTAAATGTGTACAAGATTTTGAAACAAATACAGCCCCGTGATATATCTAGTTAGGTTAGAGTTCTAAATAATTTCTTAGTGGGATAATTGGTACAGTAGAAAAATATTTTAATGGAATTGGAATAATTTATCAGTTTGGTGTTATGAAATATATTTATTACATAGTGGAATATGTAACACTTAAAGCTTGACCTCTGAAAATTTCAAGGGGTTCGTTTCTTTTGGGGAGAAAAAATTTGAAAATCAGGCTTGTAATAAGAAGCTACCTTAAGATTCAACTCTGAAGCTGCTATTGCTGCTCCAAAACAACAGTATTATAAATAAGATGGAAAGAGAAACATTTTAAATGAACTTTAAAAGTAAAGAGATTTTTTGTGCAATTGTGAAGGGGTTCAAAACTATTGCTAGAAATACAGACCTGCTATAATTCTCAGTTGCACAGATGGAAGATAGTGTAATTATTCTAATGATTGTGACATGAAAAATTATGGCAAGTCAGAAAAAAATGGCATACTGCAGAATTTTTAATAACATTTAAACAAATAATGATGAACAGGGAAGGCCAGCTTGGGAGGCTGTTCCATGACTGAGATGACACATGATTAAAGCACTAACCAGAATCTTGGCAAGCAGAAGAGAGAAATATTTGAAAATGTTCTAACATTTATATCTAACAGGTGATAATGGCAAGATTTGATTAATACCTCTAATAAGGGGTAGAAAATAATAAATTTGAATAAAAAATAAGACTTAGATTGAGAACACTCTGTTTGTCTAAAGGGATAGACTGTAGATGGGATGAATACATTGTAATAAATTGAGAAACTGCAATGGAATGCATAGAGCCAGTCAGTGCATACTTTTATCTCATCAGAGATAAAATATTCACAAGTATTAAAAATAAAAAGGTGGGGAGGAAGGTTTCTGTCAGGAAGAAAAGAGGCATACTGTAAATCTAGCCTCCACATACAGATGCTAGCTTAGTTCATGTGAACTGATAAGTGACCTAAGAGGAAATAAAGAAAAAACAGTACAGGATCCAAATGATAGAACCTAGGGTTGTACCATGTGAAGAGATTAGGAATGTGAAGAAATCCCCGCCCCACCCCCCACCTTAAGAACTCCAAATGAGCCATCTGAGGTACAAGAACCAAACCTGTCAGTGGTCTAGTCATCAGTCCAAAGAAGACAAAAAAAGGAAATTATTTTTATGGTTAATAGAGTCAAAAGTGGCACACAGTTGAGTAAACTCATAGTTTGATAGGCTTTCCTTTTTATTTTCCAAAAGATTGAGTATTAGCAATAAAGTAGCCTAGATTGAGAGACCACTTCTAAAACATACATCAGAGGGTCCATGTCGGGATGGCCAGTAATGTATATGACCTATATAATTACATAGGCCCCCATTCTTTCAGGTCCCTCCCTTTGCAGAACTGTGGGCCTGATACAAAGACCATTGAAGTTCAATATTTTTATTGTTGGATTGATCTGAGACCCTAATTTTTTAACTGTCATGCCCCATTCTCAGTTAGAAATTTGTACTTCAGCTCCTGTGTTCCTGACCTATGTAGATGGATCACTAGATACAATGAAATTTCACACAGGTGAGGAATTTGGGAGGTTCACACACAAACTGTAATCTCAGAGAAAGGGAAGGTGATATGTCTGCAGAGATGAATAGGGGAAGCACTCTGTCATGAGGGGAGAGAGCCAATGTCATGTATTGGGCGAAAGAAGCTTTCTAATTTTTAGAAGAGTCTCCTGCTAAGAAACTGAATCTCAGATTTTCTGATTTCAGGAGCCAGGAAATAATGTTGTCAGCCTGATCCTCTAAACAAGTTGATTTTTACATATATCCTATTCATTTTGTTCTGTTTACATGCACAAATTTGCCACTTCTTTTGTGTGTTCCATATATTTGTCTAAATATAATTATTTTCAAAAGTATCATTGAAGAATTGAGAGTAGTAATCACTCATATTTGCATATTCAATATATAGGTGTTTATTAGCTGATCTGTGTAGTTGTATATGTATTCAATATCACAACCCTTTTTTTAAAGTAAATTCTAGTGAATATTCACAAAGAAAGGAAGGTCTTTTTCACATATTTGGGCCAACCAGTTGATGCTTTCACTTTTATTACTGATTTGTCACCATTCATCCAGTCATTGTGGTGATACATGTTTATTTTTTGCTGTTTGACAATTTAGTCTAAAAATCTCTGTTGGCTCTTGTATCTTAAATCCTGTCCCTGGCATCTTTCGTTCACACTAGCTGCCCTCTTATATCCTTTCTTCTCAAGAATTTAATTATGACATCCAAGTGCAGTTCCCCAACCAAGCTGCCTACCAGTTGCAGGCTTTTCCTGGTGCCATCCTGGAAAGCTCTACTTCTAACAGTCAAGCATCTTCACCACCACAGTTCTCAATATTCTTTCCCTCTTGGAAACCACAACCTGACACAGCTATTGAGATTCATTGGCAGGGCTGTATCTAGAGCATTGGTGCAATGTGTGTTTGAACTGGCTCTTGTGAATTATATTAGTTCTGAATTTCCTTGAGTACCAAGTTCACTGGGGTAGAAAATTAAAACAAACACATATTAATAGTTAAAACAAATGCTCAGGTCAGAGAATGAATACAGAATGAAGTTGTTTTCCATGAACAATTCCCTTTTGTTTCAGAGTAACAGCCGTGTTAGTCTGTATTTGCAAAAAGAAAAGGAGTACTTGTGGCACCTTAGAGACTAACCAATTTATTTGAGCATAAGCTTTCGTGAGCTACAGCTCACAGTGCATCCGATGAAGTGAGCTGTAGCTCACGAAAGCTTATGCTCAAATAAATTGGTTAGTCTCTAAGGTGCCACAAATATTCCTTTTTCCTTTTGTTTGTGACTTTTCTTTCCAGTGCTACACGACCACCTATCAAACATCATACTTAGCTCCAAAATTTTTAATATTATGAAATCTTTGTTTTGCCCATATGATTTCCTCCCCTAATACTGTGATAGTCCTGATTCTTTGGTATACATCTTGTACAATATCGGTTTGAAGAACTATACTGTCGGAGCCAATACAGCATAGATAACATTTTCAAACGTGCCTAAGTTCTCTTGAAAGTTGATGGGAATTAGGCTCCTAAATCCCTTAGGGTAAACTTTTCTTGAGCGCCCGTTAGAAAATCTGCTGCATCTGCAAAGTGTTTCTTACCTTATTTTACACATCAAACCAGGTGTGCACAACTAGATATCAGATGCAGGTACTAAGAGAATATGAGATCTGAAAATAAAAGCTAAGCTTCAAATTCAAGGCGAAACTGAAAGAAGCAGCACAAACAAGTCTTGTTTTTGTTTGGTTTTTTTCTTTCCCAGAATATGAATTTGAGAAATCCTGCTATTGCTGGTTTTCTCCTGAAGTGGAAACATAAGCCCTATCCCAAGTACAATATGATCATATTGAGTTACCCTTATGATGTCTCACTGGCAGACTAATTGTGCTGGATTAATTAATGCTGCATTGACTTCAAATAGAGCAGACAGAAATTGTTAAGAGAGGTGAGTTTAGACTAAAATTATTTGAAAAACAAATTGCGTATTTGTCATTTTCTTTTAGTACTTCAAGTATTTAAAGGATTTTTGATATTCTGAATGTTGCAACAGCTCATTATTTGCATAATAGTTTCTGTTGTTGAAGAATTCTCAGACTTTTGGGAGCGTGTACGGTTTTTAAATAATACTTTTTATCGTTGATGAGTTGAGGAAAAATTGTCACACTTCTGAAAGACTGTGGTTAACATCTGAGAACTCTGGACCCAGTCAAAAATTGTACTCTGATCTAATAGGATGGCAGCAGTGAACATTACATCTGTATTACACTTTGTTTTACAACTTTCCTTTCATAGCTATTTATTTTATGTAATACGCTGAGAACAAAAAAAGTCAAAATGTAGGGTGAAATGGTGCACCTGTAAAACATAAAATAACTTGAACAGTAGAGAAATACTCTACATATACTTGTGGTCTTGCAAATAACGTTTAGGGAGGGTTTTCCTCAGAAACGTTAGTTACATAATCCCTCAAGCATTCTGGGGAATGGGATTTGAGAGACACCATAGACTAATGTAACTTGGATTTAACAATTTGGCTCTGGCTCCCATGAAGTCTGGGCTTCCCATAGTAATTTGTATCTAAACAGGCTCCTGCAGACCCCAAAACTGCATAACAATGAAATATGGTGATTTTAAGTTATATGGAAAAAATTAATTATATTGACACATGAGTTGAGACTATGGTTAAAACTGTAGTAGAGAACAATTATCAGATGCATAGATGAACACCATTTGTTGTGGAAGAGTCAACATGGCTTGTCTAAAGGGAAATCCCATCTCACCAATTTATTAGAATTCTTTGAGGAGGTCAACAAACATGCGGACAAGGGTGATCCAGTTGATACAGTGTACTTGGACTTTCAGGAAGGACATTTGACAAGATCCCTCACCAAATGCTCTTAAGCAAAGTAGGCAGTCATGGGATAAAGAGGGAAGGTCCTCTCTTGGATCAGTAACTGCTTAAAAGACAGGAAACAAAGGGGTGGAATAAATGGTCTGCTCTCAGAATGGAGAGAGGTAAATTGTGGTGTCCCCCAGGGATCTGTACTGGGACCATCTGTATTGGGCTGTTCAACACCTTCATAAATGATCTGCAAAAAGGAGTAAACAGTAAGGTGGCAAAATGCGAATATGACACAAAATTACTGAAGATAGTTAAATCCAAAACAGACTATGAAGAGTTACAAAATGATCTCACAAAACTGGGTGACTGGGCAACAAAATGCAGATGATATTCAAAGTTAATAAATGCAAAGTAATGCACACTGGAAAACATAATCCCAGCTATACATACAAAATGATGGGATCTAAATGAACTAATGATTTTTAAAGAAAACCAGCAAAAATCTTTGCTGCTTTTACAGATCCAGACTAACACGGCTACCCCTCTGATTTTTAATGATTATTTTTTATTTAGGAATATTTAATTTCTCTCTCTCTCTCTCTTCTGCTCCCTTTTACCGCCACTCCATTCACCATAATATCTGAGCACGTCAGAGATATTTAAAAATATAAATATCTATCTTTCTTCCTTCCCAGCCTACAGAAGAAACAGCTTGTTCGTGTACAAAAATTATAGCTTTTCATTCCTGTATTTCTAAATGACCACAGTCCTCAGCACATTCTCCTATAATTTGATAATGCGTTCCACAGCCCAGGTGTAGCTTCTATGAATGTTCTCCCGACTCATAAGCTCCCCCTTGTAGGCTGACAGTTTCATGTTCCCAATGAAGTGTAGCTGTCATCTGAGGCCATGGTTGTGGAGGAAGAGATGGTCTCTCAGGTCCAAGTCCAATCCCTGGAGGGTTTTGAATATCAGGACAGAGACCTGAAACTGGACTCTGTATTTAGTGGGAAGCCAGCGTAGAGAGCAGAGCACCTCAGTAATGTGCTCAGTACAACTCATGATACTAATCAGACAAGTTACTGCCTTTTGTGCTCTTTAAAGCTTTTTCAGGGTATGGCCTTCATTCCTAGATATGATTTGCTATAATAAAGCTGGGATGGCCATGTCTAAGTCTGATAGGAAACAGCGTGGTCTTTTGGCAAATTGCAAATGAAGTGGGTGTTTTTGTAACAATGACTATTTAGGCATCTCCTGTCAATGCAAAAGGAGCCTAAAAGGGTTTTTAAAGTGTGGACTGATATCAAGAAGCAGATAGATGCCTTCAGTAGTTGAAGTGTTATAAATAGGCTTGGAAGGATTCAATATTTATTGGTAAATGTTAATTTCACCATACACATACAAATCGATGAAAAATATTTCCGTTAATGATTTTTGAAATTTACAGATAGACAAAGAATAAGGATATATACTTTGTCTATTTTGACGTGTAATGTTGACTATTTCTGTTTTAACAGTTACAAAGCTTTAACTTTCTAAATCCCAATGTCTACTGTCATTAAATAATTGTCTGACCCATCCCCCCCAGTTTTCTGCAACTGTGACAATGTAAATCAATAAACATTAAAAAAGCTTTGCAACCCCCTACTTTCATCCAACTGTGAAATTTTAAATTGATAAAAAAACTTTTAAAATGCTTTGAAATAGACATTGATACAACCAGAAAAAATTATATAAAAAAGATCAAATTCTGCCAAGACTAGTTATAAAGAAGAAAACTTCCTTCTTCAAACCATCATCACCTCAATCTTTCCTGGTTAAGCCTTAGTCAGATGCTGATTTCAGATAGGCATTGAGAAAGTTGGAAGTTATTTTTTATGTAAAAAAAGATATAGAGATCTGGACAGTATGGATCAATATATGTCTGTCTGGGTATCTGTTCGCTTACATGGTACTTCACACTTTCCAAGTACGCTCTTTTTAAAAAAAATTTGTTTGAATATTTTTTGCCTTTGAAGTATATAGGAAAAATATAAATTATATGACTGTTGTTGGTTTCGTGTACCAGTTGGCATAATCTTCAGAGGCAGGAACACCAGATTCTGGAGTCAGGCGTCTAGAAGGAACATCTGGATGTGGATTAAGGTTAGAGAGCAAATTGTGAAGAAGAAATTATCGAGCTGATTGGGACTTTTTTGACTAAATTTTTTCCTGAGAAAATTCCCGATTGCCAAAACTGAAACTGTTTGTGGAAATGGTCATTATCCATAAATTTTCTGTGTTGAACAAATTTTGAAAAAAGTTTTTTGAAATTGTTGAAATGTCCCATTTTAATATTTTCTAAATGAAAGTTTCCTTTTTTTTTTTTTTGGTTCAAAACAACTTTTTGTTTAGAAATTTAAGTTAGAATTTAAGGCCAGAAGGAAGCACCAGATCAGTTAGTCTGATCATCTGTATATCCCAGGCCATTAAAACCACCCTGCTGCCTTCACAGCAAGCCCCAAAACCAGAATTAGCCTAAAGAACTATAGTCCTCAGGAGACTAAACCATTGTGTTTGTTTTCCTTCCTTACTATAAATTAAGGTTTAAAATAGAAACAAAACATTAAAAATATGTAAATAATACATTTTGATTAATCCAATCTGAAACTTTTTAGTTTATGAAAAAAAATTTAGATTAACTATCTGTCCTGATTTGGAATGGGAAAATTTTGAAGTCTTGAAATTCTCATGGGTCAGGAAAACCATTTTCCACCCAGCTCTTGAAACTGGGGATACTGACAAGATATTGAAAGTAACTCCAGTTTAATTGCTGATTAACTGAATACTTTCTTTAGTACAAACCAGCACGTGAAATATTTGCAGTGTTTCAAAGCTGGAATAAAGTCTAAACCTCTCAGTAAGGAGATTTATAATGGGTACAGTGACAGAACCTTTACTATAGGAAAATATTCAGTGTCCTGGTAATTACTACAATAAAATTAGTGAATGTGCTTTTAGAGCCTGTGTTTAAGAAAGGGTCCCTTGAGTTGAATATTCACAGTAGTTCCAGGCAGATGAATAAGCAGCATTATCTCTGTGGAATAGAGTCAGTTCCCTTGGATTTTTGCTATGTAGCTAGCTTTTTCCAGAAAGCCAGGCAATTATAGAATTAAAAACTTAGTCTGCACTAGATAAATGGTCAGAATGATTTGGATTCTTCAGGACTTCATCAAGTTAAAACCAATTTAAACATTTAAAAACATGCATGTTAAAAATTATTCATAAAATATGCATTATTTGCTAACTACAATAAACCTATCAGTCTGTCTAGAATTCTATTAAAGTGTGAATTAAATAAACTAATGGGCAAAGTGCAAACAGTATTTGAGCAGCACAACCATCTTAGTCCCTGATGATCACAATGTAGTGGTCTGGACAGTTTAATGGAATTGCTTCTTAATTACAGAACAGTCCTTGATAACCAAGAGAAAAAATTGGATTGGATAGTATTGATTCAAAGCATTTTATTTTCTCTTTAGGGACATTTCTAGCCAGCAAAACATTCACTGGTAGGCAGATAAAACAGCTGAAGTTCACCCTCTGCTTGATTCGATCAATAGTAGTCTACTCATATAACAAAATGTTGGCTGTGTTAATTTAGCCCTGGAAATATCATTAGATGCCACTGATGTAGAATATAAAATATATTTTGTTTGGATAAAAGTGTATCCAAGCCTTTTGAATTGCTCTTGATTTACCTTTCAAAAATCCTCAATAATACTAATTTTGACATGTTTTTTTCAAAACCTCTCATTGCCTGTCCATTAGGTTTTAATGCTCTGTTTACAATAAAGACTCAGTGTGCATTTCCCCCCGCCCACCCCAAGAAAACTTCACTCTTTGCTTAAGAGGCAATTTTTTGCCTTTGGAGGCTCCTGACGGGCATACATCCACGGGTAGAATTTGCTCTATAAAAATGCAACCTCATAAAGGGTTAAACAACAGTTTTCAATGGGGGAACTTAAGGCTTTAGGTACAAAATTTTAAGAACCCAGTTAGGACATGTTGACCTAAATTCTGCTCACAGACACTGCTGTCTTTTGCTTGGATAGACCCTGGCTTAGAGATTCATAGCAAAAGAAAATCCTTTGGGGGTATGTTGTAGCAGTCATGATCTATGAAATCATAGGCCTTCTTAAACAGGAAGCATTTATTAAAGAACTCCACTATAGTTTCCACACAGCTTGAGCTGCAGCCTTGTCACCTCATTTTCCAGGGTTCACCTGTAACTGGAACTCTATCCAGCACAAAATGAGGGGTCATCTGGAACTCTATACAGCACACAGACATCTAGTGACTGAATGTGTATGAACCTATTACACAGCAGAATGACAAGGCTAAAGCATCCTTTTTCCTGGGGATACCCAGGGACCCCGCACATTCCGAGTCAGGTGGTACTGTCTTAGAAGGAGGAAGAGAGTGATGGTTGGCAAATGTTGATTTTTTTTAAATGGTAACCACTGTACAGACCAGTTCATGTTCAAAGAGTTTTACAAATATTAACTTATTAACCTTGTGAGGTATGTAAGTAATAACCTCACATCTGTGAAATGAGGTTAAGTGATTGCTCAGGGCCTCATGTTAAGTGAGAGTCATAACTGAGACTAGTGCTCAGGTAACCTGGTAGTGCATTGGACTATGCTGCCTTTTGGAGATAGAATTCTGGTCTGAAAAACGAATGGCTCTAGTTCATATGCCATACTTTTGCCACATTTATCCTAAAATAATATGCAAAGATAAAAATTAGTGCTGAGTGCTCAAAAGCATACAACACAACTGGAAATGGACAAAGGTTTTAATCATAAGTACATCTTCTGTTGAAGCTTCATTAGCCCTGTTTTTTGCTTTTCAAATCTCTTGTGTTTATTTGAGGCACTTATTCAGCAGCTAACTTTTTTTTTTAAATACTTGCTTCAATAATGATGTGCTGCAGAAACCTATGCTTTTTGAATTGCATTTTGGGATTGAAATTCCATGATCATATTACTGTTATTGTATATATTCTGTAGGAACAAGTATGTTATTAACAAAAACAGGGGCTGCCATGTACGGTAATGAAACAAACAGGGACTGTGTGTGTAAGAAGTAGATAATATGAAGTGGGAGAACATTCACAACTTGAGACAGTTCCTGAGACACAGGTATATTACAGTGTGAGAAATCCCAGAGACAGGAAAAACCCAGTGAGCTGCTAATGCTTGATTGTTTTTTTCCCTTTTCTACTAGAAACAAACAAGAACATGAAAAAGTTCCCTATGGCTAGGTGGGGAATATTGAGAACCGAGATTATTGCATTTCATTGCAGTGAAACACAAGTAAAGTTGACCTCGGCTATATGGCTTCATAATAACCACTGGAGTCTATTTGATAGCTAGCATTGATCACTGTGTCAAAAATTCAATGAAAGTTTGTTTGGTTGCGGCATATGTCATAGTGCAGTCTCATGTAAGGTAAAATCTAGGCTGAGTAACGTTTTGTTGCCTATGCACAGTATAAGATCTCTGTGGTGTCACATTCTGGGGTGCAGTCCAATCCAATGAGGAGTTGTCACCACCTGCCCAACAACCTTGGGTGCCTCACAATGGTTTGGTGTAGCTCTAAACTGGGCCACTCACAAATAGCCTAACCGGACGCAAGTCCAGGGGTGCTGGAACATCTCTGCACCTGTATAGTGGGGATGCTGGAAACCACTTCAAGCCAGGAGGTGCAGCAGCACCCGCAGCACCCACGTGCAGGTCACACCCTGAGTGTCTGGATATAGCTGCAGCCCTGGTTCAACAGCTCTGATCCCAGCAGCCTGTCAGCAACACACCAGTCACACTTGGACTTCCACCAGCCTCGGTTACCATTTGAAAGGTGACCCCAACAGACCCCCCCAGTCCTGAATTTTCCCAAAATGTGTATCCTGTACTGTCCAACCATCTCCTAGACAGTTCAGATATTAATGGTCGGTTGCTCTTGTACAGAGTCAATAGTCAGTAGTTCACTACTTTATCTGGAGTTACCAAACAGTTCAGTTTAAACACAGCACAAGTTTATTAACAGAAGAAAAGATTTTAAGTGAATTAAAGAGATAAAGTTAGAAATGGTTATAAGCATGTAAAACTGAAAACAATCTTCTAAAAGTCTAAAACTTGACTTCTAGCAAGTTTTGGTTCAAGTCTTTTGTTCAAAATGGCCTCTCTCACCTACAGCAAGATGGTGTCTGACCCTTTCCTTGATCAGAATCTTTCCCAGAGGCCCAGCGATACTGAAGCCTTTGTCAGCGTAGGTGTGAGAATTTAGGGTTCTCTGCCCCTTTCTTTTATAGAGTAGCGAAGCTTTGAAGTAGATTCTTCTGAGGGTTACCCCCTCAAAATAAAGTTAGTTCAAGTAGTAAAGCAGGCGACCTGGCGTCTGGTAGTGAAGAAGGCTCCATGCTCTTTCTTCCTCCACATGTGTTCGCTGAAATGGCAATAGTTCTATTTCCTGCCATCTCTGCCCCCCCCCCACTATCTTGAGGAACCAATTTACTACTTATATGTAAATTGAGGTAAACACACATTCCTCTAACAACTTTTGCCTACTAAAAGCTGTCTAGTTTTGAACATGTGCTAACATACAGGGGGAATTCATAACTTTACATATGATGTTGCTACACACATTTCACCATGATATTGAGCAGCAAGATATTAGTTTCCAAATGATATCTCACAAGGAGTATTTTGTACAAAAATTATTACATTGGTATGTAGGGTGTGAATACATGGATGCTTTTGGTCACACGTGGCACCTATTTGTGATATCTGACATTGTTTAACTTTATACACAGAATGTGTTACATAGAAAGCCTTGTTATATAGTCTTGTTCTTAGGAGATGGCAAATTGAGTTTTGTAAAAATTAAGCAGCCTTTGCAATCTCGAGTGTCTAGGGTTTAGAGCCCGAGCTCCAGCCTAAGCCACAAGTTCAAACAGCTATTGTTAGGGTGAGCCTAAGTCTGTCTACCCAGGCTGCACAGCTTGCTGCCATGGCCTCTCCAGACATAATCTAATTGAGCACAGATTAAGGGTATCATTTAATTAAATGTGATTATTTTCGTATTGGGAGGGGATGGGGATCCAGTTTCCTTTAGAATATTTTGAAAGTCCTATGAAATTTAATTCAGCTGTTTTGGAAAGTTTTTTTTTTTTTTTTACTTAAGTTTTTTTATACCCATGGACATCATTATACAGTAGCAGCAGAAGTAGCAATGTTATAGTTAAGGTTGAAATGCAACTTATGTTATATAAAAAAAACCAAGGCTGTCAATTGTTCATTACTAGGACCCTACCAAATTTATGGTCCATTTTGGTCAATTTCATGGTCATGGGATTTTAAAAAAAAGTTATTAACTTCATGATTTCAGATATTTAAATTTCCCAGTGTTGTAGGGGTCCTGACCAAGAAGGAGTTGTGTGGGGGAGGGGAGGTCTCAAGGTTATTGATGGTGGGGGTTGCAGTGCTGCTAACCTTACTTCGGTGCTGCTGGAAAATTACCTGCATCCACATGCTGCAGAGAAAGGAGAAAAAATCCCAAGCCAATCTGACCTGTGGGAAAATTCCTTCCTGCTCTCACATTTGGCAATCAGTAAGACCCTGAATATGTGAGCAAGAAGCAGCCAGCCAAGCACCTTGTCAAGGTTCTTTCCCCACTCTGAACTCTAGGGTACAGATGTGGGGACCTGTATGAAAACCTCCTAAGCTTACTTTTACCAGCTTAGGTTAAAACTTCCCCAAGGTACAAACTATTTTACCCTTTGCCCTTGGACTTCCACTGCCACCACCAAACGTTTATCTGGGTTTATTGGGAAAACGTTGTTTGGAAACGTCTTTTCCCCCCCAAAATCCTCCCAACCCTTGCACCCCACTTCCTGGGGAAGGTTTGGTAAAAATCCTCACCAATTTGCATAGGTGACCACAGGCCCAAACCCTTGGATCTTAATAATGAAAAAGCATTCAGTTTCTGAAAAGAAGGATTTTAATAGAAGAAACAGTAAAAAGAATCACCTCTGTAAAACCAGGATGGTAAATACCTTACAGGGTAATTAGATTCAAAACAGAGAATCCCTCTAGGCAAAACCTTTAGTTACAAAAAACACACAGACAGGAATATTCATTCTATTCAGCACAGCTATTTTCTCAGCCATTTAAAGAAATCATAATCTAACACATACCTAGCTAGATTACTTACTAAATTCTAAGACTTCATTCCTGTTCTGTCCCCGGCAAAAGCATCACACAGACAGACTCAGACCCTTTGTTTTTCTCCCTCCTCCCAGCTTTTGAAAGTATCTTGTCTCCTCATTGGTCATTTTGGTCAGGTGCCAGCAAGGTTACCTTTAGCTTCTTAACCCTTTACAGGTGAAAGGATTTTTCCTCTTGCCAGGAGGGATTTTAAAGGTGATTACCCTTCCCTTTATATTTATGACACCTGAAAAAGAATGCTCGGTGCTACCTCAGAGCACTGGCCCTCCTCATCCATCCAGTGTCCCATCTCCAGTCATGGGTATCCCAGATGCTTCAGAGGGAGGAGATTCAAACAAACAAACCCAAAAGACTCTCTGGGTGGGTGGGTGAATCCCTTCCTGACCTTGCAGGTGGCCATCTGAAACCCTAAAGCATGACCTTTTAGGAACAAACAGAAACTGGAAGCAAGCCCCAGAGCTGTTGAGCCCTCCCCCCTTCCTTCACAAGCAACCTTGTCATACAATCTCTCCTAAATTTGTCCAGCTCTCTGATAAAAGTAAGTTGTTTGCCCTTGCAACTCGTATTTGGAGGCTGTTCCAGAACCTCATCCCACTGATGGTTAAAAATGTTGTTCTAATTTCCAGCCTGAATTTGTTCAGTTTATATCCTTTTGTTCTTGTGCCAACATTGTTCTTATAGCTCTTCACTTTCCTTATTATTTATCCCCCTAATGTATTTATAGAGAGTAATCATATCCCCTCTCAGCCTTCTTTTTGCAATAGTCAAGCTCTTCCAATCTCCTTTCATTACATAGGTCCTCCATTCCCCTGGTCATCTTAATAACTCTTCTCTGCACCTCTTCCTGTTTAAATTCATTTTTCTTGAACATGGGTGACTAGAATTGTGTCCAGTATTCAAAATGAGGTCTCACCAATATCTTGTACAATGGCATTAATACTTCTCTATCTCCTACTGGAAATTGTTGAACCTTTTCCATGGCTGCATCACATTGATTGCTCAAGGTCATCCTATAGTTGACCCACACACCCAGGTCTCTCTCCTCCTTAATCACTTCCAACTGATAAGTTCCCCAACTTGTTGTAGACCCTAAATGCATGACCTTGTGCTTTGTACTATTGAATTTCATCCCATTTCTGTCACTTTGTTCCTCAAGGCCATCCAGATCTTGATGATTTGTTGATGATACAAAGTTGGAATGCATGATCAACAAATTTCATTAGGACTTCTACTTTCTATGGCAACATCATTTAATAAAATAATTGAATAAGATTGGTCCCAAGACCAATCCTTGAGAAACTCCATTAGTAACTCCCTCCAATCCAGTAATTCACCTTTCAGCATAACCTGTTGCCAACTCCCCTTTAGCTAATTCCTTATCCATCTTCCAGTTCTTGTACTGATCCCCAACTTCCCTAATTTAACTAATGTGTTCCCGTGTGGTACTGTCACTTTACTGAAGTCCAAGTACACTAGATCCACTGCACTTACCTTATCAGTTATTTTCTTAAAGGAAATCAGATTAGTCTGGCATGATCTATCTTTGGTAAACCCATATTGCGTTACATCCCCTTTACGATTGTCCTCCATGAATTTAATTATTCTTTCCTTTACAAATTTGTTCTAAAATCTTGCATATTACTGATATCAGAACAACAAGTCTGTAATTGCCCAGATCACCTTTTTCCCCTGTCTTAAATACAGGTACAATATTACCTACTCTCCAGTCTTATGGTACTACACCAGAGTAGATTTATTAAAAATCCTTGCTACCAGACCGGAAATGTCATGTACCAGTTCTTTCAGTATTTTGGGATGGAAGTTATCCAGTCCTCTTCATTTGAGTGCATTAAGCTCTTTGTTTCTCTTCCCTCTTAGATGTGGTGATTTCTGCTTGTAGACGTTAGACATTCCATCAGCTGCATGGCCTTCATACACACGTTCCATATTATCATCCTTACTGAAAACCAAGGCAAACTATTAATTTAGTTTTTGGGCCACATCTATATTATCTTTAATCTCCTTCCCATCCACACTGCATAGCAGGTCAAACTTATCTTTCCTTATTATTTTTTTTATTTATAAGCTAAAACCCTTGTATTTTAATATCTTTGGCAAAAGCTAATTCAGCTTGACTTTTAGGAGTTCTCACTTTATTCCTCCATTTTTCTAACCTCCACAATGTAGTGCTTTTTTGTTGATAAATCCTCTTTTCCATTCCTTATAGGTTCTTTGCTTACTCCTAATATTTTTGAGGTTGTTATTCACCCAGCTGGGTCTGGACCCTTTCTCTACTAGTTTTTTCTCCTTGCTTCAGATACAAATTTCAGTTAGATTTTTAGATAGTGGTGTTAAAAAAAATTCCAAGCCTTCTCTACGTTTAGGTCTTGAGCACTTCAGTCCTATTGACTTCTGACTAATTCCCGTATTTTCCCAAAGGCGCCTGCCCTTTTGAAATACAAAAAAAAAAATCACAGTAGATGAGCTGGTTTTGATTATTCTTCCACTTTATTTAATCTGAATCAACTCATGATGACTCAGTCCAACTCATGATGACCAACTCTATGATGTCCTTGCCTCTTACCAAAATAAAGTCTAAAATTGCATCCCCTCTTGTTGGTTCAGTGATAGTTTGATGAAGAAAACTCATCTAGGAATAACTGGGTCCTACCAGTAGTAGTAGCATTTATTCACCAATCTATATCCGAGACACAAGGTGTGTGAGGTGATATCTTTTATTTGACCAACTTCTTTTGCCTTGAAACTTGTCTCTGTCATCAACAGAAGGTGGTCCAACAAAAGATCTCACCCATCACGTCAGTCCCAGGATATTAGAGAGACAAGGCTACAACTACACTGCATACAATCTATATCCGGGAAATTAAATGTTTCTCTCATAATGTTAATGAGATCTCGGTCCATATCCAAGTTTGATTCTGGGGGTCTATATTCCCTAGGACTATCCCAATAGAACATCTTATACAATCCTTCCCCAAAATAATTTTGAGCCAAACAGGTTCTGTTTTGTCCATATCACTTTTTTCATTACAGTGTATAAGCAGTACTATTGATGTACAGCGTTACCCTATCTCTCCTAAATAGGGCATATCCTTCAATATCTGTATTCCAGCCATGAGTGCTATTCTTCCATGTTTCTGTAATCCCTATAATAGCTGGTTTGACATCCTGCACCAATTCCTATATGTTATCGCCCAGACTCCTTGCATTTGTATACAAGCATCTCAGTTGTTTCCTTCGGACCTCACCCAGTTTTCTAGCCAGATTAGGTATAGTTCTTTCACTAGCTGTAACACCTATAAACACCTACCTGACTACCATTCCAATAAATGTGTGTATTTTCTTTTTTCCTTGCTGTCCATACTATTACCTTGTGATCCCTTACTATATCTTCATTTAGCTGATTTTTCCTTCTCTTTTGTATTGTAGCAAGGCATGGAGATTTCACAAGACCTCTCAACATTCTCCCCTCATCTCCTAGTTTAAAGCCCTTCTTATCATTTGTGCCAGCCTTGATGCCAGATGGTGCCCCAGCTATTTGAATGGGGTCCTCTTTCTGTGAATGCTTCCCGGTGATCTGTCATCCCAAAAAGCTTTCCTCATAGCACCAATCCTTGACCCATCTGTTGATCTTCATTATCTTGTCACACCTTCACCCACCTTCTCTAGGGATTAGAAGTATTCCACTGAAAATATCCACTTCTTTACGCATCTTATCCAGGCTAGCAAAGTCATCCTTGATCCATGCCAGTGGGAATCTAGCAATGTCATTCATCCCAACATGCAGTTCAATTAATGGATTCCCCCCACTCCCATCAGGATCCTTCCATGCCTTTTAAGCCTCCATGTGCACATCTCAGATCCTTGCTCTTGACAGACTGGACACTATTCTGTTCTCTGGATCTGATCTGACAGGTTTTTTGATTCTTGTGAATATGTACTCCTCTGTCACATAGACCTGTTTCTTCCTGGTGTTGGTATGAATATGTCGTCCTTGTCTTTCCTTAGGCTCTGGTAGCTGGCTGTTTCCATGATCTCTTCCTCTCTTCTGTAGAGACTGGCTTCCTTTTTGTTCTTCCTTGCCACCCACTCATCTGCTTGTTTCTTCTCATTTCTTCTCATCTCTATTTCTTGGACTAGATGACCTCTTGAAGTCTCTTCCAACCCTAATCTTCTATGATTTTATTATCACTCCCCAATGCAGAAAACCTGTTTTCCCAATTGGTTTAATCACCACTACCTGGTCTCTTACCCTGCCTTGTCCTAATAATCACATTCTTCCATAGATCACCCTTCTCATCTGGCAGTCTGCCAGAAAGTCCAGGTCCTTTTATTCAGCGGGCATCTGCTAACGTTGAGTTCTCCTCTTTCCTGGTCTGCATTATACCTTCACAGCCCCATCTGAATTTCAACATTTTCTGCAGCTGCATCTCTTATCCTAATATATTCTCTGTCATTAGCTTTATCAGGTGACATTTCATGCATAAGTAGCTTCCATCAGATACCCAGTCAAGGATGCTGTACATCCTGCAGTTTTTGCAGCCGATTACCTTCTTTGTGTCCTTTCCTCCTCGGGTCACTTCTAGTGCTGCCTCAGTAATCATCATTATCTCTTCCTAGAGAAAAAGAGAAGGGGTAGGGGTGTCACTGGGTGCTGCCACTGAACCCTGGCTCCAAGCATTTGTTGCCATATTCAGTCTCAATTAAGGAGGTTTATTTTATAACAAAGATTAAAAAACAAACAGAAGGCAATCTTAAATCAGTACCTGGATCCCTGGCTTTAGGGACACCCCTCCTGGGGGTATCTGGCTCTCTAGATCCTAGCAGCATCCTTGCCTCCTCCAGCTCTCTTCCCTCTTGGAGCCATAGCCACAGATTTACTTCCTTGAGCCCCTGGCTCCAGGGACTCACCACAGGAGTTAGTTCCATTCCATGTAGCCTTTGTGGCCCAGAGATCAGCCTGCCTCAGTACTTCCCTCCAGGGCTCAGCCTGTCTCTGACCTTCCTTCCCCATAGCTGCCTCCTAGCAGCCCTTTATGGTCACAGGTGTAGGCCGGACCTCTTCAATTATCTGGATTAGGTTCACCTGCACCAGTCCAGGGGAGCTGGGCTCAGTCTACCCACTAAGACAAGCTACCCTGTGACGGGGGATAAAAGGGGGAATATCCCCCCAAACTCCCACCTACTGACCCCCACAGAAACTCTTCTGTTAATTACTGTTTGCTAATACCAATGTTTGCTAGTGTCAAATATAAAGGGAAGGGTAACCACTTTTCTGTATACAGTGCTGTAAAATCCCTCCTGGCAGAAGCAAAATCCTTTCACCTGTAAAGGGTTAAGAAGCTAAGGTAATCCCGCTGGCACCTGACCCAAAATGGCCAATGAGGGGACAAGATTCTTTCAAAGCTGGGGGCGGGAATAAAGGGTTTGGTCTGTCTGTGTGATGCTTTGCCGGGAACAGATCAGGAATGCAAGCCTTGCAACTCCTGTAAAGTTAGTAAGTATTCTAGCTAGAAAATGCGTTAGATTTTCTTTTGTTTAATGGCTTGTAAAATAAGCTGTGCTGGAGGGAATGTGTGTTAAGGTTTTGCCTAGAGGGATTCTCTATGTTTTGAATCTGATTACCCTGTAAGGTATTTACCATCCTGATTTTACAGGGGTGATTCTTTTACTTTCTCTTTAATTAAAATTCTTCTTTTAAGAACCTGATTAATTTTTCATTGTTCTTAAGATCCAAGGGTTTAGGTCTGTGTTCACCTGTACCAATTGGTGATGATTGTTATCAAGCCTTCCCCAGGAAAGGGGGTATAGGGCTGGGGTGGGGGGGATATATGGGGGGAAGACATCTCCAAGTGGTCTCTTTCCCTGTTCTTTGTTTAAAACGCTTGGAGGTGGCAGCATACTGTTCAAGGACAAGGCAAAGTTTGTACCTTGGGGAAGTTTTTATCGTAAGCTGGTAAGAATAAGCTTAGGGGGTCTTTCATGCAGGTCCCCACATCTGTACCCTAGAGTTCAGAGTGGGGAAGGAACCTTGACAGCTCATGACTGGCTTTCAAATCTAGCCAAACTAAGTCAGCACCACACCATTACTAAGGGATTTAAGGAAGCACTGAATCAAGCCACACACCTGGAACAAATCACACACACACACAAAAAAACCCACAAAAAACTACCTCCAGAACAGAACACAAAATCATCACTCTCCTCTTGGGCCAAACGCCTACAGAAACTCTGCTGTTAGCTGCTAGCTATATAGTATTAGTTACAGCAGAGGCACAAAGATGCTGCTTCATATAATGTTGAAATTAATTGTCCTCCATGGGTCATTTTTGTAACCTTTCTGCCAGGAGGTTAACAGAAGTAAAAAGCATGGGGTTCATTATATCTAGGGTCCCTCTTGACAAATAACTGTACCCCACTCAGCAAACTAGGAAAACTAAGCCTCCATAGGTGTCCTTAATGGGCCGAACTTCCCCATTTGCAAGCACTCTGAGACTATGTGCGCACAAGGAAATCTTTATTTGAGGAGAAGGAATACAGTTGCATTCTGTTCCTGTGTTTTTTCCAAGTGTATCTCTCCCCGCTGCCCCTCCCCCCAAAAAAGTAAAACATCCCTGCCTTCCAGGTACATTCTCACTAATTAATCGAAATCCCTTCCTATCCAGCAGTGAGAATGTCCTTTAGCCACACAACATCATCCATCCACCCAGTCAGTCACCCAGCAGAAGTTCAAATGTCTCTCCCCGACCCCCACCACACACTTTAACCTATCTTAGTGATTCAGTTTTAGTAAGAATCTAAGTAGGCATGGACTTACCTGAGTCCACTCAGCCGTTGCTGTCTCTCTTCTGTGTCATCTGTTGCAGAAACTGTGATTTCTCCCTGGGAGAGGAGCCAAGAGCACTAAGGACCTTTGATTGGAGTCCTGGCTGCTTGAAAATGAGCTCTTTGCACTCTCTGGTCTCCCAGGGAGCCCGCTACCCATCAAAGTCCAAGTCCCACGTAGTTATGAAGCCTTCCCAAATGTCAGTAGAGGAATTATGGGTAGCTTTTGGCCATAGGGCTTACACTGTGCTGGTGTGGATGTTGGGATGACTTGTTTCTCTTATACATGTGCAGACTGATTAATGGAGGGTCATGTGTTTGTTTAATTGTGACACCATTTTAATCTCTCAATTGTTTGATACTTTGATTTACACTCTGAAATAAACTTATACCTTTCAATGTGTGAACACTCACTGTTATTTATTTGTTTTTATATTAAGGGAATTAATTATCAATCTTCTTCATCCCCAAATGGTTAATTGAATGTTAAATCTGAGATGAGTTAACTAACTCGGACACATTGCATGTAATGTAACCAAAGTGGTAAAAATATGAAAATATAATAATTGAAATAGGCCATATTTAAGTTGTCCCCAACTGTCCAGAGGTTGGGCTTAATGACCTTACTACTTGAACAGTAGTGAAACTATGAGGGATGAAAATTAAAGACTAGGCACTTCCCCTCCCCCCCGCCCCAAAAATAAATCTTTAAATATCAGGTTAGTGTAATCTGGGACTACAAACACTTATGGATGAATCATAACAGTATGGTTATTGCATTGCATCACTATAGGGGGAATTGTTTGAGTGCCTTAACTGTGCCTTTCCATACTTTAACATGTTTAGATTTCTTTCCATTTAAACCCAACTCTGAATGTCCTGGGTTTGTAATGCTTTCCTTTGTGATAATTACTATATCCTTCTAATGTTTCTACTCTTATTACTAATATGTACACCACCTTACTTCCAGTTTGATATCATTTTATCTGGGAATATAGTAATAGTCTATACTTTATGGGTCATATTTTCAAGCGCTCAGTTTCCACTTAAGCACATAGGTGGTCTGATTTTCAAAAGACCTAAGCTCCCATTCAGGTACCTGGACAAAGTGGTCAGGTTGCTGCAGTGTTGGAGCAATTCTGAAGACCTGTCTACTTCATTTAGGTGCTTTAATGGGAGCTGAGCTCTTTTCAAATGTTGTCCCCAGTGTTGGTGCCGCTGGTCCTGCAAGTGCAAGAAATTGGAAGTACAATTGTTTTGGCAACCTTCTCTTTCATGTTCCTAACTTTTGTATGTATAAAATCTTAATCATAATTATACATTTTTTTACATTTAATCTAAATAACTTGTCTTATGGTGATATCATGTTCTGATGGACACATTAAAAATCCTTTTTAGTTCAAGAAAAGCTATTAAATAATTTCAATTACTTCCCTTTTCATCTTATTTATCCATATCCTATGGGGGGGGAATACTGGCTTATAAAAGAAATAAATTGTTTCCAATATGTCTTTAACAAATACCATAAAATAGGAGAGGAAAAGGTTATTTTTTCAGGGAATTGTTTACATAAAATAGTACGAAAGTGATAAAGAATAACTGTTTTCCAGCTGCTAAAAAACTGAGTATGTTCTTCAATTCCCTTATGTTTTGTAATGCAGATTCATTTTAAAGTACGTCTTTTGCTAGTGCACCTTAAATATATTTTAGAATTATTTTACCATGAAATTAGTTTTCTCCCTCATTGGCTTAGGTGAATCCTTCTTTTTGATCTATGCTGGGACATTAAAAGTGAAGCCATGACTGCACATACGGTTTTTGTAGGTTTCTATCAAAATACATTCTGCACCAGACGGCACCCATTGAGATTGGAAGTTATTTGTGTAGCATGCTTCTCCACCTCTCACCAAGGGTCTTAATTCCCCACCTTATACTTCTGCCACCAAAACATATTTACATATTTATTAACCAGAGGGAGGAATTTCAATCTCAAGAAGTGCAAAGAAACACAGGGCTCTTTAGGAAAGAACTTTAATTTAAACTCTAGCCCCCTGAGTTTCTTGCCCTACTAAACAACTCCTTACAAAATATTTCCTTTCTTTTGTCTTATAAATTAGAAATTGGGAGACAGGCTTTTTATGTGCAAGTTAAATGCGGCACTTAAAGAAATAAATTGTCCTGGATAGAGAATTTGGCCTCTTGGTACTTCGGTGTCCCTGGCCCATTAATGTTTTTTTCCATCTTATCTGCAGGTAGCTCATTTTTTCTCTCCTTTTTTTTTTCTTCTTTTATTTTGCTTATAAAAAGTAATATAATAGTAGTGAAGAAAATTGTCTTATGCTTCTGATTTACACTGCCAGTACAAGAACTTTCACAGTACAATCAAAGGGCTCTTTACTACTTTTATTAGGAAGTTAAGGTTACATTGGAGGAGTTGAACTTTATTTTAGGGTCATGAATTTTTTTTTTTTGAGAAATTATTGTTCCTGAACCTCTATGGCTTTTCCTTGTTGCTTTTCATCAGAATATTCTATATTGTTTTTAGCTGGTATTTTTTTTTAACTTCCTTCTGTTTTAGATTAAAAAAAAAACCTAGTTTCTCTCTAAGTTTTTGCACATCACAAGTAGAGTTGTGTAAATCTTCAGAGATACGGTAATTAGATTTTAGGCATTTGTGCATTCCAAATGATCTCCATAATTTATTTTCCTAAAATAAAATGTTACTTAAAATGTAATACAACTAAAATAACTTTGTTTTACTAAAAATAAGTTTATTCTAATGAGCAGAACATTTTAATACATTAGCAAAATGCTACCCATAACTAGGTTTAATGGAAGTCAGGAGGTTATGGGTCAAATTTTCAGTGTAGTCACCAGCAGAATCTGGTCCATATCACTGAATTCTTCATACCCTTCTGTATGTGCTTAATGTTACTCATGTGAGTAGTCCATCTGAGTTCCTGTGCAGAATTGTTTGCAGGATTGTGGCCTGAATGCGTCACTTTTTGTTGTAGGCTTCACTTTCCTGGAAAATTTAAAGAAAACAACATTACAAATGAAAAAAAGAAATCTCAACTCCCACCAAGTAACCCCCTAAATAAAGAAAAAACCAACACTATTTTAAACATCTTTTATTTTTTTGAAAAACACCTTTTAGTGCCTTGCACCAGTCAGGTAACACTCCTGGCTAAGGAGCATGGAACACTATTACTTCTAGAGCTTGTTAAAAATGCATTCTATTACTCAGCAGGAGGAGAAGAGAACCTTTGAGAGAGGCACTACCAGCATCCCAAGGCTGAGCATGGTGTCTCCATATTGCATTGCAGTACATGTCTATATAGTACTAGTCTGTGCTTTCTTAAGGAACAAACAATTCAGCTCATTCACAGACAGGGCCCAGTTCCTGCGTTGTGTATGGACAGACTTCTGCACCTGTGTGGAGCACATTGAAATCAGTGAGACTCCACAAAAGCAAAGTATTCTGCTTGTGCACTTTGCAATGCAGGACTGAGGCCTAGGAATCTCCTTATGGTTGCTTGAAGCACAAAAACGGTTCTCGGAGGCTTATTCAACACTTCTAAATTTTAGAAGTTGAAGCTGCCCCTGCCCTCCAAAAATCAGCACAAACTTCATTCTTCTCATTTCAGGGCAGTCTGTAGAGAAGGTGCTGGTGTCTGCAGATGTATCATTTGAATTATTTAAATCCACATTAATATGCACCCTTGACTGAGCTCCCATAATAAAATGGTGAGTTGTTACAAATCTTGTATGGAGGAATGCAAGCAGCTATTAAAGGGAAGTGCTTAGTTCATATCTGCCCCCCAAATTTACATTTTATAAAAAAAATAATAAAACCAAAGCCAACAGTTTTTACCATTTTAAAAAAATGAATTAGAATCTTTCTGTGAATTTAAAACACAATTCCTGATTTTAAAAAAATCTTTTAAAAACCAATAAACATTGCCTGTAGGATTTGCCATCTAGATATTATAGCATTGGGCCAGTGTCTGAAAACTTGAAAGGGGAAGCCAACTAGAAGCTGATATTGACTAGTCTGTTTTCATTATCCAGTCTTGGAGAATTTAAAATATAAAAATACAGCATAAATAGTGAAGAGTAAACTGGATTTTTAAAAGTCTTTCAAGTATTTACAAATTTTAAAAAATCATTAGTAACATATGTAAGGAAACATATTTTTAAAAATGATTTATAACCTGTCAGTGTCTCTCTAACACTGTATGCAGTACATATGCTGCATGATTTGATAGTTTAATACGCTGTAAAATAGACTGCCATTATAATGGAGGCCACCATCAGCTCTGTAGTTCAACGTGTAGCATTTTGCCCTGATACGTAATGCAATTAAAAGAATGTTCATTGATATTTTTAGAATGTGTGCCCTTAAAAACTAGTGGGGAAATACACCTGCTGGGTGCCAGCCAGTTGCTGCTTCTGTCTGGGACCAATGTTTCCTGTTCTCTCTCCTCTTTAGAAGTAGCTTCATGCTGCAGTATCAATATATGATGTGCAGGTGTATAACATGGAAAGAAGATGGATATCTTCAGTCTTTGCATCTACTGCCTGGGCAACCTTGGGCCATGATCCTGTATTTTGATCTGCTCAGGTGGACCTTTGACTTCATTGTGGGGTCTTTTAGCAGGCACAAGGCATCTGCACATATAAATCAGTGTGCAGGATTGGAGCTTCAAATTTTATAGGCTTTGTTTGTATGCTCCTTGCTACTATTACTGTTTCCCTCCTCTTTCTAGCTACTTCAGGCTGCCACTGCTAACCCAACTCTTCTGCCAAATATACTTGCCTACCAGTTGGCATTCATCCCTTCTTCCTCCATTTACTAGAATAAAAAAGAAAAGATCAGGAATAAAGACTTCAGTTCATTTCTAGACATATGTGAAACCAGATCAGCAAAGCATTAACTGTGGCCAGTATTTGTGGGTTTAGATTATTTGGCCATGTATCCCTTCTCTTTTGCAGATAGGAACTAGAAGTTCTGATTAGTGATGCTCATTTTGTCTAGCCCATCTAGCTAGTAGATAGCATTTGAGATGCTGGTAGCTAGGTATTCCCTCTGACCTCTAGAGTGGATGAGGGAAGAACTCTTGCTGTCTCTCCTCTGTTGGGTCCCATGTGGCTCAGTACATATTTTTCTCTTCACCTGTACCCTATCATAGTTGCCAGTGTGTCAGATTTTGCGAGAGACAATTCTTTAAATAAGTTGAAGATTTGGAGTCATCTAAGTGGTATCCAGATGCCTGATTCATGGTAATTGCTTATGCCATGAAAGTGCCTATTCTTATGCATAGATTGGCCTCTACTTTAAGAGATGAGCTGTGATGTCGCACAGTATGAACAGGGGCTCACTTTTTAAAATTCAGAAGGCTTCAGTAGAAAATCTGATAATGAATATAAATCTAATGTTAGGAACTGTAGAAAATGTATAAGGTTAACTAAGGGACACAAGGAGAAATCTATCATCTGCGGAATTGAGGACAATAATGAGTTTTTAAAATATGTTAGGAACAAAAAAAAATCCTGACAATGGTATTGGTCCATTACTAGATGGAAATGGTAGAATTATCAATAAAATGCAGAAAAGTCAGAAGAGTTCAATAAATGTCTGTTGTGTATTTGGGAGGGGGAGGAACAGATATAGGTTCATCATATGGTGATAACACTTTTTCCATTCCACTAGTGTCTCTGGAGGAGGTTAAACAGAAGCTACTAAAGTAAGACATTTTAAAATCAGGAAGTCCAGAAACCTTGCATCCAAGAGTTCTAAAAGCGCTGGTTGGAGAGTTCGCTGGACTGGTAATGTTGATTTTCAGTAAATCTTGGATCACTGGGGAAGTTCCAGAAGACTGGAAGAAAGCTAATGTTGTACCAATTTTTATAAGGGATAAACATGATGTGATTATAGGTCTGTCAATCTGACATCAATCCCAAAAAAAAATGGTACAGCTGATACGGGGTCGATTAATAAAGTATTAAAATGGTAATATAATTAATATCAATCAGTGTATGTTTATGCAAAATAGATCCTGTCAAACTACCTTGAGATTTTTTTTAACAAGATTACAAGTTTGGTTGATAAAGATAAGAGTGTTGAATGCAGTAATCTTAGTCTTCTGTAGTACTTTGATGTGGTATATTTTATTTTGATGAAAAAATAGTGCAATATAGAATTACCATGGCACACATCAAATGGATTAAAAACTGATTACCTGGTAGGTATCAAAATGTATCTGTAAATGGGGAATCATCATTGAGCAGGTATGTTTCCAGTAGGGTCCTGCAGGGATTGATTCTTGACCCTATACTATTTAACATATTTATCAGTGACCTGGAAGAAAACATAAAATCATCACTGATAAAGCTTGCAGATGATACAAAAATTAGGAGAGTGGTAAATAATGAAGAGGACAAGTCACTGATTCAGACCGAACTGGATTGCTTGGTAAACTGGGCACTAGCAAACAATATCCATTTTAATATGGCTAAACGTAAATATATACATCTAGGAACAAAGAAACAGGCCATACTTACAGAATGGGGACTCTATCCTGGGAAGCAGTGACTTTGAAAAAGTTTTGGGGTTGTGGTGGATAATCAACTGAGTGTGACTCTGTGGCTCAAAGAGCTAATGCTATCCTGGTATGCATAAATGGGGGAGTCTTGAGTAAGAGTATATAGGTTGTTTTTCCTATTGTATTTGGAACTGGTGTGAACACTGCTGGAATGCTGTGTCCAGTTCCAGTGTACACAGTTCAAGAAGGATGTTGACACACTGGAGATGTCTGAGAAGAGCTACAAGAATGATGAAAGAATTGGAAAACATGTCTTATAAAGTTAGACCCAAAGAGCTCAATGAAGAGGACAGGTCTTAAGATTAACCTTCTCTTTGTTAAGCTAATAGATTTGACTTGTTACAAGCTATAAACATCTACATACAGAACAAATATCAAAAAGGGACTCTGCAGCCAACAGATAAAGTATAAAATGATCCATTGGCTATTAGTTGAAGCTGGACAAATTCAGACTAGTAATAAGATGTACATTTTTAACGGCGTGAATAATTAATCATTCCAATAATTTACCAAGGGTTGTGGTGGATGCTTAATCACTGACCATTTTTAAATCAAGATTGGAAGTTTTTCAAAAAGATATGCTCTCAGAATTATTTGGGGGGAAGTTCTATGGCCTGTGTTATATATAAGGTCAGACAAGATGATCAAAATGGTCCTTTCTGGCTTTGGAATCTGAGTGAAATTGCATGGGACTCAATTTATGAATCCTGGAACAATGCAGCTATGAATCCATTTTGCTAGGATTTGAACCTGTTGTTTAGACCATTAGCCCAGTTAAATCAATTCTGCACCTAAATCATTTCTGTTGCCCAAATCAATCGATTCTTCCCACAATCCAAATAAATCAATTCTTCTGTCCCCAAACCCCTTAATTTTCCCTGCTATATTTGGCAGTATTGTTCTGCATTCATTGCCCTCTCTGCATCTTAAAAGAACCTCAGCCTCCAAGCTCCTCATCCTGCAGCTGGGCCCTCTGCTTCTCACTCCTGTTTATCCCACCTGTCTTGTGAAAAATGTTACAGTTCAAGCTGCTCTGCTCCTTCCTGAAAAACTAGTGTGGCACCTCAAACATCTCCAGTTAAAGGAGCTGTGGTGTTGGATGACGGTAAAGGACAGATCCTGATGTGAAGGTCCCCTGCAGCCCCGGGTTATGAATGAGGGGCACCTCTGGAAACCAGGAGTAGAGATTGTGGAGCCTATCAGCTGCCATCATCCCAGGATATTTGCTAAGGCCACCTCCAGTTCTTCAAGGAGTTGTGAAAAATTTACAGTTGAGCCTATCAATGTGAGACCATTGGTAGCTATGTGGCTTCACCGTCCTATCTGGCAGTTGAGAAGCAGGTCAGCTCGGGGAGTGAGAGACAGTGTGTGTGTGTGTGTATTGCTGAGAGGAAGTCAGTGAGTGAACCTGTAGGAAGTTGGAGGGGCTGACATGAGTAAAAAGGGGTGGGCAAAACAAGAAAGCGCTGTGAGCATCTAAAACAAAGATAAAATCAAATTCCTCCTATCAAGAATAGAGGCCATAACCCCTCCTGATTAATTTCAAATCCATAGCATCTCACAAAGTCTCCCCAAACTGATAGATAACAAAGGTAGCAATAGCAACAACAAAATTAACTAACCAACCAACTAATTAAAAGCTGCCATCTCCACACTGGGTGAGACAGGACAAAAAATAGGCACTGTTGAGATACAGGTTTAAAATTTTTATTAAAGCTAATGTTAAAATATATAGAACACAGGTTAAGAAGAGAGTGTCTGTACATCTGGGTATAGTGCTTAGATTATCCACAAATACAAACTTTGTTTTTAAAGTCATAAGATACATATAGAACATAATAAGCAATAACCCAAATTTAGGTGAATAAATTTAACACAGTTTAGATATTAGCATCAAAGTATTCGTGTACATCACTCATGAAAGAGTGAAGATTGTCCCTCAGTAATTGAGAATTTAGGGTAGGTTGTCCATTTAGAAAATACAATTCATGAGGAAAGTATTTCAGATACTTTCCCAAGTGTGTTTCTCATTGGCACTCCAGCTCGTCTCTCCTGGTATTGCCAATATCTGATGATGTGTTCTATGTAGATGTCCTTCAACCACCTGATGGTGCTCTGACACCATGAGTTTCCACATCAGCCGAGTGTAGGGCTGCCCAATTCCGCATTCTCTCAACACTCACTCGTTACTGGGGTCCCATGCACCCAGGACTCCGATGATCAGTGCATGTACATATCAAACTCAGCCAGAAACTCAAACCATCTGCACATTTTAGGTAACTTTTCACAGACAGCAAAATCCAAAACCGAACAACTTCTTGTTAGAGAAGATATAATAGAAATGAAATGGAAAAGATCTATTAGGTCCATCTTCCCACTCATGTAGGTTGTTCCCTCTTGTACATTTACTAGTTCATTCTTTGCCTGTATCTGTTTCTTGCTGCTGATGTGTGCCTCAAGCATGAAGCAAGTTTGACCTGGAAACAAGAAAAAAAAAACCACCACAACACAATTTTTACTTCCCTGTGAGGTTCACAACTCACAAAAAGTGTAAATAACCAAATAATTTCCCTGGATAGTTACTGTCAGCCCCAGTAGCCATTAAATGGATGTGCTGAAGAGGAGAACAAACTCTTTGATTTAGCCACTCAGGTTCAAAAGTATAGTGTCTGCACAATAATAGGTACCCAATAAATAGTGTGGAGCAGCACTAATTTGGATGTGGTATTTTAAGAACTTGGCATACATATTATAATTGTACACTGAAACCAGTCTATGGTATTAATAGAAAATAAATCACTGTTCAAAATCAAATAATGTAAGGTGAATTGGAGTAGTGCATGTGAAGTAGTGCATTTTGAAGTGAGTAGTGTTATAACCAGAAAACCTATATGCGATCTTGCATATTTGTAATATAACACAGCAGTATCTTACAGCTTTATATGAGTCATTTTAAAAAGTCTAGCCCTTAGCTAATGAATTTTTAGTTGGAAAAGTAAACAGTTCTCAGGTTTTAACTTTTAATCACTTTAAAAGGCTTATTTTCTTCTTTATTTTTGCATTGTATTCCCATTGAAGCTATGCAAGCTCACAAATAAAAAACGTAAAAAGATGATTATCCAAGCTTTTTGTAAAACTGAAATATTGTTAGATAGGGTGGTAAGATTATTTTATTTACATTGATATGATTATTAAGTGCCAGCAGTGTGCTTGGCCCAGTACAAGACACCCATCAACTAAGGACAGACCCTGCTCTGAAGAGCTTACAGCGCAGTAAAGAATTTAAGCATGTGCTTCAGACCCATTAACTTCAGATCCAAGTGGCCTAAAAGACCTACAGAGAAGACATAATCCAGTGGGACCCTCCAGAGGAGGAAGTTCGTTTAGATTTCTCATTTACTCTTGAGCAGTTCCTGAATTTCAGTGTTCCATTTGCATGGGGTAAGGGAGATGGCTTTTCCTTGTTTTGTGTAGAAAGTTGAAGATCTGTGCACCAGAGAGACTTGGGGTTTGATCCAGCTCTGTGGGAGGACTGAATTAGACGATTGTAATCCAGTAGGGCTTTCAGGTTTCCTTGATCTGGGCATTTTCCTCTGCTGTGTGTTTTGGCCATTGGTTGAAACAAGCCTAAACTTTGCACTTTCTCTGTTCTCAAATCAATAATATAGTATAATACAGTTATTGCTGCTTACGTGAACTTTGTGTACCCAAAACCCTCTATAGATTGAAATAAATAGCACAACTGTAGAGTTAAATAATAGCAGAGGAGGGGAAAATTAAGAACCGTAGAGGCGAGGGAGCACAAAGTTGTTTTCTGCTGACATTTGAAATGAGATGGAGAGTCAGGCAGAGAGAAACAGGAAGGTTGTTCCAGATACAGAACCTTCAGAGGGAAGGCTGTCCCCAACGGTGCCAAAATGAGGAGATTTACGAGGTTGACTGTAACAAGCCTGGGGAGGATTTTAAAATGAAATGGCAATTTTGAACTGGATTTTAAAATGAATGGGGAAGTAGGAGCGTTGTGTGAAGATTGGGGCAATGTTGTTGTTCTTGTCTGTACATGTGAGACAGCAGGCAGCGGCATTCTTTATGTGGTGGAAGAGAGAGTTGGGTCTTAGATATGGCATAGGGCAGGTGTTCCCAAACTTGGTTCGCGGCTTGTTTAGGGTAAGCCTCTGGCTGGCCGTGAGATGCTTTGTTTACCTGAGCATCCGCAGGTACGGTCGCTCGCAGCTCCCAGTGGCCATGATTTGCTGTTCCCAGCCAATGGGAGCTGTGAGAAGCGAAGCAGGCTGAATAAGCCATGAACCAAGGTTGGGAACCACTGGCAAAGGGAAAGGTAAGTGGGGATAGTAACAGATGGAGGATTTCAGCAGAGGTGAAGCTGAGGCACAGATAGTATTGCAGAGGTGGTGATAGCATGAGGAGAGTTCATGATCCAAACAATGGATTATAAAGGGAAATGGCTGTGTCTTTACATTACAAATGATATACGGTGTGTGTGTGTGTGTGTGTGTAATTATCTATTACTGTGGCTCTTTGGCAATGTACCAGGTTAGCCACCCCAGCTTTAGTCTGTTGGGGTCTTAGTCAAGGAGGGAGCTAGAGGAGCTGTGTTTGACTCCCAGTTGGTACATTACATTTAATATTAACCAGTGCAGTTGAACAAAATGTCACCCCTGCAGTCTCACAGATGGGGGGAAGTCTTTGTGTGGGCAAGCAAAGGAAATAAAAACCTTGGCATCTTTAAGGCCTGTGTCCCCCTCTTTTCCTTGTGGGCTTAAGGGAGGAGGTGGCGCTGAGGCTGATTGGTTGAACAGAAGGGTACAGCATAAGCCTGTTGGCTCCTGCCTCCCAAGATGAGGGCTTATAAACTCTTCTCTCACTGAGGGCACTATTCTGCTCTGGGAAGAAAAGCTGCTTCAAGGAGGCAGGCAGCAGAGGCGATTGCTGCGTTGACATGTGGCTGTGCCCTCCATGCCCGCTCCCCCCCCCCGGGTTGGGTGTCCCTAGGGTGACCAGTGTGGTTTCATCCAGGACAGGCTGTTAATCACCCTAGGGTTGCTGCAGAAGCAGCCAGGAAAGTAGTGAAGAGCATGTGCGGCTGGCAGGCAGCCCAGAGGCTGAGTCCAGAGCTTTTCCCTTGCAGGGGAGACATGTACGAAGTGGAGGAGGATGGAAGTGAGTGTGAGTGTTTTTCCCCCCAGCAGAGATTTTCCTTAGCTGGGAGTGGCTGAATGGGCCCTGTGTAGGGGCAGAGTACTTGAAACTTCTACCCCAGAGCTCCGAGGGGTGTGACAGAGATCTTGGGGAGAGACGGAGACTTTCCAGGTGCTGGAATCACTGAGATGTTGGAGGCCATATGGTACATGCACAGTGACCTTATAGGGCTGCCAGGCATCCAGTTTACGACCGGAATGCCCGGTTGAAAAGGAACCCTGGTGGCTCCAGTCGGCACTGCCAACTGGGCTGTTAAAAGTCCAGTCGGGCATCCAGTGGGGGCCCAGGTCTAAGGCAGGCTCCCCGCCTGCCCTGGCACTGTGTGGCTTGTGGAAGCGGCCGCCAGGTCCTTGCAGCCCCTAGGCACATGGGCGGCCAGGGGAGGCTCCGTGTTCTGCCCACACCCCGAGTGCTGGCTAAACAGATCCCATTGGTTGGGAACCACAACCAATGGGAGCTACGGGGGCGTTCCTGCAGATATAGGCAGCACGCGGAGCCTCTCTGGCCATCCATGTGCCTAGGGGCTTCAGGGACCTGGCGGCCGCTTCCTGGGAGCCACAGTAAGCACAGCCAGGACCCCGCATCCCCACCTGCACCGCAACCCCCTCCCACACCCAAACTCCCAGAGGCCGCACCCTGCAACCCCAGTCCCCTGTTCCACCCCTAAGTCCCCTCTTGCAGCCCAAACCCCTCATCTCTGCTCTGCCCCCAAGCGCTCTCCCCTCACGTAGCCCACACCCCCATCTTGAGCCTGCACCCCAGCCCCTGCCCCATCCCTGAGTGCTCTCCTGCACCCTGAACTCCTCATTTCTGGCCCCACCCGGAGCCCGCACCCCAACCCCCTGCCCCAGTGTGGTGAAAGTGAGTGAGGGTGGGGGAGCACAAATGACAGAGGAAGGGGGGATGGAGTGAGCAGGGGTGGGGCCTCGGAGAAAGGCAGGGCAGGGGTGTTCGGTTTTGTGCAATTAGAAAGTTGGCAACCCTATGACCTTATGAGGGGGATTTCCTTGGGCAGGAAGTGTAGACATGTGCCTGGAGAGGCATGATGGTTGGATACCCTGACCATGCCTCCCTTCAGCCTCCTCCCACCCCTTGCTTCTGAGCTGGGATCGGGTTAGGAAGGAGAAGTGAGGGAGAGTTGAGGATTTTCCCCAGAGGCTGAAACCACTGACCGTGGTAGGAGCAGAAAGTTCCTTTTCAGGGACTTTAAGGGATGGCCCTTAAGGTTTCCCTTGGACAGGGAGTTAGGGCCTCCTCTGTATAAAGATGGGGTGTTGGAGAGATTCTTTTTTCTGGATTCCCCAAAAGCAAGCAGTGGCCTGGTGTGCAAGGCTCCGTGTGCAGCCAGTAGCTGGCTGCCAGACTAGGATTGCACTGTGGATATCCTAGTGCCCAGACATTAGGGTGTAGGCAGAATAACCCCTGAGTAGAGCAATTTGGGAGTTGCTCCCCTGCAGACCATCCATGGATGTGTGAGTGGGGAAGTGGCAGCAGCCAACAGAGTATTACAGAGCAAGCATCTTTGAATCCAACTTAGAGAGGGAATGTAGGGACAGGGGCCAAGGCTATTGCGGCTGCTTCCCCTGCATGAGGGTGAGGTGCGTATGGTGGGGTGAATGCCCCAGCAAGTAACCTTCCCAGTCTTTCAGCGAGGCAGATTTAAACAGTAATAGCTGCTCCAATCATAGTACACCTTCTTAAAAACAATAGAGATAAATTTATTTTCCTATTCAAGGCAGACATGGATTTTGCCTCTTGTGGTAGATGAATGATCCATGTGAACGTGGAGCTGGCTTTCTGGAAGTAGAACATTTTGTAAAAGTACGTGTATACAATCTGGTAGAAAGGTGTAATTTTGGTATAAAGATCAAATTGGATAATTATATTCTGCCTACCAGAAATGTTTTCCTGTAGTTAGAAATGGCATTATACAAATAAGTCATTTGATTCATATAGTGTATTTTGATTTTATTGTCAACATGCTAAATGTAGTTTTTATTTTTATTTAATAATTATGTCTATGTCTAGCTAGATAGAATAGTCCACTAAATTGATTGTAGTTGCTTTGTTTAGATGAATTCTAGCAAACAAGGTAGGTTAAATATATTTTGATGAATAATACATCTGGGAACATTGCCATCCGTTATGCAGTGTAAACCCAGGGTGGGTTGAGAACACGAAATCCTTGTAGTTGGAATGCGTTATAGTAAATCAGGGGCTTCTCTGTTGCCTGATTAGTCACAGATCTCTTTAAAGATTAATGACTCAAGGGCATTTCTCCTACAGTGTAAAGACGGTTTGTTATCCCTCCACAGTCAGTCATAGCTGAGCATTGCCTCACTTTGTCACATTTTGAGGTGGGTTATTGTAATATTGTGTAGTTCCCCAGGATGCAGTCTGGACTGATGAACAGCTGTGTCCCCTCAATTCTCCAACCTGGGGTTCCTTTTACACAGCTTCACTGTGAGAGCCACCACTTCTGATCTGCTCATACACAGCCTGCAAGACATAAATCACCCCCAGCTATACTGTATGAGTGCTCTAGGCAGGTTGTATATAAGTTTTAAGTGTAGACTAGACCCTAATCTTTTCAATCTCTTCTCTTTATTAGGAAGTTTTACATGCCTTTATTTATTTTCATTGCCAGTCTTTGGAGTTTGCATCCCATTTTTGAGAGGTGACCAGAACTGCCTACTGTTTCCTCCTCCAACAGGTCCCTTGAGCATAGTGCAGAAAGATAACATCGCAAAAAATGTTTAAAAATACTGCTCTCTTCTCAAAACGTTGAACTATATTACAGAATTCACCGTAGGTATACCTTGTTCTAGTGAGCAACAAACTGACATGGCCTTATGAAGCACAACTCCAGAATGTATTAGACATATGTTTGAAAGGAGTGTCAGTTAAAGGAACCATTCTGAAGTTGGGGATTTTGTATATCATGAGAAAGAAATATCTATTATTTCTTTGGAAAGCTGTAAATTTTAAGGATGAGCTGGAAACACCAACTTCATTGTTCAGTTAGTCTGTGTCAGGATGCTACATGAACTTTCATCTATTTCAAAAAGGAAATTAACATTGTAATATGCACCTGAGGCTCTACTTCTGTAGGAAAAGTACCAGAGTATGGTGGGATTTGTTTCCCTGTCAGAGCAGGTTCCCTTGTGGCGATGAAGCAAAATACAAGCAGGTTAGCTATGGGCTTGATATAGGACTTGCCTGGAGAAATTCTGTGATCTGTGTTACTCAGAGATCAGACAGGATGGTCAGAATAATCTCTTCTGACCTTAAAAATCTACGAGTCTATGAGGAGAATAGAGACTAGTGGGCTGCATGCAGATAGATTGCTGTGCAAGAGCAGCAGGAAAGAATTCATAGACTGATTCGTTCTTTCTGGCTGACCTTGACTTCCCTCTCTTTCTCCAAGAAATACTCTCTCTACCTCCAAAAAGAAAAGGAGTACTTGTGGCACCTTAGAGACTAACCAATTTATTTGAGCATGAGCTTTCGTGAGCTACAGCTCACTTCATCGGATGCATACCATGGAAACTGCAGCAGACTTTATATACACACAGACAATATGAAACAATACCTCCTCCCACCCCACTGTCCTGCTGGTAATAGCTTATCTAAAGTGATCATCAAGTTGGGCCATTTCCAGCACAAATCCAGGTTTTCTCACCCTCCACCCCCCCACACACACAAATTCACTCTCCTGCTGGTGATAGCCCATCCAAAGTAACAACTCTCTACACAATGTGCATGATAATCAAGTTGGGCCATTTCCTGCCCACCATCAACCTCAGCCTGGTCCAGTCCACACAAGAGATCCACTTCCTGGACACTACAGTGCTCATAAACAATGGTCACATAAACACCACCCTATACCGGAAACCTACTGACCGCTATTCCTACCTGCATGCCTCCAGCTTTCACCCTGATCACACCACACGATCCATCGTCTACAGCCAAGCTCTGCAATACAACCGCATTTGCTCCAACCCTTCAGACAGAGACAAACACCTACAAGATCTCTGTCAAGTTTTCTTACAACTACAATACCCACCTGCAGAAATAAAGAAACAGATTGATAGAGCCAGAAGAGTTCCCAGAAGTTACCTACTACAGGACAGGCCTAACAAAGAACATAACAGAACGCCACTAGCCGTCACCTTCAGCCCCCAACTAAAACCCCTCCAACGCATTATTAAGGATCTACAACCTATCCTAAAGGATGACCCAACACTCTCTCAAATCTTGGGAGACAGGCCAGTCCTTGCCTACAGACAGCCCCGCAACCTGAAGCAAATACTCACCAACAACCACATACCACACAACAGAACCACTAACCCAGGAACTTATCCTTGCAACAAAGCCCGTTGCCAACTGTGCCCACATATCTATTCAGGGGACACCATCACAGGGCCTAATAACATCAGCTACACTATCAGAGGCTCGTTCACCTGCACATCCACCAATGTGATATATGCCATCATGTGCCAGCAATGCCCCTCTGCCATTTACATTGGTCAAACTGGACAGTCTCTACGTAAAAGAATAAATGGACACAAATCAGATGTCAAGAATTATAACATTCATAAACCAGTCGGAGAACACTTCAATCTCTCTGGTCACGCAATCACAGACATGAAGGTCGCTATCTTAAAACAAAAAAACTTCAAATCCAGACTCCAGCGAGAAACTGCTGAATTGGAATTCATTTGCAAATTGGATACTATTAATTTAGGCTTAAATAGAGACTGGGAGTGGCTAAGTCATTATGCAAGGTAGCCTATTTCCCCTTGTTTTTTCCAACCCCCCTCCCCCCAGATGTTCTGGTTTAACTTGGATTTAAACTTGGAGAGTGGTCAGTTTGGATGAGCTATTACCAGCAGGAGAGTGAATTTGTGTGTGGGGTGGGGTGGAGGGTGAGAGAACCTGGATTTGTGCTGGAAATGGCCCAACTTGATGATCACTTTAGATAAGCTATTACCAGCAGGACAGTGGGGTGGGAGGAGGTATTGTTTCATATTGTCTGTGTGTATATAAAGTCTGCTGCAGTTTCCACGGTATGCATCTGATGAAGTGAGCTGTAGCTCACGAAAGCTCATGCTCAAATAAATTGGTTCGTCTCTAAGGTGCCACAAGTACTCCTTTTCTTTTTGCGAATACAGACTAACACGGCTGTTACTCTGAAATCTCTCTACCTCCGGGATGACTGACTCTGCCCCTTTCCACTGTTAATGTGCACTGCCCTTCTCCCTCAGCAATCATTGTTCTGTGGTTTGGGATTGTTGCAGACCCATATCCAAACAGTGTTAATCTTACCTCCTAAACTTTTGCTACTGCTTTGCCAGCTTTCCATCTGGTCTTAGGGATAGACGTGCTCCTCCCCTGCCTATTAGATACCCCTTCCTGGCTGGTAGATATAGGGGCGTGCCCGTCCTCCAGATACCTGTAAGTCTACCGCCGATCTTAGACGCAGCAATACCTAGATCTTTGTCAGGAAATAGCTTCTGCTATCTTGCTGCTGGTCAGGACCTTTACTGATTACATGAAACAGCTCGCAGCAGAAAGTGGACCTTCTCCTTAAGAAGTGGGGAGTGGGAGCCTGAAGAAAACGCAAACCATAAATTACAATTTAAATTAATAAAAGAAAACCCATGCCAATACTGCCTCTTCTAAACCCCGCGCCTCACCTTTCTGAAAAGTGGTAGTAAAATTCCAGATCTGCTTTAACTGGTCACCCCTAAAAATCAATATTTCCCTTGAATATAGAAAATAGTACAAATGCTGTGGTGAATTATATAGTGTGAGAGGGTAGTTTACTTTATGAAGTGGGACCAAGTGCTTTGAAATCTAGTTGAACAGTATGGTATAAGAGCTAGTTAGTTAGTTAGTTATTATGTTCACAATTGATTTTATTTCTTTTTCTTCTGTTTCCTTTTTGACCTACTTCCTCTGATCTGCTAATCCATCATCTTATGTCTGAATGCTGGGAACGTGGGATTTCTCTTGGGATTTATTCAAATTAACAGGTAAGATGTTTATTTAGAATATTTGCCCAACATAACTTGTAGTAGTCCCAAGTATTTTTATGTTGCAGTACAGGAAACACTTTTCATTATGTAATATGTATATGCTATGAATCATTCACTGTCCTTGAATGTAAGAATTGATGGCTATCATTATGGTACTCTAGAGCAGTCTGAAAAATGCTGATGAACTAAATAGCTGTTTGGATGTACTTATCAACCTTGTTCATATATCTGTTTCAGTGATTAAAAAAAAATCCCTCTTGATTTGTTTTTATGTTTACATCAAGATCACTGTTTTCTATATCTACCGTATGTGTTTATGCACAGTCAGGTTCCCCCTGTAAGGAAAGGTATAATATGATCCAGGGAAGGCATGGTTAGTACCTGACACATGGGATGATGAGTTTGTGATATATTAAGTGATGATAAGCAAAAGGTTGGAGTTCTTCTGATCCATGATAATAGAAACAGATTCCATTCTAAGAATATTTCCCAGATGTTTTTCTTAACAGGTTCCCTCAATCTCCCAACTTGAATACAGTGTGTTTAGAAATATACGTTGGCCACTTTGAAAGTGATTGATGTAGTGCAAGACCATTGGGCAAATGTGATGTGATGTTAACTCCTTAACTGTAACTTTGCAGTGAAGAAAAAAAAATTAACTCCCTGTGTGTTCTGCTCTTCAAGTGACACTTCAAGCTGATATCTTTCAAGTTCATCTTTGCTTTTTGGAAAAAGAGAAGCATAAAATGTGATCTTCTTTTTTTCTAGATTACAGTTGGGCCTACACACAGAGTTTATAGCCTGATCTGAATTTTGAATCACCACAAAGTTTTGGGTGGTATTTACATATGTTGTGGTTTGCAGCCATCTTTTAAATCTAAACTAATCCTAGGAAAGTCAATAGGTCTACGAATATAAACTTAAGAAATAACCATGTGATCTACTTCACTAAAACAATATTGACTTCTTTATGAAAAATGTACTTTAATCAAATAATGAAATCAAAATCAGTGTGCTCAAAATATTTAGAGAAATGAAAATGATTGAAACTAAGTCAGCATAGGAATTTGAAAGAGTTATGATGTATATATTTGGTATGGACTGTCCATACAGAGATGAATGCACATAAAATATTAATGCATAATGCTACTGATAGTGATTACTAATATCAAGCATATGTCTCTGTGTATTTATTTTACAGACATGGCCGCAACCCACCTACCCAGTAGTTACAAAAATAGCTGTTTTATAGCTGTGATGTCACTACAGAGCTATATTTCAGTAGAGCTCAAATACACCATCTTTCGGTATTAGAGCTATGAAGTATAGTTGATTTCAAGTGTAACATAAAGAGGAGAGGTGAAGGTAGGCTTGTGAGGGATGTCTGTATTGCATTGTTTAAGGTTATCATATTAAAAAGCAAAAAAACAAACCAAAAAAAAAACAACAACCCTACAAGCAGGACTATGATGGAGTGTACAAACCCCAGACTGGGCAACAAGGGGTTAAGTGATTATTTTGGACTCAGCCGGCCCCGCCCCTCCACACCTGCAGCAAATGCTCCATCTACTGGAGGAATTAGACGGCAGGGAATTAGCTCAGTTGGGTGGCAGAGCTGGAGGTGCCCACCTGTTGCCCACAGCTTCAGCAGAGCAGAGCAGAGGGAAGCCTAAGACTCTGACACAGCTGCCCTGAGGGGCCCTTCCCGAGAGAAGGGAGGACTCACCCCAGAGACAACGTGAGAGGGAAGTATCCTGTGGAACTTGGAGGTTTGTAATCCTCTTTATTTATTGTGGTTTGGGTTTCCACGCCAGGGAAAGCCTCGGACTAAGCTGACCCCACGGGGAGGTAATGGACAAGAGGAAGAGGCCCCTGGAGGACAGTCTTAAGCAGCCTTGATTACTGGTACTCCGAAGGGCCCTAGGTTGGAGCCCGGTGGAGTAGGAGAGCCCAGCTCCCCTCCACACAATCTCCTTGGCAGTCAGGAGTTGCAGCTATGACCACTAGGCCACGCTCCCCAAGAGAGGACCATTACAAGGACAAATGAGCATTAGAGAGGACCTTTGGCTGGTCACCAAGTTACTCCTGGGTAGTACAGCAAGTAACTGATATTTGGATATTGAGGATGAGACATAAGTCCTTGTCTTCTCCGACATGCCAGACTCCACCCATTTTTCCTTCACACACTTGTGTACCAGGGAGTGGTTGTGCAAGAGGTTTGAGATGTATTCCTTCTTAGTGTAGAGAACAAAACATAGTGCTTACACTTACTTGTCACTAAATACAGCCTATGTCCACATTTGTGCTGGAGAACAACAGCCTTGCACTCTTTGCTGTGCACTGTGCAGTGACTTGTAAGATGAAAGTTTCAGAGTGATGTTGTCCCAGTAAATATCTGGTAGTCTCTCAGCTTGAATTATAAAACTATAGATAGCAATTTTTTGTAGTCCTAAAATGCTGGATGTACTGAATTCATGACTGTTTTAGGAGCTACAAAAGCTTTCTTCTCACAATAAAGTATTAATTTTCATATAAATAACCAGAAGCTCCAGATAATTTGCATCCAAGAGTTTTAAAAGAGCTGGCTGAGGAGCTCATTGGTCTGTTGAGGCTGATTTTCAATGCATCTTGGAACACTGGGGAAGTTCCAAAAGACTGGAAGGAAGCTAAGGTTGTGCCAATATCTCAAAAGGGTAAATGGGATGATTCAGGTAATTATAGGTAATAATATATTAGAAGTGTATGTCAGGTGTTTGTCTAACTGGTTTTAAAAACCTCCAGTGACGGAGATTCCACCAGCCTCCCTAGACAATTTGTTCCACAGCTTAACTACTCTGATAGGAAGTTTTTCCTAATGTCCAACCTAAACCTCCCTTGCTGCAATTTAAGCCCATTGCTTCTTGTCCTACCCTCAGGGGTTAAGGAGAAAAAACGTTTACCTCCTTCTTGTAACAAACTTGAAAACTGTTATCATCTCAGCCCTCAGTGTTCTCTTCTCCAGAATAAACAAACACAAGTTTTTCAATCTTCATAAGTGATGTTTTCTAGACCTTTAATCATTTTTGTTGCTCTCCTCTGGACTTTCTCCAGTTTGTCCATATTCTTGATCTGTCAGTCTGCCATCAATCCTGTGCAAGGTAATGGATCAGCCAATACCAGTCTCAGTTAATAAAGAATTAAATGAGGGTAAAATAATTAATGCTAGTCAACCTGGATTTATGGAAAATAGATCTTTTCAAGCTAACCTGATTTTTTTTTATGGGATTACAAGTTTGGTAGATAAAGACAATAATAGCGTTGATGTAAAATACTTCTGTAAGGTGTCTGATGTGGTACCATGTGACATTTTGATTAAAAAACTAGAACAATATAAAATTGACATGGCACACATTGAATGGATTTCAAGCTGGCTAACGGGTCTCAAAATGTAATTGTAAACAGGGAATTGCCATTGAGCAGGTATGCTTCTAGTGGGGTCCCACAAGGATCTGTTTTTGGTCCCTACACTGTTCAATATTTTTATCAGTGACCTGGATGAAAACATAAAGTAAAAATTATAAAGTCACTGATAAATTTTTCAGATGACCCAAAAATTGTGGGGGTGTATTAATAACGAAGTGGAGAAGTCACTAATACAGAGCAATCTGAATCACTTGGTAAATTGAGCACAAACAAACAATGTACATTTTAATATGGCTAAATGTATACATATGGGAACAAAGAACGGAAACCATACTTAGGGAAGGGGGGGGTTCTATCCTGAAGAGCAGTGACTCTGAAAAAGATTTGGGGGTCATGGTGCATAATCAGCTGAATATAACCTCCCAATGCAATTCTGTGGCTAAAATGACTAATGCAATCCTGGTATGCATAAACAGAGGAATCTTTAGCAGGAATAGGGAGCTTATTTTACTATTGTATTTAGAGCTTATGCAATCAGGGCTGGAATACTCTCTCCAGTTCTGGTGCCCACAATTCAAGAAGGATGTTGTTAAATTGGAGAGGGCGAACAGCCATGAGAATGATGACGGTAATGACAACATTTCTTATAGTGATAGACTCAAGGAGCTCAGTCTAGTTAACTTAACAAATAGAACATTAAGGGGTGAATTGATTATAGTCTGTAAGCACCTACATGGGGAATAAATATTTAATTATGGACTCTTCAGTCTATCAGAGAAAGTTTTATAACATGATCCAATGGCTGGAAGTTGAAGCTAGACACATTCAGACTGGAAATAATGGTGAGGGTAATTAACCATTGGAACAATGTACCAATGGTTAATTAGTTAGTGGATTCTCCATTGCCGGGAATTTTTAAATCTAGTTTTTCTAAAAGAGATGCTCTAGGAATTATTTTTGGGACATCCCATGGCCTGTTTTATACTGGAGCTCAGACTAGATGATCACAGTGCTTCCTTCTGGCCTGGAATCTCTGACACCCTCTGCCAGGCCTGAAACTGTTGGGTATTGACAGTATCCAGTTGGAGTCAAAGGCAGTAGTTTGCAAACTTCAGTCACATGCTGGCCCTGTAAGAGACACGAAGATGCTAGGAGATCCATTTTCCTATCTCCACAGCTTGAGCTGCAAACCCAACCTTTTTTGTATTTGTTTTTCTCCTTCTTTGACAACCTGTTCGTTAATAGAACTTTATCCTGAAATGTTTCAGGCCTCTTGGTGTAGGCCTGTTGATTGATTTCCTGCTTTAGCATCGAACCCTACATATCTCGGCTTCACCAGGGCTCCTCCCAACTGTTGCCTCCAGTGATCTGGCTATTTTTGCTTTCTCTCAGCACGTATGAGCCACTGTATAGACACACACACGAAGCACTCTTGCTGCTGTGTAGCCTGTCAGCCTGAGCCAAATCTCCAGTAAAAAGATCATCCACATAGAGTGTGATATGCTTAACACAAAGCTATTTGTGCTGACCTCTTCCACGGAGGGTATATGCAATACCAGTATATTGCATTTCTATTGTGTGATGTTAATGATTATTAGTAGCTTTTTACTCTGATATTTTTAATTTGGTATGTGCTTGACACAGTCTTTCCAGTCACTCCTTTGATAGGTCTAAACTGAAAGCTACAATTCTTTCTAGTGTGACGTCCAGTGTTCAGAGCACCTTAGAAAATAGCTTTTCTGTGGTAAAGGAAGTAAGCCCTGCATGGGTGTTTAGTCAAAGACTGGTTCCTGAGCTAGAGGATCTTATCTATCCTGTACTGATTGTATGATTAAATATTTCGATAAGAACTGTACGACTGCACTGAAACTGTACTTGGGAGCTGCCTACAGAAGTTGTACAACCTATGTGAGTTAATATTTCCCACACAAGAGCATACAGTTTGGAGGTGTAACGTATCTTTTCATTGAGAATTGAGTTCCATTTAGTTGATGGCAATTGTCACCTCAGTACAAAATGAAATCATTCCAGGACAGTGAATGTGAGAGGTCTACGGGAAGTTCCTGTTCCTGTGCGAGATTACTAGATTAAATTGCCATAACCTATTACGATCATTGGTACGGCTTGTGGGAGCACCAATAGGCTGCTTCCTGGGCTATCTGTGGGTTGTTTCAGCTTTTATGATTTTCAGATAAATTCCACATGTAGAACTGTGTAACTAAAGTATGACAGTCTTGCGTCAATCCACTCCAGTGACACCTTCAGCTCTGTTAGGAGACCGAGTAATGAAAACAGTAAGATACAACTTTCCTCATTGTCCAGTGAGAGATTAATACATAAGAATTTTCCGTTTTGTCTGATTGTTAAACCTTAATAAGGTTTCTGGGAATTAGTATGGGGGAATCTACTGCCCATGGATTTGTTTATATCCGTATTAGATGTATTGTGCATGGATTTAAAGATACGTGTGAGTTTGCTAGTCTTGGACAATAGACGAATTTATTGCAGCTGCTGATAAGTGAAAATGTACATTCATAATTAATATAATGGACTGAAAACTGTGTGCGTGTGTAGCACTTCCTTGTGGGGTTGTCAGATTTCCCTTAACACAAATAACCACTGATACCAGCAATTATCAGGATGTAGCTTGTATCTGTTTATATTGTGTGTAATGTGATGCATAAACTCTGTGGAATATGTTCTTTAACTTTCAATCTATGAGATAATGATGTATGTCATGAGCAGATTATGCTGTGGTTGGCAACAATATTTTTGTGACAAGTTTTCCATTCAATGTCTGTTGCAGCTCAGGCTCTTTGTTAATGGCTAGGAACAAGGTATGACCTTGATAAGGACTTGCCTCGCAGAATTGTTTGGACACTTAGTTATGGTCAATGAGAGAGGAGCGAACAGGCATCTAACATAGGTTGTAAACTGGGGTATTAGTCAGACTAACATTGTATCTTCAGGTTGCTTCCTGATTTATACAGCAAAAGTCAATGACACTCTTCTTATTCATCACTGATAAACTGTTCCTATACACAGCTGTTTTATATTCAGTCTCCCACTGCTGTGGTCTTTCGATAACAATATGATTTATATTTACACACACCTTTTTTCTTGACTGTAGTTGTATAATAACAAAGGCCTTGTTGCTTTTGGGAAGTGGTTTTAAAATCTCAAGTTACTGCTGATTTATTCATCTATGTCACATATCAAAAAGTTTGAGTGTGAGTTAAAGCAAAAATTCATATAGAACTTATTTTATCTTGTAGAATGACGTAAACGTGTGCTAGGTTTCCTTATCTGTAGTTATGTACTTCTGTGGGTTATTGCTTATTCATAGTCTTCTGTTAATCTGTAAATTATTTTATTATATATTTTAAAAAGAGCATATAGCCTAAAACCAATTTAATATTTGGTAAATGAACAAACTTCTCTATTTTACTGGATTAAAGTATTCCTGTTTTTCCAAATGTCTGGATTTGTTTGGTTAGGAAACTACTTTCTAAATTGATAGTCATTTTCTGAGCCAAAAGTTGGATAGTATTATTTTAACTTTTATTTATTATAATGACAACAGCAATTGAAAGTTATGCATGAATTGTGGCTCACAAAGCCAATAACACCGCTAATTGCATATAACCTTCCCAGCTGAGCACTTGTGCCAAAGTACAATCAGGAAGTAAAATAACTTCTCTACCCCGCTAAAGATTCCTCTGTTTACACATCCCAGGGTCGCATTATCCGTTTGGGACACAGTGTCACACTGGGGGTCATGTTCAGCTGATTATCCACCATGACCCCCAAATCTTTTTCAGAGTCACTGCTTTCCAGGATAGAATCCCCCATTCTGTAAATATGGCCTACGTTCTTTGTGCTTAGATATGTACATTTACATGTAATTGTATTAAAACAGATATTGTTTGCTTGTGCCCAGCTTTCCCAAGAATTCAGATTGTGCTATATCAGTGGCCTGTACTCTTCATTATTTACCACTCCTCCAAGTGTTGCATCATCTGCAAACCTTATCAATGACTTTATAACTTCTATATTGTTTTCTTCTCAGTCAATGATAAAAAAGAGAAGATCTTTGCAGGACCCACTAGAAACATACCCACTCAATGATAGTTCTATTTAGAATTACTTTTTGAGGCTTATCAGAAAGCCATCTTGTAATCCATTTAATGTCTTGTGTTAATTTTATGTACTAGCTTTTAATCAAAATGTCATGTGGTATCAAGTTAAGTATATTACAGTAATACTACTTCATTTATTAATCAAACCTGTAATCTCATCAGAAAAGATATCAGGTTATTTTTACAGGATCTATTTTCCACAAATCCATGCCGATTGGCATTAATTATATTACCCTCTTTTAATTCTTTATTAATTGAGTCTCATATTATCCAGTCCATTATCTTGCCCTGGATCAGTGTAAGGCTGACAGGCCTATAATTGCCCTGGTCATCGCATTAACTCATTTTAAATATTGGAACAACATTAGTTTTCCTCCAGTCTTCTGGAATTTCCCCAGTGTTCCAAGAGTCACTGAAAATCAACATTAACAGTCCAATGAGTTCTTCACCAGCTCTTTAAAAACTCTTAGATGGAAGTTATCTGGACCTGCTGATTTTAAAATGTTTCACTTCAGTTTAACATCCGCTGGAGATACTATTGGAATGGAAAGAGTTTGATCATATGATGAGCCAACATCATCTGTTTTTCCCTCCCAAATACGGAACAGAAATATTTTTTGAACACTTCTCCCTTTTCTGCAGTATTACTGATAATTTCCATCTAGTAATGGATGAGTACCTTTTTAGGATTCTTTTTGTTCCTAATATACTTTAAAAAAACTCATCTTTATTGTCTTTAACTCTCTTGGCCATATATTTCTTCTTGTGTCCCTTTGCTTCCCTTATCAGTTGTGTATAATTCCTAACTTCTGATTTATATTCATTAGTATCAGCTCCCCCTTTCTTTCATTTGTTATATATTAAGTTTTATTGTTAATAATGCCTTCACTTTCCCTTTTGCCCCAGGTTGGTTTTTTACCATATTGGCTTCTTCATCTATTGTGGCTTTGTGGGCAAGTACTATAGTATTCTTAAACAATTCTTAAGAATAAAAATGATACACATTTTTATACTCTTATACTTCAGAAGTCCTGCTCCTATCCTCCAACCAACCTTTCCCTCACTAATATCAAACTACTAAGTACTTTGTCCTGATGTGCATTCTGTTTATAAAGCTTTGGTCATCCAATCAGGAAACAGAAACTATACAATCTGAAATATGTGACCAATCACGAAGCACAAAGAGTGTATATAATGAATAGAGAAAAACTATACTGGATGTTTTCACAGACAATCCACAATCTGAAAATTGTTCAGTCATATCATTTTGAGAATTCTTACCAATAGTGAATACTGGAGTAGAAATGAGGATCAGTTCACAAATTTAAAGAAGACCAATAGTCAACGTATCCATTTTTTGTGAATAATAATTTGACCATCTCCAGGAATGGTGACTACTCCTATCTGTTTGCTCATGAGTCTCCGGACAATCCTCGTTGCTATTTTCCTATCACAAGTTTAAGTAACCCTCAGTTAACTTCAGTGTGGTAGGTGTCCTGTGGTAGAAGACCATTGGCTCCTGTGTTTAGAGGTTTTCGTATTTTTCTAAACCTCTAGAACCATTCTATGATTCTTTAGTTGAGTCTCTCTCTGTACTGCCACTTTCATGAAAATGTGTTATTTCTTCTGTCTTTTAGAGCCCTGTGGGACTCTGTCTATATTTAGGAACTGTCATAGACTTCAAAAATTAATTTGAGCTATTTTAGATCATGCCTTGCATTTGTAATGTCAATGGATGTAACTAATCTACACACACACATAAGTTACACATCTTTTCATATACATTTTTAAGATGATAAAATTAGTTTTCCTTGACTCATTTGCCATGTTGAGAGTTGCACTTTTGGACTAGAAGATGGAAAATAATTTGAGTTAGATCCAAAATTCTTACCACAACAATCTTCTTTTTGTTCATATTCTGTGTTTTTTTCAAACAATGATCAATATGCTGTCCTAGACAGTTTCCAGATTGTGGTAGGGATTTCAAAGACTTTCCTATTGTAAACACTTTTATGTCCATGTTATGATTTTGTCAAGGAGAACTGATTTATAGTGATTTTTATACTACTTAAATATACAATAAGTTTGGTTTCCCAAAGCTAAATTAACATTAATTGTTAATACTTTTGTAGTTACCTTGATAGATTTACCGTTAGCTTTCTCTTCTGAAATGTATCAATTGTGCTTATAAAAAAAGTTAATAAATAACTACTTACCAAGGTATGAATACTTGCTATTCACTCATGTTTCTTATTGTTTCAACCTGGATTCAGTAGGCTCTTTTATCATTTAGTTTGTAATTCTGTTTAGTCTAGTTTGTACAAGACCAAATATTAGAATATTTTAAATCTTTTTGGTTTTTGATTCTACTTAATCTATAAATGATGTGCAGTCTGTTATAGTAATTTTCTTCCTCATTGTTTCTCATCTTTGTTTGCTTTTCATCTGCAAAACTAACCCAAAGTTTGCTCATTCAGGAATAAAGGGCTTGTAGACAAACTGTGTACATCAGTTAGCAGACCAGCCATGTGAGAGGCCTCTGCACCCTCTCTTTGCCATGGAAGGTATCTCTGCATGATTTATATAATGTATCTCTGCACCAGTCTCTGCTGTCCGATGTAGTTTTAAGCATGCTACTTACAGTTCCAGAGACACTTTATGTAAATCATGCTTCTTGTCAGGATTTTCACAGGTAGAGGATTGAGCCACATTATTCCAAGTCTGATCCTCTCATTCTCGGGTTCAGTTTAGCCATGTAGTTTCTCTAATTTCTCAGTACAGATAATGTGCAAGAATGTCAAAATAAGTCTTAAAGCTGTTTCTCTTAATTCAAATCATACATATTGCCTCGGGTACCTTGCAACTAGATGAATTATAAATACTTGTAATTATCACAATGATAGTTCCTGATATGTATGTCACTGTGGATTCCATTAGGGGGAAAATATATTTTGGGGGTGTGGTTTTGGGGTTTTGTTTTGTTTTTCAGTTAAGTGGCTCAATGGTAAGCTTTGACATAGTACTTTTTGTGATTTTTGTTAGATCTGTGCCTTTTTTCCCATAGTAATTTTATTTTGTTTTTTATTAAATGTTGTATTTCCTTCTCTAGTTATGAGTGGTGCTTTTTACTTTGCTAAAGATAAATACCTTAGTTCTATTTTTATTGGTGTTGTGGGGAATGCTGTTATTTCATGTTTCTTAGTTAATTTATCTCATAGTTTCAGTACTAATCCTGTTAAGAGATGGTCAGTAGTGTTTCTCGGGTCTCTTTTTTTCTGTCCAAGAGGCATTTGCTAGTTTGAATATATGCATTCTTATTTGCTGTATATTTATCCAGTGCAAGTTTGGATTTTGTTTGACCCACTCTATCAACACTTTCAGTTCTTCAGCTCAGTAGTTCTCACAGGAACACAGTCAGGTATCATTGAAAGCACTTTGGTTGTCAACTTTTCTCTTCAATGTTTGTAATCTGCATATTATACAATGTACAGTGCTAGTAGTGCATGAAAACCAATGATGCCTCTTGTTAGAGCCAGCTTTTCAGCAACTCTAATGAGTTCTGTTGAGCCAAATTCTTAAGTGCTTACTCGTGCTAAACTTGCACTGAAAACTTTACAGGAGATTTGTATCAGTCAGGGTTTCAGAATTTGGCCAACTGTCTGTGTGTTCAGTATTCTCCAGATCATCCTTATTTCCAATTAATTGCTACTATGATTGTTTTAGCAGTTTTTGCACTCAGCATGACATCAACTTGGTCCCTGAGGCCATTTTTAAAATGTGCAGTTTTTGAGTGTAATCTTTTAAACCATCAGGGTTTATTGATGATTCTCCTAGTTCTGGTCTTAGTAATATAAATCCACTTGCTCTGCACTGGCTAGCGCTATTTTTATTTTTTCTCTGAGATTGCAAACAGTGAGGAATATCAGTGGTTCTCAACCTATTTACCATAGCGGGCCACATATGCAGCCCACAACATGTTATGTGTTATATCTCTGTGGCCCTGAGGACATGGGCTGCAGCTCTTTGCAGGTTGAGAACCACTGCGATGTTGTGTGAGTTATCCTTTGAGCGATTGTACATATGCACATTCCTCTGAGTATGCATGTGCTTCATGGGCCAGAACAAAGTCTTTTGGCCAGCAGTATCCACATGGTGTGCATACACCCATAGTCTCTTTGTGCTCCACTGTTAGAGAGAGATGCTCCAATCACCATTAGTTCTTCTCAGTCTCCTCGCAGAGTCAGCAAGCGTTCCATCTCTAAACTGTAACGGCCAGCAGCCTTTCTTACCAGTTAGCTAGTTGCATAGTTAGTAGTAGTTAGTTTGCCCATTGGCAAATTGTTAGGTATTAGAATTTTATACTCTTAGTAAATTTTGTAATTTTTGTTATAGTTAATTTGAAACCCAGGAGGATCTCTTCTAAGTCTTTAGGCTTCAAATACGGCCCAGGATGTGATGAATCTATGCCAGTACAGGACGGGCATGTGAAGTGCCTATATTGTCCTGGAAAATCTGTTCAATCTGTAAGTCGTTCAACTCTTGAACTGGAAGGACAGAGAAGGATGACTTTAGATCTCCCTAATTAATTAGTCCATAAGAATGGAGTCTGATCCACCCACATTAGAGACTCCCCTGTTTGATACCCATTGGAACTGAAGCCCTTATGGAAGACGATATCCAGATACACCTACTGATACCAGCAGTACCAACAGGTGTATCATCCTCAACTGATGAGGCCATCACCCCATCTTCACCATCCTTCCTGATGACCAAGGACAATACCAAGAACTTTTGCAGAGAGTGGTGACTGAACTTCAGATCCCACTTAAGGAGGTCCATTATATGCAGCATAAGCTCCTGGACATCCTACAACCCATTGGTCCCAATTATGTGGCCCTCCCAGTAAATGAGGCCATTGTGGTACCAGACAGGTAGGTATGGCACACACCTGCATCTTGCACCCATATAGCTAGAAGGGCTAAGAGACAATACTTTGTACCTGTGAAAGGAGCAGCAATTTTGTTCACCCACTGTACCTCCAACTCCTGGTAGTAGAAACAGCCACAGAAAGATCCAGGCTGCTACACCCCAAAAAGGGCACTAAATGTTTTGACCTTCTAGAGAGGAAGGTATTCTCATCTACCAGCCTTCAGTTTAGAATTGCTAACTACCAAGCCATTTTAGCAAAGTATCATTCTGCATACTACTCCAAATTCCTGGAGTTCAAAGACAAACTCCCTGAGGACAACAGGGCCTAATTCCAAGCCCTCATCAACAAGGGTAAACTAGTAGCAAAGACCACACTTCATGCCACAGTGGATGCACCAATACTGCAGCTCGAGCGATAGCAACTGTGATAATTAAACAGTGTGAATCGTGGCTTTATTTGTTAGGGCTCTCCAGGGAGGTTCAGAATACCATTGAGGATCTGCCCTTCGACAAGTCTAACCTCTTTAACAAGAAGATGGATGGGTCCTTAGACTTGTTAAAAGACTCCAGGACAAACCCCCCACTCCCTGGGAACTTGTACCTTGACCCAAAAGAGGAAGCACCATAAACAGGTGTTCAAGCCAAGGCCTCTCCCATAGCTTTTCAATCACTGACACCATTAAGAACTTCCATGTAAGCACCAAAAGGTGGAAAGTCCAAGGTACTTAGTGTCAGCCACCCAACCCCATCCACAAACCAAGGGTTACTTTTGATGGCACACTTGAAACCGGTGTACCATAATTAATGCCATCCCCAGCTGTTTCCTGAACCATTGGTGGCTGCCTGCCTTACTTTGCCCACAGCTGGAGGGCTGTCACAATGGATAAGTGGGCTCTAGGTGTCACCCACTCTGGCTACACCATTGAGTTTCTTTCCTGCCTCCTTATGAACCTTCTTTCTGGCCCCTCTTCAGTGGCCACTCTTTCAACTACATCCTCCCACAGGAAGTGGATTCTCTCCTCAAACAAGGGGCTAGAGGCAAATGCCAACTCAGATATCAAGGCAAAGTGTTCTACTCCCCAATATTTCATAGCTCCCACCCCACAAAGAAAGGAAGGATGGAGACCCATTCTTGACTTTTGTAAACTAAATATTTTTATTTGCAAATTAAAATTCTACATGATTACCTTGACATCAATAATTCACTCCCTGGAAAAAGGCACATGGTTTGCATCTCTCAACATGAAAGATGCTTACTTTCATATGGACATTCACCTGTCCCACAGGAGGTTCCTCAGAGTTCTTGTAAGACAGGGACACTACCATTTCCGAGTACTCCCTTTTGGGCTGGCAGTAGCACCTAGGGTCTTCACAAAGGTCTTCTCAGTGGTGGTGGCACAGATGAGATGAAATTACTATATCATCTTCCCGTACCTGGATGACTGGCTACTAACCGGCAGATCTAGCTGGGAAGTTCAGATGGCAACTTAGCCATGCTCCGCATTCTGTCATCTTTGAGTCTGCATAAACATGGAGAAATACACCCAGACTCCCATGCAGACTATAAACCTTCTAGGAGTGACCCTAGACTTGACCTAAGCAAGGGCCTACCCCCATATGGACAGATTCCAGGCTATGAAAAGTCTGGGACAAGACCTCCAACCACTGTCAATGTCTGTCTTCCCCTGCGAGCTCACATGGCCCCTTTTACTTATATAATGCCATTAACCATTTCCATTTCCTTCAGGCCTAGTTTCAAATCTAGTGCAAGGCCAGATTCAGAACCATGCAGCTTGGTACAATCAGGTTCAAATTAAGTCATAAACAGCAAGCATCAATTTGGAAAAAGCCCTATTTAAGTCAGCCACTTAAAAATATTCAGTTTTTTACATACTGCAAAGACTGTAAGTCTGTGACTCATCCCAAAAATCCAGACATGTGAGACCACATTTGAGGAAACTGAAATGATCTTTTGCAGCTGAAAAAGTCTTGAAGTGACATTATGGCACAAAGTTACAGAAAGTGATATACAAAAATCCTATCAAATAAGTGCTTCCTAGGGTTCTGGTTCACATATTTTTCACTCAACGTTCATCCACCAGCAAAATTAAAAATAAATTGGAATAAGTTTGATCAATGTCTTCATTCTTTTCTTGCAAATAAGACTATTTACAGCAATCTTATTATTTTGGATTTGGGCATAAGTAAAACCAGCTTATCTTCCGAAATATTCATAATCACTTTTTTTTAATTAATTCTCTATCAAGATGAAACCCATAAAACAATTATTTAAAAAAAAATTATATAAGGTCTATGTTCTATATTTACTATTTCTCTCACATGGCCTCTGTTGGAGGCAAGATACTGGACTATGTGGACAACTGATCTGATCCAGTATTGCAATTCCTTTGTTATGTTCCTAAATATTAGTAATATAATGCGCACATTTGGCTATGCTCCATAGAGCAAAAAATGGAGAGCAAGACTTTCAAGTAATGCAGATATTGATGAGCCATCTGCAAAATGGCCTAAGCTATTGTCTTTCAGGCTTGAAGTAAATTTCTCCAAAAGTACATTTTGAATGTGTTTTTCTACTAGGAAGGTAATACAAGTTCAAGGCTTCTGCTTTTAGTGATCTTTTCATTCAGTCTCCGTATTAATTTTCGTGCATAACCTGCCATGTGGATCTTTGATCTTGATGATGATTGAGTTTCTAATTACTGCTCTGCTCAGTTAATAATTTTCAATGTTTTGAACTTTCTGTTGACAATAAATCAATCAGTTCCAAGTGTGACAAACATTAAGGGATGGAAAAGTTGTGTGGATGTCTCTGTGTTTAGAGGTCAGAGATAGGGTAGTGTCAGTGAGAATGAGGACTGCCTTAAATTTGTCTATCACTTGCAGGCAATGCAAGTTCACAGGCAAGTATTGTTTTCCAAGCCTGTAGTAACTACTGTGTTTCTTCATTTTCCCTATATAAAATAGCATTATTTATTTCACAGTCCTTGCCTGACACAGCCATGTGACTGTTGCGTCTCCCCTTTTGATCGCAGGGCATGGCAGTGAAGGCATTCAGCTTTTTCTCAGTTTATATTGAGTTAGACTGTTGGTTGATGGGGTGGGTTTTTTCTTTCCCCTTTTGGAGAAAGAAATAAACTGTGTTAAATTTGACTATTTTTCACGCACACACCCTGCGCGCCCTCTCCGCCTCCCTCCCCCCCCCCAACGGTTTGATTCGGGGAGGAAAATCATAGCCTTTGCTAATGCCTATTAGCATGTTTTACTATTAATCAAAGTTCAGTTAAGCATAACATAACCGTTCTAATTACTGCTCTACTTGGGCCTGTCAAAAGGCCAGAGGGTGGTTTTACTATTTAGATTCAGAGTTACTTTAGTTCTAGATACCTTTCGTACAAAGAGGGAGTCCTTAGGCTGATGCCTTAGACATTTTACAGGAGCAGTCAGTAAATACCACTTGCCACACCATGTTGATTTGCTATGTGGTGAAGAGGCTGAGTGCTGAAAGCAGAAATATTAGGAACATCATGCCAGTGTGTGGTTATGACAGCTGACAGAAGAATTTAGGCACTGCAGCGAAAGTAGAGATGTCCACAGAACGCAAGCTGATGAAGAGCAGTGGGCAATATCCCAGTTTTATCTACATGAAGGGTGAAACAAAAGGGAATAAATCAACAGCTGGGATCCTTGCCAATGCTGATCTCTTCTATCTGTAGCTCTTCTGCTGTAACTACAGTACCCTATCAATCAAGGCATTACGATGTCTCTTTTCTGGAGTCAGAATAGATACAGTATTTCCAGGAATCAGGATAACCGCCCATAAATCAGCTGTGTTCTTAATGTGATTTTCTGCTTCATTCTTCCTGAAAGACAAGCCCGGAAGGGAAAGTGTCAGTAATCGTATCTTTGATCTTTGGCGTAATTGGATGATGTCTCTTAAATCTGAGAAGATTGTTGGGCAAACTGAAGCTGAAATCATCTGATGCACTTGTTCAGGGGCTGAGTGGAGTTGCTGGAACACCAGCAGAAATAACCTTTGACACCTTCTACTTTATTGACTCTATTTACTTTTAAACAGCTTCCTGTTTCCTCGGTTTACTTGTTATGGACACGTAATATTTTAATGGGTGCTTGATTAGACTGGCACAATGAATTAGTCATCAGCTTGACATCTATATAGCATTAGGCTCTGTATCTGCTTAGTTAGCACTACATGAAATGCAGGAGTCTATTGAAAATCGGATTTCCATGCTGCTTTGTCAAAGCAAATTTAATCACAGCCAGAACATGTGGCATCCATCATTTCCACTTCAGAAGGCATCAGCTGGCACAGATCAGCCACAGGGAGCACTGCTGCCACTGCGGTCTTTCACTCTCTCATAAAAATTAAATTTAACTATATATCTTTGATAAATGAAGCCGTCTAGACCATCAAACATGATGACTAAGTGTTGTGCATTAAAGAAATCCCCAGCAGTTTCACAATTGGAAGTAAGGTCTCATTCTACCTGGCCTTGAGACTGCCACCTGAACTGGGTTGGCACAATAAGGGCTTTTGGACTTTTCCCTACGGTTTAGGAATGTATTGTTTTCTAGAAATCCCAAATCTAATATTCTAGTTATTTTTACCTGCATTCCAGTGACCTCTCCAAATTCTCTCTCTCTCTCTCTCTCTGTTGTTTTTTCTAGTGCATTCATTTCATACAGAAAAGACTTTGTGCCCATATTTTCCCGCTGTTCCAAACGAGAGAAAATAGGCAATTCCCTGTCAGAAATGTCAAACCAGGTAACATAATGTAGCTTATTATTGTTGATTTCAGATATACTTTTACTTTCTTGGTTTTGTTTTATTTCCCCCCATCTTATCTTTTTAGGATTGAAACTTTCTTAGCCCTGGTCTACACTAGGACTTTAGGTCGAATTTAGCAGCATTAAATCGGTGTAAACCTGCACCCGTCCACACGATGAAGCCCTTTATTTCGACTTAAAGGGCACTTAAAATCGATTTCCTTACTCCACCCTGACAAGTGGATTAGCGCTTAAATCAGCCTTGCCGGCTCGAATTTGGGGTACTGTGGACACAATTCGATGGTATTGGCCTCCGGGAGCTATCCCAGAGTGCTCCATTGTGACCGCTCTGGACAGCACTCTCAACTCAGATGCACTGGCCAGGTAGACAGGAAAAGAACCATGAACTTTTGAATGTCATTTTCTGTTTGGCCAGCGTGGCAAGCTGCAGGTGACCATGCAGAGCTCATCAGCAGAGGTGACCATGATGGAGTCCCAGAATCGCAAAAGAGCTCCAGCATGGACCGAACGGGAGGTACGGGATCTGATCGCTGTTTGGGGAGAGGAATCCGTGCTATCCGTTCCAGTTTTCGACATGCCAAAACCTTTGTGAAAATCTCCCAGGGCATGAAGGACAGAGGCCATAACAGGGATCCGAAGCAGTGCCGCGTGAAACTGAAGGAGCTGAGGCAAGCCTACCAGAAAACCAGAGAGGCGAACGGCCGCTCCGGGTCAGAGCCCCAAACATGCAGCTTCTATGATGAGCTGCATGCCATTTTAGGGGGTTCAGCCACCACTACCCCAGCCGTGTTGTTTGACTCCTTCAATGGAGATGGAGGCAATACGGAAGCAGGTTTTGGGGACGAAGAAGATAGCTCACAGCAAGCAAGCGGAGAAACCGGTTTTCCCGACAGCCAGGAACTGTTTCTCACCCTGGACCTGGAGCCAGTACCCCCCGAATCCACCCAAGGCTGCCTCCTGGACCCAGCAGGCGGAGAAGGGACCTCCGGTGAGTGTACCTTTTAAAATACTATACATGGTTTAAAAGCAAGCATGTGAAAGGATTACTTTGCCCTGGCATTCGCGGTTCTCCTGGATGTACTCCCAAAGCCTTTGCAAAAGGTTTCTGGGGAGGGCAGCCTTATTGCGTCCTTCATGGTAGGACACTTCACCACTCCAGGCCAGTAACACGTACTCTGGAATCATTGTACAACAAAGCATTGCAGTGTATGTTTGCTGGCGTTCAAACAACATCCATTCTTTATCTCTCTGTGTTATCCGCAGGAGAGTGAGATATAATTCATGGTCACCTGGTTGAAATAGAGTGCTTTTCTTCAGGGGACACTCAGAGGAGCCCATTCCTGCTGGGCTTTTTGCATGTGGCTAAACAGAAATGTTCCCCGCTGTTAGCCACAGGGAGGGGGGAAGGTTGAGGAGGTAGCCACGTGGTGGGGGGAGGCAAAATGTGACCTTGTAACGAAAGCACATGTGCTATGTATGTAATGTTAACAGCAAGGTTTACCCTGAAAGAGTGCAGCCACTGTTTTATAAAATGTGTCTTTTTAAATACTGCTGTCCCTTTTTTTTCTCCACCAGCTGCATGTGTTTCAATGATCACAGGATCTTCTCCTTCCCAGAGGCTAGTGAAGCTTAGAAAGAAAAAAAACACACTCGCGATGAAATGTTCTCTGAGCTCATGCTGTCCTCCCACACTGACAGAGAACAGACGAATGCGTGGAGGCAAATAATGTCAGAGTGCAGGAAAGCACAAAATGACCAGGAGGAGAGGTAGTGGGCTGAAGAGAGGGCTGAAGCTCAAATGTGGCGGCAGCATGATGAGAGGAGGCAGGATTCAATGCTGAGGCTGCTGGAGGACCAAACCAGTATGCTCCAGTGTATGGTTGAGCTGCAGCAAAGGCAGTTGGAGCACAGACTGCCACTACAGCCCCTGTGTAACCAACTGCCCTCCTCCCCAAGTTCCATAGCCTCCACACCCAGACGCCCAAGAACTCGGTGGGGGGGCCTCCGGCCAACCAGCCACTCCACCACAGAGGATTGCCCAAAAATCAGAAGGCTGGCATTCAGTAAATTTTAAAGTTGTAAACTTTTAAAGTGCTGTGCTTAAAGTGCTGTGTGGCATTTTCCTTCCCTCCGCCACCACCCCTCCTGGGCTACCTTGGTAGTTATCCCCCTATTTGTGTGATGAATGAATAAAGAATGCATGAATGTGAAGCAACAATGACTTTATTGCCTCTGCAAGCGGTGATTGAAGGGAGGAGAGGAGGGTGGTTAGCTTATAGGGAAGTAGAGTGAACCAAAGGGCGGGGGGTTTCATCAAGGAGAAACAAACAGAACTTTCACACCGTAGCCTGTCCAGTCATGAAACTGGTTTTCAAAGCTTCTCTGATGTGTACCGCGCCCTCCTGTGCTCTTCTAACAGCCCTGGTGTCTGGCTGCGCGTAACCAGCAGCCAGGCGATTTGCCTCAACCTCCCACCCCGCCATAAACGTCTCCCCCTTACTTGCACAGATATTGTGGAGCACACAGCAAGCAGTAATAACAGTGGGAATATTGGTTTCGCTGAGGTCTAAGCGAGTCAGTAAACTGCGCCAGCGCGCCTTTAAACGTCCAAATGCACATTCTACCACCATTCTGCACTTGCTCAGCCTGTAGTTGAACAGCTCCTGACTACTGTCCAAGCTGCCTGTGTATGGTTTCATGAGCCATGGCATTAAGGGGTAGGCTGGGTCCCCAAGGATACGTATAGGCATTTCAACATCCCCAACAGTTATTTTCTGGTCTGGGAATAAAGTCCCTTCCTGCAGCTTTTGAAACAGACCAGAGTTCCTGAAGATGCGAGCATCATGTACCTTTCCCGGCCATCCCACGTTGATGTTGGTGAAACGTCCTTTGTGATCCACCAGAGCTTGCAGCACTATTGAAGAGTACCCCTTGCGGTTTATGTACTCGGCGGCTTGGTGGTCCGGTGCCAAAATAGGGATATGGGTTCCGTCTATGGCCCCACCACAGTTAGGGAATCCCATTGCAGCAAAGCTATCCACTATGACCTGCACATTTCCCAGGGTCACTACCCTTGATATCAGCAGATCTTTGATTGCGTGGGCTACTTGCATCACAGCAGCCCCCACAGTAGATTTTCCCACTCCAAATTGATTCCCAACTGACCGGTAGCTGTCTGGCGTTGCAAGCTTCCACAGAGCTATCGCCACTCGCTTCTCAACTGTGAGGGCTGCTCTCATCTTGGTATTCATGCGCCTCAGGGCAGGGGAAAGCAAGTCACAAAGTTCCATGAAAGTGCCCTTACGCATGCGAAAGTTTCGCAGCCACTGGGAATCGTCCCAGACATGCAACACTATGCGGTCCCACCAGTCTGTGCTTGTTTCCCGAGCCCAGAATCGGCGTTCCAAGCATGAACCTGCCCCATTAGCACCATGATGCATGCATTGGCAGGGCCCATGCTTTCAGAGAAATCTGTGTCCATGTCCTGATCGTTCACATGACCGCGCTGACGTCGCCTCCTCGCCTGGTATCGCGTTGCCAGGTTCTGGTGCTGCATATACTGCTGGATAATGCGCGCAGTGTTTAATGTGCTCCTAATTGCCAAAGTGAGCTGAGCGGCCTCCATGCTTGCCTTGGTATGGCGTCCGCACAGAAAAAAGGCACGGAATGATTGTCTGCCGTTGCTCTGACGGAGGGAGGGGCGACTGACTACACGGCTTACAGGATTGGCTTCAGGGAGCTAAATCAACAAAGGGGGTGTCTTTACATCAAGGAGTATTTCAGGCAGGACTTCACGGAGGGTTCCAATAAGAAATGGTGCACCTAAGTTATTGTTCTTATTGGAACAAGGAGGTTAACCTGGCTTCTGATTGATACATGGCTAGATTTACCTCGCTGCACCTTCTCTGTGAATGACTGCAGTGTAACCTAGAGGAATGAGTCCCCTAGACGGGGGAGGGGGAGAAGCAAATGAATACAGAACAAATCTGGTCTATTTCTTGTTTTAATCCATTCCATCTATCTTTTACATCTTTGGCTGGCAGCAGACCGTACAGAAGGACTGCATGCCATCCACATCTCATGGCTGCTCGGCAGAAGATGGTACAATATGACTGCTAGCCATCCTCATCTCTTGCCTGCCCGGCAGAAGATAGTACGGTACGACTGCTAGCAATCCGTATCGCCTGCCTGCTCACCATAAGACGGTTCAATAGGACTGACTGCAGGACTACAGAGAATGACCGGGTGAAGTCACTCCAAATTTAGTCCCTGCGCCCATGTCTGCCCAGGCGCTCCCAGCCAACGTGGCCAGGAGCACCTTGGACATGACAATGACAGCTACCAGTCATACTGTACCGTCTGCTGCCACAAGGCAAGAGGTTGCTGCTACTGTGTAGCAATGCCATACCGCGTCTGCCAGCACCCAGGAGACATAGGGTGACGGTTATCTGAGCGGGCTCCATGCTTGCCGTGGTATGGCGTCTGCACAGGTAACTCAGGAAAAAAGGCGCAAAACGATTGTCTGCCCTTGCTTTCACGTAGGGAGGGAGGGAAAGGGGGCCTGACGGTATGTACCCAGAACCACCCACGACAATGTTTTAGCCCCATCAGGCATTGGGATCTCAACCCAGAATTCCAATGGGCAGCGGAGACTGCGGGAACTGTGGGATAGCTATCCACAGTGCAATGCTCCGGAAGTCGACTCTAGCCTCGGTACTGTGGAAGCACTCCACCGAGTTAATGCACTTAATGCACTTAGAGCATTTTCTGTGGGGACACACACACTCGAATATATAAAACCGATTTCTAAAAAACCGACTTCTATAAATTCGACCTTATTCCATAGTGTAGACATACCCTTAGATTAGCATTAAAAGTAGACTTCAGTAGATGAAAATCAGATCTAGGGCCTTTTTCAGGGGGTTCTCTCTCTCTCCCACCCTTATCCTCTTTCTATGGAGAATGGCCAAGTATATAATAATATTACTGTTTAATAATTCTCTTGATCTGATACTGTAAAATCTCCATTACCACCACTGTGTCTCAAACTCTGTTCTACTAGATACTAACAGAAGGGATTTTTTTTTTCTTTTGCCAGTTCCCAAGTATTATGACACAAGCTTCTTTACACTTTAATAGATAATTAATGTCCTTCAGGACCCATCATGAAACACTAATGGGGCATTAAGAAGATTATATCCAATTACTAATTTGATCTGTAATCCTGCTCCAATAATAATGTGTGTCTGAACTGTCCTACCAGATAGCAGTTAAGTTTCCTATATTCCCACTTCCGCTCCAGGATTGGTTATTGAGGGTTTATAAATATTTTTAAGTTTTGCATGAGTAAAGTACTATTGATATAAAATAGTTTCTCTCTGTAATGACATAAAGAAGAAGCTGATCCACCAAACCACATTGATAACTATCCTCTGTTAACATATTTCATGTCTTCATTAAATTAGCATTCTCCTTTACATCCCCATTGAGCCAATATTTTTGCAGGGTGGTAGCCTTTAGCTAGTGATTTAAAAATGTTATTTTTTTATAAAGGTCTGTTAAGTTTTATGAGAAATATAACATCAGAGTTATAAATACTGAGAGATGGGTAGTCTTGGGTGTCCAAAACAGTCTTTAATTTTTAGAAACCGCCATAGTGTCTCCATGTTATGTGACCTAATCTGTGTATTCCATAATCTTCCCAGATTTCAAAATTCTCCAATTTTGTGTACGTGTAAATTAAACGTAGGTTGCCTTCTACATGAATTAATGTTGTGGAGAAACTGTAATGTCTTATTCCTTGCCAGCAAAGCAGTTGTTGTGTTTTCAGAGATCGATTATTCTTGCAATCCAAGGCACTTTGTTAATGTTTAGTTCTAAAGAGTTCTGCTGTTCTAACTGAAATAGAATGTATGCCTAAGTTTGGAACCCAATTAACAGTAGCTCTTAACTGTCTGGCTTGGTATTATACTTCAGTGTTTGTGACTCCCAGTTTGACAGGTCTGTAAAGTATATTAACATTTAAGTGGAGTTTCGTTTTTTCCATGTGAGGTGAAATTTCTTTTTGCATTTGCATTCCTGAAGCAGTTTCACCGATACCATAATTAGAAGTTACTGAAATAAAAGGGTGAGTTGAGGCAGAAAATTAATTTTGATGTAACTGTCCAGTCTATCCAGGAAAAATAGTTCTGTTCCATATCTCCAAATAATGGAGTACAATTAAGATAATATAAACTGATGTATATTACTTAACTATACTCCCAACTACTTAATTGAATCTTACTCATAAAATTTGGATTCAATGGGGGGAATCAGTTGTATTTTCATGCCAAAATTTTCCAGACTTCGTTTTGTTTTGTACCTTTCCAAAACTATTAAATTCCATATTTTTTTACTCAAGGTAATTGTGGGGATTGGTTAAGAAAAATACAATTTTATTTTGGATACTTGCTATTTTTATTGCATAAGCTCAGTTATTGCCTCAGATTCTTTGGCTGAATGGTTCCATGGTCAGTGCAGAAATCAGGAGGACATCCTTGCCTGGTGCCTCTAGATAAAATGAAAATATTTATCTTCACCTTTGCAGTAAACTAGTGATATAGTGCTTTTATTATTCTAAGAAAGTTCTGTCCAATTCTATGTTGCTCAAAGGCAGACAGCAAAAAATCCACTTTTACTCGAGGTTTTTCAGCAGCTAATGTTAATACTGTACATGGATTTTATCTGACCAGACAGTATGGATCGCTACCAACAGTAGTTTAACTTTGTCTGTCTGTTAACTCTCTGTTATGAAGAATTCTCATCTCTCTGTATATACGTAGACAGGGTTTTTTAACCATACACAATTTTTTTTTAACATCATGGTTTAATAGGGGGAATAAGAGGGGCACACACAGCAAGATCTTTAGCTAGCTTGGGCAGAACTCTTATGTATCCTTATCTTATTGATTTCTGAAGCTTATTCCCATCAATACAAAGTTGAAAAATCTGTCCGTGGGCCTAAAAATATCATTTTGATGTCTTATTAAATTCCATTGGATGCATGTCTGGGCTGGGTTTCACCTGATTTTAAATATGAGGTAACTGTCCCTACCTCTTCATTCAGAATGGCTGCTGCTAATAAGCTTTTTCTATCCAAGTCTATAAATATCGAGATGTTAGCTCCCCGTAGATAGTGGGTAGCTTTTTCCTGTTTCTGGGTTTTCAGACTTGTACAAATTGTGCTAGTACTCTGCAAAAACAATGCTAGTTTCTTTGGAGCGTGTGGTAGTTTTTGGCTAGGTATGTTTGAATTGGGGATTTTTGCCCCACTCGCATCCATGCCAAAAGTCTGTCCCCTGTATTCCCTTTCTTGTAATATTTCTGCTTTGTATATATTTGCTTTTTTTCAGTTTGATCTGTTAATAAGGTATCTAATTTCGTTCTTCCATTTTGAAATTGTTGAAGTATTTTTTAATCAGTTTGTTCGGGTGACTGCCCTAATCTATTTTTTTTCCATTTCAAGCTATTGTGTCTAGTCTGTTTTGTATCTGAAAGGCTCTGCTAATTAACTGACCTCTTCTTATTATAGCTTTCCCTGCATCTCTCAGCAGGTCCTTCTTAATGTTATTTTATTATTAAGTTTAAAGCTTTGAAGGATATAATTTTAATAGCTTCCATTCTTAGGGCATCTGCTGCAATTCATGAAGAAGGAGGAAAAGGATTGACCACCTCTTGCAGAGCCTTATTGCTACTGGTGGTCAGGCCCAGCATCTGTTACAGGCAATGGGAATTTTCCCAGCGGGGGCACTCTTGTAAGAGTGTCCTGAGAGGCATGGCACAGTAAGGGCCAGAGCATCTTTATTTCCTTGGTTGATGATTTGATCCTTTCTGAGATCTCAATCTATCAGCCCAGCTCACAGTTCTGCAGGGTGGAGGCTGAGGTGGTTAGAGCTAGCCTCACGAGGAAATGTGAATATCTGGAAGAGGTCCTTGAACTGGACTCTACAACCAGCTGCTTGATGTGTTCATAGTTGCCGGTGCTGCTTTGCAAACTGTTGTTGTTTTTTGTACCAGTTTAAGCTTTCTTCATTTGTGTGTCTTCTTTTCCTGAACACACAGAGGAAAAGTTAGGTTATAGTTGTGGCAGAAAAATATTGACATGAATCTGCAATCTTGATGAAGTCAAGGGAACTACTATAGACCACAGGATCAGAAGGATGAGGTAGGTGAGGCTTTCTTTGGACAACTAACTGAAGTTTCCAGATCAGAGGCCCTGATTCTAATGGGGGACTTCAATGACCATGACAGCTGCTGGGAGAGCATTACAGCAATGCACAGACAATCCCAGGAAGTTTTTGGAGAGTGTTGGGGACAACTTCCTGGTACAAGTGCTGGAGGAACCAACTAGGGGCTCTGCTCCTCTTGATCTGCTCTTACAAACAGAGAAGAATTGGTAGGGGAAGTAGAAGTGGGTGGCAACCTAGGCAGCAGTGACCATGAGATGGTTGAAGGAAGGAGAGTAGCAAAATATGGATCCTGGACTTCAGAAAAGCAGACTTAGACTCCCTTAGGGAACTGATGGGCAGGATCCCCTAGGAGGCTAATATGAGGGGGCAAGGAGTCCAGGAGAGCTGGCTGTATTTTAAAGAAGACTTATTGAGGGTGCAGAAACAAACCATCCTGATGTGCAGAAAGAATAGCAAATATGGCAGGCGACCAGCTTGGCTTAACAGTGAAATCTTCAGTGAGCTTAAACTCAAAAAGGAAGCTTACAAGAAGTGGAAATTTGGACAGATGACTAGGGAGGAGTATAAAAATATTGCTAGAGCATGCAGGCGTGTAATCAGGAACACCAAGGCACAATTGGAGTTGCAGCTAGCAAGGGATGTGAAGGATTACATAAAAGGTTTCTACAGGTATGTTAGCAACAAGAAGAAGGTCAGGGAAAGTGTGGGACCCTTACTGAATGGAGGAGGCAACATAGTGACACATGATGTGGAAAAAGCTGAAGTACTCAATGCTTTTTTTCCCCTCAGTCTTCATAGACCAGGTCAGCTCCCAGACTGCTGCACTGGGCAGCACAGTATGGGGAAGTGGTGAGCAGCCCTCAGTGCTGAAAGAAAAGGTTAAGGACTATTTAGAAAAGCTGGACACGCACAAGTCCATGGATCCAGTTCTAATGCATCCAAGGGTGCTGAAGGAATTGGCTGATGTGATTGCAGAGCCATTGGCCATGATCTTTGAAAAATCGTGGGTGATCGGGGAAGATCCCGGACAATAGGAAAAAAGGCAAATATAGTGCCCATCTTTAAAAAAGGGAAGAAGGAGAACCCTGGGAACTACAGACCGGTCAGCCCCACTTCATTCCCCAGCAAAATTATGGAGCAGGTCCTCAAGGAATCCATTTTGAAGCACTTGCAGGAAAGGAAGGTGATCAGGAACAGTCAACATGGATTCACCAAGGGCAAGGCATGCCTGACCAACCTGATTACCTTCTGTGATGAGATAACTGACTCTGTGGATATGGGGAAAGCGGTGGATGTGATATATCTTGATTTTAGCAAAGTTTTTGATATGTTCTCCCACGGTATTCTTGCCAGCAAGTTAAAGAAGTATGGATTGGATAGAGCTAGGCTGTTCTCAGAGTTGGCAGATGACAGAACAAGAAGCAATGGTCTCAAGTTGCAGTAGGGAAGATCTAGGTTGGATATTTGGAAACACTATTTCACTAGGAGGGTGATGAAGCACTGGAATGGGTACCTAGGGAGGTGGTGGAATCTCCATCCTTAGAGGTTTATAAGGCCCGGCTAGACAAAGCCCTGGCTGGGATGATTTAGTTGGGATTGGTCCTGCTTTGAGCAGGGGATTGGACTAGATGACCTCCTGAGGTCTCTTCCAACCCTGATATTCTATGATTAGCATCATACAGAACTTTTGGTATTTGTATGTGCCCAAAAATGCCTCTTTGCCATATGCTGATAGTGACAGATAACTCAGTCATGTGGTCTGTCTGTCTTGGAAGAGAGACACAAAAAGAGAGGTGGAAGGAGAAGACCTATGATGAGAAAATGTGCGTCACAGTTTAAGATGTGATTGTTTAAAATGATGATTGGCTTCAGTGTGTGAAAGCAGAAATGCAGGAATATGAAATAAATAAAATGTGACCTCTTTTCTGGTGTACCCTGTCTTATTGTTCCATTTTCTCTCTTCAAAGGAATGAATCTCCTGCTTTCATTATTTTTTCTTTTTGTCTGCACACCTTCAATCTTTCTCTTCTCTGCCTGCTGATTCTTATTTTGTCTCTTCTTTTCCCATCTCCAGTCTTTCCTTGAGGGCTCCCATACACTGATACTGTCACTTCATTTCTAAACTTCCTGTCTCTGACTCCTCAATCTGTTGCTCATTCATCTTCTTGTAACCATAGGCACCTCAGCCACCAGGCAGTCTTCCCTTCTGTAAGCCCTCCTACTCTGTCAGTGTGTCTGTGGGACTCCGAGAATCTCAGTACTTCCCCTTCAGCAGGACTGTGTCCCCTGCCTCTTGCATAGGCTACATGCTGAAGCAAGCATCTCTAGTTCCGTGCCCTGGTCGCTGCTCTCTTAGGGCAAAATGAAGCTTGTGGGTTTCCAGAGCTGGTGGTTCAACAGGAAATTAAGACAGCATTTTAGGAATATTGCAGAAGTGGAGGCCCTCACCATTTGCCACTCAGGGAACATGAGTCAGATGATCCTCTCCATCCATGGTGGCTTTGACCCATCTGTTTGGTTGCTTCCCATTTGTACTCACAGAAATACCAAAAACTCAGTGGGGATTATGGTACACCCTAGTACATGGCATCCTAGTTGGGTGTATAGTTCACCTAGGTCTGAGCTGCAACAATTTCATTAATGACATAGGTACAAAAACAGCTTATGAGTGTACAGTGGATCAAAACTGCAGAAATATACAGGAATCAGTAAAACTGTATCCAGATGATATTGCATCAACCGAATAGGAGAGTGTAATGGAAATAAGAAAACTAATTTTGCTGTGCAAATTGTATTTCTATTCAGTACTAATATAATATGTATTTTCAGTAAGACCAGCTAAGCATTGATCACAGAGCTTCAGATTACCCATCCCATGGTACTAAAACAGAGTATCTACAGGACCTCTCACCCAAAATGTGTCATTAGATGTTCTGGTGAGAAGTCATATTTTATTATGTCACTAGTCTTAGTCTCTGAATAATTTATACTCTAATCCTAATGGCATTTATGGGAAATAACAGGGACTAATAATACTATTTATGCTAATTCTTTCTTTTAATGTTAATTATAAAGATCAGTCTTCTTATTTTAAATGTATAACAGTTTGGGAAAGGAATGGTGGTTTGTTTTAACCTCTTGCCTGGATTATTAAACAGGAAGAAATCATCTGTATTTTAGAAAAATAAAACCCAAACCACTTTCATATTATATGATCAATTTGTGCACTTTTTACCGATTCTGGATTGTGTTCAGATTAGGATGATAATATATATAATGCAATAATATTCAATATATTGGATATTTAATAATTTGATCATTAGATTTCTCAGTTTTTCCCATTATGATATCTTCAAACTTTTGAGCCATTAATACAATAAAATAACATCCCTGCACAAAGAAGCAATTGTGGTTGGAAGGATTCAATGTGTAGTGGAAGAGGCTCAGTGATTCTTTTTGCAGTGTATTTTTGACAGGTTCAGTCACAGAGACCCCCTTGGGACTGTCACCTGATGTGCTGAAACTACCTCTGAGCCCACTTTCCCTGCCAGCTTGCGACTCCAAAACCCTGTCTTGGTGAGCCAGACATGCTAGCCTGCTGCAACACAGACCCAGGGTCTGAACCACACTCCTAAAGCTGCAGACTTAACTGAAAACAGCTCATCACCCAGACACCCAGCTCCCAATGGGATCAAAACCCCAAATAAATCCGTTTTACTCTGTATAAAGCTTATACAGGGTAAACTCATAAATTGTCCGCCCTCTGTAACACTGATAGAGAGATATGCACAGCTGTTTGCTCCCCCTGGTATTAATCACTTACTCTGGGTTATTTAATAAACAAAATTGATTTTATTAAGTATAAAGAGTAGGATTTAAGTGGTTTCAAGTAATAACAGACAGAACAACGTACGTTACCAAGCAAAATTAAAACAAAAACATGCAAGTCAAAGCCTAATACATTAAGAAATTGATTACAGGTAATATCTCACCCTCAGAGATGTTCCAATAAGCTTCTTTCACAGACTAGACTCCTTCCTAGTCTGGGCCCAATCCTTTTGCCTGTTACAGTCTTTGTTCGTTTGAGCTCAGGTGGTAACTAAGGGATTTCTCATGACTGGCTTCCTCCTTTGTTCTGTTCCACCCCCTTTTATAGCTTTTACACAAGGTGGGAAACTTTTGTCTCTCTGGGTCCTCACCCCTCCTTCTAAATGGAAAAGCACCAGGTTTAAGATGGATTCCAGTACTAGGTGACATGGTCACATGTCCAAGCCTCCATTCTTCCCTGCCTGACTCACAGGAACACAGGAAGGCTTGCAAGTAAACAGAGCCATTTACAACCAATTGTTCTAGTCAATGGGAGCCATCAAGATTCTAACCCACCAGTAATGGCCCACACTTTGCATAATCACAATAGGACTTCAGAGTTAGACTTCATATTTCTAGTTTTAGGTACAAGAATGATACATACATACATACAAATAGGATGAACACACTCAGTAGATCATAAGCTTTGTAATGATACCTTGCAAGAGACCTTTTGCATAAAGCATATTCCAGTTACATCATATTTACACTCATAGGCATATTTCCATAAAACAATGGAGTGCAATGTCATTATGGTATATGGCAGAGAAAATAAATGAAGAGTACAGGAATATGGGAGGATAGAAATAACAGTAATACTGAGAACTAGATTACATATTATAATGCCAAAACTCAAAGGCAAAGATGACCTTTTCCAGAACTAACTTGCTGTAGAAGAGTCTGAATCCAAATATCCATCCTCTTACACAACAAAATATAACAATGCATAGTAGCAGCATTTCAGGTGATCTAACAGTTATACTAATTGTTCATCAGATGATATTACATGCTATTTTTGAATTAGTATAGAAATAGTTGAAAAGATGATAAAGTACAACAACCACAAAGTCAGAGACATTGTAAAGCATTGAAATGCAGAATTAAGTTTCCCCAAATAACCTTATCTTATTACCCTGTGCACACTCCAAATAAGATTGATACATATTTGATTAGTACCACTGTTGATATGTTAAATCCTACTGCACTGACATTTGTCAAGAAACTCTGGTGTCTAGAATCCTCTTGATCCCTGTATAACTTTAGTTATGGTGACCAGACGTCCCGTTTTTAAAGAGAGAGTCCTGTATTTCAGCCCTCCTGCAGGTGTCTTGACTTTTTCTAAAAACAGGCATTGTCCCGTATTTTCTATCTACCCCCCATCAGTACTAGTGGGTCCAGCTGCTGGTCAGATCCCTGCTCACCAGCCGCCCACCCACCAGTGGTGAGTGGAGTGGTCCAGGGGCCAACAATGCAGGTGGATATACAAGGCTGGCAGCGGGGCGAAGATGCAGCGTGCGGGGCCTGTCAGCATAGCCCCTGCTGTGTTCCAGATCTCAGACAGCAGGGCCCTACCACCCTTTCCCACTGATACTGGCTGTGAGCTGCGGTGGTGGGTGAGTGCAGACAGGCACCAGATGGTGACTGGTTACGTGTAATCTCTGCTGTCCACCCATCAACCCTTTATGTGCTTCTGCTCTTTCTGTCTTCTCCCTGCTTTGCCCCTTCACTCCCCCCCAGTCCCGCCACTACTCCATATTCCCCCCCGATGGGGCACATCTTGCTTCCAGCGCCCATGGTCAGAGTGCTCAGCTCACCACACTCTGGCTGGCAAGCTCCTTCCTTCCCCCACTTCCTCTGGCTGGGGCACTGACCAGGAGGAGCCAAGCCCTGCATGTGCCAAAGCCCTGCACAGCGCTGGCATGGGGAAGCCTCACCGCCCTTCAGTGGCTGGAAGCAGCTCCCGTCCCTTCTTTCCTGCACAGTGCCATAAGCGCTGCTGGCCACATTCTGGTGTGAACCCTGGCAGAAATCTGAGGAGAGGGGGCATGTTACCCTGTGTGCCTGCCCAAGTGTTGCCTTGGGAAGATATGGCACCCAGTATCAGGAGAGGTGGGCCCATCCTGGGGGCCTAGCCAGGCATGGAGGGTAGAGAGTGCCTGGCAGGGAGGGGAGGGTCAGTCGGTTATCCGCCCTGTGTGAGACAGGTATAAGAGAGTGGGTGTGTGTCACCTCTCCCTGTGTGAAGCCTTAAAGATAAAAAGGCAAATAAAAAAATCCAACTACACAGTATTTCTTTTTAACGTGGGTTCAGTCAACTTGATGTTAATTTGAACATTTGTACTGTATAGTTCTGATTGGTTGCCATGGAACTTGCTTGAATACAAGTAATTTTACCAGGTGTCCTGTATTCAGCATAAGGAAATATGGTCACCCCAACTTTAGTGGTTCATCTATAGATTTTCAGGAGTCTGCAGCCACAGAAAAACTCATGTAGCAGAGTATATGTAGTCAAACAAAATAGGATATGTGGGACATAAGCTATCCATGGCCACTGCTGATATTAAAGGGTTAAAATGGTTTCAGAATTCCCATGTTTAAAGTAAATGAACAGTATTGGAAAGTTTGGATGGTAACTGTTGTGTATATGAAGTGTAACGTTAGTATCTTGTGAATAGAGCAGTGGTTCTCAAACTTCAGTATTTGTGACCCTTTTTCACACAGCAAGCCTATGAGTGCGATTTCCCCCCCCCCCCATATAAATTGAAAACACATTTTTTATATTTTATACTATTATAAATGCTGGAGGCAAAGTGGGGTTTGGAGTTGGAGGCTGACAACTTACATTAACGCTCCACATAATAACCTGGTGACATTGTGAGGGGTCACGATCCCCAGTTTGAGAACCCGTGGAATAGAGTGAACTGGAGGATGATCTGTTGTCATGTCAGTGGCATATAATGGATGAGTGGTGAAAATTTATTAGGGGAGCAGTGAATGTGTTGTTTGTGGTACAATATGGTGACGATATGTGGCTCATATTGTCAGTGAAGATGTATGGTGTACTGGTGTAAAGTCTCCTCCAGAGTATGAATCTGGAAGCAGAATCTGTTTGGGATTGTAGTGAGATGGAGTGGCCTCCCACTGAACCAGAGGGGGAGGAGCCACTCTGTGATCCCTGGTGGAGCCAGGCCAGGCTCACCCCTTCTGCTGGAAGCTAAGGGGTGGGACAGGAAGTATAAAAGGCAGGGCCTCTATCTCGGTTGACTCTGAGCCAGGGAGCAGACATCTCCAGGGCACTGCAGATCCCTGGAGCGGAACCTGTGCTGCACTACGCCCTGCCTGAGGGCCTGAGCCCTAGATTGATTTGTCCTCTGCTTAAGGTTGCCAACTTTCTAATTCCAGAAAAAGAGAGACTAACTTCAGTTAGTTGTCCGAAGAAAGCCTCGTCTACCTCATCCTTCTGATCCGGTTGACTATAGCACATGACCACCATAACATCACACTTGTTGCTCTTGCCTCTAAACTTAACCCAAAGACTCTCAACAGGCTTTTCTCCAGTTTCATACTGGAGCTCTGAGCAATCCTACCGCTCTCTTACATACAATGCAACTCGTCCACCTTTCCTCCCATACCTGTCCTTCCTGAACAGTTTATACCCATCCATGACAGTGCTCCAGTCATGTGAACTGCTGCACCAAGTTTCTGTTGTTCCAATCACGTCATAGTTCCTTGATTGTGTATATGATACATTGGCTCGTCTGCAATTACTAGTCAACAACATTCACTTTTTAAGAAATAATACATTTCTTTTAGAGTTTCCTTCTCTTTTAAAAACTTGTTATGAAATGCGTACACACATATTTTAGGTCATAAATATTTTTGTGCACAAGCCAGCAAAAGGAATAAAAGTCAGAGTTACACTGCAAATTTTATTCACCCAGGTATACACACATGCGGCAATACACACACCTCCCTACACAAAGACATACAGTCTCTTATACGCATACAATGCATACATGCACACACTTGCCTACAGAGACGCTTTTTCATATGCTTTTCCAGGGGCTGCCTGAATATCCAGCTGGGAGGGGTGAAGGGTGGACTGGAGGGGAAAAGATGGGGGTCGGGGGGTGGAGGAGAGAGGATGGGGAGGGAAAGAGGCCAAGGATGAGAACAGGGCTGTGGTGAGAGGGAGCAGTGAAGGAGAGAGGGTATGTGGGGTGGATGGGGATGCAGTGGGAGGCAGAAGGTTACAGGTACATGAGGATGTGGAGTGCACAGGGGTGTATAGGGACATAATGGGAGTGCAGCAGTATATGGAGGTGAATGGGGTGCAGGGCTGTGGAGGGTGAGGGACATGGGGGTGGCGGCACTAGGTAGAGAGGATGGGTGGGAGACTGCTGTAAGGGGTGCTGGGATGGGTAGGTGTCGGGCAGGACAGGATCAGTTAGGGGAGGGATTCAGTGACGGAGATGGGGGTGCAGCCCCATTCCCAGCACTCAGAGATGGGGATACACATACCGCAAACTCCTGGGTGCTGGCGGTGGTGTGGCAGATGGACCGCGGTTTGCCACAGCTCGAACCCAGCCACACGAGGAGTGGGAGGAGAAGAGGGCTGGGCAGCAGTTCCTCCCCTGCCCTGACCCAGCTAATGGGAGCTGCATCTACAGGTGCGGGGTGAGGTGAACTCTCTCCATAATTCAGCCCCGAAGTGGCCTCTGTGCAGTAGGAAATTCTCCAGAAGAATTTCAGGTTTGTTCAAAACCATACAGGCTATGGTTATCTAAAGTTCTGAGAACATTTTAAGAGGAAAGAATTACTACTTCCCACCATTGATGTGGTGTTCGGCCCAGCACGTGGAACACTGTTTACATGTGTATGACTGCCCACTTAGCAAGTTTCTTCTTAGACAATTTCTACCTGAAGCAGGAAAAGTCAAAGGTACAATAGAGTCAGCATGTTCAGAAAAGGACGAATCAAAGCATCTTTTAAATCCTCTTGAACATTTTTCCTCTTTAGTATTAATACCACTTTTTATGTGGGTTGTCAGGGGTTGAAGGTGATTTTTACACAATGTTTACTCTTTCTAATTCTGTATTAATTTTCCAGTATTTTGCCTTTCCTTTCTATTTTTTCTGCATTTCTAATTTATGTCTACGCAACCATTTCCAATGTCTTTTGTTGTTTTATTATGTTTTGCATTTTTCTTCTTCTGTTGTTGTTGTTAGAAGGTATCCAGTGAAATACAGAACAGGCAAAAAACAAAGGCTGGATTCTCAAAAGAGCCGTAAAACCATCTTAGCTGGCTTGTAGGAGATTGTCCCTGTGTAGAGGAGGTCTCCAGTAGTGTGTAGAGTCACTGTAGGAGTTCCTGTGGCACGCTCTCCCAGTTGTTGGCATGGCTGGGGTGCCCCTGTTTCTAGCTCATTCCCAGCTGGGGGAAAGCCTCTCTGTAGACTGTTTGCAGCTGGCATAAAATCCTTCAGGAAATCCAAGAAAAAATGATGTTATGTCCTGCTAAGAAGGTCTCTAGATTTGGGCACTGAGGGACTGTCAAGTGCTGTGAATTTCAAAACCTGAGTCCACAACTGAGAGCCCTTCCTTCAGCAATGAAGTGTTCAAATACAGGAATTGACAGCAGGAACTCTCAGGTGATATTAATTACAGTGATATTAGGGGAGGGTGACAGCTGGTCTCATGTTACTTTGTCCCAGAACTGTCCAAAGCTTTAGAGATCATCACAAATGCTTCAGTCTGCACCCAGAAGCAAACAGAAAATCCGTATGGAGACTTGGGCACAGATGTGAGTGACTGACTCACATATTCAGGTAGTAGGACATTTCATCACACTCTAGATGAGCCTTGAAGTGTGGCAAAATATTTATATTAAAAATTGTAAATCCAAGATCTCTGGGTCCAATCACTTTTTTAGTAATCTCGAAAAAATTCATTATCTTATTTTGTGGCCTTCCCCCAAAACAATTATTTTGTTTCATGAGCTACTTGCATTGTTTTTTCTTTTACAGTAAATCTGAGAACTTTAGCAATCAGTGCAAAATGTTTGGCATTTGGGGCCAGTTTAGGAGCCAGGGACTTGTGTTCTCCTTCTACATCAAATTTAAAGTCATCCAGCAGGCTGAGCACTCCTGACAGGAGCTGGAGTCCAGATTCTAGGGGTTTGCCTTTCTCTGCTCCTTCAGGTACTCTTATAATTCTCAAATTATGGTGGAGAGATCTCCCCTTGAGGTCTGCCGCTTCAGATTTAAGAGAAGATAAGTCTGTTAGGCTTCTCTGCACCTGGGAAGAGAGCCCTTGTGCTTGATCTTCCAGTGATGATATTTTTTCTCCCTTCTGCTTCATTCACCTGTCCTGTCAGTGCTTTTAGAGAGGAGTTAATTGAGGTAACAGTCTGTTGTATTGTGGCCTTGATATGTAGTGGGTCTGCAGCAACTTTCTCCAGCAGGGCCATCAGCCATCTTGTTCAGGAAATATGGGGAAGTCTCTATTCTCCTTGTCTTTCCAGTGGTGCTGGAACTAGTGCTGCTAGGGGTGCTGCTGCACTTGAAGTAGTAATAACAAACACCAAATACATGGTTTCCTGGGTTCCATCATCAGCACCCCCACTATAAAATTTGTTCCAGCATCCCTGTGTCTTACAACCACTTTCAGAGCCCATAGCAATTACCTGCTGACATTCCAGAGATTTGGGGATACCCTGTTCCTGTTTCTTTTTGTGGAGGGGATTGGGGTATGGTCAGGGGCCCTGGGCTCAGAACATAAGAATGGCCTTACTGGGTAATACCAAACGTCCATTTAACCCAGTATCCTGTCTTCTGACAGTGGGCAGTGCCAGGTGTCCCAGAGGGAATGAACAGAACAGGTAATCATCAAGTGATCCATCCCTTGTCGCCCATTCCCAGCTTCTGGCAAACAGAGGCTAGGGATACCATCCCTGTCCATCTTGGCTAATAGCCATTGATTGACCTATTCCCCCATGAACTTATCTAGTTCTTTCTTGTAAACCTGTTATGGTCTTGGCCTTCACAACATCCTCTGGCAAGGAGTTTCACAGGTTGACTGTGCGTAGTGTGGAAAAAATACTTCCTTTTGTTTGTTTTAAACCTGCTGCCTATTAATTTCATTTGGTGACCCCTAGCTCTTGTGTTATGAGAAGGAGTAAATAACACTTCCTTCTTTACTTTCACCACACCAGTCATGATTTTATAGACCTCAATCATATCCCCCCTTAGCTGTTTCTTTTCCAAGCTGAAAAGTCCCAGTCTTATTATTCTCTCCTTATATGGCAGCCATTCCATACTCGTAATCATTTTGTTGCCCTTTTCTGAACCTTTTCCAATTCCAATAAATCTTTTTTGAATTGAGGTGACCACATCTGCACGGAATATTGCAGATGTGGGCATACCATGGATTTATATAGAGGCAATATGATATTTTCTGTCTTATTATCTATCCCTTTCTTAATGATTCCCAATATTCTGTTTGCTTTTTTGACTGCTGCTGCACATTAAGTAGATGTTTTCAGAGAACTATCCACAATGAATCCAAGAACTCTTTGACCAGATCCTGTGCTCCACTGAGGACTAAATCCACAATTACCTCTCCTCTTGTGGGTTCTAGGACTAGCTTCTCCAAGAAGCAGTCATTTAAGGTGTCAAGAAACTTTATTTCTGCATCCCATCCTCAGGTGACATGTACCCAGTCAATATGGGGATAGTTGAAATCCCCCGTTACTACTGAGTTTTTTATTTTAATAACCTCTCTAATCTCCCTGAGCATTTCACACTCACTATCACCATCCTGGTCAGGTAGTCAGTAATATATCTCTACTGCTATATTTTTATGACTAGAGCATGGAATTACTATCCATAGAGATTCTGTGGTGCAGTTTGTTTCATTTAAGATTTTTACTTCATTTGATTCTACACATTCTTTCACATATAGTGCGACTCCCCCACCAGCACAAGCTGTTCTGTCCTTCTGATATATTTTTGTACCCTGGTATTACTGTGTCCCATTGATTGTCTTCATTCCACCTGGAATGGAAGTGGGTAGCGGATGGCACTGAAGCTCAAAGGATGTAGTTCACCATGACACATGGTGCTCCTTGGAGTCCTCTAAATAGACATGTTTGAAAATTTTCCCCTACATCCTTGGATAAAAGACAGTATTTTAGGTCACTGATGACACACCCACCAGTTGTTGAAGCAAGTAAACAGCCTGAACGGGCTCTAGATGAGCAATATTGATCCCTCCTCTACCCCATAGATGGCCACTGGGGGCAGAGCAGAAAAAAGGAATATGAGTAGAAGAAACTGGAGTCTTGGCAGTTGCCCACATCCATCCATAAAATGAAGATAAAATTTTCTATATTGTATAAAATAAATAGTCATTTTTCTATCATTCTGATTCACTATACAAAAAAGGGATTTCTTCTTTCTGAGTTTTATAACCCCAGTCAGCAGAATGTACAGTTTTTCACAATTACATGCTGTGTGGTGCAAATTCAGGTTTTTTTGCATGGGGAGACTGAGGATGGAATATATTTTCAAAGACATTTTTAAAACATTTGTGGAGAGCAGATGCATGCTGAGTCAGAGTTCAGAGGATTAGAATATTATACACTGATTATATCAGGCAACAGCTGTGACTCTGACTTGAGTGCCAAGTTTACATATAAATTGCATTTCTTCTGGGAGCAATCAAAAATACTAATATTTGATCAAGAAATTACTAGTTGAACCTTTAAATTGCATCATAAGAGGCTCAATGACCTTTATTTAAGACGATTCTTTAGGGACTAAAAAATTAGCTCATCTGACTTTGAGCTTCATTTAGACTAGAGTAGCCTCAGATACATCATTAGTGACTGAGGCTGGAATCCACAGAGGTATTTAGACATTGTAACGCTGAGCATCATGGGAGCCTAAATTTTAGACACCTAGAAAATCCTAGTAACAACATTGTGATCCACAAAGCTGAATTAGACACCTAGGCTCCCTGTACAATGAAAAGTCCTTAGAATGGGATCCATAAAAACAGCATGCTAGGCAGGGAGCTGCCTAACCTAGCCAATGGGGGATGCCAAAGTGCTAAGCCTTGCCGCTTTCTCAGAGATAGGCACCTAAATCCAGGCTGTAAAGAGGCATCTAGGTCTGCTAGTGATCCATGAATGGGAGCCCCTCTCCTGGATTATGCCCCTATGTAGTTTCTTGAAGGAATGGGTGAGGTTCCTGCTTCCTGCGCACATAACCATCAGACTAATTAGGGTGGAATCCATGGAGCTAGATAGGTGCTAAACCCAGATTTAGGTGCCCAAGTTCCTCACTATGATACACAGAACTTCTGCCGAATCCTGTAGGCACCTATATTTGTGCCTCTGGGCATGCATGCTACTTCCTCACTCTAGGTGTTTGGATGCCTAGGTCCCAGAGTGATTCACCAACCGGGGAAGACAAGTGTTCAGCCACTCAGCTTGCCCAGCGGAGCAATCCTGTAGCCATCCTCTGAGCATGCCTACCTGACTGGGCCCCATGCAAAAGAATGGAGAAGGAGCAGGTGGTGGTGCTTATAACTTTTAGCCTAATAGTTAGTGCACTCACATGGGATTGGAAGACCCAGATTCAATTCCCCTCTTCCTAGCAGAGTCCTAGAGTTTCAGGCCAGGGAGGGAGAAATTGAAGGACACTAGATTCTGAAGAAAGAAAAGGAGTACTTGTGGCACCTTAGAGACTAACCAATTTATTAGAGCATAAGCTTTCGTGAGCTACAGCTCACTTCACTAGAGCATTCACATTCACTAGAGCTCATGCTCTAATAAATTGGTTAGTCTCTAAGGTGCCACAAGTACTCCTTTTCTTTTTGCGAATACAGACTAACACGGCTGTTACTCTGAAACCTAGATTCTGAAGGAGTCCTAACTCATCCATATGATATAGAAAAAATGTATATGGAAAAAAGAATCTCTCCTCATTGGTGGCACATATTTGCAGCATGAGGTGTTCTACTGCTGTCTGGCAAATAGTTAAACACCCTTTTCCAGCACGCCTCCCTCATTGGTACGCCAGTTTAAAGTTTAACCCTTTGGGGACCTGATAGTTACAACTACAAACTCAGAGTTTTTGCAAAATAACTTCTTTAAACACACACATGCTTTATTCCTACAGAGGAAGACCGCAAAAGGGAGTAAAGGAGAAGTACCCTTCACTAGGACAGCATTTCAAGGAATCTGGAAAGTTGAACTATTTAGCAGTGTATGCAAGGGCAGAGGAAGGTCTCAGAAAGATTCAGTCAGACTTGTACAAAAGGGGGTTGGCACATCAGACAATAGTATTGACTCTTTCCTTAAGACCAAGAGCATATCAGGTGTAGGCTATTGGGCCAGAATAGCAGCAAGGGACAGTACCAATTTCCATGCATGCAACAATGTTAATAGGGAAACACCCTGTGTAATTTCAGCTGGATAGTGGGGCTACCTCTATTGTGATTCTTCTGGGTGAATTGGACTTGAACACACCTATTACAAAGAAGAGGCACAACCATTTAATGTGTAATGAAATCATAATGCAGTCTGTTGGAAAATGTGATTTCCCAGTAACTAACCTGAAAAATAATAGATGGTAGCAGCTGAAGTTTGTGGTGGTAGGTGGTAAACACCAGAGACCTCTCTTGGGGAATACAGCCATCAGAATTGTATTGCTATTGCCCACGATGATTACTGATGCTAGCTGACACCCTGAGCCAGTGAGTTGGGGGAAGGGGATTAGAACAGTGAATCCATTAACATGCTGCACTATCTCCCAGTTTCAACAGCAAAAGTGATGGAAACCACAGAGGCTACAGAAAAGGACATCCAACTACAGCAGGCAAGAGAATGATACCAGCAGGGTGGTCAGTAAACAAAAGCCAAGCACTGGTAGGAGCAGAACCATATTTTCAAATTAAAGATGACCCGAGTATTGAGCATAGAATCATATTTTGAGACCAGAGAGCTGTTGTCCCTGCCTCATTACGTAAGGATGTAATGCAAAAAAATAAATAAATACATGCCTTACACCTGGGCATTGACAGCTGTCTGAGACAGGCTCAAGAGTGTGTTTACTGGCTGGAATGTATAGCCAACTACACTCTAATACAACGGTGTGACCCCTGCCAGCCATGTGATAACCACCAGCAGAAAGAGGCTGGAACTACAATATTTACATGGCAATGCAATGCACTGGGAGAACAGTTCTTAAAAGTATGGTGAAAAATAGACTCTGTTCACCAAGTTTCAGACTGTTGTATGTTTATGGTGCTTGCATTCGACATGTCTTCAGGGTGCAACTGACTGGATACTTACACAGTGTGCTAACATATATAGTTTGCAAAACTTCTCTCCAACTTTGGCCTTGAGGATTCTGTCTTTATAAAAAGCTAAGACTACAAAAAAATTAAGTGGTTTAAAAATGAAAATGGTAGATACTGCACTCTTTGTTTCTGACTTATGACCCCGATCTAGCCTTTTACTCCTAGGCAAAACAACACTATAATCAGTCATTTAAAGTACTTCTGACATCCAAAAGATGAGGGTGTGTTTCTTTCAATGATCAGCTGTTACTTCCATTTAAGTTCTTGCATAGTTAAAGTGTGTTTGACGGGCTCTTACAGATTCTCATAGCGATGCTTATAACAAAATTATTATCCATCTGGTTGTCAGTTGAAAGTGGTTTTTATACTAAACCACTCTAGTTGTACCACACACCAACTGGAAGCTTGTGATTTTTAGATGTCAGAAGTGGCTTTCTTTGTCAAATCCAGCAGCCAGTAACTAACTCTAATGATTGGTAGAGTTCACAGATTTCTTGGAAGGAAGTTTGTTCATTTAGCAGAACTTGCCCTTGCTCAAGTTTCTGTTAAGAAGGCAAAAGAGTAAAAGATTTTTCTTGATTTTAACATACTAAAAAAAAATCTCATATGTTTTCTTAAAGTGATGAAGAGAGATCCAGGTGGTAAATTTGAGAAGCATATGATACATTGTATATATCATGTAGATCCTCAAGTTTTCATGAACCTGACCTGTCTCTTTTTCCAACTACTCAATTTTCCTTGGGACATACTGTAACATTCCATACTTTTGAGCACCTTCAGACAGCTGCCAATTTAAAGCAACAAGCTAAAGACATGTTTTATCCTATTCTCCCCATATTACACTGACCCAAGGGCCAAGACAGGTAATATTTAGTCCTCCATCAGAAAATGGTTTAAATTCTGCTATCACATTATCTCACTAGGCTAAAAATGGGAACCTTAGATCACCAGAAATGGAAGAATCCCAGCTTTCAATTGGTGGAAACACCACTTGTAAAGACTTGAGACACTGGAACTTAAAAATATGACATTTGGGGGCATAATAAAGCTACTTTTTTCATTATAAGTTCTTATGGCTCCCTCTGAGCAATATACAGTTGGACCCAAAGTAACTAAGAGAGTCAGATTTGCAGCTGAAAGGATGCAAAAGTAGTCCACAACATTTCTGTAGCATATACAGACTATATGATAGTGTAATAAAGGTTTTCACTGGTACTTTTTTGGGATGACATGCATTACTGGCTTTATTTGTGAGAATTGCACCTATCCCAAACATATTTATTATATATGGCAAGAAATTGGAAGGAGTTTTTTGTTGGTTAATCAGCTTTCAAATTTTATTGGTGAGCATGGGTTTAGACTTTGTCCTATGTATATGAATCTATATTGAAAATAGTATGGAGCTGGAGAAGAAGTGTAAAGGATGTCAACGCTTACATCACTGGTGAAGCTTATGGAATATTGGAAAGGGAAGAGAATTGTGATAGGAGACAAAAGTGGTACAGGGCTTTGAAAATAAGAACAAAAGTTTGAACTTGGTGTGCCGTATTGGGCAAATTACTCTGTGAAGCGGTTTATTGTGTGACTTTTTGTGTTTTCAGGGGCTTGACTCATAGATTGACAGATCCTCTTTTTTAACCATCATTTATTTATAGATCTATTTGGCATGTTGCTTTCTTCATTTCATGAATTACTGTATCAACATTTATAAATTAATAATTAATTTGGTCACTAGAAAATAATTGTAGAGCGAAGAATATTTTAAACAATGAATGCTTTTGTTTGGTTTTCTACCCTTTTTCATTAAAGCATGACAGCTCATATTTACCATTTTCATCATGAGAATCTTGTGAAATTTGTCAGCTTTGACTTGGGCTCTAATCATATTTTTTTCAGATGGTTAAAGTTTCTTTGATTGTTTGGTTATGCTTGCTGCAATTTTAAAACCACCAACTTTTTCCGTTTTCCTACTGTGACTATTTCTGTGACATTATAATACCAGTTTATAGCATTACACCCTTTCTCTTGCTGAAGTAAACATAAAGATACAGAGTATGAAGAATCAACGTATTGCTGTATGCAGTGGTGTAGTGGTTTTAGTCCCAGGATGTTAGAGAGACAAGGTGGATGAGTTCATATCTTTTGTTGGACCAACTTTTGTTGGTGAGAAAGACACAGATTACACAGAGCTCTTCTTCAGGTCTGGGGAATGTACTCAGTGCCTCAGCTAAATATGAGGTGGAACAGATTGTTTATAAGCAGTTAATACATATTTCAAGGCACCATTCAAGGTGCAGTTAGTTGCCTGTTAAAACCCCCATACTACTGACTATTACAAATTTAAAACAGTGCTGATTATTTTCAATCAAGTTATTTAAATAACTCCGCCATATTTTTAATGTGGGTGCTGTAAAATGTTGACAGAATCTTATTATATTTATAATTACATACAAAAACTATGTTCAAGGAACATTATTAAAGTTCCAAAGTCAAGTAGCCCTGCGTCATTCACTGCACAGAATGGATGGTGCTCACCTAATGAGCAGCCATTCCATATTTTGTTTTCTCCTCATTGTTCAATGGCATACTTTTTATGACACACTATTCAAACCTCAGTCTGAAGACAGAATTTTAATTTCCTTGTGGGCTTTTCTGTGGCACTTATCACAATAATATGTCATACATACAAGGGGGCTGAATTAAGGTTGCACAGGAAACCTTTATCATGGTATTTCATAACTTTGGAGTGCTTGACTTTGAACCTTAATAATGTTCTTTTATCATATGTTTGCATGTGTAATTTCCTGGGCTTTTCAAAAAGTAAACTTACAAAACCAGAAATTCCATCATGTGGTTTCTTATAAGCACACACATGGTTCATCACCAGGGCAGAGCCTTTAGATTCATTGTGCAGACCTTACCTACTTGAGCTACCAGAGTAACTGATAGCACCAGTAATAAGGTGTCATCTTCTATATATGGACCAGTAGTAGATGGGGGGGGGGTGAAATTCATGCTTTGGGTTTCACAGCTGTTTGCTGACAGCGGAGGAATGGTGAAACTCGGAGATCATGGGTTCCATCAAGGGAGTGTGATCTGTTAGGCAAAATACTCTGTCCATCCCTGCAAGCTTCTTGCTTCTCCCCACCCTCTCCAACCTGTTCCTTTCCCAGTTCTGTCTCTTCCCCACCACTGCCTGCTTGTCCCGGTCCTAGTCTCTTTGCTGGCCTAGTCTCCCCATCTAGGCTCACTGTTTGAGCCCCAATCTCACCCTTGACTCCTAATCTATCCCCCTCCCATACCCCATCCCAGTCTCAATCTCTGGGCTCCTCTTCTGAGTTCAGTCTTCCCACCAGCCCCTCCCTGGCTCCTTTTTCCAGTCTCTGTCATCCCTGGCTCCTCAAGAAAGAGATCTTGGAGTCACTGTGGATAGTTCTCTGAAAAAATCCAGTCAATGGGCAGTGGCAGTCAAAAAAGTGAACAGAATGCTGGGAATAAATAAAGCAATCCCAGTTTCTCTTCCTCCATCTCTAGTCCTAATCTCCCCAGACTCTTTGCCCCAATCTACTTCTTTCCCTTCTCCCTGTGCCAATGTCAGCATCCCTTGTAAGAAAATATGATCTTAAAAGGACTAGACAACATGGTAATAAGAGCCCCAACATTCAGTAAACACTAGTGGTCTCAACCTCATTAACCCCAGTGGAGCTGCACTAGTGCAAGAGCAATGGTGAGAGATTGCAGAAGTGGGTCTCTACATGAGAAAATAATAGAGTGCTGAACATAGATTATAAACCTGAAGGGACCATTGTGATCAACTAGTCTGACCTCCTGAATAACGCAGGTGATAAGACTTGCCTGAAATAATTCATCTTTGAAGTAGATGAATGAATGAAATGAATTGGTCTAGCTTCAACATACAGCTGTTGGATCTTGTTATACCATTGTCTGCTAGATTGAGGAGCCCTCTATCAAATTTATGTTTCCCATGTAGGTAGTTATAAAGTGTAATCAGGTCATCCCCTTAGCTTTCTCTTTGTTAACTTGAATAGCTTGAGCTTCTTGAGTGTTTCCATATAAGGCATGTTTTCCGATCCTTTAATCATTTCCCTGGCTCTTCTGTGAACCCGCTCCACTTTATCAACATCCTTCTCGGATTGTGGACATCAAAACTGGAGACAGTTTTCTATCAGTGGTCACACCAATACCAAATACAGAAGTAATATAACTTCACTATGCCTACTTAAGATTCCCCTGTTTATCGTTTACCAAGCAATCTAGATCAGTGGTTCTCAAACTAGGGCTGCCACTTGTTCAGGGAAAGCCCCTGGAGGGCCGGGCCGGTTTGTTTACCTGCTGCGTCCGCAGGTTCGGCCAATCGCAGCTCCCACTGGCTGCGGTTTGCCGCTCCAGGCCCATGGGGGCTGCAGGAAGGGCGGCCAGCACATCCCTCGGCCCGCGCCACTTCCCGCAGCCCCCACTGGCCTGGAGCGGCGAACCTGCTGCCAGTGGGAGCTGCGATTGGCCGAACCTGTGGATGTGTCAGGTAAAGCCTGGCCCACCAGGGGCTTTCCCTGAACAAGCGGTGGCCCTAGTTTGAGAACCACTGATCTAGATCACTCTGTATCCGTGACCTGTCCTCTTCAGTATTTATCATTCACCCAGTCTTTGTGTCATCTGCAAACTTTATCAGTAATGATTTTATGTTTTCCTCCAGGTCATTAATAAAACTGTTAAATAATGTAGGCCCCAAAACCAATTTCCATGGGACACCTGCTCCATGATGATTTCCAATTTAAAATTACATTTTGAGACTTTCAGCCAGTCTTTAATCCATTTAATGTGTGGTGTGTTAATTTTGTATCATTCTGGGTTTTTTTAATCAAAATGTTGTGTGTACTAAATCAAATGCCTTACAGATGTCAAATTTTATTACAAAATGCTATTACCTTTATCAACCAAACTTGTAACCTCATCAAAAGAAGATCTCAAGTTAGTTTGAAAGGATCTATTTTCCATAACCCTATGTAGATTGGCATAAATTATATTACCCTCCTTTAATTCTTTATTCATTAACGCCCATATTGGCCATTCTATTATATTAATGTCAGGCTGACAGACTTATAATTATCTGAGTCACCCTAAATTAACCTTTTTAAAATATTAGCACAGCATTAGCTTTCTTCCAGTCTTTTGGAATGCTTAGAAAGTCCAGGAGTTATTGAAAATCAATCTTAATAATCCACCAAGCTCCTCAGCCTGCTCTTTTTTAAAATTCTCGGATGCAAGTTATCTGGATCTGCTGACTTAAAAATGTTCAATTTTAGTAGCTGCTATTTAACATCTTCCTGAGTTATGATTGGGATGGAAAGTGTTTCATGATATGACTACATCTATTTTTTCCCAAATATACAGCAGAAATATTTATTAAACACTTCTGCCTTTTCTGCATTATTATTGACAATTTTCCACATTCCGTCATTTGTGTTTTTATATACCCAGAAGCTATGATTGTGTCCGACACTAATTTGATGGATTGTCCTCAGAGAAAATGAAGCGGGGAAGTGCAAATAGGAACATGGTGGAGTCCCATTTCCTCCTCCTTTATGGAAAAGGTATCAAAGGGTTACACAACATGGTGATAAAAACAGTGGCATCCTTACATACGTTATAACATTAAAAGGCAGTTACTACAGCAGCCTATGGACTCAACTTCACTTACTTTACAACGGGACATTTGCTATGCTAAAGGCAAAAGATTACTAATGTAATGTTTGTCCAATGGTCTCCCACCATTAGATAAATATGCACGCAAAGCTCTCATTTTCTTTGATGGATGCTTATGCATTGGTATCAAAGTTCCTCACTGTAACATTATGCAGTATATGCATTGTGATTAACTGAGAGAATAATCTTTTTCCATGTTTCAGCTAGTCAGGAACTAACCTGTACATAAAATTATAGTTGTTTGTAATGGATGATATAGATCCCAATTTTAATAGTATGGAAGGTTTTGATAAGATGAAATATTTTTGTAATATATTTATTATGAGAAGGGTCATTGATCCAGTAATCTGTTAACTATATTAAATTTAACATGCAACACTTTGGTTGGAGGATTTGAGAATTATTTCCTTATTAGTACCAACAGAGGCAGTTATAGAACATGCAAAGTCATGAATATTTGCGTCCTTATTCCTCAGTTTGAAAAATATACTTGTGATGCAGTTTACTTCCTAAATTAATTTTAGATCAGTGATATATTTTAAAATCCTGATTCAGATGATACAAGCTAAAACTGCCTATCAGTAGTATATTTTGCTGACATATGTATATGACATTATACAAAGTAAAGATTTAAAAGGTATAATCCAAAACCCTTTTCAAAATGTTTTACTTATATTACTCCTTGAACCTGGAAAATTTAAAAAGATAGATTTTAAAAGTATCCAGAACAAACATCTGCATTTGGTAGAACCATCATTTACTGACTGCATATATTTCAAATTATGCCAGTGTAGCTGAGATGTGGGAATAACTTGATATGAAAATGCATGGCTTTCCTTTAAGGAAAGATATAAAAATCATTGCTATAGAATATGTAATGTTTATGAGGTTATGTGAGTGCTTGCATAATGTACATATGGTGACAGCTGTGCATTTCAAGCTGAATATAGAAATCATAGAATATCAGGGTTGGAAGGGATCCCAGAAGGTCATCTAGTCCAACCCCCTGCTCAAAGCAGGACCAATTCCCAGTTAAATCATCCCAGCCAGGGCTTTGTCAAGCCTGACCTTAAAAACCTCTAAGGAAGGAGATTCTACCACCTCCCTAGGTAACGCATTCCAGTGTTTCACCACCCTCTTAGTGAAAAAGCTTTTCCTAATATCCAATCTAAACCTCCCCCACTGCAACTTGAGACCATTACTCCTCGTTCTGTCATCTGCTACCATTGAGAACAGTCTAGAGCCATCCTCTTTGGAACCCCCTTTCAGGTAGTTGAAAGCAACTATCAAATCCCCCCTCATTCTTCTCTTCTGCAGGCTAAACAATCCCAGCTCCCTCAGCCTCTCCTCATAACTCATGTGTTCCAGTCCCCTAATCATTTTTGTTGCCCTTCGCTGGACTCTCTCCAATTTATCCACATCCTTCTTGAAGTGTGGGGCCCAAAACTGGACACAGTACTCCAGATGAGGCCTCACCAATGTCGAATAGAAGGGAACGATCACATCCCTCGATCTGCTGGCAATACCCTACTTATACATCCCAAAATGCCATTGGCCTTCTTGGCAACAAGGGCACACTGCTGACTCATATCCAGCTTCTCGTCCACTGTCACCCCTAGGTCCTTTTCCGCAGAACTGCTGCCTAGCCATTCGGTCCCTAGTCTGTAGCTGTGCATTGGGTTCTTCCGTCCTAAGTGCAGGACCCTGCACTTATCCTTATTGAACCTCATCAGATTTCTTTTGGCCCAATCCTCCAATTTGTCTAGGTCTTTCTGTATCCTATCCCTCCCCTCCAGCGTATTTACCACTCCTCCCAGTTTAGTATCATCCGCAAATTTGCTGAGAGTGCAATCCACACCATCCTCCAGATCATTTATGAAGATATTGAACAAAACCGGCCCTTGGGGCACTCCACTTGATACCGGCTGCCAACTAGATATGGAGCCATTGATCACTACCCGTTGAGCCCGACAATCTAGCCAGCTTTCTACCCACCTTGTAGTGCATTCATCCAGCTCATACTTCCTTAACTTGCTGACAAGAATACTGTGGGAGACAGTGTCAAAAGCTTTGCTAAAGTCAAGAAACAATACATCCACTGCTTTCCCTTCATCCACAGAACCAGTAATTTCATCATAAAAGGCGATTAGATTAGTCAGGCATGACCTTCCCTTGGTGAATCCATGCTGGCTGTTCCTGATCACTTTCCTCTCATGCAAGTGCTTCAGGATTGATTCTTTGAGGACCTGCTCCATGATTTTTCCAGGGACTGAGGTGAGGCTGACTGGCCTGTAGTTCCCAGGATCCTCCTTCTTCCCTTTTTTAAAGATTGGCACTACATTAGCCTTTTTCCAGTCATCCGGGACTTCCCCGGTTCGCCACGAGTTTTCAAAGATAATGGCCAATGGCTCTGCAATCACAGCCGCCAACTCCTTCAGCACTCTCGGATGCAACTCGTCCGGCCCCATGGACTTGTGCACGTCCAGCTTTTCTAAATACCTGTGTACTGGAAAGAAGTAGTTAAAAATCAAAAGAACTATAAAATGTTCATCTGTGGTGTTCTCCATTTTTATTTGCTGAATTAAGCCAGTGCAATATTTTAATGAATAATGGATCGGAGTTCCATCTGCTCATTGATTTTTCTGTAATAACTGAAAAAAGTTGCTGTTTTGGGTGTGAGAGAAAAAACAAAATATGTACAGAAGAGTAGGATTTAGTACATCTTCCCATTAATTTTTGCTGTGTTTACTAAGCCTCTCCATACCCATTTTTTCAACACCAGCCCCATATTGGTACCCTAGAGCAGGGGTGGCCAACCTGAGCCTGAGAAGGAGCCAGAATTTACCAATGTATATTGCCGAAGAGCCACGGTAATACGTCAGCAGCCCCACATCAGCTCCCCCACCCCGCTCCCAGCGCCTTCCACCCACCAGCAGCCCTGCTGATCAGCGCCTCCCCCTCCCTCCCTGCACCTCCCGATCAGCTGTTTCGTAGTGTGCGGGAGGCCCTGGGGGGGTGGATGGAGGGAGGAGCGAGGGCACTGCAGGCTCAGGGGAGGGGGTTGGGAAGGGGTGGAGTGGAGTGGAGTGGGGGCAGGGTCTGTGGCAGAGCCAGGGGTTGAGCAGTGAGCACCCCCCGGCCCATTGGAAAGTTGGCGCCTGTAGCTCCAGCCCCAGAGTCGGTGCCTACACAAGGAGCCGCGTATTAACTTCTCAAGAGCCGCATGTGGCTCCGGAGCCTCAGGTTGGCCACCCCTGCTCTAGAGGTATAAATGGAGAGTAAATGGCTTCTGGGGAATAACCCTGAGATGAATGGGCTTCTTTATGGCATATAGCAGCCTGGTTGTCCCTATGTTGGGTTCCTTCCCAGTATTCCCCTGTTGAGAAATCGTTCACACTGAGGGTGGGAGAGGATGGGAGAGGGCTGAAGTGCTGCACTGAGGCTATTCTGAGCTGATTGATAGGCCTAGTGTTGTAACCAGATTGTAAATTGGAGTAGCCATTAGGCAGCTCTAATTTTTGCTGAGGGTCATTTAGGGCCCAGGCAGGATTGAGACTTTGAGAGACACAAAGGTTGCTTAAAGCTTCCTTTTTGCCCCCTCCCTCTTCCTCACCCTTTCTGTATTGAATTCAGGAATAGAGAAATAGAAAATAAGTGCTTGTGAATTGTAAGTGACTCTGATACTTAAGTTTTGTGCTTTGGTACAGTCACAGAAATTATTTGAGCCTCTCAGCTTTTACATGCTTTTTTGTTGTTCTTACTCCTCTCAGAATAAGTTGTATAATTACTGAGGTGTTCTGGGGAAAGTTGTTTTGATGAAATCAAACAAACATTCCTAAATACTATGAAAATGGCATTAGATAGACCATAAGTCCTGGCCTAGAGCAGTGGTCACTAACCCGTCTATCGTGATTGACTGGTCAATCCTGGAGACTCTCCCAGTCGATCACGATCTCTGGCGGCCCAGCGAGGCTGCCACTAGAGCAGGCTCACTGCCTGCCTCAGCCCCAGCTTGTAAATTGTGATAGGACAGCCAACTCAAGCATCGTTACACTCAAGTTAAAGGTTTTTGTGTGTGGGTGAAAGTTGAGGTAGGGGCAACACTTAAATGAGCCCCTCAATACCGATTTGCAAGTATCTAGAACAATGAATATTGGATTTTTCATGGATGGCACCCATTGTACCTACAAATAATGCTACTATCTTGCATTTATGTAGCGATATCCATCAGTCACTTAGCACTTTACAAAGGATTAAAAAATTAAACATCCCTGTAACTTTTAAAAGCAGCATAGTACCCATTTTGTAGATCGGGGAACTGAGACACAGTAAGCTTAAACTGAAGGATGGCAGAGCTGGGATTAGAACGCAGGTCCCTGACTCTTAGTAATGTGCTTTAATCTTATTTCTAGTGAATGTAATATATATTTCAGAACATTTTTAGAGTTTCTTTTCTTTTATTGTTACATTTTGAAAAGCATTTAAGACACTTCAGGCTTTGACTTTGTGAGATCGTGCAATTCATAGCAGATGTTTGTATTAATGGTGTCTTCAATGTTTACTAAGCACACTGCTGGTAGACATACCAAAGTTGGATTTGGAAGGGTGGAAATCCAACATTAGAGATGGGAAGTGCTTTTTAGTGATCAGATACCAGTTCTGAAAAACTACAAACTTCCATCAAATTGAAAATACATCTTCCCAAAACAAAAAAGCCCTTTTATTTTTACTTCAGTGAGCTTCCCAAGCTATGTCAATTTCAAAGCGTGTATTATCAGGTTGTAAAATAGAGGTTAAACAGTTGTTTCTGGTTCTGTACTGTGACAGCTGCTTTAGGGGTCTCCTTTTGACTCTGTATGTGTGCATAATTCCAGTTAACATAAGTGTGCAAATTAATAGCCCCATGGTTTTGGATTTTTGTAGGATTATGACGCCAGCAATATGTTCAGATTATTTTAAGACAATTCACACTAATAGCTTCTTGAAAATTGCTCAATTTTATGAACTAGTAAATAAAACATAATAAAACTTGCAATAATAATATATCATATAATGTACTTTCTGTTAACTGATTTGACAAATGTAGTTTAGTTTAATTATGATAATACTTCATAGCTTACAACAGCACTCTGCTCTTAAATCTGCTATTAATTGCAGACACTCTGTCATTTTTAGTGTGAGTTATGGTGGAGTGCAGATTAGTGACATTGTACTGAAAAAATAAAAGTAAGAAACATTTATAATATGTTATAAAATATTTAAGGAAAACACTTGTTAACTCTACAGCATACTGCATATGCTACTTAAAATGTGTTTTATCAATGCATTACAGCACCTGCTTTTAGTGTTTGTCCTAATGTTAAAATGTTTGTCCTAAAGCTAAAATGTTGCTTTGGAAGGCGTGGCAGAAGTGTGCATTAAGACTTGAACCTTGTACACTCATGATGTGGAGCTAAGCATTGCCATTTATACTGTTGTCTATTAGTTTTAGAGCCACTGAAAAATAGTAGGTAACTTTTAATTACCCTGAAAATCGCAGATTTTTTTAAAAAATATTTCATGCAAAATGCTACTGTATTTGATCCTGGCAACCCCCTGAATAATTTCATAGCATTGAAACAGCCCAGGAGAATAACTTCAAAGAGAAGTTTTCTTCCACAGCTCTGTGAGAATAGTACTCTCTTCCTCCTCCTCCTCCTCCTCCCAGAGAGGCTGGAGAAAGGTGTAACTCAAATCATGTATGTAATAAAAACATAGCATATAATATTTAGAATCATAGACCTCATCCTTGGAGCCCTGCAAATCTGCAAATATCCACTTTATATCTGCGAATGCAGATATCCGCGGACCACGTTTGTGGATCATAGAGGGATGTGGATCCAAATGTTACTTCTAGAGCCCTGCAAATCTGTGGTTATCCGCGGATCATGTTTGTGGATCGGATGCAGATACAAATTTTGTATAAGAGCAGGGCTCTACTCATCCTTCCTTTATTGTCCCCAGAGTATCCTTTTGTTTATCATTTCTTGCTATGCTACATCTAACTTTGATGATAAGCTTATTAGGGTAGGGGACCTGTCTTTTCTCTTTGTCCATAAAGCATTCTCCGCACATACATGACGTCGTAGAAATAAATGCATATTAATGAAGGGTCTAAGTACTTGTCTCTACAAAGTCGGAAGATCCTGATGCATTGGTTCTCCAATGTGGCTTTTTGGCAGGACTCTGCATTGTAATGTATTATTACAATTCTGAATGTAGCCATTTAGGACAGATGCGGTGTGAGAACTTTTCATTCATTGTGTTCATTCAACTGTTCAACATATATCCAGATAGAGATTCTGTTAATAGTGAATGTTCAATTCCTCAGCCTGCTACAGTGAAAAGATGTAGTAAATAAAATGTCAGTTCTTTGATATGTTGATGCATGTTTCTCCTTCTGTGGTGACTTACTCTGTATGAACAGTTTTCAGAGTGGCAGCCGTGACAACCCATCACTCTCACAGATCTTGGGAGACAGGCCAGTCCTTGCTTACAGACAGCCCCCCAACCTAAAGCAAATACTCACCAGCAACCACACAACAAAAACAGTGAGCTGTAGCTCACGAAAGCTTATGCTCAGATAAATTGGTTAGTCTCTAAGGTGCCACAAGTACTCATTTTCTTACAACAAAAACACTAACCCAGGAACCTATCCTTGCAACAAAGCCTGTTGCCAACTGTGTCCACATATCTATTCAGGAGACGCCATCATAGGGCCTAATCACATCAGCCACACTATCAGAGGCTCGTTCACCTGCACATCTACCAATGCGATATATGCCAGCAATGCCCCTATGCCATGTACATTGGCCAAACTGGACAGTCTCTACATAAAAGAATAAATGGACACAAATCAGACATCAAGAATTATAACATTCAAAAACCAGTTGGAGAACACTTCAATTTCTCTGGTCACTCGATTACAGACCTAAAAGTCACAATTCTTCAACAAAAATACTTCAAAAACAGACTCCAACAAGAGACTGCTGAATTGGAATTAATTTGCAAACTGGACACCATTACATTAGGCTTGAATAAAGACTGGCAGTGGATGTGTCATTACACAAAGTAAAGCTATTTCCCCATGTTTATTCCCCCACCCCGAACTATTCCTCACACGTTCTTGTCAACTGCTAGAAATGGCCCACCTTGATTATCACTACAAAAGGTCCGCGCCCCCCCGCTCTCCTGCTGGTAATAGCTCACCTTACCTGATCACTCTCCTTACAGTGTGTATGGTAACACCCATTGTTTCATGTTCTCTGTGTATATAAATCTCCCCACTGTATTTTCCACTGAATGCATCCGATGAAGTGATCTGTAGCTCACGAAAGCTTATGCTCAATTAAATTTGTTAGTCTCTAAAGTGCCACAAGTACTCCCTTTCTTTCTGTATGATCAATTTTTTACTTACAGTTTACTCTCAAAGTTTAACAATTGACTCTGTTATAAAATTGCTAGGCTGGTTCTGACTCTTTGCTTTGTTAGTTCAAATTTTGAATGATAAAAGTCTCCACAAATGGATTTGTACTCTCAGCACGTAACCAGTGGGAACTCAGACATTTTTAAACTTCCTTATCAGCTAATGACATGTATTTGCCCTCGCTGAAGGGGTTTAGTTGATTAGTACTGCGTTTAACAGTCACTGCCTGTCTCACCAGTGATACAAGCTCCATTTGCTGCTGCTGCCTCTGTTTCACAGCTGTCTCACCTTTCTTTGACACCTTAGTCACCTGATTTATCTTAGGTTTCATCAAGTTTTACCTGACTCTGCCCTTGATACTTCTATATTACTAATTTCCTACATAAATAATGGATGTGATATTGTGCATTGGCCTTGGGCCAGGCTTAATGCTTCATAGGCAGTTTGTTTCTCATAATTTTGAAACTGTTCACTATTGTGTGTTCTGTTTCTTCTTGTTAAGAATGTTTTATAACCTAGAAATTGCCATACTAGATGAGACCAGTGATCTTGTCTAGCTCCGTATCCTTTCTCTGACAGTAGCCAATAGCAGATGCTTCAGAGAAAAGTCAAAAACACGTCATAGTGGGCACTTCTGAATTAATCTGTTCATAGATGAAGTTTCTTCCTGATCCCATCAGTTAGTAGTTGTGTTTATTATTAAAAGAAATAATTAACCTTTCTAATCTAACTGTGGATGTGATCATTACCCATAAAATATTTTAATCCTGTTTTCAAAGTATCACATTATGTTCTTCTTTGCAGTGAGGTCTAAGGGGGTGTGTGTGTAGTGCTTAGAAAACAAAGTTATTTTAATCAAATTTAAATTTATTGCTTTTCAATTTCATTGACTGTCCCCTTGTTCTTATATTATGCAAGAAAACAGAAGTATACAATTTGTTCTCTATGCCAGTTATTATTTTGTGTGCCCCTGTCATCTACCATTGTATTTTTTTCCTCTGTAAACTCCAGTCTAGATCCCATTTGTCTATCCTCCTACAGAAGTCTTTCCTCTTACCATTTTTGTTGCCTGTCTTTTGAATCCCTTCAATCTTTTTTTTTAAAAAGGTTGATCTGAACTGGACCCAATATTCTAGATCATGTCATCCCACTGATGTATGAAATAGCATTTTAACGTTTTTCGATTCAATTTTTCATCACCACTGCATGTGGAACGGCATTTAGCTGTCCACAGTGACTCCTAGGACTTCCTCCTGAGTGGCTTAAAGTTTAATTAAGAGCTCCTTGTCTATGAGTGGTTCAAATCATTTCTTCCAATGTCCATTTCTTTGCATTTGTCATCACTGAATTTCATCTGCATTTGTACTGTACATTCATCTAGCTTTAAGTCTTCTACAGTTCCCCAGTTGTCTAAGTCTTGATTAACTTAAATTGTTTGCAGTGTTATAGCCATGTTGGTCCATGGATATGACAGAGACAAGGTAAGTGAGGTAATATCTTTGATTGGACCAACTTCTGATGGTGGAAGGTACATACTTTTGAGCTACAGCACTTTTTCAACTTTCGATCTGCAGCAACCGGAGCGCTGGGCCCTTTAAATCCCTGCCGGAGCCCTGCTGCCACTACCCGTAGCAGCGGCAGGACTCTGGCGGCGCTTTAAAGGGCCCGGGGCTCCCCGCAGTGGCAGGAGCACTGGGCCCTTTAAATCCCTGCCTGAGCCAGGCTCCAGCAGCCGCGGTCCAGCGGTGCTTTAAAGGGCCCAGGGGGTCCTGCCACTGTGGGGAGCCCCGGGCCCTTTAAAGCGCCGCCCAAGCCCCGCTGCCGGAGCTCCGGAGGTGATTTAAAGGGCCCGGGGCTCCCCGCAGTGGCAGGACCCCCAGGCCTTTGAATCACCGCCAGGAAGCCAGTCCGGTCCAGCACGGCGTACTGGCTCTTGCCAGTATGCCGGACCAGACCGGACCGGCTTACTTTCACCTCTGGGTGTGGGAGAGGGTGAGGTTCTGGCTGGGGGTGCAGGGCTCCATGGTGGGCCAGAAATGAGGAGTTCAGGGTGCAGTGGGGTGTCTCTGGGCTGGGGCAGGGGATTAGGGTGCAGGATGGAGTGAGGGTTGCAGCTGGGGGTGCAGGCTCTGAGGTGGGGCCAGAGATGAGGGGTTTGGGGTGCAGGAGGGAGCTCCAAGATGGAGCCAAGGGGTTTGGAGAGTGGGAGGGGGCTCCGGGCTGGGGCAAGGTGTTGGGGTGCAAGCTCCGGGAGGGAGTTTGGGTATGGGAGGGGGCTCAGGGAGTGTAGGCACGGGAGGAGGTGTGGGCTCTGGGCAGCGTTCACCTCAGGTGCCTCCCAGGAAGCAGTGACATGTCCCTGTGGCTCCTAGATGCAGGGATGGCCAGGGAGGCTCTGCACACTGTCCCTGAGTGCTGGCTCTGCAGCTCCCATTGGCCTGAAACCACGACCAATGGGAGCTGCGGGGGCAGAGCCGGCACTTGGGAGCAGCGTGTGGTGCCTCCTTTGCCACCCCTGTGCCTAGAAGCCACAGGAACATGTTGCCACTTCCCGGGAGGCGCCTGAGGTGAGTGCTGCCCGGAACCCACACCCCAGAACCCCTCCTGCACCCCAGCCTGCCTGGGGCTGACCAGACTTTTAACAGCCTGGTCAGCAGTGCTGACCGTAGCCTTCAGGGTCCCTTTTCGTCCCTTTTCAAAAACCGGACGCCTGGCAACCCTATGAGTCACACGTGGTATCAGTCCTCTGTAGATTCTTTTCAACAATCTAATCACGCTTTTTGGTTCTAACTCACAAGTTTCCTAGCATGGCCTCAAAGATGATTTCCAAGGAGGAGGAAAAGTCCATAGTGTAGGTCAAATATAAAGCTGAGTTTTCTTCTCTGGGAAGAGTTATTACAATATCCCTTTGTGTGTATGCTATTTTCATTTAAACTTGTAGTTGATTTAATGTTTGAGAAAGGTGTAGGTTTTGGCATCTCAGGACACACTGGAGAGACATTGTAAGAGAGAGTACAGTTTAGCTCTGCAGACATTCAGTCTTGAGATCTTCACTGAGTTTGCCTGTTAATGTCAATTTTGGCTTTGTCATATGCACATTAGGAACTGGACTGAAGCTATGATCTCATTTGCCAAACAGCCCTCACGTAACAAAGACGTATGGGTCAAAACGGACCTGAATTGGATTTGAACTGGTGAGCTGGTAGTGAAAGACTGAATATAGCATTATCTATCCCTAGTGTTCTCAAGTTCCCTACTATAGGTTTTCTTCAAGACCTTTTGTATCAAGCCCTTAAATTAATTCAGTGCTGTTCTCGGTTGGCATTTTGGGAGATAGGATCTCTAAAAAGTCTATTATAATAAAATCCATATCTTCTTGATTGCTCTCACTGAGCCTCTAGCCACTGTTGGTGGTGTTGAATTTTTACATGGCTAATATATCTTTCATGTCCTTTGAGTGTCTGAGTGGGTCTACATCTTTAGATCCAAAGGGCCCAGGGTATTCTTCCATGTTTAGTGGCAAACTTCCTCCATTTCTTTGGAAAAGCCTTTTATCAATGAAGTAAATGGAATAGATAAATGCAGGATTTGTCTCATTTCTTTAAGTATCAGTCCTGCAGGATACTGTTTTATAACACATCAATATAGTTGCATTTTCAGAAATAATCTCTCATTAATGAGCAGTGAAATATCACACAAAGACAGAGGCTGCCTTCCTATCACAGTAAGAGGGAAGACATCTTTCAGTTTAAATTTACCTAAAGCCTGACAAACATAATTTGCAATGCTTTTTTATTATTTATTTTCTGGAAAAAGCCTTTTCAGATAAATATGCACTTGCTCATGATTCAAATGGCAGTTCCTCTGTAAAAGTCAGGTCATATTCTTTGCACTTTTCTTGACAATGGTTGTAGTAAATGAACTGACTGTAGCCCACTGCTTTTAATTATATAAATAAAGATTCAGAGGGTATTCTTTTTTCTTTTTGAATGCAACTCCCTGTTCCCATAACTGGGAATTGCACAGCTAACTACTTGTGTACAGTTTTGAAATTACTACTGTAGCGAGCATGCTTTATACTTTTGTTGTTCATACTGTAATAATGCCAAGTTTTCCTTCCATGACTTCTCTTCTTGTAAGTTCATTCCAGTAACTGAAGTATATGAATTCATAGATTTTTTTATTGTGATTAAAGTAGTAACCGTATTTTCTGTATTTATTGAGTGCTGACTGGAACTTTTGGGTTGGAAAGTTGGTTAGGGAAATTACTGTCAAACTCATTTACCACTATAGTAACAGAATTGCAATACCTTCTGGGGATATAGGCATTTATATAATCTAACTCTGTGGCACTGAGGTATGCTGTATGTAGTATATTTATGACTGAACAGAAAGTTTTAAACAGCAGCCTGTGAAATTGGATTTTAGATGTAATGTACCATAAATAAATGCTATGAAGATTGCCTTTAATGCTATAAATCAGATTTTATTGGTTTCAGCTATCTCATTCTGGTTTATTGTATTACCCACAAAATCAGTAGGAATCAAGGTGCTGGAATATTTTTTATTTTAATGTCACATCTTCCATAGAAATGGCATACAAGCCCTTATAGCTACTTTTTCGGTAGGTTGGGCAAGGTGGGCAGATTACAGTCTACAAGAACATGTTCACAGAAGGGTCTGTGTAAATAGTAGCTGCTAAGACTTTAAACACTTCAATACAGTACTTCCTGCCCATAAAGAGATACTTAACTATCTTTGTGAATGTCCTTACCTTTTGTTGTTTTTGCAATTTTCCATACATGGTCTGATGATGGTAGTTGCTTTTTTTTTTTTTTTTTTTTTTTAAAGCTTTTAGAGTTGATGCTGTGGAAATGTATGGAGTGGACCTCACTAAGGCTGACTGCAGAATCTGGCATTTTTCAGAGTGGGGAAATTAGCTCCTGTAGTCTTTAAGCATTCATTGTAGGAGGTGCTGGATCATGGGAGAGAGTGAGATTGTTTTTGTTTTTTGTTTTTTACAGTCGCTGTAAAGGGTAATAGCACATACTCTTTTAAAAAATATTATTCTGAACTAAGGCAAGAAAAGTAACACATCATGATTCTTTGAATAGAATTTAAAAACAAAAACAGAACAATATAGCCCAGGAGTGTGTAATAATATAAAGACAAATCATTTTCTAATAGAACAGTTTTTGAGCTGTTTAAAATGTATATTACATATGTTTCATATCTACCTCTCCTTTGATATCTTGCTTATATTAATCAGTCTCAGTAGGATGCAGTCTGGAAACAGTTTAACCCCTAACTTTGGTTGTTCAGGGTTGACATGGAAATAGTTTTCTTCAGTGCCACATGTTAGAAAGCTGAAATTTATCAAATATACTACACCTGGATCTAGGAATAGTGGTGTATGTCCTTTGAATAGTCACTGCTTCCTGATACTACCTATATCTTTAGTAAATAAGATGGAAGAAGAAGGCCTATTGTACAGGTTCAGTTTGGGTAATTTACGCTGTGCTGCTGTAGGGCTTCAGTGTAGACACTCACTACGGCGACAGGAGTTCTCCCACCTCCTCTAGAGGCAGGAGGTAAATCCACCTCCTCGAGAGGCAGGAGCTAAGTTGGAGGAAGAATTCTTCCATCAACCTAGCACTTTCTATACCCGTGATTAGGTCGACATAGCTAAGTATTTTTCTCACCCCAAGAGACGTAGCTATGCTTAAGTAAGTTTTCAGTGTAGACAAGCCCTTACACTGTTTTACACAGTATTCCTGAATTTGTATATCGGAGTACAAGATGATGTAATGTACGTGGCAAAGAACTGGAAGGGAGAGATGCATCAGAAAAAGCAATTAGCATTAGGCTGTTGGTAGATGTGTAATGTGAAGTAGGCCACCGTAGTAGGTGTCAGTATAAAAAAACCTGGCTATGTGGATTGATAATTTACATTATTAAATTATGTAATTTAATTATGTAACCTTCCATTTCAGAGGTGTAGAAGTTAAACTTCCTTTGTTTCTGACTCCCATACACCAACTTATACCCATATTACCCATTACCCCATAATTTGGCATGATGTTTTTGATATAAAGGTTAAGTGAATTAAATCACAGATACTGTTTATTATTTGTAATTGAGTAAACCAAGATTTTAATTTGTATGCAATGGTATCTGTCTTGATAGAAGGCAGATGTTAACAATTCACGTTGTGGAAACTTGTCTGTCTTTGGGAGTGGGTCTTGCCCCTTATAAAAGTGACAGATGTCAGACCTTGTGGCTTAATAAGAATGTAAAACATGAATGATAACATTGAGGAGGCAGAATAAAATGCATGACTGCAGCACAGATGGTTATGAAGTTCTCTGATTCTGCAGTAATATTACAGGCAGTGTTTGCTGGAGAGTTAATGAATTAATGCAAAATACAAAATAACTAAAATGTTGGATTTCATCTGTAATTGCTGGACTATAGTTCTTTTTCTTTTCACTTCATTATTTTTACTTATCTTGCCTTCTTCTTTGCTACTCCATTATGCCATTGGGTCGAATTTATCTGTGGTGTATCTCCATTGGCATCAGTGAAGCGAGACAAGGCAAAATTTGTTGTGTTGTGGTGTTACTGGTTTAGATCTGAAAGTTCAATCAGCTAGTTGATAAGAATGCAAAAATTGGTCCTGAACAGTTGTGCCAAACAAACAAAACCTTAATTAGAAGAAAAAGTGTCAAGATGAAGATAAGTTTAAAAAAAAATCTCAGGAGTAAAATCAAAGAGAAAGTCAACAATGACTTTGGTTTAATTGAAGGATCAAGTCAAAAAGTAACCCATTTGATTTGTAAGAAAAAGGAGGAGTACTTTAGAGAAATAAACTATGGACTCTCATTTCAAAACATACAATGTCATCGAGCACCCAGTGAACTGAAAATTTTGTTTCTGAACCGGTTACTCTCAGCAGCCACCAGTAGTTCAGCAACAGCAGCAGCCCTACAAAGAGTGTCAATGACTTTCAAACATCAGCACCTGCAAAATTCACATTATGCGCCAAAGCACAAGAAGCTTTTAAACGTAAGAAAACGGTGAGGCAAGTGCTGCCATCCTGGTGTCTTGATTGTAGTAAACAAGATAGTCTGTTAGCTGAAATATGCAGAATTCATCAGCAGACCAGACCCAATTTGTTTTCAGAGAACAGAATTCCTAAACATTATTAAGCAATGGGTTTGTCAAAGAAATAAAAATACCAGTGTGTACAGTCTTGGGAACTAAGACCCCGAATATTGCCTCTGAGGACTTTGAAACAAAGAAAGAAGTGACCTTAACAGGACTGGATTTACACATTAACCACTCCTCTGCCTACAGTTGACCTTTGTGTTTTCTATAAAAAATTAAAAGAAAAATATAAATGATAATTTAAATACAGTATTAACTTTTTAACTTTTAACCCACTTTGAACTTTTAGGCGCCCCTAGAATGCTGGTGCCCCTAGGCAAATCCCCACTGTGCCTAACTGGAAATCCAGCCCTGGACTTTAACCAATGCAGGATTGCAGTGATCCCTTTGTCCAGGAACAAGGAACCATAAGTGACAGAAGCCACTTCTGACAAGTTTGTTCAAAAGTAATGTCTATAGCTTCACACTCACACAGAGACTCAGTGGGTCCTAAGAGATTTCTATGCCATTGCTGCTTTGTTCGTCTGCTCTCTTACTTCGTTATGCCACGGTCTACTAGTTGGCCAATATTTGTGCACTTTGGACTTTTTTGTGTAAATGAGTACTTAGTAATCCTAGTTAACATGTCATGTGCGATGGGAGTTAGTCCTTGCATTGGGGAGCCATTCAGTGGGTATGTTTTGGAGGAATGTTATATGGCACTTGACTTTTTCCCTTTGTCAGGACTGTGCATTGAGGGTGGTCCATTGAAAGTTGGTAACTGTAAATGATATTATAATGGTGACCACTCTGCATATATTTGTAAACTGACTACGTTTCAGTGGGATGGGAGATCAAGGAGGAGAGGTTAGAGGCATAACATGTTTTGGAACACAGATGGTGCAAGCAGAGGAAATAGGCTAATCACTTCCAGTATTCCTATTCCTGCTTGCTCACTGCAGCTGGAATACTCTAAAAAGACGCTTCCTTGCAGGGTCTTGGAATGGTTAGGCCTTGTCTTCACTGTTACAAAAGGTGTGGTTTTTGCCACAAGGTGACTAACACATGAGCTATCCTGAGGTAAAAACAAAATAAAAGCTGTGAGGTAAACCACACAGTAGATAGTCCTATATCCCCTCCAAGGGTTGATCTCAGTGAGTTTAGCGCATGGTAAAACTCAAGTGTCTGGTCTTCACTGTGTTTTTACCTTGGGATAGCTCATGCTCATTAGTTATTCCAAAGAGGAAAAATACCCCTTTTCTAGAAGTGAAGAGAAGACATAAGTTGTAAAATGTTGCCTTTTGGAAACATAGTCAAAACAATATCATACCAACATCAGATTTAGAAAGTAGAAGACACAAAATATGACATCATAATACAGAACACTATAACATGACATATCTCTTAGTATAGAATAGCATCCACCTTGTGCTTTGTTGCCGGTCACTGTCATGAACTTCTGTGGCAAGGAAAAAACTGGATTTGTATTCTCGGGGTGTTCTGTATAAGCCCTCTTGAGAAAACCTTTCTTTAAATTTCTCAAAAGAGAAAGAGGAGCAGAACTAATGATTTTTTTCCAAAATGCCACAAAGGACCAGTAGCAGTTTGGAGCCTTCATCATAAGGGAAGTTAAAAAATGCCCACTGCAAGCATATTGGTCTAAAAAATTTGACAGGGAAAAAGGAAAAATTGTATCTTTTTGTGGCATATAAGTCTGGAATATATTTGCGAGCAAGTGAAATGCTCAACAATAACAGCTTGACTGAAATTTTCACAGTAACAACATTCTGCTATCACCTCCCTCATCTTCCCCACCACCTGCTGCTAAACTAGTGAAACCTACTACAGAAATAAAATGTTTTCTTTTCTGTGTTTACTTCTCATCCACTTTTATTCTCTTCCCATTTGTCTGTTCTGCTTTCTTTCACAACCATGTTTTCTCTTCTTTCTCTCCTTGTCCATCTTTTTTCTCTGTCAATAAAAAGTTAATTCTCCTTTTTTCTTCTTTTGCAGGCCAGATCATTGTCTCCCTTTTTTCTCTTTTTCTTTGTTGTCGCTACCATTCTGCCTATTCCTTCTCTCTGTTCTGTCTCCCTCTGGTTTGAGATTGTTGATTTTGATCCAGCCCTGCTGGGCTCTTTCTGAGTATGTCTCTGTAACTGTGTCCTGCAGGATGACACAGATCAGAGGACATGCTTCTGTCCAAGACTCACAGTCTCAGGACTTACACCCAGTTGGCAGTGCTGGGGAGAGATTGCCACTCTTCCCCCTCCTGCTCCATCCACTGTTTGCTAACTCTCCAGTACAAAGAGAATTAGGACTATTGTGGTAAGTCAACTTAAGTTACACTACTCTAGTTACGTGAATAATGTAACTGAAGTAGACATAGCTTAGGTCAACTTACTGCTGAGTCTACACTGTGCTTTGTCAATGGGAGACGCTCTTCTGCTGACTTCCGGAGTCAACAGAGCGCTCTACCGTCAACTTAGCGGGTCTTCACCAGATCCGAATAAATTGACACCACTGCATCGATCGCAACAGTGCCGATCTACCAGTAAGTGTGGAAATGGCCTTATTTTCCCTGCTGTTCCTTTTGACACAACTAACAGTGCATCCGGAGCAATGAAGAGTGGCTTCTCTGTGTAGAAAAGTCCACACTCAGATAAGTATAATCTCAAAAATAGGAAGCCCAATGTGACCACAACATACTCAGCATTTACCCCATTTCCTTCTTTTTTCGCAGGGTAGGTGGGAAGAGAGGACTAGCATAGCAGCCCTCTAGCCCTTCCTTCCCATCCACCTGAAAGCTGACATTCAGCAGCCATCATACAATTAATTACTTGCTAGTGTAGGAAAAAATGGATGAAACAAAATTGATCTCTAATTGGACTAAGTTTGGTTAAGTTTCTGAAATTGTGCAGTAATCAAAGGAGGCCAAGCAGGAGCTACAATATATGGACAGCTATCCAAGGGATTAAAATGAGCAACTTATATAAATGCTATGCACTGTGATTAAGAACTGCTGAACTGAAGTTTGCTGTGACAAGAGTCTCCAATTTATTGGGAGCATGTCACTGGAATCTGCCCTTTTTTTTTTTTTTAATGCGTCTGTCTTTGATGAATGTCAGGGCTGGGAAATGAAGAGCTTTTACCCTTTTCATACTTTGCTGAATGCTGGTAAAGTTGCCGATTGATGCTGCTGTAATTTTTGCCTCAGGGTCAGCTGAGGAGAAAGTATAGTCCAAATAAGGTCACTGACTATTTGGGAAATGAGTGTATGTGATTTAATGAAACAAAATAGAGAGAAAAATGAATAGGCCGAGGGGCTCAACTGACAGTGACATGAAAACTGGCTGATACAAACATTGTAAAAAATGAAACTAAAATTAAATATGGAAACAATATGTTAAAAGGGTGGCTTGGTCAGCTAAAGTTCGTATCTGAGACAACAAAACTCCCTGAAACCACGGGTTAAAATCCTAGCAGGTTTGTCACAACCTTACATCTGTTTAAATTCGCTAAATTGAGTGTCATCCAGTTTACCTGGGGTAGATATTTTGAAGAAGTCTTTAAAAGCTAAGATAGAAAATGCAGCATCTGTCTGTGGTGTTAACAGTCACATCAGAGATACAAAGTCTCACACCCCAGGTGGTGTGTGGGATTTAGCCGGAGGTGGGGGGGTCTCACCTGGGGCCTTCTCTCTGGCCCAGTCTGGTCTGGACATCTCAGGATTAAGACAAAGAAAGTTTGAGATACAAAGAGACGATGGGAGTGGCAGCCATGATGATGAAGCTCAGACCAGTAGCCAGCTTTTCTCCCCAAAGTCTCTTTTTGAGGCCCCCAAAAGGGGAGTGATGGATGGAATAGCCTGTCCCCTCATTATTTTGAGGAACAGTGAATTTGCAAACTGGATACAATTAACTTAAGCTTGAATAGAGACTGGGAGTGGATGGGTCATTACACAAAGTAAAACTATTTCCCCATGTTTACTTTTCCCCCCACCCTACACTGTTCCTCAGAGGTTCTTGTCAACTGCTGGAAATGGCCCACCTTGATTATCACTACAAAAGGTTCCCCCGCCCCCTTGCTGGTAATAGCTCATCTTAAGTGATCACTCTCGTTACAGTGTGTATGGTAACACCCATTGTTTCATGTTCTCTATGTATATAAATCTCCCCACTATATTTTCCACTGAATACATCCAATGAAGTTAGCTGTAGCTCACGAAAGCCTATGCTCAAATAAATTTGTTAGTCTCTAAGGTGCCACAAGTACTCCTTTTCTCCTCACTTAGTCTTCCTGGTTAAAATTGTTTAGATATTAAATAACTGTTCCATTAGAAAATATGCTCTTTTAAAGTTGAGCAATGTTCTGTTATAACACCCTCCAACCCCACCAAGCACCTCCTGCCCGCCAGCGGGCTCTGCAGATCAGCTCCTCCTCCCTCCCTCTCTGCACCTGCTGCAATTAGCTGTTTCATGGTGTGCTGGGAGGGCAGGGGGAGGAGCGAGGACCTGGCGCACTCGGGGGAGGAGGCAGAATTGGGCAGGAAGAGGCAGGGCAGGAGTGGAGGGGGAACAGGGGTGGGGCCCTACAGGAAGGGGTGGAGTGGGGGCAGGGCCTGGGGCAGAGCTGGGGGTCAAGCATACTCCAGCAGTTTGAAAAGTCAGCACCTGTGGCTCCAGAAGCCTATGGTTGTCTCCAGCTCTGCAGGGATCTAGAGGCCCAGTGCCTCTGCGTTGTGTATCCCGAGCATACCATACAATCTGGCAGACTCGTTCCCTTAGGAGATCACCCCAGGAGGTGGTGTGGGGGGGTGTTCAGTGACTAACTGGAGCAGGCATTTGTGTGATCTGCTGCTCAGAGGCTAGCAGACACACCCCCATCGGGTGCTTGGGAAGGATGCAGCACAGTGTCACTTCCTATGTGCTGCCGCTTGCCTGCTCTGCCTGGCTCCTGTGTTGAGCCTAAACCTGCAGAGCTTGCACAAGGAGGACTCTGTCGGCCCAGAAGTGGGGGTGGTGTTGGCCCAGACCCTCACCAGAGCTCTGGGCCCTCAGGATATTCACTTACCTAGTCACAGCTGTGAGTCAAGCCGCATATAATGTCTTTAGTCTGGCAAAAAAATTTCCCTGGAATCTACTTCCCCTCCCGCTGCCATTTACATTCATTCTTATAAAAAGAAAAGGAGTACTTGTGGCACCTTAGAGACTAACCAAGCTCACGAAAGCTTATGCTCAAATAAATTGGTTAGTCTCTAAGGTGCCACAAGTACTCCTTTTCTTTTTGTGAATACAGACTAACACGGCTGTTACTCTGAAACCATTCATTCTTACGGGGAAATCGGATTCGCTTAACATTGTTTTGCTTAAAGTAGCATTTTTCAGGAACATAACTACAATGTTAAGTTAGGAGTTACTGTAGCAGTCTTTGAATTTACATTTCTACATACAAGTGGAAATTAGAGCACTTCTGGATGCCACTTAATAACCATTTATTTGGTGCAAATAAAAAAGCTTTAAAACAAATAATACAGTAAATGTACTAGATTTTTCCTGCTTGATTTCTGCATAAAACATACGTGTGTGTGTGTGTGAGAGAGAGAGAGAGAAAATATATGTAATTATAGGCAGGGAAGGTTGCCTGGCACTTCCCATTATAAGACCCTGTTTTCAGTTGCTTATAACTTTTGCCAGACTTGTACCACTTGAGCTGAAATTTTCAATTGCAGTTGGCTGTCTCAACCTTATATATAAGGTTTCAGCCAGAATGGTTCAGCTATTTCTCAGAACAAGGCTAGGGACAAATATGTTGTTTTGCCCATGTTAAAAAAAATTGTTGAGATCTTTTCTTTGAAACACTCTAGATCCCCTATGCTTTGTAGCAGGGACTTGAAATATGACAGGGGAATGACCTTTATATCGGGGATGTGCCTTTGGCCATCTCCATGAAAATTTGTCCAAGTTGTGAGTCTTTGAAAAGCTACAGTTGCTCAGTAGAAACTTATTGGATTTTAACAGCTAAAATCGCCAGTGTCCATCCTGTCGGAGTATGTTCCAGCATCTCACAGCTCCTATGTGTGACCAGATTGTGCGTGTGTAACCCATGCCTCCTTTCTGTGGTGCTCTGTCCCCTTCTAGTGGCACCTGGATCATCTAGAGATTGATGAGTCTGAAACAGCTTTGTCCAAGAGCCATGTGGCTTTTAGCTCATACAGCAGAGGCTCATACGCTAAGCTTCAGAGGTCCCAGGTTCAATCCCACACACTGATGACCAGGATCTGTTGGTATTACAGATGCACCATCCCCACAGAGTGGTCGAGCATGCACCACCCCTTGGTCGCTCCATTTGTGACTGCACCATGCATGCACCATCCACCCAGAGGGACTCAGGATGTCCCAGGCTTCCCTGTAATTGCTGCTTCCAGCTACTCCAGGCCAGGATGCGGGTAGGTGCTGGAACTGAGAGTAGGGAGCATGTGCTTTCAGTGGTGGCACCTAGGTAGCGTGGAGGAGGAAGCTGTCTAATAACAATTCAGATGGAGCAAAAGACAGCCAGCAGGGGAGGGAAAAGAGTACATTGGGACAAAAAGTCTAGTGAAACTGTGGCTGGGAGTTGGAGGGGGGAGATAGGGACAAGCAGGTACCCAGGAGAGAAGGGCAAGCTGGAAAATGGTTGGGTATGGAGGCTGGACCCGGGAGCTCATGAGGAAAATGGGGAGTCTGGGAGTTAGTTGGCTGTGGGTGGAGGGAAGATAATGAGATTGAGATTAGAACCTGAGAAGAGGAGAATGGGGCAAAAGTGGATGAGAGAGAGATAGAATCATAGAATATCAGGGTTGGAAGGGACCCCAGAAGGTCATCTAGTCCAACCCCCTGCTCAAAGCAGGACCAATTCCCAGTTAAATCATCCCAGCCAGGGCTTTGTCAAGCCTGACCTTAAAAACCTCTAAGGAAGGAGATTCTACCACCTCCCTAGGTAACGCATTCCAGTGTTTCACCACCCTCTTAGTGAAAAAGTTTTTCCTAATATCCCATCTAAACCTCCCCCACTGCAACTTGAGACCATTACTCCTCGTTCTGTCATCTGCTACCATTGAGAACAGTCTAGAGCCATCCTCTTTGGAACCCCCTTTCAGGTAGTTGAAAGCAGCTATCAAATCCCCCCTCATTCTTCTCTTCTGCAGGCTAAACAATCCCAGCTCCCTCAGCCTCTCCTCATAACTCATGTGTTCCAGTCCCCTAATCATTTTTGTTGCCCTTCGCTGGACTCTCTCCAATTTATCCACATCCTTCTTGAAGTGTGGGGCCCAAAACTGGACACAGTACTCCAGATGAGGCCTCACCAATGTCGAATAGAGGGGAACGATCACGTCCCTCGATCTGCTCGCTATGCCCCTACTTATACATCCGAAAATGCCATTGGCCTTCTTGGCAACAAGGGCACACTGCTGACTCATATCCAGCTTCTCGTCCACTGTCACCCCTAGGTCCTTCTCTGCAGAACTGCTGCCGAGCTATTTGGTCCCTAGTCTGTAGTGGTGCATGGGATTCTTCCGTCCTAAGTGCAGGACCCTGCACTTATCCTTATTGAACCTCATCAGATTCCTTTTGGCCCAATCCTCCAATTTGTCTAGGTCCTTTTGTATCCTATCCCTCCCCTCCAGCGTATCTACCACTCCTCCCAGTTTAGTATCATCCGCAAATTTGCTGAGAGTGCAATCCACACCATCCTCCAGATCATTTATGAAGATATTGAATAAAACCGGCCCCAGGACCGACCCTTGGGGCACGCCACTTGATACCGGCTGCCAACTAGACATGGAGCCATTGATCACTACCCGTTGAGCCCGACAATCTAGCCAGCTTTCTACCCACCTTATAGTGCATTCATCCAGCCCATATTTCCTTAACTTGCTGACAAGAATACTGTGGGAGACAGTGTCAAAAGCTTTGCTAAAGTCAAGGAACAACACATCCACTGCTTTCCCTTCATCCACAGAACCAGTTATCTCGTCCTAGAAGGCGATTAGATTAGTCAGGCATGACCTTCCCTTGGTGAATCCATGCTGACTGTTCCTGATCACTTTCCTCTCCTCTAAGTGCTTCAGAATTGAGTCCTTGAGGACCTGCTCCATGATTTTTCCAGGGACTGAGGTGAGGTTGACTGGCCTGTAGTTCCCAGGATCCTCCTCCTTCCCTTTTTTAAAGATGGGCACTACATTAGCCTTTTTCCAGTCATCCGGGACTTCCCCGGATCACCATGAGTTTTCAAAGATAATGGCCAATGGCTCTGCAATCACATCCACCAACTCCTTTAGCACTCTCGGATGCAGCGCTTCCGGCCCCATGGACTTGTGCTCGTCCAGCTTTTCTAAATAGTCCCGAACCACTTCTTTCTTCACAGAGGGCTGGTCACCTCCCCCCCATGCTGTGCTGCCCAGTACCAGTAGTCTGGGAGCTGACCTTGTTCGTGAAGACAGAGACAAAAAAAGCATTGAGTACATTAGCTTCTTCCACATCCTCTGTCACTGGGTTGCCTCCTTCATTCAGTAAGGGGCTCACACTTTCCTTGACTTTCTTCTTGTTGCTAACATACCTGAAGAAACCCTTCTTGTTACTCTTAACATCTCTTGCTAGCTGCAACTCCAGGTGTGATTTGGCCTTCCTGATATCACTCCTGTATGCCTGAGCAATATTTTTATACTCCTCCCTGGTCATTTGTCCAGTCTTCCACTTCTTGTAAGCTTCTTTTTTGTGTTTAAGATAAGCAAGGATTTCACTGTTAAGCCAAGCTGGCCGCCTGTTGACATATTTACTATTCTTTCTACACATTGGGATGGTTTGTCCCTGTAACCTCAATAAGGATTCTTTAAAATACAGCCAGCTCTCCTGGACTCCTTTCCCCTTCATGTTATTCTCCCAGGGGACCTTGCCCATCAGTTCCCTGAGGAAGTCAAAGTCTGCTTTTCTGAAGTCCAGGGTCCGTATTCTGCTGCTTTCCTTTCTTCCTTGTGTCAGGATCCTGAACTCGACCATCTCATGGTCACTGCCTCCCAAGTTCCCATCCACTTTTGCTTCCCCTACTAATTCTTCCTGGTTTGTGAGCAGCAGGTCAAGAAGAGCTCTGCCCCTAGTTGGTTCCTCCAGCACTTGCACCAGGAAATTGTCCCCTACATTTTCCAAAAACTTCCTGGATTGTCTGTGCACTACTGTATTGCTCTCCCAGCAGATATCAGGGTGATTTGAAGTCTCCCATGAGAACCAGGGTGTGCGAAATAGTAACTTCTGCGAGTTGCCGGAAGAAAGCCTCATCCACCTCATCCCCCTAGTCCAGTGGTCTATAGTAGACTCCCACCACGACATCACCCTTGTTGCTCACACTTCTAAACTTAATCCAGAGACTCTCAGGTTTTTCTGCAGTTTCATACTTGAGCTCTGAGCAGTCATACTGCTCCCTTACATAGAATGCAACTCCCTCACCTTTTCTGCCCTGCCTGTCCTTCCTGAACAGCTTATATCCATCCATGACAGTACTCCAGCATGGGAGTTATCCCACCAAGTTTCTGTTATTCCAATCACATCAAAATTCCTTGACTGTGCCAGGACTTCCAGTTCTCCCCGCTTGTTTCCCAGGCTTCTTGCATTTGTGTATAGGCACTTGAGATAACCCGCTGATCGCCCCTCTTTCTCAGTATGAGTATGAGCCCTCCCCCTCACACGCTCCTGCTCATGCTTCCTCCCGGTATCCCACTTACCTCAGGGCTTTGGTCTCCTTCCCCCGGTGAACCTAGTTTAAAGCCCTCCTCACTAGGTTAGCCAGCCTGCTTGCGAAGATGCTCTTCCCTCTCTTCGTTAGGTGGAGACCGTCTCTGCCTAGCACTCCTCCTTCTTGGAGCACCACCCCATGGTCAAAGAATCCAAAGCCTTCTTTCCAACACCACCTGCGTAGCCATTCGTTGACTTCCACGATTCGATGGTCTCTACCCAGGCCTTTTCCTTCCACGGGGAGGATGGACGAGAAGACCACTTGCACCTCAAACTCCTTTATCCTTCTTCCCAGAGCCACGTAGTCTGCAGTGATCCGCTGAAGGTCATTCTTGGCAGTATCATTGGTGCCCACGTGGAGAAGCAGGAAGTGGTAGCGATCCGAGGGCTTGATGAGTCTCGGCAGTCTCTCCGTCACATCGCGAATCTTAGCTCCTGGCAAGCAGCAGACTTCTTGGTTTTCCCAGTTGGGGCTGCAGATAGATGACTCATTCCCCCTGAGGAGAGAGTCCCCGACCACCACCACCCGCCTCCTTCTCTTGGGAACGGTGGTCGTGGAACCCCCAACCCTAGGACAGTGCATCTCATGCCTTCCAATTGGCGGAGTCTCCTTCTGCTCCCTTCCCTCAGATGTATCATCTGGTCCACTCTCCGCATTAGTACCTGTGGAGAGAACATGAAAACGGTTACTCGCCTGTATCTGCGTTGCTGGTACATGGATGCTCCCCTTTTTTCTTCTGGAGGACACATGATGCCAAATTTCTTCACCATCCTCCTGTCCCCAGTGTGCAGCCTGCTCTGAATCTTCAGAACCTTGTGCCCGTAGAAGCATATCCTGGTGTCTGTCCAGGAAATCTTCAGTTTCTCTTGTGCAACGCAGGGTCGATACCTGTTGCTCTAGACCTTGAACCTTCTCTTCGAATATGGCGACCAGCTTGCACTTTGTACAGACAAAGTCGCTTCTGTCCTGTGGAAGAAAGACAAACATAGCACATCCAGTGCAGGTCACAACAGAGCCCCCCCCCAACTCCCCCCTCAATATGCTATGAAAACTCCATAGCCCACCTGTGCTACAACAACTGGTTTTCTACATATAAAAGTCAGTGCTGGTATTAAGGGACAGCAAGCAGGGCAATTGTCCGGGGGCCCATGCCACAGGGCGCCCCATGAAGCTATTGCTCAGGTTTCTGCTTCAGTCCCAGGTGACAAGGCTCAGAGCCCCGGGATTCTGGTTTAGGCTTTGTGCCCTGGGCCCCAGCAAATCTAACACTGGTCCTGAAACTTGCTCGCGGCCCCACCGAGAGCCCCAGACCTTTAGTTTAGAACAACTGCACTAGAACACACTGTCCTCCAGTTCCTAGAACAGAACCCAAGATTCCTGAGTCTTTTCGTTCTTCTGCAAATACATTCTTTGCCAGTGGGTTTCGCAGATATGTCATCCCCCCCTCTAGTGCTGGTGCACGTGCAGGATGGAAATCTACTACTGCCGCTACTAGTCATTCCATTAGCTCAAGAGGCAGAGAACTGTGCAGTAGATTTAAAGGTTCCAGTGCTGCTGGTGACCCATGTGGATGTCAATATGATGGAATTTCTGTTATTTTACTTTGCTTTTGTAAAAACCTAGGCTGTTACACACACACACAAATTAAAAAAAAAATCATTAAGGTTTTAAAGTTAGGAAACACCAGAATGAAGGTTGCCTTGACAAGCTTAATTTATCCCCATTATGCATATGCATAATGATGCAGTCTTTAATTATATGATCATAAACTATGTTTTTTCCATAGGTCCCCAGCTTCATCCATTGCACAGGATGAAATGTACTCCAGCAATTAATCAGGATTGTGTCACGAATGAGGCTGTTGTTTATAGGACCCCGGCTTCATTTATTTCATCAGTTGGAAAGTGTGTAGCTGTTTTGGGTAAGGCTTGCACCCTCAACCAAGTGGCAGGAACCACTGAGCCCAGCCAGCAATTGATTATGAGGGACAACAAATGAGAAAACAAGGCTGAGAGTGAAGATCATAGAGCCAGAACGAGGGATCCAGAGAGTGGACGGGAATCAGAGGACCCCAGATAATACCTACTGCTCCTCAAGCTAGTCCAAAGAGCCAGTTAGTGCACCCCAGAGGAGCTCTGCCTACAGATGTGATACAATGAGGCTCCAGAAAGAGGCCCCCAGTTCCTGAGCACCACCACATCGTGCTTCCCCTTCCTGGCTCTGGTAGATGGCCATATTGCCAGTGCTAGAAGAAGGTTGACTTTGTGATGCTCCAGAAGGGCTGTGGGAACACAAGGAGGTACTGGGGAAAATGAAGCCAGAACCACATCAGGAGGTTCTGGAAGAGCCAAAAGACGGGCTACTGCGTGAAATGCATGTCAGCTGAGCTTGAGTATCTAAAGTGCTTTATAATGCTAAGTGCTTTGAAAACTCAGGTCTTACGTGTCTCAAATTGGGTACCCAGAATCAGTGGATATTTTTTATCTGTATTACTGTGTCTCAGCTTTTCGTCTGTAAGATGGGGATAATAATAGTCCCTCACCTCACAGGGGAGATAAATTAATTATTATTTGTGAAAACACAGATTCTATAATGATAAGCACCATACAAAATCCCATGAGGAAATTAATAATTTAGTCTTCAGAGAAGGATTTGAATAGTGCCCAGTAAATAAGGCCTCAGAGTGCACTATGAGGATAAAACAAAATAGTGAACAGTTGGTCATTAATTAAGCACAGTCCATCCTGTGCACTGAATGAGGCAGAGGTCCTGTGGAAAAAAGTAGTATGTGGTGGTGTAATTAAAGATCATCATAATGGATATGCACAAGGAGGCTGAATTAAAGTTGATCATGCGTTTCCTAACTTTTCTGTGCTTGATTTAATCTTTTAACATAGATCTTTACATCTAACATAATATACACACACTCATAGTAACTTAAGTTTTGCTGATCCTGAATCTGTGACAAAAGCGTATGATGGTTCCAACTGTGAGAAACAAGTATATATTTAAAAGAAGAAACTGGTAAGACATTAACTTAGCGAGATATTTCATTCTTTTTAGTGTCTGCCTTTCAACTTTTCAGCAAAATCTTCAGAAAGGGTCAGTGCCCAATTAAACTCTTCTATTAAATGCTGAACATAGAAGCTATATATTTAACAGTTTTCCACTCTGTTTCATCACTGTACAAATGATATGTCTTCTAGAAATTTCTATAACATGTCAGGTATTCATGATGAAAAAGCACATTTGTACTGCTGGTTCAGAGATAATTACTTGCCATTAGGTTCATAAGAACATAAATTCTATTCATTTCTGTTATCTAACTTGTCAACTTCTTAAATTTTGTCTACAGTCTGCCCCTCTAGTGACAAGCAGCAAATAATTTAATCTTCTACTAAAATGATAATGACTGGCAAATGAAAATCTCATTGAAACAGAAATACAGTGTGGCAGTGATTGCATTAAAATAACTCCCCTGCCCCCAGACCCCTGGAATAATGATTTAACTGTTACAATTCAATTGAACTGTTTTTTTTATTTTGATAATACTAAACACATCTGATTTAGACCCTTGGTCATCTTGTTGGGATGCAAGTAATACATGACACTTATTTTATTGTAAGCCCATTTGAATTTCAGGGTCAAGAGTTCAAATTATAGCCTTTATCTTGTACACAAGCAATTTTGCATTTACAGTCACTTGCATTCCAAGTTGTTTGGGCAAGTGATATAATTTGTCGTGCTTGGTTTGTGCACAGTTGAGGTTTGCATCTCTCAGTGATGTCACCTGCACCAAAAATGAATGCAAAAACAATCGGTCATGCAAAAGATTCATGCATAAACATAAGCTAGGTTGACGCCCATTTCAAAATTTGGCACTCACTGTTCAAAGAAATCGATCTGGTTTCTACATAATAATTTTGTTCTCCTGTTGTGAATAGCAGTAAAATTGATACAGTGTCAGTGATATGCTGCTAATATTTTAACCAAGGGTTAACCAGAGATTCCCATAGAATTGTGCCCTTTATCTTGTGGTAAGACCTGTGTTCTAGGGCTGGCCATGCTAGTAGAGAGGAGGAATTGGGAAATCTTATTACTTCGTTTTCCCATTTAAAAACGAACAAAAACGGGGGATGGGAGGTTTTTCTATAACCCAGTGTTTCCTACACACAAAACCTCAGCCATCTCGACCGAAGGAATTGAGGGAGAAAAACTACTTTTTGGTTTGGACTTTTATTACATTACGGACTATAGCTATTGTCTTTTGTATAAAGACCTTAGATAACCAAAATCAAGGGGGAAAAACTACTTGGAAACCAGATGTACAGTAAATTGTGTTGCTTGAACTAATAATTTTGCTCTTGGAAAAATATACTGGATATATGGACAGTGTAATGTGGAACAGTGTTCAGTACATGTACCGGTAATTTGAAACAGGGAAGGACTAAGTAGCTTGAGGGGCAGCCAGGGAAGCTTTTACTTTAGCCTGCCATTGGAAGCAATGTGGTGCATGCAGCCCAAATGGAAAAATCTTGCTCATCAGAAGCAATTTTAGGAGTCCCAGCCAGTGATGATTACTTTCTGGCTGGGATGGTTTAGCAGTGGAGACTCCCATCAAAGGCAGAAAAATCACCCAATCTCCCCTTCCATTTCTTGTAAATCTTTAAATCAACCTGCTTATGAGAGCACCTGGAACTCCCTTCAGCATATAAATGCTGCACGGACCTTACCAAACAAGGAGCTCCCCGCAACATAAATGGATTTGGTACTAGTTACACAAGTCTTGTGATTACCTAAGAGGGCATGTCTTCATGCTGATAAGAAATGCCTTGTAAAATGTTGGTACTATGTATCAAGTATTTAAGAGTACCCTGATAAACATACAGATGGGACCATTAATGAACATTAATTGCTTTAAACTAGACTTTATTGTGTATTTCCTAGTGGAGAAGTGCCCATTTGCATGTATAATGGAAATAAATGCCTCCTGACTGACAAAATACCTCCTGACTGACAAAAGCCTCTTACTTTGTAGGCTGAAGAAAACCGGAAGGACAGCACAAATAAAAAGACTGTGCTAATATATTGGGTGTTTTAACTTACTAAGATCTTTTTCAATCTTTTTTTCTAATAACAAACCAAACAACATATAAAACAGATACAAAAGACCAGTGCTTAGATTCCCACATGTTAACTGCAGTATGCCCAGCACATGAAGTTTTATGGCACATATAAAAATAAAAAGAAATCACAGTCACAAGAGGTAAGTGGGAGGAGAGACAAAGGGAACAAGAAGGTAGTCTGGGGAGTATGTTGATTTTATTTCCTACCTTACATCTAGGCCTCCTACAAGGATCTTTAGTCAACCAGCTCTAGCAAGCTATCCCAAATGGACTCTGTTTTTGTTTTTTTTTTTTGGTGGGGTTTGCTGTTTATTGTATGTGATCCTTTCCTTCACAGCCAGGTCTACCAGCCCAGTATACCTGCCTTAATGAGTTGGGGGTATTTACTTTTCCATTTTACCAAAATATGATCTCACAACCAGTAAAGCTCTATGTCGCCATCTCCCTTGATATGACGACACCCAACAAGTGGCAGTTATAAGCTCCCATTTGTAAGAATCTGCTTTAAGGTTATGTGAAGTCTCTAGGATCGTGTTAATTCTAGAAGCTTGAAACAAGACATGACTAAAACATATGTGCAAGTGAGACTCCTTTGCCCCAGCACCTCCCCCAGCCTGGGGGTAGCTTTAATTTTGTAAAGTCTTTGGGGAGACCAGTACCCCCTAAAAGGGTTTTTTATGTTTTCTTTTATTTTTTGTTGTTGAGACGTAATCAGAGGTCTAAGGTTGCTTCTCTAATCTATTATATTGTTCTGTTGTGACTTGGGTTTTCAGAACCCCCCACAGAGGCAACTTAACTATTTCACTCCAGGCGGTGTAAGGAATAAATCAACAGGAACTCAGCACTTCTGTCTGATCAAGGAGTAATGCAAGTAAGCACACTCTTGTCTAACACGGCAGTTTATTAGATTAAAGCACATGCAGACATAAGCAATAGGTTAAGAACATCCCAGCTATTTACCTAACACCTGGAATGGTATTGAGTATTTAACAGCAGGTTCACAGTGGCCAGTTGCTCACCCACCGGGGAGAAAGCGTGTCAGGAAAAACATCTCTCAGGATGTCTTCAGAGTATACTATATTACACTATATTAACTAATCTTTTATAACTAACTTCTACAAAACACATAGGTCATAATGATCCCTACTGGCTCATCACTTTTCTGACTTTTAATATCAGAGGCATCTAGACAAGGTTTTCCAACCACCAAGGTTTTCAGACTCAGTTGTTTACATAGTTGTCTCCTCCTCCCATTTGGATTAGCAGAAACTGTAGCTAGTTTTGACCGAGCTTCTAAAAACCTGTCTCCAAATTAATCCTTAACTATGTGGTGTTCTATTTCATTACTTCAGGGTGGCTGAATGCACATAATACGGTTGCCATTAGCTTGATCACATTCTAGGGTATACACACCCCTCAAATCCAGGGCAACATTCCCCTCCTTAAAGGCCATATATTTTTAATATTAAGGCCTTTACATATATAATGAGTTCAGTGGGTTACTTTTGAAGGTCCAGCGTTAGGCTCAAGGCTCTCAACCGAGACCGAGCAAGAATCTTCTCTCCAGTTTCACCCCTGACTTTGTCTCGTTAAGGACCTGACTTCATGTACTTATCTTTGGGGGGTACCTATGTTCTATAAAACAGCTGGCTTGCAACCAATCACTCTTCCTTCGAATCTACCATATCAGTGCTAGAAGCACAACAGCCAAAGCCACCTGAAACATTAGAATCACCACAATTAAATGTCAGGCCAAATTAAATCCCTAATGCTGTGGAGGACCATCTCAATAATGTCTCCCACCAGTTTTGTTCCAAATCTCTGCTAACCCTCTCATTCACTTATTTAATCTCATTAGAAGCATGATGGATGGTAACCATGACTTTGTGTGCCTCCCGCCTTGCAACTTACAAATAATTCCTTAAATAGGAATACTTAAATAACATTCTGACAACAATCAAATTATTTAAATGAATACAGGCATTTTCTATTACATCTAAACATACATCTTGTGGCTGCAAGGTATTTGTGTGAAGTATCAGGGGGTAACTGTTAATCTGTATCCACAAAAACAACAAGGAGTCCAGTGGCACTTTAAAGACTAACAGATTTATTTAAGGTATTTGTGGTACATTTATATCCAATCCCAAATTCTTCTAAGAAGGCTCCTGATTTCCAGTGGGAGTATTCCACTCATACCATCTCTAATCATGTCCTTTACCACATCTAGAATCCGCATCTGCATTTGCTAGCATGCCAGGGCCAAGAAAACATTACTTTGGAGGGCACCAACAGCCTGCAAAAAGAAGTGGAGTGTTCCTTTTCCTGGGATTGCTCCCATTTCTCTAAAACCTGTACTGTATACAGCTTAGCTGATCTAAAAATACCCTCAGCAGCATTGCTAAATCTTTTAGGTGTTGACCCATTGCATTCATATTATTCACACCTCCTCCTAATTTATATTACACCTCTACCCCGATATAGCGTGGTCCTCGGGAACCAAAAAATCTTACTGTCTTATAGGTGAGACCATGTTATAGCGGGGTAGGGAGAGGAACCGCTCCCCGCCCCAGCTCACCTCCGCCTCTGCCTCCTCCCCTGAGCACGATGCTGCGGCTCTGCTTCTCCCTCCCTTCCAGGCTTGCCACGACAATCAGCTGTTTGGCACAGGAAACCTGGAAGGAAGGGAGGCGGGGGTAGAAGCGGAGTGGCGGCAGCGCGCTCAGAGGAGGAGGCGGCGCGGAGGTGAGCTGGGGTGGGGAGCTGTTCCTTTGTGCCTTCCCCCCGGTTACTTGCTGTGGCCCTCCCCGGCCTCCCACCCCAGCTCACCTCTGCCTCCTCCCCTGGGTGCGCCACTTCTGCTCTGCTTCTCCCCCCGCCTCCCTTCCTGCCAGCTGCTTGGCTCAGCAAGCCTGGGAGGGAGGCGGGAGAAGCGGAGCAGCGGTGCGATCGTGGGAGGAGGCGGAGCAGAGGTGAGCTGGGGCGCAGCAAGTAAGGGGAGAGCACAGAGGTAACACGAATTCAGATATAATGAGGTAAAGCAGCCCCGCTCCCCGGAGCGCCGCTTTACCACATTATATCCGAATTTGCGTTATATCGGACTGCATTTTATCGGGTAAAGGTGTATTTAATTGTCTACTGTACATCCATACACTGACCATAATTCAACTTACTTTTTACCTTCATCTTTACATGCTTCTTCCCATCGGTTTGAAACGCATATGCTTCAATCAGATCATTTACAGGTGGTTCCAACATTCACGCTTTTATACATTTTAATCATTTTACCAAAACACCATGTAACCATCCTGTTATTCAAACATCCTTTATCCCTGTTACAAATTTCTTAATGACCTGGGGCCTCCCAAGTGCAAGGCAAAAGAGCATCCCATTCCTTCCTGGTGTCGTTATCATTAGTCTTGCCTCCCCAAAACTTTCCTGCCCAATGTTTGCGTATAAAAGGGAGTGTTTCAGCCTAAAATGAATGGTCTCTTCCCCTGATGCTGTCCAGTTGGGGATGTCAATTCATAAATGAACACAGAGGGGTTTACGGGTGGGAAAAAACCTAAAATTTAAACTAAAATTGTTACCAATCTGCAGTCCCAAATAATGTTCCTGATTTTTCTTTCCATCAGCAGATGACCCTTCGTTGTGTCTTCTGGAAGTGGGTTGTGGGTGGGGTCACTTCTCTCCCATTGGCAGCTGACCACTTCCAAGGGGCATTGGCAGCACTACTGGAGACTTTTCTGGTCACCAGGATTGACATCAAGTTCCTCTGTGTCATTCACTTTGAACACCACTGTTATCCACGGGAAGTTTCCCCACACTGTGGGCATACCAGGTTCCGGATTCACACCATCAGAGGAGTAGGCCTGCGATCCAAATGCCAGCCAAAGCAGCATATACAAGTGCATCATCTCAAGGTCTTCCAGTATCCATGCAATTGGTAATCTAAAACACAAAGCAAAACAAAACTTCTCCGCTCCTATATAGCGGGAGGTATACATTTAAACGTTTAACTAAACTTATTAACATGTACAGAGACCTATCTGGGCCTAAATCCCTCATCCCTCTCCTCCCCCCTTTTTCCCTTGGGACGGGGCTCTTTAACTCTTAATTGTGCTTTAAGCACCCACTTGGGGCTCAGCAAATTTATCAGCCCAAATTTGCTTAGGGCTTGCTGGGGCTGGACACCTGACCACTATTAATCTTGCGAATAAGCACATATTTCACTGGGAAGTGGGCAGTTTTCAGTAACACAGGAGACAATCCCACCAGATATTCCCAAGGCTGCAAAGCCCAAACTAGTGCCCAAATCTCCTTGTTCACAGGGAGTAAACCCCCTCTCTATTTTACTTAAAATTTTGGAGGCTTAAACCACAGGACGGAGGCCTGTTCCATGGTTCTAATTTAGCACAACTTTCATTCCCTTTTCTGTAGTTGCCAGCTATGGTCGCACCCGGGGTATAAAACTGGAGCCTAAATTAAGGCCTCCTTTAACTAAATCATGGCTTCGTGCTCCAGAGGTCCCCAATTCTGTTCCACCCCCTTCTTTAACAGTTCATGCAGGGGCTGCCTTCTTTGAAAATCCATGAGAGAAAGGATCTAAGAGCTGTAACATCTGTAATTTAGGAATCGGGTCCATTCTTTGTTGATCAGGAGAATGTTCTTTTCTGTCCTCAAAATCACTCCAAAATAATTCACTTGCTAGGAACACAGCTAGGCTTTCTTTTGGCTTAGATGTGATCTGGTCCTGGATTGCTAATTGGGATATATATACTTTAGTATGCTGCATTGCATTCAGTTTTTTCACTTTATTGACTTCCTCCCAGTTTTTAATATGGGATTCCCCCACACTGGGGCGTCTACGTGAGATGAAAGGTGGAATTTGTGTTGACGTGCTAATTTGACCTATATCTGACAGGCTGTATAGATGGATGTGGGGTTTCGATTTTGTAGCAATTACAGGATCCAGAGCCTAATATAGCCATGGATGGAAAAGGGAGGGACAGCTCCATCTCAGCATTCATTCATGTAAATATTTTATTTGTAACAGCATATGTGCTTTGCATGGCCTGGCTTATTAGAAATTGAATCCAAATAGATGCAAAGAAGCGCTATTAGGATGATTAAAGGAATGGAGAGCCTGTCTTAGGAGTGGAGTTGTTTAGTCTAGCCTAGCTTATTTAGCCTAGCAAAATGAAGGCTGAGAGGGGATATGATTGCTGTTTATAAATACATCATGGAGCTAAGAACTGGGGAGGGAGACATGCTCTTTGAGCTAAGGGACAATGCTGGCACAAGAAAAAATGGTATAACTGCCCATGAAAACATTTAGGCTGGAAATTAGAAGGTTTCTAACCATCAGAAGAGTGAGATTCTGAAACAGCTTCCCAGTAGAAGTAGTGGGGGCAAAATTTTAAGTTGGAGCTTGATGAATGTATGAATGGGATTTATATGACAGGGTTGCCTGCAATAGCAGGAGACTGGACTTCATGATACAGGAAGTCCTTTCTCATCCAATGTCCTATGTTCCTATAAAGGCATTATGGAATTGACTCAGATTTTAGAATCTAAACACCCACAAACCCACACAGTTCATCTGGTTGCTGATGTCTCTTTTGTTTGTTTGTTTTGTTTTAAAGGATATTGCTTTTCTGAAAATAGTGTTGGGGCATTTGGAATAGGAGTCCCCATGGCACATATATTCCTCTGAGCAGTGTGCTCATTGTTATCAAGTTTATTTTTTCCCAGAGCCTGAGTGGGACAGCTTCCCATTTATTCACGCCATTGGTGATTTGTGTAATTGCTAATATATTGTTAATACAGGTACAAATTCACAGAACAGGGAAATGTAGTTTTTCATTTGCTGCTATTGAATTTAGATATTTTATCCTGGGCGAGGATACCTCTGTTCTCCCTTACCTCTTCCTCATTGCAAATTATCCTAGTGCTTGTTTAGACATTATAGAAGTCTCACTTTACATGATGTGCACTTCTTTGCCAGATACAAAAAGGAGAGTTAAGGTGGACCCTACAGTATGAGATAGGACAATTTTTATTTGGTTTTGTCCAGTTTAGCAAAGTTCAGGTTCCAGAGAAATTAGGATCACTAAGGGTACATCTACACTACCCGCTGGATCGGTGAGTAGTAATTGATCTATTGGGGATTGATTTATTGCATCTAGTGTAGAAGCGATAAATCAATCCCCAATCGCTATACCGTCGACTCCGGAACTCCACCATGGTGAGAGGCAGAAGCGGAGTCGATGGGGGAGTGGCGGCTGTTGATCCCACGCCGCGAGGACACAGGAAGTAAGTGATTCTAAGTCAATCTAAGATACATCGACTTCAGTTACGCTATTCTTGTAGCTGAAGTTGCATATCTTAGATCGATCCCCCCCCCCCTGCCCCCAAGTGTAGATCAGGCCTAAGTATATGATTTTGGAGTATACAAAGCTGCTTGTATTCAAGTCAATGGGAGTTAAGAGAGCACATTCAAGGCCATAAAGTAGTCCAATACATTTACTTACTTATATTCTTGGTATTATAAGCCAGCTTTCTTTATTCTTTGAATGGTTTTCTCTGATTCCATTCCATTTATTTTCAGTGTGCCATTATGTTTATCTGTCTCTGTCCGTCCGTCTGTCCATCCATCCACCCTGCAAACCTGCTGAGAAGAGACAGTCCTGTGGCATATTAGTTCTGCCTTTAGATGCCCAGGTAGCAGATGTGGCCAGAGGTGCTATTAGTCAACACCATACCAGTGCTCTGCACTCTACATTGGCTGCTAGTTGAATTCAAGGTTCATTCCAAGTCCTTGTTCTCATCCGCAAAGCTCCTAATTAGCTAGAACCCATTTATCTCAGTGACTATCCTTTCTTTGTTCAACACCACATCTGCTATGCTCAGTAGGGACGCTTTAGTTGACAAAGTCCACATTTTCCTTTGTGATGGGTTGGGGTGTTAGGAAAGCAGCGTCCATTGGAAATCAGACTAAGGGCTTGTCTACACTTACAGAGTAGCTGTGCTGCCGTAGCACTTACTGAAGATGCTACCTACGCCAACGGGAGAGCTACGTCACCTGCTGGAGAGGCAGTAGCTATGTTGACGGGAGAAGCCCTCCCATCAGTATAGCGCTATCTACACTGGAGGTTAGGTCGGTATTACTAAGTGGCTCATGGATGTGGAAAATCCATACCCCCCTGAGAGACCTAGTTATACTGACATAAGTTTGTAGCATAGACCAGGGCTCAGGCAGACTCACTTCCTTCAGAGCATGATGCAAAAAAAATGCATGTGTAAAGCAAGCATTTCCCCAAGCAATTGTGTTGTACAACAGCTGAAACAAAAGGTATCAACCATGTATACCCACATCAGTTGTAAGAAGCTAGCATGAGGGAGAGGGAAGGAATGTTCTGCCTTTCAGAGGTTATAGTCTGTAAATAAAGACGCAGAAGACAATTAAAACAAAACAAAGCCCCAAAAAGAGGGGGGTAAGCGATAGTGTAAAGCCATCTTAAAACCCCCACTCAGAACTTAATTAAATTCAAGCATTATTGCTCTCTGTAGCCAACCGTTCATGGCACCAGAGGGCCACATCCAAAGTGTCAGCAATCTGGTCTTTTTCTTTTTACTGATGCAGGAAACATATGGCTAGCCATTAGCACCATCTGCTACGTGAGCGTCAGGAAAACGAAGTAGGGAAGATCCTTTAGGACATCAGCATTAAAATGAGAATCACCAGTTTCAGAGTTAAAAAGCTACCAGTCTAACAACCCAGTTTTCCAGCAGACAAAGGCTATTAGTGAAAAGAAGCAATCATCTACACTGCAAAAAAGGTGTGCTCTTAGGTTAGCTAACTTGTGCTAGCTAACTCAGGTTAAAAAATCAGTGAAGACACAGCAACTCTGCTATGAACTCGGAAAAGCAGTTCAAGTTAAAGCCTGGGGCTGAACGGAAGCCCCACTAACCGAAGTTAAAAGCAGAGTTGTTGTGTCTTCACTGCTATTTTAACCCAAAGTAGCTAATCAGGTTGGCTGTCATGAGTTAAGAACGCACCTTTCTTGCAGTATAGATGTACCAGACTCGTCTCCCCAGCCCTACCCAGTTCTTTCAATGTTTACTAGCACTCCTGTGAATGAGGAAGACATGGTGAAATGAAAGAGAAACCCAACTGTGTTTTGCAGCACAAGTGTACCTGGCTAGTAGTCAGCCTGTTTCACTCTATGAAATGGGGGTGTAACAGAGTGGTCTGTCCCTTTAAGGAGCAGGAGGGGTAGGGAGCTGTCAGCCCGGAACTGGAGAGTAGCCCAGGAAGCAGGTGGTAATGCAAAAATCCCGGGAAGTGGGTGGACGCAAGCCCACCCACTGCTAAAGGCCCTTCCCCCAGCCTAGCGGGAGAGACCACTGGACCCAGGGACCAACTGATTATGGGGGACAACTAATGAAAAACAGGGACGGGAGTGAGGGTCAAAGGTTCAAAATAAGGATACCGGATGAGGACACCGAGCAGAGAACCCCGGACAGCGCCCACTGCTCCTCAAAGCTGTCGAGGGAGCCAGCGGACGCTGCCCAGTGGAACAGGGCCTGGGATCAGCCAACCCAGCTGGGTTTGATTCTCAGCTGGGGGATAAAAATGAGGGCCCCAGCTCCATGAGAGAGATTGGGACCAGGAGAGGGCTGAGAACACAGTCTCCTGTGGCTTCAGTGGAAGGCTACGAGAAGGTAGTCAGGCCCGATGCGCACACATACGCCAGGCTGGGGAGGTCCAAGCCCTTTCGCTGCCAGAGGGCCCAAAGACTCAGTGAAGAATTTTTGTTGTTGTACTTTCCTTTGTTTGTGTGTTGATGACTATACAGAGCACTGTGGAAAGGGCTACTGCAGAGCTCCTCTCTGAATATGTATTATTTAATGCTGTTTCCAGGAGCATGTTCATCAGACATGGCTGCACTTGAGCCTGATTAGTGGTTTCATGGTTGCAGGCTACAGTATATGTAGAAAAATTGTATGTAATGTGAGGTAAGCTGAGAGTGGTCATTTGTACGTTGTTATTGGACTGGCATCCTTTGAAAGCGAAAGAAAAAATCCTGCGCGGGGGAGAGGGGTATGAGACTGCGGGCGAGTCCGCCCCAGGGCTGGGGCCTCCTGCAATTTTGGGGGCTGTGGGTCCCCCATGGAGGAAGCTGGGTGGAGCTGCAAACCCGTTATCCAGGCCAAGACAGTTCTGGTTAACTTATCTGCTGAAGCTCTCAGTTACCCACCCATGAACATCCCCACATTGCCAGACTTTCTAGCCCAGCACAAGGGCAGGTTCAAGCACCCCAATCTGGAAGCACTGCAACTCAGGGCCTGATATTTGAATGTGCATGTGAACTCATGTTCTAAAAGGGCACAATCCATCCTTAACCAAAGCAGAAAAGACTCTATGAGAAGCTGTTACTCACTAATTCAACTTGTCTCCATAATCCACCAGGATCCCTGGTATCTTAGAATATCTACTTACCCTTATGGGTCCCGCAATCCATTCTCTTCAAGAACATTTAGCAGTGATAATCACTTTCCATCTTCTGGTGGATAACTGTACAAAATTCACACATCCTGTCACAACTAGATTTCTGAAGGGGGTTCTCAGATCCTTCCCACCACTGGTGAAGTTTGGACCTCAATTTTCTTTTATTTTCACTCACTAAACCCCCCTTTGAGCCTCTATTCCAGTGGTCCCCAAACTGTGGGGCACTCCTGGGAGGAGAGGGGGGGAACAGGGGACAGCAGGGCCCGGGCCAGCCCACCAGCAGGTGCGGGGGAAGAGCACCATCCAGCCCCACTTTGACCCCAGCCGCGACTCAGCTCCTGGCCCAGGGGAGAGGGGAGTATGGTGTTGCAGACACATTCTATGACTGGTAAGGGGGTTGTGAGAGGAAAAGTTTGGGAACCACTGCTCTATAGTGTTCTGTGGCCCATCTGTCCATGAAGATGGCCTTTCTAATAGCCATAATGTCAGCCAGAAATCAGCGAGTTGGGAGTGCTCCTGGTGGAGCCACCATATATTATCTTCTATAAATAAAAGAGTCTCGTTATGCCCCATCCTAGATTCATTCCTAAAGTAGTTTCCGAGTTTCATATGAGGCAGGACATCCACTTCCCAGTATTTTTTCCAAAACCTCATGGCACAGATGAAAAAAGACAGCTGCATAGTCTAGCTGTCTGAAGGGCTTTGGCTTTTTATCTGCAAAGAACAAAGGATGTTAGAAAGACACCTAACCTATTTGTTTCCTTAAAGGGATCCAGGGCTCAAGCAGTATCTATGCAGAGATTTTCAAAATGGATCTCTGGTTGTATCACTCTTTGTTACCAGCTAGCTCATATCTCCCCACCCCTCCGGAGGGGAGAAGGGCTCATTCCCCAAATTACTTCAGCTGCATCTCTGAGAGATGTCCCTCTCCTAGAAATAGGAAGACAGTAGGGCAACTACTTGAAGCTCTTTGCATACCTTCACACGAGACATTACACTCTGGTCCAGTTACAGTCAGTCTCACTTCTGCATCCACACACTTCCTGTCTGACTACTGCTTGTTACCACACTTACCTATAGCTGGAGGTTCTTTGAGATGAGTTGTTTCTATGTGTATTCCACTGTCTGCTTGCAAAAAAAAATTCTGGACACAGCCACATGGTTCACATGTGTAACTCATGTGGAATACAGATAGGAACCACGCATCTCGAAGAACCTCCAGCTACAAGTAAGTAACCTCCATTTATTATATTATGAAGTATTATTTCATATAGAAATCTTTAGAATCCCAATTACTTCTCGGCTATGAAAATCTTTCACCTGCCATCTTTATGTTGTTTACATATATAATGCTAGCTGCCCATCTTTTTTATTACTGATAGTATGTCAGTGAATAGAGCATCTTAATTTTGAGTATCTAAATGTCAAACTTTCATCTATGTATTTAAGATCCATCTCTATAAATGTCTAGCAGATCATAAGCATCTTGTCTGTTGAAGGGTTAGAAACATTAATTAGAGAATCTAATCTCATTAAAGTTGCTCAGTGACAGTGAAATAATGTTAAGCATCTATCTGTCAAATATCTATCTGTTTTTTAATTCCTTAATCAAACCTTGCCTTGCCAAAATGTTTATTGATGATGAAAATTCTCAAAATGTAATTCCTTCACGTTCTCTGGTCATTATGGTTACAACAATATTAACATTTGTGTAATTAATTGTTCACATTTTGTTTTCTAAATTCATAATTTAGGGCCAGTTTGTGTCTGGCCCTCACATGGGTGTGCAGGGGAGTGTGAGTACATGTGAAGCCCACCATTCTTGCATACCCCATGCAATGCCCAATCACAACCAAGTCCTTCTGCCTGAGCAGGCAGGGATTGCTTCCTCAATGTGCCTTTAGAGAAACACTGCACCTCAAAGGTAGAGGACAAGATCATGCTCCTCTTTCCTTTCCTTCCTGTCTCTACCAATCTGCAGAGCGTCCTGGGTTCACCAGTTGGAGCAAGATGTGCTAACTGAGCCTGTTACCACAGCATATGCTCCGAAGAGAAAGCCCGAGTTGACAACTGGTGCCTCCACATAGTGGGGGGTCACCAGCTAAAGGGGAGGACACATGATCTCCCCATGTGTCTCCTCTCTGCCCCACCCCCAGCTCCTCCTCTACCCCTGGCACGTTTGGCTGCTCTCTCTGGCAGCTGGGTTTGGAGCAGGACGGAGCCACTCCCGGTTGCTGCTCCAGCTGCGTGGGAGAGAGCCTGGCTGGGGAGAGGCGGCAGTGGCAGCCCACTCCCTGCCTGGCCTCGGCTTCTGGGGACAAGGGACAAGCATGCCAGGGGAGGGAGGTGGGGCTCCAGCTCGCTCGGCCACTGTCCCTGGAAGCTGAGTCTGGATGGGAAGCAGCCCGCCACCGCAGCCAGGCTCTCTCCCTAGCAGCTGCTGCGGGCAGCGTCCCAGCATGGCCAGAGAAGCTCTGGCCCTGCTCCTTCCTCTCCCCGCCTGGGCAGCTGCTTTGGGGGGCACTTGACCCTGCATCCCCCCCCCGACACATCGCCTCTGTCAGGGTTACACACGTGAACAGATGTAAAACTGCCTTCACTGAACAAAGATGCTCCACCAGAGAAGTAGATTGCATCATGGAATGGGCCGCCTAAATACTCTGAGAGAACCTGGACAGTCTTTCAGTACAGGAAAGAAAAAACATTGACTGCACAGCCCTAGTTGTCACCTGCCACCACACGCTGGAACCCATGCAGTGTATCACCAAAAAATTACAACCCATGCTTCATGGGGACTGAATTCTGAAAGAAATCTTTCCTAAACCCCCTCTTCTGGCCTTCAAACAACTCCCCATCCTTTCCACACTCATCATCAGAAGCAAGCTCCCCATAGACCAGGATCCACCAACTCAAAGTGGCACCAGATCCTGCCAGAACAACAGATGTGAAACCTGCAGATATATCTCTATTGCTGCAATGATCAATAGTCTCCACAATATACCTTTCAAGATCCATGAGTCCCATACATGTCTATCACAACATGTGGTCTACCTCAACTAGGATATCATGCTCCAGCAACAATTATGTGGGTGAAACGAGACAATCACTATGCCCCTGAATGAACTCGCACAGAAAAATGATAAAAGATAAATACACCCTATCACCAGCGACCAACATTTTTCACAAAGCGATCACTCCATATCTAACCTTTCAGTTCTCAACCTCAAAGGATACTTGCACAACACCTTCAAAAGGCAAAGCTGAGAACCTAAATTCATAACTCTAATGAACATTAAAAAACATGGACTAAACAGAGACACTGGGTTTTATGGCTCATTTCAACAGTTTGTAACATACCCTAACTCTACTGCCTACTACTCTCTTTTGTCCTAGGACTGAAGAGGTGTTAACTGCCCATTTCATTTTAAGTAGAATCCAACAAATGTGTAAAACCCTTAACAATTGCTTAACAATCTGTCCTATTTTGTATATAGGTTGGACACTGGTTACCTTTTCTAGTCCTGAAGGAGAGTTATGTAACGCTCAAAAGCTTGTCTCTTCCAACAATAGAATTTGGTCCAATAAAAGATATTACCTCACCCGCCTTATTTCTCTCCTATCTGAGCCTGCAGGGGTCATTCTATTCTGGGAGGGTCATTCCACTCTGTGTGCAGATGAAATTGGCCATTACTGAATTTATTCTTTAGTACTTACATTGAGAACAAGTATTTAATAATAGACTCTTCAGTCTAATAGAGAAATGTATAACATGATCCTGTGGCTGAAAGTTGAAGCTAGACAAATTCAGACTAGAAATAAGGAGTTTAGCAGTGAGAGTTATTAACAATTTGCCAAGGGTCGTGGTTGATTCTCCGTCACTGATAATTTTAAAATACAGATTGGATGTTTTTCTAGCAGTTATTTTGGGGAAGTTCTGTGTCCTGTGTTATAGTGCTCAGACTAGATGATCATAGTGGTCCCTTTTGGCTTTGCACTTTATGAATCTGTTGAAGCAACTGGCACCCATTTGGAGCAGAGAGAGCTTTTCAAAGTGGTGTATGGAGTTACCATAATCAAATCTGGTTTTACAAATCTGGTTAAATTAGACAGAACTCAGTACACACCTTGCTGTGATTATGTATTTTTAACCTAAAGGGGTGTATCCTTTCTTGATGCTGGTGTAACTTCCATGAACATTAATAGAAATAAAACTTTAAAATTGGATGGGGGAAAGTATCTTTCAGTTGAAATGGATTATATTCTGAAAGTAACGAACTGCAGTACACTCTAGTTAAAAGAAATTTCTTCAAAATTTTTGTATATATTGCCAGGGAATTGTATATTACATATACTTTATGAAAAGAAGAGCTAATTCCATTGTGCACTGCTCACTAATTTAAGAGCCTGATTTTCTGCAGCCCTCTCCCCCCAGCTTCTGTTTTGGTAGGTGTAATGTCTGGGTCCAAAAGGTTGTAGGGCAGGAAGCCCCAGTCACCAATGAATATTTTTGTATTTTTAAAAAAAAATGGGAGATGTTTAAATTACATTTGGGTTTGGAATATTTCAGGTTTAAAACTGATCATTTCAAGTATTCTTTTAGTCACTACTAATCAGTATTGAAACAAGTCGCTTACTTTGGACTCCTACATGGCTAAGTGTCACGAATAATTACACTTTTCAGAAAAATAGCCACCTCTAGCACTAGACTCAAAAATGGGAAATGTCATTAAAAACTTTTAAAATAAATCAATTTAATAGTTTATTCAGGATGACAAGTACTTCTTTCCCTGTAGGCTTTCTTACTGCTAAGCTGAACAAAATGGGTGTAGTTTCCCTTTCGGCAGACTTCTCGCCATCGGCACTGGCGATCGTTCTACTTCTGGTGGTTGGACATTGATATATGTCTACGGAGAAGATGAGTACTTTCCAGCACTGACTATCCCTAGAATATACTGGAATATTATGTTAATTTCCAGGACAATCGTAAACATGCATGAAGATTTACATAAAAACGTATTAAGAACAGAAGACTCTATCTGGAAAGGAATATAAAGTATTGCTGAATTTTTAATAGTCGTGTGTTAGATGAAAATGCACTGCCTGGAGTGTCTGCCATTAAAATATGGATCTTTTTATTTAAAGGGACATTAACATTAATTTCTCCTGCCATGGGTTTTCTGCTCAGAACCTAACTCATAACTACTTATGGGCATTTCTGTCCAATATAGCAGAATGGAGCCAGATTTACAAATTCCCTCTTTTTTCACCCCCTCCTTTAAAAAAAAAAAACCACCTGAAAAATTCTTCTGCTGCCTAATTTACTGAAGAGGCCACACCCACACCTGTCTCTCGGCCTCCACAGAAGTGTGCAAATGTTGCCTCCTCTTTCTTTCCATAAGAGAGCCTTTTGCAAAGGATTCTTTACCCTATTTTTTTTAATTTCTCTCTGACAATTTTCTCCTTTTCCATTAATTTTGGTGCCCATCTGGAAAGAAGAAGGCGGTCTTCACCTTTCCTCTTTGAGGAAGCTTGGGGACTCCCCAAGCCTCCTGGTAGATCTGCAGCCCTTATTAGTGATTACACAGGATCGACAGCAATATTAAAGGATTTCTATGGCACTTCATTTCTGTGTTCAGAAAATGAATTTTGTATTTAGAACAGGAGTGCTTGGGAGATACCTTTAGGACCAGAGGCTTCCACTCCCTAGGACACCTTTCTTGCATGTTAGCTGCCTCTCATTTTGTTGTACAGTAGATCTGGGACACCACAGGGCGGGTTCAGCAAAGTGTTTTTAGGAATGAACAACTGGCCTTCCTTCCCTTCAGAATCATCATCCTGTGCTCCATATTTCCACTGCGAGGTATGTCCCTCTAGTCAGTGTTGGTAAATGGGTTCTTGAAATAAAAGAGACATTGTCACTTACCAGCTAATTCCTGTTCTTTTGAAGAGTCACCTCCATCAACCTGTCTAGCTGTCTGTCAGTAGCAGAGGAAGTTGTGGCCTCTTTGTAGCGATACTCTCAGTATTTTTGAAGAGGAGTGTTTTTGTCTTGCTCGTTCCTCCAGTCAGATAGCTCCTACCTAGTTATATTTGCTATTCTTATTAACCTTTGAGTTGAATATTTTTCAATACCTTTTGGGGCTTTGAAATTTATCTTTTTCTAAGCCTTCCAGTGGGTGGCTCCTCTTTGATGTCACCTACATTGCTCCAGTGCTGGCTTAGCAGAGAGGAATCCACTAGCAGGGTGTCTAATGCTCCTGCCAAAGTATCGGAATGTTTTGTTACTTTGGAATTACTTGAAACATACTGAGAATGATCCTGGATTTAAAAAATAAATTGCTAAACATGGAAAATTTTGTTCTTATTTTTTTTATTGATGCACATTTCACAGTGATGAAAAACTGAGACAAAGAGATCTATTGTTTGTGCTATCTTTGCTGCAACATCTCCATACTTATGACAGAAAATCTTGAAAACACGGAAATAAATATTGTCTTGCCTTTAAGAATTTGCATAAGTTTTCCTACTAAAAATATTAACTTACCATGGCTTTATTTACTGAAAAATGTAATGATATATTTGTTTTTAGTAGAACAAATAAGGACATTAAGGCTCTGATTCTCCACAGCCTTGAACTTTTTCATCATTTACATTTGTGAAGAATGAGTGCAAAGTCGGTGCAAAATGTATCAGTATAGTGTCATTTTTTCATCCATTTCATATGCTCAAGGTGAGGATCCCATGGCTCTTGGTTCTCTTTCAATTTGACCTGACAGTTTGTATTAAGCATGGTATGCAAGTAGTTGAATACTTCTGATATTGAAAGAAAACATGCAACAGTAAGAAGCTGTGAGAATCAAACTGCGTTGACTGTGTGGTGATGGCTTTATTGTTAAACCAGTTCATTTACAGTTGTAAGTAAACTTGACTTCAATACACAGCAGATTGTGGACTATCCTATACAGTCACATGCATGTTTGGGGAGGTAGATTTGCCTGGATAGTTGTAATGTGCTATTGTTGTAGTCTTGTCCATGAGAAGAGGACTTCAGTATATTTTAAGGCTAAAAGGAATCATCGTGTTCATCTAGTCTGATTTCCTGCATAACACAGGCCAAAGAACCTCACCCAGACTTGAAACATGGTCATTTACACTTTCCACCAAATCATTCTTATTTATACTCCAGCTTGCTGTATCTAGGGTATTTTTAAAGTTTAAAGTTTTCTTCATGGTCATCACTGATAAATGTGTCCTTTCAAAGGACTGAAATTAGAAGGTGAGTGAACATTTCTCTCTTCTTCCATCCTCTCTTTCAGTAACAGGCATGCTGATTATAGTGCAGCAACAGCTGCGTGATAGTTAAGGTTGCGTGACAGTGTTCTCTTTAACAGGAGTTTTAAACCTACATGTAAAAACCTCACTGAAATGGTAAAAACCAAAACATGAACTATAAACTTTGAGTGTTTAATTTTTTCAAGGTGGTTTCATGAAAAATGATTGATATCGGAAGAATAAGAGTTTAAAAATCATCGCTTTGTGTGATTTCCATTCCCCCTTCCACTGGATTGTCTCATTTTACTTTGTACCTCTTTTGCAAGAAAGCTAAAACACTCTGCGACCTGCCCTTTTGGCTACAGTGTTGTTCCTCGTGCTGTTTCCTAGAATATCAGTTACAATTGGGTTGTGGATTTTTTGGAGAGTATTATATATAGTTTGTAGCCATAACGAAAAATAGGTGCATATATGGTGAACCTTCTGAATTTGATGACATATTTGCTGCAGTGCAAATGCCGAGAGAGAAAGAGACTTACTGATTGACTGACTGACTCTCCCACTCCCACATACCCTGTAGCCTAGGGTACAGCTCCTGAGCTGGGAAAGAGGAGACCAGGAGTGGAAATCTCACCTCTTCTAAGTGTAATACCCATGCAAGTCACTGCCCTTAAGTTGACTACCTCAATGTAGAAGACAGTTAGAGAAGAGCTGCAGAACATTCTTCCCTTGTAAAATAAGTTAACTGAGAGCTTATGCATGGTCACTGTAGCTGTAAAACCCAGGTCTCTAATATTACACCTGATCTTATCTAGGATTGCCAGGTGTCCGGTTTTCGACCAGAACACCGGGTTGAAAAGGGACCCTGGTGGCCCTGGTCAGCACTGCTGACTGGTCCGTTAAAAATCTGGTTGGTGTGGGGCTGGCAGGCTCCCTACCTGGCTCTGTGTGGCCCCCAGGAAGCTGCCAGCATGTCCCTCCAGCTCCTAGGCATAGGAGCAGCTACGGAGACTCCGTGCGTTGCCCCTGCCCTGAGCACTGGCTCTGTAGCTCCCATTGGCCAGGAATCGCGACCAATGGGAGCTGTGGGGGCGGTGCCTGTGGGTGGGGCCAGCTCGCAGAACTACCTGGCCGCCCCAATGCCTAGGAGCCGGAGAGACATGCTGGCCGCTTCCTGGGAGCCACCTGAGGTAAGCACCACTTGGAATCTGCACTCCTCACCCCCTTCCCGCACCCCAACCTCCTGCCCCAGCGCTGACCCTCTCCTACACTCTGAACCCCTCAGCCCCAGCTGGGAGCCCCCTCCTTCACACCAGAGCCTGCACCCCCAGTCACAGTCTTCACACACACACACCCGTACCCCATCACCCTACCCCAGCTCGGTGAAAATGGGCGAGTAAGTGAGGGTGGGGGAGAGCGAGCAACGGAGGGAGGGGGAATGTAGTGAGCCGGTGATGGGGTCTCAGAGAAGGGGGGGCAGGGGTGGGGCCTTGGGGAGGGGGAGAAGCAGGGGTGGGGCAAGGGTTTTGTGCGATTAGAAAGTTGGTAACCCTACTTATTCTCTGCAGCACCCTACCTTCCAGAGTGATGAAGTCAGTTTTAGTTATGCCAACTCTATCTGCTATAAACTACACTCCTCTCCCAGAGCCAGAGTCCAGGATTCCTGATCAGCAGTATTCTACTCCTGGCTAGTAAATATTTGTGTAACCTGCTGGAAAAGTGTGTGTTTGTCATGTTAAGGCAAAATAACTTTCCTAATGCATGGAATGTGGGACAGTCAGATGTGCTGATCTGTCAGTACAAGTGATAGAAAAGTACGTGGGGTTTTCTATTAGAGTGCAAGTCTGATGAAGTTGAGTACATAATGCTTTCTGGTATTTGCTGGAGATGGAAGTGAAAGCATTGTGGAGCACTGGTGTGTTGGAGACCATATGAAGGGAGAAAGGAAAGCACACATCTTTCCCTTTAACTACTTATTTCCATGCTTTTCAAGTTTGATGAGATATGTCTTGCTGCAACCTTTACTGTCACTAAATGTGGTTATTGTTTAACAATAAAAACTAGATTCTAAGAAGGAAAATGTTCCATTGGTATAACTGAGGATTAATGCACCAGTCACACATCACCAGCAGCTAGTCAGATGGCTCCTACAAAGTGATAACTTTATTTCAGCAATGTAGATTTAGGTATTTTCTCAACAGACAATGTGGTAAATAATTAGTAACTTTTAGCAGAGCCTCACAACCCTATGCCATGGAGTTCAAAGTTAGTGCTAAAAAAATAATTAAGGACTAAAGAACCTAAGTCAGTGATGCTCCAAAAAGCTATCCACCAATTACCGGTAAGTGATTTTGAATAAATAATGAACTTTGTCTCTGCTATCTGATGTGGTGATCTTTATTTTTATATCCTGCTGTCCATAGAATATCACCTCCAGATTTAACAAAGGAAAAAGAGGTTTGAATGCACAACTGGGATAAGCAAGTGATGACTTTAACTTACACAGCTTTTGAAACTACTGATTTGGTCCAGTTGATACCAGAGAAGTACTTTCTTACACATAAAATATTTCTCTTAATAGAGAGTCTACTTTAAGAGACTTGTTACCATGACCTTTTCCCATTGTGTTGTCACCCATGCACTTAGTATCGTTTCATGCCCTGGACACTTGAAGTGAGAGCCCTAACCTGTTATCAGATGGTAGTACTGGTCATGACATGAAATGTATGTCTAGTTATGGCACATTACACAATGACACCTGACAGCAGCTAAGCTAGCAGGAGGCTGTTCCAAGCAAGAAGTCTCTAGGTATATTCAAAAGCAGCTTACATGGGCAATGATGCTAGAATAACACTGAATCATTTTATATTGGTAGAAACTGCACTATTGTCTTTGAAGTGTGTAGCTTCCAGCTAAAGATGAACAGAACTGGATTAAATGATCTAACCTCCAAAGTAATGTACAGTGCATTTCCTTGCTCCTAAAGTGCTGGGATTGACTACTTGGTTCAATTTATAATTCCACTTGAAAAACTGGCCATCTCTCCCAATACCTTTTGACAAAATTCTGTTTATCAATGGGGGTTGGTAGAATGGCCCTTTGATTCTGAATTCCAACATTTGATAAACATTAAATCTTGAGTACAAGTTAAAGTTCTCCTAGTTTACATTGTTTTAATTTATGTAATTAATGCCTTCACAGCAAATAACTCAAGGCCTCACTGCACTTAACTTTACAGGGCTCAGTTGTAAAAATAAATGTTTCTTATTTTCTTAAAATTTCTTTTTACCAATAGACCAGAGTTTGTAGGGGAAGGTATGACTGACTGCAGCTAATGAGAACCTAGTCATCACCTGTCCCTTGGCCCTTGTGCTTCAATCATGACCTATTTTGGAATGAATTTTGCTGATTTTTTTTATTTGGGGCTTATGTCCAGATAAGTGTCTTCTATCTAATGTCACAGCTGGAATAAAAATATAATTCTATTAAGAGATATAGGCCAAGATTTTCAAAGATAAGTGCTTACAGCTAGGCTCCGAAACCTTTATTTGGGAAATTAATAAGTGGCCTGATTATCAAAGGCTCTAGACACCTATCACTCCTATTGAACTTAATGGAGCTGCTCGGTGCCCAGCACCTTTGAAAATAAGGCTGCATTATTAGGTGCCCAAACATGGATTTAGAGCCTAATTTTAGGCACCCATTTTTTACAACTTGGCTACCGTAAATTCAGGTTTTAGCAGGACAAGCAGTAGGAGAATTATAAGCAGAAAACATGAACAAGTCTAAATACAATGGAGATCACACTGCAAAGGTAAAAATAACTTCCTGGTACTCTTCCAGACCTGAATTTTATATTGTAAGCCCATCTCTAAGTATAAGAAGTGAGGCAAAGGATTTAAAAGTATAAAGCAAGGTGTACATAAGTACACATGAGGGGATATAGTTCTGATAATATGTAGATACAATTTTTTCCAGCTGAACTCAAATCATGTTATACTGTCAAGATAGTATTTGACTATGCACAAACCTAACCTACTGCAATGGCAATTTTATTCTCCATGGTACAACTCTAATCAGCCATGATATTTCAAAACAAGACAATTTGTTTTGCTGTAAATAGAAAAAGAATTACACAAATGTGACTCTCTGCTTTACTATCCTGGAAACCTCATAGATTATATGAAATGTTTGTTATGTGGCACTCCAGAGGGAACATACAGAAAGAAGAAATGGTGTTTAATTTGGCTTCTTGCTATGTTTACCTCCATCTGATGTGGGAATAAATTGTCATTTATGCAGTTTAATAGCATTTTTATACCACTTAAAATTTGTGAAATGCAGGTTTGATTAATCTCACCACATTTCTCAGAGCTTCCTTGGGGTTAGAAGACCTGAAAGGCGATGCTGTAACTATCTGAGAGAGAAGAAGTAAGAAATAACATTTACATCTTAAGGAAAGGGCATGCCATTTACTGAATGTAACATATGGAGCATCAAAAATGTGTTTAAAAATATTTTGGCTTCTGAATGTATATTTATAACGTGTTTGTTTGTTTGTATTATGGGAGCATTAACAATGTGGTAGGTGCTGCCTGTACAAGTAAGAGACAGACCAGCTTACAATCTGAGAAGACAAGCAACTGATGAAGGGTAGGGCAGCAGTATACAGCATACAATCAGTTTTAAAAATATTTATATATATTATTGGCTAACCACAGCTCAGCTGTGCATCTACCTACCTGTTATAGTTGGCTTTGTAACTGTCAAGGGAGAAGTAAATCTTGGGGGATTTCAAGGTTGGATAAAAGTGAGTCTTGGGGGACCGAAGAGCTCAGTGTAAGCTCGAAAGCTTCTCTCGCTCACCAACAAAAGTTGGTCCAATAAAAGATATTACCTAACCCACCTTGTGTCTCTCGGGAGACCATAAAGACTTGTTCAGGGAAAGGCATTCCATACTCATGGAGTGGCCTGGAAGAAAACATGGAGAAAATTAGGGGGAAAGTAAACATGTGGTCATTTGAGGCAGGTATCTTGATCTTTGGCTGTCTTTCTCCTTTATGGATGTAAGTTTTTCATGCATTCCCAGTTACACTCTGTGGCTCTTCAGTCTACAAGCTTTCCTTTTCGTTTCTTTGTTTGAACTCTGCCTCCTGCCATTCAGCTGATGTAGAGCCCAATGACAGAGTAACAAATATGGAACTGCTGCACATTGGGCAGAACACAGAAAGCCAGTGCAGAGGGGAACTCCTCCTCATGTAAGCTGCAGAACTGTTTTCCACCCTGGTTTCACAGAGTGAAGAGTTGGCAGTGAACAATACATCCTCATTACATGGATCCATGGTATATGGTGGCTGCAGGTCTGTGAGCTGCATCAGTAGCCACAGAGTGATTTGGCAATTTCTCTGCTGTCTGAAAGGGGTGGTTCTACCATCCACAAAGCACCCATGTAAAAAGGCCTTTTACTCAGGTTGTGCATGGGAGGAAGTATTTGCCACCATATGTCAGCTAATTTTTAAAATTTGCTATGCTCTCTGTCGGTTCCTCCCCCACAATTTTGTATGCTATCAATTACAGAATTGGGTCTTTTGTGTGTACCAATAACTTTATATCAAACCTGCCTGACCTGGACCTTTATCAAATGTATTTTCTGTACAGGGTATGTACACAGACCAGATAAATTGACGGCAATTTACATGGCATTTGCAATGTGGAGTTTCTGAAAAATTAATTATATCCTGTATACGGGTATATGTATATGCTTTAAAAGTAGAGTAGTGCAATGAGGACAGATAAACTTTTCAAGTGTAGCTTTAAACTTAAGATTCTCTTCACAGCAATCAGGGGTCTGAAACTACCATGCTTACTCAGCCTAATCTCCCACTGATTGTAATTGGTATTATTGCCTGAGTAGCGCTGGTCTGGAGCCCAAATAAACTGCCAACAGGCACAGCTATATGCCAGACTGTATCAACCAATGAAAATATAATTGAGGTGTTAAGATGGTTTGCAATCCATAAAGCATGCATGCCTAGTGGTGCCCTTGAGCATATGTAATAATTGGGGTGGGGGGGAACCAGTTCATGGAACATTAAGGCTTTGATTTAAACCAACAAAAATTAAAGAGGAAAAAAGCCTTTGGAATTAAGGCTCTGAAAGCAACCTTGCCTCTACTTCCTTGTGTGTATGCATTATCCTCGTGATCATGTAATGAAAGACCATAATAGAAGGCTATTACAGAAGAATATTCAGTCCTCTTGACATCCCCAAACTTTCCCAAAGCTAATATGATTTTGAGAAATATATTCATTTCTGTATAACAATGAGTACAATAGTAAAGAAATTATAAACTGGCTTTAGAGAATTTACAAGTGGTCTACAGTGGAAATAATCTAGTTTAGTTGTTTCCCTTATCACCCAGAAAAGCTGTTTCTGACATCTCTCCAAGAAGTATTGTTTATTTGACTGATAGATGGGAGTAATCTAATAACTCTGGAAAGCACCTGTAATATAAATGAAAGGAATTGCTCTTAAAACCTTACCTTTGAGAATGTTGAAAGGTTTACAATGGCAGCATATCAAAATAAGTAGGACATTCATATAATAAACTTTTTTTTTCTAGAGCTGGATGAATTTGAGAAAAACTGTCTCGATCGTAGATGAGTGAGTATATATTGTAAGAGGAAAGTAAACGAGTCAATGGAGAGAAAAAGTTAACATGCAAAAGTGTTATCTGAGATTTACAAATAATCAGTAAGTCCAAAAGTCGGTTGGGGAAAAATCGGTTATTTGTGATGATGGGATCCTTTTGAGAACCTGTCATTACTCCATTTGTATTCTCTTCTATGTGGTGTTTTTGATGTAAAGAAACAATTTAAAACATTTTGTTGGGGTTCAATCAGAATTTTCAGTCAGAATACTGGGTCTCATGCTCTGAGCATAAAAGCATTTAAACATGCTGTGAAACATTTTTCCCTTGCTTATACCCAGGGAGTACAAGTGAGTAGGGTTGCATGGATGTAAGCAAGCACAACATTTAGCTGTGTTCGTGTGCTGATTTGGTGCGTGATGTATGCTTTCCATTCTACGGCCACTGTCACACAGCCTCTAAATTGTATCATAATTCCATATTAACAAACCAAAGCAAATCTGCTATATTTATTAACATTGAAAGAAATGGGACAAATGCAATGTTTTTTTGTGATTGAATGTATTCTACCTGTAAAATGAAATGGCAACCAAATATGTATCTATTTTTCCTCTATTTTGCTTTGTATGCTTTTCCATAACAATTTTGCTGTGCATTGGTTTTTCATAACAAGAACATTCCACATTTCTTGGCACTACTTCACCAATTTTAGGCAATAGTTCCTTTTCCAAGTAGAAGTTAGCCAATAGTCTAGCAGCTACTAATTAATGTGAGATTATTTCCTTTTGTGAGACCATTTCCACTAAGAATTCCAGGAAGAATTACCAAACAGTCATTTGGTAATAAAAGACCAAGTACCAACATTTGCTAGAGTTTGTATTTGACAAACAATTATCTTCAGGAATAAGAATTATTTTGACTTGTAAAACTAGTTAAAGCTGCGAGAAGCTCCCATTTTTAGAATATTTTCTGTATTAGCTACTTTTACGACTGGCTGCTAATTTCAAATTTTCTGTAGGTGACATTAATCACAGGATACCTTTAATGTGCTACTGCACATCCTGAACAAGTACAATTAACTATACTAAGATTCCATATGGAATGATTTTAAATGGTTGATTCCTATGTGAATATTAATTTTTTTCACAAAGGAACAGATGTTCACTTCTCTTATTTGAATTCATTTTTTCCAGCATATACTGTATGGTATTGAAGTAAAGCTCTCATATCATAACCAAATGCCCACAGAGTAGAGTTCTTTTGTTGCTTTTGTTTTTTTGGCTCTAGCTATTTACTAAGCTACGTTACTAATGTAGTCCCTTGTGTTCTGTTTCATTCCTAATGGGATTCAAAATTATACAATTAATATGAACATTTTCATATTTAGATGAATCATCATGTGGCTTCACTGAGTGCAGAAGGCGAGTTGTTAGGAAGATGCATCAAGTAATGTTCTGATTTAAAGCAAATGGTACAGCTTGTTCTTTACAAAACCTACATTGTATTTGTTTGAAAAGGCCAGTCAGGGCCTGAAGGATATTGAGAGTGCCCTTTTGAGAAGTTCAGTTACACTCTTATCCAAGATGACACACAATGGTTCAAAAAAGGCTAGAATGTTATTTAAGGAAGTTGACTTTGTTACTTCTCACTTTCTCTATACAGCCATGAAAATCTATTTTCTATCATTTCTTTTCAGTAGAATGCAAGAGACTCAGAAAGTTCAGTGCCTTTGAATGGAGACTGTTGTTTTGCCCTTGAGCAAATCATAATAAAAAATGATATTCTGTATATTAGTAGTTCCTTTCATCTGAATCGTTTAAACCATTTTACAAACATTAAAGAATCTTCACAACAGACATGTGATATAGGTAAATATCAGTAACCCAATTTTACAGAGAGGTAAATGTAAGCAGAGAGAATGGGGTTGGGTTTCATTTCATTATTCCAACAGAGAATTAAAGTGAGCACCCTTAAGAAAAGAGCGCAATATGGTGTAACAGAGTCTTTGGTGGTTCATCCCTCAGAGGGTGGGAGGACCTGACCCACTTGTCTACACGGAGTGATCCTAGCGCAGGCCCCACTTCCTTACTATTTGCGAGGGCAGGGGCTCTGCCCTTGTGAACATTCATCTGGTCTCTCTGGATGGGGGATCAAAATAAAAGTCACAAACCTCACTGCATTCAGAGAGACTTCCTCCCTGTGGTCCAGCAAAGAGGGGGGCAAAGCCAATGATCCAGCACCAACATTGGGGGGTTTGGGGCAATTGCTCTCACTGGGCCTTTGAGTCAGGCCCGGCCTGTCCACCTTACCACTGGAGTCTGCTGTACTCTCCTCAGGGTCAGGGTGAAGGTCTGCTGACTAGGAGTTCCCTCCGCAGCTTTAGGAGTAACTCCTGTAGTCTGCTACTTAGGTCAATCCTACTTCTCTCCCACACCCTCTGACTGCAGCTTCCTCCCTTTTAAGGGCCTCCTCCCTGTCATACAAGATTGACAGAGCCAGAGGGGCAGGGGTAAGCCTACCTCCTAGGCATCTCTGGCACCTTTCTCATCTGTGTGGGGTCAATACACCTCATCACATGTGGTTATGAATATTCTGGTATTACATTTTGTAGGTTTTTTCATATTGTCAGTTGGTTAAGATGTAAACAGAATTGTTCCATCTGTTTAGTCTTGCAATAACTAATGTCCGGAAGTACTCCCCACAGGAACATTAGGCAGAGGCAACGTCAACTCTTCTCCTAGAATGGGACAAGCCAAAAGAGAAACTGTTTGTTTTTGTACTCAGTCTTTGATCTAGTACAATTGTCAGCTCAGAACCTTGTTATCTTAAGTTATATTCAGGGGTGAAAGTAACTTAAAGGACTTACCATTACGCAGGGCGGCTGGGGTCCTGGGCAAGGTGTGGAGGTGGCTTTGGGCCTCCGGAAGGGGTGGGGCCTCTGGTGGAAGGGGCAGGGCTGGTGCCAGACTCCCCCAGCCAGCCCTTCAGTGCTGCCTGGCCTGCGCTGCCTGGGGCTCTGGCAGTGATTTAAAGGACCCAAGGCTCTGGCCACTGGTGCTGTAGCGGCAGTGGTGGCTGTGAGCCCCGGGCCCTTTAAATCGCTGCCGGAGCCCCAGGGTAGCGGCAGCCAGGAGACCCGAGCCCCGACGGCGATTTAAAGGGCCTGGGGCTCCCGCTGCTACCCGCTTTTAAATCACCTGACCCCAGGGCAGCTGCCCCTTTTGCCCTTCCCCCACATCAGCGGCCCTGCCAGTACGGTCAGCTGTGTTCCGGCAGCCACTTTCTTACTTTCACTTCTGGATATATTGTAATAGAAGAGAGGGGAGGACACTGCCTGCAGAAAGCAGCAGTAAAGATGACCAGACTTAAAAATACAAAATTCAGGCATAAGATAATACCATCAGCAGCTTAGGAGGATAGCTATTGATTAACAGATGGTTACCCTTCAACCTTCCATTCCCACAGCAAAACCATCAGAAAGGTGGAGAAAACCAGATTCCATCAATAGCTAACCTCTATGAGGATTCTAGCCTTTTCACATTCAGCCTTAAGAAAAGGTCATGGAATGGAGATGGCATTGATAAATCACCTCTTTATGGCCACGGAAAGAAGACAAATTGCAGTTCTTATACTGCTGGCTCTATCATCCACCTCTTAATTCAGTTAGTTGTACAGTTTTGCTAACTTGTATACGGGACCTAGCAAGGGAGGATGAAGGTGCAGCATCAAGCTGGCATCAACCGTTCTTTTCAGAAAGAGCCCAGTGAATCATGCTGGGCAACTAGTGGTGCTTTCCCCAAGTCCCTGATACGGGAAGTTCCCCAGGGCACAGTCTTGTTGCCTCTTCTTTTCAATACATACTATGAATGAAGACTCTAGAAAGGTTGTAAGACAATATAGCCTCCGGTGCCATAAAAACGTAGTCATCAAGATGTCACGCTGACTGTGAGACTCTAGTTTATAGATGGAAAACAGCTGACTCATGCTTGATCCCGGTAAAAACAATGTTATGTTTGTATGAAGAGGGAAACACTTTAGGGAGCTAGCTAATACGTTATTCTCACCCTTACCAAACACATTGGCTCACCAGTCAGAGTCCTGCATAACCTTTCTCCAAAAAAAAGAAGGTTGAAGGAAAACCCAGGATCATTTTAATTGATGGAAGAAGATGAAATGGACAAAAGAAATCTCCAGGTGAGAGCTGTGGAAGGAATTAAGAGGATTAGTGTCCTTTATGGACAAACCTGTTGTACTCCTTCATTTCATATTTAGTGCCTCTAGTGGATACTGCAGTAATGGATGTCTTAGAAATGCCTAATAGATTTTAAAGGGTCAAGTTCCAGTTGGGAGATGGCTGTAATCCTGTCAAATGCCTCGAATGAAAGTCAAATCCTAAATTCAGGTTACTTGTGACCTTACCTTAACCCTCAGTTCAAATACAGGCAATGGTTGGCATTAAAAATAAATGTAACAATGATCCTAAAAGTAGCTGAATTTAAACAATAATTAAAACAAATATATTTCGGTTCATAAAACAATACCCAGAAAACTGTTGGCAAAATGTGAAAATACAGAAGCTATTGATTCAGTTTGGCCAGATACACAGTATTTTAATGTATAGTCACTTCAGATTCTGAAACAGATAGAAACTGCCTCAGTATTGAGCTTTTCACTTTTTTCCTATTTGCTTTCTGTGAATAAAAGTGTTCACCAGTAAAATGCTTAAGTAATTCTTCATTTAAAATAGGTTTTCTGGACATCAGTAAATATTTTCTTTTAACCAGAAAAGGTTTTAATTACCAGTCAAAAGATTTTATGAACAGTGTTCAGCATAGCAGATTATTAAAACATTTCATTTTGGTTTTGATTTCACTTGAGCTATTAACATTTTTTAAAACAAGTGAAGTATAAATTACAGATCTACATTAGAAGAGACTGGTTAATTGAATAAAGCAGTATTTTGCAATGGTTCCAAAATTCTGACCAGATAAGGCCTAATAATGCAATTTAGGAAAGAAATTATGAAGATACCTTTAAATAGTTATAGAAGGTGATCAATGTGCATTACATGCTTTGCAAAATTTGTGCCACAATGCTGAAAAAATTGGTTTTAATTCTCAGTATTTGAAGAAAATGCAAGTTCAAATAACTGCAACAATGTTTGAAAATCGAGAATTTCTTTACCCAATGTTAAATAATGTAAAGAGTATGTTTCCCTTCTTTTTGTTATGTGAGAGGTGGAGATTGGAACATAATGTAGGATAGTGTTCATTACTGTTCCTTTTTTAAAAAAAACTGATTGCATAGTTTTTGGATGAAGCTGCAGAATTACATTCCAAAGCTTCCACTCTCACCCAAAGGAATGATCTACCCAGGGTAAAACAGACCATGAAAGGATTCCATTGGTATTGTGGCAACATTGCAAGACTACTCACATGATTAGTCTGCAGAAGAGAAGAATGAGGGGGGATTTGATAGCTGCTTTCAACTACCTGAAGGGGGGTTCCAAAGGGGATGGATCTAGACTGTTCTCTGTGGTACCAGATGACAGAACAAGGAGTAATGGTCTCAAGTTGCAGTGGGGGAGTGTGACAGGTTGGATCACAGAAACCCCCTTGGGGTTGCCAACTGATGTGCTGAGACTACTTCCGCCCCTACTTTCCCTGCCAGCTTGGGACTCCAGCACCCTGTCTTGTTGAGCCAGACATGCCAGTCTGCTCCAACACAGACCCAAGGTCTGAACCACGTGCCCCAAAGCTGCAGACTTAACTGAAAGCAGTTTAAGAAATGTTCCTATCTTTAACACTCAGATGCCCAACTCCCAATGGGGTCCAAACCCCAAATAAATCCATTTTACCCTGTATAAAGCTTATAAATTGTCCGCCCTCTATAACACTGATAGAGAGATATGCACAGCTGTTTCCGCCCCACACACACACCAGATATTAATACATACTTTGGGTTAATTAATAAGTAAAAAGTGATTTTATTAAATACAGAAAGTAGGATTTAAGTGGTCCCAAGTAGTAACAGACAGAACAAAGTGAATCACCAAGCAAAATAAAATAGAACATGCAAGTCTACGTCTAAGAAAACTGAATACAGATAAAAACCTCACCCAGTAAGCTTCCTTTTACAGACTAGTCTCTTTCTAGTCTGGGTTCAGCAGTCACTCACACCCCCTGTAATTACTGTCCTTTGTTCCAGTTTCTTTCAGGTATCGTTGGGGGTGGAGAGACTATCTCTTGAGCAAGCTGAAGACAAAATGGAGGGGTCTCCCCGGGGTTTAAACAGACTTTCTCTTGTGGGCTGATACCCCTGTGTAGAATCCAGCTACAAAATAGAATTTTGGAGTCACATGGGCCAGTCACATGTCCATGCATGACTGAGTTTCTTACCAGCCAAGCCACATTCCTGCAAAAGCTCAGATGTGGATTGGCGTCTTCAAGTTCATTGATGATTGGGTGGTTCTTGATTGGGCACTTAATTTGCATATTCATTTCTCCAGAAGCTGACCAAAGGCTTTACAAAGGCTACTCAAAAATCAAGCAAGTACACAGCCAATATTCATAACTTTTGAATACAAAAATGATACATGCATATGAGTAGGATGAATAGATTCAGTAGATCATAACCTTCACAGAGATGTGTTACATGGCATATGTAGCATGAAACATATTTCAGTTATGTCATGGGTTGAAATATACATTCATTAGCATATTTCCATAAAGCCTTATGGGGGCACCATCACAGGGAGGTTTAGGTTGGATATTAGAAGAAACTTTTTCACTAGGAGGATGGTGAAGCACTGGAATGGGTTATCTAGGCGGTGGTGGAATCCCCTTCCTTAGAGGTTTTTAAGGTCAGGCTTGACAAAGCCCTGGCTGGGATGATTTAGTTGGGGATTGGTCCTGCTTTGAGTAGGGGGTTGGACTAGATGACCTCCTGAGGTCCCTTCCAACCCTGATATTCTATGATTCTGTGATTCTCTATATCCTGGGATAGTGGATTAAGGGAAAAAATGAAGTATGAGTAATTTCAAGGTGAAATTATTCTTAAAAATAGAATTTAAATTATATGTGCTTTTTGCAGAGGAGGACAATTTGGATTTTAGTTTAAGGGCTTTATCCTTTAGGCTCTTACTACCAACCATATTCCCATCCTGAATGGTGCTATTGAATAAGTACTATGCCCAGTAGTAAGTTTGTTTTCACTTGAGCAGTTGAGTGCTCAGCACTTTTGCAAATTTGGCCACATCACTTAGGAGCCTGAGCTGGACTGTTTTGAAAATCTCTAGATTTCTAAATAACAGATATTGGGTGCTGAGCACCTTGGAAAATCTGACCTTAACAAAACCAAATACTTTCCCCTGTTTATGTAGGAACTACTGTGTTTTTGTGTTCTTTTGATACAGAGCCAGCTGCTGGAATACTAATTAACATACAAAATATCATAGCTGTGCTGACATCAGTTAAAGTGCTTATATGTGAAGAGGGAGGTAAAAAAAAGATGCCATGTTAATTTCAGTCTCTCTTAAAAGGATATAAAGGAAATCTGCGATGGCTAATGCAAATAAATAAAAATTCATCCTTTAGAAAGGGTAGATCAAACCATTAACAGTACTATTAAAACACGAAAAACTGGATTAATACTACCTTTCCTTTAATACAGCAAATCCCCTGAGTGCAGCGTTTATAGGATTATGAATGTCATAATCCTATAAAACACACTGTAATGTATTACAAAAATTTCTTTTTAAATTAAAGAATTACAAGAAGTTTTTACAGATCTTGGATGATGAATAACTCAATGGCCTATTTGTCCCAGTTCTGCCACGTCTCTGTATGTACATTAAACAGAAAGCAAGCATAAGATTATGTTCTGATCCAGTACAAGTTTCCAGGCAAGGGGCTATCAGAATTATTGAAATTCCTTATGCTATGTAGAAGCAGCTCAAAAATCTTCCCTATGCTGTTCTAATTGTGATTTCTTGTATCTGGCAGCCTTTTATCTGGCTTTCTGCTAGCAACTGTAGCAATTGAATCTGCTTATGTTAACTCCAATACCAGCTTTATTATTTGGAGTTGTATGAAAAATAATGAGCCTGTTATTTGCTACTGAATCCCAATTAAAAATGAAAAGTGAAAATAATAACCATACAGAGTGCAGTTGAAGGCACCGAGCTTTCCACCAACATGAAATTAGAGAAATTATGCTTTCATAATCAAAGAAAAAAGAATCAAGGAATAAAGCATTCAGGAGCTTTTGACTAAACAGCATCCTATAAGATGCTGAGTTAAAAACTGACTGATGCTGCTTGTGTCCATTACCAGAGATGGAAAAGATGTATCAAATAGAGCCCCCACCCTTTGCCTTGACAAGATGTTTTGGGAAAGAAGCCCGAACTGGGGTTGAATGTTTCGGACCCACCTACAGCTTTCCTGCCACATGTGTAGATGTAAACTGCCTGACAGAATTTAGGCCTCTGTGTTTTAAATCAAACCTGTTTGAGATATGGGAATTTAAATAATGTATTTGAAATTATGGCAGTAATTTGCTCTGGACTCTGACTTTATAATGTATGCCAAATTCGTGCCCGGAGCAAATTTTACAGCTCAATTTTCTTTTCTCAGGCTGTTGAAGAGGGTGTGCGTAGGGGGCTGAGGTTTAGAGGTGGTTATATTTATGGGGAGTCCTTTTGTACTACATGTTTTTAATTCATGGAGCAGGTGCCCAGGAAATATGCGGTGGATCTATAGATATTTTTATAAATGTGAATAAATAAAAATATTATAAAATCCAAAAGCCCTGATGGATAGGGATCTACTGTAACAGTAAAGGGGGAAAACTTTTTCCATCGCTTTTCTTTCTTGTGCAGTATTTTTATTATTTCCCCAAAGTATGCAGTTTACAGATGTCTATTGCCTGAAACCATCATTTTTATGTATAACTACTTAATGTTAATTAGTGTTCATGAAAGATGCCAGATTGACATCTCTGATACATGTTTATCCTCAGAATAGGTATAGTCCAGGCAGCAGTGAGCTGGAAGGAATGTTTATTGCAGTTAGAAGGTGGTTCAAACTTTGCTCTCCTGTGGTACTTTGGCCTCTCTGCAAGAAGAATGCCAAATTGTGTGCCATTTTTTGTAACATGGTTGTTATATTCCCAAACCAGGGATTGTTTTAAAACTGGGGTTTTATTAACATTAATATTTTTTAAAATGTAGATTGTATGAGCCCCCCACCATCTCAGTCTCACAGGATACAACAACCCTCCTGCGATCCCTTCTTGCTTCTCCACTCGGTTCCCTTTGATCTCTTCAGCTCCAAACCCTAGAAGGGACAGGACTCAACCTTAAAGGAACAATTCCTCAATATCGTGGACCAAATACCCCTTTAAAGACTTCCAAACAGAGACACGAGGAGACGGCTTCAAATGTGGGAATAAAGAACACTACCAGTCACAGGCCTGGAAAAGTCCACACCCCTGAGCGACACAATTAAACCAACCTAATCCCCAGTGTAGACTGTGCTAGGTTGATGAGAAAATTCTCCAGTCGAGCTAGGGAGGTGGATTAGCTACACTAACAGGAAAAGCTCTCCCATCAGCACAGGTAGTGCCTTCATTGAAGCGCTACAGTAGTGCAGATGTGGCAGCTGTAGCTCACGAAAGCTCATGCTCAAATAAATTGGTTCGTCTCTAAGGTGCCACAAGTCCTCCTTTTCTTTTTGCGAATACAGACTAACACGGCTGTTACTCTGAAACCTGTGTTTTAAGTGTAGATAAGTCCACAATGTCAGGCAGGAAAATCACAAGAGAGCAGAGACAAAGCTGAGAGATCTGCATCTAATTTACCAGGAACCGCTTACGTTTGCTATCTTGTGAATTTCACCAAAAACCAAACAAATGCAGCTTGTAGGAGGCCCACACCAGCTCAGTCTCACTGGGAACTGGACTGAGACCCACAAATATTTCACATAGGCCACCAAACAGTCATCACATGGTAATGCCTTTCGCTCACTACTGGCTTCATTGCATAAACTCTTCTCAGTTATGTGGAATAGTTGATCGTTGTAATGCAGGGGTTTGTAGATGGATACTACTGACCTCAGCTGGATGGAATATGTTTCAAACTTGTTCAGATTACTCTGATTTCACTGAGTTCATGAAGCAGCTCTTATGGTTAATTAGGCAGAGACTTGTGAGTCTGGAGCAAAGTAGATGAAGTACAGGGAATAAAATTATGTGAATAACTCATGGTTGGACAGTACCAAAACCCTGAATCCCAGTAACTCTAAGCTTTGGGGAAGTTCAGACATGGATTTGACTTGAGTGTGATTTTATTCATAACTGTAGCTTCTTTGGTCTCTATGTGACTATGGATCGCTACCAAGTTAGCACAAACATTGGTATTTCCACTTCTAAGGACAGAATGCAGTAGAGTCTGTCTTCTTCTTGATGTATAAATACTAATTAAATGTATTTCTAAGGGTTGCAGAAAGAGCATATCTTCAAACAAATATTGACTATCTAATGATATCACCAGAACTAGCAGCCTTCTGCTAGTGACAAACACCATACATTCATGTACAGTATGTATAGGAAAATTAAAGGGATACTATCAACTTATTTTGTTAATTGACTCATTAAAAAAAATCCAGCTTCTGATAAGCACCCATTATTCTAATTCTTATTATTCATTTATGTTGTAGTAGTACCTAAGGACTCCAACTAGAGTTTAGGGCCCCGTTTTTTCAGGTACAGTACAAACAAGGGAAAGACAGTCCCTGTCTCAGAGGGCTCACAATCTAGAATTTCGTCCTCGCATCAGATGAATAAACACAAAGGGGGCTGTAGGCATGAGGTCACAGTAGCACTAAAAACATATACATTTACAGAAACTAGTAGTTAAAGTAGTCATAGGTGTCCACCAGTCTAGTCAGTGCCAGATGTTGGTGATTATACTCATCACATCAAGGGGGTGTTTTTAGAGGGGGATTTAAAAGAGGATAAGATGCGGTGGATTTTCAGATTTCCTGGGGAGTTCTTCCCAAGTATATGAGGCATCATGGACAAAAGCATGAATGTGCTTGTGGCAAAAGGTGGATGGACCAACTTGTGTGGTCCAATAAAAGACATTACCTCACCTACCTTATCTCTAATATCCTGGGACTAACATGGCTGCAACAATGCTGCATACAACTTGTGGAAAAAAAGTAGACAAGTTGGCAATCCAGGCTGCTGACGTTAGCAGGAAGAAGGTGGGAGCCAACATTATGAAAATAAATTAGGTTTGGATGTCCTGATATTTTTTTTTAGTTCCTTAGGTGTGGGTTTCTTTGTGGGTTTTTTGTTTTTTTGTTGCGGGTTTTTTTGGTCATACTTTCTGCTCCTTTGTTATTGTTAGCAAGGGAGAAACTGACTATATAGGGAAAACAGTGAAAGTGACTGTGCACAAAGGGCTTTCAAATGTCAGAGAATTTTGTTTCATTAACTTGTTTGTTAGTCTTGCTAGCTTTTAACTGTAACTACAGTAGGTACAATGTTTTCAGACAGGAATGTGATTTTCCAGTTGACAGTATAATGTTGAAATTGTTTAAGCAGATCCTTAACAGTATTAAATGTGTCTGCTCATTTAAATGAGAAGGGAATGAAGAAACCCAATTTTTTAATAGTTAGTTTGAGTCATGCGTAATCCCTCCAAAACTTATTCTGAGCATGCAATTGCCACACCAGTCTCTCCACTCTCCTGCTGTACTAGGAAACCTCGCAGCTAGAACATTCTCAGGGAAGCATAGCAGCTCAGACAGGGCAAGTGATTCCTTAGGGTGAAATCTCTGACTTATCTGAATAGCACATGCCTAGAATTGAAATGTATGTGAGTTATGGTAGATAACCTAATAGGATTTAGTTTATAATATGCTGTATTTGTGCATGAAGTGTCTCTACAAGGAAATGTGCTGTACGTGGCAATGCAAAATATTGTAAATTGTTACAGAAATTTCTTTGAAGTTCATGTTTAAGGGAAATGTATACATGCAATGACATTGACCGCAGTATGAAGGGACAGCACAAGGCCTAGGCACCACATAAATCCTTCTATTTTGAAGAGATAAATGGGATTGAGTTAGTGTATTGGACTCACACTGAATGATGCAGTGAAATGCTGTTTAAACCTGCTGGCAAATATCAAATTACACATTCAGGTTGGAGAAAAGTCCTGACTGGATACCACATTTGATTATTCACAATGTAAACCATTCACATGATTGCTCTCTGGCCAGAGTAGACTCCCAAACCTGTAGGAGACAGAAAACTGATTCAGAGCATGATACTTTTAGGAGAAGCTCTGGGGTCTGCTTCACTTTATAAAAGCTCAAACAACTGTTTGCTGTTGCAGCACAACAGAACTTGCCGGTTATGTCACACAGCTGTGCTGTAATGTTATTCTTGAGACTTCTGAGAATCATGGTGCAGTATTGTGCAGTTTCTTTTCACAAACTGCAAAGCAATTTCCTGGAGGACTTTTGGGAGCCAGAATTATTGACAATGACAAACAACATGGAGAAACAAGCAACCATTTAGAATGATGGGCAGGCAACAAAGTACCAGCTCTGCGTTAGTGCCTTAGGATGCATGTGTATGCATGCAAGGACTCTGCTACTTTCCATATTAATGTAGTGCACTAAATGATGAGGTGCAGATCTCAAGCGGGCTCTTAATTGTTCTGATTTTTAAAGGAAAAAGAAATCCGGCTACCTTTGGATTAGATTTTGTAACTGGATCTGCCTAGGTGCACCCATGTGGACCCTCCTGGCCATCATTGGGTATTTGCAAGAGTAAAATTGGGCATCTGCATGCAGGTGCATGATCTAGCCCTTTGTTTCTAAACCATTGCTGGGAAACAACAAAATCTTATCAAGGTTGCTTTAAAAACTTCAGGTTCAGGTAACCACCACAGATAAAAGAGCATCTGAATCCGTGCAAGGTGTGCTTTCATATTGCTTTGATATGCAGTCTTAACCAAAATGATTATAAAAATACAATTGAGCCATGCAAAGAATTCTTAAGTGTAAAATCAAGAAGCATGAATTGATTTAAATAGCAGGGTCGCAGGAAAATTTGATTTAAACCATTGATTTTAATCTTGTTTTCTATTTGTACATTTTTGTTTTTTCCCCTAAAGAAAGGTTCATTCTCATTGTTTGGTATAACTATTCAGACATGATGAGTTGCAACTAAATATAGCCTTTACACTAAATTTGGTGGTAGTTTTTTGCTAGCAGGCAGGATATGCTCTCTAAACACATTCATTTAAGTAATTATATATCTTAACATACAGATTCTTAATTCTGTTCAGATTCTAATTTTTTGTTATGTTAGAAAATGATGAATGAAGCATTTCTCATGCATTAAGTTTTTTTTACTAATGATTTGTGTAAGCTACATTTGGATGGAAATTGGGATTGAATTACACTGCACAAAAATATTTTAATTCTTTTAATTAAAACTATTTTAGATGTGCTGGACATATAAGAAAAAAGTATGTTTATCAAAACATGTTTCGTATTTAAAACTAATTGTTTTATTAAACAAAGGAAGTGTTAGCTATTGTAGCTGGTGAATTGATGGTATCTGTTTCTGGTCACCATGTACCAGATTTTCAAAGGTAGGTGCCTCGTGGGATTTTCAGAAGAGCCTAACTCCCATTGAAATGGGGTAGACACCTAACCTTCTTATGTACTTCTGAAAATTCCACTAGGCGCCTAGCTGTATCTTTAGATGTCTGACATGTATGTGAATCTGGTCCCTTGTCTTTTGAGTTTTTAGAATTCGTAGATCTCATCCTCTCCAGTAGCGCAAATAGATTTTAACTCTTACCAGTATGGTACTGACACCCCGACCCCGGCCCCCCTCACAAAAAATGTTCCATGACTAGAGCCCTGCACAGATACAAATGTATACCTGCGGATGCAGATATCTGTGGATAGAAATCAGTATCTGCTGAATTGCAGGGCTCTCCCAGGAACCGCAGGGGCGAAAGGAGCAGAACGTGGGGCCACCGTTCCCAGGAGCCAGCGCCTCACGCCAGCAGCTCCTCCGTCATGGCTGTACCGCCCCCACCCTCTGCTCCCCCAGCTCTTCCATGCAGCTCTGTCTCCTGTCTGGAGTCTGTGTAGCCCCGGCAGAAGACGGGGCTGGGGGCTGTTGTACTGTCCTCCAGTGGGGCTGTACAGACCCCAGACAGGAGATGCAGCTGAGGAGAACGGTTGGGTTGGGAGCGGGGCAGGGGGCAGTACAGCCACGCTGGAGCAGCTGCCGGCATGGGGCACTGGCTCCTGGGAGTGGTAGCCCCACGTTCTGCTCCTTTCACCCCTGCAGTTCCTGGGAGAGCCCTGCGGTTCTGAAAATGTGTCTTTCTGGTACAGCGTACTGGCAATAAATGTCTTAATGGTATGGTGTACCTGACTGTACCGGCTTACTTGCACCACTGATCCTCTCCCATCTGGTTTTTAGTCATAGTGTGGAAGAGAAAAACAAGCTTTCCTGCTTTTTCAACTCCCCAATCAGTTTCTCAACTTTGAAAAAACTAGATCCAATGAAGAAAATAGTCTCTCTGCACTAGAGCTGGCCAGAAGATGAAACCCTTCCCTTTAAAAAAAAAAAATCACAGTTTCGGAGGGAAAAAATTGTTCCAAACCTGGACAAAAAGTCAAACTCTGAAGCTGTTTGCGGGAGGGGATTTCAAGACAAAAGACCTGTTAGTGTCTTCATAATTACTCTTTTACCAAATACATTCAGAACCAGGCTTTTTGTGCTTAAACCTTCTTGCAGTTTTATTGTATTATATCAGATGCTGATGCAAGTGCTTGAATAATGAAGCTCCCTTTGTTTTTTGGGTTTTCTTTTTAGTTTGTTTTTCATACCTGATTTGCTGGCCGTGAACTTTACTTTAACCGAGGCATCTTGGAGTCTCTTTGAGTGAATATTAATGTTTATAAATCGGTAAGGGTTTAGTGGTCTTCAAGCATGTGGTATCATATTAGGCTACTTGCAACAAGCTATATGTACAGTACACCCTCACAATGCTGCCCGTCATTATTACAAATCTTCGGTGATAGCAAACTGGATCCCTGATCCCAACTATAGTAGAGTATAGTACTGTAAGAAAAGAAAAGAAAAAAAGGATGTTGCACATGTGTGCACAAATTTTTATCCAGCTTGGGTTTAGCCCAAGGGCAGAAACTCCGAGTGGGTCCACACCCTTCCTCCTGCCTCCTAGGGCTGAAGCTGAAGGCTGAGGCCCAGTGGTGGTGCTGCTGCGGGGCTGACAGCGCAAAGCCCCTCTGCGTGGGGCTGAAGTCATGAAGGTTACCTAAATTCTCCCTCCCTGGCCAACTTGTAGCCTTAATCATTGTTGTTATTATTAATCAATTAATTTAGCTAAGGCCTTTTCCAAGGCAACTTTGTTAACTTACTCCAGCAGTTTGATTGTTCTTTCCCTATAACAACCCCTGGCTATAATGAATAAAAGGCTTGGATCCCAATAGGTTTGTTATAGCGAGGGTGTACTGTATGTCCCTATCAAACGGTCTGATTAATATTACTTTGATTTCAGATTTTCTTCTGACACAGAAAAAGACAAAACCTGAGGAGTCATCCTGGGAGTTAAAAAGGTTAATGTTGTTGATAGAAGGAGAAGGATTTGTCCTTTGAAGTCTGAAGGCCAGATTTTAATTTCACTTTACAGTGTCGAGACCCCTGTAACTCTGTTATCTTGGTGGTGACTTCAGTGCCGTTATTTTGGACATACACTGGTTTAACTGAGATCAGACTCTGGCAATGGATGCCTGTATAACAAGGTGTAACAGAGGGAACTCAGTGCTGAAACAACCCTGGCAATCTGCTGCAAAACTGCATTTGTCCCTGCCTCAGTTTCCCTTAGTTGATACAGAGATGGAACGTATATTCCTGAATTTTCATCTATAACTCTGGCTGAGTTACTTGTCTCTCTCCCTTTTCAGGAGTGAAAGGAGTCTGACCCACCCAAGTTCCACTGGCCCCTTTAGTGGACTTGTACTCAGTAATCTTTGGAGTTTGGGCCTTTGTCTCAGCAACTTTTCTAATCCTTTTTCTGGTGCTGCCCCTTATTCAGGTTTCTTCCCTTCTTTCTCCAACTGGGCAGAAATAACTCAGGCACTTGTTTGTTTAAATCTCCTACTGCTTCCCTGGGCTGCTTCCTACCTTGGGGCTTTGCAGGTACCTTCTGCCTGATAATCTTCTCTGATCCCTTCTGGCACACAATTGGTTTCTCTGGGCAGCGTCCTCCAGCCTGACCCTGTGGAGCTCCCTTCACTGTGACTCTCTGTCTCTCTCACAGCTACCCTGTTGTGGCCGGACTGCAGCTTTTATTGTGCCTGCTGTGGTCAGACTGCCTAGAGGCTGCAGCTGGGATGGTGGTTGCTCCCTTTTTTAATCCTTTAGTGTCAATTCCTTTGTAGGGTCCATACACCAACCGCATCACATAAGGGAAGCCTCAACTTCTTGAAATTATGGCTCTCACAACATTGTTTTTCAAACACTATTGTGCCTGCCAGATAACATCCAATCTCTGATGCAGGCCCCGTGCACACGTTGTTGACTTAAGCACTCACTTGATTTTTTTATCAGCATCAGGCACCCAGATAACATGGTGGTAAGTGCAATCTATATCCCTAGACAGATTTAGATAGATTTATAAATTCTCCAACATTTATTTTCACTTCTAACCTAGGAACTGAGGATAATGAGTTAATTTTACAGTCTTTATTTATTTATTAGTATGACAGGGTGAACTAGGCCAAGAGGTCTTCTGCTGGAGGCCTCAAGGTCCTGCCCTACCCCATCCCAGAGAGGAGCAGAAGAGAAGTCCTTCAAGCAGCCTAGAGTGATTGTGGGCAAGCAGCCAATGAGGGGGAGCTGCAGGGAGCAGCCAATCTGGGCCCAGCAGACTCAACATAAAGGAGCTTCAGGGCCAGAGTCAGTCAGCTGGTGCCTGGAGCTGGAGGAGTGAGAACTGTGTTCCTGGCTGGCTGAAGGAGCAGAGGACCACAGACAGATCAATTGCTGGCAGGGACCAGGGGAGCAAGAGACAGCTCCTGGCTGCCTGCAGGGACTGAGTAAGGACTGAGTGCAGGGAGCCATTGAAAAGTTGATACTGAGAGCAAAGTCAATCCCATTGATCAATGGACATAAGCTTTGCATACACTATGGCTAGCTCCATCCAATAGAATCTGGGCCATGCTATCATGTGAAAGTAGGCAGCAAAGGTGCAGGTAATGGTTGATTTCAGAGGATGGCCATAATGTAATAAGATGTTTAGTGCACAGACAGTGTTCTCATCTACAATACATGGAAATCTGCAAAATCTTGTGCCTTGAATAATACAGAGCAATATCATTATTCTCTAGTTGCAGCACTGACCACCTTCACTTTCTACACCTCCAGTTAATTAACATCTTTTAGAATGACTGTTCTTGCTTAACTAATTTAAATATTTTGGTTTTAGTTTTTAATGTTCCCAGTGTCTATTAAAAAAAGGAATAGCAACCCGATTGAGGATATTTTCTGCGTTCACAGGTCTGTTCTTGAGACTTTGAGCCTGGTTCTCATTAACATTAAAGCCACTTTACAGCACTCTGAAATGAAAAGGTGCCATAGAATGGGATTATATTTGCACCCAGTTTGAGACAAGAGCACAAGACAAGAGCAATGTTGGACTGCTTAGTGTAAATGGGCATCATGCTGTTTGTGTGTAGTCAGCCAAATTCATGGGTGCGTTATCAGTGCCTATCTTGATGCACATAGTATTTCTCATAATCAATTTATGACTTTCATATACAAAACAATAAAATACCTTGAGGTGAAGGCACTTACCTGGAGTAACTGGCTGGCAAACTCAAAGAAAAAGTGTATCTCATCTCAGGAGGCAGAACATGGATAAGGTAACTCCCTAGATCAACCAAAAAGAAAAGGAGGACTTGTGGCACCTTAGAGACTAACAAATTTATTTGAGCATAAGCTTTCATGAGCTACAGCTCACTTCATCGGATGCATTCAGTGGAAAATACAGTGGGGAGATTTATATACACAGAGAACATGAAACAATGGGTGTTACCATACACACTGTAACGAGAGTGATCACTTAAGGTGAGTTGTTACCAGCAGGAGAGCGGGGGCGGGGGGGGGGGATCTTTTGTAGTGATAATCAAGGTGGGCCATTTCCAGCAGTTGACAAGAACGTCTGAGGAACAAGGCTGTAGTTTTTATTCAAATCAGTGCCAGAGAAGTCCCACTGCTGATTCAAAGGGGGCAAAAGGTGATAGTAACCGTCAATGAAGTGGGGTCATACGTGTGTCTGTATGTTAGACATAGAAGATGTGATCCTGTGTGGTGCTAAGTGCTCTCAACTCACACTGAAGTCAGTGAGAACTGAGGCTGCTCAGCATGGAGCAGGCTTCAGCTGAAGGGCAGTGTCGGTGTTTCCAAAAAATGGAAATACGTTTTATTGCTCTACAGCCTCCACCCCCATCACTGTGAGAATCTTTGCAATGAATTCGGTGCTCAGAGTAAGCAGGAGTTGATCTCCTGCACTTCTTTCCCAGTAGGAGCTTGGTAGCATACTGCACTCAGTCTTATTGTTTCACTGGAAGAAGAAAATAATGCAAAGATTAAAACAGAAGGTAAAAGGAAATAAATCATGAAAAAAGCAGAGGCTGTTTAATTTAAGAGCCTGTTCATACTGTACATTACCCGCTAAGCACTGCTCACTTCCTCTCAGGCCAATTTTGTATAGTTAATCACTATTTTGCTCCCTCTTCGTGCATTATACGTCTGGTATTTAAATGGGTCTCTGCAGTGGATATCCCACTGTTCGTTCCAGAAGTGAGTGAGTGGCATTCAAAGCTGATACTACAGTCACACGTGAACAGGGTGGCCTGGAGATAGTATAGAACAGGGGTCGGCAACCTTTCAGAAGTGGCAGCCGTGTTAGTCTGTATTTGCAAAAGGAAAAGGAGTACTTGTGGCACCTTAGAGACCAACCAGTTTATTTGAGCATAGGCTTTTGTGAGCTACAGATCACTTCATCGGATGCATTCAGTGGAAAATACAGTGGGGAGATTTAGATACATAGAGAACATGAAACAATGGGTGTTACCATACACATTGTAACCAGAGTGATCACTTAAGGTGAGCTATTACCAGCAGGAGAGTGGGGGTAGGGGTGGGGTGTAGTGATTATCACTAGAGCTAGAATGAGGGAGGGGGCTCAGGGTTGGGGTTTGGGTGTGGAGTGCTTACCTGGGCAGCTCCCATTTGGTGCGAGGGATGCAGGTGGGGGTGGGGGAGGGTGCAGGATCTCCCATTTGGTCTCAGGATGGGGGTGGAAATGTGGGGGGTGCAGGAGTCAGGGCATGGGGTGTGGAGCAGCTGGGTATGGGTGGGGGTACTGAAGTCAAGGCTGGGGTCGTGGGGAGGTGCAGAGATCAGGGCAGAGGGCTGGGGTGTGGAGGGGTGCAGGGGTCAGTGCAGAGGGCTGGGTGTGCAGGGGTCAGGGCAGAGGGGTGGGGGCGTGCAGGGGTCAGGGCAGAGGGCTGGGGTCGTGGGGGGGTGCAGGGGTCAGGGCAGGAGGCTGGGGTGTGTGTGGGAGGGTGCAGGGGTCAGGGCAGGGAGCTGAGTTGTGTGTGGGGGGGTGCAGGGGTCCAGGCAGAGGGCTGGGAGTCGTGGGGTTCCTCCCAGCCCCCTTCCCAGAGCGGCTCCCAGCAGGGGGCTGGAGGGGATATGCTCTGATTCCAACCCCCTTCCCCACCTCTTTCCACCTCCTCTCCAGAGCAGCGAGTGGGCTGTGGCTCCGCTTCTCCTCCTCCCTCGGAAGCGCCATCAGCTGATCGGCGGCCGGGAGAGGAGGAGGGGCAGGAACCCAGCACGCTGGGGGAAGAGGCGGGGGAGGGGGGAGCTTGCCTGCTCTGCAGCAGCAGCCGGCGTGGGGCGGCGGGAGCGGAGAAGAGTGGGCCGGGGCAGGCAGGATTTTTAATGGCACGCTGCTGCCTGCCGGGGTCCTGGCCTGGGTTCGGCAGCGGGCTGAGTGGGACTCGGCAGGCAGCAGGGTGCCATTAAAAATCAGCTCGCGTGCCGTCTTTGGCATGCATGCCATAGGTTGCCGACCCCTGGTATAGAACATTAGAGTGCACCCAGCACATCCCCAAAGGCTGCTTGTTAGAGTCTGTTCCCTGCTCTTTTCCTCATCAGTGGACCATCACATAGGATCCTAAACTGAATTCCCTTGGGGTCTCCTGAGCTGCGATGAAGCACTTATGAGCTCGTGGTGTTTAGTTAAAATATCAATTGTAATGAAAAGCAATGAAATATTGGGAAAGTGTGAATGAGGGAAGCGTTAGCTATCCCATGGGTATATCCTTCAACAGCAATGCTAAAGTAAAGATCTCTTACAAAGCTGTCATCATCTGCTCTTTGGATACAATTTCATTTAGTTCATGAATATAGATGGCTAATTCCCTGGGGCAATTGATTCTATTAATACAAAGCATATGTACAGCCACTACTAATAGCCGGATTCATGGTAACTATTGGATTGTATTCACTGAAGGGAAATGGAAAGCGCAGAAGTAAAGGATGCTGATAATAGGATTCCCAAGATTGCACTTGTTTTGCTTTAGTAAATGGAGGGCTTTTGAAGAGAATGATGACTAATTTATGCACAGTTGATTTTTGAATCCCTCCATCCCATCTTATTCTAGAGGCAGTAAGGGAGACTGGTTTTACTAGGGAGATAGCAATTTACATAATGAAATTGAAGTCAGTGGGACTACTCTCATGCTTAGAGGTAAGCATGCATGTAAATGTGTTCAGTGTCTGACTGACCACAAGGGAACAGTTAAACTGGCATACAGAAAGTCAACTGGAAAATGGAGGAAAAAATCATGTTTTCCTCCATTAGTTTTCCACTAGAGTAAACTTAGGTACTATCTGCAGTGGTAATAGTAACTTTTTATGTAGACTTGTAATTTTAGGTGGTATCCCTTTAACAGTTTTGTTTTTGGAGTAAAATCTTTAAAAACCACCTCGTTCTACAGTTTCCTCTGAATTCAGATCTCAAAATTAGGATTAAATCCAAGATAGCCTGATATTTTAAAGTGTCTGCACTTGGCACCTGCTTGCAACCTCACCTGGCTTGTTTGCTGATGGCAGTGTCCCCCTGGAGAATCAACAGATCTCCAGCTCAAATTTTCATGCTGACTGCCAGCCATCTTGAAAAAAAAGGCCTTTAAATGGCCAGTGAGAAGGGACCACCACATCATCAAATGAACTATCTGAGTCCCTGTTGCCCTCAGAAACGCCTAGCTCATATTAAATATTAATACTGTTTAAAAATTACTCTAGACTTTGAATGAAGCAGCATTCCAGACTTGCACTGAAGATGCATGTGAAATCCTTTACTTTAGAGATGTATGTAAGCTTTTTTAACCCCCTTACACAAACTTTCTACTTGTAAAATCAAACTGAAAAATAAAATACACCCCCTTTTGTGTCCTATAATTAATACACATTTGTAAAATGAGAATTGTTGATATAGCAAGAACAGTAAACGGTGTTTGTCTTATTGTAAAAAGAACAATATAACTGTATCAGCAAACAATGATTGCAGTATAAGGTAAGGAGGTAGTAAAACTTGATTGGCAATAATCTCAGCTTCTACTGACTCTATCTTGTATCAACAACGAGCATAGCAGAATCTGTCCCTACTCAGTTTGATTACATTGCAAATGTTTTTAGGGTTTAGAACACACAGCCACCTTAGAATTCCAGTATTTCACATTTGGGATCCTCCCATCTGATCCTATATGCCCTAATGATTGATGATGGCACTTTCCTTAATTTTTCTACAGGTGTTCTGCTTGCCTGCAGCAGAGTCCCCTGGCAATCTGAGGAATGGATTGCCTGTTCTCTGGTCCAAAGCTTAAAAAGAAAACTTTTCAGGTCATCTTTTCAATTTACCTTTCCAAAGCAAAATTACTATCTAGAGTATATTCTCAAGTGCTATGTCCAGTCTAGTTGTAAATTACTCAAGTGATAGTGTTACTATCATTTCTCTTGGGAAACTGTTCCATTCTAATAGACTTCACTGGGAAGAAATATTTCTTGATCTTTGAGAAAAATGTTCCTTTGCTCAATTTCATCCCAACATCGTTATACCAATTGTTGCATCCTATACAATTGTTTTCCCTCCTCAGTGTTCTGACCCCTCAAAGACAAGAAGGTTGTGGTCAGTTCTACTTTAATCATTATTTCAATTTTTTTTCTTCTAAATAAAGCCTTTCCTAATGCTCTTTACTATTTGGACTTTCTTCCAGTTTGTCAATATTTTCATGTTACTGACACGTGGTGTGGTGCATGCACTGTAGTGATCTAGGCCTGGTCTCGCTAATCCGATAGAGAGAAGAAATAGCTCCTCCTTGCTGTATGGCATGTGTCACGGTTCCTCCCCCACTCTGAACTCTAGGGTACAGATGTGGGGACCTGCATGAAAAACCTCCTAAGCTTATCTTTACCAGCTTAGGTCAAAACTTCCCCAAGGTACAAAATATTACACCTTGGACTGGCCGCTACCACCACCAAACTAATACTGGTTACTGGGGAAGAGCTGTTTGGACGCGTCCTTCCCCCCAAAATACTTCCCAAAACCTTGCACCCCACTTCCTGGACAAGGTTTGGTAAAAAGCCTCACCAATTTGCCTAGGTGACTACAGACCCAGACCCTTGGATCTTAAGAATAATGAACAATCCTCCCAACACTTGCACCCCCCCTTTCCTGGGAAATGTTGGATAAAAAGCCTCACCAATTTGCATAGGTGACCACAGACCCAAACCCTTGGATCTGAGAACAATGAAAAAGCATTCAGTGTTTTACAAGAAGATTTTTAATAAAAAATAGAAGTAAATAGAAATAAAGAAATCCCCCCTGTAAAATCAGGATGGTAGATATCTTGCAGGGTAATTAGATTCAAAAACATAGAGAACCCCTCTAGGCAAAACCTTAAGTTACAAAAAAGATACACAGACAGAAATAGTTATTCTATTCAGCACAATTCTTTTCTCAGCCATTTAAATAAATCATAATCTAACACATACCTAGCTAGATTACTTACTAAAAGTTGTAAGACTCCATTCCTGTTCTGTCCCTGGCCAAGACGACTACAGACAGACACAGACCCTTTGTTTCTCTCCCTCCTCCCAGCTTTTGAAAGTATCTTGTCTCCTCATTGGTCATTTTGGTCAGGTGCCAGCGAGGTTACCTTTAGCTTCTTAACCCTTTACAGGTGAGAGGAGCTTTCCCCTGGCCAGGAGGGATTTCAAAGGGGTTTACCCTTCCCTTTATATTTATGACAGCATGATATAGCCCAGATTGCATTGGCTTTTTCTGCACAGTTGTTCTTAGGGCTGCATATGTTAGGATTGTCCAGTGGCATGTGATTTCACACATCAGAATGAGCAGAGGGGCACGGGAATATCAGTGTAGAAGCTTAAACCAGCAGTGCTGCCAATCCTATGAAAAACAAGGGGTGAGAAGTATAAATAGGCCCTGCAAAAAGCCCAGATGCCATCAGCTCCAAGGAGGGGAGACCCAGAACTCCCAGAAAAGTGACCTGAGCCAGTTGCTGCTTATACCTTCAAAAAAACCTCATAGGGTTAGTGGAGGATGGTCTTCTCTTGGGCAACATTAGCAGCTTGCTTAGGTGACTACTTTGAGGAAGCTCCTTTTCCTCCTCCATGCCACTGGTGATGGCTAGTGCACTTCTCCATTCTGCAGCTTATGGGAGCAGCAGTGATGAATCATAGAAAGTCAGGGTTGGAAGGGACCTTAGGAGGTCATCTAGTCCAACCCCCTGCTCAAAGCAGGACCAATCCCCAATTTTTGCCCCAGATCCCTAAATGGCCCCCTCAAGGATTGAGCTCACAACGCTGGGTTTAGCAGGCCAATGCGCAAACCACTGAGCTGTCGTTCCCCCCCAAAATGTGATGTGATTTGATTTGATTTGATTTGATTGATGGTTCACATTAGTTGCTCTACTAGAATTCCTCTTCCTTCAGGCTGGAAGTGGTGACTCTGAGGCCCTTGATGGGCATCCTTTTCTCTTTCTTTTGCTCCCCACCAATTCTCTGGACACCTCTGAAGTGGAAGCAGCACCTGGCTGAGGGGGACAGTGCTGCCTGGGAGCTACAGTGTTGCCAACTCTTTGATTTTTTTCATGAGTCCGAGGATTCCCACCTAGTCAGACTCTCATAGACACGAGCTCCAGACCCTTCATACATTTCAGCCCTGTAGCCTAGGCACCAACTCAGAATTTGTGGATTCTAGTGATTTTCATAGCACGTAAAGCACAGGCGTTGCAGTGCTCAGCTGTGTAGTGCCTCAGTCCCTCTGTAGATCCAGACCTTTGTATTTAACAGTGTGTACAGTAGACGTTGGCATGGGCATTATTAGATGTGGGTTTGGTCATTAAATTCACCAGAGTTGCACTGCCTCTGACAATTGCCATGACTGCTACAGCTTTACTGCAACCATATTGCACATGGCAGCTGTCTACTTTCATTTGCTGTGTGATGTCACCTCTCCCTGGTCTTATCTAGCATTACTATTTTTGAAGTTTCTCTCACCCACTGATGTATTTCATGTAATTTACTCCGAGATGGATAGCTTGCATTTTTCCATGTTCTTGCTTATTTCCTGCCCATGTTTCCAATTGTTCCAGGTCCATTGGTATTATTTCTCCGGCTCCTCTGGGGTATGCAACAACTTCCATGTTATCTCAACTTCCAATAATCTCAAAATATAGTTACTTTGTCATGTACACCTTACATACCATTAAAATTATATTATATAAATCTAAGGCTACTACACCACATTGGACATTTGCCTGCCTTCCCCCTGCCCCATACTTGATTCTGTTCCATTGATAGGTAGTTGTAGTTTGTATTCCTTCAGCTAATTTACAGTCTATGTGAAAGAGGTCTTGCACAATCTTGTTTGAATTAATTTTTCAGGGGAGATTTTTAGGGACACTGTACCAGTTGCTAAATTCTGGATGTATTAGAATTTTTGCATTTCTTCACCTCCGGATGATTGGAAGTCAAACAAACAAAAAGCCTGAATTGTTCTTTTTGAGTCATGCTAACTGATATTTCCTAGGTACGTAGGATTTTTTTTCTCAGTATTTACGTAACTTGCAATTTTAGTGATGCAAAGAGTGAGGCAGAATCCCTAAATATTTACTGCAGTACCACATTACTTGCAAGTGTAGCTACAATTGACAAGGTAAATTACTTGAACTATTATAGTCTGGAGTGGTGATTTAAATCCTTTTACTCATTTGGTATGGGTTTTTTTGTTTGTTTATTTTTTGTTATTCAGCTGTAGAATGTGACATTTTACTCATGGTTATCAGAAAATGGAAAATATAAAACATTTATTGCTTTGGCCTAGTGAAGTACCCCTTATGGCATATCTGATGCTGTGCTTTAGGAGACAAGAATTCCAACACAAGCTTAGTCTCTCAATCTTTGGGTAAGCAAGGAGTAAGAATTTTGTGTGTGTGATATTCACATCGTAGTGACACACAGAGATAGGCTGCTGCAAGTGCAACCTCTGCTATCTATGTCAGGAAAAGGAAATTGCATCTGGAGTGAGTTAAGCTCCTGTCCTTTTAGGCTCTGCTCCTGCTCCCAGGGAATTCACTAACAAAACTCCAATTGACTTCAATAGTGCAGGATTGGAGCCTGTTAGGGGGCACTAATGGAGGATGACCTGTTAGAGGAAAGCATAGAGATGGCCCTGCTGGAGAGTCTGTGTTGTTCCCTGTAGGTCAGGGAAGTTATTTAGTAGGATAGGGATTTATGTATGGGATTTTCCTTCATGAATGTGCAATGTTTAAACCTTTTCTGGCACTTGTTCCTCCAGATCTGTGTTACAAGGGGGGTTTGAGGGTGCCTGGAGGGAGGGAGGGGAGAATTCTGAATATCACTTTATGGAAGTGGGAAAGTGTTTTGCAGAATAAATGGTGACCAAACACGGCTGCTTCTCATATTGCTGGCACGGGAGCATTCATGAATGATCTCAGACACAAATGCATTCACAGTCTGATCTCTGTGCAAAAGGACGCCTAACAGTATAATTCCTAAAGTGCTATGATGTATCTTGAATTATTAGATTAGACATGGGAATATGGCTTTCACTTTTAAGGCTGTCTCCAATTTTTCCATTCTTTTAGTTAAATCTGTGTTGTAAGAGGATATTTTTGCACTTTAATTAATAAAAATCACTTGCCCTGGAAACAAGTATTAGTCTGGATCTGTAAAAGCGGCAAAGGGTCCTGTGGCACTTTATAGACTAACAGACGTATTGGAGCACGAGCTTTCGTGGGTGAATACGGATACCACTTCGTCGGATGCCATTTGCCCTGGAAATGTATCCTGGTTTACAAACAGGGATTAAAGCACATTATTGTTTCCCAATCTGCTGCCCCAATCCCATAAACATACGTGCAGGTGCAGGTGCCCATTTAAATGTAAGATTTCAGGACTGGAGTTTAACAAGCAAAGTCCAGGCAGGACAGAGAAAACTGTTTCAGGAAAGGAAAGGTGAGAGAGAGAGATGAGAGGAAGAGGAGAGGGAAGGATTTTTGGAAGAAATTGGTTTTAATGAGGGCTTGAAAGAGAATAGGAGGGAGGGATCTTGGCAGACAAGAAGAGAGAGACTGTTTTATGTTTCTCATACTCTTCTGAGCAAAATCTCCTCCTGTTAAAGTGAAGCAAGGACCTACACGTGCTATCTGTGCTTTTAAGAGGATGTTAAAATGGACTTCAGTACATTTGGAAACCAGAGCACAGTAGCCCTTCTACCAGAGTGTGCCTTGGAGAGGAAAGTGCTATAGAAAGAGTTCACAGTACTAAGTTGCACCGTTTGGGGATTAAAAAAGTTCTGGAGGTAGAAAGGCAGGCTCCACATTTTAGTAACCTCTCTTGTGAAAATGAGAATGAAAATGGTGGTGCTGGCAGCTATCTTTGCCTTACACTATTTTGATGATCATGCATGTAATTGCTACTACATCCGTGCATTAACTTTCAAGAGCAATGTCAGTGGCCTGTAATGTATGTGTAGCTTCAAGCCGTAATGAAAAACAAGCTGCGTCCACAGTGTGTTACGTAGCTACCAGGGGTGAAAGTAAGCTGGTACAGCGTACCGGTAAAAAGTGGCCGCTGATACTGGCCTGTACGCAGCTGACGTTAAAGCGCTGCTGGCGATTTAAAAGGGCCAGGCAGCGTGGATGGGGTGGAAGCTGACCCTCAGCCCTGCCCCTTCCGCCTGAGGCCCCACCCCTTCTTCCCAAGGCTCCGCCCCTTCCGGGGCTGGAGCCAGCTCCCGTACTGGTAAGTGTTGAATGTTACTTTCACCCCTGGTAGCTACACATGTCAGTGAAAGACTGCAGCTGTGGGAAAAGGCTTCAGCACCCCTGCTGCCAGAGTCTTTCCTGCAGTGGGGAAGAGCTGTAGCGGAAGGGAGCTTTCCAAACCTTTTGCCACTGCCTCATTCCTACTGAGCCCGAGCCTGAGCCTTTTGCTGCTGCTTCCTCCATGCCTGAGCCTTTCCCCACTGCTGGAGTCTTTCCCTGCAGAGGGGAAAGGCTCCAGCAGTGGGAAACTAGCTGAACCTTTCCCCACTACCTCCCTGCTACCATAGTCTTTCCCTGCTGTCTGCCCCCGGCCAGAGACTTTCTCAGCTGCCGGAGGCTTTTCCTATGTTGGAGAAAGATTCCAGCAGTGGGGAGGCAGCAGATACCACACTGCTAAAAACAGCAGCGTTGACAGGAAGACTTGCGTGAATAGTACATACCCTTGCTGTTGAGGCTTATTTTTACGCTACTCACCTAAGCCATGCCTCACTGGCTACCCTGCTATTTATACCTGGGCTAGGAGAGCTACTCATGTATTTACGCTACAAGCCACAAAAAAGAAGCATGCAATGTAAATAGACATTTAGACTGGGCGACAGACAATGATTTGTGTGTTATGCTACTTTTTTCCCTCATCAATCAGCATTATCTTGCAATCTTATTATTAACATGAGTGTTTACTAATGAGCAATAAAAATCACAGTGCCTAGAGCAACATTTGCACAGTGAATTATGAAATAGCAACATGCACTCTTCTATTTCCTTTCTGTGATATGCGTCTGCCACAAACTGAACCCTTTCATTCGTGCTGAACAATAATATCTGAATGTTTTAATCTGAATCAGAGCAGGTTATTGCTATTTTCTTGGTTGTTTCTTTTTAGACATGGCCATAACCTTTGGTCCACTGAAGTCTTAACAGCTTGTAGCAGTCTTGGAGCCCAAGCCCAACAATCTTCCTAGAGGCTATATGTCAGGATTCTGGAAACTCATTTCTGATTTCCTCTGGCTTTTATGACTTTCATTAATTCTGATTTGTTATGAAGTGGATTAAGACTAATAGGAAGTGAAGCTGCTTTCAGTTAAAATAAATAAAGTCCTTGGGGTGAAAGGATCAAATGATACTACAAGACAAGATGGCTGTTAAATTATAGAGCTGTACATGCAAAGCTCTACAGGAGGGAAACACATTCCCTCAAACAATCCTCCTGTATGGTAGGTGGGGTACAGACATGTTTCAAACGAGGAGAAAGCCAAAAGGTGTTGAAACCACTGTTAAGATGAAAAAGGAAAACACTTTGGCCAAACCAGCGGAGATCATGAGTCCTCAACATGAAGTCAATAGGACCGAAAAAAAGACATGACGCAGGATCCAAGACTGAGTTTAAAGAACTGATTTCAGAAGAAAAACAGACGGGATCACCATCACTCTGAGCAATAGAGGTTATTGGGAGGAGTGACATAAAACAACTCAGTGGAACGATCACTGAAGAAGAAAGCATTGAAGAAGACAAAGACATGATGTTGTGTTTATAGGAAAGTTTGAAACAAATACAATTTCTAGAGAGAGAATTTACTCAAAACTTTGATATAGAGAATGAGGAAAGGCAGTGTGTGCGGGAAAAGCCGAGAAGACAGAAGTAGTGCTAGTGAAAGTGAAGATTGAAAATCGTCCAGTTCTGTTCAAACTATGTTGCAAAACATTCAGTAGCATCACAGCAAAGGGGATATATTAAAATGGATCAGGTACACAGAATTGTCATTGTTCTGTTTTATTCTGGTTCTAACATACATATCTGAGCACTTCCCAAGAATGCATTAAGTTACCTGACTTACATGTTTCACATTTAATTCTTTCCTTGTTTCACTCTCTTTCTCACCAGAGAAAAACTGTGGGTGGGATGAATATAAATAGATGTAAGCAGGGTCTGAATGAAAGTTCCCCTGACAGCTAGCTGGGAGGGAGAGAGACCTGGGGGTGTTTATGTAAATACAGTTTGCTCCTGCTCTGCTTAGATATTCAGATAGAGCAGTGTCAAAATAATCAATTTTGGCTGGTGTTGGGTACAAATCACTTTAGTACTGAATGCAGGAGTAGTATAATGCTGTTGCCAAAATGTTGCAATTATTGTGGGAATACAGGGAAGCAGGACTGTGCTTAACCTGTCCCAGATGATGTGGGTCACCTTCAGCTGAAAGGACGTCATTAAGCCAGGGGCTCAAATGTCAGAGCCCTGTGAAAGTAAAAGGAGTGGGGACAGGAATCCCCATCCATGAGGCTGCACATCTTCATCAAGATTCTCCCTAGACTGGTTTAATCTGTTCCTCCACACTGTTCAAAGAATAGAGCTAAATAGGCTTTGTTATGTTAAATGCCCAGTCAGAGCTGAAATCAGTTGTGGTAGGATTGTGTTTCTGCCCTGCCTGCTAAGACATAAAAATCACTGAGAACTGAAATCACTTGAGGTGGGGCAGTGTTTCTGCCTAGCCTGCAAAGAGCTGAAAATTACTAAGAGACTGATGTGCAGAGGTCCCAGCGGAGAGGCAAGTGGCAGCAGAAGGTGACTGACAGTCAGCTGGTGAACAAGTGGCTGCTCCTCCGGATCTTCACGCTTAAGACTACTCACTGAATCAGTGTTAGGGTGGGCTCACATAAAAAATTTGAACTGGTTTAACGAAAATTGATATAAAACCATACAATTGTAGTCAAATTGGTGCAAGTTTTGCATGTGGACCAGCTTTTATTTTGTACCTTTTGCGCCATTTCTCTGCCCATAGTGGGAGAACCCACTAATGTAAGAGACCATTTCTCTATTAAGATGTGGTCCACACTGTGAAAGTTTGAGAGCCTATCTTGGGTTATGCAGAGAAAAATTATGCTTGTTCAACTTCAGGTGCAGATTTTATGTTTGTGGCATTTCACATTTTTAAAGGTGTCTGAAGAGAAGAAGCACCCAGCCTGAGAGGGCTCATATGATTAATGTAGGATTATTCCTGAGTAGATATAACAAGGTTTCATCTGAGCCTCTGAGGAAGAGATGAAGGGGCAGATTGAGGCCAGCAGATGGATAGTTGGATGCTAAATGGATTAACTCAGTGTAGCTGGCAGCAAGGCCAGGATGTAAATGATACTCGATCAACTAACTGCAGATACCAGCCAGAAGGCTATTGTGGGAGGGTAAGTCTAAACGGTAAGGGTGTTGCTAAGCAAGGACACTATTAAAATTGTATGGATGTTTTGTAAAATGAAATGTAAATTCCCCAAGAGAAGGTAAGTGATTCATTGTTTTTAAAAGTAATTTTTTTTCACTGCAGACAAATTTCACAGCTAGTGTAAAAGATTTTCTATATATGTTTTTATATACATTCAGTAATTGTCTCATTTGTCTTTATGGCATCTTAAACCCCACTTTCAAGAAACTGGAAAGTTTAATGAAACCCTAATTTCTTCCTTACAAGTGCCCTTGCAATCTACCTCTTGCTCTAGTACATAATGGTACCTAGGCCCAAGTACATTTGAAAAACTGATTTAAAAATCTTCAGAATCGAATCATATTTTGCAAATATTACCATACTTATTCCATGTCTTTGTACAGGAAAGATTCGGAGAGACAAATGGGTACTTTGATACTACTGTGGTTGGTATGTCATACTTCAGATTGATTAGATTAGATGGAGCAGATTGGTTTATGAAGCCAACTGGCAACATTCAAAAGTATGTTTTGGTTTTTTTCTGCATCTGAAGGGAAAAACAATGCTAACTCTGAAAATGGTGCCCACTTCATTTACATTCTTTAAAATATTCACTATTTTCACTGTGATCAGCACAAATCCCCACTTCGTAGCACTTTGACCCATTTCAGATATAATGCCCTTATCTAAAGAAAAACTATGTGCTGCAGGAAGTGGTGTTAGTTATTCAGGATGTGGCCCTCTTCCATGTAAGCCCTGTTCTACACACACATTTTGTACTGGTCTAACTATTTTGGTTAGGAGAGTGATGATTTTTTTTTTACTGAAATAGTTATATCAGCATAACACCTAATGTAGATGCAGTTACTCCAATCTAATGATGCCTTCTACTGATATAGCTTATTCTCCTTCCTTTTTGGGAATAGCTCTACCAGGGTAAGCAGGTTTATACTGGTATAACTGCATCCACATGAGGGAGGTTATACTGCTTTAACTATACTGCTTGTTAAACTGTACCGGTATAGCTAAAGCAGTGTAACTTGTGTGTAGACCAGTGGTTCTCAAACTTATTTGATTGAACCCCCCTTCATTGTGTCTGTAATCGTTTATGCGCCCCCTCTCCCCCACCAGCACATATACTGCCATGCAGCTCTGAAGGCAGAGCAGAGAGCAGTGGCTGGGTGTCTGGCTCTGAAGGCAGTGCACAGAAGTAAGGGTGATAATGTGAAAAGCGATATTCGTCAATATCGCTTTTCACAGCAGATTTAGCACCCCATTGCCACCCTTACTCTGCAATGTTGCCACCCTGGGGCTGACAGCCAGAGCCCCACTGCTGCCACCCAGTGAGGGATTGGGGGTGGGGGAAGGAGAGCCCAAGCCCAGGTGACAGCCAAGGCTCTAGCTGATCCCTTTAGCCCCACCTCCCACATGTGCATGGTCCTTGTGCACAAGCTCCAGCCTCCCGGGGCTGACAGCCAGACCCCTTCAAAAAAATAAAGCACACAGCTCACACCTCCCTTGGGAGGCCCGCCTCATCGTTTGAGAGCTGCTGGTGTGGACCAGTGGTTCTCAACCAAGGGTACTTGTACCCCTGGGGGTATGCAGTTGTCTTCCAGGGGGTACATCAACTCATCTAGATATTTGCCTAGTGTCATAAATATAAAGGGAAGGCTAACCACCTTTAAATCCCTCCTGGCCAGAGGCAAAACCCTTTCACCTGTAAAGGATTAAGAAGCTAAGATAACCTTGCTGGCACCTGACCAAAATGACCAATGAGGAGATAAGATAATTTCAAAGCTGGAGGTGGGGGGGAACAAAGGGTCCTCTCTGTCTGTGTGATGCTTTTGCCGGGACCAGAGCAGGAATGCAGGTCAGAACTCCTGTAAAGAGTTAGTAAGCAATCTAGTTAGATATGCGTTAGATTCTGTTTTGTTTAAATAGCTGATAAAATAATTTGTGGTGAATGGAATGTATATTCCTGTTTTTGTGTCTTTTTGTAACTTAAGGTTTTGCTAGAGGGATTCTCTGTGTTTTGAATCTGATTACCCTGTAAGGTATTTACCATCCTGATTTTACAGAGGTGATTCTTTTACTTTTTCTTCAATTAAAATTCTTCTTTTAAGAATCTGATTGCTTTTTCATTGTTCTTAAGATCCAAGGGTTTGGGTCTGTGTTCACCTATGCAAATTGGTGAGGATTTTTATCAAGCCTTCCCCAGGAAAGGGGGTGTAGGGCTTGGGGGGAGTTTGGGGGGAAAAGATGTTTCCAAGTGGGCTCTTTCCCTGTTCTTTGTGTAACACTTTGGTGGTGGCAGCTTTTAACCTAAGCTGGTAAGAATAAGCTTAGGGGGTCTTTCATGCAGGTCCCCACATCTGTACCCTAGAGTTCAGAGTGGGGAAGGAACCTTGACACCTAGTTTTACAACAGGCTGCAGAAGAAGCACTAGCGAAGTCAGTACAAACTGAAATTTCATACAGACAATGACTTGTTAAACTGCTCTGTATACCATACACTGACATGTAAGTACAATATTTATATTCCAATTGATTGATAAATATATGGTAAAAATGAGAAAGTAAGCATTTTTTCAGTAATATCATGTTGTGACACTTGTTATTTTTATGTCTGATTTAGTAAGCAAGTAGTTTTTAAGTGAGGTGAAACTTGGGGGTATGCAAAAACTTGGGGGTATGAAAGGGAAACAGTAGTCTGGAAAGTTTGAGAGCCACTGGTGTAGACAAACCATGAATCTGTACAGTACTGACTTCTGGGGATGTAAAACCCGAGGTCCTGACTATACAAACAGTTATTAAAATTCAATTTCTATTAACCTAGGTGCCTTTGCCAAATTATTATTTTGATACTTACATTTTCATTACTAAAAGACCAGCTTCTGTGGAAATCAGTGTTAACTCTTTTTAACTTATTTTTCAGAAAGTTTATTTTCTACTTGGGCCTAGAATAGAAGCAAGTTCCAACAAACTTTCTTACGAATTTCTAAGAGGCACTTTGCTAAAGTTGTACCAAAGGCCATTGCCCCCTCCAAATTACCCTATTAAATATTTGTTACAGTATTGCTCTTTCACTATTTTATATCATTGTTCCTATTAACATGAACAGGTAAACTCCTCCAGCACATTTCATGTTTCGTTTTCTCCTCTGGGGTCATAAAGTGCGCCTTGTAAAATGGTCACTAAGATTAATGGATTTAACATGTTATTGTCATCTTGTCCGAATGTGGTTGAATTCTGTTGCTGTGACTTGATCCCTTAAAGTATTCCTATGTAATTTCAACCTACACGTAGTTCCTTCTATTTTAATTTATTCTCTTTTTAAACCTTTGGTTTGTAGTTTTGGCTCACTTATCTAAGCTGTTTGACTGAGATTCATTCATTTGTACCATTATTGGAATCACTAACACCCTATAATCTGTTACACATATATTTCCCACTTGCCAATGAAGTTTGAACACTAATGGGTGGGTAAAGGAATAAAACCAGTATATGGCTTTGCTGAACTTGGTTACAGTCCTGTCTTGCCTGTTGTTATCCTTAGGCCCAATTCACTCAGCATTCCTAAAAATGGAGGATGCTAATACTGTTCATTAGTAAATAGCACTGTATTGTGAAGACAATACTTTATTTCAGTATCTCTAACTGCATATTGCAATTTATAAATATAGCATCATGGTATGTTTTGAAGAAGACTAGAACTTTTAAAGTTTTTGTTTGATTTGTACCTCTTCAAAAAGGAAATTGATAATTTTTTCCCATTACATACCACTGCTGCTTTTGGGAAAAAATATAAATCCCAAAAGCGAGGAGTTGCATTTCACTCCTATAGACATGACTTCAGCTAAAAGAAGACTTACTTTTAGCTGTAACTATTGGCTTTATAGAAAAGAAAAATCAGAACAATTAACCACCCTCTAATTAAATATGGTTAATAAAAGTGAATGTTGAGAGCAATAGCTAGGCCAAGGTGGACAGTGCATGTTTACAATGAGAAGAAGTATAACAGAAGGCAAAAAAGTTCAAGCCACCAGGCTTGACTGTTCCCTACCCTTCTAACTCGCCATGTACTCTAACTGAGCTCTGTCTCTGATGTTCCCTGACTTCTACCAGTTCTCTCCCTGTCAGATGATTCTTCTCCCTGACAAAATCCATAACCACCTTACTTCCATTCCTTAATGCATTCCCAGAGTCTAGGTTTCCCACTGATTCCTCAGTCCTCCTGCACATCCATGAAAACTATTTTTCTATCTAATAGACCCTCAGCCTGTTCCAGTTACCACAAAGTCCATGTCTAATACTATTCTCTAATCTTCCCGGCTCCCACTAGAACTATACCCACCCCCTGAGGAGATTACCTACCAATAACCATTCAGGTTAATTTTTCCTTGCACAGACCTCTCACTCCTCTTTTCCCATCTTCAATCACCATCGGGACCACCCTATTGCTGAAAGACTCCAGACTCCTCTCTCCCTGCCCATCTGATCCTGGAAGTCGTTAAAAGGCAAGAGAAGGCAACATTGGCCTGGGGACCCCAGAAGAAGGAAAGGCAAAATCTTTTTCCATTCTATCAGGGAGAAAACAGGACATAGGAACATGTGACCAAAACTTGTAGTCGCACTATAAATGCTGGGAAAAAGCAGGAGAGCTCCTATGCTGTCTGCCAGGGGAAAACTGTACTGGCTGGAGGCTTTGAGTCAAACTTGTAATAATTTTTATGATTCGCTGAGGAAATCCTTTTCACGTATACTTGGTACTCGTCTGAAGAAAGCTTGACTATATATTTACCTTGCAAACTCTTAATCACATTGAATAGTGCCTTGATCTGTAAGTAGACCGATTACCTTCTGTAGGGCTGCCTGCAAAGTAAGGTACTAGTTTACATATGTAAAGGGTTTCAGAATCTGGCCCTTAGGGATCTGGTTGGAGAATGCCCTTCACTGGGCCCATTTTAGGATTTGGTTAGTACTGCAGCACTTTGGGCTATAGCTGAAGCAAACTGTTTTCGGTGTATAGGCCTTAAATGGACAAGGCCTTGGTGACTTTTTTTTTGTGGTGCTTTGAATTTTGTCCAGCTACTTTCTCCTTCAGAAGATCTCAGAACCATTATAAGCTCCCAACAGCAGGGGGGCCAGTCAGAATACTGATATGGCCAGAACTATGCCAATTGACAACACACACAGCTTGAGATGTTTGTTAAAAAAAACCTGCTTAAATTAGTTTGTGCTATTGATAGCCATGGCTGGGGGTTCTTTCTAATAATAATTACACAGGGAATGGTTAACATTTTGATTCCAGTTTATTTTCTAAGTAATGCTTCTGCTTTGTTCTTGTATATTGATCCTAGATGCCATATTTCTATTATGTTTTTCTCTATGCCAATGAAATTTTATCTTAATCTTGCCTCCAAAGACTAAAGACTTTTGTTTCTTTTAACCTTTAGAAATCGCTGTGATAGCAACTCCCTTTGTCATTGTGGCTGCCCTTTGCTGTTCCATCTCCATTGCTATGTCGTTCTTTGTTTTCATAAAGTGACCAATACAATGGATGATCACTCACATTTGAGTGAACTATTTTCTTATATGTGGCTGGAAATTTTGAAGATTTATAATTAATTTTTCTTTATAGAGCTCAGAATTATTTAGTTTTTCTTATTACTCTTACCGTTTGGATTAGGGGCTTTAGAGCTCTTTCCGTCACTATTCCTAGTCCCTGATCATGTTTTTGGTGTTTCTAAGTGGCATTTTCCAAGAGTGACAATCCTTTGGGTAATTTTTGATACAGTACTTCACCACTGCATGCCTGTGTAAAGCTGTATTTATTTCTTTAGAGTTCTGTATTATATCAAAATCTTTAGGCTACTGAGATTATTATATTAGTTTAATGATTGTTTTGCCCAGTCATTTCTCTTTCTGATATATGGCTATTCAACTGTCAGCAATGCCGTGAAACTATTAAACTGGACCAATTGCATTTGGAGATGGATGTGTTTGAGCATTCTGCAAGTATTATTCAATTTCTGTGCTATGCATATGCAGAGATTCTTTGTGCCTTGGGCTGTTTCAATAATCCTAGCCTCTTTGTGAGATAATTTTTATATTTTAACCAAAGCTTCCAAATTTAGACTTAAATTCATTCATTGTTTGCACCAAAGCAGTTCACTGCCTTAAAAGCTACAAGATCTGTGACTTATTTCTGTAGAAAAAGAGGAGATTACTTACAAACAGTTGTTTATTATTATACCAGGCTAATGTATTAGACCCAGTTACATGGCAAGGACACAGCAAGGTTGTCTTAGTGTGATGATTTTTTAATATAAAATTCAAGCATCAGAAATCTACATTTTCTATGAATAGCCCAGCTCTACAGTTTTAATCATACAAAAGTAAAAAATATATTATTTATTGTGACTTCCTCTATAAAAATGAATGCTTAAATAATAGCATTAAACAGAGCTAACTTGCCTCTAATATGACTGAAAGATGGGGCCAGCATCCTTTTTTGGAGCTGGAAAATTTCAAATTCTCTGATTCGGTTGCCTTCTTCTTCACAGTGCTTGTCCTTAAGAGCACGAGACAGTAGGTTTCTCCGCTTTTCTCCCGTTCATGCTCTTAACTAGGACCTATCAAGATCCTGGTTCTTGCATCCAATTGGAGACAGCACCAACAATGCCATAACTCTGAAGTGGAGATGGGGATAGCCATGGCTCTGCTTGTGTACCCCTATCAGTAAGGGGGGGGGTATAATGTATAAAGGATGGAGAGATGGCTGCTGCTGTGTGCACTCACTTAGGGTATGTCTACACTGCCATGTAAGCCCAGGGTTCGAACTCAGGCTCAAGCCTAACACCCCTTTCATCTACACACAAATCACATTACCCCAGGGCTTGGTCCCAGGACCCCATGGGGATAGAGGGCCTGAGCCTGAGTCAATTCCTGTTGCTTTGCAGTGTAGACACAGCCCCACTGGACTCATGCTCTGGGAGTCCGCCAAAAGTATCCCATGGGCTGACGGATTGTCCTATGGTCAGTCAAGTTTGGTGGATAGTCATGTTTTCCCACACTGCACCATGAACAAAGGGTTAGAAGTCTGGGATATGGGTGGTTGGACTCAGGCTCGCATAATACAATATAGACACTCGAGCACCAGGTTAAGGTCAACAATTCCTAACTTGGGGATATAAATGAGTGTAGACAGTCAAGCCCGCGGTTAACAAACCCAAGGTCTGCTAAGTCAAGTTCTAACCCTGGGCTTACATTGCAGTGGAAAGATACCCTTACTGCTCCCAAAGACATTGGGCTTACCCACACACACTGCCTCTGAGAGCTGCCTCTTAGGACAGTGAGCCCTCTACACAACAGTTTAAAAAACAATAAAAGCCCTTAGAAAGTAGTTGAGGACATAGACAGTTTTGCTTGCTAGGGAATACATAGCATGTTTCACGCTTAACTCTGAATCTCCTACCTTTCCTGAGTTTGTCCCACTACTTTGTCATAGTCTTATGGCTGAATTGCCTTATAGTAATCTAGTTGTTGTTCAATACATGGATTATGATAGTGACTTCTCTGAAAATATCTTAAAATATAGAACCTGCTTCTTTTTGCATTTACACTAAGGAGTAAATTGGGAGTCAGTGGTGTTACATTAGTATAACTGAGATACGCCTCATACCTGTAATGTGTAGAGTAACACTGAGTGCACGGATTTAAGGTGCCGTACTGACTCTATACTCCTGTACACATCACACAGGCAAAAGAACAACAAAATTGGTCCTTAACGTTAGTCCTTAGTAATTTATTTTATAAAAGATTTCTAGCTTGATGAGTATGAGGATGTGGAATGTTTCCTTTGTTGTACCTACAAACCACACTGTCATTTGTAAGCTTCCCAACGCTGCCTCTCCAATGTGCTTCAATTCTGAATAGAAGCCCCCAGTTCTAGGAGATAACACTTTCCCCATGAGAGGGACATAAGTTTTTTGTTTGTTTGTTTGTTACAGGGGAGCTCGTACCAACCCCTATATTTAGGCTGCCTAATCTTTCCCATTATAAAAGATTCTTGTGTGCCTTTTTTTTAAAGAAACTGTACCACGTCCATACTTTGCAGCATGCCAAAATAATAATGGAACAGGAACATTCTAAAGAGCCAGGCCCATGCTGCTGGTGCAGAAGCAGCATACACTGTACACTAGTATACCAGGAAGCTGCAACACAGTTGTAGTAGGGGTAGCTTGGGTTCCCCCAAGAATGCCCTCCTTGAACCCATCACATGACCCTAATGGCCCATACCCCTTTCTCAGGGCATCACTTAGGGCTTGATCTCTCCCTACCTTGTGTGGGAGTGAGGACTAGACAGGGGTCTCCTCCAGCCATGCCCCAAATCCAGCACATGAGTCCCAGTGGTCCATCCCTATCTCTGGGGGCATAACATGGATCAGGAGCTCTCCACTTTCTGTGGGTGAAGGAGAGAGTCAGGCCATACTGCCATCAATAACACCCTGGACCCAGCACATAGCCCTGGCAACCCATTACCTTTCTAGGATAACAGCCGCCTTTTGCTGCCAGCTTAATGTAAGTTGTTAGTCTCAAGCTGTGCTGCCATGCTGATGCCTCAGGGCTCAAACCTTGTTGGTGATGCATGGTGGAAGGTTGTTCCAATTGCACATAACAAAACTGAGGGTTTTTTAACCTTTTTCTTTACTAAAAACACTAGGCAATTACATAGAAACAACTACATTAAAAGAATAAATCTGTGTTGTACAGCTGTGGTCTGTAGGACCTCTGTCCCATTTGCTCTTTGCCATTGGAAGGTGTGTAGAGAAGAAGGCAAGGGACTGCAGGAAGGGAAAGGGTGCTCTTGTGGTTCAAGCAGGTGAATGTGACTGAGGATAGCTCAGTTCTGTCCCTCCCTCTGCCACAGAGTTCCGATGTGTTGCTGAGCAGGGCACTTAAACCAGGCTCTTCACAGGTAGCCACTAAATGTGTGTTCATTATTTTCTAGGTGCCCAAATTAAGTATCTAGGGCCTGTTTTACAGAGTGCTGAGCACTCACAACTACCAGTCAATGGGAGCTGTGGGTGCTCAGCATCTTGGCCACTAAATGTTTTCTGGAAGAATGAGCACAGAAGTGGACATCAGGAGTCCTGAATTCTAACCTGGCTGTGCTACTGAGTCACTGTGTGACATCAGGCAAGATTTTCCCCCCATTTTCACCCTCTGTAAAACGGGGAGAATAATCATGTTATTTTACAGTGATAAAGGAGATGTGGAAACAAATTAATTAGTATTTGAGAGGCTCCCTCAGATACTACAGTGCTGAGTGCCCTTGAAAGGAGCATGAGGAAACGAGTAATTCCATATTCAATGCAGGGTGTGAATAGTGTGCAGTAAATATAGCACGGACCACAGATCAAACGATGAGGTTAAAAAGAAATATTGAACAGCTGCCTCATTCCCTGAGCACTGACCATCCTGTCTGTGGAAAAAATTGTATGTGACTGTGTAAGTAAAGACAGATTCATAATGCATTTGCACAAGGCGGCCAAATTAAAGTTTCTGCAGGCAACCTTAATTCTGGCACTTCCTAAGTTTTGAGTGTTTGCTTTGCAACTTAGATAACTTTCATTTAATGTAGGGTGTTTTTGGTAAGCAGTTATTTGTATAGTTCCATAGAGGTGCATGACTTTTTAGAAGCGGATAAGAAAAAGTCTCTGTCCTCAGGAGCTTACATTTTAAATTAACTCAAAAGTCAGCGACTGCCTCCCCCACAAAAAAAAGATTATAGTGAGTGAAGATAGTAGAGGGAAGAGAAACTGATGGCAGAAGGGGGACCTTGTTGGTTCGTGCAGTCTTGATGACCATTTTGTTCTTGGCCTCACTCTTAAAAAAACGCCAACAGAGTTGCCCGTTCTGCTCGTATATTTATTGGATACCTGTTGACGAAGACTGAGAGCACCAACTGATGCCACATAGCCTACCAAACTGCTGTTGAGTGACAAGGGCTTTCAGTTGCTCCTCTCTTGGGCTATATTTGAAAGAGGCCTATAATGGAAAGCTGTGTATAACAGGGCAAATCCTCTGAGCCAGTCAGCTCTACTTTGTTTCTCAGAAACAAAACAAAACAAAAAACCAGGTTAGAGCACACAACCTTAATTTGACAACAAGTTCTATTTTAAAAAATGGCAAGATTTTCACTTGGCCAACAGAGAGAATAAAGGGGCTTATGAGCTTCCTTATCCCCCTGCAGGAACTACCCCATCAAAAGACACAGAGGAGTGGATAGGGAGAGCAATCTCTGTGCAGCTGCTATGGTCCTGCCATGCAGGTGGAAGGGTAGGGAATAGATGGAGCCTTAGCTCTGCTACATACCACCCAAATTTCCTCCCCCCTCTTTTCCTCCCCAGGGCAAGTGAGGAAGCAGGATAGAGTTGTCACAATGCATTCCCTCATCGTAGAATTGCCAACCCTCCAGGGTTGGCCTGGAGTCTCCAGGAATTAAAGATTAATCTTTAATTAAAGATGTCATGTGATGAAATCTCCTTGAATACATCCAACCAAAATTGGCAACCCTTCCTCATCAGCTCCTGGGCCAACACATTTGCATACTGCCTCTTACTCAGAGTAAATACTATTGTTACAATCTAACCCTGAGCTACTTTTGTATTTGGGGCGGTGGGGGGGGGGGTTTAGGTGACCTGCTAAAGTAAACTTAAAAAATTCAGCAGCTTTAACCGTATGTCCTGAATGCCCCCAACAGCTGCAAGCTAAGAAGGGCATTCAGCACATAATTACCTTCAAACTAACTTTTTTCTTTTTAGTGTCCATGAGTCTATCCTTGCTATGGCTGGCTGGCTCCCACGCCAAGTGATGCCCCAGCATGCGCAATGCTGGTGATGTAAAAGCCACCATTGAAGTATGAGACAAGCAGTGGGGGAGGGGTCAGGTAAGTGCCATTCTGAAAATATATATTGCAATTATTTTATTTGTCTTTATAAAAAGATTTTGCAAAACCATGCAATATTTATTTTTAAAAAGGAAACTTACATGACCCCCAAGGATATGCCATCTGAATATGGCTTCCTTGATAGTTGTGATGTTCCTGGAGATGGCAGTTGGGTAGCCATGGGTCAGATATTTTTCTGAAAAGGAAAATAAGTCAGTCCTGTGCTGAATGTTTCAATCAGCCTGACAACAGGGGATATTCAGCAGCTGTAGTTTAGTGGAATGATTTCATTTATGTTTGACAGAGCATCTTTAAAAATCATCACTACTAATTTATCATATTTACAGTTGGGCTTTTTTTTAATTTTTGAAGTTTTTCTCTGCTGGAACAGGTTGGAGCAAAATAGTTGGCTGAGACCATGTATATCAAAATGCATCCTGGAATGAAGTTTTACAGAAGAATTAAAACCTCACAAAGTTATAATTACATCAGCACAAACACAATGCTATAATGAACCTGACAAGTAGCTGCTGGCAGTACGGAAGTGATTTACGTTGTGCTTTAGAGCTGGGGAATTGAGAATCTCCAGTTCTGGTTCTCTAATATGATGGTCTAAATATAGCACAGAGGAGATGGGCAATGATTTCATTACCAAGCATTCCCTCTTGGCCATCAAAAGTATTTTAAGTCAAGTCACCTTCTAAGAAGAGGAGGATGCTTTGTCTAATCCTTCTATATACATTATACTGAAAGTAATGAGGGGGGAAAGGGCCAACTAGGAGGATTTGATAAAACCTCCAGCCTCCATCTACTACATGCATATGTGCACTCAGGTAGCCACAGTCCTGTAGTGTGAGGGTATGTCTACACTGTAATAAAACACCCACAGCTGGCCCATGTTAGCTGATTCGGGGTCGCAGGGCTTGGGCTGTGAGGCTATAAAATTGCAGTGTAGATGTTCAGGCTTGAACTGGAGCCTGGACTCTGGGACCCTGCAATGGGGGAGAGTCCCAGAGCCCAGGCTCCAGCCTGAGCCTGAATGTCTGTATCACAACCTGCATCCCAAGCCCCATGAGCCTGAGAAAGCTGACTTGGGCCAGCCGTGGGTGTTTTATTGCAGTGTAGACATACCTTGAGTCTCTGTGGTGATAGTAAATGCCAGGACTCCTCAAGATGTTGGATAGGAGGCATAGTGAGACCAACCTGAAAGAAGATGCCTGCAAAAGATTTTCCTTTTAAAATATAAAATCATCTAATTTTATAAGTGTTTGTAATGTCTTGTGGCCTGCAGTCATTGTTTTGCTGCCAATGTATGTTGTTAAAATGGATTGTGATTTCACACTAGAGTTATTGCTGTCTTTTGGCATCAGTTAAATTCCTTTCCCATGGTTTCAGTGTTGAGGAGAACACTGATAGCATTAGAAAGGATTGTATTCCTAGGAGGCTCTGTTTGTTCCCAGTGGTGAATCAGTTTTTATTCCTAGCAAGTTTTCTTTCCAATCATTTTCATTAACTTTGTTTTACCATTACATTCACAGGTTGACTAACTTGAGTATTTTCAGGCTCATTGTTTTTAAACTGAGTCATATGCAGATTAACATTTTCTAAACATTCTTCCAATCAAAAAAATTTTATGTTTGGAACTTGGAAGAAACTTTTATCTAATTCAATACAAGGCATGCTCATAGCAGCAGCCTGCAAGAAAAACACCTGTTCACATGAAATATATGCCTCTACAGCAAGTGAATAGTACTGTAATACTTCACAATGCTTTAAATCCCATGAGCCAAAATCTATTTTAAGTGGTAGTGCGGGCTACACATACTTCAGAATCAATTAATGGTTATTACGTTACAAATGTCGAGTCCACATTTCCTGAAACGTTGCTGAATGACAAGCTGTTAGTAAAATCCTACCATTAAAGTTGAAATTCCACTTAATATAAAGTGTTAGCTGCTGTTTTATCAGCATAATGAATTGGACAAGCAGAGACTGCCTCCAGAATCAAGCTTCTGCACAGGCCAAAGTTCACTGCTATTTAAAGCAAACAAAAATGCATCTGGGTAGTCATCCCTTTGTAGGATTTGCTATGTCCGTGTTGTAAATCAGCACGAATTTTGTACATCTCAATGTTGGCAATGCAGTAGAAATGCTAATATCCTATGATTTAGCATGTTAGTACTTGACTGTTGATTTCAGTAAAGGCGTGGTGTACCCAAAAACCTGTTATACTAGGATGTGATTTCTTAGGATGTGGTACCTGGAAATCATGCTGGTTTTTTGGTTCCCATCTGTGCACTTAAAAATGAACAAATCATTCTAAAGTATGTAAATTTTGAGGGCCTGATTTTGTTTTAAGAATAAATCTGATTTTTCTTTCATCTTTAGTTTTTAGTCTTCTTTATTTCAATGCACGAAAAATTGTAAAGTTGAGTGAATGATTTCTTCTTTGTTCCCACTCTACTTGCGCACAGAAAGCAACTGTCTCTCCTTTATTTTTTATTGTATTATTTTCCTAATACACCTCAACCCCGATATAATGCGGTCCTCAGGAGCCAAAAAATCTTACTGCGTTATAGGTGAAACTGCGTTATATCGAACTTGCTTTGGCCCCCCTGCTTCTTGTCCCCTAACCACCCCCTCCAGAGACCCTCCCCATCCCTAATCATCCCCAGGACCCCACCCAACCCTCCTGCTCCCTGTCTCCTGACTGCCCCGACCCCTATCCACACCCCTGCCCTCTGACAGGCACTCACCGGCAGCGGCGGAAAGCGGAGCAACGTGGCCCCAGCCCGCTCCACTCCACCAGCTCCCAGCCGCGGCGCTCTGCTTCCCGCCTCCAGTGAGTGTGGGGAGGTTGGGGAAAGAACATCCTCCGCTCTCACCTGCGGCGGGAAGCGGAGTGACACGGCCCCAGCCCACTCCGCTTTCCTTGCCCCGGCCCCAGTCGTGTTGCTGGGGCGGCCGGGGGGGGGGGGGTTGGGGAAAGGTCCTTCACTCACCGGCCGCGGGAAACAGAGCGCCGCGGCTAGGAGCTGGCAGAGTGGAGCAGGCTGGGGCCGAGCTCCTCCACTTCCGCCGCTGCCGGTGAGTCTGTGGGGGGGTGGGATCCCTTCCCCCAATTCCCCTCCTCCAAGCGACATGGCTAGGGCTGGGGCGAGGGAAGCAGAGCAGGCTGTTCCCAGCCCCCCACTAATCACCCGGGCCACTCTGGGCCTGCGGAGCCCCCAAAAGTGCCCCCCACAGCTCCCACCTCCCAGACCATGGGGGGGGGAGGCCCTGCCCCTGACTGCCCCCTGAGACCCTCTGCCCCTTATCCAACCCCTCGGCCCCGGCCCAGCACCCTTAACATGCCGCTCAGAGCAGCGTGTCAGAGCCTGACGCCCTGATCCACCAGAGCGCGCAGTCCCACCCCCCCAGAGCGCTGCTTTACCACATTATATCCGAATTCATGCTATATCGGGTCAGAGGTGTAATAGAGGAAACATTGTCTGGCAGGACAAGAAATCAGGAAATCCAGCTTTTATTACTAGCTTTACCATAAATTTCCTGTGTGACCTTGGGCAAATCACTGAACAGCTTTGAGTTTTGTTTCCTTGTCTCTAAATTACATGGGTGTTGTGAGGCTTAACTTAATTTTTGATGGAAGGTCGGATAGAACAAGAACAAAAATATTATTTGTTAACCAACAACAATATTCGTAGCGCTTGGGGGAAATCTGATTGTTCAGAAGCCTGGAACAAGTAGAAATGTCCCCTGGGTAAGCACAAGTGTCAGGTTTCTTGCTTGCTTAAAAAAAAAAAAGGTAATGGGGCTGTAGCAGTGGACCAGTCAGAAGGGAAGGGTATGGGCTGAATTGATTTCAGCCTCGCAACTAGAGCCTGCCAGAAGGCAATGTAGTGTAGTGGACAGAGCATTGGACTGGGTGTCGGGAAACCTTAATGCCATTTCTGGCTCTGCCACTAGAATGCTGAGTGACTGCGGGCAAGTCACTTCAATCACTCAGTGCCTCAGTTTCCCCATGTGTAAAATGGGGTTAATGATACTGACTTTCTTTGTAAAGCCCATTGAGATCTACTGTGAAAAGCACTGCTCAAGAACGAGGCATTATAATTATTAACAACTGAATTTCACTTCCATGAAAAATGTCAAGGTTTGGGGAAATGTTTCACCTCCAATTGGGATTAAATGCCCAAACCTCTAAATTGTTTGTGAGAGTGAAATTCCACAATATTTTGACTTGGAAACACCAAAATGTTCCTACAGCGAAATATACTCCCCAGGCTCCCTGGGAGCCCTGGCTCTGTGACAGCGTGCCAGGGTGGTGGGCAGGTGAACTGGCAGGAAACCAGGCAGGTTTCAATTAAAAATCTGGCTGAGTTCTATCAGAAGTGTTGTCAAAATGGACTATTTTGATTTTGACAAATTGGCACTTTCTAACGGGAAAACATGCATTGGGAAGATCTGTGACCAGCTCTACACACAAGTAATGCCACTGTTGAGCATGCCTTGGGCTGAGGCTGAGCCTCTTTTGATGCGTTGCCCATCAGTGCTCTGATCAAAGTTTTGATTTGACTTACGAGGGGAGTAGTTGACCTTGACTCTTCAGTTATATTAAAGTCATTTGGAAGAAATTATCTTTGCTAAAAGGGCAAGCAAGAGTTTAATTTTCCAGTCAAGCTAGAATAGCTTTATAGAGTACACTTAAATAGTTCATTCCAATTTTAGAGGTATTCTCGATTCCAGCAGTATCCCCCATTTTAAGTATAGGGTCTATCATTGACATTAGTAATACCTGTACAACTGACATGAACATTTTAAGTGTGCCCGTAATAGGAGTTTTTAGAAACTTTCAAACCTAACAGCAGCAGCTGCAAGACACAGTTTGATTTGGTTTTAGAAGGACAATAGGCAAAAATACGTTATTTTTTGCCAGAAAGGGAAGTATAGTTTAATTTCCCACTCAAACCAAAATAGGTTTTGTAGTTAAACTATAATTAGATTACTTGCTACTGCAGCTACAAAACACAATCTGATGTGATTTTCCGGAGAAGTTTCTCTCTAATAGTTGGTTATACTCTTACGCTGCTGCCAGCGCCAGGCTGTTTAATTATTGCAAATAAAATATTGATTTAGTTACTATTTTAAAAGTATTTGTGAAAAACAAGCTGCTTATACACACAAATTTAGTTGATATTCATTTTTAAAAATACCTGGAACAAATCAAAAATGGGAAAAATACCCACCACCATAATCAGCCAAGGTAGGGCCTGCGGCCAGTTAAGAGTAAACATGTTGCACAGAAGTGTATGCTAATCAATAGGAGAAACAGGAAGATTGAAGGAAGCACTGAGTGCATGTTTTACCACGGTACAGTCTTCAAATTATCAAAGCATTTGCCAACTTATGCTGGTCCTGAGGGAGCACTTCCGTAAAGATTTTGTGAGATTTTGAGTCCATTGTAGATAGCTATTTGTTTCATTTCTTTAGTAAGATAGTTTTTATAATAGCAATTAGTTCAGCCAGACTTGTAAGCAAGTTACATGCCCACATGGCAGACCCTCCATTTACTGTATTTCATGGAGATACGGTTGTCCTTCAGCCTTGCCTTAGAGTCCTTCCTCAGGGTTTTTTCAACCTGAAACTATGGTAACTTATATTTTTCTATCTCCAGGTGGTTTCAGGAAATAAATCAGTGGGGACACAGTTCCTCCATCTGATAAATGAGTGGTTCAAATGAGAGTGCTTTCACCCAAAAATCTTTTTTGAGTTCAAAGCACACAACTGAAATAGCAATAGTCTAGAGCAACCCAGATATAGTTACCCAAAGTCTGAGGTGATGTCAAATGGTCAGCAGCAGGCTTCTGGTGGCCAACCTTCCTCCCAGCCACTGGGGAGTTGGATGTCAGCCTCCTAACGCATAGGAAACCTCTCCCAAATTACACACTCTGACTGATCTTTTTATAGGTTGCTCAAAACAAAGCTAGTAATAACTCATAATAACCCCTTGCAAATTAGCAATTTTTCTAACATCAGCAAGCAACTCCTAGTCATAACATCAGTTATTTCTAACTTTCTGGTGTTCTCGCTCCCAGTTAATTATGGCTGAATGCACAAAATGGCTGTGGTATTGTCAGGTCAGTTTCACTCATGACAGTGTCTGAATTCCATATTAATCAAAAGATTAGTTTATCAGTTTTCTTTCCTAGACATGCTCATAAAGGAGAATTCAAGTTACTGCCTTAGATGCTCAAAGAGCTTTAGCTTATTATCCTAGCAGGACTGAAGAGTTTTGAAAATCCCCTATTTTTTGTTTATTTCCTACACTGACAACTGAAAAGGTCACATTATTTCTTCACAGTCACTATCTAGATGGGTTACACAGTGTATAGTACAGGTATATAAGACTGCATCTATTTCTCCTCTTACTGAGGGTAGAACGTACTTGAGTAGGGCAATGACTACCTCTTTATCATACCTCAGATGTTGCAATAGTTGCAATATGTAAGGCTGCCACATGGAGTTCTGTTCGTACCTTTATAAAACACTATTCCTTAGATCTGGCATCTAGAGCAGCTGCTCAATTTGGTAGGGAAGTACTCCAATCCCTATTCAGTTAGGACTCAGAGTGCCACCATCCATTAACGGGGTACTGCTTCCCAAATTCAAGGCAAGGGACTTTCAAAGAAGAAATAGAGTTACTTACTTGGAACCAGAGTTCTTTGAGATGGTCTCTGGATATTCACACTCCTTGCCCACCTTCCGCTCTTTGTTGGAGTTCCATAAAATTCTGCCTCTGAGGAAGCAGTGGAAGGAACTGAGGTGGCAGAGGACACTACACCCCTTTTTATAGCCTCTCCCTCAGAACATTAAGGAACACTAAGAGCAGGAGTCGGAGGGGTGCTTGAGCACTATAATGAGCACTGATACAAGAAGGTTGCACTATCTGAGCTGCATTGGCCAGTGCACCCCATGAGTATGAATATGCAGAGTCAGTCTCAAAGAACTCCAGTTCCAAGAAAGTGACCTCCACTTTTAACACCAGATGGAATCATTAGATCATCTAGCTTGACCTCTTGTCTAACACAGACCATGTAACATCATCCAGTTACTCCAGTAATAAGCCCAATAGTATATTCAGAAAGGCAGCCAGTCTTGACTTGAAGACCTCAGTAGATCACCTTCTCTGTTAAAAATTAGTGCTTTATTTCTAACTTGAATTGGTCTTGCTTTAACTTCCAGCCATTGGTTCTTGATATGCCTTTCTCTGCTAAATTAAAGAGCCCTTTAATACCCACTGTTTTCTCTCCATGAAGATACTCATACATGGTAATCAAGTCACCTTTCCATCTTCTTTTTGATAAGCTAATCAGATTGACCTCCTTAAGTCTCTCTCTGTAAGGCATTTTTCCAGGCTTTGAATCATTTTTGTGGATCTCTAGTTTTTCAATATTCTTTTTAAAAGTGTGGACATCAGAACTGGATGTAGTTTTCCAATATTGTCCTCACCCATGCAGTACACAGAAGTAAAATCACTTCCCAACACATACGCATTGCTCCCCTGTTTATACATCTAAGAATTGCATTGGTCTTTTTTGCCAGAACATCATACTGGGGGCTCATGCTGAGTTGCTTGGCCACTATGAACTGTTAATCTTCTGTAGCAGTGATACTCAGACTTCTGTGGTTCAGGAGCCAAATTAGCAATCAACATTACTCAAAAGAGCCACAGTAGTGTGAGTTCATTGTTTCATTTACTATTACTATTAATGTGTGTCTGTGTATATTTATTACTCTCACAGCAAAGTGACTGACCAAGTGTTGTACAATTGGTTAATAACATAGTAAAAGCATCCTGACCGGTTAATAACTTAGATTGGTTGTTAATTACATTGCACACTGCTTTAATATCATGTGCTGCAAAGAGCACCAGGAGACACATTAAAGAGCCACATGAAGCTCCTGAGCCTCAGTCTGAGTATCACTGTTTTACAGGGTAAAGTAAATCAATCAGCTGTCAATCTATAACCCTTACTAAAGGAAAAATATTACTTTCTATTCAGCACAAACAAAACAGCTCTTACCATATAAGTGGGTGAATGGGAAGACTTGTAGGTTTGTAAGTGAGGGAGAAAAGTGAGATCTGGCCATTTCTCGTCTGATTCCTGTCTGTTAGCATCCCTAAGTATATAATTATTTGACATTTTCAAAGGAAAACAGGAGCAGTTTATATATTGTGACAAGGCATCTCCTCTACTTCGGCAGGCTCAGTGCTTTCCCCTCTGGCAGTGGGGGCCTGGAGTAAATCAGCCCCATTCTGGACAGTGTTTATTCTCCCATTTGCAGGGGCGGTTATTTCCCAGTATTTTCCAGGCAGGCCTCAGGGCAGGGCCAAGGAGTCCCCTCCACCAAACAAACAAACAACCTTCCTCCACCCCAATTCTAACACAAAACAAAGTGGAATACCTTTCCCTACCCTCACTCTGGGGGTGGGTGGCCTTTTTATTGGCCCTGGGGTGCCAGCCCTTCCCCTAAGTAGGCAGCCTGTTATGTAGCTTCCTCTGTAGAGAGGAGAGCAGCACTCTACCCTGGAGCAGACTTTCTCCCTGCTTCCACTACCCTGCAGCAGCTTGTCTCTCCTTTCCCCTCTCACCAGAGGAGTTTTTAAAGGTCTCAGGTAGCCTTTAATTGGACTCAGATGGCCCTGATTGACCTGAGGTAATCTGCTTTCCGCTCCTACGGAAAAGGACCTTTATCATTCTAGGGCTAGTATACCCGCCTTCCAACACCCTCTTATGACTATCCAGCATGACTTTGTCAATATATATTATTATATTATATATAAATTATATCTAAAAATTCCTCTTGTGAGAGTCGCCTCCCTCCTCCTCCCCAACACAACCTCTGCCTCATTTTAAATGATCTTTTATAGTAGTCTTTAGTAAGCAAATAAATTACAATAAAAAAAACATGAAAATATAATCAACAAGTCCAGAAGAGATGGGAAGACTGGGACCACTTTTAACCAGAGGACAAAATCTGTTGCATTCTCTACGCTTCCTTTATTGCCAGTGGGAGATTTTCCAGCATTGCTTTTCAGTTCATCTTTAATTAATGATATTACATTGCAAAACTGATGTGTTACACACAGGTAGGGGCAACTGTAATGTTTAAGAGCAAGTTTTAGAAGGTAATGTTTTGAGACCATCATATACAAAAGTATCCTGAAGGCCCAAGTGAAATATATTTGGTGGCTTCTAGTGAATGTTTATAGAGGTGGATTTTACATGTCCCTAATTACTGAAATGACTGTGCAGTACAGAAGGTAGACCATACTTACAGGTTGGAAGAAACAGTGACGGAAAAACATTGGAGGGTCATGGTGGATAATCTGCTGAATATGAGCTCTCAGTGTGACACTGTGAGCAAAAGAGCCAATACAATTTGGGAGGCATGAACAGGGGAATCTTGAACAGGAGTGGAGAAGTTACTTTACCTCTGTATTTGGCTCTGGTGTGACCCCTGCTGTGGTACTGTGTCCATTCTGGTGCCCACAATTCAAGAAGGATATTTATAAATTGGAGAGGGGTCACAGAAGAGCCACAAGAATGATTAAAGTGATAAACACAAGGAGCTCCATTTATTTACCTTAACAAAGAGAAAGTTAAGGAGTGACTTGATTACAGTCTAAAAGTACCTACATGGGGGACAAATATTTAATAATGGGCTCTTCAGCCTAGCATAGTTCTTCAGTCTAGCACGACCCAATGACTGGAAGTTGAAACTAGACAAATTTAGCCTGGAAATGTGGTTATTTTGGGGAAGTTCTGTGGCCTGTACTGTAAAGGCAATCAGACTAAGAACATAAGAATGGCCATACTGGGTCAGACCAAAGATTCATCCAGCCCAGTATCCTGTCTGCCAACAGTGGCCAATGCCAGGTGCCCCAGAGGGAGTGAACCTAACAGGTAATGATCAAGTGATCGCTCTCCTGCCATCCAGTTCCACACACTGATAAACAGAGGCTAGGGACACCATTCCTTACCCATGCTGGCTAATAGCCACTAATGGACTTAACCTCCATGAATTTATCTAGTTCTCTTTTAAACCCTGTTATAGTTCTAGCCTTCACAACCTTCTCAGGCAGGGAGTTCCACAGGTTGAATGTGCACTGTGTGAAGAAGAATTTCCTTTTATTTGTTTTAAACCTGCTGCCCATTAATTTCATTTGGTGGCCCCTAGTTCTTATATTATGGGAACAAGTAAATAACTTTTCCTTATTCACTTTCTCCACACCACTCATGATTTTATATACCTCTATCATATCCCCCCTTAGTCTCCTCTTTTCCAAGCTGAAAAGTCCTAGCCTCTTTAATCTCTCTTCTTATGGGACCTGTTCCAAACCCCTAATCATTTTAGTTGCCCTTCTTTGAACCTTTTCTAATGCCAGTATATCATTTTTGAGATGAGGAGACCACATCTGTACACAGTATTCAAGATGTGGGAGTACCATGGATTTATATAAGGGCAATAAGATATTCTCCATCTTATTCTCTATCCCTTTTTAAATTATTCCTAATATCCCGTTTGCTTTTTTGACTGCCACTGCACATTGCATGGACGTCTTCAGAGAATGATCCAAGATGACTCCAAGATCTTTCTCCTGATTAGTTATAGCTAAATTAACCCCCATCATATTGTATGTATAGTTGGGGTTATTTTTCCAATGTGCATTACTTTACATTTATCCACATTAAATTTCATTTGCCATTTTGTTGCCCAATCACTTAGTTTTGTGAGATCTTTTTGAAGTTCTTCACAGTCTGCTTTGTTCTTAACTATCTTGAGCAGTTTAGTATTGTCTGCAATCTTTGCCACCTCACTGTTTACCCTTTTCTCCAGATCATTTATGATCTAGATGATTGCAGTGGTTCTTACTTGCCTTGGAAGCTATCAGTATATGAACTCTCAATGCCATCTGACTTCTAAGGATTCTTTATCATGTTCTAGGCTGCAGGTAATTGAATATTTGCTCTGGTGGCTCTAGTATATTCCTCATTACTGTTTCAATTTCAGTACATTGTTTCCCATTTCTAAGAAATAACTATTATTGCTTTCTAAGATTTTTTATGACATTGTCTCCGCACTTATGTAGAGTCCTTCACTTTGCTCTGCTTCAGTTTCAGAATGCTTCTAGTTCAGTTTACGTGTGATTATTTGATATCACATTCCATTTTATAATGTTTTATGATACTTTTTATAAATAGTTGTACAGCACGATGAATATCTTGGTGGGACGTTGGAGAGGGAGGTACTCTTTAAAGTTATATAATATATAACCTTCCAAAAGCAGTGTTAAGAGAATGTTAAGGATGCAAAGTAAAGCACTCAAAGGTTAGGAAATGCCAGAATTAAGGTTGCTAAACCATCTTAATTTGGCACTCTTGTGCGTATGCTTTATAATATAGTCTTCAATTGCATGATCGTACTAGTTTTTCAACAGGACCCCTGTTTCATTCAGCATATGCTCTGGGGATGAATCAGGGTTGTGAAGTGAATGAGGCAGGTGATTGTAGGACACCTAATTTCCCAACTTTGAAGTGATTGACTTTGCAACCTTAGTATCCTTTTAATTAATTTTAATGGAATTTCCTAAGATTTTTAATAAGTAACCTGAAAAACCAAAAATTCCATCCTGTAAGGCATGGGGCAATCATTATGCCAGATTTTGAGACTGTGTGGCGCAATTGAAAGATTATAAGAATATTTAAACATGGGCAAAACAATTTATTTTCCCCAATATCTTTCTTTGAAATGGCTAAACCATTCCTGCTCAAACTTTCCAGAAAAGTTCAGCCTGCGGTAGACACCAGGATGGAGTATTTCCGCCCACAGAGTTTAAAATGGCAGGTGAAAGCATGGATCTTGTAATGGAAAGTGTTAAGCAACCTTAACTATAGGTAGTGTGATTAGCTCCACTCATTATGATATAGGTGAATTATTTTATGCTATATCAAGAAGAATCTCTTAAAAGAGTTCCTGTAAAATGTGGTCCTTCAGGATAAACGTGTGCTGAAACTGGAGCTCATATTGGCTGAAACTAACTAGTATAAGGACTATGCATAATTTAAGATGCATGTAATTCATATTTTAAAGACGTAAATGCTGGCCCTTTATACTGGCATGGATTTTCATTCATTCATTATATTAATTTTCATTTCATTTAGTCTCATTATTTATTTGCATTTCCCCACTGGTCTGTATCTACCCGTTTTCTTGTGTCTTATACGCAGATTGTAAACTCACTGGAGCAGGAACTGTCTTTTTCTTCTGTGATTGTACAGCAACTAGCAGAATTGGGTCCTGGTCCATGGCTAGGGCTCCTAGGTGCTAGAGCAATACAAATAACAAATAATACTGTGTCTTCAGAGATCACAAAGTCCATCTGACACTGTCAAGCAGTTCCGGTGGTTTAACCTTTACCAGAAAATATTGCACTATAGCCAAAAGTTTAGAGTTTATAAGGCAATACTGTATCATATTCCAGATAAATAATTCTATTTTACTCTCACAGTATGGAAGAATTGATTAAATCCTAATGTCATATTTGTGAAATTTGCACAAAGTGTGTATTGTTTATCAAGGAATTTTAATGGAAAAGTTGACTTAATTTGACTTGAGCCATATCATGTAACTTTTTTCATTCATTCCAGACAAAGATTATGCATCCAAAAATATTTCACTATTCCATTCACAAGGGATAAATGAAGTCAATGCAGTAGCAGCAACAGATTGCTGATACTATCCAACTTTATGGAAGCATGTTGTTATGGTTCACAGTAGCCTGGATCGATAGTCGCTATAGTAATACAATCCACTGACAGAATTTCAATAGCTTTCCAGATTTAATGAACTCCCTGTGAAGATGATAAAAAGACATGAAAAGGGAAAATAAAATAGCATCCTGTATTAGATATATCCTCAGGCGATGTTTCTGACTGATTTTTTTAATTTTATTTTATTTTATTGAGTTGCATATTTTAATTATAAAGCCAGTATGCAATGAAATTCATTTCTCCCTCCCCAAGTAAGGATAAACATGCTTTGTGTAGGGAACTAAGTGGGTGTTGTGGGGTTGGTGTTCACCACACACTTGAGTTGTCATTTCAGACTATAGGCCATTGCTCACTTTACCCTGTTCAGGTTTCTGGCCAGTAGATCACAATAAATACAAATCCAATGGCTCCTATGCCATTCTGCCCCTAATACTTCATTCCCTGCTGGCCTTCTAGAAGAGGCAAGGAGCCCATGGAGAAGAAAGATGGATGCACAGTTGTGTGCTCATTACAAGAATGTGTCCTACTTAAAACCCAAGACACTTTTCTTTTTAATTGTTTAGTATGTCATAGCCTGGGAAATATACTGATCCAAACAAACAAGCTGCTTAGATGAGGGATTATATAGCAATATGGGAAATGTTTTAATGTATCTGGTACTGGGAATTCAGATGATATGATATTGAATAGCTAGTAGCTTTTACCTTTGCTAGGGGGGTCTGAGGCCATCTAAGCATGCTGAAGAAGGATTAAAAAGTGATTTTTCCTAACAGTAGGCAATAAACCAACAATTATGTATCATGCTGTGAAAAGTCATTATTTTTTAAATTTTCCATGAAAAGTAAATTGCAGAGCACATGTAGATCTCAAAAAAGATGCACGATGTTGCAAAAATAAGCAAAAATAAATTGAACCGTAAAACTATACATTCATTTCAAAAACTGATCTTCAGGGAGATTAAAAAATACATTGTGATTAATTTTATCTCTTTATGTCCTCTTGCTCCTCAAAATAAAAAAAGACAATGATGCCACGACAGTGAACATAAGAGTGGCCATACTGGGTCAGACCAGAGGTCCATCCAGTCCAGTGTTCTGTCTACAGACAGTGGCCAATGCCAGGTGCCCCAGAGGGAGTGAACCTAACAGGTACAGGTGAGTTGCATCATATGCGCATTTAACTTACATGAATTCAACTATACGCGCTCGGCAAAAAAAAAGAAAAATAACAAGATACCTGTAAATAGTGCGGGTGATTCTGCCCACCATTCCACTCAATGAGCGTATGCCCCAGAGTGACCGTGAGATGGGAGATGTGAATCTGCTGTTCCCTCAGTCGGTCTCAGTTTCCACGTGATTCTCATAGTGTGAGCATCTCACCACGCTGAGTGTGATTCCAGTGTTTAAAGATACTGCACATATTTTTTGTACAACATGGCCCCTAAACGCAAGCCAACTACTTCATCTGGTGCTCAACCAAAGAAACAGCGATCTGTTCCAACACTGGAGGAAAAACTGGCTGTGTTGGACTTACTGAGAGACAGTATGCCGGTCTCCAACATGGCGCATAAATATGGCCGCAACTAATCTAGCATCCGTGCCATCAAGATTCGAGAGAGAGAAATTCGTCACGCCATGGCATCAAGTGCTCCAATAACTGCTAAGGTGATGAGCCAGGTGCGTGATAAGACTTTAGTGAAGACTGAAAAGGCATTAAACTTATGTCTGGAAGACATGAACCGTAAACGTGTGCTTATTGATGGCAACACATTGCAAGAAAAGGCTCTTAGCCTCTATGCGCTGTTCAAACCTACCGCCAAAGAGGGACAGCCTTCTGATGAGAAGGAATTCAAAGCCAGCTAAGGTTGGCTTAACAGTTTTAGGAACCGCTTCAATCGCAAAAATGTGTAGACTACTGGTGAAGCTGCATCTGCCAATGAAGAGGCAGCAAAAGCCTACCCCGAACAATTAAAGAAAATCATAGAAGAGAAGGGCTATCTTCCGGAACAAGTTTTTAACGCTGACAAGACTGGGCTCTTCTGGAAAAAAATGCCCAACTGCACTTAACACTTCGAAAACAGAAAGACAAACCCCTGGCTTCAAAGCAGCTAAAGACCATGTGACTTGTGTTGTTTTGTGGCAATGTGGCTGGGCATTTAATAAAGCTGGGCTTGCTCTGCAGGGCTGCAAATCCCCGTGCCCTAAAAGGCAAGAACAAAAATCTCCTGCCTGTGTTCTGGCAATCAGTAAAAAGGCTTGGGTGATGGCAGTATTATTTCTGGATTGGTTCCACAAGTGTTTCATTCCGGAGGTCAAGCAGTATCTCGAAGAGAAAGGACTTGACTTTAAAGTGTTGCTGATCATAGACAATGCTCCTGGCCACACTGCTGCACTCTGGTTTCCGCATAATGACATTGAAGTCGTCTTTCTCCCCCACAATACCACCTCCCCATCCTCCAACCTCTTGACCAAGGCATGATTCACTGTTTCAAGGCCACATACACGAGGCTTACTTTCTCACGGATATGTAGCACTAGGGATGCTCACAAAAGAAGAGTGCAATATCTGGACAATATCTTTAAAATTGTGCCTCAGGATCTCATGGAGAGGAAAATGAGTGATTGTATACATAGAAGTGCCAGATATTTTTCCTTTAAAAATCCTAAAGATAATTCAAAAGGCCTAAATATGTTGTAGAACAAACTATTTTTAGCAATGATATACCTAGAACTAGTGAGACTATTTACTAATATTTACGGTTTGATTCTTGTTCAGCGAAAAACCTGGGTGATTAAAACCACTGGAAAGAAAGCAAAATTGAAATAAACCATTTAATTCTACTAGAATTATTTAAGACCAATGAAAAATTCACCAAAGCAATGAAAGTTAGAGAGAATCTCTGTGGTAAATTAACAACAACACATCATCAGTTTGTCAAAAATAAGTGGCAGTTCTCAGGAATATACAGTTCTTATTCAGTATTTATCTTTGTGCCTAATTCTTTCAGCATGCAAACTCCCCTTTTATTTATATTTTAATAGCTTCCTAAAATGTATCTGTAGCAATGTTATCAATTACAGCTCTTGCTGTCATCTTAACCGATACATTTTAAAATAATTCTAAGCATAACTTCACCACCATACCCAGGCACCCAACTGTCTTCGATCTGCATTTTCCTGTGGAAATTTTCCATTATTTTTTTTTTGTCATTCAATGGATTCAGAATCTTTTTCAGTTCAAAGGTCACACTTAAAGGTCTGTTTCCTAGTTTTCCTTTATCTCTTTTTTTTATAATAATGATTTCTTTGTCAGGAGCTAAAAATCTCCACTGCTGATTCTGTAACTTGATTGACCACTTTGTCTATAGCTGGAATTCAGTTATCTGGTCCTGGAGGTTCATTTGTTTTTAGTGGCTCACTTGTTTTTCTTCTCTGTCTTCTGTTGTAATCCTCGGTTGCAGCAATTTTTCATAAAACTTGTAGTTGATTCTGGCATGTTTCGACTCGTGAAACAAGCTGAAGCAAAGACTTGACAACAGCTGTCAAAACTTAATTAACAACATCTCTGAATGTCAGATATAACACAGAACTTCAAGAGTGTGGTAATTTGTTCCTGAGCAGTGTCAGATATTTTGCTATGCAAACAGACAGCATTTATGCTGCTATCTTGAAGCCTAAAAATAAGACATAACTTTTATAGGTGATAAACTGCAATCATTCTTTGGTTGAGGTGTTAATGTGTGAAAATACTATCTCCATGCACAAGAAGTCTGTCTCGTGCAGTGTCAGCATTTCACGAGAAACAACCTGTGCATTTATTTTTTTTCTCATAGCCCTAAGGGTGTGTATGAAGAAGATTAAGACAAATGGGGATTTTAATAGCATACCAAATACAATCTGCCCCTCCTATTCCAATACTCTCACAAAAGAACATTTACTCCCCAATGAAAGTATGGTTGATTATCCTAATATAGAAGCTAAACCATGCAACTGAAAAGAGAGTCATTTGAAATTTCTGAAAACATGAGAGAAAGGAAAATTGGCACTAACTAACATGTAAAAACTTTTAAGGCAGCAGATTTGGCTGATTTCCATTGCACTGAGCAGATTTGCTAATTGTATTTTATTAGTTTGGTCTTGTTTCCTTTACATGAAAGATTAGCATCACATGTCTTTTTTTTCCGTCTACGAGCAGGAAGTCTCTTAGGAGCAGTAGGCTGACAAAGTCATATTAAATAACAGTTTTATGAGTCTTGATTGGATAAAGTTTGGAGATGATTGATTGCCTGATTGCTTCTAATTGTCTGCAACTTCTCAAGTCCTCCAATATTTCTGGTGGGAATTCTCTTGGTAAAGCTCCTGTTGTGTATCTCTCAACCAGACAGCTCTAGAAAGCCAAAATATTTTAGATGTGTCTTATAACAAGAATATTCATTATGTGCTGCAGATCATTTTGCTAGAGCTTGGTCTTTATGGAAACATCTGTTACCTAACTGTATTTTTAATTAGAAAAAACAAAGTGATTATCATTATGAAAAATATCTGGATATGTATGAGAATATTAAACCTTCAGCATTTTGGTAGGTCTATCCTTTAATATCCCACCACCATCCAATTAGTTTCTAAAATACCATCTCTTGGAAACACTAACTTAAAAATAAAATCTGCTACCTACTTTGATTAGACAGAAGTGCTAGATATCATATACTTGCTTTGTCCATGAGCCAGCATGTACTCTCATCTCCAGAACACTCCACAACAACATCCTTAGTTACAAAAGAATGGCCATACTGAGTCAGACCAATGGTCCGTCTAGCCCAGTATCCTGTCTTCTGTCAGTGGCTGGCACCAGATGCTTTAAAAGGAGTAAACAGAACAGAGCAATTTACTGAGTGATCCATCCCCTGCTGTCCAATGCCAGCTTCTAGAAGTCAGAGGTTTAGGGTCACCCAGAGCATGGAATGGCATCCCTGACCATCTTGGCTAATAGCCATTGATGGACTTATACTCCATGAACTTATCTAGTTCTTTTTGAACCCACTTGTACTTTTGGATTTTACAACATCCCTGGCAATAAATTCCACAGATTGACTATGTGCTGTGTGAAGAAGTACTTACGTTTCTTTTAAACCTGCTGCCTGTTAATTTCATTGGGTGACCCATGGTTTGTGTGTTAGGTGAAGGGGTAAATAACACTTCCCTATTCATGTTTTCCACCATTCATGATTTTATAGACCTCTATCATATCCCCCCTTAGTTTTATCTTTTCTAAACTGAACAGTCTCAGTCTTTTTTAGTCTCTCCTCATATATAATCTGTTCTATACCCCTAATTATTTTTGTTGCCCTTCTCTGTACTTTTTCTAATTCTAATATATCTTTTTTCAGATGGGGTGACCAGAACTGCATGTAGTGTTCAAGGTATGGGTGCACAATGGATTTATATAGTGTCATTACCATATTTTCTATCATATTATCTATCCCTTTCCTAATGATTCCTAATATTCTGTTAGCTTTTTTGACTGGTGCTGCAGACTGAGCAGATTTCAGAGAACTATCCACAGTGACTCCACAATCCCTTTCATGAGTGGTAACAGCTAATTTAGACCCCATTATTTTGTATGTCTAGTTTGGATTATGTTTTCCAATATGCATTACTTTGAATTCATCAACACTGAATTTAATATGCCATTTTGTTGCCCAGTCACGAAGTCTTGTGAGATCCCTTTGCAACACTTCACAGTCTACTTTGAACCTATCTTGAGTAATTTAGTATCGTCTGCAACCTTTGCCACTTCACTATTTATGCCTTTTTTCAGATAATTTATAAATACATTGAACAGCACTGGTCCCAGTACAGATCCTTAGGGGATCCCACTATCTACCTCCCTCTACTGTGAAAACTAACCGTTTAGTCCTACCCTTCGTTTCCTATCTTTTAACTAGTTACTGATCCATGATAGGACCTTTCTTCTTATCCCATGACTCCTTACTTTGCTTAAGAGCCTTTTGTGAGGGACCTTATAAAAGACTTTTTGAAAGTCTGATACACTATATCGACTGAATCTCCCTTGTCCACGTTTGTTGACACCCTCAAAGAATTCTAGTAGATTGCATTAGGCAAGATTTGCCTTTACAAAAGATGTGTTGATTCTTCCCCAATATATATTTATCTATGTATCTGATAATTCTGTTCTTTACTAAAGTTTCAACCAATTTGCCTGGTACTGAAGTTAGGCTTACTAGCCTTTAATGTCCAGGATCACTCTGGAGCCTTTTTTTAAAGTACCTTATCTCAATAGCTATCCACCAGTCATCTGGTACAGAAGATGATTTAAATGATAGATTACATACCACAGTTAGTAGTTCTGCAATTTCATATTTGAGTTCCTTCAGAACTCTTCGGTGAATACCATCTGGTCCTGGTGACTTATTACTATTTAATGTGTCAGTTTGTGCCAAAACCTTCTCTATTGACACCTCAATCTGGGACAGCTCCTCAGATGTGTCCCCTTAAAAAAATAGCTTAGGTGTGGGAATGTCCCACAGTGACGACTGACACAAGAATTCATTTAGCTTCTCCACAACAGCCTTGTCTTCTTGGAATGCTCCTTTAGCATCTTGATCGCCCAGTGGCCCCACTGATGGTTGAGCAGGCTTCCTGCTTCTGATGTACTTAAAAAAAATTGCTATTATATTTGTGTCTTTTGCTAGTATGTTCTAGTTGGTCAGCAAATAAATGTATTTTTGTGACTAATGAAAATGTGAACAGTTAACCTTTTTACTGATGGTTACAATAAAATATCTGAGGTTATACTGCTAGTTTGTCCAGCTCTTGGTGGCCTTTTTTGGTATACTTGCTGCTGACGAAAGTTGTATCCAACTTTTGCTGATCCTTTTACAAATTACTTCAGAAAAAAGAAAATTTGCAGAAAGGGGCAGCCAGCTCTAACATACCAAGGCACAGTAGGATGATTGGGAGTTTCAAAACAAATCTAGGTCATGCCAAAAAAAATGTAAAGGGTATTTCATAGGAATTGCCCTTAATGTAAAGCAAAATATCTTTGGGTGCCTCCTAGGAGACAAGTCTGCATATGAACCAGATGATTATTTTACCCATCCAGGAACACAGTTTCACAAGCATGTGTCTGATGCTGTTAGAAAGAACTCTTCAATGCAAATTCACATATACTTACATTTTAGTATTATGTACAATAACCAGATATTCCATGTATTTGCTGTTTAGTCACATTTTAACATTTAGGGAATAACTCTAGCATCTAAGTAAATGCTCTGCAAAATGTTACATTTACAATTCACATCTCAGAGTCATCTCCAGAAGTATTCTTCAGCGTTGCTCCCCTGCCGCCACAGCCCTCTTGTACCCTCCTGTTGTTGCACCTCCCCTTGGGCTTCTGTGGGGACCCCGGAGAGGCAGCAGGAGCCGGGGTAATAAGGGCATGGGTGGGGAACCTGGGGAGGCTGGAGCGCCAAAATACATGTCCGCCCAGGGCACTGTTTTCCCGAAGGCCGACCCTGTTTAAGCCTCACAAAATAAGTACAGGGATTGGGACTTGTGACAAGTGGAGATCTTCCGCTTTTACATAAGCAGATATGCAAGCTTACTATGGATATTATATTGACAACGAGATAAAACATTTAGTTGGAGTATATAACCAGTTGTTTCAGTGTCCACAATACTGAGTACATGCCCAACTTCAAATAAGAAATTACCATTGCTGTAGCCGTTAGGATCGCACAATGTGTTTGGTTCAGTGACATAATACAACTCACAAAGACATTTGGCCTCCAGTCTGTGATTCCTCCTTTATGGTGTTTTCCTAGTCTCAATCCCCTTGACTTCTGTAAAATTACAGGCAATTGCATTGGGAGCCATCCCACAGATTCAATCTGGTTTACCCCGGCTGCTCTATTTTCTCCCTGTAAGGCTGAGAAGGATCTGACTGGTGCTCAGCGTGGCTGCCAGTTTTGCACCCCTGATAGAGCTCACAATTGATCGGTCAGGAGCTTCCAGCTTCTAATTATTTCTGCATGTACACACACACATGCATGTCTGCCCTTAATGAAGCTTTCCACACCAGATTCAAAACAGCAACTGAGCATGGTTAACAAATTCCTGCAGTCCCTCTAACGTGCTGAAATAGCAACTACTTGTTTGCTCGTCACTCAAGCATCTATACTGCCACCTTTTCTGGGAATGTTTCCAGATCAACTCAGAGAAAGTAGAAACAGCAGCTGCAATTACAAAAATAAGGTTTTTGGCCGAAAACCAAAAAATAAGGAAAAAAAGCAAAGGGGAAGGGATTACACCAGCAAGACTTGTTAGGGGACATGGGAATGCTATCGAGAATTATGTGGGTTATTTTGGCAACTTGTATCCAACTCAAAATAATGGTAGATATGAAATTTCATATTGTCACTATTACTTTAACCCCACCCCACTCCCACTTTAGTGACTAATACTGAGCATCTAGTTTTCTGTTTTAAAATGCCACCGATATTTTTTGCTGTTAGGGAGAGATGACATATGACCACATCTACCCATTAACCTAAAGAAGCAAAACCATCCATTTTTTTGTTATGCATGGCTAATAGATTAAGCTTAGCAACAAAGACGTATGTCACTGTGTCTTCACTAGAGGTTATTTCAGCAGGGAATGTTGCAGGGAGTGTGGGTACATATGAATAAATCGTTCAAAACATTGCTGATTTTAAAAGATGAACTGCAGTGCTTAGTCGAAATTGAGAGAGCTGGCATGTTTTTGAAAAAGGTCACCTAAAACCAATAGGCAGTTGGTAATTATTAATATATATGACTTGTCTAAAGAAGTTAACTTGCATATATTTACTCCTTCAGTGCTGACAATAATGGCAGATAAATCTGATAAAGTTACAGTTCTTATGTGTAAATTTTTTCCCCTTTTTAAATTGTTTTCCCGTCTCAGTGATTTTGCTGTACATCATTTTTTCTAGATCTGCTGAGTGAGTTGGTAGTGATGGGAAATTATTATTATTATTTTTGGGAGCTATAGAATTATACCATTAAGGTTAATTATACTAGCAATTAAAAAGCATCTAGTTATTTGGAAACTATCAGTGGTGATGAATTGTTCTTTAACGTCTCTATACATATATTAGTTTGATGTGAAAATAGGAAATCTGTAGGTCATTGCAATATTTCTTGTTGCTTTTTGCTGTCAGGATGCTTTCCCTGCTGCCCTTGAAAGGCACAAAGTACAGGATAAACCACATTATAGAACTCCTTATCTTTCTTATGGGTATAGGTAACAAATATTCTCATTAATGCTCAGCCTATGAATTATGGACCTTGCTATTTACTGTACAGAATTATAAATTGTCTAGGACTATTTTTGCTCACAGGCTTTTGACTCTGAAATTTCACTCCCTTTTGCAATGCTGTTAGTTATTAAGTATGTTTGGAGTGCTAGTAGATGAGTTTCTTAATTTTTAATGTATTACACGTGGGTCTTTTTGTTTTGTTTATCACCCATGGCCAAAAAAGCCTATTTGCGTCTCTTTTGTCTCATTCTTACAGTTGCTCTAATTTTAAAACAAGTGTAAAAGTCAGATGGCAAATCTGCATCAGGGTTAACGCAGTTGTATTTTATTTACATGCCTGTCTGCCTGTATCAAGGATTCTTAATTGGGTTTTATATTCACTTGACTTGACTTTAGAGCACAGCTCGTGATGCTGTCTTAATAAACTGCAGAAAAAGAAAAAAGGCAAATAGAATATTTATAACCTAGAATCTGTTCCCGGACAGCATGAAGTGTTACCAGATTCAGTGCTCACCCCAAAGATAAGTTACTCATTCAGTATGAAGTTGTGCCATGCTGCCACTCAAAGAAAGGCTACTCTTTATACTATGGTATTCCTCCTCACAAACTTTTGCCTTTTTGTTTTTCTTTTCTTTAGTTGGCGCAAATATTTAGAAGCAAACAAACTCTCTTTAAAAGTACCAAGGAAGGCAATAGCAACTTCCTTGCAAATTGTACTTGAATATTTTATAGAAATAATAAATGTGTCTTGGTGCTTTCTCCATCTTTTCCCTCATGATAGATATGTATTTTTCTGCTTTCCCAATTTTAAATAAGATACATAAGTTTCATTATTTAAAACGGGAAAGTAAAATGAGCTTCTAAGATAAAATTTTTCATTCAGTAAAGGTCAGAAAAACATATCTTAGCAATGGTAAGGAAGATTATCTACCATCAAGAACATTTTGTTTCAGCTCCTTTTTCAAGCATCTAAATTTTCAAAGATTTTGGAAGTCTAGATGTGTCATGCAGAAAGCACTCCATTGGCTTGTATACAGTTGTGTGATCTCCTTGTGTTTCTTTTTCTTTCCCTGAAAGGTACCTCATCATAACAGATCACTGCTTTTGGGTCCGTATCTCTGAAATCAAGCAGGAGGAAGCTCCCTAGGCTCAAAATTCTACATCTCTTAGTTCTGGCAGAGACCATAGAATATTGGCAACTCCTGTTGTGCCTACCACTAGTTCCATTTTGCCTGCCATCTGTGAAAGATGCTGTAGCTAAGTATGTCAAATAATATGGGAGCCTCATCCTCTTTGATACCTCCTCAACTCTCTCCTCTTACTCACCGATTTAGCATTCTTTCCTAACCTCTTTAGCCCCCAGTGTTCTCAGTATTTTTTGTTAATGATGAGCCAGGTTGCTTTGCAACATCACATCTTGGGTCAGTCAGGGCTTCCAAGCACTGAACCTCAGAGTGCCGGCTATCTGAGTGCTTCAGTTCTGGCTCTGTTGGCAGAAGCTGAGCTGGAATCCTTGAATAATTTGACCTCAGGCAATCCATAGTTGTCATAACTGGTCATCTTTATTCTGTATTATTGTTGCCTTCATCGTTACAGGCCCATTGATATAGGCTCAAAAAGCTGTTCCTTGACTGACAATGTTGAGGCAGTCAGCTTGGCTGGGTGTGTGGTGTCACCATAATGCAATGAAGCTTTACAAACTCCGAGTCTTGATCCACTTGTCTGGTGGTGCTTGATGCAGCATTCTTGTTGAGTGAGGCACCCCTGCACTGAGCTAGGCCTGCATGAAGAAGAGCTCACTTGACTCATAATCACAATCAGTTCATGTCTTGATTCCTCAGCTCTCAAAGTAACCAGTCAAGGCCTCCATAATCATAGCCCTGATTGTGTAAGACTGGCTCTTCAATCTAGGCAAAAACAAGAAATACTGATCAGGCTGATGTCTAGGCAGGTAACATGATGTAAGGGGTAAACCCAGGACCTACGAGTCAGGAGATTTGAGGCCTAACTCCCATTCCACTGTTGACTCACTGTGTGATGTTAGGCAAATCTCTTGATGACTCTGTACCTTAGTTTCTCCATCAGTAAATTGAAGACAAATACGTTGTGCACTTAGATATCATGGTGCTGAACACAGTGTAAGTATCTAGAAAAATGTACTCATTCAACCACATTGCGTCAGTTGAAATTGTTCCTTGCCCCAAATCCAGCACATCAAAGCCATGTCTTGATACTTGACAGTATTCTAATCCTTCAGCACTGCGGTAGTGCCAGGTATGGAGTTAAGACCTACATTATGTATCTCTTCTCTGTTATCCATCTCAATGCCATCAACTCACAAGCCTTCCCTTTCTCTAATGTGTATAAAAAGATGGAGAAATGGATGGGGAAATTAGTCCTAATATAAATTACCTTGTCCTTAACTTTTCTTGCAGCACATGAGGTTTTTTCATTTTTCTTCTTTTAGTTTGGACAATTATCTCAGACTGGAGCAAAAATTAAATGAACCTTTTGTGTGTGTGAATAGAATGGTGTTGTGAGCCAAGCTGTTAGAAGCGTTGTCCAAGAAACCTTGACATCACATAATTCATCAGGCTTTGTTTTCAAGCATTCTTTGGTATTGTTTTGTGTCTTTGACCTGTATAATGAAACAGGAATAAAACCTTTATGCTCTTGCCTACTTAACAGTCTAGACCAACTGGTTTCCCTCTGCTAGTCAAATATGCTAGGCAAAATGACGAGTAACCAGCTCCCAAGATTCCCCCCCAAGCTCATTTTTCCTACAGACAAATTCACGCATTTGACTCATTTTATGTGTGTGCTGCAGTAGATTATAGGATATAACTCAAAAAATAGTTTGACCAAAGATGATTTTTTGGACAATTTCTGCATTTTTGGTAAGATCAGTACTGTGCAGTGTTTCGATGTCTTTTCATTCTGGTCCTTTATGGAAAGAGGAATTCAAAAAGAGTTGAGACATTACAATCTGAGAAGACGTATTTATTTCCCCCACATTATTGTTCTCTATTTGAAAGGGGAAAATTGCAATACTATGACCCTAATCATATAAAGTCTGTCATGAAAACCACAAATTTACATCTTATTAATTCTGTTATTCTTCAGTAATTTAGCAATACAACTACATTTCCCTTGACAGGTAATAAATTGCTTCTTAATTTATGTTAAAGTGAAAACCACAAATGTAAATCTTCTCAGTTAAAAAAGAATCTGGCAAACACTTAGTCTTTAAGGTGCCGCTGGATTCCTCGTTGTTTTTGTGGACACAGACTAACACGGCCACCCTCTGATACTTAGGCACATGCTTAACTTTTAAATACTGCTTACATGCTTAAAGATAAGCACTTGCATGTTCACAGGATCAAAGTTTAACAACTTTTAGTTTATACTTTTAATATTTTGATTACACATAATTTGATAAATTATATATGTAGAGAATTTAAAACCTTACATTTTTCTAATCAAGTTGGAAAACACATAGACGGATAAAATTCCTCACAAACTTCCTGAAACCCTCACATTTCTACATCTCTGTCTGTGGAGAGAGTGTATATTCCTTCCGATTCATGTATGGTCACTTTTACTGAAGCATACCTTTTTTTTTTTTTTTTTTTTTTTTTAAAGAGAGGAATGAGGTCTCCTCATGGGCTCTAACTTGCAAGGTACTGAGAACTTGGAGTCTTGATCCATCAAGGCACTTTAAGCACATGCTTAACTGTAAGTACATTGACCCATTGAAGCCAGTGGGACTATTCAGATGCTTAAGTACTTTGCTGCATCAGATGCAGAGTGGTCAGCACCTTTCAGAATTGTACCCTAAATAAGGCTTATGAAATGAAAAGATTTGTGAAGGCCAGTTAAGAGAAGAGGTGGGCTTAGAGTTTGGGATCTCATGGCTCCTAGATCTACGCCAGTACCCTAGGCTGGTGGGAAAACCAGGAGAAAGATCATCCCTTTTTACCGGAATCTGGCTATTCCTCAAAATTTTGAAGTGTTTTGACTGGTTTGAGGGAGCCTTTCTGAGGATAGTTCACAGCATAGTTACACAAACTTACAGAAACACGCAGCACCTTCCTTAGGCAGGAACTTCAGGCCTGATCCAAAGCCAATTGAAGTCATGTCTTGATGATTTCAGTGGTCTTTGAATCAGGGACTTAATGAGAATCGGCACAAAAATATACTTTGCATACTGTTGTATGATTTTCAAAGGCGTATTGCTTGGTGAAATCAAAACCAATTTCCTCCAGGAGAAGGCCATTCATTTATACCAAGGCAGATTGCAACTTTTACACTTCAGCTGTGTAAACTCTAAATATTTTGAAAGGGGAAAGATAGATTTTTGCTCTCTTCTCACTCAAAATCAGCTTGAATAATTCTCCATCGGGCAGAGCTCAAACCTGGGCAATTTCAGCCTGAAAAGTTATGCTTCCAAAAAATAGGGAGAGCAGGGACAGTAATGAAAACTGTTTTGTGACTTTAACCAGGCAGATGCTATGATGTTTACTTTACGCATTCTACTCCAACCCCACTCCCCCAACAAACTTCAGCTCACATGTTGCACTTTCTTTGCAGCACAGATGAACTGCAAAGTTTGGATCTTCATCCAGGCTCCAGTCTTGTAAGCACCTATGCCAAGCCTTATCCACTTCAGTGGGACTCCAGGCAGCCTGCACAGTCACAAAGATCCAGCTGCACAATCCAGTTGTAGGCCCAGAGTGGAACTTCCACAATGTTTTGAGTTTGGATCTTGGCTTTGGTTCTATCCAAAAGGCTAGAAAATTTAAAATGTGATTTAATTTTGTTTTCCTAAATAAGATTCAAAATAATTATCCCATAAGCACTATTTATTTAGCCTAAACATTAAATTGCTCATCTGAAACAACTAACCAGATTCTCATAATGACTTTGAAGTCTGTTTGGGAGAATAAATACTGTAATTAGATATCAAAAGTCCTGTTGCTTAATATAATAACTACATTAGTTGTAAACAGTGAAGCGAGGCTAAGCTTTTTATTTATATATTTATTTTTAAAGTAGTGACACCATGTTTACTTCCTGTCCAGGACATCACATTTGCTGAAGCTGCTCTGTGACTTTCTCTTGTATCTTTAAATATACACCACTGTGTAGTTCATAAAGAACAGGTGTTTGATTATACTGGGGGTAGGGGAGGTTCGAAAAATATTTAACAAACCACAGGAAATGTAATTCTCCTAGAGTGAGTTGTGATATTTTCTGCTAATTTTTACAATATTGTTGGCATGGGAATTATTCATGCAGCAGGAGCTATAATTGTCTCTTTTTAATATATGTGTATATGAACCATTGTACACACCATTTCTCAATAGCAAATTCCAGTATAAAATGAGAGATGGGTCTCAATAAAAAGCTTGGATATAAGCACACACACCCACACCCAAATTTGGGGAAGTAATGATTTAAGAATCTGAACTGCGCAGCTTGGCCCCATCTCTATAATTTCCCAAACTAAAGCCTTGAAGTTTTGGGCATTGCTAATTCAGAACTGGATCCTTTCCCCCCCCCCCCCCCGTAGCCTGAGCTTATCTGAATTTCTGGTACATCTTTTGACCTTGGTCAGGACAAACCCACAGCATCTCTTTTGGAAAGCTAGTACAGCATAGCCCAGAAGGGTCATTTCATGATGGGCTGGGAGTAGGCATCCTCCATGCATCAGGCTGTGTTGGGGGAAGCATGCTACAATATACCCTTACAGAGCGTAGCAGAGACCACCAGTGAGTGCCCTTCCTCACAGTGCCTGGGAATATTATGCCTCCCTCCACTGTGAGTCACTCAGTGCAGCCATTCACAGTGTGGTTCAGGAAGCCCTAGGTTTACTCAATAAGCCCGATTCACACTGTTGGTAGGAACCCTGTCTGCAGCCCAGCTACAATGAGGCAAGTCACATGCAGTCCCCACTCTATCAGCAGATCTCAAGCTGGCCAGCATGACACACACACAGTGAGTGGGCTAGCAAACCCTTGAGACATCTTTTCAAGGCACTTCCATGCCAGTCCCCATCCCCGGGACTCCTTCAGGGCCCTGCACACAGTATAAAACTCCTGTCCTGTTGGGGTGTGTGTCCTTGCTGGTCAAGCTCCCCTGGCAGAGGAGGAGATGCAAATTCCTAATTGCACTTTTCCTCTGTACATGGGGAGTGAAACAAATCTTTACACTTAGTTTGTCTTTCCTTCTCTACTAGTCCAGGTTACTGTTATTCAGAGCAGAGGATACTTTTCTTTAAGTCTGAATCCCATAATTGATTGACAGTGGCACGCAAAACTGTATGATCGATAGAATGGAATTTTTCAGCCTCGTGAAAGAATAAAAATCATTCAGGTCTTGCCCCATTTGTACCACAAGTTATGGAACAAACTCATTGTTCTTCAATATCTTGACTACAGTTAATGCAACTCCTATATTTGCCTGTTTTTTGTTTGTTTCTGTAAAAGCCAAATTCCTTCAGAAGGTGGGAACATGTGCAGTAGTTGCTGGTAACAAGAACTGAGTCAGAGGGTGACAAGTGATCGAAGACAGCCTAGCAGCTATGCTTATAAGGATCGTATGTCTTGGAGACCATTTTAAGGCTATTGATAGTGGGTAATGAATGTGCCTTAAAATGGCATTTTTTAGTGTAATCATTGATCTTCAAGGAGCCCTACCAGTGTGCCCTCAAGTGTGTCATGGAGAGCTCAATACATCATAATCAATGGCTACTCAATGATAAATTACACAGCACCATTCTGTCACTGTTTCCCTCTTCTTTTTAGGCTTGGGGGCATCCAAACTAAGCCCTTTTATTAGCACCAATCAGTGAGTGGGTTCTTGCTGAGATTCTTGTACATAAATGTACTTTTTAAAAAATATACAGTAGGTCTGATTAATCTGTTATGGCAGCTGGGTAAAGCTACTGACCTTTAGTTTAAAAAAAATAGGAAAATGTTTTTCCAGTTCATGAAGTCAGTCAGTCACTTGGAAGTTATTGTACTACCTTCATTATTGTAAGCATAATATTTGTTCCCCAGTGAGCAAGATACAGGCTACAAATTCAGCCAAAGGATGAGAACTACATAAATCAACTGGAGTAATCAGGCCTGAGTTACTATAACAAATGTATTGCTTATCTCATTGCGACGAAGTGGTAGATACGTTATCAAGACAATTGCCAAGTGAGAATAGCATCCAAAAATGGATACTAGATATCATCATTCATCAAACAAATTAAAGTGTATACATATATTTTAAATATTAAATGTTGTCTTTCCTACAAAATGAGAGGTTGAGAGAAGGATATTTGAAAGGTAATGAACATGAAAACCTTTCTGAACAGTACTTTCTTTTTATAAAAAAAAACATGTCATTGTATCTGTCATAGGGCATGAATAAATATTATGCAGAGTAACCTGATGAAGAATCCATATTGCAGTATGAACATAATATGATAATCTACGTCGTTTTTGTTAAAGCAGCTGAGTAGCTCTGATCTACAGTTAGGTAACATACTGCAATTTATGTCTTATCTATTCTCACTTCAGATAACGGTAAAGAGTCCAATGGCCATGTTACCAGTTTGGTAACAAATATTCCTTGTATTGTTTCTTGCCATACTGTAGATATGATAGAACGGTCTGCCCCTTAAAAGCAGTAATACCTAGTGCTGAGTCCACCCTGCTTCAGAGCATGTCCTGCTAAGGGTCCACTAGATAGATAGGTAGGTAGATCGATAGACCTAAGGAGGATAGAGCTAGAGAGAAATTGGCCCTGGGAATACATAGTGATTGGAGAAGAGATCTTGTTATTGTTCCTTTAATGACTCAGGGCCAGGAGCCTTGCAAAGCAGTTGGGGCAAGGTGTCCTTCTCACCTAGCCAGTGAAGAACTAAGGTGGGAGAAGGGGGCAGTATAAATGCTGCCTCCTCCCTCAATAGTGCACAAAAGCCCTTGGATGTTGTAGGGAGTATAAGGAGGCTCCTGTAGGGCCCTGAGTTAACAGGGAGAAGGCACCAGCAGAAGAATGTCTGGCTGCTGAGCCCTCACAGCCTGAAGATAGAAGGACTGATTTGGAAAAGGGCCAGCCGGGAAGAGAAGCTGCTGGAGACTCAACAGCTGGCCTAAAGTCTAAGTCCAGACCCAAGGAGGAGAGCTAGGAAGCTCCTGTATTACAGAGAGGGACAAGGGGATTGTCTGAAGTACAGTCCAGCTCCAGGAGGAGGACTGAGGCCTCGTGAACAGTGGAGGAAGCTGACCAGGACTTCTAGGGTATATCTGCACTACAGTTAGACACACATGGCTTGCCTGTGTCTGCTGACTTGTGGGGCTCAGGCTGCAGAACTGTAAAATTGTGGTGTAGATACTCAGGCTCGGGTGGGAGCCCAGGTTTCAGGACTCCAGAGAGTCCCAGGCTCCAGCCTAAGCCCAAATGACTACATCGCAGTTTTACAGACTTGCTGCCTGAGCCCTGGGAGCCCAAGTCAGCTTACACAAGCCAGCCGTGGGTGTTTAATTGCAGTGTAGACATGGACCCAGAAAGGGCATGAACTGGGGAGTCTAAAGAAGTAAGTTACCTGTGTAGAATGAGTGAATAAACCAACCCTGTAAAGGGTTATATTGTGGAACTGTGAAAAAAACAGACCCTGCAAAGAGGGGTTGAAGTAACCTAGTCTGAGTAATAGTTCGAAAAGATCCCAGGGACACTTGAGTGCAGTGCATCTAGAGGACCACAACATGCCACAAGAGGATGTGATGGAGAGGCACACCCTCATCACAGTAGAATATAACTCTTTTTGAAAATCTTTTATTTGACTTTTGTGAATATTTTGAGTATTGTGCATAATTTCTGTATGTAGCTTTTCATATGACTATTTCCAGATTTTCTCCTATTTCTTGGGAGTGTTCATTGTTTTTTTGGTTTTTTTTTTTTTTAGTACAGCAATAAGCCACAATAGGATGTGCGTTGGTAGACTTATTGGTGCATGTCTCAGATGACTGCTGTCTTATGGGGCCACTGCCTGTAATACATTTTTGAATATCAATACCAAATACCCCTTTATTAATGTTTTCCCTACATGTAAAAGATAATTGGATGTTGGGATATTTTATTTCCTTTTGGAAATGAAGTCACAAGAATGTACCACTGAGACTTAGTGAATGACTAGGAAATTACCAAGAAGGCCGAAATGACAATTATTAAATAACTTTGGACAGTCAGTGTCAACATTTTTCTATGTCATTTTCCTTTCAGAAATTCATTTTTTTAAAAAAAATATTTATCACAAACCTGGTTAATTAAAATCTTTCTTTCCTCTTTGTCTCAAAAAAAGACAAAATGAATGATAGTTTCAACTCATGTTCAAGTGGATAGTAATCCACAGCATCACCTCTAGTGGCTCCAGGGAAATAGGCAATCTCATTGTTACATTAGAGTCATCAGTTTTAACTGAAGCAGTGTAATTCCCAAGTTGCATGATAGAGTGGAAATTGGAATACACCTTGCACAGGCTCCTCGCCCTGGGATTTACGTTTAGTTCAGAACTGATGTGGGAAGCTGCTTTAGTTCTTAATTTGGATTTATTGGTGACAAAGCTGAATTAAGGTGTAGACATAGTGCCTACACTACTGCTGGGAGCAACACTCTCAGCCTGGATAGACAGACTTGCGGTAGCTCTGCTCAAGCTAATGCACTAAAAATAGCAGTGTGAATGTTGCTGTTTGGGTGACTAGCCTGAGCTGCTGCCCAAGCTCAGACTAATGGGCCAAGTGGTCTTGAGAGCCTGAGCTGTTATCGGAGCTGCAATGTCAACATTGTTATTTGTAGTGCGTTAACTTGATGGAGCTAGTGTGAGTCTTTTCACTTGTGCTGGGAGGCTTGTTCCCAGCTACAGTGTAGACATCCCTGTGATGTTGCACTCCATATGCTTTATGGAAATATGTCTATGAATGTGACATAACTGGAATATGCATTATGCTAAATACCTCTTGTAGGGTGTCATTAGAAAGCTTGTAATCTACTAAGTGTGTTCATTCTATTTGTTTGCATGCATTATTTTTATATCTGGAGTTAGGCGAATAAGATATACACTTGTATCACTGATGTAAACATATTAAGTGGAGGCCATTAAGGGTGCTCCAGAAACACTCAGTTGTAAATGGCCTTAGTTACTTGAAAGCCTTCCTGTGTATGTGTGGGCCAGCCAATGGGGAATGGAGATTAGGGGTTTTACAGTGACATGTGACCATGTCACCCGATAATGAAATCCATCTTAAATCTAGTACTTTTCCATTTAGAAGGAGGGGTGGGGACCCAGAGAGACAAAAGATTCCCGCCTTGTGTCAAAGCTATAAAAGGGGGTGGAGCAAGACAAAAGGGACTGCCAGTCATGAGAGAACCCCTGCTTACCACCTGAGATGTCTACTGGAACTAACAAGGACTGTACCAAGGGAAAGGATTGGGCCCAGACTAGGAAGGAGTCTAGTCTGTGAAAGAAGCTTATTGGAACATCTCTGAGGGTGAGATATTACCTGTAATCAGTTTCTTAATGTATTAGGCTTAGACTTGCATGTCTTTGTTTTATTTTGCTTTGTTCTATCTGTTATTACTTGAAACAACTTAAATCCTACTTTTTTTACTTAATAAAATAACTTTTGTTTATTAATAAACCCAGAGTAAGTGATTAATACCTGGGGAGCAAACAGCTGTGCATATCTCTCTATCAGTGTTATAGAGGGCGAGTAGCACCCCTACCCTGTGTTAAAATTTAATAAAAGTTGCAGCCTGTCACTTATGCACGGAATTATGTCTGTCCTGATTTTGCTGTGTTCACATCAAAAGTTGCAGAGGATTTTTTTAAACTGACAGGTGTAGAGGAGCAGACAGTTTGGGAAGAGACATCCTTTAGGGATGAAGGGGCAACTCTATATCCAAATAAAGCAGATAGAAAAGAAGTTGGTAATGTACAGGTAAGAGCTAGTGAGGAACAGTCTAAAGTACAAGAGTGCCATTTAAAAATAACACATGAAGGCAAGCAACTAAACATTGACCAAATGTACAAGTGCTGGAGGTCTAAACACTAAGATGGGTCTAAATACTTAAGTGCCTGGTATTAAACGAGGATATTGATATACTAGTCATCACCGAAAGTTGGTGGAATGAGGTTTATCAGCGGGACATGGTAATAACAGGATGCAAAGTGTAAAGGAATAACAAAGTGTATAGGAATGACAAAGTAGGTTGTGCTGGTGGGGGAGTGGCACTATATATGAAAGAAAGCATAGAGTCAAATAAGGTAAAAATCTTCAATGGATCAAACTGTACCATTGAATCTCTATGGATAGAAATTCTTGCTTGAATAATAGAGTATAGCAGTAGGAATATACTATTGACCACTTGACTAGGAGGGTGACAAGTGACTGTGAAATGCCAAGGGAGGTTAGAGAGGCTACCAAACAGAAAGTACAATAATATGGGGCAGTTCAACTATCCTCATACTGACTGGGTAAACATCGTCTCAGGGCATGATGCAGAAATTTCAAGATGCCATAAATGACTGTTTTCTGGAGCAGCTAGTCCTGGAACCCACAAGGGGAGAGTCACTTCTTGATTCAGTCCTAAGTGGAGCTCAGGATCTGATCCAAGAGGTAACAGAACTGTTCAGTAATAGGTTTCAGAGTAGCAGCTGTGTTAGTCTGTATTCGCAAAAAGAAAAGGAGTACTTGCGACACCTTAGAGACTAACAAATTTATTTGAGCATAAGCTTTCGTGAGCTACAGCTCACTTCATTGGATGCATCGAATGAAAATCTTTTGTAGTGACCTTGATTAGCTCATGAAAGCTTATGCTCAAATAAATTGGTTAGTCTCTAAGGTGCCACTAGTACTCCTTTTCTTTTTGCGAATACAGACTAACACGGCTTCTACTCTGAAACCATTTGATATAGTGTACTTGGATTTTCAGAAAGCCTTTTACAGGGTCCCTCACTAAAGGCTCTTAACGAAACTAGTAGTCATGGGAACACAGAAGGTCCTCGAATGGATTAGTAACTGGTTAGGAAGACAGGAAACAAAGGGTAGGAATAAACAGTTGGTTTTCACAGGGGAGAAAGGTAAATAGTGACATCCCCCAAGGATCTTTACTGGAACCAGTGCTGTTCAACATATTCATAAATGATCTGGAAAAGGGGCTAGACAGTAAAGTGCCAAAGGTTGCAGGCGATACTAAGTTACTCAAAATAAGTCCAAAGGGATCTCATAAAACTGAGTGACTGGGCAACAAAATGCTAGATGAAATGCAATGTTGATAAATGCAAAGTAATGCATATTGGAAAACATAATCCCAATTATTCATACATCAGACATACAAAATGATGGGGTCTCAATTAGCTGTTACCACTCAAGAAAGAGATCTTGAAGTAATCATGGATAGTTCACTGAAAACTTCTCCTCAATGTGCAGCAGCAGTCAAAAAAGCTAACAGAATGTCAGGAACCATGAGAAAAGAGAAAATATAATGCTGCCTTATAAACCTATGTTTTGCTGATGCTTTGAATACTGTGTGTAGTTCTGGTTGCCCCATCTCAAAAAAAGATTAAAATTGGAAACAGTACAGAGAAGTCAACAAAAATTATTAGGGTTTTGGAACGGATTATATATGATGTGACGGGGCAAGGCCAGATGGCTATAGAAAAGTAGTGGGAGATAGATATATTAGCTCCAGGCTAAACAAATCCCTGGTACCAGGTTAAGTGAAATGGAAGCTGCTCCAGTCAATTAAGACACCTGGGGCCAATTAAAAACTTTCCAGAAGGCAGGGAGAAGGCTAGGTTGATTGGGACACCTGAAGCCAATCAGGGCTGGCTGAAACTAGTTAAAAGCCTCCCAGCCAATCAGGTGGGTGTGCATGTCAGGAGCTGTGGAAGGAAGTTGCACTGTTGGAGAGGCTGAGTAGTACACACCATATCAGGCACAAGGAAGGAAGCCCTGAGGTAAGCGTGAAGTGGAGCTTGGGGAATTGAGGGCTGCTGTGGGGGAAGTAGCCCAGGAAATTGTACATGTCATGTTTCTAAAAGGTCAGCTACCATAGCTGATACTATTAGGGCCCCTGGGCTGGAGCCCGGAGTAGAGGGTGGGCCCGGATTTCCCCCCCCCGACCTTTGCCCCCTGATTAATCACTGAGACTGGGAGACAACAGAGACTGTGCAAGGAAGGATAACTTCTCCTCACCTCCCTTGCTGGCTTATGATGAAAACGGCTCAGTAGACTGTGACCCTTGTCTCTAGAGAAAGAAGGAGGAGGAGGAGGGTCACAGTGGAGGGTCACAGTGAGCCTCTGAGGCTAGTGAAATCTGCCAGGAAACACAGGACCCATGGAGACGAGGACAGAGCTTTGTTACAACTGGTGTCAGAAGTGGGATTTCGTTCACAGCATGGCGGAAGAAAGAGGTTTAAAAAAAAAGTGCACTGGGGTTTTGGTTTTTGGTTTTTGTTTTTGTTTTTGTTTGTTTGCTTTGTACCACAATGGAGAAGGTGGTAAGAGCTCTGGTACAAGCCACAGCAGCCCAGCAGAAGGCCACCCGGGTTCAGGCAATGGCACAACAGGAGTCTATGCAGCTACAGCAGGAAACCAATCAATTATTGAAGAGCCAGGTGACCCAAGATCATGCCCTCTTGAGTGAGGTGGTGGACCAGCTGAAGATCCTCACCACCCAGGCCCGGGGGTCCAACGGGACGCGAACCCTGAGGGCCACTGGTTGTCTGCCAAAGATGACGTCAGGAGATGACGTAGAGGCATATCTCTTCTCTTTTGAAAGGACTGCTCAGCGTGAGGCGTGGCCCCAGGAGCAGTGGGCCAGCATTCTTGCCCCTTTTTTGTGTGGAGAGGCCCAGAAGGCCTACTTTGACTTGCCTGCCATGGATGCCACTGACTATACCTGTCTGAAGGCAGAGATCCTAGCACGATCAGGGGTAATGGCAGCAGTAAGGGCCCAGAGGTTCCATGAGTGGAAATACCAGGAGAACAAACCCCCGAGGTCCCAGCTATTCGACCTCATACACCTCGCATGGAAGCGGTTACAGCCCGAGGTGTGCAGGCCGGAGGAGATTTTGGAGACCCTGGTCATCGACCATTACATGCAGGGACTGCTGCCAGATCTCCTCAAATGGGTAGGCCAGAACGATCCGTCCGTGTATGACGAGATGATCACACTGGTAGAAAGACGGATGACAGCCAGGGAACTGACCCAACTACCCAAGGAAGGCCCCTTTCGAAGCAAGCACCCGACCCCAACCCTGGAAGGTTGGGCAGACCTAGGTGGAAGAAGGGGGGGGCGAAAACCAGCAGGGACCCCAGAAGGAAGGGATTGGCCTGAGTGGGGGGAACCCCGGGACTAAACCCCCTAGCCCCCAGGATAGGGGAGTGATTAAAAGCAATTATAGATGTTATGCATGTGGGGAGTGGGGACACATAGCAGCACAGTGTCCCAGCACCAAGGGGCCTATGCAATGTAACTTGGGGGATTGGGAGGTCCCAGGCTCCCTTATCCACCTCGCGGGGGTAGCATTAGCCCCGCATAATTACACCAGGCCAGTGAGGATAAATGGAGCAGAGACTACAGTGCCTCTGGACTCGGGGAGTGCTACCACTCTCATATCGGGTAAGCTGGTAAAAAATAGTCAGCTGCTACAAGCCAAATGCGTAGCAGTGATGTGCGTGCATGGGGCCGTGAGCCATTACCCCAGCATCCCAGTGGAGACAGAGGTTCAGGGAAACCCCATTGAGGTGACCGTGGGCATAGTTCCTAAACTTCCATATCCTGTAGTCATTGGGAGGGACTATACAGGGTTTGATAATTTACTCCCCCCGGAGAGGCTGGAGGGAGGGGGGGACCCTGAGGACAGCAACTCATTACCAGGGGAATGTCAACCCCCAACGTTCGCTGAGATTTCTCAGGATCTGTTCTCAGCCCCCCAAAAGACCCGGAAGACAAAAAAAGAGAGGAAGGCTGTGAAGGCCTTGGGAGCCCGGATCCTGACCCAGAGCCAGAAGACCTCCCTAGTAGGCAGATGGACATGAGCAGCCAACAGAGAAACTTCCACCACAGAAGGTGAGCAGAAGATGCCCCCAGCCATGACGGCGGCAAGCCGTTGGAAGAAGCAGAAACCGGCCCCTGGGAGCTTGGGCAGGTTAGTCCCAGGAGAGAGACTTTTGGGCGGGACCAGGAGGAGGACCCCAGATATGATAACTCCAGGAAAGAGGTGGCTGAGATCGATGGGATACCGTGGATGGGAAGGTCCGGGGTCCCGGACCTTACTTTATAGTGAAGAAAGATCTCCTGTACCACGTGGTGCAAATGCAGGAGCAAGAGATACAACAACTTCTGGTGCCATGAAAACATCAAAAAGCCATATTGAGTCTCGCCCACAGTCACCTGTTTGGAGGACACCTAGGGATAGAGAAAACCCAGGCACGGATCCTGCAGAGGTTCTTCTGGCCAGGACTACATGAAGATGTCCGGCGATACTACACCTCTTGTCCAGGGTGTCATTTACATAGCCCCCGCCCACACTTGCGAGCTCCTTTGATACCTCTTCCAATAATAGAGGTTCCTTTCGAACGGATAGCCATGGATCTGGTAGGGCCCCTAGAGAAGACCGCTTGGGGCCACCAACACGTGCTTGTTGTACTGGACTATGCAACCTGGTACCCGGAAGCTGTTTCCCTGCGCAACACAGCTTCCAAGACAATAGCTAAGGAGCTAGTACAGATCTTTGCCCGGGTTGGGCTACCCAAGGAGATATTGACTGATCAAGGGACACCCTTCATGTTCAAGTTGATGAAAGATCTCTGTTCATTGCTCCATGTACAAGCCCTACGGACCTCTGTATACCACCCGCAAACAGATGGCCTTATGGAAAGGCTCAATAGGACCCTCAAGGCCATGATCAGGAAAGTGGTGAGCCGGGATGGGAAAGATTGGGATACCCTATTGCCTTACCTCAGGTTCGCCATCCGGGAGGTTCCGCAAGCCTCCACAGGTTTCTCTCAATTCGAACTACTATATGGGCTCCACCCTCGGGGCATATTGGATATAGCCAGAGAAGTCTGGGAAGAGGAGCAAAATCCCAGAAGGAACATAGTTGAGCATGTACTGCAGATGAGAGATCGGATAGCCCGAGTTACGCCCATTGTACGGGAGCACTTGGAGAGAGCACAGGAGACCCAACGAACCCATTATAACCACCAAGCGAAGCTTCGACGGTTCCAACCAGGGGATTGGGTGATGGTACTGGTGCCCACAGCAGAAAGTAAACTGTTGGCCCAGTAGCAGGGACCCTATGAAATAATCGACGCCATGGGAGAGGTGAACTATAAGGTGCAGCAGCCAGGCTGCCGGAAATTGGAGCAAATTTACCACATCAATCTTCTAAAACCTTGGCACGATCGAGAGGCATGCTTAGTCATGCAGGGGACCCTTCCCCCAGGAGGATAACTTACATGAGCAAGTGAGGATATCATCCGACTTGACACCGATCCAAAAGATTGAGGCAGCCGACATGATTAATCGCAACAGAGATGTGTTCTCTACAAAACCAGGGCGGACGACTGAGACCTATCACCATATCCGAATGATCCCCAAAGCCAAGGAAACATTGAGACCCTACCGAATCCCAGCAGCCAAAAGAGAAGAAATCAAGGCCAAAGTAAAGAAAATGTTAGAATACGGGGTTATTGAAGAATCTTACAGTCAGTGGTCCAGTCCAGTTGTTCTGGTGCCTAAACCTGACGGTACCATGAGCTTCTGTAATGACTTTCTCTGACTGAATGAAATATCCCAGTTTGATGCATACCCCATACCACGCATCGACGAACTGGTTGACCGACTGGGTAGTGCCCGATTCTTGACTACAATGGATCTGATAAAAGGGTACTGGCAGATTCCTCTGACCAAAGAAGCTAAAGAAAAGACAGCATTCTCCACCCCACATGGGCTATTCCAGTACACCGTCCTCCCTTTTGGGCTACATGGGGCCCCAGCCACATTCCAGTGCCTCATGGATAAGCTGTTGCGCCCCCATACTAGTTATGTAGCTGCATACCTAGGTGATGTCATCATCTATACGCCAGACTGGGGAACCCACTTGGAGAAAGTTGAGGCAGTACTGCGCACCTTAAGGTGGGCTGGCCTCACTGCTAATCCCGCTAAATGCACCATGGGGCTAGCAGAGGCTAGGTACCTGGGATGTGTTGTGGAAAGGGGCATAGTGAAGCCCCAAACGAATAAGCTAGAGGCAATTCAAAACTGGCCCCGGCCGACCTGAAAGAAGCAGATCCGTGTGTTCCTAGGCATGGTAAGCTACTACCGACGGTTTATTCCCCACTTCGCCACTAGGGCAAGTCCCCTAACGGACCTGGTGAAGGCCCGAGGTCCAGACATGGTAAAGTGGACCGACGCAGCAGAGGGGGCATTTAAAGACCTTCAGACGGCCCTCTGTAATGACCCCGTACTCATAGTCCCGTACTTTAACAGGGAATTTATTTTACAAACAGACGCTTCCGAGGTGGGGTTGGGAGCAGTTTTGTCGCAAATGGTGGGAGAAGAGGAACACCCGATCCTCTACCTAAGCAGAAAGCTTCTCCCAAGAGAACAGAAATACGCAGTAGCCGAGAGAGAATGCCTTGCTGTCAAATGGGCTATGGAGACACTGCGTTATTACCTCTTAGGCCAGCGATTTACTCTTGTGACGGACCATGCACCCCTCCCGTGGATGCAGCGGAATAAGGAAAAGAATGCAAGGGTCACCAGGTCGTTCTTATCCCTCCAACCATTCCAGTTCTGCATATGGCACAGGGCTGGATGCCACCACGGCAACCCTGATGGTCTGTCACGAGCATACTGCCTGGCGTCCCAAGTTGCCCAACTCTATGGTGTTGAGCAGGGGGGGAGGGGGGAATATGTGACGGGGGAAGGCCAGATGGCTATAGAAAAGTAGTGGGAGATAGATATATTAGCTCCAGGCTAAACAAATCCCTGATACCAGGTTAAGTGAAATGGCAGCTGCTCCAAGTCAATTAAGACACCTGGGGCCAATTAAGAACTTTCCAGAAGGCAGGGAGAAGGCTAGGTTGATTGGGACTCCTGCAGCCAATCAGGGGCTGGCTGAAACTAGTTAAAAGCCTCCCAGTCAGTCAGGTGGGTGTGCATGTCAGGAGCTGTGGAAGGAAGTTGCGCTGTTGGAGAGGCTGAGTAGTACACACCATATCAGGCACAAGGAAGGAGGCCCTGAGGTAAGCATGAAGTGGAGCTTGAGGAAGTGAGGGCTGCTGTGAGGGAAGTAGCCCAGGGAATTGTACATGTCATGTTTCTAAAAGGTCAGCTACCACAGGTGATACTATTAAGGCCCCTGGGCTGGAGTCTGGAGTAGAGGGTGGGCCCGGGTTCCCCCCCCCCCCCCCGCCATCTTTGCTCCCTGATTAATCACTGAGACTGGGAGACAACAGAGACTGTGCAAGGAAGGACAACTTCTCCTCACCACCCTTGCTGGCTTATGATGAAAACGGCTCAGTAGACTGTGACCCTTGCCTCTAGAGAAAGAAGGGTTACGTGGAGGGTCACAGTGAGCCTCTGAGGCTAACGAAATCCGCCAGGAAACACGGGACCCACGGAGGCAAGGACAGAGCTTTGTCACAATGAGGAGAGACTAAAAAGACAGACTGTTTAGTTTAGAAAAGATATAACTAAGGGGGGATATGATAGACGTTTATAAAATCATGAATGGTGGAAAACATGAATAGGGAAGTGTTATTTACCCCTTCACATAACACACAAAGCATGAATCACCCAATAAAATTAATAGGCAGTAGGTTTAAAACAAACATAAGGAAATATTTCACCCAATGTAGAGTGAACCTGTGGAACTTGTTGCCAGGGATGTTCTAAAGAATTAAAGGATCATTGGGTTCAAGATCGTCAAGGATGTAACCTCGTGCTTGCGTGCCCCTAATACTTGGGTGTCCTCCAAGTATTTCCTTAGCCACACTGGAGACCCCTTCCTGATGAGAACAGATTGCTGTGCTTATAACAGGTAGGCTGTTTTTGAGGGAACCCTTGGTAAACCCAGGAGGGGGCAATAGGTGGGCTATTCTGGGGGTACCCTTAATCTATTTTTGGAGTAACAAAGCTGCTCACTCTCAGATGGTATTTTCATCATTCTAGTGGAATGCGGCTGTCATGGGAGGCCAACGTTATGAAGGAAGAGGTGATGTCTCGGGTAGTCAGGGACAATCCCATGGAGAGAGCTTCAAGAATCAGGTGCAGAGACCCTGAATTACACTATGCATTCAATGAGTAGCCAGTGCAGAGTGAGTACTTACCCAAGTGTTGGGTCCACAGCAGCCTGAGAATCCAAGTAGATTCCAAGTAGACGCCAGGCTGCTCTGTTTTGTGTTAGTTGGAGAGTGTGTAGCTTCTTTCACAGATGTGCCTAGCAATCACAAATATGTTGGTCAATAGGGCCAGGTCTGAGACTGATATGATGAGATGGAGTCTTCTGGCCAGTCACAAACGACCAGGGATCTTTTTGTTTCCGTGACTGAATATCCCCAAAAGACCCAAGTCTGCTGTGCAGTCTGACAATCAAAACAATGTTGCCTGCTATCCTCAATAGCAGGCAATATTACAGAGGACTCAAGTTCTTCTAGGTGATACCCTCTTCCTTTCAGCAGAAGCCCAGTCTTGCTGAGATTCAGTTTTAGTAAGCTGTTCTTCATCTAGATGGATTTTTCCTAAGTCTGTGTTTGACCTAAAAGAGATTTAGAGATGCTGTCATTCATGCACTGATGGCACTTCAGCCTGTGGTGTCTCACCAGCTCTCCCAACAGCTTCATAGAAATGTTCAATAATGTGGGGGGAGAGAATGGAGCATTGTTGGACTCTACAGGTGAAGTCTTTGGAGATGAAGATTACCGATAAAAATTCTGTGGATTTGGTCTGAGAGGAATGATCTGAGCAGTTTCAAGGTGTTTCTAGGCAGTTTAGCAAAATGTAAAAAGTAAAATGTTAAAGGTATTCTGTATGTGGATTCATTTTTCACTCACCGCCTCAAACATTCTGGACCTGTACAGAATCTCGTGGAACCTTCCAGACTTTCTGAGAACTACATTTTCCTCTAACCTCCTAGAATGTCTCAGCCATGCTCTCGTGGGTATATAAGGGTGGGGCATCGTCAGTCAGTCAGTGAGATATAAGAATGAACTGAAGCGAAGTGAGAGCCCAGTTGCGATATTGTGAACCTGTTTTATTGTGCAGTTGTGAAAGTGTACTTGTATTTTAAAACTTAAAGAGTATAAACAGTGACTAATAAAGGACATATTTAATGAGATGCCAGAGATATCTATTGAACATCTATCTATACAAGACTATAAAAGAAATACTGTTACTTCTTTTTCCACACTTAACTCATAATATTTGATGACTTTCTAAGACTGTAGAACATAGACTTTTGCTCTCCCTAATGCTGTCTGTTTTCCCCCATAGAAAAGAAAAAATGCCCCTGAAGAAGCCTTCAAGAGCTCACTATAGAAAGTGAAAAGCTCAATTGCAATCTAGTTTGCAGCAAGGGGCAAATTTGAAGGGAAAATATCTGAAACAGAACAACATAGACTGGGCTTTAGGCAGTAGTGATTGTCCCAGTGCAGAAGAAATTGAGGAGAAAAGCATGAATGATGGAAGTCCTATTACTAAGGAATTAGCAGATTTACCTGAAGATAAGGAATGGAAATGTGAGAAAAGTGATTCAGAATCGTCCAGCTTTCCTGGCAGCGTAAAGGAAAGTGATGATAAAGAAGAATGTAGCTCACATGAAAAGGGGAGTAATGACAAAGAAAAATCTGGTTTACATGAAAAGGAGAGAAATGATAGAGAAGAATCAGCCTTGCATGATGACAGAAACAGCAGTGAGAAAAATTGCACACCACAAATCGATACATCAGATCCTGCTTTATGGTCAGCAATCCTAAACTCTGCCAATATTGATTGTACAATTTTGAACGGACTGGGCAAAATCGAGAATATGATGTTTCTCATAAATGAGCAGAAGTGACACTTCTCAAATTCACACCGCAGAAGAGTGCTTGAGAGCGGTAAGAAACTGAATCAGCGTTGGCTAGTTTAATCAAAATCAGCTGACAAAGTGTTCTGCTTTTTTTTGCAAAATATTTAACAAGAATGCCAAATTGTTGCTTGCACTTTCTGGGTACAATTACTGGCATAACTTAGTTGTTGCTCTGAAGTAACATGAAAAGTCACCCTGCCATTTTATGGCCTACTTCAAATGGATGGAGGTCAAGTCCAGGCTCAAGCTAATAAATGAATAGTTGCAGAAAACCAGTGCATTATTAATGTAGAAACCCAGCACTGGAGGAACGTGCGTGATTGTCTGATCTCAATTACCTTCTTCCTTGCTGTAACTGTGCCTTCTTGGGTCACAATTGAGGATGCCAAAGTCAGGACGAACTGCTGAGAAATAGGGCAGATACATCCCAAGACTGGTGGTTAATCCCCCATAGGATATACCAAACCAACAACAAAAGTAAACTTCTGTTTCACCACACTGGCTAACAAGAAGTTATAAAAGCAGTTTCCTCCGGCATTCCGGTCTTTGTATTACCACTGAAAACACTGGATTTAAAGATGAGTGGTTCTTTATAACCAGTCTCATCAAATAAACGGTTCTTCTGATCCCAACAGACCAGCCACACATGCAAATCGATATATAACTGACAAATCTTTCCCCAAAATCATGCTGATGCCAATCTTTTAGTATCTAAAATCAAAAGGTTTAAATATAAAAAGAAAGTAAGGTGAGAATTAAAATTGGTTAAAGGAACCAATTACATACCATAATGGCAAAGTTCTTGGTTCAGACTTGTCGCTGTAATGGAATAAACTGCTGGCTTAAGTCAAGTATCTGGAATACATCCACAGCTCGGATGAGTCATTCAGTCCTTTGCTCAGAGCTTCAGTTTGTAGCCAGATTCCTCCAGAGGTAAAAAGCAGGCCTGAAGACAAAATGGAAGTGTTTCCAGGGTCTGTTATAGCTTTTGCCATGTGGAGGGCATCCCATTGTTCTTACTGTGGAAAATTACAGCAACAAGATGGAGTTTGGAGTCACATGGGTGATTCACGTGTTCGTGCCCAATTTCACTCAGTCATTGCAGGAAGCCATTACCTACACTCCAGACAGCACGTTTACATGACAGTCCACTCAGTGTAGATGGTTGTCTCCCCTGGTCCATTGTGAGTTAAGTGTCCTTTTGATGGGCCACTCAGTTTGAATAGTCCCTCCAAGATGTGCTGGCTAGCTACCTTGTGCGCGGTACCTCAAGAGCAAACATTTGAAATCTAGGTATAGAGCCAATACTTATAACTTCAAAAACAAAAATGATAGAGGCATACAGATAGCATAATCATAACCAGAAAGTCATAACCTTTTCATCGACACCTCACTTGACTACCTTTGTACAAGATTTGCTGCAAATATATAACAGTGCTTGCAATAATGCTCTATATGGTCATATTGTAATCAGATAACAAAGAAGAATCTGGCTTTCTGGGGCTCATCGGATAACTTGTTCACTGAACATAATGGTAATTTTCTCAGTTTGGTAGAGCTCCTTGGCAAATACGACCATGTCATGCATGAGCACCTATGTCGAGTAGCATGAATGAGAATAAAATAAAGCTTCACTATTGCTGCGGCCAAGGCTATGTCAATGGCGTGAACATGAAGGGGAGAAACAGTGGCGTCCAGGCAAGAATCCTTGCGTTGAATCCAAGAGCTTTCTTCATGCCTTGTGGCTGCCATTCCCTCAACCTGGTTTTGTCAGATGCAACATCATCTTCTTTAGATTCAGTATCTCTTTGGAGTACTGTAAAGGATACACGTTCTGTTTTCAGCAAACTATTAGGTGGAAGATCCTCATGGACAGTGTTACAAATCTGACCATGAAACCACCAAGTGACACTTGACAGCAGCATAAGACCAGTGAGGTATCTAGTGACTGAGGTTTAAAATGCCCTGATGGAACTGACGCAGTCAAGTAAAGCTGAGGCCAGAATCTGATATGAGGCATAAAGCCTGGCAAACCTGATCCCTGACGTCAAATTTCTGGTCTCAACTGTGGTTTGGCATGATTAAGGCTACATTTTAATCATGAGTATTTTTCGTAAAAGTCATGGACAGGTCACTGGCAGTAAACAAAAATTCACAGCCTGTGACCTGTCCATGACTTTTACTAAAAATATCTGTGACTAAAACTTGGGTAGGGGGTCGCAGGTGCTTGGGAGGCAGCTGTCCAGGGACCCCTGTTGGTGCTGGGGGAGGTGGCCTGGGACCCCTGTTGGTGCTGGGGTGGAGAACCGGGCTGCGGCGTGCACTGGTGCTGGGAGGTGGGGGTGGTTGGTGGGTCTGGCAGAGGCTCCCTACCCAGCTACGTGTTCCTGCAGCTCCTAGGCAGCGGAGGGACACAAGCACTGGCTGCCGCGGCTCCCATTGGCCAGGAACCACAGCAGAAGTCATGGAAAGTCACGGAATCCACGACCTCCGTGACAGAATCACAGCCTTAGGCATGATATCCTGTTCCAAGTAAATGTTGTAAACAAGGCATTACAAACTCAGTAGATGGACATTGTGACCGCTACTACTTTGATGAGAAACTGCCTTGATTTCATGTGGCCTACAGAGACAGCGGATTTGAAGATGACATCACTGCTGCCATAGAAATGGCAGAAAACTTAGGAGTTGAGGCTGTCTTCAGGGAAACTTGTATTCATCAGAAGAGACAGTTTGATTACAAGGGCAGAGATAAGATGCTGGGAAGCGTGGAAGAAAAATTTAGGAGGTAGGTTTTTTGCTTGCTCATTGACACTGCTCAAGTGTCCACTGAAGAAAGGTTCAGACAAATGAAGCACCATGAAAAGACGTGGGAGCTTTTGTATGCACTTAGTAAATTGCCGGTAGACAGGAAAACAATTATATGGCCGTTCACTGGATGCTGACACATGGAGAATGTTCAGTTGTCAATTATAAAGACCTCTGTGTCTAACTGGACAACATCCATCACATTTTGCCACACTGGAAGCACTCTCCATTCCAAGTTCTCTAATTCATTCATGATGCAGAGCTGAATTTTCCTAATGTGTGGATAGCTTTGAGGATTCTGCTCACGCTGCTGGTCACAGTCGTGATTGGTGAGCACAGCTTTTTGAAGCTTAGGCTCATTAAAACATATCTTTGATTGATGCTGGCCGACAATAGACTCACATTGCTTGCTGTTTTATCATTTGAAAATGCCACTGGCCAGTCTCTTGATCTCTCTGATGCTGTGCTTCAGTTCATGAGGGCAAAGGCTAGAAAAGTGACCTTTTGGACTAAAGGACTAGGTTAACATTCTAGGGACTTGTCTTCACTATTGGGGTAAGTCAGTCTAAGTTATGTTACTCCAGCTACATGGATAATGTAGCTGGAGTCAGTGTAGCTTAGGTCGACTTACCCCGGTGTCTTTACTGTGCTGTGCCAATGGGAGACGTTCTCCAGTCGACTTCCCTTACTCTTCTCAGAGAGCTTGAGTACCGGGGTCGACCAGAGAGCATTCTGCCATCAATTTAGTGGGTCTTCATTAGACCCACTAAATTGATCCCTGCTGCATCAATTGCAGCAGCATCCATCTCCTTGTAGTGAAGACCAGCCCTAAGGCTGTCACCTACTGTAACACTATTTAACACTGGTCCACCCAATGTTGTGCACAGTTCAATTACTTGATATTAATATGTTTTCAGTTATTCTTAAAATTTTAAAGTTTCTATAAGCTTAGAGCTTGAAACTTGAATGAGAAGGATCCAGGATATTGACAGGTGATACTGGTGGCTATTTACTGCTAGCATCTCAATTAACCTCCACAGAAGTGGCATGTTGTAGACTGAACTGTAGTAGTACTGAGCAATGGTTTGTTAAATAATGGTTGGTGAACTGCATGATTTAGCATTGATGATAGATTTCCAGATGTTGTCTACCCCCTTACTATCCACCAGGAAAAGGGTGAGAGCAATATGTGCTGACCCACATCGCCATCAATGCTTCCATGACTTTTACTTGAATGAAACAAGTTCTTGGAAGGAGAGAACATTGTTTTTCGAGTCCTCTTCCTGGTTTGTTGTTTTAGGTCGCCTGTATGGCCATACTGGAGGTGCATGATCTTGTCCATGAAAGGAGAGGCTAATTCCTTGCAGTGAGAGGTGATGTGTTCCGGGGGTGAGTGCAAGCAACCTGCACGCACAAAATGATTTATGTTCTGGAAGTGTTCTGTGGGGTGTCACTTTACTGCTCCTACGGCAAAGGGGAGTTAGGTTCTCTTTGCCTCTTTCTTGGTAGTGACATATTATAACCCAGAGGAGACTAGACTATTATGTGCCTGTCATAAATATAAAAGGGAAGGGTAAACCCCTTTAAAATCCCTCCTGGCCAGAGGAAAACTCCTCTCACCTGTTAAGGGTTAAGAAGCTAAAGGTAACCTCGCTGGCACCTGACCAAAATGACCAATGAGGAGACAAGATACTTTCAAAGGCTGGGAGGAGGGAGAGAAACAAAGGGTCTGTGTGTCTGTCTTTATGCTGTTTTTGTCGGGGATAGACCAGGAATGGAGTCTTAGAACTTTTAGTAAGTAATCTAGCTAGGTATGTGTTAGATTATGATTTCTTTAAATGGCTGAGAAAAGAATTGTGCTGAATAGAATAACTATTTCTGTCTGTGTATCTTTTTTGTAACTTAAGGTTTTGCCTAGAGGGATTCTCTATGTTTTGAATCTAATTACCCTGTAAGATATCTACCATCCTGATTTTACAGAGGGGATTTCTTTACTTCTATTTACTCCTATTTCTATTAAAAGTCTTCTTGTAAGAAAACTGAATGCTTTTTCATTGTTCTCAGATCCAAGGGTTTGGATGTGTGGTCACCTATGCAAATTGGTGAGGCTTTTTATCCAACATTTCCCAGGAAAGGGGGGTGCAAGTGTTGGGAGGATTGTTCATTGTTCTTAAGATCCAAGGGTCTGGGTCTGTAGTCACCTTGGCAAATTGGTGAGGCTTTTTACCAAACCTTGTCCAGGAAGTGGGGTGCAAGGGTTTGGGAAGTATTTGGGGGGAAAGACGTTTCCAAACAGCTCTTCCCCAGTAACCAGTATTTGTTTGGAGGTGGTAGCGGCCAATCCAAGGACAAAGGGTGGAATATTTTGTACCTTGGGGAAGTTTTGACCTAAGCTGGTAAAGATAAGCTTAGGAGGTTTTCATGCAGGTCCCCACATCTGTACCCTAGCGTTCAGAGTGGGGGAGGAACCTTGACAGTGCCACAGGCAGAGAATAGGAGGGACCAAGGCATGGCTGTGCTGAGGCCCCTACAATGGGAGGGAAATGATTATGTGAGGTATACCCCAATAATCCTGGCAAGTGACCTGCTTGAACATGTGCTGTAAAAGAAGGAGAAAACCCCCAAGGTCACTGCCAATCTGATCTGGGGGGAAATTTCTTCCCAACCCCCCGTGTAGTGATCAGTTAAACCCTGAGCATATGAGCCAGAACCAGCCAGCCTAGCATCCAAGAGAGAGAATGCCTGGGGCCACCTTAGAGCTCTGGCCCACCCCATCCATCGTCCCATCTCCAGCCGTAGCCATCCCTGATGCTTCTGAGGAAGGCAATTAAAAAAAACCCAGAATGCCTTGGATGGTGGAGGGGGAGAGAAATATCCCTTCCTTATCCCAGTAGGTGGCTAGCTGAAACCTTGAAGAATTAGCTTTTGGAAACTTAAGACATAAGCCAAGAGTGGGCTGCTGAGCCCTGCTCCCTACCATCACAAGCAACCCCCTCATACAACTGCACTCATAAGCTTGTCCAGCTCTCTCTTAAAACTAATTAAGTTGTTTGCCCCCACAGCTCCTGTTGGGAAGCAGTTACGTGACTTCAGTCCTCTGATGGTTAGAAACCTTCCTCTGTGTGTATATGTATGTGATGGAGGTATTACTGCAGGAACCAAAAGCAGAGAATTAAGATGGCCTCAAATCTCCTATCCAATCAGAAGTATGGTCCATATGGACATTGAAGTCCACTAAGACAGTGACCCTTGTGAATGTATGCACCATGTCAGACAGTATTTCTGTCAGCTCCCATGAGAAGTCTTTGGTTTCTGGGAATTTATAGGTTATAAAGATGCCCAAATGTTTGTGTCTATACTCACAGATTTAATAGTACGTACTGGAAGGATTTTCATTTGAACAAACTGTTCTGCTCTTGAACCAGTGCTCCACCTCCCTGGGTCGCAGACTGTGGGAATAGAGCATCTTGGGGATAGAGGGGTGTACTCTGCTGTGTCAGCAAGGATTCTGTGATGCAAACCATCACAAAGCTCCTTTGTTTTATTTCAGGAATTATATAAAAATGTGTTGGGATGGCTGAGAGTTAGTAATATTCAGCAGTGTGACCTCCACCTATAGGAGATAGAGGAAAATGAAACAAATCACTTATCTTTGTAGTGTTATGAGAAGAAAAGACTGAGCAAGTGTTTATGCCAACATACTCTGGTCTATGACCTTTTGTTTAAAGGGTTTATTTCACATTATTCCATGCTTTACAGCTTGAACGACATAGTAATGAGGTGCTCTTTGTACATCCTCCTAGTCAGAAAAGCTATATCGAGAAGTACAGCTGCAGCCAGCGGGGTGTTAATTACCACTTACCAACAGTCAGGACTAACACAGGCAATTGCAGATTGTGGTAATTTTCTAGAGGATGTCTGCTTCTCAGTACTCTGTCTTCCATTAATAGTGCTATATTTGAAACTCTGTGGCATTAGTTCTTTTTACCAATGGAGAATAGATTTATGAAAACAAATATTCTTCTGGATTCAAATTAGCCAAGGTATTAAATTGATAATCATGATTGTGAGTAGTGTTGATGGTGGTAATGTAGACGATAAACGGCAGTCTGGAAATAGGGAATACCTCCCACTGTTTGAGATGTGAAAGTAGTGACTTGTGGGCTGCTAACGTAAACATCATATTTTCCTGCATTTCATCAAGTTGAAAGGGGATTTACTGTCATCCTCCTACTTGGTTCTGGCTTTGTGGGTAGGGAGTGTGCTGTCATTTTAAACAACTCTCATTAGAACAACGATTATTCAAGATAATAATTAAGTCCTCTGTGCAAGACTCCTATCAAAATGCCATCTCCAGAAAATTATGTCATCCTTAGGTTCTTCACAATTTGCTCCGTCATTCAGTAAAAAACCCGGCAGGGACAACATTACAAGCACAAACGACTGTATTAAATATGAAACTCTCTAATCCTTCTGAGATGACTCAAAATTTATATAATCTCGAATACCGAGGGACCTGCATGATGGATCCAAGTAGCTAATTGAGATGGAATAAGTGGTTATTACATCTCAAGTAATTACTCCTTTCATAAAGTGTTATTAAAAAGAATGCATTTAATTTTTTCTTGAAATTATCCAAACAATTTTACATTCACTGGGCAGCTGGCAGTTTGTAGGAAGATTATATCAAAATGTTTTCCAAGAAAAGATTTAATCCCTTGCTTCTGGATTGTTTTCTTATATTATTTTTATTTTACACTTGTTATGACTTCTAAATGTATTTAGTTTATAGGATACATATTAGTGCACCAGATGATTGGCCGATCACTGAAGTATTGGAGAATAATGCCTCATAGTGGAATATAGGCATCTTGTTACGTGCAGTGCTCTAACTTGCCTTTTAAAATACTTACACTGAGAAAATGCAGTCCAGAACATGCATAGATACTGAAGCCGTTTCTTTTTTTAATGCTCACCTTAAGAAGAAAGAAATCCCTGTCTCAAAAAGAGACGTAAAATGGATAAGAACTTTGAACAAATGTAATGTTGTAACTTTCTGCCTAAACTCATTTATAAAAACATAAAAAACATAAGAATGGCAATACTGGGTCAGACCATTTGTCCATCTATCCCAGTATCCTGTCTTCTGACAGCGGCCAGTGCTCGATGCTTGAGAAGAAATGGTGATGCTGGCAGGCTAGGTGCCAGCTTATGCCAAGGTCCTCATATCTCAACTGAATGATGATAAATACATAGCTGGGATCTGTCTGGCTCACTTGTGGGTTAATATTGATCAAATAGGTATTAGTATTATAAGAAAATGTTTAGTGTTTATATTCTATTGAATGCTTGTGATTTGCTGCATGCATTAATCTTACTTGTATTATTTGTGTTCCATATTGTAATGTAATATTTGAGTGGTTGTATTGTGAGCCTCTGTGACTGCATGAATCTCCATACAGAAGATGGACATTAATTAGTGTGAAGAGCTGCTCTTCTACAGAAATTAAGGCAGTCATTTCCCATTTTGTATGGGAACAACCAACAACCAACTCAAAGATTTACCAGGTTACTTTTTCTTTGTTGTTGTTTTAGGGTTGAGTTTTTTTGTTTTTGTTTGTTTGTTTAAATGAAAATTAGGTTAGGTGAGTTGCTTTTACTACTTCATTTCTGTCTTGACACATAAGTTCATCAGCTATGACACAGCAAATAACAAGAACACAAAGGGATGTGATGCTGACCAGCTGTTAGTCTCTGTGGCAATTCAAAAACAGTGCAAGGAAAATCTGCTTGAATCTGCTATGAATATTCAATATACATAAGGGACCAGGTGTCCGGTTTTGGACAGGAACATCCGCTCGAAAAGGGATCCTGCGACTCTGGTCAGCACTGTCCGGATTGCAGTGCCATGCAGCGGGGCTGACAGGCTCCCGGCTAGCTCCTGTGCCGTGCGGTTCCTGGGTCGGGAAGCAGCCGGCATGTCCGGCTCCCAGCTTTAGAGGCAGCCAAAGGGGGTCCGTGTGCTGCCCCGCCCGCAGGCACAACTCCCAGTGGCTGGGTCAGGGCAGGGGAAGATCTAGCGAGACTCACGAGCGCTCAGCAGGTGGCTGTTGAGGGGCCGCGTGCCATGCGCCTCTCCCGCTGCTGTCCGGCCCTCTTCTCCTCACGCTCCTCGTGTGGCTGAGCTCGAGCTGCAGTGCATGCCCTGTGGCAAATCGCAGTCTGTCGCCCCGTCGCCAGCACCCAGGAGTTGGAGGTATGTGTATCCCTATCTTCGAGTGCTGGGAATGGGACTGCAACCCCATTCCCCTCACTGCGTCCCACCCCCTGCACCCCAGTCACTACATCCCTTCCCGTCCCAAGCCACCTGCTCTCCCCATTCCCCTCACGGCATCCCTCCCCGTCCCATCCCATCCTGCCCCCCACACCTACCGATCCCAGCCCTGTGCCCCTTACAGTGCTCTCCAACCCACCCTCTCCACCGCCCAGAGCTGCCACACCCACACCCCTGCATCCCTTTCACCTCCATACACTGCTGCACTCCCATTATGTCCCTATGCACCCATGTGCCCCCCACATCCTCATGTACCTGTAACCTTCTGCCTCCCACTGCATCCCCATCCACCCCACATAGTCCCCTCCTCTCTCCTTCACTGCTCCCTCTCCCCCCCCCAACCCTGCTCTCGTCCTTGGCCTCTTTCCCTCCCCATCCTCTCTCCTCTACCCCCACCCCGTCTTTTCCCCTCCAGCCCACCCTCCTCCCTTCCCAGCTGGGTGTGTCTGTGTAGGCAAGTGTGTGCATGCACACATTTTATGTGTGTAAGCAACTGTGTCTTTGTGTAAGGAGGTGCATGTATTGCCGCATGTGTGTATACCTGGGTGAATAAAATGTACAGCCTACCTCTTTGACTTCTATTCCTTTTTGCTGGCTTGCACACAAAAAAATTGATGACCTAAAATATGTGTGTATTCTTTTCATAACAAGTTTTTAAAAGAGAAGGAAACTCTAAAAGAAATGTATTATTTCTTAAAAAGTGAATGTTGTTGACTAGTAATTGCAGAAGAGCCAATGTATCATACATTTCTCCCCACCTTTGTCTAGCTACATTATAAAATCTGTATTGCAGACTCTCTCTTTTTATGTGTATGTCCAGCACCTACCACCCTGGAGCCCTGATCTTAGTTGGGATCTCTAGGTACTAAATAACAATTGTAACAATAAATAATAAAGAAGTATATGTGTTAGTGCATGCTAGATATGTACACATGAATAGCCGTAGGTAGGTGTGGGAGTCACACTCTACAGGTTTCAGAGGAGCAGCCGTGTTAGTCTGTATTCGCAAAAAGAAAAGGAGTACTTGTGGCACCTTAGAGACTAACCAATTTATTTGAGCATGAGCTTTCCTGAGCTACAGCTCACTTCATCCGATGAAGTGAGCTGTAGCTCACGAAAGCTTATGCTCAAATAAATTGGTTACTCTCTACAGATTTATTTATATAGGTATATGGACAGGTGGGCATATTTGTGAGTATACTCTATGGATTTGTATTTGGGCTTCAGGAATGGGCCTTTATGGACCCATTGCAGCTGCTCCTAATTCCACACACAAAATTAAAATAACTTTAGTGAACAAAAAATATGGAGCTGGTTACAAAAATGGGAAGAGGGGAGGGAAAGAATCATGAAAACCTTTGTGAAATGTTTTTTTTTAAAAAAAAAAAACATTTTGACTAGTTTGCTGACAGCTCTAGCATCCTGTAACAAATAAAACCTGAAATTAGCATAATACATCTGTCAAAACAATAAATATGTGAAAATGAGCACGTGAGTGAGGGTGGGGGAGAGCAAGTGATGGAGGGAGCAGGGACCTGCCTTTTGGAAGGGGTGGGACATTGGGGCAGGGCAAAGGTGTTCATTTTTCTGGAAATAGAAAGTTGGCAACCCTACTCATCTACCATTTCTTCTTAGCTGGGAATGTACAAAGTAGCAGTAGCTTTTCCAGCTAGAAATAGTTGATTTCCTTTTTGCGTGAGTTGATGATGGCCTTGTGGTTAAGGACTGGAGAGGGACTCAGGAGATCTGGGTTCAATTCCCAGCTCTCCCACAGACTTCCTTTGTGACTTAGGACAAGACACTTAATCTCTCTGTAAAACAGGGATAATAAACCTTCCGTACTTTACAGGGGTATGGGGTGTAATGTTTGTGAGACACTTAGATACTGTGGTGACTGGAGACATATCTAGATAGATCCACCGGTGACGGGTTTGGTCACAGAGACTCTCTTGGGACTGTCACCTGATGTGCTGAAACTACCTCTGAGCCCATTTCCTCTGATAGCTTGGGACTCCAGAACCCTGTCTTGGTGAGCCAGACATGTTAGCCTGCTGCAACACAGACTCAGGGTCTGAACCACGCCCCCCCCAAAGCTGCAGACTTAACTGAAAACAGCTCAGCAAGTACACTTGTCTCCAGCACCCAGATACCCAGCTCCCAATGGGATCCAAACCCCAAATAAATCCATTTTATTCTGTATAAAGCTTATACAGGGTAAACTCATACATTTTCCACCCTCTATAACACTGATAGAGAGATATGCACAGCTGTTCGCTTCCCCAGGTATTAATCACTTACTCTGGGTTAATAAATAAACAAAAGTGATTTATTAAGCATAAAGAGTAGGATTTAAGTGGTTTCAAGTAATAACAGACAGAACAAAGTAAGTTACCAAGTAAAATAAAAAAAAACCACGCAAGTCTAAGCCTAATACATTAAGAAACTGATTACAGATAAAAATCTCACCCTCAGAGATGTTTCAATAAGCTTCTTTCACAGAATCATAGAATCATAGAATATCAGGGTTGGAAGGGACCCCTGAAGGTCATCTAGTCCAACCCCCTGCTCGAAACAGGACCAATTCCCAGTTAAATCATCCCAGCCAGGGCTTCGTCAAGCCTGACCTTAAAAACCTCTAAGGAAGGAGATTCTACCACCTCCCTAGGTAACGCATTCCAGTGTTTCACCACCCTCTTAGTGAAAAAGTTTTTCCTAATATCCAATCTAAACCTCCCCCACTGCAACTTGAGACCATTACTCCTCGTTCTGTCATCTGCTACCATTGAGAACAGTCTAGAGCCATCCTCTTTGGAACTCCCTTTCAGGTAGTTGAAAGCAGCTATCAAATCCCCCCTCATTCTTCTCTTCTGCAGGCTAAACAATCCCAGCTCCCTCAGCCTCTCCTCATAAGTCATGTGTTCTAGACCCCTAATCATTTTTGTTGCCCTTCGCTGGACTCTCTCCAATTTATCCACATCCTTCTTGTAGTGTGGGGCCCAAAACTGGACACAGTACTCCAGATGAGGCCTCACCAATGTCGAATAGAGGGGAACGATCACGTCCCTCGATCTGCTCGCTATGCCCCTACTTATACATCCCAAAATGCCATTGGCCTTCTTGGCAACAAGGGCACACTGCTGACTCATATCCAGCTTCTCGTCCACTGTCACCCCTAGGTCCTTTTCCGCAGAACTGCTGCCTAGCCATTCGGTCCCTAGTCTGTAGCGGTGCATTGGATTCTTCCATCCTAAGTGCAGGACCCTGCACTTATCCTTATTGAACCTCATCAGATTTCTTTTGGCCCAATCCTCCAATTTGTCTAGGTCCTTCTGTATCCTATCCCTCCCCTCCAGCGTATTTACCACTCCTCCCAGTTTAGTATCATCCGCAAATTTGCTGAGAGTGCAATCCACACCATCCTCCAGATCATTTATGAAGATATTGAACAAAACCGGCCCCAGGACCGACCCTTGGGGCACTCCACTTGATACCGGCTGCCAACTAGACATGGAGCCATTGATCACTACCCGTTGAGCCCGACAATCTAGCCAGCTTTCTACCCACCTTATAGTGCATTCATCCAGCCCATACTTCCTTAACTTGCTGACAAGAATACTGTGGGAGACCGTGTCAAAAGCTTTGCTAAAGTCAAGAAACAATACATCCACTCTTTCCCTTCATCCACAGAACCAGTAATCTCATCATAAAAGGCGATTAGATTAGTCAGGCATGACCTTCCCTTGGTGAATCCATGCTGGCTGTTCCTGATCACTTTCCTCTCATGCAAGTGCATCAGGATTGATTCTTTGAGGACCTGCTCCATGATTTTTCCATGAGGTGAGGCTGACTGGCCTGTAGTTCCCAGGATCCTCCTTCTTCCCTTTTTTAAAGATTGGCACTACATTAGCCTTACTCCTTCCTAGTCTGGGCCCAATCCTTTCCCCAGTACAGTTCTTGTTCGTTCCAGCTCAGGTGGTAACTAGGGGATTTCTCATGACTGCAGCCCCCCTTTTTTCTGTTCCACCCCCTTTTATAGCACAAGGTGGGACTCTTGTCTCTCTGGGGCCCCACCCCTCTTTCTAAATGGAAAAGCACCAGGTTTAAGATGGATTCCAGTATCATGTGACATGTTCACGTGTCCTGTGAGACTTCATTACCCACTGGTTTCCACACACTTATACAGGAAGTCTTACAAGTAAACAGAGCCATTTACAACCAATTGTCCTAGTTAATGGGAGCCATCAATATTTCAAGCCACCGTTAGGGTCCACACTTTGCATAGTTACAATAGGACTTCAGAGTAATACTTCATATTTCTAGCTTTAGATACAAGAATGATACATACATACAAATAGGTTGAACACACTCACATTACAGGCTTTGTAATGATACTTTACAAGAGACCTTTTGCATGAGGCATATTCCAGTTACATTATATTCACAATCATTAGCATATTTCCATAAAACATATGGAGTGCAACATCACACCACCATCATGATTAAAATTATAATGATACAGTGGGCTAAAATAAGTTACTATAGACTTAGCCCTGGTCTACACTATGAGTTTAGGTCGAATTTAGCAGCGTTAGATCGATTTAACCCTGCACCTGTCCACATGACAAAGCCATTTTTGTCAACTTAAAGGGCTCTTAAAATCAGTTTCTGTACTCCTCCCCGACGAGGGGATTAGCACTGAAATTGACATCGCCGGGTCGAATTTGGGGTAGTGTGGACGCAATTCGATGGTATTGGCCTCCAGGAGCTATCCCAGAGTGCTCCATGTGACCACTCTGGACAGCACTTTCAACTCAGATGCATTAGCCAGGTACACAGGAAAAGCACCGGGAATATGAATTTCATTTCCTGTTTGGCCAGTGTGGCGCACTCATCAGCAGAGGTGAACACGCAGAGCTCATCAGCACAGGTGACCATGCAGTCCCAGAATCGCAAAAGAGCTCCAGCATGGACCGAATGGGAGGTACTGGAGCTGATCGCTGTATGGAGACGAATTCATGCTATCAGAACTCTGTTCCAAAAGATTAAATGATGAGCTGCATGCAATTCTAGTGGGTGCTCCTACCACTACCCCACCCCTGTCCATGGACACCTGCAAGCGGGGAGTCTCACGCAACAGGGATGAGGAAGAAGAGGAGGAGGAAGATAACGCACAACAGGCAAGCAGAGAAACCGTTCTCCCCGACAGACAGGAACTGTTTATCACCCTGGAGCCAATACCCTCCCAAGGCGGGCTGCCAGATCATGAAGCCAGAGAAGGCACCTCTGGAGAGTGTACCTTTGTAAATATAATACATGATTCCCAACTGACCGGTAGCTGTCTGGCATTGCAAGCTTCCAGAGGGCTATTGCCACTCGCTTGTGAACTGTGAGGACTGCTCTCATCCTGGTATTCTTGCGCTTCAGGGCAGGGGAAAGCAAGTCACAAAGTTCCATGAAAGTGCCCTTACGCATGCAAAAGTTTCGCAGCTACTGGGAATCATCCCAGACCTGCAACACTATGCGGTCCCACCAGTCTGTGCTTGTTTCCTGGGCCCAGAATCGGCATTCCATGGCATGAGGCTGCCCCATTGCCACCAGGATGTCTAAATTGCTGAGGCCCGTACTTTGAGAGAAGTCTGTGTCCATGTCCTCATCACTCTCGTCACCACGCTGCCGTTGCCTCCTCGCCTGCTTTTGCAGGTTCTGGTTCTGCACCCACTGCAGGATAATGCACGAGGTGTTTACAATGCTCATAACTGCCGCGGTGATCTGAGCGGGCTCCATGCTTGCCATAGTATGGCATCTGCAGGAGAGCAGAGTTGCAGCGGAAGTGGTGGCTGACGACGGATGCCACGAGCATAGATATTTATAGAGAACGATGAGAGGACCTGCAAGATGGATTCATGAGAGCAGAGCGGAAGCGGTGGATGACGACAGTTAGCACCACACACATTTCCTGAGGAAGAACACACGTACCTGGGAGCCCATGACAGACAACATGGAGAAATTCACTATTGAGACAAACGCAGCAGAGCAGAGTTGCAGCAGAAGTGGTGGATGACGACAGTTAGCAGTCCTACTGCACTGTCTGCTGAAAGCAGTATGGCGTCCGCATGGAAAAAAGGTGCGAAATGATTGTCTGTCATTGCTTTCATGGAGGGTGGGATGACTGACGACATGTACCCAAAATCACCCACGACAATGTTTTTGTCCCATCAGGCATTGGGAGCTTAACCCAGAATTCCAATGGGGGTGGAGACTGCGGGAACTGTGGGATCGCTACCCACAGTGCACCGCTCCATAAGTCGATGCTAGCCACAGTAGTGAGGACGCACTCCGCCGACTTAATGCACTTAGTGTGGACATACGCAATCAACTGTATAAAATTGATTTATAAAAATCGACTTTTATAATATCGACCTAATTTCGTAGTGTAGACATACCCTTAAACATTCCCTCCTCCTACAGAAAAGTTCCCTGCAGCCTCATGGAGTCCCTGGGGATTCCCCAATTTATTCTTGCTTTTATTCCATTATCTTTTTAGGTCCTCTGTCACAGCTAATATCCTTATAGCTGAAGAGGTAATCAGTGTCCGTAATTCAGTGGATATAAGCAAGGATCTAGAGGGAATTGTAGCGGTTTAAAGTGTTGTAGATGTGAAGTGGAAACAAATTCCTATTTACCCGTGGAATGTTTTAATTCTTGGGTGTTGGCAACAGCAAGTGGCTTGAAAGGACTGGGAAAAGACTGCTATTGCAGCAGGTCAGGCATGATGGCAATTTAAAGTAATGATTTTGGGCATGTGCAACACCCCAGCCATTTTTCATATGCTTCTGGAGAAGGTACTGTATGGCCGCCTCTTTCAGCCTGTCTTATTATTTAGCTTGTGGTATACTCTGTGACTGAACCTGAAGAAACTAACCTCAGGCCCAGAGCTAGTAGAAGCGGATTTCCACTGCATTTTTTAAAGGCACTTGTGACACCCTATGTTGACCTACCTCTGCTTCAGACACCCTCTTATATTAGACACAGATGCTAATGCTTATGGGTTGGGGGCACAAGTGTGTGAAAGGGTGGTGACCTATTAAAGCAAAAGTCTAAATTCTACTGAGACAAACTATTGCACCACCAGAAAGGAACTCTGAGCGGTGATTAAATCTGTAGACCATTTTCGCCACTCTCTAGATTCAAATAAAATGCATTTTTGGAAACGATGACTAACAGGAGCTGCGAACAGAGGAGAAGGCAACAGAGGGAGCTTGCCTGGGAATCGTTCGAGAGGAGCTACAGTGAGTGCTACATTAGGAAGCTGTGTTGTGAGCTGGTGGGGTGAATATCTGAGTGTCTGTCTGCTGTGACCATTTATTTGATTGGTGCTAGTTACAGGGACTGTTTGACTGTGTGGTTGTTTGTTTGAAAAGTGTGAATTGGGAGTGCTTTGTTCTCAGTAGGCCTTGAGTAGTTGATTGGTAGAGGGAGTTTGCAGAGGCTTGGCAGCTGTACGTCAGGTTCCAGTTCTCAGAAGGGGGTGTTACACTGCAGGTCTGTGCTCTGAAAGTGTGCTGACAGATCCCAAGATTGGGGCAATGTCTGGGCTTCATTCAGGCTACAGAGGCTTTAACACTAGATGATTCAAGGACCCAGAGTTTTGGATTCCCTCACCACAGTCTGGTGGGTGGCCAGCAAGGGGGCAACCAGACAGATTTGTGACACTGCCATTGCAGGTTTGCTCTCTACACTGCTTTCTGGCTTTGTGTAGTTCAATTTTAGGTGACCCAAGTTAGTAGGGCTGCCACCACTTTTTATAGGAGACTCAGTACAGTAGAGGTCACTTCCTAGATGTATTTTTTTCTGATCAAGTTTAAATTTTCTTTTGATTAATTTAATTCCTTCCAGTTTACCTTTTGAAGTACTATAATGAATGTCTTTCCCTGCTTATTTGCATACATCAGTAATCATACTAATCAAATTTGTTACTGGCCCCATCTTGTAGCTCTTGGGGTCAATGTTCATTGGTGCAGGATCACCTTATTTAACTTAACTGTTTGTATTTGTTTCCTTGCTTATAAATTGGGTGTCTCCAGCTCAATTGTTTTAGCTGCTAGTCTCTTAATTTCTTCCAATTTGCCAACATCCTTCTCATATAGAAACATACAGAACTGAATAGTATAATTTTTGATTGGGTCTTAACAGTATTTTGTAATGAGAACTATTGCCTCCTGCATCTCATGTGTGAGAGATATGAAGGTGGAGCCTTAAACTGCATATATATTTTTTTAAAAGAAGCTCAGAGGTAACAAGCTATCGATTATCACTTGGTTTTATACAGCATTCCTGATTTTTAAGACATTACCTTCTCATTAAAATATCTGAAACAGATATTTTATTTTGTAATCACATGAATTTTTCCAAGTTGAATTATATTTTATTTCCTATCCTTATTTATAACTCCTCCAGATATCTTTGTATTATTTTGTTGACCATGCCTTTGATGCACCTTTCAAGTTAGTATCATCTGCAGATTTGATTAATGTAGTAAATATTGTTTCCCTTACGATTATTATAAGACATTATGCTAAATAAAATGGTGATACCCACTCCTTGTGATATTCCCAAACTTGATGTTCAGTGACTGTAAAAAATGGCAGCCAGCTATTTACCAGTCCACATGACAGTGCTGATATCACTCTTAATCCATATGATCATTAAATTCTTTAATGAAATCTTGCAATATTATTCGTGGTTCTTGGAATGAGAAAGGAATAAATAATCTTCATTTACCATATACATTGCAAACTGCATCATATTTTCCTCTGCCAAGTGACAGTAACAAACAGATCTTGGCAAAAGATTTGACACAAAAGAAGTTTAAAAGTGAACTGGACCATCATTTATTTTGAATGATATGGCAATAAGCCAGTAATTCAATATATCAGTGAGCAGCTAGAATTATGAAGCAGGGGAACTTAACACAACCATGAAATTAAAAAAAAAAGCACACAACTTTTTAAAGGTGAAAAAGATAACCATGTTTTCAAAGTCACAGCTTTATACGAGAAACAATGCCCTCCGTGTCCTCTTTTCCCAGTCATGTAAAGCTTGGCCATTTTGTGGAGAACCCTTTTCCAGTCATTTGTTATTGATCACTACGGACCTCCATATTGCCCACCATTATTGAAAATACTGTAGCATCAAATGATAATTACTTGAAGGAATACAGATAAGTATTCACTGTAGGCATGGGGCCAAATTCTTCTGATTTACATTTAATTAACTCCAAAGCAGCAAGGGTATTTCTTGAAATGTAGGTTAATATAACGGCATAGAATTTGACTGGCTAACATGAGACTTAAGCTTGAGATGACAACTGGAGGTAAGTTACACACTAAACAGCCTATCACTTGATGCATCATGCCAGATCAGAAAGTAAAAATGCTGTTAAAGATTTGGCAAGTTTGCATTTACAGTAACTATTATGTTCAAATTATGAAGAGGTGAAGCTTGGCACCAAAGAGAAAAGGCTCAGAAGAAAGGCTCTGTAAGGACACATGGTTTAATGAGACTTCTTTTCTTAGCTGAATGTTATTCAGTTCTGAGCATCAAATTTATATGCCACACGTTTTAATTAAAACATGCCAAAAGGCTAGGGGAAAAACAGACCGATTTTCAAACCACCAAGATCTGGGCTATAACACAGCATATTTGTTGGCATCATTTGATTCCAAGACTGCCACAACAAGGAATTTTAAGCCAAAAAAATCCTTTGCTAATTCTTTCCAGTCCCTGAAATCTCTGTAATTTGGATGCCAGAACAATAGCAGGATACTGCAGAAACAAAGGCAAAAAAGCAGGGACAAACTGCATGATGTGTAAACTTAAAGTTCTAATGAAAAATAATGGTCTTAGCTGACTGAAGGTGCAAGATTATAGAAAAATAGGACATCACGCTTTTCAGACTCATCTAAGGATTTAAGAACACGAGGAAAATACAGAATTCCTTGAGTTCATGGAGTAACAGTTCTAAAACTCAAAACACAAAAGTCTTGTGTTTATATTGGGGGGGGGGAAAGAGTTGCAGGATCACTGGAAAAGAGAAAGTTGAACACTGCCAGTATCATATCATTTCATAATACTTATTAATCCCAAATAAATATGAATAACTGACAGTCACATGAGCATAGATTTTATTTAACATATACGAATTTACCTAAAATATATTTAACACCTCTTGTATATTAAATAAGAAATATTAAAGAAAAATTCTGAACCTTTAGGCAGAGTTGGATTTGCCCAAAGGGCCCATGCCCAGGCCAATTTGGAGGCCCTCCTACAGGGGCTCTGGAACGTGGGTAGGGGGCCCCCCACCAGCACCAGAATGTGACCCTGCCCCCTGCTCCTCCTTTCTCCCCCCCATGGTCCTACTCCCTGTTCCTTTTCTTCACCCCCTCCCCTGAGGTCCTGCCACCTGGCCAGGCTGGAAGCTGAAGTCCAGACATGGTAAGAGCCACCTAGGGAGCCCGGCTGCTATGAGGAGACCTGGACTCTCCACCTGCCCTGGGCTGAAGGCAGCCCCCAGCCCATATTCCCCCCCTCCATCCCCCAAAGTGCCACTCAGGGCAGGTAGAGGGTCCAGGGCTCCCCACAGCAGTCCGGGCTCCCTGACCAGGGCCTCGAATGGAAGGGAGGAACAGGGGGCAGAGCCCTGTAGTGAGAGGGAGCTAAGGCCCACCTCAGCCCCCCCGCAGGGAAAAGGCTGGTGCCGTACTGCTTGCAGGGGCTGTGCTTCACGGGCCAGTAGGGGAGCTGATCACCATGCTGCAAAGTGCAGCCCTGCCGCCACTGCCCGGCACCTGTTTGCGGCTACTATGCCCATGTTAAAAAGTGGGCAGGCATGGCCCCCAGGGTGTGGGCGGCCCGAGTGTTCTTTGTGCCCAGGGCCCCAATAAAACTCAGTCTGCCTTTAGGTCATATTGCATTGCACTCTGACCCCTGGACCCTCCATGAGTGATTGGTGCTTTTTCCATCAGCTGTGTTTGCAGTCCTTACTGTACTAGGCAACCATTTCAACATTAAATTTTCAAACTGCTGTTTTGCAGTTTTAATGGTGGAAGGAGGTGTTGCTGTGGTGTCTTGTACTCCATGGCCCCTTTCAAGCATGTTGTCCCTTTTCATAGCCTTTTGTGATCTTAAGGAATCAGTTTTCATACACAAGTGTAAAAAAAAAAACCAAAAACCACCCACCACACGCAAGATAACTGAGATATGCTGTAGTGATTTGTTTAGCCATATTTGCATCATTTGTGTCTCCTATATATAAACTGTGGCCTGAGATAATATCACAAGTGTAATCATTTTACTTCAGAGTGTGTACAGTCTAGCACCCATTCAGCCAATTTATACTCACATCTGTCTCTGTATTTAACATATTTATGTGTTTGTTTGTATTGTGTCGTGCATCAGATCCATAGTAATGGGATCCTGCTCCATGGTGCTAGGCACTGTACAAACACAGAATAAAAAAGTGCTTGAAATACCTTATAGTCTAAGAATAAAACAAGAAACAGATGACTATAGACAGGGAAGGAATGGTACAAGGAAACAATGAGACAATATTGGGCAGTACAAGTAGTGATCTCAGCCATTGTCAACTTTGTGGGCATCATAGCACAGGAGAATTTTGAGAAGGGTTTTGAAGGATAATAATGGGAGTTCCTCCCCAAGCTTAAGAATGGGTGAAAACAAAGATATGTTAGAAAATTTAACAAGTGGGCAGTGGAGAGTGGTAGCGGAGAGTGGCAGCATGGCTGATCAGAGGAGAGATGGTACCACAATACTGAAAGAGGGGTGACATGGTCAAAGCAATGGACTAGGAAAATGATCTTTGTAGGGATACTCTGAATGGATCTGGGCAGGACAAGATTGCTGTGAACAGAGGCAGCTAACAGGAGAGTTTTGGAGGGAGCAGCTGCTGACTCTGTGCTTAGGAGGTAGTGAGACTTGGTGAGTGGTGTTTGGTCTGCCTGTGAGTTGTTTGTTTGTTCTCTGTGTACAGGCTGCATAGCTGGGCTGTGGGCCCAGGTAAGCCTTGGGAGCTTTGATCAGTACTTTGCTAAAGGCCTGGAGATTTTAGCCCCTGAACAGTTCAAAAAGAATGTTGATAAATCAGAGAGGGTTCAGAGAAGAGCTAAGAGAATAATTAAAGTATTAGAAATCGTGTTTTATAGGCTAGACTCAATCTATTTAGTGCAACAAAGAGTGTAGTCAAGTCACCCCTTAGCCTTCTCTAAGTACCTACATGGGAAACAAATATTTGATAATGGGCTCTTCAATCTAGCAGAGAAAGGTATAACACATTCCAATAACTAAATTGAAGCTAGACAAATTCAGACTAGTTATAAAGATGTACATTTTTAATGATAGGAGTGATTAATCATTGGAACAATTTATCAAGTGCTGTGGTGGATTCTCCATCAGTGAGAAGGTTTAAATCCAGATTGGATTTAATTCTAAAACCTATGCTCTAGGAATTGTGTAAGGGAAGTTCTATGGCCTGTGCTATACAAGAGGACAGACCAGATCATCACCATGATCCCTTTTGGTCTAACAATCTGACTATCAAGGCAAGAGAGAGACAAATGTTGCAGATAGAGAGCTTGGATGAAAGTTTTAGTGGTATGGATGGATAAGAAAGGTCAAATTTTGGAGTGGTTTTCCAGAAAGAATCAGCAAGATTTAGACATAGCCTGGATGTGGGGACTCCAAGAAAGGTCTGAATCGAAGATGAAACCCAATTTATGGGCTTGAGTGACAGGCAAGCTGTTGGTGTTGTCCACGGTGATTAAGAAAGAAGGTAGCTAGAAAGGGTTGGGAGAAAGATTAGGAGCTCTGTTTTAGCATGTTGAGCTTGAGCTGATGGCTAGATATCTATAAGAACATGTCAGAGTTATTAGGTGATCAGCTTTTTAAATTTCCACAACCAGTTCAGCTAGACAGTTAAACATGTGCTGAAGTCAATCTCTGTTCAGCAAAAGGCGATAAACACATGCTTATGTTTTCTATGAAGAAATGACAGCAATTAGATGATCAGTTGGGCCCTCAAATCAGGTACTCAGACTTTTAGTGCTTAATATGTGCAAACAATGTTTGCGGTTCAAAGCAATTAATCTACAATTAACTGCACTTGCAAAATTGTGCTAACAGTTCTATGTGGGTATAAAACAATAGGCTGGCTTTCAAAAATTGAGTGCATTATGTTGTTTAGATGCATTTTTAAAGGAACATTAATTTTATGTGTAGATTGGCTGACGGTGGGCTGGCCTGCAGAATGCTCTGAATTGAGTTTGTGTGATTATTGGGATGTCCAGGTCCAAATGAGAACATCCATTATTTAGATCCATCATACTGGAAATAATTTTAAAATCCTCAACATTTCTCAAAGAGAAAAGAATGAAAACAACTGAGAAGTGGTCACAATCAAAAAATCAATTTAAAATGTGAACTGCTTCTTAATCAAAATCCAACATGCATGCACGCACGCACACACACAAACTCAATCTCTCTTTAATTTTTCATAGTCTGACTCATCTAGAAATGTACTTCTTTTCATTGTCCACTACACTCATCTTAGCTGGAACATAAAACTTCTGCCAATAGCTAACAATTCTCAGAATAAAACGCTTTGGCTTTAATTATAGTAATTTTCCTTTTTGGACTTGCATTTTAGGAGTAATATAAAGAAAATGAATTTTATCCCTTGAAGAGATAGTATTCCACTTCCATACTCTCTAAATAGTGTGCACGAGCAAAAGAAAAAAAAGATAAAGTTTAATTTGGTAATTTGATAACCATTTACATCAAAGAGTTGTACAAACATTAATTTCCATAACAATCCTGGGAGGTAGGTAAGTACAGAAATTACCATCAAAATGTTGACATTTAGGACAAAACTTTCAAACCTGAACACTTAAATTTAGGCATTTGAATCCTCACCTTAATAGAAGGGGCCTGACTTTTTTCAAATATGCCACTATTTAGTTAGAATTCAAATGCCTAAACTTCAGACATTCAGATTTGAAAAATTTAGCCCTACTCTGTAAAAGTAATTACTTTTACTATGATGTTATAGATCTTCCCCATAGGAAGTATTATGGGAAAGTTGTAGAAACAACCTATAATAAGGCTAAAAAATTTTTTTTTCAAAGCAGTTGGAAAATATTACATAAAATGCTCCAATGCCTCCGTGGTTTGTTTCGGGGATTTGAATTTGGCAACAGAATATTCCTAGGATCAGAGAGGTGCATTTTGCTGTCCTACTGAAAATCTGTTCAGATTTGGCAGAATTATAAGAGGTCAAAAAACACCAGTTGTAATGTGTAGTGTTGCTAAAGACTTTCTGCTGAAAATTGCAAACATGCCATCTGCACTGAGTATGCTCCTCAGCTTCACAGAGCCTCTTCACATATGGTATCGGACCTGGAAACGTTCCCCAGCATCTTCCTGTATCACGCTGAAATAGACATACAGAATAGGAGCAACTACAGACGAATGGGAAGAATAAGTTTCCTTCACCTTTAATCCTGATTTCTATCACAGTTCTGCTTGCCCTATGTCTGTGCAGTGTAGTTATAGCTCTGTCAGTCCCAGGATATTAGTATATCTTTTATTGGACTGAAGATATTAGCCCACCCACCTTGTTGCCCTATGTCTGTACATTTAAAATGACCTTAAATCTTTCCTTCAGGCTCCTGCTTATCCCCATTTCATGCCCTCTGAAACTAATAATTTTTGGTCTTCGTCCCCCTTTGCAAGTCCCCAAGCTACTTTGGGTACTTGCTTGCTAAACTTCAGCCAGTACAGCTTGCAGTGAGAAGAGGCGGCCCAGAAATTGCAGCACTTCCACCGTTAGAATGGCTCGCATTTTTCTCCCCACCTTTTCCCCTTAAAAAAACCTTCTAGGGAGTGACATGCAAAAAAGGGATGAAGACCACAGAAAAAGCAATGAGGAAACTGATAATTCCATATTCAGTGCAGGGATTTGGATTGTGTGCAATAAATAAGGACTGGAACCAAGCATTTAATGATGGAGAAAAGACAGTCCATCCTGTGCACTGAACTTAGCATCTGCATTGTGTGATTCACAGCTTCTCTCATTTTTCTTGCAGAAGTGACAACGTTTGATTATACCTCCTAGTAGCCAGTGGAAATAATATTCCCTTCTCATAGTCCTTTTGAGAATGAATGAAGGGTATTCATTTTTACAGCAGTAGAGAATGGGGTTGCCAGGCATCCAGTTTTCAACCAGAACGCCAGGTCAAAAAGGGACCCCGGCGGCTCTGGTGAGCACTGCTAATTGGGCCATTAAAAGTCCAGTTGGCCACCTGCAGCAGGTCAGTCAGGCTCCCTGGCTCCACACAGCTCCTGTCATGTCCCTCCTCTGGCGCCTAGGCACAGGGATGGCTGGGGGCTCTGCATGCTGCCTCTGCCCTGAGCGCTGACTCTGCAGCTTCCACTGTTCAGGAACCGCGGCCTGTGGGAGCTGCGGGGACGATGCCTGCATGCAGGGGCAGCACGCAGAGCCACCTGGCTTCCCCTGTGCCTAGGAGCCAGAGGAGGGACATGACAGCTGTTTTTGGGAGCTGCCTGAGGTAAGTGCTGCCCAGAGCCCACACCCCAAACCGCCTGCCCCAGCCCTGAGCCCCCTCCCCCACCCAAACTTCCTCCCAGAACCTGCACCCCATCCCACACCCCAAACCCCTGCTACACTCCTGAACCTCCTCCTGCACCCTGAACCCCTCATTTCTGGTCCCACTCCAGAGCCCACACCCTTAATCCAAAGCCCATACCCCCTCCCACACCCCAACCTCCTGCCCCAGCCCAGAGCCCACTCCCACATTCCAAACCCTCCAGCCGAACCCCCCTCCTGCACCACAACCCCTCAGCCCTGGCCCCACCCCAGTGCCTGCACCCCCAGCTGGAGCCCTCACCCCCCTCCCCACACACACACACCCCAACCTCCTGCCCCAGCCCGGTAAAAATGAGGGAGTGAGCAAGGGTGGGAGCCTCATAGAAGCAGTATAAGCGGCAGGGCAAGGGTGTTTGGTTTTCTGCAACTAGAAAGTTGGCAACCCTAGTCGAGAAAGAATGAGGATTTTGTGACATCCACATTGTGTGATCAGTTTTTAAAGAACTAGGCTGATTTCTTTATGTGTTATTTTTAATTTCTTCTTTATAGTGCTAGCTAAAACTGTATGAATACTAGCATTCTTTATTTTATACTACCAGTGAAATTGTCTTCATGTAAGAATTATCTCTGTAACCGTATTACAAAAGTGTGTGATCAATGTAGAATAATTTTATGATAGGAGAGTATTTTTATATCCATATAAAGTGTAATTTTTTCTAATTGGGATCTGCTTTTTATAAGCCTTAGGCCAAATTTAGACCTAGTTTAAGAGGGCAGTGTTGGATTATGACATAGGTCATATAGGAGAATCTAGGTATATATGGCCCTCCCTTGCGGTCATTCTCAGAGAGAGGCCAAGCCTCTTCACTGTCATGCCCCTGTAAAGACAGTCTAAGACAATGGGGAAGTCACAAATCTCAGGACTCGATCCTTCCAGCAGGGTAGATCAGTGAGTGGTGCAGGGCCTTCAGGCATGGCAGGGCCCCAAGCAGTCTAAAGACAAGCCTCAGGCAGGATAAAGCCAGGTATATAGTCTGGGAACCCAAGCCCTCAGGCAGGGCAGTGTGCTCAGCACAGCCTGATGGCCCAGGGGCTCCGGTGCAGGGAGCAAGCGCCCAGCACAGCCTAGCTCAGCAGGCTCACACAGGCCTCCCGGCCAAAGGTGGGGAGACTGCCACCCCAGGGGTGAGGTAGTAGGAGATAAAGGGACACAAGCCCACCCAACTCCACTGCATACCAGCCCAGGGCCCTAACAGTGGCAAAATGTTCAGCCACTGGGTCAGCAGGAATCCAGCCACGACACGCTGAACCAGACTCAGGCAGCAACACAGCCAGACCATAGCCAGCTGTCCCTAGGCCACTTCCTACCCTCCCTACAGGGTGTACCTTGATCTCAGGGTTGTCCTCCATCTCCCCTGGGTACACTGCAAGCAGTAATCCCAGCCACACCTCAGCATCAGGCATGTCTAGTAGCTCAGGCAGTTCAGATGAGTCCTTGGAACAGCAGACTCTGGCTCCAACAGCAGGGTAGAAGCATTTGCTTCCCTCAGGGGCTTCAGCCCAACTGAACTACAGCATCTGCCTTTTATACTTCCACTTCCTTTCCCACCTCTCTGCTTCCAGCATGGTGGGCGTGGGTTTCCTGGTTCTGCCCACCAGGGGGCATCTGGCTTACTGCACCTGGCTCCGGACTGCCCCAGCTCCACCACTCTGTCTCTGCGCTGCTGCTGCTCTGCCTCCAGTTCCCTGGGCTGGTTCTTTGGCCCCTCTGCCTCTGGTTCCTCTAGCTCTGCTCCCAGGACAGGTCTGCTCTGCAGGCTGCTTCTGTGACTCTGCTCCCAGCACTGACCTGCTTCCTGGGCTGCTTTTCTGGCCCGTCTGGCTCTGGTTGCTGCAGCTCTCCTCCCAGGGCAAGTCTGCTCTCGCTGGGCTGTGCCTCTGGCTTTGGGGCTGCAGCTCTGCTCCCGGCACAGGGTCTGCTCTCTCTGGGCTGCTTTTTTGGTCTCCAGCTCAACTTGGGCCCGTTTTCTCCTTATTTCAGCCCCACTCTGTCTGACCCAGGCAATTCCAGCTCACACAAGAGGACAGGACCCCCCTGGCCTCCTGACTCCCTGATTAGCCTGCCCACCCTGTCATTCAGGCTGCCCTGGAGCATGGGCCTCTCCCTATTGTTCCTGGGGACTGTCAGTGTAAGGTTCCTGATTTCCCATCGTTCCTTCCCACTTTTAATACTGGGAGCTAGCAACTAAAACACCTCCACTGAATGTTAGTAAGGGGGCAACCGTCCCCTTACACATGGCTGGGACCTCGGAGGAGGGGCGGGGCAAGGGCGTTCTACCTTGTGCGAGTAGAAAGTTGGCAACCCTAGGTGGAGAGGGAGGACCCAGGTCCCTGTACCTCCCCCTGGCCTTAAAGACTGAAGCCCTGGAACCAAGCAGGGGTCCAGGAGCCATATGCTCTAACTACTTGGCTGACTGGCCCTCCAGGCCGCCTGTTACATTGCCTTAAACTAGTACTATATAAATCCATTGCGTTAGACGGATTTACAAATTTGGCTTGGGTAACAGTGTACTATTGCTGTCGGCTAATACCGTTACTCATTTAGCTCAAGTGCTGTGTATTTGAGAGTATGTCTACACTGCAATGAAAGATCTGATGCATGGCCACAGCTAGCTGGGGTCACCTGATTTCGGCTCATGGGGCTCAGCCTGCGGGGCTAAAAATTGCAGTGTAGACGTACTCATTCATGCTTGCGCTGGAGCCTGGGTTCTGAAACCCCATGATGGGGGAGGATATCAGAGCCCTCACTCCTGCCCAAGCCCAAATGCATATATTGCAATTTTTAGCTCCGCAGCCTGAGCCCCACGAGCTTGAGTCAATTGACGTCAGCTCTGAGACGAGGTGCCCTGAGTTTTTTTTATTGTAGTGTAGATGTACCCTCAAGATCCCAGATTTAAACTGCTGATGACCCATGCCTAGGCTACCTTAATTCTGCTATTTCCTAATTTTTGAGTAATCAACTTTGTTTTTTTAATATAGTGGTATTTTTTTATAAAGCGTGTGTGTGTATATATCAGTGTATTTCCTTCCTCCCCCCCTCCCCCCCGCTTTATATTACTAAGGATATTTGCCTGAGAACGGGAACTTTCCATATCAACGTTAATGAGTTCCTGACCCTTTGCTTGTGACATTCCAGTGCATTCTTCTGGAAATGGTTGGTGCTGATTTTTTTCCAGTGTTCATACAGGGCTGGTCCTGCCCCCCCCCCCACACACACACACCCACACACACACCTTCTGCCAAACATCCTGAATCAGTTGTACAACAACTTTCCAGACAACCTGCAAACAGCAGCAGCAGCACATCCTCTAATATATGCAACACATGGAGGTTGCTGCAAGAGAAACTGACTTGTGTGACATAGGTTGGAATATGAACAAGAGGCTGCTAGGCAGCTCTCCAATACCACTTTCTACAAGCCATTACCCACTGGTCCGACTGAGGGTTACCAAAAGAAATACACCATTTGCTCAAGAAACTCCCTTAAAAAGCACAAGAACAAATCCGCACAGACACACCCCTGGAACTCCGACCAGGGGTATTCTATCTGCTACCCAAGATCCATAAACCTGGAAATCCTGGATGCCCCATCATCTTAGGCATTGGCACCCTGACAGCAGGACTGTCTGGCTATGTAGACTCCCTCCTCAAGCCCTATGCTACCAGCACTCCCAGCTATCTTCGAGACACCACTGACTTCCTGAGGAAACTACAATCCATCGGTGATCTTCCTGAAAACACCATCCTAGCCACTATGGATGTAGAAGCCCTCTACACCAACATTCCACACAAATATGGACTACAAGCCGTCAGGAACAGTATCCCCGATAATGTCACGGCAAACCTGGTGGCTGAACTTTGTGACTTTGTCCTCACCCATATCTATTTCACATTTGAGGACAATGTATACCTTCAAATCAGCGGCACTGCTATGGATACCTGCATGGCTCCACAGTATGCCAACATTTTTATGGCTGACTTAGAACAACGCTTCCTCAGCTCTCGTATCCTAATGCCCCTACTCTACTTGTGCTACACTGATGACATCTTCATCATCTGGACCCATGGAAAAGAAGCCCTTGAGGAATTCCACCATGATTTCAACAATTTCCATCCTACCATCAACATCAGCCTGGACCAGTCCACACAAGAGATCCACTTCCTGGACACTACGGTGCTAATACGCGATGGTCACGTAAACACCACCCTATACCGGAAACCTACTGACCGCTATACTTACCTACATGCCTCCAGCTTTCATCCAGACCACAGCACACGATCCATTGTCTACAGCCAAGCTCTACGATACAACCGCATTTTCTCCAACCCCTCAGACAGAGACAAACACCTACAAGATCTCTATCAAGCACTCTTACAAGTACAATACCCACCTGCTCAAGTGAAGAAACTGATTGACAGAGCCAGAAGAGTACCCAGAAGTTACCTACTACAGGACAGGCCCAACAAAGAAAAGAACAGAACGCCACTAGCCATCCCCTTCAGCCCCCAACTAAAACCTCTCCAACGCATCATCAAGGATCTACAACCTATCCTGAAGGACGACCCATCACTCTCACAGATCTTGGGAGACAGGTCAGTCCTTGCCTACAGACAGCCCCCCAACCTGAAGCAAATACTCACCAGCAACCATACACCACACAACAGAACCACTAACCCAGGAACCTATCCTTGCAACAAAGCCCATTGCCAACTGTGTCTACATATCTATTCAGGGGACACCTTCATAGGGCCTAATCACATCAGCCACACTATCAGAGGCTCATTCACCTGCACATCTACCAGTGTGATATATGCCATCATGTGCCAGCAATGCCCCTCTGCCATGTACATTGGTCAAACTACATAAAAGAATCAATGGACACAAATCAGACGTCAAGAATTATAACATTCAAAAACCAGTCGGAGAACACTTCAATCTCTTTGGTCACTCAATTACAGACCTAAAAGTGGCAATTCTTCAACAAAAAAACTTCAAAAACAGACTCCAATGAGAGACTGCTGAATTGGAATTAATTTGCAAACTGGATACAATTAACTTAGGCTTGAACAGAGACTGGGAGTGGATGGGTCATTACACAAAGTAAAACTATTTCCCCATGGTTATCCCCTCCTCTCCCCCCCACTGTTCCTCAGACCTTCTTGTCAACTCCTGGAAATGGCCCACCTTGATTATCACTACAAAAGGTTCCACACACACCCCCCAACCTGCTCTCCTGCTGGTAATAGCTCGCCTTACCTGATCACTCTCCTTACAGTGTGTATGGTAACACTCATTGTTTCATGTTCTCTGTGTATATAAATCTCCCCACTGTATTTTCCCCCTCAATGCATCCAATGAAGTGAGCTGTAGCTCAGGAAAGCTTATGCTCAAATAAATTTGTTAGTCTCTAAGGTGCCACAAGTACTCCTTTTCTTTTTGCGGATACAGACTAACACAGCTGATATTCTGAAACCATCCCAGTCAGGTTCTCTCTATAGCTAGCTCACTGTGTAGCATACTTCATGCAGAAGGAAACTGATTAATCCTAGCTAGGGAAAAGTCAGTTTCCTTCTGTATCAGCTTAAAAACACATTACACACAAGAGGGATCTTTTTGATCCTGTGCAGCTCTTCCATGCATAAAATGCTGCTACTCTTTCAGACAGCAAATAATAAGAAAAAAGAGCAATAAGAGAAGAGTGAAAAGATAGCAGAAAGGAGGAGAAAAATGCAAGAGAAGAAAAGGGCGAAAAAAGAGACACACTGAGAAAAAGGTAAAGTGGAAATAATAGCAGTTGTCTGAATATTGGTGATTCATTGTCTAGCTAGTCAGATATTTAGATTGTTCTCAGTGCCTACCACATTCAATATTATTCCAAAGGATCTTGTGTTCAGTGTCAAAGAAGTGTGGATATTCTTTTGAGATTCAGTTGAGACAGAAAATGCCTCAGGGAGTGTGTGCTGTATAGCACTCCTTGCACCTTGTGGTGGAAGATGTCTTGCATGCACCCTCACCACTCATTGCCAGATGCTAGCAGGAGATATGGGGAGGCTTGGCCATGCCCATAACCTGGCTAACCACACCCACTTGGGGCCATGGAGTGGCATGAGATGTATTCACCAGTCTTGATCGACTAGTGCTCAGGGAGTGCTAGAGGCCTGCACAGGTGCACTGAGGGGATGGGACTCCTCCCAGTACACATGTGTATGACAAGGCACAGTAAAGCCCCATATTTGAACTGTGATGGGTGTTAGAACTACAAGAAGTTCCTCTTTTTTCCAAGTATAGTTTTGGTCATAAATACTTGACAGTATTAATGTGTTTGTTCCTAGCCTAGTGAGCGTGTTTTTATTAAGAGCAATCTGAGTTTAGTTATTTCAGAGATGCAGTTCACCTGAACGTACTTGCAGGTCTTTTTATCAGGGTCATTGGGAGCATTAAGGTCTCATAAATAATGGTATGTGAATGTTTTCCCTTCTTTCCTTTATTCCTTTTCATCTGTGAAAAGTTTTTTGTCTTCTCAGTTTAGATTATGAAGTTGCTTCCCATTTAAGAGGCAGAATATACTAGAGCTAAATAACATGCAGTGAGAATTTGGGACTGTATAGTTTTGTTGCACCTGGAGAATACAATAGCTTGTTACATTTGTTAAGCAAATTTTTGTCTTACAAACCCTCTTCCCAAAAAAGTTCTTTTGCAACATTTCTTAGCTATTTCTTTTAGTCGGGGGTATTACTTTGATTATTCAGAAAATGGCATGGTAGAATTTTTTTAATTTACAAGTTTTATTGTATTTAAAAGTATTTAGCATTCAATATTCATACTGAAAACACTTATTAAAAGAATACAGTTTTAATTATTGTTAAGGATTTAAGATTTAAGCACCAAGGGCAATTTAGGTTAAATATTTGGAAAAACTTTCTAAGTATAAAGGCTGTTAAGCTCTGCCCAAGGGAAGTTGTGGGAGCCCCACCACTGGAGGTTTTAAGAACAGGTTGGACAAACACCTGTCAGGGATGGTCTAGGTTTACTTAGTCCTGCAGCACAGAGGCTGGATTTGATGGCTTCTCGAGAACCCTTCCAGCCCTATATTCCTCTAATTCTATGATTCCAGTGAATAGGTTAACAGTTAAAAGCATTTAAATGATCATCAATTTTAGGAAAATTCTCGTGGATTTTATAACATTACTGTCTGAATTTTGGTTTCTTATTCATACTTAAGTGTGTTGATTGAAATATTATCTGTGAAAGAGGAAGTGGTTTCTAAAATTTTTTAAAAGAACTTTAAGGATTTTTTAAGATATATTTTTAGTGTTTGTTTTATTCAGGGGAAGGAGGGGTCTGCAGTCTTAGTTCTGCGTATACTACATTACTATCCAATACATGATGGTCCCATATATATATTGGATCTGATTTTGTTGAGAGCAAGATAAATTTGTTGTCTGAAATAGTAGCATGCATCTTGGGAGTAGGAGGAAGAAATCATAAATCCTGTGAGGACAGAAAATTTACCATTGGTAATGGAATTGGTTCCTTGATCTTGTGTTTAGTATTGGTTAGGTAGGTTTTATTTCTACTCTATACATTCAGGTTTAGCACATGCAAATACAAAATACATTTGAAAATGGCAGCTAATCATTTCTCTGGCTTCGAGTTTAGGAAGCCTCCGCACAATGTTGAGCCTGTGATAGGAAAGAGGGAAATAAATAGAGAATTTTACTGAAAAATAGAGCATGGAACTATAGTAAGCAAATTGATGATCTACTTGCCGGTCTTAAAACCTGTCTGCTAACAATAAAGGCAAGCAAACTTCACCAGCAAGCACTCGCTGTTTTCCTATTTATTAGAAAGATAAAATTGTTAAAGGGAAATCGAAGGAAGCTTACAGTGTTCCAGCAGTGCAGTATGTGCTTTGTGTATTGATGGAAAAAGGAGCAATCACTTCCCAAATATCCTGATTCAGTGGACTTTTAACAATAATTAATAATTAGCTCTTATATAGTGATTTTCATCTGCAGATCTCACCGTGGTTTACGAAGAAGGGTAAATAAAATTAGCATTTATTTTCTATTTTAAATAAACCCTCTAGATTTGAAATTTTATGTGTAAAGATTTGGTAGGTTTAATATATTTATTGTATCAATAATAGTGCATATTCAATTGTCTCTGTGGGAAAAGACTAGTGAGGTTGAGCTATTTGCATATTTTTGTCGGTGAATCAAAGCTTCTTGTACTAACATAAGAGGGTATTATTTTACATTGTAAAGATACAATTTCAGAGAAGATTACAACCAGCTGATCTTGTTTTCTAGAGTAGAAAAGTGATTCAAATCCTGTGGGTGCATTTTAATAAGGGCTGGATTATCTCATGGCCCCTCACTGAATTTATACCAATGCAAGCAATAAGCCTAATCAAATGTCATGCTTCAAGTTGTCAGTTGATTGCCTGCAGGGGTCAGGAAGGTCCCCCTCTGCCAACCCTCTCCCTCCCCCCCCACCCCCAATGCAGATGTGCATCACTGTTTAGGATTTGGCCATTCCAGAGGAAGGTTGTTGATCTAGAAGAACCAATGGCCTGCTCGGGATGGTAATTTTTGTGGAATCCTGACATCAATACAGGACTTTTACCTTTGAATATTTTTTTCTTCATCTGTACATTGCTGTAGCCTGAACCTTGTCACCCAAACTGGTTAAACTTTGCCAGATCCCTTTAAAATATTACTTGTTAACCAAAAACCTTAGGGAAAACATTGGAGTTGCATTTCAGCTCAGGGTCTGGAAACACTTTTGACAGCGTTAACAGATGGGTGAATTTGTACTGTAGCAGCAAAGCCAGACTCACCTGTGCTGCTTGTACTGTTGACTCTTATCAACAGAAGGAGTTTTTCCTTCGATGTAGATAATCTACCTCTCTGTGACAGGCAGTAGCCAGGTTGACAGAAGAATTCTTCCATCAACCTCTCTATGTCTACAGTGGAGGTTAGGTCAACCTAACTAAAGTGCATGTGGCATGAAATTTTTCATAGCCCTGAGCAATATACCAAGGTCAACCTAAGTTTTAGGTTTATAATAGGCCTCAGTCTCTTTATTTCCCCTTACCCTTTCTTTAGACTCCTTTCTCAAATTGTTTAGCATCTCCAGGCATGAACTGATACAGTAAAGTTTACAGAGTGGCATATGTTGGTAGGCTTGGCTTGTTGAGATTTGAAGGCAAAGGAAGCGGTTGTCATTAATTAGATTGTTCCAAGTGTATGGGGTGGCAAAGAAAAAAGGCAGAAAGCCAGGAGTGAGAGAGAGACAAAGAATGTAAAATATTCAGAGCAGTAGAATTACCGTAATGCTTCAAAATCCACTGCAGTGAAAAATCCCATTGAACCTTCATCTGGGAAATCAAACTTTAGGAGAGAACTTCAGTGGCTAAATTAGTGGCGAATAAAGAGAACTTGATTACGGAGTGAGGCTGGGTAACAGCTACTTACAGCAGAATCTTGGCTGCCACAAGATCCATTAATGGAGTGGCATTTACATATGTTTATGCTGCTTCTCCGACCTGGTCAAGAAGAAAAGCAGGATTTTGACAGCTGACAGGAAAAGGAGAAAAAATTGAAAGAGAAAACCATATTCTAGTTGAATATAATATGAACATTTAAAACAAAAAGAAATCCAATATGGCCTATTTAGGGTTCATAACTTTTTAATTGCACAAAATCAAAAACCCTTGCCCCGCCCCCTACCCCACGGCCCCACCCCTTCTCCAAGGCCCTGCCCTCCACTCACTCCATCCCCCCTCCTTCTGTCCTTCGCTCTCCCCCACCCTCACTTGCTTGCTCATTTTCACTGGGCTGGGGCAGGGGATTAGGGTTTGGGAGGGGGAGAGGGCTCCAGCTAGGAGTGCAGGCTCTGGGGTGGGGCTGGGGATGAGGAGTTGGGGGTGCAGAAGGGGTTTAGGGTTGGGGTGCAGGAGGGGGTTGGGGTGTAGGAAGGGGTGCTGGGTGTGGGCTCCAGGAGGGAGCTTGGGTGTTGGAGGGGGCTCAGGGCTGGGGGTTGGGGTGCATGTTCTAGGAGGGAGTTTGGGTGCAGGAGAGGGTTCTGACCTGGGGCAGGGCGTTGGGGTGCAGGAGGGGATTTGGGGTGCGGACTCTGGCCGGGTGGTGCTTACCTCAGGTGGCTCCCGGTCGGCAGCACACCAGGGCTGAGACAGGCTCCGTGCAACTCCCAGAAGCAGCCGGTATGTCCAGCTTCTTGGCAGAGGGGTCAGAGGGCTCTGCGCACTGCCCGTGCCCGCAGGCGCAGCCTCTAAAGCTCCCACTGGCTGCAGCTCCGGAGCTGGCACTTGGGGCAGGGGCAGCGTGCTGAGTCCCCGTGGCTGCCCTTACACATAGGAGCCGGACATGCTGGCCGCTTCCGTGAGCCGCACAGAGCCAGGGCAGGCAGAGAGCCTGCCTTAGCCCACTGCGCCACCAACCAGACTTTTAGCGGTGCGGTCAGTGGTGCTGATCAGAGCCGCCAGGGTCCCTTTTCAACAGGGCATTTCGGTTGAAAACCAGATGCCTGGCAACCCTAGGCCTATTGTTTAAACAGCCTGCACATGAAATAAGGAATGAAAAGAAAGCTATGTGTGTGTTTTCACTAGCAGAAATTAGATATCAATTTTCAGCTTGCGCATACATGTTGTATATCTCAAGCCATATGTAAGGCGTTGCTTTCTTGCCTAGTAAAGTATTTCAAGTTTTGTTATCATCAGGTTTGCACAGATTTACTTTAACAAATAAATTGGAAAAATAAAAAAAAAGTAGTGTGTGGTTTAAAACCTTGGCTTATACATATTTACATAGCAGTTAATGTATAACTAAATTAGATGCCAACCAATTATATGTAAATTTCAGTATTCATGCAGTGTAACTCCCATTAGTGTTATCCATATGCTTGGCTATTTGTGAGCATTATACCGAGAAGAAATCTTTGGGCTTTTGTTGTGATTGTTGAAATACTCTTTATGTTGTGACCTTTTGGCCAGATTCCTTAAAGCTACATGATAACGGGAAAATATTTTTCAGTAAATAACATATGTCATTCCTCTTAGTGAACATGTAGGGAAATCTGAGAAAAATGTTCATGAAAATTATGTTACTTCATAAATCCCTACTAATGTTGGTTATGATCAATAACATACTCCAGCCCAGTGGGGTCTGTTTAACATCAAATCTTGTAATCATTATTCTTTGTACTCATGATACTTTTGGCTCAAATACACCTTTCCAGCTCCCCACTTCCTCCCTCCAAATATTCTCAGAGGTTGGGATTGCTTTTTGTTCCATCTCAAAAGTCAGTAGGATCAGACTGAACCAAACACAAACCACAAACGATTTGTCTGTTTGTTTGGGGGGTTTTTTTGGGGTGGGGTGGGGGATTGTTTTGTTTTCGTTCCTCAGATATTCTCTTGTCACCTATACATGTGTCCTAGAAAACAGAGAATGTCTCTTTAAACTTGGAATGTCACTGCTTTCAGGGTCTGTCCTTGTCGAATTTTAAAAAAACACATGTACTGTCCTGGTTATTGTGATTCCTTGCATCCGCAGCCAGCTAAGCTGGTGAAACTGACAGTAGGTTGGCTGAATTTATATGCACCTCAGGGACCACAGGTCTAGTACATGGCTGCCCGCCGACCCATGAGGTGTCACAATGTGAGGTCCTCTGACTAAGTCCTTGAGCCGACCTTTCCTCATAGAGCCATATCAACAAGGTGACACAGAGTTATAGGGAGGGTTATTGTTTTGCTGAGGAGGAAGGAGTGAGCACTTTTACTTTATCCCTTCCCCCAACACGCAGCTGGCTCTCTTTCACCCCTTTCACTCCCTGAATGGTTTCTCTGTGCAGCACCATAATGGGCTTCCCAGATTCTCACTGTAAATATGTGGTCATCCTATTGTTACCTTGCTAAAAACCTGCAAACCCCGCCCCTGCAGGGTTCTAGTGCCAATTCCTTAGTCTTACTCGCAAATGTTCCCTGGTGGTCAAGTGCAGCATTGCAGGTCTGAGGGGAAGAAATCCTTGTTGTGGGGCTACATGCCACCCAGACCCTACTCGCATTCTGAGGCCCCTAAGATTTCCCTCCTGAGGGTTGGCAAGGAGCAGCTCAGCAGCCAGCTGAGACTGGACTGAAGAGCTATGGTCCTCTGCTCCCTCCTGCAGAGCAGCACTGGTCTCCACTCTTCCTGCTCGCCCACCACCTCCATTCCTTTCTAGTACCAGACCTTTTTTTGTGCACGCTGCTATTGTGGGTCAACTCCCCCAGCTCATCCCTCCTTTATTCCATGAGGCCTCTCTTAAAAGTGGCTGATTTGGTGCCCCCTCCCCACCATGCAAGGGTGAGAGAAGGCACTGGGGAGAGGAGAGACGGAAGAGAGGAAAATACAGCCCCATCTCCTCTCTCCTTCCATTCAGTGGCATAACAAAGGGCCAGGCAAGAGGGGGAAATTACTGAAGCTACTACATAGTTTTTAACACTCCCTCCTTGTTCTTAGTTACAGTAGTTCAGTATACAAGATCTTTGTTCTGTATGTATTCTGTATTTACATTTATGTCAACAAGAGACTAGCTGCATTAGTTATTGCTAGTTCATTTTAGCAATTTAAAGGATGCTTAGAACAATTGAGCTGTATGTAATTTAGACAAGAAACAAATCTGTAGAGGGACTTGCTAGTTTTCTGTCTCATCAAGATGTGATTCAGAACCATTTATATCACGGTACTTTGATGGAAAGTGGCATATTTGCTTTTCTATTAAATTGACTGATTTGTATGTTTCCAGTTCAGTCTTCTTCACTCTCAAGTAAATTGTCAATCCCCTGTCTTACCCTTTTATGTATTTTATATGCCTCAGAATTATGTCCACAGTATTCAACCCTAAATGTCTAAAGTCTTAATTAGGCACATACGTGAAAATGGCTTGATTTTCAGAGGTATTGGAGCACCTGCAGCAGCATTGATTTCTGAGGGGCTTTCAGCTTTGAAAATCATGCCTCTTTTATTTACATGCCTAAATATGCATTTTGGGCACCCAGTTTGAAAATCTTCTCTTACAGCTCCACAGCAGCACCAAGGAAGGCAGCTAAACTGCACAATATGTTAGGATGTTTTATTAGATTGGTATTCAGACACTACCTGAGTATCCTTCCTGGTGTGCTGGGATTAGACCTATGTGTGACGAGATCATGTCATTAGCTCAGGACCCAGACTTCATAACCATGAACATAAATCACATCTTTGGGGACATGTAGTGGGTCTGTCATGCACTCCAACTAGAGAGCCTATGTCTTATGAAGTGCAGCTGAAATAAATATCCATGAATATGCTAAATAATTCCCAGCAGAGGGACTTGCTCCCATAGCCAGAGCTCCAGCCCCATAAGGCAAAGCATCAGACCTGTGCACTACTGTGTGTTACTTTACATTTATTCTTGCACAGTCACTGGGGGACAAGTGAAGGCAAATATGATTATGTAGCAAAAGTGATGCTATTTTGATGAGGTTTGTGATTGGTAGTGTGTATTTGGCGACAGTGTAGCTCTGCACAATAACAAATTCATTCCACCATGTCAAAAAAGATGTGTCCCATCCCTACTACAGCTGTGTTTTTGGAGCGGTAGGTCCTGAGCTCCAGCCCCACTGGTGACTCACTAGATGTTGTGGCCACTTGGTGTGTATAATAATGGATTTTTATTAATATGATTATTTACATTACAGTAGCATCCAAAACGTGTTATGCATTGTACAGGCATGGAGGAGGACATGGTGCCTGCCTCAAACAGCTTACACTCTAGGGGACAAATAAAAGGCCTGATTTGTATATATCCAAATCATTCATCTTCACTCGCAAACAAACTATCAATATCCTGTCTTACCCTTTTGCACGTATTGGATCGAAAACAATTCGGGGCGGGATCGGGAAATCTTAGTCTATTCAACCACAGAGCTGCAATTGGTCATGATGCTAACACAGAATTGGGTGCTATGTTTCTCAGGAATATGAAGCGACAACAATACCCTATATAAATAAAACAGTTACCCAATTCTCTTTCCACTTACACCAGTATAACTCTGTTGAAATCAATGAATTTCCTTTGGTGTAAGTTAAAGAAAAATCAGCCACTCTAAATGGAAAAGTGACCTGAAGTGTCACACGTGTAACATTTTATTATCAGGGGTTCTCTCGCCTTTTTTTTTGTTTGTTTGGTTGTTTTTAGGAATAGACAAAATCACCTCCTCTTAGTTATTTGATGTCTAGCACTGAATTATCTTTAAAGGTGGTTCTCCTTCATCTGACATTCAGTATAATGAAGTGTACAACACTAATCCTCTGAGCAGAAGTCATGTGGTAACTTAGCAAGTTTTGTAAAGCTTTCCTGAAGTTTCTCTGATTTCGCAAATATAAAACTTCAACTTAATAGTTCAAGGGCTAATCAAAAACTGACAATTTTGCAAATCCTGGCCATTACTAGGATATGTATATGCAGAGTTGTTGTAGCTACTTTGGTCCCAGGATATGTACAAGGTGGTTGAGGTAATATCTTTTACTGTACCAACTTCTGTTGGTGAAAGAGAGAAGCTTTTGAGCTACACAAAGCTCTTCTTCATAAACAAAAACTTAATTTAAGAGAGATTAATGTTGGTTAGATGTGACATCTCCATAAAAAAAGCAAAGAAATAAGTTTTGTGACACCTCTTAACTGTTTCCTAATGCTTAAATAACACATTTCAATTGACAGTAAAAGATTGCAGCCTCACAATGAACTTCCTTATGGATCACAGTCCCTTTGCAAAGCCTGGAATACAGCCAGGATGCGTGACTCCCAGTCCTTCCTGTTCTATCTAAACCAACACAGAAAAAACAAAATTAGGCCAATTTTTAAAAATTTCCAGTTATCTTGAAAAAATGGAAAATTGGAACACTTTTTTGTTTTGGAAAATTTTTGACTAACTCTAGAAAATATGCTTAAACCCAGGTTTATAACCCATTGTTTATTCTGGTGTGATATGCAACAAAACACGGGTATTCCACATTTCAACCATTTTTCAAACATTGCCATTGGCTTAGGTTACCTGTTGGCAAGTTGGAAAGTTAAGAAGTATGGGCCAGACCCGGCAACTGGAACCACGCAGCTGAGCTCTTTGACGTATGGTGCTTTGCACAGGCATCCTCTTTGTGGAAGCAGTTGCAGGGTCTGGCCCTGTGACAGCAAAGGTGTTAAGTGAAATGGGGGCCTGTGGTTTCAGTCCCAGTTGGAGCTAGTGGAAGTTCTGGGTGCTCAGTTCTTCAGGCACTACATTTTTGTCATACACTAAGAACAGGAGTTATCTGCAGTAACTGTTGGCATATGTTGACTTTTTAAGGGTGAATAGTGGCTTAATGACATTGTTTGAGTAAAGAACCTACATATAAACATACCCACTGTGATGGGTTCGGTCACAGAGACCCCCTTGGGACTGTCACCTGATGTGCTGAGACTACCTCTGAGCCAGTTTTCTCTGCCAGTTTGGGCCTCCAGAACCCTGTCATGTTGAGTCAGACACGCTAGTCTGCTGCAACACAGACCCAGGGTCTGACCAAAACCCCCAGAGCTGCAAACTTAACTGAAAACGTCTTAGCAAGTGCTCCTGTCTCTAGCACCCGGACACTCAGCTCCCAATGGGATCCAAACCCCAAATAAATCTGTTTTACTCTGTATAAAGCTTCTGCAGGGTAAACCCATAAATTGTCCACCCTCTATAACACTGATAGAGACATATGCACAACTGTTTGCTCCCACAGGTATTAATTACTTACTCTGGGTCAATTAATAAGCAAAAGTGATTTTATTAAATATAAAAAGTAGGATTTAAGTGGTTCCAAGTAATAACAGACAGAAAAAAGTAGGTTACCAAGCAAAATAAAACAAAACACGCAAGTCTAAGCCTAATACATTTAAGAAACTGAATACAGGTAAATCTCACCCTCAGTAAGCTTCTTTCACAGACTAGACTCCTTTCTAGTCTGGGCTCAATCCTTTCCCCTGGTACAGTCCTTGTTCCAGCTCAGGTGGATTTCTCATGACTGCACCCCTCCTTTGTTCTGTTCCACCCCCCTTATATAGCTTAGGCACAAGGCGGGAATCTTTTGTCTCTCTGGGCTCCCACCCCTCCTTCTAAATGGAAAAGCACCAGATTTAAGATGGATTCCAGTACCAGGTGACATGGTCATATGTTTTACAAGAGACCTTTTGCATGAAGTATAGTCCAGTTACATTATATTCACACTCATTAGCATATTTTCATAAAATCATATGGAGAGCAACATCACACCCACATCAACCTGAGAATTAGAATCACTATTGGTATTAAATTTACAAATTCTTGAAAGTAGATCTTGGACAATCTATGCACATCAGGTGGGTCTAATATTCATCTTCATTATCTTTTGAGTTTTTAATCTGTGACACAGATTTCGCTTGTACAGCAATCTGAGAGGAGAATTACAATGTCAGAATTTGTATATTTTACCCTTGTCCTTTATCCTCTGATTGACTAGGTTCAAAATGGCAGTCTCAATTAGGGAAGTGTTTTTCTCCTTGTGAGGTCTTGTCTCTGATTTTGGGATGTTGGGTTAAATCCAGAAGTGGTATGTTTCATGCTATACAAACATAGAAATTAGATAAACATAAAATACTCATTCTGGAAGTTTGCAATGTAACACTACTTTATTTCTTAGAATTCAGAACCCACAAGAACCTCAAAACAGGGAGACACAAAGCAGGCTGCTCCTTATGGCAACTATGCACAAGTTGCGACACTTTACTGTGGGATGGCTTTCTGCATCTGATCCTGCCCCCACACTTTGCTACAGAGCCCCCTTGCCTGCAAACTGGACTCAGAAGCCCTCCTTTCCCCACTCCAAAAGCAACAGTACACCACTGAAAGCACAAGGATTTTGTTCCCTTAATTCAGGATCTTCTTTTTTGTCTTGCACCACTTAAACTGCTTCTCTACACTACTTCTGTCATTATTAATAGAAATATTCTGTGACTCTGGTTTTCCCCCTCTGTTTCTTCTACATTGGTTTCAGAACCTCTCCATTGGAACAGGCCCTTTTTTAGGGTTAAAACCCCAAAAGTTGAGTCACAGTTTGAGTAATTAACCCCACCAGGTCTTTTACCTTCCATTCCAGCAGGAAAAACCACTGCCTGGACATAAGAACTATAATACTGGGTCAGACCAAAGGTCCATCTAGCCAGTATCCTGTCTTCCAATAGTGGCCAATGCCAGGTGTCCCAGAGGCAATGAACAGAACAGGTAATCATCAAGTGATCCATTCCCTCTCGCTCATTCCCAGCTTCTGGCAAACAGAGGCTAGGGACACCATCCCTGCCCATCCTGGCTAATAGCCATTGATGGACCTATCCTCCCTGAACTTATCTAGTTCTTTTTTGAACCCTGTTATAGTCTTGGCCTTGACAACATCCTCTGGCAAGGAGTTCCACCGGTTGACTGTGCGTTGTGTGAAGAAATACTTCCTTTTGTTTGTTTAAAAAAATCATGTTTGGTATGACATGTTTAGTATGCACCTGGGATTTTCGGTCATCCCAGTTCTTCACTCTACTTGCTGCTAGTTTCTTATCATTAAGACTACAAATCACTCATAGAGGACATAGAGGTCACGGATTCTGTGATTTTACAAAACCTCTGTGATTTCCTCAAAATTCTACTAATTCAGCCCCAAGTAGTGAGGGTGGCAGGCCTGGGTGGTGGGGCTTCAACTTCAGCCCGAGCCCTGCCACCTTAGCCTTACTTATAATGCATTCTCCAATTACTTTGTTTTCCTTTTTTGCTACCTCCTACGCCTTCTTCTATGTTTCAGTTGCTGTGAACTCTTGCTGCTCTTTTGTTTAACAAGCCCATCGGTCTTAGTCGATAAGGTTCCAGCTGACTTTGTGAGTGAGAAGAGAGCATCTTTCATTTTTACCAGTTCTTGTGTTCAGAGCTTCTGATTGAGCTGTCGTGTGCAGGCTGCACCATGCGGGGGGCGGAGGGGGTAGGGGCAGGGAGGGGATAATAGTACAGATGTCACTCAGCCCTCTACTGCACCTGTGTACTCCATGAAGCCACACAAAACATTTTTGTTCTCATTTTGTGGCGATCCGTCACTTCTGTATCAAATCTCACTCAGCTGTGATGTCTGTTCCATGATGATACAAGAGGCAGAATGCCCTGGTATGTGATCTGTGCCACTAAGGTCAGGCTCTGCCCTTCTAACAAGTTTATACTGTCTATTAAAATGATAGTCCTGCAGCATTAACTAAAGATTTAAAGTGTTTCATATTATTATGGTGTGAAATGAAGACATATTGTTATATTCATGCTAGAAATTATTTTTCCCTACAGTTTTGTTAGATGATTTTCATTGTCTAATGCTAACAAAGATACTGGACTTCACACCAGTGGGAAACAATGCCTTATGAATCTCCAGGTGTGTGTTAATTCTAATGTAAATGCTAGTGTATCTGATATATGACTGCTTATACAGTTGGAGACATGAGAATTTGTAGCATTCATCTTTGATACACCTGGGACTGGACTGTGCTGGTCTTGAAGGTTGATCCAGCATACACACTTCCATACCCCATGCCTGCAATGTCTCCGGAGGCACAATCCCTCCCAGGGCTCCCTCTGGGCTGTGTGGTTCCACATGATTACTTACTCAGGCCTGTGTATAGGTTACGTAGTCCGGCCATTTATGTGTATATCTTAGGGCCAAATAATTGAAGTGGCCCAAAGCTATCCCTGTGGTAACCCATTGACTTTCATGAGTTTTTCTAGGAAGGGATTTGACTAAATGCTAGCTGTTACAAGTTAGACTGGCAGATGGATACTATGCAGCTATTACTAATTACTATTCTTGTGTTATGCAGAGTAGTTGTAGCCGTGTCGGTCCCATTATATTAGAGAGACATGGTGGGTGAGCTAATATCTTTTATTGGACCAAATTCTGTTGATAAGAGAGACAAGCTGTCAAGCCACATAAGAGTTCTTCAGAAAGACACTAAATATCATAGAATAAACAGAGACACTGGATTTATAGCTTATTACAACAACCTTATTACTAATCCCCTCTTTTTGTCCTATTACTGCAATATGTGACAATATGTGCTAACTACTTGTGCTAAACAATCTGTTCCACCTTGCATTTTGCAGTGATGCTGGGAGTACCTTTCCCAGCCTGAGGAAGAGCTCTGTGTGGCTTGAAAACTTGTCTCTCTCACCAATGGAAGTTGGTCCAATAACAGATATTACCTCACCCACCTTGTCTCTCTAATATTTTTGTGTAGGCATCAGACGCTTAAGAATCAGAGTTCCCAAATTCCCACATACTTAACACATCCTTCTTAATTTCTTTACATGTATTTTGAAGGCTTGAATAAAATACCTTTTCATCAACGTATCAAAGCACATTCTTATTGTTTGGCTCTGAATGCTGAGACTCTCTGCTTTAGAGGTTTGGTTCACTTCAGGTGGTAGTCCACTGAAATAAAGAATGAGAAGGCCATAGTGAGAGCAGTGATTCAAACAAGGTGACAGAAAATAATTCTGTGTTGTGTATCTACAGCAGTGGGTAACATTTTTGACTGTAGCCACATTACATGGACAAGCTTGAAGTGAGGAGATTCTGTTGTCACTAAGCAGAGACAAATGCATGTCTGAGCTCAAAATAGCCTAAATTCTTAGATTTCATTAAGAGGTGAAGAAAGGGACTGAAATGGGGCCCTGGTTTAACTTTTTTTCTGCACTTCTTGTGCCTTTTTTTAGGAATTAGGCCAGGAGCCAGTCCCAGTGTTAACAAGCTTTACTGCAAAACCAGATACTATATCAGGGTGGCCAAATCAGGCTCGTGAGCTGCATGCAGCTCTTTTACCATTAAAGTGTGGCTCGTGGAACCCCTCCACCCCCCCCCATTCTCTGCCTACCAGACAGGGGGCCGGGGTTCATGGCTTCTGCTGTACAGTGGGGTGGTGGGGCTAGGAGCTTCTGCCAGAGATGACTGGTGCTTGTTGAAAGTGGGGGGACACAATTTAAAAGTTTGCCCCCACCAACAGTTTGAGTCACACCCCCACCAGGCACACCTCCCCTCTTAGCCTCAGCAGCCCCTCCCTCCAGCTCCCCGGTTTTAGCTCCGCTTTGAGAGGCAGCGGCAAACAGCTGGGAGCTGCAGGGAGGGGCTGCTGCTTTAGCTCTCCAGGGAGGGGCTGCAGCAAAAGTAGGAGCTCTCCCTGCAGCCCCCAGCTGTTTGCCTTTGCCTCTCTCCGTGGCCACAGCTCCAAGCTTGCCAGCTCCAGCAGTTGCTGTGCAGGGAAGGGGTCCAACAGCACCATGTGACCGAGCGGGGACAGCAAACCCTGGCAAAAATCTGGGGGGAGAGGCATGTGACCTCCTGCAACGATGCTGCCCGTGGGAGCCAGCTGAGGTCACTCAATTAGGGTGAACTGCAAACAGAACAGGGCAGACAAACCCCAAAAGCTGGTGGATATTCCAATACTTAGATATACCAAGACAGCACAAAACAGCTTCTATAGTACCTCACTGGTTCCTTAGAAGTCCAAACAATGCAGTTCCCTTAAAGTACCCAGCCTCAAGCCTCCATACAGACACACATGTCAGATATGATGATGATTACTGAAAATCTTATGTCATCATATAAAAGAAAAGGTTCCTCCAATCCCAAAGGATCAGCCACACACCCAGGTCCAATTATAACTTAGATCCTACCCAAAATACACGCTTATAGCCAATTTTTATTAACTAAGCTAAAATTTATTAAAAAAAAGAAAAGAGACAGAGTGTGGGTTAAAAGATCAATATACATATAGACTTGAATTCAATTCTTGAGGTTCAGATACATAGCAGAGATGAGTTTGTAGTTGCCAAAAGTCCTTTCAGAAATAGTCCATAGGTTATAGTCCAATGTCCACATTCAGGGTGACTCCAGTCAGTGACTGGGGATCTCAATCCTTATGGCTTAAGGTTTTCCCCTCTTGAAACCCAAAGGAGATCTGAGATGAAGAAGGATCCTGTCCCAGGGTTTTTATACATTTCCAGCAGCCTCTTGACCTGAGAAAACAATAGGCTTAACTTCCCTTCTCCTAAACATCATGGCAATTAGCACAGGATAATTTACCCATTAAACAGTTCAGATACAGGTTACCACAACCTTCAAAGAGATATATAGCCAATAATACTATTTCACTCAAGTGTCTTCATAAATGTTAATATTCCTCTTTTGATCTTTGAATCAAAGCTATAGCAATAGACAAGACTTGTTTGCTTATATCACAAGACCTGAACAAACATCTACCCTTCTATCTCTAACAATGCAGACTTGCATTTCAAAGCTCTATTCATTTCCATATCTTCCTAACCAGTCTTTAAAGTTCGACCATGGGTCAGGTCAGTTTGTGAGTTAATTAACTCTTTCTGGCCCTGTCACCTTTCAATGAGGTATTATATTACACTCATAACATCACACCTCCCCACATGCCCCCCATGCATTGCCTCTGGCTTCTGCCCAGTGGAGAGGGGGGGTCTCTGGGCATCAGGTGCCTCCCATGGGGCTGAAGCCCCTAACCCCAGCAGGTGCGCCGTGGCACTCGAACTTCTGAAGATTATCGTGTGCAGCTCGGAGTGTCAGTAAGTTTGGCCACTCCTGTACTATGTATTGAGAATTATGAAATATTTGTGTATTTCAGCCATAACTACCAACATTTGAAAATGCTTTGAGACAATTTTCCAAGTAAGACAGGGTAGGCTCACAACAACCAGAGGCTTGTGTGTACAACTTGGGGTGTTTTAGTGTAGTTTTTAAAAAAATGTATCGATATCCTAGGACCATAAAATTCCTTCCCCTCCCAGGCAAATCCATGACATGAATGCTTCTGCTGCAACAGATCCCTCTTCCCACCCAGCTGGATTTCTAACAGGAGCTAATGTAGAGGCACAATCATCTGGAAATCTACGCAGGTCTCAGGATATCTAAGCCCCTTGCTTCTGCCAAGATAGAAGAATTCTGAGATGACTCCTTGAATAGAACTCCTAAGTATCCTGTCCCCTACATGGGAAATGCATGTGTAGAAGACAAGAGAGCATGAAAAACAAAACACTTTTCAGGCTGTTAAAGATCTAGTGCCTACCAGACCAAATACCCATTAAGTCTTGTGTTCTCCCACTCATAAACTGCATTGTGGTAACATTGTGTATCATTGCAATGATAGAGCATTCTAAAAACCCACACAAGCATCAGACCTGACCATCAATAGAGCAAAAATACATACAGACTCCAGTGATGGAAGATAAAGGTTCATAGTTCAAATAAGCATCCTAAAATGTGGGTGCTTAACTTACACCATGTCTAGACTAGCATTTATGTTGGCAAAACTTTTGTTATTCAAGGGTGTGAAAAAACACACCCCTGAGCAACATACGTTCTGCCAGCATAGGCACTCGTGTCCACAGCGCTATGTTGGCGGGAGATGCGCTATGTTGGCCGCTCCTTGAGTTGGTTTTATGATGTTGATAGGAGAGCTTTCTCCTGTCAGCACAACCCAGCTACATGAGTGATCTTACAGCAGCACAGCTGTATTGGTATAGTTGTGCAACTGTAGGCTTTTAAGTGTAGACATGGCCTAAGCTTCTGACATGATGTGGCATCCTTGATGGTCATTTCTGTAGATCCAAAGGATTCCCATAGGTGGAAACTGAACTACTTTCTTGCCTGTAGCAATGGTTGCTCCATTACAGGTCCAAGGCACAACAGTATGGCAGTGTGGGACAGCTTGTCCGGCTGTTGAGCCGTTTTTGTGGATAAACAGAGGATTTAGCTGTGCAGGACTGACAGTCTGTCTTCTTGCAGAGGGCATGTTTACACTGCAATTAGGAGGAGCGATTTCAGCCTTTGTAGCCGTTCCTGAACTAGCTTTGAGATTGGTAAATCAAGGCTAGCTCAAGTAACAATTGCAGTGAAGCCGTGGCATCATGGGCGGTGGCCCTTCAATTATGTACCCAGGCTCCTGGACGAAGAGAGCTAGCCCATGCAGCCACCACTGCTACCACAGCCTCATTGCTGTTGCTATTCAAACAAGCTTTTATCGAATGCTGCAATCACATCTCCTGATTGCAATGTAAACAGACCCCCCACAAACTAAATTCATAAAAGACAGACTGAGAGAAAGAGTATCTTCGGGCTTATCTACACTTAACGGGGGATCAACGAGTGGCAGTCGCTGCATCGGTGGTCAATTTAGCGGGTTTAGTGAAGACCTACTAAATCGACCGCCAATCACTCTCCTGTCAACTCCTGTACGCCACCGCATCTCCCATCAGCATCGCATAGCGTGGACCCTGCGGTAAGTAGATCTAAGCTACGTCAATTTGAGTTACGCTATTCACGTAACTCAATTGCGAAGCTTAGATCGAATTTCCCCTGTAGTGTAGACAAGGCCTTAGTTTTGACAGACTACTGAAAAGCTCAATAATCATACAGTAAATATAGTAAAGGAAGGTTTCAGAGTAGCAGCCGTGTTAGTCTGTACTTGCAAAAAGAAAAGGAGTACTAGTGGCACCTTAGAGACTAACCAATTTATTTGAGCATAAGCTTTCGTGAGCTACAGCATCCGATGAAGTGAGCTGTAGCTCACGAACGCTTATGCTCAAATAAATTGGTTAGTCTCTAAGGTGCCACTAGTACTCCTTTTCTTTTTATAGTAAAGGAAGAAAGTTTCTTGGCTAGTCACAAGGAAATTTGCTTAAATCATACTAAGGCATTTCCTCATTGATTTCACTGTATTTGTTTCAGATTCTGCTTTTCAGCTTATATTCCATTACAGAACAGCAAATACATCTGCACAGCCAGTAATGAGATGGAAATGATTTCTGCCCTGGAAGGTTTACTTTTACTGGTTGTCATTGCCCCGAGGCACACTGGAATTAAAATGCCATAGGTTGGTGAGGAAAGGCCAAAACATTATTAAAGGCATAAGTTCCCATCAATAGCAATATTTTAACATATACATTAATATCCAATACTATCCCAGGGAAGGACAGCAACACTATGAGGAAGAAGCCATGTATAAGCCCCGTGAGGTGATCCAAATGTTAGCCAGACATTCCAGCTGCCTTTGAGTGTTCTCAGCATTATGTGTTTCAGCCACTTTGAGCACAGCTGTTTTCGTTAGTGTTGCAGCCAGTATGTTTGCTTAGTGATACTGGTAGCAGTTGCAAAATGCTGATCCCAAGCCCAGAAGCTGAAATACAATTTTTTTATGCTCAAAGCTGTTGAAAGGCAGAGAAGGATATGCAATAGTTTGGCTGCTTCTCCAGGTCTCACATGTAACATATGCAAAACTCTGTCTGCTTGCCTGAAAGCATGTCTTAATCTGTTCTCATAAACACAAAGCAGAGTGATAGTGAAGAAGAACATTTTTCTTAAGAAGGAAAAGCATTGCTCAATATTTTCTAACAGCCCTTGAAAGCCAAATTCCTCTACAGTCAAGTATAACTGCAGATCAAGGGAAATAATTTCTACTACTTCCTAGTTTATAGGTATTGTAGTCAAAGTGGACGTATCTGGGAATATCCATTCATGAATGGTCATGGGATGCTCAGGAACTATGATGACAGGACCTGTATAAGTACCCTGGTAGAGCATGATCAAACTGCTGTTCGATAGTATGGAACTGGGTACCAGCACAAAGAACAAATTATTTATGCCATATAGTCCCTCCTCAGCTTTGCCAAACATTAAGGCAAACCATACAATTCCTAATCCAAATTGTAATAGCAATACACACAAGGACATTGCCCACTACATGCCCCTTCTTGCTCGTTCAAAAAATGTGTATTCCTTCTGCTGTGAAATCATTTCAGGAGCAGCTGCTTCCAGAAGATAGTAATCCAGGAAGAGATACTGCAGCAATGCACAATCAACACTTCAGACACTGTAATGTCATTCTGGAAAATACATTATAGTTCTTGTTGAGGAAGGTCACTGATTGAGTGAATAAGACAGCAAAAAATGTTTTGATCCCTCCTGTCTTCTAATTGCTCTGAACTGGTGGGGATACCTGCATTTTTTAGCATTTTTTATTTGCCAAGTTTTATAAATAAGGCATCTGGAGAAGCAGTGGGAGTCATTCAGCATTTAGAAAAGGGTGATATGCTGTGATGATCTGGATAGGAAGGACGTTATACCCAGCAATTCTGAATAGTTTCTGGATTTTTCATTCAACTAAAGTGAGATCTTCTGAAAGGTGAACTCTCAAAGTGTTCATTGTTTCAGCACAGTGTGTCTCCCCCACTATTTGTTTTTCTCAGTGTTGGGTAGGTTCCATAAAAAGCATTTTGAGATCATGGTTGTCTGAAGAAAACTTAGGGTAATTTCAGTGGATCAGATGTTGGAGACTCATAATTTATTAATGTATTGTTCAGAGCCAGAGCCAGATGAGTCATGCAAACACCTATCTTTGTACCATGCTATCTGTATTAATTTTACTCGTGGATTTTTAATTCCTATTCCAGCTGACAAAAAGTTATGAAGTATTTTGGTTTTGTCTTATTTTTATATCACCCTATAATTTAGGTTATGTTGTTATTGAATAAAATCTTCAACAGTAAATGTGTTACATGAAAGATTGTTTAGCCATACTCAATTTCAGTCCTTTTCACATTGCCATAACTAGATGTAGAAACTCTCAGTGCGGCAACTAAAAGATAAATTGACAAACTGAGGTCTGCAGTTTCTTGTTCTGTTTGATGTCAGGTAGATTTTAGTATCTCTTTTGTATTCCTGACAGATAACAGTTGAACATGTTAACCTTTACACTCATCAGCAGTGAGTGATTTAAGTATCCATGATCATAACTCGTTTTAATCCATCTCTCAACTCAAATTAAGTCATGTGAATGGATTTTAGTCCTGTCATTGGCCTCAATGTAACCCATTTAATGACCCATTTTCAAATTGGCAGGTCATGCCAAAATCTTTCACATTGCATTATTTACAGCAGTTGCAGCATCCAGTTGGTATTGTCCAGGCTTCTCATTTATTCTAACCATGTGCTGTAGACAGCCATAGTGTCTCAGTCCAGAAGACAGGTGACAGGATTAATATTTTCTCATTATATAGAAGAGTAGGGAGAGAATTCACATCTTTGTGGTCTGTAATCCTCACCACAGTAAATCCTCAAAGGACACAACAACTGTTTCACTCTGTCTCTGTTTTATCTTTGAACCATTGTGAGTATCTTCTCCCATTGATTCCGATATTGCTAAATACCAGCATATAAAAAGAGTGTATTAAGTACAGTTGGATTTGTCACGGTCTCTGTAAATTGAAGAACACTGCACAATTGGTTGTGGTTAGAATCTCCTTCTCCTTGAAATAAAAAAAAAATCCCTCTTCTGTTTGCAGCTTGTTTTCTAGCATATCTCCTTAATCACAAATGGATGAAAATTCATAAAAAAATTAATCACAAAAAACAAACTGCCTTCAAATTTGTTCACAATATTCGCCATGCGTTAAGGTTTGCACTTTGTGCTGCTCTGTTTGTCACTTGGAGGTAGTTAATGTTACTTATTTCTTCTTTCAGAACTCGTAAGTGCCTCACCACCGTGATGAAGAATGGATGGATAAATGGGTTAGGGATAAAAATGAGTCCTTAAGTCCACCTTCTTGAAAGTGACTATCTTGTGGTGTGGTAAATTTTATTATCCACATGTCATAGTTGCTAGGAATGTTCTATAGGCTTAAGTTTTATAAGAGCATTGGTCCATTTGAAAAAGTTAAGGCAAGGTCTACACTACGGATTTATAGAGGTATAACCATCTAGCTTAGGGGTGTAAAAAATCCACACCTCTGAGTGACACATTTATACCAATCTACCCCCCAGTGTAGACAGTGCTATGTCAGCAGGAGAGCTTCTCCCAGCACCATAACTACTGCCTCGCGCCAGGTGGATTGACTATGCGGATGGGAAAAGTTCTCCCATCAGTGTAGGAGCATTTTCACTTAAGTGGTGCAGCTGCACCGATGTAGTGTTTTAAGTGTTGACCTGCCCTAAGAGGGAGGCATGGGTTAGTAAGCATTTCATCAGAGAAAAATAAAAATTGCTGATTAATAAGAGTAAAAGCTGCTGAATCCTAAAACTGTGTTTTAAAAAATTGTTGCAGGAACTTCTATTATATCACAATGCTGAGGGATCCAGTGTCACGGTATTTGAGTGAATGGAAACATGTCCAGAGAGGTGCAACGTGGAAAACTTCCCTCCACGTGTGTGATGGAAGAAGTCCAACGCCAGATGAGCTGCCTACCTGTTACCTGGGGGATGACTGGTCTGGAGTCAGCTTGCAGGAGTTCATGGATTGTGGTTACAACCTGGCTAACAACCGCCAGGTTCGCATGCTGGCAGACCTGAGCCTGGTTGGATGTTACAACTTGACTTTTATGAATGAAAGTGAGAGAAATATGATCCTTCTCCAAAGCGCCAAGAACAACCTGAAAAACATGGCCTTTTTTGGACTCACAGAGTTTCAGAGGAAAACACAGTATCTCTTTGAGAGAACATTCAACCTTAAGTTCATTTCCCCATTCACCCAGTTCAATATTACCCGGGCCTCTAATGTGGATATTGATGAAGGTGCTCGGAAACGCATAGAGGTGTTGAACTTCCTGGACATGCAGCTTTATGAATATGCTAAAGACCTCTTTCTGCAACGCTTTCAGTACTCCAAGCAAGAGGAGCACCAGAAGAACCGGCAAAAACGGCGGGAGGAGCGGAGGCTACTCCGGGAGCAAAGAGCTCATCAGTGGCAGAAGGAAGAAGCAGCAGCAGAAACAGCTGTTACTGAAGATTATAACAGTCAGGTGGAGCGATGGTGACACTTTTCATTCTTAGACAAATAAAAGAAAAGAGAATTGAAAACACTAATAATTTCTTGAACTTGGTTACTCAGAGATTACACAAGGAACGAATGTTGCCTTGGTAAATGAGACCGAGTCTGACAGCTGCCCTTCTTTGTGTTAGTTTTTCTTAGTTTCTATCAGCTAGGAGAATATATATATTTTTGTGTTTCTCAATGCATCTTATATCAGTGTTATTAACTGGCAGTGGAATAGATTCTTATCCAATACTGACTTCTTTCAAAGGCCTAGGCGATGAGAGTGGCTGGAAAAGATAGCTTTTTTTTTCTTTTTCCATTAACAGATGTACTCTATACAGTTTGAGCAGCTGAAACTTGTGATGACATGAATCAAAAATCAGAGAACCACTGAGCTGCTGACGCGGGTGTATTTCATGCTGTCCTGTATAGCTGTGTTATGTATTGAGTGCAACAGAGAAAACCATGTTGCCCTTCAGATGGTTACACGCAGTGTTTTAAGTAAGAAAAAGAAAATACTAAATGTGATTAAATTACATGTAAGACTAGGTGACACATGGGGCTGAAACTATTTTTTTCATTTCTGAAAGCTTGTAGTCAGAGGTGATTTATAAGTGAAATGAGTTATATGGTCTCAACCTAATCCCTGTGCATCACCAAAACCTGCTAGTAAGCAGACTCCTTCTGAGCGAGCCTGGCAAATGAATGTCGTAAGTACGACTGCTGAGAAACAAGATCCATTCTGTAGAACTTCCCCATTCTGGGGAAGCTCACACAGGCCTGTTCACCCTATCTGGGTGGAGGTAACAATGTCAGCTTTGACTTTTGTGAAAGGTGAAATCCACAAAGGGCGTGGAATTAAGAAAGGCAAGAAAAAGAGTGGAAAAAGCTTAAGTATTAGTACACTTTCCTAATCTGTTATAAGGGCTCTGTTCATAAAGGTACATTTAAATTCTGAGAACAGAACTAACATGATTTTATTACCAGACACAATAGTGGCCGGGATCCATAGAATTGTGCACTTAAAGCAGTGGTCTGCAAACTTTTGAGGGTCGCGCCCCCCCCTTACCCCGTCTGCACCCCCACCCCAAAGCCAGGGCTATGGCTGGGAGGGGACGGGGATGCAGACAGGGGTAAGGGGTCGAGGCTGGGGCCACATTTGGGGGAGGTCTGGGGCCAGGAGCAGGGTTGGGGATGGAGCTGCGGCCAGGGGCCAAGGCTGGGGGCAGGGGCAGGGGCAGGAGTGGAGCCACTGCGGTGGAGGCCAGCAGCCGGGCCTGCAGCCAGGTGCAGCTCCAACCCCACCCCCACCCACAGCCTTGGCACCGCGCTGGGAACAGAGCCATGGCCAGCGGCCGAGGGCGGGGCAGGGGCAGGCGCTGGGCCAGAAAATGGTGATGTGGCTTTTGGCAGGACCGGAGTAGAGCTAAGGGTAAAGAGTGGCTGGGTGGCACTCCATCCCTGCCCCCTGTGGGGGCTGGCCTAGGCCCCACCATAACCCCCTGAAGATTCCTCTATGCTGCTTTAGGGGGGTGTGCCCCACAGTTTGGGGACCTCTGACTTAAAGGATACACAATGGGTGTGTGGACAAACACAGAAATTTGTTACTAATATTAGTGGACTAATCTTCTGTGTATCATGTTGCAAATATATTTATGCCAAGGCTGAATGTGAAGATATTCTTCAACTCTATCCATTCCAGATCATGCAGCTCTTTATCTGTTTTTCTAGTTTGACTAGAAAAGGAGTCCCAATGATGGGTTCTTTCTCCAAGCTTTAGGTTATTGTGATTAAACTGCATCCACTTCAGATTTCTTTTTCTGATTTGTAAAAAGAGGGTATTATACTTTTTAGATCCCTATTATCAAAACCATATTTTTCCCCTTCTAGCATAAATCTAATTTATTAAAAGCCACATTTTGAAATTGGCCTCCACATGCCTCCTAAACCTATGTGCCCCAACATTTAGTTTACATGTATGAATGACTTTTGCCCAGCCAGATTCGCTAATTAGATGTTAAATTGCCTGATCTTGGTGCACAAGTATTAGTGCTCGCAGATTTTAGTTTTGGGGCCAGCAAAGGAAAATTTACCCAAAAATATGATACACTCTGTTTTTGAAAATTATTCACTACGTTTCCTAATTTTCTCATATTTTTAAGGCATGCTACTTTTTTGACAGTGTTATTTGTAGTTATCATATACACGATAGGAAAAAGGCAAATCTCATGGCATGATTGGTTGTTCAGTGAGTACAAGAATGTATTAAACATGAAGGAGACTAACAAGCTCCTCTGGGGCTGTTCCAGGCAAACAAGACACACCTGCAAGACTCGCTCAGCCTGTGGGGGGTGGGACTTAAAAGGGGGGAATTTACCACAGAATGAGGTGGTGAACAGGAAGAAGATTGCTTGCCCAGCGACTGCTGGCAATAGAGGGAGTCTAGCCAAGGAGGTGACAGCTGTGAGACGCACTGCTCCTCAAGGCGTGCTGGCTGAAGGTAAAGCAACACGCCCCAGGAAGACGGGTAGAAGGTAAATCCTGTAAAGGGGCAATAGACTCTGAGAGACTGAGCCCTTAGAGCTGAGTCTCTAGGGGCTGCCTGAGAGGCTGGTCTTTGTTCCAGCCAGACCTTCCCCTCTTGCCAGGGGAAGGGAAGAACAGGCGCCAGTCACCAGCCTGTGGGCTGTAACCGACAGAGAAATTCCCCAAAGCTGCCAACTAGGGGAGAAGAGAGGGTAAATGATGCCCAGTGGCTCCTGGGGTGGTCCAGGGAGCCCATTGCCCCCACAGTTGGTTTGGCCCAGTTGAATGCAGGGAGGAATTATATCGATTGTTGTGTGTGGATGCTGGTGAATTGGTGGCAAGAGGGGTGACTGTAGTGTGGAAGGGAGGGTAGAGGTAGCTTGGAGAGGCAGAGGTTGGTACTACAAGAGAGCAATAAGGGGGTCACAGAGAGATAATCACAGTTGTCTCCCAATTTGCCCTTTACTGTAAAGCATACCTCATTTTTCATTCTGAAAATGGGAGGTCCCTCTTTCTTCTCACGTCCCTGTGTCCTCCTTAACACACAACAAAACTCTACCCTGCACACCCCTGTCCCTCAGGGCCACAGTGGCTTGGTTTTTCATTTTTGAAAATATTATCTTGGTATGGAAGGGGAGAGAGACGCTGGGAGACTGGTGAGGCTGCAGGTAGCAATCACTTTGGGTGCCAGGTGCCTGCTGCCACTGCCTGGGGACAGCAGCAGCCCTCCTTCCGTTTGAGACAAAACAACTTCTGATAGACAAAATGAAAACAAATTAGTGGGGGGAGGGGGGAAGAGTTAAAATGTAACTGTTTGGTAACACATCAATACTGTGCCTAACCCGCAGTCAGTCATCTCTCAGAGGGGAAGTCAGGCCTCTGAAGAGCCGCTCATGTGCTGTGGCATTTATGTTAATGGAATTTCTGACATCTTGAAGGTGTATATTTGTGTTTGAGTTAAAGTTCATTTTTGACCGTGAGCCTACTCAACACATACTGGCTTTTGCAGAGGAGCAAGTGGCTTATTGGGCAAAGGGCTGACAGCTTCCAGTCTCTAAAGCTCATAGAAGGTAAGGGGCAAAGCCTTCGCAGTTACACTAGTGGCTTTAGAAAAACTCACAGTCACATCAGGTAGTGTTGTTTTTAGCAGAAGTTCCTGGCATATTAAAATAAACCAAAAGGGGCTTCCACACTCTGTAAGATTTACTTCTTAGACAGAAGTTTGCTGATATTCACTCTAAGTGCTGTGCATAATGCTGTATTTAAAATAATCAATGCCAATAATCAAAATAAAGGGCCAAATTAACATTGTTGTAACTCCACTGACTTAACTGTAGATACACTAGACTTTGACTGGTTTAAATGAGATCAGAATTTAGCTCACTCTGTCCATTTCCAAAACTTTAGATTTTTAAAAATAAAGACATGGAATCACTGTCTTCCTGGCAAGTTATTACGTTACTGAAATGAGGCATTTGTGTTTCTGCTACTGAGGTGGTGATAAGAAACATCACTCTGCTGTAATGCAGATGTATTTAGTAATCTTTCACCTAATGTGCTCAACACTGGCTGCTTATTTCCAGTTCTAATTGGCTGTTGGTTCACAGTAGGCAAAAAGGTCACCAAACTGTTGAGATGTAAGGTTCTGATTCGTAATAACTTATGTCAGAATTAAATGTATTACCTCTGAGCTGTTTTATTGACAGATGCAGATGTGACCTAGCCCGCCCTCACAGAAACACACACAATGCCTTTGCAGGAACAGTAGATCAGCTTCTCTGCTCCGGTGTTCCTCACAGCAATAGTGATGAGAATTTAATTAGGCTTCAAGAAGTTCTATTGAACAACACACATTACTTGTTGTTAGAGTTGGGGCCCAAACCAAAAATCTAGATCCAAACTTCTCTGACCTTTGTGGAAGTTCAGGTCCAGAGCCAGACTTCATGGCTACCCTGTAACTGTAAAGACCCAAACCAGAATGCCAAGTCCCCTCCTTTTTCAGCTTTGGTAAGGCTTAGGGTTGGTTCCAGTCTGACTAGCTTGGGCCCATTTCTAGTTTTCAACTCCCATCTTCAAGTAATTTAGCCAAATCCAGTGACATAAGGGGTATAAAGTTACACATTGTGCATGTGTGGCAGACCTCCCTGTTAGCTGATTTTCTTGCTACACACACTACTTCCACCCCATTTGTGACTCATTTTGCATGCCCAGTGCCTGATTCTGATTAATGTCCATACTACAGTTTGAACACAAAGTACATTATCGATGATAAGTAATGTTGCTGTGTTTAATTCATTAGCTCACTTACATGGGTTTTTTTCCCTCACCACTGTTATGTGACTGACTTCCCTGGAGTTCTGATTTTCACCAGGGTACGTTAGATCAGAATCAGATGGCACTGAACTACAAACTGTGGCAAGTTACAGTGCACAAGGCCCTGTGATGTTCATTCACAAAGGTAGACTATGCTGATAGTGTTGAATGCTGTAAACCTCTCTAGTTACAGCAACTACATACTCAGAAAAGATATCCAAGTTTGTACTGAAACACTTCTGATGGTTTGGTTCTTGTGAGATAGTCTTTATGGGGGAACTGATTGCAGCATCCTCCATTTTCTTCTTGGCCATGTCAGTATTTTTATAATTCAGGTAACCCTTTTCATGGTTTTAACTTGTCATTCTCTAATGTATATTTCAAATAAATGTTGGAAGGAAGATCAGAACTTTCCACCAGTTGCAATGTTTAAGGTGAAAGGGTAATTAATAGATTGTACATTTATTTTCCTTAGGGATTCTTCCTTTTATTTATGTGCAATAATGTGTATGAACTCTGCTAATAGGAGATTGTATTGTGCGTGTTCATATCTACTTTTATTGCTATTTAAAAGATGATTTGTAGAACTGAGGATTTCCATTGATGTAAAGCACAACTTAATGAATCATTTAATGATAAATCATTTGTGATGTCAAACAATTGTTTTCCCATATTTCAGTGATTTTTTTTCTGTAAAATGAGACAATGTTTACTAAACATTTAAGGAACCTGTAAAAAAAACTATGGAGAAGTTTTGTTGAATTTTGTTCCATGCATTAGTTATGAACAAAAAATAAACATGATTCCATTTTTAAAACTGTAAAGAATAAGCCTGTGTAAGTAACTAACGGGCAATAGCTGGTGGCTACTCTTAACTCAGTTGTTCTGAGCATTATTAAAGATCCATCATGTCCACAGGCACAGTTCAACAACAAAATATGTATGGCAAAAAACATATATTAAAAAACATTTCATTCTGTCATGACCTGATCAAAATCCCAGAGAAGTCTGTGGAATGACTCACTGACTTCAGCGGAATTTGGATCAGGGCCTTAAAGTGGGTGAGAAATACAATGGGCCACATTCTGGTCTCAGTTACACAAGTGTGAATTTGCAGTAACTCCATGGAAGTCAAAGGAATTGACTCCAGATTTACACCAGTCTAAAGGAGAGCAGAATTTCTTGATGTCCAGCAGTAATACTCTAGTGATGTAGAGGTTCAGAATTCCAGCTCAGTGCCTTGCCTGTAACCTGGCTTGGTGAGACTGATGCAACAGGCTCTGGAGCAGGGAGGGCTTCTCTTTGTTCTCTAGCAACATCCACTAGTGGATGCATTGAGTGTTAGTGGGATCTGGAGGGATCTAATGCCATCCTTCCTCCATCACTGGGAGGATTGCTGCAGGGTGCCAGGTCTTTGGAGCAATGACTGAAGAATGGAGGTTAGAGTCTGGGGACTCCTCTGTGCTCTAAACAGAGGCTCACGGCCCTCTACTTATAGCTGACTGTTTAGTCCCTTGCTTATATTCCAAAATAACACTGAATTTCTGTTTAGCTCAAATACAGTGGAGGGCATCATGCTTTTATTTCATAATTACTTTATAGCACCGAGAAATCAAGATAACGTGAACAATTTTAACAGCGAGACTCATGTATGTGCCACCATTACTTGAAGGGAGTCCAGTTAAACGCATAGGTCACATGGCCTCACTGACACAGTGGTTGGTTGGAGTGGTATGGCATGACCCCGATACAGCCCACATTTCTGTTGACAGCCAAACAACCTGCTTGGAGAAATGCAGTAACTATAAAATATTGGAAATGAGAAATCACCCCAAATATTTGAGTACAGGCCAAAAACCCTTGGAAACATCGTATTCTTCTAAATTGTGGGTGGGGAAGGGAGGTAATTAGAAACCTTTCAAAGATTCATGCTAATTTTGTTTTCTAAATGGTATTTCCCCTAACCTTACCTGTGAACAGCTACGACTGACAAAGGTTCAACTTAGGTTTGTGCTGGTTGAGCCCAATGGTGCTGGAAACTTTTTTAGAGTGGGGGTGCTGAAGGTGGAAACCATGTATTTGGGTTCTTACTACTTCAAGCCAGGGGGATGCTGCAGCACCCCTAGCACCACTAGTTTGAACACCTATGATTGAGTCAGTAGTAATTAGTACCACATGGGTTTTACTCTGGTCTCATTTACACTGATTTTACACCAGCATAACTCCATTAACTTCAATAACAACTCCATTGGGATTACTTCTGATTAACACTGATATATGTGAGAAATATTGGGGTTTCTGTCTGTCTTCCTCTGGGGTATACATTGATCCGCTTGAGCAGTGTTGCGTCCTCTGACTCGACAAAGTCTCTATTAGACTTTCAGGTGGTACTTCATGTACTGATATCAGAATACAATAGTGCTGGGGACTGAAAGGCTCAGGGGACTCGTAATACTGATTTCATCTGTAGGTCACAGGTTCAAGTCCAGGTTGGTGATGACCAAGTGTTTTTACCATCTCATGGCTGTTTGGTTGCTGATGTTCCTAGTGGGCTGGTGTCCCCCTCACTGAAAGTACTGCCATAGTGTACTAGTTCACATTGGTTTTAGTCTTAGCAGAGAAACTGATTCAGGAATGGGCATGGAGAGTGGCCTGCTGAGATAGTACCTACGTTGAGGAATAAGGTACACAAAGGCAGGGCAACTTGGGGAGTTTAGCACTGCTACAGCCTATTGTGTACCTATTGTGTAGGTCTCAGTAGAGAGAGCCGACAGGGCTGTTTGTCACCTTTCATGAGCACTTAATTTATTAAAATTGGTGCTGTGTGACTAATGGAAATTATGTGTTGTCGTATATGTCACTCAGTGATGAAGTGGCTATGAAGCAGTGGCATAGAGATGGTTAAATAAACCGAGTGGCTGTGTGCCTGATAAATATTACTGCCTATCAAAAACAGACCTAAAGATTCTACCAAAAGATGGATATATTTCTACCACCTAACTGGATAAGTTTTGAAGGAAATAATAAAAACCTGGAGATGTCAATATAACAGTACAGATTAAAGCAAAAGTGAGATACTAAATCAGTAAACCACAACACTGAACTCTACCACCTTTTGCTGGAGGAAAGGACTTGACTGAGACAGCAGTCACATTTAAAAATGGGGCAAGTAGACGGTATTGAAGTTCTGATTAAAATCTTGGAGTAGAAGGGGGATTATTCATGTTTTAACTCCATAGGTTACAAAAAGATAGGTGAGACTTTCAACCTGAGTATTTCCCAAAAATTATGGGTGTAATTATTCACTTATAGGTAATTAAATGACACATAAATATTATTATTGTTGTTGCTGTTGTTTAAACTAAGTGTAGAGAGTCCTGTACATTTATACAGGGCTTTATAAAGACAAGGCCAAAACCTTACTCACATAAGCAGTCCTAGTAAAGCCCATGAGTGACGTGAGCAGGATTCTGTACACTAAGAACTCATGTTCCTATTCTGAACAGTTTACAGTGTCAGGAAAAAACAAATGTCTGTTAGACAAAGTGAAGCTGTCACTCATGATAGAGAAGGGAGGCAGAGGAGAAGGCTGAGCAAGAAAGAAGTTCAATTTGGAAATACTGAGTTGGAGGTGGCAGTGTGACATCAAAGAGGAAATGTCTGGAAACATGATGACATAAGTGAGAACAGAGTAGGAGAGGTCAAGGATAGATAGAGCAGTTCTGAGAATCATCCACTTAGGGATGATGACTGCAAACATTGGAGTGTATGAGGCTGCCAAGAAAGTGTAGAGAAGAGTGGGGGGAGGGGGGAAATAAGGACAGAACTCCAAGAGATATCAGTAGATAAAAGGAGTAGGAGGGAGCTGAGGCACCACTGAAGGATACCCTGGCTGAAAGAGCAACCATCAGAGTGGAGTAGGAAGTGAACCAGAAGTGCACAGAACAAAGGAAACCCAGATACAGTGCGAGAGGATTATAAAGAGAAGTGAAAAGAAAAGGAGTACTTGTGGCACCTTAGAGACTAACAAATTTATTTGAGCATAAGTTTTCGTGAAGTGAGCTGTAGCTCACGAAAGCTTATGCTCAAATAAATTTGTTAGTCTCTAAGGTGCCACAAGTCCTCCTTTTCTTTTTGCGGATACAGACTAACACAGCTGCTACTCTGTAAAGAAAAGTGAGTGATCATGTATATTAAAGGCAGCTGCAAGATCCAGAAAAATAAGAATTGAGCAGGAGTCTGTCAAGTTAGCTAGCAAGATCAACAATTAAGTTGGTCAGGACACTGCAGGACCCACTTTACAAAAGTGTGAAAAAGCAAGTACCGGGGGGGGGGCGAGCCGGCAGAAGCATTTAGTGGAGAATAAAAATCAGCCTCTGTCTATTTGATCCATGATGCAGATGAATATTCCTAAATTTTGGCCCAGAATGTGAGTCTAAATACTTTCAAATACTCCACTACATTCAGAATATAGTAACTTGGACAAATGGATGGATGAAATTCTATGGCCTGTATTATGGAAGAGGTCAAACTAGCTATAATGGTCCCATTGGGCTTTAGAACCTATGTCCTAGTGACAGGGAACTGTGTATTACCAAGCACACACCCAGAAAAAACAGTTGTGTGAGTTTTAGCAAGGACAATTCAGGATTGCTCAAGGGACTGTTTCAGAGTAGCAGCCGTGTTAGTCTGTATCCACAAAAAGAAAAGGAGGAGGGATAGCTCAGTGGTTTGAGCATTGGCCTGCTAAACGCAGGGTTGTGAGTTCAATCCTTGAGGGGGCCATTTAGGGATCTGGGGCAAAAATTGGGGATTGGCCCTGCTTTGAGCAGGGGGTTGGACTAGATGACCTCCTGAGGTCCCTTCCAACCCTGATATTCTATGATTCTATGACTTGGGGCACCTTAGAGACTAACAAATTTATTTGAGCATAAGCTTTCGTGAGCTACAGCTCACTTCACGAAAGCTTATGCTCAAATAAATTTGTTAGTCTTTAAGGTGCCCCAAGTCCTCCTTTTCTTTTTCCACGGGCCTGTGTAACTGGAACTGAAGAAATTTATGATAACATTAATGAAGATGTCACCGCTACAGATGTTAAAATATATGATTAACCTGATGCAGGAATATGCATATTAATTAACAATCTGCTATTAAGTGGGAAAAAACTCTAGCTTAAATCAATCAAACTGATCATAATGAAATACTATGGTCCTTATCATAAATACTACAAAATGATTGGCCCGCTGACATGTGATACTCCAGTCAACACAGAACTACACCAATCACCTGAGTGACACTGAACGGCTGGTAAAAGAAGGTGAAGAATTATAAAAAGTTTAGTACTCTGGAACCTCACTAATTTTTTCTGAGTGAGAGAGCCATTGTGAATTACTGCATTTTGTACACATGCACACACAAAGGATAACATCTCTCAAACTGTATTTCCCTTTGTGTATTTGACAAATGGAGTTTAATATGAAGACTTATAAAGAATTCACAAGGCTACAGGGGGTCCCCGGTATATGTTGGAATTGCATTGTTGAAAAGGGTGATGGATACTGAAATGACGGATACTGGGGAATTTTCCCCCATAAGAAATAATGGCCTGGCACCCCTCTTCCCACCCAGTTCTGCCCTCTCCTCCAAGCACACCCTGTCCCCACTCCTCTTCCCTCCCAGCACCTCCTGAACGCTGGGGGAAGCACCCAAAGAAAAGCCACACAAAAGGTGAAGTGACAGATATGTGGATCGGGACCAACATGAATCGGAACACATTCCCCTATTGGCGAGCGATGGATACATGAAATGACGGATCAGTGGGAGATGTATACCGGGGACCCCCCTGTACTAGTAAATTCTCTATATCATATTGTGTAAAAGAAATTACATCTTACTAATAAGGGGACCTAACTACAGCTTCTCCTATTATTGGAGAATGAAAGTTATGGTGGTTAGAATGGAGCTAAACAAATTTTAAAAAAATGCTTATAACTAGTGTGGTGCAGGAGGGAAGTGGTTGACAGTAATATTGTAAATACCTCAAAGGGGATGTCCGCCTTCTGAATTTCTGTGATGATTAAAAGCAAAAACTGTTTTGAGTTTAACATTGCACACAAACACCAAAAGGAAAAAACATACTTGGGCCTGATCTGGTACACCTGAGCCCATGCATCTCTAAGGGACCTTCTGCTCCTGGGGACATGTTTCTGTATTTCTATCCATTCTGCCTCACTGTATAGGAAGATGCTAGACCCACCGCCCCCGCCCTCCATACACACATATTCCCCCCCCCCCCCCAAATCACTAAGGCTGGTTACTTTCCAGAGTATAACTGCACTTTGTCTTTCCTGACAGAGATTTTTAACCATGCAACCTGAATGTTTCACAAACAGTGCTAATAGTTTAGTTTTATGTTAAGGAATCATTGTGGTATATTCCAGCTGAGGTTAAAGATAACCATAGTTTTCAGCCTGTCGCTTTGTTTGGATCAGCGGGGCTGTTAACTCTGTAGGCCATGGATTGAATTCAAACTGCTACTCCTGACAGTTAGCCAACTCTTACTTTGCTAGATTTTGTTTTAAAGAAACATCTCTATTTATAGACTCGTAGAAGAGTTCAAGTCTGCCAACGCTGTTTACACCGCGTCCTGGAACTCTTCTATGACTGAATATCTTAACAATCCTATCAAAACATAGAGTCATAGAATTTAAGGCCAGGGGGACCACCAGATCATCTATTCTGGCCTCTTGAACATCACAGGCCACCAGCCCTCATACACTAAACTCAGCAACCAAAATTAGAACAAAATATTACAGCACACTGGAGACTAGACTGCTATGTGCCCCAGGCAGAGACTGGGAGGCACATAGGCAGAGAGGCCCTGAAATGACAGGGTGTCAGGAATCAGGGTCTGCTGCAGAGCTAGTCTCCAGACAACCTTATCAGTACAACTGACCTGCAGCAAGCTGCCTTATTGGCCACACCATCTGACTGACCACAGAGGTCAGCAGGTCACTCTTAAACCAGCAGCAGCTCGCTGGCTTCTCAATGCTGAGACCCACTATTGTGTCTGCTCCTGTGTTATCTTATTCTTGCTGCTCCTGCTTTTCCCCCAGCTTTGCTGCTGCCCTCCCCTTGTCTTGAACACTTCCTTGCCTGCTACCCTGATTGACCCAGTTCCTTATCTCTGGTTTGATCCTGGGCTTTGGCACCTGACCACTGATGCCTGCTCTGACCACTAGGTGAGATTGTCCTCGTCCTGGTCAGGTGACACAGGGAAATGATTAAGTGAGATATAGCCAGATAATCCTGGCAAGTGACCCACACCCACATGCTGCAGAGGAGCCTGAAACCACTCCTAAGGCCACTGCTAATCTGACCTGGAGGAAACTCCTTCCTGACCCCACATGGTGATCAGTTACACCCTGAGCACGAGAGCAAGAACCTACCAGCCAAACACCTAAAAGACAAAATGCTTGGTGCCATCTCAGAGCACTGGCCCACCTCATAGAATATCAGAGTTGGAAGGGACCTCTGGAGGTCATCTAGTCCAACCCCCTGCTCAAAGCAGGACCAATGCCCAACTAAATCATCCCAGCCAGGGCTTTGTCAAGCCTGATGTTAAAAACTTCAAAGGAAGGAGATTCCACCACCTCCCTAGGTAATGCATTCTAGTGTTTCACCACCCTCCTAGTGAAAAAGTTTTTCCTAATATCCAACATAAATCTCTCCCACTGCAACTTGATTACTCAAAATTACTCCTCGTTCTGTCATCTGCTACCACTGAGATCCATCTAGATCCATCCTCTTTGGAACCCCCTTTCAGGTAGTTGAAAGCAGCTATCAAATTGCCCCTCATTCTTCTCTTCCATAGACTAAACAATCCCAGTTCCCACAGCCTCTCCTCAAAAGTCATGTGTTCCAGACCCCTAATCATTTTTGTTGCCCTCCGCCGGATGCTTTCCAATTTTTCCACATCCTTCTTGTAGTGTGGGGCCCAAAACTGGACACAGTACTCCAGATGAGGCCTCACCAATGTCGAATAGAAGGGAACGATCACATCCCTCGATCTGCTGGCAATACCCTACTTATACATCCCAAAATGCCATTGGCCTTCTTGGCAACAAGGGAACACTGTTGACTCATATCCAGCTTCTCGTCCACTGTAACCCCTAAGTTCTTTTCTGCAGAACTGCTGCCTAGCCATTCGGTCCCTAGTCTGTAGCTGTGCATGGGATTCTTCTGTCCTAAGTGCAGGACTCTGCACTTGTCCTTGTTGAACCTCATCAGATTTCTTTTGTCCCAATCCTCTAATTTGTCTAGGTCCCTCTGTATCCTATCCCTACCCTCCAGCATATCTACCTCTCCTCCCAGTTCAGTGTCATCTGCAAACTTGCTGAGGGTGCAATCCATGCCATCCTCCAGATCATTAATGAAGATATTGAAAAAAACTGGCCCCAGGACCAACCCTTGGGGCACTTTGCTTGATACCTGCTGCCAACTAGACATGGAGCCATTGATCAGTACCTGTTGATCCCAACAATCTAGCCAGCTTTCTATCCACCTTATAGTCCATTCATGCAGCCCATACTTCTTTAACTTGCTGGCAAGAATACTGTGGGAGACTGTGTCAAAAGCTTTGCTAAAGTCAAGGAAGAACACATCCACTGCTTTCCCCTCATCCACAGAGCCAGTTATCTCGTCAGAGAAGGCAATTAGATTAGTCAGGCATCACTTGCCCTTGGTGAATCCATGCTGACTGTTCCTGATCTCTTTCCTCTCCTCTAAGTGCTTCAGAATTGATGCCTTGAGGACCTGCTCCATGATTTTTCCAGGGACTGCGGTGAGGCTGACTGGCCTTTAGTTCCCAGGATCCTCCTCCTTCCCTTTTTAAAGATGGGCACTACATTAGCCTTTTTCCAGTAGTCCGAGACCTCCCCCCATCGCCATGAGTTTTCAAAATAATGGCCAATGGCTCTGCAATCACATCTGCCAACTCCTTTAGCACTCTTGGATGCAGTGCATCTGGCCCCATGGACTTGTGCTCATCCAGCTTTTCTAAATAGTCCCGAACCACTTCTTTCTCCACAGAGGGCTGGTCACCTCCTCCCCATGCTGTGCTGCCCAGTGCAGCAGTCTGGGAGCTGACCTTGTTCGTGAAGACAGAGGCAAAAAAAGCATTGAGTACATTAGTTTTTTCCACATCCTCTGTCACTAGGTTGCCTCCCTAATTCAGTAAGGGGCCCACACTTTCCTTGACTTTCTTCTTGTATCTGAACTTCTTGATATCCCTTGCTAACTGCAACTCCAGGTGTGATTTGGCCTTCCTGATTTCAGTCCTGCATGCCCAAGCAATATTTTTATACTCCTCCCTGGTCATTAGTCCAATCTTCCACTTCTTGTAAGCTTCTTTTTTGTGTTTAAGATCAGCAAGGATTTTACTGTTAAGCCAAGCTGGTTGCCTGACATATTTACTATTCTTTCTACACATCAGGATGGTTTGTCCCTGTGACCTCAATAAGGATTCTTTAAAATACAGCCAGCTCTTCTGGACTCCTTTCCCCCTCATCTACCATCCCCTCTCCAGCCATGGTCATTTCTGATGCTCAGGAGCAGTGTTTCCCAAACTTGGGATGCCGCTTGTTCAGGGAAAGCCTCTGGGGGGCCGGGCCAGTTTGTTTACCTGCCACATCCGCAGGTTTGGCCAATCGCGGCTCCCACTGGCCGCCGTTCGCCTCTGCAGGCCAAAAGGGGCTGCGGGAAGTGGCGGCCAGTATATCCCTCAGCCCGCACTGCTTCCCGCAGCCCCCATTGGCCTGCAGTGGCGAACCGTGGCCAGTGGGAGCCGCAATCGGCTGAACCTGCGGATGCGGCAGGTAAAGAAACCATCCCGGCTCGCCAGGGGCTTTCCCTCAACCAGAGGCGTCCCAAGTTTGGGAAACACTGCTCTAGAGGAAGGATGTAAACAAACCCCAGAATACACTGGGGGCGGGGGGGGGAGAAGCGGTAATCCCTTCTTGACCACTGCTGAAGCATAAGCTTTTGGGAACATAAGCTATAAACTGGAATTTAGCCACAGGGCTGTTTAAACCTGTCCCTTCCCATTACAAGCATACAATACAATAAGCTGTCATACAATCACAGCTCTCTCTTAAATTTGTCCAGCTTTCTCTTAAAGGTAATTAAGTTGTTTGCTCTCCTAACTCCTATTGGGAGGCTGTTCCAGAACCTCAGCCCTTTGCTCGTTAGACACTTTTCCTCTAATTATCCACCTGAATTTGTTCTTGGCCAATTTATACCCATTTGTTCTTGTGCCAGCATTGTCCTTAGCTTAAATAGCTCTTCACCCTCCTTGGTATGTATCCCTCTAACATAGAGAGAGAGAGAGAGAGAGAGAGCAATCATATCCCCTCTCAGCCTTCTTTTTGCTGGATTAAACAAGCCAAGCTCTTCCAGCCTCCTCTCATAAGATAGGCCCTGATCATCCTAGTAGCACTTCTCTGCACCTACTTCAGTTTAATATCACATTATTGAACATAGGTGACCAGAATTGTACCCAGTGTTCCAGATGAGGTCTTACCAGTGCCTTGTCCCATGGCATTCATACTTCACTATCTCTACTGGCAGTGCCTTCCTTGATACATCCTAGGCTCACATTTGCCTTTTCTGCCACTGCATCACACTGGTGATTCATAGTCATCCTGTGATTGACCAACACACCCAGGTCTCTCTCCTCCTCTGTCACTTCCAACTGATATGCCCTCAGATTCTAGCAGAAATTCTTATTATTAGACCTAAGTGCATGAGCTTGCACTTTGTACTATTGAATTTCATCCCATTTCTGTCACTCCAGTCTTCAAGGTCATCCAGATCTTCCTGTATAATATTCCAATCCTCCTCCGTATTGATCATGAATTCCAATTTTGTATCATCATCAAATTTCATTAATACACTCATACTTTTTTGTGCCAACGTCATTAATACAAATAGTAAATAAAATTGGTCCAAGACTAATCTTTGAAGTACTTCACTAGGAACTTCCCTTCAGACCAATAATTCATCGTTTTAGCACAAGCCATTGCCTTTTCCCCTTAATCAGTTCCTTATCCCCCAATTTTTGTACTGATCCCTATCCTCCCTAATTTAACTAATGAGTTCCCATGTGGTACTGTGTCAGATGTTTTACTGAAGTCCAAGTATATTAGATCTACTAACCCTCCTTTAGCTAAAAAAATCAGTTATTTTCTCAAAGACGCAAACCAGGTTAGTCTGGCATGATCTACCTTTGGTAAACCCATGTTGTTTTACATCCCCTTTACCATTTATGTTTTACATCCCCTTTACCTCCATGAATTTAATTATTCTTCCCTTCACAATTTGTTCTAAAGCCTTGCATACTACTGAGGTCAGACTGTAATTGCCCAGATCACTCCCTCCCCCACCTTCTTAAACACAGGTCTGACATTAGCTGTTTTCCAGGCATATGGTACTAACCCTGAACAGATAGAAATATTACAAATCTTTGCTAGTGAGCTCACATGCCAGCTCTTTCAGTATTCTGGGATGGAAATTATCTGATTCCCCTGATTTGAGCTCATTAAGCTCTTTACATTTTTCTCCCACCCCCTTTGGATGTGGTAATTTCCATTTGTAGACAGACTTCCATCAGCAATACTGTCTTCATGCACATGTTCCATATTACCACCCTTACTAAAAACTGAGGCAAAGTACTCATTTAGTTTTTGGGCCATACCTAAGATATCTTTAAAGGATCACAATGGAATAAATCTGATGCGAGGAACACCTATATGAGATAAGATCTGGAACTCCAGGCCCCAGTATGAGATCTTGCAGTTCCTGACCATCTACAGTTCCTTCTCACTTGTCTTATATTGGGCCCAGTTACTGCTGGTCACTGAGTGCCTCAGGCATCTTCAATTCTTTTTGAGTTTTAGGGGAGGGAAATGCCCAGATCAGAGGTGAAAGTAAGCCAGTACGCCCCGGTACGGTGTACCGGCAAGAGCCCGTGTGCCGTACCGGGGCAGATCGGCTTCCCCAGGCGGCAATTTAAAGGGCCTGGGGCTCCCAGCAGCGGCTGGAGCCCCAGGCTCTTTAAATTGCCGCCAGAGCCCTGCTGCCAGAGCCCTGGGGAAGTGGCGGCGGGGCTCAGGTGGCGATTTAAAGGGCCCGGGGCTCCTGCCGCAGCTACTGACCCGGGCCCTTTAAATAGCTGCCGGAGCGGCAGCAGGGCTCTGGGGATGATTTAAAGGGCCCTGGGCTCTGGCCACCGTTACCACCCTGGGCCCTTTAAATAGCCGCCAGAGCCCTGCTACTGCTACCCCAGGGCTCCAGCAGGCTCCAGGGACGATTTAAAGGACCTGGGGCAGTAGCGGCGGCTGGGAGCCCCTGGCCCTTTAAATCGCTGCCCAAGCCCCTGACTGCCACTGCTACCCCGGGGCTCAGGCAGCGGGGCTTGGGTTTATTGGCAGCGGGGTGATTTAAAGGGCCCGGGGCTCCCACTGCCGCTACCCTCCGAAGCCCTTTAAATCGCTACCCAAGTCCCACTGCTGGAGCCCTGGGGTAGCGGTAGCGGGGCTCCGGTGGTGAAAAGGCCCCACCTCTTCCGGTAGAGGCCCCTCCCTCTCCTAAGGGCTCCGGAGTACCAGTAAGTCCTTTAAATTACTTTCACCCCTGGCCCAGATCCTCCCAGAGTGGTCACCATTGTGCAGGATTGGAAGCATTGTTGGGTGGGTTTAGCAATTTACATTTATTTCTTTATCTGTTTGGCATATTTTAAACATCTGAGCTTTGCAAGCTTAGCTCCCTCCCCCCTCCCCCGTCCCATGTACATTTACGATAAATGATGCTTTAACTTTGAAGCACCTGTTTTCCAGTCACCATTGGTAGTCCAAGGTGCATAGACAAAGGCCTGTTTTGTGTCAGAGAAACATTTTTACAAGTGCAGAGTCACTATGTCTGCAGCACTGCATTTCTGGTGGACTAAACGCTTATAGCACAAGAGATTGCTTTTGGCACTAGACATAGATTTTGAATTAGCCAATTAATCTTATACTCTCTTTAAGAGCCAGTATGGTGTGACATATTACTTACTCTCTCACCTGCCAACTATATCTTTTAAAAGCTACAAAGAGGACACTAAGAAATGCATTCCTAAGTATTATATAAAAGACTCCAAATTGGAATCCCAAGACCTGATTCTGTGACCTTCATATGAAATAGAATTTGCATGCCTAGTTCCATTGACATCAGTGGGATTACTCACATTATATGTACTCCTCAATATGTTTAGGAGTCACAGAACTGGGCTCCAAATACTTCTGAAATAGATTTCTTTAACACTTATAAAAACCCTCTGGATCTGATTCCCATTTTACACAAAAGCGCCTTTCTATCGTTCTGGCAGAGTAAAATAACTTAAAACCCTACAGGGACATTCTCGGCAAGCTGAAGTCTGTGTAGTGCTATGACATTTATTGCATTGCTATTATGATAGCCTGGCATAGTTTCATTTGCCTTTGTATCCATTTTGATAAAGTGCTGAGAAATACACTGTTTCTTTACTGCTTTTGCTAGATAGGTGGGGAAAAAATCAATTTTCTTTAGCGGCACAAACTGCATTCTCCAAATGTTTCCATGGCAAGTTTTTTAACAGTGGAAGAACATTTAATTTCCTTTCTTGTGTATTTTCACAGATTCTGTTGAAGTTATATATTTTTTTCTCTTTCACACCCAAATTTTGGCAACCTGAAAATGTGAGTTGTTGCCTTTGCTACAGGTATGCAGCTTCTCTCCCCCTCTTCTATCTCTTGTGTAGGGCCATAAACAAGGAGGCACAGAATGAGCTGCTCTCAAATTACAGAATGCTGAAAAAGGTCAGAATCTTAAATCATGGTTCAGGTGGCACAATGAAATTCTGATCTCTCACAGCAGCTATAGTATAAAGAAAGAGATGATAATACAGCATGAATCCTTATATGAAATGCTACAAACTTCTTCGTCTGATTAAAATTGCATCTATAGCCACATTATTTACAAACATTAGGAAGCAAAGCTGAACCATATGCAGTGATTGTAACAAAACAAAATTAAAAGAGGTGGTTTTGCAAAACCTTCTTAACTATGGTTTGGTTTTTACACGTTTAAAATCAAACTCACCACCCCAACAGCTGCTATAAACAGATTATTACGATTTTAATATTTACCCAGAGGCCAGACTCAAGACTGGGGCCCCATTGTCCGTTTGGGTAACTGTGGTAGGGAGACAAATGTGAGGACACACCTATTTGGGGGGTTTCTTGTAATTCTCAAGGACATTTAACATTTCTTCTTAAATTGTGAGACCTAACTTCTTATTTCTGAGCCACTTTTGAAACTGAAAATGTCTCAGAGCCCAGCTTTAACATTCCAGTGCTTTGTCTAGCTTATAAATAATACAGTAGTGTGAGACGGTGCATTTTCATGGTAAGGTTGTAAGTACAGTTTACATCGATTTACTTCAGTTTAAAATGTGCAGGGAAAGATGGCCTAGTGCAAGGCCAAGATAGTTCTGGGGTTTGTTTAATGAGATGGGGGTAAAATCCTAGTTCTCTTAAAGTCGATGGGAATTCTGGGGTCCTGGTGTCTTATATTTCAAGATCACTGGTTTGAATCGGGGCCAAAGGTCTGTAGTGACCAAAATCTGACAGCTGTTTGGCCTGTGTGAAATGAATTGTTGGTCTCAGTTCAGTTCTCAATGGACAGGTGTTAGTGTTACAAAAGGTTCCATCAAAACTGGTATCCTTGCTTGTTAACAGACTTTGCAGAGGGCAAAGAGTGACATGGCATAAATATTATTTTACCTTTTTATCCCTTAAGAGGGTAATCCCTTTTAGATTAAGGATGAGACACACGAGGGCTGTGGAGTAGCTGAACTTGGAATTGCTTGTGCTGTTCCTATTCTGTAGGGAGATACTGGGTGTCACTCACCAGCAAAGTCACTTTGGTATTTCTCATGTGTGCTAAAAATCATTCAAACATTCAACTTAAAAAATTATCTCAAAAACACATTAGACTAAATTCATCCCTAGTGTAGCTTCACTGAACAAAGTGGACTTGCCCAGCAAAGAAATTTAGTCTGATTCCTCACTGTATATTAAATACCTTGCTAATTCACACTCCACTAATCATAAAAATACATAAATGAGTTAACAGTTGCTGGCCACCTGCCTCGCTGTCATGAGGTGCCAGTTTACCAGAGGCATCACAGCAGAAATGATCATTGAAGGATTTGAAGAGGGATAGGGCCATGGGGTCACCAATTCGTTCAGGATGGATCTCCCACTGATAAAAGGCAGCATGGAAGAAAGCACAAAGGTGCTATTAGGAGAAGCGCCTGCATGGATAGGAAGGAGAGACACTTGTACTTACTGTGACAACTGCATTTCCAGTAAGAATATGTTAAATTCACTGAATTCTTTCTACCTCACTTGGTTAAAAAGCCAAGAGACACCAGGAACAACTAGATGCCTGTTGACCCTGAAGGTATATCTACAGTGGAGCTGGAAGGTGCCATTTTTCCAGCTCAGGTAGACAGAGCCACACTAGTTCTGAGATTAGTGTGCTAAAAATGGCCGAGTAGCTGTTGTGGCATGAGCAGCAGGATGGTTTAGCTGCCCAACTACATGCCTATGGTCTCAGACAGCATCCTACTCAGGGAAGCTAGCCTGTCCGGCCACTCCCGCCACCATGGCTATGCTGCTACTTTTGGTGTGCTAGCTTCATCAGAGCTAGTGTGCGGATGTCCACCTGAGCTAGAAATTATCCCTTTCCGCTCCAGTGTAGACGTACCCTAAATGTTGGACTTTTAGTGCCACTGGAAAGATATTGCCAGACAGATATAGTAGTCAGTACATCTGATAGTTTCAGGGTATATCTTCAATGCTAATAAAAGGTGTGTTCTGAACTCAGACTAGCTAACCCCTGTTAGCTAGTTAGGGTTAAAATAGCAGTAAAGACACAGCAACTCAACTTTTAATTTGGGGGAGCAGCTCCAGTTCAACCCCAGGCTCTTCTATAGGCTTTAACTTGATCTGCTAACCTGAGCTAAAAGTTGAGTTGCCATGTCTTCATTGCTGTTTTAACCTGGGTTAACCTGAAGAAGAGTTCTATTTGGCTCAAAAGCTTGTCTTTCTCATCAACAGAAGTTGGTCCAATAAAAGATATTACCTCACCCACCTTGTCTTTCACTTCTTTTCAGGGAAGACATACCCACATTCAGTCTTACAGTGCAGTAATTGGGGGGTGGCGGGTGGGAGAACCTGCAGTACTGTAATTATTCACTCAGTTCTCCTCTTCTTTTTTTTTATGACAGAGAGCAAAAATAGTCTTCATTTATTCAAATACTCAAACCTCTCAAAAGCTCCCTGCTGTTATAAGAAATAGTGTAATTAGTGCACCCTGCTATGTAGCTTTCAACTTTGGTTCTTAGATATTAGGGAAATTGCTGAATCTCTGATTAAAAACTAAAATCTGGAAAGACCAACGATGCATTCTGCTGATGCAGCGACCATCCCATGGAGCAATTAGTATTCAAACTCAGTGGTAACAGTGGTGCCGGGTCAGAAATTAATCTTTATTCACTGTGGATCAAAACATAGAAGGTGGCAAGAGAGCACTGCCTCCATCTCACTTTTATAAAATATGAGGCTAAATTCTGACCAGCCAAATATAGTTAGGCTGAAATTATTTTACTTGGGTCTGAGGCTGTAGAATGATCATTTCAAGAAGTGACCCTTCTCTCTTCCTCTCTTCTCAAAGTTGTTCTCATATGTCTGGGTTGTCCTACAATATTTGGCTGTCATCACCACTCACTAAAATTGTCTATAGAGAGGGATTTTCTAATCTGGGCCACTAATATGTCATAATGAGTATCACTGGTAGGTTTTAAACGTTGGAAATAATCACTTTGTGAGATGCACCCTATTACATTACACTGATCATTCTTCCCATTTTCCCCTCATTTGTTTGTTACACCCACATGTCCCATCTTGTCTTAAATTAGGCCCCAAACCTGCAAACACTTAGACATGTGCATACCTTTAAGCAGGTGAGAAGTCCCTTTGAAGTTAGTGGGTCTACTCAGGCATGTAAAATGAAGCATGTGTTTGTTTGTAAGCTGAATCCAGGCTTTAGATTGTAAATTCTTCAGAGCAGGGACTGTCTCTGACTGTGTGTTTTTACAGTGTCTGGCACAATGGGACCCTGATTCGGACTGAGACCCTAGCAACTGCTGACATCCAAATAAGAACAACAATGAAAAGGGATGTGTAATAAAATACTAGAAAAGAATAGGCTAGTTCTGTTCAAACAAACTTGTGTGTTTCATTAGTTCTTATTTCTTTAATCAAATGTATTGAAACATAGTTACTTCTAGCTTCTAGATTTGATTTGATAGATTTGATTTGATAGATATTTTTTCTCAGGATACATCACTAATATAACGTTTTCTTTTAAATTTACTCCACATATGACATCTTGTCTCCTTGTTCAACTTGTAGAACATTTCCCCCAAAGCTCTGAATGATTATTTACCTATTGAAACAATTTCAGTTTGAAAAGGTCAAGTTGTTATGGAAACTAACAACATTTAATTTTGTAACTTCTGTGGGGAGCTGAATGGCACCAACTGAACAAATAAATTAGAGTGGGACAGGCTGCTTTCACCAGTGTTTTATTGTCATTGGGGAAACGACTACTTTAATTCCAATAAACAAAGAGAAACTCTGGATGCCCTAGTGACAGTATCAGGCTCTGGGTAGAACCAAGGGAAAACTGAGTTGTTAATTGTTTAAGTCTTCTGTGAACCCTTTATGTTTAGATAATGACAGTATGTTGCACTTCTATAGAGCATTTTCTCTGGGAATCTCAGAACATTATGATTCCTTAGCTTTGCAACACAATGCCCTGAAAAGATAGGTAAGTGTATAGGTGGGGAAGCAGATGCACAGCGAAATTAAGTGAATTACCTCATATAACATGAGGTCTATGGCAGAGCTGGGACTTGAGGCCAAATCTCTTAGGTCCCGGAACCTTTCCCTCCAGAGCTGGTCTAATTTTGTCTGATCTAAAGATGTGTATGTGTTGTATCATCCCATGGGGTGGTGCAGTTTTCTCTGCTCTCCGCAGCCACTTAACTCAGCTATCTGGAGCAAAGGGGATAGAGGCATGGCTCTACATTCTCCCTGCCTATTCCTTTTGGGCAACTAGTGTGATAGTCCCATGTCCCAGTCCCCAAGCACATGGACTGCAATTGTCTCTGATCCTCACATGGAGTACATGAAGCAGAGAAAAAGCAAACTCTGTCCCCTCACCTCATGACCTGCACCAAGGCCATGATCAGCCTGCTACCCATGTATAGTCTAAATCATCTCTGGTATCTTTAGTGACTGCCACTAAAACCAGATGAATGATGGGATGCCAGGAAAGGAATCATGGGAGTTTCTGAGTTTGATCCCCAAGTCCCAGAATTTCAGTAGCTTCCAGTAGGTATCTCACAATATACCAAGAAAAAAAATCCCCAACTGCATGGAGCCTAGTGTCAGAACATTGCACAATGGGATAAGTGTTCAGCATTCTGGGCAGATATTTTGGAAAAGCTCAAAGCTGTGTAGCCACAATGATTCACAAGGGAAGTAAGTTCAGTTGTCATAAAAAAGGGTGTAGGTGTGCTTTTTCATTATATACTGGCACAATTATAACAAAAAGCTCTATCAGAAAACCTTTCCTGTGCAGACTTTAACCGTATACTACTATTCATTCCTATTTATTCTGCAAAGCCAGCACAGCTAAGGGAGGATGAGCTGGATGCTATTCTTTATTATGCTTCATGGATTGAATTGTTAGCTCCACCTGTGTTTTGGTGGTGGGTTTTTTTTTTAATTATTTTTTATTTTTGCAGGCTGATGAGGATTTTATTCTTGGTTGAGTACTGTAGGACTAGTTCAAAGCTACATTCTGTAAATCAGTAACCAGACTCATGAAATCTGCTAATATCGGGGGAGGCTTGGGGGAATAATGGCAGACTGAATTCTTCAGCAACTGTAATTGATGTGCAGTGTCTCAGAATTAGTAAACTTGATGCTGAAGGAACTGAAACCTAAAGCCTGAAAAGCCTCATGGATGAAACCATCAAAAGGAGCAGCAATAAGAAATGAAATTTAACATGACCTGTGTCTTGGCTTTTAGACAGTCACATTTCATATTGTGGTCACAAATGAGAGGCAACATGGTTTAGTGCATGGTTGTCAACCTTGTCCACCCACTGGCCATGGTTTCCTTCCGCAACTATAGAAGCTGTGAGACCCTGCATGACAAGAAACCCAGGCTGACTTTGAGTACTGAAGGGAGACACTGGTTAGGAGCCAGATAGAAGACTTGTGGGAGTGGCTGGGCAAGAGGTGTTGGGGAGTTGATGAACAAAGGGGGCTGATGATGGGGCTTGATGGCAGCTGGTGGGTTTGTGAGGGATGCCGTTGCCTGGCATGCTGTGGGGTACTTGTTAGTGCTTCTCTGTCCTCCACCTCCTGCAGCGTGCACTGTGCTCCTGCTATGGTGTAAGGCCAGCTGACTTCCTTTCTCATTTGAGCAGTGTGTGGTGCTGGTAGGGAAGAGCGGAGTGTGACACTGGGAGGTTGGTCAGGGGTGGAGAAGCAGATGAGAGTGCTTCTTCTCTTGCTGCTGCTGGGCCTTAGAACCCATGTGATTTTCCTGTAGTTTTATTGGTTATTTTCCAATCTGTGAGGTGCAAACACTGCTCTAGTGGTTAGAGCACGGATTGAGAATAATAAAAGGAAATATATGCATACTGTAAATACATTTAAAAGAAATAGACGAGGAACATTTTCCTTTATCTCCATTCACTCATTTCTCTCCCAGTGAGGAACAAATCCACTCCAGAATTCCAGTCTTCTTGAGTGATTGGAAGCTTGGACATCCAATTTTTCTGAATCCAAAGGCAATGACTCCATAGATGAAACTGGATCCACAATACAGTTTTGAGTCTTTTGGCAGGTGAGGAAAGGAGCAGTGGGAAGTTGGAGTGAAGCTACTGAGTTGTAGGGCAGCAGTATGGTTTCATGAAATTTCAGGAGATTTGCTTCTGATTACGGATCTCCAGTCCTGCCAGGTTCAACAAATGTCAGTAAACATGAGAGGAGGTAAATTGTCTAATCCTCAGCCTCCCTGAGATTGAAATATGGGCAAAATCAGTTTTCAGAACAAGCAGCTTAACGTTATTTGAGTAACAGAGTGGCACTGGTATCCGATTTACAAATAGCACAAATTCAGATTCATTATAATACAGGTGAATATTTGCAGCCTAAGATTCAAAATATACCATTCCATATGCTACAGTCTTGTGCATGATCATGGTTGTCAGAGCCAGCGTTCATTAGGAAAGCTGCTAGAATAATTGATAATGTGTGTCACAGTATCATTTTCTACTGATGAGTTTCTATGAGGTGAAAAACAATGGTGCTCTCCATCTCCAGGAATACCACTAGTTACCTGAGTGGCAAATTCAGTGCTTGTGGTTTGTTGTACAGCTTGTATGATGAAAGCATTTTCTCTAGCAGGCTCAAGGCATAGAAACAGGCTATTACTGCTTTCATTTGCACAGTAGTATCTGCTTGTTGTTGGTCATAGATCTATCTCTGACACCAGATCTTGAATGTGCCTTGAACAGAATGGTATTATGAGTTCCTTTGGCATGCCACACTAATGTTTCTTTGGTGATGATTCATTTCCTGGTTTGGGAATAGGCCTTTCATGAAAACGTGTTGTAATGGTCCTTCAAAATTTCTGTCTGCTGTTTCAGGTTAGCATGAGCAAGATCGGCTACAATTATTTCTCCTTAAATATAAAATATGACAAATGTAGTTTAAAAAAGTTCGGTTGTGTATTTTTCACAATAGGCCCTTTCCCTGAAAGATCAAATCAAGACAAGATTTTTTTTAAAAAAAGAAGCCATCTCTTCTCATCTCTGAGCCAGATTCCAGCAGGATCCTGGGCAGCTGCACAAACAGGGGGATGGTGCAAGAAGCTTCTTGAGTTTCTACATAGGGGCTGGCCAGAACCAACTGGGGAGTCCAGGCCTTGCTTCTTGTTCTTGTTCCTCTGGGAAAAAGGTGTCTGAAGAGAGGCAGGGCCATGTCACCAATTCTCCTTCACCCCAGCCAGCAAAGAAGGCTGGGCACAAGCAGGGAGCATGCTGCAGCATCACTAAAGGGGACTGAGCTACTTCGGTGGAAAATGCACTCTGAGAATCCTGAGGGTCAGATAAAAGTTACCCTGGAAACCTAAACAAAAGTGGGCAGGGTGTGAAGTGGGTAAAAATAAAAATATTTAAAATAATAGAGCTGAAAAGCTATTAGTGTCTCAAATACATCAAAGCAGCTAAAGCTTGAACACCTGTGGTCTGCAGACAACCTCATTAGCAGGTGAGCCACTCAAATTGAAGCTTCTGTTATCAGTCAAAAGTCAAACCATTTGGTCAGTAAAATTCAGTCACTATTTCTTCTCAACTTCTTTTAATTTCTTACTAACCAAGCTATGTTGAAATCTCTTAACTGTAAAGTCTGAGGCCACCTTCTGCAGTAAAAACAGCAGCCATGAGCTAAGTTGCAGAGTCACATCCTCACGTTCCATTTATTGCCCCAAAACAATGTAATATCAGGGGCTGTTAAGAAGGTGAGCCTGTCTTAATAGAACTCACCATCACCAGATAAAGAAACAGATCTTAAAATGTTTAAAGAAAACTTTGTTTGACAGCATTCTGTGTGGGAAGAAACTGCTTATCAACAGTTGTGATTGTGAAGTCTGTAGTTCTCTATTTGGCCTTTACAGTCCCCAGTTCTCTGTTGTTTCTCTACATGGTCTCTGTCTGCTTCTTTAATTGTTTCTGTCTGTTGCATAACTAATTTTGCAAAATTTAAATCAACTAAGGTGGTGAGGTATGACTGGTTAAAGAATTGTTTCATAAGGGGCTAGGATTGGTGCAAAATACAGTTTTGTAGTACTTTTGTTTAAACTGATTTGGTTATGGTATAGCTAAGTAGGACCCAAGTTTTAACTATATAAACTGGAGTCCAAAGGGAAGTTCTTTGGACTGTAACTCTGGGACACAGCCCAAGATCAGAACTGCCAGACCTCCACGCCCTGCCAACCATACCATGCAGAAGCCAGAGTCTCCAGATGATCTAATCTTGATGCCATCAAGAAAAGTTCATCTGTCTTTTTGTAGTGGTGAGCATTGTATGCTTAGTGTGTGTATTCTGTTGATCCATTGTTAATAAATATAGGTTAAGGATATTACTGTGTAAGGTCTTTTCGCTGTAAAAGGCTCTGCAGACCCATAGAGCCCTGAGTCCACCGAGAATGGGTGTTAGCCCTGAGCCCACAGAGGGGTACAGTTGGGTCCCTTCATTTCTGAGTACCCAAAAGAGAGGGTTCATGGGGTGGGAGCCCTGAATTATGTGGGTAACACTAACCACAGTCTTGCTCCCATAGGGCTTGATCCTGACTCATTGAAGTCAAAGGCCAAACTCTAATTAACTTTAGTGGTGAAGGATCAAGCCTATGTAGCACCAAAAAAGAAAAAAATGCTGCAGCATTCTGGTTCTTTACAAACGCTGTTGTTGTGATGGTACATGGCTGGCAGCCATGCCACCTTATGCTGCACTCCTATCAGCTCTCTGAAGCAGGATGGTGCAGTAACTAGATATGAGACAAACAAAAACCATCTAGATGCTTTAGGAAATGGCATTGATTGAATAAGTGGAACTTCACTTCTGAGTCATTTGGAAAATTCCCATTGATGTCAGTAGGGCCAAATGGCCTCAAAGAAGTTTTGTGACAAGGCTGCTGGTGGCCAGATCCTTTCTATCCCTCCTATTCTTCTGAGAAAGCAGGTTCATAATGGACAGGCCACTTCCAATGGGCCACTCTTCCCAGCAGAGACACCTTCCCCACAAGACATTGACCCCTGACTATGTGTGATCTTCTCTGCCATATGACTCCAGCTCCTTTGGGAGAACCAGTATTGTATTTCCCACCCCATAAGACACTTGAGTTCATGGCATACAGTCATTGATAGTGTGTTGATTTTCATTATTACAGACTTTCTAAACATTATGATCAGTGCTTTCAGCACTGAATTGGAAAAGATCATGTTTTATCTTCTGTGCTTTTACAAGCATTGTTATCCTCTGACTGAAATGGATCCTTAAATAATGAATGAACGGTCAAGTTTCATGCTTTTGTGCTTTTCTTTCCAGTGAAATATTACAGAATAATACAAATCTCATTAGATCTCAGAAAGGTGACTAATATTTTCTTTTATGAAACACATTCATTTGCTATTATAACCTTTTTCTTACCTTAAACAGGGCCCTAGACCTTGGCTTTCCTAATGTAAACAAGACCATATGTGCCAAATGCCGTATAAACACAATGTTGGCATTTGGAGGAGGGGTGGTTTCGGCTTTATATACTTATTGCAAGACAAATTGCGCCAAGCTTTTGATTTATAGGGATTTATACTGAGTGATAAATTAAGCTATAGAGGTTTGGGGATTTGTTTGGGAGATGAGTAATCTGCATAATATGCATATGTGAATCTAATTCAAATATTTAATGACAGTTTTATTCAGTGGTAATTTTGTATTAAATATTCATAAGTAATGTTAGTGTTACTAACAGCTAAACCCCTTTTGTGTGCTGCATAACAACATTGTGCTTTAGTATGGCAAACTGTTTAGGTTAAGCTACTACATTAAAATGGTGTTAACTTTCATCCTTTATGCTGAGCTGAGTCTATGACTAAAACCAAAGATCACTGTAAAGGAAGTATTAACTAAATACCAATTAAGTTAATGTAGCCATGCTTTTGTAGGATTGGACAATACAGAAAAATAGTAATTGTTAAAATCCACTGGCAAAGGTGCGGGAAGTGATTTTTTTTCCCAAAGGTACAAAAGGTGCCCATCTCATTAAGTCAATGGGATTTGTGCTTCTAATTTACTTAGGTGCTTTTGAAAACCCCATTCTAACTACTATTTGTACCTTTGAAAATCTCCCCCTTCGTTACCATCTTTGTAATGTACTTGTGGTGTTATTCTACTATGCGAAAAAAGAACGAGTTCTAATATGTGCCAAGCTGGGCTGTCGTTCGTACCATAAAAATGATCCATGAATGTCATACTTTACTGAGGAGAGATCTACAGTGAAACAGGGTTAGATCTTAACATATATTAGAATTGTACAGAGAAGGACAACAAAAATGATTAAGGGTATGGAACAGCTTCCATATGAGGAGAGATTAAATAGACTGGAACAGTTCAGCTTAGAAAAGTGCCGACCATGGGGGGATATGATAGAGGTCTATAAAATCATCAATGGCATGGAGAAAGTGAATAAGGGAGTGTTATTAACCCATTCATACAACACAAGAACCAGGGTGTGATGGGTTCCTCCTGGGGTGCCACCTGGAACTGGGGTACCACTGATCCCCCTGACCCACCAGCCTGGGCTTCCTCTCACACTGTACAGCTGTGACACGCTGCAAAGCCTTCCAGCATGCACTTTCACCAGCCTTCATACAAGTAGGGACACATCCAGCTGCAGTTACATGCAGGTCTCTGACTAGCCCCTGCATAGGAAAGCTACAGTCAAGGCAACTCCCAGCTCTCCAGGCACGCACCCCCTTTGGAGTATAAACCCAAAATTATACCGTTTTGCGCTGCACAGGGAACTTTGTACGGCGTAAGCTCATAAAGTTTGCCCCTTCCCTCAATGTGGAGAGGAATATGCAACAGCCTTTGCCCCAGAGTCATGATTCCCACACACTTCACTCCAACTCACTGGTTTAGATAAAGCAATAACAAGTTTATTAACTACAAAAGATAAGTGATTATAAGGGACAGCAAATGGATCAAAGCAGATTACCTAGCAAATAAACATGTCCTTATAGAGTCATAGCATCCATTACTCACAGGCTGTTTGGAGTGTTCTCAGGAGGCTCACCACCAGATGGGAAATAAGCATCTCCGAAGGCCTATTGTTTTTTCCTAATGGCCCATTGCCCTGAATAGGCCCCTCCCACCCAGCTATCTAGCCTGAAAGCATCTTGTCTAGTGAGCATTACCCAGGTATAACTACATTTGAAATACAGATACATAATCAATATTCATAACTTCAGATACCAAAATGATACATGCATACAAGTAGGATAATCATATTCAGTAAATCATAACTTTTCCAATGACACCTCACATGACTTATCTTGCATAAAATACATCATAATTATGTCATAATCATATCATAATATCACCGTGAAGAATATGGGGTGCAGTGTCACACAGGGGTCACCCAATGACATTAATAGGCAGCAGGTTTAAAACAAATACAAGGAAGTATTTCTTCACACAAAGCACAGTCAACCTGTGGAACTCTTTGCCAGAGGATGTTTTGAAGGTCAAAAGTATAACTGGGATAAAAGAATTAGATAAATTCACTGAGGACAGGTCCACCAATGGCTATTAGCCAAGATGGTCAGGGACGCAAGCCCATGCTCTGGGTGTCCCTAAACCTCTGACTGCCAGAAGCTGGGACTGAATGACAGTAATGGATCACTTGCTAAATTGCCTCATTCTGTTCCTTCCCTCTGAAGCATCTGTCACCAACCATTGTCAGAAGACAGGATTCTGGACTAGATGGACCATTGGTCTGATCCCGTAAGGCTATTCTTATGTTCTTATAAAGAGTGTGCCTACTGTAGATAACTGACTGTGGCACAGATAGAAGAAAATAACTTCCAGTTTCACTACAGTCTATAAACCCTCCCTGTAATTCAATTGTGTTATCATATGTTGTGGTCATATTGCTTTGCATCTGTGATTCTATCAGATCTCAAAGATTAAGAAGGGTCTAATTGGATCAGGACTTAAACTGACACCAAAGAACAAGCAAGTGCCAGTGGCTCAATAGGAGACATTTTCCCCTATGCCTTAGCACTGAACTTCTGCTGGATGGATGGATTATTGTTACTTAATCACTGAGTTCCCAAAAGCGTGCTAGGCACTATGCATAGAAAGAAAATGGACATGGCTTGTGCTCTCAAGGGATTAAGTAGAAAAATGATAAGACGTGTGACAAAACAGAGAGAGGGGGAATTGGGGGGCAATGAGCTAGCGCAGTCATTGTCACATTCTGGAGCACAATCCAGACCAGTGAGGAGTTGTCATTGCCTGTCCTGTGCTGGGTACCTCACAATGCTTTGCTGTTGTAGTTCCTAACCTGGGCTGCTCTGATCCCAGCAGCCTATTGGCAACACACCAGTCACATTCTGGCTTCCACCAGCCTTGGTTGCTATTTATAGGGTGACACCCCCCCCAACACATTCCCAGACCCAGATTTTCACAGAAACGTGTTCTGCACTGTCCAGTCCTCTCCTGGACAGTTCATATATTAACGTTTGTTGTTCAGAGTCAATATTCAACAGTTTGCTACTGTTAACTGGAGTTACCAAAAAGTTCAGTTTAAGCACAGAACTAAATGGGTTTAGATTAAAAAATAAAACAAACTTATTAACAAAAGAAGGCAGGAATTCAAGTGAATTCCAGTATAAGAGATAAAGTTAGAAATGGTTACACACAAATAAAAAGTGAAAATATGCATCTAAAAGTCTATAAAAACTTAATCTAGGAAGTGTTGGTTCAAGTCTTTTGTTCAAGATGGCTTTCTCACCCACAGTCTTCCAGCAAGATCATGACTGACACTTTCCTTGGCCAGGATCTCTCCCAGAGGCCTTAAGGTGCTGGTACCTTTGTCATCTTAGGTGAAAGAGAAAGAACTTGGGGTTCTCTGCCCCTTTCTTTTATAGTCCAGTGAACCCTTGAAGTGGATTTTTCTGAAGCCTACCTCTCAAAGCAAAGTTTATTCAAACAGTAAAGGAGGTGACATGGAGTCTGGTGAAGGAGAATCCGTGATCTTTCTTCCCACCTGTGTTAGCTGAAATGCAGATTTTCTTTATTGCCTGATATTTCATCCCCCTGCTGTCTTGAGGACCCTGTTTTATTTATACATATATAATGTAAATTTGAGTAAATACTTATTCCCCTGTTTAGGATAGGCTTGTTTAACAATCTGTGCTGAGCCAGGGCTTTGTGGTTTTGAACATGCGCTAATAACATCATATAGGGAAATTCATAACTTTATATGTAAAGTTGCTACACACATTTCACCATGACATTATTGATCAGAGAGTTATTGGTTTTCAAATGATACCTCACAAGGCATATTTTGTACAAAGATTATTACAATGGTGCATAGGATGTGAATGCAGGAGTGCTTTCAGTTACATAGTTTTTGCACCTCCGTTGTCTTTACCCCCCTTCTGCCCCCCATCCTTTAACTATATGTTTTAGATGTTGTGATAATTTGATGCTGTTTTTATTGCTAGGCAAATATCTCTGTGGTTCCATATAGATGTGTGTGTATATATATGTACAAGCGTGTCTGTGTACACATGTGTGTGCAGTCCATATTCTTGCCTCTCAGCGTGTCTGGGAAATCCTTCTTACAATGGATTCTCCAAGTTTATGGTGCTCCCAGATTCCCTAGAGGCTACCAGAGGCATTTTGCCTCCAATATCTCTCCATCACTGGCTAGTGCTTCATAGAACTCACTCTAGATCAGGTTTCAGAGTAACAGCCGTGTTAGTCTGTATTCGCAAAAAGAAAAGGAGTACTTGTGGCACCTTAGAGACTAACCAATTTATTTTGGTTAGTCTCTAAGGTGCCACAAGCACTCTAGATCAGGATGACCAACCTTTTCAGCCTCCAGGCCAAACACATGATTTCACAACCATAATCTCTGAAGAAGAGTCACTGTCCTGTTCTGCTCCCTTTGTGCTGCTCAGGCACCATGGGGTGGAGTGAGGGAGTGAGGTTCTCAGCAGCATAGGTGTGTCAGAGCTACACCTCCCTCCACAAAGTCCCTGGCCCAGGATGCACTTTGGGAGTGGGGAGGGTTATATTAGGAGAGTTGCTGGTGTTTGCTTTGCTCCAGCTATCCCCAGCTTGGCTACCACCTTTGCTTCTCCTTCTTCCTCCTCAGCTATATTGTCCCCAAACTGTCCTTGACGGCAGTGTGGGGAGCAGAGCCATCCTTTGCCAGGCCTGCCCTAGACTCAGACAGAGCCAGCTGAGTTCCTATTCTCTCTCACTGAGGCTCTCACATTTCAGTGGGGAAGCAGATGATGGAGAAGCCGGATTTGCTCTCTCCTCCTTCCCCTGCAGTGCAGCAGGCAGTCTACAGGGGAGCTGCTGAGCAGAGAAAGGACAGAAGTTGCTCAGATCATACCCAGCTAACATCCAACCTGCTCCTGGAGCCACAGGGGAAGCAGGAGGAGGCAGCTGGAGTGGTGGTGCCCCGTACAGCCTCCCCATGCTAACAAGACTAATAAAAACACTTCAGTTTACATACCATAGGGAGAGAGCAAACTTTCAATTCAGAATCAAATGCATGTTTTCTTCTTAATCCGGTTGCCCTTGAGGGCCACAATTTGCATACACCTTCTCTACAGCACCAATGCCTGATATCAATGTAAGCGAGGGTAGTGCTGCAGGGAAGTTATATGATGCACCACTAGGGGAAAGTAGACTGAAACCACCACAGGGCCCTCTGGTGGTGGCAGCAGCCAGGCTGAATAGGAAGGGGGAAAAGATTGTGGGGAAGAGCACACTTGGAAGAGGAAAGACAATTCTCAGTATTGCCAGCCCCAGAGGTTCAAACATCATGAGTCAAACCACAAAAGATCATGAGATTTAAAATATATTTTGTAGTTGGTCTGCCATTTGATCTTTGAATCCCCCACACCCCAGCACGTGTGTGTGTATGTGTGTGGCAATTAGTGTTGCCAACTCTCTCAAATTTATTGAATAAGGTGATTTTGACAACCTACTGCAGAAACTCTTACCCCACACCTGCCTATTCCCTCCCCAGACATCAGTTCTGCACCCACATCAGTTCTACACCTCATCTGTTCTGTCCTCTTACCCCCCATCAATTTAGTTGCCCACCTGTTCTATCCCCCAGTCCCACCTCTGCTCCTCCTGCAGCTCTTCACCCCCTTTCCCCAGGCCTGAGAAGGGCTCCAGTGGGGTCCCCTCTTCCCCTTCCCAGGCTGGGCTCTGCAGGAATGGAGAGGGGAGGAAGCAGAGGATGACTCCTGCTACTCACAGGGGGGAGGGAGAAGCTGGGCAACCCTGAGTGGCTGGGTTCTCTGTTCCCTCCTGCCCTGTGTCAGAATAGTGTCAGCTCCTAGGGGGAGAGGGAGAAAGCTCTGCCTGTTTCTTTCAACTGCTCTACTTGGCTGCTCTTCCCCAAGAGATGAGGCAAGTGGGAAAGGCACCCACTCATAGCTCCCCCCTTGCAGGGCTGACATTGGTGAGAGGATTAAAGCTTCTCTACACTAGAGAATGGCTGCAGTCCCACCCAAACACGTGTGATTTGCAGAGAAATGGCAAGAGTTGGCAACACTGTATTATGCCCATCTATACTGTGCTTGTCATTTCAGTTGGATACAGTATTCCTCAATGCCTGCCCTAATGACTTGGGGTTTTTCTCTAGAAATGTCTATGATGTTTCAGTTATAGGCTAAATGATTCTTTAGTTTATTTAACAGTTTAGGTTTGTAAAGCAATTTGGAGCCTTTCAGGATGAAATACACCATATTGTAAATATAAATACATAAAAATATAAAATGTTGCTGCTTGTTAGAACATGAGAAACCCTTGAATCCAAGGCCAGTCCATTGAAGTTAGAACTATTGTTATAACTTGTAAAAGGGAAAGGATGTGAGAGAATTCTATAATGTAGAAAAGTTCTTCAGGAGCGTTGTGGTTTGATCAAGGCAATTCTAGTTTTCTACATTTACATTCAGATACTGTAAATCCTAGCTGCAGTTATCTGCATTCTTATTAACAGCTTGGTTTTAAAAAAGACAAAAGTGTGGGCAGTAAAGGATTATAGAACTGTGCATATAAGTCCCAGATACCTGTTTTTAGCAAAAGCTAGTTTAAAAAAACCCAAACCCTTTTGCCCTGTGGGAAGATGGGCTGGAATCTGGAAAGAGACAAATCGTATGAGCTGATGTGTGAAATGCAGAGCAAGATTAGGTGAAGTGATTGAGCTACAGAGGATTTAAAAAACAGTTTGTATTTTTGATTAACCAGACATGTCAAAGAAACTTTGACATAGAAACTTCATCAAGACATGATTATAGAGGAAGTTAACACACTAAAATAAGATTAATTTAGGCAGTATCAGTGTAACGCTCCTCTCACTGCAGTATCTGAGCACCTTACTGTTACCATGCAATGTTAAATACTTTTGTGTTTCACTCCAGAAATACCTGTTTCAGTTGTGGGTGAAGTGACACATTTTTGTATTTATATTCACAACACCTTTGCGGAATCTCCATTTGACAGATGGGAACTGAGGCATGAAGGATTAAGTAACTTGCCAAAAATCAAATGGGAAGTCTGTGGAAAAGCAAGGGGATTGAACATGGGCAGGGCCAGATGTAGGGGCTGGTGACCCAGGCAACTGCTTGGGGTGCTGGGGTTGGGGGGGTACTGGGCTCGGGATGCTGTTTTTGTTAGCAACAAAAGGAAAAACAGAATATTTTGAAGTAAAATGTTTCAGGTATTCCATATGTTGATTCATTTTTCACTAACCTCCTGGAATATTCTGGACCTTTGTAGAATCTCATGGAACCTTCCAGACCTTCTGAGAACTATATCTTCCGCGAACCTCCTAGAATGTTGTCAGCAATTACAACATATATAAGGGGCAGGCATCACCAGTCGGTCAGTGAGATATAAGAATGAAGTGAAATAAAGTGAGAGCCCAGCTGCGATATTGTAAATCTTGGTTTTTTGTGTAGTTGTGGAAGTGCACTTGTGTTTTAAGACTTGAAGAGTGTAAGTAGTGACTAATAAAGGACATATTTAATGAGACACCAGAGATATCTATTGAACCAGTATCTACACAACAGTATGAAAGAAAAACTGTTACTAATTTTGCCATACTTAACACATAATGTTTGATGACTTTGTAAGACTGCAGAACATAGACTTTTGCTCTTCCTAATACTGTCTGTTTTCCCCCCATAGAAAATTAAAGATGCCCCCGAAGAAGCTTTCAGGAGCTCAGTATAGGAAGCATAAAGCTTTTTTAAAATCTAGTTTGCAGAAGGGGTGAACTTGATGGGAAAATATCTGAAACAGAACGTCATAGACCGGGCTTTAGGCATTAGCGATCCTCCCATGCAGAAGAAATTGAGGAGTGAAGTTTAAATGATGGATGTCCTATTACTAAGGAATTAGCAAATTTACCTGCAGATAATGAATGGAAATGTGAGGAAAGTGATGGAGAATCATCCAGTTTTCCTGATGGCATAAAGGAAAGTGATGATAAAGAAGAATGTGGCTCACATGCAAAGGAGAGAAACAAAGAAGAATCAGCCTCACATGATGACAGAAACAGCAATGAAAAAAATTGCACACCACAAATTGATACATCAGATCCTGCTTTATGGCCAGTGATCCTAAACCAGTATTGATCGTACAATTTTGAATGGGCCAGGCAAAACTGAGGCTATGGTGCTTCCAGTAAATGAGCAGAAGTGACACTTCTCAAAGTCACACTGCGAAAGAGCGCTCAAGAATATGAGAAACTGAATCGGCATTGGCTAGTTTCCTCAAAATCAACCAACAAATTGTTCTCGTTTTGTTGGAAAATATTTGACAAGAATGCCAAATCGTTGCTTGTGCTTTCCAGATACAATTACTGGCAAAATTTAGCTGATGCTCTGAAGCAACATGAAAAGTCACCTGGCCATTTTAAGGCCTATTCCAAATGGATAGAGGTCGAGTCCAAGCTTAAGCTGAATAAATGCATAGACACAGAAAACCAGCACATTATTAATGTAGCAATCCAGCATTGGAGGAACATGCTTGAATGTCTGATCTCAATTATCCTCTTCCTTGCAAAGAAAATTTGGCATTCCAGGGCTTGTTGGATAAGTTGTTCACTGGCTATAACAGTAATTTCCTCGGTTTGTTAAAGCTCTGTTGGAAATACAATGTTGTCATGCATGAGCACCTGTGTCGAGTAATTCGCAAAGAAGCTATGGACCATTACTGCAGCAAAACAATTCAAAACAAATTGATTGACCTTATGGCAAGGAAGGTGCTTAATAACATATTGATGCGGCTCAGCGAAGCGAAGTACTCTGCCATAGTAATGGACTGCACTCCCGACATTAGTCACAGTGAAAACATTTCATTTACAGTAAGATTTGTTGACAACGAGGATGTAGCCAAGTAAAGGAACACTCGATCTGTTTCTGGTGTGTGGACAACTCTACTGGAAAAGGCCTAGTATAACACTTTATGAATGTCTTGAATGAGAATAAAATAAAGCTTCAGTACTGCCGTGGCCCAGGCTACGACAACAGCGAGAGCATGAAGGGAAGAAACAATGGCATCCAGGCAAGGATCCTTGCATTGAATCCAAGAGCTTTCTTTCTGCCTTCTGAATGCCATTCCCTCAAGCTGCTTGTGTCAGATGCAGCGTCATATACTTTAGATTCAGTATCTCTCTTTGGAGTATTGCAAAGGATATACATCCTGTTTGCAGCATCAACTACCAGGTGGGAGATCCTCATGAACAATGTTAGAAATCTGACCATGAAGCCGCAAAGTGACACTCGCTGGAAGAGCCACACTGACAGCATAAGGCCAGTGAAGTACCAAGTGACTGAGGTTTACGACACCCTGATGGAACTGGTGCAGTCGAGTAAAGTCAAGGCCAAAATCCTACACAAGGCACAAAGCTTGGCAAACCAGATCACTGACTTCAAATTTCTGGTCTCCATTGTGGTTTGGAATGCTATCCTGTTCCAAGTAAACATTGTAAACAAGGCATTACAAACTCAGTCGATAGCTATCGCAATCGCTACCGCTTTGATGAGAAGCTGCCTTCCTTTTCATTGTGGCCTACAGAAACAATGGATTTGAAGATGCCATCACTGCTGCCAGAGAAATGGCAGAAAACTTAGGAGCTGAGCCTGTCTTCAAGGAAACTTTGTATTCATTGGAAGAAGAGACAGTTTGGTTACCAGGGCAGAGATGAGGTGATGGGAAGCTCAGAATTAAAATTCAAGAGGGAGAGTTTTTGCTCGCTTGTTGACACTGCTTGTGTCCATCAAAGAAAAGGTTCAGACAAATGAAGCACCATGAAAAGACCTGGGTTTTTTTGTCTGACTTTAGTAAGCTGCTGGAGGACAGGAAAACACACTTGAGTAATTGTACGGGCCATCACTGTAACCTGACACATGGGGTATGTTTGGACGTAATGATAAAGATCTCTTTGTCGAATTGGACAACATCTGTTACATCTTGCCATCCTGGAAGCACTCTCCACTCCAAGTTTTCCAGTTCATTCATGATGCAGAACTGAAGGATGCTTTTCCTAATGTGTGGATAGCTTTAAGGATTGTTTCAGAGTAACAGCCGTGTTAGTCTGTATTCGCAAAAAGAAAAGGAGTACTTGTGGCACCTTAGAGACTAACCAATTTATTTGAGCATGAGCTTTCGTGAGCTACAGCTCACTTCATCGGATGCATACTGTGGAAACTGCAGCAGACTTTATATACACACAGAGAATATGAAACAATACCTCCTCCCACCCCATTGTCCTGCTGGTAATAGCTTATCTAAAGTGATCATCAAGTTGGGCCATTTCCAGCACAAATCCAGGTTTTTCCACGCTATGCATCTGATGAAGTGAGCTGTAGCTCACGAAAGCTCATGCTCAAATGCTATTACCAGCAGGATAGTGAGTTTGTGTGTGTGGTTTTTGGGAGGGGGGTGGAGGGTGAGAAAACCTGGATTTGTGCTGGAAATGGCCCAACTTGATGATCACTTTAGATAAGCTATTACCAGCAGGACAGTGGGGTGGGAGGAGGTATTGTTTCATATTCTCTGTGTGTATATAAAGTCTGCTGCAGTTTCCACGGTATGCATCCGATGAAGTGAGCTGTAGCTCACGAAAGCTCATGCTCAAATAAATTGGTTAGTCTTTAAGGTGCCACAAGTACTCCTTTTCTTTTTGAGGATTGTGTTCACACTGCCAGTCACAGTTGCGAGTGGTAAGCGCAACTTTTCAAAGTTCAGGCTCATTAAAACATATCTTCGATCAATGATGGCCAATGAGAGACTGACACCGCTTGCTATTTTATCCCTGGAAATTGCCATTGGCATTTGGATCTCTCTGACGCTGTGCTTCACTTTGCAAGGCCAAAGGCGAGAAAAGCGACCTTTTGAACTAAAGAACTAGGGTTAACATTCTAAGGGTGTCACCTACTGTCACACTATTTAACACTGATTCACCCAGTGTTGGTGCACAGTAAAATTTCTTGATGTTAGTACATTTCAGTTATTCTCAAAATTAAAAAGTTTCTATAAGCTTAGAGAAAACATCAATACGTACAGATTTACTGATCTGAGAGTGCAAATTTATCGTCTTCTCTGACAGGGATAAATATCATGCATGCAAATTGTGCATCAAAGGAGTAAAATGGGCTACAAATGTGTTAAAAATAAGCTATTCAAAAGTTTAACAAATGGAGGAGGGGGTGCCAAAGATGATCCTAGCATGGGGCACTTTTGATCTAGGGCCTGCCCTGAACATGGGTCTCCCGAGTCTGTATGTAGCACTCTAGTCAGTAGGCCATCCTCCTCCTTTTAAGGTAGGAGCAGGCAACCAAGCACCAAAACAAAACAGTTGTTCATGCTGTGATTTTTTTCCTGAGGTCTTTTAGCAGTTTTTGTGACATCTATTTTTTTCGTATTCCAGAACAGGGTAGCCAACACATTAAAAAGACACTAGGTTTTACTTTCAACTCATCCCACAAAAAAGAGTATCCGGCTTTCCTCTAAATCTTACCAGGTGGTCTTTTCTCTTCTCATATTTCACTAAAGAACACCTTGCTGGAAAGAAATCAAGTTTTGGTTTTTTTAACTAGAAGTGCCAGTATCACAATTAAGGCAGTGTGGTACTGGTAATTATATGATCAGTAATTATACAATAATGTTGCAGTGATTTTCTTGTATTGTTACATACATGAAGAAAATAGCTACTCATGTACCCATTAGATAGCTCTGTTTGAATGAAATGCCTTTGGCCAGGTATTTTCTCACCTCTTCAATGAAATTGTATTTGTCTGCCTTATCCTTGCTGATGAACTGATAAATACTTAACATATATTTCAACTTATGCTAAACAATCTGCACCTGGTATTTAGCTGTGACGCTCCAAGTATGTTTCCCAGACCTCAGGAAGAGCTCTGTGTACCTCAAAACCTTGTCTGTTTTGGCAACAGAAGTTGGTCCAATAAAGACGTTACTTCTCCCACCTTTTCTCTCTAGTATCCTGGGACTGACATGGCTACAACAACACTGTACACAAAAATGGATCCTGGAAATAAATTGTGATTCACCTGACTGGCCACTGGATGTCGTAATTGCCCATAAATGCCTCTGTAACATCATCAATCAGATAGTAAGAAGAATCTTGACTCTTAGCAAATGTAGCTTGAAAAGGACATTTTTTAAAAGAGATTGCTACATCCCTCTTAAAAACTACTAGGCTAAGTCCAAAATGTTGAGCCTCTGATGAAAAGAGCAGTAAATATAGGGAAGTGTTACTGAATATCTGCAGAGAGTGACATCTAATTACCCTTTAATAAGACTGATAGTGACTGCAGTGCAGGGCATAAACTGAGGTGATTCTGAGGCCTATTAGGGGAGCAAAAAAATACAGGGCTAAGCTGCTCTGAGGACAGCAAAGGGAGAAAGCCTTGGCTCAGATCCCGAGCTGTGATCTGGCCTTTATGTTCAACTCTGACAGTGTCAATGGAGCAAAGAACAGTCAGTTCTCCCTAGCCAGGCCTTCCACAAGCATGGGGGAGTCTCAGCCAGCTCCTGCGCCAACCCTCTGTAGCCCCCAGTTTAGGGAGTGTGCTAGGGAGAGAGTGGCTGGAGCATGCTGCTCTGGCAATCCAAGGCTGTCAAACAGCTCCTTGGATCAGGTGGTTTCAGCTGGCTCCTTATCATTCCCTGTCTCATCTTCTGCAGCTGGACATAGCTCAGTAACTATCCCCAAGAGTTTGTTAGCAATTTACAACATTCTGGTAATGATGCAGTTTAATTCTGACAAGCTTGGTTTCCCACAGAAACACATAGCATATCATTCTTACATTAAAAAAATAAGCATAGAATACACACATGTAACTTCCCCTCTGGGGGAGGTTCAGGAGGCAATGTGTTGCAATGAACTGGACAGACAACAGTCATCTTGGTTATGTTATTTAACTTTGGGAGGTACTGATATACTGTGCTGAAGGGTGGGGTATAAAATGTGTTTGTTTTTAAAGATATTCATATTAGATCATGTCTGATCCTGTCCTTATATTTTTAAAGGGGTTGCATATAAAGCCACATTTTCAGCAATTAAAAGTGATTGTGAAATATTTATATTACAGGGATTCTCCTGGATGTCTTCATGAACTAGAAAAAGTGGAATAATCCCTGTATACTGGGTAAAGCTTAGAAACAGGGATGGGAAATCAAATCAGAAAAGATGTTTTAGGCCCCAATCCTGCAACTGGATCTGTGCAGGCAGGTCCCAATGCCTATACAGAGCCCTATTCACTTCTGGGCAGCTCCACACAGGTTCAGGGATCCACCCATGTAGATCGGATTGCACAGTCAAAGCCTTCAGAAACTGGGGGGAAGTGAGTGGCAGCTGAATTAATGTGCATAAATATCTAGCTGCCTTTCTCTGTTTTTATTTTGTTGGCTAAACAAGAATGACTGTCTGGTACATACAAGGCACCTTATTTCTAATCTACTTAGTCTAGCTTCAATTTGGACTTTGGTATGCCATTGGACCTTGTTATGCCTTTGTCTGAGTGTATGTGGTTTTTTTCTATTGTTGGTTTTGATTCTTCTAGATTTTAAGGCTAGAAGGGACCATTGTGATCATCTAGTCTTACCTCATCAATAACACTGGCTATAAAGTTTCACCAAGTGATTTCTGTGGGAAGCCCATACTTTCTGGTAACATAAGAACGGCCATACTGAGTCAACCAAAGGTCCAACTAGCCCATTATCCTGTCTTCTGAAAGTGGCCAATGTCAGGTTCCCCAGAGGGAATGAACAGAACAGGTAATCATCAAATGATCTATTCCCTGTTGTTCATTCCCAGCTTCTGGCAAACAAAGGCTGGGGACACCATCCCTGCTCATCCTGGCTAATAGCCATTGATGGACCTTATCCTCCATAAAAAGAAAAGGAGTACTTGTGGCACCTTAGAGACTAACCAATTTATTTGAGCATGAGCTTTCGTGAGCTACAGCTCACTTCATCGGATGACAGTGGGGTGGGAGGAGGTATTGTTTCATATTCTCTGTGTATATATAAAGTCTGCTGCAGTTTCCACGGTATGCATCCGATGAAGTGAGCTGTAGCTCACGAAAGCTCATGCTCAAATAAATTGGTTAGTCTCTAAGGTGCCACAAGTACTCCTTTTCTTTTTGCGAATACAGACTAACACGGCTGTTACTCTGAAACTTATCCTCCATGAATTTATCTAGTTCTTTTTGAACATGTCTTTTAGAAAGAGATCCAGTCTTGATTTAAACACTTCTAATGCCGGGGAATCCACCACATCTCCAAGTAAATTATTCCAATATTTAATTACCCTCACTGTTAAAAATGGGCACCTTATTTCTAATCTAATTAGTCTAGCTTCAATTTGGACTTTGGTATGCCATTGAACCTTGTTATGCCTTTGTCTGCTTGGTTAAAGAGACCTCTACTATCAGAAATCTCTGCATGCAGGTGCTTGTAGACCCTGATCAAGTCGCCTAACCCTCTCTTTGTTAAGCGTAATAAATTGATCTTCTGTAGTCTCTCACTGTAAGGTGGGTTTTCCAGAACTTGACTCATTCTTGTAGCTTCTTGGAAGATATATACCAGAAGAGAACACCATATTCTACTAACAGTCTCAGCAATGCTATATATAGTGCTAGTAACCCCTCCCTACTCTCATTCAAAATGTCCATGTTGATGCTTTCAAGTATTAGCCCTCTTAGCCAAGCATTGTACCAGAGGCTCACATTCAGCTGATTATCCACAATGACTCCTTTTCAGATCATTGTTTCCAAGGATATAGTCTTGAGGGTATGACATAAATTCTTTGTTCTTTGGTGTATGACTTTTCTTATAAAACTAAAGTTGAACAGAGATGCTGTGACTTAAATAATTCTATTTCCTCACAGTGACCAAGGTTCTCAAGTAGGCCTTCCCTATGGACTGTTATGAAATAAATGCATTAGGAGTGTCACGTAAGAAAAGGAGGTGGCATATAATCAAAAGTCTTTTAAGACATATCCTTTGCCCTTGTAGTTATTCCTTTATAGTAGCTCTGAGTCTCTTATGATTTTCATGTGAACCTTCCAGTCCTCCTTACCCAAAAAGTAGTAATAATAAATAATACCTTGTGTTTATATATCTTGCCTTTCAGCTCCTCTCTTGCCAGTTCGTGTCATATTTGATGTTTTTCTTAAAGCCCCAGCTCCTGAAGTTCTGTGATTTTGTGAGAATCTCAGCTTTCAGGATATTATTAAACTTTATTTCTAGCCCTTGTGATAGTGAAGAAAAGCTTGAAAATGAACTGCCTAAACACTCAAATAGCAGAAGATATAAAAATGACCCCATATTTTTTTTTCATAATTTTTGAATGCTTGGGGTTGGAGCTTCTTCTGAGAAGCCCCCTTCTCCAGTCCTCATTTTGTTCCTATGTTGCTTGCTCCTATGTTTGTTCCTTGTTGTTCCTACTTGCTGCTGCTGCTTCCTCCCTAGGGCTCAAGCCCCATGTGCAATAGTGGTCTCTAGTGGCTGTGGGAGAATGAGGCTCTTCATGTTTCAGATGGATGTGTCAGACTCCAGCTCAGATAGGGGTAGGCATGTCAGAGCTGACAGATGTGTCAGGCATCTCATGTGACACCCACACTTGGCAACTCTGTCTTTGGTGAAGGAGCTGTATCTTTCAAAGAGTCTGTACTGCACCTAAACATTTCAGGTGCTATATAAATAATACATGAAAAGCATATAGATAAATATTGTTATTATGCGTATTTAGAAAGGGAAGGTATTAGAGCTGAGCATGCAATGTTAAATTTAGCCTTTTCTTATTTTGGGTACTTAAACATTCAGTCGTCATGCTCTTTCAATAATTTTTTGAGGGACTTGTTTAGAACTTCTGAGTATCAGTGCTGTGTGAGGACCACCACACACTTGGGGCCGAGGCACTGGGGTTTATTAATCCAAATCTTTATTTGAACCAAAACATGGCTTTGCATTTTTACAATTATCATAAAAGCACAATAAGTGACTAATATATGGAAACAGATACTGCTCAATTACCTTCTTCTAGAGCGGAGGTGGGCAAACTATGGCTCATGGGCCACATCCGGCCCACGGGACCATTATGCCCGGCCCCTGCGCCCCCGGCCCCTCCCCTGCTGTCCCTCCTCCCCTGCAGTCACGCCACCATGCAAGCAGCGCTCTGGGCTGTGGGGCTGCCTGCTCATGCAGGGCAGCGCAGCAGAGTGTCTGGCTCCGGCTGGGCGGCGCAGCGGCCAGACATGCTGCTCTGAGCGGCATAGTAAGGGGGCCAGGACTGGGGCCAGGGCCGGGGGGGTTGGATAAGGGGCAGTGGGTTCTTGGGGGGCAGTCAGGGGACAGGGGGTGGTTGGATGGGGCGGAGGTTCTGCAGGGGGCAGTCAGGAGATGGGGAGCGGGGGGCGTTAGACAGGGGGTGGGATCCCGGGGGCGGTTAGGGGACAAGGAGCGGGGGGGGGGGTTGGATGGGTCAGAGGTTTTGAAGGGGACAGGCAAGGGGCGGGAAGTAGGAGGGGGTGGATAGGGGTAGGGGCCAGGCTGTTTGGAGAGGCACAGCCTTCCCTACCCAGCCCTCCATATAGTTTCGCACCCCATGTGGCCCTAGGGCCAAAAAGTTTGCCCACCCCTATCCTAGAGTGTAGGCAGGTCACGATAGTCTTCTCTTATGAGGCTCTGATTATCTCCTTACATTCTAGCATATTTATATCTTTCCACATGATCTGACCATCCAATCAACATTAAGCATTCTTTTACATTACCTGTACAATACACATACGCAGGCTTCAGTTTCCATAATTTTTGCTGTCCAAGCTATTTTCATGTCATCCTGGCTTTCCAGTTAGTTTTATTTCCATCACACTCTGACTATACCAGCTCATTCAATACAAGGACTTTCCTGTTTTTCCCAATATAGGGACTTATTATCATTTTTGTCTATTTAATGTACTGATTAATTTCCTCTCATTTATGTTGTTCAACATAGAACATTCCATTTACAAAACATCATCTTTGTCTGACCCAGCAGCTGTAAGCATTATTAAGCTAGTCCATATAAGGATGAATTTAGCAAGCAACACGCATGTCAAAGAAAGACTAAGCCAAAACCAGTTAGCCTAGCAGAAGTATTACCCAGGCCTGTCCAAACTCATTCACTATATAGTATATGAAAATGTCATAAGTCTAGGTCAACATCAGGGCTATTGTAAGGCAAGGAAATGGCTATAGTGGAAAAGGATTTAACTGAAATGTATGGTATGTTACACATTTTAATCATGCAACTCTGCTAAATAACATTCAGTATTAGCTAAACAATCTGAAAAGCATTTTTGGCTGAAAATGTATCTCCATATTTGCAGCTCTCAATGCCAATGGGATTAAAAGCATATGCGTAAATGTGGAGTGCTTTCCTGTATTTGGGTCCTATACGAGTCAGTGTTAATTTTTTTCAGTATATTTTGACCTCTATTTTGCAAACAGATTTTGGTTTTTTTGAATTATATATCTTTGTCCAGTTATATTTGTTAATAGCAGTTGGTTTCTTGGCAGAGAAAGTGTTTTGATTGTGTTGCCCCTTTGGCCAAACAGTTGCAGAAATCTAGGGTGCAATAGGGTAGTTTCATCTGAATGAAAAATTGGTGACAGGGGGTCAGGGTATTTTGTTAGTGTAATCTGTTTATTAACAATAGGTAAACAAGGTCCTACTTCCCTAAACAGCAAGCAGTAGGAACAAAGAAATCTCAAATCAGGCACATCAGCCCTGTTCCAAGAAGCAGCTGTCTATTTACCTCCGCTTCTCGCCAGGGCACCACGAACAGTCCAGCTTGCTCACCACCACAGTTTGACATGCAGCCTCATGCCAATCCCCAGCTAAATTCCATCTAAGGCTATTAAGCGCTGCGGGAGAGGTGCCCCTCCCCCGACCAGGCCCCACAGGAGCTGCTGCAGCTGTGGAAAAGCACCCAGCCCCCACCCAGCCCCGCCCCATTGGAGGGCTTCTCCCGTCAACATAGCTACCATCTTTCGGGAACGTGGAGTACCTATGTCAACAGAAGAAGCCCTCCCGTCGGCGTAGGTAGTCTTCACAAAGCACTACAGTGGTGCAGCTGCACTGCTGTAGGGCTGTAAGTGTAAAAGCCCTAAGCAAGCACTTATATTCTTAAGGTAAAAGCATTACAGAGAAAAAAACATATAAAAACCCTCAAAGTTCCTATGCACATACTAAAAGTTTACCAGAGGTCACTCATCAGTCTAGGAGGTTAAAGTCCTTCCAACCCTTTCACAAGGGTTGGGGCTCCTCTTGGGCAGAAAGTTCTGTCCATTTGCTGGATCAGAAAGAAGGCCCTGAGTCCGTTTATATTAAGCCTTTTATGCCAAAAAGCCTTTTGTCTTCCTAGTTTCTGGAAACCCAGTTTGAACCAGTATCTGCAAACCTCACCCAGCTGTGGTACCTCTATGGAAGTGTGAGTGATCCATCTTAATCACCCCACCCCATGTTTTCGTTCTGGAAGATGGAACATACCATTCCTGGCCCACAGTGACACATACACTTAATATGGTATATTTCCCCAAGGATATTGAATGTGGTTGCAATATTTGTCACACCCTGTTAACTTCACACTTCTCTGCTGGCTGCATAGGCTTGCCTCCTAGCTTTGGTCATCATCCCCCTTGTTTGTGTCTAGCTATTTTAGACCAGCCTTAGGTCTGTTCTATGTTAGAAAAAAAAATTATGGTACAGATTAGCATCTTTTGGCACAACAATAATTTTTCAAATTCTTGGATGTGAAAGCTTTAGAAAGATATTTTTAATTAAAAATCAAATAAATAAATAGCCCAGGAATTAAAATCAAGTGCTAACTTTAATCATAAGCTAGAATAGGAATCGGATTTCTGAAGATAGGCAGGGTTCATTTATGTTCACCTGACAGATCTGAGCAATTGATGTTCAGTTTTTTGAACATACACAGATGCTTATTCAAATAATGATTTCTGGGTTAGAAGACATATGTACATTCATTGTTGTGTGACAGGTCTAACAAAACATTTCTCCACCTGGAGAATGTAAATAAAGTGTTCAGATTCCAAAGGGTGCTATTTGCATAGAGTGCTTTATAGAGTGGAGAAATAAATAGCTGATAATGGATGTGATTATGAATGAAAAATATGCAAGAGGAATGAGTGTTCATGTTTTTGAGAGATGAAAGGGTATGTCTGCATTGGTGGGGATCTTTTTGGTCTGGCATTCATCATGTTATCTGTGAATATTTTCAACTGCCCTTGATACGGTGTCATCAGTTGTTCAGATAGAATACCTTAGTGGTGAGGGATAGTACTTTACTGGTGCTGCACAAGCTCTGAGTGATACCATTAGCATATGTGAAAGAAGACAGTACTGCATAGGTTGGTGTTAATATGGTAATACAGGTGTGTGCTTTGCGACAAATGTGCCCTAACTCAGGATTTATAGATTTAAGATCAACGTAGTTTGATTTATTTTAAAAATATAAAGAAATAATAGGAATCACAAAGACAGGCAACGAAACAGAGAAACCAAACCCTATTCCCAGGCATAGGTTTAAGAATAAGGGCTCAGCATGGGAAACTAAAAGAACAGGAACCCAATGTGTGGTTTTGGAGGAGTGGGGGTGGCAGAGAAGGGACATCAGGAAAGGCAGATGGGGAGCTAGCGGACTAGGAACAGCAATCACAGCTGCCAAAGAGGTGGGCTGCTGTAGCTATAGGCCTCTCCTTTCAGCCTGGACTACAGACTGTGCCCCTCTTCCCTCTCCCCGCCCTCCAGACAATGTGGGGGCCCTAGGCTGGGGCGGGGAGGAGACACATGGGGAGGTCATGTGTCCTCCCCTTTAGCTGGTGCCCAGGGGGCACCAGTCACCATGGCTCTGAGCCATCGAGTAGCTTAGGGAAGGGGCTGAAGGCCTAGAAGAGTGATTCAGCTGGGACAGCTGTTGAAGGGTCTCCATACCAGAGCAAGGACAATTTGAGGAAGAGCCCAGAAGGAGCTGAGAGACCGTTTGGGAAGGAAGCCCAGGAGAGGCTAGAACAAACGAGGAAACTGTGATAGGCCCTGTTGGACTTGTACCCCAGAAGGGGTTTTTTTGGTTCACATACAAATTGTATGTGACTTGGCCAGAGGGCTGAGTCACTGAAGATCCACCTGACGAGGGCAGTAGTCAGTGGGATGCACCCTGAGCAGTGCAAAGCTGAAAAAAGAGCAGGTGCACACGCACACATAGCTGATAGAGCAAGGGTTCTCAAACTGGGGGTCGTGACCCCTCAGAGGGTCGCAAGGTTATTACATAGGGGTCGCAAGCTGTCAGCCTCCACCCCAAACCCCACTTCGCCTCCAGCATTTATAATAGTGTTAAATATTTTTAAAAGTGCTTCTAATTTATAAGGGGGGCCCACAATCAGAGGCTTGCTGTGCGAAACGGGTCACCAGTACAAAATTTTGAGAACCACTGTGATAGAGGGTACTCACAAGAGGCAAGTGGGCCCCACTACAAGCTGTTTCTATGATATCAGACCTGTAAGGTAAATAGATATATAGTGGCAAGGCACCGCCTCCGTCTTGACAGACTTAGCACTTCCCCCTCTGGCAGCGGCAGGGCCTCGATCAGGTTGCCAATTTTCTAATCACACAAAATTGAACACCCCTGCCCTGCCCCTTCTCTGAGGCCCTGTCATAAATATAAAGGGAAGGGTAAACACCTTTAAATCCCTCCTGGCCAGAGGAAAAACCCTTTCACCTGTAAAGGGTTAAGAAGCTAAGAGAACCTCGCTGGCACCTGACCCAAATGACCAATGAGGAGGCCAGATACTTTGAAAGCTGGAGGGGCCGGGGGGGGGAAACAAAGGGTCCTCTCTGTCTGTGTGATGCTTTTGCCAGGACCAGAGCAGGAATGCAGGTCAGAACTCCTGTAAAGACTTAGTAAGCAATCTAGTTAGATATGCGTTAGATTCTGTTTTGTTTAAATAGCTGATAAAATAATTTGTGGTGAATGGAAAGTATATTCCTGTTTTTGTGTCTTTTTGTAACTTAAGGTTTTGCCTAGAGGGATTCTCTATGTTTTGAATCTGATTACCGTGTAAGGTATTTACCATCCTGATTTTACAGAGGTGATAGTTTTACTTTAATTAAAATTCTTCTTTTAAGAACCTGATTGCTTTTTCATTGTTCTTAAGATCCAAGGGTTTGGGTCTGTGTTCACCTATGCAAAGTGGTGAGGATTTTTATCAAGCCTTCTCCAGGAAAGGGGGTGTAGTGCTTGGGGGGATTTTTTTTGGGGGGGGAGACATTTCCAAGTGGGCACTTCCCATTATTTTTGTTAGACACTTTGGTGGTGGCAGCTTAAAGGTTCAAGGACAAAAGGTAAAAGTTTGTACCTTGGGGAAGTTTTAACCGAAGCTGGTAAGAATAAACTTAGGGGGTCTTTCATGCAGGTACCCACATCCGTACCCTAGAGTTCAGAGTGGGGAAGGAACCTTGACAGGCCCCGTCCCCACTCGCTCCATCCCCTCTTCCTCTGTCACTGATTCTCCTCCACCCTCACTCACTTTCACCAGGCTGGGGCAGGGGATTGGGGTGCAGGAGGGAGTGAGGGCTCTGGCTGGGGGTGTGGGCTCTAGGGTGGGGCCAGGGATGAGGGGTTTGGGGTGTGAAAGAGGGCTCTGGGCTGGGAGGGTGAGCGCTCTGGCTGGGGTGGGGCTGGGGATGAGGGGTTTGGGATGCAGGAAGGGGCTGCGGGATGGGGCAAGATGTTGGAGGGGTTGCAGGCTCCTGGAGGGAGTTTGAGTCTGGGAGGGAACTCTAGGGTGGGGTAGAGGGTTGGGGTGCCTGGAGGGGATTTGGGGTCCCGGCGGCACTAACTGCAGCTCCCAGGAAGCGGGCACCAGGTCCCTGAAACCCCCAGGCACATGGGCAGCCAGGAAGGCTCCGCACGCTGCCCTCGCGCCTGCAGACGCCACCCCCGCAGCTCCCATTGGTTGCAGTTCCCGGCCAATGAAAGTTGCAGAGCCGGCACTAGGGGTAGGGGCAGCACCTCCCTGGCCACCCATGCACCTAGGGGCCACAGGGACCTGGCGGCCACTTCTGCATGGAGCTAGAGCAGGAAGGGAGCCTGCCTTAGCCCTGGGCCCCTGCTGTGCTGCCTACCAGACTTTTAACAGCCAGAATCCCTTTTCGACTGGGCATTCTGGTCGAAAACTGGACATCTAGCAACACTTGGCCCCAGGTAAGTCAGCCCCCCTCTGGACAGTGTTTGTCTTCCCCCTTTGTGTTTATTTATCAGTATTTTCAAGATAGGCCTCAGGGCAGGCCCAAGGAGTACTCCTCCAGCAAACAAAAAGAAATTGATTTACAAACACAAAACAAAGGGTGATACCTTTCCCTGCCCCATCACTGCGCGGGTAGTGTGTTATCCTGTAGTTGGTCCTGGGGTGTCAGTCCTTCCCCCAGGCACTGAGCTTTGGATGTTTCCTCTGTAAGGAGGAAAGCAGCCTTTCTCCCTGCAGCAGCTTGTTTCTCTCACCAGAGGAGGGGTTTTTAAAGGTCTCAGGCAGCCCTTAATTGGAGTCAGGTGTCCCTAGTTAACCTGAGGTGAACCTTCTCACCTTATAGGAAAAAGGGCCACCACCCTCTTGCAGCTGCCCAGCCAGACTTTGTCTATATATGTATATGTGTGCATCTTATATAGATATATGTGTGTATTTATAAACAAAAATAGGAAATGTTTAAGCATGTAGATATTTTTAACACAGGAGTCTCTGCCTTTTATTGTCCCTTACTATGGCCCAGTGTTTTGCATGTCTCTATATATACATCTTTCCCAATCCTCTACACCAGTGAGGTAGCCCGCACTGCCGTACACGGCCTATCAGGGTAATCCACTGGCGGGCTGCAAGACAGTTTGTTTACACTGACTGTCTGCAGGCATGGCCACACGCAGCTCCCAGTGGCTACTGTTCGCTGTTCCCGGCCAATGGGAGCTGTGGGAAGCAACGCAGGCTGCAGGGACGTGCTAACCACTGCTTCCCACAGCTCCCATTGGCCGGAAACAGAGAACCGCGGTCACTAGGAACTGCGGCAGCCATGCCTGCAGATGGTCAATGTAAATAAACTGTCTCGCGGCCCGCTAGTGGATTACCCTGATGGGCCGCGTGTGGGCCACAGGTTGCCCACCACTGCTATTTTGGGTCCTCCATTCTTCCTAGCCCCTTCCACCTCTCACCATACTTCCCTCAATCTTTCCCCCAACCATTCCAGGACCAGGTACATGTGAAAACAGGTAAAAAAAAGACACACACATTGGCATTCTGCTACTTTAAAGTGTGGGCTCATCTGTGCATAATATTTCTCCACCCCAGCCTAATGCATAGCAAATCAGAATAGGGACTTTATTCAGCAAGGTCCAGCACCTCCTTCCCCTCCAACAAGCAATAAAGAGATTCTTTAATTTACAAAGTGTCTTAAAAATATAAAGCACTTCATTATACCAGTCCCTCTTTGCTACCTTATTGAGTGACAATAGTTGGACTTGCACTTGTAAGCAGGGCTCCATCTTCGTATGCAGTAGTCTTCTTCCTTATATTTTTAAAACACTTTGTAAATTAAAGAGTTTCTTTTTCTTGTGGCTGAAACAAGCAGACACTCTTTATTCAATAAAAGTATGCATCTAGGAACAAAGAATGTAGGCCATACTGACAGGATGGGAAAGCAGTGACTCTGAAAAAGATTTGGGGGTCATGGTTGTAATCAGCTGAACATGAGCTCCTACTGTGATGCTCTGGCCAAAAGGGCTAATGTGATCCTTGAATGCATAAACAGGGGAATCTTGAGTAGGAAAAGAGAGGCTGTGTCCAGTTCTAGAGCCCACAATTCAAAAAGGATGTTGATAAATTGAAGAGGGTTCAGAGAAGATCCACGAGAATGATTAAGGATTAGAAAACATGCCTTATAGTAACATAGTCACAGGGAGCGCAATCTATTTAGCTTAATAAAAAGAAGGTTAAGGGTGACTTGATTACAGTCGATAAGTATCTACTGGGGGAAAAAATGTTTAATGACTGACTCTTCAGTCTAGCAGAGAAAGGAATAACGTGATCAATAGCTGGAAGCTGAAACTAGACAAAGTCCGATGGGAAATAATATAAAAATAATAAAAAAACATATTAACAGAGTAATTAACCATTGGAACAATTTACGAAGGGTCATGGTGTAGTCTCCATCACTGGCAATTTTTAAATCAAAACTAGAAGTTTTTCTAAAATCTGCTCTAGGAATTCTTTTGAGGAAGTTCTATGGTTTATGTTACACAGGCGAGCATATTAGATGTTCACAATTTCTCTTTTGGCCTCAGAATCTATGAATGACTCCTTAGTTGATACCTTCTCTACTTACCTTAGTATGTGGGATATCACAAGCCAGTCTTAAATTTTTATTATGTTTTTCCCTCACTGATTCCTCCCCACCTGTCCAACCTACCTCTTTTCCCATCCCCATACAGCAAAAATACCCAAACAGCAAATTTAAGAGTCACTTTTCCTCAGCGAGGCAAAGAAATCAAATATAGGGTTTTTTAAGCCAGGCCATTTTGAAGATAATGAGCTGAAAGATGTGAAAATTTTCAAATGTGAGTTTCAGGTAACTTCAAAACTCCATGTTTGATTTTTATCAGACTTCCCAGAACAACACTATTTTGGGAGGAGATACAACATGCACAATTTTAGGAAAATTGGTTGATAATGAATGTCTGTTTCATCTTTATGTATAGAATAGTCTCCATCCTTTCTCCTTCACTCTTGGTGGTGCTGTTTCAGACAATGGACAGGGTTACTGAAGGAGGTGACTTACGTCCCTGTACTTGTCCTGATACTCTTTCGCCTGTTCAAAGCAGGCAGTTACAAACCAGCCCACAGGGCGGAGATTTAAAACCTTTCCAGAGCAAGTAATACGGCCTTTCTAGGTAGTTTTGGTCTTCTTGTGTAGATAGACTACACTATTGACAATCAGAGGCTACCTTTTGTGTTAGACTGCAGTGACTGTCCTTCATGCAGCCATTCTAGTTCTAATACTGTTGTCCCTCAGTTGCCTCCATCTTCCTCCTTCATGGACGCCCTCTAGCCCTAGGGGAGATAAAATCACTGGAAGAACAGACAAATGTGTGTATGATGGACAGTGGTTATAAGAGGAGAGAAAATGGTTAATTGAATCTGATGACATTTAGGGAATGGTGTAAGGCTCTGTCTTGGGTTAAGTGTTTGATGGGATATGCAGAGCAGTACTTGTTTTGTTTTGGGATGGCTATCTTACTGTGCATTGGAAAAGAGGTAAAAATGATGGTTTTCATTGTTTTATATATGCATTCTATTTTATAAAATCAAAATATAGCTAAATAAAATAAATGTCTTAAATCCTCCTTACCTTCTTCCCTATAAAGAAACAACAATAAGATTTCCATGTGTACTGTGTATTTGTCATTCTACGGCACTGTAATCTTTACACCTTGTTGTACAAGTAGGGATCATGTGTCAGTGAGTTGAGTGCCATGACGAATTTGGAAGCCCATAGCTCTGCAGTGTCTTCTGTGTGGTTTTAATTAACTTGTTCTTTCAGAGAATTTACAATAGTTGTGACCAACTAATTTCTACCCAAGCTTTTTTAGCACTTGACTGCCATCGTCTTGGTTTACAATACCGGTCAGAAATCCTTTTTATTCTCTAGGTTTTGGGGAACTTGAATAGGAGAAATATCAGGTAACTACTTAAGGGTGAAATAATATTTAACTGAAGTCCTAGCTGAGAACAAATCCCATTGTGCTACGTATGGTACCCATCCACAGTGATAGACAGTCCTTGCCCTGAAGACTTTACCGGCAAAGTATGGGAGAAAGCAAATATTATTATCCCAATTTAATGTTGAGGAGCTGACACAGAGAAAGATCAAGTGACTTGCCCGGGTGTCACAGAAAGTCTGTGGCAGAGCAAGGAATGGAACTTAGGTCATCTGAATCCCAGGCCAATCCATTGACCACAAACCATCCTTCCATTATAACGTCATGCTAACAAAGTTAAGACAAACCAATCTGACTTCTTCTACTGGATGATATTTTTTTGGTTATTAATAGTTGCTTCTCTTAGAGGATCAGCAGCCAGAGAGGGCCAGGACATTTCCCAGTATTGTTAATATTGGACGTTCATTATGGGTGTCCCCTTTAGTAATGAAGAGTCCAGAAAACTTTCCCAGTTCCTATATTGTATTGTATATAGACAGTAGCACAGCTTTTATTTGTCATTTGACAATTCACTTTTAGTGAAAAGGTTCCCAAAGGGTTGCATTCACTCCTCCAGCAGAGGGTACTATTTCATTTTGTGACAAAATGAAATTTGGAAACAGGATGGCTTTTTCATGAATAGTGAGTGCCCCAATGCTGCAACTACACATGTGCAGCTACTCGAACAATTTGTTAACTATTTATTGTAAACCATTTTTATTTACCAATTTTTCTTTCAATAAATTGTCTATGAACAACTTGTGATCAATATGAACCTATTTGCTATTCAACATTGTTCAAATAGTTTTTCTGGATGTAACTGAGATATACATGGTTCATAGCAGGAATTCAGTTGGTTATTTGATTTGATTTTTTTATAGTTAACCATCTTTGTGAGTTTTCAATTAAGTCATGTACTATTGTTCCTTTTTCCTGATTGGATGATTGAGCCTTTGTTAAATTACTTCCACCCAAATTTCATTTTGTCACAAAATGAATGTTATTCTTTTACTTAAACAGATCTTGCCTAATGGTTCAAAATTCACTGTTGATGAACATTCCCCTGACCAAAACTTTAGTTGTGCAAACATTTGCAAAAAGGAAATTTTTAAAAAGTGTAGGAACAGTCCAAGTACTATTTGCAAACAGATTTTTATGGTATTCAACCAGCTCTATACTCACATCAGCCTTTTTAATGGGTTTAGTTTTAGTTTATCTTAGTTTGACTGTTCCTTATTGCATACGCAGCTCGCAGCATAGCACCAGCTCAGCATTATGATGATTAGGTGCTTCTTAAGTTGTGTGTGTTCTGCCTAAATATGCTTTTGAAAGGTTAAGTAACCGAACCTGTCTGGACAATAAAACCCACTAATCATAAACCAGTTTTGTGGTGGTGAAGTGAGCCATACACTCATGTTGAAATATCTACTTATTTACAACAAACTTTACACAAGCAAATCATTATATAAATTATCCCACACTTGTGTGTACACACATGCAAATTCAGTTTTAGTATAGATCATTAACATTTATCACATAGTCAAATACAGCTTATTTCCATGGTACAGTACGAAGCCAGGTAGCCAGGTGTTATCCTGTGTTAGATACAGGGCCAGCTTTAGACTCACTGGGGCACAGACCACCCTGCCGCCCTTACCTGCTCACATATTGGATTTCTCCAATGTTTCTGAAGCCAAAGCCAAAGCTCCACCATGTGGGCCTGAAGCCCAAGCTCAAGCAGGTCCCTTGTAGCATGGGGCCCCAGGCAATTGCCCTGTTTGCTACCCCCAATGCCGGCCCGGGTTAAATATACATAAAAAAACAAGAAGAAATTTGGCTTGGAACCAACAATAAAACTTTAATCACATCCAAGTTAGCAGAAAAATATATCTGAAAAGTCAATGTTTATTGCTTAGCCAATTATATCACCAAAACCTAACCCTTTTGAAAATTATATTTAAAAAAGTGTTTATATTATGAATAAGCTTAATGTGTATGATGCTAGATTTATATATGGTCAGCTTCTGTTGTTTATTTCATACTATTAAAGGAAAAATAAAAGTATATATTAAATCCCTTACATTGGATAGTGTTTTTAAGCAGAACATCTCTAATACCATTACTATTTAAAACAATTAAATTATACGTCAGGTATTAATTTTCTGCCTATGTATTGGGTATATAATCTGCTGTTTGTATTCCAGTAATGCCTAGAGCAGAGGTGAACAAACTATAGCCCGCGGGCCACATCTGGCCTACGGGACCGTCCTGCCTGGCCTTTGAGCTCCCGGCCAGGGAGGCTAGCCCCCAGCCCTGCCACGCCTCCATCGCTCTTGCCTGCCACTCCTGCCAGGCCGCATGGGCGGCGTGGCTGGCTCCGGTGGGGCTGCAAGCTCCTGCTGCTCTGAGCAGCACGGTAAGGGGGCGGGTAGTGGGGGGGTTGGATATGGGGCAGGGAGTCCCAGGGGTCAGTCAGAGAGCAGGGGGCAGTTGGATGGGGCGGAGGTTCTGGGGGCGGGGCAGTCAGGGGACGGGAAGCAGGGGCAGTTTGATAGGTATGGGAGTCCCAGGGGGGCTGTCAGGGGGCGGGGATGTGGATAGGGGTCGGGGCAGTCAGGGGACAGGGAGCGGGGGGTTGGATGGGTTGGGAGTTCTGATGGGGGCAGTCAGGGGGCGGGAAGTGGAAGGGGTGGATAGGGGGCAGGGGCCAGGCTGTTTGGGGAGGCACAGCCTTCCCTACCTGGCCCTTCATACAGTTTCACAACCCCGATGTGGCCCTCGGGCCAAAATGTTTGCCCACCCCTGGCCTAGAGGATCCTTGTGAGATTGGGGCCTCACAGTGCAAACACACAGTGTCAGTCTCTGCCCTGAAGAACTTACAATTCTAAACAGATAAGACAGACCAAGGGTGAGAAGGAAACAAAGAAACAGAGCGGTGAAGTGACTTGCCCAAGCTTGCACAGCAGGAATAGAGTGAATGTTTCCTTGCTCCCAGTTCAGTGCCTAGTGACTAAAAACCCCCACCTCTTATTGTCCTTAGCCAAGAGGCAAGAAGAGAATTAGCTGGTTTCTCCATCTTTTTATATTTAGGGTTAGGACAATGCATGTGATCTCTTTGCCAATTATGCTTCATAGCAGGCTACCAGTCAATGCGTTTCATTCTCTGCAGCACTTGCCAGACTTTGTGGCTCCCGATACTGAAAACCTTTGTTTCCTCTTGCTCTTTGTAGTGGCTGCAGAAGCTTCCAGCATCATGGAGGGAAGTACAGGGACCTAGCCCAAATATCTGAAGATGTGGCAGAGGGACTGAGATGTGGTCTGCAGCCTTTCTGTGGGCCTTATCCTACTCCCACGGGAGTCTTGCTATTGAGTTGAGTGGAATAGGATCATGCTTACAGCTGGCACTTGCAGTGGGAATCCCCCTAGATTGCTAGAGCATCATCTTGAATGCAAAAGTGGGAGCTGTATGGCTCAGCATAACGAAATTAAGGGATGTTAATGTGACCTCCACAGGAGTTCTCTTCCTTCTTGCTGCATTCGGAAACATGCTTTGAGCATGGGCGCTGCAGCTCCACGAGCTGCCACAATCCTACCAAGCTAGTGCAGCCAGAGGGAGCCCCCACAGAAGAACACAAATTGGGTAACATTGCTCTGAGCTTTAGAATAATTTCTACCGTCAGTATGGATCTCTATTCATCCTCTTCCCCAAGAGCCATCTTGGTTACCCTTGCCTGTCATTTCCTGCAAGGCTGCCCCACCCAGTTCAGAACCCACAGCTCAGTTCAGTGGTTCTTCAGAGGAATGGCTAGTTAATGCGGTAGTGTGAATGGAGTTTCTACTAACAGCCAGATTGTCCTTGGCTTTTTGTGCAGATGCGTAGATGCAGGTGGGCATAAGGAGTCTTCCTGCCCTGCTGTATGCCACAGGCAACGAGCAGGGTCATTCATAGTCCTCATGCCACCCCTGTGCAAAGGGGATCTTGGGCTGGGATTTAACCACAGGATTTGCTACACAGAACAGTGCCTAAATGGTCTAATCTAGTCCCAGTGTAACATGTGCAAAATGATTGTGAGATGTACTAGTTAAGCAGGTTTATTTGTTTGGTTTGTTTTTTCCTGGAAACATGGCAAGGAAAAGTTTAACAAAGATAAATGTCTCTTTTTGGGCCCTGCTGGCAATGGTTTTTCCTGCTCTAAGGCAACTGAAAAATGTCTAAAGCCACCAGAGAATAGTATTGGGGCCAACACCTCTTGAGACAGAGATTGGCAATTTATAGCAGCACCTGGGTATCTGTGGAGCCATAGTTGTGCAGTGTGTGCACACTTACCAGAATTATTGGGAACACCAGAAAACCCCATCTTACGGACACTGTGGTGCTGTTTGCCTGTTACGTGGTATTCATGGTCTTGTTTACCCTGGTACTTCTTGGTAAATCCCCTACCTCTGCACTTGTTCAGCTCCCCAGGAACAGTGGGACATCTGTGTAACCAGCAACTAGCTGCCATTTGATCTGTGTGACCACTTCTATTGTTCCTGGCACTGGTGAAGCTGCAGCTGTGGGAAACTTCCCAATTCACAATGGATATGCTGTCAAGTGGAGTGTACTTAATGTATATATTGGGGAGATAATTGCTCTCCCCTGGTTTTCTATTAGCCACATACAAGTCACTATGCATAAACAGTGGGAACTAAGATTGGCTCCCTCAGTGAAAATTGGTACATGTGATGATGTGAATAGAGTGTTAGAATACAGCATGATTGTCCATTGCGGCTGGGTTGATGGTTTTTAAGTAGAAATCAGAAATCCCCCCCAAATGAGCCACATTCAGTTCAACCAAATCAAATGAACCTATTTGTTGTTGTTTGGTTTGGCAGATAGCCCTGCAATATCATGCTGCAGACACAGAAAGGTTCCTTGGCTGCAACTATGGAAAGCTTTAGATAACAGGGTCATCAAACCTGGTGACTAACACCTGAACCTCCATAGATGTCCCCACTCCTGTTGCCTGTACACTCTTGTGCGTGAAGTCATGTTTGCCACTGTTCCTCAGGTTTGTTTATGTAAATCTATCATCAGTCTATGGGGTTTATGCCTGATTAGGTGGTTTTGCACTGTGGAAATCTGCCCTTAACATTCTGTACTGCAAATGGATTTGTGTGGAATGTAAATACTGTGTTTCAATAATCACAGTTGTATTTATTTAAGGCTCAGGTTCACTTCTACAGAACAGAGATCATTTATAAATCTGTGGTGGTTTCCCTCCACATAATGAAAGAGGCTGTACTATGCCTGTCCTGTATGGTTAAATTTTGAACCAAACATAAAAAGCTGAGTAGGTTTTCTCAGCCTCTATACAAAATAAGACATGTCCCCATTCAGGTGGCTCCCTTCCCGAGTATGGAGGCCATGACACATACCCCAAACACACATACTTCCTTCTTTCTCTTTGTTGGTTGTGCTGGGGTGGGGCCTTATACAATCCCAATGATGTCTCAAACGTCAGGTTGCCAATGAATATGAGCAACAAGAAGAGGAGAAAAAGCTACATTATCCCAGTGCTTCCTTTTTAAAAAAATTTCACTTACAGAGTGTAAAGGTTCGGACTAACCCCTGCAGCGCTTCCTGCTGGTAGTCATTAGGAATTAGCTCATCCAGCCCCAGAGCACCCTCTGCAGGCTGGTGATCCACCTTACCGCCAGCCCCCCCATGTCCCTCCCAGGACAAGTACCCCTTTCTCTGGTGTGCTGCCCCCCTGGCAATATCCCCACACTCTCAGGTTCTGGGTCTCCCCACCCAGGGGAACCCCCACCCTTTATCCCCACCTCAGTCTGGGCTACTGCCAGCCCCCACTTAACCCCTTGTATTGGGGCAGACTGCAGCGTATATGCCACTCATCACAGGCAAGGGGGTTTTGGACCTGCTGCCTCCGCCTACCTGTGATCTGCCCCTCTGCAACCTTGCACCTATTTGGCCTGTAGTCAGGCCTGCAGCCTGAGGCTTTCCAGGCCAGAGCTCCCAGCTCCTCTGGCCCTTCCCCAGCCCTACTCCAATCTGGGCATCCTGCTCAGCACCTTGCAGCCAAGCCCTTTTCCCTCTACAAGCAGAGGGAAACTGAGTGGGCTCTTGGCTCATAGCCTCTTATAGGGGCCAGCTGGGCCTGACTGAGCTGTCTACAGCTGCGCTGCTCCATTAATCCGACTGGGCTTTTCCCCACATCCCCAGCCCTCTCCCCAGGCTGGCCTCAGCCCTGTCAGGGCCGGAGCAGGTAACCACCCTGCTACACAGAGGGTAAAAGTCTCAAGCCCCACATAAATCCTGAGTAATCTGCAGTCTCAACCCAGCAACAGGCTTTGCTGCCCACCCTCCTGCACTCTCCCAAAGAAGCTGTTTCCAGACACTGGATATCACAGTGATCCAGATTTGCAAGAATATTCCAGTAACATACATTGTATGATTGTAGTGCGGTACATATTAACAGTTTAAGTGCTAAATAACTAAGGATGAAAATGAAAATGGCATGATGAGACAGGCTCTCCAAGGTGCATCCTGGAACTGGGATATCACTGAGCCCTCTATCTTACCAACCTGGACTCCCTCTCACACTGTGATGTTGTGAGAAGCTCCAGGTACTGTTCTTAACACAGACACCCATAGGTAGGGACACACCCAGCTGCATTACATGAATGCTTTCACCAGCAATTCATGAACCAACAATAGAGAGGCTTCAGCCAATTCCCTGTAGCTCCCCAGCCTAGGACCCCAGAGCTATATTATCTTGCACTGGTCAGAAGCCTGACCAGTATAAGTTTATTACCCAGTCTGCCACTTCTACAAAGGAAAATGGATGTGTACCAGCTTTTGTACACTGAGCAGATTCCCCAAGCACTTCAAGCAAAACACACTGTTTTAGGTAAAATATAAAACAGATTTATTAACTACAGAAAGACAGATTTTAAGTGATTATAAGTACAGATCAAAGCTGGTCACCTATGAAATAAAAAGTAAAATCGCAATCTGAGTTCTATAAACTAGGCAGATCAAGGCTTTTAAAATGATTCTAACATATCATAATTATATTGACAGTGGTGAATATGGAGGTGCCAGGGTGTTGCTTTGGGGTCTAGAGTGTCATGCATGAATTTGTCTTTTATTCCTTAAACGGGGGGCATGGATCAGCATTCATGTTGTGCTCCCCATCAGTACCCGGCCTGGGCCAGGGAAGCTAATGATCTAACCAGCTGACCAAATTTGGTGATGAATCCTGGTCACGTGCCACCTGAGGCATGTTGTGCATATACTAAGAAGATTCCTTAAACATATCAGCTTCTCTCTATTTTTTTTAAGGAAGAGCTAGGTAAGGGTTGGTGGAAGGTATCTGGACCTTTTACTGAGTATCAGTTCTGACATACTTGTGTAGACTTTTAAAAATTATAATTAAAAAGGAAATTCTACTCCTACTGATATAGAATCAACCTTTTCGAGATATTCATGTGAATGATCTTTTCTCCCCCATCTTTGGTGATTTAAATCTTAAAATACCATAATTGTGTTGTATTTTTTCACACAATACACAGTGAACCTGTGGAACTCCTTGCCAGGGGATGTTGTGAAGGCCAAGACTATAACAGGGTTCAAAAAAGAACTAGATAAGTTCATGGAGGATAGGTTCATCAGTGGCTATTAACCAGGACGGGCAGTAATGGTGTCCCTAGCCACTGTTTGCCAAAAGTTGGGAATGGGCAACAGGGGATGGATCACTTGATGATTACCAGTTCTGTTCATTCCCTCTGAGGCACCTGACATTGGCCACTGTCAGAAGACAGGATACTGGGCTAGAATCATAGAATCATAGAATCATAGAATATCAGGGTTGGAAGGGACCCCAGAAGGTCATCTAGTCCAACCCCCTGCTCAAAGCAGGACCAATTCCCAGTTAAATCATCCCAGCCAGGGCTTTGTCAAGCCTGACCTTAAAAACCTCTAAGGAAGGAGATTCTACCACCTCCCTAGGTAACGCATTCCAGTGTTTCACCACCCTCTTAGTGAAAAAGTTTTTCCTAATATCCAATCTAAACCTCCCCCACTGCAACTTGAGACCATTACTCCTCGTTCTGTCATCTGCTACCATTGAGAACAGTCTAGAGCCATCCTCTTTGGAACCCCCTTTCAGGTAGTTGAAAGCAGCTATCAAATCCCCCCTCATTCTTCTCTTCTGCAGGCTAAACAATCCCAGCTCCCTCAGCCTCTCCTCATAACTCATGTGTTCCAGTCCCCTAATCATTTTTGTTGCCCTTCGCTGGACTCTCTCCAATTTATCCACATCCTTCTTGAAGTGTGGGGCCCAAAACTGGACACAGTACTCCAGATGAGGCCTCACCAATGTCGAATAGAGGGGGACGATCACGTCCCTCGATCTGCTCGCTATGCCCCTACTTATACATCCCAAAATGCCATTGGCCATTAGATGGACCTTTGATCTGACCCAGTATGGCTGTTCCTATGTTCTTATTTTCTTATGTCACTGGAATTAATTACTGTATCAACTGGTATCAGCATCTTGGTATCAAAATCTTTATAGTCTCCAAATCCTTCCCCACCTCTGATGGAAGAAGAATTACAGCAGGGGTAGAAGAAGAATTAAATGAATGCTGATAGCTTCACAACAGCACTGTTACTTTCTTCAATTGGGTACTTCCAAACACTTTTTCCTCACAGTCCAGACCCTACCCTTCCCTGGAAGATCTCAGCTTTTCCCATTACCAAATCTCACTCTTCATCCCTAAGCCTGTGACAGATTCTCTCTCCCCATCCCCACTCTTACCCTCTCGAGTAGCCTCCCAGTCATCTGTTTGCTTGCTGCTCCCTGACAACTCTTGAATTTGCTGGTCGTACTAGACATACTGGTGGAAAGGCAGCTGCCCAGGGGAGTAGCAGGAGCTACTATTTTGTCAATCCCTAGTAGAGGTGGTAAGTGGGCAGAAACACTGGCGATTGTGTGGGGAAAGGGCCAGAGGCACAGAGGTTGAGTGCTGGTAAAGAGAGAACCCCTAGGTTCTTGAGGCCAGCATTAGTTACGATGGACATTTTACTGCTAGTGACAAAGAGGGTAGGACAGGAAATGTGGGTTACAAAGTTACATTAGGGGAGCCCACTTTACTGTTGTGCTTGTGGGCTCATCTCCATATTATTAGTGGTGTTATTAATTTATTTCTATTGTAGGTAGGAACCCCCTTCACTGTTACACCTCTAGACCAGGTCCTCTAGCATCAGAACAAATTAGCATAATAGCAAATCTTGATATTGCTTTTCAGATCTGTCTTAGTATCCAAGATAATAGGGCTAGTTCCTCTGCTGGTGTAAATCAGCATATCCTTACTGAAATATATGAATAAATAAACCTCAATTTATGCCAGCTGAGGATTTAGTCCAATAGTGTATCTACCCAATATCTACCTCTGAACTAAAATAAATCCAGAAACACCATAGCTGGAATGAAAATTCATTATTTGAGAGGGTGTGGCTTCTTATTACTGATCCGTGAATATTCAGGTGGTGACTGTGGACACTGAACTCATATCTTCCATGAATAAGCAACTCTTTTTGACAGAACTGCCACAGGAGTTATGTTGCCGGACATATTACAATATAAGCATGAAGAATGTAGAGTAAGAAGTACAAATGTGCTTCTGGGAAGGTACATGGCAAGTGTGTTCAAAACTTTATTGTCAGAATGATGAGTTCATAACTTCAACAGACTGGGCCAAATTTGCTGCTGACATAGGTGTGCGTGTAACTTCCCTGACATCAGTGAAGCTACGCTCATTTAAATCAATGGTGAATTTAGCCTAGTACTCTAAGTCTTACTAACAGCATCACTGTTGCTCCCTCCCTATTTCGTGCTCATTTGTCTTCAATTTCAAAAGAGAGAGAATGGCCTGCTGGAAGTTGTCTCCCATCACAAGATAGAGTAATAAGTTACCAAGTGTATTTAGTGTTGCTAAGGGTATAGATACAATAAAAAAAGCATAGGTCTGTTTCTCAGTGAAGCAGCTAACTGGATGAAGTTGTAGTTCTATCTGAGTCCCCCTCAAGGCATGAAAGGGTAGGAAACAAAAACAAAATACCACCAAGAGAAGAATGGCAAGTTTGCGAGCCTTCTGCTTGTACAAAGTGTGAGTATGAGGCCCTGTAGCCAATGTGTAAATAATCACAATGTAACACAGAGTCACAATTAGCAAGGGTAAGAAGAAGGCGAACGAAGTCAGAAGCCAGTTATACCACCTGCTCGTGTCCAGGTCTTCAGAAGTAGAAAGATCCATGCAAATAGATCTGTTTTGATTCTCTTTGGAAGTGATCAGAAAGTTCAGAGGACTGGCAGCCACCAGGGAAATCACCCAAAGTGTAGTGCAAGCCACCACTGCCCATCTCCTTTTCCAAACAAAAAAGCAGTTAATTGGATAGATGACTACAATGTAGCGGAAAATGCTGAAGCAAGTGAGGAAAAAGATGCTTCTGTACAAGTTGATGTAGAAATTGAAGCGAATAAACTTGCACATGAAGACTCCAAAGATCCAATTATCTCCATTAGCAGAGTAGTGTATCAAAAAAAGGAACAGTAGCTAAGTACAACAGGTCAGTGACAGCCAAGTTTAACATAATGTTGGTGCTGCTTTTCCAGGTCCTTATCTTGAAAATATACATGAAAATTACAATAACATTCCCTGGGAAGCCCACCAGAAATATTATGCTGTAAAGAACAGACAGATAGGATTTCAGTTGCAGAACTGTGCAGTTTCTGAAGGTATCTGCATGGCTTGGCAAAGTGGTAAAATTGACTAGGTCTTCGGATACCGTATTCATCATTTTCATCTTAAAGCTTTAGGAAAATCAAATGTTTTGTTTTTAATTGATAAGTCAGTATGAATCTGCTACATAAATCTTTCTCCACTAGAGCTAGTAATATGGATCACATAGCATCCAGAGCTAATAATATGGATCACATTAGCCCATGAAAGCTTATGCTCAAATACATTTGTGAATCTCTAAGGTGCCACAAGGACTCCTCGTTCTTATAACATACCTGGAGGTTGGCAAAAATGGTCAGCACTGACCTAACTCTGTTCCCATTGAAGTCAGTTACCAGTACCATTGACTTCCATGGGAGCACAGTTAGGCCAGCCCTGAGTGCTTTTGAAAATCCCACCTTTAGTTGCTACATAAGGTTTAAGCCACTTGAGTATAAATTAGGGGATGGTTTTGGTTTATATTTTGCAAAACCTTGTCAATTAGGTTTTTGGCTTAGCAAAACCCCCAAATGAGAAAGTTACAATTCTAGGGTCATTTGTCTGAATCCTTAATATTTGAGGAAGTACAAATACTTTGTGTGTGGGGGGGGGGCTTATTTGTATTTCAAAAGGAGATGGAAAATCAGGGGTGTGTTTTTTGTTTTGTGTTGGTTCAGATACAGGTTTCAGGACCTGATTCTCCTCTCTCTTGAAATGGTGTAAATCAGAATTAACTTCACTGAAGTCAGTGGAGTATCACTAGGGCAGGGGTGGGCAAATTTTTTTGCCTGAGGGCCACATCGGTGTGTGAAACTGTATGGAGGGCTGGGTAGGGAAGGCAGTGCCTCCCCAAACAGCCTGGCCCCTGCCCCTTATCTGCCCCCTCCCACTTCCCACCCCCTGCCTGCCTCCCTCAGAACCCCCAGCCCATACAACACCCCCCCCCCGCTCCTTGTCCCCTGACCACTCCCTCCTGGGACCCCCGTCCCTAATTGCCCCCTGGGACTCCATCCCCTATCTAACCCTCCCACTCCCCATCCCCTGACTGCCCCCCCAAACCTCCACCCCATCCAACCCCCTCCCCAGCCCCTGCCTGCCCCCCGGGACCTGCTGCCCCTTATCCAACGCCCCGGCCCTGGCCCTGGCCCTCTTACCATGCTGCTCAGAGCAGCATGTCTGGCTGCTGCACCGCCTGGTTGGAGCCAGACATGCTGCCACGCTGCCCTACATGAACAGGCAGCCCTGCAGCCCAGAGCGCTGCCCGCGCGGTGAGCTGAGGCTGCGGGGGAGGGGAGACAGCAGAGGAGGGGCCGGAGGCTAGCCTCCCGGGCCAGGAGCTCAGGGGCCAGGCAGGACAGTCCCATGGGCAGGATGTGGCCTGCGGGCCGTAGTTTGCCCACCTCCACACTTGGGTGACCAGAGGTCCCAATTTTATAGGGACAGTCCTGATATTTGGAGCTTTGTCTTATATAGACGCCTATTACCCCCCACACCTTTCCTGATTTTTCACACTTGCTGTCTGGTCACCCTAAGTATCACTGGTGTAAAACTACTGTAAGCGAATGAAGAATCAGGCCTCCAAAGTTCACAGTAAGTGGTAGGTATAAGGCAAATGTGTTAATCTTGTTACAGAACCTCATCTGTAATACGAACTGGGAGTAAATGGGCCTGATTCTGAAACTGCCTTATACATTCTATAATCATTTCCAGCTCTCCAAAGTGAATCCAAAACATAACCATTCTTGGTAGTGCTTTACCCCTGCATTCAACTCACTTGGCAGAGTAGTAGCACAATCCTCAACTAGTGCAAATCACCATCACTCCAGTGTTTTTTTCCCCCCAAATATATACCACCCATGGATCGAGCCCTAAATGACTACACTAGGTGCAAAGTAGTGTGGAATCGGGTACAGTGATTTTTGTTAGCTATAATGTACATAGATTTAGAATAAACTCAGCATGGTATGGAACAACTGGGATAAGATCACAGCAAAATAACAGCAGCCATAGTTAAAACTGGGTTATTACATTTTGTGAAATATTGTTTTATAATATACATTTTATTTGAAGTGATATTTAGCACACTACCATTATGGCAATTCCTATGTCCCTACATTATTTCAATGATCAGTGGAATATGATAACCTTTTTCTTTCAAGCAGCTAATTATCAGATCTGGAATATAATACCAAAAATATAACAACTAAACTAAGAGGTATAACTTGGTCGCTAAATAGACTTTGAATTCGGATGTGAAACTGTCTCATAATGTATTAGATAAGAATTTTTTAAATTGAACATGAATGTTAGTTTCAGTACAGTAGTGCAAAGTTAAAGGTACATTAGGTAAATATTGTGCAGTTTGTTTTAATCAAATTAAGATTTACAATAGAACCTCAGAGTTACAAACACCTTGGGAATGGAGGTTGTTCGTAATTCTGAAATGTTCGTAACTTTGAACAATATATTATGGTTGTTTTTTCAAAAATTTAAACTGAACATTGGCTTAATACAGCTTTGAAACTTTACTATGCAGAAGAAAATGTGGCTTTTAATCATCTTAATTTAAATGGAATAAACACAGAAACAGTTTCTTTGCCTTGTCAAATCTTTTTTTAAACTTCCCCTTCATTTTTGTAGTAGTTTATGTTTAACACAGTACTGAACTTGCTTTTTGTTTGTCTCTGCTGCTGCCTGATTGCATACTTCCAGTTAAAAATGAGGTGTCTGGTTGACCAATTAGTTTGTAACTCTGATGTTTTACTGTAGTCACTTCCTGTTTTCAAATTACATTTTTCAGCTAAATAAGGTTTCTTGCAAAAATAAATGGTTGAATCTAAGGAGTTTACTCTGATGTGTGTGGTTGATTGGTCAGTTCGTAATTCTGAGTTTCTACTGTACAGTCAAGACAAAGCTAGTGAAATGCTGCATCTTCTCCCTTCCGTCCTATTTGATTTTTACCACTACAACTTAATGCTGTGACTCTCAGTAGTATACTTCAGATAAAACTAGAAAAAACAAAAAGAAATTCTTGATCCATCCCAATCCTACTACATCTATTCTCTCCCTCCCATCCCCCCCTCAATCTTCTTTTCAACCCTGATCAGCTCTTTACCTTATGCTCTACCCTGGAACATCTCAAAATTTGCAAGTGGATAAATATTGTTTATCTGGAAATTATTTGTAATCCTGCTTTTTGCATGCATTGTTTTGAGCACAGAGTACTATAAATTTCATGTGGAGAGCTTTCCATACAGTGAAACAAGTTTTAGTAAAATGTCCTTGAAAAGCAGCCATATGCAGTATCTATAGGACTTTGTAATCAATTACAGTAACCCTACTTATCCAGATTAACATTTCACATACCAGTAAATTTAGAAGACTGGTGGAAGAGCTCTGTTATTGGCTCATGTATCAGCTTTTAGTCCTGCCCTGTTGTAAGAGTTCTCCTGACACCTTATCTATTGCACCTGCCGGAAGCAGGAGCAGTCACAGACACCTCTTTGCAGGCAGCAATCTGTACATTGCAGTTAGAGGTTCCCTACTTATATAATTACAGTTCAAATCATATGTTAATATATCTTTATATAAGAAAATTAGGCTTTGCTTCATTTCCACTAGGTTGATCCTGACTGCCAAGCCATGTGAGTCTTGTTGCCATGTCTAGGATTGGCTGAAAATTCATGGGGCAAAAATATTTCAGGCTCCTTTGGGCATTACATGGAAATGGCTTTCAGAACTGTGGCATATATAAAACTTATTTTTTGTAAATAAAATATATATGATTAGCATTCACTGGAAGCTGTAAAATAGTTTCCATTTTGAATCCTTGTTTTCTGGTCCTGTAATTTTCTGAAACACTTTTCCCCTGCAATTTCCCTGCATGATCTCAACCTACTGAGAATTTTTGAGTTAAATCTTTTTACTGTTTTTTTTTATTTGTGAACAACGTGAAAAAAGAAAGAGAGAGAGAGTCTGTTTAAAAAAATTAAAAAACCAAGGTCTGTGAACTGCCTAAGTTTTGAAACTTGCAGACTGAGGCCTTGATCCAGCAAGTTAATCCCTGCGTGGTCAGGCGTCTGCCTGGCTTCACTGACTGTTCCCTACTGACGAACCATGTACATTTCATTATGATACCACATGACGGAATTAGAGTTTTTCTCAATTTGCTTTTTAAAACCGAGGAAAAAAGTAAAAGAAAGAAAAAGAAGCAAAATTAAGCCTGTGTGACCTTAACTCTGACCCTTTTGCATGTGCATTATGATACAGTCTTTAATTACATGCTCACATGGTATTTTTTTTCCACATAATCCCTGCCTCATTCAGTTCATAGAATGGACAGTGCTGACTTAATGAGCAGCTGTTCAATATTTTGTTTTTTCCTCATTGCTGAATATGTGACCAAGGCCTTGTTTATTACACAGCATTCAAATGATATTCTGAAATTAGTGTTATTAATTTTTTCATGGGCTTTTCTATGGTGATCATCACTATAGTATCTGACCACTTCACAAACTTCATACTGACCAGGCTGTTAAAAGTCCAATTGGTGGTGGTAGGGATGCAGAGGGGGCCTGCAGTAACTCTCTCTGTGGAGCCATGGCGGGCAGGGGATGGATCCTTGGAAATGCATTCAGCTGCAAGCTGGGGCTGGCAGGGTTAACCCCAAGCAGCAGCCGCTGTGGTGGCTGGGGGCTCCCTGTGGAATGGGCATTGTGACCTTTAATAAGTGCCTTAAGCTCCTCCCTGCCTGGCCCACTGCTCCCCGGCTGGTGGGTGCATCTGACAGCCACTGCCGCCTGCCCCATAGCCTGCCCCCCGGAGGGCTGCTGAGCCAGGCTCATCTCAGGACCATGCGACCAGAAGGTAAGGGGCTGTGAAATTGTCAGTCTCAGATGAATGGGCAGCATGGAAGCATGGAGCTAAAGTTGGGCTGCTCTCTCTGGGAATGAGTCTGAGCAGAGTCGGGAAGCAGCGGGGTGTGGAGGCCCCAGCCAGGGGCTGGGCTGGGGAGCGGGGACGAAGGAGAGGGGCTGGGGGTCACTGCAAACAGTGGGGGGATGAGGAGGGGCCTGCAGCAGCTCTCTCTATGAGCTCTCTATCCAATAGAACAGGAGTTATTTGGTTGCAAGCTTATTCATTAAATATTCCCTCTAAAAGTAAAATCTACATTCCCTTACTGTTGTAAACTCTTCCGTGTGCAGGGGCTGGCTGTGATGAATGAAGTAGATGTTCAGATCTTTATTATTATTTATATTATAATAGCATGGACATTATGTTAGCGTGCTTTTCATTTGGAAGGTTGGGAAAGAGATATAATATAACCATGTTTTTATTGTGTTTTGCTTTGTTAAATATATGTCTGATTCCAAACTGCCCCTTTACTTAGTGTAAAGGGACTGTTGCCCCCTTACTAACATTCAGTGCGGGTGTTTCAGTTGCTAGCTTCCAGTACTAAAAAGGGGAAAGGGTCGATTGGGAATCAGGACCCTGAGACTGACAGCCCCCAGGAACAATGGGGAGAGGCCAATGCTCTAGGTCAGCCTGAATGACAGAGTGAGAAGGCTAATCAGGGAGTTAGGAGACCAGGGAGGTCCCATCCTCCGTGTGAGCTGCAATTGCCTGGGTCAGACAGAGTGGGGCCGAGCTAAGGAGAAAGCAGGGGCCCAAGCTAAGCTGGGGTGCAGAGCTGTGCCAGATGGAGAGAGAGAGCAGACCCTGTCCTGGGAGCAGAGCTGAAGCCCTAAAGCCAGAGGCACAGCCCAGAGAGAGCAGACTTGCCCTGGGAGGAGAGCTGCAGCCCCAAAGCCAGAGGCACAGCCCAGAGAGAGCAGACTTGCCCTGGGAGGAGAGCTGCAGCAACCAGAGCCAGGGGGACCAGAAAAGCAGCCCAGGAAGCAGGTCAGTGCTGGGAGCAGAGTCACAGAAGCAGCCTGCAGAGCAGACCTGTCCTGGGAGCAGAGCTGCAGCAACCAGAGGCAGAGGGGCCAAAGAAGCAGCCCAGGGAGCTGGAGGCAGAGCAGCAGCAGTGCAGAGACAGAGTGGTGGAGCTGGGGCTGGAGCAGTCTGGAGCCAGGTGCGGTGAGTAGCTGGGAAGACTGAGGGGGACCCTGGGCAGCGGGCCCAGTACAGGAAGACGCCTCAGCCAAGAGGCTCTGCAGGCCAGGCTTGGATCGTAACCCCAACAGGGTGGGAGCGACACTGGGAAGAAGGGCCCTACCACTTAGAGCCTGAGAGCGTGTGGCCACCACCAGAGCAAGTGTCCAACCCGCAGCATCCCTGCAGCACAGCCAGGGCCTGAGAAGAAGGCCTGGGACTTACAAGGAACAGACTGTGAACTGCCCTAACATTCCAGAGACACTGTTTGTGATGTTCCCTGCCACAGAGCGGGGTGATGTGTTTCCTTTAACCTTTCCCATTTTTCCTTATTCTTTTTAAAATTAATTGTTGATTAAATAACTTGCATTTGCTTTAACTTGTATGTAATGGTCAGCGGGTCAGAGAAGTGCCCACTGCAGAGAGAGTACCCCAGAGAGGGGACACCCTAGCCCCTGTCCTAGGTGACCACAGCAGGGTTGGGGGTCGAGCCCCCCAGGAATCTTGGGCCCAGCCTTGTTGGGGTTACGAGGACTCTGCCAGACAGGAGAGCAGAAGGGGAGTCCTCAAGGGCAGGGAGGCCACTGGGTAAAGGAAGTGGGAGCGAGGACTCAGATCCTTTTGCTCGCCCACTTCACCGGGGTAGTGCAGAAGCCAGGAAAGTTCCCCACAAGAGCGGGACTATTCTCCCGCTTACATTAGCTAGATTTGTGTGATGTTAGTCCCATGTACACATGGTGGCAGAAGGGGTCTTAAGCAGTGATTTGATACTATACTGTTGCATGACAGCTGGATTTGATTTTAATAGCTCCTTTCATGTGTGAGGCATCCTCAAACACCTCCTACCTCTTCCAAGCAGGAATAAATTCTGATTACTTACAACCAGATTCCCAAACCCACTGAAGTACATGAGAAGACTCACTTTGACTTCTCGGAGCTTGAGACTGACTTACACATGATAGTGATTCATACACCGCAGCAGTTGATGCAATAAAGATTGCATGGATGGTTTTGTTTAATAAGGACAATAGACAATTTGAATGGGGATGTGCTAGGTTCCACAGTGTTAAGTGCTTTTCATTATGTGTTTTACTTTGATTCAGCAAAAGTATAAGCTTTCTATGGGCTATTTCTCTTAGCAGATGTACATTTGTTTGGCTGATCTTAGTGTGTTGGTGATGGAATACCTAATTACAGTTCTTATCAGACCACCTTCAAGAGATGCTCAGTTTTGTTGAGAGTGATATAATATGTCTGTAGCACACAGGGAAATCAGCCCTGGTTCTCCCTCTTTAGTTCTGCACACATACAGGTTGGTCAGAGAAGCATTTTGTTTTTGCGACACGCACAGTAATTCTAAATTAGTCACTATTCAATGTTGCTATCCAATTATATATGTAATTGGAGTTGCTAATAAAAAGTTCTGCAGAGGGATATCATGTTTCTGGAAATCAGAATTATAATCTGAGATATAGGCAGGGTTGTCATGTCAGCTGAGCAGTAGTAGTTCAATATAACTCCAAAAATAGAAAGCATGGCCTGGAGGCAGTCTCCTGCAGTTAGTACTAGCCCTTGGAGCAAACCAGCACTTGATGGCTGCAGGGGCATTAAAGCTACAATCCAGTGAAGCACTTAAGCATGTACTTAACTTAACTTAAGCAGATGAGTAGTCCTATTGCCCCCCGACTAGTCATCTGCTTTAAATTAAGCATATCCTTGCTAGAGCGAGAACTAGCCCTTCCCCTGACTCTTCAGATATGTGCTTTCTTGATCAATATTTTACAAATTATTTTGAGTACAGGCATTGGTGAGTAAAATGGCTACAGATACAACAGCTATAAAGTAGCTCAAATTATAGCACCTGTGGCTGCTAAAAGCCTTCCAACTGCCAGTAAAAACCAAACCGTCATCACTGGAGGCTGGGCAACACGATTGTGACCTTTTTGCTTATTGACACCTCTTGAGAAGCAGCTGTGATATGTCTGTCTGAACAGTCAAATGGGAAGTTTTTATTGTGTTCTTATTTTTTAATCTCAAAATTGAGGTAGATTCTCTAAATGTGTGAGGTTTTAGATGCATGGCTTCCATTAAAAGTGCTATAGATGGTGCTCTTACACGTTATCTCATTAATTCCTTTTCTTAGTATGTGAGCAAGTTTTCATTCTTGGAAGAAATGCTCTATTGTTTGTGGTATTGATGTGTTTTGTTTGGGGGATGCTGTGGCAAGCAGCAAGGGAGTCTGCCCTTTGCCTCAGGGTTTGTCACTAGAAATATATCCAGACTCTGTGTGCCTGATTCCTCTTCCAACAGGAATCTGAGTGCAAGGCTCTGGATATCTGCTGTTGCTTAGCTGAGAGGTGACAATAGCAATAGATATGTAGTTAGGGCTTGATCCAAAGCTGAAGTTGAGACTATTTCCATTGAGATCAGTGAGCATTGAATCAGTCTTTCAAGCATTATGGGATAGATTGTGCCTTTAAGGCACAGCCTGTTGCAAGGGGTAGTGCAGAGCCAGGCCATGGCAAAGGAAGCATCAGGAGGCATTATGCCTCAAAGTGTATGTCTACACTGTGTTTTAAAACCCATGGTAGCGAGTCTCAAAGCCCGCGTTGAAAGACTCAGGCTTGCAGGACTCTTGCTATGGTGTAAAAACAGCAAGGTAGACATTTGGGCTCAAGCCCTGAAGCCAGGGAGGGGGAAGGCTTCAGAGCCCAAGCTCCAGCCTGAGCTGCAATGTCTACACTGCTGTTTTTAGTGCGAGCCCTGCAAACCTCAGGGCATGTCTATACTATAAAGTTAAGTCGACATAATTTAAGTTAACATCCAGCTGCTGCAGTAATTAAGTCAGTCGGGTGTATCCACATCACGCTCATTGTGTCAGTGGTGTGCATCCTCAGCAGCAGCACTCTCATCAATGCACAGAGCAGTGCACTGTGGGTAGCTATCCCACAGTGCAGCTAGCCTCTGGGGTTTGGGGAAGGGTTTGCAATGCCTCATGGGACCAAAACATAGTTGCAGGGGGGAACGAGAACCTGGCTTCAACCTCCCAGGAAGCCGTTTCCTCCCTACCCTGATTTCAATGGCAAACAGCTCATACCTTTTCGTGCCTTTTTTCAAAAGGCTGGCTTAGCCCAAGATGCATGGACCCTGCTCAGTTGTGCTCTCTTGTTGTGAGCATTACAAACACCTTGTGCCTTATCCTGCAATATTTCCAGAGCTGAGACACGAGCTGTCATAAATATAAAGGGAAGGGTAATCACCTTTAAAATCTCTCCTGGCCAGAGGAAAAATCCTTTCACCTGTAAAGGCTTAAGAAGCTAAAGGTAACCTCGCTGGCACCTGACCAAAATGACCAATGAGGAGACAAGATACTTTCAAAAGCTGGGAGGAGGGAGAAAAACAAAGGGTCTGTGTGATGCTTTTACAGGGGACAGAACAGGAATGGAGTCTTAGAACTTAGTAAGTAATCTAGCTAGGTATGTGTTAGATTATGATTTCTTTAAATGGCTGAGAAAATAGCTGTGCTGAATAGAATGAATATTCCTGTCTGTGTGTCTTTTTTGTAACTGAAGGTTTTGCCTAGAGGGATTCTCTATGTTTTGAATCTAATTACCCTGTAAGGTATTTACCATCCTGATTTTACAGAGGTGATTCTTTTTTACTTCTATTAAAAGTCTTCTTGTAAGGAAACTGAATGCTTTTTTCATTGTTCTCAGATCCAAGGGTTTGGGTCTGTGGTCACCTATGCAAATTGGTGAGGATTTTTACCAAACCTTCTCCAGGAAGTGGGGTGCAAGGGTTGGGAGGATTTTGGCGGGAAAGACGTTTCCAAACTATGTTTTCTCAGGAACCCAGATAAAGTTTGCTGGTGGCAGTGGAAGTCCAAGGGCAAAGGGTAAAATAGTTTGTACCTTGGGGAAGTTTTAACCTAAGCTGGTAAAAGTAACCTTAGGAGGTTTTCATGCAGGTCCCCACATCTGTACCCTAGAGTTCAGAGTTGGGAAGGAACCTTGACATGAGCCACCACACAGAACATTGCGATGTCCTTCAAGCAGCCCAGCTGCTAGCCATAGAACGAAACAATTCCTGGTTGCTGTTGGCAGTCAAGCAGCAGCTGAACATGGCGGAGCACCATTTCTGATCCCGAGAAACAAGCACAGCCTGGTGGGATTGCATTCTTATGCAGCTATGGGATGATGAGCAGTGGCTGAGAACTTTCAGATGCAGAAGGCCACTTTCCAAGAATTGTGTGCAGAGCTTTCCCTGACCCTGAAGTGCAGAAACATTAAAATTGAGACCTGCTCTGACAGTGGAGAAGCGAGTGGAGATCACTGTGTGGAAGCTTGCAATGCCAGACTGCTATTGGTCAGTGGACAATCAGTTTGGAATTGGTAAATCTGCCATGGGAACTGCTGTGATCCAAGTGTGCAGGGCCATTAATCTACTTCTGCTAAGAAGTGTAGTGATGCTGACATATGTGCATGACATAGTGGATAGTTTTGCCACTATGGGGTTCCCAAACTGTGGTGGGGCAATAGATGGTACACATATCCCTAGGCACCAAACCACCTTTCCAAAGAGTACATAAACAGAAAGGGATACTTTTCAACGGTGCTGCAAGCACTGGTGGATCACGGGGCAGTTCGCTGACATCAGCGTGGGAAGGTCAAGAAAGGTGCATGACACTCACCTTTAAGAACACAGGTCTGTTCAGAAAGCTGCAAGCAGGGACTTCCTTTCCGGATCGGAAAATAATCATTGATGATGTTGAAATGCCAATAGTGATCCTGGAAGACCTAGCCTACCCCTTGCTCCCATGGTTCATGAAGCCACATACCAGCCACATGGAGAGCAGTAAGGAGTTATTCAACAATAGGATGAGAAAGTGCAAAATGGTGGTGGAATGTGCCTTTGGATATTTAAAGGGTCACTGGCACAGTTTGCTTAGTAGGCTAGACCTCAGTGAAACCAATATCTCCACTGTTATCTCTGCCTGCTGTGTGCTCCATAATATCTGTGTGGCAAAGGAAGAGAGGTCTCCACTGGGGTTGGGTGTGGAAGTGGATAAGTTGTCTGCTAATTTTGAGCAGCCAGATACCAGGGCAATAAGAAGAGCCCAGTGAAGAGCATTGCATTTCTGGGAGGCTTTGAAAACTTATTTCAATAATGACCCACAATAATGTGTGCCACTTTTCTGCATTGTGACTTCTTGTACAATCCCCTCTATTGCATTGGTTTCCCTGTCCCTCTCCTTCCTCCCACAACCCCCCATGCTTGGAATAAATAAAGAGTATTTCATTCTTGAAATGTTGACTTTCATTGCATAAACATAAAAAAACTGAAAGACCAGGAAAATAATTTAACCTTGGACAGATGATTTGATAAAGTTGGGAGGGGAGAAACTACGTCAGCTTGTCTGTAAAAGCACAGTAGTCTTGCCCATTAAAGGTCCTTGAATGGCAACCTTTTGTTCTTAGTACCCTGCTATGGTGTTGAGTGGAAAAGATACTGTACTCCCCCTGCAACCCTACCACCTGGAATGTTTGGGGGAGGGGGACGGGAAATACTGCGATGTTTGCAGCCCATTCTTCAGGAGCTCTGAGGCTCGCTGCTGCAGGTTTTAAAATGCAGTGGTGACATACTCAGAGAGACACAATGTATCCAATAGCCCCCTGTTTGCACCAGAGAAAAATTGTATTCCTCCTTCCATGTGGTTGGCCAGCTTCACTTGTTGATGGGTCGGGCAGAATCGTTAGTCCAGTTACTCCTCGCTTGCTTTTCAGTGAGTTACTGCTCAGTGGAGCAACTCAGTAGCAGTCTCTGATCACAGAGGCTGCTATTTTGTGTAGTCTTTATGTAGGATTTCTTACATTCTCCCCTTGTACTGCACTGCTGCTTCAGAAAAGGGGTCAGGATCTTGCACTGCTTAAGTTCAAAGTATTGACGTTCTCATTTAATGTAAGGGCTAGCTATGTACTCAGACTTTTCTCTGATGGGGTAGCTTAAATCGTAGGAGTTGCAGGGGATAGGGAGTTGATTTTAGTTGGTATGGACTCCATTTTTGTGTCTTTAAAATGTATATATTCCTGCAGTGAAAGATGGCCATAATTTCTGTTTTAATTCATGAAATAACACAAATATTTCCCTTAATTCTGTGTGAAACCATAGAACTTGGTGTAGAATTTGGTTAATGAATTGCTCACATGTTTAGTATTCATAATCGATTCCTTAGGTTGAACCACATATATTTTCAGTCTCTATTGCCTCAGGTCTGAGAGAACAATTCCTTGTTGGGGGCTGTGATGGGATGTTCACCCCACACATGCCCTGAAACGGTTAAAGCAGATTGAGAAGGAGGCCACAGCTGAGGGAAATCAAGTGGCTAAGTAATCCCTTGACAGAATGAGGGAGCCCAGCTGAGGAGGAATAGGATGGGCTGGGTCTATAAAGCCAGGAAATTGGAAGCATGGGGGGCTTTTGGGAAAGTCTGTGGTCACTTATTAGGAGAAAGAAGGAGTGTCTATAGACTGCAGAGACATGTAGTCTGTAGCTCTCCCCGGGGAGGAGGGAGTGGTGAAACTGGTAAATGTGGATGGAGGGGAGCACCAGATGGGAAAGAAAGGGCTGAGGGAAAGGCAGTAAAAATCCAGGAGGGAACAGATCTTCTCTGCTGGTTAGAGGGTCCCTGGTGAGCCAAAACCTGGAGTAGAGGGTGACCTGGATTCCCCTACCAGCTGCTGAGGAAGTGTCAGTATATGGCAGTGAATAGGAAGACTGCCTAGGATTGCAGAAGAAAGACTTTAGTACCGCAGAAGGGGAAAACACATGTAGTGACTTGGCCAGAGGGCTGAGTCATGAAAAAGCAGCAGCAGCAGCCCATGGAGAGGGAGCCAGAGAGATGGTGAACAATCGTGGGAAGGGGTGTTGACCTCATGAAGCTAATCCCCAGAGCTGCCAGGAAGAGGCACCATCCTAGCGGTGAGCAGAGAACCCCATGATAAGAACCAAATTCTGATGGTTATAATGGGAGCTTCACCATAAAAGTATTTGCATAGAATCATAGAATCATAGAATATCAGGGTTGGAAGGGACCCCAGAAGGTCATCTAGTCCAACCCCCTGCTCAAAGCAGGACCAATTCCCAGTTAAATCATCCCAGCCAGGGCTTTGTCAAGCCTGACTTTAAAAACCTCTAAGGAAGGAGATTCTACCACCTCCCTAGGTAACGCATTCCAGTGTTTCACCACCCTCTTAGTGAAAAAGTTTTTCCTAATATCCAATCTAAACCTCCCCCACTGCAACTCGAGACCATTACTCCTCGTTCTGTCATCTGCTACCATTGAGAACAGTCTAGAGCCATCCTCTTTGGAACCCCCTTTCAGGTAGTTGAAAGCAGCTATCAAATCCCCCCTCATTCTTCTCTTCTGCAGGCTAAACAATCCCAGCTCCCTCAGCCTCTCCTCATAACTCATGTGTTCCAGTCCCCTAATCATTTTTGTTGCCCTTCGCTGGACTCTCTCCAATTTATCCACATCCTTCTTGAAGTGTGGGGCCCAAAACTGGACACAGTACTCCAGATGAGGCCTCACCAATGTCGAATAGAGGGGAACGATCACGTCCCTCGATCTGCTCGCTATGCCCCTACTTATACATCCCAAAATGCCATTGGCCTTCTTGGCAACAAGGGCACACTGCTGACTCATATCCAGCTTCTCGTCCACTGTCACCCCTAGGTCCTTTTCTACAGAACTGCTGCCTAGCCATTCGGTCCCTAGTCTGTAGCTGTGCATTGGGTTCTTCCGTCCTAAGTGCAGGACCCTGCACTTATCCTTATTGAACCTCATCAGATTCCTTTTGGCCCAATCTTCCAATTGGTCTAGGTCCTTCTGTATCCTATCCCTCCCCTCCAGCGTATCTACCACTCCTCCCAGTTTAGTATCATCCGCAAATTTGCTGAGAGTGCAATCCACACCATCCTCCAGATCATTTATGAAGATATTGAATAAAACCGGCCCCAGGACCGACCCTTGGGGCACTCCACTTGATACCGGCTGCCAACTAGACATGGAGCCATTGATCACTACCCGTTGAGCCCGACAATTTAGCCAGCTTTCTACCCACCTTATAGTGCATTCATCCAGCCCATACTTCCTTAACTTGCTGACAAGAATACTATGGGAGACCGTGTCAAAAGCTTTGCTAAAGTCAAGAAACAATACATCCACTGCTTTCCCTTCATCCACAGAACCAGTAATCTCATCATAAAAGGCGATTAGATTAGTCAGGCATGACCTTCCCTTGGTGAATCCATGCTGGCTGTTCCTGATCACTTTCCTCTCATGCAAGTGCTTCAGGATTGATTCTTTGAGGACCTGCTCCATGATTTTTCCAGGGACTGAGGTGAGGCTGACTGGCCTGTAGTTCCCAGGATCTTCCTTCTTCCCTTTTTTAAAGATTGGCACTACATTAGCCTTTTTCCAGTCATCCGGGACTTCCCCGGTTCGCCACGAGTTTTCAATTTCTCTCTTTCACAAAACATTAGGTTGCCGCTATGTAATGTGGCCAATTATCATAAATCTTAGTGTGTTTCACTTAATATTATTCTCTGGGAGGAAAAAATACAAACAGACACTCTTAATGTTAATTTTACCTATTTCTTCAGCGTTTTTCCAGCTGTTATCTCATTCTGCTTTCCATGTTTCCTTGCACTGAGGGTTTCACTACTGCTCGCTGAGTTAGGGCCAAGTCCTGCTCCCAGTAAGTCAGTTGAAGTCCTTCTTGCTGTTGACTTCAGTTGGTGCAGATTTGGGCTCATCCTTGGTACCTTTGGGCATGGGCAGAGGTGGTTTAAGGTTTCTGGGGCCAGAGCAAGTGGGGGGGGGGGCCTTCTGCCTGTGGCTCTGCCCGTGGCTCTGCCCCCATTCAGCCCCTTTTGCCTCTCGACCCACCCACAGTTCCACCCATTTCTGCCCCTTCTTGGGGGCCCTCCCCTGTTCCACCCAGGGTCCCCCCCAACTGCAGGCCCACAACCCCTTTTGTTCCTTTCTGCCCCCTCCCCCTAACTGCGGCCCCAAAGCTGGAGAAGCTCTGGCCCCATGCCACGCCCCAGGGCCGCAGTGGGAGGGAGAGCTCCTCCAGTCCCAGGGCTGCAGTGGGGGGTCTGGGTGCTGGGGCTTCTGCCTGGGATGGGGTCATGCACAGGGGCTTGTCCCTGCTGCCCCACAGCTTCTGCCTGGGACAGGGTCAGGGGGCAGTGGGGGAGTGTCCCCTCCCACCCAGCGCTGCTGCCCCGGAGTGGGGTTGGGGCTCTGGGCTTCCGCCGCCTGGCAATGGATTTTTTCTGGGGGCCCCCAGTTGGCCAGGGCCCCTAGGCACAGGCCCCATCAGCCCAGTGGCTAATCTGCACTGGGCATGGGGCATCTCTGGCATTGCCTGATATACCATGTTGGTCTTTTAGGCCTGGTCTGCACTTAACATTTAGATTGACCTCTCGACGTTGCTCAGGGGTGTATAAAAACCAGACCCTTGAGAGGCGTATTTAAGCTAATTTACACCCAGTGAAGAGGCAACTAGGTCGATGGCAGATTCTTCTGTTGACCACGCTACCACTGCTCAAGGAGGTGGATTACCTACGTCGATGGAAAAACCCCATTTTTCAAAGTAGGAAGCGTCTACATGACAGTGACCTAGCTGCAGCACTGTTGTGCTCGTAGTGTAGACATAGGATAGACTTCAAAGAATGTTGCTGTGCTCAGTCACTGCAATGAGGAAACAGGAAAGGGGTTAGATTAATTTTAGATACTCTTTGAAGCTTTGATATCCCCACTAATGACAGATTGAGAATAAAATCTTCTTTAATTGATTGAAGTCTCTTTAATTGTTAACATTTTGGCATGTTTTACCCAGTTTGCCAACTGGCTGCAGATAGGACTACCACAAAATCATACTGCAGGAAAGAGATATAATACTACTACTCTCACATTTTTTACTGTTGGTCCCCAGGGCAGCTGGTTCCCTGTGCAGCAGTCGACCATTGACACATTCTTCTAAGTGGAATATCTGGTAAATGAGCAGAGCATGAGCTTCATTTTGCTAAATGTACCAAACATTCATCAGCAATGAAACAGTTAACATGAGTAACACAGCAAACAAAATTATTGTGGTAATGCATAAACACAGCAGCCTTAGAACAATGATGCTGTGTGCTTTTGTCATTGCTGTCAAAGCTGACGTATATTATAAATACTGTGACACTGTCTATTAAAAGTTTGTAATAATAGGGAGGGGGAGAAAAGTCACACCAGTGTGTGACAGATTACGCTTCTGAGGAAGAGTGAGATAATAAAACAGGCTCTTAGCAGAGGCCTTGGGTGTTTAAAAAAAAAAATACAACCCTTTGACAATTGGACTTCTGTTTTTCAAACGGCACAGTTTTATTAGGCAGCTATAAAATAAAAAATATATATAACAATGCCATGGGTGATTGTCTCATCTAGTACTCTGCTAGGTTTTCTGACCAAACTCATCATATGATGAGTTCTCCCACAAAATACAACTCTGCTACTGCACATCTCACTGGGCAGTGCCAATGTAAATCTAGTGTAAGAGTTCCTAGATAGGCTCTTATGCCTTGAATCTGACTTTATGGACAGCTCTTCAACTGGTGTAAATTGGATGAAACTACAGTAAAGAACAGAATTATTAGACACAGAGAAACAGTATCTTGAGGAAGAGTCAACTTGGCTTTCATAAGGGGAAATAGTGCCTCACTAATCTACTAGAATGTTTTGAGTGTCTGTCAGGCTATCTAGAGTGGCTCACAAATGTGAGTACTTATCTCAGGGCAGATTGTTACAAAGCTCCAGCTAGCACGTTAAAAATAGCAGCGTGGATGTTGTAGCGGGGTGGGCGAGCGAGCTGCTTGGGCTAGTTACCCTTTTCCAAGTGGTCCTTTTTTACTAGTAATGTTTTGTCTGCCCTCTAGTGGAAATTGATAGTATAGCACTTAATATAGTGCTAATAATTACCTGTTTCAGTAGGGCTGTTTCTCAAACTGGGTCATGAGAGATGGGAGTGTGAAAGGGAAAAATACATATGCACAGCATACAGTAGTTGGCATGAAGGTAAATGACTGTATTCTTGACCAAAGATGGGACCAAGCTGAAAATTCAGATCGATATTCTGATCCAAAGTTTGGAAGATATATTCCTATCACGGGTTCTAGTTCAGCCCATTACAGAGAGATGGACCAGAGCCAGATCTGCAGTGAAGTTTGGGGGCCAAATTCTTGTCTGGTGTAAATCTATAGCTATTCTGAAGTTAATGGAGCTACACCAATATACATCAGCTGAGGATTTGGTCCCATCTGCGTATTGGTGAGAAATATTGTTGGTTTGAACCCACCTCTACGCTACAGGGACATGCATGCTTGAGGAGCAGCAAGGGGATTTATTTCTCTTGTTCACAGACACAGAATATGATGTAGGAACTGGATGGTGGCATACATTGCGCAGGTGTGGTTCTAGTTGAAATTTTATCATTAACACTTAACAACCAAAAAGGTTAAAGGTAAAATTCTCAAAAGTGCCTTAGTGACTTTGCACTTTAAAAAAAATTACCTAAACATTCTCATACTAGATATAAAAGTTGTCATTATTGCTATAGGAGCCTGTGTCTGCTGGAAGATCCCTCACCCATCCTCTTGTTATTGGAAGCATGTCCACTAGTTGAACCACTTAACTGGGAGAACTGTGTTCTCATCCTGGCTTTACCACCAGACTTGTTGTGTGACCTCAGGCAAGTCACTTAAATTCTCTGTGCCTTAGTGTCCTAATCTGTAAAATACAGATAAAGTATGCAAGGATCGCAACAGGCCTTGCAAACAGGGAGTTACGCCTCAGAAAACTCCTTTGTTCAGGATCTGTGGCTTTTCTGTCAGAAGATAAATTCCTGCTGACAAATATGTAATAAAATGACTGGAATAGACTTTTTAAAAAAAGTTTGAAACCTGAATTTTTTGTACAATTTTTGTCTTTCTTCCATCCACTACTCTACAACAATACACTAATTGGGCCAAAGCCATGTATTCATTGAAGAGTTACCACTTTAGGGTCATTCACACACGAAAGTACACTCCACCTCTAGGCCTATCCCAACTTTTTGTCAAACCACATCATCTTTGTCCATTTCTGGGGCTCTGTGATGACTAGTATAACTACAGTACAGGGAGGGATGTGTACTTTACTGTAAGCAAGAGGTTATTTCTAATAGTAATATTTCTAAATTGCTTAATATTTTCTAGGTACTGTATAAATACTAATTCTGATAGCGCCTCCATGAGACAAGTATTCTTGCCAGAGAGGATACAGAGACAGAGGGTTATTGTATGCACAAGGTGCACTTAGGTAGAAGGCAAGATGTAAGTGTGATGCTGAAAAGCCAGGTACCAGCTCAGGTCAAAACCCCAGGCCAATTCATTTAAGTGTTGGTATAGATCAAAGTGTTAAATGTATAAGCGTGTATTCAGATGTTTAAACTTCATGAAAACTAGTGGAATGTTACTTATCTGTTCCTGTTACAATGTAATAGCTAACATTTACTTTGGAAATACCCCTGCAACTAAATAACTCATCGGACATCAAAGAAGCCTTGTGAAATGCTAATAAAGGACATAATGACTTTAACAGAAAATGCTAATTCCCAAGCAAATGGCCATTGTAGTGTGATGACCTGAGGTCAGAGACTCAAAGTGCATTCCTCACTCAGCATCATCAAAGCAAAAGCCCAGGGAGGTGGAGACACTGTCAGCTTGCTTTCTGTGTGAAGATACCATAAATATGGATTCAAAGAAAGATCCTTTGTCTCTGGACTGTTTGGATTCTAGCAGGGCAGAAAAACTGAACAAGAAGACAGAGCTCCCCAGAGTTATTACTACACCTCTGCTACCATTTGGAATTGTAGACTGTTACTCACCTGTATATATATTTTACCTGATTTAACCTCCAGAACTCTCATTTTCTTTTTCTTAGCTAATAAACATTTAGTTAGTACTAAAGAATTGGCTGCCAGAATTTTCTTTGGTGTAAGATCTGGAGTATCAATTGATCTGGGGATAGTCACTGGTCTCTTGGGACTGGGAGAAACCTGATGTGGTGTGATTTTAGGTTTGTGACCTTTTGTCATGAAGTTCAGTTTGTCTGGGTGGCAAGATTGACTGGAGAGTCTGAGGGGACTGTGTGTGACTCCATGGTGAGACTGATCGTGATCCAGGAGTTCACATTTGTTACCGGCTTGGTGTCCAATCTAATTCTAGAACCTACCACCAGTTTGGGGCGTCTGCCCTTGTTTGCTGACAGTCTGCCCTGAGGTAGGCACTCACAGTTGTGAGCCACTCCAGTCAGCATGATAGTAACCAGAAGGTCTGGACAAGGATTGTAGCAGAAGGGTTGGAGGGGAAAGAATGGTTGCCTGCGATGACCGGTGGTTCCCCGTACTGGGGTGAGGTGCCACAATCTAAAGGGAAGGACACTTGAACACCTCACATGTCCATCACCCCCCCACCCAACCCAGTGACGCACACTACAAATATATGAAAAAATAAACCCACAATTAAATACCTTCCTCTCCAAAGTCTGAGTTCCGGGCTTTATTTGCCATGTAAGCATTGATAACATAACTAATATCTGTACCCAGGGAGTGACCACCACTCCCTGCTCTATTTTCACTATTAGTGACATCTGCTGTTGTGTAAACAAAAAGCCCTGAAAGGAGATCTTGGAAGATAAAATGCCTTCCAGTTTACCATTAAAGATTCCACAAATAAAGAATTGATGATATTATGCATTGCACTTTCATGCAGCAGCCTGGAGAGGCTGTTTTTTCCTCTCTGGTTTTATAACCTATTTTAGAGTTTGACTTTTATTTTCTGCAGGACTTTCAGCACAGGGCTTGAAAACTCATTTTACTTTTCTCCTTTCAGTCCCACAATATGACTCAAATAAAAAAGGGGCTTTTCTTTCTCACAGGTTTGTCTAAAGTGCCTCTGTGTCCACTCAGGCACTAAGCAAATGAGGCACTTCAGGCAATAGGACCACTATTCTTCTCCGCTTTTAGGAAAACAAGCTTTGAGATATTCCTTCACTGGAATGACCTGTTTTCCCTAAGCTTAATGGCACTACTACCCCTTCAGCTGACACTACTGATTCTTCTACTTTCAGAAAACAACTGAGCCATGGAGGAACAACAAAGTATTTTCTTTCATGTCCCTTCTTCTTTCCTGACAGTAGGGTCAAATAAACACACTTGTCTGCACAAGTTCAGGAAGAGGTTGCACAGCATGTTGTTAATTTGCGGGGGAAGGTTCGGTTGGGTTTTGTTTAACTCAGGATACGTCTGCACTGGCGCTTTGTAAAGCAAAACTTTTGTCATTCAGGGGTGTTAAAAAAAACACGCACAGGCTGAATGACAAAAGTTTTACTAACCAAAAGCGCCGGTGTGAACAGTGCTTTGTTGGCAGGAGCACGCTCCTGCCAGCAGAGCTGCTGCTGCTCGTGGGGGGTGGAAGTTTTTTGTCGGCAGGGGAGCTTTTTTCTGCCAACAAACAGCGGCTACGCTGCGCGGCTTTTAGCAGCATGGCTGTAGCGGCACAGTTGTGTCGCTAAAAGCTACGGAGTGTAGCCTTAGACTCCCTCAACCTGCATTTTCAGAATAGAAAACAATGCCCGATACAAGCGGTCACTCGAAGTTTCGTTTGCACTGGTAGTTCAGCTTACCATCTCAGCCATAGGTGAGACCTACTCTAGGCCTACGTTATCCAGCAGCGTATCTGAAATTACATGGCATTTCCTTCCAAGGGTTTGGCTACCTTACCTTAGTGTAATGTTACTTTATCATTAAAGTGGCAAGCCTCCTTAGTGTGGATGCAGTCATACCAGTATAAAAGCGATCATACTTGTATAGCTTATTCAAGTTTGGCAACTTTTATCTTGGTATAAATGTGTCCATCCTGGGGCTTTTACCAGTATAACAGACAGCAAAAAAAAAAAAAATCGCACCTGTAATTGACATAGTTATACTGCTACAACTTCAAGCAGAGACCAGCTCCAAGTCATTTCACTCTTGCTTCCTGAGCAGTGTAATCAGCACATTATTAGCTGTTATTAAATTCAGCTTACTTTACACAGTCCCCAATTCTTAAATCTTCAGTGTTCTTCAGCTCTAGGATATGACATGTAACTGAACTGCAGAAGATTAAAGCTGGAGTTTGACAGTTGGGTTAGGGCCCTTCTCATGCCCAAGGGAAGAGATGATGTTGGGGAAGGGAGTAAGATTAAATTTGCTCATTACCCTCCCCCAGGAACCCTTGATTGCAAATAACTTTCTCACTACAATCCACCCAGTCTGTATGTGACTGTGATTAATTAGCACATTAGCTAGATGTGTCCACAATAGCAATCAGCAATTAAATAGTTTTAAGATTAAAATCATCAGGCATAAGTATTAACTCCCCCTGAAAGCTGTGAACTCCTCCTTCACTGCCCAGCTATTTTTTTCAGGCTGTCTGCAGACTCAGGCAGCTAACACTGCATTGATACATACTTAGTTCACCTGAATGTCATTGCAGCTTTAAAAGCTAGAGACTTCTTAATAGAAGCTTGCATTCTAGAGCATAGTTATGCTGCAATTTAATATTAATCTGCAGTTACACAGCCACATAGTCGCTATAGTGCTCTGGCTAGCGGTTCTAAGGAAAAACCTCCTTTCTTTCACTGGAATTGAAGCACTTATGCTTGTTTCAGCAGTAAAATTACTGCTGCTAAAAAAAGAAACTAAAGAAGTCTCACAATAAACAAAAGGAATGAGTCATATATGCTAATGATCTGCCAATCACATGACACCTTCTATCCTGAAGGATCTCTGTGACCTGAATCCCAGGGGAGCCAACTGAGGTCACTCAATTATGGTGAACTGTGAAGAATGGGGCAGGCAATCCCCAAAGCTGGTGGATATTCCAATACTTAGATTTACCAAGCCAGCACAAAACAACTTCTATTATACCTCACTGGCTACTCAGGAGTCAACAACACAGTTCCCTTAAAGTAACCCAGCCTCAGGCCTCCACCTAGTCACTCAAGTCAGCTATGATGAGGATTTCTGAAAATTTTATTTCATCATGTAAAAAGGGTTCTACAAATCCCAAAGGATCGGACACATTACCTCCTAGGTTAATGAATATTCCAGATCTTTCCCAAATACATGCTTACAGCCAATTCTTATTAACTAAACTAAAATTTATTAAAAAAGAAAAGGGAGAGAGAATTGGCTAAAAGAACAGTATACTGTCATAAATATAAAGGGAAGGGTAAACCCCTTTGAAATCCCTCCTGGCCAGGGGAAAGCTCCTCTCACCTGTAAAGGGTTAAGAAGCTAAAGGTAACCTCGCTGGCACCTGACCAAAATGACCAATGAGGAGACAAGATACTTTCAAAAGCTGGGAGGAGGGAGAGAAACAAAGAGTCTGTGTCTGTCTGTAGTCGTTTTGGCCGGGGACAGAACAGGAATGGAGTCTTAGAACTTTTAGTAAGTAATCTAGCTAGGTATGTGTTAGATTATGATTTCTTTAAATGGCTGAGAAAAGAATTGTGCTGAATAGAATAACTATTTCTGTCTGTGTATCTTTTTTGTAACTTAAGGTTTTGCCTAGAGGGGTTCTCTATGTTTTTGAATCTAATTACCCTGTAAGATATATACCATCCTGATTTTACAGGGGGAATTTCTTTATTTCTATTTACTTCTATTTTTTATTAAAAGTCTTCTTGTAAAACACTGAATGCTTTTTCATTGTTCTCAGATCCAAGGGTTTGGGTTTGTGGTCACCTATGCAAATTGGTGAGGCTTTTTATCCAACATTTCCCAGGAAAGGGGGGGTGCAAGTGTTGGGAGGATTGTTCATTGTTCTTAAGATCCAAGGGTCTGGGTCTGTAGTCATCTAGACAAATTGGTGAGGCTTTTTACCAAACCTTGTCCAGGAAGTGGGGTGCAAGGTTTTGGGAAGTATTTTGGGGGGAAGGACGCGTCCAAACAGCTCTTCCCCAGTAACCAGTATTAGTTTGGTGGTGGTAGCGGCCTGTCCAAGGTGTAATATTTTGTACCTTGGGGAAGTTTTGACCTAAGCTGGTAAAGATAAGCTTAGGAGGTTTTTCATGCAGGTCCCCACATCTGTACCCTAGAGTTCAGAGCGGGGGAGGAACCTTGACATGGTGGCACAGTGGTGGGATTAACCTGAAATCATTTTGAGATCCAGTTGAGATTTTTTGAACTAGAAATACAGATTTTAAAAAGGAATTTTTAGGAAGTCCAGAAGGCAGCTTTGAAACTGAAAGCAGCTTGGTTTCTCTCTGCTTTGTGGCCAAGCAGAGACAAAAGGGGATTATCTTGTGAATTGCAGGTTTTCTTTGCCTGGAGGCAGGGTACTTAACTCCTGCAGGGAAATTCACAGTCTTCCAACCCAGAGGTTTTTTTTTTTTCTTTTCTTCCTAAAAGTAAATAGGGGGTGTGTGCTCTACCCATTTGCCTGGAGACAAAAGTGGCAGGGTTTTTTTTTAGGATTTTGATTTTTTTTTTGTTTTACAAGGAGCACAGGTTTGAAAAGAAATTTTTTTTCTTCTTTGGGCTGGGTAAGCAGGTTTCCAAGTAGTTGGAGGTTTTTTGCTTTAATTTGGGCCCAGAGCAGAGACAAGGGAATTGTCTTTTTCTGTAGGCTGACAATCACTATCAGAGAATAGGTATTCTATTCCAGCACAGCAAAATTTTACAGCCAAGTTTTGTTTGTTTATTTCTAAACCTCGGGTGTAAAGTTAGTTAAAAACAGAGAGGTTAGAATGGCCAAATCCTCAGCTCGACTACAGCTGGAATTAGCCAAATTTCAGGCTGAGGAAAAACAAAGGGAACATGAAAGACAGATAGAACTCATGCGGCTGAAGGAGGAGGAGAAGGAAAAAGAGAGGAAGCATGTGGAGGAGATGGAGAGGATAAAGGCCCAGCAGAATATACCAACAAACCCTAGCAATCCTTCTCCAGGTACCACTTCCCATCCCAGAAAGTTCCCCACCTACAAGGCAGGTGATGATACTGAGGCCTTCTTAGAAAACTTCGAAAGGGCCTGCCTTGGGTACAACATCTCTACTGACCAATACATGGTAGAGCTGAGGCCGCAGCTCAGTGGACCCTTAGCTGAGGTGGCAGCTGAAATGCCTAAAGAACACATGAACAAGTATGAACTGTTTAAATCCAAGGCGAGAGTCAGAATGGGGATAACACCCGAGCAGTCTCGTCGGAGGTTCAGAGCCCTAAGGTGGAAACCAGACATGTCATTTACCCGACATGCCTACCACATTGTAAAACATTGGGATGCCTGGATATCAGGAGCAAGTGTTGAATCTCCAGTAAATTTGCCCTTCCTAATGCAAATGGAACAATTCTTAGAGGGTGTTCCTGAGGAAATAGAAAGATATATCCTAGATGGGAAACCCAAAACTGTAATTGAGGCAGGAGAGATTGGAGCCAGATGGGTGGAGGTGGCAGAGAAGAAGAAAACTGGTCGCAGTTGGAGCGGAGACCAGAAGGGACCACCCCAGACCACACCCTATTACCGGGGGCCGCCCAAAGCCCCACCTACCTCCCAAAGAACCCTCCAGACCCCTTATCGTCCCACCACCCCGTTCTCCAGCAACCCTCCTCGCCCCAGTGACCCGTCAGCTGGACGATGTTTTAAGTGTAACGAGCTGGGGCATGTAAAGGCCAACTGCCCCAAGAACCCCAACAGATTACAGTTCATTGCACCGGAATCACACCAGAGGTCCACAGGCCCAGATACCTCCCAGATACCCTTGGAGCGGAGGGAAACTGTGAGTGTGGGTGGGAAGAAGGTCACCGCGTGGAGGGACACCGGAGCACAAGTGTCAGCTATCCATGCTTCCTTAGTGGACCCCAATTTAATCAACCCAGAGATCCAAGTGACGATTCAACCCTTCAAGTCCAACTCTTTCAATTTGCCTACAGCCAAGTTGCCTGTCCAGTACAAGGGCTGGTCAGGAATGTGGACTTTTGCAGTCTATGATGATTATCCCATCCCCATGCTGTTGGGGGAAGACTTGGCCAATCATGTGAAGCAGGCCAAGAGGGTGGGAATGGTCACCCGCAACCAGGCTAAACAAGCCGTGAGGCCTAGCTCTGTTCCGGAAACTTCTATCAGGACCCAGTCAGAGGTGATGGACCTGGACCCCAGGCCAATGTCTGCAACAGCAGTAGTGGATCCAGTCCCAGAGACCCAGACGGAACCAGTCCCAGAACCGGAACCAGCCAAACAACCAACACCAGACCCCGTGTCAGCACTGAATCCAGTACTTGCAACCTCAACACCAAAGGGCCCCACCGACCCTGAACTGGCAGCAGCCCATAACCCTACACAAGAGGCTCAGCCGGAGCCTGAATCCCAACATAGTGCACCAGCGGAGAGCGGTTCACAGTCAACAGAAACAGCTCCATCCCCTATATCGCTTCCAGAGGGACCAAGCCTAGGTCCACAATCCCATGAGGAACTGATGTCTCCAGCATCAAGGGAACAGTTCCAGACCGAACAGGAAGCAGATGAAAGCCTCCAGAGAGCTTGGACGGCGGCACGGAGCAACCCACCGCCTCTCAGCTCTTCTAATCGATCCAGGTTTGTTGTAGAAAGAGGACTTTTATACAAGGAAACTCTTTCTGGGGGACACCAGGAAGACTGGCATCCTCAGAGACAGTTGGTAGTTCCAACTAAATACCGGGCCAAGCTCTTGAGCTTAGCCCATGATCACCCTAGTGGCCATGCTGGGGTGAACAGGACCAAAGACCGTTTGGGGGGGTCATTCCACTGGTCATTCCATTCCATTCTACCTATGTCCAGTCTTGTGAGGTGTGCCAAAGAGTGGGAAAACCCCAAGACCAGGTCAAAGCTCCTCTCCAGCCACTCCCCATCATTGAAGTTCCATTTCAGCGAGTAGCTGTGGATATTCTGGGTCCTTTTCCGAAAAAGACACCCAGAGGAAAGCAGTACATACTGACTTTCATGGATTTTGCCACCCGATGGCCGGAAGCAGTAGCTCTAAGCAACACCAGGGCTAAAAGTGTGTGCCAGGCACTAGCAGACATTTTTGCCAGGGTAGGTTGGCCCTCCGACATCCTCACAGATGCAGGGACTAATTTCCTGGCAGGAACTATGAAAAACCTTTGGGAAGCTCATGGGGTAAATCACTTGGTTGCCACTCCTTACCATCATCAAACAAATGGCATGGTGGAGAAGTTTAATGGAACTTTGGGGGCCATGATACGTAAATTCGTAAATGAGCACTCCAATGATTGGGACCTAGTATTGCAGCAGTTGCTCTTTGCCTACAGAGCTGTACCACATCCCAGTTTAGGGTTTTCCCCATTTGAACTTGTATATGGCCGTGAGGTTAAGGGGCCATTGCAGTTGGTGAAGCAGCAATGGGAGGGATTTACACCTTCTCCAGGAACTAACATTCTGGACTTTGTAACCAACCTACAAAACACCCTCCGAACCTCTTTAGCCCTTGCTAGAGAAAACTTACAGAATGCTCAAAAAGAGCAAAAAGCCTGGTATGATAAACATGCCAGAGAGCGTTCCTTCAAAGTAGGAGACCAGGTCATGGTCTTAAAGGTGCTCCAGGCCCATAAAATGGAAGCATCGTGGGAAGGGCCATTCGTGGTCCAGGAGCGCCTGGGAGCTGTTAATTATCTCATAGCATTCCCCACCTCCAACCGAAAGCCTAAGGTGTATCATATTAATTCTCTAAAGCCCTTTTATTCCAGAGAATTAAAGGTTTGTCAGTTTACAGCCCAGGGAGGAGACGACGCTGAGTGGCCTGAAGGTGTCTACTACGAAGGGAAATGTGCTGGTGGTGTGGAAGAGGTGAACCTCTCCATGACCCTTGGGCGTATGCAGCGACAGCAGATCCAGGAGCTGTGCACTAGCTACGTGCCAACGTTCTCAGCCACCCCAGGACTGACTGAACGGGCATACCACTCCCTTGACACAGGTAATGCTCACCCAATTAGGGTCCACCCTTACCGGGTGTCTCCTCAAGCTAAAACTGCTATAGAACGGGAGATCCAGGATATGTTACAGATGGGTGTAATCCGCCCCTCTGAAAGTGCATGGGCATCTCCAGTGGTTCTAGTTCCCAAACCAGATGGGGAAATACGTTTTTGCATGGACTACCGTAAGCTAAATGCTGTAACTCGCCCAGACAACTATCCCATGCCACGCACAGATGAACTATTAGAGAAACTGGGACGGGCCCAGTTCATCTCTACCTTGGACTTAACCAAGGGGTACTGGCAGGTACCGCTAGATGAATCTGCCAAGGAAAGGTCAGCCTTCATCACACATCTCGGGCTGTATGAATTTAATGTACTCCCTTTCGGGCTGCGAAATGCACCTGCCACTTTCCAAAGACTTGTAGATGGTCTCCTAGCGGGATTAGGAGAATATGCAGTCGCCTACCTTGACGATGTGGCCATATTTTCGGATTCCTGGGCAGACCACCTGGAACATCTACAAAAAGTCCTTGAGCGCATAAGGGAGGCAGGACTAACTGTTAAGGCTAAGAAGTGTCAAATAGGCCTAAACAGAGTGACTTACCTTGGACACCAGGTGGGTCAAGGAACTATCAGCCCCCTACAGGCCAAAGTGGATGCTATCCAAAAGTGGCCTGTCCCAAAGTCAAAGAAACAGGTTCAATCCTTCTTAGGCTTGGCCGGTTATTACAGACGATTTGTACCGCACTACAGCCAAATCGCTGCCCCACTGACAGACCTAACCAAAAAGAAACAGCCAAATGCTGTTCAGTGGACCGGAAAGTGTCAGAAGGCCTTTAACAAGCTTAAAGCGACACTCATGTCTGACCCTGTACTAAGGGCCCCAGACTTTGACAAACCGTTCCTAGTAACCACAGATGCATCCGAGCGTGGTGTGGGAGCAGTTTTAATGCAGAAAGGACCTGATGAAGAATTCCACCCTGTAGTGTTTCTCAGCAAAAAACTGTCTGAGAGGGAAAGCAACTGGTCAGTCACTGAAAAAGAATGTTATGCCATTGTCTACGCTCTGGAAAAGCTACGCCCATATGTTTGGGGACGGCGTTTCCACCTGCAAACCGACCATGCTGCACTAAAGTGGCTTCACACCGTCAAAGAAACTAACAAAAAACTTCTTCGGTGGAGTTTAGCTCTCCAAGATTTTGATTTCGACATCCAACACATCTCAGGAGCTTCTAACAAAGTGGCTGATGCACTCTCCCGTGAAAGTTTCCCAGAATCAACTGGTTAAAATCGTCCTTGAGATGTGGAAAATATTGTTAGTCTTTATGTACTTGGTAGTATATTTAGAGATGCATGTGTCTTATTAACTCTGTTTTCCTAGAGCTCCAGGAAGAAATCCCAGCCAGTGTTTCACCCTAGCTGAGATTTGGGGGGCGTGTCATAAATATAAAGGGAAGGGTAAACCCCTTTGAAATCCCTCCTGGCCAGGGGAAAGCTCCTCTCACCTGTAAAGGGTTAAGAAGCTAAAGGTAACCTCGCTGGCACCTGACCAAAATGACCAATGAGGAGACAAGATACTTTCAAAAGCTGGGAGGAGGGAGAGAAACAAAGGGTCTGTGTCTGTCTGTAGTCGTTTTGGCCGGGGACAGAACAGGAATGGAGTCTTAGAACTTTTAGTAAGTAATCTAGCTAGGTATGTGTTAGATTATGATTTCTTTAAATGGCTGAGAAAAGAATTGTGCTGAATAGAATAACTATTTCTGTCTGTGTATCTTTTTTGTAACTTAAGGTTTTGCCTAGAGGGGTTCTCTATGTTTTTGAATCTAATTACCCTGTAAGATATATACCATCCTGATTTTACAGGGGGAATTTCTTTATTTCTATTTACTTCTATTTTTTATTAAAAGTCTTCTTGTAAAACACTGAATGCTTTTTCATTGTTCTCAGATCCAAGGGTTTGGGTTTGTGGTCACCTATGCAAATTGGTGAGGCTTTTTATCCAACATTTCCCAGGAAAGGGGGGGTGCAAGTGTTGGGAGGATTGTTCATTGTTCTTAAGATCCAAGGGTCTGGGTCTGTAGTCACCTAGACAAATTGGTGAGGCTTTTTACCAAACCTTGTCCAGGAAGTGGGGTGCAAGGTTTTGGGAAGTATTTTGGGGGGAAGGACGCGTCCAAACAGCTCTTCCCCAGTAACCAGTATTAGTTTGGTGGTGGTAGCGGCCAGTCTAAGGATAACGGGGGTAATATTTTGTACCTTGGGGAAGTTTTGACCTAAGCTGGTAAAGATAAGCTTAGGAGGTTTTTCATGCAGGTCCCCACATCTGTACCCTAGAGTTCAGAGTGGGGGAGGAACCTTGACATATACATATGGATGAGTCAGATTCATAAGAGAGATTCTTGAGATTCAGATTCATAACAGAGATGGTGAGCTGTGTAGATGCAAAGAGTTCTTTCAGAAATAGTTCAACGCTTATAGTCCAATGTTTATATTTCAGGGTGGTCCAGTCCGAACTCGGATCTCAGTCCTTGTGGGTTAGGCTTCCCCTGCATGAAACCTCAAGCAGACCTGAGATAAAAAGGATTGGGACCCAAAGGTCTTTAATACAATTCCAGGACGACTTTGACAGGTCGGAGTCCTTAGTCAAACAATAGGCACTCATGTGGACTTTGAAGTGGACCCATTTCCTAAGCATAGCTGGTAATTATCCACACAGATTAACACAAGGCAGTTGCCTGTTTTTCCACCATTCACAGATGATTTGCTATACATTTCAAAGAGAGACGAGTACAGCGACATCCTCTGTTTACAGTTCGTTTAAATGTTAAGATGTTCTTTTGATCTCTGAATTAACAGAATACAGCATAGGCAGGGACTGTTTGATTACGCTGTTGATTTTTACCAATATATATGTAAATACACAAAAACACAAACATTATCTCATCAAATGTTTTAAGGGTTGAATTTGAGCCATTTATCCTGTAGGATGTTTAACCCTTTCTGGTCATGCATCACAATCCCCAAACTCTTTACAAACTGAGGCACCATCCAGATCTGGCCATCTCATTCTATGTATATTTGTCTTGCCCAGTGGGGGCTCAATCTTGACTGAGACTTCTGTGCACTACCACAAACGTATAATAACGCTAATCTGTAAGGGCCATAGGTGGTCTTGGTCTGTATTCTACATTTCCTTTAAAAGATGGCACTTCCAGTGGCACAGTGCCCTGCGTGTCTTGCTGGGGCATTGATTTAATACTGAAGGCTAGGAAAGAGTGGCCACTTCTGAATTGCACTACCACTTCCTACAGCACTTAGGGGGGGAAAACAATCAAGATTAGACACTGAGGTGTGTCAACAGCTGACCAATAGGTTGATTTAGATGCTCTGACAATGAACACCAGTATAGGAAACTGCATGGACAGAGACAGTGGCCATCCTGTTACCAGACGTTACGTGTGAGGGAAGAAATTAGACCAGGAATGGTCAATTATTTTTTTTTTCCAAGGTCCACGTTTCTTGGTCAAGGTCCAGACTCCAGAAAAAAAATTTCACACTGCCATAACAATAGTGATAATAAGTAAATAAAAATTTTGCAGTCCATTCAAAAGCATCTGTTGGTCCGGATTTGGTCTGCCTGTTGACTACCCCTCAATTAGACTGATACAGAGACCAGCAGATGGGTGCACAGATGGTGTAGAGGGGAATGTTTTGTATCCGTGAAACACTGGAATACTTTCTGTGACAAGAGGCAGCTGTTTGGATGTAAGTGGTCTCTTCTTAAGCAGAAAGGGCAGCAACTGCTGGTTCAAAACAGGCATTAATTAATCAACTTTAAACTAGGTAGAAATACATGAGACAAAATTAGAAAAGAGGGGAAGCAACCAAATAAGAGTAGAGTCTACACTACAAACTTACAGCTGCGCTACTGTACCGATGCAGTTGCACAGCTGTAACACTTTCAGTGAAGCGGCTCTAAGCCAACAGGAGAGATCTCTCCCATTGGCTTAATAACTCCACCTCTATGAGAGGCAGTAGCTATGTCGGCAGGAGAAGCTCTCAGGTTATTCATACCCATTGTAACTTGCTTATATTAAATATGTGTTAAATTCTGCTTTGGCTTGTGGATGTTCATTTCCTCATACTAGTCAATCATATTGCTCTTCCTAGTAGATTGCTGTATTTTTGACTCTTTCCTGGGAAACCTAACCAATGCTTTTTTTGGTGTCAGGGTATGGTTTTGGTGAAGGGCGACATTGTATAAGATCAGAAAGTAATTTGTGTTAAGAAAAAGACCTGGTACCAAAAACAAAAAAAGTAAAGTCAACATCTGTGTGCAGATGTGGTCACCCCATCTCAAAAAAGATATATTGGAATTGGAACAGGTTCGGAAAAGGGCAACAAAAATTATTAGGGGTATGGAATGGCTTCCATATGAGAAGAGAGTAATAAGACTGGGACTTTTCAGCTTGGAAAAGAGATGGCTAAGGGGAGATATGATTGAGGTCTATAAAATCATGACTGGTGTAGAGAAAGTAGATGAGGAAGTGTTGTTTACTACTTCTCATAACACGAGAACTAGGGGTCACAAATGAAATTAATAGGCAGCAGATTTAAAACAAATAAAAGGAAGTATTTCTTCACACAATGCACAATCAACCTGTGGAACTCCTTGCCAGAGGATGTTGTGAAGGCCAAGACCATAACAGGGTTCAAAAAAGAACTAGATAAATTCAAGGAGAACAGTTCCATCAATGGCTATTAGCCAGGATTGGTAGGAATGGTGTCCCTACTCTCTGTTTGCCAGAAGCTGGCATTGAGCAACAGGGGATGGATCACTTGATGATTACCTGTTCTGGTCATTCCCTCTGGGGCACCTGGCACTGGCCACTGTTGGAAGATAGGATACTGGGCTAGATGGACCTTTGGTCTGACCCAGTAGGGCCGTTCTTATGTTCTTATATATTAGGTCATCTAAATTAAAATTCCTCACATTCTGTCACAAAATGTAATGCCAAGACACTCATTTCTTATGGCGTGTACCTGAATTTATGTAGGGCCCAAGCTTCCAGTCATGTAGGCTAGGAAGAAGGGAACAGGGACTGATTCTGCCAGGTATAGCAAGGCTAGGGGATAAGACCCTCCCAGGGCTTACTGCTTCTCCCATAACGTTACAGTTCCTGATGATGTCAGCAGACTGTACTTCACAACTTGGATTCTGGACAGCAGCCCATCTCCCTATAGTGGAACATGGGGAAAGTTACATCTGAGAAATCCACAACTTGATCTATTCTACAGAACGTTCTTGCTGCTGAAATACAATATTTAGATAGTCTAATAACAGACATACCAGTGGGAACAAGCCCTGTTTTGAAGGAGCATCTGCTATGTTGCCTTTCTCACTTTTACAGACCAGAAAATGAAACAAACATCTGTAGGCAATAATGTTTCTGCAGGCTCTTTTTGAAATGAACAATACTTTTCAAAAAGATACATTGGCCAAGGTCACATATGCAAAGTGTTGTAAAGCCACCATGCAGCACAACTCCTCTCTTATAAATTAGAATTAATTGTATTTTAGCACCATAAGAAACATGTGGTGGTTAACTCCCCCACAGTAATCACCCTACATTGTCATGTAACCCTCTCTGAGTTTGAATCAAAGGTGCATTCCTGAAACCAGGTATCTGGCTCACTGGCATACACATACATGATTGCCACCTAGTGGCTAATAGGCAAAGTCCACACTTTAATAAAAAATTTGCGGTGATAAAAATGGGCAGTCTAAAATAATAAACATGTTAAGTGATTTGCAGTACTGTTTGTAAAAATGTTTTCAGTGTTTGATGCTTTAAAGTTTAAAATGCTCTCAAAACTATAGAGTTCAACATCTGTGATGCATATTAAAATGTTTTCGTGTACTTATATTACCTACTTAATCAAGAAATGGCTCTGCTCAGGACATGTTAGTTTTTGTATTATTTTATTAAATGACTAACAAAATAATAAACTATGTTTGTAACTCAACTTTTTAATCGTCATCATCTGCGGCATTTGGCACAGACTACTAAATAAGATACTGTATCAATGATAACATGGAAGTTGTATTCGTGTTGTGAGGTCAACATTGAGGCCCCCATTGTGTTTAAAATATGCTACTGGCAAATCCATATTGAATGGCTTGCTAAATGAACTCTCAAAGACTGGCTACTCAGGTAATTTCTGACCAACTTCATAAGTGTTTCCTCAAAAATACAATAAAATGAACAAATAAAAAGTTTAATTTAAAAGTAATACAAGTCACCTATTAACCATGACATACATACAGCCTAATCCTAAACCTCTGCAGTTTTGGGATGCTATTTTGGAGCAGCAGAGAGGCCACCTGCAATTTTATTAGGAAACAAAACTGAACATAAAAGAGGTTACAGGACAAGTGCAATCAAATGCATCTATGCTTCTTTTTTAAAGGATGACTTACTTATTCACATCACTATTGCTCCCGGTTTGCTGCGCATAGTTGTTTAACTTGCATCTTGAAAGAGCAAGGATGGCCTGCTGGAAGTTGTCTCCCATCACAACATAAAGTAATAGGTTACCGCACGTGTTTAGTGCAGCTCAGGGTCTGAGGCAAAGTAAGCAGCGTGGATTTGGTTTTCAATGTGGCAGCTAACTGGTTGAAGTCGTAATTCTATCCGAACGCCCCTAAAGACATGAAAGGGTAGGAAGCACACATAAAAAATCACCAAGAGGAGAATGGCAAGTCTGTGAGCCTTCTACTTGTAACAAGCAGGAGTATGAGGCCCTCTAGTCAAAGTGTAGATAATGACAGTGTAACACAGAGTCACAACCACTAGTGTCAGGTAGAAGGCTAACCCAGACAGAAGCCAGTTATACCACTTAATAGTGTCCAGGTTTTCAGAACTAGTGAGGTCCAGGCAAATGGATTTGTTTTGGTTCTCCCTTGAGGTGATTAAAAAATTGCCAGGATTCACAGCCACCAGGGAAATCACCCAACCTGCAGCACAAGCTACCACTGCCCATCTCCTTTTCTGAATAGAGAAGAACTTTACTGGCTGGACAATCACGAAGTAGCAAAAGATGCTGAAGCAAGTGAGGAAGAGGATGCTGCTATATAAGTTGAAGTGGAAGCCAAAACGGATAAACTAACACATGAAGTCTCCGAAGACCCAGTGGTCTCCATTGGCATAGTAATGTATCAGGAAAGGAAGGCTTGTTAAGTACAGTAGGTCTGTGAAGGACAAGTTCAACATAATGATGGTGCTGTTCTTCCAGGACTTATCTTGAACCTGTATACAGAAATTGCAATAATATTCCCTGGGAAGCCCACCAGAAAGATTATGCTGTACATAGGAGGGAGATAGAAATTCTTCAGAAGAACATCTACATCGGTACAGTTTGTGAAAGCAACTGCATGGCTTTGCAACGAAGTTAAGTTGGCTAAGCCTTCAGTTGTATTCATGGCCATTTTCTTACTGCTTTAGCAAATGGTAAAGAAAAGAAAAATGGTTAGTTTTCACTAATAAGTTAATGCAGCACGTTAACCATATCACTATATAAGGGACTTTCACAGTTCGAAACACAAGAGTCTGTTAAAATACTTGTAATAAAGGCTGCTTTGGGTCTGAAACAGCATCAAGTCCTTCAGTATAACTGCCCAATTTAATAGTAGTAACTTTTTTGAATAAGAAAAGGACTTGTTGCTTTGGTGGAAGCTGATCTGATGGAGTGACCTTTGTTTTCTTAAGTTACAATTTATGGTATTTTTAAACTGATCAGCTCAGCATTATCAAGTAAGTCTCAGAGATAGATGTACTGCACATGAATGACAAAGCTGCTACACTTACAACTGAAGGCAGTTTCAGTGTTTTAGGGCATGAAACATTACCCTCAATAATGTCAAGAAATCTTCTTGTGCTTTTATTGTTGCATTCAGCAGGGGCCAGCCGGAGAAGAAAAGCAACCTAGAAGTGCTATGCCTGTGAAAAACATTCATCGTTTATTTTTATGCAAAAAGAAAAGGAGGACTTGTGGCACCTAGAGACTAACAAATTTATTTGAGCATAAGCTTTCGTGAGCTACGGCTCACTTCATTGGATGCATTCAGTGGAAAATGACTATTATTTGCTATGCAGATGTTTGGCCCTGTCAAGATTTTAATAATGGTGTTTGACATAAAAATTGTATATTCTCTTCTGAAACATTGGAATAATTCCCCATTCCCTTTGAAAAGCAGCCTCCTCATCACTACTCCCAGTTTAAGAAAATGAGACTACTGTGTCCAGTTGAAAGTACAAGGGGAATTTAGGTAGGAAGAAGAAAATTGCTCACGTTAGAATTTGATCAATACCCCGGTGCAAACACATCCTTTCTCCTGAAAAGCGTGATGGATTTTTTAATCACCACAAGTGATCCAAGCCCTGATTCAGTTCTTTCCAGAAAGATGCCGCTTCCAATAGCACAGAGTCCTATAACAATCAGTGGGGAACTCGTTCTGTACTAATTCAAGAGGAAGAATGGTGCTTCTTGAATCACCAATACAATTCCCTGTAACATCAAGGATTGGTGGAGGGGTTAGGTTTCATATCCCAAGTATTGACCAAGAACAACCTCCACTGAGTTGTGAGATCTGACAAAATCACAGCCCGTGTTCAAGATTTTAATTACAACTTGTGAAAAATATTTTATTGGAATATTTTAAAAATGTTAAAATAATGGATTACCAATTGAGATGCAGGAGAGCTTGTCAAATATTTGCCAGTGTTTTAAAAACTTCGTAGTTTGAAACAGTATAAAAGAGGGTTTAGCTAAATGTCTTTAGGCCAGTGGTTCTCAGCATTTTCTATATGGGAACCTCCCTCCCATCTAGAATTCTGAGAAGGGCAGGATAGCTGTGATCCTCTGACATCTGTTCACAACCTCCCTGGAAGGTTCCTATCCTTAGACTGAGAACCCCTGCTTCAGGTTAAATAAGGAAATGGCTTACAAGACAGCACTTAAATGATGGAGAAGTGAGGGAAATATGGCTAAAAGAAGCAGGCGGTGGGTAAAAGGATTATAATATCCTTTCCAAATAAGTTTAAATCTATCACTGTGATTTAGGTGTTAACCAGGTAAATGACAAAGGGTCTAGTCCTGCAACAGGAGGTCTTAATGGATTACCTCTTATAGGCAATACTCAGCACCATACAGGTCCTGGCCCTTAGAATGTACAGCCATAAAAATGTGAAGGGTACTGATGTTATTAGAAGACTCTTTCAGCTGCCAGCCTGTCCCTGCTGCCAACGTGCCAAAGACAAAAAGCTATACAGAGGGCACAACAGACCCCTAACACCACTGAGGAGTGTGACACTCGAAAGCTGCAGTCCCTGCTGACTAAAAGATTGGATCACTTGCTTTTCACAAATGCCATTCCTTTTATTATTTACATAGTATCTCACATAGCAGGCCTTGCCACTATTCTGAGTGTAAGTAAGAATCCCCTAGGGTGTGCCAGCTTGCAGGCAAATCAATCAGCAAGCAATTTATTGCTGATGAGCATAAGGGATGTTTAGAGGTGTCCAGTACAAATGTGTGTGATATATTGGCCTAAATCCAGTTCTGAATGTCTGTCACATTATTAGCTGTAATACAACCTGTTACTGGAGCAACAAAAAAGAGGAGACAGACAGGCTCTGCTGCTTGGCTCTATTATTTTGTTTTCTGAATTATACAAATAATTTGTCCCAAACTTAAATCTAATTAGACAATAGTTCCTATTGGAGCCAATTCTACTAGGGTCAGGGAAGGAGTGAAGAGACTTAATGACACCAGAAAATCATCAATGTGCATCCGTAATGAAGGACAGGCAGATTGACGACCCTGAAGGGAAGGCTGGCACCCCTAAAGACAATTGATTAAATCAAAACCAGCACAGGATGACCCTCTCAAAGGTGTTTTGAAATGTTAACACCAATCAAGGAGTAACTGGTCAGAAACTGACACAGCAAAATCCATAGTCTTCAACAGAGAAAAAAGACTATAAGAACAGGGTGGTTGGCCATGAGACTTTGGGTTCGTCTTGCCACATTCCAGGAGCATCGGATCACAACCGACAGAGCCCTGTTCCCCTCTGCGACCAATCTGGCTGGCCACTAGATTGATCCAGACTCTGGACTGGTAACTATAAACATCGACTGGTGGGACTGTGTGTGTATGTGTGTGTGAGATTGAAAAGCATCTGCTAACTGTTGTATTTACAGTAAACGTGACATTTTGCCTTATCTCTCTTCTAAGATCCTATTGGTATTATTTTATTAGTGTAACATATATATGGTATTTGTAACTGTTCACCAAGTTCATGCAAACAAACTTCAGCCCATGGATTGTTCATGAACTGTTCTTGTGCCAGTGTTGCCATTTACTGAGCTCCCCCTCATGGTCATGGGTCGCTTTGCAGGCACCCTGCTCTTGTTAGCTCCCTCTTGCAGGTCCCTTAAGAACTCCACAAAGTCTTTCATGTGACTAACAGCACCCCCAGTCCGGGCTGGTTTAGGAACAGAAATCATTCAAACAAGTCTGAGAGTCCCAGAATGAAGTCGACAACGCAAAAACCTCATATTCAGTCCTGGTTCTTCTGCTGCACCCAGAGCTATTCCTCTTCCCGGTCTGCTCCACTCAAAGTCCTAGCTCTTTCTGGCTTGAGCTCAGCTCTCTGGACTTGCTTCCTTCTCCTCTCAGCCTATCCCCAGCCCTTTTGGCCTCGGGCCTGTCCTGTTTTGGCAGGCAACTCCCAGGTCCTATCTGACTGAAGCCTCAGGTTTCTGGCTCTGGCTTCTAAACCCCATGGTATCAGGGTTTTCCTGGCTGGAGACTATCTTAATTCCTGCATGTTCCTGAGCTTCCCCTTTCATTTCAGACACCTGCTGCCTCTTAAAGAAAATTAACTGTTCCAACCCAGGTGTGTCTCTTTAGCAATCAGGGTTGGCAAGCTCCAGGCCCTGCTGCCCTTAAGGGTCAAGCTACCCTGTTACAGCTCTTTGACTATCAGCTCTTCATGGTTTGTTATTGGTCACTTAAGTCACATGGAACTTGAAACTTTCAGGGTTCATGAATATTTTCATGAACTGGTGGTCATAAAAGTACTTTGGAACAACAAATAGCAGGAGCTGACAAATAACACCCAGGCAAAGTTGCCATGCTTATTTGTGAAAATATTCACAAATCTCTTTGTATTATTTAACCCACGACTGCATAGTAGTGATGTAATAATCCACATAATAGACATGGGATGTTCTCAGCTTTTGCAATGTTCCATAGTGCAGTCATTGACCATGCAAGATTAGATACATTCTATGCTAACGTCAACCTGGACCTACTCAGGCATCCTAAATAGCTCAGGAACTTTCTGCATTTTATTTGTAAACTCCCATGGCCATTTCACTAGTATTTTCTCCATTTACCTCTCCATTTTCAATGTGGCCGCAGTTTCAGTTCATAGAGATTCACAGATTTTAAGACCAGAGGGGACCTTTAGATTATCTAGTTTTGACACATCACAGGTCACAGAATTTCACCCAGTTATCTCTGCACTGACCCCCAGTAATTTGTGTTTGACTAATACATGTCTTCCAGAAAGGCATCCAGTCTTGGTTTGAAGACATCAAGTGATGGAGAATCTAGCACTGTTCTTGTTTGCTTGTTCCAATGGTTACTCACCTGCACGTTTAAAAAATTGTGCCTTATTTATCTTTTGAATTTGTCTGGCGTTGGTTTCCAGCCATTGGTTCTTGTTTTGTCTTTGTCCACTAGGTTGAAAAGCCCTTTAATAGCTGATGTTTTCTTCCCGTGAAGGTACTTATATGCTGTAACCAAGTCACCTCTCAGTCTTCTTTTTGATAAACTTTACAGGTTAAATCTCTCACTGGAAGCATTTTTCCAGCCTTTGAATCAGGTTTGTGGGTCTCCTCTGCCAGAAAAATGGAGGAGTGGGGAGTGGGAGGGAAGTACAGAACATAAGATGGATAGAGGTGATTGGTTTGGGGCAAGGCCAGGGTAACTGCAGAGTCCTCTGATTGGCCATCTGGAGAACGCCCCTCTTGTGAAGTCCCCCTGTAAGCTATGGTTACAGTTAAAGATGTCCTTACTGCAGAAAACCCTTTTGCAGGCAGCTGCAGGGAAGTAGATCCCTGTGGGTAAAAGCAACTTACGTGGCACAAGAGGGTGTACGTCTTCTGTATGCCAACTTTGCTGAATTTGGCCCCTGTGTTATCTGTATCAGAATATTTTCTTCCAGGGGTTGGCAGACAAAGTTGGTTAGTTTACTGTTGTTCCACCTCTGGAGACTTAAGTTTCAATCTGGTCTTAAGTTAAAAGTGAAAATGAATTTTTGTTCATCCTAGCAACATTGCACATACTTGCAGAATAGACATTTTCTGCTCAACTGAGATCCATGGCTGGAATAAAATGGGTGACAGTCCAGGAATGGAGTTCATGAGAGGATTCTGCACAGTGCCTACCTGTGCCATGTCTTATTCCAGACATGTTACTAGTCCCTCATTTCCATTACCTTTAATTCACTGCAAGATTTAACAATAAAACAATACTGCTATCTTTTCCTTGACTGATCTTTTTGTTGCTGCTTATTTCATTTCTGCTGGCTTCTGATAAATTCCCTTTGTAAGTCTTCCCCCTTTCCTAGTCTACTCTTTTGAATAGTTGTATCATATATAAAACTGTCTACGATTGTGCACCTGCTGACTGTTCCAGACAGATGTGCCATTTATGTGCAATCAAAATGTGTACCAAACTGTGAACTCCTTCCTTACACCCACAGCAATTTTAACAAAAATAGGGAGTTTTTTTAAGCTTTGCGGTTATTGTTGAGAAATGCTGAGAAAATCCCCACCTGCTGCAACAACCATTTCTGAAATTTCTTTAGACTTAACTTCTTTGGCGTCACTTTCCTTCAAACAAACTTTGTAAAATCTGGAGTCCTGAGAGCATACCTGTTTTGCAAGCTGACTGCCCGCTGCACCTGGACCCTATTTGTGTAACTCACACTGACACCAGCTTAATCTGTATGCTCTGTAAAGCTCTTAAAGACATTACCTCTATTGCTCTAGGTAAGTGGTGTTTGACCTTGAAGAGGAGAACAGAAGCATGCTGCCAATATATTCATAAGGCATTTCCACTGCCCTTAGCCCATGCTAAAGTCTGTGGCCCAGCGATGCCTGTACTGCCAGAGAGGAGGGGGTAGGTATTAGGGGAATCTCATCATTTGTGTACCATCTAAACAAAAGCGTTTCTGTAACCATAACAAGAAGGGAAGCCAAACTACTTGTCAAACAAACGTGATTTAACTGCATGTGTTAGGAATGTTTGTATTTTGTTCTCAGAAGGGATAATTCGTATTGCAACGAGTATAGCACTGTGCTCAGCTTGTGTAAGTTGAAGAGGGAGTTTAGGTGAAGACCATGTGTGGGAGAAGTCTGAAGGGTGGAGCCCTATGAAAATGTTTTGAGAAGATCTGACAGGCCTAAATTTTCATTTTGCATGCCTCAGTTTTGGGGCTCACAGCTTAAGGCTCCTAGGTGTCTCCAGTGGGGCGTTCAAAATTAGTGGACACTTTTGAATATTGCGGCGTTAGTGACTTGCACAAGATCACAAAGGAAGGCTGTGGCACATGCAGGCATTAATCCCAGATCTCTTGAGCCCTATTCCAGTGTGTTAGCCACAAAACTATCCTTTCTCCCTCAAGCCACAATTCTTTAGGGCTCTTTCTGTGGTTCTCACAGTCTGTGGGTCTGTTTGAGAGGTGTAGGGATTATTTCCTCTACGTTGTGGGAAGGGAAAAGAAGGCATTTGGATCCAACCTACTTTCAAGCTGAGAAAGAGAAAGGGAAATACTCTCTCCCTCACAGGCATCAGGGGTGTTGGGGGTGCGGATGAAGAGAGAAGAAATGTCTCTACTCTTCTAGCAGACTGAAGTCCCAGGCTAAGCAGGTAGACAGAAGGAGAGAAGAAATATTGCACTGAATGGAGTCAAACGTACCATAAAATCAGTGTGTTGCCACATCAACAAGAACCAGTAATGAGTTGTGATGCCCCCTTGTTATCACATAACATACGGAAGCAGTGCTCAGATGCAAACATTGTCATGCAGCGCTGCGCTGCGGTGACCCGATCTTTGACAAAGTGGCTCTACTACTTTTCAGTGACTGATTCTCACTGTTATGTGTTGTCTTCAACTCGTTGCTAAAGCCCTTGTTACCGTGAATTAACAAAAGAATTCAGTCATCATATTTTGTCTCTTGGGAATTAAATGTTGTCATTATAATGTCTCCCTTGGCAAAGTTTAATTGTTTTTCTCCTTGAAAAGTTGCTTCTCTCTTTAATAACTTCGTCACGCTATCTGGAGTGACTCACGACCGTGAGTGCCCACCTCAGGACAGGCTGTGAAAAGTAGGGCAGATCCCCCAAACTGGTGGTATATTCTATAATTAGATTTCACCAACTCTTCAAATATAACAAATATGAGCTCCTGGATCACTGTAGTAGTCTGACCATGGAGTCAGAGACTGTCCCTTTGGGCTCTCTAGTCTATCTTACCATCCAGCCAAGCTGGACTTAGTGATAAGTGGTCACTTACACCCCCCCAAAAAAGGAAAAAAAAGTCACAAAATATTCAGGTTTCTCCCAGTCTCAAGAGACCAGTCACTTACCCCAGATCAATTGGTACCCTAGATCTTACACCAAATACAACACCTGTAGCCAATACGGTGATAAACAAACTAAAAGTTTATTAACTAGGAAAAAGCAATGAGAGTTATGTACAGGTTAAAGCAAGCAGACATATACACACAAATGAGTTACCATCTATGGATCCTAAAGGTCACAGAGATGTAGTAGTGTGTCAGTTCAAACTGTCTTTCAGGGTGGACCCAGGTTGACCCTGGGTATCTCTGCTTTCATTTAGTGTCTCTGGCCCTGGGAGAGTTCAAACAGCAAAGAGAAGAAAAATTTTCTTGTGACCCTGTTTTATCTTTTACATTTGACCTTCCGTTCCATGACACAAGCTTCCTTACATGTTGCATTTCCAAGGTGTGATAGGGCCATTCATCAATCCTTTGTATTGTGATATTCCTTCATGGCCCATTCACTCTTGGTAGGCCTTCTGAATGGACATAAGGGGTGGGGGATGGAAATAATTCCTGTGCCTGGGTTCACAAGTTCAGAGCAAACATTTTCAAAGTTATAAAGCAAAATTTGCTTATTTCCTTATGTCGTGGATTACAGACGTTACAAGTTAAATTAATGCATGCAGCAACTTACAAGCATTTCATAGTCTAAACACTAAATACATTCTTATAAAACTCAGACCCATTTTTAACAAAACTAATACACAGTTGAGCAAGTTTGGTTTTTAGCTTTGAGTTTGTCAGTTTTTAGCTAATGTCTATGGCCTTGGCCAGAGCTGGCACTTGGCTTACCAGAGTCACAAACCTGCTCTGATTTTTCTTGCCCAGAATTAGCTGAACTTTTGCATGTATTTTGCATGTAGAACGATGCCTACTTGGTCCATGCTGCCATTTGCTGACATATTAGTATTGCACTATTTTCTCTTTAATCTGTTTCTTGGTGTATCAGTGCTTATCTTGGAGGGATGCTGACCGAAATGGTTCACTTGATCCCATCTAAATAAAGCTTTCAATGAGACTAACTTTCCTGTCTTTGCCAGGGGAGATATTGACTGAGGTGGAGATTTTCAAAGGCATAAGGGCAGGTAGGCACCTAGTTGGCATTGGAGGTCAGTGGTAGTTGGGCTCTTAACTTCACATTATGCCTTTGAAAATCCCCCCCTGTAACTTCATTGACTGCATGTGTCCTACCTATCTTAATTGTTTCTCTCTCTCTCTCTCTCTCTCTCTCGTTACAACATGAAGTTTCTACACTTAGGGCATGTCTACACTACAGACGTAAGACAACCTATGTCCACACTACCCTTCTTCTGTTGGCAGTGTGCATCTTCACCAGGAGCGCTTCCATTGACTGAAGAGGATTGGGGCGGGGGGGCTGAGAGCCAGGGCTCTCCGCTCTGTGCAGCTGCTCTCTGGGCTTCTCGTCGCCCCACTTGGAGCAGGGACCTGCTGCCTGGGCTTCTCACCTCCCAGCAGGGGGCAGGCACCTGGGCTTCTCAGCTCCCTGAATGGGGAGCTGGACAGGCGCAGCCTGGCTGGGAGCAGGGAGCCAAGGGCAACTGCAGAGAGCCAGGCTCTAGCTGCCCGGCTTTTTTGTCAATTTCACGGATCCAGTATGGAGTCGTCAAATTGACAAGACTGCCAAGAGCCAATATAAGTAGCTCAGTGTCTACACAGGCACTGTGTTGATCTAATTACACTGACATAAGCGCTACGCCTCTCGTGGAGGTGGCATTATTATGTTGGTGTGGTAGGGCACTTACAATGGCGGGACAAGGCTTTAGTATGTACGCTGACATAATTAGGTCAAAGTAACCTGTCTTACGTTGACTTAACTGTGTAGTATAGACCAGGCCTTAGAATCATAGAGATGTAGGGTGATAAGGGACCTTGAGAAGTCACCTAGTCCAGCCCCTGCACTGAAGCAAGACCAAGTAAACATAGACCATCCCTGACAGGTGTTTATCCAACTTATTCTTAATAATCTCTGATGTCGGAGATTTCACAGTCTTCCTTGGTATTCTATTCCAGTACTTAACTATCATTAGAAACATTTTCCTAATATCTAGCGTTGCTGGAGATTAAACTGCTAACTTCTTGTTCTACCTTCAGTGGACCTGGACAACAATTGATCACCGTACTCTTTATAACAGCCCTTAACATATTTGAAGACTCTTATCAGATCATTTTAAGATTGTTATCAGGTTTCCCCCTCAGCCTTCTTCTCTCAAGACTAAATATGCCCATTTTTTTTTAACTTTTCCTCATAACTCAGGTTTTTTAAACCTTTTATCATTTTTGTTGCTTTCCTCTGGAAAAAAAAAGCAATTTGTCCACATCTTTCCTAAACTGTGGTGCCCAATATTGGACACGGTATTCTTGCTGAAGTCTCAGCAGTGCCAAGTAGAGTGCGGCAATTACCTCTCATGTCTTACATCTGACACTCCTGTTAATGCATCCTAGAACGACATTGGCCTTTCACAAATGCATCACATTGTTGGCTTATGTTCAATTTGTGATCCACTATAACCCCCCAGATCCTTTTTTGAAGTGCTGCCTAGCCAGTTAGTCCCCATTTTGGGTTTGTATATTTGATTTTTTTTCCTTCCTAAGTGTGATACATTGCACTTGTCTTTATTAAATTCATCTTGTTGATTTCAGACCAGTTCTCCAATTTGTCAAGGTCATTTTTAATTCTAATCCTCTCCTCCAAAGTTCTAGCAACTACTCTCAGCTTGAAGCCATCTGCAAATTTAATAAGCATACTTTCCACTCCATTATCCATGTCATGAATTAAAATATTTAGAGCCCTGCACTTTTTGGAAATGCAAAAAAAAACAACAAACAATGATTAAAATGACAAAACAAAAATGTGTACCGCAGCAGCAGCTTGTGTGGCTCCTGTCTTGCAGGGCTGGGCGCAGATCCCCACCCTGGGCATTGTGACATAGAGTACAGGGTTGCAGCACCGCTCAGGTATGACCTAGCCACCCCTCTGTCATGATGATAGATGGGAGTCCTAGCTAAATGTATGTGTGTTCCCTGCAGGTCAGGAACAGCTGCTGAGGAAAGAGTGCAGGGTGGGCTTGCTTTGCCAACCCTCTTCCCCCGAGGTAGGGCCAAATCCCCAGGCCTGACCCTCTCCAGGGACAGGACCTGACCCTCTGTGAGCAGGGCCATCCTGGAGGGGTGGGGGGTCTGGGGCGGAAGTGATATCATTTCTGGGACTTGCACTGGGGGCGGGTAGGGGATGCTGGGGAAGGCAGTGCTTCACCAAACAGCCAGGCATGGCCCCGCCCACACTCCATCCCCCCCCCCCCCCAGGGCCCCACTTCAGCGTTGTTTCTGGGCTCCAGGGGGCTGGGGCCATGCTGCCCACCTTTCTGGGACTGGGGAGGCTGCACACTTTCCCTCCCAGTGGCAGGCGCACTCTCCCTTGGGTGGAAGGGGTGGGGATGGAGATAGCTTCCCCAAGCCAGCAGTTCACCTGTTGCCCATGTGGTGCCAGCCAATCGTGGCGGCCCATGGGGCCCCCCAAAGTGTGGGACCCAGAGCAGTTGTCCTGATTCACCATCCACTAGGGATGGCTCTGTCTGTGAGGGTGGGAAAATGGATAAAACAAATTAACAAAAAATTCAACAAATAAAATTAATTATTTTTAAAAATGGGACTCCCATTGCTATGTTTGGCCTTCTGCAGTCCTCTAGGACCTCACTCACCCTTCATGAGTTCTCAGAGATACTTGCCAAAGGTTCTAATATTGTTTCAGCTGGTACCCTAGGGTGAGTTTCATCACGCTCTGCCAATTTGAATATATGTAATTTATCCAAATATTCTTTAACCTGTTATTTCCCTATTTTGGCTTGTGTTCCTTTCCCCTTGTTGTTAATATTAATTGTATGGAGTAGCTGTTCACAATTTACTTATTTAGTGAAGACTGGTGCAAAATAGATATTAAAATCCTCAGACTTGTTTGCCATCTATTATTAGCTCTCCTTCCTTGCTAAGTAGTGGGCCTACACTTTCTTTTGTATTTCTCTTGCTCCTAATGTGTTTATAGAACCTCTTCTTATCACATACATCCCTTGCTAGATGTAAGTCTGTAGTGAGTCTCTCGTTGCCTGAACATCAGCATGTGTCCAGGTGTGGTGTTACAGGTTTTTGGTTTTTTTTCAATTTAGTGGCCCCTTTAACTTTTTGGTTCCACAGCGATCTGGCATTTTCCATGGCCTAGCTCTCCAGCTGAGTCATTACTCAGTCCATTTGCATGCTGGGGTAAACAGAAAAATCCAAAAATAATAACCTCACAATTTAATGGCCTTCAGGACCTTTTCCTCACATCTATCTGGAAGTTGTCATTCTTGACCTCTTCTACTCTTCTAACACCTGTGTACTCCCTCTTGGTCTGGGGGAGAAGTTGGGGAAACCTCCACCAGTAATTGGTGCATCTGGTAGATCTTATTTGAAACACTAGACACTTCAGATTCAGCGAGACCTTATTGTCGTGACAAGCTGTGCAACTGTTGCCAAAGAGTAAGGCTACGCAGCTTTTAGTGACATGGCTGTGTCGCTACAGCTGTGCCACTAAAAGGCGCACAGTGTAGCTGCTGTTTGTCGATGCTCCTGCCAACAAAAAACGTCCACCCCAATGAGCACTGTTCACACCAACTTTTGTCTTTCGGGGGAAGAAGGGGGGTTAACACCTCTGAAAGACAAATATTTTGTCTTTCAGTTGCCAGTGTAGACATAGAGACAACCCCAGTGTGTATCTGTCAAGGTAAGCTACAAGCCACTCGTGATGAGGCTACATACTATCTTTGGGGGTTGATTCCCTGTATCCATTAATTTAGATGTTCATGCCTCTCATTTGATTTTCTGTTTTAATTTTGACCTTGAAGATCTTGACCTGTCCTTAGTGGTGTTTAGAGAAAACGCCTCTCTTCCTCTGTTTCTACTACACACCTACTAGTATTTTTCTTATCTTTCTTGGTGCACATTCTTTCAAGGGTGTGTATCGCTTATGTAGCTCTTTCTGTGACTCATCTCTGCTTTTAAAGTAGTTTTGTATTTTCCCACCCCTTTTCCTTTTCTTGAACCTCTGATATAACTTGTTTAGATTTCCAGTTCTCTGTGGGGAAAAATTTTGCCCCTCCTCCTCAGCCACACTCAGTCAGAGGTGTGGTTCTCCTGTGCAAGGGTAAGGAAACAGATCTAGATAGACCATACAGGAGTCAGGGTACATGCCACCTTGCACTGTATGGCGTCCTGCTCCAGGGAGGCTCTGGTCAGTGTGTACAGGGGATAGATGGAGGTGGGGCAGTGATGAGCTGTGAAATGGGCAGAGAAGAACCATAGGAACAAGTGGCATGTAACTCTCCAGTCCTTCACTTCATGGTTCTTGTAAGGGGCATTGAGGGTGATTTTTAGCCAATAAGTTTTCATGGAACAGCTCTGCACCAACACCCTTGTGTGGGGACCAGGAGAAGAATTCCTGGATAGTGCATATATGCCTAGAACATAGCCCAGTTACTCAGGCTAGGCACTGGCATTAGCATTTGATCCTTAGACATTCAGGAACTTCACTTCAGCAGGAAAGTGCCATTTCTTTACTTAAAGACTTTTTGGAATGGTTGGAATTCCTATTCTCTGTGCATCTCACAGGAGGAATCTTTCTGTTCTTCTCTTAATCTTAACTTTCAGGACTTGGTGTTCTTCCTAGCACATGCCAGCTGAAGGCACAAAAAATAAGAAATATTAATTCACAACCAACCTTAATTATCCCTCTTTCTGAGCCCTGGTCTACACTAGGACTTTAGGTCGAATTTAGCAGTGTTAAATCGATGTAAACCTGCACCTGTCCACACAATGAAGCCCTTTATTTCGACTTAAAGGGCTCTTAAAATCGATTTCCTTACTCCACCCCTGACAAGTGGATTAGCGCTTAAATCGGCCTTGCCAGGTCGAATTTGGGGTACCGTGGACACAATTAGACGGTATTGGCCTCCGGGAGCTATCCCAGAGTGCTCCATTGTGACCACTCTGGACAGCGCTCTCAACTCAGATGCACTGGCCAGGTAGACAGGAAAAGAACCGTGAACTTTTGAATCTCATTTCCTGTTTGGCCAGCATGGCAAGCTGCAGGTGACCATGCAGAGCTCATCAGCAGAAGTGACCATGCAGAGCTCATCAGCAGAGGTGACCATGATGGAGTCCCAGAATCGCAAAAGAGCTCCAGCATGGACTGAATGGGAGGTACGGGATCTGATTGCTGTATGGGGAGAGGAATCCGTGCTATCAGAACTCTGTTCCAGTTTTCGACATGCCAAAACCTTTGTCAAAATCTCCCAGGGCTTGAAGGACAGAGGCCATAACAGGGACCCGAAGCAGTGCCACGTGAAACTTAAGGAGCTGAGGCAAGCCTACCAGAAAACCAGAGAGGCGAACAGCTGCTCCGGGTCAGAGCCCCAAACATGCCACTTCTATGATGAGCCGCATGCCATTTTAGGGGGTTCAGCCACCACTACCCCAGCCATGTTGTTTGACTCCTTCAATGGAGATGGAGGCAACATGGAAGCAGGTTTTGGGGACGAAGAAGATGATGATGATGATGAGGAGGTTATAGATAGCTCACAGCAAGCAAGCGGAGAAACCGGTTTTAAGGACAGCCAGGAACTGTTTCTCACACTGGACCTGGAGCCAGTACCCCTCGAACCCACGCAAGGCTGCCTCCTGGACCCGGCAGGCAGAGAAGGGACCTCTGGTGAGTGTACCTTTTAAAATACTATACAAAGCAAGCATGTGAAAGGATTACTTTGCCCTGGCATTCGCGGCTCTCCTGGATGTACTCCCAAAGCCTTTGCAAAAGGTTTCTGGGGAGGGCAGCCTTATTGCATCCTCCATGGTAGGACACTTTACCACTCCAGGCCAGTAACATGTACTCGGGAATCATTGTACAACAAAGCATTGCAGTGTATGTTTGCTGGCGTTCAAACAACATCCGTTCTTTATCTCTCTGTGTTATCCTCAGGAGAGTGAGAGATCATTCATGGTCACCTGGTTGAAATAGGGTGCTTTTCTTCAGGGGACACTCAGAGGTGCCCGTTCCTGCTGGGCTGTTTGCCTGTGGCTGAACAGAAATGTTCCCCGCTGTTAGCCACGGGGAGGGGAGAGGGTTGAGGGGGTAGCCACGTGGTGGGGGGAGGCAAAATGCGACCTTGTAATGAAAGCACATGTGCTATGTATGTAATGTTAACAGCAAGGTTTACCCTGAAAGAGTGTAGCCACTGTTTTATAAAATGTGTCTTTTTAAATACCGCTGTCCCTTTTTTTTTCTCCACCAGCTGCATGTGTTTCAATGACCACAGGATCTTCTCCTTCCCAGAGGCTAGTGAAGATTAGAAAGAAAAAAAAACGCACTCGTGATGAAATGTTCTCTGAGCTCATGCTGTCCTCCCACACTGACAGAGCACAGACGAATGTGTGGAGGCAAATAATGTCAGAGTGCAGGAAAGCACAAAATGACCGGGAGGAGAGGTGGCGGGCTGAAGAGAGTAAGTGGCGGGCTGAAGAGAGGGCTGAAGCTCAAATGTGGCGGCAGCGTGATGAGAGGAGGCAGGATTCAATGCTGAGGCTGCTGGAGGATCAAACCAGTATGCTCCAGTGTATGGTTGAGCTGAAGCAAAGGCAGCTGGAGCACAGACTGCCACGGCTGCCCCTCTGTAACCAACCGCCCTCCTCCCCAAGTTCCATAGCCTCCACACCCAAACACCCAAGAACGCAGTGTGGGGGCCTCCGGCCAACCAGCCACTCCACCACAGAGGATTGCCCAAAAATCAGAAGGCATTCAATAAATTTTAAAGTTGTAAACTTTTAAAGTGCTGTGTGGCATTTTCCTTCCCTCCTCTACCACCTCTCCTGGGCTACCTTCGTAGTCATCCCCATATTTGTGTGATGAATGAATAAAGAATGCATGAATGTGAAGCAACAATGACTTTATTGCCTCTGCAAGCGGTGATCGAAGGGAGGAGGGGAGGGTGGTTAGCTTACAATGAAGTAGAGTGAACCAAGGGGCGGGGGGTTTCATCAAGGAGAAACAAAGAGAACTTTCACACCGTAGCCTGGCCAGTCATGAAACTGGTTTTCAAAGCTTCTCTGATGCGTACCGCGCCCTCCTGTGCTCTTCTAACCGCCCTGGTGTCTGGCTGCGCGTAACCAGCAGCCAGGCGATTTGCCTCAACCTCCCACCCCGCCATAAACGTCTCCCCCTTACTCTCACAGATATTGTGGAGCACACAGCAAGCAGTAATAACAGTGGGAATATTGGTTTCGCTGAGGTCTAAGCGAGTCAGTAAACTGCACCAGCGCACCTTTAAACGTCCAAATGCACATTCTACCACCATTCTGCACTTGCTCAGCCTGTAGTTGAACAGCTCCTGACTACTGTCCAGGCTGCCTGTGTACGGCTTCATGAGCCATGGCATTAAGGGGTAGGCTGGGTCCCCAAAGACTATAGGCATTTCAACATCCCCAACAGTTATTTTCTGGTCTAGGAATAAAGTCCCTTCCTGCAGCTTTTGAAACAGACCAGAGTTCCTGAAGATGCGAGCGTCATGTACCTTTCCTGGTCATCCCACGTTGATGTTGGTGAATCGTCCCTTGTGATCCACCAGAGCTTGCAGCACTATTGAAAAGTACCCCTTGCGGTTTATGTACTCGCCGGCTTGCTGCTCCAGTGCCAAGATAGGGATATGGGTTCCGTCTATGGCCCCACCACAGTTAGGGAATCCCATTGCAGCAAAGCCATCCACTATGACCTGCACATTTCCCAGGGTCACTACCCTTGATATCAGCAGATCTTTAATTGTGTGGGCTACTTGCATCACAGCAGCCCCCACAGTAGATTTGCCCACTCCAAATTGATTCCCAACTGACCGGTAGCTGTCTGGCGTTGCAAGCTTCCACAAGACTATCGCCACTCGCTTCTCAACTGTGAGGGCTGCTCTCATCTTGGTATTCATGCGCTTCAGGGCAGGGGAAAGCAAGTCACAAAGTTCCATGAAAGTGCCCTTACGCATGCGAAAGTTTCGCAGCCACTGGGAATCATCCCAGACCTGCAACACTATGCGGTCCCACCAGTCTGTGCTTGTTTCCCGAGCCCAGAATCGGCGTTCCACAGCATGAACCTGCCCCATTAGCACCATGATGCATGCATTGGCAGGGCCCATGATTTCAGAGAAATCTGTGTCCATGTCCTGATCACTCACGTGACCGCACTGACATCGCCTCCTCGCCTGGTATCGCTCTGCCAGGTTCTGGTGCTGCATATACTGCTGGATAATGTGTGTGGTGTTTAATGTGCTCCTAATTGCCAAAGTGAGCTGAGCGGCCTCCATGCTTGCCTTGGTATGGCGGCCGCACAGAAAAAAGGCGCAGAACGATTGTCTGCCGTTGCTCTGACGGAGGGAGGGGCGACTGACGACACGGCTTACAGGGTTGGCTTACAGGGAATTAAAATCAACAAAGGGGCTGGCTTTACATCAATGAGTATTTCAGGCAGGACTTCACGGAGGGTTCCAATAAGAAATGGTGCACCTAAGTTATTGTTCTTATTGGAACAAGCAGATTGGTCTGGCCTCTGATTGATACATGGCTAGATTTACCTCGCTGCACCTTCTCTGTGAGTGACTGCAGTGTGACCTAGAGGAATGAGTCCCCTAGACAGGGGAGGGGGGGAAGCAAATGAGTACAAAACAAATCTGGTCTATTTCTTGTGCTGATCCACTCCATCTACCTTTTACATCTTTGGCTGGCAGCAGATGGTGCAGAAGGACTGCAAACCATCCACATCTCATGGCTGCTCGGCAGAAGACGGTGCAGTAGGACTGCTAGCAATCCGTATCGCCTGCCCGCTCACCAAAAGATGGTTCAATAGGACTGACTGCAGGACTAAAGAGAATGACCTGGTCAAGTCACTCCAAATTTAGTCCCTGTGCACATGTCTGCCCAGGCGCTCCTGGCTGATGTGGCCAGGAGCACCTCGGACATGATGATGACAGCTACCAGTCGTACTGTACCGTCTGCTGACACAAGGCAATGGGTTGATGCTGCTGTGTAGCAATGCAGTACCACGTCTGCCAGCACCCAAGAGACATATGGTGACGGTTACCTGAGCGGGCTCCATGCTTGCCGTGGTATGGCGTCTGCACAGGTAACTCAGGAAAAAAGGCGCAAAACGATTGTCTGCCCTTGCTTTCACAGAGGGAGGGAGGGAACGGGGGCCTGACAATATGTACCCAGAACCACCTGCGACAATGTTTTAGCCCCATCAGGCATTGGGATCTCAACCCAGAATTCCAATGGGCAGGGGAGACTGCGGGAACTGTGGGATAGCTACCCACAGTGCAACACTCCGGAAGTCGACTCTAGCCTCGGTACTGTGGAAGCTCTCTGCCGGGGATTCAAAACCACACAGTCATTTCCTTAGACTCCTTAAAATTTATAAGGACTATGATTTAACTAATTTGATTATTTAATTACAATTCAATTCTGAGTCTAACTTGTTTGATTTGTTTCTGATTGTATTGTTGTGTTGCTTTGGTCTTGGTTTAGTTTAGCTTTTGTGATATGTTTTCTTGATTTTATTTTTTTTATCTAAGTGTTTTAATACATTTATTAAAAGATATGGAGTCACATTTCTTTCAATAAGCAATATGGGTCCAGAACCTTTTGGGAACCTGGGTAAGATACCTGCTAGTCAACCTAAAAGCCTGACCAGCTAGCACTAGCCTTTGGTTCTCTCAAGGGCTCTTGGCTAGGGCTCCCCTATGGCCTGGTGATCCCTGGGTGCTGGAGCAGCCCCTTGGGACCAGAAACTGCCTTCAGACTGCCTTAATTTACATGAGTTTCTGGCCAGGCACTAGGAAAGCCCCAGGATCAAACTGTGGAAAGGTAGTTTTAAAACACCTTTGCATGTCCCCCTCCTGAATTGCCCCAAGTGTTCCTCAGCCACAGCTCAGGATCTGGTCTGTTATATTCCGTTGTTCTTGGTAATTCAAGAATTCTGAGAAACTAAGAATTCTTAATGATCAGCTGTCTTGTCTCTCTTTCTATTTTTGGCCAATAAATAAATTAAATGTTAGTAGTAAGGAAGAAAAATTAAATCAATTAAATATTAATTTAATACCCAGCCAACAGCTTTGCACTGCCCACTGAAAAGGATGTTAGATCACTTGTCACTAAACTTGAAACCTGTATACTTGACTTCATGAACTCTGAAAGTCAGGTTTCAGAGAAGCAGCCGTGTTAGTCTGTATTCGGAAAAAGAAAAGAAGTACTTGTGGCACCTTAGAGACTAACCAATTTATCTGAGCATAAGCTTTCGTGAGCTACAGCTCACTTCATCGGATGCAGTGAGCTGTAGCTCACGAAAGCTTATGCTAAGATAAATTGGTTAGTCTCTAAGGTGCCACAAGTACTCCTTTTCTTTCTGAAAGTCAGGGTGCCCTCAATTGGACATTTGCACTTTTAAGTGTAAGCCATGAACAGAACAGTAGATGTCACTGTTGGTCAGCACATAAATACCTGTTTCTGATTCATTGTCCAATAGACCTTTCTTATGTGGAAATGAGAGTTGCAATGCTTCCTGTCTGTGACTCAGGATGCTCCCTCTTTGTGGCTTGGCTCACTTGTCAGGTTTCCCATTTCTGGGATATCAGATTGTCACCAGACAATCTGTCTCAGGCACTCTTCCTCTCTTTATAATCCTCTCCCAGCTCCTCCCCCAGGTGGGTATCGTCTGCAACTAGGGTTTATCAGTTAAGCCTCACTCTGCCCCAGGTGAGGCCTATAAGGTTAATTGGCCCCTTCTGAGCCAAATTAACCGCTTCAGAGCTGCTGTGGGATGAATTCCCCATCACAATGCTACTGAACGAGAAGAATGAGGGGGGATTTGATAGCTGCTTTCAACTACCTGAAAGGGGGTTCCAAAGAGGATGGCTCTAGACTGTTCTCAATGGTAGCAGATGACAGAACAAGGAGTAATGGTCTCAAGTTGCAGTGGGGGAGGTTTAGATTGGATATTAGGAAAAACTTTTTCACTAAGAGGGTGGTGAAACACTGGAATGCGTTACCTAGGGAGGTGGTTGAATCTCCTTCCTTAGAGGTTTTTAAGGTCAGGCTTGACAAAGCCCTGGCTGGGATGATTTAACTGGGAATTGGTCCTGCTTCGAGCAGGGGGTTGGACTAGATGACCTTCTGGGGTCCCTTCCAACCCTGATATTCTATGATTCTATGAACAAAAAAGTTTCTCTTTGGGTAAAATTCACCCTGTGCAGAAGACGATAGGATTTAAGAAGTGTGTAAGTTTTGTGCTGGTCCTCTGCACAAGGGTGAATTTCACCATTCCTGAGGATTTTTTTTAATATACAGTCTTTGAGTTTTATGTTAAGAGGGCACAGAGTAAGCTATTCACTTACATAGCAAGACCCATCTTCTTAGAAGCTTATATATTTTGACACAGGATCCAGAAAAGATTAAAAATATAGTGTATTAGGTCTATATGCATTGGGTAGGATTGGGGAGGATAGTCCTCTGTATTTGTGTGAAGATACAGGGACCTGAGCAGTCAAATATTCCACTTACACTATCCATCACAGTATCCAGTTTACAAGAGAAGTACTGAGTGGGGACAGCCTTGAACAGATTTGGGAGAGCTTCACATTGGATTGTGAATATAGCTAAATCCAAGTTTCTTCCACTTTTTAAATTACCCTTTCCAGAGTCCTCTTGGGTAACTTGACGAAAGGCTAGATTATAGCTGGGCCCACACAGGTACAAAAATAGGTGAGAAGTTACAATAAGTCCATCTGAGCACCTTTGCTAGGCGAGGCCACACGTGATTCTTGTGTTCTTGGCAAGTAAAAACTGGGAATATCTAGCACAGACAGAGATGCTAGATGCTCCCAAAAGGACAGGGGGTCAAATTTTAATCTGTCCACCGTGGACCTGAGTTTCTGAGCACTCACAACTTCTGTTGACATCATCTGGAGTTATGCGTGCTGAACACTTTTTGAAATTTAGGCCAAAAGTGTCTAGAATAGTGACCAATTAAAGAGTTTGTGCGAGTGGAATAGTTGTGCCTGCTGAAATTCCTGCTCTATGATATGTTTACCTCAGAACAGTCTAACGCTTCAGGAAAAGTTTGGATCACTGGAAACTTTATTTCACTGTTCGTGACAAAAGTACTAATGAGAAAAGACACCAGCTTTCCGTAATATCAGTTTCTATAAAGGGCTGGAGATGTAAAATGTATTACAATGACAATGTTACTAAAGCAGTTGAGGAGCATTTCTGGGAAGTATTTTAATTTGGCAATTCTTTTCTTTCCATTTAATCAGTCAAAGGATGATTCTTGTTGTAAAGACTAATTAGTATCAAACTCTTGACTGAAAGGAGTACTGTATTATGAAAAAAGAAATGTTTGGCAACTGTACAGATCTCTCATTACATTGAGGGGTTCTGGAAACATCAAAGTAAACTTCTTGGATTCAACCATTTATTTTTGCAAGGAACCTTATTTAGCTGAAAAATATAATTTGGAAACGGGAAGTGACTACAGTAAAACCTCAGCATTACGAGCACTAGAGTGATAAACTCATTGGTCAACCACACACCTCATTTTTAACTGGAAGTACGCAATCAGGCAGCAGCAGAAACAAACAAAAAAAAAAGCAAATACAGTACTGTGTTTATCATAAGCTACTAAAAAATGAAGGGGAAATTTTAAAAAAGATTTGACAGCTCACAGACTGCTGCGCTGGGCATCACAACATGGGGAGTACATGGCCAGCCCTCTGTGGAGAAAGAGGTGGTTAGGGACTATTTAGAAAAGCTGGATGTGCACAAGTCCATGGGGCCGGACGAGTTGCATCTGAGAGTGCTAAAGGAATTGGCGGCTGTGATTGCAGAGCCATTGGCCATTATCTTTGAAAACTCGTGGCGAACGGGGGAAGTCCCAGATGACTGGAAAAAGGCTAATGTAGTGCCAATCTTTAAAAAAGGGAAGAAGGAGGATCCTGGGAACTACAGGCCAGTCAGCCTCACCTCAGTCCCCGGAAAAATCATGGAGCACGTCCTCAAGGAATCAATCCTGAAGCACTTACATGAGAGGAAAGTGATCAGGAACAGTCAGCATGGATTCACCAAGGGAAGGTCATGCCTGACTAATCTAATCGCCTTCTATGATGAGATTACTGGTTCTGTGGATGAAGGGAAAGCAGTGGATGTATTGTTTCTTGACTTTAGCAAAGCTTTTGACACGGTCTCCCACAGTATTCTTGTCAGCAAGTCAAAGAAGTATGGGCTGGATGAATGCACTATAAGGAGGGTAGAAAGTTGGCTAGATTGTCGGGCTCAACGGGTAGTGATCAATGGCTCCATGTCTAGTTGGCAGCCGGTGTCAAGTGGAGTGCCCCAGGGGTCGGTCCTGGGTTTTGTTCAATATCTTCATAAATGATCTGGAGGATGGTGTGGATTGAACTCTCAGCAAATTTGCGGATGATACTAAACTGGGAGGAGTGGTAGATACGCTGGAGGGCAGGGATAGGATACAGAGGGACCTAGACAAATTGGAGGATTGGGCCAAAAGAAATCTGATGAGGTTCAATAAGGATAAGTGCAGGGTCCCGCACTTAGGACGGAAGAACCCAATGCACAGCTACAGACTAGGGACCGAATGGCTAGGCAGCAGTTCTGCGGAAAAGGACCTAGGGGTGACAGTGGACGAGAAGCTGGATATGAGTCAGCAGTGTGCCCTTGTTGCCAAGAAGGCCAACGGCATTTTGGGATGTATAAGTAGGGGCATAGCGAGCAGATGGAGGGACGTGATCATTCCCCTGTATTCAACATTGGTGAGGCCTCATCTGGAGTACTGTGTCCAGTTTTGGGCCCCACACTACAAGAAGGATGTGGATAAATTGGAGAGAGTCCAGCGAAGGGCAACAAAAATGATTAGGGGTCTGGAACACATGACTTATGAGGAGAGGCTGAGGGAACTGGGATTGTTTAGTCTGCAGAAGAGAAGAATGAGGGGGGATTTGACAGCTGCTTTCAACTACCTGAGAGGTGGTTCCAGAGAGGATGGTTCTAGACTATTCTCAGTGGTAGAAGAGGACAGGACAAGGAGTAATGGTCTCAAGTTGCAGTGGGGGAGGTTTAGGTTGGATATTAGGAAAAACTTTTTTACTAGGAGGGTGGTGAAACACTGGAATGCGTTACCTAGGGAGGTGGTTGAATCTCCTTCCTTAGAAGATTTTAAGGTCAGGCTTGACAAAGCCCTGGCTGGGATGATTTAATTGGGGATTGGTCCTGCTTTGAGCAGGGGGTTGGACTAGATGACCTCCAGAGGTCCCTTCCAACCCTGATATTCTATGATTCTATGTTTCTATGAAAATAAGGAAACTTTTCTGTGTTTGTTTCATTTAAATTAAGATGACTAAAAGCAGCATTTTTCTTCTGCATAGTAACGTTTCAAAGCTGTAGTTAGTCAATGTTCAGCTGTAAACTTTTGAAAGATGTTTTGTTCAGAGTTACAAACATTTCTGAGTTACAAACAACCTCCATGCCCAAAGCGTTTGTAACTCTGAGGTTCTACTGTACTTTGACCATTTTTTTAATTAGACTTAACTATTCTGATTTATAAACTGTATTTAAGTTAGCTCCAATTTTCTCAGAATGGTTACTTTATTATGAATAGAAACAGTTTGGCAGAAAGGCTGGTTTTGGACCCAGGAAGATTTGAAGCCATTCTTGCTGTGTTCAGCTTCTTTGCCACTAGGTGGGGATATTTTCAATCTATTTTTTTAATGTTTGCAACTATCTCAGAGGCATAGGCTGAAGTGTGAATGGTTTTTGAGAGGTTAATGCATTTTTCTGGACAGACCAAAAAAGTTCTGGAAACTCTCCTATGATTGTGCTGCTGTCCAGTGGAGCCCTGGATTATCAGGTCATTGCATTGCCACATACCTGTCAAACAAACAAAGATATGTTAGAGAATTATGCCTGGTGCAAAATATGCTTTATTATGATCAGAAGTTTGAGCTATTTGAGGGAGAAATGTTGTTTTTGTAAATACACTTTGAGTAAAATTTGACACTTGCAATTATGAAGCCTGACCCATGATATTCATGAGATGTTCTTTTATCTATTTTTCTGCACTTCCTCATGAAACAGAAGTACTTTTCAGCACTGTAACAACTAATATTTTTTGGATATTAGGAAAAACTTTTTCACTAAGAGGGTGGTGAAACACTGGAATGCGTTACCTAGGGAGGTGGTAGAATCTCCTTCCTTAGAGGTTTTTAAGGTCAGGCTTGACAAAGCTCTGGCTGGGATGATTTAACTGGGAATTGGTCCTGCTTCGAGCAGGGGGTTGGACTAGATGACCTTCTGGGGTCCCTTCCAACCCTGATATTCTATGGTTCTATGATTCTATGATTCTATGAGTGATTGTGGAGGATATCAGTCTTGAGTGATATATAAATAAATCATACAGTATGTATGTACATACCTTCACCACCTCCCAGAGCTGCAGCGCAATGTTCCTGGGCACAACACCATCATCTCTGAGTCCTCATCTACACTTAAAATTTAGGTCAAAATAGTTATGTCAGTCAGGGTTGTGAAAAATCCACGCCCCTGACCAACATAGCTATGCTGATTTAATCCCCAATGTGGATGCAGCCATGGCTATGGAAGAATGCTTTTCTGATTACATAGTTACCATCATTTGGGGAGGTAGTGTTCCTACACCAATGAAAAAACTCCTTCCAGTCGGTTTAGGCTGCATCTACACTACAGGATTATGCCAGCTATGCCAATATAGTCCCCTTAGTGTAGACATGTCCTTGGGAAATTAGTAAAGAATACAGCAACGTATCTCTTCAGCAACACAAACTGCTGCAAGCACCTGAAACCCGTCCGCTGCTCTCTCCAATGATTTCCCATAGAATATCAAGTAAAATTTAAGATCTGTATCTTAATCTACAGGCCACTCCCATGGAGTTTATCTTCAAGATGCTGAATGGATTTTTAAAAGATAGCCAGAAGTTTCTGGATGTGGATCCTGGTTAACAACTCCTTTCCTTGGGGACAATGGAGCTCTCCACAATGAAGGTAAAGCTCATCTTTGCAAAAGACAGCTTTCTTGAGGGGTGGGCCAACAAACCCCCACCAGATCTAAAATTGGCCTCAAAGCTCACTGCTTCCATTCCAATTGCAAGGCACACTCTTTTAACCCCTCTTTCAATAATAAACACATGTGGCACATCAGACATAACATAAATAAAAACATCATTAAAAAAATACCCTCACAGGATATTCCATTTGAAGACAAAAAGATTCTCATGTGACAAATGCTAGTCATGTCACTTAAAACATTTCTGGAAGCTGCTCCGATACTACAGTAACAAGTGTGATATAAGAATGAGAATGGAAGACGTTGCGAACATTTATGATTTTATTGCAAATCTCACATTACTTCTGGTTCCTCTTAAAGCTCCAGCACCTGAAGTCAAGTGATTAGGGAAGAATCTCAACTTTCATTTAAAAGAAGATTGTAACCCTCATTGTTCTGGAGGAAAGCTTGAAAACATGACCAGAGTGTACTCTAATGGCTGAAAAACCAGAAAGCAAACAAAAAGAACCTCAAACTTTTTGTTTTTTTTAAATCATGATATTTAAGCCAATGTAATGATATTTTGGACCCTGAATCATTATTTTTGGACATTTTGAGACTGGCAATACCAGGGAGAGTAAATGCTGACAGTTTTTTCTTTTTGTTTTAAAAGCAGCTCCTTTATTTTTCAATTAGTAACTTCTCTTGAGGGGCCTAAAATATTGGGCCCATAGAGTAGTTGAATGCACATGTCACAGGGTGCTCTACTCACCAATGGAGAACCTCCTTCTGGCTGCCTCCGGGGATTAGCTCTGCCAGGCCAACACTCCTTCCTGTGGTTGCACTCTGTGACTGTCAATCTCAGTCTCTGCTCCTGCTTTGTGGCATCGCCCTCTGACCAGATCACTCTGATTTTCCCCTTCCAGGGGAAATCACGTGCATCCAAATCTCTCCAGACCCACTGTCCCCAACAGTGACTGGAGGGTTGACCTGACGACGGTGGTCAGCAAAGTACTTTCTTGGCAGTGTCCAACTGGGATTTCAGTTCCTCCTGGAAAATGGTGGAGGTGTTTAACAGGTCAGATGTCATGGTGACATGGAAAATCAGTGGTAGGGATGGAGGGACCTGGGAGTGAAAGCTGTAGCTAGAAAAGAAAGGGCTCTGGTGGGTGGATTTGTGGTCAGAGTTGTTATAAGCAAACTCTGCAAAGGGTAAAAGATGGACCCAGTCATCCTAGTGATAATTAATAAAACAATGCTGTTACTGCTCCAAAATTAGATTCACTTGTTCTGACTTTCCATCTTTTGGGGGCTGATATTCTGTGGAGAAGCACAAGTCAATATCAAAGAGGCAGAATAACTCTTGCCAGAAATGGGAGGTGAACTGTGATCCATGGTCTGATATGATATTGGAGGGTAATCCATGGAGCTTGAAGACATGACATAAGTATAAACAGGCTGTCATTTCCGTGGTGGGTATCTTCCGACAGAGCACAAAGTGGGACATCTTAGACAGGAGATCCATGGCTGCTAGTATGGCTATGTGGCCCTGGGAATTGGAGACATCTACAAGGAAGCCCATTGATAAGGACTCCCAACATCGGGATTGAGTTGGTAGCAGGACCAAGGTGCCCAGAAGTTTAGTGTGGGGGACCTTCCTCTGGCAACATACCTTCCAAGAGTCAGTGCAGCACTTAATAGAGGCATGTAGTCTTGGTCATTAGAAATGCTGCAAAATCAGTTTTATTGACTTCCACTGCCTGAATGGCTAGCCAAGGGCGAGTGATAGCACAATCAGAGAATTGCAAGGTCAGGCGGACCTTCTGGGACACAAACACTGTCTCTGAAACTCCATTTTTAACACAGAAATTTGGGTTAAACACTGAACAACATCCATTGCAACAACAACTGCAAATGTGTCATTGGGTTGCGAGGATCTCATGAGACCCAGGAGGTCAGTGTTCACCAGCACAAGATATTGGAGGGCTCTGATGGTCTTTGCCCTCTGTCAAGGTACTCCCCTTTGTGAGAGAGTATGTTAGGCTTGCCATTGTGGCCCCCAGACTGAAAGCGTAGAGTAAATTCAAAACAGGAGAAAACCAGGGACCACTGGATCTGGTATCTCCTGATGCTGACACAGTACAGAACAGGGAAGACTCTTTCTCAAGGGCTGGCTCAGTCTCCACAATGCTGGGAGACATTAAACATGTCTAAACATGGTTAAACATTGCAGCTGGCAGAATCCGGAACTGTATATCCCATGTTGCCCAGGAAATGCTCAGGTCATGGAGAGAGATCCAAGGCCGGCATCTACACTAGGAGAGTTTACTGGTGTAACTATCTCTTTATAGCTATGTTGGCAAACCTTTTAGAGTGTAGACTGGACTTTTAGTAAACAAGGCAATTTGTTAATTGTAGCTGATGGATTTGTGTGGCTTTTCGATTTAGTTTATAATTCACAAAAATGACATTTAGGGAACCTAAATTGAAAGATTTATTTATTATAAATGAGATATACTGAAGTTTACAATATATAACAAATGATCTAAACTAAAATCTTGTGAAATGTTAATTACCAAGAAAGAGCAAGACATCAGATTCTCAGTATTAAAGTATCATATAATATCTTAAATCAATGAAGAAAAATGAGGCCATTATAGAAGACTGCTCCCACTTTAGTTAAGGAAATATAACAATCCCCATATGAACTCCTTTTTTCCATAACTTTCACTTTATTGGTGATTGATCTTTCAATTCCTGAACATGAATGGCAATATCAAGGTAGTTCTGATAACCAACACAGCAGAGTCTCCATGTGTAATTCGCATGCATGATGTAACAGTAACTGGCAATTATTATTTCAGTGACAGAGTAATTAGTAATATATAACCAGTTTTTCTGAATCTAGTAATTAGTCACTGGTTGTAGACTGAATTTGCAAAAGTTTCTTTAATTAGGCTGGAAATGCTATTGCTGAGTAAAATACATGATATAAACTTGAAGTCATTGGACTTAGGCATGTGCTTAAGTGTTTTGCTAAATCAGGACTTTAAAGTTTAAAACTTAAACTAAGATCATCAATACTTTCTCTTGTTTATGGCTGTTGAAATATATAAGCCATTACATATACTGTAGTACATAGAAATCAATAGAATTAAAATTTTGCCCATTATATTTTTATTCTGACATAAGAGGAAAAGCCATTTATTGGTAGTTCGTAGTGAAAAGTATCCAAGAGATTGCAACTTAAATCTATATGAAGTATTATAAACATAGATTTTATAAAGGCAAGTTATGTAGTTCAGTAATCCATGCTGGTATACGCCAAAACCCACTGAAATCAACTGGAGTCTTTGGGATTTGGATTATGAGGCTGAAAAAACATATGACATAATTCCTACTATGAGAAAGAACACCAAGTCTATCATGAATATTTTCACAATTTGCTTTAATGACTTTCCACATGACACTTGCACAGTTTTCATCCCACCTGGAAACTTGATTATGGGAATGTTGGCTGCTTTCTGGTCACTCAACATATTAAACTGGTTGCCTTCTGTCTCCAGACACCACCACCCATGAAACGAGTGCACTCTGAGTTTCACATTTGCCTCTGGAAAAAAACACGAGGGACACAGCCTCCTCCCGCTGTGTTCATGGTGAAAGGACAGGAGGAGTACCTCATAAGGCAAATCCTCAATTCCGAGATCCTTTGGGGAAAGCTCCTATGCCTTGTTGACTGGGAAGGGTACAGCCTGGAGGAACGCTCCTAGGAACCAGCTAGTAATATCCACACTCTCTACCTGCTCTGTGAGTTCCATTAATCCCATCCTGACAAGTCTGGCCCAAAGACATCTGGGAGGCAGGTAATGTGAGGTAAACCCTCAGCAAGTGTGTGCGATGGGTCATCCCTTATCCATCATCCATGAGCAAGGACTGGGTCAGATGACCTCCAGGAACAGCTATTTAATCCCTCAGGAAGAACAGCAAGACACTCTGCAATGTCACTACTCGGCTGGGAATTCTCCCTCTGCACACTGCCCAAGCATCTAGCCTGCTCTTGTTCCTGCCTCACGCATCCAGCCTGCTCCATTCCCCTGGCACAGGCTTCTGGCTGCTCGTGCCAGCTGCTCTCACACTGGCACCCACCTGCCCCTGCCCAGGTCGGCTCCGCACCGCCACGGTGAATTGCCCAGTGACCCCCCAACATCATCTATCCCAGACAAACCCAACGAGGGTACAAAGTGAATTCTAATGATAAGAAATTCAAACAAAAGTGCTTTAACAATGTTGAAAAGTAGCTTCTAAGAATTTCTTCTCTTATTGCTACAAACAGAAATTCAGGGATCCTGGTTACCTTGTCAGGGACATCATAAGATTTCATGTAGCACTTCTCTCGTGGAATGCTTTCTCATGCTTACATTATTTTATTAATTCCTCAGTACTTGGCCTAATGCAAAGCTGCCTGTTCATTTGTGTAAAGGAACAGAACAAAAACAGTGTTCCTGCTCAACACTGCAAATTGCATGAATTTCCATAGTAGATACTGTGATTTGTGTGCAACATTCTTCTGCATAATTCTTGGAGAGAAAGTGAAGTGAGATGCTTGGATACCCATTGCCCCCAGGGGGCTTCCTGGGTGGCGGGGGGGAGGGAGAGGTTGGTGTTGGATTCTGGAATGAGGAGAAAAAGCAGTGCTGGTTCTTCCCTCTCCCCCACTTGCCATCACTCAAAATATCCATTTATCTGAACCCTCATGCTGAAACACTTGCTCCCTCCTAACTATCTGCAACACATCCCTTTGCCTCCATGGCTCACTGCAACAGCTCCCCTCCCATACCAGTTCCCTGTTACATTCTGACTCCTTGTAAACCCCTCTTCTTTTCTGGCTTCCCACAACAATCTACAACCATACAAGTCTACCCTGACTCCCTCCCACAGCCTTCTTTCTTTATATGTGGCAGCCGGGTTGCCCCAGCAACACTTGCAAAACATTGTTAGGAGCTTAAATGGAAGAATAATTTGTCCATCTGATTATGCTCAGGTGAATAACATCCATTTAGACCCAAGAACGTAAATCACATTTTCTCTACAGCTCCTTCACATTGTGATCCTTCCTCAATTTCCTTTCTCTACTTTCTGCATTTCCACTGTTCCTTCATGGAGTGCATCTGCTTTGCACTGCTATGATGTGTCAGATGCATCACAGGGAAAACCTAGACATCCCAGAAAGCCAGATAAAAGATCCTTTCTGTATTCTGCAGAGAGGGATAGAGTATTTGAAATGGGCAACATTTTCTAAATTTTCTTGTGTGTCTTATTACAGATGTTCTTTCCATTTCCTGACAGAATATTATATAACATCACGAGGTAAAGTTTTAATTCATATAATTTGTCTTACTAAACACAATATGTTACTTCACACTTGAGTAATTCTGATAAAAGTCAGAAAGTACTTAGTGCTTACCAAATCTTCCTCATTGCACTGATAACAGGCAGCTGAAAGATGAAGGACGCGGGAGTAGACATGGGATATTTTTTAGGCCAATTGACTATATGATGCCTAGCAGTTTTTGTCTTCCTATGTTATGAAAATGTCTCTGCTTTTGGTTATGGTCATTCTTTGCTAGAAGTATAACTGAAACACATGGAATTCATTGCTTCCATAAACTGCCATATCCAGCCATACTATAACACCCTACTTCAATCTAGAGTTGTGATGTGGAGTGACAGGTGAACTAATAGAAGTCTGTATGTGTTGTAGCATGAGTGTCCTGAAATTGAGCAAGGCATCTGGAAATTGACATATGACTAACTTAAGAAGTGCGTGAGTAACTTGCCACTGTCTTGGAAAAGTCTGTATCTACCAAAATGGTGCACACATTATTTTGTGCAAGACGGGATGGAAATAGCTTTGCCTTTTTTCTATTCTAAAGCTGCTCTGTCAGTAAATCATAAAGGTCTAAGGCTCTTTTCTGCAAATGGAAATTTTGGATGCAATAGCACCTCTGTTTTCCCAGTTCCTGCATCTGTAGTTAATGCAGAACATGTCTGTCTCTTACTCCCGTAGCCTTCCTCCTTCTGAGCATGAGGAAAAAGCGAGGATAAATATATACAGAAGACAAGGTGACTGTCTGATATGTCCTGTCATAACAAACATTAATGTCAGCATATAGCCTTATGGATATTTATAGACCAAATCCTGGCTCCCGCTGGGCCAGCTTTGCAAAGGTGGACCAGAGCGAAGTGGCTGTGTGTTGAGCAGATCTGGCTGCTGAAGATTCCCCCAGCATGAGAAATCTCTGGGTGGTATAGGGCCAGTGTGGTAGCTTCTATGCTACTCTGACTCTTGTGTGATGGGGCATCTGCCCCACACTGGGCTCTAAGGGGTCAATAGAGCCTTTGGGAGGCTACGCAGGAGGCAGCCAATCAGAGAGGAGCTGCGAGGAGCAGCCAATCAGGGCCGGGCTGGCTCATATAAGAAGGGCTGCAGAGCAGTCACTCCCCGGAGCTTGAGATGGGAGGATGGGCTGCCTTGTAGGCTGAAGGCAGCAAGCACCCTGGACAGAGAGCAGTGTTGCAGGCGGAGATCAGGGAAGCTAAAGGCAGCTCCTGGTTGAGAATTTGAAAGTGGAAGGCAACTTGGGTGAAAGTGATCATGAAATGGTAGAGTTCATGATTCTAAGGAATAGTAGGAGGAAGAACAGCACAATAAAGATAATGGATTTCAGGAAAGCAGACTTTAGCAAACTCAGGGAGTTGATAGGTAAAATCCCATGGGAAGCAAGTCTAAGGAGAAAAACAATTGAAGACAGTAGGCAGTTTTTCAAAGAGACATTATTAAGGGCACAAGAGCAAACTATCCCACTGCACAGGAAAGTTAGGAAGTATGGTAAGAGACCTCCCTGGCTTAACCAGGAGATCTTCAATGACCTAAAACTCAAAAAAGAGTCCTACAGAAAGTGGAAACTTGGTCAAATTACAAACGAAGAATATAGACAAATAACACAAGTATGTAGTGACAAAATTAGAAAAGTCAAGGCACAAAACAATATCAAACTAGCTAGGGACATAAAAGGAAACAAGAAAACATTCTACAAATACGTTAGAAGCAAGAGGAAGACCAAGGACAGAGTAGGCCCGTTACTTAATGAGGGGGGGAAAGATAATAATAGAAAATGTGGAAATGGCAGTGGTGCTTAATGACTTCTTTGTTTCAGTTTTCACCAAGAAGGTTGGTGGCAATTGGATGTCTAATATAGTGAATGCCAGTGAAAATGAGGTAGGATCGGAGTCTAAAATAGGGAAAGAACAAGTCAAAAAGTACTTAGACAAGATAGATGTCTTCAAATCATCAAGGCCTGACTAAATGCATCCTAGAATACTCAAGGAGCTGACTGAGGAGATATCTGAGCCATTAGCAATTATCTTTGAAAAGTCATGGAAGACAGAAGACATTAGAGAAGACTGGAAAAGGGCAAATATAGCACCCATCTATAAAAAGGGAAATAAGGACAACCCGGGAAATTACAGACCAGTCAGCTTAACTTCTGTAGCCAGAAGATAATGGAGCAAATAATTAAGCAATCAATTTGCAAACACCTAGAAGATAATAAGGTGATAAATAACAGTGAGAATGGATTTGTCAAGAACAAATCATGTCAAACCAACCTGATAGCTTACTTTGACAGGATAACAAGTCTTGTGGATAGGGGAGAAGTGGTAGACATGGTATATCTTGACTTTAGTAAGGCTTTTGATACTGCCTCACATAACCTTCTCATAAACAAACTAGGGAAATACAACCTAGATGGAGCTACTGTAAGATGAGTGCATAACTGGTTGGAAAGTCATTCCCAGAGCGTAGTTATCAGTGATTTAGTCATGCTGGAAGGGGTCCCGCAGGGATCAGTTCTGGGTCCGGTTCTGTTCAAAATCTTCATCACTGATTTAGATAATGGCATAGAGAGTATACTTATAAAGTTTGCGGACGATACCAAGCTGGGAGGAGTTACAATTGCTTTGGAGGGTAGGATTAAAGTTCAAAATGATCTGGACAAACTGGAAAAATGGTCTAAAGTAAATAGGATGAAATTCAATAAGGACAAATGCAAAGTACTCCACTTAGGAAGGAACAATCATACAAAATGGGAAATGACTGCCTAGGAAGGAGTAGCATGGAAAGGGATCTGGGGGTCATAGTGGATCACAAACAAAATATGAGTCAACAGTGTAATTCTGTTGCAAAATAGAAAACATCATTCTGGAATGTATTAGCAGGAGTATTGTAAACAAGACACTAGAAGTAATTCTTCCACTCTACTCCATACTGATTAGGCCTCAACTGGAGTCTTGTGTCCAGTTCTGGGCACCACATTCCAGGAAAGATGTGGACAAAGTGAAGAAAGTCCAGAGAAGATAGGTTTGTTTAGTCTGGAGAAGAGAAGACTGAGAGGGGACATGATAACCGTTTTCAAGTACATAAAAGGTTGTTACAAGGAGGAGGGAGAAAAATTGTTCTTCTTAACCTCTGAGGATAGGACAAGAAGCAATGGGCTTAAATTGCAGCAAGGGCAGTTTATGTTGGACATTAGGAAAAACTTCCTAACTGTCAGGGTGGTTACTGCTGGCGGTGGCACTGCCTTCAGACTGGGGCAACGGGAAAGGGTCAGCTGACCTCTCGAGGTCCCTTCCAGTCCTATGGTTCTATGATCTGCAGGCTGATGCCCTGAGGCAAGGGCAAAGAGGGTGCTGGGGTTGTGGGGAAGTAGCCCAGGGAAATCTACAGTGGAGTCAGAAGGGACGCAGCAAATGGTGGCCATCTACAGGGTCCCTCAACCTGAAGTAGTAGGTGGGCCTGGGTCCCTCACCCACCTCTCGCCACCAAGAAAGTGGCCAGACATTGGGCTGCAGTTGCCACTGAGGGAAGTGGCTGGACCATTGGACTACGGTACATTCCCCCAGAAGTGGGGAGCATAGAATGTGGCACAGCTGGAGGGCTGTGTCATGAAGAGGATGCTGCGGTCCTGGCAGTGACGTGGGTCCCTGGAGCAGAAGTGACGGTGGGCGAGACACCACCAGAAGCGGGCACAGAGCTAATTCCCAAGACAGTCAGCAGAGTGGCCTAGCCAGGTGGAGAAAACAGGGAGAGTGGAGATAAAAAAAGGCCGCCCCCTGCCCTGCCACCGCAATGCCGCCGAAGACCGGAGTGAGTGAAGGACCCGATGCCAAAGTGTTACTGAAGACCCGGAGCGCAGCCTGACCTGACACCCAAGACCCGGAGCGCCGCCGGGTGAGTAAAAATATAAAAGGCGCCAAAGAATTAAAAAGGCACCACTTCTGCTCGGTGGGCTAGAATGTTTCTATGCCCTGGCTATTTCTAGGTGCTGGATTGACTCCTTTGGGGAACCAGGCACAATTTAGAATAGCCCTGAACATGTACAGTATCTAGTTATAAGTAATAACAGAGAGGATTGATGAAAAATTAATGCAAAGCCATACCATGCCACCCGTACTTCTGCACTGCTGCCTTCAGGGGTGGGCATCCGGAGAGTGGCGTCTGCTGGTGAGGGCCCAGCTCTGAAGGCAGCAGCACAGAAGTAGAGATGGGAATACCCTACCAGGCCAGCCTTACTTCTGTGTTGCTGCTGGTGGTGGCGCTGCCTTCAGAGCTGGGCTCCTGGCCAGCAGCTGCCCCTTTCCTGTTGCCCCAATCTGAAGGCAGTGCCACCGCCAGCAGTAGCTCAGAAGTAAAGGTGACAGTACCACAACCTCCCTACAGTAACCTTGTGACCCCCCCCAAGAGCCCCTTTGGGTCAGGACCCCTCCAACTGCAACACCGTGAAATTTCAGATTTAAACTTTACTATTTTCTAAATTCTATCACCAAAATGGAGCGTGAATTTGATAGGCCCTACCTATAAAGTATTGAATCTAAATAATACTGTAAATCAAATCCCCTCCTGCTTCTTTGGTAAAACTCTTGTATGTCAAGATTTCAGCTTGGAGTGAATCTCTATTTCTAAAACTCTAAGACAGGAGTCCATGAGGAGAAGGTTGATACAACCTTAACCATTGTGTTATGATCAGCATTGTAGTAACAAAGAACATCAATAAAATACCAACCTACTATATAATTAGCCTATTAATTGGAACGTTATTTATGGAGAGAGTTACTTGCACAGCATGCACCTACTTCCTGAAATGCTCACAGCACTCACTACCCAGCAGGCTACCAACATAAAAGTTCAGTTAAAGAAATAGCAGAATGGCCATATAAATGCCTCTAAATAAACTGAGTCCTCTTGGCAGAAAGAGAAGAGTCAGAGCCTCCATTTTCATGAGAGGTGACCCTGACAGGTTTGCTAAGCCTGCAGATAGTGCTATACTCTTGCATTTGGTGGTGACTGACTTTAATTTTTTAAAAGAACAGAAAACATCAATGAGTATTTCTTCAATTATATTAATACCTCACCATAAAAAAGTTAATTATATCGTGGTGCCACCTAGAAAAAGGAGGGAGGAAAAGGAGAAGTCTTGTGAATGTGTCAGGCACACATTTAATGGTTAATTTAACCTATTTTGTACGTATTCTAAATACTTAATATTGTGGATGATGGTTGTTTCCAAAAATCTGTTTGATGGAAGGTATCCAAATATCATCCCAAAGAACTGCCACAAGAATGTCACATTCACATATGTTGTTAAGCTAGACAACAATGTCAACCTCTCAACAAGAGTTTCACCCTTCCAGTGTCCTAATAAAATCCTTTCAGCAGCTAGAAGTGAAAATATGTCCCTGGGCGTGAGCAGAGCCTAGTTGAGGGCTCTGCGCAGACTAAGCATCTTGTACAATCACTGCCTACACTTGCAGAGTATTATGATTGCTGGGATTAACTCCAAAATTACATTTAATGTTTACAGAGCGGAGGGCAGCTAATTATTTTATTTTTAATTGACTTAGCTTTTTACAACTTCAGCACAAAGTTCACAAATGTCTGCATGATTACTGAACATATACATGCTACTCTTGCACCTCAAACAGGTGTCTGAATATCTCATCTACTGCTGTTCCATCTGCAGGGGAGACTAGTGCATCTCTATGTTATATCTAAAATTACTGCAGCATTAGACTGGCCTCTTTTATCACCAAGTAATTGTCCCTCCTGTGTTTGGGCTATTGAACCACTGTGAATTTTTTACCTATTTCTCATTTCTAATAGGTCTTAAAGTGTCGTAAAAGACTTCTGTTAATGTGAATAATGTGAATAAGTGATGTACAGAAAAAAAGCTTGGTGTAACTTGAGTCTGAAAGCCTATAGTCAAATGATTTTCTCCTTAGAAATTTCTGCATTATGATCATTAATTGAAAATACTATCCCAAGCTCTTTGAAACAGCTTTTGCCCCATCCTCTGAAATATAGTTATACATTAGTGCCTAACAATTAGCCCAATGGTTCTCAGCCTAATTCCACACAGGACCCAAAAACAGATGGGATTTCTTGATACAATGCAAAATCCTACAATTTTTGTGGTCACAAAGTTGCTACTGATTTGTCAACATCCAGTACCTCATTTCCCACTTCCATTTCCAAATACATCTCTTTGAGTAGTTCTGCAACTGAGTCTGTAGTCAGTTGACTCTGCATTCTGAGAATTAGCAGAATGACTCACAATTATTGTATTAAAATTAGAATTCAATCAAAATTAGGTCTCAAAATACTATTTGTGTCAGGTGGTGATGATGAAGAATCCCAGGAAAAGTAACTTTACCTAACACTGATCACAAAACTTCATTCCAAATAAGGAAATGCATGAAAGGGCTCTTTACTCATCTCTTGGGTGCCCTGAATCCTGTTAGGAGCATAAGTAGAATAAATAAGAGGAAACCTGACAGAAGAATATCAAGTGATAAATTGTATAGAGAAGGATCCTATTTACGCTTTCTCATAAAAGAAGAACATATGGTCTTGAAGCAGGAATTACTTGGAGAATTTCTATGGCCTGGGCTGTGCAGGAAGTCAAACTAGATTCCTTCTGACCTTATAGTCTATGAACAAGGTAACATTCCATGAATATAAGAAGCAACACATTTAAAACTGATAAGAAATATTATTCTTTTACACAGCACATAAGTAAGTTGTGGAGCCCGTTGCCACAAGACATTAAGTCCAAGAATTGAGTAGGATTCAAAAGGATAAAATATACATACGGATTTTGGCCTTGATTCTGCAAGGTACTTAAGAACATGCATGACTTGAACCACATGAGTATTCCCTCTGAAGTCAGTTCCAGAGCTGTGCATATACTTGAATCCCTGGATAAATCAGAGCAAATGGGATTATCCACAGTTAGATTAGATAAAACAAATAAAGGATATGAACCTCCCTGCTTCAGAGCAATCACTAACTGATGAAGATTAAGAAAAACTTCCTCTATGGACAGGTCATTCATAATTGTCTATTATTGGGATTTTTCCTCATCCCTCAATTATAGGAAGATGGCTATTTGGGTTGATTTTATTTTGGGTTATTGTTGGAAAACTGTCAAACAAATCCAGTAAGAGGGGAAAAAATTGTACTTATGAAATACAGATTTTCATTAAATTGCTTCTTTCTTACATGGCTAACAGCTTTGTATCAGCCAAATAAAAACTTGTGTATTCTCTACTGATAATATCAGTCACAAGTCTGAAATCTAGGGCTAAAAATAGTAAATCAGGTAAGCATGCATCAGTTACAGTGGTTTCCAAACAATTCTTCACTCACTTTGTCATACAGAGCCACAGAAACTGATAAGCACAGACTGCATGGGCATAGGCAGCTGAGGACTTAGAAGGGCTTTAGCATGCCCTTCCCCCTCCCCAAATATAGGGATTGCATTAATAAATAAAGAAAACAATGAGTTTGGAACTGAAGCTGTTTTTTTCACTTTACTAAAATTGGGCAAGTCTAGTCATGGGACAAAACCACCCAGTAAAGCAGTTCTTTTTTAAACATGAGTAAAAAGAACAACTTACAAATCAGAAAAAGTTCCAAACAATGATCTTCACCCAGGGTTTCTTGAAATTAATTCTTCTGTAAATTGTTAGTCATTGGTTTTGTCCCTGTGTTCATGTAAAATCACACCCCAGTTGAGCCTCGATTGTCCTATTGTTGATTGAAGCCATGTTTAAATATGGTGTAGAGAAATGAAATTACACTCCACTTACAGCACTTACACTTACAGCATTAGTTGCCGGTTCCCCCAAAATCATTTTTATCAACTCCATCACTTTGGAAAACAGCTGGTGTTCAGTTTGGCTGAGTGAACAGAGATATTTTTGAATGAACTTCAATGATCTTTCTGTAAGCTGACAGATGGCTTGCAACAGATGAAGCTGAGTAATCAGTCAATCATGGTTGAAATCTGAACTGTACACCTGAAGCATGTTTTGAACCGGTGTTTCTGTTACATGAGGACTATTTGGGAGTTTCAAGATGTTGAGTAATTTTATAGCCTCTCTGTTCAAATCTCTATTGAATACTGGACGTTGTAAAATCAGCAACTGTATAAATAAGTACATATAAATCTTTGCAGAATTTGGGTAGATGATTTCTCCTGTCCCTAGTTGCAATTTCTTGGGAACTCCAGCATTCTGACTATCTCCAACTTTTCTGGTGGATTTGCTCCCAGAATAAGTTGTAGCTTTCATCATATTGGATGGGTTGAAGTGAATTAAGTGTCATTTAGGCCTTCTGTTGCTGAAAAGACCCCTTGCAGAGTTTTAGACAGATTGTGTACCATGTTTAGGACTTTTTCAACCGAGTTCAATACCAAAGAGGAAATTAAATATTTCCATCTGAGCTGCTGTGCCACCAATTTGAGCTCTCATTTCAGGATCTTTTGTTGAATCCTTTGTAACCCCCCAAATTCCACACAGTGCAATGTGCGTTCTCAGAAGTAGAAGCCAATGCTTCTGCATGGAGAGTTTATCTTATTGGACAAAAGACATGGATGCCTGGTAATGTACTTTACACTTCATATTCTTTTTCTGAAATATTGCATCTCATTTGGGTGACTTTTTAAACAAAATCTGACTTTTGTAAACAGTTTCAAGCGTATCCAGGGGGCTAGTATTATTTTTAATAGCATCCTGGCATACCACATTGAAGGCATGCCCATAGCAATGAGTGTTAGAGCTGTCCAGAAAACAAGAATTCCATTTTGCTGAGGAAAAAAATGAGGTTTTGCATCAGAACATAACCTAGACCTTTTCTTTTTTCAAAAATAATAGGAAACAGAGGGACTCACCTGCCCCTGAATAGTCAAGGCACTCATCTGGGATAAGGTTCTGGTCCCATTCCTGCCAAGGTTTCCCACATCCCACTGGGCTTTTGACTATTTTGCAGTGGGTTTTGATCAAAAATTGCGTCCTGAACCTCAGAAACCTTCCCAACAAAATTTTAATTGAAACTGATATAGTTCCACAAAAGGTTTATTTGGATGAATCGGCATTTTCCCCACAAAAAATGTTTTTTTAAAAAACTTCCTGACTGACTGTAATGATTATGCATAAGGCTAAGATTTTGTCATGGATATTTTTAGTAAAAGTCACAGACAGGTCAATAAAGAAAGGGCAATAAAGAAAAATTCATGGAAGCCCATGACCTGTCCCTGCTTTTTACTAAAAATACCCATGACACAATGGGGAGCCTGGGCAGCTGCGGGCGGCCTGGGAGCTCCCGGGGCCCCCACCACCCTTGGGGGCTCGGAGCTCCAGGGTCCCCCTCGGCTGGTGGCCGGGAGCTCTGGCCGTCCCCCCGGCTGTCCGCAGCGGCTGGAAGCTCCAGGGGTACCCCGCAGCTCCCTGTCTCCACAGGTGGCAGGGGACCCTGCAGCTCCCAGCCAGCACTGGCTGAAGTCATGGAGGTCTTTGGAAGTCATGGATTCTGTGACTTCCATGACCAAATTGCAGCCTTAATTATGCATAGCTTCTGGTTCCTCCTATTGCAATCTTGTTGATGCAGCTACTACTAAGCCTGCTGTAGTAGAGACACCATCATAAAATTGTCTGTGACAGTTTTTGACTCTGAGATTTAGGTGCAATAGAATACATTTGATTGCTGATACAACTTCCTCCGCTGATGTAAAGGCTACATTGTACAATACAATGCACTCTTCATGAACATTCATGTTCTCATCCACATTTCACAGGCAAAAAAATACTTGCTCTTTGTTGGAGAAGTCTGTTGTTTCATCTACCCTTACTGAATACCACTTTCCAGAAATTTTCTCAGAAATATCCCTCACAATTTTAAGAGCCATTATTTCCATTATTTCATTTTGAATAGCTTGACTTTTGAATTTGTCTTGACTCTTTTTCAGCCATTTTGAAATATCAAAGTCATGTTCTGCCTGTAAACAAAATAGCTGAATAAAGCTACAGTCAAGCTCTCCATATAGGGACATGTTATCCCCATGTTCGGTAAAATGGCCTCACAGTGCAAATCCTTATCTGTCAAGATAATGTATTCTATTTACTATTTTCCTTAGGATCTTCTGTTTTTCGTCTCTCTTTTTAGCGTAATGAAAACTTAGCATTTCACCAACATTCTTTGTGGCTTTTGAAGAATATCAACTGCTTTGTTGTGACATGAAGAAGCTTGGTGCCTCTCAAACCTGTCTTAAGCCTTTTTCCAGTTAGAGAATCCAGGGTGTGTGAAAGATGCATCTGTCTACTTATCAAAAGTAGCCTGTGTCTAAAAGCTGTACAATAGTAGAAACAAAATATGCTGTCACTAGATTCAGAATAATGGAGCTGTTGAAAAAATTATCAAGCCAAGCTAAGCACAAAGAACAGCCTTGTTTTCCAAACTTACTCACAGGGAAAAACTTAAATCATGGGTGATGAGGTGTCTCAGATATGCTAATGATATCAGGCAACTGGCATTTGGAAGGCACCTATCCTATCCTATATAGGTTTTAATACCATGCTCATCACTAGGGCCCTACCAAATTCACAGTCCATTTTGGTCAATTTCATAGTCATAGGATTTTTAAAATCGTAAATTTCATGATTTCAGCTATTTACCCAGGAAGGGAGATGAACTCTGCAGATACACCTCTGAACTCTGGGTCTGCACTGACCAAGGACAGCAACTGTGAGTGGGGTGCAGAGAAGCGTCAGGCATGTGAAAGCAACTTTTGGATTGCTGGACTTAAGAATCTGAGGGGAAAAGGACATAGCTCAACCTACTTGGGGTGGGCCTTTTACACATGGTTTATGTTTATGAACCCTATTTGCAGTGTTTCCCAAAATTAATGCTGAGTTACTTCCCTCCTTTTATTAAAAGTTTCCTTTCTACACTTTCTACTATTGTGCTTGCGAGTGGGGAAGTATTGCCTCTCAGAGGCGCCCAGAGGTGGTGTATAAATTTCCCAGGTTACTGTGTGGGGGCTCGAGCGGTTCTGTATTGTATCAATGGAAAGGAACCCCTAGATATTGAAGCCGGCCCTGGTTGCTGCTGGCTCCACCTGGCAGAAGGGTTACATTAGGGGGGCATGCCTTCAGGATGCTGCCTTCAGAGCTGGGTGCCCAGCCAACAGCTGCCACTCTCTGGCCGCCCAGCTCTGAAGGCAACGCAGAAGTAAGGAGTAAGTAAGCAATACTGCAACCCCCCTAAAATAACCTTGTGGCCCCCCTGCAACTCCCTTTTGAGTCAGGACCCCCAATTTGAGAAATGCTGGTCTCCCCCGTGAAATCTGTATAGTATAAGGTAAAAGCACAAAAAAGACCAGATTTTACAGGGAGAGACCAGGTTTCGCGGTCTGTGATGGATTTTTCATGGCCGTGAATTTGGTAGGGCCCTACTCCGCACATGTATCTGAGCACCTTCCAGTAGTGCATTAACCCACATGACTAACATCTGCAAAGTGTTGTTTGTTCTCTTATCCTCTCCCCAGAAGGAGAAGCACGTACAGTTGAGTGTCTTGTTTTGGTGGTTGGTGTTTGTTTGTTTTTTAAATATACCTGTTGCTATGTGTTTATATTAGAAAAGGCAAGGTCAAAACATGTGCCTTACACTTGGAGCAGAAGGTGGTGAAGTTTGTGATGGTCCTTATTTCTTGGGGGAGTTTATTCCATAGTCTTGGATCATCCCCCACCACCACCAAAGAAAGTCTCCTGCACCGATGAGCTTTACACCTAGACGTTAAATGTTGCAACTCTGAATCTAAGTCCCCTTTGTGGATCTGGCTCTTTGTTATTGTACTTCACTCAGTCACTGCTCACTTAGTAAGGCTAGATCTACACACTATGAGCGAGGAGTATGATTCCCCTGTTCATGTGTATATATACTTGTGGTATCTTGATGAGAGCTAGCATGACTATAAACAGTAGTGTAGCCATGCTAGCAGGGGCAGCAGCAGTACAAACCCGCCTGAAAACAGTAGGTACATACTTGGCATGGTTCAGCCACAGCTCCTCTGCCACTGTCTGGGTGAGTGCTGCTTCTCTACTATTTATAAATACACTATCTCCCATTGAGCAACCAAAAGTGTGTGTACATGAGCAGGGGAATCAAGCCCCTAGCTCATAGTGTGGACATAGCCGAAAAATGGCATGGGATTGCAGAATTAAAACACAAACATTTAGCTGGCCCGTTGGTTTTATATAGTGATGGCACTCTTTGTAGGCAATCTTTGTAGACCAATCTAGAATGTGATAGAATGAAGAAAGGGAACAGCCTACACGTGATCTGTTAATTACACTGGAAAACAATTCTTTTTATATTTTGTTTTGTTTTATGGGTTCCTCCTCGACCAGAGACTCCAACAAGCAAAAGGCTACAAATAAGCTGGCTTTGACTCTCTGTCATGATGGGACTGTAGTCCAAAACTGCAAAAGGACTTTCAAAGAATCTTGGACTCTCTGATGTCTGACCTCCCCATCCTGTTGTGAAAAGAGCACATGGAACTCATTCAAGAGTGAGAGGTAAAAGGAGGAGGAAAGAAGAGACAGGCCAGTCAGGAGGCTTTGGGAGTCTATCCCAGATTTCACTAGAGAGAGAGAGAGAGAGAGAGAGAGAATCAGAATTCCTCATGCACAGAGGTGCGTGAGGGAATCAGCCTTTGTGGGCGGTGGAAAACAGCCAACCTGGCTGCAGAAAAAGTGGGAGAAGTATAATCCATGTATCTAATAGGGAGATATCTCTTTAAGAGATCTGTTGTGGGAGTAGGAGTGAATTGTGCCTGGGTCTTTGTTAAGAACATAAGAATGGCCATACTGGGTCAGACCAAAGCCCAGTATCCTGTCCCCTGACAGTGGCCAATGGCAGGTGCCCCAAAGGGAATGAACAGACAGGTTATCATCAAGTGATCCATGCCCTTTCACCCAATCCCAGCTTCTGGCAAACAGAGGCTAGGAACACCATTCCTGCCCATCCTGGCTAATAGATGCTAAGCAGATGCACAATTAGAACTCCATGTCCAGAAGTTTCTGGAACTGGGTGTGGTAGTTTTGGGTATGCTCCAATCGGTTCCCTGTTGCTGGGGTCAGACTCCATGATAGGGTTGCCAACTTTCTAATCCAGGGGTGGGCAAACTTTTTGGCCTGAGGGCCACATCTGTGTGGGGAAATTGCATGCAGAGCCATGAATGTAGGGCTGGGGAAGGGGGTTTGGGTGCGGGAGGGAGTGCGGGGTGTGGGAGGGGGTCTAGTGTGCAGGAAGGGGCTCAGGGCAAGGGTTGGGGCGCAGGAGGAGTGTGCGGTGTACAAAGGGGATCAGGGCAGGGGTTGTGGTGCAGGACGGGGTGTGGCAGGGGGATCAGGGCAGGGGGTCGGGGTGCGGGGTGCAGGAGGGGTTCGGGGTATGGGCTCCAGCTCGCTGCTGCTTACTTTGAGCAGCACTGGGGTGGCAGCGGCACACTGCAAGGCTAAGGCAGGCTCCCTGCCTGCCCTGGCCGCGCGCCGCTCCTGTAAGCGGCTGGCACCACGTCTCACCGGCCCCTGGGGGTATGGGACAGAGGGCTCCCCGCAGCTCCCATTGGCCGGGAATGGGGAACTGCAGCCAAAGGGAGCTTCAGGAAGGTACCCGCAGGTGAGGGCAGCGCGCGGAGTCCTCTGCCCCCACCCCCAGGGGCTGGTGGGACGTGGTGCCAGCCGCTTACAGGAGCAGTGCGGGGCCAGGGCAGGCAGGGAGCATGCCTTAGCCCCGCGGCGCCACGGCAGTGGCAATCCCATGGGCTGGATCCAAAGCCCTGACAGGCCAAATCCAGCCCACGAGCCATAGTTTGCCCACCCCTGTTCTAATCGCACAAAACCAAACACCCCACTTTGGCCCGAGGCCCAATCCGTGCCCCGCCCCTTCTCTGAGGCCCCACCCCTGACTCGCTCCATCCACCCTCCCTCCATCACTCGGTCTCCCCCGCCCTCACTCACTTTCACCAGGCTGAGACAAGGGATTGGAGTGTGGGAGGGGGTCAGTGCTCTGGGTGGGGCTGCGGGCTTTGGGGTGGGGCTGGGGATGAGGGGTTTGGGGTGTGGGAGAGGGTTCCGGGCTGGGGCACCGGGTTGGGGTGCGGGGGGTGAGGGCTCTGGCTGGGGGTGTGGGCTCTGAGGTGGGGCTATGGCTGAGGGATTTGGGGTGTAGGTGGGTGCTCTGGGCTGGGACTGAGGGGTTTGGAGTATGGGGGGCCTCCGGTCGGGGAAGGGGGTTGGGATGCGCGATGGGGGGTGAGGGCTGGGGCTGTGGGCTCTGGGGTGGGGACAGGGATGAGGGGTTTGGGGTGCAGGAGGAGACTCCTGGCTGGGGCAGGGGGTTGGAGTGCAGGGTCCCGGTGGCACTTACCATGGCTCCCAGGAAGTGGCCGGCATGTCCGGCCCCAGGCACATGGGCGGCCAGGGAGGCTCTGGGTGTTGTCCTCACTCCCACAGGCGCTGACCCCACAGCTCCCATTGGTCACAGTTCTCGGCTAATGGGAGCTGTGGAGCTGGCATTTGGGGCGGAGGCATTGTGTGGAGCCTCCCTGGCCGCCCATGCGTCTAGGGGCCACAGGGACCTGGCGGCCATTTCCTGGAGCCGCACAGCGCTGTGCCGCCGACTGGACTTTTAGCAGCCCAGTCAGCAGTGCCGACCGGAGCTGCCAGTGTCCCTTTTCGACCGGGCATTCCAGTTGAATACCGACCTTCTGGCAATCCTACTCCATGAGGGCAAGCAGTCAGGGCAGCTGCTTTATAAAAGGCCATGTGCCCAGCGTGGACCAGGAGAAGCTGAGCCCAGGAGCCAAAAGTAGGTTTGTTTTCCTCAACTCTGAAACATTTTGAAGTAGGTTAGTCAGAGGTGGTGGGTATAATAGGCCAGGGAAGGCTTTACTTTTGTCTTCCCTGGTGCTGCTGCCGACCCGCCGCTGGACAACTGGGCCGTGATGCTCCACCCATCCCCGAGACACCCCACCACTGCTCGCTGTGTCCCTCCTCCTCGGAGGAGTGAGAAGCCATGCAGAGAGCCAGCAGACTGAGGAGGCTCGGTTGGGCGCTGCTGCGGCCGGTGGCTCAGTGGGGTGGGGGGCCTTCAGGGGTGGGAGGAGCTGGTGCTTGTGGAGGGTGCTGGTGTCTTGGCCCAGCACAACTCTGGCTTAGAGGGCCATCAGGGGTGGGGGGGCAGCAGCTTGGCCTAGTGCTCGGGAGGCTGCCGACTCGGCCCAGCGCTGGGGCCGGACCAGTGCTCAGGGATGGAGGGGCTCGGTCTGGTGCTGGGGTGGGGGGGGTGGGTTGTGGGGGCGATGGCAGCTCAGCCCGATGTGGCTGGGTCGGGCGGGGCCCTCAGGGCTTTTCCTTTTGGGGGGCTCCAGTTTGTGGGGGGGTGGGGCATTGGGCAGAAGGGGTGGGGCCAGTGGGCTAGCCTCCCCAAAGCAGAGGTTCTCCCGCCACCCATGAGGTTAGTCGTGGGCGGCACGGTGGAGCCCCCCTTTGGGGAGGCTAGCCACCAGCTACGTCCCTTCCGCTTGCGCCCTCCCCACAGCCAAAGCCCCAAGACATCCTGCCACCCTCACCCCCTACCCTGCAGCTGGAGCCACAACTCCCCACCACCACCCGGAGAAGCCCGGAACACCCCCCTCCTCTGCCGCAGGAGCCCCAGGCTGGCCAAAGCCCCAACCCACCCCCTGCCACTTATCTGGAGGAGCCTGGGCCAGCTGAAGCCCGGAGCGCCCCCCACCCTTGGCTGGAGGAGCCCATGGCTGGCTGAAGCCCCAAGCTCCAGCTCCCGGAGGAGCCCAGGTCAGCCACAGCCCCACTGTGCCTCCCTCCCTGGACCCAACCCGCCACGGGGAAAAGCGTCTGTTAGAAGACGCTTTTGATATGCCCCATGCAGGTTCCGAGGTGGCTGAGGAGGTGATATGTGCCTCAGCCACCTCGGAACCTGCATGGAGCATAATAAAGCAAAAACTTCACCGCCAAACCCCGCAACCGGGGGTCCGGTGGCCACAGCAGCACCCAGAGAGGCAGAGCCTCCGCTGGCCTATTATACCCACCACCCATGAGTTAGTGATATTGTTAACCCTCCAACAGGGAAGCCCTAGCAGTATTGATTACAGAAAGGGGAAATTGGGAGGCAAAAATAATTTCTCTTATTTTAATTTTATAGTTTGAACATTGTTTGACTTTAACCAAACTGTTTTAGTTAAATTGTGTCAACTAGTATGATTCATCAACTTTTCTTTAAATGTGATAATGAGGAAAGAGTCATTATTTTGCTATTTTGAGTTTTGTGTTTTTCTTGTAACAGGTTTCTTTTTTTAAATCTATGTGCTTATTCTGGGTGGTTGGTTAATTGGCTAGCTGACTAGCTAACAGTGATTTCAGTAGAGAAGGAGGAAGAGTTTGCATGGATTCCGACTGAAATTTCTACAAGCAAGTGGAGGGAAGATGTTGTTTTTGACTCAGCAGACTGTATAGATTTGGTGATCAAAGACTCTAACTGAGACTCAGGTGAACTCAGCCTAAGCTTTGGGGAACTCTTAGTTTCCTCTCAGTGTGTTTCTGTGGGGACTGACCTGTTTAGATTTAATTTGTTTTCTTTATTTATGCTTATGTATAACTGTGAAGATACTATGGATTATAAAGTAGCCATGTTATGTTATAAAAATGAAATTATTATTATTATTTATTGTTTCTTTATCATAATGTTGCCGGCACAGAGTGCCCGAGGCAAGCAACAGCTGGTTCGTTGCCCGGCGTGCATTGCACCAATGACCACAACGGGGTGGAGAAGCAAAGAGATTTATTTGGAGCTCCAAATGCGCAGGGAGACTGAGCTGTCTCAAATCCTGCAGCAGTGCAGCAGATTCCAGTATACATTTTATACCTTTGCCTATTTCACTACATAAGCTTATGCAACCAATTACCTGTTGCCATGTACAATACCGTAGCCAATCAGCTAAAGCAGCCAGTTGTGTTTTTCCTCAGTAGCATTGCCCGAGCCTTGCCTTATTTGGTCCTATTTGTTACTGGTTTTTGCTAAACATTTCTGCCTTATCTATCTGTTTCCCAGGCCGAAGCTGGCCTTGGCTGGCGAGCCGTGTGCAAACCTGTCTGTTTGAGTGCTAGCTTCCTCAGAGTTATGCAGGATCACAGACAGTTCAAGGAGAAAAGGGGTCTTGGTTTATCCGGGCCTAGAGCAGGAGGGCTTCCTTGACACTTGTGGTCTTCCACCCTCCCGCGTTACCTAGTGTAGTGCCCAGTGTCCCCAACAATAAGATTTTATAAAGTTGGTACTTAATTAAATTCATTCCTTTTGTTCTTTTGGGGACTCGAATTTGGGGACATTGACTCTGTGCGATCCTAGCAGAAAATTCTTAGAGGCTGAATTCTGGGTCTCCAGCTACTTTTATATGGGAGTTGGGAATTTCAGGGCACTGTAGAAGGGCAATGAAGTGAACTCTCACCCACGCAAAGTTTACAGAAGCACAGACAGTTGAGCCTAACTCAGACACACACAATTCCGCTTCACAAGAAGAGGATACCCTGCTTGCTGACCCATTTCCCAGCCTGGGAAGAAAGGAGCTCCGCGGAGCCTGATGCAGGAGACACCTGCACCCTGGCCCCATCTACCAGCTGATACTCTGGGAAAAGAGGGACTTCAGGGAGATGAGCCCAGCAGATAATTGTACCCCTCCTCCTTTACTATTGGCCATGGATGTGTCATGCAATGAAGTTCACATCTCCCTGAGTGTCATTAATTTCTTGCACAATTCCTTATGGAAAATATATGTTTGACCAAATCCTGCTGGCCTTACTTTTGTGGGTTAATGCCACTGAGTTCATTGGGGCTGCTTGTACATGTAAGGCAAAAGAAATTGGCCCATGATGGGTAAACTTTCATTTGAAAAAGCTTTTTGAAATGTTTATGACTAATAGTATCATTTTAAATTTTAAATGTTCAGATAAGTAAATGGTCTTAATTCTGCATATATCATGGCCATATGTGCACCATATACCCCACCTGGAAAGCCTCCAAACCACTCAAGTAAAAAGATAATGAATAAATAGAAACTATGGCCCAGATCACCAAAGGTATTTAAGTGCCCAACTTCTACTAAAATCAATGGGAGCTAGATGCCTAAATACCTTTGAGGATCTGGCCCCACATCTCCACCCATTTATGACATATGGCTTGTAAATGAATTTTCATGGAGCAAAGTATGTATCTAAACATGGCCCCTGGAATCTGAGAGATGATGAACCTGTGGCTTCAAAAGATTGAACAGGACTGTAAAATATATTTTAGGACAGGTGGCTAAATTCTGACAATTTTTCTTTGGCCATTGCTGCAACTGGGCTGTGTCTACAAAGAAAATAAGACCTCCACCAGTACAGCTCTACCAGTGATTGGAATGGTGAAGGCCATTTTTCAAAGAGAAGACCAACAAAATCCTACTTCCTTTTTTCCTCCCTACCCTCACTCTTTCCTTCACACTAACACTGTGGGTTCTCACCTGCTTACCCCCTCTCCACCCAATAACCCTCACCTTTCTTCTTAACTTCTCACTGTCATCACAGAACACCCTCGCTATCTCTGCCTTCCTTCAAATCCCATTTCTACCACAATGGCTACTGGAAACTGCTAGCTGATAAAGGCTAGGTAGCAAGAGGAAACTTTAAATCATGACTCAACACTTTCATCCTTTGATTATAGTGTATTCTTTCTAACTCTTTTGTACATAAATTTAGTTCTGTAGGAGGATGGCTATGAGGTTAAGAAGAAACTTCTACCCTGAGCATATTTATTCTTCAATTGTCTGTCATGGCATTTCTTGCGCTTTCACATAATACCTGGAACTGACCACTGTTGGAGATAGGATTTGCCTTACTGAATTAGACCATCTTGTCCAGTAGCCTGTGTGGCAAATACCACGAAGTGTTGGTTTGATTCCAGAATGTTTTATACCTTAATCATAAGTAATATTTATTACTTGTTAAGGGCTGACATTGGAAGAAATTTAGCCTGTTCAGAATTCTGTTAATTACTTTTATGCCTAATGGTTGCTCCATTCTTTATTTTATTACCCGTGATTGCTGCCATGTGGCCATTACAATTAAAAAGAGCTTAGAAAATGTGACTAAAGGGTTTTTTTCACTGCTACCTGGAGCCCCTTTCTCCTCTTGCATTGATTATCCATCAATAAAGTCTTCCCTACCTTCCATAAGTCTCACATTTAGATGAGTTGCATAGGCCAAGGGGATATTTTGGAGAGTTTAAAGATTTGTAATTGCTCTGAAGATGGGAGCATTGCTAGTCAGTCAAGCAGCACTAAATATTATTGCTTCTTGTTCTCTTTGGCTCAGTGCTTCACTTTCCAAAAGCAAATGTTATGCTTCAGTTTCAGATATTTCCCCAACTCTGACCTTTCTGCCCAACATCTCAGTTATTGCAGATAATGAATGGGAGACAGACCAGGAGCTAGGGGCATGTTTCAGGTATCAAAATACTGGTAATTAGCATATGTAAAAAAGGAATTACCCTACTGATAATTTAAAAGACGAAAGTGGCATCCCATGGTAAAAGCAAAGTTGGTCAGTTGATTGAGATATCTTTGGAGAAGGGTAATAAAGCCTCTTTCAAAAAGCACCATTAAGTTGTTGCTTTAACTGTTTTTAGGCATCGTACAAATATGCAGAAAGAAAGAAGGCATAGCCTCAGTGTTTATAGTCTGACCAAAAAAAACCCCAAACCAAATGAAGCCTGGGGAGAATGGACAGAAAGTGGGAAAGTGATACGGGTGAAGACGCACACACAATTTGTTAGTTCTACTTTGTCTTTTTATTTTTGTTTATCCATTTCCCTTATTATTTAAAGGAACAGGATGAATGGAAGGAGGAGAATGAGTAAATAGGAGCAAGGGAGTGGGGTGAAGGAGGACGAAAGGAGAAGAGGCCCATAACAGGGTACCATTTAAGATAGTATGAGGGATAGGGTAATAATAGCCCATTTCAGGTGTCCAGAATAACCCAAACTGGACACTGGGAGGAAGATGGTCCCAGGAAATAGTTAGTGCCTGGGAGAGGGAAATTATAGGGAAAAACACAAGTTATTATTCCTTTGAGGGCCCAGGACCAGGAGCCTTATAGAGTGGATAGGCAAGGCTCCCTTTTACCCCAGGTGTTTAGGGTAATTAGATCCCCCTCAGGACAATCAATCACCCTGCGCATGGGTGACTCAAAAGGAGGCTCCAAGCTAGGGAAAGACGCTGCTAAGGAAGCTGCTGGAGTACAGTCCCTAGAAAGAGGGTTGTGATTCCCTGATGAAAAGTAGTGAGTTTGGGGGCTGGGGTGCCAGTATTTAAAAGGACACAGTCTCTAGGAGGGCTGTGAAATCCTGAATTTAAAGGGGTGCTCTTAGGAGTTGCATGAGGCTTAATAAATTAGACCCCAGGAGAGGAGGGAATATTACTTTAAAGACCTTTGGCTCTCAGTAAATTATTTCCAGGGACCTTGGAGGGAAACTGGGGCACGATACCTGCAGGGAGCCACCCCAGGCCATGAGGGGGCACCCTGGGATTGCACCTGTAGACATTCAGAGGGAAAGGAGGACACAAAGAAAGGAGAGTGAGGCTGGTGGGACTTTGAGGGAGAGGGGAGGCAAAGGGAAGGGAAGACTGCTGTAAATAGTCAGCAGACACAAATCACTTGAGTTCAGATAATAAAAAGCAAATGGCTGACATCACTGGAGTCCAGGGGCTATGAAGGGGTGGGGTGGGCAAGGGGCCTCAGCTGGCCTCTCCCTGCCCCTCCTACTGCCTGTTGTTGTTGAGAGAGAGTTCCTGCTGCCCCCAGAGTTTGGCCCCACCTGGGGAAGGTCTGTTCTGATTCTCGTAGCCTATAAGGAGGCCTTTGGGGCCTGGCATATCTTATGGACAAACTGCTGTTTTCATTATAAAATCAAATCACTAAAGGTAGGTGTGTGAGTCAAGTCTGCGTAGGTGGCTGGCTAATAATGCCTCTAAGAAGCAGTTACCATTCTTGGCGCACTTTCCATTCTGTGCTCTCCATCCCTTGTCCTGCATACAACTCCCAGTATCCTGGATGATGTGAGGGGTTATTTATTTCATTTCCCTATCTTTCCTTACAGATTGTAATGACTCTCTCGGCTTTAGGAAAACAGGATATTTGTTTTTCAGATTGTTGCTGTCATGTTAGAAACATAGCAGGTGGCACCATCTACTCATTGCTTGCCTTTAGCTTTCTTCAGCCTATAGAGTTAAAATCCAAAGTACAATGTCCTAACTTTGCCAGTCTGCATTGCTTAAAAATAATTTCATTCGAAAGTAGCCCACTGAGCCACTCTGGAAAGGGAAGAGCCTCTAGCTGGCCCATGAAAACTTCCAGCCAATTAAAGAACAAAAAGAATAGGCAGAAGTTACATTCATGCAGATTTAATCCACCCTAAGATTTTGGCTACACAAATTTGATTATCCACTGCTTTGCACATAGTGTAGTCGGTTATCCTTGCTCAAACTGAGTGCTCATTTTGCACCAGTGCAAATGCCTGCACAAGATGCAAAGCCAGGGAGTGTCAGAAAGTAGGGACTGTTAAATAGATGAAAGAAAAGGAGTACTTGTGGCACCTTAGAGACTAACCAATTTATTTGAGCATGAGCTTTTGTGAGCTACAGCTCACTTCATCGGATGCAAGTGAGCTGTAGCTCACGAAAGCTCATGCTCAAATAAATTGGTTAGTCTCTAAGGTGCCACAAGTACTCCTTTTCTTTTTGCGAATACAGACTAACACGGCTGTTACTCTGAAACCTGTTAAATAGATGAGAAAGTGGAGAGGTTCTCTCACTGATACAGAAGAACTATAAAGGAAAAAAATCTTTTTGTCTCAGTGTGACGTTGCACTCCATATGTTTATTGTAGTGGGGCAACTGCCCCACTCCGATAGGCAGGGGTTAAAAGCAGCCAAGCTAGGCTGATTGGGCAAGCAGCCACAGCTGTGGCCAGCTCAATTAGGGCCCAGCTGGCCCTGATAAGAGTGCTGTGGGCCAGATGTTGGAGGAGTTTCTCTCTAGCTTTGGAGAGAGATGGATCTAGCTGCCTGAAGGAGCAAAAGGTACTGTGGATGGAGCAGTGCTAGGGAAGGGCAAAAGGACCTGGGGAGCTCCAGCCTGTAAACCCCCAGGCTACAAGCCTTGTTAAAGGTCCAAAAAGGTACTTATGCAGAGGGGCAGCCTGGGGATAGGCAAAGGCAGTGGTAGCAGCAGGTCCTTGCCAATGATTGAATGGCCTATACGGATTGCAGTTTTCCCCAATAATTGGGAGCTAGATGATGCCCAGTGAGCGGGGGCTAGACACTGAGGCAAGGTAGGGTTGGGGGGGTTCCCCTGGGAGGGGAGACCCAGACTGTGGGTTACTGCTGGGGCAGAACCCTGAGGTAAAGGGCACCAGGGTCCGGGAGGGATATGGGGCCGGTAGCAGGTGAGCCACTGGCTAGCAGAGGGCACTCTAGGCTAGAATTGAGCTAATTCTCAGGATCACCACCAGGAGGTGCTGCACTAGTAAGTCATTGTGACACTACATTTATGGAAATATGCTTATGACTATAAATATAATGTAACTGGAATATGCTTTATGTAAAAGGTCTCTTGCAAGGTATCATTACAAAGCTTATAATCTGAGTATGTTCATCCTATTTGTATGAATGTATCATTCTTGTATCTGAAGCTAGAAATATGAGGTATTACTCTGGAGTCCTATTATAACTATGCAAAGTGTGGGCCATTAATGGTGGGTTGGAATGTTGATGGCTCCCATTAACTAGGACAATTGGTTGTAAATGGCTCTGTTTACTTGTGAGCCTCCCTGTATACGTGGGTGCCATCCAGTGAGTAATGAAGTCTCAAAGGGTATGTGAACATGTCACCTGATACTGGAATCCATCTTAAACCTGGTGCTTTTCCATTTAGAAGGAAGAGTGGGAACCCAGATAAAGGCAAAGAATTCCCGCCTTCTGCCAAAGATATAAAAGGGGTTGGAACAGAACAAAGTGGGCTGCAGTCATGAGAAAACCCCTAGTTATCACCTGAGCTGGAACTAACCAGAACTGTACCAGGGAAAGGATTAGGCCCAGATTCATTCTGAGCCTGTGAAAACATCTCTGAAGGTGAGATTTACCTGTATTCAGTTTCTTAAATGTATTAGGCTTAGACTTGCATGTTTTTGTTTTGTTTTGCTTGGTAACTTACTTTGTTCTGTCTGTTATTTCTTGAAACCACTTAAATCCTACTTTTTATGCTTAAATAAACAAAAGTGATTTTATTATTAACCCAGAGTAAGTGATTAATACTTGGGGGAGCAAACAGCTGTGCATATCTCTCTATCAGTGTTGTAGAGCTTGGACAATTTGAGCTTAGGATAAGCTTTATACAGAGTAAAATGGATTTATTTGGGGTTTTGATCCCATTGGGAGCTGGGTGTCTGGGTGCAGGAGATAGATGACTTGCTAAGAACTTTTTGGTTAAAGTCTGCAGCTTTGGGGGTATAGACCTGACCTGGGGTCTGTGTTGTAGCAGACTAGCGTGTCTGGCTCAACAAGGCAGGGTTCTGGAGTCCCAAGGTGACAAAGAAAATGGGCTCAGAGGTAATTCCAGCATGTCAAGTGACAGTCCCAAAGGGGTCTTTGTGACCAAACCCGCCACGCTCAGGACTGGGATGCATGACATGAACAGGGACTCTTGCTTGCAGTCAGCAATATTTTTTTTAAATCTATCTTTTGCATCATCTTCACTAGATGACAGCAAAGCAATACAGTGCAACTTCTCCTATTGCTAATATATGACAGTATACCCACATATAGTCTACTTAACATGTGCTCTTTTTGAGTGTATGTGTGAAGTCAATAGATAATTCAAAAGCATACCTCAGATGAACATAATTAAAGTTTCAAAGTGAAGCACTCAAAAGTTTGCCTGTGAATGCAGCTTGTGATCTTTTCACAGTGAAGCATGCTTCTGTGTACTGTCTTGCATCACAACCAATCTAATTAATGTACAAGTTTTAAGAGTTCCATTACACAAAGGGGAAAAGAATTGAGGGGAGAGTGCCTTGAGTCAGCTTCCATCACGTTAAAGCAAGATTGACTTCTTTTTGTAGCTTGTATCCTAATTTTGTGATCGAAACCGCAGGCAATTGCCTGCTGTTCACATTTTTAAAATTCATTTAAAGACCTTTTTTTTTCATACTGACAACTTTTTGCTTTTAAACAACCCTATGAATGTGCTAGAAGTTGAGCTTTGTCCTTCTGCTAATACCACAACTGTATGTATCATGTTAAACAGTACTGTATATCAACCACCCACAAGCTGGGCTCCTTTGTGTCATTGTGAATTATCACTTCGTTTAGCAGCAGCTGTTGGGGGAAGCAATGGCCTCTGCCCAACTTGGATGCAAAATTATGTAATATTATACTGGCCAAAGTAAAGAGATCACCACTCAAGTATCTCTTACTGAAGGTCTGTTTAAACAGAGCATATACATCACATGGGTTTAGAATATGCTATTTAGGAGTCCCTGGTAATTATGACACTAATTCACTGAAGGAATGTGGAACTATCCAAAAAAGTAAAAGCATGGGAGATCTTCAATGAAAAGTATGGTGAATGTGTATGTAATTTATTCTTTAAAGATAACTCCTTAGCACAGTACGCAGAACTGATTAAAAAATGTTTAGTTGAAATATTCCAATCAGAAAATGCTGTTGGCTTGATACTAAAGTGTTTCATGGAGATGTCTTGATTTTGATGGTGTTTTCGATGGAAAAGTTTCTGAGGTCCAAGGTGGACTCTCTGGTTAATTCCAGAGGGGACAGATGGATGAATAGAAAACTTCCCCTTCAAAATTCCATTTTGCAAAATATTTGAAAAGGTTTGGGGTTTGTTCTGGTGTGTGATTGAAAACACATTTTGAAACTCTTTGGGGAATGGAATTGTTGTTTCTCCGGCGTGCCCTAGTGCACAACTAGAGTAACTGGGTATGTACTTCGGCTGGGCACAACAGAATTCTCTCCCCAGGTCCTGGATATTCAGTAATGCCTCTTCACAGCTGCCATTGCAAACCTAAGGTTTGAGCAGCTCCTTCGTGACACCCAATTCAGTGAGCAGAAATGGCTGAATCCACTGCCCCTTCCACGCCTCCTCACAATGCTCCAAACAGCCTGCATGGCTTTGCGCAATGACTCCATAAGGAGCTCTGCTGTGAGATGTGTGGGGAAGGGTGTCCTCTGGGCAGACTTCCCAAGTCCTGACCCTTCCCCCTCTTCCCCATGTAGGGGAACTATTCTTTCTGCTGTGTCTATTGTCCTCTGCAACTACAGCATGGATTTGGAGGCCAGCTTTATATCTGTGTACAAGATCATAATTTTTGGAGTTTGCTCAATGTATCTGACACTGGAAGCATAGAACATTTAAAATTTTAAATGCAGAAGTAAAAATACACCCTCGAAAATAGGCTACCAGATCTACCAGTCCAAGGGAGGCATCATCCAAGGGGACCTATTCACCCCTCACCCCACCCAAACACAACATTAAATAACTCCTAGAATTAGTGAGATACATGCCATACATCTCTAGTCAATCCTTCTTCTTCTATGTTTGTAGAGTGCCTAGAATGGTGGGGGTCCTGGTCCATGACCTGGGACTGATTAGGTGCTTCTGTAATACAAATGATAAATAATAGTCCCATCCCATGCCTTTGTCAGTATGTTGTCTGTTTATAGGTTCTTGGCAACTTTAATCTGCAGTTAAATAAATCTTCTTACTTCCTGGCCACCATGAACCAATCCCAGGTAGTTACTGGCCCAGCTGATATAGCCGGTCACTCTTTGGACCTGGCTTTTTGATTGGGATTGGAGGTTAGGCACTTGGGTCTTAACCCTATGTCATGGACTGATCATTATCTCCTACACTTTGAGATTAGAGCTCATCTCACCTGTTGGAGGTGTGGGACCTATTTTGATGGTCCAACCCAGGAGGTTGTTGGAACCAGAAATCTTCCACAGAGCTCTGAGGGAGAATCTTGTTCCATTAACAGCTTACTCCGTCTATGGTTTGATAGGGCATTATCATAGTCTAGTCTTCTACCACTGATGAGGTGGCCCCCTATGTGTCATCTTCACCAGCTTCATTCTCACAGATCGCTCTGGTTAAGGGGTGATCTGCAATAAGTGAAGTGAGAAGGAAAATGGCTGGAGTGCTGGTGCTTGAGCTGGGGCTGATCTGTTTCAGGAAAAATGACCTTTGTAATTCTTTTATTTGCCTCCTGTACAGACACACTATAAAAAGTTCTTTTCCTCCACCAAAGTATCTGCAGAATCTTGTACAGCAGATTTACCATACCAACCACCAGAAACTAATCAAGACTGTGTTGGCTCAATAGGTGGTCTGAGTTCCTCCCAATCTGAGGAAATTGCTTGTTGTTTTGTGAATAAGATTGTTTTGTTTGCTTCCATGACAACAGATCAAGGTTTACGGGAACAAGAGTCCCTTCTTCTTTGCTGGACTTCCAGCCAGTGCTGTTCTCTGAAGTTCTGGAGATGCTGAGAGAATTTTGTTTCACAGTCTCTGCTTTGGAGTCTAGGATGTGGAGAACCACTGCTCCCCAGCAGCAGTTGAGCAGACAAGCAGTCTGTTTGGTGGAAAATCAGACAGGCTGGCCTACCTTGTTTCCCTCAAAGGTTTGACGAAATTGACATTTCGACACATTCCTAGGGAATGTTTCGTTTCTGCCAAATCAGTATTTTCCAACAGAGAACTTCTCTGACGCGCACACAACCCCTTGACTGGTTCTTCATCAAAACTCTTTGGAGACTGAAACTGGTGCAGACCATGGTGGTTCACTGGGAACTTACGACACCAGTGCTCAGAGATCTGCACTGTCTGCCTGTTGGTCTCTGGGTGGAGCTTAATGTGTGGTTATGACCTATAAAGCCCTAAATGGCTTGGGGCCCAGCTGCCTGAAGGATCCTCTGTCCCTGTGCTGTACTGCCATAGCAACAGTGGGGGCATTCGAGCTGGATCACCTCATTATAAAAGCAAAGGGGCTGCTGGTTGGGCATTCTCTGTGAGGGTCCTGAGACCTTGGAACTTGCTTTCCTCCTTGGTCAGAAATAGCCCGAATTAGGTGATTTTTTTTTTCCAGGCATGCTACAAAAGACCTTGTTTGGGGGGAGGGCTTTCCATAATGATAAAGAGGTGGAAAGGAGTTTTGGTAGGTCCTGGCTGGCTGAGTTCCCATTTAAATGATTCATTTAATAATCCCAGCAGCATTAATGTGTTAGGGTGCCTTGAACTTGAGTAAGTGTCTTTTTAATTATTTTTAATCTAAATATATTATACTCATCTCTTCTTGCCTGTACAGTGCTTATCATACTGTGAGTGCTATATAAATTATTAGTATTGGTGGTAATATCCAGGAGTTCCTCCTGTCATCTTCCTAGAGAATGGACAATCCCCTCTGAGTTCTTTATAGGACCAACTTATGTAAGGGCAGCTGGCACTAAATAATGGTCTTAGGAGATCAAACTGGATAAATAAAGTCCACTCTTCATCCTATCCCAGAACCTGAACAATTAAGACACTACAGAGTATAATTACCGTAGTGCAGTATTGGATTTGATGTGGAACAGTCTTAGCTGTTTTCTATTTATAAGTCTATCCTTGCGGTTGAGTTTGCACATTCATGAAAATAAAAGCTTCCATCCATCATTGTCAATTTAAACCTTCTCTTCTGATATGTAAACCTTCTCTTTAGATATGTAATATTTTAAAAACTTTTTTCCAAGCTATCATCTCATTTTGTTTTTCCTTTATTTCTCACTTATTTCCTCTTCTGCATCTCAGTCTAACTCTTGCTTCAGTTGATCTATATTTTCTTTGTGTCTTTCTGATCTAAGAAACTGACTATTTTTTAGCTGTGCTTTTGTGGGTTTTTTAATGTTAAAGCTATGCCTTAAACCAGTATTTGCCTGTCTCGAGCTTCATGTTGCTAAGCAATATTTCCCCTCCACCCTTTCTGCAGCCTGGTTGCCATAGTACTTCCTGTCTGTGCTATGGAGTAACAAAGAACTGTCATTACTCACTTAAAAAATAGGGCTGTACAGGAAAATAAACATTCTGAAGCATTTTCTTTTCTTTTGAACTCTTTGCTCTCTAGTGGAATAATACAGCCTCCCATTATAATAGCTGTAGCTTTCCCATTATATGTTACTTTATTTTCCCACTATAGTTATTGGTTAGGCCTCTGTTTAAAAACAAAAATAAAACAAATTACATTGCTGACTCACTTGACATCTGCAATGTTGTTTATACCAACTATGAAGATTTGAGGATATATTTTCTGTGGTCAATTTATTTCACACATATGCCTAAAGTCACACCCTCACCTAAATAAAAATAGCCTTATTTTCAAAGATGCTGAGCACCTGCAACTCCCAGTGAGTTATGTGGGACAGTAGATGCTCCGTATCTTTTTAGATTCATTAGATCTTCTTTATTCAGGAACCTAAGTGTGGATTTAGAGGGTTAATTTAGGCACTGAGTTTGAACATTTTGGCGCTAGTACCTAAAATGTTCAAGTCATGTCCTTGCCCCTTGGAGAATATACTGGCTAAACATTGGCTTCTCTTACACATTTCTCTCTCTTCCCCCACCCCCAAGACACACACAAGGGTTCTTACAGAAAGAGAGCCTAAAAATTTAAAGGGAAAACTAGGGTGACCAGACAGCAAGTATGGAAAATTGGGACCGGGGGGTTAATAGCACCTATATAACACACAGCCCCAAATTGGGACATCTGGTCACCCTAAGCAAAACACTCCCACAGACTTGAGGAGGAAGAAAGGGAGAGGTCACCCTCTCCCTGCAGGAACTTTACTCTCCTTTCTTTTTCTAAAACATACTAACCAAACTGATGTCAAGAAGATGTCAAGATGCACCTTGCTAGTAAATTTTCCAAGAAACTTTCAAGCCACTGACAACTAAAAAATGTGTGTGTGTTTTACCCCCCCCCCCTAAAACAAAATTAAAAGCCCTTCCTTTTCATAAGCCTATTGAGTGCACAGACTTTCCTGTAGAGGTAACATAGAGACCTCTAGGTCTCTAATCAATCATGATATGATGTCCAATCAAAAATTATTAACTTGGTCTGGTGCATTTTCTTTTTTATATGTAAAAATTATTGGTTAAAACATTCAATTGTTTTAAATAAATGTATGTTTTGTGAGATCTGTATGAGAGAAAAATTCAATGAAGAGAGCCAATGTCTTTCTTTTGTTTTCATACCATTAAGTGTCGATGGAAGCTTAGAACTTCTTCCAAGTTCCATTTTTGATGGAGCTTTGTGATATTTAATAGCCAGAGGGGCCTAGCCTCTCATGGTATGTCCTCATTGGCCTCTTCGTTCATCCAGTCCTGAGCGCATGCCTATTTCGACAAGTAGAGCAGGTTTGGGCTGCTTGCCAGTTATTAGGCATTACACTTTACACCATTAAACCAGCTTGTACTTTTTGGTTTCCTTTGTCCTTGAAAAGGGCTCTTTCCTCATATGTAAGAGGAGTGTTAATATAGCTATTAAATGTCTCAAATTCCCTGCCTGCATTCTGCTGCCTTTGACAATATCTGTCTAACCAATTAGCTGGTATCTTTCTTTTTCTCATGCCAGTCTAATGAACATTAAATAAAATTGTAGAGGGTCCAAGAGAAGCTATTTAAAAAGCAACATTTGTCAGCTATATAATAGACTAGTTATCTTACTTACTACCATGTTGTGACTTTTAATGGTGATCGCTGCATGTGCAATATTATAAATATGCACCATGGCTTAGATTTGTAAAGGAATTTGGACATTGCTTTGCTCGTGTGTTGTAACAAACTGATTTAGGAGCCTGAATCCCCCTTTCAAAAGGGATTTAGGTACTAAAAGCCTAAATCCCATCTATTGTCAATGAGATTTGCAAAATGAGATGCATGCTCCTAAATCAGTTAGGCGTTGCAACACTGAGCACAGCAAAGCCTAAATACCTTTCAATATCTGGGCCTATGTCTGTTTATCCTGTTTGATAACTAACCTTGTTTAATCTCCTCTTCCAATGCCTAGTTCTGTACAAGATGGCTCAGTTGAAAGCAGTTTGGGAAATTTCACACTCCCTTGAGCTTTCTGACTGTGAAATTTCTTACAAATAAAATTTTGAATGGGCTGTTCCACTAATAGTAGGTTCTGTTTCTTTAGGAGAGAAGGTCAAAGAAAGAACAGAGGTGAGGCTGAGTCTGGAGGAATGGGAGAGAGATGCAATAAAGGTCTTGCAGGAAAAAGTTCTAAAAGCAGAGAAGTTATAATAAAGACAGTAAGAAACTAAACTTAGGCCCTGAAAGCATAGTGTGTGTATTACAGTAATCCATGTTGGATCTCGGAAAAACACTACTAAAGTTTGGCCTCTTATCACTGGATTACTCTGTGCACATGAAATACATTGAAAAAAAGTTTGTGCACATGAAATTCTCTTTTAATCTCCCAAAATATATTCCTGTGCCAAGCAAGAAACAGATCAATAAATTACAAAATCAAATGTGAGTAGCCAGGAGGCTAAAAAAAGCTGAAGTGCCACATGAATTCTTCTTACAATGTTTTCATTAATAAAGTATTTAAAGTATTGCTTGCAGATCTGCCACAGCTGGCCAGACATTGACAATTCTGTTTCAGACTTTTGAGATGTCAAAATTTGTTTTCGTTCCCAATTGGAATGAAAGCCAAATATTTCAAAAGTTTTTGTGTTAAAATGTCCCATTTTTTTAATGAGAAAAGTCACTTTAGACTTCCTCTCTCATAATCCAGAGAATCCACCCTGTCCCTCAGACACATTTCTATTGGAAAAAGTTGTTGAAACAGACGTCTCCGCAAAATGTTTTGGTTTTGATGAAATGACTTTTCCCAAGGGGAAAAATTAAGTTGAAAATGTTCTGACCAGCTCTAACATCTACAATCTTAGAGACAAAGGTGGGTGAGGTAATGTCTTTAATTGGACCAACTTTGGCTGCTGAAGGAGACAGGTCTGAAGGAAGAGCTCTGCAGAGCTTAAAAGCTTGTCTCTCACCAACAGAAGTTGGTCCAATAAAAGATATTGCTTCACCCACCTTGTCTCTATCATATTCTGGGACCAACACAGCTACAACACCATTATTTTAAGGGAATTCATCAACATGCACAGAAAGGTAGGGTGCCTCTGGAACTGACCCTTTAGTTCCTTAGAGCTTTAGCTAAAGACAGGTATTGTCAGAATACAGGTCAGAGAATTGGATGAAAACACTCGTTCTTATTTATACTGCTATAGTTAAGGCTTCATTTCAGTCAAATGGGCTGCTATTTGAACTGAGAGGGACTATCCAAATTGAAAATATCTACTGCACTTGTTGCTTTATGTTTGAGAGGGGAACAGAATAACTTTAACTTAAAACTCAATGGGATAAAGCAAGGGTCTCTTTTTCCAATGTCTTGATATCTGGGTTTGACAGTAACTTCTCCATGCAGAAATTAGAAGACAGACTGAATAGCCAGTGGAATAATTTCTCAAATGTTGAAGCACAGAATACACCCACCTGTCATATCTGCATATGACTCATTGAAACTGGAAACCTCAAAAAGATGCTACCTCTGATCACAATTCTTGGCTAGATCTAGAATCAATGTGAATTGATCTAGATCTTCTCACCCCCCGCACAGCAATATTAGCCACCACCCCCATCAACAGCATTTCTCTATAGCAGCTCCCATATACACACACTATTCCCAGGCTCACTCTTTGTTTTTGGGGGACCTCTATGGTTCTGGCTCACTTAAGCAACTCCATTTTTATTTTCTTCCCATTCTCCATCCTTTTGTTGTTACCAGGATCCAGTCACCCTCTTTTCAGTTAGGTACTCCCACAAAAGCCACCATCTTGTTGTCTGATTCCTCAGTGTGGTCTGTATACCATACTATCCTATCTTTTTTTTGTTTTAATTTCTGCCTCCTCCAAACACCACCACTTGAAAGCTCATGATTTTAATGCACCTAAGTCTTTCCTTGTGTTCCTTCTAGATACATTTGTTTGTTGCAAGTACTTTCTCCCCCTCTGGCCCAGGCCTCTGATGCCCTTGCTCATGTGTTCATCCCAAAATAGCTCCATTCATTTAGAGGGGGAACAGCCTAATATATTCAGTACAATGCCATGATTACTCAGTCTATTTCATCTGAAGAGTTAAAAATGTCTGTCCACCATAACTAATCCTTATTTGTGCAGGAAAAAAGCAACATAAAGTCCCATTTGAAGCCATGCATTAGCAAATGTTTGTCTTTTTGGTGGTCTTTGGAGAACAAGATGTCAAACTGACCAAACAATTCCTTGTCCTTATAGTTAGTGCCTAAGACTGACTTGGCACTTTCAGAGATTCACAAACAAAGATAGGAATTCTGACAGTTACTGCTACTTTGTTTCTTTGTAGGTAGTGGCTATGATGATTCTAGCCTTAGACTGGAAAATTCTCAGGATTGAGCACTTCCTTCATCCGCGAAGCAGCAAAACAAACATCTGGCCACCCAGTTTCCACACCTTCAGGGATCCCCAATATTTTTATATTCCTTCACTGAAGTTTATTTTCCTTGCCATCCTATTTATTTTTAAAAGCTTAGTCTGCTTTAATTTACTTCCTGTAACAAATTCAAATCCCTCAATCTTAGTATCAGTTACCTGTGCCTTTTCATCAGAGCCTGTGGATTTGAATCCCAATATTCAGAAATTTTTTCATTTACAGGAAATTATTCTTAACGGGTATCCAGTTTCTGTTCCATGCTGCAGGCTGTTGCTTTCAAAGAAGCAATTTTGGATGCTGTGTAGGGATCAGATTAGTCTCCCAGTTGTAGTCAGGGCTCACAACTTCACCATGACAGATGTTCTTTCCCTTGGATTTGGCATCAACCCACCTTCTTGTGTTGGTGGGGATTTCCTCAGTGCGTTAACTTGCATGTCACTCCATACCAATTTAGATCAGGTGATTTGGAAGGCCCATTTAGCTCCTGGGTTGATGAAACAGTCTGTGTTGGCAATATTGGAAAAAAATTTGTTTTTATTTTTTTAAGAATAGCAGTTCAATTTCTCATGAACCCTATTTCGTTCTATCCTTTCTGCTGGTACAAGGTATTTTATAAAACTCCCTAAATCATGCTGATGAAATTTACAAAAAATACTGCATTAATGTATATCTGAACATCTTTAGATAATGTTCACTATTGTTCAGATACCTATCCTACAATTGTCTTTTAGGCCTATTAGTAATTTCACATATCTTTGTGCTTTTGCTATTACGTTTCTTGGTAGGGATTAATTACTAAGTAATAGACTTTTTTTATCCACATTTTCAAGATTTGTGATGGGGTTTGATATGAATAATCCATTCAAAGAAAAAAGCACCAATTATTTCTACACCATTTCTTAATCTACAGTACTCTCCATATATTTGTACTGTTATGAGCTCCATATTTTAATATTCTTATGAACTGATCTGAGTTAATTTTTTGGGTTGAGTTAAAAGCCCCTTGAGATTTAAAGGTTGAGTTCACACCTGTCATTAACATAACTGTAAGCGCGCGCGCACACACACACACACACACACACACCCACCAAAGACACAAGTGTGTGTGTGTGTGTGTGAGAACCTCTCCAGGCACTTTTGGCTGAGTATTAATTTGGGTAGGGGAGTGTGTATGGGGGAAGAGAGCTCACATAGAAACTGAACAGACAAGAAAGAAAAAGAGGGAAAGGCAAGAAAGCCAAGCAGGACCCTGTAAGCACAGCATGATCCTGGAAAAAGAGAGCTTTTGGGTTTAGCTAAAGCAGTTTGGGGACTGTAAGATTTTTTTAAAGAAACTAACTACTTTTTTGTTCTTGATTCTTTCTGCATTCAGAGAAAAAGGATTTTGTATATTCCTTGTAAATAAGGTTGCATCAAAGAAAATACCAGAGTCCATCAATTTTTACTTGCAGCTAGAACAACCACGGGGCCCAAAACTTTGATTAGATGCATGGATCAAAAAAGGCACTACAATTCATACATATCCACTGGAAATTGACAAATACACATAGAAAAAAATGAAATTCTTATGAATGATAAATACACAAATGCCTTTTTTATAGGAAATAATATTCAATAGGAATACATGAGGCAAAATGCAACATCCTACAGTAACTTAAAAGGATCCGTTCAAATACTTCATAAAAACCTGGAAAGATAGCATCATAGAAACGTAGGACAAGAAGAAACTTCAAGATGTCATCTACTCCATCCACTCTGTGCTGAGGCAGACTAGGTATACCTAGACCAGCCCTGACAAGTGTTTGTCTAACTCTAACTTATTCTTATGAACATACAGTGACTGGGGATTGCTCAACTTCCCTTGGGAGTCTATTCCAGTGCTTAATTATCCTTGGAGTTAGAAAGTTTTTCCCAATATCTAACCTAAATCTACCTTGCTGTAGATTAAGCCATTATTTTTTTTGTCCTACCTCAAGAGACATGAAACACAATTGATCACTGTCCTCTTTATAGCAGTCCTTAATGTATTTGAAGACTGTTATCAAGTCCCTCCTCAAGACTAAACATGCCAAGTTAGTCTTTAATTTTTTTTTAAACCTTTCTCTCCTCTGGTCTCTCTCCAATTTGTCCACATTTTTCCTAAAGTGTGGTGCCCAAAACTGGACACAGTACTCCAGATGAGACCTCACCAGTGCCTACTAGAGTGGGACAGTTACTTTCCATATCTTACATACAACATTCCTGTTAATACACCCCAGAAGGAGTTTAGCCTTTTTTGCAACTGCATCATATTGTTGACTCATATGCAATTTTGTGATCCCCTATAACCTCCACATCCTTTTCAGCAGTACTGCCACCGAGCCAGTTATTCCCTGCTTTGAATTTGTGCATTTGATTTTTCTTTCCTAAGTGTAGTACTTTGCACTTGTCTTATGTAATTTTATCTTGTTGATTTCAGACCAATTCTCCAATTTATCAAGGTCATTTTGAATTCTAAACCTATCCTCCAACCCACCCCCCGGCCGCTTGGTGTCATATGCAGATTTTATAAGCATACTCTCCACTCCATTATCCAAGTCATTAATAAAAACTTTGAATAGTACTGGACCTAGGACAGCTGCCTGCAAGACCCCTCCCCTTACCAAATATGCCCTCCCAGTTTGCCCATGACCCACTGATAACTACTCTTTGAGTACAGTCATGCAACCAGCTGTGCACCCACCTTCATCTAGAACACATTTCCCTAGTTTGCTTATGAAAGTGTCCTGTGGAGCTGGGTCAAAGCCTTACTAAAATCAAGATGCAGCTAGAGAGGACATCTGTCTCCTGGCTTTATGTAACCCTTAGAAAGAGGAACTATGATTCAAGTAATAATTGTGTTGTGAGGTCCTGCTTGTGCTCTCCTTTCTTTCACTAAAAAAGCTTATTTGTAGCTACCAGCATCCAGGCCTCTTCCATGCTTTTCAGCTGATGAGGATATCTAAGTTGGAGTTTCATTTCCATATATAGGATAAAATGTAATAGGCTAAGGCTGCAGAGATCCAAGTGATGTTTCTTTGTTTTCTCTCTCAGATTATTCTTTTTATCCTTGTTCTTAGTCTAATTCCCCTTCCTTTTGTATAATTGTACTTCCCATTTTAGCCAGAGGCTGAAAGTGCTTCTCAAACAGTCTCCTGAAACTACTATCCAGCCATTTACAGAATTAGCATGAATGTTCTCATCCTGTGGGACTCTTAGAATAGATAAAAGCCTGCAAAGGCATCTACAAAGTGAAAAACTGCACAAAGGAAAAAAAGGAAGATTGTTGACTATTATTCAGATTATAATTGCATAGTATGTGAGAGAGTCTAGTCTCTCGTCTCCAAACCAGGGCTTTAATCTAGTTCTCATTGAAGTCACTGGGAGGCTTTCTATATAGCAGTCAATATTAAAAAGTCAGCATTCACCAACAGTTAGCACGCATTGGTATCGGAAAATGGAACTTAGGCTTTTGTCACTTAGGTCCTTTTGGAAAAAGTTACCCTGCATAAATATGTAGACACACTTTCATTTCAGAGACAGTTCATAAACATCATGACCCATCAGTCTATACTCAGCTTTTCGTCACCAATTCTATAGGCCTGATGAAGGCCTGAGCTGTAGCCTAGCCACTTTGCACTGCTCCACTAGTGCAAATCAACCTCAGACTGTGGATCTGGCCCACAGAGACCTGTCCTGTATTGTGAGAGCCTGAGGTGACACTTGACCGCCATAGTGGCTCCTACACCATTTGCATCATGTTGGAATAGGGAAAATAATCTTTTATATCTTCTTCGAGCTGGTAGAAAGATCCTTACTGTGATGTGTGTTAGTCCACCCCTATGGCGTACATACTTTCTCCAAGAAGTCTCTGGGATAGTGGATTGTGTGCTAATGAGTCATTAAGAACCCTCTGGCTATCAATAGCTACTCCTTTGTTGTAACTGAAAGGCTGGTTGTGGGTGTTCCTAACCTCACAACATATTTCAGTAACGCACACACAGCAATACTCCATAATTCCACATACAATGATAGCACATACAGTCCAACAGGATATTTATGTTAATCAAATCAAGACTTTTAAAATGACACCTCAGAAGGTATACTTTGTACAAAACATATCCTAATTTATATGACAATGGTGAATAGGGGGGTTCCAGGGTGCTACTTTGAGGTACAGAGTGTCACACACAGTAATCAAGGATTCTACCAGTAGAGAATTCTGCTCAACTGTACTCCATGGGTCACCAGCTATTTTTGCTCTCTAATGGGTCAACAGAATGATGCCAGCCAGCATCAGGGCAGATTTTAAATTGAGGGCTAGCTTCATTTATGGGCAGGGGAATGGGGCTCCATGTGATGTCCTGAAAGATGTGCTGATTGGTGGTACCACAAATGTGCTTATTTCAGCAGTGAGAAATCAATAACTTTTTGAGATGCTGAACAACAGTCTATGCTACTTCTCCCATTCAAACATGGTCATGCCCCCAAGGCAAAAGAGGTCGGGAAGGCAACAGTTCTAGAAGCTAGGCTCTGTGATGTTAATCACTGAGCTTTACTTTTGCACTTCATTAGCTGTTACAAACTATTGTTTGCGTTAGGTATCCCTGAACGATAGCTTTATTCAAAGGGGGTGAGGAAGAGTGAGGGTGTGCAACCAGTGGAGGAAAGGAAGAGTAACTGAGGATAATAGTGCCAAAGAGAGAAACCCTGCCTCCTAGCAATTAGAGGAGGTATCGGCAGCCTTTGGCACATGGCCCATCAGAGACAGCCAGTGGCAGGCCGGGACAGTTTGTTTTCCTGCAGCATCCACAGGTTCAGCCGGTCTCGGCTCCCACTGGCAGCAGCTTGCCATTCCAGGCCAATGGGGTCTGTGGGAAGCAGCAGCCAGCACATCCCACGGCCAGCACCACTTCCCACAGCCCTGATGGGATTTCCCTGATGGCCTGTGTGCCAAAGGTTGCTGATCCCTGTGTTAGCAGCTGAGTAGGACTCTAATGGTTTCTGATTTTTCTGAGATTTACAGCTGAGGGGCACATAAAACTTCAATAGTTTCACAAAACTTAATGTAGCTGATGTTCAGTAACAAAAGGCTGTTTTAAAAAAAAAATATCACAACTATATATAAACATAAGTTATAATTCACTGCCTCGCTCTCCTCCCCTGCCCCTCCCCCTGACATGCACGCTCTTTTAAAGCTAGCATGATTTTAGCAGCTAATACTCACTCCTGTGGACTCCTAGAAGTAGAGATTCATACAGTCAAATTGCTGACACCGTTGGTTCTAGTTTACAAATTCTTGAGACACATGTTATGGTTGCAGGGCTGGCTGCACCTGAGTGCACCTCCAGATGAGCGAGATGTCATGCCTTTACATCTGTGTGATGTTGTGTATACCCCACAGGGGCCCTGAATGGGTTAATGTGGGCCTAAGAGACCAAATAACATATCTGATGGCACCTGTGACAGAAAAAGCCAGGCTGACCTGATGATAAAACCCAGATGAGCCGGGGCTGGGTGGTAACCATGAAGCTAGAAATTGAGAGCAGACAGGACTGCCAGAGGGGGGAGAGTCTGTAGTCACTCTCTGGGAATAGAGAAGAGGTGAGGAGGAAGACGGGGGTAGAATAATCCCTGGGATCCTAGCCTGACAAGCAGTTGGAGAGTAATAAAACAGCCACTGGGGTAGAGTAAGTTTTGGTGGTGCATCCTGAAAGAAGGGCAAGATTTGCACTTCTAGAGCAGAGGTGGGCAAACTACAGCCCGGGGGCCACATCTGTCCCTCCAAATGTTTTAATCCGGCCCTTGAGCTCCTGCCAGGAAGTGGGGTATGGGGCTTGCCCTGCTCCAGCACTCCAGCCAGGGAGTAGGGTCGGGGTCTTGCCCCACTCCACACGACTCCCGGCAGCAGCGGCACGTCCCCCCTCCGGTTCCTATGCGTAGGGGCAACCAGGGAGCTCCATACGCTGCCCCCACCCCAAGCTCCACCCCCTCAGCTCCCACTGGCCAGGAACTGCAGCCAATGGGAGCTTCAGGGGCTGCGCCTGAACCAGGGCAGTGTGCAAAGCTGCCTAGCTGCGCCTCTGCATAGGAGTCGGAGGGGGGACATGCCGCTGTTTCTGGGAGCTGCTTGAGGTAAGCGCCGCAGGAGGCTGCCCCTCCCATGCCCCAACCCCCTACCTCAGCCCTCCAAACCACTCATTCCCACCCCAGAGCACCCTCCTGCACCCCCAACTCCTCATCCCCAGAGCCCTCACACCCTCCTGCACCCCAACCCTCAATTTCATGAGCATTCATGGCCCTCCATACAATTTCCATACGCAGATGTGGCCCTCAAGCCAAAAAGTTTGCCCACCCCTGTTCTAGAGGGAGGGTGAACTAAATTGTAATCTGGCTGGAGGGATGAGTTATGGGAAGAGAGACCACTGCAGCAACAGAGTGACTGACTGTCAATGGGAGGCACCAGACTGAAAGACAACTGCTATGTAGTGCCTGGCCAGAAGGGGAGTCCAGTGAAGAGTCTGAAGAGATTCACTCACCTGGAGTAGAATTCTGTGGTTCTCCAACTCTTAGACTGGCCCTGGTTACAGCACCCTTTGTATCATTTGCAGCAGGTGCAGCTGGGTACAGTACCTATTGTTCTTCCCTTCAGGAGCTTATGACCAATGGTGAATACAGGGACCCAAAATCTTCTTAAAATAAAGTATTGGTTAGCCTTGGGAGAGAGAAGGGTGGGGACGATTATAAAATAGTAATCTCAAACTTTACCTCTCTGGATGACAAGAATGATAGTAACTAGACTGAGGGTATGTCTACACTACGGAATAAGGTCGAATTTATAGAAGTCAGTTTTTTAGAAATTGGTTTTATATATTCGAGTGTGTGTGTCCCCACAGAAAATGCTCTAAGTGCATTAAGTGCATTAACTCGGCGGAGTGCTTCCACAGTACCGAGGCTAGAGTCGACTTCCGGAGCGTTGCACTGTGGATAGCTATCCCACAGTTCCCACAGTCTCCGCTGCCCATTGGAATTCTGGGTTGAGATCCCAATGCCTGATGGGACTAAAACATTGTCGCGGGTGGTTCTGGGTACATATTGTCAGGCCTCCGTTCCCTCCCTCCCTCCGTGAAAGCAAGGGCAGACAATCATTTCGCGCCTTTTTTCCTGAGTTACCATTGCAGACGCCATACCACGGCAAGCATGGAGCCCGCTCAGATAACTCTCACCCTATGTCTTCTGGGTGCTGGCAGACGCGTTACGGCTTTGCTACACAGTAGCAGCAACCCCTTGCCTTGTGGCAGCAGACGGTACAGTACGACTGGTAGCAGTCATCGTCATGTCCGAGGTGCTCCTGGCCACGTTGGCTGGGGGCGCCTGGACAGACGTGGGCGCAGGGACTAAATTTGGAGTGACTTGACCAGGTCATTCTCTTTAGTCCTGCAGTCAGTTCTATTGAACCGTCTTATGGTGAGCAGGCAGGCGATACGGATTGCTAGCAGTCGTACTGTACCATCTTCTGCCGGGCAGGCAAGAGATGAGGATGGCATGCAGTCCTTCTGCACCGTCTGCTGCTAGCCAAAGATGTAAAAGATAGATGGAGTGGATCAAAACAAGAAATAGACCAGATTTGTTTTGTACTCATTTGCCTCCTCCCCTGTCTAGGGGACTCATTCCTTCTAGGTCACACTGCAGTCACTTACAGAGAAGGTGCAGCGAGGTAAATCTAGCCATGTATCAATCAGAGGCCAGGCTAACCTTCTTGTTCCAATAAGGACAATAACTTAGGTGCACCATTTCTTATTGGAACCCTCCGTGAAGTCCTGCCTGAAATACTCATTGATGTAAAGACACCCCCTTTGTTGATTTTAGCTCCCTGAAGCCAACCCTGAAAGCCATGTTGTCAGTCGCCCCTCCCTCCATCAGAGCAACAGCAATCATTCCGCGCCTTTTTTCTGTGCGGACGCCATACCAAGGCAAGCATGGAGGCCGCTCAGCTCACTTTGGCAATTAGGAGCACATTAAACACCACACGCATTATCCAGCAGTATATGCAGCACCAGAACCTGGCAAAGCGATACCGGGCGAGGAAGCAACGTCAGCGCGGTCACGTGAGTGATCAGGACATGGACACAGATTTCTCTGAAAGCATGGGTCCTGCCAATGCATGCATCATGGTGCTAATGGGGCAGGTTCATGCTGTGGAACGCCGATTCTGGGCTCGGGAAACAAGCACAGACTGGTGGGACCCCATAGTGTTGCAGGTCTGGGACGATTCCCAGTGGCTGCGAAACTTTCGCATGCGTAAGGGCACTTTCATGGAACTTTGACTTGCTTTCCCCTGCCCTGAGGTGCATGAATACCAAGATGAGAGCAGCCCTCACAGTTGAGAAGCGAGTGGCGATAGCCCTGTGGAAGCTTGCAACGCCAGACAGCTACCGGTCAGTTGGGAATCAATTTGGAGTGGGCAAATCTACTGTGGGGGCTGCTGTGATGCAAGTAGCCCACAAATCAAAGATCTGCTGATATCAAGGGTAGTGACCCTGGGAAATGTGCAGGTCATAGTGGATGGCTTTGCTGCAATGGGATTCCCTAACTGTGGTGGGGCCATAGACGGAACCCATATCCCTATCTTGGCACCGGAGCACCAAGCCGCCGAGTACATAAACCACAAGGGGTACTTTTCAATAGTGCTGCAAGCTCTGGTGGATCACAAGGGACGTTTCACCGACATCAACGTGGGATGGCCGGGAAAGGTACATGACGCTCGCATCTTCAGGAACTCTGGTCTGTTTCAAAAGCTGCAGGAAGGGTCTTTATTCCCAGACCAGAAAATAACTCTTGGGGATGTTGAAATGCCTATATGTATCCTTGGGGACCCAGCCTACCCCTTAATGCCATGGCTCATGAAGCCGTACACAGGCAGCCTGGACAGTAGTCAGGAGCTGTTCAACTACAGGCTGAGCAAGTGCAGAATGGTGGTAGAATGTGCATTTGGACGTTTAAAGGCGCGCTGGCGCAGTTTACTGACTCGCTTAGACCTCAGCGAAACCAATATTCCCACTGCATCTGAGTTGAGAGCGCTGTCCAGAGTGGTCACAATGGAGCACTCTGGGATAGCTCCCGGAGGCCAATACCGTCTAATTGTGTCCACGGTACCCCAAATTCGACCTGGCAAGGCCGATTTAAGCGCTAATCCGCTTGTCAGGGGTGGAGTAAGGAAATCGATTTTAAGAGCCCTTTAAGTCGAAATAAAGGGCTTCATTGTGTGGACGGGTGCAGGTTTACATCGATTTAACGCTGCTAAATTCGACCTAAAGTCCTAGTGTAGACCAGGGCTGAGCTACTCTACTGTGCAAGATCAGAGGAAAGAACCATGCTTGAAGGTAAAGGGAATGAGGGAGGCCATCAAATATGAGAAAAAAGAGGGATAACTTGTAAGGGGGCTAGGAAAGGCAGGAGACAGGATAGATGTGTGGAAAAAGGATAGATTAAATAGTCTCACAGAGGCCTCCAGAGTCAAACAAGAATGAAGGGGGGAGAGGAAAGAGAGAAAAAGGAAGTTTGGCTATCACTTTTGTTTCTGAATAAGTTCCTGGGCAGAGGGCAAGGAGGAGAAGGTGAAGGTAGCGGCTAGGAAGCAGCAGCATAAGAAGGGAACTGATAAAGCAGAGTTGATGGGGACTGAGAGCATCAGTTGATAAGGGAGGAGAATTAAAGCCCCTTAGAAAGAAAGGTCAGAGTTGAGAGACAAGAGAATGAACTTAAAGTGGAGGAAGTCAATATCGTTGCCAGACTTTCTCCAGGGGCCTCTGTGTTGAATATATTTATAGTCTAAAAACACATTATATATTTTTACAGTAAAACTGAATCCAGTTAAAGTAATTTTACTTTTTCAAAGGAATTGAGTTTATTCAAAGGAGCTAAAATAGGTCTGAGTGCCATCATTTGTTTTCATACACCAACAGCATCACATGGCTTTCTCCACTCAGTTTGTAATAGAAATGCTGCATGACTACAATTTTATTTAAAGCAGCTTGGCATAATCCAATTTATACTTAAAAACCACACACTGTATTATTTTCCTAACATCATCTTTACGATTATTTAATATAGTGCTCAAGCCTGAAAGATCTTGATGTCAGGGAAAAGTTGTTATGCTGAACATAAGTGCAAACTCCCCAGGAGTGCAGAGTGAGTCACTTCTAACTTCTCCATAATCATTATTTGACATTAAATCATTCTCATGTGAAACTAGACAGTAGTTCTTTTATTTTTGTTGCTGTTCACTGTTCTTACGGAACAAGAAATGAAAAGTTCTGAATGGACAATGATATGGATAACACCCTGATATCAGTCCTTTTTGTAATCTCCGACTCTAGCGTCTGGGTATGAGAGATTTCCATTAATGTAACAGCTATTGATTTACATTTGTGAAATTCACAGGGTTAACGACAGAGGCAAATTCCCTCTCGGTTCTTCTTTTTCCTCCCCATAAGAGGATTAATTTGGGCTCTGGGCCCTACGTTAGAAGAGGACACAATGTCCTACTATATCCAATAACAAGAGAACAGCAGTTAAAAGCATGCTTTGTGGCTGATTGTTACTAGTCTCCTGCCTACTGCTAGGAGCCCAAAACTAGGTACTGGGGGAAGGTGGGAGAACAGGCATGTCAACCACCACCCTGGTCCCAGTCTCGCTTCTCAGGTCATGTTGTATCTTGAGGTGACTGAGCAGCAGACAAAGCATGAGGCAGAGCATTTCCTAATGGCTGCCTTCTAAAGCAGAGGAATCTGGATCAGGAAATAGAAACAGGAAAGGCACACCAAACACAGGGTGCTTCCTTCCAAAGGAATAATTGTTTCGTAGGGTTTTGGCATGTGAAAAAAAATCTTGTACTGTGTGAATTAGTTGTGCCAGATAGACACAGCTTAGTGCTGGATGGCACTGCCTGGAGGAAGTTCGGGGTTGAATTCTGCCCAAGAAGGCCTGACTTTCTTCAAAGGTGCTGAGCACCCACAGCTATCACTGATTTTGTATTTTGATGCCTAAATATGAAATATATGTAAGTACCTAATTTTGAAGAAACTTTTCAAGCCCACAAGAAGGGTTCAGAGGAAACACCCTTTATTTCTAGAAGTCAGTTTTTACATAATTTTGAGGCTTTAATAGTACCAAAGGGAATCAACTTGAGATGTTTCACTTTGTTGTTGAGGCAACCTGTTGCAGTGGAAACCTGGATTCTCCTCCTGGCTCTGTTTTTGACCTGTTGTGTGACTTTGGACAAGCCACTTCACTTCTTTTTGCTGCTTTCACCCTTTGTCTATCAAGTCTGTCTTCAGAGCAAGGCATGTCACTTGTGATGGCTATAGACAAACCCTTGACAGACTTTCGAAAAAGTTTGTTCTCCTAGTACAAACTGGTGATCCAGCTCAGATTCAATCACAATAGTTCATCCAGCTGTGACTTTTAATAGGGTTTATTAAACCAAGTTCATATCCTAACTTGAGAAGGGTAAATTATGATTGGAACAAAGGAGCTTCCCACAACAATTGCTGTATCTGGTATACACCGATAATATTAGAGCCAAATGCTCTTTGGAAAAAGTATCTAGTATAATTAATCTTGCTGGAATTTAATAAATTCAGGATTGCAAGTAATTTCATCCAAATTTTGAAGTTGCATTTTGTTGAAAGGTAGAGCTGAAGCACTAAACTATTTTGTCCTGAATTACAAAATTAAATTGAGTTGGCTTGTAGCAAAACGTCAAATGTCAGGTTTATATTTCTGGCTACACAAGGCTAACAACAATAAGCATAAGAAGAGTCATTAGCATTGGAAGCACCGATGATGCGATTGTAACATACAATGCAATAAATCATACAATTTAGTTTTGGAATTGCAGATTTAGTTTAGCAGCAATTTGTTTATACTGAGACAGGTCAAAATTGGATCACTGTCAATCTTCTATGGGATAACAGAATTCATTTCTCACACATGCCCTTTCCAGGCAATATATTCTTTGCTTTTTTTAATATCAAACACATTTAGCTCCACCTCAGGATTTTATATTCAGAAGATCTAAAGAGAATACTATTAACACAGAATTCTTGAAGGGATATTTAAAGGTGCAGGTAGGACTGAAAGTTCTTTAGAGAAGAAAGAATCAGATTATAACAAGATATATGCCTAGCATATCTGGTCTGTACTCCAGCGAAAGCTTGTCTAAATACGCTCTCCTTGTGTTGTAACAGAGATGTAAGCAATATTTTATATTCTGTAGTACCTCTACTCTTTCCCCAGATTGTCCCTTTCTTTCTGACCCTTTTGTACCTGCTAATAAAAACAAATAAAACCCACAGTTTTAAAGTCTAACTAAAAATTTGTTCCTCTCTATTGCCCAACTTTCATATGCGGCTCATATATCATCATTTTACTTCTTCTCTAGTCACCATAGTCTTCAAGATAGGACCTGGGTTTCTAATGTAAAAAATAAGTAGACATATTTAGGCCTTCTTTCTGTATCATAGAGAAACAAAATAAGGCACAAAGCAAATTTCTTTTCCTTTCCAGGCCACCCTTTGGGATAAAATGAAACTTTAAAGGTGAGCAGTCATCTCATGTTCATTCTCTTTCCATTTAATGGTGCTTTTCTGCAGTCATTCACCAAATGGGTGGTGATTAATGTCTGCTGCTATTTATGGCTGCTGCCATCAACAAGAATGAAGAATTATCCTGTCTGCTCAGACTTGGAAAGGATACCACTCTGACAACTAAACTGACGGATAGCAAGTAAAGATTCTTGGCCCAGAACTGCCTGAATCAGTGATGTTATCACGGCAGTTAGATATAGAAGAGACCTTTATTAGGTCATCTGGTGCATTTCCCGGCACAGGCAGGATTGTTCTTTACAGTACATTGTCTAGTCTAACCTCACATTAAATACCTTGAAAGTCCCAATTGGTGAAGCTTTCACTACTTTCCTTGTGAGACAATTCCACAATCTTATAGCACTCAGCGGCCCCAATCCTGCAAATGGATCCATGCAAACAGAATCCTTGAGTTCACTGGGACTCTGGGGACCCAAGGGCCTTCCCATCTGAATCCCATTGCTGAGTTGAGACCAATGTGAAGAAGTTTTAGATTGAAGAACAGCACAGAGTAAGAAAGCAGGCTTATATCTATACCAGAGAGGAAGGAAGGTGGGTTGGGGGGAAAGGGGGAGATGGAAAAGAAGGTATTAGGGCTAGTAGTAAATGGGCCCATTTTTACTATACATAAGACCTGCCATATTGGGTCAGACCATGGTCCATCTTGCCCACTATCCTGTCTGACATACCAGAGCTTCAGGGGGAGTATATAGAACAGGGCAATTAGGGAGTGATCCATCCCTGTCTTCCACTCCCAGCTTCTGGTAGTCTGAGGTTTAGGGTCACCCTGAGCATGAGGTTGTGTCCCTGACCATCTGGGCTAATAGCCAAAAATATAAATAGGTTTAAAAAAAAATAACTGGATGAGTTTGAGGAGGAGAGTTGCATCAATGGCTATCGCAACATCCCATTGCAATGAATTCCATAATAGTTGTGTACGCTGTGTGAAAAAGTACTTCCTCTCTGTTTGCATGAAACCTGTTGCCTATTAATTTCACTGGGTGACTCCTGGTTTTTGTATTGTTGTGAAAGGATAAATAATACTTTTTTCTACACCATTTATGATTATATAGACTTCTAGCATACTCCTACCTAGTCATCTCTTTTCTAAGCCAAACAGCCCTATTTTTTTAGTCTCTTCATATGGAAGCTATTCCATACTTGTGATCATCTTTGTTGCCCTTCTCTGAACCTTTTCCAGTTCTGCTATGCAGGGGGTCCCCTGTATACATTGGGGTTGCATTCTTGAAAAGGGCGAGGGATACTGAAATGACACATACTGGAGAATTTTTCCCCATAAGAAATAATGGAATAAGGGGGAATGCGTTCATAACTTTACCACACTTGCCTATGACAATGCTCTTTTCACCTAAACAGTACCTTTTTACAATGACAGGTTATACTGTACACATTTTATACATAAAACATTGAATAACATAATGTAGAACCCTACTAACACTGTTCAAGCACTAGAGCATTTTAAGACAGTAAATACAGTACAGTAGTACAGCATAAAACAGTATCAATTATGCTAAACTTAGGTAGGGGTAGTGGCTGGCTTTTCCATGGCTGGCTTTTTGGTTGCAGAAGACTTAAAGGATTTTATCCACGTCTGCTATCCTGTATGAATTTTTGAATGATAGATCTCCCTGTAGCAAGCCACTGCATCATTAAGAGCCCTGGAGACTTTGGTAGACCGTTCACGAAAAGGATCACCACTCTGTATGATTTCCAACATCTCATCCAGCAATCCAAAGAAACGGGAGAGATTCTTTGTCATCAGACTCCTGGCTTCCTGCTGTAGGTCGTCATCGTCATCCTTGCTTTCTTTGGATATCCGTTGTTGGTCCAGCTCAGCTCAATCAGTTCCTCATTTGTCAGTTGCTCAGCATGAGACTCCAACAACTCTTATACATCCTCCTACACTGCCTCAAAGCCAACATCTTTCACCAACTTGACAATTTCTTGCTTGAGAGCAGGAATGGTATCAAATCCCACAAAGCTGTGCACAGCATCTGGCCATGCACAGTGCCAAATGTTGTTCATACGTTTGCAAAGTGACCTCTTCCCACAATGCATCAATGTTTTCCATGCCATTCAAGATGTTGTAGGACTTCCAAAACTCCTTTTACACTGGGCTTTCCTTCACCTGCTGTCTCCTTAATCAGCATGGAGAACGTCCTCTGTGGGTAATAAACCTTAAAAGTGGCCGGCGGATGCAAATACAATACTGTACAATAGGGGAATGTGTTCCAATTCACGTCAGTCCCGATCCATGCAAACAATGGATATGTGGATCAGGACCAACATAAATCAGAACATGTTCCCCTATTGATGAGCGACGGATATCTGAAACAACAGATAAGGGGGAGATGTATACCAAGGACCCCCTGTATCCTTTTTGAGATGGGGAAACCACATTTGGACACAGCCTTTAAGGTGTGGGTGGACTATGGATTTATATAGTGGAATGATATTTTCTGTCTTGTGTTCTATCCCTTTCCTAATAGTTCCTAAAAAGGCTAATGCTATGTTGACCATGGCTGTGCAATGAGTGGATGTTTTCAGAGAAGTATGCACTGTGGCTCCAAGATCTTGCTGAGGTTCTAAATTAGCTATTACAACTCAATATTGTACAGTAACTCCTCGCTTAACATTGTAGTTATGTTCCTGAAAAATGCTACTTTAAGCAAAATGATGTTAAGTGAATCCAATTTCCCCATAAGAATTAATTAAATGGGAGGGGTAGGGTTCCAGGGAAATAATCTTTTGTCTGGCAAAAACAATGTGTGTGTGTACTCTACAAGGCAGCACGGAGGGAGGAGAGACAGCATGGCACACACTCACACGTGTGTGTGTGTGTGTGTGAGAGAGAGAGATGTGCATTGCTCCTTTAAGTATGCTGACCCCACTCTAAGTACACTGCCTTTTTAAGTAGATCAGCAAGTTGAGACAGCAGCTGCTGCTAGCAAGCTCCCCCTGTCCTGAGAGTTGTCATGTCTTCCCCCAGCCCTGATCTGTGGAGATGAGGTAAAGAAGGGGGGGAGGGGACACTCTCTGACATTAGCACCCCTCTTCCCCACCCCTTGCACAGCAAGCAGGATCCTGGGAGTATGGTGGGATTCAAATGACCATGTTCGTTAAACATACAAAACAGCCAAGGCCTAGCTACACGTATTCACTGCTGATTAGGTATGATTCTGGTGGTTTCTGAAACATAGGGCCATTAGAAGATTCATATCCTAGTTAAAAGGATACTAGTGACTTCCTATATCCTATGCGTTGTTTCTCAACCTTTTTGATACCAGGGACTGGCTTGCTGCCTTCCTAAACTGTGTCAGGGAGATCACGGGGACCAGCACCAGTCACGGTCCAGTTGTTGAGAAACTCTGCGCTGCAGCAACTATAACTTTGAACACCGTCATTTTGTATTGATTTTCATCAACAGTTTGACACTTCCTCTGATGTAAGGCTGGGGCAGAAACACCTTAATTCTGATTACTAAATAGCCACTTGCTTTTTCAGTAACCCTTGATTACAAGAAGAGAGAATCCAGCTAGCATGGCTTGCTGTAAGATTCAAAATTTGGCATATACTTTATCAAAATAGCTCAAAACTAAGTGTCAGCAGCATACACAGCCCTGTGATTGTTTACCTGCTGCCTTCAGTATCCAGTACTATTTAGGAAGCAGTGCCAACTAGCATCATTAATTTTATCCTCTTAAATTCTTCATAATGGCTGAGAATTAAAAATAGGGCTTGTTCATTTGAAGCTTGATTCTTTTTGGTCACACTTCTTTACAAGAAGCAGATCAAAGAACAAGACCTCACTAACCTCCAAGGACTTGTTATCAAGGTTGAAATTCATTTACAACATTTGAGAGAGGAAAAAGATAAAATACATGTAGAAACTCTTGAATGGCAGCAGCTGAGAGTCCATCCATTTGCCCCTGACATCAATCTTCCCACCCAAAAGTCTCCTAAGTGATAAATTGAAATGACACTTCACTCTTCTCTGACCTGTCTCTCCCTACATCTTTCTTTTTAAAATATTTACAGCCAGTTTGCATTTTTAATAAGGTAAGAGCAGTGGTGCTGAAATCATTTCTGAGTCAGAGTGTAGCTTTCAGAATCAACTTTTTTTTTTTAATTTCTATTTGCAGAGAAACTTTCCTCCGGAATTACTTCTAGTGTGTTTGAGTTGTCACCTGTCACTTCTGTCAGCTGTCATCTGATTCCTACCACTTGCAATTTGTCTCAGGTATTTCTCCCCACACATGGATCTATTAACTGCCCAAGTCTCTTGCATTGTCACATTCCCAGTTCATTGCTTTATGCTCCTGATATATAAAACCAAAAGAAGGATTAGTTACCTCAGCAACTCTTCTTCTCTGAATGTACTGCTTTAGCAGCATCACGTTGTATAAACAGCCAAGCATATTTATGTGACCATGGAACTGTTTAAAGCAGTAACTTAAAGTTAGACGGCACACATCCCTGAAGTGGTACAACATCTAGACCAGTGCTGGGCAACATGTGGCCCGTTAGGGTAATCCACTGGTGGGCTGCGAGACAATTTGTTTACATTGACCGTCCACAGGCACGGCTGCGGTTCGCTGTTCCTTGCCAATGGGAGCTGTGAGAAGCGGCGCGGGCCGCAGGGACATGCTGGGAACAGTGGGGATGGGAACGGCGAACCACGGCCACTGGGAGCTGCAGGCGGCCATGCCTGTGGATGGTCAATGTAAACAAACTGTCTCACGGCTCGCCAGCGGATTACCCTGACAGGCTGCGTGTGGCCTGAGGGCCGCAGGTTCCTCACCACTGGTTTATGGAGTACGCAACCAAAGATCCCATCCTATAATCCTGAGGTAGCCAAAACTGAAATTAAAATGTTGCAGAATTGGACCCATGGTAACTCATTGACATCTGATGAGACACAGAAACTGCCCACCAGCGCAGCAGGGATCAAAGAGAGCCTTTGGGCCCAACTAGCTCTGCCCCATTATACCTCCAGCCAATGCCAGGACTGGAAGGGGGAGAAAAGGAGAGAACCGGGCTCAGTTCAGGGTGCTGCTGCAATACCTGAGAGGAAGGAGTAGTAGCCTGCCACCCAAGGCAACCACCAGGGAGTAAGTGCTGTCTCCCCAGACAAGGGAGACTGCAGAGGAGACCTAGGAGCCTCCGGCAACTAAGGTAACTGAGTGACGGAAGCCCAGAAACATTGTGGGGTTCAGCCTCAACAAACTTAATGGCTGCCCTGCCCAAAGGAGCCTGGGACTGCGGCAGGTCATCACCCAAGATCTGTGAGAGGGCACTATGGGAGGTAAGCCACCTCAACGAATTGGACTATGGGGCCCATATCCCAAACTGAAGGGACAGTGGTAGAAAGTAGTCCAGGGCAATGGACTTGGACAGGGGGCCCTTGTGAAGATAGTAGAGTAGTGAGTGGTGTCCATTTTACCACTGAAATGTGATTGCTTTGCTTTGGAAATAGCTATAATAATTTTTTTAACAGCTTTTTCAGTAGAGTATATAAAAGTAAGGTTGCCAGGCATCTGGTTTTCGACCAGAATGCCCAGTCGAAAAGGGACCCTGGCAGCTCCAATCAGTACTGCTGACTGGGCCCTTAAAAGTTGGGTCGGTGGCCCAGTGGGGGTAAGGCAGGCTCCCTGCCTGCCCTGACTCCGCATGGCTCCCGGAAGTGGCCGCAGGGGTGACCAGGGATGCTCCACGCTGTGCCCTGTCCTTAGCCCGAACACGGGCTCCGCAGCTCCCATTGACCAGGAACTGTGGCCAATGGGAGCTGCAAGGGAGGTGCCTGCAGGCGCAGGCAGCGCGCACTGTGCAGAGCCACCTGTGCCTAGAAGCCGGACATGGCAGCCACTTCTGGGAGCCGCACAGAGCCGGGGCAGGCAGAGAGACTGGCTTAGCTCCACTGCACCACCAACCTGGAGCTGCTTGAGGTAAGTGCTGCCAGGCTGGAGCCCACATCCCAAACCCTTTCCCACACTCTGAATCCCTGCCCCAGATTGGAACCCCGTCCCACACCCTAATTCCCAGAGCGCACACCCCTCACTCCCTCTAGCACCCCAAACACCTCATCCCTGGCTCCGCCCCAGAGCCCTCACCTTCTCCTGCACCCCAACCCCCTGCCTCAGCCTTGAGCACCCTCCCACACCCTGAACCCCTCATTTCTGGCCACCTGGAGCCCACACCCCTAGCTGGAGCCCTCACCCCCTCCCACATCCCAACCCCCTGCCCCAGCCCAGTGAAAATGAGTGAGGGTGAGGGAGAGCGAGTGACAGAGGGAGGGGAGATGGAGTGAGTGGGGGCGGGGGCTCAGATAAGGGGTGGGGCAAGGGTTTTCGGTTTTGTACAATTAGAAAGTTGGCAACCCTATATAAAAGGAGGAGAGACTGTGTGGCTGAAGCTCTTTCCACAACCTCCCCAATTCTTTGAGTGCTCAAATGCACTCAAACCCTATAAACTTGAACAACCCAGTAGATAAAAGTTTATGAATTATTTAAAATTGAGCTTTTTATGCAAAAGTTTGGATTTGTGCCCAAGGTAACCAGAATTTTGGTATTAAAGAATATCCAGTGCCTCCAAGGGAGAAAAAATTAAGAACATTAAACTAAGATAAAGATAGTCTCTAGGTACCTGTTCAAATCCAACCCAGGTCAGTGGTGACTGAAAGCCGTTGTTACTAGATGACTATTTCCTGAAAGAAGTTAATAGCTGGTTTCAGTCTAGTTCCTTGTGGACTGATGTTTGTATTGCAACACCTACCACCACAATTGTAGCAGGCTCAATAAATAATTGAAGGGAACAAGAGGCAAATAACTGAAGGAACAGAGAGATTAATAACTTCTCAGCCATAAAGTGGTTTCTCCAGGTAAGACTGAGACAGACAGATGGGACAATGTGGAGATACCTGCAGTGTTTATGATGGTGCAGTATTGTTCCTTTTTTCTTTGGCTAAACGGAGGATTTCAGTCTTTGAGACGGTCATCTTTCCTAAGCACACAATTCACTTTTTAAAAAAACAACCCCACAGTATTCACTTTTCATTAAAACATACTGGGTTAAGTTTTCAAAGCAGTGTGTAAATTTTAGCTGATCTAAGTGAACACTATGAGCAGCAGCTATGCAAGCTTCCCCACCTCTCCTCACCAAAGTCTCTCATTCCTACTTGGACCCACTGTGTGGCTGAGAGGTATTTTTAATGTTGTTTTCCCTGCGCTGAAGGAAAAAAAAGGGAACTGAAGAGTCACATTATAGCATCTTAACAAAACAGAAAGCAGTTCCAAAATTCTGCTCTCACTTGCACTGGAGTAAACCTGACATATAATTATTGACTTCACTGGGGCTAGTCCTGATTTACCTGGGGTAAGTATGGGTGGCCATTGGTCCAGCAAATTTAACTCTGTATTCAACATTGGTACCAATATTACCACATTGCTTTCATCATTTGGGGTGAAGACATAAAGCTAATAGATCACCAGTCAAGTGAGTATAAAAGGAGGGGAAGAACACTAGAACCCATATAAGTTATGTTCTTTAGCAATATCATAATCCAAAGTGCTTAGAAGCAACAGTTGGTCCCTTATGCAAATTAACTGGTGACTGCAAAGGTCTTTTAAGATTACTACAGTGACTAAAAGAATGACCTAAATATACCTTTTAAAGGATTTTAAACATGAGTAATATAGTATTAAATCATTAACTGCTCTAGCCATGTCAAATACACCAGGAAACCATTCAAAGAATGCCCTGGTAAAAGACGTTCAGCTTCCTGTTTCTCTTGAGGAATTTCCATATTTTAAAAGTGACGTGTCCTAATTTATTGTCCCAGGGTGCTTCTAGTGTGCCTCACTATCTAGTCTGTTTCTATGGTGGATTCTCCATCAGTGGCAATTTTAGTAAGATATCCAGTCTTGATTTAAAAAGATAAAATCTAGGATTTTTTGGGGGAAACTCTATGGTCTGTTAGACAAGTGGTCAGACTAGATGATCTTAAGGGTCCCTTCTGGCTTTGGAATCTATGCTCTGATGGTCCCCTCTGGCCTTAATTCTATGGCTATGAATCTATGAAAATGTCTCCAAAAATAGCACTCTCATAAGAGACCAAAAAGCTGCTAAAGAGGAAGGAGGGAGTGTGAGAGGTATATGCCCACTGTTTCCAATGCCAGTGAGCAATAATTTGCCAAAAATTTGGTGGAGAAAATATTCAATCGAAGAAGAAATTACTCTGTTCATCTTCTACAGGCCATCATGGACCACCAAAGAAAACATAAGAGTCTAGTTGCCCTGCTACCTGAATAGCAAATATAGCAAAACACTTATCAGAAGTTCCTGAAGAACTATATAGAAAACAGCTTTATGATCTAGAAAGTAGAAAAGAAGACATCCATGATCTACTTCTTGCTAAGAGGGAAGAAATGATTGAGACTATATGAAAGCTTGGAGCCAGTGACCATGAACTGCTTGAAGTCAGCATGGTAAGGAATGCGTTCACAAAAATGTAGATTTTGGAAAAGCAAATGTTGGATAATTCAGAAATCTACCAATTAAGGTACTGTCACAGTTACAGGGCTAATTGCACCTCTGTCCCCTTTCTGGTCTCTTGAGAGCACCCTTCAGGTGTTTGGGCTTGTTCCCTTTCCTGTCTTGGTGTGGAATTTCTCAGTTCTCCCACTCTTAGACCAGGATCTGGGCACAACACTCCTTCTGTGTTGACCCCTATTTCTGTGCAGGTTTAACTGGACACCTGCCTCTCTCCCCTTTAGAAGCCTGAGGCTAATGCTATACAGTGATGAACATTTTTCTTAAAATAAGCATATTTATTAGCAAATCAGAAAAAGCATTAGAGAAAATGATTTCAAAACAAGCAGCCCACGTGCATGTTACATCTCATTTAGTTTTATGCTTCACTACAAGATAAGTTAGATGGGCTTCCTTCATGAGTTACAGGAACAGAACAGGCCCATTGTATGTTCTTTTAGGAAGCCAAAAAGCAATTAGGACCCAGTCTTTTCTGTCTTCCTTCCACAGAGGGTGTCCCCCATACTCCTCTTGCTTTTCAGGGAAGCTAGTTATTCTCAATCCCATCTTTCCCTCCACTTTCCCTGTGCTCTCTGGCCTCAATTATTTTAGTGCTCAGTCATCTTTGTTACAGGACCTAGGTGTGAAGTCTTCATTTTTCCTAGACAGCCATCGATGAGAGAGAGTCCCTGGGAAGGCTGCCCCATTGTTTGGAATTTCTATCCAATCAGCATTAAAGGCTTATGTCTGTAGGGATGTGTGCTGTGTTTTTTCTCCCTTGACATTCCAATCTGCCATCTCAGGAATCCTATACATGTTTTGAGGTACAGATCAGTATTCACCAGTGAGGTCCCCTACATTTGTCATAGCTACCTCAGAAAAATATTAAAATTTACCAGTAAAAGCAAGGCTAGGGAATCCTAAAAGACATCAGGATTAGGGGACAAAAAACTATAAAGCTGTGACTGATTAGCATTATTTGGTTAAGAAGAAATTATGAGGAAAATATGAATCCTTCCTTTTAAGAGGTACAGTGAGCTAGACTTACATTGCTACTTTGTGATGGGTTGCACAAACCCCATGCTGGATGTCAGCCAGGAAAAGGTTAATGGAGAAAAGACTTCAGGGTGGGAGTGGTAGGACCTGTAGGGGTAGGCTGAGAACAAAGCTTAGACTATTTTAATTTAAGAGGTCAATAATGCAAAGTAAGGAAATCCATAGTTATGTAATTTTTAACTTGATAGCATCCCTTTATCCTTAATCTATTAAATATTGCTCAAACATATTGAATTCTAAGCACTCATGTAGCACTCTGCATCTTTGAAGTGCTGTGAAGTATTGAATAAACAGCAAAGAGCTATTGTTGAGTATTTAAAGAGACTTGGGGTAGTACGTGGGTTTGGTTGGAGGCAGACGTTTGTCAGTTTTTCACTTTTGTTTTTGGTAGTGAGAAACTGAAACCCAAAACTAAGACACCAATAAGTTCCATTACTCAGTCTAATCATTTGTCAATTTATTATAGAAGTTCATTGGCGGAAATAGTTCTGCTATCCCTCCTCCTGCCTTTATACACAATACATTTTCTTCATTACTCAGTGTTTCTGTAAACTCTCTGCATGAATCATCCTTTACACCTTACCATGCCTATTTTGTAATAATCTGTTGTATTCAACATAAAATGAGACCTCACCTAGCTAGCATTAAATATACTATTGCTAGTTTAATGGTAAGGGCATAATAAGAGAGCAAGGGCCAAATCCTAAAGACCTTTGTCCTAACTTACAAATTAGCTTCATTGGGAGTTTGCCTGAATAAGAACTGCAGATTTGGACTAAAGAAATAACAGGAAACACATACATTCTTTAGAGATTTGTTCAAATGGTTTAGCAGACTGTGCAGATATACCTAAAAAGGGTTTGTGTTCTCTATCGGCTGCCGTGTGCCAAAGCAGCTTTGAAAGAACCAAATACTGACGCTTACCAACTCATTGTGGTGATGCATGGTAGTCAAAGAAATGTGATAGTTTATAATATTTTGTTAAATAACAGAATTATGTAATACTATACGTTCATGTGACAACATAATGGTCCAGAGACTTTCCAGGTGCAACTCCTACTGAAATTACACCTGGGATGAATTTGACCCAATTCATCAGATAAGAAATATAAAGAAAATTGCTGTATTTCCATAGCTTTGTGGATGAGAGTTGTGATTTGATTTTACAACAAGAAAGGTAAATCAGAGAGAAGCATATGTATTTTCTTTCATGGGTGATAACGTTCGTTAAGTCAAGAGATGCTCTTTGTGCAGCTGGAAGGAAATGTCCTTTATAACAACCTTCTTAAGACAATCTTCATCTAGCTGAAAATTTCTAGCTCAATAAATTTTCCCTTAACAAAAAAGTGTTGCCACAGTTCTCTCAACTTCAGTTACTGTATGTCAGTCTGATGCAGTCAGGGTCACTTTCATAATCTCAATTTGCTAGTCAGCCTCAGGACAAGATTTAATTAGGTAGGTCTCTTCTCCCTTTCTGCAAATGTTGAAAATTGAACTCTTGTGGACTTGATTTCCCGCCACCCTCATTATTCCAGTTTGAAACAGGCACCATTTCCAAGCACACCCTCATCCATCCACTTTTGCAATGACTTATTCAGTTTGAAAGGAGTCAGAATTCAAACAATAATGTTATAAATCATAAGTTTAAATTCATTAACACCAGCAATGAACACAATTCATCCCTGATCTTCCCATTGGTCATTTTTATATAAGAATGATCCACATGCATAGAAAATCTTGTAAAGTGATGTCAAGAATTTTAGACCCAGATAATAATATACTAACTCCCATTTTTAGGCATCACTTCGATCCACAAAACTCCCCCTCAGCTGTTGCCTAACCCTGTAGGGACCTAGATTTACTTGGCATTTACATTTTTGATTCTGGGCATGTGCAATGCAGCCTCACTTTAGGGGTCTGGGCGCACATCTCCTGCCTAAGCCCCAAAGTGAATCTCTAACAGGGGAAGATAGGCACCCAAACACCTAAATCACATGTGGGTGCCTGACCCAGTAAGTATGCTCAGAGGCTGCTACCCAGATCAGGCCCCTTAGCTGAGTTCAATCCAAACAGCTGGGATTGTATGGGGGAAGACGAAGACCTCCCTTATAACCTTCAGCCTACTGGTTAGGGTACTCGCCCACCATATGAAAACTCACTGGTTCTAGTCCCCTCTCCTACTGAATGGGAAAAAGGATTTGAACAGGGATTGGCTACCTCAGGTTATTGCTCTACCCACTGAACCATGCATGGGATTATCTGATGTGGGGCTTCTTCAGTCTCTCCTGAAGAGAGACTTCAATTGTTCCACTTTAATTTAATAATTAAATATTAATTGGGCCACTGAAAGAGAGAGAATGACTATAGGTTAGGGCATTCACCTGAAAAGGGAGTCCCCTTTCAAATTCCTTCTCATCAGGCAAAGGAGGGACTTGAAGTGGGGATGAGTATGCTAGCCACTAGACTAACAATTACAAAGGAGGTTCTCCCTTCCCAACCCCAGTTGTTTTGTGGAGTTAGGAATGCTTAAAGGCCATCTACCTAAATCCTACCCTCCCTCCCCCGCATGAAAGTGAGGCAGCTGAATGCCTATCTTCTCTCAGTTTGTGGATCACACGCAGAGAGATCAGTGTCTCCCTGCAGTTCAGACTTAGGCGCTTATCTCCATGCAAGGAGGAGGCTTAGCACACATTCCCTCTGGTTGGCATCCGTCTCCTATTGGCTAGCTTAGAGCTCCCTGCCTAGTGTACTGACTTTATGTAAGTGTGATCACAAATTAAAAGTTAGAGAAACAGGAAAATGACAGCTGTCTTTCCAGATCACATTTAAAACCAGCATAAATAAAAACACATCTGAATTCTAAACAATGCGCAGGTTTTTTTATGTCATATTAAAGTAAATGGCCCAGTCTAGAAATTAAAAAAATATATACAAAATCCCCAAATTGAAGTAAATTTCAAAATTCCAAACCCCTAGAAACTAGCATTACGCAGTGTACAAAGAAGCCTGGAGAATCCTAAAAGACAATTGGCCCTTGGTACTATTAGTTAGGTAAATGGATATTATCATAAAGTGTACAGAGAGGCATATTATTGTACATGCCACTTTATGATAATCCATAATCTTTAGTCAGAAAAACTCATAGTGAAAGCCATGGTTGGAAGCTGATGCTAGACAAATTCAGATTAGAACTATGATGTAAATTAAGTGTTAGTAATTAACCATTGGATCAAATTACCTAGAGAAATAGTGGATTCTTCAATACTTGAAGTCTTCAAATCAAAACTGGATCTTTCTAAAATATATCCTATGGCTCAATCAGACATAATGGCCTTGATGTTGAGTTTCATGGGTGAGGTCCTTTTGCCTTTAAAATCAGATTTATCTATTAATCAAAATGCAAGAAACAGATTTCTCTATTTGTTAAATGATGAATGTCAAATCTAGTTTTGTTATGAAAAATGCTTATACCAAAATTCAAGAATTCAGTCACTCCCAATAATTTTTTTTCAAATATATTTGTAGAATTATTGCCAGAAATGCATGTAGAACAGATGGGTTGGACCTCACCCTCCTACGTTTGGCTTGTAAACAAGTTTAATGCTTCATGCATATAACTTATGAAAAATGGCATCTCAGAAACATGGACAAAAGGAGCGTGCAGTCTTGTTTCCTAGTTCTGTGATCTTCCACAGAATTATCAGCAGTTGACAGTTTGCTAAGCTTTTATTCTTCCAGCCTTATATTCAGTTCCACGTGGGGTTTTTTTCTGAAGAAAGAAATTAGTAAAATTATTAATAGTACTTGCTGGTCATGAAAGCTAAATGGAGTCCAATATATCTTCTGTGTGCAGAGGCTCATAAGTTTCTGGAAGAATCTCATTCTGAGCTGAAGCTTTCCATGCTTGGTTTGAGAAAAATCCCTTCAATCTAGTTATCTGATAGTCTGGTCAACCCTAGTACGTTGAAAATGGCAGTTACACCTCAACTGTGTAAATCTGCATGGCTCCTCTGACTTCAATGGGTCTGTGCTGACTTATAGCAACTTGCCTCTAGCATGTAAATAAATAGCTCTTAATGAGGAAGGTTCACTTATTTCTTTTCGGGGAGTAAGAGACTGCATGCCTGCACTAACATAGACCTTGTTGTGACCTGGGATATGATGCTGGGGAGACTACAAGGGCTGTGGAATGTCCACACAAGAGGATTTGGTTGCATGGTGCACAAACTGTGGAGGATAGCAGTATGGTGTCTCATACAAATCCTTCAAAACTGGTGCCTTCAAAACAGCTTTCTACCACTAGGTAAAATATTAATGACACTAGTAGCAGTCCCCATTCTAAGTACCTGGTCTTAGTGGTAGCAATCTGATTAAACAAATAAAGAGTAAAAGTATTTCATATTTGCCCTGTTTTCTCAAATTTACTATGTACAATTTTTCAAAATGGAAGAATATTTTGTACAAAACTGCTTTAAAGAAAGTTGGGTTATTTTAAGAAAGCAAGAGGCAAAATTAATGAGCCATTCTCTAAGAGCAATAAGCCTTATGACAGTGTGCATTAACAGCCTATTGGTGCATTTCATAGGCGGCAGAACCTGCATGCCAAAACCTTACTGACCTATACCCTGTAGCGGCTTATTGCTATTTTAACCGTAAATTGCTTTTTGCAGTGACTTCACTTCCCCCCCTTTTAGAGAAGAATAAAAGGGTGTCCTTGGGTGGATTTTACAGTCTTGCTTGGTGTCAATCCTGGTAAAAAAGAAAAGGAGTCCTTGTGGCACCTTAGCTTTCCTGAGCTACAAATAAATGTGTTAGTCTCTAAGGTGCCACAAGTCCTCCTTTTCTTTTTGCGGATACAGACTAAGAGGGCTGCTACTCTCAATCCTGGTACTTACTACCCACGGGGAGTACTTCCCACTTCCTGCTCAACTTGGCCCCCATACTGCCACCGCTCCCGGTTTCAGTGGGACTACTCAGGATCGTGAAGGTAAGCACGTGTGTGTTCCCAGGCTCAGGACCCAAGTGGGGACGGGTGGGCTTGGGTGCTGTCGGCACAGGATGGGGGGGGGGGCGAGGGAGGTGGGGACTGCAGCCCCAGGGCAGAGCGCAGGTGAGAAACAGTCGAAGGGGGCTGTGGGGCGTGGTCCCACTCCCCGCCCCGCCCCGCCCCGCCCCAGGTTTGGGTCAGGTTGGGTGGGAGCTCGACACCAGGGGATGCGGGGTGGCAGGGCGCTGGGCAGCGCCCCCTGGAGGCGGGGCGAGGGGGAAGCACGTCCTGGGGCGGCGGCGGCAGGGCAGGGCAGGGCGCGGGGCGGTGGCTGGATGCAGCCTGGGGGCCGGTTTGCAGGCGGTAACGCCGCGGCTGCTTGAGGGGTGCAGGGCAGGAGCTGCGGTGTCGCCCTGGAGGGGAGGGGGGGCGGAGTCAGCGGGGGAGCTGCCCCCCCCACCCAGCGCACGGGGCGGGCAGGCCCAGCCTGGAGGCGCGTCGCTGGCGTGTGTGGAGCCGCCCCCGCCGGTGCAGGGAGCCGCGGCGGGAGGGAGGCGAGAGCTCGCTCCGCTGTCGCCGGGCGGACACAGCCCGGGCCCCGCCGGCCGCTGAGGGGCCGCCGCCAGCAGGTCAGCGGCGGGCGGGCTGCATTCGCGGGGCATGGCCAGGGGGTGCCGTGCGCGGGGGCAGCGCGGCGCCCAGGGGCGAGGGCACCGGCAGACGGGCCTGCAGCGCGCCGCGGGGCTGCACTGGCCCCTGGGTGCCGGGGGCGGCTTTCTGTGCGCTTCGTGTCGGTGCCTGCGCTTGTCTGTCGCGCTGGCTCTGACGAGGCGCTGGGGCTGAGGGAGCGCTGCGAGAGCCCGGCTGCGGCTCCCCGGCTCCAGACAGGGGGACGTTGTCGGGCTTGTGCATGACAAGCGGGTGTCAGCTCTGCACCTGTGCAGGAAACTCGTGTCGGGAGGGAAGTTGACCCAGGGCCCTTCTCCAGCTCTTCCCCACGCCAGGAAGGAGTTGCGGCTGAAGAGCGCTGCGTCGCCCTGCTGTGTTGACATGGCCAAGTATTTATCCTTGACCTGGACGAGTATTTACCCTTAAACTTTGGTGTGTTCCCCGCTTCTCTTCTAAGAACATGGGCCGCCCCAGGGGCGGTGACCATTGAGACTGGAAGTTCTGTTTTAGTTGGGCAGGAGCTTCATGCTCTTCCTCTGAATGTGGAGAACTCTGCTTACTCCCTATTAGATGTGGTTCAGTGGCAATTGATAATTTTGTTAACTCAGCATTTGGCACACTGGGCTTGGTAGAAAGTAGCAGTGAGCAGAAGTAATGTTTTTGTTACTTCTGGAAGAGAAGCATCTCTGATTAAGGCCTTGTTTACATTAGCATTTCTCTTCAAATTTCTCACCATTGCAGTTCTGCTGCTGGCAGTAGTGGCTAGGTGGGCTTATGCAGATATTTTTCTAGAAGCCACTGGTGCTTCTTAACTCATCTAGACTTGCTGTAATTAGTAGGGTGACCAGATGTCCTGATTTTATAGGGAAGGTCCTGACATTTGGGGCTTTGTCTTATATAGGTGCCAGTTACCTCCCACCCCCATCCCGATTTTTCACCCTTGCTACCTGGTCACCCTAGTAATTAGGGTTAGACAATACTGTGGTTAAAACATCAGTGGCCTGTCTGCACCAGCTCTTCCTTTACGGCTACCTCTGGTAGAACTGTGCTGGTGGGAGTGTAACAGTGGGAAGTTTGAATAAAAATGCTAGTTTGTAGACACACCCTGAGAAACAGTGGGGAAAACATTTAAGTACCCCTCTCTTTTGCCAATTACATGCAGAAAGCCTGTAGATAGGTTATGTTTATTAGAAGGTGTCTCTTCGTTTTTTAAAAAAATTCTTTATTTCAGTCAGTTTCTGTTTTGAGATGTTTTAGACCTGTTCTACTCCTGACCACAAGTACAAATAACATCAATATTAATGCATATATATTTGAAACAGCATGACCTACCTTGAGATATACTTTAACTGTAGTGTGAAACCATGCAGGGATAATATAACTAGTGAGAATGTTTATGGTACTGTAGTTGTTTCAAATTGCTGTATTTTGAAAGTAATACAGAATTATAATTAGGAGCAGAATGTAGTTTTTTTTCTTAAATATATGTGACTCAGTTTGTAACTTTAAAACACTGTTCATAACATGGTGTGTGGATTAAAAATCCTTTTGATCCTCATTACCCACGGTTCTTGCATTAGGTTTTCTGACACTCAATGTGTATTTGAATACTAAAGGGTCATCTAGGGGATACTACCCTTGAAGAATGGTCTCTAGCATTGCTGTGCCAGGCTGGTAGAAAACCTCTTTTACACTTGCTCTTAAAATGTGTTGACACTGGAGAGAAAAAAAAGTTCAGTATCACCACTGCCAGTTTTGGAAACTATAGTGTAGACTGGGCATCCGGCACGGTGGTAAAAATATCTGCACACAGTCTGCAGTTCAGTTCGCACGTGCTGGCACTGGTGCTTGAAAAACTCGTTTTTTCTTAGTATTGTTCAGTGCCAGGTTGGCATGTGTTTGAAGGATAAGAGAGCACCTAGTGGGACAAGAGCCATTTTCTTCCTCTCCGACGATAAGGCTTTTTGAACACGAATTGTCACCTTGTTCCCCTTTGCATGCTGCTCTTCTCCCAGATTACCATGAATGCCTTGGTTTGCTTCTACTATTCCAGACTACTGGTACACAAGACTATTCTGCGTCAGCCACTGGCACTCACTACTTCTTATGGAGACCCTGATCCTGTATGTAGCTATAGGTGGCCTGACCCCTTGATTTCAGTGCGGCTCTGCAAAGGTGCACGGGTCTGCCTGTGTTGAGCAGCTTGCAGCTTCAGGGCCACAGAATGGTGTGTTTGCTCTGGCAGCCTGCTTGTTTTGCTATATTAGCATTGGTCTCCTTATGAGTGGAATGATTGCCATCTGCAGACACACAGGTTGTATGTTTGTAGGCCAAGCTGTGCTATTATGTGTGTAGTCTCCTCATAGTTTTTCTTCTGAAGTTTAATTCCTCTCTTCGTCATCACAGCCTTTCCTTCGTGAAGAAAGGGCCTATTTTTAAAGTCAAGCAGACAATTGGAACAATCTGTCACAATCTCAAATCTTTGGAAATAGTATTTTTGGGATTAAGGTGCTAGAAGCTGCAGATGATTTATTACCTTCTTAACGTTTTGCTTTTATAGAATGAAGCCTGTAATGCTGAGATGGTTTAAAAAACAGTCTACTCATTGGTAAATCTTAGACGAAATTCTTGTCTACAATTACGTACACCCTTTTTCTACAGCTTTTTTTTACTTCTCTGCTGATTGGATAGTCTCTAGAATGGAGTTGTGTGGGCTGTAAGTAGATAAGAATCCTTATATTACACATAATCTAAACTATTAGCCTTCCTCTTTCTCAGGGTAGAGGCTGAACAGGAGGAGTATAAAGAAATTCCCACTAACAACGTACAGAGGTAAGGAATGTCAGGTAAATAAAGTAGGCTGGGATTTTCAAAGTTGTCTGGAGGACATGGATGCCCAATTCCTATTAATTCCAGGTTGTCCAGGCAGCTTTGGAAAGCTCAGCCATAGTGCATAATTACCATATTACATATACTTACTCTAGGCTGCAAAGTATAAAGGACAAGCTGTCCTACAGTGACTCAAGAGCATGAGTACCAACCTCCAGGTACACTGTTTGGAAACAGGGCAAAAACTCCATATTGATTGTGAGATCTATTTAGATTTCACCAACCAGTAATCAAGTGTGAACTCCTCAGGCACTATAACAGCCTTAACATGAAGTCACAAACCGTCCTCTTGGGTATTCTGATCTGTCTTGCCACTCAGGTAAGATTATCTTTGTGATAGATGTCCCTTACACCAAGGATCACAGCAATATTCAGGTTTCTTCTAGTCTCAAAGGACCTGTCACTTACTCCAGGTCAGTCACAAGGACGGAGGATCCCAGGCTCCAGCATGAGCCCAAACATCTACAACCTCAATAAAACAGCTCCATAGCCTGAGCCCTGTGAGCTCGCGTCAGCTGATGGGGGCCAGCTATGGGTGTTTAATTGCAGTATAGAGATTCCCCTGTACTTCCTTTAGGACTAACCCTGGCTAAGCATTGGGGATCTTTTGATTATGCCTAGTAATCCTTGCCTCCCAGAGTTCAAGCAGCATAACGATACAGTTCCTCCTTGTTAGGGGTTTTTAGCCTCCCTTGGGGTGGATTTGATTTAAATCATGATTTAAATCAATAGTCAGGCAGACTCGATTTAATCATGGATTTCTACATAAAAGTGCATTCTTGTTGGTTGTTATAACCTTAATACGTATTCTTCACAACTCAGATATAGATGTAGGTTTCATTTTTAGAAGGTACATATTATACATTTTTAAAGTGATTTATTCTGAAAACTTTTCAGATTAGTTTTACAGCTCTATGAGAAAATGAATGGTTGTTTGGTTATTTCATTTACCAAAGGTAATTGAAGCAGATAGTTCAGAATGACTTCATAAATATCTCCAATTCAACAGGTTAATCATTAATATTTGGAGGATTTTCTTGCCATGCTGTATTAGGAGGAGAATGTCACCAGACAGACATTTAAATGGTTTTATTTAACTAAAACAACGTTATGTATTCTGGATTTTTTTCTTCAGCAGCAAACATATTATAATTTAACAAAACAAGCATATGCATTTTTGAATTTAGTTAAACTTTCAAGTTTTTTAAAATCAGGTTTGTTTTTGTTAAAATTGTTTTTAACTAAAATAGTTAAATGAAATATTTAAAAAAACAATAAAAATTAAATCGACTGGGTCAGCCAGGTCAACATGAGAAACTTAAAATATTGGCTTCTGCAGCTAACTCAGTTGTCTTCACCTTCATTTTCCTGTTTGTTCATAATATGGAAAAGAAAAACAAGCTTTCCTGCTTTTTCAGGTCCCAAACCATTTCTCAACTTGGAATGAATTAGTCCAAAGGAAAACAATATTCTTTCTACACCGGCAGAAGAAGGTACTGCTGTTTAAAAGTGAGATTATCACTTCAACAGTCTCTGAATTCAAGAGCTTAAGTGACTTTCACCAGTTCACTTGTGTGACTTTCTTTAAAACATCATCAGCAAATGTATATTTTTTGAATGGTTCATCCTTAGTTCTGAAGTTTATTATAGTTGGCATTATGGAGGGATGATTGCTGGATGTCCATGTCATAGCCAGCTCCTCTTCTTCAACAGTTAAGGTTTGACCCTGGTACCAAGTATTGAGAATATTTTCAAGAAAATGACCTGGAGATAGTGCTTGTCCCATTTGTTTTTTTTTAATGCTTGTAATTTAACTCTGTCATTGCATATTTATCTTTTTTAAGATCTCACTCAGTTCCTTCCAAATTTCAACAACATCAGCAATAAAACAGCTATTTCCCTGCATTTAGGTTGGATATTAGGAAAAACTTTTTCACTAGGAGGGTGGTGAAACACTGGAATGCGTTGCCTAAGGAGGTGGTGGAATCTCCTTCCTTAGAAGTTTTTAAGGTCAGGCTTGACAAAGCCCTGGCTGGAATGATTTAACTGGGGATTGGTCCTGCTTTTGAGCAGGGGGTTGGACTAGATAACCTCCTGAGGTCCCTTCCAACCCTGATATTCTATGATTCTATGATTTTGTTCAAGGCTACAGAAATAAGCTTCAGGGTACTCAGCAAGTGTTCAACATTTCTCTTAAGCCCAATGTTGAGAATTTTGGTTGTGACAGTGCCATCTTTTTTTTCACTATTTTGTTCACAAACTGTCCACAGATTAGGGCAGTTCTTGATACAGTGCTCAAAACAGTCCACTACTAAGTTCTATCGCACGTCTTGTGGGGGAGTTAGCTTGGTTCCTCCCACTTTTTTCAGAGCAACTGCTGCAAAGTGGTTGTTACGAAAGTATTTTTCAATTTCAATAACATTAGCCTTTATTTCTGGAACACTGAAGTCTTTGGCTAGGAAGTGCATCAAATGAGCACTGCAACTGTATGTTATTAGCTTGGGACTCTCTTCTAAATAATTTCTTCTTGTCTTGGATACGTTTGCAGCATTGTCTGTGACCAAGCTGTGAACTAGACATTTGATTTTTTTTTCACGGTGTGTTATAGCTTTTACTGCTACTTCTTGTAAGTATTCTGCTGTGTGTGCATTTCCTGATCTATCAATTGTGTCTGTAAGGAAGACATTCCCTTCTTCTGTTGTCGCACAAATACATACAGCAGGATCATTGTGAACATTGCTTCCCCCATCAAGACTCATGTTAACAATTTCATCTTCTAGACCTTTTGCACACTGCTCAGTTTCTCTTTCATACACTTTATCCAGCAGTTTGCCTGCGACATTTGCTCTGTTGTGTGGACTGTATCCTGGTCTTAATGACTGACCCATGTTAATGAAGTGTGGGTTCTCAATCATACGGAAAGGAGAGTTTGTTGCATAAACAAACCGGGCAATTTTTTCATCAATTACTTCTTTTTGTAATCTGCTGGTTCTTATCACAAACTTATTTATGGTGGTTTCTGGATGATGGAGATATTTTTTTTCTTTTTGCTACAGGTGATATACTGTGGCTATGTGACATACATGATGTGACTGAAACACTATCATTGGCAGATAACTCTGAAACTATAGAAGACGATGTGGATAGTCTTCAGAATCCTGTATGTTGAGGATGGAGTCTCCTAAACAAAATAAGTCAATGTAGTTATTTAATTATTATTACCATACTGCTCATTTAGTATTACTCATTGCATTCACTGGCACTCAGTACTACTTTAAAGGTGAAATTGTAAAAGGAAGATCTGCCTATTTCAGCTATTTATTTTTTACCACAACTGCATCTAAAATGATAGTACCATAGAGTAACAACTATATTTTTTGTGCAAACATGAGAATTCAAGAATAGTCCATAAGGCAGACAGTCTGTCCATAAGAAGTATGAAATAAAAAAGTTTACCAACCTGAACATCCTGCATGTTCAGACATGTTCCTTTCATCATCTTAAAAGCACCTTCCTCCTGAGAAGAAACACTTCTCATAATGTTGTTTCATTTGGGCAACCAGGCCTTACATTTCTTTGTTGCACTGTTTGCATTTTGCGCGCATGCGTGTCCTACCCACAGGTAGAGGAACTTGATTAAAATATTTCCAAACTGGGGCTCTTTTATGGCCTGCTGTCATTATAGGTTTTCCCTTCCAGTGAGAGAATGGTATGGTAGATCTCAAATCAATGAAGGCTACACTCAGAAAGACCTCAAGACTTCTGGAATATGCTGTTCAAACAGTTTCACTTTTGTTTCTACTGCCTGTCCCTCCCTTCTCACATTTATCTCCAGACTACTTCTCCTTGTCCAGATCTATTCCACCCCCAACACTCTTCTATTCACTGGACTTTTTGAAACTTTGCACTTTTAGAGAGAAGTAAGGGATTGACTCTGTGTACACAGATTTGCAGAGGGACAATAGGGTTGTCTGTTATTTCTCACCTCTACACATTTATTTATTTATTTTATTTATTTGAAAACATTTTTGCTGTTAAGCAAGTTATTGCTGGAGACACAAATCCACAGTTTGAGAACTGCAAAACTAAGCATCTCTGATGGTATCTTCTAGACTGAGCACTGAGTCCCATTGGGTAGATAGAAAGATTAACCTAAATAATCTATACAGAAGCTCCTGGAACCCTATAGGATTGGGTCCCTAATCCATGAACTGTTGGAACTCCTTTACAAAACTTCACTTAAACATTATATGATTATATTGTCTCATACTATAGAATTAGAATTTATAATCCCTATTCCTTGATAGTTTTAATTAAGATAGGTTTTTTCCTCTCAAAAAGCATTTTATCAAAGTCTGATTTAAATAAAAAAAAATCTGATTTTTTTTTTTAAATAATTGATTTGAATCCACCCGAGCCTCCCTGTCCACTTTCTGCTTAGTGCTGCACACTCAGCTGATGGGAGGAATTCATTTCTAAGACTCACCTTCATTGGAGGGGGAGAGTAAACAACAAAGTGTATTGTCCTCTTTCATGTTCCACTCTAGTACATCTGGTGTCAATGCGCCTTCCTTGTGGGGCAGCACATAACACCTTCTGTTGGAGATCAGCATTTCACAATAGTTAATGTCTCTTTCCTGCCTGGTGATTTGTAGTTACTGGGGCTCACAATGCAAATGCTCAAATATTACCTTATAATATGGGATACAGATGTTAGAAGTGAGATTAATGCATGCAGCAATTTACAAGTATTCCATAAAGTCTAAGCATTAAATGCATTCTTATAGTTAAAATAGGCATTAGAATTCTACAAAGACACAGATAAGGCAGATTGGTTCCAACTACATATTTGTCAGTGTTCAGTGGAGACACGAGGACCTTGGCATGAGCTGTCATGTGGTCTGCCAGCATCACATGTACAGTGTAATTTTATTTTAGGTTAGACATGTTCCCTCATTAACTGTCACCATGGCCTCATGCTTTATTACCTAGATTGTGTATATTAACTATTTCTAAGCCAGACCTCTCTGCTCACTGAGGAAAGTCTGTCAGTGCCTGTTAGAATCATAGAATATCAGGGTTGGAAGGGACCTCAGGAGGTCATCTAGTCCAACCCCCTGCTCAAAGCAGGACCAATCCCCAATTTCTGCCCCAGATCCGTAAATGGCCCTCTCAAGGACTGAACTCACAACCCTGCGTTTAGCAGGCCAATGCTCAAACCAAGACTGCTAGAATGTTTCAGAATCAAGAGACCTTGCAGCAGAATTTGGGTCCAAACTAACCTGCCTAGAAAAACTCAGAGCCTTGCACATAGGTACTAAATCTGTAAGGTATCTTATCAGAATAGAACCCCACTTAAATCTTTCTTCAAATGATTCCTATAACCCCATAATAATTTTTAATGCTCTTCTCTGAATTGTTTCCAGTTTGTTGATAGCTTTTTGATGCTGAAGTGCTCAGAAGATGTCAATGCAGTAGTCAATAACAGAGATTAAAATAGCTTAGAAGCTGTTTTTTTTCAACGCTGGTAGACCCCCAACTAGGCCTACTCTCCCCTGCCCCCAATATCTGTTTAAACTGTGCTTGTGCATGTATTTTTTCTAGAGTATATAAAAATAAAGCTTTTGCACTCTTCTTGTTAGCTACTTTTACAATACCTTTTTCACAAGAAACACCTAAGCATCACATACATGTGATCAAGATAAAGCTGTGAACTTTGTCTCTCCCAACTTTAGCAGCTTTTTGTTTGCTATGGTTCTTTGGTGTATGTGCACATGTAATCCTTCATCTTTCCTTATTGGAGAAAAGCTTTTGCAAAATGGTGAGTCTTGTAGTGTACTCTGAAAACTGTCATGCTTAGGCTCTGCCTTATTCACTTCAGTAGATTTTCCATGGTTGAGTGTTCCTGACCCAGCATGTCTTATTTGTGTCCTTCAGGAGCTTTACCTGTGGCAGCAGGATTGTCCCAGAGGAGTAGAGCTCAGTAGATAGGTGGTTTCTCGTGTAAACTGGTCCCAGCACATTGACTGGCTGGTACTAGAAGTGATTTAGGAGTTGGTTAAGAGTGCACAGCATCAGTGTGATATGTTCTTTAGAGCTTTTCAGCTAAGGAGGTGGGTGGTTGCATTCTAAACAAGTTAGATTTCCTGTGTAGCCTTCACTTTCATCCCAATACATTGGGTTACAATAGTTAGTGTCTTGATTAGCTTCTTGGTGTTGCTCTTCTCACTAGCAACACTTAATATTTGTTTTCAAGTTGAGCTAACAACTCTTTCTTGAGAGGTTTTCTCTGGTAAGCACTCTAATAACCTTGTGACTTTTCTGCTGAGATGATATCAAGGTTAGTATTTTCAGAATGTTCTTGTCAATGGCGTCTGTTGCATCTCAACTTTACTGTTCTGTATCAGTATCTTCTTGTATCACACTCATCACCATAGTATCTGAATGCCTTCCACTAGTGCATTAAACAACATGACTAACATCTGCCACATGTTTCTTCTCTCCTCCTTTTCCTAGGGGAGAAGTGTGTGCAGTGGAGTGTCTTGTTTTGGTAGGTATTTAAGAAAATAATAAAAACATGTATATGTTGCTGTGTATTTATATTAGAGAAGGCAAGGTCAAGAAAATGCACCTTGCACTTGGAGCAGAAGCTGGTGCGGTTTGTGATGGTCCTTAATTCCTGGGGTAGTCCTAGGCAGGGGGCTGTAATGAGGTAATGGTCTGTCAGTGTCCAAGGGAGGGGGTGGGTTTTAGTGTTCTCAGTATTGACATCTACACTGAAGATCTGGTCCAGGGTATGACCTGTTAAAGTCCCTGTATCTTACAACTATCAAAGTGCTTTTTTCTCAGAGGTAGCTATCAGGTTGCTAGAAGGGGATATCCAAATTAGTGGCCCCAGCGATTGATGAGGAATTCTATTTAATTAATTAAATTTATTTTTAGGGAGAGTGGAAGAAGCAGAAAATATAGAGGAGGTAGAGCATATGATGTAGGGAAGAAAAGAGTTAGGAAATAGAGCCCATCCATTTGGAGAACTCCGTTGATAGGGGTAAATCTCTCTTTTGTAATCCTAACATGGAATGAATGAATGAAGTATTGTATGAACTTTGACTCTAAGATATAATTTTTCATAATATACATTTGGTAGTGTGGAATTAAATTTTAGGCCACATCTACACTGCCACTTATGAAAAAAACCACCTCCCTCAGCGACATAAGTTTCACTGGCATGAGTGATAGTGTGCACAGTGCTATGTCAGCGGAACATAGCTACTGCCGCTTGTTGGGGGGTGGTCTCTTTCCTGTTGGCATAGAGACCTTACAGCGGGACCCCTGCATTGGTACAGTTATCTCACTGTAAGGTCTCTAGTATAGACATAGCCTTAGTGTATACTATGTATATTGTCACCACAGATTAGACTCTGGGGTGTAGCTGTCTCAGGTCTGCTGCTTGTACTGCTGACATATTATATACTTCCTTGGTCTTTGTAGCTTTTACTTTACTACTTTGGTGTAAAACGTTCCTGTTATTTATGCAGAGTCATCTCTTATCTATTGGTAGGCGTGTGCTTATGACAGTGTAGAATACCAGTGTTGCAAACCCAGCCAGCATGGGTATAAATAGCAGCATAGATGGTGAGGCGCTGCTTAGCTTAATAGTGCCCTAAATGCCAGAACCCTGGGGTATACTCCCTACTCTGCTCTCTACATACCCAGGCAGTTCTGCTCAGGTCTACACTGCTATTTTTAGCAATGTCCTGCTGCTGAAGCCCTTCCCTGCTGCAGTGAAAGGCTCTGGTGGGGGGAGCTGCCAGAGCCTTTCCTCACTGCCTCCCTCCCATCAAAGCCTTTCATTGCCACATGTAGCTACACACTACAATAAGGGGGGATGCAGCCTGCCTTTTGCTAAGGTGTGTTACTAACGTACCCAACATGCCACTGCAAGTGTAGACAAGGTATATATTTCCATCGACCTAAGGTGGTAACAGGAACAGATGAAGGTAGATGATTGTGCATGTGGCTATTACTCTGTAGAGTAATTACGCAAGAGATCATAGGTAATTTAATATATGAAAGACGCTATACAAAGTACTCTGGTACTTCACAGCAATCAGTCAAGCAAGCTAAATCAAAAGGGCATTTTTTTGGGATGAGAATTAGTTTGGTGCAAAACCAAACAATAGTGATTTATTTAAATGCATATAAAACTAGCATGACAGAAAAATTTGCTTAAGTGTACCCAAACTGGTAAACTGCCCCGAGCAGCCTGTTAACCAGATGTCTCTTTGCTGGTTAGAAGTCCTAGCTTTCTCCTACCCTTACCTCTGAGAAAGAAAGAAAACCTTGTATTTAAATACCCTATGCCTGTCCTCCCTGCTAAGATAACCTGTTAATCACCTTGGGTTCTCCCATCTCGTAAGTACAGGCTGCCAGTCACTGTAAAGGCCCAGGAGTCCACCCCTCCATATCTCACTTTCAAAAAAACAAAACTAGCCAGTTGACTCTCATTTTCTGTTACGTGATAGCTGTTCCCTCTGCTGATAGAACAAACCAGGGAGGCTTGCTGGCTGTGTCCAGTGTACATCCCTGAGCACCTAACCTGGGTGCAACACAGCAGGCCCAGACTGATATGTTCAGTGGCAGTTTATAAGAACATAGTGCCTACCTGCAGAAATGACACACACCAATATGTATCTGTATAAATTTTATATTTTAAATCTACATCCCAAGAGTGCATGAAAACAATAGAATAGTTTTTAAAATGAGTTGAATCAGTTTGCTAAAGTGAGTCAATATTTTTCTTACTAAATGAAGGAGGAAATTTTAAAATATGGTTGGTTAGGTGTCATCTTTTTTCTTTTTGGATTTGGAGCTGAATAAATACTTAGAAGAACTTGCTTTTAGATTTAATGGGTTATTCGATAATCGTCCACTAGACCTCTAGCCTAAGATTCATGCTGACTATTGACATTGCTTAAAGTTCATGCAGAATTTGCAGTGGATAAGAGGTGGACAGCTGAAGCCTCACAGAAGATACAAGCACATACATTCTTTTGAAGGTAAAACTAGGTAATGGAAATACTTCAGAATTAACACCCAATTTAGTAAAATGAAGGTAATTCATAACCTTGATTGCAGGCAAATCCTGCTCTTACTGCATAGCCTTGGGGGCCATCATGTGGAATCAACACGATTTTTGCTTCCCAAGATGTGGAGCTGGAATTGGGGAGCACATGCAGCAGAAACACATGCTCTGAAAACTAAAGCAATGTTATTGTGTACAGCTAAGGGGATTTTAGGGGTGGGAGCCAGCAGATCCTCCTATTAGATGGATTCATCAGATTTTTTTCTTCTTGTATCTGGTTTGAACAGAAGCAGAGAGCTGAGGCGAAGGTGGTCTTTCAGGAAGAACCTCTCACTATACATCTCTGTTGTTCAGTAGGGTAAAGATCCGGAATATGGACAGTTCACCCCTTTGCATTGTTTCCAGTTGTCCGTCTGTCGACCTGTCGTGGAACAGGGTAACACTCACAATAAGCTCAGATTCAGCTGAGGCAGCATCACGTTTATTCCGAGAACACAACACAGCACCTAATGGGTAAGGAGCAGCCTTTGTGTTGAGCAGACACTGAGTGGCACTAGCTGAGTTCTTACATAGCAGGTATGGAATGGCCTCTGGTGGGCAACACCCAATATGGGGTGAGCTATACCAGTTCAATTACAAACCCTGCACTGGCTGTGTGAGTTCCCTACAGGACCCAGGAAGACAACACTATGGGCTTCTCTATACGGGAGATTTAGTTTGCACTGAGTTGGGGCACTGCAGTTGGTACACAATATGTAGGCATGCTAAAAGGGTGTACACAGGAAAGCTGTACTCTTTCAGTTTGCATCATTGTGTACACACAGCAGGGGTTTGGTGTACACTAAGCATGCAGCATTTCAGGAGGGTATCCCCAAAATGCTTTACTTTGCCACTGAGCTATGTGCATTCTGGGTTTTTTCTCACTCCAGTTGTGGGATAAGGTGGTGGAGGCCAATGGATCTCTGGGATTTGGGGTCAAACTCCAAAAAATCCACTTTCTGTCCCATACTTCCTGCCTTTTTGGGTAGGCTAGTGCCATTTTTGAATTGCTGTCCTGGAGAAATAGATGACTTGGGCTGTTGTCATGCAGGTGTGTGCTGCCATGCAGAAGGTATTGTTTCACTGGATTATGAAGTTTGGTAATGCACATGAGATTTACTGCTTTTCATGGATGGAATTCCCAAATTGTATTGGGGCAATTGATGAGACACGTGTGTGCCTATCATTTTCCCCCACATTCGGCTTCGGAGTTTAGAACCTGAAAGAGGTATTTCTCCATGGTGCTCCAAGGCCTGGCTGACCACTGCGGCAGGTTTACAAACCTAAATGTAGGGTAGTTTGCAAAGGTCCACGATGCTAGGATCTTTCAGAACCCATGCTTGTTTACCTTAATGCATAATGGATAGTTTGCTCCCAGGATCACTATGGATATTAATGGTGTGGAGATTGCTCTGGTTATCTGGGGAGACCAATTTATCCTCTGCTTTTGTAGCTAATGAAGTAGTTTACAGGCCACATGGACAGACAGCAATAACGATTGTGTGCATAGTTGCAGAATGACAGTAGAGTGGGCATTTGGCCATCTGAAAGCAGGGCAGTGCTGTCTTATGGCTAGACATAAATTTATGGCAGAACAAAGTTTTCCTAGGGTTATATCTCTGTGTTGTATTTTTGCACAGTATTTGTGAGAGGAAGGAGGAGAGTCTTAACAATGGGTGGGAGGCTGAGGTGCAGAGACTTGCTTGGCAGTATGAGCAGCCGTCAAGGTTTCTGCCAGAAAGCATAAACCACTAGGCCAATTCTGTTAGGGGTGCCTTGTTCTTTCTTTTTCAGGCCCCAGGCTCAAATGTGGAAATGTATGTCCAGCACTTATCCCAGTTGGGGGGGGGCGGTGGTGCTGCGAGCAGTGTTGAATTGTGAGCATTGGAGTTGCTTTCATGGGTTGCAGAAGTAGCATGTTGTTGCACTGTGTATCTTGTGTCTGTGCTTTTGTACTTCTATAAAAACCTATGAGTTGTGAACATTTGTTTCTTGTTTCATGCCCTGCAGAGTCTTTGTGACTTTTTAATGTTTTTATTGCACAAGTTATGCCAGTACATAACAGCCAAAATAATACTTGGAAAACGTTACCAATTTTGCTTGTAGTGATTGTAACAACATGAAACACAGCTTTAACATGAAGAAGTCTGAAATTGAAATCAGAATGGTGGAAGGGGGCAGCACACAACAATGGGTGGGAGGCACACTCCTTTTCTCAGGTGAGTAAACGTCTTGCTTTTGCTGCTGCTTGTTTTTCTGGAGTTGAGAGTTGGGACTCAGTGCCAAGTACAGCTGTAGGGCTACAGCAGGGAACATCTTCTGGTGTTCCCAATACCCTGTATTATCCAGGGGCTTCAGAACATGGCTCAGTCCTTGTTGAGGGCACTGCATTGACTGAGGGCCTAAGAGCAGCATGTGTTCTAGCAGAACAGTGCGCCTGTGCATTGCCTCTAGTAATTACTTTTTTTATGCCTGTCTTTCTACAGGATATTTCCGGTTATGGCAGCGCTGTCCCAAGCCACTTAATTTCTGTCTCTGGATAGTTGCCCGTCTTTCTCCCACTCAGATTTCAAAAACACCATCCAGCTCTCTGTAGTTCTGTTTTTTTCTTTCTTTCTTTCTCTTTTTTTTTTTTTTTTTTTTGTGAGCCTGTAAGGAGAGCTCCAAACATCTCACTCTTAGACTTCTATTTCTTCCCCTTCAGGTTGGACAGCTGCTGATAAAGGCCCTGTCCTGGAGGGTGTTGCTGCTGGAGGTGCCTGGGGAGTAGAGAAAAAAGCAAGCAGTTTTTATTCATATTACAACTATATTCATAGACATAATCCTAGCATTTTTTTAGTGCTCTGTTTCTGAATTCCATTCCCTGAGTTCATCCCAGACTTGGGAAACCTCAGACGGTAAGTGACGTGTGCATGAGGGCAAGATTGAGATGTTCCTGGTTAGGGTCTCCAGTTAATTTATGGGGTCTGAGAGGTTAGTGGGGGCAGGATAGTAGTCCCCTCTGTATCTCTGTTAGACTGTCCTGACTCCTGATGACAGAGAGGCAGGTGACTAAGAGGCAGAGAATGGTCTTATTCAGAAAGGTAAAAAGCGCAGATCAGTGAGAGATGCTGTGAAGTTACCTAGATGGTTCCCCTGTAAAGCTGCAGGAGCAGGAGGAGTTGTGAGCTATGTCAAGGACAGTGCAGCTGTCCCACAGAATGTCCGGATTAAAGTTGAGCAATTTCTCAGCCTTATATTCTGTTTAATGTCCCCTGCAGACATGCAGAAAGTGCAGAGAAAATAGCCTGAGGTCCGTACTGATTATTTGAAACCTTTACTGCTCCCAGTCCTCCCCCCCCCACCCCCCCATGAAATGTGTAACCCGATGAAAAGCAATTAAGAGCTGCCTGGGTGTGCTACTCCTAACCTCAATGTCTTTTCCTGTACAAATCCATGAACCAGGTTGTTTGTGCCTGAGCAGGGAGCAGTAGCCTGAATGCCCACACCTAGGTATACCTCATGTAAGCTGTGAATACTTACTAAACTTTTTTCCTGTAACAGCTGTCTCAATAAACATTTGAATTTCTCACAACTAAATAGTATCATTATTAAATGTTCTGTGGGAAGGCAGCGGCGCGGAAGTAAAGGTTGTCTGTGCCTGCACCTTGCAAGTTTCGAGCATGTGAATAGAGTTAGGAGTGTGGGGGTGGGATGCAGCATTTGCCAGGAAGGAGCGATGTGGAGAGGGAGAAAGAAATTAATAGGTGGGAGTGGATGGGTTTGAAAACAGATAATGGATAGGGCTTCAGCACAAGATAGAAGCTGATTACCCGGCTGGCCCAGCCACCATTTTGAAATTGTGTTGCGGGAGGGGTTGGGGCAGTATGAAGGCAAACAGCATTGGGGGAGGAAGGGGGATGGAGACTTGGGAAGGTTTCCAGCTCGCATTTATCAGTTATGGCAGCGGCTGCGAGGCACCTGATACTGAAGTTAACACAGCAGTATAGCATAATAATAAATTGAAGATAGGTATGTGGATCTTCAGTATCCACATACCTATATAGGATCTTCCTCCTGTGCTCTGGGCTGGTTTTGGGGCTGGGAATTTGGCAGCTGTGAGTTCCGAAGAGAGCTTGGCTGTTCGGGGAGATCTCTTCACTGTCCCACTCGTCTGCAGGGGCCCTAGTGTCCTCGGTGGTGGAAGTGGCGGAGTACCACTGTCCACAAGGGTCCAGGGTTCTGTTGAGGTGTTCCAGCAAAAACTCCTGCCCAATTGTCCATAACATGGACTGGACACAAGCAGGCCACTAGGCTTTTTTGTTATCCATTATGGTTTTTTGGTCCGTTCACTCTTTATACTGCACTGATAGGCATCCTAGCTGTGACCCTTCTCAGGCATCAGCTTTGAGAACCCCACAAAATGTTTCTTATTGCGGTGGTTGGTCACAAGAGTTGCCTGCACAGTTGCTTGTTCTCAGATAGCAAGGAGATTCAGGATCTCACCATGGCTCCAGAAGACTGCTCGAGGCATGTTGTAAGACTGCTGGAGTAATAGCACTATAATGCTGTTATTCTGACATATTTGAATCCTGGAGCAAATGGGCCGATTCTGGTCCCATGCCAGTTTTTATACATCCGGTCAACTTGACCCTGGAGTAGTGGAGGCTACACAGATAAACAAGTCAGTCATGGACACCCACAAAAGCAGTGTAGGAAAGCAGTTGGAATACTGCCAAAGTCGTGAGGAAGAAGCATTATGTGCACATGAAAAGTAAGTGTGCACTAACTCAATTCACATCAAATTTAGTATAGTTTGAAAGAAGACTCCAGAATTTGCACCGAGTAGGGAGTTAGTGCACTTTAAGGGTTTGCATTGTGTGTATGCAGACATTTTCAATCCGCAGTAACTCAAATTAGTGTGGACTAAACTCTCTCTGTAGACAAGTGCTACATTGATTAATTTACATTCAGTTCACATTTGAAAGGTTTTCTTCACAACCTTACAGGCTACAAACATGGGGGTTTTTTGTTTATTTTTAAGAAAGTTTTGGTTGTGCATTATTTGTGTTAAGATTAGCACTCAGTCCTCAATCAGATTGTTCCTCATTGTGCAGAGTACTATACAAACATTGGGATAATGTGCCAGCTAATGAGGGAACTTTTGTACTTACTATTGGTAAATGCATTTGTCAAGCCCTGGCTCACTGACTTACTGTTTACATGGCTGTCTTAAGTAGTATTTGTACTTTTGTGTGATTCATTGTGAGTCATAAAACTGTGTTGCTGCATAATGTGCAACAGCTGAAGCTAGCTAAGAATTTTTGTTTCACATTTAATTAGATGGCATGGCACTAAAGGAAACAGGACTATAGTTGGAAGGCTCTGTTCTGAAATGGATAAAGAAATACAATTCATGTTTGTTCTCAGTTTTGATAAGTCTTGAGGATTGATTTTCAGACTGATGTTTTATTGAATTATAAACAGCATTTTCAGTTGTTTCAAAGAAAACAAGAATTGTTCTCCAAATCTCAGATCTTGTATAAATCTATTAATAGTCCCAACATTCATTATTTTAAAGGGTTTGTTATATATTATCTATCTTACATTAACTGCTTCAATAAGAAATTAGTTGGCCTGCAAAAATTCTCCTTTTACAATTAATTTTGTAGCAAACCAGAGAGTTGTTGAGCAGTTTGGAAGATAAGAGTGTGTGCGCAAATACAATGACTAAGTTTTAGTCAATTATGTTGAATATGCATTTCTATACTTAAAGGAACACTCACAGTTTAATAATCATGAGCAAGATTCTCAGCTGAAGTAAATGGACAAAAATCTATGTTTCAAAAATATGGGGCCAGATCCCAACCTGGTATAAATTGATAGTGGAACTATACCAATTTACATCAGCTAAGAATCTAATCCCATATTTTAAAAATATAGGTGTTCTTATCAACATTATTATAATTTCAGTTATTAAGTGAAACTTCAGAACACAAGTTTGTTTTTCACTGTGATGTCTCTTCACATTTTGCATTATCTTTCAGCATGGAGAATCTCTCATAATGGAAATAAAGTAGTCTGTTTCACTGGCTCTCCTGCAGGAAAAATATTGCCATGTTTGGATGATAAACACTGTAGAGGAAATCTTTTGTTAACAAGGAGACTTCAGCTGGAATTAAGAAAAAAAGTTGTATAAAACCTAAGTTTTTGTTCAAGTAAGATGTGACAGTATCTCTTCAATTAGATGGTCATTTCCCCCAGACCACTGTCTGACTTGGGACCTTATCTATATTAAAAAACTCTTCCTACATTTTTAAACTATTACTACTAGCAGTTCAACTGCTCCGGTGTTACAGTTAGCGCTTACATAAACAAGGACCTGGTGGCCACTGTGTTGTGCATACCTGCACAAATTAAACTTAGGTAACACTGGGTTTAAAATGCCAGCAGCAGCCTGGAGTCCTGTCTATGTCCACACTCCCACCATTGCTTCCAAGGATGAGATGCTCCTTTAGTAGTAGCAGTGGGGAAATTTTTGGAGGAAAAAGTCCCCTACTGACACCAAGTAGTCTTGGGCACTTAAAAGCCACTACGGAACATAGTAAAATGCATGGTCAGGTAGGCGTGCAATTGCCATAGTATATGCATGCAACATAGGTACCTAAAAACAAATTACTCTTAGCCCTAGATAATATTATATCAGGAGCTTTATAGTACCTTTTAACAGAAGTGTTACCAGAGAATAAGAGTGCAAAACAATTCCATATTTTATTAATGCCCCTGAGAGCTGTCAGAGGAACATATGTAACTCTTGATTTAAATTGAGGCCTGGTCTGCTTCTGTAACTTAGATCAACTTAGCTACATCATTCAGGGATGTGAATTACACCTCACAGAGACACAGTCAAGTCAACATGAGACCTGGTGTAAACACCACTAGATAGATGGAAGAATTTTTCCATTGACTTCCTTATTGCTTCTTGAAGGAGTGGATTTACTACAGTAAAGGAAAAGCCCCTCTCGCTGCTGTAGCAAGTGTCTACACTACAAGAGCTACAGTGGCACAGAGCCCCCTGCAGGATCTCAGTTCTTCCCCTCCATCTTTCTTTTCCCAGTCCTCAGTCTCCCTCTCCCCCACCCTGCCCATGGCTGCTTGGCCCACTTGACTCCTTCACTCCACCACATCTGCTTTGGCTCTTGTTCCCTCAGTATTCACAGGCACCTTCCTCCTTCACATTGCCTAGGCGTCAGCGGGAGAGTCAATGAGAGTACAGAAGAGTCTCTTCACCCTAGCCCTGAAGAGCAATTGCAGGGAAAGTTCTGAGCACCTGTATCCCCAGACTGGAACATGCTGAATTGAGCTATGGAGATGGCATGTGTGCAGTACAGTCGCATACAGGAGAAGGAGCATGCTCAGCATGGATGGAATCTTTGGAGATTTTAGCAGTGAAGCTCTGACCTGTGAAAACTGAATTTGTCCAAAGGTCTATAACTTGGCCAAATTTTGGGCAGGTGTTCATTGGAACAGCAAAAGATGCATCCTTGGTACAAAGGCCAGTTGCCTGCCAAATTTAAAGGTCCTTGTCCAGAGTATAGGGGTGCTAGACCTCAACAAAATGGCTATAAGGATTTTTTTAACATGGCAAAACATGTGTTCTCCTAAGCTTGTTCTTAGAAATAACTGACCCATTTTGGCTGAAACGTTTCAAAAAACAAACAAATGAAACCAAACAAATGAGGGGGAACCAACCCACTGCAACCTGAGGCGGATGCTCAGGATGGAGAAATTCAGCCCAACTGATTAAAGTTTGGCACTGTTACAAGAATCTGAAAACATGGTCATGTAATAGGCGATGCTGCTAGCTCCACCTATAACATAGGCTATCTCCAGTAACTCCACAAAATTGGTTAGTCTCTAAGGTGCCACAAGTACTCCTTTTCTTTTTGCGAATACAAACTAACATGGCTGTTACTCTGAAATCCACAAACTTGTTGGATTCAAATGGTTGCAGAGGTGGGTCTCAAGGAGGTACCTAGATGTGGAGAGAATATATGGCCTGTGAACCAGTTTGGGAAGGATGTGCTTGTTGCAGGGGTTATTGTGAAAGAACATGGGGAGATGCATATGGGAAAAGAGAATAAATAGGACTTTAAAGCTTTCATCTTTGATAGAATGTAGGGGCTGTTTCAGAAAAGAGGCCAGGGTGGACAGAGAGGAAAGGGAGCAGAGATATGCCAGAAGGCTGGGATAAGAAGCTTGGACTTGATGCACTGGTGGAGGGGAAGCCAGTGTAGGGATACAAAGGGAAGAAGGGGTGGAGTTGTGGTCAGATTGGTGGGCAAAGAAGATAGTCACAGCAGCTTTGATGGGCAAGGGTAGGGCAATTTGCATTTTATGGAGGGCAGAAAGGAGAAGATTGCAGTAATTAAGAGGAGAGGTGATGAGGCCTGAAGAAAGTTTTAACTGTAGGGATAGAAGAAGAATGGATTTTGGAAATGCTTCATTTCAGATATGCAAAACAGTCAATAATAAACAAAGGGGTCTTGGGTTGCAACTTTTAAATGAATGAGAGCTTTGTTTTTTGCCTTGTCTATTCATATATTTAGTCTTTTTATACAGTTTTAAATATATTTGGCTTAATGTATTTTTCTAAAATGGATACACTTTTGTTTATAGTGCAGCACTACTGTAGAGTTCTTATATTTTTACATGTTTAGCTTTTAATTGAATTGAAAGTTCATATTCCTAATTTTAAAACATAACCCTTCATTCACTGTCCTCTTTTGCTGCTGTTTTCTGTTGCAGTAGAACGTAATGGCATTCTAGCAGCATTTGTGTTTCAAAGTGAGGAAGCTGGTACATGATTTAGCACCTCTATTGCTTCATGTAGAAGGTCCAGCAATCAAAGTGTTAAAGTTTTGACTTAAGACGATTGCTATCTTATAAGAGTCTTTATAAATGACATGCGTGACCCTCACTACAAATGGACAGCACTTGCATTCTAATCAAACTGAACATAGTTCGGGGACTGCTGACCCTGGCCTTATGTCTGCCAAGTATATTAAAATGATAATATATTATTGATTGCATTTTTATTGTAAGTGTTCCATAACTGTACACAAAAGTCTGATATCTTGTGAAAGATACCATATATATCAGAAACAGTAAAGTTATACAGTATTGAGATGTAAACATATTTATGTTTCAGCACAGATGTTTTTTGGTTGTATTTTTTTTAAAAAAAACTTGAAGGCTAAATTATTTGGAATACAGTGCATGAATAAATCTCAATAACAAAACAGATGAATCATTGCTTCCCTTGTACAATTCTGTTTATTTTCTATAATACATTTTCGTGTTAATACAAGCTTTTTCAGACCATACCATAGCAAATGTTGACTGCAGGTATGATGGTGGTGGTTTGTTTCATATAGGTGTCACTTTATCTCCTTGGTAACACTGCTTTCCTGTGAGAGGGAAATTTCTTGTTCATCAGTATGGATGCATTGTTTTTACACTTTAGAAGTGCTGTGTTGCCTTGTCAATCATCCTATTACAACCAGTTTAAGACCAGTAGAACTGACGAACTTGTGTGTGATTGGGTACCATATGCTGGGAGGGATTTGCTAGAAGGAAGGGCTGCAGTCTTTCAGCAACAGAGTTCAGGCTGTGTCTTTGCTTCATCATCTGAGAGAAAATTCCCAGATAAGGCTTTCAGAGTACAAAAAAATAGGGTGATAATTATTGTACATGAAAACTACTCATCAGCATAGTGCAATGGAAAAGATGTGGCCGTTTGATCATATCATATACGTTTCCGTTCACATTGTAAATGTGTCGAATAGACAGAGCTAAACAAGGTAAGAGGATCATTGTCTTTTATTGAATGTTTAAAGAGTTTGCTGCAGTATGCTGCATACCATATGTGTTGCTTGGGGGAGTCAAGGAAACAAGGTTTCTCCAGGCATATATAGTTCTTGGAGGTGAAATGTGAATTTTATATGATCTTGTATGAGTGAATTAAATTTTAAAATGTAAATTGTTCTCTTGAGAAATAGAACACAAGTATATGTATGTTTCATTCAAAATAACACCATTTAAAAAAGGAAATGGGTTGGTATGTTTCAAAAAATACTGTTAGCCTAATTGGATTATTAGCTGGGTTTTCATCTGTTAGTGGTTGCTTGTTTTGATAAAAGCAATTGGTTAACCTAAAAATCAATAAAGTTTACAATACATATGTTTGAAGATTCAGATGGAATTGGAACATGTCTCTTCTAAGCAACTGCCAGTATAAGGTCTGAACTAAAAATATAATTGTCTGTAAGATTGGAAACAGCTTTACAATGAGATTGATACTTCATTCCACTATGACTTGTATAAAGGACTATAAGTATTTTTTCAATACACAGTGATTCCCTGTGTTCTTAAGGCAAGCTTCTAAAGAGTTTTAGATGATGTTGTTTAGTTGAACATTTTCCCTGCCATTTCCAGGTCTTTGTTTTAGGTTTAAAAGTAGAACCTTGATCTAAAACAGGAAAATCAAGGTTAACAATACTTACTGCAATTATCTGATCTTTATACATTTTTAATGAGAACACACAGCCAGCAGAATAATTTAATGAGCAGACTGGCTTTTAAAGCAGTGCTTTCACTATGCTGAACAATATCAACTTTCTTGCTGAGAACTAGCAGGAGGAAGCAATGGAGAAGATTTATGTTAAATGTTCTTGACAATGAGAAGGAAAGGAGGTATTTGGGACAGAAGTCTATTACGTTTTACATGGAACGCGGAGTTTGTACCATATTGTTAGACCATGAAAGCAAGAGTTTATAGTAAATTTTACTAGAACATTGCAAGAAAAGTATGCAAATATAGGGTCTACTCCTGTGAGGTGCAAAGCCTCTTCAACTTCAATGGGTGCTGATGTTACTCAGTACCTCCCATGATCAAACCCATAGATAGTAACAGGAATTAAAACTCTATCTTCAATAACATAGCAGTACTGCAGCATTTACTGTGTATACAAATGTAGTATAATTTTAAAAGAACAAGCAAAAAAATAATTTTAATGACTTTAGGTAAAGCAGTGAGAATTTCTCTTATTTTTATGCCTGTTATTGTATTATCTAAGCATTACTACTCAAAGCACTGTTACCCACAGATGTGGAATAATTAAGATTGAGTTGATGAACAGTAAATATCAATGTGTTTAAAGAAGAAAACTAATTTAAAAACATTCTTACTGCCTATAAACATTAGCAATAGTGTAATTTTCAGAAGAGGTTTTGAATAATTGCACTAGTAATAGTTTAAACTATTTTTAAAGGGCAACATTATCTAGATTCTTATAGACCTACCATTTGTACCTTTAAAGGAGAAGTACATGACACTAGCTCAAAACTTCTGATGTCCTCTCCCAATTCTTCATGGTCCACTTATACTTTTCTTTTTTTTTTTTTTTTTGGTGGGCCGGAGTTGGTTCATGTCTGAAAATACCCGACTCAATGCTGGGTAAAGCAGTTGACACTAGTTTTGGATGGTCTTATGTTCTAAACTTGTAACTTTTATATGCTTAACGCATCTGAGTTAATGTAACAATGTTTCGTTAAATAATTTTAACAACTGTATTATTAAATATAAAAGGATAGAGAGTCATTAAGACGTCTGCTAATGTCACTGATTGGCATTATGTCAACAATATTTCCAATTGCTGCCTAAATTTTAAATGTAGTATTTTTGTGTACATACATGGAGTATGCATCAAGCAACCTAGAGGAAAACTATCTATGAAAAATTAAATAAATAGTTCCATCTCTTCGAAACTACAAAATATAATTTAAGCTTCACAAACAGGATTTTTCTTCACATAAAGAGTTTGCTTTTGTGTGTGTTCAAAAAAACAAACAATTCTCCTCAAGGATACATGCATGAACCTTCCCTTTTAGGTCCTTCCCACACAAAACGGACCTGTTATACTTTTAGGTGGGCTTTTAGTATTATGGTATAGCCGGGAGAAAAAATTTGAAATTATTTGTAATGAACATGTAAATACTCGATATTAAATTTATTTGAGGCTAGATTCTAATAGCCTTACTCGTGTTTAGTAGCACATTTCTCCGTGAGTAGCCCCGTGGATTTTAGTGGGACTACTTGTGGAGTAACTTATTACTTGGTATGGGTAAGGATGGCAAAATCTGGCCCTTAGAAATAGTATGTAGTCACTTTTTTATTTACCATTGCTATGGTGAAACCAAGTTTAGTCAAGTTTTTTTCAGTAATGTAAAGTTGTATTTACTTATGGATGTCTACTCTTGTGTGAGCTTATGCAGTGTTTGTTTTGATTGAAAATCAAATTATTAATTTTTAGGGAACTTAGTTTTAGGATACATATAGTATATATGCCTCTTGTTAATAAGAGTATCTCACAATAAAAGTAGCAGATAATGTTGTATGCACTGTTAGATATACAAGCCTGATTAGCCCATCATATCTCCAACTGAATATTCTGGTGTGTAGCTCCTAAGTATTTCAGGAATAATCTGAGCTGAGTTCCAGGTCATTTGTGAAAAGCTCTGATTCTGACCACAATTTTTTACAGTATTCACAGACTTAACTAGGGCTCTTAAAGGTGAAGTGTATTCCTGATGAATAAATACTATATGAATAAATATTAAAAATAGTTTTAATTTCCTAAATCCATTATCTAAATATATACGTAAACTCAAATGACACATTTTTGAAGTCATTTGCTCTTGCTTTCCAGGGTCTGTGCTTAGGATTCTTGAATTATCCTGCAAAGAAGAAGAAGCCCCATGTTTTGGAAGGGTTTCCTTGTGACTCAAAAACCCAGAATTAATTGCAAAATTTGTGCAGAATCCATTCCTTGCCACAGGATTTGGCTGTACAATATAAGTTTTCATTTAAAAATATAATTTCTAGTCCTTATGGTTGTGAAACTAACCTTCCAAATGTGAACCAATGCAGTGCTGACTTGTCTGCAAACAGTGTGAAATAATAGCCTTAGAGAAATAAATTGCTGCCATTCACCTTGAAGGGAAGTACCAACCCTGAAACCTAATTTAAAAAATCTGCCCAGTTAATTATTTAACTGCTGATCATTTTAGTAGAAACATTAATCTGCAAAAACACAAGAACAACAAAAGTTTTAACGACGAAAAGCTTGATTCAGTGCTTCATTGGCGGAAGCCATGTTCCCACTGATGAAGCTACCGCCCCTCATTCGGGGTGGTTTTATTTTGTCGCCAGAAGACTCTCTACTGGCGATAAAGAGCGGCTACACAGCACCCCTTACAATGGCGCAGCTGCAATGGCACATTGTAAGGTGCGTGGTGTAGACATAATGTGGGCTACCTCAAATCCAACTGTCACAACCTCCAACTCTCCCTTTGACAGCATGTCCCTACAATGCAGTTCCATGCTTGTGCTGTCAGTGCACAATTTCATGGCACACTAAAAAATGAAAACTTTAGGGCAATGTAAAATTGAAATAAAATCCCAAAATTAGATTACATTTACAATCAAAATAACCAACACAAGGAATACTGTGCCCATATTATTTTTCATATTCAATTCAATAAAATGCTGTTTTATATTTAATTAAAGCTTCTGTAGAAATTTCAGCATGCTGCAGCAATAGCATAGTGCTGTGCAGAAATCAGGTGTACTTCCTGTACATGTGGATCCATCTTTTCCCAGATTACACAGGGCCTGGTATGTTTGTGATATCATCAACTGTTAGAGGAGAAAAACAGCTGAGCTCCAGTCCTAGAGATAAAAGGAAAACAATAAGATAGTTTTGTTTTTAAATGTATCTCTCTTTATTCTTATTATTTTGAAATATAAAGCTGGCAATTAATTTCAGATATACCCTCTACTTTCTACTGTTTCTTCTGTAACAAGAAAGTAGATATGCATGACACTGCAAAATTCAAATGAGGTAATACTTCCAGAAGTACATCTCAGTCTTTACTTACCTACATCCTAGAACAATAAATTAAGCATCCAAAAAAGTAACAGCATTCAGCAAGGAAGTAGGAAGTAAGGGAATAGTCTGTCCACTGTTTGAATGAGTAATTGTAAATAAGTGAGGGGAAGCAAGATGTGTTTATGTCAAATAGGAAAGAAGATCGAAAAGTTATAACAGTGTAGTTCATACACAGAAAGCAGAGTAGGATATAGGGACAGATGGTTTCTCATCAGATTCTGTGTTAGTTTCCTTTTTTCATCCATAATTTTTAGACATATCTGTGTAGAAGACACATCCTGAAAGAGAAAGGACTTGTTATGTATTACGTTGCTCATAAATGGAGACAAGATAGATGCAGAGGTCTATATGTTAATTAAACTTTCTATACTGTCAAGGTTCCGTCCCCACTCTGTACTCTAGGGTACAGATGTGGGGACCTGCATGAAAAACCCCCTAAGCTTATTTTTACCAGCTTAGGTTAAAACTTCCCCAAAGTACAAACTATTTTACCTTTTGTCCCTGGACTTTTTTGCTGCCACCACCAAGCGTCTAACAAATATAACAGAGAGAGAGCCCGCTTGGAAACGTCTTTCCCCTCAACCATCCCCCCCAAGCCCCACATCCCCTTTCCTGGGGAAGGCTTGATAAAAATCCTCACCAATTTGCATAGGTGAACACAGACCCAAACCCTTGGATCTTAAGAACAATGAAAAAGTAATCAGAGAAGAATTTTAATTAAAAAAAAAAAGAAAAGAATCACCTCTGTAAAATCAGGATGGTAAATACCTTACAGGGTAATCAGATTCAAAACATAGAGAATCCCTCTAGGCTAAACCTTAAGTTACAAAAAGACACAAAAACAGGAATATACATTCCATTCAGCACAACTTATTTTATCAGCCATTTAAACAAAACAGAATCTAACGCATATCTAACTAGATTGCTTACTGACTTTTTACAGGAGTTCTGACCTGCATTCCTGCTCTGGTCCCGGCAAAAAAACACACGGACAGAAAGAACCCTTTGTTTCCCCCCTCCAGCTTTGAAAGTATCTTGTCTCCTCATTTGTCATTTTGGTCAGGTGCCAGCGAGGTTGTCTTAGCTTCTTAACCCTTTACAGGTGAAAGGGTTTTTCCTCTGGCAGGAAGGATTTAAAGGTGTTTACCCTTCCCTTTATATTTATGACATATACTGTAGTCAGTATTTCTGTTACAGGAACGGTATCTGGAAAAAATTAGAGTTTACTCTCTTTAAAAAGTTTTACAGGATGCAGCTAGGCTTCTCTCCATCTTTCAGGATTTAGTGAGAATGGCAATTACAGAACTTTGGGTAGCAAATCTATTTTTATTTTTTGTAAATTCTGATTACTACTATTAACAGACAGTATACAAGATCATCCTGAATATCTAGACCCAGCAAAGAATGGATTTTATTTTCTCCAGTGTTTCTTCCTAGGTGTGCAAAATATTTCCCTCTGGGATTCTGAGGGTTTTGAGATTTTTCAGGTACTTGCTTCATGAGTTATTGTATATGCCGAAGGGGCCCACAGTCTTTTTTTCACAAGTGTCTAATTTTCTGAGTCTCTGTTATTTTGTCTCTCTTTATTTGTACTTGTCGAATACAGTTTTCTGGGCTCTGCAGTTTGTCAGCTGTCGAGAGCTTAAGTGATGGCTTCCTGGTGGCTTCCACTTTATTATCAGAATTTGCTTTCCAAAGTGGAGTTCATTTTATTTGTTTTCTGGTTTAAACTTTCCAGCAGATCTCTATTAGAGAGCTCTCCTAATGCTGAAGTGGGGACGATATGGCAGATCTGGAGGTAGCTGCTCTGTGAAGAGTCAGTGGGACACACAAGCTTAGTTTTTAATGCTTTGTGATTGTCATATAACTTAAATAGTTTACAGCATTATTATTAGCTGTTTATAACAAATATATAAATATTTAACACTAAGTGCCATAGTTCATAAACAAACGGCTTGTAACTCTGCATTTCTGGATTCTCTGACTGTCAGTCCCTGCCCCCTTTTGTAACTTAAGTGTATACGTGTGTTCTGTTAATGATTTAGGACTTCAACACTAGTTTGTATTTTATTTATGTGATTTATCCTGGGATTTCTTTGACAGCAGCACTCATTGCTAGCTTTCACAGTGTTCAGTAAGGGCTGGGAGGATGGTGATCCTATTGCTTCTATCCTAGCCAGCCTACTTGTCCATAGCCCTCTTCCCATGAATAAGGTTGGGGACATCCCCCAGTCTCCAGTCATCAGGGCAAGACCTCCATGCTGTGCCTCAAATGTGTGTGTCTGTGGGTTAGGTTTACGGTGGCCAGACAGCAAGTGTGAAAAATTGGGGCGGGATGGGGGGGTAATAGGTGCCTATATAAGAAAACCCCCCAAATATCGGGACTGTCCCTAATAAATAGGGAAGTCTGGTCATCCTAGTTAGGTTGGGGTGACATCCACACCCCATTTCCTCAAATAAAATAGAAAACAAGTTATTTGCTGGATTAGCAGGGTACAGAACTGCAGTATCAACTAGTGTGGTCACAACCACAGCACTATTGGGCAGACTTAAGAGGTCTTTACATGAAAGGGCAGGAAATGTGCATGCAAGGGAGTAAGGGGGTGGTTTTGTGTGGATTGGCTGTGCTGCAGTACTGCTTTTCCAATGGATTTGCTGAGCACGCATGGAGTTTTGTTCTAGAAGCAATGGGTGCTACTGTCTCCCAGGGCTGTATGCTACTTCAAATTAAAAAGGTATTTCAGTTCACATTTAATTTTTCCAGTTCTTTTTGTGTTTTTAAGGTCCCTGTGCTGCTACTTGGCACTTTCTGAACCCAGACTGTTCTTTGCAGAACACTTTCATTGCCATGGTGGCGCCGTTCTGTGCCAGCAGTGGGAAGCCTCTGAAAGGGCTGTGTCTATGCTGCAGAATCTTGGTAGCCAGCATTTAAAAAAAAACCCAAAAACCTAATATAATGCTCACTACTCTGACTGTGCAGTGAGTGTCCACAGTAGCCCCAATTTGAAGTGGCAACACCACCATCAAGTCAAGCAGGCAGCTTACTACTGGGCATAATCAATCCTAAAGAGGCAAGGAGCAACAGCATACATCTTAAAGGGTATGTCAAAACTGCAGTGTATACTCGTGTCCTGGCTCATGTGCATGCAGGCATATGCTTGCCAACCACAACTCTGAATGTCTATACTGCCAGCCTCACACTATCCTTACCTGTTTACCAAGGCCATGCAGGTTCTGCAGTTACATGGGTTTGGGGATAGGATTCTGGCGGCATATCCTAGGGTTGCTGGAGCCACTCTAGGAATTGTTTTACAGTGGTGTTGGTGGAGAACTTGTTGGGCCTCTGCATGGAAAGTGGTTTTAGCCCACTAACAAATTTATTTGTTAGTGATTTAACAAATCTTGCATCCGACGAAGTGGGTATTTACCCACGAAAGCTCATGCTCCAATACGTCTGTTAGTCTATAAGGTGCCACAGAACCCTCTGCCACTTTAACAAATTTAGGCTCTTCATGCTCCATCTTGGGCCTTGGCATGAATCCAGCAGTATTGGATGAGCTGATCCTGCTTGTGACTGAACTGTTTGAGGCACGGTAGATTTTCTACAAGACAGTGGCTGACATTTCAGCAGCAGTTTTTACTCTTGGAAGACAGCAGTGGGTCTCAGAGGGGAAGTATATTCATGACAGCCTACACACAACTCTAGCTGCCTTTGCTGTGGATTCCCTGTGTGCAGACTGCCATTTCTGGTGCAAAATAACTAGAACAACATGGTGGGAATACGTTGTCATGGAGACCTGGGATGAACAGCAATGGTCCAGAACTTCTGCATGAGGAAGTAGACCTTCATGGAGTTCTGTGAGGAATTCACCCCTCCGTCCGATCCTCTGGCCCCAGGACACACAAAATAGGGATAACATGTAAGAACAAATCATGCCAAACCAACCTAATTTTCATCTTTGACAGGGTTACTGGCCTATTGGTTGAGAGGAAGCTGTAGATGTGATATATCTTGATTTTAGTAAGGCTTTCGATAGTCTCACATGACATTCTCATAAGCAAACTAGAGAAATGTGGTCTAGATGAAATTACTATCAAGTGAGTGCACAACTGGTTGAAAGGCCGTACTCAAAGAGTAGTTATCAGCAGTTTGCTGTAAAATTGGAGGGGGTGGAATATCCTGCCAGGGGTCAGTCCTGGGTCTGATGATATTCACTATTTTCATTTATGACTTGGATAATGGAGTGGAGAGCATGCTTATAACATTTGCAGATGACACCAAGATGGGGGGAGTTGCAAGCACTTTGAAGGATAGGGTTAGAATTCAAAATGACCTTGACAAATTGGAGAATTGGTCTGAATTCAACAAGATGAAATTCAATAAAGACAAGTGCAAAATACTTCACTTAGGAAGTTAAAATCAAACTCACAGCTACAAAATAGGAGATGACTGGCTAGGTGGTATTACTGCTGTAAAGGGTCTGAGGTTGATAGTGGATCAGCAACTGAATGAGTCAGCAGTGTGATGCAGATGTGAGAAATGCTGATATCATTCTGGGATGTATTAATAGGAGTGTCGTATGTAAGAGATGGGAGGTAATTATTCCACTCTACTTGACACATGTGAGGTCCAGCCTCTGGACAAACTGGAGAGAGAGAGTCCAGAGGAAAGCAACACAAATGATAAAAGGTTTAGAAAACCTGCCCTCTGAGGAAAGTTAAAAAAACAAACAAACTGGGCATGTTTATTCATGAGAAATGAAAACTGAGGGGGGACCTGATAACAGTCTCCAAATGTGTTGAGGGCTGCTATAAAGAGTGCTCTGGTTAATTGTTCTCTCTGTCCACTGAAGGTAGCACAAGAAGTAATGGGCTTAATCTGCAGCAAGGGAGATTTAGAACTCCAAGGTCAGTTGTGGAATCCCCATCACTGAAGGCTTTAAAAAACCTATTTAGACAAACACTTGTCAGGGATGGTTTAGGTTTACTTGGACCTGCCACCGCACAGGTGGCTGGACTTGAAGGCTTCTTAAGGTCCCTTCCTGCTCTCCATTTCTGTGGTTCTATACCCGTGCCAAAGTAGGTTGCTGTTGCTATCTGGAAGCTGGCTACCACTGACTATTACAGGTCTGTCACAAACCGGTTTGGTGTTGGCAAGTCTGCTCCCTGTACTATAGTGGTGGAGCTCTATCCATAGGTGATGGACACAGCCAATGTGCCTGAAATAATAGCTGGCTTTGAGAGAAGCTGAACTGGGGCTATTGATGGCACTCTCATGTTCGTGCTTTGGCCTGCCTCAAGGAGGAGAGGAATACATCAGCTGCAAAAAGCACTTGTCAGTTGTTCTGTAGGCATTGGTCAACTACAAACAGGTTCATAAACCCCAACGTGGGATGGACTGGCAAGATGCGTGATGGCAGAGTGCTGAGAAGATGTGATATTTACATGCGTGGACAAGCAGGGGCTGTATTACCGCTACATGGTATGGCTATCAGTGTGTCTGTACTCACTGTTGTTTTAGGGGTCCCTATCTACCCTCTACTGCTGTGGGTCATGAAACTGTACCCAGATCTCGGAGCATCTGACAGAAGGTTTAGTTACACACTGAGTCATTGTGGAGTGCACATTTGATTGGCTGAAGACAAAATGGCACTATATGCCAACTCATTTGGATGCCAGTGTGGCCAGTGCTGTATGGTATGCTGTGTCCTGTACAATGTCTGTGAGGCTAATTGTGAGAGTTCTTATGTGGAGTGGGCTCAAAACACTGCTGGTTTGAAGTCCTGATACAGGCCACCAGTAAGTGCATCTGTCATTGTTGGGACTGAGTCCAGGAGAGCAAGGGAAATAAGGGATGCCTTGTGCACCCACATCCTTGTATTGCCAGGTGCAGTGGATATGGAAATGCGATGCTGTCATGGGGGACTGTAATGCTGTGTATTAAGTATATATATCAATATGTTTGGTAACTTCTGAGTTGTTGGTTTTATGTGATTATAAGAGTTTTAAACTTGTATTAAAAGCTTTGAATACAATTTCCTGATTTTTCCCTTCTTTTTCCAAGCACTCATGCACCAAAGTATTGTACAACCAGACTAATGTATTAACAAAACCAAAGGTATTAAAATATCCAGAAAACCATTGCAGGCATACCAGCTGCCTGTCCACAATAACTATTTACAAGTGTGCCAAGTGAAATAAAGTATAACTGTTTTCAAAACAGTGCCAGTTAACTGAAGGCCAAGCTCCACAGTCTCGCTGGTAGTGGACTGGATGTCAGAACTGTGCCACCTGTTCTTCCTCCTCCTGGTTGAATGTGTTGACTTTTGTATGCTACTTTACAGGGCTGTCGTGCACAGGGTATATCAGATCGTTCCAGTTTACAGACTTGTTAATAGCCCACCCAGCCCCTCAGTTTTTAGTGACTGCATTGGCTGTAGGATATGATAACATAGAAGAGAATCCCATGGTCACTGGAGTTGGTACAAGGACATGGTGGCTGTCGGAGAGATCAGCTGCTTTAACAGTGCCCCAGCCTGATCCCTGTTCCTTTGGTCATGTTTGAGGAAATTGGCAACCATTCTGTCCTCTCCCTTCCTATCCTGCTCCTCCCCTCCTTCCTGGTACTCCAGGTGTTTGAGACTTGTATGCCATGTCATATAACCTGTCATCTCTGGGCCTCTCTTCCCCATACTGGTTCAGGGTCCTGCCTCCAAGATTCCAGAGTGGCTGTGTTGGTGCAGCTGAGGGAGAAATCTTTGCCAAGATCATTAATGTATTTTTTTCATGGCAAGGAAAAAGAGTTTTCGACTTTACATTCTGCATCAGGACAAGGCAACAGATTGATACTTTTGTCAAAGTGATGTGTTTTCATTCTGTATTTATACCTTGGCCTATTCAGAAGCTATGTCTAGCAACATACCTTGACCAAAGACACACCATAGTAAGAATTTCAGATTGAATTTTTTTTAAAAAGTGTGTGTGGAGGGGAGAGTTGGTAGAACTCTCATGGGGGGCTAGGGCAATCCAATTAGAGTCCAGTTGTCAGTTTCAAATGGTATAGGTATTCCTGTTCTACAAATCCCAGAGTGGGAGAAGGAGTAGCTTTTTCCAGGCTACTGGTGAAATCCCATCTATCTGTGAAAAGGACATTTGCTTTTTTGTTTTGTTTTTGGTTTATTTTTGTCACCTGGTGATGGAACAGCTTATATAAGAATGGAGAGGGCTGGGAAGCTATCGAGGTAGCTGTTGGAAATTTTCCATACTGAGGAATCTCACAGACCATATCGTGTTTCTCTAAAGCATCACCTGCTACCATTCTAAAGCATCACCTGTTAGGACTGGAGGAAAATTGAACTTTAACAGGATGCTGAACTAGGGTGCAAAGGCTTGCCAACAGCTGAGCAAATTCTCACCCACCAGCCCAGACAACATGTCAAGAACAGGCAAAACCAGAGAACCGAGCACTGTGGTCCACAAAGGACTTTTCTACTGAATACAACCATTGAGTTGTGTAATCCATACTGTCTAGGACAATGGTTTAATGCTAGCAACAGTATAAGTCTGTCATTCTACTGGTGTGACAGAGGTATGAAGACAGCACTATACGCAGACACATGCGCTCATGCTTGCTAAGCCTGTAATCCTGAATCATTTTTTAATAGTAAGTGCAAAGATAAAAAATGAACCACCAGTTGCACACTTAAAAGGTTTTCTCCCTACTTGGAATCCATATTGGATTGCACATGATGGAGGGGGGAGGGAGAAAAGAGAGGAAGGGGGATGGGTTAGGGAAATGTATGGCTTCCACCCTCAACTGAAGCTAAACCCCATTCCCATTGCATTGTATATCCTCCAAAACAATAATTCTTCGAGTAGTGTCCCTATGGCTGTTCTATCACCAGGGAGGCTTGCCTTCCTTGTAAGGACATGCTCGTCTCACTGGGGTTCAAACATTGCCTCACGTGTCCCAATTGGAATGGCCACTCAAAGTGAGTTTGCTGCCTTGGAGAGTCACACATCCCCCAGAAGTGTAACATTTGTCTAGCCCTTAAATCCAGTGTGAAGAAGAACCGGGAGATTAAGTTGCATTCCCTTTACCCTGCTTCTGAGCCAGTTCAGGAGAAACTCCCCCCATATACCAGACTCTAGGCAGATCCAGTGCCCCTTTGACCTTGGCTTAGCTCTATCCTAGAAAGAGGAGGATTCCAGAGATGTCCTCAAAGGGTCCCAGGAAGAGGAGCTCTGACCAGGGTGGGTAAAAATCAATGATTTAAAAAAAAATCAGATTTTTTTATTTAAATTGGATTTTATTGATAAAATGCTTTTTGAGGAAAAAACCTATCTAAAGATAATCATAATTAAGATACATTATAGCTCAAAGATATCTTATCTTGGAATAGGGATTATAAATTTTAATTCTATAGTATGAGACAATATCTTCATGTAATGGTTAAGAAAAGTTTTGTAAATGAGTTCCAATAGTTCATGGATTGGGGATCCAATTTTATGGAGTTCCAGGGTCTTCTGTATAGATTATTTAGGTTAATCTATCTATCTATCCAGCGGGACTCAGTGCTCAGTCTAGAAGATACCAACAGAGATGCTTAGTTTTGCAGTTCTCAAACTGTGGATTTGTGTCTCCAGAGACAACATGCTTGTTAACAGCAAAAATGTTTTAAAACAAATACATAATATATAGAGGTGAGAAATAACAAACCTCAACCCTATTGTCCCTCTGCAAATTTGTGTACACAGAGTCAATCCCTTACTTCTCTCTAAAAGTGCAAAGTTTCAAAAAGTTCAATGAATAGAAGATTATTGGGGGTGGAATAGATCTGGACAAGGAGAAGAAGTCTGGAGATAAATGGGAGAAGGGAGGGACAGGCAGTAGAAACAAAAGTGAAACTGTTGGAGCAGCATATTCCAGAAGTCTTGAGGTCCTTCTAAGTGTAGCCTTAATTGATTTGAGATCTCCATACCATTCTCTCACTGGAAGGGAAAACCTATAACGGCAGCAGGCCCTAAAAGAGACTAGAGTGACCAGACAGCAAGTGTGAAAAATCGGGATGGGGTTTGGGGGTAATAGGCTCCTATATAAGACAAAGCCCCAAATATCAGGGCTGTCCCTATAAAATCGGGACATCTGGTTACCTTAAAAGTTACCTGGTTTGGGAATAAGAACCATTCAAGAAATATATGTTTGCTGATGGTGTTTTAAAGAAAGTCACATCAGTGAACTAGTGGAAGTCACTTTAGCACTTCAATTCAGAAACTGTTGAAGTGATAATCTCACTTTGAACAGCAGTAGCTTCTTCTGCCGGTGTAGAAAGAATATTTTCTTCCTCTGGACTAATTCATTCCAAACTGAGAAATCGTTTGGGACCTGAAAAAGCAGGAAAGCTTTTTTTCCCCCTTTTTTTCCTTTCAGGTTATGAACAAACAGAAAAATGAAGGTGACAACGACTGAGTTAGCTGCAGAAGCCAATATTTTAAGTTTCCCATGTTAACCTGGCTGACATAGTTGATTTATTTTTTGTTTCTTTTAAAAAAAAAATCATTTAACTATTTTAGTTAAAAACAATTTTAATAAAAACCTGATTTTAAAAAACTTGAATGTTTAACTAAATTAAAAAATTCATATGCTTGTTTTGTTAAAATATCATGTTTGCTGTTGAAGAAAAAAATCCAGAATACATAACATTGTTGTTTTAGTTAAATAAAACAATTCAAATGTCTGTCTGGTGGTGATCTCCTCCTAATCTAGCATGGCAAGAAAATCCTCCAAATACTAATGATTAACGTGTTGAATTGGAGATAGTTCACCTCCCAATGACTTCATAAATATCTGCTTCACTTACCTTTGGTAAATGAAATAACCAAACAATCATTCATTTTTTGATAGAGCTGTAAAACTAATCTGAAAAGTTTTTAAAATAAATCACTTTAAAAATGTGTAGTGTGTACCTTCTAAAAATGAAACCCACATCTATCTCTGAGCTGTGAAGAATATGTATTAAGGTTATAACAACCAACAAGAATGCACTTTTATGTAGAAATCCATGATTAAATCGAGTCTTCCTGACTAGTGGTTTAAATCATAATTTAAATCAATTTGATTTAAATCAAATCCACCCGGTCTTTGACTCCCTTCCTAAATAACCTGTCTCCCAGTTAGTTGACTCTCTCAGAGTGACTTCTTGGCTCGGTACCAGAGAGGCTAAGGACTTCTGCAGTGCTGGTAGAGCTAGAAAGTCGCAGAGCTTTTCCAAGAGCAAACATAGCTCTTACAAAGCTTTACTGTCCAGACGTGACAAAGAGGGCAAAGAGAAACATTGTTCCAGGCCGATACTGTCAGATGCAGCTTTACCACTGGTACTTCCCCTGTTTGGTTTCTCTGTACTGTGCAAGCCTAAGTGTCTGACTCTGTTGGCCCCCAACTTTTCAGAGTAGAATGACTTTTTAGAGTAGCCTGGATAGGCAGTTATGTCCCGTTGCCCTCAGCTGGTACCATCTTTACTGCTGTCTGAAGCCTTGAGCAGATGGATTACTTGATGAATACAAAGGCTTTTAAATGAGTTTTTGGGATTTCTAGAAACTGCTCATCATGGTGGTGAGGGTAATAAAGTAGGTTTTTCTGTTAGAACCAAATATTGTAAACATGGGCATAATTTGGCCTGCAGAAGCTTTAATCCTGGGAATGATGTGTGAAGTGGAAAGAACCCAGGTTGACTGAGAGAGCTCTGTGTGTGTGTGTGTGTGTGTGCGGGGGGGCTGGCAGGTAGAAAAGATATAATCTTTTTACTTGCATACTAAGCAAATTTTATATGTAAATCAGTGAGACACAATTAATACAAAAACCCACAATACCATTTTGACTAAGTCACTTTTCAGGATAGAACCATACTTAAGCATAATCACAGCAGTCACATCTCTTTGCTTTCTGATATTTAAAAATTGACAGAACATATTATCCCTGATTGACTTTTTTAGTATTCATTTTTAGACATGAATTTTACCATACAATGCATCTGCCTGAAAGAAATAAGACCTTGAAGCACAAAACCTGTTTGGAGGAAAGAAGCGCTCGGAACAGCTTAATACTTTGCCTTAAAAATAGTGTGTGGTGCGTCACGGTGAGACTTGTGCGTGGTCAAATTTAGTTTTTAGATTAGAGTTTAGTACAGGAATTAGGAGAGGTGAATAAGAATTGTCCAATATAAATTTTAATATAATATAGATTAGGGACCTATGTAGGACTAAAGCAGTAAGCAAGTTTAGTTTTTCTTTAAGTAAACAACACAACTGTAAGTATTCTCCTATTTTTTTAAATTCTGATTTTATATTAAAATATGACTGGCAACTCTGCTTGCCCAAAGCCATCTTTTGATTTGCTAGTTCAGCATTTTTGGTGTCGGACTCATGCATAAACTCCTAAAGGGGCCCAACTGTACCCTTATCTGCAGAAGCAGAGTTGAATCGCTATGATCATTATTAGAGTTGGTCAAAAATTTGTTGCTGGAAAATCGAAACATTTTGCAGGAATGTATCAGTTTTGTCAAAACTTTTGCCAAAAACTCATTGGAGTACTTTGTTTTGATAAGATTGAAGTGGTTCATTTTGACATTTATAATTTATAATGTAGAAGTCCTATTTATATCAAAATATATAAGTCAAAACAATGAAGACAAAACAAACTGAATCAATAAGGAAGTTTTGATATGTCCAAAATAAAATGCTTCTGAGATTTCAAAATTGACTCTTCATTCTGATTCAGGATGAAAGGAAATTTCAAAATGTCGATACTTCCTGAGGAACAGATGGCTTTGAGTTTTGATCAGCTCTAGTCACTATGTGAAAAGGGTAATGGAAAAAAAAAAGCTAGAGAGGAAAAGTTTTGTACTCATTGTCTCCATTCCCTGTGGTTTAACTCAGTGGATGTCAGGTGGGGAGGGATTTCTATTTATTTAAAATGTTACGTGGCTTGAAAGCCTGTTGACTTGAGGGAGCATCACACCTGATTTAAGAGCTTGTAAAATATTTAAAAATTCCATGACCAAAATAGTCTTAATGTACTTCATTTCAGTTTTTTTGTTTTCTGAGTCTATTCTCTCTCAATATTTTACTCTAACAAAAATAAAATTGAAGATTTAGTACATTAATCACTTTTACAGTATCATTTTTGTTTTGAAATCTAAAAGGGCAATATCTTGCCTGTTTTTAATTTTGTTTCTGCAAGTCCTCTTCTACCATCGGAGGGTATGTCTACACTTCGAGCTGGTAGCGTAATTCTGTAGTCGTAGATCTGTGCTAGCTCTGTTGGAGTTAGCATGTTAAAAATAGATGGTAGCCGTGGCAGCATGAGTGGAGGGACGGGCTAGCAGCCCTGAATACATGCCTAGGATCTTGCAAATGGGGACAGAAAATAAAATCTGTGCTATTTTGACATCTTTACTATAAACTGAATAAATTGTTAGGGTTTAATTGTGCAAACTACTAAGTGTCCTCTGCTCCCATTGTGATTAATGACACTGTCAGAAGTACAAAAAATTACTTTTCTGAAAAGAAAAAGGGGATTGAAACAGAATTTCCATACAGCCCCAACTCCTCCAACACAACAAAACAAAGGTGACCTATCTAGACTGGCACAGATGTATTTGAAAAATCAAATGAACAAGGAAGAAATGAGCCATCTCCTGTGCCGCCTTGTATCAGTTCAAACATGCGGGAAGTTCAGTAGTGGTGTTCCACATCACGATAAAAGGTTCATTACCTAAAAATCTGAGAGAACTAAATGTGCACTAAATGACTATAGAAGTTATCATCTGCAGGGACTGCAGTAGCACATTTATAACTTGGCCCAAATCTCTGTCTTGCATAGTTGTTGAAGGGAAGCATTTTCTCTCTGAGCTTCAGATAGATGGCTATCTGTGAAATGGGATTTGACTAAATGCTACCAGATTACTGTGGTGGAATCCAAACCTCTGGCTCTCAAGGTCTCAGCGGGCTGTAGCATTTTTTGCTCTATTGGCATCTCTGGCATATTTCCTGGGCATCAACTATCAGTCTGCTGCTCTTTCACAGAAATGGAGCCCTAGAGCCTACCTGCCTTTGGCCTCCAGGACCAGTGCTGACCCTCCCAGCCACCCAGTAGCTTAAACACACCTCCTCAAAGAACATCCCCCGAAGGTGTGAGCCATCTGGGTTAACTCTTCAAGGGACCAAGTGATAAGTGTAGCATGTAACTTGATTTAACTCAGTATTCTAGCACATTATTGCTCTTTACTTAATCATGTGAGACTTACAGAGATCTGTACAAACATAGTAAATGCTACACACATTTCCCTTACTCTAGTTCTCCCTTTCCTTGGGGGGGATCATCTGTGTTCAGGTAGGCAGGGTCTCCACTCCCCTGTCTCTCTTGCCTCATCTGGCTCTAGCAGCAGCTTCCCTCTTAAACTGGTGCAAAATGGTCAAAGAGGGAAAGCAAACAGAGAAGCTTCTGCCCTTTGTGACCATCCAGACCCTCTGTTGGATAACTCCCCGTTTCACCTGAACAGGTGACCACAGAGTCCTACCTGGTGACTTTGTTGCTAGGTGACCTCTCCCCTGACAGACCAGTTCTCCTGGCTGGGAGCCAGTCTTTTGTCTAGACTGATTACCTTTCAGTAGTCAGGTGCTTAAGTCAATAACCCTGTTTTGCCACTCACTTTTCCAATTCTGGTCCAATATGGTAACAGGACAATAAAGAAGATCGAGAACCACACAGCCAGAAAAGAGGCTGCAGTCTGGTAAAGAGAGATACAAAGTTCATAAACACAGAACATGGACAGAGTTCACCAACTGTACAGGCAGATTCCCCAAATTATCAGAGTGACAGCATCTGTTCCCAGGGTTAACAGGTCCTGGAACCTGAAGTAAGAAAATCTACTTCCATCTTTGTCTGGGGGGTCATCTGTAGTGATCTGAGGGGGAGAGCATGGGACTTGTGTTACACATCTGTGATAACTCACCAAGAAAGTTGTGAACCATGGTGTTATGCCAACTTTATTGTGTGACGGTGAAATGTGCGCACTGAGAGAGGCTGAAGAGTGGAGGATTCAGTTTTTGTGGTCACCATCAACTGTTCCATATTAAGTGCACGACAAGATCAGAAATGAGCAGTTTTGGTCACCACACTTTAAGAAAGATGTGAACAAATTGGAGCGAGTCCAGAGGAGAGCAACAAAAATTACAAGTGATTTAGAAAACATGATATACGAGGAAAGATGGAAAGAACTGGACACATTAAATTTAGAAAAGAGATGGCAGAGGGGGAATATAGGTTTTCAAATATGTAAAAGATTATTTTAAAGATGTTACCAAATTTTTTCTACATCTACCAATGGTAGGGCAAGAAGTAATCAGTTTAGTTTACAGTCAAGGAGCTTTAGTTGAATATTATGAAAAGCTTAACTGTAAGGATGGTTAAGCACTGGAACGTGTTACCAAGGGATGTTGTGGAATCCCTGTTGTTGGAGGTTTTTAAGAACAGCTTACACAAACACCTGTCAGAGATAGTCTAGGTATACTGATGCCTGCCTAAGCACGGGGGATGGACTAGATGACCTCTTGAAACTCCTGGCAGCCCTACATTTTTAAGATCAAGTATTTTGTGGCTGAACCCAGCAACCATCTCCATTGTGCTGGTTTTGTTTTGACAGCTTCCTTGGTACAGATGTATTATTAGGATGGAAGACTAGCGAATTACAAGCCATGTTTTACTAGGGAGTTGGTCAGTGATCAGTTGGTTGCCAAAAGCTTCAGTGATGTGATTGCCAGTGAAGGACATAGGTAGATCATCCAGCTAGGAGAAAGATCTGGGTGGTGCTTGATATAAATGGAAGCTATGTCCCTCTAGGATTTGCCTTGAAATCATGATGATGAATAGGAAGATGGACTGGTATAGATCCCATTTTGGGGTTTGAATCAACACCAGCTCATCCATTCTGCATCCGTGTGAATGGACAAATTGGAGAGTTGCATGTGTGCTCTATATGGTCTTGCAAAGAGGCAGGGTGAGGGGCTGGGGAATCTATTGATTAGTTTTTTCTAATTAAAACAAAAATTATTCCTCAAAACCAAAAGCAGGAAGGGGATGATATAACTTGGCCTAGTCCGCCTTCCAGAAGGTCACCAGTCTATGTTGTAAGTGGACCCAGCTGCTGGATCCCATGTGCTTCTAAACCAGCAGGGTCTGGACTGAGTCTAGTCCCTGTTGCTAACTCTAGGTCTCCAGACTCCAAGATTCAGACCTCTTGTCTGAGCCCTTCCTCAGGATTTAGGACTCTGAAATCCTGCCTCCTCAGACCCCCCCATCCCCTATTGCTTACACACAGGCCTTCAGGGTTCCATCTTGCTCTGGGTGCTCCAACTTCTAGTCTGACGCCTTTTGGGACAACATGAGAGGCAAGCAGGAAACACAGGCTTAGTAAAGGAATTAACTCACAGTAATTTTACTCTTAAAAAGTACTAGAGAGTTATGTAACTTTGAAAAAGAACAAAAGTACTGAGATGCACCCTCTGCTAACTTGATCTCATCCCTTATGTACGTCTCAGGTCTTGTTAGTGTTTCAGGCTAGGCAGAGGCCATTCTGCCATCTCTCTCTCCAGCCCGGTGGTCTTGTATGTGGTGGTGAATGGCCTCCTTCACAGAGAAGCAACTCATTGTCAAATATAGTCTGTCCCTTTTTGCTATGTGCTCCACTGATATGCTGGTCTCTTCCTCCTGCCCCAGGCTCTGGGGAGAGAGTCCATTGTTTCATGGGATAGGCCAGTAGTTGATTGACAGAATCAGTGGCCCTAGATTGTTGGCTTGATGGCTTCTCTGGGATCATCTTTCAGTGAAGTATCTATCACCTTTCCTGGGTAGGTGAGCCTGCTGGAATACATCATAATAACCTTGCATTGGCTAAGATTAGACATGAGTTCAGCACATTACACAAAATGAATGTCTTAAACTAAAAATGGATGTTACCATACAAAATGGAATTCACAGTTTACCCCACTCTCTCTTAGGGAGGTGACATCATTTGGCATACAAATCTATTGGACTAGATTCTCCATTGTTCCAGTCCTACACTCAGCATAGAATTGGAGCAGGAGGCAGGTCCTTGATGAAACTTAGAGCCATCTAAGGACTGTTCTACATTGTACCACCTTGTAACAGCTCCCTAGGGGACATTATTCTGAGTAAGAATAGCTAGTGAGCAATGCATTCTAGTTATACCTCAACCCTCCCTAGAGAACCCATTATAGTGAGGGCTGAACTGGGGAGGCAGCATAGAGCTGTTGCAGCAGTTCCATTCTTGCCCAGGGAAAATGCTTTTGTTGGGGTCATCTTGGGGTTGCTTTCACCTCTGCTGTAGGTCATCTATGCTAGGCTGGTGGTATAAAGGGTCAGAGCATATTCCAGAATCTGTCTGATCAGGAACACTTCTCTAGAAATGTTTGTACATTCCTGAAAAATATAAAGTATGTTGTTAGTATAGCAGAATGACTAACTTCTGTAATTTGACATGCGTGGGCCTTCCTAACATACCTTCCTTTGGGAATTTGATTTTATAAATACCTGTTACTCAAGGCAGTCTGCCAAAAGCAAAGCATTGGTGTCCAAGAGAGACCCAAGGATAAGTTATCTCTGGCAAGGATGATTAACCATTGTCCACAACTCTTCTGCTGGATTTTACAGATGAAATCTCCACATAATGACTGAAAAGCCAGGTTTCCCTTAACTTACAAAAAAAAAAAAAAAAGGTGAAGTGATAAAGAGGAATGATACAAAATCAGAAACGGGGTAAAAGATATAGTGGTGTATGAGGGAAATTACTGTAAATATAAAAAATATTTGAAGGAAACAGTAAAAACAATTGTCTGGTGTTGCATTGAATTGTAGCTAAAATGGAACAAGTATGAGTCCATTTCAGCAACAATACTTGTAAAGACATCAGTGCTGCAAAATATCCTTGAGGCTCCAAGTCAGCTGTGCAGACTCTTGAAATGTTTTCTGAAGCTTAGTTACACATAGTCCTCTAGCAAAGAAATACAATGAAGTGCTTGAAAAGTTGTGTGTACATTCATTTGAATGATGCCAATGTATTATCATAAGCCTAGTTATTTCACAGTTGGTGGGATATGTTCTTTCCTCTTTCCTGAAAGGGCATCGGGCATCAGTGTTGTTATACTGTAAAGCCAGCTTTAAAGTATAAACCCAATAGATTTTCTTAATAAGCTCATTGCTCTACTGTAAATAGCTTGGGGCATAGTAAAAAACCTGAACCTTAATTATAGTAGCAAAAGGGTCAACATATCAGATTAGTAATCTTGGCAAGGAAGATATGACTCATTTAAGGAAACCGATATTTGTAGGTTACATTGATAAATACAAGTGTGAACCATTCAACCCAGGGACTTTATTCTAGTGAAATTAAAATAAAGATTTAACTCTTTTAAAATTTCTTATTTTAGTGGTAATTTATATAATAGTGAACATCTTCAGGTTGAATAACAGACATTAAACTAATTTATAGTGCCTTTCTAGGAGAGGGACTGTAAATAATAATAATTACCATTTTGCAGATGAGGAAACTGATAGAGAGGTTAAGTGATTTGACTAAGGCATAAAGCAAGGCAAATTAGCAAAAGAACTGGGATTAGGTTTAGGGAATTTATGGCTCCCAGGCATTTACTCATACCACATACTACCCCTCTTACAGGTAGATTATCATTTTCTTTCTCTTTGAACAGCTCACTCAGATTCATTCAGGCACAATCTATATGCTAACAAAACTAGCTGAAAGAAGAAATAGATTTTAGTTTTAATTTGTGGAAGAAAGTAATATGTGACTGTTTTCTATTATTTATATTTGATGTATTTCTAAAAATATTGCAATTGCAGTCGAGCAGTATTCCATTCTTATTTTCCATCAAATAGCTGGTGGGACTTTATGAAAGGCTTTGTTGTTGTTGTTTTTAAACAGTTCAGCTGCATTTTTTATGTCTCATACATTTTTAGCAAGTTCAATCACAGTAGCATAAGGTGTTTTTATGTTTTTCTTTTCTTTCACAGTTCATCTGCCCATTAGTACTTATTCCACACCTGAAGTCGTTATTTTTATAACTGGATAATGACTTAAACAGCAATCCGTTATAATGCCACCTAGTCTAGTTTTTAATTGTCCAGTCATACAAAAATGTTTATATTAACCTACTATACATTCTCTCTTTTACAAATACCAGAAAGTGTGGGATACATCCCGTAGATGTTAGAGATTGGTTCTATAGGAAGACACAAATTCAACATTTCATTTGTTTGGCTTTGTTAGGACAATACCCCAGGTTCATAGACTCATAGACTTTTAAGGCCAGAACGGACCATCATGACCTCCTGCACTTTGCAGGCCTAGTCTGACCTCCTGCACTTTGCAGGCCACAGAACCTCACCCATCCACTCCTGTAATAGACCCCTAACCTCTGGCCGAGTTACTGAACCTCACATTATGATTTAAAGACTTCAAGTTACAGAGAATCCACCATTTACACTGACCCACAGAATTCATTGTTTAGTTTTCTGATCTTCAATGCTAAGGTGTTCGAGTTGTTTAACTCAAGCAAAACATGGTTTTTTGATGTTTTATATTTGTAAAAAGCATAATACAATGAAACAGGTAACTAACAAGTGTTCCAATGACCATGATTATTTATTTTTATAATCTGTTCTTGTATTTTGGGCTGCAAATTTCTGAGACAGGGACACTGTTTTAATGCAAAGAGCCTTGCACAATGGGGCCTATCACAGGGTGAGCTGACCTTTTATAGGGGCTTGCGGGTCAGCTGCACATAGTCCTAGGACCTAGGCTCAGGCCACCTGCCCAGGTGAAGGGAATAAGTCCTGGGATCACAGGGTATAAAGGTGAGATTCTGAACCGGCCCGCTGGGATAGAAAGAACAGCCTGAGTTCAGGGAAAGGAACAGGGAGATTCTTTCTCCTTAGCTCCTGAGCAGAGTTCCTGGGAAGGGAGCTCCATAAAGAGTAGGGGAGGACCTGGTTTGTGTGTGGAGCTTATGTTGGATTGTTTTATGTTTGAGAAATGAAACTCAACCCTGCAGGAAAAGAAATGAATCTTGATGTCATAGGGAGGGTGGTGGGTATTTATTTTTTATGCACTGGTTTAGAGAGCCCCATTCTGGTTAGTCCTGCGAATGTTACCATAATGTAAATGATAAAGAATAATGAAGTTTTAAACATAAAATTCAGGAAAGCAGTTTAGATTTTGTTAAATTTCAAAGATAAACCAAACAACAAAACAAAACTACACTACGTTTTGGGTCTAAGCTACCCAATAGTATTCCTTTACCCCTAGTGATATCCTGAAGGGTTTGAAATGAAAATTAGCCATGCCGCTACAAACAAAAATCTAATGATCACCAAGAAAAAGTGTCCTTTTAAGTTTCCTTTAAAAACTAAATCCATTGTTGTATAGGCTCTACTTATTTGTGAGAGGTCACACCCAATTGTTGTTTGTTTCTCTCTTCAGATTTACTTCAGGGATTCCAGCTAGGCATATCAGATTTATTTAGGGAATCTGTCTGGCAAGTTACAACTGTAAATATAGCAAACAATCCCTCTGTCATATTCTGCCTGTTGTGTACACAAGCAAGCATAAGAACGGCCATACTAAATGAGACCAATGGTCCATCTGGCCCTAGTATCCTGTCTTCCAGAAGTGGTCACCGCCAGTTGCTTCAGAGGGAGTGAACAGAACAGTGATTTTTCAATGATCCATCCCATGTCGTCCAATCCCAGCTTCTGGCAGTTGAAGGTTTAGAGACGCTTGGAGCATGGGGTTACGTCTGTGACCATCTTGGCTAACAGCTAGTGATTGATCCTCCATGAATTTATCTAATTCTTTTTTGAACCCTTCACAACAAGTTCTACAGGTTAACTGTGCATTATGTGAAGAAATATTTCTTTGTTTTAAACCCTACATGCAAATCCATCTAGATGTCTTCCAGTTCAGCCACTCCGGTCTCAAGAGCCTGTACTGTCTCTCTGAGGGTAATGGGCTGCTCGCACTATATGCACACATACACTACCTGCCACAAGGATTCAATGAAATAAGCTGGATAGCCTCCACTCTGTTGCTGGACTTCTGCCTGCATTATTTTTACTCCTGTTTTTTATTTTGTTTTGGGTGGGAGTGTGGGGATGGGAGGCTTTTGGCCTAAGTTTGGAGTATGTTGATTAGAGAGGAAGTGCAAGAAGCAGATATGCCTAAACACCACTGTAAAAAATCCCCTGTTCGCTAGCTCCTCTCATTGCTTAGGAGCTGGCTTTTTAAACCCCTGTTCTCCCTGAGTTAGCTTCTGCTCCTTCTCCAGGGATCCTAAAGAGATTGTGGATCGAAGGATAGCAGGCTAGAGCCTCATTAGTAAGCTCTCAACCTAGCCTAGCAGGCCGCTTGGCTCAGCATGCAGCCCCCACAACCTAGAGCTTCTATCTCAGAGGTGAGCAAACTACAGCCCGTAGGCCACATCTGACCCATCCTGCCCGGCCCTTGAGCTCCTGGCAGGGGATGCTAGCCCCTGGCCCCTACCCTGCTATTCCCCTCCCGTGCAGCCTCAGGACTGGGCGGCAGCGTGGCTGCGAGAGCCGCCAGCCTGCCCCGGTGCTCTAGACTGTGTGGCTGGCTCTGGCCAGGCAGTGTGGCTGCCAATCCTGGTGCTCTGACTGGCATGGTAAGGGGGCAGGGAGCAGGGGGATTGGATAAGGGGCAAAGGGTCCCGGGGGGGCAGTCAGGGGACAGGGAGCGGGGGGAATGGATGGGGGTGGGGTCCAGGGGGGTGGTTAGGGGCAGGGAGTCCCAGGAGGGGGCAGTCAGGGGACAAGGAGCAGGGGGGGTTGGATGGGTTGGGGGTTGTGAGGGGGGCAGGAAGTGGGAAGGGGCGGATAGGGGGTGGGGGCCAGGCTGTTTGGGGAGGCACAGCCTTCCCTAACCAGCCCTCCATACAGTTTTGGAACCCGGATGTGGCCCTCAGGCCAAAAAGTTTGCCCACCCCTGTTCTCTCTTATTTTATTAGTGCTTTTATTATATGACATTAGCACTTCTCTTATAGATGTAAAAGTGTTGTTTTACAGAGTAATCGTAAACAGGATACCTCTCGTAATAGAAGCATGTTGGAAAAAGTGTACAGCCCGTGTGTATTCTGAAACATTACTGTGTTGCTGCTATATGTGTTTTAGCCATAATAGTGGCTTTGGACGGATCACGGTATCAAACCTTTTATTTCTGTACTAGCTTTTCATCATCCCCATTAATCCTTTTTCTGCACACATCCTTACCAATCTACCTCTCTCGAAACAACCTACTACTACACCAAATGGCCACAACTACTTGTGGCAAGGGGAAAGTGTGTGTGCAGAAGTGTGAAAGGGGTGCAGAGTTATGCTTGCAGTGCCTGGTTTGTACTGTGCAGGGGTTATGGTAAAGTGTTGCTTGTGAGTGGAGGAGTAGAGGGCATGTACCATTAAGGGGCTTAACTTTCCATGTTTTGTTTTTTTGGGTCGGATATATTTATTTGTAACATCCCTAGCTGTTTCACAACTGCGGTTTTTGTGTGTGTGTTAATATATAACTGATAATATACCACCAGTGATTCAAGGTAAAAGCCTCCACTTTATTTTCCTAAAACAGATGAGCTTGGGATCTCTTACTTGAAACAGGGTGTGCAGAATTAGAGACTGAATGAAACAAGATTCCTCCCTAAAGATCAAATCCCAGTAGTAATGCTGTGAAAAAGGTTTCAGGAAGGACCATGCAGCATAAAATTTCCCAATATTTAGACTACTGTTCAGTGGTCTGGGGAGGCATCTGTAGGAATTAGCTAGAGACTCAACATGTCGGAGTCTCTAGGGTTATCCTGGGACTTCTGAGAGAGATTGTATTCCTTCGCATGCTGCCTATATTTGTCCTGTTATCTCTAGCAGGAGCCACTGCTTCAGCAAATTACTCTTAACCCTAGATTGAAGGGAATGTCAAATTTAAGAGTAATGTAGCTTTCCCTAAGCAAGCCCCTAGAGCTCACTGAACATCGAGGCTCACAACAACCTGGGATCTTAAGTTTTCATCTGTTTGTTTGTTCTGGTTGTAAGCTGTTCAGGGCAGGGGTGCTGTCATGTTGTCAGATTTGTAGGCAGTGCTATTAAGTGATGCCTATAGTTAGGGTTGCCTAAAACTTTCTATTACAAGACCCTGTTTTCACTTATAGCTTTGATAAACTTTAAACTATTTGGTCTAAGACTTTCCATTAAAAGTTCCAGTAAAAATGGTTTCTATCACCTTCAAGTTTGAAATTTGGCAAGAGGGACACCCTGGCGTCAGATGCATGCTTTTTGTTGTCCCCGTGAAAATCCACCTACATTTGGTAGATGTTATTAGCCTCTGAAAACCACCTTTCAGAATTTGCTGAGGTTTGTTAGTTTGACAGCTAAGTTCTCCAAAGATGATGTCTGCATTGGGTATGCTGCTGCCCAGGGCAGCAAGTTCTGAGTAGGACTTTCCCTGCAATCGCTGCTCCTTGATGCTAGGGATTGATGTGGCACCAACACAGGAACTGTGATTGGGAATAGTCTCTCCTTTGCTCTTACTGCTCCGACTGATGTTGCCCAGGCAACAGGGAAGAGTAAGAAGTTATCTTCCCTGATGCAGAGGGGTATAGAAGCTGGCTGGGGGATGGGGAGATATGCTAGGAGAAGAAAGATTTTTAACAATAATGCACACTCACCTCCAGATCCTCAATTCCTGAGATCCAGAAGGATGATTAGATCATTATTCTGACCTCTTACGTATCACAGGCTATTAAATTTCATCCAGTCTAGTAAATGGCAGGGAAACCCATTGCCAAACTTTGCATCTCCTCCCCCTCTAATGACTAGTACACTTAGAGAGTAACTATTACTACCAGTTAGTTTGTTAATTCAAGTTGCAGAGGTCTGTGCTGTGAGTCTATAGGTTCCAACCCTGTAAATGACCCATGCAGGGATCAGTACCATTCCATATGATAGAATTTTCTTTTTCAGTTTGCTTTTTTAAAAACGGAGGAAATTACATACAAAAAAACCCTACATTAAAAGAACTTAATGGTCACAAAGTCAAAAGCACTCAAAAATAAGCAAATGTGGCAGGATCCCCATGGAAAAAATAATGGAACCATGTTGTTAAAATTGTATCATAATGTATATGTTATGCACAAGGGGGCTGAATTAAGGTTGCTTGGGCAACCCTATTGTAGAGGCACATCCCTCTCTTGAGTGAGTGGATTTAAAAAACTCTTCCATCACTGTACTGTCCTTATTACAATGCTGCACATAGTATTTGTAGTGCAGGCATACTTTTATAAGGTTGCATGGGCAATCTTAATTCTGGCATTTCCTAACATTTGAGTACTTTACTTTGCAACCTAATGGTTTTTTAAATATTTTTTTGTGTATGTAATATGTTTGTAAAGCACCTAGGACACTAAAATCTCAATGCTGATGTGGGTCTTTGGGACTTCAATATAAATATTAAATAAATGAATCTGCAGTTGTTCAGAATGGGCATTTCTTTCTAGTGGAAAAGAGCATGCAAGTGCAGACAGGAATGGTAAGGTTCTTGCTGGGCATGTATTTTGTAGCCATTCATTCATTCCAGTTGGAATTAGATTTACCGCCTTTATCTCCCCTGCCTTTCACCTTGTGTTGTCATTTACATCTGTGCAAAATGGATGTAAAATGCTATCGTAGCACCACTTTGCTCAGTTGTAAATGACTACCAAGGTACAAGGTAGTTGTGAATCAAGCCCTGTTGTTGACATTTGGTATGGAACAGTTCAGGTGTGGTTATAATACTGAGGGCTGGGTGGGATAGAACTACCTAATGCTTTTTTATTTCTTAGTGCTCTAAGTATAACTGGAAAATTGTTTTAATTTTGAAACCACTGTTTCCATTTGATGTCCTGTGCTGGGACTATGGGATCCTCCTGTGCTGGGGGCTATTAATTGTGCATATCAGTTTGAAGGATCAGGTCCTTAGTTCATAACCAGGCCAGCAGAAAGTACTCATGACCACCGCCACTGAAGCACAAGCAAGGCCTATCCATGAAACCTCAGCTTTTTCATTACTCAGGGCTGTCACTGTGATACAGCAAAGCTGTTGGGCCAAAGAAGCTCATATTTTATATTTAGCTTGACAGTGTAAATAGAGAAGTGCTTTAAAAAGCCTGTACATTCCAGCTAGGAGCTCTACCAAGGCCTGTTAATCCACAAGTGTAAGGCTTGAGCCTATGATGTGTTGAATGCCTGCAACTCATTGAGTTCAGTTGCTCAGCACTTCTCATAGTTAGAACTTTTGGGGGGTTACTAATTAAATGTCTCTGCTTTTTTTATTTAAAAAGTTTGTTTGTTTGTTTGTTTGTTTGTTTGGCTTAAAAGTTAAAGGGGAAATCCTAAATTAAATACATTATCAAAAAGGAATAATATGATACCTAACTTGAGGAGGGAGGGAAGGTCTTGAGGTTTAAAACATAGCACTGGGGAGTTAAGATATCTGGGATCTAGTCCAAGCTCTGCCACAGACTTCCTGTGTAATCTTGGGCAAGACATTTATCTCCTCTGTGCCTCGGTTTTTCCATCTGCCCAATGGGAATAACATTCCAAGGCTAAATTATTTAGAGTCTACAAATTAACTTGTATGGGTTTATTTCATTACTCTGTGACAGCCTATGTTCATGGGCATATTTTGGTTGTATGGTTATATCTTCAATCCCACAAAACCCAAAGGTATGAGATGGACCCAAAATGAAGTAAACAACAATAAAAGCAGGATGAACCTTGAAATAATGTGGATTCCTTATCTTTATCATGTCTAAATTTTTCTACAACTTCACTGCCAAGATTTCATATTTTGAATGTCAATGAATGGGTATTATTGTTTATTTAACTTTTATATTACGGGGAGTGTATGTGTGTTTGGTGTGTTACAAGTAGAGGATACAGTAATTTTAATAGAAATTGCAGGCAGTGAAGTAATTTTGCCCACAAAGTTGGAAAGAAACAAAGACCCTCCCCAACAAAACCACAGTGTCCCAGCCCCATGGGGTTCTCTATTGGTGATGGTTGTACTACTTTGGTTAGCTTCCTTCCTGTGTCTGGCTACTCAAGATCACCTGTGACCATTGCAGCTGGGGAATAGCCAGCGCGCAGGAGTGCCCCAGCCGTGTACCTTCTCCCACCCTCAACACACTAATAATAGTCCCCAACCTGGGACGACTTCTGCGGGTTTCAGAGGCCACACTTCACCTGTTGGGAGAACCCGTTCATAGGGGGTATAGTCTGAGGAAGAAACTCGTGGCTGTAGCACACCTGTGAATTCTCCAATCTGTCACCTTTATCCCATTCCATATATCCTTTGTTTCTTTCCCCTCACTCACTTCTGCCTCTCCACTAAACCCCTGGATTTCCCTACCTCTCTCCCAGTCTTTTCACTCTGTCCTCCCTTCCTGCCAAAATTCTCTCTCAGTTCTCCCCATATGCTCACTTCTCTTCAGTCTTTCCTCCAAATCCTCTCCTTCTCCCTTCCTTTCCTTTAAGTCTCCTTCCTTCTTCCTCCACAATCTCTCCTCTCATTCCCTATCCAATTCTTGCCTCCCAAAGCTGTCTGACTTTCTTCCCTTCCTTCAAATACCCCAGGCTCCGTTTACACTACACAGGTCGATGTAATGTTGCTTATGTTAACCGAATTATATCAGTGCACGCACTACAGCCTTGTCCCGCCTATGTAGGTGCCCTACGACACTGACATCATAACTCCACCTCCACAAGAGGCGTAGGGCTTATGTCCGTGTAGTGCGTGTCTGTGTGCTAATGTCAGTATAGTTAGTAGACACTGTGTAGGCAGTGCAGTGTCTGTGCAGGTGCTGTGTTACTTACATTGGCTGTGAGCTCTCTTGTCAATTTCACAGTTCCCCAGGGCAAGAAAGCCAGACATCTAGGGCCCAGCTGCTCCCTGCTCCTCTGGAGAGCTGGGTGGTTGGACCCCGCTCCCAGCTGGGAGCCAAGGCAAGAAGCCTGGGTGGCTGGTCCCGGTTCCCAGCTGGCACGTGGAGTGAGAAGCCCAGGCAGCTGTACCCTGCTCCCTACTGGGAGCCCGGGAGGGAAGCCCGGGTGGCTGGACTATGCTCCTGATGGGGAAGAGGAAGGCAAGAAGCCCTGGGTGGCTTCCCTCCCGCTCCTGGAAGGGAACGGGGAGATAGGGCAGGGAAAGCCCGTCGGGAACCTCTGGGGCAGCCGGGCTTCCAGCAGGGAGCTGCCAGCAGAGCTGAGAGACCAGGCTCTCAGCTCCCCTCACTCCCCTTTAGGGGGTGGAAGCGCTCTTGGTGAGGACGCACGCCATCAACCTGAGGAGGGTAATGTGGACGTACACCACCGCAGTAATTAGTGTGATGACTGTAAGTCAACCTAATATAGGTTGACTTAAGTTTTTAGTGTAGACATACTCCCAGTCTGGCCTACCTCTCCCAAACTACTTAAACTCTTCTCTTCCTCAAGTCTTTAATTGCCTATACACCAATGGTAGGAGCCTGGGTTACAAACAAGAGGATTTGGAATTGCAAATTTATAAGCATAAATTTAATCTACCTGAAACCTGGTGGGATGATTCCCATGATTTGAATTTTAAAATCAGTGCTTATAACCTATTAGGGAAGGATTGAATGGGCAAAAAAGGAGGGGGAATGGCACTGTATGTCAAAAATAGCATTACCTGTTTCTGAGTCACTGATAACTCAGAAGAAAAGGAGTACTTGTGGCACCTTGGAGACTAACAAATTTATTTGAGCATAAGCTTTCGTGAGCTACAGCTCACTTCATCGGTCACAAGTACTCCTTTTCTTTTTGCGAATACAGACTAACACGGCTGCTACTCTGAAACCTGTCAGAAGAAAATGATTCTGAATGTTTATGGATCAATGTCCTAACAGATAAAGCGCAAGATGGGATACTAGTTGATGTCTGCTAGAGACCATCAAATCTCATTGGACCTATTTATAATGTATAGAGGAAAAAGCTGTGTGATCTTGGACAGTGTGACAGTGACATATACTGGAGGTCTCATGCTGCCAGGACTAAAACATCCTTGGAATTTCTATAAATTATAGATGACGATTTCCTACCTGCATCCAATCCAGGAGAATTCTATGTTAGACTTAATAGAATCCTACAATCGTAGGACTGGATGGGACCTCGAGAGTTCATCTAGTTCAGTCCCCTGCACTCCTGGCAGGACTAAGGATTATTTAAATTCTAGACCATCCTTCACAGGTGTTTGTCTAATCTGCTGTTAAAAATCTCTAATGATGGAGTTCCGCAACCTGCCTGGGCAATTTATTTCAGTACTTAACCACCCTGACAGTTAGGAAGTTTTTGTTAATGTCCAACCTAAACTGCCCTTGCTGCAATTTAAGCCCATTGCTTCTTGTCGTATCCTCAAAGGTTAAGGAGAATAATTTTTCTCCCTCATCCTTGTAACAACTTTTTGTGTACTTGAAAACTGTTATCATGTCCCCTCTCAGTCTTCTCTTTTCCAGACTAAACAAACCCAATTTTTTTTCAATCTTCGCTCATAGGACATGTTTTCTAGACCTTTAATTTTTGTTGTTGTTGCTCTTTTCTGGACTTTCTCCGATTTGTCCACATAAGACTCCAGTTGAGGCCTAATCAGCACAGAGTAGAGTGGAAGAATTACTTCTCATGTCTTGCTTACAACACTCCTGCTAATACGTCCCAGAATGATGATGTTTTTTGCAACAGTATTACACTGTTGACTCATATTTAGCTTGTGATCCACTATGACCCCCAGATCCCTTTCTGCAGAACTCCTTCCTAGGCAGTCATTTCCCATTTTATATGTGTGCAACTGATTGTTCCTTCTGGTTACTTCAGACCATTTCTCCAGTTTGTTCAGATCATTTCGAATTTTAATCCTACCCTCCAAAGCACTTGTAACTCCTCCCAGCTTGGTATTGTCCTCAAACTTTGTAAGTGTACTCTGTATGCCATTATCTAAATCACTGATGAAGATGTTGAATAAAACTAGACCCAGAACTGATCCTTGCAGGACTCCACTCGATATGCCCTTCCAGCTTGACTGTGAACCACTGATGGGAACGGTTTTCCAACCAGTTATGCACCCACCTTGTAGTAGCTCCATCTAGATTGTATTTCCCTAGTTTGTTTATAAGAAGATCATGTGAGACAGTATCAAAAGCCTTACTAAAGTCAAGATATATCACATCTACTTCTCCCCCCCCCCATCTACATCTTTATCCTGTCAAAGAAAGCTATATTAGGTTGGTTTGACACGATTTGTTCTTGACAAATCCAAATCTGACTGTTACTTATCACCTTATTATCTTCTCTATGTTTGCAAATTGATTGCTTAATTATTTGCTCCATTATCTTTTCGGGTACTAAAGTTAAGCTGACTGGTCTGCAATTCACCGGATTGTCCTTATTTCCCTTTTTACAGAGGGGCACTATATTTGCCCTTTTCCAGTCCTCTGGAATCTCTCCCTTCTTCCAGAATTTTTCAGATAATTGCTAAAGGCTCAGATATCTCCTCAATCAGCTCCTTGAGTATTCTAGGATGTATTTCATCAGGTCCTGGTGACTTGAAGACATCTATCTTTTCTAAGTAATTTTTAACTTATTCTTTCTCTATTTTAGCCTCTGATCCTACCTTATTTTCACTGGCATTCACTATGTTACATATCCAATTGCTAACCTTTTTGGTGAAAACTAAAACAAAAAAATTAATTAAACACTTCTACCATTTCCACATCTTCTGTTAGTTATTGTTTCATCTTGACAGGAACTGATCATAGAAGTAAAAGGAACTGATCATAGAAGTAAAAATTAATGGTAACTTAGATACAAATCATGACTTGATTACATTTATAGTGTGCAAATTGAATAAAATCCAGATCAGTGATATATATACTTAATGCTTTAAAAGGGCTATTTTCAAAAAGCTGAAAACAATCTTGATCCAGATCAGCTGTCAGGAAGAATTTAATCAGAAAAAATTGTGAATGATAGTTGGAAATTGTTTAAGAATACTTTATTAGAAACCCAAGAAGCCACAATCAAGGAAGAAGGCCATACTGACTAAAAAAGTAACCTGATTTAGAGGGGAAGTGAAGGCAGCTGTTAAATAAATAAATATCTAACAAATGGAAGAAATGGGAAGTTGAGAGTTATGAATATAAATCAGAATGTATGAATTATAGAAAATTGATAGGGGAAGCAAAGGCACACAAGGAGAACTCTATGGCCAGCAGAATTAAGGAAAATAAGGAGTTTTTAAAAGTATATTAGGAACTAAAAGAATCCTAACAATGGTGTTAGTTCATTACTATGTGGAAATGGTAGCATTATCAATAGTTATACAGAAAAGGCAGAAGTGTTCAATAAATATTTTTGTTCTGTATTTGGGGAAAAAAACAGATGACATAGTCATGTCATATATGATAACACTGTCCATTCCACCAGCATCTCAGGAGAATGTTAAAAAAGTAGCTACTAAAGTTAGGCATTTTATCAGCAGGTTCTGATAACTTGTATCCAAGAGTTTTTAAAAGAGGTGGCTGAGGAGCTTGGTGGACCATTAAGGCTGATTTTTAATAAGTTTTGGAGCACTGGGAAATTTCCAGAAGACCATAAGAAAGTTAATGTTATGCCACTATTTTAAAAGGGTAAATCGGGTTACTGGTGCAATTATAGGCCTGTCAGACTGACATCGATCCCGGTCAAGATAATAGAAAGACTGAATTAAAGGAAGGTGATATAAGTAATGCCAATCAACGTGGGTTAATGGAAAATACATCCTGTCAAACTAACCTTATGTCTTTTTTTAAGTTTACAAGTTTGGTTGATGAAGCTAATAGTGTTGATGAAATATACTTAGACTTCTGTAAGGCATTTTACTTGGTAACACATGACAGTTTGATTAAAAATCTAGAATGATATAACGTTAACATGGCACACATTAAATGGATTAAAAGCTGGCTAACTGATAGGTCTTCAAATGTAATTATAAATGAGGAATAATAATCAAGTGGGTGTGTTTTCTGTGGAGTTCCATCCATGGGGATTGGTTCTTGGCCCTATGCTTTTTAAAATTTTTATCAGTGACCTGAAAGAAAATATAAAATCATCACTGATAAAGTTTGCAGATAACCCAAAAATTGGGGAAGTGGTAAATAATGAAGAATACAGATCACTGATTCACAGAGATCTGGATCGCTTGGTAAACTGAGCACAAGCAAACAATAAGCATTTTAATATGGCTAAGTGTAAATGTATACATCTGGGAACAAAGAATGTAGGTCACACTTACAGAATAGGGAACTCTCTTCTGAGAAGCAGTGACTCTGAAACGGATTTGGCAGTTGTGGTGATTAATCAGCTGAAAATGAGCTCCCAATGTGATGCTCTGGCCAAAAGAGCTACTGTGATCTTAGGTTTCAGAGTAGCAGCCGTGTTAGTCTATATCCACAAAAAGAAAAGGAGTATTTGTGGCACCTTAGAGACTAACAAATTTATTTGAGCATAAGCTTTTGTGAGCTACAGCTCACTTCATCGGATGCATACAGTGGAAATACTGTATGCATCCGATGAAGTGAGCTGTAGCTCACGAAAGCTTATGCTTGAATATATTTACTGTATGCATCCGATGAAGTGAGCTATAGCTCACGAAAGCTTATGCTCAAATAAATTTGTTAGTCTCTAAGGTGCCACAAGTACTTTTTTTCTTCTTACTGTGATCCTAGGATGCGTAAAATAAATTAATCTTGAGTAGGAATAGAGAGGTTATTTTACCTCTGTATGTGGTGCTGGTGTGACTGGTGCTGGTGTGACCGCTGTTGGAATACGATATCTAGTTCTGGTGCCACAGTTCAAGAAGAACGTTGATATATTGCAGAGGGTTCAGAGAAGAGCCACGACAAAATGGTTAAAGGATTAGAAAACCTGCCTTATAGTGATAGACTCAAACAGCTGTTCTATTTAGCTTAACAAAGAGAAAATTAAAGGATGACTTGATTACATGAGGAACAGATATGTAATAATGGGCTTTTCAATCTAGCAGAGAAAGGTATAACAGGATCTAATACCTGGAATTTGAAGCTAGACAAATTTAGACTGGAAATATGGTGTAATTTTTCGACAGCAAGGGTAATTAACCATTGGAACAATTTACCAAGGGTTATGGTACATTGTCCATCACTGGCTATTTTTAAATCAAGATTAGATGTTTTTCTAAAAGATCTGCTCTAGGAATATTTGGGGGAAGTTCTATGGCCTGTGTTATATAGGAAGTCAAACTGGATGATCACAATGGTGCCCTCTGGCCTTGGAATGTATCCGTTTATGAATCTTCCTCTGTTCTTCCTCTCTCTTTCACTCCCCCCACAACCCACAGCTTCCCAAACAACTCTTTACCTGTCCTTCTTACAAAGGGCAGTTTCTTCTCTAAATACCCACTCACCAAGTTGTTCCACTTTCTAAGTCCCACCTGAGTCTGTGTCAGTGGGAGCTGCTTGGATGCTCCGTACTTCTGAAAATCAGGCCACTTACTTAATTGCCTAAATATGGTTTTGGAAGCCAAACTTCGGACTTTTTTGAAAATTTTGGTCAGTATTGGTTAGGCACTCAAAGTCAGGAAATACCAAAGTTAAGTTTGCATGTGTAACCTTAACTGTGCCCCCTTGTACATAAGCACTGTAATGCTGTCTTTAATTACATTATAATATACACTATTAAATATTGTCATATAATACACAGGTTTCAGAGTGGTAGTCGTGTTAGTCTGTAGCAGCAAAAAAAAAATGAGGAGCACTTGTGGCTTAGAGACTAACAAATGTATTTGGGCATAAGCTTTCATGGGCTAAAACCCACTTAATTGGATGCATGCAGTGGAAAATACAATAGGAAGATATATATAAACACAGAGAAGATGAAAAAATGGGTGTTGCCATACCAACTGTAACGAGACCAATTAATTAAGGTGGGCTATTATCAGCAGGAGAAAAAAAACCTTTTGTAGTGATAATCAGGATGGCCCATTTCAAACAGTTGACAAGAAGATGTAAGTAACAGTAGGGGGAAAACAATTGGCATGGGGAAATAGTTTTTACTTTGTGCAATGACCCATCCACTCCCAGTCTTTATTCAAGCTTAATTTATAGAATCATAGAATATCAAGGTTGGAAGGGACCCCAGAAGGTCATCTAGTCCAACCCCCTGCTCGAAGCAGGACCAATTCTCAGTTAAATCATCCCAGCCAGGGCTTTGTCAAGCCTGACCTTAAAAACCTCTAAGGAAGGAGATTCTACCACCTCCCTAGGTAACGCATTCCAGTGTTTCACCACCCTCTTAGTGAAAAAGTTTTTCCTAATATCCCATCTAAACCTCCCCCACTGCATCTTGAGACCATTACTCCTCGTTCTGTCATCTGCTACCATTGAGAACAGTCTAGAGCCATCCTCTTTGGAACCCCCTTTCAGGTAGTTGAAAGCAGCTATCAAATCCCCCCTCATTCTTCTCTTCTGCAGGCTAAACAATCCCAGCTCCCTCAGCCTCTCCTCATAAGTCATGTGTTCCAGTCCCCTAATCATTTTTGTTGCCCTTCGCTGGACTCTCTCCAATTTATCCACATCCTTCTTGAAGTGTGGGGCCCAAAACTGGACACAGTACTCCAGATGAGGCCTCACCAATGTCGAATAGAGGGGAACGATCACGTCCCTCGATCTGCTCGCTATGCCCCTACTTATACATCTCAAAATGCCATTGGCCTTCTTGGCAACAAGGGCACACTGCTGACTCATATCCAGCTTCTCGTCCACTGTCAACACCTAGGTCCTTTTCCGCAGAACTGCTGCCTAGCCATTCGGTCCCTAGTCTGTAGCTGTGCATTGGGTTCTTCCGTCCTAAGTGCAGGACCCTGCACTTATCCTTATTGAACCTCATCAGATTTCTTTTGGCCCAATCCTCCAATTTGTTTAGGTCCCTCTGTATCCTATCCCTGCCCTCCAGCGTATCTACCACTCCTCCCAGTTTAGTATCATCCGCAAATTTGCTGAGAGTGCAATCCACACCATCCTCCAGATCATTTATGAAGATATTGAACAAAACCGGCCCCAGGACCGACCCTTGGGGTACTCCACTTGATACCGGCTGCCAACTAGACATGGAGCCATTGATCACTACCCGTTGAGCCCGACAATCTAGCCAGCTTTCTACCCACCTTATAGTGCATTCATCCAGCCCATACTTCCTTAACTTGCTGACAAGAATACTGTGGGAGACCGTGTCAAAAGTTTTGCTAAAGTCAAGAAACAATACATCCACTGCTTTCCCTTCATCCACAGAACCAGTAATCTCATCATAAAAGGCGATTAGATTAGTCAGGCATGACCTTCCCTTGGTGAATCCATGCTGGCTGTTCCTGATCACTTTCCTCTCATGCAAGTGCTTCAGGATTGATTCTTTGAGGACCTGCTCCATGATTTTTCCTGGGACTGAGGTGAGGCTGACTGGCCTGTAGTTCCCAGGATCCTCCTTCTTCCCTTTTTAATGGTGTCCAGTTTGCAAATTAATTCCAATTTTGCAGTTTCTCATTGGAGTCTGTTTTTGAAGGTTTTTTGCTGGAGAATTGTGACTTTTAGGTCTGAAATTGAGTGACCAGGGAGGTTGAAGTGTTCTCTGACTGGTTTTTGAATGTTATAATTCTTGATGTCTGATTTGTGTCCATTTATTCTTTTGCGTAGAGAGTGTCTGATTTGGCCAATGTACATGGCAGAGGGGCATTGCTGGCACATTATGGCATATGTCACATTAGTAGATGTGCAGGTGAACGAGCCTCTTATGGTGTGGCTGAACTGATTAGCTCCTATGATGGTGTCCCTTGAATAGATTTGTGGACAGAGTTGGCAACAGGCTTTGTTGCAAGGATAGGTTCCTGGGTTAGTGTTTTTGTTGTATGGTGTGTGGTTGCTGGTGAGTATTTGCTTCAGGTTGGGGGGCTGTCTGTAAGCGAGGACTGGCCTGTCTCCTAAGATCTGTGAGAGTGAGGGATCGTCCTTCAGGATAGGTTGTAGATCCTTGATGATGCACTGGAGAGGTTTTAGTTGGGGGATGAAGGTGACGGCTAATGGCGTTCTGTTACTTTCTTTGTTGGGCCTGTCCTGGAATAGGTGACTTCTGGGTATTCTTCTGGCTCTGTCAATCTGTCAATTCTCCAACAAAAAAACTTCAAAAACAGACTCCAATGAGAAACTGCAGAATTGGAATTAATTTGCAAACTGGACACCATTAAATTAAGCTTGAATAAAGACTGGGAGTGGAAGGGTCATTGCACAAAGTAAAAACTATTTCCCCATGCCAATTGCTTTCCCCCTACTGTTACTCACATCTTCTTGTCAACTGTTTGAAATGGGCCATCCTGATTATCACTACAAAAGGTTTTTTTTCTCCTGCTGATAATAGCCCACCTTAATTAATTGGTCTCGTTACAGTTGGTATGGCAACACCCATTTTTTCATGTTCTCTGTGTATATATAGCTTCCTACTGTATTTTCCACTACATGCATCCGATGAAGTGGGTATTAGCCCACAAAAGCTTATGCCCAAATAAATTTGTTAGTCTCTAAGGTGCCACAAGTACTCCTCGTTTTTATATAATACACAGTTTTTCTAAAAGTATGGATGGAGCTTCTTATAGAACTATGTACTACAAAATATGATTTTTTTCTTCTCAATGTATTTTTAATAGAAAATGACCTTGTGGATTCTACTTAGCATACAAAATAGCTTCATTATTCTAAAAAAGTAATCACTTCTTTGGTGTAGTAGAATCTGTATAAAACACTTAGTTATTCAACCAAGTTTGTATGTTTTTAAAGCAGAGTTAGAGCAGAAATCATGTCTACAGTCATCTTGTCTACAGATAAAGTTTATTTTTGTAGTAATGTATTGTTATTTACATTTGTGTCAAGTGCATTGGCCTTCAATTATACTTTATAAAAATAAAGAACCACGAATATCATTTTACTTAAGAAAAAATTTAGGTTCACAATAAAAGTAAATGCTGAAAGAATATTTAAACAATTAGAAGGTTACTGCAGCCTTACATGAAACCTTTTAGAAATAGTCTGTAGTTTTAAAAAATCCAATTAACATTCTTTCTGTTAGAAACAGGGGTTTTACCTATTATAAAGATACCCCCCCCCTTTTTTTTCAAGAGACAAGAAGTTCATACAAAATTCTACCATCTTCATTTTTTATAAACAGAATGAATAATAAGTAGTTGTTTACAACACTCAATAGTGCAATCTAAAGGACTAACTGATAAATTAATTGGAAACTGTGGCTCTAATACATTATTTTGGAATTTAAGCACATGAGATTGAATTGTTTCTGAAGCAGCATGCCTAATTATTGTATCTTCTACATTTATCTGTTTAAGTCATTCCCAATTTTTCGATTGTTGCCTAGAATATTGCTGCAATACCTGTTTCAATTGGTTATTCCCTTGTCGTGAATAACTTCATGAAAGGGGCTATTTAATATTTTGTTTAATTTAAGTCTGCACTATTTTACTGCAGTAACTGCACATTTTCAGTGTCCATGATAAAAAGGTGGTGATTGTTTTTCAAAATGTTGCTTTTTAAAAGGTTGAATATAAACTGATATTTTATTTGTTTTGTCAGGTCAATTATTAAAAAGTGCCTTTGTGAAGTCACTTTTACAAGAGAAGACTGCGACGCCTGAATGTGTTTTCAAAATATTATCTCTGCCAGCTAGACATTGCCCTGACCTTCTATGTCACAGAAGACACCTCAACTGTCTTGGTTTGCCAATTGCTTGATGTGAAACTAGCTTCCATATTAAAAAAGCTGAAGAAAGAATTACTGCCAGGACGTGAATAAGCTGACTACATTGCTTTTCCTGTGTAATCGATACCAGCAAGCAGCCTGCAAAGAATTAATATTATCTCAAGGAGTGCCATTGCACTGAAGTAACTTTATTTAAAACTGTTGTCAGTGATCCAATCAAGAGACTCAGATATTTTACAGCCAGAGATGCTACTGAGCATGATTTTTTTGCAGCCAAAAGTCTACAAGTGGGACATATTGATTGATGAGTGACTGCTTGCTGATAAATTGTCTTTGCTCATTCTGCTTGGTGTGTACTGGGCTCCATTAAGCAATTTATTACTTCATTGCCGATAGAAAAAAAGCACAGAGCTTCTCTCTCTCAACTATAGCTTTTGGAATTGTTGTAGATTGGCTTGGCATAATTCACTTAATAGTCATTCACAAAACCTAAATCAGTTTTTCATCATGGCTTTGAATGTTGCTCCTGTAAGAGATACAAAATGGCTGACATTAGAAGTGTGTCGACAGTTTCAGAGAGGAACTTGTTCACGCTCTGATGAGGAATGCAAATTTGCACATCCCCCCAAAAGTTGCCAGATTGAAAATGGAAGAGTTATTGCCTGCTTTGATTCCCTAAAGGTAAGGAAGAAAGTTGCATGTGTTAATGCTAATGCTAAAATACAAATAATTTACAAATACTTTACATCAAAAATATAAACAATAATTTCATCTTAACGTTCATCCATTCAAAACAATTTGTTCTAGGAGTACTGCATGTGATGCAGATTTTGTTTGTCTTAAGTTTTGTTTATGCAAGCTTTAAAAGAATTTGTGTTTGAGTGTTTTCCTGTCAGATGTAAATGTCTGTTTACACATCCAAACTGTATAAGACTGTGGAATGCACAATTATTGACATCTAATTTGTCCATTGTGTTCACATGAGTACTTTTCATGCTTTATCACTGTTCCATGTCAAATGTCTGGTTTAAAACGTAGGCCATTGTGCCATTGATAATAAAGCAAATTACAATAAATTAAAGGGTTTAATTTAGATCCACAGAAGAATAGATATGTGGACAGAGTTGGCAACAGGCTTTGTTGCAAGGATAGGTTCCTGGGTTAGTGTTTTTGTTCAACTTTAACTCGCCGTATCATGCCTACTCTAGGTATTGGCAGGTCTAAGCTGAGTCCATAGCATTACTAGTCGTATGTACTGCTGTTTCAACTGTATAGACTATGAAGTAAGTTAAGAATAGAATGGAAGCTTACAAGTACACTCTTATGAGTTAACATTAGTGGCCAATCATATTTCCTAACTTCTCATATCTTAAAACATTAGCCTTTTTAAACAAACAGACAAAGCATAAACTTACAGGACTTTTGAGACCAAAGCTTTTTATGTTTAAGTATGTATGCATATTTTTAGCATGAGAAACAACAATCAGTTTGACAGGAGGGAGAAATACAATTTGAATGATAGGCATGTTCAGGGTACTCCTAAGGTGCCAGAAGCTGGTTCAGATTTCTCTTTAATGACAGGTTGGTGCTGGAGAGGTGGCCTGTGAGAACATCTGAGGCTTTCTGGTGATGAAGACAACGGTCATTTAAAGAATAATGAAAGTGTAGAGTTTATCAAAAATGTGAGTTTGGATACAGGAAAAAATAAGTGAAATGTGGTGGGAAAGAACATTGTGGTGAGCAGGCAATGGGGGTACTTACTGTTTTCTCTGTTTTTAGTTGGCTGAGATTTTGCCAATTTTATCCATTAGCTACAGCATGAATTTACACCACTCAAAGACGGGGCTGGTGCAACACCCTGACCCATATCTGGCTGTAGTGGGAATGAAAATGATTGCAGGAAAGAGGACAAACAATTGTTGCTGCTACCACCAAAGCAAGAGATTGGCTCACTGGGCTTGCCATGAGAGGGAGGCCTGTCTAGGTTTTGTGTGACCAGGTAATTGGCTTTGTTGAGCAAGGCTGTGCAGCGTTGGATTTCCCCCATCTGAAGTCAGTTATTGTGGACTTTGACTTCACTGCAGAGCACAAGGAACTGGCTGCACCACTCTCATTCTCTGTTTTCCACTAGCTTGGGGTTACTAGTTATTTGGTGAGGTCAGCTGTTCTTCGGCAGGAGCAAGACACCTGGTTAATTTCATTTCAAACCTCTCTGCAGAAGAAGACAGCATTTCCTTGTCTGGGTCAAGCCTTCTGGGGAGGGATTTTCCCTGGCAATTCTGCGGAGATAGGTCTGAGGCTCCACGGGTCTTAAACCTGGGTGCACAGGTCTCTAAGAAACCCACATATCCTAGCCACTATCTAGCAGTTTGCTGGGCTGAGTGGCTCATGGATCCCTAGCCCCACCAGAGGCACCACCCACAGGAATCTTGATTGGAAGAGTGCTTGGACCCACCAGTTGGTCTGGATGTACTACTTAAGCCAGAAGGAGGCAACTGGGAGAGGCCCTGACTGGCTGCTACATTGCCTTCTTGCCTGAGTCCTGCTTTGCTGCTTTGTTCGTGATCCCTGCCGCTATCCTATGGCACTGACTCTGACCATTGGTTGGAGTCACTGATTCTAACTCTGACCTTTGGCCCTGGCATTCGGCCTCTGACTCTGATTCTGACCTTTGGCTCCGAATCTCAAGAAAGAGATCTTGGAGTCACTGTGGATAGTTCTCTGAAAACATCCATTCAATGTGCATTGGCAGTCAAAGAAGCAATTAGAATGTTGGGAATCATTAAGAAATGGATAGATAATAAAACAGAAAATATAATAATGTCTCTATATAAACCCACATCTAGAATACTGCATGCAGATGTGGTCGCCACATCTCAAAAAAGATATATTGGAATGGGAAGAGGTTCAGAAAATGGCAACAAAATGATTAGGGGTATGGAACGGCTGCCATATGAGGAGTGATTAATAAGACTGGGACTTTTCAGCTTGGAAAAGAGATGACTAAGGGGGGGATTTGATAGAGGTCTTTAAAATCATGACTGGTGTGAAGAAAGTAAATAAAGTGTTATTTACTCCTTCTCATAACACAAGAACTAGGGGTCACCAAATGAAATTAATAGGCAACAGGTTTAAAAGAAACAAAAGGAAGTATTTCTTCACAAAACCTGTGGAACTTTTTACCAGAGGATGTTGTGACGGGCAAGTCTATAACAGGGATCAAAAAAGAACTAAATAAGTTCATGGAGGATAGGTCCATCAGTGGCTATTACCCAGGATGGACAGGAATGGTGTCCCTATCCTCTGTTTGCCAGAAGCTGGGAATGGGTGACAGGGGATGGATCATTTGATGATTACCTGTTCTGTTCATTCCCTCTGGTACACCTGGCATTGGACACTGTTTGAAGACAGGATACTGGGGTGGATGGACATTTGGTCTGACCCAGTATGGCCATTCTTATCTGGCTTGACCCTTAGTTTTGGCATCTAGCCTCTGACTCTGGTTCTGACCTTTTGGCTCTGTTTTCTGGTACATGACTCGTGTTCTGACCACTAGGAATGACTGTCCATGTCCCAGTCCCTAAAACTAGCTGCCTCATGATCCTGGCAAGGATGCTGACCAAAGAGATGATTGTTTGGGGTTTTTTTCTGAATGGAACCAGTGTCAGTCCAAAATGCTATGGGTGGTGATTGGATGAAGGAAGGTGGTAGAGAACCTTTCCCTCCAATCCCCCAGCTCAGACCCATTGGTTACAGGAGTTGGCCTTCCTTTGAAGGGCTGCCAAGATAGTATGAGGACATAATATTTCATCCCTCGTCTTCTATCAACTCAGGTTCATTTTCTCTAGGGCTGGATGGAACATGCCATTGGAAGTCCTGGCTCACTGAAGCTGTCTGTCCTTGGCTGGATGTTTTAGTGCCAAGGAACAGAAAGTACTATCCAAATCAAACTGACACTCTTCAGAGAGTAACTTTGCACATACCAATAGACTGCAACTTAACAGTCTGACTGTGTCCTTGATTGGGGTGAAGGGAGGTGGGAGTGACTTGAACCTTTTTTTCTGGGTTTTGGGGAGTATGATAGCATCAGGAAGCGTAAAGTGCTTGGGGTTAAGCTGGGCCAGTTGGAGGAGGTGGATGGTAGTGCTGAAAAGTAAAAGTTAAACTGCAAGTGTGCTGAAGAAGACTTGGCTAAATAATGCTTTCTGGGTACTCTTTCATGGTGTGGCTACTTGGACCCATCAAGACTCCTGCAGGCAGTGGTGCCCAACCTTATTATACAGGAGGGCCATATAAACCTAAGCACAACCTTGTGTGGGCCAAACAGATTCTACACATTTTAGTTAATCACTTTTACTGATTTATGTTTTATGTTCAGCTTGTTTTGTATGTATTTAGATAGGTTATTTCTAAGTATAGTACTGTCTGTTTGCACACTTGTGTAAACTAAAATGATGTAAACATGATGACAAAACGCTAATGAATCGGCTGTTAGTATATTATGTTGAAGCAGGCCACAGGCCTTATGAAATGCTCTGCTGGGTCGTAGGTTGGGCATCCCTGCCCTAAGCCAAATGCAGCCTCTTGTATTTTCATTTTCATTTCCCCCCATCGCTGCCCAGAGTATTCTCTCCAGCCTCTGCTTAGTCAGCTTATTCTTATTTTTTTTTGGTGCAGAGTCCTCCATTTCTTTATTTTCCAGCCTCTTCCACAGAATAGACTGTCCCCAAAGAAGAAAGTTTCCTTTTCCATGGTAAGTGCCACCAACAAATATCTGGGCTTGTGTACATGCAGGATCGTGCTGATTTAACTAAAGGTGTGATTTAAAAAGGACTGTTAAAACTGGTGTGTGGACTCTCTTCAACCAATGTAAACCTGGTTTACTTTGATTTATCTTAAGTTGATTAGGAACAGGTATAAACTAAATCAAAATAAGCTACCCTTAAACTGACGTGAGTGTGTCTAAACAGGGTTTTGCACTGGTTTAAGTAAATGTTTAAAAACTGGTTTAAGTTGAACTTATGCAATTTCAGTGCGTAGACAAAGCCTTGGTCTCTTTTGTGAACAGTTTCTACCTGACTGGCTGCTGCAGCATTACTGCTGAGAGCATATGAGGCACCCACTTCAAGTGCCAGAGAGCTGTCAGATTTTAAAACTTTGGGCACTGTGACAAAGTTCCTCCTCTACCTAGGTGGGTCTTGCGCTTATTGGTGGATTTGCTCGCCTTGGAGCTTCACGGCAGCCCTCCGTTTGGCCATTTTTGTGAACCCACAGTCCAGGTCGACTCCTCCTGTGTCTGACCAGGAGTTGGGAGGTTTGGGGGAAACCCGGGCCTGCCCTCTACTCTGGGTTCTAGCCCTCCAGGGCCCTGTGGAACGCAGCTGTCTAGAGTGCCTCCTGGAACAGCTGTGCGACAGCTACAACTCCTTGGGCTACTTCCCCATGGCCTCCTCTCAACAGCTTCTTTATCCTCACCGTAGGACCTTCCTCCTGGTGTCTGATAATGCTTGTACACCTCAGTCCTCCAACAGTATATGTTCTCACTCTCAGCTCCTAGCACCTCTTGCTCCCAGCTCCTCACATGCACCACAAACTGAAGTGAGCTGCTTTTTAAACCCAGGTGCCCTGATTAGCCTTCCTTAATTGATTCTAGCAGCTTCTTGATTGGCTGCAGGTGTTCTAATCAGCCTGTCTTAATTGTCTCCAGAAGGTTCCTGATTGTTCTGGAACTTTCCCTGTTACCTTATCCAGGGAAAAGGGACCTACTTAACCTGGGGCTAATATATCTGCCTTCTATTACTCTCCTATAGCCATCTGGCCCAACCCTGTCACAGCACCTTAATTTGACTTAGATGTTAATTATCCATTATGTGTGGTAATGTGACAAGCTGGTGATGTGCGAGCTATAGCCAAGATTGAAAGACATGACTGATGAATTTAGGTGCCCCCATTTTTGAGTGAGCAACCAGAGACACTTTGAAGGGGCCTTTATTTTTCAGAGGATAGGTCGTCAGCACTTTCTGAAAATAGCCTTAAAGATGTCTCAAGTCAGACACTTGAAAATTGAGATGCACGGAGTCAGCTGTTGCTTTTGAAAACCTTTAGCCAATCAGGCACTGATGTTGAGCAATCACCCTATCAGCAGAGTATATGTAAGCAGACTGCCAAGTGTCACACATCTCGCATGGCAGTCATGAAATTGGCAGGCCTCTCAGACCTGCCTGCATCTCAGTTGTTCACCCTCACACATCTGGCTGAGACATCAGGCATTTATCTGCAGTTCCCCCTTCTTGCTGCCAGAGTCTGCTGTGGAGACTGCTGAGCAAACACTCTGGCATGTCCTCCCTTGCTGCTCCCTCAGCTAAACTGGGGCTAGAAAGGAGCAGCCAAGAAGTGGCAGTGACTGGAGGGAAAGTAGGGTTGCCAACCCTCCAGAATTGGCCTGGAGTTTCCCGGAATTGGCATTGATCTCCTGGTGACTATTGAAAGTAATTGAGGATATTTTAAGAAAATGAAATTACGTCATACGGGGGGGGGGACTCCCGGAATAGCTTCAGTAAGAGTTAGTAACCCTAACTAGCGGGCTGTACATGGTGACGGGGGGAGGGATAGCTCAGTGGTTTGAGCATTGGCCTGCTAAACCCAGGGTTGTGAGTTCAATCCTTGAGGGGGCCATTTAGGGATCTGGGGCAAAAATTGGGGATTGGTCTTGCTTTGAGCAGGGGGTTGGACTAGATAACCTCCTGAGGTCCCTTCCACCCCTGATATTCTATGACTCTATGACAGCAGTGCAAGGGGAGGAGCCCACTGCCAGCCCCATGCTTCTTTCCCACCTCAGTCAACTACCAGGCTGTCCCCGGGAGCCCTAGCATCCTCTGCCTCTCAGTAGATCCCTGAAATCCAGCACCTCCTGCCCCAGGAATCATCAGAAGTGCTAGCACTGTAGGAACCCTGTACTTCCAGGAGCCTCAGCAGCCACCCACCCAGTTATTCCCAGCTTCCTCTCCTACTCCCAACCCAGCAAGATTCCCAGATAACCTCAAGGACCTGTCTGCCCCAGCCGGAGTCAGCAAGGATTGTGCAACTCCATGTCCTACACCTGCTACTGCTGGGGACAGGGACTGTTACCATATGCTTCAGTTTATGGCTATATGAAAATTATTTGCAGATATGCAAAATACCTCATTACATTTGCATAAAGGTCATATGAAGGAGCACAGAACTTGGCAGCTCTGCATCAGGTTACATGCATTGTGGGCCTCCTGCATGCCCGGTTGCTTAGCATTCCTTAGCATTTGTTGCTGCACCAGCCAGGGCTTCCTTAATTTTGCTACAACAAATATGTGGGAACAGTGTAGGCAAAAATCAATCAGATTCTCTGACTCATTTCACTACTAGCTTTTTGAACACCTGATCAATTGCCTGCTGCTCACTCCTCCCCCACACTCCCTGCCTCCTCAGGTCACTCATTGTTCCTACAGGCTTGCTCTCTCCATCTCTTCGCTCCAGCCTTACTTTTCCAACAGGCACTCTCTCCCCCTTTCTCTTGGCCTGTGGGGGTGTGTGTCTGCCTGGGCTGTCAAGCAGCAGCCCTTCTACTTTAACTGCTACTAACAAAGCTATGTGTTTTGAGGATGTGTCATCAATGCAAAAAAAAAAAAAAAAGCTATCCTGATGTAAAAGCTCAATGGAGACAAGACACAGGTTGTTCTTACCCAGGTAGTTAGTTGAGGTCATCCAGAGGTTGAGGAATATGGGATTGACTTTCCCTAGCTACAGCAAGGTAAAATCTATCTGTGCCTTGTCTCCACTAGGATATTTTAGTGAATTAGTGATCTCAGCGTAAAAACATAGCCCTTGTTTTTAAAGGAAGCAGTGTGTAGTGGAAAGCCATTCCAGAAAGAGGAAAAGGATTTTTTAATTGGCTTGAAGGCTCTGGGATGCAGCACTGAAGACCCCAGGCTGTTAGGTGCCAGTAACAGAGCAGGAATTCAAGGAGAAGTACAGTTTATATTTTACTCTTGGCTTCCATGCGTCTGCTGACCAGTGGTGTCAAGTGCCATACGGAATAGATTCATGCATGGTCACATGCAAAAATGGAAAACAAGGGAAAAGCCCTCATCCTCTTTCCTTGTCCAGCTCTCAAAATGGGCATTGTTCCACAGTTAACCTAGGTACAGCAAGGCAAAGTGAGCAGAGTTAAAAAATGTTAGCAAACCCTCAAAAGGTAATTGGCCCCCATGCAAGATTGTCTTAGGAGGCTTTCAGTCTGGCACATTGCTAAAGCAGTGTGGGATGAGGGAACAGAGAGGACAATAGGAAAAAAGTGGTGAACAGAAATGCTACAGAGAGGAGTGCACTGCAGGGATTTATTTTAAAATTTCATTAATTCTAGGTCTGATCTTCCAGTCATTGGGAGTAAGACTAATTTCTCATACACCTTTTTCTAGAGCACTGAAGAAGTTTGTAGGGGACCCCTGCCAGTTATATGGAACAGCCCCTCTCTAAATTGTAAATAATTTCTGCATGTAACATTTGCTTAAATCCAGGGCAAACTTCCCAGGGTACCTACTACAATAGTACATAGCTGAACATGAGTGTGAGGAGAAATTTCTGCAGAGTTGTGGCTGGCAGTTGATTTGCATGGGTGTTCTTGGCAGCTTTAGTGCAGGGAGTGAGAAGGAAATTGTGTGAGGGCTGCCCTATGTTTCTCCATCGTCTTCCAAGAACCTCTTCCCAGTGATACCAACTTGCATGAATTAAGAACAACATCAAATATTGTGAGATTTATGGCAAAGCCTCTGCCCCTAAATTCACGTGATTACGCGAAAATCTCAGCTTTCATTAAAAAACAAAATTAGCTCCTGGCCCTCATGGTTGTAGAGAAAAGCTTGAAAATGTGAACCATTAAGATTGAAAAACCAGAAAGCAAATAAAAAGTCCCAGAATGTCTTTATTTTTGATCCAATGAGATTTTAAATAAAATCTCATGATATTTGGAGAGCCTGACTCATTTAGTTTAAATGTTTGGGCTTGCCAATACTGCTTCGGTTACACTCTTTCCGGGAAACCTGGAAGGCAGAAAGCATGCATGATAGTTCACAACAACAAAACTGTACTCTATGATAAGCATGATGGGGCAGAGAGGCCTAGTATATAGCTCATCTGGGAGACAAATAAGTGTGTCCATAGTGAGGGGAAATTTTTTTTTTTTAAATTCCAGCCCAATGAAACTTATCTCCAAATCCATCCCTAACTTTGCAGTATTTTAGTTGCAAATTATTATTATTTGTTACAGTAGCACTGAGTCCCCCGTCAGAATCTGGGCCTTGCTGTCCTCTATACAAAATAGGGTGCTCACTGCCTCATAGAATGTACAATGTAAATTAATAACCAGCTTGTTAATAAGCGCTGCCCAGCAGCTTTGTTAAGGCTCCTGATTCTGTTGCAGAAGGACAAAAAAGGTCACACTAACAGACTCTGAGAGGACAGGTGAATGGATACCACACAGGAGCACTTTGGAAAATCCTTGTACTGTGCACACTGGAAAACCCCTAAGCAGTCAGCCTTTGCCTGCTCATCAAACTGGCTTTTCAAATGAGAGATGTGCCTGTTTTGTTTACTTATTACATCTACAGCTGTAAATGTGCATACATCTGGGCTGATAAAATCCGACTTAGGCTACCGCTTAGGAGGATTTGAAAATTCTGGTCACGTGTCTAAAATCAGGCATCCCAAATTAGAGGCCACCTTTGAAAGTTTAGCCATATATAATTTTCTCAGGGTCCTGCCAAAGATGTGCGATAAAGCCTAACAAAGCCCTCAAATCTCCTGGCCTATCCTTTAATCATAAGATTATCCTACAAAGAGTTGTGTACCGTAACTCAAGAAAATTCTTTTTTGATATAGTAATACCTAAAGGTCAAATAGAAGTTAGCCTGTGTCTTTGGGATTGAGTTACATGTAATAAGGGATGACCTGTCAAAGTTCAGAGATGACTCTAACATCATTAGAGGAAACAAGCTTATCCATTATACAAGCTACATGTTAACGTGGGGGTGGGGGAGAGAAGAGGGAGGATTCTTTCCAGATAACATAATTCACATAGAATTTGTAGCAAAATCTTCGTACAGGTTCTGTCAGGCAGTTATAGTTTAAACTTCCATTCTATTTGTTGTTCTTCGGATGTACAGTTTAATTCTGTGATGTGGCTTAATTCTGAAAACTGACTGTGTAAATCGTCTCATATTACCCTTTGTATATTCAAAGTCAGATCGTCTCCCTTCAATGATAAAAAAAAAGATTTTACATTCTTTAATGCTAATAGCTGTGCTGCTTCTACAGAACTAAGAGTGGGTATATCTACACTGCAACCAGACACCTATGGCTGATGCATGCCAGCTGACGCCGGGTTGTGGGGCTTGGGCTGTGGGGCTGTGTCATTGCTGTGTAGACTTCTGGGCATGGACTGGAGCCTGGGCTCTAGGACCCTGCAAGGTGGGAGGGTCCCAGAGCCTCTGCTACAGCCCGAGCCTGGAAGTCTACACAGCAATGAAACAGCCCCGCAACGTGAGCCCAAGTCAGCTGGCAGAGACCAACTGTGGGTGTCTAGTTGCAGTGTAGACATACCTGCTATGTCTTAATTGAGGGGTTAACTTGGGTTATATCTGCACTTGAATTAACTCCTCTCAAGTTAGCCTAGTTTGAGTGAGAGCAACCATGCTGCGAAATAGGACACGACTGGCACAGAGTGCTTGTATTAGTAGCAGAGCGTGGTTGCGTTAGCTGAGGAATTGTGTTCACTCAAGCTATAGCCTTTACCTTCTGATGAGCCTGCCAACTTCAGTTAAAACCACCAACATGCTCAAATGAAGGGGTTTTGTGTGTGGATGAGATTTGCGTTAACTCTGCAGTGAAGACAAACCTTGAGTAAAGGGTGCATATTCCTTCTTGTGCATCATCAAAAGAACTGCTTACTTAGTTCCAATCCGTGAAAGCTGTGAACACGTGGTTGGCAAGAGGAATTGCACAGGTACAGTTGAACTAATTTAACATGTAGAATCTTAATTACTGGTAAGGAGCATGAAGGAAAATCCAGTTTCTCTGTCAGAGACCACACTGAGTTTGAAAGACTGGCAGACAAATAACAGTCTTGAAAACCGAGTACAATTCATATGGAAATTATTGAGACACGGTAAACATGGAACTCCTTGATATTTTTACAATTACTTTTCGGAGCAGAACAGCACTTTAAAATAGACGCACATTGTGTTTAATCTGATCTGACACTTCTCTCTGTGTGTGATAGGGTGTACAAATCCCATGATGGGAAGGAGGAAGGTTAAAGAGTTGTTCTGGGCCCAGCCGCCCTGCCCCACTGCACCTGCAAGGTCTGCATGGGTTGGGAGAGGAGCTTAAAAAGGGGAGCAGCTAGCTCAGTGGCAGACCGACAGTGGAGATAAGCTGATCTGCACTCTGAACTCCTGGGATGGAGCTTATGCTGCCTGAAGCCTGGCAATAGTGACCTGACCAAGACTATGAAGAAGGGACCTGTGAGTCTCTGAAGGTCAGAGACTTTATCTTTGTGTTTAGTTCTTTACCTTGGGGACTGGTAGGAAGTGATCCAGGGAGGCAACTGCACAAGCACCCCAGAGTGTAAGACTTAGCTGCCCACCATTGGGCCCTGTAGTGGAGACCAATGGGGATGGTGGGCTCCGGCTCCCCTACCAACTCCTAAAGAGGGACAACTACAGAGGCCTTATCACTGATCCAGGGAATCAAGTTGGGCAGTACAGACCCCGAAGATAGACGGGTCAGAGCTATGAGATATTGACCTAAGAAGGGGGAGCCCTGAGGTCTCCGACTTAATCCTGAAAGTTCTCCCTTTGTTGGACTCTTCATGCATGCCCTGAAAGGTACAGACTTGAATATGTGACCTGCCTAGAGGGCAGAGTCACTGATAGGACAAACCACTGTATGGTGGAGTGCTAGTAAGGAAGTGGGACAGCTGAGAAGAAGACAACCTGCCACACCTCCACTCAACCACTCAGCAGCACTGATGGTGAGTGTCCCACTTCAGAGTGAGATGATACCACCCGTCGTCAAAACTGGAGGTGTATAACTGTGATGCGCCTCTCCTTAATTCTGGAAGAAGATGGAGAATATGTGTATTAATTGCCAAAGGTGATTGTCTGAGAGAAGATGTGGGTTACAGAATTAACCCTCAAGACGTTGCCATACTACAGCCTATGGGTTGCCTGGGCATAGGACAAGGTGGCAAGAGCAGTTTCAGTCTTGTCATTTTTTTATTTTATTTTTACTGTTCACTATTAACAATACCAAGAGCTAATCATGATTCTTCTTCAGCTCAGGTGGTAGTGTGTGATCTAGGGCAAGTCACTTAAAAAAAATGTAAAAGCCCTCTGTGCCTCAGTTTCCCCATCTGTAAAATGAAGAAACAACTTCCCTTCCTCCCAGGGACGTTCTGGTGATAAATTAATTAGTCTGTGTAAAGTGCTCAGATATACAGTGATACAGGCCACAGAAATAACTAGATAGAAATACAAACCACCTTTCAAAACCATGATCTACATTAGTGTCATTGCAGAAGTTAGGGAAGGAGAGGAGAAATTTCCAACCAAAAAGCATTGCCATTAATATGGATTTCCAACTTTAACTGCACTTTAGTGAAGATTTTTTAACTGGAAATTAATTGTTAATGTGGTCTACACACCTGCCAAATCAAGAACTTTGCAAGTTAAAAATTATGCTCTGCGAATAAGAAGTAAACATTTGGAATGACTTCATATTTGTCTGCACGTATTCAGTGAATAGTTGAGTACACATCTTCTGTATTGAATGCATTCAAATGTATACACAATTGGTGTTTAATGCAAGAACATTAAAATATGAGTTAGTCAATTTTTTTATAAAGGAAATGAGAGCAAGTCAATTAATGTATATTGAAAATAAAATTACAGAAATTCATTAAGTGTTATTTATTGGATGTCTCAGAAATACAGGCTACCTTACAGATTCATCTTGTGTACTGCCTTGCCTGCTTACTTTATAGTATGTCAAATATAATATTTAAATATTTGCAGAAGTGCAAGCACTTGATTTATGTGTGCACCAACGTGGTGTGTATGTGTACACCCCTTGATGTATGCACACATATGTAGGTATGGTATTTTTGTAAGCAAATTAAAGTTTGTATGTATGCAGAGGATTTTGCTCTGTGCACTTCACATACATGCTCTCTTGAAATTCTGGCCTACAGTGGAGTCCACTGTAAATCCATGGATTCGTAAATTAGTGGCAAAATTATTGACTTCAGTGAGAGCAGGGTTAGGCAGTTTGTAGGATTAGGCACTGGTTTATATTACACAGAAACACACTGAAAGACTTTTTTTTTTTAAATTGAATCCTATGGCTATGATCAGTTTTTTAAAAATTGGAATTATTAAAAGAACTTATCTTAATATGGTACAGCTGTCATTGAGAATTATATTTTAGACTTAGCAATTTTAGTCATGTCCCCTCTACTTTGAATTTTTTGGGTTTGTTTGTGTTAGTTTCATCCTTCACCTCTGAAAATGGGGATTTATTTTACTGATTGATAGGCTGGTGCTTATCTTAAATTCTTTTGCTATAAAAATTTTCATTAGAAAATGTTCTATAGGGTTATTCTAGTTCTGTTTAAAAAAACAACAAGGAATCTGGTGGCACCTTAAAGACTAACATTTATTTGGGCATAAGCTTTTGTGGGTAAAAATCCCACTTCTTCAGGTGAATCGTGGATTTTTTACCCAGAAAAGCTTATGCCCAAATAAATCTGTTAGCCTTTAAGGTGCCACCGAACACCTTGTTGTTTTGTGGACACAGACTAACACGGCTACCCCCGATACTTGACACCATGCAACAGTCTAGTTCTGTTTGCTCTTCCTAATTAAAAAAAATACTCTTATCACTGTATCTGTGATCTCTCCAACCCCTCCCCCACAAAACTGAATAAACTCATGATATCCTTTAGTTTGGGTTTATGTCTTATATAATATCATGTTGTCTGGTGTTTAGACAACAGTAGCACCGAGTTTTCTTTTGCATTGTACGTCCGATGCGTGCAATTCTGAGAAAATATTGTTGCATTATAAGATGTAACCTGACAGTTTGTATTAATTACTTCAAAATGAAGTTATGTCCATGTTCGAGTACAGGCTGAAAATTCCCCTAAGGCTTTAACCTAAACTGGGTAAACCTAATATGACAAGTTTCTTTATAGGTAAAGCTTAAGGTTGGACTTTTGTCAAAGCTGTTGTGGAGTCCATACTTATCATGGATTTTTTGTTTCAAATTCCGACTTTTGATATTTAGAATGTGTGCGCTTGTGGGTGAATTTGTTGGAAAATGTAGAGCAAACTTCAGTGATGGCAAGTGCAAAACTGAAAAAATATTCTACTTTGGAAAGAAACCACATACAAATGGCACCTTCTTACTCAGCAGATCTCTTCTCTGGCAAATCCACAGTCAACTAAGTATGGGAGAATGAGTTCTTTCTAATCAGGCTTACGCATTATCAACAGAATTGTCAGTTAAATTCCAGCTGCAGGATCAAGCTCTGCCCCTAGCTACATCTGTGAAGAACAGGGCAGAAAACACAACCAGATTTTTAGATTCTAGGTTGAGTTTGCAGGCAAAGTCTCTTCTATTGTAAACTGAAGAAATTTTATCTAGAAGTCACTGAGAGCAATAAAGCTGTCCCCACACATCCAAATATCCTGTGTAGTCGCTGTTCAGAGTACAGATGCACATTAAGCTCCAGGCTGCATGGTAGACAAATGAACAACAAGAATTCATCAACAACATAGCCACACAAAGGGCCACTAGAATTAGGGAGAATCTGAATCCCCCAAGAGTTAATGTGGGACCATCGCTGTACAGTTAAATAAATAACTTGGCAAGCCAGACTGGGTTTACAGAATTCTGCTATGAGAACATCTAAAAGGAAAAGATTTGGCTTTCTCGTTCTCTGACCATCTTGAGAAAATAGCAGATTCTAAATGGGCTGCTCCAGCACACAAGAAATCTATAACCACATTTGTCACAAACTGTGTGTATGAAAAATTAGCTGGGATCACTAAAGTATACTTTATTTCTTGCTTTGATGGAGTATTCACCCCATACTACCCTGGAAGGGGTTAACACGGCACAGGAGGGGTTAAGTAACCTGAGGGAGGTCATTCTTGAGGGAGAGTTTTGGTTTGATAGAAAGCATTGATTGAGGCTGGAGCCCATCTAGACAAAAGCAGGCGGGCCTGGTATAAAGTCAGGAAGTTTGCAGCAGAAAAGGCCTGCAGGATGGCAGTCTGCTGTCATTCTTTAGACTCAGCAAGGGAAAGGAGGAAGTGTAGGGGGAGAATAAAAGCCCTTGGATCTTGGCCCTGAAAGAAGGTTTTCCCTAGAGGTTGGCGGAGTAGAAGCCTGGTAGAAAAAGCCTGATAGGAAAAGGTTTGTGGAAATGACAGAAGGTTTGGGATGACGCGGACCTTGGCTGCTGATTTGAGGGTCCCTGAGCTGGAACTAGGTTCCCCTACCAGCCACTGAGGGAGTGGCATAGTCTTGGATTGAAGGACTGCTCGGAATGATGCCTGGTCAGCCAGTCCAGTGAGGGAAAAGTAAACTGACTGACTGGAAGGCCAAGCCATGAAGAGGGAGCACCCTTAGTCATGAAGAGAGAGCACCCCAAGTTCTGGAAAGCAAGAAGGGCTTGGGATGAACGAGTGACAGAAGGGGGCGCTAAATCAGACGAGAGTTGATCCCCAGACCCAGCCACAGGAGCATGCCCGCAACAATGAGTGTACTCCATTACACCTGAGATAAGAAAAGTTCTTCCAGCTGACACCCTTGAAGATCTCAAGTGAAATCCCGGTCCCATTAAAGTCAACTGGAGTTTTGCCATTGATTTCTTAGAATCACAGGGTTAGAAGGGAATGTAAGGGTCGTCTAGTCTAACCCCTTGCCAAGACGCAGTATTTGTTGTGTCTAAACCATCCAAGACAACAGCTATCCAACCTCTTTTTGAAAACCTCCAGTGAAGGAGGTTCCACAACCTCCCTAGGCAGTTAGTTCCATTGACCTACTGTTCTTACAGTTAGGAAGTTTTTCCTGAGATTTATCTAAATCTACTGTGCTGTAGTTTGACCGCATTGCCTCTTGTCCTGTGTGTAGCAAGAGAGAACAAATTTTCTCCATCTTTATATGGCAGCCTTTCAAGTATTTGAAGACCACTATCATATCCCCCACTTAATCTCCTCTTTTTCAAACTAAACATACCTAGTTCCTTCAGCCTTTGCTCATAGGGCTTGCATTCCATCCCTTTGATCATCTTTGTCACTCGCTTCTGGATCCTTTCCAGTTTCTCTACACCCTTTCTGTACATTGGTGACCAAAACTGGACACAGTATTCCAGCTCAGGCCTAACCAGTGCTGAGTAAAGCAGTACGATTACCTCCTGTGACCTGCATGCTATGCCTTTGTTAATGCAACTTAAAATTGCATTTGCTTTGTTTGCAACCCAGCATTGCATTATTGACCCACGTTAATGTTGTGATCCCCTACAACTCCCAGATCCTTCTGAGCAGTGCTGCTGCCAAGCCATTTCTCCCCCATTCTATATTTGTGCATTTGTTTTTTCTTTCCTAAGTGTAGCACCTTACATTTCTCTTTGTTGAATTTCATTTTGTTGTCTATAGCACAGTTCTCCAATTTATCAAGGTCCCTTTGAATTTTAGCTCTATCTTCCAAAGTACTGGCAACCCCCCTTTTGCTTTGTGTTATCTGCACGTTTGATCAGTATGCTCTCTACACCTACATCCAGGTCATTAATAAAGATGTTAAATAACACTTGACCCAGAACAGGTCCCCATAGAACCTCACTTAAGACTTCCCTTTAATCTGACATCATTCCATTAATAGTTACTCTTTGTTTGCAGTTGTTTAACCAATTATGTATCCACTTAATGTTAGTTCCACCGAGGCAACATTTCTCCAGCTTGCTTTTCAGAATGTCATGTGAGACTGTGTCAAACGCCTTGCTAAAATCTGGATATATTATATCCACCTCATTCGCCCTATTCACCAAACCAGTTACCTTGTCAAAAAAGGAAATCAACCACGTCAAGGGAAGTGATTATTCCCCTCTATTCGGCACTGGTGAGGCCACACCTGGAGTATTCCATCCAGTTTTGGTCCTCCCACTACAGAGGGGATGTGGACAAATTGGAGAGAGTCCAGCCGAGGGCCACGAAAATGATGCAGAAGAGAAGAGTGAGGGGGGATTTGATAGCAGCCTTCAACTACCTGAAGGGGGATTCCAAAGAGGTTGGAGCTCGGCTGTTCTCAGTGGTGGCAGATGACAGAATAAGAAGCAATGGTCTCTAGTGGCAGTGGGGGAGGTCTAGGTTGGATATTAGGAAACACTATTTCACTAGGAGGGTGGTGAAGCACTGGAATATTTATGACGCGATAACTGCTCTGAGGATGAAGGGAAAGCAATGGACGTGTTGTTCCTTGACTTTAGCAAAGCTTTTGACACGGTCTCCCACAGTATTCTTGCCAGCAAGTTAAAGAAGTACGGGCTGGATGAATGGACTATAAGGTGGATAGAACGTTGGCTAGATTGTTGGGCTCAACGGGTAGTGATCAATGGCTCCATGTTTAGTTGGCAGCCAGTATCAAGTGGAGTGCCCCAAGGGTCAGTCCTGGGGCCGGTTTTGTTCAATATCTTCATAAATGATCTGGAGGTGTGGATTGCACCCTCAGCAAGTTTGCAGATGACACTAAACTGGGAGGAGTGGTAGATACGCTGGAGGGCAGGGTTAGGATACAGAGGGACCTAGACAAATTGGAGGATTGGGCCAAAAGAAATCTGATGAGGTTCAAGAAGGACAAGTGCAGAGTCCTGCACTTAGGACGGAAGAATCCAATGCACCGCTACAGACTAGGGACCGAATGGCTCGGCAGCAGTTTTGCAGAAAAGGACCTAGGGGTTACAGTGGACGAGAAGTTGGATCTGAGTCAACAGTGTGCCCTTGTTGCCAAGAAGGCCAATGGCATTTTGGGCTGTATAAGTAGGGGCATTGCCAGCAGATCGAGGGACGTGATCGTTCCTCTCTATTCGACATTGGTGAGGCCTCACCTGGAGTACTGTGTCCAGTTTTGGGCCCCACACTACAAGAAGGATGTGGAAAAATTGGAAAGAGTCCAGCGGAGGGCAACAAAAATGATTAGGGGACTGGAACACATGACTTATGAGGAGAGGCTGAGGGAACTGGGGATGTTTAGTCTTCAGAAGAGAAGAATGAGGGGGGATTTGATAGCTGCTTTCAACTACCTGAAAGGGGGTTCCAAAGAGGATGGCTCTAGACTGTTCTCAGTGGTAGCAGATGACAGAACGAGGAGTAATGGTCTCAAGTTGCAGTGGGGGAGATTTAGGTTGGATATTAGGAAAAAATTTTTCACGAGGAGGGTGGTGAAACACTGGAATGCGTTACCTAGGGAGGTGGTGGAATCTCCTTCGCTAGAAGTTTTTAAGGTCAGGCTTGACAAAGCCCTGGCTGGGATGATTTAGTTGGGGATTGGTCCTGCTTTGAGCAGGGGGTTGGACTAGATGACCTCCTGAGGTCCCTTCCAACCCTAATATTCTATGATTCTGTGGAATGGGTTATCTAGGGAGGTGGTTGAATCTCCCTCCTTAGCGGTTTTTAAGGACCAGCTTGGAAAAGCCTTGGCTGGGATGATTTAGTTGGTGTTGGTCCTGCTTTGAGCAGGGGTTTGGACTAGATGACCTCCTGAAGTCTCTTCCAACCCTAATATTCTATGATTTGTTCTTAGTAAATCCATGCTGGCTGCTAGTGATCACCCCTTCATCCTCCAGGTATTTGCAAATTGAATTTTATACATTGCTCTAGTAGCTCCCTTGGTATCAAGGTCAGGCTGACTGGTCTATAGTTCCCCAACTCCTCATTTTCCCTCTTTTTAAAGATGGGCACTGTGACACCCTGACATCCCAATATTCACCACTGTCATGTAATTTGGATATGTTTTGTACAAAGTATGTGTTGTGAGGTATCATTCTAAAAGTCTTCATCTGCTAGATATCAATATCTCGTTGAATTGTATGGGGTATCGTGGTATATGATGTTATGAAGTTTGGCTATGTATGTGTTACTGAAACATGTAGCGAGGTTGAAAACACCCACAAGCAGCCTTTCAGATACAACAGTAAAAAGGCCAAACAACGTTAATGGCTTATTGAGGAAATGCGCACAAGCACAAGGATTACCCCATGAACTGTGTACAAGAGAAACCTCTGAGAGATAGCACTACACGATGGGAACTGTTTGACCCAAGTCACAGCAAAAGAGCTTTCCAGCAAGTGGGAAGTAGATATAAAAGGGGGGTACCTCACTCTCATGGGGGTACCTCTCTCTCTCTCTCTGCAACGGCACAGCTTGAAACAACTGAGGGGCAAAGACTGAACTGTGGGAAGTGATGGTCCCAGGCTAGAAGGATTTTTAGTCTGCGTATGAAAACGTTGGAAAGCCAAGGTAACTTGTGCCTTAAGAATCTGCCAGCCTGTTTATCACTCAGGCTGAGAATTTGCTAATTTCTATCCTATATATCTAGTGTGTTAAGGTCAGTTTTGCATTTTTTGTTTATTTACTAAGGTAATCTGCTTTGATCTATTTGCTATCACTTATAATCACTTAAAATCTATCTATGGTAGTTAATAAACTTGTTTCTGTTTTCTCTAAAACCAGTTTATGGAATTCATAACTGGGGGGCAAAAAGCTGTGCAACTCTCTCTCAACATTGAGGGAGAGGGTGAATTTTATGAGCTTACGCTGTACGGTTTTCTGTGCAGTGCAAGACTGTATAATTTTGGCTTTACACTCTGGGATTGGAGGGGGGGCGCTTGAGTAACTGGGCAGTACCTTAGCTGAGCCTTCCCAGAGCTGATCTCAGTGTCTGTGTGTTTCTGCAGCTGGGGGTGTCCCTACCTGTATGTGTGCTGGTAAAATGCAACCTGAAGCCTGGGGACGGGCTTGACAGGCTGCATAGCTGTACAGTGTTAAGGGAACCCAGGCTGCTGGGTCAGGTGGGTGCAATGGTACTCCAGTACATCAGGTGGCATTCCTGGAGTGGGGGGCAACCGGTCACAGGCACTACATTAGCCCTTCTCCAGTCTTCTGGGAGATCTCCTGTCTTCATGAGTTTGTAAGCATTACTGCCAGTTGCTCTGAGATTTCTTCAGCTAATTCTTTCAGCATGCTGGGGTGAATATTATCAAACTCCGTTGACTTTAATTCATTCAGATAAATTGGAAAATCCCTGATGTGTTCTTTACTTTTCCTGATCTGCATCCCTTCCCATTTATTGTTTGATAACTTCGCTGGTCGTCCAATCACGTTTGTCACGCTGCCTGAAGTGGGTCACAACTGAGAGCACCAATCTCTGCTCAGATTGTCAGATAATAGGGCAGATACCCCAAACTAGTGGTATATTCTATAATTAGATTTCACCAAGCCAGTAACAAAAGTGCACTTCTGGATTCTATGCTAGCCTCACCATGAAGTCACAGGCAATCCCTTTAGCACTCCATGCATACACACTGGACTTTATAATGAAAGGTTATTAAAACCAAAAACCATCACATGTTAGGTTACTTCTGCGTCAAAATATATTCCAGATTTCACCAAAGAGAACACTGACAGCCAATTACTTTCGTAAACTAACTAAAGATGTATTAGCTAAGAAAAGGAAATGAGAGTTATTCAGAGGTTAAAGCAGATAAAATACGTTACAGGTGAATCAGGTTTGTAGTCAATGCAGAAATGTAATGTCTGCTAGTTTTCCATAAGCTCTTCAGCCATTTGGGGATCTCTGTCTTGCATCTGGAGCCCCCCTGTCAGTGTTCAGATTAATCAGAGATGAAGGATTGTTTCCAGGACACACTTTTATAGCTGTCTTCCCCAAAAGGCAGCCAGGCAAATACTTGCACTCACAGCAGGGGCTCTTCTTTTGATGAAGAATGCATTTTGGGTCTTTGACTTTGGGGCACCACATCAAGGACAACTTGCTTTTAAATTATCATTCTACTTCCTGTACACAAATAATTCAGTTACAGTGCTATAAATATGCAATTGCCTGCCCTTACATTCTAATAGGGAAAGATATTTGAAAACAATTCAGATAACATTCATTAGTTTTCAGGAAGTCTACACATCAAGCAAATTGCTAATACAAACCTCTGGATCTAGGGTTAATTAAGCATAAGGTACACATATATAAAGTAAATTAAGAGGTTACAAATACGTGAAGACAACAGTACTAACATTTCTTTGACCTATCTTAACAGACAAGTGAATTGGCTTGATCCATTACAATGCCCCTTGGCATTTTTTTTTATTCCTGTTAGGGCAAGTGAATGGGTCTATTAGCCCACTTAACAGCTCTTTGATACCCACACACAAGTGAATTGGCACCCCTAACACTTCTTTGAGGTTATGACCTGAGCTACCTACTCAGCACAACAATATTGTTTTGTGTGTGAAGACTGAAGAGAAGTAGGCATTAAGCAGCTTTGCCTTCCTATCATCTTCCGTTATCAGCTCACCTTCTTCATTGAGCAGCAGACCCACACCTTCCATGATCTTTCTTTTTGTCTGACATATTTGTAGAGCTCCATCTTGTTGCCTCTAACATTCCTTGCTCGCTGTAATTCATTCTTTGCCTTGGCTTTTCTGATTTTGTCCCTACACACTCGTTCCAGTCCCATGTATAATAATGTATAATAATAAGGTCCCCTCCTTCCATGTCCTGTATATATCCCTTTGGGGTTTTAGATAGCTAAGAAGCTCCTTGTGCAGCCACATTGGCCTCCAGTGGCTCTTCTTATCTTTCTTCTGCATTAGAATAGTTTAATATTGAGCCTCTAGTATTACATCTTTTAAAAACTGCTAGCCCCCTTCGACTCCTTTTCTTCCTAATTGGTCTCTTTCAATTCATTAGGACCAGGATTTCATCCCTAATGGGACCAACTCACAGATCAATTATTGAAATGAAATTATGAGGCCTCTAATTCTGTTTTTAGTCTCCTTCACTTGTGCTGCTATTTCTATGGTATTATTTTCTTAGATTTGCCACACGTTGACTCTGGTTAATACTAAAAGTGAGGTCAACAAGCCCCACTCTGTACAGGCTTTTGAAAAGGGTTTGTTCATAAGAACTGTTATACTGGGTCAGACCAATGGTCTGTCTGCGCCACTATCATGTCTCTGACAATGGCCAGTACCAGAGCTTTAGAGGAGTTTAAAGAACAAGGCAGTTGGAGTGATACATCCATGTCTTCTCCTTCTGGCAGTCAGAGGTTTAGGATTGCCCTGAGTACAAGGTTGCATCCCTAACCATATTATCTAATAGCCATTGATGTACTGATCCAGTTCTTTCTTGCGCCCAGTTATGCTGTTGGCCATCACAATATCCCATGGCAATGAATTCCACAGGTTAATTGTATAATGTGTGAAAAAGTACTTCCACTTGTTTGTATTAAACCTGCTGCCTATTAACATTATCAGGTGATCCCTGTTTGTTTTTTATTGTGGGAAAGGGTAAATAACACATCTCCATTCACTTTTTCTACACCATTCATGATTTTATAGGCCTCTATCATATCCTCCACTTAGCTATCTCTTTTCTAAGCTGAATAGCTGTAATCTTTTTAGTCTCTCCTCATAAGGAAGCCGTTCCACACCCTTGATTATCTGTGTTGTCCTTCTCTGAATCTTTCCGGTTCTGCTATATCCTTTACAAGATGGGACAACTAGAACTGGACACAGTATTTAAGTGTGGGCTCACCATGGATTTATATAGTGGCATTATGATATTTTCTGTCTTCGGCATTATGATATCTTCTGTCTTCGTTTCCTAATAGGTCCTGATGTTCTGTTAACCTTTTTGACTTCTACCGTACATTGAACTGAAGTTTTCAGAGAACTATCCACGGTGACTCCAAGATCTTTCTTGAGTGGTAACAGCTAATTTAGAACTCAACATTATATATGTGTATTTGGAATTATTTTTTCCAATGTGCATTAATGTGCACTAATCAGTGTTGAATTTCATCTCTCATTTTGTTGCCCAGTCACCCAGTTTTGTGAGGTCCCATTGTAACTCTTCACAGTCAACTTTGGACTTAATTGTCTTGAATATTTTTTATCATCTACAAACTTTGCCACTTCACTGTTCATTCCCTTTTCCAGATCATAAATGAACATGTTGAGTGTTACAGGTCCCAGTACAGATCTTTAGAGGGGCCCTGCCTACTATTTACCTCTTTCCATTGTGAAAACTGGCCATTTATTCCTACCCTTTGTTTCCTAACTTTCAGCCAGTTATTGATCCATGGGAGGACCTTCTGTGTTATGCTTTGACTACTTAGTTTCCTTAATAGCCTTCGATAAGTGACTTTTGTCAAAGGCTTTCTGAAAGTCAAAGTACACTATATTGACTGGATCACCCTTACCCATATGCTTGTTGACACCCTCAAAGAATTCTAATAGATTTGTGAGGCAAGACTTCCCTTTTCAAAAAGCTGTGTAGGCTCTTCTCCAACAAATCATGTTTATGTATGTCTTATAATTCTGTTCTTTATTATAGTTTCTAACAACATACAATCTTTTCTTCATCATATGACTTTACCCATCCTCTTGCTCTCTATTGTGAGAGATTAAACTTTTGGCTCTGCATTTGGAACAGAGACTACTCCAGGTATTGTCTTTATTTAATGAAGGCTTCCATCAATGGTATGACACATAGGTTGGAGAGATTCTAGCTACAGTCTTCAGTGAGGCTGTTGACTTTTAGCAAGCTTCAACTTCCCATTCAGCCCCAGGATAGTAGTCTACTGAAACCTGTGATAAATGGAGGCTACAGGTACCATGCTTGTCCTTTTCATTCCTCCTGAAGCAAAAGTAACAGTGCTGGCTGTCTAGTGCTTGAGGCAGAAGCCTTCCATCTCTGCGCTTGCTAGTGCCAAATCATAATTGCTGGTTCTGATGGATGTCTCCCATATCAAACGGTGGCTAAATTAGGCTTTTCTATTCTGGGCAGGTTAACAAAAGGCAGCTTAATCTGTATTAACAATACTTTCCTTTTTTATCTTACTTTATCCTAAAGGGAGACTAGTTTCTAGTAAATATTATAGGGTTGTCAATTAATCGCAGTTAACTCCCTGATTAACTCAAATTAATCGTGATTAATCGCACTTATAACAATATACCAAATGAAATTCATTAAATATTTTTGGATGTTTTTCTACATTTTCAATATTGATTTCAAAGATAACACAGAATACAAAGTGCACAGTGCTCACTTTATTATTTTTTATTACAAATATATGCACTGTAAAAATTTATAAACAAAAGAAATAGTATTTTTCACTTGACCTCATACAAGAACTGAAGTGCAGTCCTACATCTTACTCTGCCAATCGCTAAGACAAACAAGCTTGTTTACATTGACGAGAGATGCTGTTGCCTGCTTCTTATTTACAGTGTCACCTGAAAGTGTTCGTATAGCACTTTTGTAGCCTGCATTGCAAGGTATTTACATGCCAAATATGCTAAACATTCATATGCCCCTTCCATGCTTCGGCCACCATTCCAGAGGGCATGCTTCCATGCTGATGATGCTTGTTGAAAAAAAAAAAAGTATCAATTAAATTTATGACTGTACTCCTTGGGGGAAGAATTGCATGTCTTCTGCTCTGTTTTACCCGCATTCTGCATATATTTCATGGTATAGCAGTCTCGGATGATGACCCAGCACATGTTTGTTTTAAGAACACTTTCATAGCAGATTTGACAAAATGCAAAGAAGGTACCGATGTGAGATTTCTAAAAATAGCAACAGCACTCGACCCAACGTTTAAGAATCTGAAGTGACATCCAAAATCTGAGCAGGACGCGGTGTGGAGCATGCTTTTAGAAGTTTTAAAAGAGCAATGCTCTAATGTGAAACTACAGACCTGAACCACCAAAAAAGATAATGACCCTTCTGCTGGTGGCATCTGACTCAGATGATGAAAATGAACATGTGTCAGTCTGCACTGCTTTGGATCACTATCAAGCGGATCATAGTTATCATCAGCATGGAAGCATGTCCTCTAGAATGGTGGTTGAAGCCTGAAGAGACATATGAATCTTTAGTGCATCTTCCACATAAATATTTTGCAATGCCAGCTACAACAGGGCCATGTGAATGCCTGTTCTCACTTTTAGGTGACATTATAAACAAGAAGCAGGAATCATCATCTCCTGCAAATTGTAACCAAATTTGTTTGTCTGAGTGATTGGCTGACCAAGAAGTAGGACTGAGTGGACTTGTAGGCTCTAAAGTTTTATACTGTTTTATGTTTGAATGCAGGTATTTTTTATACATAATTCTTTGTGTGTAAGTTCAACTTTCATGATAAAGAGATTGCACTAGAGTACTTGTATGAGGTGAATTGAAAATTTTTTTTAAAGTGCAAATATTTGTAATCAAAAATAAATATGAAGTGAGTACTGTACACTTTATATACTGTGTTGTAATTGCAATCAATATATTTGAAAATGTAGAAAACATTCCTAAATATTTAGATAAATGGTATTATATAGTTGTTTAATAGCAAGATTAATCATAATTAATTTTTTAATTGCTTGACAGCCCTAGTTAATTTGTATATGTGTTTCTTTAAAACTGTTTCAACTGTATTAAAAAAGGAAACATTCCTTTCTGTTGTTATTTTATGTGGTTAACTATATTTTTACCCTACATTTTGTATTAGGTATTCTACTTCATTTTAAATCACAATTTTGGGCTAAATTCAACCACCATTTCCCTTTGCCAATGGTAAAATCATTTTAATCTCTTTTTCTTTCTAAATCCACTTCCATCTATTTAGTCAGTGTGAAGTCTGATTTCTTTTACAGAGGACTTCAAGAGATTTCAGCTGTCACCTAAAACATATGTGAAAAACCCTGGCTGTTTTTCAACATGCCAGTTTAGTAAATCACACACACACACATTAAAGAATAATCACCCAGTTTGATGTAAGAGGCAATATTCATTCAGGATGATATCAGAACTGGCATACAACTTTGAGGATTTTGTAGGACAGGAATGAGGGAGAGTACCTTAGCAAGCTAAGCATGTTTGCATAATTCTTTTCCATCCTAAACCTGGCATTGGCCAATGAAATAAGTCCTCCATTGTTAAATGGAGAATAGATGGTCTTTTAAAACAAATATTGGTATAAAAACGTGGCATTTTGCCAAATTTCCCTAAAGCACCAACAGTTCTTTAAGCAGATATTTTCTTTATCAGATATTCAAGCATGCCAGCTGTTGCAGCATATACACTGTGTTTAATGAGCAAAGGAGTTTATTAATAGATCTTTGAAATGAGACTATTCTTTCTAATTAGTTATTAACCTTTAAATCCTGTATACTTCAGAGGATCAAATGTGGTCCATGTCATACATGCCACTGAGCGATTTGATTTAGTTTAAAGCAGCTGAACATATTATTAGTAATGGAAATTAAAAACTGTGATCTAAAGGTAGCCAATAGGTTTTTCTATTGAATGAGAAATTTTATCAAGAGCTAATTAAATTGTAAATGAAGTTCAGTGAATTGATATCCGTATATGTAGCCATGCACTGCATGGCATTGCTGAGCTAGCATAGCTCAGTTTTGTAGACAGCTAGTTTTTGGCTGTGCTTTAGTTGTTGACATTGGATGTCTGCATTGCTGTGGATACCACAAGGAGCCTGAGTAAACAGAAACATTTTATCAGAAGGGTAGCCGTGTTAGTCTGTATCCACAAAAACACGAGGAGTCCAGTGGCACCTTAAAGACTTACAAGTTTGCAAACTTAACACCATTAATTTGGGTCTGAAGAGAGACTGGGAGAGGCTGGCTCATAACAAAAGTAATTTTCCCTCTCTTGGTATTGACACCTCCTCATCAATTATTGGGAGTGGACACATCCACCCAAATGAATTGGCCTTGTTATCACTGGTTCTCCACTTATAAGGTAACTCCCTCCTCTTCATTTGCCAGTATATCTATGCCTGTATCTGTAATTTTCCCTCCATGCATCTGAAGAAGTGGTTTTTTACCCACGAAAGCTTATGCCCAAATAAATCTGTTAGTCTTTAAGGTGCCACCGGACTTCTCGTTGTTTTTGTAGAAACATTTTACGAAGTATGCTGACTTCTGCCTAAGTTTTTTCAAGAGATGCATTTAAGCACAATTGTGCATTCAAATAAATAGGAATATTTTTGTAAGAACACTGTAGGTACCTGTTGTAACTGGATGTGGCCACCCTGTGGGCAGAATTTTATACTTAACTGATCATTCTGTACATGCAAAACATAAAATTTCTGGAAACACTAGGGAAAAGCCAGAGAAATCAAATTACTTTTTTCTTGTAAAATAATTACAAAATTAGTGTATGTAGAGAATAGAGTAGATTGAATTTGTTTGTTAATAGGGCGTTTGAACTACATCATAGGGACTCTTACTTGAAAATTTAATTCAAATTGATCAACTTCGGCAGTAGCACTGTCATGCAGAATGAAAGCTAAGTGCATGACTGTAAAAAAGATAAATGGCAGTGCATCAAATTGTCTAATGAAGTCCCACAGAGGTCATTGTTAGAACTTGTCTTATTTAACATCTTCATGATTTTGCATTCCTTATGTGAATAGTGTACAACAACAACAAAAAACTTAAATCAAAACGAACAAGCATAACTTATCAGTACAAATTCAATAACTTTAGCAAACTTCCCCTACACCTCTGAATGTGTGTGTGCTTAGTTGCTGAAAAGTGGCCAGATGGTATGGTGATGGGTACTTAAGAAATATAGCTGACAACAACATCGTTTAGTAAACTTCCACCACACCTCTGAATGTGCGTATGTCTAGTTGCAAAAGATTCTCATTCATTTCCTCTGTCAAAGAGCTCAGTAACAAAATAGGGAGTATCACCTTTTCAGTGGAAGATCTGGTTGTGGACATGGCTTCCATGTATCCATTTCTGAAAATTAGTCTGGGTTTAATCAGTATCATATCTATATCAACATATGTATATATATTTAAACATGTGTGTTCACTATGCACTTAAGTGTGTCTGTGTCATTCAGAAGTGACTTGGTAGTCTGTGGTAGCATAAGCTCAAATAAATGTGTTAGTCTCTAAGGTGCCACAAGTACTCCTTTTCTTTTTGCGGATATAGACTAACACGGCTGCTATTCTGAATACTTCTTTCAGGCAGTCTTGATGAAAAATTCAGAGAATGGAATTCTGATACAAGCAAAAAACCACAGATCTCTGGGAAAGTAAGCTGTCATAAAAAAGCCACCTGTATAATTTTTTCAAAAACAGACACACAGAATGCAGTGGAATATCTGTTTTACAGATTCTTCTCTCAAATACTTTAAAAAAGTAAGAGATAAACAAGAAAAATTCTGCTGTTCACAAAAACACAACTAGGCACATACCGCTGCATATTATTTCTCAAGTATTTTTATAAGTTCTCTTTTGAATTTGAGTGTCAATGATTTTTCCACTGTGAAACTCTTCCGAGGGAAACCTGGTGTTGGACATGTTTACATTGTGATATCACAACTCTGAGCTCCCACTGTAATTAGTTGGTGAATTTTAAGGCATATTTTATGAACAAAATATGAGATGGACAGAAAGCCTGCCCTCATCTAATGGCCCAAGCTCTGAAACAAACATGAAGTAGGTAAGCCTGAAAGGGTAGGATGTGACCCTTTAGGAAGAAAGGCTGGATCTGGGAAGTATTGAGAATCTGGGACCATCAGGCACCTGATCCACCCCACTGAAGTCAAAGGGAGCTTTACTAGAAGCTCAGTATCAAATCTAAAAGATATTTTGGAAGGATGAATGGCAGGGTGAAGGTAAACAGGCTGTAAATCACAGCTACAGAGGAATCAATTGCTTTGATTTTTAGGCAGTTCAACTGCTTTTTTTTTTTTTTCACGCTCAGACCAACTTGCATGTGACAATGTGGCCACTGATACAACAGGGTGCCCATCGGAGTTAGGAGTACGATCAGGAGTTAGGAAGTTCTTGTTGTCTAGGATACTAATATAGCAGAGCTCTTCAGTTTGTGCTTAAATCAAGCCCTACTCAGCAAAGCACTTATTCAGAAATACTGTATGCAAATTTGTAAGGGAAAGACTTTGTGAAATAGCAGGTGAGGAGAGAATAAACTGCCAAGCCAAATGAGGAAAGTACAGGCTAGTTAATACACTGTTGCTCATTAATTTAATTGGCATCTGACAAACACTCATTTCAATCACAGCACTGAACTGGTTTATAGTAAAAGTTTATTAAACAAGAATTAGTAGGTTTAAGTGATACCAAGTATAAAGAGTAAAGACAGAAAGGGTTACAAACAAACAGCAAGTAAAAATATATTTTCTAATAGCTAAGACCTAATTTAACAAGCTACAGTCTTTGTTCCAGGTAGTTTCCTCACAAAAATCTCCCTTTTCCAGCAAAGGCTGACAAGCTCTTAGCCAGGATTCTGACAGAGCCCATGACACCAGCTTTTCTTGTCTCCTCAGGTGAAGAATAACACAGCGTCTTTCTGTGTGTCCTGATACCTCAGTCTGCCTTTGTTTCAAGAGTCAAAATGATCCCCTGGGGTTCAGACTTCTGTCTCCTGGGGGGGCGGGGGAGCTCCATCTTGATTAAGGTGTCTCCTGGTATGTTCCAATGTGATGCTTCCTGCTGCAATTTTACAATGTAAATGTCCTTGTAGCAGTTCCCAATACCAATTTACTGGGAGCTGTCCTTCCTTTGTAATCCAGACATGTTGATTTCCCAATCACCTGGTGAGCTTTCATGGTTCTGTTTACCACATATGTAAATTGCAATCCCATTGTCACTGGTCAACCCTGCTGTATTTGTATTCAAGACCTGGGCCAGACCTGTTTTCTACTTTGTTCAAATACAGGCTTTAAACCTTAATATCAGAAGACATCCATAACTCCACATACAGCACTGTCACATATATTTCACAATATTATTGACCAGCATGTTATTAGTTTTCAAATGGTACCTCACAAGGCATATTTTGCACAAAAACCATTACAACAGTGTGAACGGTGTGAATACAGCAGTGCCTAGGGTCACAGTTACTTTATACTTTTCAAAGATAATTTTTACATTATTAGGAAATCTATCAAAAGGAGCACGTTTTTTCTCTCAAAAGTTGGAGTGGATATACAAAGAATTTCTGTAGGTGTTTTAACAAACAAAACAAAAAACCACAACATTATGTTGTGTACATCACAGTTTTTATGAGAATCTCTGAAATGTCACATTTTTGCATAGCTAGAAATGAAGGCCTGTTTCCTAGGGGAACAGGCACTAGTATCTTCCAGTGTAAATTAATATTTTAACGTGTCCTGTAAAAACCCTTCAGCTTAGTGCTGTGTTCACTGGGACAGTGTGCTGCTGCTAGAGAACAATGCACAGCAGTACTACGCATTTAGCCCCAAGTCTTCAAGAGAGGCTTCTAACGTTGGGTGTCTCCATTTTGGGATGCCCAAATTTAATCACCTAGACCATTGATAGCCTCAGAACATCAAGACCTGTAAATATAGCTTTAGGGGCCTACAGTAACTTTAGAAATAGCTCTCTTCTCCACTGAGCTGCAGGAACACTTAACCACTATGTTTTCAAAGCCCTGTATAAATATTTACTAATTAACCCTCCCATCCCCTTTTGGAAGGAGGAAAGGTAAATAAATATGACCACCACTTCACACATGGCAAAGCAGAAGCACAAAGAGATTAAGTAACTTGCTTAAAAATATACAGCAAATCATTCCTAGAACAACCATTAGAATAAAGGTCTTCTTCCAGTGTTTTGGACCTGCAATTTCAGCTGAAGGTTGTTTATTTCTCATATACTACTAAGCTGGTTTGTATTGTGTCAGGTAGCTTTCGTGAGCTACAGCACACTTCATTGGATGCATGCAGTGGAAAACACAGTGGGGAGATTTTATATACACAGAGAACATGAAACAATGGGTGTTACCATACACACTGTAATGAGAGTGAACAGGTAAGGTGAGCTATTACCAGCAGGAGAGAAAAAAAAATCTTTTGTAGTGATAACCAAGGTGGCCCATTTCCAGCAGTTGACAAGAACGTATGAAGAACAGTACAGGGGGGGTGGGGGGGGGGAAATAAACATGGAGAAATAGTTTTACTTTGTGTAATGACACATCCACTCACAGTCTTTATTCAAGCCTAATTTAATGGTGTCCAGTTTGCAAATTAATTCCAATTCAGCAGTCTCTCATTGGAGTCTGTTTTTGAAGTTTTTTTGTTGAAGAATTGCCACTTTTAGGTCTGTAATCGAGTGACCAGAGAGATTGAAGTGTTCTGGGACTGGTTTTTGAATGTTCTAATTCTTGATGTCTGATTTGTGTCCATTTATTCTTTTGCGTAGAGAGTGTCTGGTTTGGCCAATGTATATGGCAGAGGGGCATTGCTGGCACATGATGGCATATATCAGATTGGTAGATGTGCAGGTGAACAAGCTTCTGATAGTGTGGCTGATGTCATTAGGCCCTATGATGGCATCCCCTGAATAGATATGTGGACACAGTTGGCAACGGGCTTTGTTGCAAGGATAGGTTCCTGGGTTAGTGGTTCTGTTGTGTGGTTGCTGGTAAGTATTTGCTTCAGTTTGGGGGGCTGTCTGTAAGCAAGTACTGGCCTGTCTCCCAAGATCTGTGAGAGTGATGGGTCGTCCTTCAGGATAGGTTGTAGATCCTTGATGATGCGTTGGAGAGGTTTTAGTTGGGGGCTGAAGGTGATGGCGAGTGGCGTTCTGTTCTTTTCTTTGTTGGGCCTGTCCTGTAGTAGGTGACTTCTGGGTAATCTTCTGGCTCTGTCAATCTGTTTCTTCACTTCAGCAGGTGGGTACTGTAGTTGTAAGAAAGCTTGATAGAGATCTTGTAGGTGTTTGTCTCTGTCTGAGGGGCTGGAGCAAATGCGGTTGCATCGTAGAGCTTGGCTGTAGACAATGGATCGTGTGGTGTGGTCTGGATGAAAGCTGGAGGCATGTAGGTAAGTATAGCGGTCAGTAGGTTTCCGGTATAGGGTGATGTTTACGTGACCATCACTTATAAGCACTGTAGTGTCCAGGAAATGGATCTCTTGTGTGGACTGTTCCAGGCTGAGGTTGATGGTGGGATGGAAATTGTTGACATCGTGGTGGAATTCCTCAAGGGCTTCTTTTCCGTGGGTCCAGATGATGAAGATGTCACCAATGTAGCGCAAGTAGAGTAGGGGCATTAGGGGACGAGAGCTGAGGAAGCATTGTTCTAAGTCGGCCATAAAAATGTTGGCGTAAATGTGGGGCCATGCGGGTACCCATAGCAGTGCTGCTGATTTGAAGGTATACATTGTCCCTAAATGTGAAATAGTTATGGGTGAGGACAAAGTCACAAAGTTCAGCCACCAGGTTTGCCGTGACATTATCGGGGATACTGTTCGTGATGGCTTGTAGTCCATCTTTGTGTGGAATGTTGGTGTAGAGGGCTTCTACATCCATAGTGGCCAGGATGGTGTTTTCAGAAAGATCACCTATGGATTGTAGTTAAATTAGGCTTGAATAAAGACTGGGAGTGGATGTGTCATTACACAAAGTAAAACTACTTTCCCATGTTTATTCCCCCCCCCCCCCACTGTTCCTCACACATTCTTGTCAACTGCTGGAAATGGGCCACCTTGATTATCGCTACAAAAGGTTTTTTTCCTCTCCTCCTGGTAATAGCTCACCTTACCTGATCACTCTCGTTACAGTGTGTATGGTAACACCCATTGTTTCATGTTCTCTGTGTATATAAAATCTCCCCACTGTATTTTCCACTGAATGCATCCGATGAAGTGAGGTGTAGCTCACGAAAGCTTATGCTCAAATAAATGTGTTAGTCTCTGAAGTGCCACAAGTCCTCCTCTTTTTTTTGAAAGAAGTCTATAATTTTCAACGGACTACTGAATCATTTATCAGGAGGAGTGATTTCCCCCCATCCCTGCAGCACAGGTGGTGGTTGTGATTTACTCTTGAGAATATAAAGACAAATTCAGTGGAGCATGACAGCTCATTTTAGTAATTACACAAGTGTTTCAAATTGCAACCTTCTGCTGAGCACCGAGAGTCTGTAATCTTGTATTACAATGAAGTAAGTATGCAACTTGCAATAAATCTGGGTATTTTAGAACTACAGAATATAAGTAATGTCACTTGGGGTTCAACAAAAATTGATTTTTTTTTGTTTTTGTCTGTATTTATCAAATGTCTTACTGAACATTCAGATCAGCAAAACTTTACCAGTTTTCCTATAGCCCTTTATATGTATAGTTGGGATCAGTGCCCAGGAAGTTTGGACAGATAGTGAAAAGGCCCAAGCACAATTTACACCCATAACATGTTCACATGAGGTTTGCATCTGCCAGTCAAAATCAGACTATTTGTGCATTTACCTATCTAATTATGGACACAATACTCTTATCATTTTTCATGTACAAATCCTTTTCACTTTTTTTTTGCAATTTAATTTTCCTACGTATTGTTGGTTCTTAAACCCTCCCTATCTTTTTATAAACCATGGTATGGCAAGAAGGCAGGGCACTTTGAAAATTTCATCCTTAAATTAGGTCAAATATTTAAATATGACGTGTCTGGAACACTTGCGAATTTCAAGGTTTGTTTAAACAGTATAGCTACACCAGTGAAGCTTCACTGATATAAAAAGTAACTATAACATCTGCGTAACTATATTGGTGCCAAAATTCCCAGTGTATACAAGTCCTTAGCAAAGTTTCTTTAAGGATTGTAGATTTGCATAGCAGCATTGTTAGGTATATTTCTTAAGTATCCATCACCATAGCATCTGGCCACTTCTTAGTAGCTAAAGCTTATGATTGTTAATAGTTCCACTTCAGCAGAGCGTGTGACCAAATTGTATGATCCTTTATCAAGCGGAACTTGCAAACAACCAGAACTTGGCTCTATTAGTTGTGGAAATACAACCTCTTTTCTAACTCCCCCCGCCCTCTCCTAATTTCTATGATTACAAAATCACTCAGCTAGGAATTCATATCTGACAACTTGTCGGGCCTGAGACATCATAAATAAAATCAGACCTTGGTGCAAATTAAGGATCTGCACAAGTCCAGCTTCAGCATTTGGACATATATTAGGCCTTGTCTACTTGGAATTCAGGAGATATTTGGAACAGCTGAATATCCTTCCTAAACCCCTGTTAATTGTAGTACATGCTGCTGATCCTTCTCCCCATGGAAGCTGGCAACTTTTTTGGCTTCACTGGGACCTGGGGGCCTTTATTGTATGTGAAAGCTTGATTGTATTTTTATTTAATCTTCAAACACAGAAAATTCCCATTTATTAGTATGCTGACTTGTGATTTTTCTTAATAGTAGGAGAGACCAGGAGAGTTAGGAATAATAGCATTGTTATCTCTCCTATTAAGGAACACAGGACCAAAGAATTGAGATGGTTTCAGTTTTGTGCATAAGTTCCCCAGTTATTTACTGTCCTGAAGATGGTCAGATGCTTAGGTGGAGGCAGTATAAGTGCCTATATATAGTAATAGATAATTTCCCCCCAAGATCCTCGAATTTGTTGTGGAGGTTTTTAGAATGTTGATAAAAAGTTGTAGACATTGGATTTCCTTCATCTCAGGATTATCCTCTCAGCTACTGTGAGAGAGTTGAAAACCATTTCAGAATACAGCAAAGGGCTAGCTTTTTTTCTGCATTCCTATCAAGCAGATCTGAAGTGTTAGAGAAATATTTTCGCTATTTGATAATGCTGTAGTAGTATCAGATCAGATCTTTTCAAAGAATATCAGGTATGCTGGCAAATGGTTGATTGCATCTATATAGTTTCTCGGGCACTAGGTCATTTTAAATAGTCTATCTGGGGTCCAGCATGACTTATGTTGTATTCTGTTTTACTAAAACTTTAATCTTAAAGGCAAAGAATTAGTGTAATCCATTCCTGATGGTTCTCAATTAATTTGATAATAGCATATTGAATATTGGGGAATTCAGTAACTGAAATTGTTTAGTTTTACCCTGAAAATTGATCAATTCGTCATCAATCCTAATATTCCTAGTCCCCTTCCTTTCCCATATATCAGTTTTAAACACATCTAGAAAAGAAAACCCTGCTAGGCATGGATCTCCATTTATTTATTTATTTTCTTTCTTCTTCTTTCATTATGTGTTGACATACAGCATAAGGAAAACTGATAACGTGTGGCTTAGAATATGGCAGACAGCTGCACACTATAAAGGAGCTTCTACTGAAGTGCCTAAAATAGCTAAAAATTGCTAGTTTCTCCACTCCATGTGGAGTTGCATTTAAAACGAATTAGAAATTTTTCATCCACTGAAATATTGAGACCTGTGACTGATGTTAATATCAAGAAGTTCGATGAACACTGATTTATGGAAGATAGTGTTGCCTAGCGGATAGAGCACTGGCCAGGGACTCGGGAGTCCTGGGTTCAGTTCCCTGCAGTGCCACTGGCCTGCGTGACCTTGAACAAGTCACCTCACCTTCTGTGCTTTAGTTCCTCCATGTGTTAAATGGGGATAATGATACAGACCTCTTTTGTACAGCGCTTTGAAATGTGCTGATGCAAGGTGCTATGTAAGAGCCAGATATTATCAATTCATGAAGAACTGTGAAATCAACATTAGGTAGGAGTTCAAACTAATCTGGCTGCTTTATGATCATTGTATAATCAAACTCTGTTGGGATAGTTCTCGGTATGCCAAGAAATCAACTATAGTAATCATTGGGCACTAAATACTGATGAAAGCTATCATGTGTGTGGTGTGTGGAATCTCAAATGGTCCATTAGTATTAAAATATAAAGAATTCTTTTCAATTAAAAAGGAATTGCACTACTGTTTGAATTCCCCACTGATGAGGTAAAGGAGTTGGTTAAACCCCACTCAAATGCTGGTTGGTGACAGTATATTATGAATGTTCCTTCTGATGAATGGTGCTCATCCATCACAATTTTCCTAAGGCACACTGATGCAAAATCTGCAAGAGGAAAAGACAGATTTGCCCACGTAAATCATTTTTTTTAGAATAGCTGTAATTTCAAAAACATTATGAAAAATTATAGTCTTGAATATTTTAATGATTGACAGTTTAAACTACATTATATTTTTAACCTGAATGCCCTTCAGATGAAACCACTTTTGAAGTATTGTGGTAATTCTAATCACTGATGATGTACATGTCAGACAAGTAGAAGATGGAAACAAATATTTCACACTTCGTTGTTCAAAGAGAACTACCCCTGTGAGGACTCTAATCATTAATTTTTTTTCTTCAACAAAACTTTCTCTTGTCCTCCAAACTTAGAATTTTGTGGAGGGGTTTTCAGCCTACACTAGCACGTAAAGAAAGTTTTCAGCTGAAGTTCTTTGTGATCTTTTAGTAGCTGCATAAGTACTGTTTTCTTCTCTTCCCCAGCCTAAAAAAGGAAAAGTATAGAGGCAATATCATTCAAGCTCCACCTGTTAAGAAACTAGTCAGCAAAAAGTTCTTTCAATCACAGGTGATGTTATTAGCCCCTTCCATCAGATTGTGTTTTGTTTTTGTTTTTTTGCCTCCTCTGCCTAAGGGGGAGCAATGGAGTCCTCACCTTAATCCTCTGTTTCCCCTCGCTTCTTAGCATCCAAAAGAAAAAGATAATGAGAAAATGAAAGAGAGGAAGGAATGGGATGTGGGAGAGCTAAGAAGAGAACCTCAGAATAAGAAAAGTATGGCTGTTGATGTCACTGCTCAAATTCAGGTTAAGGTAGCAGTCTGTGCTCCGTATGCCATCTCTACCCCTCTTTCCATTCAAGGTAGTCAATGACTTCTATATACAGGTGTATGAGAATGGAATTGGGTAATGGGTGCAGCTGCAGCACAGTACTCATCGGGCATTCTTGGACCTGCTCTTCTGTTCTGGCACTGTAGGGTGCTTTTCTCCTTTCCCTAAGTGGCTTTCACCCTGTTTCTTCCATCACTAGCGGGGTTGCTTCACACTGACAGTTGCAGAAGGCACAGATCTCATGCCTGTGGGGAATTTTCATCTTGGGGCTGATGCACAAGTTTGTCCTGTGTCAGTGAAAACGCCTTCACTCTTGGAAGAGTTCTTCCTTGCCCATGGCAATAAAACCATGACTTGGTGGTCCCATGACTCTGGTCTGCATTGTAGTATTTTAGACACCTTAATAAATCTGTCATGTCTTCATACCCTCTAAGTCTCCATACCCTAGCACCAAGAGCTGTCAGCTTGTCACCACACCAATGCAGTTGTGCCTGTAGGCAGGACCCCTTGTCTCCCATCTATCTAACTTAAGGGGAAAAACAGAGCTCAAGTGGATGAGATCAGCCACAGAGTGGTGTGAGGATTTTTGGAGATTTTTCTGTACAGTTTATGGATTCTGGCTGAATTTGTGAAGCTGTTGCTGTACAAATTGCTGTATCGTGAATGCCTCTCTGTATGGGTATCCTCAATGGGCTACCAGGGCTGTGTCAGTCTTCTCCAGAAGAGGGACAGTGGGTAATACTTGACTTTTAATGACCAGTCAATAGTTATGCTAGAGTAACTGCATCCTAGAGGAAACCAGTTTTACCTTATTCCTCTGAGGGACGGGGAGAAACGGAGAGTAGAAAGTTACCAAAGAGTGCAAACAAGCAGAGGTGTTGGTAGGGGAATATATGAACAGATTCACAGGGGAGCTTGCAGTGCAACACACAGGAAGTGTGTGCAGGATGAAAGAAGAGCACGGACCAAGATCAGAGGAGGTCAGTTAGGAAAGAAGACTCCATGTTTTAGAGCCCAAACCATGCTTTGCAGCAGAATGACCTGGAAAGCCCAAACAATGCTCTGGAGTGATAAAGAAATTGAGGGAGGGAAATGCATGTATTATTTATTATTCTGTGTGGATCTGCATATTTTTTATGCTGTTAAAGAGCAATAATGTGTTACATGCACATTTTACTCAGAAATGTATAATATTCTACACTTACCACCTGCCTCCTGGGAGAGTTAAAAGTGTAACACAGAAGGCTCACATCTTCAGTGGGATTCTGGGATAGGGTGTATTTAAACTAAGGGGGTATCGTGGGTGTCAGCGTCCTGAGGGCTTAAGGGAGGTGGGCTGAGGGGCTCCACTTCTGTGAAGTGGTATCACATGGAGGGTCAGTGCCCAGAAAATATGCCAGAGAGGCCAAGGGAAGAAACAGTGCCGCAGCCTACTGAGACCCAGGGAAGCTTAAAACTTCCAGTGGCTGAGTTCCCTTACTGCATCTAGTAAGTGGCCATGATGGGGCACTTGACTCTGTCCATGACAAGTAGCTTTCACAGGATAGTGGGAACTGGACCAAGAAGCTTTTCTGCAAATACGTCATCAGTGGGGGAGTCCTTCAAGGGACTGGCGAATCTCCAAGCTGATGGAAAAATTACTCAATTCTGCAGCAGTCCATTGACACCCTGGAACCAGGAACTGGTGTCTTTTCTACAGCTTTAGAGTTAGGGCACAAGTATTTATGCTTTGGCTTCCTCCTCATTTCCAAAATTCTGAACAAAACAGATCACACAGAGAAGAATCCCTTGTTAATCGAGGTGTTCCTGATTTACTGACTGCCTGAATCTATCAATCTTTAAATAGTAGTGCCTGTTGAACAGAGCAGGTGTGACCCATGTCCTCATGCCCCCCTCCCCTCCAGGCATCTATACACTGTCCCTAAGTTCCCTCTTACTGCCCATGGAAGCGAGGTGAAACCAGTGGTGTTTGCCTGCTACTACTTAATGGGATTTACTTCTACTATAGTGTTAGCCAGGGTTAAAATTCCCTTCATTCTTCGCTTCATGCTTCCCCATTATTATTTTTGCTTATTAGGTTGTACCTAAAAAATTAAAACAAAATTTATTTTCTCACTGGGCACCATCTGCACCAAAATGACAGATTCATTGTACTTGGGCTTCAAACCCTGCCTGTCCTGCAACAGTGTAATTCCTCTCACTGGTGGCCACAGCAGCTATCTGTTCTGCCTTGGCAGGAGCAAAGTACCAGACTGATGCTCTGTGTGTCGGTCCTTCTCAGCAAGGTCAAGGAAGTCCAGAGATGTTCATCTGAAAATAAACCTCCTTGGACAGCCCACGACAGTACCCATGCCTACAAATACTGCTAAGAAGCCAGCACTGGCTCTGGTAACAGCATGAACTTCAACACTGGTACTATTCATTCAATCAATAGAATCCCTGGCAGTGTCTGCTGATTCTTTGCTGGAGGAGACAGTCATGCCATCAGAACTGAGTCCACTATGGCACAGGCGCATATCCATGACATCTAAGTACTGAGAGACCCTCAAAGGTAACACCACCTCTCTGTGAGGTCTACTCATCATTGCTGTCATAGAGGCACAATTTGTCCCCTAAATCTAGCAGGGAGCTTTCTCTCCTTAGATTTCATAGGCTGGGAGAAGAACCCACCCCTTTGAATGGTCAGCAGTGTCAGTTGTGGCCATGCACGGGCTCCCTAAGTGTCCTTGTGCCCCTCACTGACTGGCCACAACAGACAGCAGCAGCCATTCCGTTTTTTTCACCACCTCCTGGCTTCGAGATGAAGCTTCTCTCTGTGCATTGCTCAAATGAACTGCTGGCCCTTTTTTAAAAATTTATTTATTTATTGGTAAATTGTATGGTTAATAGTTGTATGGTTAGGGTTAATATATGTATGGTTAATATGGGTTTGATTTTTACCAGGAACCCATCTTTTTCCTTCCTGGAACTGGGATGGTTTCTTCTTAAATCTGGGGTACTTGGTATTTCTCCTCATTCAAAGTTGCTATGCCCATTATTGATGGGCACTTAACGTGTTTGGTTTTTTGTCTGGGAAAACTGCATATTCCCAGAAAATGGGTGATTTGCAAGTCCTTCACTTCTAGGGCTTACAAATCTATAAAATCCAGCTTCCAAATTTACTTGACAGACAAATCAATGAGGCTGGCTTTGGACCCTGGGCCACTTGACACCATCCACCCCTCTATGTGATCTGAAAGTCCCTAAGAGTGCTAGCACTGGATCTGGAGTTTCCAGAGCCCTGTCAATAACATCTCCTGCTTGAAAATCTAGCAGGATGGGTAGGCAGCTGTCTACAAGAAAGGTGTAGGGACAAAGGGCTATAGAGACAGGTCTCTAAGGTCTCCTCAAAGAGAAAGTTGGCTTCCCCACACCATTCTGTCTCTAGAGAGACTTTGCGGCCTGGCAGGATTACTGCTAAAGCTCATCCTCACCTCAGTCCCAAGGCAATAGCACTGAAGAGCTTGCTAAAGACCATCTCAGCCTTCCTCTGATCCTCATAGCTCAGTACCATCTACTTCTTGGTGAACTGTGTTGATATTCTCTGCATCTCTTGTGCCAGCACCACAGCCTTTTGTCAGCGACCCCAGCTCCCCCATGCATTGTATTGCACCGACTGCATACACAATACCCACAGATCTTAAGAATCTTCCAGGAGCTGGAATCACTCTTACCCTCTATATTGGAGACTCTGGAAGTAGCAGGCCCATCTCCACCTGTGGTACATGGTATTTCTCCTATATCTACTGTCCTCCCAATGGCCTTAGAAGCCAACGAAGATGGAGAGGAACACTGATGACAGTGTGGAACACTCTCATGTTCCCCAAATTATGTCTTCCTGTGTCATCTGCCTCACACGGAGAGTCCGGAGACAACTCCCAGGACATACTTTGTGGAGACCATTGGTTTATGGAACCAGAGTGTGGTTCCCTATACCATGGCTGCCATGTTCTTACCTAACTATGTCCATGTGGCCTTTGTGGAGCTGAGGGCCTCTTGTGGATGCAAGAGTTCTCCTAACAGGCCTCAGATCCATAAGGCTCCTCCTGTATGGCATCAGCTACCCAGGTTGTGCCTGAACAACTCACACAGCTGTCTTTTCAGTCTGAGGAGGTCCCAGCCCATTGCGTGGATTTGTTGAGTTCCCCAGTTGTTTCCCCATCCCTCCTTGAGGAGACTATGATCCCATCTAGTAAACCCCAACTGGATACTTTAAGGGGTTTCAAGACCTGCTTAAGAGAGTCTCGGTCTTTGTATATTTCCTTGGAAAAGTCCAGGATCCTACCCATGGTTTGACATCTTGCAAATGCCTGCATCTGGTAAAAAAAGCTCTCTCTGCTAATGAGGCTGTTACAGACCCATAAAAGGGTTATTTGGCAAACCCTGGCCACAGTAGCCTGCACCTTCTGGAAGACCAACAAGAAATATCACCAAGGTTCTGTAAAAGGGAGCTGTTGGGTGAGAAACGAGATCCACTCCAATTTAGGCTTAAACAGGGACATAACCTATGCTCTGGGTGTCCGTAAACCTCTGACTGCCAGAAGTTGGGACTGGATGACAGTGAGTGGATCATTCAATAAATTGCCCTGTTCTATTCATTCCCTCTGAAGCATCTGGCACCAGCCACTGTTGACAGACCTGATACTGGGCTAGATGGATCATTAGTCTGACCCAGTATCGCCATTCTCATGTTAATAGAATCATAGACTTTAAGGTCAGAAGGGACCATTATCATAGTCTAGTCTGACCTTCTGCACAACACAGGCCACAGAATCTCACCCACCCGCTCCTGTAACAAACCCCTAACCTATGTCTAAGCTATTGAAGTCCTCAAATCGTGGTTTAAAGACTTCAAGGTGCAGAGAATCCTCCAGCAAGTGACCCATGCTCCACTATTAAATATCATCCTATTACTATTACTCCAGTTTACAAGGTCATCCAGATCTTCCTGTATGATATCCCGGTTCTTCTCTGTATTGGCAATACCTCCCAGCTTTGTGTCATCCACAAACTTTATTAGCACACTCCCGCTTTTTATGCCAGGGTCAGTAATAAAAAGATTAAATAAGATTGGTCCCAAAACCGATCCCTGAGGAACTCCACTAGTAACCTCTTTCCAGCCTGACAGTTCACCTTTCAGTGTGACCCATTGTAGTCTCCCCTTTAACCAGTTCCTTATCCACCTTTCAGTTTTCATATTGATCCCCATCTTTTCCAATTTAGCTAATAATTCCCCATGTGGAACCGTATCAAATCCCTTACTGAAATCGAGGTAAATTAGATCCAGTGCATTTCCTTTGTCTAAAAAACGTGTTACTTTCTCAAAGAAGGAGATCAGGTTGGTTTGACACGATCTACCTTTTGTAAAACCATGTTGTATTTTGTCCCGATTACCATTAACCTCAATGTCCCTAACTATTTTCTCCTTCAAAATTTTTTCCAAGACCTTGCATACTACAGATGTCAAACTAACAGGCCTGTAGTTACCCGGATCACATTTTTTCCCTTTCTTAAAAATAGGAACTGTGTTAGCAATTCTCCAGTCATACGGTTACCCCTGAGTTTATAGATTCATTAAAAAATTTTGCTAATGGGCTTGCAATTTCATGTGCCAATTCCTTTAATATTCTTGGATAAAGATTATCTGGGCCCCCTGATTTAGTTCCATTAAGCTGTTCGAGTTTGCTTTCTACCTCGGATGTGGTAATATCTACCTCCATATCTTCATTTCTATTTGTCGTCCTACCATTATCCCTAAACTCCTCATTAACCTCATTAAAGACTGAGGCAAAGTATTTGTTTAGATATTGGACCGTGCCTAGATTATCCTTAACCTCCACCCAATCCTTAGTGTTTAGCGGTCCCACTTCTATCTTTGTTTTCTTCTTATTTATATGGCTATAGAACCTTTTACTGTTGGTTTTAATTCCCTTTGCAAGGTCCAACTCTACATGGCTTTTGGCCTTTCTCACTTTATCCCTACATGTTCTGAACTCAATAAGGTAGCTTTCCTTGCTAATCCCTCCCATCTTCCACTCCTTGTAGGCTTTCTGCTTTTTCGTAATCACCTCTCTGAGATGCTTGCTCATCCAGCTTGGTCTACAACTGCTGCCTATGAATTTTTTCCCCTTTCTTGGGATGCAGGCTTCTAATAATTTCTGCAACTTTGACTTGAAGTAATTCCAGGCCTCCTCCGCCTTTAGATCCATAAGTTCTTCATTCCAATCCACTTCCCTAACTAATTTCCTTAATTTTTTAAAGTTAGCCCTTTCTAGATTGTGACAGGGTGACCTCTCTGCTCCTGCCTTTGCCTGCACACACAACCCACTTGGAGACTCTCTTCCCTTGTAAACACTATGTGTGGTTTATTTACAGTGTTCCCCAGTCACTTTTACAGTATTGTATAGCACCTTATCTACAATTCCTCGGCCCCTTAGACCAAATATAGGTGAGGGAGAAGATCTCGCCTTCCAAGACCTCTCAAAGCCAGCTTCACCGTGACTCACTCTTTTCCGCTGGTTCCCTTCTGTGCCTTTTCTATTTTCTGGGATAATTAGTTAATTACCACTGTAGCTCTCTCTATCTCATCACCAATCTATCAATTTGGTATAGCTATCATAATCAGATTTATTTCCAGACAACTAATTGGAGTTGTAGTGATCAGAGAACTAGTTCTGCTACTGTTGACAAACACTCTAGCAGGGCCGTTGTGATAGAAGCTTCAACGCTATACCAGGAGATAATTCTTGTGACATCAGCTTGCACCCAAGCCTTGCATCTTTTGGAAAATGAAAGGGACTTCTTCATAGTGAAAGGTTTGGGTTTGTTACATCTGATTATAACTAGTAGTTTTCTGTGGGCTACCACTTGATCCATGGGTACCATATCCCCAAAAGTGGTACTTTGGAAGCATTTAACGGTCTATAGGGTAGGGTAGTTGAGAGACATAGTTGATAATATTCATTTGCTTAAAATTATTTTTGGACAGAATTATTTTTTGCCTTTACTTTTCATTTTTAAAAGCTTTTACTGAATATAATGTTTACCATCATTGTGTTTTTAACTATGTTTATTCCTAAATCTTAATTAATTGAACACAGATAGTGATTCAATTTTGGTTGGCTATATTGACTATGTGGACTACAGGTACAATGTATTCCTACAGACCGAGTTGGTAGGACCACCTATATTTGAGGTTGCCCAACACTTTCCATTATAAAATCCAATGTTCAATTGCTTATAACTTTGCTAAACTTTAACTGTTTATAAATGTTAAGTACTCTGGAAAATCATGCCCTAGGTGCCTCAAATTGAACAGTCAAAATTGGTGGATAGTTTTGACAGTTGTGGCCTTAATCTCTTTGTGACTCAATTTCCCAGCTGTAAAATTGGGATAATATCACCTACTCTCACAGGAGTTTTGAGAAGATAAATACATTAAGGCCTGTGAGTGTGAATTAAGGCCTCAGATGCTATGGTCAGAGCACCATAGAGAAAATACCCATGAGGAAATGAATAATGTGTTCGCTGCAGGATTTGGATGGTGTGTGTTAAAGGCCTGGGACCACACATTGAACAATAAAAAGAAATATTGAACAACTACCCATTCTCTGACTCAGGCAGGGGTGGTTTGGAAAAAATAGTATGTATTATAATACATAGACACAATGGGGCCAAACTGAGGTTGCACAGGCAACCTGAACTCTGACATTTCTTAATTTTTTGAGTACTTGACTTAACAACCTTAAAATTCTTTTAGAGTAGTTGTTATTATGGAATTTATTTGACAGCTTACTACTAGTAGTAATTATTTATAGAATGTTTGTGCAGTGTGTGTTATAGTAAATATGATAGTTATGTGTCTTGAAAAACCTAATAGAATATTTTAAAATGAGGGAAGCTATAGAATTTTACTTTGTACTCACTGTGACAGGGTCAGGCCAGATGGCTATAGGAGAGTAAGAGAAGGCAGATATATTAGCCCCAGGCTAAGTAGGTCCCTTTTCCCTGTGTAAGGTAACAAGGAAGGTTCCAGAAAAATCAGGAACCTTCTGGAGACAATTAAGACAGGCTGATTAGAACACCTGCAGCCAATCAAGAAGCTGCTAGAATTAATTAAGGCAGGCTAATCAGGGCACCTGGGTTTAAAAAGGAGCTCACTTCAGTTTGTGGTGTGCGTGTGAGGAGCTGGAAGCAAGAGGCACTAGGAGCTGAGAGTGAGAACGCGGACTGTTGGAGGACTGAGGTGTACAAGCATTATCAGACACCAGGAGGAAGGTCCTAAGGTGAGGATAAAGAAGCTGTTGGGAGGAGGCCATGGGGAAGTAGCCCAGGGAGTTGTAGCTGTCGCACAGCTGTTCTAGGAGGCACTCTAGACAGCTGCATTCCACAGGGCCCTGGGCTGGAACCCGGAGTAGAGGGCGGGCCCGGGTTCCCCCCAGATCCTCCCAACTCCTGGTCAGACACAAGATGAGTCGACCTGGACTGTGAATTCAGAAAAACGGCCAAGCTGAGGGCTTCCATGAAGCTCCAAGGCAAGCAAATCCGCCAATAAGTGTAAGACCCACCAAGGTAGAGCAGGAACTTTGTCACATCACCAAGACGGTTAGAAAGAAAGGCCTACTAGCCTGCTCCTCTGACAGGCTTGAGAAGGACAGGAGAACTTGCAGGAGCATAATCACATGCTATGTTAATCTGGATCTGTCCTCTTTCTTGTAACCAAGCTTTTGCTGACCTGTTCGATGAGCTGCCACTTAAGATAAACATATCTCCTTTAAATTATACTGCTTGCTACTTCTGCCAGCTGTTCTAGAATTTTCCTATTGTAGGATGGAGAAAGATGTTCAACAAGAAAAAAGTTCCTAATAAATGAGTTTGTTATACTTCTTCCTTCCCTCCCCCAACCCCTGATTCCCATATCCAGCCCTTGTTTCCCTTAGATTTTCTTTTGTAGCTGAGGGTGGATTGGCTGATGGGTTCATTTATTCTGGGTAACCCTGAAGCAGTGCCCACCCTATTATCACTGTGTTTTGCTGACTTAGGGTATGTTTACACTGCAGTACTAGGTATGATTGCAGCTCAGGTAGACATACCTATGCTGGCATTGCTAAAAGTAACAGTGTAGATGTGGTGGCACAACTGTGTAAGTAAGCTAGGGAGAGGAGTACCTACTTATGTTGCTGAAGCATCTGGACTGTGATTTTTAAGCCAGGCTAGAATGGATGTAGCTAGCACAGGTATGTCACACTTGGATTGCAGTGTAGATATACACCAGACCCTCGCTAGAATGCGGGATTTGGGATCCGTGCGCGGTACTGCGTTAACGCAAGGTCAGCATTAAAATGAATTGCAATTAAAGTAATTAAATTTGGGATCCATGGCCGCGACCGCGTTATATGCGAATTCGCACTATATAGACACGCGTTCTAGTGAGGGTACCTTCAGAGGATGGTGACTTGTTAATCCACTTGGACATAAAGGATTCTTTATTTGGGGACATGTTGGGATTCTTTCTCTGGGAACCAGGATCTAGAGTGTGGACGAGCAGACCTGAGGAAAGTACTCTAGGATTAGCCATGCCTGAACAGAAGATGTGAGCTGAACTTTATCAACTTGTTGATTTCTTTATTAACAAAGTCAAATCTCAGGAAGAGGGTGAGTTTGTATTCTACATAGCATCACAGAAGAGTAGGGTTGGAAAAGACCTCAGGAAGTCATCTAGTCCAACTTCCTGCTCAAGGCAGGACCAACACCAACTAAATCATCCAGGGCTGTGTCAAGCTGGGCCTTAAAAACCTCTACGGATGGAGATTCCACCACCTCCCGATATAACCCATTCCAGTGCTTCACCACCCTCCTAGTGAAATAGTGTTTCCTAATATCCAACCTAGACCTCCCACACTGCAACTTGAGACCATTGGTCCTTGTTCTGTCATCTGCCACTACTGAGGACAGCCGAGCTCCATCCTCTTTGGAACCCTCCTTCAGGTAGTTGAAGGCTGCTATGTAATCCCCCCTGACTCTTCTCTTCTGCAGACTAAACAAGTTCAGTTCCCTCAGCCTCTCCTCGTAAGTCGTGTGCCCCAGCCCCCTGATCACTTTTGTTGCCCTCCGCTGGACTGTCTCCAATTTGTCCACATCCTTTCTGTAGTGGGGGGCCCAAAACTGGACGCAATACTCCAGATGTGGCCTCACCAGTGCCGAATAGAGGGGAATAATCACTTCCCTCGATCTGCTGGCAATGCTCCTCCTAATCCAGCCCAATATGCTGTTAGCCTTCTTGGCAACAAGGTCACACTGCTGACTCATATCCAGTTTCTTGTCCACTGTAATCCCCAGGGCTTTTTCTGCAGAACTGCTGCTTAGCCAGTTGGTCCCCAGCCTGTAGCGGTGCATGGGATGCTTCTGTCCTAAGTGCAGGACTCTGCACTTGTCCTTGTTGAACCTCATCAGATTTCTTTTGGCCCAATCCTCAAATTTGTCTAGGTCACTCTGGACCCTATCCTTACTCTCCAGTGTATCTACCTCTCCCCCCAGCTTAGTGTTATCTGCAAATTTGCTGAGGGTGCAATCCATCCCATCATCCAGATCATTAATAACATGTTAATAACATGTGAGCTGTGTTTGTAGGGCCGGTTGAGAAAGATCCCTGCTCGTGTTTACTTTTAATATAAGCTGCATTAGTTGGAAAGTTATATCATTTGCTAAATTCACATTTTATGTTCTATATAGATGACATAATGGTGTAATTGTCTATTGTTTTAATAGCCTTGTTCACTGTTGCTTGTGTAATTATGGAGAATAAAAGAGACTCTATATATCAATCTTTTCTAGAGGTACAATTACATTTCTTTCGGCTATGTTTTCAGTCTCCACTTGATTAGTGTTTTATTACTGGTCTGACACATGTAAGTCCTTTAATACTTTAAGAAATTTCTATGCATTTTTCATCACCTTTCCAGCCCGAATTGGGAATTCATATCAGACTCCACTCGCACTGGCAAGCTCCCTCGGCTAAACCCATGATTTATTAATAACACAGCTGTAGCTTCAGCACTTTCATAAAGAACTGGTAAACACTCTTCATTTTGTAAGGAGACAAGATAATATACTTTTAACCTCTACAATTATGTAACTTCTCCTAGACTATCTATTAAAATATTGGACTAGGATATTGCTTTTTCCTTTTGTTAGTAGAGTAACCTTGTGCTTGGCTAATAAAGGATGAAAACTGCAAAGAGAAACAGCCTTTGCATCTGTTATCATTTGTGTTATGATAGGACATAGAGGCCCCAGCTGGCAGCCGTGTTCTAGTGTGCAAGACAGCGTACATACGCCTATAGTAAGAGACAGTCCCTGCTTCAGAGTTGACAGTCTAAACCCAGGTCTACACTGTTGGGGGGGATCGATCTAAGTTACGCAACTTCAGCTACGTGAATAACGTAGCTGAAGTCAACGTACTTAGATCTACTAGTGTCTTCACTACGGTGAGTCGACTGCTGCCGCTCCCCCGTTGACTGTGCCTGTGCCTCTCACAGCAGTGGAGTACAGGATTTGACAGGAGAGGGCTCGGGGATCGATTTATCACGTCTAGACTAGATGCGATAAATCGACCCCCGCTGGATCGATCGCTGCCCGCCAATCTGGCAGGTAGTGTAGACATACTCTAAGTAGACAAGACTGGCAAAGACAGGAGGGAAAACGGGCTCAGAGAGGGGATGGGTGACTTGCCGAAGGTTATACAGAACCATAGTGGCAGAGTCAGAAATAGAACCCAGGTCCCCTGACTACCAGTTCAGTCCACTGGCCTGCATTGCCCCTGCACTTTGATACATATAGCTGCTATGTAGCATGTTTTAGAATTTGATACTGTAAATATTTGTTCCATAGGCCTCCACATGATATATCATGAGTTTGTTGACATCCTCTGTAATACACTAGCATAGTCCATTGATATCTTGCAGATTTACCAAATCATACTCATAAGCTTTTCCTAAATGGAAGCATTTCTTTTTGATTAAACATTGGTCCCAATTTAAATGTAGTCTCAAGTTCACTTAAAGAGGGTAACATTTTCAATAAGACTTTGTTAATGTTAAAATTTACAGCGTTTTCTTCCTTTTTTGTTTTGAACAAATCAAAGTCAGTCATCTCATTACCAAAATATATCTCCTAACCCTTTGATGTCATCTAATTAGTTTTATAGCTGTTTGTGAAATGGATTCCAGTTTCTGGTGCATTCTTGAGAGAATTCTCATTTGCTAGAGTGTCAACCAAGTTGTTTCCTCATTTATCCGGTCAGAATTTTTATAAAATGATTCTTTTCTGTTACGTTGTCTCTCTTTGTTTCTTTGCCAACCAATTTGCAGTTGAGAACTACAGCTGTCTTCACTGGCCTCCCTTCTTTTTGATTGATTTTTAGATAAGTAGAAAAGTTAAAGAAAACTCTGCCATTACCAAAATTTGTACCTCTTACTGTGTCTGACTGTATTTCAGTGCAGACTATAATAAACTTAGTGACTGAGTATATTGGTTGTCACTAAAAAGTTAGCATATACCATGAGTTACCAATCAGTACTATCTGAGATGATCACAATTCTATCCTGTATTTAAAATAGATATTTTTGATAAGAGTTAATATTTACTTATGAGTAGCTTTGAATGTAAATTTCTGTAGTGCTCTCTGTTAGGGTTAGTGAAATACTTTAAAGATACTTAGACCTGTTTGCTGTAGTGTATGCATGAATCTGCAAGTTATCTACTCCAAAAGAGAACAGAAAAAAGAAGTTGGAGACTAACCAGTTTTTTTACAAACAGCACTCCATTCTGCCAGCCTTCATGTGTCACTTAGCATCTTAGATTTCAGGAAAGGGACCATGTCTTTCTGTATGTTTGTACAGTGCCTAGCACAATGAGACTTTGCTTCTGATTAAGGCCACTAGATGCTATTGTAGTAGAAATACAAAATTTTAGTAACTTGTTTTTTCATACCTCCCATCTACTGACTTTGTCAGTTTTACAAAAGCTGGACTGCTAGTATACTTGAGGTGCTCCGGTGTGGTTGCCCTTGTGGTCCATGAAGTTCCGTATGTACCTTAGAGTGTAAAATTTAGTCCACTTTTTCTAGAGCTGTAAAAATTCCTGCCAAGGCTTTGCTGATGCTGGTAAGCAAACAAGGAAGTAAACTAAATAGAACTATTCTATTTTCTGGAAACATTAGAAATGAAGGGAATAAATTAATGTTGACCAAATGGAAAAAGATCAGATCATTGGGGAAAGACATGTTTATTTTTAAGGTTCTCAAACTATAATTAGTCAATGATTATATAAAGAAAAGGAGTACTTGTGGCATCTTAGAGACTAACCAATTTATTTGAGCATAAGCTTTCGTGAGCATCAATGATGACAGCCTTCAAGGAACAAATGTGAATTTAGATTCAGTAATCAGTTACATCGATATTACGCCCAATGATCAAGTAGAAAAAAAAAGTGAAACTGTACAGAATGGCTTCAGTTCTGAACTGATGGAGGACAGCTGTGATGTTCAGTTAACACACAAATCCCATGTGATGTACACTGAAGAATTATGCCCTGTTGGACCACAAAAGGCAGCACTGTTAAATGCCATTCTCCATTCAGCATACAGTGAAACGTTTCTCTTGCCTCATCTGAAAGACCTTTCAGCTCAGCAAGTTGTTCTGTTTCTCCGGTATTTGCAGTACCTGTATATAAAGTGCAGTGAAAAAGTTAGTATGAATTTTCCTGGCATGCGCTCTCCAACCATAAACCAGATTATGGACTGGATGTGCCTGTTACTAGATGCTCATTTTACAGTTGTGGTGATGCTACCAGAAGCAAAAGGATTACTTTTTAGCTCACGAAAGCTTATGCTCAAATAAATTGGTTAGTCTTTAAGGTGCCACAAGTACTCCTTTTCTTTTTGCGAATACAGACTAACATGGCTGTTACTCTGAAACCAATGATTATATAAGAAGCTGACAGTGTCATTTTAAACCGTTTTAATGATTATATACGAAGCTGAGTGTTTTTAGTTTGTTTAGTTTTTCTTTGCCTTCCGAGTATACACACTTATATCTGTGAAAGTAATCTCAAGGTTGTTCATCAGATTTATTTGCAATTTCATATGCATCTTTTTTGGAATCTGAAGTATTTACTACAGTTTTTTTCCTTCAGAGCAACCTTAGGCTTTGTCTGCACTGGAACCTGAACGACAAAATTTGGTCGTTCAGAGATGTGAAAAAAACACACACCCCTGAACAACAAAAGTTTTGCCGACAAAAAGCACCAGTGTGAACAGCGCTTTGTCGGCAGGAAACAAAGCTACCGCCGCTCATTGGGAGTGGAAGTTTTTTTGTCAGCAGGAGAGCTCTCTCCTGCCGACAAACAGGGGCTACACTGCACGGCATTTAGTGGCATGGCTGTAGCAGCACAGCCGTGTCGCTAAAAAGTACGTAGTGTAGACGTAGCCTTAATATCATGTATGCTTCCGTTGATATTAAGGCAAATTGTCAACCCATTCTCTGTACTCACTGTGAAATGCATCCCAATATTTTTCTTTGAAAAAGCATCTTGAGAGAGACAAAAGCTCCTTATCTGTATTACAAATGTATTCTTCAGTCAAACATTTTGTTTTTCTATTTCAATAAATAACTCCTGTTAGGTCTTTCATGTTAAATATCTTCTAACATTTAGACATGATAGTTTCCTTTTTATGAGATTTTCATTTTTCTTCATTATTCATAGTTTTGTCTGTCACTGTGTTCACAGAAAGCTCTCTTTCCCGGACTTATGAATACATTAAACTATTTTTGTTATGCCAATTTTCAGTAATTTTAGCATATTATCCAAAATCAACAGACAAGTAGCTGATGGTTTTTCCTCCCTCTTTAGTAACTGAAACAATCTAGATTAATTTGAGCATTTTACCTTCATTTCCTTTTTACCATAAAGAAGGTGGATATATGTCCTTGATGTTTTCTTGCAATGAAAATGTGAGAGCAAAGGCACATACACTCATATTAGTGGGTGAACTTGAAGGAATTGTTATGGTCCTGTAGATAAGGAATTAATTTGTTTCCCCAATTTTCCAAGTTTTAATAGTAATTTATGTATATTACATTTGAAATAGTTTAGTTGTTTAACGTGTTTTTTCCTTATGCTTTGTTTGTGCTAGTGGCAATCCACTGACAGGAACTGAATGCAAGCTGAGACAATCCAACTCTTTGAATCAAAGGATTAGCATCTGTCGTTTTAGTATAATCTTATTGGTCATTATTTAATTGAATTTAACCTCATGTAATTCTGGGGTCTCTCTTTCATTTTCTTTAAGGCATTGAGTCCAATTCTGTTCTCAGATCAATATAAATCAGGCATAATTCTATTGAGATTAATCCAGTTATATTTTCACAAAGATAAACAAAGATACTCCAGACACACAAGTGTATAAAATTCAGGTCTTCTTTTTATGACATAAAGAAGCAAAATATGGCACAAGTCAAATTTGTAAAAAATCTTTTGGAAGTCACCTTGAAGCTTGAAGTCCGGGAATATTTACACGTGTACTTAACTTCCAGAATAGTATTCAGAAGTAATTATAAGGTAATTTTTTTTGGGAGGGGTGAGAGGAGGTTGGGGAATTTAGGTCTTATTCATCTGGCTAGAATGGCTGTGGTTTTGTATACTATCTTTGCTTGGAGAGCTGGGGATAGGCGAGCTTGCTAGAGGGTATGAGACAGACAGATCTGCACATAAAAATTAAACCCTCAAATTGTGATTTTGGGAGGAAAGATCTTTTTAGTTTGACCAACTTAAACTTTAATATTTCATCCAGATTTTGTTAATCAGAAATGCTGTTCCAAGTTCAGTTGCTGAATACCAAAATGTAAACGGGAGAAAGTTATAAGTATTTTTCTGCTTGGAAACAGTCCCTTTGTTTCCATAGCTGAATGTATGATTTGTCCTTTCCTGTGATTTCAGTTCCAGCTTTCTGCCTCACAGGATCAAAAATCATAAATTGGACCCCCACCGCACCAAAAATGCTGAGGTTGTCCCAATAATCATGAGATTTTTTTTAAATATTCTGTGTTTTCAGTCTGTCTTTTGGTTATTGAACTATCGCTGCCCGTTGTGTGTGTGCGCGTGTGCGTGCGTGCGAGCATGATAATTAGTGTTGCCTGTTCTCCCAAATAAACTGGGTAACATGATGGTGGCTCCTGCTGCAGGGGGTCTTATCCCCACATCTGCCCACCCCCTGCCCAGCAATTAATACTGTTCCCCATTTCTCCACTCAGTTTAGCTCCACCCCCCTCACTTTATCGCCACCCTCCCACCCCAGTTCAGTCCCCAGCCTCACCTCTGCTCCTCCTAAGGCTCTTCCCTTTCCCAGACCTGGAGAGCTGCAGCCAGGATCTCCTTACTCTCTTCCCAGGCTTGGGGGGAAGGCAGCGTCAGGGGCACTTGACCACCCTCCACCCTTTCCCAGGCTGAGTGCTGCGGTGGGGAGGGAAAGGAGCGGAGCAGATGTGCCATCCTGTCCTGTTTCTCAGAGGACGGGGAGGAGGAGGTAGTGGAGCTGCGCTGGGCTGCTGGGCCCTGTGCTTCCTCCTCCTATCTCCCTTGCTGTGAGAACAGCAAGCAGAGGGAAGGTACTCTGCCAGCTTCCGGCAGGGCTGAACTTCGGGAGGGGGATGGAGCTTCTTGCATCATTGCGAGACGAGCTCCAGAACCCTCCAAAATCTCGTTGCTTTTGAAAAAATTGTCAATACTGTGGTAGCAGTGCATTTCTTAAGTTATTTTTGAGTTGACACGTTTTAGGATAATGGAGGTGTAATACCTGTGGACTGGCCTGGAAACCTCAGATGTCACAAAGCACCTACGGACCTGTTGACTGACTGATTTGGGGATATTATTTTGATCCATTGATTTTCCTAGCTCAGAATTACTGGAAAGGAGAAGTTCTTCATTTGACAAAAGGTTGCCTAATCGGACCCCACTGGGTAATGCCAGAAGGCGAGTGCCCCATTCTGATTTACCTAGGAACTCTGGGAGGTTCAGTGCCAAGGGGGAGGAAACAGGCTACCAGCTTCAAAAACTAAAGGAAAGGCTTGTGGGCCTTCACTTCTAGCTTGTTAGCCTGTTTGGCTCATTTGCCTGCAAAGGCTGTTATCATTCCTGCTACTGTGGCTGTTGGCCCCTGGCCATGTGATGTCACCCACCGTTCTTGACAAAGAGGCCTCTATGCTTTCTCCACCGCGCTGACTGGCCAGTGAAGAATGGGAGTCTAACAACGTGCCATATCTAGGATTCAACATTTATAAGCAAGTAGCCTCTAATCAGCCAGCAAGTTCGTTGCCATTAAAATATCTGAGCTGATTAGGGTTGTCAACCCTCCAGGATTGGCCTGGAGTCACAACCACCATCAACATTTTTTGTTTCTAGATGGATGCCTCTGCCCCGGCATTCTCAACTTGTTTTTAACTCCAGCAGGTAGCTGGTTGTGAACATGTTTGAATGGGGGGGGGTGGCTGGACCCCACAGGAGGTATGGCGCTATTGAATAAGTCCTCAAATACCTAAAACTCCGCTAGGTTAAACAGCCTTGCTGTCTAAAGGTATGTCTGCATTGCAGTTAGACACTTGCAGCTGGCCCGTGCCAGGTGACTCTGGCTCGTGGGGCTTAGGCTAAGGGGCTGTTGAACTGCAGTATAGATGTTCGGGCTTGGGCTGCAACCTGAACTCTGGGACCCTCCCATCTCATAGGATCCTAGAGCCCAGGCTCCAGCCTGAGCCCGAATGTCTGCGGCCATAATGAAACAGGTCCTTCGCCTGAGTCCCATGAGATGGAGTCAGCTGGCATGGGCCAGCCATGGGTTTTTAATTGCAGTCTAGATGTACCTGAAGAGATCTCACACACATCTCATAGGTTAGGAGTTGTATGTTTAATCCTGTGAAATAATATTTATTTTCACCTAAATTTGTCATTTGAGTGTTAAATATAACAAGCTGTTTCATATAGAATTGCACTGGAATATTTCATGTAATCCTGTGATTGGCGAGGAAGAGACTGGCTAATCACCCAGCCACCAATAATTTGAGGGAAACTGCTTTAATTGGCATCAGAGCTGTGATCTCAACATTACCTTCAGCCATGGAGTGATTTGACCCTCCCTGTAGCAGCTCTTTTACTGGAACATAAATATATTGATGAGCAGTGTTAATTCCCTGTTACTTTGGAGACTTATAGTTAAACAAGATTGCTGCCTTCCCAAATTTTACGTAATGCAGGAATGCAAAAGAGTGCACATAATATGTGGATTTTAAATCTTACTGTACACAGCTATAGAATTTTTTAAATTTCTGCACTAGTTTCACTTAGAATTATTACTTTAAAATAGGTTAAGCACTTACATAGTACCCTACATTTAAAAAGCATTGTACGAACACTGGGCTGTCTTGTGCCATTGATTTTTAGGCAAACTACCCATTGTTCTTATTGTGGAAATCTGCTTAAAACCAGTGGCATGATATGGCTGAATAAGGGATCTATTGTGGTTGGTAAACCGCAGCCTACAGTAGGTGAAGTGTGGGAAGACACCACTCTGGTGACAGTTATCAAAAGCATTGTCTGGGAGTTCTGAGAGCCTTTCTTTGTCCAGGTGTTCCACTAACTACCAGTTCTGAAATTTTCTTTGAAATTTTCCTACTGGTGTCCTCATCTATCCTTTACAGTTAACTAGTTCAGTACTGCTGGGATTGCTGACAGCATGCATTTATTCCTTTAAACCTACAGTGTGCCCAGATATTATTTGATGACATCTCCAATACCTGTAGTAGCAGTAGTAGTAATAATTAGCTATTTATATAAAATTTTATTTGGAAAGAATAAGGAATTTTAAACTCTTGGGACAGAATTTTCAAAGGGACACATTGACCTGGCTTCTATTTGAATGCATGCAGTTTTAGTGCACTAACGTTATCCTGTGTAAGTGATCAAATCTATACCTGCAGAACACATTTGTGCTCAGATTTCAAATGAAGTTTGTGCGTGTAAATTCGCTTCATGCACATGAGTGATAGGATGCAAAATTTGCATGGACCACATTTTAAAAAGTAGGCCTTTGCAGTACTTTTTGTGATCTGGAAAGGGAAAAGTAAAATAGGTAGTGTAATTTCTAAGACCATCATTTGAAGCCCTACACAGCTGTATGTTACTCTGACCCTGCTTCAGAGGCACCTCATTCAAAAGCCATTTATATTTCTATGATAGATTCGGTCAGGAAAGTTTTTTTCTGGGGGGGAGAGGGGGTCAGTTTTTTCAAATCTGTAAGGAAATGTTCAGAACAATACTGTTTTATTTAAAGTACCCGAGACTTTTTAAAAATTTTGAAAGGGAATCTTGAGAGTGGAAGCTGAGAAGGAAGTAAAGTCTATGAATAAGGGACACAGTAAGCTGAGAATCAGTGTCTAGCCCAGGTAGGAGGAAGGCAGTAGTGTCTCAGAGCTTGAATAGCATGCAAAGGTCTAGTGTTAATACTGACTTTCCAAGATTCTACAAGTATCAAGGGTTTTAGAGAGAGGTAAGTGGCTAAAAATGTGTTCTTTCATGGGGATCTTAATGAGCTTATCTAGGCCCTGAAGGATATTCCTGTGGCTATTATTTATTCCCTGTGGTGATTTTTGATGGTGAACTCCACTAATGTTCCTTCTTTAACTCTGTATTTTTTTAATGAATTTTTCCAGCCGTGTATGTCTCTGGGGAAGAATCATAAGGACCTTATAACTGAGCAATGGAAAGTTCTGTTTTTTTCTCAGTTTAAAAACTCATCTACAGGTAAAAACAAAGAGGAATCCTTGTGGCTCCTTAGAGACTAACACCTTTATTTGGGCATAAACTTTCGTGGGCTATAACCCACTTCATCAGATGCATGGAGTGGAAAATACAGTAGGCAGGTATAAATACACAGCACATGAAAAGATGGGCGTTGCCTTACTGAGTATGGGATCAGTGCTAACAAGGCCAATTCAGTTAGGGTGGATGTGGTGTAATAATCGTTCTGTTATGAGCTGGGTGAAATCTTGTTCTGGGTTGAGTTAAAACCCCATTTAGAATGATAGGTGTAAACTCATCCCAGTTAACATAACTGTATGCGTAAGCCCCCACCTATTAACTATTATTAACAATTATTAACTGTTGTTTTAGGTAGGTGTGTATGTATGGAGGGAAGGCAGAAGAGAGGAAAAAACTGAGGCCATGTCTATGCTACAAAATTAAGTCAACCTAACTTACATCAGCATACAGCCGCCTCAGTAATTACATCACTTGTGTGTGTCTACATTTTGCTCCTTGTGTCAGCGGGGCGTGTCCTCATCAGGAGCACTTGTATCAATTGTATTGTCAGTGTGAGGCATTGTGGGGCGGCTCCTGAAAGCCGGTAACAGTCGACATAAGCAACGCAGGGTCACCACTGACGCTGCATCAACATAACTATATCGACCTTGACTCTATGCCCCTTGGGGAAGGTGGAGTTACAGAGGTGAAAGTAAGTCAGTATGCCCCTGGCAAGCAGCAGAGGCAAGTTATATGGGCTTGTGGCTCCGGCAATATTGAGGGCCCGGGGGCTCAGCTCCACCAATGTTCGGGGCTGGGTCTCCCCGCTGGTCCCACCTCCTGCCCCCCCACACCTACACCAAGTGTCCCCTGCCCCTTCCCCCCCCTTGCTGCCCCCGCACGCCTCCCTGGGTCTCCCCTACAGCCCCATGCTGCCTCCCTGCATCAACTGCCGCCGCAGGGTCCCAGTGCCCCCCATCCACTACTGCCAGGGCAGGCTGCCCTTACTCTGCCCTTCCCCCTCAGACTCTTTCATTTTCCGGCGGGACCCTCCACCAGTACAGCCACCCCCACTGCCTGCAGTCACTGCTCCTGCCCCACTCTGGGCAAGGAGCAGCCTCATCCCCCTCCCCCAGTGAGGCTACAGTGAGGGGCAGCAGCAGGGGATGAGATGTATATGTGATGGCAGACACCTCCCCTCCCCCCGATGGCACCCACCACAGGGGAGGTGAGGGAGATTCCTGGACCTGAGAGGGGCCCTAGGAGCACATGCACTGACAGTGGTGGGGGTGAGTGTGCTGCCGGGGCGGATAGGGGGGCCCCTACCGCAGAGCTCGCTGCTGCCGGTGGGGAGAGGTCTGGGGCGAGTCCTCCTCTCTGGCTCCAGTCCCAGGGCAGCCTGCCTGCACCCCAAACTCATCCCCAGCCCTGCCCCACCCCAGAGCCCATACCCCCCGTCAGAGCCCTCATCCCCCCATACCCCAACCCTCTGCCCTAGCCCCAGGGCCGGTGCAAGGATATTTTGCGCCCTAGGCAAAACTTCCACCTTGCGCCCCCCTCCCGTCCCCCTGGAGCATCGCTTATTATAAACTTTCAAAAATGAATACTGCATAATGTGGCAGTGCTCATTAGAATTAATACACGTTTGGCTTGAAAATTTATTAATTTCATCATTTAGTCTACATATTTAATGAAAATAAATGAATAACGTGACAGTGTTGACATTGCTATTGTTTTCACTTTGCACAACATAGCATGGATCTTAAAATAAATCACATACATTATGCACAATACACTATCACAGAGTAACACGTTCTAATTTAGAATTTATTTTTCCGCGCTGTCAGTTTAGCAAATTTAGAAACAAGTTCCTCCAAGTCAATGCTGCGAGCAATGTCATGTTCTATTGACAAAGGAGATAGTCCAACAAGTCTTTGTTGCAACACTGATGTTCGCATGTATGTTTTTATCAACTTGAGCTTCAAGAAGCTTCGCTTACCACTGGCCACAGAAACTGGAAGAGTCAAGAGGTTGTGAAGAGCAATAACTGTGTTGGGGGCACTATCTGTCAGCTTATTTTTCTGTATTAAGTTCAATACATCTTGCCGTGATGCACTCTTTTGGACTCGTCTTGCAATAGCTTGCAATTCATTGCACAAGTCAAAGGAATCAATATCTTTGGATTCACCATGTGCAAAGCTTGCTCCAGATTCAAGTAATGTTCCATAATTTGCTTCGGTGTTGTATTTTGCAAACTGTAAACATCATATAGGAAGCCAAATACTAAAGTAATTTGCTGCATCAATGTGAATCTTTCTTCAAACGAATGTATTGCTGTGTCGATGGCTGCAAAGTAAAAGTTCACTTTGAATTTTTCTTTCGGATTATAAATAGGTTCGTCATCTGCTTCATATGTGAACTGCTTCCTCTTTTTTCTAATATGGATTGGATCTTGTTCAAAAAGTGTCGGTACATCCAACTCCCCCACAAGTTCACCTGCATCTACCAATGTTTTCTCAAAGTCTGCGTCACTTCTGCGGCCCACAAGAAACTTCTTGGTTTCTCCAAGTTGATTAATGGCTTCACGTATGTCGAATTCTTTCTCCTGAAGTTGTTTGCTCATCATGTTGATCTCAAACAATATGTCATACCACATAACAAGAGAAACAAGAAACTTGAAACTAGAAATGGCTTTTGCAAGATCCTTTGCTTCAACTCGTGACGTATTGCCAGATGATCCTGTTAGAGTAGTGTCATCATAGATCCCTGTCAGAGCATCATAGATGTCACCAAGCTGATAGCAAAGAGGTTTCAAGGCATCAATTTGATTTTCCCATCTTATTTCACTCCATGGTTTAACTGTGAGATTAAGTACGTGGTGTGCTAGAACTTCCCAGCCACGTGTAGAAGCTGAGAAATACACGTAAACATGTTGAACTAAATCAAAGAAGGCTGTTGCCTCCAAGCAACACTTTGCAACATCATTAACAACCAAATTCAATGTGTCTGTATTCGCACTGTCAGTCTTGGCAAGACCATCCTGGGATGGATGGAGAGACTCAGCTAGGAAGTACTGCAGGTCCCTGCTTGCCCTACACTCCTCGCCCTCTCCAATACCGCATAGTTGGAGCCAATCAATCACTATTTGCATTTGAAGCCATTAGTTCTGCTCTGCATTTCCCTTTAGCCATGATCTCTCTTTGGGGCACAGTGTCTCTCTGGCTTTGTTCCTTTCTCCCCGCCTGAGTCCCGGTTTGCAGAAAGCCCCAGCCCAGGGCTCCGACTGTTCCCCCGCTGACAGAGGCTGGGGCAGAGGGAGGGGCACTGGGGCAGCTCAGCTCTGTGGGCTGCCATCCTCTCCAGCTGCCCGTGCACGAGGGGAGCGTGGACCAGCAGGTGCCTGAGCTGTGGGGAAGCGCTTACCTTGGCCAACGCAACAGCGTCCTCTTCCTCCGCCGGGTCCCCGCGCGAGGGTCTTTTGTTCTTGGGCGGTGGGTGGGGGGTGTGAGTGAACGCGCTCTCCATGTCCCCCGCTGCGGCTGAGCATGGAGGCTGAGCCAAGGCAGCCGCCCGTTTCCTTGCCAAGCCCTGCTGCTGCCTGGCTCGCTTTTTGGCAACCCCAAATCTTGGCACCCTAGGCGGCCGCCTAGTTCGCCTAGTGGTTACACTGGCCCTGCCTAGCCCTGAGCCTCTCCAACACCCCAAACCCCCCATCTCCAGCCCCAGCCAGAGCCCTCATCCCCCCCACATCATAACCCACTGCCTCAGCCCTGAGCCCCCTCCCACCCCAAACCCCTCATCTCCAGCCTTACCCCACAGCTCTCACCCCTGCACCCCCTCCTTCCGCACCCTCTCCCATCCCCAAACTCCCTCCCAGAGCCTGCACCCTGCACCCCTCTTGCATCCCAATCCCCTACCCCAGCCCAGGGCCTGTACCCCAGACCTCCTCCCCAACCCAAACTCCCTCCCAGAGCCTTGGGCAGGTGGGGGGTGGAGTTTGGGGGGGGGCAGAGTTTGAGCAGGGGCAGGTTCTGGGCACCACCAAATTTTTACAAACCTGCCACCCCTGCCGGCAAGAGCCAGTGTGCCGTACCGGGACGGACCAGCTTCTCCAGACTGTAATTTAAAGGGTCTGGGGCTCCCAGCAGCAGCTGGAGTCCCGGGCCCTTTAAATTGCCACCAGAGCCCCACTGCTGGAGCCCTGGGGTAGGAGCGGCAGGGCTCAGATGGCAACTTAAAGGGCCCAGGCTCCTGCCGCTGCTACAGCTCCGGCCCCTTTAAATCACTGCTGTAGCCCCACTGCCACTACCCCAGGGCTCCGGGGCCGATTTAAAGGGCCTGGGGCAGTAGAGGCAGTGGGAGCCCCGGGCCCTTTAAATAGCCCCTGGAGCCTGCCGGAGTCCTGAGGTAGTGGCAGCAGGTCTCTGGCGGCTATTTAAAGAGTCCAGGGCTCCCACTGCCTCTACCGCTCCGGGCCCTTTAAATAGCCGCCAGAGCCCCAGGCTCCAGCAGCACCGCTTCGGGGACGATTTAAAGGGCTGTGGACGGTAGCGGCAGCCGGAGCCTGGGCCCTGCTGCTGGACCCCCAGGGCTCCTTTGCGGTAGCGGCAGCTAGAGCCCCGGGCCCTTTAAATCACCCCCGAGCCCCAGGGCTCCCAGCCACCTCTGCAGCTGAGAGCTCGGGGGTGACTTAAAGGGCCTTGGGCTCCCAGCTGCTGCTACCACCCCTCTAGCCCCAGGCCTTTAAATCCTGATTTAAAGGGCCTGGGGATTTAAAGGCCCCGCCCCTTCTGGTTGAGGCCCCGCCCCCTCCTCATGGCTCCAGAGTCCTGGCAAGTCCTTTAAGTTACTTTCACCCCTGCGGAGTTAAGTCGGCGTAGCAGGGCAGTTACAATGGCAGGAGCGAAATTTAAGTGTAGACACTTCCATGGTTATGTCAACTTAAGCTGCTTTGCGTCAACCAGATCTGAGAGAGACAACCTGAAAGCACTGTGTTAGCTGGGTTAGCTGAAAGCACTCTGGCTGACACCCTAAGAAACCTGGGAAGAGATTTTAGGGTTGGGTTTCAGGCTGAAAAGTGTGTTCTTGGTTCTGTGAGTAGGCTTGGCAGAATTTTTTTTTTAAATAATTTTGAAGGATAATATCAGTTTAGTTTAAAGCATTTTTTTACTTGATTTTAAATTTTCACAGTTGTACAAAGATATGGGGAAGTTGGACAATAATTATTTAATGACAGTCGGCATTGAGATTCAAAAAGTTAAAGCTTTAAAACCATTAAAACACGAGTTATCAACATTACATGTCAAAATATACAAAATAAATATCCTGAAATCAAACTCTAATAAGGTCTCAAGCAGAATTTTTCTTTGGCTATCTGTAAATTTCTATGATGATCTATGGAAATATTTTTTTCAGCATTTGTATATGTATGGTGAAATTGATGTGTATTGACATTTACCTATAAAAATCTCATCATTCCCATCCTAATTGTGAAGAAAAAAAATCTGTTTCCTGATATTGTTTCCTCCTGTATTCAGAGACACAGGACTTTGTACATTCTTCAAAAAGAAATAAAACTGCATCAAAGTAATACATATCCCCAATTTCTACATCCAACTGGAACCCCCCCAAATCTGACAAGCTGTTCAAGTCAAAAAGGGGCAACAATACAGTGGAGTGGAAGCACAAAGAAAATTACTAATATTAACACTTGTAGTTCTGCAAACATACATTTAATATCCAGTGTTTAAAAGCTATATTTTGTTTCAAATTAAAATGTTAAATCTATTAATAATATTAATTATTAACATTTATATTGTGGTAACAACAGAGGCCATGATCAGGATATCTTGAGAGGAAATTCAAGCAGTCTGGCTAATATTCAGGGCATTAATTCTGTAGCAATGTCCTGTATTTACCAATTAACATACCATCAATCATTTTCTAAAATTAGCCTATTTTTAAAAAAATTTTCAGTTGATAACATAAGTGACCAACTTGGGTTACTGGCCTGAGGCAAGCCGTAAACTGTCATCTCTTCCTAGCTAGTCAATTCCAAGGAAATGCCTTGCAACTCAATTTTTGTTCCTTAATTGATGGTGTAATATTTTGCCTTGAGAAACCAAACCGCCATTAAAAGCTATAAAGTAACTGATGTAATTTTTTGCAGGGTCGTTGTACAAGAGAGAACTGCAAGTATCTTCATCCACCAACACATTTAAAAACTCAATTAGAAATTAATGGCAGGAACAACTTAATCCAACAGAAAACTGCAGCAGCAATGCTTGCCCAGCAGATGCAGTTCATGTTTCCAGGATCACCAATTCAGCCAATGGTAAGTATCCTTTTTCAAATGATGTGGTGGGTAACTAAAGCTCAGTTGTGAGATTGGGTTGACCTGAAAATGGCCTCTAAACACCTTACTACTTTCTTTGTCAATGAAAATAAATTGCTATTTAGAGACTGTGTGAAATACAGAAATGCTGGAAAACATGCTCAAATTTAAATGTGTGTGCTGAGGTGTTATCATAGATGTGGCACATCCCCCATTCCCTATCTCAGCCTCTCCTCCCTCCCTCACCCTCCTCCCCCCCTTCCCCCCCACACTTTCTTTCTCTCAGGTTTTGAGACCCAGCTACCTTGGGTTAGCTTTGCAAGGGCTTTGTGCAAGATCCCCACTTGAGTGGAAAGAGTTACAAGAACAATAACCATTTGAGTAGGATTGCAGTGTCTTCTTTCCCAGCTTCTGTGAGCTGAATAATTTTTAATAAATCTTTCATCTCAGATTGTTTCTTTATTCCCTTCCAGAACGGAACAAGTGATCATGTGTTCATGGGTTGTGCTTGCTTCCTAGCTTGAAGTCTGAAGTGCCCCAGAATGACATAGACAAAGAGAAAAGATGATATGGGACTTCACAAGCTTCAAAAGTTCCATCTTTTGAAATCATACGTAAAACAGTTTGGGGCATTTCCTGCAAATCCAGATACAAAGCAAGCATCTTGCAGCCATGAACACCAGCTTGGTATAAATGATATGGGTATATGTATAAATGATCAGTCCTATTGTACTGTTCAAACAGGTCAGGGCCACCTTTGTAACAAACAATAAAGATTAGAGGTGAGTGGGCACTACTCCTTTGTCTCAAGTGCATTGTGACCCAGTGGGAACACTTAGGGTCAAAGCCAGCTTTCATTGACTTCATATGGGAGTTGAATCAGACGTGTGTGTGTATATGTATCACGCACGTGTGAGAGAGGAGACAATATGAGGGGAGCAGGGAGAGTGGACAGCAGGGAGGGTCACTGAGGGGACAGGGAAATGTAATAGGACTGGCAGAGAGATCTTGTGGTGCAAGAAAATGAAGCCTTGTTTATATTAGTATGTTTGGTTTTCCCAGTAGACCAGTCACTTATGCCCAGTCAGTTGCATCCTAGATCTCTCACCAAAGACAACGCTTGTAGCCAATCCTATAATAAACTGTCTAAGAATTTATTAGCTAGGAAAAAGAAATGAGAGTTATTTATAAGGTTAAAGCAGGTAAACGTGCACGCACAAACTAGTTACAGTCTTATGTTCCGAAAGGGTAATAGAAGCTGCTGTAATATGCAAGGTGTGTATATATATGTACTTTAGGGCTAACCCAGGCCAAGGCCAGGGGAACTCTTGCTTATGCTTAGAAATCTTCGCCCCTTACAGTTCAAGCAGCTTAGAGGTACAGTTCTTTCTTATCAGTGATTTTTATTCCCTTCCCCCCAGAGTTCAAGTTGATGGAACAAGTCCACCTGCACGTCTTCTCTACATGGGTGTTGGGAGGAGCAATCGACAGAGTTCTTGTTCTTCGATGTTTCACAATGGCTCATTTAGTTTCAGTGGGCCTTCTTGCTGGGCCAGACCTAACACCTTCTGTAGGAAGCCAGCATTTCTACATTAATTAATGTTCCTTTCCTATTTGATGACTTACACAATTACAGAGGATTACCATGCAAACACCTACTATAACCTTGTACAGTAAAAGCTGTTTTATCTGGCATGTTGGAGAATGGGGGGTGCTGGTAAGTGAAAAATGCCGATTAACTAAGTGGGAGGGAGGTTGGGTGCGGGAGGGGGTTTGGGGCTGGGGCAAGGGAGGAGTTGCAGGGTGCAGGCTCTGGGATGGAGTTTGGGTGTGGGAGAGGGGTCGGGGCAGTGGGTTGGAGCGCGGGAGGGGGCTTGGGGTGCCGGATCCAGGGGCGTTCACCTCGGGCGGCTCCCTGCAAGTGGCAATCTGTCCTGGCTGCTTTTAGGCGGATGCGTGGGTAGGCCACTCTGCATGCTGCCTCCGCCCGCAGGTACCGCCCCCGCAGCTCCCATTGGCATCCCAAGCCCCTTCCTGTACCCAAACTCCCTCCCAGTGCCCACGCTCCGTACCCTCTCCCGTGCCCCAACCCCCTGCCAGACATGCGCCAACCAGACTATAAACTGGAATTTCTATGAAGATCAGAAATGCAGTTTGTAGAGCTTTCCAGTTGGTGAAGTGCCAGATAAAACAGCTTTTACTGTAACATGGGGTACAGATGTTAAAAGTGAGATGAATATACAAAGCATCCTACAAGTATTCCATCTAGTCTAAACACATTCTTATAAATCTAATACCTGTTTTAACAATATTAACCCACAGATGAGCCAGTTTGGTTTCCAGCTATGCATTTGTCAGTGTTCAGTGAGTGCTAGGGGTCTGGGCGTGAGCTGGCATCTGCTCTGCCAGCATCACAGTAACAATATAAAAATGCTAAGTATTCTGAAAAATCAGGCCCTAAGTCTGTCAGGGTAGGCACCCAAAATTAGTGGATTCTTCTGCACATTATGGTTTTAATTTCTCCATGCTCAATCTGTAAAATGGGGATAATAATAATTTTCTTTCTCACAGAAGAGGTGTGAAGATATATTCATTAATATTAGTGAGGTGCCCAAATATCACAGAGATGAGCACCATTAAAAAGTCCATGAATCAATTAACAATTCTTTATTTCAGTGCATGGTTTGGACGGTGCATAATAAATAAGGCCTAGGGGCTACACACGGAATGATGAGGAAATTTTGAATAGCTACCTCATTCCTGAGCATTGTCCATCCTGTGCCTTGAATGAGGCAGGGGTAATATGGTAGAAATAGTATGTGATTGTATAATTAAAGTATGTATCATACTGCATATGCACTAGGCAGAATAAACAATCTTAATTGACATTTCCTAACTGTTTTGTGTTTGACTTTGCAACTTTAATGTTCTTTTACATTAGTGGGGATTTTGTATGTAATAGGATATTGGTTAAACTTGTCACTACTGTAAGCAAAGGAATCCCCTAAATTTCACATAGATGTTTCTTTCCTTTTCTCCACCGTATCAATACAATCATCATTCAAACTTTATTATTTCACCTACCAACAGGGAGTAAAAAGCAAGTTCTTTTTCTCTGTCTCAAACTGCTAGTGGGTTGTGGTAGATTATCATTGACGTAGCGGAATAAAAAGTATAAAAGAAATACCTAAACATTCAATGAAGCTTGTAGGTTCTTCTTGAAATTATATCTAGTGAAAAGATTTTATTTTTTCTATTAAACATTGCGCTGCAATAGCATGTTTATAATAGCGATTGTGTGAAAAAACTGAGCATAGACCTGTTATAGCAAGAATCCTTTTTTTTCTTATAATTATTTCCTTATTTTGATTTACAGTTTATGGATAGTATTTAGCAAGGGTATGAGCACATTTTTTGATGGGCAGTGGAAAAAAAAATTTTTTTAAGTGTTAATCTTTGCATGAGTGATAACTAGATGATCTTTTCCTGCAGCTGGGTACACTGGTTGGTTCTTCTGCTGCTCTCAACATCTTCTTGGGGACTACGCTGGATTCATTCTTGACAAGCAGCTTTCTCCAAAACCCCTTTGAGTCCTACTCTTTCCCCTAAGGCTGTTTCATAAGTGTTGATGGCTAGCTTCCCCTTCTAATAGAGCCTATAGAGGCCAACATGAAGAGAAAGATATGTCTGCCTCTTTACATTTTCTAAGTGTCTCTTCAGAGCTCTGCTACATCTTGGCATTTTCTAGTTGCCAGCTTATTTTGGAGCTTTACTTTTAGTCCTACATAACAGACCCTGCATTTCTGACCTGGCAAGTGTTGCATAGCGTGGTTCAGGAACCTGATAGAGTACAGTAGTGAGTGCAGGTACAAACTATATCTCTGCAACTGCTCCAGTAGCATTAGTCCAGAGTCTACACTAGTCTGAGACGTGCTACATTTCCATGCACATTCTTTTCACATTATAATTATAGTTTGCCTCTAGCAAACATCGACACTGCAGGCCTACAAAAGACCTTTCCAGTCCTGACCATGGGACTGCATTGACTCCCCACCCTATGGAATATATGTTGGCAAATCTGCTATCCTGCTTCATCTGAACTGGATTTCTGCATCACAGAATTGCGTCTTCCTCTTGATACAGCTTCATTGCATTACATTGCTTTAAATGGTTGTGAAACGTAATTTCAGACCCATATCATTCCCACCCCTCAAACGATTTTGATTGGCTAAGCTTAGAGAGACCAATCTCTCTACCACAGCCCATCAACCTGAAAAGATCACGACCTAAATATTGGGCCCAATAATAAATGTTCCATTTGCCACAGGTGGCAGTTGAATATAACATAAACATTGCACAGGCCAGTTTTTACATGTCATAGGCATACAGGGGTGAAAGTGAGCCGGTACTGCGTACCGGTAAGAACCCTCACCGGCCCATACCCAGCCCACATTAAAGCACTGCCATGGCAGCACTTTAATGTCCCTGCCCCTTTTGCCTCCCCTGTCAGCGGCCCTGCTGGTAGGGTTCGTACCGGCAGGGCCGCCGACGGGGTGGGGGGCGGTGGAGCAGCAACGTTAAAGCGCTGCTGCGGCAAAGGACCCTGCAGCACTTTAACGACTCTGCCCCTTTTGCCCGCCCTGGCTGCCGACAGGTGTGGGGGTGGGAGGGCGGCAAAGGGAGCAGCTGCCGTGGGGCCAGCGATTTAAAAGGGCCCGGGGCTCCAGATGCCACTACTGCAGCAGCAGTGTCCAGAGCCCCGGGCCCTTTAAATCAACACGGGAGCCCCAGGCAGTGCAGGCCAGGCGGCATGGAAGGGCTGGTTGGGGGATGCTGACCCCCAGCCCCGCCCCTTCTGCCAGAGGCCTCGCCTCTTCCAGGGGCCGGAGCTGCCCCCGTACCGGTACGTGTCCTCAGTTACTTTCACCCTTGTAGGCACAGTAACTTAAATTGTATAGAAATACAAAATACGGCATGCAAGGTGGTAGATGTAACATGTGAAAGAGCTTATATAATGTATACTATTATTACAAAGATGGATTCAATATACTGAATAACATTGTACCTATAAAATTCAGTTTTACTAGGGAAGCAGATAGAAAGAGAAAGCAGTAGAAATAAGATGCACTTTATCTGAGATGTATAAATAAATTTGAAATGTAATATGAAGTGTAATCTCATTAGATATCCAGATTCAAATTATAGCTGACATGTGTAGATGCACTGAGAACTCCTTTTCTCATAATATGGCTGCAAAATGCTGTTCCTGTCCTTCACTGGAATTTATTACATCAGCGATTCTCAAACTTTCGCAACCCAAGAACCCCCATTTTGATTTTAAAAATTTTGCGGCCCCCCCCAAATGGCTTCTAATTTTCCCCGGGGATGCTCAACCCACACTCATCCTCAGGCCCTGCCCCCACTCCACCCCTTCCACAAAGGCCCCGTTCCCACCCCACCTCTTCCCTCTCCAGCCCTGCCCCTCCTCTTCCCCACCTCTTTCCGCTCCCTCCCCTGAGCGTGTCCTGTCCCCACTCCTCCCTCTCCCTCCCAGTGCCTCCTGCACGCCGCTGAACAGCTGTTCCACGGTGTGTAGGAGGAACTGGGAGGGAGAGGGAGGAGTTGATCAGTGGAGCCAGCAGCCCTGGACATGACTTGGGTCCGCAGACCCCAGTTCTAGAACCGCTGTATTCCATGTTTAAGAGAAGAAAATATGCAGTGTAATGTTGTCAACTCTTTTAAATTCTGATTAAGAAAATGAATCAAAACCAGGGAAAATGTACAAAAGACATCAAATAAGATCTGCAAACTTTTTAAAAAAATAGTTTCAATGTAAGGTTACCTATTTATTTTTCATCTCACTATGTTTTCATTTTGCAGCCCACATTTCCAGTAGGTCCAACAATAGGAACGAACACAGCTATTAGCTTTGCTCCTTACTTAACACCTGTAACCCCTGGAGTTGGGTTAGTTCCTACTGAAATCCTACCCACACCGCCTGTCATTGTTCCTGGAAGTCCCCCTGTCACAGTTCCTGGTTCGACTGCTACTCAGAAACTCTTGAGGACTGATAAACTGGAGGTACTACAGACACCATTGTGACTAGAAATGTAATTTTCTGCTAATTTATACGTGAAAGCTTTGAAAAGCTTTGTTGTCCTTAGAAGCGCTCTCTAATATAGCCTAATCTTTAGTTATTAAACTATAGATCTCATAAGTACTCTTGTAGGATTTACGCTTGTACTCGGTGGAAATGTTACCATTGTTTTAGTGTCGTCATTTTTTTTAATATGGTTTGGATAAAAATTCAGTGAATGTGTTCTAGAGTTGATTGCTCAAATTTAATATGCCTGATCAACATCAAAGGTAACAAAAGGGGTTGAGTTTTAAAATACAGCTCTGTCATTATGAGTTTCTTCATAGAGAAAGTAACTGGGGCCACAGGAGCGTTTAATTGACACCACTGAATAATATTCTTAAGGGTTTTATGTTGGTGAACAAGAATAGATTTTTTGAAATGACACAGTTCTATGTAAGTTCAACTTACTATCAAACAACACAGCTATATTAACTGCAACTTAATTAAGGGCAGGCAAACATATTTAACAAACATGTAAAGGACTGTTGCAAACAGTTTGGGACAAGTCTAAAATACAATAAAGAATGAGCTGTGTATGTGGTTTTTTGTTTTGTTTTTCCCAGTTAATATTGCTGTGGGTCCATCAGCTGTAATTAGTATTGTTTTGCACATAGGTATGCAGGGAGTTCCAGCGAGGAAACTGCGCGCGGGGAGAGACTGACTGCCGCTTTGCACATCCTGCAGATAGCACAATGATTGACACAAATGACAACACTGTAACCGTTTGTATGGATTACATAAAGGGGCGTTGCATGAGGGAGAAATGCAAATATTTTCACCCTCCTGCACATTTGCAGGCCAAAATCAAAGCTGCTCAACATCAAGCCAACCAGGCTGCAGTGGCAGCTCAAGCAGCTGCTGCAGCTGCTACAGTGATGGTAAGTGCAAGACTATATGGTTAAATTTTTCATAAACTTATCAATTATTGTTTTTCTCCAATTAGAAGTGTTGTTTAAGTTGTTGATTTTCACACATTCATCATAAAAGCTAGGAATTCTAAAAAGTATTACTTTCTTTAGGGCAGTGGTTCCCAAACTTGTTCCTCCGCTTGTGCAGGGAAACCGGCTCGGCCCACCAGGGGCTTTCCCTGCAGAAGCAGGGAACAAGTTTGGGAACCACTGCTTTAGGGAAAAATACTTTCTCCCTCCCTCAGTTATTTTAGCATAATAGGTTCCTCTTCTGAATAGAGTGAAGCAGTTAGACACTTTGCACTGTCTTTGCTCTCTGCTCCATGATGATATGCCAAATTTGCCTCCTAATATTTCTTGGTGAGAAATAAAACTGGTAGAACTTAGTGGTCAATGGGAAGTATGTACACATATGCTATATTATCTCTTTGATGGCAGAAATATAATCTGAAAAATTAGGAAACAAGGAATAAAGGAAGAAGTGGTTTTGTTTCCAAGACACGGGGCACAGATGAGAGATCTGGTATTTCCCACTGACTTACAGTAATATCCTGAGCAGGCCATTTTTAATTGCCCTGTGACTCAGTTTCCCCATTAGTAAAATGGAAATAAGGCACTTAATTGTGAAGCTTAATTCATTAATGTTTTCAGACATTCAGCTTGTATATCTGTGAATGCCATAATAATGCCTATAAATAAAATTAATAAAAATGTATCTAGTAAGGTCAAACAAAAGAAGTTAAAGGATCTGATTTGTTTTCAGAAGTTTTATACTATTACTGAAACATATTTAGAGATGTCTTTCCCTCAGTGTCCTCTTGCAGAATGGTTGATACTGTTACTAGCAACAGTTCTACACCTGTATTGATAGAGTTGAACAAATAAAGCATGCAGGGTTTTATTCAGGGGACAGCAGTACGGTCAGCCCACAGATCAAAGCAGCATTGTCCTAATTCCTGGCACTGAAAGAATAATTATACAGATGTGACTTGTGGGTAGTGCATACAATAGATGTAGACAATACAGTTACTCTTAGAGTAAGAAGCCTACCAGAAACACAATACAGTACAGTATATAACTATCACAGGGTATTGTATTTAGCAAATAAGTAGAGACCAGACATTTAGGGGACAAAGAGTGAGTTTCTTTCAAATGTGGCAACTGTGAAATAATTTAAATATCTGAAAAGAACAGAGGAGAATTTCCCCTAATTCAGTATTTTCTCCTACAGTATTTCCAGTCTCTATTTAAAATATAGGAATTTTAGCTAAACCTTCTCTGCACTCACAGAAACTGAGGACCGATCTGGAAATAAAAGAGTGAATATCTGAGATTTTTGCTGTAACAATTAGAGCAGGACAGATGACTGATTTTTGGGGTGGTGGGGGGAATGCAGAATGCCCAGGAAACCGAAAAATCAGAAAAAATATTAGATTTGAGTCCAAAAAATTCAGTTCCCTCCTCTGAATCAGGCAGAGAGAAGATTTGCATCCATGGCTTTTATCTCCCAGGTAAGTGCCTTAATCACCGGACTATAGAGTCAAGTTCAGTATCTCACTTTGGCCCACTGAAAATGTAAGTATTTATACAAAGTGGAACAGCTTCAACAGGAGAGATTGAGAGCAACCCATCCACAATAGTCTATAGCCCGGTGGTTAGAGAACTCACTTGGCAAGGGAGGAGACTTGTGTAGAAATCCCTGTTCCAGAATGGCAATTCAAATCTTGGTCTCCCACCTGCCTTGCAAATGCCCTAAATTTGGACTAAATGGACTAAAGGTCGTGAGGGACACATGGACAAACACATGCACTCTTTCTGAAACTGGCCCTGTAATCTTTTTCACAGCCAAAATGAACCAGGTCAAATTCATGAATAGTTTCAGGTTGATCGAAACTGCATTTTTGGCTAATAAATTAAAATACATTTCATCCAGATGCAGTACCAGTCCTTCAGTCATGCAAAATTCGTTACTTCTAGATATAAAAATGAGGCTTGTCGATTAAGAGCAGATACCTCACGTGATTAACTCAAAAAATTAATCGTGATTAAAAAAAGTAATCGCGATTAATTGCAGTTTTAATCGCACTGTTAAAACAATAGAATACCAATAGAAATTTATTAAATATTTTGGATATTTTCCTACATTTTCATATATTTTGTATTCTTTGTTGCAATTGAAATTAAAATGTGAATTATTTTTATTACAAATATTTGCACTGTAAAAATGATTTTAAAAAAATAGTATTTTTCAATTCACCTCATACAAGTTCTGTAGTGCAATCTCTTTGTCGTGAAAGTGCAAGTTACAAATTTAGGGTTTTTTTGTTACTTAACTGCACTCAAAACCAAAACAATGTAAAACTTCAGAACCTATAAGTCCACTCAGTCCTACTTCTTGTTCAGTCAATCGCTAAGACAAACAAGTTTGTTTACATTTACAGGAAATAATCCTGCCCTCTTCTTATTTACAGTGTCACCAGACAGTGAGAACAGGCGTTCACATGGCACTTTTGTAGCTGGCATTGCAGCGTATTTACGTGCCAGATATGCTAAACATCCATATGCCCCTTCATGCTTCGGCCACCATTCCAGATGACATGCTTCCATGCTTATGACACTTGTTAAATTCAATTAACGCATTTTTTTTTGTGATTGAATTCCTTGGGGGAGAATTGTATGTCCCCTGCTCTGTTTTACCCACATTCTGCCATATATTTCATGTTATAGTAGTCCCGGATGATGACCCAGCACATGTTGTTCATTTTAAGAACACTTTCACTGCAGATTTCACAAAACGCAAAGAAGGTACCAATGTGAGATTTCTAAAGATAGCTACAGCACTCAACCCAAGGTTTAAAAATCTGAAGTGCCTTCCAAAATCTGAGAGGGACGAGGTGTGGAGCATGCTTTCTGAAGTCTGAGAAGAGCTACACTCTGGTGAGGAAACTACAAAACCCAAACCACCAAAAAAGAAAATCAACCTTCTGCTGATGGTATCTGACTCAGAAAATGAAAATGAACCTGCGTCAGTCCGCACTGCTTTGGATTGTTATTGAGCAGAACCAGTCATCAGCATGGACCCATGTCCCCTGGAATGGTGGTTGAAGCATGAAGGGATATGTTAATCTTTTGCACATCTGGCGCACAAATATCTTGCGACACCAGCTACAACAGTACCATGAGAAAGCCTGTTCTCACTTTCAGGTGACAATGTAAACGAGAAGCAGGCAGCATTATCTCCTGCAAATGTAAACAAAATTGTTTGTCTGAGCAGTTGGCTGAACAAGAAGTAGGACTGAGTGGACTTGCAGACTCTAAAATTTTACATTGTTTTATGTTTGAATGAAGGTTTTTTTCCACATAATTCTACATTTGTAAGTTCAGCTTTCAGGATAAAGAGATTGCACTACAGTACTTGTATTAGGTGAATTGAAAAATACTATTTTGTTTTTTTACAGTGCAAATACTTGTAATAAAAAATAAATATAAAGTGAGCACTGTACAGTTTGTATTTTGTGTTGTAATTTAAATCAATATATTTGAAAATGTACAAAACATTAAAAAAATTTAAATAAATGGTATTCTATTATTGTTTAGCAGTGTGATTAATTGCGATTAATTTTTTAAATTGCTTGACAGCCCTAATAAAAAAATAAGCAAAGTATTTTTCTGAGCCAAACTAGTTCTAAGATATGCCTCCTTTTATTGAAATAAGCCACATTCAAAACAGAGACCAAGAGGAAGAGTCTTTTGAAATACAAGTTTGAATTACTAGCATTATACCACCAAAGGAGAAGAAGGCTGAAAGCCAGATGATGGTATATTATTCCTGTGGAAAATTTTATAGATGGCCTTTAATTGGATATTTAAACTCGGAAGAGTTATAATGTAGACAAAAGAAGCTTTTTTTCATCCCACTTATTTTTATTTAATACAAATCCAAAACAAAGGGAAACCAGGGGTCAAAATAAATAAATGGAGTCAATTCTCCATTGGGACAAATAATATGGAAGAGTATGGGGAAAAGTGGTTGCTGATACAATATATATATATATAAGCGAGGCCCCCCCCAAAATGGTCAAGAATTATTCAGTCAAAATACTGTCTGACCTAAAAAAATAATAATAATTCTGGTGGATCTCCATTGGAAGGAACAATCAAGGATCCTTAACCAACAGTTCCTGCTTCCAGATGGGTCCTGAGTTGAAATTATGGTCTCACAGCAGACATACCCTAATACTTGTTGGGCAAGAATATGGATCAAAAGGCTTGAGTACTTAAAGCCTAGATTATGCAGGGCTTTATAGACTAATACGAAGAGAAGGGGTTAATTTACACACTTCATAAATGTTCGAACAGCACATATTTTTGCTGTAGAACATGTTAACATATATCTTCACCCATGTTGGAACTCTTTTACCTTTATAAAAACACTTATTAAACAGCCTTGAAGCAAAATTTACAACCATGTATAACAGCCAGTGCTACATGGTAATCAACACAGAAGATAATTCCCCCATCAGTTAGTCAAAAATTCCAAAATCAACAGTTTCCTAACTGTACTCTGTAGGTCACTGATGGTGTGTGGAGCACTTTCTTTTCCACTTTAAACAATTGCCATAGTTGCCCAGGGAAGTTGTGTGATAGTGAAGGTGAGGGGAGGTGTCATTATGAAAGGAAGGGAGATTGTCCATGGCACTAGTGAGAAGTGGTCCACATTATGGCAAATGTGAGAACTCCATTCTTGAACCCCCTCAAAAAACATTATCAAAAAACAAGCAAAGATTCTTGGCTTATGTGGGCTATTTAGCAGCATAAAAGTAGCTCTAGGGCAGTGGTCTCCAACCTTTTTATGTCTAAGATCACTTTTTGAATTTAAGGACAACCCAGAAGTTCGGAAGTGGGTGCAGGCTCTGGGCTGGGGCCGAGGGGTTCGCAGTGTGGGAGGGAGCTCTGGGAGGAGCCTGGGGCAGGGGGTTGGGGTACAGGAAGGGGTGAACGGTGCAAGCTCTGGGAGAAAATTTGGGTGGAGGGGGGCGCTCCGGGCTAAGGCAGAGTGTTGGGGTGCAGGAGCGGTTGCGGGATGCTGGCTCTCTGCGGGGGTCAGGTCTGGGGCAGGGGATTGGAGTCCACAAGAGGGTTTGGGGTGCTCACCCTGGGAGGAGGCTCACGGCTGGGGCTTGGGGTATAGGAGGGGGTATGGGGTCCTGGCTCCAGGAGGGGGTTGGGGTGTGGTCTCTCAGGGGGTGGCACTTGCCTCAGGTGGCTCCCACTTGGTGGCACAGTGAGGATGAGGCAGGCTCCCTGCCTGCCCTGTCCCCACACTGCTCCTGGAAGGGGACAACGTGTCCCTGAGGCCCCTGAGGAGGGGGATGGAGAGCACATGGCTCTGTGCGCTGCCCCTTTCTGCCGTCATGGCCCCCACAGCTCCCATTGGCCACAGTTCTCTGTTCCCAGCCAATGGGAGCTGCAGAGGTGTTGCTTTCAGACAGGAGCAGCATGCCAAGACCTCTGTCCGCCCCTTCCTCCCTGCCCCCGTGGGGGCGTGCTGGTCACTTCCGGGAGCAGCGTGGGGCTGCAGCAGCAGGGAGCCTGCCGTAGCAGCAGTCCAGCAACACCCTCGGAGATCGTGATCAACTGGGAGAGTCCCCAGGATCAACCAGTCGATCGCGATCGACTGGTTGGTGACTACTGCTCTAGGGCCACCATAAAATAGAGTTAAGATGAGATAAAGTCACCTTTGTCCCCACTCCCTCAGGGTACATCTTCGGTGTTGTGCCTCCAGGAAAGAATCCCAGGCAGACCAAGGGGTCAGTGAATTCCAGAGTTCAAGACTCCTTTAGGAATTACCCTACCTCTAGCCCCTGACATTTAAACCTAGTAACTTTTCCTTAAATGCCTTAGCTCGAGGGTGGGCAAACTTTTTGGCCCGAGGGCCACATCTGGGTATGGAAATTGTATGGTGGGCCATGAATGCTCACAAAATTGGGGTTGGGGTGCAGGAGGGCATGATGGCTCTGTCTGGGGATGCAGGCTCTGGAGAGGGGCCAGAAATGAGACGTTCAGGGTATGGGAGGGGGCTCCAGGCTGGGGCAGGGGGTTGGGGTGTGCGGGAGAGGGATCAGGGCTGAGGCAGGGGACTGGAGCACGGGAGGGGGTCAGGAGTGCAGGCTCCAGGCGGCGCTTTCTTCAAGCAGCTCCTGGAAGCAGTGGCATGTCCCCACTCTGGCTCCTATGTGGAGGTGCGGCCAGGCGGCTCTGTGAGCTGCCCTGTCTGCAGGCACCGCCCCGCAGCTCCCATTAGCCACAGTTCCCGGCCAGTGGGAGCTGAGGGGGCAGCGCTTGGGGCGGGAGCAGTGCACAGAGCCCCCTGGCTGCCCCTAAACGTAGGAGCTGGAGGGGGAACGTGCTGCTGCTTCCAGGAGCCTCAGCACGCACATGCGAAGTGGCCTCCTACCCCACTTCCCAGCTGGGGTGCGGGAGCAGGGCAAGCCCCGGGCCCCGTTCCCCAGCGGGAGCTCCAGGACCAGATTAAATTGTCTGGAGGGCCGGATGTGGCCCGTGGGCCGTAGTTTGCCCTGCCTTAGCTGATCTCAGCTTTTGAGGTAAAAGCAAGGAGATGGGCAGTCTGTGAAATAGCCAGAGCTCAGACTATTTATAGATGAAAACCAGTGTTTTGGTATTTTTGTGCTTTGTTAAGTGAATTTGAAGACAGCGTGATCCATTAGTATAATCATTACATTATTTATGGAGCACTAAAAGTGTGTTCAGTGCAGTAAGAAACGTGAAAGAAGACATTGAGAAAAACACAAAATCTAAATGAAATTAAATATTCACCATACCTTAAACACACCTCATAATAGTATACATAAAGTATATGTGGTAGATAAAATATAGAGACTTCATGCGGCTAGTTAATTTTATTTGTTTTCTTTCTCCTACCTCTCTCCTTTTGTTTCTCTCCAATGGTTGGTTATTATGGAAAGGGCTGGTGGAAGAAATAGTTTTATAGAGGGGTTTGATTGGTGAGAGGGAGGTTCTTTGGTGAACAAGGCTTCAAGCGTAGGGGTGAAAGGGAAGAAGGTTGTGAAGATATGAGGAAGAAGTGGACAGTCAAGCGAAAGGCATGGCGGGCAGGAGAGACAAGGAGGAAACAAGAGCTGCCTTATAGGTAGAGACATTGCTACTATAGAACCTTGAAATTGAGCACTAGTAGCTTGACTTGATCTGGAAGGCAAGGGAAAAGCCTGCAAAAGGATTCAAAGAAGGGAGTTTGCAATGGAGCAAACAGGTTGAGATGTATGCAAGACCAATGCAAAGTTGTGAATCAGCTCAGTGTGAGCTTCCAGTGTGACACTGTGGCCAAAATGGCTGTTGCAATCCTTGGTTGTGTTACCTTGGTATTGGGCACTGGTGCGTCTGCTGTTAGAATATTATGTCCAGTTTTGGTGTCCACAATTCAAAAACAATGTTGATAGTTGGAGATAATTGGAGGTTCAGAGAGCCACAAGAGCAATTAAAGGATTAAAAGAACGGCCTTATGGTGAAAGACTCAGGGACCTCAATCTATTTGGTTTAACAAAGAAGGTTGAGGGGTGATTTGATCAGTCTATAAGTACTTAAATTGGGTACAGAAATTTGATAGTAGAGGGCTCTTCAGTCTAGCACAGTGGTTTCCAAAGTTTTTGGATCGTGCACCCCCACAGTGCAGCCGAAGAAAGGAGGAGGGAAGACCTGTCGCAGGCGTCCCGCCGGAGGGGAAGTCCTGCTGCAGGTGTGCAGAGCTGCCGCCAAAGAAAAAAAACGGCAGAGTGCCGTCCAGCGGCACTCCTCCAGCCGCACACCCCCTGGGATTCTCTGGCGCACCCCGGGGGGTGCACGCACCCCACTTTGGAGACCACTGATCTAGCACACTAAGCCCTGGTTTACACTACGGGGTTAGGTCGAATTTAGCTGCATTAGGTCGATTTTTAAATGAATGCATCTACACAACCAACCCCATTCTGTCGACCTAAAGGGCTGTTAAAATCGACTTCTGTACTCCTCCCCGGCAAGGGGAGTAGCACTGAAATCGACCTTGCTGGGTCGAATTTGGGGCAATTTGACGGTATTGGCCTCCGGGAACTATTCCAGAGTGCTCCAATGTGATCTCTCTGGACCGCACTTTCAACTCTGATGCACTAGCCAGGTACACAGGAAAAGCCCTAGAAAATTTTGAATTTCATTTCCTGTTTGGTCAGCGTGGCGAGCTCACGTGACCATGCAGTCCCCCCAGAATCACAAACAAGCTCCAGCATGAACCAAAAGGGAGACACTGGATCTGATTGCTGTATGGGGAAAAGAATCTGTGCAGGCCGAACTCCGATCAAAAAGAAGAAATGCTAATATATATGCCAAAATCGCACAGGGCATGGTGGAGAGAGGCTACAATAGGGACACACAGCAGTGTCGCGTGAAAGTTAAGGAGCTCAGGCAAGCCTACCAAAAGACAAAGGAGGCAAATGGTCACTCCGGGTCAGAGCCCTATACATGCCGCTTCTCTGATCAGCCGCATGGCATTAAAGGGGGTGACCCTACCACTGTCTGTGGACACCTGCAAGGGGGGAGTCTCACGCAACAGGGAGGAGAATTTTGTGGATGAGGAAGAGGAGGAGGAGGAGAATGCACAGCAGGCAAGCGGAGAATCCGTTCTCCCTGGCAGCCAGGACCTTTTCTTCATCCTGGAGCCAATACCCTCCCAAGGCGGGTTCCCGGACCCTGAAGCTGGAGAAGGCACCTCTGGTGAGTGCACATTTGTAACTACAGTACAGGGTTTAAAAGTAATAGTGTTTGATTTGCCCTGAAGAATTGGGAAGCATTTGCGGCCAGTACAGCTACTGGAAAAGTCTGTTAATGTGTCTGGGGATGGAGCAGGAATCCTCCAGGGACATCTCCATGAAGCTCTCCTGGAGGTACTCTGTAAGCCTTTGCAGAAGGTTTCTGGGGAGGGTTGCCTTATTTCATCCTCCATGGTAGGACACTTTACCACGCCAATCCAGTAGCAAGTAGTCTGGAATCATTGCAGCACAAAGCATGGCAGCGAATGGTCCTGGGTTTTGGTCGCATTCAAGCAACATTCGGGCTATAACTTTCTGTGTTAGCCTAAGGAGAGTGATATCATTCATGGTCACTTGGTTGGAATAGAGGAATTTTTGTAAGGGAACAGTAAAAGGACCCCGTTCACGCTGGGTTGCTTGTGCTTGGCGAAAAGGGATCATCCCGGAGACTAGCCATGCAGTGGGGTAGGGGGAGGTGTGTGCTGCACTTCCCCCCGAAAACCGCAGCCCCTCCTTTTAAATGTGAAACCCAACAGGCATTGCTTGCTATGGGAAAGGATGGCTCTGCATTTTGAAACCATTCCCACATGTTATGAAGGCGGAGGAAGGCAACCCTGCATACCAAAAGGCTTACCATGACTGCCTGGAAACCAAATTCTGTTGCCCAGCCATGTGTGATGTGTCACCATACCAGCAGGCGCTCAATATAAAAAGGCAAAATGCGACCTTGTACCTAAAGCACATGTGCTGTCTGCTGTGAATTGCTTGATTCACTCTGAAAGATTCTCCCTTTTGTTCTCAGAAATGTATCATCTTAAATTTTACTCTCCCTTTTTATCTCCCCCCAGGTGCAAATGTTTCTATGCTCCCCCTATCATCTCCGTCCCTGAGGTTATCCCAGATTAGAAGGAGAAAAAAACACACTCGCAATGACAAGATTTCCGAGCTCATGCAGTCCTCCCACACTGATAGGGCACAGCTTAATGCATGGAGGCATTCATTGGCAGAGGCCAGGAAAGCATTAAGTGAGCACAAAGATCAGAGGCAGGAGGCGATGCTGAGGCTAATGGGGGAGCAAACGGACATGATGAAGCGTCTGTTGGAGCTGCGGGAAAGCCAACAAGAGCACAGACCCCTGCTGCATCCATTGTATAACTGCCTGCCCTCCTCCCCAGGTTCCATATCCTCCTCACCCAGACGTCCAAAAACGCACAGTGGGGAGGCTCCAGGCACCCAGCCACTCCACTCCAGAGGTTGGCCCAAGCAACAGAAAGCTGTCATTCAAACAGTTTTGATTTGTAGTGTGGCTACAATAAGCAATATGGCCTTGTCCTTCCCTCCTTCCCCTGCCCCGCCCTCCTTCCCCCACCCGGGCTACCTTGTCAGTTATCTCACTTTTTTTTTTAATTAATAAAGAAAGAATGCATGGTTTCAAAACAACAGTTACTTTATTTCCTTTGCCAGCTGTGATTGAAGGGGGGAGGGTGGTTGTCTTACAGGGATTAAAATCAACAAAGGGGGCGGGTTTGCATCAAGGAGAAACACACACAACTGTCACACTGTAGCCTGTACTGGATGTCCCTGCCAGTGAAATTTAACTGTTTGAAGAAAATTGTGTTTGCAATGCTTCCAGCATTTGGATCCACATACCTGTGTGAACAGGTATTTTCACACACGAAATCTTGGAGAAACACACACAACTGTCACACTGTAGCCTGGCCAGTTATGAAACTGATTTTCAAAGCCTCTCTGATGTGCAGCGCGCCTCGCTGTGCTCTTCTAATCACCCTGGTGTCTGGCTGCTCAAAATCAGCCGACAGGCGATTTGCCTCAACCTCCCACCCCGCTATAAATGTCTCCCCCTTACTCTCACAGATATTATGGAGCACACAGCAAGCAGCAATAACAAGGGGAATGTTGGTTGCGCTGAGGTTTAACCTAGTCATCAAACAGTGCCTGCAGGCTTTCAAACGTCCAAAGGCACATTCTACCACCATTGTGCACTTGCTCAGCCTATAGTTGAACTGCTCCTTACTACTGTCCAGGTTGCCTGTGTACGGCTTCATGAGCCATGGGATCAAGGGCTAGGCGGAGTCCCCAAGGATAACTATTGGCATTTCAACATCCCCAATGGTAATTTTCTGGTCTGAGAAGTAAGTCCCTTCTTGCAGCTGCTCGAACAGCCCGGAGTTCCTAAAGATGCGATCGTCATGCACCTTTCCTGGCCATCCCACGTTGATGTCAGTGAAAACGTCCCTTGTGATCCACCAGTGCTTGCAGCACCATTGAGAAGTACCCCTTGCGGTTTATGTACTGGTTGGCAAGGTGATCAGGTGCCAAGATAGGGATATGTGTTCCATCTATCGCCCCACCACAGTTAGGGAACCGCATTGCAGCAAAGCCATCCGCTATGACCTGCACATTTCGCAGAGTCACTACCCTTGATAACAGAATGTCAGTGATTGCATTGGCTACTTGGATCACAGCAGTCCCCACAGTAGACTAGCCCACTCCAAATTGATTTCCGACTGACCGGTAGCAGTCAGGTGTTGCAAGTTTCCACAGGGCTATCACCACTCACTTCTCAACTGTCAGGGCAGCTCTCATCTTGGTATTCCTGTGCTTCAGGGCAGGGGAAAGCAACTCACAAGGTTCCAGGGAAGTGGCCTTACGCATGTGAAAGTTTTGCAGCTACTGTGACTCATCCCATACCTGCAACACTATGCAGTCCCACCAGTCTGTGCTTGTTTGCCAGGACCAGAATCGGCGTTCCACTGTATCAACCAGCCCCACTTCTACCATGATGTCCCAATTGCCACAGCCTGAGCTTTCAGGAATGTCTGTGTCCATGTTCTCATCACAATCGTCCTCGTGCTGGCGTCTCTTCAACCGGTTCTACATATACTCCAGGATAATGCGCGAGGTGTTTACAATACTCACAACAGCAGCGGTGAGCTGAGCGGGCTCCATGCTTGCTGTGGTATGGGAGCTTAACCCAGAATTCCAGTGGGCAGTGGAGACTGCAGGAACTGTGGGATAGCTACCCACAGTGCACCACTCCGTAAGTCAATGCTAGCCACGGTATTAAGGAAGCACTCTGCCGACTTAATGCGCTTAGTGGGGATATACACAATTGACTGTATAAAATCGATTTCTAAAAATCGACTCTACAAAATCAACCTAATTTTTAGTGTGGACATACCCTAAGATATAACAAGTGGAAGTTGATGCTAGACAAATTCAAACTAGAAATAAGGTGATAATTTTTAACAGTGAGGGTAATTAACCATTGGAACAATTTACCAAGAGTTGGGGCAAATTCTCCATCAATGGCAATTTTTAAATCAAAATTAGATGTTTTCCTAAAATGTATTCTCTAGTTCAAAAGGAATTAATTCAGAGAAGTCCTATGCCCTGTGTATACAGGACCCCAGACTAGATTATCACAATGGTCCCTTTTGGCTTACTGTGTGGATCTAAGTCTAAACTGAGGGAAGAGGATAAGGAGTGCAGATTCTGGAGTCATAAATATAGAGATAATAGGGGAAGTTGTGAGAGTGGATGAGATCTGTGTTTTGGATGATAATAGTAATGGGTTGAGCACCTTCAACGCCCGTTTAGTTAGTTTAGTTAGAGAGTTGACACCGTTCATCACCTTCCATAATTAAATCCAGCCATAATATTTCAAACTCATATAGTTTTTTGTCCCTAGTGATCTCAGAATACTGTGCAAAGATGGATGGGCATTGTTAGATATTTTACAGAAGGGAGAGAGGAGGGAGTGATCAGCTTTTTCAAAGATAGCAGGTCAAGGTGGAGGAAAATAAACAGAAAACCCTTAGATCTGGCCTATCTATCTTACTATTGTACGTATACGGTCCCCATTACTATAGTATCTGAGTGCCTCACAAACTTGTCAACATATTTATCCTCACAACCGTGCTGTGAGTAAGGAAGTGCTATTATCTCTATTTTACAGTTGGGGAAGTGAGGTACAGAAGATTAATGGTTCATTTGCATCGTGTGTTAGTCCTCACCAGTGCGGTGTAAATTCTAGTCTGCACCAGTGTGTTGTGCACTAACCGGTCAGGGTGGACACTATTTGTGCGTGCTAGAAGTTTTTTGGTGTGTGTTAACACAGTCCTGTTTCAAATGGTAATACATTAACACACACTAGGGAACATTTAGTGCCCACCAGCAGGCTCCACACAGGCCAGTTAGTGCATGACATGCTAGTGCAGACTAGACCTTACATCCCACGGGTGAGGACTGCCGCAGCATGTGGATGAGCCCTAAGTGACTTGCCCAAGGTCACAAAGGAAATTTGTGGTAGATCAGAAATTGAATCTGGGTCTCCCACAGCCCAGGCTAGTGCCCTGGACCCTCCTTTCCTGATCATTAATGACCTTGATAGAGCAGATCTCATAGAGTGGAGGGTTTAGAATCTAGGAAGAAGCTAGAGGAGAAGTTGTCAAGACATCAGGAATAGAGGACATGCTTAAGGACTTTGGATGCAAAGATATAAGGAAAGATACAAGGTGATAATTGGAGAGACAGAAACATGAATTTTGAAAGATGTTTTAAGGATTAGTGAAGCAAGGGCTATCCTGCAAAATGTTCATGTTGTCATTGGCCTAAGTTCTGTGACCCTAAGTTGTCTTAGACATGGTGCTCTCAGTACCTTGTCCTCCCTTTTTAATGATTGTTCTACTTTTTTATATCTGAAGCTAAGGATAGAAACAGTCTGAATATTCATTTCTCCTATGGACTTTGAGGAGCTACCTATTGTGAGTGTAAACACCAGATTTCTGATTCATGAGGAAACCCTCCTTTCCATATGTTTTCATTAAACTCTTTTAAAATTCCCATTTAAAAAGAGTTATAGATGAAAAACATCAACTAAATTTTTCTGCTGGAATGTAGTCAAATTAGCCCTCATCTTTTATCTCTTAATGCAAATATAGGTAATAAAATTTATGCTCATGTTAAGCATTGTTTTACATTTAAATATTTTTAAATGATGCTATATTAGCACCATAATTCCTGTTCTAATTATACATTACATGCTCTTGACAAATAGTATTGTTTTCTATCACCGATTCCTAAAGTTAGTAAAGATTTTCCTGAATGACAGCTGAGAAAATATTTGTTTTAAAATGTTGGGCTTTTTCTCAGTGTAATGTGGTAAATTAAAAAGGATAATCCAAGTTACTGTCCCAGCTATAGTAAAAAATATTAAACTGATAAATTAGTGATTAGACATAACATGAACTTGTTATATATTGGAAATAGGAAAACTGTTTATATTTTGACTTCAAAGTCTATTGAAATGTACATTTTATTAACTAAGGCCCTGATCCAGCAAACATACACGTGAGTAATTCTATTAAAGCATTAAAACTCTCATTAGTGCTTTATATTTTAAATGTTAGTGTTGAAAATTTATTTTATGCTTTTTAACTTGACATAACTAACTTACCAGAAATTCTTGTAAGAAAATCCTAAAAACCAATGTGTTTCTGTGAAGTATTATAGTATGCTTAATGGTGTCTGCAAGCTGCTGTTTTAATTAACTTTCCTAAATTTCAAACATCTATATTTTACTCTCTTATATGCTTTTAACTAAGGTATAGTAGATGCATTATTGCTTCAGTACTAATTCAAGGTGTAATATTCATTTCTTTAGAAAACATTTTTGTTGTTGTGCATGCCTAGTGTTTTGTATGTTGTATACTGCATTCAGAATATTTTTTTCCTTCTCACCTATCCACAATGCAATGCCGTTCCCATGATGCACCTCTGCTTGCTGTTTACCTGTATGTTAATTCGCTTGAATCCCATTGGCCCACTGCCATCATGTGCTCGCTGCCTGTTATTAAAAGACTCAGTCGACTGCCAAAGCAATGAAGCGGCCTCTCGAAGCAACTGTAGACCTGGTACTTTGACCTTTCACCTTTTGCTTTGCATGTAGCTTTTCAGAGAAGCAACTAATGAAATTTGTATTGCTTTTTTTTTAACATCAACTGAAAACTATCATATATTATTAATTTAGAAAAAATTCAGTATTATATTTATCCATCTCATTCTCATATGCAATAAATGCAAACAATTTAGTTTTTTTCCTAACATGATTTCATTTTCAAATACCTTTTCGTAGAAGTTAAAATTAAATATAACTGCTTTTGTAATTGAAAATGCTATAATCCCTCACTGTATTTAATAATAGGAAAAATATTTAACTAAGAAAGAATACTTGGCAATGAAACACAAGTGGTTTTTTCTTCCTAGAATATTTTAAGCCCAAATTTAGAGGAAATGCCACTTTTGTTGCTTTAAAGGCCTTCCTTTTCAGTAGTTGTGGTGCTACAGGTTTATGTTAATAGTACCATGCTTTTGCGATCAACAACAAAATTTCACTCATTGTACATTGCTATTATTTGAGTTAAGGTGCATGGCAAGGCATCTTTAACAGCTTTTTTAAGAAGTACATTACGATATTTTATTCATCTATATGAGAAAATACGTATATCTTTTGAAAAATCTGCCAGTTTAATTAAATTCTCTTTTGCCACAGGCCTTTCCTCCCGGCGTGCTTCACCCTTTACCAAAGAGACAAGCGCTGGAGAAAAGCAATGGTGCCAGTGCCGTTTTTAGTCCCAGTGTCTTGCACTATCAACAGGCTCTTGCCAATGCACAGTTGCAACAACATGCAGCGTTTATCCCAGCAGGTACGTTGTATTTGCACTAAACAGAATCGTCTTCAAGCATTCTCCCCATAAGACAGTGCTTATCACATTGAATATACTTTTAACTGTGTGATCCATTCTCTACACATTCATGACAAGTATGCACAAATATTTTAATACACTATTTTCATTCCTTCTGCAGAATATTAGGATTCAGGAGGTACTTTCATCGTGTCATTAAGTAGCTTTAGTATTTTCTGTTATTGTCCTTATTTTGCATATGTCAGAGTACTTTATATCCATGTTAAATGGGTCGCTTGTTGGGTCCATCAATGAGCGCTGTGTTTGGTGGTGGGGAGGAGGAATGTCATTAACTTGATGGGGAAGGCATAATGTTTCTGCGATACAAGGGGAAGTGTGAAAAGTATCGGTAATAGCTATCCCTGTTCTTCGGGTGTATTTTGTTCTTCCACCGCTACTGTTCGGCAGCCATGGACATACTCCTGCTACACAGTACCCTTTGCCCTCTAGAACTGCAGCGCTAGCAGCCAAATTATTGCTAATTCCTGCACAGATGCACTATGGGGATAAAACACTCCCCATCTGCACAGAAGTGTTTTATGTGGGAAACTTGCTTCGTTGTCTTCATAATGGAATATTTTATAATCCAAAATTCTCCCCAGTTTTTGCAGTTAATAGCTGGTGTTGTAATTCTTAATATAAGTGATTTAACTACAGTGGAATTTTAGTAACATGAATATTCCATTGTTGTTCAGAGCTGTAGAAAACTAGACCATGTCATTTGGAAAAGTCCACAACCCCATCAGGCCTAACATCTTGAGCTCATACATGTGGTGTGGAGACTTCCTTTCAACACTGTGAAAGAAGGGAGAATATTCCACTTAAATGTCTGATTTATGAATGAAGTGAACAGTTACAATAAAATCCTCTATATTATTCATAAAGAGAAGTATCTAAAAGTAAATACCCTGTATAGTGCATTAAAGCGTGCAATTTCAGTATTAGTATGTATATCAACCATGATTTTTTAGGCTGATTTAAAACATTTTTCTGTAGCAAATATATTTTCTATTTTTGAATATATTTGTTTATCTTTTATCATAGTCTTTAACCATCTAATAGTAGTATGAATTAAACAAGTAAAAGAATTCAAGATGCTGTAATTTCTTATAGCTTTGCAATAATCTTTTAAAAACAAAAATCATACAAACTCAGTGGAAGTTTGCCTGAATAAGAAGTATGTTAAAACTTAGTAAAGATCTCAGGATTTGGTGCTATATTTGTCAAAATATGTTCTAAACATTTACTTTATGCACTTGTTTTACTCATTTTAATTTTGAAAATATCCCAAAATCTTGTGTAATTTCCAGTGAGATCCCATGACCATTTTGTAACTTGCTACTATAATGGAAATGTGCAGGAAAATATGCTAACATTTGTGGGAAGGTTTGAAGGAATTTGAGAAATGAAAGAGCAGTCCCCCTGCAAATGTACTTCATATCACAGCCATAAGAACTTGTGGTGGGATGTACATTGTTCCTCCTCATAGGCACTGCCTTTCAGAGCTTTTCACTATTGGATATAATTAGAGTAAAATGCATTAAAATAACCCTGAAAAATAAGCTAGTTTGAAAATACTTCAGTAAGATAGCACTCAGATATTTTCCAAACTTAGAATGCTTATCTTTCCTCAGGTACTTTATTCCACGTGCTGTTTCTTTTCAATTCACATTTTTGGTTAACCCTGGAGTCATCATAACCAGCAGTACAAAATTAGCTCAAAATTGAGTGACAGTTTGTTTATTATAAATTCATGATGTAAAAGGATGTTGAGGGGCTAGATTGTCATCCAGTCTCAGCACAGGTGCACAAAAAAGGGAAAAGATGCAAAGAGCCTCTCATCTCCAGGAGACCCGGCACATGAGCTAGGGCAGAACGGGAGACGTTCTCATAGCAAGCAGGAGAACTCAGAAGATCTGGCATCACTAATATCTGTACAGAGGGGTGGGGGATGAGGACGTGAGCTATGGCGCACACCCTTTCCACTGGCTGGTAGAATGGCCCTTTCATAGAAGACAGTGCATGTTGCTCCTACAGTTGTTGCACTTCTCAGGGAGTCCAGGAGGAACTGTGTGTTCTGGAACTTGGCTCGAAGTACATCTATACCTTCCCATTGTGGGGCTGTGGCTATAAATATCGCACACCCTATGAAGCATGAAATTAATTCTTTAGTTTAAAATGGTAAACCAATATTTCCTGAACTAGTATCAGTTTTAAATACGTCCTACATGTTTGGTAGAAATGTTGCAGCTAGAACCAGGTTTTGCTTATAAAATATATGGAAAACTGATATGTTATTTTATATAATTTCTCTGCCTTTCCTAACCAATGACTCCCTAATTAATGTTTTGGGGCTTCGTAACACTGCTTATCTTAGATTTTTTTGTACTGTAGTTCTCTTTTAATACAAACCACACACCAAGTTAGTATGACTACTTCATCTGCACTTTCTGTTGTTTCGTGAATGGTTATTTGTGATCTGAAAAGCAAGGAGGGTATTGTTTTCCTTCAGATGCTGTTTATTAGAACTGTTATGATCACCGGAAAGTGTATGAGGGTTATTCTTCATGATAAGGTCATTCATAGTTACTTTTGCTGTTAAATAAATAAATACATAAAAGGTTGTTACCATCACCAAACAGGAGTTCTGCAAACTTAATCTACTTTATGCTACTACTACATATTCAGCACATAATGTGTTGTGTACATGCCACTTTGTTTCTCTTCCTCTCTACCGTTCACCTTCTCCCCACTACACACTGTACTCACCATCCTAAAAAGCCGTATCTATTTTCATTCGCTTTAGCAGAAAGGATAACAGTTGAATGAGCACAAAAACTGAACTCAGCTGTACAGAGGCCTCCCCACCCCCGACTACTTTTGCGGCACATTCGCAGGACATCATGTGGAATGTCGCACAGTCACTAGCCACGCTGCATTGGTTCAGTTTCCAGAGCTGCCATTTTAGCATTTTTGTTAATAAAAGTAACATTAGTAATTTGTTGTTAAAAATGTGTATGTTTATATTTAAACACAGATAACAAAATCTCCACTGAATAATAAGAATTTCTATTGAATTAAATGTTTTCCTCTGCTGTGTATCAGCAAAATTAATAAACATTAATCTGTGTAGCTAACATAATGCTGTCTGAATTGTTGAATGGATTTAAGCAGTCATTAGATAATCCAATATTCAATCAAAAATTGTTTTTAAAAATCATTATTTCTGCAAAAAATATATGAAAGATGTTTATGAAATCTGGTCCATCTTAAATACACACACAGATGTACAAAATATGTCTTGGTATACTGTAATAGTATTTTAGGATAACATTATTTAAAGTCACTCTTGTAACACAAAAACTATGAATGACCTTAAGATTGTGTTAAGCTAACTTCTGCTTATCCTTGGTTATGCTTGAATCTCAGTTTGAATGTTAACTCTAAACAGCTAACCTGTTTCTTCCCTTTATTCACTTTTTCCACCTATCATTGCATGACATGCAGGGTCAGTTTTGTGCATGACACCCGCTACCAATATTGGTAGGTTCTAAATTTCTTTATTGATCTCTTTTATATTGTATACTGTACTTTCAGTTGTTTGCAAATCTTAAACATGACTTGATTACTAGATTTAAAGGTTCATTTGGCTTTTTGATTGACTTTGTAGGATCTTAGATTTGTTTGTAGGTTAAAATTGCAGTTTAGATGTGACATCACCTGCTATAACAACCACACTGCAAATGCATAAAATCATGGATTCCAATCTGCTTTTCAGTTTTCAAAATTGTATTTCTCTCAATATATTTTATATTTTATAGTATTTCTAAAATCATAAAATATTGGTAAAGCAAGCTAATTTCATCAGTGTTTTGAAGTTTCATAGTTGTGTGCCTATTTCTCCTTTTTGCTGTGTGTTAAAAAGTTTTATCAGAGTTTCCCAGAAGCATTTATTTTAATACTTGTAACTGAAAGTACTTTGAGACCTAAGGTCTGAATCGCATTCCCTCTTAATTAAATCAAATCCACTTTAAAATTTGAAGCATTTGAATGCACATATTTTATGGTTGCAAAATTAGCAGGACATTACTCAGGTGAGTAATGCTTATTCAAGTGAGTAGTCCCATTAATTTTAATGGGGCTACTCACTTGAGTTTCAGCCACACACATGAGTGAATTTTGCACATATTGATAAATTTGTCCTTAAATTAAAACTGAACAAAAAATAAATTTTCACAATCTGCTTTGCTCTTTTAGATCAAACAAATTAGTATTTAAATCAGGAAAATAATTATAACACTGATGTTTGCCTCAAAGCAGATAGTAATTTAACTCAAATAAAATCCAACAGTTATGGGGAGGTAACAGAACATAAATCCAGAAACAAAAATATAAAAATTGTATGTATGTTTAAAGCAAGGCTGCAAATATACTTTTAACCTATAATACTGGTAAATGAAAATAAATTATTTTTAATATGTGCAGAAATAATAAATGATTTCTTTCCTTCCCAATACTAAAAATGAAAGATTTCACTTCTTAAGGAATGGTGTTTTAATGTGTTTTAGCTACTTAAAAATAGTCTATCAACTGATTGAACAATTCTTGCTTAAAGTAATAAGCTGTTTTGGTAGATGCCCAATTTAAAACAGGTTTCAGAGTAGCAGCCATGTTAGTCTGTATCCGCAAAAAGAACAGGAGGACTTGTGGCACCTTAGAGACTAAAAAATTGATTTGAGCATAAGCTTTTGTGAGCTACAGCTCACTTCATCAGATGCATTCAGTGGAAGAAATAATTTCTCAAATTCTTAAATATAATGCCAGCAATCATAAGTTATTTTGCTTTTTCTGGGAATCACTGATTGTGTTGACAAACTTCCTTTAATTGTACTTGTAATAAGCTATTTTCCCTTTTTTATTTCTCTGCCACGCTTTCTTGCTTTGCATTGTGATTGCATGCCATCTGCTGGTTTAACCCATGATGGCTTGCTGCTCTGATATTCACCATGCCAAAATACCACTTCTATTACCATAATGCTACACCCTCCTGTTCATTGCTTCCATGGTTCCCCTCCTGAAAGTACCCATGATGCACAGCGCTACGTCCGCCACTGTCTCTGCAGCAGCAACTCCTGCAACAAGTGTCCCCTTCGCCGCAACAGCCACAGCCAATCAGGTTTGCTCCTTTTAAAGCTTTCTTTCACAAATCCCAAACTCTAACTGAGTGCTGATATTTTTTTAAAAAAAATTCTCATGGAGAATTTTTTTTTCATGTTTACCCATCAAATTTTATTTTTAAATAGTTTATAGCAAGTGTTTATGGACAGGTTGCACTTATTTAGAGTTAACATTTATTGCAAATAATGATGTAGCTATGTTTTGTGTTGCAGTGTTTGTTTCTTGTATCTAATATTGTGTAATTAACCCAGCTGAGTGAGAATCATTTTAGTAGTGGACTGCTTGTTAAGATTTACAACTAACTTTGGATGCCAAAAGGAAAAAATATTACAGCAGTTTTCAAATGTTCATATATGTTAATATCCTTTTCTCCATACAGTGTGTGTAAATGACTAGCTCATTGTGTTCGTGAAAACTGACTAAAACCACAAGTGGGCAAAGTCAGCTGAAGAGAAGTCCGTGAAAAGGAAAAAGTAAACATTTTCTAAAAAATGCCAGTAACATAAGGAATAACTCATATTTGCATTCTTCATATTTACATGGAAAGTTGGACTCCTCTGTCCACTCTAGATTTTAAGGGACACTGCCAACTTGAAAATTACATTTCCTTCTGAAAATATTATACCTACCGTTGTTATGAGTGACCCCTAAGATGCAAGAGAAAGAGATTAGAGGAAGTAATATTTTTTCTTTTCTTTTTTCAGTTTGCTGATGTAACTGTGTGTTACCTTTCCCCTCTGTGCCCGATCTACTGAGGATATGAGTCTCTTGTAGCTCTCCATATGCAAGCTGGGCTTTTTAGCTTGATCTGTAGAGATTCATGCTTTCAATTTTGGGGATCCTCAGTTCAATCCCCAGTGTGCCAGCCTGCACACCCCTTTGTGCATTGGTCACTTTTACTGTTTTATTGATAGCCAGGTGCATCACTGTCATGCACTGCTCAGGGAGAGCTTAAAGGTATACTCATCCCCAAATTTTGCAAAAAGGTGTTTACCAGTAACAGCAGCAGTAAGATGAAACTGAAGAGGTAGTAGGCAGATTTGCTCACAAAGAGAAAAGGAAGAAGCAGTGGCCTTCATCATAGTTATCTTGTTGCCCCCCAGCACCACAGGCCTAGCAGAGGAGTAGAATCACATGCCAACTTTTTTTTGTTTTTTTTTTAAGAATTTTAAAAAATATTTGGAATGGATTATTTATAGGTGTTCTACCGGTAAACTGAACTCAATTTAAAAGCAATTCAAGTTTGGTAATATAAGTTACCGTGACCACTGATGTATAGCATTCTAGGGGAGATATACTACCTCTGAAATACACAGTGCTTTCTTAAAGAAACATTACATTTTCCAGTGTGATAGTGTATTCATGGGTTTATCCTTTTGTTTTGCACAGTATTCTTTTGTACATCCCTTTCTGAAAGCTAACTCATTTTAATCAGGAAAATGCTGAAGGATGATGTTTGGGAATAGAAGACAAAACGTTTTATTCTGGAAAACACAGGCAACTGGTGTGCTTAAAATTCAGCTGTTTTCTATTCTTCTCGTTTTTGTTTTGAAGGTATGGTAAGGTAATGAATAACATCATGGTACTACCCTGAAGAGTAGGTTGATGATCCTGTAGGTTTGCTGGATTTCAGGTTCTCAAATCATGTAGTTAACATTGCCCATCAGAGTCTCTGCAACAGAAACTGGTTAAAAAGCGCTTAGTGAAGTCTTGCGAAGCATGGTGATCAAAAACAGAGACACAAACAAGTGGAAATACAGATGGCAGGGGAATAAATAAAACAAACAAAGGATATGTCTACACTGCAGTTGGGACCAGGCTCCCTACTCCGGGTAGATAGACACGGGCTAGCTCTGCGTGACAAAGCTTATGGAAAATAGCAGTGTAGCTGGGGTAGCACAGGTGGTGGGTTGGGCCAGCTGCCCAAGAACATACCCAGAGGATCCGGCTGTATTCAGATGGCCAGCCCAAGCTGTCGCCCATGCTATCCCAGCTATGCTGCAATTTTTAATGTGCTAGGACAAGCAGCGCTAGGAAAAACTTTTTCACTAGGAGGGTGGTGAAACACTGGAATGCGTTGCCTAAGGAGGTGGTGGAATCTCCTTCCTTAAAAGTTTTTAAGGTCAGGCTTGACAAAGCCCTGGCTGGGATGATTTAATTGGGGATTGGTCCTGCTTTGAGCAGGGGGTTGGACTAGATGCCCTCCTGAGGTCCCTTCCAACCCTGATATTCTATGATTCTATGATACCTGTGCTGGGAAGAATGCTCCAGGCTGCAGTGTAGGCACATCCAAAGATTCCAGTCAGTAGCAATGTTTTCCACATGGATTTTCATAGGGGCTTCCTCCACCTGAGTAACTTAACTCATGCTGGCTGGAAGGACAGAATCATCATACAAAACTTTTCATCTCTGCCCCTTTTTTCCACAAGCAAAACAGCAGCCATCTGTCCCCCTGCAAGAGAATACCCTGGTTTCCCCTGAATTTGGCAACGCTGGTTTCCTTTTCCATTTATGTTGGAAGAAGGGAACACTTAAATTTAATGAGAGTCTAGTTTAAAAATGTAAAAAGGGAATTGCTAGGGCGTTTTTTCCCCTTGATATCAATGGGAACCATTGTTTTCATCAGTAGGCTTTTCACTTCCTCCTTTGCATTAGTCCTTGGAAACACCCAGAAGCTGCAGTAAGAGATTGCTGGCTCTAGGTGCTTTCACTCAGATGGAGTGTGATACCAGACTTGATTCTGAAGAGGAAGTAGTAGCAGTGCTTAATCATCTGGGTGAATATTTTGAACTCCTCTTGGGAAAAATTTGCTGACCTGCTCAGGAATCCTGGAATTGCCACTAGGAATAGGTGCCAACATCAGCTGACAGTCACAGCCACAGAGTATCAGCTGACAGTTTTTTAAAAATCCTCGGTCGGGCACAGAAATTGAATTAGCATGTGTTGATGGTTCATATTTTGTGTCAATGACATACTGCATGAAAATCGTACATGAACCCTATCTGCTAGCCAATTGTTTGCTTTCTTTTTGAAAATAACATGAGTAAATGAGACCCAAAGCATAGACTACACAAATCCTTCTGTGCTGTTCACCATGCAGAGTCAGACAGCTCTGGTGGCTGAGTTGTCCCCTTGTGCAGTCAACCTGTGCACTGAATGAGGCCTGTGGAAAAAATAGTATGTGATCACATAATTGCAGGGAGGAAGCCCAGGCCCCCTGGCTGGAGCCAAGGTTCTAAGGGCTTCTCTGATCTGTGGCGGGGCACTCCCTGGGCTGCCCCTAGTGTAGAGGGCAGCTAGTTGCTTTGTTCTGTTGTGGAAAAATCAAATGGAAATGTTTAGAATTTTCCAGAATAAAAAGTTTTTGGAATTTTCATGGGAAATTTTTAGTTTTTGTTCTGACTTGGAAGGGAAACTTTTTTGAAATGTCAGAATTTTCTATGGAATGGAAATTTCAAGTTTTGCCCAGCTCTAGTCAGGAGCCTTCAAATGGAACCTAACCCCTAAGTTTATTTCCACATAGAGAATGCTGCTTGCTTAGTCTCCTACAGCTTCCAGCACAGTGGTCCTTTTTCTCTTCAATGTTAGAGATAGCAAGAGTAAAGAAATCATATACAGTTCCAAGATTTCATCATTTTCCTTCTGTTTTTACTTGAGAACATTGCATTACATATGTTTCTATATTGGTGTAATTTATCTCAACTAATATTCCAGCTGCACTGTAGTGAAGTAGGAACCCATGGAATGTCTGTCCAGTTCTTGATGGTTATAAAAAAAAAACCTAGGTGAAAGCCTATACTGTCATACAGGTGTAATTCATAAAGTATATTTAAAAAATATAGCCAAAAATTGCTGAGAACTTAAAAACTGGACTGTAATATGATGGCTGAACCTGGTGATATTCTAAACACAAAGAGCTCTCAACCATCTTGTAGCTGTTTCCATTGCTTCATGCTGACTCAGCAGACATTTTAGGCTTCAGGGCAACATACAGAGTGACAATCTAGAAATCTTATTATATCAATTATAGAACTCGAAATGCTTTTAGGCCATGTCTACACTACCCGTCGGATCAGCGGGTAGTGATCGATCTATCGGGGATTGATTTATCACATCTAGTGTAGACGCGATAAATCGATCCCCGATCGCTCTGCCATCGACTCCACGGTTAGAGGCGGAAGCAGAGTCGACGGGGGAGCGACGTCTGACGATCCCACGCTGCGAGGACGCGAAGTAAGTGATTCTAAATCGATCTAAAATAAGTCGACTTCAGCTACACTATTCTCGTAGCTGAAGTTGTGAATCTTAGATTGATCACCCCCGCCCCCAGTGTAGACCAGGCCTTAGACAATAGCCTTGCTCATATCAATTCACTTCAATGCAATATGTCTTTATTTTGTGTAGCATCTTTTATACAAAATTGTATTCTAAAATGCTTCACAGAACAAATAGACAATATAGAATATACATTACAGAAAAGCTGTGTCATAATTTCTCTTCCTTTGTTTATGGCCTTAAGAAGCATATACAACAGAGAAAAGATCCATTTTCAGATTACATTTGGAAAGAGATCATCAACATGTCTAACAAGGCCAAGGCTTCTGAATTATCCAACACCAGCATAATCTGACCTAAATTATGCATCAGTTTCTGAGGCAAATTGGAAATTATGCATCTGTATTAATTCTGAAATTATTCAATAACCTTCATTTTTATTGAAATAATTGTAAAATTAAAATAATAGTGAAAATAAAAATAGTCACATTACATTCAAATTCAAAAAACAAATTAAAGTAGTTGCCACAGAATTTAGTTGGAAATAATTTTTTAAACAATTAATTAAGCCACATGCTTAATCAGGCAATTTTGGAGTTGAGGAGTTTGGGAAGGCAGCTGCCTATCCCTCCTTCATGGTTTGTACACAGGAGATTGGGAACAAGCAGTGACAACTGTCTTGGAAAAGGGGAGGTGGACGCTTGCAAGACAAGGCATTCAGTAAACCTAAATTCTGTTAGACTGAAGAATCACGTGGCAGCCCCCTTGCTCAGCTGTGCAGCTGCTAAGGCCCACATGAGTGAATCTATTGTGTGTAGCTCAGGAGCAGCACATGGCAGCTGCTGTCCTCTGTAAACCTCCCCTGCTCCCTAAGAAAATGCTTAAGTTCATTCTGTGCACTACCTCTGAGAGAAGGTTTGGCAAGGCAGGTAGCTCTCACCCTTGTTGCTGTGCTGAATTAGAGAGGGCTCTTGATGCTTCCCACTCTGTCTCAAGGAAACCCATTAAACTTCCAGATATGTCAAAAATGTTGGGCAGATGAACTGAAAAGCTGGAAGATAGGAGGAAAATGGCCCTTTTTGTGGATTAAAGTAACATCTTCAAGTGAAAGATAATTTTTGTGTGGCCTTTAGTGTGGGTACATAACCACGGGGTCCTGCATAAGACTAACATTATTAAATTTGATAGCTATCTTATGGAGGTAGTCTTATCGATGCTGAAATAATTCATATCCACTTCATTAAATGACTGCATTTTAAAAAATGTAGTTTTATTAACCTTTTCCTCATTAGCATCATTTATTGTATTTTTCTCCTGCCTTTCGTGTCTGACATTCCAACTGTGGGTTTTCCCTTCTCCTAGTGATCAGAACCAGGCTTGTCTCTAAGATGCTCCCTTTTGGGCAGTCTCAGGTGCTCCTATCCCCAGATTAAACCATTTTTGTTCTTTTTGTCTCATGGCCCCTTGAAGCAAATGGAAATATCAAAGCACTGAGCCCAGTCCCAAAAGGAAAAAAGAATTCACCCAATCAGTCTCCCTTCATCATAAAAGGAAAGAAGGAAGGAATGTCCCTGCTTCATCTAGTTAATCTTCCTTTACTCTGTTCCTGTTTTATCTTGGTGATGGTATAGACTAGGTTTGCACCGAACAAATTTAGTAACAGTCCTAGAATAGGCTCTGTCACAGTTGACGGCAACTGCACCTCTATTCCCCTCTGTGATCCACCAAGGACAACCACTCTAGGCCTCTGGCTCCCTAGCTGATGCCTTTCTTGAGTGGAGACACATGTCTCTCCCCCTTCTGACTGGGATATTTCCAGGCGGTACAGTTCCCTGACTATACTGTGACCTCCCCAGCAAAAGACTACCTAAACAGGCTTGCTTCACTTCTTTTCTCAGAAATGTTAAATTGTGTTATTACCACAGTTAAGTTACCACACAGCCCTTTATAAGCAAGCACATTTATTCTTAAGGTGAAAACATTACAGAGACAACATATTAAAAACTAATAAAAGAACCTATCTGCATGCTCACCAGTTCATTTCCGCTTTCACTCAGAACTAGCTCCCAAGTCTTATGGGGCCTCAGTGAGCAAAAGACCTTCCAACCCATCCCTAAGGTTTGGGTTCCCCCTTAGACCAGAGGTTCTGTCCATTTGTTAGATCAGAAAGAAAGCCCTGAGTTTTGACTCAGGCTATTTATCCAGTTGTTGGTTCCTTGAGAATCCAGTTTGAACCAATATGTGAGAGTCTCTCTCCAGGTGGTGTTAGCTCTCTGAAGGTGTTACAGCCTGAGAGAATTTGCCTAATTATGCCCCCATGTTCTTAGTTCTTGGAGGGCTGTGGTCTCCCTGCCCTATGGAAATACATGCAGTCGCTCAATAGTACATAAACATTTGCATATTTAATACAACGAGTTTCTAAAATTCTTAATTCAGTAAGGTTTCTCCAGGATCTTATCATATCTGTCAGGCTCCACAACCTTAGTGCCTCTGCATCCTGCCCTAAACCCTCCATGCACACAGGGAATGTGCATTGTGTGTGGTCTATTGAAATCCTGCTCCCAAAGACCACACAGGAGAGTAGAATTGGTTCTGCAGCGTTGGGTCTGCTGAGCCTGCAGAGATATGGGGACAGGATTTGCCCTTTAAGGCATTTTTAAAAGGTCACAATGAAACCATGTCACCATGTATGCAGTAGATCTTGTGAAAGAAAATATCCTGTTTCAGAAGCTAGATGCAGAGCCAGCCTAGAAAATTGAAGCATGAGGCTCTTTGGCTTGGGGCAAGGTGCTGATACAGAGTGTTTCCTTGATGAAGGAAGCATTGGTGCTGCAAAGCCCATGATGAACATAATCTGCTCAGGGCTACATTATAAAACCAGGAGAGGTTTAGGAAGCCTTCACAACTCTTTTGGCTTCATGAAACTGCCTCTTTGTTTCTCTACTATTTGGGGAATGCATTGTTTGGAAAAAGCTTCCCTCAAACTTTGTATTCTTCAAGGGTAAGAATTCAGTCAATTGGATATTCTTAGAAAAAGAAAAATTACTTGCCTGCAATTCACTAACTCTGGACAGATGATTTGAGTGGTTCCTGCTCTCCCACCTTCCTCTAAGACTGGGAAGCGAATGTTGCTTTATAACTTTCTTTTTGGTCACCCTACCACATATTTGTTAGGGGCAAAAGTTATGTTTGGTGGTTTAGGATGCATTTGCGTCTTGCTCCTCAAGTTAGAGGAAAAGGAATTTATATAGAAAGTATGCGGATAACAGCAAGTAGCCTGTGTCTGACACACATGTATCTTGTCTTAAAGGCTCAAAAATTACAGGGTCATGGCCTATTTCATGATAGACAAGCAAGACCCAAGAGCATGAACATTATCAAATGAAATCTTCAGAGAAGTTGATTTACATGTAAGGAATTTTCACTTTCAAAAATAAGGATTGGAAAACTTTGCAAACACAAGGGGGCAAAGTCAAAAGCAAAACTCACATTGACTTCAGACCATCACACACTCATTTTTAAACATGTTGACACTATCCAGTATGTGTGAAAAACATTATTTTTTATTAATTAACAGAAACTGTATAAGTAGCTCTGTTTCTCAGTGTAGATTTGGTTAAACAAAAAGAAATTATCATAATGCTAAATACACTTAAAATGTCTTCACTATATCTATTTTTACTAACATTATTTTGTGGAACCCTTTCTGCTCAACTGTCACCCCATGAAAGTCATTACAGATGACAGTTAATTTTAGCAATCTTATTGTGTACAAATCTTTGGTATGGGTATTAACAATGTATAAAATATTATCAATTTGGAAGGGATGTGAGAGAAGTCATCTTTTGCAAAAAACTGAAAATTGACGTTTTCTGCCATAAACTAGCTAGATGGCAGTATCTTCACATAGGCTGAGAAATGTGCAAAGAAAAGCATTCTTTTTATTTCTTTTTTATGTCAGAAGTCTAGGCATCCTTCCCTTTCCTTCTACTCTATTTTTTAACTTTGGAATGTTTTTCTGCACTTATCTGTTCCATAAAATATGACATTGCAATGGATACAGTATACATATATTTGAGGAGGCAGTTTTCTTATATTTCCTGCTTTTGTATAATTTTCCAAACAAATGTATCTTTAAGATGAAATTTCTCAAGTTTGTGCCATGCCAAAAGTGATATTTTTGGCAAGTATGGTAAAATTCCATTGGGTGTGTTTTTAATTATTGGAACATGGGCAAAGTTTTCTGAGATCAAGTGATTTCATAAGTTTGGGGGGGGAAAAGTTTAGATATAACAGTTGCCAGTTCTTGAAATTCACCCACAGTTCATATCAGGTATGTGTTTTTCCTTTAAAATTTTAGCCAAGTACTGCCGTCCAGAGCTCCAGATGTATTTGTTTGGAATTGGAAAGAATTTCAGTTGACTGTTTCAAGAATTCACCCTGGAAATAAACTTAGATAACTTTTTTATATGTACATGATCCATTCGATGTAGCATTCCCCCAACAATAATGCATTTATCATTTTTGGCACTGATCTTGCAGGGGTCTCCCTGTGCAGATTCAGTTGGAGATTTTATTTCAAATAAACCCAGGTTTATATATTAATTTGAATATAAAGCCGTTCACAGTTCATAACTTCACTTTTTTCTTGTTTAAGTGAAAGAAAAGACATGACAATTTAAATGAATAAAAGTCAGGACATTCATGGATAAATTTCCCTCAGAGACTAAGATCGGTCCATTCTAAATATGTGCAGTAAGTTTATAAAACTAACCATAAGTACAGTAATACAAAATACTACTCCAATATGTGCAAGGTGGCTGAATTGTGTGGGAAATATAATTTGGATTTTCTTGATACCTTTGTGAATTTATGGTCTGACCCATAACATTGCATTAGAGAACTTTTGCATTGGAGAGGAACTTAATTTGAAGCCTGGTTTTTGTTTTTGTTGTTGTTGTTGTTTTTTTTTAATCTTCGTGACAACTAGTGTTTGTTCTTCCTGTGGAGCGTAGAGAAATGTTACCTGTGCCCTTTGTGATGAGGCAGCACGCTCTATTAACGGTGTGAAATTGGTAGTACCCTTCTCATTCTGAATGTTTTCAGCACACATGGAATACAAGAAGGAAACAAAATAGAAACAGGACTTACATGAAAAGAATGGGTGAGCTCAGGAATGTTGTGTTGAAGTATCACTCAGGATATATAGAAATATAGACTCTGCCATGATGAATAATCTCACACTTGCCCTTCACATCTTTGGTCCCTCAGCACATCTGGGTAAACCTATCACAGCAATTTAGAAAATGAAAGCAGAGAAAAGAAAATGCCTTAAAAAATAGCAGATGGAAAATGTAATCTATGATAGTAGATCAAACCTGCTGAAAGTTAATATTGAGTTGGACATAAAAATAGTCATCACATGGGTGCTTTTAAACTAGCTACAATAATGGCTTTCCCCTTTCTGTGTAGTCTGTTTATTACCAGTCTCATTAACAGAAATTAGAATGTTCTTGTGTGTAGTACGATAAACTTTACAGCAGTGGTTTCAAACTTTTTGAGCTGAGCCCCCCCCCCCCCCCGAGGTTCCAACCAACACAAAAATAGACACATGCAAAAAGTACACCTGATAGCCTGCTCATGAGCCTAACAGAGACCTTTAACACAACTTTAATTAAATTATCTATACCTGTAAGTTTCAAATACACAGATACTTTAATGTGAAGGATGTGCCTGTTTCTCTGCGGACAGTTATGTGGAGAGATTTTTTTAAACTGACACTCTGAGGTTGTCCTCTACTTCCAGTCTCAAATGGTACTTGTCTTTAGCACAGTCAGCGAAGAGAATCCGATCTCACACAAATAAGATGAACCAAACGGTAAAAGAGCTTTGATCACGCACTTCGACAAAACTGAATATTCTGAGCCAACTTTCAACCAAAAATCCCCCAAAGACCGTTTTGTAAATTAAATGTCCAGTATCCTATCACTCTGAAGTTCAATCAGATTCTCCTGAATGTCATCTGAGAGCTGGGACAAGGTCACTGCCTCAGCTACAAAAGGCTCGATAATCCAGTCTTTCAGGGGTGCATTTCCTGTGGTAAAATATTTATCCAAACTGACTCTGAAAGTAGTCAAGTGATTCTTGGTTGGCACCACAACATTCAATAGTTCAGATTGTGTTTCGTCGATAGCGTCAGTTAACAGGAGTAGAATGCTTAAACCAGTTTCGATCTTTGGTTTCTGTAGAGCTAGCTTTCTCTTGAATGTCAATATCTTGTTGTGCAGGTCAAAAATAGTACTTTCCACTCCTTGCAATGAGAGGTTTAGATAATTCAGTTTGTCAAAAATATCAGCAAGGTAAGCCAAAAGCACAAGCCAGCAGGGATCACACAGTGTCTCTGGGTTGCTGAAATTCAAATCCACTAGAAAAAGTCTAACTTAGTTTCTCAGTTCAAAAATGCGTTACAGCACTTTCCCCCTGGATCACCACCTGACTTCCATGTGAAATAAAAAAGGATTGTGCTCCTCTACGATTTCTGTAAAAAGGATTACAAAGAGATGTGCCTCAGTGGGCTGGATCTTAATAAAGTTCATGATTTTGATTGCAGAACTCAGAACATTAGTATGTTCCTGATCCACGTTTCGAGTTGCAAGGGCTTCGCAGTGTATTGTACAATGAGTCCATGATATATGTGGAGCAATTTCAAATACTTTGGCTTTCAAGCCTGCCCTACCTCCAGTCATAAAAGGGGCTCTATCCATGTCGATGCCGACTCAAGCTTCCCACTTCAACTCGTGAGAAGTTAAGAAGTCGTTTAAAATGTTAAATGTTCAGATCCAGTTGCATGCATCTTAATTGGCTTGCAGAACAGAAAATCGTCCAATATTGATGTTTTGTGACTGTACCTAATGTAAGCAATTAAATTGGCTTCTTTTGAGATATCTGTTGCTTCATCCAACTGGATTGCAAATAAAATGGATTGTAATCGAGAGATCAGCTGTGCATTGATATTTTCTGACATGTCAGAGATTCGGCGGCTCACCGTGTTGTCTGACAGCAGGATCATTTTTAACTTCTCTGCCTTCCTGTCACCAAGCATTGTCCTGCAAATGTCAATTGCAGCTGGGATAATCAGTTTTCCCCCAGTTGCATAAGACTTTTTGTTCTTGGCAATGTGGTGGATATGATGACTGTATCAGCTGTTTCAGCTTCTGCCTTTCATTTCAGAACATTACTATCTTTTGGCAATAAATACTGATCCCTTTTTCACCACATAATATGAAAAAATATCAAACTCACAAGTGGAATAAGCACTGCACAACTGCTTGTTGTAAGGACAGGATATGATACACTAAACCAGAAGGTGGGAAAGGTAGCTGTTGCTATAGAAATGATCATGGCTGCTGCAATTGTCAGCCAGACAGCTGACAGCGAGAGCCCCCGCCGACAACTGACAGTGGGATCCCCGGCTGTCAGCCCTGAGCAGCCCCACAGTTTGAAAACCTCTGCTTTAAAGGGACTGCATTATTCACACGAAGAGTGAACAAGGTTGGCTAGTCCTAGAATGTAGCTACTCTTGTTTATTTGAAGTGAATAAATACTCGTTAATATAATAAACATGAACATAATGATGAGATGAGAGCTTTAGCTGTCTCAGAGTCTCTCTTTAGTGGCTTCATAGAAATATTAAATAGGAAGAATGACAAGACTGAGTCTTGTGAGATCCCTCTGGGACCACTGTGAAGAAGTGAATCCAGAGAAGAGCAACTTCCATCCATTCCATGAGATCTCTACTGTGAGTCGTCAACAACCTGTGGTTAATGGAATCAAAGGATGCTAGTAATAGCAAAAGCACGGAGATCTGACCCTTTTCCATTGCTAGAAGTATATCTGCCTCTGATATTAAATGATTTCAGATACTCAAGTCTTTTATCCAAATGATAAAAGGGGGAGAGAATGGAATCCACGTTTAGCTAAAAACTGGTCTTTATCACCTCAATATGTTTCCTAAAAAGGCAAGAATACTAAAGACATTTATTATATTCCATCAAAAAAGTAACATTGTGGTTGCAGGCTTTTATGAGTGCCTACTTCTCAAATTATACTGTATATGATATCAGACATTTTTTCATCAACCTTATATACATGTATACAGTCTGGGAAAAGTCCTGTTGCCTAAGACTAATTGGCTTATTGACTTTAGGGCTAGAAGGGGCCATCGTGATCATTCAGTCTGACCTCCTGCACACCGCAGGTCACAGAACCTCACATGCCCCATCCTGTAATAGACGCATAACCTCTGGCTGAGTTACTGAAATCCTCAGATCATGATGTAAAGACTTCAAGTTACAGAGACTCTGCCATTTACTCTGGTTTAAATCAGCAAGTGGCCCGTGCCCCATGCTTCAGAGGCAGGTGAAAAATCCCAGGGTCTCTGCCAATCTGACCTGGTGGGGAATTCCTCCCCAACACCAAATATGGTGATCAGTTCAACCCTGAGTATGTCAACAATACCAACCAGACAGCAGTCTCTGTAGTAACTGACAGCCTTCCCCATCTAGTGCCCCATCTCCATCCACTGGGGATTTTTGCTACAAGTAGTTGCAGATTGGGTACATGCTGTAGTAGGCAATCTCATCATACCATCCCCTCCATAAACTAATCAAACTCATTCTTGAAAGAAGTTGGCTATTTTGCCCCCACTGTTCCCCTTGGAAGGCTATTCCAGAACTTCACTCCTCTGATGGTCAGAAACCTTTGTCTAATTTCAAGCCTAAACTTGTCGATGGCCAGTTTATAACCATTTATTCTTGTGTCAACATTGGCGCTTTACTTAAATAACTCCTCTTCCTCCATGGTATTTCCCCTCAGATGTCTTTAGAGAGAGCAGTCAGATCTCTCAACCTTCGCTTGGTTAGGCTAAACAAGCCAAGTTCCTGGATTTTTCTCTCATAAGGTAGGTGTTCCATTCCTCTGATCATCCTAGTAGCTCTTCTCTCTACCTGCATTTCCTTTATCTAAAAAATTAGTTATCTTCTCAAGGAAAGAGATCAGGTTGGTCTGGCATGATCTACCTTTTGTAAAACCATGTTGTGTTTTATCCCAGTTACCATTTACCGCTATGTTCTTAACTTCTTTCTCTTTCCAAATTTGTTCCAAGACCTTGCATACAATAGAGGTCAGACTAGCAAACCTGTCGTTTCCCGGATCACCATTTTTCCCTTTCCTAAAAATAGGTATTATATTAGCAGTTCTCCATTCATAGGGTACGACCCCTGAGTTTACGGATTCATTGAGAGTATCATGTTTCCTGCCCGCTTAGCAAGGACAATGGGACAGACATTAGGCACAGCAGCACTGAGCTGCCCAGCAAAGGGGTTGGTGGTCAGAGGGGCAGAGTGGAATTGGAGCAAAGAGAACTGAGCTGACTCAGAGACAGGAGAGGAGAAGGGACTGAGCAGAGCAGTAGACATGAGATGCCAGTCAGAGGGCAGGTGGATGGGCCTGATTGATGTCAGCCAAACAAATAATGCCTTGGGAAAACAGTGTAAAGCCAGGAGGAAATGCAGTGCTGAGCATGCCTCAGGCTCAGCTTCATTTTGAAAGTGTGTGTCTGTTAATGCTCTAATTAATCAGATGTGTGTGGTGACTAGGGAGGAAAGAGATTAGATATGAGCTTTTCATCTATAGTGGGGTTCAATGGTAATGTTCAAGCCAGTCCAGAGTAAGATGTGTAATAATTGTCATAACCTTGCAAACATAGAAGCATCTGCTGGTGAAAGGCAGTTTCAGCTAATTTTAAGAGGAAAATAAAGCTTGCAAACTTAAGGCTGCAGTCAGGTAGTTCAAAGGCAGTTATTTTTGTCTGAAAGGCAACAGCTATTGTAGTCTGCCAACTAAGCCAGAGTAGGCTTTAAAATAAACTACACTTTAATTTTATTTGCTGCAACTGCTAAACAACAGCTTTACCAGATTTGAGGAATGAGATTACCTTTCTGTAATACTTCGTTACAGTTTTTTTGTAATTGCAAATTTACTGACTGCTGCCAAGGGTAGACTGCTTAATATGCTAATCAGTTCAAGACTTACACACTGTATAAACACTATTTATATTTATTTATATGACACTAGCACCTAGGAACCTCAGACAAAGACCAGGGCCCAATTGTGCTGTGCACTATACGGACAAATAACAAGACAGTCGCTAACATGGAGAGCTCACAGTTTTTATGTCTGAAGCAATGCAGCAGACAGACAAAACAGGCAAACCAGGTGGGGGTGGTAACAACAAAATGAACAGGCGTGAGTAGCAAACAGAAGTCATAGCTCACTGCTTGTCTAATCAGGCGCACAGGAGTGATGTGTAGCAATCAAGGCAAGAGTAAGTTTAAAGGAGAGACTTAAAAGGAGTATGAATTTTGATGAGCTGGTTTCCCCAAGCATAGGGGGTGATGTTGTGGAAAGTGCAGAGATCTTTGAGAGAGAAATGGACAAATGAGTGATCAAGTCTGGTATCACTGGCAAAGCAAAAGCGGGATTTAGTTGCTCAGTAAGACAGATTTTACAGACTGCATGGAACTAAGGAGGTTGTGTTTGATATGATGTAGGAAGGGGAGCCAAAGGAGGGATGCAAAGAGGGGTCTGATGTGGTCAGAGCTGTGACCCAGGAGGATTATCCTCATAGCAGGTTGTGCCTGGATTTCAGATGGGGTTTATAACTGGTGTCAAGGCCAGAAAGGAGATTACAGTACCGAAGGCATGAGACACTGAGAGCCTGATCTAGAGTGTTGGCAGTCTAGACAGACAGAAGAGGCAGATTCTTTAACATGTTATGTTGGTAGGCACAGCAAGACTTGGATATGGCATGACTGTCTGAATGTAGAGACAGGGCAGAGTTCAAATTTATGCCCAGATTATATATTTGAGTGACAAGGATGATGATGATGTTTATTCATGGTAATAGATAAATTGGGATTGGGGAGGAAGGTTTCAAGGAGCAGATCAAAACCTGAGTTTTGGCCACACTGATCTGGAGTTGCTGGCTAGACATCCAAAAAGGGTATCAGAAAGACAAAACAAGATGTGGGACTGTTTAAAAATTAAATAATCACAGATTTGATTTTGATTTTATTTAAAAAAAACAATGTCTGGAACACATCTACTCACCCTTTTGGACTTCAGGAGTAAAAATAATGATAATTAAAAAAATCAGCCTGAAGCAGGAGAGGGGTAAGTGAAAAGGACATAGCATATGGGATAGGAATACGAGAAACTTCAATGTAGATGCATTTTCCAGAACTCATGGAAAGCTATAAATCCCCATGGTTTGTGTGTCAAAAAAATGAAATGTTTCATGTAATTTTCAGAAAATGTGATAAGCTTTCTGATAAGGGCAGTCCTCTTGTAAGTGTCTGTAAGACCTTTAGAATGTATTACCTACATGCACGTGACTGCTCTTCTGTTCATGTGAAATTCATAAAACGTCATTTTGTCTACAAGAAGTTCCTTTTCCTAGATAGCTCTGCAGTGTGCAACGGGGGAGAGCCAAATGTTTGCCACCTTGTTAACACCACTTACACAGTCACGAAACATGAGTTCAGTTTTCAAGATATGGCCTTAATCTTGGCTCAAGGTATATTCGCATCTGTGGAATGAAAGACTTTGGAGACGTAATCTCAGTCTCTTTAGGGGAGTGTCTCAAAAAGCATACAAAAAGCAAGTTTTTTACAGCACTTGCTGATGGATCCACTGACAGTTCTGTAACTGAGCAAGAATCGATGTAGATCAGATTTGTGCAGCATGGGAAATTTTGTACTCTCTTTGCTGTGTACCAGCATTGGATATTCAGACAGTTGATGTCACACAGTTGTAAGGATCAAGGCAGCAGACCTCAAATCAAAACTGATTGGCCAGAATTTGTAAGGTACAGCTGTGAATATCGGCTGTTTAAATGATGTGCATTTCAAGTTCAGAGAAGATGCTCTTTATCTTGTTGTGAACTGTCTCAATGAAAGCCATGAACTTGCTATTCTAGATCTCAAGAAAGGTTCTCTGAGGTTTAAAAAGTTGGAATTTATTTTGAAAGACACTTTCAAATTTTACTATTTTATCTCAAAATTCACCAGCAAGTTCAAACTTTTACTAATTCTTTTGAGGCAACCATGAGCTGCTTTGGAGTTATCTACCAGATATGCTAGTTGCTAGTCTGCAAGGGAACTGAAGACAGTGATTAAAAAAATTTCCCACCTGGCTGTCACTCCTTTGACACACGTTGTAGAAACTGACTCAGGATCAGTCTTAGCCCAAGTTATGTTCATTCTTAAAAAGATAAACACGTATTACACAATAGACTTCACCACCATTATACCTTGGAGGATCCCTTATTCTTGAGGCTTAGTAAAAACTAGAAAGTGCTGTGCTGAAACTCATAGCAATGAAAGCTAATCTTGGCCTTTGTGTTCCAAAAATTATTTTTAGGGATAGAAGATTTGAAGGGGTAAATATTTCTGGATATGTAGAGGCAAATCTGCAGAGAAGTCCAGCATGCTTGAAACCACCATTGATGCTTGGGTAATAGCAACCGTCATTCACGTGATTTCAGTGCTTTGAATCTACACGATGGCCTAGTGATACAAACAATCTGGCTCTTTATGGCAAATCTATTAGACACAGATATTGAAAGAGGAGGAAAAAGGAGAGTGTCCTGTCAGTGGTTGCCTCTAAGATCATACGTAAATACCATTAAATCCACTACAATCATACGTAAATATTTAAGAAGGCTTTTAACCACTAGGCCATCAGACTGTCAGGATATATTGCTCTTGTTAGAAATGCTATTGTACCACTGCAGTGGCAGAATGTGCATTTTCTGCAATGAATTTAGAACAAGCCCACTCACATATAGACAGGAAAGCACATTCCTGGGCTTGCTGTAGATATGAATGAATTGGCCATGTGTAGACACTTTCTCCTATCAGGCGCTTACTGTATCTATTATCTTGAAAAGGGACCAGGAACAAAACACATTAGTGAACATAGTCACAGTGAATACATAATTGCAGTATTAGGCAAAAGTGGGAGAGTAGATAAGTGCTATTCTATGTGATTAGACCTATTCTATGTGATTAGGTTACAAAATAGATGGACATATCTCATTGGATTATTTAGGAGTTAGAATTTACATTAGAACTTGAAATAAATTATTATTAGGGCTGTCAAGTGATTAAACAAATTAATGGTGATTAATTGTGCTGTTAAACAAAATAGAATACCATTTATTTAAATATTTTTGGATGTTTTTTACATTTTCCAATATATTGATTTCAATTATAACACAGAATACAAAATGTACAGTGCTCACTTTATATTTATTTTTATTACAAATATTTGCACTGTAAAATATGAAAGAAACAGTATTTTTCAGTTCACATAATACAAGAACTGTAGTACAATCGCTTTATCATGAAAGTTGAACTTAGAAATGTAGAAGTATGTACACAAATTGTTTTATTTTTGAATGCAGCTAATGTAAAACTTTAGAGGCTACAAGTCACTCAGTCCTACTTCTTTTTCAGCCAGTTGCTAAGACAAAGAAGTTTGTTTACATTTTCAGGAGATAATGCTGCCTGCTTCTTGTTTATAGTGTCACCTAAAAGTGAAAACAGGGATCCGCATGGCTACTGTTGTAGCCAGCGTCGTAAGATATTTACGTGCCAGATGTGCTAAATATTCATATGTCCCTTCATGCTTCAACCACCATTCAACCACCATTCCAGAGGACATGAGTCCATGCTGTTGACATTATTTTTTAACGAGTGTCATCAGCATGGAAGCATGTCCCCTGGAATGGTGGCCAAAGCATGAAGGGGCGTATAAATGTTTAGTATATCTGGCACGTAAATACCTTGCAATGCCAGCTACAAAAGTGCCATGTGAACGCCTGTTCTCACTTTCAGGTGACACTGTAAATAAGAAGCGGGCAGCATTATCTCCTGCAAATGTAAACAAACTTTTTTGTCTTAGCAATTGGCTGAAAAAGAAGTAGGACTGAATGACTTGTAGGCTCACCACCACCCACTGAAAGGACTAAGTCATTCTGCAAGTCAACGCAATTGTTCGTCGCTGTGGCCAACAGGATGAAAGGTCATCCAGGGTCCGCTCAAAGAATGTCATCTTGGATCACTGCCTGCATTTGCTGCTGTTATGATCAGGCAAAGGTGCCACCTCCGGCAATAGTAGCTGCCCACTCAACCAGGGCGCAAGCATCTTCGGCAGCTTTCCTAGTCCAAGTGCCTATCCAGGACATCTGTAGGGTGGCCACCTGGTCGTCCATCCACACGTTCACATCCCATTACGCACTTACCCAGCAAGCTCGGGATGAAGCTGGCCTCAGTAGAGCAGTATTGCAAGCTGCTAGGCTGTGAACTCTGAGCCCACCTCCGAGGATACTGCTTGTGAGTCACCTAGAATGGAATCAACATGAGTAAGCACTCAAAGAAGAAAAATAGTTACCTATCTTTTGTAACTGTTGTTCTTCGAGATGTGTTGCTCGTGTCCATTCCATTGCCCGCCCTCCTGCCCCTCCTCGGAGTTGCCAGCGAAAAGGAACAGAAGAACTGGCGTAGGGTCGGCAGCACCTAATATACCCATGCATGTGCACATCTACAAATACCTTCACCCTTTTCCCCAGGCTGCCGCTTGGGTGGGGAAAGACTCCCTGTCAAAATTCGTAAAGCCACCCCCTTATTCTCCTTCAGGTTCCTCCTTAAAACTGTGATGTATACAGAAAACTGCCATCTGAGAATGGCGAAGCAGGTGGGAAATTGCGATTAATGCTACGAAGTGGCTAAAAATTGTTCAGACAGTTAATCCATGTTAAAACATCAGCCATGAGCAGAGACTGTCAGTTACTCTGTGCAGTGTCTTGCACAATGGGGCCCCAACCCTGGCTTGTCTCTGGGCCCTACCACAATTCAAATGTTTAATAATCGTCATATGTTTGTTCCCTCATCCTCCCCTACGCCCTCCCCAACTCATTTGTTTATTTCATCCATGCATTGGGTCTTGTCTTTTTTAGATTTTAAGTCTTTTGGGGTGGCAGATACATGTTTGTGGTTGAAGCTTCTAGATCCTACCAAGATATAAATGATAATAAAGACACAAAAGTTGGCATGCCAATAAGTTCAAAGCTTATAGGTGCATGCAGATTCCAGCGGTTCATACAGAGCATTCCTTTCCTCTCAAAGAAGCACTGGGTTTTTTGGTTTTTTTTTTTTGGTTTTTTTTACAATCCAGGCTTGAAGTAGATCATTCATTAACATTAGTGGGAGCTGCTATTCCAGCCTTCTAGAACAGACGGCTTGAACAGAATGACCAAACTGTAGGTGCCTTGAAAACAACAATTCAGTATCTGATCCACCTCCAGACCATAACACTTCCTGAGCTCCTACCTGGAAAACGGTGTAACTTGTACATACATGACAACACTGATGTCACTCCTGGAAATACAGTCATCTTTCTTTGAGAAATGGAAAAACTTGGTGTTCATTGTCACCACACATGTGAGCCGAGGTTTCCGGGGTACCCACAGGAAGTTGGCTGTAATAGTTAAACCATTTTGATTGCATACTGCACCTATAGCAGCAAACTGGTAGAGACATAGGCATGCTCCAACCAGCTCTTGGAGCACTCCTCATCAGTAATCATGTATGTGCTGGAATAAAGGGCTGAGCCTCATCACATGATGAGCTAGTGTGTTTCTTTTTGGTGATCTGTATGTCAGAGGTAGTATGTTGCTGGGGTTATTTTCAAAGCATCTTATTTTTTCAGATAAATTCACAATATACAATGTCACAAGCCTACAATACATAAATGGGCAGAGTACTATTTAATGCTATGTTATATACGGCCTACAAATATGGCTTGAAAATGTGTTGAGTGCCCAAATGAACAGGAAAAAAGGGGCAATTCAGCACATGTCTTGTGCTTACCAGCCTTTCACTTTTAGCTCTGAAGTAGGGGCTTGGTGATGGTGAGATACTGCAGCATGTCTCCAGGTGGTGATGTTACACCCGGTAGGAAAGGGCATTGTAGCTGGCCTAACTAGCATATTTGGGTGATGGAAATCTGGTTTGTTTTCCAGTACTGTACAGCAGAGATGTTTAAAGTATCTTAAACGGGGTATAAAATAATACTGTTAACCTTTGCTGTATGGGAAATAAAATGATTGACCTGTAGAAAACAGGTTCCAGCACTCTTGGGCTCTAGCATACTGAAATGTCACACTAGCAAGATTAGTCATTACATGGGAAAGGTACTTCACTTAATTGACCTGCCAAAAAAAAGTTATTAAGAATTAGAAAGGTGTTGCTATGTGTCTGATCTTGTTTGAGGCATCCAGCCCAACAACTTTCACGGCTCGATTCTGTTCCTGTGGAAGTCAATGGAAAGCACCCTGTTCCCATCATTGACTTTAATGGGAGAAGGATTTGAACTTTAAAATTGTAGTAGATAATTATTCCTGTCCTCTGAGGTCCTGAGCCCGTCCTGCAAGGTGCAGAGTACCCTCAACTCCCATAGATTTCAAGGAGTATTTAGGTCGCTCAGCACTTCTAAGGATTGGCCCAATAATTGCTGGAGCCTTTCACTTTTCACTTTGACATTTTTCTTTCTTGCTTTTTTACTGGAAAATAGGGGAAATGTATCTGGTATTTTCAAGTGTAATATCCCCTTTGTCTGATTGCATGCTCTTGAGGATCTGTAATTGAAAGGAAAAGGACAAGTTTGTGAAATGCAAAAGCCTAAACCCAACATAGATCAATGGTGAAAATCTTGTGTAATCTGTGTCTTAATTTTAAATAGACCAAAGCCTAAATTGTAGTATAGTCTTCTTTTAAAAGGATAAAATCATCAAAAAGTCCAATAATATTTTCATTTCTTTATAGATAATCCTGAAATAATCAGCAGAAATGGAATGGAATGTCAAGAGACCTCATTGAGAATCACAAAACATTGTTATTGTACATACTATCCTGTTTCCTCCTCTCTAGAATTGCCACAAACTGCATGCTAAGTAAAGATTTTGTTCTTATGGACAGATCAGAAATTCTAAAAAGCTAGTGCGGTTGTATTATATATGAATATTACATATGGTATGCTTAATATAGTCCAACCTAAAATAGTTAACTACCTGATACCAGCTGTGATGTTTCAAGACATAAAGGGTAACATTTTACTTTTAAAGATTTTATAAACACCGTTTACGTCATAGGAATATTTATTATCTCCATAACTATAGCTAATGCAAATGGCCCCATTAATTTAGCATGATAAGATTCACAATTTTTTGAATCTTTCAAGTTTAGCAATAATTAATTTATATTGGCTAAAATATATCCCAGTTTCAGGTATGATTTTTAACCCTAATTATTGTTATTGTAACCAAGCAGAAAACCTCGAAATCCTATGTTTACTACCCTAGTCAGCTGACTCCAATACACAGAAAGGAAGTGAAACAAAACCCAGTGCCCCTGCTCATCACCCTGTAAGTCTAAAATTTTAAATAGTAAATCCAACGTAAAGCACAAATTCTTTAGATACACATAAGCTGATATTTGACTTGTAGAGAGAAGCTGCATTGAATCATGGAACAGCAGAAAAAAAATTAAAACTTTGCACGGTATGAACTTCATACCCCCAAACAACAGAGTCTTGAAAATATTATTTTACGAGTATATTTATAATGTTTTTAAAAGAGACTTTGCAGAAGTGCCTAAATTTTGCCACATTAGACTTGAAGGAAGTGAGGCTGATGCCAACAATCTAACCCACAATAAGTGACTAATCTTTTAAACTCTCAGTCAGGTTACCTAAAAGAAACAAGTTGCTGTTGAGGTAACTTCTGTCAAGAGCAACAACAACAAAAAGGCTGTAGGTGAGGAGATTTGTAAGATATTCTAATTTAACTAAAACTGAGTTCAGTCACTGAAAACCTGATAAGTGACTTTAATCTAGATTATTAACTAAACATTAAAAATGGAGGGAGAGTTTCAGTTGAATAAATCATTACTGTTCTTGCATTTTTTAAAATTGGATTAAAGGGTTGTAACCGGATTACAGCATGGAGGGGGGAAAAAACTAGTTCTTTTAACCTTTTTCTTTTAAAACATATTTTATGTCACAGAAATATGAAGATATCTTTAATACAACTATATACATATTATATATATACATACATACATATATATGGATTAAACAGATTTTAATGTTTACTTTTTTAAATACATTGTTGTTTTACAAGGTAATTATATATGTACAATTAAAATTTCATTTAGGTTTGGTTTAAGATTTGTTTCCAGCACTGCTGTACCAAATATTTCATATTTTACATTTTGTATGTTGCACACGTCACAAATACGTAGCTTTTAAATTATTGTTTAAAAATGAAAACAGCTGTTATAAGTGAATATTATGTATAATTGTTGACAACATCAGTTTTCTATGTGGACATTGTTGGTGATTGCAGTATTTTAACTTAACCTTTTCAGATTGATTGTAAATTATTTTAAACTTTGGCAGCACTGCCTTTTCTGAAAGGCACTAGAGGCACTAATGGTATGATTATTTGTCTAGGAAATTATTTTCCGTTCTAAATTTTGTTTGTCAAATGTCTAATTACTATCTATTTATATTAAAGCTGTAGATCTGATCACCCGAAAGAGAGAAAAAAATCACAATCTGATTGTAAAATTAACATAGTGGTTGTAATGTTGCGTTTGTTTTATTTTGTGGAAAAAATGTATCTTAACTTCTGTTATTTAGCAGTTAAGGTCTCACCATTATGTACTCTTCAAACACTAATATTTGTAGACTTTCTCAGTCATTATAACTAGGTAGTTGACATTACAACTTGCCTATATCTGTCAAAGTTGTGTTTGTTTGTTTTTAATAATAGTTCATTTAGGCATTTTGGTAGCTTATTGTACAAGACTAAATGGTAAATTATCCACATTGTTTCAATATTTTATGTAGAGGACTGTTTAAAACATTGTTTTGTGCAAACTTTTTATGTTTCATGATAATTATTCTATCGTTTTTTACAGTTACTTCAGTTCTACTATTTTTTGCCCATTCGTGACAAAGCTTCAGATACATCAGGTCTTGCATTCAGACAAACCTACAAAACAAACGAGAAAATGTATTTTTAATACGAGATCCACTTTCCAACTTTATAACTTTGTGATATTCCTAGAAACTGAACAAGTACAGATCTGTGCTAAGAATAAGGAGGCAATTACACAGATGTGCAGATAAATGTACAACAGATTCTGCATTTTATTTATTAACAAATCATTTTTAGAACAATTACAAATTTGGAAAGATCTAAAACTATTTTTCTGTATAAATATTATTTGCCAAAACTTTTTGTATATTTTAAAAAGAAACTATACTGATGATGAGTAAACCTTAAATGCTTTATTTACTTAAAATAAATAAATAACCTCCCCAGAACGAACCATGAGATGGGCCAACATTGAGATAGTAAATACTATAGCTGAGACGTGATTTCAAGTTACTTGAGATGTCTCAGTATTTATTTTCTATAGATGAAACAGCACTTCACCAAATACCTTATCATTTGCCTCTTTCATACAAAATGTAATTGACTGCACTTATGCTGAATATTTCAATAATAGTTAAAGAAATCCCTTCTTTCATGCCTTTCACTGTAACCATTAGCCATCTGTTAAATACCCATTATATTTGGTTGTAACATTAAGTTCATTCACCCAATGTGCAACCGCTCAAATAAAAAGAAGCATTTTAAAATGATTGCAGCAGCCCAGCATTCTTTCATTGTCGTGACATCGTGCTGAGGAGAGCAACTGGCACAACAACAGAAATCAGAAGAAGGTGAGCATGGTATTTTTTAAAACCGTTGTTTGCTTGTGGCAAGTAACGGAGATGAAGTATCGTAAAACGAAATGATCTGGCTCAGGAGGAGCAAACATGCTTTGCCGGGGGATGGCATTCTCCTTTTTTTTCTCCTTCCCCCTAGTCAGCAGGAGCTATTAGAGCAGTATCCACAACTGCTGTGCACATCGTCTCTAGGAGGGAATTTGCATAATATATGTATGTAGTTGCAGATCTACTAGCCTTGCCCCAATCCTGAGAAGGCCTCTCTCTGCCAGGCCTGGGTTCCCTACACATCAGTTCCGCTACACTGAGGCTTGGATCCACAAACGTATTTGAGTACCTAACCCCCAGATTTAGGCACCTAAGTCACATTTTAGGCATCACTGCATTCCATAAAACCCCATCTGGCTCGACTGCCACATAACCCTGTAGATGCAAAAACGCACTCCTAAGGTTTTGCATTAGAAGTTGGTTAGGTGCTCTGATTCTGCCTCTGGGCATGCACACTGCTGCCTCCCTCTAAGCCCCGGAGCGATTCACAAAGCAGGGGAAGATAGATGTTCACCTGACTATCTTGCCTATGGGACGCAATCCGACAGGTGTGCTCAGAGGCCACCCAACTCCACACACAAAACAGCTGGGGGTGGGGGAGATAACCTCCTTTATAACCTTTAGCCCAGAGGATAAGGTAATAACCTGGTTTGTGGGAGACCCTGGATCAAGACCTTCCTCCACCTGATGAGGAGAAGGGATTTGAACAGGGGTCTGCTGCCTCTCAGGTGGTGGTTGTAACCACTCGGCTATGGATTACATCCCATTCTCTCACTGGCCTAATTAATATTTAATTATTCTATTATTTAATTGAAGTGGAACAACGTCAACAGGAATGACAGCAGGCGCTCCACATCAGAATATTCCACAGCCCAGTGATTAGAGCACTCAGCTGAGAGGTGGTAGAGTTCTGTGTAAATCTCATCTTGTCAGGCAGAGGGGGGCACCCACATCCCAGGTGAGTACTCTATCCACTGGGATAAAGGCTATAAGGGACCTCCTCCTCTCCCCAGCCACTGAGCTACGTGTTATGAAGGAGGTCCTTCCCAACACCCACTTCCCTGCTGCTTTGGGTGGAGTTAGGTGTTTGTCTAGCTCATTCTCACCAGAAACAACTTAGCCGTCTAAGTCACCTGACTCCAGGAGAGGGGTTCCTGTCTGTGGATCACCAGTAGAGATAGTACCTCCCTGCCACCTGGAGTTAGGTGCCTATCTCCAAGAGGGGCGCAGTTTAGGACACACCCTTTTTTTGGCATAGCCCATTGGCTATCTTAGGCAGCTCCCCACCTAGCACGCTGGCTTTGTGGATTGTGTTCTAAGGTGCCTGTCTTTTCCCATTCATTGTACAGGAGCCGAGGGACCTAGCTCAGGCTTTGTGGATTACATTGTTGCAGTGATTTTCTAGGTGCCTAAAAGGTATGTACTGCACCACCTAAGTCCCTTTGTGGATCTGGGCTTGAGGGCCTTCCATGGATTTACCTCTACCAGAACAATTACTTTATGCCACTTCTGTCAGTATACACACTATTGTGTACAATGACACAATTGTCATCTGTGCAGTGTAGCTCACAGATGTATTGGAAAAAATGATAGTTACACATTATGTCGCTTTTTTCCTGCATAGCTCTCTCAGCCTTTTATAAAAGTGAGTAAACATGAGTGTATCTGCATTTTCCCAATGGGGGAAGCAGAGGCTCATAGAGATTGTTATTTGCCCAAGGCCTGGGATTACACAGCAAACCAATGACAGAGCAGGGATTAAAATTCCTGGTTCACAGTCCCATGATCTGTTCACAAGACCATGCTGACATTTGAATCTTCAGTAGCAGGGCAGAACCCATTGCATTCAGTGTAGAGAGAAACAGAAACTTGGTGTAGCATTGTTTAGGGGACAGGCTTCTCCTTCATTCAAAAAGAGCAGAAATAAATAAAGGGCTGTCGCACCTTTTGTCAGAATCCAAGGATTGGCATGAAGGCTCCTCACTCCTGGTCAGGACGAATGAGGAGTCCTGGCCAGGCAGCGTGAGGAAGCGAACGCAGCAAGTGCAGTGCCAGTTCCGTTGCAAATAGGACTTTGTTCTCTAGGGTTGTCAATTTTACACATTTGTGAACACTGCATTCACTTGTTAAATGGCTATCAAAAGAAGTAAAACCCCTCAGGGCAAGGAGCGTTTGTACCATCACCAATGAGAGCTAGTTAGAGAGGAACCCGATGTCTCAGTGATTGTGGAAAAACACCAGGCGAGCCTGTCCAATGGCAGGTGTCTCAAGCTCAATGCTTGTCAAGGAAGAGTATGTTTGGGTGAGGGGAGGAATGGAAGGTTAGAGGCCTGCTAGGGCCAGCTTCACCTGGTTCTGTTTACACTTTGTCACATGAAGCCCCATCCTGCTGAAAGTATTTGGAAAGCCAATTGCTGCCAAGAAGGCTCAGGAAATGTTGGCATTCATTTTAATTTTTAAAAATCCCTTATTTTCATAGTTTCATATTTCAATATTTATGCCTGTATCTGTAATTTTCACTCCACGCATCTGAAGAAATGGGGTTTTTACCCATGAAAGCTTATGCCCAAATAAATCTGTTAGTCTTTAAGGTGCCACCGGACTCCTCGTTGTTTTTGTGGATACAGACTAACACGGCTTGGCACCTTATTTTCATGTCAGTTAAGAAGCGCTTCTCACAACCACCCCTTCTGAACTTCCTCTCTTGTGCTGAGCTTAACTCTATAGCCAAGTTCTGTGTTTTGACTAGTAAACCTACCTTACCTCAGGTAATTGTGGGGTTTCAAAAATGAAACAAAGCACTTTAAAGAGATGAGGATTCATAATTATTAGGTTTTTCCACCAAGTTTTACCCAAGGCAGAAGGTAACTCGGTGTTGTTTATGACCACTGTAGTGTGTAGAGAGTTGAATGAGTCTTCTGCTGAAGATATTTCCTCATTTAAACTCAATGGATTTTTGAAAATGCCTTGAATTGCCTCGCTGACTCCATCTTTTTGGTATCAGGTCATTTGCATAGCATGCTCCTTGTTTCCTTTGAAAAGCCTCTTTTCTGGGTCCTTGATTTCCTTTTCGAATGCTATGTAAAGATTACATTTTTGGCTGTGACTTTTTTTTAATGGTTCAAGATTATTTTTATTGCTTTTGCTAGAAGGTACATTCAGGAATGCACTAGCAAAGTGATTAAAATTTCTGGTAAACACAGTGGGGGGAACAGCTGATAAAGATTAACATGAAATTCATACCTGTGTTATCTTTCAGTGGATGCTAACATTAATTTGAAATGTTATAAGAAAATGTTTCCTACAGCAAAAAAAAAGAGAAATAAAAATGTTTTGAAATATGAAAGGAAGATGAGTGGCATGAAACTGAGAAAGGGAAGGTTAAAAGCAAGAAAGGACTGTCTGTGCCATGTTGTGTAATTGTGATGTTTCCACAAAAGGTGCTTGAAGAATTATGTAGATACTGGTGAATACATTGTTTGTAACTCCACATGTTCATTTTTACAAATGGCCTTTAACCTCTGAAGATCTGAGTTCAAATCCTAGTTTCGGGTGGAAATAAATTTAGTGAGCCTTTTCCTAGTCTTCGTCCACATCACAAACCAGTACAGTTTCGCCTGAATGGTAATAGAGTCACAGGATCAAAATAGCACAAGGTCACCAGATTCCCTTGTGATGTAAGGGTGATATAGATAGGTCAGGATTCACATACATTTGAGGAACTAGATGGGGGGATGGTGGCTCAGCTTCATGCCTAGGCTGAACTTGAGCCAAGCCAAAGCTAGTTCTGTACTTTCATTAGCAATACATTTGCTTACTTTCCATGTAAGGGTGTGGCAGGGAAGCAGAGGTGTTTTCTTCTTCTTTGTATGAAAACAGTTACTTATCTGAGAGCAAATGGACTTTCCTATAGACATTAGAATCAGTGAGCCTGGAGTTAGCAGCTAACAGTGCTATTCAGAACTAATAGATACCACTTTTCAGCTTGAGGCAAATACAGATGTTTTTTCTCATGAAGAAATTGTTTTAATTTGTAGCACTGTCAGCCACAAGTAACTAGCAATAAAACCAGAAATTACGATGAATTTTACAGTTTTGCCAACCCCAAACATTCAAAAATCTTGAGTTAATACCCCAGACATCATCAGATTAGCTTAAAAACCTCACGATTTTTTAAAAAATCATAAATGTTGAGTTCTGTTTATTCAACATCTGTTTTTTGGATGTTTAGAATACACTTAGGTCACATTTTTAAAGCTTTTCTCCCCAAAAGTGAGGGCCCAAAAACTTACTTACAAAACAGAGATCCCCATGCATTCATATGACTCCAAGAGGTGGGCCTTAAGAAAAATACTGTATATCATGACACTCATGATAAAATATAAGAGTTGGCAACACTGACAATTTTATAAGGTTTGTTTTCTTTGGGATATTATTTCTCGTTCCGACACAGATGGGAAATGCACAGGTGAAGAGGGGACATCAGTAAGTCTTTGTCAGATAGCACCACCATGGGGTCTCTCAGGCCTGGTCTTCACACGTTTTTTGTACTGTTATAACTATGTTTGTTAGTGGTGTGATTTTTTTTACCGATACAGTTTGTCAACAGGACCCCTAGTGTTGATGCATTTATACAAGTATAGCTTATTCTCTATTCTACATGGGAGTAAGCATGGGTGACGCATGAGCCCCCCCTTCAGGGAGGCTAGCCACCCGGACCCAGCCCTTCTGCCGGAGCCCCCACCCACTGCCTGCCGGAGCCCCGCTCAACTTCCCCCCAGCCCATGAGAGCCCGGAGGAGCACTGGCCGAACAGCTCCAGGCCGCCCTCCGGCCCCAACCACCTGTTGGCCTCCGGTGGGAGCTGAGGTGCCACTGGCTTGGAGGAAAGGGTGCAGTGTAGGTGGGATGAGGGCTTGGCTTAGGCCTTGGCCTACTACACCCACTGCCCATGGGAGTAAGCTATACTGGCCCATGGGAGTAAGCTATACACACATTTATACCAGTATTACTGCATCCACACATCCATACTACTGAATAGTAATAAACTTCCATTCTGTGCTTCCATCTTTCTCCAAGGGCCCAGTCCAACTCCCATGGAAGTTAGTGGGACTCGTTCTATTGGCTTTAATGGAAGTTGGATCAGATGAGTACTATTCACATCCTCCTTAGTCTAACTTTCAGTTGCTGTGTTCTTCTGGGGATGTGTGTACTATGGAAAGCCCATCCTGATTCTCACCTCTTTTTTTTTTTGTTTAATGTTTTCATTGGATGGTGCAGTTTTATTGCTTTTATGCTCCAGAAGCATATTTCAACCCTTTCCCCATCACGGGTGTTATTTAAAGTATGCCTGCCCATTAGTCCTATACTGTTTGTACTCGGGCAAACACACTCCACTCACCGCACAAAGGACCTGGACCTCATTTGCAAGCAAACTATTCTGAAGTCACTAAAACTGCATTCCTTTCGGATTAAAAGAAATCCTTTATTAATTGGAAAAACAGAAGAAGAAAAATCATCCTCTCAGCCTGTAAGAAACATCATCTGATCCCATTGTAAGCAGCCTTCAAATATTCTTTCAGGCCCTCATATTCCCAGCCACACCTTTTCTGGCAGTATTTAAGGGATTCATCAGTTCCACGCTATGAGCCAGGCCTTTCTTGCAGTAATCTTCTTATAGGCCTATACTGGCCGATCTGAGGGGTTACTTCCTGTAAGGCTATTCAGTCTATCTGCAGCTTCACAACAACAACAACAAAAATACAGCACCGTTAGGCATTTCCATATAGATTAGTTAGAAATATGACCTTGCATTGCTCATTCACACTTGCACGCGAATTGTGGGGTGGGGTGGGAATATGGTTTGGGCATTTTAAATAAAATGTTACTTCAACATAGCTCCCTTCTGGGGGTTCATGTGTTCTTACAAAAGGCAACAAGTTCAAGCAGCTGCTGGACAGGCTGCTGTGGGCAGTATTTTGTGAACCTGGACAAGGGGAACGTACCAGGTGAAAGTCTGTCTCAGACTGCCTGAAGAGTCCTGTTTCAGAGTAGCAGCCGTGTTAGTCTGTATCCGCAAAAAGAACAGGAGGACTTATGGCACCTTAGAGTCTAACCCATTTATTAGTGCATAAATGGACGCAAATCTGACATCAGGAATCATAACATCCAAAAACCGGTAGGAGAACACTTCAACCACTCAGTAAAAGGTTTAAGAGTGGCAATTTTGCAACAGAAAAGCTTCTGTCAAGGTTCCTCCCCCACTCTGAACTCTAGGGTACAGATGTGGGGACCTGCATGAAAAACCTCCTAAGCTTATCTTTACCAGCTTAGGTCAAAACTTCCCCAAGGTACAAAATATTACCCCCGTTATCCTTGGACTGGCCGCTACCACCACCAAACTAATACTGGTTACTGGGGAAGAGCTGTTTGGACGCATCCTTCCCCCCAAAATCCTTCCCAAAACCTTGCACCCCACTTCCTGGACAAGGTTTGGTAAAAAGCCTCATCAATTTGCCTAGGTGACTACAGACCCAGACCCTTGGATCTTAAGAACAATGAACAATCCTCCCAACACTTGCACCCCCCCTTTCCTGGGAAATGTTGGATAAAAAGCCTCACCAATTTGCATAGGTGACCACAGACCCAAACCCTTGGATCTGAGAACAATGAAAAAGCATTCAGTGTTTTACAAGAAGACTTTTAATAAAAAATAGAAGTAAATAGAAATAAAGAAATCCCCCCTGTAAAATCAGGATGGTAGATATCTTACAGGGTAATTAGATTCAAAAACATAGAGAACCCCTCTAGGCAAAACCTTAAGTTACAAAAAAGATACACAGACAGAAATAGTTATTCTATTCAGCACAATTCTTTTCTCAGCCATTTAAAGAAATCATAATCTAACACATACCTAGCTAGATTACTTACTAAAAGTTCTAAGACTCCATTCCTGTTCTGTCCCCGGCCAAGACGACTACAGACAGACACAGACCCTTTGTTTCTCTCCCTCCTCCCAGCTTTTGAAAGTATCTTGTCTCCTCATTGGTCATTTTGGTCAGGTGCCAGCGAGGTTACCTTTAGCTTCTTAACCCTTTACAGGTGAGAGGAGCTTTTCCCTGGCCAGGAGGGATTTCAAAGGGGTTTACCCTTCCCTTTATATTTATGACACGCCCCCCAAATCTCAGCTAGGGTGAAACACTGGCTGGGATTTCTTCCTGGAGCTCTAGGAAAACAGAGTTAATAAGACACATGCATCTCTAAATATACTACCAAGTACATAAAGACTAACAATATTTTCCACATCTCAAGGACGATTTTAACCAGTTGATTCTGGGAAACTTTCACGGGAGAGTGCATCAGCCACTTTGTTAGAAGCTCCTGAGATGTGTTGGATGTCGAAATCAAAATCTTGGAGAGCTAAACTCCACCGAAGAAGTTTTTTGTTAGTTTCTTTGACGGTGTGAAGCCACTTTAGTGCAGCATGGTCGGTTTGCAGGTGGAAACGCCGTCCCCAAACATATGGGCGTAGCTTTTCCAGAGCGTAGACAATGGCATAACATTCTTTTTCAGTGACTGACCAGTTGCTTTCCCTCTCAGACAGTTTTTTGCTGAGAACCACTACAGGGTGGAATTCTTGATCAGGTCCTTTCTGCATTAAAACTGCTCCCACACCACGCTCGGATGCATCTGTGGTTACTAGGAACGGTTTGTCAAAGTCTGAGGCCCTTAGTACAGGGTCAGACATGAGTGTCGCTTTAAGCTTGTTAAAGGCCTTCTGACACTTTCCGGTCCACTGAACAGCATTTGGCTGTTTCTTTTTGGTTAGGTCTGTCAGTGGGGCAGCGATTTGGCTGTAGTGCGGTACAAATCGTCTGTAATAACCGGCCAAGCCTAAGAAGGATTGAACCTGTTTCTTTGACTTTGGGACAGGCCACTTTTGGATAGCATCCACTTTGGCCTGTAGGGGGCTGATAGTTCCTTGACCCACCTGGTGTCCAAGGTAAGTCACTCTGTTTAGGCCTATTTGACACTTCTTAGCCTTAACAGTTAGTCCTGCCTCCCTTATGCGCTCAAGGACTTTTTGTAGATGTTCCAGGTGGTCTGCCCAGGAATCCGAAAATATGGCCACATCGTCAAGGTAGGCGACTGCATATTCTCCTAATCCCGCTAGGAGACCATCTACAAGTCTTTGGAAAGTGGCGGGTGCATTTCGCAGCCCGAAAGGGAGTACATTAAATTCATACAGCCCGAGATGTGTGATGAAGGCTGACCTTTCCTTGGCAGATTCATCTAGCGGTACCTGCCAGTACCCCTTGGTTAAGTCCAAGGTAGAGATGAACTGGGCCCTTCCCAGTTTCTCTAATAGTTCATCAGTGCGTGGCATTGGATAGTTGTCTGGGCGAGTTACAGCATTTAGCTTACGGTAGTCCACGCAAAAACGTATTTCCCCATCTGGTTTGGGAACTAGAACCACTGGAGATGCCCATGCACTTTCAGAGGGGCGGATTACACCCATCTGTAACATATCCTGGATCTCCCGTTCTATAGCAGTTTTAGCTTGAGGAGACACCCGGTAAGGGTGGACCCTAATTGGGTGAGCATTACCTGTGTCAATGGAGTGGTATGCCCGTTCAGTCAGTCCTGGGGTGGCTGAGAACATTGGCGCGTAGCTAGTGCACAGCTCCTGGATCTGCTGTCGCTGCATACGCCCAAGGGTCATGGAGAGGTTCACCTCTTCCACACCACCAGCACATTTCCCTTCGTAATAGACACCTTCAGGCCACTCAGCGTCGTCTCCTCCCTGGGCTGTAAACTGACAAACCTTTAATTCTCTGGAATAAAAGGGCTTTAGAGAATTAATATGATACACCTTAGGCTTTCGGTTGGAGGTGGGGAATGCTATGAGATAATTAACAGCTCCCAGGCGATCCTGGACCACGAATGGCCCTTCCCACAATGCTTCCATTTTATGGGTCTGGAGCGCCTTTAAGACCATGACCTGGTCTCCTACTTTGAAGGAACGCTCTCTGGCATGTTTATCATACCAGGCTTTTTGCTCTTTTTGAGCATCCTGTAAGTTTTCTCTAGCAAGGGCTAAAGAGGTTCGGAGGGTGTTTTGTAGGTTGGTTACAAAGTCCAGAATGTTAGTTCCTGGAGAAGGTGTAAATCCCTCCCATTGCTGCTTCACCAACTGCAATGGCCCCTTAACCTCACGGCCATATACAAGTTCAAATGGGGAAAACCCTAAACTGGGATGTGGTACAGCTCTGTAGGCAAAGAGCAACTGCTGCAATACTAGGTCCCAATCATTGGAGTGCTCATTTACGAATTTACGTATCATGGCCCCCAAAGTTCCATTAAACTTCTCCACCATGCCATTTGTTTGATGATGGTAAGGAGTGGCAACCAAGTGATTTACCCCATGAGCTTCCCAAAGGTTTTTCATAGTTCCTGCCAGGAAATTAGTCCCTGCATCTGTGAGGATGTCGGAGGGCCAACCTACCCTGGCAAAAATGTCTGCTAGTGCCTGGCACACACTTTTAGCCCTGGTGTTGCTTAGAGCTACTGCTTCCGGCCATCGGGTGGCAAAATCCATGAAAGTCAGTATGTACTGCTTTCCTCTGGGTGTCTTTTTCGGAAAAGGACCCAGAATATCCACAGCTACTCGCTGAAATGGAACTTCAATGATGGGGAGTGGCTGGAGAGGAGCTTTGACCTGGTCTTGGGGTTTTCCCACTCTTTGGCACACCTCACAAGACTGGACATAGGTAGAAACATCCTTGCCCATTCCCTCCCAGTGGAATGACCCCCCCAAACGGTCTTTGGTCCTGTTCACCCCAGCATGGCCACTAGGGTGATCATGGGCTAAGCTCAAGAGCTTGGCCCGGTATTTAGTTGGAACTACCAACTGTCTCTGAGGATGCCAGTCTTCCTGGTGTCCCCCAGAAAGAGTTTCCTTGTATAAAAGTCCTCTTTCTACAACAAACCTGGATCGATTAGAAGAGCTGAGAGGCGGTGGGTTGCTCCGTGCCGCCGTCCACGCTCTCTGGAGGCTTTCATCTGCTTCCTGTTCGGTCTGGAACTGTTCCCTTGATGCTGGAGACATCAGTTCCTCATTGGATTGGGGACGTAGGCTTGGTCCCTCTGGAAGCGATATAGGGGATGGAGCTGTTTCTGTTGACTGTGAACCGCTCTCCGCTGGTGCACTATGTTGGGATTCAGGCTCCGGCTGAGCCTCTTGTGTAGGGTTATCGGCTGCTGCCAGTTCAGGTTCGGTGGGGCCCTCTGGTGTTGAGGTTGCAAGTACTGGATTCAGTGCTGGCACGGGGTCTGGTGTTGGTTGTTTGGCTGGTTCCGGTTCTGGGACTGGTTCCATCTGGGTCTCTGGGACTGGATCCACTACTGCTGTTGCAGACATTGGCCTGGGGTCCGGGTCCATCACCTCTGACCGGGCCCTGATAGAAGTTTCCGGAACAGAGCTAGGCCTCACGGCTTGTTTAGCCTGGCTGCGGGTGACCGTTCCCACCCTCTTGGCCTGCTTCACGTGATTGGCCAAGTCTTCCCCCAACAGCATGGGGATGGGATAATCATCATAGACTGCAAAAGTCCACATTCCTGACCAGCCCTTGTACTGGACAGGCAACTTGGCTGTAGGCAAATTGAAAGAGTTGGACTTGAAGGGTTGAATCGTCACTTGGATCTCTGGGTTGATTAAATTGGGGTCCACTAAGGAAGCATGGATAGCTGACACTTGTGCTCCGGTGTCCCTCCACGCGGTGACCTTCTTCCCGCCCACACTCACAGTTTCCCTCCGCTCCAAGGGTATCTGGGAGGTATCTGGGCCTGTGGACCTCTGGTGTGATTCCGGTGCAATGAACTGTAATCTGTTGGGGTTCTTGGGGCAGTTGGCCTTTACATGCCCCAGCTCGTTACATTTAAAACATCGTCCAGCTGACGGGTCACCAGGGCGAGGTGGGTTGCTGGAGAACGGGGTGGTGGGACGATAAGGGGTCTGGAGGGTTCTTTGGGAGGTAGGTGGGGCTTTGGGCGGCCCCCGGTAATAGGGTGTGGTCTGGGGTGGTCCCTTCTGGTCTCCGCTCCAACTGCGACCAGTTTTCTTCTTCTCTGCCACCTCCACCCATCTGGCTCCAATCTCTCCTGCCTCGATTACAGTTTTGGGTTTCCCATCTAGGATGTATCTTTCTATTTCCTCAGGAACACCCTCTAAGAATTGTTCCATTTGCATTAGGAAGGGCAAATTTACTGGAGATTCAACACTTGCTCCTGATATCCAGGCATCCCAATGTTTCACAATGTGGTAGGCATGTCGGGTAAATGACATGTCTGGTTTCCACCTTAGGGCTCGGAACCTCCGACGAGACTGCTCGGGTGTTATCCCCATTCTGACTCTCGCCTTGGATTTAAACAGTTCATACTTGTTCATATGTTCTTTAGGCATTTCAGCTGCCACCTCAGCTAAGGGTCCACTGAGCTGCGGCCTCAGCTCTACCATGTATTGGTCAGTAGAGATGTTGTACCCAAGGCAGGCCCTTTCGAAGTTTTCTAAGAAGGCCTCAGTATCATCACCTGCCTTGTAGGTGGGGAACTTTCTGGGATGGGAAGTGGTACCTGGAGAAGGATTGCTAGGGTTTGTTGGTATATTCTGCTGGGCCTTTATCCTCTCCATCTCCTCCACATGCTTCCTTGCCTCCATTTCCCTCTTGTGGGCAGCCTCCTGTACCTCCTTCTCCAGCCGCATGAGTTCTATCTGTCTTTCATGTTCCCTTTGTTTTTCCTCAGCCTGAAATTTGGCTAATTCCAGCTGTAGTCGAGCCGAGGATTTGGCCATTCTAACCTCTCTGTTTTTAACTAACTTTACACCCAAGGTTTAGAAATAAACAAACAAAACTTGGCTGTAAAATTTTGCTGTGCTGGAATAGAATACCTATTCTCTGATAGTGATTGTCAGCCTACAGAAAAAGACAATTCCCTTGTCTCTGCTCTGGGCCCAAATTAAAGCAAAAAACCTCCAACTACTTGGAAACCTGCTTACCCAGCCCAAAGAAAAAAAAAATTTCTTTTCAAACCTGTGCTCCTTGTAAAACAAAAAAAAAATCAAAATCCTAAAAAAAACCCTGCCACTTTTGTCTCCAGGCAAATGGGTAGAGCACATACCCCCTATTTACTTTTAGGAAGAAAAGAAAAAAAAAACCTCTGGGTTGGAAGACTGTGAATTTCCCTGCAGGAGTTAAGTACCCTGCCTCCAGGCAAAGAAAACCTGCAATTCACAAGATAATCCCCTTTTGTCTCTGCTTGGCCACAAAGCAGAGAGAAACCAAGCTGCTTTCAGTTTCAAAGCTGCTTTCTGGACTTCCTAAAAATTCCATTTTAAAATCTGTATTTCTAGTTCAAAAAATCTCAACTGGATCTCAAAATGATTTCAGGTTAATCCCACCACTGTGCCACCATGTCAAGGTTCCTCCCCCACTCTGAACTCTAGGGTACAGATGTGGGGACCTGCATGAAAAACCTCCTAAGCTTATCTTTACCAGCTTAGGTCAAAACTTCCCCAAGGTACAAAATATTACCCCCGTTATCCTTGGACTGGCCGCTACCACCACCAAACTAATACTGGTTACTGGGGAAGAGCTGTTTGGACGCGTCCTTCCCCCCAAAATACTTCCCAAAACCTTGCACCCCACTTCCTGGACAAGGTTTGGTAAAAAGCCTCATCAATTTGCCTAGGTGACTACAGACCCAGACCCTTGGATCTTAAGAACAATGAACAATCCTCCCAACACTTGCACCCCCCCTTTCCTGGGAAATGTTGGATAAAAAGCCTCACCAATTTGCATAGGTGACCACAGACCCAAACCCTTGGATCTGAGAACAATGAAAAAGCATTCAGTGTTTTACAAGAAGACTTTTAATAAAAAATAGAAGTAAATAGAAATAAAGAAATCCCCCCTGTAAAATCAGGATGGTAGATATCTTACAGGGTAATTAGATTCAAAAACATAGAGAACCCCTCTAGGCAAAACCTTAAGTTACAAAAAAGATACACAGACAGAAATAGTTATTCTATTCAGCACAATTCTTTTCTCAGCCATTTAAAGAAATCATAATCTAACACATACCTAGCTAGATTACTTACTAAAAGTTCTAAGACTCCATTCCTGTTCTGTCCCCGGCCAAGACGACTACAGACAGACACAGACCCTTTGTTTCTCTCCCTCCTCCCAGCTTTTGAAAGTATCTTGTCTCCTCATTGGTCATTTTGGTCAGGTGCCAGCGAGGTTACCTTTAGCTTCTTAACCCTTTACAGGTGAGAGGAGCTTTCCCCTGGCCAGGAGGGATTTCAAAGGGGTTTACCCTTCCCTTTATTTTTATGACAGCTTCAAAAACAAGACTCCAGTGAGAAACTGCAGAGCTTGAATTAATATGCAAACTAGATACCATTAACTTGGGTTTGAATAGAGACTGGGAGTGGCTGGGTCATTACACATATTGAATCTATTTCCCTGTGTTAAGTATCCTCACACCTTCTTGTCAACTGTCTAAATGGGCCATCTTGATTATCGCTACAGATGTTTTTTTCTCCTGCTGATAATAGCTCATCTTAATTAATTAGCCTCTTACGGTTTGTATGGCAACTTCCACCTTCTCTGTATGTATATAGATATCTTCTTACTATATGTTCCATTCTATGCATCCGATGAAGTGGGCTGTAGCCCACGAAAGCTTATGCTCAAATAAATTGGTTAGTCTCTAAGGGGCCACAAGTCCTCCTGTTCTTTTTTTAAAGATTCATGGTGGTCAAATAATGGAAACACATATCTGCATATAATTATTTAATGAAAAAGTTGACAACTTTCACAGTGAATATTATTCATAACAAATTGTTCAGTTACATCTCTTTTGGATCATGGGAAGGCTGAAGAGAGAAGATTGCAGAGTGGGCCAGGGACCATCAAACAGGGGCTAATGATGAAACCTAAGAGAATGACATATTGATTCTCTTCCGGGTTTCCTCCCACCCTCTGCATCTCATCTTTACCCCTGTATGACTAGTCTGTTTCCTACTGGTAAGAAGAATTATTTTCTGTGTGAGAGGCACAAAACAAAAGCCACCACATTGTGTTTTGTGCTAAAATATGAACTATCTTCCTGGGATCTGAGATAGGTCCAAGAACAAAAATTTTGTGACCTGCCTACAAGCTGTGGTGAAGGCAGCAAATGTGTTTCTTTTTTCAGAATAATTATCAGTGGAACTGCTTTCAAATCCAAGTTTCCTGTGGAATATAATTATTCCTGTTTAAATAAAGGACTCTGTCAGAGCTATTTAGCAGCACCTCTTTGTACAAAGCAAGAGCTGTTTCTTCTTAACACGGCACTCTTTCTACCCTTCCCAGAACATTACTTTTAGTATCAAATATTGTGCAGCCAAAATGTCTAAAATCAAAGATCATTTTACATTCAACTGAGTTCTTGAAATTTGAAAATGTTGCAATGAAGGGAATTTACTTTACTTTTTTATTATTGTTACTATTGCATGCATCACAAATTCTTCAAGGGGAGCAGCCAGTTCTTCCTTCCTTCCTCCCTATTTTAAGAGGCTTCCTTATAGGTAGTTGGGACTGGATTGTTGCTCCAGGAGTACAATGTTGGGGCCAGTTTGGCATATGACTGGTAGGGGAGTGGCCAAAGAAAAAAATGGGCTTTATACTATAATGTGATGTTTGCAGAATTTGGGCTCTGCCAGATCAGTGATGTTAATGTGTTTCATCTTTGGGAGACCTCAACCAAGAATACCCTGACACTGGCTCTCTTAAGGTTGAACCTTGAGTCCATCCTTCATAATATTCACATGGAACAGAACTGCTGCAGAGAAAGACAGAGGCTGGCAATCTTTGAGATGACCAGGATCGTGACCTTTCTCTAGGATTGGACTGGCAGCTAGAGTACATTGTAGAGCCATGGTGTTCTGTGTTCTCAGTTTTCTTCACTTACTGGTCACATTACTGTATGTTGAACGAGTTGTTGTTTTTGACTGGTCTGGGTAGAATGATTTGCAGTAATCAAGCTTTGAGGTGATAAAAGCATAGATTATTGTATCTAAGGTGAAAGGAATGGACATAGTCTCCGGACCAGTCAAAGGTGGAGCCACTGCTTTTATCCGATCATCTACAAATCAGGAAGGAGATTTTTTTCAGGACCCTGAAATTACAGACCACCAAGTCAGATGGTGGGAAACACCCCCAGCAGAGGATGAGGTAATGTAGTGGGGGGGGGGGGCGGGGAGAGGGATAGCTCAGTGATTTGAGCACTGGGCTGCTAAACCCAGGGTTGTGAGTTCTATCCTTGAGGGGGCCATTTAGGAATCTGGGGCAAAAATTGGGGATTGGTCCTGCTTTGAGCAGGGGGTTGGACTAGATGATCTCCTGAGGTCCCCTCCAACCCTGATATTCTATGATTCTATGAATGTTTCCTGCTAGTTCCTCCTGTTGCTTATCTCTTCCCTTCACCATCACCTTTGTCCTAGCTAGATTGAGTATGAGCCAGCTGTTTCTCATCCAGAGCCATATTTTCCTCCTTGGGACAGCAGGTTTGGGTTGAGGGTGGCCTCTGATGTCTAAACCTTCAGAAGTGATAGTAGCTTATTCCTAGATGGATGCCATCTCACAACTAACCAATTTACTAAACAAATTGGTTCCAGTAGAGGTTTCCTAGGGGAATTGGGAACAACAGAAGGAGTCCAAAAGAGAGGTTTTGGTCTCTAAGAGGCAAAACTGGGGAGATACTCTTTTCCCAACTGGCCCAGCCAATCCCCAAGACAGAAACCAAGAAAGGTGAGGCTTGGGGAAGCAGGGGCAAGTTAAGAACTGCCACAGTGCCCAGAGCCAGTCTCTGCAGGGAGACAGGGAACATGCAGCTCTTGGCCTGCTCAAAGGGATGTATTACAGTGATTGGCAGAAACTGTGGTGGAGTTTAGCAGGTGTAAGACAGAGAGAGAGAGAGAGAGAAGCAGGGAACAGGAGCAAGGAAGGAGATACAGCTCTGGCTGTGGGGCAAATGTTACGGGGTGCACTAAAAGGGTCTGGAACAAAGAAGCTGGCTTTTAGAGGTTCACTATACTCTAATGGTGAAGGCATTTTCTGCTCTAGGTTATATGTAGGCTCTAAGCCAGTTAGTACAAAAGGCCTATTTTTTAAAGAAGGATTTTCATGAATTAAAGGGTTTTAATCCTTGATCTTTTTCATTGTTCACAATCATAACTGCTGTCAAACAGCAAAGACTCCTTATAAGATTTCAAAAAAAAAAGAAAGAAAGAAAATTCAAGACCTCCTAATGATCTAGAACAATGTATTCAGAAGTTATTTAAAGTATACATTAGTCATGTCCCTTGAATTCCACAGCACTTCGTCCGGCTACTTTTAACATATTTTGCAGCTGTGATAATGTGTTTGGGCCTGCAGTTCTGAACCTGCAAAATACACTTATGCTGAAAATTTCTCAGAGCCTTGCTGTTCTGCAGAATCTGTCATTAACAAAAACCAGAAGGGTTAGCCTAAGTACTGCCTGTCCACCTGCCTCTCCAAATTTAATGAATACAGAAACACACACAAGTGGAAAATGTCTGTCCCTCTCTTAGAAGGCTATATTTTCATTAATGCAAACATCACTTTTAATATCCACTTTCACAAAATTGTAATCATTATGAGTGCACTATGTACAGAATTTAGTGATGAGAAATGAGAAGTAGACTGTGTGATGTTAGGTCATATAGTTCACCTCCCTGTCAATACAGGTTCGTGCTATAGTCTTCCTTAAGTAGTAAATGAACTAACATCAGTAGCTTGACGTATTTTTTTTAACTTCTGATGTCACAGTGCCCTCAACAATCATCCTTCAGGTGCTTTTCCCCAGGTAAAATACCTTTTGTTAAAATTCAAGCCCCATCGTTCCCCTCCTGTTTTGCATGGGGAAAATAGCCTGAGCCCATGAATTGAAGCGGGGACAGGAGCAGGATAGCAAAAGGGGAGAGTGTGGTCTCCACAGTATGCTACCCCTTCTTCTGACTACATGGAATTCTTTTTGCTGAGGTTCTGTATGGTTTTAGGTCCACCAGTTTGGAGAGGGCAGGAGCCATTCACATTCTGCCATATTCTCCTTACAAAACTGTGGGACAAAGCACTGCAGATAAGAGCCAGCAGAGGTTTATACTGCTGCTTCTTCCACACATGGAAACCCACTTGCATGGGATATGGGCACAGCTGGCAGATGGGAGAGCCCTTAGTAGCATAGCACCTGCAGGAGACAAGCTGCCCAAAGACAGGTAGGAACCGGTGGGGACAGCCACCTGGACTGAGGCCAGAGGTCTCTGAGAGGATCATATACATGAATCACTCCCACATGCACTTCTTTCTAAGTCCTTGCACTGATTCATAGACGTTAAGGCCAGAAGAGATCATCATGATCATCTAGTTCAGTGATATTCAGACCTCAGTGGTTCAGGAGGCAAATTAGTGATCAACATTATCCAAAAGAGCCACAGTAGTGTGAGTTTATTGTTACATTTACTATAGTGTTATATAGTCATATTTAAACAGTATGACGGGGAAATATTTAGTTTGTGTTTATATATATATATATATATAAACACAAACTATATATATATATATATATATATATATATATATATATATATAAACACAAACTATATATATATATATACATACTCACAGCAAAATGATTGACCAAGTATTATTATTTATCAACTATGATTGGCTAATAACATAGTGAAAGCATCCTGATTGGTTAATAGCTTAGAGTGGTTAATAATTAGATCACAGTGTTTTAATATCATGTACTGCAAAGAGCCACAGGAGACACATTGAAGAGCCACTTGCAACTCATAAGCCTCAGGCTGAGTATCACTGATCTAGTCTGACCTCCTGCACATTGCAGGCCACACAACCTCACCCCCATCACTCCTGTAATAGACCCCTAACCTCTGGCTGAGTTACTGAAGTCCTCACATCATGATTTAAAGCATATCTAATCTTCCTTTGCTAGTGCAGTTATTGGGAAATACCTTTCACTCTTAGTCATGGGTTGGGTTGCAGTCTGTCCTTAGCTTGTTCTTTGTCTGTTCATGCTCTTCATCTGCCCTCTGCAAAGGGCAGAATATCTAGTGTTGGTAATTAGGCTGCAAGTTTCCATAGATTTTTACCCTCTTCTTTTTTTCGTCATTGCCACACTCCATCTCTTTTCTTGTTCCTCCATATTTATCTTGACTGTTGTTTCAGTTCGCAGTCTCTGGCTGTTTCTGCCATAGGGCACTCTTCCAGAGTGACTACAATCAAATCTTTTGCTTCAGGTCTTCAGCCAGTCACCTGCAGGGGTAAGGAAGGAATTTTTTCGTGCAGTGCAAAATTGGCCAGACGTATTCTGGGGGGGATTTCATCCTGAAGCATCAGAGACTGGCCTCAGCTGAAAACACGATACTGGATGGGGCAGTGTCATGCTCTGGGGTGCAGTTCAGACCGGTGAGAGAGTGTGTCACTGCCTGTCCCATATCCCTGAGTGCCTCAAAACACTCTGCTACTGGAGCTCCCTTGTCTGGACGCTCCCAGCCAGCATATGAGCATGCACTGCATGTCTGTGGGTTAAGCAGATCTGACTCAATACATCTCATTCCAGCAGCCTGCTTGTTACACCAGAGCCACACTCTGGCCTCCTGACAAGATGACCCCCAACAACCCTCCATCCCCAAACCGTGTACCTTGCAATGTCCTGCCCTCTCCTGGACCACTCAGTGAGATCTTAAGGTTTGTTTGTTCCTTTGCAGATACAATACCCAGCAGCTTGCCATGCTAACTGGAGTTACCATTCACTTTAAATCAAACATAGCACTGGGCTGGTTTAGATTAAAAGTAAAACAAGTTTATGAACAAAATGAGATTGGATTTGAAGTGAGTTCAAGTATAAAGGATAGGGTTAGAAATGATTACAACAAATAAAAGTGAAAAAGACCTTCTAGAAGCTAAGAATGAAAACAAGCTACAGCCTTTGTTCAAGGTAGTTTCCTTACCAATCTCTTTTCCAGCAAGATGCTGACCACCTCCTTGGTCAGGCTCTCCCACAAAGTCCAAAGCGCTTGGTTCCTTTGTTGTCTTAAGTGACAGGTAACTTGGGGTTCTTTGCCCCTCTCTTTTATAGCCCACTGCAGCATTGAAAAGGATCCTTCTGAAGAGTACCCCCCAAAGTTCATTCAAGCTGTGAGGAAGGTGACATGGAGTGGTTATCTACTCCCCTTGATGGTCCCATTTGCCTTTTATTTAAATTGCATTCCCATTGTCTCTTAATGTACCCTGGAAATACTTCAAGGTGGCAGAATCACATTCCTTTGTCGAGGGTGGGTAACTTTAGCTCTACCTGCACACACACATTGAAAACATAATTTCCAATAAATTTATAATTTTGAATTTGTCCTCCACGTATACACCACATTATACTATTAATAATCAGTATGGTATTGGCTTTCTATTGCTATCTCACATTACACCTTTGAAATACAGGTTATGACCACAGTGAGTTGGGGTACATTGAACTGGTCAAGCCAGCTGAAACTTACTATCAGATATCAGTGAGCCTCTTCCATTGGGATACCGTTAGGTCACATTGGACCAGTGCTCTGCAATGGTATAGAGAATCTTCTTTCTCTGGCTGGTGTGTTCAGTCACATGCTCAAGGTCAAACTGATCATCTGACTGGGTCTGAGAAGGGATTTTCCCCTGGTCAGACTGGCACAGACCTTGGGAGTTTTTGCCTTCCTCTGCAGCATGGGGTATGGATTGCCTGCTGGAAGCATCTGTGAAAATCTCACCTAATCAATTCCTTGCCATTCCTTGGGCACTTGGGGGCACCCCAGTCTCTCTCCTGTTCTCTACCAGTGACATACAACATTTAGTCTCCTAAATAATGAAATGCTTTAATTTAATGCAACACGGGAATATCTGAGTGAAATGTAATGGCCTATGATATACAGAAGGTCTGGCAAGATGACCTAATGGTTTCTTCTGGCCTTAAAATACATGAAACTTCATTTGAATTGCTCCATTGATTTCAGAGCCTTTAGCTGTTGCTCAAGCCCCTGGCTCTTTCACTTCAGAAGGGGGAAAGGCTGCAGACTTGATACCAATATGGCCCTTCTGGATTTCGTTCTGGAAAGCAAACATTGAGAAGGTTCCACATTGGCTCACCTTGGTTCTTTCATTATCCATTCTATATCCCAGCTGTGTTATTTCTTCATAGGAGTCTCTTCACTTGCTGGGACTTGTCAGTGTCAACACACTTCAGTCTCTTCCTCCCAGAATTCCCTCTGTCGTCTGATCTTCCCTGTTCTTGGCTCACTGTGTTTCCCAAGTCATAGGTCTTTATGTCTGCTTCAGCTCCATGCACTCATTATTATCAACACTGTCTCACTTCAGCTATTCATTCAGCCTCCACACAGAGCTTTCAGTTACATTATAGCCATGAAATACATTTCTTTTCTTTTAAGTGTTAGGAAAAGCTCCTGATGGCTTTTATAACATTTCATCCATTTAGAGCTGTACTTTGTATTTGTTTCTAAATAAGCCTTAAAGAAAAAAAAGGCTGATGGTTTTTTTTTTCTTTTTTGGTGATTAGTACTGCCTCCAGCTCTGCCTGTACAGCTATTAAATCTATCCAGGCCGTCTTGAAGAGGAATTGCTTTGTATTCCAGTTCCACTGCTGCACACTTTCCACCCAGTGTCTGATTTCCACTTGCACTAAGCCTTTTCCCTTTGAAAATTTCTTATTATTCAACCTCTTGGCACCATTTCTATCCCATCCCAAGCAATGTTTGGGTTCATCATTTATATCCTTGAACTTTTTCAGTTACTCAGTCATTTGTGTTACATTTTGCCTTTCAGTTGGAATATGTTTGAATTCCAGTTTTTCCTCCCATCACTCCCACCCAAGGCAACCACCTCATTTGGTAATTGGGTAATAATGGTCTGATATCAGAAGAATCTTTGATTCCTGCTTTCCCCAGCAAATGTTTTGAAATAAAGAAAAAAATCTCTGTGCGGTACCCAAGAGTTTTCATGCTTTGGTGATAATAAGAACAAACTCTCCTCTTACTGGTTTTAACTTTTTAAGGAACCATCATTTTTCTTCCTGTCGCTCCCCTCTTTTTTCATCTTTCCGTCTCCGTGTTCCAAACCAGATTAAACTCTTCAATGGACTGTTTTGGAAAAACACTCTGAAACTTCTCAACTGTCCTCAGTGGGGATGGGGGGTGTGTGGGAGGGTCATCTCTTACTTCAGATCCAAATTTGTCTCTGCTCCACCATCATCTTAAGGGCTCTTTATTTTCATTACCGTTAATTATTGACATTGGGAATTTGATGCTTAGAGATCTTGTTGTTTATGCTAAATTTGTCCCACATCATTTAAAGCTTACTTTCTAAGTAATAACTGGACTATCAGTTATTTTGTATTTTTTTGTTCTGAACGATTGTTTCACACTTAGGGAGGCAGCATCATTCAGTGGATAGACACAGGATTATAAATCTGAAGAGCTGGGTTCCGTTCTCTGCTCTACCACTGACTCACTTGACCTTGAGTAAATCACTTAACGTTGCTGCGGCTCAGTTTCCCCATCTGAAAATGAAGCTAATGAATGTTAAAGTACTTTTATGAAGCATTTTGAGCTATACAGTAGTTACAGATCAATGTAAAAGCTGACTACAATCTTCTCTCATTTACTTCATGGAACACACTTTAAATCAAGGAGTGGCAGATGTGTAAACGAGCGCAGAAATGGACCGTTATTATTTATTTGAACATGACAGCTTGAAGTGTACACAGACACACACACACGTTTGTACAGTTGATGCACAAATTCCCAAGGCGAGACCCTTGGCTGATATAAACTGATGTAGATTCACTGAAGACAGAAGAGCTATGCCAATTTATACCTGCTGAGGTGCTGGCCCCAGGACTTCCTGTTTGGGGGAAATACTACAACTAAGGACATCTTGGGCCTTTTATTCTCCTCCCCCCCCTGCGAAAAAAATCACATGGTTAAATATAGCATATTTACCCTTCATTAAATGCATGTGTTTGTGTATAGACACACATGCACAGGGGGAAGCACCAACAGCGCTGCAAACATAAAGACTTGCACTGAGGAGATTGGTCCCAGGCTTAAAGGGAATGCCTATGTATTACGGACTGTAACCTACCTGTAGTATCCAGTGGGATAAGGAAAATTGCTTGATCCAAATACCGCAGCCTAATAAGGTTTAAGATTGAGATTGTGTTCTTACCTTTTATTTTCTTTCATTTTCTCTCTGACCTTTTGTGTCTATAATCATTTAAAATCTATCTTTCTGTGGTTAATAAACCTGTTTTATATTTTACCTAAACCAGTGGGTTTTGATTAAAGTGCTTGGGAAATCTCAGCTCAGTTTACAAAGGCTGGTACATGTCCTCTCCATACTGAGGAAGGGGCAGAGTAGGTAATGAATTTACACTGGTCAGGCTTCTGACCAGGGCAAGACGGTATAGTTGGGGGAGGGGGGTTTCAGGGCTAAGGAGCTTGTGGGGGAAGAGCAGGGAATTGGCTGGTGCCTTTCTCTGTGTGATTTGTGAGTGGCTCAGGAAGCATTCATGCAATCTAGCTGGGTGTGGGGCTCCACATGCTGTTGTACTAAGTGATAACAACACCTGGAGGGGTTTGCTGCTTGTCTCTAGCAAAACGTTGTGGGAGACAGCCCAGGCTGGAGAGTTAAACAGGCACAGTGGTACCCAGTCCCAGCTTGTATCTCAGGGATCCTGTCACAAATTGGACTACAGTGTCCCATATTCCAGGAAGAGTTGCTAGATAAAGGCTCTGCACCCAGAAAGTGTGCATAGAAGCCCAGAGTTTGATACAGTGAGTGGATACCATCTAGTTCCAGATCGCCTAAGGGCACACCGGTCCCCAGGTTTGGTCTGTTACAGCAGCTTGATGAGCATCACAAGGGGAGCTCATTCATGGTTGTAACAGTGTGAATCAAAATTAATTTAACTATTTCAGTTCAAGTCTGTAGACAGAGACTCTTATTTTGGAATAAAGTGGTTAAAGATCAATTGGCAAATTGATGCTAGCCACTTTTATTCCCAAAAAACCCATTTCCACAAATAGACTTGTCCTGAAATAACTAAATCAGTTTTAGGAAAAAAATTAAATATATGCAAGTTTGTCTGTAGACCATGTCTGAGAAATGAGGACAACTAGCTGTTTATTGAGAAAAAAAACACTCTATTTTAAAAGCTAATTCAAACTGTGGCTATCTTAGCTCACTTTCCCCAGAACATAGCTACTCCAGTCTTTAGAGATTTCACTGTATTAAAACTAAATGATAAAAAAACTGATTGAGGGAAGAGAAATAGGTGCAGTAACTGTGATCTTCTGTTGGCACCGCTTACAAATCCAATTGTAATGAAATGTACGACACTGCTGCTGAAATCTTGTTCTATAAAATAAGGAGTTAAACATTTCCTTTTAAGTCTGACTCAAAAAAATTAGCAGTATGACTTGTGGTGACTATTCAGACTCTGGCACCCTAACGAAACCAGACTATTCATTGTCTCACTTCCTCATAAATCTTGTGTTGAATTGATTTCTTTTGAACGTCTGAAGCAAAAAAAAAAAAAAAAAAAAAAAAGCCATGAAGTAACAAAGTAGCCATTTTCAGTTTATTTTTTTACGTATCTTTATATATTTTGAAACTGACTTCTTCAGTCCTGAAGGTGCATCTGAATATCAGACTATGACACTGAGCCAGAGAGGGTTAAGCAACCAGCAGGCTGGTTGACTTGAAAATAACCCTTAAGGACACATTAGAAGAGTATTGACGTGGTAAACAGGGCCATTCCTTATAGATAGTTAGCAAAGCCATGTTATATAAACTAGAATAATTGAAATGTAGGGCCTGTATTGTTAGAGAATCAGAAATAGATACTAACTGTATTTGTCTGTTTACCTATACCTTGTTAGAAGTTTAACAATGTGATCTAATTAGCTTGTAGATTCTAAACTTTTGTTCCTGTCTATAATATTTCATCTATAGTCTATTGATTCAGAGATCAAAAAGGGATATTTACATTTAGAACTTGTGGTGTAATAATATCACTGTCTTTATTTCTCTTTGAAGTTTTTTAAACTACCTGTGAACTGTTTGAATGGTTAATTGTCGTATGCTAATCAATGGAACTAGTTATCAGTGTATGCCTAGGACATAGAGATTTATAGCAAAGCAACAACATACATTACCTATTCTTCATCCAAGGAATGCCTGCTGTGGTCATTTGCTGCCAATATCATCTGCACTTCAACTACAAAGGATCTTTTGGGTCTGATCTCAGATCTGCTTAAACTTTGTCAGGGAAAAGTCTATGTTGCAAGACTGAGGTCTCCAGGTCTATTCTGGATTATCCCTACAAATTCTCATGAAAGAATTTGATCAGACTCTGCACAATGGGCTGCCTATTGGACTATAACCTATTGACCTAATTCTAGAAGGACTTTTACAAATCAGCAGCCTCACATCTCTGCTATGAAACTATCCTGAGAACTTTGTATCTGTATGTGCAATAATCTTTTAACCTCACTATCTCTTTCTTTTCTAATAAATCTTAGATTTCGTTAATAAGGATTGGATGTAAGCATGTATTTAGGTAAGATCTGAAATATTCACTGTCCTGGTAGGTAATGTGTTTGTAGATTGGTAGAACTTTATATACGGTGAATAAGGTTTTAAGTAACCCTTGCTATATTAGACTTGGCTGGGAAATTTAATTACAGAATAAACCACCCATTTGGCGGATCATCTGCCCTATTTGCAGTTTGCCCTGGTTGAGCAGTCTCAGGATAGCCCCCACAGTGACCACGGTCATGCAGACATTTAACCTAACTTCACTGGCAGATAAATATGTATTTCTCAGATCAATTAGATATGCAGTGGAAGCATTTCATTAAAACTATTAACATGATTGAGGGTTCTTTCTTGCTTGTATGGGAAACAAAACTTTGTTGAAAGCACCATACTATATCAACAACAGCTTCTGAAAAACCACTAAAACAACAAAATCAAGTCACTGGCTAATCCACTGTATTTCTATCTATACTTTACCAGAGCTTTGAGAAATGGTATGATCAAATGTTCCTGTGCAGCTTAAAAAAAAGGGTAATTTCTTTTTTAAATTTAACTGAGGGCTTCAATTAAATATGACCTTATCACCTGACACAGATGGATATTTGACTGGATCGAGTGTTCATATTTTTTTTCAAACCATTATAGTTATCTGAGCTCTGTGATTCCATCCATTACTTGGATATTCTGTAAAATCAAGAGCAAGCATTAATTAGGTGATAATAGAAAGCTTTGCTGATTTGCAACAGTACTTATCTTGTCACCATGTGAAATAAATGATAGGATTAATTCTGAATAGTTTATTCTGACAAAAACCCTAAATGACTGCCGAGGGAAAAGTTTAATGTGCCTGCTACTGCTTTTATGCTGCACATATTTCAAATTGTACATCTAAATAATTGTTTAAAAGTTACGTACTTATTGAATCAGATAAATAGTAAAGCAAATGAAGGAGTCAGGATTGTGGTGCAGTGCAAGTCTTTACCGTGACAGGTTTAAGCTTCACTCTTTAGAGGGTCCTCTGAGAACCAGTGAGGAACATTGTACTCCAACCACACGCTCTCCTCACTCCTTCCCCCACTGCTAACATACCCATGGCACACCCACTATGCCAGGACCATAGAGATCAAAAAGGATATTGAAGAACAGGAGGGAGTCAGAGAAAGGAGCTGTGAATGATTAAGGGCATGGAAAAACTCTCACATGAAGAGACTGAAAAGGTGTGGATTGCTTACATGAGACAGGAGGTGTCTAAGACATGATAAAAATATATAAAATTAGGAATAGTATAAACACTTTAACACAATATGTACATTGACTGAAATGCAACGCCACTAGATGCCACTGCAGGCAAGAGCGTTGCAAGACTCAAAAAGGGACTGGACGTTTTTATGGTTAGTAAGAATATCCAAAGTTCTAACAGTTAATACTAAAAAAGGGTATGCGGTGGGGAGAGAAAACCTTATGCTCAAGGCTTACACCAATCTTTAATAGGAGTTAGGCACATTATCCCATCCACATCTGCTTACTAAAGGGTTCTTACACTTTTGTGTGATGTATCTGGTGCTGGCCTCTCCTGCAGACAGCTTACTGAACTAGATGAGCCACGGGCATGGATATGATTTTGTCATGGTAAAATTAGGCAAAATTCACAGAACAGGCATGGGAAAAATGTACACAATCAGGGTATAGTCATAGCAACAACAAAAATGTGTACCAATTGAACAATAAAGTATTACAATGCAGAAGCATTGACAATTGAAATGAGGCAGGGAGTGAAGGTGGGGCTCTCCCCAAGCCCCGCCCCTGGGGCTGAAGCCCAAATTCACGGACCTCTTTTAAAATCACAGAATCTGTGACCTCATCGTAGCCCTAACCATGGGCCTGATCCAGTCTGGCATTTCTTACGTCCCCTTTTGCCATTTAGCTGGCTTTTTTTTTTTTTTGTACCTTACATTCTCTAAAATTAGGATTTACTAATGAAAAACATCAGATTTAGATTTCCTGTGAGTGATATTTTAGGAAACTTAGAAATAAACTCACTTTGCTTAAAGTAAAACTATCTTAAATCTTAGATTATAAAACAGAGTTTACCAAATCAGACAGTAAACCAATGAATGCATGGTCTAGTGATTAAAGCTCATGACATGGAGTCGGGAGACCTGGGTTCTTTTCCTGTCACTGCTCTAACAAGCAAACCATAGAGTCACTAAATTTTTCTGGCCTATTTCAGATTTAATTATTCATTTAATTAAAGTGAAACAACTTCAACAGAAGAGATTGAGGAAGACTCATATCAGAATGTTTCATAGTCCAGTGGTTAGTGCACTCACTAGGAGGTGGCAGATCCCTGTTCAAATCTCTACTCATCATCGGACATAGGGAGAACTTAAACTGAGAGTCTTCCATATCCTGGGTGAGTACCGTACCCACTAGGCTAACGGTTATAAGGGAGAACATCCTTCTCCCCCGCTTCATGTGTTTAATGTGAACTCACCTGAGGGGCCTGATCCAGTAGGTGGTTTTTGAGAATCCCTACCAGCATGAAACCTGGCATGCAATTCAGGCAGCTTTGAATATACTTTCCCTTGCTTTGTGAATTGCAAATAGAAATGGGAACCTCCCTGCACCCCAGACTTAGGCACCTATCTCTGCGAGAGTGTGGGGTTTAGCATACACCTTTCTGCTCAGCATCTTCCATGCTCTAAATTTAGGTGGCTCACAGTCTATTGTGCTAGCTTTGCAGATCACATTCCCAGGTGCCTCTCTCCCCATTCATTATATAGGAGTCTAGATGCCTAACTCAGGCTTTTTGGATTGCAGGGTTATTCCTGTGATTTTTCTGGACACTGTGACACTCAACATCCAAGTCCTTTTGTGGATCTGGGCCTTAACCTTTCTGTGGCTCAATTTACCCGACAGTAAAATGGGCATACTTATCGATTGCAAAGGATGTTATGAGGCTTAATTCATTACTGTTTAAAAAGTCCTTTGACATCTTCCTGTGCAAGTGCTAACAATTACATTCCTTCATTGCAAATTCGGACCATGATTCTGCCATAAAGTCAGGGTGGCTGGACTCATCTGCATGCATGAAGCCCCGTTTACTTTGAAGGGGCTCTGCATAGATGCGAGGGTCTACTCACCCGGAACTCATAGTAGCCTTAGGCAGCATAAAACAAAGTAGAATCGTGCCCTAATGCGTTCATAAAACAACTGTCTTGTGCTCTTCCTTTTAAAAAGTGTGTGTGTGAGAGGGAAAAAAACCAGGCATCTTTTCTTCCGGCAGCCAGCACCTTATCCTATGGATTAATCATTTTTTTTTATCTAATGAAATATGCTTATGAGAGTGAATATGATGTAACTGGAATATGCTTTATGCAAAAGGTCTCTTGTAAGGTATCATTACAAAGGTTATAACCTACTGAATATATTCCTCCTATTTGTAGGCATGTATCTGTGACAGGTTGGGTCACAGAGGCCCCTTTGGGACTGTCACCTGATATGCTAAGATTACCTCTGAGCCCATTTTCCCTGCCTGTTTGGGACTCCAGAACCCTGCCTTGTTGAGCCAGACATGCTAGCCTGCTGCAACACAGACTCAGGTCTGGTCCACAACCACAAAGCTGCAGACTTTAACTAAAAACAGCTCAGCAGGTTTCCTATCTCCAGCACCCAGACATAGAAATAATACATGCAAACAAATAGGATGAACACACTCAATAGATTATAAGATTTGTAATACCTTACAAGTTTCAGAGTAACAGCCGTGTTAGTCTGTATTCGCAAAAAGGAGTACTTGTGGCACCTTAGAGACTAACCAATTTATTTGAGCATAAGCTTTCGTGAGCTACAGCTCACTTCATCGGATGCATGCTGTGGAAAGTGTAGAAGATCTTTTTATATACACACAAAGCATGAAAAAATACCTCCTCCCACCCCACTCTCCTGCTGGTAATAGCTTATCTAAAGTGATCACTCCCCTTACAATGTGTACGATAATCAAGTTGGGCCATTTCCAGCACAAATCCAGGTTTTCTCATCCCCCTCCCCCACAAACCCACTCTCCTGGTGGTAATAGCTTATCTAAAGTGATCACTCTCCTTACAATGTGTATGATAATCAAGGTGGGCCATTTCCAGCACAAATCCAGGGTTTAACAAGAACGTCTGGGCGGGGGGGGGGGAAGGGAGTAGGAAAAAACAAGGGGAAATAGGTTACCTTGAATAATGACTTAGCCATTCCCAGTCTCTATTCAAGCTTAAGTTAATTGTATCCAATTTGCAAATGAATTCCAATTCAACAGTTTCTCGCTGGAGTCTGGATTTGAAGTTTTTTTGTTGTAATATAGCAAATTTCATGTCTGTAATCGCGTCACTTCAATCTCTCTGGTCACGCGATTACAGACATGAAAGTTGCTATATTACAACAAAAAAACTTCAAATCCAGACTCCAGCGAGAAACTGTTGAATTGGAATTCATTTGCAAATTGGATACAATTAACTTAGCCATTCCTACTCTCTATTCAAGCCTAAGTCATTATGCAAGGTAACCTATTTCCCCTTGTTTTTTCCTCCCCCCCCCCCGACATTCTTGTTAAACCCTGGATTTGTGCTGGAAATGGCCCACCTTGATTATCATACACATTGTAAGGAGAGTGGTCACTTTAGATAAGCTATTACCAGCAGGAGAGTGGGTTTCGGGGGCGGGGGAGGGCATGAGAAAACCTGGATTTGTGCTGGAAATGGCCCAGCTTGATTATCATACACATTGTAAGGAGAGTGATCACTTTAGATAAGCTATTACCAGCAGGAGAGTGGGGTGGGAGGAGGTATTTTTTCATGCTTTGTGTGTATATAAAAAGATCTTCTATACTTTCCACAGCATGCATCCGATGAAGTGAGCTGTAGCTCATGAAAACTTATGCTCAAATAAATTGGTTAGTCTTTAAGGTACCACAAGTACTCCTTTTCTTTTTGCGAATACCTTACAAGAGACCTTTTGCATAAAGCATATTTCAGTTACATCATATTCACATTTATAAGCATATTTTCCTAAAGCATATGGAGTGCAACATTACAGTATCATTCTTGTATCTGAAGCTATAAATACGAAGTATAACTCTGAGGTCCTATTTTAATTATGCAAAGTGTGGGCCATTAATGGTGATTTAGAATCTTGATGGCTCCCATTGACCCAGACAATTGGTTGTAAATGGTTTATTTACCTGCAAACCTTCCTGTATGTGTGGGCCAACCCAAGAAGAATGCAGACTAGGGGGGTCTTACAGTGACATGTGACCATGTCACATGATGCTGGAATCCATCTTAATTCTTGTACTTTTCCATTGATGAGGCAGGGGTGGGGACAAGCACAGGCAAAAGATTCCCGCCTTGTGCCAAAGCTATAAAAGGGGGTGGAGCAGAACAAAAGGGGCTGCCAGTCATGAGAAAACCCCTGCTTACCAGCTGAGATGTCTGCTGGATCTAACAAAGACTGTACTGCGGAAAGGATTGGGCCCAGACTAGGAAGGAGTCTAGTCTGTGAAAGAAGCTTACTGGAACATCTCTTAGGGTGAGATATTACCTGTAGGCAGTTTCTTAATGTATTAGGCTTAGACTTGCGTGTTTTGCTCTATTCTGCTTGGTGACTTACTTTTTTCTGTCTGTTATTACTTGAAACCACTTAAATCCTACTTTTTATACTTAATAAAATCACTTTTATTAATAAACCCAGAGTAAGTGATTAATATCTGGGGAGCAAACAGCTGTGCATATCTTTATCAGTGTTACAGAGGGCGAACAATTTATGAATTTACCCTGCATACGCTTTATACAGAGTAAAACGTATTTATTTGGGGTTTGGATCCCATTGGGAGCTGGGTATCTGGGTGCTGGTGACAAGTAACCCGCTGAGCTGTTTTTAGTTAAAGTTTACAGCTTTGGGGGCACGGCCCAGACCCTGGGTCTGTGTTGCAGCAGGCTAGCGTGTCTGGCTCAACAAGGCAGGGTTCTGGAGTCCCAAGCTGGCAAGGAAAACGGGCTCAGAGGTAATTTCAGCACATCAGGTGACAGTCGCAATGGGAACTCTGTGACCGAACCCGTCACACAAGGGTCTACGCACCTAGAACTCATTGTAGCCTTTAGTAGTATAAAACAAAGTAGAATCATGCCCTAATGCGTTCATAAAAACAACTATCTTGTGCTCTTCTGGCTTGAAGTGTGACACTACAAACATAAACCATAAAAAAGAAAAATAAATTGTGAGACAGACTTATATGGGGCAGTTTTAAAGTCCTCACAAATGTTTTTAGCCCTTTGGAAACTAGCCAAATCCCAACAAGATGGCACCTGGGGATTAGATATCTTCCAACAAGTTGGAGGGGCCAATAGGGATACTGTGCTGGGGAAGAGGGAGCCTTTCTGCCTTTATGGATGGGTGGCTGAGATTTTTGCCAAAAGTCCTACTGGTGCCGCTTCCTCTCTGCCAGGAAAAGTCTCTCCCCCCTCAAATTGACCCAAATTTCCCTTGCTGCTGGTTGCCAACTACTCCCTGAATAAAAAGGGTGCAGGTAATATGCATGAGCAGCTGAGTCTGGTAGAACTGGCACAGAGCCCAAGACGCTCTATATTTATTTATTTCTATAAAGGGAGAGAGAACAGAGTCCAGCTAGGGTAAGGAGAGGGTGAAGACCAAAGAACAGGTATACTCTTCATTCCCCACCTGCAGAACACCAACGAGAATACCTGTTCTTGCTGAGAAGACATTATGCAAATAACTCTGAACACTACATGGCTAGCAACAAGTTGTAACTACTGTCTTTGTTTCCCTCTCTTCTAGAGTATGCTATATTACACGTCCTCCTTCCATTTGTACTCACAGTGGATTTTTTGGGGGGGCCAAATAGAAAAGGTTTTCAGCGCTACTACTTTCCTAACACTTCCTGGTGGGGGGCTCAGCACTTTTGAAAATGAGGCCATTAAAGTGCAGTCTTTTTATGCCTCCATATTGCAGTGCAAACCCCGTGGTGCTCTGATATCTGATCTCTGTTAGTACGTTGGAGCTCCAGCTCAACATGCCATTGGCATCAATGCCTCATTCAGTCACTGCTAGCATAAAGGCACCAAGGCTGTTTGGAGCCACACTCAAAATACTAGCCAGACTTGTCTACACCATTCAAGAATCAGTCGGGAAATGACACCCAAAATTGTTAAGTACAGTTTTAGCACTACAAGTGCCGACACTTGTAGAAGTGCCACTGCCCCTCAAAGAATACTTAAACCATATGCCAAAGTGTGGCTTATACATCCTGTGCCAAATTCTGTTGAGATACCATTCAGAGGTTCTCTGCTACCTTGCTTGAGACAGATGACTCCGCTAGCTCTGAAAGATTTGTCCCTTTGAAGCAGGGTAGTTTAGTCCATTTTGAGACAATGTATCATTGTGGAGCAACAAGCGGAGAGCTCGCTAAGTGTAAAGGATGGCCAAACAATATGTTTCTGGTCTGAAGAGACCAACAGAAACAAAAAAATCAGCATCACTGAAAATGTTACACTAGTCAATACTGATCTGACTGGAAGCCATAACCTGAGCACTCAGACATCTGCTCATGTCCAATTCCCAGGCAGAAGATGCACTGAACATTCTCATTAGCTAGAGATCATCAGTTAGATATCCTTTTGCCACATGAACATCATTAGATGCAAATGAGCAGTCTTCCTCCTGATTGAGAGATTGCAGTATGACAACCTCCTAAAACACAAAACGAGATCCTTGAAGCAAAAAGCTTCAAAGTTCAAAACTGAAGCCACAGAAGAAAGAAGGTGTGAGAAAAAAGGAATCGAAGTGCTAAAGCAAAACATTGAGATGAAGCACCAGATGTGTAGACATTGGAAGTACAAGAACACAAGGCAAGGGTTCTCCAAGGTCTCCAGAGACCAAAGACTCCCTGCTTAGCATCAACCACAAGGCCTAAAAATAAAATTAATGAGGAAACAAAATTGGATGTCTGAAAAGTAGAGAGACAAAAGGATACTCAAAGCTGACTAAAAGCTAGACAGGATGAAAAGCAGAGCTGCACCTAAAGTGAGTGCATTTGCTGACTTCGGTCAAAAAGGCACTAACCAGAAGACTCCTCAGGTCAGTGCTTAAACTCCTAAATCACAAGTGGAGGGGGAGGCTTGTGCACACTGCTTAAATTCGTAATGAAAGAGGTGCTGGGGCTCAAGAAATTTGTTTACATTCATAACTGATGCAGTAGCCCAGAGCTGCTAGGGCTACAAACTACCAAGCCTGGAGGTGCCAGCACAAATTAAGCACTGCTTGCTTACCACCTCCAACCAGTACTGCTGACCTTGCAGATCAACAATTTTAGAGATTGGGGAGTTCTACTTGTCTTATGTAAGAGCAAACAAAACCCAGGAGTGAGAATCTTGCCAGAATGTTCAAGGCAAGTCTTCTTCCTTTCCACGTATCGCCTGCATTCGTTCTTCTCTGGTTCTCTCTCTTCCTCCCAATGTGCACATCTGGATTTAGCTCAAGGGCCAAGTGGGATTTAGCCCTAAACTGTCATTAGAAACAAAGGCAAAGAAACGCGCTTTACACCCATGACCCCCAAGCCTGCAAACACTTACACAGCTGAGTAGGCCCACTGCAGCACAGGCGGCCGCTCAGGCACAAGCCTACAAGAGCCAGGCCAGGATTGTTGCTGGCAGCCGCTTGTTAGGTAACAGCGAGCACAGATTCCAGAGTCGCCGCCGTGTTAGTCTGTCTCCGCAAACAGACCAGGAGGACTTGGGGCACCTTAGAGACAACACATTTATTTGAGCATGAGCTTTCCTGAGCCACCGCTCACTTCTTCGGAGAACCGCTGCACAGCGGCGGGGCGGGCACTGCCTCTGCCTGGCTATCGTCCCACGCCTTCGCAAGCCAGCCCCTGGCTGCTAGGGCCGCCCGCAGAGCCCGGCTCAGGCGCAGGCAGCAGCGGGAGGCTGGAGCCCCATAGGGCTGCTACACCTGCAGCAGCCGCGCGCCGCGCCCCCCCACGACACCGGCAAACCCGCCTCGCGCGCTGAGCTGCGCGTGCCGCGCCAAGGAGCAGCCGCCGCCGCCCGCGCGCAGCGTGAGCAGCTCCCGTCGCGACCACCGCCGCCGCGCTTCGTGCCAGCGACCCTCTGCTGCCCTTCCCCGATTGGCTCACTCAGCCGTGCGCGTGACAAACGCGTGGCCTCCGGTTGGCCGCTGGGGAAGCTCATGTCCGAAGGAGGGTTGGAGGCGGGTCGCTGTTTCCTAAGCTACAGCGGAAGAGGAGGAAGCTGGTGGCGGCAGCCGCATGTGGGACGCGCTCTTGCCCTGCGATTGGCGGGGCAACTTTGCTCCTGGTCACGTGGCGGCTTGGCTCGCGCTGGCTGGCTGGCGGGTTGTTGCCTTGGCGACAGAGGAATAAGGGGCGGGGTCTCCGCCTCGCTGCGCCGCCGCCGCCGCCTCTGAGCGCGCGGCCCCGCCACCGGCAGCGCCGCCCAGGAGGAGCTGTCGCGGCAGGAGCGTCCGCCGCCCGGGCGAGCGCGGGGCGGGGGCAGAGCGGGGGCGCGCCCATGGCGGGGGGGTGAGCGCGGGCGGGGCGAGCGGCTCGCGCTGGCGGCGGCGGCGGCGGCGGGCGGGCGCCGGGCGGGAGGATGCGCGAGTACAAGGTGGTGGTGCTGGGCTCGGGCGGGGTGGGGAAGTCGGCGCTCACGGTGCAGTTCGTCACCGGCACCTTCATCGAGAAGTACGACCCCACCATCGAGGATTTCTACCGCAAGGAGATCGAGGTGGACGCGTCGCCCTCGGTGCTGGAGATCCTGGACACGGCCGGCACCGAGCAGTTCGCCTCCATGCGGGACCTCTACATCAAGAACGGGCAGGGCTTCATCCTGGTCTACAGCCTGGTCAACCAGCAGAGCTTCCAGGACATCCGCCCCATGCGCGACCAGATCATCCGCGTCAAGAGGTGACACCCCCCCCCCCAACACCCCCGCCTGGGAGCCGCCCTGCCCCGTGCCCCCGCCCGGCCCGGCTCGCCGCCCCGCCCCGCCCTGCAGCCGCCGCCGCCGCCGCCGCCAGCCCGGCTTCCCCGCCCCACCCAGCCCTCCGCCCGCAGGCTGGGGCCGCCCCTGCCCGGCCGGGCTGCGCCCACCGCCTCTCGCCCCCTGCGGCTGCCCGCGGCCTGGTGGGACGGGGGTGTTAAAAGAAATTGCCGGGCGGGCGGTTTCTCGCCGCTCTTCCCGGTCTCCTGGAAACTCATCTGCGGTAGCGGGGCCTCCAAACCCAGCCGCTTGCCCTGGCCGTGGGCTGAAGCTTGGCTTGGTCCCGAGGGCGGAGGATGGGAGCGGGGCCGGCAGGAGATGCTGATTCTCCTGGGGACTTTGTGGCACAGACAAGTTAGCGATTTGCCTGTCTGAAATGTGCCAGGCTCCTAATCCCAGTGCAGGCGCGGGACTGCCCTTAGTATAACCCGGTGGCTGTGAGGGAGGTAGCTGGTATTTGGATGTCGCCCACAAAATCCTTTCTTAAAAGTACTTTACTAATCAATTATTTGGCCAAGAGGAATCCTACAGCGTGTGTGCACTACATACATATTTAACTGAATACGAAATATACCTCAACAGATGACTGCATAGATTTTACTTATCCTCCCACACCACTTCAAGGTACCAGCGCCCAAACCCCTTCCTTAGTACAAAAACTCTGTATTTAAGGAACACTGTGATGCTTAGGCCTCATCTACACTCTGATTTCTCTGACATTTTCCCTGCCTGTATTGCTACCGTTGTAACTTCTGTCATAATAGCAGTGGTTGGTGAATTATGGTATATGGGCCATCTGTTTTTAACCACTGTATCATTGAGTTATGATCTGAGAATGGTTGGGTGACACTGACTGAAATATAAGTGACCAGCGTACTTCAATGCTACCACTAGTTGAGCTGCACTAATGGCAGTACAACTAACCGAAATTTTTGAGACGTCCATGTCGATGAGAGCAACAAGGAGTCCGGTGGCACCTTAAAGGCTAACAGATTTATTTGAGCATAAGCTGTCATGGGTAAAATCCCCATTGCTTCAGATGTGGGTGAGGACGTACCTGTAGCTGGGTTTATTCCTGCCTGTGTAGACAGAAGTAACTGTCAAAGAACCATGTTTAAGCCTAAGTACCAACCAAGGTTAAATCATGGTTCTCCAACACAGACACTTGTTTTCTCCATATATATGGAAGAAAACCCCTTGTAATGTAATATAGTATGGCCACAACTGTGTTTCCATCTTTCTTAATGTAGTCAGGGCTTAGAGCAACAACATTTAATCATGTAAGTATGCTCATTACATTATCCATGCAAGCTGCCATTTGAGTTTCTAAGGTAGAAGTAAATATTATAATGGGTGGGGGGAGATCAAAATTCTCATTTCAAGGAAGATTTCTGAGTTCCTGGGTAATAATTCCCTGTACAAGTGTTTTATAACTTACCATAGAAGATTTTTTTCTCTTCATTTCATTTGATGTAGTAGGGAAATTTAAAGATGGAGGTGGAATTTTCACATGGGCCAAAATGATTTAAGAGCACAAGCCTGATTGAAAGTCAGTTAAACTTTATCTGTATTATGCCATTCACTGTTTCCCCACTTAAAGATTTTTTTATTTATTTAAATAATTAGCTGTTATGGGCTTTCACATTTATTAAATTCCTATCAGATTTGCTGAGCAAATCAGTCAAAAACTGATCTTTCTGTCAGATCCCAAATTCAGTTGGGATTGGAAAATTTAAAATTGCCACTTTTGCAGCTTACATCATAACCAGTAACAGAGATTCTGCAATCAGACCTAAATGTACAATTTGTAGATAGCTGAAGCAGAATAGAATCTAGCTTGAACAACCTTAGTTGACTTCAGTCAGCACTGCTACCAGTAGATCCACACATGCCTCTCCTTTTTTTTCTGTTGCCGTCTACTCTTACATCTTTTATTATTGTAACTCTTTCACATTTGTAATTGGTGCACTGTGGGATAGTTGTATGAGCAAGATGTCTTAATACTACAGTGCTTCATAGAAATTAAAACTAATGCAGGTCTGCAGCTGCTGATGGAAATACTTCCCCAATCACGCAACTTTAAATGGGGACTTGAGCTGTGGTTAAGAAGGTGGCACACCAACTTTAAACAAAGGCATTTTTAAAAAAAATTGCTAGCTAAAAGTCATTTTGGGTTCTAATGTACTGACCATTAGCCTCCATGCCAACTTCTGCAGTTTTATGATTCCTTTTTCATTTTTCAGTTAAGTATTTCAACCTTTTTAGTTTTAGTAAACTTAAGTATAGACTTGTAACAATAGGAAGTTTTAAAAAAAAAATCGGATGTCATTAAATTGAATGTTGAAAGTGACATAAGCTAAACCAAAAAAGACACTGGAATAAGTGTGTACACACAGAGATTATAGTGATATAATTATACTGGTATAGTTGTGGTGGTGAATTTCCCCATGTACACAAGCCCATAAACTCAGTCCTGTTTATGAGGGTTAGGGTTTTATGTCCTGACCCTGCAAACACTTACACATGTGCTGAATGATTGGAAACTTTGAGTATGCAAGAAATATTGGACTTTGTGTGGACACAGCTTCCAATGGCCCTTGATGGATTCTGTGTTAGTGGGCAAAAAGAAGCAAATGCTATCTTTTTGCCATTGAGTAGGAGATAACAAAAATGTTAAGAATGCTTAGATTATACTATTGCACTGAGATTTTTCCCCCACAAAAATGGGTGGGCAAACTTGGAAACATAATTAACTGTGTGATGTTTACATTACGCAAATAATCCACTTAATTTCAGAAGGAGCTGGATTGTTGTCTGAAGAAATTTACTTGTTTGGACAAGGCTAAGCTGCTAGACCAGTGCTTCCGAGAGTCAGCAGTGAGGTAAAAGCACAGCAGTTTTCAATGAAACAAAGATTGAAAGTGACACACCCCAATAGATTTTCAAGAAAATAAACTAGGTTAGCGAGAAAGAGCTAGTGAGTGCACTGGCTAAGAAATGTTCCTTTTGTTGAGAGGGATTAGATAGATAAATTCTAACAGTAGGTGAAATATCACTTTCATGATTCAAAAGCATTTACAGAGAAAGTGTTAAAATGCAGCTCTCACCTTTTATATATATGTTCCTATACTGCAGTGTGTGCCCATGTTCTGGCTTGCATGTATGTGGGCACATTCTAGCCAAGCCTGCCTCTGAGTGTCCACAGCCTCACACAACCCTTGCCCTATAGCAATGTTCATACAGACGCTGCAGTTATGTGGGTTTGATGCTATGGTTTCTGGAAACGTATTCCAGTTTTCTTAACGTCTCACTATTTGGAGCCACTCTAGGAATCAGTTTGTGTGATACATTGTCCTTCCTGGGCCTGTGTGCAGAAGTGATTTCAGCCCACCAACTTATTTAGTTGAAGCACTTCCACCTCTACACGCTTCTCACTTCTGTCTGTTCCAGCTGAGGCTATGTCATGGATCCAGTCAGGGTGGATTTAATTTAAATCATGATTTAAATCCCGAGTCAGGAAGACTTGATTTAATCAAGAATTTCTACATAGAAGTGCATTCTTGTTGGTTTTTATAACCTTAATACATATTCTTCACAACTCAGAGATAGCTGTAGGTTTCATTTTTAGACGGTACACACTATACATTTTTAAAGTGATTTATTTTGAAAACTTTTCGGATTAGTTTTACAGCTCTATCAGAAAATGAATGGTTGTTTGGTTATTTCATTTACCAAAGGTAATGGAAGCAGATAGTTCACCTCCCAATGACTTCATAAATATCTCCAATTCAACAAGTTAATCATTAATATTTGGAGGATTTCCTTGCCGTGCTGTATTAGGAGGAGAACATCACCAGACAGACATTTAATTTGTTTTATTTAACTAAAACAACACTGTTCTGTATTGTGGATTTTTTTTCTTCAACAGCAAACATGTAATATTTTAACAAAACAAGCATATGCATTTTTGAATTTAGTTAAAAACATTCAAGTTTTTAAAAATCAGGTTTGTTTATGTTAAATTTGGTTTTAACTAAAATAGTTAAATGAAATATATTTTTAATAAAAACATAGTAAATTGACGATGCCAGCAAGGTCAACAGGAGAAACTTAAAATATTGGGCTTCTGCAGCTAACTCAGTCGCCTTCACCTTCATTTTCCTGTTTGTTCATAATCTGGAAAAGAAAAACAAGCTTTCCTGCTTTTTCAGATCCCAAATCATTTCTCAATTTGGAAAGAATTAGTCCAAAGGAAGAAAATATTCTTTCTACATGGGCAGAAGAAGCTACTGCAGTTAAAAGTGAGATTATCACTTCAACAGTCTCTGAATCCAAGTGTTTAAGTGACTCCCACCAGTTCACTGGTGTGACTTTCTTTAAAACATCATCAGCAAACAAATATTTCTTCAGTGTTTCACCCTTAGCTGTGAAGTTTATTATAGTTGGCATTATGGAGGGATGATTGCTGGATGTCCAGGTCATAGCCAATTCCTCTTCTTCAGCAGTTAAGGTTTGACCCTGGTACCAAGTAGTGAGAATATTTTCAAGAAAATGACCTGAAGATAGTGCTTGTCCCATTTGTTTTTTTTAATGCTTATAATTTAACTCTGTCATTGCATATTTCTCTTTTTAAGAGCTCACTCAGTTCCTTCCAAATTTCAACAGCGTCAGCAATAAAACAGCTATTTCCCTGCATTTTGTTCAGGGCTACAGAAATAAGCTTCAGGGTACCCGGCATGTGTTCAACATTTCTCTTAAGCCCACTGTTGAGAACTTTGGCTGTGACAGTGCCATCTATTTTTTCACTATTTTGTTCACAAACTGTTATCAGATTAGGGCAGTTCTTGATATAGTGCTCAAAACAGTCCAATACTGAGTTCCATCGCACGTCTTGTGGGAAGAGTTAGCTTGGTTCCTCCCACTTTTTTCAGAACAGCTGCTGCAAAGTAGTTGTTATGGAAGTATTTTTCAATTTCGATAACATTAGCCTTTATTTATGGAACACTGAAGTCTTTTACCCTCTAGGCCTTTTGCACACTGCTCAATTTCTCTTTCATACACTTTATCCAGCAATTTGCCTGCGATATCTGCTCTGTTGGGTGCGCTGTATCCTGGTCTTAATGACTGACCCATGTTAATGAAGTGTGGGTTCTCAGTCATATAGAAAGGAGAGATATTTGCATAAACAAACAGGGCAATTTTTTCATCAGTTACCTCTTTTTGTAATCTGCTGGCTCTTTTTTCTTTTTGCGTACTGTGGCTATGACGTATATGATGTGACTGAAACACTATCATTGTCAATAACTCTGAAACTGTAAAAATTGATGGTGATATTGAGGGTGGATAGTCTTCAGAGTCCTGTATGTTGAGGATGGATTCTCCTAAACAAAATAAGTCAGTGAAGTTATTTAATTATTATTACCATACTGCTCATTTAGTATTACTCATTGTGTTCACTGACACTCAGTACTACTTTAAAGGTGAAATTGTAAAAGGAAGATCTGCCCATTTCAGCTATTTATTTTTTACCACAACTGCATCTGAAGTGATAGTACCATAGAGTAACAACTATATTTTTTTGCTCAAATATGAGAATTCAAGACTAGTCCATAAGGAAGACAGGCAGTCCTTAAGAAAGAAGTATGAATTAAAAAAGTTTACCAACCTGCTTGAGCATCCTGCATGTTCAGACATGTTCCTTTCATCATCTTCAGCACAGCTTCCTCCTGAGAAGGAGCATTTCTCATGATGTTGTTTCATTTGGGCAACCAGGTCTTACATTTCTTTATTGTACTGTTTGCATTTTGTGTGCATACCTGTCCTACCCACAGGTAGAGGAACTTCATTAAAATATTCCCAAACTGTGTCTCTTGCGGCCTGCTGCCATTATAGGTTTTCCCTTCTAGTGAGAGAATGGTATGATAGATCTCAAATCAATGAAGGCTACACTCAGAAAGACCTCAAGACTTCTGGAATATGCTGCTCAAAACAGTTTCAGTTTTGTTACTACTGCCTGTCCCTCCCTTCTCCCATTTATCCCCAGACTTCTCCTTGTCCAGATCTATTCCGCCCCCAACAATCTTCTATTCGTTGAATTTTTTAGGAGAGGTAAGGGATTGACTTTGTGTACACAAATTTGCAGAGGGACAATAGGGTTGAGGTCTGTTATTTCTCACCTCTATATATTATTTATTTATTTGTTTGTTTAAAAACACTTTTGCTATTAACAAGCATGTTGTCTCTGGAGACGCAAATCCACAGTTTGAGAACTGCAAAACTAAGCATCTCTGTTGGTATCTTCTAGAATGAGCACTGAGTCCCGCTGGATAGATAGATAGATTAACCTAAATAATCTATACAGAAGACCCTGGAACCCCATAAAATTGGGACCCTTATCCATGAACTATTGGAACCCATTTACAAAACTTTTCTTAAACACTACATGAATATATTGTCTCATGCTATAGAATTAGAATTTATAATCCCTATTCCATGGTGAGATATCTTTGAGCAATAGTGTAGTTTTAATTAAGATACCTTTAGATTGGACTTTTTTGATTAAAATGCTTTTTTGGGGGCGGAAGGAAAGCAATTTTTTTTTTTAAATCATTGCCTTTTTTTTTTTTTTTTTTTTTTAAATCCACCCTGGATCCAGTGTTGGTAGAAGAGCTGCCCCTACTTGTGGCTGAGCTGGATAGATGTTCTACCAAATGCAGCAGGGTAGAGGTTCTACCAAATGATAGATGCGGTTTCTGAACTGTGGAGGACACAGGACATGGAGGGGAGCTCATTCATGGCAGTCTGGAGACACCTGTCCCTTGCTGCGATCGCTGCAGATTCCTCATGTGTAGACGGATCCTTTTGGTACAAGACAATTAGCATAGCATGGTGGGATCACATCATCATGCAGACCTGAGACAACCAGCAGTGGCTTCAGAACTTTGGCATGTGGAAGCAGACCTTCTTAGAACCATATAGAGAGCTTGGCCTGACCCTTCAGTGCCAGTACATGCAAATGAGGGAGGCCATGCCTGGGACTTCATCCCCTTAATCCATCCCTGTTCAGAAGCATGTTGTGCAAGGCTGTGGACTCTGCCCTGTGCTTGGGGCAGTGATCAACACCCATTCTAACTCCTTGTAATAAGGACAGATAGAGGGCGAGTTGCTGGACCTGCGAGCGCCACCCTTAGCCTTGCGGTAGAGGGTCTTAAGGTGTTTTGATGTGCTCCCTGCAGTGCACACCAGTCCAGTTGATCCCTCTCCTCCTCCAGCTTCTCTGAGAGGATCTCAAAGAATTGCAAATTTTGGGTGCCTCTCACAAAATCATGCTCCTTGCTGTACTTAAATGTTAAGAACCACCCTGGAGTGCATCTCTGGGTAACTAGCAGTACGCTGAGTATGAATCTTGTAATGCTGTTTGGCAGAGCTGTGCGGAAAATAGAACAGGCTGTGTTTGATTAAGAGTTAAATGCAGAACAGGGGTATATTGACTGACAGGTAGCTTTTGGTGCAGGGGGGTGAGCGGGAAGTGAGTAGATAGGACTGGGGCAAAGGAGGTGAGTGGGAAGTGAGCAAGTGGAAGGACTGGAACAAACAGGCCCCAGGAATCCCATATAGCTCTGTGGGACTTTGTATCCTTGTGGAAGTGATACTGAACCACATGCTCTTTTGCAGTTGTATTGTCTTAAATGTCTTTGGGTTTGTCTGTAGACACACAAATTGCACTGGTTTAACTAAATTGTTCTTTACAACATTTCAGTTAAGTCCGTGCAAATCCAATGTGGACACTCTTAAATCAGTGTCCACCTGGCTTATGCAGACTGACTTAAAACAACATAAGTCAGATGCACGTCAATTTAAAAGTGCCCTCATTAGGAATTTACATCCGTTAACCTCAAATCAGTTTTTTGAATGATTTCGTTAACAACGGTACAACTTCTGTGTGAAGACAAGGCCTCAGTCAGTTCAATTGTCCTAATAGTTGGAGTTAAAATATTATCAGCTAATAAGATTTTAAATGTGTAATTGTGCACCTTAAAGACATGCTCACAGAACTGGTTACTTGGTGATATAGTATGTTGTGATAAAAGATGGATTGGTTAACTTTTCCATAGAGCCAAAAGGGATATGACATAATACTCTTTTTCTCACCCTTAAAAAAAAATTATATGTATATAGACTAAAGATGTGCTGAATTGCCTTGGTATAAATAGTAATTCATGCAGGGATGGTGTCAATCTACTTAAGATTTCTGGAAAGAAATCTGTACTCTAGGAACATTTTCCCAGAGTGCTGGAACTGAATTACACTGCTATGAGGGCAAGCATCTCAATGGAGCATTGTCCCTCTGCAACGTTTTTGTTAACCATGTGGGAGATTTTTTTTTTTTTTAAATAACTTGAAGGATGTTAAGCTTTGTTCTGTGATGAGTTAAGGTAACGGAAGACTCTCTGGATATGTCTACACTCCAGTTGGGAGTGAGCCTCCCCGCCTGGGTGGTCAGACTCACGCTAGCTGGACTTGAGCAAGTATGCTAGAAGGGTGGATATTACAACTTTGGCAGAGAGACAGACTAGCCACCCAAGCTCGGATATGGGGTGTCAGATGGGCTTGAGAACCCCAGCCCGAGCTACAATGTCTGCGCTGCTATTTTTCGTATGCCAGCTCGAGCCCTCCTAGCATGAGTCTGTCTGCCTGGGCTGGGAGGCTCACTCTGAGCTGCAGTGTACGCATAGCTGCTACTACTTTAGACAAGAAGCTCTTCCTTTTCTGCCAAGGCATAAAAAACAAATGATATGCCTCCAGATTCCTTCATGGGTGTTGGTGGAGAGCAAAACTTCTGCCAGCTTGAATGACTCTTAACCCATTATTTTTAATTTTTTTTTTTAGATTTTAGGTGGCCTAAAGCTAGTGTCATTGCAAAGGGGCTGATTCTTTAAAAAAAAAAAAATAAAAAGCAAAAGCAACCTCTGAAATGCAGTACTTTCTCTATATAGCATCTGGTTCTGCAATCCAGCAAGTGGCCACCAGATTCATAGATATTAAGGTCAGAAGGGACCATTATGATCATCTAGTCTGACTTCCTGCATAATGCAGGCCACAGAATCTCACCCACCCACTCCTGCAAAAAACCTCTCACCTATGTCTGAGCTATTGAAGTCCTCAAATCGTGGTTTAAAGACTTCAAGGAGCAGAGAATCCTCCAGCAAGTGACCCGTGCCCCATGCTACAGAGGAAGGCGAAAAACCTCCAGGGCCTCTTCCAGCCTTCTTCTAATTTCAAGTCTAAACTTCCCAATGACCAGTTTATATCCATTTGTTCTTGTGTCCACATTGGTACTGAGCTTAAATAATTCCTATCCCTCTGATATATTTACAGAGAGCAATCATATCTCCCCTCAACCTTCTTTTAGTTAGGCTAAACGAGCCAAGCTCCTTGAGTCTCCTTTTATAAGACAGGTTTTCCATTCCTCGGATTATCCTAGTAGCCCTTCTCTGTACCTATTCTAGTTTGAATTCATCCTTCTTAAACATGGGAGACCAGAACTGCACACGGTATTCTAGGTGAGGTCTCACCAGTGCCTTGTATAACGGTACTGACACCTTAACTCTACTGGAAATACCTCGCCTGATGCATCCCAAGACCGCATTAGCTTTTTTCATAGCCATATCACATTGGCGGCTCATAGTCATCCGATGATCAACCAATACTCCAAGGTCCTTCTTCTCCTCCGTTACTTCTAATTGATACTTCCCCAGCTTATAACTAAAATTCTTGTTATTAATCCCTAAATGCATTACCTTAAATTTCTCACTATTAAATTTCATCCTATTACTATTACTCCAGTTTACAAGGTCATCCAAATCTTCCTGTATGATATCCTGGTCTATCTCTAAATTGGCAATACCTCCCAGCTTTGTATCATCCGCAAACTTTTATTAGCACACTCCCACTTTTTGTGCCAAGGTCAGTAATAAAAAGATTAAATAAGATTGGTCCCAAAACCAATCTCTGAGGAACTCCACTGGTAACCTCCCTCCAGCCTGACAGTTCACCTTTCAGTAGGACCCATTGTAGTCTCCCTGTTAACCATTTCCTTATCCACCTTTCAGTTTTCATATTTCATATATTTCATATTCCCCATTTTTTCCAATTTAACTAATTCCCCATGTGGCATGGTATCAAACGCCTTACTGAAATCTAGGTAAATTAGATCCACTGCATTTTCTTTGTCTAAAAAAATCTGTTATTTTCTCAAAGGAGGAGATCAGGTTGGTTTGGCACAATCTACCTTTTGTGAAACCATGTTGTATTTTGTCCCATTTACCATTGACCTCAATGTCCTTAACTACTTTCTCCTTCAAAATTTTTTCCAAGACCTTGCATACTACAGATGTCAAACTAACAGGCCTGTAGTTGCCCAGGTCACTTTTTTTTTTTTTTTCCTTTCTTATGTAAGCAGAGTCAGAAAAATAGGAACTATGTTAGCAATTCTCCAATCATACAGTACAAACCCCTGAGTTTACAGGTTCATTAAAAATTCTTGCTAATGGGCTTGCAATTCCCAAGGGTGGACATGGTAACTCAGGCTTGCATATATTTGTGAGGGAATCTGTGGAAATACTCTTAGGAGCAGAGATACTTGCCTACCAAAAAAGGAGAAATGTCATCTCCATGTTGAAAAGAACCTGAATAGTCTTATTCTGAATAGTTCTATTTTAATGATGTGACACTGCAGTTTCTAAATTATAATCCTTTATAAGACAGGTGTTGCTGCTAAGTAGGTTTTGAATTAATGGTTGGGTCTGTGCTTAAAGATTGTAAAAGTGTAATTTTAATGAGCTAGAGAAAATCCTATTAGAACAGTTTTAAAAGAGTTTTGTAGTGGGAGTGACTCTTTCAGTGCGTATTACTTGGTTAAAGGAGCATGAGAACATTTTCACTTTGAAGTTTGAAACGGTCTTACAATACAGTCTGTCATGTAATTGCTTTTTATACAAGCTTATGCACTTGAATATTTGTTTAGAGAGAACACTTTTCTATTTTGCATATTAACCAATATTTTTCCTTTTAGTTTATTATTTTTATGGCTTGACTAAACTGGGATAAAGACAAAAATAGTTGTTAAATTAAGGATTGAGCTTTAGTTAATTCAGTTAAATCTGGCCAGTTCACACCACTGTGTGGAAGGGACTCCTGTCCGGGAGTGTGGGAGCCACTTGCACACACTAGTGCGACCAGGGACAGATGCAGGTGAGCCTGATGCCCACCCTAGTGGGTAGGGCTGGGGGCGGTACAGCCACGCTGGAGGAGCTACTTGGGCTGGGCGCTGGCTCCTGTGAGCGGCGGCCCACCATGTTGCTGATTTTGCTGCTGCAGTTCCTGGTAGAGCCCTGTAGCTCCATGGATATCCACTTTATATCCAAGGATAACTCCATCCATGGATATAAATTTTGTATCCGTGGAGGCCTCTAATTATGACATGTTTTTCTGCTATTAGTTGTGTAATTATGATTAACTGCTGAACAAACTAATGTAAACCGAGAATTTACCACTCTAGTGACAACTATGTAGCATTTGTTTTTAAATTCATTTAATAGAACTAAGGCTTGATATTGTAACAAATTTCCAAATGTACAGCTAATGCTATTAGCCTGTCAAAGACCTTCTCCTGCCTCCACTACAGGCTTGACATCACACATCCAAAACTGGAATAGCATACAAGCCTGTCTGGTTATCTTTCTCCTCCCACTGTCACCAATGAGCCTTGGTCTTGCCTTGCCTTGGATGCCTTTGAAATAGTGCATCCAAAAACTTGTGTGTTAAAGGAGGTGTGTTTGAAGTAGATTTCTTGTAATGTGAAAGAGGTCTCTCAAATAATACCACACATACCACTCGGGTGGGCATGGTATTTAATACGGAGATAGAGGAAATGCATAGCAGGGCCACTCTGTCACAGTTGGATTGGATGCTTCATTGAAGCATTGCACTGAAACAAAGTAGTCAAGCATGATTCATAGACTTGTAGATGAAGAATGTGTAAGGAAGATTAAACTAAATTGCTTTAGAAAAGTATCTAAAAACACTGTTCTTTCCAAAATTTTGAGTTCATATAGGGTGAAATGCCCAAAATGCGTACGAAGCCAGAATAGTTGTGCTTTGTGATGGCCTGCTAAAGGGATTACGGGTAGGGAAGAGGAGGAAGAAATACTTCCTCAGCCTAAAGGTAGGCTTTGCAAACATTAAGGGGCCTTACAGCTGCCACTCCAGCCTCAGCAGCTGGACTGAAGTAGTATGACTCTCTTTTTTGCCCCATGTTGTTCTTTGCTCTTGGATTAACACCAGCACTAATCAGTGGTTTCCCCAATCCTAGTTCTCCCCTTCATGCTGGCAAATTTGATATTGGTGTGTAGCCCACAGCTGGGTGCAGCTGCTTTGTGTAAAGAAGTTTATAAAAGAAACCTGAAGGATGGTAGCAGCTCACAGCCTCTGCTGAGGGTGGTTCTGATTTAACATTTGGTTTCCCTTCTATGACTAAAGCCCAGTTGACAAGGTTCTCTGGGCTATCTGTCTATACTGTGGTATCGGAGTACGTTGCAACACTCCTGTGAGATAAGTGCTATAATCCCTGTTTTACGGATGGGAAACTGAAGCACAGACAGTGCAGTACCCTCTATCAGAACCCAACCATGTTCTGCAGCCCCTGGATAATACAGGATACTGGGAAATATCATCACGTGTTCCCTGCTGTAGCCCTCTGGCTGTGCTCCTTAAGACCGTTCCCTAGCCCCACCATAGGGTGGTAACACCACCATGTTGGAGCCCAGCATAATCGAACCATCCAGTGCACTTGGCAACTTCCTGACACTCAACCACAGAAGGACAAGAAGTAAAGAAAAGGCATTCACTCTCCTGTGTATAGGAGCCGCCGCCCCCCCCCCCCCCCCCCCCCCCGTTCTTGTGTGCTAACCACCCTCTCCACTGCGCTGTGGTGAATTTCAGATCGCTTCAGTTTTTCAGATTTTTACAATCCCTGCTAGGTTTACTTTTGGCTGTTATGTACTGGCATAACTTGAGCAATAAAAGCCATTAGTCATAAAGAAACTGCAGTGCATGCGTGGTACACGCAAACACATTTTCATAGGTTGTCAGTTCTTACAAAAGTATGAAGGCACAGACAAGATAGAGTGCAACAACTTGGCACTTCTGTCGCGCATAAAGCAATTCCAGTACTCACAATACAAAGACACACACCAACGCAGTTAACCGCTGCACATTTTCAGACCCCAGACTCAAAGAAAGAACAAAAAGGAATTCTCACAGCATTGCTCTGGTGGCTTGGTTTCTGGTGGACACCTTAATGGCTGCTCATACTGCTGAGCAAGTCTCTGTACCTCAGCCTCCCGCCTGTTGTCAAAATTTTCTCCCTGACTCTCATCAGTATTGTACAAAATATAACACACACCTATTATCCAAGGCCAATTCTGTTCTAGACATAAGGCAACACTATTTAGTTTTGAGATGCTCAAATACATGCTTCACTGTCATTCTGCAACTATGGAGGAAATAGTTAAACAGTTTCCTTCTTCATCCAAGTACCCTGTAAATGGCTTCATTAGCTGGGGAAGCAGAGGATAAGCTGGGTCTTCTACGATGATCAGAGCAGTCTCTACACCGTTGATGTCCGTAGCGATCCTGGGGGCAAACTCTCCATTATTCATGAAGGTAAGCAGGTGTGAATTCCGAATGATCCAGGTATGATGGACCTTTCCAGACCACCCAGCGTTTATGTTTGTAAATCTACCTCAGTGGTCAACCAGACCAAGGAGCACCCTGGAGAAATACCCGTTTCTGTTTGTAAACTGCAAGGCCTGATGAGAGGGCAACTGATAGGCGCACATGGGTCCTATCAGTTGCCCCAGTAGTGTTCAGGATCCCTCTACATCCCACACCATCAATAATCTGATGAACATTACCAACCTTATAACCGAGTTCACCAGTACCTTGGTTCACTTTCACCAATATGGCAACACAGAGCTGCATGACAGTGGTCCCCACAGTCAATCTCCACATACTGAATTGGTTGGCAGTGGGTTGGAAACAATTTTGGATGGTCAGCTTCCAAATAGCAATGATGAACTGCTTCTCAGTGGTTATGGGACATTGTATGTTGGTGTACTGTCACTGGAGCTTCAGGGTCAGTTCAGCACAAATCTCAAAGAAAGCTGCCTTGACCATCCTGAAAGTCTGTCGCAACTGTTGATCTGTGCAGATCTGCAGAACGATCCCCTCACATCAATCAATTCTGGTTCCCTGAGCCCACAAACAATTCTGCATTATGTGAAATGACCAGGGAAGAGTATAAAAATATTGCTCGGGCATGCAGGAGTGAAATCAGGAAGGCCAAATCACACCTGGAGTTGCAGCTAGCAAGAGATGTTAAGAGTAATAAGAAGGGTTTCTTCAGGTATGTTAGCAACAAGAAGAAAGTCAAGGAAAGTGGGCCCCTTACTGAATGAGGGAGGCAACCTAGTGACAGAGGATGTGGAAAAAGCTAATGTACTCTGTCATAAATATAAAGGGAAGGGTAAACCCCTTTGAAATTCCTCCTGGCCAGGGGAAAGCTCCTCTCACCTGTAAAGGGTTAAGAAGCTAAAAGTAACCTCGCTGGCACCTGACCAAAATGACCAATGAGGAGACAAGATACTTTCAAAAGCTGGGAGGAGGGAGAGAAACAAAGGGTCTCTATCTATATGCTGTTTCTGCCGGAGATAGACCAGGAATGGAGTCTTAGAACTTTTAGTAAGTAATCTAGCTAGGTATGTGTTAGATTATGATTTCTTTAAATGGCTGAGAAAAGAATTGTGCTGAATAGAATAACTATTTCTGTCTATCTTTTTTGTAACTTAAGGTTTTGCCTAGAGGGGTTCTCTATGTTTTGAATCTAATTACCCTGTAAGGTATCTACCATCCTGATTTTACAGAGGGGATTTCTTTACTTCTATTTACTTCTATTTCTATTAAAAGTCTTCTTGTAAGAAAACTGAATGCTTTTTCATTGTTCTCAGATCCAAGGGTTTGGGTCTGTAGTCACCTAGGCAAATTGGTGTGGCTTTTTACCAAACCTTGTCCAGGAAGTGGGGTGCAAGGTTTTGGGAAGTATTTTGGGGGGGAAAGATGTTTCCAAACAGCTCTTCCCTAGTAACCAGTATTTGTTTGGTGGTGGTAGCGGCCAATCCAAGGACAAAGGATGGAATATTTTGTACCTTGGGGAAGTTTTGACATAAGCTTAGGAGGTTTTTCATGCAGGTCCCCACATCTGTATCCTAGCGTTCAGAGTGGGGAAGGAACCTTGACATACTCAATGCTCTTTTTGCCTCTGTCTTCACGAACAAGGTCAGCTCCCAGACTGCTGCACTGGGCAGCACAGCATGGGGAGGAGGTGACCAGCCCTCTGTGGAGAAGGAAATGGTTCAGGACTATTTAGAAAAGCTGGACGAGCACAAGTCCATGGGGCCGGATGCGCTGCATCCGAGAGTGCTAAAGGAGTTGGCGGATGTGATTGCAGAGCCACTGGCCATTATCTTTGAAAACTCATGGCCATTGGGGGAAGTTCCGGACAACTGGAAAAAGGCTAATGTAGTGCCCATCTTTAAAATAGGGAAGGAGGAGGATCCTGGGAACTAGAGGCCAGTCAGCCTCACCTCAGTCCCTGGAAAAATCATGGAGCAGGTCCTCAAGGAATCAATTCTGAAGCACTTAGAGGAGAGGAAAGTGATCAGGAACAGTCAGCATGGATTCACCAAGGGCAAGTGATGCCTGACTAATCTAATTACCCTCTATGACGAGATAACTGGCTCTGTGGATGAGGGGAAAGCAGTGGACGTGTCATTCCTTGACTTTAGCAAAGCTTTTGACACGGTCTCCCACAGTATTCTTGCCAGCAAGTTAAAGTAGTATGGGCTGCATGAATGGACTATAAGGTGGATAGAAAGTTGGCTAGATTGTCGGGCTCAATGGGTAGTGATCAATGGCTCCATGTCTAGTTGGCAGCCGGTATCAAGTGGAGTGCCCCAAGGGTCGGTCCTCAGGCTGGTTTTTTTCAATATCTTCATAAATGATCTGGAGGGTGGTGTGGATTGCACCCTCAGCAAGTTTGCAGATGACATTAAACTGGGAGGAGAGGTAGATACGCTGGAGGGTAGGGATAGGATACAGAGGGCCCTAGACAAATTAGAGGATTGGGCCAAAAGAAATCTGATGAGGTTCAACAAGGACAAGTGCAGAGTCCTGCCCTTAGGAAGGAAGAATCCCATGCACCGCTACACACTAGGGACCGAATGCCTTGGCAGCAGTTCTGCAGAAAAGGCCCGAGGGGTTACAGTGGATGAGAATCTGGATATGAGTCAACAGTGTGCCCTTGTTGCCAAGAAGGCCAATGGCATTTTGGGGTGTATAAGTAGGGGCATTCCCATCAGATCGAGGGACGTGATCGTTCCCCTCTATTCGACATTGGTGAGGCCTCATCTGGAGTACTGTGTCCAGTTCTGGGCCCCACACTACAAGAAGGATGTGGAAAAATTGGAAAACGTTCAGCGGAGGGCAACAAAAATGATTAGGGGACTGGAACACATGAGTTATGAGGAGAGGCTGAGGGAACTGGGATTGTTTAGTCTGCGGAAGAGAAGAATGAGGGGGGATTTGATAGCTGCTTTCAACTACCTGAAAGGGGGTTCCAAAGAGGATGGATCTCGACTGTTCTCAGTGGTAGCTGATGACAGAACGAGGAGTAATGGTCTCAAGTTGCAGTGGGGGAGGTTTAGGTTGGATATTAGGAAAAACTTTTTCACTAGGAGGGTGGTGAAACACTGGAATGGGTTACCTACAGAGGTGGTGGAATCTCCTTCCTTAGATATTTTTAAGGTCAGGCTTGACAAAGCCCTGGCTGGGATGATTTAGTTGGGGATTGGTCCTGCTTTGAGCAAGGGGTTGGACTAGATGACCTCCTGAGGTCCCTTCCAACCCTGATAGTCTATGATTCTATGAAGCTGCTTCGAGAAGATCTTACATTGTAACAATTCCTTGGTGGTGGTGTATTCCTCCCTCTGCTGCTGCTGGAGAAGCCACTGTTGTGGCCACATCTGCTTGCTGCAGCAGTTAGTCTGAAACAGAAGCCACTCAATGCTGAGAGCTCTTATAAAGCACAAATATTCTGTATATCTGTAGCTGCTAGCATGGGGTGCGTAGTAGTCTTGTATCAATGCTGGCCAACAGCAATTCAAAAATGGTGCTAGCCCACCCAGAAATAGAGGAAGGATGGGATAGAGAGGTAGTTGGAATCTTGGGATTTTTTTGTTGTTGATGGTGTTTGACACCCTTCCCCTCCAATCCCAGAATTCCCCTGGCTTCTGCCACAGTACTCCATTGAGAAAAATCACAGAATGCACATAGCAAAGCAAAGGACTATGGAATACCCACCTGTTACACTGAATGTTTAGTGCACTCCAAGCTCCCACTGTATGACACAATGATGCAAATGGAAAGAGGATACTGCTGTCCCATCTGCATGCTCTTAGTGTGGCTTACATACTGCATATCAACTCGGTGTGAGCTAAGGCTCCCATTTAGACAAGCCCCGAGTGACTTGCTGTAGGTCACACAGGAAGGCTGGGGCAAAGCAGGGAATCAAATCTAGATCTCCAGTGTCCTCGATTAATACCCTATTAATTGGACCACCCTTCCTCTCTTGTGGGTTCTGTGCTCTCATGAGGTTATGGGCTAACATTTGAGCCTAAGTGAGCATGACTATAAAAATTAAAAGGAATTTGAAAAATGTACTTATGAGACTTCTTAAAAAATGTAAGTAAAAAACAAAAATGCTGACTTTTTAGGTGGTCTTCTGCAGCTTGTAAATTTGGTAGGCAGCTGTCATAAATATAAAGGGAAGGGTAAACCCCTTTGAAATCCCTCCTGGCCAGGGGAAAGCTCCTCTCACCTGTAAAGGGTTAAGAAGCTAAAGGTAACCTCGCTGGCACCTGACCAAAATGACCAATGAGGAGACAAGATACTTTCAAAAGCTGGGAGGAGGGAGAGAAACAAAGGGTCTCTGTCTGTCTGTATGCTGGGTCTTTGCCGGGGATAGACCAGGAATGGAGTCTTAGAACTTTTAGTAAGTAATCTAGCTAGGTATGTGTTAGATTATGATTTCTTTAAATGGCTGAGAAAAGAATTGTGCTGAATAGAATAACTATTTCTGTCTGTGTATCTTTTTTGTAACTTAAGGTTTTGCCTAGAGGGGTTCTCTATGTTTTTGAATCTAATTACCCTGTAAGATATCTACCATCCTGATTTTACAGGGGGGATTTCTTTATTTCTATTTACTTCTATTTTTTATTAAAAGTCTTCTTGTAAAAAACTGAATGCTTTTTCATTGTTCTCAGATCCAAGGGTTTGGGTCTGTGGTCACCTATGCAAATTGGTGAGGCTTTTTATCCAACATTTCCCAGGAAAGGGGGGGTGCAAGTGTTGGGAGGATTGTTCATTGTTCTTAAGATCCAAGGGTCTGTAGTCACCTAGGCAAATTGGTGAGGCTTTTTACCAAACCTTGTCCAGGAAGTGGGGTGCAAGGTTTTGGGAAGTATTTTGGGGGGAAGGACGCGTCCAAACAGCTCTTCCCCAGTAACCAGTATTAGTTTGGTGGTGGTAGCGGCCAGTCCAAGGACAACGGGTGGAATATTTTGTACCTTGGGGAAGTTTTGACCTAAGCTGGTAAAGATAAGCTTAGGAGGTTTTTCATGCAGGTCCCCACATCTGTACCCTAGAGTTCAGAGTGGGGGAGGAACCTTGACAGCAGCGACTAGCTTTGCAGCTATTCTTTAAAACAGTTTTGTGCACTTAGTTGATTGCACAATAATGTGACATTAAAATTGCCCAGTTAACATTTTTAAATGTTTGCATTGTTTCCTGATCTTTAAGACCTAATTTTTAAACCTGGGTCCCAAAGTTAAAAGAGTAGCCTAATTTTTCAGAGGTGCTGAGCCTGCCTGCTTTCAGCAGCATTTATTGGTGTTCAGCAACTCCAAAAATCAAGATCCTTATTTTGGTGCCTAACTCTAGACACCCAAGTTTGAAACATTCTATAGCAATAAAATGACATTGCGCACACAACTTCTGTTCATGCTTTTCTTTGTAAATGTGTCTTTTGATAGACTACTTGTAAAATATATATAAGTAAAGTTTATTCAGTATGAAGAGTGGCTAAATTTATGTTGTTAGACAATTGAATGTTAGAGGTCAAAGGAGGTGTTAGCAATTCATTAGTAAGTGTCTAGGTATTCCCTGCTCTCTTACTATCTAAGAAGGACAGCAGTTTGTCTCTTGTGGTGACTCTAATTCCAGTCAGTGCTTCTATGACGTGTATGAACGAGGTTAAATTTTTGGAAGGAAGGTGGTGATTCTGGTTCTGTGCTTGGCTTGTTTTTGGTTGCACATGAGGTCATCGCAGATGTGGGTGATTTTCTCAAAAATGAGAAATTTTAGGGAGGTGAGTCCAGTCCTGAGGTAACTGGAAATAATCTCAAATTATGCAATTCATAGTGTTTGAAAGTTCTGCAAGGGGTAACTTTACTACTTTTTGTTACTGAAGACATGTATGAGCTCTTTGCTGCCATTACACAATAACCAAGTTTGTAGTAATTCCTTGTTTGAGGCTGTGTATGGAATCCTCTCCTCCATCTGTTGGTCTGCTCTTACAAGAGCGTGGTGTATTCGTCACTTAATACATGTATAGTGCTTTTATTCTTTAGATTTGTTTTGCATATGTTAAATATTCAACATCCTGTGAAGTAGGTAAGTACTATTAGCCTCTCTTTACAGATGGGTAAACTGAGGTCCATAGAGAATATGATGTTCCTTAGGCTACATAAGGAATTCATTTTAGAGCCTGGATTAAAATGCAAGGAATGGTTTTGTCCCCAATCCCTTGCTTGGAGCATGCTCCGCTCCCTAGAGCGGGGACTCCAGAATTTTCTTCATAACTCTGCCATTGAGTTGCTGTGGGACTCTGGGTAAGCTACTTAACCACTCCAGGCCTTGTTTTACTCCTGGGGGAATTCTGCATCAAAAATTAAAAATTCTGCTCACAATATTCTAAAATTCTGCATATTTTATTTGTCAAAATAACACAATATAATAAGCCAGTTTTAATTATTTTGGTACTGTGTTTAAACTACAATACAATGGATGGAGAATGGCAGTGGGGAGCATTGGAGGAAATCTCCAAATCTCCTTTGTGTAATGTAGCTAGGCTTGATCCTTCATTTCTAGTTATTAGTCAACAAATACATGCAGCCATATGCTCAATATTGCATCATAGGCAAATAACGAGCAAGTGGGGACTGGGGTATCAAACTCACAATTTATATTGGCAACTGACCATCTCCAGAAATTTCAGTCGCAAACAGTTCATGGAGCACATTTTGATAGGAAATTTTTTCAGTCCAAAAACAGACCAGTTCCACTAAAGTACTATAAGCATTCATAACGCCATACTGTCATTTACAATAAAGCTCCTTTACAGTTACGCCACTCTTGCAGTGTAAAGGAGCCTTAAAAATTTTCTACCTGTTTTATGCTCCTGGGGGAATTCACTAACAACGGGAACAATTCACTAACAATGAAAACTAAGCAGGCAGGCTGCTACATTATGTTCTGTCTGAGGGGCAGAGCCTGCCTCATGCCAAACGCCCCAAAGCCCTGCCTCTCCACACTTAGCATGCCACAATAGCAGGCCAGAGGGACAGTTTCTCTCTCGTTCTCTTGCTCACATGCCCACCCTCCTCTCCCCCTGCGCTGATTTACGTCTCTGCTGGCTGCTCTGGGCTGCTGGGGAGGGGCAAGTGACCACTTTTCAGGCTTCCCTTTGCTTCCCCTCAGAAGTCATTTTTCTGCGGGGAAGCAAAGAAATCTGTGGACAACATGAATTCTGCGCCTACACAGTGGCGCAGAATTCTCCCACAACTATATGTTCTACCCACCTATAGAATGACTTTAAAAATTCCTTTATTACACACACCCATGTGAGGATTGCTTAATGAATCGTTGCTTCATTCTTAGGCAATCTAACAGCTTCCAAGACTGTTGAAAATTAAATGCACCTGATTGGTAAACCGGAATGAATTACTAGCATCATAATGTCTTTTTACAGCTGTTCTTTGTGGAGTTACCTGAGTAGCTAGAATAACTTCTGTGGTTTGGGCAACTAAGACACTTAAAAGCTATGCAGGAATCTAGGTGTTTTAAAAATGTGGAGACATCTTCAGTTGGTATAAATCTGTATAGCTAAGTGGAACATAATGGAACTATGCTGATTTACATGCAATGAGGATCTAGCCCATAATGTTAAAATTGCGACACTAACAAAATACAAAAAATTTTAAGTTGGGGGAATATGTTTTCTTTGCCTAAGTTCCCAAAGTGATAGGGGTACAGATGCATTCAGCTAGTTTATAGATTCCAAAGCCAGAAGGGCCGATTGTGATCAATATCTACTCTGACCTCCTGTCCATCACAGGCCATAGAATTTCCCAAAAATAATTCTTAGTGCATATCTCTTAGAAAATTATTCCAATCTTGATTTAAAAGTTGCTGTGATGAAGAGTCCACCACGACCCATGGTAAGTTGTTGCTATGATGAATCACTCTCGCTATTAAAAAATATATATATATGCCTTATTTTTGGTCTGAACTCATTTGAAGAATTCTGTGGGACAAATAGGCTAGGGCACACAGTGCTCTCCATCTTGAGGATTTTACATTTTAAAACCTTCCACAGAATGTTAGAAATGAATATAAGGAAAATTTTGTTGGATTTAAAAGTAGAGTATCTTGCTTTTATGGATGTCTACTGTCATATTCAAGCTATGGCAAAGTGCACCTCAGTCAAGACAGGGGCACAGGCTAAATTACTAAATTGCATTCTAAGCGGCATAATTTATAATGAACTACTCTGTTTGGGTTTGACAAACTTAACTTACCATTTTTTTTAATCGCTTAAGATATCTTATCTCATGTAATCTAGTTTACTTAGTTAGGCTTTGATAGGATTCTTGCCACTAAAGTTGCAGAAATCTAAAATGGAGATACTTTCCCTAACCAAGATCTATCTGCAGACCTTATTTATAGTATCGGTGTCTCTGCTAATATCTGTAGTCCTTTACAGCTCCTGGTAAAAGTACAGGGAACACATAGTAACAGGAGGAAAGAATAAACTTTAGAGTCTGAAATAAGCTAAAGAAGGACTACAGGTACAAAACTTTGCTGATTATCATGGACACTACAGTCATTGATGTAAAAGTGATATGTGAATTATTATTTATGAATAGTGATACAGGGCACCCCCAAATGTTAACTAACCATACATTTTCTTTAATTCCAAAGGCCAAATGGTAATTATTCAGTTGCTTTAAATGTGCCTAAATAATAAGCAGTTGACTACATCCAGTAGAGTAGCACACATCCATAAGCATATGATCAGTTATACTCACAGAGGTACCAGAGAATAGTCCTCTCATCCTGGTTTGCTCCAGCATGATGGGACCGGATCTGAGAGAGACTCTTCAGATTCATGGCTCTCTTTATACCCTTCAGTTAATCTGTTCGCTCTAGAAAAACCTAGCCTGATGCATTTTATCCTTGATATTTTCCTTCCCCCAAGACCTTCTTTTCTTATCTTCTCTCCCTCCACTGTTGCTTCTCAGCAGAACGGTGAAAAAGTTTGTGCTTGTTTCTTTTAAAACAGTTTTTCTTTGCCTTGTTGGTTACTTTTAAGGCATCCAGCCTTCCTACACTACTTCTGGTCTTAGCTTATTCTCAGTCTTACTTTATTTGCTAATTAGGGCTTTTGCCTACTGACTAGCAAATATATTATTTTCTTAAGCAAACTGATGCTAACTTTAGTTTTTTAATTTCATAACGGTCCCTACAGGGGATTAATTCCAGTGGACCCAGGATTTAGCACTAAATAAAAGGGCAGACCCCACACTGAACCAGGGCTGGGAGTAGAACAATGCAGTAGAACTTCAGAGTTATGAACCCCAGAGTTATGAACTGACCAGTCAAACACACAGCTCACTTGAAACCAGAAATACACAATCAGGCAGCATCCAAGACCAAAAAAATGGGGCAAAGTACAATACTGTGTTTAAATGTAAACTACTTAAAAGTTTTAATTTTTTTTGTCAAAGTAAGGAAACTGTTTTTGTGCTTGTTTTATTTAAATTAAGATGGCTAAAAGCAGCATTTTTTTTCTGCATAGTAAAGTTTCAAAGCTGTATTAACTCAATGTTCAGTTGTAAACTTTTGAAATAACAACCATAACGTTTTGTTCAGTTACAAACAACCTCCATTCCTGAAGTGTTTGTAACTCTGAGATTCTACTGTACTGGCATGTTCCCAGTGGAGGAATAGTTTAAAAGGACACTTCTAGCTGAGGAAAAGGGGGGAATGAGTTGTATATGGCACCAGGAAGTCAGGCTGATGCTGAGAGCTATGTCAGGAGTGGCAGTGGTTTTGTGAAGACTGCTCTAGTACCATGGACTTGGATTCCCCCCACATCCAATCCCCCATGCTCTTTAGGAGATTGATTGAGCCGGACTAAAGGTACGGTTGCAGCTGCCCAAGTCAGCAGGCTCAGTCTCACAGGGCTTGGGCTGTGGTGTGTAAATTGCTGTGTAGACGTTCCAGCTTGGGCTGGAGCCCAGGCTGAGGGACCCTGCGAGCATGAGCCCAAGTCAGCTGACCTGGGCTCGGAGACTTGGTGCTGTGGGTTTTTTATTATCTTGTAGACATACTCAGAAACTGTTGGCCCTTCTCTCATGGGATATGCACACTATCAGTTTTCCTCCTAGGTGAAGGATTCAGTATGTCTTTGCACTCCAAGATATACCAGACAAATCCTTTGTCTTTATTCATGAACAGGACATCCCCATCCTGTTTTTCTTCCTGTAAATTTCCTCCCTTGTAGTTTTCGCAATCTCTCAATTGCAGCTGGTCCAGTATTCAAATAGGCATACAGTGTGAGGCATACAACACACAAATGGCCAGACAGGGAGATAGGTGTCAGTTACTTCCTGCTTGAAAGGAACATCTCTGAGGTATGTCACCTCCTGGCAACCTGCCTTAATTTCCAGTATCGATACATATCTCCTTAAGTATTATGTTCTTATCTGTACACACGTTTCACAATGATTATGACGACCAGGGGAATACACCCTCAGGAGACACCTCACATGCTACACTTTGAACTATTATGCAACTATCTGAACAGGGGATCCCTGTGCACGCCCTGTGTCCTCTGCCAAGGACACCCCCCTGTGTCCAACTCCCATCAATGCTAATTTAGGGCCCTATAAGTTCATAGATCGGGTTGAACTTTTATGCAGAATTTTTTTTCTGCATAGCTAGTTGGATGTATTTGGCTCTGTTTTGAATCATAGGACTGGAAGGGACCTCGAGAGGTCATCTAGTCCATATTTTTTGAAATATGGACAAAATTGAATTCTAGAAAAGCTAAAAGATTTGTCTGCAATGAATGAATGTTCAGAGTTTAAAAAAAATTAATCTCTTTACTATCAGGCTTGCTGTATGTCACTCTTGTCTCCTTCTGTGAAGAAATTTCACTTCTTGTCATCTTTTGACAAGCCAGTTATGTCTGTGACCCAAAGTCTGAAAAGTAGCTGGATAAAAATTTTCAGACATGGTTTCAGTCATTGGGCAGTGTTTTCTATCTCTGGATGTACCTTTTAGGTTCAGGGGGGAAAAAAAAAGGCAAGCAGCAGCCACCACCAATTTAGTCAATTTAATGGACCCTATCTATACACGCACCTGATAAATTATTTGAAATCTTATTTCTACTTTAAGATGAGGTAGAATGTGGAGCAGTCAAGTGGTACCATTACCATAGCAATGGGGATAAACTGATACAATCCACACATTAAAATGCTCACTTTGAAATATTTGCATTCATTTCTCTTGAACTAATACAGAGAGCCATTAAATTAAGACACCAAATTGGATTTCTTTGGACCTCAAAGCATCACAACAACAATCTACAGGGTAAAACAAAATACGATAATAAATGTGTACAGGTATCATTGAAATGTAATACCGGTGGTGACATTTCTAGTCAATATCATTATCTTGTTCATCATTATGATCTCTGTCAAGAGTGCATGAGTTACCAGACTTCATTGCCTTGGCAAGCAGAGTTATGTGCAGGGATGTTTGTTTTGACTACAGGCATAATTGATTTTTCTCAAGTTCTTAATGGTGACTCCGTTCTGGATGTGTTCTAGGTTTTTACTAATGCTGCACGCTGCATAAGAGACGCTGATTGCCCAGGGAGAGTAGTGACTTTTTTTTCCAATTTGTCAGTGATTATTTCTTGTGATGCTGGACTGTCTGCAGACTCTGCTAGAGTGGTAGTTCAGGCCATTGAATGGAAGGTATTCTTTCCATCCATGGTCTCTGCGTTGATGTCCATCTTATCAGCTCCTTCAGGGATGAGATTTCCACCAGCATGTGTGGTTCAGTTCCATTTGGAATGAACACAGCTCCCTGGAGCCTTTCTACTTTATTTTTTTGCAGCACTAGTGATGAATTTCTTCAGCTCATCATAATTGTTGCAGAATCCATGAAGGTGTGTGATATGTCAATTAAACTGTGAGATCCAAATTCATGGTGTAGCAAGGTATATGTGCAGCAGTGTGATAATTTCGGTGTGATAATTAATTAATAATTATTGTGCACTCCACAATTGAGTCACCTTCTTTGAATGAATGCCTTCTAAAGGATGATACTCATTGCTGACTGAATTAGATGCCTCTTTATTAACCAAAAGACAAACTTCTGTACCAACTGGGGCAGAAAAGCAGCTGACCTCTGTAAAGTTCCATCACCTGGCTTTGGATAATGTTCTGAGGCTCTCCTTTTGGCTATTTCAGACCAAAGGATTGAAGCGGCATTACACAAAACCACTTGTTCATTTCAAAGCTGGCTCACTTGCCAGAAGAACATCGACAAAACATTTGGATGACTTAAGTTCCTGCTTCAAATTACTAGCAGCTTGGATAACATCAGCTAATGTTGTTGTGCTGCGTAGAACAATGGTAGACTTGCCTTGTCCTTGCTGTACATGGAATGAAATTGCAGATCCATAATTTATTTTTCTAATCTTGATTGTAATTTGCTCCTGAAATATCTTTCAGTTTCTACATCTGAGGGAAATAGGGTTTTATATCTTTTGTAGCAGGTTGGACAGGAGCAGAGCCTTCTTGTTATACATAAGATCTTTGTCTCTTCAGTCAGCTGATAAAATGCAGTGTCATAAGGTGACTGTATTGTTACATTGTATCTAGATGGTTTTGCCTTAAGATTTCATTTTACTCAAGTAGGAAGAAAGGCATGTTGACTGATAAACTGCATCCTTAGCAATCAAGTCTTCCACAGGTGTTCTGCACAACATGTCGTGTCAGTTCCTCTGAAGTGTCACCTCCCTTAGATTGGTTGCTCTCTCAAATGTTTCTCTTATGAAGTTTCTCCTTTTGTGTGTGTTTTCTCAAGCAAACAAGGCAAATGGACCAGTTGCTGGAGGACGTGCATTCTGTAGATGCAGGTGAATGTGATGCTCTCTGATCAGATTGAGTCTGTGTTCTTTCTTGGGTTCTCTGCAACTCTGATATGTGCCAAATTCTGCTTGCTTGTGTATTTCTGAAAGTAGCCCCTGTGACAGAGTATTGGTGACACATCATCTAAAGTAGAAAATTAATCCAGTGGCCACTCGTACCAATTCATCTTTCCTGGCTCCTGCTGCGAGCATCACAGAAGTCTCTCCAGCACTGGTGTCTGTTGACGGTTTTTTGCATTCTTTTGATCTTCATGACCATGCATTTTTCCAAACTTGTGGAGAGTCTTTTTCTCTTTGATGTAAGCTTTAAGGGGCTCATATCCTCCATGCTTTCATAAACTCGAACTTCCCTTTAGAGGTAAAATTCCCACAGAATATTGTTAGAATTACCACTGCCACGACCACCATTTTTCCATTGTCCAAGTATACAGACTTCTACTAAACTAGGTCTACGTTTGTATCAAACCGAATCCGTGACTTCCACGACCTCCGTGACAGACACGGAGCACTATGCATAGGCAATTACAAACTCAAACCTTCTGCTAGGCAGGCTAGGTGCTACATTGTACGTACAAAAGCTTACAAACGGATAGCTTTACATTAGGAATTCACATACATTTATATCTACCTATTATGTGGTACAATCTATGGGCACACAATCTACTGCTCCTGGTGCACAGCCTTCAGTGTGAGACTGATCTGGTCAGGAAATTTCAATTGAAAATACAGCAAACTAATATAACAACTTGCAGGATATAGCAATGTGAAAACATCTCATATTAATGTATTTGTAAAATGTTGATATTTGGCATTTTTGCCACATGCTAAACAGCTTCATTTCTGGAAAAAAAATATTGCCCATGCAAAACCAATACAAATATTGTTGTTTGATAGCTTTGACTAATTAAGCTTTGACCAATTCAACACCACATTAAGGTGTTGAAATTAAATTAAAGAGCAAAAACTGTTGTCATAGTCATGTTTTAGTGTTTCTGGAACTGTGCAAAAAATGATGTGCAACAATGAGAATGTCACCGTCAGGCTTGTGGCACCACTTGACACACCACCTCGTACCTCATCTAAACTTACATAAAATAAGCTTTCAGATGATGTGGATGTGTGTATGATGGGTACATGAAACTCCAAAAAACAGGGTCCTTTTTGGAGAATTGCCACACACCTAATAAGCTCACATTGATACATTTTATACAATATTTTTCATCTTGAAGGATCCTAAAATGTCTTTAAAATTCAGTGAACTGGTATTTAAACTATAAACCGAGATCACTTCATGCAAAACTGAAATGCAGTCATATGTGAGGTAACAACTGTTCCACAGTGCACAGAAGTGTTACCCAACAATGAAGAACAGGAAGTCAAGAACACTTTTTTCATTTGGAACTACAGAAGGAATTTATGTAGAACTTAATTACCCAAGTTGGAATTCTGTAATGCGTTATTACTTCCTAATACATGTTAGTTTGGTTTGTAGTACAAAGCAATGTCCATAGAACAGATTAGTGTTTTGCTGTCTTAGATGAGTGTGGGAATGTAACTGGACAGAAGTAAAAGTCCACATAGGGTGAAAATTGAATCAGTGTCAATGTCTCTGTTGATTTGGCTACAAAGAGCCTGATCGTGTAACATCTGTAGGAGTTGTCAGTACCTGTCAAGATCAAGATAGAGAGTACACCCATTTTGAGACAGGCTTTAGCATATCGTTCTGCAAAGACTTTGCCGTGTACATAGTTGCTTCTGTAAAATCCTTGGTCATAAAGTTAATCTAGTAAAGCAAGGCTCTATCTTTGTGCCTTTATCACATTATACTGTAAATGTTTGCCCTAAAATATGCATTTCAGTGCATCGTTATTATAGAGGGAACTGGCAGCAACACCTATATTAGTGCCTCTCTAACAGTTTCCATTATAAAAGATTCTTGCAACCTTATTTTAAGAACCCCTCAAATATTTGCCTCAGGCTTTAGAAATTTGACAGGGGAAAGGGACTGTCACCAGGGATGTGCCTCTTGCTTCTCCCATCAAATTCGTTTCAATTTTGGCTGAGTTATAAGATATGGAAAATCACCATTTCCCATTTCTGGCTTAGGTCCCACTGAATCATTTTGGTAACATGCCAAAATCTGAATATTCTAAGGTTGAACCCCCTGCTGTAGCAGCAGCATGCACAGTACTGGGGACCCTTGGGAGCAGTTGGAGCCTGCCTGCTACTAGAGCTGCTGTGGTGGAGATGAGGAGAGTTTGACCAGGCTCATCCCCCCAGACTCGACTTAAGCAAACCCATCCACCTGCCAGGAACACCACATAGGGCAGAAGCCCCTTACACACAAGAGGGTGAGGAAGAGAGCCGGACTAGGCTCCTTCCAATCACCCCCAGATACCGCATACCGTTCTAGATGTCCATTCCCCTCTTGAGGTAGGAACACCCTCTCCTCCTCCCAATCTTGAAGAACACGCGTGTATCCCTGGGGAGGGGGAACAAGATTGTGCTACCCCTGACCATTTCCTGGGCCCAGCACGTGGCCAAAGCTGTTAGTTGCACATAATACAGTTGTTCCTTTTTTTTTTAGTACGTAACTTCACAATTTGAAAAAAAAAAATTGTTACACTGAAAAACGGTCCTCAAAAGTTAAGTAATACCAGAATTTACTTTGCATAGGCAACCTGAATTCAGCCCCATGGTGCCTATGCATTATGATAGTGTGATCATGTGATGAGACTGTTTTTCTGCAGGACCCAACCTTGTTTAGATTACATGATGGCCTGTGCTCAGGGATTTGTGTATATGACTGATATCTGTAAGATCTCTGTTATACAATATAGAGTCTAGTAATGGGAAGATATGTAATAAATGAAGCTGGGGAATGTAGGAAGTGAAAGGATGGCCTAGTTAAGGTAGGTAAACGCAACACAGGAGAACTAGATTCTGTTCCTACCTTTGTTACAGAGTTTGTGTGATGCTGAGCAAATCAATTAAACCAGACTTTTCATAGCCACCAATTGCGTCTCTTTTCTCAGCCCCCATGAGGCCCCAGCTGTCTTGACTTTCAGAAGTGCCAGGCACTCATAATTAAGTCATTGGGAGCTATAGATGTTCAATACCTCTGGCAGTAAGGCAGTGTCATCTGAAGAATGAGTGCAGGGTTGGGAATCAGGATGTTCTTTGTTGAATTCTGACTCTCAATGAATCATTGTATGGCCTCAGGTAAATTGCTCTGAATGTGTTTCCTCATCTGTAAAATAAGGTGAATACTCATCACCCAAGGAGTTGTGAAGATAAATTCACTTATGTTTATGAGGCAACTAAAGATAACAAAAGATGACAAAGAAATGGGTAATGCTGTATTCAGAGCAGGGTTTGAGTGCTGTACAGCAAATAAACCATGGGCCCCACATTGAATCATGAGGGTAAAAAACACTGAATAGCTGTCTTTCATTGAGCCCATCCATTCAATCCACTGAGTGTGGTAGAGGTCCTGTGGAAAAAATAATTTGCAATTGTGTAGTTTAAAGACTGTATCACAATGCATTCACACCAGGGGGCTGAATTTAAAGTAGTCTGTGCAACCTTATTCTTGCACTTCCTAACTTTTGAGTGTTTGACTTTGCAGCTTAAATAACACGTTCACAGTGTGTTCTTTGTTTTGTTTGAACTCGGGTGACTAGCTTGAGTCTGCTCTGGAGCCGTAATGTCCACACTGCTATTTTTACCATGCTAGCTTGAACTCAGCTTGTGTGAGTCTGTCTTTCTGGACTGGGAGGCTTGCTGTGTAGACATAAAGTGTAGACCTAAATAAATTAAAGTTGGAAGGAGGCTTGAACCTCCAGCCGATCCCAAATCCTAATCTGGACCATGTTGGAATGGGAAGAAATTTTGTTCCACACCAAAAGAGCTAGAGTTGTAAGTGTTCCTGACAGGAGAGAAAATTAAGAGGAAGAAGCATTCATTAGAAAACTCTGAAGGGAGGTGCTGTAATAAACTAGCATGAGAAAAAAGCAAAAGTTTGTGTAGCGTTTTGAACTATAAAGTAGGTTTTGATGAATGACAGAATTATTTCTTATGGTATGCACTGTTTGTATGTGAGAAAAATCATAATCTATTTTAAGGAAACTTAATTCTCTTTTTGTTTTGAATTATAGGTATGAGAAGGTGCCAGTAATTTTGGTTGGTAATAAAGTGGACCTGGAGAGTGAGAGGGAAGTATCTTCAAATGAAGGCAGAGCTCTGGCTGAAGAATGGGGCTGTCCTTTTATGGAGACCTCGGCTAAAAGTAAAACAATGGTGGATGAGCTCTTTGCAGAAATCGTTAGACAAATGAACTATGCAGCTCAGCCAGACAAAGATGATCCATGCTGTTCTGCATGTAATATTCAATAGCATTAAAAATTACCTAACCTGGACTTAATCTGCAGAATTTTTGTAAAGTGGTAAAACTGTCTGCCTCATTTCCTGGTTTGTGGGTCACTTGGAATAAATCATAAGTGAAGTAACAACTTTAAATCAGAGCTGAGCATTGAAAGTCAATCGCTGTCTCTGAACATAATGGGGTTAAACAACTACAATTTCTCACCCAATACGCCCTTGTGCACCTACAATTTCATCATAGACAGTTGATCTACAGGGTGATCTCAGTGAACTATATGTATTTGGATTATGTCAGACAGCAGCAGCTATTTCATAAATTAGAAAATTCCTGGTGGTGAAAATTGAAATCGCTAGAGGGAAGACCTGGAAAGATTACTTGCAATTAGCGTATTCTGTACTGATAAACGCAAAAGGAGAGGAAAGCCTTTCAGTTTTGATATTCTGAATTTCAGGAGTTGTACTTTTGCTTGTGGCCAAATTTACACAAACAAGTATGCTGTTTTCATCTGAACTTCTGACAGTTTTAGAGACAGATATGATCTACAAGACCTATATAGTTCTTTTTTCCCAAAATTGATGCAATTTCTACACTTTATCCCATCTTGTGAACTAGAAAGCACTGCATCAGTACTTGAAAGAAGAGAGAAGATCTGAAAAAATAAAAGCTAGTGAAAAAACCCGATATGGCATTGGAATGTTTTAAATCTTCCACTTTGCTGCTCAAGAATGGAGGATCACTTCAGATTTTGGTCAGACAAAAAGCCAAACAAACCCTCTGTTTACAAAGCAGGAAACATCTTTATCACTTTACTGAACCAGGAGGAAGCAACTGTGATGAAAAAAATTGCTTAGCCTTACTAACAAGGAACACTTTAATAGATTAACTAGTACCATCTTGTAAGGAAAACAAAGCCATGTTGCATCCAGATGTTCCCTTTTGCAGAAACCTCATGGGGCAGTACGAACATCCTGCATTTTTAAGTTTGCTAAAGAAGATAATTTCTTTCTTGCCTTTAAGGGCTAATTTTTTTTTTTCGTGTGATCCCTAACTAACCTTTGGAAATCAAGTTTGCTATTTCATAGCTTTAATGTTGGCAACTTTGTTAATTGAATAACCATATGAAATCATTTTGGCTCACAGGAGGAATATAGGTTATGGTTATACTGTAGGTGAGAAAGGAAAAAGCTTTTGTGTAATTGCCTGACACTATTCAAAGATTGCCCTGATTATTAGGGTATCAAATAGTGGGAGCAAATATTTTGTTTTGCAAGGGTGCTCAAGCTCTGACATTCTAGTTTTCCTAGCAGTGAAGTATTTATCATTTGCATGACTAATGGCACAGAAATATCTATTCTGAAGTCTTACAATCAAGTATAGAAAAGTTTTCAATCAAAATGTTTAAGTTTTATATGTTGGAACGATTGTCTTGAGCTGGACCTTTATAGATAAAATTTGGTCATCAAAATGCAATATCACTGAGCCTGTGGTCTAAATACCACCATGCATTTTATTAGTTTCTCTTACTAGTGCAGTAACAGTGTAGTTCCTTGTGTGTAAATGAGTGAAAACAGGGGTGCATGTGTTGGGTGTGTGTATGTATCCCTTAGAAATGTTGTAATTGGAGTTTGGACAGATTTACCTCCATCAGCAGAACTGCTTTAAAAATGCTCTTAATCTTTGAAATGAAAAACGCAAGTATAAAACAGCTTCCCAAAATTTCTTTTTAATATAGTAACATTTTTAATCTTGTTCAGTGGGTGACAGCTAATGGAAATATTAGTGATGGAAAAGAACTGGCCACCACTGCCCTTAGACCTTGAAAAGCTTTTCGAGGACACAAGGATGTTAAGTCTGATAAATGTGCGGCCCTACTAGTCAGATTTTTCTAAATCCTTGTAATGTAGGTTTTTCCTACCAGCTAATTTCCACAAGTTTGGATGTTGGTGCACCTTTTTCACCTAATATTAACCATGTGTGTGTGCGTAAGCAAAATTTGAGACTTGAATCAATGGTATCTTCACTTCCTAAAATATTTAAATGGAGGAGGGGTCTAATGAAACTATACAATCTAATAATAAAATAGGCAGCTTGTCAATTTGAGACCTAGTGCCTGAGTGCTCAGAAACATTTTACCAATTTACAGTTTACCAGTTGATACCAATTTACAGTTTGGAGTGCATGTTGAGCAATATTATACACAAACTGCTAAGATCTTATATAAAAAATGGCTGTGCCACCAATAAAGTGGTATAAATAATATGTATGAAAGGCCTAAGTTGTAACATAAAACAGATGGGCTTTTAATTTAGGAAAAACTGCACAAGTAAAATTCTAAACAGAAAATTTTAGTAAAAAAGATACTTCTGAGACATGTTTTTCTTACCATTTTACATTTGTAATGACTAAGCAACACACATCAACACACAACATTCCGGGGTGTCGGGCGGGGGGAAATGTAAATGTTCTTCTCTTTATTGTATAATTCTAAGGAGGTAGTTGTGCACTATTTGTGTTTCCACTGATGTGAATATAGTGGAGCTTGAATCAATGACAGTTGCATTTGGCTAAGATATTTTTGAAAGCATAAGGATAGCAAGAGGGTAGTTAAATGAGCCACATTCAAGATAGGTGGCCACCTGGAGAAAGTCAGTGGTCTTGGGTCATCTCTTTCTTTGTACCCTGATCAGACTACCAATTATAGTATGTGAAAGTTTTTTATAACATGCCTTAAAATATTATGGTTTGATCCAAAGACCCATGTTTTCTTTAGCTGTTCTTGTAGAGTTTTGTACTTTTCTACAAAGACAGCATTTTTAAAGTTTTATTGGTTTGGGGGCGTTTTTTTTTTTTTTTTTTTTGGCTTTTTTAAACAGTGCAGCTTTTATTTTTTTTTTGGCTGTGATAATGGTAGTAACTGTTTTCTCCCATTTTTTAAAAGTAGGCAAAATAAATAAACCAGCATCAGATCAAAAGTATTTACACATGGGGTTTTTTATTAGAGCATCAAAAGCAGCTTTTGATGACTTTCTGTTCTGGTTTGGCCAACAAGTAACTAGCCTCTCTCTAACCCCAGTGCTACAGTTGCCATCACTTTTCTGTGGGAAAACTACTGGTATTTGCTTTCCTGTATAAAGAATATTGCCTAAAGATGTCAGCCATTTGGCTGGGGGTGGGTTGTGCATGTTTGGTTTTTCTTTTTACCAGTGTAGAATCAAAGTACTGCTTAGGCTTTAATGGTGAAACTCTGACAAAGCAAATGTTTGACAACAGCAGGAGGCTTTTATCTGCATTGTTGTGCATCAGGTCTCAAGAATGGTTGCAGGGGGTTTTGGAACCAGGCTTAACGGTATTGATTTGGGGTTTCCCAGAGGTGACTAAATATATTTCACAGTTAATTGTTGAGCTCTAATACAACTGGCAACCTATAGATAGGGCAACAATTTATTGTTTTGTAACAATGTCAGTTGTTAAACCTTGATGTTTCAAATAAAACAAGAATTGTACATAGAACTCAATGCAAACTTAGCAGTTGTATTTGGAGTTAAATTATTTTAACAAATAAATTTATTTAATGAAACCTGCCTTGGATTTCCTTGTATCATCAAGTTTGGTTTTATCAAATAGCTCACCCAAAGCTAATTAGAACTACCTACTTGTAAACAGCAGTAAACAGACCTATTTAGAGTTCAGGAGAGGTTCTCCTGTCGAAATATTCTGTTGATATAAATTGAATGGATGCAAGCAAATACTATTGTTTTCATTTTTACATATGCACATTTACTGTAGCCTCACACGTACTGCTACTGGATAAAATATGCTCCAGGAAAAAGGCCAGTGGATTGGAAGTTTATTAAGGTACATATCTAATTCTGAAAGGTTGAATAAAGATTGCTGTAAAGTGTACTAAAATGATGTAATGAGCTGAACTTGGTCAACCATGAAGATGTAATATCCAATAATGAAGTTACTTTTATGGTTTTAAAATTTCAATGGATTAACAAGGATTGATCATCACGTCAACTGTTCTATTGGTGGCTGGGCTTTTATTTTGTTTTTTTAGTCTTGCATTGCTCTACAAAATACATCGTGTTAGCAAGAATTTCATTATACATCTCTGCAATGATAGCAATATTTGAACAGTCACGATGCTAATGTTAACAGGATTGTTCTAGATGATGTTGATTAGCAGTTACATCTTGGTGTTACTGACATGACTATAATGTATTATTGTGTTTTGAACATGATTGGTACTGGGGGCTGTGTGTTTTTTGTTTACAGGTCATGTGGGTTTTAAGGTGCCAAAAGTTGGAGGCTGATGCTCTGTAAGAACTCCTTATTCTGTGGACAACACTGTGAAGAGTGACAAATTATGTTAATTTACACAGCCTTCAGCTGCTCTAGTCACTGATAACTGGCCCATTCATTCTGTAAACCAATTTCCAGTGTATCTTTGGCTAAAACTGGACAACCCCTGGCAACATTCCATTAATTTAGTAGAATTCTTGGGTGGGAGGGAAGTTGTATAAGAGAATAGCCACATGGGGTTACTGACATTTATTGCACTGTTTTGAATAGCTAAAAAGTACAACATGCTATAGCACGGTGGGGTTTTTTTTGTTTTTTGGGGTTTTTTTGTGGAATGCGGGAACAATACTGGAATGTGGGAACACTTGCTTAGATCGTGATTGAATTTTTTTCCTTGTTTCCTTTTTTTTAAATACTTACAGCTGCAATGTTCTGCTGGTTCCTTCTAGGAAAACTTTACACTGTTTGTTTTTCAATTTTAGAAAAATCTGTCACGGTTTTGGTATCCAGAGATATTCACTGGATAAGCAGTTTGCTTCCATCACTTAGGTCATGTAGTGACTGCTTGTTCATCTTCAGAGTGCTGAACTATTCTAAAAATGGCCCATAGGAATATCTCTCTTATTCTTTAGGTGCTGTGCTGCTTTGTGTCCTCTCTGTTGTAAGATCAGTCCCTTTCTGACTACATGTAAAGGAGAAATTCTCAGGGTACTAACAGGGCTTTGTGGGCTGCGTGGCTCACAATGACACCCTAGAACATAGTAATACCTTGTCATCCCTCTCTCCAACTTCTTTGAGTCTGTTTTAATAAACATACTATTTAAGTTTCTCATGAGAGACGTCATTGTATTATGCACCCAAAGCATCAGCCAGTCTCTGTTCTGGGAGGAAATGAATTTGCAGATATTTTGCGCTGTTGGGCTCTCTAGCCCCCGTTGATCATGCTGAAGTCATGTGACGCCTTATGTTGTCAACAATCTAGATTTTGAGCCTCATTGCTCCTCAGTTGAGTTTCTCCTTTGGTTCTGCATGCATTTGGTGCCATAGTTGTTTTTCTTCTCTTCCAGGAATTGAGGAATGAAGACACCACTGGCAGCTTCAAGAAGTGCCAGGATTGTAGTCTTATTTTCTTTTTGTTTCATCTCGGTTTTCATCAGTATGGTCTGAATATCTTTCAAGTATAGTTTACTCTGAAAAGTGGCTACATAATTATTGTATTCAATAAACCTGATGCCTGTCTATTCAGAATTATACCTGTATGTGTTTTGCTTGGTTTTTACTGCTCTTAGTCCTGGAGAACCAACATAGCTCAGAAATAGGCGCTGGTTTCTATTCTGGCTTAATGTTGCAAACCTGGGTGAGACAGAACCCAGCTTGGCAATGAGTTGCTAAGACATGTTTGTGAATATGGCAGTTATGAAAAAATATTCTTTACTTGTAAACTGAGCATATTGTGATACCGAAATAGGTGATACAGTGAACCCTAATCCCACTTTGACAAAGCAGACCTCTTAAGCTGAGACCTCCTTGCTTTGTCTTAAAACTGAACTAAAGAATTAGATTAGTTCTCATAGTCTGCCCCAGCTGTTGTGTTGGTGAAAGTGAAGAACATAGAGCAAACCCTAAAGCACTGGGTGCACACCCATGTGGCACCCTGCAAGACCCGTCTGTGCTGAGCACAGACTCTTCATTGAATAAGGAATGACTTCTGAAGTGCCATGTTTGGCCAGCAGCAGAAAGGGATCAGGTGTTGCCAAAATTAGTGATGAGCAAGAGAAGGGGGGGCTGAGCTCTTGTAAAAAAGAATCACAGCTTTCATTCATTCATTTATACACACACACACACACACACACACACACACACTTGTCTCCTAGTGTGTACAGATATGAAAATGTAAACTATTTGCAAAGCTAGAAAGGGAGATTCAGCTGGGCTCCATTTCTGCAGCAAGTAAAGGGAACCTGAAGGTGCTTCCCTCTTGCCTTCCCCTGTATTCTCGTTATGTGAAATAAAAATCATTTTGCTCAACCTTCTCACAGTTCTTAAGCTGGCTGTGTGTATTGATGTTACCCATGGATGGAAGTCAAATTCTGTAATCCCCCTGCACACACACCCTTAAAAAAATCCACATGCTAAGGTTGGCTTTATTTATTACCATTTTAACCCTCTCCAAGGGTACCAACTATAGCCACAACTATGGTGACTATTGCACGGAGAGTTGTCTTCTTGCATTTCCTCACCAGTGTGCACATGGGGCGCACTATATACTCTTCTAGAGTTAGCTGCTTCAGCAGCCCATGAGCTATGGCCAAAATGCTGTTGCACTGAAAGAGAATACTATAGCCACTGCGGTCTGCCCCTCTTTCTGCTTATGTGTGCCTGCCCAGCCACTGAGTCAGAAAAGTTGGTGTTGGAAGAAAGTATGGAGCTCTATTACCTATGTACCAGTCTGGGCAGACAGCAACTCCACCTATCACACCAGCTAAGGGGAGGGATACCTGCAGATCTCAGTAACCAAAGTGGGCCTATCCACAAACAGCCCACCATCAGAAAGGACCCCTTTTTTATTTTGTTTTATTTTTTGCTTGACCAGCTGTTCCACAGCTGGAGACTGCAGGATGACTCTCCCGCCATCACTGATACCAGCAAAATTTGCAAGATGACCTGCCTGTCCCTGCTCCTGCTGTGAGGAACAGCTACAAGGCAGGAGAGTCACTTGAGCCTGTGTGATGCTCTTGGAAGTGGGAAGCTCTTGGTCCATGGAGAAGTGCTGGGCTGAGGGAAGGGGGGAGCTGTGGATTTTGTGGAAAAGTGAGAACATGGAACTAAAGTCTATAACTTGTCATATTGTTTATATTATAATTGCCTTGCAAATTATGTAAATAATTCACTAAGGTCCTTTCCAATATTATACGTGGTGACTTTCAGTTATAAAACCATCATTGTTTTAGGAGCGTCTAACTTTGGCCAACTTTAACTGGGCTGAAATTCTCCATGGTGGGTGTCTGGTCAGCTGGTGTCTCTTTTTTTTTTAGTTTAATCTAAAATGGTTAATCTGTTTGTCAAAATGTGGTAAGGAAAAAATATATTATTTAACATGGGTAAAACTCTTATGACCATTTTGTTGAGAACCTCTAGCAGTTTCATGCTTTGGAGCAGGGACTTGAAATTTGAGGCTAGCCTGTGTATCAGGGATTGGCTCTTACCATCTCCATCAAATTCAGCTAAGGTACAAATCTTTGAAAAATCTCTGATTGCACATGCTTAGTAGAAACTTGCTAGATTAGCAGCTACATTCTTCCGATCTGCAGGAAAGGACCTAGGGGTTACAGTGGATGAGAAGTTGGATATGAGTCAGCAGTGTGCCCTTGCTGCCAAGAAGGCCAATGGCATTTTGGGATGTATACATAGGGGCATTGCCAGCAGATCAAGGGACGTGATCATTTCCCTCTATTTGACATTGGTGAGGACTCATCTGGAGTACTGTGTCCAGTTTTGGGCCCCCCACTACAAGAAGGATGTGGAAAATTGGAAAGAGTCCAGCAGAGGGCAACAAAAATGATTAGGGGACTGGAACACTTGACTTATGAGGAGAGGCTGAGGGAACTGGGGATGTTTAGTCTGTGGAAGAGAAGAATGAGGGGGATTTGATAGCTGCTTTCAACTACCTGAAAGGGGGTTCCAAAGAAGATGGATCTAGACTGTTCTCAGTGGTAGCAGATGACAGAACAAGGAGTAATGGTCTCAAGTTGCAGTGGAGGAGATTTAGGTTGGCTATTAGGAAAAACTTTTTCACGACGAGGGTGGTGAAACACTGGAATGCGTTACCTAGGGAGGTGGTGGAATCTCCTTCCCTAGAAGTTTTTAAGGTCAGGCTTGACAAAGCCCTGTCTGGGATGATTTAGTCGGGGATCGGTCCTGCTCTGGGCAGGGGGTTGGACTAGATGACCTCTTGAGGTCCCTTCCAACCCTGATATTCTATGATTCTATGATCCTGTCTGCACCAAGCATGCTCCAGTCCCCTCTCAGCTCCTATGTGCCAATTGGACTGCACATGTGTCACCCCCAGAGCAACTGACACTCCGTCAAGGGACTTCAGCAGCTGAACAGGACTTTTCCCTGCAATTGCTTCTCCTGGGGGCTGCTGTAGCAGTGGTCGCCACAGTTGAGAGTTGGGAGACTCCTGTGTGCTCAATACACCTGCTGTTGGCATCCAGACTGCATGGAGGAAAAGGAGGCAGCTGTCTGAGTTGAAGGCAGAGGGTGGGAGGCACATTAGTAGGACTGAAGGGACAAGGGCAACAACAGTGGGGAGAAAAAGATGGGGGAGATTAGGGGAGAGGGAGGGATGGAAGCAGAGATAGGTGAGCTGGGGTGGGGGAAAATTTGTGGGACAATAGGAGGGAAGGGACAGGAGCTGGGGATGGGAGACATGAGAGCAAAGTGAGTCAGGGACAGGCTGAGGTCATAGGGGCAGGAGGATATATAACCACTAGAAACCCTGCCCTACAGAACCTGGATCTGAACCCAAGAATCCTGAGTAAATGTATTCCTTTGCTGTCTAGGAAATAGTGAAACCCACTGAGAGTGTCTCTCCATACACCTTTTGTGGCAGGTCTATGTAGAAGATCGCCTTCTACAACTTCCAGTTCATTCTTTAGCTCAAATGAGAGAAGCCTACACTATGGATCTAAAGATCCCATCTGTGCTGATGACCCACTTGGGGGTGAATGGTTCCACAGGATGTAATGTGTTTTTTGAATTTTAAAGTTTTAAAAAAACTTAAGAAATTAAAGTTGCCTGTGCAACCTTAATTCAGCCCCCTTGTGCTGATGGATTATGATAGTCTCTAATCACATACTGCTCTTGGAGTGCTTGCTCGTGTCCATTGCATGCTACGTGTTTGCGTGCTGTGTGCACAGTTGCCAGAGATTTTTCCTTCAGTGTTATTCGTAGGACCAATTCTAGCACCCCCTGGAGCCACGTGCATATGCGCCTGGAAAAGGGGCGCCGCTGCACCCTCTCTGTTCCTTCATGCTACCCGTGACTTGCTTGGAACGATCCTTCTTGCTCTTGAAAGGCTTCTTTCCCAGTGGTTTGGACTTTCGTGGTATATTGTATAGTTATTTTAGTTAGTGTCTCTTGTTCTTAGTGTTAGTGTATAGAGTAGTGTGAATAGTTGTCCATGTCATTGGGGGACTTTTGCTCCAGAGATGGCATGCCCCAGTCCCTGGACATCAAGTCATGTCCCTCCTGCGGCAAGCCCATGCCAGTGAGTGACCCACTCTCCAACTGTCTAAAGTGCCCCTCCTCCAGTGCAGGCCTCTTCCTCGTCATCCTCGGACAAGGCGGTCTCAGGCTTTAGTAACCCACTTCTGTGAGATGACATGAGGGCCCATCAAGAGCTCCTGAAATAGATCACAGCAAACTTGGGGCTGGAAGCTGAGGAACTGAAGGAGTCTACGCACAGCTTAATTGATATCCTGGCTGCAGCTGCTCCCTTCAGAATGGCCCTGCCAGTTAATGAGGTGGAGATGGGACCTGTCGGGGGCTATGGCAAACCCCTTCGTCTCTGCCCCCTACTGCAAAAAGGGTGGAGAAGTACTACTATGTACCAGCCAGTGGGTTTGAGTACCTGTGCTTGCATCCCTCCCCCTCCCCCCCCCCCCGAGTCCCTGGTGCTGTTGGCTGCAAATGAGCAGGACAGGTGGGCAGTCAAGCGCTACCCCTGGAAAATAAAGCGGCTAAGAGACTGGACATGTTTGGATGCAAGGTTTATTCGATGAGTAGCCTCCAGTTACATATCTCTAACCACCTGGCTCGTCTGGGGAAGTATGATTTTTAAGATGTGGGACTTGATGGCTAAATTTAAGGACTCCCTGCCACCGGAGACAAGGCGGGAGTTCACAGCAATTCTAGAGGAAAGCAAGACAGTGGCTAGGACCTTCCTCCAGGTAGCTCTGGATGCGGCCAAATCAGCAGCCAGGGCTATGGCATCAGCAGTTTCATCAGCAATGTATGGAGTTGACTTAATCCCTCAAAATAGAGTTTAAATGGTTCACAGTGCAGATCCTTTGCATAGGGATGATTTTCTCTATTAATGACAAACTTTACTATCAAATAAGCTGCTTATACAACCCCCTCTGACTGAAATTTTCCTTTCTTTCAAAAAATTAGGGGTACCAGTCTGAGATCCAAGAATTCCTGGTTCAGACTCCACCTTGAATGGATTCTGACAACTCCACAAAATAATGAAACATTAATTTCACTTATGTTTCCTGTAAACGTCTGTAAATGTGTGTAAGTGAAACTTTGGAAAGCATAGATCCTGAAAAAAACAGATGGCTACGGCTCACTGTGCGTTTGAGCCAGCATCAGCTTTATATTCAGCCTTTCTTGGGTCTTGTCTACACAGTGCCACATCTGGACTTTCAGAGTGTGAATTGTAGAGGCCTTTAAAGTGTTGTGCTCTAACTGCCCATGTAGACCCTGCTGGAGCTAATTAAAAGGTACCTAGTTCATGTTAACATAGCCCTGTTTAAAAGGGGAGTGAATATATCTGTTTCTTCTTCTCTGCTCCCCACATTCAAATCTCGTTAGCTTTATGTATTCTCTCTACCTTCTCCTTCTGGTCAGGAGTAAGAAGAAGGCTGGGTAGCCAACCTTCTTCCTAAAATGGGTCAGTAAATGGAGAATATTGATCCCAAGCTCCATATTAAATATGTTTATTAAAAAAAGCTAACCTGAAATAAACCATTGTTAAACTGAATTTAGTGTGTCTACACACAAACTTGCACCAATTTAACTAAGCCAGTTTAAAAAACACACCTGTTAGTTAAACTGGTGCAAGTCTCTGTGTAAACAAGATCTTAGGCCTCTATTTTGAAGTCTGTTCTGCACAGGCAGACCCCTATGCCTGTTGAAGTTTTGCTTTTTACAATAGTCTAGCATTAAAAAAGCATTGAAATCAGAGGGCTCTGCCTGGGGGCAGTGCCTGCCTGTACAAAACAAACTACAGGATTAGGTTCTTAATTTGTAATTTTAATCAGTTACACAAGCAAAATATAGTCCTTGAATAACTTAATTAGAACTTGATTTAGCTCCCAAAATACCTTATTTTGAGAACTCCTTACTTATACATTTAATATCAGAGGTGACATCCGTTAAAAGTCGCTATTAAGATCTGCAAATAGAAGTACACACACACATTAGCAACATTTCCCTTGAAAAGGGTTTCACTAGGGGAAGAAGGATCACATCTGTTACATTTTGCGGGTACTGAACCAATATGACAAGTGCCTTAAGTGGCCCTTGCTAAAACACAACACTCAAACAATTTGCCACTCACCAAGTTTGAATGTTCTCATTAAACCTTTTTTCGGTTTTTGGAAATACCATCTGACTGAGCTTTGGTTTTATAACTCTTGCTGTTACACTGAAACAATGTTTCATTTTTGAAGCCATGTGCACTTTTGCCTTGTCTACACTGGGGATTTGCCTTAATTACAGCCATCAATGGCCAGTCACTAGGATAGCTATATGTATCAGGAAAGCTTACTCCTCTTTTAAATAGAAGTAATCTGCACCAGTGCAAATAGTGACCTTGCATGTCTGCACTGGGTGTTTTGAACCAGTAAAGCTACGTCTACTAGAGCTGCAACAGGAGCAAATCCCCAACATAAACATAAACAAGGCCTATGCAGATAAAGACAGAATACTAGTTAGAAAAAAAAAAAGTTCAGGCAAGGAAAACTCAAAGAACCAACATCAAAATTATGAGATCAGAGTTTAAAACAAAAAAAGCAAACCCAAGATATTAAACTCAATGAATAGTTTGAATTGACTTAAACAGGGCATAAAGGGTGATAGTAAAATGCAAAACTCTACTTTTTATTTGGAGAAGTGACACACAAAGGTGTATTTTTAACAGTAGGAGAGGAATTTGTCTGAAGAAATGATATATGTACCATACTGCAATGTATATTATATTAGCAAGATACTGTGTAAAGGGTTTACCATAAGTTAAAAGAATTATTTGATCATGTAACAGAAATTGCAGTGCAGGATCTTGTGAAAACAGGCCAGGTAAGGTTTATATAATAGACAGAAACAATATAAAATCTAGAACACTCACTGTGGGAGATTTTAGTGCATCTAATGCTGATTAAAGTAACTACTTCCTGTAATTTCAGAGTGTAGTGCCAGATGTTTTTTCTGTAGTTAACTGAGTAACTAATACGACTAGAGAGTTTTATGGAACGCTTACAAAATGAAACCAATCAGAATCCTAGGGGAACAAACACTGGGAGACTTCTTTGATCTAGTTTCAGAGTAACAGCCGTGTTAGTCTGTATTCGCAAAAAGAAAAGGAGTACTTGTGGCACCTTAGAGACTAACCAATTTATTAGAGCATAAGCTTTCGTGAGCTACAGCTCACTTCCTCAGATGCATATCGTGGAAACTGCAGCAGGCTTTATATTGAAGAGTGGTCAGTTTGGATGAGCTATTACCAGCAGGAGAGTGAGTTTGTGTGTGTATGGGGGTCTACACACACAAACTCACTCTCCTGCTGGTAATAGCTCATCCAAACTGACCACTCTTCAATATAAAGCCTGCTGCAGTTTCCACGATATGCATCTGAGGAAGTGAGCTGTAGCTCACGAAAGCTTATGCTCTAATAAATTGGTTAGTCTCTAAGGTGCCACAAGTACTCCTTTTCTTTCTTTGATCTAGTGATTGCCGTGTGATTGTTCCAGTGCTCTGCTGGGGGACTGTGCGACACATGGCAAACAAAGGCTTTTGAAGGCATGTATAAAAGTCAGTAGGAATAAAATACCTTGGAAACGTCTACTGGATATTATTGAAAGTTAGTAGCAGATCCATAATTAAGGTTGAAACCATCTTCATGTTAAAAGCCTGATTTTTTTCCAAACCTCTCCCCTCCCACAACACAAGTGGTCCAAAAAGAAGCCACTCTTCCCGGAAGTGCGAAGCACTCACCTTTTTGAATATCCGGTGACAAATTCAGGACACCTGAATTGAGCACCTCAAATTGCTCGTCACTAGGGCTGTTGATTAATCGTAATTAACTCGTGCGATTAACTCAAAAAAATTAATTGTGATTAATCACCGTTTCTATCGCACTGTTAAGCAATAGAATACCAAGTGAAATATATTCAATATTTTTGGATGTTTTTTCTACATTTTCAAATATATTGATTTCAATTACAACACGGAATACAAAGTGCTCACTTTATATTATTTTTTATTACGAATATTTGCACTCTAAAAATGGTAAACAAAAGTAGTATTTTTCAATTCACCTCACACAAGTACTGTAGTGCAATCTTTTTATTGTGAAAGTGCAATTTCTAAATGTAGATTTTTTTTACATAACTGCACTTTTGTTACATAATTGCACTCGAAAGCAAAACAATGTAAAACTTTAGAGCCTACGAGTCCACTCAGTCCTACTTCTTGTTCAGCCAATCGTGAAGACAAACAAGTTTGTTTACATTTACATTTACGGGACATAATGCCGCCTGCTTCTTATTGACAGTGTCACCTGAAATTGAGAACAGGCGTTCGCATGGCACTTTCATAGCCGGCATTGCAAGGTATTTACATGCCAGATATGCTAAACATCCATATGCCCCTTTATGCTTCTGCCACCATTCCAGAGGACATGCTTCCATGCTGATGACGCTCATTAAAAAAATGTGTTAATTAAATTTGTGACTGAACTCCTTGGGGGAGAATTGTATGTCTCCTGCTCTGTGTGTTACCTGCATTCTGCCATATATTTCATGTTATAGCAGTCTCGGATGATGACCCTGCACATGTTGTTCAATTTAAGAACACTTTCAGTGCAGATTTGACCAAAAGCAATGAAGGTAACCATGTAAGATTTCTAAAGATGGTTACAGCACTCAACCCAAAGTCTAAGAATCTGAAGTGCCTTCCAAAATCTGAGCAGGATGAGGTGTCGAGCATGCTTTCAGAAGTCTTAAAAGCGCTACATTCCGGTGTGGAAACTACAGACCTGAACCACCAAAAAAAGAAAATCAACTTTCTGATGGTGGCATCTGACTCGGGTGATGTAAATGAACATGCGTTGGTCCGCACTGTTTTGGATCATTATCAAGCAGAAACCGTCATCCACATGGATGCATGTCCACTGGAATGGTGGTTGAAGCATAAAAGGACATATGAATCTTTACGTCATTTGGCACATTAATACCTTGTGACACTGGCTACAACAGTGCCATGCAAATGCCTGTTCTCACTTTCAGGAAGTAGGACTGAGTGGATTTGTAGAATCTAAAGTTTTACATTGTTTTGCTTTTGAGTGCAGGTTTTTTTACATAATTCTACATTTGTAAATTCAACTTTCATGATAGAGATTGCACTACAGTACTTGCATTGGGGGAATTGAAGAATAATATTTCTTTTGTTTTTTACAGTGCAAATATTTGTAATATATAAAGTGAGCACTGTACATTTTGTGTTCTGTGTTGTAATTGAAATCAATATATTTGAAAATGTAGAAAACATCCAAAAAAGTAAATAAATGGTATTTTATTATTTTAACAGCACGATTAATCACAATTAATTTTTTTAATTGCTTGACAGCCCTCCTAGTCATGTAAAGCCTTTTCTGCTAAGAGCAGAGTGGGGTGAATGATTGGAGTTAGGCGGGAGGGAGTTTGGCAGCCAAACCAAAAGATCTGAAAATTTCATTTCAGGTTGACAAGCTTTTGGTATTTCTCACTGAAACAAAAAACTGAAAAAATTCATTTTTGGGTGGAACAAAATGTTTTGTTCCACTCAAACTGAAATATTTCATTTCATTTTCATGTGGGTTTTTTAACCTTTTTTGATTTTTAGTTAAATCCAGCTACATTTTTAAATGAAAAGTTGACACCTTTTTTTCTTGAAAATGTCCAAAGCCACACTTCAAATCTTTTGGAGTTTCTTTTCCCATTTTTTTTTTTTAAAGGCAAAACTATTTGTCTGCAAATTTGGCTATGTTGGCTGACCCAAAACTGCATTTTTTGTTTTTTATTTGGTGAATAAACTATTCACTGAAAATTTTTTACCCGGTTCTAGTTAGGAGGACTCTGGGGCATCTTTCTAATCCTCTTATGCTCAAACACCCTTTAAGGGAATGCCTTCCCCCAAGACACTCAATAGAATTGGTCACGGACCTTTGTAAGCAGACTATGTCATAACAGCCCATGGATAACAAGGCATTGAAGGAAAGTAAACTGGAAAAAAATACTTTAAAGCCTACTGTTGCTACTACACTGCATTAATATAATGCTTTGAGGCAAAAATCTCCAAACACTTGATAAAAGTGGGTAAATATTGTTTTCCCCCTTTTACAGATGTGGAAACTGAGTCACAGAAAGGTGGTTATTTCCCCAAAGTTGTATACAAACTTAGTTGCAAAATGGAGAACCAAATCTAGGTCTCCTGACTCCTATCACTCTCCTCTAACCACCAGACTGCTATCGCCCTATTTCAATAACAAAAAATGAGGAAAGCTTTCCTTAAATCTTAGAAACCAAAGAAATGTGAAAAACCAATGTCCTGTCCAGTGGTTCTAAGATCAATTAAGATGTGGGAAAAATAAGCGCCAATGGAGACGATAAGAAAGAATGTTATAAACCACTTTTGTACTTGTTTGTTATAATGACTTGTGGCCTAAACTATTTTTTCTTGTTTATAAATTTTTATGAACTAAAAAGTAACTTTCATAAATCTTGTACTTAAAAACAAAGGGTCTAGAGCAGCACAGAAATTCTACGCCAATTAATTTGTTGTTCTTTGTGGAGAAAGATGCAGAAAGTATTTTAAATGGCCAAATGGGGAATCTCTGGGAAAGTTTGAGTAGAGCCAGCTACTATGGTTCATAGAATCATAGAATCATAGAATATCAGGGTGGGAAGGGACCTCAGGAGGTCATCTAGTCCAACCCCCTGCTCAAAGCAGGACTAATCCCCAAACTCAAACTCACAGAAAACGAGAAGGTCAGGCTTAATAAATTTGCAAGAATTATTCAAGAAAAGTGCTATTGTGAGAGGCAAAGGGAATGTTGTGGAAATAATCCACGTGTTAAATGGTACTCTTCTCGCAATGGTAATGAATCAAGTAACAATGCTGCTTGTGGGAGAAGGCCCTGATTTTTTTTTTTTTCTGGTTGGTAAACTATGAAGTAAAGAAGCAAGCAGGGAACAAGGTTCTCTTTTTCTGTATATTCATTTTACCATTTTTGGATTTATGAGATCTGAACAGTGAAAGGGGGGTGGGGTGGGGAGGGGGAATTCAAAAATGAGCCATCGCTTTCTGACTGCAACAGTTGAGGTTATAAACACATAGGGAAGGTATCCAGCCTGACAAGTATAGTGAACAAATGGAAAGAGAACCAACTAGGCTCTTTACAGATTTTTGTCCACAGGGGCACATCCTCTTCAGGCCATTAAAAAGTTACACTATAAGTACAAGGCACTCTGAGCTCAACAGTACAGAGAATACCATGAATGCTGTAGGGCTGAGAGCTATAAATTAATGTAAAATCTAGAAGAAACTTGCAGGAGAGACAGGTCTGTAATTACTTTATTGATAGAGAAATTTCGATGGAAGGCTTACAGCATAGACCAGCCAGTTTGTGAGCTTGCCCTGCAGAAACACCACCACCACCACCAAAAAAATCAAATAAACAGAAATACAACCCCCAAACCACACACTGAAGATAAAAAGTGAGGAAATAATCTAAATCCTGATTCACACTATCCAAATTGCCTGATTCTTGAGAGTTTTCATGAGTGGTTCTTGAGAACTGTTTCAAGTGTATAGCTTTACTGATGTGCATGGATAGGTAAGTGCTGCTTACAGTTGCTCAAAATTGTTTTCAAAAAGCTTTTCTGTGCTGAGGCCAGCTGACACTTGCTAGTGAAATCATCTTAATTGAAATGGACCCAGTTTTCAAAATAATTTCAGGATTGGATGTCTTTGGTCAGGAGCTACAGGTTTAATTAGAAAGCCAGAGTTTCCAGTACTGCATTATTAAGGCTTTGCTCTCATCAGAACTTTCTGTGCAGGTTCTTGAAATGGCATACTTTTCTTAAGGTGGTTGTTCTCCATCCACTCTTTGAAGGAATCCATTTAATATAAATGAAGAAACAGCTGGCTGTGAAAAGAGAAATAATTTCAGAAAACTTCTCATGCTTTCAACACACAAAAAAAGTTGTGGGTCACATACAGGGCTTTGTCATGGATAAAGGGACATTTATATTTATTGCAACTTTCTCAAAAGGGCTCTCTTGGGACTTTCCAAAAGTTAAGATTAGCTTTGAGGAATCCTCAGCCAGAATAACTTCCTTCCAATAGTTTTGATCAGAGTTAGATTTTCCCACACTTTTGTGAACAGTTAAACTGGAAATGCTGGCCATGAAAATATATTTCTAGCTTGGATAAATTGCATAAATTGCAATTCTACAACTTGTAGATGTTTATTTTAGTGTGAGTCTCACAAAAGGAGCAGAATTAATTGGTACTGGAGACTGACATCTGTTTAGCGATAGAATGGGCATAACAAAATAAAGCTCTGGTCGTGCAAGCTACCTTCCATTGTATGGCCTATTTGCTTCAATCTTAACTTGAAGGGACCAATTTCTCCCTCCTATGAATGAAAGAACAATGAGTCATGCTTCTGCAATCCTTGTCTCCTCTACTGAAACTTAAAAGGGGAATTCAGCTTCCCACGCCAGCATGCACTTTGCTTGCTCATTTTGCATTGTACATACATGCATGTTGTATTTAAGGGAATCATCGCTCCTCAAATTATCAGTTTACTGTAACTGTTTGAATTAAAGGCTGTGTTTGGTAAGGATAATACTTGTGTTTTCACGTTGAGAGTGTTATTTGGTCAGTTTGCATCACATTTGAGTACATCTCTCTTTTTCATAGAATCATAGAAACGTAGGGCAGGAAGGAGCCTCAAAAGGTCAAGTTCAGCCCCCTGCACTGGGTAGGACCAAGTAAACCTAGACCACCCCTAGCAGCTGTTTGTCCAACCTGCTCTTAAAAACCTCCAATTACTAGGAATCCGCAACCTCTCTTGGAAGCCTATTCCAGAGCTTAACTACCCTTATAGTTAGCAAGGTTTTCCTAATAGCTAACCTAGATATCCCTTGCTGCAGATTAAGCCCATTACTTCTTGTTCTACCTTCAGTGGACATGGAGAACAATCGATCCCCATTGTCTTTATAACAAACCTTAACATTCTGCAAATATGTTATCAAGTTTCCCCCTCAGTTGTTTTTTCTGAAGACTAAATGTGCCCAGGTTTTTTTTTTTAGCCTTTCTTCATAGGTCAGGTTTTCTAAACCTTTTATCATTTTTGTGCTCTCCTCTGGACTCTCTCCAATGTATTTACGTCTTTCCTCAAATGTGGCACCCAAACAGTGGTGAGCAGAATGGGACAGTTATCTCCTGTGTCTTACATATGACGCTCCTGTTAATACAACTCAGCATGATGTTAGCCTTTTTTGTAATTACATCTTATTGTTGACTGGTATTCAGTTTGTGATTCACTATAACTCCCAAATCCTTTGAAGCAGTATTGCCACCTAACCAAGTTGTAGTTGTGCATTGAATATTTTCATTCCTAAGAGTAGTACTTTACATTTATTTTTATTGAATTTCATCTTGTTGAATTCAGACCAACTTTCCAATTCTGAAGGTCATTTTGAATTCTAATCCTGTCCTCCAAAGTGCTTGTAACTCCTCCCAGCTTGGTGTCAGGTGCACATTTTATAATCATGCTCTCCACTCCATTTCCAAGTCATTTAATAAAAATATTGAATGGTATCACACCCAAGACTGACCCCTGCAGGACCTCACTAGATATACCCTCCTGGTTTAACAGTAAACTACTCTGAGTACTGTCTTTCAACCAGTTGTGCACCCACCTTATACTAATTTCATCTAGATCACATTTCCCTAGTTTGTTTATGAGAATATCATGTGAGACTATCAAAAGCCTTACTAAAATCAAGATACATCACAACTGCTGTTTCTCTTCTATCCACTAGGCCAGTAACACTGTCAAAGAAGGAAATTAGGTTGGTTTGGCATTGTTTGTTTGTTTTTTGACAAATCCTTGCTGGCTATTCCTTATAATCCTATTATCCTCTAGGTGCTTACAAATTGAGTCTTTAATAATTTGTTCTTGTATCTTTCCAGGCACTGAAATTAGGCTGACTGGTCTATAATTCCCCCTATCCTCTTTGTTTCCCTTTTTAAAGATGGGTACTATGTTTCACATCTCCAGTCCTCCTCCAAACCTCACCCATCCTTCATGATTTCTCAGATATTTAGTAATTGTTCCAAGATTGTTTCAGTTAGTTCTTTAAGAACCCTAGGATGAATTTTGTCAGGCCCTGCCTACTTGAATTTATCTAACTTGTCTAAATATTTTTTAACCTGTCATTTCCCTATTTTAGCTTGCATTCCTTTCACCTTGTTGTTAATATTAATTGTATTGACCATCTGGTCACTATCAGTCTTTCTTGTGAAGACTGAAGCAAAATAGGCATTAAAACCTCAGACAACTTGATATCATCAGTTATTAGCTTTCCTTCTCCACTACAGAAAGTGTAGACCTACACTTTCCTTCATCTTTCTCTTGCTCCTAGTGTATTCAAAGAACATTCCTATATTGCCTTTCATGTCTCTTGCGAGGTATAACTCATTTTGTGCCTTAGCCTTTCTGATTTTTTTGCTACATGCTTGTGCTATTTGTGCTTTGTACTTGTCCTTTGCAATTCATTCATGTTTCCACTTTTTGTAGGATTCCTTTCTGATTTCTCAGGTCACTAAGGTCTCTGTCTTCCCTTTAAGTGAAGAGAGATCTTAACTATTTTTAGGTGAGAGATTATACATCATCGCCTCCTATAAAATGGGCAGAGCCAAGGCACTGGTGGACAGAAACTGGGAGCAGGCAGAAACTAGACTCTAGACATAAGTATCTGGCTATATGCTCAGCTGTGCTACAGTCAATAGAGAATTCCTGAAAATGGGTTCTTATATTGTCCACATCACCATAGCATCTGAGTGCCTTCTAGTAGTGCATTGAGTGATCTAAGTAACATCTGTTACATGGAGTATGCTAAGGAGTCATGAACACAATTGAGCAAACACATGTAAAATTACTACCACCTATTAATAGATAACTGTTGCGTTATTTGCCCAAGCTGTAGTTGTGGTCAACAACAGTAATATTCTGAAAGTGTGAATGAATGCAAGTACCCGAGATGCATGCCTTATTTTTCATACTACAGAAACCTGTTTGGTGAGAAATCTGATTCCTTCCAAAAAACCCTGGGGAATTGGACTAAATGATCTGTTATGGCCTCTTTGTCTCCAACAATTCTATGACTTTGTCAGCACAACAACAAAAACCCACCAGGCAAAAAATCTAGTTAGCACTGTCAAATAACCATCTGAGACACATGGTAGGTGAGGTAATATCTTTTATTGCAGCATCTTCTGTTGGTGCAAGAGAGAAGCTTTCTAGATCCTCAGAGCTCTTCTCTCTCATATCCTGAGGCCACCATGGATATAACAACACTGCAATCAATCAATCAAATGTCTGCAGCAGGCAAAAGATAATTCTGATTATCAACTAAAACAGGCAGGAGAGACGCTGAAAACAAAGTAGGAAAATGTTGATAAATTTTATTATAGCTAAAAGTTAACAATGGAGTGAGTAGTTATTTTGAACTGGGATCAGTGATTAGTATGCTCATTAATGATCTGAGAAGGGGAAAAACAACATGGTGACAAAACCTGCTGCTAACACTGTCTATTTTGTCAATACTGGGGAAGATTGTGAGTAGCAGATACTTATAAAGGTTACTGCATGGTAAATTAATTATAATCACTTAGGGAAAGGTTCTATAATCACTATTAATTATAATCACTTAGGGAAAGGTATGTCTATACTACCCGTCGGCTTGGTCGATCCAGCGGGGGTCGATTTATCGCGTCTGGCGCTCTCCTGTCGACTCCTGTACTCCACCCCCACGAGAGGTGCAGGCAGAGTCGATGGGGGAGTGGCAGCAGTCAACTCACCGTAGTGAAGATACCGCGGTGAGTAGGTCTAAGTACGTCAACTTCAGCTACGTTATTCGCGTAGCTGAAGTTGCGTAACTTAGATGGATTCAAGTGTGTAGACCAGGGCAAGGTGTCATTATGAAGGGACTAAGAAAGTGAACAGAGTTAGTGTGTAAGTAATAGTATGTAAAAGAGACAAAATATCAAGCTATTATATAAATTATTCGTCATTGTCTTGGGATTTACTGTTGTTATTCAACAGTTGTGTTGCCAATGGCTTGTGATGGGACACTAGATGAGGAGAGCTCTGAGTTACTAAAAAAAAAAAATCTTTCCCATGTGTGTGCCTGGTGGGTCTTGCCCACATGCTCAGGATCTAACTGATCACCATATTAGGGGTCGGGATGGAATTTTTCCCCCAGGTCACATTGGCAGAGTCCCTGGGTTGGGAGTAGGGGATTGCCTGCCTCTGCAGCCTGGGGCACGGGTCACTTGCAGGTTTAAACTGGTGTAAATGGTGGAGTCTCTGTACGCTGAAGTCTTTAAACCATGATTTGAGGCCTTTGGTAACTCAGCCAGAGGCTGGGATTCTATCACAGGAGTGGGTGGATGAGGTTCTGCAGCCTGCAATGTGCAGGAGGTCAGACTAGATGATTATGATGGTCCCTTCTGGCCTTAAACTTTGAATCTATGAGGTGGTTGTCATCAGAGGTAAAGTGATCCGGAGAAGCACCCACCGCAGCTCTGTATCCCCTATATCTGCTATCTTGTCTTATGTGAAGCCAGGCATAACGATTTGATACTCACAGGCTCAAATCAACACACTGCATCCTGCTGAGCAAGAACTTGGACCAGCCTGACTCCAGAGGAGACAGTATCTATATCCTGTCCTTTTACTGGGGCACCAGGGGTAATTGATTTGCCTAACAAACTGGGGTTTGTTGTGTAACTTAGATGGATTCCCTCCCCCCTTCCCCCCAGTGTAGACCAGGGCAAGGTGTCATTATGAAGGGACTAAGAAAGTGAACAGAGTTAATGTGTAAGTAATAGTATGTAAAAGAGACAAAATATCAAGCTATTATATAAATTATTCCTCATTGCCTTGGGATTTACTGTTGTTATTCAACAGTTGTGTTGCCAATGGCTTGTGATGGGACACTAGATCGATCCAGATCTCCTGCCTCCATTTCTGTTAATGGTTATGGGGTTTGTTTTATAGATTTTTGTGGCTCAGGGGGAGAAGTGGTTGCTGCCTCACTACCTTATTCATAGTGTTTTTAAGAACAGCACACCAACTAGTAATGTATTTAGTTTAAATTGTGGGTGGTTATACTGAGTGACATGCCCAGGGAGGAGGGCCATATTTCAGTTCTTGTGGGCCTTTAAATAGCTGGCTATCAAAGGGCCATACATGGGGATTTTGGACCCACTTGGTTAAAGGAGATGGTGGAGTTTCCTATCCCTCATTGTTTTCCAGCAGATCCCCAAGTATATATGTTGTGTAGGATTCTAACTTTCAGTGCATAGTTATGTGTGTATGTTAGCACAGAAAATCTATTTAAAATGTACTCAGGGATGTTCACCCTCCTCCCTTCTTATCCTTGCCTTATGGGAGAGGAGAAGTTTTGGGAATATTCATGTATTTTGCATTCAGTGTAAGGCAGAAGGAATGTTTGTTCAGGCTGCCCCTCTCTAACCTCCTGATATTTTTTCCCTGGCACTCTGACTCAGGAGCACTGCTCTCTCACGCCTTTGTCTTTTCTTACAGCCCCCCTGTCCTCTTCCTCCGAACAATTTCTTAGTCACTTATCCTCTATCTTCTCTTCTCCCCCATCTCCAACTAAACTCCTTACAATTCCCCTGGATACCCTTCATCCTGAACTCACCCAACCCATCCTCCTGTGTCTTGACAGGCACTGCATCATATGCACAGTGGGATGGGTCCCCCAGTGAGCACCTATGGCTAACCCGCTTACCTGTATTTCTTTGGAACAAAAAATGAATTGATAACCCTATAAAAAGGTGAAAAAAATCTCACTTAAAGTTGAAATTCATATAATCTTCCTCTAGGAAATCCAGCTTATGGAGTGTGACGCTGAAAAGCTTTAAAGTTTTTAGTAGTTACTCAGCCAAGTCTACGGGGATGTCAATCCTGTTCAGTAAAAAACTGACCACACAAATCCTATTGGCTGATTTAAAAAAAACAAACTGTACAGTTCCTGTCTCTGATGTACATACACGCTTTTTAGCCTCTGTGCCCCCAGCAAAGATGATCCCATTCAATCATTATTTTCAAGCTTGACTCATTTGAAAATTTGATTATAACGGGGCACTTCAACAAAGTGTTAGACTGAGAACATGCCAGCATTCCCGATCCTCTGCTAGGCAGATCATTATTGGCCTGATGGAGGAAGTGGGTTTGAAGGACAGAGGGAGGCTGCAGTACCCTACAGCTAGAAACTATATCTTTGTCTTAGCTCCACATTCCACATACTCCCAGATCGATTGTTTTTTGATATTTGGTGGCTTGGGGAGGTCTGTTATTAACCATGAAATAAAAGTGATTATGATCTCTGATCATGCACCTCTGGTATTGCAGCTCTAATATCCTAAAAAACTAGGCACTACCAGAAGATGGAGGTTAAACTCCTCTTTACTACTAGACATGCAATTTAAAAAGTTAAGGGAGGAAGAAATAAAGGTAGAAATAAAGGTAGGAGCTGCCTACCTTTGCTTGGGCTTCACAGCCATGAACCCTCTCCTGGAGTTAGGTGCAAAAAAACCACTGGTGCTGCATCCTTCTTTGTATGTAGTAGCCAAGTATTTAGAGCACTCACCCAGGATGTGGGAGACCTGGGTTCAAATCCCTGTTCTTCTTGATTCAGCACAGAGACTTGAGCCTGGCTCTTCTGCTTACCAGGTGAGTGCCCTGACCACTGGGCTGTACAGTGTTCTGGATGGGGCTCTCTCATGCTGAAGGTGTTCCACTTTGTATGAAATATCTAAATACTCATTGGAGCAGGGACTGGAACCTGGGTCTCTGAAGAGAGTGTGCTAACCACTGGGATATAGTTATTCTTACTATCTCTGGCCCAATTAATATTTAAATATGATAGGATCAGGAAAAAGATACAGCTGTCAACCAGCTATTCCACAATTGTCCACTACAGTGTTTCTTGCAGCGTCCTCTGAAATAGCTGATACGAGCTACTGCTGAAGACAGGATAGCGGACCAGATGGACCCCAAATCTGATCCACTAAGACTATGTCTATGTAGAGTTAAAGGGGAATCCATTTAATATATTGCTGCCAGAACTAGCAACTGACTCTTATATCTACCTTCTGTCTTACAATACTGTATATTTAGTCAAACTGGAGAAGATGGGGAGTAATACGAGAATCAAAAGGTGGGTAAGAACTGGTTAAAGGGGAGACTTCAGTGGGTCATACTGTAGAGTGAAATATCAGGCTGGAGGATGACACAAAGTTGAGAGGTATTGCCAATACAGAGGAGGATTGGAATATCTTACATGAAGATCTGGCTGACCTTGAAAACTGAACTAATAGAAATAGGGTGAAATTTAACCGTGCAAAATCCAGGGTCAGGCAATTAGGGACTAACAAGCTGGGGATTTATCCGTTGGAACCAACAAAGGAGGAGAAAGACCTGGGTGTATTGGTTGATCCCAGGATGACAATGAGCCACCAATGTGATGCAGCCATGAAAAAGGCAAATGCAATCCTAGGATGCATCAGTAACCAGTAGAGACAGGGAAATGTTGTTACCATTATACAAGGCACTGGTGAGCCCTCATCTGGAATACTGTGTGCAGTTTGGTCTCCCATCTTTAGAAAGATGAATTCAAACTGGAACAAGTGCAGAGAAGGACTACTGGGATGATCAGAGGCATGGAATACCTACCTTACATGAAGAGACGTAAGGAGCATGTCTTGTGTAGCCTAAGAAAACAAAGGCTGGGGGAAGATATGATTGCTCCCTATAAATACATCAGAGGGTTAAACACCAGGGAGGGGGAGGAGTTATTTAAGATAAGGATCAATGTTAGCACAAGAACAAATGGTTATAAACTGGCCATCAACTAGTTTAGGCTTGAAATTAGACAAAGGTTTCTAACCATCAGAGGAGTGAAGTTCTAGAACAGCCTTCTAAGGGGATTAGGGGGAGCAGAAAACACTAATCTGTTTCAAGACTGAGCTTGGTAAGTGTATGGAGGGGATGGTATGATGTGGTTGCCTACAATGGCATATGGCCCATCTATGACTGTTATTACCAAATATCTCCAATGGCTGGAGATGGGACACTAGATGGGGAAGGCTTTGAGTTACTACAAGGGAATTCCTTCCCAGGTGTCTGGCTGGTGCATCTTGCCAACATACTCAGGGTCTAACTGGCTACCATATTTGAGCTCAGGAAGGAATTTTCCCCAAGGTCAGATTGGGAAAGACCCTGGAGAGGTTTTGCCTTCCACTGCAGTGCGGGGCATGGGTCACTTGCTGGTTTGAACTAGAGTAAATGGTGGCTTCTCTGTAACTTGAAGTCTTTAAAGATTTGAGGACTTCAGTAACTCAGCCAGTGGTTATGGCCTACTACAGGAGTGGGTTTGTGAGGTTCTGTGGCCTGCAGCCTGCAGGAGGTCAGGTGATGAACATGATGGTCCCATCTGGCTTTAAAGTCTGTAAATTCAGGTATTATCTGAAAATAACAGTGTTCAGTAAGTATGTGAGGGCTAACGTCTTTCTGGAAAAATACTATATAAAAGCTAGGTCATTTGGAGCCTTTAGATAGTCCATGAGCTCAGTTCAAAGATAGCAAGCTTGAGGGGGCTGACTGGTTCAAGGGGAATGATCAATGCCTTGAATTTGGTCTGCTGATTAGCTATTATCAAAATATATTACCATCGGGCAGTTATTTGGCAACCCATGTAAAATCAATGGGATAAAATTCTGTCCAGTTCCCACTGCATAGCATTCCAGTGAGAACTGGAGCCACACCCTTCTTGCTAATCTCTGTAGAGGAGCCAAATAGTGAATGGACATGAGTAATGTATATCCGTTAGAGTGAAAAGTTCATTACTCCAAATCAAGTTTGTGGCACATTTACTGAATACTTCTATTTGATCTATACGGGTCCTGTATATAAACAGAAGGCTTGGATTCCCAGGACTATCAATTTAATACTTCTCTAATGATTCATTCAAATCACTAATTGTTCTATACAATTGAGTCAGATGTTTTTAATACAGTATGTTTCTATCGTTCCTTACGCTGGAATTCTCTTTATGCATTGGCTGGCAATTGTAGGCTATCAAGTAGCACAGTGAAAGCTCTGGCATTTGGTTTAAGTGTTTTTGGGGTGAGTGGAATTATGGAGTGTGGAGCACACAACAGAAAAAAAGCCATTTAAAAATGGTGGCAATGTTAAATTACAGAAGATGACAAAGAAATTACGTATGGTTTAATAAAAGAAAATGCCACTTCATTTGAACCATGGAAAGAAACGGTCAATAGATTATGGTATGCTGAAAAATTGACAGGTTTTTCCTGAGGACAGATGCTCTGCTTGTGCACTGAGGTCAATGGGAGATGCACAGTGGGATAAAGCACTAGAGGGAGAAAGTAACCTAAAAAAATACATTTTAAGCATCTTTTATAGACTTGCTGATAGCAAATTCCATAAATCAAATCTGAAACAGCCTCCAAATGCATCTGCTTTTTAAAAAACAGCTTCATGGCGTAGAGGCAATCTGTCTGACTGGTGCTAGTAACACATGCTGAATGCAAAAACCAAGACTGACATGGAAATGACCAGAAAGGGCCTGTTTCAACCATCCCATGATCTTGCCCTTAACAGCAAATAAAGACGATTTTCACTGGCTAGTTACTACTTGGTGTCACCACCCAGTACTGGAGTAGATTCTCTAAGTCGATGCATATACAGTGTGATTCAAAATGCATTAGTTCTGCAATATCTAGCAAGCACTGAATAAACATCATCCTTGGTAAAAGTGAGATGAGGACACAAAACTCCTCCTGAGAGAGAGTGCTGAACAATTTTGCTGAGTCATTTAGGCCCCGATTCTAGCACCCTTACTCACAACTGTGTCATGCCTTGCTCGATGTAGCCCAATTTATTTCAGTGGGAGTTGGGACCACTAACAGCATAAGCAAAAAGAAAAGGAGTACTTGTGGCACCTTAGAGACTAACCAATTTATTAGAGCATAAGCTTTCGTGAGCTACAGCTCACTTCCTCAGATGCATATCGTGGAAACTGCAGCAGGCTTTATATATACACAGAGAATATGAAACAATACCTACTCCCACCCCACTGTCCTGCTGGTAATAGCTTATCTAAAGTGATCATCAGGTGGGCCATTTCCAGCACAAATCCAGGTTTTCTCACCCTCCACCCCCCCACACAAATTCACTCTCCTGCTGGTGATAGCCCATCCAAAGTGACAACTCTTCAAGTTTAAATCCAAGTTAAACCAGAACATCTGGGGGGGGGGGGGTAGGAAAAAACAAGAGGAAACAGACTACCTTGCATAATGACTTAGCCACTCCCAGTCTCTATTTAAGCCTAAATTAATAGTATCCAATTTGCAAATGAATTCCAATTCAGCAGTTTCTCGCTGGAGTCTGGATTTGAAGTTTTTTTGTTTTAAGATAGCGACCTTCATGTCTGTGATTGCGTGACCAGAGAGATTGAAGTGTTCTCCGACTGGTTTATGAATGTTATAATTCTTGACATCTGATTTGTGTCCATTTATTCTTTTACGTAGAGACTGTCCAGTTTGACCAATGTATATGGCAGAGGGGCATTGCTGGCACATGATGGCATATATCACATTGGTGGATGTGCAGGTGAACGAGCCTCTGATAGTGTGGCTGATGTTATTAGGCCCTGTGATGGTGTCCCCTGAATAGATATGTGGGCACAATTGGCAACGGGCTTTGTTGCAAGGATAAGTTCCTGGGTTAGTGGTTCTGTTGTGTGGTATGTGGTTGTTGGTGAGTATTTGCTTCAGGTTGCGGGGCTGTCTGTAGGCAAGGACTGGCCTGTCTCCCAAGATTTGGATGACCCAACACTCTCACAAATCTTGAGCCCAGGCAGGGGGCCTGTAACCTTAGCCTCACTGCTCAGGGCTGAAGCCCTCAGGATTCGGCTTTGGCCCTGGGCGGTGAGGCTTGGGCTTTGGCCCCAGGCGGTGGGGCTTGGGTTTCAGCTTTGGCCCCAGACCCAAGTCCCAGCAAGTCTAAGCCAGCCCTGGCATCCTCATTAAAATGGGATCCTGACCCACTTTGGGATCCCGACCCACAGTTTGAGAACCACTACTGTAGATAGACATCTAGATTTCTGTTTTGGCAGAAACTGAAAGCTTTTGGGTGAATGTCTAACATCTCTAATTGAACTGCCACCATTCCAAGGGAAATTCACTTGGAAGATATTTGGGGAGGTTTATATTAGGCAAGTGTACAATTTACGACTATTGGCTGCTACAGGCACAAATGTGATACAGCCCAAAGGGCGAATCAGAGTCTGATGCTGACTTCATTTTGACCAACAAGCTGTATCCATGATTCAGTACACTTGGTCAGCCAAGCTTAAAGGGGCACCAGCAACTCAAATTCACTAATTTTAAAATGTGTACCTAGAATCTTTGTCCTGGGCCCAGTTCTCCCTTTTTAAAAATAAAATATTATTTCACAGACACAGTGATGCATATAGCAAGTATCTAGAACTTTAATGCATCAGGCATTGAGAAGATGACATAGCAGGACAGCATCATAATGAGACTAAATTTTCAGAACTGAAATTTGTTTTTTTGACTCCCCCACTATCTTCCACTTTTAAATCTAAAATAAATGCTACATTAAAAACACACTCACCACGTGACATTATAAAGGGTTGCAATGGCATTCATGCATCCTCTGGTGCATTGCATTCGGCCTCTGCGTGAAACTGATGAAATTGCATTATTGACCAAATAAGGAGTCTTGCAGAACTGGTTTACTGAATGTATTGATAATGAACAGAACAAGGTTTACCACACAGGCTCTGACCCCCACATCTACAAGTTAAGTAAAAACTTTATGGAGAGACTGTTTTAATGGCTTGTTTAGCACCTTTCAAGAACAGTTCATTAACTTGGAATCAAAAATAAAAATTTCATTGGAACTTCTGACGTTCAGGCACAACCGGGCAAATTAGCCAATGTTAAGATAATTCGTACTTAAAAACAAAAATCTAATTCTAGTTCTTTGACCTGTAATTGATTTGGCCTGTCTGAATAGACAAAACCAGTCATTTTGGTACTTGCATTTTGCAACTGTCGGAACTTTTGTTCCATGGAAAAAAGTGTGACTGGCAGCACCCACAGAATCCTCATCCTCTTTTTTATTACAACATCCATGTTTGTTTTCACTTCCCCCTTTGTTAACGTTTTAGACAACTAAAATGAAGTCTTAACCATAGAGCCAGCCTTTGTACCAGTAATGGCACAAATTACATTGTTCTCAAGGGCCTGGAACACCCAGCTATTAAATCTAACTACATGAGCTTGGCAAATCTTTTCATAAGCAAGACAGCTGTTTCCTTGTTACTCTCCCGCCTCCCCTTCTCTTTCTTGTTTGTGTGATGTACACAAACATAACTAGGGAGATATAATACACCTAAAACATTCCCATCTAAGGTGTCCAACAGGGGTTCTGGAACAATTTGTGTAGTGGGGGTGCTGAGAGCCATTGAACCAAACTATAAACCCTGTATATAATGGAAACCACTTCAAGCCAGGGGGTGCAGCAACATCCCAGGTACCCCTAGTTCCAGCACCTATGGTGTCTGGGTTGGGGAGGTATTGAATTTTTTTTTTTGGCGTTAAATACACTGCAATTAAATTGGAGACTGACCCAACCTGCCCCTGCCCCCGCCCCCGCCCCCGCCCCAGCTCTATGGGTGTCACGGTGTCAGACCCCTCTTGTTAAATCCCCAGCTCTGAATAACCATAAACACAGGTGCGTGTTGCAATTGGAATCTGGATCTGAAGTTTGTGACTCAAGCCCCTCCTAAACCCAGTGAATCAGGCTTCCGGTGTCTCCTTGTTAAAAACCATCTTAATGATTCATTTCTTCCCTCAGGCCCACTTCAGTTTCTGTTGCAGTAACAGAAAATAACTCATTATGCAAAAAGCATCATTGTTCATATTTAAGGCCACTACAGAAAGCCAATAAAAAATCCTAAGCAAAAACAGCTACAGGGCTCTCCTTATTCCCTTCTATTGTGGCTGAGTAAATGTCTTCTCCATTGCGCCAGAGTAAATCAGGAGCAAATCCAGGGAAGTAAATGGAGTTTACTCTGGCATAAAACTGGTATGACAAGAGAATCACATCCATTATATCTAAATTCTGTACTAGTTCACCACCTTGCACAGGGAAAATAAAACGGGCAAGAGTTGGGGGAAGCAAACACTGAGGTCCACTTTTCCCCTGATAAATTATTTTCTATTACTGCTACAATAACTGCAATGAAAAGGACAGATCTTAAAACAGTTCGTTAAAAGATAAACCAAAGTTAAATGGGTTCATTTTTTTAAAGATTCAGATGAACCACTGTATTTCATTTCTGCTGGTGAATAAAAGTTTAGAATGGTAAAGTCTTGATAACTATTTGTGTGTTAAACATACCTCCTAGGTCTGCAATATGGACATACAGGGGTGGTTGTAACTCTTCTTCCAGAAGAAATGAGCAAAAGTACTCGCTCACCTCTCAAAAGGGGTGGGGAGAGTGGAGTGGTGTTGTGATTGGTTAGGAAGCTGGGCCTTGAGAAGACTTCAGTGCAGTGGTAATAAGGAAGGGATAGCAATGCCTTTCTGCGTTACCTGGGGCTCAGGGACGAATAGAAGAGTCAGCCTGCTACTACAAATGGAAGATGAGTCAGGATCATAAAATTACAAAGTATCCTGAATAAAAAAATGCTGCTGTGATACACACCAGTAAAAGAAAGGAAATCATGAGTAATTTACAGCCACTGTGTCCTTAGCTCAACTTCTTGTGTCTACCTGTGTGTACTGTAGCAGCGTGTATGGCATGTGAGATCATTGCTGCTCTGTTCTGAAATCCCCAATGTGCTGCCTGTCTGGGTCTGATGCAATAACCCTGATAGGCAGGGGAAGGGAAATGGAGGGTCACACCGAGCCCCCAGCATGGTGGGGGAAGGGGTGAATTGAGGATTCTGGTATGGCGGGAGAGGAGCACACCTGTCAGCTTTGACCAGGACTGAGACTGATGGCTGCCATTGACACCTTCCAGCATAACAACACAAGCTGAACTATTGACATAGTGTTTTTCTGTCACAACACTTTCACATCATCATCGCAATTAATTTGACTCTCCTCCAGCTCGCAGTGGAGCATTCCTGTCCCTGCCTGACTTCTCTTCAACCAACCAGGAGGGGTAAGCTTCAGTGGGCTCCTGACGAGTGTCTGTTGCGTCTTTGCAGTCTGTTAGCTGGGAAAATTTTGTGCTTTCTGCTAAATGGGGATATCATTACTGTAACAGCTCTTCCAACCTCAGCTACAGGCTCAGTTTCTGGGGCCAGCCAAGCTGTGACTCTCCACACTGGATACCTTCTCAGACAATCCTTAAACCTGAAAAGTCATGTGCACTGTAACACTCCCTACCAACACTACAGAAAGAGGGATTCTAGGTGGACTCCTCCTGAAGGTCGAAACAGCAGACTGGACTTCTACATAGAGTGCTTCCGCCGACGTGCACGGGCTGAAATTGTGGAAAAGCAGCATCACTTGCCCCATAACCTCAGCCATGCGGAACGCAATGCCATCCACAGCCTCAGAAACAACTCTGACATCATAATCAAAAAGGCTGACAAAGGAGGTGCTGTTGTCGTCATGAATAGGTCGGAATATGAACAAGAGGCTGCTCGGCAGCTCTCCAACACGAGTTTCTACAAGCCATTACCCTCTGATCCCACTGAGAGTTACCAAAAGCAACTACAGCATTTGCTCAAGAAACTTCCTGAAAAAGCACAAGATCAAATCCGCACAGACACACCCCTGGAACCCCGACCTGGGATATTCTATCTACTACCCAAGATCCATAAACCTGGAAATCCTGGGCGCCCCATCATCTCAGGCATTGGCACCCTGACAGCAGGATTGTCTGGCTATGTAGACTCCCTCCTCAGGCCCTACGCTACCAGCACTCCCAGCTACCTTCGAGACACCACTGACTTCCTGAGGAAACTACAATCCATCGGTGATCTTCCTGATAACACCATCCTGGCCACTATGGATGTAGAAGCCCTCTACACCAACATTCCACACAAAGATGGACTACAAGCCGTCAAGAACACTATCCCCGATAATGTCACGGCTAACCTGGTGGCTGAACTTTGTGACTTTGTCCTTACCCATAACTACTTCACATTTGGGGACAATGTATACCTTCAGATCAGCGGCACTGCTATGGGTACCCGCATGGCCCCACAGTATGCCAACATTTTTATGGCTGATTTAGAACAACGCTTCCTCAGCTCTCGTCCCCTAAAGCCCCTACTCTACTTGCGCTATATTGATGACATCTTCATCATCTGGACCCATGGAAAAGAAGCCCTTGAGGAATTCCACCATGATTTCAACAATTTCCATCCCACCACCAACCTCAGCCTGGTCCAGTCCACACAAGAGATCCACTTCCTGGACACTACAGTGCTAATAAACAATGGTCACATAAACACCACCCTATACCGGAAACCTACTGACCGCTATTCCTACCTGCATGCCTCCAGCTTTCACCCTGACCACACCACACGATCCATCGTCTACAGCCAAGCTCTGCGATACAACCGCATTTGCTCCAACCCCTCAGACAGAGACAAACACCTACAAGATCTCTGTCAAGCTTTCTTACAACTACAATACCCACCTGCAGAAGTAAAGAAACAGATTGATAGAGCCAGAAGAGTTCCCAGAAGTTACCTACTACAGGACAGGCCTAACAAAGAAAATAACAGAACGCCACTAGCCGTCACCTTCAGCCCCCAACTAAAACCCCTCCAACGCATTATTAAGGATCTACAACCTATCCTAAAGGATGACCCAACACTCTCACAAATCTTGGGAGACAGGCCAGTCCTTGCCTACAGACAGCCCCGCAACCTGAAGCAAATACTCACCAACAACCACATACCACACAACAGAACCACTAACCCAGGAACTTATCCTTGCAACAAAGCCCGTTGCCAACTGTGCCCACATATCTATTCAGGGGACACCATCACAGGGCCTAATAACATCAGCCACACTATCAGAGGCTCGTTCACCTGCACATCCACCAATGTGATATATGCCATCATGTGCCAGCAATGCCCCTCTGCCATGTACATTGGTCAAACTGGACAGTCTCTACGTAAAAGAATAAATGGACACAAATCAGATGTCAAGAACTGTAACATTCATAAACCAGTCGGAGAACACTTCAATCTCTCTGGTCACGCGATCACAGACATGAAGGTCGCTATCTTAAAACAAAAAAACTTCAAATCCAGACTCCAGCGAGAAACTGCTGAATTGGAATTCATTTGCAAATTGGATACTATTAATTTAGGCTTAAATAGAGACTTGGAGTGGCTAAGTCATTATGCAAGGTAGCCTGTTTCCTCTTGTTTTTTCCTACCCCCCCCCCAGATGTTCTGGTTTAACTTGGATTTTAACTTGAAGAGTGGTCAGTTTGGATGAGCTATTACCAGCAGGAGAGTGAGTTTGTGTGTGTATGGGGGTGGGGGGATGTGAGAACCTGGATTTATGCAGGAAATAGCCCAGCTTGATTGTCATGCACATTGTGTAAAGAGTTGTCACTTTGGATGGGCTATCACCAGCAGGAGAGTGAATTTGTGTGGGGGGGTGGAGGGTGAGAAAACCTGGATTTGTGCTGGAAATCACTTTAGATAAGCTATTACCAGCAGGACAGTGGGGTGGGAATAGGTATTGTTTCATATTCTCTGTGTATATATAAAGCCTGCTGCAGTTTCCACGATATGCATCTGAGGAAGTGAGCTGTAGCTCACGAAAGCTTATGCTCTAATAAATTGGTTAGTCTCTAAGGTGCCACAAGTCCTCCTTTTCTTTTTGTAACAGTTGGATAACACACAGCACTTGTGTGTGACCCTCTTGTTTATTAACTCGACTAAATAACGAAGCAAAAGGATCAAATATGTGTAAACAAATCAAATTAAAAGTAAGGGCATTATTATGGCATCCCCAAATTAATGTAATTATCGAGGTGACTAAATCCCATCAATAAACCAATAGTTCCTTATAAGATCCATGTAATAATTTGGGAAGGCAGCAGTCTTGTTTAGCTATTAGCCCGTAACAGTAACAGGGCATTATCAGTCTCAATGCTGATTGCTATGCTTAGGTTCCAGCCAAATAGCTGATACAGGGAGCATCAAATCACTCCCGAGTTGAAACCAATGTGGAGACTACAGCTCTGGTGCCAATTAAGGCAGCTTGCCCAAATGATTGGTGGTTAGGTAATAGCCAATCTCCTCTCGCCACGCCAACCTAATCATCATAGAGTTACAATGAAGCATTCCAATACAATGCAAGATGATTTACATTTAATATTACAATGTCAAATGTAGGTGAAAATAGCATGATTTCCCAGATTAAACATACAACTCCTAAACCATCAAATGTTTGGGGGGGTCTATTGTCCAGCAGGCTGTTTAACTAGTGCTGTTTTAGGTAGGTGAGACACTATTGCAGCGGTGCCATTCTCAAGTACATTCTGTGGGTTCTGGCCCCATGCCCTCCTGTGCGTGCTCACACATGCTCGCCTGCTGGAGTTAAAACAAGTGCAAAAATGCTGAGCTAGAGATGTCCTGTCACTAATAAAGATTAGAATACAAAACCAAAACGTTGATACTTGTGCAGGATGATTGTTGCAACTCTCTTGTGGCTTCAGTCAGCTTCAGGAAGCTGGTATATGGTTGAAAAGATCACCAGTGGTCTTGTTGGCCCTGAGGTGCCTCACTGACAGATTTGCCAGCTGGCTAGAGATTACTTGGAGGTGTTAAATTGAGATTTTGTATGTTGCTGGGCTTGTACCCTGCAGTGGCCAATCAGGAGGGTGGAGGAAGCACAGGTCTCTTTGGCAGGCATGGGGCCATTGCATAGCCAGAGACCAGCAACCAATTACTGCACCAGCAGCCATGTCAGCAGCTTTTGCAGGCAAACAAACCAGCAGCAAGTTCTCTTCTTTTCATTCAGTCTTTGAAGAGGATGACCTGGCTGGTTCTTCCCCTTGGAACTTTCTCAGGGAGCTTTAGGGTGAATCAGAATGAGGCATTTGTCTTCTGAGGTCACTGGCATCACCAAACGAGGGTCCAGTTACATCACCTTTATGCAAACAAAGAACATCCCTATTCCAGTAGCTTCAGGCTTAGTAAGCCCCTGGATCCTAAAATATACCCAGTCAGTCAGTCAGCAGGACGGTAGGTCTTTTGAGACATTTGAAGTTATGGGCAGTCCACAGGTATAATTTCAACCAGCCTAAAAAGTGCTGACTCAACAATAATTTGAAAAATGCAGAGCTACCAAAAAGTCGGTACTGAGGCATAGGAAAACACCAATCATACAGTCTTGGCCATATTCCTGTTCTACAGGCAGACACTTATAATTTCCCCTTTATTTTCTGGTACTCAGCAGCTCATCTTTGAACAGTATTGTTGACACGCAAAACCTGTTGAAAGGTTACCGTTTAACGCTGTCAGAGTAAAAAGCCTTTTCCTTCTAAAAATAGCAATTTGGGGGTTCAATTTATATGCATGCCCGTCTGCTTCGCACCACCTTTATCAAAAACATTCTCCCTTGCCTACTGAGGACTCTCCTCCCTCCCCACCACAGGGGAAACCCCAGCAGGCGACTTGCTGAAGGAGTTCCCTACCTTTGCGCCACCTTAGTGACATAAAGGGAGCTGACCAGGGCAGAGAATATGTCCCAAAGTACTGCTTATGGCCCTGCTACCTTTTTGAACTAGCTTGTTCAGCAGAGACTGCTCAAGACAATCTGCTGCCCTAGGCAAAACTCCCCGCCTACGCTGCCTGCCTGTCTCAGGCCTGCAGCTCAGCCACTGCAGTCTCCCTGCCCACTGCAGATTAACAGATTCCATTGCCACATTGCCCTGGAAGAGAGAGGTGTGTAATGGAACCCCGCGCCCCCACCCAAGAGCCCACTGGAATCTGGGCAGTTCATTACCAATCCAGCCGGCAGGTCCCAGCAGGGAAGGGCCTCTCCTGTGCTCTGAAGTGTATAGCCCAGCCTACCAGCACAAGAGAATGTAATTCTGAGTAGAGGTATATTATATAATTTCTTAGCAGGGCGCATTCTGCAGGCTGCTCCCAATGAGACCAATCATCACCTGCACAGGAGCGCAGGCCAGGGAGTCAGTCAGCTCCGCTCTCAGCTCTGCCCAGGGCTGGAGCTAGGACTGAGAAGAGCCCAGAGAGAGCAGAATTTGGGGGTTTTCTCAAATGCCAGTGGAGTTGAAGACTCTGAGTTAGACTGACCCCCCTACAGCCTGCTCCCGGGACCAGGTGACCAGTGGGGATCTCACACTTTCAACCCGACCCCCTCAATCCTTCCGTTCCCCTGGCAAACCTTGGTCTTTCCCTTACAGCTCATCAGATGGGCTGCTGGGTCTGTGGGAGTTTTTACTCATGGGGGAATTCTGCACCACTGCACAATGCAGAATTTTGCAAAAATTAACGTGCGTGCAGAATTTCCTTCCTCTCCCCCACCACCCACAACTGTGGGCTGCAGTGCTGCTGGCTGCCTCTAGGGGCTTCTGGACCTAGCAGAGTCCAGCACGCACATAGAAGACAATGCTTGGGGGGCGGGGGAGGGAGCTAGAGGGTTCCTGGCAGCTGCAGTTCCCCACACACCCCGAGGGAAGGAGGCAGTGGCATGCAGGAAACTCCATACAAGGCCAGGACCCAGCATGAGGCTGTTTCTCCCTCTGGATCCGAGGGGTAGGGGGTTCAGGTGTATTGGCTGGGGGGGGGGGCGTGGCTGGGGCAAAAGGGAGCAAAGAAACAGGAACTGGGTTGTGATAGGGGTTTCTTGAACTCTGTACTCCTGGGGGGGGGGATTTTTGTGTATCCGTTTGTTACAGACAAAGTTGTGACAGGTATTTTGAAATAAATTTCCAAAATAACTGAAACTGGTGTAATTATGTCGTATTATTTTGATAAATAAAATCTGCAGAATTTTGCAGAATTTTAAAATATTGTGCGCAGAATTTTTAATTTTTGGCACAAAATTTTCCAAGGAGTAAGCTTTGCCCTGGCCTTGATTTCTGGGTGTGGTACACCCCCTCTGTACTGGGGGAGGGGGTCCTGGAGACTGACTGTGCCTGCTCAGCCACCCACCCCAGTCAGCTCAGCTGGGCTCCAGCTCAGTTCGGGGCTCAGGGCAGAAGCAGACCAATGCTCAGCACATTACTGGCATTTACACATACTCACGGGCTTAGGTGCCCTACAGCCTTATATTTCAGCTTGTTCCGCTGGCATCCTGTGCTCTACATGCTGGAAACATCTGCCTGCCTGGTTTGTAACATGTTCACTTCCAGGAGACATGATGTGCTGCATGGGGCCCTTCCCCACTGCACTGTGGGAGAGCACCAGTCACTAGGGGTGAATGGGAGAGCAAGGAACAGCTACAGGCTGAGGGGGAGCAGAGAGCAGGGTGGGGAGGGAAGAAGGGGTGGAGATGGCAGGGAAGGAAGGGAGGTATGGGGAAGCCACAGGGGAGAAGGAATTGGTGGGGAGGTTGAAGAGGGAGCTGGGATTGGTGGGGGGGAGCCCCTCAGGTTGCACAGTTGCTCTGAACTGTGACATATATGGTGGCAGCATGCCTGTGCTCTGTGACAGGGTGAATTGCCATAAGTGCCAACAGCAGTGAAAACAAGCACTGTAGCCGGCAAAAATAAAAGAGAAAAAACAGGGTCTTCTAGTCTTTTTGGGAAATGGAACAGTGAAAAGAGAGACGGGGAAATGAATGATGAACAGCTGAAGAAAACTCGACTGGCTGAGCTGTGTAAAGAAAGGCAGCTCAACACGGAGGACCAGACAAGGGGTGAAGCTAATTGACCTGGTGTATTCTGACAATCAGAAGAAACATGACAGTCCAGGTTTGCAGAGAACATCGAGCTGGCAGAGGGTCCAGCAGGCAGGGGATATCTTGGAGCCAACTTCCTGAAGTGAATAAGGGAAGAGGCTGACTGAGGCAGCAACCATGTTCTGTCCAGACCAAATGCATCACTGCAGCAGGGATCATGGACAGATCCACAGGTGGACCAAGAAAGTATAGAGCTGGAGAGGGACATAGAGCATCTGGAACCCCAGAAGCTTGCAGACTGGGAGTCACAGCACCAGCATGAGGAGACCAGCCTCAGTACAAGTGAGAAAAGAAGGAGAACTAGCAGCAACATCAGGAGAGAAATTGAAGGACAAGGAGTGTCAATACCAGCTCAAGATGGAGACACTGCATCAGCCCAACTGTAGACTGGTAGGTGAAACCAGACCCTAGATACCAGTCCTGGGGAGTGGCAGAGACTCCAAGTGTTGTTATCCTTGTTGTGTGAAACAAGGGCAGCAGAACTGTACTTGTCATACCCTGATTGAGGGACTCACCCTCAACTAAACAGCACTCAGTAGTCAGGGACATGGGTTCCAAAGTCCTGTGAGTTGAGAGAGGGAGGGGATAGAAATTTGTACCTGGTGGTGTGGGCCCTGCCTAAGAACACGAGACACTATTTGACCCTTCCTCTCTCCATTGTATAATAAAAGAGCTGATTAAGACCAGTGTTCCCTCTAATTTTTCCCACACGTGTGAGAATGAATTTTGTTATGTGCACCAATATGGAGGGTATCACATCACCTCCATATGGGTGCACATAACAAAATTCATGTGACAGGGATTGGGCTGAGGGGTTAGGAGGATGGGAACCCTCACGCTCCGGCTCAGGCTTAGGGCTGGGACAGTGGGTTGGGGCATGGAGGGTGAGGGATCTAGATAGGGTGCAGGCTGCCCCAGGGCTACAGCAGGGAGCGAGGACTCCCTCCAGATCTCTCTCCCTGCAGCAGCACTTGAGCTGGGGGGAGGGGTGCCTCTCCACCAGCTGTGGCAGGTCCAGGGCTGGGCTGGACTGGAGCCAGGGGAGGGGTGCTTCTCGCCGCAGCAGGTCCAGGGCTGGGCTGGGCTAGGTCTGGGAGAGGAGCGCCTCTCCCAGCTGCGGCAGGTCCGGGGCTGAGCTGGGTTGGGGCCAGGGGAGGGGTGTCTCTCCACTGACCGCAGCAGGTCCAGGAGGTGGGGAAGAGGCATCTCTCTCCACCACAGTCCTGAGTGCCTGCGTGGCACTTAATAGTCTGCTGTATGGCCACACAGCCGCACAGCTTAGAGGGAATTTAGATTAAGACTCAATTGAGAGTCTTGTTATGCACCACAGAGCTGAAATCACTGATACCTAGGTGTGACCAGGAGCTCAGTGGGGGCCAGCTGAGGTCACTCAGGGTGAACTGCAAAGAATGGGGCAGACAATCCCCAAAGATCAGACACATTTCCTCCTAGGTTAATGAATATTCCAGCTATTACCCAAATACACACAGCCAACTCTTATTAACTAAACTAAAATGTATTAAAAAAAGAAAATAGAATATGGTTAAAAGATCAATATACATATAGACATGAGTTCAATTCTTGAGGTTCAGATACATAGCAGAGATGGTGAGCTTTGTAGTTCCAAAGAGTTCGTTTAGAATTTAGTCCATAGGTTATAGTCCAATGTCCAATACCATATTCAGGGTGTTTCCAGCTGAACTGGGACATCAATCTTGTGACTCAAACTTCCCTGATGGGGCTTAAGCAGATCTGAGATTTAAAGGGATTAGTACCCAAGGATCTTTTATACAATTTCAAGCCTTCTTTGGCAAGTTGAAGTCCATTGGGAAACAATAGGTAATTAGGGCTACTTTGAAATAGGTCCATCACCAATACTTACCTATACGAATTATCATAAGGCAATTGCCTGTTCCTCCACCCCTCACAGATGATTTACTATACATTTCAAAGAGATGAATACAGCGATATTCTATGTTTACAATTTATTTAAACTAGGATGTTCTTTTGATCTCTAAATTATCAGAATACAGCATAGACAGGGATTGTTGATTACATTGTTGACCACTATCCATAACCATGTAAATACACAAAGACACAAACGTTATCTCCCCATATGTCTTTAAGGGTTGCATTTGAGTCATTCATCTGGCAGGATGTTTAACCCTTTCTGGTCATGCATCACACTAGGTCTAAGTATTAGACTTGCTCTGGGACAGTGTCTCTGATCCTTTGGGACAGTGTGCACCAGCAGTGAGGCTCCCCCATTAACTGCTGAAATCACTGAGAGCTGTGTTAAATGGTGGGACCTGAAGACATCCTGGTGGCTGGCAGGACGCCTGGTGGATCGGTGAGCAGCTGGCAGATCTGCAAGCAGCCAGTAGGGCAGCTGCGAAGAGGCGGGCAGCTGGCAGGGTGGCCGGTGGAGAGGAACAGCGAGTGAGTGCCTGGACAACAGAGCAAGCAAGGTGCCTTCTTACCGCTCTCTCCACCTAGGGTGGGAGGTGAACTCTGCGGATATACCTCTGAACTCTGGGCCTACACTGACTCAGGACAACAACTGTGAGTGGGGTGCAGAGAAGGGATGGGCACGTTAAAGGGACTTTTGGTTGCTGGACTTAAGAACCTCAGAGAAAAGGATACTGCCCAATTACTCAGGTGAGGGGGGAACGGATCTTTTGCTCATGGTTTATATTTATCAACCCTGTTCACGGCGTTTTCCCGAAATAACATCAGGTTACTTCCCTCCTTTTATTAAAAGTTTCTTTGCTATACTCAGACTCTGTGCCTGCGAGGGGGAACTATCGCCTCCTAGAGGTGCCCAGGGGTGGTATCTGATTGTCCCAGGTCAATGGGTGTGGGGCTCAAGCCAGTTTTGTGGTATATTGTTGAAAAGGAACCCCTAGATACTGAACCTGGCCTTTGTTGCTGCCAACTCTGACTAGTAGAAGGGTTACACACGCTAGCAATGCAGCTTCGGGAAGCGTTTGCAATAACTCATGGGGCAAGTACAGTGTCACATGATGCAGGTTTCTCAATCCCATTATTCCATGGGCATCCTACTAAATTGCCAGCTGCTTTTCAACTGAAGTGGGAGGGCGAGAGGGAAGAGTGCGTGACAGGGAGTGGCGGGGGGAGGAGAGACGGAGTGTGTGTTGGGGGAGAGTGAGTATGTTGGCATGCTGTCTTGTAAAATCAGCCAAGCTGCCGAAAGCAACCAGTGCACAGCTCAGCAGCTAAGTTCCCTCTAAGCTGCGCAGCTGCGCAGCAACCTATTAAGCTCTGCACAGGTGCTCAGGGCTGCGGTGGGGAGAGATGCCTCTCCCCCAGCCCCGGACCTGCCGCGGCGCCCCTCCCCCTCCCCCGACCCGTCCCCAACCCCGCCCAGTGCTCCACTTCACTTGTGGCTCCTCTCTGGACCTTCCCCTGTGCTCCTCTGTGCCCCCTCGGTCCTCTCATCCAGTCAGCTGAGGGCTGCTTTCTCCTCCCCTTGACACTGGCAGGCCGGCAGGGGTCCAGAAAGGACCCCATATCTGCTGCCGCTCCTCTGGGCTGCCAGTGAAGGACGGTCCACCGCTTGGGGCTCCCCCGGGGCCCAGAGACCTAAGCGGCAGACCGCCATTATCAGTCTGGACTGCGGACGGACCTGCCACGGCCCGGGGAGAGGCATCCCAGCCCCAGCCCCAGCCCCAGCCCAGCCCCCTGACCTACTGTGGATGGGGGAGAGGCCTCCCCCCAGGACCTGCTGTGGACAGGGGAGAGGAGCCCCGGCCCCAGCCCAACCCCACCCCCCGACTTGTTGTGGATGTGGGAGAGGCACCCCAACCCCAGCCCAGCCCCCTAGACCTGCGGCAGATGGGGGAGGGCAACCCTCTCCTGGCCCCGATCCAGCCCAACCCCCCCAGACCTGCCAAGGATGGGGAAGAGGTGCCTAACCTATGGCCCCAGCCCCAGAGCTGCCGCAATGGAGAGAGGCACTTCTCCCCTACCAAGATCAGGTGATGCTGCGGGGAGAGAGAGCTAGGGGGAGTCCTCTCTCCTCACCGAGCCCCAGGGCAGCCTGCACCCCAATCCCATCACCCCAGCCTGCACCCCCAGCTGGAGCCCTCAACCCCCTCCCCCATCCCCTTCTGCACCCCAATCCCTTCATCCCCACCCCCACCCCAGAGTCTGCATCTCCAGCCGGCGTCATCACTCCCGTGCACCCCAACCCTCTGCTCCAGCCCTGAGCCCCCTCTCACACTCGAAATCCCTCGGCCCCGCAGCATGAATTTTGTTTTATGTGCACTAATATGGAGGTGATGTGTTATCACCTCCATATTGGTGCACATAAAATTCTTTCTACATGTGTGGGAAAAATTCGAGGGAACACTCCTCAGCAGTCTCTCTCTCTCACACACACCCATCCGCCCCTGCCTGCCTCTGTTCCTAGTGTGGGCGAGAACAGGAACATGCCACATTAATGATTTGCTCTGTGTTGCCCGGAGCAGAGCAACACGCTCAGCTGTCGGAACAGAGCTTTGAAAGGGGAGGGGTGCATGCCTGCAGGGCGGCTGAGTTCAAAACAGTGAGCAGAATGGGCACTACAGGCATTGTGGGATATTGGGGGAGGCCAGTCCTGGAAATATAATCAACGGCATCAGCTACAATGACACTGTGTCATTTTAACTTTGCCACAAAAAGCTTTACGCCTCTTGTCGAGGTGGTTTTATTTTGTCATTGAAACCGAAGAGTTTTGTCGCCAGAAGTGGCATTGCAGAGTGTACACCTCCACTGTTTATGTCGCTGTAATGGGGCGGGACTCACCACCGCGACGCTTCCTGCTGGCTGTCCTGGGAATTAGCTTTCAGCCCTTCCAGGCAACCTTCAGCTAGTGGTGTCATGCCTGCCATTTCCACTCTTTGGACCTGTGTCACTCCCCCAACCGCAGCGTCCTCTTCTGGGCACAACCCTCTAGCTGTGCCCCCACTCTGCTTTTAAGCCCTCTTAAGCCGCCCCACCACAATTGCCAAAAGCTGCCTTTTAGCAACAAAAGTCTGCAGTGTAGACAAGGTCTAAATACTTTTGAAATGGAGTGCACCCTTGTTGGAATTGGAGGGAGGGGTGACCTCTGGTAAGCATATTAGCATGCGTGTAGGTTCTTTACTATGTTTTCTCTGTAGTGCTTTCACTTGTAGAGAAATGTGGTTGCTTAGAAAGAGCTTTGTATTAACTTGTAACTGCAGGCTATTACATTGTTCACAGTCTTTGAAGAGAAAGCAAAGCATGGATGCTGGCCTATTTTGGCTGTCTGGCTTGCTGGGAATATCACAGTGCAGGCTGGGAATAGTGCAGCTTGGGGAAACCCAGGATATATTATATGCAGGTCTCTGCCTGAAAGAGATGAAGGCTGAGGAGCTGGATGCCTCAAGCTGATACCCTTGAAGGACCATGGAGAGAAAATACAAATGTAGTGCATCTATGTCACAGTTCAGGGAACTGCACCTGTATTTACACACGTTAGAGAGAAAACATATTAAAAAAATAAAAGAACCTACTCAAATGCTAACAAGCTTACCAGAGATCATCCCCCAACACCAACAAGGGCTCTGGTAGGTGTTAGTCCGTCAAATCCCACCAAGGGATTTTCCCATGGTTACAAGTTCATAACAGCTTTAGCTCAGAACAAGCACAACCATGAATAGTTCAGTCTTTCCTTTATACCACTTAGGTGTTTGATCTTCAGATTCCAGGAACAGGTGACAACAGCAGACAACGGTCTTCTCCTCAGAGCATAGCTGGGCTTTTGCGTAACTGTAGGTGGGAAATTTTCATTCACCTCCCCCTAGATATGCTCAGGCAAAGCACCAGACACTGTGTTTTCCCTGAAGGTCCATTCTTGTCTGGCACCATGTTCAGTGCAGCGCTTTGAGGTTCATAACACTTTCCAGGGTTCCCATCCCATCTCCCCTCTAGAGAAGTTAGATAAAATCCTGGCCCACAATAATACATAAGCTTTGCATTTAATACAAAGGACTCCAAATATACTTAAACTTAATAAGGTTTTTTCCAAGGATTTTGCAGAAAATTGCCATATCTGTCACATGTGGGGCGGGAGTCCCCGGCCCTGCCCGGCAGGCCCTGTCTCATGCAGCATTCAATGCAATATATGTCTATAATTGTTCTAGGTTTGTCATGTTTGGTACCATTGTGTCCATGGGAGAAAGGACTTTCAAGTGATACCAATCTTGACCCATTTCTGACATTGTATTATCAAAATTTCCAACTACCGGAGGTCTGGAAACTGGGCGGGGGCAGCGAGTGGCCCTGCCACACCACAGAGGGTGACACCACTGACATTCTGATTCAGTAGATTTGTATGAATCAAAGGGCACCTCCCAAACCTTTCAGTCATTAACTTGCCCAGGAACAACACATGGAATAATGACAGGTTTCAGAGTAGCAGCCGTGTTAGTCTGTATTCACAAAAAGAAAAGGAGTACTTGGGGCACCTTAGAGACTAAACAATTTATTTGAGCATGAGCTTTCGTGAGCTACAGCTCACTTCATCGGATGCATACTGTGGAAAGTATAGAAGATCTTATTATATACACACAAAGCATGAAAAAATACCTCCTCCCACCCCACTGTCCTGCTGGTAATAGCTTATCTAAAGTGATCATCAAGTTGGGCCATTTCCAGCACAAATCCAGGTTTTCTCACCCTCCACCCCCCCACACACACAAACTCACTCTCCTGCTGGTAATAGCCCATCCAAAGTGACAACTCTCTACACAATGTGCATGATAATCAAGGTGGGCCATTTCCTGCACAAATCCAGGTTCTCTCACCCCCTCACCCCCCTCCAAAAAACACACACACAAACTCACTATCCTGCTGGTAATAGCTCATCCAAAGTGACCACTCTCCCTACAATGTGCATGATAATCAAGGTGGGCCATTTCCAGCACAAATCCAGGTTTTCTCACTCCCCCACCCCCATACACACACAAACTCACTCTCCTGCTGGTAGCCTATTTCCTCTTGTTTTTTCCTAACCCCCCCCCCCCCCCCCAGACGTTCTGGTTTAACTTGGATTTAAACTTGGAGAGTGGTCAGTTTGGATGAGCTATTGCCAGCAGGAGAGTGAATTTGTGTGTGTGTGTGTGTGTGTGTCCCTGGAAAAAAAAAGGGGTGTGTGTGAGAAAGCCTGGATTTGTGCTGGACATGGCCCACCTTGATTTGGATGGGCTATTACCAGCAGGAGAGTGAGTTTGTGTGTGTGGTTTTTTGGGAGGGGGGTGGAGGGTGAGAAAACCTGGATTTGTGCTGGAAATGGCCCAACTTTATGATCACTTTAGATAAGCTATTACCAGCAGGACAGTGGGGTGGGAGGAGGTATTGTTTCATGATCTCTGTGTGTATATAATGTCTGCTGCAGTTTCCACGGCATGCATCCGATGAAGTGAGCTGTAGCTCACGAAAGCTCATGCTCAAATAAATTGGTTAGTCTCTAAGGTGCCACAAGTCCTCCTTTTCTTAACACATGGAATGACTCCCAGACAGTATAGGTCATATGATACAGTTAGTGTCTGCCCAACAGCTTGTAACTTCCCTGGGGGATTAATCAGCCAGTCCAATCAGCTGTTTAGAAACATAATTGGATACATGCTGATCAAGCAGAGAATATGGATTTATGAAAGTATTGGTTTTGTCAGTCTTTATGGAAAATATGCCAGCTTCCTTCATCTTTTTTAGTGGCTAGTACATAGCATCCATCATACTAAGATTTCAGATGTATCTACTGCTATGCAGCTGTTGCCATGCCTTTGTCACACATATATTTATGTGATTGCCTATTATCTTTTAAGTGACTAGCCAGACTTTTAAGGGAACAGTTATGCTCCATGTGCACACCCCTAACTCCCACTGCGCATATCCGAGCTGGGGTTTGCACTGTGACACAAAACTGTGTCTTTCAAACTCATGTTTCTTGTATTCAATCAGCCATTCCTTTGCTTTGTCAAGTAAGTAAATAGCAGTCAGTGCTGATTTGAATAGCAGCTCCAAGTAAGCCGTGAGTGTTTCTGCATTCTTTGAGCATTTCCAGAGTAAGAAAGTGATTCAGTCATCACTGAAAGAGTTTGTTCTGCTGATATTGAGCTAGGACTGTCTTATATTCCCTAATACTATAGCCAGATTCTCTACTGGTACAAACTGCTGCAGCTTCATACAACATGTAATAATATTAAGTCAAAGGAACTGTACCACACATGTAAATTGAAATCAGTGGAGCTGCACCAAATTACCTGGGCAGAGAATTTGGCCTCCAGACTGTATATATAATACTGACTAGAATGGAGGCTTGTCATAGCAAACCAATGCTGCAAGGACTGAGACAATGGCTTACTAGTGGGCTTTGAACATTATAGGCTGGATGTTATTTTTTCCAAAGAGACAATAATTTCCCCTATAAGTTAAAATCTAGTCTCAGTGGGCTAGATTCTGATTTCAATTACCCTGCTGCCTAAAGGAGAGTCTGTCCAACTCCGGGGACCAGGATGAATCCTACAGCCAGCTCACTGGTGGGCTGCCAACTGTGGTGCTGGAACTATTTTTATAGTGGAGGTGCTGAAGGTGGAAACCCTGTATTTGGGTTGTTACTACTCCTTCAAGCCAGGAGGTGAGGCAGGACCCCCAGCGCCCCGAGTTCCAGCACCTATGCCTTTCAATGGACTCCGTGGGGAAGCAGTAGCATCTGCTTAGCAGCAAAGTGCACGGTGCAGCTCAAGATGTGATGAAGTGGGACTGTTCTTCATGTTTCCTCTGAATACTGTAGGGTTGCCTCAGTTTCCCCTATGCATTTCTTAAGTCTCTAGGTGGTGGGATAAGGGGTACAATTGTTGCAGAGCAAAGGGCCAGTGTACATAAATGGCCGACACTCTGTCTCCTGGCAACTGATGGCCTGGGCCCTTCTCCCTGCAAGGTGATAGCTAAAGGGATGGAGAACAAAGGAATCAGGTGACCTCCTGGCTCGGGAAAGGGACAAAGCCCAGAGGAGGAGGGGCTGGAGGATGAGTCAGTTTGGGACTGGCTGGGGACATGCAGTGAAGTGCAGACGTGGTTGTCTGGCTCACTGCCCCCCAAAATGGACCCGGCTGAGGGGTCCTGTTCTCTGAACCTACATGCTCTGTTTTGGACCATGTTCCTGTCATCTAATAAACCTCTGTTTTACTGGCTGGCTAAGAGTCACGTCTGACTGTGAAGTTGGGGTGCAGGACCCCCTGGCTTCCCCAGGACCCCGCCTGGGCGGACTCACTGTGGGAAGCGCACGGAGGGGCAGAGGATGCTGAATGCTCCGAGGTCAGACCCAGGAAGGTGGAAGCTGTGTGAGCTTTTTGCCCTGCAGACAGTCCGCTCACAGAGAGGAGACTTCACCAGAGTCCTGCCTGGCTTCGTAGGAAGCAGTTTCAGAGCATCACCTGGGGACTCCGTGACAACTGGTGGCAGAGGTGGGATGTACTGCACCCCGCAGATGGTACTTCCTGCAGTAAGTGACTGGGGAGCAGTAAAACGAAGGGGGATTGACGAGGACCAGGTGTGCTGAAGGCTTAGAGGGGAGCCTAGAAACTGTGGGGAGCTGAGAGCACACGGGCCTGTGAGTCCACAACAACTTGGGAACAGCGAAGTGATGGCCTATCACCATCTCCTTAAGAAGGACATTGTAACCCTGTGCAAAAAGAGAGGGAATGTTCACCAAAGCACAGTTAATCGTGCAGCTGGAGGAGGATGACCACTCTAAGGAACAGATTCCTGACCCAAATGGGGCTACAGCAGTATCTGGGAGCAGCTGGAGTGGTAGCCAGGCATGTCCAAGACTCCTGTCCCCGACCAGATGGGGGTCTTCACAATTGGGTTCCCCATCAGGGGATCGGAGACAGACGGTATTGGAGCTGAGTCTGAGGGAGCAAGAGGACTGTGAGAGACAGTGAGAGCCTGAGAAAGAGCTGCAGAAGCAGCAGCAGCATGAACGGACGATGGTGGAGCGGAGAGGCATAGGGGACCTCCCAGGGGTGAGTGGGGATAGACCCCGGGGTGCCAGTTCCGCAGGGAACCTCGATACTAAATTGCTGCCCCTGGTTAAGGGGGGGGGATGTCGATGCCCATCTCACTGCCTTTGGGCAGGCTGGCGATTTGAACCAGGACCCTGCAGAAAAGCCCTGGTGTCTAACTCCCTTGTTGGGTCCCAAGGCCATAGACTCGGTCAGCCAGATGGGTGGGGAGGTGGACAGGCTCCCGCTCCTGACCCCAACCTATACATCTGTGTGGAGTTTCCTGGGGTCAGGCCCCTCGGACCCCCAGTGGGAGCGGAAGGTGTTGGTCAATGGGGAGACGTTCCTGGGGTGGTGAGATCCTGGGACAGGGAGAACTGTTGTCAGGCTCTGGGTGGTGCACCCCCACCAGATGCTGAGGGGCTGTGTGACCTGGGTGAAGGTCCCAGGGATGAAGCCCTTTGCCTGCCTATGGCCCAGATCCCTGTGCAGACACAGGAGGGCTCAGGCTGGCTGGTGTTGGGGTTCTCCAGGATATCAGCTGTGAGACCCTGTTTGGGGGTGACTGTCTCTTTGGGACAGGATCCAGGCCCTGCTCCTGTAATGGCCAAGGGTTTGAATTTGAATCCAGGGAACCAATCGGCTGAGAGGGAAATGGTCAGTGAAAATGCAGATGACCTGGCTGGCAGAGGGGAGGAGCTGCTAGGGTTAGGCAACCTGCCTGTAACCAGACCCCTGGGGCTGGGTGGGACAAAGAGATGTTCCCTGCCCCTCTGCGCATGGGAGACGGGGCTCACGCTTGCTGGGACAGCAAGAGCAGCGCTGAGCAAGGTGGAGAGATAAGACCCCAGCTGAGTGGGGGGACCCACAGGCAGGGCTGGACAACTGCCAACCAGGTTTGCCTTGTCCAGAGGTGCTGCTGGGAAGTGATCCCATGGCAGGGAGGGAGCAACCAGGGACAGGGCTCAGCGGGGCTGTGACCCCAGGCCTAGCCCGCAAGAAGGAACAGTCCCACTTCATCACACACCCCTAGTTCCAGCATCTGTGCCTTTCAATGGACTCAGTGGGGAAGGAGTAGCATCTGCTTAGCAGCAAAGTGCAGGGTACAGCTCAGCTGAGTCTTTGGTCTTCAGCTGCCCAGATTTGCCCTGGGGACAGGGCAGGGAACCACCATAAGGTAGGTGCTTCTCAGCCATCTTCAGACATGGCAACGCAAGCCAGGACACTTCCCTTCCTCATCCCTTCTCTGCCCACAGTACCCATTTTCCTCCCGCTGCCTTTCCAGATCCACCAATGGCTATAGCTCCGGGACAAGGAGGAAGACAACTCTTCCCCATGGAGCAGCAAGGAAATTTGGTTTCCTGGACTTGCCCCTGGGACAGGTCACTCCCCATCCATTATAACTTGCACTTCTGGCTATGCCCCGTTCTTTCTAAACACTATCAAAGCTACACTTCTAGTAGAAGCAGCCAGTGTGGCTTTTAAGATAAATTTAAGTGAAAATGTTTCTCAATTTTTACAGTTTCTGTTCCCCACATTCATTCTGAAATTATGTTTCTGTTCAAAATGCTTTTGGGTGCACCTCCTGGTGCCCCTAGACTATATTAAACATTTTTAATTTTCATTCCATTTTGGTTTTATTGTTTTCCAGAAGGTTTATTTTTCCTACAGTCCAACTGAAAAGCTTGAAAGGTAACAAAAGAGCAAGGAAATATTCCCCAAATGGAGCATTCAGTCAATGTTACATATACAGTGTCTTTTGGCAATAAATGGGCTGCACCTTCAGTTACTCTACTGAGGCCTCTGTTTTAGTCACATGGAAGAAAAAAAAACTATTGAACAGTGAGAAGGGAGATTGTACAGAACTATTATAGATTGCAAGACCTTGTCTCAGAACAATTGCAATTTGTTTTACACTCCACAGCACTTATATTAGTGCTGTGCTGAAGTCCAAACTCACGAGAAATCCAGTGGGTTCAAGAATTGTTAAATTTTATGACTTCAATCCTGCGAAGACTTACACCCATGCTTAAATTTATGTGCGAAATAATCCTATTGACTTCAGTGGGACTACAGACAGTAAGTAAAATTAAGCATGGGCATAACTCTTTGCAGGAGCAAAGTTTAAAGCATCTTTGGTCCAAAGCTGTGGAGAAAGGGGACAAAAGATACAGCAATAAAAGCATAGATAACAAACACTAATTTACAGGGTATTTCCAAGAACTACAGAATATGGAGAGACACCATGAGGAAGTGAAGTGACATCAACTCATTAGAAGAAGTAGCATTAAAAGAAGGAAAAGACAGTGGCTTTGAGAGCAGTTTCAAAATGAAGAGTCGGGGGGGGGGGGGGGGAAGATGGAAGGGAAGAGAGTTCCAAAGGGCTAGAACTAGAAGAGAATAGAGACAATATTTAGAAACACCAGTAAAAGAATGCATCACATTAAGAAGATTGTGAGATGACGCTCAAAGGACATGAAGAGAAAAGGAGGGGGTAGATAAAGAAAAAAGGTAGGAAAGGCCAGTTAGGGATACTGCTTTAAATGTCTGAATGAGAATTTTAAAGCACTGCCCTTGGATTGGAAGCGGAGCTGTGAGGTGAAGAGAAAAGAGGGAAGAGATGTGAGTAGCGAAGCAAAACAGAATTTGAGCATGACGCATAGCATTGATCTAATAGAAGTAACTGAAAAGAGGGTTGTGGAGCCCAGCATAGATAGCATTGATGAAATTTAGGAGTAAGATCACAAGTGAATCTGAAATTTTGCTGTGGGTATCAAGTATGCTAGCCAATCTCCCAAACTATCAATACAGCCCATAACCTTCCACAGAGCTGACCTGCGGACAACATTGTGTCTCACCATCCCCAGGAGCCAAGATCTCTAACAGTAATTTCATTCTTGGAGGTTGGGGAAGGGGGCTGACCAATAACCCACCTGCTGCATCCTGGGGTCTCACTCCCCCACTGTGCCAAAAGATAGGGCCACTGCCCTCTAAGCTTTCAAAAGGTGGCCTAGGAAGATAGAAGGTACCTGCCCTTCCCTACAGACAACAGGACTAGAGAAAATGCTCCTGCTGCAGCTGAGGATGCACTAAGGCCTGGTCTACACTGCAGAGTTAGGTTGACACAAGGAAGCTTATGTCGATCTAACTCTGTAAGCCTCTACGTACTGTTCCTGCCAATGTAAGTTGCCCACTACACCCACCTAATCACCTCCACGAGACATGTAGCACTTAAGAAGATGCAGTTAGGTTGATGCAGTGGCTTTGTTGACACTGCATTGCTTACATCGCCTGTTGCTGCCTTTGACAGCCCAAGGTGTCAACCCCACTGCCCCGGGGCTGACCGCCGGAGCCCCACCACCCCAGGCTAACTGCCACAGCCCCACCACCATGAGCTGACAGCAGGGCTCCAGAAGTCAGCCCAGGGCAGTGGGGCTCCAGTGATCAGACCCCCACAATGCCCCACTTAAACTGGTGGAAGTGCTCCGCCCACAGAAGGAGGGTAGTGTGGACATGAACCACCAATTTAATTACTGTGGTGGCTGTAGGTCAACCTAACTTAAGGTGCCTTAATTTTGTAGTGTAGACATGCCCTAAGAGGCAGGGACATAGTAATGCCTAAAAGGTTAGCATGGTATGTAGGGAACCCACTGGGGTTTTACAGAACCCAGACACCCAAGCAAACCTGCAGGAGTTTGGACTCTGAGAATGGACTCTGCATGCTAAGGACTGAGTAGCCTGCAGGAACGGGAACCCTGCCAAGGTAGCTCAATCTCCACTTTATAGAATGTAAAACAGAAATAATTTCTGTCAGTTAATTCTTGCAGTTTACATGTATTTGAAAAGGGCAGGAAAATAAAGAGAATTAAATAGATTTTCACAACTTCCCAGCAGGGGCTGGTCAATGGGGTTCCCAGGGACAGCACAAGCACGTGTCCACCAGCTACCAGCAAGTGTGAACTTTCCCTAAGAGCAGGCATGCACGAGTGCTCATGCTAGCCCAGGAAACCTTTTTCTAGAAATAGTCTGGGATCATAGAAATCTAGGACTGAAAGGAACCTTGGTAAATCACCTAATCCAGTCCCCTGCATGGATCAGCATTCACGTCGCACTCCCCGTCAGTACCCAGTCCAAGGCGGGAGAACTAATGACCCAACCAGCTGACCAAATTTGGTGATGAATCCTGGTCACATGACATCTGAGGCACATTGTGCATATGCTAAGAAGATCCAGTCCCCTGCACTGAGGCAGGACTAAGTATTATCTAGACCATCCCTGACAGGTGCTTGTCTAACCTGTTCTCAAAAACCTCCAATGATGGAGATTCAACAAACCTCCCTAAGTAATTTGTTCCAGTGCTTAACTATCCTTACAGTTAGGAAGTTTTTCCTAATGTCTAACCTCAATGTCCCTTGCTGCAATTTAAGCTCATTGCTTCTTGTCCTATCCTCAGTGGTTAAGGCGAACAATTTATCACCCTCCTCTTTATAACAACCTTTTACATACTGGAAGACTGTTATCATGTTCACACTCAGCCTTCTCTTCTCCAGACTAAACAAACCCAATTTTTTCAAATAGGTCAGTTTGTAAGGCCCTACCGTCTGGAACCTAGACCTATAGAGCTAGCTGCCCTCTCCATGCTGCCACCCCGTAGCAACTGTAACCAGTCTGAACTCCACTGCCCACCACCCGTTGTGGACACAGACCATGGGCGGTCCCACCTGACAGGCAGCGGCCTCGTGACTCCTGATTGGCTCCTTGACCTATATAAATCTAAGGGGCATTCCAGAAAGTATCCAGGCAATAGTGTGGATCTTCTGTAGTTGCTATGACTAATCCTGCTACTTGCTCCTGAACTCCTGGCTTTCCCGACTCTGATCCCTGGTATTGACCCTGGCCTAGAACCTGACTATGTACTTCTCTGCTGCTCGCAGCCTCAGGTTTGCCCCTGCACTGGTCCATGGTCCTGACTACCCTTGTTGGGATCGCAACAATGTTTTCTCGGCCTTTAATCAGTTTTGTTGCTCTCCTCTGAACTTTCTGCAATTTCTCCACATCTTTCCTAAAGTGTGGTGCCCAGAACTGACTGCAGCACTCCAGTTGAGGCCTTATCAGTGCTGTGTACAGTGGAATAATTACTTCATGTGTCTTGATTATAACACTCCCAGAGTTATGTGGGAGTTTTTTAAAATGTATTTGTTTGTTTGTTTTTTGCAACAGTATTACATTGTTGACCCATATTTACTTTGTGATTCACTGTAACCCCCAGATCCCTTTCTGCAGTACTCCTTCCTAGGCAGTCATTTCTCATTTTTGTATTTATGCAATTGATTACTCCTCCCTAAGTGTACTACTTTGCATTTGTCCTTATTGAATTTTATCGTACTTATTTCAGACCATTTCTCAATTACATGTGCTCAGTTAACTCTTGCAATCTTCAGGCATTTGAAAAGGGCATGAAAATAAAAAGAATTATTTATAATAATTACTTATTATATTTAAGTATAAGTGTAATTCTGTGGCCGAGTTAATGATAGAAAGGTAAGGGAGGTGTCATTTTATTTATAAAAGTCTACAGAATCATAATTTCAATGGTGTTGCCATCTGCAGTGCGGCAGGGGGATTTGTTCCCTGCCTCCCCCACCCGCCAACCAGGCCCCCAGCTCCAGGCCCTTTGTTGGGTGGAAATTTTGATAATAGAGTGTCATTGGAATGGATTGAGTTGGGTATCATTCAAAAGCCCTTTCTTCCATGAATGTAGTGGCACCAGACATGACAAACCTAGAACAACTCTGTAGATATATAATTGAGAAAATATTTAAAAATCCACTTTTTAAATTACATTTCAACGCAGGCATGTCAAACATGCAGCCCTCACAAAGTTGAATTTGCCCTTGACTGACAGTACAGTGTTATCAGTTAATCTGCAGAACATGGTACACTAACCCGGTACAGATTACTATAAATGGAAGGAGTGCTTCAAGTTGATTTGCCATTATTGGCAAAAAAGAAGAGGATCAGTAGTATTGATTATCAGGTTTGTTTATTATGCCAAAAGAGTTATAATGAGGCACTGATTAAGGTGGCAAAAAGGAAATTGGGTTGTTAAAAGGTCACCAGTTCCCATCTGTGCATTTGGTTCAGATGAAGCCATAGAACATGAAAACAGAGCAATGAAAGTTGTCAGGGGGGTGCTGGGCCTAACACAGCATCCAAATGCTCTTTTTCAATTTTTCCTGTCAATCCTAGAACTCCATCAAACTTTTGAACAAAACATTAAGCTTGGCTGGGATGACTTCCCAAAAAGTAATCAAGCACCATCTAGACTCGTTAGGTGCTGTTAAAGGCCAAGAAGGGGCAATTTTAAAGCTACAGGATGAGTTTACTCCTATTAGCAACCCATTTGTATATGATGGACTGGAGCTCATTAATATCATGATAACAAAGAAATATCCAAGTCTCTGTCAATCTATGGGTTCCAATCGAGAAGAATAGATTAAAGTTGTGCTCAGATGCAATGAGTGAAGGTGGCAGGACTATTACTATTACAGAGCTAACCACAGACAGATCATTGTTTTATCAGCTCCTGGTCATGTCCAGATCTCAGCATGTTGTTGAACTACGTAAGATTTTAGGAAACTATGAGTTCTTTGTGGTACCAAAATTGATGTTTGAATGAGACAGAACAAGGTATATGTGCCAGGCAAAAAGCAAACTAGTGCACATCTTGCGTGGTCTTCCTAAACCCACACCTACTGACAACGTGACTGGTACCTTACGCCAGCATAGCAATCATACATGGTATGGCTGAGGTACAAGATCTCGACAAACCAGAAACTAACACTTGACAAGATTTGGCTGAACACTTCATTATGAAGCTACAGAGAAAACACTGGATCTATGATGAAATCCACCTTATGTTTGATATGTATGCAAAGGAATCCACTAAAAATATTTCCAGAAAGAAGAGATTCTATGGTACTGCACCTCTTCAATACAAAACCATTGACTCCACAAACATCTCCAATGTCACAATGAAGAAGCTAATGCCTTGTATTTGTATGAAGGAAGAGTTAACTGCAGACCTTGCAGGAAAAATGCTCCAGCATGAGAAGAATTGCTCAACGAATTTCATAGTCGCACGGCATTAAGAAGCTGCTGCCTCGCACTGTTCAGTGGAATTTCTTTGTAGTTCCTTTGAGGATGCTGGCATGCAAGATAATTGTAGTGTCATTAATTCCACAGAGATTGGTGCTACTAAGCTCCAGATTTTTGCACAAGACACAGATGTTCTAGTGATCACTGTGAGATGCTATCCAAGACTTGCGCAAGATTCTGTTTCTGTGCCAGCTGCTGGGAAACAGAATTGCTGTATATCCCTCAGACCGGTATTCCTATCACTCGAGCCATTTAGAGCCAGTACATTGCCAGGTTTCCATGCCCTTTCAGGACATGAAGATTGGCTAAAAAGACTAAATTATCTTCCTGGAAGGCATTTGATTCAGCCTCCAAAGACTGTCCTTTCCCTGAAGGTGCTCAGAATGGCTGAGGCAGTCACTGGGATCATAAATGCACTGTAGGTATTCATATGCCGCGTTTACCCTTTGGAGACCAACATTATGACACTTTCAGAGCTACATTGGTGAATATTTTCCAGAAAGCAGACTAATGGAGAAAAATACCTGCTATGAAAACGGCAAATTAGCAAGCAATGGAATGGCTCTGGGATGACTGAGCAGATCCAAAACTAGCTTCCCGTACTGGGCATGGGTGGCTCTTGGAGGATGGACTGATCAGTTATGTTTGAAATACCATGCACTCCTGACTCAATCCTTCAGCTAATCAAATGCTCATGTAGAAAGACCATCCTGCAAATGTTTGGCCTGCCTAGTACAAAGCTGTGCGAGTGTGGCACAGATGAGGATCTGCATGACAACATGTCTAACAGTGGTGCTCTAGATGGAGATGACACTGATGATGACTTTGATGAATAAATGTTTTCAAATCTACAAGTCGAGGGTAACTTCCCTAGGATTACCAAAGATCAGTGTTGTGGGATTTTTTATTTTGTTTTTTATATAAGCAATGCATCCCTGTGTTAAAGTTTAACTTTAAAAAATGCTGGCTTTTTAAACATTTTTCTTGGCTGTATATCTACATAACTGATCTAGTTTTGTCATGTTTAGTACTAATGTGTTTGTGTGAGAAAGGGCTTTCAAATGATACCCAACTGGACCCATTTCTGATACACTGTATTATCAACATTGTCACCAACTGGAGGACCTGGAGCTGGGAGCCAGTTGCACAGCAGAGTGTGACAATTGAAATTATGATTCTGTAGATTTTTATGAATCATTAACTTGCTCACGGAATGAGATTTACTCCATTACGCTCCTGTTTCTGCCCAGGCGCATTCTACAGCAAGAGAAATTAAAGCCGTGGCTTGCACTGCTCCTGGGAAGCCCATTGTTATGCATCATGAGTGCTCCCCAGTATGTGTGCGTCTGCTGCCACTCACATTACCCATTGCTAGGCAATGCAAGCACTTCTCAGTGTCAGACGGCATGATTCTGATTTCATTTGTGTGAAAATTAATGTACATGAATCTAGTTCACGCAGAAATAAAACAATTACTTCCTTTTGTAGCTTCTTCTGTAAGAGTGTTCCTCTGAATATACGCACTTGTGCGATGCGCCCTGGCACTGCAGAACTACAGGAGCCTTCTGGAAAGCTGTGCTTGTTAGGACACCAGAAACACCCTCTCATGATAGTGACTGTTCAGAGCTCAGATTATAAAAGCGTCGTGTGGCTTTAACTGCCTCAGTTCCTTCTACAAAAGCCAAGAGCCCAGGAATAGAACCCTAAGGATTGCAGAACTGTTCTCTCAAACCAAGCATCAACTCCATATGCTAAGACAAGAGAGTAGTGTGGAGCAAATCTGCAAAGAGAACTCCATGTAGCAGACCTGCAGGTTTCTAGGATGGAAACTTTCAGAATGCAAACCAGGGATGCTGCCTTAGAGTGAGTTTTAAGATCCTGAAGTACTGACACAGTGCCTATAACATATACCATAACACGTCTCAATGTACAGCCTAGTCCACTGGGACAACCACTGAATGGAAGTGGCATTCTCGTTATACTGATCCCCAAAGGCTTCCACATTTAGGAACAAAACTTTAAAGCCTGCTTTTCCCAGCTGAGGATAATATTTTGGGAAGAACATTGGGAGAACTCAGATACTACTTTGATGTAAAACTTGAGATGAGGCCACAGGTCAACTTTGCGCCTGTAAAGTCCAGTGAAAGGATTCAGTCTTCTTGCAGGAATAACTGTGATTTTAAATGCTGCCTTTACTAAGAGATGTAAATGCAGAGCACTTGTCTTAAGGGATCCGCCAGTGAGTCCATCAGTCCATCAGTCCATCAGCCTTGCCAATACACAGTTATGATTCTGTGCTATGGGACTGTGATGCTCTATGACTGAAATAGGACCATGGATATCACGGCTATTGCCACTGTTAGACAATTGCAACAAATCTTGTACAAAGTATGTCATGTAAGGTGTCAATGGAAAAGTTATCATTTGCTAAATAAGATTATCCTGTTTATATGCATGTATCATTTTTATGTCTGAAGTTATGAATATTGCTATGCACTGATACCTTACTTATGTTCTGTATTCCTGGGAAACACCTACCAGATAAGACAAGACAGCTTTGTGTTGATGGCCCATCAAAGCCAATAGCTCTCACAATGGGCCATAGCAGAAACTCATTCTGCCCAGATATCTCTTCCTGCTAATGCCTTAGCCTCCAAGGGACCAATGGCTACCCCCTGTTAGTCAGCAAGCCATGTAAGGACATGGGAAATGGACTCCATCTTGTTCCAGTAATTTTCCATCAAAAGACTCTGGCTAATTTCCAGGCACGTGGCCAAGGGTATAAAAGACCCCTGGAATGACACCATTTTGCCTCTTTCCTGCTCTGATTCTCTGGACTGTGAATTTACAACTAAAAGGAACATACTGGACTATGGACTGAGGACCTTTCAATCTTTTGGAAGTTATCAAAGACTTTACAAGCCAGCAGTCTCTATAACATCACTGCTACAAACCTGATATAAGAACATTGCCATTATTGTATGTATATGATCTGTTAACTATTCTTAACTCTTTTTTCTTTTCTTTTATTAATAAACCTTTAGATTTTACTTGCTAATGAATTGACAGCAGCATGATTATTGGGTAAGATCCGAGTTATATATTGACCTGGCTGTCTAGCTGATCTCCTTAGATCAGAAGAATCCTTTGTTTGATGAAATTGGTTTTCAGTAACTACTCATGATAGTCTCGTGTCTGGGAAGGGAAATAAGGGCTAAAATGCCTAACGCGATTGCACTTTTGGCTTCTTTTTAACCGATGTAGTGAGACAGATGTTTACTTTTGTTATTGGCTTGGTATAATCTAATGACAGAATAACCACCATTGCGGGGTGAGTCTGCCCTAGTTCTCAGCAGTTTGTCCTGAGTCTGATATTCTCAGCTGTGACCCACTGAGGCACAGTGACAGGGACCAGTGAGGAACTTTCAGCACACATAATTATTGCTTGAGCAACTACCTTAGCTGGCAGCAGTAGAATGCTGCTATCTTCCATGCACTAACCACTAGAGGGAGTCTTGACACATTTCAACAGCTTGTCACTTATTCTTCCCATCCTGATAAGGGAATGTCATCTGTGGTCTTCAAGAGTTTCAGAATACTTGGATGCTAATTTTGTCACAACCCCCACAGAGATCATCGGCAGTATTTTAATTTGTTACCATCAGTGCACAAACCTCTACTACTTGAACTAAAGTAATTCCGTTTAGCTGGAAAGCTGCTACCCTTTAGAAGGGCTAGCCATTAAAGGGGGATGCAACAGTCATTCTAAGTATGTTACATCCACAAAAGATTGCTCAGAGCTGAGCAAAACTGTCATAACCATACAGCTAAGGGTAGCCTAGAATTCTTCCTAATCTGTAAGGGGTTAAGAAGCTCAAATAACCTGGTTGGCACCTGACCAAAAGGACCAATGGGGAAAGAAGATACTTTCAAATCTGGGGAGGGGAAGGCTTTGTATGTGCTCTTTGTTTTTGTGTATTCTCTGGGAAAGCAGAGAAGCATCAGGTCAGAAAACTCCTTCTCCTAAAATCATTCTAAAATGAGTCTCAATATTGCAAAAAGAGTAAGTAAATAAGGCAAGGCACGTTAGATTATCTTTTGTCTTTAGCTTGTGAATTTTCCTTGTGTTAAGAGGGAGGTTTATCCTTGTTTTTTTGTAACTTTAAAGTTTTGCCTAGAGGGAAATCCTCTGTGTTTTGAATCTGATTACCCTGTAAAGTTACCCTCCATCCTGATTTTACAGAGGTGCTTCTTTTACTTTTTTTTTCTTTATAATAAAGTTCTGTTTTTTAAGAATCTGGTTTACCTATTTGGTTGGTAGATTATTCTCAAGCCTCCCCAGGAAAGGGGGTGAAGGGTCTTGGGAGAATATTTTAGGGAAACAGGAACTCCAAGTGGTTCTTTTCCTAAATCTTTGTCTAACTCACTTGGTGGTGGCAGCAGTACCCATCCAAGGACAAGGAAGGATTTGTGCCTTGGGGAGGTTTTTAACTTAAGCTGGTAGAAACAAGCTTAGGGGGTCTTTCATACGGGTCCCCACATCTGTACCCTAGTGTTCAGAGTGTGGAGGGAACCTTGACAACAACATTCTTCTAATAGCTGGCTATCAGTGAAAATTTCAGTGTGGCTTTTCATTTATTTTTCAAGCTTCACTGGTTGGATTTTATCCCACTACTAAAGTCACAGGTTAATTCTTTAAGATTCCTGACTGACTGAATCTACCCCATGTGTGCAGAGGAACCAGCAGAAGCTCCTTTGGCTTAATTTCTCAATCCAGGTTTCAGAGTAACAGCCGTGTTAGTCTGTATTCGGAAAAAGAAAAGGAGTACTTGTGGCACCTTAGAGACTAACCAATTTATTTGAGCATAAGCTTTCGTGAGCTACAGCTCACTTCATCGGATGCATACTGTGGAAAGTGTAGAAGATCTTATTATATACACACAAAGCATGAAAAAATACCTTCTCCCACCCCACTCTCCTGCTGGTAATAGCTTATCTAAAGTGATCACGCCCCTTACAATGTGTATGATAATCCAAGTTGGGCCATTTCCAGCACAAATCCAGGTTTTCTCACACACACCCCCACACACAAACTCACTCTCCTGCTGGTAATAGCTTATCCAAAGTGACTACTCTCCTTACAATGTGTATGATAATCAAGGTGGGCCATTTCCAGCACAAATCCAGGGTTTAACAAGAACGTCTGGGGGTGGGGTAGGAAAAAGGTAGCCTATTTCCCCTTGTTTTTTCTTACCCCCCCCGAGACATTCTTGTTAAACCCTGGATTTGTTTAACAGATAGTGGTTGGGGGACCAGTAAGAGATCTGTCTGACTTCTCATCTGTCTGACTTCTCCTGCTTTCTCTCCCAGAGATTAGATTTATTAACCTTCTTGATGTCATGAAAAGCTTCTCTTTTCTCTCCGCTGTCTGGGTAGGGGGTAAGTTGAATCCCTGTCAATAGAGCTGTAGAGGTTACCCAATGCGCGAGATAGGGTATGCAGATCTAGAGGAATTATGACTGATGGCAATAAATTCTGCAATATATGGCACTTCATTTCAATGTGATGTTGGTTATATTTTTTTTAAACATAGTAAAAAGTGCCCAGACTTATTTTGTTCAGTGCTTTGCTTTGTTGTCATATAAAATAAGCATTTTAAAATAGTAATGACAAGGCACTGTACTGTGGTTCTGAGTGCGACTGTACTAAGGCCTAACACTGGAGCCAAGCTTTAGGAGTTTCACATAATAGAATGTGGCAGATGGAATAGAAACAGTTTTTTGTTTTGTTGGGGCTTTTTATGGATAATACATTGTTGAAGATGTTTTGGTTTGGTTTTTGGAGTAAAGAAATCATTGTTATGCCATGGCAACCAGAATACGGAGGTAGCTTGCTGCAAGTGGGTCTGACGAAAATATCGCTGAAACCAGCCAGATTGATTAAACATCCTAAAAGTAAACATGATAGTCATTAGCATAGCATGTTGTACGTATTCTACCATCTAGACACATGAATCATTTCAGTTATGGCTGTTTGTCAAATTCTTTGACGGTGAGAGAAGAGCTGAAAAAAGTCTGATGCTGGCAAAATGATTAATACAGTTCACAAGTTTGCAAAACTACTCAACTTGATTGTTTAAAAGCACATTTTAAAAATACAAATTTTTTAAATATAAAGAAATTAGGTCTTATCTGAAAGAAGCAATAAAATCTCATAATGGTAAATGTCCAAACAGTTACAAATACTGAGCTGAAGTTCTCAATAAAGCAACTGAACATAAAGCACTGAACTGAGACACCGCATTTACAAGCTATTCCCACCAGGCTACCTCCACCAGGCAGAACTCCACAACTTGAATGGGACTCCATGCAAGTGCAGAGATGTGCCCATGTGAAGCCAGTGGCAGGATCTAGCCTTTCCTTTCTTCCTTCTGCCTGGTGTTAATTATTCTACCCTCTAACGGCTGACAGCGGCAGCACAGGAGAGGTGTTGCTCGAGCAGCCTTACAGACAACTTACTTCTTACTAAACTATTTAAATGCAGTAAGCCAGATTTTAGGTGCACTGGAAGATATCCCTACCAACTCAACTGAACCCCACAGAGCGACTTGGGATTTCCAGTGGAATAACTGAGATAGGAACACCAACTAATTAATCCATTTAGTCCAAGATCCTGTCTCTGACAGTATCTAGAAGCAAGGTTCAAGAAACTACACACAGTAGACAACCATGGAATAATCTTGTCAATAGGGATAGTTTCTTCCTAAACCTACAAGTGCGTGGACCATGAGCTGACGCACGAGGATTTATATCCCTTCTTACATTAGATAGGATAGAAACAATTTAACCGTCCATATAAATGACTGTTCCTTTTCTGAATCCTGCTTCACTGATGACTCATGGCAGTGAGTTCCACAATGTAATTATTCCTTGTGTAAAAATGTCTTGATGCTAAACTTGTTGCCTTTCGGCTCCATTGAATGTTCCCTTGTTCCTGTTTTGATGATGGGGTAAATAGGAGCATCCAATTTACCTTCTCTGTCCAGTGTAGATGTTATATGCCTTCCATTATAACTCTCAATCTTCAAAGTATTTTATTTTCACAACATTCCTGTGACAGGGAAGTACTACTAGAGATGAGGGAACTGAGCCACAGAGAGCCTATATCTACACTTTGAGCTGCAGGTACAATATTATTCTTGAGGAAACGGACGTATATTTGCATGCTCAAAATAGTAGTGTAGCAAGAAACAGCAGCATCGGTTACATGCCAGAAGTTCAATCCCGTCTGAAACGATAGGTACATACTCAGATGGCTAGCCCATCATGCTACCATTGTTTAGCATGGTGCCTGTGCAAGGTCTGATCAGGGTGTGACTCCTCCAGCTGGAATTTCCATTTCCGGCATACAGTCTCAGTGCTTTGCCCAGGAAGGCTGTAGCAGAGCAGGAACTTGAAGCAGGATCTCTGGAGTGCCAGAACAATGCTATAACCATTGGACAGTCCTTCCTCTCTGCCTCTATTTTGTATTCACTACCTCTCGTGCTCTCGATTATTATTTTCTCTAAACTAAGCAGTCTCAATCTTAATTTCTCTAAATACAGAAGTCTCTTGGTACCCCTTACCCACTTTCTTCACCCATTTCTGAACCCTTCTTCTTACTGATGTTGGGTGAACAGAACTCAATAGAGTATTTCAGGCAAGATTTATATAACGACAATATAATATTGTCAGTATTTCCTATCCCAAGCTTTATACGTATTAACTTTGTTTGTCTTTTAACTTCCACTGCACCCAGAGAGAGGTTTTCATTGAGCTGTCCATGAAAACGCCATGGTCTCCTCTGAGGGGTTAGAGTTAATTTAGAACCCAACAATAGGTATGACTAGTTCAATTTTTTTCTTCCCCTTGCTTTGGTCAACAGTGAAACTCATCTGCTATCAATATGGCCTCCTCTTTACTAACCCTGTCAGTTTTCTGTGCCAGCAGTTTGGTTCTACTCTTGGTAGAGCCCATCCCTTTTGGTTTAGGTTCGTTCTTCCTCCAAAATATTCCTCAGTTTCTAATAAACTTAAATCCCTCCTTTTTTTCCCCCTCTCATCTTCTCATCCATGTTTTGGGACTGTAAAAGGCTTCCTTTCTAGCTGGCCCTGACCATGGAAATGGATGCATTTCAGAGAAAGCTACACTAAAGGACCTTGGACTTAAGTTTTCTTTCCTAGTAACCTAAAATGTAATCTCTATAATGTTTAGATCTACCTAAATGCTATTTGCTAAATACCGTATTTGATTAATATTACCAAGATTCATAGACTATTTTATTCTACAAGTTTTTTCTGTGCTTAACCAGTTTTGTAGCTGGCCAAATAAGTCATCAAATATATTATTTGATTTAATAATGCCATAACTTTTTTTAAATTAAAAAATCCCAAAACAGGATTCTTCACAGGCAGGTTGAGCATGTCTCCTCCAGAACAAGTCTTGAACATGGGAGCAATGTGCTTCTTATATCTTCCTAGTCTTACTCTTTATGCACAAGAAGTGTGAGAAATGAGTACTGATTTGGTTCATCCTTGTTCTTACTTATCTGCAGTTGGTGAGTTGCTTTTATGGAGTCTGATGCCAGAAAGCACTGCTAATGAGTTACCAGATTATAAACTCTCTTTCACTCAGTAGTCATTTGCAAAAGCTGAAAAAAATGAGGAACACTGGGATTGAAGTAATATAAGCTAGTGCAAAAATTCTATAGACACCTAGATTTATTATAATAAATGTCTTTACTGCTTGAAAATGTGCTCGGCACTTTATAATAGGACATGGTCCATGGCCTAACGAGGTTACAAACTAATGGTCCTGATCCAGTAACTGGCTTCAGGTGAGCTGCTCCCTGCAGCTGCATGTAGTTGGTTGAAACACTGTGCACTCCCAGAAACAATCCCTGATATCAGTGGGACAACTGATGGTAATATCTGAAGGATAGGACCTAAATTTAGACATGATGCTTTGAGAGTGGGTAACGAACAGTAGCCTGGATGGTGCAAGGGTTACTAAAATAAATAATTATTCACTTTAATCATGTGCATTTCTTGATGGTAAAATCATGGGGGGGGGGTAATTATGAATAGGTTGACTCACTGCTTGAGGGCCTCACAGACAGTTGTTTGGAACTATTTGGATTGCAGTCAGAATTAACTTAAAAACATGTCCACAAAAATAGAGACTTTAACTGGAAACACAAAGAATAGTCGTCTGCCTTCTAAACTTGTCTAGACCTTGTGCAGCAATGATGCAAAATAAGCCGTCTGCTCCTATATGGAGTGCTATAGGCAAAGCCAGTACATACGAAAACCAAATTAAAATTGTGATGATGATGATGATGATCCACTCACTGGTAAAAACGAAACCCTTCTTAAAATACTGTGTTGCGTTTTGTTCCCCACGTAGTAACAAACTGCACTGCAGCACTTTACAAAGCTGTAGAGTGAAGCAGCAAGGTGACTTCAAGGACTACAAGGCATGAGCTGTCGTATGCAGAAACTGAAACACCTCAGCCTACAGAATATGGCTTCACTCATAAGGTAAAGATTCGAGTCCATCTTCGGTTATCTAGGCTATGCAGCCAGTTGAGACTCAGGATATTCTGTTTGTTTCAATTACTTTTCTCTCAAGTGTGTAAATGATATGGTGAATTGGTAATGACCAGTGCTGGGGGAATAACTGTGATAAGCAAAATGCAATGCTGTCTGAGATTGTCATTTCTATTCAGGGAAAAAATATTCTAATTATAATGTAGCCACATTTAAAAGTGTTTCATCAAGTCCATCAGCATAAGGGCACAGTCTGACAGGCTTATCGTTATACATTTACAAATTTTGACAATCCTGTACGTCAGGACATATTCTTCTCACCTCCTGTGATTGGCACCACTGTAAATAGCTTGTTGCTCTAGATTAATCGCCTTGTCCGCAAAACATATTGATCCTCCTACCCACATTCAGGCAGCCGGTACAGTGTCCTGGATTCGTGTTAGCATGCAGAACATCCTGTGACCAACTGTCAAAGTCTCCACAGCTCTCTACACATATATGTAACTGCAGCACGAGAGTATATGCACTTCTTGAATTTAAGAGTCATATGGACACTGAGGGCTCAGTCCTGTGAAGTGCTGAACACCCTTCACTCCTGTGGCAGTTAAGGGTGCCCAGCATCTTGCAGGATTGAGTCCTTATTAATTACTGTTATTTGTTAAATGCATAATTTCTGTATAAAATAGACCTCTTGAATAACTCAGTACATTTTGCTTTATACTATACAGAAAAAGTGTTTTTTGCAAAAAACATTGTGCATAATAAAATGGATGTTGACATAATTTTAACATTCATTTTTCAAAGATAGACATGCATAGTAACTTTTTACTTGATAAATTCTAATCGTCTTTCACGCTTCATGTATATAACAGCAGCAGCTCAAGGCTGCAGCAGCTTTGAGATCTTGGATGGAAGGGACTACAAGTGCAAAGTATTATTAAAAAAATAAAGCATCAGTTTGTAAATGCCTTACAGTTTCGTCCTAGCCTGTCCTAGAGATTCCTTGCTGGTAGGCATGAATGTACAATACAAGATCTATTTTAAATGAAAAATGTCGTGAAGGCCCCAGTTTTCAGATCTCTTGTTTCCAATTGGAAAAGGAACTTTTTTTTTTAATTTCCGGAAACCTTAAAGCAATCTCTTTTTTTAAAAAATGGGCAAGTACATGGCAGCAAAGTGAACCAATTAAAATGTCATTATATATTTCAACCTGGAGGAACCCAAAATGCTTTGCAAATGCAGCAATCACTTTCTCCACCATTGAAAAGCAGCCACCAGTGGAGTGCCACTGTTTAAATGTGTGAAAGTCGCATAGCAGACATCTCGGGCAGGAAATGAAGAATACTATCCCATCACCAGAATGCAGTTACTGATTTTGGGATTTGGCTGGGAGACCAGCACCAGCACTCTATGGAGCAGAAAGTGCCACTGGTTCTTTCTAATCACAAGCAGTCAAGATCTCAGTTTTGTGCGCATCTCTAACAGGAAATGGGGCACCTGCAGTAGTAGAGAGTAGAGTTGGGTGGGAAACGGTCCTTCCATGCTGTGAGAATTTTTCAAGATTTCTGCTCTTGCACCTCCTGAGAGAGCCAGTCTCTCTCACAGAATAGTTAATTATTTTTACAAGGTGGGACAGCTTCTCCAAGAGAGACCGAGAAACCCGTCATGGGTTCACAGGGTCTGGTCTACAGCCGGGCCTCTAACCTGTCCCCGGGGAGTACCACTTATGTGCTGCACCCTAAGGAGCCCCACATTTCCACAGAGGCAAACCTGTGGCCTTTATGGCTTTTAGCTGGGCCTTCAATACTTTAATATTGTGTTACTTTCTGACAAAAGATCAGGTTGCACTTGTTATAAATGTTTTGCTATGTACTCATGGTTCCTTGATGTTTTGATTTTTGGTTTTTAATTGAGATACCTTTTAGCAAAATTCACAATTTCATAGTGATTATAATTCATTAATGACTCTTGGTTAATGGTGTGGAGAGTGTGCTTTTAAAATCTGTGGATGATGCCAAACTGGGAAAGATTGCAAGCACTTTGGAGGACAGGTTTAGAGTTCAAAATTTGACAAATTGGAAAACTGTTCTGAGATTAACAAGATGAAATTCAGTAAAGGCAAGAACAAAGTACTACACCTAGGAATAAAAAATCAGTGGCCAGGTGATAGTATTGTTGTAAAGGATCTCGGGGTTATAGTGGATAACAAATTAAATGAGTCAACGGTGTGAGGCAGTTCCGAAAAAGACGATTGTAATTTTGGAAAGTATTGACAGGGAGGTTGTATGCATAACACAGGAGGTAGTTGTTCTGCTCTACTTGGTACTGGTGAGGCTTCAGCTGAAGAACTGTGTGCCAGCATCAGGCACCATGCTTTAAGAAAGATCTGGACAAACTGGAGATAGTCCAGAAGAGGGAAACAAAAGCTATAAAAGGTTTACAAAACCTGAGCTGTGAGGAAAGGGTTAAAAAAAACTGGGCATATTTAGTCTCGAGAAAGGAAGACTGAGGAGGGACCTGACCACAATCTTCAAATACGTTAAGGGCTGTTAGAAAGAGGACGGTGATCAGTTGTTCTCCATGTCCACTGAAGGTAGGACAAGAAGTAATGGGCTTAATCTTCAGCAAAGAAGATTTTAGGTTAGATATTAGGAAACTTTCTAACTATAAGGATAGTTCAGTGCTGGAAAAGGCTTCCAAGGGAGGTTGTGGAATCCCTATTTGAGGTTTTTAAGTATAGGTTAAACAAACACCTGTCAGGGATGGCCTGGTATATTTGGTCCTGCCTCCGCTCAGGGGGCTGGACTAGATGACCCTCGAGGTCTCTTCAGTTCTACGATCATATTTAGCTATGACTTTAAAACAAGTAGCGAACTTGACATCAGAATCAGCTGTGGGGTTTTTTGTTTTGTTTTTTAAACAAAGCCAACTCTCTGTTACCTTGCTTCTTTGGTATAATTGCCAACACCACAAAATACCTGCACGTGCTGCATCACATTCACTAACTATAGAACTTAGTAAGCAAAAGGAGGGAACTTGACATCCTGTCATAAAGAAAATTATTCCCCCCAATTTTTTTTTGAGCTATACCAATGTGAACATAATCTCCTGGGTGCATGCTCTTGTTTCCTTACAAAAGATCTGAAAGAGATGGAGTGAAGAGAAAATCAAAAGGCTAGTATTTACCAGTCTCAGTCTTCCAGGTACTCGGCAGAATTATCATCTTCTAGCCTGAAATATAAAGGAGCTCAGAGACAGACTACTGATGGTAATTAACAACTGCACTTTGTAGGCTTTCAGTCTAATGAATACATAAATGAAAAATCAATGAAGGAGGCTTCCAAAAAAAGAACACCACACCAGTCTTAATGATATTCAAGCTGGCTAAAATACAGTTTCCAACCTACTAGAAATCTCTTCTGTTGAACGGGGCACCTGCTACTGGCAATGCTATAAAATGCTATCCTGTTCATTTATATTACTTTATTATACAGTTTATCATCTGAGGAAGTCACTAATCCTTTTATTGATAAGGCAAACAAGTATATTGATTTTTTAATTTGAAAAACATTAAAATAACTACATCTCCAAAGCTTTTAGTTCAAAAAGATAAGAAATTAAATCATTCAATGCATAAATTTTTTCTGCATCATTTGAGGAGATTTGGAAAATCTCCTCAAAATGAAGCAGATGTTCTAAATAACCCCTTAAAGGGGATGGATTAAGCTCTGTACACCACCAGGCTTAGCTGAAGCTGCAATTCAACATTATAAATTGACAACTTCATCTCCCTTTAGCTGAAGAAATACAGTATACGTTTTGTCCTTGTTACAAAGAGTTTCTGCAATCTCAGTATGAATACTCAGTAGGATATAACAATGGATAGTCACATCCCAAGGGGATCAGAGACACAAGACTTCACTAAGTGTCTAATATTCAATGATGTGATCACCTTTTTGGCCATCATGAACGATATATTGCCTAAGCTGACGGTTCTGTGTTAAAGTAGATCTCTACACTGCTGGAAATGTTGTGATTTCTTTACAGTGTCTGTTAGCAGCAGAATTTGATCTGGTATAGCAGTTAAGTTCAAAGGGCCAGAGCCTCATGAGTTACACTGATCAAACATCTCTGCAACCAAGGTCTTGCACTGGTGTGTAACTGGAAAGCTTGGCCCAAGGTACCTAAAAGATCTTTTGCCAAGTGATGACTTAGCTGCTCATGGTACAATGGCAAATACAGCTGCCATTATGCACTCAGCACCAGCTCACATGTCTCGCCTTCCCAGTAGCAAAGAAGGGTTTGGAATTTGGATGCTCTGGGAGGGAGAAAAATTATTAGATACAGACTCAAGCCTTTGCAAACGTATTTTTATTTACATTACACACATGGTGCCTGACTTCACCCTATCCAGGGGTGGATTAACATCAAAAGCAGCAGCAAAGCTGACAATTCACAGGAGTACCTCCACTTTCAGAACTCTGGCAAAAGCACCTGTTTGAACAACTTCAGCCAGCTCTCTCTTGCTATTTTAAAGACTGTCTCAGTGGGCAGGTGGAAGTGCCCAGAGAACTTCCTAGTCTGCTGATTGGCTCCCCTGTGGTGGGAACATCCCAAGAATTGTCAAAGGATCAATGGGGCATGAGTGACTGTGGGCTGTCCCCCGATGGGAACCTTGGATGTAATTTGACTAAAGTTGTGGCCTGGTTAAAGCCCATACACTGTGTCCTTGACACCTCCTGAGCACACCCAGGTCCTGATCCGACAAAGACTTCTGCTTACCTAAACTGTTGGGGAAGAGTTAACATGGTTTTTGTAAAGGGGAATCATGCCTGGCCAGTATACTAGAATTCTTTGAGGGGATCAACAAGCATGTGGACCAGGGAGATCCAGTGGATATAGTGTACTTAGATTTTCAGAAAGACTTTGACAAGGTCCCTCACCAAAGACTCTTAAGCAAAGTAAGCTGTCATGGGATAAGAGGAAAGGTCCTCTCATGGATCAGTAACTGGTTAAAAGATAGGAAACAAAGGGTAGGAATAAATGGCCAGACATTCTGTCCCTCTCGCTCACTATTGTGGAATGCTTGGGATGAAGAGGCATGGCTTTGGTGTGTGTCTGAGGAGGTAGGCATGGTGCAGGCTCTGTCCCCTCAGGCACAGCAAAATGTAGCAGACTGCCTGCTTAATGAATTATTCCCATTGTCTTTGTGAATTCCCCCAGGAGCATAAGACAGGTGTAAAAGTTTTAAGGCTCCTTTACATGATCAGAGTTGTGTAAAGGACAGTATGGCCTTATAAATGCTTATGGTGCTTTAGTGATTAGAACTGGTCTAAATTTTTGGACTGAAAATATTTCTTATCAAAATGTACTCCATGAACTGTTTGTTACTGACATTTCTGGAGCCAATATAAATTTCCGAGCCCTCACTTGTTCTTCAGTTGCCTATGATGTAACACTGAGCATATGGTTGCATATATTTGTTGACTAATAACTAGAAATAAAGGGTCAAACCTAGCTACATTACTATTAGGCAAGCTTTCTGGGGATTTCCTCCAATGCTTCCCATTCTCCATCCATTGTATTGTAGTTTGAATAAATTACCTAAATAATTGAAACCAGCATGAATATATTGTGGTATTTTGACAAATAAAATATGCAGAATTTTGCAGAATTTTTAATTTTTTGGTGCAGAATTCCCCCAGGAGTAAATTATACATATAAAATGATGGGATTTAAATTAGCTGTTGCCATTCAAGAAAGAGATCTTGGAGTCACTGTGGATAGTTCTCTGCAAACATCCGCTCAGTGTCAAGTGGCAGTCAAAAATGCTAACAGAATGTTGGGAATCATTAGGAAAGGAATAGATAATAAGACAGAAAATATCATAATGCCTCTATATAAATCCAGGGTACACTCACATCTTGAAAACTGAGCGAAGATGTAGTCACCCCATCTCAAAAAAGATGGAAAAGTTACAGAAAATGGCAATAAAAATGCTTAGGGGTATGGAACAGCTTCCATATGAAGAAAGATTAAGACTGGGACTTTTCAGCTTGGAAAAGATTAAGGGGGGATATGACAGAGGTCTATAAAATCATGACTGGTGCGAAGAAAGTAAATAAGGAAGTGTTATTTACTCCGCATAACACAAGAACTAGGGGTCACCAAATGAAATCAATAGGCAACAGGCTTAAAACAAACATAAGGGCAGGGATGGTGTCCCTAGCCTCTGTTTGCCAGAAGCTGGGAATGGGCGACAGGTAGTGTTCCCTCTAATTTTTTACATCCATGTGCTGAATGAATTTTGTTATGTGCACCAATATGGAGGTGATGTGTGACACATCACCTCCATATTGGCGCACATAACATTCATGTGGTGGGGATGGTGCCGAGGGGTTCGGAGTGTAGGAGGGGGCTCAGGGATGGGGCAAAGGTGTGTGGAGGGATGAGGGCTCTGGGGTGGAGCTGGGGATGAGAGGTTTGGGGTGCGGGAGAGGGCTCAGGTTTGGGGCAGAGGGTTGGATGCAGGAGGTGAGAGCTCTAGCTAGGGGTGAAGATTCTGGGGTGGGGCTGGGGATGAGGGGACTGGGGTAAAGGAGGGGGCTCAGGGCTGGGGCAGAGGCTTGGGGTGCAGGGGGTGTGGGCTCTGGGGTGGGGCTGGGGATGAGGGGTTTGGGGATGCAGGCTACTGCAGGACTGTGGTGGGGAGAGAGGACTCCCCCCAGCCCTTTCTCACCTCAGCAGCAGGGGCAGGGGCAGGTCACAGCAGCTCTGGCGGGCCTGGGTCTGGGTCGGGCCAAGGGAGGGGCTCCTCTCTCCTGGCAGCGGCAAGTCCGGGGCAGGTCTATGTTTGGGCCAGGGGAGAGGCGCCTCTCCCCTGGCCACGGCAAGTCCGCACAGGGGCCGGTGGGGAGGGGTGCCTCTTCCTGCCACCGCAGGTCCATGCTGGGGGAGAGGCATCTTTCCCTGACACAGCCCTGAGCCCCTGCATGGGGCTTCATAGGCAGCTGAGCAACCGCACAGCTTAGAGGGAATTTAGGCAATGGGATGGATCACTTCATGATTACCTATTCTGTTCATTCCCTCTGAAGCACCTGGTATTAGCCACTGCTGGAAAACAGGATACTGGGCCAGATGGACCTTAGGACTGACCCAGTATGACCATTCTTATGTTCTTACATGCTGTGGGCAGTCCTATTGAAGTCAAGTCTTTGCAGGACTTTGCCCAAGTGTCTTAAGTCCTGATGAAGGATGGGTGAGAGCCCAGAGGACTGGAGGACGGCAGACATAATCTGTCTTTAAAAAGAAATAAATTATTATACAATCAGTTTGTTCACATCAGGAGAGGCCAACATTGATTTGTCAAGAACAAATCATGCCAAACCAGTCTAATTTCCTTCTTTGACAGGGTTAGGGGCCTAGTGGATAGGGGCAAGTGTTAGATGTGATATATTTGTACTTCAGTAGTAAGGCTTTTGACTCACATCCACATGACAGTCTCACAAGCAAACTAAGGATATGTGGTGTAGCTTAAATCACCAGAGGGTGGGTTCACAGCTGGTTGAAATTCCTTACTCAAAGAATAGCTGTCAATGGTTTGCTGTCCAATGGGAGAACATATCAAGTGGGGTCTGTCTTGGGTCTGGTATTTATTCAATATGTTCGTTAAAGACTTGGATAATGGAGTGGAGAGTATGCAACAAATACGTGGATGACACCAAGATGGGCGGGTTTGGAGTATGTCTACAATGGGTCTGGGAGTGAGCCTCCCAGCCCGGGTACACAGGCTCGTGCTAGCAGGGCTTGTGATACCACACTAAAAAGAGCTGTGTAAACGTTTCTTGGACTCTCAAGCCCACCCCACTCTCAACCACGCATTGTACAGAGCCCCAGCTGTGTTGTCTAGGCAACTGTGTGTTTGGGTTCTTCTGAGTTACCGTTGTGAATCTGAAGAAATAAAATAGTGTTACATTGCAACCTTCCAGCAAGCATGTTTGGGTTTTTTTATAACTTTCCTGTGTGTATGCCATGAACAGTGTTGGCCCTTGACCCAACAGCAAGGCAGCCAGGCCAAATTTTAGTGAGTTGCCTTGTGATCCCATATGCCAGGATGCAATGTCACTCACTCAGCTATGACCCAGCTGCCCACCCCCACCATCACAACGGAGGTGTGGACCAAAATTTGATTATGTGGTGATGTGACTGCCACATGGGATCAGAACACCACTCAAATTTGGGCAGACAGGCAGGTAACCTTGGTCCTCGCCTAAGAAAAATTCTGGCTGTGCCCCCAGCTGTGAACATAACATCAACAAATTGGAAAAAACCCGAAGGAGAGCAACAAAAATGATAAGAGGTTTGGAAGACATGACCTACAAGGAAAGGTTGAAAGAATTAGGCACGTTTAGTCTAGAAAAGGGAGGGGCATGATAAGTCTTCAAATATGTAAAAGATTGTTATAAAAATGATGATCAATTGTTCTCCATGTGCACTGGAGCATAGAACAAAAAGTAATTGGTTTAGTTTGCAGCAAGGTAGCTTTAGATGAGATATTAGGAAAAACTTTCTAACTATAAGGATAGTCAAGTACTGGAATAGGCTTCCAACGGAGGTTGTGGAATCTCTGTCACTGAAGGTTTAAAAGAACAGGTTGGACAAGCACCTGTTATGGATGGTCTAGGTATACTTGGTCCTGCCTCATCAACATGGAGGACTGGACTTGATGACCTTTTGAGGTTCCTTCCAGACCTACATTTCTATGAGTAAGCCCAATCTGCAGCAATAGGGCACCTTTAGTGTGGACTACTATAATTATCTTTCCACTTTTGGTACACCTGAACATTAGAAGCTTTTCTTTAAATATTGAGGGAAGGAAGGAATTTTGGCCAGGACTTGGGGGTTATCCCCTATTCCTTTATTTATATATTAGTCCCCCAAAAGAATGTAAATACAACCGAATGTAACATGCTATTAACTAACAAAGACCAACTCCCAGCTATGAAATAAAATAAAACTACAATGGAAAAACTAAGAATAAATCTAATAATCATAATGTTGCAAAATGGAATTGCTAACATCCACCTGGACAGCTATTAAAGACACTGACAAAAGACTTCGATTTAACATTGCACTGTAAGAAGTTCTTCAATGTAGTCACTTGTCAGTGTTGCATAGTAGTAACATATAAAGGTTTGGATAGTGGCTATAAGTCACTGACTGTATTATAAAGAAGATCTACTCATCAGCAGCAGTGCCCAGACACATTGTATCTGAGATAGACTCAACATCTCTGGAAGTGCATCTGGCAGCACCTGTTTCTATTTCATTCAGCCCTTTTACAGGGTTTATTGTGAGTAGGGTGACCATATTTCCCTATGCTGAATATGGGACACCTGGTAAAATTATTCGTATTCAAGTGAGTTGAATGGCAATCAATCAGAACTATGCAGTACAAACGTTCAAATTAGCATCAAGTTGACTGAACCCCTGTTAAAAAGAAATACTGAGTAGTTGGATTCTAATTTTAATTTAATTCTAATTGGATTTTAATTTACCTTCTTATCTTTAAGGCTTTAGGGCTCACACGGGGAGAGGTCACACACACACACGCTCCCATACACCTCTCTCACACGGGAGTGGACCAACTGACCCAACCCTCCTGCCCATTGCTCTTCGCCCTCCATGGCTGGCTGGGCCCCCAGAATGGACTCACATCTCCTGGTACCTGGTGCCATGCCTTCCCGAGGCAACACATGGGGTCACATGCTTTCCCCCCTGCCTCCATATTTCTGCCAGGGTTCACACCAGAATATGGCCAGCAGCAGCTTTTCAGCACTGTGCAGGAGGGAAGGGATGGGGAGCTGCTTCCAGCCACAGGGAGGAAGGGATGACCTGGTCCATGTCTTTGCAGAGCTCATCTCTTCCCTCCCCCCGCCCGCTCATGGCTGGAAGCAGCTTGCCCCTTCCTGCCCGCACATTGTCGAAAGGCAGCTAACACCTCCAGGCTGCTGCTGGCCACCGACCTAACCTGGCCACCTCTGGCTACAGCGCAGGCAGGAAGGGGTTAAGGCCTAAAGAGGCATTGTGCACCAGGGCCCTGGGAACCTGACTGCTGGGGCTTCAGCGAGCCCGACCAGAGAGGTGGCTCAGCAGGAGAGGGTGCCTAGGGGACAGAGCAGCCCCACGCTCCCTGTGGGCAGGGTGCAGGGCAGGTGAAGAGGGTGCTAAGCCCCTGCCTGGGGGGCTGCTGTGGAGCCTGCAGGGTCAGGGCCCAAACAGGCTGGAAATCGCTTTTCCCCCTCCCCGCACCACTCCAGAGCTGAGCTGAGGGGCGGAGAGGCTTCCCCGTGCCAGTGCTGTGCAGGGCTTTTGGCACATGCAGGGCTCAGCTCCTCCTGGCCAGCGCCCTGGGCTGAGGGGTCTTGGGATTTCCCGAGATGTCACCTCAGCCAGAGGCAGTGGAGGAAGGAAGGAGCCTGCCGGCCAGGCTGTTGGTAAGCTGAGCACTCCAATCGGGGGCTGGTTCTCCGCACAGTGCTGGGAGTGGGATGCACCCCGCCGGGGGCGATACGGAGGAGCAGCGGGGCTGGGGGGTGATGGGGCAAAGCAGGGAGAGGACAGCAAGAGGCGGAGCACGTAAAGGGCAGATGGGTGGGCAGCAGAGGCAACATGTAACCGACTGCCACCTGCTGCCTGCCCGCACTCACCAGCCACCGCAGCTCACACCGTGCAGCCAGTGCTAGCAGGAAACAGGACGGGGGCAGGGTTTTGCTGGCTAAGAGCCAGCACGCAGCAGGGGCTACGCTGACAGACCAGTAGGGGAAGTGGCTGGCCCTGCATGCTGCAGCTTCGCCCCACTACCAGCCTTGCACACCCACACCCATCGTCAGACACTGGACCCCCCCGCAACTCACTGCTGGTGGGCGGGCATCTGGCGAGCAGGGATCCAGCCAGCAGCAGGAACCGTCAGTACTGATGGGGATGTGGGGGAGACAGAAAATACAGGACAATTTGCCCGTTTTTAAGAAAAAGTGAGGACGCTTGCAGGAGGGCTTAAATAAGGGACTGTCCCTTTAAAAATGGGATGTCTGGTCACCCTGATTGTGAGTTACTCTCTTTATCTCTCCAGTGCACTCTGTTGTCCACAGTGGAAGGGAGTTGAAGACATGGCCTTGCCTTTGCCCCAGCCTATGTGGCTTCTAATAGTGCTATACCCCATCCCTACACACCAGGAGTATGAGTAGAAACTCCTTGGGTTCTCTTGCCTTCACTCAAACATATGGCTGCCATAGGCCTATCTAGCCCTAAGTAGCCATTTAAGGCCTTGTGGACATCAAACACACACCCTTCTTTCTAGAAACGGGGCTAGAATGCTACAGAACATGGAGACTCAAAAAATATGAGATTCTAAAATGCATTCTATAGACTATGTTAAAATAACATGGGCCAGAGCCTTAGCTAATGGAGCTAGTCAGCTATACGGATTTACACAAGATGAGGCTCTGGCCTTATATTATTTTACAAGGTCATTGAAAACAGGAAAAGTGAGCAAATTTTAAAAGTGAGGACAGAATCTCCCTCTACGTTCTTCATGCTGTGTATAAAATAAGGTATCATGCCATGAGTAATGGACAGCTTCCTCAGTGCAAATGATCTGGGAATCGTTGGTTTGGGTTCACAACTTTAAACATTCTTTTTAATTTCCTTGTAAGGGTTTCTCTCTCTCAAAACCTGGAAGATCCCAGAGTGTATACTTACCACTAAAGAAATCGGAATAGGTCTATTCTACTTCCACGTGGTTCACCTTGCATCTGCATGCCCTGCACATTTGAGGTATCAAGCCTCCAAAAAGGGTTATGATCTGACTGAAGGATGGCAGATTTAATCAAAAAAAAATTGTTCATATGCCACCATTTGAAAAAGGTAGCTTGCTGGGCTGTATAATGGGCACAAATTAAAGCTGAAGCAAAGTAAAGCCTGTAAACTGGAGAGGCTATCTAGCCACTGGGTGGAAAGTTCTTGACTGTCTTTGTCCAAAGTGGCACATTTCAGTATGGTTTGTTCAGGTAAAAGAAAACGACCTACTTCTGAGAACAAGAATTAACAGGCATGTTGTAATTGGTACCCGTTCTTGGGACTGCGCTCCCAGGGTATGATTAGCAGAAATTCTCCTAGCTTTAGAACTCTAAAGCCATTAAGCCACCTCACTGCTGAGTGTTGCGTGCCAGCCCCTGCTGGGAGACACTGTACCCTCTACTAGCCCCTGCTGCCTCTTGCAGTCAGCTCTTTTTCAGGAAAAAGTTAGAAACAAACACCACAAAATGCAACCCAACTTTGTGGGGACAGTGGGTGGAGACATATTATTTAAAAAAAACCCACAAAAGACCAGCATTTTGCTCCAGGGATTTCTCTCTAAGAGGATTACACAGCAGTAAAATTTTGTTACAATCTGGCAACGGTAACGTTTAGGTTTCAAAGAAGCCACATGATTAGATCACCTGAAAACAACCATGTTTAGACATGATTCTGTAGGAAAGTTCTGCTAGCATGGGCCTTTATTCAACTCTCATTGAAGTCAGTGGGTGTTTTTGCTGTGGGATGCAATGGGACTAGGACCATAGACTCCTTTCATTGTAGACAGGGACAAATCTGGTAAAGACAATTATAATAGGCTGCATCTGATGCATATTAAAAATTCTTATGATGCTGCAGAAGATCTGAAGCCACTTTTCAGACTTTAGCATTTCAGCTAATAAAAGATTTTGTGCACTGACAAAATAAATTAAATCTTGTTTATTTTATATTACAGTAGTGACAAAAGGCTGGGGATCCATTGTGGTAGACAAACACAGTAAGGGAGATGCTGCCAAAGAGAGTTTTTATAATCTAAGTAGACACTGGAGACAAAGGATGGGGGATAGTGAGTATTACGGTCTCCAGTTTACAGATAGGGAGTGGAGGCAGCAAAAGATTAAGTGACTCACCCAAGATCAATGGTGAGTCAATGGCAAAGCTGGGATAGTTTAAATCTCAGGCCAGTGCCTTAATCATAAGACTTACACAGAGGAAAAAAATCACTCTCAAAATTAAGTTTACCTGAAATAAGTTTGGAGGTCTATAAAGGCAAAGCAGCATGGCAAACAGCACACTAGTTTATAAGGCGATATAATTTTAAATCGGTTTTGTCAATTACGTTGAAATTTAATTTAAAAAAAAAATTCAGCCCCCAGGCTGCTTGCTAAATATCCCACTGGAGAGAATGTTTATGGTTGTAGTTTGTCGGCATTCATCTTGAAGCTGATAAATGAATTTTCAACTTCAATTTTGGGCTGTCTAATAATTCTTTTGCAAAGAGATATGGACCATCTCACAGGGTTGAGAATGCAGAGCTTCTCAGCCACTAGGCCTGCCTGTTCGAATTCAGCTAATGTCCAATAGAGTCTGAAGGTGATTGCCACCTGTTGCAATGTGAAATTATTTTGGTTTCAGTTGAGTTCATGGTGGCCAGGAGTCCACATCCCAAAACCCACCGCCATTAATTAACTGGCATCTTTGTTGACCTTGATTGGCAACCTCATTGCAGGAGGGAAGCCAGTAGCTGAATGGATTTGCATCTATCCTCCCTTCCAAGAGAGAATACCGGCAGCGTCGGGCTGAGGCACCTTCCTGGGTAGGAAGGTGTGAAGAATCTGCACTGCCTCTGCCCATACTGTATCTGCCAATGGGCGGTTGCCATACTCCGGCCTGTCAGTCCTGCACCTTTCCTGGGTATGACACGTCTCTTCTCATGAGAGCTTTAACAAAATTTGGAAAGCTGCTTGTCCAACCATTGCAGTAGAGCAAGGCAATAGTAAAGCAAGGCAACTGTGGGTCCCCGATGGAAGTATCAACCACACAGAAAAGTGGTACTTCATGCTGATTTCATTCAAGTCAAGCAGTGGCATGTCCACAAGAGTGCAGTGGCATTTCAAGCCCACACAAATTAAGAGGTTCCCTCGCTCATAATTTTCTCCAACATTTTATGGGAATGTGGAGGCTAGGTGACCGCAGGATGTTTCTGTCCATCCAATCAATAAATCTGTTTTGTAAGTGCAATTAGCTCATCTTTATGAGCTAAAGATTTTGACACGACTTGTCAAATTTGGCAGAGGAGGTTTGAGTTAAGATCTAATCAGAATAATTGTTTTTAGCACTGACCACCATTTAATGTGGTGGTGATAAGTAAATTTGGCCTAGAAAATAGGACACAATTCCCTTGTGAAAACTCAGTGCTGACAGTTGCAAAATTTACTTTTTAAAAATTAAACAATTCTCCCTTTAAAGAGATGCTAGAGAATAAAGGGAGATTAAACTGACTGAAAGTAATAGAGGGAAGGACAAGGGGGGGAGAGAAAATCGGTTTCTGGTCCATCTGGATGCCTTCCTTGATCTTGGTTTCTCTGCAGTCACTCTTTTACCAGAGTCACTTTTTGTTTTCTAAATACAACCACCTGCAATAACCCAACCCACCTTCACTGCATGTGGAATAAAAGTGAGCCAATCATTAGGCTTTTAAAGGTGATGTAAGCACAACTTACATACATGCATTCAGTATGTCGGATGGGTTAAATGGAAGAAAAAAATTGTACAAGTGATTGATGTGCTAAATTTACCCTTCCATTAAGTAAAAAACAATTTTTTTGCCCACTGTTGACAAATACTAAGAAATGTTTACCTGGTTTTTACTGTAATTCCACAGAAAGCTATTCCTCTATGTTCCTACTGGGGAAAGGGCCAAGATATTTATTTTTAAGGAAGCATCAGGAAATGTTGAATATGCTCAGTTACAGTTCCTTATTCAAAAAATATTTTTCAGCTGTACAGTATTTCTTGCAAACGTAGTGACATCATAGGGCAAATTTCTCAGTGTGCATCTTTAACTGCACACCGAAAATGTGGAGGTGCATCAATTTGCATATGTGAAGATTAGCCTATATTGCATTAGCCCATGGCAGTGGTAGTCAGTCATGAAGTTACAAGCTTTGGGCATGCAAAAATAAGATGGTATGAGCTCACATAGATGCACCTGCAAATGTTGGTAATTGCTGAAATTTTGGCCTTGTATGAGCCTTTATAAAATCTTCTTCACAGTATGTTTTTCCCCAGGGATTTTTCAGAAGATATACAGTGCCCCATGTTACTCTTTCTAATCAAAAACTAATTTCCCCCTCTCTCCCTCAAAAAGGGCTCCAGAATTATCATTAAATATAAGGATTATTCTGCTAAATGACAGCCAGACTCTTAGCGGATCACGAGTATGTTCCTTCCCCCCACAAACAGATCAAGTAAATCCATAATTAAATTCAGGATTCACAGGCTGGATTGATAGAGTGACAGGCTGCTACCACCTGACAATGTCCGCTCCACAAAATATTTTTTATTCTAAAAAATATGTCCCCTGCCATGTTGTATGGCAATACATTTAGGCTGAAAATTTCATGAAAACTGGTTTCCTTGTAGTATCTTCGTGCCATACATCAACCTTTTTGGTCTTATCTAGGGTTAGCCCTGTGATGTATTGGAGAGTGCTATGGGACAGTGTTAAAGAATCACACGGCCACTTTCTTTTGGAATTGATCAAGGAACTTTGTTAGAATAGGAACAGTATCATCCATAAAGCTACATTCTGCTTCTCTGCAGAGTTTCTGCCTAGAACTTTCCCCAATACCTCTCTTGCTTGGCTTCCTAATAGTACACACTCCTCACAGAAGGAGGTTTTAGAGGATCCTAGAAGCAACTTGCTAATATTTTGCCACTAAAGTGAAGGGAGGGTTAAAGAGACTTTCCTATTTCTAACCCCCACCCTGGATACTAGTCTCTAGTGCCAGAAAAGACATCACCAGGGCTCATGCAAATATAGTTGAAGAGCGCATATTTTGCTGTTGGGACCCAAATAGAGCTGTAGATTCAGCTTTGCTTTGTCTGAACACTGCAGTTTTGGACTTCATGGAGGTTCCAGTGGAAATGAACGCTATCAGGTTAAAGCTACACTCTTAGCAACAAATGCATTGCTAGAATAGACATATGGCATAGTCACAATATATTTTCAGTGTAATATGGAGCTATTTAGCCTTACAATTCTAGCACTAATGGGTATTAGCAACACTGCTAAATCCAGGACCACACACTTGGAATCAAATAATTCCTTTTCTAGTTCTGTATTCCATGCACTGCAATAGACAGTCTTCTCTAGCAATACGTCAGAGAATCCAGTGTCCTACTAAAGAGCAAATTGCAAGATTCATTTATGGAGAGGCACACAGTGGAGAATTTCTAGTCTTTACAATAAATTTCCCCTTGATTACATGAACAGTTCCTAAGTCACTCTGCATCACTTCCCCAAATGTATAGACATCTCATACACACTTTTATGTATGGGCTTACTCTTACACTTCTTTTTTCCTCACTTGCACCAATTTTTACACTGGTGTAAGTCCACTGAATTAATTGTGGTCTTACACCTGATTCTTGCTGATGTAAGAGAAAAGAATGGGACCAAGTGACCTCAATGTGATTTAGGATATGTCTACACTGCAATGAAATCCCAGGGTTAATAGAACTCAAGTTAGCAGACCTGGGGTTTGTTAACCTAGGCTTGAGTGCCTACATTCATTTGTAACCCTAGGTTAGGCATTGTTTAATCCTGGGTCCCAACCTGGGACTCCAGCATCTACACTGCATTATGAGGAACCAAGTTCAACCACTGAGATCCCAGACTTCCTAGCGCCCTCCCAAAATGTGGCTGCTCTAGCCCTTTGTTTGTGCTACAATGTACTAAAACTTGACTGTCCACCAAACTTGACTGTCCAGAGGACAAAGAAAGTCAGCCCATGGGATTGTGGGATACTTTTGGTGGACTCCCAGAGCATGAGTTCAGTGGGGCTGTGTCTATACTGAAGAGCAACAGGGCTTTAACCCTAGGTCCCAGCTTGACTCAGACTCAGAAACTCCACTGCCATTGTTGGGTAGAAAAGGTTCAATTTATTAAGTGTACGTAGTTGCCATCTTGGATTGGTAAAAGGAAACCTATCCTCCATCTTGGCACCCCTTCTCTTTCAGCTTTGGTGCTCTTTTCGAATTTGGTGCCAAAGCAAGGAAAAGGTGGGAAAGGTAGTGTCTTGTGTCAGTAAAATCTGCCTAGCAAAAGGGAATGTATATAAGGGAGTGTTCACACTCTGAGGGGTATTCTGTGTCTCTGGATCCTGTGAGGGCAGGTCATCCCACTGAGGCATAGGTGACCTCCCACAGTGTACCAGCCTTGCTATTAGCTAGAGCCCTGAGGGAATAGGACGTAAGGTGAACGAGGAACACCTACCAAGGTTCCCTTAACTTACCTCCACTCATCTGTTCCACCATCACATGAGACAGTGTTTGCATTCAGCGTGCATGATGACGAGATCAAGAACAGAAGACAGAAGACACCATACTGAAGATCTACTTACCTGTCATCGAAGTTCCTGAGGTCTGATTCCTGTTGTGTTCCTGTTCCTGGCACCTGTCCCTGAGGTCCTGGCTCCCATGTGTGTTCCTGTTCCTGTTCTCCTGTCCAGTGTCTGCAAGACATGGTATCGTCCTTCTCTCTTATTTCTGTAAAATCCCACTGGGTAAAGGTTTGGGCTTTGGGTTCATCCCCACTTCCATCATCTGTGTTAACAACCGAGCAGTTATTCTTTGTGTTATCTTAGTTGCAGGGAGTCCTATTTTGTTGTTGTGTATCTCAATAAACATCATTCTGTTGTTTGCAACCTTAACCTGCCTGCATCTTAACTAACTAAAACACCATTGATAGGTGCGGAGTGGGGTAGGATACTGCAGATAGCCCGAGACAGTTAAGAGTAGGTTTTACTTCACAGAAGAAGGGCTAACACCATGGGGTCCTGGGACCCTGGGTTAAGTGTGATTTGTATGTAGATAGAAGGGGGGCCTGCATTTGAACTCCGCACTTACATTGAAATATAGATTACCCTTAGTGGTTAGGAGGGCTTGTAGGTTTTAGTATGTTATACAGGCCATTAGCTATCACTAGATTCACAGTTGAGCATGGCACTTAAACATAAAATAAGTGGTCTTTGTTGTGAAAAGTTTACTAGGTAGCTTAATACAGAAAATGGCAGGAAAAGAGAAAATAGTGGGTAAGTAGGACAAAAGTTATGACAGTAAATCTTTTAAGTTGCTTTGGTTACTAATGCTGGCATCTTGGAAGTTCAAAAAAAAGTTTGTATTTCTGTGGCTTTTGTAGGGAAGAAAACCTATCCCAAAATAACTATAAAGGAAGCTCACAGTGGGTTTTATTACAGTGAGAATTCTAAATCCACCCAACATTCATCAAAGCACAAATGAAACTAGGAAGTTACTAAATTGGATCTGTTGAGGTTCATTTTGAGTGGCAAATTTTAACACTAATAAATCAATTCACTCACTGAAACAGCTGCAGATCTTGCAATAGTGTTTTTCTTTTGAAGAGAAGATGCTGAATGAACTTTTAAAAAGTGTGTCTGAGCTTTCCTGTATGAATGAGTCAGAATTCTGTTGTTTAAGGTAAAAATGTCTTTTAAATAAAAATCTTTCGGGCAGCAGGATAAACATACATTTTCTGTGTAAACCCTACTATGAATTCCTTTATTAAGCTTTATCTTACAAAGCTACCAACATTATTTACTCTTGATTTGATCTTGTTTTATTCCATATTTAAAGCCAAAAGGCTTAATTCAGTGGCTGCTTTAAAGTATGCTCTGTGTGCTATTATATTTGCGTAACAGCAGCTTTCAAAGAGGCTACTGGTTTTAATGAACTGCGTTGCTCACATCATATGAAAATCTTGATCAGATTTATGCCCTATTTGGAATGCTGTGTGTGTTCCGTGTGACCCAGAGGTATTTAGCCACAGAGTGTGAACGTGCCCTTTTTTCAGGGTCTCGTACAAGGCCTATGGGGAATTTTAGTGGTGCAGTGGCCTCTGCCCAGGAATGTATGTATCCTCCTTAAAGGTGGAAATTGCCCCTGAAGAGTTCATGTGGTGAGACTTCATCCCATTACATTTACATCACACACAGTGCCTGCAGAGAAAGGGATTTGGGTGGGATTTAGTTCTATGCAGGCTTCTAGCCTTGTAAAATAAATTCACGGAAACTTTAGATGAGTACTGACTAAAGGTCCTGATCCTGCAGACACCATGGCTTAACCAAGTGGTTCTCAGCCTTTCCAGATTATTGTACCCCTTTCAGGAGTCTGATTTGTCTTGCGTGTCCCAACTTTCACTTCACTTAAAAACTACTTGTTTACAAAAAGACATAAAAATACAAAAGGGTCACAGCACACTATTGCTGAAAATTGCTTACATTCTCATTTTGTCTGTATGAAATTTTAGTTCATACTCACTTCGCTCGTGCTTTTTATGTAGCCTGTTGTAAAACTAGGCAAATATCTAGATGAGTTTACATACCCCCTAGAAGTTCTCGGTGTACTCCCAGGGATACACATACTCCTGGTTGAGAGCCACTGGCTTAACCTCTCTCTTGCAAATAGTCCCACTGAAGTAATCAGGACTAATGCATGTGCTTAACTTTATGCACTTTGTGGGTGTTTACTGGCTCAGGGCCTTAGTCTTGTCATCCAAGGCTCTCAGAAATCAGACACCCCAAGGCCCAGAACCCCTTAAAGGCAGAGTGGTTCTCACACCAGTTCTCTACAACAGCTCTTCAAGTATAAAAATAAACAGTTGTTGTCTGAAGAGTTCCATGGAGAATCCATCCTATCATCTGCTCTACAAAGTGCTCATTAAGCAATGCAGACTGTCAGCTGTCTAGAACAGTCAAAATTAATATGCAATATTATATTTAACCAGCAGAGCACTATATTTGCCCTTTTCTAGTCTTCTGGAATCTCTCCCGTCTTCCATGACTTTTCAAAGATAATCGCTAATGGCTCAGATATCTCGTCAGTCAGCTCTTTGAGTATTCTAGGCAGAGCTGTCCCTAGGGTACAGTGAATCATGGCAACCGCTCCGGGCCCCACAGACTGGCGCAATTGGCTGGCATGGTCAGTCCCAGAAGTGACAGATTCATCACTTCTGCCCTGGGCCCCGCACCACACTATGGACAGCCCTGATTCTAGGATGCATTTCATCAGGCCCTGGTGATTTGAAGACATCTAACTTGTCGAAGTAATTTTTAACTTGTTCTTTCCCTATTTTAGCCTCGATCCTACTTCATTTTCACTGGCATTTACTATGTTTTACCCTTAGAATTCTAGATTCTAAAGTTCAGCTACATTGTTGGCACATCCCTAACCATATAATAGCTTCACTTTCTCCATCTCACCTTTTTATTTAAAAAAAAAACAATACTTACTCTTTCCCCTCTTATGGATTATGACATACAGTATAAAGACTGTCTTGCCTCAGGCTTTTCTACTCTTATTTCTCCCGTATCATGAGCATACACCATTTCTATGAAAGACATAGAAAAATCATTGTTCTTGCCATAAGATTTGCCTTTCCTCTTCTCCCTCTTCCACCCTCCATTACTTCATCACACAGATTTGCCTTGACTCTTCTTTTTATTTCTCATACTTGGACACAAACCGACCAGCAGTGTGTGGTGATGACTAAATCATTATTCCATGGGTATCTACCCTGAACTGTCTTTGTCATCTAGTGGTCTTTAAAAGTATGGAGTCTTTCAGTATCTGAGTATATTCCTCATTATTTATTGTGCGTTGTACATCCATTTCTGACTTGCAACATTTTGCTCTTTGTTTACAAAATTCCTGACTCAAATGTGAGCAAAGTTAATAATCTTGCAGATGTTCTAGATCAAAACATATTATAGTTTTAAAACACAGTAAAAGGTTGTTTTTTCTATTTATATTAATCTTCATTTGCACACCTTCAGGCTTTTAGCAGATAGTATCACTTAATTTTCATTAAGGAAGAAGTGGACCCTGACAGCTAACCCCGGTGTGGACTGACTGTGTACCAGTTCCTGAAGATTTCTGGCTTTTTAAAAAGTTGTTCTGCCTTAGTCCAAACCTCTCTTGTCATTTTTGTGGGTCTGCTCATCTGTCACTGAATATCATTATAATGAATTATTTTTATTACACTTGCTTCTAGATAGAACCAGCCCAGCTAAGATCGAGGCCCCATCAAGGCACTGCACAAGTACAGAGTAAGAAAGTCCCTGCCCCAACAGCTGACCATCTAAAGAGTCAGGGCAGACAGAGGGCAGGAGAGGACACAGAGGCATACAGAGGTGAAGTGACTTGCCCAAGGTCAGAGGCAGAGCTATGAATAGAACCCAGATCACCTGACTCACTGGATGAAATGCCAGCCCCACTGAATTCAATGAGCTTTGCTCTTGAGTTGAATGTAGCCAGCATTTCACTAGCCTGTGTTCAGACCACAAGACCATGCTGCAAGATCCTTTGTCTGCCACTAAGTAGAAATGCTGATACCTTTGGCTGAGACTTGTGTTTTTCACACTCCCTCCCGTCTCATCTTTCATCCTCCCTTTCTCCTCCTCTGATTACTGTCAGCTTTCTCCCTGTTCCTCTTCCATGCTTTTGTCTTTCCCCTTGATTTATAAATATTTTAATTTTTAGTTAAAGAAGAAAGTTAAAGTATGAATTCCACCAATATTTTGTGGTAATGAGCCTGGTTAAGTATCTTGGCATAACTTTCAGTCATACCATTTCTCTAGAAAACCACAGGTTTTTTTGTTTTCATGAGATTCACAGATGTCTCTTCTGCTTGCTCAGCCAATACCCCATTGGTCTCATGACTGCCTCACCACAGCTAGGCAAGGCACGATCTTGTGATCATGAGGCTCAACTATTGTAATCCCCTTTTTGCAGGGCTTCTTTCGCAGTCACTTGCAGCTTGTTTGGGATGCAGGAGCATGCTTGCTCACTGGCTTGAGCAGACACGATTATACTGGTCTCGAGCCTGAAAGTTGCTGAGTGCTTTGGCCCGATACTGCAAAGCATTTAAGCAAGCACTTAACTTCAAGCAAGTGAACAGTCCTATTCAATGGAGCTACTCACAAGCTTAATATTAAGCATCTGCTTAAGTGCTTTGTTGGACTGGGGCCATAGCACTCAGCACCTTTCAGGAATGAGCCCATTCTGCCCCACCACCACCCGGCATTCTTTACAGTGGTTGCCTATAAAGTGGCAGATCTGCTACAAGCTGGCACAGTAGGGTTTTTTAAAATCCTAAATGCTAAGCTCTGGCTATGTCTGAGGTCTCGTTTTGCAAGTCTCCTCTTGGTGTAATAGGCATGTGCATTCTGTCACCACTTGTCTTGTATGGATTTAGTGGTTGTATTTGCTTTTGTGTTTCCAGGCGTCCATATATGCCATATATCTATTCAGGGGACACCATCACAGGGCCTAATAACATCAGCCACACTATCAGAGGCTCGTATACCTGCACATCCACCAATGTGATATATGCCATCATGTGCCAGCAATGCCCCTCTGCCATGTACATTGGTCAAACTGGACAGTCTCTACGTAAAAGAATAAATGGACACAAATCAGATGTCAAGAATTATAACATTCATAAACCAGTCGGAGAACACTTCAATCTCTCTGGTCACGCAATCACAGACATGAAGGTCGCTATCTTAAAACAAAAAAACTTCAAATCCAGACTCCAGCGAGAAACTGCTGAATTGGAATTCATTTGCAAATTGGATACTATTAATTTAGGCTTAAATAGAGACTGGGAGTGGCTAAGTCATTATTCAAGGTAGCCTATTTCCTCTTGTTTTTTCCTCCCCCCCCCCAGATGTTCTGGTTTAACTTGGATTTAAACTTGGAGAGTGGTCAGTTTGGATGAGCTATTACCAGCAGGCGACTGAGTTTGTGTGTGTATGTGGGTGGGGGGGATGTGAGAAAACCTGGATTTGTGCTGGAAATGGCCCTCCTTAATTATGCACATTGTAGGGAGAATGGTCACTTTGGATGAGCTATTACCAGCAGGATAGTGAGTTTGTGTGTGTGGTTTTTGGGAGGGGGGTGAGGGGGTGAGAGAACCTGGATTTGTGCAGGAAATGGCCCAACTTGATTATCATGCACATTGTGTAAAGAGTTGTCACTTTGGATGGGCTATCACCAGCAGGAGAGTGAATTTGTGTGGGGGGGTGGAGGGTGAGAAAACCTGGATTTGTGCTGGAAATTGCCCACCTGATGATCACTTTAGATAAGCTATTACCAGCTGGACAATGGGGTGGGAGGAGGTATTTTTTCATATTCTCTGTGTATATATAAAGTCTGCTGCAGTTTCCACGGCATACATCTGATGAAGTGAGCTGTAGCTCACGAAAGCTCATGCTCAAATAAATTGGTTAGTCTCTAAGGTGCCACAAGTCCTCCTTTTCTTTTTGCAAATACAGACTAACACGGCTGTTACTCTGAAACCCATCTTAGAACATATCCCCAATTTCTTATCAAAGCCTATTTTAATGGTGTCTCTTATTATGCCCACTATGCTAATATTTCATACTGTTGCAACCCTCTTTTTGGCTTGGTCTTGCTCATTCATGTTCTGTATTTTGAATTTTAAGAGGCAGGATTTGTATTATGTTTATATTGCATTTTAATTGTTTGTATGGTGTTGTACAGTGCCCTAGTGAACAATTCATCTTTGGTTTAAGGGAGTGATACTGGAATGGAGTTTCTCGATCATTTTTAGTTCAAAGTAAATATCCTTTTGTCTTCCAAGATAAAACAAACAGCAACACATTGGTCAAAAAACACAGCGCTGAGTAACTGGAACTTCCACTGGGAGCATGGAAAGTGAAAAACATTCAGTAACAGTCTTTAAGACAGCATTAAAGGTTGCCAAATTGACTTCATGCTCCCCCGCCCCTTCCTGGAAAAAGATCATTTTGAAATTAAACTCTCTGGCTGGGTCAGTGAGATGGAGTATGTCTAGGATGATGAATTCTAGCAATGGGCAAGAAACTAGTGAGAATTTCAAAGTTGTGTTCCTTAACCAGCAGCTAAATAGCAGCTCATAGAACAGCGAGCCAGAGCATTTTCCTAGAATTTAGGGCCAAGATTTACCAAAGTAACAAGTGATTTTAGGTGTCTCAATTTCTGTATGCTCAAATTGACACACCATAAAGAGATCTGACTACAAACGCCTGAAAATAAGGGCCGTGTGAGGTATCTCTAATTAGGCATGCAAAATCACTAGTCACTTCTGAAGTTTTGGCCTTTTTCGTTAGCTTTTGGTTTACCCAACATTCCTTCTTACGGCATTTGTTAACTTAAAAAAAAAAAAGTTACAGAACATTCATTTCCCTTCAGTAGGTCTGAACCCTTTGCCCTCCACCCAAAACAGTGTGAACTGAACAGACAATGATTAGAAACAAAAGATGTCTTGCTGTTCCCTTCTCCTGTTCTTTGTCTATACATTGACTCTCTTTGCTGGTCTTCTGTGCAGAGAACCTGGTCTTCATGCTGCTTGTTTGACTCATGTGGTTTCACGTTGACTTTTCGGGTATGTTATGTTTTTGTATCATGTTATTTTAGCGAGGAGAATACAAAATAGTTTGCTAGCACTGCTACTACAATAGTAGTAGGTGGTGGAACCATTTTTGCATATTGAAGGATAACATAAACCTATCCTAGGCAAGTGTCTAGAAGGGAAGATTAGACCATTTTAACAGGACTTCCTAGGTTCATTTAGTGTGCTGTACCTCAGCATCTCATGTTAAATATGCTTTGGTCCCCAGAGCTTTGACATTTTATTTCTGAAGGTGTCTTTGGAGTTTCTGTATCTTCATGGGGATGAACAGGAGGAGTTGGTAATTTTTAAATGGCGTTTTTGTATTATTTAAATGTATGCCAAAAGGACTCAGAGTCTAAGGTATCCTTAGGTTGTGACACATGAGGTGGATTGATTCTCCCTCCCACATTCTCATCCCCCACCGGAGCACTGATCTATAATTGAGCTTTGTGTCAGAAGTGTAATGTCAATTAGTATCAAACAAGCCTCGCACTTTCAGTGAGAGTTCCTTGGCTTTTCCCCTTAATTAATGGAAATTACGGTCTTTTGTATTTAGTTGGTCATATAGTTAGGGATTTCTTTAATGCTCTGTTGAGGACCTTAGGAGTGAGGTTGATATCATTTGCAGTTTGGTTATAGTGTTTCTTCGGGAATATATCAGTTAGAAATTCAGTGACCAATATCTGCAGGGAATTTTTGCATTTCTTTGGAATTCTGTGTTCAGATTTCTTGAGACACTGAAGAGGTAACTTGGTGATTTGCAGGGATTTGTGCTGTTTAAAGATGTGGTAGCATGGTTAGCACGAAGTAATGTACAAAAAAAAAAATCCTTGGCATTCTACTTGGCTGTTTCTGAAGTTTGCAATGGTATAGTCCAGGAATGGAATAGTTTCCCTAAAATTCTTGACAGCCTATTGAACTAAGGAAACATGAGTTTTCCATGAGTTTTTGATAAAAAGTATGCCTCAGCCAAATGTTATTCTTCAATATATAATGTAGCAACACCCACATCAGAAGAATCACCCACATAATTTCAGTACATGAATAATAACTCTAATTTTATTGCCTGCTAGAATTAGCACTTTGTTAGTACTCTGTAGGTGCAAGTGCAAAGGATCTGCAAATAAAAGCAATGCACTGGCTGCATAGTGCAAACTTCATGACTTACAAGAAGAATCTTTCAGTGTGGCCATCAAATTCAGCTGTTTGCTCTGTGGAGGTGACATCCATGAGATGGTTTGGTTTTCAACATTTTGGTTTTCAACATTTTGGTGCATCCACATAATGTAGGTTTCAGAGTAGCAGCCGTGTTAGTCTGTATCCGCAAAAAGAACGGGAGTACTTGTGGCACCTTAGAGACTAACAAATTTATTAGAGCATAAGCTTTCGTGGGCTACAGCACACTTCATCAGATGCATAGAATGGAACATATAGTAAGAAGATAAAGAGAAGGTGGAAGTTGCCATACAAACTGTAAGAGGCTAATTAGTTAAGATGAGCTATTAACACCAGGAGAAAAAAACTTCTGTAGCGATAATCAAGATGGCCCATTTAGACAGTTGACAAGAAGGTGTGAGGATACTTAACATGGGGAAATAGATTCAACGTCATGTGTTGCCTGCTTCAAATATGAATGTTCATTCACTTGAAAAGTTCATGAACACTCTTAGGTTTACAACATAGATATTGAGATATAGTGCATTCAGCTTATCTGCGTGGCTGTGGGACTATTGTGACAGTATGCAGTCATCTGTTTTGCACTTGAAAAGATACCCAAACACTCATTTTAATATTTTCAGTGGATTGTGTGGAAAAAAAGTGGGGGAGGGGGAAGCGATTCATATGTATTAAAGAATATGCAGTATGTTAAGGTAAGTGTCAGAATTCTTGTATGAAGTCAGGCTCGTTGTGATTTTCTTCAAACCTGGGGTGTAAACATGCTTTTCTCTAAAAATCCTAAAAAAGCCTACTATGAAATGAGGCACAAAACATATAAATGGATATTCACCCCTTTAATGTAAAATAAAAGGCCCACATTGTTCAAAATTAAGAGCTTGCAACTCTAAGTAAAACACACAAATCCAATACTCCAGTCCCCTAACTAGTTAGGTCCACCACGCCTTTGTATCTGCTCTTAGATACCGAGACAATTACCAACTTTTTTTTTTTAAAGCATTTAGCTTATTACAGAATTTGCACCAAGTCACTCTGGAATGTGCTAACCACACACACACTATTGATGCTGAGCTGACTGGACACCTTTTAAAAACTGACAAAATTCTGAATTCAACTGTCTACAATTCTGCTCCCACAGATTTCCCCCGGGTTGCATACAGTGAACTGTGACACATAGATTTTGAGGTAGAACTCTGGAAGAAAGTCAATTGTTAAGGCTAGAAGAGAAAAGCATGTAGATTGTTTTCCCACTAGCCACATTACCTTTGTATAGGAGGGAAAGCAGTGGTGATCTGAGCAAGATCTCCTATCTCGTGTCAGTCTGTAGTGTTTTAGAATGGTAGCCATGTTAGTCTGTAAGGTGCCACAAGGAATCCTCGTAGTTTTTGCTGATACAGACTAACAAATTTATTTGGGCATAAGCTTTCATGGGCTAGAACCGGATTTCAACAATTTCCACCCCACCATCAACCTCAGCCTGGACCAGTCAACACAAGAGACCCACTTCCTAGACACTAAAGTGCTAATAAGCGATGGTGACATAAACATCACCCTATACTGGAAACCTACTGATCGCTATACTTACTTGCATGCCTCCAGCTTTCAGCCAGACCACATCACACCATCCATTCTCTACAGCCAAGCTCTAAGATACAACCACATTTGCTCCAATCCTTCAGACAAACACCTACAGGATCTCTATCAAGTGTTCTTAAAACTACAATACCCACCTGGTGAAGTGAAGAAACAGATTAACAGAGCCAGAAGTGTACCCAGAAGTCACCTACTACAAGACAGGCCCAACAAAGAAAGTAACAGAACGCCACTAGCCATCATCTACAGCCCGCAACCAAAACCTCTCCATCACATCATCAAGGATCTACAACCTATCCTGAAGGACGACCCATCGCTCTCACAAATCTTGGGAGACAGGCCAGTCCTTGCCTACAGACAGCCCCCCAATTTGAAGCAAATACTCACCAGCAACCACACACCACACAACAGAAACACTAACCTTGCAACAAAGCCTGTTGCCACCTGTGTCGACATATCTATTCAAGGGACACCATCATAGGGCCTAATCACATCAGCCACACTATCAGAGGCTCATTCACCTGCACATCTACCAATGTGATATGTGCCAGCAATGCCCCTATGCCATGTACATTGGCCAGTCCAGACAGTCTGTACGTAAAAGAATAAATGGACCCAAATCAGACATCAAGAATTGTAATATTCAAAAACCAGTCAGAAAACACTTCAATCTCTCTGGTCACTTGATTACAGACCTAAAAGTAGCAATATTACAACAAAAAAACTTCAAAAACAGACTCTAACATGAAACTGCAGAACTGGAATTAATTTGCAAACTGGACACCATCAAATTAGTTTTTGTAATGACCCATTCACTCCCAGTCTTTATTCAGGTCTAATTTCCCCATACTAATTTCCCCCTACTGTTACTCACACCTTCTTGTCAACTGTTTGAAATGGGCCATCTTCATTACCACTACAAAAGTGATTTTTCCTCCCTTGGTATTCTACTGTTAATTGAATTGTCTCGTTAGACTGACCCTCCCCCCCGCACTTGGTAAGGCAACTCCCATCTTTTCATGTACTATGTATATATACCTGCTACTGTATTTTCCACTCCAGGCATCTGATGAAGTGGGTTCTAGCCCACGAAAGCTTATGCCCAAATAAATGTTAGTCTCTAAGGTGCCACAAGGACTCCTCATTGTTTTTGTAGTGTTTTGGACAATGACCATGGGTATCAGCAGTGAGCATATAGGTATCCTATATTGTCATTGCATTCAGGCACCATCAAGCATTCATAGTCACTGAGACACCCACATAAATGCTGATAGACCAGACAAAGAAAGGAAAAAATCATCTGGTAACATGCAGGAAAAAGAATGTGTGTGGAAGAGAAATTTGTTTTCTATGTTGGAGGAAAAACTATAAATTAGAGACTTGCATGCAGTGGTTCACATCCATTAACAAAAAGGATTCTGGTGTAGTTCTTATTTCCCCTTTTTCTTTCTCTTCCCGTTTTTTTCCTGATGTTTTTTCTTTGTTGATTCTTGCAACATTGGCCATAGTTAAGTGGTGTTTACACATGACATTCAGTGAAAGGAAACAAATCATTGGCAAACAGAGCAATAAGTTCCATATGTGTAAGTGGATTATTCACTTGCAAAACAGCATGCTCTGCCTGCAATACAGTATATAAAGGGCAAGAAGTTCAGTGGCTGGTGCATGTGCATACGTGAAGTATGCAAAAACACATACACATCTGGACCCATGTTTTATAACCCTACTTGTCCTTACAGCTAAGATGGAAAATACCAGAGAATATACACACCTTTAGCAGTAAAGAGCTACAGATGCTGAAGGGAGTGTGAGTGCCTCTTCTGAGTGGCCCATCCATACAAAACCAAGACTCCCTCACAATAGCAAGTGTGCATGTACACTTCTGTACAATGGTGACGGGTGCCAGTATAAGAACAGAGATAAATAAGTGCAGGCACAGCCTCTCATGCTGGTAGACAATTGCCAGCGTCTCTAGACCAGGCATTTGTCTTTAAATTGTCTGTTGTTCCCCATGGATAACCACTCTTTTCTGCTAGCAAGAGGGACTTGCTGTACCCCAGTCAGAGCACACTACACAGTGCTTCCTTCAAACTAAAACCAACATACTCAGCCCATGTGCTCACTAAATAAATTTCCCTGATATTCCTTCAGTACCCGGTTAAGATGCACATCTGTAGTGGCTTTAGTCTCAGCCCACTGCATCACACTCACTAACTCAACTTTGAAGAAGCTGCACCAGTTTATACCAGCTGAAGATCTGGCTCTTATCCTTTTAAAACAATTATTTAAAATTAGAAATAAGAGAAACATAAAAATAATAAATAACCGAATATGAAAGAATCTAGTTTGACAAAGAAGGTAACAGCCATTCCAGGATATATTATTTGAAAAGCAGAGTAAATAGACATCAGCTGAAGGAGTTAAGGCCAAGTGACTCTTACTGTTTACTTGTTTTCCATGCTAATCTATGCATGTGTCAATACTTGCAGACTCATTCCAAGAAATACATGGTGGGATGCAAAACTCAGAGTGGGGAAGCATGAAAGAAGTAGTATGGAGAAACAGACTCCAACGAGAAACTGCCCAGCTTGAATTAATATGCAAACTAGATACCATTAACTTGGGTTTGAATAGAGACGGGGAGTGGCTGGGTCATTACACATATTGAATCTATTTCCCTGTGTTAAGTATCCTCACACCTTCTTGTCAACTGTCTAAATGGGCCATCTTGATTATCGCTACAGAAGTTTTTTTCTCCTGGTGTTAATAGCTCATCTTAATTAATTAGCCTCTTACAGTTTGTATGGCAACTTCCACCTTCTCTGTATGTATATAGATATCTTCTTACTATATGTTCCATTCTATGCATCCGATGAAGTGGGCTGTGGCCCACAAAAGCTTATGCTCTAATAAATTTGTTAGTCTCTAAGGGGCCACAATTACTCCTGTTCTTTCTTCAAACTAATGTCTCTCAGCAGAGCTTAGATGACCTATTGCTGTTGGCCAGTAAAGCTGAGCAAATTATAGACAGATTTTAGCTGGATCTGTGATTTGTTCTGAACTTGGTGTACTAATGCTTTCTTACTCAATGGTTTTAGTTGTCCACATTTTATGTAATCTTTATTTTAAAGTATCAGAAAAGAAGTTTGTGCAATTTGGTTAATTTCTTTGGATTAACATATATATTTGATCTCTTAATATCATTCAATTTCCTGTGTAAATAGACCTGAATATGGAGCAATAATAGGATGAATGAGTCAAAATAATTATTAAAGTTAATACATTTGCACCCTCTCTCCAATGATAGCTGTCAGACAGCCCTCAGCTCAGTATGTGTGTAGGGTAATCTCAACACCTTCCCCTGTATACGCTTGTATAAAGTTCTGTCTTCAAAAATGTCTGCGGCTGTGCCAATGTTGTGCTGTGTCCATTCCCTCAGATCCTGAAAATCCAACGATACTGCAGGGTAAGCCGAGGGCATGGACAGGAAGTGCTAGAATTCCTGGGCAGGGATTAGAGGAAATAATTGGACCTCAGTATGACTGGTTGATATCAATGCATCTCTTTGCTCCTGGCTCTCCACTGGCAGGTGAAATATAATTGGCACAGTCTCCATGCTGCCACTGGCTCCTCAGCCAGCAGCATGCTTGAGACCCCACTGACAGAGGTTACAAAATGCACACTCAACACTGCTGCTGTTGTTGAGATCAGCCACCACTTCATAATTTATGAGGCTTTAGGGACCACAATTCATGTAATGTCCATGGCGGTTCTTCACTGTCTCCTTTCTTTGAGCTACATCCCATTTATTTATTTAGCATTGGGGCTCTGCTGTATTTAAGCGGTGGTTGAGGAACGTACCTCAGAGTGGCATTTCTCCTCCACATAGTGCACCCCACTCCACCCCCCGTTATCTGTTTCTGTGATTTGGGCCTTGCTGCTCTGTTCTGTGTGGTACAAGGGGTTGGAAACATGGATCACAGTGGCAAGTTCAAGAGACAGGACATCAACAGTCACCAGTATATATACTGTGTGCTTTATAGCAAGTCTGGAGGCTCTGTATTGCTGAATGTGACCCTCTGACTTGTCCTAGTGGGTTTTACCAACAGTTAACTCTATTTGTTAGCGAGTCCTAGGAAAGTCGTTGATAGAAAGATCTATTTAAATATACCCTATGGGCCTGATTCTGATCTCTCACTAGATTTGAAACAGTGGGATTCCACTGACTTCAGTGGATTACTGCTGATTTATAATGTTGTAAGAGAACAGATTTGGGTGCTATTGATAGGACTTTCAGAAGTGCTCAATGCTCATCTAATTGTGTTCGGTTAAAGTCAATAATAAAGCTCTCACGGACTTCCCTGAGAGAAGTTATGCCAATACTGATTACCCTTGAGTAATATACTTTCATCCTTTCTAATTGATGATCTCATTGAGATACACAACAGGCATTCATTCAGCAAGCTGTCCTGCCTGTGCCAGCTAAACCAATACAAAGAGCAATAGCCCTGAGAGTAAACATAGAACATTTGAACGAATTTGAACATAAAACATAAGGATCAATCAAATTGTGATGCCAACAGGAAAAAAAGTAAGCTCTACTGGGAGGAGGGAAAAAGCTAGTTTGAGAACGTATTGATGGAAATAAACATGAAATCCTGAAAACTTTAATACATATCATTGTCACATTAATCTGCATGCGGACAATCCTCCCGTGTAGATTAAGGGGAAATTCCCACTTATGTCATATAAGGTATTAAGATTCGAGCCATAGAGTAAGGGGGGCTGCAGTCTTCCCTGAGATCCAAGGTAATTCTTGTGTATAGGATATTTTATGCTAATGTTTTTATTTAGTATTTTAAGCTTGGGGGGGGAAACTGAAAAAACCCTTCTATTCGGGACTCAAACCCCTGGAAAGATGTCACGTGTTCATGAAGTCACTTCACTACATAATCAATTTCAGTACGTCCGCAAAAGGTTTACTTGAATCCTACTTTCTTCACCAAGTGTACTATATGATTATACTTATATGGGTCATTATGCAAACAAATGTGATGCACAACAAGGAACAGTTCATTGAAATAGTATTTTCATGCCTCCCATATCAATAAGAAGTATATGTACTTTACTTTGTATCATGTGTATCAGCTATCTTTGGATGTCTAACTTTGAGTTATTATTGGATGAATTTAACTTTGCAACTTTTATATTTTAATTAAACATGTACAGACACTTGGGAATTTCCTACATGAAAACGTATTTATGAAATTTTGATTCATGTTCCTCATGGCCTCTCAGTCAGTCACACACAAACAGAGGATGGTGGTGTATTTTCATACAAAAAAGATGTAAAGGACCAAATTTTTTCTTAACGTTAACTGTTAAGTGCCAAACCAGGGGGGCAGTTTGGGGCCCTCAATTATGCTACTTACCATATAGGGCACATAGACCTCTAAATCCCTAATTTTACTTCCAAATTAGGGCTAGAGACTTCTACCATATATGACCTGAACTACAGGCATAAATAATTCTGTATTCAAAACTCTGGCTGCCATTATTTGTAGCCACAAAATACTTTGAAGTAAAATCTGGCCCATAACTTCTGCCACCCACAGAATAAATTCAATGCATGAGTCTGTAAATGAATTATCTACAGAATTATTTGATTGGTGTTTATGCCAGATTTTTAGAGACAAGTACACTAGTATTATTATTATTTATCTTACAGCCCTCTTCAGGCAAAACTTCCACAGAAGTGAATGGGATTTTTGCCTTAATAATGACTCCAAGATTTGGCTCATCATCATTAAGATCATATTGGTATAAATTACTGTCATATCCTCAGGCCACTATGAAAAATTTCTCAGACTGGCTGAGTCACCAAGAGACTCTCCAAGGATTCCAGATTCATTTTCACAGTTGAAGTGTGTAATGCATATTACAACAGTGCTATAAAAAAGTATTAGAGAGACAAGGTGGGTGAAGTAATACCTTTTACTGGACCAACTTCTGTTAGTGAAAGAGACAAGCCGTCAAGCTATGCAGAGCCCAGGCCTGAGGAAGAGCTCTGTGTAGCTCAAAAGCTTGTCTCTTTCATCAGCAGAAGTTGGTCCAATAAAAGATACCTCACCCACCTTGTCTCTCTAATATCCTTGGACCAACAAGCCTACAACAACACAGCAAATAAAAAAGTATGTACATATAAACTGTTTGTAGAGTTATTAAAAAGCAAGAGATCCATCCACTGCAGGGGCAGGCAAACTTTTTGGCCTGAGGGCCACATCAGGTTTCCAAAATTGTGTCTCCCCAAACAGCCAATCTCTCTGTGGATTTTATTTTTTTGTTTGGTTAGCGGGGTGGGGGTTGTTTTTTTTGTTTGTTTGGTTTTGTTTGTTTTTTTTATAATAGAAGTAGACAGGATCAACAGCAATGCATGCGTTTCAGAAGGTAGTGTGCCCAGAATGTGGTATCAGCTGGTTACTGCCACAAAAACTTGCAAACAGCAGCAGAGGCAGATACCCTGCAAACAGAAAAAACCTCCACTGTGTGTCATTTGTGGTTCTAAATAGACACTTTGCACCTGACCTTCTCTGAGAGATGAGTATATAAGACATTTAGAAAGGGCATATGGTATGCAGGTGTGTGCACAGCATCTGATCCGTGCACAAAATGTGGGCCTTCTATAACGAGGCTTAGAAGACAAGTACACACTTGTTTTTTATTAGAGCAGTACAGCTGATCATGTACATTTTGGTTTTGCTGAGTTTTTTTAATGTTCATTTACCAAGGCACAGGGGTGATCTGTGTCTCCCTCTATAATTTAGTGTGCTTTGCTTCCACTCCTCCTTTTGTATAATCATGCTATTTTACATGACGCAATCTCTCACACAGTAGGGCAAATTTTTTATGAAGATGAACATTTACTTCCAATGTCTAATATTAGTAATGGATTATAAGGGGAAAAACTGAATCAGACTTGTGAAAACAGGCAAAATTACTAATAGAACCTATGTGTGTGTAAGTGTAAAAATATGAATACCAAACTAAACTGTTGACAACTTATGTATCCCGTACTTACTGAGTGTGGCGTGCCTCTACTGATAAGCTAAAAGACTTACATCTGTTTGGCTCAAACTCCATAGCACACCCAAACCTCAATGTGGTACATCCACTAGGGGGAACAGAGAGCTGCACAGAATAAGAGTGGTCTGAATGAATATGGTCCAAATGAAAATCATACTTCGGTGATCCAAACCTACATCCAACCTGGTATTCATTACCTAGGAGAGACTCTAAGGCAGTGGTGGGCAAACTGCAGCCCGTCAGGGTAATCCGTTGGCGGGTCACAAGACAGTTTGTTTACATTGACCATCCACAGGAAGCGGCCGCGGGCCATAGGGACGTGCTGGCCCTCACTTCTCGCAGCTCCCTCTGGCTGGGAATGGCAAACCACGGCCACTGGGAGCTGTGGGCGGCCGTGCCTGCGGACGGTCAATGTAAACAAACTGTCTCGCGGCCCACCAGCTGATTACTCTGATGGGCCATGTAAGGCCTGAGGGCCACAGGTTGATCACCATTGCTCTAAGGGAACTACTCAGTTCTTCACTTTACTCTCCAAATGAGCCTGGGCTTCAGTTGTATTCCAAATGACGACTCCACCAATACTGCCCAACTGACATTTGTTGTCCCTTCAGGAAAACTTCTGGAATGAGCATCTTGTACATTTCCTTGGCAAGTGATATGTAGCCAGGAAAACATTATCTGGTGTACACACACTAAACCAGGGATTGGCAATGTTTGGCACGCGGCCCGCCAGGGTAAGCCACCTGGCAGGCCGGGCCGGTTTGTTTACCTGCCGTGTCCACAGGTTTGGTTGGTCACAGCTCCCACTGGCCGAGGTTCGTTGCTCCAGGTGAATGGGGGTCTGCGGGAAGTGGCATGGGCTGAGGGATGTGGCAGGTAAACAAACCGGCCTGGCCCGCCACGGGGCTTATCCTGGTGGGCCGCGTGCCAAATATTGCCGATCCCTGCACTAAACTATATGTCCTTCCTCTTTACAACCTTTCGTGTTTAATGTTCTCAAATGCCAAAAGCTCCTATTTTATTATCTTCAGTCTGCTTTTCAGCATGATCATTGATGTGTTGTCAAATATTGAAGGAATATTGGTGTAAAGCAATCTCCATTTCAGTAATTTGGTATTAGCACTTTTTGATTTAACCAGGAAAGAGCATTTTGTTCTGTCACTACTTTAAACTCCCCCCAGAGATGAATGGAGTTTTTGGAGTAAACATTCTACAGTGATTAACGTTCAGACAGATCCTCAGTTACTGTACATCAATCCAGCTCCTTTGACTTCAATAGAGCTATGCTGATTTACATCAGGTGAGAATCTGGCCCTCTGTGTCTCCACTGACAAACTACTTTCCTCAGAAGTAAATTCAATACAACAGACTTTCAAAAGGTTGGATCCCGTAGCTGAATAGCATCACTCATTTCTCTTCATATTATTTTATCAATGCCCCTGGAAACCCTATAAGCTGTTTGCTTGAAAGGGATATGGTTATGCTTCAAGCTATGAACCATAAGACCAGCTGTAGTTTGTGACTTCTGCTCCTCCATTAGTCTGTCAGAAAAAAATAGCTTTGGAGATGATGGCTTTAGGAGTTGGAGATGGGATCTTCCCCTCTTCCTCTGCCATTATAGAAAGTGTTGGGTCAGCTTCCTAAGGTAGCTTCAGTATGCTGTTCCTGAATACTCAGAGGCTCTTCCTTGTTGGGAGAATTCTATGACATCATCTACTTCATCCAGTGAAGTCTGATGATTTTGCCAGGGGCCTTCTCAAACAGGCTTGTAACTTGTTATGGAGTTTTAGGGTTAACCCTGTAACTTGCTAACCTATTTGTTATGTCCCAGTTCTTTATGTCATAGACTTGGTCCATATCAAGACCTTTTCAATTCTTTAAGTCTTTCTCACACTTTCAAAACAGAGTACCACAGTCCCTCTCATCTGATAAAATGACTCCTGAAAGTATGAGAAAAATATTCAAGTTCTGGAAAAAATATCTATGCTTCTCCTTAATCAGCTATCACTTTACTTTGGACTTGGGAAATAAAATAGCAGTCAAGTGGCAGTGGTGGTTGTTTTGCTCCGTAAATTAAATAGTGTAAGTGGAGAATCAATTTGTACTTCAGAGCACCTTCTTTCATTTCCTGGTTGAAAGTACAGGCTAGGGGATCTGCACTGATGATATGTGGAGCAGAACAGTGCTTTGATTCTTCAGTCCTTTTCTTCCTCCTTCTTTTCCCACTCTCAGCTTTGTGCTGGCGAATACCTGCTTTTTATTCCTGCAGTAGCTTCCTGTCTTCATCTGCCATGCACGTGCTCCCTTCCTGCTCAGGAACCCCCTCCTCCCTGCTTCTCATCATCAGTAGTCCCCACATCTACATGCTCCTGAACCGTGGTCCTTTGTCATATTTATTATGCCTTTCCATATACACAGGCCATTTTCAGTCTGAATAATTTATTTTAGAATAAGGAAAACAGCCAACCAAGAAAAAAACACTTAAGTCCCCATATGTGATGCAGTGACTGCTGCCAGCTTGGACTGAAATGGCTCTCAGAATGGAGGGTCTAGCATGACACAGACAGGCCGACTCCATAGAAATGTAAAAGTGCAGTACACAAAAAATAATGTCAAAACATTTCCATACATCACACTATTAAGATGTTAAGCTCGAGTGACTAGGGATCTTTCTACCATGTGTGCAAAGCACCAGATAAAACCAGGTAAAACTATAGCACTACATACATACCTAATTTATTGGCAGCATGCAGGCAATATTTCCTAGCAGACCACTATTCTGACACATTGTCTGGGCTAAAGAGAAATATCCACCTTTTCCCCAAAGAGTCCTCCAGACTGTGGAAGGTAGATGGGGACAGACCATCCTAATGAAGATTAGTGGGAAATCTTCTGACCGCTGACCAGTGGCAGGACGAAGTAGAACAATGCAGGGGGCTATGAAGGACCACTTCTCCAGCCATGTGGGCAGATAGGAGAAAGCTGCGTGGTGGTGTCTATCCCCTTCCTCTGCCACCAGTTGTAAACTCCTTTCGCACACCCTCCCACTAAACACAGGTAAGGTCCGTCTAAACACAGATCGGCCCAGTTATTCAGCCCTGAATTTAGGCATTCAAGACCATCAGTTTATAGGATGATCAAGAGATTTTCAGCCTCCACAGCTCTCTAGCTGATTTGTACAAACTACTTACGACATTATTAACAACCAGCCTCTTTATGCTCCAATAAACATCATAGCTCTCCTTTCAAATTTGTGAAAAATCAGATTCCAAGTATAGTGACTTGGCAAGGAATAGGTTATCTAACTCTGCTGGTTGCTGGTGTGCAGCAAGTCATAGACACAGACTTGCACTGGGTTTGTGATTTTTTTCTCTGAAACATGCTATGTGAGTGTTGGTTATCTGTAAAACCTTTGAAAAGTTAGAGGCCAAATTCTGTGCTTAGTTATAATATTCAGCCCCACTGATTTCAGTGCAGTTATTTATTATTTTAAAAGAACCAATATACAATATAACTCTCAGAAGAACTGGCACATAATCATAAAAATCCACATTATAGATTTTTAACTGTCTTAATTTTAAAAAGTTTGTGTTTTGTGTGCAGTGGTATCAGACTAAATCTACCTTTTTATTCATTTTGGTTAATTTCTTTGAGTTGTATTCACGTGATACTGATAATATGCACTATTTGCTTAATTTGCTATAATTATTTTCATTTCAAATTAATCTAATCAGACAACTTAGTTTTGACACAAACAAAAATCACCACTTTATTTTTATAATGCTGAATGTGTATTGCTAGTTGTCCTACCCATCAAAGGTCCATATGCAGAGTCGTATACATATTGGGCTAAGTACTGTTCTGTTACTCCAGATGTGCACTAGAATAATTGGAAACAGAATTTAACTATTATCTTACAAGAGCAAAAAAACAACCCATTTCAGATATAAAAAATGTGATTGCAAATGGACCAGATTTGAGTTAAGCAACTAAGTTTCAGCAACAAGTAGTTATTCAGACTCTGAACTTACAATATTTTAATAATTTTTGCCATACTGTTTTTAGTCTTGCTTATGGCTCTTCTTAGGATGAACACAGTGCCCCCATGAGCAAGAGAGAATATGCAGATGAACACCATAAGCCACATAACAGATGTCTGTCCACTCTCAATGTTTGCAAAGTAACCTTACATTCAGATCTATCATGTATTCTTGGTATCTTCCTCAAGTTCATGACTTAGGGGGAGGGATAGCTCAGTGGTTTGAGCATTGGCCTGCTAAACCCAGGGTTGTGAGTTCAATCCTTGTAGGGGGCCATTTGGGGATCTGGGGTAAAAATTGGGGATTGGTCCTGCTTTGAGCAGGGGATTGGACTAGATGACCTCCTGAGGTCCCTTCCAACCCTGATATTCTATGATTCTATGACTTTCAAAACATTCAATGAAATTGAAAATGAAAGATAAAACACAAAGTTGAGGTAGATTCTGTAAACTTTCAAGATACCCAGATGTGTATAATCTGACAAAGACCATCATGTTTCTCCTCCTGTACATAGATGCTGGAACTAGGGTACTGCTGTACCCCCTGGTTTGAACTGGTTTCCATCATATACAGGTTTTACAGTCTGGTTCAATGGCTCGCAGCACCCCAACTATGAAAATTGTTCCAGCACCACTGCTCCGCTACATTAATTATTTGAAAAGGTGGTGAGATGCCATGAGTGCTCCAGCCAACGATACACCTGTGACACCCAGATGCATAGCTCATTCTCCACATATGGTCCATCACAAGGATGCCATCATGTCTGTAAGAGATCAGCTCCTGCATGAAGCCTAGCTGGCTCAAAATAAAAGCTGAGTCAGACCAAAATGCTGATGATCAGAAGAAGGAAAACACCTGGGGGAAAAAAATCGAGATGCTGTAACCCCATCCTCTCCACTGAAGGCATTGCACCCTTCAATCATTAACTAAACCTGTTGCAAACCCTTAGGGTCCTGTTGGACTCATTGTACAGTATGGATAATCACGTAGAATCTGTGGCAAAAATGAAAAATGGCACCTTCCACATTCAGCGTTTTAGGAAACTTCTCTCCTTCCTCACAGCCAGGGACCTGACCACAGTTACCATGCATTCATCACTATGAATTGTTGTAACTCACTGTGTCTGAGGCTGAAGGTGAAAAACAGGCAGAAGGTCCATCTTGTATAGAATACAGCTGGCCACCTCCACAAAGAGATAGGCCACTGGCACCATGAACAGTCCCTCCACTGCCTCCCAGTCAGCTTCCATTGCAGGTTCATGACTGTATGTTGTCCTGATCTTGAAAGGCCTCTGAATGTCAGGAACTAATGGCTACATTAGTAACCAGGTCTCCCTCCATGATTCACCAAGACTGCTATGCTCCTCCGGGACAAGCAGCTAACAAAGTCCAGGACCAAGAACTAAAGACTTGTAAATAGAGCATTGAAGATAATTCTGCTATGACACAAACTAATAGAGATTAGACTAATTCAGAGCCTGACCATCTTTAAATCAAATTAAGTCTCTTCTCTTTGATAATGCGTTTCCATCAGAACCACAAGGCTTGACAGAGTACTGGGGGCCAACAGCTGAGCCAGCACTCTGGTCACTTAAACACCAATTAAACCCCTATAGGGTGGACTTGACAGGACCTAATTAGTGGATTAGAATGGGCTGGGGGTGGACTAACTAGCAAATTGATTGATTAACCAAGAACATAGAAGGTGGCACAGGAAGGAATTGCAGGGGAAAGAGAGGCAGGCTAGCAAAGCCAGAACCAAGAAGGAACTCTAGGTAGAGAGAGCTCTTCCCTCATCTCTTCTCTCCTCTCCTCTCCTCAGCAGAGAACTGAGGAAAAACAGTAAATAATTATGGGGTGTCTATCAGCAAGGTGGTGAGAAGAACAAATGTAAATCAACTGCACTGGGGTGTTTAACAACTGAAGGTCTCAGGGTCTGTGTAGACAGAGCAGAAGACAGGAGCAGGACATCACCCTGTCACTCTTGCATGCACACACAGAGATTAAACAAGGAGGAAAAATCCAAAAATCCCATCATTTCCAAACATCTCCCTTCCCTGGTTATAGAAGGATAAGAGCAGAAGTATCCATAAATCCACTACAAAACCTCTCTGGAGATCTAATTTACCTGGGAAGAATTTACATACTACAGTTATGGAAGCTATACAAAACTCTAAGATAAATAGACCTTGCAAAATAACAAACAATACACAACATGCAGACCTCTTGACAGCTACTATGTTAAACTGTATTTATTAGCAAATCATAGAAAGCTTTTGATGGGGTTAACATAACTCTTTCAATCTCCAGTCTCCATATGTGACTAGTACCCTTACCTGGAACAAGCATTTAATGTGCTGTTTTCAAGTAGCAGAAAATCTTGAAGAACTTTTATATTAAGCAAGCATTAATCATTTATTTTTAAATCCTCTGCTTTAACAACATTCTATGCAGTAATATGTCAGATAAGTTAAAATGCCTATTGCAATACTAGCAAGCATTAATAACAGCATTACTAGAATAGTGTGGCCAGTCCTGGCATCTACATTTCAAAAAGGATGTCGAAAAACTGAAAAGGGTTCAAAAGAGAGCTACACAAGTGATTCAAGAGCTGGAAAACCTGCCTTACAGTGAGAGACTGAAGAAGCTCAGTATATTTAGTTTATCCATGACAAAGTTAAGAGGTGGCTTGATCACAGTCTATAGGTATCTACATGGGGAGAAGACTTCTGATAGTCAAGAGGCCCTTAATCTAGCAGACAGAACAAGATTTGATGGCTGAAAATAAGATACAAATGTTTAGCAGTGAGGATAATAAACGAGTGAAGCAATTTCCCTAGGGATAGCAGGGATTCTCCCTCACTTGAAGTCTTCAAACCAAGATTGGGTGTTTTTTCTAAAAAGTACACTCTAGCTCAACCAGAAGTTATGGCCCTCATGCAGAAATTACTGGGTTAAGTTCTATAGCCTGTGTTTATATCGGAGACTAGACTAGCTCATCATAATGGTCCCTTCTTGCCTTAAAAATCAATTTTTTTAATCCATTTATATTTTCCTCTAGAATTATCAGTGTATTGTGCTACAAATTCCCTGAAATAAGAAGGTTTTAAACCCTGCTTAAGAGCCTGATCCTGTGAGGTGCTGAGTGCTCTCAAAGTCTATTGAAGTACATGGGCATTGAGGGTACTTGCCACATAGCATGATCGGGGCCTTTAGGAGTATGGAAAACACTCACAGTAAAACACCCACAGCTGGTCTGTGTCAGCTGATTCAAGCTCATGGGGCTCAGGCTGTGGGGCTATAAAATTGCAATGTAGATGGCCAGGCTTGGGCTGGAACCTGAGCTCTGAGGCCAGGCAAGGACCTACACCATACATGTCCTAATATAAACAGTGTTATACAAACTTGAGGCGAAGCATACAAATACATGTGTGCTAATTTACATTAGAAAACCCAAGACCCTCAAAGTCCTGTACCCTCAATATAAGAGGACACAATTGCAATTGTGAAGTTCAATAAAGGTCCAATCCTGCCCCCACTGAAGTGAATAGAAACAGTTTGGGGCCCTTTGATACATAGGGCCATCAGATAGGTAGAAGTTTAGGGTTGGCATATAAACTTATTAAACTTCAAAAAGTTATGTTGACTTATATCTCATTCTCCTTTGTTATTATTGTCTATTTTCATATCCAACTGAATACTATCATCCATATAACTAATATTTATGCCTGAAAATAGACAATACAAATAAGATATGATAAAGATATACTATACAGTAAGTTTTCCCCGATTCTTTAAAATGTAAACTACTTGGCAGTGCAAACATCTTGAAAAGTAGATAGTTTAAAAGTCAGTCATCATTATCTAGCATCAGCCCCCATACTCCTGAACTAATCACAGATCCAGTACAACTCTGTGTCTCTAATTTACTCTGCTCCAGTAGCATTAAGTCACCAAATATTTGCTGAGACATCTTTTTCAAACTTGATTTGTCACAATTTTGAGAGCAGAGAAATAATGCTCCCTGGAGAAAGAGGTCACTAGTAATATCATAGCTAGTTTGTACAAAAATCAGCTAGAGATCTGCAGAGACTGCAAATGTCTCTTGATCATCACTATGTAAATTAATTGTCTCTAATTCAAGAATTCAACAGCAATAGAACATTAAATCCAGTCCTTTTAGTAGAGATTGCTATAGACAAAGATAGACTTTTCCAAGCATCCAGTGGCTTGAATGTAAAAATCTTCTCTCTGCTACAGTTCTTTATAACATATCATTTGGAATCTATATAGTAGCTCAATGCACCCTGGTAATCAATATTGTCTTAACAAGACAAATTCACGCTTGGTGTAACACCAAGTTTATTGGCTTATATCTGGGATGAATTTGGCACACAGTATGTAATTTTTTTCGTGCAATCACTTTGAGTCCCAACTGATTGCAATGGCTATGCCATCATTCTTAATGGGTGGTGGTTGCCCCTGCAGAGGGATATGGTTTTAAAAAAAAAGTACTGGGGCTGGCGGTATCTTATCAGCAGTGGTGTAGAGCACATTGTTAATCAGGAATGAATGTTGGGTGGGAAGCAGCAGTAGGGGAGCCTATGGCTAGTCTATGTCTGTTCCTTCTAATGAACATTGCCTTCAGGGTGAGAGGAGAGCTAGGGGTGATTGGGAGACGATTCCGAAGCCAAATATTACATTAAAAATAAAGAGTTAAGGTTGAAAGGGTGTCTCACTGGAGATTCAGTAAAACCCCTTCCCCCAAAAAAACAAACAGTCCTTCATTTACAGAACTTCCACACCTTTACAGACGCCCAGGTGTGAAAGCCTGGAAGTGAATCAGTCAGGTATCCACTCAGGTCCTTGCTGCCCTAGAATCCTTCACCCTACACTATTTCCCCTGTCGATTTATACCACCTACACATCCTTGGGCAAAAGGGCATCTGAGTGGTTGAAAACCAATAAGACTGACAGCCTTTTGATAACTTCTGATGGAAAGTGAATAGTGAGGTGTTTTTTCCTCTATGGTACTCCATGGCCCATAATGTTTAAATGTACAGATTTCAGAACTCTAGTTCAATAGGGAAATGAAAATGAGTAGGGTAAGTCAGTTACTCCATTGCAAATTTATATTTAGGCTGAGCTAACTAGTATAGAAATAAGTAGATTTTTTCACAGATAATGACTATTTGTACAGAATTCCAACAGATTGAATGCTTGACTGAATGAAATCTAGGCTTTAACATAAAACCACAAGTGTGGGGTCTATTTTCTCCTCCCAAAATAGTTAACTAATTGCATAGATCAGTGGGGTGACTGGGATACTCGACTGCATTATAAGCTATTCTTTCAAAATGCAGTTAGGAGTGTTTAGTTTAGGAATAGCTCTGAACTGTCTCATTTTACCCCATTATTTCAGTCTAGCTAAGGACAAATCACTGAACAGATCAACATTTCAGCATTAGCTGATTGTTCTGGCCTGGGACTAACAGGGAGGAGGCTATTACCAAGCAGTTATTTGTAGCTGTGTACTCTGATATAATAAGCCATGTTCTGATTAAATTGCTAGCTTTCTTTCTGAGTTTGTGACTTTTAACTTTTGTATTTTCTTTTTAAATTTCTCTTGAATTGAGAGTGGCTTCAGAATGTACTGTATACATAGGTGCTAGAACTAGGAATGCCGGGGGTGCTGGCATACCCCACTGGCTTGAAGTGGTTTCCATTATATACAGGGTTTACAGTTTGGTTCAATGGCTCTCAGCACCCCCACTATAAAAATTGTTCCAGCACTCCTGAGTGTATATGGTCCAACCAATCCATCTGTATAACACTGTGATAAAGGTCTGATAGTGTGTGAGGTGTTTGTGGACACTTAAGTATATGTACTTTCCTCACAGCCTTTGTACTGTTCATGGCTTGGGATGGTTTCATTGGCTCTCGCTGCACCTGTAGCGACCCTCAACTCAGATCATCAGCAGGGACAGACCTTCAGCTCCAAAACATGGGCGCTTCAGCTCACTCAGCAGTAATGATCTCCGACCTCCATGTGAATCAGCTCCTAAAAGGAGACATGAAACACTTGCCCAAGCATGTTACACACACTATAGGCAAAGTCTGATCTGTTACATATTCTTATGCATGTCTTACCACTGACTCAATACTTTTACAATATCCAGCACTTCAGCAAAGAGGTATTTTGCATAGAAGATTATTGATTTACTAAGTTGAGTAAGAAAATTGGCTCCATATAGGGGAAGGTGTTGTTTTGTTTTTTTCCAAGATTTATGCCCTGAAAGTTGATGCCTTGACGTAATCTAATTTTTGATTTCATAGAAAAATCTTCAGAAGGGTAAATCTCTGGCAAAGCTACATGATGAGCTGAGCAAAATCTATTTGTCTCCAAGTGATGGCATTATTACAGTTAATGAACAGACTTCTGGACGCTAATCACTGCTTTATGTGACAAGAGCCTTGAATCAGGGGAGATCACCAAAATAATCCCCACCAAACCAGCCATTGGTTGAGACTTTGAAACAAGATTGTGTTTTGTATTAGTGCCATGTATTGTGGAAAAGGAAGACAAAACGGACATGGTTTTCCTTACCTTATTTACACAATGCCAAATACAATAGCCAGAATTTGCCCCTGATTCTCTTGGCAAAGCTAAGGGTAGGCAGCCATTTGCAAATATCCAGTCATAGGGCCAGTTTGGCCCCTGACACAGTTTAGAGCAGCTCCAGCTTGCTATGACCTCAAGGGACCAACCAGAATTACCAGGACACGCCACACTTTGTCCTGTCCTTTTTACTGCTCAGCTCCACTCCCAACCCTCTACTCTGGGAGTGGCATGGGAAGAAGCTGGCTGCGTCAGTTACACACCACACTGGGACAATTCCCAAATGGGGAGATCTGGCTACTTTGCTCCTCTACACTACAGCAGGAGTGTCAGGAGATCAGAGCAGAGTTTGGAACTGAGCCCTGGATTTTCCAAGAAAGTACAAAAATCATCATCCTTTGTGTGTCCAAATGTTTCATACACTGTGGAGTGGAGGACTAGCGAACACCTCTCTCCAACTACAGTCCAAATCCCATTATGAAGGAAGAACATCCTTATTTTCAAGAAAGGGAATCAAAACTTTGTCAAAAGTCAGGAGCATCAAACACATTCAGCATTGGTGAGGAACCCTAAGCAGCCTTGTTTTACGTCACTGGAACTTAGAATCATATATAATATCAGGGTTGGAAGAGACCTCAGGAGGTCATCTAGTCCAACCCCCTGCTCAAAGCAGGACCAATCCCCAATTTTTGCCCCAAATGGCCCCCTCAAGGATTGAACTCACAACCCTGTGTTTAGCAGGCCAGTGCTCAAACCACTGAGCTATCCCTCCCTTCAAGCTTAAACTAACCCTGATCTTTGGCTGTACCGCAAGTGCAGCCATCATAGCAAACCTCGAGTGGTTAGTTACAACTAACAATTTAGTGTCCAGTCCTGCAACCTGTACTACATAGAGCCTGATAGATGAATGTCTGTCTAGGCAGATGCATAGGCACTCACAGTATGAGCAATATAGTGAAAGTATCTTGACAGACACTCTATGTAGATCTTAAATAGTTCGAAATAAGAATACATTCCTCCTCCTCCTCCAGAAAATTTCTGAAACATCTACCTCCTCTATCTCTTCCAGTCAACATTCTGGTTATAAAGAAAACACTCCCCTGATTTCTTCTGTATTATAGGGAATTGAACTGTCCCCCCTAAATCCATGAGCTTCTAAGCTCTTCAAGGCACTGGCCTTTTTATTTTTTGTCCCAGTTTCTCTGTTGTACAATACAGAATAAATATACTGCATTATGAAATAATACCGTATGTTAATTGGTTGGCATGTAAGATCTTTGGGACAAAGATTGTGCCTCCTTTTAAGTTTGCAAAATGCCTTTCACATTGTTGGTGAAATTAGAAACTAATATACACATATAAAATTGCACATATGTAAACTTCTACCCTACGATAAAATATATAGATTAAATGTATTCCCTGTAATTAAAGTTTTGTCATCTATGTCCAGAATTGATCTTGAGAAGCTGGAATATTAATTCACCTAGACCATGACTTAAATGTTGCCCCTTCTTAGGGAGCAATAAAATGTCATTTGAATCTGACAATCTGTCAGATAGTTTGTGGGATTTCAAATAAATGTAACGAAACACAATATGACTACTAAGAAAAAGCTGCTGTCTCTGAGGTTTGCAACAGACAAGAGAACAATAGTACTGTTCAAATCTCTGAGGATTATTTTTGTGAAGAATAGTGCATGGAGGATTATTTGTTCAGAGGCTCAAATGTACAGAAGGAGGAATGTTGTTTGAACCAAACTGCTCAAATGCATTGCCTTATCAATTCTTTTCTGCATAATTAACTTCCTTATTAACTGCATAGTTGTTCACTGCCTTATTGATTTATTGCTATATTCACTGTACTCTTGCTTTTTGTTTTGTGGCCAAATTCCGCTCTTAATTGCATAACTCTCTCCCTAAAAGATTTACTTACTAATCAACACACTGATTCACTACTAAATTAATTTCTCACCTGTCTTGCCTCTCACTTGGATCCAAATCATCCACCTGCCCATTGAGCATGATCTGCCACTACATTCCTACCATGTTCACAATATCTTCTTTGCTTCATTGCCTCTTCATTCTTCACTGAGCAATTCCCATTACCTCCATCTCCCCATATCTTCTATTCTCCCCACTCCACTGTTCCCCCATTCTCAGAAAATCCCTGCCTCTATGTCTACCATTGTCATCCTCCTCTTTATATCTAAACCTATTGAAAAAGTGAAACCTATAACCGATGCACTGACTTCCTTTCCTCTAACCATGACTTGGATCACCTCCATTCTGGCTACTGCCCTCTCTGCTCTGGTGGTGCTTCTTTCACCAAGATCTATATTAACTTTTTTATAACCAAATATCAGGATTTATATTCTATCCTCTTTCACCTCTCAGATACACTATCAGCCATGTTCTCCTCAAAATCTTGTCCTTCCTTGGCTTTTGTGACTGTCTCCTTCATCACTGCCTCTAGTTCTTCCTTTGAAACCTTTCTTTAATCAATCACCCTCCTTCTCTCTTCCATTCTATAGGAATCCTGTAGGAATCTGTCCTTTGACCTTCTTCTCCTCCCTTTACACCTCTTCTCCAGGGAATCTTATTCACTCACAGGATTTCCACTACCATCTCTATGCTGATGACTCACCAGTCTACCTCTCCATTCTTTATGTTTCTCTCCATCCAAACCCACATCTCCAACATTATAGAGATATGTTTGTAGAAGATTATAATTTAGAGATGCTCCCTGATAAAGGACGGTATTATGAACATAGGAATTTGGAGATGTGCCCTGGAGGTGGGGGTTGGGAACATCACATGGCTGTGTGTGGCAGTTTACCAGAAACGCTCTCTGGTTTGTTTTATTAGCGTTTTATTCCTATCTCATTCAGTGGTTTGTTATTTAATGAACCCTAAGATCATTACAAACATCTCCTGGCATCTTGCTGCCAACTGAAACTTAGCATGGATAAAAATAAGCTGCTTTCCCTTCCTTTTTATTCTTCCCCTCCCATTCTCTGTCACTGTTGAAGGCACACCATTCAATGATACCTGTCATTCAGACCCATTGCCCGGCAGTAATCTTTGACTCCTCCCTCTTCTTTGGCTCACAGCTCCAGGCCATGTCCATACGTTGCTCCTGCTTCTGCCACAAACAATTCTAAGATATGACTTTTTGTTTCTGTTCACACAGAAAAGACCAGTGTGAAGTAAATCAAATCAAGGCAATTTAAATCACTGGATTTTTAAATAATTTATTTAAATCAGCTGGGGGCTTTTTTAAAAACTAATTTGAAAATTTGTGCTCTTGTAACTTTAAAGTTTCTAATGAACTAAATTATAAATAACATTTTTAAAAGATGCCACTACTGATCAGGTACCTTATTTGAATTTTACAAAACTGTTACAGGCAAAAAATATATATATTGACAAATAAGGCCCTGATCCTTCACACTTAAGCAAGTACATAACTTTACTCACATGAATTGTCCCATTGAGTTCAGTGGGACTACATTTGTGTTTAAAGCTAAGCGAGTGCACAAGTATTTGCAGCATCAGGAGCTAAAAATGTATTTTTATTTTTTTTCTTAGTGGTATAACATCTCTGTCACTTCAAACCAAAATTCCTTCAGTATTAAGAATGATAAGTTATTTAGACTTTTTAAATGATAAGTTATTGTACAGGAAGTTTTTATACACAGAGGCCAAAAATTTCAAAAATAAAAGCATACAGTTAGCTTCCTACACCCATCTATACACACCCAAGAATGGAATTTTCAAATGTACCTAAATGATTTAGCAGCACAAGTCCCATTGATATCAAACTGCCAAACTTGATGGAGGGTTATAGCATGGATGAAGCATTTCAGCTTTCTTGACTTGTGGAAATTCAATGTACTGGAAGGCTGCAAATACAGTACAGGCTATTTGCTCATCAGTTTTGTAGTGGTCTCACAGTAAGGATGCTAATAAGGTATGGATGTATCTTTGTCAGCATAGATGATCATTTTAAGTGTGAAACTTAGGAAGAAAAAAAATCTCAATGTAAAATCTGAAATTCTACTGACAATTAGGAATTAAAGGCACAAATACAACACATCCACTTTTGCAATGTAAGCCCTGTGACCTGGAGCCCTAAAGACTAGGGAGTTCCCTATTGATACTTCTTTGTGAACAGGGAGAAGAGTGGCCCAGAGCGGCCTGAGAGCTGGAGATGGAGAGAAGTTCCAGAGGGGAGGAACCAGTTTCCTGGCACCTGTTGGTGAGCAAGAAGAAAGAAGTGAATGGGCCAGGCCTCATTTACATTTCTGTTAGGTGACAGTTTGGGGCAATTTGATAAAAGTGCAGTTAAGTTTTAAGTTTGGGGGCGGGGCATGAAACTTTATGATCTCTGTCAGGAAACTAAAGAAGCAGTAAACTGCACCACATGTACCTGGATGAGGAGTCACCTTGACTAAAACTATGGTCTGGCATAGTTGGGTAAGGGAGCCTGGCCAAGGGCAGAGGAGAATGGGCTACTGCCTTCTTCTGAGTGCACTTTCCTGGTGGCAAGGACTCTGTTAAAGGTCATTTATACTACTGATCCTTCGCGGAAGGGTCAGCACAGAGCTGAGGCAGTAGACAGTACAGAGATAGCACTGAGACGGCTTGGGCTGAAGCCACAGAAAGCAGCAGTCTCCCTGAGGGATTCCGGTGAGAGCCTTCCTGCCAAGCACCAAAGGTGCAATGACTTCAGCTGGGTCAGGTGGTAGAGCCCACGAAGCTGCTCAGGCTGCAATTAGTTCCCTTATAGAAAGCGGAGACAAACCTGCCTGAATTTTGGACCCTGCCGACCCTAGACAACAAACTAAGTGGGGAGCAGGAGAGGAGGGAAGTGACTAATGCTGACATATATTGCCTCATTAGCTGCTCACAGGTGTGGGAGGAGGACTGAGGTTAGACCTTGTGCCAAGACACCCTGGAGAGGTGCGAGTCTTACCCATGAGATATTGCTGATTTATTAATTCCTGACTTTCCCAAGTTGATTACTGGAGGCAGGGGGAGGAGGACAAAAACAAAGTTATTGTTGTTTTAAACCCCTGCTCTCAGTGCTTGTGGGTAGGAAGACTGCCTGTCAAGGACACTCAGGGGATGTGATGTAGGTTTTCCAGGTTGCGAGGTGGGGACTCTAAATAATTGAACCCAACCCTTTTTGCTGTTGGCAACACATGGCAGAAGGGGTATGCCTTTTAAGACTAGAAAGTTTGAAGAAAGTAAAGAACTAGTAACATTTAAACTTTTTTAAAATTGCTTATTTAAATCACTGATTCTCAAACTTCAGTGCACCACGACCCCCTTCTGACAACAAAAATTACCTCATGACCCCAGAGGGTGGTGGGAGGGGGAATGGAGTCAGAGACGGAGCCCTGCCATCCTGGGCTGAAGCCCTTGGACTTCGGCTGCAGCCTGAGGCAGCAGGGCTCAGGCTTTGGCTTCCGCCTTGGACCCCAGCAAGTCTAACGCTGGCCCTGGTGACCTCATTAAAATGGGGTTGTGTCCCACTTTGGGGTCCTAACACACAGTTTAAGAACCCCTGATTTAAATCAATAAAATAAATATGTATTTTTTTCTTATAAAATCATCATTGTTATCAATCCTGGAGGAAACTCTGGTCCATACTTTTGTCCCCTTTCAGTTACTGCAGCCTCCTCCTTTCTGACCTCCCTGACACTCACGTCACCTCCATCCAGTCCATTCAAAACACGGCTGCTAAGAACATCTTCCAAGCCTTTTCATTTGGAACATGGATGTCAGCTTCTTTAATTCCCTTCTACTTCACTACATCACATTAAAACTTATTGTCCTTGTATTCAAGGCCCCTGACAACCTCGCCCCTCCCTACTTATCCATTCTTTCTTATCAAGTTACCCCTTGCCTAGCCTTTTCTTAAAGGGACAGTAGTAGAAAAATCCTCCCTGCCCTTAAAAGACATGGTTTTTAAGTTGAGAGACTATGTGAGCTGGGAGACAGGTGTTCCCTCAAACCATGCTCTAATGAACTAGGCAGCGAGAGGCTATACATAGAGTGGAGGGTAATGGTACACCTGATCTTCTCCAACTGTCATTCCTACAAGAAAATAACCGCAAGTGTAGAACCAAATGGGAATTGTCTCAACTGGACGCCTCCTGCAAGACAAGGTTATGTTTACACTTCGTTTGGGCCTGCTTTTGAAACCTTAAGTTAAATATTTAGATGTGCCTGTTTTCTTCTATCGCTGACTGATATTTCATGCCTATGAACCTGGAGCCTTAAAAATGCCCAGAAGGATGGGGAGCATCTTTCTCACAGGAACTCAGCGTTACTCAATTTAATTCACCCTTCAAGACAGAATTTTAAGGCTTTAAGTCTGCAGATATTTCCAACCTTTTCTGTCCTGTCTCTCTTCTATTACAAGTAGGTTTTGAGACCACTAAGAGCCACTCAATTGCCCTGGTGTACACAGCCCTGATGTTTGAAGCACCTATGATATTTGCCTTTAGGCTTATGGAACAAGTGATGCACCACTGGGTACTGAGAGGCTTTGGAGGACAGTATTTCCCAACCACTCTAAAATAGGGCCCATTGTAATGCTCAGAAAAAGAAATTATTATATTTTGGCAATTTTTTTAGTGACCGTGCATTTTCTGCATGCAGATGTTTAAACACTCCAAATACTTCATATGATAAAATCCACTCTTTTCACAGACTCTTCATTAATTTAACAGTGAGCAGTAAAAGGAAGACTTTCACACAGAAAACTTACGCATTTTCAAGCTTTGAATCTTGCTGGTGGCAGAGCAGCAATCATCAATATGCACAAACTGAGAGTCAGTGGTATCACTGCCCAATGAGACTGCATTTTTATAAGTTCAGTGGGAAATGGAGATTTCTAACTCAACACTATATACTGTTATTGAATGTTTTTCAGAAAAGACAGACTAAAGAACTCCACCATATTTATAAATTTATTATGGTGGTATAGATTTCAGATGGTGAAGGTTCAATTCCACAGGGCTAGAATCGCAAAGGAGCCAAAAGTAGATCCACAGCTTGGCACATTAAAATCCCCCCCTTCTTAGAGTTTAATATAATGCACCCAGGAAACTATATCGAGCACTAAAAAAGTCCTTGAAAGGGATCACATTGCAGTACTATCAACACTGGAAGCTTCTTTTCTGGAAGACCCATTCTCCATTTTTTGAATTTAGTAAGACCTCTTCACAGACAACAGAACATGACAAAATGTGTGCAGTAACCACACAACCTTCTGTAAGCAACCACAGTAGCCCAGTTGACTCCAAATAGCACATGATTGGCAAATTAGAAGGGTGTACAAAGATCTTTGAAAGACCCACCATAATAAGTGGTATTAAAGGTCCATTGTAAAAATCACTGCTTGTATAAGGATTTGTATAATAGTAGAGTGATAATGGCCTACCAGGTAAGCCACACATGATTTCAAAATTAGTATGTATGTTTGCATGGTAGATTAGAAGGACTCTAAACATCAATTTGCACATGATCCCAAATATATTCGCATAGAAGCCAATGCCATCATACACATGTGTCTGTTACACAACTTTTCTTTGTCTTTATACCTTTAAAATATCAGTAAGTTCTCAGGCAAAATCAATTGTATGTAACTCACTGTTGCCAAATTTACAGAATTTGGTGTTTTCTGAAAGCCACATTTCCTGTTGCCATGTACTTACTGAGAATCTCACCTTTCCATTTATAAAAGTAAGTTTTTAGCCCTTGTGGTTGCAAAGAAGTTTCTGAAAACACATGAACACTAAAGGCTCAAAAAATCCAGATTTTATTTTTATTTTTTAAATCTCATGATTTAGCTCTTATGATTTTTTGGGGCCTGACTTATGATTGGTGATATTGGTAGCTATCAATAAATTTGTGAGGCAAACCAAGAGGAGCAAGCGTTTTCACTAATTGACAGAGCTAGAGTGATATTCCAGGTCAAGTATTGTCTATGCAACCCCACTGAATTTACTCCCTTTATTATTGTACCATTATCTTCAGAGTGATCTGCATGCAGCAATGAACACCACTTTGCACTGGTAAGGAGCATAACACAAATTCCCAGGAGTCACAGATTAAGACCAGAAGGGATGGTAAATACTGTAGTCTGACTTTCTGAATAATACAGTCAATAGAATTTTACCCAATATTAAGTCAATAATTTGTGGTTGGTTGACTATATATTTTTAGATTCTTGATTGAAAGATTTCCAGTGATGGAAAATCCACCACTTGGGTAAGTTGTTCCAGTGGTTAACATTGGAATCTTTCCGAAAACACTGTGAAATGAAACAATATGCGTACCAGCAGGAATATCTTAGAAACTTGCTTCAAAACGAAATATACATATTTCCAGTATGACTGATGTATGGTTACTAAGAAATCTTACAAAATTACACACACACAATACAGATTTACTAACTTAAAAGGAATGATTTACACTGTAATTTTGCACCATTTTATCAATGTTTTCTAAAGAATTAACTCAAAAGAAGCAAGGAATGCAGTAAAAGCATCAGTATGTGCCATAGCTTTAATGATCCCAAGACCTGGAGGTAATTACCGGCTTTATCATCATACAATACGTAAAATTTTACTCTCTACACTACTCACCAAGGGTCAGATTGAGATACCTTTACATTGCTTAGTACCTTACTCCATAAGAAGGCCCTTTCTCAGTGTAAATAATGAGGAGTCCTTATGGCATCTCAGAGACTAACACATTTATCTGGGCTTGTGCAGGAAAGTACAAATCAATGTGAGTATGGGTGTCACACACCGGCTCTGAGAAGAGCAATTAGCATGTATTGCATAATGGCTACGTTTCCAAAATAAAAGGAAAGTGTTCCTTTAGCACGGTAGCTGAGTTTTCTTAAATACAATCTGAAAACAGGAGGTTAGCAGTGAAGTTTTGAAAAAGGAAAAGAAAAAAAAAGTAGATTTAGTGAAGATATACACTTACAAAACCAGATTCACTCACACTGAATAGTATGGGACACCATGAGTTGTCCCACTAAGGTCAACGGAAGTATTAAGTGGATACATAATTGGTTAAACAACTGCAAACAAAGAGTAGTTATTAATGCAATTATGTCAGGTTTGGTCTCAAGTGGGGTTCTACATGGCTCTGTTCCGGGTCTGGTGTTATTTAACACCTTTATTAATGAGCTGGATATAGATGTAGAGAGCATACTGATCAAGTCTGCAGATAACACAAAGCTGGGGGGCGGGTTGCAAACACTTTGGAGGATAGAGCTAAAATTCAAAGGGATCTTGATAAATTGGAGAACTGGGCTATAGACAACAAAATGAAATTCAGCAAAGACAAATGTAAGGTGTTATGCCTAGAGAAGAAATACCAAATGCACAACTACAGAATGGGGGATAACTGGCTTGGCAGCAGCATGGCTCAAAAGGATCTGGGAGTTGTGGTGGATCACATTAACATGAGTCAACAATGTGATGCTGTAGCAAAAAAAGCAAATACAATTTTAGGTTGCATTAAGAGAGGCATAGCATGCAGGTCACAGGAGGTGATAGTACCACTTTACTCGGTGCTGGTTAGGCCTCAACTGAAATACTGTGTCCAAATTTAGTCACCAATGTATAAAAACTGGAAAGGATCCAGAGGTGAATGGCAAAGATGATCAAAGGGATAGAATGAATGCAGCCATAAAGGCAAAAGCTGAAGAAACCAGGTATGTTAAGTTTGGAAAATAGAAGATTAAGGGGGGCGGTCTTCTAATACTTGAAAGGCTACCATAAAAAAGATGGAGAAAAGTTGTTCTCTCTTGCCACAGATGGCAGGACGAGATGCAATGAGGTCAAACTGCGGTATAGCAGATTTAGATTAAATCTCAGGAATAGCCACCTGTCTTGGATGGTTCAGGCACAACAAATACTGCATCTTGGCAGCAGGTTAGACTCGATGACCCTTGTGGTCCCTTCTAACCCTATGATTCTAAGTATTTGGGAATGAAAGTACTGATGAATGTGAATGAGGGTATTCTAGTGTAGCTCATAATCTGTGTCTCTCCCTTTAAAGATAATGTGGAAGACCTATTATTAAATTTTCTAGTTGACAAATAATATGATCCTTTTGTTCTATCTATGGTAGAGTACTTTAAAAAACCCAGGCCAGGAATTTCAAAAATGGGTCTCTAAAATTAGGCTCCTAAAACCATAATTAGGCATGTGATTAAGTGGCTTAATTTTCAAAAATGTTGAGGAAAATCAAGTCATTTGTTCACATGCCTATGTTTTTAGCCACCTAACTTTAAGGATCCATTTTTTCATATTATGGCTGCAACTTTGACTGCCCCAGTGTGGCGGGGCGGTCACCCTGCTCTGGTTAGGAAGGGGTTAAAAACAGCCAAGGGAGGCTGGTTGGGCAGTCAGACACAGGTGTGGTTGCATCCAATTAGGGCACAGCTGGCCCTGATAAAAGGGCAGACGGCTGAGGGAAAGAGATAAGATTCTTGCTCCAGCTGAAGAGCAGAGAGGATCAGGCTGCCTGGGAGATCAAGCAGGGCACGCCACGCCACGCCACGCCACGCCACGCCACGCAGAGCTGAGGAGCTCTGGCCTGGTGAGTCCCCAGGCTAAGGCCTTGTTAAAGGCCAGGGGAGGTACTAGGGTTGCAGGGAGGCAGCAGGTCTAAACCCCCTTGCCGATGATGAGTGGCCACCTCAGACTGTAGTTTGCTCCTGAGTAAAGGGGCTAGATGGGGACTGACAGTGGGTGACTGAGGTGAGGTGGGTTTAGGGGATTGCGGGTCCCTGGGGAGGGAAGACCCAGAGCGTGGGGCCCTGCTGTAGGGGGGCACCAGGGTCCGGGAGGGACGCAGGGCCTGAAGTACTATAAGTGGTGGAGATCAGTTGGAAGCAGGCACCAGGAGGAAGACACTGAACAACCAGCAGGAGGCACTGTGGCAGTGAGTGCCCACTGTGCTACACCCAGGTACCTGCAGTAAACACAGTATCTTCCTATATATAGAAAAGGAGATACTCTTTTACACCAGTCACTATGGAGTGACAGCTGTTCAGTTTTTAATGGTCTCTTTGTGTCCATGCAAATCACAGTAAAACTGACACACATGGTGGTGGTCTTATTTGGGTTTAGAGAGCTTGTGTTTAGCAACTAAATATTTTTATTGAAATGTCGTATTACATTGCAATGAAAGCCTGCTATAAGCTTCTGCCTATAGTGTCTGTTGTGCCCCCTGCAGTCTAGAACCCCACCTTTCAAAATGGAAGATGGCGTTTGCAGATTGCCAAACCCAGACATTCAAAATTCATGAGTCAGGCCCCCAAAATCATGAGACTTTAAAAAGCTAATAGGGGTTGGGTTCTTTTTATTTGCCTTCTGGATTTTGAGCTGTTAAAGTGCATTTGAGTCATATTTTCAGTCTCATCTCTAAAACCATGTGGATTGGAAGTTTTAATTAAAAAGTGAACTAACAATCTCACATGATCACATGACTCCAGGAGCTGGTTCTTCAAGTAAAATGGCAACTATTGTGAACTCGTGATAGAACCATGAGAGTTGGCAACACTGCCTTTGGTCTCTGCAACCAGAGCTCATATCCTGACTACTCTATTCTCACACATCAGTGTGTATAGTGTGAAACGTTTTAGTTTTTCTTAGGCTTCAGAGGAATATTTTCAAATCACTCATCTGGCTCATTACCTTCAGTAGGATTTCCTCCTTGTGGAGACCCCCTCACAAAGGACCGTGGTTCATTCTGCTGCAGACGTTACCAATGGGCATGCCCACAGACCTGTTGCAAGAAGGCCCTCTCCCTAGGGTTGCCAATTTTCTAATAGCACAAAACCGAACACCCTTGCCCTGCCCCTGCCCTAAGGCCCCATCCCCCACTCCCTCTGTCGCTTGATCTCCCCCACCCTCACTCACTACCTGGCCCATGGGAGCTGCAGAGCTGGCGCTGGGGTCGGAGGCAGCATGCAGAGCTTCCCTGATTACCCCTGCACCTTGGGGCTGGACATGCCAGCCACTTCCAGGGAGCTTCACAGAACTAGGGCAAACATGGAGCCTGCTTTAACCCAGCTGCGCCACCAACCGGACTTTTAGCGGCCTGGTCAGCAGTGCTCACTGGAGCCGCCAGGGTCCCTTTTCGACCGGGCGTTCCGGTCAGTAACCGGATGCCTGGCAACCCTACCTCTCCCTACAGAATCTCTCTAGCCCCTGGCAGGAACCATTTCTCCTGACTCCTTGGCAAATGCTGCCCCAGGCTGAAGATAGGACTCCAAGGAAAAGATAATACAGCCCTGGGTACTAGTCATGACTGGCAAATAGATAGATGGATTTTTCAATCCCTGTTTATATGTATTAAAAAGGCTATTCCCTCTTGCTTAGAGTATTATGTCTCTTTATGTGAAATTACATATTTGTGAGTACAGATCAGCCACAGTTCAGATATGGTGTCTGTGTTTCAATGTGCTATAGTATTTCCAGATTTCATGGAAAAGTTGAGTTAAACATGTGTAACTAATTTTCAGAGTTCCATGGGACTAAGTAATTACTGGAACAAATAAAGAGCAATAAATATAAACATCGTCTTGAGTCAAAGCATTATAGTCAATATATTGTTTTCCAAACAGAAAAGTATTATTTTTTTCTAAAATTAAAGACAGATTGCACGCTGTGTGGGGTCTAAACTAGACTGTATGTTAGGTTAGCTGTTAATAAATTTGTCAGGTCTCTCCTAAATGAGATGAAAGGCTCATCACTTTGCCTGTTCCATTGTGGATAAATATTTAAATAGTCTTTGAGAGAGAGAGAAACAACTGTAGTCAAGAGGTTAGGGCACCCACCCTGGAGATCCCAGTCCCCCTGCTCCAATCATTCTTTCATGATTTAATCCACAGTGGAGCAGCTTGAACAGGAGAGACTGAGTGACCCCTCCATCAGAATAGCCTTTAACTCAGTGGTTAGAGTAGTCTCCTGAGAGATGGGGTACTTCCTGTTCAAAGCCTTTCCATCTGTCAGTGAGGGAATTGAACCTGGGTCTCCCACACCCCAAGTAAGTGCTGTGATCACTGGGCTAAAAATGTTAAATTAGGCATCATCATCAACTCTTTTTCCAGAAAGATTTTGAATGGGCTCTGATGTGGCGGGCAGCCTCTGATCACGCCTACCAGATCCGGCCCAGAACATAAGTTAGGCATTCGCTCTCCTACCTTCCCCTACTTTGTGGATTGCTTGGGGGCTCAGATGGAATATAGGCCCCTGGGCCTCTATCACAAGACAGTGTGTATGCCCAAAGGCAGACACATAGGTTCCGAGGGAACTTTTATCCTGAATACTTGTCTTAGGGTATGTCTATCCAACAATTTAAGCCCAGATCTGATCCTGGGCTCAAGCCAAACCCTCCTTGAGTCCATGCTGCAAATGTGCTAATCTATGGTTCAGACCCAAGGTCCCAGGACCCTGCAGGGCTGGAGGGTCTGAGCCCATGTTAAGCTGAAACCTAGGGTCTGAGCCCTATTGGTTTCCTGTGTGCATGTGGCCCCGGCTTGACTCGAGTCCTGGAAGTCCTCCGGACATATCCCAGAGTTCCTAGCAGCAGAGTGGCTAGCGCAGCAGACGGAAGTGGCATAACTGTCTGGCCAAGTGCACTCCCCCTTCCTGCTCCTCCCGTGGCAGCAGGCTCCTCCTCGCTACTGTGTGGAGCTTGCCTGGAGAAGGGAGCAAAGTTGACAGGTGGGATGTGGCTCCCGGCCATTGGGAAGTTGGGGGCCCTACCCTCCCTGGGACTGTGTGCGCTGTGAGGCAGTGAGTGGGAGCCAGCTCCAAAACTTCCCCACAGCAAGGAGGAGCCAGAGAAGGCTGCAGGGAAGTTTTGGGGCTGGTTCCTACCTTGCTGTCCTCATGGTGCACGTAGCCCAGGCGTCCCTGCACATGCAGCCACAGGGAAGGGGGTGGGGGCCCAGAAACGAGGGCCAGAGAGCAGAGCAGGACCACCCTTCTGCCCTGCAGGAAGGGGAAGCAGCAGGGTTCCCTGCTCAGCAAGACCAGGGGAGGGATGACCCACAACATCCCAGTGGCTCCCCGTCCCGGCAGGGCAGCCACTTAGTCCTGCTCCACTCTCTGTCCCTTGCTCCTGGGCTGCCCTCGCTGGGATTGCATGTTCAGGGGTGCACAGGCAGCATGCACTGTGAAGACAGTGAGTGGGATCCAGCCCCAAAACTCCCCCCCACCTCCTGGGGATCCCTTGTCCCTGCCTCCCAGGGTGTGGGAGGGGTAGGGATACCGGATCCCCGGAAGATGCTGGAGCACACTGCACCTTAAACTCTAGGGATTAGAGCCGGTAGCAGCCTGCCTGGGGCATGTGTGCGTTTTACCTGTGATACTTTCAAACTTCAAAATAAACAGACCAAAAAAAAGTTTCATTGCCAAGTTTCATTTTAATGGTTTGACAACCTTGGATACTCATGTCCTAATGCTCCTCAGAACAGGTACACATGGTCGTTTTCCTGCCAGTGTGACTCAGCCTGGAGCTAGAAAGCCCAATTCTCAGATTAGATGGTAGTTCAGTATAAAGCCTTCTCAAACTGCAGTCATTCTACTGAGACAGCCACCAAAGGAGTTAATTATGCTATTTAGGTACTCATGCTCCTTATGGGCACCAGAGTCCCATCAATAGCTCTGCCACAGTTAGGAAAAGGGCGGGGGGAGGGGGAAGCAGTAGGGCTTTCCCAAAGTGCATCACATTCCTAGGGGTGGAGAGTCGACATGGGTGGGACCTGGTGGACTAGACACTTTGGAATATGTTTACTTTGACTCGGTCTGTACACTGCAGAGTGAATGTCAGAGCCCTAGGTTCAAAAATTCTTAACCTAGGGTTAAAATGCAGTGTAGATGCTCAAGCCCAGGGTTCTCTGACACAGGTCAGCTGACCTGAGTCCTACTATCCCTGGGCTTACATTGCTGTGTAGACATAGCCTCAGGTACTGGATGAGTTTAGGCATCTACAGGATTTGGCAGGAGTTTTGTGAATTGCAGTGGAGTCTAAAACTGAGATTTAGGTACCTAAACCCCACACTTACTGAAATCTGGGGTTTAGGTGCCTAAGTGCCTTTGTGGATCAGGGCCCATATGTCTAAGAGATCTGGGTTAATGTTTAAGGCTAAGTTTTTGTCACCGATATTTTTAGTAAAAGTCATGGACAGGTCATGGAAAATAAACGAATTCATGGTAGCCCATGACCTGTCCCTGACTTTCACTAAAAATTTCACTGACAAAAGTGGTAGGTGGGTTCAGCACCTACTGCTGCTGTGGCTCCCGGATTCTCCAGAAGCTCTAGGGCCCCCTGTCTCTGGGGCTGGGCTGCTGTGGGGTCCCCTCGCCCTGGGCAGCTGGTAGCTGCAGGGTCCCCCAGCTGCTGGGTGCAGCTGGGCAGCTGCGCAAGGTCCACCGGCTGCCCGCCACAGCTGGGCAGCTGCATGGGGTCACCAGGGTCACCCAAGGTCCACCAGCTGCCTACTGTGGCTGGGCAGCTGTGGGGTCCTGCAACCAGGCTGGGGACTGGGAGCTGCAAGGGCAGGGCTGGGTGGGAACTCCAGCCCCAGGGACGAAAATGTCACCGAGGTCAATAGAAGTAACAAGTTCTGTGACCTCCATGACATAATCGTAGCCTTATTAATGACTCATTTCACTACCATGGAGTTTAAAATACAAGGAATGACAACCAAATTGTAGAACCAAGCTTTCAGTTGCTATGCAACACCATTGTGGCATGTTACCCTTCATCTTTTAGTGCTTTTACTCCATCTCTCTTCCTCATGGATGAAATTTAAGCAACATGTTCGAGATACTTAACAGCAGATGTAATTACGTTTTTAATCTGACAAAAAACAGACTGCAGTTTGTACTGAAAAAAAATCATATCAATAAATTTAATGATGTTTTGGATGATACTCTTTAATATCACAATATTTCATTTTCAAATTTATATTATGCTGATTTACTTTAGAACATGAATCAGTTAAAGCCTTTTTTCTGTGGATGCCGCTAAATGCATTTGAGTGCTTTGTAGTGAAAAGGGAAAAAAAAACTAGTTAGAAACTTTGTAAACCACCTGTTGACACATTAATTGATGACAAAGAGCACATGCTGATTGATTTGCACAGTTTCTTCTGCAATGGTAAGTGGCTAATTAGCCATGTTGTCTCCTCCATTGTTGATTGGATTAGAGTCACAGTAGTCTTTTCACCTAGGTGGGTGAATGAGAGCAATGGCTTCTGGTCACTATCAGTTTGCATTGGATTTGAACTAGTGATATGGAGCTAAAAGGTTCCATATCCCATTACCAACCTCTGAGTCATCCAGCTGTCTATGGTGATGCCTCTTAGTTGACAAAATGCCTGTAAAATTTACACAGGCACCCACCTATGAATTCAACAAACAGCACTTCTCCATGGAAACTGAGTCATCATGTACCCAAGGGGGTGATTATTATTTTTCTAAGCAGATGAGTGCACAAATTTTGTGGGTGTCTTTTTGAAAACATCTTTAAAATATAAGACCTAATTTTATAAATTGTAAGAAATATTAAATCACATATGGGATGGAAATTATATCAGAGTTAGTATCTTTTCTATTGAGATGTTCATAAAAAGGATTATATTTTTATCCTGTGTTTCATGAGATGTGTAATTAGATCAATATAATTTTTATATTAAAACACTTGTTTTAAGAACAGGTAATTTACAAATATTCTAAATGTACTGAACATATCCTACACATACCAGTTTTATCTATTTCTTTTTCTTTAATCTGTGACAGCAATTTCATACCTCTTTTTTAGCATGTGATTTGTTAGACAGGATTAGGGGTTTCTAAAACCTACTTCAAAGACAACAACATTTTAACAAGTTTTATTTTATAAAATGGAGTTTGCTTTTATTCACTGAAAGTTATGTTGTGGAAAGGGCAGCTGGGTCAAGAAAACACATTGAACATTATTTGTTAATTTTTATCAGGAAGCCTTGAGAATATATGTTATACATTCCCCGATTACTATGAAACAACATCTAAATCTCTTCTTGCGCATTCCAAACTCCTGTGTGATTGCTCTTATTTCAAAGGCAGGCTCCTTCCCTTCCCCTAGGCTGATAGGGGAAGCATTAGTAGTCCCTATGTTTACTTTAAAAATGAAGCAGGCTACAGTTCAGCTTCTCTCATTTAATAATGCTCCAGATCCAGATGGCCTTTTCTGGCACTTTGCATAAGTGTTTTTTTTTCTCCCTCAATTATTCCTGGTCTGTGTGTCAGTTTTTAAAAGCAAGGCTTCTGAGAAATGGTGTCCCTACCAAATAGAATATCCTATGGCTTGGTTTTTCTTGTTGTCAGTGTTATTGCTTTACAAACTAGTAGTGAAGTCCATTTATTGTTATTAATAGAAGTCCAGGTGTGACACTCTCTGTATCTCAGGGGGGAAACCCTGCACCCTCATGTTCATCCTTATAATATGATTGTGTGGTATCCAATGCAAAGTTTGTCATGTTGGGTGTCTTCAGAAGGCTCATGATGCACTGAGCATTGTTATAGTAATGTTGTAATTTCAAGTATATAGTTATGAGACTGACAATGTGTCATCATGGCTTAAAGCAAGCCCAGGCAAAACTTTCCAGGAACAGGGGGGCAGTTCATACCTCATCAGGACATGTATGGAACAAACCCAGCCCAGCCTCAGAGGAACAAAGGACACTGGCCTAGACAGCAACAAAGGATCTTTTGGACTCTCGAGTGAGTCACCCCCCCCTTTCCCTCGGTCAGTCGGGACTACAATGAGGTAATGCTCACCTGACCCTGAAGGGGGATGGAGCAAAGCCAAGAGCAGAGAAAGAACATGATAAAAGGGAGAGACATTTGCCATGCTCTTCCTGTCTTCCACCTCCATCTACAGACATCACCACCAAGCGACTGAAGCGCTGATCAAAGGGGGAGAGCCTGGCTGAAGGGCAACCAGCCAGCCTGTCGTGAGAAGCATCTAAGTCTGTAAGGGCACTGAAAGTGTTAAAAGCAAAATGCATTCTAAGCTGATCTTATTTCATTTGACCAAATCTGACTTGTTGTGCTTTGACTTAAAATCACTTAAAATCTATCTTTTGTAGTTAATAAATTTGTTTGTTCTACCTGAAGCAGTGCCTTTGGTTTGCAATGTGTCAGAGATTCCCCTTGGGATAACAAACCTATCAATCATATCAATTTCTTTGTTAAATTGACAAACTCATTTAAGCATGCAGTGTCCAGCGGGCATAACTGGACACTGCAAGATGGAGGTTCCTAGGGTTGTGTCTGGGACCGGAGATATTGGCTAGTGTCATTCGGTTGCACAATCCAAGGAGCAGCTTACATGCTAGAGGCTGTGCGGGAACAACCCAGGAGTGGGGGTTCTCACAGTAGAGCAGGGTAAAGCTGGCTCCCAGAGTTGAGGATTGGAGTGACCTAGCGGATCACCGGTCCAGATAACACCATGGGAACATCACACCAGGTAAATTGTATTGGCTGACAGTAAATATGAATGTAAAAATCCTCAAAGAGCCTGTCATAAGTCTGAACTGAGAAGGTACAGCAATGCAGTGTAGTTGGTCTTTGTAGGCCAAGTATAATATCATACCCCTTTCTGACTTGAACAGCTAGTCAAAGTTTGGGGCCTGCAGATGTTCCAGTTAGGATGAGAAATTGGGACTAGTCAGGTGTTTCTTTGATGCAATTTTGTTTATTTACAAACTTGCTTTTTGGATAGGAATCAAAAACACAAGGAGCCATTTCTTAGCTTGCCACCCTCTACCCATTTTAGCCAACAGACTCAAAAGCTCTCCCTCTAGCTAGGCTCTCATTTCTTGTCTCTGCTTCTCTCTCCGTTTTGTGTGCTCCCTTCCCACACACACTTGGTCACAATACCTAATGGAATACCCCATCCATATGGTGCAAAACTGTTGCACAGGTTCCCAAACCCTTTTTGACTTAGGGCATGTCTACACTTAAAACTTCAGCGTAGACGTTACCTATGCTGATGGGAGGGATTCTGCCGACGGGAGGGATTCTGCTACTGGCGTAGGTAATCCACCTCACCAAAAGGCAGTAGCTAGGTTGACAGAAGAATTTGTCTGTCGATCTAGCACTGTCTACTCAGGGACTTAGTTCGGTTTAACTATGCCACTCAGGGGCATGGATTTTTCACACCCCAACTGAAATAGTTTAACAGACTCAATTTTCTAATGCAGACCAGGCCTTAGCTGGGGGGCTTGTGATTAATTCATCCTGGCAATTGTGTTAACTGAAGGGTGCATTCACACGCAGTCTCAAAGAGGTTTGTGATTCATGAAGTCATCAGTACCTCTCAACATAACAATATACCAGGGAGAGGCTTTCTATGGGGCGTGTTTAGGATGGCAATAACTTTCTATTGGTAAGTATCCTCTTGCTCTGAAGAAAACATCTGGTCACCTTCTCTTCTTTCTGCTTCACAACTAATTGGCTAGTCTTACAGGTGTGGAGTCTCTAATCATTCCAGTGCTGTGGAGGCAGGACTAGGGGTGATAGCACATCATTTCACTGTTGCAATTTTCAGTAACCCCTCGTCTCCTAGGATCTGTGCTGATAGAGAAGCCTCCACACACAGCTCGTCACCCTTTCTACACCTATAGAGGAGGTCAGAGGTCTGTATGGCATCATTTCTACGATGTCCTCCCAGAGCTCATGGGGGGGCTGTGTGTGTGTGAAGGAAAGTCAGGGCAGGGTGATGGGTGCATTTAATGCATTGCTCCTCTTTCACCCCCAACAGCAGGATATAAAATGCGCTATACCCCCAGAATGAATTACCTGTTTTGCATCCCCACTATAGTCTGTGGAACACTTCTCTTAAGGGGGAATTTTAGGACCAGCTAAATAACATGTATAGCTGCTTAAGATATGACTAAGAAGGAATGTAACAGTCTACAGTTATTTGAAGAGTAGTATAGCCAAGAAGAAAAGAAATTATTTAAGGTGGTACATGTTCATAATGAAGAGTACTGTGAGGAAATTAAGAAAAAAATGTAGGTTTAATGGACTTGCTGATGGTGAGATCTCGTAGGGTTTGTCTATACAGCAGAAGCTGTGTGTGACACACTATACCTCAAAATGGCACCTTGTAACTCCCATATTCATCATTCATATATGGTTGTGACATTTCATACAAATTATGCCATGTATGGTATGATGTGATATATGAAAAGTCATGATCTGCTGAAAACCATCGTTCTGTCCAAATATGTATATCACTAGTGTTTGTGAAATTGAGATTTTGCTGTGTGGTTGTTACTGAAATATGCTGTAAGTTTTCTAGGTACATACAAAGGACCTCTGCCCACAAGGGTGTTCAGCGACCACTAATCAGCAGGGGAGTTGTAATCAAGGGATTTACAATTCAATGACAGTTGCCCGAGCACCACAAAATAGGGACTGCTCAACTCTGACTCAGTTGCACAAGACCACACCAGGGGGACTGCTCAACTCAGTGACTCAGCAAAGCCCACCAGGACATGTCTGGGCAAGTGTCTTCTAGGCACGTGGACAAAGGATATAAAATAGGAAACAGCCGCAGCCTGCCTTTCCCTTTCTCCTCCCCCACCTACACTGGAAGCAATGAGGATGCTGAGAAGACAAAGATTTCATTTGAGGAAGCTGGTCCCAGGTTTCAAAGGGGAAGCTGGTGTAGCAAGAACTGTAACAACCAGTAGGGGGGCAGGGGGAATAAGAACATAAAATGTGGAAATGGCAGAGGTACTTCTTTGTTTTCACCAAGAAGGTTGGTGGTGATTGGACATGTAATGTAGAGAAAGGAACAGAAGAGCCTAAAATAGGGTAAGAACAAGTTAAAAATTACTTGGACAAATTAGATGTTTCAAATCACCAGGGCCTGATGAAATGCGTCCTAGAATACTCAAGGAACTGACTGAGGAGATATGAGCTATTGGTGATATCTTTGAAAAGTCATGGGAGAGACTCCAGAAGACTGGAAAAGGGCAAATAGTTTCCCTTTTTATAGATGGGCATAAGGACAACCCAGGGAATTACAGACCAGTCTTCTGTACCCAGAAAGATAATGCAGCAAATAATTAAGCAATCAAATTTGCAAACATCTAGAAGATAATAAGGTAATAGGTAACAGTTAGCATGAATTTGTCAAAAACAAATCATGTCATACCAATCTGATAGCTTTCTTTGACAGGGTAACAAGACTTGTGGATGGGGGGAAGTGGTAGACATGGTATATCTTGACTTTAGTAAAGCTTTTGATGCTGTTCACATGTCCTTCTCATAATCAAATTATCTGGAGAAATGGTCTAAAGTAAATAGAATGAAATTCAATAAAGACAAATGCAAAGTACTCCACTTAGGAAGGAACAATCAGTTGCACACATACAAAATGGGAAATGACTGCTTAGGAAGGAAAGGGATCGGGGAGTCATAGTGGACCACAAGCTAAATATGAGTCAACAGTGCAACACTGTTGCAAAAAACGTGAACATCATTCTGGGATGTATTGGCAGAAGTGTTGTAAGAAAGACATGAGAAGTAATTCTTCTGCTCTACTCCACGCTGATTAGGCCTCATCTGGAGTATTGTGTCCAGTTCTGAGCACCACATTTCAGGAAAGATGTGGACAAATTGGAGAGAGTCCAGAGAAGAGCAACAAAAATGATTAAAGGTCTAGAAAACATGACCTATGAGGGAAGATTGAAAAAATTGGGTTTGTTTAGTCTGGAAAAGAGAAGATTCAGAGGGGATGTAACAGTTTTCAAGTTCGTAAAAAGTTGTTACAAGGAGGAGGAAGGAAAATTGTTTTTCTTAACCTCTGAGGATAGGACAAGAAGCAATGGGCTTAAATTGCAGCAAGGGAGGTTTAGGACATTAGGAATCACTTCCTAACTGTCAGGTTAGTTAAGCATTGGAATAAATTGCCGAGGAAAGTTGTGGAGTCTCCATCATTGGAGATTTTTAAAACAGGTTAGACAAACACCTCTCAGGGATGGTCTAGATCAGGGGTGGCCAACCTGCACCTGAGAAGGAGCCAGAATTTACCTATGTACGTTGCCAAAGAGCCACAGTAATACATCAGCTCCACCCTGCCTGCCAGCAGCCCTGCTGATCAGCGCCTTCCCCTCCTTCCCCATGCCTCCTGTGGCATACCGGAGGCTCTGGGGGGAAGGGGAGGAGCGAGGCTGTGGCAGGCTCAGGGAAGGGGGCAGGAAGGAGTGGGGGCCTTGGGGGAAGGAGTGAAGTAGGGGCAGGGGTTGAGCAGTGAGCGCACACATCCTGGCACATTGGAAAGCTGGTGCCTGTAGCTCCAGTCCTGGAGTTGGTTCCTATGCAAGGAGCCGCATATTAACTTCTGAAGAGCTGCATGCGGCTCTGGAGCCACTGGTTGGCCACCCCTGCTCTAGATAATACTTAATTATGTGTGGTCTCAAGGTCCCTTCCAGTTTTATGATTCTATGAATTGCACCTGTGTAACTAGGCAGATTTTAGCTCACTGAATTCCAAACCAAAAATCAGAAGGGAGCAGTGATATAAAAAAGCTCAGGTCAGAATTCAAAAGCATGGCTTGGATGAGTTAGGGGAAGTTGGTGCACTGCAGAGACCTGATCCTGAAACAGCCTATGCATCTGCTATGATCCCAGCAGGAATGAAAAGGCTGTTCAGGCTGGAACAAGCCAACCTAAATGCCTTTCTTCTATAGCAACCCGGTCAGGCTACTAAGAGCCCTTCTGTTAAACTGAGATCACTTTAGTTTAAAGCTCCACGTCCCTTTAGGCAGCTTCATATTCTGAAATACTAGAAACTGTCACACCAGCGTATTCCATTTGTGATCTCCCCATTAGATTAGGCCTGTTTACTCCTATCGCTCAAGTGGCAGAGGTCTGATATTCTTGCCCACATGGGTCATCATCAGGGCTTGATTAAGGTTGCCTGTGATGGGGAAGATCTTGTGGTTAACAGCCCTGGACCGAGACTCTGCAGATGTGAGTTCTGTTCCTGCCACTGTGTGACTTTGACTTTGGGCAAGATAATCTGTCCTAACTTTACAGATAGGAGAATGAAGCACAAAATATTTCCCTTCTTCACAGAAGTGTTGTGAACATAAATTATTTACTGGGTGTGAGTTGTTCTGATGCCACAGTGATGGAAACCAAGGAAGCCCAAGACAATGGCAGAGTTAGGGTTCAAAAGAAATATGTTAGTTTTGGAAACTTGACTTCTCAACAGCTTTCCTGACGTTGTTTAACCCCTTGACACGGGAAGCAGTACTGATGTGTTGGGGGTAATTTGGGGAGCCCTTAGTTAAAATTCCACTGGCAAAGCTAAGGAAGCTAGTGGAGAGCTAGTGATTTGAAGTTCACTCTTCTTTGGATAGTGCTAAATCCTCTCTGCCAAAGACGATTTATTTACATGGCTCATAAAAACACTACTGAAGAGCTAATTTTCTGCCTTTGAATGGACCAGATTACACTAAATTGCAGGTACTTTAAAAACAGTTATTGAGCCATGCTATCCAGAATCCTCCATCAAGTCTTCACCTCTCCCTTCCCCCATCCCCTTTTGAGATTACACACACTGAACGCTATACTATTGTCAGTGAAGTAGGTATATTTTCAGGAACAAAGTTTGCACATTTCCAGCAAAGTTTGTCTGCCTAGTCATGCTGCTTGATTATGGTTATGGGAAAAGCATTTTTAGTTTCAGTGGGAAAACAAAGGAATAATTTCTCCAATGGCATTCCCCTCCTCTGCAACCACACCCATCTTCCCCCTGGTACGTGACCTTTGTCACAAGCCAATGGGTGGGGGGGGAATTTTGTCAGAATCCTTTAATAAACTACTAATAAAGCTTTAATAAACTACTACTGAAAGCTTGGGCTGTAACACAGCTGTAATTTGTAAAGTCAATATGAGAACTTAAAAATGTGCATGGAACCACTCACGTTTATGGTAAGCATGGGGAGGGCAGGTGAGGATGTATGTGTTGTGATCACAGATTTTTGTTGATGCACATGTGGCAAATGAGAGGTGTATTTGTGGTTATTTTATGTGCTAATTGTGTTTTGTGGCTGGGGAGTTGTGCTGAAGGATTTTGTGTTGACTTGGGAGGGTGGTGAATGAGGGATGTGAACAGCAGTGAGGGGCTATTGTACGTTCTGGTTTTGTTGTTGTGTATGGGTTGTGTTGTGCTGGGAGAGTTGTGTGGGTTTGTACGGGTGTCAAATGAGAGGTGTGTGTTATCAGGACATTGTTAAAGTGGGGGTGGGGGATTGGAAGCAAGCTGATACTAGCCAAAGAGGAGAAGGGAAGTAAAAAAGGGCTTTTACAAGTATCTGGAGAAAGTAGTTCCATTAATCTAGAGGAGTGGAATTAATGATGACTCAAAAATGCAGTGATACTGAGCTTGTATATTAACTGTGTCCTCAACAAGAAAAATATAGAATTTTTTTCAGTTGGAAGGTTAATTACATTTTGAAACCTGTGAGTTAAATTTTTAAATCGGAAAGGAAGAAGATCTTGTAGAAGTAGTGATTTATAAAAAAAGAGGATACTTGGAAATGTACGGACACAAATAATAGATTCAGAAGAGTCCATTGTGGTCATATAGTCTGTCCTCCTGAATAACACAAGCTGTATAATATTGGACTGACATTCACTTACTCAGCAGATGAGTCTAACAAATCTTTATTGGGAGTAAACATTCAGCAAATAGTGATCAATTACTCACAAGTGGAAAGCTCATTGGAACAATCTCATGAATCACCTCCAACACTGGGCAATACAACTTCAGCCTCCCTATTTATAACTTTTTGTTATCTTTTCTTATACATATGTATTAGTGTCCCATTTCCATGTTAACTCTCCTTCCTCATCAGTACAGGCTTAGTGTTAGTTCAAATCAGTCTTTTCTATCCTTTTAGTTAGGTTTTTTTTTCTTTTTCTCAAAAACATGATTATTCTGCAATTTTTTACACATGCACAATTCTACTTATGCTTACTCTGTTAAATGTTATCAGAACAGACTCTTAAAATCTACAGCAGGCTTCTGTCAGGCCTAAATATGCCTTCGTTCCAAACATATAGTAGTTCCTGAATTAACTCCTTTTTGAAGGAGAAATATCAAATCTTCATTTAAAAATTGCTAGTGATATAGAATCCACTACAATCTTTGCTAAATTATTCCAATGGTTAGTTACCCTAAAAAGTCTTATTTCTAGACTGCGTTTGTCTAGCTTAAACTTCTAGCCATTGGATCTTGTTATAATTTTGTCTGCTAGACTGAAAAATCTTCTATCATCAAATTTCTGCTCTCCATGTAGGTACTTATAGATTGTGATCAAGTCACCCTTTAACCTCCTCTTTGTTAAGCTAAATAGATTGAGCTCTTTGAACCTTTTGCTATAAGACATAATTTCCAAGCCTTTAATTATCTTCCTGGTTCTTCTCTGAACCCTCTCCAAGTTTTCAACATCCTTCTTGAACTGTGGATCCCCTAACAGGACACAGCATTCTGATAGCAGTCACACCAGTGCCCCCTATAACCTCTCTACTTCCACTTGGAATTGCCCTGTTTTTTACATCAAAGGATCACAGCAGCCCTTTAGGCCATGGCATCAAAATGGAAGCTCACATTCAGCTGATTATTTACCATGATGCCCAAATCTTTTTCAGAGTCATTACTTTCCTGGATAGAGTCCCCCATCATGTACCTATGGCCTACATTCTTTGTTGCTAGATGTATGACCATGCATTTGGTTGTATTGAAACACTTTGTTTTCATCCAGTTACCAAGTGATCTAGATCACTGCATAACAGTGACTTGTCCTCTTCCTTATTTACCACTCCCTTAGTCTCTGTCATTTGTGAACTTAAACATTTTTATCAATGACCTGCATGAAAATAAAATTACTGATACGTAGGGTAGGGCAAAAACCAATCCCTGCGAAACCCCACTAGAAACACACAATCTGCTTGATGATGATTCCCCCTTTACAATTACAAAATTGGTATAGCACACATTAAATGGATAAAAACTGGCTTACAGACAAGTCTCAAAATGTATCATTCTAGTTTCTTAATCAATGTCATGTGATACCAAATCAAATGTCTTACAGAAGTCTAAGTATGGTACATCAACATTATTGCCTTTATCAACCATACTTGTAACCCAGAGGTGGGCAAACTACGGCCTGCGGGCCACATCCAACCTGCGGGACAGTCCTGCCCGGCCCCTGAGCTCCTGGCCTGGGAGGCTAGCCCCCAGCCCCTCCCCCACTGTTCCCCCTCCCCCGCAGTTACTCCACCACGCAGGCAGCGCTCTGGGCGGCGGGGCTGCATGCTCATGCAGGGCAGTGCGGCAGTGTTTCTGGCTCCAGCTGGAGCAGCACAGTAAGGGGGCCGGGGGGTTGGATAAGGGGCAAGGAGTCCCGGGGGAGCAGTCAGGGAACAGGGGGCAGTTGGATGGAGTGGAGGTTCGGGGCGGGCAGTCAGGGGAGTTGGATAGGAGTGGGGTCCCAGGAGGGGGCGGTGGTCCCAGGAGGGGGCGGTCAGGGGACAAGGAGCTGGGGGGGGGGTTGGATTGGTCGGGCGTTTTGAGGGGGGCAGGCAGGGGTTGGGAAGTGGGAATGGGTGGATAGGGGGCAGGGGAAGGCTGTTTGGGGAGGCACTGCCTTCCCTACCCAGCCCTCCATACAGTTTCGCACCCCAGTTTGGCCCTCAGGCCAAAAAGTTTGCCCACCCCTGGGCAAAGTCTACTCCACCCAGAGTAGACAATACTCTGGACCATGTTTAACTTTTATAAAACATACTTGTAACTTGTGAATATTGTGCCCATGTTGAGAAATTGTGTTATATGCTAATTTAAACCATTGTTGCTTATGCTCTGTTGACAGGTAAGGTATAGATCATCATGTTTTCATAATTTTAATAAACTTTTTGTGCAAGGCTTGAAGTTATGAGGAAACACGTGCTGTTCTATGCTCTGAGTTTTAATTATATTGTTTTCTCTGCTATCTGAATTCAAAAGACTGTATATTTACTTTTACAAAAAACACTGCTGTGGTAAAGAACAAAGATAATCCCCCAAAAAGGAGCCAAAAATAGCTTTTATTTTTCAATTGAAATTCTGATTTAAGGGCCAGAGAACCAGCTTTAAGGCTCAGCAAATCAGGACACAGGTCTCTGTTTGCCTTATACTTCTGTTGGATCCTAACAACAAGCTACAGCTCACATTCCACCAGGAAAAAGAAGACTGAGTTCAATCTTCAACCACCACTTTGGATTTTTTTTGATGACCACACATTCAGGTTAGACAAATTTAGCATCTAAAGTGATGAGGTGGAATCAAGCAATCAGATAAAACCAAGCCTGGTATAAAAAGCATATGGGAACATGCCTTAATAATTCATATCAGATAATGGGGGTTTAAGTTCTTAAATATCTGTGTAGCAAGGCAGAGTGGCTGATGATGATGGGGAGGAACCACTCTTCCTCCTCCCCTGCACGGTGGGCAGAGCCAGGCCATACCCACCCCTTGTGCTGCAAGCAGAGGGGTGGAAATGGAAGTATAAGAGGCAAGGCCTTCAGCTCAGTTGAGGGAGAGCCAGGGGAGGAGTCCGATGCTGCTGCCAGCCTCTGAACCAGGGACCAACCTGTATCAACCCCTGCCTCTGGAGGAATATCCGGAGGAGCTGCCGCTCAGCAAATATCCCAAGGAGCTGCTGGAACTGTCAGTTGCCAAGTACCCCAAGGAGCCGGAGGGCCTGTAAGCACTGAAGTCCTACAGACAGGTAGGGATAGGAAGTAGTTCAGGGAAACCAGACATTAGTCTGGTTGTGTTTGCTGAATGATCAGCATGTTTTGGCAGGATTCCTGCTGACCCAGTGGTGAGACTCCCCACAACTGTTAGGGCCCTGGACTGGGACCTGGTGGAGTAGGTTGGACCTGGGTCCCCCTAAACCCTGCTGCCAGCTCCACCGGGGGGTGTAGGATTGCCAACTTTCTAATGGCACAAAACCGAACACCCCTTCCCTGCCCTGCCCCTTCTCAAGGCCCCACCCCCACTTGTTCCATCCCCCTTCCCTCCATCATTTGCTTTCCCCCACCCTCACTCACTTTCACTGGGCTGGGAAAGGGACTTGGGGTGCAGGGGGTGTATGGGCTTTGTGCTGGGGGTGCGGGCTCTTGGGTGGGGACAGGGATGAGGGGTTTGGAGTGTGGGAGGGGGTATGGACTCTGGCTGGGGGGTGTGGGCTCTGGAGTGCGGACAGGGATGAAGGGTTTGGGGTACAGATGGGGGCTCCAGGCTGAGGCAGGGGGTTGGGGTGCAGGAGCGGATGAGGGTTCCAGTTGGGGGTGTAGGCTCTGGGGTGGGGAGAAGGATGAGGAGTGTGGGGTGCAGGAGGGTGCTCCAGGCTGGGATCAAGGGGTTCAGAGAGCAGGAGAGGGCTCAGAGCTGGGGTTGGGGCACAGGAGGGGGTGCAGGCTTCGGGCAGCACTTACCTCTTTTTGGCTCCTATGTGGAGGTGCAGCCAGGTGGCTCTGCGTGCTGTGCCGTCCGCAAGCACCACCCCTGCAGCTCCTGTTGGTCACAGTTCCTGGCCAATGGGAGCTGCAGAGCTGGCACTTGGGGCGGGGGCAGCACACGGATACCCCTGGCTGCCCCTATGCGTAGGAGTCAGACGGGGGACATGCTGCTCCTTCTCAGAGTTGCACAGAGCCATGGCAGGCAGGGAGACTGCATTAGTCCTGTTGCGTGAGCAACTGGACTTTTAACAGTGCTGACCAAAGCCACCAGGGTCCCTTTTCAACCGGGCATTCTGGTCAAAAACTGGCACCTGGCAACCCTATAGGGTGGCAGCTACCCACCTTAGGCCGAACAGTCTGCATTTGTTTGCTGTCTGCCCCAGCCAGAGCAGCTGTGGGCCATAAAATGCTATTGCTCTACCCCAGCTGGGGAGCTGGGCCATAGACTGTTTGCGATCTGCCCTACGTAGAAGATTTGAGTCTGACTGCTTGATATTGCACAGCCCTGCCCAGAAGACTCAGCCTTACTGTGCCTGCTGTCTTCCCCAGCCAGAGGGCTAGCTACAGACTGTTATTGGTGCTAATCCCCTGTTGATCGGCTCTCAGCTGCTTGGTGGCATAGCGAGGTGGAGGGATCTCCCTCTGACGCTGACAGGGAGGAACCACTCCAACCCACTACACTCTGCATTAACAAAACTAAAATCACAAGAAGACCAAGTGGGAGTACAGAAGACGATTCTTCTGAGTTTTCCTTGTACTCAACATGTTAATCATATTGTTGCTTTTCTAAACCATCATATAGCAAAAGAGTCAGAGATACAGTTGAAGACAGGGGACAGATAATTTCTTATGGAAAAGATTTACAAGAGTCTGCCCAGCACTGCTGGGGTAAATGTGTAAAGTCAAAAATTAAAAAGAATAAACCATACGAAGTTGAAGGAAATAACCTTTTGTTATCCTAACTAGACGCAGTCTGTATATGCTATTCTCTTCCTAAACAGGTTCATTTGTATGTGTGCAATGTTTTTGATCAGAGTTTATATAACACTCAAGCTTCACAACCACAAAGAGCTGAAACTTTAGTGTTCTGTTAGTTGGCCTTTGAACTTGTGTAATAGTCAGCAGTCCAATGAAAGTTAGCATGCTATTTACCTTGGCCCCTTTTTCCTAAAGCCAAAGATTATTTCAAAAGAAAATTGGAAAATGTGGTGACTATTTCCGTTTGCTGTCTCTGTATTGTGAGTAAAAAAGAACCCATCTTGTGGGTTTGACCTTCACGTAAGTGCATGGTTTTTAACAATTTCTAATGAATTAAATAGTGATCTATGTCAAGCAGGGCCCTGGCCTTTTCCTGTGATTTTTAAAGAGCCGTGTACCTTTATGGCTCTGTGTCAATCTCATCAGTGGTTTTTTAAACCATGTGCATGTGGCCAGTCTTCCCGAGTGTATCAGCACCACAACATGACCATAATGAGACCCTATACACATGGAGGCTGTTAGCCTCTTTCCCCAGATAGCACACATCTATAAAGTCAGACAAATTTGTCAGTCTGATTGTCTATCCTATGATCTTTATAAAGCTGACTAACATTGTCATGTAGCTTTATCTTTTAACTGTAGTATAATCAGGTACCACATAGTTGTGTGTTTATGGCATATACATTATACCATTTTATAGATAAGAATTACTGCAGACAAGCACACCTTCATTAATATATTGATAGAGTAATAATGGTAAATACAACTCTGTCAAGATAAAATGACACACTACATCACCATTAAGGTGGTCAAACAATGCAAGCGAAACATAATCTATAAACATAAAACTGTTACACCAGCAGTACCGGATGATTTTTGGCAACCACAAAATCATCAATAGCATCCTAAAAGCTCCAGAGACATGTGAACTCACTCTCAATAGATATGTTGTCAGGACAATTTAATTTGTTCTGTGGTGTTGTCACTCTTAGTTGGAGGAGGACCTTTCTCACCCTCACAGTTCATTAATGGCAGTGTCAAAAACAGTCTTATTACCATGACAACATTGGAGAAAGTTGAATGAGGACTACATAATAACAGAAAATAGATATTTCAAGAGGATGGTACTTGGGAGATATGCTCATGCAAAAATAAATGCTGCTGTTCCCAAACAACATCAAGATTCAACTTCAAATTCAATTTGCACAAACAATTTCCAAGTCTTCAGAGTATTTCTTTCTGTGAACTTTGTAAAAGGCACGACTTTGTCTTTTTTTGCTCATGTATCAGATCATTTTAAAAAATAATTGAGTGTTTTTAGTTCTAAACTTCTGCTCAACTTCACAATTTGTCACTAGAACCCTTTCCAGCTGCATGACGTTTTCTCTCACAGAAATTATGAATTTGTTCATAGACTATCAGGGTTGGAAGGGACCTCAGGAGGTCATCTAGTCCAACCCCCTGCTCAAAGCAGGACCAATCCCCAATTAAATCATCCCAGCCAGGGCTTTGTCAAGCCTGACCTTAAAAACTCCTAAGGAAGGAGATTCTACCACCTCCCTAGGTAACACATTCCAGTGTTTCACCACCCACCTAGTGAAAAAGTTGTTGGATGGTGGATATCATTGCTCTTTTGCTCATACAAGCAAAGTTTGATAGAAGCTTCTCAACCTCTCCTACATATATACACATGCAATGCTGCAGGTGTAATCACTTGTCATACCTTTTTTCCACATGTATAAGATGAAACATACATGTGCCAAGCATAGTTGCTTTCATTTTGAGGTTACTTTGCATATTCACATAGGATTTTCATGTGTAAATTATATTCTTTATGCATGCAGATAATCATTAAAAATTTGTACACAAAATGGATTGAACTGGTAAAGTGTGTGCCCACAAAGAGAGGCTATGTTTTGAAATACTAGCTTTCAATTTAGTTTTGAATTTTTCTCTTAATTCATAGGACCCAAGGAACATAGGAATTGCCATAATGGATCATACTCATAGTCCACCTAGTGCAGGGGCCTCAAAGTCCGGGCCCCGAGAACCTCCCCACTGCGGCCTGTGGAGGAGACATACATACAGACACACTGCTGGCAATGTCTGCTGCAGGCGCCACCCTCCGCAGCTCCCATTGGCTGGGGGAGAGGGACAGAGATGCCATCACTACTCACCAGGCAGAGTCAGCCATGGAGGCAGCGTCACTTTTTCCTACAATGAATATAAACAAGTCAAAATACCGAACACAACTACCTGATGCCCACCTTGCTGCAATCCTGCAGGTTTCAACTGCTCAGTCACTGAGGCCAAACATCAACAAACTGACAGAACTGAAGCGTTGCCAGGTGTCTGGCAAACACTAAAAACTCTCTGGCAGATGAAGAATTGTATAAAGTTTTATGACAGTTTTATTATTTCTAACAAATTCAAAATAAAAAATACAATATAAACGATTTCTCTTCTGAACACCATCTTCAGTGACTATTAGCCTGCTGGGAGGATTTGAGGACTAGCACTGGCCCTAAGGTAAATTGAGTTTGAGACCTCTGACCTCGTGCAATATCCTGTCTCCAACAGTGGGCAGTACAAAATGCTTCAGAGGAAGATGCGTGAAATTCTGAAATGGATGGATTTGGGATAACTTGCCCCAATTCCCATCCTAATCCTCAATAGTTAGAGATTGTTGGAAAACCTGAAGCATGAAGTTTTATCTCTTCCAGTACTCCTTTTTTGTGTTAAATATTATGACTCCGAATATTCTTGTTATGCATGTAAATGTCCATTCCCTCTTTAATCTTCCTAAGTTCTTGGCCATAATGACATCCAGTGGCAATGAGTTCCACAGTGTAATTACACATTGTGTGAAAAATGTTTCTTTTTATCACTTTTTAATCTTATTCCTTTTGGATTCATGGAGTTCCCCCATGAGGAGAAGGTTATGAGATAAGGAAAACAGAAGCTCCTCATCTACCTTTTCTAGCCCTTTCATTATTGTATATACTATTGAGAGTTTTTTTCCATGCCTCTAATCATTCTCTGAGCGCCCTCTAGTTCTCCATTGTTATTTTTGAGATGGAGTGACCAGTACTTCACTCAGTATTGAGATGAAGTTGCACTAATATAAAAGCATCATAATTTTTCTGTATTATTCTCCATGGTGTTCCTTTAGCATCCTAATTTGTTGTTTGCTTTTTTTTTTTTTTTTTTTTTTACTGTAGCTGCACATTGAGCAGACATTTTCATTGAGCTGTCCACAGTGATGCTCAAATCCGGGTTGGTACAGTTAATCTGAACAATGTAAAGTATATGAATTATTCATACTTTCCCTCCAGTGAGCATTATTTTGCATTTATCAATACTGACCTTCATCGACCATTATGTTGCCCATTCACCTAGCGTGGTTAGGTCCCTCTGAAGTTCCTCACAATCTTCTATGGACTTGACTGACCTGAATAACTTTTTGGTTTCTGAAAATTTTGCTAACTCTCTGCTCACCCCTCTTTCCAGATCATTAAAAAATAAATACGTGAAACAATATTTAACCTAGTATGGAACCTTGAGGCACCCTGCTGTTAATATGTGGCTGTAATGACAATTGAACATTTATTCACATTCTGTTTCCCCTCTCTGAGCCAGTTTTTGATCCATATCAATACTTTGCCTCTGATCACATGACTACCTAGTTTATTTAGTAGACTCATGTGAAGAACCATGGCAAAGGCTTTTTGAAAGTCAGAATAAATTATGTCAGCTGATTCTCCCTTATACGCTACTTTACTGATAGATTCAAAAGAATTCTAACATATTAGTGAGACACAATTTCCCTTTGCAGAAACTTTTGATTTTCAAGCAGTGAGAAAGAGACTTGAAAATAATTACTACTTCTGGTACTTTGAGTTCTTCTTATTTTCCCCCTTTTCTGGAGATATTGTACATGCTGACAGAAGTTATTGTTGTAAATTGCAATAGTAGAACTCTGGGAGAATTAGAGAGGGAGAAAGAGGCAGCTTTCAAGGCCAGCTCATGATATCTCATGGAGACAGTTCTCTGGCTTTTTTTGCCATATTCACCTATAGATTCTTCAGGTTGATTAATAGACTTTTTAATATGCACAGAACTAAATACATGTGGCCACATTCTATACTAAGTTACAACCATTCACCCCTATTGGCTTTAGTCAAATGCAATTCAGCACAGGAAAACTTTCTGGTTTTAGCATCATGGGACCTCTGTGTGTTGCATGAAGTCTTCAGTACTAATATTCAGTGGTGCTGGAACTATTTTCGTAATGGGGGTGCTGAAGGCGGAAATCATGTATTTGGATTGTTATTACTACTTCAAGCCAGGGGGCACCGTAGCACCCCCAGCACCCATGCTAATATTTCTTTTTGTCTGGTGCTAAGACATTTCTTCGGCAATACATTGATGAACTGATGGAGAACAGGATGTCTATTGTGCTCAAAGCACTTCAAAGTTCTGTTGCAGATTTTACACCCTAAAATGACAGATTTTAGGGCTTGATCCTGCATAACACGGGTACAGAATAGTGTTTATATAAGTGAAAAGTAAAAAATGATGAGCAGGACAAGAAATTTAGGAGAATTATTACTATTGAAAGTGTGCATATGGACACCAAATTACTCCTGCCTCATATTAGGAATAAGACCAGAGAGAGGAGGGCATAGCTAAGGCCTGATCTACACCTAAAATTTAGGTCAACCTAGCTACATTGCTCAAGGCTGTGAAAAATTTCACTTTCTGTGCATCACAGTTAAGTTTACCTAAAGCCCACTGTAGATGCAGCTAGGTCAATGAAAGATTTCTTCCATCGGCCTAGCTACCTCCTCTTGAGGGGCTGGATTTCTTCCATCACTGTAGTAAGTGTATACACTACAGCATAACAGCAGCATAGCTTCTTACCTTCAGTGCCTCATTTGCATGCATAGAAGCTAAGCCCATGCCTTCTCAAACACATTCACACTTCACCCTCTTTTTACCTTGCATTGTTAAGAGTCATAGAGTTTAAGGCCAGGCAGGACCACCAGATCATTCCGCTTGACCTCCTGGCCACCTCCACACTAAGCCCAGCAACCAGAATTAGACCAAAGTATTACAGCCTTCTGGAGACTAAACTATTGTGTGCCACAGGCAGAGAACAGGAGGGACAGTACTGCACCAAGAGTAAGTGAATAGGTATGCAAGAGGCTTGAAACTCTTGTACTCAGTGTGGACCTAGTGCTTAATTTTACCAATCATAGTTCTTTGCTCACACCTCCACTGAAGTGTAGCAGCCTTGGACAATCTGCCAGTAAATGAAATTAGTGCTTTTGAGTTTCTACTCCAGTGTACATAGCACACATTTCTTAGAATTATTGTTCTTGCTGACTATTGTAGTTAATAAACTGTCAATTTCCTGTTCTTTCAAAATAGTATGATTTCCACTGAATATTGACCAGAGAAGGAGATAGACAGACTGACACAGGGGGAGCGGACTTAAACGCCGCCGTCTGCTGCAGTGACTTTATTGTTCTGGTTTCAGAGGGGTAGTCGTGTTAGTCTGTATCAGCAAAAACAACAAGGAGTCCTTGTGGCACCTTAGAGACTAACAAATTTATTTGGGCATAAGCTTTCGTGGGCTATAACCCACTTCATCAGATGCATGGAGTGAAAAATACAGGAGGCAGGTATAAATATACAGCACATGACAAGATGGGAATTGCCTTACCAAGTGGGGGGTCAGTGCTAATGAGGCCAATTTAATCATGGTGGATGTGGCCCATTCCCAACAGTTGACAAGAAGGTGTGAGTATCAACAGAGGGAAAATTATTTTTTGTAGTGAGGCTGCGCTCTGAGTACAGACAGGGCCAGTCAGAGTGGGGGCCTGGAGGGCCATTTGGCCTGGGCCTCCACTCAAAGGGGGCATCAGATTTAGACACTTTTTAATTTTTTGGCATTTGATAAGTTTCGCAACTTGTTTTTATGCTGTATCAGCATACGGACTAAAATATGACACGTTCTCTCAGCTTTGAGGTGCATATTTAAGCAAATAAGAGATGTAATTTGGTAAAAGACACAATTTTTTTATTAACTGATATAGATTTTGTCCTATTAAAGAGTTAAAAATGTTCATAAATATTAATAAAAATATATCTGTTCTGATGGCATAAGATTACACTGTGATGAACATGTCCTCTCACATCAGCTGATTATATAAACAAACTATTAGTGGCTGGTGCTGGATCAAGTGCATGTTGAAAGGTAAAGAATTGTTACATTTTAGTGTCTTTATAGTTTGATGTCTAGTTGACTAAGGAATTATTTATGTGTGAGAATTCCTCATTATTATCTTCAGATGGTAGCTAAAAGAGGTGACTGGTTGGTTGAGCCCTACCTTGGTAGCTTGGCCATCATCACAGGCTTTCATAGTCTATAGGCCCAGATTCAAGGTGAAAATTTGTGAGGACAATCTTGTCCAGTGAGTTTCATGAGGACACATGTTTGAAATTTTTGGACATTATCCCTCTGTCTGTATCCGTGTCTGTGTTTACTATATATATGTCATCCCTTTGTCTTCAGCTCCGCCTGTTATATTGTACCTTGCGTGCTTGAGTTTTGATTCAGTGATAAGGATAATAACCTATCTGACTTTCATTTTGTGTTCTTAATTAGTATTCCTTCGTTTAAAGTCTGATAATCATGCTTCCCCTACTCCTCTGCTGAAAAAAAACTCTTCCAAATGGTGCCACCTGCACAGAAAACTGGTTATACTGGAGAACAGAAAAACAATCTCTGTACTGTGCACTCTGCTTCATTTTGAACAAAAGTGCTGCAAATGCATCAGTTCTCTCTGATCAATCAGGATGGAGCATCAAAAGAGGATGGAGGAAGTTGAGAGATCGAATACATCACATGAGAGTTCAATGTCACACAAACGTTGCATGGAAATCAGCCAGTAGGGCAGCATCCGCTGAAAGTTCAGTTGAGAATTTACTCTTGACTGAACTCTCTACAGAAAGTAATAACTGGAAAAAACTTCCTGAGCGCATCCTGAATGTCATCCTTTTTCTTTCTGAGCGGGAATTAGCTTTCTTTGGTTCCAGTCAACGTATTGGTGATCATGAAAATGGAAACTTTCTAGGCATAGTTGAGCTCCTCAGCAAATATGACCCACTTTTATCAGAGCATGTTAAACACATTCAAGAATCGCAAGAGAGTCAAAAAGAAAAGGAGGACTTGTGGCACCTTAGAGACTAACCAATTTATTTGAGCATGAGCTTTCGTGAGCTACAGCTCACTTCATCGGATGCATACAATGAAGTGAGCTGTAGCTCACGAAAGCTTATGCTCAAATAAATTGGTTAGTCTCTAAGGTGCCACAAGTCCTCCTTTTCTTTTTGCGAATACAGACTAACACGGCTGTTACTCTGAAAAGAGAGTCAAAAGCACATGTAAGTCCATTATCTCTCCACACGCATACAAAACGAGTTTGAGTTATGTGGGTCATTCGTACAAACAAGAATTCTTGATGAGATTTGAAATGCCAAGTATTTTTCAGTCATTGTTGATGCCACTCCAGATTGTTCTCACAAGGAACAGACTACTATGGTTATTCGATATGTTAAGATTGTAGACAGCTCAATATTTTCAATTGAAGAAAGGTTTATTTTGTTTGATAATTTCACAAGAAAAACTGGAAAAGAAATTGTTGCTCGAGTACTAGCAATTCTAGAAGGTTTTAAGTTACATTTTCAAGTCTGCATTGGCCAAGCCTATGATAGTGGATCTAATATGGCTGGGAAGTACAAAGGTGTTCAAGCAGTTCTGCTTGAGCATAATTCAAACTGTATTTTCTCCAGCTGTGGACACCACACACTAAACCTTGTAGGTGTTTACTGTGCTGAATCATGCAAGGAGGCAATTACTTTGGAACTGTTCAGCAAATGTACAGTCTATTCAGCAGCAGTCCACAAAGGTGGGAAATTCTGAAGCAATAATCTTCCTGTTTCACTGCATGGGATGTCCAAAACTAGATGGTCGGCATGGATTGATGGTGTTCAACCAGTTGTGCAGCATTTGAATTCAGTGAGAGAGGATTTAAATGAGCTTGAATTTCGCAATCTCACTGCACAGGCTCAAACTGAATTTCAGTCTATTCAGAAGAACATGTCCAAATTTGAATGCACTCTAATATCAGCTTTGTGGATGAAGCTTCTTACAACGATCCATCAAACTAATCTGGTAATTGAAGCACGCAATGCTACACTTGATGTTGAGAGGGATAACATTGAAAGTCTTATCAATGACATTCAACAGATTCATGAACAATGGGACGCAATCCTGACTGAGTCCAAATTAGTAGCACATAATACTGGCATTCCATCTGAGTTCTCCACCAATTGCAACTTACCTACTAAATCTGATGCCAAGCAGCATTATAGGGTCAATGTCTTCCTTGTCATCATTGGCTCTATTCAGTCAGATCTTACACATCAATTGGAGTCACTGCAACTAATTTGTACCCTTTTTGGGTTTCTTCAACAGACTGAGTAATGAAGAACTACTTTCTGCAGCTTAACAAGATCAGCAACAGAACAACAAAGAAATCTCAAAAGAGCTCAGTGACAAGGTCATCTTCCTCAAACAAGTATATTCCATGAACTTTAAATTGGATTGCAAGCCAAAGGAATTGCTTCAAGAAATACTCGAACTTGGACTCTCTGGGGTGTTTCCAAATATCATAATTGCATTGCGTATTTTTGTGAGTTTGCCTGCATCAGTGGCTTCAGGTGAACACTCCTTCAATGTGTTGAAGCAGGTAAAGAACTATCACTGTTTAACTAAGAGACGAGGATTTGAATGGACTCGCCATGCTTAATATCAACTGTGACATTGCACAAAAGCTAGATTTTTCCTCAATAATTAGCACAGAAAAAGGCTAAAAAAGCATTTGTTAAATTAAAAAAATATTCAAATTGTGTGTCTCTCTTTTTTTTGGTGCTGTTACAAATGAAAGGTGGGGGGAGCTCCCTTTTATGGACACCTAGCCAGCCAGTTAACTATAAAGTCCCTCTGGGTGGCTCTTCTCTGCTTGCTTTACCTGTAAAGGGTTAACAAAGTCCCCCAGGTAAAGGAAAGGGGTGGGCACCTGACCAAAAGAGCCAATGGGAAGGCTAGAACTTTTTTTTTAAGTGGGGGAAAATCTTCCCCTTTGTCTTTGTTTTGTTCTCCGGGAAACAGGGAGAAGTTATCCTATGAGAAGCTTTAAGCTAGGTATGATCATAGATCATCAGATCATACCTAGAACTACTTATTTGGAACCCCCAAATGTATAAGTAGATCAGGAATGGTTAGAAAGAAGCAATTAGGTTTATTTCTGTTTATTTCTTATAGCTATTGGACTCCTCTGTGCTAACCCCAGATGTTTTTGTTTGCTTGTAACCTTTAAGCTGAACCCCCAAGAAAGCTATTTTGTGTGCTTAGTGTTTGAAATTGCTCTTTTAAAATCTAGCAAAAGCCTAAGTTCCAGATGTATTTTCTTTCTTTTTGTTCTTAATAAAATTTACCTTTTTTAAGAACAGGGTTAGGTTTTTGTGTCCTAAGGGGTTTGTGCATATGTTTAATTAGCTGGGGGCAACAGCTAATTTCCTTTGTTTTCTTTCTTAGCTCTTCACCGGAGTGGGGATGAAAGGGCTTAAGGGTACTTCACAGGAAGGAATTCCCAAGTGTGCCTTCCTGAGTTCCAAGGGGTTTGCATTTGGGTGGTTGCAGCGTTTACCAAGCCAAGGTCAGAGAGAACCTGTAACCTTGGGAGTTTAATACAAGCCTGGAGAGGCAAGTATTAATTTTTTTTAATCCTTGCGCGCCGCCACCTCCTGCACTCAAAGTGCCAGAGTGGGAAATCAGCATTGACAGGTGCCTTATTTTGTTTTCATGTGTTGTCATTTTTAATTTTTATTATGGCTAGGGGCCTCAAAAGCTGGAAGTGGCCCAGGCCTCTCTGCACCTCTGAGAGGGCCTGAGTACAGAGTGCCCAGCCTTTTACAGGGGCAGGACATCACAACCTCCATGTGGAGAACAGTGAGAGGGCCAGAGGGAGCGAGAGGTGCTCCCCTGGTGAGGATGATCTCCCAGCAAAGAGGCTGTGGGGGTTCCTGCTACAAAGAGCCAGGTTGCACTTCAGCTGGCAGGGCTGGGCTGGCTGTCCTAGCAGCGGGACAGAGGAGGACTGACAAAGACCTGGGTGTGGCAGAAGACACTGGAGTGTGGTATGTTGAATGACTAGCTGCCCTTGGATTTTCAGGACTGTATGCACTGGGAATAATAATGAATTTTATTTTGGGACTTATGTTTTGAATGATTTACACTGTTTTGGCAATACCTCAACCCCAAGAAGGTGGATTATTGAGGCAAGGAAGCTTCTAGTGGCATTATGGGGGACTCCATAAGGGGAAAATGAGGCAGGCACACCTGTCATGCTGTGGCCTACACCTTGAGGGCGCTCTCGTGCGGCTGCCCTATGACACTCTTGAAAAACATGTTCAGGCTGATTAATTTTATTTTTTACAGAATTTGAGATCAAAGGGCAAGAAAGGTGCTAATACTTTTAAAATAATGCCAGGACATTGCCAAGTGACCGCTTCTAAATGAAGTGAAACAATAAATAGAGATGAAACAAATACTCTGCAAGGAGAAACTAGCACATCAGTATCTTCTCTTAACACCCAACTTTTGCCATCAAAATGACCTGGACCAGTATCTGTGCATCAGTTGTCTCATCAGATGAAGGAACTAATCCCATTTCACACAAATGAAATCCATCGCAGGCCCGGGGTCCTGACCTAGGTACTTAGACTCACTTAAGATGTTAGAGACAAATTCTCAGCTGAGAACTTATTTGTTAGTTAATTTTTATATTGGAGTAGCTCCAAAAGACCACAACCAGGCTGGGCCCCTGTGTGGGGCAGCAGCTCCTTCAAACCCCACTGCCAGTCATTTATACTGTCCTTCTCCATCCAGTTCATAGCACATGAGAGGCTCTCTGACTCAAACAGATTTTTTTTAAAGGGTTTCCCCCCTTCTTTCTCTTCTGAGAAGGGGGAATCTGAGTGAAAACAAAGAAAGGCAAAGGTAACCTGTCTCTCAGGCAGTCTTTCTGGACTCAGCTCTGTGACATTGTTTGTTTTTAGCTCCTCCCTCTCCAGACAGCACAAGCCTTACGGGTGCATCTCATTAGAGCTGAACAGGCCCAGATGAGCTCATTAGTCTCCTCTCCATCATAGTGAGGACATGTCCTGTCACCGCACCATTGCAGCTTGAGTAGCTATGATGGGCTCTGGCATGGGTGGTGGTTGACTCCTCCATTTGGGAACCCTGGGCACACAAGGACCGTGGCCCTTCCCCCACTTGGCCTCCTCCCCCCCCAAAGCCCCACCCACGCTCTAACCCCAGCCCCGCTTGGCTTCCCCTGCCCACCCACTCCTTCCCCAGAGGCCCCCGAACCCTTCCCCAGGAGCTGCTCCCCCTGCCTCTCGTGCCTCTTCTCCCAAAGCCCCCACCGCTTACACCTCTTCCCCCAAGGCTCCTCCCACCGGCCATGCACGTGCCTCTTCATCCCCTCCCCCGGGACCCCACCTGCTCACTGCTCCCACATGCCTCTTCACCCCCTCCCCCAGCCCTCTCTACCTGCCATTTGCCTCTTTGCCCCTTCCCCCGGGCCCGCCCACCAGCCAGCCGCTCACCATTCCCCGTGCCTCTTCTCCCGCTCCCCTTTCGCCAGCCAGCCACTCACATGCACCTCTTCTCCCCCTCCACCCAGAACCCCTTCCACCCACTGGCTAGCCAGCCCCACTCACTGCTTGCACTCCCCTCTTCACCCCTTCCCCTGGGTCCCCAGTGCAGGCAGAGCAGGGACAGGAAGAGGCAGAGGGAGGGAGGGGCCTTGGGGGAAAGAGGACGAGCGGGAGTGAAGTCTCGGGATGAAGTGTGGACAGGGCTACGGCTGGAGCGCCTTTTTTGAGGCAGCAGACTGCCTGGGGATGCTTAGCCTCCCCTGGGCTCTTATACCTGCCACCCCTGGGCTCTGGGGAGAAGAGTGGGTGCTTTGCCGATGCCACTTCAGCCTACCATTGCTTTTTACTAGCCTGGGACCCCAGAAATGGACTGTTTCTTCCATTTAGGGGAGGCAGGAGGGGCTCCTGTCTCCCATCCTCCCCCCCTCCCCGAGCTTCTGTACAAGAGGTGTGCTCCCAGGCAGAGCTGTTAACTGCACAGCAGTAGTGTGCAATGTGAGTTCAGCAGAGAGGTGTTTCTCCCAGCATGTGCCCCTGGGGCAGGGAGTCAGTGTTTTGTTTACTAACAGAGGCAAGGTGATTAAGATAAGAAAGGGTTAAGGATCTGGAGGTCCTTAAATGAACCTGTAAAGCAGGAATCCTACTGCAGGGGGAAGTGGGTGTTGAAGAAACACCCCACCCCCTGAGTTTGCAGGGGACTCAGAAGAAATACAGCCACACCCTCTGAGCCAACTAAATTCACATTCAGAAAAGAGGGAGATGTGAGGGCCATACGTGAAAAGAAGGGGCCAAACCCCAGGGAAGGGATAGCAGTGATATTCAGAAGCTCCTATGCTACCTGTGGTACTTATGTGCTCCCCATCAGCATAGTATCTGAGTGCCTCACATCACAGCCCCTCGGAGAGGTAGAGCAGTGCTGTTATTCCCAGGGTACAGATGGGGCAAAGAGAGACTAAAGGCCAGATATTTCAAAGAGATTTAGGCACTTAGTGGGATTTTCAAAAGTTTAGGTGCTTTGTAAACCAGATGCCTAGCTGTATCTTTGGGTGCCTAAAAATCTTTGAAACTCTGTCCGTAAGGCACTGGCCTGAGGTCATACAGGAAGTCTATGGGGGGAGTAGAACCCAGGTCTTTCAGGGCTAGTGCTCTACCCACTGGACCAGCCTATTCCTCTGCTGCAAGCTGCAGAAAATGAGGGCTGTGATAGATGGGAGCAAAACCAAGAAGGCTAGTTCTCTGAGACTCCAACAATTGGTCCCAGGCGGTTGGAAGGATGTCATGGATGACTGTATGAAAAGCAGCACAGTGGGCAGGAAGAAGGAAAGAGAGTTAGGTGAGAGAAGAGAACTTAATTGCCAAAGGATGGCAGGTTCTGCCCTAAGCTGGGTTGTAGAGCAATGTCTGCTGTGCAATTTTAGATTTTAACTGGAAACCATTTTGTTTTGTCCGTTTTTGTTCTGAGTTCGAGAAAAGGAAGGAATGAGAAAGTGTTATATGAGTATCAAATGTGTTTATGCCTCAAATTCTTAGGGTTTCAACTGTATTCAGGCCAATTCCAGAACAAAGGCTAGAAATGGTATCCACAGAGTCCATAAAGTTGATGGTTATTGTCATGATTTGTATTATTCACTGAGCACCACCAGTGTGCTCAGCATTGTTCAGAGAATATGCCAGAGAATGTAGTCCATGAGCCAAGGCATATACAATGTATAACTCTGGATAAGATGGCTCAGATATTTAAGTATGAAGTGTATAGTTATTGACCACATGTTGTCACGTGTTCACTGTGATGTTAATATCTATGAGTGGAGGCACCGATGGCAATCAAAGTCTTAGTTGATTAAGGACTAGAAGATTTAATCCTCCAACTTTCTTTCAAGAGGAAGAGCTGCCCAGAACTCCTGTGCCTGTTTATATTACTTTCCTGCCTGCAGTGGTCCTGATATACCTCAGAAGTCTCATTTTTTTTCTGAACTTTAAAATGCGGAATTTTCTTGGTGTTTGGTTTTAAATATTCTCTTGGGGAAACTGCAACTCAATCACTGTAGTGTTGTGTTTAAGACCCTTCTTGAAAGTAAGTAGCCTTTAAACAGAAATGAAAGTAGTGTTGCCAACTCTCATGATTTTGTCATGAGTTTCATGATAATTATTGTTTTCCTTAAAGCCCCAGCTCCTGAAGTCAAGTGGATATGCAATGATTTCAGCCTTCATTCTTAAAGAAATACGAAGTTTCTAGCCCTCATGGCTGAGGAGATAGCTTCAAAATATGATCCCAGTGCACCCTAAAGGCTCAAAAACAGAATGCAAATAAAAAGAACACCAAATTGATTCTGTTTACATAATCTCATTATTTTAAAACTAATCTCATGATTTTTGGCGAACCTGGTTCATGATATTTGAACATTTGGGGTTTGCAATACTGTGAAAGTGAGTAGAATGTGTCAGTTTCACTCCTGTTTAAAGTCAGTTTCTAGTCTATTATTTGTAGTAGGGTAACACCCCTAGAGCCCCAGACAGGTGCAGTTTAAACTCAAGGGGTCTTGCCCTAGTAAGATGTTTCCAAAAGTTATATGATCTATTCCAAGCTTGGTGAACTGCCAAAAGGTGATAGAAAGTAATCTAGATTTTCTACGTTTGTTTCAATTGTTCTATTCAAGAGTTAGTAACAAAGTGAGAATAGGTTTCAGAGAACAGCCGTGTTAGTCTGTATTCGCAAAAAGAAAAGGAGTACTTGTGGCACCTTAGAGACTAACCAATTTATTTGTTATTTATTTAAGTGAGAATATACATTAAAATTTTAAACCTAACCAGTGTCCCTTAAGTGAATTGACACAAGATGTTAGAACATGTTAGTATTAGAGATGAGTAGGTCTTTATATAGGAATCAGATACAATGCTCCTGTCAGATAATAATTTCTACGTCATTATCTAAAAAACCCCAAGAGTTTTCAGGTGCCTAGTAGCCCCTGGAATCATGGTTAAAGTTGCTCCAACCTATCAAAATCTGAAATGGCCTGGTTTCTTCTGGTCTACCAAAGCCTTCCCCCCTTCTCTGCAAAGTGAGTGCTTGCCAGGCTGGACTGTATGCCAGGCAGGGGATGTGCAGCCCCTGGATCCAACTTCTTTCTTTGTGCAGTAGGAGCACATCAGTTCCACAGTCTGGGGACTTCTGGGGTAGTTACCTCTTAATGTAGGACTTATGTGGAATGTAGAGCCTTGCACTAGCCCTCTGCAGTAGGATGAATTTGTTTCTGCATGCATATAATATATTTTGCTCCATGCCTTGTGCTTCTATACAGTCAGTTACTACTCTTGTGTAGAAAGAATGCTTATCAGATGAAAATGCTCACCTACTAACCAGCGTGTGTCATCGGTGGGCCTGGAAGCTGTTGGGGCATGCACACCACCCTCCCATTCCCCCACACATATGGGTGGAGAGGAGGAGGGGCAACCTGGGCTCCTGCTAGTTTCCCCTTTTGTGAAGGGAGAGAGGAACAGTTTGGTTCTAACAGTAACTGAACTCTGAGTGACTAACCAATTTATTAGAGCATAAGCTTTCGTGAGCTACAGCTCACTTCCTCAGATGCATATCGTGGAAACTGCAGCAGGCTTTATATATACACAGAGAATATGAAACAATACCTATTCCCACCCCACTGTCCTGCTGGTAATAGCTTATCTAAAGTGATCATCAGGTGGGCCATTTCCAGCACAAATCCAGGTTTTCTCACCCTCCACCCCCCCACACAAATTCACTCTCCTGCTGGTGATAGCCCATCCAAAGTGACAACTCTTTACACAATGTGCATGACAATCAAGCTGGGCTATTTCCTGCACAAATCCAGGTTTTCTCACATCACCCCCACCCCCATACACACACAAACTCACTCTCCTGCTGGTAATAGCTCATCCAAACTGACCACTCTTCAAGTTAAAATCCAAGTTAAACCAGAACATCTGGCGGGGGGGGGGGGTAGGAAAAAACAAGAGGAAACAGGCTACCTTGCATAATGACTTAGCCACTCCAAGTCTCTATTTAAGCCTAAATTAATAGTATCCAATTTGCAAATGAATTCCAATTCAGCAGTTTCTCGCTGGAGTCTGGATTTGAAGTTTTTTTGTTTTAAGATAGCGACCTTCATGTCTGTGATTGCATGACCAGAGAGATTGAAGTGTTCTCCGACTGGTTTATGAATGTTATAATTCTTGACATCTGATTTGTGTCCATTTATTCTTTTACGTAGAGACTGTCCAGTTTGACCAATGTACATGGCAGAGGGGCATTGCTGGCACATGATGGCATATATCACATTGGTGGATGTGCAGGTGAACGAGCCTCTGATAGTGTGGCTGATGTTATTAGGCCCTGTGATGGTGTCCCCTGAATAGATATGTGGGCACAATTGGCAACGGGCTTTGTTGCAAGGATAAGTTCCTGGGTTAGTGGTTCTGTTGTGTGGTATGTGGTTGTTGGTGAGTATTTGCTTCAGGTTGCGGGGCTGTCTGTAGGCAAGGACTGGCCTGTCTCCCAAGATTTGTGAGAGTGTTGGGTCATCCTTTAGGATAGGTTGTAGATCCTTAATAATGCGTTGGAGGGGTTTTAGTTGGGGGCTGAAGGTGACGGCTAGTGGCGTTCTGTTATTTTCTTTGTTAGGCCTGTCCTGTAGTAGGTAACTTCTGGGAACTCTTCTGGCTCTATCAATCTGTTTCTTTACTTCTGCAGGTGGGTATTGTAGTTGTAAGAAAGCTTGACAGAGATCTTGTAGGTGTTTGTCTCTGTCTGAGGGGTTGGAGCAAATGCGGTTGTATCGCAGAGCTTGGCTGTAGACGATGGATCGTGTGGTGTGGTCAGGGTGAAAGCTGGAGGCATGCAGGTAGGAATAGCGGTCAGTAGGTTTCCGGTATAGGGTGGTGTTTATGTGACCATTGTTTATTAGCACTGTAGTGTCCAGGAAGTGGATCTCTTGTGTGGACTGGACCAGGCTGAGGTTGGTGGTGGGATGGAAATTGTTGAAATCATGGTGGAATTCCTCAAGGGCTTCTTTTCCATGGGTCCAGATGATCTGATGATTTCAACAATTTCACAAGAGATCCACTTCCTGGACACTACAGTGCTAATAAACAATGGTCACATAAACACCACCCTATACCGGAAACCTACTGACCGCTATTCCTACCTGCATGCCTCCAGCTTTCACCCTGACCACACCACACGATCCATCGTCTACAGCCAAGCTCTGCGATACAACCGCATTTGCTCCAACCCCTCAGACAGAGACAAACACCTACAAGATCTCTGTCAAGCTTTCTTACAACTACAATACCCACCTGCAGAAGTAAAGAAACAGATTGATAGAGCCAGAAGAGTTCCCAGAAGTTACCTACTACAGGACAGGCCTAACAAAGAAAATAACAGAACGCCACTAGCCGTCACCTTCAGCCCCCAACTAAAACCCCTCCAACGCATTATTAAGGATCTACAACCTATCCTAAAGGATGACCCAACACTCTCACAAATCTTGGGAGACAGGCCAGTCCTTGCCTACAGACAGCCCCGCAACCTGAAGCAAATACTCACCAACAACCACATACCACACAACAGAACCACTAACCCAGGAACTTATCCTTGCAACAAAGCCCGTTGCCAATTGTGCCCACATATCTATTCAGGGGACACCATCACAGGGCCTAATAACATCAGCCACACTATCAGAGGCTCGTTCACCTGCACATCCACCAATGTGATATATGCCATCATGTGCCAGCAATGCCCCTCTGCCATGTACATTGGTCAAACTGGACAGTCTCTACGTAAAAGAATAAATGGACACAAATCAGATGTCAAGAATTATAACATTCATAAACCAGTCGGAGAACACTTCAATCTCTCTGGTCACGCAATCACAGACATGAAGGTCGCTATCTTAAAACAAAAAAACTTCAAATCCAGACTCCAGCGAGAAACTGCTGAATTGGAATTCATTTGCAAATTGGATACTATTAATTTAGGCTTAAATAGAGACTTGGAGTGGCTAAGTCATTATGCAAGGTAGCCTGTTTCCTCTTGTTTTTTCCTACCCCCCCCCCCCCAGATGTTCTGGTTTAACTTGGATTTTAACTTGGAGAGTGGTCAGTTTGGATGAGCTATTACCAGCAGGAGAGTGAGTTTGTGTGTGTATGGGGGTGGGGGTGATGTGAGAAAACCTGGATTTGTGCAGGAAATAGCCCAGCTTGATTGTCATGCACATTGTGTAAAGAGTTGTCACTTTGGATGGGCTATCACCAGCAGGAGAGTGAATTTGTGTGGGGGGGTGGAGGGTGAGAAAACCTGGATTTGTGCTGGAAATGGCCCACCTGATGATCACTTTAGATAAGCTATTACCAGCAGGACAGTGGGGTGGGAATAGGTATTGTTTCATATTCTCTGTGTATATATAAAGCCTGCTGCAGTTTCCACGATATGCATCTGAGGAAGTGAGCTGTAGCTCACGAAAGCTTATGCTCTAATAAATTGGTTAGTCTCTAAGGTGCCACAAGTACTCCTTTTCTTTTTGCGAATACAGACTAACACGGCTGTTACTCTGAAACCTGAACTCTGAGTCTGTCCCAACTGCTCCGGCTGCCATCGGACAACTGGGATCAGGGCACACTGACTGGCTGGCTGACTCCCACCTGCAGAGCGAGGGGGAGGAAGGAAGGAAGGAAGGAAAGGTTGTTTTTCCCCACTACTGGCCTGTAGCCATTTTAATTTGCAGCTTGTTTGTCCTTTTCACAAAACTAGCACAACTAGTATTTCATGCTTACAATAAGCATGACAGTACAGGATTCTGTGATCAATAGTAGAGAAAATACAGGGAACATACAGTAGCTGCCCACAGTATGGTTGGCTCTTACTGAGGCTATTAGCCTAAATTACATGATATGTACTTAACATTAATATCCTTTTTAAAAAAAATTTCTTCTTTGTCAAACTGGCTAGAATGTGAATATGTCCAACCTATGTAAGAAGCCAGGGCTAGGAAAAAGGTGTTTTACCCTGGACGTCATCAGTGTAGGTACTACTGTGATATTTTTGGCTCCTTTGTCAGCATGGTCCATATGGATGCACCAGTTGCTTCAAAAATAGTTGTCATCTTTCACCAGAATTCAGATGAGGCTCTATTTTAATCAACAGGCATGATACATATACAGGGTGCCATCTAGTGTCTCAGATCAGTATTCAGAACCAATAAGGAAAATCCCCCCTTCCACCTCCAAAAAACTGATTTTAACATCTCATTTTTCAGTATCAGAGACAAAAACCATGCTCAAAATCAATAAGGGTATCATTTCAGGGAAAAGCGAACAAGCCAGGTTTAAAATTCTCTCTGCTGTCTTAACCTGTCTTTCTGTGCTTTAACTTGACTTAGATCTATACAGGAAGAAATTGTTTCATTGTTCCTCTTGGATTAAACAAAAGAAAGTTATTTATAACTAATGGTGAACCATTTTCCAGTGTGTGAAAGATAGCCATCTGCTGTCCTGAGGTGCTTGTTCCTCTTTAAGGTGGGCGGGGATTTCATTATGACGTGGTCTACACTACAGAGTTAGGTCAACGCAAGGCAGCTTACGTCGATCTAACTCTGTTAAGTGTCTACATTAAAATGTTGCTCCTGCAGATGTAACTCACCCATTACAGCAACTTAATAACTTCAACTCCATGAGAGGCATAGCACTTAGGTGGACGTAGTTAGGTCGACGCACTGTCAGTATAGACACTGCATTACTTACATTGACTTTAATGGCCTCCAGGAGGTGTCCCACAATGCCCAATCATGACTTCTCTGGTCACTGTTTTGGCATTGTTCCGCTGCTTGTCAGCCAGGTATGCAGGTACACACCCCTCCCAAAGTCCTGTGAATTTAAAATTCCATTTCCTGTTTGATGGGTGTGGAGACCTCACATAGCAACTGTCCAGCTGAGCATGCTGGTTCCATGCAGCAAATGTGCTCCTGCCTGGAGTACACAACAGGTGGTGGATCTTCTGGGTCTGTGGGGAAAAGAGGCTGTGAAGGTACTGTTCCTCCTATCCAACCCTAGAAATGTCTGTGATGCTGACAGACCAGCTCAAGCCAAAGCCGTAGGCCAGTTCACTTGTATGTGAATATCAAAAAAGTGTTAAGTGCTGGTATGCATTCAAACTAATTCACTCATATACTAATAGGGATCAAAGCAGGTGTTGATTGTATTGTTTTCATCTTCTATATCCTGTAGTTTGCTATTTGTTTCAGAGTAACAGCCGTGTTAGTCTGTATTCGCAAAAAGAAGTACTCCTTTTCTTTTTGCTATTTGTATTACCTCTACATTATGAATACCCTGTAATTTAATAAAAAGGTATGTTAATATAAGGTAGTATTTGGTTGTTAAAACTTCATGAAAACCAATGAAGGACTGTTGTTTGCTATTACACTACTTTTTACATTGCATATATCCTTGTGACTAAATTCATCAAATGCAAATGAAACATTGGAAATGCTAATGAAAGACTTAATGGCTGTAACAGGAAATGCTAATTTCAAATCAAGGGGTCATGGAGGAGTACAGGCATTTATCAAAAAGAAAAGGAGTACTTGTGGCACCTTAGAGACTAACCAATTTATTTGAGCATGAGCTTTCGTGAGCTACAGCTCACTTCATCGGATGCATGCCGTGGAAACTGTAGCAGACTTTATATATACACAGAGAATATGAAAAAATACCTCCTCCCACCCCACTGTCCAGCTGGTAATAGCTTATCTAAAGTGATCATCAGGTGGGCCATTTCCAGCACAAATCCAGGTTTTCTATAGCTTTCTGTGTGGAAAAGCTATAAATATGGAGTCATGGAATGATCCTGCATCTCTGAACTGTTTGGAGATTTACAGGGAAGTGTTCCAGATGCAAGGCGGAGGTCCCCAGAGTTATTCTGGGTGACTCTGAGAGACTTTTGGAAAGCTATCAGATTACGAAATCTCTGTCATTTGGATTTACAAACTTTGACTCACGTGTTAATGTATTTTACCTGCTGCAACCTCTCAGTAACTCTAATTTCTTTTTCTTAGCTAATCTTTAGTTAGTTTACAAGAGAATTGCTTGTGACTCCATGGTAATACTGTTATAGTGATCCAGGAGTGCACATTTCTTACTGGCTTGGTGAAATCTAATTATACCATCAGTTTGGGGTGTCTTCCCTAGTTTCTGACAGTCTGACCTGAGATTGGCACTCACAGTTGGGAGCCACTGCAGACAGCATGACAACGTTGACATCTACAGCCAGATCACTCGGGGCATGGGGGTGAAGGGCTACAACAGAGGCACGCAGGAGTGCCACATGAAAATCAAGGCACTGCTGCAGGAATACCAGAAGGCAATGGGGGCAAACAGTGACTCTAGTGCGGAGCTGCAGACATGCTGCTACTACAAACAGCTGCATGCCATCCTTGGGGCAGACACCACCTGTGCTGCCAAGAGCCCCCGCAGTGCACAATGAAGAAGAGGTATTGGATGAGGATGAGGAGGAGTATGGGGGACAGGCAACTGGGAGTTCAGTGGTGTGGCAAGCCAGGGCCTCTTTCTGACGCTGGAGCAGTCAAGCCAGTCCCTACCGTCCAGCACTGGCGAGCCTGATGCAGGGAAAGGAGCCTCTGGTAAGTATGCAGTTTGCTTTGATATTGCAGGGACATGCCTATTTATTTACTTTTTTTTTTTTAATTAGGCAAGAAGAGGTAGCGAAATAGCAACTCTACCTCTATTGGCTATCTGCTTCTCATTTCCCTGTACAGCTAGGCAGAGGAGGCCCTGCAGAATAGTTTGTTTACGTGCACCGGGATGACTTGTGAATCCAACATAGAGATCTTGAGCAAACTTTCCTGGAGGTAGTCTGCAATCCTCTGCCAAAAGTTTCTGGGGAGGGCTGCCTTATTTCTTCCACCATGGTATGATACTTTCGCATGCCACTCAGCAATTACTTAAGCAGGCACCACTGTAACACACAGGCTAGCAGCATATGGACCCAGTCTGCAGCCAGACTCATGCAGGAGCTATTCCCTTTCAGCCTCCATTACGCCAGAACTGAGATCAGTAAAATCACCACTGCCTATGGAAAACAGTGCCCATATTCAGTTAAATTGTCCTAGCCACATACACTGATGCCCGTGTGTCCCCCCACCCCCGCGCAAAATCGCTCCCTTTCCCCTAGGCCATACTCATAATGTATGGGACTGCTGCCATGATCTATATGAATCCCAAGGGGAAGTGAGAATGTAGAGCTTGTAACATGTGGATCAAGGGAAACGAAAACACTCACAATAGTACCTCTGTGCATTGTGTCTTTTGCAGCTGGAAATGTGGCCTTGAGGGTCTCTCCATCCACACCAACAGAGGGGCTCAGCCATATAAGAAGGAGAAAAAAGAGGATGTTGGACAACATGTTCCAAGAGATCCTGTAAGCCTCTGGGCTGTGGTTTCCGAGAATGGAAACGGAAAGTGCACAGAGGACAAACGCACAAGACAAGGAAAGAGGTACACAGCAGGAGATGACAGTGCTTCTCCAGCACCAGATGCACATGCTGGAGACTCTTATAGAACTTCAGATCCAAGTCACCCGTGCTCACCTCCCTCTGCAGCCTATTGATAACTGCATTCCAGGACCTCCCTCCACACCTCCCTCCACATTCCACGTAAGTTCCAGGACCACTGCAGTACCCTACCACCCCACTCCGAGGGAGAGTACACACAATCGCAGCTACACACACACTGACCTGTAGGAGACACGGTTGGTGTATGCGTGTTCTTTCTCCTTCAAAGGTTCTTTTCCCTGTATTTACAGTTTCATTCAGTTACAATTTTTGTTGAAATAAAAGTCTATTTATGGAAACTTAATTCATCTTTATTAGTTCACAACATATGGTGGCTGGTGCTGACATCATTCAACGATAATAGCAATAGGTGCATTTGCAATGCTATACTACCCCACATACGGCACTCATTACAAGGTTCATACAGGGGTGCTAAAAACAATGCCAAGCAGGGCACACTACAACAACAACACATTATTGTGTCTCATTATTGAAATGGTCTTTCAAAGCCTCCCTGAGTCGAATAGCTCCCCATTGAGCTCTTCTTAAAGCCTTGGTATCTCGCTGCTCAAAATCAGTTCCGCCTCCACACTCCACTCCAGCGGAAACTTTTCCTCCTTTGCTTCACAGATATTATAAAGAGCACAGCAGGCAGCTATAACCATGGGGATTTATTTTCACTAAAGTCTAATTGTGTGAGTAGGCAGTGCCAGTGGCCTTTCAAAGGGCCAAAGGCACATTCAACAGTCATTCTGCACCTGCTGAGCCTGTAGCTGAAGCACTCCTTGCTGCTGTCGAGGTGACCGGTGTATGGCTTCGTGAGCCACAGGAGTAAGGTGTAGGCTGGGTCTCCAAGGAACACTATGTGCATTTCCACATCCCCAGTGGTAACCCGCCAGTCTGGAAAGGAAGTCCCTACTTGCATCTTTCGGAACGGGCCTGTGTTTTTAAAGATGCGTGCTTCATGCACCTTCCCTGACCATCCCATATTGATGTCAGTAAAACGGCCCCAGTGATCCATCAGCACTTGCAATACCATAGAAAAGTAGCCCTTTCTGTTGAGGTAATCCTTGGCAAGGTGGTCTGGTGCCAAAATAGGGATATGCATGCCATCTATCACCCCACTGCAGTTTGGGAACTCCAGTGCTGCAAAACCATTGAGAATGTCCTACACGTTGCCAAGAGTTACAGTCCTTCATAGCAGGATGCGATTAATAGCCCTGCACACTTGCATCATAGTAATCCCCGCAGTGGATTTCCCAACTCCAAATTGATTCCCGACTGATTGGTAGCTATCTGGTGTGGCTAGCTTCCACGCAGCGATCACCACTCGCTTCTCCACTGTGAGTGCAGCTCTTATTTTTGGTGTCGCTGCACTGGAGTGCTGGGACGAACTCCGCACATAGTTCCATGAATATGGCCTTGTGCATCCGAAAGTTCTGCAGCCAGGGGTCATCATCCAAACCTGCATAACCATGCGATCCCACCAGTCCGTGCTTGTTTTGTAAAGGAAATTTCTGTTTGTGGTTGTTTACACCATCTTGCCCCTATATGGCCATTTTTTTTTAAAGTTGTTGTTGGCCTCCATCTTGAGCCCCCTTCTTCATGAAGGTTTTGGCGGCCTTTTCACCAAGAGCGGGAAAGTGAAGGTCAGGTGACCTCTTAATCTACCTGGAGACAGCAGGTTACTTAAGGCTTGGACGCCCATCCCTCAGGGCTGTCCATCTGAGTGACAGTCGAGTGCTTGCACACATGCACTGCTGCCCATCCCAGAAGCAGATCTGCACCCGTGTTAGTACCGCTGAGTTCCATCTGGTTCTCTACTTGGATTTCCATAGCGAGACCAATGCCACATTGCTTGCATGCAGGCCAGTTGTCATTGGCTGTCCCTCCAGCTAGTGTCTGCATACTTGCACCCAGAACGACATGGCAAGCCGAGAAGACCTGAAGAAAAGAAGACCAAAGATCAACTCACCTGTGTGGAGATCCCATCGTGTTCCTGATCCATGGTGTCCAGTGTTTCCAGCCCTTGTCTTCATTGGTGTCCATGCCTCTTCCCTACGAAACAAGGTACTATGTTAATCCTCATTTATTCCTTATCTGTCCACAGTGTATTCTGGTTCTGGGCTTTAAGCCCTCGTTTCACGTTAACAACCGAGTAGTTTTGTTTCATACATGTGACCCTTATGCTGGGGCTCCTGGTTTTAATAAATTAAGTTTGTTTTGCACCTTACCTTATGGTTATGTTTTCTGTCATTAACTGAACAACTGATGATAGATGCTGGATAAGGTGGTTGTAATTTACATCTCCTTAGTTAACCCATTTTAAGAATCTCATTTTGGGTAAACAGTTTCTCAGAACCAGCACTCCACTGCCTGCAACTGCTCCGTGAATGCCAACATCTTGAATTGTTTCTTTCGATGGCTGTCAGCAAGGCAGCCTCCAAGGCATTGTCGTATCCCTCACGGCTCCTCTGGCAGCTCCTGAAATACTGAAGGACCAGACACATTGTTCTTAACAGTTAACACAATACTGAAGAGCAGTGCAAGATCCATGCTTCTTACCGAGATGGCGGACACGTGGGTTTGCGGGGCTTTTGAAAAGAGGCGTGAAACATTATGGGATGCAGATAATATTATGGGATGAAGAAAACTGCATCATTGGACATTGAAACCATATTCCCAGTGACCCCCGCGTGACTCGTTTGCCCCCATGAGGCTTTGCAAATCCTTCCCACAACACCCTGCGCCAGATGGTGGCGAGTTGCACAGTGGGATAGCTACCCACAGTGCACTGCTCACTGCATCGATGCAAGCACTGCTAATGAGGACCTACACTGCTGATACCAGGAGCACAGTGTGGACATGCAAAAGCAGTCTAATTACTGTGGCAGCTGTACATCGACGTAACTTTGGTCAACTTAATTTTGTAGTGTAGACACGCCCTACCTGCTGATCCACAAGAGACGTAGGGACAAAATGCCAAAGGTATTTAGGCACCTAATGATGCAGATAAACACCTAGTGGGATTTTCAAAAGTGCCCAAGCAGGTGACTAAATACCTTTTTAAAATCTGACACACTCACCACTGTCCCCCCAATGGACCAAGCTGAAATGCTCCATGAACGTTTAGACTCACACAGATGTAAAATGGGCATTATAGAAAACAGAACTGAATCCGCTGTTTGTGGTTCTCCAAGTGTATGTATACCATTAACTCTCATAACTTGGGAGACTCATTGGCTCTTTTATTACAAAAATATAACAAAAAATTTTCTGACACACTTCAAGGAGCATAGTTATACCAATCGCCTGCACTCTTTCAATACACTTCCTCTGCACTTATCTTTCTGCCTAATATATTATGATACACCCACGGAGTTTGGGTTTTCCATCTGTCTGTCTAGGTTCTGATATTGGCACCCATTCTCGTAGAATCTAAGTGCTTCTCACAAGTAGAACAACAAAAGAAAACAAAAGACTTGCAACAAATATATTTCCATCTTCCCTGCTGGCATTAACTCCCAGCTAACACTTCAATTTGTTGTGTGGTGTTCCTTGGTGACAGCTAGGCTGTGTATTTAAACCTAAGCAATCAAGGATTATCTGTGAAAACAAACACTGTAAATTATACATCATTTTTTTCAGAATTATTCACCTTTTTACTTGGCCTAAAGTTGAGTTGCTGGGAAAGCTTGCCTTATATGATAGTTCCAGCACTTTCACCAACAGCTAATTATATGTCTAATATTTTACTAAAACTCATTGTCATAATTCATTTTATTCTTTGTCTTTTTGCCTGAATACAAAAATATATATTTATACATACAAGGTGCCATCTCTACATTCAGTCGGCTTTGGACACCCAGCATTGTGAGCCCCTGTTACCTCTCTCTGCCTCGGCCAGTGAGAGTTGTTCTGCTGCTAAGTTGTGTGTCAGCTCCGTGAAACACCAGCTTGCCTGCCTTATTAGCAAACTCTTCAGGACTTTGACAGTCCAAACTTGCCCTGCAGGTAATAATCAAGGAACCCCAATTCCTGAGTTCCCCAGAGACATCTTTCTGCAGTGCTCAGTTCCTCTCAGTGTGACACTTATAGAAATGATCAAGTTTGCTGCCTCCAAAGAGACAGAAAACATACCAGCCTGTTGGTTTAGCTGAGGACTCATGCTCCACTTTAATACACAGCACTGAGATGGTTTTGTAATAAACCAAGAATAAGTTTATCAACAAAGAACAGACTTAAGTGATGCTAAACAAGAATAAAAGAGACAGGTATAGTTACAAACTAAACAAAACAAAGCAGACTTTTTAGTGCTTAAAACCTAATTTCAGCAAGTTACAATCTTTATCTAAGCAGGTTACTCACTTACATCAAGTTTGCAGCAGCTTTTGCCTTCCAGACCAAAAAGATGCAGCTCTCATAGGCTCAAAGTAGGGTGACCAGATGTCCCGATTTTATAGGGACAGTCCCAATATTTGGGGCTTTTTCTTATATAGGTGTCTATTACCCCCCACCCCCCCGTCCCAATTTTTCACACTTGCTATCTGGTCACCCTAGCTCAAAGGGTGTTGTACCCTATCATCCCCTCTGTGATGGATAACTAAGAGGTCTTTTTGCTCCCTTTGTATTACTGAAAGTCCATTGTTTCTGCCTCAAGAGCCAGGAAGGCTGGGGTACAGATTGTGGCCCCCACCATGATTATTAAACGGTCTTCTCACCCGCTTGTTTAGCTTGATGGCTTTGTTTTCCTTATGTGTAAATATACTTCAATCTTCCTGGACATTCTATAACAGATTTAAAAGTAGCTATACTTGAACAAAAAAACTTCAGAAACAGACTTCAAAGAGAAACAGCAGAACTAAAATTCATTTGCAAATTTAACACCATTAATTTGGGCTTGAATAGGGACTGCGGGGGGGGGCTGGCTCACTACAAAAGCAACTTTCCCTCTCCTGGAATTGACACCTCCTCATCAATTATTGGGAGTGGACTACATCCACACTGATTGAATTGGCCCTGTCAACACTGGTTCTCCATTTGTGAGGTAACTCCCTTCTCTTCATGTGTCAGTATAATAATGCCTGCATCTGTAATTTTCACTCCATGCATCTGAAGAAGTGCGTTTTTTACCCACAAAAGCTTATGCCCAAATAAATCTGTTAGTCCTTAAGCTGCCACGGGACTCCATGTAGTTTTTGTGGATACCGACTAACACAGCTACCCCCTGATTCTTGTCATTGCAGTGATTTTGATATCACGGATAATGGATTGTGTGATCACTGAATAATTCAGAGAGGGCAGATTGATTAAATAAGGTAATTTTTTTATATTAAAATATCATGACGGAAAAAAAGAGAGAATGTACAGAAAAGAGAGTTAAAGTGGGTTTGGGCAATATATTATGGGTTAAACCTTGTTGGCCTTATTCATGTGACTAGTCCCACTGATTTCATGGAACTCTGGTGTGACTCAGGCAGGCAGGATTTGACCTTGTTTTGTCAGTGGACTTCACAACAGCCAGTGGTCATCCTACCAACTGAATTTTGGTCTAGGTTTATTAAAATAATGAAACCCATAATTAGGGCCATATCCTTGGACCTGGTAACATAGGAATAATGAGCACTGCTGAAATTACCATGATAACTGCATCTCTGACCCCTACTGTGCACCCCCTTTAGGTCTCAGGCCTCGAGCCATCACCTATCTTTTGGAGAGGAGTCACATAATTCTCCTACTCTCAGACAGATCTTGGGTTGCAGTGTCCTGTATATCAACTGTGGTTTACCCGAGTAGGGCTGAGCAATGTCCAGATCTGCAATTCTGCTCCCTCCTGTATGAATGTATGGATCTAATTTGATAGGGGACTATAGGCAGAGTAAACAGAAAAGTCACAAATAAGTCTGGATAAGGAGCCTGAAGCACATAGTTGGAAGACAACAGGGCAAGCTATAAGCTCCAAGGACGCTGTATCCTGTCTCCAGCCATTTAGAATCATAGAATTATAGAATATGAGGGTTGGAAACGACCTCAAGAGGTCATCTGGTCCAACCCCCTGCTCAAAGCAGGACCTAATCCCCAAATAAATCATCCCAGACAGGGCTTTGTCAAGCCTGACCTTAAAAACATCTAAGGAAGAAGATTCCACCACCTCCCTAGGTAACCCATTCCAGTGCTTCATCACCCTCCTAGTGAAAAAGTTTTTCCTAATATCCAACCTAAACATCCCCCACTGCAACTTGAGACCATTACTTCTTGTTCTATCATCTGCTACCGCTGAGAACAATCTAGATCCATTCTCTTTGGAACCCCCTTTCAGGCAGTTGAAAGCAGCTATCATATTCCCCCTCATTCTTTTCTTCTGCAGACTAAACATCCCCAGTTCCCTCAGCCTCTCCTCATAAGTCATGTGCTCCAGTCCCCTAATCATTTTTGTTGCCCTCCGCTGGACTCTTTCCAATTTTTCCACATCCTCCTTGTAATGTGGGGCCCAAAACTGGACACAGTACTCCAGATGAGGCCTCACCAATGCCGAATAGAGGGGAATGATCACATCCCTTGATCTGCTAGCAGTGCTTCTACATATACAGCCCAAAATGCCATTAGCCTTCTTGGAAACAAGGGCATACTGTTGACTCATATCCAGCTTCTCATCCACCGTAACCCCTAGATCCTTTTCTGCAGAACTGCTGCCTAGCCACTCAGTCCCTAGTCTGTAGCAGTACATGGGATTCTTCCTTCCTAAGTGCAGGACTCTGCACTTGTCCTTCTTGAACCTCATCAGATTTCTTTTGGCCCAATCCTCTAATTTGTTTAGGTCTCTCAGTACCCTATCCCCTACCCTCCAGCATATCTACCACTCCTCCCAGTTTAGTGTCATCTGCAAACTTGCGGAGAGTGCAATCCACGCCATCCTCCAGATCATTAATGAAGATATTGAACAAAACCGGCCCCAGGACCGACCCTTGGGGCACTCCGCTTGATAACGGCTGCCAACTAGACATGGAGCCATTGATCACTACCTGTTGAGCCCAATGATCTAGCCAGCTTTCTATCCACCTTATAATCCATTCATCCAGCCCATTCTTCTTTAACTTGCTGGCAAGAATACTGTGGGAGACTGTATCAAAAGCTTTGCTAAAGTCAAGGAATAACATGTCCACTGCTTTCCCCTCATCCACAGAGCCAGTTATCTCATCATAGAAGGCAATTAGGTTAGTCAGGCATGACTTGCCCTTAGTGAATCCATGCTGACTGTTCCTGATCACTTTCCTCTCCTCAGAGTGCTTCAAAATTGATTCCTTGAGGACCTGCTCCATGACTTTTCCATGATTTGCAAACCTTGTTTTGCCAAAGCAGGGAGTTACCACATCAAAGGGCTATGAACAGTTAAAAAGTGTACTGATTCCTGTGAAGGAGTGTGAATTGCCAGGGGTTGCCCACAAACTTGTTTGTGAGCTGTGATAGAGACAAGCTGATATAGAGAGAAGCTCCGTAGAAACATCTGTAGGGAGTCGTCCTACCTGGGTCTCCATGTGGAAGAGGGTTAAACACTTGGTAAGCTAGACATGAGTGTAGTGTGTTTTATTGTTTTTAAGATATTTAATTGGAACAAAAACATTTCAGAGAAAACGTAATACTTTGCTTTAATGTGGAGCAGATAATGAAATACCTTCCATATTCTGCTGCAACTTTATGCGGGATCAGTTATCTCTGAACTGCACAGTCTACCTGATGTTGCATCACTCCTGTAAGCACCCTCTCTAAACAGTGCTATTTCCCAGAGACACATCAGAAATTCAGTTGTTCAGTACTCTGAATTTATCTTTTAAAATTACTGGAAGGGTAAGGGCTACCTAGAATTATTGATTGCTGCTGCGTTCTGAAGTACCCACACTTTTACTGTTAAATCTTTGACGTTCACTTCCATGCATATTGATTTCTTTGTAGAATCTTATTAATTTATAACAAATAAAATATAATGTATGATGTAAAAGACGGCCACTGTTCTTTTGTAGAATGTAGAATTTTGGGGCCATAAAAAGTTGATTAACTAATGTTGTCTGCTTCAGTATAACAAAATCAGGATATCTCCCAGGCAGCTGAAACTGAATGTTTAACTGGGATGATAATGCTGTTCATGGAGACATATTCTTCTGGTTTAATGGTACTTGCAGTGTTCTGCTGTGCCTGCCACTAGAGATATAAGCTACTGTATCAGCACTGAAAAACCAAGAGGTCTCATACCCTGTAGACACCTGCTTTTCAGCTTCTGATCCCATAATGACATATAAGATTTGGGGGGTGGGATAGCTCAGTGGTTTGAGCATTCGCCTGTTAAACCCAGGGTTGTGAGTTCAATCCTTAAGGGGACCATTTAGGGTTCTGGGGCAAAATTGGGGATTGGTCCTGCTTTGAGCAGGGGGTTGGACTAGATGACCTCGTGAGGTCCACTCCAACTCTGATAGTCTATGCATCTAAGATTTGTTTACAATTTCACATTTGCATATTTTATATTTGAGGCCCTCTATACTTCTATTTCCATGCTGACCAAAACCAGGAATTACTGAAATACCTGTATTTCCATAATCTTCCATCTGGAAGTAGGAGCAATGGAGATACACTTAAATCAGACTTTTTTTATGTATCTGAATTAGGATCCAAAATGAACCACTGCACCTTTGGAGGTTTGCCTGTAACTAGCATATACCTCCATTCATCATCTTATTTGCTTCTATGTATTAATTCTGGCTTTCTATCTTGATGTTTATTCATTGGAAAAAATAAGAGTTATTTTTATTTCTGAGTACTGTTGTTCAAATGTATTTTTAAAAAAATTATAACCACAAAAATTCATGTTCATTCAGAGCAGGCACTATGTGTCCAGAGACAGTAATTCTGTATAGTCCTGGAGTCATTCCCCTTCAGATAGTTTATTAGAAGAATATGATCTTTTAAAGACTTCAGTTTCATCTTTGTGTTAAAACAGTTAATTTTAAAATGTCTGTCACAATTGATACCAGGTGTGGAACCTGGGAAACAGACGAGATAGTTTCATTTGATTCTGAGACGCAGGAGGATTTTTTCCCTTGTGTGGTGTTGATAGACGCTCCAATCTGTTTTCAGCTCAGGGAGACACATCTCAAATGTACTCACAGAATATAGTTCACACCTGCTCTTTGCTGTTTAATATTCTTCCTATACCACATTGTAAGGAATGCAAATAGAAGTGTGTTCTGTTATACACTATCTTTAAAATAACACAATTCTGAAAGCAGAACCATGAAGCTGTGAAGGACATACTGTACCATGGTTCTGATTACAGGGGGAACTGTGCTGCCCCTTCACTAAGGGACAAATCCTACCCCCACCTTCCTTGAAATGGAAGATTTCAGATGAAGGAAAACTGGTGCAATCCCACTCTACAGTGTTTATAAAGGCACAGTTTGGGGACCCTGTGCCGGATGTCTGCAGCTATGCATGATAGCGGCTTTTCTGGTATGTGTGTCTACCAGTACACAGGGGAGGCTAGGGCCAAGGCAAGAGCACGAGTGGAGACAGTGGAGCTTTATATATGAAGTAAATCCTCTCTTGAAAGTAGGTCACAAATACTGAAGTTGCTACCATGGTCCTGAGACACTGCAGTCTGTGGCATGGCAGATTCCTCATCCTCCCCCCCCCCCCACATATATCTTCATAGGAAACCCTTGTGCTGTGTCAAACTACACAGGATTAGTACAGGGTATTGAGAAAGGATTTGGCCCTAATTATTGTACGGCATGAAACTAATTATTGTCGTTTTTTAAGAGTATTTCTCTTTCTGTTTGTCTTTCTTTTGATTTGCATGGAAAACAAGATCTTTGAGGCTTAGAAGTTCTGCTTCTATTGCTTACTCCTGTCGTGAAATAATAAATTATAATCCTCTGTTTATAATACCATTAGTTAGTCTGGAGATAAGCATGATGTCAAGAGGATTGTAACTTTAGGTGAGGAACACTTTGCAGAAAGAGATGACATGTTAAGCAGCAAAGATAAAGTTTTAATGAAAATATTTCCAATAATTAAAAAAGGAAGAAAATTACTGAAAAATCGACAAAAGTATTTCTAAATAGACTATACAATACTTCAAACTCTCCAAAGAGGCATCAAAGGCTCCTTAAAGAATTATAGACTTTCATTTTGCTTAACAAACAGGTTGCCAACTGGAGCAACAGAAAACTGGTAAATATAAATCAAAACTGGACTCCTGTCTGAATGTTTTCTGCATGTATCTCAGCTCTACTGTCTAAATCTCTATTGTGCATACTTAAGATGACTGTTCAGGAATAGTTTGTATTACCTTTTTTGGCAGTTCATGTCTGAATTGAATTTGTTTCTAATGTTCTGAATAAAGTATGGAATCTGCTGAAAAGCCAAAAGAACTAACAGTTCTTTATCTAACAGCATAATGTTTACAATCCACCTCACTAACCAGACATTTCATGATGAAACCTCAAGGTAGCACAGTAAATAAGGAGCTAAAACTTAAGGGGTGAATATCTTTCAGTGTACTGCTCCTATGCAGGGCCGGATTAACTTTTTGTGGGCACGGCGCCAAACATATTTGTGGGCCCCTGTCAAGGTTCCTCCCCCACTCTGAACTCTAGGGTACAGATGTGGGGACCTGCATGAAAAACCTCCTAAGCTTATCTTTACCAGCTTAGGTCAAAACTTCCCCAAGGTACAAAATATTACCCCCGTTATCCTTGGAATGGCCGCTACCACCACCAAACTAATACTGGTTACTGGGGAAGAGCTGTTTGGATGCGTCCTTCCCCCCAAAATACTTCCCAAAACCTTGCACCCCACTTCCTGGACAAGGTTTGGTAAAAAGCCTCACCAATTTGTCTAGGTGACTACAGACCCAGACCCTTGGATCTTAAGAACAATGAACAATCCTCCCAACACTTGCACTCCCCCTTTCCTGGGAAATGTTGGATAAAAAGCCTCACCAATTTGCATAGGTGACCACAGACCCAAACCCTTGGATCTGAGAACAATGAAAAAGCATTCAGTGTTTTACAAGAAGACTTTTAATAAAAAATAGAAGTAAATAGAAATAAAGAAATCCCCCCTGTAAAATCAGGATGGTATATATCTTACAGGGTAATTAGATTCAAAAACATAGAGAACCCCTCTAGGCAAAACCTTAAGTTACAAAAAAGATACAGACAGAAATAGTTATTCTATTCAGCACAATTCTTTTCTCAGCCATTTAAAGAAATCATAATCTAACACATACCTAGCTAGATTACTTACTAAAAGTTCTAAGACTCCATTCCTGTTCTGTCCCCGGCCAAGACGACTACAGACAGACACACAAACCCTTTGTTTCTCTCCCTCCTCCCAGCTTTTGAAAGTATCTTGTCTCCTCATTGGTCATTTTGGTCAGGTGCCAGCGAGGTTACCTTTAGCTTCTTAACCCTTTACAGGTGAGAGGAGCTTTCCCCTGGCCAGGAGGGATTTCAAAGGGGTTTACCCTTCCCTTTATATTTATGACACGCCCCCCAAATCTCAGCTAGGGTGAAACACTGGCTGGGATTTCTTCCTGGAGCTCTAGGAAAACAGAGTTAATAAGACACATGCATCTCTAAATATACTACCAAGTACATAAAGACTAACAATATTTTCCACATCTCAAGGACGATTTTAACCAGTTGATTCTGGGAAACTTTCACGGGAGAGTGCATCAGCCACTTTGTTAGAAGCTCCTGAGATGTGTTGGATGTCGAAATCAAAATCTTGGAGAGCTAAACTCCACCGAAGAAGTTTTCTGTTAGTTTCTTTGACGGTGTGAAGCCACTTTAGTGCAGCATGGTCGGTTTGCAGGTGGAAACGCCGTCCCCAAACATATGGGCGTAGCTTTTCCAGAGCGTAGACAATGGCATAACATTCTTTTTCAGTGACTGACCAGTTGCTTTCCCTCTCAGACAGTTTTTTGCTGAGAAACACTACAGGGTGGAATTCTTGATCAGGTCCTTTCTGCATTAAAACTGCTCCCACACCACGCTCGGATGCATCTGTGGTTACTAGGAACGGTTTGTCAAAGTCTGGGGCCCTTAGTACAGGGTCAGACATGAGTGTCGCTTTAAGCTTGTTAAAGGCCTTCTGACACTTTCCGGTCCACTGAACAGCATTTGGCTGTTTCTTTTTGGTTAGGTCTGTCAGTGGGGCAGCGATTTGGCTGTAGTGCGGTACAAATCGTCTGTAATAACCGGCCAAGCCTAAGAAGGATTGAACCTGTTTCTTTGACTTTGGGACAGGCCACTTTTGGATAGCATCCACTTTGGCCTGTAGGGGGCTGATAGTTCCTTGACCCACCTGGTGTCCAAGGTAAGTCACTCTGTTTAGGCCTATTTGACACTTCTTAGCCTTAACAGTTAGTCCTGCCTCCCTTATGCGCTCAAGGACTTTTTGTAGATGTTCCAGGTGGTCTGCCCAGGAATCCGAAAATATGGCCACATCGTCAAGGTAGGCGACTGCATATTCTCCTAATCCCGCTAGGAGACCATCTACAAGTCTTTGGAAAGTGGCGGGTGCATTTCGCAGCCCGAAAGGGAGTACATTAAATTCATACAGCCCGAGATGTGTGATGAAGGCTGACCTTTCCTTGGCAGATTCATCTAGCGGTACCTGCCAGTACCCCTTGGTTAAGTCCAAGGTAGAGATGAACTGGGCCCTTCCCAGTTTCTCTAATAGTTCATCTGTGCGTGGCATGGGATAGTTGTCTGGGCGAGTTACAGCATTTAGCTTACGGTAGTCCACGCAAAAACGTATTTCCCCATCTGGTTTGGGAACTAGAACCACTGGAGATGCCCATGCACTTTCAGAGGGGCGGATTACACCCATCTGTAACATATCCTGGATCTCCCGTTCTATAGCAGTTTTAGCTTGAGGAGACACCCGGTAAGGTTGGACCCTAATTGGGTGAGCATTACCTGTGTCAATGGAGTGGTATGCCCGTTCAGTCAGTCCTGGGGTGGCTGAGAACGTTGGCGCGTAGCTAGTGCACAGCTCCTGGATCTGCTGTCGCTGCATACGCCCAAGGGTCATGGAGAGGTTCACCTCTTCCACACCACCAGCACATTTCCCTTCGTAATAGACACCTTCAGGCCACTCAGCGTCGTCTCCTCCCTGGGCTGTAAACTGACAAACCTTTAATTCTCTGGAATAAAAGGGCTTTAGAGAATTAATATGATACACCTTAGGCTTTCGGTTGGAGGTGGGGAATGCTATGAGATAATTAACAGCTCCCAGGCGCTCCTGGACCACGAATGGCCCTTCCCATGATGCTTCCATTTTATGGGCCTGGAGCGCCTTTAAGACCATGACCTGGTCTCCTACTTTGAAGGAACGCTCTCTGGCATGTTTATCATACCAGGCTTTTTGCTCTTTTTGAGCATCCTGTAAGTTTTCTCTAGCAAGGGCTAAAGAGGTTCGGAGGGTGTTTTGTAGGTTGGTTACAAAGTCCAGAATGTTAGTTCCTGGAGAAGGTGTAAATCCCTCCCATTGCTGCTTCACCAACTGCAATGGCCCCTTAACCTCACGGCCATATACAAGTTCAAATGGGGAAAACCCTAAACTGGGATGTGGTACAGCTCTGTAGGCAAAGAGCAACTGCTGCAATACTAGGTCCCAATCATTGGAGTACTCATTTACGAATTTACGTATCATGGCCCCCAAAGTTCCATTAAACTTCTCCACCATGCCATTTGTTTGATGATGGTAAGGAGTGGCAACCAAGTGATTTACCCCATGAGCTTCCCAAAGGTTTTTCATAGTTCCTGCCAGGAAATTAGTCCCTGCATCTGTGAGGATGTCGGAGGGCCAACCTACCCTGGCAAAAATGTCTGCTAGTGCCTGGCACACACTTTTAGCCCTGGTGTTGCTTAGAGCTACTGCTTCCGGCCATCGGGTGGCAAAATCCACGAAAGTCAGTATGTACTGCTTTCCTCTGCGTGTCTTTTTCGGAAAAGGACCCAGAATATCCACAGCTACTCGCTGAAATGGAACTTCAATGATGGGGAGTGGCTGGAGAGGAGCTTTGACCTGGTCTTGGGGTTTTCCCACTCTTTGGCACACCTCACAAGACTGGACATAGGTAGAAACATCCTTGCCCATTCCCTCCCAGTGGAATGACCCCCCCAAACGGTCTTTGGTCCTGTTCACCCCAGCATGGCCACTAGGGTGATCATGGGCTAAGCTCAAGAGCTTGGCCCGGTATTTAGTTGGAACTACCAACTGTCTCTGAGGATGCCAGTCTTCCTGGTGTCCCCCAGAAAGAGTTTCCTTGTATAAAAGTCCTCTTTCTACAACAAACCTGGATCGATTAGAAGAGCTGAGAGGCGGTGGGTTGCTCCGTGCCGCCGTCCAAGCTCTCTGGAGGCTTTCATCTGCTTCCTGTTCGGTCTGGAACTGTTCCCTTGATGCTGGAGACATCAGTTCCTCATGGGATTGTGGACCTAGGCTTGGTCCCTCTGGAAGCGATATAGGGGATGGAGCTGGTTCTGTTGACTGTGAACCGCTCTCCGCTGGTGTACTATGTTGGGATTCAGGCTCCGGCTGAGCCTCTTGTGTAGGGTTATCGGCTGCTGCCAGTTCAGGTTCGGTGGGGCCCTCTGGTGTTGAGGTTGCAAGTACTGGATTCAGTGCTGACACGGGGTCTGGTGTTGGTTGTTTGGCTGGTTCCGGTTCTGGGACTGGTTCCGTCTGGGTCTCTGGGACTGGATCCACTACTGCTGTTGCAGACATTGGCCTGGGGTCCAGGTCCATCACCTCTGACTGGGTCCTGATAGAAGTTTCCGGAACAGAGCTAGGCCTCACGGCTTGTTTAGCCTGGTTGCGGGTGACCATTCCCACCCTCTTGGCCTGCTTCACATGATTGGCCAAGTCTTCCCCCAACAGCATGGGGATGGGATAATCATCATAGACTGCAAAAGTCCACATTCCTGACCAGCCCTTGTACTGGACAGGCAACTTGGCTGTAGGCAAATTGAAAGAGTTGGACTTGAAGGGTTGAATCGTCACTTGGATCTCTGGGTTGATTAAATTGGGGTCCACTAAGGAAGCATGGATAGCTGACACTTGTGCTCCGGTGTCCCTCCACGCGGTGACCTTCCTCCCACCCACACTCACAGTTTCCCTCCGCTCCAAGGGTATCTGGGAGGTATCTGGGCCTGTGGACCTCTGGTGTGATTCCGGTGCAATGAACTGTAATCTGTTGGGGTTCTTGGGGCAGTTGGCCTTTACATGCCCCAGCTCGTTACACTTAAAACATCGTCCAGCTGACGGGTCACTGGGGCGAGGAGGGTTGCTGGAGAACGGGGTGGTGGGACGATAAGGGGTCTGGAGGGTTCTTTGGGAGGTAGGTGGGGCTTTGGGCGGCCCCCGGTAATAGGGTGTGGTCTGGGGTGGTCCCTTCTGGTCTCCGCTCCAACTGCGACCAGTTTTCTTCTTCTCTGCCACCTCCACCCATCTGGCTCCAATCTCTCCTGCCTCAATTACAGTTTTGGGTTTCCCATCTAGGATGTATCTTTCTATTTCCTCAGGAACACCCTCTAAGAATTGTTCCATTTGCATTAGGAAGGGCAAATTTACAGGAGATTCAACACTTGCTCCTGATATCCAGGCATCCCAATGTTTTACAATGTGGTAGGCATGTCGGGTAAATGACATGTCTGGTTTCCACCTTAGGGCTCTGAACCTCCGACGAGACTGCTCGGGTGTTATCCCCATTCTGACTCTCGCCTTGGATTTAAACAGTTCATACTTGTTCATGTGTTCTTTAGGCATTTCAGCTGCCACCTCAGCTAAGGGTCCACTGAGCTGCGGCCTCAGCTCTACCATGTATTGGTCAGTAGAGATGTTGTACCCAAGGCAGGCCCTTTCGAAGTTTTCTAAGAAGGCCTCAGTATCATCACCTGCCTTGTAGGTGGGGAACTTTCTGGGATGGGAAGTGGTACCTGGAGAAGGATTGCTAGGGTTTGTTGGTATATTCTGCTGGGCCTTTATCCTCTCCATCTCCTCCACATGCTTCCTCTCTTTTTCCCTCTCCTCCTCCACATGCTTCCTCTCTTTTTCCCTCTCCTCCTCCACATGCTTCCTCTCTTTTTCCCTCTCCTCCTCCACATGCTTCCTCTCTTTTTCCCTCTCCTCCTCCACATGCTTCCTTGCCTCCATTTCCCTCTTGTGGGCAGCCTCTTGGTGTTGTTCTGCCTCCCTTTCTTGTTCCTTCTTCAGCTGCATGAGTTCTATCTGTCTTTCATGTTCCCTTTGTTTTTCCTCAGCCTGAAATTTGGCTAATTCCAGCTGTAGTCGAGCTGAGGATTTGGCCATTCTAACCTCTCTGTTTTTAACTAACTTTACACCCGAGGTTTAGAAATAAACAAACAAAACTTGGCTGTAAAATTTTGCTGTGCTGGAATAGAATACCTATTCTCTGATAGTGATTGTCAGCCTACAGAAAAAGACAATTCCCTTGTCTCTGCTCTGGGCCCAAATTAAAGCAAAAAACCTCCAACTACTTGGAAACCTGCTTACCCAGCCCAAAGAAGAAAAAAATTTCTTTTCAAACCTGTGCTCCTTGTAAAACAAAAAAAAAAAAAAATCAAAATCCTAAAAAAAAAACCCTGCCACTTTTGTCTCCAGGCAAATGGGTAGAGCACACACCCCCTATTTACTTTTAGGAAGAAAAGAAAAAAAAAAAAAAAACCTCTGGGTTGGAAGACTGTGAATTTCCCTGCAGGAGTTAAGTACCCTGCCTCCAGGCAAAGAAAATCTGCAATTCACAAGATAATCCCCTTTTGTCTCTGCTTGGCCACAAAGCAGAGAGAAACCAAGCTGCTTTCAGTTTCAAAGCTGCCTTCTGGACTTCCTAAAAATTCCTTTTTAAAATCTGTATTTCTAGTTCAAAAAATCTCAACTGGATCTCAAAATGATTTCAGGTTAATCCCACCACTGTGCCACCATGTCAAGGTTCCTCCCCCACTCTGAACTCTAGGGTACAGATGTGGGGACCTGCATGAAAAACCTCCTAAGCTTATCTTTACCAGCTTAGGTCAAAACTTCCCCAAGGTACAAAATATTACCCCCGTTATCCTTGGAATGGCCGCTACCACCACCAAACTAATACTGGTTACTGGGGAAGAGCTGTTTGGACGCGTCCTTCCCCCCAAAATACTTCCCAAAACCTTGCACCCCACTTCCTGGACAAGGTTTGGTAAAAAGCCTCACCAATTTGTCTAGGTGACTACAGACCCAGACCCTTGGATCTTAAGAACAATGAACAATCCTCCCAACACTTGCACTCCCCCTTTCCTGGGAAATGTTGGATAAAAAGCCTCACCAATTTGCATAGGTGACCACAGACCCAAACCCTTGGATCTGAGAACAATGAAAAAGCATTCAGTGTTTTACAAGAAGACTTTTAATCAAAAATAGAAGTAAATAGAAATAAAGAAATCCCCCCTGTAAAATCAGGATGGTATATATCTTACAGGGTAATTAGATTCAAAAACATAGAGAACCCCTCTAGGCAAAACCTTAAGTTACAAAAAAGATACACAGACAGAAATAGTTATTCTATTCAGCACAATTCTTTTCTCAGCCATTTAAAGAAATCATAATCTAACACATACCTAGCTAGATTACTTACTAAAAGTTCTAAGACTCCATTCCTGTTCTGTCCCCGGCCAAGACGACTACAGACAGACACACAAACCCTTTGTTTCTCTCCCTCCTCCCAGCTTTTGAAAGTATCTTGTCTCCTCATTGGTCATTTTGGTCAGGTGCCAGCGAGGTTACCTTTAGCTTCTTAACCCTTTACAGGTGAGAGGAGCTTTCCCCTGGCCAGGAGGGATTTCAAAGGGGTTTACCCTTCCCTTTATATTTATGACAGCCCCCCTGGGGAATGAAGGGGTCAGGGGCAAGAGCACAGCGGGCAAGGTGGATTTGATTTAAATCATGATTTAAATCACTAGTCAGGAAGACTGAATTTAATCATGGTTTTCTACATAAAAGTACATTCTTGTTAGTTGTTATAACCTTAATTGCCTTTTCCTGTTAACAAGCATGTTACCTCTGAAGACGCAAATCCACAGTTTGAGAACTGCAAAACTAAGCATCTCTCATGGTATCTTCTAGACCAGGGGTCAGCAACCTATGGCACGCATGCCGATTTTTAATGCCACTCTGCTGCCTGCCGGGTCCCAGCCACCGGCCCGCTCAGCCTGCAGCCGAACCCAGGCCGGCAGCAGGCTGAGCAGGGCTGGGCCCAGGACCCTAGCAGCAGCGAGCCGTTAAAAATCCTGCCCACCCCGGCCCACTCTTCTCCGTCCCCCCCGCCCCCTGTGCGGGGGCAGGGTGAAGAAGCTTGGTTCTGCCAGCTGCTGCTGCAGCGCAGGCAAGATTCCCCCTTCCCCGCCTCTTCCCCCAGCGTGCTGGATTCCTGCCCCTCCTCTCCCTCCCTGCCGCCGATCAGCTGATGGGAGGGAGGGAGCCGAGGTGTGCTCCCCGTTCCAGGGAGGAGGCGGAGACGAGGTGGGGACAGGGCCTTGGGGAAGGGTGTTGGAATCAGGGCATATCGTCTCCAGCCCCCTGCCGTGAGCCGCTCTGAGCAGGGGGCTGGGTGTACCCCACATCCCTAGCCCACACCCTCAGCCCTCTGCCCTGACCCCTACACCCCCCCACACACACCTCAGCCCCCTTTCCTGACCCCCGCACCCCCCTCACACACTCCCAGCCCTCTGCCCTGACCCCTGCAACCCCTATGACCCCAGCCCTGAGTCCAGCACCCCCTCACATACCCAGCCCCCCACACCCCATGCCCTGACTCCTGCCCCCTCCTCATACACCCCCAGCCCCCTGCCCTGACTTCTGAATGCCCCACACATACCCAGCCCTCTGCCCTGACTCCTGCACCCCCACACATACCCAGCCCCCCCACCCCATGTCTGACTCTTGAACCCCCTCACATGCCCCCAGCCCTCTGCCCTGACTTCTGCACCTCCCACATTCCCACCCCCACCCCTTGCACCAAATGGGAGCTGCCCAGGTAAGCACTCCATACCCAAACCTCCTGCCCCAACCCTGAACCCCCTCCCTCATTCTAGCTCCTGGCCAGACCCTGCACCCCAACCCCCAGCCTGCTCCTTCACCCCCAGCCCTGTGCTCAGTGCACTCCCACCCTCAGCTCTGTGCAGAGAGAGAGGAAGAGAATGGGCTAGAACCAGGGAGAAGGCAGGTACCCACTCTATGTGGGCAGGGCCGGGATCCCAGACCGGCAGCGGGCTGAGTGGAGCCAGCAGCTGGGACCCTGGCTGGCAGGAGCCGGCAGACTGAACCCCAGAGCGGCAGCAGGCTGAGCGGCAGCAGGCTGAGCCGCTCAGCCCACTGCCAGTCTGGGGTTCTGGCGGCCGGCCCCGCTCAGCCCGCTGCTGGTCTGGGGTTCTGGCTGCCGGCCCCTTGCCATCCGGGGTCCCGGCCGCAGGCCCTGCTCAGCCTGCTGCCGGCCTAGGTGAACGGAACCCCAGGCTGGCAGCAGGCTGAGCGAGCCGGTGGCATAAGATCAACATTTTAAATTTAATTTTAAAGGAAGCTTCTTAAACATTTTGAAAACCTTGTTTACTTTACATACAACAATAGTTTAGTTATATAATATCGAGAGTGACCTTCAAAAAAACGCTAAAATGTAGCACTGGCACGCAACACTTTAAATTAAAGTGAATAAATGAAGACTCAGCACACCACTTCTGAAAGGTTGCCGATTCCTGTTCTAGACTGAGCACTAAGTCCCAGTGGGTAGATAGAAAGATTAACCTAAATAAAGATTAGCCTATACAGAAGCCTGTGGAACCCCATAAGATTGGGTCCTAATCCATGAACGATTGGAACGCATTTACAAAACTTTTCTTAAACATTACATATATTGTCTCATACTATAGAATTAGAATGTATAATCCCTATTCCATGATGAGATGATAATGTATCTTAATTAAAACTATCTTTAGATAGGTTTTTCCTCAAAAATCCAATTTAAATTTTAAAAAAATCAGATTTCTTGATTTTTTTTTTAAAAAGGTCATTGGTTTTTTTCCACCCTGACAGCAGGGCATGGGGCAGGGGGCGGGGGGAAGGATTGGTCCCCAGATAGAGTGAGGCAGGGGCCAGGGGCAAGAGCACAGCAGGGCATGGGGGAGAGGAAGGATTGGTCCCCAGGTAGAGCGAGGCGGGGCAAAATGAGCACAGTGGGGCCCAGCAGGAGGATTAATCCCTGCTGACTGGAGCAATGCAGGGGCCGGGGGCAAAAGCACAGTGGGGAGGGTGCTACGGTTGGTCACTGGAGCAAAGGAGGGGTTGAGGGTAAACTGCAAGCGCAGCAGGGTGGGGGAGGGGGTAAACAGGTTCCCCCCTGCCCACACAGAGCGGGTACCTACCTTCTCTCTGGTTCTAGCCCATTCTCTTCATCACTCTCTGCACTGAGCTGAGGGTGGGGGTGCACTGAGCACAGGGCTGGGGGTGCAGGGTCTGGCAAGGAGCTAGGGTGAGGAAGGGGGCTCAGGGTTGGGCCAGGAGGATGGGGTGTGGAGCGCTTACCCGGGGCAGCTCCCATTTGGTGCGAGGGATGCAGGTGGGAATGTGGGGGGGTACAGGAGCTCCTGTTTGGTGCTCAGGGTGAGGGTGGGGATGTGGGAGGGGGTTCAGGAGTCAGTACTGGGGGCTGGGTGTGTGTGAGGGAGTGCAGGAGTCAGGACAAGGGGTGTGGGGGGTGCAGGAGTCAGGGCAGAGGGCTGAGGGTGTGGGCTGGAGTGGTGGGCACTGTTCCCTCTAAGCTGTGCGTGTGTGCGAACGCACACAGATCCTAAACGCCACGCACACGGCGAAACACCACATGCACAAAAATTTGCACAGAAGCACAACAATTTGAACACAAGAAATTTTTGCACACACGGCCTGTCAAAAATTTGCACAGAAGAAATTTTTTGTGCACATGGCCTGTCAAAAATTAGAGGGAACATTGGTGGTGGCGGTGCTCCCAGCCCCCTGCCCTGAACGGCTCATGGCAGGGGGCTGGAGGGGGTATGCCCTGATTCCACTCCCTTCCCCAAGGCCCCGCCGTCACCTCTTCTCCGCCTCCTCTCCCGAGCGGTGAGCGCGCTGCGGCTCCACTCCTCCCCTCCCTCGCGCTGGCAAACAGCTGTTTGGCGGCAGGGAGACGGGGGCGGGGCGGGAATGCAGCACGCTGGGGGAAGAGGCAGGGGAGGAGCTTGGCTTCCAGCGGAGCCTGCCCTGCTGCAGCAGGAGCCCCAGGAACCGGGAGAGAAGAGCAGCCGGGCCGGGGCCCGTTTGGAGTATGGGCCCAGCACCATGGCACCAGTGGCGCCGTGGTAAATCCGGTACTGCTCCTATGAATGATCCCATCTGTGCTAAAGTGCTTTTCAAGATAATTTGCTAATGTATACATTGGAAACTTAACCTGGGGAAAATGGTTATAATCAAGGCCCTCTGTGCTCTGTGGAAAGATCAACTTAAATTATATAGCAAGGCACCTAGATTCTGCAGCAAGCTGGTCCAGCAGACTTGAGATTCTGCAGCAGCTTCAATGAACTGAATAATTGAAGCTTTTATTGAACTAAATATGACAATAAATAATGCAGTCACTATAATATTGCTTATTATTTATCTTGATATTGCATTTAATTAATTTTATGCTGTGCTTAAAATTTTAATCATCAATATGCACTGCAGAATTTTGAATTGAGAAATTAGATCTGAATTGTAAAAATTATCAGAATAGAAGCTGGAAATATGGGAAATGGGTATTACTATTTTGCGTGGTTGCCATAAACATAAATTAAGTGATTTATTTGCGTCAGTCTTCACTGCAGAGGATGTGAGGGAGATTCCCAGATCTGAGTCATACTTTTTAGGTGACAAATCTGAAGAACTGTCCCAGATTGAGATGTCAGTAGAGGAGGCTTTGGAGCAAATTGATAAATTAAACAATATGTCACCAGGCCAGATGGTATTCACCAAGAGTTCTAAAGGAAATCAAATGTGAAATTGCAGAACTACTGACTGTGGTATGTAACCTATCGCTTAAGTCAGCCTCTGTACCAGATGACTGGAGGATAGCTAATGTAACGCTGATTTTTTTTAAAGGCTCCAGAGATAATCTTAGCAATTACAGGCCAGCAAGCCTAACTTCAGTATCAGGCAAATTGATTGAAACTATAGTAAAGAACAGTTACAAAGGGAGCTCACAAAACTGAATGATGGAGCAACAAAATGATAGATTAAATTCAATGTGGATAAATGCAAAGTAATGCACATTGGAAAACATAATCCTGAATATAAATACAAAATGATGGCATCTAAATTAGCTGTTATCACTCAAGAAAGAGCTGTTGGAGTGATCATGGATGGTTCTCTGAAAACAGCTGCTCAATGTGATGTGGCAGTCAAACAAGCTAACAGAATGTTAAGAGCCATTAGAAGAGGGATAGATAATAAGACAGAAAATATCAGAATGCCACTATATAAATCCATGGTACACCCAGACCTTGAATACTGTATGCAGTTCTGGTCACCCCATCTCAGAAGCTTGTCCTTCTCACAAACAGAAGTTAGTCCAATAAAAGACATTACCTCACCCGCCTTGTCTCTCCCCTCTCAATAAAGACATGTTAGAATTGAAAAAGATACAGAGAAGGCAACAAAAATTAAATAGGGGTATTGTCATAAATATAAAGGGAAGGGTAAACACCTTTAAATCCCTCCTGGCCAGAGGAAAAACCCTTTCACCTGTAAAGGGTTAAGAAGCTAGGATAACCTCGCTGGCACCTGACCAAAATGACCAATGAGGAGACAAGATACTTTCAAAGCTGGAGGGGGGAAGAAACAAAGGTTCTGTCTGTCTGTGTGTTGTTTTTGCTGGGACCAGAGCAGGAATGCAGGTCAGAACTCCTGTTACTAATAATTTTAGTTGCACTTTTCTAATGCCAGTATATCTTTTTTGAGATGAAGGGACCACATCTGTATGCAGTATTCAAGATGTGGGCATACCATGGCTTTATATAAGGGCAATAAGATATTCTCCGTCTTATTCTCTATCCCTTTTTTAATGATTCCTATCATCCTGTTTGCTTTTTTGACTGTCGCTGCACACTGCATGCATGTCTTCAAAGAACTATCCACGATGACTCCAAGCTCTTTCTCCTGATTAGTTGTAGCTAAATTAGCCCCCATCATATTGTATGTATAGTTGGGGTTATTTTTTCCAATGTGCATTACTTTACATTTATCCACATTAAATTTCATTTGCCATTTTGTTTCATTCATTCATTTGCCAGTTACTTAGTTTTGTGAGATCTTTTTGAAGTTCTTCACAATCTGCTTTGGTCTTAACTATCTTCAGCAGTTTAATATCATCTGCAAACTTTGCCACCTCACTGTTTACCCCTTTCTCCAGATCATTTATGAATAAGTTGAATAGGATTGGTCCTAGGACTGACCCTTGGGGAACACCACTAGTTACCCCTCTCCATTCTGAAAATTTACCATTTGTTCCTACCCTTTGTTCCCTGCCTTTTAACCAGTTCTCAATCCATGAAAGGATCTTCCCTCTTATCTCATGACAACTTAATTTACGTAAGAGCCTTTGGCGAGGGACCTTGTCAAAGGCTTTCTGAAAATCTAAGTACGCTAGGTCCACTGGATCCCCCTTGTCCACATGTTTATTCACCCCCTCAAAGAACTCTAATAGATTAGTAAAACATGATCTCCCTTTACAGAAACCATGTGGCCTTTGGCACAACAATTTACGCTCCTCTATGTGTCTGACAATTTTATTGTTTACTGTTGTTTCAACTAATTTGCCTGGTACTGACGTTAGACTTACCGGTCTGTAATTGCCAGGATCACCTCTAGAGCCCTTCTTAAACATTGGCATTACATTAGCTGTCTTACAGTCATTGGGTACAGTAGCTGATTTAAAGGACAGGTTACAAACCATAGTTAATAGTTCCGCAATTTCACATTTGAGATCTTTCAGAACTCTTGGGTGAATGCCATCTGGTCCCAGTGACTTGTTACTGTTAAGTTTCTCAATTAATTCCAAAACCTCCTCTAGTGATACTTCAATCTGTGACAATTCCTCAGATTTGTCACCTACAAAAGACGGCTCACATTTGGGAATCTCCCTAACATCCTCAGCTGTGAAGACTGAATCCTCAGCTGTGAAGACTGAAGCAAAGAATTCATTTAGTTTCTCTGCGATGACTTTATCGTCTTTAAGTGCTCCTTTCATATCTCGATCGTCCAGGGGCCCCACTGGTTGTTTACCAGGCTTCCTGCTTCTGATGTACTTAAAAAACATTTTGTTATTACCTTTTGAGTTTTTGGCTAGCTGTTCTTCAAACTCCTTTTTGGCTTTTCTTATTACATTTTTACATTTAATTTGGCAGTGTTTATGTGCCTTTCTATTTACCTCACTAAGATTTGACTTCCACTTTTTAAAAGATGCCTTTTATGTCTCACTGCTTCTTTTACATGGTTGTTAAGCCACGGTGGCTCTTTTTTAGTTCTTTTACTGGGTTTTTTAATTTGGGGTATACATTTAAGTTGAGCCTCTATTATGGTGTCTTTGAAAAGTGTCTTTGAAATAGCATACTCTAAATAGAGGAACTGCTTAAAATGGGACTCCAGCAATCAACCTGGGGGAGAGTGAAGGGGAGGCTGTTCACAGGAAGGAAGCCAGTTAGTACCTTCTGGGACTGAGGAATCCACAGGGGAAGGACCTGGACTGTGAGTAAGACCCAACTGGGCAGCCAGAAGTCTGACCCCTTTTTCTCTCCCCTTTTCCCTGATAAGGGGGAAATCACTGGACACTGCAGAGGGAGCTGGCAAGCCCTGACTGACTGTCTAAATCACTGAGACAGCTTGAACAACCCTCTGTGAGGAGGGAAGCAGAGGGCTGTGACCATACCCCAAACTGAAGAGATCACTGGGTGGGAGAAGGAAATGGCCCTGGGGAGGCTGGTTTCAGCATCGGCTAAAGGGGATAGAAACCACCCCACAATTGCTCCCTACTTAGGCCCCAGACTAGGACATGGTAGAGGGGGAAGGTGGGTCCCCCGCCCTTCCCTTTGCCTCTAGTCCCACTGAGGGTAACTCAGAGGAGGACAGACTATAACTAAAGGGCCAGGCCCCCAGACTGCCCATCCTACTCCTCCCTAGGACTTTGGAGACCGTTGAACCATGGCCTGCCTGCTGGCCCCTAAATGAACCCCACCACTACAGGGGTTATGCTTGCAATAATCCTTGTGAAGAACATGCAGAAGTTCTAGTTCTAAAGAAAATTTAAGAATACATCCAGACAAATGAACCCTAAACCAAAGAAAAATTGAAAGTCACATTTCTAATTTCATATAAATCCTGCTGTGATAGTATCACTTTTCTCTTGAAATTCAGAAGTGAAATAGCTTTGAAAATAAAAGCTTCAGGTATATATTATTTTTCCAATGACTCAGAATAGAGAGGCTCATGGTGACTGAAGGATTTGGGAGTCTCAATCAAGATGATGGACAGAGATGATTACAAAGAATGCTTTAACTTATTTGTGCACCTGTCAAATAAGTTCACACCAAGGCCTGATTTGGATAAACAAAGCAAGAAGAAGGCATATGACTTAAATGATCTTTGGGAGCTAGTATATTTAATTTATGTCAAAAGAAGAAATTTTTGCAGAACTAAAGAACACAACGAGCAGCTTAGAAAGTTTTCTTAAAGTTGAAAGGAATAATGTAATACCTAGGGTAAGTGGTTGATATATAGACAATAAATCTGAAAGCCTGTTAGAAAGACTTGTTAATTTTTAACTTCAGTTTTTGTTAGCTTCTAAGCTCTTCAGGTGAGAGGCTTTTTCTTTATATGAACCTGCAGAGCGCAAACAAAGTTTCTATTGTGGAATTCACTGCATCACTGTGTCCACACAGAGCTCCATTGACTTCAGTGGGACTCATCAATTGCATGAGTAGCACAATAATCTGTAAAGTCACATAGCATTTCTCTGAAATCAAACATGTTTTGTTAATGAAAAGTTTCCTAATATTTCCACTAGGAATTCTTCAGAAATTATAATGGTTTTCACCAAATTTTGATATAATTTACATTGAACTTTACTGATGTTACAGGTTTCAGAGTAACAGCCGTGTTAGTCTGTATTCGCAAAAAGAAAAGGAGTACTTGTGGCACCTTAGAGACTAACCAATTTATTTGAGCATAAGCTTTCGTGAGCTACAGCTCACTTTATCGGATGCATACTGTACTTTCCACAGTATGCATCCGATGAAGTGAGCTGTAGCTCACAAAAGCTTATGCTCAAATAAATTGGTTAGTCTCTAAGGTGCCACAAGTACTCCCTTTCTTTTTACTGATGTTACAGTTATTAACAAATAGCATGGCAAATTGAGAATATAGTACAAATGTGGGGATTTTTTTGTTTTGGTTTTTTCTTTGGGGATTCATATTTGAGTAAAATCATGTGATATATTGCACTTCCCAAAAAAAATGTAAAACATCTTTTGTTTGCTAAATTCTGTACAGGTGAGAAAAAATCCTTCACAATGTTATTTTTTACAGTTGCCTCACAGTAAGGCAGTCTTGTGTTAGTTGTGTTCTTTTAAAATAAATGAGAAATCCTCAATACAATAGATATGAAATAGAATACCTTCATATTTGTAGGATCATACAAAAAGTCTGGGTGGAGATAGAAAGAGAGAGATGCATATCTCTTTTAAAAATCTTTCCTGTGGGTTTTTTAAGAGACTTTGTGAAAATATAATAATACTCAGATTAGGTACTACAGTTCAGTTCAATAACATTTTATCAGCATAACAAGATATACAGACATTGCTAAAGCGTTCGAAAGAGAGAGAGTCCTTAAGTGTCTGTCAGAGGTAATACAATCCATCCAGAACAGGGCTTCACACAGTGTTTGAGGTTTGTTCATTAGTCATTAGTATCCATTCTTGATCTGGTGGTAGATTTTGCTACCTAGTGTAATACCCTCTTTGCCATTTCTTCTTTCTCCCAGGGTTTGACACAGTCTGGCTGGTTTGCTTGAGGGTTTTTTTGTGGGGCGGGACGTGGTTATTCATCACTTTTTGATTAAAAGTATTTTATATTTCCTGATAATTTGAGGGAAATATTTTTTCTCCACTCTTTTGTATTTTAGACACTAGAGTAGAAAGTTTATTTCTTTCTTCAAACTCTTCTATCATAATGATCATACAACTTAGTCCAAACCTAGAGAGGACATGCTTTGAGCTTTCCAGTTTCCACTGCAAAGACTGATTCTATATTTGGTAGGAGTCTGCCTTAATTTTTCACATTTCACTGTAATAAGATAGTCCCTCCTGGTGTGACAGTTCTGGCCCAGAACTGTAGCAGTCTAGCTTGTTGTTTATGATTTGTTCTTCCCAATGCTACACACATATTGCTCCTTTACGTGGCAACTTGAGAATGGTTCAGATTTGTGTGTGCTTGTTTGCTCCATTGGTCAGGAGGTTGGAATTATTGAGTCTGGTGTGTGGTGATGGAGGAGCTGATCATCTTTTTGTGTGGATGTTTGTAGCGGGGCAGTTACCCTGCTCCTGTGAAAGGCTAGGCTGATTGGGGAAGCAGCCACAGCTAGGGCCATGCCCCAATTAGGCCACAGCTGGCCCTATAAAAGGGCTGTGAGCCAGGAGCTGAGTCAGTCTCTCTCTAGAGAAGGGTATCTGAGGTAGAGTAGTGTGGGGGAAAGGCAAAAGGAGCTGAGAAGTCTCACCCTAGCCCTGGAATGGGAAGGGCTAGCTGCCTGGGAGCAAGGTACCAGAAGAGGAGCAGTGCTGGGGAAGGGCAAAGGGAGCTCCAGCCTGGTAAGCCCCAGGCTGCAGGCCTTGTTGAAGGCCTACAAAAGGTACTGGGGCTGCAGAGGAGCAGCCCAGGAATAGGCAAAGGCAGGAAGTCCTAACCCCTTGCCAATGATGAGTAGCCATTACACTGCAGTCTGCCCCAGTGGAATGGGGCTAGAGGATGACTGGCAGTAGCCACTGAGGCAAGGTGGGGATAGAGGGTTGGGGGTTCCCCTGGGAGGGGAGACCCAGAGTAAGGGGGTACTGCTAGGGCAGAACCCCAAGGTAAAGGGCGCCAGGGTCTGGGAGGGACATGGGGCCAGCAGCTGGCGAGACACTGGCCTGCAGAGGGTGCTCTGTATGCTGGAAAAGAGCTAATTCCCAGATGACTGGCAGGAGGCACTGTGCTGCTGAGTCTTCACTTTGCTACAGTATCATTGTGATTTTTTTTTTCTAATGCTTTTGGATTGGAGGGAGTGTTAACTGCTTTGGTTGAGATGGTATCAGAAGTTTTTTCTATATGTGGATTAGTAGAGGAAATTGACCAAATACTATTCTGCAGCCATGGTTGCTGGAGCTCCTTCTGTTGAGGTTTGATCCCAATCATTGTATGCAGATGCTAAAATTCAGCCCCAGACTTGATTCCCACATAGTAGAATGGGTTGAAGTACATGGTCAAATGGCAGTTTTATCAAAGTGTTGTATTTAAAACTATCTAGTAGTTTCTTTATGGATAGAATGCCTGTGTCGTCTTTCTTCTAGTGATTTATAGCCACTTTGAAGCTCCTTGAGGATAAATTCTATTGTGAGGCCCAGGTACCAACAATTTAGGGTGTATTTGATTTTCATGTCTCTCATAAAATTTTAGTCTGTTTTGGGGCTGAAATAACAAGTTGATCTGTAGTCCCCATGTGTTGCAGCCAGTTTCTAGCCAGGTATATGTTTCTTTGGTGATCACCTTGTGTATGTGATAGCATGAACTGATTATCTGCATCTGGAAGACTTTTTATCTGAGTTGTTTTGTGAGACTGGAGATGTTCCTAAAGGGTTGGTAGGTCATCAATTTATACATGTTTGTAACTTTTAATTTTCATTTCTGATACTGCAAATATGAAAGGACTGTAAATTCACTATTGAAAAATCTTTTATTGTAAACTTGCAAATTTGTTGTATTATTCCATTAACATAGCATGAGGTAAAGTTGTTTTCCTCCTTGATTTTCATTTGTGCTATCCTGGAAGATTTGAACCAATTCAGCTAGTGAAACTAGATTATCGATACACTTTTATTCAGTATCACTAATTTCCTGGTTTTGGATGATACAAAGTCAGAGTTTTACGCAAGTGAAGCGCATAGTGGATGGAGGTGAAATCCGCCCAGTACCCTCAACAGCAGGACAGATGGCTGTTCCTGCTAAAGCATCTCAGTGAGCCAGAAGGGATTATGCTAATTTTTGTCTGAGTCTCAAGGAATTATCAGTATCAATCATATATCCTTCATTCTGTCTTGCTTTTATTCGTATTGTGTCCTTCCAGGAGAAGGTGGAGGAAGCAGCAGAGATGGAGGAAGAGGAACAGAAAGAAATAGTTTAGTGTCAAAATGATTCAAATAGCACTTTGGGTAAGGTCAGATTTTTCTTAACAAATGCTGCTAAGAATTAAATTCTAACCAGCATCAGAATTATGTACACCCTACATCTGGTGCACTCAGGAACTTTGAGCCCTGACACAACCCCAGAAACCATTGTTGTGTATTGTCCCCAGGCATCCAAAGCCATCAATAACCCCCTGAGCATTGACAAGCTTTATTACCCAGTGCCACAGTACCTTCTGCAGGACAGCACACACCTGCATGACAACAATCCATCTCCCCATGCCAAATTAGTTGGCTACAGACCAGTAACAATCAGGGGTGGCCAGGTCACAGTGGAGACCCACTTATCAACAAGTATGGGACACTGCATGTTGGTACGCTGCCATTGTAGCTCTGAGGCTAGTTCAGCAATGATCTCAAAAAGGTTGCCTTCACCATCCTGGATTCTGTAACCATTGCTGCTCAACCCAGCTCTGAAGAACAATCCTCTGCCACCAACTGATGCTGGTTTTCTGAGCTGCTGAGAAATGGCTCACTTTGTGACTCTTAGTAAGAGCTTGTGTAGCAGCCGTTGCATGGTGTCCTCCCTCCGCTGTTCCTGCTAGAGGAGCTGCTGCTATAGGCACAAGTGCAGTGGTGCAGCAGTTGAAGTCCAAGACCAAAGCAACCCAGTGTCAAGACCTCAGCTAAAGCCCCAACAGCCTCTGCATATTCACACACCCAACAGCATAATGGCACGGAGCATTGTTGCATCCATGCTGGCTGACAGCAATTCAAAAATGGTGCTAGCCTGCCTAGAAAGACAGGAAGCATGGGACAAAGGGGGTGGAATCATGGGAGTTTTGGAGTTGGACCCTAAGTCCCAGAATTCCACTGGCTTCTGGTATGCATCCCACAATGCACAAAGCTCTGCAGTGAAGCAAATGACCATGGGATACTTGGCAGACATGCTATATGCTTAGTGTGCACCAAATCTCCACCATCTGTACACAGTGATATGAACTGACAGAGGGCACAGCTGCCATATGTACATGCTATTAGTGTGGCTTAGTTGTACAATAACTAGGGCATGTCAACTCAGTGTGAACTACCCCCCCTGCATAAACAAGCCCTTAGATATTTGTACAGTACTGGTTTCTAAGGGACACTTAGCTACACAGCAAAAGTTAACATAATTGTCAACCTATTTTGTAGTTCAGGAGAGGCCAAGGATGGAATGTGCAGAATGAAATATAATTTTAAGCATAAAAGTGGTCCCAGAAGGCCAGGGCTAACTCAATGAATGGATACTTTCATATGAAATCAACTTAGCATAAGACCTAGTGGCTTGTCCAGGTGGAGGTGCACTTGGAAAAGTTCTCCTGTCACCTTCTCACATTCATAATGTGTAAAAACCTAGAGAACAAAAGGGTCCTGGTTTAAATATTGGCTGTATTAACATGAAAAATGGACGCATATCACATCCAGTCACCATATGGGCACTAGCAACAGTGCCCGGTTAACAAAAGAAACATAAGCACAGAATTCATGTCCCCACCACAGATTGTGGTGTGTTTAGTGGGTTTTTTTGTGGTGGTGGTTGTTTGTTTGTTTGTTTTTTTCTCTCCCCCTGCAGAATAATAGATTCTGGCAGGGAGGCACTGCCATTACGTCTTTCACCACCCCATCCCTGATGCTGCTGTGGCACCAGAAGAGAAAGCAGCTGGCTTACAACCGGAACAGCCAACCACAGAGAGGAGGGGGGACTTTGGGCTTGGGCCCCTGCAAACTGCTACAAAGGTTCCAGCCCACTTGCATATGGGGAACTACATTAATTGGCTGACAGCTTTAGTGTCAAGGAAACAATTAGCAGTCACAACAAGTATTACAGTACAGCTGGTTGTTACGGGCCTCTCTACTCACCAGTAGAGGCACCACCTCCCTGTTCTGGGGATTAGTTCTTTTAGCCTGGCTCGCTCGCTCGCTCCCTTTTGCCATTTCTCAGCCCATTGTCTCACTTAGTTGCCTTGCAGTCCCTCTCTTGCTCCTCAGGAGCTGCCATGCTTCATCTTCCTGCAGGGTTGCCAAATTTCTAATTTCTGAAAACTGGACTCCCCTGCTCTGCCACTTCCCCCAAGGTCCCACCCTTGTTTGCTCCCCTTCATCCCCTACACACACCCTCGCTCGCTCGCTGCTTTCCCTTGTCAACTCCAGCATAGGCAGTCTGAAAGGACTTGCAAACCCCAGCTCCAGCAGGTTGCCTGGGAGTGCAGGTCAGAAGAGCACTGTGGCCTCACGGGAGCAGCCAGGCAGCTCCACTGGTGAGCTAGGACATGGCCCTCCTTCAAGGCAGCTTCTAGTCTCCCTCTGTGCCGCCTGCCCAGCTGCCCCCTTTCCCACCTGCTGGAGTCCTCCCTGCCCCAGAGCGGCCTGAGAGCATGGCTGGGGGAAGCGCTGGCTGGCAGACCAGCTCATGTTCCTTCCCTCCCCGGGGAATATTCCATGCCTGTTGGGAACCCCTTACTCTGCTCGCTGTGGGCCCCCGTGCTCTGTCCTCCGCCACAACCCTGAAAACCTCAAAGGGGCTGCCTGAGCTGGTGCATTTGTGCTGCCATAGGCGCTGCCTCTTCAGGCCAGGGCAACAGGCTACTACTCCCATCCCCTACCCATGGTAACCAGACTTTTGCATAGTCACACACCCAACAGCATAATGGCACGGAGCATTGTTGCATCCATGCTGGCTGACAGCAATTCAAAAATGGTGCTAGCCTGCCTAGAAAGACAGGAAGATATGTTTGTAGAAGATTATAATTTAGAGATGTTCCCTCATAAAGGACACTATTATTAACATAGGAATTTGGAGATGTGCTGTGGAGGTTGAGAACACGAAATGGCTGTGTGCAGCAACTTACTACAGAAGATCTCCAGTTTGATTTATTAAAGTTTTATTCCTTTCTCATTCACCAGTTTTTTTATTTAATGACCCCCAAGGTCATTGCATGGTGTCAGAGGTGCTGAATGAGAAGAAAACTGCAGTCATTTTGAAGCAAACTCCTGTGTTTGCAACTGAAAGCAGAGACAAAGGGAAGCACCAGAGAAGCATATGGAGCACCAGGCACAGAGGCTTTTGCATGTATTTGGTGAGCACAATAGTAGCTTGACTAGCTTAAGTGGGAGGGAGTTCAGCCCTCCAGCCAAGTCACAAGAGTCATCCTCTTCCAAGGTACTATCACAGTCTTCCACACCATCCCAGGCTGTCCTTAACTCCACTACTCTGGCTGAGCCACGCCCTCAACAGCTAGAACAAACCAACCTGGACAGTCTTAAAGTTCACTAGGAGGGTGGTGAAACACTGGAATGCGTTACCTAGGGAGGTGGTGGAATCTCCTTCCGTAGATATTTTTAAGGTCAGGCTTGACAAAGCCCTGGCTGGGATGATTTAGATGGGGATTGGTCCTGCTTTGAGCAGGAGGTTGAACTAGATGACCTCCTGAGGTCCCTTCCAACCCTGATATTCTATGATTCACTGCCAAGTAGGATTGCCAAGCGTCTGGTTTTTGACTAGAATGCCTGGTCAAAAAGGAATCCTGGCGTCTCCGGTCAACACCGCTGACTGGGCCATTAAAAATCTGGTCTGTGGGGCTAAGGCAGGCTCCCTGGCTCTGTGTGGCTCCTGCAAGTGGCCAGTATTTCCCTCTGGCTTCTAGGTAGAAGCATAGCCATGGTAGCTGCATATGCTGCCCCTGCCCTAAGCGCCGGCTCCACAACTCCCATTGGCTGGGAACCACGGCCAATGAGAGCTGCAGGGGCAGCGCCTGCAGATGGGAGCAGTACACAGAGAGACCTGGCTGCGCCTCCGCCTAGAAGCAGACATGCCAGCCACCTCCAGGAACCACCTGAGGTAAGCACCACCCGGAGACCAAACCCCCTTCTACACCTCAACCACCTGCCCCATGTTGGAACCCCCTTCTGCACCCTAACTACCTCCCAGAGCCTGCAACCCAGGCCCCCTCCTACACCCTACCTCACTGTCCCAGCCCTGGGCCCCCTTCCACACCCAAACTCTCTACCTGAGCCAGCATCCCTAGCCAGAGCCCTTGTGGCCACTACACCCCAACCACCTACTCCAGCCCAGAGGCCCCCCTGAACCTGTCATTTCTGGCCTCACCCCACAGCCCATACCCTATCCCCCGTCCCAGCCCAGGGCCCTCTCCCACGCTCCAAACCCGTCATTTCTGGCCTCACCCCACAGCCCACACCCACAGCCCATACCCTATCCCCTGTCCCAGCCCAGGGCCCTCTCCCACGCTCCAAACCCGTCATTTCTGGCCCCACCCCAGAGCCGTCACCCCCTCCCATACCCCAAGCCCCTGCCCAGCCTGGTGAAAATGAGCAAGGGTGGGGGAGAGCAAGCAATGGAGGGAGGGGGCATGGAGTGAGTGGGGGCAGGGCCTCTGGAAGGGGTGTGGCCAGGGGCAGGGCAGGAGTGTTTGGCTTTCTGAAATCAGAAATTTGGCAACCCTACTACCAAGACTGTGCCACTCACTCAGTGGCTGCTAGGGGACCCCAGGCCCATCATCCACTCAGGGCCGCTGGGCTGGAACCCATCTCCAGCAGTAAAAGTTTACACTAGCACAAGCTTTCCTGCCACTTCCCTGGACTACTTCCTACCTTGCCTATGTCATGCTCCATTCTCCACTCTTCTAGCTAAACCCCTATCTCCTGGGTCTGCTAGACAAACCGTTCCTCTTAAGTCCAAATCCCTTTCTTGCCCGTATCCTAGGGAGAGTGTCTGCAGCCTCCTTTCTGCTACCAGCTCCCTGGTTTTATAGAGGCCCCACCTGTTCTTGCACAGGTGAGCTTCCCTTCATAAGGGCTGCTTACTAGGTTAATTAGCCCATCTGGCCTATATTAACTCCTTCAAGGTAAGAGTGTGTGTGTGGGGGGGTACACCTCATCAGATTGTTCCTAAGCATTTTAGAATTATTATAATAATGAGAATAGAAGGTGCTACAACAGTGGTCATAATGATAGTGTGTTGATAAAGAGGACTAAATGTAAGTAGAAATAAGTTTTTTATTTTCTCTTATTATTTAGTAGTACCCACAATGAGCTTGGTGCTGCGCTCACATATAGGAAGACACAGACTTCAAAGATTGTACAATCATTTATTAGATGGTGCCTCAAATCCTGGGTCAATAAACATTTACCAGTATAGTTAAACATTCAAAAATCAGCAAGTTTGCTTTCTGGTGAATTTTAACTCTGCCTTGAGCACTCAGAGTTAGACACTCTAAGGGCTTGTGCTTTACACCAGTATAAGCTATTCCTGCAGGGAAAGAGGAATACATTATACTGGTATAAAGCACCTTTATACTGGTATAGTTGTGTCCACACCAGAGGTAATACTAGTATAATAATTTAGTAACATATCACATCCCTAATTGCCATAATTATACCACTAAAGAAACTCTCACTCTCCCAGTCTGGCGTCTTGTAACATCTCACTTGTTTTGTACTGCAAGGTTACAAAGATCAGTTTCCTGCAGCAGCACCACCTGGAGATTCCGTCTGTGCTGAGGCCGCTGCCTAGCTTGCTGACCAATCTTGTCTCATTGTTTCTCTGTAAACCCTCATCTGTCTGTCTCCATTTGTTGTCTCTTGTCTTATACTTAAATTATAAACTCTTTAGGATTGTCTGTTGGTGCTGTTTGTACAGTGCCTAGCACAATGAGGTCCTGGTCCTGGAGTCAGACTCTATGGTAATACAAATAAAAAAAATACCCACAGCAGGGACAAAAAAACCATTTTGCTATCTAATGGAATCTTGCTTCACCAGCCTAAAGCCTTTTTACAAAATTTGATTTAAAGAACAGACTATCTTTCTAAAGTACATTTTGTATTACACTGAATATTAAATTGTTTCAAGTAATTCTAGCCCGCATTTGACTAATACCTGGTGTTAAAGATATTTCTGCCAACTGTAGTCCATCAGAAGACCATAGTCAGACACTATTGACCATGGGTGGCACGTAGGGGAGGCTAAGCCTTCCCAAACCTCATGCCACTGAGGCGCAGAGGTAGATTTGGAGCTCCCTGAAAAATCTCCCCCTGCCACAGCCCCCGGGGCTGGAGGAGTTCTTGCTACCCACCGTGGCCTCAGAGCCACAGCGGGGACACAGAGCTTTTCTGGTCTTGGGGGGGGGGAGGAGCAAATGAGGGTGGAGCCTCAGGGGGAAGAGGCAGAGTGGCAGTGGGGACGGGGCAGTGCACAGAACAGGGTTGTTGCTGCAGAAGAAAGCCACAATGGGGTGGGGCCATGGGTGGAATAGGGGAAGTTGCTTTTAAGATGGATTAAAATTAATGGTTTTTTAAATAAAAATTGGATTTTTTAAATTGGATTTTTTTTGTTAAAATGGTTTTGAGGAAAACCTTTCTAAAGATAGTTTTAATTAAGATACATTATAGCTCAAAGATATCTTATCTTGAAATAGGGATTATAAATTCTATAGTATGAGACAATATATTCATGTAATGTTTAAGAAAAGTGTTTTGTAAATGAGTTCCAATAGTTCATGGATTAGGGACCCAATCCTTATGGGGTTCCAGGGGCTTCTGTATAGATTATTTAGGTTAATCTTTCTATCTACCCAATGGGACTCCGTGCTAAGTCTAGGAGATGCTTAGTTTTGCAGTTCTCAGACTGTGGATTTGTGTCTCTAGAGATAACATGCTTGTTAACAGCAAAAATGTTTTTAAATAATATATAGAGGTGAGAAATAACAGACCTCAACTCTGTTGTCCCTCTGCAAATTTGTGTACACAGAGTCAATCCCTTTCCTCTCTCTAAGAGTGCAAAGTTTCAAAAAGTCCAATGAATAAAGTGTTGGGGGTGGAATAGATCTGGACAAGGAGAAGAAGTCTGGAGATAAATGTGAGAAGGGAGGGACAGGCAGTAGAAACAAAAGTGAAACTGTTTTGAGCAGCATATTTCAGAAGTCTTGAGGTCTTTTCTGAGTGTAGCCTTCATTGATTTGAGATCTACCATACCATTCTCTCACTGGAAGGGAAAACCTATAACGGCAGCAGGCCGCAAAAGAGACACTGTTTGGGAATATTTTAATGAAGTTCCTCTACCTGTGGGTAGGACAGGCATGCACACAAAATGCAAACAGTACAATAAAGAAATGTAAGACCTGGTTGCCTGAATGAAACAACATCACGAGAAGTGTTCCTTCTCAGGAGGAACCTGCTTTGAAGATGATGAAAGAAACATGTCTGAATGTGCAGGATGCTCAGGCAGGTTAGTAAACTTTTTTATTTCATACTTCTTAAGGACTGCTTGTCTTCCTTATAGACTAATCTTGAATTCTCATATTTTAGCAAAAAATATAGTTGTTACTCTATGGTACTATCAGTTCAGATGCAGTTGTGGTAAAAAATAAATAGCTGAAATCGGCAGATCTTCCTTTTACAATTTCACCTTTAAAGTAGTACTGAGTGTCAGTGAACACAGTGCATAATACTAAATGAGCAGTATGGTAATAATAATTAAATAACTTCACTGACTTATTTTGTTTAGGAGAATCCATCCTCAACATACAGGATTCTGAAGACTATCCACCCTCAAGATCACCTTTTTTTAATAGTTTCAGAGTTATTGACAATGATAGTGTTTCAGTCGCATCATATATATCATAGCCACAGTACGCAAAAAGAAAAAAGAGCCAGCAGATTACAAAAAGAGGTAACTGATGAAAAAATTGCCCTGTTTGTTTATGCAAATATCTCTCCTTTCCATATGACTGAGAACCCACACTTCATTAACATGGGTCAGTCATTAAGACCAGGATACAGCCCACCCAACAGAGCAGATGTCACAGGCAAATTGCTGGATAAAACGTATGAAAGAGAAACTGAGCAGTGTGCAAAAGGTCTAAAAGGTAAAATTGTTAACCTGAGTCTTGATGGGTGGAGCAATGTCCACAATGATCCTGTTGTATGTGCTTGTAAGACAACAGAAGAAGGGAATGTCTTCCTTACAGAAACAATTGATACATTGGAAAATCCACACACTGCGGAATACTTGCAAGAAGTAGCAGAAAAAGCTATAACAAACTGTGGGCGGGGGGAGAATTCCAAAGTCTAGTATGGTTTCAGAGTAGCAGCTGTGTTAGTCTGTATTAGCAAAAAGAAAAGGAGTATTTGGGGCACCTTAGAGACTAATAAATTTATTTGAGCATAAGCTTTCCTGAGCTACAGCTCACTTCATGATGAAGTGAGCTGTAGCTCAGGAAAGCTTATGCTCAAATTTATTAACTAGTCTCTAAGGTGCCCCAAATGTCTGGTATAGTAACTCCTCACTTAAAGATATCCCAGTTAACATTGTTTCATTGTTACATTGCTGATCAATGAGGAAACATGCTCATTTAAAGTTGCTCAATGCTTCCTTGTTACATTGTTTGGTAGCCACCTGCTTTGTCCACTGCTTGCAGGAAGAGCAGCCCCTTGCAGCTAGCTGGAGGCTTGGAACCACGGTGGGCCAGCAGCCCCCCGTCAGCTCCCCACTCCCCTAAGTTCCCTGTGTGGCAGCCGCCCAGCAGGCTATCAACTGCGGGCAGTTCAGCTGTCCCTCCCCACACTGCCATGTGTTGCTCCTGCCCTCTGCCTTGGAGCTGCTCCCTGGAGCCTCCTGCTTCTTGTGCGGTGGAAGAGGGGGGCTAATATCAGGGTGTACCCCTCACTCCTGCGCATGCCCCTCCACTTACCCCTTCTCCATATAGAGTGGGGGGGACGGACATGATAGGGCTCAGGAAGTTGAGATAGCAGCTGCAGCTAGCAAGCTCTCTACTTCCTGATATACTTAAAGGGGCAATGCACATCTCTCTCACTCACACACAGGGTGTGTCTGTCTGCCATGCTGTCTCCCTTCCAACCATTCATGCTGCCTTGTAGAGTGTGAGGCTACATTAACAATAATGTGTTAACCCTTGAGAGCTCAGCCAAATGCCAGTTCATCATTAGCAGTAAGGCATTACCTGGGAAATATTCCACCCTCTAACTTCACCACCTCAACCAAGCTTCACAATCATCATTGCTGAGTATTAAATTGTTTAAAACTTTGTGTGTGGGTGTGTATTTATATATATATATATATATATATATATATATATATACACACACACACACATGTAATTTTTTTTGGTCTGGTGGGAAAAAAACTTCCCTGGAACTGAACCCCCCCCTCCCCAGCCCCTATTTACATTAATTCTTATGGGGAAGTTGGATTCACTTAATACCGTTTCACCTAAAGTCGCATTTTTTCAGAACATAACTACACCGTTAAGCGAGGAGTTACTGCACACAGCTTGGTCGCAGACAATGCTGCAAATGTATCCAAAATTATTTAGAAGAGAGTCCCAAGCTAATAACATATGATTGCAGCACTCATTTGATGCACCTCCTAGCCAGACTTCAGTGTTCCAGAAATAAGGCTAATGTTATTGAAATTGAAAAATACTTCTGTAACAACCACTTTGCAGCAGCTGTTCTGAAAAAAGTGGGAGGAACCAAGCTCACTCCCCCACAAGACATGCAATGGAACTCAGTGTTTTGAGCACTATATCAAGAACTGCCCTAATCTGATGACAGTTTGTGAACAAAATCGTGAAAAAATAGATGGCACTGTCACAGCCAAAGTTCTCAACATTGGGCTAAAGAAAAATGTTGAACACATGCCGGGTACCCTGAAGGGGTGTAATCAGGAAGGCCAAGCACAATTGGAGTTGCAGCTAGCAAGGGATGTGAAGGGTAACAAGAAGGGTTTCTACAGGTATATTAGCAACAAGAAGGAGGTCAGGGAAAGTGTTGCCTCCCTCATTCAGTAAGGGTCCCACATAGTGACAGATGATGTGGAAAAAGCTGAAGTACTCAGTGCTGGATTGGTTGGTTGGTTGGTTGGTTGGTTTGGCCTTCGCAGACAAGGACAGATCCCAAACTGCTGCACTGGGCAACACAGCATGGGAAGTAGGTGAGCAGCCTTCAGTGGTGAAAGAACAAGTTAAGGACTATTTAGAAAAGCTGGACATGCTCAGGTCCCTGGGTCCAGATGCAATGCATCCAAGGGTGCTGAGGGAGTTGGCTGATGTGATTGCAAAGCCATTGGCCATTATCTCTGAAAATTCATGGCGATCAGGGGAGGTCCCAGATGATTGGAAAAAGGCAAATATAGTGTCCATATTTTAAAAAGGGAAAAAAAGAGAACCCAGGGAACTACAGACCAGTCAGACTCACTTCAGTCCACAGCAAAATCATGGAGCAGTTCCTCAAGGAATCCATTTTGAAGCACTTGGAGGAGAGGAAGGTTATCAGGAGCAGTCAACATGGATTCATCAAGGGCAAATCATTCCTAACCAACCTGATTGCCTTTTATGATGAGATAACTGGCTCTGTGGATATGGGGAAAGCAGTGGACATGATATATCTTGATGTTAGCAAAGCTTTTGATACAGTCTCCCACAGTATTCTTGCCAGCAAGTTAAGGACTTACGGATTGGACGAATGGACTATAAAGTGGATAGAAAGCTGGCTAGATTGTCTCCCTCAACGGGTAATGATCAAAGTCTCTATGTCTAGTTGGCAGCTGGTATCAAGCGGAGTGTGCCAGGGGTACGTCCTGGGGCCAGTTTTGATCAGATCATTAATAAAGATGTTGGATGATGGGATGGATTGCACCCTCGGCAAGTTCGCAGATGACCCTAAGCAGGGGGGGAGAGGTAGATTCGATGGAGGGTAGAGATAGGGTCCAGAGTGACCTTGACAAATTGGAGGATTGGGCCAAAAGAAATCTGATGAGGTTCAACAAGGACACGTGCAGAATTCTGCACTTAGGAAGGAAGAATCCCATGCACTGCTACACGCTGGGGACTGACTGGCTAAGCAGCAGTTCTGCAGATAATCACCTGGGAATTACAGTGGATAAGAAGCTGGATATGAGTCAACAGTGTGCCCTTGTTGCCAAGAAGGCCAGTGGCATATTGGGCTGCATTTCTAGGAGCATTGCCAGCCGATCGAGGGAAGTGATTATTCCCCTCTATTCGGCACTAGTGAAGCTACACCTGGAGTATTGCATCCAGTTTTGGTCTCCCCTCCTGTCCTCCTCCCCCCCCACTACAGAGGGATGTGGACAAATTGGAGAGAGTCCAGCAGAGGGCAATGAAAATGATTAGTGGGCTGGGGCACATGACTTACAAGGAGAGGCTGAGGGAACTGGGGTTATTTAGTCTGCAGAAGAGAAGAATGAGGGGGGATTTGATAGCTGCTTTCAACTACCTGAAGGGGGGTTCCAGAGAGGATGGAGTTAGGCTGTTCTCAGTGGTGGCAGATGACAGAACAAGGAGCAATGGTCTCAAGTTGCAGTGGTGGAGGTCTAGGTTGGATATTAGGAAAAACTTTTTCACTAGGAGGGTGGTGAAGCACTGGAATGGGTTACCTAGGGAGGTGGTGGAATCTCCATCCTTAGAGGTTTTTAAGGCCCAGCTTGACAAAGCCTTGGCTGCGATGATTTAGTTGGTGTTGGTCCTGCTTTGAGCAGGGGTTTGGACTAGATGACCTCCTGAGGTCTCTTCCAACCCTAATATTCTAAGCCTATTTCTGTAGCCTTGAACAAAATGCAGGGAAATAGCTGTTTTATTGCTTATGCTGTTGAAATTTGGAAGGAACTGAGTGAGATCTTAAAAAGAGAAATATGCAATGACAGAGTTAAATTACAAGCATTAAAAAAACAAATGGGACAAGCATTATCTCCAGGTCATGTTCTTGCAAATATTCTCAATACTTGGTACCAGGGTCAAACCTTAACTGCTGAAGAAGAGGAGTTGGCTATGACATCCAGCAATCATCCCTCCATAATGCCAATTATAATAAACTTCAGAGCTAAGGGTGAACCATTCAAGAAATATATGTTTGCTGATGTTTTAAAGAGGTTCACACTGGTGAACTGGTGGAAGTCACTTAAGCACTTGGATTCAGAGACTGAAGTGATGATCTCACTTTTAACAGCAGTAGCTCTTCTGCCCATGTAGAAAGAATATTTTCTTCCTTTGGACTAATTTATTCCAAACTGAGAAATCATTTGGAACCTTAAAAAGCAGGAAAGCTTGTTTTTCTTTTCCAGATTATGAACAAACAGGAAAATGAATTTGAAGACAACTGAGTTAGCTGCAGAAGCTAATATTTTAAGTTTCTCATGTTGACCTGGCTGACATAGTCCAATTTAATTTTTTTTAATATTTCGTTTAACTATTTCAGTTAAACAATTTTAACAAACCTGATTTTTAAAAACTTGAATGTTTTTAACTAAATTCAAAAATTCATATGCTTGTTTTGTTAAAATATTATGTTTGCTGTTGAAGAAAAATATCCACAATATATAACATTGTTGGTTTTTTTTTTTTTGTTCAAATAAAACAATTTAAATGTCTGTCTGGTGACGTTCTCCTCCTAATACAGCCTGGCAAGAAAATCCTCCAAATACTAATGATTAACGTGTTGAATTGGAGATAGTTCACCTCCCAATGACTTCATAAATATCTGCTTCAATTACCTTTGGTAAATGAAATAACCAAACAATCAATAATTTTCTCATAGAGCTGAAAACCTAATCTGAAAAGTTTTCAAAAGAAATCACTTTAAAAAACATACCTTCTAAAAATGAAACCTACATCTATCTCTGAGTTGTGAAGAATACGTATTAAGGTTATAACAGCCAACAAGAATGCACTTCTATGTAGAAATCCATGATTAACCTGAGTCTTCCTGACTAGTGACTTAAATCATGATTTAAATCAAATCCACCCGAGTTGCTCTGGACTCCAAGGACAAAGAGTTCCACCTGTCCTCAGCCCCTACCCCGTTCCAGCCAGGACCAACGAGGGGGCTGAGAGCAGCAAGTGAGGGCAGGGCCTCACATAGAAGAGGCGGGGCAGCGGGCTAGTGCCCAGAGGGGAAGCTTCACATGCTGCCAAGGCTAGTGCCTAAGAACAGGGAGGAACTATTAGGATTTAGGGCTCTTCAGAAATAACAGCTTGTGGCCGTGCCTCAGTGGGTCACAACTGAGGCCGCATTACACAGCTATTCTGACAAAATAGTAGCAGGTGGTAGGGGAGTTAAAAGAGAACGTAATTTCTTTCAAAACTAAAGGTATAGGCAGGTGTTTAAGGAACAGGATACCAGGACAGGAGATCAACATTCTATTTAAGTTCTGACATTTTGTGATTTAGCCTTAGTGTGCTTCAGTTTCCTCAACTGCAAAATAGAGCTGATAATACCTACCTCACAGGGGTGTTGGGAATCTAATTTTCTTAATGTTTGTGAAGCATTTTGAGATCCTCGGAGTCAAGTTACTATAATAATTCAATGTATTATCTTTGCTATTTATTTTAAGTTAGATGAATGACTAACAATTTTATAGGTATCATGAATATATTCAATCATATCTTGATCATTTCATAGTTTAAATTTAATCTGTACTTTATATGCTTTTTCACGTTCCCAGCACACTGGAACAGTGAAATTCTTGTTTGAATTGTTATGTTTTATATTCATTAATTTACTTGTTTACCTCAGTTTTGAGCATTTATTAACTTTTTAAATAAAAATTAAAGGATTTCTAAACAAATTTTTTAATTGAAAAATAAAACATTTTTGAACTATTATTATCATCATTTAGGATTTTTTTAAACTGAAACAGTTTGGCAAACGTTGCCAAATCTGCTTGCTGTCTTTTTGGCTTTAATAAGTTTTGTTGGAAAAACCTTGTCCATCTCCACGTAGAGCCTGGATTTGCTTTCAACCATTGCTTCAGCAAAATAAAAGGATTTTTTCCCCCCAACAGAGCTTGCCTATTGTCTGCACTGTGCAGAAATAACACACTTGTACAAGTGGTATGTCAATATGAAATCACTGAAAAACAACAGTAAAACACATTTGTATATGAGAGCATAGAGGGCTCTCTGCACTCCTTGGACTGTATACCTCAAACCTTTATTTTTAAATTTTTCTCCCTCCATAGCATTTTTCACAGCGAATACTGAAGGTGGAACCTTTGATAGATGGCTTCCAAATTTTTCATATTATTATCTTTATCAATAGCTGTAACCAAGATATCAAGTTAAAAAAGAAATATGCCATAAAATCCTTGAAAATGTGAACCCTTATTATTTGAACTAGAATTATCCATAGTATTTTCCACACCATCACTGTTAAGCATTGGCTGTATCAAATCAGTCTACTGCCTGAGCCCTGGTCTACACTAGGAGTTGAGGTCGAATTTCGCAGCATTAAATCGATTTAACCCTGCACCTGTCCACACGACAAAGCCCTTGTTTTCGACTTAAAGAGCTCTTAAAATCAATTTCCTTACTCCACCTCCGACAAGGGGATTAGCACTGAAATCAGCCTTGCCGGGTCGAATTTGGGGTACTGTGGACGAAATTAGACGGTATTGGCCTCTGGGAGCTATCCCAGAGTGCTCTGTTGTGACCCTCTGGACAGCACTCTCAACTCAGATGCACTGGCCAGGTAGACAGGAAAAGGCCCGCGACCTTTTGAATTTCAGTTTCCTGTTTGGCCAGCATGGCAAGCTGCAGGTGAGTGCAGAGCTCATCAGCAGAGGTGACCATGATGGAGTCCCAGATTCGCAAAAGAGCTCCAGCATGGACTGAACGGGAGGTACGGGATCTGATCGCTGTATGGGGAGAGGAATCCGTGCTATCAGAACTCCGTTCCAGTTTTCAAAATGCCAAAACATTTGTCAAAATCTCCCAGGGCATGAAGGACAGAGGCCATAACAGGGACCCGAAGCAGTGCCGCATGAAACTTAAGGAGCTGAGGCAAGCCTACCAGAAAACCAGAGAGGCAAACGGCCAATCTCGGTCAGATCCCCAAACATGCCACTTCTATGATGAGCTGCATGCCATTTTAGGGGGTTCAGCCACCACTACCCCAGCCATGTTGTTTGACTTGTTCAGTGGAAATGGAGGCAACACGGAAGCAGGTTTTGGGGACGAGGAAGATGATGATGATGAAGTTGTAGATAGCTCACAGCAAGCAAGCGGAGAAACCGGTTTTCCCGACAGCCAGGAACTGTTTCTCACCCTGGACCTGGAGCCAGTACCCCCCGAACCCACCCAAGGCTGCGTCCCGGACCCGGCAGGTGGTGAAGGGACCTCTGGTGAGTTTACCTTTTAAAATAGTATACATGGTTTAAAAGAAAGCATGTTTAATGATTAATTTTCCCTGGCATTTGCGGCTCTCCTGGATGTACTCCCAAAGCCTTTGCAAAAGGTTTCTGGGGAGGGCAGCCTTATTCCGTCCACCATGGTAGGACACTTTACCACTCTAGGCCAGTAGCACATACTTGGGAATCATTGTAGAAAAAAGCATTGCAGTGTATGTTTGCTGGCATTCAAACAACATCTGTTCTTTATCTCTCTGTGTTATCCTCAGGAGAGTGATATCATTCATGGTCACCTGGTTGAAATAGGGTGCTTTTCTTAAGGGGACATTCAGAGGTGTCCGTTCCTTCTGGGCTGTTTGCCTGTGGCTGAACAGAAATGCTCCCTGCTGTTAGTCATGGGGAGGGGGAAAGAGGGCTCCATGCTTGCCATGGTATGGCATTTGCACAGAAAAAAGGCATGGAACGATTGTCTGCCATTGCTCTGATGGAAGGAGGGGTGACTGACGACATGGCTTACAGGGTTGGCTTACAGGGAATTAAAATCAACAAAGGGGGTGGCTTTACATCAAGGAGAAACAAAAACAACTGTCATACAGAATGGCCCCCTCAAGGATTGAACTCAAAACCCTGGGTTTAGCAGGCCAATGCTCAACCCACTAAGCTGTCCCTCCCTCTGGTATTTCAGGCAGGACTGAATCTCTATTAAAGTTTTCAAGGTGCCCCTGACAGACCTCACCAAAACGATTGTCGGCCGTTGATTTCACAGAGGGAGGGAGGGGGGAGCAAATGAATACAAAACAAATCTGGTCTATTTCTTGTTTTGATCCACTCCATCTATCTTTTACATCTTGCTGGCTGCAGACGGTGCAGTAGGACTGCAAGCCATCCACATCTTCTGGCTGCCCGGCAGAAGATGGTGCAATACGACTGCTAGCCATCCTCATCTCCTGCCTGCTTACCATAAGATGGTACAATAGGACTGCCTGCAGGACTAAAGAGAATGACCTGGTCGAGTCACTCCTAATTTAGTCCCTGCACCCATATCTGCCCAGGTGCTCCTGACCGACCTTACCAAGGCAGCCAGGAGCACCTTGGACACGATGAGGATTGTTTTCAGGCCTATTGCACCTTCTGCTGCCACAAGGCAATGGGTTGCTGCTGCTGTGTAGCAATGCAGTACCGTGTCTGCCAGCACCCAGGAGACGTACGGTGACAGTGAGCTGAGCGGGCTCCATACTTGCCATGGTATGGCGTCTCCACAGGTAACTCCACAGGTAACAGGAAAAAAGGCGCGAAACGATTGTCTGCTGTTGCTTTCACAGAGGGAGGGAGGGAGGGCCTGATGATGTGTACCCAGAACCACCCGCGCCAATGTTTTTTGCCCCATCAGGCATTGGGATCACAACCCAGAATTCCAATGGGCAGCGGAGACTGTGGGAACTGTGGGATAGCTCCACAGTGCAACACTCTGGAAGTCCACGCTTGCCTCAGTACTGTGGAAGCATTCCGCAGAGTTAATGCACTTAGAGCATTTTGTGTGGGGACACACACAATTGACTATATAAAAACGCTTTCTAAAAAACCGACTTCTATAAATTCAACCTAATTTCGTAGTGTAGACGTACCCAGTCAAATAACACTTTTGACTGCTCCAAAAATGCCACCTACTGGTAAACTTGTGGAAAATCCATTTTCATTCAAAACAAAATGAAAGTTCCTCCTCAAGACTTGCAAACAGGCTTTGAGCATTAGTCATTGTGTATCTGAGGATTTACAAACTCTTTGTCATCTCTGCAAATGTAGGTCATATCATTGTCTTTTGAAAGGCACCCAATAATTCAAACAATTCCACTTACCTCCAGGTTTTACTACTTTAGAAAACAATAGAAGAATAGAGTTTAACCTTTAAAATCACTGGAGGCTGTTTTTCCAGAATCTGACGTATAGTCTACAGTATAGCTATTTGCTGGCAGACTCTCCTACTGGGTATATGCAGCATATACTGCCAAAAAAAAAAAGTGCTTTTGCCATGACAGCTGTACCAGTTCCCTGAGTGAAATATGCTATAACAGCAGAAGCATTTTTATACCAGTATGACTGCATCTACACAAGGGGCTTTTGCTGATATAGAAAAATCACAACCCTAACCAACACTGATATATGAGCAAAAGTTTTTCGTGTAAACCTGACCTAGGTGTATATATTCCCAATCTGATCTTCCAGTACTTGGGATCTGCACCCAGCACCCATGTACAGCAGAGCAAAAATGCTTTTAAAGAAAAAAAGTGCATCATCACTTAATTTTGTTTTTCAAATAACTAAACTGACATTTCAAAAACACAGCTTATTTAACATAAATAACATTATTTAAAGAATCTTGAGAATGCAGGAAATGACAGAATTAAACTACAGGAAAGTCATTCTGCATTTCAAAGAATGCAGACGACTGAGAAGGCAACTTTCAGGTATGTTTCATTCTAAATTACTTTTTTCTCTAAGTGTAGCAATGTTCTGTTAGAACCTCTCCTTTTTTCTTTTTCCTCAAACATTGATTTTAAAGGTGACATCAATAAAAGAAATTGGGTCTTCTTTTTTTAAAATGAGTTAAAAGTAGTTTCAGTTATTACACCTGCTCCATTGGCGTTGGGAATTTTGCTTGATGAAGGACTGCTGAATTCAACCCTAAGATGCTAATATACTTAGCTTTGCATTGATTTTCTACATTTTCAAACCACTCATAACTATTAAATATTATGAATAACAAAAGACAATATACGTTAAAGAATGTTTGAAGAAAAAAGCAAATATACCACTGACAATAGGAACTTTACTAAATTTATCTGGCAGGCAGCTAGTATCTGTCTTCTCTCACCTTTCACTAATCTTAAAGAAAAAGTAATTTTAAAAATACATACAGAGCTCTTCAATCAGGTATCATTGTTAGTCTGACTAAAATGTTCTTGCTGTAAAAGTGAGATCACTCATTTATTATTCATCTACATTTTTAACCATTTCAATCCATTGTTATCATGGGAGTAATAAGAATGTTGGGGAAGACACAGATCTAATTAAACTTCATGAACTAAGAGGTTCAGAACTAATGCATCCAATCCCATGAAAACTTCCATTAGATATCATGTAAGCTGCTCATAAATTGCCCTCATTTACCATTCGTGGCATTCTTCAACTTCAGACAAGCACTACTCTGTTACAACTATTATCAAAGGTGTGCTGATCTCCAAACCTATTGCTAGCTGACTGTTAAAAGAGCAATTTTCAGGAATTTACAATCTGTAGTATAATTTGGTTGAGATGAATTTTCCACCTACTAATAGGCTCTACACGGTCAGCAGTTGCTTTATCAACTTTTCCTTACCTTACTTTGTTTGGTAATCCATCAATTGTTTCTTCTTTCTCTCATTGTAGTCATAGTACAGCTGTGAGAGCTCTACAACAAAACTCCTCTGGCATCTTATCCTCTAGCAAAAGATTATATTATTGGGGTTTAATACTGTTTACATTCTCATTATGTTACCCCATCCACTCCTCACTGGTGGAAGGAATTCTTTGTACTACAAGCAAAAAAACAATAAATTATATTGTTTGCTAGGGTTTTTTTCCCCCCAAAGTGTAAATTTTACTAACTAACGTTAATGATAACTAATCATAAGTAGCAAGCTAATTATAAACAAGTGTATGGTAATTAGTTTGTATATGTTATGTTATATTTATTGATATTACATAGAAAGTAGGTGTGATGCACTGATCAATAACTCGTATGTGATATAGAGCAGAAATACCGGTAAGAGAAGACTATACAACATTTTAAAACCAGTTGCTTTAAAAACCCACTGAGTTTGACTCTAACACCTCTAATCAGGGTCAGTTGACATTCAAACTTTAATCCAGACACCTTGATCCTTAGGCTGACAAAGGTGTAGACCAGAACAAAGGGATATTTGGAATGCTAGTTTTTGAGAGAGGATGTTGAGAAACACCTTTGGGGGATGCAGGTGGGAGGTTATTAGGAAATACAAAACTCATTGTACAGAGAGCAGACACATTACACAAATGGTAAACCTGATCAAAACAATACATTGTTAAAATGCTGATGTAAACTCCACCAGTTTGCCGGCTATGACCATGAACTGAGTCACATTTTCAATGTAAAAAATAATCACTCCAAAGAGACTGAGATCTAAGAGGGAGGGAAGACTTAAAACAGCTGAACTAGATATGGTATCTGTGAGACTTGCTTGGTCAAAGAGAATCATGAGAAGTTAGAGGGTGGGAGGCTTAAAGGGCATAGGAAGAAAAAGAAAGTGCTTTCTACACAAGTAAAAGAGTTATTTTTTGTAATTCACTCACTGCATCTAAACCTAAATTGAACTTAATAAGATTAGTCTGAAACTATGCAGAGCTCAATATGTCCTGCACACTGTTTCTTTAATGTTAATGTCAGTTTCACTCTTTTATTATAAAAAAAAAAAATCCTGTTTTAATTAGACTGCTTGAACCTCAGACTTGTCCTGATAAAGGCAAAACAAGCTTCAACCTCTAAGAAACAATAGTGAAGGAACAGTGATTGGAGCCAATCCCACTATTCACCACCTAACAGACCCTAAGAACCATGAACAAGAATGGAATTTAATAAGTGAAAGGTGGCAGAATTAATTATAGGAAATGAGCTGATTAAGAACATAACTAATTAGAAGTTAATTATAGTGTATTAAAGGTGGGACTGGTAATACCCCCTCTTATTAACGTTGTCTGAGTGCTCCAGTGTGACCGTTCTGGACAGCACTTTCAACTCCAATGCACTAGCCAGGTACACAGGAAAAGCCCCGGGAAATTTTGAATTTTGTTTTCTGTTTGGTCAGCGTGGCGCACTCAGCAGCACAGGTGACCATGCAGTCCCAGAATTGCAAATGAGCTCCAGCATGGACCGAATGGGAGACACTGGATCTGATTGCTGTATGGGGAGAAGAATCTGTGCAGGCCGAACTCCGATCAAAAAGAAGAAATGCTAATATATATGCCAAAATCGCACAGGGCATGGTGGAGAAAGGCTACAATAGGGACACACAGCAGTGTCGCATGAAAGTTAAGGAGCTCAGGCAAGCCTACCAAAAGACAAAGGAGGCAAATGGTCACTCCGGGTCAGAGCCCTATACATGCCGCTTCTCTGATCAGCTGCATGGCATTAAAGGGGGTGACCCTACCACTGTCTGTGGACACCTGCAAGGGGGGAGTCTCACGCAACAGGGAGGAGAATTTTGTGGATGAGGAAGAGGAGGAGGAGGAGAATGCACAGCAGGCAAGCGTTCTCCCTGGCAGCCAGGACCTTTTCTTCATCCTGGAGCCAATACCCTCCCAAGGCGGGTTCCCGGACCCTGAAGCTGGAGAAGGCACCTCTGGTGAGTGCACATTTGTAACTACAGTACAGGGTTTAAAAGTAATAGTGTTTGATTTGCCCTGAAGAATTGGGAAGCATTTGCGGCCAGTACAGCTACTGGAAAAGTCTGTTAACGTGTCTGGGGATGGAGCAGGAATCCTCCAGGGACATCTCCATGAAGCTCTCCTGGAGGTACTCTGTAAGCCTTTGCAGAAGGTTTCTGGGGAGGGCTGCCTTATTTCATCCTCCATGGTAGGACACTTTACCACGCCAATCCAGTAGCAAGTAGTCTGGAATCATTGCAGCACAAAGCATGGCAGCGAATGGTCCTGGGTTTTGGTCGCATTCAAGCAACATTCGGGCTATAACTTTCTGTGTTAGCCTAAGGAGAGTGATATCATTCATGGTCACCTGGTTGAAATAGGGGAATTTTTGTAAGGGAACAGTAAAAGGACTCCGTTCATGCTGGGCTGTTTGTGCTTGGCTAAAAGGGATCATCCCTGAGAATAACCACGCAGTGGGGTGGGGGGAGGGGTGTGCTGCACATCCACCTGAAAACTGCAACTCCTCCTTTTAAATGGCAAACCCAACCAGCATTGCTTGCTATGGGAAAGGAGGGTGCTGCAATTTGAAACCATTCCCACATGTTATGAAGGCGGAGGAAGGCAACCCCGCATACACTTCGGCTTACCATGGCTGCCTGGAAACCAAATTCTGTTGCCCAGCCATGTGTGATGTGTCACCATACTGGCAGGCTCTCAATATAAAAGGCAAAATGTGACCTTGTACCTAAAGCACATGTGCTGTCTGCTGTGAATTGCTTGATTCACTGTGAAAGAATCTCTCTTTTGTTCTCAGAAATGTATCTTCTTAAATTTTAATCTCCCTTTTTAACCCCCCACAGGTGCAAATGTTTCTATGGTCCCCCTATCATCTCCATCCCAGAGGTTATTGCAGATTAGAAGGCAAAAAAACCACACTCACGATGACATGTTTTCCGAGCTCATGCAGTCCTCCCACACTGATAGGGCACAGCTGAATGCATGGAGGCATTCAGTGACAGAGGCCAGGAAAGCATTAAGTGAGCGTGATGAGAAGAGGCAGGAGGCGATGCTGAGGCTAATGGGGGAGCAAATGGACATGCTCAGGCGTCTGGTAGAGCTGCAGGAAAGGCAACAAGAGCACAGATCGCCATTGCATCCACTGTATAATGGCCTGCCCTCCTCCCCAAGTTCCATATCCTCCTCACCAAGACGCCCAATAATGAGGGGGAGGCTCCGGGCACCCAGCCACTCCACTCCAGAGGATGGCCCAAGCAGCAGAAAGCTGTCATTCAAACAGTTTTGATTTGCAGTGTGGCTACAATAAGCAATGTGGCCTTGTCCTTCCCTCCTCCTGCACCCCAGTTGTTAGTTATCTCACTTTTTTTTTTAATTAATAAAGAAAGAATGCATGGTTTCAAAACAATAGTGACTTTATTTCCTTTGCCAGATGTGATCGAAGGAGGGAGGGTGGTTGAATTACAGGGAATTAAAATCAACAAAGGGGGCGGGTTTGCATCAAGGAGAAACACACACAACTGTCACACTGTAGCCTGGCCAATCATGAAACTGGTTTTCAAAGCCTCTCTGATGCGCAGCACACCTAGCTGTGCTCTTCTAATTTCCCTGGTGTCTGGCTGCTCAAAATCGGCCTCCAGGTGATTTGCCTCAGCCTCCCACCCCGCCATAAACATCTCCCCCTTACTCTCACAGATATTATGGAGCACACAGCAAGCAGGAATAACAATGGGAATATTGGTTGCACTGTGGCCTAACCTAGTCAGCAAACAGCACCAGCAAGCTTTTAAACATCCAAAGGCATATTCCACCACCATTGTGCACTTGCTCAGCCTATAGTTGAACTGCTCCTTACTACTGTCCAGGCTGCCTGTGTACGGCTTCATGAGCCATGGGAGCAAGGGGTAGGCTGAGTCCCCAAGGATAACTATTGGCATTTCAACATCCCCAATGGTCATTTTCTGGTCTGGGAAGTAAGTCCCTTCTTGCAGCTGCTCGAACAGCCCGGAGTTCCTAAAGATGCGAGCATCATGCACCTTTCCTGGCCATCCCATGTTGATGTCAATGAAATGTCCCTTATGATTCACCAGTGCTTGCAGTACCATTGAGAAGTACCCCTTGCGGTTTACATACTGGCTAACAAGGTGGTCCGGTGCCAAGATAGGGATATGGGTTTCGTCTATGGCCCCACCCCAGTTAGGGAACCCCGTTGCAGAAAAGCCATCCAATATGACCTGCACATTTCCCAGAGTCACTACCCTTGTTAGCAGAAGATCAGTGATTGCATTGGCTACTTGGATCACAGCAGCTCCCACAGTAGATTTGCCCATTCCAAATTGATTCCCAACTAACCGGTAGCAGTCAGGCGTTGCAAGCTTCCACGGGCTATTGCCACTCGCGTCTCAACTGTCAGGGCAGCTCTCATCTTGGTATTCCTGCGCTTCAGGGTGGGGGAAAGCAACTCACAAAGTTCCAGGAAAGTGGCCTTATGCATGAGAAAGTTTTGCAGCCACTGGGAATCATCCCATACCTGTAACACTATGCGGACCCACCAGTCTGTGCTTGTTTGCCGGGCCCAGAATCGGCATTCCACTGGGTATCAACCTGCCCCACTGCCACCATGATGTCCCAATTGCCACATCTCGTGCTTTCAGGAACGTCTGTGTCCATGTCCTCCTCACAATCGTCCTCGTGCTGGCAGCTCCTAGCCAGGTTCTGCACATTCTGCAAGATAATGCACGAGGTGTTTACAATGCTAACAGCAGCAATGAGCCGAGCGAGCTCCATGCTTGCCATGCTATGGCGTCTGCGTGGGTAACCCAGGAAAAAAGACGCGAAATGATTGCCTGCCGTTGCTTTCACGGGGGGAGGGAGGGAGGGGAGACTGATTACATGTACCCAAAACCACCTGCAACAATGTTTTTGCCCCATCAGGCATTGGGAGCTTAACCCAATGGGCAACAGAGACTGCGGGGATTGTGGGATAGCTACCCACAGTGCACTGCTCCCTGAGTCGATGTTAGCCATGGTATTGAGGCCGCACTCCACCGACTTAATGCGCTTAGTGGGGACATACACAATCAACTGTATAAAATTGCTTTCTAAAGATCGACTTCTATAAAATCGACCTAATTTCGTAGTGTAGATATACGGGGCTGACAGCCAGCAGGGGAGACTGAGTCTGGCTGGCCTAGGATACTGCAATGGGGAGCTAGGGAAGGAAACCGGGGAGGGACTTGGATCCAATGTGTGTGTGCGGGAGGATAAGATCTGATGAAAAATCAGAGGGTGGAAATGGGACTGGGAATCAGTGGGTCAGAAGGAAAGAGGTGATGGGGAGGGGAGACAGATCAGATGAGGAACCAGTATGTGGGTAAGAACTGGGACTATCTGGACAAAGAGACAGGGACAAGGAGATGGGGGTGAGGACACTGAGACTGGAGAAGGAGCTGAGGAAGGGAGGCTGGGTCTGGAAACCAGTGGGGACCAGGAAAGTGGATTTGAGGGCACTGGAGGCAGGGGTGGGGAGATAGACCCATTGGAAAAGGAGCCAGAAGGTAGGGAACTGGGTCTGGCTGTCCAAGGAGATGGAGGTGGGGATTAGGAATAGCTGGGTAAAAAGACTGGGACTGGGCTGGTGGGTGGGGCTGAGGGATTTGGAATGTCGGAGGGGGCTGCAGGTTGAGGCAGGGTGTTGGGGTGTGGGAGTGGGTTAGGGTTCTGGACTCAGGGTGTGGGCTCTTGGGTGGGACTGGGATGAGGGGTTTGGGTGTGGGAGTGGGCTCTGGGCTGGGGATGAGGGGTTTGGGGTGTGGGAGGGGACTCTGGGTTTGGGAGGGCTCAGGGCTGGAGCAGGAGATTGGGGCATGGGGTTGGGGCGCAGGCTTACCTCTGGCTGCTCCTGGTCAGTGGCACAGTGGGGGTGCTAAGGCAGGCTTCCTGCCTGTCCTGACACTGTGGACCGCGCTTTGCCCTGGAAGCAGCCAGCAGAAAGTCCGGATCCTACGGGGAGGTATGCAGGTGGCTCTGCATGCTGCTTTCACCCACAGGCACCTTCCTCCCCCAGCTCCCATTGGATGGTTCTTGGCCAGTGGGAATGTGGAACTGGTGCTTGGGTTGGAGGCAGTGCACAGAGCCCTGTGCACCGTCCCCCCCGCAAGAGCCAGACCTGCTGCTGGCCACTTCTGGGGCACAGCGCAGTGTCAGAACAGGTAGGGATTAGCCTGCCTTAACTGAGCAGCACCACTGACCAGACTTTTAATGGCCCAGTTGGCGGTGCTAACTGGAGCTGCCAGGATCCCTTTTTGATCGGGTGTTCTGGTCGAAAACTGGACATCTGGTCACCCAATATCCAGTCCTTGCCACTAGCTACTCAAAGAAATTTCAAAGCCTCTGCACGCAGAGGTGCACTGTATCCCAATTTGCCAGTTTTACCTTAAACCATCATTCTTGTAAACCACACAGCACTTGTGAGCATGTATATTAAAATACAAGTCATTTTATTTAAGAAAGATAAACGAGTTAACTAGAAATGAAAGTGATGGAAACAACTGGTTACACCACAAAACAAAATCATAACGCAAACCTGGATCCACATTTATCAATAGTTCCCTTTCATCTATAATAAAAGTAGTTCTGTCTTTTGCAGAGCTGGCTCGTTTCACAAGAATCAGGATCCAAAACGTTCATGAAAGCACCTTGCTCACCCTGGGGTTTCTTCAATGAATGAATCCAGAGTGCTGCTTCCTTTTCTGTTATACTGAAAACAGCCTTTTGTTTCTCTTCACTGACAGAACAAAGCTCTGTCTGTTGTAATGCTCCTTTTTCACGTCCAAGAGGTTTTAATTGTTTGGAGGTGCCTCTGATGGTTTTCTAGTGATAGTTATGGACCAAAGCTAGTCAGTTGAGCTGGCATTACCTCCCTCTTGTGTGAATGGGCACATCACATCCTGGTGACTAATTTCTACTCCAAGTCCATAAAGCCCACTTTCAACATAAATACATTAATTTATTCCTTAAATGTTACCCATACGTACCTCTCATAATGATTATGTGTCTTGACAATTTACCAACTTACTGTAAGTATTGCACATGACATCGCTTATGGATAAATATCCTGCAAGATATGTGTTTGGTGTAATGAGTTTGTCAGATCTGAGGTGAGAGCTGTTTATAAAGAACAGGGGACCCTTTGCCAATAGGTCACAGATTGCCAGTGATTGTTATTGAGAGGGGGCAGGGACACAGGGCCATGTGACCCCCCAGTCACTGTCACTGGGAGAGGGCATGGACATGGGGCTGTGTGACCTTCCCCATTCAATGTCACTGAGAGGGGACAGAGAAACAGTGCTGTTTGACCCCCACTGAGTCACTAAGTGGGTAGAGATGTGACCCCCCATTCAGACACTGGGGGGAGGTGAGGGATGCAGGGCTGTGTAACCCCCAATCACTGTCACATGGTGAGGGTTAGGACATTGGGCTGTGTGAACCCGTCGCAGGGACATGGGGCCATGTGACCCACAGTTGCTGTCACTGGGGGGGCAAGGACATGGTGCTGTGTGATCCCTAGTCATTGTCATGGGCGTGACCCCCAATTGGTGTCACTGGGGGTGTTAGGACATGGGGCTAGTGACCCCCTGAGTCACTGGAAAGGGCAGGGATGCAGAGGTGTGTGATCCCCAGTTACTCGGGGGTAGGAACCTAAGTTCCCTCTAAGCCGCACAGATGCCTATTAAACCCTGCACAGGGGCTCAGGGCTGTGGTAGGGAGAGGCACCTCTTCCCCCAGGGCAGACCCGCCATGGCGGGGAGAGGCGCCTCTCCCTGCCAGCCCCAGTGCGGACCTGCCCTGGACTTGCCGCTGCGGGGGGGGGGGGGAAGAGAAGCCCGTCCCCCAGCCCAGCCTAGGCCTGCTGAAGCTGCCGGGGAAAGGACTGAGCCCCTCCACTGCCCCAGATCAGCCCGACCACAGCTGCTATGGCCAGGGAGAGGCACGTCTCCCCCGTCCCCAAAGTGCTGCGGCGAGAGAAGGCGAGGGGGGAGTCCTCTCTCCCTACCGCAGCCCTGGGGCAGCCTGCACCCCAAACCCCTCATCCCTGGCCCCACCCCAGAGCCCGCACCCCAACCCTCGGTCCGAGCCCCCTCCCACCTCAAACCCCTCATCCCCGGCCACACCCCAGAGCCTTCACCCCTAGCCGGAGCCTTCATCCGCTGCACCCAACACTCTGCCACAACCCTGATCCCTCTCCCGCACCCTGATCCCCTAATTCCCGGCCCCACGCCAGAGACCTCACTCCCCCCCACACACCAACCCTCTGCCCCAGCCCTGAGCCCACTCCTACACTCCAAACCCCTCGGCACTACTCCACCACATGAATTTTGTTACCTGCACCAATATGGAGGTGATATGTCACACACCACCTCCATATCGGTGCACATAACAAAATTCATTCCACACGTGGACATAAAAAAGTAGAGGGAACACTGGTAGGGTCGTGGGGTTGTGTGACCCCCGCCTATCATGGGGGAGGCAGGGACATTGGGCCGCGTGATCCCTCCTTGGTGTTACTGGGGAGGCAGAGATGCTGCCACCCCCCTCTCCGGGGAGGCTGTGGCTGACACTGCCCGGTAGGCAGGGCCGTTCCTTGGGGCTCCCCTCTCCCGCAGCCCCCCACCCCCATCCCTGAGGACGGGCAGAGACCAGCAGCGCGGAGGGGCGGAGATGCGCCCAAGCCAACGGCAGGAGAAGGGGTCAGCACCTCACTGGAGCGAGAGCAGTGGCACAACCGGGGGAGGCGCCCCGGATCTCCCGCGCTTTCCCTCTCCTCCCTTCCCCCGCCCATTAGGCGCTCACACGCTCTAGTCTCCCTCCCTCCACCATGCAACCCCACCATTGACCAATCACAATGCGGCTGTCAGAGGCTTCCGCCAATGACTACTTCTCTCGCCTCGTCCTCTCGCTTGGAAGCGGCCCAATTACAAAAGAGGAGCGGCACCAGTCAGAGGGCAGTCGGTGTCCCCCAATCCGCAGCTCGACATGGGCCCCGGACCAATCAGAGAGGAAGCCGCTTCCGTCCAGAACCAATGGGCGCCCTGGAGCGGGGCGGTGGGGGACGGGCCGTGAGAGAAGCTCGGACAAGAGCGCGGCGGTGGCAGCTCCGCCTCCTTTCAGTGGGTGCGCGGCCGGCTCCCCCTCCCTCCCTGCCCTGCCCGGCCGGTCTCTGTCTCTCTTTCCCTCTCGCAGCAATGGCGGCGGCGGCGGCGGAGCAGGAGCAGCAGCAGCAGCAGTTCTACCTTCTCTTGGGCAACCTGCTGAGCCCGGACAATACGGTCCGCAAACAGGCCGAGGTGAGGGACGCCGGCGCCGGCCTGTCAGCCTCCCGCGGCCGCCGGAGGGGAGCAGGCAGCGGGGCTGGCCCAGCCCCACGTGTGAGCAGCAGCTGGAGGGGTGACTCGCGGACGCGGCTGGCCCGCTCTGGCCGCGGAGGCCGTTTCGGCCGTTAGTTCGGGGGCGGGTTCAAACGGCAACTGTCCCAGGGCCTGCCCCTCCCCTCCCCTGGGGCCTGCGCCGCCGCCTCAGCCCTCGGCGTGTGTGTGCGGCCGCGCTGCTCCCCCTCAGGCCTCGCAGGGCCGGGGGCCGCCGCGGTTGGTGTCCCTGGCGGTCACCCTCTGCCGGGGCTGCTCAGCTCTGCGGCTGTCGGAGTCTGCCCCAGATACAAGGCGGGGCAGCTCCCTCGGCGTGGCTGGGCACCGAGAGCGCGTACCGGCCCCGCGTCCGTGACCCGCCCGTGCAGGATGGGGGGGAGGGGGAGGTTGCGGGGGGGGGGGGGGGGAGTTAGCGGGAACTGCTGACACGGTGAAGCGCCGGGAGGGGCTGTGCTCTAGGATGAGGCCCGGGCTGAGAGACGCAAATAGGAGCGATTCACTCAGCTCGCCCCATCCAGGGCTTTGCACCCAGGCGGTCTTCAGGCAGCCGTGTCGTGTCTGTCCTTCAGGTGCTGTCCCCCCGTGCGCGGATCGCTTGTGTGCGCGCTCCCTCTCTCGCGCTCTCTCTCTCTCTCTCGCCTGAGGAGAAGCCCCTTTGAGAGTCTTGCTTAACTCTTCGTGGTCCCCTTTTGTGGTGTAATCCTCTTCTCTCACTTCAGAATTGGTCGTCTGTGGAGGGCCAGTAGCATCTAAGTGATGTTCTCCTCAACGAAGCCTTTTCTACATAGTGAACGTTATTATCAGCCAAAACTTTTCACGTGTCACTTCAGCAAAAATGCTTTGTAGTCAGTAAACTCGGCTAATTCTCTCCCCCCTCTCCCCTCCCCCACTTAAGAGTCACTATTGTCAACCTAATGGGAAATCTCTCTTCTATTGAATTAAATACCAGCGTCTGGTTTAGACCATGAATTCCCATTGGATGGCTGTGCTGGGTCTTTTATCTCTTACATTGTTTTAGCGGTCAGCAGAGTTCAGCACATTCTTTCATAAGGAATAATCCTGTTTTTCCCCCACACCAAAATGAAAACTCAGTCTGATTCTTTTTCTTTCTGGGCATACATAGTAAGAGCACATTGAAGTTGAAAACTGTTTGTAGGTAGCAAAGCCACCAGACTTACAGTGAAGCAGCAAATGATGCTCCCACATTCTGGAATGTAGTGGTTAAAATATAGACTGTAAAGACATAATTGTGTGACTTGATTTTTCCCATTTTGATGCCCAGAAGTGTAGCAAAATTACACTTGTGCACGAATTAGGTTTTAAAAAAATTGAGAAAGTATATTTGTTCCACAATGTATTAAAGCAACGTTAAAAGATAGTGGAAAATTGTATAATATCAAATATAAAATCCTTTTCAGAAAGGGATAAATAAAATTTTGTATAGTTTACTTTGTGAAAAGTTTGCTTTGACTATGTGTATCAACTGCACATTTGTCAATTCCCATGTGAAGTCAATCAAAACAAAAATATCTATTGCATGTGACTGACTATACCAGACTGTTGAACACTGTGTGTTGCTTTTGTATTTGAATACAAACAGAGTAATACCATTTACTTTTTTATTTAGGTACATTGAACTTGATGTTTGGTTTCTGTTTCATCTAGACATAATGGAAATAGTTGGATAATGAGTATTTAGTTTCTTGTTCCTAAAACAATTTTCTCTTCCCAAAGTTTGTTCATAAATTTTAAATGACTTAATCTGTACTGTTTTAAAAATCAATTTGTGTCCAAAAATACTCTCTCCAAATATGCTTTTGCTTGGAAATGAGCAATGTTTCTCTTGTGAATTTTTAGAATATTTTTTTCCCTAATACGTTTACCATTAATTTATTTCTGTCCTAAAATGATGGTTTCTAATCTTAGCCTTGCAATATTTAGTTTGTTTGGTTCAAACAGTTAAAAATTCATCTACCTAACTGGTTACTAAGAGTTCAGGTAACTGTGAAAATACATTTAAAGTAGTATGATTTGATTTACTCCAGTGAACAATATTTCTGGTTTGCATATTATAGCTAGTTTACTTTTAAGGTCAAGATTTTGACTAATTCTAATAGGTAGATTTTTAAGTGACATTAAGTATAGAACAAGTGTATATAGCAAGCATAAAAGTATAGAGAAAGCATATTCCAGGGAAAAGTATAGAGCAAGTGTATTCTTGCTCTATACAGAAATCTCATTAATGTCAATTAGTTATGTGCTTAATATGAACATAATATTACCCTGGAAAATTGCTGTATGTTCTTTGGAACAAATCCTTAATTTATGAATATTTATAGCTTAGACACAAGTACACAGATCCTTTTCATTCTTGAGCCCCAGTATGACACTTGTTCTTAAATTCCAGAACCTCTGAAGGACAGCCGTTTCAAATAAATGCAGGAACTAGTGCTTAGTTGCTTGTTGAATCTCTTATGACTGCTCTCTTAGAATTCATTGTTCCAGAATTTAGCCAGCCTAGATACCGTCAGCCTTTGTAAATAAAGTGTGATTACATACAGTGTTGCAAGTTAGTTGCACTAATACCAGGTGTCAGTGGCTTGAAATTAGTGTAGAATGGTACTATTTAGCTAATGTGCAAACCTAGTAAACCCTTAAAAAAAGACAATATCAAAAGCTTGTTATTAAATCTATTTCATAATATACACAACTGTACCGTTATTGGTATACTATGTATCATGAATAACTAGAACTTTTGAGTACTAGTACCAGCTTTCCCACTGACTTGCTATGTGGCTCAGGTAAGTCACTTAAGAACTTTGTCACCATTTCTCTGTCTGTACAGATGGGAATAATTATCTCAAAGGAATGTTGAGGATTAACTGGTTAGTGTTATAAATATTTAGAACACTAACATGTTACAAATGAAAAGTACATTTTAATGTACCAAGCTTACAAACATGCAAAATTTAGTAATCCGTGCAGTCGCTTTCCATGTCATTAATGACTTTCTACTGTGTTACTACTGAGTAGTAATAGCTGTTAGAACTAAACTCTTGAATCAAATTGGAACCTTTAAAGAGGGCATGAGAACTGCTTGAGATTAGTTGCACAGCAAAATTCAGGTGCTTGGTACTATGTTAGTCTTCTGAATAGTGTGTACGGTTTAAAAACCTATTTAATTCAAAATCTCAGGAAAATGTACCTGTCCCAAACTGATAACATACTGTTATAATACTTTGCAACACTTACACAATTGACTCAAACCATCTTGCTAAAAATTGGTTCCTTCACTTCTTTCATCCAGTCTCAAAGAATAGTGGACAGTTATGTTCATTGACTGCAAATCAAACTCCATAATATTTCCTTCCTTAGAATTTGGATCTCTTTAGTTTACATTTGACAAGTCTGCTAATGTATTTGTCTTGCTGCTTCTAAGATTGTCATTGGAATATTCCCCAGTAAGATTGGGGTGGAGGGTGGGCAGCAAATGTAGATTATAGAATAATAAAAAGCTCACAATCTAAAAGGACAAGTAATGTGAAGAGTAAAACAATAGTAATTTAAATATTTCTTTTTCCCATGACCTTCCTCCATGTTTTTAGTTCGCAACTTTTTTAGAGCAGCACAGTAGAAATGGGAGATTTGAAGGAGAAGGATTGTACTGGTTTTACAGTTCAAAGAGGGCATTGCACATATACTAGGTGGTGTGAAAGAAAATATGAAGATGGTTGTAGGTTAAGTGGACAAATGGGCGGTGGAGGTTGGTGCACTGGTGAGATGGTGGTGGGTGGGAGATGTATAAAGAATCAAAAAGATGGGAGGGTTAGAGTTATTTAAAGGCCATTAAAGTGAGGACAAGAAGCTTGAACGTAATGTAGTACAGTAGAACTTCTGTAGTACCAGAATTATGAACTGACCAGCCAACCACATACCTCATTTGGTACCAGAAGTATACAGTCAGGTAGCAGCAGAGACCAAAAAAAAAAAAAGAAATACAGTGCCGTGTTAAAAGTAAACTACTAAAAAAATAGGAAAAACAGCATTTTTCTTCGCATAGTAAAGTTTCAAAGCTGTATTAAGTCAATGTTCAGTTGTAAACTTTTGAAAGAACAACCATAATGTTTTGTTCAGAGTTATGAACATTTCAGAGTTACAAATAACCTTAGTTCCTGACGAAGTAAGTATTCACCCACAAAAGCTCATGCTCCAATACGTCTGTTAGTCTCTAAGGTGCCACAGGACTCTTTGCCGTCTTAGTTCCCGAGGTGTTCGTAATTCTGAGGCTCTACAGTAGAAAGGGGGAAGTCAGTAGGAGTTCAGAGTACGAATGAGGGGCGGAGGGGGAATAGTTGTCCAGTTCTGAAGGCACCACCACTTCTATGCTGCTGCTGGAAGTGAAGTAAGGTTGGCAGTGGGGTGCTAAGTCTGTTGTGAAAAGTAATGACAGTTTCTTCATGAGCTCCCCCAGTATTAAACAGTAACTATTTAAAAAAAAAAAAAAAGCTTTTCTGCATATAACAATTTAATAAAAAATGTGTTTTAATTTAAAAGCTGTGAGAAAAGGTAAATTCATTTTAAATGGGGTTATGAACTTATTTTTTATATTGAACATTATTTAAATGCTGTGCTTTTAATTTATAAGGGAGATGGCTCTCTGAGGCTTGCTGTGTGAAACGGGTCACCAATACAAAAAATTTGAGGACCACTGGTTTAGACTGAAGGGACAAGAGATTGGACTGTAGTTGTGGAGAGGAGTCACAGATAGATTTGTTGGGAATGGGGTTGATGAGAACAGGTTTGTATTTTGAGCAGAAGTTATCTAAAAGTTTGTGTTGGGTGTTTATACATGTGAACTTGGTTAGAATTTGAGTGGGAAAAATGGGTAAAATATTTTAAAGGGGTTACTTTTTTCTTTCTGAAAAATCTTACTACAAAGATGAAGTGCATTCTTATAAATAAAACTTGCTCACACATCTGAAATATCAGTTGAAAATTCACACTTGGGTCACATTATTCTTCTGTCTACAAAAGCTTCTGATATTTGATCCCAGTCTTAACTTAGGTCTTTGAAATAATTCATTACAGGCCTGAGTTAGAGATACAATACAATCTTTCTGAAAGTGTATAAGGCAATTTCCTTCTAGCTCTCAGGAGGTAAGATTTCATATTGCCAAGCCTTTTTTAATTTTACAAAATATTCCAAATATTTACTACATTTGTCTCAATGTACTTTGTCAACTTAATTTTATGTATATGATGTACTATCGTTTTGTTTAATAATTTGCAATGGATTCTCCAACTGGAGCAATTAAGGTTCTTAATGTTAATGCCACTTGTATGTTTTCCAGCAGTAACTTGCTGGTAGTAACCTCTTCTCTTTTCTTTATGTCCAGGAAACATATGAGACTATCCCAGGCCAGTCCAAGATCACATTCCTTTTACAAGCCATCAGGAATGCTGCTGCTGCTGAGGAGGTTTGTGTTAAGAATCATTCTGCAAAGTGTTCAGAAGGTTACTGGGAGGGGAGGTAAGGGTTTGGAGGAGGGGTGTGTGTGAGCTGTTTCATTGCAGGGATGAGTGACTGAGTGACAAATCTGGCATTGTGTTTCTATAGTGAGTCGTGCTGAATTCAGCACATTTAGGAAGAGCTGGGTTTAGATTTCATTCATACATAGTTCATTGTATGTATCAGTGGATTTGTTATACATTGTCTTAAGTTTCCTAATTACTAATTCTGTTTTGGGGATTTACAGTGGCTGCCTGTACCTGCCTTGCTTCCTGCGTGTACATTATCTCAGCTGAAATAACAAATGGTCCTTTTTCCTAGAAAAGCCTATCCACAATATTTTTTACATGAAAGTATGTGTGTATTACAGTAGTGTCACCTATAGCTATGATTGACAAATTAGTTCATTCAAAGGCCCTGTTTTTAAGTGTAACCCTTGGGCTGAAATTTCTAATGTTTCTTAGACAAAAAGTGAATGGCTTAAGTTCTGTTTGACTAGTTTTAAGGTAGCTGACCATGAGGGAAAGGTGTTTTTAAAGTGTTAACTATTCACATATATTTTGTGCTCTACTGGGGAAAAAAAAATCTGTAATTGATCAGAAAGACTGGCATTAGTTTAGAACTTGGGTTTGGTAACTATCAAACACTAAATGAAGTTGACTTGTGTACTGTAACGTAAAAAAATTTACAAAGCGTGTCTCTCAGGTACTCACTTTGTTTGGGAGTGTTTGCACGTTACAGAATATCCTGCAGTTCAGAAGTAATTAATCTTACAAGTACTTATCCTTAGACACCTGGACATGTAAAGTGGAGAACCACTAACTTAACATCAGAAAACTCAAAATCATTTTAGAAATGTAAGAGTACTTAATTTGTCAATATACAGCTTTAATTGGAAAGTTGTTGCTGAATCATGAAAAGATGTTTGATATCATTTGGAATTCCTCTATAAATATTGGAAGAAAAACATGAGAGCAGCAGTGTTATCCTGGTCAGGCAATGATCCCCTTATATATATATATATATATATATATATATATATCACATTTTTCCCTGACAGCTTAAAGACTTAATGTATTTAATGATACTGCTAATCTCCCAGATGCTAAACCACCTTCTTCCTTTTACAATCTCTCTCAATATTAAGCACCTCTGATTTTGGACAAGAATTAAGCATCTTAGGAGTCTGAATCTATTATTGCAAGTTGCTAGCTGCATAAAGCTGAGGATGCTTAATTCTTGTCCAAGATCAGAGATGCTTAAAGCCTTGTGCATCAGAGATGTCTTCTAATTTCAGAAAATTGTGGAACCCTCTTTTATGCATTTATATCTGTCAGGGAAAATAAGGTACTTTGCAATCTTTTCCTTCAGAAAGTTGTCTTGGGCTCTAGATGTCATATTTGTATATACAGTTAGAGAACTACTGCAGATTGAGCAGCTTTCATGTTATTTGTGTAAACTTATGCTTATAAAGTCCCACTTGATTATGTTCTCCACAAAGTAGTATTGTATTGCTTTTCAACCCTCTAATTTTAAAAAAAGGTAAAATTGGCAAAAATCAGGGTGGTCTTGGGTTTTCAGGAACTCCAGAGTCCTGCTGCTGACCAGCCTTGTGGCCTTGGGTGAGTAACAGCATTTTGCCCCACCCTTAAAATAAGAATAATACTTTCACTCTCTAAGGGATGTGGTGAGCATTAATTAGCTAATGTTAGTCCTTTAGATCTTCCAAAGCCAGTTTCCTCTTTAGTTTCATCTTTGATGCTACGGGTACTAGTAATCACTCTTTCTTTTTTTAAAGGGGATGAATATTTCATAAGTCATCCTCATTGCGCAGTCCGTTGGCTAACGGATCTTGGATTACTGGTTTCAACAACTAAGGATATTGTAATCTTAAAATACTGGATCCACAGGCAGGATCTTGTTCGATCCAGTTATGGATTTTATGTATTTGTGAATGTTTTCCTTTACAGAATAATGGATTGAGTTATGAAACATACATCCCCCTTGAAATTCTTGTCAGATTCCCCAATGAATGTGGATGATGTCTGTGAATCCAGAGTGGGTCCTATCTAGTTGTATATATGAATGAGCAATGTAGTAACACATTAATTCTGTTTTAGGAGTGTCTCTAGCACCCATCAACACAATAGCTTATTTCTGAAGCAGTGTGGGGGAAAAGCACTAGACTGGGACTTGGGAGACATGGATTCTGTTCCTGGTTCTGCCTCTGACCTGGTGGTGGTGTGACCTTACACCTCAGTTTCCCCATCATTTAAAATGGGGGTGATAATACTTAAACCTCCTTTATAAAGAAGGTTTGAGATCTACTTATGAAAAGAGGTTAGGAACTAAATATTTGTATTGGCTTCATCTTTCTTTCTTAATTTATCTTTGCGTATATATTTGTAGGGTTGGACACTTGACCAGTCAGAAAATAATTGGTCGGTTGACCAGTCAAATATTGGTCAAACAATGTCTTGTGTCAGTGACAGTCAAGGATTTTAAAGGACTAATTTATTAGAACAACAACAGTAAGGGGGGGGAACTTTGATCTCCAGTAGGTTTAGCTTTAGATACTTACACCTAATTACAAAAAACAAATTACTTAACGGGGTTATTTCAATTGAGAAAAATGTGAAGCACAGTGAAATTACTTTCTAAAAAGTGAAAGAATTATCTTTTTTTAGCAAAGTTAGTTTAGTATTTACATGTGAACTTTATTCAAGGCTGAACAGTTAGAGGGGGAAAAAAACCTAAACAGAAATAAAACACAGCAACTATAAGAGTCATTTTTAAATGTACTTATGCTAGGTAAGCAGCAGAGCAGCCCTTCAATTATCTTGCTTTACATTATCAGCTTCAACTGCTTCATCAATATCTTTATCATCAGAATCTCCTCCATTTGATGTATATTCAGTCAACTCTTCATCTGCCGTTTTCTTTTCTAATCTTAATCTAGTCTTGATATGTACAGTGGTATTGTAACTTTGTCCGTCCAAGGATATTGGAGAGACAAGTTGAAAGTGATCTCTCTCTATCTAACCTATCAGTCCTCATCCTCAAAGGAACACTGCACAACACTTTCAAAAAACAAGCCTGGGCTCTTAAGTTCATAATCTTGTGTGACAGTAAAAATCGTGATCTTAAATAAAGACACTGTTGTGGTGGGATCCCTGGGGTACAACCTGGCACGGGGGTACCACTGTGCCCCCTTAACTCTCCAGCTTGGGCTCTCTCTCAATGCTTTTAGTGACAAGCAGCAAACCCCTATAGGTGCTGCTATCACTCAACACAAGAGCATGTGGAGCCCCACGCCCAGTTAGATTGCATAAATGGTCCTAAAGCACTCATGAATCACACAGAGAAAGGCACCAGCCCATTCCCCTCAGCTCCCTAGCCTGGCACCCCCCGGACTATACTGTCTTGCCGTGGTCAGAAGCCTGACCAGCGGAAGTTTATTACTCAGTCCGCCCCTCCCTCAATGTGGAGAGGACATATACCGGCCTTTGTACCTGAGCTGACATTTCCTACTCCCTTCAACCAAACCACAGTTTTAGGTAAAATATAAACAAATTTCTTAACTACAGAAAGATAGATTGTAAGTGGTAGGCATAAAAGTTCAGATATTTACTAAAGAAAATAAAAGTAAGTGCATAGTCTAAATCTTAAAACTTATTAGCCTAGGCAGTATTTAGAGCAAGCAGTTTTCTCACCCCCTGGATGTTACATTCTTAATACACAGACTTCTCCGAGAAGCCTGGACTAATCTCCTCAGATGAAGTTTTTGTCTTCTCAGGGTTCTTGTTGCTTCCAGCATTGGTGGGGGAGGAGAAAGGCAAAGGAATGCTGCTTTGTTCCCTATTTTATATCCTTAGTCCATGTACCTAGAAGACACTTGCCCAGACGTGTCCTGGCAGGCTTTGCTGAGTCACTGGGTTGAGCAGTCCCCTGGTCTTGTGCAACTGTCACTGAATTGTAAATCCATTGATTACAGCTGCCCTGCTGATTAATGGTCATTGAGCGCCCCTCTGGGTTTGCCTTTTTGGTATGTCCCTAACAAACTTACAACCTATGTCAGTAACAACCATGCAGCAAAATCTCATAACTTCATACACACTAATGATACACATATTTGGGCAGAACAGTGGGTTTCATCAGGTTGTGACCTTTCATATGGTGTCTTACATGGCATACTTTGTATGAAATATATCATAAATATATTATATGAATATGGGGGTTCCACAGTGCTGCTTTGAGGCACAAAATGCCACAAGTGGATTTATGGCTTATTACAACAATCTAACCCTCTAAGCCCCTTTTTGTCCTATGACTGCAGGGATGTTACCGCCCACTTCACCTTGAATGTTTCCTTAGAATACATGCTAACTGCTTGTGCTAAACTATCTGTTCAATCTTGTAGTTAGCTGTGATGCTCATAGTACCTTTCCCAGACCTGGAGACGAGCTCTGTGTAGCTTGAAAGCTTCTCTCTCACCAACAAAAGTAGGTCCAATAAAAGATATTACCTCACCTAGCTTGCCTTTTTAGTCCTGAAACACTGTTGCCAGCTTCCAAGCAGTGGAGGTGTTGAGTTTATTTCTAGGTTTTGAAAGGATGATTCCCCAAATCCTTTTTTTTTTTTTTTTTTTTTTTTTGCATCTGCAGTAGCACGCAGAAGGACTAAAATAACTTCTGCCACTGTAGCTACAGTGCAGGGACCAACCTTTTTCACTGTCATGGAGCAAACTGCTTTGATTCATCTCCTGGGACAGCACTCCACGTTGTCTTATTACTTAATGGGCTTCTGCTTGTTTTATAATTTGCTGCCTCTGTCCGAATTGTTAGTTCACTGTATATCCTTGAAAATTTGCAGCAGCTGCAATGAAGTCATATGCTGAATCAGTCATTATCAGCAAGGCCTTGGCCCTGGAAACATGGATCAAGAAGATAGGCAGCATTTGTGCCAGAGTGATCACTTGATTTTCTGTGCTATTATTTTGTCTCTATTTTCAGCTTTTGTAAGTGGACTTTGTTCAGTATTCTCACAGATGTTTCTTAATGTTCAGGAGCTTGTTCTTCTCATCATACAATGCAGAACTATCATTTCATATTCTGAATGGACTGTGCTATTGGTTCAAGCAATGAAATGAATGTTGAGTTGTGCATCTGAAAGATTGACAAGAATGTCAGTGCAGATTACTCTGGGAGAACACCTGGCCGCTCTTTCTTTAGCAGTGGCTGACTGAAATCTTCTTACATATTTGAAGATTTTTGATACATTTAATAGAAGATGCTCCTCAAGTATGATATGGCAAGTGCTGTACTAAATGTTGCTCAGAAATGGCTGCGGGCACTCATTTGTTTTTGGAAAAATTGGCAATGCTTTTCACTTTTTTACATGTAATGAGAAAATTTTCAGATCTGCAACATAACCAATGAAAAGCTGCATCATATGGGCAGCAAATCCATAACACACGGTGTGGATACTCAATCTACAGTGACCAAGAAGCTTTCATGTTAGCGGCATTGTTAGTCACAACCAAAATAACCTTCCAAGGATCCAAGTCATTCATTATCTTGGCAGAATTCAATTTTGTTTTTTATAAACTTTGGATAATATTGATCTTGATTTTTTTTCAGTGTTTTTATCCATTTCCACTTTCACAGTTGTATGAAATTTTGCGTTTAAATGTTCTCTTTTACATTTTTATCAATTTTAATTGTTTGCAATTGTTTGAAATTATGGGCAGGTGAGGCAATAATTTAATGACTGTCTCTAAGTTCTTAAGCAGCATTTTTCTTACTTTGCCTGTCTGTAGATGTTGATTATTATCAATGGAAATATTTTTCATTGATGTTTGAAATCGATGTTCACTGACACTTTACTGATAAATATCTAACCTACCAAGTCTTACCTTTTTTAACTGGTCAGCAATATATTGGGCTGTGTGGTGAAGCTCAGTTGTGCGTTGGAGTGAACATGAAATAGTGAATGTTGCTCCATCCTTCAGACACTAGACACGCGAGGAGCTTACTCAAGAAGAGGACTAACTTTTTCACACTGCCCATTTTGTCATTCAGAAGACTTCCTGCAAGCTGTTTCCTACTTGATGCTTTGTAAATTGAAAAAATTCTAGCATACAAAGGTTTTCAATTATATATGAAATGGTGTACTGCAAACAATGCCTCTAGCAAACATTTGTTCAAGTTTATTTTTCTGGTGATGGGACCAAAAACCTTTTTAATATCAATTTGATGAACATCTGAAGAATTTTCCAGTGGGTGGTAGTTTTCAATGCTGAAGCAGATGAAGTAGCAAAGTTCTTACTAGAAGATGAAGAAATGGGATTAGCTTCGCTTTTTGTCATTATCTCACTATCTTCCTCAAAAGATTGTTCAGGATGGTACTGCTGAAGATGAAGTAGGAGAATGCACTGAAGAAAATTCTGCTGCAGACTAGGTTTCCCTTTCTTGTTGTTTCACTGCAGTATCTGTCTTTGACAGTAGGTGGACACCTCACAAGAGTTCAGTGAGTTTCTCCGTTTTATCAAGGTGTCGTACTCCAAGCAGAACACTTACAGTTAGCTTTAACAGTTTTTCCACGTCTAGTAAAATTTCCGTACAAATGATTTTAGCTTTCCTGACTTGGTGTAATTTATTATGTCATTATAATGTGTGTCTATTGGTGGAATGCTTTCTGGTTTATGAAATATCCCTTGTAGTTCAATCAGTAGCCATTCAGTTGTTTCTAACTGCTGCTGTTTCAGAGATTCCAGCCAATCAATATTTTTGGGCATGTTTTTTCTGCATCCTAGGAAACTATGGACTCCCAGATCACATAGGGTATGTCTACACAGCAATGTAAGCCTAGGGTTGATGAGACTCAAGACAGCTGACCTGTGTCAGGGAACCCTGGGCTTGAGAGTGTCTACACTACATTAACCCTTGGTTAAGGATTTTCTGACCCATGCTCAAACCTAGGGCTCTGGCATCCACACTGCAGTGCACAGATCCAAGTCAAAGCAACTCTATCCCAGAGTGCCTAGTGTCGCTTTCTCCTCCTCCTCTCCCCCCACACCCCTGTGTCGACACTATTCCTATGAATGTGTTGAGTTAATTTCTGTATCTTTGACTAGTCAGTTCATATTATAAGCTCTTCAGGGCAGGGACTGTGTATTTTAACTTGTTTAATGTACTTTGTAAACTACCATGTATACTGATGGCCTGTTACACAAATAAAGATATATATATATATACACATATGTTTGTTTTGGAAGATTCCAGCTAATGAAGATGCTCCACTTTCAGTTAGCTCCCAGCAGGTGGCATTAGCATCTAGTAAAATCAGTGATCAAAACATTTAAGTAGACTGGCTAAAAGGTGGCACCAGGGTGCAATCAAAAAGATAGACCAGTGCCTTCTTCAGGCTATTCTTGCTGGAATGTTTGCAACATTTGACCATGGTCAAATAGGTATTTAATTTATCATTATTACCAATTGACTGACTTTCCTATGTATTTGTATGATTCTCTCATCACCATAATATTTGAGCACCTCAGTGATTAAATATGTACAGTGAATTCTCTAGTAGGCTTTAAGGACTTCTGCCCTTTGCCTTGATTGATATCTGCCTTCCCTTTTCCACTTCCTATCTTATCTAGATATCAGTTGTAATTTCGCTTCTTTCTAAATATCTAAAATTGGATATTTTAAAGATTTTTGGTTTTGATTTCTAAAAAATATAAATTATCCATCCATCCATCCAATTGGCATAATTGAAAAATATATACTAAGGAAAAATACATCTAGCTGCTTCCCCAAACCAGAAAGAACAGAAAAAACTCTGCTACAACTATTGATTCGGGTATCTTCTTAATAAAATTGAGTACAAATTTCTACTCACGGTGAAGTTTTGTGGGGTAAAACTGCCATCTGTGAACAAACTTTAATAATTTCACAGTTCCTTCATAACTCCTTGGATAACTGAGATTGCTTTACAGCAGTAGTTTTTTCATTTGCAGATCCCTAAAAAAATTTCAAATGGAGTTGTGGACCCTTTTGGAAATTTTAGACCCCACAGGTTGAAAACCACTGTTCTATGGTAATGACAACCTCTTGCAGACCTCTTTGACGTCGTCTGTGGTCCCCCATGAGTCTGCCAACCAAAGCTTGAAAACCACTGCTTTACAGAATATTCAGCTACTGTGTAACTTACTAAACATAATCAAAGCTCCTTTCATTTAACAGAACTTGTATTCCCCCTCAGACACTAGCACTTGTCTTCTCTTGTCATTTTTGCTGACATTTTACAGTGACCCTGAAGCTAGAGGCTTTTGATTGAGCTCACTCAATGAGATTTTAAGCATGTGCTTAAAGTTAAGGAAATGGCTAAAAGTTCTTGGGGGGGTATTGGAGTTCAAATGAGTGGGATGTTTGGATCTGAATATCAAAGTTAATATGTTATAATTCTTGTGGGGAAAGAGTACAAAATTTGCTGAGACACATACAAAATCACCTTTTGGGGAGGTTAGGACACATCTGTTTTAGTTTACAAAAACAACAAAACCCTTAAATCTGTGTGAAAAGACAGTACTGCATTTTAGAGAGGATTGATGAGAGTTTTTATTTTTGAAAAATGTACCTCAACTAAACTACATACATACCTTATCCTCTTTCCAAGTAAATAATTTGATTAAATGGCTTATCAAATGGATTGTTGTGTATAAAAGTGGAACATTTCATAGGAGTAGAACTAATATCTTGCTTATGAGACTTCTTCCAAGGAAAACATAGTAATATATACAATATCTTTTCGCAATAGGCTAGACAAATGGCAGCTGTCCTTCTACGACGTCTGTTGTCCTCTGCGTTTGAGGAAGTCTATCCAGCTCTTTCACCAGATGTTCAAACTGCCATCAAAAGTGAACTGCTGTTGATTATTCAGATGGAAACACAGTCTAGTATGAGGAAAAAAATCTGTGACATTGTTGCTGAGCTGGCCAGGAATTTAATAGGTATATTATGTATATGCAGTGGTCACTACCTATATGTACATACCTATATGTAAATATTTGCATCGTATTTTGGTTCCTAATCTCAAGAAGAATTTCAAAGTACAGTAGCTGACTTTTTTTAAAAGAAAGCAAGTCTAGACAGAAGTGTAAGTAAAATGGTTAAATATAAAATATTGCAGCTTTAAAACCCAACTTAATGATCCAAGTTTGTACTATGTTGACCTTTGTTAACTATAGGGTCCTATCAAGTTCACGGCCATGGGAAAAAATGTCATGGAATGTGAAATAAGCCCTCCCCCATGAAATCTAGCTATTGGAGGGATGGGAGAGGAGTGTTCACTGGGCACTAGCTAATAGTCGCTGGGGTGGGAAGAGACAGGACTTGCTCTTCCCCTGCACAGCTAGTCTTAGGGAGTGGGGGAGATCAGATTGACCTCCAGCTACCCTGCTGCAGGAAGCCCTGGGGCTGCTGCCCAGATGCAGAACTTCCTGCAGCAGAGGGAAGTATTCAGAGGTGGGTCTGATCTCACCTCTGAGAGTGGTCGTGCAGGGGAAGAGCGAGTCCTGTCCCTTCCCAGCCCAACTTGGACTAGCAGCTTGGAGCTTCCGGCTGGGGCGCTCGTATCAGTACCGGCGATTAGACCCGGCTGCAGGAAGCTCCCTGGCAGTTGCCTTTAGAGGCCAGCTCTGAAAGTAGCACAGAAGTTAGGGTGGCAACCCCCCTACAACAGCTTTTTGACCCCCAACCCTGTTTTGGGTCGGGACCCGCACAGTTACAGAACTCTGAAATTTCAGATGTAAACACCTGAAAACATGAAACTGACTACTTTTCAAATCCTATGGCTGTGAACTTGACTAGAATGGACCATGAATTTGGTAGGGCCCTAGTTATCTATGTAGAGGCAACTTCAGAAGGCACAGTTAAGGAAACATAATTGGGATTGGGTAGGATTTCACTTCCTTGACTCTTTCAGTAAAGTCTCTGGTGCACAACTGTATTAATTCCTATATATGAATATTTTTTCATAAGAGTAAATGCTGATCTCTGTACCTTAGTGTTTTTGCTTATCAGATACTCATCTCCTTTTGTTTTCCCTTTCTTATATTCCTGGAATAGTTTATGCTGTGGCCTTTATACATATGCAATTTTAATTTTGTTTGGAATTTTATTTGAAAAAAGCACAGTGACTTTTAAATGTACTGTGTTTTTACTCAGTCTGAATATGCACCAGTTTGCTCCTGTTGAAGTGCTGCTCTTATTTCAACTAACTTAACTTATGCTCACAGTTCTGGTTTAGTTGAATGCCAGAAGAGTATGCAAAGGCTTTGCACAACTGATATCCTAATATATTAACTGCTGTAAGTTGTAGTTGAAACTTAAACCACCCTAAAATTTATTTGCCCTGTAAACCTTTGACTTTTTTTCTAGATGAGGATGGCAATAACCAGTGGCCAGAAGGTCTGAAGTTCTTATTTGATTCCGTCAGCTCTCAGAATGTGGGACTGCGTGAGGCCGCTCTGCATATTTTTTGGTATGCTTCTGGACCAGTGGTGGTTGTTGCTCAGTTAGTGCACTTGGGTTTTGAGCTAAATCAAATGCTTGTAAGAAATGCAAGATAGGAGAAACTGTAATAGTTTACAGCTGATTATGCATCCTGTTTATATTCTGGCATATGGCATTTTACTTGACACCGAGAAAAGAGGGTAGAGTATTTGTTACTGATTTTAAGTATATATTAAAGCTTCATTTGCCGTCTGTTAAGGTCTTAAACCTATCTAAAATGAGTTAATGCAGGTGTTATTCGTCATCTTTAGGAACTTTCCTGGGATTTTTGGGAATCAACAACAACACTATTTAGAGGTCATTAAGCGGATGTTGGTTCAGTGTATGCAAGATCAGGAGCATCCAACGGTAATACACCTGTTCTCCTTTCATAGAATCATAAGAGGGGAGGATTATCCCATAATTAGGGTGCTAGTTTAGGACTCTGGACCTGGGGTTCAGTTCCCTGCTCTGCCATAAATTTCCTTTCTGACCCTGAGCAAGTCCCAGAGGGGTAACATTTTCAAAAGTGCCTAAGTCATGTTGGAAGTAAGTCAGATTCACTTTCCTTCAGACTTACCTCTTAAGTGCCTATGTCATTTTAAAATGGGACTTAGCCTACTACGTCACTTACTTGGGTTTTAAAAATTTTACCCTTTGTCTTTCAGTTCCCCATCTGTAAAAATGGTGAATAATAGTACCTCACAGGGGTAAAGATGATCAATAATATAGTAATGAAGGAAAGAGATTGTTTGTGACAAGATTTCTGATGAATGAATTTATTGAAGTCCTTGGTGAAAAACATCAAAAACTTTTCCAAGTGGATGTATTTTCAAACTAAAAGTGAATCTAAAATGGTTCTATTGTGGCATTTAGCAGCTAGTTTAAAAACCGTATCAAATATGAAAGCACTCAGATGTCTCTCTACCATTACAAACTCTAATCTTCGCCTGAAACAGCCTTTTTCTCCCCCTTCCTTCTAGGTTAGGATGCTGTCTGCAAGGGCTGCAGCTGCATTTGTACTTGCTAATGAGCACAATCTTCCTCTTCTGAAACATTTTGCAGACTTGCTACCTGGAATCTTGCAGGTAAGAACCACGCAGAAGGTGTCTTGTCATGCCATCTATATTTGCTTAACGTAAGCACAAGCCATTGATTTGTAAACTCCTTAGTGCAGGGGTGGGCAAACTTTTTTGTCCTGAGGACCACATCGGGTTTCCAAAATTGTATGGAGGGCTGGTTAGGGGAGGCTGTGCCTCTCCAGACAGCCAGGCGTGGCCTGGCCCCCAACCCCTATGCGACCTCCCCTGCTTCTCTCCCCCGACAGCCTACCCCTGGGGACCCCTGCCCCATCCACCACCCCCTGACTGCCCTGAACTCCCTGCTGCCCCATCCAACCGCTCTTCTCATTCCTGATACCTCCCCCCCCGCCCAAGGACCCTTGCCCCATCCAACCACCTCTTCTCCCTGTCCCCTGACTGCCCCCTGCCACCGCCCCATCCAACCACCTCTTCTCCCTGTCCCCTGACTGCCCCCTGCCACCGCCCCATCCAACTCTCCCTCTCCTTCCTGACTGCCCCCCGGGACCCCTGCCCCCATTCAACCCCCCTGATCCCTGCCCTCTGACCACCCCGCCCCCTATTCACACCCCTGACTATCACCCCGAACTCCCCTGCCCTCTATCCAACACCCCGCCCCCTTACCTCGCTGCCTGGAGCATTGGTGGCTGGTGGCGTTACAGCCACGCCACTGAGAGCACCAGGTCAGGCCACAGCTCTGCAGCTGCGCTGTCTGGCCGTCCAGAGCGTTGTGCCGGTGGCACAGTGAGCTGAGGCTGCGGGGGTGGGGGAACAGCAGGGGAGGGGCCGAGGGCTAGCCTCCTGGGCCAGGAGCTTAGGGGCCAGGCAGGAGGGTTACATGGGCCGGATGTGGCTCTCGGGCTGTAGTTTGCCCACCTCTGCCTTAGTGGCATGTGAATTCCTCCACCTTGATCATATGTGCCAAATGGCTTTCTCTTTCCTAGTCTTTTTTTTGTTTACATAGGGCATGTCTACACATACAGTGGTGCAGCGGCAGAGCCACACCGATGCAGTGCATATAGTGAAGACATTCTATGCTGATAAGAGAGCTCTCCCGTTGGCATAATAAAACCACCTCCAAGTGGTGGTAGCTATGTTGGCAGGAGAAGCTGCCAACAAAGCTCTGTCCACACCAGTGCTTATGTCAGTGTAACTTACATCGCTTGGCATTGATTTATTCACACCCTGAGCAACATAAATAATGCCGACATAAGCTGTAATGTCGACATAGCCTGAAATTTTAAACTCTTTGGCACAGAGACTTTCATTGTTTGCCCACCGTCAAGTACATGTTTGGTGCTTTTGTAACACAAATAATAAATAGGGTCTAAGATAAATTTCTGTGGAAAATCCATTTATTTTAATGGTCGATATCTTAAATGTTATGGTAACACTTGAGCAGTAAAAATGAATGAAATCACTTTATAGTAGAGTCTTTGCTGGTGTACATGTTTAAAAAAACTATGCTCAATCATATATGATAAGAAAACTCAAGATTATGAAATTGTAAATAATAAAGCAGGATGTTAAACATCTGCTAAGGATAAATATTTTTAAATCACCAGGTTCAGATAACTTGCACACTTACTCAGAGTTGGCTGGAGAGATCTCTGGCCCAGGGATCACTTTTAATAAATCTTGGAAATTCCAGAAGACAGGAAAAGTACTAATGTTTGCCGTTATTCAAAAAGGGCAGGGACGATAACCTAGGTAGTCATAGGCCCGTTAACCTAACATCAATCCCAGGCAAAATAATGAAAACTCTGACCTGGTATTCAGTGAACAAAGAAGTAAATGTTGAGAATATAATTAATGCTGATCAACATGAATTTATGGGAAATAGGTTTGTCAAACCTGATCTCATTTTTTGATGAGACTATAAGTTTGGTTAATATAATATAAGCTGTAACCAGACAAATTCAAATTAGAAATGTCAGTTAACAGTGAAAGAAATTAGCCATTAGAACAAAATATGAAGGGAACTGGTGGTTTCTGTCTTTGAAGTCTTAAATCAAGACTGGATGCCTAGAAAATATGCTTTAGCCAAACAGAAGCTGCGGGGCTCAGTACAGGATTAACTGGGTAAAATTCAATGGCCTGTAATATACAGGTCAAACCAAATGTTCTTTTGGTCCCTTTTAGCTCTAGAGGATCAGGAGTAGAAACTCACCTATGATTCAAGCTGGCTTATGTTTGTTTTGAAAGGGATAAAGTTGTGCAAGAGTTGGAGTTAAAGGGTATCTAGTTTTGGGAAAAGCTAAGTTGGGTAGTTTGAGCTCTACTTGGGCAGGTATTGTGGGGTACAAATGGTTTTATAAAAGGAAGCAGGTAATAGCATGTTCGTTTGGTACAGTGTTTGTAGCAGCCATAGTGAGTTTCATGCCATTCATATTGCATAGTGCAGTTCAGAGTAGATTAAGAACATTAAGGTAACCTTTGTTGCTAGGGTCAGGAGGATGGCTTGATGCTGGAGGCAGTGGAAGCTATAAACATAGCCTCCTTTACTCTGATAAGCTGAACCTAAATTTTCTGTCAAGATTCCTACCTTCTGCAGCACACTGGAAATTCTGTAGCAGCTTCATTTAAATGAAAAATTGAGTGTGTTTTAACTGTGGAAATGAATACAGGAACTCCTGTTTGATACTGAAACCAGTTTTTTTACTCTCTAGAATTTGTGTGACAAATTTTGTTTTGACAATACATAATTGTTTTAGTAGCGGAGTATGATATAATTTGAGCTTTTGGCAGCTAGAAAGAAGGAATTGTGGGATAATCATCCAGTTCATACTAAGATGTTAAGCAGTAAAATAGTTAATATAGGCACAGATAGGTCTGAAAATTAAATATGGCAAACAGTCTGTTTGGATGCATATGTGCAGTTACCCCTCAGAGCTTCAATTTGAGGCCTTCTCAAGATTCAGTTAACACTATTAATTGCATGTGGTTCATGATTTCAAGATTTCCTTTGCAACCTTAAGGGATGGCTACATATTTGTAACTGAAAACTGATTCTAGTCCACAGTTTTGTGGTAAGGATGGATTCTGTGGCTATGGTAAACCGAATATGTAGATCTCTGGTTATAAATAGGAGATGAGAAGTGTTGGGATAATTGTGGGTGATCTTTGGAGGCAGTTGGGAAAGAATTCTGCGGCTGTTGAAGTTCATTCTACTGATTGGTTAGTGGGAAGGATATGAAATGTTACGACCATGATTAAAGCTTGGCTTTGGACACCAGTGTGACATTCTGGATGACCAGTTAGGTCTTTAAGCCAGACTTTTTTCAAGCCTTGATATCTAAAGTTCAGTTTCTTAATTCACAGATGAGCTACTAAATACAAGAGCCCTGACTTTCAAAGGAAACAAAGCTCTTGCACCTCCAACTGACTTCAGTGATTTGGGTGCTCAGTACTTCTGAAAACTAACTAGGCTATTTATATTTAATGCAGAATTTGGAGGTGTGACTTTAGATACCCAGGTTTGAAAATACTGACTTTTTGCTGTACAGCTGCTCACACTTGTAGTGGATAGACAAGTAGAACTTAATCACTGAAAAATGAAGAAAAATCCTTGTATACGTTATACAAGTGCCTGGATAGGGCGGGTGGAGTGTACTAACTAGTATAAGGATGACCTGTCTTGACTAAGCAGTATCTTCCATGATGGAGATTAAACCACTGAGATCCTAATTACGTTGAAAAGCAATATTGATTTATAAATTGAAGAACCAAATACAGTTTGTAACTTGTTTGCTTTAAACTATACTTTTGAGATAAAGAACAAAATCTGGTTAATAGTGATACAAATAAATATCTATTATACCGATAAGAGGTGACTGCCAAAGGGACAAAAGTGCTCTTTTTAGGCTAAAAAGAGCAAAAGACTTGTTTACCTTAGAAATTCAGATCATATTGACCTATTTTTCCTGGAATGCAGCCCTAAACATGACTACAGTATCAAGAGAACACTGTCTAACCAATTAAAAGGCAAGGACGTTTTAGTTAAACTTTTAAATAATTTTTAATATACAACTTCAGACAGTTGCTGGTTAGGATATCTTTACAAAAAATTGAATACATTTTTCATTCCCATGCCCTTCAGTTGAGGGCTAACAGGGGTCCCATTCTAGTTCCAGATTCTCCAGCAAAAGCAAGGAAGAATAAACTTGATATGCTTGGTATTTCTAAGGTGGTGGGTTTTTTTTTTTTTTACTTTAAGACTGCATTTATACAACAGAGAAACAAAATGAGCATGAATTTGTTTTTTTCTTTGTGGATTACCTTCAGTTACTAGTTAGTAAGATGTATGAAGTATTAGACATGCTTTTTGGGAGTTATACCTGTTAAACTGCTAAAATGCAACTTTTACCATTTGAGCACTACTGACTTAGTGATATGATTTGATTTTATGAAGTTAAGTGTCTCCCCCCATCATGTTGGCTCTGCTTATATTAACGCCAGTGGGAACTAGTCACACACAGAAGAAGTAGACCCCATAATCTTTAATGCCAGTAAAAAGCCTGAATTTCTTCATAATCCAGTGTTTTTGCAGCATCAGTAAAAAGCAATATTTTAATTTCATCCTAATTTTTTTCTAGGCTGTAAATGATTCCTGTTACCAAAATGATGACTCCGTTCTAAAATCCCTTGTAGAGATTGCAGATACTGTTCCGAAATATTTACGTCCACATTTAGAACCAACATTACAACTAAGCCTAAAGGTATATCTGGAAATTACGAAGAGCAGATTTTCATTTGTTAAACGTCTGGTCTAACCACTGAGCTTTAATCTTTAATCCTTGCAGTTATGCGGAGACACCAACCTCAATAACATGCAGCGTCAGCTGGCCCTGGAAGTAATAGTGACGCTATCAGAAACTGCTGCTGCTATGCTGAGAAGACATACCAACATTGTTGCACAAGCTAGTAAGTAAAATACTCCTGTTATCTATTAAATAACTTGCCTCCTTTTTAAAATGTTAAACCAATGTCCCCCATGTTAACTAGCACAATAACCTCGCTAGACTTTCAGTATTGCAAAACATTTATCAACATCTGCAAGCCCCTAAATCAGTTTTCCAAAACTCTTTCTAGTGAAGGCCACTTCTTGGCAATTTTGAGCTGTTTTGCCTTCTCACTCATGATTTTGTGAACTCCTCCAGTCTGCAGCTGCATAACACTTCTATAGCAACTAGAGCACATGCTTACAGGGAAAGTGATATTGGGAAAGCATTTGATTGTTTTTACTTAGCTGTCACTAGATACAGTCCAAACTTTAGCACTATACAAACCCAGCTATGGACACCCAACTATTAAAGTCTTAAATTCAAAGTTTCTGTTTAGGCACCTAAGTGGCCTCATTTTTCCAAGTGCTAAGGGCCCCTGACACCCAGTTAATGTTAGTGGGAGCTGTTATGCTGCATCTTTGAAAATCAAGCAGTTTATTCAGACGCTTAAATATGGGGTTAAGTTTCGATCCAAAATACTGATTAAAATCTAGATTGTAAACTCTCCAGGACAGGCGCTGTGCCTTTCTAAAGCATGGCACGCACTTTTGGACACTAAAAATAACTTTCTCAGCTGGGCAACCCAACAACAGAGTACTGTTTTTATATGCATAACTAAATGCATATTGCTCCACCTGTCAGATTCTTTTGTGAGCAGACAGGGCACTGAAATAAACAAGTCATGCTCTGAGAGATTCAAACACCCCCCCCCCCCACACACACACACAGTGGTAGTTGAATAGACTTTGGTTCACCATATGCTAAGTCCCTGGAAATTACATAAAGGCAACTTGCTATTTCATTCTTCTGGAAATGTACTGCTTTATGCTCATAACTGTTTAAGAGATGTTAATCTTCTAGGAAGACAGTAAAAAATTAGGATTGTCGATCTTTACCTATATATCTAGAAGAACAAAACTCTGGAGGTCAAAGACTTCTACACAGTGTGCATGAAAAGCAAGCCTTTTATAGAGATGTTTTTCAGGAGTCCTTTATATTAAATGTTACTATTCTCAGTAGGCTTACATGTTTTAAGCCATTTGCTAGAGTCATTTGTACTCTTCCAGGTTTTTGGAATCTGAGTCTTGGTGCCAGTGACAATGTGTGATTGAGATTCTGATTTTTTTAACTGGATTTGAACACTGGTGTATAAGAGCCTCCCCGCTACCACATATATATGCTTACAAGTCATGCACATGTGTGCTTGAAAAGCATGTCATCTCAGGTATAATCCTTTTGAAGCAGCTTATTCTTAGTGGCTTCACACATAGGCGTCTGGTAGTCCAACATCACATTCAAACTTTGGTTGGGTATGCAAGAGGTTATCTTGGTGGGCAAATTAAAGCACTCTGAGAATCTTGCAGACACAGTGCAATTTTCTCTGGCTTATGTACATAGCCACAATTGGTTAACTCACTACATAGCTCCTGGGTTCTTTGCTAAATTCTCGCACAGCATCATCAGCAAGTAATGCTTTCTGCCATCTCCATTTGTTACCCAGGGTTATCTGAACCCAAAGATGTGGTAACTAATCTGTTTTCCAGGCAGTGTCAGGAAATAAGTCAGTGGGTGACACAGCATCTCTGTCTGATAAATGATTGGAATATACAAGAGTGCTTCCATCCAACAGTCCTTGGTTTTTATTGAGTATAAAGCACACATCAGAACTAGCGATATTCTAGATTAGAAGCACCTGAGATTATAGTTGCCCAAAGTCTGAGGTGGTATCGAGTTACAGCAACAGGTTTCGGGTGCCCAACCTTTCTTCTAGCTACTGGAGAGTTAGATGTCAGTCTCCTAGCTCATAGAAATCCTCTTAGACTTCTCCCAAGCTTCTCCAAAGTACACTCTCTAACTAAACTTTATATAGGTTCTCTTTAGACCAAGCACATAACTGATAATAGGCTAAACAATCTCCCTAGCAAGGGCGAATAATAATTCATTATTCTACTGATACCCAAATCTAGGTCTGTTTTCTCCACTTCCCCTCTACCCCTTCTCGATTCTGTCCTTTCACTGAAACTGTGCTGTTAGTAACACACTGCAGTCTGTACGGCTGTCTTGTCTGTCTAAGCAAGGATGAATTATTCCTACATGGTGTCCTTGCTTCCAGCTCATGGTGCTAAGTACACAGGATGGCTGCGAGTTATGTCAAGTCAAGTTCTCTTGTAATATAGTTGGCTAGGAGACTGTCCCATCCTGGTGGATGATGACCTGGCCTTGGTTGTACACTCCTGCATCATCTCCCCTGTATATAGCTCGGTATAACGCCATCAGTCTTATGAAACATCAGCTAGTATGGAATGCCACAGCATGCCTCCTCAGCAACACAGGCTACTGTGAGCACATGAAACAAGTTTTGTGTGTTTTATGCTGGCTTCCATACAATATAAAGTAAAGTTTAAGGTCATGGACCTTATCTTCAAGGCATGCGATGACGTGGGCCCAGCCTTTCTAAAAAAAAAAAAAATGGCATAAAGCTCCAGGATGAGGACTGTGGCTGAAAACTGCTCCTCAGGCACAATGGAACTTTTTTACCATGGGTGATGTTAGTCGATGCAAGAGAGCTTTCTCAGTTGCTGGTCTAAAACTGTAACTCCCTAAGGGAGTGGTCCCCAAACTTTTGAGGGTTGTGCCCCCTCCTTACCCTTGTCCCCACCTCCTTACCCTTGTCCTTGGGGCTGCAGCTGGGGGTGAGTCTGGGGTCGGGAGTGGAGCTGGAGCCATGGTCAGAGGCTGAGCAGAACTGCAGCCGGCTGTGGTGGGGGCCCAACAGCTGGGCCTCCTGCCCCAGCCTTGGCCCTAGGCAGGGAACAGAGCCGAGACTGGGAGCAGGGCCAGGAGCCAGGGATGTGGCTGTGGGTGTGACTGGAGCAGAGCTGGGGGCAGGGAAGGTGTGGGTGGTGCTCCCTCCCTGCCCCCCCATTGGGCCCCCCTCCCAAAGGTTCCTTTGTACCCCCTAGTTTGATAGCCCTTAGGGAAGAAGTCCCCATAGACATATACTACCCCTTATTCAAATTGCAAGGCACATTTCTTGTCTTCTCTAATATAAACATATAGCCGCATGTACATAGTGTAAAAACAAATAAAAACCCTACCAGACGTTACACTGCACACACAATTATCCTGAGGTGGAGCAACAAGTAACATAAGTTAGTCATGTTGTTTAATGGAAGACACTTAAATACTATGGTGATGAGGGTGTAATTAAAACCTATTTAGAAGCTAAGGTTCCATATTTACAGAGTAAACTTTCATTTTTCAAATGCAGGGATGGGCAAGTTGACAGTTGATGGATTAAGTGTCATAGGTTCTTCATATCTTGAGCTCTTCCGAAAGTTCTAAGGTACTTTCAGTGGGAAAATCCCATTTCTAAAGGGCTTATATCTTCTTTGTTTAAAAAGAAGACAAGGCAGAACAGAAGGGCTACACACTTGCAATCCGAAACAGGTAATCAGGTTGTCAAGATGAAGATTAGGCCAATGTCCCTCTAAATATGTACAGCCATTGAGAATTACTTATTGGTCTGTTTGCCATATATCAGTCAGTAGTGTTTTATGTTTTTTTAAGTTTTCATCTATGCCAGGTATACTGTCTGTGCACCAAGAGTTCATAATGGAGAGCAGGAAAACTGGGAAATAGTTTTCTGTAGTCAGTCATCAGACTTTATCAGCCAAAATTTGGAGGATTCCTTGTCAAAGCTTCCATAAATTAGTCCAAACACATCCTGACTCTAATGCCATGTTTGTCAAATATTGCTAAACCTTTCAAATGAATGTTGGCAGCCTTTACTTTATCAAATTGATCTTTGCAAATTTAAAATTCTTCAGAAGAACTCTGTTGTAATTTATTTTTGGTGATGAAAGGGTATTCCTAATTTCCATTCTATTATTTTTATTACATGTGAAGCAAAATGTTCTGAACGTCCTCTCCTAAACTCATTCAGAGCTATAGATTAAACATTACTTTAGTATACTGTAATTTAATTGGGATGACTGTCAGGTTTTCATTTTGTGTTTAGTTCCTCAGATGTTAGCAATGATGGTTGATTTAGAAGAAGATGAAGATTGGGCAAATGCAGATGAGCTTGAAGATGATGATTTTGACAGGTATTTGACAAACCAGCTGTCTCAATTAAAAGAAACCCTATAGCATACAGGTGACCTGGGTGTTTGCGAGATGGGGATGCAGTTTGTTTGCATCCTGCACTCCCACACTCTGTCTTCCACTCTGAGCAGCAGCACACACATTTCTACTTTTTACAGGTAGTGGAAGTGAAAATAGAAGCCTTGTGATATAAATTGGCGCCACAACTGGCAGAAAATAATTGAGGTCTAGAATTACGTTACTGGTGTCTGAAGGAAAAGGATCAGAAGCAGTTTATTCTTGGATAGGAGCAATGCTAAAGGGGAGGGTGAGCAGAAGTAGCTGTGTGTGTGTGTCTCATTGAATAACAAGCTTTGGGTGTAAATAAATCTTCCTTTATTATTGAAAGACTCCAGATATAAGCATTTGTATCTTTCAGATTCAAACTTAAACTTTATTTGCTTGCAAGGATCATTCACATTCAGAGATGGAAAAAGTGTATGAGGAAATACGCTTTTTCGAATGAACTATTGGACCTGTTGACTTTTTATCCCAGACTTTGAATTAATCATGAAATTTTTTTTAAACATTAACTTTAGCAATGCAGTTGCTGGTGAGAGTGCATTGGACAGAATGGCATGTGGCCTTGGAGGGAAACTTGTTCTGCCTATGATTAAAGAACATATTATGCAAATGCTCCAGAATCGTAAGTAACTGATGCATTGTTTTAGAGTTTTAGCTTATATAATTTTTGTAAAGGCCTGTTCAGCTATGTAGCGCTTTCTGTTCATTATCCTTTTGGATTATTAATAGGTGCATATAAAACTCTATAGATATTATAGATAGACTTGTAATTTATTCTTTATCCAAAGTGGAATTTCAAAAATGTATCTAAAATGTGATGAATGTGTTCTGCTTTCGGTGGTCAAGCACAGAGGAGCTATTTTATTAAAAGTAGTAAAGTAACTTAAACAGCTTCCCTTTAAAACTTCAGACTTTCTCTGGATTTCGTCATAAATGAGGGAAAATGTCTGCCACATTGAAGAATTTTGGTTTAGATTGGACTTGTGAGTTCTAGAAATACCAACTGCATATGAGCAGTATGAAATTTCCCACTAATTCAGTAAAACATTGAGAATGAGTTTGACTAGATAAATGTGCTACAGATGGTCACAATTGGTAATTGACACTTCTGGCATCCTCTGCAGACAACACCCAGGGTTATGTTGGATACTGACTTCTTTATCTTTTTAGAGACGGTTCCCCCCAGGTTAGAGTTCAGGCATTGTGCTAAGACATTGTGAGGCAGTGTAAACTGCCTCTTCCAGTCCTCTAACTTTACAGAACTCTAGTCTGCAAGAGTCTCAATCCTACTTTTTTCACAAGCATTAGAATCACACTGATTTTTTTAAAAAACACATTAAGGTGCCGCGATCATACATGGATAAGAACAAATCACACACTGAAATACAGTAGTAACCACTATGGTGGACAGGTTGAGTTTTGCCATACTGATCCACCTTATAGTAGTATGGATCCTGGCCAGCCATCTATCTTCTCCTCACCTCCAAGTATCCTAATGTTTGTGCAACAGGATTGCTCATTGAATCATATTTTGCACATTTGGGTTTATTGCACCCTAGAAGGCATGCTGAATTTGATATGGACAGCCAGGCATATGGGTTGAAGAAGGCAAGTCACAAACCACTAGCAGCCTTCTTGTGCTGTTTAATTTCTGAAATGAAAGTTATTCATTGTAGAAAACTACTTGGATACTTTGGAAACTGATTAATCTTTTGATCTTCAATACCTTCAGAACTGGCAGGTACCTAGAGCCTTTATGTAGCCCCTTGGCAGTTGGGGCTGGGTCTTATAAGAGTTGGAAGCACTCATTCTCACCTGACCTGCTAGTCAGTATGCTCTGATCCTTCCTTTGAGCAGGGATGCTGCAATCTGGGTTGAGCGATAGTGAGAGGTGAGGCGCATGAGGTGTGTGCTCTGCTGGGAAGGAGAACCTGTTGCAATATTTATTTGGTGAAGTGTCATTGGTAGTATAATAGGAGGGGAGAGCTTTATTTACAGGCAGGGAATAGAGGAGAGACTGCAAGGTTTTCTGATTAAAACTTCAAACACAATACCTTATTTAATCAACTGTTAAAGATGAACTACAAAGAATTTTTGTTTTTCTTTTTTTAGTGGTAATATTCCAGTCTTTTTCCCCTCAAACCTTCCTTACATAAATTAAAGATTGTAAGTTTTCCCCTCAGAGGGTGGGATGCAAGAATATGAGCCCCAACAGGCTTTAGGTATCATCTCTCCTGGCATCACAAGAATGCATGCATGCAGGCATGCATTCTAATAGCAGTGAGTTGGAAGGAAGAGGCACAATGGGATCTTAATGAATTAGGAAAAAGCAGTGAACTTGAGCAGCAGCCAAAATAGAAGCACTGTAACTGCTGCTTCCCAGCATCCACTGTCAGAACTGGCACTTTCTAGCCTAGCTGTCCGATGCAAATCAGAATATATTTCACTTATAATGAAGCAAGCTGCAACTAGGATGCCAATCTGTGGTGGTATATTGGTTAAGTTTGCAGGAGTTGGAAACTTTTATGTTGTGACTGTTTAGGGCAATCCTGTGAGTTGTGCATTGGTACTACACAATTACTATATTTACATTATCCTTTAGATTTTCTATAGTACAGAAGATCTGCCATCTAGACTACTGGGGTTTATGAAACAATGGAGTAGTGGGAGTGGATAGTCCACTTCACCTCACTATAATATGTCTGACCAGAGCACAGTGGTTTAAAAAAAAAAGCCAGATGTTGACGTAATTAAACATTTTTTACTTGACTAATTTATTTGGGGTGGGAGAGCGGCAGGCATCTCTTTAATCTGGTGCTGTATAATACCGTGGAATATATAATACACTGCTTTACAGCGAGTAGCAAAAACAGACCTTTGTACTATCCCAAACTACCTCACAATTCAGCAGATGTGTGTGAGTAGCATTAGGGACAGTAGTAGAAAGAGTTGAAGTGCCCTTTACAAGTTGGAGGATTGGAGACCTGGTACCACTAATTCAAAATTCTTGACTTTTGGTGTGGGGAGAAATCTTAGTCTACCTTCTTCCCACAGCAAAGCAGGGAAAGAGTAGGCTGTTTGACAGATTTGGCTATATCTTTACTTGTATGTTTTATTTTCAAACGTGTTTGTTGTAGTACAAGGAAGAACATTGTGGGCAAAAGGGATTTGCTAATGCACATTCTCCACTCTAAAGGAAAGCTGTTAAGGAGAGATGGAGGTCAGGTGTCAGGCTAATAGGCTATACATTATAAAAAGAGTGAAAGTTAAATTCCTAAATCCATATTTAACCTTAGGCTTCAATTTTTTTAAATTGTCCAATCCTTTGAAAAACATATTAGGAGGATTGAATAGGGTACATGACATTAGAAATTTGTGAGAGAGAGGTGGGGATTCTTTGTTCATCTTTAAATTGGAATGTTCAGTTCTCTTACCTAGATTTTTTTCTTTTTTTCAAACACTGAAGAAGAGGGGCAAGCACAAGGGTATGGAAATCACTGGTAGCAAAATGGAAGATCTCTTTTCCTGAAACTTTTCTAGTTGACTTATTTAAGTAGGCTATTTCAAGACATTAGCACTAGGGATGAGGCATCAATAGCTTAGAATTTCTGTGTTCAGTTTTGGGCAGAAGGGTTTGTCCCCCATTTCCTTAAACTATCCTGAAGAAAAGGATGTCTGGATACATGCAGGGGTGGAGAGAGCATTTCTGACATACATAGATTAAGTATCCAGACTTGTTCTTTTACGATTTTAAAATGAGACCTTATGTATTCCTGTCTTTTCTTATTATTTTCCGAAATGGATACCTTATTTTCCATGTAACGTCTTCTTACACAGCTGATTGGAAATACAGGCATGCTGGTTTAATGGCCCTGTCAGCTATTGGAGAAGGTTGTCATCAACAGATGGAGGGAATTCTAAATGAGATAGTTAACTTCGTTTTACTTTTCCTCCAGGATCCTGTAAGTTTAATGCAGTTGATTGATCAAAATTTGTTATTTAACTTCTGTTTTTATAAACACTTACTATTTGAGGGGAATGTTATTTCAGCATCCAAGAGTGAGATATGCAGCCTGTAATGCAGTTGGACAAATGGCTACAGACTTTGCCCCTGGTTTCCAAAAGAAATTCCACGAGAAGGCAAGTAATAGACAATCCAAGATTAAATTTTGTTCCATTCAGAAACTTGTTTTGAACATAAACTATTCTGTTGTAGGTAATTGCAGCTCTTCTGCAAACTATGGAAGATCAAGGCAACCAGCGTGTTCAGGCTCATGCAGCTGCTGCACTCATTAACTTTACTGAAGATTGTCCGAAATCACTGCTTATTCCATACCTGGATAATCTAGTGAAGCATCTTCATTCCACCATGGTGATTAAATTGCAGGAGGTACAATATGCTTAATGATTTTGGTGGTTTTTTTTATTGCTTTGCTAAAGTCTTCTGTCAAGTTTGCAAACCCCATTTATTATCCTACAGTAATTATTTGAGTCTTGTAAAACAGCTGATATTAAATTCACATTCAGTATCAAAAACTGAATGTTGTAAATAGTGATATTTAGACTATAACAATATTTTATCAAAATTATAATCTGTACAAAAGCCACATTTGGAGATGGGATGCAATTTTCAAATAAAATTTAAGTGGTTGTAAGTTTTAGAGACAAACCATCTTTCTTTTTTTAATCCCAAAGTTAATACAGAAAGGCACTAAGCTGGTTTTGGAACAAGTTGTGACTTCCATTGCATCAGTTGCAGATACAGCAGAGGAAAAATTTGTTCCCTACTATGACTTATTTATGCCATCTCTTAAACACATTGTTGAGAATGCTGTACAGAAGGAACTTAGACTTTTAAGAGGAAAAACTATTGAATGCATCAGCCTAATTGGCCTTGCTGTTGGTAAGGAAAAGGTAAGTCTTTGAGATACATACTGAGATACATATTGTTAACTGTCGAGTCAAAGAGAATCTATTTTTTTTAATAGATTCCACATAATAGTATGTTGCATTTCCTTCACTGATTGCTGAACCTTCAGGTTTGTTGCTGTCTGTCATACTTCCAAGTTCCTTTAACTGGGAAGGTAAATAAATATTTCAGCTGGCTTCGTTTGAATGGTTTTAGTTTTGTGCCTCATGTTGGTCTTTTATTCTGTATTTCCAAGATTACTACCTTGCAATTTAGTCTTTGCTAGATGTATGTATGTGTGTGTATACATACTACATGTACATCTAAAAAAAAGTTTAGTATTTGTTACATGATGGCAATATGATTCAAATTGATATAGTACCTTTCATTTCAACACTGGAAAATATCTACCAAGAACATTTTAAATTCTCAAAATAAGTCAAATCATTAATTGTTAAAATTAATGAAAATACTATAAGGATAGCATGGCATGGAGTATTGCCACCTTCACTTCTGTGCTTTGTGGCTGAGCTGAGCACCTGGAAAGCGTGGCTGCAGAGCCTGCCTACAAAGATGGGAAGCCCTTCCCAGTGCAGGGGCCCCCTCAGCCAGGGACTGTTCTTCCCCCTCACCCCACCCCCCCCTTCACCTCCAGCATCCAGACCCCTCCAACACTGGGCTGGTACATGTGCCCACCCGGTAACGACTGGGTTGCATGTGCGGGGCAGACCAGCCCCACCCAGGGACTGTCCTTCTGTGCACCAGCACCCCACCTAGGGACTGCCTCCCAGCACTCACCCTGCCCTATCCATGGACTGTGCCCCAATATTTAGGCCCCCCCCAACCTAGTCTGTTCCCCATGTACTAATTGACTCTCCTCCCCGTGCCTGCTGGTCTCCTACCTCAGCTGTGCAGCCCGCCCTGCCCACCTGCTGCTGCAGTCCTAGTGTTGGGGAGCCTGCTCCAGTTGGAGTCACTGGACCCACAATCCTGTAGGGTGGGGGGGCGCTGATCCTGATCCTGCTGCGGGGCGGAACCTGACACCACTGGACTTGATCCTGCTGGCAGGACTGATGCTGGGTCCGATCCTGTGACACCCCATTTTTGCACACCTCTTCCACCCCTGCTGGCTCTGCACCTGGGGCAGTACCTCTCCTGCCCCACCCTTGAGGATGTCACGTGAGCCACAGCTGTGTGCTGATTGGGCCACAGGTTGAGAACCACTGCCTTAAAGCTTGACCATAGCTAAGGTTCACATCTTCAGTGGAAGATTACTCTCAGGAGTATCTTACGCTGCTTTAGGAATTTTTGCTTTTAAGTTAAATTCCTCTAAAAACAATGACTAACTTATGTGCCTCAACTTGAAATAAGCGTTGTTTGATATGAAATTTCACATGTAGGTGTATTTTATTTCTAGTTTATGCAGGATGCATCAGATGTGATGCAGCTGTTGCTGAAGACGCAGACAGACTTCAGTGATCTGGAAGATGATGACCCCCAGGTATGTCAGATGCTCACTTGTAACAAATATCTGTTGACGCCTAATATTTAGTGTCTTTATCCTCTTGCTTTTTTATAGAAAATTTCTGAAGTGTCCCATGCAACATAGAAGTGTGTACCTGCTTCTTAAAAAAATTAGCTGTTCAGATCTCTTTGCCAGAGAGAACCATTCTCCTAAGTCTAGTACAATGCATGGGATCTGCATAGTGTAGAGGTGGTTGAAAAGTGAAATTCCTAACAATGAAAGGATTTGAGGATCGAGGAACTTAAGAAACTGGACTTGCAATGCAGATTCTTCCATGCAGGAAATGGAGGGAAATGGTACATGGAATGCCAGGATCAGACTTCAGCATATGAGTCTCTGTAATGGATAGTCTCTTTAGCACTGGATCCATTCACTATATTCTTATAGTAAATAGTTACTATGTTATAGTGGTTTTACTGTGAAAATGACTACAAATTTAATTAAGATTTGTATTCAACTTCTATATAAAATTGCTCAACCTATGTCATTTGGTTTTTTTTCTAACTGAAATTCTAATGGAAAATTCTACTTGAGATCTGAAAACCTAAGTGGTCATTTTTCATATCACTTCTACACCAATAATTGCAGTTTGACCATAGCAGACTAACTTGTTGATGCACACGGTAGAATAAAATTTAGCTTTATTGTGCTGCATTTTCTCAACAGCACCATTATTACTAAAAACTTGTCAGGAAGAAAATATCTTCTCCCTCTATCTGAGGATATTTGTAATAAACAACACTTTCATATTTACTGACCTTCCAGGCCAAGATACATTGCATCGGTGCCTCTACCCAAAACTACTAGAGGCAGTTCAGAATTCTCCCTGAGGCTCTGGTCTTAACTTCCTTCCACCCTTGTACCAGATTCTCTGCCTATGGCAGTGCAAGCAGCGTTCAGCGCTAGCTTATCTATTGTAGCCCTAGCTTTAAAGGATGATTTTGAAACAGCAGCTAGCAAAACCTTTTTCCCACCCTATCCTTTTGACCATCCTCTGACCTCCTTCATCCATTTATTGCCCCTCTCCCTATGGCTGAGCTTCCCAATCGAAGCAAGCAGAGGGGCTCCATTTGTGAAGAGACTCTTGGGAGATACAAGGGGAGCTCTGTCACAGCTGCTTTTAGTCTGTGGACCCTTACGCTACTGGGTAAGTTTGTTGGGTCCCTTGCTTCCCTGCCCTGCTGTTTAAGACTTTTCTGGATACACTTCTGTTTGGCAGTGTCAGATCTCGTTGCACATTGGGACAGATAAATCCAAACTAAAACTTTACTCTTTTTAAAAAATAGTTTGAATGAGCAAAACTGGTATACCCACACTAGATAAACAGTTGAAGAGGGCAAAAGGGTCCAAAACAGACTCTGGCAGGTCAAGTTTTTTGGTTTGACCTTATCAGCTGTTTTATAGAGGTCTCTTGGTAGTCATTAAAGAGATTCTCTTCTTGCTTGAGTTTGTACTACTAAAAAGAGCCTGCAAGGTAACTCTGATGGCCTAGTTTCAAAGCTGCTAGTTCCAAAGCTGCTAGTTCCAGCAGCAAAGCCTCAATTACTCTGAGGGTCTCAGAGCTCAATTTTATGTCCTGTAATTTCCACCTCACTGCTCCTCTTCGCACAGATTGGACTGGTGAAAAGCTTATGTAGAATCATAGGACTGTAAACTCTGCCCACCAGAAATCCTGCCTCGAGCAGTAGGAAAATACAGTAGTTCAAGCCCTCTTGCATCTGTATTTTAAAAATTAATTCAGTTTCTGGGGAAATTGAGCTCTTTCCACTGCTGCTTTTTCTCTTGGTTGATGCAACTGAACCTCTGGAGAATTCATCTACATGGATTGCTCACTAAGCAATCCTGGACTAAGGTTACTTTTGCCCATTTAAAACTTGCAGCAGAGGGAAAATTGTCACTTCAACTCTCTGACCTTCACTACTTGGGATAGGGGCCCAGTCTCTTGAGGCCTCCTTACTTATCCATAACTAAGACTCACTAGACACACAGTCACTTATGAGGTGATAGAGGCTGTGACTACATGCAGAAGCTTGCCTTGCTGAGAAGAATAATTTCAGGGTGGATTAGAGCAGAGCAATATTGGTATTACAGGGACAAGAGGAAGTTAAAGTCAGGAGACGGCAGGGGATTTGCACAGATATTCTAGCAAAGACAAAGGTTCAGCTCTTCAAAATATTCCCTAAAAGAAGGCCATGCCAGTTGAAGAGAAGGGTTCCATCATAGCTTTTGTATGCCCCTGTGCCCCCATACAAACTGTCTTCAGCTGTCAGTGAGGGTTAAAAGATTGTTTTGACTTTCCAGCAGTATATTGAAGGTAAGCTGTTTTCGGGGGGGGTTTTAGCTCATAGACATTGAGTTAATAAGATGTTATATTTAAACCCCATCTATTTGAGATTCCCTCTTGTTCTTTCTTCCTATGTCATAAAAAAAAAACTACTGTTCAGTGCAAAACTTGATTAATTTCCTTGAGTCATTCTGTACCTGTTTTTTATGGTCTGCTACACTGTATTACCTAGTGACATGTTCTGTATTTTGAGATTTTTTTTCTGGATCTTCTCTCCGTAAGTGTATCTGAAAATTAGTTCCCTCACAACACACATACAGTAAATCACTACTCGTGTATCTTTTTTGGAATTGAAGCTTCAGTAAATGTTAACTTTGCAAATTACATAATTTTCTTTGAAAGAAACTTACTATTGGAGGGCCCTGAGGGCCAAAGTGGTTCCACTGCATGGGCACTGTCCTGTACTAGAGCCAGCAGGTTGGGAACTTGAAGATAAAGGATTTCCTAGTCAATGTTTTGCTGAGGTTACAGGTTCATGTGTGGTGATGTATAACAGCTATGTCTTTACAGAACCACTTACAGGTAAAATTGATTTTTCTTTGCTTTGAGCTGCATTTTGTGCAGTTTGGCAATATATAAATAAAACATAGCAATTGTGTGTGGGCAAGACAAGGTTTAAAACACAAAATAGCTGTGTCCTTGAGACAGTCATTGGCCTCTGAGACAACAGTGTTCATCTTGGGAAGACCTCCCTGGAATCCAACATGAAAAGAGCAACCATACAGCATTTTTGCAGCATCCTCCACAGATGCACAGTGGGCTGTCTTAGATTATGCTTGGGGCATCCTTCTTGGCACAGTGAACTATGCAACATCTGAACCTAGTAAGCTTGGCTCCAGAGGTGGTATGGAAGCCCAAAGTCAATTAGCTGTTCATACAGCATGGTGATGTGGGAGTTCCTGGTAGTGACAGTTTCTTCCTTTCTGTCAGATTCAGTGAGCTGATCTCAATCGAGAGTGTGCAGCACTGTCCAGATAGGATTTCTATTGCACAGTTGGTAGAAGAGTGCATCCCAAATATTCCTGAACAGTGTCAAGTGTGGCATTTGCTGTACCTTGGTGATCAGTCTGTTGGTTGCATTCTGATGCTGGTTGTCAGGTGGAGAAATATTGGCTAGGACTGGTAACATACACAATTTTTGTTGGCTCCAATGTGCCTGTAACAATTCTCATGTCTGTTAATTTAGTGTGTGCAGAATTTAACCAAACTGGGGCGCAGTATTCTCCAGTTGAATAGCCGAGAGTGAGCCCTAAGTTATGCAGCGTTCGCATACTAGATCTCCAGGTTGATCCTACCAGTTTACGTTTCTGCTTTTGATAATTTGAGCTACGTGGGTGGGGGCTGGGGGTGTGTGTGTGAGTGAGAGAGATGTTGGGTGACCTCTAGATACACTGGCTTTGGATCACGTGCTGACCACTGACCGTTCAAAAAGACGTTTAAGCTCAGGTTGGCTCTGAGCATGCCGTAAATGGAAGCATATTGACATGGTCTTTGATGTACTTGGTTTTCATCTCCATGATCAAGATCAATGCCCATAAACTACCTGGAGATGGTATTTGGTAGGCTCATTGGTGGGTATATTAAATAAAGTTGGTGCCAGCACCAAGCCTCCTGGGAGTCCATTCTTCTGTAATCTCCAGGTGCTGGTTTTGTGGCCCAGAGCCACCTAAAAATGTCTACCTCAGACCATCGGCTCAGTTGCAATGACAATCCATCTAGGAAGAACCCTTGACATTTTGTACAGCAAACCAGTGTCCCAGATGGTGTCATAGGCTGCTGTAAGGTAAAAAAGGACAGCTCCACTTTTCTTCTCTTGAAATCCATTCTCACTGTACATAGTGAGTGCTAGCATTTGGTCCACCTGTGCTTCCTTTTGGTTAGAGTCATTCAAAAGTTGTTCTGTCATAGGCATAATTGTCTAAAGCATCATCCACTCGAGGAGTTTATAGCTACAGCTTGAGTGATATTGGATGGTAGCTGGCTGCTGAAGAGTGGGCTTTACCTGGCTTTGGTAAAGTTGTCACCTTAGCTTTTTGTCGTTCTTGGGTATCATTCTCCTATATGTCATGGGACATGAGGATGGACAGTCAGTGTTGGCTTTTCTTTCTAAGATGTTGTAGTTCTGGTGATATATTTTCAAAAGCAGCAGGCTGTCCATGTGTTCATTTATTTTAGTGCCTTTCTTATTTCTTTCCTAGAGAATGGCTGGAAGCTTTTTTGTCTTGGTCCATCTGAGGCGATTCCTTTTAGTGGTGCCACTCTTTTTGATTGACCTCTCAAATTTTATCTTTGTCTGCTTTAGTGATGTTGGTCAGTTAACTGTTTGACAAAGAACATGCAGACCTACTTAAACATACTATATAGGCTTTTTGGCAGCCATGTGGGATGGTCTTGGAGGCAGCCTAAAAGATGGCATTGGTAAACCTTGAGTATGCTTGATCTAATTGAGATGTTATGTGATCGACTGTATATTGGTCAATGAGCTTAGTGTAATTATTCCAGTCTGCCTTTCTGTAGTTCCAACATAGCCTTGGTTTAGTAATCAGTATGGGTATGGTAACCCCTATTTGGATGAAGATGGGGCAATGCAGCTGTGGGGGGAATTTCTAAAGACCCTGAAGGTGGGCAGTAGAGGGCAGTCTGTAACTGAGGTCGGGGGAGCAGCCCTCATTCCAGCAGGTAGAGTGAAAATTTGGCTGGTTGGTTAGGGTCATGAAAATGTAGTTAATTGAGAGAGATCCAGTTTGTAGTCTGTTCATCTTGGATCAGATTCTGTATTGCTTCAGATTGTGTGGTTGCTATTAGTCTCTGGCATAGATAGTGGGATGCTAGAGTGATGATACAGTAGGCCATAATTATTAGGGGGCCACCCAGCCACTTTAAAGTTGTTGAGCCTTATGATGTCATAGTAGTTAGATGTAGATGGTAGACTCCACACTGGTAAGTTGGGTCTTACATACATGGCTCAACCATATTTTCATGAAGGCTGTAATTTGAGATTGAAACCAGATATTATAGGTAACTGGCAGTGAATGAATTAACATGGGTTTCCTAAAAGCAGATCGCATCAATGTTGTGGCAGGAGGCAATGTTTTCAAAACCAGAGTGCTTTGTGACTCTTACGCCATCGACGTTCAAGTGTAGCACCTTGAGGGAAGGGTAAAACTTTATAGCATTTCCTTGTCTTTGTCTATGTCCTCGGTAATTGTGATCCAGTAGTCTGACAATGATAGACTTTTAACCACTTTTTTTATATACTGCAGTGTAATAGAAATGCATTTCCTCTTGTTTTGTTTTAATACACGTTAAAAAGGGTAATAATGAGTGTGCTTATGTGAGTTTTTTAAAACTGCTCTCACAGATATCGTACATGATCTCTGCATGGGCTAGAATGTGCAAAATCCTTGGAAAAGAATTTCAGCAGTACCTTCCTGTTGTCATGGGGCCTTTAATGAAGACTGCATCAATTAAACCTGAAGTAGCTCTACTAGACAGTAGGTTATAACTATTACTTTATTTTGAAAAATCTTTGAACTACAAATGCTGCCAGATCTTTTATAACCATCTTTTTTCTTTCTACAACAGCCCAAGATATGGAGAATATGAGTGATGATGATGGTTGGGAATTTGTAAACCTAGGAGACCAGCAAAGTTTTGGAATTAAAACTGCAGGCCTTGAAGAAAAAGCAACTGCATGCCAGATGCTGGTAGGTAATGGGAAATCTTGGTCAGCTACTTCTTGCTAGGTTTTCTATGGAATTAAATTAATAGTTAAAAGTCAATAGTTATTAAATCTGAATCCCATATATATAAGTATTTTATTCTTGCAGTACTAAGGTGTGGTTGGGCAAACTTTTTTGTGGGCAAATGATAACTCATTCATCCTCAACTTACTGCTTGCATTCAAATTTTAATAGTTCTCATTTTTAGTTTCATATTGCTGCAGTTTAGGTTTCAAACTCTGCAGATGACTTAAAAATACTGAAACCTTTTTCTATTGGTCCTAAGTTCTGTTAACTTACATAAAATTAAGCCTTGGGACAAATGTAACGAGTGTCCTTTCAGATGTCAGCAAAAGGAGCCCTAGAAAAAGAATTTTCAGTTGTACATATCATGAAGTATACACATTTAATCTAAAATATTCAGCCATTAGTGAAAAAATATACTCTGCCATCTAGCTCTTTCCAAATATCATGGTTAAGTGGTAAGTAAATGCATTCTAACTTGGCTTTTCCATTAACTCTGACCTTACTCTGGTTGCCTACTATCCTCCTTGAACATTTCATAGTTTAAAAATTTTAGTAGTAATGCTTTTACCCTAGTGCTGATAACTGTTAAAATTACCTTTTTTGTGTTTCAGGTTTGCTATGCTAAGGAATTAAAAGAAGGATTTGTGGAGTACACAGAGCAAGTTGTAAAACTGATGGTTCCTTTGCTGAAATTCTATTTCCATGATGATATCCTTTTAATATAAAAACAATAGAAATTAACTAGCAGTTTTACTTCTGAAAAACTCAAAACTTCATCTATGCTAGTCATCTTTCCATAAATATGGAAAAAGTAAGTTCAACAGTGTTATATTCTAGTGTCAGGAAGGTGTCTGTCTACAGCAGGGGTGGGCAAACTTTTTTTCCTGAGGGCCACATCGGGTTTCCAAAATTGTTTGGAGGGCCAGTTAGGGGAGGCTGTCTCCCCCCAGACAGCCAGGCGTGGCCCGGCCCATGCCTCCTAACCAACCCAGCCCCATCTAACCCCCACCCCCCCACCACCACCGTGCTACCTGGAGCACCAGTGGCTGGCAGCGCTACAGCCGCACTGCCTAGAGCACCAGGTCAGGCCGTGGCTCTGCAACTGCGCTGCCTGGCCGTCCAGAGTGTTGCGCTGGCAGTGCTGTGTGCTGAGGCTGCGGGGGAGGGAGGACAGTAGGGCAGGGGCCGGGGCCAGCCTCCCAGGCCAGTAGCTCAGGGGCTGGGCAGGACAGTCCCGTGGGCTGGAGTTTGCCCACCTCTGGTCTATAGCAAACCTCATTTTTCAGTATTTTATAAATTGGGAGTTTAAATTTCTCCAACCTGATCCATTGCAAACAAGCTGTCAGTCCAGCAATAAATACTACTTTGACCAATTATTTAAATTTTGTCCATTGGCTTGGGCGTCTAGTTTCAGTATGTATGCAAATTAGTTTGAGTCTTAACTTCTTAATCTTACAGTATGCACTCGCCTCTGCATCTAGTTCATCCAACTAAAAAGCAGCACTGACTGTCCCTAAATGTGCCTGCCTCCAGCTCTTATCTGATGAAAAGCCTCCATAACGTAACTCAGAGCGTGAGGAAGAAGTAAACAGGGTGGGGAAATGTCCAAAACAACGTTGAAGTATTATTTTGTTATCTGTTTACTATTCTTGCCACAATGGGCAAGGACAGTTTTTACAACCCCAATATTTAGCCTATGTTTTTGTGCTCCCAGATCATAACTTTATTCAGATTGCACCATCAGTTCCTTTGGCAAATACGGCTTTTTGGTTTTTTTAAAGAAGAATTAAATAAGTAAATGTAAAAGTTGGTTGCAGCATGAATCAAGAAGCCAAGGAAATGCATAGATAGCTTTTCAACCTTAGTTATACATTATAAATCTTTAAAACTTTTATATAGCAAGCATAACTTTTACATCAAGTCTCTTTGATTAAATGTCTGGGTAGTTATGAAAATGAGTATATTTCAGCTTGGGGTGACTGGTCATAGTTTAAGGTGGGAATTTAGTACTTTTTTGGTAGTATGTTTCCTGATGCTCACGTCAGAAAAGTACTTCAGTTTGATCTCAGTTATCCACTATTTCCTTAATAATCAAACGTGTTCGTGTGGCAGCAGCAGAATCTATGCCTCTTCTCCTTGACTGTGCTAGAGTTCGTGGGCCAGAGTATCTCACACAGATGTGGCATTTCATGTGTGATGCGCTTATCAAAGCTATAGGGACAGAACCCGATTCAGATGTACTTTCAGAAATAATGCATTCATTTGCAAAGGTGACCTTTTTTCTTCATAGAAATATTTATGCCACTATCATTATTATTGAAAACTTGTATATGTATTTTTAGTGTCAAGAAATTTAGTGCTTGCCATAAGTTTAAATTACTAGTACAGGAGATTTTTTCCGACAGTTACCTATCATTTGACTGTGGTTTTGTTAGCTTAGTTTAATGGGACTAATTTTCATAGCTAACTATTGAAAATGTCCATTGAATCTTATAAATATAGTTTTTCTGGATTAGGGAACAATTTTTCACTGGCATAGATAACATTTGTTTAAAACATTAATACTAAATATCAAACAAAAGTCTAGAAAAAACACTAAATTTTACTACATTTATGGATCTAACCTGTAAAATGTTAGTTCCTTAATTTTATAAGCCTAGAATTAATATGAAAGTTCTTCTTTTTTTAAAAAAAATTTGCTATTTTGTCAGTGGTAATCTGAAGTATAGCTCTAGTCAATGTTTTCAACATGTTAAAATTTCACTGTCACTATTTGAGTAGTGTTTAATGTTAAACTTCTGTTTTGAATATAATGTATTTCACTAGTGCATTGAGGTAATGGGAGATGGATGCCTTAACAATGAACATTTTGAAGAACTTGGAGGAATATTGAAAGGAAAATTAGAAGAGCACTTTAAAAATCAAGAGTTAAGACAAGGTAAGTTAGTACCATCTTCTATGTATTAGAATAAGTTTTGTGATTTACACTAAAGATAGCTCTCTAAAGCAGAGATTCTAAACATCTCGTATTGACTGCTTGTTCAGTTATCTCCTGAGTTACCTCACCTTGAGATTCAGCAGCGGTAAAATGAAACTAGATACATTCAGATTAGAAATTAGGTGCAAACTGTAACTAGTAATTGACCTTTGAAATAGCTTACCAAAGGATGTATTCTCCATCATTTGAAATCTTTTCCAAAAAATGTTGTAGCTCAGTCAGAAGTTGATGCAGAAATCACTAGGTGAAATTCTAAGACAGTCAGACTAGGTGATCAGAATTGTCCCTTCTGACCTTAAATCAGCGACAACCTCCCAATCCTACAGCAATGACTGTTTGTTTTTGGTATCCCTTTTCCCTGCTTTTCTGATTTTTGCTTTTCCCAGACCAAGGTTGTCCTTCTCCCATGCTCCCTTACATACTCACTCCTAACTTGTTCAGTGCATTTTTCCTTACTTGCCCTATATCTCCTTTAGGCACTCTGACAGAAGGTCCTGAGTGCTTCACCTGCAACTGTTTCTGGAATCCTCTTTTATCCATTACTGCATTTTGTCAACTGTTCCTGTGCTTTTTGCAGGAGTGGGTCCTAGAGAAAACATCTAACCTTATAGTTTGCACTTATTCCTTTTAATTTAGTGAAAAGACAAGATGAAGACTATGATGAACAAGTTGAAGAGTCATTACAAGATGAAGTAAGTTATTTCCTTTTTTGAGTTTTAAAAAATAAATAAAAATTTAGACACTTTCAAATTCCACAGAGCAGCAGCTGTGTGGAGACAGACTTTACACCACAGTGACATGCTGCTGAATTGAAACAAACAAAACCAAATCCTTTGAGACTTGCCCATATGGATCCCCAGTATTGGAGAAGTGCATCTTTGGCATGTTTCCTCAGAAGTTTCTAGCAAGCATTGTCTATTGGTGCTACACAGTGTGCTGGAACTTGAAGATATATCCTAACTGCTGATGGAACAGGTTTAGAGCAGAGCTTTTCCTTACTTATTTCCTCTTTTGAAGAGCTTTCTCTTTCTAAATAGGATTGCTTTTTAAAACTACTTTTTCAATTATTGTACCATTCCAAGTATTGTCCAAGGTTCAGCCCAGTTGCCCTGCTTTTTTATCTTTGTGCCTTTTGGGTCTGTGTGGTGTTGCTAATCCAAGCAACAGCATGACTCAAGGTCAGGGAGGCTGCAAGCCATTTGCCTCCTTCAGTGTCGTCCTATGTGTTGCTGATGACTGTTAGCTGTTATCAGTCACTGGGTGGAGACTGTAGAACCTTAAAGTACTGGGAAGGAAACTTTTATTTCTGATGGAGGACACTGCATCTGAGGAAGTGAGCTGTAGCTCACGAAAGCTTATGCTCTAATAAATTGGTTAGTCTCTAAGGTGCCACAAGTACTCCTTTTCTTTTTGCGAATACAGACTAACACGGCTGTTACTCTGAATCCTAGGGTTTAGTCAACCAAGCCTTGTATCTAACACCCAGAACAGTTGACATTTAAAGGGCCTTTGAGTTAGACCTACTCACTGAAAATGGCTGCTTAAGGCCTGACAGAGAGGCAGTGCTGTAATTCCCAAAACTCTCCATGCTCAAAAGAGAGCATAAATGTTGGTACTAAAGTCTCTCCAGTACCAAGTCCTGGTAGGCCGGGCTAAGAGTCCTGAGTTTGTTCATTTCTCAGTACCAAGACATTTGGTCTCTAGCGGGACAAAGAAGCAGAAAAAGTATATTGGTACGTATTGGAACCACAAGTTATGTATTCCAATCTACCAGATCACTTCGCTATCAGAGTAAGATTTTTCCACCTGCATTTGAAGTATTTCAATCTAACAGTTTGGCTTCTGGGTTATTTGGGCACAAGATTGGGAACTCTGGAGGAATCCAAAGATTATATTGGAAAGCAGGAAACATTCTACATGGAAAACTTATTTGATGAATGAAGTTGTGGAAAGATTCTACTTTCTTAGAAAAGAATGGACTAGAGATGGTCCTGCATACTTTCTAATTTTTGAGTATTTAATAGTCAAAACTTTCATTGAGTTCACTGTTTGTCTAGCTGCCAGTTCAGCTTTTCACCTTTTCAAAGCATGGATCATGAATCTTAATTCATCTTGTGATTACAAAGCTTGTTCTGTGTTCTCCCACCAGTGTATGAACATAGTCTTTGTTCTGTTTGTACAGTGCCTAGCACAGTAAGATCCTAGTGCATGATTGGGGCTCAGAGGTGTTACCACAGGACCAATAAATTAATCGTACTAATGCTCATAGATCCACTGTGTTGAGCCTAGGGGCACATCACAGTTTTAAAAAATGTTTCCAAAATGCACCTGTACAATGTCTACATCAAGAAATGCACAATTCCCACTTGACGCTCCACACACATTTATGTAAGCCTTAATTCCTCAATTTGTCCTCCTAGATCTGTGCCCAGTTTGAAAGCAGTCCTGCAGTGACTTCAGCAGCTAACTTCTCACTAACACACACACACCACCTGGAAGGTCACAACTGCTTGTTAATTTCCAGAACTGAGGAGCCATATGGGCAGTTGTTGAAGGCGAAAAAGTGGTGACTTACCCTAGTAACAGATTTTTGGAGATTGTCCATATGGATCCACATACCTCAGCCCATTCCAACTAGTCTCTCTTTTTCGAGTTATTCGGTTAATTGGAGGAATTGAGTGGTTGGGGTCCATGCCCTCTCTTAAATTCTCACAAATAAACAATGGGATGCAAGTGGTCTCATTAGACAGTACTTGCTAGAAGTTTCCAAAATCATGTGCCAGGGATGCACTTCCCCCAAGAATATGGATCGACATACATGGTTATTTTGAGAAAAATCAGGTACTGTACATAATCATTCTGTGATGTATGAAGTCTGTAAGGAAATATTTTAACATTCAGCATTGCTATATTTTCATAGCTACTAAAATTCATTGGAAAGAAAATGAGTTACATTAACTAAGAGTTACTGCTATACGCCTTGTCATTTCAAAATATATAGAACACTTCTCTTTTTACCAAGAAAAATAACCTGACATATAAAATTGTTCCCGTGAACTTGTCATGAGAGAAATTTTGAAGAGGAATGACTTAAATAGAGTAATCTTACTAAGCGCATTAACTTCTTCTTTGAGTAGTGTCCCTGTGGGTACTCCACTTCAGGATTTGTGCTTGCCCATACACTTTTGGTCCCTGGGTCCACACCTGCATCATAGATGTCTTTGGGCTCTGGTGTATGGGTGGGACAGATTTGCTGCTGCTCCAGTTGCTTCTCAGCTGCCTGTGGCTTGAGACAGAGTAGTGCACTGTTAGCTGTAGCTAGCTAGTGACTTGCTGCTCTGATTGTTCGTTCATTTTGTCATTCTTTTATATATATATTTTTTTAATTTCTGTTTATTTAATAAAGCTTTGTGCTTTTGTGGGATTCCACCTTTCCTTCTTTTATTTGCCTAATCTGGCACAATTTTATTCTCTCAGGCCTCAATCCATGGTGACAAGTAATGGGTTATGCCAGCGGTTCTCGAACTTCATTGCACCATGACCTTCTGACAACAAAAATTACTACATGACTCCAGGAGTGGGGTCTGGAGCCCGAGCCCCGCTGCCCTGGGCTGGGGGGGCAGAAACTAAAGGGCTCCTACGCTGGGCAGGGGACATGTAACTTTGTCACCTGCCCAGGGCTGAAGCTCTTGGGTTTTGGCCTTGGCCTGGGCCTCAGCAAGTCTAACCAGCCCTGGTGACCTCAGTAAAATGGGTTCCTGACCCACTTTGGGGTCCTGACCCACAGTTTTAGAACCCCTGGGTTATGCCCAAGATCCCAGGCTTCAAACTCTGCCAGGCCTGCCATAGGCCTTTTCCTTGCAGTGACAGACATTCAATATGTCTCCGCTGCCTGGGAGAGACTCATGTCCCCGCCTAATGTACGATCTACTCAGGAGTTAAAGGCAGATCCAAAAAGTTGGAGATCAGACTAAAACTCCTGTTGATGGAGCATTCTCTTAGACTCTGGGATTCAAATCACCACCCTTTACATTGGATTTGGTTGGTCAGAGAGGCCTGGTGCATCACAGTTGCTATGGTAAGCAAACCCTGGGGTCGTTCAGAACCATCCAGACTTCAAAAGAAAAAAGAGCCTATTTTACACTGTGGGTAAAGAGTAAGGAAAAGTCTTGATCTGAGTCTGTCTTCATGTCCTGGCACGGGGATTGGTGTGGCTCTTACCCACTCTGGTCACGAGACTGCAGCATCAGCTGAATAGACCACACTGCATACTGGGAAGCCACCAGTAAACAATCTAGAGTGGGTCAGCACTGGACTCTGTACCTTCAAAGCAAATGGATTTTAAAGCGGAGCTGAAACTGTTGTTGATAGTCTTATGTACCTAGATGAGATGGGAACATGGATTGCACTTCAGTACCCTCTCCTGTACCACACTGTATATTGAGTCCCAAGGGTCCTTATCTAGATTCTCTGGTGCCATCCTGGCTCCTTTTCCATGAGGACCTTCAGATCCTGGAAGAACTCCTATCGCTTTTACTGAGGGATACTGAAAGAGTCCTCGCTGGTACCAACTTATCTTCTGGAGTCAACTTACCTTCCAGTCCTGCCGTCTACCGTAACTCATCCTCTGGTACCAACATGGTCACTGGCCCCACACAAACAATTTGAGAGTACTGAGAGGGACCTGCAGCCAGTACCTATATCCTCCAATACAGTCTTGCTGCCCAGTTGAGTCTCTGCCTCCAGATGCAGTAACAAGACCCTTTCCAGTCCCCAGTACTGACTTGACAAACCGCTGGTACCAGTTCCACTTGCCCCTCCGATGGTCATTGCGGCGGGCACTTCATCTGATTCAGAGGTATCCAAGGCTCCTCCACCATCCTGTTCTAGCCTCCCTCCCTTAAGGTGCACCCCAAGGAAGAAATTACACCCAGCAACTTTGGGGTCCTGCCCTTTTTCCGTATGCCCCATGAGAGTTGGCTTATTGGAACTCAAGAGCCCCTTATGGTGGTCTGCTCTAGAGGGTCCCTTGTAAGAGGGCATGCCAAGAGCAACAACTGAGATCCTTAGGTCCTGCTCCATAGGAGGAACTTAGAGGAGCAAGAGCCAGCTGGAGAAGCAGAAGTACCACCTTCCCACAAATCCTCTTCCTCACTAGATGAGGCTGTTATGCCTCCCTCACCATTTTACGCTGATAGTTTCAAGGATTTTCAAGACCTTGTAAAACAAATAGCAGAGAACTTACACATTCTGTTTGAGAAGATACAGGAATATTCTACATATATCTCAGAGCGAAATCACTTTGCCCTTCAGTAATGCTCTGTTGGCCCCGCCTGTATGAGGTGACATGGTAGTTAGAATTTGCCACTCATGTATAAATGAGCTGACGCATACTATATACTGCCCAGAGGCTTGGAGAATTCGTTTTTTCGCATCCTACACCTAACTCCCTGGTGGTTGAGGCCATTAACTAACAAAATAGGCCACATTGGTCCTGTTCAACACTATCTAAGGAGCTTGAAATGGCTGGACATTCTGGATCGTAAAAGCTACTCCTTGGCCTCTTAGCAATTCAGAATAGCCAATTACCAAGCCCTGATGGCAAAATATGATTTTACAAGTTATTCAAAGAGTGCATCTTTTATTGAACACCTGCTACAGGGTGAACAATTTCAAGCCCTCCTAATGGAAGATCAGACAGTCACAAAAACATTTTTTTCCAGACTTCACTCAATGCCGCTATGATGTCCTGCCTCGTTTTGACAATACAACAGAACCCACAAACCACAGCAAGGTCTTGCCTTCAATTCCTGGGCCATATGGCAACCTGTACATTTGTGATCCACTTAGCGGTGGCGTATTAGCCACTAGGCCGACGGGGTCTGTGTCCAGGAGCCCCAGCAAAAAATCCGCTGTTGGTCGGTGGAAGCCCCCACCACCCCCGACCTTGTCCGCAGCAGAAGCCCTGGGGCAGGCAGGGCAGGAGAAGCTCCAGTTCTCCGACCCTGGTCCCCCACAGAAGCATAGGGGAAGCCCCAGCACCTGGACCCCCCTCTGCGGCCCCAGGACTGGAGGAGCTCTCACTTGCCGCTGTGGCCCCAGGCACAGGGACAAAACTGCTGCGTTCTTGGGGCTGCACTGCAGGGAGGAGGGTGCAGAAAGGAGCAAATGGGTTGTGGAGAGCTGCAGTGGGAGGGGGTTCACCAGGCGGAAACGTGGGTGGAACAGGCTTGGGCCCCGGGGAAGGGGCAGAATGGGTATGGGACTGAAGGTGGAAGGGGTGGGGAGGACTCCTCCTTCTCCCTCCCCACCCCCACCACACACGCACTTGCTCTGACCCAGGAAACCTTAATCCACCTCTGCCACTTAGCAAGACTACACTCTCGGTGTATTCAAGCTTGGCTGAGAACTATCGACACCCCCCCCAAAAAGCCGTCCATTCAAGACTGTGTCCATATCTCAGAGGTTCTTCATTCTCTAAATTGTTGAAACGATCCCCAAAAAGTATGCATGGCAGTTATGTTCTCACAGTCTCCTCCCACAAGGATAATCACTACAGATGCCTTCCTGCTGGGCTGGGTTATGCACTTCAGGACTTCACAGCTTGGCAAATGGAGCCCACAGAAGGTGATCCTGCATATCAACATATTAGGTCAGAGATCCATTACTCAACATCTACACCCAATCAGAATAATTCTGGATAGCAAAGCAGTAGTGTATTATATCAGTCATCAAGAAGGAGCAAGGTTCCAGCCCTTTGGTGTTAAATCCATATCACACCACCTACAGATCTCAGCGGTTTCAGTACCAGGACTTCAGAATAGTGGCGGATTCCCTCAGCAGGCATTTCCACCTCTATCACAAGTGGGAGCTGAACAACACGGTATTCTGAAAGATGTCATACCTGGGGTCATCTGGAGATAAAACTCTTTGTATCACCATCCCACGCGATGTGCAGACTACTGTTTTGTGGGGAAAACACAGCCCCAATTCGATGTGGGCGGTGTCAAGGTGACACTGTAGTCAGCCTTTGGCCTCATGTATTGCTATACGCTTATCCCCAAAGCCATTACTGCTCAAGGTTCTGAATAAGTTGAAACAGAAGCCATCCTTATAACATCATCATGGCCAAAATACAGGTATGGTTCCCAGAGTTGGTTCATATGTCTAGACAGAGGATCCCCTTCCCCTGACAGTGGATCTTCTCACTCAGGAGTCAAGATCTATCTCCTGCCCCAACCTCTTAGTGCTTCACCTCAAGACCTGGCTATTAGATGATTCTTTGGTGTAGAACAAAACTTCTCCCTAGAGATACAAAGAGTACTTCTTAATAAATTTTCCTTTATAGTGGGTTTTCTATCTACAGAAGAGGAAACTTTGTCGGGCTTGGTGCAGCCTCTGATCTATACCTTCTCTCGAATCTTGTCTGACGTACTTGCAATTACCTGCTAAATTTAAAAATCACAGCATTATTGCTGAGTTCAATTTAAGTTCATGTGGCTGCCATCAGCTTTTCTCTCTCACACCCACACCCATTGAGCGATTTTTATTCTTTACCCACCCAACCACAGCGAGGTTCATTAGGGGCCTGTTCTACATTTTTCCTCTTAAGAAATCTATTCCGCCATGGGACCTCAACTTAATCCTTAATGTGCTGAGGAAACCTCCATTTGAACCTATGGGGAGCTATTTCCTCCTTCATTTGGCCCTCCAGATTGTGTTCTTCATAGCAGCTACCTCAGCCAGGTGGGTTTGGGGAGCTGGGATACCTGATGGCTGATCCACCACACACTGTATTCTATTGCTTACTGGTGGCACTATGTCCACACTCCCGCTTGCTACCATAAATTTCTTCAGGTTTCCATACTAATCAGGAGATTCACTTACTGGTATTTTATCCCAAGCCTCACTCTTTGAGGGAAATGAGCCTGTATACCCTAGATGTAAGAAGAGTTCTCTCATCTTTTACCTCAACAGAGCTAAGTGCTTCAGGACTTCCCCATGGATTTTTCTCTGTCGCAGAACTAATGATAGGGCACCCAATCTCCACTCAAACATAGTCTGAATGGGTTTTGGGATGCTTCTTAATCTATTTATGAAGCATCATTCCCCTCCTAGAGTGATTGGCCACTCCACCAGGGATCAGCCTACCTGTGGCCTTTCTGAAAAACCTACCTATCTCAGACATCTGCAGGGCAGTCCTTCTAGTCTTCAGTGCATATGTTTTCTCAGCACTGTGCTCTCATGCCTGCTTCCAGAGCTGATGCGACTTTTGGTGATGATATTTTATGGTTTATACTGAATCCATCCCCTCTGTAATTGAGGGTACTGCTTGGGAATCTCTTGAAATGGAACACCCATACAGACACTACTTGAAGGAGAGGTAACTTGTGGTGCAGAAACTGGAAATCTTTGAGATGTGTTCCTATGGGAGCTCCACTACCTGCCCTCCTTCCCTTCTGCGTCAGTCTTCTCACTGGACTTTCGTGATTGAGAAGGAACTGGAGCAGCTGAGGGCCTCATCCCCTTATATCCGAGCACAAGCCTATCTAGAGCATGTGCATGAACACTGGAAAAATTCCAGCCAAGAGTTCATGGGGACGACACGCATGTCCTGAAGTGGAGCTTCCTTAGTGGGGCACATCTTCAAGAACTTCAGTTACTGTACAAGGTAAGTAACCTCTCCTTATAATTCCCTTTTTACCCTTATTTCAGAGTGGTTTTAAAAATATTTTGTAAAGTAACATGGGTGAGTTAACATGCACACCAAGGTTTATTTTGGATTTCGGTTACATCATGGCAGTGCAGAAATGGCCTAAAGTTGCAATCCCCACTTTCTTGTGCAGCGCAGCTTGTCACACTGTGAGATGTGAAAATATTGTCATATTAGTAGTGTGGCCATCAGAGGCTAGATGCAGTTGGCATTTTGCTTTCTGTCTGTTGCTATGGCTATAATGTGTAGAATAGGAGTGGAGCACTGATTAAAGCAACCATACTTAGAGTAATAGAACTCCCAACAAGGAGTCAGAGGATCTTGCTAGGGCCAATTCTTCAATCCTCACATAAATCCCATTTAAGTTGGTAGGAGTTGTGTGTGAAAGTCCACAGGATTAAGCCCTTCAATTCACTGTAATTGTGGAGGGTAAAGATGCACTATGCAGGGGGACAATAATAGAGAATAAGATGATTCAAATTGTCCAGATTGTTGTAGCAGAAGGAAGGAAGAGCTCAGAGTAGAAAACAGGCTGAAATGTCAGTGTAAAGACTGTTGAGGCATCAGGAAGCTATAGGAAAGGTCCTCATCCAAGGGCTTTGCATAGGGAAACAACCAGATTTGATTCCATGGTGCAAAGTGTCTGTCATAGTAAAATGCTATGTATTTTTCCATTTTTGATGGTGCATTGTTCCTCTCACTACTTCTAAAACAAACCCTTCTGATGTAACATAGTTGGGAACCAAGGTGAAGTAGCTCTGTCAGCACAGACACTGGATAGTGGTATAAATCTTTCTGAATTATTTACATATCTAGTTATCAGAGTGTCTAATTTAAATTGCTTTAGTTCAAAATGCAAAAGTCTTAATATTTTGATATGGTTTCTACCTTCTGAGAGAGTGCTGATCAAAAAGGATACTTCTGATGATATTGCTATTTTTTCTTAGGATGACAGTGATGTTTATATTCTGACTAAAGTGTCAGATATCTTGCACTCAATATTCAGCAGCTACCAGGAGAAGGTGTTGCTGTGGTTTGAACAGCTACTACCACTAATTGTCAATTTAATTGTAAGTATCTTGGATTCTTTCCATTTAAATCTGAGATGTTATGGCACATGCATAAGATCTCATGCTGGTGTGGCAAATTGTTTTTAGAGCACTGAATGCCTTGTACAAAACATAGCCATGTGTTCACCCAAGAAGTTTATAGTCTAGACCAATACAATCGAACAAATTTGTCACCTGGTGCTTTATCACACAGCAGTGCATTTGTTTCTTTTTTTACTAACCCTTCTGTCATAGATTATTGCTGATAGGCTTTGGAGGGGTATTTGAAATTTGAAAGAGGAAGTGCACCAGGTAGAAGGGACTTTCATAGAACAAGACCCAAAAAAGAATGCGGGGGGGGGGGGGGGGGTTAGTTAGGCATGAGATGGGGGGGGGGGGAGTATAAAACTTCTGTATTCAACATACAGTCCTGATTTCATTTATTAGTCTAATTCAGTCGTCACCAACCGATCAATGTCTGTAAAGTGGTTGATCCTAGAGGATCTCCCAGTCGATCATGGTCTGTGGTGGTGGAGCGTGGCTGCCGCTAAGGCAGACTCCCTACCCTGGCCCCATGCTGCTCCCAGAAGCAACCAGTGCAGGCAGGGGGCAGGGATCTCCCTCTGTGCGCTGCTTGTGTCTGCAAGCACCGCCCCCACAGCTCTCCTGGCTGCGGGGGCAGTGCTTGCAGAGAGGGGCAGTGCGCGGACGCATGTGCCCCCCGCCTCTCCTTACACGTGCACACCCCCCCTGCAGGGCCGCGTTGGCCCCTTCCGGGAGTGGTGTGGTGCTGGGGTAGGCAGGGAGCCTGTCTTAGCCTCGCTGTGCCCGCCACCAACCAGGAGCTGCCAGAGGTAAGTGCTGCCCGGTGGGAGGCTGCACCCCAACTCCCCGAGCCCCTTCCTAAACCCCGAGCCCCCTCCCAGAGCCAGCATCCTAAGCCCCCTCCTGCACCGCAACCCCCAGCTCTGACTCCCCTCCCAGAGCCAGCATCTTGTACCCCCTCCTGCACCCCCAACACTCTGCCCCAGCCTGGAGCCCCCTCCTGCACCCAAACTTCCTCCTAGAGCTTGCCTCCCTCACCTCCTTCTGCACGCCTGCCCCAGGCTCAGCCCAGAGCCCCTTCCCACACTGCAACCCCCCCACCCTGGTGAAAGTGAGTGAGGGTTGGGGAGAGCAAGCGACGGAGAGAGGGTGGAGATGGAGTGAGTGGGGTGGTGCTTTGGGGAAAGGGAAGGGGCAGGGTAGATCCTGGGTTGCCCTTTGATTCAAAAAATGATCTTGGGCATAAAAAGGTTGGAGACCACTGGTCTAACTGCTCTCCTCAAACAGCAAAAGTTAACTTTTGATTTTGTCTTTAGTGTTGCAATCAGTGTCCTTAGAGGAACGAATTCCTCTGTAAAGATTAAATTCAGGTCAACCCATGTAGCTCTTGAAATGGAGCTTAAATTCCACAATTATAAACATTTCATTTTGATATAATCATTCATCTTTTTGTATGCATCATGGCAGTTGATTAACAGTTACATTCTGAGGTGGCTTAGAAAATTTTAATTTTTTTTTAATGTAGTGTCCACATAGGCCATGGCCAGATAGACAGTGGGGGTTATGCATTTTTGATGACATCGTAGAGCACTGCAGCCCATCCTCATTCAAATATGCTGAATACTTCCTGAGGCCAATGCTACAGTCAATATGTGACAACAGCCCAGAGGTTAGGCAAGCAGCTGCTTATGGTGTTGGAGTTATGGCACAGTTTGGTGGGGAGAGCTATCGTCCTTTTTGCACAGGTATGTATATTCATGCGTATCTTTCTATTCCTGTAAAACTAACTCCAGAGATTGTAATACTTATGCTAACCATGAGATTCTGCCAGGAAATGCCAACTCCATGTTAATGAATGATCATATTCTCATCTCTGGTAATGGAATAAAATACCAGTGAGTGTTTTGGGGAGGGTGGTGACAAGTTTTAAAAAAAAAAAAGGGGGCGGAGAGGGGAGAGGTGACCTAAGCTATCCAGATTTGTGGCCATATCCTTCCTATTCACATTTTTGTTTGCGACACACTTTTGGATTGAAAAGTGTAAAAGAATGTATTCACTAAGCAACATTTTTCTCTTAAATAAGTACAAGTGTATATCCAATAAAAAGCTGACTTGTACACAATAACTGATTTTATAAAAGATGGATACAGCTACATATGTCTAAAAGCAAGATTGAGTCCTTTGCTTTGTATGTCTGGAGAAATTGTACAGAAGCGTGTAATAAGGAGGGGGCCTTAAATATAATTGAAGTAACCTGCACTTTCCCCATGTGTGAAGCAGAGGAATCTAACATTTGTGACTTAGAACAGTTTTAATAATTTATACTTATCACAGATGCTTTTTGCTGAATTTCTGCTCTCTAACTGTAGCTGCATTTTGAATTTAGAAGATGGTTTTTATTGGTTAGGACTGAGCTACAACTGAAAGAATCTTCTTGTGCTCTTCATACCAGAGCCAGTTAAGTTAATTCTAAGGTGGTCTAGTATGGAGAAAGTGGTGCTGGGGTTGGGGGGTTGGATAAGGGGCAGAGGGTCTTGAGGGGCGGTCAGGGGACAGGTGGGGGCGGGGTTGGATGTGTCAGGGGATCCGAGGGGTCAGTCAAGGGGCGGGAAGTAGGTGGCGGTTGGATGGGGGTGGGGCCAGGCTGTTTGGGGAGGCACAGCCTTCCTTACCCGGCCCTCCATAGCAAGTTCGATATAATGCGATTCCACCTACAAAGCGGTAAGATTTTTTTTTGGCTCCCCAGGACCGCATTATATCGGGGTAGAGGTGTATATTGCATATTGACTCCACTTATCAGTGGTCAATTACTGTATAATTTACATCATTGTGAATGAAACTCTCTATCCTATAGCCCTCTGGGAGAAGTAGCAATGATAAAGAAGTGCCTATAAACTGTATTCTAATTTCAAGTATTAGGAAATTGTTATAGGTGGCAGAAAGATATAATGTGAATCTATCAGATGACCTTTGTTGTGACCCAAGAATCAGTTGGGAGTGAGTTGGGCACAGAACCTGCTCAGTCTTACTTAGGTTCCTTAGTTTTGGAATGTTCTGCCAAAGGTTCCTTTTGGCTGTCTTTAATGAATAATGCTTGCTGAAAATCAATAGTATTTCCATATCTTGGACTTTGCCAAAAAGGATCAGTTTGCGAATATGGTATAAAGAATAAAGATAAAATTTTTTTTTAATCAGTCATATCACCCCTGCAGACATCTGGCTTTCCCTTCAGTTTGAGTTGGCCTAGTATATTTGAATAGATTGGCTCTTTATTTTTCTTTATCTTCACTTGATTTTATTGTATGGTTCACAAACGCTAATGGGTAAGTATTTCAAGATGTATTAAATACAATTAATTTTAAAATTAATACGTATGCTGCAACGGAAAAATCATGCTGTAACTAGGAGTAATGCAGATCGTTAGTATAAGAATCTCTGGATTCCCAAGGATTTAGTATTTTCATAGATTTTGCTATAGTCTTTAGAAATTCATGTTTTCAGCTCTTCTCTTGGCAATAAATATTTCTCTACTGTTTGGTCCAGACATTGTTCCTGTTGTGGCTTTGGAGTTGCATGTAGAGATTTGTTAGACTCCACAATGGATTGTGCAGCTGCAGCACTTGGTTTTGGTTTGGACATTTTGTGCCAAAGAGTAGACCAAGGATTGGAATCTGGGAGATCCTGATAAATGCCAGGGTGGTTGCGTTATGGAGAGGAAAGACTCAAGCACTGCAAATCCAAGATGAATAGGGTAGGAGGGAAACAAGGAAAATAGGCTGTAGGGAACAAATCTAAAGGCAAACTATGAAATCAGCAACTGAAAATGATTGTAGAATGGTGAGGGGAGAAGCAAGTCCCAAAGCAAGCCAGAATGTAATTATATGCTTTTAAAATGCGCCACTGTACATAGGTCTGTGGCCCAGATAGCTCCCTGAGTTTCGGGTCTAAAATCAACACATGTTGATAAATAAGGCTGCGTTTTAGTCACAAGTATTTTAGTAAAAGTCACGGACAGGTCATGGGCAGTAAACAAAAATTTATGGGCAGCCTGGCTCCTTCTGTGGGGGGGAAGGAGAGAAGAGAGGAGGGAGTGGGGGCTGGTGCTGCAGGGGAGTTGGCAGGGCCATAGGCTCCCTACCTGGCTTCTCCCCCCGCCCCCCCCACTCAGCTGCTTGGCGGAGGCGTGTTCAGGTAGCTCTGCATGCTGCCTCCGCCTGCAGGCACTTCCCCTGCAGCTCCCATTGGCTGCAGTTGCCAGCCAATGGGAGCTGCCAAGCCAGCGCTTTGGGCGGAGGCAACCCCCAGAGCTGCCTGCTCACGCCTCCACCTAGCAGCTGAGCGAAAGGGATGTCACCGTTTTTGGGGAGCCCCCCAGGTATGCCTTGTCCAGAGACTGCCTCACCCTGTCTGGTGCCCCAACCACCTCCCACACCAAAACTCTGCGGTGGGGGCCCGAGACTGCCCCAGCAGCAGCTGGTGCACCTGGAACAGGGGCTGCCTGAGCTGTCCCTGAGCCAGGCGCACCAGCTGCTGCAAAAGTCACAAAGTCATGGAATCCATGACCTATGTGGCAAACTTGCAGCCTTATTCATAAATGTAGTTCTGTCTTGGGGAGTCTGCGGCAGTAGATTGAAACAGTTGCACCATGAGAGAGCTGAACCTCTGCATGCACTTCACATTAGGATGTGAAATTAACATTCCACTGAATGCTTTTAAAGAAGAAGCCATGACTACTGGGTATAACTTGATTTGAGGTGGACTTTACTGAAGAGATTTTCAAAGTGAGATAATCTTTTCTAGGTTTAGTGAATATATGCAAACAGTGCTGTTCATCCACTCTGTTAAATTAACTCCTATAAATGGTGAAAATATGGATCTCCCCAAAGAAAGTTAACTTTTTAATGTTCATTGCCAAACACTAAACCCTTTCCTGAATTTAAGATTTGCCTGTTGTCTAAAAATGCATTCATTCTCCTATGGGATAACTACTTGTAAGAACCAATGTGTCCAAAAAATTCCATTTTTATTGGTGACTGTTAGAATAAAATAGGAGAAATACACTGTGACTCTGGGAAAAGTATTGGTAGGAAAGGTTAATGTCCAGACTAAAGGCCACACACAGCTGACACTTCATGACTATTGGGTATGTCCATTAGGGATATTGATCAGAAATGAGACATAAGAGATTAAAAAGCGTCACCTCCTCTTAAATATTTGTGACCCAAATATGAACATGTGACATTTAGTATCTTCAAATATTTGAAGGTGTTAGCTAGAAAGCTATATTTAGATCTTTATTACTATTTATACACAACTGATTGGGAGCAATATTTCTTGACTGAAGAACTGATATATTTAGAGTGGGCACAAAGCTTTAATTTAAACTGTGTAATAATGTAACAGGAACCACTAACAAACAGCAGGCTAGTCCTCGTAGTGCTAAAGGGGTTGTCCATTTAGTTTCTAAGGATTTTAAATATTTTAATCTTGTATCCATTATCCATGGATTTCACTAGCTGCTGTGTTATAATAGGGACTGATTCCAGAAGCAAGTATGGGCACTTCTGAGAAGCAAATATGGGCACTTCTGAGGGAGTTGTAGAAGTTTAGATATTCTAATTTAATTGCTTAAGGCGCTGTTTTTCTCTAAAACCATAGATATAAATTACCCTAGTCATAAAATTAAGACTATTTTGTTCTCAGAACTCAAATGTTACTGGGAAATCTGAAGCCCAAAAAATTAACATCACACTTTTCAGATAGCCACTGTGCTCTGAAATACATATTGGGCTAGATCCTCCACTCAGTCAGAACTCTGTTCAGACACAGTGGGTGGAGGTAAGGAATCCGTTGCAACTCCCTAATTCAGTACTGCCTGGCCCTGATGTAAGTTAAAGATAGTCCTCAAACTCTGCATTTACACTAGTGGAAGGTTTGGCATAGCAGGTTTCCACTCCAATACATGCCTCTTTAGCCTTTATTATGAATTGATAGTTCTGTGGTAAATTAGTTAGTCCAACTTCCGTTGCTACAGTTTAAAGATAAATAGGGTAGAGATTTGGAGGCTCTAGGAACACATGAAGATTGAAGACAGTAAGCGCAAACAGTTACAAATGTTGTTGTCACATACCCATTTATTCATCCTGAGAGAGTCCATGCACTGGCCAATGCCATATCCAGATTCAGTACCCAAAGACTTCATAGAGTTGGGTGGGATCTCAATGGGTGGTCATTGAGAGAGAGGTGGTTCCTGGCGTGGTCCTACCAATGAGGTCTTCCATGGGTATTCCTCCCGTTGGCGTCTTCCCACTTTTACACAACCAGGAAACCTCTTACATTGTTCTGACCACCACCTAATACCTGATGAATATGCTTTTTTCCTTATCTGTACTTTCCCACCCCATGAATATTGGGATGGCCTGTTTTTCATAGTTTTAGTTTTCCCCTTATTCTTACTGGCATCTATGCACATCTGTCCATAGTAACCTGCAGTCAGAGCATGACATTCCATGGTGTTACAATCAGGTATCTCGTGGTCTTGGGCAGTTGTTTTCCATTGCCGTCTATTTCTGTCACATCACCTGTTAGTACATCTTTTACAGGAATATTGTAACCTTACTGGCGTAGTGTTATTCCTAGGTCACCCATTCACATCAAGCATACTTAGCCATAGGCTTAAGCTATGTAGGCCTTGCATCCCAGCTGTGCATTACTTATACCTCATACACAATCATCGTTCCTAAATACTTGTCCGTCTTGTACTTAAATCTGTTTTACGTACATTGATTATATATGAAATAGCATATGAGTGGACCGTAACACTAAGTACAATGATAAATGGATGATAAAATTAACTAATTGGCTACACCTTTGTGCCTCCTCCATGCTTCCTCTGCTGGGACGGGAAATAAGCATGGGCACATGGTGCAGAAGACAATTATGTTGGCTTCATTTGTGCTAGTGAAGTTCTTTTGATTGTCCCCATAGCTTCTGCTTCCAGTGTGCATACACTCCATACATGTGAACTCAGATTCTTTTTGGCTAGCAGATTGTCTGGGGCTGTGCTAGGACCCCCTTTTGAGCCCTGAGCAGCCTTACCTTTTTACTTCCTGTCTGTGAATGCCACATCTTTAGTGCAAATGATCATAAGAGCGGCCATAGTGGGTCAGACCAAAGGTCCATCTAGCCCAGGATCCTGTCTTCCAACAGTGACCAAGTGAGGTGCCCCAGAGGGAATGAACAGAACAGGTAATCATCAAGTGATCCATTCCCTGTCACCCATTTCCATCTTCTGGCAGAGGCTAGGGACACTATCCCTGACCATCCTGACTAATAGCCGTTGGATCTATCCTCCATGAACTTAACTAGTTCTTTTTTGAGCCCTTTTATAGACTTGGCCTGCACAACATTCTCTGGCAAAGAGTTCCACTGACTGCATTGAGTGGAAAAAATACTTCCTTTTGTTTGTTTTAAACCTGCTGCTTATTAATTTCATTTGGTGACCCTTAGTTTTTGTATTATGAGGAGTAAATAATTTACTTTCTCCACCCCAGTCATGATTTTATAGACCTCTATCCTATCCCCCCTTAGTAGTCTTTTTCCGAACTGAAAAGTCCCAGTCTTATTAATCTCTCCTCATATGGAAGCTGTTCCATACCCCTAATCATTTTTGTTGCACTTTTCTGAACCTTTTCCAATTCCAATACATCAGTTTTGAGATGGGGCGGCCACACCTGCATGCAGTATTCAAGATATGGGCGTACCATGGATTTATAGAAAGGCAATTTGATATTTTCTGTCATCTTATCTATCCTTAATGATTCCCAACATTCTGTTTGCTTTTTTGACTGCTACTGCACATTGAGTGGCTGTTTTCAGAGACCTATCCACAATGGCTCCAAGATCTTTCTTGAGTGGTAACAGCTAATTTAGAATCATTTTATATGTATATTTGGGATTGTTTTCCTATGTGCATTACTTTTTATTTATCAATATTTAAATTCATCTGCCATTTTGTTGCCCAGGGACTCAGTTTTCAGAGATCCTTTTGTAGCTCTTCTCAGTCTGCCTGGGACTTAACTATCTTGAGTAGTTTTGTATCATCTGCAAATGTTGCCACTTCACTGTTTACCCCTTTTTCCAGATCATTTATGAATGTTGCAATGGACTGGTCTCAGTATAGACCCTGGGGGACACCATTATTTACCTCTCTCCATTCTGAAAACTGACCATTTATTCCTACCCTTTGTTTACTATCTTTTAACCAGTTACCAATCCGTGAGAGGACCTTCCCTCTTATCCCATGTCACTTACAAATAACATTCTCTCATAGGATATAGGAAATTCAGGGCCTTATGGCTGATCTACCTTATACAGTGTTCCATAAAGATAAGGTAACTCTTTGGAAGGAACTTGGAGTGCAGCCTAAGATTTTCCAGTTTTCACTTAACTGGAAAGTGAATCAACTGATTTTTTTCTTTCCCAAGACTCGCTTTGGGGGGAAGCTAAATTGGACAGTATTAAGGGTCAAGCTTTTTACACCCAAAGATTGTTTATGTAAGTATCTAACTGTTTTAGAATGTGGTAGCTAAGTTAAATCCACCCAGGCAGGTTAAAGACTTGGTTAAAGATGTTCCATGAGGAATTAGGCAACATCCTTAAGAAGCATTCCTATTTCAGAAATTTGCGAGATGGCTACAGGGGATCAGTCCATACTTTTGTCTAGCACTGTTCCTTAGTTGATGCTTCTAGATCAGATGTCCTTTTTGGTAGAGCAATGCTACAATTTTTGTTTAAATAGAACTCCCAGACCCACCTCATAATTCTGAGGTAACTGCTTGCTAGTCACTAGAAGAGGAATCCATGTTGAAAATCACTTGGAAGTGACGTTTGATGGTCTTCAATAACTGATTCTTCAAGATGTGTTGTCCAGATGGATTCCACAACTCACCCTATTTACCTGCTGCTACAGTATTCTGTACTACTGGCAATGGAACTGAGGAACTGCTCTGTTTTTGTGCTCTGGTGGGGGGCCGTGCAGGCACAGCCCCAACAGACACTGGTAGCTAAAAAGAATTTGTCATATGCTTGGGGTGCACGTACATCACAAGTGGAATTCATGTGAACGCAGTTACTAAAGATGACTGTTCATTCTTTGACTAATTGTCCCTATGAGTGCTCCAGTTCAGGATGTGCATTTGCCCAGGCGCTTTTATAGGAGATTTTGTCAGCAGCATCCATGGGTCTGCTCCTTCACCCTACATGTTCTTGTGCCCTGAAGGAAGGGTATATAGAGAAGAGTGGACCCACCGCCACTCCCGATTCCTGCTCAACTGCTTGTGGCTCAAGAGGGAGTGTTGGGTGTCCACTTAGCTATGTGGGTAACTTGCTAATTTTTCTTTGTTTGTTCTTTACTTGAGTATTTTCTTTCTCATTTATTAAGAAGAATTTGTGCTTTGGGGTGGTCCCATTTCCCCCCCCCCCCAATTTGGGCCTATCATCCAACATAACTGGTTAGGAAACTCACTCACCATAGCCCTCCATCTGCAGCCTTTCCTAACCAGTTATGCCCAAGACTCTGGGCTTCAAGCATTGTCAGACCTGCCCACAGGTCTTTCTCCTGCAGCAACAGGCATTCTAGCTGCCTCTGCTGTCTTCCAAATGTAAGATCTGCACTGCTTTCAAAGGCAGATTTAAAATGAGAAGGCTGGAGTAAAACTCCTTTATAAAACATTCTTTGAGACCTGCAGGATCTGAGGTGCCCCCCCCATCCTTCCCCGGTACATTAGCTTCAGCTGCTCAGAGCACCTCAGTGACCATGGGGGCTTTTCAGAGTCTTCCAGACAACCAAAAAAAGACCCTATTCTCCAGAATAAAAAACAAAAGGAGGGGAAAATCACCCTTTCAAACCACATCTAAAGATGCCTCACATCCTGGTATGAGTACTTTTTCTTCTATCCCCCTGTAGTATAGAAACCCCAGCACAGGCTCAAAAGAGTTCTCTGAGTACCAAGAAGCCAGCCAGCAAGCAAACAGGAGCATCATCGGTACTGGACTCAGTGCCTGTGAAGCACAAGAACTCCTTTAACACCTAGGTGCCCTAGTCTTCAGTACAGTCTCTGGTACCTCCCACATGCTGACTCCCGAGGAATACTATCCAGATCCATGGTACCATCTAGGTTCCTCTCCCACGAGGATGTTTGATTCTCGGAAGAGTCTGAATCCCTTCTCAGGGGTAACAGGAGGCACCCACTTATGTTTCTGGGTCAACTTACCCTTGCATGACTACTCAATCTCCAGTACTGATGCAGTCTCCAGCCATCCACAGGCTTTCTGAACCATCTCTGAGGGGGTATTGAGAAGGATTTCCCACTGGTATCAATTTACCCGTCAGATCCACTGTTCTGTCTGTGAAATCTTGATGCGGTTATTGGTCCATCACTGGCTCCCAGTACCAACATGACCACTGGTACCGACACCTTGCCCTTCTGGTGGTACTTGCTCTGATTGTGAGGTATCGCTTCAGGGTTCCTCCAACTTCCAGTTCTACCTTTCCTCTTTTGGTGTATGTCCTGAGGAAGATACTCCCAGCAGGAGATACACCTGGCAATGCTGGCAGGAACGATCTTGGAGTACTACCCCCTTTTCCTTAATCTAACCACAGTGGGCCACCTAAGGTGAGCAGTTTTAAAGGATACTCTCATGTAAGAGAGCACATTAGGAACAGCAACCACACCAACACCGGGTCCTATCCCTCAGAGGGATTCTCCAGAGGAGCAGGAGCCAGGTGCAGAAGTGGACAAACACCTCCTTCCCCCAAATCCTCCTCCTCAGTAGACACAATTATCTCCCCTTCCCACGGCCTTCCAATGCAGATGATTTCAGGGCCTTCCAGGAATTTATGAAAAGGATTGCAGAGGCGTTACAAATCCTGCTAAGAGATACAGGAACTTGATCATTTTTTTCAGAACATTCTCCAAGGCAAAATCACCTTGCCCATCAACAGTGATGTCACCAGCCCATGTGGTGTGGTAAACTCCAGCTACCATACCATGCACTTGTAAGAGGGCCAGTGAAAAGATACTATATTCACCCCCAAGGCCTCAAAGTACTTTCTCCCACTGAACCCCCAACTATTTGGTTGTTGATGCTGTTAACAAAAGGAACAGACAACCACTGTCTAGATCAATGCCATCTGACAAGGAGCTGAGAGGGCTAGACCCGTTTAGCTGGAAGAGTTACTCCCCTGCCACTTTGCAATTCAGAGTAGCCGGTTACCAAGCCCCGATGACAAAATATGATTTCCCAAAATATTCTCAGTTCTTGCATTTTATTGAACTTCTGCCACAGGACTAGGAGGAGTAGTTTCAAACCCCCATCACAGAAAGCCAGATCATTGCTAAGGCCTCCCTCAATGCTGCTGATGCAGCTATGTACTGCTATAGTAGTTTTGAGTTTTTGGTTCCAATCCTCCAGCCTACTCCAAAAAGTACAAAACACTGGAGAACCTTCTGGGTCTTAAGCTGTTTAGTAACATTGCAGACAGGTCCTTCCAGTCACAAAAAGACTGGGCATCATTGCAATCCCTCAGCATCTACACACCTGCAGCAACAAGAAAATTCAGTATGCTCGAAAGGCAGCTCCACAGTCTTGCTCAGGCCATTATAGCCCATGAGACTTGTGGAACCTCTCAGAAAGAAGCCAAGATTCTCTAAGAAAGGGCTATCCTCCAGTTACATAAGTCAGTGACTCTCAAAACAGTTGTTTTGACCAGTTGGTCAGGAGTCATAAACGGTCTCCCATTCCAGATCATATGCTATACCCATCCCCCCTCAACACCCTTGTGGTGCTCCTCTCTGATTTCCTGCCTGCCTGAGAGCTTATCACCTCTGACAGATCCTGGAGGTGTTTTCAGTGGGCTGTTCCATTCAGTTCAGCTCCCTCTTTCCCATCCTTCCTCTCCATCCCACTTCAGGTATGCTTCTTATCGGGCTGTCCTAAAACAGCAAATACAATCCCTTCTAATTATGGGACGATCAAACCTGTTCCATTGGACTTCGTCAGAAAAGGAGTACTACTTAGTCCCCAAGAAAAATGGATGCTGGAGACAGGACATTGAAAACCTTCATCCTCTCGCAGTGTTTCAAAATGGTAACTCTCAGCAATAATTCCTTCTCTGGATCTGGGAGATTAATTTGTCTCCCTTGATCTTCAGGATGCTTATTTTCCTATGTGTACATCTCATCGCTGTTCCACTCTTTGGGTCTCCTCGATGGAGAAGAGTCTACATTGAGACACACACAACAAATAGACTTCATAGGGGCCACTCTGGACTACATTACCTCCAGAGCATGCTTTCCCACAGGCAGGTTTGTTACATTGTAAAACAAGGCTGGACTTTGTAACAGAGCCTGCACGCCACAGCAAAAGGCTTGCCTTCCACCCCGGGCCACATAGCAGCATGTACCCTGTTGTAACACGGTTGGCAAGACTACACTCCTATTGTCTTCAAGCCTGGTTGAGAGCAGTTTACACATGGAGTAAACAGTTTATCCAACTGGGTATCAATACCCCAGATGGTCCTCAACTTCTCCCAACAGGTGTGGGGGCAAAAAGTCTGTGTGGGAGTTCCATTCTTGAATTCCCCTCCCACAAAGATAATCCCCAGATGCCTTCCTTCTAGGTTGGGGTACTCACTTTAAAAACTTTACAGCTTGGGGCAAATGGAATCCCTCAAGAGGCCACTCTAGTCACATTTTAGAATTGGGGAGTCCGTTAGGCTTGCCATTGCTTTACTCTCCATATCAGGAGCCACTCAGTGCTGAATAACAATGTATTACATAAATCATTGAGGAGCAGGATCTTGGTCTGTGCACAGAATCCATAAAATAATGGAACTGGTGTATATCTGAGCATACCGAGATCAGTGGCTCATCTGCCGGGGCTATAGAACACCATAGCAGACACCCTCAGCAAGGTTTTCTGCCGTGACCATGCATGAGTGGGAGTTCAATGTTCCAGTATTCTGGAAGATTTATTACCTGGGGTCTTCCAGAGATTTCTTTGATGCCATCAACATGAAGGCCTGATTATCTTGCTTGAGAGGAGGACACAGACACAGCTTGCTGGAAGATGAGGCCAAGAGATAACAAGAACATGTACTCTTCTGTATTTGTCTCCTGACACCATTACTTCCTCAAAATCCTGAACAGGTTGAAACAGGAGAGATCAAGGACCATCTTCATAATGCCGTTGTGGCGGCCAAAGTAGATATAGTTCAAAGAGCTCTTCCAACTGTCCTTGCCAGGGCCGGCTCTAGGCACCAGCAAAACAAGCAGGTTCTAGGAGTGGCATTCTAGCCCCTAGAAATGTGCCCCAGCTCGCCTCCGCCTGCTCCCCTGAGCACACTGCTGCTGCTCCGCTTCTCCCCCCTTCCCGTCTTGCGCGGCAAGCCTGGGAGGGAGGAGGAGCCGAGCGGCGGCGTGCTCAGGGGAGGCGGCGGTGGTGGAGCAGAGGTGAGCTGGGGCGGGGAGTGTTTCCTCTACCCGCCATTCCTTCCTGCCCTTCCCCCCCCCCCACCCTCGCTCACCTCTGCTCTGCCTGCTCCCCTGAATGCGCTGCCTCTCCCTCGCCTGGGAGGGAGGGGAGAGAAGCGGAGCAGCGAAATGTTCAGGGGAGCAGGCGGAGCAGAGGTAAGCTAGGGCAGGCAGTTGCAGGGTGGGAGCCGCAGGAAGCAATGGGGGGGGCAGGGATTTTGGGAGGGGGCGGAGTTGGGGGTGGGGACCACAAAAAAAGCGGGGGGTGGCCAAAAATTTTTTGCTTCGGGCATCAAAAATCCTAGAGCCAGCCCTGGTCCTTGCAACTACATCTCCGCCTTCCTTTGATAGCAGACCTCACCCAGGTGTCAGGATACACTGTCCATCCCAACTTCTTGTCACTTCATTTTAGGGCGTCACTGCTAATAGCTCTCGGGACCTCTAGCATAGACCAGAACTACTCTCCAAACAGCAATGTGCAATAGTAGAAAAAGCAACTGTTTTCATTGTAATGGAAGAGTGGAAATGTGTCCAGATCTGGTGCAGTCTCTGAGCTGTACCTGCTGTCAAGTCTTCCCTTTCCAACATTCTTGGTTACCTGCTAAACTTGAAAACCACAGGGTTATCACTGAGCTCAGTTAAGGTTTACCTGGCTGTCATTGCAGCCTTCTTTCCCTCCTTCCCTCTCCCTCCCCAATTGAAGAGTATTCATTCTTCACTCACCTGACCACTGCAAGGTTCGTTTAAGCCTGTTTATCCTTTTTCCTACCTCAAGGAACCTACTCCTCTATGGGACCTCAACTTAGTTTTCAATGCACTGAGGAAAAACACCATTAGAACCTATGGGGGGCTCTCCCCTCCATTTATCTTTCAAGACCTCTTCCCTATAGCCATCCCCTTGTCTAGTAGAGCTGTGGGCCCTTATGGCTGACCCACTGTACATGGTATTTATCATGACATGGTGACATTACATTCCTACCTTCATTTCCTGCCTAAGGTAATCTTCAGAGTTCCACGTTAATCAGGACACTCATCTATCAGTCTTGTCCCACCTCTCACTCTTCAAGAGAAGAAGCTAGTCTCCAAATACTAGACATAAGAGTTCCAGCTTTTTACCTTGACAGGATTAATCCCTTCAGGACTTCTCCTAGACTTTTTATCACTGTCACAGAACGAATCAAAGAGGACCCAATCTCCTCCCAAAGGCTGTTTAAGTCGGTATTTGGGATGTTTATTAACCAGTTACAATGCCTCAGAGATATGTCATTGTCCTAGTGATTGCTTATTCCACCGGTGTCCAGTCTACCTCTGTCGCCTTACTGAAGAAGGTGTTCATCTTGGATATTTGCAAAACTGCAACCTGGTCATCAATGCATATGTTTTTCCAGCCCTATGCTGTTACGCATGCTTCCAGAGCCGGCATAACTTTTGGTGATTGTTCTATGTTCCGTATTGAATCCACTTCCTGAGCAGCCACCTCCATAATTGATGTACTGCTCGAGAATCTTCTGCAGTGGCGCACCACAGAGATAACTGATCAAGGGACAGGTTTACTTAGGTTGTAATTACAGTAATTGGACTTCTTAGGTGGAGCATCCACAGGGACAAACTACTACCTGCCCTCCTTGCTCTCTGCTTCAGTCGTTCTTTTGGACTTTGTAGTTGAGAAGGAACTAGAGCTGCAGTTTGCCTGCTTTTCCCTATATACCATAACATTGGCGCATGAGGATGTGTAGTACACAAGTGCAGACCCTCAGGCACTGCTGATAACATCTCCACCAAGCATGCATGGGCGCATGTACATCCTGAAATGGAGCCTCCATAGGGACAAAACATTTTGAACGCCAATTACTGTACAAAGTAACCACCTTCTCTAGCCTCTTCAGGTGAGTTTATTTTTGCTTGTGCCATCTGAGTGGTGTAAAGTGGATTTAGCAGACAGTATAATTTGGCCCTTCTGAACTTTTTTTATTGCTTATTTTAGGAAGTGCATGTATGTAACACATGCATATGAATACACATAACAAATACATATATTCTCTTCAGTGTGTATTCTGAGTCATCAGGTATTTAATCTAGTTCAGTGGTTCTCAAACTTGAGCAACCTGAGGACCCCCATTTTGATTTAAAATTTTTCGGGGACCTCCAAGCCCCCTGCTCAGCCCCAGGCCACACCCCCATTCCATCCCTTCCACCAAGGCCCTACCCCCACCACAGTTCTTCCCGGCTCTGCTCTACCCCTGCCCCTCCTCTTCCCTGCCACTTTCCACCCCTCCCCTGAGCGTTCCCCATACCAGTGCCTTCTCCATGTTTGGAACAGCTGTTCAGTGGCGTGCAGGAGGCGCTGGGAGGGTGGGGGCATAGTTAATCAGCTGGGCCTGCGGACCTATTGGAGTACCCTCGAGGACCCCCATTTGAGAAACGCCTATCTAGTCAAATTTTGCCATTTGTGTACTTTTACTAAGCTATTTTGAGACTGAATTTAAAACTATGCATATAGCTAAAAAATGTCTACCCATTACAAGTAACATTACCACAACTGAAGGGCTATACACACTGTTTTATTACAGTTCAGGTTAATTTTTTGTGTTTGGCAGCTGTCAGTTTCATTGCTTCCCTTGAATAGTCAATCAACTTTGCGTACCTTTTACATAGTCAGTATATTTTTGTTATGCCTTTCACACAGCAAGAAGGCGGTTGGGGCGGGAATCGTCTTTACATTTTAAAGATTGGAAAACCACAAAAGAAGCAGGGAGACTTAAACAGAAGAATTATTTTAAACTACATCTGACTCATTTTTATAAACTACCCATATTTGAAGTTGTGTGTCTGCAAGCGGTTTAGTGCCCTATTGGGAAACACTATTGTTGCTCAAGTGCAAGCATTTAATTTGGCTATACATGAGGCTTTTTCCTAATTTTGCACTGTTACAGAGGCGCTTCCATTGCTGGTGAGAGTTATTCAGTCACCAGATGCCAAAGCCAAAGAGAACGTCAATGCAACAGAGAACTGTATTTCAGCAGTAGGGAAGATTATGAAGTTCAAACCTGATTGTGTAAATGTTGAGGAAATCCTGCCACACTGGTTATCATGGCTTCCACTACACGAAGACAAAGAAGAAGCTGTTCATACTTTCAATTACCTGTGTGACCTAATTGAGAGGTAAGGTAAAAATGTACTTTGATATAATGCATAAAATAAGCATACTTGTAGTCTGCTTATTTTTCTTATACACAGTCTCCAATAATGGGACCTATACTCGTTTTTATTTCTCTAGTATACGCATTATCTTGAACATGAAAATTAACGTCTTTCATATTCCATTAGTAAGGCTAAGATTTTTGTCATATATTTTTAGTAAAAGTCACAGGTCACGGGCAATAAAGAAAAATTCATGGAAGCCAAATGACCTGTCCCTGACTTTTTCAAAAATTTCCATGATAAAATGGGAAGGGGCTGGGAAGCTGTGGGATGACTGGGAGCTCTGGGGGCCCTCACCGCCCATAGGGACTCAGAGCTCTAGGGTCCCCCTGCCCATGGCAGTTTGGCGCTTGAGGGGCCCTGCTGCTTCAGGCGACAGGGGTACCTCACACCTCCCTGCCACTGTGGGAGACGGTGGGACCCTGCAGCTGCTGGGCCTGAAGTCACGGAGGTCTTTGGAAGTCATGGATGCTGTGAATTCCGGGATCTCCGTGACAAAATCATAGCCTTATTCATTAGTAACAAATTTAATTCTAGTTTTCAATAGTGTCTAGTTAAATGTTTTCGTATCTTGCATCCAATTGCTGTGCTGATATAGTATCAGCATGAGACCTTAAGGAAAATTCCAGCAGTTCTTTGACACCGTTCCTATGATCACTTACCAGTATTGCAACATAAATAGACATTTTAACTACCAGCAACATGCAAAACAGATGGCCGCTTTTCTTCCGTAATTGGTTTATAAAACATCTTTGTTTGTTGATGTGCTTTGATCTTTCAGGTGTTCATGAAGCAGCTACGTAAGAAGTAAACAGTGAAACAATGCAGATAGTCCAGTTTTAGAGTACAGTGCTGGTGTCTCCCTTAGTTCAGTTCTGAAGTACTGGCAAGTAGCCCAATCAGTGAAGTCCTGCGGTGAATTCTAATACTACCTAAAGAGGTTCTCTCTCCTTCCAGTGTTCTCAATATAGATACCCAGTCTTGGAAGTGCTTATACACTGAATGAAAGCCCAGAATCTTCTGGAAAGTTTTGACCATTGGGTGATATGTAGACTTCTTTTCAAAGATCACTAGGCAGCCCACAGTCTGTGCATTCAGCAGATGACTACTTTACTCTGTCACAAAACTGGGAAAACAGAGACCTTCAACCTCATGCTGATCAGTGTAAGGTTTGCAATCATGACTCATTTACCATCTATCACTGATAAGTCTTGCAACTTCTGATATAGCCAAAAACTTGCTACCTGAATTTTCCACCTTAATCAAAACAAAATGGAATCCTACAAAAAGTGGAAACATGGTCAAATTGCTGAGGAGAACAAAAGAATAGCAGAAGCATGTAGGGACAAAGAAAGGATAAGCATACAATGAGTTACACCTTAAAGGCAATAAAAAGAGATTCTTTAATAAGAGATTCTGGGCTTTCATACAGTGTGCACTTCCAAGACTGGGTATCTATATTGAGAACACTGGAAGGAGGGAGAACCTCTTTAGGTAGTATTAGAATTCACTGCAGTCATCTGGTACATAGGGTGATCTATCGTCCAGACATCTGGTACATTAGGAGCAAGAGAAGAATGAAGAAAAGTGTAGGTCCTTTGCATAGCAGGGAAGGAGAGCTGATGACATCAGGAAGTTTGATGTGTTTAATGCTGTTTTGCTTCATTCTTCACTAAAAAGGTTAATAGTGACCAGTACTCAACACAATTAATATTAACAAGATGGAAGGAACACAAGCCAAAATAGGGAAAGAAGGTGTTAAAGAATATTTAAGAACACAAGAATGGCCATAGTGGGTCAGTCTAATGGCCATCTAGCTTGGTATCCTGTCTTCCAACAGTGGCCAGTGCCAGATGCTTGAGAGGGAGTGAACAGAACAGAGCAACTGTCGTGTGATCCATCCGCTGTTGTCCAGTCTGAGCTTATGGCAGTTGGTGGTTTAGGAATATCTGGAGCATGGGGTTATCATCATCTACCATCTTGGCTAGTAGGCATTGATGGACCTATCCTCCACAAATTTATCTAATTCTTTTTTGAACCCAGGTACACACTTGGCCTTCACAGCCTCCTCTAGTAATGAGTTCAAGTAGTTGACTGTGCATTGTGTGAAGAAGTACTTCCTTATGTTTGTTTTAAATCTGCTGCCTGTTAATTTAATCGGGTAACCCTTGGTTCTTGTGTTATGTGAAGGGGTATAAAACTCTTCCCCTATTCACTTTCTCCCCACCATTCATGATTATATAGACTTCTATCATATCCCCCTTTAGTCATCTCTTTTCCAAGATGAACAGTTCCAGTCTTTTTCATCTCTCCTCAGATGGAAGCTGTTCCATACCCCTAATCATTTTTGTTGCCCTTCTCTGTACTTTTTGTAATTCTAAACTATCGTTTTTGAGATGGGACAACTGGAACTGCACGCAATGTTCAAAGTGTGAATGTACCATAGATCTATATAGCAGCATTGTTTCCTGTCTTATAGTCTCTTTCCTAAGAGTTCCTAAAATTCTTAGCTTTTTTTTGACTGCCACTGCACATTGAACAGATGTTTTTAGAGAACTATCCACTGTGACTCCAAGATCATCTGAGTGTAAATAACTAATTTAGACTCCCTTTTGAACTTAGGATTGTTTTCCAATGTGTATTACTTTGAATTTATCAACATGGAATTTCATCTTCAGTTTTGTTGCTCCATTCACCCAGCTTTAGGCAATCCCTTGGTAGCTTTTTGCAGTCAATTTTGGATTTAATTATCTTAAGGAATTTTGTGTCTTCAAATTTTGCCACCTCACTGTTCACTCCATTTTCCAGGTCACTTATGAATATATTGAACAGTACTGGTCCCTGTACAGATTATTGAGGCCCCTGCTATTTACCTCTTTCCATTGTGAAAAATGACAGTTTATTTCTGCCCTTTGTTTCCTATGTTTTAACTAATTACTGATCCATGAGAGGACCTTACCTCTTATCTCATGACTACTTACTTTATTTAAGAGGCTTTATTGTGGGACCTAGTCAAAGATTTTCAGAAAGTCCAAGTGCACTACATGCACTGGATCACCTTATTGACATTCTGAGAATTCTAATAGATTGGTGAGGCATGACCTCCTTTTACAAAAGCCATGTTGGCTCTTCCCCGATATGTTGTGTTCATCTATGTGCCTGATAATTCTTTCCTTTACTATGGGTTCAGCCAGTTTGCCTGATACTGAAGTCAGGCTTACCAGCCTATAATTGCCAGGATCGCCTCTGGAGTCTTATAAAAATTGGTTACATGATCTATCCTCCAGTCATCTGGTACATAGGGTGACCTTAAGCAGTAGGTTACATACCATAATCAGTAGTTCTGCAATTTCATATCTGATTTCCTTGAGACTCTTGGGTGAATACCATCTGGTCCTGGTGATTTATTACTGTTTAACTTATCAATTTGTTCCAAAACCACCTCTATTGATACCTCAGTCTGGAACAGTTCCTCAAATTTGTCACTTAAAAAGAATGGCTCAGGTGTATCTCCCTTACACTCCTCTGCAGTGAAGAGTGATGCAAAGAATTAATTTAGCATCTCTGCAATGGCAGAGATAAATTAGGTAAGTTCAATATAATCAAGTTGACAGGGGCTGATGAAATGCATTCTAGGGTACTTAAGGAACTAGCTGCAGCAATCTCAGAACTGTTAGCAGTTATCTTTGAGAACTCATGGAGGGTGGGTGAGGTCCCGGAGGACAGTTTAGGTCCCAGAGAATTGGAGACGGGGAAACATATAGTAACTATCATTAAAAAGGGGAGCAAAGAGGACCCACAGAATTACAGACCAGTCAGCCTAACTTAATACCTAGAAAGATACTGAAACAAATATTCAACAATCAGTTTGTAAGCATCTAGGGGATAATAGGGTTATAAGGAATAGCCAACTTGTCAAGAACAAGTCATACTAAACCCACCTAATTCTTTTACGGTGTTAATGGCCTAGAAGCAATGTGTCTCGATGATTGGTCCGTGGACCAGTGCTCGTTCCTGAGCTCTCCCTGGCACAGTTTAGGAAGGCAGTAAGCCGGTCCCTGGTATCAAAAAGGTTGAGAAACACTGGCCTAGGGAATGGGGGCGGCGAAGCAGTAGACATGATGTATTTTGATTTTTAGTAAGGCTTTCGATACAGTCCAGTGTGACACTCTCATAAGCAAACTAGGGAAATGCACTCTGGATGAATTTACTAGATAACTGATTGAAAGACTGCATTCCGAGTATTATCAGTGGTTTGCTATCACACTGCTATGGGGGGAGAGGGGGAGGAGAAGCATATTTAGTGGGGTCCTGCAGGGTCAGTCCTGAGTCCATTACTAGTCAATATTTTCATTAATGATTTGAAGAGAGGGTATATTTGTAGAATTTGCCAATGAGACAAAGCTGGGAGGGATTGCAAGCACTTTGGAAGACAGGATTAGAATTCAAAAGAACATTGACAAATTGAAAAATTTGGTCTGAAATCAACAAGATGAAATTCAATAAAGACAAGGGCAAAGTACTACACTTAAGGAAAAATCAAATACACAACTACAAAATGGGGAATTAACTGGCAAGGTGGTAGTACTGCTGAAAAGAATCGGTTATAGTGGATCACAAATTGAATGAGTCAACAATGTGATTCAGTTGCAAAAAAGGCTGATATTTTGGGATCTATTAATAGGTGTGTTCGTAAGCAAGAGGGTGGAGGTAATTGTCCCACTTGACTCAGCACTGATGGAGGCCTCAGCTGGAGTAGAGTGTTGAGTTCTGGGTGTTGCACTTTAGGAAAGATGTGGACAAATTTGAGAGTCCAGAGGAAAGCAACAAAAATGATGAAAAGACCTATAAGGAAAAGTTTTGTTTTTTAAAAATGGCTGGATATGTTTAGTATTGAGAAAAGAAGATTGAGGGGGGCCCTGAGAACAGTCTTTAAATATGCTAAGGGCTGTTATAAAGAGGATAATGATCAATTGTTTTCCATGTCCACTGAAGGTAGGACAAGATGTTATGGGCTTAATCTGCAGCAATGGAAATTTAGGTTAGAGATTAGGAAAAACTTTCTAACTATAAAGGGCAGTTAAGAACTGGAAAAGGCTTCTAAGGGAGGTTGTGGTGCCCCCGTCATTGGAGGTTTTTAAGAACATGTTGGACATGCAAGGGATGGCCTAGGTGGTTATTTGGTCCTGCCTAAGTGTAGGGGGCTTGTTCTTCTGCAGTGCAGGGGGCTGGACTCGAGGTCCCTTCCAGCCCTATGATTATATCTTTCATTCTTGGTTTACAATCATAGAGCAGATTGTGATAACTCATGGAGTACCTACAAGCGTCAAATCTCATGATGCTTAGTATAAACCAGGGTTTGAAACCGAAATGGTACTGGTGGCATTGTTAGATATCCTGGTGATGGATAATTGTATGCCTGCGCTGATACTGTTAGACCTGTCAGCTGTCTTCATTACCATTTGGGTCTGTTTTATTCTCCCTTTAATCTTCTCAACGCCTTTGATTAACAAGCACTAACCCTTTTCATATTTCAAAGTCCTTGTATTGTGGCATTCCTCACTCTAGGTCAAGGGAGGCTGGCTGGCTCTCCCTTTGGAGCTAATCAGTACCACTTTCCATCAGCTCTGGGAGGGAGTGAGTAAATCAGTTTAAAATATACGAAGCTTTCCCTACCACAGTGCTCCAGTCCCTGCTGTATGGACTTTCCCAGCATAACCGTATTAAACTTCCAACAGTGTGGGCTGGCCTGCTCTGCTGAAGCCTATCTAAGGCACATAACTTTTCTGATAAAGCACAGCCCAGCTTTATAAATAAGGAATGTTCAAATTAGCCAGATCTTAAAATGACAAAAATGGAATTTTCTTCTAGAACAGGATGCACTTAATGATGCTGAATAACCTCAGGTATGAATGTGCAGTTCTAAAAATCAGAAATGTCTTGAAAAGCAGTTAACTTACATACACAATCTATGTTTATCTTTTTTAATTAGAATGCTAACACTGACATATTTGTAACATGTATACTTTTTTGATCTCCATCAGTAACAACCCAATTGTCCTTGGTCACAACAATGCTAATCTTCCCAGAATATTCAGTATAATTGCGGATGGTGAAATTCATGAAGCAATTAAACACGAAGATCCATGTACTAAACGGTTGGCTAATGTTGTTCGTCAAGTGCAGGTGAATGTGAATTTATTTTATTGTAAAGGGAATCATTCTAGTTTGCTCTGAGATTTAGGAATTGTAAAACTAATGTTCAGAACCTATTCTCTAATAAACATGATGCTGCAACCAGTGTTCACTCTAAGAAGAAATATTCCAAATTGATTCCTAATAGATTCAGTGCAACAATCCAGATTAATCATGATAACGCTATGTAAGGTACTTGAACCAGAGGGTGTGTATGTTTTTGACTCATGTAATTTTTGAAGTATTCATAAAAAAAATAAATACTTGGAACAATTAAATGGTTTACCTTTTACCTAACTCCCTTTAGTTTCCTTTACCTTTTCTCAGGTGATTTGAACTACGCTTTTTAATTTCTAAACGTTTATTTTGCATGAAATCCAAAAGTTTATTAAAATGACCCAGAAACTGGGCAGCTACAGGGCAAGGATACACAGGCTTATTCAAGAAGAACCTCGTGAATTCTATGTTGGAAGAGACTGAGTAGAGTGAAGTGTCAGCTCCATAGCTGTATGCTACCTTTACTATACAATGTCATTGATGCATTTTGGGTTTCAATGGAAACTGCTTGTGTAAGGGCATTTAAAAAAAAAAAGAGTAAGCAAAACCTACACATTTAGTTCTATAAGATGGGGCAAGAGAAGGAGGGCAGTACTGAAATGTATTTATTTTTAGGTTTTTTTAGATAATAGAAGCACCTACTTCAACCTCTGGTTGACCTGTACAAAATATAAAATTCAAAATAAAATCACATTAAATTACTTAAGTCTCTGCCATTACCCCCAGCCACAAATCTTAATTATCCTATGTCAATAGCCTTGTCCAGCCCATCCTCAGATGGCAAAGATGAACTTTTTATGATGATACAACTGACTGATGAAGCAAGGCTTTGAATGGAGGGCGGTTCTTCCACGTTCAGAACTATGGGGAAATAAAGTGGCCGTACTTGATCAAGAAATTGCATCTCTAAGTAAAAAGAAAAGGAGGACTTGTGGCACCTTAGAGACTAACCAATTTATTTGAGCATAAGTTTTCGTGAGCTACAGCTCACTTCAATGCATCCGATGAAGTGAGCTGTAGCTCACGAAAGCTTATGTTCAAATAAATTGGTTAGTCTCTAAGGTGCCACAAGTCCTCCTTTTCTCTTTGCGAATACAGACTAACACGGCTGCTACTCTGAAACATCTCTAAGTAAACTTGCATAGTTGCTAACTACCCCACTGTGGAAGCTGGTGGAGGAGCAATGAACAGAGGTTACTCCTAGGGGAATTCTGCATTTAAAAAAATAAAAATTCTGTGCACAATATTTTAAAATTTTGCAGATTTTATTTGTCAAAATAACACTATATAATCATGCCACTTTCAATTATTTTGGTAATTTATTTCAAAATACCTGTCAGGAAGTATTCCTGTAACAATGCCTCATAGGAGCAGAGTTAAAGAAACCCCTGTGGCAACCCAGTTCCTGCTTCTCTGCCCCTTCCCTCCCACCCCACACCCAAGCCCAGCTCCGAGGCTAGACACCCACACCCCCTTGCCCTCCAGAGCCCAGCTACCAGGCCACACACCCACACCCCTTTCCCCTCCAGAGCCCAGCTGTGGGGACAGACACCCTCATCTCCCAGAGTCCAGCCACAGGGCCAGATATTCACACTCCTCCAGAGCCCAGTCACAGGGACCCCCTGCCCTAGATACCCCACAGCCCATCTCTCCCTCAAGAGCCTAGCTGCAGGGCCAGGTACCTGCACCCCTCCCCACACAGAGCCCAGTCACTCCCCCCTACACACACACACAGGGAGAAACAGCCTGATGCTGGGTCTTGGGCTTGTATGGAGTTTCCTGCACACTGCCTCCTTCCTTCAGGGCATGCCAGAAACTGCAGCTGCTGGGAATTCTTCAGCTCTGTTCCCCTTCCCCCAGCAGTGTATTCGATTTGCGAGCTGGGCTCTGCGGGTCCAGAGGCCCCTACTGGCAGCCAGCAGCTCTGCAACACCAATTCTGTGAGGGGGGCGGGGAAAGGGAAATTGTGCATTGTGCAGTGGCGTAGAATTCTCCCAGGAGTAAGGACGCGTAGGCTGCTTGAGGCAATGATATCTGATTGAGAAGGCAAGTTTTTAATTTTAAAATTGCCACTTTATTTCGGAGTACTGCAGAACTTAAAGAAAAGGAGTACTTGTGGCACCTTAGAGACTAACAGAGACTAAGCTCAAATAAATTGGTTAGTCTCTAAGATGCCACAAGTACTCCTTTTCTTTTTGCGAATACAGACCAACACGTCTGCTACTCTGAAACCTGCAGAACTTAAATGTCAGAATCTCATTACCTATGGAAAAAAAATAAAGGCCCTTATTTAAGTGTTAGATTGTCTTTAGAACATTGAATCTCACAGTACACCATGTCTTTACGTTTCTGTGATTGGACCTAATGGATCCTTTTTTAAATATGGTGTGAAAAGACTAAATTAAGATCTTCAATGTAGAACTGATGTTTAAAATATATCAAATGTAAATCTGCTAACTTTGACAGCTTGTTTAAACACATTAAATGAGATTTTAAATATCAAGTGTCACTGTAGAGATTTAAATTGGTTATCTGCGATAAATTTCAACTTGGCCTCCTTTGTCATACTGAGACAAGTTTAGCCCCTGCTCCCAAACCTGTGTTGATCACTGTGCTGAATACATACTTCCCATTTATTTGAATGCCTTTATTCTGAAGGATTGTATTACCTTGAAAATATATTTGGTACCATTAAAATAAATCACCTTTGTGGTGACAAGCAAAATAGTGTGCTACACAACAGGGTGGAGATGAAAAATTATGGCTAACGATACCGCTGGTCTTCTGAAAGTACCATGTGATTTATCTATGTTAAGGCAGAGCAAATAACCTGTTTATAGCCTTATTGAAAAGAGTACAAATTGTCATGCTACTTACCTTTAGAAGAATGAAGGGCTGCATCTTGCCTGCTGTGATTTGTACTTTTTTAATTCTAGGGAGTTGCTAGGAATTTCAAACCAATTACTTAAGCCTTGTCTACACACAGACGTGCACCAGTGTAACTAAATCATTTTTTAAAAAGCTTTCGTTAAGCTGATACAGGTTTGAGTGTTGGCAAGGACTTTGTCTGTTCTCTTTGGCATAACCTACAGCAGGGATGGGCAGTTGAGGGGTCACATCCAGCCTGCAAGATCATTTCATTTGGCCTACCACAGTCTAGCTTGGGGCAGGAAGGGGGGTGGGACGGGACGATGCACATGTCCTCTCATGCTGCAGCGAGAGCCAGTTGGGCCAAGTGGGGAGCCGGGGCCAGCACAGCGAGACAGGAGTAGTCATGGCAGGGTGAGTGCAGGCCAGGCTCCCTCCCAAACTTCCTCTAGGACCTCCCACTACCCCTTGCGGTAGAGACTCTACATTCCCCCCCACCCAATGTCACTATTCCATGGGCAGGGTCTGACCTTCTTCCCCCCTCCCCCCCTACTTGCAAAATGGTTTTTGTGGCCCCTCTACTATTTACCTGTAAGTTGTCCATCACTCTCCTACAGTATATATGCTCAATGGATGTTGACTTTGAAAGACCTAATGAAAATAAATGGTTGACATATTTCTAAGTCTATATTCAGTGAAGACACCTTTATTTTTCATTTGTTTTCCAGACCTCTGGAGGACTATGGACAGAATGCATATCACAGCTCAATGCAGACCAACAGGCAGCTATACAGGAGCTCCTGAACTCTGCTTGAAGGGCCTTAATTATCTGCAAGAAAACTAACTCCAAATAAACATTTACCCTATTGTTTAGGTTTCTTTGTTTTTGTTTTTGAGCAAAAAAGAACTGTAGAGCGTGCAGGCCATTCTTTTGCAATCTACAGGCAGTGGCAACACGAAGAAGCACTCTTTCAGAGTGGTGTTTAAATCCATTTCTATCCCACAACACTGAAGAAGCTCCCTGTAAACCCTACAAAAGCACTGAAGAGTATTTTTCTAATGGTATAAGCCACCCGTATGATGGTGAAAAGGAGACAAGTTGAATTTTCTCATTAGATATAATGAATTAAACAGCTTTAAGACCAGTTATTCAGCGGTAATGTACATTATAGCAGATAACATTTCTATACATCTAGTATTAATTGTATTAACTGGAGTGAGTTTCTTTTAGGGTAGAAAGTGCCCTTCTACCCAGCAAACCACTAGATCAAAAGATGAAAAATTGAAGACGAATATAAAGCATGAAGACCTCATTGATGTCACACAAAAAAGGCTTGTTTAAGTGACTCAATGAGAAAAGCTGTTCAGCTTCCAGCCCTTGAATGTGAAGTGTCTTTGGCATGTCTGGCAGTATCTCATTCACTCCTCAATAAATGACATTCAAATACAATAAGACGCTTGTGTAAAAGTTCAGTGCTGTGTGATTCTTATTCAATTTCCTCCTATGAGAAGATACAAGAATAAATGTTACGAGTCATAATTTTAAGATATTTGAAATTTTCTGTACAATATGTCTAACTCACACTTCATGCTTTTTTGTTTCTTGGATTTTAACCATTCAACTTTTTTCTGATTCAAAGAACTACATACTGTGTAGAATTCAAATTTAGTGACATGAGCCTTGGGTACAGTGAGTTTACATACCTTTACCATAAACTGTTTCATTTTCAGATCCAATTGCATATTTGTAATTTATGAAAAGTTGGCTAATGTTCCAGTTGCGGATGTACAATGGGTCTGTGTTAGCCAAGCAAACTTTCAGTCGTATTAAATTAAATACATGCAGTTACATTTGTGGAGATATGATTGGTAGCCTATCCTGAAAGGAGAAAATTTGTGTATAAATGTTTTATTGCTTCATCTCATCCTAGCAATACATGGGTTACTGTTTAAGATATATGGTTTTTCTAAAATCTTATTTCTAATTTAAACTTCAGTGTGAACCCTTTGCAGTTTGTACTAACATTTTTGATATAAATATTAAACTTATGCTTAGACCAGAAAGCTAACCTAAGAATTAAAGACTTTTCACTAAGTGATTTGCAGCAGTCTCTTAAAACATACTGTGTAAATGTATTAGAGTGAAATGGAAGAGTACAAGTTTGATGCTTAACGAGAGAGGAAAAAAGCTGCCCTATGTATTATAAATGAGGATACGATTTTGTCACAGATTGAGATTTTTACAGACTTCAGTGACTTTCAGCTTCAGCTCTGGCTAGGGAAGTCAGCCCCCCCATAGTGGCAGGGCTCCGGCTTCTGTGATTTGTTTGTTGCCAGTGTCCTGCCTATGAATTTTAATAAAAATCCTTATGCCAAAATCTTAACCTTAATTATAAAATCAATTTCTATGATGAAAAAGCCATCAAACTGTTTAAAACACAACTATACATCAAAATATAACCTGTTGTACTTGTGTAAGAAAATTCTACCCAAAATCAGTTTTTTAAAGTAGCTTTAGTCTCATGGCAGAGTTTGTCATTTCAATCCTGACTGAGAAGTCGATGATTTTTTGAAAATACAAATGAATAACTATGCTACTGCTAAGAGTGCAGATCTGCCTATAGACAGACAGCATATGTAGTTTGTAAACAGTAATTTTATCAGAACCCTGTTCTATTTTGCTGTTGAGTATATAGTTTGTGGTGATCCCAATTTTCCTCATTAAATTTTTTTCATGTAAGTACAACTCCAGTTATTTTCAAGGAGTTCACATGTCCATTTTCCAATGTGGGGATTTGCACCCATCGATGTGGAAAATATTTCAGTAAATCTGTATGCAGTGTAGTTGTAGCCATGTCAGTCCCAGGATATTAGAAAGGCACGGTAGGTGAGGTAATATCTTTTATTACACCAACTTCTGTTGGTGAAAGAGATGAGCTTTCAAGCCACACTCAGATCTGAATAAGAGCTCAAAAGTCTCTCTCTCTCTCCATGAGAAGTTGATCCAATAAAATCTTACCTCACTCACCTTGTCTCTCCTTGTAAATCTGATTATTTGTCTCAAAAGTACAAATATCTGGCTACAACAATGGTCTCTTTGGTTATTTTATGTCTGTCTGGTTTTTGTTGTGTCTTCAGCATTTATTCATTTCTGGATTCTCACCTCTTCCCCCCAATCTCAGACGTTTGAGCGAAATCTCTTCTGACAAATACTGGATGCATTTCACAGTTGTCCATGAGACTTCAGGTTTGAAACATAATCCTTTTCCCCTCAAGCTACATTCTTTTTCTGGAAGTGCAAAAAGCTGACTTTTCAAGCAGGAGTGGATAAAACCTTTTTTACCCATAAATAAGGGACCAACATTTGAGTGTTGGGAAGTGTTTACCCCACTGCATGCCTTTCGTCCTTTTCCCCCCCTTCCCTATGATAGCAAAGCAGGCCAACTGAAACAAGCAGACAGAGGAGCACTATTTGTAAGAAGAACTCCAGATCACACAAGGGAAGTTCTGCTGCAATTGCCTCCAGGTTGTTGGCCCTCAGTTTGTCAGGGCCAGGGGATTAGGCGAGACAGCATGTGATAGCTGACACATCCGCCTGACATCAGCTTGACTTGCCCACAGAGACATCAAAATCCCTGCAACCCTTTTCCCATATCACTTCAAAAGTGAAAAGCTGCTGATTCTCCCATATACTTAAATTTTGTCTTGGTAACTATCTCCTTAATGTTCCTTCCTACTCCTTGTGTGAAGTCTTTAGGGAGGAGCAGGAAAGTCTGAAAGTGAAAAAGTTCAGTCCTAGAATTTGAGAATTCTGGAACCCTCAAAAAATTGTCTTCTCCAAGCTCAGTATTCCCAAAGCAGGAAAGGTAACAAATGTCAGTTATGAAGTGTAATTCATCCATTTTCCCCTGCAAATTTTGTTCTTGTGATGTAATGCATGGAGACCACACATAAATAAGAATTTTTGTACACTTGGAATTATTTCCAGTGCAAAACACAAGGGAAGTGAAATCATGTAAAATTATTTCAGATCCTTAAGTGGCAGAAGCAGGAAGCACATGTAATGACAGGGTATGGACACTAAGGTACTGACTGAATTCCAGTTTTTCAGGGTGGTCAGTTATACTTGAGCTGCGCAATATGTAGTGAACATGGTCAAGGTCCAGGCACATTTCAGAGCAACATGCTAGAGATAAGACAAGTCAATCTTGCCTTTCTGACTTCCAGAATCTCCTGAAGAAGGAGCACTTTCTTATCCAGTCACAGCATAACAACTGTGGCATACATAAACCAGCAAGGGAATACAAGAAGCTCATCTGTCCTCCATCAGATGATCCACATAAGAGACTAATCACAAACAGGACTGGCTGAGTATCAATAGACAACACATAGTGGCTCTTGAACAAAGTTTTCCATTGATATTCTAAGAGCTAGGCTACCTCACCTTGACCTATTTGTATCCCAGTGAAAGTCACTAGGGAAGACAAATCACTGAAAACAGATTCTGGTTCACAGATGACTGAATTGTTTATCAAAAATCTTTGTCATTCGGGTCACCCAAATTGCTCAAGAGCATGGTGATACTCAGACGTATAGGGCTGCCACAGGCTAAATCCATCTTTGCCTGCAGATCCCAACTCCATGTTAGCTGAACCTCACTGCTATTGAGCAATAAGCCCTAACCATGTTGGCATAGTTTTCCAAAGTAGTATGTAGCCTCCAACAGGCCTTCTACCCTTTTGGCCTATGCAAGAGTAGACAAGATTCTCCTGCTGATGTCAAAATAAAAAGGTTCGCCCTAAGGAGAGAGGCAGTCCAGCTCTTCTGTATTTCTTGCAGCTGTGCCAAGCCTAAGGATTCCCACTCTTGCATCTCAGTTTTTATGCTAACCAATATCAAATACAGCCTCATCCAAATATTTGGAAAAGCAGCTAGTGATATCAAGGTTCCTTAGGGAAAAATTAGTCCAAAGTAAAAGTGAACATGAAACCTGTCTACATTGCTACAAACTCACGAGACATCCAATTTGCATAGATAGAATCAATTTTCCTGTGTTCTCCATAAAATATTCTTCCTAAGCCCAATCACAATAAGCAAGAAAAGATTCTGAAATCACCGCTTGTACCTTACTGCATAATCTGTTGGAATAAGGTGGTACTTCATACTCCAGAGGCACTTATTACCATGGCCAGCTTTTCCTTCTACTGGAAAATAATTTTTATTCTACCCAAAGCTTAAAGAGCTGGGGGAGAAAAAAAAATTCCAGAGTAGACTCTTGAGCAGAAAGGACATTGGCTACTACCAAGAAAATCTACAGTACCTGCGATTTGATCATGCAGTAATTTTAAAAATAAACACCAGAGGCTTGACTGCTAATCCCCAGCAGTAGCATTTTTGGATAACTCTACTAATTTTTCTTTTTGCTTGCTATGTTTCAGATTTGGGAATGTCACAATCAACAATGGAAAAAAGTCATCTTCCTTTCTGTGACTGACTTCTCTTGTCTGCTCCACTCAAGAAATGTATGTGTCTATCTCTCTTCAGAATCTATATATATTTAAATAACTAATAATAATCTTGATGGAAGATCAAGAAGAAACAGTCTGAGAATTGTGCCTCTCCCAGCGGGGCTGGAAAAAGGGAGGCCTGTGGAATTTTTCTCCCATGCTGCCAATGCTTGTTTGTCATTTCCTCATCCGAACTTGGATGTTGAAAGCCCACCCGCTCCCTTCCTATTGTCTGTTTAGTTACTACTCATCCAGTGTTTGTATCCAGCTTTGGAAGCACATGCCAGGCAGATGCAACATGAGCAAAACTGAGCTACCTTCTGTATATACAAGAAGAGGTGCAGCCCCAAAGTTTGAGGGTGGGGGGGTAGATAAGTTTCAGAAAGACAAAGATAACATTCTCCATTTTATTAGATAAGAAGAGGTTTGATTCATTCAGTAAATTTACTCCTGTAAAGGCATTCTTGGATCTGAGGATTTGATGTTCCCATTGGGGTAGTATAAAACCTCTAAAATGTAACATTAATTTAGATAAGTGAACGTGAACTTTTAGTCTAAAAAATTTAGAGCCATATGTACTTAGACTAATCTGACAGAATTCCTTTTTGTATGGACAGATAAGGCAGAAAGCTTGGCTACACATGTAAAAAATGGAAGAATACTGGGAAAATATTACATTTTAGTATATAAAATTTCAAGTTCTTATTGCAAAGCGATAAATATTGGGACATAAAATGACAACGTGTAAAGGCATTACAAATAACTTACTATCGTTAAACAGCATGTAACATTTTGTAAGGTAGCTTTATTTCCAAGGAAAACTAATCTTCTGGATCTGCTGTGCTTCATTAATTTGTAATGTTAGGATTTACTAATGTCAGTCATTTTTACTGATGTTTTGAAATTACCTTTTGAATTAAGAAAACCACCACAAATACTAAAATTAAAGATGGACAAACAGGTTTTTTTTCCAAGGTATGACAGTGAGGAATAAGATCTTTTTTCCCCCTCTAGCTTTCACTTATTCCCATTTGTCTGAACTTTTGGATTTGTCGGAATTCCAAATCTGTTTTCTCATCACTAAATCTTAGCACTAATCAAAGTAACTTTCCAATTCAGCATTGGTAACACACTTAACTTAAAAACATTTAGGCATCTGGTAAATGTGGATGCTTGTGACTATTTTATATAATAGTTTAGCTTATTTTGTTTAACATTTGATGCTGAAATTTAACAATACTCAGTTGACACACTGCTTGTGCCAGATCTCTTGCCCATCTTAAATCCTGTTTGTGTTGCACCCACCAATGCAAGGTTAATCAAAGGTGCTTTGAAGCCACAGCAGAGGATTTACTTTCTTTGGGGAATCCTGTGCTATCATAGTAAGCACCTCTTGGCTCCTCTGGCTTAGGTGGGGATGATGCCAGCTGGAAGAGTGGTTCCTTGGAGGAATCATCTTCCACTGGTACAAATCAAAGCTGGCCCAAGGCTACTCTAATTGGCGACGGGCTAGTTCAGATATGAAGTGCCACCTGATGCTGATCGTCTAATGCAATGATCAGATTCCTTTGCAGACAAGAAAAAATAGTACTAAATCCCTTCTCTTTAATATCCCTTTTAAAAAGTGTACTTTTTCTAACCAGTGACTGAAATGTTTTAATACTGGCCACTTTAGTGCATTCTTAACAAAATTTCACCTAAAGCCAGTATCCTGTGTGATATTACTCACTGTAATAGAGTTAACATAACTCACTATTCAATTCATGTACCAATTTAAAAACTTTATGAAATTCCTGACAAAACATTGAATAAAACTGATACACATGAGTACTAAAAACTTCAAATGGGGAATATTTCAGCAGTACCCACACTTGTCTGAATTACCATAACTAAGACCATCCATTTTCACAAGTTCATTGTGAACCAAATATCCAACATCAATGTTTTATCTTTCATTTTGAAATAGCAATAAAGTTCTTAAACATAATTAAAATGCAAAAACACCTGTTTGGAAGTTCATATTCCTGAAACAAGCAAAATAAGAAACTTGCCTTAGTCAAGATTAAACTAGCAGTGCTCGTTCCAACACACAGCATGAATATTTTGGAAAGTTTAAGATGGTTACATTTTACTTCTCTGCTAGGCAAGTATACGCAAAAAGAAAAGGAGGACTTGTGGCACCTTAGAGACTAACCAATTTATTTGAGCATAAGCTTTCGTGAGCTACAGCTCACTTCATCGGATGCAAGTGAATGTAGCTCACGAAAGCTTATGCTCAAATAAATTGGTTAGTCTCTAAGGTGCCACAAGTCCTCCTTTTCTTTTTGCGAATACAGACTAACACAGCTGTTACTCTGAAACTAGACAAGTATAGTTCCTTCTGGCCAGTAGATGGAGATAGTACTATTAAACATTAGACTGTCACTTGTATTTAAAAAGCTTGCTAGTTCAGTCCCTGGATTGTCTCCATTCAGAATGGAAATGGTAGAAGTCTGAATGAAGGAAACATTTGTCCAGTTTTCTTGAAACTAGAAACTGTGAGAAACTGAAACTATGGTGAAACTGTGCCTATGAGAAACCTTTTTTTACACCAGGGCTAAGTTAGCTTTTGTCCGCTTCAGAGGTGCCTGTGCAAGGTAGTTAACATCTTTCAAAGGATATTTACAGAAAAGTGCAGGGAGAATAATTACAGGAAAGTAGCAGAAAAATGGGTTGTATTGATTAGACCTGGGCACAAAAAGAACAAGTGTGAATTCTGCAAGTAACAATTTGTGACTGAATGCATCTGCTATAATATTGGATTCACTCTCTGCTTCTATCAAGGTACAGACTATTGCGGGATCAGCCTCATGAAGGCCTTATCTTGACTAGGGAAAAGGCCAAGTTTAGATCAGGGTTTGCTAATACCTTTAGCTCAGCTTTTTTAGTAGGACAAGTTATTTTGTTGAATCAAACTAAAGGGATTTCCCTGCAACTACACTAGAAGAAGTAGCCTATTTTAGATCTATTTTAGCCCAACTGAAACTTGTCCTCTTTTCCTAGTGTAGACAAAGCCCAAGGGGCCAAGAAGTGAAGATGTTAATGAAGCTCCTTGGGAAAGTTTCTCAAATTGCCTTGCATGAATTCCAAATTCCACCATCCTAGCTGGCATGCCATCTAGTTTTAAGTACTGACTCGTCTGTCATCTATTGGATAAAATGAGAAATGTCATTTTGGATTTCCTGCTCAACAGCTAGTCTGAGGTGAGTAAGTGAAGTCACCACCACTATGGGGATCAGCTCCTAGGTTAAGGACTATTTAGAAAAGCTGTACGTGCACAAGTCCATGGGTCCAGATCTAATGCATTTGAGGGTGCTGAGGGAGTTGGCTGTTGTGATTGCAGAGCCATTGGCCATTATCTCTGAAAACTCGTGGCAATCAGGGGAGGTCCCGGATGATTGGAAAAAGGCAAATATAGTGCCCATCTTTTAAAAAGGGAAGAAGGAAAATACGGGGAACTACAGACCGGTCAGCCTCACCTCCCTGGAAAAATCATGGAGCAGTTTCTCAAGGAATCCATTTTGAAGCACTTGAAGGAGAGGCAGGTGATCAGGAACAATCAACATGGATTCTCCCAGGGCAAGTCATGCCCGACCCAACCTGATTGCCTTCTATGATGAGATAACTGGCTCTGTGGATATGGGGAAAGCGGTGGACATGATATATCTTGATGTTAGCAAAGCTTTTGATACAGTCTCCCACAGTATTCTTGCCAGCAAGTTAAGGACTTATGGATTGGATGAATGGACGATAAGGTGGATAGAAAGCTGGCTAGATCGTCAGGCTCAACGGGTAGTGATCAATGGCTCCATGTCTAGTTGACAGCCGGTATCAAGCGGAGTGCCCCAAGGGTCGATCTTGAGGCCGGTTTGTTCAATTTTTTCATTAATGATCTGGAGGATGGCGTGGATTGCACCCTCAGGAAGTTTACAGGTGACACTAAACTGATATGCTGGAGGGTAGGGACAGGGTCCAGAGTGACCTAGACAAATTGGAGGATTGGGCTAAAAGAAATCTGATGAGGTTCAACAAGGACAAATGCAGAGTCCTGCACTTAGGAAGGATGAATCCCATGCACTGCTACAGGCTGGTGATTGACTGGCTAAGCAGCAGTTCTGCAGAAAAGGACCTGGGGATTACAGTGGACGAGAATTTGGATATGAGTCAGTAGTGTGTCCTTGTGTCCAAGAAGGTTAACAGCTTATTGGGCTGCATTAGTATGAGCACTGCCAGCAGATTGAGGGAAGTGATTATTCCCCTCTATTCGGCACTGGTGAGGCCACATTTGGAGTATTGCGTCCAGTTTTGGGCCCCCCACTACAGAAAGGATGTGGACAAATTGGAAAGAGTCCAGTGGAGGGCAACGAAAATGATCAGGGGGCTGGGGCACATGACTTACAAGGAGAGGTTGAGGGAACTGGGCTTGTTTAGTCTGCAGAAGAGAAGAGTGAGGGGGGATTTGATAGCAACCTGAAGGGTGGTTCCAAGGAGGATGGAGCTCAGTTCTCAGTGGTGGCAGATGACAGAACAAGAAGCAGTGTTCTCAAGTTGCAGTGAGGGAGGTCTAGGTTGGATATTAGAAAAAACTATTTTACTAGAAGGATGGTGAAACACTGGAATGGGTTACTTAGGGAAGTAGTGGAATCTCCGTCCTGAGATATTTTTAAAGCCTGGCTTGACAAAGCCCTGGCTAGGATGATTTAGTTGAGGTTGGTCTTGCTTTGAGCAGGGGTTGGATTAGATAACCTCCTGAGGTCTCTTTGAGCCCTAATCTTCTATGATTCCTAGGCTCCATGCTGTTAATGCTCATGTGGTCTCCCATCTTCCTCAGAATGAGAGAGGGAAGTTGAGGATGTGCACCTTAATGGTGGGTATGAACTTGGAGAGAAGTTTTAAGGCAGGGGTGGGCAAACCTTTTGGCCTGAGGGCCACATTTGGGTGGCGAAATTGTATGCAGGACCATTAATGTAGGGGCAGGGAGTTGGGGTGTGGGAGGGAGTGCGGGGTCTGGGAGGGAGTGTCGTGTGCAGGCAGGGGCTCATGGCAGGGGGTTGGGGTGAGTAGGGGGCTCAGGGCAGGGGGTTGGGGTGCAGGAGGAGGCTCAAGGCATCGATAGCAGCTGTGCCAATTTAGCCGCATAGTGTAGGCAAGGCCTTCGAGAGCTTGTTTTTCCTCTTACACCTAGTTTTGCTCTTATGTTGGAAGAGGATGAGATATACTAATTCTAGTATCTTGAAGGACATGGTGACCAGGAAAAATCAGTTCACGTCACTAACTAGAGATAATACTTCCTCTGTTTAATAAATCAGTTTAATTTTAAATGCAAAATATGTTTTGCAAATTTTTTTTCTTGAGTTTCCAGCACATTTAAGGTAGTTTTATTTAATTTTGTGCATTTTTGATTGAATTCAAATGTCCATTAAACTAGAATGGAAATTACTTGTAAAATTTAAATCACTAAAATCATTTGTAAAAATTAATCATTCATTATTTTCAAGATAATACAAATGTAAAAATTAAGAATCTGAATAAATGTATGTTAAGGGGTTAAAAAAAGAGGGTGATGTCATAGTAGGGGGTCTACTATAGATCATAAAATCAGGAAAAGGAGATGGATGAGCCATTTCTAGAACAAATAACAGAAGACCTAGTAGTAATGAGGGAGTTTAACTACCCACACATCTGTTGGAAAATGTCAAAACACAACATTTCCAATAAGTTCTTAGAATGTATTGGAAAACTTTTTGTTTCAGAAGGTAGAGGAAATAATCAGGGGATGGTTAATTTTAGACTTGATTTTGTCCAATAGGAAGAATTGGGAGCAGACCTGAAGTTGGAAGGCAATTTGGGTGAAAGTGTTCATTAAATGATACATTTCATGATACTATGGAAAGGAAGGAGTAAAACCAGCAGAATAAGGATAAGGGACTTCAAAAAAGCAGATTTTTACAAACTCAGAGTAAGGTGCACAGGGAAGAAAATCTAGGGAAAAGAATTCAGGAGAGGTTGACAGTTTCACAAGAGAATATTAAAGGGATAACTGCAAACTGTCTCAATGCAAAGAAAAGATAGGAAGAACAGTAAGAGGCCATGAGGAGCTGTTGAATGACCTGAAAAATCAAAAATGAGTCCTACACAAAATGGAGACATAGTAGAATTTGCTAAGGAGTACAAAAGAATAGCACAAGTATGTAGGTACAAATCAGAATGGCTGAGGCCTAGAATGAGTTACAGCTAGCAAGGGACATAAAAGGCAATAAGAATGGGTCCTTCAAGAAAGATGAAAGAAAGTATAGGTCCTTTAGTTACCAGGCAAGGAGAGCTAATAATTGATTACATCAAGAAGGCTGCAATGTTTAATGCCTGTATTACTTCAGTCTTCACTGAAAAGGTTAATGATGACCAGATATTCAACACAATATTAGCAATAAGGAAGGAATATAAGCCAAAATAGGAAAAAAAACAGGTTAAAGAATATTTAGGTAAGTTAGATGTATTGAAGTTGGCAGGGCTTAATGAAATTCATCGTGTGGTACTTAAGGAACTAGCTGAAACAATCTTGGAACCATCAATGCTTGGAACTAGAGAACGGTAGACATATTATCCATCTTTAAAATGGGAAGAAAAAGGACCTGGGGAATTATAGACCAGTCAGCCTTATGGTTTCAGTATCTGTCAAGTGTTGTTAAATTTGTAAGCACCTAGAGGATAATAAAGTTATAAGGAATAGGCAGCATGGATTTGTCAAGAACAAATCCTATCAAACCAAACTAATTTCCTTCTTTAACAGGCTTAGTGGATAGGGAAGAGCAGTAGATGTGACTTACCTTGATTTTTAGTAAGGCTTTTGACAGTCCCATATGACAGTCCCAAACAAACTAGGGAAATGCACACTAGATTAATTTACTATAGGGTGGGTGCACAACTGGTTGAAAGACTGCATGCAGAGAGTAGATATCAATGGTGGTTCTTGGAGTAGATGCAGATGTGTATTCCAAGTAGGTATGTGCACTCCCCGCATACCAGAGCTGGAAATTTTTGCCAAGCAGTACCCGTAGCGGGATGGTGCTCGCACCTCATGCCTGTCGCTCCTTTCCTGGCTATGCGAGGTGGCACCACCCCAAATACCCTTAGTTCCTTCTCAACATCCATCTGCAGGAGTCGGAGCTCTGTGTGATTGCTGCTTCACAATCTTGCAATGTGTCTCTTAGCCTAGGTTTTTATTGTACATAGTTAATAGTTAGTCAGTAGCATTAAAAGTTAAAGTATATCGTATAGTGTCAGTGGTTGTGCTCCCCGATGATGCCCCCATCAGAGTTCAAGCATTGCCCTTCTTGTGGAGTGCTAATTCCTAACAGTGACTCCCACATGTGGTGCTTGCTTTGCCTTCTCAAAGCCCACCTTAAGGAGAGCCGTTCGATTTGTAGATCATTCAAGAAGAGGACTCAGGCAGCGCGGGACCTTTGCCTTAACCAGCACCTGCTTCAGAAGGTCATGAAGCCTGACCTGTGGCCCAAAGATGACCTCCGTACCAGATCGGTGTCTGGCTCAGAGAGTGCTGTTGCCTTGGTTCCAGGGCAGGGGCCTCTCTGAAAAGGTGCAGGAGTCGTTTTACATTATCAGCACCAAAGAAGCTGTCATATAAGCCCAAGAAGGAGTGCTCCAAATCCCGGGGAAACTTTTCTGTCTCTCCTATGAAGAGCGTGGACTGGCATGGGTGCCTCTGACCTTCCCTTGATAAAAGGTAGGTGTTATGCTTATAAGAAGCACACGGGATCTTTTTCAGAGAAAAAGGCAATACACTGCATTTATTGAGAATACAGCAGTTAGCATATGCTTTTCAGTCACACACACACCATGCACACAGTCCTGTCAGTTGATTTTTATAAAAAGAAAAGGAGTACTTGTGGCACCTTAAGAGACTAGCTCACGAAAGCTTATGCTCAAATAAATTTTAGTCCCTTAAGGTGCCACAAGTACTCCTTTTCTTTTTATGGATACAGACTAACACAGCTGCTACTCTGAAACTTGATGTGTATAGTTACCAGTCCAGAGTCTGGATCAATCTAGTGGCCAGCCAGATTGGTCACAGAGGGGAGCGGGCTCTGTCGGTAGCAATCTGATGCTCCTGGAGTTGTGGCAAGACGAACCCAAAGTCCCATGGCCAACCACCCTGTTCTTAGTCTTTTTTTTTTTTTCTCTGTTGAAGTCTATGGATTTTGCTGTGTCAGTTTGTTACCAGTTACTCCTTAATCGGTGTTATCTTTTGATGTTAACAGTCCAAAACACCTCTGAGAGAGTCATCCTGTCCTGGTTGCAATTTAATCAATTGTCTTATCTTTAGGGGTGCCAGCCTCCACCTCAGGGTCGCCAATCTGCCCTTCCTCACTTATGGATGCATGTTGATGATGGTTCTCTGGTGTCCTTAAGTTTCTTCACTCCTCCTTCCTTGACCATCTGACTTTAACAATGGCCTTCACACCTTATCTTTTCCTGATGCATGCGTTCCTCATTCACACACAGTCTTTTACAAAGACCTTCAAAGGTATACAAACAGCAGTGTTTTATGTTGAGCAAGAATGGCATTGTAAATTAAACCTTACTAAATCTTGTAATCAAAACAGGTCACATTGTGGCCTGGGCCTTCAACGTACCTCTAGTCTCATTAACGTAGACACAAGACAAAATCCTGTTTCTTACTTACTAAACCTTAAAACAAAGAAATGTATATTTAACTAGAATGCCTAATTTATAATACATATAGGAAACCATAGTAGATATTCTAACTCATCCTAAAACAAAAAGGTGACCATAATCAGTCATAAGGATTGTTCTGGTCTGTCCCTGCCTTAACATCAGTACAGACGCTGGCAGTCTGTCAGATGCATTTCTACCAATGTCCCAGAGGGTCATTCCTTTCTGCTATTCAAAAAGGGTGGCTGGCAGGATGATCAAATCATACATTAATATCCTGCTCCTACATAGGGAGGGCAGACACCCCATACCGTTGACTCTGGTTCCAGCCTTGAGGCATCCGGTATCAATGGAAGCAAGGCCAGTACTGACAGCGTCAGTGGCATCAGCGTACCAGGCTTCGGCAGACCTACTCTGCCTTTCAGTCCCATTCTCGCCACTGGTCCAAAACTTCGTGAGGCTGGCGTTTACAATGACCCCTCAGTTGGAGCATATCGCCAAAATCTTGGCACGGCACCATGAAGTACCCCTTGCTGGGTTAGTATGGACATGGTTCCTGAGACAGGACAAGGTTCTTTGCTACAAGGCCCTTCCTCTGCATTCCTCAGTTGCAGATGATCCCATGGAGGTGGAGGCACGTGGGTGCTCCAGTACCATCGTTTGCACCAGGACCGATCTTGCCTGTGGCACCAATCTTTTCAGTACCTGTAGTGCTGACTACATTGGGGGTGCCCATTGTGACTTATTCTGGGCTCTGGCTGAGTCAGATTGCCTGTTGGCTCCCTCTGGAGTTGCCCCTCACATGACTCCGAGGTCCCAGGACTCCTCTGCTTCAGAGTTGAGCTCCTTGTTTTCCCACTCCACTTCACCTGAGGAGGTCTGGAGGTCACCAGCGTACCAACACTGCTACCAAAGTTGGCATATGCACTCTGAGGCCGGGATGGAGGTCCCTGGCCTGGTGGCTGGCCCTACTGGCCACCAATGCCTTATCCATACCAGTGGCTACCTTGCTCTCAGTGGGAAGCCCCTTGTTCCTGGAGGTCTCGCTTGTTATCCAAGTCAAGTGCGAGATTGACTGCTCATATAGCATTGGTGGCTGTGGACCAGCCACAAGTCCAGATGCCTGCAGTTCCCCTTCCTGTGGAGTCTCCAGAGTTTCTCTATCCAGAGATGCTGCCTCAACCAACAGCCTTGTCCTCATCCCCAGATGATGCGGTGTTGTCTGCTTCATCCCAGAGGACTTCAAGGTTTATCAAGACCTTTTATATCTGGTGGCCTCATTTCTGGGTATTCAGGCAGAGTTTCTCCTGGAGAATACTCATATACTCATGGACGTATTCTAGCCCTCGGTCCCTGGGAGGGTCGCCCTCCTGATTAATGAGTTGCTCCTTGAGGTACGCTGGCCTTGGTACTGCTGGTGGCCAAGCACTTGAGGAAATGCTATTTTGTGCCAGTACTGGGATATGAAGGGTTTTATTCCCACCCAAGCCTCAACTCCCTGGTGGTCACAGTGGTAAATGACAGGGCCCAACAGGGCAGGTTCAAGTCCTCCTCCAAGGACATAGATTGGAAGTGCCTAGACCTTCTAGGCAGAAAGATGTACACATCATCGCTACAGATGAGAATTGTGAACCAGCAAGTCCTGCTTGCATGGGCTGCAGGTATAATAGACCAGGGGAGGCTAAGCCTCCCAAAACCCATGCCATGACCTTGCCCATGCTCCACCCTAAGGCCCTGCTCCTGCATCCTGCTGTGACCCACACTGCTCCTCTTCCCACCGTCACTCCATCTCCCCCAAAGCTGGCATGGGCTCGGGATGGCGTGGGCTGGGGCTCAGGGTTCCTAGGGTGGGCAGCTTGGGTGGGTGGCCCCGAGGGTTGAGGCGGGCAGCCCTGGGGCTTGGGTCAGGGCCCGGAGTGGGTGGCCCCAGGCGGCTTGGGTGGGGCTGGGGCCAGCAAGGGCACCTTGGCTGGCCAACTGGGGTTCCTCTGGCTCCAGCAGGCACGGCCTTGAGCAGAAGAGGCAGAGCAGGGGTCTAGCCTTCCTGAACGGGGTGGAGAGGGGGGTGTCACGCTGCCCATGCCTGCTGGCCAAATATGACTTCCTGAATTAGTCCACTATGGCCAAATTTGAGGAACAGTTGTCCGAGGCTTCCCAGGATGAGCTTCAGGCATTTGTTGCTGAGAGTTTCTCAGCAACTACTATGAGGGCTTCCTGGCTCCAGAACTCAGGAATTGTGCTGGAGGTCTAGTAAGCCATTGAAGACTTGCTGTTCAGTGGCCAAACCTTGTTTTCAGACAAGACTGAAGAAGCCCTGGTTTCCTTTAAGGACTCGAGGGCTATTTTAAGGTCTCTGGGTGTGTATACTCCACCTATGCAGAAATGCCATTACAGAGTATAGCAACAGCAGCCATACAGGTCACAGCACCCCTTTGTGCAGTCCTTCCCCACCAAGACTACCGTAGGAAGAGGGATAGGTCTCACACCAGAAGAACTCGAGCTCAGGGCCCAGTCGCACTGCACACCTGGTGTTCTTGCAGAATCTTTGGCACCCACTGAGCACCATTTTGACTCATTTGAGAGCACTTTTCCAGTTGTCCTCCTTCCTCTCTGTTCTTTCAGGGACAGGCTGAACCGCTTTTACAATGCCTGGGTCTTGATGTCGTCCAACAGCTGGCTCCTAGATACTGTCAGATTGGGCTATGCCATCCAATTCCTCTCCACGCCCCCTTTCTACTCCCCCTTCCTGTCCCTCTTCACAGATCTCTCTCACGAGACATTTCTTTTCGAGCAGGTCAGCTCTCTGCTTGTGTTGGGAGTGGGGATGGAAATTCTGCAAGAACACCAGGTTTGTGCGTTCTTCTCCTGGTATTTCCTGATATTGAAATCCAAGGGTGGGATGAGGTCCATACTTTTACTTCCGCAGACTCAAGTTCATCAAATATGTGAGCTTCTGCATGGTCACTCTTATCTGCTTTCCTCCTTGTTTTGTCTCAGAATGACTGGACCATGTCTGGACCTTCAAGACACCTACTTCCATGTGGCCATTCTACTGAATCACAGGAAATATCTTTACTTCATGGTAGGAGACTGTCACTTTCAGTACAGTAGAACCTCAAAGATATGAACATCAGAGTTACAGACTGACTGGTCAATTGGACACCATGGGTACCAAAAGTAAGCTACCAGGCAGCAGTGGAGACAAAAACAAACCAGCAAATACTGTACTGTGCCTGTTTTGCATCTTAAAGTTGGCACATGTGAGTTGACTGTCCCTACCCCTTGCCTCTACTTGCCACTGCGCGGGGCAGTCATTTACAGTAGGAGGTGGTGAATGCTGTTTTCCCCTCTCCCTCCCCGCTGGCTGGAACAAGCTTGCAAGTTCAGAGCCTGGGAAAGAAAATTCCCGAGCTGCTACTGAAACCTGGCCTGGAGTGTAATCTGCTGGAGTCGGACTCCGAGCACCTGCCTGCATACTGCACTCTGGAGCAGCAGCTCAGTTTCCTGATTCCTGAAGGTGTAACAGATACTCTAAGGTATCCTGGATGGAAGCCTCTGCTGAATGGGTCCCAAAGGCCAAGGACTATATGGAAAACCTTTTCCACTTAGCCAAGTAGACCATCCTAGTGGAAGGCTTCCTACTGTTAAGTAGGATCTGTTGGATAGCTCTTAATAGTCCTTTCCTGTTGCCACACCCAAAGTTTGTACCCAAGTTGGTCTCTGTTTCATTTGAACCAGGCAGTATATTTACTTTTATTTTTCCCTAAGCTGCATTCCCACCCGGAGGAGCAATGCCTCCATATGCTAAACATTAGATGCTGTCTAGCCTTCTATCTGAACAGGACTGAATAATTTTGTTCCTCACCTCTCCTGTTCATATCTCATACAGACCGCATGAAGGGTCAAGCAGTCTTTGCTTAAACCATCTCTAGTTGGATAACGTCTTGTATCAAGGCTGCATATGAGATAGGGTTGGCTAAGGCTCCTCCGCAGAGACGGCCACATTTGACAACAGCACAGGCTATGCTGGTGGAATTGCTCACTGATATTTCAATACTGGACATTTGTAGGGTAGCCACATGGTCATTCATACATGCATTTACGGACCATTACGCAATCACTGCTTCTTCCAGAGCAGATGCTAATGTTGGAAGAAGGGTCTGCGATCCTTACTCAGGTAGACTTTGAGCTCTGCCTCTAGATAGGTTACTAGTGAGCAGTACCCCTATTTGGAATACACATCTATATGTACTGGAAGAAGAAACGGTTACTTACTGTAATTTATTCTTTAGAGGTGATGCAGATGTGTAGTCTATGATCCACCCTCTATCTCGTGTGTCAGAGCCTTCCTCTGGACGTTTGGTGTGAAGGAATGGAGGGGGATCAGGGGGGCCTGCCTTATATAGCCAGGGAGTGGCTATGGGCACTGCTAGGTAAAAATTTCTGGTGCATGCACACACCTACTTGGAATACATATCTGCATCACATCTTGAAGGACCACCATTTCTTTGCTGTTAAGCCTTCTCAGTTTATCTAATGGGGTCCCGCAAGGGTCCGGCATGGGGCTGGTACTAGTCAATATTTTCACAATGTCTTGAAGTGGAGAGGATGTTTATAAAATTTCCAGCTGACTCCAAGCTTGGATAGGCTGCAAGCACTGTGGAGGACAGGATTAGAATTCAAAAGAACATTGACAAATGGGAGAATTGGTCAGAAATCAACAAGATGAAATTCCATAAAGACAAAAGCAAAGTATTTTACTTAGGAAGGAAAAATCAAATGTACAACTACACAATAGGAATAACTGGCTAGGAGGTAATACTACTGAAAAAGATCTAGGGGTGATATTGAACCACAAATTAAATGAGTCAACAATGTGATCCAGCTGCAAAAAGGCTAATATCAGTCTGGGGTGTTTTAATGGGGAGGTAATTGTCCTGCTCTACTTGGTACTGGTGAGGCCTCAGCTGGAGTACTATGTCCATTTCTAGGTGCCATACTTTAGAAAAGATGGGGACAAATTGGAGAGAGGAGAGCAACAAAAATTATGAAAACTTGACCTATGAGGAAACGTTAAAAAAATGGGCATGTTTAATCATGAGAAAAGAATATAACAGGAAAGGATTATTAAAACACTGCAGAAGAAGGTTAATAATCTTGAGGAAAGATCAAGGAGAAACAATTGGAGAATTGTGGGCCTCCCCGAAGGGCTGGAAAAAGGGAGGCCCCAAATGGAGTTTCCCAAACACTTCAATCCAAACATGTTGGTTTAGATAAAACACTAAAACAAATGTATTAACTATGGAAAGATAAATTTTAATTAATTACAAGTAATGAGGCATAAAAGTCACAATTGGCTACAAAGAAATAAAAAGTAAAAACACAACTAAGACCTAAATGAATTCAGAGCAAAAGTCTGTCTCATCACACTTTCCAACAATCTTACTTGCTGACTCTTTCAGTCAGGATCTTCCTCCAGTCTAATACCGCTTCCTTTCTTCTTCAGGTGTTGATGCCAGTGGTAGAGAGAAAGGGAGAGATGTTTTGGGGCATCTGCTATGTCCCCTTACAGTCATTTCTCTTGCACAAGACTAATTTCCAGTTGAGGTTCAGGAAACAGTCTGGGTGGACAGGAATCTCAAGTTACTTCTGTCAAAATGTAGATTTTTGTTTTTTGCCCACATCTTCTCTCCTGTTGGAAAGTGCCCACTTAATCAGGTGATGGTCCATTTGATCTTATTGACACCTGGCTGAGGCGTTGGCTAGCTTTTTGGCTCTGGGGAACTGGTTTGTGACTGCCCACCAGAACACGTTGGAACATGTCTCAGTAATATCACACAGTGGAATGTTATAACTTTACATACAATGTTGTCACACATATTTTACTAAGACAATAATCAGCAAATCATAAGTTTTCACATGATACCTCACAAGGCATATTTTCTACAAGTTTCATCATAATCTTCTAAAAGGTACAAATTGTCACATGCTCCTACTTCTCATGAGACCGTATTATTTCAAGATGGGTCCCTGAAGAAGGATGGGGAAAGTAAGGGGAAAAGGGAAGAAAGTGATTTGGATAAAATCTCTCCATTATGCACCCACTTATCTGACATGATGCTTTTTGTACACTGTTTCCCACAATTCTTGATGTCTGGCTGCTCTCCTCTTGCTGCCCCTCATGGAGGTGGATTTGAATTTTGGAATTGCAGGGTCTGGCCACACCATCTCAGCTCTTGCTTGCTTCCAGTTTCTCTGTCTCTGTGGCAGTGTGGGGTCAGCAAGTTTTACAGCTCCTGCCTTCACATCTGCCTGAGGGGATTTTTTCTGGTCAAAATTTAAGGAGGCGTGAGCAGTGATCTCCCTCCAACCTCCATCCTCCTCATGGCCGGTTTTTTAGAAGGGTGTTAGAACTTCCTGGAGCCTAGCTGCAGTGTCTCCCTGCTGGCTCCTCTGCACCTTCCAGGTATGGCAGAGCAGCCTAAAAAGCACTGAATGAAATCTAAACAGTGCTCTAGCTATGTGACAGCTGTCCTAGGCTTGACAGATGGTGAGCTGTACCCAGCTTGCACACAGCCTTCTGTCCCGAACTCTGTTAGATCCTGGGGCTATAATTCAGATAGGTATCACGGGAGCAGCTGGAAGTCTGACATGCGGAAAATGGAGTCTATGGGTGGAACAGTGAGAGGTTCCAAGGACATTTACATCAATGATTTAGAACAGCGGTTCTCAAACTTTAGCAAGCCAAGGACCCCCATTTTGATTTAAAATTTTTCAAGTTCCCTGCTCAGCCCCAGGCCCCCTGCCTCCACTTCCCCAAGGCCCCACCCCAGTGGCATAGCCAGCATGGGATATTTGGGTGGGCTCTGACTTCGGGTGGGCAGGTAATTATGGGGGGCTGGAGGGCAGGAGGGATGGGGGTGCCTCCATCCCCTGTAGCTAGTCTTGGGGTGAGCAATGGATGGACCCTCTGGCCAGAGGCTCTCTAGGACCCTGGGCATACACCTGGCTCTGGAAGGAGATGCTGCTCTCCAGCACGCATGGCTCCTGGCTTCCTTTCAGGTCCCACTGCCCCACGCCGAGCCCGGGTCCCACAGGTGCCGGGCCTACCTTTTTTTAAGATCTCCTCTATTACTGCTGGCTGCCCTTCTCCCAGTGAAGAATTAGCCACTGGGGCAACCTGGGGCTCAGGAAAAATGGGTGCTCCCATGCCCCCACCCTCTCTGCCCAACGCTCCTGCTGGGGTGTGGAGTGGAAGTGCAGGGGCTTGCTCCACTGCACCCACCCCACCAGCACTCCAGCCTGGGAGTGGGGTCAGGACACAGGAGCTTGCCCTACTCCGCCTGCCTGCTGCTCCAGTCGGGGTGCGGGGGTTTGCCCTGCTCCTCCCACCTGGCCCCAGAAGAAGCACCAGGTGGGTGGAGCAAGCTCCCGCACCCTGACCCCACTCTCTGGAGCAAGCGCTGGGGCCAGAGCAGAGCCAGGGCTGGGCCTGGATGCTAAGTGAGTTGGCCACGGCCCACCCAGGCTATGTCCCTGACCCACCCCCATCCCCACCACTTTTTGTCCCTGCCCCTCCTCTTCCCTGCCTCTTTCCACCCCCCCCCCGAGCATGCCCCATCCCCGCTCCTCCTCCTTCCTCCAAGCTCCTTCTGCATGCCACTGAACAGCTGTTCTACAGCATGCAGGAGGCACTGGGAGGAAGGAGGAGTTGATCAGTGGGGACGGCGGGCTCAGACATGACTTGTGGACCCTCTGGAGTACCCTCATGGACCCCAGTTTGAGAAATGCTGATTTAGAAGAAAATATAAAATGATCCCTGATAAAAGTTTGCAGATTGCACACAAACTGGAGGAGTAGTAAATAATGAAGAGGACAGGTCAGTGATAAGAGCAATCTAAGGGTGAGATTAATTAACCATTGAAACAATTTACCATAGGTCATGATGGATTCTCCATCATTGTCAATTTTTAAATCAAGGTTGGATTTTTCTCTAAAATACATACTCGAGGAATTATTTTGGGAAAGTAAATGACCTGTGGTAGACAAGAGGTCAGACTTCTGGCCTTGGAATCTGTAAAATCCACCTCAGGGCCGAGGCCATTTAAATGGATTGTGTTCTCTATATTAAGAACTACTATTTGCAGGCAGGTAGCACATAGCCTTAACAGCCCTTTCAACCAGAGATAGGGATCTTTTGTGTATTTACTCCCTTTCTAAAATATGTATAATAATGTACTAACATTCCCCTCACAAGTCAGTAGCTAGACTGGAGGCCTCTTTGGGAGAGCTCTGAATCCCCATTTAAGTGGAGATTATTACTACTTGTTAGGTCTATAGAATTAGTGATCTGTTTAAGTTATTTAATGAGGGAGAAAAAGTAGGTTACTTACCAGCCAATGGAAAATGTCAGTATATTACCCCTACATCCATCCTCTTCTGTTTCTTTGAAGCCTCTGACTAATCTGGACAGGCATTTAGGGAATGATAGAGTGGGGCCATGCCTCTTGATAAATTTGGCATTTATCTGTTCATGCATTGCAGTGTGTGGCCTTCTTTCAGTGTTAAAAGCTAGTGCTTTTAATGGGTTCCTAGATTTGCATGGATCTACTGAAACAATATATTAAGGGAGTCACCAGGAACTGGAGTATCTATTTTTAACAGGCTGTAGGGTTTGCTCTGGAGGATGGTTCCTGGGCCCCACTCCAGGCAATGGGCAACTGTTCTGCCTTATTTCAGAGTAGCAGCCCTGTTACTCTGTATCCGCAAAAAAGAAAAGGAGGACTTGGGGCACCTTAGAGACTAACCAATTTATTTGAGCATGAGCTTTCGTGAGCTACGGCTCACTTCATCGGATGCATACAGTGGAAAATACAGTGGGGAGATTTATATACACAGAGAACATGAAACAATAGGTGTTACTATACACACTGTAAGGAGAGTGAGCAGGTAAGGTGAGCTATTATTCTCTCTCCTCCCCCCCCCCCCGTAGCTCACCTTACCTTAGTCTCTAAGTGCTCCTTTTCTGTTCTGCCTTAGCAAACCTCAGCCCCTGTTCTGAGCAGATGCGCCTGGATCTCCTACCTAGCACACTAGCCCTTACATATTGGGGCCCCGATTTTTGTAGCTATTCTTGATCAACAATCTGAAAAGGCTGGCAAATGCTCAAACCCGCAGGTGCCTAAATCGATATTCTTCTAAAGGAGCTAAATATTTTCAGAGATGGCTCCGTGACAATCACCCCCCAGAGCCCTCACTCGCGGACCAACCCCTGCCTCCCTTAAAAAGTGCTTTCCTTGCAGGCAGGGGATGGCTTGGAAACCTGCTTTGTTACCCGCCCCAGTCCTTCCATTCACACCGCCTCTCCCGTGTTACCGGCTCTTTGTTACCGCGCCCCGGAGTTAATCCCCATTTAACCCCTTCTCTGCTACCTCCTTCTCCAGGGCGCGGGGGGGGGGGAGGGCACAGAGCCAACGCGGGCACGGAGCCGGGAGCCTTCCCCACCCCCTTGGATGCCCGGGGAGGGCTGAGAGGAGACGGACACTTCGGACCCTAGAGCGCCCAGCTGCTCAGGAACCAGCCCGCCAACAACTGGCAGGCGCCGCCGCCCCCTGGGGCGGCAAGAGGCAACTGGCCTCTCCCTGCCGCCGGGCGGCACGAGTCCCCTTCGCCGGGCGCTGCGGGCCCCGGGCTGCCGCGCCGGGGGCGGAGAGGAGCGGCCGTGGCAGGCAGGGCGCGCTGCTGAACGCTGGGGGGGGCTCTCGGCCGCCGCCTCCTCCTCCCCCCTCTCTCCACGTCCCCCTCCGGGAGGGGGCAGGTGTAGGGGAGGGGCGGCGGCGGCAGCAGCAGCGAGCGGCGTCCAGTTCCCGCTCCCCCGGTCTGCAGGAGGCAGCGGGGCTCCGGTCCCTCCCTCTCCCCCGCGCCCAGCCGCCGCCGCCGCCCTCTCAGCGCCGAGCCAGCCAGGCGGACATGGCGCCCCTGCTCCAGCTGCCCCACTGCTGCCCCGCCGCCTCCCCCCCGCGGAGCCTTTAATGGCTCGGACCTCCGGCGGCCGAGCCCGACTCCTCCTGCGCCAGCCAGAGGGAGCCTAGCGAGCGGGAGCCGAGCAGCCCCAGCGCCGCGCACGGTGAGAGCCGCCCGGGGAACAATGGGCTGCGGGGGGGGGAGTGACTGCACCGAGCGGCCCCGGCGGCGGGCGGGCTGCGCCCCTGCGGGTGTGAGGACCGACCGTAGCCGGGTGGGTGGAAAGAGTCTCCTCGCCCTAGCCGGTGCCTGCAGCGGGGCGCTGGCCGCGGGGGAGAGACGCAGCCCCTGCGATCCGCCGGGGGCCCCGCCGGCGCACAGTTGCTCAGCGCCGGGCTGCGGCCGGAGCAGAAGTTGGTGCCTTTTGGTTGCTCCCCGCTGCGCGGGAAGTTGCTCGGGGGAGGAGGGGGCGGCTGCCCGGGGCTCTGCGTGGCGGCCACCCCCCGTGGCTGGAGCCCCGGGATGCGGGGGCCCTTTGGAGACCCCGCCCCTTGCCCCGGAGCGGGTGCGGAGCTGCTGCTAGCCTGGCGGGATGTGCTCGGGGGTCGGGCTGAGCAGGGGGTGGGACCGACGGGGGCAGAGCCGCGCTCACGTAGACCATTGACCGCGAGAGGGGCGCGTGCAGAGCCCCGCTCCGGGAGCAGCGCGACCCGGGTAGGGAGGCTCCCTTGGGGAGTAAGGCGCTTTGGTGTCTTTATTGAAAGGCCTTCCCACCCCCTTCCCAAATCCTCGGTGTGATAGGCGTCGCCGCCTGTCATGCATCTGCACATCCAGCCATTGATGGCCATGCCTGGGACTGGGGTGTGCGTGTGTGTGTTAAAGCAGGCTTGACATTCACCCAGTATCTAGTGTAGTGTGTTCACCCTTCGGTTCCCCGCTCCCATATGTCTTCTTGAGCAAACGCATAACAGAAGTGCAGGTAATCTCATGTATGGTAAAAGGCAAAATGGTCACCTGCAGATAGCACTAAAATATGTGGTGACTTCAGCGGCCTCCTTCCCCTCTAGCTCTGGGGAATATATATATTTATAGCCAGAAGTTCTGCCAGTTTCAAAATTAGAGATGAAGTTTATTGTTCTGCACTGTTTCTGAACAATGTTAATAGTGCATTAACTGTCCAAGGAAGCTTTAAGTAAAAGGAGCTCATTTCCATATGAGCAGCGTTTAGTTTCTTATGTTAATAAAAAATTTAGGTTCTTCAAACTGTAATTTGTGAGCAATAGGGTTTAATTTTTATGGTTGTTTTAAAAACAACAACAAAACAAACTTAGGAGCTGTGTAGTACTTGGCTGTTTTATTGCTGAAATAAAATAAATGGAATGTTTAGTGTTTTTCAGTTATGGTCTCTTTACAGACTTGCCTTCAAGTAGATTAGTCCCTAGGGGATGAAAAGATAACTGTTTAGGGAACAGTATCACTCAGCTGTTACATTATTATTTTTATCTCTTAGGTATGCAGAGTTTTTCTCCTTGTATTGCTTCCAATTTATTTTTACAGGAAGCAGTTGATATTGGAGTTAATCCAACCAAAATATAATTCTTAGACTACATCTTTGAAAAAAAAAACCCTAAAAAATATGTTTTAGTAAATCTGTTTGTTCTAATGAAGCTTTCTTCAACATTTCAGTATCCAGATGAGATGTGGAGGATACTTTGTTTTATAATTGGTCAGATTATACAAAATATGTTCAGCTGTGGGCTACATTGGCCATATGACAGAATCTTGAAGTCCTCACCCAAATTGAACTAAGGTGAAGCAGGTTAGTTGTTTGCGCTGACCAAGGTGGAGCATTGCATGCTGGGTTTTGTGGTTTCTGTGGACTGAACCTCATTTCCAGGTGTGGGTATTTGGGGACCAGGCTGTTAGGTAACCTCACTTTCTTCTGTCCCCTTATCAAATAGCAATCTCTTCTCTTGTTCTGAATGAGACCTACTTTACCTATACTCTGTTACTATCTTGTTTAATATTTTTGCCTTGTGTTTATGAATTAAATTCTCAATTATACCTTTACTGCAGGATCAGATAGGAGAATTGCATGATGGGATGTGGAAAATAGCCTTTTTTTAAAAGGGTCTTTTGATAAGTAGCAAAAGGTTTAGTGGAAGTTATTAAAGAACATGTTAAAAGTACGTGATTAATGTCCTAGGAGAGACAGACTGTATCTGAAAGTTTCAGCACTCTGTCCAAATATCTTTTTAGCTCCTGTCTTTCACACTTAAGTTTAGGTCTTTTGACAGAAATAAGAAACTTTTATTATCTAGTATTGTTACAAGTAACACCGAGTATTATTATAATGGAAAGATAGTGACCCACATAAACAACAGGAGTATGTGACTTTAAAACCACAAAAATTGGTAGGGGAATGAGGGATAGCACTATAAACTATTTTTAAATTACTTCATTTCAAGTTTAAAATGTCCCTTTTGAAGTTGACATAAAAGTTACACAATGAATAACGTACCTTTTTAAAACCAGCTACTAGTAACCAAGCTCTTATGACAGTTTGTAATTGATAAATGTCCAAAGAATAGAATACCAATTAGAAATGATAGTGAACAAGATTTTTTCCTTAATGCAATAGTAGGTTTACAAAGATATTAATAAGACAGTTTTAGTGTACCAAGTAAAATTTCCTCCCAACCCTGATGTTAGGTCAGATTAATTTTACTTTACAAATAAAATCATTCTTTCATTTTGGAAATCAAGACAGTTAGCAATTCTATATTATCTTGGGCCTGGCATTATCCAAACACAAATCTTAAGGTCAGAAATAAGTTTTGGTAATATGGTAGATTTAGTTCACTGAAAGGTCAAGGTTTATAGTTTTAAGGGTTTGTGGGTGTTTACTAGATTCTGACATTTAAAGTTTGACTATTGAATTAAGGTTGGGCTGAAGGAGAAGTTCACTTTTCTGGTAGTGAAGAAGCCAATGAGGGACTAACTGGTGCTTATAAAGGTCATCAGGCTCAGTCAGCTTTAAATTTGTGCAAAATGTCATTGTTTGGCCCATGGAAATGCAGATGAATTAGTCAGTTAGGTCAGTCTCTTCATTTAATGTGTATGGGGGCAAGGGTCCACTGCATATGGGAATTTAGACCTTGGCTGTAATGAAGTCAAGCTGGTTAAAAGCAGAGGTGCTGGAACAAATTTTATAGTGGGGGTGCTGAAAACGATTGAACAAAACTGTAAACCCTGTATATAATGGAAACCACTTCAAACCATGGGGTTCTGCTGCACCCCCAGCATCTCTAGTTCCAGCATCTGTGATTAAAGGTTATGAAAATGAAAACATGATATGCTTGTTTAGGGAATTTAGGAAGTAAAGTTTAAAACTAAGCATTGTCTGAAACCAGAAATGAAAAGTTGTTTTAATCTTTTAGCCTGAAAAAAGGGCTTTGGGAAGAGAAAAACATCTGTCTTGTGTGATAGCTAGCTAAATAAAGTTAAAGGGCTTGATTTTTTCAGAGGTGCTGCCTCTGCTTTTATTGCCTTCATTTGGAGTTGTGGTTGCTTAAACTTTTGAAAATGACTGTCAGTGAATTCTATAAAATAAAATCAGTGTTGTCTGTAGATAACTATGATATATAGAATGGAATGAACCAAATGAAAATCCTTGAGTTTTGAAATCTAAAACAAATGTATATTTTGGATAGATTTTTGCAGAGTTTGTATTTTCTGATTTATTATATCACTGGTCTTCAGGAATAGTTGCAAGTGAAATGGTGATTATTTAGTACAACTGTGCAAAAATGGGCAGAAACTTTAATGATGAGTTCATTCTCATTTTTCCTCTGCATATTCCGTTGACTTTGCTTTGAGGCCAAAATAAATGTGTGGAGGCTCACTGAAATTACCATAATGACAGAGCACTAAGAGCGAAGACTATGCCCATGTTTCTAATGTCTTGCTTTAATTTTTGAATTGCCCTTTCAGGCTCATGCTCTCACTGGCTGATAACATAGAAGTAAAAAGGAAATGTTGCACAATCCATGTTGAGCTTTTTCAGAATGAACAGATAGTTTGTAATAGACTCCCAATAATAATTCTTCAGTCACAAGGTATTACTGTAAAAATCTTGCAGCAGATTTGTCATATGAGCATTGTCATTAACGAATAAGCCTTGTTGGCATTCAGACTGTTTTAATTTGAGATATTCTTCACAATCTAACAGTGCTAGAAATGATACCATGATTTACAAAACCCAGTCTGTGTACTCTGTGATGTACGAACAGGGGAAGTCATGGCCTTTAGTCAAGGAGTATACATCCTAAATTATGTATGTACCCTGTTCGTTTTGCACAAAGTATAAGTGGAAAAAATTATGTTTAACAGCATTTTAAAACAGAAAACCAGAAAGATAACATGCTGATAATTAACTTAATTCATCCCAAAACATTATATGGAAAACAAACAAATAACAACATGAGTTGGTATGTCAGGGTTTCAATGTAAAATTAAATTAATGGAAAATGCCATCGCTAATGATTTACCTTATTCCATTCTGCGGAGAGTTTAGATCGCAAACAATGTAAGAAAGAAGAGTGATAAGAATATTGAACAGAATTTTCCATAATGCACTGGTCTCCTTTACACTTTCCTTTTAAACAAAAGGAAAATGTGAAGCCTAGGCTCCAATTTGTGTCTTCCCCTCCCCCCCGCACACCCAAAAAAAGTTTATGTGGATGTTGTCAAGAAGGGGAAAAAACGGAAAAGCTCTGGTTTTAGATGGTTCTTCAGTTTTCTATCCCCTTCTCTCTCATATAGTTGCCTTATATCAGTTTGTGCACTGACTTCTTAACTAATTGTTGGGTAGTGGGGTTTGGAAATTGCAAGCATAGACCCCAAACTTGCAAAGTGTAGCATTTTGGTATACAGATAGTTGTGTTTGGAGCCCCAGTGAAACCAGCAGGCTCTGTTCAGGCACATCAGATTGTCCTCGCGTTCCATGATGCAGGGCCTTAGTCGTGGTTCTTTGGTCTTAGTTTGAAGCTTGAAAATAGGATATATAACTTTGTAATTTTGTGGCCTGAAAATTAATCTTGTGATGTCTACAATGAGTGAATCAATAATATTTATAGTAAATATTTTTAATATATAAATAATACATATTAACATAACCACTGGAATGTATACATGTGTTGCTATAACTTTAATCTTCCTGCATTTCTGCAACTCTACAGTTTAATGGCATTCACTTGTGTGTTGTATAAAATTTTTATTGTAAATGTTTTAGTGCTGGGGACATCTTCATGTCCTTTGTGAAATGTCTAGTATAATTTTTAATGCTATGAAAAATAAATAATACTGGAAAACTGAAAAGAACTAGAAAATGAACATAAAAGGGAGGATCTGAAAAATGTTTATCTGCTAAATAATGGAAGGGGAGCATTAAATATCCTATTTCTTGAACCAAGCAGAGGATATCCTGAAAATGCCTCAACAGCAGCTTTAAGAACAAAGGGACAAAGCAGGTGGGCTGCTAGCCTAATGAAAGAGAATAGTCAAGTGATTCCACTATTTAAAAAAAAAAAAAAAAAAGGCATTGCAAGAGAGCACTACTCGCTGTTCTGCATTTATTAATACATTTGAATTGAGAAATAAGTCACAAGCTGAAAAATACCTAAAAGGAATCTATTTGATCAAAACTTAAGAGGTGGTAATGTGGTTATGCAGGAAAGGCTTCAGACCTGTAAGATTTCACTTCCAAATGATTTAGTTTTTCTTTCTAAGAAGAAACTGAACCCAGTACTAACAAAGGCTTGCCAGAAGAGGAAGCCCTACGAAAGGCCTTGTTGACATTAAGGAACTTTGCACCCAGTGCCATTACAGGGGGGTAAACCCCTCACCTAGACCTTCTGCACTCGTACAGCTTAATCTGGTAATGTACCAAAGTAAGCTGCACAAGACCATTGTATCCACACTAGGGTTTGTTCTGGTTAAATACAGTGATGTAACTACCTCTGTACTAATTTCCTTACTGGAGACAAGGCCAGTGACAGAAGCCAAACTAAGAAAAGACAATGCATTGTATCAGATTTCAGAGTGGTAGCTGTGTTAGTCTACATCTTTTGCGTAGAGATTGTCCGGTTTGGCCAATGTACAGGGCAGAGGGGCATTGCTGACACACATCACATTGGTAGATGTGCAGGTGAACGAGCCTCTTATGCTGTGGCTGATGTGATTAGGTCCTATGATGGTGTTCCTTGAATAGATATGTGGACAGAGTTGGCAACTGGCTTTGTTGCAAGGATAGCTTCCTGGGTTAGTGGTTCTGTTGTGTGGTATGTGGTTGTTGGTGAGTATTTGCTTCAGGTTGGGAGGCTGTCTGTTAGCGAGGACTGGCCTGTCTCCCAAGATCTGTGAGAGTGTGGGAACGTCCCTCAGGATAGGTTGTAGATCCTTGATGATGCGCTGGAGAGGTTTTAGTTGGGGTCTGAAGGTGACGGCTAGTGGCATTTTGTTACTTTCCTTGTTGGGCCTGTCCTGGGGCAGGTAACTTCTGGGTATTCTTCTGGCTCTGTCAATCTGTTTCTTCACTTCAGCAGGTAGGTATTGTAGTTTTAAGAATGCTTGATAGAGATCTTGTAGGTGTTTGTCTCTGTCTGAGGGATTGACTAATCACCTCAGGCACACCGTAAGAGGCTTGTTCACCTGCACATCTACCAATGTGATATATATCATCATGTGCCAGCAGTGCCCCTCTGCCATGTACATTGGCCAAACCGAACAATCTCTCTATGCAAAAGAATAAAAGGACACAAATCAGACGTCAAGAATTTTATAACATTCAAAAACCAGTTGGAGAACACTTCATCCTCCCTGGTCACTCAATTTCAGACCTAAAGTCGCAATTCTTCAACAAAAAAAACCTTCAAAAACAGACTCCAATGAGAAACTGCAGAATTGGAATTAATTTGCAAACTGGACACCATTAAATTAGGCTTGAATAAAGACAGGGAGTGGATGGGTCATTACACACAGTAAAAACTATTTCCCCATGCTAATTTTTCCCCTGCTGTTACTCACACCTTCTTGTCAACTGTTTGAAATGGGCCATCCTGATTATCACTACAAAAGTTTTTTTTTCTCCTGCTGATAATAGCCCACCTTAATTGATTAGTCTCCTTAGTTAGTATGGCAACACCCATTTTCTCATGTTCTCTCTGTGTGTATATATCTGTCTATCTACCTGCTGTATTTTCCACTACATGCATCCGATGAAGTGGGTTTTAGCCCACAAAAGCTTATGCCCAAATAAATTTGTTAGTACTCCTCATTTTTTAATGCATTGTATGTAATTCCTGCTTTAATTTAGAGAGCATGAATATATACTAAGGCATTAGATAAAATACCCAGGAATGTTTCTGCCTGCAGTGAGGCTCCAGGGGTCAAACAAGTTTTGGAGGAACAACTAGCAGCTGATACTTGATGGTGGTTTTCTGCTTGGAAAAACAAATAAAATAAAGCTATTCCAATCTCTATGAATGCAGAGAAAATATTTGGTGGAGCAGAGTGAGGTTACATCTTACCTAATTGTTTACTAAGGTATGGACTAGCTGTGCATTTCAAACAGTGGATATAAATAGTTTACCAGAATCATATGGGAGGAGTGTGGGTATGAAAAAGAGGTCAGAATCATTCCTCCCTATTCTGCAAGTGAGGCAAAGATGCTTTGTCTTGTTCCTTCAGTTTAGAGCAAAAATGGAGAATTCGGACATGTAACCCCTGGTAAGTGCATGTTACAGGAGCCCTTCTGTGCTGATTCAGCGGGAATATAATATAGTTCATGCTTTTACCCCTGGAGGACCCTGATTCAAACCCCCATGTGTCACCAAGAGAGCAGCCATCACCCGTTCATGTAAAACACTTGAAACCAAACACACAGGGCTTGATCCAGCTCTTTTTGCTGTCGGGGAAAGTCTCCTGTTGCCTGCAGTGGGAGCTGGATCAGTCCCTAAATTCTAGAATTGCCCTTTCTTCTGCTGTAAAGAGTGAGCTATTTGGGACTACACCTCTCTTTAAAGTAATCCCTAGAAAATTTAATGTCAGGAAACTAGAATAGTGACCAAATGGGAAAAAATGAAACAAGTAATTCAAGTGCGCAAAGAAATGGGTGAGATGATTGAACAAACTATTAATGGAAGAAAATATTAGGACTACATTTTCATTCCACTGTCATGTAAAAAAATAGCTGGGAGAGCTGCACACCTCTTGATCTCTAAGCCAGGGACAGTATCTGCAAGAATTTGTCTTGTCTGCTAGGATGTTTTTAGTCTTAGTGTATGACAGTTTCTCTTTCAAGTAAACTTGAAGGATATTCAGAGCTATCATAAGAAATTTATATAGCCGAGGAAACAACGCACATTATATTTCTCTACAGCATGCGCGCGCGCTCTCTCTCTCTCTCTCAAAAAAAAAGTTCCGTACATTTAAATACTGTTGACTCTCAGAAATCAGAATTACAGCTTTAGATGTGGGCCATGAAAAAGAAAATTCTGGGTAGAAAAAAATCTTTTAGGGAAACTAGTGTGATTTTAAATAAATAAATAGATCCATCCCCCAACAACTATGTGCCAGACTCACAATACAGGTGAAGGAGACAGTAAATTTTAAAATACGTGATCTGAATACAATTCTTGCTTATTGAGGGAAGTGTGATTTGCCACCTCTAATGCTGGTGAATTGGAGAAGTTGGAGGAAAAAATAGTCAAAAGAATAGTTCTGTCTTTTTAAAGGTAAAATTAAATTTAGCTTAATGAAATTAATACCTGAAGAATTAATTAGAGTTAGTATAATAAAAAGACACTCCGAGGATACTTGAAAATCTATAAGGACTCCCTGTATTTTCCTACAGGAAAATTCCAGGAAGGAATTAAGAGTTTCTACTTTGTGTTTTCCCTTAGTAGAATATAGAATCATAGAAATGTAGGACTGGAAGAGACTTTGGTAGGTCATCTAATCCAGCCTCCTGCAGTGAGGCAGGGACAAGTATAGCTGAATTAAAGTAAATGTTGTGACAGGTATGGCAACTTTCCTGCAATATCCTGAACAAACCTTAGTGAATTAAATTTAAGTATTTTAGGAGCTTATTGTATTCAAATGCAAATGTTTATGGGTTATTGTGGGATTGTATGTAACTTGTCTAGGAGACATGACTAATGTAAACCTTGGGAAGTGTTATGAGTTTCAAAGGACTATTTGAGACAGTGGGCTGAGATGAGAATGAACTTTTAAAGTGAAGTTGATTTCCCAGGAGATCTCGAGGAACAGAGGTATGTAAATGTGTCTACTCTGGTTATGCAAGAATTCAGCCTTTTGAAGCTTTACCCTGACAGAGGCACCTTTTTTCTGCTGAGGACAGGTTTTTTAAAAAAACATACTGTATAAAGAAGGGACTCAGATTTATGAGTGTTCTTGTTCTGAGCCTAAGGAGTGATGAACTGGTAATCAAAGGAAAATCCCCAGAGTAGGGTTTGAAGGACTGCTCACTGGTCAGAGCCCTTGTTGAGGTTGATCTCTGGTAAGCTTATTAGCACATGTGTAGCTTCATTAATTGTTCTTAATATATTTGCTCTGTAATGCTTTTACCTTAAGATTCAATGTGCTTTCTGAGAAAGAGCTGGCTGGTAACTTAAATGTGGCAGTTTAATTGTTTACTGTCTTAAAGGGGAAAAGTAAAGCAGGCCTGCTTAGGTGCTATGGTTTTGCTGGGGAATTCACAGTATAGGCAGCCAGCTATGCAGCCTGGAAGCAGTAGTAAGGAGGAAGACGCATATCTCTGCCTAAAGTGGGTGCCCTTGAGGGGGGACTGTAGAGGAGAAATACAGGTGCAGTTGCCTTGAACTATGGTGTGTATCCTAGTTTATTTTTTAATACTTGCTTTCTTGTGCTGTCCCATGCAATGAAATGATTATCTGGCTCTACTTGGAAATTGTTACAGGTAGGGCTGTCAAGCAATTAAAAAATTAATGGCGATTAATTGTGCTGTTGAACAATAATAGAATAACGTTTATTTAAATATTTTTGGATGTTTTCTACATATTCAAATATATTGATTTTAATTACAATACTGAATACAAAGTGGTACAGTGCTCTGTTAATATTTATTTTTGATTATAAATATTTGTACTGTAAAAAAACCAAAAGAAATAGTATTTTTCAATTCCCTCATTACAAGTACTGTAGTGCAATCTTTTTAGCATAAAAGTTGAACTTACAAATGTAGAATTATGTACAAAGAAACCTGCATTCTAAAATAAAACAATGTAAAACTTCAGAGCCTACAACTCCACTCAGTCCTACTTCTTGTACAGCCAATTGCTCGGACAAATGTTTTTTTACATTTGCAGGAGATAATGCTGCCTGCTTCTTGTTTACAGTGTCACCTAAAAGTGACAACTGGCATTCGCATGGCACTGTTGTAGCTGGCGTTGCAAGATATTTACTTGCCAGAGGCGCTAAAGATTCATATGTCCCTTCATGCTTCAACCACCGTTCCAGATGACATACATCCATGCTGAAGATGAGTTCTGCCATTCAAAACCATTCAAAACAGTGCAGACCAATGCATTTGCATTACCATCATCTGAGTCAGATGCCACCAGCAGAAGATTGATTTTTCTTTTTTGGTGGTTCGGGTTCTGTAGTTTCTGCATCGGAATGTTGCTCTTTTAAGACTTTTGAAAGCATTCACCACACCTCACCCCCCTCAGATTTTGGAAGACACTTAAAGCTTGGGTCGAGTGCTGTATCTATCCTTAGAAATCTCCCATTGGTACCTTCTTTGTGTCTTGTCCAATTTGCAGCAGAATTGTTTTTAAAATGAACATGTGCAGGGTCATCATCCGAGACTCATATAACATGAAATATATGGCAGAATGCAGGTAAAACACAGAGCAGGAGACATGCAATTGTCCCCCAAGGAGTTCAGTCACAAATTTAATTAAAGCATTATTTTTTTTAATGAGCATCATCAGCATGGAAGCATGTCCTCGGGAATGGTGGCAGAAGCATGGGGGGGGGCGGGCGCATACAAATGTTTAGCATATCTAAATATGTAAATACCTTGCAATGCTGACTACAAAAGTGCCATACGAACGCCTGTTCTCACTTTCTGGTGACGTAAATAAGAAGCGGGTAGCATTATCGCCCATAAATATAAACAGACTTGTTTGTTTTAGCCGTTGGGTGAACAGGAAGTCAGACTGAGTGGACTTGTAGGCTCTAAAGTTTTACAGTGTGTTGTTTTTGAGTGCAGTTATGTAACAAAAAAAATCTACATTTGTAAGTTGCACTTTCGCAATAAAGAGATTGCACTATAGTACTTGTATGAAGTGAATTGAAAAATACTGTTTCTTTTGTTGATCATTTTTACAGTGTAAATATTTGTAATAAAAATAATATAAAGTGAGCACTGTATACTTTGTTTCTGTGTTGTAATTGAAATCAGTATATTTGAAAATGTAGAAAAACATCCAAAAATATTTAATAAATTTCAATTGGGATTCTATTGTTTGACAGTGTGATTAAAACTGAGATGAATCACGATTAATATTTTTAATAGTGATTAATTTTTGAGTTAATTGTGTGAGTTACAGGACACAAAATGCATGAGAGTTTGGTTATATGATACTAACTAGAAAAAAGAAACACTCTCAAGTTCTTTCCCCCCCACCCCCCATGTCTTTGGTTTGTGCATGAGAGAAAACATGATGTAATTATTTATAATTAGTGTGTTTTAACTAATGATCAGATTACATCCAAGTGCAAACACATTTGTTGCTGACAAATCCTAGAGTAGCTGTGTTTCTGTAGTAGACTTCAGAGCTAAACTTAATAAGAACCTGTCAGAAAGAAAAGCTAGTTTGGTCACTTTTGAATGAGTTTAAGACAAGTTTCACAACTCTTTCTTTGGTTTTCCTCCAGTAAAGCATGACCCTTTTTCTGTGAGGTTTAAAGCTTTGAGGGCACAATAATAACTCAGATCAGTTGGAAGTAATTGCAACTAGATCATCAGCACATCAGCATAGTTTTTTGTTTAATTTACAGTGTTTATTTAGTCTTTTCATGTTGGGGAAGTTTAATCAAATTCTTTATGCTCTTGAAGACTTGAGAGAGGAATAGCAATAGTTCGGGCTTATTGTTTTGAGGATTATACTTTATTGTATATGTAGTTTTTGGGTTCATGATGGAAACGTCTAAGTACTCTGTGGGTCATTCAGAATATTTCCTCTTTAAAAACAGGTCGTGTGCACAAGGGATCACTTTGCAGCCTGTTGCTTTCAGTACTGCTAAACTGTGTTCTGCATCAGTGTACTAATGCATTAGAAGAAAGGAGTTCTATTTTTAAATTAGTCACATAATGAAAGGGATTTGAAATGAATCCTTTGCTGAATGTTAATTCAGTGGAGCTATTTTGTTGGTGACATATCTGTGGAGTTTTAAAATCTGCAAAATAAACTATGAAGGCTGCTTGTTAATTTTTTTTCACCTAGATTTCTTTAAGCTGTTTTTCTGTTTTAGGTGTACTGAGGACATTACACAGCTCATCCTTGTGGGCTGGATTAATGGTGCCTGATGGCTGTATGTGCCCGAATGGCTGTAATCCTTAACATATAAACCATGTGTGCTGTGGGGGAACTTCATGCTCCTTTCCCTAGGGAATAAGAGTTGACAGTTGCAAATGAAAAACAAAAATGAAATCTTGACCTTTTGAATATTTTGAAACTGTGTGGGGATTACCCAGTATATAATTAGCTTGCAACTAAGGTAACCAGAATCCTTTTGTGTGTTTCTTCACCCTTCGTCCCTCTCCCTACAATTTTGCAGTTTATTTTTGGACTGACTCCCCCACAGCTGACAGGTTTTTTTGGGGGGCTGGGAAGTGGGAAGGGTGTGATATAAGCTAAGGTTCTACTTGCAATAAAAATCAAAGCTTACCTGCACATGGTGAGTGCTTTTGTTTATAGTTCTGGGAGGCAGCCATTATACGTTCTTAATTTTATGATGCTTGATGAGCAAAGGGAAATCTAACAATGTAGTTCTTATTAAAAGATCTAAACTTCAGAAAATATAATTAATCACCATATCTACATAAGTAAAAGGATTTTTATTTTTTTCTTACTAAAGTAATGTGTGAGCCAAGAACTATAAAGAACATGAAATGGTTCAGAGCTTGAGAGTCATTAACAGAGATCAGGAATTCTGTTGATATGACATATTCTGCCCTCATGAGTTTTCATGTCATTAGAATTATTTGATGTTGCCTAACTTGGTTAGTCATGTAATATGTTTTTCTTTCTTGAAGTACAGTAGAGCCTCAGAGTTACAAACACCAGCGTTATGAACTGACCAGTCAAGTACACACCTCGTTTGGAACTGGAAGTATGCAGGCAGCGGCAGAGACCAAAAACAGAAAAACCCTGGAGAAACCAGCATTTTTCTTCCGCATAGTAAAGTTTCAAAGCTGTAATAAGTTAATTTTCAGTTGTAAACTTTTGAAAGAATAACCATGTTTTGTTCAGAGTTACGAACAACCTCCATTCCCGAGGTGTTCGTAACTCTGAGGTACTACTGTGTGTGTGTGTGCGTGTGGACACACACACACACACACACACACACACAGAGTAGTACCTCCTATATATACACACCTTTACCCCGATATAATGCGGTCTGATATAACGCAAATTTGGATATAAAGCGGTAAAGCAGCGCTCCGGGGAGCAGGGCTGCTTTACCTCATTATATCTGAATTCGTGCTACTGCAAGCGGTTCCTCTGCGCCCCCCACCCCACCCCTTTACTTGCTGCACCCCCTAACAGCTGCGTGGGAAGCCTGGGGTGGGGGAGAAGTGGAGCTGCTGCCTGCTTGTGGGAGGAGGCGGAGCAGAAGTGAACTGGGGCGGGGGGGCTGGAGCAAGTAAAGGCGGAGAGGTGCAGAGGAACTGCTCCCTGCCAAACAGCTGATTGGAGGGAGGGAGGGAGGTAGAAGTGGAGACGCGGCGGCGGCGGCACGCTCGTGGGAGGAGGCAGAGAGGAGGTGAGCTGGGGTAGGGAGTGGTTCCTCTACCTACCCCGATATAATGTGGTCTCACTTATAAAATGGCAAGTTTTTTTTTTAGTTCCTGACGACCATGTTATATCGGAGTAGAGGGTGTGTGTGTGTATATGAATGTATTGATTTGGAAACCAGCATACATTTTCTTTCTAATGTTATTGCGGTCTGTGGCACATTTCTTCAGTATCTATCCATAGTACCTACTTTTAACTCTTCTATTTTATTGAAGAGATTAATTTGATGGAAGGAGCTTTCAATTTGTTTACTTTTTGTTGGGTTTTAGTAATTTTATAGCTAAAAGCTTTTGCCATTATAGAAACACGCAGTTGGCTGTCAGTTTGTTTATTTTTAACAAATATTAACACAGGAAGAACCTAACATTTTGATCCTCCAGCTTTCTCACACCTAAGTGGTGAAGGGCTGAAAATCTAGGAGGGAAATCAAGGGTTTGGATGTCTAGGTAAAATTAAATTGCATTTTTTTAACATAATTTAGATGTTGTGTTTGAGCACCAGGTATCAAGCTGTATGTTTGTCCTATGTGTAATTTAGAAGGATATAAGATAGCAAACTCAATATTGCATAGTAATCTTTTTTTTTTTTTTTTTTGGTTGAAGCTTTTTTCTTTTTACTTATTCTGGAGTACCACGTGGTTAAAAAATCCTGCTATGAACATCACAGAATTCCAGCTTCAAATTACGTATTATATTCCTTGTAGGAAGTATCTTTCAGGATATTACCAAACACTTTTTTGATCATACAGAAGAATTATTCTACCAGATAAGTCTCCTGTCTTCCAATAAAGAGTTGTTGGTGCACTTGCCTCCTTCTGTCATTCCCTTTGCATTAAAGGGAACCCCTCTGGACTATTTTTCACAGATATTTGAGGCAATGTGTTCTGTTTTAACAGGATAATATTTTAAATATTAATGAGGGTAGCTGGAAGTGTGGAAACTGACGGTTATTTAGGGGATTGCCCTCACAAGCATATGACGACTGTTCTGATAGCCAAGGTGAAAGAGACCATATATTGGTCCAACGGCTTGAAAAGCAGTGCAGCAACATATTGTGGAAGGCAAAAGGCATGATGGGGCACTACAGAAGTCATGGCTATCCACTGCAGCTAAAGAAGCCTCCAGTTATAACAACCTTTGTACCACTGGGCCAAGCTTCAGCAGCCGAGAGAATGGGATTGTCCCAGTGCAACGACTCTCCCATTTTAAAGGAGTACTTGTGGCACCTTAGAGACTAACCAGTTTATTTGAGCGTGAGCTACAGCTCACGAAAGCTCACACTCAAATAAATTGGTTAGTCTCTAAGGTGCCACAAGTACTCCTTTTCTTTTTACGAATACAGACTAACATGGCTGTTACTCTGAAATCTCCCATTTTAATCAACCTCACGCACATGTCATTCATGCACATCTCTCTTCAAAAGTCCTGTATGATGGGGGAGTGGCAAAGTGACAGATGAAGATGATTACTGGCAGTCATAGCCACAAGCCTGCACGCAGGTGTCCTGGGACGTTGGTCACCCATCCCTGACCCAAGGGCAGCAGGGAAGCTTGGCAACACTCCAAGTGATACAGAAGCCCTTTTTAGGACTGCACTGCTCTCCCTTTGTAAAAGAAGGGGATAGAAAAGGTGCCTCAAATGGTGCCTTCCCAAATTAAATCCTGCCAGTTTACCACAGCTGGCAGATCATCCTCAACGCGGTCGGAAACCAAAGATAACTAAAAAAGCCCTAAAGATTGCTGCTTGGAACATCAGGACTATGATGGACAAAAATGATACCTCTCTATTTGAAAGAACAGCTTTCCTTTCAAAAGAGCTAGCTCGGTATGACATTGACATTACAGCACTCAGTGAAACTAGATTGCAGATGAGGCCTTTATTACAGAACTGGCTGGGGGGTTATACCTTCTTTTGGAAGGGAAAAGAACCAAATGAAGATAGAATCCATGGAGTGGGAATTGCCATCAAGACCAAACTCTTGCAGTGTCCTGAAGACTTTCCAGTAGGCATTAACGAAAGACTCATGAAACTCCGGTTACCAATAAATAAGTCTCCATTTGCTACCATCATCAATGCATATGCGCCCACCTTAACAAGCCCTGTTGAAGCTAAGGGTTGGTTCTACTCTGGTCTTGACTCTCTCATCAAGTCAACACCACAAAGTGACAAACTAATCATCCTACGAGATTTCAGTGCAAGAATAGATAAAGATAACAATAACTGGCAAGGTGTCATGGGGGAAAAATGAACGAAAATGGTCTCCTACTCCCAAGCAAGTGTGCAGAACGTAGCCTGCAATTACAAGTATCCTCTTCAGACAGGCAGACAAATATAAAAATATATGGATGCACCCCAGATCCAAACAATGGCATCTAATAGATTACATTATTGTCTGACAGTGTGACATAAGGGATGTCAGGATCATCAGAGCCATGAGCCAGAACGTTGGACGGATCATAGAATGATTAGGTCAATACTAAATCTATACATTGTATCCACTGAAACACCCCAAAACAATCGATGTCCACTGATATTGCTAACCTAAACAATTCATCCTATTGAGACAAGCTACAAAGTGTACTAAAAACCAACCTTGGTGATAACCCTGTCTCATGGGAGGAATTCAGAGACACAGTACAAAAAACTGCAACTGACGTCCTTGGATGGAAGAAAAGTGCTCACTATGACTGGTTTGATGAAAATGATGAGGAAATCACAGTACCCTTGAAGAAAAAAGGGGACTTTCCAAATCTGGCAAGATGATACTCAGTCCACCTCAAAGAGAGAGTCAAACATCTGCAAAGCAAGGCACAAAGACAACTATGTTTAATACAAGATAAATGGTGGGTGAAGGCAGCAGAAGGCGCTCAAATGTTTGCAGAAACAAATGAAACAGAGAAGTTCTTTGATTTCTTGATGCTAGTCTATGGACCTTAAAGGTGGGCACAGGTTCGCTCATGACGGCTGATGGCAGGACAGTCATCAAAGACAAACATAGCATGGAACAGAGATGGGTTGACAATTTCAGCCAGCTACTGAACAGGCCATCCTGAGTTGAAACAAGTGCTATTAATCAGATGCCTCAAAAGCTTATTCAGCACCACCTCTACTCACCACTCTCACTTTAAGAAATAGAAAAGGCAATCAGTATGATGAGCTCAGAAAGTCCTTGGGCACAGATGGAATGCCGGTGGAAATATATAAATCTACATGTCCAAAGGTGGTGGTAATACTCCAGAAGATCCTTACTGACATCTGGGACAACAAAGAAATGCCACAGGATTTCAAAGATGCCATAATTATTCCTTTATTTAAAAATAAGGGCAGTAAAATGGTCTGAGATATTCCACAGTAGTTATCTCTCCTATCTGTTGCTGGAAAAATCTTTGCTCATGTCCTCCTGAACTGACTAATTTCATCTGTCTCAGAAGCCAATCTACCTGAGACTCAGTGTGGATTCAGACCTGGTCGTAGCACTATAGACATGATTTTCAGTAGTAGGCAAATACAAGAAAAAATGTACCTAACAAAACCATGGATCTGTTCAGTGTCTTCATTGATCTGACAAAAGCATTTGATACGGTCAATAGAGCAGGATTATGGATGAGCCGCAGCAAACTTGGATGCCCCACCAAAACTGGTAAAGATCGTTTGTCTATTTCATGAGGGGATGCAAAGTCAGGTACTTTTTAATGGCGAGCTCCCTGACTCCTTTCCCATTTCAAATGGAGTCAAACATGGCTGTGTCCTTGCCTCTGTACTGTTCAATCTCTTCTTCACCCAAGTTCTCAACCATGTTACAAATGGGCTCAACAGAGGCATATACATCAGATACAGACACGAAGGCTCAGTTTTCAATCTTATAAGTCTTAAAGCAAAAACAAAAGTAACAAACCACAGCTAAGAGAAGCACTTTTTGCAGATGGTTGTGCCTTCCAAGCACACCCAGAGGGAGATCTCCAGTGCATTGCAGATCGCTTTGCTTAAGCATCCAAATTGTTTGGCCTCACAATCAGCCTGGACAAAACTGTGGTGTTGCATCAACCATCTTCACCACTCTGTGCCACATCCCCAAGCATCTCCATTAGTGGAATCCAAGTAAAGCAAGTTGATAGTTTTATCTATCTTGGCAGCAACATCTCCAATGATGGATCTCTTGACAAAGAGATCACTAACAGGATACAGAAATCTTCTCAGTCACTAGGAAAGCTAGGCAATAGAGTCCTGAAATCCCACAACATAACCCGCTCAGCAAAAATAAAACTTTACAATGCTTTTGTGTTCACATCTCTCCTCTGTGGCTGTGAGACCTGGACACCGTACAAACAGCATATCAAACAGCTAGAAGCCTTCCATGTGCAGTCTCTGTGCGCCGTTACGGGGCTCTGCTGGCAGGACAAAATTACCAACCTGCAAGTTCTCTAAAAGTCAAATGCCACAAGCATAGAGGCCATCCTGATAAAAGCCCAACTACGCTGGGTTGGGCACATCATTAGGATGGCTGAACATCAACTCCTCAGAAAAATTTTCTATGGAGAATTGGCATATGGACATCTGAATCAAGGACATCCCAGAAAGTGCGACAGGGATAGCATCAAGAACAGCATACACTTTGGTGCAATAAAACCAGATGATCTTGAGAAGGCTGCGTTAAATAGATCAGCATGGCAACACACAACACTCAAAGCTTTCCAAGTCTTTGAAGAGGACAGAAATAATCAATTGTTAGCAGCAAGGAAAAAGCGTCCTACTGCTATAGCTACCAAGATGCTCACCAGTGACTGTCTGCCCAATCTGCTTATGAGCATGTGCATCACGCTTTGGACCTCAGTCACTCCAGAATCCACAAAAAGAGAGCGCATGAAAACATCATAGTCATATACATACCATATTAATGAGGGCCTATTATCTTTAATTAGGGCAGAAACTAATGTATTGTGAGGCTGCAGGTTCGTCATGGTGCGCAACACCCTCCCCCCTCCGACTCCCCGGGAAAAAAAACAAACATACCCATAATCTCACTGATGGAAGTAGGAGTCTTGGGCCAGAGAGTACAGTAACTCCTCACTTAAAGTTGTTTTGGTGAATGTTGTTACATTGCTGATCGGTTAGGGAACATGCTCGTTTAAAGTTGTGCAGTGCTCCCTTATAATGTCATTTGGCAGCTGTCTGCTTTGTCCACTGCTTTCAGGAAGAGCAGCCCATTGCAGCTAGCTGGTGGGGGCTTGGAACCAGGGTGGACCGGCAGCCTCTCTGTTCCCCTAAGTTCCCTGTGCAGCAGCAGCTCAGCTGTCCCTCCCCCCGCTGCCATGTGCTGCTCCTGCTCTCTGCCTTGGAGCTGTTCCCTGGAGCCTCCCGCTTGCTGTGTGGAGTGGGGGGAGGGAAAGAGGGGGGCTAATGTCAGGGTGTCCCCCTTCCCTCTGCTCCTGCATCCTGCTTACCACATCTTCCATAGAGCAGGGGGGACACATGACAGGGCTCAGGATGGAGGGAGCTTCCTGGCAGCAGCTGCCATCTCAGCTTGCTGATTAACTTAAAAAGGCAGTGTACTTGGAGTGGGGTCAGCATACTTAAAGGAGCCATGCACATCTCTTTAACAGAGAGAGTGTGTGTGTCTCTGTCTGCCATGCTGTCTCCCCTCCGTCCATTCGTGCTGCCTTGTAGAGTGTGAGGCTACATTAACAACAATGAGTTAACCCTTAAGGGCTCAGCCAACTACTAGTTCATTTAGCAGTAAGGCATCCTCTGGGAAATATCCCACCCTCTGACTTCACCACCTCAACCAAGCTTCACAATCATCATCTCTGTGTACCAGTATTAAATTGTTTGTTTAAAACTTATACTGTGTGTGTGTGTATGCGTATGTGTATATATATAATGTGTTGTGATAGAGCTCTGACCTTGTCTCAGTGGGTCCCATGCTTCCTGGCGGATTACGCTAGCCTCAGAGGCTCACTGTGACCCTCTGCATAGCCCTTCTCCCTCTAGAGGTAAGGGTCACAGCCTACTGAGCCATTTTCATCATAAGCCAGCAAAGAGGCCAGTGAGAGAACTCCTGCAGTCTCTGTTGTCCCTACAGGCTTATTCCAAAACAGTTTAGCCTCCTGTCCTGACAGGGGCCTCTCTTCCCCTCCCAGGAGGTGTTTCTGTAGTGGTGGGTTGGGAGGAACCCGGGTACACACTCCATTCCGGGTTCCGGTCCAAGGACCCTAATGGCAGCAGCTGTTGGCAGATGACCTTTCACTGCCAGAGTTGCTACATTTCCCTGGGCCACTTCTCCACAGCTCTCCTGCTTCTCTCTCTTAATGTCTCCTTTGTCTTTACCTTAGGGCTCCCTTCCAGGGGCTTGAGGGTGTATTCATTACCCAGCCCTTCAGCCGCACTTCCTCTCCTCTGGCTCTCTCCGGACTGACCGGAGTGAGCCCTTTTATAGTATCAGAGGGGCCTTAATTAGAGTCAGGTGTTCACATTAGACTAACGGCTTCAACTGACTCTGCAGGCTAATTGGAGTCATGTCCACCCTAGCCTGGAGCAGCCCCTGCTCTGGTCAGTCAGGGAACAGAAAACTGCTTATCCAGTGACCAGATATCTGCCTTCTACTACTCTGTTTTACCCAACTAGCCTGGGTCCATCACAGTATATAATATAGTCTTTTCTCTGGTGAAAAAAATTTCCCTGGAACCTAACCCCCCCACCCCCCAATTCACATTAATTCTTATGGGGAAATTGGATTTGTTTAACATCATTTTGCTTAAAGTTGCATTTTTCAGGAACATAACTACAACATTAAGCTAGGAGTCACTGTATTGGAATTGGTCATATAAACGGCATTAAGTCATCCTCTGTTTCTAATCCATCCCTCTGCCGAAGCAGGAGTGTTCTCTACAAAATTATGGCTATGTTTGAGCTTCTTTAAAGTGCTCTAAACGATGCAATTGCCATCCCTTCCGTTAGAAAAGTTATTCCATAATGTAGCTCTCATTGTGAAAAAATTGTTCCTAATGTTGTGCCTAAATAAAGTTTCCTTTATTTTATCCAAGCACTCATAAAATACTGTACATCTTCATGCCATTTTAAATTCTACACTCTACTTGGTGCTTACAACAGACTCGACAACAATTTAAAGGATGTATCTCCCCGTCTCCAACCTCCTCACTAACGTGCCTTGGAATTCCTCAAGTCTTTGATACCTTTATTTCCTATTATCCATTTCCAGAACAGTGCAGTAGTTGTGAGTTTTTTGCCAATAGCTCTTTGGGCACTGCCTATGAAAGCTACAGCAGCTACTTCTTGTTCATTGTATTTTTCAGAGGAATTGTGTGTGACTTAATTATTGTTCTCTTTGATTCCCCAGCCTTTTCTTCCCTTGTGGATTTTAATGTTTCCTCCCTTGAAACCATGCTAATTAGACTTTTTTTTTTTATTCTCTAAACTTTGTGGCAGCAGACTCTGCCAGAACAACTGATGCAAAACTGCAGACATAGCCCCACTGCTCTGATAATTCATACCCCCATCAATACACCTTTCAAGATCCATGGGTCTTCCATATGCCTATCAGAACATGTAGTATATCTCATCCAGTGCATCAAATGCCCCGTCAACTACTATGTGGGTGAAACCAGACAATCACTGTGCTCTCAAATGAATGTACACAGAATGTTTTTGGTCTTTTATCATTTTTCTATTCCCAAACACGTTTCGCAAAGCAGTCACTCCACAGCTGACTTCAGTCCTTATTCTCAAAGGAAACCTGCACAAAATCTTCAAAAGATGGGCCTGGGAACTTAAATTCATAACTGCTGGATGCTAACAACCATGGACTTAACAGAAATGCTGGTTTTATGGCTCATTACAACAGTTTGCAAGACAACCTGCTGCCTGCTAAACCATAAATGCCCATTCCATTTTAAGTGATCTCCTACAGCATATGTGAAACCCTTATGCTTGTATTTAGCTCAGACACTCTGGTTACATTTACAATAAAAGACCTGTGATACCAAGTCTCAGAGCTGGTTCAGTTGACTCGGGCTGCAGGGCTAAAAAGAGCAGTGCAGATGTTCCCACTCAGGGTGGAGCCTCGGCTCTGAGACCTACCCCTCATTGCAGGGTTTCAGAGCTCTAATTCCAACCCAAGCCAGAACACCTGCAGTTTTTTAGCTCTGCAGCCTGAGCCCAAATCATCTGATCCGGGCCAGATGCATCCATGCCAGGGGACTTTTATTGCAGTGTAGACGTACCCTCTTGTTACTTTCTCCAGACCTGAGGAAGAGCTCTGTGCAGCTAGTCTGATAAAAGACATTTCCTCCACTACCTTGTCTCTTCTAAGTCCTTTCATTTTGCCGTAAGTGGAGAAGATCTTAGAAAAGGTTGAATAGTCATGGGTAACTTTGGCATTGTTTTTTTCCCAGCAAGGCAGATTCCCAGTTTCCCATTCTGAGAGTTTGGAACAACTTTTTATCATTCTTATTTATCTACCTTCTCCCAGTGTGCCTGAGTACTTCAGACAGACCAAAGACATGGTTCCTGCCTCCAAAAAACTGTCTACATTTTAAACATAAGATGACAAATTGTATTCCAAACCCTTTGTTATGGAGAGGATAGAGGTGACAAGGATGTGATCATATGGTGCTTTGCAGTGTAAATATCCTCAATTATTCTGCTAGCAAAGTAATTTCATTGTAACTTGTTTATGTGAATGGTGCAGTGAGATAGTATGTGGGGGTGGGTGGATGGTGGTGATACTGGGAGAGCAATACAGCAGTGCACAGATAATCCAGGAAGTTTTTGGAAAGTGTAGGGGACAATTTCCTGGTGCAAGTGCTGGAGGAACCAACTAGGGGTAGAGCTCTTCTTGACCTACTGCTCACAAACGGAGAAGAATTAGTAGGGGAAGCAAAAATGGATGGGAACCTGGGAGGCAGTGACCATGAGATGGTAGAGTTCAGGATCCTGACACAAGGAAGAAAGGAGAGCAGCAGAATACAGATGCTGGACTTCAGAAAACCAGACTTTGACTCCCTCAGGAAACTGATGGGCAGGATCCCCTGGGAGAATAACATGAGGGGGAAAGGAGTCCAGGAGAGCTGGCTGTATTTTAAAGAATCCTTATTAAAGTTGCAGGAACAAACCATCCCGATGTGTAGAAAGAATAGTAAATATGGCAGGCGACCAGCTTGGCTTAACAATGAAATCCTTGCTGATCTTAAACACAAAAAAGAAGCTTACGAGAAGTGGAAGATTGGACAAATGACCAGGGAGTATAAAATATTGCTCAGGCATGCAGGAGTGAAATCAGGAAGACCAAATCACACTTGGAGTTGCAGTTAGCAAGAGATGTTAAGAGTAACAAGAAGGGTTTCTTCAGGTATGTTAGCAACAAGAAGGTGGTCAGGGAAAGTGTGGGCCCTTACTGAATGAGGGAGGCAACCTAGTGACAGAGGATGTGGAAAAAGCTAATGTACTCAATGATTTTTTTTGCCTCTGTCTTCATGAACAAGGTCAGCTCCCAGACTACTGCACTGGGCAGCACAGCATGGGGAGGAGGTGACCAGCCCTCTGTGGAGAAAGAAGTGGTTCGGGACTGTTTAGAAAAGCTGTACAAGCAAAAGTCTATGGGATCGGATGCACTGCATCCAAGGGTGCTAACGGAGTTGGAGGATGTGATTGCAGAGCCATTGGCCATTATCTTTGAAAACTCATGGCTATCGGGGGAGGTCCCGGAAGACTGGAAAAAGGCTAATGTAGTGCCCATCTTTAAAAAAGGGAAGGAGGATTATCCTGGGAACTACAGGCCAGTCATCCTCACCTCGGTCCCTGGAAAAATCATGGAGCAGGTCCTCAAGGAATCCATTCTGAAGCACTTAGAGGAGAGGAAAGTGATCAGGAACAGTCAGCGTGGATTCACCCAGGGCAAGTCATGCCTGACTAATCTAATTGCCTTCTATGACGAGATAACTGGCTCTGTGGATGAGGGGAAAGCAGTGGATGTGGTGTTCCTTGACTTCAGCAAAGCTTTTGATACGGTCTCCCACAGTATTCTTGCCAGCAAGTTAAAGAAGTATGGGCTGGGTGAATGGATTATAAGGTGGATAGAAAGCTGGCTAGATCGTCAGGCCCAATGGGTAGTGATCAATGGCTCAATGTCTAGTTGACAGCCGTTATCAAGCGGAGTGCCCCAAGGGTCGGTCTTGGGGCTGGTTTGTTCAATATCTTCATTAATGATCTGGAGGGTGGTGTGGATTGCAGCCTCTGCAAGTTTGCAGATGACATTAAACTGGGAGGAGTGATAGATACGCTGGAGGGTAGGGATAGGATACAGAGGGACCTAGACAAATTGGAGGATTGGGCCAAAAGAAATCTGATGAGGTTCAACAAGGACAAGTGCAGAGTCCTGCACTTAAGATGGAAGAATCCCATGCACTGCTACAGACTAGGGACCAAATGGCTAGGCAGCAGTTCTGCAGAAAAGGATCTAGGGGTTACAGTGGATGAGAAGCTGGATATGAGTCAACAGTGTGCCCTTGTTTCCAAGAAGGCTAACTGCATTTTGGGGTGTATAAGTGGGGGCATTGCCAGCAGATCGAGGGACATGATCGTTCCCCTCTATTCGGCATTGGTGAGGCCTCATCTGGAGTACTGTGTCCAGTTTTGGGCCCCACACTACAAGAAGGATGTGGAAAAATTGGAAAGCATCCAGCGGAGGGCAACAAAAATGATTAGGGGACTGGAACACATGACTTATGAGGAGATGCTGAGGGAACTGGGATTGTTTAGTCTGCAGAAGAGAAGAATGAGGTGGGATTTGATAGCTCCTTTCACCTACCTGAAGAGGGGTTCCAAAAAGGATGGATCTAGACTGTTCTCAGTGGTAGCAGATGACAGGACAAGGAGTAATGGTCTCAAGTTGCAGTGGGGGAGGTTTAGGTTGGATGTTAGGAAAAACATTTTCACTAGAAGGGTGGTGAAGCACTGGAATGCGTTACCTAGGGAGGTCGTGGAATTTCCTTCCTTTGAGGTTTTCAAGGTCAGGCTTGACAAAGCCCTGTCTGGGATAATTTAGTTGGGGATTGGTCCTGCTTTGAGCAGGGGGTTGAACTAGATGACCTCCTGAGGTCCCTTCCAACCCTGATATTCTTCACCTTGTCATAGAATTCTACAATAAGAATATGGTCAGATAGTTGCAGTGTGCACCTGGTGCTGTTGGTGACTGGAGACGTTCCAGGGGAGTTGGGAGCATGTATAGGCTTCCCTTGGAAGGCTCCTGCAGATCTGGCTGCCCCATGTGGGGTGGGTGGAATACAGCTGTTCTTAGTGCCCAGCGCTGTTGGAGAGATGAGAAAGTGGGGCTGGCAAGCCTCTGCCTTGGTGCAATATGTAGTTTCTTTGTTGTAGTTCCTTGCGGCAACAGTTTACTATGTTAGAATGCATTTACACAGCAAAGAAACTCCATGGCAGTGAGTCTTAGAGTTCAAATCAATTGGCTTGGGCTTCTGGTGCAAGGATAAAAATAGCAGTGTGGATGCTGGGTCTGGAACCTGGGCTCTGAGACGTTCCCCCAGTTGCCAAATTTTGGAGTCCAGGCTCCTGTCTGAGCCTGAATGTCTACACTACTGTTTTTAGCCCTGTAGTGCAAGACCTAGTCAGTTGACCTGTGCTCTGAGACTTGCTGCCGTGTTTTTGTTTCGGTTTTTTTTGCTGCGTAGATGTAACCTTAGGGGCTCTTCCGTATTGTATTACCTACTATTCTTGAGCAAAGCGAACACCAAATTTTATTCCCCTGACTGTTAACAGTTGGTAGAGCTCAGTAAATTATTTCAAGGCTCAAAAAGTAGGGCACACAGACTGGTGTATGTTTAGAATTGACAGGTATTTTCAAATATTCTGGTGTGACCAATTTGTTCTACAATCTAGTTACTATAGAAAACTAGGGCTCATCTACATTTTGCAGAACTCTGATTCAAACCTCTTTAGAATAATAAGTAAATAAGTAAAACCTTTATAAAATTGCATTAGTTGCCTTGATATAGAATCTTTCATAGATGTCTAAAGAAAGTTTACTTTTTTTCTGGATGAAAATATTCTCTCCTTTATATTTTTTGTAAAAATTGCTTTCACACTGCATTTGGAGGGTTACTCCAACATATACTTTATGCTTTTTATTGCTGGATTAATCAGTTAACTGCAAGGATACTTGTTTGCTCTGGGAGTGGAAATATTTTCTTTAGCAGTGTCTCTCTGAAAGGCTCTACCAGTAGGAACAGCACCTTCCCCTGCTTTCAAACTGAATGTTCATATTTATATGTAAAATACTTAAGGTTACTTGAGGAGGGAAAAGCATTTTTAAATGTGTAACTACAGAACTTGAGTACTCTAACCTTTGTGGCCAGGACCAAGGAAAACAGCTTCTTTGTGAAGTGTTCAACACTGTTATCTGGTAAGGTGGTTACATTTTTTTTTTTTTTTTTTAACATGAACCATGACCATCCTGATCATAAAGCAAAATGCTCACTTACTCTATTTTTCCTTAGAAACAAAGCTGTTTTTGGAGGCGACAGGACAAAATACTTGCTTTAGATCTTGCTCCTGCAATGTGTGTGGTACCTCCCTTGAGCCTCATTAAAACTGTGTTGGCTTCAGTGCAATGGTGTAGGCAGCAGGTTCCACTTGTACAGAGCTCACAGCAGGATTGGGCCCTTGGAAAGCTGTGAACATGTTGTTAGACTAAGAAAACTGGATTACGTGGTCACAGTTTTAAAAGAGAAACTAAAGAAATTGTGTCCCTAAATCTAGACTCTTTGAAATGATATTTTACATAATAGCTGTAAATACTCTTATTATATTTCACTGGGTTTTGGATAAGTATTACAGGACTGAATAATTTTAAAATAATAAAGTGCAATATTAGCTCTTTTCTTGCCAGATTCTGTGAGCAGGTCTTGCCTCATACCGGGCCTCTAATACAAGGGCTTATATCTCAGGCTCTCTTCCTATTACAACTGCATTTATTCAGATTTTAAATTTATGTTGAGCTGTATCCTCCTAGTTAGCAAAAAGTACCTAATTTAGTGTAAAGGTACAATATTCAGTTGCAAAATGTTTTAATTGTGTTACTAACCAATGAATGAACCTTTCTTTAGGTAAAGAACTAAAAAAGTACAAATGCAAACCAAAATTAGAGTTAGAATTTAAATCAAGGTTTCTGCTTGCTGATTTAAATCAATCCACAGTGGTTAACACCCACTTTGTCTAAAATTATATTGCAGATGCTTTTTTTAATACTCTTGAACTTTTCATTATTTTTTTAATATACCTGTGAAGATAGCAGCATAAATACACACTGAGCTCTAAAGGTGAGCCAAAGGGAGCACAGTTAAGGTACACTGGAGCAAAGTTTGACTTTGCTTAAAATGTCAAATCGAATATGCTTACAAATGAAGATTTATTTTCCTCTAGAACTTCCTCTGATACTAAAGGAAAAATATATCCAGCCTCTCCAAATGAGGCTACAGTGTGTGACTGAATTCTAAACTGGGCAAACCAATATCTCAGGGTGCCAGATACCTGAGGATCACAGATTTCTCTATGTTCACATCCCCCAGCTCTCTCTGCCAATTTTATTTCTGTAAATTGGTGGAGCATTGAAATGACCAGATTCCTTCCCCCTGCATGTGAATTTGAACTCCTTCCCATTTCATTTAAATTAAATTTGGAGAGAGAGCAGAATAGTGTGCCTGAAGGCATCTCTGATCCTCAAACCCACAGCTCCAGGACAGCAGTTGCTCAGCCTGGCAGTTGTATCCCACATTTTATTTTTTTATTCCTCTCATTACTGTTACAAACTGTGCTTTGTGAGGAAGGGACCCGCTTGAAGGAAAACATTTGTTTAAAACCCTGTTAAGAGTAAAACTTCATTCATATAAGGACCTGCAGAGCCCTTTCTGCTTCTGAGCTTTTTGTTTCCCTTTCCCTTTCGTATGTGACACTGATTAGGCCTAAAATTTAGGCTTCCCTTCCTGTGATATTATGTGCTCTCTTAGATGTTCTTTCCCATATACTTTACGCCCAGAGCCATAGAGAAATCAAAGATGACAGAGCTTGAATTTTCCTTGTCATACTTGTGTGGACTTGGAGTGGATTTCCAGCATTTGTCAGTCATCCTTGCAATCCAAGGCAGGCTTGTCCCTCAACTACAGACCGAGGAGAAATTTAATCACTGAGACTTTAGTTTCTTGGAAACACCAGGGCTTTGAGATCACAAATTTGGCTACTTTGTACTAATTTCTGCCAGTCAGATTCAATAGCATACAAAGTCTATAGTTTCTTCTATGACTAGAACTGGAAGGTGGCTGTTATGCTGGAGAATGGGTGATTCTCAGCAATCATGTCTTCGATCTATGGGCAGTCACAAGCCTTGCTGAAGCTGGTGGGTGTGATAAGTCTTCCATTCAGGCTAAATGAGGGAGCTGTTATATCCCTCTTTTTTGTTTAGTAATAGCTGAAACAATAGAAGCCACTGCCCAAATCACAGGCTGGATTAGATCATCAGCCACTGGGCTGAGGAGTCTTTCCCGGGGATTGAAAGCAAACACAGGAACTGGTTATTATTTAATTCAGTTGTATGTGTCCGTGAGTGAGAAGCAAACAGAAGGCAGCAGAAAAGCCAAAGAGATATCAAGGAAAGCACTGGTAATGTGGCCTTGAGGGAGAGTCAATAAAAGTGTTTTTTGTTTTGTTTTGTTTTGTTTCGGTTTTTTTGTGTGGTTTTTTTTTTGTTTTTTATGCAGAGTGCTAGCTTGAAAGTGGGTGGAATTGTGAGCAAAGAAACTTCCTTCTCTTTCATTTCTGCTGTGTTCAGAGAAACAGGACTTTGTGTACATTATTTGTAAATAAACAGGATTGTATCAAAGGAGGAATACATGACTCATAAATATTTCAGAATTAAGATAATTTACAAGGCTCTGAATATTGGCTAAAGGCTTGGGCTAAAATGGGTAACAGTATTATGACATAGTGCTGAGGGAAATGTCACTCCTTGCTGTTACTTTCCAGGAATCCTCCTGTGGACTTGCAAAAAGTGCTGTTACAGTATGCAAACTTTGCATCTTTTTGTAAGCATAATGTGTAATATATTAAAAATCCAACAGATTAGTTATGCATAAAATGGGGCCACATTTATAATGTGACTAAGACCATGCAAATAGGCACATGACTTATCTTAAAAGGTGGCTGCATACATCTGTTCATGTCTCCATGAATCTTAAAAAAAAAAAAAAAAAGAAGAAGAAAAAAAGGCCATTTTCATAACATCTAGATGCTTAGTCTGCCTGTCATTTTAGGAGCTTCACAAGAAGGGGGTCTGTGTGACTTGTAGTGGCATGAAAGGCAGAAGATGCTTAAATGCTGTCAGAAGCGCCTTCCCCAGCTACGCAGCTCCTAAATCCCCCAAGAATGGAGCTCTGCTCTTCTGTGATTTAAAAGCCATTGACAGCTCCTCATTCTCTATCCCATGCTCTCATCTTCTGGGACCAGGGGATAGAGCTGTGCAGTTTATCAAATGACTTCAAATCAGTTAACATTGCTGCATAATTCAGCTGTGCCACCTAAAATAGGGGAGGGGGACCTTTTACTCATTTAGATTTAATGAACCTCTTAGTACAAGTACTCTGAGCAGCATAGAAGTAGATAATTGTATTTGCATTAGACAAAAAGATGATTTAAGGGTTAGTTGTTGTCAGCCAGGAAACAGTTGCAGAGCAAGATCCATGGTTAGATACCCTGTTCAGGTATGATCATCCAATAGGAAATGACACCCTGTCTGCCTCATGGCTTCCAGAAGGAACTGCCCATAGGTAGGCAGAACTAAAGGGAGGCTCACATGAAGGTCCCAGAGAGGTCAGGCTCTAAAAGACAAATTGCAAAGGACTGGGCTGCTAGCTTTCTCACATCTTACTTGTGATTGGGCTGCCAAATTCATGTGTCTCACCTGCCTATATCTTTGAATCACATGTGTCCAGCTGAGCTGTGGGCAGGTGCATGCAGTTTCAAGGACTTCTCACCTAGGTCTGCTGCTTCTCATGGTGCATCCCAGATGCAAAATAGCAGCTGGGAAAAGATGATGGATGGTAATAGGTGAAGGTCCCAGGCTCCTTAGCCCTGCTGTGAGCTTTGTCAGGCTTCCCACCCTCCCCTGCAGCAGTACATCCAGCTGCCTTCCTCAGCTTCCTGTTTGAACTCCACCAAGCAGCCTGTTGTGCTCCAGAACCCACCCATTTACCCATCACTTCCAGATACCCTTCAGCACTGACCCATCTGTCCCAGCTACAGCTGCCAAGTTTTGCACAGCTCCGCGTCCCTACCTTCCCACCGCTGCTTGGGATATGATGTGTTGACAATAAGCATAGGTTTCCAGGTATAACCAGATTATTTGCAAATATGCAAATTAACTGATTAAATAAATTGTCTAAAATGTCAGGTGCAGAATGGCACAGAACTTGGCACCTGTGTCCAAACAGTACACACACAGATTATCTTTACAGTTACATATACAGTAAAATAAACAAGGTATGCATTAGTAGGCTGTTGGTGCATAGTTTACTGGCACGTAGCAGTTCCAGCTGAGTGGGTGCTTTGCCATGGCTTAGAGCTGTTGGTATATGATTTTAAAAAGAAACGATGTCAAGGTTTTGTACAACATTTTTCACTGTGAACTTTTGCATAGTATGAGAAAATGTGAGGGAAAAACATAACGAGAAGACTTGAATAGAACTACTCATGTGGGTAAAGAAACCTTCATAAGTATTTGCAGAATCAGGCCACAAACAAAACACATTCACTGTCCTGAAAAGTTTAATCTAGATGAAATTAGAATATAAAGGCCAATTAAAATTCAGTGTTTGATTTCATTGAATAATTACAGTATGGAATATTTCTGATTTGTTTTGCATTCCTTGCTCAAATCTATTTTCGACATAACTTAGATGAAAAAAGCGTGGTGTGTTTTCTTAATTCTTCACCTTAGTCGGAAAGATTTCACATACAGACATTGTTCTAGTCTCTGAAGTTCTGGAATACAGTTAGCCTGTTTTCCCCCCGTCCTTGCTCATGTCACGCTGTCCTTAATCATCTCCTCCCTCCCTTCCTTTTTTTCTTTGCCCTCCTTTTGTCTCCCTTATGATGTACTTTTTTCTCTCTTTAACATTTTCTGAACCTTTCGTTGTGTGAGAGGAAATTTGGCCTGTTTGTGTGAGATTTCCACACCCAACTTCATGTAGCGTCTCCCTTTTTCAATGACTTCTGCATCAACTTCCATCTTCCAAATCCGTTCCTGAAGCAGAGAGGTGTTGCTTAGCAATGCCTAGATACTGGTACTGCTTACATGATGTATGTGCTGTAACTATGGTGGGGATAGAGTCTGTTTGTGGTACAAAGGAAAAATCCTCTCTTCTGATCTTTAACACTGTAGCTGAATATATTTCTAATTGTCTTCTTTCTGAATGACAGTTCTATAGACTACTTGGACAATCTTACAGATATGTTTATGCATGTCTATAAGATTGTGTATATAATTTGTGGGTAGTATATAATTACCTTCAACATTTGTTTGGTCTTTAAATATCTATGTATCTAATATAATTAACTGTCCTTGTGCAAAGTTCTTAGAAAGGTATGTTTCTTTCCCTTTCTTCTACATTCCAAATGTAGCTGTTTTGGAAGCAGAGCCTGAGTAGACGTCTGCTACCTGAGCTTTACAGGATCCTCTTTGATCCTAAAGAGCTACATAGACTGACAGCAAATCTATCATAGATTGCAGAGGGTTTAAAATCAGGATGTGTTTGATATCATCAGCAATGTGAGAAGGTGAAATGAGTTTCCTTGGACCAAATTCTAAGATGTAAGTATCAATTGTTAGTTTTAAAATATCCCACAAAATGAAATGGAAATTCTCTGATATTTAATGGAATGTTGTAAATTATCAGCTGTAGACAGATATTTTGAACCTATCCAAATGGCCAAAAATAAGGATTAAAGTATGTTGCTTGAAGGATCAGTCATTAATTTTATTAAGTATGCTTTCCTTAGCTTTGTTCAAAAACAAAGCAGAAAGTATACTCAAGGAAGCAGTGGACGCTAATAGTGTGCTGTGTTTTATCTTGTCTCTTTAAGAAGCTTTAGAAAACAGTCTACAGGTGTATCAAATATATCTTAAAATTTAGTGAATCTTTTAATTAGATTGTGTTTTTTCTAAGTCTGCATATAACATTTAATAGGTTTTATAAATAAATAACCAAAACTCCATATTTTTCTTCAGAGGTGTGATCTTCTAAAGGAGACCGAGAAGCGTTTTTGTGTGTTTTTAAAAGTGCTTTTGGAATTATGGCATCTTTTAATAAATACTCATCACAAATATAGCAAAATGTTAATGAAACATTGCATTCGCTTTGTCCAAGGTTCTGTGTATAACTAAATATTACCAATTGTGTTAGTGGTTTTATGTGTTTGTTTTTAGTGAGACCATACACTTCTTAACATGTACAGATCCATCCCTTTTTAAGAAACCATCTCTATGTTGGGATGCTTGTTAATTTCCATTGAATGTCAAATGGTGGATTATTTTTTTGGTAAGGCAATTGAGAAAATGGTTTCTCTTCAATGCCGGGTACAGCTGGACACCAGTGACCTCCTAGAGTAGACTCGTTCTCTGGCCCTCCTTGAGTGTTGCTTATCAGGGGACATAAATAGATCTGTGCAAATAAAGGATTTTTTTCAATTCACTAGCAATCCCAAAAAGTTAAAAATCATTTTAGGTCAAAAAATGTTTTGTTTTTTGTTTTTTCATAAAATTTTCTTCATAAAATTGAGGAAAATTTGTAATGAAAAGTTGATTTGAACCAAAGAACAAAATGTTTCATTTTGACTTACAGAATTTTATTTTTGTACACAAACAATTTGGCGAAACATTTCGATGTCTCTGAGTCTGCCTTTTTTGGGGGGCGGGGGGCTGTGAAAAATTCTGCCCAAAATATGTCATCCAGCTCTAGGCAAAAATCTCTTGCTGGTTTTTAGATCAAGGTCAGTTGATAACTTTGGTCAGCTATTTTGACTATATGTGACTATAGGTGGTGGTTTTGGTAGATATGGGTCACTGATGTGCTAAACAACTTCCAGTGGTAGCAATCATGACTCACTCAATTGGTACACAATTGTACATCACCCTCTACTCTACAAGGAAATAGAAATGACCTTTCTGAGGAATTTATACGATGGTAATGACCCTGGTATAGAGTGCTTTATGTAGTCCAGCGATCAGTAACCTTTGGCTCGCGGCCCACCAGGGTAAGCCTTCCTGACGGGAAGCGGTGCGTTGTGCTGGCCGCCGCTTCCCACAGCCTCCATTGGCCTAGAATTGTGAGCCGCTGCCAGTGGGAGCTGTGATCAGCCGAACGTGCAGATGCGGCAGGTAAACAAACTGGCCCGGCCCGCCAGGAGGCTTACCCTGGTGAGCCACGTGCCAAAGGTTGCCGATCACTGATGTAGTCTAATAAAGACAAAAGGAAGGAACTCTTATTTTTCCATCTTTTATAACCTAGGTGGGATCTCCTTTTTGTGTGTGATTGTTTATTGTTGTGGGTTGGTTGTGGGTATTATGAGACTGATTGGTCAAAAAAACTTGTTTTACATTTTGATTTGAATGAGGCAAGATTCAGGGTGATTCCTAATACATCTGGAGAGTGACTTTCACAGTTACAGACTGGTTGCCAAGAAAGCCCTGTCTCCTGCTCTCATGTCTCTTAAACTTGTACTGTTCAAGTGGAATGTAGCTGTGTGATGGTAAAATCTTAGAGTGAGATGGTTCCTTAGGTAGCTTGGGCCAGTCCCATGGAGAGCTTTGCTGATGAGAACCAAAACCTTGAACTTGACTCTCCATTTAATGGGGAAATAACATGCAGAGCACCCCTTAGCAAAACTGTAACTGAATAACGGTGGGTGTTTTCATTCATAGGTGCAGTACAATGCAAAGATCCAGCTTAGAAGTCACAAATACATTATGGATCACTATGACCAAGTCAAGAACCAGACAGAATGTGGAATCTTTTTGACCTTATCCATCTCCATCTCCTTCACGCACCCCCAAGAGTATCTAATAGCAGACAGGAGTGTGGAAGAACCTATGATGGGTTGGATCATAGAAAACCTCTTGGGAACTGCTAACTGATGTGCTGAGACTAATTCTAAGTCTCTTTTCCCTGACAGCTTGGGACTTCAGTGCCCTGCCTGGTTTGAGCCAGACATACTAGCCGGTTGCAACCCCAGACCCAGGTCTGAACCATGTCCCCCAAAAGCTGCAGGCTTAACTGAAAATGGCTTAAGAAGTGTTCCTGTCTCCAACACTCAAATGCCCAGCTCCCAATGGGGTCTAAACCCCAAATAAATCCATTTTATCCTGTATAAAGCTTATACAGGGTAAACTCATAAATTGTTTGCCGTCTATAACACTGATAAAGGGAAATGCACAGATGTTTGCCCCCCCCCCCAGGTATTAATACATACGCTGGGTTAACTAATAAGTAAAAAATTATTTTACTAAATACAAAAAGTAGGATTTAAGAGGTTCCAAGTAATAGCAGACAGAACGAAGTGAATTACCAAGCAAAATAAAACAAAACAGCAAGTCTAAACCTAATACAGTAAGAAGCTGAATACAGATAAAATCTCATCCTCAGAGATGTTCCAATAAGCCTCTTTTACACACTAGCTTCCTTCTAGTCTGGGTCCAGCAGTCACTCACACCCGGTGGTTACTGTCTTTTGTTCCAGTTTCTTTCAGGTATCCTTGGGGGTGGAGAGGCTATCTCTTGAGCCAGCTGAAGACAAAATGGAGGGGTCTCCCAGGGGTTTAAATAGACTTTCTCTTGTGGGTGGGTCTCCCAGGGGTTTAAATAGACTTTCTCCCCCTGTGTAGAATTCCAGCTACAAGATGGAGTTTTGGAGTCACATGGACAAGTCACATGTCCATGCAAGACTCAGAACTTACAGGTAGCAGCCATGGTCCACATGCTACCTTGAACGACCTCAAGTAGACTTCTTATGTGGATTGGAGTCTTCCAAGATCCATTGTCCATTAAGTTTTTTTCTTGATTGGGCACTTAACTTGCAAATTCGTTGCTAAAGAAGCTGCCCAAATGCCTTACTAAGGCTACTTAAAATCAAACCAGTACACAGCCAATATTCATAACTTCGAATGCAAAAATGATACATGCATATAAACAGGATAAATAGATTCAGTAGATCATAACCTTTACAGATATGTTATATGGCATATGTAGCATAAAACATATTCCAGTTATGTCCTATATACATTCATAAGCATGTTTTCATAAAGCCTTATCGGGTGCAACATTCCAAACCCCAGACCAAAAACACCTTGATGATCACAGGGCAGACCTCTTTGAAGGAGGTTGAAAGTATGATAGTGGTATGTTCTTCTAGGACTTTCTGGCCTCTCCAGCTTCATTACCATTTTGCCTGGGTCTGACTCACCTATCTTCTGTCGAGTTCTCCACCCAGGGCATGTTGGGTATTAGTTGTAAAGAAGGCATAGGCTCAGACAGAGAGAGAGAGGCTCTATGTTGTCTCTTGATCTCCCCTAGCACATTGTCATAAATCTTAAATGAGATGAGGGAGAAGATGGACCTTTATGGAACTCCACAGGTGAGAGCTCTGGAGGCAGTAGAGCTGTTGTGCATCACTTCAGTCTGGGTATGGTTTGAGAGAAAAGGAGCTACCCTGGTGTTTTCCTGCTGCCTCTAGGGCAGGATGGCAGCATTTAATGAACAGCATCCATTGTCGCAGAGAGATCCAGCAATGTCAGAATGAACGTATGGTTCTGTCTGTGGCCAGGAGATGATTATCCTTGAGTGCTGTTGGTTGTGCTGACATGTGGAGTCTTTCTTTCCTGTGTGCTGACCTGACTGGGAGAGATGCAGGCTATTGGCAGTAGCTGTGTTGGGTAGTAGACATTTCTCAGTTAGCTTGCTTAGAAAGGGGAGGCTGAACATTGGGAGGCAGTTAATGAGTTATGTTGAGTACTGGATGGACTATTGCTGGCTTTAGGGTGGGTGGTAAATTTTTCTTTTTTCCCCTCTTCAAAAGAGGTGTTGACTGTTTCTGTTAATAGGATCCCCAGATGCTCTTAGATCTCTCTCGCTCGCCAGACAGAAAGGGCATTGATTGGAATCACATGTGGTGGCTTAGATTTCCTGCATTGCTTCCTGTTGAATAAATGAGCCAAAATCTGAGAGAGTGGGGGACGCTATTGTGTTACAGGGCCTTTGTTCAGTGTGAAGTTCCTGGTGTTCTCTGGGTGCATGTCCTTTTCCCAGTGCAGCAGCATGATAGTTTCTCACAGCAAAAGGTGATGGGTTATGGAGTACAGTGGAGGTGGTCTGGGTTGACCAAGCCATTTTCAAACTGGCAAAGTTCTGGGGATGTGATTTAGCGGCTGCTATGAGAAATGAGGAATAGGCTCTGCTAGCCTCTTTCATGACCAAGGCCTAGACTATTCAGACTTCCTTGTGCTGATTTGCTTGTATGTTTTGTTACTGATGTCAGAGTTTCTTACCTTCCCTCTGCTGCTTTTGCAGTCAGAGAAACATGAGTAACTTTGGGGTGGATGTGGGGGTAGAGGTAGAGAGATGCTTTGGTGCCAGAGTGCCAAGGCATTAGTTAGTGGATGGCTGCAGTGTATCATGATTTCTTTTATTCGTTGGCTTGTTTGTTGATGAGAGAATAATTTGGAATTTGACTTTATCCATTAACTTTTTGTGGGTGAGTTAAGACTGTTTGTTTTTTCTGAAAATGCTAGAGCTCTGAGTCCAGGGTGTAGAAGGTGATGCAGGCTAAGAGGGAGAGAGTAATTCTTCTGTTCTTTTTATTCATAGACAATCTACAGATTTCTTAAATAACATAAGGGAAGACTGTTGCTAAAAAGGCCATTAGGAAAAAACCATATTGTACTAATATGAAATGTTTATGTCAAGAGAGACACACAGTTTGATTATCAGGAGGAATTTGGGTCGGTATTACTGCTGTTTATCGTGTGAAATATGATATTCCAGCACAGTGTGGCTTTTTCCTAATTTCTCTTTACTTATTTAGAGGACTCCATATTGCTACAATTAGATTCTGTGTACTTTTGATTGTTTCTTTTATATGCACTCCTATTTTATCAATAACATCAGTGCTGACACAAATTGATAACTTCTCCTGTTGATAACCAAATTGTACATCTGTTTATACATCTCTTTCCCCCCTTCCACCACCCCAGAAGAAGTAGAGTCAAATATCCACACTATGTCCTTGTGGAAACTAAAGTATTCATGTTCAGGAAGTATAAAATTAAAAATAGCCTCATCATCTGAGCCATTCAAGTTCACATCAGTCAGTTTTCCCCTTGATGTTCTTTAACAAGTCTCAGCCTTTTAATACTTCAGATATAATTACATGCAATAAATAAAATTATACACCAATAACTACATTAAAAGAACATTGGGGTGAAAAGTGAAATGGGAGAATTAAGGTTACCCAGACTACCTTAATTCAGGCCCCTTGTGCGTATGCATTATGGTACAGTCTTTAGTTACTTGATCAGATACAATTTTTTCCTTCTCATTCTCATATTCTTGCATTTTTCAGTGCACGGGATGGCCTAGGCCTTATTTACTGCACACCATTTCAAACCAGGGTGGATAAAAATCAATGATATTTAAAAAAAATTTTTTTAAATTTAAATCAGGTTTATTCCTCAAAAAGCATTTTATCAAAAAAATCTGATCTAAAGATAGATACATTATAGCTCAAAGATATATCCTCATGGAATTGGGATTATAAATTCTATTTCTATAGTATGAGACAATGTCTTCATGTAATGGTTAAGAAAAGTTTTGTAAATGAGTTTCCATAGTTCATAGATTTGGGACCCAATATTATGAATTCCATAGTTCACGGGGCTTCTGTATAGATTATTTAGGTTAATCTTTCTATCTACCCAATGGGACTCTGTGCTAAGTCTAGACGATACCATCAGGGATGCTTAGTTTTGCAGTTCTTAAACTGTAGATTTGTGTCTCCAGAGATCACATGCTTGTTAACAGCAAAAATGTTTTAAATAAATAAATATATAGAGGTGAGAAATAACAGACCTCAACCCTATTGTCCCTCTGCAAATTTGTGTACACAGAGTCAATCCCTTACTTCTCTTTAAAAGTGCAAAGTTTCAAAAAGTTCAGTAAATAGAAGATTGTTGGGGGCAGAATAGATCTGGACAAGGAGGAGAAGTCTGGAGAGAAATGTGAGAAGGGAGGGACAGGAAGTAGAAACAAAAGTGAAACTATTTGAGCAGCATATTCCAGAAGTTTTGAGATCTTTCTGAGTGTAGCCTTCATTGATTTGAGATCTACTATACCATTCTCTCACTAGAAGGGAAAACCTATAATGGCAACAGGCCGTAAAAGAGACCCAGTTTGGGTCTCCTCTATCTCTGAGCTGTGAAGAATATGTATTAAGGTTATAGCAACTGACAAGAATGCACTTTTATGTAAAAATCCATGATTAAATGGAGTCTTCCTGACTAGTGATTTAAATCATGATTTAAATCAAATCCACCCTGATTCAAACCCTTCTCTGAAGATGGAATTATGAATTTCCTTAAGAGCTTTTCTGTGGCACTCACCATTATAGTATCAATGTGCTTCACAAACATTAATTTACTTTCACAAACCCCCTATGAACTATGGGGTTGGTGGTATCCCCATTTTTATAGATGGGGAGCTGAGATACAGAGATTTAAAATGAAAAGTATGTACTGATTTTTGGGTGCCCAATCTGAGATGCGTAGGATGGGATTTGGCAGAGTGCTCGGCATTCTATAGCACTCTGTATATTCAAGCACAGCTCCTGTTGACTTCAGTTGCAGTGGGAGTGCTCAGCACTCCCGCATATTGGACCCCAAGGTCTCTAGTTGTGTATCTTGAAAATGAGGATTCTGCAGTTCGTGACCACCTCTGACAAATTTGGGTTAAGTTACTTGCCTAGCATCACACAGAACTCTGCAGTAGAGGCAGGGATAGAATCTAATTCTCTAAAGCAGCATTCCCCCTGCTTAACTAACTACAAGACCTTCTGTTCTCTTCCTGCAACCTCCTCCCTCATTCACTACTCATTTTCTGACTTCTGCAGCAAATGAGGCAGGGATTCTACAGTCAACAGCTTCCTTAACTACACAACCCTGATTCATCCACCGAGCAGGTTCATCTTGTGTACTGAATGAGGCAGGGGTCCTGTTGGGGGTGGGAGGGAGGATGTATGTGATCATGTAATTAAAGACTATATCATAATGCATATGCACAAGGGGGGGGTGAATTAAGGTTGCACGGACAGCCTTAATTCTGGCATTTGCTAACTTTTTGGCTGCTCAACTCTTCAGCCAGAATGTTCTGTTTAACCTAGGGGTTTTTGTGTGTAATTTCAAAGATTCTTAAAAAAGCAAACTTAAAAAAAAAAATAGAGATTTCATCATGTGCCAGCGTATTTTCTCCAACATTGGTCATCAGCAGGATTGGAATTTTTAGTGACACTATAGTAAAGAATATGAAACTATAGTAAAGAACAAAATTGTCAGACACATAGATAAATGTAATTTGTTGGGGAAGAGTCAACATGGTTTTTATAAAGGGAAATCATGCTTCACCAATGTACTAGAATTCTTTGAGGGGGTCAACAAGCATGTGGACAAGAGGGAACCAGTGGATATAGTGTACTTAGATTTTCAGAAAGCCTTTGACAAGGTCCCTCACCAAAGGCTCTTAAAGTAAGCTGTCATGGGATAAGAGGGATGGTCCTCTCATGGATCGGTAACTGGTTGAAAGATAGGAAACAAAGGGTAGGAGTAAATGGTCAGTTTTCAGAATGGAGAGAGATGAATAGTGGTGTCCCCCGGGGTCTGTACTGGGACCAGTACTATTCAACATATTCATAAATTACCTGGAAAAAGGTGTAAATAGTGAGGTGGCAAAATTTGCAGATGATACAAAACTACTCAAGATAGTTAAGTCCCAGGCAGACTGTGAAGAGCTACAAAAGGATCTCACAAAACTAGGTGACTGGGCAACAAAATGGCAGATGAAATTAATTGTTGAAAAATGCAAAGTAATGGACATTGGAAAACATCCCAACTACACATATAAAATGATAGGGTCTAAATTAGCTGTTACCACTCAAGAAACAGATCTTGGAGTCATTGTGGATAGGTCTCTGAAAACAGCCACTCAGTGTGCAGTGGCAGTCAAAAAAGCAAACAGAATGTTGGGAATCGTTAAGAAAGGGATAGATAAGAAGACAGAAAATATCAAATTGCCTTTCTATAAATTCATGGTACTTGCATATCTTGAATACCGTGTGCAGATGTGGTCGCCCTATCTCAAAACAGATATATTGGAATTGGAAAAGGTTCAAAAAAGTGCAACAAAAATGATCGGGGTATGGAACAGCTTCTATATGAGGAGAGATTAATAAGACGGGAACTTTTCAGCTTGGAAAAGAGACTACTCGGGGGATATGATAGAGGTCTATAAAATCATGACTGGCGTGGAGAAAGTAAGTGTTGTTTACTCCTTCTCATAACACAAGAACTAGGGGTCCCCAAATAAAATTAATAGGCAGCAGGTTTAAAACAAACAAAAGGAAGTATTTCTTCACACAACGGACAGTCAACCTGTGGAACTCCTTGCCAGAGGATGTTGTGAAGGCCAAGACTATAACCGGGTTCAAAAAAGAACTAGATAAGCTCATGGAGCATAGGTCCATCAATGGCTATTAGCCAGGTTGGGCAGGGATGGTGTCCCTAGCCTCTGTTTGCCAGAAGCTGGGACTGGGCAATAGGGGATGGATCACTTGATGATTACTTGTTCTGTTCATTCCCTCTGGGGCACCTGGCATTGGCCACTGTCAGAAGACAGGATACTGGGCTAGATGGATCTTTGGTCTGACCCAGTATGGCTTTTCTTATGTTCAGATCCATCACACAGACATGTGCCACTTGAACTAATAGAGTAACTAATAACAGTAATAGTTTGTCTTCCTCTGTGTGGATCTGCCCTAGAGAGGAATGAAATACATACTTTGCCAGTGGGTTACATGGATATTTGCTGACAGCAGAGGAAAATGAGACCCTTAAATCTTGGGTTCCATTTCAGGGTTTGGCAGGGAGTATATTTTAGTGGGTTGTCTTGGGGCAAACTCACTGCGAGAGCACCTTCTTGTGCTGCGACGTGACATTGCAGGGGTGGTTCTACTCCAGTGCCCCTTGCTGTCTATCATCTGGTGCTGTAGCCATCTGCACCTTCCCTGGCCTGGCCCTTCGTGTTCAGTCTCCATTTCTGGGGTAACAGAAAAGTCTACACAGGTAAAACTCAAAGTCTAATGGCCCTTATGCCAGACCTTCACCCTCCATCTCAGACTCCTCAGTCTCTGCTTCTTTTAGTTGTGAGGCTAGCCCTGTTGCTGGGGATGGTGTCGGAGAGTGGACCCAGGCCTGACTCTGCTCTTCCCTCACCTCTGGGTTCTGGACCAGAGACCCTATGTTAGACAGCTAAGGTTTGCTCCGTACAATCCCTTGCCACCTCTCAAGGGGGTGGATTGACCACAATGACGGGAAAATCCTTTCCACTGCTCTAGCAGTGTCTGCACTAGGCCACTACAGCAGCACAGCTGCAGTAGTGTCTGTAGTGTATTCGCAAAAAGAAAAGGAGGACTTGTGGCACCTTAGAGACTAACCAATTTATTTGAGCATGAGCTTTCGTGAGCTCATGCTCAAATAAATTGGTTAGTCTCTAAGGTGCCAATTTATTTGAGCATGAGCTTTCGTGAGCTCATGCTCAAATAAATTGGTTAGTCTCTAAGGTGCCACAAGTCCTCCTTTTCTTTTTGCGAATACAGACTAACACGGCTGTTACTCTGAAGCCTGTAGTGTAATCGAGACCAGCCGTTTATGCCAGCTGTTGCTAATTGGCCGTTGGAGGAGTAACTGGTCAATCTGTTAACATTTTCCTGACTGTCTGTGTGGGGGTCTGTACACCCCAACACATGAGCACAGATCCTTTTGTCTGTTTTCCCCTGGCCTTGAGCCCTTCTGCCTTGTCCCCTCCAACCTGACCCTGTAGCAGCCCCAGTCCTGTCTCTTCCCTACCCCTTGATTCTCTTCCGTCCCATTCATCTCACTTACTGAGCTCCACTCCTCAAGCTTCTCATCCCAGTCTCCTTTCCCTCTCCATCTAAGTCCCCACAACTCCCAGTCTTTCCCACTCCTCACACCTGATCCCAGCCTCCTTGTCCTGCCTGTCCCAGTTCTCTTCAGGCACCCCAGCTCCTTGTGAGATCTGTCTCCCCTCCTCTCTGTGCTCTCCCCCTGGTTCCTAGTCCCAGTCTTTCCTCTTCAATTGCCCGTCATAATCCCTTCCCCTCCCTTTCCCAGATCCAGTTTCAACAGGCTCATTGTCACAACGTAATCCTTTCCCTCCTTATCCCCCACACTCCTGGTCTGGTGCTTGTTCCCTCTGCATTTGAGTCAGATGGCTTTCTCCTCCATGTGGGCTTGGTGCCAGTAGTAGGATCATTGGGAACTTAGGAGGGACAAGCTCCCTCCTCTTAGTTTTGATGCTTGTCCAGTAGCGGGTGGGAGCAGCTGTTTCAGGGAAGATCCTTTTCAGATGCCGTTGTCCTGGGCTGGAGCCTGCTCCGTAGCTCTGTGGGGATGCTGCATGCACATTTGGGTCAGCACTAGATGCTGCGAGAGGCTTGAGTGAGGATAGACACTACAGAGAGATTTTAGTTAGCTCTCTAGCTCTTGCACATCTCTGAAAAATCACAGTTCACACATGTTCAGTAGAGGCTCAAAATTTAGCCAACTTTGGCTTAATTTTCATGGGAGCTGCAGAAAGCACATACTTGACACACAGGCTACCCCCATGCCAAATTTCAAGTCTGCTCTAGAACATGGAGCATTTAAAAAAAAAAATCACCAGAATTTAACATGGACAAAATGTATCTTTCCCTCGCCTTGTTCTTGGAAATGTCAGGACAGTTTTAGCTGAAATTTTCCAGAATGTCAGCGCAGACTCCCAGCCTAACTGGTTAAATTTTGGAAAAGTTATAAGCAACTGAAAGCAGAATCGTATATGGGAAGTGTCTGGCAACCCTAATAATAGGCAGTGTTACCAGCACTGCCTATAATATATTTGTCTCAAGCAACAATCTGGAATTTAGATGTGGGAGATGAAGGGAGTTACTGAATCCTTGATGCCTAATGAGAGAAATTTTGAGCAAAGCTACAAAAATATTTTCTGTCATTGAGTGGACTTGGCTAGATTTAGAATATTAATTTTTTCCCCTTCACATTTTGAAATCTTTTGAACTTTCTCACACTGCCTGTATGAGTTTCTCTACAAGTAATAGACACAAAAGTCACAAACTTCTGCTTCAAAGAAGTTAGTTAAGTTGGTTTATTCTTTAATAGGCTTCTAAAGTTATTTAAGAATCAAGAGCCTAGAAATAATTTCAGCATATACTATTCTAAATATTAATTGTTGTTGTATCAGAAAAACTAACACAGGAATGTTACTTGCCATGGTATTTTACAGTAGCTGAAGTGTATCTTTGATGAAGTATTTTCAATGAAAAACAACTTACAATCTTTAAGGTATTATTCTGTTTGAAGTCATGCACCATGCTCCAATTGTTTAAACATTTATTGGCAGCTTCTACATATTGATCTCTTCAGTTTTTTTTTGTTTTGATAAATCTGATTCTATTGAATTAAAGTGGAAGTGCAAAGCCTGTGTTCAAGTAAAAGCCTTAATAAGTGTGACTTTAGATGCCATTTTAGAAAGACCGATGCCACCCTCATAAGCAAATTAGGGCAATATGGTCTGCATGAAATAACTATAAGGTGGGTGCATAACTGGTTGAAAGACCATTCTCAAGTTTGCTGTCAAACTGGGAAGACTTACCTAGTGGGGTTTTGCAGGGGTCAGTCCTGGGCCCAGTAATAGTCATATTTTTATTAATGACTTGGGTAATGGAATGGACAGTATGTTTATAGAATTTGCAGATGACACCACCCTGGTAGGGCTTGCAAGCACTTTGGAGGACAGGATTAAAATTCAAATTTACTGTGACAAATTGGAATTGGTCTGAAATCAACAAGATTAAATTCAGTAAAGACAAGTGCAAAGTACTAAACGTAAGAAGGAAAAATTAAATGCACAACTACATAATGGGGAATAACTGAAAAGGTGGTGGTACTGATGAAAAGGATACGGGCGTTATAGTAGGTCACATATTTAATTTGTGTTAACAATGTGATGCAATTGTGAAAAAGGCAAATATTTTGGGGTGTATTAATGGGACCACTGTATGTAAGATGGGAGGTAATTGTCAAGCTCTGTTTGGCACTGGTGAGGCCTCAGCTGCTGTACTGTGTCCAATTCTGAGCACCACACTTTAGGAGAGATGTGAACAAATTGGAGAGTCCAAAGGAGAGCAACAAAAATGTTACAAGGTTTAGAAAAACTGACCTATGAGGAGAGGTTTAAAAAAAAAAAAAGTTTGGGTATGTTTAGTCTTGAGAAAAGAGGACGGGAGGTGCAGGGAGGGCGGGGAACAGGAATGTGATATGTCTTCAAAAATGTTAAGATCAGTGATCAGAAGAGAATGGGTTAACACTGACTTGAGCTGCTGCCATTTGCAAAGGGGGCATGGCTTCCATTTTCAATAGAGTGGATTGCAGATGGCTGGGATAGAGAGAGCTGAGGAAGTTGTCCCATGGAATTGTAGGATACTTCCAGCTGACTCCTGGGACCTGAGTCAAGCAGAGCTGCATCTACACCAGTGATTCGCAAACTTTTGTACTGGTGACCCCTTTCACATAGCAAGCCTCTGAGTGCGACCCCCTCTTATGAATTGAAAAGACTTTTTAATATATTTAACACCATTATAAATGCTCGAGGCAAAGCAGGGTTTGGTGTGGAAGCTGACAGCTCGTGACCCCCCTACATAATAACCTCACGACCCCCGGAGGGGTCCTGACACCCAGTTTGAGAACCCCTGATCTACACTGCAAAACAAAGGGGCTCGGACACTGGGTCCCAGCTTAACTCGAGCTCAGTGGCCAAGGACCCTGGGGCATTGCAATTGCAGTGGAGGCGCAAGGGGGGTTAAGCTTGAGCCCAGGCTCGAGTGCAGGCTTACATTGCAGTGTAGACATACTCTAAGAGTAGTTAAGCACTGGAATGTGCTTCCAAGTGAGGTTGTGGAATTCCCGTCATTGGCAGTTTTTAAGAACTGATTGGACAAACACTTGTCAGTGATGGCGTAGATATACTTGGCCTTGCCTCAGTGAAGGAGACTGGACTTGATGACTTCTGAAGGTCCCTTCTAGTCCTGCATTTCTATGATCTGGTAAGCCACTTTGGCATCTTTGTAATGCTTGCAAAAAGGAATGAAAGAAGAAAATAGAACAAGAGAAGGTATGGTTATTCTACTGTTCTCTGTAATAGTGTTGATACCACATATTTATCTATGCTTTTACCTTCTTTGTTCTTCAGGGTAAGAGTAATCGCATCTTTAAGTTTAACAGAATCAATAGTGTGTGTATGGAGAGAAGAACCTCCATTTATGGGACTAGTCAAGTCTACGCTGAAAAAGGCCTATGGGTATAGCTATACCAGAGTCCCGCCAAAGCCTCCTAGTGTAAATGCTGCTTCTGCCAGCAGAAATGTGCTTTTTGCCAGTCTACTATCTTCTACCAGTTCCCAGAACTGTACTGTCAAATAAGCTGTACTTTTTACTGATATAAAGCTTCTAAGCTATGGCTTTTGCTGCCATAAACGTTAAAAAATATCATGCCTCAATTGACATTATTACACTGGCAAAGGTTTCTAGTGTAGACTGGTCTTAGATGGGCTGTAGAGTGCTTATAATTTCCTCAGGTATAAAATGAGGAAAGATCTGTTTACAGCAATATATCCGTATCCCAGCCTCAAATTTTCCCTAGTAGCTATTCACAGAATTATAAAATAGGCACAAACCATTAAATTTCTGGATAAATTGTTGAGTCAAGTCTCAAAAGGAAACACGTCCTCCTTTAGCTTGCATGCTATCTTTTCATGTATTTTAAATTGTTTTACTGTTCTCTGTGCTTCAGTGGGGGGGGGGAGGTGTTTATAGACTAAAATTATGTGGATTGCACAAAAGGCAGGAAACTAAAAATAAACTATTCCACAAGCAAATGTGAATTGAACCTCTTGCACAATATAACATTTTGTGTTAATGTATACGGTCTTAATTTCAAGGTCTTTAAAAATATGTAGAGTATGAAATGGGACCAAGTTGTAGTTTTCACAGCAGCTGTGACTTTGAATTTCTTGACTCCTGAGCATTTAAAATCATAAGCTAATGCAGGATTAAAGGTTAGGGTTAAAATTTTTAAAAGCACCTAAATGACTTAAGTGCCTTTATTCTATTTTCAAAAGGAATTTAGGAGCATAAGTCCCATTGATTTTCAATGAGGCAGGTGACTTAGGAACCTAAGTGCTTTTGAAAATTTTACTCTAGGTTTTTTACACTTAATATCTGGATATTTTGGAAAAAAGAGAGATCAAAATAAAGGCATACATGTTTATGAATTTTATTGAATGTGTACTTTCGGATTCAGATAATTACATTTTATGACATGTTGATATACTGGTGTATTTGTGATGCAAGGTGTCTTAAGCTGTTTTCTAAACAGTTATAACTTGGTGATATGTAAAGCAAATTTCTTCAGACAGGGTCAGACAAATCCTTGTTGAGTACTAATGTCAGGTTTGAGGTTTGTTATCTGAGCGTACACAAGGCTTCTGGAAAATGTCTTACTGAAAATTCTTCCTTAAACACTCAATTCTGTTTTGACAGTTTTATCAAACTTTAAAGTCCCCTGTTTTTACATGTAGGGTCTTCAATATATAATGGAAGTTCTTTCTTGGCCAAAAGTATAGCTTTGTATTCTACTATTAAAATATATACTATGTAAATAAAATAATTTTGTGGGAATCTAGTCACAAGCTTTGGGTCAGGGTCTCTGTGCATTATTATCATGGCCTAGACTGACTTCACATTTTTGGTAGGCTTCAGTGATGCTGGCTGACCAGATGCCAGCTCATGCCAAGGCCCCAGGCCTCACTGAACACTGACAAATGCATAGCTGAAAACCAGTCTGGCAAACCTGTGTGTTAGTTTAATTAAGATAGATATTGGAGTTACGAGAACGTATGTGGTGTTTAGACATTATGGAATGTTTGTAAGATGCTGCATGTATTAATCCTATGTATAATATCTGTGTCCTGTGTTATAAAGTAATGTTTATATGTTTTGCTCTGAAAAGAATCCTCAAAGTAATGAGAGAAAGCCCTGCAACAGACAGCAGAAAAGGAAAAAAACAAAACAAACTTTTGTTCCTAACCAGTTCTGTGAACAAGGCAGTCCACACTGTTTATGTACCTAGCCAAACTGAAGGCACTGTATAAACACAGTAGTTTTAATTACTCTTGGAAGGAAAGTTGGTCTCATCTACTGGATACAGTGAAGGTTTACTTGCTCTAATTGCTCAGTCTTGACTCTCCCAGTGACTGTTCAGGGCTCATTAGCTTCTGTTTTCCTTTACAGAATATGGACACTTCACAGCAGAGACGAGCTCTAGTCCATATATTCTGCGTCCCTATCACATTTTAGCACAGGGGACGGACTACATGATAAAAATACTTATTTCGATTACATAGATTAGAATTTGACTGAAATATTGGCCTAGACACTCTACACTGAACATAGACCATACACTATTCAATTATGTACACCTTTGTAATCTTCTTGTTTATACACGTCACTAGGCAAGGCACCTGTATTAAGTTTAAAATGCCTTCCTCCCACTCCACCTCCCCTACTCAAATGGAGCAAGTTCTTACAGTACGGTTCACAAAATTTCTACATTGTTGTAGGAGAGGAAAGCTTTTATTTTACTGTGATGTGTACTGGCTGCTTCTTTAATCCCTTTGGGTTTATGTTTCAACAGCCAATCTGAAAACTGGGTTTTAGGGCAAGTTCCAACTTACTGATATCTACATTTTGTTTCCTTGAGATGTATTATGTTCTTACAGCGCTAATACTCATGCCTCTTTACTCATAATAGGTGCAAAAATGAAAGTTTAACAATGCACTGCAGCTGACAACATAGAATTAAAAAAAACAAAGATGCCTCAAGAAAATAAAAACAGGAGTTTCTTGTGAAACGCACACAGTGTTGTGCAGGAATGGTTAAATACACTGTAGTATCACTGTTGGAAGTTGTAGTGGTTTGGGACGATTACTTTGGAATGCTTGTAGCATTTTTTTAAAATAAGGGTACAACTGCATCATAGGGGTTATAAGCACATCATACCATTGCAAGAATTATAAAGGATTTATATTACTGCTGAAGTCCTATAGATGATCAAAAAAAGAACTTAAAGCTTCTAGTCTCATTTTTTCAGTCACAGCCCAAGCTAATGATCAACTAGGTGACCAACACTACCCTTGGTTTGTCATGTGAAAAGCGTGAGTGAAAGTGGGTAAAATCTCAAAGAAGGTTTTCAGTTCAATATTAATATGGATCTCTTTTGATGCAATTAGAAGTTCTTTCCAAAACTCCTGTGTGCTCTTTCATGCAGTCACTTTGCATAAATAAAGCTATTGCACCAGCTGGAATGTTCTATGCTCATTCACCCATACAACTCCTTATGTGGAGCCAAGTTACAGAGGGGAGGAAAGGAAAGAAATGAAACCTGGAAGGAAATCAGATTAAGCAGAATTCTGAAAGTATCTGGAAATGGAAAGCCATACCCAGCCCAAAGTACCAAAAATGTAGACATTTCCCATGAGATAAAAACACGCCAAAAGCATACATAAGAATACGCTACAATTATTTACCGCTGCATACAGCAGTTGGGGAAAAACTCTGAAATAGTCCCGTTCTTAAGAAATAAGTAGCTGGGTTGAATACTGGTACACAATGTCTGAAGCGAGAATATGTGGCTTGTAGTCATTATTAATAAAAAAAATCACAGAACTACAAAATAGAGGCTGATTCTGTGTATATATGACACACTGCAGAAAAGAATGGGCTCCCAATCTTGGCTGGGGGTTCACAGAATCGTAGACTATCAGCCCCTCATGTTTAGTTTGCAGGTGCAAGCCTGTGATGTAACTTCTGCTTCTAGGACAGGGATGGGCAAACTTTTTGGCCCGAGGGCCACATTGGGGTTGCGAAATGGTATGGAGGGCCAGGTAGGGAAGGCTGTGCCTCCCCAAACAACCTGGCCCCCACCCCCTATTCACCCCCTCCCACTTCCTGTCCCCTAACCCTCCCCTCCCCTCCCCAGGACTCCCAAGCCTATCCAACCCCCCCCCCACCCGCTCCCTGTCCCCTGACTGCCCCCCGGGGCCTCCTGCCCCTTATCCAACCCCCCCCACACTCCTTACCCTTACCATGCCGCTCAGAGCGGCAGGACAGGCTTATTTTGAAAGCCTGGGAGGTGGGCGGGCGCAAGGTGCGCTGCCCGTGCGGCGGCATTGCTGCTGGGGAGCGCGAACGGTGGGGGAGGGGCCGCGGATGAGCCTCCCCGGCCGGGAGCTCAGGGGCAGGCAGGACAGTCCTGCAGATGTGGCCCGCAGGCCGTAGTTTGCCCACCCCTGTTCTAGGACCACGAAGTTTAACTTTCAAATTCAGTCATTAATTTACATACTACCTATTGAAACCATGCATTTGTTGAAAAAAGCACCAACAAATCCAAAACTCTATTCACAGACCTGGTTAACTTACTTATATATTTGGAAAATATCTAGAACACACAAGATCACCCTTGTCTGATGTTTTTGCTTGTTTGGGGATGGGCAGGTGTGTGTGGGGGAGTCCAAAACAAAAGGCTTTAAAAACAACAAATGGCCTCTATCAACAGCAGGTAACATGGAAAGCTCTAGGTCAAGTAAATTTGTACATAACATGGCAAAAAAAATATGCTAAGGAATATGAATAACACAGACAAGTTCTTCTGAATTCAGGGAAAGTCAAATATCCTTGGAATCAAATGTTTTGTGTAGCTTGCAGAAAGCACAAGAAGCTTTCTGATAAGGGCAAACCTCTTGTTATTGTGTTTGAGGATGTTAATTAATCTCCTCTACGTGTACATGACTGCTGTGCTACTCGTGTGAAATTCACGGAAGCAAAAATGCGTCCGTGTCTGCAAGACATTCCCAGTTGTAGATTGCTCTGAAAAACATACCATGAGGGGATCAAAAAAATCTGCCAGTTTAACACCAATCACACAATCATTTAACATAATTTTAGTTTTAGAGAATTTGAAATACCTTGCAACTTACAGACCAAAATATTAATACTCATGGAGTGCAACACTCGGCAAGTGTCTCAAACACATGCAAAAATCTGTTTATTATTGCACTTGTTGATGGATTCACTGGCAGGCACGTAGCTGAGCAAGAGATAGCAGACTTTAGATTTGTGTAGGATGGGAATCCTTGTACTCTGTGCTAACGTACAGTAGGAGACTTGGAATCTGGGATAGCTTGTGGTAAATTGTAAACGGCTTTAAGACTTGTGGTAATGAAGACAACAGAGCTCAAATTAAAACTGTTTGGCCTGAATTTAGATGTAGTGGTAAATTTAGGATAATAGAATGGTATACAAGGTAAGTATAGACAAGATACTTTGTGCTTGTTGTTCTGGACCACAAAATAGACTATTGCCATAATGAATAGCTTGAGTGTATTTTGAAAGACAAATTTGACTTTGAGATGACTGTGATCTATTTTGGCACTGTGCACTGGATTGCTAATCAAGGCAGAGCATTAAAGATAATGATAAAAATTTATCATTTGAGTATCATCCATTTGAAACGTTGCAAAAATTGAGTCAAGGTATAAGGTAACACAATTGTATTCTGAAGGAGATCAAGGCAGGGTGATTGGGTGAATTCTTTCACCATGGCTGACCTCTGTTTCTTCTTCAAGGAAAGGATCTCTGAAGCTTTGTAAAAGCTAGAATGTGCGGTTCTGGAAATTGTAGCAGTATGAGACTATCTTGGCCTTTGTCTGAAAAATTATCCTTTGGGGTGACAAATTTGAAGGGTGTCAAGGTTCCTCCCCTACTCTGAACTCTAGGGTACAGATGTGGGGACCTGCATGAAAACCCTCCTAAGCTTATCTTTACCAGCTTAGGTCAAAACTTCCCCAAGGTACAAAATATTCCACCCGTTGTCCTTGGATTGGCCACTACCACCACCAAACTAATACTGGCTACTGGGGAAGAGCTGTTTGGACACGTCTTTCCCCCCAAAATACTTCCCAAAACCTTGCACCCCACTTCCTGGACAAGGTTTGGTAAAAAGCCTCACCAATTTGCCTAGGTGACTACAGACCCAAACCCTTGGATCTGAGAACAATGAAAAAGCATTCAGTTTTCTTACAAGAAGACTTTTAATAAAAAATAGAAGTAAATAGAAATAAAGAAATCCCCCCTGTAAAATCAGGATGGTCGATATCTTACAGGGTAATTAGATTCAAAAACATAGAGAACCCCTCTAGGCAAAACCTTAAGTTACAAAAAAGATACACAGACAGAAATAGTTATTCTATTCAGCACAATTCTTTTCTCAGCCATTTAAAGAAATCCTAATCTAACACATACCTAGCTAGATTACTTACAAAAAGTTCTAAGACTCCATTCCTGGTCTATCCCTGGCAGAAACCAGTATATAGACAGACACACAGACCCTTTGTTTCTCTCCCTCCTCCCAGCTTTTGAAAGTAACTTGTCTCCTCATTGGTCATTTTGGTCAGGTACCAGCGAGGTTACCTTTAGCTTCTTAACCCTTTACAGGTGAGAGGAGCTTTCCCTTGGCCAGGAGGGATTTCAGAGGGGTTTACCCTTCCCTTTATATTTATGACAAAGGGGTAAATGTTTCTGGGTCTTTAGAGATAAAGCTATGGAAAAACTAGGTTTATGTGCTTGAAGCTGTTGCTGTTAAGGGCTTGTTACTCCAGAATCTATATGATTTGGGTTGTGATCTGTCAGAATAGAGTGGCATTTGATTTTATACTAAAGCAGGGAAATAAAGGATAAGACCAAGTGAAAACCAGACGCACTAAAAACAACTTAAAATGACATCCTGGCTCAGTAATCCAAAACAGAATAAACGGAACACTTAGAAATGTGGTTGGCAATAGAAGCATCAACAATATTTCATTGAGAGAATGAGAACAGAGCCTGCAAATTGGGATAACCACGTTTTCTTGTCAGACAACCAAATTTGAAACATTGGGTGACAAAGGATCACACCCACCCCCTTCAAAATATTTCTCCATTAAAAGAATCCTCTTAACTTTCAGTTTCTAAATGTTTTGGTAAATCTTATGCTTTTCCCACATTTCTCTTTTAAAAATGCAGTCATGTACTTCATTGCTTTCCACAGTCCTGTCCACCAACCTAATGAAAATCTGCTGGATTTCTGTCAGTGTTGAAATGCAAATTTTTTGTTTTGGAACCTTTTTGTAGTTATAAGCATACATGAGGAGAATTTTTGAATAACACATAATATGGTGCATGTACATTTATTAGTGACCTAGATGTTGATGGTTTGAAGTAGCTCTTTAATTTTTTTTCTGTTTGCCTTTGTTATGATAAAAATTAGGAAACTGACCCTCTTTGATAGGAGCGTCTGAAAATTCTCAATTTCTTGATAAGGAACAGTGAAAGACCAGCAGAATCATGGAACTATTTAAAACAAACAAACAAACAACAAAAAAACTTTAAAACAGAACAGCTGGTCTGCTGTAGACTTCCCTTCACAACCCCTTCTTTCCGAATGTTTTTATTTTTTATTTTAAAAAATGTAAATCCCTCGTCTGGGTATTTTTAGTCTGGATTGTCCTACCTGATGAGTGGTGACTCCAACTCAAGAGATGAATTTTGATTACTTGTATTTTCTCTAGTCTTCACTTCCCAGACAACATAGTTGATTTAGTCACTTCACTTGGCATGGCTTGAACATTTGCCACTCGCTACACTGACTTTTAACCATATGCATTATGTCTGAATTACATCATGGGCTCTTTCATCACTGCTATGCCTATAATCTCCAGTTACACATAAATCTACTGTTGCACTTTGTCCTTGAGCAAGCATTTTGTGTGTGTGTCTATGTGTGTTTGGTTTATTAAAATAAATCAGCACAATACTTTTTAGAAATTTCACTTTCTAAGTACAAATAGGTTTAATATCACTTGAGTATGAAAGCAAACAATTAACCAATAAATAATGTACAACACTTACATTCAGAAAAGGTATCTTTCTTTATTTCAAATGGATAATCTGATTTCTTACTGTTGCAGAAATTTTTCATTCTTCTTGTTACTCCTAGTTATACCTTTTTTGCTACTCTAAACAGTTCACTATCTTCTTTAACGTTTACACCATTTCTTTTCTTTTCACCTTTCTTTGTATATCTTTTCTTTGCAAATTTAAACTGGTTTTGTATCTGTCTAAACCACTATAAATTCACATGATTAAACATGGTTTTTAACATCTTTTTGTTCTTAATGTGTGGATGGAAACAAACCGAGGCCCTGGTCCCGTGAACACTTAATCATGCGCTTAATTTAAAGTTAAGCGGGTGGGGAGGTGTGTTCAGGAATAAGGTGACAGTTTGTAACTGGGATAAAATGCATGATTACTAACGTACCTAACTGCACCTGTCACTACTGTTATCTTGTCCCCTCCTTTCCCTCAATTTGTTTAGTATTTACCTCTCTTACTAGCCAAATTCTAGACTGTGAGCTCTCTGAGGCAGGGACTGTTTTTGTTGTGTTTGTACAGCACCTACCATAATGGGGCCCTGATCCCAATTAGTACCCAAGGACCCTGAAGTAGAAATAATAAGTATTTAATGCTTTAGCTCTAGGCTTCAGCAACATTAAATAACCAGACAGAAACACTTAGTTTCATAGTGTAGATAGTCCATTTATTTTCCCCCTTGTCCTTTATAGGATAATAGCTCTCTAATCTAGGAATTTATATTGTACTTATTGCTGTGGTGTCAGAGTACCTGTTGTTGAGCAGATTCTCCTGGAGCTATGTTGGCTGCTGTTTTTTACTTTTATTTTCTCCCCGGAATAATTGTTTTTTCCATAAGAACTGTAGTCCTGTTATCTTCATTATGGTGTGTGTGTGTGTGTGTGTGTGTGGGTAAAGGATTTAAAATCTACCCTGGTAATAATGGAAGCATCACTTGGGTAGCTTGTACCTTCTATATTTTGCTGTAATGTTGCATTTCCTGTCTCATGGAGACACTTTCAGATCCTCTATTTTTGAGGAACACTCCTGAGTCATAAATAAATTTGAAATGATTTGGCTCATGTTAACATTTGGCTTGCACTTGGTTAAATTATATATTAACATCATCTCCGTACTGACACTTAGCACGGTCTGTCCCTTCTGTGTTCCATTGCACAAGTTCTCAACTTGTTGTACAGACAAAACTGTATATTCCCATAGGAACATCTTCATAGAATCATAGATGATTAGGGTTGGAAGAGACCTCAGGAGGTCATCTAGTCCAACCCCTTGCTCAAAGCAGGACCAACACCAACTAAATCATCCCAGGATCTTCAGGTGTGCTGTCTGAAGTTTTGTTTTTTTTTTTGCTTATATGCCCCTCAGTTGTACCTGTTCAGTTGTAAGGGTGGAATTGTGTTCTCCCATAACCCACTCTTGCGCTGTCCTCCCACCCAGCTTACTCGCCACATTTGCAAGTTGGCACTGCAGTGTCTAATAATGGCATTTTGAAGTTGGATCACCAGGCCACCTTATGCATATGAAAATATCAGTGTGGACAGTTTATTTGGGAAGAGGAAAATCTCCTCTTCACTGCAAATTAAGTGTTTTTAAGTACTTGGAAAAGTGATGTGGCATAAAACAAGTATTCTGCATGAGCAGAACTGTTTTCACTCCACTCATCTGTTCTTACAGAGCTGATGGTATTTTATTTTGATATTCCAATTTCTTCTCAATATTTTGTGGCACTGGTAATATGTTGTGCTAATATATCATTTGTAGTTCCTTTCTGATATTTTTTCCATAAGTTCCCCAGCATTTTGGCTCCAAGTAAAAATCTGGAGAATGATCGGCTCTGTTGCTGCTGCATGTTTGTTCAGCTGTAAAGTTACATTTCCATTCTTCCTGTTTGTGACATGCTTGTTAATGGTCATTGATCAGCATATAAAAGGCATGAGGAATGGAAATGCAATTACCAAGCTAGACAAATAGACATTAGCAGCAGGCTCCATCAGAAACCCAGTTAGATGTCACAAGACAAAGGAAAAGAGTGAAATAAAATTCTAGAATGATGTGAGGTTTGCCAAATAAAATGAATGACCCTTGAATTAAATAAGAAAATTCAAAGTCATGCAAGGTAATGAAAAATCATGCTGTCCCAGATCATCACCACTCTTGTCCTTGTAGAAAAGGACAGTTTGTATGCTAGAAGTGTGCTGTTGTAGAGTAGTGTGGCAGTTGAATGGAAACTCAAATATCAAGTCTCTTAACATCTAGTTCACTGGGGTTGACCTGCCTTAAATGCAAACAAGAAATTGTAATTTCTGTGGGGGATTATGTGAGCAAGAAGGTACTGGCAACGTGTGTCTTTAAAGTAATGTGGCAAGGTCTTCTCCTTGGTCTTCACTCCTATTCCCAGGATCCTATGAAAGATCAAAACTGACACTTGCTTGGCTATGCCATGGTGATTTTGTTTTTTCAGATCCGTTGCTACTGTTCTAATGCTACAGCAATCTGATTCCCACAGTTCTTGACCACCTTACCCTGGGACAGCACCAACATCCAAATCTTAGAGCAGCTGTTGCTGTCGACAGTCTGGCTCATGAGACCATAGAAATTGCTATAATTGTTTGAAGCTTTGCTTTTTGTGTCTCTCTCTCATATATCCTGCTTCCAGAGTGGGCCTCTAGAAGAGGGTGAAAGTTGTACCTTGTGCAGTGCTGTAATATGGGGTATATGGAATACATTCCTAAAAGTCGTCTTGACCCCTGCAGGTGATTAGCTTATATCCTAAAGCATGAGATTTGAGTATTTTTGTTCCCCTTTGTGTCACTGATTTAGCTTGTAGAGCGTTACATCAAATGTTAATTGTTTTGCAATTCTCCAGTGTAAATGTATGTACTCTAATGCCTTTGATCAGCTATCTTTAGTACTGAGTTTTCTGTTTTCTTTATCCTTCTTCCTCTATCAGACTTAAGAAACGTGTTTTTTGAAACATGGGTGAAACAGAGCAGAGACCAACAGCTGGATCCCGGTTAGGAGCTCAGGAAAATGCTGGGATCAGTACGTTGGAACATGGACAGAAACTTCCTATGACACTTCCAGGAAAACTTATCTCTGTCAAAATCCAGATGCTGGATGATACCCAGGAAGTTTTTGATGTTCCGGTAAGAGTTTGAAAATGAAATGATCATTCAGTGATTTTTAAAAGTATTTTGTGAATTGAATCTCCAAATACTGACTCTGTGGTTCATTGATGGCTAATTGGTTCATGTTGAATTGAAACAATTGCTCCTGTACCACCATTATTTGTATGGCTGTACAGTAGAGTAGCATTAAACAATGTAGCAGATGGCTATCCTTACTCTCATAGTTATGTCTGTTTGAATAGCTTCAAACAGTTCAAAGCAGTCATATTTTAAAATGTTGTGACAGTGGTTTCTTCCACATTCTAAGCTTCTGGTATTTTTCATAAGTGCTGGGTGATAGTGCTGTGTATCTTGCTCTTTGTTCACCTAAACTATAGATCTCTAATGATGATGTTTTATTTCCTATATTCTAGCAGTGGTGACTGCTACAAGTATCAGATTTTTCATGAATTAAATTGCTACTAAAAATAACAATGTAAAAGACATCCTTTTATTGCATTCACATGCAAGGAAAAGGATTTCTCTGGGCATAACTGAAGTTTCCTTTCCATGCATTAATTTTTGTAATTTATCTAAGTGGAAATACAACTGTGTGTGTGTGAGAGAGAGAGAGAGAAAAGTGTTCCTAGTTTTGTTTTGAAGACCAACCATCCTTTACATGTGACTCGGAATGACCCAAAAAAAAGTTAACGTAACTCTGTGATCAGTGATATTTAACAGGCCATTGAAGATTTGTGTGCTTATAGCATTTAACAGTGAAATATCTTAAATATTATTTTTGTGGTTAACAAAGCATACCAGAATGTATGTATTTTTTCAGAGGTACCATAGTTCAGTGAGTATGAAGGAAACTTGGGTTCTGTTCTCAACATTCAAAAACCAGTCGGGGAACATTTCAACTCAATGAAGTTCACTCATTGAACTCAATTCACTCAATTTCAGACCTAAAAGTTCACTCAATTTCAGACCTAAAAGTCACAATTCTTCAACAAAAAAACTTCAAAAACAGACTCCAACAAGAAACTGCCGAATTGGAATTAATTTGCAAACTGGACACCATTAAATTAGGCTTGAATAAAGACTGGGAGTGGATGGGTCATTACACAAAGTAAAAAACTATTTCCCCATGCTAATTCTCCCCGCCCCCCGCTACTGTTACTCACACCTTCTTGTCAACTGTTTGAAATGGGCCATCCTGATTATCACTACAAAAGCTTATGCCCAAATACATTTGTTAGTCTCTAGGTGCCACGAGTGCTCCTTGGATTTTTTGCTGATGCAGACTAACACGGCTACCACTCTGAAACCTGAGATGCTATGTGGCCTTGGGCAACTTCCCTAACTTCTCTGGCTCAATTTCCTGTGTATAAAATTGTAATCTATTAATTTAATGAAACATACTGAGATTTCCCTATGAAAAGCGCTATGATATAGTTGTCCCTGATTTAGAGATGTGGGAAATTTGACCAGGAAACTTTCATGATTCACCCAAAGAGAGAGAAATACTGTTGAAAACCACCTACCTTTTTTAGCTTTTGGTGTTTTTGTTCTATTTTAACTGGTTGCTAAATTAGTTTTTTGAAGTGTTTTAGTTTCAGTTCTTCCTAATTTTGGAATGCTCTCTGACATTAGTATTTATGAACTGATCTGCTAAATAAAGTAAATTACTAATCTTAGGAAATGTGCTGTGTCTAACTCATTATATTGATATTCCCTGTGTACAGTTTAGAAGGTTTATAAAAATCTGACAAGCGCAATATAGTAAATATTTTCCATCCCAGTCCAAAGGAGATAGTTTGAAATCCTAGGAGCTAGTTAAATGTATGCTTTTCCCCATTAAGTATAGTGCAAGCTTTACCATCATTCTAGAAATTCATTCTTCTTCTGACTGATAGCATCTCTGACATACAGAACAAAGACATGGGTTGTGAGAAATCATACCCCATATTTGTGTTGCACATAAGCATTCGCTAAGAATTATCCTGAGATCAAACTCCTCTCAGAAGACGTTTCAGAGTTGAATGTGGGTAACAGCCTAATGCAATAAGCTATTACAACTCTAGCTTTCCCTCCAGCAATTTTAGAAACCAATATTTTTCCAACTGCTGTATCAGAAGACATGCAGTTAGGAAGCATGACCTGTCTGTGCTCTTTACGCTTCACTGACATTTGGAAGAGCTAGGTCCATGCAACTTTCTGTGCAGATTGCTTCAAAACAGGTGTATTTTGCGGCTTTGATCTTGCAACTGCATCCACTGAGGCAGACCCCTGCACTTGCATGGAGCCTTATTGGCATGCTTGCACAGGGCAGCTAGTGGGATTTGAGATTTTGCAGGCCTTTATTTGTAAGGTCTTTGGAGGAGGTGTCAAAGGTGGTGGTTTTTTTGTTTTTGCCTTTAAAAGAATTTATATACAATTATAGTGCTGTATAATCAACCACAACTCCTCTCTAAACAGTGCTTTCATTCTCCTCCCGTGCTTCAAGAACACATTAATTTTTCAGTCCCATCTACATACATGCCAAATCCTTTTTACTATTTCAGATGGATTTTAGACTCCACTCTACATCATTTATAATATTTACAATACATTTTAACTTAGTAAACAACATTCATTATATGTTTCCTTTCATGACGATAAAAATCTTAATATCTCTCTAGTTTGGGATGTTTGCTCCTGCTGGGAAACCCATTTTCCCATTAAAATTAAAAAGCTTCCCAATTTAACCAAATGATGCAATATGCATTTAAAAGGAAAGTAACTAACAGCATTTTAATAAACTACTTTTTATAAGCATGGAAGCACAGAAAAAGAATGGAGTACATGTACACTTCTGTGTACACACACAGCTTGAAATCCACCGCACTTGCTCTTTAGTGTCAAGTGGGAGAGCCCTCTTGTGAGTGAGAAAGGCCTAAGCCACTAACTTCTACAAAATTTAAGCTTTCATTTTAAAGAGAATTAGGTTCTAGCCTTGTGGTTTGGAGGACATCATTCCAAACTGAACTGAGCATAAATTGATGCAATGTTTAATTCCGGAATCAAAGGATGACAGTTCCAGCAGTGGTGGTGTTCATAGCATTGCCAAGCAACAATAGCAGCAGCAGACTGACAAGATTTTGATCAGTTTCAGTGCTGCTATTCAGAATCACATGGGAAATTGTGAAACTGTCAAGAGTCATGTCCATTTGATGCTGCTGCTATGGAAAGCTGAGGAGCAACAGAGCAGAGCTTGGAGTTATTCATTGGGAGGCTGTGAAAGGAGTAGAATAACTGAGATCTTTTCCTGCTTTTGCAAGGAGGATCTGTGTTCAGGATTCACCCCAGGGCTGAAAGAGTTCCCAATCCACATCTCTCTCCTGAGAGAGACCTCAAGCAAAACAGGGAAACATAAGACATTACTGATGTTTTACGGTAAAAAATGAAAACAAACATGCAGAATTCCTACCTTCCCCAAACACATGCACACTCCCCTTCAACCTCTCTGACTTCCTCTATATACCATAAAAAAGCAAAAAGAATGCAACCTTTATGCCCTCCCCCACACCTCTCTTCAAGCAAATGCTTAAGAAGCAAAATAGTTTAAAGGAAAAACATTAGAGACTCTTGTTCTTTTAAGGTAAAGGTTAATTTTTCGTCCCTGTGAGAGCAGCTGTAGAATCTATATCAGGCAACCTTAGGCACGCAGCCCAACAGGGTAATCTGCTAGTGGGCCACGAGATATTTTGTTTACATTGAGCGTCTGCAGACACGGCCCCCCGCAGCTCCCAGTGGCTGCGGTTCGTCGATCCTAGCCAATGGGAGATGTGGGAAGCAGCACAGGCCACAGGGATGTGCTGGCCACTGCTTCCCAGAGCTCCCATTGGCCGGAACAGTGAACCGTGGTCACTGGGAGCTGCGGGGGGGGGGGCGTGCCTGCGGACGGTCAACGTAAACAAAATGTCTCGTGGCCTGCCAGCGGATTACCCTGATAAGCCGCGTGCCGAAATTTGCCGACCCCTGATCTATACTATTCCTAGCTCTGATTCAAACTGTTGGTTTCTGAACGGTATAAATATTTTGGTTTTGTTTTTTAAATGAAAACCCAGGAGAAAAAAGATCAAATAGTTTACATAGTGGATAGGGATGGGGGGAAGCAGCAGACATGATATATCTGGACATTAGTAAGACTTTTGACATAGTTGCATGTGACATTCTCGTAAGCAAACTAAGGAAATGTGGTCTCGATCAGGTGGGTGCCCAAGTGGTTGAAAAACTGTACTCAGAGTAGTTATTAATGGTTTGCTGTCTAACTGGGAGGATGTATATAGTGGGGTCCCACATGGTTCTGTCCCTGGTCCAGTACTATTCAACATTTTTTATTAATGACTTAGATAATGGAATAGAGAATATGCTTATAACATTTGTAGATGATACCAAACTGGGAGGGTTTGCGCTTTGGAAGACAGAATAATAAATCAAAATGACCTTGACAAATTGGAGAATTATTCTGATATCAAAAAAGATGAAATTCAGTAAAGACAGGTGCAAAGTACTACACTTAAGAAGGAAAAATCAAATGCATAACTACAAAATGGGGAATAACTGCCTAGCAGTAGTACAGCAGAAGAAGATTGGGAATTATGGTGGATGACATTAAATATAAGACAACAACATGATGCAGTTGCGAAAATGGCTAATATCGTTTAACAGGAGGGTCGTATGTAAGACAGATGAGGTAGTTGTCCTATTCTGCTTGGCACTGATGAGGCATCAACTGGAGTACTGTGTCCAGTTTTGGATGTCACACTTTAAGACAGATATGGACAAACTGAAGAGAGTCCAGAGAAGAGCAACAAAAATGATTGTGGGTTTTTTTTGTTTTTTTTGTTTTTAAAGAAAACCTGACCTATGAAGAGGAAATGTTGTTTAAAAATAAATAAAAACGGGGCATGTTTAGTCTTGAGAGAAAAAAGGACTGAGGGAGGATCTGATACATCCTCATATACGTTAAGGGCTGCTGTTAAAGAGGATGGGGATCAGTTATTCTCCATGTCCATTGAAGGTAGAAGAAGAGGTAATCAGGTTACTCTGTAGCAAGGAAGATTTAGGTTAGATATTAACTATCCTTAAAGTTAGAAAGTTTTTCTTAAGTACTGGTGTAAGTTGCTAATGGCGGTTGTAGAATCTCCATCATTAGAGGGGTTTAAAAACCATTTAGAAAAACACCTGCCAGGGATGGTGTTAAGTATACTTGGTCCTGCACAGGAGGATGAACTAGGTCCCTTGCAGCCATATGCTTCTACAATTCTATATACAGTAGAACCTTATTGTTATGAACACCAGAGTTACGAACTGACCGGTCAACCACACCCCTCATTTGGAACTGGAAGTACGCAGTCAGGCACCATTAGATACAAAAACAAAAAGAGCAAATACAGTACAGTACTGTATTAAATGTAAACTACTAAAAAATAAAGGGAAAGTTTTTTTGTGTTTTTTTTCTTAAATTGACAAGGTAAAGAAACTGTTGCTTGTTTCATTTAAATTGGTTAAAATCAGCATTTTTCTTCTGCATAGTAAAGTTTCAAAGTTTTATTAGGTCACTGTTGAGTTATAAACTTTTGAAAGAACAGCTATGTTTTGTTCAGAGTTATGAACATTTCAGATTTACAAACAACTTCCATTCTTCAGGTGTTCGTAACTCTGGGGTTCTTCTGTAGATGCAAATTGCATCTTTGACAAAAGCAAATGCGAATGTATGAAATGGGTTAATATTTGAGATTAAAAAAAAAAGCTGTTCAGAATTCTGAAAAAAACCTTAAATTTTTGAAAATAAAATATAAAGGAGATGTGCAGAAGAATACCTTGCACTCTAATTGCTGTTAACAGTCAATATTCCATTCCAGATAGTTTGAGGGAGTGGTATTTGCTGTCTAAAAATCTCAATAAAACTTGAACAGATAAGGGTGGATCATTAATATGAAGCCAACTTGAGTTACTACTGCAGATAGCTGGCATGGTGGTTTACTTGCAAACACATTTCTGGAAAAAATAGGCACAGTTTCTTTCCAAACAATTTATTGAAATGTTACTGTGATGATCTTTAACAGGTTTTAAAAGGATTTTGGTAGCTTTCTTCTTGTATATTAGGTTGAAGTAAATCAAATACCTGGATTAAAGACATTGGCAACTGACTTTTCCAGAACAATTTCTATTTGTTTTTATTTGGGGAAAATACAAATTAACAGATTAAAGACATTCTCCTCCACACTTAGAACTCGTTTATGATACGAAGCATCTGGGAATCTAGTGGGCATTTGTTATAGTTCTGTTTGCTGATGCTATATTTCTGCACCTTCTTAAAAAAAAAATCAAACTGTTGGCGCAGAAGTGCTAATTTCAGGGAGAGTTGAGGGTGCTAATCACCTCTGAAAATCAGGCCATGAGTTTTCAGTTAATGATTCTCTCTGTTTGTTCACTGCTAGCAGCTGTTAGTCACGAGTTTGCTCTATCGACAGATTGTGTGTGAGCATTACAATAGAATGTGGGAATTTGGGTAATATTTATATGATGCCTGGATGCACCTCAGTTTCCCCTCTGGGCTTTGCATAGCTATGCACTAAGTATAAAGGGAAGAGATGAGCAGCCTGTTCGGAAACCAGTTATTAAAGTCTACACGTGAGCATGGAGGATTCAGAGAGACAGTGGAAACCCCAGACGGCTCAGACATTCACACACTGACTGACCGCCAAGAGGAAGGAGGCTTTCCCCAATCTCTGTGCAGGTAAGAAGACCAAAAACCCAAGTAGGAGAACAAAGTGAACAGATGTCAAGTGTCTGTGTTAAGAGCTGAGCTCACAGAAACTAGCACACAAAAACCTGGAACCAGGGACTCAGAGAGAGGAGGCCAAGATGGCTTCTAAGGAAGCATGCCTCAAGGGAGGTCTGGCTTGCCATTGGCCAATCTAAACTCAATCTCAAGCTTTGCCTCTGTCTGCTTACGTAACGATGTTCTCAATCTGTATGCCAGGTGGCAATAAATTGTTACCTTGTTTGAAAAGGCTGCCTAGTGTCATTTCAGATTCTCACTGAGATATTGCGTCCTGAAGGAGTACAGGAGAAATCTCCCGCAGGAGTCTGGCTTGGCTGGATTTGCTGCAGGGAGCCACAGAGAGAGACTGGGATTGCTGGTGCCCAAAGGCCCAGTGTCAGAGTGTTGGAAGTCATAGGCCTGTCCCTAGGGAAGTGTATGGATCCTTGGGGCTTGGCACACTAAGGGGGTCGCACTTAAGGAACTGTTATAGGCTGGGGCAGAGGCCAGATCCAGTGAATCCATGACAGTGAGCAACTGATAGCAATGACTAAGTATAGCACAGGTGGAGGGAGGATAAAAAGTATAAAAATGGGTCCACTTACAGTAGAGAAGAACTAACAATATTTTGTCATTATTCAGTTCTTTTCATCCACAAACCTCAAGTATTTTACAAAAGGTGGTTGGTTAATTATTCCCATTTTACAGAAGGGATAACTAAACTATAAGCTAATATTCCAGCATTCCACTTCTCTTCTGAGCAGAGTAGATATATTGAGTTCCCAAATAATTCAAGGTCCTTGGTCAAATTTTTCCGTACTGAGATTCCTATCGTAGAATTGTGTTCATTAAATGGCCTCCTTTAACCTGGTCTGTTAGAGGAAAATAACACATTTCAAGTCTCCCTCCCTCTCCTTTAGCAAAGAGAGCCAACTCTTCACATTCCCAGCACTCCTAGGATTTGCATTCCCTCTGCTTTTCTAGCTCTTGTAACAGATGTACGTGTGCCTTGTAACAAAATCATACAAGGACCTACGTTACCCTCTTAAACCCAGCCAGGTTCTAAATGCCTTGGGGGAAAGAAATGCTTTTCTTTAACATTTATGGTACATGGTAATTACTTTATCCTACATGTTCAGCTCTCTCATCAGTGTACAGATTATAACTATTAGAGCTTCTCGGTTAATATGAAATTTATTAGACGAAAGCTAAGCAGAAAATATGAAACAATTGTTTTGTGCTTTTTCCATCAGCTTTAACGATTACGTGAATTACACATGCGTCCAGCTTAGGAAATGAACAGCAGGTCAAATGTGAGCTATTCATCAGTCTAAGGCTTTATTCTCTTCTCATGCCTGAAATTATTTGGCCATCACTGTTAAACTATTCCCAATGAAAGTAGGGCATTTAAATATTCACAAATTGTCACAACAGCCTAGCTGGGTCTTCTGGAATTATGAGAAGAGAAACCCTTTTTTTTTTTTAATAACCCTGAAATGCAACAGTTACAATTCCCAACAGAAAATTTTCAGCAAAGGCTCAGTAAGCCCTGATTTTAGTTGAAATAGAATTAGATTATCCTTGTTGAAAAGCAGGAATTTTTAGTCATTTGTTTTACGTATTAATATGCTTTTCAAAATGAAGAAAAACCTGAGTTCCGTAATCTGAGGCGGCAGGCTGTTAAACAGCTAATGATCTTTATCAGAGTATTATCTCAAACAGGTAGCACCAGGAAGCACTGTGTCTCAGAACACAGAAGCAGGAGGAAGATTAGAAAGGGGCAGTGCAATCCCCCCCACCCTGGCTGGTTGGATATCTATATGGAGCATGTAGCCAGATAACTACTACAATAGTGTGACAGTGTGGTGGGAGTACAAGCTCCTATCAGAGCTCCAGCATGTCAAAGCTCACTCCACCATACTCAGGCTTCAGAACAAGAACATAAAGGTTGTTTCCAGAGCAATTTTGGGTTGTGGTTGTATTATGAAGAGCAGTGAGTTAATGGACTGGCCATTCAGTACCCCATGAGAATCAGTAATATTGGTAACAAAATATCTCTCAAGTCGATAACAAAAGAACCCTTATCATGGAGCCTGCAGGTTCCAGCTGCAGTCTCCTTCATCCATTATTATAGACTGAGTAGAAATCCACTCATAGACTGTGCCCTTCACCAAAACAAGACAAAAATTGTGCTACTCATTTATAACTTATTCAAACCAAGTCAACTTTTCCTTTTTCAGTTCATTTATAGTGGAGTACAGTAGCGTTACTGAGAATTTCTCTTTAGCACTATCTGTCCTCAAGTGTCAATTTCCCTCTTGTTCCAAAAATAGTCTAGTGTCCGTTCCTTACCTCGTTCCCGAGCCCATGTCCTACCTTTTCACAACAGGACCTCATTTTCTCCTTTTTTCAATTAGAATATCCAAACAGTCCTTTTTCATCTCCCTTTGCATGTCCAGGGTTAGGTTGTATTGCTTTTTCTTCTATTCCTGGACCTCAGGTTTGTCAGCTGTTCCACCACTGTGAACCTCACCTGCAATGGTTGTGGACATAAGTGACGCTGTACTGGCCATTACAATAACCTGTAAGAAATGATAGAAGTAATAGCTATGGCAGCAGCTCAGCCATACTTTGAACACCAAAAGTAACAGCTTTTGTTCAGTTTCAAATTCTAGTGCTTTCTTGGCATCCCCTTCTATAGCCCCTGCCCTTTCAGCTGCCATTTTTTCCTGGTCAGGGCAGAGGTGTCTGACTTGGTACTGTGCCTGTCACCTTTGCAACTTACTTTTCCCCATGCCCCCACTCCACAACTGCTGTGCCCCTCCCAGCCCATCAGGTTCCATTCCCTGGTACTTTTCTAGTTTTGGCCTTCTACTGAAGAACTGGCTTGGCCCCAGTCTCGGCAGCCATATTTGGCACCGCACAAACAGATCTTGAGATCCTGGCAAGGTATTCAGTATCTCCCATTCCAACTATCAGCTGGAGTTTGCTAGTGGTCTCCTCATACCTCACCAGACGCACTGCATTAAGCCTCTGTGCTATCCAGCAGCCTTTTGGCTGTGCTGAAGAGTTCAGTCCGTCAGGGCCTTGTCTACGCTGCAAAAATAGGAACCCTCTGTTTTGTAGTATAGTAAAGACCTCTCACACAGCAGCAAACTCTACAAATGATATGGACGACTTGCAGTTTACTGAAGGAGGGAGATGCCATCTGCATTAAATCTAGTCAGTTTAAAATTGATAAAAGTAGTATAACCACAACCGTGTTGGAAGGTTCATTACAACAACGTGTTCCCTCTTGTACCATAAAAGCAGCCTTAAAGGGACACTGTCAATGTGCAGAGTTAAATACAAGTCAGAAGCATAATTAAGTTGACAGCTTACTTGTAAGGTGCTGTCTGCATTACAAATGGAACATAGTAAATGGGGTTCTTGACGTAGCTATGATTGGCATGTAGATAAGCAATGATTAATTTCTCCAGGTGTGCTTTATACAAGCAGTGTCATGTAAAATACCTGTAAATGTCCCCTAACCTATAAATACAGATTTTTGCAAGACTTGTGCATTGAAATTACTCTTAGAAAAGTTTAATTTTTGAACCAAATATGATATATCAGACACACCGTGTGTAAAAGAGAGCTCAATATGAGGACCCCAGCAAAACAATAAACAGCAAAAATAGCCTAAAGAGTTTTTCTTCAGAAAAGAAGCCGTTGACTGATAGAAATTGCACAAATGTGACAGCTACAGTACAAATAGCAAATGTTGGGTTATGATTCAGTGCCAGTTTGCCTTTGGTGGTCTGCTGGCAGATACACATATTAGTACAGTGTGAAATTTTATAATGGAAAAGGGGGCAGCAGCAGGCGCATGTTTTTCCCATTCCTTTCACTGCTGCCTTCCCTTCTAAGTTGATCAGTACCTCAGCCCTCTCTCTCCTGTCTTCCCTCCAGCTGATTGGGCTTTCTCAAGTTCCTCACTCTCTTCCTCCACCCCAGGGACATTGTACTTTTTTTATTGAATTTATTTTTAATAATCTGCTTGAAGAAAAAGTGTGTGTGTGTGAGAGAGTTAGTGTTGGGGGGGAGGGATGAAGAATTTATGACAAATATTGGGTAGTATTCAGTGGGCCGTTCGTCCTGCACAGGATGTTGTTCTGTTCTTAATGCATTTTTCACATGCACTTCGTCATTATTTGGTATAAGTGTTCTGATTTATTCCTCCCCTTCTCCAGCCCCTTTTTAAAATCATATCAGTTTTGTCTTGTCTCTGAATGCACCCATTTTTGTGTCCTACATTCAGAACTTGTATAGATCTTCATAATACTTCTAAAAAGTTATAGAAAGATCTTTGTTTTCTTGCCAGCACATTTTGACAGAACAAAACAGGTTATACCTGAAGCCACTTTAAATTCAGTTAAAATCTCCTTTTCACTCTTAACATTCATAAGACAGGTCCTCAGCTGATGTAAATTAGCATAGCTCCACTGAAGCCAATTTACACCATCAGAGGATCTGACCCAGTATATCCACAGCTAAGTAAAGGATGTTCCCATATTCATCTTCAATCCTCTGAAGTCTCAACATGGATTAACAAAAGTGAAAAAATAAAGGATTTAATCAGTGCTGTTTGGGAGAAATAAAAAGGATTATAACTTTGTGTATGTGAAGGAATTATAGTATTACACTGAATCTTAAATAAGAAGAGTTCTCATAAACAGTAAAAGGATGCTCACTTGACCTCTTTTAGTCTAGTGCTGAATTCTCACTATTGCCAAAAAATATGTATAGGAAAATGTTTTAGGTTTTTAGATGTTCCTTAAGGACAAACTTTGGCACTGGAAAGTTAGCAAAGGAAACAGTTTCCTACCAAAGCAACTTAAGAACATTCACTCCCACAAGAAGACTTTGGGAAGCATTAATTGTCAGGATTTGTGGTAAGACCAGTTGGGGTTCTCAGTTTTCCTTGACAGGTTTAGTTGAAGTTCAGAGTTATCAGTTTAAGATGACCTATCACTTTCAAGTCCATGACCTGTAACTCTGAGGTAAAAAGCTTTGGGTTTCTGTTCACTGGCAAGCAACTGTTTGTGCAGCCATATGTCCTCTTTATAAACAGAGGTCAGGCAGCACTGAATTTAAAAATCTGAAGTATTGTAAATCATGAATCAGTTTCAGCATTCTGTATGTAGGGTTCACTAAACCCTGATGTAGATTCATATTTTTATATCCTGTGGAAGAGGAGCTGTATGTATGTGTCTCTGCTAAAGGCCACGGCAGCTGTTAAAAACCAAAATTTAAGTAAGAAAAAACAAACCACATTTTGTCAGACTTACTGGTTATGTCCCAATATGTTTTTTTCTTAGTAATTCTGAAAGCTGCAAAAAGAAACAAGTAAAAGCATTGGTGCTTGAGGAGTGCACCCTTTGTAAAAAGTGAAAGGGATTCATGAGTGAAGCCTTTGTTTAAATAAAATAAATAAATAAATAAACTGCATGGACCCATGCCAGATGTGAAAAAACTAGGCCTTTAAACTTTTGTACCAGGCAGGCTGGACTGTGCCCATTAAAAAGGAGGGAGACAGGATTAAGAGTAGTTAATCTTATTCTGACAGGTTTCAGAGTAGCAGCCGTGTTAGTCTGTATTCGCAAAAAGAAAAGGAGTACTTGTGGCACCTTAGAGACTAACCAATTTATTTGAGCATAAGCTTTCGTGAGCTACAGCTCACTTCATCGGATGCATACCGTGGAAACTGCAGCAGACTTTATATATACACAGAGAATATGAAACAATACCTCCTCCCACCCCACTGTCCTGCTGGTAATAGCTTATCTAAAGTGATCATCAGGTGGGCCATTTCCAGCACAACTCCAGGTTTTCTCACCCTCCACCCCCCCCACACAAATTCACTCTCCTGCTGGTGATAGCTATTACCAGCAGGACAGTGGGGTGGGAGGAGGTATTGTTTCATATTCTCTGTGTATATATAAAGTCTGCTGCAGTTTCCACGGTATGCATCCGATGAAGTGAGCTGTAGCTCACGAAAGCTTATGCTCAAATAAATTGGTTAGTCTCTAAGGTGCCACAAGTACTCCTTTTCTTTTTAATCTTATTCTGTTAACATAAACAGAACACAGTCATTGTATTTGCTTTTTATAATCTCTTCCATGAGATAAATAATAACTTTAAACAGGTAAGTGCATTTCAGTGGAAAGGTAAACCTGTGCAGGACATTCCAGATCTGTATCCCTTGCATTTCATTACAAATTAAATTGCATATCTCTGATTTAGCCAACCAGATAATTGTTGATGTGATGGAGAGTTTCGTGGGAGATAATTCAACCATGAAGCTTAGTGGAAAAAAACACGAGCGGGTAGAGGGTAGTATGTTAAAGTTGCTACTTCTAACTCCATTGTTATGCTACTTCATTACTGTATGACTGCTATATACATTTAGCACTGTCAGCATCATGGTATCAAAGTTGAAAGAGAGATGGGCACACTGCAAAGTGAATGACCTCTTGAGGTGAGGGAAATGGGTCAGAAAGTTTGACCTTGCCTCTTAGAAAATATTTTGTATTGCATATTAGTTTAATTACTATTTCTTGCAATCTGTAAAATATTCTAAAAAATAATTTTAAAAAGAAATAAAATGACTGACTGTGGGGAATGTGGAACTTTTGTTAACGTCCCTGACCTGAAAAATAAGGGCTTCCTTCTTTCTTGGTTGACTGTACATATTAAAATATATAATCTTTTGTTTTTCAGAGCTTTTGCTATTGGGATGGATGTGTGAGGGATGAGGAAAACAGAGTTCTTGAGTCCTTCAGTCACCTTTGTAAAATTATACTGGGGAACTTAAAGACTTAAAAATCTTGTATTTTCTCCTTTTCTATTGCTCTATTTTCAAGTAATTCATTAATAGAAATTACCATTTTCCATTTCTCTAGTTCCAGGTAATTCATTAAAAGAAATACAATGAAGTAAAGTTTCATAGAACACAAAGTGAAAGTATAAGTAAAAAATTATATGCTTGTGCTTCGTCAGTGTCTGGAAACCTATACTAAGTGAACTAAACAAAGTATGTATTAGCACGGTGCTCCAATAGCTTGAAAAGGACAAGCTGGTTCACATAAATTGCAAAATATTTTGAATTCTAGTGATAAAAATCTAAATTATAAAATGTAAACAATATTTCAATGAGGAAAAATACTGCAACAGAAGATAATTTCAATTTGGGGTTCTGGTTACTCTGGCTGCACTCATTATTTTCCATAAGATAAATAACTTTCATCTGCCACAGAACTCGTGTTGACTTTTGGCAGTTCACCAAGGGCTTGTCTACATGGGGAATGCATGAGGAGAAGTTCGTGCAAAATACCTAGCTTGTGAATTAAAGTGCAGTAGCTATTCCACACTACCTCTCATAGAATCATAGAAGATAAGGGTTGGAAGAGACCTCAGGAGGTCATCTAGTCCAAACCCCTGCTCAAAGCAGGACCAACACCAACTAAATCAGCCAACCCCAACTAAATCATCAGAGGGGATCACTCTGAGAAATATTTCAGTCCCACCTATTTGTGAGGGTCTCCAACAATGAGAACTGAAAAGCAGTCCCACCGTCTTCATGGAGGGAGGGAATCAGGGAGAACTGAAACTACAAAAGGAAGAAGAAGAGAAGGAGGAAAGAGAAGGAGCAATGTATAAAACATTCAGCTTGTGAATACCTGGAGGATGGAGGGGTAATCGCTAGCAGCCAACATGGATTTACTATGAACAAATCATAGAATCATAGAATATCAGAGCTGGAAAGGACCTCTAGAGGTCATCTAGTCCAACCCCCTGCCCAGAGCAGGACCAATCCCCAGCTAAATCAAGCCTGACCGTAAAAACTTCTAAGGAAGGGGATTCCACCACCTCCCTAGGTAATGCATTCCAGTGTTTCACCACCCTCCTAGTGAAAAAGTTTTTCCTAATATCCAACCTAAACCTCCCCCACGGCAACTTGAGACCATTACTCCTTGTCCTGTCATCTGCTATCACTGAGAATAGTCTAGATCCGTCCTCTTTGGATCCACCTTTCAGGTAGTTAAAAGCAGCTATCAAATCCCCCCTCATTCTTCTCTTCCGTAGACTAAACAATCCCAGTTCCCTCAGCCTCTCCTCATAAGTCATGTGTTCCAGACCCCTAATCATTTTTGTTGCCCTTCGTGGACTCTCTCTCCAATTTTTCCACATCCTTCTTCTGGTGTGGGGCCCAAAACTGGACACAGTACTCCAGATGAGGCCTCACCAATGTCGACTAGAGGGGAATGATCACGTCCCTCGATCTGCTGGCAATGCCCCTACTTATACAGCCCAAAATGCCATTGGCCTTCTTGGCAACAAGGGCACATTGTTGACTCATATCCAGCTTCTCGTCCACTGTCACCCCTAGGTCCTTCTCTGCAGAACTGCTGCCTAGCCATTCGGTCCCTAGTCTGTAGCGGTGCATTGGATTCTTCTGTCCTAAGTGCAGGACTCTGCACTTGTCCTTGTTGAACCTCATCAGATTTCTTTTGCCCCAGTCCTCCAATTTGTCTAGGTCCCTCTGTATCCTATCCCTACCCTCCAGCGTATCTACCACTCCTCCCAGTTTAGTGTCATCCGCAAACTTGCTGAGGGTGCAATCCACACCATACTCCAGATCATTAATGAAGATATTAAACAAAATCGGCCCCACGACCGACCCTTGGGACACTCCGCTAGTTACCGGCTGCCAACTAGACATGGAGCCATTGATCACTACCCACTGAGCCCGACAATCTAGCCAACTTTCTACCCACCTTTTAGTGCATCCATCCAGCCCATACTTCTTTAACTTGCTGGCAAGAATACTGTGGGAGACCGTGTCAAAAGCTTTGCTAAAGTCAGGGAATAACACGTCCACTGCTTTCCCTTCATCCACAGAGCCAGTTGTCTCGTCGTAGAAGGCAATTAGATTAGTCAGGCATGACTTTCCCTTGGTGAATCCATGCTGACTGTTCCTGATCACTTTCCTCTCCTCTAAGTGCTTCAGAATTGATTCCTTGAGGACCTGCTCCATGATTTTTCCAGGGACTGAGGTGAGGCTGACTGGCCTGTAGTTCCCAGGATCCTCTTCCTTCCCTTTTTTAAAGATTGGCACTACATTAGCCTTTTTTCCAGTCTTCTGGGACTTCCCCTGTTTGCCATGAGTTTTCAAAGATAATGGCCAATGGCTCTGCAATCACATCCGCCAATTCCTTTAGCACTCTTGGATGCAACGCATCTGGCCCCATGGACTTGTGGACGTCCAGTTTTTCTAAATAGTCCCGAACCACTTCTTTCTTTCTTCTTTCTTCACCTCCTCCCCATGCTGTGCTGCCCAGTGCAGTAGTGTGGGAGCTGACCTTGTTCGTGAAGACAGAGGCAAAAAAAGCATTGAATGCATTAGCTTTTTCCACATCCTCTGTCACTAGGTAGCCTCTCTCATTCAGTAAGGGGGCCCACACTTTCCTTGGCTTTCTTCTTGTTGCCAACATACCTGAAGAAACCCTTCTTGTTACTCTTAACATCTCTCGCTAGCTGCAACTCCAGGTGTGATTTAGCCTTCCTGATTTCACTCCTACATGCCCAAGCAATATTTTTATACTGCTCTCTGGTCATTTGTCCAATCTTCCACTTCTTGTAAGCCTCTTTTTTGTGTTGAAGATCAGCAAGGATTTCACAGTTAAGCCAAGCTGGTCGCCTGCCATATTTACTATTCTTTCTACACATCGGGATGGTTTGTCTCTGTAACCACAATAAGGATTCTTTAAAATACAGCCAGCTCTCCTGGACTCCTTTCCCCCTCATGTTATTCTCCCAGGGGATCTTGCCCATCAGCTCCCTGAGGGAGTCAAAGTCTGCTTTTCTGAAGTCCAGAGTCCGTATTCTGCTGCTTTCCTTTCTTCCTTGTGTCAGGATCCTGAACTCGACCATCTCATGGTCACTGCCTCCCAGGTTCCCATCCACTTTAGTTTCCCCCACTAATTCTTCCTGGTTTGTGAGCAGCAGGTGAAGAAGAGCTCCGCCCCTAGTTGGTTCCTCCAGCACTTGCACCAGGAAATTGTCCCTTACATTTTCCAAAAACTTCCTGGATTATCTGTGCACCGCTGTATTGCTCTCCCAGCAGATATCAGGATGATTGAAGTCGCCCATGAGAACCAGGGCGTGCGATCTAGTAGCTTCTGCGAGTTGCCGGAAGAAAGCCTCGTCCACCTCATCCCCCTGGTCTGGTGGTCTATAGCAGACTCCCACCACTACATCACCCTTGTTGCTCACGCTTCTAAACTTAACCCAGAGACTCTCAGGTTTTTCTGCAGTTTCATACTTGAGCTCTGAGCAGTCATACTGCTCCCTTACATACAGTGCAACTCCCCCACCTTTTCTGGCCTCCCTCTCCTTCCTGAACAGTTTATACCCATCCATGATAGTACTCCAGTCATGCGAGTTATCCCACCAAGTCTCTGTTATTCCAATCACATCATAATTCCTTGACTTTGCCAGGACCTCCAGTTCTCCCTGCTCATTTCCCAGGCTTTGTGCATTTGTATATAGGCACTTGAGATAACTCTCCATGTGGACTATCTTATTCTGCACTAAGTATGCCTTTGTGCACTGTAGCTTAATCTATTTTTAACTTACCCCACACAAAGGCACTCATAGTGCAGAGTAAGAGTATTGAAACAGAACTAGTGCAATTAGCTGTTCAACAATAGTGATTCTGCACTAGTGATTCTGGGCTTTTTCCTTGTGTAGACAAGACGTTAGCATCTCCGTGCCTCAGGTCTATAAAACTGGGATAATACCATTTCCTTGCTGCTTGGGAATGTTGTGAGGATAAATATTTAGCGTGTGAAGTGCTCAGATATTACAGTCATGGGGGCCATATAGATCTAAAAAAATTTTTTTCACCCATAGATTACTGTGGTGTTATAAAGTAGTATACATGCATTAGTGTTGAACTGCTATCTGTTGCCTTGCCTCACATGGCAGCAATTGAGACTGGTGCAGCTGGGTCTGTCTACTGGTTTGGGTACCTTTTTGTGATGGAGCCTTTTTGCTCTTTCTGAAACTGTTTATTTTGTCTCTGCCTCGCACACGGATGATGCCACGTTCAAAGTTCTTTATAAACAGAATTGTTATTAAAAGCGTATCACAGAAATGGACCGATTAAATTCATGAGGGTGTCGTCACTCTAGTGAATAACATGCCTTCACTTACTGAATGGCTGGCAGAGCAGTAGGTGAAGAAGAGCAATGGCTGCTGAATGGGAGGACAAGACTGCTCTGGTGACAGTTCACCACCCCCTCTCCTATGTTGAATGTGGTGAGGAGGGAAAAGAAAGAAGGGTATGGTCACGGGAGAACAAAAGCTGCCATGAAGCTAATGGAAAGCAAATGGGGAGGGAGATTGTGTAGAGAATGGATCTAGGTTTGTATAAAATCAAAAACTTGCTAGGTTTCTAAAGCCAGAACTTTCTATAGACCCTACAAAATGAGGATATTGTGACCCAAAGGATCTTTTGATGGCCACTGCCAGAAAGTATAGGGGTGTAGGGATTCCCCTGAGTTCACTAAAAGGCTTAGTTTGGGAGAATAATGTAATAAAATCTCATTCCGTGGGCAGGTTACTGGAAAGGTAAGGGAAGTGTCAGTCCCTCAGCAAATCAAATGCTTGTGTGGGAAAACCAGCTGCTCACCACACTGCAAATGTTTGGCCATCAGCCTGCCTTGTACAGAGGTGTGTGTGGTGTGGATGAGGCTCAGTATGCCAACATGTCTAGCAGTAGTGCCCTAGATGGAGACAAATGATGGCTTTGATGTATTGATTTGGCTTTGATGAATAAATGTTTTCATTTCTGCACTTCAAGGCTAACTTTCTTGGGATTACCAAAGATCAATGTCTTTTATTTAAGCAATGCAACCCTGTATTAAAATATAATTAAAGAACTGATGCTTTTTAAACATTTTCTCAAATATATATCTACATAATAGTTCTAGGTTTGTCATGTTTGGTACCATTGTGTTTGTGGGAGAAAGGACTTTTGAGTGGTACGGAAATAGACCTATTTCTGTCAACATTGTATTATCAAAATTTCCACCAAGCAGAGGACCGGGAGCTGGGGTACAGCGAGTGCCCCTGCCACACTGTAGAGGATGACACCATTGAAATTATGATTCTGTAGATTTTTATGAGTCAGATGACACCTCTGGTACCTTTCTATCATTAACTTGCCAATGGAATTACATGTGCTCCCAGACTAAACATCATGTAAGGTCGCTAATGAAAGACTGTGCCACACTGGTCATTATAACCATTGGGAGATGTATGTATGGAGAATATGTGAGGAGTTGCGTATATATACTAAAAAATTTGTTCTTTACGTCTGTGGGTTAAGACAGGATACGAAAAGGTAATCCACATACTCCTGGCAGGCAGGGGGCAAGAGACACTTATCTCACTCTGGCTGGTCATGTGCAAATTGAGATTGTATCATTCCCAATGATCCCCCATTTACAGTCTGAGCAAAATGGTTATGAATATTATGGCAGCTGGAGGGGAAAAAAACAGCAGGGGTTATCCTGTTTAGGTATAAGACAATGAGATCTGCAACTTTATCTGGGGAGCTGTTGAACCACCAGTTATTCCTTCAGCCCATGAGAATAAGCTGCTAGTAGGCTTGATCTAATGAGAAGGGCTCTTAACCAAATGATGAGAAATGCTGGAGAACTTAGAGTAAGCGATCTTGTAGGAGATAGGGGAATGCCTTGTTAGTTAAGTTTAGTCTCTAGAAAGTGTGTTTTTGTTTTTTTATATGTAGCCATTTGTTTCCATTATTCTTACTCACTTTCACTTGAATCTGTTGTTTGATCATAAACTTATTCTTGTTTTCATTTTATATATATAAAAAATAAATAAATGTTGTGTTCTAAACCGACTGGTGATCCTGAGTTGAATCTTGCAAGGTAAGGTGCACTATTCCTTTAGGAGTAGTGATTCTGAGAGATCTGTGAATATTCAGTGGAACAGGCGTTGGGCACTGCAGAGGGTGCTCCGAAGACTCAGGGGCTGATGTGTGCCTATTGCTAACCTGTACCAGAGAGAGCAAGGCCTGCGGAGGCCTGGAAGGCAGTGCCTGTGTAACGTGAACAGACCCCGTCGTCATCAGGCAGGATTGAACCTGGACCCTCTGGAGCTAAATGCATAAGCCTCTACTACATAAGCAAAAATCCCCATTGCCCTTAGCTAAGGCTGAAGCAGACTCATTAATCTCTGAGTGGGCTCAGTGCCACTAGAAGGGACAGAACACCACACCCAAAAGGTGTGTGGGTTACACTTGTGTTGTCAGAGGCTGGGGGTTTCAGGGAGCTTGACCCATGGTAGGCACAGATAAGATTCACTCACGATAAGGGCAGGTAGTAGTGAGGTGTGGCACAACGTTGGGTACCTCAGGAAGTGTCCCAGATATGAAAATGCTTTACAAGCATTAGTGAATTTAGAGCATCACAACACTGCTCTGAGCCAGATGAGGAAACTGAGACACAGAAAAGTGGTGGGTTTTTTCCCTAGGGTCATAATTGAAGTCAATGGCAGAGTTGGAAAGGGAATCCAGGGGAATCTGACTCCCATTTCCTGTGTGTTAACCACAATCCCACCCTTCCTCTCCTCACTCCATTGTCTGTCCAGCATTGCTTTTGTCATTTAGCATCACTACTATTCCAAACTATTAGGAAAACAAAAATTGTGGCATTTGCAATACTTAACCATTGGTTCTTGCTCCTATTTACTTGTATTGTTTCTCTGGATTTAGCTTGGACAGGGTCCTTGTGCGGGATTTTCAGAGGCATATCAGAGAGCTAGTTTCCCAACTTCAGTGATATTATAGTGCTTAACTCCTTTCAGTCTCCTTTGGAAATCCCAGTAGTTGTCTTTATATCGGTCTGTAAATGCCCAGCATTGTCTTGGCACTCTACAAATAATAAATAGCTCCTTGATGGAATTATGACCCCATCACTCCCAAATGCCTCTTATTTTTATTTTAACTTTTATGAACCCATCTCTCCAGCCTCTGGGTGTGTTTTTATCAACAAAAATATAAGGTTGCCTATGAAGGGCAACAGCGACACACCATCCGTCAATCTAGTGATTTACTATATACTCTAACTGAGGTATGACACACAGCACTTAGTTGTGATATCAGGGATCCTAGACATTAGTTTGCCACGGAAAAACGCAGAATCTGTAGTTTTTACATGTTGTAAAAAAATAAAAACATATATATTAAGTATTAACTAAATTTTACTGAAAGTACCTGTGTCACTTATTCAATGTGCGCAACCTCCCCATCTTCTGAATGATTTTTTGAATGCACTTAAAATTTACATCGCTAAACATCCTTCAATAAACTGTTTCCAGGGTATAGAAGTTACTCAACAGTCTATAGGGATTGGTGTTTTAATGCATCTCAAATTTCACTTCACCCTCCAGACATGAGTAATTAAAATTTCGATATATTTTCACAACTTTAAAAATCATGCCTAAAAACAGTGTTGCTGAGTTTGGCATGGACAAATTTCATGTTGATAATAACATGCTGTTCTGTAATGTATGCAGCAAGGCTGTAGAATACGTTTGAAGGTAGAGAACTATATAAAACATGGAAAGTGCTAAACATAAAACCGAATGAAAAGAAACAAAAACAAGAGGCTGAAACATCAGGGCCATCAACAATAGTAAAGAAACAATGCACTATGACAGGATCATTCCATTAATTTTATTTTATTGTAATGATTGGTGGCATTGGTAGGCTTCGAACTTGCTTAAACTTTGTAAATATATCAGTAAAACAGTGTGTCCAATGGGGACATATATATTGTGGCTAGGAAAACAAAAGCTCAGCATTTCATTTTAATCACAGGAAAATGTGGATTTGTTTTTTTATTGAAGAATTTTTTTATCATGGAAAACTACGATCCCAGATGATCATGAACAACCAATGGGACTTCTTCCTCTCTTATACCATCCTCAAACAAGGGCTTGAGTAAATAGTTGGATCTTGCACTGTGCCCTGATGGTCGTCAAGTTCCATCTCTAGAAGATTAATAAGGAAAGCAGGTTCCAAGGCTGAGGACTAGAGCTGGTTGGGAATTTTTCCACTCAGCATCTTTTTCAGAAAATGCTGATTTGTTGAAAGTGAATATTTTTGTGGAAAAGGGACAGATTTGAAAACTTTTGTTGGCAAGGTTTCTCAGGTGGAATTTCTGGTCAAAATGGGAGAGCATTTATTTTGGAGTGAGTGTCTCTGTCTTCCCTGATGGTGCTGTTTAATTTTTCATTTAATTAAATATTCATTGGGCCAGAGAGAGCATGACTCCATAGCCCAGTGGTTAGGAAGGCGAGAGACCAAGATTCTAATGGAATAGCTCCAACAGGAAAGATTGAGGGAGAACAATCCCAAAATAGCCAATATCCTGGTACTTAAGGCACTCAAGTGGGCTGAGGGAGACCAGGGTTCAAGTCCCTGCTTCAAATCAGGCATTGTGAAATATTAATATCTCAGTCTTCCATATCCCAGGTGCATGTCCACCTGGCCATTGAGTATTTTGGAATGCAGTGGGCCTCATTTTTTTTGGGCCGGGGGGAGGGAATCGAAGAGTCTTGGGTTTGTCCCAGTGTAGAATGGGAAAATGTTTGAAATCTCAAAAATATTTGTGGATGGGAAAACCATTTCCTGTCCAGTTCTGCTGAGGACCTGAGGGTATTATGCTGGGGCTCCATTTGGTGAATATGAGAGAGACACTATGGATTATATGATAAATACTTCTAATTGGCTGAACCAGGGTCGTGTGACCTAAAATAGTTCAGCTCTTTTGTCCTCTTATCTGGCCAGAGGTGTTTAGTTATCAAACTGTGGGCCTAAGTAGGCTCTGACTGAGACAAGCTCATGTGACCCTGTCGGATACTTCCATCATACCTTGGAGTATATGATCTAGGTTCTAGTGACTCATAGAAATGATCAGCTCTCATGAAAAAATAAGTGCAAAAGTGCAACTTGTTATACTGATACGATCAATCTGGACCAAGATTTATAATTAAACCAATACCTAAAATGTGGCCTGCCTGTGTGTTACATGGACCAATCAGAGTGGAGCACTTTACGTAGCAATAAAATTTTGGTCAGGCTGCTCTTCTGATTACTTATCTGCATCTCATGTAATGAGAGAAAATGACTAATCTTTTTTGAGCTAATTCAAATGTATCTTTAAAGAGAAACTGACAACTTAAATCATTGTTTGTTAAACACAGATGTCCTTTCCTGTATTATAACATGTCAGATGAAGAGTAATTACTTGAAAAAGTCCAATATGCTCTTCTCTATTTATGCTGTTTTTGTTTCCTTTTTACATTTCTCTTAAATTCAGACAACGAGGATCACTTAAATCAGCTTCACTCTTGTTTATTGCATATAGTCTTCCATTTTCAGATTCTCAGTGGTTGAGTTGCGAACACTGATGGGGAATGTGTATATTTTAAAAACAAGTTTGAATTTGTTTTAAATGCTTTTTTCCTCATTGAAATTATTTCTACTAGTTATAAACATTTTTACAAAATCTAAAAAGTAGTACTCTCACAAAGTTCACAGGTTTTGCATAACTTTGGTCATATTACTCTTAGTCAAACTGAAATAATCTCAAACAGGATAAAGTTAAGACAAATTATGTGACATTGTTTGAAAACGTAACTTGAAGCTTGCATTAGTACATGCATTCTCCCATTCTACCCTTTCCTTCCTTTTACCAACAAGTCTATCACCTATTCTAGCTAGCCTTCTGCTAGTACGCCATCTTTTCAGAAAGAAGGGAGAATTCTCATAGAATAGAATATCAGGGTTGGAAGGGACTTCAGGAAGTCATCTAGTCCAACCCCATGCTCAAAGCAGGACCAGTCCCCAACTAAATCATCCCAGACAGGGCGTTGTCAAGCCTGATCTTAAAAACTTCAAAGGAAGGAGATTCTACCACCTCCCTAGGTAATGCATTCCAGTGCTTCACTACCCTCCTAGTGAAAAAGTTTTTCCTAATATCCAACCTAAACCTCCCCCACTGCAACTTGAGACCATTACTCCTTGTTCTGTCATCTGCTACCACTGAGAACAGTCTAGATCCATCCTCTTTGGAACCCCCTTTCAGGGAGTTGAAAGTAGCTATCACATCACCCCTCAGAGTTCTTCTCTTCCGCAGACTAAATAATCCCAGTTCCCATAGCCTCTCCTCATAAATCATGTGCTCCAGTTCCCTAATAATTTTTGTTGCCCTCCACTGGACACTTTCCAATTTTTTCACATCCTTCTTGTAGTGTGGGGCCCAAAACTGGACACAGTACTCCAGATGAGGCCTCACCAATGTCGAATAGAGGAGAATGATCATGTCCCTCGATCTGCTGGCAATGCCCCTACGTATAGAGCCCAAAATGCCATTGGCCTTCTTGGCATTCTGTTTGAGGAAGGCCTTATAGAGCTCTGTCGCTTACCCAACAGCAGCCAAATACTTTTTGGAAATATATTAAGCCTCTTGACAGGAGAAGGTAGCCAGCTGGCTGATGTAGCAGGATGTACTTATTTTCCCTCCTGTCCAAAAAGAAGGAACTGGTAAAGAGCCAGCTGAGCGTTTGCTGGGGAAGAGGGAAGACAGTGTCTTATAACATTCTTTTTTTCTTCAGTCTCACTAGGTAAAATACAAAACATTATTCCCGCACATTTCCAGCCTGCACCAACTGAAAAGTGTATAAAGGTTAACGTTAATCTGAATAATCACCTTTCAAAGCTCTGAGACAATTTAAGAATTTGTCTGTCAGACATAAAAACATTGTCAGTATCTGCATCTCTCTTAAAACAACATACACTGTTTTGTTTCACTGTTTAAACTAATGATGTGGTGTTTTTACAAAATCAAGAAATGGTATAATCCTTGAAGTGTCATGTTTATTTAAACATAAAATATCCTCCCAATTTCTTTCAATCATAGGTTTAATATTTCTCTAGCACCTGTTTTTAAACAAAGCACACTCTCAGTAAAGTTTTTGGCCACAAAGGTTTTTTGAGAAATATATATTTCCACCTGCACAAACATTTAAGATGGTAAATGTGTTCAATAACTTAATGAAAGAAAAGTTTGTAATTAAAAAGAAAGTTAATGCTATGCTTTAGAAAGGTGGTTGAGGGCGGGGGGGGGGAGGACAGAGTTAACCTTGGTTTGATTAGTGCTTCCTGAACCCAACGCAGCGTAAGCAGTGTTAATGTAGATATTTGTCTGGTATTTCAGCTATTTCACAGATTTTTTTTTTTCAGAGTAGCAGCCGTGTTCGTCTGTATTTGCAAAAAGAAAAGGAGTACTTGTGGCACCTTAGAGGCTAACACATTTATTTGAGCATAAGCTTTCATGAGCTACAGTTCACTTCATCGGATGTGAGCTGCTGACAGTGAAAAATATTGTATGCATATGTAAATTCCCTTCTATATTCTTTGTGGAACATATGCAAAGTTGTTTTAGAGAAAGTGGTTTGTAGACAAGGAGTTATTTGGTATATCTGATGTCTGACATCAGGAAAGGTGGCAACGAGGGGAGTAGAGGAGGGTGTCTAGTCTGTGTAGCAGGGTTAGAAGGTATAGATTAGATGCTGTGTGGTGATTTGCATTACATTATGGAATGGATTCTCCACCCCAGATTTTTCACAAGTGTTGAATGATGAATTAAAATAAATTCAGTTCTATATCTATCTGGGTTTGTGATAACCTAATTATACGCATTTAAAGGTTATTGAAATAAATATGTGACCGCTTAAGTTAAGCATATGATGAATTCAGATAAATAGAGCCATATTTATTTGAATGCATAGTCATACTAAACTTCCATGTGAAAGGCTTTGGTTCAGTTACTGAAGGTGGTTAAATTTCTGTCTGTGTCCGTCACTGAAACAATGCTCTAATCAGGTTAGAGGATGCTGCTGTAAATTGGTCCCTTGACAGCATTGTTTTTGTAATGGGGGCAGGCCTCTTAGGGGTGGGGGAAAGACACTTTTAGGAAAACTACATGTAGCAAACTTTTATATCAAAGTAAAATGAGCGGTATTCTTTGTTTGCTACTGATCAATTAGTCAAATGTATGTATTAAAAATAACTCTTAATAGGTTGTTGTACTTCCACGGTATGCATCCGATGAAGTGAGCTGTAGCTCAGCTTTTCATGCTCAAATAAATTGGTTAGTCTTTAAGGTGCCACAAGTACTCCTTTTCTTTTTGTCATCTCTAAGTGGATTAGTTAAAATCCTGGCTTAGGTTAAAAATTAAAATGATTTTTGGTCACCTTATCCTCATCCCCATCACATAACTACCATATGCTTTGGCACTGATGTAATAAGGAATTTTCCCAGGGCTAGCAAAAATATTGCAGGTCAGGACTGAGGAGTATAAGCTGTGCTGTGTGGAAGCTTATCTTGGCAGACCTTGTTATTCCTGTCTCCAGTCAGTGCCATTGGTACCCCACTTTCATTAGAACTATAATAGTCTCAGTTTCAATAATAATAATAATAATAATAAAAATAATCCTGATCTGTTCTTTAGTGTACCAAAAGCCATTAGTGCAAATGTAACACAGTTCAATCAAATAGAAAAAATTAGATACATAAGTAAGATAAAAACTTGAAATTAATTTTGGCTTCTTGTAAAATATACTGTATCATCTTTGCTTGCAAACCAATTTCCTTCCAATTACTAGCAGAATTCTGTGGGCAAAGGTTAGCCAATTAGGCCAGAAAACTTGCTGTGTTTTTTTCAGTTATCCAAAACCAAGGAAAAGAGCACAGATCAGGTTTCTCCTAGCCCTTTGAAGAAATTCCAGCCTTTGTTTTCAGACTCTTCCAAATGCTTGAGGCTGCAAAACAAGTATAAAGTATACAGTGTGTGATTTGGAGGAAGGGCTGTGTGTGCATCTGTAAGTGTGTGTGAGAGAGAGCGCATATGCGCAGAGAACATTCAAGATATATTAATGTATTTTATTTTCACAAAAACAAGTAATGCATCATATAGTGCCTGTCTTGTTCTCATATACATCTGTAAACATATCATGATGTTTAAAAGCTTTTGGTTTCAATTCAAAGGAGATGAGTGCATTTTTCTGCAAAAACTGTTTTATAGCCAGGGAACAATTTATAGTTAATGCACGATGAGAAGAAAATTTTGAATAATCCATTATAAAAATTTGAGTTTTGACTATTTTTTCCCAATTACTTGTTTACCTTCCCAATCTCTTTCCAAGAGGGTTAGAATTTGAATTAATAGCTCTTTTTAACAGCCTCTTCAACTGCTGAGAGCTCTTAAATGTATTTCCCTGCCTGTTTTCACTGTTTTCAGACTTTTGAAGTCTCCAGCTGAAAGAGGAAATTAATCTAGAATCCCAAGTCTGTCTGTCATCTTGGGTAGTAACTTTTCCCACAACAGGGCAGCAATGTGAAGCTCAACAGGAATGCAGTGCTTGTTAATTTTAAAATCCTGTCAGCCACATGGGAAAAGCTCAAGAGCATGGCCAGAATCTGTGCCCTAGTCAGTTCTGTAGAGTCTTCTTTTTGAGAGGGGGCAGAAAAAGCTATTGCAGCTCAGAAAATTTTGATTAGTGGGCCCTGCAATTAAAAACTGGTCTATGTGTCTGAGAATGGGGTGGCTCTGTTTTTTGTTTTTGTTTTTAAACACATTTAGATTTGCAGTCGGTAGAAATACATTCATGTATAACATCTGGGTTTGCTCAAATGTCAGCATTTTCTCTCCTGCAGTTTTAGTAGTCTGGATTGTCTGCTTCCAGCTCAGACCACTAAGCAATAAAAATTGTTTATCATATATTGAATTGCCAGGTCAGAAGTCAGTGGACATTTGATTGAAGCCAGGATGATAGCAATGGATAAGTCCTTTAAAAAGTTGAAATCATATGAGAAAACTCAGAGAGAAACTGAAAATAAAATATTATCTCTCTGTCTCTAACAGGGAATATTAAAGTATTTGAAGCAGTGAGGACCTGCACTGATAACCTGGAGAGCCTCTCTGTTTAGTAGATATCAGGGTACCTGATGATCCTGAAACAAGGAAAGAGAAACTTATTCCTTGTCTCTCCCTCCCCCCATCATCACACAATTGATCATAAACAGGCTAGGATTGTTACCTCTAGTATATTGAACGTTTAAATACTATGGATAGATAGACACTATTGTGGGGAGAAGAGTTAAAATGGGTTTTATAAAGAGAAGTCATACCTCATCCATCCACTAGAATTCTTTGAAAGTATCAGCTGGTATGTGGATAAGGGTGTTCCAGTTGATACAGTGTACTTGGATTTTCAGAAAGCCTTTGACAAGGTCACTCACTGAAGGCTCTTAAGGAAACTAAGTAGACATGGGATAACAGGAAATGTTTTCTCATGGATCAGTAACTGGTTAAAAATAGGAAATACAGGATAGGAATAAATGGTCAGTTTTCACAATGGAGGGAGGTAAATAGCAAGGTCCCACAAGCATCTGTACTGGGACCTGTAGTGTTCGATATATCCATTAATGATCTGGAAAAGGGAGTCAACAGTCAAGTGGCAAAGTTTGCAGAAGATAGTTATTCAGGATCATGAAGTCCACAGCTGAGTTACTCCTGACAGAATTTTGCACCACTGCGCTTGCACAGTTCATGTCCCCCTCAGATTTCTTTGTTTCCCCGCAGAAAAATGACTTTCTGATGGGGAAGCAAAGAGAAGCTGCAAAAGCAGTCACCCACCCCTCCCCAGCAGCGCAGGCGTGTTGTCAGGTGCCCAGAGCAGCTGGCGGAGAGGTAAATCACTGGTGGGTAGGTGGGTAGGGCTGGGGATGCCCTGGCCAATGGCTTCTACCCTGCACTGGGCTCAGCTGCTAGTCACACTGGGCTGGGGGAGGATGGGACGACTATTTCCCTTGCAAGGAGTGCCCAGGGCTGGGTCAGACCCACCCCCAGAAATCTCCCCCCTGCTGCAGGAAACTCTCTGCACTCTACCCTCCTGCTTCCTGCCCCATTGCTCCTCAGCCATGGAGGGAGGGGTCACTGTATGGGGAGCTGCTCCCCTGTCTGCCCAACCCCCTAAATCCAGACTCTCCAATATCCTGACTCCCTGCCAAGCTTCACCTCCCCCACCCCGACGAGCCTCATTTTCTCCACCCAGGCACACCCTGATGAGCCACTCTCCACCTGTACATGGACCATGCCAATGAGCCCCTGCACCTGGATTCCCACTCCACGAAGCCCCACTCACCTAGCCCTCCCCCTACCTTGGGGTATTTTTGGGCAGGTCCAGCCCTTGTGTTGTGTCAGGGTCGGGGTCGGGTGAAGCCTCACCACTGAGTCAGTGTCCCTGGAGGGTGATCTCCTCCATGCAGCCAGTGGCCTGTGCTCCCCACTGCCATGCTGGAGCCTCCATATTTATTTGTTTATTGACCAATAAAATTAGCAGAATTTTAAAATGTGTACAACGTTTTTTTTTTTTTTTTTTGGTGCATTATTTTTGGTGTAGTACTCCTGACGGAATTCTGAGTGTGAAAAGTTACAAAGGGATCTCACTAAACTGGGTGATTGGGCAACAAAAAGGCAGATGAAATTCAACATTAATCAGTGCAAAATAATGCACATTGGAAAAAAAATCCAATCTGTGCGTGTGTATTTACTTACACACACACACACAAAATGTTGGGTTCTGAATTAGCTGTTACCACTCAAGAAAAGGATCTTGGAGTCGTTGTGCATAGTTCTCTGAAAACTTCAGTTCAATGTACAGCAGTGGTCAAGAAAGCTAACAGCATTAGGAATGGGATAGTAAGTAAGAGAAAATATCACAATGCCACTGTCATAAATATAAGCGGAAGGGTAACCACCTTTCTGTATACAGTGCTATAAAATCCCTCCTGGCCAGAGGCAAAATCCTTTAACCTGTAAAGGGTTAAGAAGCTAAGGTAATCCTGCTGGCACCTGACCCAAAATGGCCAATGAGGGGACAAGGTTCTTTCAGATCTGAAGGGGGCGGGGGGACAAAGGGTTTGGTCTGTCTGTGTGATGCTTTTGCCGGGAACAGATCAGGAATGCAGCCTCACAACTCATGTTAAGTTAGTAAGTAATCCTAGCTAGAAAATGCATTAGATTTCTTTTTGTTTAATGGCTGATAAAATAAGCTGTGCTGGATGGAATGTATATTCCTGTTTTTGTGTCTTTTTGTAACTTAAGGTTTTGCCTAGAGGGATTCTCTATGTTTTGAATCTGATTACCTTGTAAGGTATTTACCATCCTGATTTTACAGAGGTGATTCTTTTACCTTTTCTTTAATTAAAATTCTTCTTTTAAGAACCTGATTGATTTTTCATTGTTCTTAAGATCCAAGGGTTTGGGTCTGTGTTCACCTATGCAAATTGGTGAGGATTTTTATCAAGCCTTCCCCAGGAAAGGGGGTGTAGGGCTTAGGAGGATATTTTGGGGGAAGACGTCTCCAAGTGGGTTCTTTCCCTATTCTTTGTTTAAACGCTTGGTGGTAGCATACGGTTCAAGGACAAGGCAAAGTTTGTACCTTGGGGAAGTTTTTAACCTAAGCTGGTAAGAATAAGCTTAGAGGGTCTTTCGTGCAGATCCCCACGTCTGTACCCTAGAGTTCAGAGTGGGGAAGGAACCTTGACAGCCACTATATAAAGTCATGGTGTGTCTACATCTTGAATACTGTGTTCAGTTCTGACCAGTTCTAGTGGAATTATAAAAGGTTCAGAGAAGGCAACAAAGATGATCAAAGGGCATGGAACTGTTTTTGTAGGAAGAGAGACTAAAAAGATTAAGTCTGTTCATCTTCGAAAAGAGATAATTAAAAGGGGATATGATAGAGCTCTATAAAATTATGAATGGCATGGAAAAAGTGAATAGACAAGTGTTATTTACCGTTTCCCACAATACAAAAACCAGGAGTCACCCAGTGACTTAATAGGCAGCAGGCTTAATACAAATAAGAGGAAGTACTTTTTCATACAATGCACAATTAACCTATAGAACTCATTGTCATGGGATGTTGTGAAGGCCAAAAGCATCAATGGGTTCAAAAAAGAATTTGATAAGTTCATTGAGGATAGGTCCATCAATGACTATTAGCCACTTGGGGTGACCCGAAACCTCTGACTGCCAGAAGCTGGGAGGGGAAGATAGGTGAATCTCTCCAGAATTGCCTTGTTCTGTATACTCCCCCTGAAGCTCTGGTATTGGCCACTGTTGGAGACAGGATATTGGGATAGATGGACCATTAGTCGACCCAGTATGGTCATTCTTCTATATTCCTGTGTATGATGATGTGATGCTTTGGAAATACTTACAGAATTTCACAGTGTAAGTATTGTAATTTTCATATATATCTGTGATAAATGAAGCGGGGAGGGTAGCTTCCTTTTATGGACACCCAGCCAGCCAGTAGCTATAAAATCCCTCTTAGTAGCTGTTCTCTAATTGCTCTACCTGTAAAAGGTTAAAAAGTCTCTCTGCTATGCATAGGTAAAAGGAAGTGAGTGGGCCCTGGCCAAAAGAACCAAGGGGAAGGCTAGAACTTTTTAAAAATTGAAACAAGACTCCTCTTTTCTGTGTGGTGGTTCTCCGGGGAGAGGTAGACAGGACAAAGCTGTAAGAGCTTGGGTCAGGTCTGGAAAAATTATCACCTACAAGTTCTTCTCCTGAGCAATGCAATTATACAACCTAACTCCTGGTAGAGATAGTGCTCCATAAGCAGGGGGGCTTCTTCCACACAGCTACCGCCTCTTGGGGAGGTGGAGTGCCTACGCTGACAAGAGAAGCCCTCCCATTGGCGTAGGTAGTGTCGTCATTGTAGCAGTGAAGTCAGAAGGGACCATCATGATCTAGTCTGACTCACTGCACTATTTAGTGTGTTTTCTTATTGGGCTCAGCTTGCAACCTCCAGCTTCTCCCTAAATCTGCTCCAAATACTTACTTTATTTTTTAACATCATCCTCTATCAGTTTAGCCTAAAACAACAAAAGCCAGGAAAGACAAAGCAGAAACCTTGTCATCAAATGATCTAACAAACCACTTGAACAGCAATACATTTTCACAGCAAGGAGGATTAAGGACTGAGTTTCACTCTACACTCTAGATTTTTTTTTTCCTTTATGTTCTTAATGTTGTATTAGTTTAGGCTTAGGCATTCCATTATTTCATGTTCATAGTGTTCTGGTAACGTAGGTGAAAGAAGAAGAGTCACTCTTCAAAATTCCTGAGGTAACACGAAAATATAATTATGCAATTTATAGATCGCTTTCCCCACAGTAGTCCAGAGAACTCTTAATGTAGTCGTACACCCTTTTTATGCTACTGGAGTGGAGGGGGGAAAGTATATGAGGCTTTTCCCCTGTATCTTCTTCCACTACTGCTGCCACTGTTCATCTCCCCTGGTAGTGGTAACAGTGGGAGCGCTATTGTAGAGTAGCTGTTGGTGTGTTAACCACTGTCATCTACTCTTGCCAAGACAGTTATAAAAACATGAATAGTTGTTGGCATCTTGTCTACACTTGTTCTTCCTCCAGTGGAACTGCACCAGTTCTAACACAATGGTGGGACATTGCCTTAAAACTGTCAGAGAAGACTGCTAGATGCAGTCCCAACTGTGAAGGTGTCCTTACAGTCAGGTTTTCAATACCCTTCTTCCAAGTCTGTACTAATTTCTGATAGACCCAAGTGAATGATCTTCTAAAGAACCTGATTTTTGGTTTTGTTTCCAGGACTTGGGGCTATTCCTAACTATTCTCTGCCCAGTTTCCAAGTGTCTCTCCTCTTCCCCAAATGGAACAGACCTAAGAATCTAGGAGAAGTTCAGAATCCCCCATATTGATGCATAGATTGGTAATAAAGGAACAGGACATTTTAAGTGGGGAATGCTCAGATCCTTAGGGCATATATCCAGATTGTAACATAAGATCTGTTGATAGTGAAATTGTTTTTGTTTGTTGGTTTTTGTAGGTACACCAGTGCAGGCCCCTTGTGTGGATATGCTGCACTGAGAAATTGACTAGGGTAAATCTCACTAGAGAGAGCCAAGTTTTGTTACAGGTGCAGTGTGTCTACATTAGTAGTTCTACCAGTGAAACTTCCATAGTTCAGGCACATCTTAAGGACCCTGTTTGTTTTGCCTATTATTACCTAAACATTGCTGTATGTCAAAATGTGAGCTCTCTGTACAAGAAACAATGTTCTGAGGAATTTGGGGCACTCCCCTCTTTTCATACACACATAATTAAGAGGGTTATGATGCTTGTTATGTCTTGTCTTGTCCTGCAAAGTCTTAGTATGCTCCTTTTAACCTCAGACTAGATTGGTTTACTGTGTTCCCTAGTCAATTACTTTCACTTATCCACAGCTCTTTGTATATGTCTGTCAGTGGGTCATGTGTCCTGTGGGTACGTCCATGATTTCAGGCAGATGAACTGCTTTATATTGGCATGGCTGGTGTTACTAGGAGGCACTGTGGCATACAGTCTCCCAAGTTCTTTTTTTTGGGTGTGTGAGCAAAGCTTCAGTTTTAGGAAGACATACTGAGGTGTCTGTTTTTATTACGCAGGGTTCTGCATAGAGGAAGTGGTCTCTGGAGAAGTTGCTGTGTGACCAGCAGGAGAGTTTGCTCTCTCTTATGCTTTCTGATGGGAGTAATTTCTTGAGGCAGAATTGCTGTTTCGGAGCCAGGCATTGGTGTGGGGTTGAGATGACTGAAAAAAGAATTGCCTTGTATGTTCTCTGACCACCTGTTTTCCAGGACTGGTGTATATGTATAAATAAAACAAGCGACACCCAGCGTATACCCTTACTCCACATCACTGATTTCTCTCCAGCCGGAAAGCTGACTTGCAAGGTCTCCAACATCTGCTGCTGCTTGGCAGTGGGGCAAAACTGGTGTTGGAACAAAAGTTAAAACTGAAAAGTTGTTCTAAATCCATTACATTATTCTTATTTGCTAAAGGGGCCAAAATTCTCAGAGGGCCCTGGCATTGGAAGGTCTGCTCATATGAGGGAGGAGTTGCAGAGAAGCAAGGCATTTTCAAATCCTCTGCTGTGGGAGAGGATGAGAGGAAGGGGGTTCTCTAAGTCACCAGGAGTGGTGCATGGATACATCGTCTAGGCAGCTTCCATTGGCAGGGCTCTTGTTGAGTCCCCAGTGGAAACAAAAGCTGCTTTCCCTGAAGAGAAGGTCAGGTGCTGGAATGCAGCGCGTCGGGCTGCTGCAGGGAGGTGCCCGCACCTGTGCGTGAGCCTGGGCCGATACATACAAAGAACAAAATCTCAAATATTTCAATTATATTATATATAAATATTATAGTTATCGTTTATGTAAGCAGTGGAATGTTTATAGCCCAAAATAGTTGGGCCGCTTCTGAAGCCTAAAAATGGACTAACACAACAGGTGAGTTGGTATACACCCCTTTCTGAGCCAGAGACTTCTCTTTATCTCGAAGATCGTGTACCCTAATTTGTTTTGTATGAAACAAAACAAAGCTGCCACCAGGAAGAGTCTTTACAAAACTGTCTCTCTTCTCTTCTCACCCCCACCCCCTTCCCTCACTGAGCCGTGAAATCTTTAGGGAGCATGTTTTTACAACAGACCAGAAGCAAGCGAGGAGGAATGAAGATCTTAATTTATGACTTGACATAAGTCATCAAAGCAGATCAGCGTATCCTGTTAGATTTCACATCTTTACACTAGCATCTTTGTTGGAAGAAAACAATGATTGGGGTGACAGCCCAGTTGGTGTTGCTGCAATTATAAACACTGTCAGTCTGGTAACACAGAGCCACATTTGAGACTAGGATGTCAGGATGAAGACTGCTACTTGTATTTCAAACTTTGTTTTTCATTATTTGTGTTATGGTACCATCTAGAAATCCCAAGTGAGATTAGGAGCCAGTTATGCTCGGCATTGTACAAACACCTAGCAAGAGAGAGTCCTTGCCATGAAGAGCTTACAGTCTAAATAGACAAGACAGACAGGGTGGGAGAAAGGAAGTATTTTAATTCTGTGGATGAGAAACTGAGGCATAAGAGATCAAGGAATTTGACCGAGGGTCACCCAAAAAGTCTGTTGCAGAGCTGGGAACTGAACTCCGGTCTCCTGACTCCCAGCCCAGTTCCTTGCCCACAAGATCATGCTCTCTCTAGTCTGAAAAATTATATGAAATCTAAAGTCTAATGCTCATTAGTTAAACATTTTCTTTCACTTGTGAAGCTAGTGCTCTGATATTTAAATCTAACCAAAGACATTTAGAAGAATTGGCATGAATCCTCATTTGGCCCCATGTTACCTGGTGTCAGGTTTTCCCAATGTGACATGCTAATGATGAGACCCTGCAAGACCCTCTGGTATCTTAGGTTTAGATTTAACAAGACTCCAGCAAATAGAACCATATTAGCTTCAGGGCTTATCTCGCTTACTTATTATTTGGGATGTATTTATTAAATTACCACACTCTGCTTCACCATGCTGTTTACTCAAAGCCATGATTTGTAAGACTCTTCCAGGATTTTCATTTAGTGAGACTGTAGAGCAGTGGTTCTCAAGCCGTGCGGGCCGCATTTGTCCCATTTGGCACACAGCTGCACTCCAGCTGTGTGCTAAAGGGCGGTGGGGTCCAGGGCCGGGGCTGCCGGGCGGCAGGGTCTGGGGGTCCAGGACCAGGGCTGCTGCCCAGTCCCACATAGCAATATTTGGGGTTGGAGCTGCCGCCCAGCCCCCACAACAGAGTCCAGGGTCCCTGCTGCCCGACCCCGCCACTGGGGTTCTGCTCCTAGCCCTACACTGTGGAGGGGTCTCTGGGCTGGGGGCACTGGGCACAGTGGTGTGTGTGAAGGCTTGGGGGGATATTGTAGTTCTCAACCTGCAGCCCAAGTAATACATGTGGGCCACATATGTGTTGCCACAAAGGTTGAGAATTGCAGCTGTAGAGCCATGTAACAATACAGGTGCCCTTTCACTAGAGAAACTGTATGCCAGAAGCCCTAAGTTGAATAGCTCAAGGAGTTCAATGCCAACCATTCCAGATACCCAGCATTATTGACCGGTTATAATAATTAACTTCATTGATTATTTTTGTCACGTTAACCTTGAACCTCTGAATAAGCCAGTGATTGCTGCTGTTTTTAATGCAAGTGACAATAACGTAACTGGCATTGGCAGCTACCATGCCACTTCCATCTCATGCCCCAAAGTACTCTGATTCTTCTGTTTTGCTTTGGTACCCAGTAGGGACAAATTCTTCTTGAAAGGCGTGTACAATGTGGCTGTCACAAAATATTATAGATATTTACAATTATTAAACATTTAGAAGAGAGAGTCCTTTAAAATCCTTACAACTAAGAATATCAGGGTTGGAAGGGACCTCAGGAGGTCATCTAGTCCAACTCCCTGCTCAAAGCAGGACCAATCCCCAATTAAATCATCCCAGCCAGGGCTTTGTCAAGCCTGACCTTAAAAACTTCTAAGGAAGGAGATTCTACCACCTCCCTAGGTAACACATTCCAGTGTTTCACCACCCTCCTAGTGAAAATTTTTTTCCTAATATCCAACCTAAACCTCCCCCACTGCAACTTGAGACCATTACTCCTTGTCCTGTCCTCTTCTACTGCTGAGAATAGTCTAGAACCATCCTCTCTGGAACCACCTCTCAGGTAGTTGAAAGCAGCTATCAAATCAAGAAATACTAAGCAAAAACAGCCCTACAATTGAATAATAAAGGGAATTGCTGTCAATCAGTTTACATGATCAAGTTTATCCAAAGCTAAATGCATTTTAAGCCCCCTCCCTCCCACTAATGATAAATTACTTTTTAGAAGATAGATAAATCAAACAGTAAAAATGATCAATTACTGTCTTTAGAGGTATCTGGAGCGAGGTGTTGCAAATGATTACATTTCAAGGGAAACTGAAATAAATTTTAAACTCAATTATTCCTGTATTTTCAATCTTTGTTTTTTAAGACGTTCACAGAAAATATTTTTGTTAATGCTCTGAGCATTATCTGACTTGTTTGTGATTAAGGGGAGCTCCTCCTGTTATTGACCTGCTTCTTTCTGTAAACTGAAGAAGAAGTGATTAATCTCCAAATGAAATAACTTCAAAACTAAAGTGAGAGAGAAAAATAGCTGTAAACAATAACTTGTTACTAAGTGGATCTTATTCCGTATTCCAATGTCTGCCAAACCAGCAGTTTCCCTCCATGTATGTTTTTTTGAATATCCATCAGTTACATGTATTCCCACTGCTGGCAGTAACATATACATATGTTTTCATTTAGTGTATTATGGGTGTTCTCTAGACAACCAGTCTGTTGAAAAGAAATTAATCCCAGCGGTGAACTAGGATACTGAATTCTCAGCAGTTTATGAATTCATGTTTTTATATTGAATCTATTTGTATCAGGATTGAATTAATTTGAATATGTAACCAGCTGGCTGTGGTTACATGTTTTATTATATATTTCATGTGAAAAGTTAATATTAATACAACATCAGGATCAGAGGGCTCAAAAATCAGGAAATTTAGAATTGGTTGAAAACTCAACCACTACTTTGCCCATCTGTGATTATGATTTGGAAAAATCATGGAGCAGGTCCTCAAAGAATCAATCCTGAAGCACTTGCATGAGAGGAAAGTGATCAGGAACAGCCAGCATGGATTCACCAAGGGAAGGTCATGCCTGACTAATCTAATCGCCTTTTATGATGAGATTACTGGTTCTGTGGATGAAGGGAAAGCAGTGGATGTATTGTTTCTTGACTTTAGCAAAGCTTTTGACACGGTCTCCCACAGTATTCTTGTCAGCAAGTTAAGGAAGTATGGGCTGGATGAATGCACTATAAGGAGGGTAGAAAGCTGGCTAGATTGTTGGGCTCAACGGGTAGTGATCAATGGCTCCGTGTCTAGTTGGCAGCCGGTATCAAGTGGAGTGCCCCAAGGGTCGGTCCTGGGGCCGGTTTTGTTCAATATCTTCATAAATGATCTGGAGGATGGTGTGGATTGCACTCTCAGCAAATTTGCGGATGATACTAAACTGGGAGGAGTGGTAGATACGCTGGAGGGGAGGGATAGGATACAGAAGGACCTAGACAAATTGGAGGATTGGGCCAAAAGAAATCTGATGAGGTTCAATAAGGATAAGTGCAGAGTCCTGCACTTAGGACGGAAGAATCCAATGCACCGCTACAGACTAGGGACCGAATGGCTAGGCAGCAGTTCTGCGGAAAAGGACCTAGGGATGACAGTGGACGAGAAGCTGGATATGAGTCAGCAGTGTGCCCTTGTTGCCAAGAAGGCCAATGGCATTTTGGGATGTATAAGTAGGGGCATAGCGAGCAGATCGAGGGACGTGATCGTTCCCTTCTATTCAACATTGGTGAGGCCTCATCTGGAGTACTGTGTCCAGTTTTGGGCCCCACACTACAAGAAGGATGTGGATAAATTGGAGAGGGTCCAGCGAAGGGCAACAAAAATGATTAGGGGTCTAGAATACATGAATTATGAGGAGAGGCTGAGGGAGCTGGGATTGTTTAGCCTGCAGAAGAGAAGAATGAGGGGGGATTTGATAGCTGCTTTCAACTACCTGAAAGGGGGTTCCAAAGAGGATGGCTCTAGACTGTTCTCAATGGTAGCAGATGACAGAACGAGGAGTAATGGTCTCAAGTTGCAGTGGGGGAGGTTTAGATTGGATATTAGGAAAAACTTTTTCACTAGGAGGGTGGTGAAACACTGGAATGCGTTACCTAGGGAGGTGGTAGAATCTCCTTCCTTAGATAATGACAGGTTTCAGAGTCCTTGCCAGTCCTTGCCTACAGACAGCCCCGCAACCTGAAGCAAATACTCACCAACAACCACATACCACACAACAGAACCACTAACCCAGGAACTTATCCTTGCAACAAAGCCCGTTGCCAATTGTGCCCACATATCTATTCAGGGACACCATCACAGGGCCTAATAACATCAGCCACACTATCAGAGGCTCGTTCACCTGCGCATCCACCAATGTGATATATGCCATCATGTGTCAGCAATGCCCCTCTGCCATTTACATTGGTCAAACTGGACAGTCTCTACGTAAAAGAATAAATGGACACAAATCAGATGTCAAGAATTATAACATTCATAAACCAGTCGGAGAACACTTCAATCTCTCTGGTCATGCAATCACAGACATGAAGGTCGCTATCTTAAAACAAAAAAACTTCAAATCCAGACTCCAGCGAGAAACTGCTGAATTGGAATTCATTTGCAAATTGGATACTATTAATTTAGGCTTAAATAGAGACTGGGAGTGGCTAAGTCATTATGCAAGGTAGCCTATTTCCCCTTGTTTTTTCCTACCCCCCCCCCCAGATGTTCTGGTTTAACTTGGATTTAAACTTGGAGAGTGGTCAGTTTGGATGAGCTATTACCAGCAGGAGAGTGAGTTTGTGTGTGTATGGAGGTGGGGGGTGTGTGAGAAAACCTGGATTTGTGCTGGAAATGGCCCACCTTGATTATCATGCACATTGTAGGGAGAGTGGTCACTTTGGATGAGCTATTACCAGCAGGATAGTGAGTTTGTGTGTGTGGTTTTTGGGAGGGGGGTGAGGGGGTGAGAGAACCTGGATTTGTGCAGGAAATGGCCCAACTTGATTATCATGCACATTGTGTAAAGAGTTGTCACTTTGGATGGGCTATCACCAGCAGGAGAGTGAATTTGTGTGTGTGGGGGGGTGGAGGGTGAGAAAACCTGGATTTGTGCTGGAAATGGCCCAACCTGATGATCACTTTAGATAAGCTATTACCAGCAGGACAGTGGGGTGGGAGGAGGTATTGTTTCATATTCTCTGTGTGTATATAAAGTCTGCTGCAGTTTCCACGGTATGCATCCGATGAAGTGAGCTGTAGCTCATGAAAGCTCATGCTCAAATAAATTGGTTAGTCTCTAAGGTGCCACAAGTACTCCTTTTCCTTCCTTAGAGGTTTTTAAGGTCAGGCTTGACAAAGCCCTGGCTGGGATGATTTAACTGGGAATTGGTCCTGCTTCGAGCAGGGGGTTGGACTAGATGACCTTCAGGGGTCCCTTCCAACCCTGATATTCTATGATTCTATGATTTAAAGTATGGTTTCTTTTGCATCATTAAAATGATCAATTAGTACAAAATATAATAAACTGGGGTAAGAGCCGCATGGGCAGCTGTGGGGAGCCAGCACATAGTTGCTGACCCTCCACCTGCCCTGGGCCGAGCGGGGACAGGGGTTGGGGGCTGCTCTCAGCCCCCCTGAACCCTGGCAGGTGGAGGGTCTGCTGCAGCTCCACAGCTGTACTCCATGCTGGCCTGGCCGGGGGGAGTGGGGTCTTGGGGGGGAAGGGGAGGTGAAGGGGGTGGGATCCACCTAGGTGAAAAGTGGACGAGCCAGGCCCCGCCACTTTCAAAAAGTGGGAGGACCCTGCCCCTCTCCCCCATTTCCAGCACCAGTGCTCTGAACTGTTTGCCATTCCTTTCTCCAGGAGCATGGAAGCAGACCAATAGTTTCTGCTGCATGCAAGGGCTAAGACTGCCCCTTCCTGGAATTCTCCAGAGGGCTCTGCCTCTGCTTTGAGGATTCTTTTTAAAACTTATTTGCAGTTTTCCTAATTTAGAGCAGGAGGGATTTAAAAAGAAGGGGGAAAAGTCTCTGAAATTCTTTGGCTGTTTCTATCCAAAGGCTTCTCAGAATTAATAGTTTCCCTTTGAGCAGTGATCCTTGGAATCCACTTTGTGTGCATATTAGCCATCCTCTAGATAATAGTTTTAAAGCCAGCCTGACTTTCTCAACTACATTACAGGCCATGTAAGAGAAAAAATTGCTACAGTACTAATAATATATGTATAGTGCTTTGTTTCCAAAGAACTCTATAAACCATGAGTTTAAGTATTGTTGGGTAATTCAGTGTGGTTAGTGTTAGAAAATGTGCATGGCTAGAGAATCTAAAAATAGATTTTTCCCCCCAATATATTGATTTTACACATCCTTTCTAAGAGCGTGTGTATCTATATAAATATAAATATTTGCAATCCATCACATCTGAGGCAATATTTATTTTGTGAAAACAATGTTTCACAGGCCTTTCTGGATTAGAAAGTTCTTTAGAGTTTGAGTCAATTCACAGAAAAGGGGAAAACACTGTATCTCCTATAGAAAAAAAGCAAGCTTAAGCCACTGCTTTGATGTAGAGAAACAAAATGGCTTTTTTCTCTCAAATACTAAAGACATTTAAGACATTAGGAAAAACTGTGTATGGAATTTTGAAAATATCTATTAGTTTAAAAACCTCTGACATCTCACAGAAAACTTTGAAATATACGAAGAGAAATTTATAATGTGGTGTTACTTTCTTCCTTTGTGAATTACTGTATTTATATGGAAGCAGGATTGTTATTTCTTAGGCATTTATCTGCTCCTGTTTATTCCAAATTCATAGTTGACTTCAGTAATGTCCACCGCAACCATTTTTTATGCCACAGCAGATAACATCAAGCAGAGAACAACTACAGTAGAATGTGCAAATTAAAGCTAAAACAATAAAAGAAACTGTTAGTGTAAATATCTCTGTATGAACTGCAGTGAGGGAGAGAAACACAGTTAACAGATAAGGCATGCTTTGATCTGGCCACATCGACTGGTTCAGACCTCCTTCAGGTTGCAGACAATCCCAATCAGGCAATTTTGTGCCTTTAGGACAGGTCTACACTAGCTTCTCCCTACCCCTAAAAAATTCCCCACAGTTGCTAATGCTGCATCAGTAGGAGTGCTAGTATAGACAGGGGACAGACAGTGGCATTTAACTCTTCTCAGAGCAGGGCTAAGCAACATACTGGTAAAAAGCCTAGCAGCCAGCATAGCTGCTAGTGGTGGAATGGAGCCAGTGGAAACAACAGTGGAAAATTTTTGGCAAAAAAGCCTAGTGAACACAAGCAAGGTCTTGGAATTTTCCTGGGTATGTCCTTACTATGTCTGTCCAGCTGGGGTAATAATTAATCCATAATGCTATCTTAAACAAAGTTTTAGTCAATGATACTAAAACTAAGGACTAATGTTAGGGAGAGGTTCCTGAAGAGGGTAAAGGGATAATTGGGTCCAAAGATCTTACTTTGAGATGAAGATAGAAGGCTACCTTCAGCATATCCACTGACCCCACACTCCTAACAAGGCACTGATTGATTGTGCCAAAACCCTGAGTTTGCTAGTGGGATAACTTTAATGATTCTGTGAACTACCGTCTCACTTGCTTACTGCTCTCATTCTTCTCTTGTCACTACCTTCTTGAAACTGCCAAAGCACTCCTGTCCAGTTAAAAGTGACTGTCTTCAAGGGTTTTTATTGCTTTCCTTACTGTAATATCTAAATGCTGTTACTTACCACAAGTCGATGCAGTAGTTAAAAATGTTTCTCAGTAAGTCTTGTTTTCTCAATTTTGTAGTTTCTATGGGAACACCAATAGGATTTGTCTTCACATTTTCTGCATGTGAGAGTGTATGTACGATATACTAAACCACTGCCTGGAAATACAATACAATGTAGAACATATGCAGAACAAGAATGTCTGTCTTGTTTCAAGCACCTGATTCTTTTCCCAGATTTACAATTTATTTTCGATTTTGGGCTGTTGTGTCAGTGACGTGTTAGACCCTTGAATTCTGGATCAGCTTCTTTCTTAACTGACTTTAATTCAGCCTATTTGCATTTGAAATCTTGCAGATTAAAAATCAAGCCTTCTGCAAAATGCAGCTTGATTTAAAATACACTACAGTAACCAATTATCTGATCCCTGTGACTAAACGTAGGTGTGTTCTTCAGTCCTTTGCATAAATACTGTACACAAACTGGTGGGATGGCACAAACACACTACTGTACCTCACAAACTCCATACTGAGAATCTTTTATACTGCAGAAGTAAAGCTCCGTCAGTCCCCTTAAAACTGTAGACAACTGGTATACAATTATCATTAACAATAAACAATCTTTCTTAGTTTTCATCCTTTTTAGTAAGAGAGAGAGTACTAGTCGAGAGATCCAAATGAGATATTATTTATGTATAAAAATGAAGGAAATACCAGTTTGCCCTGAAGATCAGCTAGGAAATTAGAAAAATATATTTATTTTTTCCTAGCAAATTTGTATACTTTGGAGCTGGTAAAAACTGTGCCTTAATTTAAAAAAAAAAATTCTCTAGGTTGTTCTGGTGAAAATGTACTAATTGTGAGCTGAAATGGCCTATTTCATATTAGTTGAGTATCATTTTGTTTTCTAATCAGCAACTATCAGAGCAAAAAGGGGCTTTCTTAATTTGTTTATTTGTGTTGGATAAAATCTTACTGCAATACACATCTAGAGGAAAATAATTAACTGAGTAGTTGTTAATCTCTTTTGCATAAGAGAGATTTACAACTCCTGTGTTACCAGTTTGATTTCTTTTAAAGGATACTTGATTTGAATGACTTGGAAATGTTGGTTGTGGAAGAAAAAAAAACTAATTGCATTATTGATGGAGTCATTACTACTAGATTTTGAATTTCATAGGAAAAAGTACAACATACCAGTGAAAAGAATAGAATTCTCTACTATGTGAAATGTTGTTTAATCAGATAGATAATTATTATCAGATAGATAATAGATAATATGCTATGCATTTTTTAAAAAATCAGAAGCTTAAAAATAACCAAATAATCTAGCTTATTCATTAGCTCACCTAGCAGTAGTGCATGGAGAGAGAATTCTCATCACCCATATTACTTTCTTCAAAAGAAAGTAATGTGCACACCATGTGATCAACAAAAAACACTGATATTTTTAAAATACAGAATACTATTTCTCTTGCAAATATCTTGGCTGAATACTTTCTAACTCATAGTTTTTTCCATGCATCACCTACTTGAGACATGGAAATGTCAGTCAGCTTATGCAAACGTAATTATCTTCAACTACAAAATATTGCACCTGTCTTTAAAAAAAATGTGTGTTTTCAACCTATCATCTTACCACATTTTTATAGTTTGACATTTGGGGTTTTCTGCTCTTGACAAAACATTACAGCATTTACTGGACTACTTTCTAAATAAAAATTGACAGAATGGTAGCGGTTAACTTTATTTTTATATATAACTAAAAACAGATGTGTGGGAGTTGTTATGACGTGAATTGGTAGCTGACATTCCTTAATGATACTGTCTCTCGGAAACAGCATCTTGAGGATAACATTTCCTAGTAAAATTATATTTATTTTTAAATAACCTTTATTATTTTGCCTACAATAATAATGAAATGTATTCAAGGGATTTTTAAAGACAGTTGCATCTTGAACTAATAAATGATACATGTGGTATGATTAATGGTGTGAAGGAAAAGAGACAGCTAAATTCCCCTCAGGGTGTTTACAGACAATATTAATTGATACTCACGATCTCATACACACAAGCTGAAGAGAGCCAATTACTATTCAGAGGGAAAGTGCAAAGGCTTATGTTTCTCTGGTTTCACCACCAGTAGAGCAAGAGACTAACGCTATTCCTATATGTAGGCTTGCCAGCCATTCACTGAGCACTCTCTGTTAAACACCGTATTGATAATGTCAGCTGCTCAAGAGTGCATTGGATTATTTGTTTTGCTGAGCCTGCCAGCTAGATGCTTTTGAAAGGAGCCTTCTAAACATTCAGCCAGGGGGAGTGACTAGTGCAGGCGTACAGTTCATGTTTTTATGTGTTCTTACAACTGCTCATTGACTAGCAGCTTCAAATAAACCCTTGGAAGAACTGAAAATTGTTAGGCTAAACCATAAATAATCCTGAGTTTACAAGAGTAGTTGGGTCCAATTTAAAAGGGTCAGTTACATGCAGTTTTAATCATTATCAGCCAGTAAAGCACGTTTTTCTCCTCATTCCAGTTTGCACATTAAGAATCTAATCTTATAGGCCAGCTTGAAAAAGTCAAGAGCAATCAAACTAACTTTTAAAAATCTTGTTTTAAAATTAACAACTAAAATGTCAAACATCCGCCCCAGACACTTGGGTAGCATTTCCATTCATTCTGTGCTTGCCCATGTGACAGTTTGAAGCTGAAGGTTTTCCTGACTCGTTTTGGAATGAGACAGTGGAGCGCCTGTGCTGTGTTGTTTATTTTTCAAACACTCCTGTCTGCCCTAGTAATATGCTCAGAGCCACTTCATCCATAAAGAACCGGTTCTCTCCTGTGTAACGTGCCTCTAAGAAAATGCACCTTTAAATGTGAGTCAAACAAAGATCTATATTCAGTGACTGATCAGTGTGGCCAGATGTCAGTGGGGCTCTGTGTGTGCGCAAAGTCTTCCTGTATGGATCAGCTTGTGGGATTGGGGTCGAAGAGAGTTCTCTCTATTAACAACATTTGAATGCTCAGATCATATGCAGTGAGAAACATGAAATAAAAATGGAAACTACAATTTGAAGAGAGTGGATTTGTTCACTCTTTTGGCAGGAGTTGTTACAGAAAAAGGCTTTATGAGAACCTATTCTCGCAATTTGATTGACCTAAAATCATGAGTTCTTTTTTCAAAAACAATTCATTTTTCATTGTTTCCTGTAGTCTCCATCAATGCCCTTCTTCAGACTCTAGCAGCAGCCCCCTGTCTCCAGCCTGCAGGAAAGAGGACTTCCCCTGCACTCTTATCTCCATTATCTTTTTCCTTCCTGCACTGTGGTTAGGGGCAAGGCCAGTGCTACAAAGCTCAGAGGAGGGGTAGGTCTACTGTGCTATGTCTGCTTGGGAGGATCTGCTTGCCTTGGGGTTTGTCTACATGGGAAAGTTTTACCAATTATACTGGTGCTGGTTATACAGATATAAAATGCCCCCTATGGGTGGACACCTTGGGAAGGGGTTTAAGCTAAACCAAAAAAGAGACATGATTATACTGGAATAGGAGTGTCCCCATAATGAGTAACTTTTTCAAAGTTCATGTGCGTTTTCCCTATGGGAGAGACTGTGAAACTATTCTTGTTAGTCTCCCTCATTTAAACAATCTCCTTAAACAAATCTCATCTCTTCCTGGCTTGGTTTCCATCATGTCTCTTGAGGGCTACGAGAAAGTTTGGTCTGCACTTCTGCTCATTCTGATTGTTCACTTACAAATATTCTGTCTTTTTTGCATATGCAAGTTTATATGGAAGAGTCACAGGGGCTCAGACTGTGTGGTTCTGAGAGATTTCATCCTGTGGGTTACTTTTGTGTGGTGAGAACAGTATTGTGGATGCTTTGGACAGTAAGAAGATGTGGTCCCTGCCCTAAAGAGCTTTGTTATGGTGTGCACTCACCACCAGAACGCCTTCTTGTGTCAGGATCCAGTGTTTCAGTGATCCTTCCCTTTGCTCCCCCTGGCTCCACAGCCTTCTGCTGCTTTTGTGGCATAGCCCTCTGGCCAAGTCACCCTCTCAATCTACTCCCCTTCTGGGCAAAACAAAATAATTCCAAAATAGGAAAACCTAAACCCTAGTGGCCTCTGTGCCAGGTCCACAGCCCCCATTTGGGACTCGTTCTTGGCCTCTTTCACATTTGGAGCCTGTACTTTCTCTCATGGTCTGGAGCAGAGGATGAGAACCTAGGCCCGTCTATTTTAAGTGGCTAAGACTCTTCCTTCAATTCCTTACCACTTCTCTGGACTACTCCTACCTTTCCGTGCTTGTTGGCATCTTCTAGAGGTCTGTGAATACTGCAGTTTGCTCCTGTGGATTTGTGGCTTCTCATGGCTGATTCCCAGGTACATACCAAGGAGCTTCCTCAAAGCTGCTCCCAGCCTCTCTCAGGCAGTAGCTGGGCTGTATTTCATATAGCCATCTGGCTCTCTCCTCAAGACAGGAGTTCCCTCCATCCCCACTCCGTAAAGGCAGTCAGTGTCTCCCTCCTTCAAACAGGAGGCTCTCCAATGCTGCTCCAGGGACCTGGGGCTGTGGTTTAGACCACCAGTAAGGTCTCAGCTAGCCTCTCCTTCAACTGGTCCCTTTCTTCCAGTTAGTCCTCTAGCTTAGAGGGTTTGCCAGGCAGCCTTCTCCTGCTAGTGTCTTCCCTGCTATGTGGGAGCAGGCAGCATTTATCCTGGTCCCCTTCCTGATACTCATCCCAACAGGCTAGGGAGCGGGGAGACTTACCCCACCCACTCTGCCAGTTTCCTGGTCCGAAGTCCTTAAAGAGACAATAACAGAATTCCTCTCAAACACCATTTATTCTCAGGACTATTTCCACTCTCAATATCTCCTTGGTCTTTGTATATCAGACCTCCTAAAACAGGGACCTCAAACTCAAATTACCTGGAGGGCTGCATGAAGACTAATACATTGGCCCGAGGGCTGCATCACTGTCGCTGCCCCTGGCCCTGCCCCTACTCCACCCCTTTCATGAGGCCCCACCCCGCCCTACCTCTTCTCACCCCTTCCCCGCCACCATTCCAACCCCTTCCCCAAAGTCCCCACCCAGCTCCGCCCCCTCTCTGCCCCTATTCCAACTCCTTCCCCAAATCCCGGCCTCTTCTCCGCCTCCTCCCCTGAGTCTGCGACTCCCCGCTCCTCTCCCCTCATAAGTTTCCAGGGAAACCACTAAGTTTCCAGGGAAGCACCTGGAGGAAGGTAGAGGAGTGGGGATGAGGCGTGCTGGGGGGGGGCGGCGGGGGAGGGGAGCTTGGTGGCTGCAGGAAATAACTGGGGCGGGGGCGCGGGGAGCTTGGCGGGCCGCAGTAAATAGCTCTGTGGGCCACGTGTTTGAGACCCCTGTCCTAAAATCTTAAGGGGCCACACCACTTGATAGGGATGGACTGACCCTAGGCAGCGCTACACTTAAGGGGGCAGATCACCCGTCACAGGCTTATAGTCGAAGACTCTAAAAGTAGACTAAGTACAAAGGGCTGGGGATGAGATGCAATAAAAAGCGAAGGAATTTATTCTGCAGGCATTACTTATGCAAGTTGACTAGTGTCTTGATTTTGATGGGACTACTTGTGGAGAAACTACAGCTTAATTAAAAAATGAACTTAAAATAAAACGGGCTGGAGACATTAGAGGAAGTGATGCCTGCGGTCAAACACTTACAAAATGATAAAGCACCTGGTCTTGAAAATATTTAATTAGAACAGCTAAAGAGTGGAGTAGCTCACTGGCTTCATAAAGTTGTCTTAAAAGTTTGGTAAACCGGTCATGTTCGAGAAGATTGGAAAAGGAACTGTATCATCCCTTTTTTCAAAAAAGGGGAGTGATCAGTTTGCTCAAATTATAGGGGAATTAATGCTGTTCTCAGTCCCAGGGAAGGCGTTTACGATCATACTACTGAACTGACTGTAACACTGTCTCAAACCCAAAATGAGAGACAGTCAGTGTGGTTTCTATACAGGTTAATCTGTGGTCCATGTGGAAGGCTATTGAAAAATGATTACAGAGACAGAAGGAAGTTAACAGCCCTTTTATAGATGTTGCAGCTGCTTTTGACCTCGTGCCTCACTCAGCACTGTAGATACTGCTACACCAGCATGGGGTGCCTGAGGACTTAGTGTACTTCAGGGCTAGGAGCTGTACCGTGGTACATTTAGCGGTGTGAGGGTCAATGGTTGTATTACAAACTGGTTTTCAGTAGAATCAGGGGTATGCCGAGGATGCATTAAATAACTTACGTTATTTAATGTTCTACTATCTTATGACAAAGCTGATTGAGGCGTGAAATATAAAGATTCATCTTTAGAGGATCTTGAGTATGCAGATTATATTGCCTTACTTGGAGAGACTACTGACCAACTACAGCTAATGCTGGGAGAGCTGTGGAAAAACTACAAAATCTGTAGGACTGGATCAGTGGGGATGAAATCAAAGCTGTGCATGCCTCCTATAAAAACAAATGAATGACCTGCCAGTGCTGCAGGTAGATGGCAATGACTTTGATTGGGTGAGTAGTTTTATCGGTCTGTGTAGTCTGTTCACAGCAGGAGTTGCACACATCGGATTGGTCTTGCATCAGTGGCATTTCAGCATCTTCAAGAGCCTCTGTTTGGGTGGTGGGATGTCTGTGTGACAGCTAAGATACGAGTGTTTGACACAGTAGTGATCACAGCCCTGTAGCATGGAGTAGAAACATGGCCATTAAAAAGAGCTGAGGAGAGGAAACTGAACAGTATTCAGTATCAGCAGCTGTGGCCATTCAGCAGAAGAAACATTTTATGGAAGGTTTATAGAGCTGAGGTTGAAGTAAGCAGAGGATGAGGCTGATCACAACTGAGGTTGGAAGATGCAATTTTGAGGGATTTAGGAAGCCTAAATCCTCCCATACTGAGTCTTACTGAAGGAAGAAGACTTGCAAGGGCTCATTCAAGATGGAGTCCATTCTATACACTGCCGTGGCAGCTACGTAAACATATGTTGCCAGCTGCTGCTGCTGCTACCTGTGAAGGAAATTATTATTTAATGAAGAAGGGTAACTGGATTTTTGGGCCCAAAATGATTAAAGAGTGAAGTGTTAGCATGCGGCTTGTTCCATGATATTTTTGGATTAAAAAAAAACAACAGCAAACTTTTTGATCACCTATTTAATGCATGTTGCTGATGTACAAAGTGTCATTGGGTCTCCTAACAAAGACTTTTTTTAAAAGAGGAAGTGGAAGGAGAGGGTGAGACAGCATGGACTGGGTCAGGCAAGTCAGTCAGTCAGCAGTGATAGGCTTAATTGGAGAAGGAATGGAGACCAAAGACACTGAGGCCTTGTCAACGATACAAAACGGAACCATTGCTGATGGCTGTGTGAAACATTGCTGCAAACAATTTTTGGTTTGGGCCACACTTGCAGCTAAACTGTGTCTGGCACCAGTTCAGTTATGACTGTAAATGACAACAATTCTCAGCAACAATTTAATTTTGTAGCATAGACCAGGCAAGACACCAAGGGTGGCTAATTGAGCATCTTGGGTGGAACCAAAGAAGTTGGGGAGAAGTCAAGTAGCTTGTTTTGCTACTTCTGGTTTTATGGGAGAATTAATCACCTTCCATTGACCAGTAGTTTGTAATTGCTTCATAGACATCGAATACAGGGGCTACTGAAGCTCTTTGCAGTCACTTGGGCCCAGATGACCCCAAACCATATGTGAGTCATAAAAATATCTCTGAGAGTATTAATTAAAAATGCATTCTTTCCTTCCCAGATGCAAATGGCTTTCAATAGGTTTAATTCTTACTGAATTTAAAAAAGAAAAAATATTGTACAGAGAAACACGGCTTATTGTCACAAAGTTTAATTTTTTTCATAAATGTATTTCACACTAACAGACAAAAGCTTTAAACTTTCCATACACTAGTGACAGTAGAAGTGATATTGATAGTACTGCCTATGCACAATAAAGGTAAGACACAGCCTAAGAGTATTTCAGAGATAGCAAATGTTCTGACTCCATCAGTTCTGACTGCGTTATAAAAAGACTTGTTAGCCGTGGTGGTATAGCCATGGTGGTCCCAGATGAGAGTGAGATAATTCCTTTCAAGCTCCACTCTTTGACCAACAGAAGTTGGTCAAATAAAAGATATTACCTCACGCACCTTGTTTGTTTCTTTCATAAAAGGGCTGTCTTCCAGATTCTATCGCAGTCACTCCTGTTCTCTCTGCATAAATATGAAGACAATCTACTTAATTTAAAAAAAAACAAAAACTTCACACACACCTATAAATGAATTATTTTGGGAGAGAAGCTTCGGAAGACTGAACTCTGGATAAATATTTTGAAAGAACTCAGTTACTCAGCTAAAGGCAATTTACTGTGTTTTTAATGCCTTTGGCTTAATAAGATACTGTATACAGCAGTAGGAAAAAACAGCACAAAGATCTGCTGGAGATCCAGCTGGTGAATGATCTCACACTGAGATTTACATTTGTTTTTGTTTTGTTTTGTTTTTTGCTACTGGCAATGGAAAAAAGACCTGTTTTAAAAAGAGGAATGAAGCTGGCAGCAGGTATTCCATGTATACTGCACTACAACTGTGGATCTTTTATATCAGCAATGTTATAAACCAAAACGTTCTGAAAAATATATGAACTAGGAACTCGTATCACTTGCTATATAACAAAAATCAAAACAAAACCCTGATTATAAACCGTATGCGAAGGCAAATCTGCATGTGTATTCAATGAGTCATCTTTAATGTTGAGTGAGTTTTTTTAAGAGCCTGCAATCTAAATTTTCTCAGTTTCAATTTCCGCAAAATATTGTTCCATGCCATTTTCCTCTCACCCCCAAAATCATTACATTTGGAAAAATTCAGTGTAAAGACTCCTTGAGGCTGCAGTTACAGAGAAAAACAGAGTCACTTGTATGACTTTTTGCCATTTGCAGGGCTCCTGAGGGACTCCAAAAATGTGTTTCCATTATTAAAGATGTTATGAACTGAGCCCTCACAAACACTGGATTGTAACTAGAGCTGAATTTTCAGAGAGGAAAACAAATATGAAGTTTTTTCTCATACTAGCCCTTGGCCAGATTGTTCTCCCAGTGAACTCAATGGGAGCAGCACTGATCCTGCTTTCAGCAAGTTACTACTTTCACCACTTCGTGAAATTCAATTCTAGTTCTAACTTGGCAGACAATGGCTAAGCCTGAGCATATATATTTCTAAAAATCTTTTAGGGAAAAATCAGTTTTTAATGTTAAAAACTTTAATAGAAGTGACAAAATCCCCATATTATTATTTCATACCTGCATCCTCTGAGACTAAGATATTAATGCTTAAAGTTTGGAGGGAGTGTGTTTTATATAGCTCTTTGACTGATTCCTCTTTGTCTTCTGCCCAAGGAGCAAGATTGCCCGTATAGGTCTTGTCCACAATAGAAATATGAATAACAACTGCCATATTATAGCAACTGCCAGCAATGATGCAGCTACACTGGGGGCAGAAACAACTTTAATTTAGGCAGGGCTCAAGTATTTTTATCACTACACCTAGGGGTTGGTCATTTGACAAGTCCAAAAATAATTGGTCAGATATTTGAAAGCACTAATTTATTAAAATAGTAACAAAAATTAAATAAAAAAACTTCATGGCCTCCAGTAGGCTTAGCCTTAGATTCTTATGCCTAATTATAATAAACAAGTTACTTAACCAAGTTATTCCAGCTGAGAAAAATGTGAAATACAGTGAAATGAAGTTCTAAAAAATGAAAGAATGGCACCATGATGCAATCAAAAGGTAGGCTGCAGCCTCTATCAGAGCATTTTTTTGCTGGAATGTTTGACAATATTTGACCAGGGTCAGATAATAGGCAGTCAGTTGACAGGCTGTAGCTACATGCCAAGTTTAGCTACATGATGAGAACAGATAGCACTGCCTCCTCTACTACTAGTACTAATTTTTCTGCCATGGACACCCATAGACTTGGCTCTTAACTTTATGCAATCATTCTCTCAACATGGCTCTTCGATACATCAGTAAAACAATTCTGCAGTTACAAATTTGGATATGACCAGTCCCTGTTTATCTCTGAAGGAAACGTCAGATTTCCTTAAAGATACTTATTGGAAGTAAGTTTTAAGGACCTTATATAGATGTCAAGACTGTCAGGCATTCTCCATTTTATTATTGAGACTAGGGAAGCAGAATGAGAAGCAAATGGCTTGATTAACGTGGACCAGTAAAAACACTTTAATTCTGAAATCCTCTTAGCATAAAGTTAACCACATTCTTAACCACTGAGGTTCTAACATGTGGGTTAAGATAGGTTGTGACTTTTAGAAACTAGGTAATTAAACTGTGATAACTAAGAACTTTCCAGTGTCTTACTTATTTTCAAGGGAGCTGAAGGCTGGGTCTTTTCTCAACTCATCCTGAAGAATTAACAAGACACATGGTACATTTTACTGCTCAGTCATGCATTTTATTGAATCCTACCTACTCTTTCATCTGTGTTATGTCTCTCTAGATAGTAAGCTTCTCTGGGCATGGACTTTGTCTGTAAATCATCTGGTAGTTCTGTGACTATATAAATAATCACTTTATTTTTGACCTATTATGTTGCTGCAGTATTCTCTCGAGATTATTTTAAAAACAATATTTTTAATGCTCAGTTTGGTGTTTACATTAATTTGAACTGAAGATGTTCCCTGGATTTTTGATAGCAGCTATTTTTTTAATAAAGGAAACTGCTTTGTGAAATCTAACAGATAAAGGCTGTGTTTCTCAGATACATAAAAGATACCTAACCTGTCAGTGCCTACATGTGTTACTGAAGAGGGGGGAAAGGTGATGAGAAATAGCAAAGGTTCTTTTCAGACTGGAGTCTGAGTCTAGAGAAACAAGTGGTCTCAATTATTTTTATGTGTAGTATTTATAGTAAATTTATAATTTATAGTATGTTCTGAAGAGCTTGAGAATCTTTTAGAAACAGACTACACGTACCTACTGTTATGTTTCCTCCAGTCCCATATATTCATCGTTTGGTTTACTTACTCAATGGGAATCTGAAAGCAAGGAGGGAATTAAGACCAGATACTAGTTGTGAATAGTTACAGAAGTTAAAGATATTTTTCCCCTGATTCTAGCTACTCCAAAATCAACTCAGGTAAGAGATGAAAGACAGTACCTAATAACTCCAATGACCATTTAAAAAATTTTGAACCCATGTTTCTGCATACAGTTGTGCATATGTGCCTAATCAGAGAGTAATGGTTTGGAAAAGTTTGTTTGATAATTGGACAGATTTTTTTTTTAAATATGTGAGTTTCCATAGTAGAGGTTTTTAACTATTCAAAAGGGGGTAAAGTCTGTATGGTCTCTGGAGTTTATAAATTTCTTGATCGATCCAAGGGCTATAACATCAATAAAGGTTAATCAAAAGATTCAAGGACGTTATGAAATGGACAGAGTTTGCAAACTCTGCAAATTAACACTTGTTGCCTGATCTGTTGATTAGGTTATTGATTTAAGTTTGCTCAATTAGCATTCTGTAATTTGGTAGGTTCTTGTCCCAAGATGAGGCCCAGTATTGTCAGAATTACTGCTTTGGGAGCCTCGTGAGGCATAGCAATAATATCAACACCTCAGACTCAGGGAAGACCTTCTGTGACTGTAGCATTTTTATTATTACAATCATTAGTCCAATAAGTAAAACAATCTAAACAAGTAAAGTGGTGTCATATAATGCTCTCAGAGTGACTGGCACAGTCACAAGCTCTCTCCTCGGGGAGAGCGCTAAAAGGTTGAAACACATCTTGGTCTGACCCTGACATGCTGATGAAGAATTCCAACAGTTGTACCTGAGTCAAGATGTTTTGTAGGCCTCAGTGTGTCTCATACATATTATTACTCCTGCGGGGAATTCTGTGTTTGTCCCCCACAGATTTCTTTGCTTCCCTGCAGAAAAATGACTTCTGACGGAGGAGCAAAGAGAAGCTGCAAGAGCAGTTACACAGCCCTCTGCAGCAGCACAGGTTGGTTCGGGCGCTTGGAGTAGCCAGTAGAGATGTAAATCACCACCAGGGGTATGTGAAAGGGTGGGCAGGGAGGTGTGTGTGTTTGTGAGAGAGAGAGAGAGAGAGACACACACACACACACATACACGCTCTGTCCCTCTCGCTCACTATGCTGCACACTGCATGGAGGGGGCGGGCTTCAGGGTATGTCTGAGGAGGTAGGCATGGTGCAGGCTGTCCCCTGAGGCAGAGCAGAATGTAGCAGCCTGCCTGCTTAGTGTATTGTTCCCATTGTCTTTGTGAATTCCCCCAGGAGCATAAAACAGGTGTAAAAGTTTGAAGGCTCCTTTATATGGCCAGAGCGGTGTAAAAGACAGTATGGGCTTATAAATGCTCATGGCACTTTAGTGATTAGAACTGGTCTACATTTTTGGACTGAAAAAAATTCTTATCAAAATGTGCTCCATGAACTGTTTGCTACTAACCATTCTGGAGATGGTAAGTAACCAATATAAACTGAGTTTGATTTCCTCAGCCCTCACTTGCTCTTCAGTTTCCTATGATGTACCACTGAGCCAATGGCTGCATATATTTGTTGACTAATAACTAGAAATAAAAGTTCAAACCTAGCTACATTACTATTAGGCAAGAGGACTTGAGGATTTCCTCCAATGCTCCCCACTCCCATTCTCCATCCATTGTATTGTAGTTTAATTAAATTATCTAAATAATTGAAACCAGGGTGATTATATTGTGGTATTTTGATAAATAAAATTTGCAGAATTTTAAAATATTGTGTCCAGAATTTTTAATTTTTTGGTGCAGAATTCCCCCAGGAGTAGCATATGTATGCATAGCTCTTCCCTCCTTTACCATATCTTAACGTCTTCATCCTCATCATATTGGGGAACCCTTATCCTACAGGTTAGTACGTTAAGTAGCCAAAGCTCATTAACATGTACATCATTTGAATTACTATGGTTACCTGCGGTTGAGCATCTGCTGACGTTTCCCTCCAAAAATTCTCTAAACTGGTACAAACTGCCTTCTTGCAATTACCTACCAGCAATTTGCAACATTCTGAATATTGCAAAACAATAAACAAAGTCTTATGCCATCTTTTGACTTTATGTGAATGTTAGTTTAAACACTTATGGTAACCTATTGAGCAACTACTACTCAGGCTATAAGGCCTTATATTTACACTAAGTACTTAAGCTATTCCTATATGTTTAGGCCTATAGATCTCTTGCGTTCCTGGTATCAATTCCTTACCTCTTTATCTTATGACTACTGCTGTAATTACTACATAGCTACACACTGTGGTTAAAGGAATTTACAAGTTTCATACATTTCCTGTACCATTTTTAAGCTCCACATCACAAAACACTCTGATTTGAAGAAGTAAATAGAGTTTATAAACTATGAGAGCAAAATAGTTGCTATTGAAGAAACTGAAATGCTTATTACTATGAAGCTTTAAAGATCTGCAGGTACAGATATATAATACTGTGGTTATACACAGACCAGGAAAGGATAAACAGTACTGGTAGTCATTGAAACCTTAAGCAGATTGTTTCTGGCAGGGCATAATTGGAAGAGTTATCTGAAGCATTAGTGTTTTCCGTGATGACGTTGTATCACCACCTGAGAGAGAGAGAAATTGATTATTTGTTATAAAGTTAGTATTGAATAATGCAATTTAGGGTTAAATGGCAATCCTTTGCCATATTTACTAGAGGAATATTTCCAGTCTATATTAAAAGGCACATATCGAGAAGCATAAAATGGTCTTGCTAGCTGTGCTTATCTGAATGAATAGGAGTTGGATCATTGTATAAATTAGTATGTCAGCTGTGATGCAGTTTGTTTTAAAAACTGAGAATATCACCAGTGAAATCTGTTGTGCCTTAATCTCCAAAGCTCATTCTCGGAGGTACCTGCTGTCTGTGGGTTACATGCATGCCTGCAAACAATGACATTGTAGTGCCAGAACATTTCAGTGTATTAATTCTCTCTCCTTTTTTCTGTAGAAAATATGTATGTATTTGTCTAGAAACAAATTCACACAAACATTTCCATTACAAATTGAGGGCCTCCACCTTTGGCCTGAGTTGGTGAATTCTTCTGCACAGAAGGGAATTCGAAAGTCTGTTTGTGGCAGAGCAGAAAATCAAGAAAACACTACTCTTGAATTCCCCTATTTAAAGCAGATTAACTCTTCAATTTTTAAATCCTGACTAAAACCACTGCTCACAAATCCTTAATTCTGCTAGTATAGCCATTAAACTTGAAGGAGGGCTGGATAATTTGTAATGGAAACTTTGACATAGTACACTAGTCAGTTAGAATGCAGAAAATTGGGTCATGTTTTCTAACTAAAGCTGATTGTACATTATCAGTTACATAGTTAATGATGGTTGTAACATGCATAATAACCCTTCAAGCTTTTGACATTAATGTAAAGAAGTATCTGCATTTTTTTTCTATTTCTTATCTTTACTATTTCCTATATATTTAAATGCATTCACTGTATTTTTGATAAACCACACAATTTATTAAGTGTCAAAAAATTAGTCCACCTGTAGTTGCATACAGATGAATAAACCATCAAAGATCTAATTTTGATTTGTGAGCTTGTAATGCTGAACAAATGAAAATGTGGGTGTATGTTTTGGTTTTGGTTGGGGTGGGGAGGGTAGAAGGGTATCTATTGCTGGCCTGGTAAACATGGAATAAATGAGCCTAGTGGACAGTCTAAAATTTTTACACTTGAGAAATGGTGAATCTTTGTTTTAAAAAATACTTGAACTTTTATTTTAACTCAAAAATTAGCCTCTCAAGTTTTCTTTACCACTGAGGATCCAGGTTTAATCCCCTGCTTTCTTAGGGCAGCGGTTCTGCCCCTACGAAGAATGAATTGTTGAACAGCTTCCCCTCTGGAAGACAGCTACCTCTGAAAGGGCTGTAAGAAAGTCATTCTTTGTAGATTCCAGCAGTCCCCTTTTGGCTGGGAGAGTCCCAGGTTTTCTCTCTGTTACAGAACACTGTTGTCCTGACTAATCTTCAGCAATTGCTGGAAGCTGCCTTTTCCCTAGTTTTCCTCTCCAGGGAACCAATTAGCAGTTCCTCTCCTGGGCCCAGGAGCTGCTGGTTATTTTCTTGGAAGGTGATGGAAATGGAGATTGGCAGGGAAGCTGTGGAGCAGGAAGCCTTGGAAAAGATGGAGGTTGGGAGATGTTGTGCTGGGGCCTTGGGAACTAGGGAAGTGGGGCATGCTCCTTCTCCTTCCCTCCAGAAAAACAACTCCTTGCTGCCTGGCCTGGGACACTTTAGTTGTTTTACTGAAGGGAAGGGGGAACAGAGAGTGAGCAGTGTATGGGTATGCCTGGGGGAGGACATATGTATGAGTGTCAGTAGGAGTATGGCCTCTGGCAGCTGTCCTGGTGCTTTGTCCTAATCACAGCAGTACCACCTCTTGCTGCTCTAGGGCACATGCTGGATGCTTTGCTCTCTTGCAGCCAGTAGGCTGCCCATTCACAGTGGAAATGAGAGGCAGACAGCTGCAAGTCCTGGAAGGATGGCTGAGGAAAGCTACCTTTGATGTAGATGAAGAGATCAAAAGGGGTGAGGAAAGAAGAGTGGAAAAATCAATGTGGGTGGGTTTTATGTGCATTCAGGTGAATATTGGGTTACATTTCTCTGCTTTTTGTTTTTGTTTTACTTTCACCTGGCTAAAAAGAAAACCGAAAATTCCCCAGAATGTTTATACAGCCATTCAGTTGCCAGAGGCCAAGGAGCCTCCGTCTTAGAAAAATTGTTCCTGGCAATGTTTTCCACATACTGACAAATTATGATCTTTGAGGATGTTGGTTGCAGCAAATGGCGTGGAGACTGGGCAGAGAAATAGGATTAATGTGAGGGGAAAGGGCAGACCTGGTGCCTCAATAAGATACATAAAGGGACACACAGGAATCAACCCAACCTCTTTTCTTCCCTGAGAAAAGTATCCATGGATGTGAGCCCATGTCAGCGAAATCCAAGCAAATGTAGTTCTAAAAAACAAAAAGTGGCTTTTTCAATATGAGATTTTAAAATGGGATGAAAGTAAGACTGTTTTTAGGTCTTCTGATCTTGCTTGTGTTCTTTTGAAAAACCTTACTTGCTACCAAATATAATAAATTGCACATATAAATACTAGCTTTGTTCAAGTAATTGTTTTACAATTGTTTAATTTAAACTCAGTTTTTTACATGTCTCAAATTACATGTTTACCTGTTTAATTTGTCTTTAGGGAAATGTATTTGCATAAATGCTTGCAACTTATATGTTCATTAATTACATATAAAATTAAATTAATATTTTTCAACAAACAGTTCTTCTATCTTAAAATTTGCATATTTTAGTATAAATAGTAAAAACTGTATAAATACCAGCAAGCAGCAGCTCCATTTCATTTCAGATGTGAGCACAGATTCAGACTGATGAGACACAGACAAAAATAATAATAAATAAAATAAGATTCTTGGCCAAACAAATCACTGAGGATGTATTGGTATTAACATCACATTTTCTACAAGGCTTAGTGTAGTCGTAGCAGAATATAGAGAGAGTGTGTAAGTATCCGTGGTTAGCACAGTAATGAGCAGAAACAGGGATTATAGGAATGAAGCTTTAACAGTCTTGACTAACATTTCATTCACTAATTAAATCCCCTTCTCAACCTCTCCCAATAGGCTCATGAAGCAAAAGATCCTTTTACATTTAAAGTACTTAGTGAAATTCATTGTGTGGCATTTCTGTGGATACACAACTGCAATATTTATTGGACCAAAATTTATATTGTGAGGCCACAATTTCTTACAGTAAATGTAAAAATCCGAAAGTAAATTCCAGTTGTTTTCCCTCCATGTATCAAATGTGGATCTCCCTCTCCCCTGTTGGTTTTTTAACCTTTTTTATTATTATTTATTATGGTCTCTGCTCCATAATAGAAGGGCCAGTCGTCATACCCAGGTAATACAAACCAGCAAGTTGTAAAGCTATCAATAGCAGCTACTTACATTTAATGCTATTAATTCAAATCCGCACTTCACAGTACGTTAACATGCATTCAGATTGAAAGAAACATCAGTCTCAACACTGGGAACTTGTCTGACAGATTCATACTATTCATACGTGGCTATGGTATGCATTGCTGCAGGAGGTTGTGGAAGCAAATACTGAAGCTGGATTTCTCTGAGAGCAAGATGAATTTTTTTGATTATTATTAACTATACATGTTGAGAGAAGAATAATCAAATCTCATGTTTCAGGGAATACACTAATCACCCTAAGGCGACCGAGAAGAAATTTATCTTCTCTCAGTCTCCAAGCTCTCTGTATATTAGTGCACAACTGTCTGGGAACATTATTGGAGGTGGTTGAGGATTCTGCTTTCTCTAAAGGGTCATGACAGAGCAACGATGCTAGAATGAATTGACTGGTGATAGGACTTGCCATACTGCATCACATCCAACTGTATGTTGTCTCCTCCACAATGCTATACACAGGCAGTCTGGACACAAAGACTGTTTTGAGATGTAGGTTAGCTAATGTACAGGACAATAGTTCAGACTAGCCTCAATTTTATGAAAAGTAAAATCAGACTGTATAGTTTCTATTATGTCACCTATTATATTTCTTGCTAGGACATTTCACTAGAGGTTTCTAAGTTTTTCTAAAGATTAGCAATAACAGCAGCATAAATGCAGATCTTGAACTGATGTGTTTGAAGGTGATTCCTTGGTACTGGAGAGGAAAAGGTGGTGGAGGAGGGGGAAATAACAGAACATTGTACAACTAGCAGAGGAAATACTTGCTATTTCTTGGCACTTTCTGCTGGGATGCCATACATTACTAGTTGTGGCTTTTAAAATAATTATGTAATGTGTATAAAACATAGTAGATAAAATAACTGTTCTTTGTTTTGTTAAAAATATTTTTTTGAAAAATTCAGGACCAGCACATTCTGAATATAAAAATAAATATTTGAGGAGAGCAGAATCTCACTCTCTTTTCCCCTTTTATCTATAAGAATTGTTTTGGCAGCTCAAACTGGTCAAATTGTAAAACTGGATGAAATTGAGTATGAAGCAAATCAATGCAAAGTAAAATCAGCTGACTGGATGAAGAGTGGACAAGATTAGTGATTACTGTTAATCTGAGCAAGACCAATTATTTGTACCAGCTGGGTGGTCAATCTCTCTTCTTATGTGACATCTTTTATTGTATGTGAAGCTTTGTTTTATTCTTGTATATGTGTTTTCATGCATTTGGTGACCCCGTGGTTGTTTCATCTGTATTTTTTTGTAACTTATTTATGTTTTTTCACCCTTTAGTGCAATTAGATATTGGTAAAATGTGTATCAAACAAATGCTACCACATTTTTTAGAATTGTCAGTGACATAAAAATATTTGGTAGTCTTCTAAAAATTATATTCAAATAATATTCTAACTTCCAAGTTTCTGGAAGCTTTGATCTTGATGCTTATTTTGTGGAGGCTTAGTGATAACCTGAGCAGTCAAAGAATGAGGAAGGAACAAGTGGCAACCACTAGAAATGGGCTTGCATCCTCAGCTGCACTAATAGAAGCTACAGATTTGAACACAGTGTTGCCACCTGACACTGATGCATGGAACATCGTGCCCAAGGCTGTAGAGATACAAAATCATGACCTGGTTCTAGATGCTGTAAACTGGTAGGTCTGGTGTCACCTGAAGTGTTGTATATTCAGAACGAAGACGCTTCTAGCCACAACTGTGACTAACTAGAGTGCTGGTGGTGATATTGTCAAAGAAGAAACTTTTAGCAATTCACTCTGACATCCAGCATGTTGAAAGTATGAGGCAAAATGTTTCTTATGCCAGATGACAAATGGCTATCTCAAAGGCTAAAATGCACATGAGCTGTATAAATACAGCAGTCAGTGTAGTATGTAACAAGATCATTAGATACTTGGTTAGTGCTGTTTTTGTTGTGCCTACTCAAGAGGATACCTACTGTTCCATTCTATGCATCCAATGAAGTGGGCTGTAGCCCACGAAAGCTTATGCTCTAATAAATTTGTTAGTCTCTAAGGTGCCACAAGTACTCCTGTTCTTCTTTCTACTGTCAAAAGTGTCTCAAGAAGTGATGGACTTCATATGGAGACAGAATATTATGAAAGGAAAAGGACTGCACCCAGCAGACCCTTGGATTCATGAGAAATAATTCTGTTTATACTGGGGTGCTACCCAGGATTATTTTGACCAAAGGACTGGTGGGGACATAGTATACAGCAAATTGGTGTCAGTCAGGAAATGTTCACTAAGTTACATGACAACTTTGTATCGACAATTCTCTTCATCACTGTGAAAAAGAGGAATCTCTTGTCCTAAGAGATTTTGTTAATGTACAGGCCGTCCTTGACTTTACGACGTTCGACTTAGGACGAACGGCACTTCTGACATTTATAAACGGACACCCTGTTTCGACTTTACAACGCTCGATCTGACATGTGAAAATCGAGTTACAACGTTTCTACTTAAGATGCAATTTTCAGGAACCAGTTGTGTTGTAAGTCTGAGGACTGCCTGTATAATAAGCTTTTTGAGGAAAATCAGTTGTTAAAGGCAGAGATGAAAGCGATTTGAATCAAGAATATAAAACCTGCAGTGTCTTTGTCTGAAGCTACCGTATAAAGGCAGATAACTTATTCCTAAAGAGGTGGGGCCCAAATTAAGTGTAGGGGTCAGTCAAATAAATAGAACACGCTGCATGTCTCATATTCTTCCCCTCACCCTGCTGCTCTACCATCCTTCCTAGTTTTATCAGTTTATCAGCTCCTCAGTCACCTTCATGGCTTCTTATGCACAGATCCCTATGCAGAGTACAGTGTGCCATAGTTCATCCACAAGGCCCCTACCCTGTCTACATTTGTTACTTGTAAAACTTCCCATGTGCCATGCTGGATACTTTGAGTTATGCAGTCTATAAATTGCCCTATTGTTCCCCTTCCCCTATCCTCTGTCTATCAGTCTATCCTTAGATTCTGGACTCCTGAGAGCAAGGATTGTCCCATCTTGAATGATTACAAAGAGCTTAGCACGTGGTGCTCCCAAATTATTAACTGTTGTGAGCGATGGTACCTGCCAAATGACTGCAAAAGCACACATCTGAGGCAGCCATGGGGCATAACTGACCTGATCCATTCTCAGTTTAATCAAGCAGACCTGCGGATGCCCCAAATCCAAAGACAAGCTGTTGCTGAAGTCTTGGTCACTCTGCTAGCATCCCTTGCTTGTAAATTTGAATGAACCTGCCAGCTGCAAACCAGATAAATGAGGAAGAGCAGAATGTGCAAAATAAGTTGCATTAACTCCAAGGCGGAGAATGAAATTAGAATAGAGATGCATGTGTTAGAATAAAATACCACTCTATTAAAAAAAAAAAACAACAACAAAACCCTTTTCTCACAAGTCTGATGTGAAATCACACATGAATACAAGAAAACTGTAAAATGATGACACTGATAAATAGTAACATTTCACTTGTTTCTATATCCCTTCAAACTGCCATGGTTCATACAGGAGTCATCATGGCTTCAGGTTGACTACTTATATATTGGTTTCAGAGTAACAGCCATGTTAGTCTGTATTCGCAAAAAGAAAAGGAGTACTTGTGGCACCTTAGAGACTAACCAATTTATTTGAGCATAAGCTTTCGTGAGCTACAGCTCACTTTATTTGAGTATAAGCTTTCGTGAGCTACAGCTCACTTCATCCGATGAAGTGAGCTGTAGCTCATGAAAGCTTATGCTTAAATAAATTGGTTAGTCTCTAAGGTGCCACAAGTCCTCCTTTTCTTTTTACTTATGTATTGGAATGCCTTAGTAGCAACATGCTCTGCAACTCCCAAGAGCTTTCATTTTCACCTTCTTTTTCAGTGTGAGGCCAGCGTTTTGAATGTTCTGTGGTTATTAATTCCCACGTCCTGATAGTTGCTATCTCAGTTCACTATTGAGTCCCTAACTCCCACTCAGAACAAGCTCCCTTACTCATTGGGCAGACTCTGTTGTTGATTGGCCCCTTTCTATCTGACGCTCTTATATACCCTTAGCAAATAATTAATCTCCTTCTCCCATACACAGCCTTCCCAGCCAGCACAATCTTTTCAGTTCACACCATAGTTTAATGGACTGAGCAGTAGGATGAACTCTCACAGTTTATAGCCTATACTTATTGTTCTCTGAAAAGTGTTTCCATTAAAACACTCGTTACTGTACATGTCCGGCCTCCTTTTCGGATCAACTCCCTTAGTTTTTACTTTCACTCTCTCACTGAAATGTTTGTTGGCCTCTCAGATCTTGAGGACTCCTCTGTGTGACATACTGCACAAGGATTCCCAGTTGTCTGCACTCTGTACATGTTGTACAACAAGCAGCTAAAGAGCGTATTTTACAGTGTGCAGGAATGTGATGTCAGGAAGTCAGAACTGACTTACTTAAAAAAAATAAACCAGGAAACAATTTTTCTTGAAGTGCAACAAAATGAAACTTGCTGGTTATGGGGTCGAAAATCCCACAGTCCTTGCTCAGGCAGAAACTCCCATTGACCTCAGTGACAGTAGAGGCTGTGTAAGGACTATAGGATCCAGTGCAGTTTTAAAGATGGTTACAGGCAGGACTAATTCATTTTAGTCTGAAGCAATTTTAAACATTTTTTTGAAGTAGGTATCTAAGCAATAACGTCTCCTAATCCAGAATTTTCTGTCAGTTAATGACTAGCTGGAGGAGGGGACAGCTTTGGGCAGAGCAGAAGGATCTTAACTCAGCCAGCCAGTAACTATCAGGAAATTTTGACCCAGAGGTGGTCATGGCTATTTTTTTTTTTAATCTCCTAGTGATGAACAGATAAAAATTAAACTTCAGTTTTCTGTTAACAGTACTGTCCTCTTCCCATCAGTGAAAGAAACAAACCTTCTTTCTCTACCTTTCATTACAGATATAAATGTCCATTTAAGTATATATTTAAACAACTGTTTTAGTGGAATATTAATATGTCCTGAAAGGCCTTCCTGTAGCAGGCCTCGGCATGACAGGCACACCTGCTTCAATTTCCCTTTTTGGAGTTCCTCATAAGTTCTCTTGACACAATAGTAACCTCCTTGTGGCTGGTTTATTTTAAGACATTGTGGAAATGGTCCAAAACAGTGGTTCTCAACCAGGGCTACGCTGATGTCAACACATCTTATTTGCCTAGTTTTACAACAGGCTCTAGAACCCTGCAGCAGGACTGGGATCCCATGGGTCACTCAGGACCCACTGCCAATAACAGCAGGAGAGGGATTGCTAATTCAACAAATAATGCAGGAGAGGGTGGGAGTGGGTATTGCGGGACGGGATGGGAGCAGGATTAAAAAAAAATAGTCTTCCCATGCTGCAAACAACACGAGCATCCCGGCCAGCAGCCGCTGCTCTCCAGCTGCCCAGCTCTGAAGGCAGTGCTGCTGCCAGCAGCAGCGCAGAAGTAAGGATGGGAAGGTATGGTATTGCGTCCCTTACTTCTGCGCTGCTGTTGGCAGCACTGTCTTCAGAGCTGGGTGGCCGGAGAGTTTTTAAGTGAGGTGAAACTTTGGGTATACAAGACATATCAGACTCCTGAAAGGGATACAGTAGTCTGGAAAGGTTGAGAACCACTGATCCACAATAATAGGTCCCAAATACATACAATTCATTTCTCAGCCCAGTAGAAATAGTCATTAAGATCCTCTCGTCCCATGACACCCCACGTAGTACACATCGGCGCTGTTGACCATGCCAGACTCTTTAGCACTCCATCTCTCTTCTTGTACCAGGACAGCCACCTCAGCCCTTCCTGTCATTCCAATATATTTTGTGCCCTGTTATTACCATGTCCCATTGATTATCTTTCTGCCGTGTTTCTGTGATGCCCATTGTATCAATATCCTCATTTAGTAACAGGCACTCAAATTCACTCATCTTGGTATTTAGACTTCGAGCATTTGTATACAAGTACTTAGAAAATCTGTCAATATTTACTTCTCTGCCTTCATGTGATGTAATTGAATGGGATTGTTTTTCTTCAGTTCATACCTGTACTTTATGAACTTCTATCTTCTCCTCTTTACTAGGATATAGATTAACAAAGGAGCTTTTCTTCCAGTGGTTCAAAAATATTTGACTTAAGAATTACCAAACCCCTCTTCCCCCCTCAAAAACACAAAACATTTTGAACATTAATATTTGTGAAAATGAATGGGGGGGGAGCAAAAAGCTCTTCAGCTTACTTAATACATCATTTAAAAAAAAAAAAAGAAAAAAAGCAAGCCCACAAAGGCACAAACGCAATTTTGTCTCCTTGTGGCTAAAGTCCAAACATCTTTTAGTAAGCCAACTTTCTCTCCCTCCCCAGTGGTTGTAATGAAATTAATAAAATACCTTTTGAGTAGACATTTTGGAGATAATTACACATGTTCTAGATGGAGTTTTAATGGAAAAGTGAGTAAAAATTTCTTCTCTATGTAGTATCTTTGATTTCATGGATACATTCCATGATCAATGAAAGAACAATAAGGGTTGAGAAGCACATGATTCACTCAAGATGTTATGACAGATGCATTCTTATTCTCTGGCCGGATTAGGGTTGCCAACTCTGACTGAAGGTATTCCTGGAGATTCTTCTCCCCCCCGCCCCCCCTGACATAATGCCATTTTCTTAAAATATCCTATTAAAATCTCATGGATTGCTTTCAGTTGTCACTGGGAGATCGATGCTGATTCCGGGAGACTCCAGGCCAGTTCTGGAGGGTTGGCAACCCTAGTCCGGATTTCACTGTAGTCTCCTTAGTTAGGATTTTAAAAGACCGAGTCAGTAGAGTGCTTGTCAGTGACAAGACTTTTTAGTTGATACCAAGTCAGGTGGTGATGGTTTTGCTCACCATCTCTCTCAGCCAGATATTTTGGCTTCTGGAAACAAAATGTTGAGCACCACAGGACATTTTATACATTTTTTTTTTTTTCCTGCTGGATAACGTGGCCTGTTCTCTCTCCTATGCAAAGTTGATGTGGGCTAATCAGAAAGTAATCCATGCATCTGGTGAAGGTTTGATATGTCTAATCAGGATACAGGTTCTCTCTCTTCTCATCATCAAGTGAGAAAATGAAGCCTCCTTTATGTCTTCATGCAACTTTGTTTGGAAAATTCCAGTATCTTTGTGCAAAACATCTTGTCTCAGACCAGTTTGTGAGAGAAGATGGGTTAAATACTGTTTTTTACCAAATCTCTACAACAGGAAAGGCTGGGTCATATGTTGAACACCGGCTGGCAAGTACCATAGTTGTTTTAATTCACAGACCAAATAGAGGAACTTAAAAATATTTACCTTTTCACTTCTGAATATTTATTAATACTGTTCTGTACGTCAGCTGAATATCAAAGTTGTCTTCGACAGGAAAGTCATTCTCCATATAAAATGTCTTATGTCTTCCCAATATTTATTTAATTAATACTTAAAGTCTTACACATTACTCTTGTTGGCTATAATTTATTCTGTAACTTAATTCCTTAACCACCCTCCTACCCTTTCTTAATGTAACTATTATTTAAGAATTTAAAGTCCAATGTACAATTTTCAGAAACTTCTAAGTCCCACTGCTTTTCAAGGACCTATAGGCATCTAAGTCCTTCTGAAAATGGGATTTAGTCTCCCAAGTTACTTAAGTGATTTTAAAAATGTTACCCTCCAGTCTCTCATGTCAGGTATGCTTTTACTTTGACTGTAATACTATTGAAAATACCAATCTTATACTTCCATTCTGAATTCTGTATTTGGAGCTCAGTGTAATGGTTTTAAACTGTTTTTCCCTGCCCTTATGTTTTTCAAGGTAAAATCCTACTACTTTGCATATTATGTTGAGGGAAGAGGAAGAATCTGGGGCAAGATGACTTTGGGGATGGGGACAGTCTGTAACCACGTGTACAGCCTCCTTGGCTTTCTCAGTACAATTGAGGGACAGCTCCTTGATCAGTGAGAGGAGAAAGAGCAAGGGATTAAAGTCAGAGAGAGTGGGTCCAGGGAGGGAGAAAGAAGATTGGGAGCAGGTGAAGGAGCCAGGAATCACAGGCCCAAGGAGCATTAAAGGTGCTGGGAAGCTGAGAGGGAGGAAATTATGACTAGCCTGGCCGAGGAAGCTGGTTCACAAGGCCTGAGACAGTTCCCTTGTACAGTTTGGCAGAAATTCAAAGCTTCTTCCTCCCCCTATTAGTTGGTGTTGCTGCCCCCGGGCTTCCCTTCCAGGGTCCAGTCCACTTCAGGGACCTCTCTACCTCCTGTCACAGGCATGGAGGTGGGTGCAACCAGTGGAAGGCAAATAACAATAACCCAACATTTATTTATTTGTAATCGCATGAATTTTTGGGCCTGATTCATGTTGATTATTTTAACATTTTGGGGTTGGCAGTGCTGGCAGGGTGGCAATCACTACCCTTTTGGAACCCTGATTCAAATGCTCTGTATTGCAGAATGGGAGCATTCCAATGTAGAAAGATATCTGAATGACTGACATGAAGTTGTACTGAGCTGGGCAGGGTGATTTCTCTCTTATTCATAGATTCATAGATATTTAGGTCAGAAGGGACCATTATGATCATCTAGTCTGACCTCCTGCACAACGCAGGCCACCACTCCTACAAAAAAACCTCACACCTATATCTGTGCTATTGAAGTCCTCAAATCGTAGTTTAAAGACTTCAAGGAGCAGAGAATCCTCCAGCAAGTGACCCATGCTACAGAGGAAGGCGAAAAACCTCCAGGGCCTCTTCCAATCTGCCCTGGAGGAAAATTCTTTCCCGACCCCAAATATGGCGATCAGCTAAACCCTGAGCATATGGGCAAGATTCATCAGCCAGATACTACAGAAAATTCTTTCCTGGGTAACTCGGATCTCACCCCATCTAATAGCCCATCACAGGCCATTGGGCCTATTTACCATGAATATTTAATTACCAAAACCATGTTATCCCATCATACCATCTCCTCCATAAATTTATCGAGTTTAATCTTAAAGTCAGATAGATCTTTTGCCCGCACTGCTTCCCTCGGAAGGCTATTCCAAAACTTCACTCCTCTGATGGTTAAAAACCTTCGTCTAATTTCTAGTCTAAATTTCCTAGTGGCCAGTTTATATCCATTTGTTCTTGTGTCCACATTGGTACTGAGCTTAAATAATTCCTCTCCCTTTCCGGTATTTATCCCTCTGATATATTTATAGAGAGCAATCATATCTCCCCTCAACCTTCTTTTAGTTAGGCTAAACAAGCCAAGCTCCCTGAGTCTCCTTTCATGAGACAAGTTTTCCATTCCTCGGATCATCCTAGTAGCCCTTCTCTTAGTCCCTAAAGTAGATGTTGCTATAGCTTTTTTTAGCAAGTGATAGTTATGCCTACCAGAGTTCCTCACTCTACCACCTGTGGAAACATTTGGAAAATTGCAATTTATCTTAGAAGAATTGCTGGCTGTCGTCCTGTACAGCTGAAACTACTTTCACTTGCTTTGGAAGAATTATGCTTTCCATTTCTCTCTTTCACTCCCTCTGCCACACTCATCTGGGCTATATCTACACTAGAGACCTTACAGCGGCACAGACCTGTGTCGCTGCAAGGTCTCCTGTCGGCATAATAAAACCTTCCCCAACAGCTGCGGATGCAGGCTCTGGAGTGGAGCTGGGGATGAGGGGTTTGGGGTGCAGGCTGCCCCGGGATTACAGCGAGGAGAGAGGACTCCCCTCAGCTCTCTCTCCCCTCAGTAGCACCTGGGCTGGGGGGCGCCTCTCCCCGCTGCGGAAGCTCCAGGGTTGGGGCCACAGGATAAGTGCCTCTCCCCCAGCTGTGGCAGGGCCAGGCCTGGGCTGGGTTGGGGCACCTCTTCCCTGTTCCCGAGGAGCCCGAAGCGGCGAACCGTCCCTCACTGGTGGCCTGGAGGAGTGGCAGTGGCTGTGGGCTCCTTTCTGTCTGCTGTCCCCCCCGCCTCCATCACTGGCAGGCCTCCAGTGGCTGCTGCCTCTCAGTGACAGAGGGCAGGGGCAGAGAGAGGAACCATCAGCCGGCCAGAGGAGCGAGTGGAGAAGCCTTGGGCCAGCGGGCCTAGAGGAGTGCAAGGGAGGGGCTGGAGAGGAGAGGAGCCAGCACTGTGGCCGCTGGACCACAGCGCAAGTGAAGTGGAGGGTCAGGCCAGAGGGACCCCTACTGAACATGGGTCCAGAGTCATGGCGCCATTATAAATCTGGTACTGTCTGGTTCGGGCTGGGTTGGGGCCACGAGTGGGGTTCCTCTCTCTGCCACGGCAGATCCGGGGGTTGAGGGGAGGCATCTCTCCCCGCCGCAACCCTGAGTGCCTGCACGGCGCTTAATAGGCTGCTGCACAGCCGCACAGCTTAGAGGGAACTTAGGTTCTCGTCTTACCTGTTCAAGGAAATGCAAGAAGTACATGGTGTTACACTAGCTTCTTTAGTCTTCTTTATCTTACCTGCTTGACCAGGAAATTCCTGGTGCTCCTTCTGTGACTATCAGTCTGGCCTGGCCTGGCCCAGCCCAGTGCTGCTCCTACAGCTCTCATATCAAAGTGGTTTATTGCAGCTGATCCTGGCCCCCCAGCACTTCAGGTGCTAAGAGGTACCAATCCTGAGAGTGGTCCATGAGAGACCAGACTGCATGTATACCTCTCCCCTTGCCAGGCAGGGCTCAAGGGTGGGTACAATGTGCGACAGAGACCCAACATGAAGAAAACACAAAAATTATTCATGCAGGAAACTTAACGCTGGGGGATTCCTTCTTTAAGTGTAAATAATTTGTATAACCTCCATTTCTTGGTTCTTTATTTTCAACAGTGAAAATGAAGGGACACCAGCCCTGTTTAGAACAGGGGTAACTTGGGATCAAAATGCGTGATGTCCCACAAAATAAGCGACATTTGAATTACGACCTTACATCTCTGACTGACACTGGCAGCGAAACCTGGCAGTGTCCGTAAAGTGGGGTGGGTATAGGGATTTTTTGGAGGGAACTAGGTCTTGGACTGGGTGTGCTTGTGAGTCTGGAAATGGCCCCTTGTCCCTGAGTCAGATGTCCCCCACCGTCTAGGATGGTGGTTTTCAAACTTTCTGTCCTGATAACCCTTTTCACACAGCAAGCCTCTGAGTGTTCCTCTCTTCTCCTCCCCCCTCCCTCCCCGCCCCTTATAAATTAAAAATGGGAGAGGGGGATTTAATTTGATGGGGGCTCGGGGCTGATAGCTCGCAACCCCCATGTAACCACATTGCAACCCCCAGTTTGAGAACCCCTGATCTAGGAAACCTTCCTTCCTTACCTACCCCAGCATGTCTAAGCAGCTTGCCTTACTTCTTGTCACTTCCAACTCTCACCTGGTCTCAACTCTGACCTGGAAATAAGTGGCAGTCATTTTTTTAATTGATAATTTCCGGAATTTTTAGGTTTTGGAACTCTTTTCTGATCAAGTCAGTTAAGATTTTTATGTAAGGCTCTTTATCCTGACATCGGTATTTTTGTTTCAAGAGCTCAAGCTATTGTAGATATTTGTAAGTATACATTTTAAAACAGAGGTTTTTAAACAATTTCTGACTTCTCCAAAGGGGGCAAATTAGCAAAATAAGCAACATGGCAGGTGAGCTTATAAAATGTTCCCTGTACTTCTGATATACTTATATAAGAATATTAATAGCCCTTATCCCAAAGACACTTGGAAAGGTATTTGCTATTGGAAAATGTCTGAATGTAAGAGGTACCCTGAGGAACATTTTTTTATTGGGGGTCTGATAAAAGAGTGAGGAGGAATGCTACAGCAAGGCGAAAGGCAAAATTCATGCAGTGAACGGTCTTCAAGTTTAAGAACAGTCATTAACCCGGTCACCGCAGTACTCTTGTCTGATAGAAAAACATGCAGCCCTATTAAATCCCAGGGAAAAGCAAACAGTGGGCATCATTCTGAATGGTGCTGAGTTCTGGTGGGAGTTGCTGATCCTCAGAAACTCTCAGGATCAGACTCCATGTTTATAAATGCAGACTAAAAGAAAAAGAAAGGGAGCCTGAAAACGTTATAACATCAGTGAGGTAATTTGTAAACAAGGGTGTCATTTTAAACTAAGCAAAAAAGTAGGAGCAGAAAAATGTAATTCCAGGAATTCTAAAATGATTTTTGCAGCACAGGATTGCGGAGTTTATTTGTGATTCTGATCCCGGTGTTTTACATCTTTGAACATGACAGCCAATTGATGGTAGGATATTTTAAACTTACATCTCATTTAAACATTGTGCATTTTCTGAAGTGGTATTGTGATAATGCAGCATTTCCACAATGCTCCCAAACTCTCTATTGACATGCAAAGAGGTGCATGCCCTGACCCTGTCTGGTGCTGTCTCCAGGACTGCCCTGGAGATTCATGGATTCTCAGGATTGAGGCACATTTGGGAACTTCACTGTGTGATGCCTTGTGAGACATCATTAACCATGATCACTCTGGCTGGTGCAATGGTTCTCAGTACATGTGTGTTGGATAATGATCATGAGCATTTCCAATGGTGCTCTGTGTGTATCTTCAAATTTAAATGTATTGCGTATGAAGAAAAAAATATTGTCCAATGTTTTTTCTGGATGCCTGCTGTGATTTCAGAGCTGGGATAGAATTGTTTAGGAATGTCCGAACTTGGCATGCAAGCCCAGTGTGTGTTTTGGTCTTTAAAACTTTGAAATGCCGTGTCCTGTATCCTTGGTTTCTGAACTAAGTCCCCTCACAGCAACCCAATACATAGATGGATGAGCATATATCTGCAGTGTCGCTTTTGCAATGGGAAGCCATATCCTTTTGTCAAGTGCACTGCTAGCGTGAGATAATTTTTTATTGAACAATGGTTTCTAGTGCTGCCAATCTGATAACTTTCTAACCGCCATCCTGATTTACAGAGATCACCATCTATTTAGTGTTTCATGTGCTGTCAATCTTTTGCAAGTTTAAAAACCAAATAATATTTATATATAGAAACAAAGCAGGAGAATAATTTGTTCCTGTTGGATAGATGTCAGTTATGCTACAAAATGTCATGTTTTTCCTGCAATAATTTTCTTTCGTGAACTAGCTGGGGAAGCGCTGTGCAGTTTATCTTGTGCCGAGAGAGTGGCATGTTTACGCTCTTGAGCTCATAGTATCGCCTGGCAGTGCCACATCGGATGAGTTCCTGTCGCCTTTCCCTCTGTATAGTCCCCGAGTCTGCAAATATACATGCACAACTTCATACACTTGAGTAGTCTCTTTGACTGCCCTTTTACTGCATTTTTCTGTTCCCACTTTTGGATTTCAGTAGGGCTATTCACCTGAGTAAAGTTAAGCCCTGCAGAAACAATACATCCATGAACTAGTGAACTAGGGTTCTTTTCTAGCTGCTACACCATCAACACAATTAAGAATCTAAAGCCCCAGTCCTGCAACTGCCTTTGTATGTAGGTGGTCTCCATGTACGAACATGGAGACACTTGCAGGATCAGGGCCGTCATTACTATCGGTGGTGGTGATGCACAAGCCATTAGAGTGTACATTGCCAATATGTAGCCAAAGTTTTATGAGGTGAGTGGAGAAAGGAGCAGGAACTGTATTATAGATCCAGTAACATGGGACTCAAACCATATTTATTGGTAATAATGAAATATTTTAAAATTAATTCCTAACACAGAGGAAATTAAGTTTAAGAACACTAATATTGAAATGGAAATAAGGTACAGACCCAATGTAAATAAACTAAGGCAAGAAAATGACAAGTGAATTCTTCCAGGCTTTCTTAAGTATTATGATATTTCTGCATACCTGTTGGATAAGGATTGCATTGGATAAGGATATGGCCCATGCTGCATAACATCAGACACTGATCTGAGAGTCTTTTGTAATATCAAGGCATGATGTGACAAGTTCAGGACAGAGGGCAGCTTTAACTCACATTCCCCTTATTTTCTTTGTCAGGTTCCATAATGGATAAAATAGTATTTAAATTTTGGTGCTGTGTAATTTTCTTCTATGTTTAAATACAATATAGAAAATGGATGGTACATCTTTGCAATCTAAATCTAATTGATCTCACAACAGTGTGTGAGGTTTTTTTTGTAATTTTGTTTAGTATACTTAAGGAGGTCTGCAGGAGAGATGGATTTACTATCCTGGAGGCTAAGTAGTTTAACTTAATCCTGAATAGACAAACAGATGCTCTCACCAAGGACCTAGCATCTGGGGCTGTCAACATTTATTACTGTGAGGCTCAGATGAGACAAAATTATCATTAGCCCTCACGAAAAGACCACAATATGTTTAGAAAGAAATATGCTCCACAGTACGAACCAAATAAAGAAATAAATTTTGTTTGTGCTTGGGGGGGGAGGGTGTGTGCATTTACAACTGGGTGTTTGTGCATGTCTGTATATAAACTCATAGTTTGACTACAGCTTTATGGTGGCATTTTTTTCTGAAACCATTTACATAAATGAGTTAAAGGTACTGGAAAAACATCTTGTAATGAATTGGGGTATGTTGCGTGTAGGGCAGCCAGACACCTGTGTGCCTGCATTCTACTGTAAACAACCAGACCCATGCACAGTAGGCGTAGTTTGTCAGTTTCCGTTATGAGTAGGCAGTGCTTCTTGATCATGTTTTGGAGGGGAAAAGAATAACTGGTTCCAGGATTACTTAAGCTTCTAGGCCAACAGTTTCAAACTTGTGTTCCTCAAATTAGATGCCTAAGTCCAGACTTAGACACCTACAGGGAAATGGCCGGGCCTGCAGTTGAAGTCATCTGGTTCACTTGAGCTTTGTTTTTTTTCACTCTCATTCTCAGCAATGGCTGAAAGATCCAGAGAACTTTGAATGCAGACTGGGAGCCAACATGCCATACATCAGCCCCCCAAATAAAAAGTTTCATGGCAAAATTATATAAGCATTTAAAAATGACCCTTTTTCGTGAAAATGCTTGTGTAACCTTAACTATTGGTGTGTGTCTGCCTAAAATAACAGAAATACATGGGACCCAGCTGCTGAATTGCATATCCCTGGACCCCACAAGCCTCGGGTCAGGGGGGTTAGACTAGATGATCCTTGAAGTCCCATCTAACCTGATGATTCTATTATTCACACTATTATTCCTCTTAAAGATAGAACTTTTTTAAATGTCTTCCTCTCCCTGCAGCTACCTGTATTCTCCCTGTTTAATTCATAGATTTAAGGCCAGAAGGGACCATTGTGATCATCTAGTCTGACTCCCTGTGTAATACAGGCCATAGAACTTCCCCAGAATGATTCCTAGAGCATCCCGGCCCCCCCCCCCTTTTTTTTTTTAATATAGTAGGACTTGGACGTTTCCAGATTATCCCAGGCCACATCAAACCAAAAGTAAAGCTCAATGGTCAGCAGAAGGAAAAGAAATCCCCACCCATTTATATGCATATATTTTATACTCTCACTAATGATGACGTGCATTTTCTGTCCCATGCATAGCTACCATCTGATTCAGGCAGTAATAATGGGCATAGTGTGTGTTCATTTGCACCAGCTGAAGGTATGTCTCCATGTTTATAGCAGTCCTTTCCTAAATAAAGAATCTCAAGGTAGCTTACCTCTCCTACCTTTCCAAAATTCTCAGTATGTGAGTATTAGGATTTTAAATCTGATTCTCCAATATTTAAGTCTCGATATGGAAGGCTAAATTGTGCACAAGGGCAGAAAGACAACTCTGTTTACAAGAGTATCCATTCAAACCATCAAACTTCTATCATTAAGTTCAACTGGTTTGACAGATTGGAAAATACATTTTATTACAAGTTCTCCACAAAAGTTGGACATCATCTTCTGAGAGAGAGATTGTGGTATGAGGCTGAGATCACAAGGTTAGTGGGTTTCTGAAATGTATCTCTACACCACCGTGGCTCTTGATTCCCACTACGTTTTAGGTGAAAAAAACTTGTTCTGATGTTTTGCTTCTTCAGACTCCTACAGGGTTTACCTTAGACACTAAATTCTGCCTGGAGAACTAAAACACTGAAAACGGTAAAACACATTCAGAAGAAAGAACTATGTAGGAGCTCTGTTTAGGCATCTTCTAAGAGTCAGCTGGTTCACTACCTTTCTCACATTCAAAAGTACTTTACACCATAGATAGCCTTATTAAAATCAGTGGGCTAGAGATTGTCCCAGGAACACAACCCAAGAGGATAAGTCTACACACCAAGAAAGAAAAACAAAACAACCCACAACCTGTGGTTCGGAGTCTGAGTCCAGATCAGCTGACTTGGGCTCATGGGGCATATGCTACGGGGCTAAAAATAGCAGTATAGACATTCCTACTCCCTGGAGTCTGGACTCTGAAACCCTCCCCACTTCCCCAAGTTTCAGAGCCAGGGCTCCAGCCTGATCCCGAATGTCTACACTACTATTTTTTAGCTTGTAGTGCGAGCCCCGGTCTCTGAGACTTGCTGCTGTGGAGTGGGGTGTGGGGTTTTTTTTGTTTTGTTTTTTGTTCTGTTTTGTTTTTTTCCATATAGACTTATTCATAATGAGCACAGTGTGTTGCTGAATAACCCCAGAAACATCCTGGGGAAGGAATTGTGGCTCAGAGGTTAATAATTTCCTGCTGGCAAATTGCTACTCATCAGTGTCTCTGATGCCAGCTCAATCCCAGGTTCCCCCTGTTACCTCCCCATCTGAATCAAGAGGTGAATAGTTCTCTGTATTCCATGTTTGTGAACCCATATTCTGGGTGGCTTAGAGGGTGGGACTCATTCGCCAGTGTACACACTATTACGTAAATATTCAGCTAGTCAAAAATCTAGCTGAAAGGTACTGCATGTAGCGTAAGATGCTATTAAGTTTCAGTAATCATATCATCATCTGGCCCAATGTTTTATAAAATGTATAATTGTTTACTGTAGATCTAAGACACAATGATATGTGTGTTTCACTTAAACAGCTTATTTGTATGATTTTTGTATTCTGTAATTCACTGTGTAGTGAACTGGAAAGATGTCTTATTCTTTCAAGGCCAATTTCTATTACCATCATACTTAGCTTTATGAGCAGAGTAATTATTACAGAATAAAATCTTTAAATGCGAAGCTGTTCTGAAATAGTTTATTGTGCATTAAATATTCTCGTCAATTTCCCTGTAGACAGAGCTTCATGTCTAGCATTCCCCAGGAACTTAAGGTAAATTCTGCTCTTGTAAAGAAACAGTTTGTAAAACTACCACCATGATGGACACATGCAGTTAATCCAAAAGAGCTTCAGGCATTTGTCCACAGGAATAATTTAAATTATAAATAGCTTCTCCAGAAGAATCTTTTTAGACCTTTTAATTTCTGCAAATAGTAAACAGAGGTTTTGGGGCTGTCTTTCTCATAAACTTTGCAATGATTTACCATGCAGACAAGCAGTTTAGCAATAGGATCTTATAAATTGAAAAATAATCTTACAATAACCCATAGTGTATAATATTACTACAGAAAACTAAAGTGCTATTTAAGCAACTAGATTGGTTAGGGCAGGGGTTCTCAAATTGGGGGTCATGAGGTTATTACATGGGGTGGTTGCGAGCTGTCAGCCTCTACACCAAACACTGCTTCACCTCCAGAATTTATAATAGTGTTAAATATTTTGAAGTGTTTTTAATTTATAAGGGGGAGGTCGCACTCAGAAGCTTGCTGTGTGAAAGGGGTCACCAGTACAAAAGTTTGCGAACCACTGGGTTAGGGTTTTATATGTAGTGGCCATTACAAAGCATCTTTGTAAGTCTGTAACATTATAATTTGGAGTGGTTTATGTTTGTAGCATCTTGTAGGACCAGATTTTTAAAGTAGTATCTTAAATGACACCTGCAAAATCTGCATGTGCAATATGGGTGAAATTGCCGAGGGCCAGCAGGAGGCCTGTGCACCACTTCAGCACCCAAAATGAGACTTAAGAGGTGCATTGGCCTTGTGCCCAGGTGTGAATTTCACCATAAGTACATAAATTTTGAAGTCAGCCAGTTTGGAAGGTATAGCGACAAACTAAAAAGAGGTCTGTACAATAATATCTGTAATGCAAAACAGCAAGTCCAACAGTGTTCCATGTTAACTAATATTAGAGCTAAACAAATAATGCTTCCAGCCCTTGACTAAAGAGAAACTAACATATTATTGATTGGAATCCTTGGTGAGATGGAAAAAGTCTATTAGGTCATCTAGACTATCTCCCTGCCAATGCAGGATTGTAAAATCATATAAATTGAAAATGAATTCTTAATCAGTGAATGCTGCAATGCATCCAACATCAGTGAGATGAGGGCTGGGTTTTGCAGAACTGCATGAAGTTCTGAAGGTTAAATTTGTGCTAATTGCTGTTCATTGCTCTGATCATCCAATGAACTAGCATTGTATTTTATATTTCTAGAAATTAGCGGTTATTGTGAATCTGTTTGGTGACTGGCTGTTAATCATTAAATACTGTATCACAGAAGGATTTGTGAATCTTTAAATGATCAAACTGGTTTTATCTTTAGCACTGTAGGTTTGTCTATGCCTATTTTACGTGGAAAAAGTCAATTTCACTGGCCTAAGGGCTGCAGGGCAACCTGTTACTGCCTGCTGTCTCATGCCGCAAGTTTCTATCTTAATGTTTTTAAGTATGAAAATCTCTAGATAGGTCTTTAAACTGATACAGTATGGAATGGTGTTTATACATGTGCAGTGGGAGGAGGAGTAGCAGTGCCCTTTGTTGCTCAACTTGAAATAGTCTGTTTACTGAGTCAACACAGCGTTAATATAGTTAAAGCAGCTGGTTTCAGAAAAGCTGCTACAGGCTTTATACCTTAGCATTTTAAGATGAATCTCTTTGCAACTAATCAAATGAGTAACATTCTGCATTACAGAATTTTGTGTGTTTGAAAAGACGCATGAAACTTCAGCTGTTGAATTCAGTACTGGCCATCATGTGAATTGCTTATTTTCATTATAATATGACTTTGGAAAGTGATTGTCCTAAGCCATGTTCTGATTTATGGTTTGAGCCTTTGTGCTATTGTGATATATTCAAGTTTAAATCCCACTGAGAAATGTTCATAGAACATCACTGGGTTGACAGGTCCTCATCTAGTAGGATTGTTCTGGTGTCCTGTCCTTGGCAGTTCTTCTGAAATATATTTCTCCTATTTCACCTTGGCTTGCCCTTTCCAGGAGCTCAGAGTCAAGCTCTAGGTGGGCTCAGCATAGATGCAACTGCAAAGCATACTGTGATGCAGCAAGCTGAAGTAGAAGTGGTGATTTGAGGTGGCCAGGGGACTTGCAAAAGGAAGCTGTAAGATGTTTGGGGAATTAGGACACATCTGCCTCCATCACAGGTTTTCCCCTTGCCCCTCCAAAACCGTTCATTTTCCAGCTGGGACTGGTCACTTGAGCCCCAATCTCCCAAACCCTCCAGAGTTTGCCAGCACATCCTCAAGTCCTTCCACACCTCAAGTTGACAGAACTCTCCTGCATACTCCTTCCAGCAACAACCTTTAAAAATGCAATTTTGCCCTTTGGAAATCTTGGTCAAATTAGAATTTGGTCAGTTTAGATATCACTAGCTCTTGTTGTTTTGTGGATCTGTATGCTCGCTGTCTGAGAGAGAGGGGAAGGCTTCAAGATAGACACTTAGCAGTAAAACAGCATTGGCAGATGAAGGCTGTAGGCGGTGTTTCTCCCGCCTTCACTCCTCCTTGTGCCCAGCTGCCTCTAACAACACTTCCTTGGCAGCCTTTTTAACATCAAGCTCTCTTTCAGATTTAGCTTTTGTAAAAGTAACTAAAGGTTACAGAGTTGGCAGAATGCTAGACTAATGTTGGCTACAGTGCCTGGGAGCAGATGGAAGCTTTCCTGATCTCTGCTTCTGGCCATTGGTCTCCAGGCACTTCCATGGTTGTTGGACTACTTCCATTTGCAACTTTTAGTTAGAAAACGGTAACTTGGTCACTGATTGCTGTTGTCTCGTGCCTCACCATCCATATGAGGCATGTAGCAATGAATCATTAAAGCATTCCCTGTTGTGAATGCTATAGTGAACTAAGGTTTTGTGAGTACCTAGTCTACATCTGCAGAAATATGAACAAAATCAAAGTTTGCAAACCAAGTAAGACACTAAGATCTATTAAATTAATAGTTTTGATTTGTGCCGCACAGTTTAACCTGTTACTTCATGATTGATTCTAGACAACTTTCCAAAATAGTCAACACAGGATTACGTATGTTTGTTTTTTAATTTTCATTTATATAGTGCCAAGGCTGTATGTTGCATTTTACAGATCTCTAACCTGAGAGCTGATAAACAGAAATATTTTCATATAGATTTGGGCAAAGCGTGCTTCATCTTGGGTACTTACACAACAGTTCAAAGGTCTGAGTTAAAGACAAAAAGATTCCTGAAATATAAAGTGATACCTCTGCTTTTATACAATTTATCTGAATTTGTGCACAATGAGGATTTCCGGAGCGAGTACAGTCAAACTTAATCTTCCCTCAAATTAATTTCTACAGATTCAGGGGGTATAAGAAATTAAACCAAACACAATTAAAAATATCCCTTGTTTTTCATTGTTTTCCTCAATTAACACCAGCAAAATACCTGATGTTCTTAGTATGGCTAAGTTTTGAATCATGCAGTGTGCCTTGATTTCATGGACCTTACATGAATGACATAATCCCTTCTACTCCATGTACTTGTGGTAGCTCAGATACCACTGCGTGTGGTAACTGTTGGTACATGGTGGCTTTTTAAAGGTGAGCCATGTATGACAAACTTTAATCATTGTATTCTGTGGTTCTATTGAAAATCATGAATAAAAATTACATCTTGTTCTTGATTCTGTTTGTTATATACTAATAGCTGTGTGCTGTTTCTAGATGTTTGTCGTTATCAGACTTGTACGTTTGACACTTTCTTACAGTTAAGAGTGGAAAGTGTGGAATGGCTTCCTAGGTAGAATTTAATTAGAATTCTGTTTCCTATTCAAGAAGATGTTATACCCCTAATCATTTAGAATCTAGCTGCAAGAGAGACTTCTAAGAAAACAAAGTACTATTGGCCTATGTCTATATCTAGAAGTGCTTTGAAAGATGCCACTCTTCTTCTGAATACTAGAAAGAATTGGATAATATTGTCCAAACTGTATACAATGAAAGCAGGCAGAGTTTATGAACATGTATGTTCAAGTAACTGTACATGAGATGGAAGAAGTTATGTAAAATGTTTCCAGCAATTGGGGAAACAGCAGCCAAGTTATGCCAGCAAACGGCAGCCATAGGGTCAGGCATTTCACATACTGGAAAGGCACTGGCTATGACCAGGGCTTATTCAACTAGTTGCATGAGTGAACTAAGCCAGCAGGATGTGTCTTTATGATAGTTCACATTTACAGCTGAGAGAACTTGAAGAGCTCATTGAAGACAAATTCTGGAGCATGACTATAACCAACCAATCAAAAAAGTAGCTACAGCAGTGTGAGGCCCAGCCCCTCATTTCTGATAAAGCTTTCCCACCATGACCAGAACAATATTCACAATGTCAGCCACTCTTATACTGCACACTAACAAGCTGCTTACATTAAAAACAACAAGCCCTACTTCAAGCAGAGTTTTGTCTCTGGAAAAGAGAAAAGAGCCAGAGACTCCTTGAAGTCCACAAGGGACTTGACAGTTGTCAGTCTGCTTCACATGGAAGGTGCTTGCTAAGACATCAAAGGAGGGGGTGGCAGTTCAACCCGCGCCCCTCTCTCCTGCAAGCCTATAGGCAAGAGGTAAAGAGAGATCAGTTCCAAACATGGAGCATAATCAGGATACACAGAGTACGTGATTCACAATGACAAGTAAGTAATGTTTTAATTTTTGTTCCAGTTTATCACCCATAATCCTCCCTGAATCTATTCTAACTACAAGGGCTAACTTTCTGAACTTACTGATTCACTCAACCCTTTGCCCTCAGGTATCAAACACTGTCCCTGGCTTATGTGACTACAGTATTTGGGAAATCTGTACAATTTATGAATTTTGTATGACAGTATGAATTCTTTCTATGTATCTTTTCCAAGCTGCAAACTCCATTTTGAATATAGAGACTAGTTGCCTTATTTGTTTGCTTTTGCCTCCATGTTGGACTGAAATTCCAAAGGTGGGTGGCAAGGACTGACAAAAGAGAGTCGTTGACATAAGATGTTATAAAAGAGACAAGCTGCTCTATTTGCTCTCTTCAGCTGCCCTTTTATGAGTTTAAAATGCCGGAAGTTGTTGCAGGAACTAGATGAGGTGGTGGGCAGGAGACCTGCCCTAGCTGAATGCAGATGGATTCCCAGGGGAAGGGTGAGCTACAGTGAGGGGAAATGCATGCAGGGTTTATTATTTATCAATGGGTCTGTATAAATCTAGTGCTATTAAAGAGCAATGCTGTGTTCAAGACCTGTCAAAGTCCTGCATGTGTTATGTGGTATACCTGCCATGTGGCCCCTTGAAGAGGTAAACCAGAAGGCTCACACCTTTGGGTAAAATTCTGGGAGAGGGTGTGTGTAAGATAAACAGGGAGTCTGAGGGCTGGGCAGGAACCATAAAGTTGCAGTTCTTGGGAGCAAGTGTTAGAGGGTCTGTGCCATGAGAGTATGCTTAGAGACCCCAGGGCTGGGGCAGTGCCTGGGCTCTGTTCAGATTCCAGAGGCTTATAACACTAGGGGATCCACAGGTTTGAATTTCCCCACACCAATCTGCCAGAAGAGGAAGCTGCCAGAAGTGGAAGCCCGAGTGGTTCTGTGACAGCTTCGGATAGTGGAAAATTATAGGAACAAAAATTGAAGAATCTGCTGACTTTACCACATCTCCAGAATTTGAACGTGTATATGTGTACGTGCGGGATATCAGCTTTTATTTAAAAATGCATTTATTTTGTCCTAGTGTGGAGATAGTCATCCCACTGTAAATTAGTGCATATGTTGCCTTAGCCTAGAATTGCTAAAATAAATACCAAAACCACTGTCTCCAACCACATAGTACCTGTGGTATGATGTAAATGTAACAAATCCCAACTATGGGTCACAAATGAGTGCTGATCCCAGATCCTCACCCCTTTAGCTCACATGTTAAACTGCAATAGGTGTTCACAGTAGAAGGCTATTATCTTCTATATGGACAAGCCACTACAGTTCCAGTGTATGCTTGTCACCCTTTTAACTCAAGTTGTAAAGATCTGTGCTTTAGTGCTGAAGGTCCTGGGTTCTGACCTCACTGATAAAACCTGTTGGAGTGGGTTGTTATAAAGTGGTGCCCACAGACATAGGGATTTAAATTATGTGAATGACAAATGCTCATAATGAGGCTTCCCCTGATATGAGGATGGTGTAAGATGCTGGCTACATTGTTGTTCCTCTAGGACTGATTTCCATAAAGAATAAGAGTCTACCGCTTTTACTAAGTAGCAGAGTTACTCCTATAGCTCATGCATAGAGGCCTCAGCTTTTGCTTCTGAAGGTCCTGGGTTCTAACCTTGCTGACAATATGTAGTAGCAGGTTATTACTTAGTCAGCAAGGAGTTAATTAAACGTCTGGTTGGGACTATCTAAACGCTAACGTTCTTTAAGAAGCAGCATTCTAAACAAACACTGGGTTGAGGTTAAGGCACTTTTAAGAAACAGGCTAAAGTTTTCAAAGCTAGGTGTCTTAAGATAGATGCCTAAAATGTGAACTTAGGCACCTTAGTAAGTGTCTTACTATTTTTTAAAAGTAACAAATACCCCTTAAAAGTGGGATTTCATTGGGATTTGTGGGCACTCAGCACTTTTGGAAATAGTCACTTGTCTTTATGCACCTATATATGGAGATAAGAGCCTAAATTTAAGCCCCCAGCTTTGAAATGTTCGTCCTTTGTCTTCATGCTCTTGTCCTCCTGTTCCATATCAGGAGTTCTTTATTATCCAGCTTTCCAGTTTTGAAGATTGAGATTTCTGTGCCAATTCGTTGTTGGAATTTTCCTTTATTTCCCAATCTCTTCTTCCCTGCAGTAATTGCAATGGAAGATGGACATATGTTTCAGTTCTATTTTCCTAAAATCTGCCATACATATTGCTATGGTTACCTTAATCCAGGAATTCCTAGCAGTACCTTTGCAAGGTTTAGGTCTGGTCTACACTACCAGTTTATGTCGGTATGGCTACGTTGCCTATCCGTACCCCTGAGTAATGCAGTTATACCAACCTAACTCCAGTGTAGACAGATCTATGTCAATGAGGAGGAAACCGTCCCGTGGTGTACGTAGCATCTTCATTAAGCGCTACAGCGATGTAAGTGTAGACAAACCCTGAGATCATTGCGCACTAGGGTACACAATACTCGGTCCAAATCTTAGCTTGGATCTGGGGTTTGTTTAGTATAAGAATCCCAAATTACTTTTTTTTTTCTTGTGCCCTCTACCCCTCAAGTGTGAGAATCTCACATAATGTCCCTTCAGCATAAATGCAACTGTGTGCTTGCTTAATGTAACTTTGATAGTGTTGCTATAAGAAGCAGAGTGAAACCAATGAACACTGCAGAGTGGTCAGTTTTATGTTGTCACCAGATCTGCTAGAAAAGGCCTAAATACAACGCTAATGCCAAAGAGCGCTGGGCTGGAAGGAGAAGGTGAAAGACAGATGTGCTACCAGTAATTCAACGTATTCACAACACACTGCTTCATTTTTAAAAAAATCATGCTCCTCTTATTTTCCTTACAAACAATAGCAGGCAGATACAGCTGATATAATGTTTAAGACAGTGATGCTGTGAAGGGAAAGAGAGCTGTCGGCTCTGCTGAGTTCAATTTACACCTCAGGATTGCAACTGAATTTCAATTTCCAGCTAAATATAAACATGAAGATTCAACTATGTCAGTCCTAAGTCTAAAGTGAATACAAACTCAGCAGTTCACACAGGTGAAACAATAAAGCAGAGCTATCCTACTTTTCTTCCAAAATATGGGCAGGGGGAAAAGGAAGTAATGATAAAACCTGAAAGAAATCTATTGACAGACTTATTGTGTTCTGAGGTTCCCCCCTCCTTCTTTGCCATGCTTCTTTCAAAAGCAAGGCCTCTCTCTCTTTTAGATAAATCTAATTCTGTAGCTCTGATAGCTACAAAAAAAATTCTAACACAAACTTCCCACAGCCTAGAGTGTTAAGAAATGGTATGAAAGAGAATCCCTGCCCCACATGGGCGAAACTGAACCATGATGGATCTCACACTTTGCTGACTCATGGAACTAAACAGAGATTCTGAATGGTTGCTGTACTGGGTTGATTTTTTGTGTGAATGTGCCTACTTGCTTAGGCAGTTTGAGAACCCTATAGAAATTTGGTTTAAGTAACTACAAGAATGTGCAGTATACAGTTATTTATTATTTTTACAGTGGAGAAATGAGTGCTGAACACCTCACAGCACAGGTGAAGCAACATCGTCCTTGCCCTAGAGAGCTTGCAATCTAAATTTATACATTGTGAAATGGGAATGAGGAGGACCAAAAACAAAAAAACACTAGGGTGAGAATGGGGAAAGAAGGACTCAGAGTTGCCCAAAGAACATTGCAACTTAGTCAGTAAAGGCATGTGCTTGGCACAGTGATCATTTTATTTTATTAATAAATATAAAAATAAATGTCTTTGACTAATTTTTTGTGGACAGTCTAGTAAAAGTGATTATTCAAGAAGGACTTAAACAAGCAGAGGGTAATGGTCTTGCAGATAAGCTCAGATGTGGCGTTCCATACATAGAGGAAGGTAAGGAAAAAGAAGATACAGGAGCAATTGTGGGAGAAATGAGCAAATAGGATATTGAGGCTGACAAGAATAGTGGAGCCATATATAGAAGTCCCTAGATAGAGACTACTTACGTTTTATCAATATGGGTTTGAACAGTGAATCATCATAGCTTCTAAAAAAAGGAGTACTTGTGGCAACCTTAGAGGCTAACGAATTTATTTGAGCATAAGCTTTCGTGAGCTATAGCTCACTTCATCGGATGCATTCAGTGGAAAATACAGTGGGGAGATTTTATATACACAGAGAACATGAAACAATGGGTGTTACCATACACACTGTAAGGAGAGTGATCAGGTAAGGTGACCTATTACCAGCAGGAGGTGGGGGGCATGGATAGGATGGTGTTTAAACATAAACATATACCATATGTTTAAACATTATGTTTAAACACCACCCTATCCCGGAAACCTACTGACTGCTGTGCTTACCTACATGCCTCCAGCTTTCATCCAGACCACACCACACGATCCATTGTCTACCGCCAAGCTCTACGATACAACCGCATTTGCTCCAACCCCTCAGACGGAGACAAACACCTACAAGATCTCTATCAAGCGTTCTTACAACTACAATACCCACCTGCTGAAGTGAAGAAACAGATTGACAGAGCCAGAAGAGTACCCAGAAGTTACCTACTACAGGTCAGGCCCAACAAAGAAAAGAACAGAATGCCACTCGCCATCACCTTCAGCCCCCAACTAAAACCTCTCCAACGCATCATCAAGGATCTACAACCTATCCTGAAGGATGACCCATCACTCTCACAGATCTTGGGAGACAGGCCAGTCTCACCAGCAACCACACAACAAAACCACTAACCCAGGAACCTATCCTTGCAACAAAGCCTGTTGCCAACTGTGTCCACATATCTATTCAGGGGACACCATCATAGGGCCTAATCACATCAGCCACCCTATCAAAGGCTCTTTCACCTGCACATCTACCAATGTGATATATGCCATCATGTGCCAGCAATGCCCCTCTGCCATGTACATTGGTCAAACCGGACAGTCTCTACATAAAAGAATAAATGGACACAAATCAGACATCAAGAATTATAATATTCAAAAACCAGTCGGAGAACACTTCAATCTCTTTGGTCACTCAATTACAGATCTAAAAGTTGCAATTCTTCAACAAAAAAACTTCAAAAACAGACTCCAATGAGAGACTGCCGAATTGGAATTAATTTGCAAACTGGACACAATTAACTTAGGCTTGAATAAAGACTGGGAGTGGATGTGTTATTATACAAAGTAAAACTATTTCCCCATGTTTATTCTCCCCCCACCCCACGCTGTTCCTCACACGTTCTTGTCAATTGCTGGAAATGGCCCACCTTGATTATCACTATAAAAGGTGTCGTCCCCGTCTCCCGCTCCCCTCCTCCCCCGCTGGTAATAGCTCACCTTACCTGATCACTCTTGTTACAGTGTGTATGGTAACACCCATTGTTTCATGTTCTCAGTGTATATAAATCTCCCCACTGTATTTTCTACTGCATGCATCTGATGAAGTGAGCTGTAGCTCACGAAAGCTTATGCTCAGATAAATTGGTTAGTCTCTAAGGTGCCACAAGTCCTCCTTTTCTTTTTGTGGATACAGACTAACATGGCTGCTACTCTGAAACATAGGTTCTAAATATATGTCAGGTGTCCCCTTGAACTTTCATAAGAATTTCCCCCCACACTCCCCGCCTCACTTTTTAGCCTTGTTTACTGCACTGCTTTAATTTCTCTTTTTAGAGCACCTTTCCTGAGAATGACAGTCCTGTACAAAATTCACTTTTACTCTTCCTTCTATGATTTCTTTAGTCTCAGCATTCTCCTGACTAAGTGTAGCGTATGTTAGATTTCTGTTTGTCCCTTTGGGCCTCATCTTGCAAGGTGCTGTGTGCTATTACTTCCCTTGATTTCAAGGGGGAGTAGAGGGAACAAAGTGTCACTCAGAATCAGTCTATTTACCAGCTTGTGGTGTTGAACACTCAGAGGTGAACTTCTTTTTACAGAATCTCTAGTTACTCAGCTTGTCAAAAGTAGCACCACATCTTGCATGCTGGGCAATAAGCCCTTATTGCGCAAACAGCATTGCAGAGCTTCAATAGAGTAGAAACATTTATTTGGTGTCAAATGTTTGCCTACTTTATATGCAACCTCCATATGATATTAGTCATATCCTCAAATGATCTGGGTTTACTAATTTTTAATGTTCTTAAAAATATATTTGTCAAAACAGTTTAACTCTCAAAATGCTATGAGAAGTGTGTTTAACCCATTGGGCAGCAGAGTTTTGAAAAATTTACTTAGACCCTTTCTAAACAAGAGAACTAAGCCTGCTGGCTATAGATAGGTCTGAATGATGGTGGGGCATAGAGGATGTGCATTTTTCATCTTCTCCCTTCACTAATAGATGTCTGATGAATTTGAAGCTTAATCCCCTCTAGCTGCTGGGGGACAGAAGGAGTATTCTGTCTGTAATTCTTCCTGCACTTTCAGGACATGTATACACTGCATACTGTACCTGTGCTGGGCATCCGCACGTGCAGACTTCTTTGGCTGATTCACCTGCTCCAGAATTTTCACGAGTAAGCAGCCCTTCATGGAATTTTGTGAGGTGCTTTCCCTGATCCTCCAGCACCACACACACGCATGAGGAAGGCTGTGCCAGTCCAGAAGTGGATTGTTACCACCATCTGGAAGCTGGCTGCGCTGGATTACAACAGGTGCATTGCTAACCAGTTTGGTATTAGCAAGTCAACTGCTGGCATTGTAGCTGTGGAGGTTTGTGAAGCAATCAGGACTGGTGTTTACCTAAAGGTAAACAATGGGCATAAACAATGTGCCTTAAATAACTGCTGGTTTTCAGAGATCCCAAACTGCACTGTTACTTTGGGGTGTGCTCATTTATTAGGGTTACTCTTTGGGGGGGTTCTGTAATTCTATCAATGTACTGCTTGTGTCACTTGTGGTTTCATATGGAGTTCTACTTCTCCCTTCTGCAAGTTCCCTCCCAATGGAGCTATCCTGAAGGACCTAGGTTCCCCAGGGCTGGGTTCCTCCAGCCCAAGAATCAGACGTGTACGCACACACATTAACACAGCGCATCTGAGCGGACCGGGTCAATCAGCACTCCCAAGCTGACCCTTTATATGTCCCTTGGATTCACAGGCTGGGTTGAACAGCACCTCCAAGCTGCCACCCTCATATGCCACGGGCGCAACCGGAATAGAGTACACCTGAGCAGGCTGGGTTGAGCAGCTCTTCCAAGCTGCCACCCTCATATGTCCCAGGTTCAGCACGTCCCTGTCCCCACTTTCACGTTACAATTGTTCTGGTAGTAACCCAGTTGATGAGCAAACCCCACAGGATTTTTGGGTGTTACAGGGATCTTTAGCTTAGGTAAGAGGAGCATTGCTGCTGAGCAAATGGGGAAGCCAAACACACACACACACAAATAGAGAGAGAGACTGAGAGGGAGGGAGGGAAGCAACCAGCTTAACCATAAAAGTTATTTATTGCCAGGTAATAACCATACAAGGAGAGCCAAACAAACAAAACCGTTACAATATTAAATCTAGTTTAAATTTGATTACAAAAGTCAGGTTTAGAAAACTATAGCTGATCACCCAAGTCAGGGTCCAAAAGGTATACAGAGAGAGAGAGAGAGAGAGAGAGAGAGAGAGAGAGAGGTTCTCACCACTCCGTGAAGCTTGAACCAGTCAGGGTTCCTAGGTTGTGGTGATAGCTTAGGGTCGAAAGTTCTGGAGACAGGCAGAGCCCCAGCACAATCAGTCAGGAGAAGATGAAGTCCCAATGGAACTGATACAGATTTTGAATCCATGCATCAGAACACTTACTTGAGCGTGGGTAGGGTTTTTTTTGTAGGGAAACAATGGTTCAAGGGAGAACATTAGACTTGTTTATCGGTAAACTGATGGCTCAAGGGAGTATACCAAAGTTGTTTGTTCAGGCTAGACAATAGGAACTGATCATTTCTGGTAATGGGCGCTGTTCCTTCGAGGGAGCTCACAATGCAATTAGGCAGCTTCAGTATTTTGGATACCAATAAAGGATTTATTACTAGAATTGGTCTATAACTACTGAGCTGGGTGTGTGCAGGCATGGGATCATTAACATCTGGAGCAGAGATCCCCCATCATGCAGTGCTTCCCTGCTTTTCTGGTCCCAGAGTTCAGTGTGGTTCTTGCCTTGGAATCTCTGTTCTCCATTCTGTATGCTAATGGGGATGCCTCCCTGTCGCATCTTCGATGCAAATGAGGCTAGAGGAGTTGCCTTAATCCTGTCACACTTGTCCAGAGGGGTTTAGGTGTATGTCTCCCTGCCTTTTCATTGCTTTTTGTAAGACTTTCTTTTGATCGGCTTTGGTTCAAGCAGAGTCTGGGGGGGGGGGGGGGGGAGGGGGTTCCTTCGTGAGTCAGACAGGCTGGATACTGCACCCTGGTTCTCCAAGAACACACAGCTGACAGGTAACAGCACTGGGGCCATTGATGGTGCTGATATGCCCATAATTTGTCCTCTATAAGGAGCAAATAAATATGCCAGCGACAAAGGATAGTACTCCATTGTCATGTAGGCCTTGGTTGACCACAGAGACAGGTTCATGGACACCCAATGTGAGATGTACAGGAAAAGTAAATGATGCCAAGGTGCTGGAAGATCTGATGTTTGCCTTTTTGGACAAGCGGGAACCTTGTTTCCTCAAAATGACACTGTTATGAACAAAGGCTCTGTGCTCACTGTAATTTGAGGGGTTCCCGTGTTCACGTTCCTGCCAGGGCTCCTGAATCTGTCTCCTGATTGCAGCAAAGGGGACCATGTGTGTCTTCCTACTTTACTTTTCACTCATACTCTGTTTTTGAGTCCTTCCCCTTCTAAGTATCTGTCTGCCATCACTAATGCACATACTTCGCCAAAGAGCATCAGTTTGAAATTGATGTGCTTCTTGACAGTTTCCCTCTTTTCTGCAGGGGTCTGAATAGCAGTAGTGAAACTAACCACAATCTTGTTAATTTCACACTGCAGCCCCTTGGCAAAGCTTTGATCAACATGGGAGGCAGTACAGTTGTCTGTCAGGAAGTCTGCAATGCATTAGTTTACATTTGATTCACATTTTAGACAGCCATCTTTCCAACCAGAAAGTCCAGAAGCTTTATTAAGAATGAAATTTTAGATTCTGCAGAAATCTTTCGTTTAGGCCACTATACTAATCTTGAAAAGCATCACAAATGTCACTGGTCAGTGATTTTTTCATGCACTTCTTGACCGCATATTGTCTGAGGAAAACCTTCACAATATGCAAGAATAAAAACTAAGCAATGCAGACAAAACAGAAAAAAAATCTGTGGCATTAAAGACAATCAGTTCCTCTGAAATTTAGATCACTGGCACTTCACACATTCTAAATGGTTTACTTTGATATTTAACTTCACTAATGTTGTTTAAATGGACTCATTTAGGCAGGGCCTTCATTTAAGTACATTCATAAGATCAATTCACAGTTTGGTCTGATTGTTCTCAGCTAAGTGAATTGCTTACTTTGGTCTTTGTGCAGGCAGAATGTACAGTAATGGATTTGTAACAATTAAATAGACTGCAACTTATTAACACTGTGAAATCTCCAGTACAATAGGTACGCACATCAGCTGAAATAAATTGATACCATTAGATATTGGATCGCTCCATTACTTCAGCAGGTGTTCATAGGGGAGTTGAGGGATCAAGGGGTAGTGATAAGATCTGAATCCACTCATCACTAGGGCACTGGTTTAAATCTGGCCCAAAGTGTTTGTTGATCTATATGGTATGAATTTAAAAAAAAAAAAAACTATCATCAAAACATGGCACCCTTTTGTTTGCAACATTGGCAGAGAATTCAAAGACTGAGTAGACTTTTGTAGTCTAAATACTTCTTCAGATACTTCAGACAGATGTGGTCCCTCCAGATTAGCAAGGCAGTGTGAGAAAATGTAGTCACTCAAATTGTCATTCAACCCATGGCTGCAAAGCTTTCTTCCATTCTGTAACTATTTAAACATTTCACAAGTGACTTAGGGTTGTACAACCTCAGAACACTATGATTATGACTTGGTTCCAAAGGACAAAGTTGTGAAGATGGCAGTATGAAAACCTTCAAAATTAGATGGGTGCTCTCATCTTGCTTGTAGATAATCGCTCTAATGAGCCAGATTTTGAGCCACACAAATATGCACAAATTAATAGCTGATTTGAGTGCACAGATCCCCAGCTGTAGATGCACACAGCTTAAATGGCTGCTTTTGTGCAGGCCACATGTGTACCAAATGGAGATGTGCAGATGCAGATCTATAAATGTGAGCAGATAAATGCTTTCCTTCTTAGGAGCTGAAAATCAGGCCCATTGGCTCTGTTTTGTTTCAGACGTGCACTTCTTCATTCTGTCTGCCAGCTGTGATCATGTGAGTAGACAGGATATTGGAATGTACAAGAATCGTGCTCCCTGGGAGATCACAGTCACAAATGAACCTAGCTCCTTAAATTGTTAGTGAGTGAGTCATGCATTGGAGTGTCTGACAGCCCTTGGTTTTGAAAAACTGACAGGTTTATCTTCACAAACACAGTTTTGCTAGATTTACAAATCTTACAACAGTGTATAATTGTAGAATATTGTTCTGTTATACCTAAGCACAAAAGTTAACGAAGTGGCATACCTAGTGTGGTTCTTATCTGAAAAAAAAATTGTAAAAATGGCACCTTTTCACACAACAGATCTGCTGCCTGTGTATCTTCTGAGACCAACTCTATGCTAGAAAAGTTTTGCTGGTGTAATGATACTGGTAAACCAGTGTATGCCAGCAAAATAAAGGTTTAGCTGGTATAGCGTATACCATTATCTTGAACAAAATAAGCACACCAACAAAAAAACATTTTTGCTGGTGTAACTACATCTACATACAGGCTTCTACCAGTGTCAGCTATGGGTGTGATTTTTTTTTTTAAATGACATTATTAAACCAGCAAAAGTTTAATGGTAAAAATGGCCTCAGTTGTTATCTGCTTACTTACATGATACAAATAAGTTTTTACTTCTCTCAGCCTTGTGCAGCCAACAGAGCTATGAGAAAGTAAGCTGTAGTCTGGTATCAACTAAATTGTTAACTAAACTCTAACTGCAGGGCCAAATTTTGCCTGCATAGGTGTATTCAAGAATTTGCGTTATGAAATGTTGTATGATGATGTGTGAATCAGAAAAATCCCAATTTTTAAATCCCAGGTTGAGTTTGCAGGGCTGGAAGTTTGTTTTTTCTCATCTAACGGCTTTTCACTTGAACGAGCAAACTTGCCTTTGACATCATTGAGAAACAAGAAATGTGGAACCCCACAATGTGACCTTGATACAGTCTCTTTTCAGAGTAGAGCTGTGGTTAAGAATTTCCTTGGTTTTTCAGTTTCATTTAGCCTCATTTTGGGTTAAGCTAAAGAGATGATATAATAAATAATGCTACAGTATTCTTCTTAAGCAATTATTGCTATGGGATAATAGCCAAGTATTGAAGAAAACATGTCCTTAATGAATTAGCCTGTTACCACATGATTTTAAACAGTAAAGGTTTTGTTTTTGATAGATCTTTTTGTTAGGTTTGAAGAGGGTTTGTCAGCCCCATTTTTGTCACAGGGGGCATCAACTTCGGTCGAGCCTCTGAGGGCATAAGGGCCTGTGTGGATCAAATTGTACATTCAGAGCCTCAGTTTGAAATACTGTGTGGTCCTTACACTGCTATCTAATGCAGAGAATTAAACCCAGGGTATCCTTCTTATCTTAGTACTGCTCAGATTATTGATATTTTATTGTCCTAGTGGTGGATCATTTCTTGTTTAGGGTGAAACAATCTCCTCATAGCAAAGCTGCTTCAAATGGTTGAGTTACAAATAAACAGCTGAATTGACCCTTAACTTCCTGGCAATAATAGTCAGGTAGTTTTAAACCCTTTCCTTGCATTATATAGCTTGTTTAACCTTTTCTTTGTCACTCCCCATCTCAGCCACCTTTCTCTAAGCATTCTGATTTGTTTGTTTTGGAAGACTTCATCTTGAGGTTGTCTTTCAGTTTGCTCATGTAATTGGTGGTGGTCATTTTTTTCCAGCTCCCGAAATTCTTAGGTGTTTGTTTTATCTGAATTGATAATCTATTGGACACTTTTGATCATAGGCTCTGGTTCTCTGTGATGGAGAATTTGGTCAGTCATTGCCTAAATTTTAGGGTGTGCCTACATGGAGATTTGTCTCTCTAGTGTAGGTCTATACTACGCTAGCTGAGCTACATCGGCATGGCTATGCTGACGTAACCCTATAGTATAGATGCAGCAAGGGGTTTTTCCATCAGGGTAGAAACACCACTTCTCCTAACAGAAGCATTCTTCCATTGACCTAGCTGCATCTACACTGGCAGTTAGATTGGCATGACTACATCAGTCAGTGGTGTGTTTTTTCACACCGTAACCGAGGCAGCTATGTTGACCTAACTTTTTAAGTGTAGACCAAGCCATAATCTGTGGTCAGCTGGGGTGTAAATCTACAGAACACTAGCCTGTCATGCACTAAGTGGCTGTTTCCAACAGCAGTAGATCAAAGCACAGTATGAAATTTTTAATGCATACTAACAGGGTCCACATGATCACTTAGTGCACCCCAGACTACAGTGCTGTAGATTGACTCTCCAGTGTACACTAAGTCTCCACATAACAAGCCCCTGTACTAGTGAGATATTGTCCCATTAGTTGCTGTCATTTTAGGGAATCTGGATTATTTTAAACAGGTTTGCTAGACACTCATTATGAAATAAATTAATGGATTCAGCTACGTAATACTGCTCTCTCCACTGCATGTTTTAGTTTGTAAGTTCACCGATTTAGGAACTCTGTTTTCCTTTATACGTGTACAGACTTTAGCCCATTTTGAGACCTACTGTAATAACATCACTATTACTACATGGAATAAACTGCTTTAGATCTGTTTAACGTTGTTTTGTTTATTTTTACCTTTCTTGATTTAAAGGCAGTTGTGATCAGAAAAGTGCCTGAGTTAAAAATCACAACTTCACATTGAAAAGTGCTCCTTCTTGTCACAGTCCTGTCCATGCCCTTTACTGAGTAAAATAAGTCTACTGCTTCTGTTAGCCAATATATCTGTGAAAGGCCAAACTGGATCCTTCCCATAAGGACCACAGCACCTTGCAGGGTCATTCCCTAAATTGTAATTGCAGACTCTTTTATTATTGGCCATGTCATAGCTGGGGGGGTGGGGTAGGAGAGAATAAAACATCATGACTTTCAGATCTCAGGTTGTCTTTGCAGGGCAGGGAAGCAGAAAAACACTGTTAATTTGTAAACAGCACAAACTAGATATAGATGTAATTGAGGTAATAAATGTAGAACCCCACTATGTTGTTCCTAGAATGGCTTTGAATATAACTGACCTGTATGCATCCACTTTTCAGATGCTATGGTGATGTGAACTCTATCAATTTGGATCTGTTACTTTTTAATCTCTTTTGGAACTTTCTCCTCCTGCTGAGTCTCTACTTTAAAGCAGTGCTTGAGTCCTAAAAACAGAAGTGCCAAAACACACCATTTCGCCTCAGAGGTGCTGACCATGCATACTGCAAGGTAAAGAATGAAACCAATGGCCAAGTACTAGAACACCATTCCCGCTCCCCAAAATAGCTCTGGGATGGCATTCTGGATCTGGAGCATCCTTGCTCGAGTCATGCACTGCTTTAAAGGGGCCTAAGGATCCTCTTGAAAGAACCACTCCTAGACAAATTATGTGGAGGGCTCCAGCCCACATGGTTCTCTTGAGAGGAGAGCAAAGACTGTTGGGGCCATGTGCCTTCCAAATACTGGCTAGTAGGGTTAGGGGAAGCTTAGTCGACCCCTTCCTCTTGTCCCCTGGTGCTGCTGGAAACTGCCGCTAAATATCATATGTAGCTGAATGTCAAGTTCTGTTATCTGTTTTACTTTATCTGATTTATTGTAGCTTCCGACACTGTTAGATCATAAGCTCATATGTACTGTTTAATTGTTTATATTTTCTTTTCAGCTTGGTGCTCAAGTGCTTTGAATTGTATCTTCCAGATAGTTTCATGTGTTTGTATGGCAAGAATTCATCTCCAGTTTATTATTTAGATATAAGCGTTATTTTTAGGTTCCTCTTTTGGCCCTTTGCTTTCTTTTATCTATACCCTGTTAAGGATTTAATAAAAGCATCTGCCTGGATTTCAGTAATATCTCTGTGCAGACTGTCTTCCGATCTTTATATTTTCCAGTCATTCTGAGGCTCTCTTTCTGCATAACTCAAATAGTCTGTTTGACTATCAGAGTGATATGTTAGGCTTTTCTAATGCTGCAAGTAGGCAACAGAAAGGCCATGTGCTTGGGTTCAAGTATACAGATCTTGTCCTTTATAGATAAGCTTCCTGTGCAGTCTAATCTCTGTGTAACAAGGTATCTTGGTACTTGTTTGACTCCTATATCCTATGTTCTTCATATCATTTCAGTTGTAAATGATCTGGATTTCACTGGATTAAAATATGTAACTTTTATTTTACTACAAAACTTTTGCCATGAAAGATGCGGTGCATACCATGGTCATTTCTTGGGATGACTATGCTCTTGGACTGTATATATGGGTTGGTCTTTTGTTTTCTTTTTTAGTTTATCCAGTATTCTGCTGCTTGTTATTTGCTGTAACTCTTATTTTCATGTTACATCACTGTTTATGCCCTGAGGATGTCCCTCCTGGTCCGGCTCATTGACCCACTCTTCTTAACCAGTCTTCTGGGATGTATATCTGACGCCTTTTGTAGCAGTACAAATCATTTAAAAAAGGAAAAAAGGGAAAACACTTTTTGAATTGCTGATATTTTTACAGGACTGGTTTGTAATGGCAGGGTCAGTTTGATAGATTAACATCAGACAAATGTATCTAGCTGCTAATCTTGGGAATATGTTGAGCTGTTTAGCAGTGTTGTCTCAGTGAATCATAATGGAGCTGAATTCAGAATGTAGGTTTTATGCGATGCCTCTATTTTCATCAGAATTGTTGTGTTCAGAAGTGACAGTTGTCAGAGACTGTGACGAGGGCTGTCAGGCCTAGTGGTTGGAGCAGGAATCAGTAGCAAGGAAAAGGAGCCTAACGTCAGAGCTGGAATCAGAAAGGAGGAATCGGAGCCAAGGGTTAGAGCTGGAGTCAGAGGTCAGATGTCAGAGCTGAAGTTGGAAGCCAGGAATCTGAGCCAATGGTCAGAGCCAGGTATGCTGGAGTAAGGCAGGGCAAAACAGGAAGGCTGGGAACAAGCAGAGGCAGGAGCTAACAGCCATGGGCAAATGCTTTGAGCAGTGGCTGAACAGTTTCTGGGCTTAAGAGCTGTTCTGATGACTGTTCCTGCCAATCAGGCAGCATACTGCAGGCCAGCTGCACTAATTAGGTTGCCTGGAGACCATCTCTGCTGCAGGCCCTGATTCCTGACAATAGTCAGCTTGACTTACAAATATTGGCATTAGGGTCGGTGCCCTGCTTCCCCATTCTTAGTTATCATTACAGGTATAAGAGTAGCAGCCGTGTTAGTCTGTATCCGCAAAAAGAAAAGGAGGACTTGTGGCACCTTAGAGACTAACAAATTTATTTGAGCGTAAGCTTTTGTGAGCTTTTGTGAGCTTTTCATCGGATGAAGTGAGCTGTAGCCACAAAAGCTTATGCTCAAATAAATTTGTTAGCCTCTAAGGTGCCACACGTGCTCCTTTTCTTATTACAGGTATAGTTACATATTGTGTGTATGTCAGGATGTCAGAAGTACTGAATCAGTTATTTTTCCTTGCTTCTGAATTCTTGAAAATCCATGCTGAGGACTGCATTAGGAGATAAGGAAATCTCTTTCTTCTTCTTTTACAGTGGATGGATGGGTGTAATTACAAGTTAAGATTCTCCAGCTGTTGTCAATTTTACTATCGGAAAGTTGAAGAAAAATTCCTTTGACTCTAATTCCAAGGAAAGCTAAACACCATTTTGAAGTTGGAGGTTGGAATGGAAGTTTGTATTTGACAGGATTACATGTTTGCCTGCTGGATGTGTCCCCCACATTAGGCTCTGGCAGTATCTGAGTTATCAGGACACCAAGTCAACTGTAAACTGCAACACTGCTAATTACATGGTGCCTTTGGTATGGGTTTATAAATCACTCTCAGAAATCTATTTAACTAGCTGCTGATCCTTAGTTTTGTTTCATGACCTTTGTTCTGGCAGGTTATTAACTGTATGTGAATTTGACGAAACTGTGCCATTGTGGGGAGAAACAAGACAACTTACTTCTGTGAAGCAGTGAGGATTTAACAAAAAGCCCAGCCCACACCTTTTTTTGTGTTTTACTGAATCATTCTCTTTTTGTGCCAGCCTCTCTCTGTCAGAAGATAGTGTAATACAATGAATTGGTCCCTTTGCACTGCAGCCAGCATGAGCATGCAATTTATAGGAGCAAATTAATCTCCTGTTTGTTTTGGATAGATGACAAGTTGAGTCAGTTATGTTACTTTGATACTGGGATATTACTGAGTCCTTTCTATAATGATTAATTTTAGTGAAACATCATTACCATTACCTTTTTTCTCCCCTCCTGAAGACGCTTCCTACACCATCACAGGGCCTAATAACATCAGCCACACTATCAGAGGCTCGTTCACCTGCACATCCACCAATGTGATATATGCCATCATGTGCCAGCAATGCCCCTCTGCCATGTACATTCTTCAAACTGGACAGTCTCTACGTAAAAGAATAAATGGACACAAATCAGATGTCAAGAATTATAACATTCATAAACCAGTCGGAGAACACTTCAATCTCTCTGGTCACGCAATCACAGACATGAAGGTCGCTATCTTAAAACAAAAAAACTTCAAATCCAGACTCCAGCGAGAAACTGCTGAATTGGAATTCATTTGCAAATTGGATACTATTAATTTAGGCTTAAATAGAGACTTGGAGTGGCTAAGTCATTATGCAAGGTAGCCTGTTTCCTCTTGTTTTTTCCTACCCCCCCCCCCCCAGATGTTCTGGTTTAACTTGGATTTAAACTTGGAGAGTGGTCAGTTTGGATGAGCTATTACCAGCAGGAGAGTGAGTTTGTGTGTGTATGGGGGTGGGGGTGATGTGAGAAAACCTGGATTTGTGCAGGAAATAGCCCAACTTGATTGTCATGCACATTGTGTAAAGAGTTGTCACTTTGGATGGGCTATCACCAGCAGGAGAGTGAATTTGTGTGGGGGGGTGGAGGGTGAGAAAACCTGGATTTGTGCTGGAAATGGCCCACCTGATGATCACTTTAGATAAGCTGTTACCAGCAGGACAGTGGGGTGGGAGTAGGTATTGGTTCATATTCTCTGTGTATATATAAAGTCTGCTGCAGTTTCCACGATATGCATCCGATGAAGTGAGCTGTAGCTCACGAAAGCTTATGCTCAAATAAATTGGTTAGTCTCTAAGGTGCCACAAGTCCTCCTTTTCTTTTTCCTACAAATAGTAGCCAACACCTATTCCTTTGTGTAGCACTTAACAGTAGATATCACACCCTATCTCTCACTTCCACTGCAAGACCTAGAAATAATGGAGTGTGTGAATGATAGAATGGCATGTCTTGTTCAACAGTTATAATCAGTGTTGCCTTTAGACCTTCAATTTTTTTTTCTGTCAGCAAGTTTTCCCTAGTTATCTTTTAAATAATCTGTGGAACCTGCTTGCTTAATTTTGTCAGTGAAGCTGGTAAAACAGCATACAGGGCCCTTACAAAATCCTCTGAATATATCATGTCCTTCCTGACATAAAAAGAAGAGAAAAATGTACAAAAATATATAGCCCTTGAGATTACATCTCCCATTATGTCTCCCAGTACTTACAATATAAAGTTTGTGGTATTATTTTATTTTCCAATACTATGTCTTAAAAATGCAAAACTCCTTTACAAACTTCTCCTTTGCTCAGTGAGCTCAAATGAGGTTGCCAGCCAAATAGCCTGAATGCTGACCTAGGGGCAAGTTTATTGCTTCTTTGACATCATGTGAAAGACTTTTCCCTCTCTTACGATGTTGGGATATATACACACTTCCAATGGCTGAAAGCTGAAGCTAGACATACTGAGACTACAAGTAAAGCCCATATTTTTAACTGTGTGGGTAATTAACAATTAGAACAACTTTCTGAGGAAGGCGGTGGATTCTCTGTCATTTGAGATCTTTAAGATTAGATGTCTTTCCAAAAAAAAATCATGTAGGTCAATCACAAGCTATAGGTTTGAGGCAAGAATCATTTGGTGAAATTCTGTGGCCTGTGTTGTGCAGGAGGTCAGACTAGATGATCATAATGGACCCTTCTGGCCTTAAAATCTATGACTCTATCTTGGGAATTACATCTGTTTACCATGACCACAAATTGTGGTTTCTTTTGTTGGCATGGAAAACTTTGAAGACCAGTTTTGATATGTTGTGGATCATTGTGAATAGCTTTATTCTGCAAATATCTTGTGTGCTTTTTAATCCTCCTAGGAAAGTTACATGATTCCTGAGCCTTTGGTTTTTAAGTTTGAAGGCTAGCTGAGGATGATGATGTGTTAGTATTTTTTATAACAATTTTGATAAGCGTGGCAGGTGTTTGTAAAGAAATAGTTGTAGGTCAGCATTTGCTCACCACTCTGACAACATCATAAACTGTAGATTTCCTTTAAATCCAACTTCTCTGTGTACCAAATGAGAGTGGTTATATAGTAGAATGCTTTACTGTGTATTCCGCATTTCAATCTTCGTTATTCAGCAGTATTTTGTAAAGCAATTACTCTGCTATTTGTAGCTGGTTAGTAATACAAAAAAAAGGAACATTTTTTTATATAAGGAAAAAAGACTTGTCAGACAAAAGGTAAAATACATAAGTGATTTAGCATCCTCTTTTTAGAATCATAGAATCATAGAATATCAGGGTTGGAAGGGACCCCAGAAGGTCATCTAGTCCAACCCCCTGCTCAAAGCAGGACCAATTCCCAGTTAAATCATCCCAGCCAGGGCTTTGTCAAGCCTGACCTTAAAAACCTCTAAGGAAGGAGATTCTACCACCTCCCTAGGTAACGCATTCCAGTGTTTCACCACCCTCTTAGTGAAAAAGTTTTTCCTAATATCCAATCTAAACCTCCCCCACTGCAACTTGAGACCATTACTCCTCGTTCTGTCATCTGCTACCATTGAGAACAGTCTAGAGCCATCCTCTTTGGAACCCCCTTTCAGGTAGTTGAAAGCAGCTATCAAATCCCCCCTCATTCTTCTCTTCTGCAGGCTAAACAATCCCAGCTCCCTCAGCCTCTCCTCATAACTCATGTGTTTCAGTCCCCTAATCATTTTTGTTGCCCTTCGCTGGACTCTCTCCAATTTATCCACATCCTTCTTGAAGTGTGGGGCCCAAAACTGGACACAGTACTCCAGATGAGGCCTCACCAATGTCAAATAGAGGGGAACGATCACGTCCCTCGATCTGCTCGCTATGCCCCTACTTATACATCCCAAAATGCCATTGGCCTTCTTGGCAACAAGGGCACACTGCTGACTCATATCCAGCTTCTCGTCCACTGTCACCCCTAGGTCCTTTTCCGCAGAACTGCTGCCTAGCCATTCGGTCCCTAGTCTGTAGCTGTGCATTGGGTTCTTCCGTCCTAAGTGCAGGACCCTGCACTTATCCTTATTGAACCTCATCAGATTCCTTTTGGCCCAATCTTCCAATTGGTCTAGGTCCTTCTGTATCCTATCCCTCCCCTCCAGCGTATCTACCACTCCTCCCAGTTTAGTATCATCCGCAAATTTGCTGAGAGTGCAATCCACACCATCCTCCAGATCATTTATGAAGATATTGAATAAAACCGGCCCCAGGACCGACCCTTGGGGCACTCCACTTGATACCGGCTGCCAACTAGACATGGAGCCATTGATCACTACCCGTTGAGCCCGACAATCTAGCCAGCTTTCTACCCACCTTATAGTGCATTCATCCAGCCCATACTTCCTTAACTTGCTGACAAGAATACTATGGGAGACCGTGTCAAAAGCTTTGCTAAAGTCAAGAAACAATACATCCACTGCTTTCCCTTCATCCATAGAACCAGTAATCTCATCATAAAAGGCGATTAGATTAGTCAGGCATGACCTTCCCTTGGTGAATCCATGCTGGCTGTTCCTGATCACTTTCCTCTCATGCAAGTGCTTCAGGATTGATTCTTTGAGGACCGGCTCCATGATTTTTCCAGGGACTGAGGTGAGGCTGACTGGCCTGTAGTTCCCAGGATCTTTTCATGTGCTTGCTCTGTCTGTGTACATTCTAATTATTCTTTTTCCTGCATATTTTACAGTGGACTCATAATTAAGGCTACATTTTAGTCACCGGTATTTTTAGTAAAAGGTCATGGGCAGTAAACAAAAATTCATGGCCCGTGACCTGTGCATGACTTTTAGTAAAAGTACCAGTGAATAAAACCTTTGGGGGAGGGCTGCCCAGGGGCCCCATGGGTGCTGGGGGAGGGTGGCCTTGCTTCTTGGGGTGGGGGGATGGCGGCGTGCAGCCTGGGTCGCCTGCTGTGCTGGGAGAGGGGGGTATTTGGCGGGGCCAGTAGACTCCCTACCTACCTTTCTCCACGCCTCCCTCCCTCCCAGCAGCAGCAGAGTTTGGGTGTGGGAGGGGGCAGGGGGTTGGGGCACGGGACAGGGTGAGGCGGTCTCTGGGTGGCACTTACCTGGGGGGCCCCCAGAAGTGGCGACATCCCCCTTGCTCAGCTGCTAGCCAGAGTCTTGGCCAGGCAGCTCTGCATGCTTCCTCTGCCAATAGCACTGGCTTCGCAGCTCCCATTGGCCGGGAACCGCTCCCATTGGGAGCTGCGGGGATGGTGCCTGCAGGCGGAGGTAATGTGCAGAGCTGCCTGGCCACGCCTCTCCCAGCAGCTGAGTGAGGGGGATGTCGCCTCTTCCGGGGATCCCCCAGGTAAGTGCCACCCAGAGCTCGCCTCACCCTATCCAATGCCCCAAACCCCTGCCCCGTCCCACACCCAAACTTTGCTGTGGGGGTGATGTTGGGTGTCAGGTAGAGTCTACAGAACATGGAATCATAGTGGCAAATTAGTGCCTTCTCCGTGAATACAGAAGCAGAGGTGCGAGCAGCACATTATTGTCCTTTAACCCTCATTCCTTTGTACGAATTACGAGGTTGCCAGGGGAACCTTAGGTGCCTTGGAACACATGTGAATTGCGTTCTTAATACATCACTTGCTGTAGTCCTATCTGCTCTTCCAGTTTGGACTGAGCACAAAACAAGCCTGCTTCTCTTCTTGGAGTGGGGATAGGTGGACGTACGACTGGATTCATAAAGCATGCACAATAACTAGGCTGCTGCTGTCAGACTCTGCACTTACATTTCTCCCACTTATGGTGCTCAGAATGTTCAGCAGTTTTGGCCTTTCATAGTCCAAATACCAGTGAAGAAACATTTACTATAAAAGACAAGGGCACTCTCTTCCTGAATACAACAGATTGAGCTGGGTATGAGTACAGTACTTCTATTGTTCTGTACTAAAAGCCTTGAAACAACATTTGTGTGTAGGTGTCAGTTTTCTAAGCAGTTTTTTTTTCCCTTTCTTGTTTAAAAAACTGGCAGCGATTCTTTAAAGTTGGCAGTTGTTTGTTTTATATTTTGTATAGGCCTCCAGGCTTTTCTTTGACCCAGCTGTTTAACTTCTTTTCTGTATTGGATCAGGATCAGTGTTTACACAATGAACTAGTGCTATCTGCAGGATTTTGTAATAAAGGGTGAAGGCAGGAACTTAAATATAAGAACTATTGTTGATAAAGTATTTTAAGAGTCAGTGGGTTTTTTTTTTTTTTGTGCCTGCATGAAAGCAAGTGACTGATAACATGGCTAGAGTGTAATGTGGACAGGAACTGAAGAACCATGGTGCACAGTGTTGCTATTGCACCTCAGTCATACGCTGCAACTCCAGGGCTGTTTCTGAGCCAAGCTTTCCTGAGTAAGGGCTATTAGGCCTTGGCTCCAGTGTAACTGTGTCACCATTGGCTGTTTATAGATAAATCCCCACTGAGTTCTAGGATGAAACAAACCTCATTTTATTTTGACTGAACCCAGATATGAATTGTAAAATATCCTGAATTTGCCAGATGTACTTAACACACTGTACCACCTAATCCCCTTCCTTCCTTTTCTTTCCCCAGACTACTGACCTACACGTGGCTATGCATTGTGAGAGTATGGGGAGCACGCAGCACCATTTGGGAAACTAACAAAATAAGCTTGAGCAAGAGTGTGCCCCCTCAACATCATATTGCGTGAAATGTTATATTCTCTTTTTGCAAGTGGAGGAGCCTATCTGCAGTAGAATTTACAGCTAACTCTTTACTGGACAGGAAGATGCAAATCAGCCTGCGTCGGAGCACTGTATCAGAAATCCCCGCCTTCCCCAGGCATATGCCACTTTTGCCCTCTCAGGAGCCAGGATGATCTGGACTGAGTTATAGGGAACAGATGAAGAATGCCCTCTCTCTGGTCAAGGAGCCCTGGGGCCCTGAGGGCTGGGGGAGAGAGATGTTGTTGTTGTCGTTGTCAGGCACTTAGTAGCCAAAGGTTATGAAAGATGGAGTCTCCAGGCTGAGTTCAGGTCTACTTATCTGGACTCTGGGAAGTAAAGGCATAAACTGCAGTTAATCCTCCCAAACATCAGGGGTTCAAGCAGGCAGCCTGGTGGAGTCTCTGCCTCCCCCTCTGGCTGCTATTTACCTTTTCTGCTAATTCCCAGCCTGCATGGAACAGCAGGTAGGAAAGACACCAAGACTGCATCAGTGCCCTAGGGGCAGGATAGGCGAGGGGCTTGGGGGAACAGCAATTGAAGAGGGACAGGATTGCATTAGGGACTGCACCAAGGAGAGGACTAGAGGCTGAAGGGGCCAGAGACATAATCTGAATGGGGGAGACTAATGAGGGGCAAGGGCAAAAGGGGAGACTCCCCAACTCCCTCTCCGATTCCAAACAATCCTCACCACCCGAGCTGCTTCAGGCTCCCTTTTGCATCCTGTGAGGGTATGTCCACGCTGCAGTTAGACACCTGTGGCTGGCCCATGCCAGCTGACTCAGGCTAAGGTCTGTTTAATTGCGATGTAGATGTTCAGGCCTAGATTGGACCCTGGGCTCTGGGACCCTGCGAGGTGGAAGCATCCCACAGCTCTGGCCAGCTGTGGGTCTCTAATTGCAGTGTAGACGTACCCTTTACTACTTCTTAAGATCCCACCCACCTTTCCACTTCACTCCAGTAACCCCAAGCGCTCTCACACCCTGCAACCACACCTCCTACAAACTCGCCCGGTTACCCTAACTCCATATGAGCCTTCCCCACCTCTTTTGAGGGGTGCAAGAAATCAGGTCCTCCTTCCCCACAACAGCTCCCCCAGTCTGGTAGAATTCGGTGAGGGCAGTCACACATGGAGCTGCACAAAACTTGGCAGCTACGCCAACACCCTATTTCTCCTTTCTAACATGTCCCATGATCTCCCTTATTTTCCCAACTGCATACATCCATGGAAATGCTCAGACAAAATCCGCTCACACCCCTCACATATATTGTGAGGCTTGAAAAATGTACCAGATGCTTAAGAAGCCAGAGGAATACATTAAGATGTCCCACTGTGCAACAGTAACACACAAGTGAGAAGCCAAGTCCAACCTCTTGAACAAAAGGGAAAGTTACTGGGATTCATTCCAGGGTGCTGTTCCCAGCATTGCCATGATTTTATTATAAATCTAGCAATATTTGGTGATTTTCTTAAAGTCCCAGCTTCTGGAACCATGTCATTACATAAAAATCTGGCCTTCAGTTTTTTAAAAAAGGTAATGTTCCACCACTTATGGTTGCAGAGAAAAGCTTGAAAACATGATCTAAGTGCACCCTAAAGGCTGGAATGCAGATAACAATGAAAAAGAACCAAGCTTTAAAAAACCAAAAAACAATGATTGTTAAGCTAGTCTCATGATTTTTGAATGTTTGAGTTTGGCAGCACTGGAGAGTGGATGATGCTTGAGGGAGGGTGAAAGAAGAGAGATGCTGCAGATGTGAGTATCATGTGAAATGTATAAATTTTGGCAGGTCAATACTGAGAGAGAGATCTTAGAGCAGGGGTGGCCAACCTGAGCCTGAGAAGGAGCCAGAATTTACCAATGTATATTGCCAAAGAGCCACAGTAATATGTCAGCAGCCCCCCATCAGCTTCCCCCACCCCGCTCTCAGCACCTCCCACCCACCGGCAGCCCTATTGATCAGCGCCGCCTCCTCCCTTCCCGATCTCGCACCTCCCGATCTCGTGGCATGCAGGAAGCTCTGGGGCTGGGGGGATGAGCGAGGGCACTGCAGGCTCAGGGGAGGGGGCAAGAAGGGGTGGAGTGCAGGCAGGGCCTGTGGCAGAGCCAGGGTTGAGCAGTGAGCACCCCCCCAGCACACTGGAATGTTGGCGCCCCAGAGTCGGTGCCGATACATGGAGCCGCATATTAACTTCTGAAGAGCCGCATGTGGCTCTGGAGCCACAGGTTGGCCACCCCTGTCTTAGAGGGAGAGGTGGGAAGGACAAAAATTACAGGGATACAGGTACAGAACATAATGGGGGGAGAGAAGGATGTGTGAAGGCCGAAGGAGGGGGGAAAAAGCAGAAACAGAGGCATACAGAAGACGATGCACTATAATTTAGTACAGAAAATAGAAAGCAGAAAATAGTAGAAACCAGGAAAGGAAAGAAGGTATAGCAAAAGCAGGAGAAACACAGTAAATATACATTTTAAAAATAAATAGAAGGTTAACAGTATATTAGTTAAAGATCTCAAACAGTGAATTGAGGTCACTTGGGACCTTGAAGGATCAGGCCTGTTTATTTGTAACTGAATAAACAATGCATATGGCTTCCCCTGCTGCGGTAACCCTTTCTGAATAGTACAGAGTAAGAGACGGAGTTGTAAGGAAAAGCTTTTTACTATCTCTTTCTGCCCCTTCCTACTTATATGCTGTTATGCAGAATGTGGTATAGCCCTTCGGTTGAGTTCCCACATGCTGTTCGTAAAACAGAAGTGTAGATTTTCTAGTTTAGCTGTGGCTGGACTGCTATCATGGAGTAGCCATCAGATAGAAAAATGTAAATGCTTATGGTATACGAAAGACACAATGTACAGTTGTGAGAGAGGGTCTGGAACTTTGTGCCTAACTGATAACTCATAACAACAGAAAGTTTGTGTGTGGAGGCGGTATATTGAGGAAAATGCAGATCTATGTATTTCAAAGGACAACACAGAAACTGGCCAGGGCAGAGATGTGCAGATTTGACAGTGATGTGCAATTTTTAAACTAGGTTGTTATGCCTTTGAAAGGCTGCTATTAAGGGTCTTCATATCCTTAGTGAGGCATGTCTCAGAGAAAACAATGAACTCAAAATGCTATTATATGTAGGTTGCTGTAGGAAATTGGTTTGGAGAATATGGGTGGCTGTCCTAGATCCAGGGCAGTGTGTTGGACATGCAGGCTGACCCAGAAGGACACAAGAAGAAAGATCACTGCAGTATGTTGGCCAGTTGGGGAAGCGGAAAGGCTGACCAAAGTAGTCAGAGAGGAAAGCGGCAGGTTTTTCATTTTTCTTTATCTTTGTAACTAAGCTGAGAAGGTGTTATCTAGCTTAGTTTATAAGAACTGTAAATCTAGATATGTTAAGCAACCTAGTTTTTGTTTTTAATTTTGTTTTCTCTCAGGTTTTTAATAAATCTAGTTTTTGTTAAGATTGCTGTTTTATGGGTAATTTCATGCAGACTTCCCCAGAGAAAAGAGGACCTCATAACTTTTATGGAGAGGTTCAGAAGAGTAAAGAGTGTCTGGAACGTAGAGTCTATTCTCAGGCTTGGTCAAGTAACTTGGACAAAGATGTCCTATCTCAGAGAGTTGTGTTACCATCAGACTGCAACAGGCAAACACAAGGGTGCCTGAAGGACTAACCAGGAGATAAGAGTTGACCGTGGTATTGTTTACAAGAGTTAGATACTTTAAAAGCCAATCTTGAAATAACTCATTTTGGTGTGTATTTTACCTGTTCTTGCAATGGCATGAGAGAGCTGTCTAAGATACATCACTCCTATGTCTATACTATGAGCTTTATTTTTACATTCAGTGATTGATTTTGCTAAAATATTCAGCACCAGTAGGCATTTAGTTTATTGCTAAACAATACACAGGTTTTTTTAACTCGTGTTCTGTTATATTTTTTTCATAAAGTAGATTACAAGTAAATAAGTACATATTCTATAAAGAAATAATTGTTTACTTCTCCTTTCTCCATATGCTAATGGAAGGGAAGATTTCATTGTTTCTAGTATGGCAATCACAAAATTGATATATAGAAGACTAAGGTGTTCACTTTTTAGTTTGCCTTTTGGAACATTGAACAGTTTTAGGAAAAGTTTAGTGTCTAACACACTGAACTGGTAAGAAATGTTCCCAGTAAAATTTGTGTCCCTACTTGCATATTTCTTATTGGCATCTTTGTAACACACACACATCTTCATGAGATATTTAACAGTAATCGTAATTTTATTTTCCTCTTGGTAACTGGGTGAGGAGTAGTAAATTAATCCAATCAATTATGTTAATTTTCTTTGCCATTAGATAGATGAATTAGATATTGATAAAGATCTTAAGTGTGTGATATTTCCTTTGGAGTATGATTCAGCCCTTGGAATGGTAGAAATCCATGGGCAGTTAAAGGAATATAAATATAAACCTTTCAAAAGTGGAGTGTAAAATACTTTTCCCAGAACAAATCACTTGAGGGATCTGGCGAGGCCAAGGGAGCAAGTCATTTGCAGCTTAGAGAAAAATCTCTTGAAATTGTCACTTGGTTGTTGGCAGTTCTATTGCTACAGAGCTGACTGGTACAGACTTAGGGCTCAGTGCCCAAAGAATGGCCCCAAGAGTTGTGAAATGTGGCTCACAGCCAGTCACCTGCCTCCTCTAATTGTAGGATGAAGAGGATAAAGCTGTTCAACACCAGGATTTATTTCTCATGAACAGAAGAATCAATTTATATTAATCTGTCAAGGAAAATTCAGGTACAAGTAAATATTAAGTTGTGTACATTTATGTATGCTACAATTTGAAAACAAGGTGCAGCCCTTGGACTCCTTGGACTGTGTGAGAAGCTGGGAATAATTTATATTTTATTGAGGTATTTTTCACTCCTACTGATGCCTTATCAGTGGCTTTCATTTTTGAAAAAAGAAGGAACTCCACTATGCACACAGGTAGTCTGATAAAAAGTAAAGTAGTACTAGTGGCACCTTAGAGACTAACCAATTTATTTGAGCATGAGCTTTCGTGAGCTACAGCTCACTTCATCGGTAGTCTGATAGTTATTTTGGTTACCCTGCTTTCTCTCACTTCCATAACAAGATCCTCCCCACTCTCCATTGATGCCACAGTATGCAATTATTTCTGTGTATCTTAGATAAGTGGGGAGAGTTGTATTCAGCTTTGGGAATACTGTCTTGAGTGCAGCTGCAGAGCCAGGAGAAAGAACTTGCATACAGTTTGATTGCCCCCACAAAATCTATTGATCTGTTCTTTGTATTGAAATGTATTGAAAGCCACTCCAAGGTTTAGCTGAGGGGCGGAGAGGCTTCCCCCTCCCAGCGCTTTGCCTGGCTTTGGCACACACAGGGCTTGGCTCCTCCTGGCCAGCGCCCTGGGCCAGAGGGTCTTGAGCTTTCCTGGGGTGTCAGCCAAGCCAGAGGCAGTGCTGGGGGAAGGAGGGAGCCTGCTGACCAGGCTGTTGGTGAGCTGAGCACTCCGACCAGGGGCTGGTTCTCTGCAGAGTGTTGGAAGCAGGACGTGTCCCACTGGGGGAGATATGGAGAAGTAGGGGGCTGCGGGGGGCGGGGTGAAGGAGCAAAGCAAGGAGGACAGCGAGACAGGGAGCACATAAAAGGCCGATGGGTGGGCAGCAGAGGCGACACATAACCAGCCACCTGGAGCCTGCCTGCACTCACCAGCCACCGCAGCTTGCAGCGCCCAGCCAGTACTGGCTGGAAATGGGATGGAGGGGCAGGGTCCTGCTGTCTGAGAGCTGGCACGCAGTGGGGCTGCACTGACAGACCAGCAAGGGGAGTGGCTGGCTCCAGGCTCTGCATTTTTGCCCCACCACCAGCCTTGCACACCTAGCCTCATTGTCAGCCACTGGACTCCCACCTACCCCCTACTCACTGCTGGTGGGCGGGCAGCTGGCGAGCAGGGATCCAGCCAGCAGCAGAACCTGCCAGTATTGATGGGGGGGTGGGGAAGAGAGAAAATACAGGACAATTTTTTCATTTTTAAGAAAAAGTTGGGACACCTGCAGGAGGACTTAAATACGGGACAGTCCCTTTAAAAATGGGCTATCTGGTAATCCTAAATTAGCTGCTTCAATAGCTTTTCCATCAGTATACCTGCCTCTTCATTGGGGTGTTTGTCGGCATAGTTGTGTCAGTCAGGAGTGTGGTTTTTGCCCCCCATCCTTGACTGATGTAGCTTTGCTGATGTAACTTTTAAGTTGAGACCAAGTCTGAGGCAGAGAGATGTAGATTTACACCTTCTTGTGGCAGGACAGGGTATGGAACTCCTCTCCTGGTGCTCAGACCTGTGCTTTAATCAGAAGACAGTCTTGCACCAAGTTTGTGGTATTTTTCAACAAGCTGGAATAATTCTACATCTATTCCATTTAGTCCTCAACAGAAGCTGCACAGAAATGCAGAATGTACAGATTCAAATGATTTTAAAAAATAAGGATTGATGTTGACTGAAGGCCTTCTGATTTGGACTGCTTCCAGTGCCCCAGAGGTTATAAATGGAGAATATAATTCCAGTAGAATGGGAAAGAGAGTCTGGAGGGAGGTTGAGGAAGTGTGTCAAAGGGTCTCAGACTTCCTCAGCTAGTTGCTGCACATGCTAGAAGAGAAAGTGCTGCTCGCTAGTTATAGAGACAGTAGCCATGGGAATGTCAAAGATGTATCGAACTTAGTGGACTGGTATTTTGTTGTAGTTGGCTTTTATTTTACACAATTATGCATATTTTAAAAACTCAATGTACGTTTTAAAAAGTTCACAGCATACTAATGTGTTACTGGATGATGTTAGGCTTTTGATAGAAAACAATTCATCCAGATATCAGCATCATCCATCCCCAGGACTGAGGAGTGTTTGCATGCTACTGATTGTGATCACAGACTCACAAACTAAGTATTTTTTAAGAGTTACAGGCAAATAGTACTAAAAAAGTCCTACTTTTTTTTAACTTTAAAGGACAAACAGGATTCTAGACAAATATCAGGTTCTGTGGAATATTTCATTATATTTTAATCTGTCTCCATATCCAGCATAGTTCAAAACTGTTGTACCTTTTAAACTTTATGGTTAATTATAGATTAAGAATTTTTCAAGATGGTTATCTGATTTTTCTCTTCTACTAGTAATACAGTAATTTTGCTTTTCAGATTGGAAAGAATAGACAGGATTATTCGTAAATAAGTTTTCTTCCAGCTGTGCAGTAGGAACCATTATTAGGATTTTTGTTTTGAGGTGTTTTTATGGAAAGGGATTTGAATTCTCATCTATTAGACTGTAGACATAATTACCTAACATAGCTGTAGAGACTTTTTCAGTAGTAGAGTTTGTTATGGAAAAGTTATTTGAGTAATTTATAAACAAAACCCAGGCCCTTGGAGTAATACAGTAAATTCTGTTTTTAAAATATTCCTCCTAGGGTAGTTGTTTATTTAACACTAAAATGTTTACCCATTTTCTGTACACATCCAATTATTGACAGATTCCCAAAGTATGCTGCAGCAATTCTGTACGGTGCTATGAGCAAGGTGATTGTGACGTTTTCGGAAAGCTGGCAGTTGTAGTAGCATTTTCCACACCCAGTTCATACTTAAGAAATAAGCAGTAAGGGTTTTAATGTAAAGGGTTTGTTTTCATGATTTTTATCATAGCTTCCTGAAACAGAGACACAGGCTAGAGGGTCAAAACCTAGGGGTTACAGTGGACAAGAAGCTGAATATGAGTCAACAGCGTGCCCTTGTTGGCAAGAAGGCCAATGGCATTTTGGGCTGTATAAGTAGGGGCATTGCCAGCAGATTGAGGGACCTGATTGTTCCCCTCTATATGACATTGGTGAGGCCTCATCTGGAGGACTGTGTCCAGTTTTGGGCCCCACACTACAAGAAGGATATGAAAAAATTGGAAAGCGTCCAGCGAAGGGCAACAAAAATGATTAGGGGACTGGAACGCGTGACTTATGAGGAGAGGCTGAGGGAACTGGGATTGTTTAGTCTGCAGAAGAGAAGAATGAGGGGGGATTTGATAGCTGCTTTCAATTACCTGAAAGGGGGTTCCAAAGAGGATGGATCTAGATGTTTCTCAGTGGTATCAGATGACAGAACAAGGGGTAATGGTCTCAAGTTGCAGTGGGGGAGGTTTAGGTTGGATATTAAGAAAAACTTTTTCACTAGGAGGGTGGTGAAGCACTGGAATGCATTAACTAGGGAGGTGGTGGAATCTCCTTCCTTAGAGGTTTTTAAGGTCAGGCTTGACAAAGCCCTGGCTGGGATGATTTAGTTGGGGATTGGTCCTGCTTTGAGCAAGGGATTGGACTAGATGACCTCCTGAGGTCCCTTCCAACCCTGATATTCTATGTTTCTGTGAAAACAGAAATTACACATTTTGCTATTCACAATTACAGACTAACGTGATTCTTTATTCCAAATTCTTTTTTGATTTAGTTTGTTGGGTGCTACACTTAAAGTAGGAACTAAAGGCTCAAGTCATCAGTTAATAAAAGGTAGGGCGTGGAGCATTAGAAGCCTATACAGAATGTGATCTCTTTCAAAAAGAGAAACAGACTTAAACCCACAGGTTATCATTGTTTGGCTGACACATATATTACTTAGAATTTTTTTTCTGTGTCTCTTGATTTACATAGATTTAAGGTTTTCATAACTGACTGAAATATCTTCTCGAGAGCTTTCTGTTGATATGTAGGTTCCTCTGTTTGTTGTCCTGTGTTTTTGTTTATTTAAATTAGACTAAGATTTGCATGAGACACTTTCCTTTGATGCATATTGCAAAAGTTATCTTCTAATTTATCAAACATAACTGATGTGCAAAACTTCAGATATGATGCACCTATATTTTATGAACTAGTAACAACAACAAAAGGCAGTTGAGCCTCTCAATAAGCACAAAAACAAGTGGGAAGGTTTGGTTATTCCTTGAAGCATGTAATTGCACATTAAGTATAATTAGGCTGTGTGAATAATGCAGCGCATATGCAGGGTGTGCGCAAGGAGGGGCACAGTCCACCCAATAATCGGTGGGGGACTCAGAACTCCTCGTACCCCGGGGCTGTGGCAGGGAGAATGAGAGAGCTTCTCTTCGCCGGGACTGGAGGAGTTCCACTCCCTGCTGCTGCCTTGAGGCTGGAGGAGTCTAGGCCCTGCGCCTGGGCCCTGGGTCTGGAAGAGCTCTCTGCCCCCCCTTTTTCCCCTACTATGGTATTTCCTCCCTAACATGCAGTGTGCAAACTCAGCGAGGTCACACACGTATCCCTATAATGTGAAGTTATGGATGCATGTGTGCCTATAGTAACTCCTCGCTTAACATTGTAGTTATGTTCCTGAAAAATGCGACTTTAAGCGAAATGATGTTAAGCGAATCCAATTTCCCCATAAGAATTAATGTAAATTGGGGGGGGTAGGTTCCAAGGAAATTTTTTTCACCAGACAAAAAGCTATTTTATTTTATATTACATTATATTATATTATATTTACACACACACACACACACACACACAGTATAAGTTTTAAACAAACAATTTAATACTGTACACAGCAATGATGATTGTGAAGCTTGGTTGAGGTGGTAAAGTCAGAGGATGGGATATTTCCCAGGTAATGCCTTACTGCTAAATGATGAATTAGCATTCAGCTGATCCCTCAAGGGTTAACAAGTTGTTAATGTAGCCTCACACTCTATAAGGCAACACGAATGGAGGGAGGGGAGACAGCATGGCAGACCGAGACAGACACACACCCTGGGGAGAGAGAGAGAGAGATGTGCATTGCCCCTTTAAGTACGCTGACCCCATTCTAAGTACATTGCCTTTAAAAAAAAAATCAGGAAGTTTAGACAGCAGCTGTGGCCAGCAAGCTCTCTCTGTCCTGAGCCCTGTCCTGTACCCACCCTGCTTTATATGGAGAAGGGGTAAGGGGAGGCAGGAGCAGGGGGGAAGGGGACATCCTGACATTAGTCCTCGTCTTCCCCCCTCCCCTGCACAGCAAGTAGGAGGCTCCCAGGAGCTGCTCTAAGGCAGAGGGCAGGAGCAGCACATGGCAGTGGGGGGTGGGACAGCTGAACTGCCGGCAATTGGTAGCCTGCTGGAGGGCTGCCACACAGGGAACTTAAGGGAGCGGGGAGCTGATAAGGGGGCTGCTGGTTCACCCTGGTTCCAAGCCCCCACCAGCTAGCTGCAAGGGGCTGCTCTTCCTACACGCAGTGGACAAAGCAGGCGGCTGCCAAACAACGTTATAAGGAAGCACTGCACAACTTTAAACGACCATGTTTCCTAATTGATCAGCAACTTAACAACGAAACAATGTTAACTGGCACAACTTTAAGTGAGGAGTTACTGTACTTGATTTGCACATGTTCCCCCCATAAGTTTAAGGAGGCCGTGTTGGAGGTTGATTAAAGGTACAGTTCATTGAAATGGTGAATATATTGCGGTTTATTTCTTTGTATATGATGTATGGGCGTGTGTTATGGTTTAATGTGTATAATATGTATATGTTTACTGTGCCCCTCCCAAAGCGGTAAAATTTAAATTCCTGCACATGCCCAGGTGCATACGGCTATCAGCATAGCAAGAGGCAGAATCCTGAAGCTACTCGCTTTTACTGTCAGAGAAAAAGAAGGTTGTAGCTCTCTTTGTGTGATGATGCTGTAGGCTGTATAGAGATTCTTGATTCTATGATATATCATGTCAAAGGTAACATATGGTGTGAAAAGCTGTGCGACTGGAAAATTAGCAGGGCAACACAGAGGGATAAAACCAAGGAGGCCAGAACAGCTGAAGGACAATGTGTCCAGGACAACAGACTAAGGGGAACAGGTCTTGAGCAACCAAACAGCTGTGGCTGAAGTTCATATCTGCTCACAGGTCCAAAAGAATAGTCTGAGTAGTCCCATTGGCTCTAGATAACACGTGTGCCTTTAATTCTTTGTCCAAAGTTGAATTGCAGCTCTCAGAAGTCTATTGAGAACAATACCAGTTAACTTTTAAATTGTGGCTGGTAAAGTTCTTTAAATGTTATAGCAATATTAGGATTTTAATTAACTAATTAGTTACCAATCCTTACCCTGAATGACAAAAGGGACCAGATTGTTTTTAGGAGTTCTGAGCTGCTTTTTAAAAACTGAGCTGATAACTTGTAAAAACTTGTAAAAGTACTTTTTCTGTTACACTGCTCAAACTCTTCAGTGTTTCAAGAAAATAGCTTGTTTAGGAGAGATTAATACAGTTACTGGTCTAATTCTGTCCATGGATGCACACTGTAAGGCTCCGGTTGACTCCATTATTTGTAATATTTGTTACACTACTCCCCAGAGAGCCCAGTCAGGATAATGGCCCCATTGTGCTAGCCATTGAACAAATGTATATGAAGACAGTCCCTCTCATGAAACATTTATGAAGTTAGCTATGGGAGTTTAATTCAAATGTAGAAGGCAGTGTTTGGCCTATAGTTTGCATGAGATGTGAACAGAAATTATGGGGAGCCCCCCCCCCCCTTTTTTTTTGTGGTTGTTTTTGATTACATTTCTGAGACAGAAGACAGTTTTGAAGAATGAGAAAATTTAGTATGGGCTCCTTCCCATTGGGTTCCTTCCCACTTTACACTGCTTTCCTGTGGGCTGACAATCCCAAAGGTTCAAACATCATGAATCAGGCCTCCTAAAATTGGCTTAAAAATCAAGTGATTTTTTTTAAAAAAAAACAACAACAACAAATGTTTGGTTCTTTTTATTTATCTTCTGGATTTTAAGCCTGTAGAGTTCATGTTTCCAGTTTTTCTTCGCTACCCTAAGAGCTATTCTCTTCCCCCTCCCCCCTTTTAAATTATAGCAGCGATTCTCTCTCTCTCTCTCTCTCTCTCCAGCATTTGGGTGCTTTAAGAAAAATACCAAAGACTCATGAGAAAATCCTGGGTTTGCACTGATGTGCTCTCTTGGTCCCATTAGTTTGTCTTTAAATGACCCAGCGTTAATCTTGCAACTTTTCTCCATAGTCTGTCCTGCACATTTGTCAATGGCTGAATGGTTGATGTTCGTTTTTGAGTGTTTGGTTAGCCTTCCCTCCCAAACCTTGCTTTAGTATGTATGTTGGGCTATGCAAATTGACAGTTTTATGAAAACAGACCTTAAGCTTGTCTCTCTTGTAAGCCCGATTCTCAGCTCTTTTCTTACTAACACAAATATTGGTGGTTGGGGGGGGGTTGTAGTGAGTTTGATTGTTTCCTAAAACTAGCCTATTCTCTGTATCACTGTGTTAAATTATTCAGTAGCACTGATTTGAATTTGAATTTTAAAGTTGATTCATTCAGATGCAACAATGGTCACTAATAATGGTGCAGTCTAGAGGAGATAAAAAGATGAAGTGAGCTGTAGCTCACGAAAGCTTATGCTCAAATAAATTGGTTAGTCTCTAAGGTGCCACAAGTACTCCTTTTCTTTTTGTGATTAATGAGTTAATTGTAAAGAATTAATAGAATTCAGTACACAAAGTGATTTAATGGCAGTGTGGGGAAAAATGCAATGACATACTCGTTACATCCTGTTCATGTCACATGCTCATTCTATCTAAATGAATTGCGTGAGGAAAATAAATCTATGTACAGTATAGTTGTTTCTGAAAGTATTGAGATCTGCGACCGATCATTTGGGCTAAGATTATCCAAAATGGAGAAAACAAAATAGTTACAATGTTATACGTGTTATACATGGATTGTAGTTAATATTAGTTGCTTTATTGTTATGTACTGTAAATCCTAACCTCATTAGTCTCTGCAGCTGGGGTAACTGATGACGGCAGGAAAGTTACAGTGGAGCCAATGTAAATATTCAGTCAACATCAATTCCTGGATATCCTCTAGGGGTTATCATAACTAATCATTATAGATTATTTTTATCTTGAATTCAACTCCTGCCAGGCTTATTTTAAAAGGTCAATTTTCAAACTTTGGGGTGTTTAAAATTAGGTGCCTACACTTGCATTTTAGAGCCTTAAGTGCCAATCTGTGTGCTGATTGGAAGCCAAAAATCATCACTTCTGTTCCTTAAAATTTTTGTTTAAAGTTTTCTCTTCTTACCTAGGCCTTGCATCTATTTAATACAGAGTGTGACATACAGATACATATGAAGTAATATGCACTCTCTTCTCAATGAGGAGAAAAGCTGAATGATTGGTGTCCATTTTGAAAATCTAAAAGACTGGATGGCCGAGGTTGAAGTAATGGTTTAAGGACCTTCACCTCCATGTCGCAAGTCAAATTTGGGCTAGTTTGGTGGTAATGAAGTCCAATATCTTTGCATGAGTATTTGGTATTCTTGATGAAATGGTATGTTGGTAATCCAGTTCCTAGTGGACAAGTGTCTACATCACAAATGGCAATATCAACAGGATAGAATGGGCATAATGAAGGATTACAATTGCCTATCATGGGTTTTTTTTGGAAGGGCAGAATGAAAAAACAGGTATTATTGCAACTAGTGCAATGCCTGGTTTGACTTCAGTTTCCACTGTTACAATATGACATCTTTCATGAGCATAAAATTCACTTACAAAATTAATTATGGCTTTAGCCACTAATTAGGTGCATTTGGGTTAGATGTGTGTTAGCCATTCAACAATTAATAATCGAAGATCTGCTGATTTCTTTTGTTGCCAGAGTCTTTATCCGGAGTCTGAAAAAGCTTGATGATTTCCCAAGAATAGAGGCAGATTATATAGTTGCTAAATAATGGCTTTTAGGTACAAGAACTGCAGAGTGTTTGTGATTGAGGGCCTTGTTGGGTTGCCATTATCACCTACAGCTTCAGAAGAATCCCCTGCAGGCTATATTAAGGCTGTGTTCGACCTTAGGGTCTTACTGGACCTGAAAAGTGTGAGTAGTTTATTTACTTTTCAGAGACTGCTTCTACCTTGATTGGCTTTAAGAGCTGGTAGTGGCTGAATGTATTCTCAGAGGCCTGAAGGATTTCTTCAGTCTTGTTTTTCTGAGGCAGGAATCTCTCCAGCAAAGGGCTGAGGGCAAAGTGGTGAGTTTAGGAACATTCACAAGAAAATACTATGCATGTTTTGCTGTGTGAGTTTTTGTAAATGATGTTTGCATAGTGTTTAACTCCCTGTATATTTGTATTTTCTTGTCAGTAAATGGACCTTCTCTGAAGAATTGCTTGAACATTTCATTCCCCTTCCTCCACCCCCAGCCTGGAACATTAATATTGCCACAGTATTTTGGTATGTGTGCGTGTCACGAGACCTTACATGGGAAAGAGCCTCTTCTGCTTCTGCTGTTGAGGTTTAGCAGCAATAGTTAGAAAATCTGGCAATCTTCCCTGCACTTTTCCCTCCTATTTAGAACCAATAGTCTCTGAATACATTGATTATCTACCCAACTCCACGCAGCTGGAATTAGTTAAGAGGTTTATTGTAGCCTTTGAGGCAGAGTCTGTTTTTAAAATTGGCCATTTGTGAGATGGGAGGGGGGGAAGGGGAAAGTAGATCTGAACCTGAACATTGTAAATTAGCTCATGTTGCTTTGTCAGAGCTCCAAGTTGGACTTCTGTTCACCTTTTGGGGAGCTGCAGGCCAGTAAGTGGTCACTTCAGGAGTAGAATTCCAAAATTAAAAGCTTTGGGGAAAATATCAGGAATACATACTATGATTCATCCAAGATTTAATTGTCTTTTTACCTTTTAAGTCTTCTCCCCTTAATTGGGTACATAAAGTGTTGTTTCTAAAGCACTTAAACAAAATGCCAGTGAAACAGAAAAAACTTTTCTGAGGCTGAGGAAAATGGACTAATATTTACAGTTTCAGTCCAGTTTTACCATACAAGTTAGATTTTTGCATGTGAGGATTCTTTTCTTGTAGTAGGGAAGGTTGTCTGAACTCTCCATTTTTTTTATTCAGTTTTAAATTGTGTCCATTCCAGTAATAAGGAAACTTCTGTGGCGAGACTCACTACACACAATAAACAAGGATACATAGTTTAAAATAATAACTAAAAAAGCTGTTTCTGATCACATTCTTGGTGGCAGCCATCATACTGAAATTACATCATGACATTAGCCACATAGAGTTTAGGGGAAGATGTTCAAAGGTGGAGAGGGAAATCAGGTTCCCACATCTAACTGCCCTTTCTGCCTTTCAAAATCTCCCTTGTAATGTAAGATTAGAAACCAGTTTCTCAATCAGAATTTACTTTAAATTCTGTTCAAATGATACCTACTAATGTCAACATTATATGAATCTAGAAACTAATATTTAAAATAGCATCAACTCCCGTAGACTTCAACTTAACCAGGTCAATGTATGTTGAAGTCTATACTGCCTTGTTGATATTAGTATGTTAGAACATGCTTGCTAAAATGTTCCAACGGGCATTCTAACAAAAGGCACCTTTTAAATCCTAGTTAAGACAAGGGCAAAATGACCTTTTGCCTAGTTGACCCTAAACTGGCAAATTGAAAAGCAGCTTTATAGTCTTGCGATCACCAGCACAATCAACACAAAATAGAATTTCTGCTAGACAGTCAGAAGGTGCCAACTCCACAATTCCTTTGTTTGCTTATTAAAACTGAAATGCCTGAGTAGAAAGTGTCATTTCAAGATGAGAAAGACTTCCCCACTGTTTGGCGGAAACTATGATGAAAAAATAATTTAAATACAATAACCTTCCAAATTATTCAGCTTCATCTGATCTAGCAGCCACCATGAGCCACTTTAACCATTATTGTCAGGTGTTGACTAATTTTCGGTGCTTCAGTTTTTTGGGGCCCATCTTGTGCCTGATTGCAAGAGGTGACCAAGACCTGCAATTCTTCTTGTTTAAATAGAGTTGCAGGTCCCTCAGTTAACTGAGGGTAATTTGGAAGGTCATTTTGTGTCTAACACGTTTGTTTGAAATTTTCAGTCAGTCTCTGTATAGACAATGTATTTATTACTGGCATTTTATGCTATCTCATTACCATCCTCAGTGGTTTCACAAGACATTGATCAGAACAGAGACAGGATTGAGTCCTATGGGATTCTGCAGAGGAGAGCTTTCCAGAGCTGGAGTAGTTGGCCCATCATGACCACAGGGATCTATCAGACCAATGCAGCCAGTTTAGAACAATTGGAACAGCCAGAAGCAATTTCTACAAAGAAAACAAAGCTGTCTCTGTTTGCTTAATTTTACTTCACTCTATAACTGACAATAAGCACACTGAACTAAAATGAAACAATTAAAACATATTCTAAACACTTCTGATTTTTTTCCATAGAACGCTTGACTTATAATAATTCTGTGCAAAATGGCTTGAAGGAAATGCATAAAAACAGATTTCATAAGCCACTTAGTAACAATATCAAATGTAAAAGTGCATTTTATGGTTTTTTTTTTTAATCAGAAGACTGTTTACTAAAGTATTTTATTCCTACAAATAGCAGTAGCAGATTTTGCCTTTGGCTGCATATGTTCATTAAAACGCCTATAAATTGTTGCCGCATACTTACCAGCATTATACACCATGGATATTTTCTGTTCTATTACCTTAAGTGGTAAAAGAGAAACAATTGTTTTCCCTATAAGTAGAAAATATTTTTGAAATTAAGTTTCATTTTAATGATGTGGCTATGTAAACATTGGGGAAAAATAAATATTTTATATCAGTTGGCTTTAGTTCCTTTTTTTTGTTTGTTTGTTTCCATTGATAACACCAGCTTTTAATAATTATAGGCCTAGGAAGATTAGCTAGTCAAGTCCATGTTGTTTCATTATTTGATTCCAATTTAAAAAATTTAACCAGCAGCCTGTGAGTAAAATTCAAATGTATTTTTCACAGTTGATTTTCTTCATTGTTCTTGAAGACTGTTCTTGCTGCTAGCAAAGATTGCCTTTGTAGTCACTCAAGTTCCATAAAAACATTGTGAGCTCTTCACTATGGGCCTGACCCTGCAAGCTGTTGTGTTTTTCCTAAGGGGTGCTGGATGCCTTCAGTTCCCCTTGACTTCAGTGGGAGGTAAAGTTACTCAGAACCTTATAGGATTGGGTTTGAAGGGTCAAATCTTGGTCCCATTTCTGTCTGACTAGGATTCGTCTCTAAGCTTCCTAAACCCATCATTTCATTTCTAAAAGATGACAGGAGTCTTTTCATTGATTAAAATACTTCTGCTCAATCCAACATTGTTGAGTCTTTGGTTTCCTTGCATCAAATGTTTTAATGATGTAAAGTTCTTATTAGCCCTTATTCAGTGTGGTGGGGTTTCATGCAGTAGAAACTCCAGGAGACTTTAAGGTCTGACAGAAAATGGTGTTAATAACATTCAATTAATTTCCATATAAATAAAGCAGTGTGCTTATGTTTGTTTAACTAGTTCAGACTTTTAAAACTGTGCTGGCTTGTATAATATTACAAAACCATAAAACACATTGTAGGATTTTACTGTTGTTTACAGTCTGTGCTGTGGCTAAGTTACAGGGACCTGTTCTCTTCATATTACTATAGTTACCCATGCCTAACGTTATCTCATTTACTTCTATTTTGCTGTGCCTGTTTGCGTTCCTGTGAGCTGTGTTAAGGCTGTTGTCATTTAAAAGGACTAAAAATTCACATATTTGTTTTTCCCGTGTGTAAAATATTTTCCCACATGCATGTGATAGTTTGTATGTAGTGAAATTTTAAAACTATAAGAAAGAATAATATTTTGTCAAATCTTTGTAGTCGTTTTAGTATTGATGACAGATGCATTACTTTGTACTTGATAAGTGATCTGTGAAAGGCTAAGGACAAAGATGAAAAATCTGTGCTAATTCTGCTAGGTCTGTCAGCTGCTGGACTACAAAGTAATGGTCACCCAGCTGCTATACCTAGTACAGGATAATTGTTCTAAACTGGCTGCATTGGTCTGATAGATCCCTGTGGGTCATGATGGGCCAACTACTCCACCCCCGGAAAGCTCTCCTCTGCAGAGTCCCATAGGACTCAATCCTGTCTCTATTCTGATTCAATGTCTTGTGAAACCACTGAGAATGGTAATGAGATAGCATAAAATGCCAGTAATAAATATATAGTTCTATGTGTCTCTATGTGCAGTTTTCCCAGCTAATCCATTGTTCCAAGGAAGATAAGCAACTGAATGAAAGCTGAATGTCTCAAGTTAATCCAGGAAAGAGTGAAGTCTTGTTTATTGGAAGAGGAGGAAGCACTTTGATTGCCTGGCAAATGCCTTTTCCTCAGTTCAGAGCAAGTGCTGCTAATGGTCAAGGTTATGAACAGCCTAGAAATCCTGCTGGGCTCTTTGCTTCTCCTAGACATCCAAATACTTATAGCCAGCAAAATCTCCTTCTTCCATTTCCCGCTTGCTGCAAAGAATATGTAACACACTGCTCTACAGTCTATGTTGACTTCCCATTCAGGACCAGATTCAATTTAAGGATCGGAACCCAGTCCTTTCAAGTGCTGAAGTGACTAGGTGCGTGCTTTCGAACAAAGCCGCTCTCTGTGCTGTTCCATAGCAGTTATGGTCAGTTGGTATTCTCTGCTGATGTAGCCCAAGATTCAACTCTTAGAAGCCAGAGGCAAATGTTTCTTGGAGGCTGTGGCACTCCTTACAGATGGAGGGCGGGATGATCATAGGTTAGCCATGTTAAAGGCCATGCTGCAAAACGTAGATGTTCTATAAATAAAAGATCAGAAGAGTCTAGCAACCTTTTTGTAGAAACCAAAGGACGAAGAGCTAAAGCAAGGGAAAGGTGAGTAATTTTGGTCCTCCTTTGAAAAATACGATCAGCACTGGTAAGGGGTGCTTCTGACCTATTTAGATAGATGAAACCATTACTCTAGTCCCCATTACGTTAGTTCCATTAATTTGTTTTTCTTTTATCAGTTTTTGATATTTTGTAGCACCTCTGTGAGGCACAGCACTGGCAATGCTATAGAAAAATGATACACAGATAAGTAGTGAGGAGAATGCAAATTAGCCGTATCATGTTGTCAGTTTTTCTAAAGCCTGACTTGGAGAGACTACCTAGCAGTTAAAGGGTAGCTCGGTGTTCATGTGCATTCCATCTTAAGTTCTTCTAAGACTGCCTACAAAAGTATCAATTATGGTAACTTTTGTGTGCTGTTGACATGTATTCGCTAGGAATCAGATTGGAACTATCTGAGCATTTCAGATTGATGCTTATATTGAGCCTTCCCTCACTGCTGACCTACACTGTATTTGAACTGGTCATCTTGTACTGTAAAGTTCTGCGTCCTGTTGTTAAAATGCTCTTTCCTCCCTCTCATCCCTCTCTAAGTGATATGTTTAGTGTAAGTGAAAGCTAATATGAGATGGCTGAGACATGTTTATGCAAAGGAACTGGCTGGTTGCTCTGACTAGATGGTCAAGTCGAAAGATTCCAGAGGATTTGAACTGTCTAGGGTTAGTGAAGTAATGTTAAAATTGATCTCTGCTCATTCCTAGGCTTTGTATATTGTATTAATTGGGTTGTGTTTAATAGATTCATATTGCACCAGACTGTTATTAATGGTCTGTTTTACAATAATTTCTTTGTGAACCTAAGATTTCTTTTGTTCATGGGATTCCGTTTTTTAAGGTGCAATAATATACTCATGCTGACAGGACTGAACTGGCTTACAGTTTGCAATGAGAAATTGCCAAAGCAAAATATATCTGAATAAAAGCTATAAATAATCACTTTTGTTACTGTAACTTTGCACTCCTAGCTTGGTTTTATAGTTAATAATTCCAAGGCTAGTTGAATCTGCATGTGCTACAGGATTGTATTATTACTTATGATGACTTTAGAGTGCCTTATTTATTTTATTTCACCAAAGAGCTGTGTAAAATAGAAAAAATCAGGCTGGCAGAGCAAATAGGTCAGGAACAAAGAAAACCCCAAACTGTTAATGATCATGTGATTGTTCCTTTAGAAATATTTTGTCAAACATTAACTGGCTTTTTTAAAAAAAAAAAAAAAAAAAAAAAGAGAGAGAGAGAGGAAAAAAAAAACCCTCACAGAAATGCACCCAGGAGGTTTGTTCCTTTAGACACTGGGAGGGAGGGGTGCACAACGATTGGGCTTTCCATCCCTAATTACATAGTGGCTGCCGCAGAGCTGAATTACTCTGCGAGGTCTGAATGGTGCCTTTATATTCCTCTTCAAAAGTTGTGGGCTATGAAATTCAATCTAAAGTATTGTTAATGAGCATTCTGCATCTAAGTTTCAGCTCTTCTGAGGAAACAAGGAGCACAGTGTGCTGCTAAATAGCACTAAGGCCAGGGGTTAGACTCATTCAGTACTTGTGCATTAAGGAGGAAAAATCATATAATTTGTTCAGTAGGTATATGTTCACTTCCTGAATTGTGCTTTGGCAATTTAGTTTTCCAGGGAAAAAAAGCTAATTAAAAAATTAGGTTGCCACATTATATGCTAAACTCCCAATTAGTTTTTGCAAACAAGTGCTCTAGTTTCTTCAGCTATCTTTGCCAAAGGCAGTCTACATGAATCACATAGGCCTTGTCTACACTGGGAAGTTTCTGTTCAGTAAAGCAGCTTTCTGGGCTGTAACTCCCGAGGTGCACACGCTGCCAAGCCACTTAGTGCGCAGAAACTGCACAGTTGCTGTGCTGTAAAGAAGCCACCCTGACGAGAGGCGTAGAGCTTTCTGCGCCAGGGCTACAGTGCCACGGTGCCAGTGTAGACTCCCTGGTCGATAACAGCGCTGCGATTGGTCTCCGGGAGATGTCCCACAGTGCCTGTTCTCACCTCTCTGGTCATCTGTTTGAACTCTACTGCCCTGCCCTCAGGTGACCAAATTGAATTCCTTTGGAATTTTGAAAGTCCCCCTCCTGTTTGCTTGGTGACACGTGCAGTGGTCTCTGCGCATCTTTCCAGGTGACCATGCCTGCTCCACGCACCAGGTGATTCCCGGCTTGGAGCAATGCCAAGCTGCTGGACCTCATCAGCATTTGAGGAGAGGAGGCTGTCCAGTCCCAGCTGCGCTCCAGGCGTAGGAATTATGATACCTACGGACGGATTTTGTAATGCATGACAGAAAGGGACCATGACCGGGACACACTGCGGTACAGGGTCAAAGTGAAGGAGTGCAGAACGCCTAGCACAAGACACAGGAGGTAAACCACTGCTCCGGTGCTGCACCCACAAGTTGCCGGTTGTACAAAGAGCTGGACGCGATACTCGGTGGTGACCCTGCTTCCACTGCGAAGACCACTGTGGATACTTCGGTGGCTTGCGTGCTAGTCGAGAGTGGACCAAGCCAGGAGGAGGAAATTTTGGATGAGGATGTGGAGGGGAAGGAGAAGGAGTATCTAGAGGCAGAGGACAACTCGGAGGTCAGAGATGCATGCAGCCAGGAACTCTTCTCTACCATGGAGGAGGCTAGCCAGTCACAGTTCTCGGAGCTTGGTGAAGTGCAAACAGGAGAGGAGGCCCCTGGTAAGTGGCTTTGATTTTGGGAATCACTGAAGCGAGTTGTTGGGGGCAGGAGGGTTGCAGAAAGCAGGCTTGTGTCTGTATGATGTGTGTACCACCACATGCCTAGTCTGAGCAGTGGAACAGGGTGTTGATTGACTCCCCCGCTTCACGGGAATCTGCCTCAGAGTTCTCCAAGAAACTCTCATGGAGATATTGAGCAATCTGCAGGTTCTTTGGCAGAGCTACTTTGTTTCTTGTCCCATTAAGGGTAACTTTCCCACACCACTCTGCTGTCACTGGGATGGGGGACCATTGCTGTGCACAGGCGAGCCGCAAAAGGGCCAAGGAGGACTCCACAGTCTTGGAGAAGACCCTCGCTTGATTTCCTGCTCATCCTCAGCAGCAAGATATCTTTGATAACGAACACAGCCTGTGGAAAATGTGGGGACAGTAATGATTATAAGGCACCCCCCACCCCACACACACACAGTGCTGGCTCTACCCAAGAGCCATGTGCCCAGTGTGTAGTATGGTCCTGAAACACTGATTTCTCCTGCCCCTGCGGTTACTCACCATTTTGGGGTGTCTTATGACTTCTGTGTGCTTGCCTGTGGTCAGCCAGTTAGTGACAGGTATGTGAATAGTGGCTGTCTTTTAAATCACTGAATCAGCGGTCTGTGTGTTGCAAACAATACTGCTTCTGTAAAATGTTGCATTCTGGCTTCACAGATATGACCTTGGGAGCCCAGCCGCCCTCTTTGTTATCGCCGGCTGAACGGCTGCGCAGAATTAGAAAGTGACCATGAAGAACTAAAGAGGACTTTCTGAGTGATGTCATGATGCACTCCACGGCAGAAAAACAAGAATTGAAGGAGTGGCCGGACAGTGAGATGAGGGACCTAAAGGAGAACGCGGCGCGCCAGCACAAAGCCGCAGAGTGGCTCTTAAATGTTATGGAGCACCAAGCGGACAAGCTCCAGGCAGTAATAGCACCGCAAACCGCGTAGCTCTGCGCCCACCCTCCCCTGAAGCTGCTGTCGCAAAACTCTTTCCCCTGCGCCCCACCAGACCCCACCAACACACGCTTATCAACCTCCTGGCTCCAGTCTGTACTCGCTGCATTCCACTCCTTCCCCCTCACAGTCCAGCACTGCGGACTCCCACTACCCTCTGCACTCAACACCCGTCCCTCTGCGGTTTGGCCCTGCTGAAGGACAGTACCCGCTGCACTGTACTCCAAAGGACAAGGTTGCATATGGTACCAGGACATACACAAATCTTTAACCGTCCTGGGAACCCACTTCCCCCTGGAACCTTCCCTCCCTTCCCCCATCCCCTACAGTACTGATGTGGTTTTTTTGTTTGTCTCTCTCCTTCGGTTGTTGTTTTTTAATCAAATAATTGTTTATTCCATTAATTGAAAGCAAACAGAGCCCTGCAAAGCAACAGGCAGTTTTCTTAAACCTTCACAGTGCATCGTCTGGACCAATCACAATCACCCCCTAGCACTACAAGCGCTGCACTCCTGAGCATAGCAACAAAAATTAGTGGATTTCAGCTTCAGATTGCTGCCTCAAGGCATCCCTGATCCTTATGGCCCTGCGCTGCACCCCTCTATTAGCCCTGGTCTCTGGCAGTTCAAATTCAGGCTCCAGGCGCTGAGCCTTAGTGGTACAGCCCCGAGTGAAGCTTTCACCCTTCCCTTCACAAATATTATGGAGCGTACAGCATGCGGCTGTAAGCATAGGAATATTGTCATCGGCCAGATCCAGCCTCCCATATAGGCAGTGCCAGCGTGCGTTTAAACGGCCAAAAGCACACTCAGCAGTCATTCTGCACTTGTTCAGCCAGTTGAACTGCTCCTTGCCTCTGTCAAGGCTCCCTGTGTATGGTTTCATAAGCCACAGCATTAAGGGGTTGGCAGGGTCTCCCAGGATCATAATGGGCATTTCGACTTCCCCTATGGTGATCTGCTCTGGGAAGAAAGTCCCTGCTTGCAGCTTCCTGAACAGGCCAGTGTTCCGAGAGATGCATGAATCATGCACATTTCCAGACCAGCCTGTGTTAATGTCCATGAAATGCCCACAGTGATTCACAAGCACCTGGAGAACCATAGAGAAATACCCACTGCAATTAATGTACTCGGTAGCTAGGTTGTCTGGTGCCAGAAATGGAATATGTGTGCCATCTATCACCCCTCCGCAGTTAGGGAAGCCCATTTGTGCAAAGCCATCCACAGTGTCACGCACGTTGCCCAAAGTCACGGTCTTTCAGAGCAGTATGCGATTACTGGCATGCGGTTGACTTTCCCACTCCGAACTGCTTAGCAACCGAGGAGTAGCCAGCTTCCACAGTGCAATCGCCATGTGATTCTCCAACGTCAGGGCAGCTCTCATTCTCGTGTCATTGCACTGCAGGGCTGGGGCGAGCTCAGCACACAGTCCCATGAAAGTGGCTTTCCTCATGCGAAAGTTCTGCAGCCACCGCTTGTCATCCCAGACGTACATGATAATGTGATCCCACCACTCAGTGCTTGTTTCCCAAGCCCAAAAGCGGCATTCCACTGTGGTCAGCACCTCTGTGAATGCCACAAGAAATCTTGTGTCGTAGTTACTACGTGTGGTGAGATCAACATCAAACTTCTTTTGCCTTTGTAGTTTAAAGAATAACTCGACCGCCACTTGTGACGTGTTATTGTGAGCAGCATATTGGTCAACAGTGCGTGATCCATTCCTGCAGACCGAAGACGCAGAGCGTGCAGTACAGTCAAACCGTTGAGAGATGGCTCCAAATGCAGACAGAAGCACAGGGATTACTGGGATGCAAAGCAATGTGTCACGGGGCATTGGTATAGGACCCAGGATGCTCCACGACCCCCTCTGCATTCCCTCAACTCTTAGCGGCAGAAGAGGAAGAGATGCTCTGTGGGATAGCTGCCCAGAGTGCACAGCTCCGAATAACACTGCAACTGTGAACATGCTATTGTGCAGGCAGCTGACAGTGTGAACGCACAACAGCGGTTTCCCTTCAGTGCTCTCTGAGCGGCGCTTCCGGTGATGTTACTCTGCCAGTGTAGACATACCCTTAGTGCACAAAGATTGGTTATACTCAGTGTGGGTATACTCAAGGAAGTAACTGTGTAAAAGTAACATTATGTTCCATATTTCTCACTCATTGATTTACATAAGAAATTGTTTCATTTTACAGGTAAAATGCTGCTTTATTATAACTGCCAACCCTGCAATCTCCTTCTGGGATCTAAATTCAAGATGGGTTCTTTCCTTCTCACATATCATCATTCATGATAATGGTTCTGGACTGGAACTTAGCCATCCTGATGGTGCTGTGTGAACTAAAAAACAATCTGCTCACTCTCCTAGCTCTGTATTGGTACTGCTGTGCAACAGGAATAAAGAGCAGTAAAAAAACCCAAAACACCACCTTATTTTTGTTACTAAAGTAGGCAGTAGTTAATAGGGAGCAGATTTGTACCATAAGATGAAATTTTTACAGTAACTTTTTTGATCGTGCCTGTTCTTTAATGTCTCATTGGTCTAGTCCACATTGCAGCTTTTTGGCCTGTTTTAATTAAAATAATCCAGTTTAAAAGTGACTAACACTATCGAGAGGCTTGGACTGGAACCCTAAATCCAGATTCCCCCACCCTTCTAGACTTTGGAATACTTGGTATCTAAATTTTGCAGCTTTAAATAGTCAATTAAAAGGTTTGCATGCATATGCTGCACAGTTCTTAAAAATGTTTTGTAGCTGCATTAAGGAGTTACATCCTACTAGTAGTAAAGATTGCAGTACACATGGAGAATAAACAAGTCCTAAAATGTTTGATGATTGGACTAAAATTGTTCACTGCTCATTTAGATTGAATGGGGACACTGATATACTAATAAATCCTGGGAGATTTCTTTATTTGTCCATTGGAAAGTACGTCTGACCTAGTTCCAAAAGGAATAGTGTGTTTTAGTGTGGTTGATAAAACTGTTTAATTTGAATGCCACTATGCAACTGAAACTGTATTGAAGACACCATTTTCAAAAGGGTAGTAGATAGAATGGCTTCTGCATGTTGTAGCAATGCAGCTTGTAGCAAAATTAGATGTGGATTTACAACCTAAGTTAGACTGCAAAGCCTTGTTTATATTAGGAAACCAACCAGCAACTGAGGTCCCTCAAAAAGATGATGAAAATGGTTTACCTGGTAGTGTAGATGGGGGGCAAACACAGAAGTCTCAGTCATGCTTTCCATAGGTTTCAGAGTAACAGCCGTGTTAGTCTGTATTCGCAAAAAGAAAAGGAGTACTTGTGGCACCTTAGAGACTAACCAATTTATTTGAGCATAAGCTTTCGTGAGCTACAGCTCACTTCATCGGATGCATACTGTGGAAACTGCAGAAGACATTATATACACAGAGACCATGAAACAATACCTCCTCCCACCCCACTCTCCTGACAGAGACCATGAAACAATACCTCCTCCCACCCCACTCTCCTGCTGGTAATAGCTTATTTAAAGTGATCACTCTCCTTACAATGTGTATGATAATCAAGTTGGGCCATTTCCAGCACAAATCCAGGTTTTCTCACCCTCCACTCCCCCACACACAAACTCACTCTCCTGCTGGTAATAGCCCATCCAAAGTGACCACTCTCCTTACAATGTGTATGATAATCAAGGTGGGCCATTTCCAGCACAAATCCAAGTTTTCTCCCCCCCCCCCCAAAAAAAACCCACACACGCACACAAACTCACTCTCCTGCTGGTAATAGCTTATCCAAAGTGACCACTCTCCCTACAATGTGCATGATAATCAAGGTGGGCCATTTCCAGCACAAATCCAGGTTTTCTCACCCCCCACCCCACACACACACAAACTCACTCTCCAGCTAGTAATAGCTCATCCAAACTGACCACTCTCCTTACAATGTGTATGATAATCAAGATGGGCCATTTCCAGCATAAATCCAAGTTTGACCAGAACGTCGGGGGGGGGGAGGAAAAAACAAGGGGAAATAGGCTACCTTGCATAATGACTTAGCCACTCCCAGTCTCTATTTAAGCCTAAATTAATAGTATCCAATTTGCAAATGAATTCCAATTCAGCAGTTTCTCGCTGGAGTCTGGATTTGAAGTTATTTTGTTTTAAGATAGCGACCTTCATGTCTGTAATCGCGTGACCAGAGAGATTGAAGTGTTCTCCGACTGGTTTATGAATGTTATAATTCTTGACATCTGATTTTATTCTTTTACGTAGAGACTGTCCAGTTTGACCAATGTACACGGCAGCGTTCCATAGCTTGCTGAAAACATGCATTGATCCAGTCAACTGTCTTTTTATCACTGGTGTAGCGGGACTCGTTACAGATATAAACATTGTCTCCAGCAGCTAGTTTTCCTAGAGTACACGGTGCTTATTACAATTTGAAAATGAACTCTTTCAGCCACATATACAAGTACTAGCATAGATTGGGTCATAGTAGTCACTTTGAACTGAGAAGACCGTTTTAAGAGTGAATTTATTAGATGTGCGTAGTATTCATTTGCAACTGGGGAAAAAAAGTTTAATATTTTTTTAAAAAAATAAAGTTATAATTGGGAGCTAGATATACAAAAAGCTAATACATTAAAGTGAAGATAAAGGTATCATCAGTCTGGGAATATGCAGTCCATGAAACTAATCGTAAATTAGTTTGCGCAGTGCGTCATGCAATAAACCAACATTTTTTTTCACCATTAACAGAGTGTTATACAAAATTGCTGGTATACTTTTACCATCATGACCAAAGAGTAATTTTTTTTAGTGCATAATGCCAATGTTTGCTTCAACATACCACTTTAGCCTGTTCAAAATAATCCCTCTTTAGATTTTTTAAAACTGATTATAGCAGTACCATTTTTGGAAAAAGACTATGCGCAATAAACCATAGGTTTTGGGCATTGGGATTAAGATTTTCAATGTTTATCTAATAGTCAAAGTCCTTATTAGTTAGAGACCTTTTTAAAATTTTACTGCACATCTATACATTACTTTGGGGTTTTGAGGCACTAAAACCACCCATTTATTTATTATGGCCTGAGCAGTTGCTGCACCACAGACAGGAAAGATGATTTTGTTGTTAAGATACTAGACTGGGGCTCAGGAATTGTGTGTTCATTTCCCAACTCTGCGACAGACCTCCCGCATGATCTTGAGCAAGGTGCTTAGGAAATGTTGGAATTGCCATATTGAATCAGATCAGTGGTTCATCAAGTCAGTAGCCTGTCTCTGTGGTAGCCACAACCAGCTGGTTCAGAGAAAGAAATCCTGCCAGTAGACAGTTACAGGATTTTCTGCCCTCAAGTAAAATTTCCTCCTAACCCTCAATAGTTAGAAGTTGGCGTATGCCCCGAAGCTTGAAAGTTCTTCTTCGAGTCATGTCCCTATGGCACAGGACTCTCCTCCATGCTCATTGGCTGCCCCATCTTGGGAGGACGTGGAGGAAGACGAGGAGGACTCCTAGTTGCTCTCCTCAATTTCTGTTAGGGGTTCGACTACATACCCCTTTGGGAATCTGCCCTCACACAGAGAGGACCTTGCGGCTCACCAAGGATGGTGGAACCAACCTTGTATGCCACCCCCGCTCCCTTATGGACCCCTCCAATGCCCATACTGGGACAAATGGGCTGCCTATTGGCAACAATTTCAATAGACCAGTGGTACCACCCCTTAAGGATATGGGGGTTTCACATCCTCCCTCTACCCTTCGATGGCAGGAGGAGATGTTTGAGGAACTGAAGGTTAGGGCAGATGAGGAAGTCACACCCGACTCCCATTTTGTTGTTGTCACTGGATGAGGTGGTTATGCCTCCCTCTTTTTCCATCATCGATGACTTCAGGCAGTTCCAGGATCTCAGAGTAGCTGACACTCTGCAGATCCCTCTGGAGGAGGTCAAGTATCAGCAGGCTAGGCTGCTTCATATTTTGCAGTCAGCAACACCCTCCAGAGTGGCGCTACATATTAATAAGGGTCCTCTGGATCCGGCTAAGATGGTATGGCAGACACTGGCCACTATTTCGCCAACATTCAGAAGAGCAGACAAGACATGCTACGTGCCCCCCTAAGGGCTCTGACTTTTTATTTTCCCATTCCCCACCTAAATCTCTCCTGGTAGATGCTGTGAACGAACAGGGTAGGGAGCACTTTGAGAACAACTTCCTTTGACAAGGACCGAAAGTGATTGGATCCCTTTGGACAAAAAGTCTTACTCATGTGCAACCCTACAGTTTCAGATCACAAACTATCAGGCGGTCACGGCCACATATAAACCTTACTCATTACAACAGGCTCACGGCTTTTTATTGAACAACTGCCGCAGGGAATAATTCCATTACACGGAATAATTCCAGTCTGTTGTTGCAGAGGGTTAGCTGTTGGCCAGAATGGCTCTCTAAACATCTCTAGATGCTGTGGACACTGCTGCCGGATCCATCTCCACAGCAGTAGTTCTGTGCTGGGTTTCCTGGCTCCAGCTTTTGGGGTTTCTGAGAGAGGTCCTCCCCTTTTGATCATATTCTGTTCTCTGAAACCATGAATTTACTCCCTGCACGTGCTCAAGGACTCCAGGGCTACCTATTCTCTGACGTGGGATGTCATGGACAGTCCCCTTGCACATAAAAAAAACCTCCCTAAACTGGTGGAAGGAGCAACTCCACATCTGTGCGGATGTCCCTGTGATGGGTTAGATTACAGAAACCCCTTTGGGATTGCCACCTCATGTGCCAAGACTACTTCTGCCTCTGCTTTCCCTGCCAGCTTGAGACTCCAGCACCCTGTTTTGCTGAGCCAGACACACCAGTCTGCTCCAACACAGAGCCAGGGTCTGAACCATGTGCCCCAAAGCTGCAGACTTAGCTGAAAGCAAGTTAAGAAGTGTTTCTTCCTTTAACACTTAGATGGCCAACTTCCAATGGAGTCCAAACCCCAAATAAATCCGTAAACCCAGAAATTGTTTGCACTCTATAACACTGATAGAGAGGTATACACAGAGGGTTAGCTGTTGGCCAGAATGGCTCTCAGTATACACAGTATTAATACATACTCTGAGTTAATTAATAAGTAAAAAGTGATTTTATTAAATACAGAAAGTAGGATTCAAGTGATTCCAAGTAGTAACAGACAGAACAAAGTGAATTACCAAGCAACATAAAATAAAACACGCAAGTCTAAGTTTAGTACAGGAATAATACTGAATACAGATAAAATCTCACCCTCAGAGATGTTTTAATAAGTTTTTTTCACAGACTGGACACCTTCCTAGTCTGGGCACAATCCTTTCCCCTGGTACAGCCCTTGTTCCAGCTCAGGTGGTAGCTAGGATTTCTCATGATGTCCACCCCCTTTGTTCTGTTCCACTCACTTATATATCTTTTGCATAAGGCGGAAATGCTTTGTCCCTCTGGGTTCCCACCCCTACTTCTCAATGGAAAAGCACCATGTCAAAGATGGATTTCAGTTCAGGTGACATGATCACATGTCACTGTAAGACTTCATTACCCACTTTCCAACCCACAGGTATACATACAAGTAAAACAGAGCCATCTACAGTCATTTGTCCTGGTTAATGGGAGCCTTTAAAATTCCAAACCACCATTAATGGCCCACACTTTGCATAATTACAATAGGCCCTCAGAGTTATATTTCATATTTTTAGTTTCAGATACAAGAATGATACATTTATACAAACAGGATGACCACACTCAGTAGATTATAAGATTTGTAATGATACCTTACAAGAGACCTTTTGCGTGAAGCATATTTCAGTTGCATTATATTCACACTCATAAGCATGTTTTTATAAAATCATATAGAGTGAACGTCACAGTCCCATTCTATCACCCAACCCTATCACTGACCGACAATATGTCCTGCATGTTTTACATCAGCAAGCAGGGAGAAGCAAGTTCCCCCTCCTTGTGCACCAAAGCCATAAAGCTCTGGAACAGGTGCATAACCAACCACCTCCAGGTTTCAGCAGCCTACCTTTGATGCATCCGGAACACCACTGCCAATATCCTCATCAGATGCTTCTCCCACAACTGTGAATGGGAGCTTGCCACTCAGGCCCTCTAAGACGTTTTCTAGAGATGGGGACAGCCAGAGATCAATCTTTTTGCCATCTCCAAGAACAGAAAGCATCCTCTCTTCTGTTCAAGGGGGAGTCTCAGTCATCATTCCCTGGGGGACGCCTGTCGTCTACCATGGAAGAGGACTCTGTTCTATGCCTTTCCCCTGACACTCCTAATTCTAAGGGTGATGAACAAGATCAGGCAGGACAAGGGCAGAGAGTAATCCTTAGAGTACCTACCCGGCCAAGACAAGCTTGGTACCCTTACTTGCTTCAACTCAGTGTCCAACCGCTGATCAAGCTCCTGACTATTCCCCATCTCCTGTCTCAGGATGAGGGTTTTGCACTTCACCCCAACCTGGCAGTGCTATGCTTCAGAGCTTGGCTCCTGGATGGTTCTGAGGATTATAATATCTTGTTCTGTGGAGGTGCAGCAGGTGTTATTAAACAGTAGAAAAACATCATCCTGCACGACTTAGCTGCAGAAATGGAAGAGATTTGCCCCCTGGTGTGGTCATCGCCGCCTCTGGCCTAACTTGGTTCCCCTGTCCCTCATCCTAGATTACTTGCTGGATCTGAAGACATCCGGGTTATCCATCAGTTCAGTCAAGGTACACCTGGCCACCATAACAAGCGACAGCAACTGCATTTGTGAAGAATGTCCCAGTACCCAAGATATGCAGAGCTGCTACTTGGACTTCAGTCCATACGTTTTCAAAACATTATGCCCTGTTCGGTGCCATCAGATCCAATGCAGCACTTGGCTCTGTATTTCTGGATCCTGTTCTGAAGCTCTGCCCTTTTTGTAGGGACACTGCTCGGAAGTCACCTGAAGTGGACCACCCATAGGGATGCTACTCAAAGAAGAAGGAAATGTTACTCACCCTGTGTGGTAACTAGTTCTTCAAAAAGTGTCACCATGGCTGCTGGCTACTACCTGCCCTCCTTTCCCTCTGCTTTGGTTGTTTCCTATGGGATGATTGAGTAGAGAAGGAAGTGAGGGTGTTTTGCCTGCACACCCCTATATAGCCTTAATGTCTGTCACAAGGAGGAATAGGGTGCATGGGCAGGCCTAATGGGCACTGCCAGCTAGAAATCTGCAATCAAGTGCTTGAGAGGCACGTATGCACCTGAAGTGGAGTGCCCATAGGGAGACACAACTTGAAGAACTACTCTTACTGCATAGAGTGAGTAACATTTCCTTTATATCCTTACCAAATTTGGTGTGTAGTTTTAAATATCTACTCTTAGAACTCCAAATATTCTCCATTTACATGCATAATCCTTTTTTAAAATTCATTTACGTTCTTTGCCTCAATTCTGTCTTTTCCACAATCTAATTGTCTACCTTAATCTCGCTATATTTCACCTCCCCATTTGTGAAATGAAGGTAATGCAGGCTTTCTGCCACCCTTTGTACGTCTTATCTATTTAGACTGTAAAATGAAATGAGCAGGAACTGCTTTTCACTATTTCTAAGCTCAACTCCTGAAACAAAGGCACTCTGATCTTGGAACCTGTAGGCTCCAAGTAAAAATATTTTTTAATTTATTAGTATTTTGTGCAGTGGGTGCAGGACTAGAAATGTGGAAGCTTGGAAAAATGTAATGTTACTTTTTATGGTAGTAGCAATATTTAGATATAATGAATATTTATGACTATTTTTGAATGGCAGTATTTTTGAGCATATATATCTCATAAAAACTTTGAGAAGTTGCAGTAATTGAAAGGGGGAAATAAAGGCCATACTAATATAAGACATATAAGCATTATAAAGAAATCTTAGTGTCAGATCAGTGTATCTGGAAATGATTCGTTATACCCATTTGAAGTTGTCTGATTTGAAGGATTCAGACCTGAAGGAGTTCAATCTCTCTCATTATCTGTTCTCTCTCTATTTCTCTTCCTCCCAGGCAGTGCAACGTGTAATTCTATGTGAGCTGTATCTGCTTATTCAAATAAAGAACTGTTATTTGGTGACCCCTGGTAAAGAGATATTAAGCAGAACCCACAATTCCAGTAGCTTTATTTTACTGTATCTCTATAGATCTACAGCTATTTGTGGATTTAATATAGATAATTTTTATTAGTTCTGTCTCTGCTTTAAGAAAAAAAATCATGTTTAATCAAACATATCCTAAACAAGCAACTTTACATTAGCTTTATTATATCATCTCTTTCCCCCCCCTACATACTATCAAACTGTTCTGGGGAATTATTTAGCAGCAAGTGATCTTCCCTCATTAAGGTTTTTAAACTGAATGTTATGATTGACTATTTCTGGTAAAGTTGAAGATGAAGGTAGGAAGAGAGATTGAAATCTGGGTCAAATGAATCCTTCTGCTTTTGTATTTTCCTTTGCCTTTTTCGGAAAATATTCATTTTGATACAGACTGGTTTGTTCTAAGCAGAAATCCATGAATAGTGAACATGGTTACAACAGTGAAGCTTTGTAGATTCAAAAAGAGAAAACTATAGGTTTCCATGGAAGCGGACACCAAAAATAAAGTGAAGAGGATGGTTATTAAAACCCCTCTAATTTGTTTTGCACATATAACTGTAAATTCTTGTTTAGTTAAAAATCATGGTAGCTGAGATTAGTCTTCATTTAAGACTTTTTCTTGCCTTGATCACATATAGCATTGGCCACTGTCACAAGGCAGAATACTGGGCTAGATGGACCTTTGGTCTGACCCAGTTTGGCTGTTTTTCTGTTCTTATGACCGATGATTAAAAAGTTTGACCTTCCTGAATATTGACCTTCCTGACTGCTGAATATTGGAGGAGGAGGAGGATGTAAAGTACATCTCAAAGCCTAAAGCACATTTTTTCACACAATATGATGGCAAAATATGTGGTTAAAAGATCAGAAAGGTGTGCAAAAAGATTCTTTGCTTACCTAAAACTATATAACTGCTTTAGAGAGTATGAACACCACCCACTATGAGGAGTAGACAAAAGTACAAATGCATTAGAAACATCAGTGGCACTTTTAAAAATATTGTGCTTATATGTATAGGGGGTGAGGTGGAAAATCTGTCTGCTAAAATCTACCGAATAGTCACAGTGGGCACCCAAAGTGGGAGGAGTGTGGAGATATAGATATTTATTAAAAAAGCAGCTTAAAATGTTAATTATTCCAGTAGGCACCAGTCCAGCTTTTGATAGCATGCAGGTGGACTGTTGCAACTGTACAGAGCTTCATTGAAGTCTCTGAGAGTCCATGAGAGCACGGGGGTCCACCCACATGGTATGAGTAGCGGGATCCAGGCTTTCATCTGCGTTAAAACTGAAGATGGTTTTCAAGAAATGGAATGCATGGGGTGGTAGCCAAAAGTGACACGACTTCCGCTCTTCAGAACTGTGGGTGACAAAGGGTGAGGTACACCTTGTACATGTACACACGAGTATCTGCATATGTGGGCACAGTCACCTGAATGTGTTTCTGCTCCATTGAGGGATATGACTTATGAGCCTCAGAGGGCAGAGACTGCACTATAAGTGCAAAATATAATTCATTCCTACCTAGGGTGACCAGATGTCCTGATTTCATAGGGACAGTCTCGATTTTTGGGTCTTTTTCTTATACAGGCTCCTATTACCACCACCACCCCCCAACCCCCTGTCCCGATTTTTCACACTTGTTGTCTGGTCACCCTATTCCTACCACAGGCTTTTAAACCATCCCAATCCTCCATCTCTCAGTTGGGCTATAACACATTCAGGTGACCATCACTGTGACTTGATGTATTGTGGCTGCCCTTCCTCTTCTGCTGAAAAAATATGCTCTCCCATTTTCCAGTCTTAACTAAAAAAGAAAAAAGTAACAGATCCAGATGAAATAAAGCTATTTTTTACACAGTTTCTTCTCTACTGAACTATCAAGGCCTATACTTTAAGGGTGGGGTTTTCAAAAAGCACTCAGGGTATGTCTATACTGCAGTTAAAAACCTGCAGCTGGCCCATGCCAGCTGACTCAAGCTTTGGCTAAGGGGCTGTTTAATTGTGGGGTCGATGTTTGGGCTTGGCTGGAGTCCGGGCTCTAGAACCCTGAGAGGTGGGAGAGTCCCAGAGCTTGGGCTGCAGCCTGAGCTCAAATGTCTATACCACAATTAAGCAGCCCCTTAGCCCGAGCCCCAGAAGCCCAAGACAGCTGGCACGTGCCAACTGTGGGTTTTTAATTGCAGTGTACACATACCCTCAGCTTCAGTGCAGGTCAGCCCCTGTTGAAGTCAATGTGAAAATTCCCCTTGACTCGGGTGGAGCAGAGTTATGCTAACACTGAGTGCTCTTGAAAATTCAACCCTTCAAGCAGTAAATTGCAAAGTAATTTCCTATTTATTCTAGGAAAGAGAACAGGTAGGAATATGACATTTGTCTTCATAGGTTGCTGTCATTGTTCTCCTCTGAACATAGTTTAAGCTTTCATTTGAAGTGTAGAGTTATGCTTAGGTATTTACATAAAATCCCTATTGTTTAATCTGATCCTTGAGGTTATTTGTTGTACTATTTGCTTATCACAAATACTTGTTTCTTTTCCAATGCAAATAAATATGTAGATATTTTACCACCTCGATAACTGGGAGAGAGTTCATGCTTCAAAGGATGCTGTATTTTAGTGTTGAAACGATATTGCTCACTGTGGTGAAGCTCGCCCCTCTGCAGAGGGTCAGCACAAAGCCTATATACCACTTAAACTCACCGAGTGAGGAGTCCGGGATTTTATCCTGAGAACTTAAATGGGACGTCAGTGATGCACAGACCTTGTGCTGACCCTCTCCAGAGGAGTGAAGTTTACCTATAGTGCTAATAGCATATACCAAACCTCCAAAAAATGTATGCAAGGGAAAGACAATAGTTGGTTTCATTGATTTGACTCAATCTGTTCTCCTACTCTGTCTTCCAGTGGCTTTCTGGCATGAAACACCCCCGATTTCCTGACACTGTTGCCATGTCTCCCAACCCTTTTCTCCCTCAAGCTCTTCCTTAAAGCCGAGTTCTTTTATGAGACCTTTTGATCATCTATCTTCTCTGAGCATTAACAGTTTTAAATACAAAACATGGAGTTAACAGAATGGGTGCTCCCCATTAATTACCTGTTTGTTGCTGCATCCAGTATTATTTCCTTAGTTTATAAGTTGTCTATTTAGATAGTCTTCAGAGATGGGACTTTTTTTACACTTGACTGTAAAATATCCTCTGCAGCTTGGTACCATGTGTTATCCAGATATTAAATCAAGCCCATTCCCTGGGGGGCAAATCTTGAAATGTCATAGAATCATAGGACTAGAAGGGCACAGTTGCCAACTTTCACACGGTAAATAAGCACCCCAACTTTCACAATAAGCCAAAAATCAAGATGATCCCATTTCAAAAGAAGGCCAAAACAGGCCAATCCCTAAGAACCCCAACACTGTATGTGACTAGATTCCCCCCGGCAAGCAGTCTGGGACTGTGGTGGGCCTGCTGTGCACCCCTGACTCTTTTCCGCTTTGCCCCTGCTTGCCAGGAGCTGATCAAAAAAAAAGAAGCAACAAGCTACAAGCCAAAAACTAACAAGTTAACAAGGAACTCACAAGCCACTTAAGCCAAAAACAAGCCCAATTTCTGTGGTTTTTTTCGTGGGTTTGGCATGTCTGCTGGAAGGGACCTCGAAAAGTCCTCTAGTCCAGTCCCCTGCACTAATGGCAGGACTAAGTATTATTATGTCTGCCTCTCTCTCTCTCTGTTATGGTGAGTGTGTGATGGGTTTCACTTGGAAAACTGCAAGATTATTTGATTGCTGTCTGTTTACCAAATCCTGCTATTGCACTCAGAAATGCTCTGAAGGCTGCATGAGAGCACATTCATGTGGGTCTGGGTGCAGCTTAGGGTGAAAGTTAACACCCCCTATGCTTTCAGTTCTAAGTGGAAAGTAGCTCTTACCTGTGCTCAAGAGAGCGACTGAATTTCAGTCTTCCAAACATTTCTTAGGAATGTTTAACTGAAGATCAAGATATTCAGTAACCTTAGAAGAATTTGCAGTGCAAAAATCTTTTTGATCAGAGATTAGTTTAGTTTGGTGGGTAAAAATTCCTTAAATAGCAAATTGTTCACTGTATGGAGATAGTTATTGGTAGCTGGGCTATGCTAAAGTGGCTATGCTAAATTGAAATAAAGAATTAAAATCAATTTAATCAATCCCCCTTCCCCCTTGTTTTCACTGAAGTAAAATTGGAATGTCATTTGAGTGTTGCATAAGAGCCACCAGAAAAAGAGGGCCTCTGCACGGTGCACGCTGCCTTCGCACCCGCAGGCGCCACCCCCCACAGCGCCCATTGGTTCTGGTTCCTGGCCAATAAGAGCTACGGAGCTGATGCTGGGGCGGGAGCAGCGTGTGGAGCCTCCCAGTCCCTGGCTGCCCCCGCGCCTAGGAACTGCAGAGACCTGGAAGCCACACAGAGCTAGGGCAGGCACGGAGCCTGCCTTAGCCCTGGGCTTAATGTCCCAGTCAGTGATGCCGACTGACGCCACCAGGGTCCCTTTTCGACCGGCCGTTCCAGTCAAAAACCGGACGCCTGGCAACCCTAAGCGGCACGGGGGGGGGGGGGGGCGGGACCACGGTTCAGGCACCAGTGCCCTCCCCCCCTTGCACTTTTAGGAACCTTTCGTTGGTCCTGCGTACATCATCTGTTTGTTCATTGGGAATTCTTTAAAGTTAAACATCCGTTAGAGAATTAAAGCATTTCCCCACTGAAGAAAGTATAAATACCCTTACCCTAAGTAAAAAAAGAGAGAAAAAATATAAGGGTGAATTGTGTAAAATGGAAATAACCAGCAAAGAATGGTGAATGTGCAATGTAATGCAAGTTACTTTGATTCAGTACCTTCATAGCTTGCAGCTAAGTGTGATTATGCATATTAATCGTAATTCAGTGTTCAGTGGGCTGACATTCCCTAAAAATATAAAGCGTCTTTTACAATGTAATTTCACAGAGCTAAAAAAGGCCAATTCAAATGCATTAAGCACTCAGGATGTATAGCTTGAAATGAGTGAGCTTGTTTTCACTGAAGTAAAATTGGAATGTCATTTGAGTGTTGCATAAGAGCCACCAGAAAAAGAGGAATAAGAATTATATGGTCCCATTAAGTGACTGCTATCCAAGTTAGGAATTTTTGTGTGAGAGGAGTTAATGGAGCTGCTGGTCTGTGAGGTTTTTCCTTCTTCCTCTCATACCTTATCCTTGGCGACGTCAACTTCCAGACTGATGTCCCACTTGACTCCTTAGCCTCTGCTTCCTCCTCCGCATTTGATCTGCAGTGGTGGATCAGTTCTCGCACTCAGCACAATGTCCTCTTGATGTCATCACTAAATATTTTTTCTCTCATCTTCCCACCATAAAGTTCCCTTTCTCTGACCACCCCCTTGACACCCTGCCCTACCGTAACCCCCAGTCCATTAGTGGCTATGACTTCTTTCCTGTTTTTAATCCCTTCCTTCCTCTTCTGTCAGTGACATCACTAACTCCCTCTACTCCACATTTTCTACTACTCTCCACTTCTTCATACCCCCCTTTTCCACCTCAAAGTCTGTCCCACCAACACAACATCTCAGATTCACCCCCTTATCCGATGTTCCTGCATTTCTGAACACCTCACTAGAAAGTCCCAGCAGACATGAATTTCCTCCAATACAAAACTGTTTTCTCGTCCTTCAGTTCTGCCATCTTGCCAGTTAAACAGCCCTACTTCTCCAGTCACGTTGACTTTATGCCCACTGTCTCAGCTGCTAAGGTGACAACTTGGATTCCCTCCCAGCTCCTGTGCCCTCCTCTTCCACATAGGATCTTGCTGACTTTTTCAAAATCCAGCATGACTTGCTCCTTTTCCCATCATGCTCCCCTCCTTCTCCATGTCATGTACAGTGAAGTTTCTGTCCTCTTGTAGTGTCTCCATCTCTGCCTCATGATTTCCCCTTCCTTCCACTCCCTTATTCACCTTTCTCCTTAGCTTCTCACTCTCTTTTCACTCCTGCTTACGATAGAAGCATGCTATGGTGTCCCCTCATCTAATCCCTCCTCCCAGAAGTAAATGACCCATGACCATTTGCCTATACTCAGCTCATTTCTTGCCTCTGCCTCCAAGATCACCAAGTGCACCTTCTTTTACATCTGTTGCCACCTCCATCTCTGTCTGGCTTCTGACCACTTGTTTCCATTGCAAGTGGTCTTACCAAGCCTCCAATTAACATCTTTATGGCAGATCTCAACGATCTACCGCTTCTTCCTCTTTCTTGATCTCAATTGCTTATGGCATGTTAAGCACATTCTCCTTGATATCTTGATTTTCACCACTCCATCCTCTCCTGAGTCTCCTCCTACTTCTCTGGTTGTGTCTTCTTATCCTTTCACAAAGGTTCAGCTGCCAACACTCACAGATCTACTTCTCCCCTCTTGACTTGCCTCCCTCCATCCAGTCCCACACCCTAGTCTGTCTTTGACATCTCCTCAGATTCATCTCACCATTGGCTTAAACTTAACCGGGCTAAACTAAACTCCTTGATTTTTCCCCCCCTTCCCCCTTTCTCTGTGAGTGTTGACAGCACTATTATCTCAGTCATTCAGGCCTGGAACCTAGATACTGTATCATTCTAGCTTCCTCCTTCCCCCTTGTGCCACGTACCTAGTCAGCATTTGAATTTTGCTACTCACTTCTCCAAAGCATTTCTAATATCAGGGCTTCACTCCGTCCACACAGCTAACTCTTGTCCAGGCTGCCATTATAGCTTGTCCTGACTACTTCGGGGCCTCCCTGACACGCACATTATCCTCGTCAAGTCCATTCACAATGCAGCTACTAATAATTCCTTGTCCAACATTATGATCGTATCACCCTCAGTATGAGTTACTCCACTGGGTCCCCCTTCTCCATTCCATAAAATTCAAGCTTCTTGTCCTTCCTTCCAGGCTCTACACAACTCTGCTCCTCACTGCTTTCACTTCTCTTGTCACTCCTCTGCTCTGCCAATGATGCCAACCTTGATAGATCACTTGTCCACTCATTCCCCAAGCATCTTTGTGTTTTCTTCCTCATAACCCCTTACATATGAAATGCTCTCCTGGAAAAACTAGTGTGTAAGGCCAGTACACTGTCCTGTCTGAAATCCCCACCCCCCCCCACCCCTTGGCATGCTTCTCCTGTGGTGCCAATGGAAAATTTCCCCAGTGATAATGCCTACTTATATACCGGTGGGGCTAGACGATGTCTATTTTATTTATTCATTCATAGATTTTTATCTCATAATTTAAAACAAATAAATGTAAGACTAAAAGTCAATTTGTACTCATAGCTGGTCCATTTGACCACATGTTCCTGTCATGGTCATCTTCATCCTCTCTCCAACTTTGCCTTTTTTTTCTTTCTCTCTTGGCTGCACCAATTTGAGCCTTGTCTTAAGTTAGATTGGAGGCTCGTTTGAACATGGACCATGTCTTTCCTTGTACAGCTCCTGAAACAAGGGGCCTTGATTCTGACTGATGCCTTTTGACACTACCATAATACTTAATTATGCGATAATAACATCAGAAAACAACTGCATTTTTTTATTTATACTCAGATAATCTTTAAGTTGTATAATACTCGATACCAACAATTTTTCAATTGCAATAAATTGAAATAAAATTAGCTTTTATTTTATTTTAGTGTTGCAATAAAATTAGCTTTTTCTGTTTTTCTGTTTGTTTTCTTACATATTCAAATATATGATGATGTCTGTTTATATTACAGTAGCAACTAGATGCTCCAACTAAGATCAGGGCCTCATTGTGCTAGTCACTGTACAAAAATGGAGTGAGAGATACTCCCTGCTCTGAAGAGCTTACAGTCTAAATAGGCAGAAAGGGAAAGAGACACAGAGAGGTCCAAGAGTGGTCAGTGTCAGAACCAGAAATAGAACCTAGGTCTCCTGACTCCCATTCCAGTGCCCTCTCCACTGGACCATGCTGCCAGAAGATGCCTGCCAGTTTCTGTTCAAAAGAAAACATGCAAGGTAGCATAAGCCATGTGTATAATGCCAGTGAGACTAAGTGATTTTAATGCAAATAGTATCATAAGTGCAGTGTGTTCATTCTTGAATGTTCCCCCCGAATATTACATATTTCTCTGTCAGATCATATATGTTGTGAGCTTAATTACTGCTCTTTGGGTTCCATGCCAAGTAACCTGCTGAATTTTTAGTTTATTGCATTTCGACTGTCATAAGAATATCATTTAGTTTATTGCCTTAGCCTGTCCTAAATTAACATCTATATAGAACTACCCACTTGCTAAGTTCATGTGTTTTTGAATTTTACACCTTTGTTCCCCCTTTGCTATTCTAGGAAGACCAGGACCATAGATGCTGAATCTTGGCAGATTGTAATTTTACACATATAATATCTCCAACTGAATAGATGCCAGGCTTCCTCTTGATTTAGACAGATCAAAATTGAGAAGAGCTTTAGAATAATGTTTTTATTTACAGATACTTGAAAAAGAAACTCTGTATGTTGCATAAGTCACACAATATAGAAAATGCAGAATGACAAGTGCAGTTACTTGGCTTTAGAGCTGTCTAAATGCATATGAGGACAAGTTAGAAATAAATTACATGAAAACTCACAGCTGCTTATAATCATTGTCTGAGGTCAGACACGCATGCTTTGCTGCATCTGTCTCACTCTGTGTGAGCAGTGCAGGGGGCTATGCCTTGTCTTTTTGTGTCTGTCATAAAACCTGACCCTTCCCACAGATGCCTGCTTTCCTAGGATAAATTATTAAAGTTTAGAACATAAGTACTTGGAGGTTTAGGGACATCCAGACCATGGGGTTGCATCCCTTACTATCTTGGCTGATAGTCATTGAATGTCCTATCCTCCATAAATTAATCTAATTCTTTTTTGAGCCCAGTTATTCCTTCACAACATTCCCTGGTAATGAATTCCACAGGTTGTCTGTGCATTGTGTGAAGAAGTATTATCTGATGCTTGTTTTAAACCTGCTGCTTGTTAATTTCATTGGGTGATCCCTACTTCTTGTGATGGGGTATTCAGCACTTCCCTATTCACTTTCTCCACACCATTCATGAGTATATTGACCACTATCATATCCCTCCCCCCCTTTAATCATCTATTTCTAAGATGAACAGTCACACGCTTTTTAATCTCTCCTCATACGGAAGCTGTTCCATTTCCGTAAGCATTCTTTGTCAATTGTAATATATCTTTTTTGGAGATGAGGTGACCAGAATTATTCAAGATGTGTGCGTACCTTGGATTTGTTTAGTTTGATTGATCTGATAGTCAGACACACATTGTCACTGGATGTTATAAAAATACTTGTAAATATGCATAATGCAATATGTCTGAGAAGTCTTGATTCCCGTTCTCTGGTTAGTTAGGTAAAAGCAATGTCCTTGGACGCCTCAATGGGCAGTCATCCATTTTTAATAAACAGCCTTGTGCAAGCTGGACAAACCTTAGATTAATCTGGGGAAAAGGCCCAGGGGCCACAATTTGAACAAAGCCTCCATATTGCATAAGCAATTCTTGTTTTAATAGACATAATTTGGTGTGAGTGTTGAATTTTGGTAACATTCCTACTGTTCCATTGTCTCCAATGATATTTATCTAATTAGAGGTACCTGGAATTTTGTTCATTAAGAGAAGATTGCGTTCTGGCTATGTCTTTATACTACTCTTACGGGGGGTTATTGAGAGGATTTCTGTTTTAGAATGTGTGAATATGTGAATTGAGCGTATTCAGATATAATACTCTAAAGAATGGATGTGACTCACATCTGACCAAATACTCATTGGCTAGAACAAACTTCCTCTTTTCACACCTCTGCTTCCTTCCTTCCCTCTCACCACCACTTTATTTTGGTTGGGATGGGCTTTTGTACAGTTATTACTTCATATGTTACATCATGTTGGCAATGTTATACCAAATGTGCCAAACTTCAGTAACACTTTTTACACTTACTCTTCCTGGTGTATTATCTTGAATGATGTTTGTATGACAATTATTTGTTGTTGATGACAATAAAAAGTGGCTTAATAAAACAATGCAAGGTGATTTTAGCTTTCTGGAGCTGTAAATCAGCTAGAAACCAGTTAGAAGTAATCTGAGTCTCTGTTTAAACAGAAACCTGCTAAATGGGTTTACAAAGAGAGGAATTGGCACTTCTCTTCAGTCTGTGTTCTAAAACCAGCCACTTTTTAAGGATTCTACGTGCATCTTGTGTCTGCAGGTGATAGAGCTTTTGCTTTGGTGATAGCTACGCCTTGTGTACATTAAGGAAATTATTTTAATTTCTCTAGTATAGAATTCACTCCTCCTGGATATCTATTTTATTTGTTTTTCGTAACCCACTTTTTGGTAACATTTGATGCATACACAGCTGCAAAGGTGCATCATAATCTTTGCTCTGGATATGGATTAACTGGTGTGTTGATAGTAAATTTTCTATGGTCAACAGTTTTCATCAGTTTATTTAGGTAATGAATGTGCTTTTTGTAGTGACCCAGCCAGTCCCAGTCTTTATTCAGGCCTAATTTGATGGTGTCAAGTTTGCATGTTAATTCCAGTTCTGCAGTTTCTTGTTGAAGTCTGTTTTTTAAACTTTTTTGTTGAAGAATGGCCACTTTTAAGTCTGTTAATGAGTGTCCAGGGAGATTGAAGTGCTCTCCTACTGGTCACTACAAAAAGTAATTTTCCCTCTGTTGATACTCACACCTCCTTGTCAACTGTTGGGAATAGGCTACATCCACCCTGTTTGAATTGGCCTCGTTAACACTGCCCCCCCCCCCCCACTTGCTAAGGCAATTCCCATCTTTTCATGTGCTGTAATATATATACCTTCCTATTGTATTTTTCACTCCATGCATCTGATGAAGTGGGTTTTAGCCCACTAAAGCTTATGCCCAAATACATTTGTTAATCTCTAAGGTGCCACAAGGACTCCTCATTGTTTTTGCTGATATAGACTAATATGGCTACCCCTCTGAAACCTGTCACCACACAGGGACTTAGGTTGACTTAATTATGCTGCCCAGTGGTGTGGGTTTTTCATGCCTCTGGCTGCGGTAGTTAAACCAATTTTCTATTTTAGGCCAGTCCTAATTAACATTTGACGTTGGATTTTTACGTTGGAGGGAAAGAGGGATACAATCAAACATCTACGTTGTTTGTAAATAAATCGCCAACTAACCTCATCTACCCTTCAAGCGAATTTTAACTGGCTTATTTCTTATGTCCTGAGGAGAGGGTAGTGCCCTTATGGTTCAGGAATTTAGTGCGTAAGGGATGGTATGGAAACAAAGTATGAATATACCTCTTTTTCTCACCTCTATTTTAAAAAATTTTCTAAAAAAAAAATTAGGAAAATCACAGTTTATTTTTATTTGAATGATAAAAATCTCAAGTACTAGTCAAAGAGATATGGATATTCAAGGCTATAAGGATATTCTTAATCTGTTTAAAACTGATAGAATAATTGTCACCTTCATCTGAGGGATGATCAGGGCATTAGTTAGCTCATGTTTTGTAAATTACTTTGAAAATATAGCTTGTTCTGTATTGCTCAGCATTAACATTTTATTGTTTGCTAATAAAGCTACTCTTGTTAACGAACACTGTGTAACCATTTGTTGTTTCTATTTCCAGCAAAGAGCTCCGGGGAAAGTTTTGTTGGATGCAGTTTGCAACCATCTGAACCTTGTTGAAGGTGATTATTTTGGCCTTGAGTTTCCAGATCATAAAAAGATCATGGTATGTGAATGAGTTTCATTTCTTACTTATTTTCATCTACACATTTTATGTATATTACAGTCCCTCCTTCCCCACCTACCCCACATTCAGAAAACATTTTAAAATGTGGTTTTATTGAAGGTTTCAGTGGGTTTTGCTCGATGGGGATGATACGGAACTCATCTCAAACCCTGTTCTCATTTATATTGAAGATAGGAGTGGTGTTGTAACCATAGTAGCTGTTGGTATAGAGACTAAACACCATTTTAATTTTTGATTGGTTTGGATTGTGATAATGGTAAAGTCCTGCCTGGTAGATAGGAAAAAGTCACCAATATTATGACACAGTTCCATAAAAGGCACCTTTTCTATCCAAGGGCAATAAAAACAAGTCACTGTCCTTTGTTTGTTACACTTCGCTGGTTGTCTCTGAAAATACATTACTTGACTGCAACAGGCATTTATCATTATATCATAGAGTGGGGGGGAGAGATTGCGAGAGTGTGTTAATAGATACACATCAGTTTTCATTTTTAAAATTCCATTTTGCTTTAAATCTTAATGTGTCACTGTGGCCTACTGAATTGTGTTCCGGTTAGTTGGATGCTGTGGTCATTGCATTCTTATGTGTACTTTGTTTTGCCCATATGGTGAATTCTGCCCCAATACACTAGACAGCTTAAAGCATATATATACATTGGGGCAGTTATTTTAACTTCCTGCCTGAAAGGAACAAGAGTTCTTAATTTAGGGCGGGAAAGAGGGTTTATTTGTCACTAGAGTAATCTGCTACCATTGTTTTGTGCAATTTTTTTATGCAAAAGAACAGAAATTAATATTACATAGTTCTGGGCTAATAGTTACTGAGAACAAAATAGAAAAGTGAACAGTAATATAAAGTTAATTTTAAAAAGTAATAAATCACAGACCTTACTTTGGATTTACTTGAAACATTAATTTTAACAGGTAATTTCACAATCTTCCATGCGTCCTCAGCTAACATTTTGGTAACTCTTATTGACAGTAGTTTAAAACAATGTATGAACATAGCTGTGCAATAATGTCACAGTGGACAATATAGCCTGTACAGTTATGGAAAAGAAATATTCAGATTTTTCACTTTTGTGTTTGTAAAGTTGCAAACATAAAAGTTATAGTCCTGACAGCATATGTAATTTGGCCTCTTTGTGTATATGCAGTTATTTATATAACTGTGTGGACTGTTTACTTATAAGCCATAATATCTATGTGCAATGTGGATGAGTTGAAGTTGCTTTTGAACCATAACTTTTAATTTCTTGGATTCTGTGGGGGGAAAAGCATTATCCACAATGTAAAATTTTATATCATGCATAACAGAGAATTTGCATTTAATTGCTTTGCTTTTAAAAAAGTGAGTGTATGCACTACATTTACATTTATTTGAATATGGTTCATTGCTTTTTCAAATAGTGTGTAATACAAGATAAAAATAAATGCCTGAGCATTTGTTTGGACATTATCATATGCAGATGAGATCATATATTCAAACACAGATCTACTTACTGCAACGTGTAGAGTTCTAGATCAAAGATACTTGTGTGTTTGTATGCCTGGCAAGCTATAGCATGATATGTTTGTAGAAGGCAAGACTGTCACTTGTCCTAACTTGGTTGCATAGACCAGTGGTCTCCAAATTGGGGTACGCAAGACCATCCCTGGGGGTGCATGGCAGGAGGAGCAGCACCCCTGGACCTTTGATTCTTTGGTGGCACGCCAGCAGCAGCTGGGCTCTCCCCACTCCGTCTTTGGCGGCACGCCGGCGGCAGCTCTTCTTCTTCTTTTTTTTTTTTGCTTACCTAGAGCTGGCCCTTGGGGTGCGCGATTCAAAAAGTTTGGAGACCACTGGCATAGACAAGTAAAGATGACATTGCATGGATCACTGCTTCACACATTGGGGTGTGCAGAGCTGCACCTCTCTGTTGAAACACAAGCGCTATTGCTAACTCTTGCAATTTTATCACAAGTCTGATATTTGATGTTTTCCTCAAATCGACAGCTGCTGGGAGCAGATTTACTTGTGAATCTCTGCTTTCATTTAAGAAAAAGTTTCTGTCCCTCAGAGTTGCAGCGAAAAGCTTAAAAACATGAACCCTAAATGCTGTAAAACAGAAGTCAAATAAAAAGAACTCCCAATTTTTTTTTTATTTCCTGCTTTTAAAGCCACACCCATGATTTTAGGGGCCTGACTCCTGAGTTTTGAATGCATGCTGTTGGCAATATTGGTGAAGTCTTGGTTTTGCCCCCATTCCCCAACATGCCAGTAAGCTGCACCTTGGAAGGTGCTGCAGTAACTCTCTGCTCTCCTATGACAAAGAGAAACTGGGGAAGGAATTGGGACTCTCTGGATACAGAAATCCTGTAATGACACGGCTATGCAACTCCCCTTATGCAGGGCTAGATTGCAACCTAGCTCTAGCCCAAAACAAATTGTGCAGAATTATATGCTACTGGGTAAAATGTGGAAAGCCCAGACTCTTGTGACTTGGTTATTTCTCAGTCAGTCTTTTTTTTCCCTCCAAACTTGGCAAGCACACATTCTTCACTGAGGGATTGTGTACATGCCAAGTTGTAACTTCTGAAACAAAACACTGAGTTATCAGAGTGCCAAAGAATGTTGGAACTAGCTTTTTAACAAGTGAAAAACACCATTTTTCCATCCTTGAGTAACTAATAAATGACCAAATAGATTTTCTTCACACCTTCCACAAAAAAAGTGAGGGGAGTCACCTTTTGAAGTGGAGCAGAAAGAGAAATTTCATCCCACAGGGAAACTTTTGTGAATATATAAGTCCTTGAATAATAGGGCATTAGGACAATAGTGCCTCCAAGGAGTTACCTCAGCTCTGTAATAACTATGAAAATAAATAGTAAGGGAACAATTTTAACAAAACCATTTGACTGTGTGTGTGGTTCCTGAGGCTATGATTCTATAATATGGATATTTTGAGGGTGTCCCTGGCTCTGCCTAATTAAAAACTGCTCAAGGTCCACTTTAATTTGTGTGTTCATATTAAAAATATATTGTGTTGTTGTTTTCCTGAGAGGATCTGCTCTTTGGGGCAAATTTTATGGCTTTTAGATTGTTCCGTACCCCCTTTGAAGTCTGTGCACCATTCCTCCCATAACTCTAGACGTGTATTTATTAACTGAGGGCTGAGATGTTTCTCCCAAAGTCCCTCCATCTCACATTGGTTGTTTGGCCTCTATCTTGTTTTGCTGCCCACTGTAGCCTTCTGCAACACACTGCACCTCTGTCTATGTCCTTTTGACTGAGCGTATGAGTGCAGTTTTCAGGTCTAGACACCCTGTTTTTGTTGACCACCTCCCCTTAGAGGTTGAAAGACTTTACACAGAGCTGGTCTGTGTGAAACACTCATACAATAGTAAAAATATAATTTATTAAGATAGAGAATAATAAGATCAAAATAAATAAAATGACGTGGCATAACATACCACATCTGAGTACTTTGCAAACCCAATGATGTGGGCTCTTCTTGCAGAGAAGAGAGAAAATGCTACATGGCTAGAAAGTAAAATCCTTTCCCTCAGACTTTGAGTAGTGTGTCTGCCTCACACTGCTGTGCAGACAGAACCCCTCATCCAACCGTATCCAAGTGGTTGGTGTTAGAGTTTGTTGCCCTATCATGGGGAAGTCCTCTCAACATTTTCACAGGTGTCTCCTTGAGGAAGAAATTCCCCATTCAGTGTCCCCAGTACCAGGATTATTGTCTCCTAATCACTCCTCTGAGTTTCCCAGCCTTCTGCTCTCCAACTAATGTCAGAAGCACCCATTGCCATGTTTCTTTAGACTAATCTAGGTGATAGTCTTGATTTGCGTTGCCATTGTTCCTTGCAATAGGTGCTGGCTTGTGTTCTCCTGAGGGGTACATCCTGTTTCTATCCCTGCTCCCTACAGAGGCACTCTAAGGAGACTTTTACATTTCTCTTACCAGTTTTCCCTTACCATGGTACACTGAGTTGTCTTTGAGTGTTGGCCCCTATTTCGCTATGGGGTATGCATGTGCAACATGCACCTGAGACTGGAGAGTTGCTTGTAGGCAGCATCCATGGGCCGGTGCCCCTGCTCTCCTTGTGCCCCACACTGAGAATATAAGGGGTGGTGCAGATCGATTGCCCCTCTAGTTCTTTCTTACCGCAATGCCTGCATTGGAATCTTCCAGTGTCTGGGAGCTTCTCCTTTCTCTTCATCCATATATTCAAAGTTACATTATTCTTCCTTGTTGTTAGGGTTTTGATAGGGTTGGCTACTTTTAGAGTCCTCACCCCAGGGAACCTTCCCAGTCTCCCAGTGCAGAATTTGGCTTATGCCCATGATTCTGGGCTTCAAAAAACAGTTTCTTGTCCCCACTCCTTTTCACTGAGTGATGACCACCAGCGCTATCTCTACTGCCTTGGGCAAGTGCACATCTCTGTCAAGAGCAGTGTCAGATGCTCCTCCCCCGCCGAATGCAGCAGGCATGAGAGCTCCAACTTCAAAAACACCCGCTGGAGCAGGTAATGAGATGTCAGGAGTGAGGCCCTGCAGCTGCGCCTGCTCTGTACTCCTGACACCATTATGAGCCAGCTAGGCTGCCTGATGGACCATGCTGTCAGATTGGCTGAGGAAGCCAGCAGTAAGTCAGTCATCTTATGCCCAGAAGTAGCAGTAGCTCACTGGCTGCTCAGTGCACGCCACCACGGACTCCCTGCTTCCCTGTGCTCGTCTGTCTCCAAGCCCTGCTCCTGCTTTGCTCCTCCCCAGCTCCAACCCAGATCCTGCTCTGCACCCAGCCTTGTTCCTGTCCTGATCCAGCCTTGCTCCTGTCTCAGAACCAGCCCTGCTTCTACCTTCCTTGACTCCTGGTAATCTGATTCCAACGCTTGGCTCTGACTCCTGACTTCAGCTCTCTCTTGACCCTGGGTTTTGTCATTCAGACTCTGTCTTGGTTGTGACCATCAGCCCTGGTTCTGACACTGTCGTGACCCTTGGCTCTGGCTTTCAGACTTCAACCACTAGGTCTGACTGCCACTCCGACCACTAGGAATGACCGCCTATGACCCAGTCCGCTGACATGAGACCCCAGTCTGACCAGGCCAGGGAGACCCCACCTGTACATTGGCCAGAGTCGGCAAGGTGCATGCCCACTAGCTCTGTGCCTAACTCCAGAGCCAAGAGTGGCAGAGGGAAGGACCCTCTGGCTGGGCTCCCTCATGAGAGTAAGGAGCATTTTTGCAAACAGAAAAGCTGATCCACTCTTAGACCCTCTTCTAAGAAAAGGCATCCCTCCTCGTCCTCATCCAGGTCAGGTGAGCCTTCAGGCATGGGCCACAAAGACTTAGATCGTTCTAAGTCACATGGGCATAATCAGAAGACACGTAGGTGCAAGACTTTTTCGGTGCCAGCTTTTGAATTGACCTCGACATCGACTGTGATACTATCTAAACCAAAGCACAGAGACCTGAAAGATCAGGGACCACCTGTACTGTCAGAGATCTTCAGAGAAAATCACTGGTAGTACTATCACAGTTCCATAAGGAACCACCACCTACTACCGCTTCAGTGGCATGGAGTGACAGATCACAACCTCCAAAGGTAATGGTCACTTATACCACTCCTGACAATATCTTCATCCTGCCAGACCCACGGTCTCCCTTGTTATCCGGACTGATCCTTGCCAGGAGGATACAGTCTTTCTCTAATGAAGAGTAATACAGCAGGTATCCCCTCAACATCATGGAAAAGGGTTCTACTCAAAGTATTTCTTAGTTCCCAAGAAGAAAGGAGGCTGGAGACCCATTCTTGCCCTGTGTCAACACAACGTTCTTGTTTGCAAACTGAAATTCTGCATGGTTACTTTGGCATCAATAATACCATCCCTAGAAAAAGGCACACAGTTCACAGCTCTTAGTAGATACTTTCATGTGGACATTCATCCCTCTTGCAGACGATTCCTCAGGTTTGTGGTGGGCCCCCACCACTATCGGTACAAAATGCACCAGTGTGGGCATTCACAGAAGTGTTCTGAAAAGTAGCAGCTTCGCTCAGACAAGGTGACACCACCGTCTTCCCATACTTGGACAACTGGCTTCTGACTGGCAGGTGTTGCCTGGAAGTCTCAACATTAAGCTTCTTGCTGCTCCTTTTAGCATCCCTGGAAATCAGTGTAAACATGTAAAAATCTACCTTGTCTCCAACACAGACCATATAATTTATAGAGGTGATATTGGATTCAATCAAGGTGAGAGCCTATCTTCCCAGGGACAGATTTCATGCCATAGGCGCTCTCATAGACCTGGTTACACACAACCCTTGAACATCAGTTCGAGTGTGCCTTGCTCTCCTGGACTGTATTGCGTCATGTATTTATGTAACGCCATTTGCCAGACTCCACCTTCGTTGCCTGTAAGCTTGGCTATAAGCAGTGCATATACCGAGCAAGCATTAGCATGAATACCATAGTAACAATTCCTTCTGAGGTGAGGGCCCCTCTGGCATGGTGGAGAGCCCCTTGATGTTTGTGTGACATCACCCTATTGGCAATATACCTCCCAGGCACCCAGAATTCCCTGGCCTCACTAGTGGCAAAATGCCTGCCGAGTCTGTTGAGTGGGAGTTACCTGATTCTGTAGTAAACACCGTCACTGAGTGGGGAACCCACACTTGGGAAGTGGAAAATAAACTGCTCCAGCGAAAGCCCAAGGTCAGTACTCTAGGACCAATGCAATACTCCTACCTTGGACCAATCACTTTGGTTATGCCTTCCCTCCCATCCTGCTATTACCTCGAGTTCTACAGAAATTCGACTAGACAGGGCACAAGTCATCCTCATTGCTCCCAGCTGGCCCAAAGCCAGATAATTTTGGTTTCCAAGCCTCCTCCAAATGTCATCCTGTCCACCTATCAGCATTCGGACCTGTGTAGATCTCCGGACCCACAAAAGTGACAGGGTCAGGAGTCCCAGACCCCATGCTCTTCAGCTTGTGGCTTGGTATTTGGATTGTCAGCGAGCCTAGAACACTCCCGCTCTGAAGCGATACAGGTCATCGTTAACAGTAACTGGAAGGACTCCACTAGAAAATACTGCCTGTCCAAATGGAGGCAGTTCTCTGTCTCAACCCAGCAAAGCCATATATCCCCAGAGACAGCAGATATTTCACGATTTTGGAATATCTTCTTGCCCTCAAGGTGATGGGCCTCTTCCTTAGCTCTGTGCACTTTCATCTGGCAGCAGTTAGTACGTGTTGTCTGCCAATGGAGAGTTATTTGATCTTTACCTACCTGGTAACAGCCAGGTTTTTGAAGGGCCTGATCAGAACCTTTCTGTCAGTCAAGAAACCAGCACCTGACTGGGATCTTGATTTAGTGCTCTCCATATTCTCTGAGCCACACTTTGAACTGTTAGCTATGTGTTCCATGTCTCACCTGTCAATTAAGTTTGCCTTCCTCATTGCCAGTAGGGTAGGTGAACTTAGAGTGTGAATGGTTGACCCACCGTACACTATATTTGATCAGGATAAAGACTTGCTGTGACTACACCCCAAAATTCATTTCTGAAACTGTTTCAGAATTTCACACAAAACAGTCAATTCACTTACCTGTAATTTTCCTGAAGTCCCATCCCTCTAGTGAGGAGGGGAGACTTCATTCCATCGAGGTGAGATGAGCATTAGCATTTTACTTCAGAGAATCATGTAGACTGTTTGTTATCATAGCATAACACATATGAGGTTAAGCTGTATCCTCTCAGAGAATCTCCATGTGAATCTCTGTCTGTATCCTACTCTATCAGTTAGTATAGCTTCCTCTCCCACATGGGGTAAAGGCTCACTCTACAAGGGCACAGACAGCCTCAGTAGCATCACTTCAAGAGATGCCTCTGATTTATATTTGCAAGGCATCTACGTGGAGTTCCATCTACACATTCATGAGACATTACTTGGTCCAGAACACCTTTTGCATCCTCACACCCTCCTCCTCTCCGAGTACTGGTTGTCAGTCACCACCAGCAGAATACTCTCCAGGACCAGGACTTGAAGAAGAAAAAGAAGTTTCTTACCATATTGTAACTGGAGTTCTTTGAGGTGTGTGGTCTCTATCTGTATTCCACTACCCATCCTCTTCCCCTCTGGTTCAGCTCGGGATCTGATTTTCAGTAAAGAAGGAACTGGCGAGGCGGTCAGTCCGCCCCACCCCTTATGCACATGAGGAGAGCTGGGGCACAGACATGGGCCAACAGACTCTGCTTGCAAGAATTCTCCAGTGTCTGGCGCAGGAAGCACATGCGTACCCCCAAGGGAATACATATCGGGACCACCCATCTCAAAGAACTCCAGTTACAGTAAGGTAAGGAACTTCCCTTTATTGACTGCCCCTGAGACTGTGACACAGTTTCACTTTAATTTTGTTAAATCTGGGATAAATGAGGGAGAAATATACTCCTTAATCTGTGGAAGATACTGTTTTCCTCTATTTCTGAATGTATATTGTTTCTAACGACGAGGCACGGTGACAGCACATTAGGCATCAAATTCCTTTTGACAAAGAATTAATTATATGGAGGAAGAAAAGCCTTTGTGGATAACTTTGGGAGTGTATGACCATAAGCAGTCTGGAAAAATAATTCATATATGAATAACTTGGTATAACGGAGACTACTACTATGCTAGCAGTAGTTCATTCAGATTTTGTAATGCTTTCTTTTGTTTTTTAGGTATGGCTGGACCTTTTGAAACCTATTATGAAACAGATTAGAAGTAAGTGCTTTCTTTATGTCATTTACTGAATCAGTCCAAAAATACTTGAATTAGATTAGCGGTTCTCAAACTGTCAGTCGGGACCCCAAAGTGGGTCGGGACCCTGTTTTAATAGGATCACATGGGTTGGTTTAGACTTGTTGGGGCCTGGGACTGAAGCCGAAACCTGAGCCCCACCGCCCAAGGGCTTGGGCTTCGTCCATGGGTGACGGGGCTCAAGTTACAGGCCTCCTCCCTGGTAGGCGAGGCTGGAACTTTGACACACACACACACACACACACACACACACACACACACACACACACACACACACACACACACACCCACCCACCCACCCACCCCGGCTGGGGCTGGCTCAGACTTCGGTGCCCCTCCTGGGGTTGTGTAATAATTTTTATTGTCTGAAGAGGGTCTCAGTGCAATGAAGTTTGTGAACCCCTGAATTAGATGAAAGGTGCTCTCTCAATTAGAACATTAACTTTAAAATTTGTTTGGGGTTTTTTTGCCATCAGATGTACACCAATAATATATATTGTGTGCTATTAAGTTGTAGTCATAGTGATATTTTAAAATCAAGCAGTCTAGTAATTAAAATTAATCTTTGGTAGCCAACCAATACTTTTGTTTAATAGCTAATATTTATACATGCACACAATACACCTTTGACCAGTGTTAGAGTTTATTACAATAACGAGGAAAGAATGCAATTTAAATGTTACCAATTTACATTTATATATAGCCTGCTTAAGCTGTTGATGATATCCCTTTGATATTGAGCGTACTGAGTCAATTTCTACCGAACACAATAATAATCATCGTGTTTCTGTATTTAAAGTGTTTTACTTTTGTCATTTCTGGTTTTAAACTAAACTTTGTGTAGAAACACACATGGGCGGTTTATTCCAAAGCCCACTGAAGGAGCCAGACAGTGACAGATTTTAGAAAGTTGTTTCAAGAACTAGACGTAACAACTTTATTTCTAGTGGCATCAAGGTAGGACTTGAGGATGTGGAGACGGAATATATGCTGAAAGAAAGAAAGGGATTAACAGAAAAGGTGGTTTACTTAAGGGTGCAAAATTGTCAGCAATATTCAGGATGGAGGAAAAGAAAGGGGGAAAGAAAGAGAAGGGAGTAGAGAAAAAGACATTAGTGGGAAGGTGTTTAGGCTTCCTTTTATGATCTGTTAAACAAAGGTTATTAACTAATCTGAGGAATATCAAAAATACTAGCAGGAGACACAGACTTAATGCTTATTATTTGAGACTTATTTCTGCATGAGAATGTGCAGACTGTTACAAATGTTTCATGAATTTTCCTTGATCTCTTTGCTAGGACCTAAGCATGTTGTCGTAAAATTTGTGGTGAAATTCTTTCCACCAGATCATGCTCAGCTGCAAGAAGAACTGACAAGGTTAGTGATTCTGTAATTCTGCTTTTTAATTCCTTAATGGATAGCAGTGGGGAGGAAAATGGGAAGCACCAGAAGATGAGGGCAGGGGGTCTATTATCTCTCCTCTCCTCGGGATGTAATTCATTGGAGCATGCTGTGCAAAGAAGCACCAGGGAGATGTGATGCAGGAGCCCACCATTTCTTATGCAATGCAGCAGGAGGTTTCCAGGAGGAGCAGTGGGATAGGGGAACTAGCCAAACTCCCGTACTTTCAGTCCCTAGTGGACCTGAGCAGTGAAGGATCCTGGCCCCCTTGAGAACTCCTCTCCTTGAGACCATAGCCTGACTATCTGGAAGAAGCTGAGGCTGCCAAGTGCAGCAGCTGGACCACACGATCACATAATCCTTTTGAACTCATAAGATTCACAAAAACGGTTTTATGACTGTTGGGGGTGTGTGTGTGGGAAAACTGTGAGGGAGCGGAGCGAGTAGGATGAGATATAAGAGGAAACAAGGGAGAAAACATATATCTACTACGGCTAAATTGTGTACTTAGATATGTGCTTAATTTTTTATTTTCATTAAAGTGGTGATTTAAACTTTATTCAGTTTGTGAAGAAATACACGCTAGCTCAGTTATCCTTCTATCAGAAAAAGAGGAATATTCCTATGTATATGTGTAGAATCATAGTATTATGGAATATCAGGGTTGGAAGGGACCTCAGGAGGTCATCTAGTCCAAACCCCGGCTCAAAGCAGGACCAATCCCCAACTAAATCATCCCAGCCAGGGCTTTGTCAAGCCTGACCTTAAAAACCTCTAAGGAAAGAGATTCCACCTCCTCCCTAGATAACCCATTCCAGTGCTTCACCACCCTCCTAGTGAAAAAGTTTTTTCTAATATCCAACCTAAACCTCCCCCAACTTGAGACCATTACTCCTCTTTCTGCCATCTGGTACCACTGAGAACAGTCTAGATCCATCCTCTTTGGAACTCCCTTTCAGATAGTTGAAAGCAGCTATCAAATCCCCCCCTCATTCTTCTCTTCTGCAAGCTAAATAATCCCAGTTCCCTCAGCCTCTCCTCATAAGTCATGTGCTCCAGCCCCCTAATAATTTGTGTTGCCCTTCGCTGGACTCTTTCTAATTTTTCCACATCCTTCTTGTAGTGTGGGGCCCAAAACTGGACACAGTACTCCAGATGAGACCTCACCAATGCCAAATAGACGGGAATGATCACGTCCCTCGATCTGCTGGCAGTGCTTCTACTTATACTGCCCAAAATGCCGTTAGCCTTCCTGGCAACAAGGGCACACTGTTGACTCATGTCCAGCTTCTCGTCCACTGTAACCCCTCAGGCCTTTTCTGCAGAACTGCTGCCTAGCCGCTCGGTCCCTAATCTGTAGCGGTGCATGGGATTCTTCCGTCCTAAGTGCAGGAATCTGCACTTGTCCTTGTTGAACCTCATCAGATTTCTTTTGGCCCAATCTTCTAATTTGTCTAGGTCCTATCCTATCCCTACCCTCCAGCGTATCTACCACTCCTCCCAGTTTAGTGTCATCTGGAAACTTGCTGAGGGTGTAATCCACGCCATCGTCGAGATCCTTAATGAAGATATTGAACAAAATCGGCCCCAGGACTGACCCTTGGGGCACTCCGCTTGATACTGGCTGCTAACTAGAAATGGAGTCATTCGCTACCTGTTGAGCTTGATGATGTAGCCAGCTTTCTATCCACCTTATAGTCCATTCGTCCAGCCCATACTACTTTAACTTGCTGGCAAGAATACTGTGGGAGACCATATCAAAAGCTTTGCTAAAGCCCAGGAATAACATGTCCACTGTTTTCCCCTCATCCACAGAGCCAGTTATCTCATCATAGAAGGCAATTAGGTTAGTCAGGCATGACTTGCCCTTAGTGAATCCATTACTGACTGTTCCTGATCACTTTCCTCTCCTCTAAGTGCTTCAGAATTGATTCCTTGAGGACCTGCTCCATGATTTTTCCAGGGACTGAGGAGAGGCTGACTGGCCTGTAATTCCCCGAATCCTCCTCCTTCCCTTTTTTAAAGATGGGCACTACATTAGCCTTTTCCCAGTCTTCCGGGACCTCCCCCGATCGCCATGAGTTTTCAAAGATAATGGCCAATGGCTCTGCAATCACATCAGCAAACTCCTTTAGCACCCTCGGATGCAGCGTATCTGGCCCCATGGACTTGTGCTCGTCCAGCTTTTCTATATAGTCCAAACCACTTCTTTCTCCACAGAGGGCTGGTTACCTCCTCCCTATACTGTGCTGCCCAGTGCAGTAGTTTGGGAGCTGACCTTGTTCGTGAAGACAGAGGCAAAAAAAGCATTGAGGGCATTAGCTTTTTCCACATCCTCTGTCACTAAGTTACCTCCCTCATTCAGTAAGGGGCCCACACTTTCCCTGACCACCTTCTTGTTGCTAACATACCTGAAGAACCCCTTCTTGTTACTTTTAACATCCCTTGCTAACTGCAACTCCAAGTGTGATTTGGCCTTCCAGATTTCGCTCCTGCATGCCTGAGTAATATTTTTATACTCCTCCCTGGTCATTTGTCCAATCTTCCACTTCTTGTAAGCTTCTATTTTGTATTTAAGATCAGAAAGGATTTCACTGTTAAGCCAAGCTGGTCACCTGCCATATTTATTATTCTTTCTACACATCAGGATGGTTTGTTCCTGCAACCTTAATAAGGATTCTTTAAAATACAGCCAGCTCTCCTGGACTCCTTTCCCCTTCAAGTTATTCTCCCAGGGGATCCTGCCCATCAGTTCCCTGAGGGAGTCAAAGTCTGGTTTTCTGAAGTCCAGGGTCTGTATTCTGCTGCTCTCCTTTCTTCCTTGTGTCAGGATCCTGAACTCGACCATCTCATGGTCACTGCCTCCCAGGTTCCCATCCACTTTTACTTCCCCTACTAATTCTTCCCATGTTTGTGAGCAGCAGGTCAAGAAGAGCTCTACCCCTAGTTGGTTCCTCCAGCACTTGCACCAGGAAATTGTCCCCTACAGTTTCCAAAAACTTCCTGGATTGTCTGTGCACTTCTGTATTGCTCTCACAGCAGTTATCGGGGTGATTGAAGTCCCCCATGAGAACCAGGGCCTGCAATCTAGTAACTTCTGTTAGTTGCCGGAAGAAAGCCTCGTCCGCCTCATCCCCCGGTCTGGTGGTCTATAGCAGACTCCTACCACGACATCACCCTTGTTGCTCATGCTTCTAAACTTAATCCAGAGACTCTCTCAGCTTTTTCTGCAGTTTCATACCGTAGCTCTGAGCAGTCATACTGCTCTCCTACATACAATGCAACTCCCCCACCTTTTCTGCCCTGCCTGTCCTTTCTGAACAGACATGAGGTTCAGAATGCGGGAGCCAGTCAACATTTTTTGTTGAGAAAGTTTTTAGGCTGAAAAATACAGTTTAATCTAAACCAGAATTTGTCATGGGAACATATTAGGGCTGTCGATTAATCACAGTTAACTCACGCGATTAACTCAAAAAAATTAATCATGATTTAAAAAATTAATCGTGATTAATCGCATTTTTTAATCTCAGTGTTAAACAATAGAATGTCAATTGAGATGTATTCAATATTTTGGATGTTCTTCTACATTTTCATATATATTGTCTTCTGTGTTGTAATTGAAATCAAAGTGTATTTTTTTTATTACAACTATTTGCACTGTAAAAATGATAAACAAAAAAATAGTATTTTTCAGTTCACCTCATACAAGTACTGTAGTGCAATCTCTTTGTCATGGAAGTGCAACTTACAAATGTAGAATTTTTTTTGTTACATAACTGCACTCAAAACCAAAACAATGTAAAACTTCAGCGCCTACAAGTTCACTCAGTCCTACTTCTTGTTCAGCCCATCGCTAAGACAAACAAGTTTGCTTACATTTACAGGAGAGAATGCTGCCCTCTTCTTATTTACAATGTCACTAGAAAGTGAGAACAGGCATTTGCATGGCACTTTTGTAGCTGGCATTGCAAGGTATTTACGTGCCACATATGCTAACATTCGTATACCCCTTCATGGGTCAGCCACCATTCTCAAGGACATGCTTCCATGCTGATGACACTTGTTAAAAAAAAATGCGTTAATTAAACTTGTGACTGAACTCCTTGGGGGAGAACTGTATGTCTCCTGCTCTGTTTTACCCGATTTTGCCATTTATTTAATATTATAGCAGTCTCACATGCTGACCCAGCACATTATGTTCATTTTAAGAACACTCACTGCAGATTTCACAAAATGCAAAGAAGGTACCAATGTAAGATTTCTAAAGATAGCTACAGCATTCGACCCAAGTTTTAAGAATCTGAAGTGCCTTCCACAATCTAAGAGGAATGAGGTGTGGAGCATGCTTTCAGAAGTCTTAAAAGAGCAACACTACTGTGAGGAAACTACAGAACCCGAACCATCAGAAAAGAAAATCAACCTTCTGCTGGTGGCATCTGACTCAGATAATGAAAATGAACATGCGTTGGTCCGCACTGCTTTGGATTGTTATCGAGCAGAACCTGTCATCAGCATGGACGCAGGTCCTCTGGAATGGTGGTTGAAGCATGAAGGGACATATGAATATGTAGTGCATCTGGCACGTAAGTATCTTGCAACGCTGGCTACAACAGTGCCATGAGAATGCCTGTTCTCACTGTCAGGTGACATTGTAAACAAGAAGCGGACAGCATTATCTCTGGCAAATGTAAACATTTGTCTGAGCGATTGACTGGACAAGAAGTAGGACTGAGGGACTTGCAGGCTCTAAAATTTTACATTGTTTTGTTTTTCAGTGCAGGTTTTTTTGTACATAATTCTACATTTGTAAGTTCAACTTTCATGATAAAGAGCTTGTACTACAGTACTTGAATTAGCTGAATTGCAAAATACTATTTCTTTTGATTTTTTTACAGTGCAAATATAAAGTGAGCAGTGCACACTTTGTATTGTGTTGTAATTGAAATCAATATATTTGAAAATGTAGAAAACATCAACAAATATTTTAATAAATGGTATTTTATTATTATTTAACAGCGTGATTAATCACAATTAAGTTTTTTTAATTGCTTGAGAGCCCTAGAACATATGAATTCTGATGAAAAAATTAATTCTATGGCAAAGGCCATAATGACACGTTTTCTTTCATTTCAGTCAAAAACATTAATTTTTTTTGTTTCAACATTTCTGATTTTTAAAGTTTTCAGAATATTTTTGTTCTACAAAATGTTGATATTTCAGCTCTCTGTTCTGATCCAGAACAGAAACTAATTTTGAAATGTTGACATTTCCATGGAATGAAAATCCTGGTTTCCAAAAGGTTTCCTCCTATCTGTGTAATCTCCTTTATAAAATCCATCCCCACCTTGGTGTTCCTCTGCATTTATTCCTGACTTCTTTTATTTTGGTAAGTGAACCATTGAGCAGAAAAAAAATATTAATCCCTTTTCCTGGCCTTGAAATTGAAAAAAACCCAAAGTGTTTATTTGAAAGGCCGGCTAAAAAATATTAGAGGACAGGACTAACTGAAAACTCCTAATATTGTGTGACGAGCAGAGAATTTCCCAGCTCTGAATATATTAAACTGAAAATTCAGTAGCTTAGTATGTGTACTGTAAATAGATTTTAGTTTATCTCTTTCTGCACCTAGAGACATGGTTCTGAATCTTGATTACTTTTTTTTTTTTTTTTTTTGTGGTTAATTTTAAATTTGCAGCTAAGAATCTTTTATGTGAATGTTAAAGCATATGTTTGGGACAGTGTCATTGCTGAGAACACATCATGCTGGGGGGGGCGGGGAAGCACTAATGTGAAGTTTGCATGGCTGTGAGAACACATCATGCTGGGGGGAAAAAAGCACTAATGTGAAGTTTGCATGGCTATGAAAAGACTTGGAATGTCAGACTATGCCTGTATCTTTTAATGGGTTTCATCATTGCTAGAAAAGGAGAGGACCTAGTATTGGTTTTAAAAGGAAATTGATGTAGAGCTAGAATACATCATTTCACTGTCTGCCATGTTTGCACAGTTCTAAAATCTAGGGGCCATAATGACACAATTCTAATTAAGATTAGCTACCATGTGATATACAGTATATTCAGTTAGGTTAGAAAAGCTAATTTGCCATCCTCTCTAGCTGTGTTTCTGTCTGTCTTCTTCCCTTTCTCCCCTGGTAGACTGCTCCAAAAGGTTACCTTCTTGCTGGACCCATTACAATCCAGGCTAAGTAGACAATATTATAGTCCTAGATTTATGGATTATACTGCAGAGTTTGCACTAGGGATTAATCTATTTTGTCATTTTCCTCTGTGCTGTGTATATAATTTGTGTAATTCTAAGTAGTCTGCAATAATCCAAACCAAACCAGCATGATCATTGTACCAGATTCTGTATCAGTGCTGATTAACGTCTCATTTTCTACACCCTCACCTGGAGCTATTACTTTGCTTTCTTCTGACAAATACAATATTATCGGTGACTTTTCTCATGATAAAATTCTTCTGCATGATCTGAAGTAAAACTGCTCTGAAATGTCTACATATTAAAATCCGATGACAGCTACTAGATGGCATAATAAGCCGAGGCCAGTTATCTGGTAATTCTGTGTTGATTTTGTGTGGTACTACTGTCCTAGTGGGAACTGGCATCCCCATGCTATCAAAATGCTCACATATATAAGCAAGATTTAAAAAATGAAATAAAATCATACAAAATGACCGTGCTTTCCGAAAGAAGCATCCCAGAGTGTGCTCTTTGGCCCAGATGTGTAATGCACATGTTTGCATGTGTGAAGAGGGGAGAGAAGAGACACTTCAGTAAGAATGTAAACATCTCTAGTTTTATAGCTGTTACGACCCAAAACTGGTCCATGGTTTGTCTTGTGCACAGCTGTGATATATCACAAGTCCAGTGTAATCACTTTCAGCCTACCTCCCTGTCTATTTTAGTTAATCCTTGTTTGCTTTGTAATGTCCTCTGATCATCAGTTTATTAAATAGTGAGTTTTTTAACTGCACTCTCCTGAGAATGTGCAAGGCTATAACCACAAAGCACAAAATGGCACCTGATTTTATTACCGGCTTTGTCTGAGCTAGTTCACAGTAAGTGCCATCCTCCCTAGAACCTTGCAAGCAAAGCATACGATTTGAAATAAACAAAATATGTGGATGCAGCATTAACATGGCATTGTTAAAATCACACACTGCATTATCAAAATATATGCAGTTAATTTGGTGATTCTGTTTCAGAGAAAAGAAAGCTGCTGTCAAGTTGCACACTTCTTCAAGGTACAATAAGTTTTGCCGTTGTGCTTCTATGGAGTGCTCACTCTTAGAGCTTGGTGAAATTTTTCAGAGACCTATGTAATTTGCCAGAAATGCAGTTTTAGTCTGCCCCGAACTACTCACAAATTTGAATAGTTTTGGACAATTTTTTCCCTCCCATCACTTAGATGCAATTCACAAAATGAGTGGTGGTGCCTTCCTTTATTATCTTTAGCTCAGTAGTTAGGGCACACTGTGATGTGAGAAACCTGGATTTAGTGCACCACTCTACTGTATAACCTATATTCTAGTGGTTAGGGCAATTCCCCCATCTGCCTGGTCTGGTGAAGGAATTTGAACATGGATCTCCCACACTGCATGAGTGCCCTGACTGCTGGGCTCTCAGATACTCTGGGGCATGGTTCTCTCAGTCTCTCCTGCTGAAGCTGTTCCATATTGTATAAAATACTTGAATAGTCATTGGGTCACACAGAGAGTGTGAGAGTGACTCTTTAACCTGGTGGCTAGGACACTCCCCTGGGAAGTGGAAGACCCGAATTCAAGTCCCTTATACAAGTATTTAATTATACATAGTAGAACAGCTGCAACAGGAGAGATTGAGAGACCTGCCTCAGAATACTCTATGGCCCAGTTATTAGGGTACTCTCCTGGAAAGTGGGAGATCCAAATTCAAATCTCTTCTCCGCATTAGGCAGAGGGGGAAATTGAATACAGGTGAATGCCTTAACGGCTGGATTACAAGTTATTAGAGGATGGCATCTCTACCTTCTTCTCTTTGGCCATTTTGTGAATCTTACCCTTCATTTCCTTTGATTTTATTTTAAAAATGGCCTGGAAACTAAACATTTAGTTTGACCTAAAATGACTTTTTTTTCTTTCTTTTTTTGATTTGCAAAGTGATTCATCGGTTTCAATTTGAGTCAAACCAAGTTTTTTGCAGTTTTTTGGAAACAATCCAAAAAATCAGTTATTTGTCCAAAAATTGCTTGAAATGCGGAAAATGTGTTTTTATATTTTTCAAATTTAAATTAAGCAAATTCTCTTCATGTTTTTTCTTTAAGTTTAAAAAAATGACTTTCAGGCTGACAAGAAGCATAGTCTTCTAAGGAAAAATCTCTTAGAAAGCTATGGAAAACTGAAATTAAAAACTCACTGGGTTTGTAAAAATGTTTTGTAATTTTAACTAGAATGCTCACTGCAATGTGCTTGTAGAAACAAATGAATTATCATAGCACCTTAAAAACATGAGTTAAAGCTGTCACAGCATGTGTCTCAGCACATTTGTGCTTACTAGGTGTACTGAAGCAGATGTGATAGCAAATTCACTGTTGACTAGGGGTCACCAAATGAAAGTAATAGGCAACAGGTTTAAAACAAACGAAAGGAAGTATTTTTTCACACAACACACAGTCAACCTGTAGAACTCCTTGCCAGAAGATGTAGTGAAGGCCAAGACTATAACACAATTAAAAAAAAACAAAACTAGATAAGTTCATGGAGGACAGGTCCGTTGGATGGACAGGGATGGTGTCCCTAGCCTCTGTTTGCCAGAAACTGGGAATGGGCGACAGGGTGGATCACTTGATAATTACCTGTTCTGTTCATTCCCTCTGAGGTGTCTGGCATTGGCCACTGTCAGAAGACAGGATACTGGGATAGGTAGACCTTTGGTCTGACCTAGTATGTCCGTTCTTATGAAGTCAAATTGCTCTGCGTGTCCCAGTGTATCTTGTTTATCTGCAATTGTCTTGTAGATTGAAAGCTCCTCGGGGCAGACATTGATTTTTACTAGTGTCTTGAACAGTATCGAGTGTGTTGGTGGCACTTAACAGCTGGTGGTGATGATATGAAATCTTCAGAGAACTATTTTGAAACTTATGGAGACAAGAAATAGAGATTTTAAGTGAAATGTTCTTGATCATATTTGCTGTTTGACTAGTGATCAGAGAAGCAAGGAATGTAAATTAAAATGTTTTTTAATTTTTTAAAAAGAAAGTACAAATAATTGCATTATAAAAGATTTAAAAGTATTGATTTTCTAAACATTTTGTGGGGATTTTGATGCAGGAGTCTCTGGTGTTAATACTAGTCCTGTGGCTAACTCTGTATCCCTGTTTGTTGCTTTGAAAATGTGTCCATAAGAATCTGGTTTATACCCACTAAAGCAAAGAGATGCATAATGAAGAAAAAAATCGGCAATATCTGAGCCTGATTCTGCAAGCGTTCTATGTTCAGAACTCTAATGGAAATCTGTGAGCTTTCCATGCCTGGAGGTCTGACAGGATCACATCTGCTAACTGTATTGACTTTTTATCTTATTGTGTGGCAGTATTACACAGTTGCTCTGTTGTGCTTTTGAATGGATGAAATTGTTATATATGCATCCTTCAGAGGAGATCCGTGAGAGGAGGGATTGTCCAGTCAGGGTGTTGTCCTGGGACTTAAGAGACCCTGATTCAGTTTCCTGCTCTGCCAAGGACTTCCTTTGTGACCTTGGGCAAGACACTAAGTCTCTCTGTGCCTCACTTCCCTTTCTGTAAATGGGGATAATAATGCTTCCCTAACTTGCAGAGGTGTTGTGAGGATAACAACATTTAAGATTGCGAGGTGATCAGATACCATAGCTAGATAGAGATGTTTAATCAAGGCCTCACTCCTCATTATCCGGCTAGGAGGGAGGAGGACAGGAGACACTGGATGTGGTTTAAGTAGACCACAACTTTATTCCTAAATGTCAGGGAGTCCCTGGTGGATAAAAGCGCTCAGTGCGGGTAAGTCCATACTCATTTACATATGCATGAGGGGAAGCTGCTGTCAGACCTCCCCCTGCACCCATCCTGGTCCCCAGCCAACCCGCTGCTGGGATCTCACCAACCCCACACTTGAATGAGGATTAAGGGGGCTATAAAAGAGGGGGGTTGGCTTCCTGCCATACTCATCATAGGAGTCGCAAACCCCCCCCCCCCCGTTTCCTCTCCTTTAAAGGATACGTCCTTTATGCTTTCCCAATCTATTTTATCTGATCACCGTATCCCTTATCTACAGAGTATCTACGCTGGACATCTGCCACAAAGAGCTGCCAGCAATTAGCTTGGCGCCCTCCCCCCGCACACCTAGCTGGGTTCCCAGAAATCTTCTAATGCCCCTTTTAATATCAGCCAAAAACGTGTCAGCTCCCAAGTCTGACAATAGAATCCCATCGTCCCTGAATAATTCTGGTGCCCCATATGCTATGTCTGGATGAGAAATTATTAACCCCCCTATGCAACATATGAATTTGATTACCTCCCTATTCACATACTTCCTAGCCTTGCTGACCTAAGGGGGCTTCACAGTTCCCTGCCACACTCTATGTTGCAACGAGTCTGACCAAATAATTTTTATTCCTGGGAAAAGTTCCAGGATCTGCCCCAAATCCTGCTTAGCTCCAGTCATTATGTCCACCCCTTTACATGTTCCCAGATTATTTTCTCTGAGGTGAACCACATCCTTTTTATTAGCAAACTCCTTCCCCAAATGACCATTGCAACCAAAATGGGGGGGGGGGGGAATTCCAGAAATGTTTTATTCTGCACTACCCCTTTTTGTATCCAGGCAGAGGGGCATTGCTGGGCGCACCACCTGCCTGGGTAAAATACCCCAAAACCTGTACCTCCCGAAGCATCCGAGTAGATCTGTAAATCAGCCTTGAACAGCCTTGAACCTCCCTCTACAGACACTCCGTTAAAATGAAACTGTTCCAACATCTCCACGTCCCCAGGTCTGCCTTCGTCTCTCCAGTAAATCTTATAAAATGGTGAGGTCTGGCTATGCCTGTGGTGACCGCTGCAGGCCAGGCACAGTATGCCTGCCCCGAGACACCACCTGCCAGGCAAAGTGAAGATGCCCAATAATAGATTGTATCTCATGGAGTAGTGTAACCTGGCTGGCTGTTCTGCTTCTCCTAATCAAGCCCCTAGTAGCTCCTAAAGCTTATCCTGCGGGGCGAGTCATATACCCACCAGAGTGTCTAGTTCAATCCCCAGGTAGGTCAGTGTAGCGAATGACCCTCTGTTTTTAACTTCTCTAGGGGTACCCCCAATTTTTTAGGCAGAGCCTGTCCATCAGGCTAATACACTCATCTGAATTCACCGTGCCTACAAACAAAAGTAATGTACTCCTGCTGTAAATCTGCTTCCTGCATCACTGCCCATGGTAGCACTGTACTAAATTTTTCAAATGCCAAACAGGATATTGCACATCCCTTGGGCACAGCTTTCTCAAAATAGAATTGTCTTTTGAAAGAGAAATCCAAAAAGTTCAAGTCAGAAGGTTGCAGCGGTGGAAAATCAGACTTGATATCACACTTGGTCATCAGCGCCCCAGGCCATAAGACCTAACCATGTGCACAGCCTCATCAACAGAGGAATAGCCAACAGAACACAAGACTGGGTCTGTTCCATCATTAATTGAGCTACCCCATGCATATGACAGGTGATGAATTAAGTGATAATCACCCAGAGCTTTCTTTGGCACCAAGCCTAAGGGAGAAACACGCAAGTTCTATATAAGTAGATGATCGAATGGACCTGCCTATTCTCCTTTAATTCTTGCATAATCTTTTTCTTTACAATATAACCCACTCCCACTAAGGACTTAAATTTTTTTGACATTACATGACTTCTTTACCCCATAAAGGGGATACTAAACACTGCAATAAACTCATTCAATAATATGCTCCATCCATCTTATTAGGGTAATCTCAATAGAGCACCTTAACACCTCCAGTTTATCTGGAGGTGGTATTTTTGTCCAACTCCCTATTTTAAGACCCCCCCCACACCCTTTCTCTGTGCTGGGCTCCATATCCTGCTCCTGACCCCAGGGGTCTGTGAGCGGCACAGGACTTGCCTCCCACATTGTTGTGGCAATTGCGGGCTGTATGGGCCCCAAAGTGCATTTCACATGCCTGAATTTGCAGATGCGATGAAAACGACTGCTTTCATTAAATGCCTAGCAGATGTGATTATGAGCCTCAGGCCTCTGGCAGGCTTGCTGCAGAATGAACAGGCCATTGTTAGTGTGGAAACCAGGCCTTCATAGTGTCTTCATATACCACGGTGTATAATGCGGTATGTCCCATCAGATCCCAGTTTGTGTTGCAACGTTCAATCTAAACAGTTCATCATAGTGAAACCAAGCCATGCCCCCAAACGTGTTCTATGCCCGCCTGATTATATGCATCTATTTGAACAATGCTGGGCTTCTGTCTGGATAGGCCTCTGCAGGAACTCCAGCGTAGATCAGGAAGGCGGCTTCCCAATTTTCCCCAGCTCTAACCACCCATGACCAGTTGGCTATCTCATGGCCCTGCTTGCTCTGCCCTGGCTTACTGTCTGTCAGCACCTCCCTGAGCAACAGTGATGACATGTCTGCATATTCACCTCTCTCAAAATTTTATCTTTTAGTATTACTGAGAAGGTGAACTCCCATTGTCAGCCACCCCAGCATACCCACACTCATGACTGACCATCGGAGCACCCTCAGTGCCCTGTAGCCCCCTAGCTGGCCCTGGGGCAGCAGTTCTGTCCTGTGAATTCACGTTCCCTATCAGTAAGTGAGTTGCAGGGTGCTTATAAATCACCCCCTCGTAAGGACTCTGCCATGTCTGCCTGTTGCCTGCCTCCCACGCTCAAGCCCATGCTGAGTTTCCATTGTTACCACTTCCAGATCCCCCCCCCACACACACACCTGCCCATTGAGGCACCCAGCTCCTGCAACAACTAAAGGTTGGCTTGCAACAGTTGTGTAATGCCATTGGCTTCTGTAGAAGGTGTGTGTAACCCAGACATCCCAGACAAAACTTTAGGACAGCAGATCCCCGCCGTGGCCTATTTGCTAGTTCTGCTGCCTCTCTAAGTTCGGTGGCTGCTGCCTTCTGGTAGGGGAGGTGACCACCTTCTGCTCCTCCACTTAGGTTCCCCTAGAGTAAAAGGAGCAAAGTTCCCTGAACCCCACAGAGGTCCCCCCAACAGACACCCATTGCAGCATTGGATGGAAGGGATTCACTTTCACAACCTTCCCCTACAGCCTCCACCTGGTGCTGGTCACACACCCCCTGGCCAGTCGTGTTGCTGTCCTGTACTGAAATCTGTTCATTCAAATGTCCTGGCTCCGGGTGACCCACTACTAAACCTTGTGGTGCTGTGGACACAACTTTGGAAGCAGCTTCCCAGTCAATTCGCTGTTGGCTCCCCCACCTGGGAATGCCTCTAGTTCACCACTGGGAGTGTTTACTTCCCCAGGCTGCCCAATACTTCCCAATAGAGGGGAATCCATTTGGTAGACTGATAGACTAGCCTGGGATCTGCTCACTCCGGTCCTGGGTTCAACCTCTTGCCCATGTGGTGAGAATCCCAGCCCTGGCTTCACAGGACCCCTCGAGCCCCACTCCATCCCCTCTGAGCTGAGTTTGGACCTCCCTCCCCCATCTGCTCTAACACACCTGCTATGGCCAGCTGCAAGAGGGGTCCCCATCCCTTTCTTACTGGTCTGCCACAGCCCTGAACTGATGAGTTTGAAACACCCTCCCCTTCTCCTTCTCCCACAAAATGCCTGCTTCCAGCCCTGCTGGCTGGAAGGGGGAGGCTCCCTCTTCCTCCTCCCCCCCCTTCCCGGTTCTCACCAGTCTACTACCATGTGGTGCCATGACTCTGAGAGAGCAAAGTTTGCTGTGCTGCTGTTCCTGCTGCTCCACCTGGTCCAGGTAAAAGAAGGCTTTTCCTGCACCAATGTAGTCTCCCCTCTCCCACAGCAAGTCACTCTCACACTCAGCCATCTATCTATCCCCTGAATGGGCCACACGCCTTTTCCTACACGCCAGACAGCAGCTGCCACCACTTACTATGCAGTGAGATCATTCTCTGGTAGCTGCCTGATTGGAAGTTCCATTGGCACCTTACAAACAGTAGGAGATAACTCCACTCCAGCGCCTTATCCAGCATTCTTTCTTGACAAAGTAGGCTCCAATGTCTAGGGCTGCTTGTTAAACTGTTGCTGAGCACATAATGGCGACCATGTTTTGTCTATGCTGTCATTTCAGTTCCCGTGCTCATTACTTTGTATAGACATTTAGGCTGTCTTGACTGTGAAAAGCAGCTGCTATGGAAAACTCTAAAGACTAACACGTTATTGTTATGCTTTATTCAGTCTCTAAAACTCAAGAAATTCAGATCACTTGTATAGATTCCAACAGGCAAAAGGTACCTATTGCCAGATTATGAATCATCATGTTACTGCTTTTTTCCTTAGCGCTTTGTATGTGACTTTCTTCACTTTTGTGTTTGCAGGTACCTGTTTGCATTGCAAGTGAAGCAAGACCTGGTAGAAGGCAGGCTAACATGTAATGACACCAGTGCTGCACTCTTAATCTCACACATAGTACAGTGTAAGTTCTGCTTTTTTCCCCTCCTTATAGAAACAGAAACGGGTTGGTGGGCAGGAGATGCTTTGTCAGGCTGTTAATCAGTAGTTGCCTGTGAACATATCTTCAGCATGTTAAACTGTACAGTACAGCATAAAAAGGCTTTACAAAGGCTACATGTTTTGTGTGGCACTGTGTGTGTGTGTGTGTGTATTTATATACATTTTATTATTTCAAGTAAAGAACAGGTGCTCAGAAATATCCTGGGCATTGAATCTGTATTTTGCTGTTTGTTTGCATTTTCAAAGAGCTGTGCTTGACAGCCTGCCAGGACTCTGCAAGGAGCAGTTTCTGCAGAGTGGCAAATGGGTTGAATTCTTCAACTGAATTCCTGTTTTGTTTTATAATTTATATTTAACTTTTTAACATGTCAGTAGAGTATACGATTCCTGGAGAGCTGTGTAGTGTCTAGAACAGAGTAAATAAATATGCTTAGAATGACAGACTAAATCATAGTCCTGATGGAAGTGATAGGAGGAGAAAAAACAATAGCTTTTAACTTGTTTTTATACAGACACATGAGAAAAAAGAATGTTTGTTCAGATCATACTTTCACTCATATCAGCATGTCAAAACTACTTTTGTCCTCCAGATATAAAAAGTAATCACTTAAAAGGGAATTCCTTTTTTTCCATTTCAAGAATTTATGAAAACCCATATCTAGAATAATGTTATAAAAATCGGCTTTGAAGGATATATAGATTGTGCCAGAAATGTTTAGCCATAATAGATCATCACTTTGAATTGCCATTGTAAAATTCAGCACTGCATATTTGTACTCACACACAGCCAAACATAAATAGAATCTTAGTTAACAAAAATTTTCAAAATTCTTTAGAGGTATATCCCTGGTAAAGATGGGTAGATCTCTCTATTCTGTGTTGTAGGTGAGCTGTTTCTTCCCATTATTACTGTTTGGACCGAAAGCATATGCCAACAGCTCTCCATTCACTTTGGCCTCCAACGACCTGTATGACTGAGCAGTAGTGAGAGACGAAATAAATAAAAAGAGCAGCCTCAGTGAAATTCTATATCCCTGGGACCATTTTGAAGCTGAATGTTTTTGCAGCCCAGACTTTAAGGGGAAAAAAATTCAACCTTTAAAAGGAAAAAGCTTTTCATACGTGGTTCCAAAAGGGACTGAGTCTCAACAGAATTGTAACAGAAGCAGCTGGTGAACAAGTACATAACTTTTTATTTTCTCAGCAACTGTGTTTACGCTTCTCAGGAAGCTGGGAGGAGTTTTGTCTGGAAGGTCAGTCCCTGCCTTCTGACTTCAGCCATGAACCAAAGCAGAGTTTACGGCCAGCTCCAGCTCTAACTGAGACTGTAAACGTGAAAAGAGAGTTATTCGAATAATTGTCCTTCTGGGTGCTCCACTTCAGATGTGCATGTTCCCCTATGGTGGGATCCCTGTGGTACAACCTTGCACTGTGGTAGCTCTGCGCCCCCTTACCTCTCCAGCCTGGGCTCTCTCTCAATGCTTTGTTAGTGAGAGGCAGAAACCCCCCTCCAGGTGCTGCTGTCACTCAACACAACAGCATGTGGAGCCCCGCACCCAGCGAGATTGCATGAATGCTCCCAAAGCCACTCACGAATCTGACAGAGAAAGACACCAGCCCATTCCCCACAGCTTCCCAGCCTTGTATCCCAGAGCTATACCATCTCGCCCTGGCCAGAAACCTGACCAGTGTAAGTTTACTGTAATGGGTAGGAATGTAGATGTAGAGAGGACATGCACCAGCCTTTGTACCTGGCTTGAGATTTCCCAAGCACTTCAACCAAACCACGCTGTTTTAAGTAAAATATAAAACACACACACACACACAAATATAAAAAATAAATAAATAAATATAAAATATAAAACTCTACAGAAAGATAGAGTTTAAGTGATTTATAAGTAGCAGGCACTAAAGGTCAGAGATAGTTACCAAAAGAAAAAAGTAAGCATACAGTCTAAATCTTAAACCCTGTTAGACTAGGTTGTATTTGGATCAAGCAATTTTCTCACCCCAATGGATGTTACAGTTCTTAATACACAGATTTACCCCTTTTAAGCCTGGAACCAGTCTCCTCAGTTCAAGTCTTTGTCTTCGCAGCATTCTTGTTGCTTCCAGCATAGATGGGGAAGGAGAAAGGCCAAGGCATGATGCCACTGTCCGCTGTTTTGTATCCTCAGTCCATGTACCTGGAAAACACTAGCTCAGACATTTCCTGGTGGGCTTTGCTGAGTCACAGGGTTGAGCAATCCCCCATTGTGTGATGCTTGGGCAGCCCTGTTACATTACAGTAAATCCCTTGTTTATAACTTCCCTGCTGATTAATGGTTGCTTAACACCCTCCTGAGAGTGGATCACCATCTACCAGTAGAGACTCTCAAACTTACAACATATTTCAGCAACAACCATACAGCAAAATTTCATAACTTCATACACACTGAGCATATACATATTTGGACAGAACAACTGGTTTCATCAGATCATTACCTTTCATATGATAACTTACATGGCACACTTTATATGAAATATATCAAAGCTATATGATGGGTGAATATGAGAGTCCCAGGGGGCTGCTTTGAGGTATAGAGCTCCACAGCTCCTGATCGGAGATTTTGGGTAGCAGTGTCTGCATGGTCTCCTCCTGCATACTCAGTATGCCATTGTGCTCTGATCAGAGGGCATGCAAGGCAGGGCGGACCTGCCACCATTCCAATTCCTTCTCGACTGCTCTGCAGTGTCTGGGATAGCTTACCCCTAGTCCTAGCTACCTTCCGTGCATTATTCTTAAGTTTTTCATCTTTATTATCTTTTTTTTTTTTTTTTTTAATTTTTAACTTTCCTTCCACAATTTTCGTGTGGATTTTTTGGGGGAGGAGGCTCCTCCCTTCTTTTTGTGGTCCCCCACCCATAGGGCCTCTCTGTTGGTTGTAGCCTTCTGTTCCTTTCTTCTTGATGGGTACGCCCCAAGCCCTGAGTTTTAAATCCTGTCATACCTGTAGAAAGTCTTTTCCCTTCACCAGTGGTCATTCAAGCAGTCTCTGCTGTCTGGGGAGACACATCCCTTCAAGGTTTCAAGCTCTGCATAGGATTTGGGAGTAGATCCAGGAAGCTGAGCGAAGACAGACTTAAGCTGCTCCTCATAGAGACCCTCCCACAACTTGACTCCCCATGATGATGCCCTGCTAGAGCCAGTGAAAACAGTATGACAGTCACCAGCCGTTGTCCCATGCACTTTCAAAAGAGCAGACAAGAAATATTAGGTATCCTCCAAGGGTGCAGAATAACTATTCACCCATCTTGTCTCAAATTCCTTAATGGTTGATGCTGTAAATAAAGAAAACAATCAGCACCATTCCAGACCCAAACTACACAATGAAGAGCATAAATGGCTGGACCTTTTGGGGCCTAAAAGTTACTCTCTGTCTGCTTAGGATTCAGGGAAGCAAATTACCACACCCTGAGTACTAAATACAACTACACAAACTACAGTAAATTCACTCATTTTATTGAATATCTCCTACAAGAACAAAGAGGCCAGTTCCATGCACTCCTCACTGAAGGGCAACTAGTGGCCATGGCCTCATTACAGGAATCTTTAGACGGAGCGACACAGCATCCTATTCTATGGCAACAGTCATAATAATGTGCCGTGTGTCCTGGTTTTAGTCCTCTGGTATCCCAAGGGAGATCCAGAACACATTGGAGAATTTTCCTTTTGAGGGCCCCAAACTCTTCAGCAGCAACCTGGATGAATCCTTCCACTCCTTAAGTCTCCAGAATGACTCTGCAATCCTTCGAAATCTACACTCCTGCAACCAAAAAAGGTTACAGCAGATCACAAACCGCCCAAAGGTCCATCCCCCACCTCCCCCCAGTCCAGTTTCAAACATATAACAAAGCTGGAAAACTGTCTAAGAAAAGGCCAAAGTTTCAAATGAAAAGACCATCAACCTCCATCTCTCAGGTCACCTGGCCACCAGTCTCCACCAGGTGACCATTTGGATATATTGACGAGAACCACGATCACTCTGCCATCTGGATCTTGCACTGTACCACTCCTCTATTTCCCACTTCCCACCTTATGGGGGATTATCGTTTGCATTTCAAACATTCAATGGAACAAATCACATTGGACATCAGAAAAAAGAACAGGAGTACTTATGGCAAACTAACAGACTCCAACGAGAGACTGCTGAATTGGAATTAATTTGCAAACTGGATACAATTAACTTAGGCTTGAATAAAGACTGGGAGTGCATGTGTCATTACACAAAGTAAAACTATTTCCCCATGTTTATTCCCCCCTCTCCCCACTGTTCCTCACACGTTCTTGTCAACTGCTGGAAATGGCCCACCTTGATTATCACTACAAAAGGTTTTTTCCCTCCTGCTGGTAATAGCTCACCTTACCTGATCACTCTTGTTACAGTGTGTATGGTAACACCCATTGTTTCATGTTCTCTGTGTATATAAATCTCCCCACTGTATTTTCCACTGCATGCATCTGATGAAGTGAGCTGTAGCTCACGAAAGTTTATGCTCAAATAAATTTGTTAGTCTCTAAGGTGCCACAAGTACTCCTTTTCTTTTTGCGGATACAGACTAACATGGCTGCTACTCTGAAATTGGACATCAGAGTACACCATTCACTTCAGCTCTATCCCTCCCCACCACCCACCCTCCCTGTCCCTCTATAGGGCCCATTTCACCAACGTCTCCGAAGACAGGAAGTGAAATCCTTTCTAGAACTGGGGGTGGTTGAATCAATTCCCTCTCCATACATAGGGAGAGTATTCTACTCCAGATACATCCTCATTCCCAAGAAGAAAGGGAAATGGAGACTGATATTGAACACATTTATTCAGACTCAGACACTGCAGATGGTAACCTTAGCAGCAATTATACCGTCTCTAAATCCAGAGGATGTGTTAGAGGCCCTCATCCTCCAGGATGAGTACTTTGTAATGCATCCCTCTCTCAAACACTTTCTGGACCAGGAACATTATCAATATCAGGTACTTACATTCGACCTCTTGATTACCCCGAGAGTCTTCACAAAGGTTCTTCCAGTGGTGGCTGCCCAGCTAAGAGAATTGAGAGTGGTGGTCTTTTCCTACCTATACAACTTGGCTCCTCAAAGGCCAATCCTACGACGAGGTACAGTCAGCAGTCAGAAAGGTTCTAGTCCTGTTCAACACACTGGAACTAAGACTCAACACACAAAAGCCCTTTGATACCCACCCAGTGTATCAAGTTTATAGGAGTCACCCTGGACTCCTGAACACTCAGGGCCTACTTACCATTAGATTGATTCATCACCTGGCTTCAGTTACGTCCTCAAACATCAGCAAAAACGTACCTGCACTTGTTGGGTCACATGGCAGGCTGCACATTCATGACGCCTCATGCCAGATTATGTTCCTGATGCCTTCAGGACTGTCTGTATGCGCAAAAAGCACAGCCTAAACAAACGAGTATCCATTCCCCAAAAAGTCATCAAGCCTTTTGATTGGCGGAAGAATCCCTGCTAGACTTGTGTGGGAGGTTCTTTTCATTCATCCATCCTCAAAACCTTGAAAACCTTACAGTACAGGGCAAGTGGACCCCTCAGGAATCTGCCTTTCACATCATTCTTCTTGAGCTTAAAGCAGTTTGGTATGCATGCAACCCATTTTCTACCCATAATCAAAGATTATCCAGTCAGGGTCATGATGGATGACAGAACAACAATGTATTACATCAACTGCCAATGAGGAGCAAGATCCCTATCCTTGTGCACAGAAGAAGTAAAACTTGGAAACTGGTGCATAGCCAACCAGATCAACATCTCAGCCGCATACGTACCTTGTCTACAGAACACCATAGCCAACAAGAAATTTTTGCCAAGAGCACAAGTGGGAACTGAGCAATCTGACCCTATAGGAGATATTCTTCACTGGGAGCTTCCCAGAGTTAGACTTCTTTGGAACATCATTCAACAAGATGTTTCACAAGATCTACTCAAAGGGAGGACATGGCTGCAATTGCCTAGGAGATGCTTTCCTTAGTTCATGACCACGATCCCCACTGTATGCATATTCCGCCCATCCCCTCACACTGTTGCTTCCCAAAGTCCTAAAAATGATAAAACGCAGGCAAAGTGAAAATCATCCTGATAGTGACATCCTGGCCTGAACAGGTATGGTTCCCAGATCTGATTCACCTATCACTTTTTCAGTAACGGAGATATCCAGACTCGCTGACTAAAGAATCAGGGAAAACTATTTGCCCCAATCTTTCCACACTACCTTTCAAGGCCTGGCTCCTGGATGATTGTTGAGCATAGAAATGGATTGCTCATTTGAAGTGCAGAATATGTTGTTGAACAGTAGGAAACCATCCACAAGGAAGATCTTCATAAATGGAAACCACTCCAGTTCAGGTGCATCCAGCATGGTTTGTCTCCCTCTGATTCCCACTAAACACACATTTTAGACTACCTGTTAAGTTTAAAGACCTTGGTTTGTCACTGAGTCCATCCAGGTCACCTGTTGCAGCCTCCAACTTACCTGTTGTGTGTTCTCTGTTTTTGCATATCCTACAACCTCTAGATTCATTGAAGGACTGGCCAACATTTTTCCACAATTTGGCCTACTCCGGTTTGGGACCTTAATCTTATCTCAGTGCACTGATGAGACCATCCTTCAAGCCCTTAGCAGAGTGCTCTCTCCTGCACTAATCTTTGAAATCCTCTTTTCACAGAGCTATTATGTCAGCTAGAAGAGTAAGGAAATTCTTAGCCCTTACAGCAGATTGACCTTACACCGTTTTTTATTGGGACGAAGTGGGACATCCTCGTTTTCTCCCCAATATCTCCTCAGACTTCCACATTAATCAGGACATACAATTACCCATCTTCTAAACTGCACAACTATAGATAAAATGCTAGTCCACACACTTTGGATGTCAGGAGGTCACTAGCTTTCCATCTAGAAAGAACTAGACCCTTCAGAGCCTCTTCTAGACTTTTTGTCTCCTTTGCAGACAGAATGAAGGGACCCCCTATTTCTGCCCAAAGACTACCGAAATGGGTCTTAGGATGTATTTTATCCTACTGTGAACTCTCTTATATGCATCCTTCCACCAGGGTGACTGCCCATTCCATCATAACCCTAGTCTGCCTCTATTGCTTTGCTCAAGAATGTCCTCTCAAAGACATTTGTAAATTTGCCACCTGATCATCTGTTCACACCTTTTCCCAGCACTACATCATAGGGTATGCTTCCAGATCTGATGCAGCCTTTTGGATGTCTGTTGTCCAATCTGTACTAGATAGAACTCATCAGCACCCACCCTCTCAGTTTGGGCACTGCTCAGGAGTTAGGTGAAGTGGAGCTCCCATAAGGACAATTACTCAAAGAAAGAGAGGTTGGTTACTTGTAAAGTAACTTGAGTTCATCGACATACTTTCTTCCTATGGGTGTTCTATTACCCATTCTCCTTCCCCTCTACTTCAAAGATCTGTCATTAGGCTGGATTTTGCAGTGGAGCGGGAACTCTTTTAAAGCCCTCACCGGAAATAGAAAAGAATTGATTGTAGAGTTAGGATATAAACAAGGAAAGATAAGTTGTGCAGCCTATAACCAGAAGACTAAGTAGGATAGAATGATCCATAGGATTAAAGCCATGCTAAGAGCAAGTTGAACGAGATGAGAGATCTGTCATCACAGGCAAGGAGTAAAATATTTACTCTTTTAGCCTGTTCATCATTAAAAAGAGATTTGCTAAGGGACAGAAAAACCTAAATTGATTGAGCCTTAGTGAACTGTTCCTCTTTCCCACCAGACTAAGACTGTGGTGTATGCAACAGAGTTTTTTAATTGCTAGAAGAAGCCGGTTCTTTTTTTTCACTGAAAAAGTCTTAAATAACATTTGATTAGGACTTCTCTGCAGATGAAGGTCTGGGTGTTGATTAAACTAGATGGGATTTTCCATATTGTTTTATATATATAAAATTATAATTTTAATTGTGCTTGTGGGATTTTTTTTATTATTATATGTGACGAATACCTGAAAGGTGTATGTATTTCCTTTTAAAAACAAATTTTCTGCTTGTTTTTTTTTTTAACTGAGAAATATCAGAAATGTGAACTCTGGTTACATTGATTTTGGTGGATGTCTTATATTGGAGACAAGGTGGTCAGAGAATGTATATTGTTCATTTCTCCACCTACATTGGAGGGTTTGTGGTGTTGAATCTGTACCAAAGATTTCTTTTTTTTTTTTTTCAAAATGTTAAGTAGTCATTGCAGTGAAATAGTTATGAACAAAAATAAGACAAAGTTTTAAACAGTTTTTAAACTAAAAATCCCTTTTCTCAGTTGTACCAGTTTCACTCCTTTGCCTCTGATAATGTTATTTAACTAGATCTTTAATAATTATAGAGTCTCCTAGTCTAGACAGAACCTACATTTCTGACAAGTTGAACATTTTAAAAATGTCTTTTATGCTAAAAATGTGTAGGTTCCTGTATAATATTAGGAAGTTGTGCTCTGAAAGAGGCTCAGTCACTGAGGAAATGAGATTCCAGAACCCTTTGTATTATCTTAAACTGGCAGAGTTTGATGTGAATGGGATTTATTTCTCTTTCCCTAGTCCTGGATCTGTCTATTATGTTTAGAATTAACACATAAGAGTCTGATTTATGAACCCCTAAACTGTGTTTAATATTATACTTGCATGTTATTTCTAATGGACTAGAGTTTAATATTGTCTGTTCCCATCTACAAGTGACCAAAATCCTGTATAATTATCTCACCTCCCCAGTGTAATAGTAGAGTTTCCAAATTTGTTGTGCTAGCAAGCCCTCCTAGGACCACATGTGACTATAGTTCTCACTGAAGATATCTTGTATCTCCTAAAATGTTTTCTGTGAGAATTGGCCCTGATAGTTCCTATAATGGGATCTCATCTGCTTTGCTCAATATTGTATTTAAATGGTCTCTGACATTTATTTATTGGCTAAAAAATTATTCGATGTATTTTTCCAAATAAATATAAAATCAGCAGCTGCTGACAGCAATGATATAAGAGCGGAAAGAGCAGGGAGGCAAGAGGTGAAGAATGGCGTTGTATCATCATGCTGTGTGCATCCGCCTCTGCATAACGGGTCTTTGCATGATGGGTTTCTGTTTCCAGGAATCCCTGCCAAAGATGTACCTATCACAGAGGATCTTCACTGATGTTACAGCCTGCTCTTAATACAAAATCCTATTTTGAGAGCAGCAAATGGGTTATATTAAAATTAACATATATCTTACAAAACAGATTATTTCATATGAAAGATGCTACATAAAATATCTCAGAACACAATAGAAAGTGTGTTAGAACAGAGAATGCTGCATATGCTTTAGTACTTGGATTCATGCAGAAAGGAAAAATGGGAGCTAAAAGGATGGAGCAGATAAAAAGAGAAGAGCTGAAACGTGAAAGCAATTAGAGATACTAGAAGTACTACTTCAGGCTAGTTACAGCAAGGAGAGAAAGGAACCATGTGCTAATGTGGTAAGAGAAGAGTGAGGTGTAGTTAAAAATCAACCTTTGGCTAAAACGATCAGGAAGGTACTAAAAGAGGGAATGGCTCAGAGGGAAAGTGAGGTCCAGAAAGTGCAGCCCTATCCATAGAGAAACATTAGAAAGGAGTCTTAGATGGAAATAGGAGACTGGGGAGGGAAGGGGGAGAAGTAGGTGGATATGAGGTCAGAGTGAACCGGTCCTGGTGAGTTTTGGAAGCCCCAGAGGGTGATTTGAAATGGATTTGGGGGTGGTAGATGCAGTGCAAGTGGCAGAAGTCATATGGCTGTAGGGAGAGAATAGTCTGGCTGCAATACGTTTGGCCTCTTGAAGTTTAAAGAATGTAGGGCTTTAGGAAAGCCCTACAAAAGGGAATTTTAAGCACTTGCATGGGTGATAAGTAAAATGTGAATGATATTTTCAGAAGAGCCTGGGTCAACTAATGTCAAATTTTCATGATGTTATGGAGATAGTGATAGGCAGTCTTCTTTCTTCCTTAAACATCTTTCCTTTCCTTTTAAATTCAAAGTCAAGGATGACTTTCAAGATTTATGACCTTGGGGACAAAATAGAAACCTGAGCTGTGAGCTACACTTCAAATGTTGATCGGCATAGCTGCATAACTTCTGCTGAGCACTGTAGTTACGCTGACATTAAGTGCTGGTATAGACGCAAATAGGTCAACAGAAGATACTTCCATCACCCTAGCTATCGCTCCTCAGGGAGGCGGATTACTGGATGACAGTGACGGGGGAATTCCTTCCCTTGCAATAGGAACTGGAAGCGCCTGCGTTATGGTGCTCCGGCAACAGAGCTGGTGCACTGTAGCTGCACAGCTGTGGCACCCATAGTTCCGATGTGGCCTCCGTGAAAGGGAACAATGGACTTTCTGTGCAGGAGGATTCTCCTTTTTAAAGTATTCAGCAGTGGGAAGAGGTAGAGTATCGAGGAGCTGATGGCACGGCTGGCATGATCTTCTAACGTATCATCTGTTAATTCTTTTCAGAGGTGGAAGTCATAGAATTTATGTCTGCATATGATCCCTGGATTTTAATTTAGTCTCTTTACAAGGAACCGAGTTAGGTATAAAAGATTAATAAAGCTATACAGCTTGGATATTGGGGTGTCTTGATCTTTCACAGAGGGGTGGACAAAGATCAGTAAGAGCCTTCATTCATTGTACTGTTCCTAGGACCCTGGGGTAATAATGGGAAGAGGGGATATCATTTTACAAAGGAACTGATAGCAGAAACAGGTAAATAAGGTATGATAGAGTAGCAGGCAACATGCTATTAAATATTCTGATTCCCATATGTAGCTTGCCAAAAATAAGCAACTTCCCACTAATGTGGCAGAGCTGAAAAGTAGGTTACATAGCGAACTGTTGTATGCTTGTACTTACAGAACTGCAGCAGTTGGGGGCAACTTCAGTCTGAGAAATGATTTATTATTAAACTCTGTTCACAGAAACAAAATATAACAATAAGCCAGAGAAAAATGAAAAATACTGGATGTTTTGAAGTACTGCAAAATACGAAACAGACAAATGCTTCATAAATCTCTGGGTTGCAACATATGTATGTATTTAAAAACAAAGAAACCACCCCAAAAATGTGTCTGTCTTCGAATTTGGCATAATTGCATAAAACTTTGGGAGTGGAGTTCAGGGAAAGAAATGAACATTTGTTGTTGTGTTGAGTGCCACAATGACCTTGACAGAAGCTGATCTGCTCCAGTGAAATGTTCATCAGCAAATGGAAGCCCCTCCACCAATCCTTACCACACACCCAAATCAATACATCTTTGAAATTATTTCATTTGTTTTTTTAAAATCTATGTATAGGGTTGTGGGGAATGGGAGAACCCTTACTCTTGGGCTACTTCTCATTGTTTCAGTTACCTATAAAGACAATAAGGAATATGTGGAACATACAATAATGAAAATGAGTTATGAAACCATGTTGCAGATTTGGACAAACATACTTTTATTACTCTGTCTTTTGGGTTGTCTGAATAATAATACTTTTATTACTCTGTCTTTCGGCTTGTCTGAATTAAAAACAGGGTTTTGATTTTTCTGTCTCTCTCTAGCTGAGATTGGGGATTTTGATGAAACCATAGACCGTGAACACTTAGTGAAGAACAAGTATATACCTCAACAAGAAACATTAGAAGACAAAATCATGGAATTTCACCGCAATCATATGTAAGTCCCAGCTTTTGTTCTTATTAACTTTCCTTTTTTTCCTTCAATGTAATTCTAACTGTGAACATATATTGAGCTTTAGCTATAAAAGATTTTCAGGCCTATGAGTTAGTTACTTTTTGCCCTTTCGTGTCAATGTACAAGATGTTTAAAGAGCATTGGTTGATTTTGATTTTCTTTCTAGCATTCAATTATTTTGTCAGCCTGTTTCACACACAAGAATTGTCATTGAATATATCTTTCACTTCCATAGATGGGTGTCAAAGGGCTCAAAAAATAAATTTCAGGGGAAGCTTGTGAGCCGGGGGGAATCTGAGAGGTCCTCTGAATAGAAATGGGAGATTAGGTATCATATAACCTGAAGAAGCAATGTGTCTTAGAAGGGAGTTAAGAGATTGAGGATCAGTTAGGAGCAGAATGGCTGGAATTTCTGCTTCTAAGAACCATTCAGAACTCAAGCCATTGCATTTTGAATTAAGTGAGGTTTGGGGTTTATCGTTCGTGGGTTTTGTAACAACAATTATGTTAATCAGGACTGTATGATTTAATATGAAGAATTTAACATTTATGGTGCCCAAAATGTATGTTCACTGCCCTCAATGTCTTTCATCTTATTCCTTTGCACATTTCCTTTCTCCTACCCAATTATATAGTAGGCAATATTCATATAATCTTTTACTTTCATGAGCCCAGTAAGCCATATAATTTACTGTTCTGTTGGAATAATGTATATAAAATTCTGTTCGAGTTAGTGGTTGAAGATACACGCAATCAACCAGCAAAAATTCTTTGTGTACATGACTGTTTTTGTGTCCTCCCACACTATTATAATTTGGGAGCTAGAATTCTTCATTGAAAGAGCATCTATATTTGTGCTTTTAAGGTGGTATGCCCATGGTAGGGGACCTCTTACTTCATCAGCGGGGAACATCTGATTAAAATGAAAACACGTTAACTGAAATATGTTCTTTTATTTTAGAAAATATAGCAATGCCATAATTGCTAAAACGCTGATGCCCAGAACTCTGCTTCCCTGCTTAATTATATTTTAAGTGAAAACTGGTCACATACCTCTCTGCTTCTAAGGGAGGCTCTTTCAAGTTCTAGTTCTAGCTCTACAGTGCAGACTTCTGTCAGCATACCTTTGTCAGTTAAGGGTATGAATAGCTTTGCCAGCAGTAGCCCCTAGTGTAGAGGCAGCTATACAGACTAAGCTGTGCTTTTACTAGTATAGCTTGTTTCATTCAGGAGGGGTGGTTTCACTATAACAGTACAAAGCACACAGCTAGGAATGCTTTGCTGTCGCAGTATACTGGTGTAGATACACGGGTAAGGAGCTCCTAGTGGAGACATGGGCTCTGTTTGAGATAGACATTACATTTGTAAGTGGCTGTGATTTTGGGTATCTCAGTTTCTGAGTGTCTGTCTAGAGACACCATAAATAGGCCTGATTTTCAGAAGATGGATGCTCAACACTTTTGAAAAGATCAGGCTTCTTTGAGGTATCGCAAGTTAGGCCCCAAAAATTTGAGGCATCCAGAATCACTATTTGCTTTTAAAAATCTTGGTCTTTGAGAACAGAGCTATTGTTCTAGCTGCTAGAGATTGGGTGACTTGGAGTGGCCGTATGGATATTATCTAATTAACAGGAACCAGTTTCCATGATGAAATGTCTTTTTGCTCCTTAAAGAAGTAATTTGATTCCAGTTTAATAGATGTGGAGAATTCAAGTCTCTTGGCTTTTCGTTTTTCATTTTTGTTTCTAAAGTGGACAGACACCAGCAGAATCAGATTTCCAGCTACTAGAGATTGCCCGTCGGTTGGAAATGTATGGAATCCGGTTGCATCCAGCAAAGGACAGGGAAGGGACGAAGATCAACCTGGCAGTTGCCAACACAGGCATTCTAGTTTTTCAGGTTAGAGCTGCTCTGATCATGGCTTTAATCTTTAAAACAGACTGTTCTTTTAGCAAAAGCAATTATTATAACAGTGGTGCAGCCTGTGTGTGAAATGTGTCTAGTTTGGTTTACAGCCACCCTCTCGGAAGATTAAGGCTAGCAGGCACCCAGAACCACCAAAATTTCAGGATGCTCCCAGAGTCACTTGCAATGTTGGCCTTAGACCTTTGTAACTGCATAAGGTCCCACACTTCTATGGTCCCCTTACTACCTGCACACACCTACCCTAGCAGCTAGATCTCCACCCCCTGTTTCCAGCCCATAGCCCTGTCTGTTTCCAGCACCAGCTATTGAAGAGACTGACTTCCCTAACTACTCTCCTCCGATCCATGGTCAGAAAGTTACATGTTGACTACAGCTCCTCATTACCCTGATGCACATTGAGGTGGGTCACCTGAGGCCACAGGGCATGATCAATTAGGTCAAGATTTGGTTATGGGCATTTTGAGTAAAAGTCATGGGCAAGTCACGGGCAATAAACAAAAATACATGGCCCGTGACCTGTCCATGACTTTTACTATGAATGCCCCTGACTAAATCTTAGCTGCTCTGGGGGGCCTTAGGGGACCACTGCTTTGGGAGGCCCCAGAGGCCAACAGTTGGCTCCTGCTCCGGCGGTGGGTGCTGCCAAGCAGCTGCTGGTGCGGCTGGCCCCGGGGCCACCCCAGTAGCAGCCACTGTGGCCAGGACCAGCTGCTGTGGTGGCCCTGGGGTCAGCCGCACCTGCAGCTCCAGCTGCAGACGTCCCGGAGGTCCCAGAAAGTCACGGAATCCATGACTTCTGTGGCCGACTCGCAGCCTTAATCATAAACAGGGAAAGAGGGTCTCAGGCAGGCACGAATTAGCAGGTTTTGGGAGTAGTGAGCATGTGGAGGTGGGGGAGTGGGTGTTAGGAGGTGTGGGGAGGGGGTCAGGAAGAGGTGGGAGAGAACTAGATGGGGCCTTTCCATAGAGTTCCTTGTGTGGGCTTTGCAAAATCTAGGTTAATCCCTAGTTGCTTCTCCCAGTCAGGGCCTTGCAGCAATCTCTTCATTCTACCTTTGCCCAGTCCAGCAAGCCTCTTCCTCCTGTCTCCTTCCCCCCAGCTTCATAGGCCTATCTGACAACCTGGCATTCTGGCCCAAAACATCTGACCCTATCTCTGCATCAAAATTGAGGGTTAAAAAATTGAGTAAAATATGTTTTAAAACTTGGGTTACTGCAATTATTAAAATAACTATTCCTTTTAAAAGCAAAACAAAAACCTCAATTTTTGAAAGAAACTCAAAAGTTTCAAGCCTTTTTTTCAAAATAAAGAAATCGATCTTCTAGACCTTTTAAAAAAAAAAAATCTCTGAGCCAGCAGTTCCAATGGGGAGACTTTAAGAATAATAAAAAACAAATCCCACCACAAAACTGCACACGTGTCCAAATAGAAAATGTCAGTAAACTCACAACTTGATCACTTGATCAACAATTGAAGGAATGCCTAAGAACAGTGGCTCTCAGCCTTTCCAGACTACTGTACCCCTTTCAGGAGTCTCATTTGTCTTGCGTACCCCAAGTTCCACCTCACTTAAAAACTACTTCCTTACAAAATCACACATAAAAATACAGAAGTGTCACAACACACTATTACTGGAAAATTGCGTATTTTCTCATTTTTACCGTATAATTATAAATCAATTGAAATATAAATATTGTACTTACATATCAGTGTATAGTATATAGAGCAGTATAAACAATACATTGTCTGTATGAAATTTTAGTTTGTACTGACTTCACTAGTACTTTTTACATAGCCTGTTGTAAAACTAGGCAAATATCTAGATGAGTTGATGTACCCCTGGAAGACCTCTGTGTACCCCCAGGAGTACGCATACTCCTGGTTGAGAACCACTGCCTAAGAACATTGAAAGCTGCTAAAAAAGAACATAGACTAAGTAGTTACACATGTGAGCAGCCACATCCACTATATACAAATTTTCCTTAGCCTTGTTTTAAAGCGGTAGGAAGCATTACAAATTAAGGCCCTAATCCTTCAACTAGATGTCTGTGGGAGGATCCCTGCACCTCAGCAAAACATCACTCACTTCACGAGGTCTCTGCATGTGTAGGGGTCCATCTAAGTAGATCCAGTTAAAAGTTCTGGGGGCATGGGCCTGATCCTGGAAAGACATTGAATACAACTGCCATTGACTGTAGCACTTTTTAGTGATCTTGTGTATGACCTCAGTGGGACTCCCCATGATAGGAAGCACTACTCTCAATATTGAGCATTTGCAGGATCAATCCCTAAGGCTCTGAATCGTGCAAAAAAATGTTTCTGTGCAGACTCTTACCCATTTCAGTCAACCCAGACCCACTGTAATCCATTAGATTCCTTGGCACAAGAGTTCATGCAGTTAGTTCCCTTTGCAGGACTGGCCCTAAATTTCTCCTTTATTGATGTAGGTGAGCAAAATAAACTATAATGATTTTAAAATAAAAAAAGGAAAATAAAGGTTCATTCACAAATCACATAAATGCTGACTGCAAATGTTTATTTTTACTAGAATTTTTTTTAGAACCCATCTGCTGTGCTGTTGAATTTCCTAGCGGAGATGATTGACATTAATATAACTTTGTTAGACAGCAGGCTGATCTAACAAACAGCATCAGGCTTGTATATTTGTCCGATGTGGCAGATACAAAGCAATGTGGTTCTGTACATTTAGGAATCCAATAGAAACTGCTTTTATAACCATAAGAAACTCTTAAGCAGGTTTATAAGGATATTAGTAATTAAGTTTTTATGACTAAGTTGAAATAGTTAATACTTTAAATCTTCCTCTAATTTTAGCATAGGTTAATTAGAAAATAATGTTCTGCTCAAATGGTGCAATCTGATTGTGAACATACACAAAGCCTTGCGTAGCATGACTCATAGCTCCTGACATATTGCTCCTGAGCACTGTTAAAAGGCATTTTTTTGGCTCATCAGATAAACACCGTCAAGTAATTTATATATTTTCCTTTTACTTCTATGAGTATATGTTAAAGATTAATACTGCTACTGCTTACTTCTGCATTTTTGTTCCAGAAAGAGGAGATATTTAAAGGGATGCTGATTTTACTGATCAGATAAAAATAGAGTTTGGAAGTTTCTGTAGTGTGTGAGGAATGGAATAGTTTTTAAAATTCTCTGATAACTTATACAGTAAAACATTTAATAAGATCGTACTGTAACATCATCTGGGCAGACTGGGTCGACCTGGGGACACTGATCCTCGCTGGGGTATGTAGGTACTACTGCAATATAAGGCACCCAATCCTGTAATCATTTATGCATGTTCTTAACTCTAAGTACTTGGGTTCAGTGGAATTACTCATGTTCTTAAATTGGGAATGTGTGTAAGTGTTTATGGATTTGGAGCCTAAACAATTAGTAATAGCACCATTACAAGCAAATACATTTTAAACGGTGATTATGCAAAAGTACTTTTGATATCTGTCAAATTTACCTTACAGATGCATGCTTGGAATACTTAAACTCTTCATTTAATCTATAACATGACTTCACTTGGTTTGTCATCTTTAGGGTCACACCAAGATTAATGCCTTCAACTGGGCTAAGGTTCGAAAGCTGAGCTTCAAGAGGAAGCGTTTTCTTATCAAGCTACGGCCTGATGTGAATGTAAGTCCTTGATATTCTTCAAAGAAATTTGAGGATAGAGGTTCTCTGGTAAATTCCTAGAGGGAGACAAAATAGATGTTTGAGTGGCCTGGCTTGTAATCAACGGTATTTTTTTTAATTGGTCATTTACACTTATCTCTGGGGCTAGTGCCTTGATTACGTTTTCTTTCGTGTCCATCTTAAAATTGACATCCACGTTGGGCAGATTCAACGGAGAAGCTAAGAACCGAACGTCCATGAAAGATATCAAGTATTTCCATGGCTGTGGCTCCACGTACTAAAATGTTTGTCTCGATGCCATGCTGAGTAGGTGAGGCTTCCTGTTAAAGCTGGTGAACTCTGTGTAGTGCACGCTCTTAATAATTAACCTCAGATCGATGAGATAGTGATGTTTAACTATGGGAATACGCACCTTTGCTGTGGTGTGCAGTTGTGATCTTCAGTTTCCTAAGATGGAGTGCTTTTGCCATGGTACTGGGAATGGTTAGCAGATCTCCATTCCCAAGCTGTGTTTCTGATTGATGGGACTCTTAGTTCCGAGAGATATCCTGTCACGTATATTGTAATAGTGCACAAAACAAATGTTCTGAGGCTGGTATCAAATCAAATGAAAAGATTTAAAGCAGGAGTAGGGAAGCAGAAATGATTAAATGCTTCTCAGGAAAGGGAAAGGACCCGTTAAGCTAGTTGAAGGGCTTCCCGCAAGACATGCCTTTTAAAATGGCAGTTCAGAAAAGTTACTGTAGTTTATATTTGTATGTCTTGTTCAGGCACTGTGCTTCAAAGAAATATGGATGCTGCTGCCATTCAGTAAAATCCATTTGTTCTTTCCTGGCTGGATGTCACAGGATGGTAAAGTGTCAGCGGGTGGAAATATAAACTAGAATGAGGAGAAAGCACAAGTTATTCTGATTTAGTATACTGCATTCTTAAAATAATTTGAGGAGCCTTGTAATAGGTCTGTTACATGAGACAACAGGAAAAACTGTGGGGAATTGCTCTTTGTTAGTCCTGCTAAGAGTATATAGGAGGTTGTTGCGATGAATGAGAGGGCTCCTTGGGCCAGGAGACCAGTGAGTCAGGAGAGAGAATTTGTAGCATAGCATCAGTGTATATGTCCAGTGTCTTGCTCTCTCATTTGCTCACTCATGTGTAAATAATGCTATTACATCTTTTAGAATTCATTCCAGGACACCTTGGAATTCCTGATGGCCAGTCGGGATTTTTGCAAATCTTTCTGGAAGATCTGTGTAGAACACCATGCCTTTTTCAGGCTTTTTGAGGAGCCCAAGCCAAAGCCTAAACCTGTTCTTTTTACTAGAGGTTCATCATTTAGGTTCAGGTAAGACCTATTTTCCCCTTTCTGTCTCCTGCTATTGTTCCTCTCCGCTATTAAAATCACATTGTCCTTACTTTAATCCTAGATCTTTAATGTTTTTTCTTTGGCGTTGCAAACTGTTGCTTTATGATTGCTAACCCACCTGTTCAACCAGAGTAACAACCATAGTAATGCATGGGAAGCTGTGGAATAAAAGTCTAAATTCCCCTTACAGTAGGTGATGGAAAGTTGCTCCTAAAGGGCTAAGTTCCTTGTAAGCTGCGTGGCTATGCAGCAGCCTATTTAGCACCACGCAGTGCTCAGGGAACCCGCCCTGCCGCGGCCAGGGGAGGGGCACACTGTAGGTGCCAACTTCCCCTGTAGCTGGGGGGTGCATGACCCCCCCGCCCCAGGCCTCCAAGTCCCTGCCCCGCCTCTTCTCTCTCCCGCTCCACCCTCTTCCCGCCTCTTCCCTACTCGTCCCCCTCCCTGCACCCCAACCCTCTGCCTCAGCCCTGAGCCCTCTCCCACACTCCGAACGCCTCGGCCCCAACCCCACCACATGAATTTTGCTATGTGCACCAATATGGAGGTGACGTGTCACGCACCACCTCCATATTGGTGCACTTAACAAAATTCATTCTGTACATTTGTGGGAAAAATTAGATGCAGGGGTTTTCAAACTGGGGGTCGGGATCCCTCAGGGGGTCGTGAGGTTATTATGTGGGGGGTCGCGAGCTGTCAGCCTCCACCCCAAACCCTGCTTTGCCTTCAGCATTTGTAATGGTGTTAAATATATAAAAAAGTGTTTTTAATTTATTAGGGAGGTCGCACTCAAAGGCTTGCTATGTGAAAGGGGTCACCAGTACAAAAGTTTGAGAACCACTGAATTAGAGGGAACGCTGCTAAAGGGTATGGTGAAAAGAAGTCAATAGTGTCCATTGCACTTGTTCCACCCCAACCCCCACAATCCATCTGTGCACCAGACAGGCCCGCTAGTGCTACCTCCTGTGATTTGTCAACAGTGCCCTTCATGCTCCCAGGGAGAGAGTTCTGCTCTGCAGATCACAAGAGGAGTGGATTTTCCTTGCTTGGCCCTCCTGCAGTCTGACAATTGCACCCACGTGCTGTTTAAACGCAGTGTTTCTTCTGCATGCTTAACCCTTCATGCCTGTAAGGAGGCTAACAGAGACCGAAATTCACCCTCAGACCAGGTCTAAACGTAAAACTTTGCTGGTGTAGTAATTTTTTTAAAATAATTTTTATACCAGCAAAAGCCCTCGCATAAATGTAGCTATACCGGCATAAAAGTCCTTTTACCAGTATAGCTTATTTCATTCAGGGAACTGGTATAAGCTATACTGGCAAAACCTCTTTTTTTGCAGGTATAAGTTGCATCTACACTAGGAGGGTTTGCTAATATAGCTATATATCTGTATGGCTGTACTGGCAAACCTTTTTTAGTGCACACGAGGCCTCGGTGTACAAAAATGCTGATGTGTCACTGCTGCTTATGTACACTGCTGGCTAGACTCTTCGCAGCATCTCCCGTGTAAAGCTGTTTGAATCCTATCGGGCCTGATTTTCCACTAACTGCATCTTGTTAGGTCATTTACACCTGTGCAAAGTGAGTTCAAAATACTACCAAATCAGAGACACCAGTGGACTCATAGAGGTAGGTAGTCATGTTGATATGTCTCTCCTGTCTCTGCCAACTTTCCTTTCTGGGTCTGAAAATTAAAGTAGGTGACATGGAAGGACCTGGAGGTCTTGGTGGGGGAGACAGAAACTGCAGTCTAAATTGTTGGATTTAATTACTGCTATAGTAAATGGAAAAAATTGTAGACATTCTCAACATACTAAATTAAACATGCACATAGTTTGGAGTGGAGCCATGTGCTGATTTCATGTCTCTCACTGTGATCTCTGCTGAGTTCAGTCTAGGAAAAGTGTTGATCTTCATTGTTGCAGTAGGCCTTGCTGTAGTTTGGCCAATTGACAGCTCGAACAAGTATGGAGATTTTTGTTCCTCACTGGACATTCTCCAGGGTGTAGGATATGCATTTCTAACTGAGTGTAAATCCTATTGCTTTCTTTTTCTTCTGGTATTCATGTCCGTACACTGTATCAATATTTGGCATTGGCTCCCTTTTTATGGAATATATAAGAGCAAGGCTTGAAATCCATGTAAGGCTGAATCTGCAGAAAATGTTTGTACCTATAGTTAAATATCTTTAAGATCAACAGTTGAATCCTGAAATGTATTTCCACTATCCTTCATACAGTACCAATGTTTACTGACACCAGTTAATAGAGGTAAGACTGAAATTTAACTTGCAGAAATGATTCAGATACATTTTTTCATAGGAGGAGAGTTGAAATCTCTCTTTCTTGCCTTTATCTTTGGTGACTTCCCAGTAACATAATTCAGCATAAAGGAGGCACAGTTGAATTTAGGCAGTGGTAAAATGGTCTGTAGTTTATCTAGCTAAAACTATTTTCATGGCAAAAAAATGCAAGTGACATTTTATCCATGGATGTACAATGAGATCCATTGCATTCTTATTGTGAAATGTGAGTTAATGCTTCTAGTAGAAATAATTGTGTTGTGGTTTACTATGAGTTCATGGGATACAGTATCTAAAACTGCACACCGGCATGCCTGGCTGCTTAGGTGCACCTCTAAGGTTGGTAGTGGGTGATGAAATGAGAATATGGACCGCATGAAGCGGTTATCACTGACTATATGGTTAAATCAAACTCCCTGCAGACCAATGTGCATTTATGATACAAAAGATGGTTCACCACTTTATGCCATAGAAATGAAAAGTTACTGTAAGTAACTATAGTAAAAGTTACTATAGTAAATCTGCTCTGATTATTTGTATTAAACATTAACAAATGTAATACCTTAGACTGGTGGCTTAAGTGTGGTTTTGTTACAGTGGCCGGACTCAGAAGCAGGTTCTTGACTACGTTAAAGAAGGAGGACACAAGAAAGTGCAATTTGAAAGGTGAGAGAAGGATTACTGAGCTGGTCTAATTTTTCTAATGCTATTGAATTTGGGACCATTAGAGCTTACCAGTTAATTATACTGCTGGGCCCTGACTCTGGCCTATGCAAAGTCCCCTTTATGTTGGTTCAGCAAACCGTCATTGGCATAATGGCCCCTAGGGGTCGGTTACCATCAGGCATAAGTTAGTGCCACCCTGAGATTTCTGTAAATTAAACTAGGGGCCACCCCAGCCTCCAGCCAGCCCTGTGAAACTTGATCAAATTGCTGCGGTTGTTATGGGCTTGTAACTCAATTAATAGGCTGGATACTTTTCAGCATTGCATATCCCACTGACAGATAACTTCCCCTCAGACTCAGTGAATATCAGGCCCTTTAGTGTGGGATGTGATTAATCTGCATAAATAGAAAAGGATTCAATTTTTTTAATAATAACGTACTCCTGAGGATTAAGGGGATAAGTAGCTTTAATTGGCCCAACTAACCAGTGGTTGTTAATTGAAAGCTGTCAGGGGAAGGCTTCTAACTTGGCAGTGCCAATTCTCTTTGAATTATTCTGAGTCCTGGTGAGTTTAAAGTCACTGCTGAAATGTACAATGAACCTGGCAACAGTTTGTGTTATGACTCATGTTCTGGTGATGGAAGATTTCTGCTTCAGTGGCCTACATTCTCTTTTATGGTGTTTATATAAAACATTCTCCATTTAAATTTTACTAAAAGAAAGAATGTGAATCTGTTTCAAGGCAAACATTTATAAAGCTGCCGTTTGGTGCCTTTGTTTCTTAAGGAAGTGACTGCTGCTGATTATTTATGAAAACATGTATATGGCTTTAACTTCTTAATGTGATTTCTCTCAGGAAACACAGCAAGATTCGTTCCATCAGGAGTCTGACTACACAACCTTCAGAACAGCATTCAGAGGTGCCAAAACAAGTTAGTAATGTTGATGAAACCCAGTCTGATTTGCTTTAAGCATTTCCTGTTGAATTACTAATTAGAGGAGTTTAATTTAAAACTACATGGGCATTCTTTTTCTTATATCTAACCTATTTTAAAGATTCAAATACCCTGGTACAGTGATTCCAAATCACTGGTAGGTCTATCCATTCTAATACTTCAGGATTTTGTAACTCGGGATCTGGAATTCCCACTCCTTATCATGGCTGGTCCATTATGTGTCTCTGGTGCCCATTTGCCATTCAGTTCTGAGCACATTAACCTACAATACAGCAAGACTAAAAGGTCTGCAGAGCATGTGTTTGAAGCAGCCTTATCCCCACTGTGGGTTAAAATGCACAGAAAGGATGGGAAGGCGCAAGTAGTAGGGACTACCTGGCACAGTCAAGCTCTCAGCCTGGTGAACTGATGCCATTGCCAAAAATGTGAAGAACCCTTCTCAGGTTCTGAGATTTCTGCTCCTGGTTGCCCCGAGTGAAGGAATGAGTTTTTTCCAGAGGTCAGTGATAGCAGAATTTCATTTGTCCTTGACAAGAAGTTCTGTTGTGTTGACCTGAGAGGAATTTCAGTTAAGAATTCATACGTTATTATCTTTGGTAGATCGCAAGCATTAGTTTTGTTTCTATTAACAGTAAATGGCTGCTGTTCAAAGCAGAAGTGGCAGGTGCAAGCTGCCTGGTTAATATATTTAAAGTGGCCCGCAAACTTCTACCTGCGCAACCTTTGGCTTGCCTTAGCAATTTGTATTGGTTGCCTATAGAATCATACCATCATTGCAAGCTGTTCTAATGAACTCAGGAAAGGTACAATTTGTAGTCCATTCAAAAGATACCTTAATATTTTTAACACCAAATTAGACAGAGGGAGCAAAGCACTGGATGTGTACTGCCTGGAATGAAGACAGTCCTTTGACTAGTGGTAGGGACTGCTCCACCAGCTGAATGTGGGGTTGCCCACAAACCTACTCTGGGAGTTGTGTTCTTGTATGCAATTGGGCTGCACTGAATTTAACATTTTTGATATTCATCTCCTTTGCCAGTCTAGCTTCTTTAAGTAGTGCAGGTATGCTGGTGTTTGTACAATGCTGGTTATTGCCCACATGTGTTGTATCATCATAAATTGCAATAATCTATAAAACTTTTTGCCCATTTATTTCCTTTTTCTCCAATGCTTAGCTCATGTTCTTTCCTGATCCATCATCTACTCTTCATGCTTGGAGGCTTCCATGTTTTTTAAAGTATGAGTTACCAGCTCTGTTGTCAGGAGAGTCCTACATGGGACCTATAAGTTACAGGGCATGATTCTGGTGCTTTTATTGTGAGCAGGCACTGAGATTTTTCCTTCTTAATGATCTCCCCTCTTTTTTTTCTCTTCTGTCTTTCTCTTTCCAGAGCTGTAGCTTTACATTTGCAGATGATGCAGATTCCCCAGTGGTGCAGAGCTGCCGGCAAGGGAAGGAACTGAAAGCTTCAGCGGAAGATGTTGGACAGCGCAGGAGCCCTTCCCTGAAGAAGAGCCCTAAGGAAGGTGGAAAGGTGGATGGAGCGGCGATGGTGACAATGGAGGAAGAGGAGGAGGTCGTTAAGGACAGGACACAGCAGACTAGATCTCAGTCACAACAACCAAGCACAGGTCCAGCATCCAGGGCTGCTTGTGGCAGCAGCACCTCAATTCCTTTTATTGACTGCAGTGATGTAGATAGCGAGTATGACCTTCTCAGAGGACAAATAACCTGGTCACATTCCCAAACAAATGACAATTATGAGGGTGATTTGACCAGTGGTGCCTATATTCTCTGTAGAGATGAAAATCGTAATAGAACTAGATATAGGGATTCCTCAGCCTCTATAAAGATTTCCCAACATGACACTGAAGAGTCTATTGATGATAACCCAGCTAATATGTCCTTCTATGTTGGTGGGAGCCCCAGAATGCCAAGGCACAGCTCACTGGTTGACGAACTGTTTAGGGGCCCTGACAGCCGTAGTCCGTTGGCCACTCCACTGCCACCCAGTAGCAAAGGGTCAAGTCCTAACATGAGTTTGAATAGAACTGGCTCTCAGGGCTATGTCTCAGAGAATGGCTATGAGTGCAGGGCTAGGAGTGATGAGGAAGATATTCATGCCTGTAGCTGCCCTGCGTATGGCATATGTTCTCCGGGTTTGCAAAGGCCTCGTTTGCAAAAAATGCAAAATGCCCGTAACAAGTCAGAAACCGACCCATTTATCCTGAGTCAGGTGTCCTCAATGCCAGGTCAGGAATACAGATCAGAGAGACATTGTAAAGGGGGGCTTGTTAAAACGGTTCCTTTAGAAGGCAAAATGATGGCAAATGGGGTGTCAGGTACTGGACAGTCAAAGCAGAGTCCAGTCATGCAGTCTTTCTATGCCAGTGGCATGGTGGATCATATGGCTGCCATCCAAATGATGGAGGGCTCCACCAGCAGTGGAACAGAGTCCAGTGATTCAGACTCAGAAATAGTCAACCCATTTACTCACCCTCTTGTGTTTGGAAATCCCATAGTGCTGAGCTCCTCTCCTATACCTAGGAATAAATACTCCTTTGGCAGCCTTCAGCTAGATGAAGAGGTAGAGGAAGATGTGTCTGTTGGTCTTGGTGATGAAGATAGTGTGCATGTCTTTAGCTGCTAGGAACCTGAGCCTGAGTTCCAGTTTTAGACTGAGACCATTTATATGGTGGTTACTTGTGAGAATGATCTGGTCTTCTGGGGGCTGATGACAAGTATTTTGTACAAATGCACTAAGCGTGCTGTTTAGAAGGAGGGAGGATATGCAAGAGGTGTAGTAATAAGAATAGGTTGCAATGGAAGCCTAACAAAAATGTTGTATCTTCTCGGAAGGGTGGAAGGAGAAGAACCATTATTAATTTGGTTATCTTTGTGGTATGTTATAATTAGATAGAAAGTATACACTTGACTGTTCTTTATATAAAGTCACATGTAGGGTAGGTATGGTGGTTTCTGTGACAATTGAGTGCTTATTTTGGAAAAATATAAATGAAATCACAGTAGGCGCATTGTGCTCTTTTATACGAGTCAAATGATTTTTTTTCTCCCATATAAGGAGAGCTGCTCTTCAGTGCCTCGTAGGGTTAGGGGTGACATTTAATTTACAGTCAAATGCAGGAAACTTGATATTCAGGATCAAGTCTTAGTGAAACCTTGAACAAGGTTAACAAATCCTTTTTATAGCAAGAATTACATCGTTTGGCTGATCTTCTAACACATGTGAATTGCTGAGGTAAGGGTACAAATTATCCATGTACAGGAACTGTTGCAGCTTTGGCTTTTTATTTAGTGGGTTATACAGTTTGTCATATCTGGAGACATAGATTCTAGAATTCCTTCTCCTCCTCACCCTGAAAGACAGAGGAAGAGACTAAAGATGTGATTTAAGTGAAGAATCTTGATGAAAGTGGCACTGATTAAGAGTAGCATGGATTGCCTTTTCTGAAAGGCAGCAACCACGTCCTTCACAAGCATGTTACAAAGCATGTTTGCAGTACTGTTGTTTGCATTTTTCCTTCCCTTTATTTTATCAGCATCATGATACATAGCAATATCAAGGTTTTTTTTTCCATGAGTAGGAAACAAACGTTCATCTGAGCAAGATCTAGTTATTTTGTGGTAGCTTAATTATTTGTAATACTGCCAATATATGGTAATGGCTCTTATCAATTTTTTTATTGTGTGTTAGGGACCAAGACATTTTATCTTCATGGAGCCAGCCTCCCCACCCCCAGACTGACTGCCTTCAAATGTGTTGTACTGTACATAGAATAGCGTCATTTGTTGTGTGCACAGAGAGGGGATAAGTCTGTGAAAACTTTTGTTTCACAGATTAAAACATTTTAGATCTTAAGTATCTATCCAAAAACAATAAATCAGTAGCTCTTACATAACTAAGAAAATTTTAAGACGACGTACTATACAGCAGCTAGCCTGAGATAACTACTCTCATGAGACAGGATATGCTCTTCACCCTACCAATAGCCTTACTTTTATCATTAAATGTTCTTGGTGGAGGGAGGGAAATAAATAAATTTAGTCTGGCAGAAGTTTCAGCTGAACTGTGCGAGTCACAAACATTTATGTCCCCACTTGAATAGTGATGAGACAAGGGTTTTTTTAATCTAGGCAGTCAATTTCAGAATCTTGTTTTCAATTTTTATAAAACAAGGAAAACAGGGAAAGGTTTTATAATTTTTCTAATGCCTTGATCAAAACATATTTTAACAAGTGTTTAATATGAGTGAAGGATATTTTAATACCAATTTACCGTAGTTTAGAAATATATTTCACCTTTTATTTCAGTAGCCTGTAGCCTTGTGTAAATAAGGAGTTTTATTCTGTCCCGGTTCCTTAGTTTATTGGTTCCTCTTTTTTTAGTAATGGGTGCCCCTCAGCTGTAGACATAAGTGAAGTTGAAGCACTTCTTTAGGAAGTGGTGTCATAATGGCTGGTGGCCTGGAGTGATGGTTCCTGTGGCTGTGTGGTTGAAGATTTGAATCTAGAAACTGCAGACTGATTATGCTGAGGGAAAAGCTTGCTTGTATATCGTCCTTAAAGAAAGTTGTCCTTTTTTGGACTTAGAATAGCTGTAACTTGACTGCCTTCAACTTTTGTGTATTTAAGATGTTATATAGGTAAATGAAGTCCATTGTGTAGAAAATTGTCGGTGTGGATCTTGTGTGCATATGAGTTTCTTGTTGGCATTTGTACTGCTTTGTACTATGCAGTAGAGTAATGGCAAATTGGACATGCATTAGTTGCTTTGGTAGCCTTATGTCTAAAGATCAAGTAATGAACTCCCAAGATGAAAAGGAGGACTTGTGGCACCTTAGAGACTAGCCATTTTATTTGAGCATAAGCTTTCGTGAGCTACGGCTCACTTCATCGGATGCATACCGTGGAAAATACAGAAGATGTTTTTATACACACAGACCATGAAAAAATGGGTGTTTATCACTACAAAAGGTTTTCTCTCCCCCCACCCCACTCTTCCATATTTATAAAAAGTTACTAGATTTCATGTTGTTTGGAGATAAGCAAAAATCAGATCTTATAGGGTAATGTTTACACATATGCTATTTTCTGTCGTCACAAATACAACCTTAATGACCACTTTTACTATCTTGACATTTCTACAAAGAAAATGGTTATGTTATTTTACACCATAGTTGTGAAAGTAGCTCTAGTAGCCTGGAAATATTGACAGCTTAAGAGATAGGTTAGTAGCTAAATGAAATGTATCTGGATTTTTTTCTTCACCTTTTCCTTTTAAGATTGTTCCAAACAACATGGAGTTCAAAATTTCTCTTCAACCGTTTCCTTTTATCTGACAGTACTATATGTATTTAGTTTTTTTTAAATATACACTAAGAATTACTTCAGTTTGCAGAAGTAGCTTTAATTAATTCCATAGGCAATCGTTTAATTTAAACTGAATCACTCCAGTAGTTGTCTATATGGCCCCTGCAATGCCGTTTAACAACATTAGACAAGCATTGAATTAAAACCTGTGTATGGGTCAGATTTTTCCCTCAAACACACTACTTGTATCTGGGGACTTGCCAGGAATTTAAACAGAGCTGTCCCAGCGAATAATATCGTATAAAACCAGGGGCCCATCACAATTTAGCTGTGGGTGGTTTCTGTGGGACCAATGCAAAAGGGTACTGGGGAAAAAGAACAGTAGGTTGTGAGGGGGAAAGAGGCTGAAGATTGCAAGTCAACTGGTATAAACTCTTGTTCTTTACCCAAAATGCCAAAGTTAAGAAAGACAATGGTCAGTATCAATCATGTGAGATGCTGATTAATCTGCAAGTCAGCTGTGGACTCTGTGAGTCTACCTCTGGCCTAATGCTGTTGTACATGTTGTTTGTAGTCACAGTAAATGGTTTAATACTTCTCAGCTTTTTCAGTGGGTTCTGGAATGTCACCCATCTAAATTACTCATGGTACCATAATACTTACAGTTCACACTTCTATACCTTTCATCTTTATTCATAATAATTAATTAAGCGTCAGGACACCCCCGTGAATATTAGATGGGGAAACTGAAGCACAGAGAGACGTTAGTGATTTATCTAGTGAGTCATTGTGAATAGAGGGACTAAGAGACAGTGGCAGAGTTAGGAATAGAATGGAGTTCTGTCTACTAGTCTGTTTCTCTAAGGACTTGACCACACATAGCCATTCACTAACTATTTATTGGGAAAAGATTTCTCCATTTCTCCTATATACTGGATACTGTTGGGGATATTTTTTCCTTAGTTTCTTTGGAAATCAGCATTTAGTAAAACTTAGTTTACCTGGAAGACCTGGGTATCATTGAATAAGTTTGGCTTATTTCATTAAAACAAATTGATGTAGGAGCCATGACTTTGCTTAGGATAACATTGAGCTTTGGATAACTGCAGGGACCGTGAGACTGTCTTCACTGGAGCCCGCAGTGCTATTTCCAGCTTGGGTACATGTACCCACAGTAGGTGTGATGGCACTTGGACTAAAAACAGCAGTGTAACTGTGACGGTGCAGGCGGTGGGATGTACTAGCCACCTGCATGAGCACATCTGAGACCCTAGGTATGGGGCAGCTAGTCCATCTCATCATCCCTGTAGTCATGGTTACACTGCTTTTTTTAGCACACTAACTGGATCAGAGCTTGCACTGGTATATCTCCTCAAGCTGAACTTGCACCTCCAGCTCCAGTGTAGACATACCCTGAGAGCTGGATAGTCAGGCTGCACTGAATTTGATTTAAACTGGTCCACATTCTGCACCTAACAAATACGTATTCCTCATAAACGGCAGAGTGGCCCATTTTCTCAGGATGATCTCCTGAAATGAAATTGTACTATCCAATTTCACCCCTGTGTGAACTGATATGGCTGCTTCTGCTGCAGCTCATCCATTGTATTGTTCATATGCGCCTAAAGCTTATTGTCACATTCAACATTATGATGTACATCAAATATAAATTGCAAAGGAAATTCATCAAATCCCTAATTGTACTTCATACATATGAAAAATGTGAACATACAACTGACTAAAACGATTTCTGTTTGCTTGTGTTTTATGCTTACTTTATGTGAGCTGGGATCAAATGGAAAATTGACTCATGATAACCATTATGAGAAGTAACGTTTCCGTAATTCAGAAAATTCAGCCAAACTTATAAATTTTCTAAAAGCTTAGAGATGATATGAAATTAAGGCAGTAAATTATTATAACACTTTCTTTTGGAACATTGTCGCGTTTGCCAGAACAGATCATAACTGTTAGAAACAAACAAAAAGTGGAAACGTATTTGTCAGTTAGTTCACTAAATGTGACTCATGATTTGATGTGACTGCTCCAGGGCCATTTATCATGAACATCCATGTTTCTTTGCCCAGATGTTTGGGGAGCAACTTTCATTTGTGCAAACAATCATATTTGTGCTGGAGGAGCAATAGTAGTCATGCTGCAAGTGCTTGTTTGGTCTCTCCATTTATACAAGGTATAAACAGTTTCGTCTCTACATTTATGCAAGGTAATAACAAAATGTTTTTTAAGTACATCAGAAGCAGGAAGCCTGCTAAACAACCGGTGGAGCCCCTGGACGATTGAGATACAAAAGGAGCACTTAAAGACGATAAAGTAATCACAGAGAAACTAAATGAATTCTTTGCTTTAGTCTTCACGGCTGAGGATGATAGGGAGATTCCCAAACCTGAGCCATCTTTTGTAGGTGACAAATCTGAAGAATTGTCACAGATTGAAGTGTCAGTTGAGTGTCAAGTGTCACTAGAGGAGGTTTTGGAATTAATTGAGAAACTTAACAGTAACAAGTCACCAGGACCAGATGGCATTCATCCAAGGGTTCTGAAAGAACTCAGATGTTAAATTGTGGAACTGTTAACAATGGTTTGTAACCTGTCCTTTAAATCAGCTGACTGGAAGATAGCTAATGTAATGCCAATATTTAAGAAGGGCTCTAGAGGTGATCCTGGCAATTACAGACCGGTAAGTCTAACGTCAGTACTGGGCAAATTAGTTGAAACAATAGTAAACAATAAAATTGTCAGACACGTAGAAGAGCGTAAATTGTTGCGCAAAAGTCAACCTGGTTTCTGTAAAGGGAGATCACGTCTTACTAATCTATTAGAGTTCTTTGAGGGGGTCAACAAACGTGAACAAGGGAGATCTAGTGGACATAGTGTACTTAGGTTCCAGAAAGACTTTGACAAGGTCCCTCACCAAAGGCTCTTATGTAAATTAAGTTGTCATGGGATAAGAGGGAAGATCCTTTCATGGATTGAGAACTGGTTAAAAGACAGGGAACAAAGGGTAGGAATAAATGGTAAATTTTCAGAATGGAGAGGGGTAACTAATGGTGTTCCCCAAGGGTCAGTCCTAGGACTAATCCTCTTCAGCTTATTCATAAATGATCTGGAGAAAGGGGTAAACAGTGAGGTGGCAAAGTTTGCAGACGATACTAAACTGCTCAAGATAGTTAAGACCAAAGCATACTGTGAAGAACTTCAAAAAGATCTCACAAAACTAAGTGATTGGGCAACAAAATGGCAAATGAAATTTAATGTGGATAAATGTAAAGTAATGCACATTGGAAAGAAATAACCCCAACTATACATACAATATGTTGGGGGCTAATTTAGCTACAACTAATCAGGAGAAAGATCTTGGAGTCGTCGTGGATAGTTCTCTGAAGATGTCCACGCAGTGTGCAGCAACCGTCAAAAAAGTAAATGGGATGTTAGGAATAATTTAAAAAGGGATAGAGAATAAGACGGAGAATATCTTATTGCCCTTACATAAATCCATGGTATGCGCACATCTTGAATACTGTGTACAGATGTGGTCCCATCATCTCAAAAAAGATATACTGGCATTAGAAAAGGTTCAGAAAAGGGCAACTAAAATTATTAGGGTTTTGGAACGGGTCCCTTATGAGGAGAGATTAAAGAGGACAGGACTTTTCAGCTTGGAAAAGAGGAGACTGAGGGGGGATATGATAGAGGTATATAAAATCATGAGTGGTATGGAGACAGTGAATAAGGAAAAGTTATTTACTTGTTCCATAATATAAGAACTATGGCCACCAAATGAAATTAATCAGTAGCAGGTTTAAAACAAATAAAAGGAAGTTCTTCACTCAGTGCACAGTCAACCTGAGGAGGTTGTGACGGCTATGACTATAACAGGGTTTAAAAGAGAACTGGATAAATTCATAGAGGTTATGTCCATTAATGGCTGTTAGCCAGGATGGGTAAGGAACGGTGTCCCTAGCCTCCGTTTGTGAGAGGGTGTAGATGGATGGCAGGAGAGAGATCACTTGATCATTACCTGTTAGGTTCACTCCCTCTGGGGCACCTGGCATTGGCCACTGTGGGTAGACAGGATACTGGGCTGGATGGACCTTTGGTCTGAACCAGTATGGCCATTCTTATGTTCTTACATGCATTTATTTGGTGGGAAAGTGACAAGAGAAAATTGAATGTAAAATCTGCTAAACATCTGTAAAATCTGATTTCTGTCTCTTCCTCTCCCTCAATTTTAAATTTAGGGGTCCCTATATATAGTTAAATATAAAGTTATTTCTTGGTCAAAAGAGGATGGGAAAAAATATTTTCAACATTAACATTTTCTAGCCCTGTTGACTTCCAATTTGTGTCTCTGTAAAGTGTTTCCCACTGTCTCCCTGAGAGATTCAACCATCCCAATGATTCTTCAGGCAGTTCTCTTGTGTATAAAGGATAGGACATGGAATCAGGGAATAGACTATAAAATGTGACTTAGGCAACCAGGATTCTGAATATCAGATATTCAGTGGAGAGCTCACTAACAGTTCATAGAAACCCATAGGCCCAAATCTTGTTGAGCAGTTAAGAATTATTGCAAATTGTGACCCTTTAAAAGACCATTCTTCAACAGAAAAAGGGGTAAAATCTGACTAATAAATTGTTTTCAACAAGTAATAATAATACTAATAATACCTAGCTCTTACATAGCCCTTTCCATCATTAGCAAGACCAACCAGCTATTTTAAAAGCCATGATTGAACAACTCTGGGGCAATCCAAAAATGATTTCACAACAAAGTAAATTTTATTCTTAATGAAGAAAATCAGTTACTATTTCCATTGTTCCTTGGATTCTCTGCTCATATGTAGTAATCATAATGGATGATACTTACCCCTGTATAGTGGACCAGGCCAAGGCCTATGTACTAGACTAGTCCCACTTAAACCAGTAAGATTGTAGTTACTGGTTGAAATGAGGAATGAATGTGAGGGAAGAAGGTTCTGTGCTCAAATGTACATAAATTAAAGGTGCCCAGTGTTACTTCTAGTTTTCCAATGTGCTCCTCTTTTCAAAGAATGTAATTTCTTTATGCACCTTCTGTTCCCCTTAATGCATTTCTCTCCCAGGCTCTAAGAGTCTGGAAAAGTCCCTGAGGTGTGTGCGATTTTGTACATTGTAGAGCCTCACCTGACAAAAAAGAAAAAGTTTGTAAAATACCCTTCTCTAATTAAAAGTAGTTACAATAAAAAATTGTTGGTGCATAAGTAATGGAAGAACATGGCCCTTCTCTATTGGTTTTGCTTACTTGAGGATGTTAAGGATAAGATTATGTCACGAAGTCATGGAAGTCACAGATTCCGTAACTTTCAGAGACCTCCGTGATCATTTCCACTTCAGCCCCAGTGTGGTGGGGCCAAAGCTCTCAGTCACTTGGGGGCAGAGCTGTCAGCCTCTGCTGGTGGGGGGTGCTGGGCACACCCCTCCCGGCATGAGGGCTCTGGATCTCTTCCTCTGCTTGGGCTTCAGTCAGGGCGTCCCCTCCCCCCACCATTATTTTTAGCAAAGGTCACAGGCGTTCGTGAGTTTTTGTTTATTGCCCGCAACCTGTCTGTGACTTTTACTAAAAATGACCATGACAAAATCCTAACCTTAATGATAGTAGTGTTTTGGATTTCTCATTGCAAATGGCTTAAGGCATTGCAGCTCCTGGAGCCGGCAGTGAAGTAGACAACTCTGGATTTTCTCACAAATAGGTACGGGACTGAAATCATTCCTGGAGTTAGTAACTCTATTGACTTTAATGAAGTTACTTCAGGTAAGAATTTTGCCTAAGCTGTCTTTTATCGGGAAGGGAAGGAAATACTGATTGGGAATTTAAACCAGTGAAATGTTGCCTACACTATTTCAATAAAGTATGTGCTTCTAAAGTCGATGAAATATACCTAGAGGCAGGCAAACATTTGTTGACTAATCTATAACAGACACTGGGTCTGCTGTACACTCCATGAACCATGAACAAAGACATCTGCAATCTCCTTTCCTACAGCAGGGCTATATTATGCCATTGATACTGTTTTTACAAGTGGAATTTCTGCTTAAAAATCAAAGGCATGATATACATTGAGTTTCGCTTAGGTTAATTATAAAGCAATTCTTAGGAGTGTTTTTTTTAATTCCCTATCCTATTCCTGTGTTTTCGTCTGTAAACCATGTGGGATTAAGTATGTGTGTGGGGGTGGTTTAATTTCTTTTATTAAAAGCAGTCAGCACTTTCTTTTACATTTTATGAAGTTTGAGAAGCCCTTTGGGCCTAGCTGAGCTGGGTGTTCATGGGTGTGATTTCAACAAGTACAAATGTAAATAAGGTGGTTGTTATTACACTAAAAGAAGAAAAACATAGGTGCATAAAAATATGACATGATAGTACTTCAAAAATGGTGGTTTTGCTCTAGAGGAGATTAGATTTAAAAAAAACATACTTGATTCCCCAAGAACAGTAAAAATATCAAAGCTCACACTAACAAAAGCTAGCTCTATAACTAGTAATATTCAAGCTGTCATTGATCGAACATGAAGAGATGATGGCACATGAATACTTTCACAAGACAAAAGCTTTCTGGTTTGTTAAACCAGGTTAGCAGTTTCCTTTCAAATGAGAGCAATTGTCATTTTGCCTGTGATAATTTATGAAGAGATCAAAGGTAGGTCTGTCTTAGTGCCGTGAATGTTAGCGCTGAAAGCCTGTTGCTTTTCCAGTAAGCACTTGAAATCTTTGATTAGCTGAATTCCTTATTTTTTACCTTTCCTGCTGAGAAATTGACTTGAACCACTAACAAAAATTCACAAGCTTGACAGTATTTCATTCATCCAACCCTTTCCTGATTTCTATATGTATCTTTTCAAATAAAAGTCTTAATAGACAAAATTAACGTTTTTTTAATCAAAAATTGCTGGGGACTTCATTCTCATTTTTGTCATTTGTTTAATAACGTTTAAAGAGAAACATTTTTTGTTTCATTCTATGCACTGTTTTGTCAGCATGTACCTCTCTGGGGGGAAAAGCCTTTTCAATGTTCTGTCTTTATCCTCAAAGCATGATGTATCTTCTGTTCCTTGCATTGTTTGGAGCACTATCTCAATGTCCTTTTACTGCAGAAATACCTATTTGTACTGGGAATACCTATTTCCTCTTTTACAGTGATCCTGTTCTCTTAGAACACTCTTCATTTCACAATTGGACAATGCAAGATCTCTGGGTTGTGAGATTTCAAGAATAGAAACCACACCACGTTAGAGAACAGAAAAGGGGCGGGGGGGAGTGACCTTCACTGTGAGTACTTGGGCCCTGTTGAGCACACAACTGGTGTGCCCTACATTTTCTAACGAAGGCTGCACTTAGAATGATCAAATCAATATGCAATTGCTTTTAAGCAGGATCACTGCAGTCTTGAGGAGATGTCTTGTTGAAATGGACAGTATCTGTGGCATGAGCTTATATGGGGTGGATGCACTAGAATGTGTAGGTAGCTATTTATTAGTATTGTTTCATATGCATATTTTTAAAACTAATCTTTTTATATGTAAGTGTAAGGAGGAAATTTTATACAAACTGTTCTATTGCTGTCTTTTATGCAAAAATGGAAAGATAAAAGTTAGGAAAGAGGAATGTCTCATGACTTTGTATTTCTCCAGTTTGTAATGTTTGTTCTTTGTTTGTAAGATTTGAGAATACCCTGATGTAGGCCAACAGCAGCAGTTACTGTCTGATTTCACACTCACCACTGTCTAATACTACGGTATACCAATAAAGCATGGACTTGTACCAACTGGAGGGATTACTGGCTGCTAAACCAGTACCAAGCTCGATGACTATATAAGCATGTCAAGCCAAACTCATTTAACTGTGTATGCATGGTATTAATTTTTTTTTTGGTTTGTTTTTTGTTTTTGTTACCTCTGCCAAAGGCTTTTACTCATTCTAACTGGTTCTTGCTGTAAAACTGTCACTGGTTTAACTGTTCCGTCCAGTTGTTGGCTGGAGCTTTCTCCTGATATGAGATAACTTGTTTTTTGATTTGATGCACTATTCTTCCAAATCATTCACTACCAGTGCTGCCGTGGGCATACATTTTGCAGCTGTTACATAGAAGCAAAATTTTCTTCCCATCTCCTTCATTTTTCAAAGCAAGGCAGGTTATGAGCTATGTATGACATCATTTTTCTTTCTAAAATCTTTTGGTTTTGTCCTTCTCCAAATTCGTTGCTATTAGGTTCAGGGTTGTTTGCAGATGAGCCTCTGATTAATGCATAGCTGCGTTCTCAAGACCTTTATTCTAAGGAACTGTGTCCAAGTGAGAAACTTTATTTAAAAGCTCTATTAATCAGAATAGAAAGGTAAGCCCAATAAAGTGCCAATCATATTGCTGTTGATCCTGCTTTCATTGAAGTCAATAGGAGTTTTGCTATTTGTCTTAATGAGAGCAGAATGGGCCCTTCATCCAAAGTCTTTATAATTCACCAGCAGTAACATAACTTGTTTAGCTGCTACAGTTAGAACAGTTAGTTTTAGCCATATTTAATGCCATTCCAATTTAAAGCACTGCTGTTGTTATAAAAGTGAATATGCAAAACGGATACATTTTAATCCATCTGTTCCCTACGTGTTATCTGTTATTTTACTGACGAAGTTTCAGAGTAGCAGCCGTGTTAGTCTGTATTCGCAAAAAGAAAAGGAGGACTTGTGGCACCTTAGAGACTAACCAATTCATTTGAGCATAAGCTTTCGTGAGCTACAGCTCACTTCATCGGATGCATACAATGAAGTGAGCTGTAGCTCACGAAAGCTTATGCTCAAATGAATTTGTTAGTCTCTAAGGTGCCACAAGTCCTCCTTTTCTTTTTACTGACCAAAGAGTTTTACTACGGTTAGCAGTGCAGAGCCAATACGGCTATGGAAGAGTGAGCTGGATTTCATTCTGCCTTTATAGCAGTGACAGCATTGTCAGATAAATTCTGATCAGAGAATCTTCATTACTGGCAATGATGTAAGGGACGGAGAGAACACAGCTTGGTTTTCAGCTTCCAGGTTGTATCCACACCTAGAATTTAGGAAACACCCCCACCCCCACCTCCTAGAAAAACTCCAGTGGGTTTTAGATCAGGCCATAGGAGAGAATAAATATGGAATCCCACATTGTCACATGTGTTGTGACAGTCATTTTTCTGACTGGAATGCATTTTATGTAATTAAAGTATAAACCTTATAATGTAACTTTGATCACTATTTATGAGGGGGTGGGTGAGTCTGAGTGTTGGAGCTTTTCCAAAGTTTATCTAGTAATGCTCTGAATTTAAATCCCTTTCAGTAGAAAACATTTCCACTGGTCTTTCCATATTTTACATCTTTACATCATATAATTTTACATCTTCTGTATTGTACAGAGGAGGAGCACAAACCAGATTCCAGTCCAGTGCTGCTGTTCTCTGCTACGCAAACAGAAAACATTTAGTGGCTGAGAGTTGCATTTGCATTTGTAACTGAAGTCGATACAGAACTCTATATGGCATTAGCTTGTTGTTTGCCAATTTTGGGAGGTGGGGGAAGAATGGCTTCAAGATGTGTTAAATCCCATCTGCCTCTCTCACAACTGTCTAACATGGACTGAAATACTTTGCACTGTTCTTTCAAGGTTAGGGTGAAATATCTTGCTACAGATTTAAATCTCTAGGATCAGATTTGTAGGCAGCTGTTATGCAGACATGAAAGGGCAGACAGGCACAGAAGTCTTCTACACCACCTCCCAGCCATTGTGCCCACACACGGACCAGGCACAGTTATAATCCCTAGTAGTAGGACTAAGACTTTCATCCTTAAAAGTTCACACGAGGGAGAGTGTTCCTAAATATTTATCATATGTCCCTGCTCAGGAATATTTGTAGGGGTTTTTTTTTAATTAATTATACCTGGTCTCATGAAAAGGATACTGAGAGCCCTGACTGTAGCCAAGTACTACTGTATGCAGCCTTTCCCACTCCTGCAGCTGTAATGTAGTCCAGCTCCGACCTGTCATATCATACCCCTGCTATACTAGCAATGCGCCTCTCCTAAGAGGAGAGTAACAGATAGTTGCGTATGTTCTGAAGTGGTCATGCAGCATATCCACAAAGTTCTTGATTGTGACCAGTGGCTTCATTTTGCTTTGTGTGTGGAAGATGTATTTTAACCTGGGTTGTTTAAGGTATGTGTAAAGGTATTAACTCATTATGCCACCTTGTCCTTATGTTTCATGAGACTTTAAAGTCCTAGTATCCTCTCATTGCTTATTCACATTCCCTTTCAGTTGATATTTATTTTCATTCTGAAATCCTGTCTCCCACCCCAGCATTTGTCAGATATCTCAGACTAAGCTGGCTCAATGCAACTAAGAAAGCGACCCAGATGTACTTGGCATTGACTGGCTATTCTGACATACAATGAAAATTCTGAAAGGAAACGAGCATTATCATTAGTTGCTGGAATGGTTAACCCTACATTGAGCCACTACCTTGCTTAGGCCCGGATTCCAGAAATAATTTAAGCACTTGCTGAATTCTTCACTTTCCAGAGCAGCAATTAAATACATGCTTAAGTGCTACCCAGAACAGGGATGCTTTACTGAACTGGGGCCTTATTGACTGCTAGTAATGTTAAGTGTGCCCTAAATAACACAGGAATGTTCTTGATTAACCTAATGCACCTCCTCTTGGATGACTGACCCTATAGTTCTATATATGCGATGAATGAGCCCAAGCCCAGTCTAAGTAAACAAAAATGCACCAAATTATGAACAAACTGGCAAAATTAATAGTAACCTTTTGGCTTTAGCGATACAAACCAGCATCACCTGATCTCTGACAATTGATATAAAGTGGCGAAGAGAGAACTACATTTTCATTAATCAAAGAACCTCAATGGATGTGATATGAGCAATTTTTGTACTATTTAAATAACGTTGGTCCTATCTCTTCTGCTCTTGTTTACTTGCTTTGTAGTCAATGAATAAAGTATATCTGGATTTACCCTTGTATGGTAAGAGTTCAGAGGAGATGCTGAGAGAAGACCCAAGACTAATGTAGGGTACTTACACCTGACCACCATGAAAAGATAAAGAGAAGGACCCACATGCATAATTGCATTTAACATAGGCCCTCATTTACAAAGAACAAATTTCTAAAAGCTCATCTTGCAAATATTGAGAAGTATGCTGCCCAGAGCACCAACAACCTGAGTAGGGAAGACCTTCATTTTCATTTCTTCCTGGCCTGTTTGCTTTTTCACAGTAGAGCAAGTCAATTACTTATTTTGACAAAAGCAAAATCCAGTCCATAATTCTTGAGTTTAGACTATATTTGTAGTAATCAAGACCTGTTAATGCATCACTTAGTGTTTGGGCCACTTTCATGAAATAACCACTCCCTTGGGCCTAGTTTTAACTTGTAGTTATCATTCAACATCTAAAATGGGAAACCATTAGCATAAATATGCTCCAGTCTGTGGGAGGTAGTGTTTGGATTTGAATTTGGTCATCATTAATGTACCTTTAATTCTCCGTGAATGAGAATGTAGTATTTTACTTTTCTGCAAAATACCAAATGGAATGGTGACTAAAATAAATAGTACTTTTTCTGCAAATCTTTCACTGATGGAGCAGCTGCTAAATGTTGTGCTCCATGAGGAAACTAATAACAATGATACTTCTAACAAGCTATGAGCACCCACATTGTAAGCTGGGAAGCATTTTAAGTTAATTCCTTCATCTGGTATTTTACAGTTCAAACCACATCAGTCAAATTGAGTTTGACATAGATTTGTCCCTCTATTAATGTTAGGGCCTCAGTTATGTCTCACAAGAGGTGGTGTTCAATTTTTATCATGTTTGAACACCTGAGGCTTTCTCACAGAGGCGCAAATGATCTATTTACTGTTGTGTGGCAGGCACAGTGCCAGAATTTCTCTGTTTTCTCACGTTAGAAGAGATATCACTATGTCTTTTATAAAGTGTAGTACAGTACTTTAAACCTACAACCTCACTACTAATCTGTTTCACTATATGATCAATTCCATTTCCTTTGAAAACATTGTATACAGTTGTGTACTAGTGTCAATAAAATTGACAGTTGTGTAACAACCTATGGCGTTTCAGATTTCACTGAGCAATGATTTAGTGTGGAATTGTGGGTAAATTCTTTCTTGCTAGTTACAGTAATATAAAAACTTTATTTCAGGCAAATATTCTTTTGTCTTTGTTTTATAATAGGGTACATAATTGTCATAAATCTCTAAACATATAACATTGTACAGTAAGATGAATATGCACACTTCTGGGATGCAAAAAGAAAGTATGGTGTAGCAATAAACCTGAAGCCTTTCATGAAATGTTTTGCACTCAACCTACTGGCCTAATTATACGTACTGATGCCATTATTCATTGGAGTGTCTGAGTTGTGTTGTAGTAACAGGGGAACTAATAGTTAAATAATATACTCCAGAAAAGTGCTCATGGTGAAAAGCCCTTGACCTTAAATATATGGATATGCAGACATTTGCATTTACTTTAATTCTGGTCAATGTAGCTATGGGAATCGATAGCTTGTTAGTTTCTCTGTTGAAGTTTTTAAGGTATGAAGCCCAAACAAAACAATATGGGCTGTAAACATTTCATGGCTTGGAAGATCTAACATAGCTTTTAACAGGTTTGACTTTTCATAGCAAGTCTTTAGCTTAATTGGGAAGATGCTGAGGTTTTTTTGGCAAGCTGTTTCATTTGCAGAGTCAGTAATCTGGTTGCCTTCCAAGAGACAAAACACTAATTTCAATACTAGTATATCTCAACCTACAGAAGTATAATTAACTCATAATTTTTTTACTATATGAAATATAATGGGGCTTTATGGCTGTGATCAACTAAAATTGTCATACTTTGTGTGTTAAAAATAATACCTTCTTGTGTAAATGTAATGCTAGGATTTCCATCCCAAACAATCAGAGGAGCTTGGAATGACCCTACAAGGTATAATAAAATATATACTTCTGCTCTGTGTAGAAATGGGAAGATAGTAGTTTTCTCCCTCCATTTTAGATGTGATTGACAGTAGTACAATGTTGCCATAGAAAGTCCTAGTTTTTTCCTAGACTCCCTCTAGATATACTTCTTCTAATATCTTTCCTACAGCTTCCTGTGAGGTACTTTAGATCATTTGCATTTTGGAGTTATGTTGTAGGAGGAAAAACAGGAGTCATAAGTTGGCTTATTTATTATTATGTTCTTTGTGTTCTAAACTAATTGTAAAACTGAGAACATTCATCTGTTCTACACATTCTCTTTCATAGAGTAGGATGCTGTGGTGAAGAGCTCATCATGAATTTGATGTTTAATATTAACATATGCAAGTGAATTATTTGTACCTGTATCTCTAGTTTTATAATGGCTGTAATTCTTCCAGTTTCATCAACTTAGTGAGCATGGGGCCAGATCTTCGGCTGATATAAATGGTTGCAGCTCCAATGACTTCAGTGACAGTAACGTCCATTTACACGAGCTAAGGATCTGGGATCTTGTGCCTTTTAGCGTAATTTCCACGCTGTGGTTTAAGATTCTTACCATTTTTAGCTGTCTGGAGATGCCCCGTACTAACAACAATTTTTATTGTGTCATTTCTTTAGCAGGTTCTCTGACTGGTAGCCCTCACCTTTCAGAGCTCTCAATCAATTCTCAAGGAGCACCAGTGGTGGCAAATATGTCATTATCTCCAAACTTGAGCCCTGATGCCAAGCAGTCTTCTCCACTGATCAGCCCATTGCTGAATGACCCGTCGTATATCAGGACTGATGATGAAGAAGAGGTCAGGAGAAAGGTATTGCGGTTGACTTCACCCTGTTCTCCCCTGGATGTTTCGATTGCTTGAAACGTGGTATATGGCTGACATCTCTAGATCCCTGACACTCTCCCATCCCCTCTTCATTTGTTACAAGAGAAGTAAAGATCTTGATTACAGTGAGGAGACAGGGGGCATCACCTCCACAATGTTCTCCACCCCCCACTTCTCCTACAGCTATAGGAGCACCTCTGGTTTTAGCCAGGAGCAGTTCTGAGCAGTTGCTGTTTCTTCCTTGCTGCAGCTGCATAGCAGCTCCCCTGCTGGCTGCATGCTGCATTGCAAGGTGGTGGTATGTCATGATTCATATTACCCTAGCACCTAGGAGCCCTAGTCATGGGTAGCGTAACGGGTGGCTCTATTGCTGACTGAACTGTGAGAGTCTCAGGAAGAGCAAGATAGGGGCTTGGCTGGCCCTACTTGAGCCTAGGGGATTGTCTAGGAAAAGACTACTTCTACACTCAGCTACACAGGGCACTGGAGGAGACATTGAGAACCAACACCAATCAACATCTTCCTGATTCTGTGCCCAGCCCCAGTTAGAGCAGCCTTGTGACTGCTCTCTCTTATGCTAGCTGGCAAAGGTTCCCTTGGAGTGGTACGCCAGCTAGGGATAGCCCAAGCTTTGTGTATGCCAGCCAATGTCCATCACTGCCTCTGACATGTCATCTACACCAACAGCAGGAGAGAGGGAAGCATATTAACAAGGGATTTGTTGATGTTTTTCTTTCCCTTTGTATCAACCGAGAAGCACAAAGGGAGCAGAATAGGGCAGAGAATCTGCCTGAAAGTACCGATTGTGTCTCCTTGACCATTTTGAAAGAAGATGTTGGATCTTCAAGCTGTAAAGGGTGGTCACTGCTGCTCTAACCTAAATGTCTCCCTAGTGTAAGATTGATACTGCTAGATTTGCCCTTTATGAAATAGGGAAGAGATTTTTCTGAAGTTCGAAGTCTATATCTTGCCCTTTCTCTCCCAGCCCTTTTGATCCTCTACCTGCTCCACCCCTTTGGAAAAACCAGTTTGGGCATTTTGGAGAGTATTGTGCAGTGAATGTTTATCATGTGAAGAGATGTGTATTGAAGAGTGAACACAGATTATATGATGAATAGATCACTGTTTGTTCATTAAGGTATTTGTTATGTTTGATTCTAACTGTTAACTGTCTACAAAAGTCGTCATCTCAGCTTCAAATACATCCTGTTCCAGGAATGTGGAAGAAGTTGAGAGGAATACTAGAAATAACTGCAAATAACCATGGCAGTAAGAAATCTTTTCCAAACTCCTAGACAGCTATTGTTTGCAAGGATGTTCTTAAGGCATTTTCCACAGGGAAGTTCCAGCAAGCAGTCATAATAAGCACAAGCAACGCTCGCTAGTTTGTAATTGTCCTAGTGATTGTTGCCTAGAATCTCTTTTCCACTGGAGACTCTGCCCCCTAAAGCAGATCAAAACTTCTTATTTTTTGCAATTTACAGAGATTTCCAACTGACAAAGCTTACTTCATTGCTAAAGAAGTATCGACCACAGAGCGAACTTACCTGAAGGACCTTGAAGTCATCACATCGGTATGTTTACTTTAGTATTACTCATGAAATATATGCTGCTGGAGTCAGCTGTGGTATTTTATCTGCCCCATTTATCCCTTAGCTGTTCTACGATAGTCTTATTTTCTATCCCCTATGCCAGGCACAAGTTCCAGTGAGGACAGAATTTCAGATTTACAAAAAAAGCAGAGGGTAGACATTTACAGTAGGGTTTGTCTGTAACATGTACAGTGACAACTTTCTAGAAACTGAAAACATGCTCGGACCCTGTGGCTTTAATTGGAAGTTCACAGATAATATTTGTAATGGAGTCCCCTGAAACAGTTGTAGCTCACCAAGAAAGTTGTATTTATTTTTTTAACTGGTTTTATTGCCTCCTGTTCAGTCTAAGAAAAGTTTTAGCATTAATTTCATTGTGAGTTTTTCATGAATAGGGCAAGCAAGGCTTGCCCTTAAATAATGTTCTTTATGGACCTATAGGGGGACTGTAAAAAAAAAAGAAAAAAAAGCCTTTAATGTACAGTGGCACCAATTATCTGTCCTACCTGAACTGTGTGCAGTACCGGAACAGAGTGTGGACCTGGGCCTGTATTGTGGACCTGGGCCAGTTTAAACTGGTACAGTTTTCAAGGCTGTTCTAATTTACAGCCAGTTGCAACAGGCCCCTAGGAGCCACTGAAGGTCTATCAAAAATAGCTAAAGCACAGTAGGTACTGGGATCATCAAGCAGGGTAGGCCAGCTTTATGCCTTCCATGGAACCCCTCTTACATTGCTACATTGACAGCCACTTTACCATCACAGGACAAAGGGGTAATGGGGCAAAGCAGAATTAACCCCAGTGGATCTAAGATCCCATTATAAATTTAAACGGCAGGGCTTGATCCTGACCTACTTATACTTCTGCTTGTACCAGCATAGATCTTGAACTTCTGGACTTCCACTTTTGCAAGGCACACAACAATTCCCTTCCATGTATTTCAGTACAGGATCAAGTATTTATTGTGCCACACCCCTGTGAAATCAAAGGGTTTTCAAGTACTATCCATGCTACATTTGCAATGTACGGTTATATGTACAGGGCCAGATTTTAAAAAGTGGTCTCTAACTTTGAGTTAGACCTTTGAGTGACCACCTTCATCTATCTAGAGCAGGGGCGGGCAAACTTTTTGGCCTGAGGGCCACATTGGGTTTCCAAAATTGTATGGAGGGCTGGTTAGGGGAGGCTGTGTCTTATCTGACCCCCCTGACGGCTCCCCCGGGACTCCTGCTGCATCCAACTCCCCGTCTCCTGGCGGCCCCCCCAGGACTCGAACCCCATCCACCATTCCCTGTCCTCTGACTGCCCCCTGCTGCCCCATCCAACCCCCCGTCTCATTCCTGGCTTGCCCCCCGGGTTCCCTGCCCCATCCAACCCCCCCTTCTCCCTGTCCCCTGACTACCCCCAGAACCCCTGCCTCATCCAACCCCCCCTTCTTCCTGACTGCCCCCCTGATCGCCGCCCTCTGACCTCCCCGACCCCTATCCACACCCCTGCCCCTGACCAACACCACCCCAACTCCCCTGCCCCCTTACCACACTGCCTGGAGCACTGGTGGCTGGCGGCGTTACAGCCGCGCCACCCAGAGCACCGGGTCAGGCCGTGGCTCTGCAACTGTGCTGCCTGGCCGCCCACAGTGAGCTGAGGCTACAGAGAAGGGGGGACAGCGGGGGAGGGGCTGGGGGCGAGCCTCCCAGGCCAGGAGCTCAGGGGCCTGGCAGGAGGGTCCCGCGGGCTGGAGTTTGCCCATCTCTGATCTAGGGCCTGAACATCAGAGGTGCTGAGCTGGATTTGGCTTCCATTGACTTTGGACCGATAAGTAATCAGAACCCCAGAAAATCAGACTACAGTCGAACCTTCAAAGTCAGAGGCCAAATTTTAAAAATCAGTGAACCCGGTTATGAGAGCCACTTGCAGTAGCTACTTTCACATTTTAATAATTAGTTTAAGTGGTTGGAATTAAGTTTCCCACTTCAGTACAATGAAGTAAATGAATCTACAGTAGCTGAATTACCTGCTAAATTAATTCTGCAATGCAGGTTACTTTTCTGTATTTATCTTGGGACATCACATTTCAAGACAAATATATAAAGGAAGTCGAATTGTGACCTCAGATCCAGTATTACTGCAGTAAATTTATTCTGTATATCTCTTGAATTAGTAGATTAACTGTAAGAAAATAAATAACTCCTTTCACTACTGATGTTGCTACATTTATAGGGCCCAATTCAGAAGCATGTGCTTAAGTCTCATCAACTTCAATGGGATTTAAGTATTTTCTTAAACGTTGTCCTAAATCTGAGCCATACTGTAGTTTAGAGGCCAGCCAGGGTTGTAGATAACTGCACAAAGATAGAGTAAATGACAGGCCCTGCCCCCAGCCTTCCCCTTTATCACTTTGTTCTTTCCTTCCAGTGGTTTCAGAGCACAGTGAGTAAAGATGACTATATGCCAGAAACGCTGAAGAATCTCCTCTTCTCCAACTTTGAACCTTTGCACAAATTTCACACCAGTTTTCTGAAGGAAATTGAGCAGAGACTTGCTCTGTGGTAAGAATGTTATTCATTACTATTACATCTCACAGTTAAGTATTTCCACATTCCACTTTGGTAAATTTTTGATCCATATGGGTTGACTGTCATGATTCATTTGGGTGGATCACAAATGTTGGCTCTTAATAGAATGTGTAAAGAAAATCTGCTTTGTGTTAATTCAATTGATGAGACAAACTAGTAGTTTCCTATCAGGTGAGATACTTTTCTATTCCTATAGTAACTCTGGAGGATGTCAAATACCAGCTACTAAATGTATACACTTTTACATCAGCAAATCCAGAGAACTTGCATCCAAGAGTTTTAAAAGAGTTGGTGTAGGTGTTCTCTGGACAACTGATGTGGATTTTCAATAAATCTTAGAACACCGGGCAAGATCCAGAAGCCTGGAAGAAGGCTAATGCTGTGCCAATATTTAAAAAGGGTAAACAGGATGATGTGGGAATTATAGGCCTGTCAGTCTGACTGATTCTGGGCAAGATAATGGAACAGCTGATGTGGGACTCAGTTCATAAGGAATTAAAGGAGGGTAATGTAATTAATACCGGTCAACATGAGTTTATGTAAAATAGATTGTGTCAAACTAACTTGGTATCTTTTTTTTAAATGAGATTCCAAGTTTAGTTGATAACAGTAATAGAAATCTTTACATCAATGCTATAAGGTATTTGATTTGATGTGGCACACGTTTTGATTAAAAAGCTAGAAAGTATAAAATTAATATCACACACATTAAATGGATTAAAAACTGGCTAACTGATAAGTCTTAAAATATAATTGTAAATGGAATCCTCGTTGAGTGGGTATGTTTCCAATGAGGTCCTGCAGGGATTAGTTCTTGGCTCTATGCTATTTAACATTTTTATAAATGACCTGGAAGAGAACATAAAATCCTCACTAATAAAGTTGTAAGATGACGCACAAAATGGGGGAGTGGTAAATTAATGAAGTGAACACGACACTGATACAGAGCAATCTGGATTGCTTTGTAAGCGGGACACAGGCAAACAATATGTGTTTTAATATGGCTAAATGTAAATGTATAGATCTAGGACAGCAGTCCCCAAACTTTTGAGAGTCGTGCCTCTCCCTACCTGTCTGTGCTTCCCCTCCCCCTCTGCTCCGGGGGTGGGAGCGACAAGGGGGGGCATGGCAACAGGGGCAAGGGGACCACAGCTGGATCTGGAATCCCTTCCTCCCTCGGGCCTCTCTGTCCCCAGAGAGATATCACCTCAGAGGAACTCACCACTGGAAGGAGTTTATCACCCGTCCCATACTCAGAATACATCTCCCCACCGATGGCACCCCCACTGGGACCAGAATCAGGCTTCTCTCCGTTGAGAGAGTCTGAACCACCTGATGAACCTTTCTTCCCCTACCCTACATGTCCACCAGGAGACCTGCACCGCTTTGGGATCAACCTCCACATCATCTGTCTTGGAGGTGCTGGTACCCCATGCTGTGAGGGCCCCCACAACCACCTATAATCCTTCCTTCTGGCTGTATTGGGGGTCTTGGGACCTGTGCTCTCGTGCAGAGTTGATCTGATATGCCAGGGAGTCACCACTTGTCTCCCCTCTAAGGGGATGCTCAGATCTGCCCCTGGATCTGCCAGAGGAGGAGGAGGAACATTACTCTCCAGATCCAGTGGTTCTGCTGGAACCAGCAAGACTCCAGTTGTCCTGCCCGGATAAAGCAGTGACTCCTAACTCTCCTCCATCCCTACCTTCCACTCTCCCTCTCCCCCTTCTTCCCCCTGATTACTTTAGGCAGTTCCAGGGGGACTGGATAGCTTCAGATTCCTCTCTCGAGGAGATCCAGGACTCCTAGCACAAACTTTTAGACATCCTGTATGCATCTGGACCCAGCAGAATAGCTCTCCGCATTAATGAAGCCACCCCTGCCATCTGTGCTCCTACCTGCAAAAGGACAGAGAAGCTCTATTACATGCCAGCCATAGGAGAGGCATTTCTGTGTTCGCACAATGCCATAGATGTAAAAGGGATGTTACGGGCAATTAAGACGTGACCCACAGAGTTTACAACAAAATGACACAAGACTTTGGTGGGTACGAGGCAGAGAAGTAGGGTGTTGGCAAAAGACAATGGTAAGGAAAGCCAGTTTTTCAAGAGTGTGGTTTAGGCCAGCTAGCTTGGATGGCTTCTAATAATGTCATGGTTGTGGTTTTGATCTGCTCACTGGTTGTGTTCAGGGAGGAAAGATTGTAGTTTGAGACACCTTGGACCTACTTTTCAGAAGTGCTGAGCATTCACAATGGAATTAATGGGAGCTGTGAGATCTGGGGCACGGGGGAGGGATAGCTCAGTGGTTTGAGCATTGGCCTGCTAAACCCAGGGTTGTGAGTTCAATCCTTCAGGGGGCCATTTGGGATCTGGGGCAAAAATTGGGGATTGGTCCTGCTTTGAGCAGGGGTTTGGACTAGATGACCTCCTGAGGTCTCTTCCAACCCTGATATTCTATGATTCTACTGCTAATGGCTCCAGGTAGATATCCAAAAATGGGGGTACCTAAAATCAAAGGGCACTTTTGAAAATGTTGGCCTTAGTTATTCATTCTGCAGTCACCCCTGCAGGTGTTAAGAGTTTTGTCAGCCTACACTTACTATATTTTCTTCTGAAGATAGCATGAAGCTCAGCAAAATTTTCCTCACCTGAATGTAGCCTTGTCTTTTTACTTCCATGTACACACCTAACCCCTGAATCGAGACAGACAGTTGCTGCAGTTTCTCCTCTATGGACTTGATAGCTCTCCCATCACTGTAGGTACTCTACCTCCCTGAGAGGCAGTAGCTAGGTCAACAGGCAAATTCTCCCATCTACATAGCTCTGTCTACACCAGGAGGCAGGTTGGTTTAACTGCATCACTCAGCGGGTGTGGATTTTTCACACCCTTGAATAATGTAGTTATAGCAAACTAATTTTCTAGTCTAGGCCTATGTCAACTTCTTTAATTTCTGTCTCTAATAATATGTAGGAATGGTGGAACAGTTTCACTGAGGCATGAGACATGAACAAGCTTCATTCTCCAAGGGCTTTGTTACAGGAAAAGAGGGTCTTAGAATAAAAAGGTCTGCACTACATGGAGTTTCTAGAACTGTTTGTGGGATCAATATGGGATTTTATATTTCGTTGTGGTGCTTTTTGTGTTTCACAGCTCACCAGTGTGATGGGGAATGAATGAAATGGGGGGAGGGATAGCTCAGTGGTTTGAGCATTGGCCTGCTAAACCCAGGGTTGTGAGTTCAATCCTTGAGGGGGCCATTTAGGGATCTGGGGCAAAAATTGGGGATTGGTCCTTCTTTGAGCAGGGGGTTGGACTAGATGACCTCCTGAGGCCCCTTTGAACCCTGATATTCTATGATTCTATGAAAGGATGTTGGCAGTTTTTGTTCCCCATTGTCATCTGAATACTAGTCTGGAGAGAGGACCTACATTGGGCTGAAGGAGTAAAGATGTAGAGTGTGGTGTTGGAATTACATACTTCATTTTAAAGCACAGCTAGCTCCCTCCATTGATACGGACTTCTCTGTGTGAATTTTATGTGAGGACCAGAATTTAGTTTTTTCAATGCTGTTCTCTTTTTATTGCTTTGAAACAGAGCTAGCTACTTGGCTGTTACATATAGTATAGGATCTTGGGCTTTTTAAACTCGGAGATAAATGTAATTAGCTCTACTTAGAGATATTTTTTGTTTGTCTTTGGAAATGTTCTTGTGTTTTGGAAGCTCTTTTGCCCAGACAAGCTGATGCATTGCCATAGTGATATGAAGGGTTGTAAACCATCAGTTGAAATGGTTGCTATATCTGCCTGGATTTTTGATTTACAAAGAGAGAGCCCCAAAACTATTATGGTTTGGCTCAAAGAGGCCCTAACTGTGAACCTTTTTAAAATATACTGGGTTGTTGCAGCTGTGTGGGTGCCCGGATGTGGGAGAGACAAGGTGGGTGAGATCATATCTTTTATTGGACAGATTTCTGTTGTTTGAAGAGACAAGCTTTCAAGCTTACACAGAGCTCTTCTTCAGGTCTGGGAAATGTGTCACAGCTAAATATAAGGGGAAACAGATTGTTTAACATAAGTAGTTAACACAGTAGTATTTTATCACTTTCCTGTGTGAGTTCATTTGAGTGCACAGTGATTGTCTGGTTTCACCCACATAATAGTTGTTGGGGCATTTAGTGCACTGGATAAGGTTCACCACACGTTGTGATAGTAATCTTTAGGACCCATGGATGTTGAAAGATGTGTGGGGGAGGAGGAGGGATTGATCACTGTAGCAGCGGAGACGTGTATATAAGTCTGGTACTGCTTTGAATTGGTGGATCCTGCTCTGTGGGGAGCTTGCTTCTGATGATGAGGTTGGGGGTGTTGTTTGAAGGCCAGAAGAGGGAGTTCAGGATTTATTTCTTTCAGGATGTGGTCCCTGTCGAGTATGGGTTTGTAATTGTTTAATGATACCCCATATGGGTTCCAGTGCCGGGTAGCAGGTGACAACTAGGGGTATATGGTCGGAGAAGGTTTTATTTCCGTATTAAAGCAGGTTCTCTCAAGGTATTTGGGTGGCCTGTTCCATGATGCATTATGCTTCTCTGGTGGAGTGTCCTTGCTGGTGAAGGCGGCTTTAAGTGTGCTAAGGTGTATATCCAGGACTTGCTCCTCAGAGTATATTCTGTGGTATCTGAGTGCCTGGGTGTACATAACTGATTTCTTCAGGTGTTTGGGGTGGTTACTAGATCTGTGAAGGTAAGTGTGGTGATCTGTGGGTTTCTTGTATATAGTTGTCTGTAGAGTTCCTTTATTGAAGCTGATCATGGTATCCAGGAAGGTGATGCTAGTGTGGGTGTTTTAGAGAGCGTTTAATAGGTGGTGGTTGCTGAACTTGTGGTGGAAATCTGTGAGGGAGTTTAGGTCGTCAGTCCAGAGGATGAAAATATTATCGACGTATCTCAGGTATATTATTGGTTTTGTAGTGCATTTTGTCAGAATTTCTTCCTCAAGGTGGCCCAGAAGAGGCTGGAATACTGGGAGCCATCCTGGTGGCCATAGCTGTGCCCATGGTTTGGACAAAGTGTGTGTTGTTGAATGTAAAATTGTTATGGGTGAGCATGAAATGAATGATTTTGGCCATGTGTTTGGGGAGGAATTCTGAGTGTTGTCCATTGTTTTGTGGATATTTGAGGTGGGCTGTGATTGTGAGGGATGTTCGTGTACAGGGAGGTGACATCTATGGCAGCAGAATGGTGTTCTGAAGGAGGCTGTTAATGTTGCAGAGTTTGTGGAGGTAGTCACTTGTGTCCTGCAGGAAGCTGACCCTTTGTGTGGCGAGAGGTTTGAGGAGGGTTTCTAGGAGTCCCAATATTCCTTCCGTAAGAGTGCTGAGGCCAGCTATGATGGTCTGCCTGGGTTCCCTTGTTTGTGTACCTTGGGAAGCATGTAGAAGGTTCCTGGGGTGAGTTCATGGGGGATGAGGTTGTAGAGTTTCTCTTAGAATTGTTTGGGAAAGGATTTGCTGATATCTTTAAATTTCATGTAGGGTCTTTAATGCACCCCATCAATCCCCAGCCAATGGAGCAATTTCCAATTTTTAAGGTCTCACATAGTATTCAATTTACCTTAGAATGAGGAAGGGCCATCTGAACCCTGCTGAGATCCACAAAGTCTGATACTGACACTGTTTCGACAATTCTCCAGCTCTAGTAAGTTTAGTGCTCATGCTAGCTAGTGGATCTCGTGTAATTTTTTCAACTCCTGTCATCTTCTATTTCCTTCTCAGTGCCTCATGTGAACCCGCCCTCTAGATGCTGAAATCTGAGAGGTTTTTGCTAACTACTGAGAATACATTTCTGAGCCACATCTGATAGTACTGAGAGAACAAACTGCAGACTCTAAAGTGCGTTAGAACTGGAAGCCAAATTTCTAGCTTCTCTGTGAAAAGATTAGTCTTCCTGTTTTTATTAAAAGTATCTAAAGCTATTTCTCTCTAGTATGTGTGTCAAGTCCGGAAGGCTACAAGATTTAGGATGTCTGTAAAGTATTTGTGTGGCATTAAACCCTAAATGCAGAAATAATTACTCTTGCTCATTCAGCTGCCAGTATCCTAACAGAATGCACAGTCAGCCTGTGGAACTCATTGCCATAGGATGTTGTGAAGGCTGATAGTACAACTGGATTAAAAAAAGAATTAGCCCTGGTCTACACTACGGGGGCGGGCGGTGGGGAGTCGATGTGAGGTACGCAACTTTAGCTATATATATTTAGAGAATAGCGTAGCTGAAGTCGACGTACCTAGATGGACTTACTGTGGCGTCTTCACGGCAGTGAGTCAACTGCTGCCGCCCCCTGTCGACTCTGCTTGCATCTCTCATGGCGCTGGAGTTCCGGAGTCAACGGGAGAGCGCTTGGGGATCGATTTATCTCATCTAGACTAGACGTGGTAAATTTACCCCCAATATGCCAATCGCTACCCACTGATCCGGCGGGTAGTGTAGACCTAGGCTTAGATAATTTCATGGAGGATAGGTCCATCAGTGGCTAATAGTGAAGATGGTCAGGGGTACAACCAATGCTCTGGGTATCCCTAATCCTCTGACTGCTAGAAACTGGGACTGGATGACAGAAAATGGACCACTTGATAAATTGCCCTGTTCTGTTCACTTCCTCTGTAGCATCTAGCACCAGCCACTGTTGGAAGAGGGGATATTGGGCTAGATGGACCATTAATTAGTCTGACCCAGTATAGCCATTTTTATGTTTTTCTTGTTGTCCTCTGCAGTCATCGTCTACATTTTATACAAGTCTGTAAGCTAACAAGGGAAAGGTGCATATTTATGGATTGCACCAACCCTCCACTGTCAGAACTTATGAAAGCTAATTTTGAAACTACTTATACAAAACACTGGGAGAGGCATGAGAAGATGAGCTAAATGTCCCAATCTCTTGCTTGAGAGGGCGTACTGTGACCAGAATGAATAGTCAATTTAATATTTTACATAAACCGCAAAGGAAAACCAATCTTACTTTCAAATATGAGACTATTAACTAAATTCAGCTGGCTCTTCTCCTACTTGTATGTGACGGATGAAAGTCCCCAAGTTACAATACGTTTCCTCTCAAAAAAATAGAGCACGCACAAGTCTTCCTGATCTTCACATTATCCGTCAGCGCCACTGAAATGGAGATGGCTTTTCTGCAGTGTCTGAAACAGACCCAGTACGTTGTAATGCAGATTGCAGTTCTCTTTGCTGTGGCAAATATAGCATCACAACAGGCTGTGGGTAAAATTTTCCAGAGCAAAACCATAAAAAATGGTTATGAACTTTGGAGCATAAGTCTCATCAAAAGTCTCTGGGACTTAGGTTCCTGTGGGCTAAGTACACAAAGGGGACTAAAACTCTGTTGCAACACCTATGTTTAGGCACCCTGCTGCCCAGTAGAATCCACAACCCCAAGTTAGATTCCCAGGCTCCCCATACAATGCATGGAGAGAGTTAACTGCCTAATAATGGGATCCAGAAAAGCCAACAAGCTGAGCAGGAAGCTGCCAAGCTAACCAGTAGGAAATGCTGAGGAGAAGGTGGGGGGTCTTAGACCCTAAAAGGGATTTAGGTGCCTAAGGCTGGGCCAGAGGGAGGTGCCTATCTCCACTTGAGATTCTCAGCTGTGAACCTGCTCCTGAAGTCAGGGCCCCTAAATCCTTGCTCAAAAAAAATGGCGGCAGTGCCCCCCGTAACCCTTGGCCCAGTAGCTAGTTAGAGCATTCACCCAGTGTGTGGAACAGTTGGGATTAGTTCCCCCATCTGTGGAGCTGGGACTGGAACTTGTGACTCCCTCGCTGTAGACAAGTGCCCAAAGCAAGATGGGGGGGGGCGCCTCTTTCAAACTCTCTTGTGAGGAAGATGGTCCGTTGTATGTAAGTAATTAAACAGTCATTGAAACAGGCACTTGAACTCCCAGGGAGTGCCCTAACCACTGGGCTATCGAGTCCTTCTCACGGTCTCTGTATATTTACATAAAGTGGAACAGCTTCAGCCACCACCACCAACACAATTTTGTGTGAGGCCTGATCCGGTAGGTGAAAGAGGCAGGGCAACACCTAATTTGAGGATCCCAACAGAGTTTAGGCATGAGCTAGACACCCTGGTGTCAGGACGTAGGTGGGAGTGTGCGTGCCTAGTGGCAGAAATTTAGGCATCATGGGACTTTATCAGCAGACATTTAGGTGCCTATAGGGTTAGGTGAGTTTTGAGGATCTAAATTTTGGATTTAGGTGCCTAAGGAAGAGTTAGGCACCTAAATCTCTTTGTGGATCTAGCCCGAAATGCCTAACTCAAAGTCCCAGTGACTTTCAGAGAGACTTGGTTCCAAAGTGCCTAAATCACTTTTGAAAATAGGACATATGCTACTAAGGCAGCTAGGCACTTTTGAAAAGGTCACTCTTTGTCTTAAATAATTGCACTGGTTTGACTAAATCGATTTAAAAATCAGTCTTATTAAACCTTAATGTAAAGGTTTCTTTACCCTTTAACCCTTGCTTAAAATGGTTTTGCTTAAGGATTGTCTGTGTACAGAAATTGTACTGATTTAACTAAGTCTGTTTCAAAATGGGTCTAGTGACAACGGTGCCGCCCCACTGCATGGGCAATCTTACCTCGGCCTAAGAGCGGCTTGTGCAAATTTAGCTTCATTCAGTTATCACAAGAGGCCCCGTGGCCTTGGAGCAGCCAGAGATAGAAAATGCTGGTATAAAGCTGGTGGTAGCAGTGTAGTTGCTGCTGCTTCCCCCCCCCCCCCCCCCCAACAGCATAAGGGCAAAAGTGTTGCTGGGAAGGTGAGGAGGCTCTGCCATGTCCAGTCCTCCACAGGAGTAAGTTAGCCTCTGCTGGAGAACCGAGTGGCTCAGCATCAGAGAGTTACAACTGCTATCCTATTACACCCACATCCCCACTCGCACAAAATGGAGGATCAAGCCTTCTCATCCATTAGATTATATTAGGTAATAGTATAGTAACCCTGCTCTGGGACTAGCCCCTGCTGCAGCATAGAGAGAGAGAGCTCAGGAGAGGGCAGTTTGAGCTGGGGTGGGGGCTTGGAAACCGCCCGAAGGGGACAGCGGGAAAAGCTGTGAGAGAAAGAGGGAAGGATGCGGAGCTAGCAGATGACCTGGAGATGAGGGGATAAAATAGACCAACAGGAGACTAAAAGTAGGGCACTGGGAAATGCGAAGGGGGAAAGAAGGAAAATAGGAAGCTTCAGGTCAGGAGAAGCAGGAAGAAAACAGACGTGGGTATGCGAACAGTCAGTATTAGTAGAGGGAATAAAATCCACAGACATACTGGACAGAGAGTACCAAAGGAAAAAAACTGAAAGGAAATATAATTGCTGAAAAAGTGTATTGATCAAACAGCTGTGTTAGATGAAAACAGATCCTGAAAACAGTGAACGCAAAGCCCACCCACAAAGGACATGATGTAAATGACCAGACAGAATGACTGTCTGAACATCTGTTGAGGGAATACAGTTCAAAGGTGCGTAATGGACAAGTGAGGGCTCATGAACTGAAGAAACCCCACTTGCAGATAAACTTGGGGAAAAGAGGCACAGCCACAAGGCCATTGAATACAATGAGCACTTCAAACCAAAGAACATCAAAGAACAGGACAGCAGGAATGGAGCTGGACTTACAGCCAAAGAGAGGAAAAGTTGTTTTTTCTCTCAAGTGACACAGAGTGTTTGAGTAATCTCTTTTGTTCTTGTTAATAACAATGCCTTTGGTATTAACTGCACAGAGTGAGGAAGAGTAGTGTGTACAAACTCACAAAGGTTAATGTGTTGGTAACCTATAGTTTATTATTATAAAGGTAAGTACTTGGTAAAGTTGTATATTATTTATGCTTCTGGTACAATTTTTGGGGTTTCCCTTATAAAGTTCTAAAAATTTAAAATTCTCCGTTTTGTCTTGGTTTGCCTCTGTCTTGCCTCAAAATTAGCAGAGCCGAGCCAGGTCACTGTAAAAGCATGGTAATATTTTCAGTTTTACTTTCTATCTTCTTCTTTTATGCACTCTAAGATCTTGTTTGTATGGAATGGACCAGCTGTATATTCAATCTGGTCCAGGTTTCTCACTCACAGGGCTGACTAGGGCTTGGCTTGCACCTCTTAAACCATGGCAGTTGTTGGTGGGGTGTGTCTGGCTGATTTAGTGGTGGCATTGTTGTCCTCTGAAAGATGTACTGTGTAATCTGTCTTGCCTTGGGAGAATAACTGCAATAGAGGTTAAGGAAGAGGAGGGGTTGACGAGAGGAGTCATGAGACAGCCTTTGGTCTAACAGCATGAGCAGGCTCTTTGTCATCATGTTTCCAAATTGTTTTGTTTTTATGTAATCTATGTTTTTAGTCTGCCGGGGTTTTTGTGTTCTGTTTAGAAGGCATAGTTTTGACTGGGAACCTTTATGAAATACGACACTTGAATAAGGAATCAGCTGAGAGCTTATATAGAGGCAGGTCTTGCTAGTCTTCATTTATGGTTTTCTGGGAAGCTAACTAGACCAGGTGGAGGTATTATCCCCAAGCCCATAATATTTTTTAGGTCAGTCTTGGGTGACTTTATTGCAAGCAGGGTCACTAACACAATGCTAATTGGTTTCAGAGTGGTAGCCGTGTTAGTCTGTATCAGCAAAAATAAAAAACTAGGAGTACTTGTGGCACCTTAGAGACTAACAAATTTATTTGGGCTAAAACCCACTGAATCAGATGCATGCAGTGGAAAATACAATAGGGAGATATATATACACAGAGAACATGGAAAAAATGCATGTTGCCATACCAATTGTAATTAAACTATCAATTAAGGTGGGCTATTATCAGCAGGAGAAAAAAAACTTTTGTCGTGATAATCAGAATGGCCCTGATTTCAAACAGTTGACAAGAAGGTGTGAGTAACAGTAGGGGGAAAATTAGCATGGGGAAATAGTTTTTACTTTTTCCCAGAGCTGTGACTGAATTTTAAGTTGCCTTTTAGGGAATGTGTGTTAATATTATTCCTGATTTATTTTCATCATCAAATTTCCATCATCAAATTTCCATCATCAAATTTCCATTTCCTATAAGAGTATTCCCTGGCAGTTTGAGACAGTATGTTCTTGCTACAGAACATACTCTGTCTCTGAAGTAGTGTGGGTTGAGGAAAAATAGAGGAGCTCTGTTCAAAGACCCAAAATAGCTGCTTTCAGAGTCTCTGTATATAGAGCAAACTGGTTGTTTTTAGCATCATATAATATAATGTTAAAAATTGAATTGCTTATCAATAGAAATAAGCCAGTCTCCTCCTCCAGTCTTAAAATCTTCACAATGACACAGTACTCAGTGTTGTTCAGAATGAAATTTAAGAATATTTTCTGATGTGAAAGAAGTAGAAGAATGCTGCATAAATTTCCTTCCTTATGTTCCTGCTGGTGAAGTTTCTTGTGACCATCAAGCTGCTACACATAGTAACTGAACAGCCAGAACCAGTAGAATCTGTCTGGATACACATGGTCTTCTCTTTATTAAAAATGTTGTGTCTGGTGAGATGGGAGGTTGATCTTGCTGTGTTTGGAGACCTCATTTCTCCACATGCTGTGCACATATATCATTCCCCAGAATAAGTGTACCTTAAGTAAGTCACTTAAGGGCTGAATGTTTGGAGGATGTTTCTGGAAATTCAGATTCCTTGTCCAGGTTCTTCATTGAACATCTGGTCTTTAAGGCTGAGATGTTCAAAGCTACTTGCAGGATTTGGATGCTCGGCTCCCTATGATAATTGGAAGGCATCCAAATCCCCCAGGCATCTTTGCAAATCTCAGCCTAATTGAATGGAGCCAAAATGTTCACAGGGGGAAAAGAGGGAAAAGACCAACCGGGAAAAGACAGACCCTATGCTAGTTGCTCCTTATGGCTGTCATGAACACCCTTACAGATTATGCCATAATTATAGTACTCATGGCACCAGGTTATTCCCATTATTTTCTGCTAGTGCCTAGAACATGCTGGGTGCTGCCCAGAGGCACAGAAAATACCCAGAGCTGAAAAGCTGAGAGCCAAAGACGGACAAAACAAAGGGAAGAGGAAGAGGTGCAGAATGAGTAAAGGGGATGACATGGTCATTGGCTAGAGTAATATAATGTTAACCACACAATTAATATTTTTTTGAATTGTCCCCTGGCCAGCTGCAGGGTTCTTTGAGCTCTTTTTTGCTACTACAGCAGTTGTACAAGGGCCGCAGTAGATGGGAGAATCCCTCCCATGGTGGGAGTTTTGCCTGCTTTATATTATATCTCCAATAAATATATCACCTTTTATTATAGGCCTCCGTCCTGCCCGCAGTACAGTCTTTGTCTTACAGCACCGGGTGTATATGGGGTACCAGCTACTGCCTATTATATAGAATTAAAAGAGTCAGAATTCACCTCCTGATGAAGACTCTTAATACCCAGGCCCTGAGTTGAGAACTCTATATCCTGTCATTGGCAGATCAATTCCGTGTTCAAACAGTGATCCGTGAAAACAAAGAGCAAACAGAACTATTTTGCTACTGACACACAACAAATGAGCCTCTTTTTCGCTCAGCAAACGATGAGATATTCAGAGCACAGCACAGGGAGGACTCTATTGTCTGTTTCTGTCTCTCATGCTGTGAAAGAAATAAGACAGCACAAGGGGTTATTTTTATTCTCTCTGCATTGTTTCTTTGGGTGGAGGGGAGAAAGGTTTACCATGGAGAAATCTTTCACTTTGTACACACTTCTTCCTGAGCGCATTTCCCTCCAGAGTAATTTGTTTATCCTGTTGACCCCGTAGCTGTTTCCATCAGACTTTTCTCCAGACTGGAGCAGCACCCAAAACTCATTTCCCTGAGATCAGACAAACACAGGAAACATTCTCTAAGATGTTTCATTTATTGTTATAATTATTTTATGTATTACTGGCGTGCCTTGAAGCCTCAGTCATGGCCCAGGACCCCATTGTGCACTGTGTGGATGGATTTAAGGTGTGTTGAGCTCTGAGGCGTCTGCTCAGTGCTTCTTGTATCCACAGATTGGTGGGTCTGTGTTTAGTCTGTCACTCTTTGTAGAGGTCTTGGGAGGACTCCAAACCCTGGAGTCTCCAGGGGAACTTCCCTGTTGCTCATCTGATCCGGCATGTGGGACAGAGAGGGCACCAAATCCTGGGAGCCTGTGGAAGGGAATTGGCAGGGAAAGGGAGCAGGCAGCATAGTAACCCATAAGTGAATGCTCTGGAGAGAGCAGGGAGAGCTAGTCAGGCAGTCAGGTGCTCTAAGGATCAGTAACCTCCTGACTCCATAGCAGCTTTTAAGACTTGACCAGAGCCAGTAAGGAGCTGGCTTCCATTGCCATCTCCTTCCCCTCTTCCTTCCTTGTGCGAGCAGCAGTGCTGCATCCTCCCCAAGATCTGTGTCTCCCTGGGTGGAGAAGGAGGCAAGAAGTCCCCCATAAAGAGCCACCGTAGCAGTAGGAAGGGAGAAGGGGGAAGCTTTGCTAAGGATGCCTGGTTTTGTTGGACATATTTCTGGAGGTTTCATCACTTGACATGATCTTTAATTAAAAATAAATCTTTAATTCCTGGCAACCCCAGCGTGATGCTGAGTTGGAGCTTCTCCATGTGTTCCTTTCTCTATGGGTCTTCCTGAGCCTTGAGGTTTGAAGGCTCAGACTTTCCTCGCTGAAACAGTGTTTATTGGAAGCGCTACAGGGCTCGCCTTGTGAGGTTTCTTGGAGCCTCTTTACCCTCATGTGGGTGTTACTGAAGGAGTGGGTGCCATGGTCCTTTAAAATAAACAAACAAATACTATTTGGAGGCTAGGTTATTAATACTTTTTCAAACCCATTGTTCTAAATACAACATTGCTTTCAGACCACTTAATAAAGTCAGAGAAAAGCAGCATCCTTAAGGAATTCCACTAGGTTGCTTCAGAGAAAAACACAAGCAAATCCCACTGTACCATGACACCTACTCAGTCAGCTCCCCACATTAAACAGGACAGGACAGATCCTCAACCCCTACTCTATCCTTCCTCCTACATGGACAGACAGGTGCTGTAACAGTGACTGGAGATTTCACTTGCACAGGGGAATTTCTGATCAGCTCTATGCCACCTGCTCTCACTGCTCTCCTCCCCTGGCACAGTGGCATTGCTGAGAGTATATCGGGACAGAAGGGAATGAGCCTGGCTTTGCTGTGCTCTGGTATTCTGGGATGGCTGAATGGAACTGTTCCAGGGGTCGTGACTTAGATAAGATTGCTCTAACTTGCACTAGGGGCCAAACGGATTTTCTGCTGGACTGAGAATCAGTAAAGGGATTGGGTAGAAGGCTGGCAGATCTGGCCCTTGAATCTCAAATTACTAAAATTTATGGTAATTAAATGCCCCCAAACTTGGTTATCCCAGAGTGAAGGTTCTCTGATGGTGCCACATGCCTTTCTGGAATGTCAAGTTCAGCTGTGCGCAAACCTTGGAAAATCAAAAAATACAACATTAAGGGATGTGCCACTCCCACAACACAACCTTAACTAGTCCCATGGATCTGGCAATAGCCACTGGAATGGTTCAGTAAGGGGGTGCCAGGGTAAGAAGACATAAAGAATGACTACGAATGTGCCATTGTTTGTGTGGTGTTGCGTTCCATAGATTTGAACTGCAGCATGTATTTGCCTGCACTCTGACTGCCTGTACTGTGTTAGGTGTAGCTGTACTGAGCGGGGGAAGGAGTAGTTGGAGCAGGTTACTGTGATCTGAAGAGAGGTGCATGTGTACTTCAAAAGATCAAGTATGCCTCATTTCAGCACTGAATTCTGTAGGTTGTATCAGTACTAGGCACGGGGTATGGCTTGTGTTGTGTACTGTCAGCATTCCCGATGGTAGACTCCAGGGCTCAGTGAGAATATAAGAACTGCCATACTGAGTCAGACCAAAGGTCCATCTAGTCCAGTATCCTGTCTTCCAACAGTGGCCAATGCCAGATGCTTCAGAGGGAATGAACAGAACAGGTAATCATCAAGTGATTCATCCCCTGTCACCCATTCCCAGCTTCCGGCAAACATAGGCTAGGGATACCATCCCTACCCATCCTGGCTAATAGCCATTGACGAACCAATTCTCCATGAACATATCTAGTTCTTTTTTGAACCCTGTTATAGTCTTGGCCTTCACAACATCCTTTGGCAAGGAGTTCCACAGGTTGACTGTGCATTGTGTGAAAAAATATTTCCTTTTGTTTGTTTTAAAACTGCTGCCTATTAATTGCATTCGGTGACCCCTACTGAGGAGTAACTGAAAGTAGTGGCTAAGACAGAATCCTCATGGCAAGGGGAAGGGGTTGTTACATTTAGCAAGGTAGTTGTTCTTTGTGTGGGGTAGGCTCAGTGTTTGAGTGTAGGCCAGGTGTAGGTAGCTCCTATTTGTTATACCTGATGTAAACACACGTTTTGTCTTAGCAAAGAGAAAGTTTCAGACTCTGTCCTACAGTGTGTGTGTGTGCTCTGTTCCCAAAGTGTTCTGTTGCTTTTGTGAGGGTACACTGCTAGTGTGTGTGTAATTAGCACATTGGGGTATTGCTCATTTAGGGCAGAGTTCAGGGGAGGAGGGCAGTGCTTTACCTTAAATCTGTATTTCCTGGCTTTCAGAGCTTTGTAGCTTAGCTAACTTTCTGGAAGTGCATAAGGCACCATTGGGCAACTGAACTCTGCATTAATGAAGATTTGGGGCATTTAATTTTCTTGGGTTTTTAAAAATTAATTTTCTCGGCATCCCCCATCTACCACAACCCAGCTCTCCCCCTCCAGTGCCTCGGGCTCCTTGGCAATGATCACGCCAGCCACAGGATGCACTGGCTGCATGCTAGTGCCTTCAGTGCCCCTGCCTCTCTCACCTCCTTACACATCTAGAAAAACCTGGTTTTCCCTCTTCTCCGGGGGAGAAGCAGGCATTGTCGGGGGTCACAGGGTGAGGAACTGGGGAGAGGATGCAGGGACTAGAATGGAGTCAGTGGGGTCATGTTTTGAAGGGGAGGGCAATCGTAGGTGGCATGGATGGTTGGGTGTTCGGGGGGGAAAAGAGCTGAAGCCCCACCAGCATCCCACACTGCACAGCTCTGACCCTCTCCTTCCTGTCCCATTCTGCCCTGCACTGCTTCAACACTTCCCCACACATTCCCCCTTACTGCTTCAACTCCCCATGCTCCCCTCCACTGTTCCAACACTGCACTGACTCCTCCCACATTCCCTCCTGGGAATGCCATTGCTCTGATCACCCCCAGGCTCCCTGCTGCTCCAAGCCCCAACACATGCATGCACACACCGCTCTGAGCCCCCCGCATTCATACCAACTCCACTTTCCTCCTTGGCACTCCATGCTCCTTGTAAGCTTGAGGAGGTGGGAAGGTGATGGAGTTGTGAGGAGTGCAAGGACCAGCTAGAGACAGAAGGGGCAGGAGAATGAAGCTTCAGAGTCCCTACCCCAGATCTGGGCTTCGTGTATTGGGAAGAGGTTCTACACATCCATCTGCAGCACAGGAGGCTCAGAGAGGTGTGAAGGGGTCCATTTATCTCAATTAGATGTTCTCAGATGAATGAGAGCATCCCATGGAGATGAATACAGTGTGAAACAATAGCTCTGAAAGGTGTGAACTGCTCCATTTTTCTGAGGGTGTTCTCATCCCCTCTACTCCAGTTTCAGCACTTGTGGGCTTGTGCCATGCACTGGCCTTCCATAGCTCCTCACCCTACTCTCAGCACTATGTGCTTGGTGCATGCTTCAAGCAAACCTGTTCCCAGCTTCCAAGTATGTCTTATGGTACCAAGCCAAATGCTTTACAGAAGTCTAAATATATTACATCAATGCTATTACCTTTATCAGCCAAACTTGTAATCTCACCAAAAAAGTTATCAAGTTAGTTTGACAGGATCTGTTTTCCATAAACTCGTGTTGATTGGCATTAATTATATTACCTTTAACTCTTTATTAATTAAGTTCCATATCAGCCACTTCAGTAATTTGCTCAAGGTTGATTTCAGGCTCACAGGACTGTAATTACCTAAGTTGTCCTGCTAACCCTTTTAAAATATTGGTACACCATTCACTTTCTTCCAGGCCTCTGGAACTTTCCCAGCATTCCAAGCTTTATTGAAAATCAAAATTAATTGTCCAGAGAGCACCTCAGCCAGCTCTTTTAAAACTCTTGGATTCAAGTTATCTGGACGTGCTCATTTTAAAAGTGCCTAGCTTTAGTAGCAGCAGCTAAATATCTTCCCAACTTACTGTTGGAATGGCAAGGCTTTCATCATTATCATTGCGATATGACTACATCATCTGGCTTTTTCCAAAATATAGAACAGAAATATTTATTGAACATTTCTGCCTTATCTGTATTATTGACAATTCTTCCATTTCCATCTAATAATAGGGCAATACTACTGTTAGGATTCTTTTTGTTCCTTAATATACTTAAGGACAATAAGAAGTTTGTTTTGTTTTTTTAACTCTACTAACCTTAGATTTCCCCTTGTGTCCTTGTAATTTGTACATTGGTTCAATTGCTTCAACTACTGCAGGAGAATTTCCTGTGTGTTTAATAACTTAACAGACAAAATCCAGCACTTGAGCTCCATCAAACAATAGCTTTTTTTATACTTTTAAAAATAATCAAACAGTTTCATAATGGCAAAGAAATTTTAAATTTTGCATTTACAGACTATTTCATTCTAATGAGAGAAGCTTTTTAGTACTCGGAGGAAGCCTTTTAAGACAGTAGCTTTAGGAATATCAGGGCATATAAGCAAGGTTCAATGTCATTCCTTCTCTGTTACAAAAAAAACCCCTAAAACTAACTAAAAAAGGTGTTTTTAGCAGTTGAGAGGTCAGCTTCTTTCTGCCAGGCTCATATCTCATGTTGATACTGTGGTACAAATATCTAAACAGGCAGATAAAGCTATCTGGTGTAGGTATTTATAAGGCCCGTATTGTCTTTGTGGCTAAGTGGTTGTATGGTATCAGGTTTCAAGATCTAAAAGAGTGGTTTCAATAAAGTTGTGAATAATATGTTGCAGTTACTTCTATTTTGTAGAAATGTTATTGTTTGGAGGAGTCACACACTGTTAGAATCTTGATATTAGAGAACCACAAATGATTGTGTGGTGGGGATTTGTTTTTGTTTTTAAATCTTTAATTGCCTGACTGTTCAGAAATTCATTTTTGCGGTGGAAGATTTAACATCTGTGTGGGAGGAAGTTGCAAGCAAAGAGGATGGACAAGGGCTTAGGGACTGGCTGTTGAGCTATCCTATCTGCCTGCTTTGTAAGGCTTCACAACAGTCTAGGTTTTTTGTCCATTTTAGTGGGATGCCAGCTACTATTGAGATTATCATCATCTCTTTTGGCTTATCATCATCTCTTATTGAGCTATTGCAATGGGTTCAGTCCTTCGTCACGCTGCCAGCCTCTTTGGGAGAGAAATGCATCTTTTATGGACTACCTGTCCTACTAATCCCCCACCTTCCCTGCCACACTGAGTCAGTTCTCATGAGCTACACAGAAGGATTTGAAAACCACCAGGCTGTTGAGAGGAGCTTTGGGCAACTGTGGTGGTGAAGTGTAGAAAGGAAGTACTCCGGCTACAGGATTTGGGTTGTTTCAGGTGACTGAATAATGGAGCATTGGCAGAGTGCACTGGCTGTAATGGGGTAGGGATAAACTTTTAGGCTGCAAGGAGCTAACGTGTTTAGTGAAGTATTTCACCAAGGGCCCGATCCAAAGCCCAGGAAGTCAATGGGAGCCCTTACATAGATGTGGTCAAGCCTCCTATAGCTAGTGGTCAGTACATAAAGAAATCTTCCAGGGCAGATTTCAGCCAGACTAAGCATAGAATCAACTCCAGCAAAGCAATTCTCTCATCAGAATAATTCTGTAAAATTGTAGTTAATATCTATCTTGGCAATAAGCCAACAAGGTACCAAGCTGCTGACGTTCATTTAATTGAATTAAATGCAGGAACATGAAAAGGATTTTAAACAATGACAAAAAATTAGGGAGGAGAATAATGGTTATAAAGCAAGAGTTCTTCTGTTGATAGTCACCCAGCACCCACGTCACTGCTGGCAGTAATTTTCTTCTTTTGTTTTGGACATTTCTGAGAATTTTGTGTAAGTGTAAAAGCGTAGAACGTCCAAGCAAGCTTGCTGAGCGTTGCCTGCAAATTTAGTGCATGTCCCCTTTGACTAAGGCTTCAGTGAGAGAAAAATTTTAATCATAACTTGAGGAGAAATTTCAGCAGGGGAAATTGTTGGATGAAAAATAGAGTCAGGAAGGAGAACTATGTACTTAGGGAGGAGGGGAGGAGGAAGGGACTTGCTAGTGTAAAGCTCAGTAGAGAAGCAAGCTTGTATTTCTTTCCCTCCTCAGGTCATGTGGAAACTTTAATATTCTGATGGTCATATGCACCTCTATTATCTTTTGCAGAAGACCCCAATCTCCCAGATATTTCTGACAGAATGAAAGACAAGCTGATTATTTAAACTACAGCTTTTGCCAACCTGGCAGAGCTAATTAGAAGTCATGGTTACACAAGACTAACATCCTATTTCTCACCCCAGTGTAACTTCTGATTTCAAAGAACTTAAACTATCTTGTCATGAACTGCTGAAATAAGCATGTTCGCTTGAAGCTACTGCAGGGGGGAATTAATACAATAGAAAATAATTAAAGACAGCATATGAAACCACTCAATGGTGTTCAGTGCCACTTGAGACGAACTTGAAGCAATTTAACATAACCCTGTATAGCTATTTGTCGTCTGTGGGGTAGATTGAAGGATATTACTGTTCTGCATTATGTGCTGCACCCTCCATATTTTTCAGTAAGAGAAGAATGCACAAAAGACTATCCAGCGTAGCCATTAACCACAAATGCATACATCTTTACAAAATAATATCTCCCGAATATTTTTACATTCGATTATAATAGAGGGATTATGAAAAACCCATTTTCTCTCTCTATTCTATGGGTATCCTTTAGCTACACATACATCTTCAGTAATTCACTGATTGTAGAATATGTCTGACAACGCTCCGTTTGTTAAGGAATGCAAAGATTTATGATTTTGTCTTCCATTTATTCATACTTCAGTGTAAATAGAATTTTCCTAAAGTAAAAATCTAGATGTGTTTGAATGAGATGAATAACTACAGGTGAATGAAAATCGAGAAATGTGTTTAGTTTTAAAGCAGAGATCTGAACATTTCCTCGAGTTAAATTTGATCTCATCATTGTTATTTTAGATCTCAGATGTCTGCCTTTTTGGTCTGTGCAGCTCCTTCAGTAGAATTGTACAGGTTCACCTCAGGGATGAATTCGACATTCCCCCACCCCCCAACCTCACACTTGGTAGTTTAACAAAATTTAAAAATCTGAGGCCATTGAGTGAGAATATGCTAACAATTGAAGCTGCACTGAGGAAGACTTTGTTCCTTCTTCATTTTTTTTTAAGTAAGCTGTCAGTCTATTCTTCCCTCATCCCCCTAGTGGTTGTTCCTGTCTGTTTTGAAATGCTCAGACCAGTTCAATTCAATGACCATTAGAATCTTAAATTCATTAATTTCCTTCACTGTTCTTTGGGGTGATGTATTTTTATGATTTTGGGAAATTGAATGTGTAGCGCCTTTAATTCTGCCCCCCCCCCCCCCCCGTCAGCCCCATATCTCTCTCACACACATTTAGAAACAAATAATCCTTTGTCACCAGGAGTTACGGTTATCCCAAACTGAGTGTCCACTGCAACATGCATTAGCACTGGCTAAAGGAAGTCTAGGCTGATTGGGGCAGTGGTTGCATTATTTTTAAATATGAAAAAGGAGAGACTTGACAGGAATATTCCCTGTGAATATGTGACACTTCTGTAATGAATCTGGATGCCGGGCAACCTTGAGGGCTGCTTCCCCTTCCAACAGTAGAAGGGTTCTTAGAACATACACATCAGCAGTCCCTGCTGGGGATACAATTCTTGGTTTTTAACAAAAAAATTTCTTCTTCCTCCTCTTTACAATCAATGCCCAATGAACTGCAATGGCATTTTAAAGTCTTCCCTATTTGTCCTCCTGCCCCCCAACTTTCCCTATTTATAGCTTTAAAAATGTTGGCAATTTTCCTTAAAAGCCTAATGGTTTTTTTTGGTTCATGCCCTCTCTGATGTTATTAGTACAAGCCAATTTAGATGAAGAATGTACTCTACATGGGAATTAACAGTACATTAAGAAGCTTCTTCAAGGGTTTTTGAGCTAGAGAATATAGAATTTTAGGATTTTGAAAGAAATAAGTTATTGAGTTTCTTGGTGCTCTACAAGTGATTATGCTGTTATATTGCATGACTGAAGTTTTGATATTTCTGTTGCTGACAGGGAAGGCCGCTCCAATGCTCACATTAAAGGAGATTACCAAAGAATTGGTGATGTTATGCTAAAGAACATTCAGAGTATGAAGGTAGGAATGATCCTAGAATGCTAAGCTTTGGTATGGGTCAGAATCAACGTGCTTTTCATGTAAATATTGTGCTGCCATTTGTGCTGCTTTTGACTATTGTGTGAGCTTTTCTTTAAAAGGTTTAATTGAATGAATTATTAGGCAATTTATTGAGTGTTGCAAGCCCTTTGATTTTTTAGTGATCAAAAAATCCTTAGGAGCATTACACACAAAATCAGGAGAAGATTTTCAAACACAGTAAACTTTCAGATGAGGAGACAAAATGAGATCCCGTTTTATGTGCGCAAATAGAGATGAGAGCACAGAATAGGTAATTGTGCCTGCAAGTAAGACACTTGCAGAAGCAACAGCTATACAGTGGTATATACCGACTAGACACATATTTGCAAACCTAACTTTTTGGGAAGCTGGTCCTAGATATTCTTCCCCCTACCCCCCTTTTTTTTTTCCTTTTGAAGCTTTGTTTGTGCTTCTACAATTCTAGATTGGCTGTGATACTTTTAATAAATGACAGCGTAGGTAACATTGTTTTTTGAAAACCAAAACAAAAAGGTCAATACAAGTCTCTGTTTTCTATAGTAGGCCACAGGAACATTTTGCATACCATTTTTATACAGTGCACGTCTACAGTAGCATTGTGGAAGTAGCATACTACTGATCGGTGCAATAAAAGAATACAGAGTTACATAAAAGCCTCTAAAGACACCAGAGAGGCCATTACAATCTAGGCCAGTAACACATGTTTATATTATTAACAACACATGTGGGTCCAGTTCTGATAATTGCATATCATTTTCTCTTTAAAAAATTGCTTTAGAGTTATCTATGTAACCTTAGCTATCCACCCTAAGCACTGTAATAGCAGAATGCCTGACAAAAGAGCTATGTGCAGTGTTGTTGTAGCCCTGTCGGTCCCAGGATATGAGAGAGACAAGGTGGGTGAGGTAATATCCTCTATTGGACCTACTTCTCGAAAGCTTGTTTCTCTCAGCAACAGAAGTCGGGCCAATAAAAGAGATTCTCTCTCCTACCTTTGACAAAAGAGAGTCACTTACACAGGGCCTTTCATCCAAGGATCTTGAAGTGTTTTTACAGATATTAGCTAGCTCTTCCTGCTCATTAATCCCCTTTCTGATGCACTTGCTAGCCGCAGTACCAGACTTCAATTCCACAGCAGAGGGAAGGGCTAAGTCCCCATTGCCAAGTAGGTGGAGGTGATCACAATTCAGGGCAGCTGGACCTCTGTCTACCCATAGTGATACAGCAAGGGCACCCATTCTCAGGCTTCCAGCTCCCCAGCTGTTGCCTTTCTTGCATGGAAACCTACATGTCTCTCCCTTCCGAGCGGGGTATCCACAGGCTGCACAGTCCCCTGCCTTCACCGTGTTATTCCCAGCAGAGACAGGTTCCCTAAGCACACGAGCTTGCTTTCCCTTCAGGGACAGTTAATATCCACAGTTGTAAGTTACCACGCAGCTCTTTTTATGCAAGCCTATTTTATTCTTAAGGTAAAAGCAGTACAGAGAGAACACATTAAAAACAATGAAAGAATCTACACACATCCTAAGAAGCTTGCCAGCGATCAGTGCAACACTAACATGGGCTCTGATTTACGCATCCTTCCAGGCCCCACCTAAGGGTTTCCTTGTGGTTTCAAGCTCATCACAGCTTCAGCTCAGAGGAAGCACACAGTCTTATGAGATCTCAGTAGGCCCAGTCTTTTCAACCCTTCCCTAAGGATTGGGGTCCTCCACCAGGGGTCCAATCTGTTTGCCGGGTCAGAAGAAAGGCCCCGAGCCTGTTTAAAACGAGGCTATTGATCCAAGTGTGATGGGTTGGATCACAGGAACCCCCTTGGGGCTGCCAACTGATGTGCCAAAACTACTTCTGTCCCTGCTTTGCCTGCCAGCTTGAGACTCCAGCACCCTGTCTCGTTGAGCCAGACACGCTAGTCTGCTCCAGCACAGAACCAGGGTCTGAACCACATGCCCCAAAGCTGCAGACTTAGCTGAATGCAATTTAAGAAATGTTCCTGTCTTTAACCCTCAGATGCCCAACTCCCAATGGGGTCCAAACCCCAAATAAATCCATTTTACCATGTATAAAGCTTATACAGGGTAAACTCATAAATTGTTCACCATCTATAACAGTAATAGGGAGAGATGCACAGCTGTTCCCCCCCCCCCCAGGATTATTAATTAACCCAGAGTATATATTAAGTAAAAAGTAATTTTATTAAATACAGAAAGTAGGATTTAAGTGGTTCCAAGTAGTAACAGACAGAACAAAGTGAATTACCAAGCAAAATAAAATAAAACACGCAAGTCTAAGCCTAGTACAGTAATAAAACTGAATAAAGATAAAATCTCACCCTCAGAGATGTTTCAATAAGTTTCTTTCACAGACTCGACGCCTTCCTAGTCTGGGCACAATCCTTTCCCCGATACAGCCCTTGTTCTGGCTCAGGTGGTAGCTAGGGGATTTCTCATGGTGGCCGCCCTCTTTGTTCTGTTCCACCCACTCATATATCTTTTGCATAAGGCGGGAATCCTTTGTCCCTCTGGGTTCCCACCCCTCTTCTCAATGGAAAAGCACCAAGTTAAAGATGAATTCTAGTTCAAGTGACATGATCACATGTCACTGTAAGACTTTATTACCCTCTTTCCAGCCCACAGGTATACAGGAAGACTTACAAGTAAACAGAGCCATTTACAGGTAATTGTCCTGGTTAATGGGAGCCATCAAGATTCCAAACCACCATTAATGGCCCACCCTTTGCATAACTATAATAGGACCTCAGAGCCATATTTCATATTTCTAGTTTGAGATACAAGAGTGATACATTTATACAAATAGGATGATCACACTCAGTAGATCATAAGCTTTGTAATGATTCCTTACAAGAGACCCTTTGCATGAAGCATATTCCAGTTACATCATATTAACGCTCATTAGCATATTTTTATAAAATCCTATAGAGTGCAACGTCACACCCTCCTCCTGAACTCACTGCCAGAGGCTTGGACACTGATCATGGTGGAGGCAGTTTACCTAAAATTCGTTTTTGGGCTCCCCTCTGGGGCAGACACTCCTGTGTCCCCCAAAAGAGAAAGAGACCCTGATCCAGCTGTGGGCTTACAGCTACCAGCTATGACAGACCTTTCACTGGCCAGCAAAATCCCTCCCCCTTTCACTCAGGTTGGGCTTGCTTCCAGCTATAGAGTCCTTGGGGTTTGTTCCCACCGCAACAGTCACCAGGACCCCCACTTCCAGCTTCAGGATACATGTCTCTATGCACCTCTTCCACTCCATTACAGCCAGTTCGTGCTTCTGGGTCTCAATTTGCTTTGTCTTTTAAGTCCAGGGTTTGCTGGTGGCCTGCCTTTTCTTTTCCCAGGGCAGCCTTTTCCCGGGCAAATTGTACATCAGTTTCCATTGGTCTTTCCTTTAGACCGTCACTCGATGAGCTGGGATACCACAAAGAACCCCCTTCTGCCGGAACAGGCCCCCCTCCACTCCTGTCAGCTTCAGCACAGACACAGAGGTTGGGCCACACCTGTCTGCAGTTCACTGAAACTGAGATGCACTGAGCTCAGGGGATTCTTAGTTAACAGAGACTTTCCCAGTGCCCAGTGTTCGGCCTTTCTGGGCAATTTGCAACTTGTGTAGTTCTAGCTTCTTCTGATCTTCACTCTTTCTTACTTTGCTTCCTTTTCTGTCCCTATTTCCCTTACCCGAAATAAGCAAAGAGAAAATAACAAACCAGTAACCACTTTTTTTGTTTTCCAGCCACCATACTTAACTCACTTAAAATCACTACTAGTATCTCAAAGCAATCAGCTGTGCACAGATCCTGCTCGACTACGCCATGGGGATAGGTTGGATCACAGAAACCCCCTTGGGACTGCCAACTGATGTGCCAAAACTACTTCTGTCCCTGCTTTCCATGCCAGCTTGGGACTCCAGCACCTTGTCTTGCTGAGCCAGACATGCCAGTCTGCTCCAACACAGACCCACGTGCCCCAAAGCTGCAGACTTAGCTGAAAGCAACTTAAGAAATGTTCCTGTCTTTAACCTTCAGATACCCAACTCCCAATGGGGTCCAAACCTTAAATAAATCCATTTTACCCTGTAAAGCTTATCCAGGGTAAACTCATAAATTGTCCGCCCTCTATAACACTGATAGAAAGAGATATGCACAGCTGTTGCCTCCCCCCCAGGTATTAATACATACTCTGGGTTAATTAATAAGTAAAAAGTAATTTTATTAAATACAGAAAGTAGGATTTAAGTGATTTCAAGTAGTAACAAAGTGAATTACCAAGCAAAATAAAACATGCAAGTCTATGTCTAATACAGTAAGAAACTGAATACAGATAAAAACCTCACCCTTAGAGAAGTTCCAGTAAGCTTCCTTTTACAGACTACTTACCTTCTAGTCTGGGTTTAGCAATCACTCTCACCCCCTGTAGTTACTGTCCTTTGTTCCAGTTTCTTTCAGGTACCCTTGGGGGTCAAGAGGCTATCTCTTGAGCCAGCTGAAGACAAAATGGAGGGGTCTCCCAGGGGTTTAAATAGACTTCACTTTTGTGGGTGGAGACCCCCTTCTCTCTCCTATGCAAAGTCCAGCTCCAGGATGGAGTTTTGGAGTCACATGGGCAAGTCACACATCCATGCATGGCTCGGAACTTACATGTGGCAGCCTTGGTTCACATGCTTCCTTGAACGTCCTCAGGTAGATTTCTTATGTGGATTGGAGCATTCCAAGATTCATTGTCCTTTAAGTGTTTCTTGATTGGGTACCTAATTTGCACATTCCTTTCTCAGGGAACTGACCAAAAGCTCTACTAAGGCTACTTAGACATCAAGCCAGTACACAGCCAATATTCATAACTTCGAATACAAAAATGATACATACATACAAATAGGATTAATAGATTTAGTAGATCATAACCTTTACATAGATATGTTACATGGCATATGTAGCATAAAACATATTCCAATTATGTCATATATATATTCATAAGCATATTTCCATAAAGCCTTATGGGGGCACCGTCACACCAAGAATCTTTTTTTTGTCTGTTGGTCCCCAGAGATTTCTAGTTTGTGTGCACATTTCCAGGGGGTGGCTTCAAAGAGCTGATAACTGAGGAATTACATTAGCAACCCCCTCCTCCTAGAGGAATTGCACACCGTTCTGTAATAACACATGCATCATTGCTTTTTTAATACAATGGACCTCAAAGGTATTAGACCTAGTACAATGAGATTTAACTTAATTCAGTACAATTTATCTTTAATGCCATAAGGTTTGTCCAGGATATTGTCAGTCAGTCACCATGGTATTCTAATTTTAGGGACAGATAAGCTGTGACACAAAGGGTGAGTGCCATGCTAAGGATCACACAGCAAATTAGTGACAAAGCTAAAAATAGAAATTGGGAATTCTGATTCACAATCCACTGCTGTAGCTAATAGGCCACTTTGTCACTGACAGACCTGCCATCATAACCTTTCCTCAATAAACCTACCACTGACTGCTTCATTCACCCAGACACATTCTGATACCTGGAAAAACCATCATGTGCACTTTCTAACACCAGTCCCTTATTCCCAGTAAGTATAATCATTTTCCTAAAGAGCTGTTGATCTCTAACAGTAAACTTATATTTAGAGACTACTCTGCTTATGTGTCAGGTGCCTTTAATCTCATGTTGTTTAGTCTTTGGTGCCCTACGATCCTTCTTTGACATAGCCCTGGAGAAAGACTGCAGCCTCCAGAGAAAAGAATCAAAACCCAGTTTGGATCAAAGAAGTCAGAATAGGAGACAGAAAAGAAAAATCAGTTAATCTTCACACTTAGCACGGGACCTATTAAAAGACCTGTAAATTGACCCTGTCAACTTAGTTAACATGGAGAAGAAGTTAAAAGTAATAAATAACTACCTGGCAGCCTCCATAGTAGCCAAGGAGGGTCCCTTTTAGTTCAGCTTCTCTGCCTGTCAGAATGTCCATGAAATGAACGTGTAGTGTGCCAAGAAACCACTAAACTAGCCTGTACTGTAAAGCTGTTGCAAAATCACGAGAAGGGGATTTGACTGGAGAGGAGTCAAACACCACATTAGATTTAGACTAAGCCACCCTGCCTTTTGAAGTCAGATCAATATACAGAAGTCCAATTTCTTCTCATTTTCTGCGACAGCAGATTTATTCATTTAGAGACTTCTCTGGCTCCATCAAATGAGCTTCATCAATAAAATCAATCATCAAACTACAACAGAACTCCCTTCTTTAATTTTAATAAAATCCCCATTAAAAAAGTAGGTTGGAAACTTGGCCAGTCAGATGGACCTTATGCTGCAACCTGACTGAAGCGGCTACAACTCCACTATCATAAGGCAGTCCTGCCTGAAGCACCCTCCTGCAGCAGATCGCAGCATGGCAGCTAGTCTGCCTCAGATTCCCATCTCAGGTGACCCAATAACTTCATGTTTTCTGGTCTCCATACAATCCTTCCTTGGGTCTGGTTCCTTACAACAATATAGTCCGAGTAGTCCATTTCTCACCTGAGGGCAAGCAGTCACTAAAACTCAAGACATCTTGTCTCTTGATGCCCCACATACCAGATGCTGGTGCCTTCGACCACATCTAGACTCTCAGTCCTTTCCTGTCCTTGTACTGGGACAGCCACCTGAGCCCTTCCAGTTGCAACCCCACTCTTCCCAGCAGGAACCCCCACAGCCTCTGCTGGAAGCATGTTTGCCAGGGGAGCATCCCTCACTCTCACAGTTCCTCTGGGTACCAGTCTCCAGCCCTGGAGAGGTCAGTAGGTAAGCTCCTGCGCTACTCCCCTGTCTTCAGCCCTCCCTGGCCCTTGGGTCCACCTGTCTGGCTTTGAGCTAGCAGCAGTTCCCTCTGCTGCTGTTTCTCCTGCCTTCAGCCCCCTCCAGACCTGGCTCTCTGGCTTAGGGACGTCAGCAAGCAAATCTGTCTTGGTGGTCTCCTGCCCTCTGTTTCCTTCCAGGACTCCTCCAATCCCCTCGTCTCTGGCAGCTCTCACCTGCCCTTCTGCTCTGACTCACTGGGACTGCCTGACCTGTTTTAGCCCCCAAATGCTGCCCAATTATCTTTATTGTGTGTGAGCACTATTTTTAGTGTGAGCACTTGTTCTGGCACAGAGGATCTGGACCTTTTTAATTCACAGGCGCCAGCCACGCTGTGATACCCACCCAGTATGCATGTAAATTACATCCACTCCCCTTCACTTCACACCACCACTTTACATCAAGAACATAAGAACAGCCATACTGGGTAAGAGTAAACGTCCATCTAGCCCAGTATCCTGTCCTCCAAACAGAGGCTAGAGCCACCATCCCTGCCCAACCTGGCTAATAGCCATTGAGGGACCTATCCTCCGTGAACTTTTCTAGTACTTTTTTGAACCCTCTTATAATCTTAGCCGGCACAACATCCTCTGGCAAGGAGTTCCACAGGTTGACTGTGCGTCGTGTAAAGAAATACTTCCTTTTATTTGTTTTAAACCTGCTGCCTATTAATTTCATTTAGTGACCCCTATTTCTTGTGTTATGAGGAGTAAATAACACTTCCTTATTTACTTTCTCCACACTTGTCATGATTTTATAGACCTCAATCATATCCTCCCTTAGTAGTCTCTTTTCCAAGCTGAAAAATCCCAGTTTTATTAATCTCTCCTCATACAGAAGCCATTCCATTCCCCTAATCATTTTTGTTGCACTTTTCTGAACCTTTTCCAATTCCAGTATATCTTTTTTGAGATGGGGTGACCACATCTGCACGCAGTATTCAAGATGTGGGTGTACCATGGATTTATATAGAGGCAATATGATATTTTCTGTTTTATTATCCATCCCTTCCTTAATGATTCCCGACATTATGTTCACTTTTTCGACTGCTGCTGCACACGGAGTGGATGTTTTCAGAGAACTGTGCACAATGACTCCCAAGATCTCTTTCTTGAGTGGTAACAGCTAATTTAGGCCCCATCATTTTATATGTATAGTTGGGATTATGTTTTCCAATGTGCATTACTTTGCATTTGTCAGCATTGAATTTCATCTGCCATTTTCAGAGTGGTAGCCGTGTTAGTCTGTATCAGCAAAAAGAACAAGAAGTACTTGTAGCACCTTAGAGACTAACAAATTTATTTGAGCATAAGCTTTCGTGGGCTCTAAGGGGCCACATCTACCATTTTGTTGCCCAGTCACCCAGTTTTGTGAGATCCTTCTGTAGCTCTTCACAGTCTGCCTGGGACTTAACTATCTTGAGTAGTTTTGTATCATCTTCAAATTTTGCCACCTCACTGTTTACTCCTTTTTCCAGATCATTTATGAATATGTTAAGTAGGACTGGTCCCAAGACAGACCTTTGGGGGACACCACTATTTACTTCTCTCCATTCTGAAAACTGGCCGTTTATTCCTACCCTTTGTTTCCTATCTTTTAACCAGTTACCAGTCCATGAGAGGACCTTCTCTCTTCTCCCATGGTAGCTTAGTTTGCTTAAGAGACTTTGGTGTGAGACCTCGTCAAAGGCGTTCTGAAAAATCTAAGTACACTATATCCACTGAATCCCCCTTGTCCACATGCTTGTTGAGCCCCTCAAAGAAGTCACCTCTGAAGTTGCCCACCTAGCGTTACGTAGATGAGATGATAACCTAGGGGCAGAAAGTATGAAGTGCTGTAATGCAGGTGTTTTGCTATGGAATGCACCTGTGTTTGTGTGTATGTGTTCAGAGTTTTCCAGGAGTTGTAGCTGCTTTTTAATAATAAATAAATGAACAAATGGCATTCCAATTGGTTACAGATAGGATCATCAAAGGGGCCTAAGGAATTGGGAAAGTCAGTGCCAGTTGGATGTTTAATTACCTTAGTCCTCTTTGGAGAGCCCAATCTACATTTGTTTCCTAACTCCATGCTGTTGTTCGTCCCCAAGATACATGCAAAGCATGAGCTAAGTACAGTGTAATATCTTTAACTTTGAATTCCTTGGCTGCTGCTAGACTGTCTGCCTCAATTAGTTTTGTTTTGTTTGTTTTACAGGGGATGCAGAGAAGGTCAGGGGAAGGGAAGAATTGGCAGAAAAGATTAAATTAATTCTGGACAGAGTGGGATTTTCCATCTTATTTATTTTGTAGGTTAATGACAGAATGTTAGTGTTGCACAGAGCAAATGACTGTGTTGCAAAAAAACTGCAGCAACATTAGCTAGATTTTATAGAGGAACATATTTGGATCAAATGACTTGGAATCCCATATGTGCAGTGCGTTTGCTAATGTCTCTGCCTCTTTTCTTTTCTCTTTGTTTTTAAGCAACTGACAGTTCATCTGCGGAAACACAATGAAGTTTTGATGGAGTTGGAAAATGGGATCAAGAACTCTCGCAAGCTGGAGACCTTGTGCAGGGACTTTGAGTTACAGAAAGTCTGCTACCTGCCCCTCAATACCTTCCTACTCCGGCCTTTGCACCGGCTCATGCACTATAAGCAGATAATGGAAAGGCTCTGCAAACACTACCCACCAAACCATGTGGACTTCAGAGACTCCAGAGGTGAATGGGGAGGAATAATCTAATTCTAGAAGCAGCGGACTAGAACACAGTCTCCTGATAGCTAGTTCCCCATTCTAACCACTAGGCATGCTGTAGTATAAATAATATTGCATCCAAAAAACTACATTAAAAGAGTGTTCAGCTTGCAGAGTCAAGCACTCAAAAGTCAGGAAATGTCAGAATTAAGGCTGTGATCATCTAGTCTGAGCTCCTGTATAATACAGGCCAGAGAACTTCCCCAGAATGATTCCTGGAGCATATTTTCTAGAAAGATATCCAGTCTTGATTTAAAAATGGTCAGTGATGGAGAATCCACAATAACCTTTGCCTCTTGCCCAGCTTTTGCCTCTTGTTCATGACGACTTGATTCCTGGCTCCTTTTTCTCCTTGGCCCTTACATATGATTTTTCAGGGGATTTGTGCTCCTAAATAAGTTGGCTGCTTTTCAAAAATCCCACCCTAAATCTTTGTCCTCATTGTAGAGCAGAAATCCCTTGCTGTAAAACTGACTCCCCCATTTTAGAGTAGACCTATAAATATTTGAGGATGGTTGAAGCCGTGTGCCTGGTTACATTTTCAATTAAACCATTAATTACTGGATATTGGAGTCCTTGGAGAGAACATAGTAGTAGAGATAATAATAATAAAGCACAACCGGACCAGATTCACCTTTTGTGGGCCCAGCGCCAAACACATTTGTGAGCCTCCATGTAGTCGTTATGGGCCCATACCAAGTGTGGGCCTGGCGCAACGACGCCCATAGTATACCTGGTACTGCTGGGATGGGGATGAAAACCTTTATTCAAAAACAAAATAATATATTTGAAGCCACACTTGATTGAGACTTCCACTCAGCCCATAGAGAACAAATTGGGCTAGCATCAATATACCCAGAATATTCTTGAATTTGGAGTATTTGTGTGGGAGGGGGTTGTTTGTTAGCTTTGTCTTTTTTGTTTAAACACTCAGGGCCTGCTGGGGGCCCTGAACACAAGTGCTTAATTAGCCGGGATGTAACAGTCAGTGTAGTTGTACCTGCATCTCCCCACCATCACCTCCTCCTCCACCCAAAGTTAGGTTTTGTAAACACATTTTTCGAAAGCTGGATTTTCTACTTTGGTACAATGTTTACAAAACTTTTTAGAAAGTTAGTTTTCTTTAACCTATTTCTCCCTTTGTCTCACCACCCCTCATGACTTGAAGTGAAACAGTAAAGTTACTGGGGGGAGCATGGGGAGGAAGATTGCTGATGTCCATCTTTTGCAGGGAGAAAGGGCCACTGAGACACACACACACTCTTTACCACCAAGGCTACCACAATCCACCTCAAGCCCCTACCTCAGCCTTCACACCTGGACTCTCCCCCGTCCCTCCTACTGCCCCCCCCCACATCCACAATTAACCCCCACCTTCACACAAAGGGCTCTCCTCAATCTCCCTGCTCCTGCCAATCCCCCCCTCTTTCACCCCAGGGCTGTCACCTCCCTCCCTTCTTCCCTTCTCCCCCCTCCCCTACCCAAAGCCAACCCCCACCTTCAACCCAGACTCTCCCCTCCCACTGCCCCTCCACACCAACCCCCACCTTAACACCCTGCTTCTCCTACCCCACCCCCATACTCCTACCTCACCACCAGCTCCCACCCACATCACACCCAGACTCGCCCCGCAATCCACCTTTCCCCCCAAACCGCGCTACACCTCCTCCCCTCCCTGGAGTGCGGGGGGAAATTTCTGGGCATTCCCACTGGCAGGGGGCATGGCAGCCACCCCCACTGTCATCACCCCCGCCTCAGCCCCAGGGGCCACAGACAACCAGCCTCCCCTGTGCCAGCCCGATGGCGGTAGAGGTCCAAGGGCCCAAGCCTAAAGCCTCGTTGTGCAAACTACAACTCCCACCCCACATTGGCGGACTAAGGCTAGGGCTAGGGCTAGAGATGGATTAACCCTTCGTGGGGCAGCAGGTAGTCGTTATGGGCCCCTTCCAAGTGTGGGCATAGTCCCACGGGCGCTATTGTAAACTCGGTACTGAGCACAACGATAGTTCTGCACTTTAAGCCACTGATCAGATGATTTCTATCATTGCTGGAGGTATGGCAAGGACGGGTCCTTGATTTACAAACAGTCTGTGGTAATAGAAATGAAAACATGCAACCATTTCATCAGATTTCTAAATATGGGGGCGATCCCATGTGCTGTGATGGGTAGGGAGATGCATTTAATGAGCTGTGTCGGAGATATTTAGACTGCTGAGAGAGATGGGAGCTGAAATGGATTAGAAAAGGGCCTACTATTAATCTATTGATAATGCAGAAACCATAATGATTTAACAAATGTTTTCAATGAGAGGAAACATGGCGAGACTGTCTCCATCAGCAGTAATGACACTTCAGTGCTGACAGTGCAATAGAGTCCTTGGGAGCAGCCTCTGACAAGAGTAAGTTTTGTTCAGGGAGATCATATCATCTCCTTGAAAATCCACCTTCTGGGCCGCCACCCAAAAGACATGCTGCGGGAGAAAGTAGTTTAAAAGTATTTTAAGAGAGAATCGGGGCTGTGAATCCCATTAAAAGAACATACACGAAGGCAACCCAGGCCTCTCTCTTGGCTGTCTTTGGGGTTTTGGTTCCCTGCAACTGTTAGCATGTTTGAAGCCTTGCCGAGGTGTGAATTCTAGCTAGCTCTCTGCACTTCCCTTGAAGTCTCATAGTTGTGGAGCCCTCAGGTACTATTTTAAAAAGTTCATTCTCTTATCAGCGCCATGAGTTGATTCTCCTTGAAAACCAATCGCTCTGAGCGTTACTGTAAAAAGGACAGGTCTAAAGTGTCGAATGCCCATGGAAAGCTTAGGTAAAAGCAGGCTTCTGTCTGTGGTGATTGCCTCTACCTTTATTTCAGTGCTGCCACCCTCAGTAAAAGAAGCTCGTGAATCTGTGTATGCAGCTTGAAGCCAGTTAGAGTAAATACTAGAAAAAGAGAATTATAACAGTCTTGTTGGGAGGGTGCTGTGCGTGAGCCACAGATGGAATAAATATTATGTACCTGCTTGCAAGTCTGATATGAGCATTGAAAAGATCCTTGTTTTTATTTACCTAGCTGCTCTGGCTGAGATTTCTGAAATGGTGGCTCAGCTCCATGGTAGTATGATAAAGATGGAGAACTTCCAGAAGCTGCATGAACTCAAGAAAGATTTGATAGGCATTGATAATCTGGCAATCCCAGGAAGGGTAAGTGACAGAGTTTCACTCAAGAGCAAGAGCTCTGGCTCTGAAATGATCAGCCAAATAGCTTTGGAACATGAGGTCTGGTTTTGAAGTCTGTTGGATTCTTTTAAATCACAGTTTATAAAATTTCTCTGCCCCATCCCCTTGGCCAGGTAAGTTATGTTTAAATCATGTTAGCCTGGGCCATTTTAACACGGCTTTAATGTGGCCATGCTATCAGTTTGTAGCAGTGTAGACGCGGCCATGATATATCTAAACCTACTGGAGTTTGGTCAAGCTAACCCTAATAGTCACAGTATGCAGTTTCGCCTAGCACTGACCCTCTTTCCTTCACTAAAGACTGTGAATCAAATGTAAACACAGTAATGTCAGAGCAAACTATTGATTATAAAAGGAGAGGGAAACAATCCTCTTTATTATGTCTCTCTTCTGCTTTGTTCTTCTGGGCTTTATTTTGTATACAATTTTGGATTGTTATAGGAAATTTTGAGCATCACATGGAACAGAGGCAGTAATATTATAGTTAGGTCCTACCAAATTCACGGCCATGAAAAACGCATCATGGACCGTGAAATCTGATCTCCCCTGTGAAATCTGGCTATTGCAGGGGAGACCAGATTTTACAGAGTTGGGCGGCCGCAGAACGGTGGCTGCAGGCCGGGATCCCAGCTCTGAAGGAAGTGGCAATACCAGCAGCAGTGCAGAAGTCAGGTGGCCTGGTATGGTGGTGGGGACAGGGCTAGCATTATAGCTGGGGGAGTGGGCGACCACCCAGGACCCCGTGGTCAGGGGGGTGCCGTGGTCTCTCACACACCCCCCACAGCCTGCACAAGGTCCCTTTAACCCCCAAGCCCTGTGCTCCTGCTGCTAGTCCTGGAGGCGCTAAGGAGGGACAGGACTTCCCCTTCCTCCGCACGAACCACTCCAAGGCCAGGTCAGACCCATCTCCAGGAACCTCCCCCGGCTGCAGGAAGCTCCATGGCTGCTGGCTAGGAGTCCAGCTTTCAAGGCAGCACTGCCCTCAACAGCAGCACAGAAGTGCGTGTGGCACAGTATGGTATGGCCACCCTTCCGTGCTGCTGCTGGGGTGACGCTGCCTTCAGAGCTGGGTGTCTGGCCAGCAGCTGCCCTCTGGCTTCCCAGCTCTGAAGGCGGCAGCAGCACTGAAGTAAGGGTGGCAATACCATGATCCTCCTACAAGAGCCTGGTGAGCCAAGGCCCGGCACAACCCCATTTTGGGTTGGGACCCTCATGGTTACAATACCATGATATCTACGATTTTTAAAATCCAGTGACCCTAAGGGACTATAAGTAAGGCTATGTTTTAGTCCTGGGTGTTTTTGGTAAAAGTCATGGACAGGTCATGGGCAGTAAACAAAAGTTCAGCAACTACTGCAGAAGTCCCGGAGATCCCGGAAAGTCCCAGAGTCCGTAACTTCTATGACCTCCGTGACAGACTTGCAGCCTTACCTATAAGACATTTGTGCTGGAGGAACTCATCTCTTCCATACTGGCAAGCATTGAAACAAGGAATCAGTATATCACTTTAGCTTTGGGGATAGTTGTCTCTGTAGTCCACATATAACAGGATAAGATAATTTTTGAGTCCTTGTTTTATACAGGCTTTTCTAAATAAATATTTTCAGTGATGTTACAAATGGGAATTTCTCTCCTTTATTTCAGGTTAATTCTCTTCCTCTCTGTTTTTTACTGGCTCTAGTCTATTCAGATTCTTGTGCCCATCACTGTGATTTCTGAGCATAGTTAACATGTCTATCTTTGCCTGCCTGTTTGTGTCTGTCTATGGTATCTATGTACTGTACTGCATCACTAAAAAGGTCATTTTTGATGGTTGTCATCTGCCAGGCCATTTTTCTTCCACAGTCATGACTGAGGGAAAGCTTGCACAAAGGGCTGTTTTGTGTCCTAAATGTGGTAAGGCATGTGGCAGCCTGGCAGTGTGGAATCCCACAGCTAAACACCCTCCACCAAGACAGTCCTATCGCTAGCCCATGAGAGTTTCCACCTGGGGACCAGCAGGTGTAATGTCTCTGATGAGTCTGCTGCTGAGGTGGGGTGCTGAAGAAAGGTAGCTCTAAGCTAGCTAGGTTCTAGCCATTTAAGACTTTAAAGACTAAGACAAGGACTTCGAGGTGCAATCGGTTGGAGAGCCACTGTAGAGCACTGGTGTGCTGTGCTCTTCCTGGTCTTTCTTACCTGCAAGATGGACGGCTGCATGTTTAAGCAGCTGACGTGTCCGTATGGCTTTTGTAGGCCACGTTAAATAGTGTTTCAGAGTAGCAGCCGTGTTAGTCTGTATCCGCAAAAAGAAAAGGAGGATTTGTGGCACCTTAGAGACTAACCAATTTATTTGAGCATGAGCTTTCGTGAGCTGCAGCTCACTTCATCGGATGCATACTGTGGAAACTGCAGAAGACATTATATACACAGAGACCATGAAACAATACCTCCTCCCACCCCACTCTCCAGCTGGTAATAGCTTATCTAAAGTGATCACTCTCCTTACAATGTGTCTGATAATCAAGGTGGGCCATTTCCAGCGCTGAAAGTGGCAGTGTGGACACGACCTCAGTCTCCGCACTAGAAAGCGAAGGCTGAAGAACATTACCACCACCTGTGGCTGTGTGCTGTTGCCTGTGGGATGGTTGTATTGTACTTCTCATTCACCTGACTTGTGGGTCACAGGTCCTAGTTTGGCGGTGGCAAAGCACACATTCGAGATAATGGCTCCAATCCTAGGCTGTGTCTGAGCAGCCTTTAGGGAAGGGGGACAAAGGTGACTTTACCCTTGGGCCATTCTGCAACAGTGCCTATGGTAAAATAAAACATTCTCAGGACTGTTCTACTTTTAGATTGCTCTTTTGAGGCAGGAACTGTCTCTTCTTAGTGATTGTACAGCACCAACTGCAATGGTGCCCAGATAGGTTGTGGCCATTAGGCAGCATCACAATATAAATGTTTAATAATAATAATAATTAATAATATTCTGGGCTGACTGCCAAAAGTCCCCAAGCTAGGTATACAAGCAAGAGCAACTCTGTGTAAACTGGAGTGTTCCCCTGGGGAGGGGAATCTTCCACGAGCTAGTTTATTGGTGCTTTACAGACTGTCCTGCTGCTTTTTGTGTCCTTTGCTTGTACACAAGTGTCATGGGTGTTGGCCTCTGAAAGTCCATACAGAACCCATTAGGAACTGCCTGAAACAGGCTAGAGAGAGTGACTGGAAATGAAAGCTTTTGATTTGCTTTATGTGGAAAAGGGAATTATTTCATAGTTCAAAACAGCGAATGATGCAACTCACTATAATCCCAGAAAACCTGGCTCTCTGATAGTTTGGTTCCACTGAGAGAGAGCTCTCTCTTCCTGAGCTTACAGGCTTTAAAATAGTCTGATCTAAGTGAATGTGCTGTATTGCATGACATGAGCTGCACGGCTTGTCTAGGAGAATTCATGTTGCCAGACAAATCTCCCTCTTCTCCCATTGTTGTAATGGATTCCTTTAGATGATTTGATTTTGTGCTTACAGCAAGAGCCACGTCAGCTATACACCACATTATTCATGATATTTCAAGGAGGAGGGAAGCCAGATGCTGGTGAATAAACATAGACCTTTTTATTTTAATCAGCTGTTTGATTTGTAATAATCTATTAACTCAAAGCTGATGGAAGAGGGAGGTGTTTGAAGCAATCAATGTCAGGAAGTGGAAGGGCAGCTCTGAATAGGAAGAGACTACCTTGTAAATAAGATTTGAATTGTAAGTATTTGAAGTGTGTGTGAAAACAGCCTTAATAACTATACGATCAAGTACTGACACTAAGTACTTACAGACTTTCGACAAGACATTGAAAAGGGATACTTGACATGCTTGTTTTATGTCTGTTTTCCTACAGGAGTTCATTAGACTGGGCAGTCTTAGTAAGTTGTCTGGAAAGGGTTTACAGCAGCGGATGTTTTTTCTGGTAAGTGATGAGAACAGTTTGTATTGAACATAATGAAGTACAACTGTGTGTAAAAAAAATTAAATAAATCAATAAAAAAACTTTGAGAGTTTCATCAGGGAAGGAGTTAGACTTGAATTGTGAAAGAAATTACACATTTTAAAATAGTCTGATCTAAATGAACACAGTATCTCACCTGACGCAGCCAGAGCTGTTTATCAAGAATTCATATTGCCAGACATTCCTAGCCCTTCCATTATTGTCATTGAGTCCTAGAAAAATGAAACTATTTATTTTGACTTACAGTACTTATAAAATAATGCCTATTCTGGGCTATCTGTGCCTGTTCTTCACGTCCAAACCAGAAAGAGAGTTACCCTTGGTGAGACCAAGGAAAACTCACCATAACCCTCTGTCAGCTTCAGCAAATCCCCCTTTCAAGAGACGGGACTCTCCAGGCTCTCTCCAGGTGACATATCTAACTCCCCATCAAGTTATTGGACCTGCCCATGTCTGGAGCTGCATTTTGAGATTATAGCACTGGTAGAGATTAGCCCCTCTCACCATCACATCCAGGGTTTTCAGATGGTGACCAGCTGGTGCCCTGTTGTAGATCTGAGAGGGAACCAGCTGGGCTCCCATCTCCTATCTAACTGAGTAGATTTACTCCCCCTACTCCAGATTAGGGTCTTCAGGAAACAATTGCCCCAATCCTGCTGCTACTCTCCTGTTCATGTACTGGGGCTCAGATGTCCCAGAGTGTGCACTGGGCCAGTGGCCCTTCCTAATGGCCCCATGTGCAATGGGGCATCTCAACTTGAGAATTGTAAAGAATCAGTGCAGTGGCACAATGAGGGATGCTTTTTTGTCCTGCTGCTTAAGAGGAGTGGTTGCAGAGAGTGGCAGACCTCTTCAGTGCACTGGATATTACAGGACATTCTGCATTTTGTTAAATCAGGCTGAGGGAGACAGACCCACCGATATTGCTGTAGTCTAGGGCAAAAATGCATTGAGCTGGGAAGCCATTGGACCATTAGTTTAAATGTCACCTCTACTGACTTCTGTTTCTATTTTCTTACACTTCACAGCCCTTTAAAGGTTGGGGTCTGAGGCTTTGATCAGTAAAGACCCTCCCATTGTACAAATAAGTAGAGAATGTTACACAAGGTCATCTCAGGCAGAGTTGGTAATAAAACCCAGATCTCTAGCATGGCAGACCCAGGTGTTGTCCACTCATCCACGCTGCCTTTCAGATTGAATGTGCCAAATAAATATGTTTTATCTATCCTGTCTTTAGCCAATGCACCACATTCTCCCTACAGAGCCTGGATAAAATCCAGGAGTAGGGTGACCAGACAGCAAGTGTGAAAAATCGGGACAGGGGGTCAAGGGTAATAGGAGCTTATATAAGAAAAAGACCCAAAAATCGGGACATCTGGTCACCCTATCCAGGAACCCTAATCTCCAATATTCTACTCATGTCTAGCAAATAGTTTTCAGAGTAGCAGCCATGTCCCACCCAGCAATATTGTTAATCTATCCAACTATACTCTTGGCCCAGCAGAAGAATCTGTCCTATCTCGGGGCCTCTCCTTCTGCCCCTCCACCCCCACGAACATGATACAGTTCTGTGGTGACCTAGAATCCTATTTTCAACGTCTCCGACTCAAGGAATATTTCCAACACACCTCTGAACAACATACTAACCCACAGAGACCTTCCTACCAAGACTACAAAAAGAAGGATTCTGGGTGGACTCCTCCTGAAGGTCGAAACAACAGACTGGACTTCTACATAGAGTGCTTCCGCCGACGTGCACGGGCTGAAATTGTGGAAAAGCAGCATCACTTGCCCCATAACCTCAGTCGTGCAGAACACAATGCCATCCACAGCCTCAGAAACAACTCTGACATCATAATCAAAAAGGCTGACAAAGGAGGTGCTGTCGTCATCATAAATAGGTTGGAATATGAACAAGAGGCTGCTAGGCAGCTCTCCAACACCACTTTCTGCAAGGCGTTACCCTCTGATCCCACTGAGGGTTAGCAAAAGAAACTACAGCATTTGCTCAAGAAACTCCCTGAAAAAGCACAAGAACAAATCCACACAGGCACACCCCTGGAACACCGACCTGAGGCATTCTATCTGCTACCCAAAATCCATAAACCTGGAAATCCTGGACACCTCATCATCTCAGGCATTGGCACCCTGACAGCAGGATTGTCTGGCTATGTAGACTCCCTCCTCAGGCCCTACGCTACCAGCACTCCCAGCTATCTTCGAGACACCACTGACTTCCTGAAGAAACTACAATCCATCGGTGATCTTCCTGAAAACACCATCCTGGCCACTATGGATGTAGAAGCCCTCTACACCAACATTCCACACAAAGATGGACTACAAGCCGTCAAGAACACTATCCCCGATAAATGTCACGGCAAACCTGGTGGCTGAACTTTGTGACTTTGTCCTCACCCATAAGTATTTCACGTTTGGGGACAATGTATACCTTCAAATCAGCGGCACTGCTATGGGTACCCGCATGGCCCCACAGTATGCCAACACTTTTATGGCTGACTTAGAACAACACTTCCTCAGCTCTCGTCCCCTAATGCCCCTACTCTACTTGCGCTACACTGATGACACCTTCATCATCTGGACCCATGGAAAAGAAGCCCTTGAGGAATTCCACCATAATTTCAACAATTTCCATCCCACCATCAACCTCAGCCTGGACCAGTCCACACAAGAGATCCACTTCCTGGATACTACGGTGCTAATAAGCGATGGTCACATAAACACCACCCTATACCGGAAACCTACTGACCACTATTCCTACCTACATGCCTCCAGCTTTCACCCTGACCACACCACACGATCCATTGTCTACAGCCAAGCTCTACGATACAACCGCATTTGCTCCAACCCCTCAGACAGAGACAAACACCTACAAGATCTCTATCAAGCGTTCTTACAACTACAATACCCACCTGCTGAAGTGAAGAAACAGATTGACAGAGCCAGAAGATTACCCAGAAGTCACCTACTACAGGACAGGCCCAACAAAGAAAAGAACAGAACGCCACTCGCCATCACCTTCAGCCCCCAACTAAAACCTCTCCAACGCATCATCAAGGATCTACAACCTATCCTGAAGCGACGACCCATCACTCTCACAGATCTTGGGAGACAGGCCAGTACTTGCTTACAGACAGCCCCCCAAACTGAAGCAAATACTTACCAGCAACCACACAACAGAACCACTAACCCAGGAACCTATCCTTGCAACAAAGCCCGTTGCCAACTGTGTCCACATATCTATTAAGGGGACACCATCATAGGGCCTAATCACATCAGCCACACTATCAAAGACTCTTTCACCTGCACATCTACCAATGTGATATATGCCATCATGTGCCAGCAATGCCCCCCCAATGCTGCCATGTACATTGGTCAAACTGGACAGTCTCTATGTAAAAGAATAAATGGACACAAATCAGATGTCAAGAATTATAACGTTCAAAAACCAGTTGGAGAACACTTCAGTTTCTCTGGTCCCTTGATTACAGACCTAAAAGTGACAATACTTCAACAAAAAAACTTCAAAAACAGACTCCAACGAGAGACTGCCGAATTGAAATTAATTTGCAAACTGGATACAATTAACTTAGGCTTGAATAAAGACTGGGAGTGGATGGGTCATTACACACAGTAAAACTATTTCCCCATGTTTACCCCCCCCCCACACACACACACACACTGTTCCTCAGACGTTCTTGTCAACTGCTGGAAATGGGCCACCGTGATTATCACTACAAAAGGTTCCCACCCACCCCCACCCCCGCTCTCCTGCTGGTAATAGCTCACCTTAAGTGATCACTCTCATTTCAGTGTGTATGGTAACACCCATTGTTTCATGTTCTCTTTGTATGTAAATCTCCCCACTGTATTTTCCACTGAATGCATCCGATGAAGAGAGCTGTAGCTCACGAAAGCTTATGCTCAAATAAATTTGTTAGTCTCTAAGGTGCCACAAGTCCTCCTTGTCTTTTAGCAAATAGTTGTGTAACCTATTGGCAAAGTGTGTGCAAGACTCCCTCTAGTGGCCGATCCACCTGGAGGATAGCAATTATTGCTATAGCTAAGTGGCAGAGGTGTGTGTGTGTTGGGGGGATGGGGAAGGTCTAAAAGTCCAGGGTTCAATGTCAGAGATCTTTATGGGTGAATATGATAAAATTTGATTTTTCAGTTTTCTTTTTAAAAAACTGGTTTAGTTAAATGAGAAGATATTCTTTTAAACAAATTTTGTAGTTAAAATCTATCAATTATATTTTGGCATGTAACAGTGTTCATTTGTCACACATTTTGACGTGGTGTCCCATATGCGCAGTCTTTAAGATTAGGAGGTCTGGTGGGCAGGCTGCTCTTGAATATACAGAATAATGGCCAATCAGATGTCTTCAGAAGGATAGCTCTCTTCTGGGGCTGACATGCTCATCCTTCCTAGCAAGGGGCTGACTGGTAAGCCTGCTCCTTCATAAATCAAGGTAAAAGTGTTCAGGAAGCAGACTATCCACCATAAACCCTCCGATGCACAGGAACCAACAAAAACTATTTCTAACCTCGGTGCATTGGTTCATGAGCATTTTGAGGGCTGAGATCCCAAAGTGCACTGACCCCAGAAGAGAACTACAAGTAAGCGAGGAACTGGGCAAAGTGTCCTGGCACCAGTTGCAGAATGAGATTGGGGATGATCCTGGGAGTATTGTGTGGAAGCTGATATTTTCATTTAGATGATAGTCACCCAAATATTAGGGCCCTCATACAAACATCATTCCAGTACTTGACGCCCATTGTTACTGTTTGACCTTTGCTCAATAGTTTAACATACTACTGCTAATCTAAATCGTGTTCATTCTTGCTTTTTAGTTTAATGATGTTTTGTTGTACACAAGTAGAGGCTTGACAGCATCAAATCAATTTAAAGTCCATGGACAGCTCCCACTGTATGGCATGACAGTAAGTACAGCACTCCCATGGGAATTCAGTGGCTCGGGGCTTTAATGGTATATGTAGCGTGTCACTTGTTTGACTCCTACCCCAGGGTGGGGGAGACTGTTACCTCCATCTGGTGGCTGCTTTGTGGTTTATTTGAAATGTGTTGGTTGTCTCCATCAAGTTCTCAGTGGGTGCACCACAAAAGCCATCATCCTGCTTAGCAGTCTCAGCAGAGGCAAATCTGGGCCTGAATGGCTATCTCAGTCCTAGAGATACTCTCCGGTTTAAGGTTGAAGTACATTGGCAGCAGGTGATGCAGCTGCTCTTGTGTCTCTACTGCTTAGCAGAGTGATGAGTCACTGCAGTGTGGCCATAAAAAGACTGTCACTACAAACTGAGTAAGACACCAAGTTGATGCACCCACGTGGCTAGTAGCCTAAGATAAAGGGTCAGGGTTGTACTGTGCCTTGCAGGCACTTTCCTTTATTTCAAGAGATGCAGAAATGCACCTTAACTGCACTGGACTTAGAGGCTGCATGATGCCTCCTGGAGCTCCCCAGCTTGCAAGAGGTATGACTGGTATGTCACTCTTTAGGGCTCACCCTCTCTCTCCTTCAGCCTTGAATGCTGCTAGATTAGCACAGTCCTGTGCTTGTGCTCAGCTCTTGCTTGTGTCCTCCATTTCTTATACCTTTTCCTGTCCAGCAGCCTCACACACCCACACTGGGACAAAGCACAGGTTAGCCATTAATGTATTGTCAGTAGCATCTCGTCGTGTTATATTGGGAAGCTGGCAGAAAAATCCCAAACAACATACTGTAGTTGTTCTTCCTATTATTTTCATCATCACTTTGTTTAGTGTGTTCTTTGTAAAGGTACTTGAGGCCTATGTACAGTACTCTCAGCTGTTAGTCTTTGAGAGATTTTTTTAAAAAATTTCCTCTCCCTTTTTGGGGTTGCTTTAATTCCTTAAGTTGCTATTTTTTTTCTCCGTTTCCATGTTTGTGAATCTCTGCTATATTTTCTGTCTCTCCCCTCCCACTGTTCCAATCCATAAAATGTGTACTTCCTACAATCTGTGACTAATGCAATCTTACGGTATGTGAACCTTTGTCTCCTAGATAGAGGAAAGTGAAGAGGAATGGGGGGTTCCTCACTGTCTTACACTACGAGGTCAACATCAGTCCATCATTGTTGCTGCAAGGTAATTCATTGGAAATGCATGTCCGCAAGCCTTTCACACAGTTGTGCAGGAAGTACAGAGCAGATGGATAGAATTTTATTTTAATTTGCTCTTAAAATCATTCTGCACAAAAATGCTTTCTGCTGCATGAGTAATAGGCTTGCTAAAAATGTGAGTAAAACAGAATCATGAATTTGAATATTGTGTGGCAACTCTGATTGTTTTATCCAAACTAAACTTAGAATCAGAAGAAACAGCCTAGTTAGACAAATGTAGACATGAGAACCTAGATTGGGTACCAAACTCAAATTGTGATTAGCTTTTAAAGTGCCTCTTAGCCCGGCTTAAAGCGAATGAAACCTGGATCTCTGTTCGTAGTACCCGTGCTGAAATGGACAAGTGGACTGAGGACATACAGATGGCGATAGATCTGGCAGAGAAGAGCAGTGGTCCCACCCCTGAATTACTGGCTAGTAGTCCACCTGACAATAGTAAGTAGTGTATGAAGAGGAGCTTTTTACCCAAAACTCACTAAAATTCAATGATAATGGAGAAGAAAACATGCCTTGAAATACAGTGCTGCTGTATCATTACCTCAGTGTTGTCATAGAATCATAGAATCTCAGGGTTGGAAGGGACCTCAGGAGGTCATCTAGTCCAATCCCCAATTTTTGCCCCAGATCCCTAAACAGCCCCCTCAGGGATTGAACTCACAACTCTGGGTTTAGCAGGCCAGTGCTCAAACCACTGAGCTATCCCTCCCCCCCAAGTTTTGAAATCTGTTATGAAATCTGCTGGCTGAAGGTGAAATTAGGCTAATACCTTAGAATTAGGTTCAGGTTCCAGTTTAATGCTTTTTATTGAAGTTACCACTATTTCTGTTCCTTTTGTTTTAATTCAAATGTATAGCAGTGAAACTTAGCTGCATTAAGATAAGTGACTGTAAAACTGTTCTTGAGCATCGTGACTTCAGGACATGTTGTACAGCAGTGCCGGTCTTAGGGAAGTTCTGTTTCAGAACATTAATACAAGCAGGGTTAGAGCCAAAGTAAAATACCTTAGTGAGTGTTGGATGTGTTAGCCTTTTAAACAAAGTTGCCCCTTTTAAGCTTGTTATTTATAGAAGACTGTTGACTAAAATCTGTTGATGGAATTGTGAAAATTTAAACCTCTTAGCGCACTGGACCTTCATGTTTAATAATTTTTCCAATCATGTATGTTGCAAGAAAGATGCTTTTTCCCTGAATTTCATAGAATCTCCTGATGAAACTACTGTAGACCAGGAATCAGAGGACGATCTCAGTGCAAGCCGCACCTCACTTGAACGTCAGTCACCACACCGTGGCAACACTACGGTGCACGTCTGCTGGCACAGAAATACCAGCGTTTCAATGATCGACTTTAGTATTGCTGTGGAGGTATCTGCCTCAGAACAATCTGAACTGCAGCTCCAGAGAATGTCTCTTCAGTGACCATCTTCTTTTTACTCTAGACATCGGCCGCCTCTCATTAAATTCAACACCCCTTTATTTGCTTTTTGGAGTTTCAACACAACTACACTAGTGATCCCCTTCTCACAGTCAGATAACAATAGTTTGGCAAAAATGTAAAATTGGATGATTTATTTAGCAATCTCTTAAAATCAATTTGATTCTAATTTCAGAAAAATAACCTGCATTTTTAAATGCTAACTTGATTTTGAAAGTCTTAACTTTCAGATCACACCAAAGAAAACTCCCTTTGAATATTTTTCTTTGCTAATATCTATTGATGACTTACTAGTGCTGAAAGGACATTGTCTCTGGCCTCTGCAGCCTTGTTTTTTGGTTTTCTATACTAACTTACTTTCTTTACTTTAGCCATCTTTCTCTAGGACCTTAATATGCTCACGGCTTATTTTTCTCTGCCTTATTTTTTATTTGCACTTTCCACATCACAGTAAAAACAATGTGATTTTATTTTGATCACAGTTAAACCAATTTCATACAAAATGTTAGGAATCGTGGGAATACTACCTAGAAAGGCCTCAGGTCTTCAAAATATTACACTTAATTACTTTTGTAGAATAGCTGAAATCTAAAAAAGTTCTTTTTCGAGTTTTAAATGTATTTTAAGAAGTTCATGAGTAATTGAAAGAGGATGTAAGAAATTTTGTTTATGGGTTCTGCTTAGGTGTTCCCTCATAACTCTCACTCCAAAACAGAGCAGAGAATGTAAGTTAGATAGGAAAGTAAAGACCAGAGGGAGTCCTAAATGCTATTATCTACCTACAGACCTCTTGGAAATTACGTTGATGCTCAAAGAAAACAGGGAAAACTTAATAGATTGTAAATTGGTTTAGCTTCTTGAAGGCAACGCTAGAACTCCCTTTTCATTGGAAAATGCCTCTAGCTTGCTCTACCTATGGTGAACTGTGGGCCAAGGACTATGCATACACTTTAACTGCAGTGTCTTCTTAAGCCATACTCTTCAATTTACAAGAATAGAGTTACAGCTAATGTAAAAACTTTCAAAAACTAAATGGGGCTAATGTTCACATTATTCATTTCTAGCTGTATTTTGAAACAGAGGGCCTGAAATGCCAGACATTTGACTTGGTACTATTTCCCTTGTACTAGAAAACCTCCCCAGGAGGTAACTAACCCATCTACCTACAAAAAAAAAAAGAAAAAGAAAAAGAAAATTCACAAGAGCTTGATTTTGTCCCCTAGGCTTGTTTTCCTAGGATATCAGTATAGTATGTACTAACTAGATGATCTATCAGGCAGTACACAGCATGCAGCTGAATGTGGGGCAAGCCAAGACACCTAATGTTTAACACTTGCATGGTAACTTCCATGCATTTGTTATTATCACATTAGTGTATAAATGTGGCCATTTCTCAAAGCCAATTTAATAACATTTTATTTTATTTTTCTTAACAATTTTAATGGTAAAATATTTAGTTATGTTTTGAGGCCTAACTCACCACTGTACTACTTTTTCCTTCCCACGCTTAAAAAGTTACTAGCAAACAATGGAGACTAAACAATCTAGAGGCACATGTCATCGTGTATACATACATCTTCAGTTGCACAGCTGTTCCCATCCTTGGCAGGTTACCATTCATGCTCACATCACTCAGTGGATGGCTTTCACTTAAGCATTATCGTTTATTCTCTTTCTATGTTTCTCCCTCCTTTCTGTCTTTCTTGTGGTAGAAGATCCTCTAACTGTCAGTGACTGTTCTTCCCTACCTGCTGGACTGATCAGTGATCAGCGGCCTGTTTCCATTTCATATGTCTGCTGGTACCGAATGCAAAGCCTGTCCTTTTATGATATCATCCAGAGTAATGAGGTAACAAAAAAATTAAGGAATACAATTGTGTGTCATTTAGGTCAAACACACCGCAATTCAATTTTAAAACTGAAAAGAGAGAGGCGAGGAGGATTTAAAACAAGGTTTTAAAAAGAAAATTAAATGTAAACCCAGTGCAGGAAAGGGGGTGGGGGAATGCTTTAACATCTTTCCTGGTGAAATGTGTTTTACCTGCTGATTGTTTTTTCTGCTAGTAGCAGTTAATCAGGGCTAGTAGAATTAAATAGCCATTGCTGCAAATTCAGGGGTTAATTGACAGTATTATGTAGTAAGGACCGTGCAATACTTAACATTATACAGCTGTACAACTAGGGGCACAGTGTTGTTGAATAGCAGATTGACGCTTATTTTGCAGGCAGAGAATTGCTCAGCTGGTCCACTAGTACCACATCTGCATTGTAAGGGTATTGCACAATCAGCTCCCAGGCTGCTAAGTCCTTCCTGGGTGCTGTAGTAGCTTTGTTCTATGTTTAAAAAGAGCAGGTAGCAGTACAGCATGCAGAAGTCTTGTAGGAGCCACAGAGCTGTGGAAGAGAGCACTGATTGTACACGTATCTGTGGAGAATGGGTGGACAGAAATAACAGGACAAAAGATAGAAAGAAAAACATGGCAGTAGAAACGCTGCCTCTTGTTAATTATAAAAAAGGAAGCAGTATCTGAAAGAACCACCATTCGGGCACTGTGAAGTGGAGGAGGACTATGGGAGGCTGAGTCACCTAAGCAAAGGACATGGGATCACATTAAAAAGAAGACCAAGGAAATTTGTTCAATTTTTCATTATTAAAAAATCTAATTGCTTCTACTACCACCTCGGGCCCAGGGAGAGAATAGAACATGCAGGCTGAATGAGGTGTGGTACATTAGGCTCCTAAAAACAAACTGACAAAGGCCAAGAATTTTTTTTAAAAGTTATAGTAGTTTAAGACCTGTGCAAAAGAGGTAAAATATGATTTAAAATTTAATTGGTTTTGGTTATATTTCATAGCTTATGTTTAGCTAGTTTAAGAAAAATTTAAATAGCTATTAATAACTGTACATACGGGGCTTAATGCTTTAGTGAAGAAAACTGCCCACTAACTGGCCTCTAAAAGAATACTAACTAGTGCACTAGTTTATAAGTAATTAAAAACTTAATTGAAATTATCATATTAAGCTATCACATCCAACAAAAGGGTTTCTGCATCTAACAAGGTAACAGCAGATCATTTTTCGTACAAAAAATAAATGATAGACAAGCCTCATTTAAAGAATGAGAGGGATTTCTGATTCTGAAAGTTTAATACCAAGTTTAATGACCAATAGGAATAAAATATTAATTTAAATAGAGAAGTAAACATTCTTTACATGAGGTTTGGCTACTTTCCATCATTGTTTATGATTTGGTTGTGCGTGTCTATTTTACTACTTTCTTCCATTTCAGAATCAGCTCTCTGGAAACCTGTTAAGAAAATTCAAGAACAGCAATGGGTGGCAGAAGCTCTGGGTGGTATTCACCAACTTTTGTATGTTCTTCTACAAATCGCACCAGGTAAACAAATTGCACAGGTTTGAAAGGCTTATGTGTTTTAGAGTATAAATACCAATATAAGAATTTAGCAAAAATTCTGTTCTGTGGCAACAGGAAGGAAAAAACTGACATTGTCAGGAGCATTATAGGCAGGGCTGGTAGCATTGCCTATTATTAAAGTTGCCTGACTATATTATTAGTATATAGTTTACGGTACTCTCCCCACTCATTTGACAAGTTGAGGAAAAATGATGTTAGATATTACTACTCATGGTTTAGTGTATGGCCTTCTCATGACACTTCTGCGAACACGCATTGATACAGTTTCATAGGTATATGTCCTTGTGGTTTACAGGCAAATTAAAAAGTTACAGGTCCCAATCCCAAGAAGCTTAAAATCTAAGTTGTACATAGCAATGAATGCCAATTAACTAAGGTAAGGGGATTAGACATAGGCATCTAGGGAAGAGAACAAGTATCAGGGGGTAGCCGTGTTAGTCTGTATCCACAAAAACAACAAGGAGTCCGGTGGCACCTTAAAGACTAACAGATTTATTTGAGCATAAGCTTTTGTGAGTAAAAACGCCCTCCTTGTTGTTTTTTTAGGGAAGAGAACAGAAACCAATCATGAAATAAAACTGTTACTTACCTTACAATAACTGGTTCTTCAAGATGTTTTGTCTACATGGATCCCACTCTAGGTATGCACGTGCCCCAGGTGCACAAAAGGTGACTTTTGGACAGCAGTGTCTGTTAGGGTTGCCCGATCACCGTGCATGTCCTCATGCTTCTCATCTGAAGGTATAAAGGGGCAAAGCAGCCCCAACTGTCATTCAGTTGCTTCACCAATACAAAATCCCCAACGCCAGACGACTCCACTTTAGTGGGGGAGTACAGATTGTGGGATCCCAGTAGACAAAACATCTTGAAGTACACATTTACTGTACGGAAAGTAACCACTTTTTTTGAGTATTTGTCCACACAGATCCCATACTAGGTGAACAGCAAGCAATGGGCTCTGCAAGGTGATGGGTACTGGAGTCCTATTTAAATAAGGACTGTAAGACTGGCCTGCATCTGATTTAGAGGCCGATTCTAGAGAATAATGGCTTGTAAAGGTATGTATGGAGCTCCAGCTAGTAGCTCAGGTACAGAGATGCCTGGGAGGTTACTTGGGCTCTAGTGGAGTATGCCTTGATTTGAGAAGGTGGCATTAACTTACTCAGTTCATAATAAATTCTAATGCAGTCCAACACCTATTTTGAGAGTCTCTGTGTTGAAACAGCCTATCCTCTGGATCTGTTACCAAAAGATACAAGTAGTCTTGGTGATTTGAAGTAGGTGTTTTGTCCTACTGAAGTAATATGAGATAGCCCTTAATACATCCAAAGTGTGGAGTTTAGCTTCTGCAGGAGAAGAATGGGGTCTTGGAAAGAACATTGGTTACATGAATAAAATTATTTTTATTTGGAATCCCATGACTGCTTTAGGCAGAAATGTCAGGTGAGGACAAAAAGTAACTATTATCCTTGTTTGAGTGATGGCTCCTATGTGTATTCCACTTGAGGTGCACATGTGGGGCGGTATACACCTGAGACCAGAAAACTTATGTCCATTGGTCTGTGCCTACATCTTGCACCATCTTGTGTTCTGAACCAAGGGCATAAGGGCAGAGGAGACTGACTGACTGCCTCTACAGTTACTTTCTACTACTTGTTGTCTGAGAAGGAAAATCTCTAGTGTCTGCTTCTTTAGCTAGCATTCTTTGTTTTATTAATATAAATAGTTCTCCTGTTCTGAGAACAGTTTGATTAATTTTAGTGTGAGGGTTAGTTTTTAGTGGTGTGAGTTAGTAATCCCCTCCAGGATTCAAGATCTCTGCATGGTTTCCCCTCGACTTTCCTGGTCAGTGATGGCCTTAACATTTATGTATTGCCTGAGGAAAGCTTACGTCCCCTCCAAGCATAGTATCTGCCAATCCTTCCCTCTTGGAACCCATCAATCCTGTGAGTTCAGATTTCGAATGTTCCTGATGGATCATTTGATGCTGCTGCAGTCCAACCCTGGCCCATCTGGCAGAGATACTGAGAAGTGCTTCTTTGCGCATGGTTGTCTCGGGCTGCAGGACCACTGGGACGAAGTTAAGGACACTGGCAGTAAACAAGGCAGACAAGGACACTCTCACAAGGACAAATGTGGGAAATGCCTCTTGTCTGAGGATCTCTCCCTGACCCATTCCAAGTTGGTTGAGATTCTGCATCCCATTACAGGTGCGTCAGGAGCTCAGAAGGAACATGTTACTGGTTCCTCAGCATTAAGAGAGCCCTGGAACTGTCAACAGCAGAACTAGCAGGACCATTCTTTGCACCAGGGAAGGAAAGGATCAAGTGGGTGCCTTCTATTTCATTGGTACTGACTCGTGTAGCGGAGGAATCATCGGTAATAAGAACCAATGTCCACTCTATATTAGAACTGCCAATAACAGAAGCCCTATTGTCCCACTAGCTACAGGGGTCAGATATTAAGTTCCTCTGGAATAGTATATTTATGCAGGCCTGGAATCAATCTGGACCTAGCAAGAGAGGTTCTGATACCAGTAGTTCAACACTCACCAGTACCATCCACCACTGGTATCAACAGTGCTGTCCATTGATACAGAGGCCTTGTAGTCCTTGGATGAATCTGAGATCACTTGGAATGCTTTGCTGAGCTTATCGTCCTCACTGGATGAGATGGTCACACCATCACCACTGGATGATTATAAACTGTTCCAGGACATCCTAAGGAGAACTGCAGATATGCTCCAGATCTCCCTGGAAGAAGTACAGGGTACCTCATAAGTTACTGGACATTCTCCAGAATGCAGATCCTAGTAAGATGGCATTACCAGTGAGGCTTTAGTACTGGCCACTCGTCACCTACATTCCCACTATAAAAAGAATGGAGAAGAAATATGTTGTACTATATACAGGTGTTTAATAATTGTTCTTCAATCCCGCTCTGAATTCTTTGGTGTAGGCTGTCACTGAAAGGGACAAGCAACACCAACCCAGATCTACACCCATGGATAAAGAGACCAAACGCAAAGAATGTCGCTTCTGCAAGTTTACAATTCTGTATAGAAAACTATCAGGCTTTAATGACAAACTATGATTTTGTTAATTATAATTAAGTTCTCTGAATTTGTCAACAAGCTGCGTAAGGAACACAGGCTGCAGTTCCAAGCAATCATTGAGGAAGATAAATTGATAGTCAGATCTGCCCTTCAGGCTGCGGTAGATCCAATGGACACAGCTTCCCACCTGATGGCAACATCTAGTCATGAGATGGGCTTTGTGTATCCAATCCTCTAGATTCCCCAAGGAAGTCTAATCAACCATGGAGGATCTTCCCTTCAAGGAAATTAACCTGTTCAAAGAGACAGCAGGTGAATTATTACATACCCTCAAAGGCTCAAGAGCAATGTGTGCTGTCTGGGTATTTGTACCCTGGAACCATGGAGAAAATATCCTAAGACTGTCTTGCCATCAACAATGCTCTTCTCCTCAACCTTTCTACCATCTGAAGGCTTATGACCCCTTTCTAGAAAGCATGAAAGACTATAGCACAGCACCATATAACGTCAGACAGATGGGTACTGGCAATCATGGCCACTGAACACACAATAGAGTTCCTGCCAATTCCCACTCCCAAGCCCCCTTTTCATGGACTCCTTTCATGAGAGTTTACTCAGGCCGCTATAGTGTTGGTACCACACCAGCACAGTGAAAAGGGTTTTTATTCAAGATATTTCCTTATCCCCAAGAAGAAAGGAGGCTGGAGGCCTACACTAGATTTCAGACAGCTGAATATCTTCATCCACCTTCCGAGATTCCAAATGATCACCCTGGTCTCTGTAATCCCCTCACTGGACAAAGAGCTATTTAAACTAAAGGACAAAGTTGATGCAAGAACAAATGGGTATAAACTTTAGATCTGTGTATCAACACACAACAGAGACAGCATAAACAAGGAGATTCCCATCCCAAAGGAGATTATGTCTTCATTAGATTGGCGCAAACAACTGGATTAGATATGCACAGGACTTCCATTCTCTGCATCTCTTCCTTTGAAGATTCTGATCATGGATGCTTCCATGCAGAGGTGGGGAGCAAACCAGGATCTACTGGAAAACTGTGGAAAGTAGTCACTTCTTGTAATCCCTTCATATCAATGTGCTGGAAATCCAAAATATTTGACTGGCATGCAGAGCATTCTTACCTCTCTTTTGTGGGCTTGCCATGTAAGTGCTTACAGACAATACTATGCAAATGCATTACCTTGACAGGCAAGGATGTTACCCAGAGTTTTGCTGAACCCAAAACTCTTGGTAACTTTACTCTTTGTGAGGCAGTGGCAGGAAATAAATAAATGGGGACACAGCCATGTGGCCGATAGGTCATGCAAGCAGGCAAACAAAAGTTCTTTCACTCAAACCGCCTACTTTATTTAGTCTCCAGCACTTACACACATTCTGCTTAGGAATTTATCATGGAAAGTACGTCAAGCTGTTCTCAATAAAGAATGTTATAAACAGGTGCGACACCAGACAGAGAGATTGAATTAGTCCAAACAGAAGTGGCCTATTGAAATGTCAAGGACTGGGGTGAGCTCATACTTGGTAAACAAGAAAATGTGGAAACAAGGTTACCTACGTCAGGTTTGGTCTTACAGAAATGGATTTAATTGATGGACAAAATAATGAGGGGATGGGCTTTTCCATTCATCGTGCCCCTTTTGGCATCTTAAAGATAGAGACTTTGTGGGGAGAAGGGCAGAAAGAGCAGATAGAGGCTACTGAAGCAAGCTTCACCATCATGGCTGCCACCCCTGCCATCTCTTGGGCCCCCACGATTTTCTCATGTTGATCCTGAGAGATGTCCTGACCAGGCCAGGGAGAGGGATCCAGATGACATCACCAGTTCCAGCTGTATCTCAGCACCATCTAGGATGAAACAGAATTGGACTCAGCAGCAGCAAGAACTCATCTCAGCTTTCTTCTTCTTTTACTCAAAAGGACATCTTTGATAGCATGTGGGAGAGACTGTCAATTAAGGGAGATTTTCCTTCTAAAACTCCCTCCAGCAAAAAGGGATTTTTGTTGCTTTACATTTCAAATGTTTTAACTGTTCCTTCTTTTCTGTATCTTTAATAAACTGTTAGATGTTTTTTAATGGTGTATTTGCTATGGTACTAAGCAGCATACCAAACCCTGGACCTTATTTAACACTGTTTAATGTTGGACAGTGGCTGGGTTATATGAACACCTTTGACCCATCTAAATTCAGTCCATACATTAATTAATAAATGCAAGCTTTGGCAGAGTGGTACTCAAGTCAATATTTCAATAAGACTCTTCTTTCTTACCTCCAAGCAAGGATACCGCTTGCTAGTCACCAAAAGTGGAATCAGTGTGGAACCCATTTGAATTCTAGTTTTTCAAAATGTTGTATATACAGACTCCATGACCTGCTCTCTGGCTCTGCTACTCGCCATCCTGAAACTTTGGATTTTTACTATGAAAGGAATTGAGAGATAGTTGAGACCATCCTGCCCCTTAAATGCTCAGTTACAGGGGGTTGTGATGGCTCCCAGGGCATGTCCCCAGTTGACACTATTTAATCTTGTGCACCAAGTGTAGCAGCTGTGTGGACAGCACAAGAAGAATCAGTTAGTATAGTGCAGTGACTCAGAACCAAGGTAAATTTCCTAAAGCAATTTAAGCTTTATGCTAAAAAACTATTAACTACACCAGGAACAATAAGAAATCTCTGTAGCCACAGGGTAGCAAAGGAGTGAGGAAGTTCCATCTGGAAATGAGAGGTGATTAGGGATGTTCTACCCTTTATGCCCTTGGGACTCCAGGACATGAGGGGCACATGTGTGGCCCTTAAAGCCAAAGAACTCTTATCTAGTGCATAAGCTCTTAGAGTGGACTCCATGTAGCCAAATACTCAAAGACGAAGTGCTTGTTACAGCCTGTAGCTACCTTTGCAGGTGACAGTTCAATAGGATTTTTACAGCTAGAAAGTAGCTTTTAAAGGATGCAAGGAAGATCGATGATGGGTGCTCTCTTTAGAAACAGCTAAAGCACCCTATGCTAAACACCTTTTTGTTGGGATGAGGCTATTTGAGCATAATAAATCTTTTGCAGAAAAATAAAAATCACAGCTTTACAAAATGCATAGGGCCCTCTCATTTAAGATGGGTTGCATGTAGCAAGAAGAGGGGGATTAGGTTTAGCACTGTAAACTAGTGAGTGAATGTTAATTTTGACATTACACAGTATAGATTTGTTCTCATGAAATACAGCATCAATTAAAGCCACATCTGTGCAACATGACCTGTTGATCAAACAAATATTTTTCTATATAAGTGTGGGAAATATTTAAATGTGTTTCTATATTTGAAGTTTTGCGGTGCAAAGTGCACTAGATGTCACAGCATTTTTCATCTTTTGTTTCTAGGACAATCATCCTTTAGCCAGCCTTCCTCTCCTGGGGTATTCACTTACCATTCCTTCTGAATCTGAGAACATTCACAAAGATTATGTTTTCAAGTTACATTTCAAATCCCATGTGTACTACTTCCGGGCTGAAAGTGAATACACATTTGAAAGGTATGTCAGTTTTCTGCTAAGTGGTGAGTTTGTGCCAGGTCATTCCAATGATGTTAGGTCAAATGCAAGCAAAGTGAACTGTTGCAAGAGTCAATACAGCCAACTCATTCATCATAGTTAGAAAATTATACTACTTTATCAAATTGAATATGCTGTTGCAAAGTAAGGTACCAGGAGACAGCAAATGGAGGCTAGTTCTCTGAGCTGCCATACATTTTTTGAGCAAAAGCTCTTATTCACCAAACTGTGTTATATACCAGAAATAAAAGTAAAGTTAGTTCACTTAAAAACTATCTGGCTGAATGTGCAGCACCAACACAGGCAGAGTAATGTGCATCAGTACATTTTATTTATGGAGTATAAAACAGATGAGAAAACAGGTGTCCACCTAGCTAGCATTCAGTACTTGTGCAATATATATGCTGCCTTCACCCCAGATGTCTCTCTTGTTTTATACTTAGTTTGTAAATGCTTTGGGGCAGGGATCATTTTGTTATTGTTTGTACAGTGGGGTTCTGGTCCATGACTCCTAGGTGCTATGATAATACAAATAATGTTAGTTGCTTCACTTGCTATACCCATCTGTCTCTGTGTATATGTTACACAGTTTTGCACACCCCACAATTCCAAATCACCAGAAGAGAGACAGGGTGTAAATAGGCCAGAAAACTGGTACTAACCCCAACTCTCCACTGAATTTGCTTTCACCAAGAATAAGCTTGTTTTGGCTAAAGCAAAGATGTTATGTGTAAGATGATGATAAAGTTTGGAAGTGCCTCATTTAAAGTATTATATTGTTAATATGAATTTTTTATGTCTGTTGGGCTGAACATGTTACGGTGTTAAACAATTTAAGGGATTTTTTGTAATACCTGAGAATTATACCAACTGAAGTCAAATATCAACCAAACATCTAGTTTTTTTCTATAGAAAGTATCTTTTCCCTAGAATACTGCTTCAAATTAACCTGACTCAATTGGTGATGGGACTCTTACAAGAACTGTCCTACCTTCGTTTCAGAAGGAGAGCATGCATTGAAACCAGTTCACTACTGTAAACTGGGAAGAGCATCCTGTGACCCCTGAAAATAAGAATGTGCAGTGTAATGGACAGTATAGTGTAGTTTAACAGCGTATGTTTTCAGAAAGCCTTCCTCGGCTATTTACCTCATTTTATCTTCCCCTCACAGATGGATGGAAGTGATCCGAAGTGCCACCAGCTCTGCCTCACGCACCCGTGTTCTAAGTCATAAAGAGTCTCATGTGTATTGATGGCTAAACACGCACCAAGCTGACCATTCTAGCAGTTGCTGCTTTTCTAGAAGACATTTGAATATATTTTCTTCCTTAAAATTTAGTACAACTGTTTAAAAGCAAAAACAGCACCACAAGTGGTTTTGCAGCAACTTTGATTGCCTCAGCAAAGCTGTGTAAATCTTTCACACCTTCCAAATAGTTAACCATCATCCTGATGGCAGCAATTAGTTTCATGTCCTGTATTTTTTGTCATTGTGTCTGCTGTTTTTTAGCTTGTGCCAGTATTAAAATATTGTCCTTATTCGAGTGCCAAATGCCAAAAGACATTTCCTTGCCTCAAAGATTGCACCTGAAAAACAGTACAAAACTAATTTGTAACTTCACAATCTCTTTTCATAAACTTTTTTTAACATGAATATCTGTAGACTGCTGGATTTTCACAGTATACAATACAAAGATACACAGTAAGCAGTCTAACAGCAGTGAGGTAATTTTCAGATTTAATTTTTCAGTCTTTCTACATACTATTCAAGGAATTACTAATTTTCTATCTTGAACAGTTTACAGCTCACCAATCCCATTTCATTTTGGGGTTACATATTCATATAGTATAAATGAACTATAGGATTTATCTTGCCTTTTTCTGGGTGCAAGTTGACCAAAATTGTGCGTCTGTTAGTTTTGAACAGGGAATACTACTTGCAAGATTAATAGTTTTAAAAATGATCAGTGCAATATTATTTGGGCTATTAATGTACTGTGAATGGTGTGTACAAGGAGAAATTAAAGGCTACTGTGGTGTTTTGCTGTTTGTTTTACAAACTTGACAAAACCTGTATGCTGCAAGAACCACACCTATTTGTGACTGAGTAAATTGAAGTGGTTTTGGTAATTAAAGTGGACTCAAACACTATAAACGGATGGTACTACTTTTCCAAGCTTTCATGATACCTGCATCTGAGTGCAACTGTGTTTCATTTTTAACAGAAGATCTGTAGTGAGCTACAAACTTTTTTGAAGCTCTAGTCCCTCTAGAGTGGTACTAATAGCTCAACAGATTATTGCTTTGTTAATATATAGATAGTGAAAGCTATACACATCCGCTGAGATATTTACTCCATTTGGCATAATTATCTATATAAGAGCATGTTTGGATCATCCATTGGTCCAATCAGAATTTCAAGAATTTGTTAGTGATCAGTCAGTTTTCTTTGTTGTTTATATTAGAAACACAGGTTCAACCTACTAAACACACAGCTCTGTCCCAGTTAAGGGCTCCTTTCGGGGAACACTGCATGAAGCCAGAAGGGCTTGGATCAATATGGGAACCATAAAGAAAGGAGCTGGGGATTATTCTACCACAATTTTTTTTTATTGTGTAGCTACTGGATTTGTTAATCACTTGTCCTTACACTATGTATAAAATGGTTAAGTATTGCTCACAACAAAAGGGAATAAAATACCTCACAACACAATCAAGCATACTGCAATTTCAAGGCAAAACTTTGTCATTTGTCTTTTTTTCCCTAAAAATGTCAGTGAATTTTTAGTGCTCCCAAGAAGTACCAAATTGCTTCAGGTTAATGCTGAAAAGTTATTTAGATTTAATTTGTACACCTATGCCAACATTTTCAAAAATAAGAGACTTACATTCTAAATCCTTATTATATACATGGCTGGGTCCTCTTGAAAATCCCACCCAAGTGACTATAGTCCTACATCAGGGCTAGCAGTTTGAAGTGTGGTTGAATAATTTCAGCTTTCCTGATTTATATCAGAAGGCAGTGTTAGCTGCAAATATAGCACAAGCTAGCTGTTCATCAGTTTTGTGTGTGGTGTTCTCACTGCCAGGATGTTATAGGCCCAGGAGTTGTCTTTGTTGGCATAAATTTCTTAGGAAACTAGAGATTTTTTCTATTTGTTAGCAGACATATACATAAAGAAATAAGTACAAATAATCTTTACTTTCTATTTTATAATCTTACATTTCTAAGGAGCTAGCAATATGTAAATAAAATCGTGATTTAAAGTTTATTTTAACTACCCTGAAAAAAGTTTAGTGATTACTAAACACTCACAAAGTGAGCATTCAAGCAGTTACCTGTGCTTTTCCTTTGAGACCATACCTTTCTTAACATGCTCTGTATGTTGAACAGCTCAAAACTTTATCTTACTGTAGGGGATAATATTATTGTACAGACTGAATACCAAAAATATTACAGTAGGTATGTTTACAGCTAAAGGTTGTTGTTTTGTGAACTATATTTAGTTATAAACATTTTAAAAAGGTTGATTTAGATAAGGGAGAACAACTAAGCCACAGAGAAACTAAATGGAAAACTTTGGAAGTCTGGACTTTGGAGAACCCATAGTACTGACTCTCTGTTAGAGATTTAGACAAAGTGAAGAATACTCACCAACGCTAGGGAATCTGTAAAGAAGGTGCATTGCAATGTCCCAGAATTTATTTGAAATGTGAATATGGGTGTGTAGAGATAGGAAACAGAGAATAAATAACCAAACATAGGCTTGCGAATAATCAACAGCAGGTTTGAAAAATCCAAACAACATTTTAACACAGATTAGCAAACGGCAAACAGTATTGCTTGGACAAGTTAGGTAAGGGGTGAGAGATTCTAGGAAATCTTTATCAACTAGTACTGATACTTTTAAAACTACAATAGTTAGGATATAGGAAGGAAGGTTTAGTACCTTTACTTCAAGAGACCAGAGCTCAAATCCACCCCTAAGATTGCTGTAAACGATTTCCAGAGTGTGTCTAGGACATTTTTTTTATATATATATATATATATACACACACACACACTATACTGTAGATAGAACAAGTGTGCGCTGTCAGCCACCTAATTTTCTACTTTCCAGTGGTCATTTTTCCCCTTCAAAGAGAAGATGTATGTGTGTTGAACCACTTTGCTGACCGAGTTTAATTGTAAGCAGCTTTTTATCTCAGTTTCATGAGCTCTACTGATTATACAGTCAATAAAATAATAGCTAGCTTACTCTTAAAGATACTTTTTTTTTAAATCAAATGCAGTTTTGATAATTTATTGTGGGAAAGGGCAAAATGCTTCAAATTCTACCTTTCATTTAATTTGTTTTCAAATTTAAAAATTCACCCACCACAGCTTCTTTAGGCAAATGTACAAACAATATTTAATACTGCTAAACAGTAAACTAGACACCCTACATCCAGAATACAGCATGAACCTACTAACATTAGGCAAAGACTAAAAAGATTAGCTTTTCATAGTGCCCTGAAAGTTAAATTTAGGCTGGCTTAGAAGGAAGCAAATTACAAACTCAAGGCCTCGTTACTGAAAAAACGACGGTAGTAGCTGCCAGCCATTCAGATTTAGGGACATCACACATGGCTATCCATTATAAAATGGCGAGAGAAGGGGTTTCTCACATTTCTAGGGTTCAAACTTTGTCAAGATTTAAAGCTCAATATTGTATATGCTATCTGCCGTACATCTTCACACTTCTGTTTTCCAAACTAGTTTTTTTTAATCTCGCACATCTGATCTCTTATCAGCATGTGACACTTCTAATTTTCACTGTGTTCTCAGTATTTTTTTCCATTCTTTTAATGGTGCCAAGTATCTTATTTACAGCTGCTGGGCACTGAGTAAAAAACTTATCAAACCAATCCACAAACCTAAGAGATCTGATTTGTTTAAAGAGTTCCTTCTCATGTGACACATTGCCCAGTGTCTTAGGGCCTTCTGAGGTAGCTCAGTCCCTTAGTTGAGTCAATAAATTGGCAACTCATATTCAGAGTATTAAAGTTATTTAATTACTATACACTAAGGGGCAGATCTCAAAGTACATCATAGCTACACCACAATTTACACCAGCTGCAGATATGTCTGTAGGTTTTAGTACTGATCTCTAGGGCACCCCCATCTATCCTTTATAATAATTAAATATTTTTTCTTACGCTTTGCTTCCTTTATAATAATTAAATATTTTTTCTTACCCTTTGCTTCCTATGTCTTAACTAGTTTTAAAATCCAGAACAGGACTTTACATCCTATCCCACAGTTACCAAATTTCATTCATAGCTTTGTGAATGGGAGATGCACAAACCTTTTGGCTATCTAAGCATCCCACATTCATCAGTTTTATTTTATTCACTATTCTCTTAATGGCTAATAAAATGAAGAGGCACACTTACTGTTACAATAGCCATGGTAGATTGTCCGTCATGTAATAGTTAAGAACAAGCAGTCAGTGCTAGAATTTTAAAGCACCTATTGGAGAAGTATTTTGGCACTGAAGATTTAGGGAGAGATTTTCAAAGGCACAAATGGCAGTTAAGACCCTAACTCTATAACTTTCAGTATCACCAACCAACATTCAAGAATATATACAACAGAACTTACATTTTGGAGGCCAAAGCCTGCAGTTCCTCCCTCAGCTGAAAATAGAGCATTTTTAGCTGAGTTGTAGAGTACAGCATTTTGCCCCTTATTAGTAACTCAGCTACCTAGTTTGGTAGTTTGTTCTGAGCTCTTAAACAAATGTCATCCCAGTTTTATTACAATTTACATTTCTTAAATCAGTCTATGGCTTATGCCTCATTTTCTCTACCTAGGAAGAGTAAGCCCAGGGCAGAATTTTTTTTCATCAACCTCTGAGGAGAAGATCAACATATAGCACTATTGCTGATGCCAGCAGAGATCTGGCTAAATACTGATGCAGCTTCCCAGTATTTAACCTCCCCATCCAACCACTTCCCCATATTTTTTCCTTTTAAGTTTCCCTGCAGTGGTACAGAACAGAAGTTTAAAATGAGTGTTCTTACCTGTCAATATGATTTCTGCATCGACACATTAAAGCTTTTTCAAATAACCAGTCAAATAGGAATTGTCAACTACAAGAATAAAGAATTTTTGGCAACAGTTTTCCAGCTGTCGGTTCACCCAGAAAATACTATGAAATAAAAGCTAATAAAACAGGATTGACATTAAAGATGTCATACTATTATAACATGAATTTATCTTACACACAGTTAAATAATTTATCAACAGCATACTCAGTTGCATACCAGAATACTATCCACACAAGCCTAGGCGCCAGCAGACATGCCTCTTCACCAAAGACATACGCTCAACCACTTCAAGTGCTGGATGATGCCACTGTAATGACTCGGGTAGTTATTGAGATAGCTGTCACAAGTATTAATCGATTTGTGGTGGCAGGAAACAAGACAGGGAACAGAAGGATGTGACTCTATAGAGCTACAGCAAACCTATAAATTATAGGCAAGTTGTGGTGTGTAGCATTCCTTTCCACCCCTGGTTCAACTCAGATATCATAACTTAAAAATACAGACCATTTACCAGACAGGCCATGATTCTTTCAGCATTCCAAAAATTGTGGGCCAGGCTGTCCAAGATAATTCTAGTACGTTGGTATAGACAACAAAACCACACCATTCCCTTTTTCAAGCAATGGATGGAACTTTTCAAATTGGTGAACTAAAGAGGCAGTTTCACTTAACAGCCATTTGGCATTAAGGAAAGATTAATAACCATTTTTTCCGTAGCTGCTGTTCTTTTAGATGTGTTGCACATGCCCATTCCACTGTAGGTACGTGCGTGCCCCGAGCACAATCACCGAAAATTCCCCCCTTGGTCCTACCTATTGGGGCAGCTTGGGCGTCTTTTGGTGCCATGTGCTCATCACACCAGTACAAAGGGCCCAGCCAACCCTGTCCCTCCTCGGTTCCTTCTTTCTAGCCAACTCCAATGTAGAGGGAGTAGGAAGCTGGGCTGTGGAATGGACATGTGCAACACATCTAGAACAACAACAATTACGGAAAGGTTAGTAACTTTTTTTTCTTCAAATGCTTGCACATGTCCATTCCACTATAGGTGACTCCCAAGCAGTTACACAGGAGGTGGGATCTGAGTTCATGGACACGCTGACTGTAAAACAACTTGGCCAAAACTGGTATCGTTCCCTTATCTGTTGAATAATAGTGTAATGGGCAGTAAATGTATGCACTGACAACTAGGTCACAAATGTGCTGAATAGGTACCTGTGATATGCCGCTGATGCTTGCACCCTTGTGAAGTGGGTGATCAGGATAGCTGGTGGGGGAACACCCACCACCTCAAAACATGTGTGAATGCACAGTGTAATACAAGACCAAATTCTCTGAGCAGGGATGAGGAGACTATTCTTCTGTCAGCTACCGCTATGAAGAGTTGGGTGGATTTACAGAATGGTTTGGTCCTGTCTCCATAGCATGCAAGGGCACATCTGATGTCCAGCGTTTGAAGACATTGCTCCTGCCTATTTGCATGAGGCTTTGTGTCAAAAACCGGTAGGAAGATTGCCTGATTGCTATAGACCTGGGAAACCACCTTCAGGAAAAAGCTAGAGTGGGGAGGTAGCTGCACTTTATCCTTAAAGAAGAGAGTGTATGGCGGTTCCGATATGAAGGCATGGATCTCCAAGACCCTTCTGGCCAAAGAAATGGCCACTAAGAAAGCCACCTTCCAGGAAAGGAATGACAAGAGGCCCGTTGCCAATGGCTCAGATGGGGAACCCATAAGATTTGATAAGATCAGGTTTAGGTCTCATGGAGGGACGGGTTCTTGAATGTGGGAGTATAGTCTTTCCAGGCTCCTTGAGGAAATGGATAGACATCTTGTGGAAAAAAGGAGGAGATTACTAACTCCTGGCTGTTTCAGGCATAACAAATACTCATGAATGTCCTGCAGAGATGACTGCGTGGGCGAGACTTAGGGTTGCCAAGTTTGGTTGGACGAATTCCTGGAGATTTCATCACATGACAGTCTTTAACTATTAATCTTTAATTCCTGGACACTCCAGGACGGTTGGCAACCTAGCAAGCCTCCATGGTGGGAAGCCCATATGGAGAACCATTTCCATGATAGAAGGCTTCCTGCTACCTAATAGGACTTGTCCAAACAAGCCAGCTCTCTGGAATTTACCCATGGAGCTTCCAGGCTGTCAGGTGGAAGGAGCTGAGGTTTGGGTGAAGCAGTCAACTGTGATCCTCAGAGATCAGGTCTAGATGTAGAGGGAGCTGAAATGTAGCCACCACTGTAAGGCCTAGCACAGTGACAAACCAGTGACGGGGCCAAGCAGGGGCTATTAGAATTACTCAGGCCTGGTCCTGCTTGATTTTCAGCAGAACCTTCTGCGCCAGAGGGATAAGAGAGAAAGTGTAGTACAGGTGACCTGTCCATGAGAGTAAGAAGGTGTCCATGAGCACACTGTGGCTGCGGCCTTGCAAGGAGCAAAACTACTGACACCACCTGTTGTGCCAGGTTGCAAACAGGCCTATCTAGGGAGTCCCCAACTGCTGGAGAACATCTCTCATTATGTCCGAGCGAAGGGACCACTCATGACTGGGGAAAGACAGACTGAGGTGATTGGCCAGCTCATTCTGCACTCCCGGAAGGTGAGAAGCCTCGAGGTGGATTGAGTGGGCAATGAAGAAGCTGAATTGCTTCCTCACACAAAGGGAAAGAGTGAGTCCCTCACTGCCTGTGCAGGTAAAACATGGCTACCATGTTGTCCATGAGAACCAACATGCTCTTGCCCGTAACGTGAAGTAGGAATGCCTGACAAGCCAGATGAACTGCCCTGAGCTCTCCGATTTTGATGTGTAGGCATAGGCGCTTTTATTTTTCCTGGTGGGTGTTCCGCCCCTACTCCACCCCCTCCCTCGAGGCACCACCCTCACTCCACCTCTTCCTGCCCCACCTCTCCCCCAACGCCCCATGCCAGCTGCTGAATAGCAGCCCCGCTGAACAGCTGTGGCTGGTGGGTGTGACTACCCCCACTATTTTTTCCCATGGGTGCTTGAGCCCTGGAGGACCCATTGAGTTGGTGCCTATGCCTGATTCTCTCCTCACTTGTAGCAGTGTAAATCAGGAGCAACCCCAATGAAATCAGTAGCTCCAAACTCCTCCCTGGACTCAGCTGATACCAGTTCCTTGAACTTGAGCATCGAGTTCCAGGAGTTGAAGCTATACCTGCTCAAAATTGCCTGTTGATTGGCAGTGCTGAGTTGCAGCCCTCCATCAAGTACACTTTACACCCAAACAAGTCCATGTGCTTGGCATCCTTGGACTTAGGCGCTGGGGTTTGTTGCCCCTGCCTCTCCTTCTCATTCACTGCTGCGGGTGTGTGAAGAAATATTCATACCCCTTCCACGGATGAAGTATTTCCTTTCAACGCCTTTGGCGGTGGGAGGGATGGAGGCCGGGGTCTGCCAGAAGGTCTTGGCATTGGCCTGTATGGCCTTGATGAGGGGCAGAGCCACCCTCGAAGGACCTTCCAGGGCCAAGATGTCAACCATCAGGTCCTCCAACTCCTCCACCACCTCAGCCTGCAGACCCATGTTGTGCACCACCCTCTGGAGGTCCTAGTGGGCACGGTTGTCTTTGTGGGGTGGTCCAGAAACAGAGGTTCCTGCAAATGTCCTCGTCCAGGGAGGAGGACGAGGAGGCTAATGGGAGAACAGGGTCCTCTTGCCCCTCTTGCTCTCCAGGGACCTCCCATCCTGTCTCGCTGTCTGGACCATGTAGATGCGGATCAGGTTCAGAAACTGGAGTTGGTTCCATGGTGGGGGAAGGGGGCGAGGGCACAGCACCTTGTCAGTACACCAAGGGGTAGGGTAACTGGTGGAAGCCTCAGGCACTCGTGGTTCTGAGGTGGCCCATCGGGAACCTTTAGATTGGGTGCTATGCTTGGTGGTATGCCCATGGGGTACAAGATGGACACTGCGCAGGTCCCTGCCACTGCGCAAGCCATGACCCTGCCCACACCTCAGACTGTCTGCGGCCTGACTGGTGCCATCCCCGCTCGGAGTATCTAGAGCTTGTCTCCAAGTCCGGAGATTGGGATTGGGACCATGATGGCCAGGGAGGTGCTGAGTGGAGCTGAACCGACGCCGAGCTGGGGAGTGGTGCTGCAATACCGGAGAGCAGTGCCATGATCTGGACCTTCATGGGGTCGCTGAATGGTACCGGTGCCTGGAGTGGGACCTCCTATGCGATGGGGATTGACACACGGATTGGCGTCGGGAGCACTGCCACAAGTCTGAGCGGTGCCAGGACTCCGAGCAGTGCTGAAGGACAGAGCATCGCTCGTTTCCCTCGACATGGTGCCACTCAATGTGGTACTGGAGGTTTGGCTCAAAGGGTGGGTGACCTCGGCGCTGTCATGGCAAGGTATCCCTTGTGGCCTCAATGGTAATTCCATCTCCTTGATTACCTGGGCTGGGGGGTCCAATGGTATTGGACTCGACAGTCCCCCTTGTGGGGCCGAAGTCAACGGTGCCATCTCGGCACTGGGTGCTCCTCTCAAGGACGCTCCCCCTTGGCCAGCTCCCCCTTGCCAGCTTGGCAAGCTGCTCCTCCCTTGCGTCCGCTGCTGCTTATGCACCAGGGAGTGGGAGCGGTGCCGGGTCGATCCTGCTGGTTTCGGTGCCAGGGAGTGGCGGTGTCGTGGGTCTCTGCCAGACTCCTTTCACAGTGCCGCTTCCACCACTGTCGCCAGAGTGCTGCACACCGATGAACTCTGCACCGGGTCTTGCCATACCACTGGAGGCTGTGGTCTAAGTGCCACCTCCATAAGGAGCTGCTTGAGGTAAAAGTCTTGCTCATTTTTAGTTCTGGTGTGAAACCCTTTACAAATCCTGCACTTGTCTGCTTGGTGAGCCTCCTCCAGACACTTTAAACAAGCATTGTGGGGGTTACCCGTTGGCATGGGCTTGCTGCAGGACTTGCAGGGCTTGAACCCTAGGGACTTGGGCATGTAAGCCTTCCCAAGGAAACCGGTCGGGATAGAGGGTAAACCTCCCAGCCCAACAGCTAACTAACTAAGAACTAACAAATATGTACAGAGAACAAACAAAGAAACAAAGCTAGGGAAACACGGTAGAACTTGCAAAGCAAGACACCACAATTCCAATGACCGTCACTGGCAGTGAGAAGGAACTGAGGAGGCACCAGGTCAGCAGGGTCATATATTGACCTCCATGAAGGCACCACTCCAGGGGGCTCCACAGCCGACCTGACAGGTGCTGCTCAGGGAAAAACTTTCCAATGACTGTGCATGTGGTGCGCACACACCTAATTGGAATCTAAATGAGCAATCACTCGAAGAAGAACTTTAATTGCTTAAGGTAGCCCGTTCAACTGATGTAGGTCTAAAATAGGTCAGACACCAACCTTCGCTTTCGGGGTTAGGAAATAACTGAGTAAAACCCCTTCCCAGTTAAATCCTGTGGAACCTCTTCCATGGCTCCCATGCGGAGGTGAAAAAATGCATCTCTTGGACCAGAAGTTGCTGCTGTGGGGTCCCTGAGGAGGGATGGAGAGCTGTGGGGGGTAGGAATAAATATAAAGGAATATCTAATTTCCACTGTGCTCCGCACCCAACGGTCCATGGTGATATGGGACCATGCACTGGTGAACTGGGACACGCAATCCACAGATAAAGGGGAAATAGGATCTGGCATCACAGCAGCTGGTACAACGTCCTCTAATATCCCATTAAAATTTCTGCTTAGAGCTCCTTGTGTGTCTGGGCAGGGCAGACATTATCAACGAGGTAGAAGGCGGTGGGGAGTTGTGTCTAAAACCCCTGCGGGTCTTGATGGGATGGGGGGGGCGGAGTATCAGGAGGACTGTAGTGCTTCCATGAAGTCACTGGGGTATGCAATCCCAGGACTTAAGTTTCGCCCTGGAGTCCTTCAGACCATGGAGCATCGTTGGTCTACTCTGAAAAGAGCAAAGCTCCCTCGAAGGGGAGGTCCTGAAGGGTCTGCTGGACCTCATGTAGGAGACCGAACTGGAGCCATGAAGTCCTACACTTGGCCACTGCGGAAGTCATGGACCTGGCCACCAAATCAGCCATATCCAGGGCAGTTTGCAAGGAAGGCCTGACTATGGGCTTCCCCTCATCACCAATGAGAACTCTTGCCTGACCTCTTGGGAAAACATGTCCTTGAACTTCAACATGCGACCTGGAATCAAACACCAACTGGGAGCTACATGCTCCCTCCCATCCACTGGCACTGATGCCAAGAGCAGGTCCCTGATGACAGCAAACACCTCCAGCATGGACAACATCGCAATGGCACTCATGCCTCGCTGTCCTTTCACCGCCGATGGTTTGTCTCATACCAGATTCAACATTGCCTGTGTCAAGGCCACAGTCAATGGTGCCGACTGTGATGCCAAGGCAGGAGTGACCTGACCTAGGTCGCACTCCGCTTTGCTCACCATGCCTTGCCTTCTTCAGAGTCATGGAATGTCCCCTCTCAGCCAGCTGCTTCCTGTGCTTCCTCGGCACCAGAGAATGCGAACGGTGCTGGGACTTCCAGACGGTGGGAGGAGCGCTCCTCACCAACATCAGGATGCTTGGTGGTGAGTCCAACTGGCTCAGCTTGTTGGAAAGTGTCAGCGCCACCATTAGAAGGAACTTTACCTGGCCTCCAGGTCCTCCTTCGTACAGGGTTTAAATTCATGGCAGATCTGACAACAATCCCTGAGGTGAGCATCACCCAAGCACTTTAGGCAACTAGAATGCAGGTCACTCAGAGGCATAGCCTTGTTGCAGGAGGCACAGGGCTTGAAGCCTGGTGACAGAGGCATACCTTCGCACTGGAACAGATGAAGCTCCTCTAATGGAAAAACAACTATACTAACTAATTAAGACAAAAACTAAACTATATACAATAATGAAGAAAAAAAGAAAAAATATACAAAGTCCACTGAGAAAAGCTTGGCACAGCAAGGAGAGCAGTTCCAGTGACCGTCACGGGCAGTAAGGAGGAACTGAGGGACTGCAGGGTCAGCTGGGCATTTTATACTAGCGCTATGACCACAGGGCACCAGAGAGTGCCCAAGCCACCCCAAATGGTACCACTCAGGGAAAATTTTCCGGAGACTGTGCTCGGGGCGCGCACAAACCTACAGTGGAATGGACATGCACAAGCTCCCAAAAAGAAAGCAAAGCTTCTCTCTCTGGCTTCTGACTATGGAATCAAAAATGGTAAGATATATCTTATGTCCTCATACAAACAAACACACAAAAAATGACGACTAGCCACGGACTCTACATGAGTCTACCAAAAGGGCAATCACCTTCCAAAGTTAAAATAAGGACAATACCCCACAATTACAGGTCGGGGGCAGGAACACCTGATAGAAATTACAAATATATCAGAATACCAAGCCAATCCCTTATCAACCTTTTCCTGTAGGAAACGTTAACCATTCAATTGAAAGCAGCCTCCACCCATAGGTCCTGTACCAGAAAACCAATTTCCCTGTGATACATGTTACCTAGGGTATGTCTACATTGCAATTAGACACCCCCGGGCCCGAAAGTCTACACCACAATTAAACAGCTCTTCGCCTGAGCCCCACAAGCCCAGGTCAGCTGGCATGGACCAACAACGTGTGTCTAATAGCAGTGTAAACACACCCCCAAGGGCTTGTCTAGATTAGGAAAATTTCACCAATGTAACTACATACCACTGCAATCCCCCAATATAAACAATCCACACTGGTGCAAAAGAGGGCTTGCAAGATGGTAGCTTTTTAGAGGAGGAGTTATACAGGTGGAGAGTATGTACATTAGGGGTTTTCATCAGCATAACTACATCAATGTAGTCAAATATCACTAGAGCCTGGGCTACTCCCAAACTTGCAGTGGTTTCTAACTAAAGGTGTGATGACGTACCAATTTACCTACGAGAACTGATGCAACTCTGCATTTGGACACTTGCATCAGTTGCCCCAAGGACAAGCTAAACTGATGCAAGACAGATTAAAATTAATGAATGAATGTTTACACACAGCTGCAACGGTTTATCTAAAACAGTGCAATATCACATCTTCTGTTAAATTGGTGTGGCTTGTGTAGACAAGTCCTAAAATTCTCCATCTCATTAGACCAGCTGTAAGATTATTGAATTTTATAAAGTGAAATTTATCATCATGCCATTACTGAAAGAGCTGCAATGTTATCTGTTTAGATGAAGCTGCAGTTTAATATATTCAGACTTCTTGCATGAGAAAACATCATCTATAATCCTCTCAAAATTAGAAATCCATTTTTAAATGTTCTGTTTAACATTACTTAAGACTGTTCACACCAGACCCAAAGATTTTCCCTAACAGGGGATCTAGAATATCTTCTTACTGACCACACAGATGTCATAACTGCATTACATTTCTCCTTCTTTATATCTATGTCACATAGTTTACAAGGTGTTCAATACCTTGCAGAACAACAGAAGTGAAGTTTCGGTACAGTAGGTATAAACAGTCAGCAGTGTTATAGAAAACAAAATGTACACATTAGATTCTGCTTAGAGAACGATTTAATGCACGCTTAAAGAAGGGCAGAAACCCAATCACATGATAGAACTACTGTATATGCCCAGTGCAACTGCTAGCACTTCAAATTTTATGCAGTCTGAAGAACTAGGCTCGCAGACTTTCTGCTACATTTTAAGATGTCCCCAAGTACACACACACAAATTACAAAAATAATTTAATTTCTGTGATCTTTATTGACCCTTGCATTATACCTATGCATATGAACACTTCCTGATGATCTCCCACTTTATTGCCGTATTGGTAGCTGAAATACATTAGCTATGTTTCTTTAAGACAGGAAATATAAAACTGTTACAAACTGACATCAGTACTATGTGTATACACACACACACACAGTGCTATATAAAAGATCAAGAACTGATCCAGACACTTCACAAGTGTAACTCAAGGACCATTTACAAACTGTTGGAGCTTTCAAGAGGCAATGGCACTTGATTACATTGTGAGAAACAGAAGAATTATTTCATTATTTTACCAGAGGCATGGTGCAATGAATTGTTAGTAATGCCACCAGGCTCTACTAAACAGTGTTTATCAACTATGGTAGTGCAACTGCAAGGGAAATTAAGGTTAACTAAAAAACCCACCTTTCCATTTTAAAAGAATTTTTCTGGTTAACTTTTTTTTTTAACGGTTTATTTAGTGCCAAAGTCTCGCAACCTCTTACAAGTGAAGAGCCCACTGAGTTCAACATCTGCATGACTAGCGTAATACTTGTTAGTAAGGTAAATTTGGACTGAGTCTTCACTGTACTCAAGAGAAATGTTGAAATAGCTGCATTACCGGCACCAGAAAAACTTAGGTTAAGTGCAATATTATAATGTCAAGTTCTTATCAAAAGACATTTTCTCAAAAGAATATTAAAATTTTCTTAAGTATCTTGCCTCAGACACTGCTTACCTCATACTTATGTCAGAGACATACTGGACTCAAATGAAAAAAAATTTTTCTATTACTGGTACAGATTTATTTCTGAAACTAACATTTTTCTCTAGCAAATGATTGTCATTTTACATTCAAGACAAAATGTTGATCTTTGCAGTGAATCATGGTATCTGAAGATTCATCTGCATTTACATATATATTATATATAAAAATACTCACATCTAAACCATAAATTAACAATTTTTTTCTTTTAAATCTTACGCTTTTGGCCAATGGCCTTCTGTGTTTCTGTTTAGTTATTTAATCAAAGGTTGCCTTCACCAATCATCATCCGTTACAATTATCCTCAATAAGTCTCAAATTGGGTAGTTTTTCATAACAAAATAAAAGGACAGGTCAGTGATTACACCTTCCGAACACCAGACAATTTTCTGACTAACTTCTGCTTCAGAAATTTCAAAGTTAAACCCCATATTGTCTTGTAAATCTGACTTGCCTACTAAATTTTAAAAGTGTGTTCTTTCCCAACTAGCTCATTTCAATTTTAAGTCATTCTTATAGTAATAGATGACACTGGGAAGGTGTCAGTAGTTCCATTTAAACTTCAATTTATTTCAGATGATTTCTATATGCCACCCACAACACTACCACTACATAATCTCAAATGGTAGAACTGACTCTCTGTTGATTTCTGTGTTGAAAAGGGTAAATTCCTCATTTCACTGCATCAAGATTCAAATGCACATTTCCAGTGCATTAAACTATGTCTTCATAGCTTTAAGAGCACACAAAATAGTACATAATCATTAAAATGATAATTAAGCTGAGAGGGTTGAAAAACTGCACTTTACTTCTTTAAATAGGAACCACATCATTTAACAATTTATCTTAGAGAGCATCAGACTTTCCCTGGCAAAATAATGCTATAGGCTGGCAGGTATAGCGTATCTAAGTTATTCATTTATTTCATTCACTGCCAAGAGTCATTTGTTTTCTAGTTCTAAAATAATGTGAGAACAGATAACTAGAGAACTGGCAATTACATCGCATCAAAAATACATACCTGATGTGTAATTATCAATTTGTGGACTGAAACAAGACAAAATCCTCCCTCTCCTGCCTTCCAAGGAAACAAATTACTTATTTCTGCCCTTGGTAAAGCAAACTATACTAAACTGTATAGTAAATACGATGAAGAGCTGTCACTTCACAAAATACGTACAACTACCATTTCCAAGGAGACTGATTTCAGAATAGCAGCCGTGTTAGTCTGTATTCACAAAAAGAAAAGGAGGACTTGTGGCACCTTAGAGACTAACATTTATTTGAGCATAAGCTTTTGTGAGCTACAGCTCACTTCATCGGATGCAACACTGAAAATAAATAACTTTAAAAAGTTATTCAGAAGTGACCACAGCAGTGCTGGAGATTTTCATTTCAGCTGATCAAAATTCATGTACTTTTTTGTTATAGAAAGTATGGGATACTGACATCAGTATTACAGGATTGGGCCCAAAATACTGCATGCAGTAACTCCCATCAGTTTCAATAGGAGATGCATAGACTTAAGGACTGCAGGATTGGGCCTTTCTATATATTGATAAATTCAATTTTTTTCTTTTACTCCCCAAGACAATTTCATTTTATAATTAAAAACAGCAGCCATCTCTGACACATTTTCCACTCTCTGAAAGCCAAGGTTGTAAGATATTTCAATATTTCAAAATATATGTAGGTTATAAAATTTATTTATGTAAGCATTCAGATATGTTTAGATGTAAAAGATATTTAGATTTCACTATAAGCTTCAACAAATATATATTACTAAACCTGGACAATACATATGATTCAGAATCTGCATGGGCACAATTTAAAACTGAAATGTAAACATGAAAAAATTCTGTAAGGAAAAAATAAAAAATGTAAAGCTTTATAAGAGACAAGCTGTGTTAAATTTAAATAAACCAAAAGTAGTACCATAATCAGAAAGCCAGCTTCAGAGTGTAAAAAAAGAGAGGGATGTAGGACAAATGAGGAAATTTGGATACGCTGAGGTACAAATAGGAGGTTTCCATAATAGGGCATTTACTATCTTTCCATGGTGAACCCTTCAAATACAAAATCAAACCAAAATCACTTGTCACATAATTTAAATTTTACATGTAATAAAGGCAACGCAATACTCAGTTATGGCCTGTCAAATATTTACCTCACTAACATTATCTACAGAAGATTTGGCTGTTTTGTACACCTTATACAGGTTTAAAGGGTTTCAGTACAAAAATGACACAATATACAAATCTGTATACCAATCAAACAGAACATTTTTCTATTTCCCAAAGGAGTTATCTTAAAGCAAAATACCTGAGATTTCACAATATCTTCAGTGTCCTTATCATACACGTAAATATACATTGCAGATTTCATAAAAAGACACTTCTCCCTTAAATATGTGCATTATGGTTAAAAAAAACTATAGCTTTAAGGAGCTGAAAAACAACACCCCATCTGAGAGACTTCATTTTTGCTGTTGCACATTCAGGAATGTCCTTTCACTGAAGAGCACTCCATTTATTGAGCGGTAGATCAACATTAGAGAGCACTTTCCTCAGTGCAGACACAACAGGGTGGCCTGTTGATTTTGAAAAACTCAAAATCAATAGTTCAGTGAGATGAAGTACTTCCTCCAGTTAGTGAATATCTGGAGAAGAAAAGAAATGGTTATTTTTGGTCACTTTCAAACTCTTGTTACAGAACAAATAATGATTAAAAAGTCATTAAATTGTGCTGTAAGTAGGAACTTGAAGCTTTGTTCCTTTCCGAATCATACTTAGCATAACTGAAACACTGACTAAAAAAATAACCAAGCTACAGACCTGAATATCATATAAATAAGACATTGCAAGTGCATAACTATGGTTTTGTTCACCAGAATGGCATGGCTCTGTTCAACAGAATGACAACAATCAATCCTCAAATGTCTTTTAGTGGGTACACATTCATTTAATAAATCCTGTGTGTTTTCATTCAAAACCCATACTTTGGGAAACTTGGTATCTCAGCCACCTCAAAGTGTTCTGGGGCAGGAAAACGTTTTTGAACTAAACCTGCTTCCCCCTCCCACCAAAAGAAAAAATAGCTTTCCCATTCCAAAGCTATTAATTTTGGGGGGTGGGGGCGGAAGAAGAAAAGTTAAATACATTAATGACAGGTTTCAGAGTAGCAGCTGTGTTAGTCTGTATCCATAAAGAGAAAAGGAGTACTTGTGGCACCTTAGAGACTAACAAATTTATTAGAGCATAAGCTTTCATGACCTACAGCTCACTTCATCGAATGCATACAGTGGAAAATACAGTGGGGAGATTTTATATACACAGAGAACATGAAACAATGGGTGTTACCATACACACTGAAATGAGAGTGATCAAGAAAGGTGAGCTACTACCAGCAGGAGAGAGGGTTAGGGGGGGAACCTTCTGTAGTGATAATCAAGGTGGGCCATTTCCAGCACTTTACAAGAACAGTAGGAGGGGAAATAAACAAGGGGAAATAGTTGTACTTTGTGTAATGACACATCCACTCCCAGTCTTTATTCAAGCCTAAGTTAATTATATCCAGTTTGCAAATTAATTCCAATTCAGCAGTCTCTCGCTGGAGTCTGTTTTTGAAGTTTTTTGTTGAAGAATTGCCACTTTTAGGTCTGTAATCGAGTGACCAAAGAGATTGACGTATTCTCCGACTGGTTTTTGAATGTTATAATTCTTGACGTCTGATTTGTGTCCATTGATTCTTTTACGTAGAGACTGTACAGCATGTACATGGCAGAGGGGCATTGCTGGCACATAATGGCATATATCACATTGGTAGATGTGCAGGTGAACGAGCCTCTGATAGCGTGGCTGATGTGATTAGGCCCTATGATGATGTCATAAGTATTCCTTTTCTTAATACATTAAGTTTCACTAAATTTTAAAGAATATTAGAGACCAGAATATGCTCTTTCTAATCACTACACCAGAACCCATGTTTAAGAATTTCTACTGTTCCTCGGTGCTCACCACAACTCTCTAGGGCAAGGTATTGTACTTTATAAAATCTTGTTAATGGCAAGAATTATTGAGATCACCAGTGAAAAGATAATTTTAGACATTAAAATGTGTAAAGAAAAGAACTTGATACTATAAAAGATGTGATCAAATGGCAACAGTATTTAATATGGAAAGTATACTGAAGTGTGCACAAATAAATGATATTTCACCTTCATAGCTGTGTTCGAGAGGAATATCTGAAATTAGTAACTTGGATGTGAAAAGCACCTGTGGGTTATAGTGGATCACAAACTGAACATTAATCAACAAATACAATGCATTTGCAAAAAATGCTAGTATCGTTCTGGGGCGTATTAACTAACAGGAGTGCAATACATAAGACATGGAAGGTTATTGTCCCACTCTACTCAGAACTGGTGACACCTCAGCTGGAGTACCCTGTCCAGTTTTGAGCACCATACTTTGTCAATATCTTTCTTACACTGGAAAGCTCAGGGGAGAGCAACAAAAATTATCAAAGGTTTAGAAAACCTGGTTTCTAAGGACTATTATACAGTGACCAATTCTTCTCCATGTCCACTGAAGGTAGGACAAGAAGTAATTGTCTTAAACTGCAGCAGGGAACATTTAGATTAGATAACAGTAAAATCTTTCTAGCTATAAGGATAGTTAAGCACTGGAATACGCTTCCAAAGGGAGGTTGTGGGATCCCTGTCACAGGGAGGTTTTAAGAACAGATTAGACAAACACCTGTCAGAGATTGTCTAGGCATATTTGATCCTACCTCAGCATGGGGAGCTGGACTAAATGACCTCTCAAGGTCCTTTGCAGTCCTACATTTCTATGATTATCTAAAACTGACAAAAAAGATGAATATGCCTGAAAAATCCTGTTATTCAAATGCAAAGATGTTTTTCTGATGGGAGTCTAGTTTTAAAGTCTTGAAATAATTTTTTGTAAAGACTTTTTGGTCAACCTCTCAGGCTCACTCAGCTTCAAACTGGTAAGAGAGCATGGATAGCAGATTATCCTACACAGAGGGGGCTAAAAATTATGCTAAGGTTCTGATAAAGCTTTTCAACTTCTCTTATGACAGCAGGGGCACACAAGTGGTCAACTTAATGAAAATTACTTTAAAATGTATGGCATTAAAAATTGAAAATGTATTTAAAAGAAAGAAGAACTGGTTTTATGTTTTATGAATATAAGTTATTTTAAACTACAAAATCATTGTGTTAATTACAATATCATTAAATGAGTAATAATACAATGAATTTCTTTGAAGTAATTTACACAGCACCATAAAATTAAATAGCAATGTACAAATGCAGGTAAAGACAGTCCCTAATCCAAAGAGTTTACAATCACAGTAAGATAAGAAAAAAGACAAGACCCTGAACAACAGATAAAGTATTATTAAGTAAAGTAAGATAAAGCAAGTATTATTGATGAGACGAGAGATTGCCTGAGGGTGTGAGTTTAACTGAGGGATTCAGATGAGGAGTTAGAGGGTTGGTTAAGGGATATGTATTAAATAGGGCTGTCGATTAATCACTTACGAGATTAACTAAAAAAATTAATTGTAATTAATCGCTGTTTTAATCGGACTGTTAAACAATAGAATACCAATTGAAATTTATTGAATATTTTGGATGTTTTTCTACATTTTCAAATATTTTGATTTCTATTACAAGAATACAAAGTGTATAGTGCTCACTTTATATTTGATTACAAATATTTGCACTGTAAAAATGATAAACAAAAGAAACTATTTTTCAGTTCACCTCACACAAGTACTCTAGTGCAATCTCTTTATCGTGAAAGCGCAATTTACAACTGTAGAATTTTTTTTGTTATATAATTGTACTCCAAAACAAAACAAGCTAAAACTTTAGAGCCTACAAGTCCACTCAGTCCTACTTCTTGTTTAGCCAATCGCTAACACGAAAAAGTTTGTTTACATTTACAGGAGATAATGCTGCCCACTTCTTAATTACAATGTCACCTGAAAGTGAGAACAGGCGTTCGCATGACACTGTTGTAAGATATTTACATGCCAGATGAGCTAAAGATTCATATGCCTATTAATGCTTCGGCAACCATTCCAGAGGAAATGCTTCCATGCTGATGACGCTCATTTAAAAAATAATGCATTAATTAAATTTATGACTGAACTCCTTGGGGGAGAATTGTATGCCTCCTGCTCTGTTTTACCCGCATTCTGCCATATATTTCATATTATAGCAGTCTCGGATGATGACTCAGCACATGTTGTTCATTTTAAGAACACTTCCATTGCAAATCTGACAAAATGCGAAGAAGGTACCAGCGTGAAATTTCTAAAGATAGCTACAGCACTTGGTCCAAGATTTAAGAATTTGAAGTGCCTTCCAAAATCTGAGAAGGATGAGGTGTGGAGCATGCTTTCAGAAGTCTTAAAAGAGCAACACTCAGATGCGAAAACTACAGAACCCGTACAACCAAAAAAGAAAATCAACCTTCTGCTAGTGACATCTGACTCAGATGATGAAAATGAACATGAGTCGGTACACACTGCTTTTGACAGTTAAAGAGCAGAACCCGTCATCAGCATGGACGCATGTCCTCTGGAATGATGGCTGAAGCATGAAGGGACATGAATCTTTACTGTATCTGGCATGTAGATATCTTGCAACGCCGGCTACAACAGTGCCATGCAAATGCCTGTTCTCTCTTTCAGGTGACATTGTAAACAAGAAGCGGGCAGCATTATCTTCTGCAAATGTAAACAAACTTGTCTGTCTGAGGGACTGGCTAAACAAGAAGTAGGACTGATTGGATTTGTAAGCTCTAAAGTTTTACATAGTATTATTTTTGAACGCAGGTTTTTTTGTACATAATTCTACATTTTGTAGTTCAACTTTCATGATAAAGAGATTGCACTACAGTACTTGTATTAGGTGAACTGAAAAATACTATTTTTTTACAGTGCAAATATTTATAATCAAAAATAAATATTAACAGAGCACTGTACCACTTTGTATTCAGTATTGTAATTAAAATCAATATATTTGAAAATGTAGAAAACATCCAAAAATATTTAAATCAAAGGTATGCTATTATTGTTTAACAGTGCAATTAACTGCAATTATTTTTTTTATTCATGATTAATTTTTTTAATCGCTTGACAGCCCTAGTATTATATATTAATTCTTTATACTTGTTTCTTACAATTATAGACCAACCTATTAGAATTCAAATTCTTCCTGTACGGAAATTTGGCTTATGTCAATACAGCACAAAAACTGATTAACTGATATACATATTTAGCTGTGAAATATACATTTTTCCAGAGGTTTTTATAAACAGCATTTCCTACTGTTTGAAATATTCTGACAGAGGATTGGTTTCTGTATGGCTCATCTGCTGCTGCATTGCACAGGCATAAGAGATCATGCTCAGCAACATCATTTGTCCTTAACAGCCATTTAATATGGCTTTTTTTTTAAGGTGTTTTTGTTCTCTCTCTAGACAAGTTTCCTACTAATAAACTTGAACTGCATGAAACAGATTTACACTGGACTTTATAAAGCAATTTCATATTTTACCTAATTTGTGGTTGTTTTTAATTTTACTAGTAAATATACAGTGGTTGGTCCTACAGAAACTCTCTGCAACAACATGTATAATTCATCCCGTTACAGCCATGGATGTTCAGTTACTATCAATATATTTGGGGATTTCTGTAAAATACTCAAAACTTAATTTTAGTTTAAGTGGCCTTTTTAAAATTATGTAGAACTTTATTTAGAAAGAAATAATCAATTTCAATATACAAATTTAAATTCAGCCATACTTCCTCAAACCATGCTTCACATCTAGAAATATTAACGATTTCTTCATTAAACTCCACTTAAGATGGAACCCAAGATACATTGCCAAAACAGATGTGTATTATAACTGTAGGTTACAGGCATTGGGATTATTTTTAAAAAAAGTATATATTATACAAACACAGTAAGGGCTCAATTGCATACCCTTAATCACAAGTGGTCTTTAATGAGATTGCTTACACAAGTAAGGACTATTTATTTACATGAGCACCCAGGTCCTAAATACAAGAGTATCTACATTAAGGCAGAAGAATTGAAAAAAATGAGGCAAAAAATATGGAGATTCAAAAATCAAGAGAACCATAGTTATTCATATCCACAGCTTTCTTCTTTTATGTTAAGATGGAAGACTTTTTGAAAATTTGTTGATATGCTTATACAATCTCTGTAATGCAAGACTGTTCCAGCAACAGTTTGAGGACAATAAACCTTGACACACTGTCTTAACCTCAATGAGCATTTTCCATGTGATGAAAGGGGAAAAATTTTATTAGGGTAAACATATTGGAAAATGCTAATGAACATTATTGTGCACTCTGCATAGTATTTTTTTAAATTGCTTTCAACTATTATCCTGGGTTTTTTTAAATATTGGCGAAGTGCACACAATTCATTAGACCACTTTGAAATGTATTTCTTTTGGGCACTAGTTATTTTAGCACCTAAAGAGATTTAGTTTGAACTTTTCCAAAATTTCACTTTTGGACAGAGCTCAAAAGTGGAAAGCGAATGTTTCACAAGTTCACAACCAGAAAAGAAGAGGGTTTTAAAATGCAAACAGTTTTTTCCTTTAACTACAGTGGGTACAAACAACACTTTCTATTTTATTTTCATGTAATATTTAATACACCCCCAACACACATTTTCATTGACCTAGAATCTTGAAATATGGAACCCGCATTCATTGTAGGCTAATGACTAAAGGAAATTTCCAAATTTAATATTTGATCTCTTCCTTTTCTACCAGGAGAGATCAGAGGTTAATAGTCATGAATGTAAACTATTCAAGTACTCTTTTTAAAATACATATATACACACACACACACACACAGCCCACTAATCAATCTCTCATGGGACTATATCCCACATTACAAATCTCTGAGCAGTTTCGTATACCGACCATTTAAAAAGAAAAAGTTAATTTTTATGTAACTCATGGTAGTGCTCTTTTTCTGGTTTGGCTTTGCAGACAATACATTCAACATACAGTATGCAGTGTGTGTAATATAATGAAGTATATGTAATGAAGACAGGAAAAAGAAATTTAAGTTCCTGATAGGCTGAGAATTTGTTCTATTAAACAGTTAAATTTTCATAAACTAAGTAAAAGCACATCAGAAAATATTTTATCTTTATAAATACAGAAATATCGGTTTGTACTTGTATTTTACAAAATACTTGGCAAATATTAAAGAAAGTCTTGCAATTTTATGCAAGTCATAATGCAAAAGTATTTTTATTGTTACCTCTGAAGCCTCTGTACAAGCTGCGACACCATGGTATCTGAAATGCCTGGACAAGCCTCCTCAGCTAAATAAATAGCTTCTCTCAGTTCTTCTATGGACCCCATGTTGTCACCATATACCTGACTTTTCTCTTTCAACTAAAAAAATGACAAAACTACATTAACAATGTAATTAACAGACAAATTTGAACATGTAATGTGTGTTAATTTCTATGTTTCCACAGAACTAGAATCCTGAGAATTAGTACATTCATTTTTTAAAAAATGAATGTATCATAAAAAGTCTACCTGTAGAAACACACTATTTGTAATTCGAGATTTTTATCACAGGTCACTAACCGAGCAGTCTAAGCCTTCACAAAAATAAGGCGGTCATGTGGGATGTGAAACCCCGAAACCAAGGATCATCTGAGGTCAGCAGCAATTCTATTTTACTATTTTAGAAGGGTGCTGTTGCGTACAAAGTAAGATTCAGTCACTGCCCTGAATTATTTACTGCTACTAATTTTGTACTACACTTTGTACTTTCATAGCATCTTCCATGTGAGGATTTCACAGCACTTTAAAATGTTAGTTCACTGAGTGTCTGTTACACAATAACTTTGAACATTGCAGCTGACCAATTCTAAAATTTCAGTGAATGTTCTAGGTCTCAAGGGACAGAATCCTATTTATTTTGGTGCAAATCAGAACACTGGAAAAAGCCTAAGTCAGAGGAAAATCAGGTCCCCCACACTCTCTGATGCTGTAGGAATGGAATCTGCTGCTGCCTACACATGAGAAGCAGCAGCTTAACTTGCTGCATTGGGAGTGTCTGTAGCTTGGATTCTAATGGAAATCAGAGAATCTTACAGGCAGAGTGTATAAGGGGGTAAATGGGGATAAGAGTGGACTAGCAGGGAACACGTGAGGGAGAAGTGGAAGCAGGAGGGACGAGAGAGATGGGGCAGTGATGATAGGGGGAAGCAGGGCCCCAGAGGGGAGTGACGAAGTGGACTTGCTCTTAGGGGGAAGAGAGGATAGCTAAGCAGAGACCCACAAGGAAATCAAGGGGTGAGGAGTGGTGATGATGGGGGAAGCAGGGAGCCACATGTGTGGCTGTGATAGCAGGAAACCAGAATAGGGGGCGTGGAAATTGGGGAGGGGGAAAAAGCAGGGCCCCAGAGGGAGAGTAGAAATGGGATGGGGAAACTGCAGTTCTGGGAAAGAGGGGACACACACACTGCCCCTGCCATGAGAGGAATGGGATAAAACACAGTCCATAACATGGCAGGGGGAGGAGAGATGGGAACAGACAGAACCCCTGGCATGAGAGATGAGGTGAGGGGAGCAGCAGGAAGCCCCTGATATAGAGGGGCATAGGAAGGTGGCACACAGGGAACTTCTGGTGGGGAATAGAAGAATGGAATGGTGTGTGCAATTCACTCAGCGTACATAAGCATCCAACCCCCTAATAACCCAACACCCCCTTGAGGAAGGAAAATGCTATTCACCATTTTACAGACAAGGAGGCTATGTCGACTTTCCACTGAGTCTGAATAATCTCTGGTGCAGAGACCACTCTTCTGGGTAAGTATCTGCTTACTGTGTTCAATATGCTTTCTATGTGGCATGGAAGCCTTCCAGGAGCCTCCTCAAGAACAGGGCTCCTTTGATTAGGAAAATACTTTTGGTGCTCTCCGTTTTTTCCACCCACAAGGGAAGCACAGTTGTAAAGACTGAAACATGGTAGGGTAGGAAAGGACTACTTAAATACAATTCTATAGGTATTTTTTAAGTAATTTACTCTACATCATGTCTGTATTCCCCTTCATTTGTAAATATACTTATAAAAAAATTAAAGAACCATTCCACCGAATATCTGCATAAAATAGTTTGTTAGATTCCAGTACAAGTTCAGCATTTATACTTCAAGGCTTTGAAACTTTTAAACTCTCTTAGCCTAGTCCACCAAGCAGAAGCTGGGGAGAAGTGAGGAGCTGAATGCAGATTCGACAAAAAAACCAATAATAGGAAAAACTGGTGTACGGCAGTCCAAGCAGCAACACACACCTCCCCTCTTTATTTAATTGTCTCCCAGCTTTATTTTCTCTCCTCATTCTCTTCCATTAGTGTACGTGATGTGGTTGTGCTACACAAATGAGCATTGCTGTAAACAAACTAGGAAAGAAACAGATGAGACACAAAACCAGAATGCTACTGCTGGACCATAAGGAGAGTTAACCTACCAGTTACAGTATCCTTGGATATGCCATTCCCCAAAGAGACATATATAAATAAAGATATCAGAAATAACTAAGTTTTCAGAGGCAGCTTACCTCCACAAATAAAGGAGATATAATTGCAGATAAACACTGAGACAAAGGACGCCTGGGGGTATCTTTTTCCTTTAAGAGAAAAATGAGTGACATCTGTAATAGAGTGCGATTAACATTTACATTGTAGCTTCAAAATAACCCTAACTGAGCCTGAGCTATTTGATTTCTGAAGATGCATCCTCTTTGTTTTCTGTATTTGTTTCATAAAAAACTAGTTCTGATACACTACATATAAACATAAAAATGAATATGTAAACATGCACACATATGAACTAATTCATGTAGTACATTACGTTTTAATACCATCTATCAAAGTATGTGTAAAGTGATTACATTATGTGTGGGTGTGAATTCAATATGAAGAATCATTAAAGATTAGGTTTTTGTATGACAAAAGTGCATTACAAAACAATACTTCTTGAAGAATGTACAGTGAAACTTACTAAAAATGTGAAGGGTCTGATCCCACTCCCTATGTCTTGACACATGCAGGTACAAAATGCTAAGTCAACCATAATAAAACATTTAAAAACAACATCACACATATTTACAAAAAATCAAACTGTAAGAGTGAAAAAGTATTACAGGATGAAATCATGTTGATAAGAGAGCCGTTCAATACAAGCAACAACTGTAATCTACATAATTTAAAAGACTTTTTGCAGATTTTTTAAACTGTCAAAGGAGTATCTTAAGTGAAACAAAATTTGAAAAAATGTTGGATGACTGAACTAGATTAGGTATGTTTAGATGTATATCTGGCTAGTATTGCTTTTAGCATTAAACATTAATACAGTACCTTGTTACTTTCTTGTTCCTCTGGCTGGGCTCCTCCATTCTCTACATTCTTGGGGTCTTTTTCTCTGATTGTAAAGATCCAGTCCCCTGAATCACGGCCACCTGTGGCCAGGCCATCGGTTTCACTTTTAAAAAAAATACTAACACGTTTCAGAATTTTTCCTTTCCTACATTAGTAATATTAATTTAATAATGCCAAAATAAGCTTAAAACCTTCACATTTGAGAGTGAATTTAGAACACTATGCTTCTCAGGCCAGTGAAAACAAGGCATGTGATAAGAATGATTAGGTTGGGTCTTAAGTAAAGATTTTGTTTAAATATTGAACAAAGGTGTTTTTCTGTATATTAAATAAAGATTAAGGAGAAAGACAAACGTTCATTTACTACCTCCGACAATGGTTTCCCAAACTGTATGACACTAATGATATTCCTTTTCAGAAGTATGACAGATGCCAGCAGAGGGCTCCAAATTACTGGAAAGTTGGCAAAAGTTTTTGGAAAGTTTGAACACATAATTCTGTCAGTGCTCATTTAGCATTGTAGTAGGCTATGCAGAGAACCCAGACAAGAACAAAGTCAACGTCTAATGTATTTGTATTTCTTTATTTAAATTTAAAATAATAAATATACCTCTCCAAAAGTCTAGATGTCCTAACATAGTTATACAATCAATAAAATTCAACCTCAGCTGCATTAAAATCATCAGTTCCACAGTAACTTAGCCAACCACCAAGCAAATGCTCCCTTTAAGTGCACAGCAATCTGGTACGGCTGCGCATCTCAGGTGGCTGCGAGTGCAGCCAGTACCCATGCTGCCTACCAGCCCCTCTTGCTGGAACTCATGGTGAGTCCTCTCTGCACTGCGGAAAGCCTGGGGCCAGCAGGAAGGGTAAAGAGCTTAGCGGGGTGCTGGGGGAGAGGCAGACACTCTCAGCAGGTAGGAGAGTGTGGCCCTCATAGGGTCTTGCTCTGCCTATTGGCCTCAGCACTCCTTCCGGAGCCCTTCCTTCCAGAAGCTCCTCTCTGCAGCACAGGAAGCCTGAGAACAGGGAGGGTAAGGAGTGGAGTGGGAGGGAGCCCAGTCAGCCAGTATAGGGTCCCACTCCACCTGCCAGGTCCTCCTGCTGCAACACTTGGCAGCTCCTCTCAGCCCAGCAGGGAGCTATAGTGCAGGGAGAGGGGACCTGTGCAGTTGCTGCTGATGGGGTAGGGGTGCCCAGTCCGAACCCTCCTACATGCTCCAGGCTGTGAAGGCAACTCCCTCCCGGGGGAGGGAGAGGAGAGATGAGAAGTGGGGTTGGATCTGGGGCAGAGAGGGAGGGGAGCAAGGCTCAAGCAACAGAGATGGGTAACGAATGGTTGTGGGGAGGCAGAGAACTAGGGGAGTTCCACCAGTCCTGCAATTGGGAGCCAGGAGTTAGAATCCTGCACAGGTGATATCTTTAGGGAATTCTAAGATACTTATATTGGTGCCACAAGAAAAAGTATTGATTTCAATAGTTTGGCTGTGGCATGGTCATAAGTCATGTTACTCATTACAGCACAGGAATGTAAGCTACATTTAAAATAACTTGGTGTGATCTTAAACCTCTTCAACCCAATATTTAACAGAATGGAAGATGCCGTGACTAATTACAAACTGACTGGGCAATTTAAATGAATAGATTGGCAAGTCAAAGGTCTATGTAAACATGATAAAAATATGATATGCACAACTCAATACAAAAAAAATCTAGAGGGAATGTTGCTCCTGCCTCTTACTCATCTGGGAAACACATCCTCAGCCTTTTCTAAAATCCTTCTCAAAACAGACATCTTTTGCGGCATGCCCTCAAAGTTGCCAAATTAGGCAAGTTTTGGACCAAGGCAGGGAGCAAGTTCCAGAGCCTCAAAGCCCTCCCATAGAAAACCTTTCCACCCGCTCTCTCATAATGAGGGGATCTAGCTTGAGTGCTCCTGCTGATTACAGTTGTGGCAATACAGCACGGGAAGAGAGGCACTCTCTTATTTAGGGCTTTATAGTTTATAAACACCTTAAACTCCACCCAGACACCAATGGGCAGACGGTACAGATCCTGAAGCAGTGTTAGATGCTCCCAATACAATGCTCAGCTCAATAAGCAAGTTGCTGCATTCTGCACTCGCTTCAGTCGCCAAATATTTTAAGGTGTCACTCCCTCCCACCACACACTGAAGTAGTCTAATCTCAAATTGACAAAATCATGGATAATATTGGTAAGGTCCACATCTAAGTGAAAAGATCACTATCTCATAGCCAGAGGTAGATGGTAAAATGCTGATGGGGTTACTGTTGTAATATGATCATCGAGCAGCAGCTGGGGATCTAAAAATCACCCATAAGTTGCAAACACTAGTAACTAAGTAATTAATGGCAGACAAACACCTTCAATCGAAGGGGCTGATACCTTTGAAATCTCCTATCACTGCTTCTCCCAACCCATCACCACCACCTCAGTCTTCTGTGGGTAGAGCTTCAGCCAGCTCACTCTCCTCCATGCCCCAATCTCAACTCTGGCTAAGGTGTTGCACTGCAACACTGGAGTCAGATGAGATGGAGACATACAGATGGGTGTCATTAGCATAATAAAAACACCATACCCCATGCCTCCTTAGGGCCCCATATACATGTTGAAAAGGAGGGTGACAGAAGGAACCCCTCAGCACTGCAAACTTCAGAACTGTTCAGTAAAAGGAGCAACTCAACTACTCAATGAGAGGACTCACAGATGAAAAAACCGAAAGCCCTTGAAGACCTGCCCCATCAACTCTCACCAGGGTTCATCCTTCTGATCAGCTGACAGATCAAAGGCAGCTGACAGATCTAATACCACCAGCATGGACACTTAGTCTTCAACCATATGATTAGTTCTGTATCTGTGCCACATCCAGGTCTATACCCAGATTGGCATAGATCAAGAAGATCAAAGGCATCTATATACTGAGAGAGTTGTCTCACGACAAGTTTTTACACAATCTTATCTTAGAAAGGAAGATATGATACTGGTCAACAATTAGCAAGACTGTCAGCATCAAAAGGTGCCTTCTTAAGCCAAGGCCAAACTATTACTTCCTTCAAAGCAATGGGCAGCCTATCCTCTCTAAGAGAGGTATTGGCAATCTGCATAAGCAAGGCAGCCAGTACTTCCCCACCGACCTCCACCAGCCAGGAAGGGCAGCAAGGGCATGGATCCAAAGCACAGGTTGAGGAAACAAGTTCTCTCAACACCTCCAGTACCTCAGGGAGCATCCCTATCTGGAACTGTAACAGAGAAGACAATGTCTTTGTTCTCTCAAGACCTTGCTCTCCTACCACGGAAGCAGACACCCCACCCAAATCTGATCAATCTTGCCCACAAAATAAAACAGGGTTACTTAACCTACAGTAAATGTAGTTCTTTGGGGCGTTGTAGACAGTGTGGATCCTACTCTAGATATACAAGCATCCCATGCGCACAAAACTGGATTTTTTTAACTAGCAGAGTCTGGCAGGGCTATGCCTGTGCCCTGTGCATCCTCATGCTCTTTTGTGAGGATATAAAGGAGGGAACGGCCCTGCCCCTTCCTCAGTTCCCTTGCACTTTGACGCCTGTGATAGCTGGGAAAAGTTAAGGGATCCACAAGGACAACAACAACTCAAAGAACTGATGTTACCACAGAGAAACTAACAACTGTATTTTCTTCTTTGAGTACTTATCAGTATGGGTCCCAACCTAGAAGACTGATAACCAGTATCCTCTTTGCAGATAGGAGAGGAGTCACAGCTGTATCAGTCAAAGAGTGACTGGAGCACAGCCTTTCTGAGGTTAGCATCGGCTCTTATCACTACATCAAGTGCATAGTGCTTTTACAAAGGTCAGTGGTTTACTCCAAATAGCTGCCTTAAAGCCCTTAACAATGGTACGTTTCTGAAGCAGGCCAAGGATGTCACCCAGTCAAGTGTGCTCTCACACTGAAGGAAGGGTCATATCAGCCATGTGGTAGCAAGTGGAGAAACAAAGAGTGATCCACTTTGACAATCTTTAAGAAGAAATTGCCTTATCTTTACATCTACCCAATAGAGCAATAAAGAGGTGGGAAGAGAGCCTGAAAGGTTTTGTCCTGTTCAGTCCTGGAGACATCGAGAGAATGCAATTTTTTTCCTCCAAAGGAGTGTAATTTTGAGAAGACCAATAAGGGGACTGATTAGTTCAAATGTAACTCTGACACTCTGCTGCCATAGGACTGGACAGAATGCTCAGGTGAAGGGGTTAGAGGGCTGATGTCCACTATTATAGCAAGGACGCTTCTTAGGTTAGTAGTTCAGACACCTATGGCAAGAGAGTGTCCATTGCCTCTGCTGGTGTTGCTGCTGTGGATGATCCTTTTTTGATACGTTGGAGGTGTGTATAAACAATTGTAACACACTGTTTTCTCACTAAATAGCGCTCAACTATCGAACAGTGGGTCTTCTATGATGGACTGTACTTCACAGAGAATGACTGAAGCCTGGAGCAATGAGGCCCTTCTCATGGTCATGGCTGTGGTCATGGTTCTGGGCTGGCTGCATATCAGGAGCATGCACAGCAGCCTATAGGGATGTTTTCACCACTAGCTGTCCCTCCTGCAGAATGCCCTTGATATCCTCTGTAGCTTCGTAGGGACCTTTACAACTAGTATCAAGACTCTGTGTCATGTGAGAAAACCATACTTCACTAACATGGCCTGAAAATTAGCTACCCTCAGGTGAACAGTAGGCAACAAGTACAATTTCTTCCCAAAGAGATCCAGTTGTTTTGAATCTTTCTATTTGGGAGTTCTCTCGGTTGAGAAGGACTTCTCCTGTACTACTGAAATCAGTATTGATCCAGGATTAGGACAGGTAATAAAAATTCTCTAATCCTGATGGGGACATATGGGTAGTGTGTCTCTGTCCATTCTGCTGTTAGAAGTGCAGTGGTCAGCATCTGCCATAGTGCCTAAAAGGGGTCCAGAACCCCATCATTTCTCAGAAAGGCAATGCGTGCTGGGCTCATTGCAGAAAAAAACCTCAAAAAGTGATTTCTCTGCAATGACAGATTTCAGTCTCCAGTGTGTCTACTATCTGCAAAGAGGTATTGAAAGGCCTTAAAATCATCTGGTGCTGGCGCCGGGGCCAAGGCCATTGCCTCCTCCTAGACTTCTTTAGGAGGTGAAGTGGAGCACTGGTGGGTCTGCACCTCGGATCCCTGCTCCTCCTGACAGTCATATGTCTGGGGTCTCACCAATGATGTGGCAGAGGGTGATCTTCTCCTCTTCCTCTTTGGGGGTTGCACAGTTCTTTAGAGCTTTAGCCTGTTTTCCACAAGTAGTCCCAAAAGGGCCACAGTGGCAACCCAAAAGGGCCACAGAGGGGATAGCCAGTATTCGAACTGAAGTTTACCCCTGGAGGAGAGGGGCTAGATCAAAGGCTACTGTGGGCCACACCAGCAAGTGGATGAACTAGAGACAGCCGATTCCCCCGGAAGAGGGGAGAAAGCAGAGTAGGGCACAGCTAGAGGGCCGTGCCCAGAAGAGGACACCGCCGTCCAGGGAGTGACGCAGGTCTTAGAGGTAGAACAGAAATGATGGCGGTGAGACACCACTAGAGGAAGGCGCACCAGCAACCAAGAGCTAATTCCCAGCACGGCCACCAGGAGGAGCCAAGGTGGTGAGTTCCACCCCATCACTGCCCATGAGGAAATTAATAATTTTGTCTTCAGAATAGGGTTTGAATAGTATGCAGTAAATGAGACATGGAATCACACATTGAACAATTAGAAAAAAACACGATATTGAACAGGTCAGAGAACCACAAACACAGTTACATGTGGGACAGAGAAGACTGTCCATGACCATTACAAGATATTGTATCCTTGCTTTGCACTGTTCATGTTTTTCAAATAATGTGTTAATACACATTGCTTTAAAGCTGTTAGTGACATGACAAATATGCTGCCACCTTACTCTGTCGTGGGCTGTTGCTTTCCAGTTGCTGTGGTTAACCTGACATGCTTTTAAGTTTGATTTCATTGTGTCTTTATATTGTTTGTACTGGCCACCATGAGAAAGGAGTTTGTAGCTGACCATAAAATATATTCTCAAGTATTCTCAAGTCAGCAGACCAGTCAGTTGAACTTTCATGAGCATGCTCTGAATGCCAGATAGCCAATGATTAAGAACTTTGATATTGAGAATCCTGTCCAACCATTTGACCATGCAGACAGACTGAAGACATTTTGAGACATTTACATTTACACTGAACAAGGCACGAGAAAGCATACAGTATCAGAAAATCCTGCACTCGCAGAGAGATTGACTAAATAATTTCACTTTAATATTTTTATTGTCTTTATAAAAACTTGAATACAAAATACAATTAGCTTTTTCAATACAAATTATTTGTTTAGGAGTACCCATCAAATGGCAGAATTTCTCAATTCAAATTACCTGTTACCTATTATCTTCTCCTTTCCATCAATCACAAAAAGGAGGAAGGCACGAGTAGTACTTTATTCTGTTCAGGTTCTTATACTACGTTCATCATAGCAGCACCTGAACATCTTCACAGCAGTACTTGTAGAGAGTTTATTCTCCATGAGTTCCCCTCTAACATCTACTCATGGCTTCAGTGGATGTACCTACAGTGCCACCAGGAGCAACTATTAATACCCTCTGTTCAGGAGCCGAGCCAACCCAACTTTCTCCACTTCTCCCTAGGGAAAGGATGTCCCACCAAAAGACATATTTTCTGAAGGAATTTCTAAAAGTTAAGACACCAGAAAATGATCCTCCTCCTTCTCTTTCTATGTCGCAGAGTGAAGAAAGCAGATTTCCCTTCACCATCATGACCTTAAGTATATCAATTCCTATAGACCTAATGACCCTGTTGCCAATATTTGGAAGCCTTAATTGTGAATGTCCATACTTTAAAACTGAGCATTCATCCAAATCAGGTCTGGGGAAGTGCAAACCATGTCCCAAAGATCCCTAACAAATCATTCAGCAAAACCAAGAAAGATCAGACTTGATATTCCTGCTATTTCTAAGATAAGAAATAAGCAGAACACCACCTCCCCCATCCCCGCTTTTTTAAATCTACTTTTAGGACCTCTTTAGACAAGAACATCAAAGAAGTAGAAGAGAGCAAACCCTCATTTTTTCTCCTTTACAAGTCCCATTTATCTCTAAACTTCTTGGTTAATTCTTGATTTTTAAAACATCAGGAATGTACTTGCACATTCTTTAGCTTTCAGTTGCTGATACGCACTCTCAGTCTTAACTTCAGGTTAACAGAACTGGTTTAATTTAGTCATGAACATAATTTATTTGTTATACTTTCTAGCATGACAGAAAAGAGTGTGTGCTGAGCACTGTATGACTGAAACTAACAGTTTGAGATGCCACAGCAGATGGAGCAAACTGCAGCATAAAATATTACAGAACACACCCTCCCTCAACAAAAAAATTATATATTTTATAATTAGTCTTCTTTCACCTTTCTGGGCTTGAAAGCCCTCAAAATATTTCAATTAAGTTTTTAACTTCACATGCCTGGTGAGCCCAACATTTTTTAAATAAAGAACATCAGCTAACTAGACAAGATGATACACAACTGCTTAAGAAAATTCTCCTCCTCTATTCCTGTGTTTACAATTATGTTATAGATTCAACAAACTTACGCATCCGATTCTTCAGAGCTGGAGTCATCATGACTCTGTTCAGACTTCCACCTCTTGTGCCTATCAATGAGCTCTGCCAGGTAGGATGTTTTCTTTGCATTTCGTATTATGAATTTGTGTTTCAAGAGCTCCTTTGCTGTCGGTCTCTTAAAAATAAAAATTAATTGTAAGCTACAGTCTAACTTGTTTCTCTATATTTGAAACAGTTGAGATGACTCACATATTGTGATTTGAAAAACAAAAGAGGAAAACTCATGACAAATAATATAAACAGAAACTTTGATGGCTTAATACTAAACACAGAAACAAAGAAATGTAGGGCGGGACGGGACCTAGAGAGGTTATCTAGTCCAGTCCAGCACCAACCATACCTACAACCATTCCTGACAGGAGTTTGTCTAATCTGTTCTTCAAAACTTGCAATGACAGGTTGAAGCTTATTTCAGTGCTTAATTATTCTCTAAAGTTAGAAAGTTTTTTCTAATATCTAACCTATACCTCCTTTACAAGCTGATTATTTCTTGTCCGACCTTCACAACAATTGATCACCAGCAGTGCAAGTAGGCCGCTACACCGTACCAGCAACCTATTCATAGCCGGTATGGCATACCAGAAAGACAAAGCAGCAGCCCAGCCGGAGGAGAGAGCTGGGAGTTCTGCTCCTTTCCCTGCTGGGAGGAGCAGAGGGGAAAGGAGCAGAATGCCGGCAGCTCCTCCGGCTGCTGCCCCCCCACCTCCAACCTCGCTCCCGCCCCAGCCCTATCTCTGGCAGGGCTGCTGCTGTAGTATGAGGAAAGACGGAGATGCAGCTCCGTGCCTGGAAGAGCAGGGGGTGGGGCTGGGAGTTCTGCTCCTTTCCCTGCTGCCCCTCCCAGCAGGGAAAGGAGCAGAACTCCAAGCCCCTCTGCCCCCTGCCCCTGCCCTTCCAGGCATGGAGCTGTGTCTCTGTCTGTGTACAACAACAGCAGCCCCACCGGAGGAGAGAGGCTGGGGGAGAGGGGCTGGGAGTTCTGCTCCTCCGGCGGCTGTACTGCCCCCACCCCCCAGCCTCATTCCCCAGCCCTATCTCCAGCGTAGCTGGAGGAGGACAAAGCTCCCCTGCTCCAGGTAACATGGGATGGATGTGAGGAGGGGACAGGAAGAGCGTAGGGGGCCCGGGCTGGGCGGTTAGGAGTCACATGGCGGGTCACTTGGGAAGGTCATGTGCCCCCCCCCCGGACCAGTAAGACATGGATTTTACTTGCACCACTGTTGATCACTGTCCTCTTTATAATAGCCCTTAACATATTTGAAGGCTTATCAGGTCCCCCATCAGTCTTCTTTTCTCAAGACTAAACATGCCCTGCTTAACCATTCATCATAGGTCAGTTTTTCTAAAACTTTTAACATTTTTGTTGTGCTCCAATTTGTTCATATCTTTCTTAAGGTGTGGCACCCAAAATTGGATGCAATAATCCACCTGAGGCCTCACCAATGCAGAGTAGAGTGGGATAAGTGCCTCCTAAGTCTTACATAAGACACACTGTTAATACACCCCAGGCTACACATTAGCCTTTTTTGCAACTGCATCACATTGTTGATTTATATTCTATTTATAACCACTATAATCCCAGAATGCTTCTCTGCAGTATTACTGCCTAGCTAGTATTACTGCCAACCTATTCTGCAGTTGCGTATTTGATTCAAATCCTATCTAGTTTATAAAGCTTAGATTGTGTTTTTGTTTTATTTCTTAGGTAATCTGCTTTGCTCTGTACATTTGCTACTTATAATCACTTAAAATCTATCTTAACTACAAAGGTAGTTAATACATTTGTTTTATTTTTTTTTTTTACCTAAGCTAGTGTGTTTTGCTAGAAGTGTTTGAGGAACCTGCTTAGGAAAAAAACTGCTGCACTGTCCTCTCCACATTGAGGGAGGGATGGACAGGTAATAAACTTATATTGGTCAGACTTTTGACCAGGGCAAGATGGTACAGCTCTGGAATCCTAGGCTGTAGAGCTGGAGGACAGTTGGCTGGAGCCTCTCTATTGTTAGTTCATGAATGGTTGAGGAGAAGCATTCATATAACTGCAGCTGGGTGTGTCCCTGCCTGTGTAAATGTGTGTGTGAGTGCAGGACCAGGAGCGGTCTGCAGCTTCTCACAGCCTCACAGTGTGAGAGGGGATCCAGATTGGTATGTCAGAAGGCTCAGCAGTACTCCAGTTCCAGGTTGCACCACAGGGAAGTCCATCATACCTATTTTTCTGACATTGAAGCCTGAGGCAGTCTACTCTGTCTCTTCTCAGAGACAGGAGGCTGATTTGATCCCAGATCCAAGAACCAAGGCTCCTACGGCCTCCTCAACAAGAAAAGGCTCTGAGAGCCTCTGCTTTTTATGAACATATGATTTGTGAAGGTCCCAATAACAGAGCAGCACTCTGGTGAATGGGATTTCACAAGGCAGAACAAATAGATGTATAATTAACTGCTGACACATAGCAGACACACACTAATTAAATCCTCCATTCTTATCTTGATTTTTAGTAGCTGGATTAGCTGCATTAATGGTACCCCTCCATGCACATTTATTGGTTCCTTCCATCAGCTCAGCAACAACATGAGGTGGAACCACCACCACCTTGTTTATCTGGTGTTCTGTTGGGGAACTGATCAACCTGAGCCAAGTTGAAACACTCACAGATGAAGTCTGAAAAACAGCATCACATATGTGGATGCCAACCTATGGCCCAGTAGCACCAGACACATCTGCATCATCATAGTCAAGTTTGATTTTATCCCGAACACTAGCGATTGCATTGACAGAAATCTGAGAAGGCTAGGCTCTCTCTGAACCAGAGTCAATTAGGACTTCTATGAACTCTATCGTCTGTGATGGGATAAGACTATTTTTCATAGTTCATGAGAAGACCCTACTGCTAGAACAGGTAAAGTGCATATTCTAGACTTGCTGCCAACTTCTGCTGGGTTCTGTCACATATTAGTCAATTGTCCAGGCGGGGGTAGATGTGTAAGAAGGGTGTCTTCTGCCTTAGTTGGGACTGATATATGTAAGCCTTCTTTTAGGAGTTCATAAATTCCCAGGGACTTTAAGGTAACCCTTGAGGGAAAGGCGTGCTTCATCAGTTCTCTGGCTGAAGAGGACAAATTTCCTCAAAAGACAAGTCCTCTGTCATGACCTTTATGCCATGTGGTAATCCCATTATGCCATGTGGTAATCCCAGTGCCCACAGCCTTGAGACCCATCTCATACTAATGGCCTTTGCCATCAACCTTGCAGCCATATAGGAACCAGAGTCATCAGCACCAAACTATTGCTGCCAAGGTAATCTGTGCCAGGACTGTTGATGTGGGGGCTGTCAATCCAACTGGGGACTTTGTCAATGTTGAGGTGGCCGGCATCTACATTGTTGGTGCCAACTCTGCCAGTGCTTTCTTCACCATTCCACTGTCCGATCCCACAGTGTGATGAATGCTCAAGGGAGTGCTGGCTGATGCTGGCTGATGCTGGTTCTAACAGTCGCTTCTGGGTCCAAAGTGACCTGCATGAACTGCTCAAATAAATGCATCTTGTGCATAGCATCCCTGGACTTACCGTGCAGGTCCTGGTCCACTTGCACACAAAGCACTTATCTAAGATGTGGCTCTCTCCTAGGCAGAAAAGGCACTGACTGTGTCATCCTTAATGGAGATCAGTCCATTGCAGGACATGCAGAGTTTGAACCAAATACATTTCTTCTTCAAATAGGTTGAAAAATCCTGGATTAAGGTCTCCTAAGACTAATCGGTCAGTCACTCGCTGGGTTCCATCTCACTGTCACAGGGCAGTAAGAGAGAACTGGGAAGAACCATGGCCATTCCACTGTTTATGCCCTTGCACGGGAGTATAGGTGATACAGGGTGTACACACAGACACCGCAATTCAAAAAAATCCAATCTCAAGCATTTGAAGAGCGTATGCTCCTACAATGGGATCTACACCGACAACAACAACATCTGACTGACATGTCTACACTGACATATTACAAGAAGAACACTCATTCTCATCCAGTGAAATTGGGGTAACGTCTGTAGGGCTCGGAGATGCCTGGAAGAAAGTGTTGGGGTAAGTAAAAGATGAAGAATGAGGAAATAAGATAACAGATTTTAACAGACCTACTGGATCAACAGGGAACCACACAGCTTTGCACTATGACAATTCAAGAAACATCAAAGTTAATACTGTCTATGAGAAAGAAAACTCATTGAGACTGTTAATACACCTGTATCACAAAGACACTAAGTAGTAACCTTTAACACATTCTAGAGGAAACAGAGTACAAATTCCCTGTCTTTCCACAAAGCCAAAGGGCTGAAGAAACAATATGAACACAAAGCAAAGGGGCTTTAGGGGAAGAAACAGGCAACCCAAGAAATCACTACGAGTATTGGAGAACCTACCAGGAAGAAGGCAAAGTAACTAAACAGGATACACAGTACTATCCTAAACAAAGCCAAAGGACTGGCTAAGAGCTGAAGCCTGCCAAGATATCAGTTCTGACTCAAAGCTCCTTTCCTGAGGCACTGGCTATTGGTCTGTTTTTGTGAGTTATGGTAATTCCCCCCTTTTCACAGACTGGACGCATAGACTTAACTAGATCAGATTTTCTCCAATATAATTTGCTCTGCACTGAGAGTTGACTATTCTAAACTTAAAAATAACATTCAAATACAGTCCCAAATTTGAAAGTGAGCATACATATGTAAAAAAAATTTGGCCAGTAGTTTCCTAAATCATTTTATAATGATGACCGTTTAAACAAGTATTTTCTTAACACTAAACTTCTGTTTTGTCCTACATGGACCATTAGGAGGACAAGTTAGTGACTCCATTGTTGAAGATAAACATTGGGGACTCTTCAGTACATATTTGGTCAGGGGGCTCCCTAGACAAACACCCCTTTCTCCACACACAAATGACCTCGGCCCGCACCACTTCCCGCAGCCCCCATTGGCCGGGCACAGCGAACCGCGGCCAGTGGAAGCTGCGATCGGCCGAACTTGCAGACTCAGCAGGTAAACAAACCGGCCCGGCCTGCCAGGGGCTTTCCCTGCACAAGCAGCGGAACAAGTCTGGGAAACACTGAACTACAGAATGATAGATTTTAAGTGATTATAAGTGATAGTAAACAGATCAAAGCAGATTACCTAGCAAATAATCAGAACGCAAGATAAGTCTAAGATATTAGATCAGTGGTTCCCAAACTTGTTCCGTCGCTTGTGCAGGGAAAGCCCCTGGCGGGCCGGGCCAGTTTTGCTGCTCCAGGCCAAGGGGGGCTGAGGGAAGTGGCGCGGGCCGAGGGACGTACTGGCTACCGCTTCCCGCAGCCCCCCATTGGCCGGGCACAGTGAACTGCATCCAGTGGGAGCTGCGATCGGCCGAACCTGCAGACGCGGCAGGTAAACAAACCAGCCAGGCCCACCAGGGGCTTCCCCTGAACAAGCGGCAGAACAAGTTTGGGAACCACTGTATTAGATAGATGGGGTTTGAATTAGCAATATCTCACCCTGACTGATGATACAAGCAGGCTTGCAGATTCTTAAGACACAACCTGCATCTGCCTTGCAGCCCCTCCCCCATTCCAAGTCCTTTGTCTTCCACAGCTTCTTTCAGGTGTTGAGTTGTGGGGCAGTGAAGACAAATCATGTCGTCACTCTCCATCTTATATAGTTTCTCCATATGGTGGGAACCCTTTGTTCCAAGCTAAATTCCCAGCCCAGTCTGTGGAAAAATAGAGGTACCAAAATGGAGATTAGTATCATGTGATCTGGTCACATGCCCTTGCGTGCTCCCGAGTCAGAGCAGCCATTGTCCATAGGCTGTCTGCAGCATTTCCAGGAAGGCTCACCAGGTAGGGGATAAGCTTCTCCTAAAGTCTATTGTTTCCCTTAATGGCCCATTACCTTGAATAGGCCCTTCACAATCAGTTGTCTAGACTGGAAGCATCTTGCCTGGTGACTGTCATCCAGTTGTAACCACATTTGAAATACAGATACATAGTCACTACTCATAACTTCAGATACAAAAAATGATACGTGAACACAAGTAGGATAATCATATTCAGCAAATCATAACCTTTTCATAGACGCCTCACATGCAATATTTTGTACAAGATGCCTCAAAATTATGTCATAATCATATCACAATTATACCACTATGATGAATATGGGGTGCAATGTCACACAGACAACACTGAGAGGTAGAGCACCATGTCAGTTTCAAGTCAGTTTTACCAAGTGTTTTAAAATTAAAATTTGGCATGCCAACATTTGTGTGTATTTGGGGGTTGTGGTGTTTTGTTTTGGTAATCCTAACCTTGTTCTAATGTATATGTAAAGCCGCATTCTAAATTTTGGGAATTAAGCTCTCATGTTCTGAGAGGGCATGAACAGCACCGGGCAGCCTTCTGTGTGCAAATTTTACACTGTGTGCAATATAAATCTGCTTGCAACTAAATTATTGCGATGTCACACATTGAACATGATTTCACTCTCTTGGCTTGTTTAAATGAATAGTGTGCAGCAATCTGACTTGTAAATCTACAGCACATTAGCATACTAGGCACTAATTGTTCATGTGGACTCTCCTGTGCACATGAAAACTTCCCTAGTATATTCTAATTTACTCCCATTTACTGTACGGTAGCAAGGTCCATATGGACAGTTAGTGTGTGGCACATTAGTACACTGTCAATGTACACTCAAGCCTGAACATATAAAAAGAAACACTCAAAGCATTGCAGGGAACAGAGATCTCAGCAATTGTGTGCGTTCAGGTGATATCACCACCTAGCACATGAGAAACTAAGAACTTGCCACATAAGCTTTTCAGTTCACTTTTAAAGAAACAGCACTGTAGTATGTAGTAAAAAAAGATTATGAAAAAATGTTAGAAGTACTGTACTTCAAGGCTTTCAATCTAATTTATCTAAAAGTTTTCTTCACGGTGAAAGTCCTTTTTAGTACACATGGACAAAAAAAACCCCTGTACATAACAGTTATATTATAACAGTTATATTCCCAATTTAGGCCTTTTTGGAAGAATTCTATGTTCTAAGCTCCACAATTCATACACATTTTTAATTAAAAAATCTTTGTTGTTTTAGCTAGCAGTCAGTCATCACTATAAAATGAAATTCAGCTTTAAATAAAAATGAATTTCCTTTTAAATGTTGTCCTGACTCCCCATGAAGTAGATTTCTATTCTAAAATCTCTTGGTGTAAAAAGCTCCTTACAAGGAATTCATGCAAAACACTTAGATTCTTTACTACATGTTGATAGTTGTATGAAAAACAGAATATATTTGTAAAACTCACGAAGCTTGGCTCCTTGTTCAAGCAGGCCTCAACAAACTCTTTGAGGGGTTTACTGTAGTTTTCTTCTAGTGTTGGTGGATTGTTCTTTGGAATGAGGAACAAAACCTTCATCGGATGCAACGCTGAATGCGGTGGCTTTCCTTTTGCAAGTTCTATGGCTGTTATGCCTAATGACCAGATGTCTGCCTGTAACACAAACAATATTTATAGATATATGGGAGGCCAAGGGGAGCATGTGAGGAAGAAAGAAACAGCTGATTTTACAACTTTCTTGCAAATTACTGCTTTCAAGAGTATGTTTTATTTTTGTCAAGAACCACTGGTTACCTTGTACCCACTTCCCCTATTCTGTGTCTCCTAGAAAAATGTAGTAGTTTGAACAAAACACAGAATTAACTCATCTTATGCTTCATTTACTGAATGAAAATACTATCTTGTTAAAAAAGACTGGAGTCTGAACCTCTTCCCTGGAACTCTGGGCATCTACTCTTCATATAAAATATACTCATTAGTCTCTTTTATTCAACAGCCTACTGCATCCCAAGTTTTAAGTATGGGACACAATAATTGAATAAAGTTTCTAGAAAAAGCCAAGACTACTTTCACATGGGTCAATATGATTTTTGGAACAGCGCCCTTAAGGAAGCAATACACATATGATAGTTACACCTGACTGACTAAGTACCATATCTGATTTGCATTTTATGTTATAATTAATAAACCACCACTTTCAAATCATGTTTATTTAATTAATTTAAACTCCTATCCAAACCTGAGGCCATATACAAGGATTTAAAACAGCAACAATAAAAATCCTAATACAACTAAGATACAAAGATTTTCAGCCAAGCTGCAATACAATATAGCCCATGTAATAATGTAAAAAGTTATAACCTTATATGTCCACAATCATCATCACATAAAACCCATAACATAACCACACAAAAAGCCTACTATAGGAAATAAAACCCCAAAACTATTTATCCCAAATCCCTCACCCACCACTTCCTGCAAAATCCTGGAAGAACAAATATGCCTTGTAGCATCTTCTGAAGATTACCAGATCCAGGCCCTGAGAGATCAAAGAGAAGTACGAGAACGGAGATCCAGAGCTGAGGATTCCTTACTGTTGCTGCTAAAACATGCTGCTACGACCCCAACCCCCCTTTTAAATCAGAGGACTGTATGCTCAGATATCTCTGCTGACAGCACAGCTTCACCCAGAGAAGCAATATTTATGATTTTAAGGGCCCCAAAAATTAGGATTCTGTAAGTCAAAATGCTTTAAATTCCATCCAGAAACTAATCTGAACACCATGCAAGTCTCAGAGCACAAGGATAATATGCTCTCCACATGCAGCACACTTAATATGCAGCTTTCCTAAATTTCAGATAGACATTAAAGTGCGGTCATGGTGTGAAAAGTGACCAACTATAAAAAGGAAGTGTAGGCTTCCATGCTGTAGGGGACTGACCTCAATATTGATGCAGAAATATATTAATAAATTATAGATAGACCATAGGTGAGGCAATATCTTTTATTGGACTATCTTCTAGTGGTGAGAGAGACAAGATCTTAGCTTACCGAGAACTCTTCTTCAGAGAGACATCTCACCAACCTTGTCTCTCTAATATCTCTAATAACATGGCTACAACAAACAGTGCATTAATAAATCAAACTTGTTGGGACTTTACTGAATAGTAAAATATAGCTACCAGTAGTTATAGCCAGGATGCTTGAAAATATAACAATATCAGACTATGTACCTTATAAAATGTTCAAGCTGACCAAAGGAATTGCAGGAGCTTCTGCTTTCTGTCACCCTGGAGACCAGCAAATGTCAGGAAAATAGCCCTCCTTAGCCATAAAACCATGCTTATACACCTAAGAGTGACTTATCTAGACCAAGACACCTTCCCTCTTATATAAAAACACCAGTTTGGTAGAAATGTAATCCTTACTTCAAGCAAACAAACCATGTATAACATTCATGATTTAGGAACACACCTGATTGTGAAAAAGAATGTAGGATTGTGTTATCAGAGCAAAAAGTGGCTTTTTTTGCCCTCCCAAGAAAAACTTCTAGGTAAACCTAGGCAAAAAATTCTAGAAACGTCCTCATTAAAGTGAATATTATAATTACTCTAAAAACTTCATTCAGAAAAGCTTCCTGGAAAAATGTGGAAGCTGGAAGTATGTTAAACCTTTATTTCTTAAATGTTGAAATGGCAAATAGTTTTGAATTACATATTCGTGTTTTAAACTAAATGTAAAGTGTCCAGTGTAATTTCCTAATATGATTGTTATGTACACGGTAAAAGGCTTTATGTACAAACATGGAATCTAACTATGTGTTTCATTCCTCTCTAGGGCAGATCCACACAGAGGAGGACAATCTACCACTGCTATTAATTACTCTATGAGTTCAAGTGGCAGATATCTATGTGATGGATCTGAACATAAGAATGGCCATACTGGGTCAGACCAAAGGTCCATCCAGCCCAGTATCCTGTCTACCGACAGTGGCCAATGCCAGGTGCCCCAGAGGGAGTGAACCTAACAGGTAATTATCAAGTGATCTCTCTCCTGCATTCCATCTCCACTCTCTGACAAACAGAGGCTAGGGACACCATTCCTTACCCATGCTGGCTAATAGCCACTAATGGACTTAACCTCCATGAATGTATCCAGTTCTCTTTTAAACCCTGTTATAGTCCTAGCCTTCACAACCTCCTCAGGCAAGGAGTTCCACAGCTCGACTGTGCCCTGAATGAAGAACTTCCTTTTTTTTGTTTTAAACCTGCTACCCTTTAATTTCATTTGGTGGCCATAGTTCTTATATTATGGGAACAAGTAAATAACTTTTCCTTATTCACTTTCTCCACACCACTCATGATTTTATATACCTCTATCATATCCCCCTTTAGTCTCCTCTTTTCCAAGCTGAAAAGTCCTAGCCTCTTTAATCTCTACTCATATGGGACCCATTCCAAACCCTTAATCATTTTAGTTGCCCTTCTCTGAACTTTTTCTAATGCCAGTATATCTTTTTTTGAGATGAGGGGACCACGTCTGTATCAAGATGTGGGCATACCATGGATTTATATAAAAGGGCAATAAGATATTCTCCGTCTTATTCTCTATCCCTTTTTCTAATGATTCCTAACATCCCGTTTGCTCTTTTGACTGCCACTGCACGCATGTCTTCAGAGAACTATCCATGATGACTCCAAGATCTTTCTCCTGATTAGTTGTAGCTAAATTAGCCCCCAACATATTGTATGTATAGTTGGGGTTATTTTTTTCATTGTGCATTACTTTACATTTATCCACATTAAATTTCATTTGCCATTTTGTTGCCCAATCACTTAGTTTCGTGAGATCTTTTTGAAGTTCTTCTCAATCTGCTTTGGTCTTAACTATCTTGAGCAATTTAGTTTCATCTGCAAACTTTGCCACCTCACTGTTTACCCCTTTCTCCAGATCATTTATGAATAAGTTGAATAGGATTGGTCCTAGGACTGACCCTTGGGGAACACCACTAGTTACCCCTCTCCATTCTGAAAATTTACCATTTATTCCTACCCTTTGTTCCCTAACTTTTAACCAGTTCTCAAGATCAGTGAAAGGATCTTTCCTCTTATCCCATGACAAATTATTTTACGTAAGAGCCTTTGGTGAGGGACCTTGTCAAAGGCTTTCTGGAAATCTAAGTACACTATGTCCACTGGATCCCCCTTGTCTACATGTCTGTTGACCCCCTCAAAGAACTCTAATAGATTAGTAAGACATGATCTCCCTTTCCAGAAACTATGTTGACTTTTGCGCATCAATTTATGCTCTTCTATGTGTCTGACAATTTTATTCTTCACTACTGTTTCAACTAATTTGCCCGGTACTGACATTAGACTTACCGGTCTGTAATTGCCAGGATCACCTCTAGAGCCCTTCTTAAATATTGGCATTACATTAGCTATCTTCTAGTCATTGGGTACAGTAGCTGATTTAAAGGACAGGTTACAAACCATAGTTAATAGTTCCGCAATTTCATATTTGAGTTCTTTCAGAACTCTTGGGTGAATGTCATCTGGTCCCGGTGACTTATTAGTGTTAAGTTTCTCGATTAATTCTAAAATCTCCTCTAGGGACACTTCAATCTGTGACAATTCCTCAGATTTGTCACCTACAAAAGATGGCTCAGGTTTGGGAATCTCCCTAACATCCTCCGCCATGAAGACTGAAGCAAAGAATTCATTTCGTTTCTCTGCGATGACTTTATCATCTTTAAGTGCTCCTTTTGTATCTCGATCGTCCGGGGCACTGCTGGTTGTTTAGCAGGCTTCCTGCTTCTGATGTACTTAAAAACCATTTTGTTATTACCTTTTGAGTTTTTGGCTAGCTGTTCTTCAAACTCCTTTTTGGCTTTTCTTATTATATTTTTACATTTAATTTGGCAGTGTTTATGCTCCTTTCTATTTACCTCACTAGGATTTGACTTCCACTTTTTAAAAGATGCCTTTTTCATCTCTCACTGCTTCTTTTATATGGTTGTTAAGCCACGGTGGCTCTTTTTTAGTTCTTTTAATTTGGGGTATACATTTAAGTTGAGCCTCTATTATGGTGTCTTTGAAAAGTGTTCATGCAGCTTGCAAGGATTTCACTGTAGTCACTGTACCTTTTAATTTCTGTTTAACTAACCACCTCATTTTTGCATAGTTCCCCTTTCTGAAATTAAATGCCACAGTGTTGGGCTGTTGAGGTGTTCTTCCCTCCACAGGAATGTTAAATGTTAATATATTGTGGTCACTATTTCCAAGCAGTCCTGTTATAGTTACCTCTTAGACCAGATCCTGCCCTCCACTCAGGACTAGATCGAGACTTGCCTCTCCTCTTGTAGGTTCCTGTACCAGCTGCTCCAAGAAGCAGTCATTTAAAGTATCGAGAAATTTTGTCTCTGCATTTCATCCTGAGGTGATATGTACCCAGTCATTATGGGGATAATTGAAATCCCCCACTATTATTGAGTTCTTTATTTTGATAGCCTCTCTAATCTCCCTTAGCATTTCATCGTCACTATCACTATCCTGGTCAGGTGGTCAGTAATAGATCCCTACTGTTATTTTCTTATTAGAACATGGAATTACTATCCATAGAGATTCTATGGAGCATGTGGATTCATTTAAGGTTTTTATCTAGCTCAGCATCTTGTCTTCTGACAGTGGACAATGCCAGGTGCTCCAGGGGGAATGAACAGAACAGGTAATCATCAAGTGATCCATCCTGTTGCTCATTCCCAGCTTCTGGCAAACAGAGGCTAGGGACACCATTCCTGCCCATCCCGGCTAATTGCCATTGATAGACCTATCCTCCATGAATTTATCTAATTCTTTTTGAACCCTGTTTGAAGCACATCCTCTGGAATGGTGGTCAAAGCATAAAGGGGCCTGCAAATGTTTAGCATATCTGGAACATTAATACCTTCCAACACCATCTACAACAGTGCTATGAAAAAGCCTGTTCTCACTTTCAGGTTACATTATAAGTAAGAAGCGGGCAGCATTATCTCCTGTAAATGTAAACAAACTTTTTCATGTTAGCAATTGGCCAAACAAGAAGTAGGACTGAGTGGACTTGTAGGCTCTAAAGTTTTACATTGTTTTGTTTTTGAGTGCAGTTATGTAAAAAAAATTTCTACATTTGTAAATTGCACTTTTGCGATAAAGAGATTGCACTACAGTCCTTGCATGAGGTGAACTGAAAAATACTATTTCTTTTGCTGTTTTTTGCAGTGCAAATATTTGTAATAAAAAATAATACAATGTGAGCACTGTACACTTTGTATTCTGTGTTGTAATTGAATCAATATATTTGAAAATGTAAACACTCAAAAATATTTAAATAAATGGTATTCTATTATTGTTTAACAGTGCAATTAAAACTAAGAATCATCATGATTCTTTTTACTTGTGATTAATTTTTTTAATCACTGGCAGCCCTAATTTGTTTTCACGTAGATTATGAGGTACATGATGCAAATAATTAATCATGAGCATTGGACACCAACTTTTAAAACATACACAATTATTACCCACATACACAATTATAGATTTATTTGCAAATGGATTAATGGCATAATGTCTGTGTTTTTGTTATTCTTAAATATATATTTTGTGGCTGCAAGGTATTTTTAGTGCATTTATATTTAATTTTTTAAGCAGGCTTTATCATTTTTTATTTTGATACCCATGTTTTTCTTGTTACCCATGCTCTGTGGTTCATGGGCTTTATTACTGTTTGATTACCATTAAGACCCCAGGCCAAAATGGGGGAAACCCATTTTATTTTTATTTTTGACATCAGCAAGACAAAAATAATGATTTTCCCAGATTTTTTTTTAAAGGTAAAATTTACCATTTTTTACCAGGATTGCGAATTTTTTTTTAGTCTGGATGGAATTTTTAAAAATAATGATCCTAATTTTTAATAGGAATATTCAACTCATACCATATTGTATTATGTCCTTTACCATATTAATAATATACATTTGTATTAGCATGCATGCTAGGGCCAAGGAAACATTACCCTGAAGGGCACCAACAGCCTGCAAGAGGCAGAGGTGGTCCTTTTTTGGGAATTGCCACCCTATCCTGTCTGGAATTTAGCTTTTTTAAAGATACCCTCAGGGGCGTTGCTAAATTTTTAGGTGCTGCCACTCTGCATTTATTTTATCTGAACTATTAGGAACCCCTACCCCATGCCAACTGCTTTTAATATGTCCCTTTTTGCCCGGCCTTTGCAGAGTTTGGGCACATTATGAAGATTAAATTAATTTTTTTAGCCCGTACATAATGGCTGGGGACAACTTTTTGCAGTGAGGTTTTATTGTTGAGACGTTTGCTACAATAACCTTTTTAGAGTGTGGGTTGATTATTAATTACTCTTTTACATTGCTTTGAACTACATATGCCCTGAGCAAATTGATAACAGGTGGTTTTAGAATTTATATTTTTATACCTTTTATTTTGTGTTATTTTGGGCTGCAAGTTAATAATTATTTTATTAAGGCATTATTTAATTAAACTTTTTTTATTATGAATTTTTTCAGAACCTGGGGCCTTTAAAGTGTAGGGCAAGGAACTTTCCATTCCCCCTTTTGTTGTTACTACTCGTAGTTTTGCCTCCCTCAGACCTTTTTGACCAGTGTTTGGGGTTGAAAGCGATTGTTTCAGCCTAAAATGAACTGGCTTTCCCCCTGGAACTGTCTGCTTAGGGATTTCACTCCACAAGTGAATGCACTTGGGCTTACTACAATTAAACAACAGCCTGTCAGTTCCCCCCCAGCAACAACTGAACCCACCTGCATAGCCTCCAATTCCAAATCTGCTCCCCCACTAGCCTCTAGTGCATACATGAGGATGGTGCTGTTGCCACTGAAGTGGTAGGGATTCTCATAGTCGCCAGCATAGACCATTTGTAACTCAAACCATGATACATAGCCAGTTCTTATTCATTCCCATGTGTAGCGGGGTGGCTACTCCGCTCCTAAAATAGAAGGGGTTAAAAGCAGCCCTGGAGAGGGCTGAGGCTGGGGGTGGCTGATTGGGGAAGCAGCCGCAGCTGGGCCACGCCCCAATCAGGCCCCAGCTGGCCTGTATAAAAAGGCTGTGAGCCAGAGGCCTAAGGAGTCTTTCTCCAAGCTGGGAGAGAGCAGGGCCTGCCTGACATGGTACTGATGGTGGTGCAGTGCTGGGTGGGGATATAAAGGGAAGGGTAAACCCCTTAAAAATCCCTCCTGGCCAGAGAAAAAAATCCTCTCACCTGTAAAGGGTTAAGAAGCTAAAGGTAACCTCACTGGCACCTGACCAAAATGACCAATGAGGAGACAAGATACTTTCAAAAGTTGGGAGGAGGGAGAGAAACAAAGGGTCTGGTCTGTCTGTCTATATGCTGCTTTGTCGGGGATAGACCAGGAATGGAGTCTTAGAACTTTTAGTAAGTAATCTAGCTAGGTATGCGTTAAGATTATGATTTCTTTAAATGGCTGAGAAAAGAATTGTGCTGAATAGAATAACTATTTCTGTCTGTGTATCTTTTTATAACTTAACGTTTTGCCTAGAGGGGTTCTCTATGTTTTGAATCTAATTACCCTGTAAGGTATCTACCATCCTGATTTTACAGGGGGGATTTCTTTATTTCTATTTTTATTAAAAGTCTTTGTAAGAAAACTGAATGCTTTTCCATTGTTCTCAGATCCAAGGGTTTGGGTCTGTGGTCACCTATGCAAATTGGTGAGGCTTTTTATCCAACATTTCCCAGGAAAGGGGGGGTGCAAGTGTTGGGAGGATTGTTCATTGTTCTTAAGATCCAAGGGTCTGGGTCTATAGTCACCTAGGCAAATTGGTGAGGCTTTTTACTAAACCTTGTCCAGGAAGTGGGGTGCAAGGTTTTGGGAAGTATTTTGGGGGGAAAGATGTTTCCAAACAGCTCTTCCCCAGTAACCAGTATTTGTTTGGTGGTGGTAGCGGCCAATCCAAGGACAAAGGGTGGAATATTTTGTACCTTGGGGAAGTTTTGACCTAAGCTGGTAAAGATAAGCTTAGGAGGGTTTTCATGCAGGTCCCCACATCTGTACCCTAGCATTCAGAGTGGGGAAGGAACCTTGACAAGGTGAATCCCCTATTTTACCTTAGTGGAAAGTTAGGAGGCATATGCCACAAGGCGGAGCACTGTAGCATGGTTCTCTCTTAGTACAGCTTCCATCCCCCTCTCAGTAGTTGCCAGTTGCAGCACAAATGGCTGTCCCACCCAGGGATATGCTAAATCTGGAGCCTGAACCAAGGCCTGTTTTAACTGGACCATGGCTTCCTGCTGTAGAGGGCCCCAGTTTCATTGTATCCCCCTTTTTAATAATTTATGCAGCATGGTTGACTTTTTAAAAAAAAGTCCTTGTTAATTTCTCCCAACATTTTATTCATACCCAGAAAGGATTTAAGAGCAATTACATTTGTGGGAGTCTGGAGTTTAAGAATCAGCTCCACTCTTTGTTGGTCAGGGGAATGCCTCTTCTTTCCCAGAGTTACTCCAAGTTAATTTACTTGGTGGGAGCACAATTGGGCTTTTGGGGGGCTTACAAAAAATTCAAAAAGTTTAAAGTTTGGGGTTTAATGTAACACCTTGTTCAATACCTTTAGATTTTTTTTCCTCGTGTAAGTGCAACCAGGATCTTATTTACACAGGAAATTACACTATCCTTTTTAGGCATTCCGTTCTACATCTTGATTACATGGACATGACAAATAATAGGGGCACTCTTCCAGTCCATGGGGACACTGGCAAAACAACTTGAAAGGTAAAAGCAAATATGTAATAGCTGCTCTGATGTAAAGGGATAGCAAAGAAAGCATTGGCCAAATCCAAAACTGAAAACCACTGGGCCCCTCCTACAATGGAGGTCATCACCTCCTGATGCTTAGCCACTACAAAGGCCATTGGTAGTATCACCCGATTAAGGGGGCGGAAATCAACTACCAGCCTCCAAGTTCTGCCATCACTTTTAAGAACCAGCCAAAAGACAACATCATTGGGGCTTGACTGTTCCACTAAAATCTTGTGGAGGTGGATTACCAGGAGCACTGGGAGAGCTCTCGCCCAGCACTCACGTGCGATGACACTCACACTTCGGAGTGCTCCCGTGACAGCGCTTTGAAGTTTCCAGTGTAGCCATGCTCTTATTTTTCCTTTGGCTTGTACCTTAGGAGACATTTTTAAAATTTCCACCAACAGGTATTAGGGGCTCTGACTCAACTCTTGAAGCCTGTCTCCTTTCTCTTTCCTTTCTTCCCCTTTGGCCCTCGCCTTCCTTTAGAGTCTTCTTTGGGAGGGCTATTGCTTTCATGGGGTTGCTTTATGCAGAGCCACAGCTCCCCTTATGGCCATGAAAATAAATGGCAATCTTTGGACCTGATTTTTTTTTTTTGTTAATTTACTACTTTTTTAACAACTATTTTTAAGGCAGTAACTAGAATCAGTAGCAGAGTTAACATTCCTATTGCTTAGCAATCACATTTTCAAGGACAATAAAATACTTCCAGTTGTGGCATTAACCCTTAACTTATAAAACAAAACACACAAACGCAAAAGGAAAAAGCAGTGGCTAGGGTAGGGGAGAGTGAATGGGGGGTGGGTTCATGGAGAAAGAAAAAGCGGAAGAGGGAGGTAGGGTTATGGAGAAAGAAGAAGCGGAAGGGGGAGGGACAGTTGTGGAGAAAGAAGAAGCCGGGGGGGGTGTGTGTGTAAAGAACGACTTAGGAACGAAGAGAAACCTAAGCCAGGAAAAACTTTAAAATATAGCTGTCAAGGTTCCTTCCCTACTCTGAACTCTAGGGTACAGATGTGGGGACCTGCATAAAAACCTCCTAAGCTTACTTTTACCAGCTTAGGTTAAAACTTCCCCAAGGTACAAACTATTTTACCTTTTGCCCTTGGACTTACGCTGCCACCACCAAATGTTTAACCGGTTACTGGAAAGAGTTGTTTGGAGAAGTCTTTCCCCTCAAAATCCTCACCAAAACCTTTCACCCCCCTTTCTGGGGAAGATTTGATAAAAATCCTCACCAATTTGCATAGGTGACCACAGACCCCAAACCCTTGGATCTTAAGAACAATGAAAAAGCATTCACTTTCTTAAAAGAAGAATTTTAATAGAAGAAAAAGTAAAAAGAATCACCTCTGTAAAATCAGGATGGTAAATACCTTACAGGGTAATTAGATTCAAAACATAAGGTTTTACCTAGAGGGGTTCTCTAAGTTACAAAAAGACACAAAAACAGGAATATCCATTCAGCACAGCTTATTTTCTCAGCCGTTTAAAGAAATCATAATCTAACACATATCTAGCTAGATTACTTACTAAGTTCTAAGACTCCATTCCTGTTCTGTCCCCAGCAAAAGTATCACTCAGACAGACCCAGACCCTTTGTTTCTCCCCCTCCAGCTTTGAAAGTATCTGGTCTCCTCATTGGTCATTTTGGTCAGGTGCCAGCGAGGTTATCCTAGCTTCTTAACCCTTTACAGGTGAAAGGGTTTTTCCTCTGGCCAGGAGGGATTTTAAAGGTGTTTACCGTTCCCTTTATATTTATGACAACAGGAAACAACAAAAAGTGGGGCTCCGTGAGCCAAAGCATCTGGGAACGTGTATCCTTACCCCTATCCTGGATCTGAGAGGAGATTGGCCGTTGCCACCACATCTGCCAGAGTTGAGACCAGGGGTGCCAGCTATCCTTGCAGGCCATCCCAAGTCCGTGTTGTGGTTTAACAGGCTAACTGATTTCCCTGCTGCCCTGACCTGCTCAGGGGAGAAGGACCTGATCTGTACCCATTCTTCCCCTCCTTGGTTTATTGTAGAAGCTATGGGCAGGGGCTTCTGCAACTCTTCCAGTGTTTCAAGCAAAGGACCAAATGGGGACTGCTCAGAAGGGCCCAAGGGAAAAGGAAGCTCTTGGGGATCATCCCTCTCATAATCATAATAGAAAGCATACAAGTCAGGGTCCTTCTCACACCCATCCTCAGACTGTTCGTATATAGGTTTGTTTGTCAGCCTGGGATAGAATTTTGGGTTTGACCTTTGATACTCTTATATCCTTACTAATATGTGTGAACAAAGACACTGTGTGCGTTGCTTCTGTCTGGCCAGATGGGTTTGCTAGCATAATGGGAAGAGGTAAGGAATTGAGCAGTTAAAGTGTTACAGGGCATGGTGGCAATGTAATATATGAGCACACTTTTAAGATTGCCTCAAGCCCTATCTCAAGGCAAGGCCAAACAACCAGTAGTGAGGGGCAAAGGGGAATTGAGGGGGGGTAATAAAACACTAAAAGACCAAAGAAATGCCTGTCCCAAGTACAACCTCACCCCTCCCTTGGGATACAAAAGAGGTGGGAAGAAGACCCCAAACCCACAACCCCACAAAATGGAACATGACTGTAAATTATAAGGGGTGGGACTGTAGGCATGCATTTCAGGTATATTTGGGCCTGCTAAGAAGAAGGAGGTGGGAATGGGGACACAGGCAAGGCTCTGCGGTGTCAGAACTGGGAAGGGGGACCTGGGGTAAACGCTCAGCAGCGTCAGAGTGGGGAACAGAACACAGGGGAACAGACTCTGCCCGTGTGTAAAGCTAAGGACATGCTTGCTTGGAACCCCAATAAACATTGCATTGCCTGAACTTTGGACTTCTAGTCTTCTGCTTTCTGTCTGCGTTACAAGGACCATGGGAGGGGACGAAAGGAAAGCCCCCTAACACAAACTACGACTTCTCTAACCACTGCCACTATTCACTTCTGCTCTCCCAACATGGGTTTGAGAGCACAACTTTGTCTTTTACATTCCCATGATCTGCCTGGGTCTTATCCTGGGATTCCTTCAGTAAGGCTCTAACCCGGCTTCTATCAGTCTGCTTTTTTAATCCAAATACCCCCTGCTCCAATCTGTCACTCTCTCATTGTCACACACCTGCATCTACACTGCTACTATATTTGCTGTCTGAGTCAGGTTTGTTGCCCGGAGGATGTCTAACTCACTACTTTCTTTTCTATCTCAATTTTATTTTTCTTAAAGGCAGAAGTAGAAGAGTTAAACTGATTTATCTCTTTCTCTGCTACCATGGTTACCATCTGCTTACAGAGCTACAGGAACGCCCTGGGTACAGTGAAGACTCCAGGCTTCCAAAGACCATTATCATGCTCATATATATCATCAGCTTGATAATAGTGACCGTAATATAGTTAAATTTAATATCCCTGTGGCAGGAAAAACACCACAGTGGCCCAACACTCTAGCATTTAATTTCAGAAAGGGGAACGATACAAAAATGAGGTTAGTTAAACAGAAATTAAAGGGTACAGTGCCAAAAGTGAAATCTCTGCAAGCTGCATGGAAACTTTTTAAAGACACCATAATAGAGGCTTAACTTAAATGCATACCCCAAATTAAAAAACATAGTAAGAGAAGCAAAAAAGAGCCACCGTGGCTAAACAACAAAGTAAAAGAAGCAGTGAGAGGCAAAAAGGCATCCTTTAAAAAGTGGAAGTTAAATCCTACTGAGAAGAATAGAAAGGAGCATAAGCACCGGCAAATGAAGTGTAAAAATACCATTAGGAAGGCCAAAAAAGAATTTGAAGAACAGTTAGCCAAAGACTCAAAAAGTAATCAGAAGCAGGAAGCCTGCTAAACAACCAGTGGGGCTACTGGATGATCGAGGTGCTAAAGGAGCACTCAAGGACAATAAGGCCATTGCGAAGAAACTAAATGAATTCTTTGCATAGGTCTTCAAAGCTGAGGATGTGAGGGAGATTCCCAAACCTGAGCCATTCTTTTTAGGTGACAGATCTGAGGAACTGTCCCAGATTGTTCCAAAACCTCCTCTAATGATACCTCAGATTGATAAATTAAACAGCAATAAATCACCAGGATCAGATGGTATTCACCCAAGAGGTCTGAAGGCACTCAAATGCGAAATTGCAAAACTACTAACTGTAGTCTGTAACCTAACATTTAAATAAGCTTCTGTACCAGATGACTGGAGGATAGCTAATGTGACGCCAATTTTTAAAAAGGACTCCAGAGGTGATACTGGCAATTACAGGCCTGTAAGCCTGACTTCAGTACCAGGCAAATTGATTGAAACTATAATAAAGAATAATATTGTCAGACATATAGATGAACATAATTTGTTGAGGAAGAGTCAACATGGTTTTAGTAAAGGGAAATCATGCCTTACCAATCCACTAGAATTCTTTGAGGGGGTCAACAAGCATGTGGACCAAAGGGATCCAGTGGATATAGTGTACTTAGATTTTGAGAGAGCCTTTGACAAGGTCCCTCACCAAAGGCTCTTACGCAAAGTAAGCTGCCACGGGATAAGAGGGAAGGTTCTCTCATGGATTAGTAACTGGTTAAAAGATAGGCAACAAAGGGTAGGTATAAATGATCAGTTTTCAGCATGGAGAGAAGTAAATAGTGGTGTCCCCCAGGGGTCTGTCTTGGGACCAGTCCTATTCAGCATATTCATAAAGGATCTGGGAAAAGGGGGAAACTGTGAAATGGCAAAATTTGCAGATAATACAAAATTACTAAAGATAGTTAAGACCCAGGCAGACTGTGAAGAGTTACAAAAGGATCTCTCAAACCTGGGTGACTGGGCAGTGAAATGGCCGATGAAATATAATGTTGTTAATTGCAAAGTAATGCACATTGGAAAGCATAATCTCAACTATACTTATAAAATGATGGGGTCTAAATAAGCTGTTACCACTCAAGAAAGAGATCTTCTAGTCATTGTGGATAGTTCTCTGAAAATATCCACTCAATGTGCAATGGCAGTCAAAAAAGTGAACAGAATGCTGGGAATAATGAAGAAAGGGATAGATAATAGGACAGAAAATATCATGTTGCCTCTATATAAATCCTTGGTACACCCACATCTTGAATACGGTGTGCAGATGTGCTCGCCCCATCTCAAAAAAGATATATTGGAATTGGAAAAGGTTCAGAAAAGGGCAACAAAAATGATTGGGGAAGGGAACGGCTTCCATATGAGGAGAGATTAATAAGACTGGGACTTTTCCAAGACTGGGCTTGGAAAAGAGACTGCTAAGGGGAGATATGATTGAGGGCTATAAAATCATGACTGGTGTAGAGAATAGATAAGGAAGTGTTGTTTACTTCTCATAATACAAGAACTAGGGGTCACCAAATGAAAATTAATAGGCAGCAGGTTTAAAACAAATAAAAGGAAGTATTTCTTCACACAACGCAGTGTCAACCTGTGGAACTCCTTGCCAGAGGATGTTGTGAAGGCCAAGGCCAAGACCATAACAGGGTTAAAAAAAGAACTAGATATGTTCATGGAGGATAGGTCCATCAATGGCTATTAGCCAGAATGGGCAGGAATGGTGTCCCTAGCCTCTGTTTGCCAGAAGCCGGGAATGAGCAACGGGATGGATCATTTGATGATTACCTGTTCTGTTTATTCCCTCTGGGGCACCTTGCACTGGCCACTGTCGGAAGACAGGATACTGCGCTAAATGGACCTTTGGTCTGACCCAATAGGGCCGTTCTTATGTTCTTATCAGTCAAGCTGTTTCCCAAAACCATGCCCAATGGTTCTTTCTTTCCAGATGTTCCCTTTCCTTCTGACATAATTTCTCACTCGACCAGGTCACCAGCCTCAACCCTGAGTCCCAGTAACGAAATTTATAAGTAAATTGACTTGTGGACTAGGACATGGGGAAATTACAGGCTTCTACCCTGCCACGCCATCCTCCCTTCTTGCACAGCAAATCGTTTATACCAGTTGTCCTCGCCTCTCCACGTCTCCTGGCAACTGGCTCACTAAATCTGTTACCATGCGGTGTTAGGAACAAATCAATGGGGACATAGCTCCTGTGTCTGATAAATGATTGGTATAAACAAGAGTGCTTTTACCTAAAACTACTTTTTAATGGGGTTTCAAGCAGGACACACACACACACACACTGTCGAAGTAAGTTCAGTGCATCCCAAACATTTATATTTACCCAAAGTTTGAAATGGTTTTGAGGAATCAGCAACCAGTCTTCTGTCCAGGGGCCCTCCTTCTGTCCAGTTGCTGAGGAGTTTAGGTGCCAGAATCTTACTGAAAGAAAAGCTTTCTCTGACTGCTCCAAAGTTTATTATTTGCCTAATTTTTTATAGTTAACTTAAGCAAAGCACATAACTCATAGTGACTCTTAGTGGGTCACCAATTTTCCTAATTTTAGCGAACTACTAATTTTTTATTAAAACATTTTTAGTATTTTTAGTTATAACAACAATAAAACTTATATATTAGGGACACTTAACCAAGGTTGACTGTCCAAACATTCCTTTTATTTTTATGGTATATTAATTTTTTTGTTTAATGTATTTCATTCTAATTAGCAAAACTCCAAACAAGGAGCTTTTAACCTTGCCTTTCAGAACCTAAAATTATCTCTAGCTATGTAGTATTTGGTTTTCAGCTAGCAATAGCTAAACACAGAAAAATGATTAACTGCAGTAATATCGCATTCTGGGATACATACAGTAATGTCAAATTCTGAGGTTACACATTGACCTGGATAGGAAAGCCTGACAGGCTAGGTGGACAGTCCGTAGCTCCCTGATGTTGATATATAGAGACTGGTCCTTTGAGAACCATAAACTCTGAGTTTGGAGGGGACCCAGATGAGCCTCCCACTCCAGGGCAGATGCATCCATCACCAATATCAGCAAAGGTTTAGGGCGAACAAAGGGAATGCCTGCACATACACTGACTGGGTCTGTCCACCAATCTAGAGAATACTTAAGAGGGCACATTCAGGACTGAGTTCACATGGTGACAACTTGGCAAAAAAACCAGAAGACAGTCAACTTTAAAGATTCCTCAGATGCATTCTCGCATACCTATGAATATGCAAAAAGCCATACGCCCCCAGAGCCTAATGCAGTTTTGAGCTCTTGTGACTGGGTGAGCCTTGAGATCTGCAACAAGAGATCAAATTGTTTGGAACTTTGTGTCTAGAAGGAAAGCTCTTGAATAGAATCCAGTACTGCTCCTATAAAATCTGTCTTCTAAACTGGACAAAAGAGATTTCTATAAATTGATCAGTAGACCCAGAGCTTCAAACGTTGACTGGATGAGAGAGACACTGAACAATAACTGAGTCCTTGACCAGCTTCTTACACTAGCCAGTCATCCAGATAAAGATAAACTTGAACTCAGCCTCCTCAAGAAAGCAGCGATCACTGTCATACGGTGAAAACCCGAGAAGTTGCTGACAGGCCAAAGGGCAGCATGGTGAAGGGCTAATGAGAGTGCTTCACTACAAATCTGAGATACATTCTGTGACCTTGATAAATTGCCACACGAAAATAGACATCTTTTAAGTTGAGGGCAGCATTCCAACCTCCAGGATCCAAAGAGGGAATAATGGAAACCAGGGTGATCATGCAAAACTTTTATCTTTGTGAGATATCTGTTCAGCTGGCACAGATCTAAAATTGGTCAAGACCTCCCTTTGCTTTTGGGATTAGGAAATAATAGTAATAAACCTCTTCCCTCTTGAGACAGTGCAGAATGTCCTCTATGGTTCCTACACAAAGGAGAGAATGAAGCTCCTGGGGGAGAAGTTCCTTGTGAGAGTGGTCCCTGAAGAGGAACAGGCAGGGAAGGGCAGAAACAAACTGAAGGGTATATCCCACTTCCACAGTGCTTAAGACCCATCGGTCTGAAGTAATCCAGGACTATGCACTGAGGAAGTGGGAAAGATGGCTTACAAACATGAGGGAGACGGAATCTGGCATCCTGGAAAGTGGGGTGATGTCCTCAACCAAGTTATCAAAATATCTGTTTAGCACCACCTGGCTGTTTAGATGGAGCAGGCGTTGATGCAGATGCAGAAGGAGGAAGTGGTTTATTATAACCTCTACTTTTCTTTCTTTGCAGGTCCTAACAAGGAGCAGGGGCAGAGTAACAGTGGGTCTGCTGCAGGTAAAAATGTTTCCTAGACAGGGCTGGAATATACAACCCCAAAGACTTTAAAGTTGCCCTACAATCCTTCACCCATGGAGCTTGGAGTCTGTTTCCACCAAAAAAATGAATACTCTACAAAAGGCAGGTCTTGTATTGTTTGTTGGACCTCTTGTGCAAGCCCCAGGGCCTGCAGCCAAGAGCTCTTGTGCATGGAAACTGCAGAGGCCATGATGATCCTAGGAGCTGAATCTGCTGCATCTAGTCTAGCCTAGAGGGAAGTTCTCGCTCCAGATTTCCACTCATCATATAAAGAGGAGAACTCTACTCTAGCATCCTCCAGCAATATGTCCCTAAACTTTAACATGGACTTGCAAACATTATAATCATAACATCCCAAAAGAGCCTGTTGGCTGGCAATTCTGAGTTGTAACCCCACATTAGAATAAACTTTTCTACCAAATAAATCTAGCTTCTCAGATCTTTGATTTGGGGGTTCGCCCTGGAACTCCCTTTCATTCGCTGCTAACAGCAAAGGAGGGCGTGAGATGCCTCCTAAGGAAACTGCCTCATCAGGAAAAGAAGAGGATGAAGCCAGCCTAGGCTGAGGCTATTCCTCCTCTGCTAGCTGTCAAGCAGGGCCCTCCTGAACCATCTTTTCCTGCTCAGAAATGGGCCTGGTACCAGGGTCAGGAACAGGTGGTACCTAGAAAGTAGACTTCCCATGCTTCTCTGAGGTCACAGAGCAGGAACACCTCATGTATGACCTAGAAATCAGGGGGGATCCTCATGGGTTCCAACAGGGCCACTGGACCAATAGCAGAGGCAGCTCTACCGATTTTGCTGCCCCAAGCAGTCACCACCGAATTGCCACTGCCACAACAGCGGCAGAAGTGCCACCGAATTGCTGCTTCCCCCGCCCCCACAAACGCAGTGGAGGTGCCGCCCAAAAGCTGCCGCAGCGGGAAGAGCGGTGGAGCTGCCGCCAAACTGCCACTGAGGGACACGGACTGCCACCCCGTTCTGAATGCCGCCCCAAGCACCGGCCTGGAAAGCTGGTGCCTGGAGCTGGCCCTGACCAGTAGGAAGACCCAGTGACTCCCTGACCACATGCCTGATCCTCTTCCAGCTGGAGGATTTCAAAGAAACCTAGGGAAGTAACACCTAAGTGGGGAGTAGTGTGACTGGCTCCAAGGCTGGGAAATGTAAGAGCCAATCTTCAAATCAGAGGAGTACAAACCACCTTCTGCTGATCAACGGGGAGCTGCTCCTGATGGTGCCAGAAACTAGTGCCCAGTCAGTGAAGAGTGGAGAGCAGCCAACGCTGCAGGCATCCCATTCAACAGTACCAACAGGCGTGAAGTTTGAGACACTGGAGATTGTTGCAGTACCAACTACTGCACCAACAATACTGGTGACCCTCTGGGATCATCCCATTCAACTGTACCTGGGGCGTGATCTCCTGCAGTGCCAGGGACACCATCACAGATAGGCTCCGCAGATCTCTGCCACAAACACCTCTGATGCGGTGGATGCCAAGATGGTCTCGGGTCACTGTGGTACTGTGGTCAAGTCCAGGTGCCTCTTCAGGACCTGGACTTGACATTATTTGCCTCAGGGCTGGAGTCAACATTGGTGATTTTGGAGCTACCAGAGAAGAGTGCTTGGATTTTGGCTGCACTCTACTCTCATCCCTCTGCTTAGAGAATTTTGATGCCAGAGACCTTCCTCTCCCAGTTGTCTGTTTAGAGGTCTTACGCCTCTTTTTAGATACTGGAGAGGGTGAGCAGTGCCAGGAAGGGTAAATGAAAATAAAGGAGTATATTTGCACAGATAAAATGTATATCTGTATTTGGCACAACATTTATTAGACTAGTTTTCAAGACCACTGCCTTATATCCAAAGTCTGTTTCCCAATATGGTAAAGAAATACATAGTTCAACACATGTTACATTTGCTTTATGTAGAAGGTCTGGAGTGTGATCAGCACTTTCTACAGACATCTGTCTACACAGAATTTTCAAATCTGTGTCCGAATAGTGTGGTAACTCAAAAGCACAGCTGAAATCAGTTTAAATGCAACTATGTATTATAACCTGAAAAAAAATGTTTACAATTAAGTTAAAGTCACTGGAGTAGTTCTGAGGGAAAAAAGGAAAAATAAAAGACTCTAAGTGCATGAGCAACAGCAGTAATACAGGAAGTGGCTCAGGTGAGCCTCAGACTGCAACCATGTAATTCACAGCCTGCACAAAGCATTTAGTTTATCTAATAAATAAAATTGGAAGAGAAGGGGCTCTGGGTAATTCCCTAGAAATAGAAAAGTCTATTCTAATCTTACCTTTGAGTCATATGCTGACTGTTTTATTACTTCAGGTGCCATCCAGAATGGAGTTCCCACAAAAGTATTTCTCTTTATCTGTGTATCTGTTAGTTGTCCTGCTACTCCGAAGTCTGCTAATTTTACCTCTCCTTGTTCAGATAGCAAAACATTGGCAGCTAGCAAAGAAAAAAAGGCAGTTTAAAAGTTTACATTTTTGATGTTTCAAAGGTTTTCCTTATCTCTACTGTTTGAACATTTAACCAAAACTATTTTAAAAAAATGATTAAATAACTTACCCTTAATATCTCTATGGATTTTCTTTTCTGAATGCAAGTAATCGAGTCCTTTAAGTATCTCTCTTAATATTGTAGCAATCTGGATTTCATCGAGACAGCCAGGCTCTAACTAGGAGAAACACGCAAAAAATATTTGTAAATACCTGTAAACTACAAATGAGATGACACAGAAACAGTAGGAAAAAATAAACAGTAGGAAAAAATGCCATATGTGCTTGTGAATAAGTAAAAGTAGTTAACAATGTTTTATGTTTTATTGCTTTTGATGCTAATTTTCTCTCTCCTTCATTCATAGTGTAATCACCTGCTCCTTCTTCTCTCCCTCTCCTTCTCCCCCTGCCCCTGTTGTGCATAAATCTGCTCACCCAGGGGAAAGAGTTACCTGCATTCTAATAAATTGAGATGTTCAAGTGTTCAATTCCTAGTCACAACAGCAGGTGGCAATTTTCAAGTTTTGCTACTTCCTTTTTGCTGTCCAACCCCCACTACCGGACCAAATATGGGTGTATGGCATGAGGATTTAACAGGGATAAGAAATAGAGGACAGCCTGGCAACACAGAGCTGACTAGGAGATAAGGTATGAGAGCAATGAAAATGAGATCAGCAGAGCACTAGGTGAGCAGCAGGGCAAACTGGGGCCAAGCTGGTAAGGAAGAGCGTGTCCATCGAGCCCAAACTACCTGGGGATCCAAGCCAGAGTGGGAGACCTAGACACAAGAGGAAACCAGGCTTGGCAGGAGATTTGACCACACTGGAGACAGCCTGGTGCCTTATTATACATCAGAGTGAGAAAAGGGAAGGGAAGAGGGGACAAAAATTTAGGACAGTATGGTGGTGGTGACCAGGAAGATATTTGTCATTCAGGCTGTCAGTCTACTTCCCATCTTAAAAATAGGGATGTAAAAGTTTAACCAGCTAACTGATGAGCCCAGTCTTATTGGTTTCAGTTAATGACTAAAACTCATCTGCCCCCCATGCTTGGGGTCCTGGCTGCTGGCCCCACACCTGGGATCCTGGTGGCCGGGATCCCACACCCAGGGTAGGAACCCAGGTGCGGGGAGGCAGCGGAGCCCCATGTAAAACGTGGGAGTCCTCCCCCACACACCACCCCTAGTTCCCCGCCTTTGTGAACTCCTTAATGGTTAACCATTTAACCGATAGAATTTTAATCGGTTAAATGGTTACTATTTTTAAACCAAAAAGAAAAGGAGGACTTGTGGCACCTTAGAGACTAACCAATTTATTAGAGCATAAGCTTTCGTGAGCTACAGCTCACTTCCTCAGATGCATCTGAGGAAGTGAGCTGTAGCTCACGAAAGCTTATGCTCTAATAAATTGGTTAGTCTCTAAGGTGCCACAAGTCCTCCTTTTCTTTTTGCGAATACAGACTAACACGGCTGCTACTCTGAAACCTATTTTTAAACCCTAATTACATCCCCACTTAAAAAAACAAAAACAAAAAAATCCCAAATGAAATTAGAAATTTGGAATGATTTCATATGTTCATTGTAAAACAAATAAAAAACCTTAAAACGCACAAAAACCGTGTATGTGAGAGGATTCTTTTCCCCCCTTTTACACTTTCAGTGGTCTACAGACACAGTATTACCTTATAGCATGCATGCAGTGGGTTTTTCAAGTCATATATAAAACAACAAATAGTAAGTGTAAATGAAAGAAGAGCTACCCATTGCTCCCTTATGCAACCTCCCCTCAAATTTTTCACTGACACATTTTGCTTTCATCTACATTATTTGCAGTTAGTAAAAAACCAACATTTTTGTGGCAAAATATCACTGCCCAACTGCCATAATATAAAGGGAAGGGTCACCACCTTTCTATATTCATAAAATCCCTCCTGGCCAGAGGCAAAATCCTTTCACCTGTAAAGGGTTAAGAAGCTAAGGTAACCTCGCTGGCACCTGACCCAAAATGACCAATGAGGGAACAAGATACTTTCAAATCTGGAGCAGGGGGAAAGTTTTTGTCTGTCTGTGTGATACCTTTGTCGGGAACAGATCAAGGATGCAAACCTTCCAACTCCTGTAAAGTTAGTAAGTAATCTAGCTAGAAAATGAGTTAGATTTTCTTTTGTTTAATGGCTTGTAAAATTTGCTGTGCTGGAGGGAATGTGTATTTCTGGTTTTGTGTCTTTTTGTAACTTAAGGTTTTGCCTAGAGGGATTCTCTACGTTTTGAATCAGATTACCCTGTAAAGTATTTACCATCCTGATTTTACAGAGGTGATTCTTTTACTTTTTCTTCTATTAAAATTCTTCTTTTAAGAAAGTGAACGCTTTTTCATTGTTCTTAAGATCCAAGGGTTTGGGTCTGTGTTCATCTGTACCAATTGGTGAGGATATTATTATCAAGCCTTCCCCGGGAAAGGGGGTATAGGGCTTGGGGGGATATTTTGGGGGAAGACATCTCCAAGTGGGCTCTTTCCCTGTTCTTTTTTTAAATCACTTGGTGGTGGCAGCATACTGTTCAAGGACAAGGCAAAGTTTGTACCTTGGGGAAGGTTTTAACCTAAGCTGGTAAGAATAAGCTTAGAGGGTCTTTCATGCAGGTCCCCACATCTGTACCCTACAGTTCAGAGTGGGGAAGGAATCTTGACACCAACCAGCTCTAATATTTCTAAACTGCATTTTTAAAATATCCATATTTGTAGCAGTAAACATGCAACAACCTGCAGTTTTCAAAAAGCTTTGCTTTCCCTGTTGAATGTTCAAGTAAAATGCCAAATTGGGTCTATCAATATCAAGAACAAAATTTCGCTAAGTTCAAAGAATTCATAGAAACATATGGCTAGAGGGGACCTCTTGAGGTCATCTATACCATCCTCCCCTATGCTGAGGCAAGGGATACCTAAACCATCCCTGACAGGTATTCTTCCAACCTACAACCTTGCTTGGCAACTTATTCCAATACTTAATTATCCTTATACTTAGAAAGTTGTTTCTAGTATCTAAGCTAAACTTCCCTTGCTGCAGATTAAGTTGATTACTTCTTGTCCTACCTTCAGTGGACATGGAAAACTAATTTGTACTCATGAATGAGATAGATGTATTGAATTAATGAAACTTGAAATGCTAATAAAAATAAGGCTAAAGTCAAAAATGTATTTTATTCATTTGTCAATTGCAGTTTACTTTTAAGTATTTATGATACCTTTAAATGCACTACTAAATGTACTTTAGTATATATTACATAATTACATTTGAGTAATACAAGATATCATAACAGCATCAGATATTACAATTTTAGAAAATAAGACTGGGCATACTGGGTCAGACCAATGGTCCATTTAGCCCAGTATCCTGTCTTCCGACAGTGGCCAACGCCAGGTGTTTCAAAGGGAATGAACAGAACAGGCAATCATCGAGTGATCCATCCAGGCGTCCACAGCTTCTGGCAAACAAAGGCTAGGGACACTCAGGGCATGGTGTTGCGTCCCTGCCCATCCCAGTTAATAGCTATTGATGGACCTATCCTCCATGAATTTACCTACTACTTTTTTTAACCTTGTTATAATTTTGGCCTTCACAACATCCTGTGGCAGCAAGTTCCAAAGACTGAGTGTGTCTTATTGAAGAAGTACTTCCTTTTGTTTGTTTTAAATCCACTGCCTATTAATTTCATTGGGTGACCCATAGCTCTTGTTTTATGTGAAGGAGTAGATAACATTTCCTTATTCACTTTCTCTATACCAGTCAAGATCTTATAGATCCCCTATCATATCTCCCTTAATCGTCTCTTTTCCAAGGTGAACAGTCCCAGTCTTTTTAACCTCTCCTCATATGGAGGCTGTTCCATACTCCTAATCATTTTATTGCCCTTTTCTGTACCTTTTCCAATTCCAATATATCTTTTTTTGAGAGAGGGCAATCAGATCTGAATGTAGTATTCAAGATGTGGGCATACTTTGCATTGATATAGAGGCATTATGATATTGTTTGTTTTATGATCTATCCCTTTAGTAATTGTTCCTAACATTGTTAGCTTTTTTGACTGCTGCTGCACAGTGAACAGATGTTTTCAGAGAACTATCCACAATGACTCCAAGATCTCTGTCTTAAGTGATAACAGCTAATTTAGAAACTATCATTTTGCCTTTATAGCTGGGATTAGGGTTTCTAATGTTCATTACTTTGCATTTATCAATATTGAATTTCATCTGCTACTTTGTTGCCCAGTCAGCCAGTTTTAGGAGATCCCTTTGTAACTCTTCACAGTCAGCTTTGGACTTAACTTTCATGGAGGAAAGGACCATCAATGTCTATTAGCGAGAATGGGCACAGATGGTGTCCCTAGCCTCTGTTTGCCAGAAGCTGGGAATGGGGGACAGGGGATGGATCACTTGATGATGAAAACACTGTTTTGTTCATTCCCTCTGGGGCACCTGGCATTGTCCACTGTCGGAAGACAGGATACTGGGCTAGATGGACCTTTGGTCTGACCCACTATGGTTGTTCTTATGTTCTTGAGTAATTTAGTATTGTCTGCAAACTTTACCACCTCACTGCCTAACGCCTTTTCCAGATTTTTATGAACAGCACTGGTCCCAGTACAGATCCCTGGAGGACCAAGCTATTTACCTCTCTCTGCTGTGAAAACTGACCATTTATTCCTACCCTGTTTCCTATCTTTTAAACAGTTACTTATCCATGAGAGAACCTTTCCTCTTATTCCATGACTGCCTACTTTGCTTAAGAGCCTTTGGTGAGGGACCTTGTCAAAGGCTTTCTGAAAGTCCAAGTACACTAAATCCACTGGATCACCCTTGTGCACATGTTCGTTGACCACGTCAAGGAATCATAGAAGATTTGGGTCGGAAGAGACCTCAGGAGGTCATCTCGTCCAATCCCCTGCTGAAAGCAGGACCAACACCAACTAAAGCATCCCAGCCAGGGCTTTGTCAAGATGGGCCTTAAAAATCTCCACCACCTCCCTAGACAACCCATTCCAGTGCTTCACCACCCTCCTAGTGAAATAGCGTTTCCTAATATCCAACCTAGACTTCCCCCACAGCAACCTGAGACCATTGCTCCTTGTTCTGAGAACAGCCGAACTCCATTCGCTTTGGACCTCCCCCCTTCAGGCAGTTGAAAGCTGCTATCAAATCCCCTCTCACTTTTCTCTTCTGCAGACTAAATAAGCCCAGTTCCCTCAGCCTCTCCTTGTAAGTCATGTGCCCCAGCCCCCTAATCATTTTTGTTGCCCTCCGCTGGACTCTCTCCAATTTGTCCACATCCTTTCTGTAGTGAGGGCCCGAAAACTGTACGCAATACTCCAGATGTGGCCTCACCAGTGCCCAATAGAGGGGAATAATCACTTCCCTCAATCTGCTGGCAATGTTCCTACTAATGCAGCCCGATATGCCATTAGCCTTCTTGGCAACAAGGGCACGCTGTTGACTCATATCCAGCTTCTCGTCCACTGTAATCCCCAGGTCCTTTTCTGCAGAACTGCCGCTTAGCCAGTCGGTCCCCAGCCTGTAGGAGTGCATGGGATTCTTCCGTCCCAAGTGCAGGACTTTGCACTTGTCCTTGCTGAACCTCATCAGATTTCTTTTAGCTCAATCCTCCAATTTGTCTAGGTCACTCTGGACTCTATCCCTACCCTCCAGCATATCTACCTCTGCCCCCAGTTTAGTGTCACGAACTTGCTAACAGTGCAATCCACCCCAACATCCAGCTCATTAAGGCATCATTAAGGAATTCTAATAGATTGCTGAAGCATGATTTCCCTTTACAAAAGCCAGGTTGTGATTCTTTGCTGCAGGGAGAACCAATTTTTGTATGGACTAGATAAAAAGCATGTCGTTCTGTGAAGTGTTTTATAGCAAGGTTCTATTGTATTTAATCACAGAAAATATACACATCTAACACCCACAATGCAAGATTGTTTCAAAGGACATATCTACCAACACTGCAAGGGAAGAGGGAAATTACATCACTACGTCCATTCAATGAGACTACAGACAGGGTGCTTTGTTTTTTAAAAAATGTGTACACTAAGAAACAAATGTACGAGTACCATGAAGAGCCAGCAGACAGTAACAACCTTCAGTCATTAATATTCTAGGGTTGGCTGAAGGTCAGAGTTTTGAGATGAAAGTTTTCATATCTCATTACTAACATCCTGAGTTACCTAGCCTTTTTGCACATGAGGTCATTTCATGGAAAATGTATTTTAATTCATATATGAACACAAACATTTTCTTCTAACTACTGGGAATTAATGCATGAAAACAGGGCTTTTGTTTCTTAATACATCTGGTTATGCTGCTTTATTTCTCTACTGAAGCAATAATCCTGTGTTTGACAGCACAACTGCTATAGCAATAATGATGTCCCACTAGGATTTCAGGTGAATTATAAACAGCAGAAATATTCAAGAAATGCATTAATGAAATTTTAACTAAGTTTACTAAATTAATGTAGTTCATAACTAGTTTACTTACTAGATCAAGAGCAGAGCCTCCACCAAGGTATTCCATTATTATCCATAATTTTGTATCCTGCAAAAACAGAACAGATTAAATTAGTAGCTTCACACTTTAGTTTCTTTCATGATTTGCTTCACACATTTTGCTGCAAAATGAATTCTGTAGCATTATTACAGTAAAGATGTAATGGCACAGAATTTCACTCAACTATAATCTGTCATGGCAGAAAAATACTGCCTCTGCTCCACATTTTTATTTATTTGATGATAACATACACTGACTTCATTCCATTTTATTCATTTTTTTCCATCTTAGATTTTACATCCTTATTTCCATACACTGTCTTGTCCTATATCTTCTAGGAACATAGGAACTACCATATCTGAATAGACTAGTGGTCCACATGAAATAGTCAGGTATTATGTTTCCATAACAGCCAAACACAGATGGATCAGAGGAAGGTGTAGACACCTTAACATTGCTACAGTATACCACTCAGGGGAGTAGGAGATTTCTCTCTAATGCAAGCTAATGAAAACCATCTGGAGCAGCAGGGAAGCCCTAGCTAGTTGAACTACACATATAAAGAAGAGTATTACAAGTGTCTAATCCAGTGTTTCTCAACCTGAAAAGTAGGGGGCACAGGACAGAAGAGAGGACTTGTGAACAATGAAAATAAAACAATACAAATATGCTCCAGAGGCTTGAGACAAAGTAGCTTATGGTTTCCCAAGAGTCATGTACTGTCCCTCCCTGCTCTTATAACAGCCCTTAACGTAGTTCATTGCAGAAGTAGCTAATATTCTTTGACCCCCCCCAAAAAAGTAGTTAACACCAATTAAAGATGCCCAGTGGTATATTGTGCCTTCCCAGAAGAAGTTACTCACCTGGTGCAATAATGATGGTTCTTCGACATGTGTGTCCCTATGGGTAAGGGGTTCTCAAACTGAGGGTTGGGACTCCTCAGGGAGTCGCAAGGTTATTACATGGGGCAGGGAGGTGTCGTGAGCTGTCAGCCTCCACCCCAAACCCCACTTTGCCTCCAGCATTTATAATGGTGTTACATATATTTAAAAAGTGTTTTTAATGTATAAGGGGCGGGGGTCGCATTCAGAGGCTTGCTGTGTAAAAGGGGTCACCAGTACCAAAGTCTGAGAACCCCTGCTATGAGTGCTCCACTGTAGGTGCACTTGCATCCCTGCACTGCTGATTGGAGAAAAGTGCCAGCACAGCCTAATCCCCCTGAGGTCCTTCTCCACCGCAGTCATTGACAAGAACTCTGAAGCAGAGGGCAAGAGGGTGGGTTATGTGTCACCCATAGGGACACACATCTCAAAGAACCATCGTTATTGCACAAAGTGAGTAACTTCTTCTTTGAGTAGCGTCCCTATGGATACCTCACTGTAGGTGACTCCTGAGCAGTATCCCTACCAGAGGGCTGGGGCTTCGGGGTCGGGTCAGTTACAGATAACAATACTGTGGAGCCAAAAATGGCATTGGAGGCAGAGTCCCCAGTGATTGCATAATGTTCTGCAAAGGTGTGGATTGACATCCATGTTGCCGCTCTACAGATTTCTGAGATAGGGACATTCTAGAAGAAGGCGACTGATAAGGAGTTCGGCCTCGTGGACAGCGTGCAAATACTATCTGGTGGGGTAATGTTAAAGATCTGATATCATCTAAGGCAGTTTGAGACCTATTTGGAGAGTCTCTGGGCTATACTGCTTAGTCCTTAGATCTGTCTGCAATAGAGAGGAAAAGTTTAGGGGATTTCCTGAAAGCCTTCATCCTATGCAGGTAAAAGGCTAGGGCTCTCCTGACATCTATTGTGTACAATATAGCTTCCCTGCAGTCATGGTGAGGCTTGGAGTAGAAAATTGGAAGATGAACCAGTTGGTTCATGTGAAACGGGGAGGTTACCTTAGTGATTAATTTTGGTTGTGGCCAGAGTATAACCTTGTCCCAAAAGAATACTGGGGGGGATGGGTGGGATGTGCGGGATGTGCCATCAGAGCTGCTATTTCTCCTAATCTCCTAGCTGAAGTGATTGCTGTCAGGAAATCTATTTTCATTGAAAGGTATGTAAGCGAGCAAATGGCCATAGGTTTGAAGGGAGGTATAGTCAGGCCTTTCAATACCAGGTTTAGGTCCCACATGGGAGTAGGATGTCGGGGTTGTGGGAAAAGGTTTACTATACCCATAAGGAATTGTTTACTGGTTGGCACTGAATATTAGCACTGAATATTCCTCTACTTGACGGTGAAAGGCTGCTATAGCTGCTAGGTGGACCGTGCGGGAACAGAGATAGTACTGAATTTTTTAGAGTTAGTACATAGTCTGGGATCTTTGGAAGAGTCACGGGTGTCAGAGAGATATGTTGGGAGATACGCCATTTTCGAAACCTGGACCATTTACGTAGGTAAGTCCAGCATGTTGAGGACCTTCTACTATGTAACAATACCTCCTGTACCTCCTTTGAGCAGGAGCTCGTGTGTTCAACCATGAAGGAGCCAGGCTTTGAGGCAAAGAATCCTGAGGTTGGGATATAGGGTGCGTCCTTGGTTCTTCGAGAGGAAGTAAGAAGTGGATTGGAGAGAAATTGGTGGGCACGCCATGAGTTGTGACAGGTAAGGATACCAAGTCTGTCTTGGCCAAGTAGAAGCAATCAGCTCCTTCTCTTTTTATTATTAATAGGACTTTTGACAGTAGGAGAAATGGAGGAAAAGCATAGAGAAGGTCCCTGCCCCAGAGGAGGAGGAGAGAATCACCCATGGAGTGCTGTCCCATGATCGGGGTCAAAAGCATGGACATTTCTCGCTCAAGCAAGTGGCAAACATGTCTGTGGTCGGTGTCCCTCACTGCCTGAATAGGTTATGAAGTACCGCTGAGTTTATCTCCTACTTGTGGTCGAGTGGGAATTTCCCAATGAGACTGTCCATTATCACGTTCTGAGTGCCTGGAAGGTAAGTGGCTGATAGTATGACATCCTGGGAGATACACCAGTTCCACAGTCTCATTGCCTCAGCATAGAAAGAGGGATGATCTGCCTCCCCCTTGCCGATTTACATAGTACATACATGCTATGTTTTCTGTTAGGACTCTCGTGTGTGATCCCTTGATCAGTCAGAGGAAATGGGCACTAGCATCTCTGAGCGCCCTTAGTTTGAGGAGGATGATGTGGAGGGATATCTCCATGGATGACCACCTGGCCTTTTGCTGTGAAGTCATTTAGATGCATGTCCCATTCTATGAGGGATGTGTCAGTGATTAGAAGCAATGACAGGGAGATTTGTGAAAAGGGGATACCCTTGAAAACATTTGCTGGGTCTTTCCACACGTCTAAGGACTTTTTGATCCTGGTGGGGTAGTGACAGACATTTGTCTAGCCTATCTGTTTGGCCTGTACACTGAACTGAACCAAAACTGGAAGCATCGCATGTGAAGCGTCACATGTGGTATTACCACTGTGGCAGCTGCCATATGACCCAAGAGTTGCAGGCAGTGCCTGGCTCATATTTGTGGGCTGTCTATATGAGTGAGGCCAAAGAGAGGAATCTGGGTTGAGGTACATAAGAACAGAAGAATGGACCTACTGGGTTGGACCAAAGGTCCATCTAGCCCAGTATCCTGTCTTCCGACAGTGGCCAGTGCAAGGTGCCCCAGAGGGAATAAACAAAACAGTGTTTTCATCATCAAGTGATCCATCCCGTCGCCCATTCCCAGCTTCTGGCAAACAGAGGCTAGGGACACCATTCCTGCCCATTCTGGCTAATAGCCATTGATGGACCTATCCTCCATGAACATATCTAGTTCTTTTTTTAACCCTGTTATGGTCTTGGCCTTCACAACATCCTCTGGCAAGGAGTTCCACAGGTTGACTGTGCATTGTGTGAAGAAATATTTCCTTTTATTTGTTTTAAACCTGCTGCCTATTAATTTTCACTTGGTGACCCCTAGTTCTTGTATTATGAGAAGTAAACAACACTTCCTTATTTATTCTCTACACCAGTCATGATTTTATAGCCCTCAATCATATCTCCCCTTAGCAGTCTCTTTTCCAAGCCCAGTCTTGGAAAAGTCCCAGTCTTATTAATCTCTCCTCATATGGAAGCCGTTCCCTTCTCCTAATCATTTTTGTTGCCCTTTTCTGAACCTTTTCCAATTCCAATACATCTTTTTTGAGATGGGGCGAGCACATCTGCACACAGTATTCAAAATGTGGTTGTACCAAGGATTTATATAGAGGCAACATGATATTTTCTGTCCTATTATCTATCCCTTTCTTCATTATTCCCAGCATTCTGTTCACTTTTTTGACTACCATTGCACATTGAGTGGATATTTTCAGAGAACTATCCACAATGACTAGAAGATCTCTTTCTTGAGTGGTAACAGCTTATTTAGACCCCATCATTTTATAAGTATAGTTAGGATTATGCTTTCCAAGGTGCATTACTTTGCAATTAACATTATATTTCATCGGCCATTTTATTGCCCAGTCACCCAGGTTTGAGAGATCCTTTTGTAACTCTTCACAGTCTGCTTGGGTCTTAACTATCTTTAGTAATTTTGTATTATCTGCAAATTTTGCCATTTCACAGTTTCCCCCTTTTCCCAGATTCTTTATGAATATGCTGAATAGGACTGGTCCCAAGACAGACCCCTGGGGGACACCATTATTTACTTCTCTCCATAAGTAGTATTTTCAGTAGCTGAAAACTGATCATTTATACCTACCCTTTGTTGCCTATCTTTTAACCAGTTACTAATCCATGAGAGAACCTTCCCTCTTATCCCGTGGCAGCTTACTTTGCGTAAGAGCCTTTTGTGAGGGACCCTGTCAAAGGCTTTTTCAAAATCTAAGTATAGTATATCCACTGGATCGCCTTGATCCACATGCTTGTTGAACCACTCAAAGAATTCTAGTAGATTGGTGAGGCATAATTTCCCTTTACTAAAACCATGTTGACTCTACCTCAACGAATTATCTGACAATACTGTTCTTTATTATAGTTTCAACCAGTTTGCCCAGTACTTAAGTCAGGCTTACAAGCCTGTAATTGCCGGGATTACTTCTGGAGCCCTTTTTAAAAATTGGCGTCACAGTAGCTATCCTCCAGTCATCTGGTACAGAAGCTGAGTTAGAAGAGCTTTGGCCTGGAAGGACTCGAGGTTGGCGTCTAGGAATTCCAGGCGCTGCACTGGAGTGAGGGTTGATTTCTGGGTGTTGATCTGTAAGCCCAATTCTGTGATTAAGTCTATTGCAGATCTGGTGACTCGGCGAACCTATTGGAAGGACCAGGCTCTGAGAAGGCAGTCAGTAGGGGAAATCATGGTCCCTTGGGAGAGCAGGTGCACAGTCAGTACTAAAGAGAATCTTGGAGAATACTCTCTGAACAGATGATAGCCTGAAGATGAGTACTCTATACTGGTATGGGGTTTTGTCCTAGGGTAATCTGAGGAATTGTCTGGGGGATGGTAGGATTGAGATATGGAAGTAGGCATCTTGAAGGTTGTCATAAAAATAAAGGGAAGGGTAAACACTTAAATCCCTCCTGGCCAGAGGAAAAATCCTTTCTCCTGTAAAGGGTTAAGAAGCTAAGGTAACCTCGCTGGCACCTGACCAAAATGACCAATGAGGAGACAAGATACTTTCAAAGCTGGATGAGGGGGAAGCAAAGGATTCCCTCTGTCTGTGTGTTGCTTTTGCCAGGAACAGAGCAGGAATGCCAGTCAGAACTCCTGTAAAAAGTCAGTAAGCAATCTAGTTAGATATGCGTTAGATTCTGTTTTGTTTAAATGAATGATAAAATAAGTTGTGCTGAATGGAATGTATATTCCTGTTTTTGTGTCCTTTTGTAACTTAAGGTTTAGCCTAGAGGGATTCTCTATTGTTTGAATCTGATTACCCTGTAAGGTATTTACCATCCTGATTTTACAGAGGTGATTCTTTTACTTTTTCTTTAATTAAAATTCTTCTTTTAAGAAAGTGAATGCTTTTTCATTGTTCTTAAGATCGAAGGGTTTGGGCCTGTGTTCACCTATGCAAATTGGTGAGGATTTTTATCAAGCCTTCTCCAGGAAAGGGGGTGTTGGGCTTGGGGGGATTTTGGGGGGAAAGACGTTTCCAAGTGGGCTCTTTCCCTGTTATATTTGTTAGACGTTTGGTGGTGGCAGCAATACAATCCAGGGACAAAAGGTAAAATAGATTGTACCTTGGGGAAGTTTTAACCTAAGCTGGTAAAATAAGCTTAGGGGTTTTTTCATGCAGCTCCCCACATCTGTACCCTAGAGTTCAGAGTGGGGAAGAAACCTTGACAAAGGTTGAGGGCTGAAAACCAGTCTCCCTGTACCAATGCTGGAATAATTGTTGCTAGAATGACCATCTTGGATTTTTGAGCTTTGACAAACTTTTTGAGTGCTCTGAGGTCCAGTATGGATCTCCAACCTACCTGTCTCTTGGGTATTCAGAAATAACAACCTTTGCCTCATAGATGTTGAGGTACTGGTTCTATGGTTCCTAACCGGAGTAGACTATCTCTCGTCTTAGTAAAGTCATGAGAAGAGTTCCTGAAGAAGGATGCTGTGGAGGGGACAGGGAGGTAAAATGGATGGAGTACCCATTGCAAACAATCTCCAAGACCCATAAGTCTGATGTTATGCATTCTCAGATGCTGGGGAACATTGCCAGATGGTAGCCAAATGGGAAGGAAGCACTGGTCAGCTGTAAGAGTTGGCGGGAGTGGTCTATCGTCGCCTCAACCATCAAAATTGGAAGTCGACAGTTGGGAAGACTGCAGGCCAGATGGTTTATGCCTAGAGAACTTGGTTTCCTTTCTCTGTGGCTGGTAGTAACATTGAGTCGAATACTGGGAGGTGCATGGTTTGTGCTGTGGACGAAATTTCCTCTTTTGTCCTGACATGTGGATGACCAATGAACGGACAGAGAGAGGCATCTGTCTTCTCGTGAAGAGCTTAGGGTCTTCAAAGGGAAGGTCTTCAACTGTCGACTACACCTCCTTAGGGAATCCCAACAGGTGTAGCCGACACACACACTGCCTCACCACCACAGTGGAGATGGATCAGGACACTGTGTCAAGGGCAGACTGTAGCACTGTCTTTGCCAACAGTTTTCCCTTCTGGATGATGGCTTTGAATTGGTTGTGATGTGACTCAAGCAGCTGATCAATAAAGTTAAGTTTTGAATAGGTGACAGTCACATTTCGCCATCAGGGCTTGGTAATTGGCAATTTGAAACTGTAGCATGGCCGAGGAATAGGCTTTCCTTCCGAAGAGGTTGAAACACTTCCAATCCCTGTCGGGGGGGAATGGATCTCATTTTGTGTTGACGGCCATGAGAGTTCACAGCATCCATCACGATGGAGTTGGGTGGAGGGCGGGAGAAGAGGAATTCCATCTCCCTAGCTGGGACATAATATTTTTTAATCAGCCCTTTTGGAAGTAGGTGCCACCAATTTTGGGGTCTGCCATATAGTTTTTGTGGGGTCCAGGAGAGCCTCATTAATAGGGAGGGCTATTTTAGAGGATGAGGTGTGTAGTATGTCAATGAGCTTCTGATGGGAGTCACATTACAGCTACCATTAGAAGAAGTCAGTATCTGCAACTCTCTTTGCCAGCTCCTGGAAAAGCTGGACATCATCGGTCAAGGACGGTGGGAGAGGCATGAGAGCCTTGTCTGGGGAGGAGGAGGATATGTTGGTCCTCAGCACCTCTTCTTCAATGCCGCCCTCCTGTTCCTCCACGATCTCTTCTGGAAGTTCCGAGGCTCTAGATGCTATGGCAGAGGGGGAGCATCTTGAGGGTTCATAGGTGAGGCTAGAAGCCCAAGAGGCGTGGGTGTGCTATGCAGGCCAAGGATCCCAGTATGGCCACTGGGATGGTGGTGCCTATAGTTGGCCATACCATGCTGGTGGTGGGGCTGTCTGAAGGTATTCTATGGGGCCTTCCTGGTAATGAGCATGTCAAAGTTCCTTCCCTACTCTGAACTCTAGGGTAAAGATGTGGGGACCTGCATGAAAAACTCCTAAGCTTACTTTTACCAGCTTAGGTTAAAACTTCCCCAAGGTACAAACTATTTTACCCTTTGCCCTTGGACTTCCACTGCCACCACCAAACGTTTATCTGGGTTTATTTATTAGGAAAGCGTTGTTTGGAAATGTCTTTCCCCCAAAAATCCTCCCAACCCTCGCACCCCACTTCCTGGGGAAGGTTTGGTAAAAAATCCTCACCAATTTGCATAGGTGACCACAGACCCAAACCCTTGGATCTTAAGAACAATGAAAAAGCATTCACTTTCTGAAAAGAAGGATTTTAATAGAAGTAAAAAGTAAAAAAGAATCACCTCTGTAAAATCAGGGTGGTAACTACCTTACAGGGTAAACAGATTCAAAACATAGAGAATCCCTCTAGGCAAAACCTTAAGTTACAAAAAGACACACAGACAGGAATATCCATTCTATTCAGCCCAACTTAATTTCTCAGCCATTTAAAAAAATCATAATCTAACGCATATCTAGCTAGATTACTTACTAAATTCTAAGACTCCATTCCTGTTCTGTCTCCGGCAAAAGCATCACACAGACAGACTCTTTGTTTTTCCCCTCCCTCCAGCTTTTAAAAGTATCTTGTCTCCTCATTGGTCATTTTGGTCAGGTGTCAGCGAGGTTATCCTAGCTTCTTAACCTTTTACAGGTGAGAAGATTTTTCCTCTGGCCAGGAGGGATTTTTAAAGCTAGCATAAGACGACTCCAGTGCTAAGGGAAGACTCTATGTCGAGATCCCATTACCAAGAAGAGAAGACTCCAGTACGTCAGATACATGGATGTGTCTCAAGTGCCGGAATTCCAATGGTACCAATTGACTCAGTGCCACTGGCAGTACCAAGCGGGTTGGAGATCTTGCCCTCACCCACTGCTCCAGTGCTGCATGGGGATCGGTGACTGTGCTGATGGTACAGCGCATATTGGCAGCATCTTCTTAGTGGAGTACTGCCTCTTGTCTTTGTCCTCTGGTGCTGCTGACTCAGTGCCTGTGCCTATTGGTTCCTTATGCATGTCAACAGTACCTGCCAATCCAGATCTTTATGAGCCATGGGTACCGGACTGGGACTGTCTTGGTTCCAACAGTACCAAGGATACAGAGCGTGCCAGAGATCATTTACAGCTGGCTCAGGGCTCACTGTGGAAACTTTCTGCTCTCTTTTTTAATGACTTGTGAGAGGGGTCAGCAACTGTTTTCTTTGACTCAGTCCCTGGATGATGAGAGCTGTGGAAAAGACTCACTTCTGCCAGGTGACTCTCAGTATGGGTCCGTGAAGGGGTGAAGGGCTGCCTCCATGAAGATAATCTTCTGTCTCAACTCCCTGTCCTTTCGAGAACTGGGTCTGAGCTGCTGGCAAAGACTATACTACTGTGGAACATGGCCTTCCCTGAGGTAGCGTATGCACTTGGAGTGCTTGTCTGCTACAGGATGACCTCTTTGCAAGAGAGGTACTTCTTGAAGCCCTGTGAACTGGGCATACCCTATTAGGGGAAGGGTCTCCAAAAAGCAGGGGGTGGGGGATAAAGTTGGTGTTTTTTGTTGGATGTTTATTCAGGAAGAAAGCAGCAGCAGAAGGTACAATTAAGAATGGGGAGACTAACTACAGAAAAGTAAAAGGTAATGGTCATGAAGGGATTGCTAATAGCTTTGTCTCTAGCCGGGGCGGTTGAGAAGGATCTGAGGGGGTTAGCCCGTGTGCATTGCCTAGCCTCATGGTAGGGAACAAGGAGAAACAGCGCATGTGTTGGCCTAATGGACACTGCTACCAAAGTTCTCTGATCAGCAGTGCAGGTACTCAAGCATACCTACAGTGAAGCACCCATAAGGACACTACCCAAAGACGTATGTCAAGTTAAGCATAAAAACTTCTGAAAATCAAGAAATGAAGAGTTAAGATACATGTCCACACAACTGTAATTCTGTCCCATGGAGCTGACCATAGCCACTGGGAATTATTGGCATGCACTCCACCTGCATTCACTGCATACGTGTAGCTGTATTGAGTGCTGGAGGAATTGGCTGGAGCAGCTTAGAAGAGCTGTGATTGCAATATGAGGCCATCTGGGGGGTCTGTGCTCCTTCAAAAGGGGTATTAGCCCCTCTCCCTGACCCATGTGTGTGACCAGAGGAAAAAGATCCATGTGTATGTTGGGAGACCTAGTATGCCTTACATTGTGCAGCTCTAAGGAGTAGCAGGGCACAGGGGTCTTCCTGCCATGAGGACTGTCAGCAATGCTGTTCTATGCTATATAGGTTTACATACCACGCTTATTGTAGAATGTGAGCGCCTGCCAGTAGTGCTGCATTGAGCAAAGTGACTACACAACTGCTATGTGTGTTCTCTCGTCCTCTCTCCCGAGGGAGATGTGTGTTTAGTGGAGTGTCTTGTTTCTGTAGGGTTTTTGGGATTTTTTGTTTGTTTGTTAAATATACCTGTGTTTTTTATTAGAGAAGGCAAGTTCAAAGAAATGTGCCTTGCAGTTAGAATGGAAACTTTTTGATATTCCTTAGAGTGAGTTCATTCCAGTCTCTGACCATTCTCAGAGGAGCATCTGTCTTCTGCACAGATGAGCTTTACTTTTATTATTGAGCGTTCCATTTTGCCAGACAAGTGAAGTTGTCTGCCAAGGTCTCCATTCCGGACCTTTAGACCATCTTGCACTTAGGAGGAAGATGAGAGTGGTCGGTGTCTTTAATTAAAGTGGAAGTATAGCATTAGATGGCATCATGTGCATAAGAATAGAGGGATGTAAAAGACCATGTAATATGTAGCAGATATGATGTCCCTTCTGTGCAGTAGATTAAGTGTTTGACAGTAGGGCAGACATAGGTAGCTCCTGTCCAGTACAGTGCAAAGACAGTGTACATGTCATGGGTGTACTGGGGCCTCACTCAAAGAAGGGAGAGGTTAGGTTCCATGGAGTGTATTTCATGGTTTTCACAAATTTGAGTTTTGCTGAACCTGACATTCTAGAAGGGCACCACTGGGCAACCCTAACTCTGTGTGAAGGTTATGTTTTTTGTCAGTGAATTTCCTCAATTTTTTTAAACAGAAAGAAATGTTGCTGGTAGGAGTTCAGGGTCTTTCAGGCAGTTGTAATTATCATGTAGGTTTGCAGCTGAGTTGTTACTGTGGCCAGGTAATGATGATAATACATTACTCTTACACAGCACTTCTCATCAGTACATCTCAAAGTGCTTTAGTAAAGAGGGAAATGTTGTCATCCCCATGGTACAGATGGGAAAACTGAGGCACAGAGAAGAAGAGAAGTGACCTGATCAAGGTTATCCAGCTGACTTGTGGCATAGCTGAGAATAGATGCCAGGTTTTATGAATCCCAGTGCACTGTTCTCTCCACTAGGCCACACATTTGCAATGAGATTCCTAAATCCTCCCCTCATCTCTACCCTACACACTTTGTTATTGTGGCATGGGAATGATGGTTATGCTTTGAAATGTTTGGAATATGTAATTACTAAGACAGCCAGTGAAATTAATCTCAGACATGATCTATGCCCCCAAAATTTTAGTTTTGTGACATGGTAGTTTACTTTAAGCATATGGTATGCCTCTCCCCCTCCACCTTTCTCCCTCACCACCCCCCACAACAGAACTCCTGCCACCATTTCAAGATTGCCTTCCCCTTCCAGTCCCATTAAGCCATTAGCACTTAGAAGCCAGGCACGGACAAAAAAATAGAATCTGTGAACTGAAGGAAAGTCTATTTGGGGGTGGGGAGAAGAGTCTATATTTCATGGAACTTCTTGATTCAAGAGACCCAAAATTTGGATTACTAATCCTATCCCATGTCCCGATGAGAGAGAGCAAACTCCAGCAAAATCTGAATAAGCATGAAGATTTTAGGGTACTTAAAAGAATTGTCCTTTAAAACAGAAAAATCTTCATTTTAATTGTAGTGATTTGGAAAGTTGCTCTACACATTCATCTTCAGCATAGGAAGCTATGAGAGATATGAAGTGGCCCATTCATCTCATTGTGATGTTCTCATATCAATGAGAACACCTCCCTGGAGGTGAATGCAGCCTGAAACAATAGCTCTGAGAGGGGTGAACAGATCCAATCATCTCACTGGATGTCCTCCACCGTGCTTGAGAATCTCTGAGATGCATCAAGCATGTCTGTTCTCAGCTCTTCACCCTAATCTCAGTAATGTGTTCTTGCTACATACTCCCAGCATGCCTATCTTCAGCTCCCATCCAGAAGGATAAACGCTTTTTACAATAATGATGGCTCACCTGCAGGGTAGGGAGAGGGATTTTGACATCCACCGACGGACAAATCCTGACATGCACAGGGATCAGGGAAAGGATTCGGACCCCCAAAAAGTCAAACTCCCCTCTCCCCATATCCCAGATGCAGCGCAGGGAGAGGGGCGCAGCCTCCCCCAGACTCGGGTACATACACACACATAAGGGGAATCACAGAACTGGAAGGCACGTCGAGAGATTTTCCAGTCAAGTCCCTTGCAATTTATTCCACTGCTTAACTACGTTAACAGTAAGGAAGTTTTTCCTAATGTCCAACCTAAACCTACCTTGCTGCAATTTAAGCTCATTGCTTTTTGTCCTATCCTTTGCAGTTAAGAACAATTTTTCTCCCTCCTCCTTGTAACAACCTTTTATGTACTTGAAAAATTGTTATATCCCGTCAGTCTTCTGTTTTCCAGACTAAACAAACCCAATTTTATCAATCTTCCCTCATAGGTCATGCCTTCTAGACTTTTTTGGCTGACTTAGAACAACGCTTCCTTAACAACGCTTCCGTCCTCTATGCTCCTACTCTACTTGCGCTACATTGATGACATCATCTGGACCCATGGAAAAGAAGCCCTTGAGGAATTCCACCATGGTTTCAACAATTTCCATCCCACCATCAACCTCAGCCTGGACCAGTCCACACAAGAGATCCACTTCCTGGACACTATGGTGCTAATAAGCGATGGTCACATAAACACCACCCTATACTGGAAACCTACTGACCGCTATGCCTACCTACATGCCTCCAGCTCTCATCCAGACCACACCACATGATCCATTGTCTACAGCGAAGCTCTACAATACAACCGCATTTGCTCCAACCCCTCAGACAGAGACAAACACCTTCAAGATCTCTATCAAGCGTTCTTACAACCCATCTTGATTATCACTACAAAAGGTTTCCCCCACCCCGCTCTCCTGCTGGTAATAGCTCACTTTACCTGATCACTCTTGTTACAGTGTGTATGGTAACACCCATTGTTTCATGTTCTCTGTGTATATAAATCTCCCCACTGTATTTTCCACTGCATGCATCCAATGAAGTGAGCTGTAGATCACAAAAGTTTATGCTCAAATAAATTTGTTAGTCTCTAAGGTGCCACAAGTACTTCTTTTCTTTTTGCGAATACAGACTAACACGGCTGCTACTCTGAAAGCTAATAATTTTTGTTGCTCTTCTCTGGACTTTCGCCAATTTGTCCACATCTTTCCTGAAAAGTGGCCCCCAGAACTGGACACAAGACTCCAGTTGAGACCTAATCAGCATGGAGTAGAGCAAAAGAATTATTTCTTGTGTCTTGCTTACAACAATCCTGCTAATACAATCCAAAACGATGTTTGCTTTTTTTTTTTTTTTTTGGCAACAGTTACACTGTTGACTCATATTTAGTTTGTGATCCACTAAGATCCCCATGTCCCTTTCCTTCCTAGTCAGTCATCTCCTATTTTGTATGTCTGCAACTAGATTGTTCCTTCCTAAAATTTGTCCTTACTAAATTTCATCCTATTTATTTCAGACCATTTCTCTAGTTTGTCCAGATCATTTTATAATTTAAACCTGGTTGTCTTTATTTAATTGATGACCCTCATGTGTACAGTTTAAACTGTTTGTCCAATGTGCATGACATTTCTCTACAATGAATTTCATCTCCAGCTTGTTGACAAAACCACTCCATGATATTTGATCCTAGAAGAGTCATTCACAATCCTCCCTAGTCTCTAACCTAAACAACTGTATTAGAAAATTTTACCTCATTATTTAAAACACACCCCCAACAGTAGCACTATTCTATATCTCGTCCAGCAGAAGGTAGCTTATGATTTATGTTAGAACCACAAACCTATTTTATACCTTCAGTGCATTTAGTTCATGAAAAAGGTATTTTTAAGCTATGCTAACGTCACCATTCTTTTTCAGGTTTTGATACCATGCTGAAACTCTTTCAGTTCTGTGCATCAATCAACAAATACTCAGAAAAGCTCTGGAGTAAAAATGTAAAGATATATCCTTCACAAATTGAACACTGCCATGTAAGATGGCAAGGAAAGAATTACAAAAATGCACCCTAAATGAAAAAAAGACTTATTTGAGACCTTAATAACTCATAGGCAAAACAGCAAGTATACGTGAGTCCATAGCAGTAGAACTGTAGGCAGATTCAACACCCTGTCAAAAAGTTATACAGCAAAATCTCTAATCTTTTATATTTTTCTAAAAAATTAAGTTTCTATACTTTATGTTTATTGTCACAGTTTTAGGATTAACTACACACTTCCCCTTTTTGGTCTCTCTGAATGCATACTGTGAGTTATTGGACCTTGCACCTTTACTATCTTTAGGTGGAATTTCACAATTCTAGCCCTGGACCCAGTCTAAGTGTGCAATAGTACCATGTATCCACAGTTCTTACCCTGCAAGTTCACCTGAATTCCAGAGCTTGCATTTTTATTAAGGAGTCTGACCACTGGTATGGCGATAAGACAAAGTATTGTTTATTTTAGCAGCAGAACAAAGGTTTTTAGAGAAAAAAGGATTCTAAAAATAGCAAACAGTCTATGGGCATGTCTATCTTACCTAAAGTCCCACCATCGTTTACTGGTGACTAGTCAGCCCTAACTCCTCTAGATACCCCAGATGGGTCATGTGTCTCAGTCTGGCTCCTCTGAATAAGTACAAACTCTCTCTTAGGAGAAAGAGTCCCTTTTAATTCTACTACCATTTTTTTGTTCTTTTGTGTTCTCAGGCTTTGACCCTTCCTGGTCCAAACCAGTTTTGCAAGTTGGCAGGAGGCAGAAATAAAATAATCAAAACTAATAGTTTTATTATTGTCCCTTAACTCTTAAAGTGTTTGCTGAGAAGTGGCTTACCCTGAACCTTTCATTTCCTTTCTACCTGCTTTTCCAAACAGCCTATTGAACCAAACCAAAATATTCACAAAGTAAACATCTCAATAACCAAGTCAACATGCAGTATTCATAATTTGATACACAGCAACTCTAAATCCATCACAGTTGTGAAAAAAAGTGATGTCTTCTTGAACCTGCAAACCTGAACAATAACTGACACGGGCATGAACTTCCCCAGTTCATCTTGACTGTGTGCTACCTGTGAAACTTAATGACAACTTAAGTGTCAGTAAATAACTATTCCATTGTGGATTATTTCAGCAGAGACATCCAGATAATATGCTTACCCCGGCCAAAAGTAACGAGGCCCGTCGGTGTATGTCTACACAGCATTTTGGAGTGAGCCTCCCAGCCTGGGCTGACAGTCTTGGGTTGGTGGGTCTCATGCTAGCGCTCTAAAAATAACTGTATAGACATCACTTTGAAGTTGTAGCATATTCTGGAGCTTGGTCTCTGAAGCCTACGGAAGGGGGTGAGCTGGAACTTCAAAGCACTGTCTATACTGCCTCTGCATCATGTGGTGTGGGTCACTTGCCAGGATTATCTGGGTATGTATCATTTAATCATTTATCTGGCATTACAGAGGCCTTGAGCACTGGTGCACCTTGGTCCCTCTTCTTCACAATTGTCTAGTCTCCTATAGGTCTCATTTACTTTGATCTCATTTTCATAGTTAGGTTCAGTGTGCAGATGGCTGGGTAGTGTTGGTGGCCTGTGATATACAAGAGGCCAAACTAGATGTTTTAGTGGTCCTTTCTGGCCTTAAACTCCATGACTATGTCACTTTGCAAAAGCACAAAGCAGCCAGAGCCAAAGGGTCAATTAAGATGGGTTTACCATTATGTTTTGTATCATCAGAGCAACATGAAATAACTGGAGGGTACATCCCAGTTTCCTGTCCTTCCTGCATGCCCCACATTGTCCTGCGCTAGAGTGGATAAAAAATTATGTTATTAAATCAGATTTACATTAAATTTATTTTTCCTTTTTAAAACAGACCTATTACATATACATTTTGAAATTATGGCAACCTATATTAAGGTCTAAACTTACTATAATTAAAATAATACAATAAAAAAAGTAATACTCAAGCAGTATATTTTTGCTGCTGAAGTTTTAAAGAAAGTGAAACAACTGAACTGGTGGAAATGACTGGCTAAGCACCTGGAATGGGAAGTTACTTACCAGGTATTATAATTAGAATTCTTCGAGATGTATTGTTTATATGCATGTTCCATTGCTGGCAGTGCATGTGCCTCACGAGCTTGAGATTGGCATCTTTTTGATCAACAATATCCATATGGCATGTATGCACCCCTCAGTCCTCATGCTCTGCAGCAAGGGCATATAAGCGCAAAGCACACTCGCCGCTACTCGGTTCCTCCTCACCGCAGACTCCCCAGCATAGGGACTTCTAGGTAGAGGGGACGGAGGGGGGGGGGTGAGTTGTGGAATATGAATAAGGACAACACATCTTGAAGAACTCATTACTGTACCCGGTAAGTAACTTCCCATTTTCCTTCAAGCGCTCATCAATATGCACATTCCATTGCTGGCAATTCCCAAGCAGTGATTTTGTTAAGGAGGTGGGATCTCAGAGTAGTTACCTAAGCAGTGAATGAAGAAACACTTTACCAAATGCGGCATTAGACCAGGAGGCCTCAGACAGGGCATAGCATCTCATGAATGTGCATAACAATGCCCAAGTAGCTGCTTTACAAGTATCTGACGTTGACAGATTTCGCAGTGATGCTGTTGATGCAACCTAGGCTCTAGTGGAGCGAGCCCTCATTGTGGATGGTGGATCTATCTTGTCCACCTAGTAGCATGTTTTGATACAGTCGTAAATCCAGTTTGATAAGTCTCTGAGATGAAAATGCAGACCCTTTCGACCTTTCTGCAATGGCGGTGAGCTGCCTTGGTGATTTTCCAAAGGGTTTTGTTCTAAATAGTAAACCAGGGCCTTCTGTTGGCTAGCGTGTGCAACGTTGCCTCAGACTTGGATGGATAAGTCTTTAGAAGAATACCAGTAGATGTATTTGCTGATTCAGGTAGAATTCTGTCGCTATTTTGGAGAAGTTTAGGGTGTGTTCTCCTGGATACTTGTCTGTGATGGTCACGGTGTACAGCAGGTCAGCCATCAGTGCCTGAAGCTCCCTTATTCTTCTGGCAGAACTTATTGCAATTAAAAGTTCCATTTTTATGGAAAGGTGTAGCAGGCAAAAAAAGGAAATAGGTTCAAAGTGTGCCATGTAGCTCTGTCTTGTTAATTCTTGTCTGCTGCTTATTACAACTTCTCTAACTGGAGAGGAATAGGCCTGCTCTATCGACAACAACCATCCAGTCACCATGCTTGAGAGAAAGGGACCCCCCAGGTTTGGGTGTAGGACTGTCTCTAGTTCTGAGACAGCAGGTCTGGGAGCAGAGGTAAGGTTTTGAGTTGTCCCTTCTTCTCTCTGTGTGTGTAAAAGAATTCCAATGCTTAGTAGAGGATGCCAAACCATGCATCTGCCAAAGGATTTTTGTCAGGGTCCATTATAGCCTCATTGACCAGGAGAGCTTTTTATTCCTGCTGAAGAGGCCTGAAGTATGTCCACTAACTTGTGTGTCTGGTCCTGTACCTCACTGATGGGGATTTGGAGGGCCTCCGCTATCCTTTTAAATAGATCTTGGACATCCTTTTAGTCATCCAATTGTGGAGTTGTTGTTGGCATGACAGCTTGATTAGGGGACAAGGAGGATAGAGTCATGGGGACCAGGTGGTCACCTTCTGGTGTTTGTTCTTCATTTCTTCCTTCTCTACCTATGGTTGGAGTGGAAGCAGGAGGGATCTTGGGAGGTCTGTGGAGTTGCGCCAGCTGTAGTCAAAAACAAGAGAGACTGGTTCCAGATGCATCTGCAAATCCATCTCTGTCAAGTACTTGTATGATGCAAAAAAATGAGGTAATGCAGATAGGTGGGCTGGATCCAGATTTTCTTGTGGTGGTATCACAATCTTCATTAAAGGAAGGGCCCTTAGTGCTCTGCCCTGGATGGCTTGGCTCCAGTGTCAGCACTGAGGCTACTGAAGTAGACAGCACCAGGATCAGTGCCAAGCTCTTTCTCAAAGGCATGATTTTCAGTGCCAGGTGAATAAGCTCTGGCACAAGTCTGAGCTTCAGTGGGGACCATTCTGAGCCACAAAGCCTCATAGGATATGCAGTGCTATGGAGAGGTTTTCCTCTTAGAGGAAAGCTTACTAAATAATCTACCACGGGGCCCCTGGCTCCTTGTGGTCTACCCAAGAATGATGTAGTCTTTGTGGTTGTGGTTTGGGCAGCCACCACAGGGGGTCCTGAAGGCAGAGAGCCAGCATTTCTGCTTTTGGGCTCCAAATCCCTGCAGAGGTTCTTGAACCTGGTTAAGAAGTGGGGCCTCATACACCTAGTCATCAGGAAAACCTGAAGGCAAGACTCCCTGTCCTTCCTGACACGAGAACTGATGAACTTAAAAATTGCATCTTTGCTGTGAATATGTGATTCTCCCAGATAGCAGAGGCACTCAGTGTCCATCTGAGGCTTGGATAGCTCCCTTGCATATGGGGCAACATTTGAATCCAAGAGAACCAAACAGTGTCACACCAGCAATGAGTAAAAGGAACTAACAATTGCAACAGGCAATCAGATAACTTATCTACTGTTAACTAAATTATTAAAGCAATTAACTAGTTGAAAAAATATAATTTATAATTTTCTAACAATTAAAAAAATGTAAAAATTAAGAATCTGAATGCATGTAGGTTAACCTATATTCTTGCGTAAATAAATGTGTGTATAGTGTGTCCTCCTGGTTAGCAAGAAGTAGCACCAAATTTTACTAACCATTGAGGTTCAATTTAAGAAAATAACTTACATTTGTGCTTGCTAGTTAAACAAGATTAAAACTGTTTATTTAATTTGAGGTTTCCAACTTGCTGATTTAAATCATGACTCAAATAGTTTATTTAAAATCAATCGCTCCAGCTCTGCACACACATTCATAGCACAGATTCCCCTTCCCTTCTACATCACTCCACATTTTCCTTCATAATATCCATACCCAAATTTCGGTCCCTTTTGTACCTCATATTGCTTTGTACTCTCATCCATTTAGTCTTTTTTCCTTCTCTTTCTTGGTGCAATGTGTTGTTTTTGAAAAGAAATATTTATTATTTATGGTATTTTCATAACTGAAATTTTATCTGCCAGGAGACTATGAAGAACTAAACCTCCTTCAGAGAAAAAAATAGTTACCCACCTTTTTGTAACCATTGTTCTTCGAGATATGTTGTTCATGTCCATTCCATTGTAGGAGGGAGCAGGAAGCCAAGGGCTCGAAGGAGCCCCCCACCCCATGAGCCTTGACAGCACAAGGTTCAGGTCCCAAGGGGGAACCGGGTCCCAGATATGTGAGTAAAGGTGCTCCAGACCATTCAGGAACTGCACCATCATGGGATGGGTGAAGAACGACCTGCCTTGAAATGGAGGGTGCAATGCCGAAATGGCCACTATGTGTACTTTGATCAAAGATAGTGACAGGCCCTGGAGCTTAAGGTGATGCAAATAGTCCAGGATGTCTTGCAGTGGGGCCTCTTCTGGACGAATGTAATGATCCAACAAGCCAACCACTTCCACTTTGCCATGTAGATAGCCCTGGTGGACAGTTTCCTGCTGCCCAGGAGGACCCGCTGGACACGAGAGGAACACTGCCGCTTGTCCTGATTTAGCCAAGCAGTAGCCAGGCTGTCAAGTGTAGCGCCACCAAGTTCAGATGCAGCAGATTGCCGTGGTTCTGTGATAGCAGATCTGACCAAAGAGGCAGCTGCCGAAAGACTCAGCAGCATGCCGAACCAGTGTTGACAAGGCCATGAGGATAACCATCGCTTTGTCTTGCTTCACCTTTAGCAGGAACTTGTGGATTAACAGCACCAGCGGGAAGGCGCACGTCAGTGCTCCCAACCACGGGATCAGAAAGGCATCCGACAGGGAGCCTTGTTCCCTATTCTGCAGAGAACAGAACACATGGAACTTTCTGTTCTGCCTGGAGACAAACAGGTCCACCTGGTGAGTTCCCCAGCTGCGGAAGATTAGGCTGACCACCTCCAGATGGAGGGACCATTCGTGGCGAAATGAGACAGTCCTGCTGAGGCGATCTGCCAGGACGTTCTTAGTTCCGGGCAAGTGGGCAGCTACCAGATGAATGGCCATACACAAAAGTCCCAGAGTTTGAGCGCTTCCTGACAAAGGGCTGAAGACCTGGCACCACCCTGCCTGTTGATTTAATACATCACAGCTGTATTGTTCATCAGGACCTGCACCACCTTCCCTTTCAGGTGGGGCAAGAAAGCCTGAGCTCTGAGCTCCCTGACATTGATATGAAGGGCTAAATCATTTTGTAGCCAGCAGCCCTGGGTATGAAGCTCGCCCAGATCGGCTTTCCAGCCCAGATCAGACACATCCGAGTCCAGGATGAGCAACGGAGACGGGGTCGCAAAGGGAATCCTTGCAGCACTGACTTGAGATCCTGCCACCAGTCCAGAGACAAGAGGACGTGACTTGGCACCGTGACCACTCAGTCCAGAGGGTGCCTGCTGGGGATGTAGACCAAGGCCAGTCACTCTTGCAGAGGTCTCAGATGAAGGCAGGCATGGCTGGCCGCATATGTGCATATGGCTACGTGGCCGATGAGTCGAAGGTATGCATGGGCTGTGGTGAGCTGGTGGCTCTTTATGTGGGAGATCAAGTCTGTCATGGCCTGTAAGCACATTTCCGGAAGGAAGGTCCTGGCTCGCATGGAATCGAGAATGGCTCAGATGAACTCTATGCACTGGACTGGTGTTAATGTGGACTTTTTTGTGTTCATTAACAGACCCACATCGCTGCAGGTGGAATGCATCAGATCGAAGGTCCTTTGCACCTGCTCCGGAGACCTGCCCTTGATGAGCCAGTCATCGAGTTACGGAAAGATCTGGACCCCTCCTCAATGCCTCAGATAAGCCGCTACCAGCGCCACGCATTTCGTGAACACCCTGAGGGCCAAGGACAAGCCAAAGGGTAGCGCCATGAACTGGAAGTGGGGCCCAGGCACTATGAAATGCAGGAAACGCCTGTGTCCCATGAATATGGAGACATGAAAGCAAGGGTCCTGTAAGTAGAGCACGGCGTACCAGTCCTCTGGATCCAGGGAAGGGATGATGGAGGCCAGGAAGACCATGCAGAACTTGTACTTCTTGAGACTTGCTGAGACCACTCAGGTCCAGAATGGGTCTAAGGCCACCTTTGGCCTTTGGGATTAGAAAGTAGTGGGAGCATAATCCTCTTCCTTCCAGGTCCAGAGGAACCTCCTCCACAGCCCCTAAACCCTGGAGCTTCTCTACCTTCTGAAAGAGGAGTTGCTTGTGAGAAGGTTCTCTGAAGAGAGAGAGGTAGGTGGGGGTGGGAGGCAGGGGCAGCCAAAAATTGCAGGGTATAGCCCTGAGCCACTTCGTCCAGGATCCAGCGATCCGACGTAACCCATGACCAGGCAGAGCAGTAGGGGAAAAGGCATTTGAGGAACAGGCGGGAAGGATCTGGGCAGTTGGTTGGTGCATTGTTCCTGAGCGCAACCTCCAAATGAGGACTTCTGGTCCCCCTGGTGTTTCACAGGAGATCAGGAGGACGAAGGGCGGCAGCAGCTAAACCCAATGTTCCTTTACCTTGCAGGCCCTTGTCAAGACACCCACTCTCGAGGTGGCGGAGGAAGTCGGAACGGCTGTCTCGACGCCTGAGGAGTGTGCATTCCCAGACAGCGGAGGGTCGCCTGCTTGTCTTTTAGGCCACGCAGTCACGCATCTATTTGGTCAGAAAGAAGGCTGATACCGTCAAACTGGAGGTCCTGAATAGAGGCCTGCATCTATTGGGACAGTCTAGCAGTCTGGAGCCAAGAACGGTGTCGCATGATCCACCACTGAGGCTACCACCGAGGCAACTGAATGAACCGCGTCCCAGGCCATTTAGAGGGAACACCAAGCCACCACGGTACCCTCCTCCACCAGAGTTGTGAACTCCTGGGCAGTCCCCTGAGACATGGAGTCCTTTAACTTGTGGGACACATTCCTCAAGTTCAAGTTATAGTGACCTAAGAGGTCCTGGTGGTTCGCCACCTGAAACTGGAGGCTGGCCATAGAATAAATCTTGCGACCAAACAAATCCAGCCTCTTGGCCTCCTTATTCTTCAGGGTGGAACTGGTGGGCCTGTTTATCCCTCTTGTTGGTGGCCGATACAACCAACGATCCCGGTGGTGGGTGGATGTATAAGTACTCAAACCCTTTTGCAGAAACAAAGTACTACTTTTCTGCCCTCTTGGAAGTGGGCAGGATGAAGGACGTGGTTTGCCAGATGGTCTTAGCAAAGCTAAGAACACCCCATGCACTGGGAGCGTGACGCAGACTGGGGTGGACGCTGAGAGCACATTAAACCATGTGTCTGTCTGCTCCTCCATCTCCTCTGCCTGGAGGCCCAAGTTCAATGCCACCCTGTGGAGCAGTGCCTGCTACTTCCTGAAATCATCCAGTGGGCTAGTTCTCGAAGGGCCTGCCATTGCCTCGTCCGGAGAGGAGGAGGAGGATTGGACCACCGGAGGAGGTCTAGCGGTGTCCTTACCTGCCAGGGAGGGCGACCTCGGGGGGGGTGGGGGGGAAGGGTACCATTTCCTCACTCACAACGGCTACCAGAGCATCCTGCACCAAACCTGGTGCTGTCTGTGCCGTGGGTGCTGACTTCGGCCTGTCCGATGCAGCAACCAAGGACTGGCAGGAGTGGGGCATCATCATGATGGCAACACCCCAGGCATTTCAATAAGGCCTTTGGGTCGGCCACTGGCCCTGCTACAAGGCCAGCACCAATGCCGCGGACGTGCCCTCCGGAGCCCAATCATGTTGCTGCCTGGGCGAGGGGCTGAACTCTGCCTCCGCGCCAGAAAAGTCATCACCCTCCAGTGAGCAAGGCGGGGCTGTCAAGGCTTGGGTCTGGCAGCTCACCGTCATGGCCAGTGACCAGTGCCAGGAGTGGTCCGACCAGTGTCTGGAGTAGGGAGAGCAGCACCACATCAGGGAGCAACCTCAAGGTCTCAGTGATGGTGACCAATGGCGTGCCAGGGAGATAGTCTACGTGTGGGTGAGCCCCAGCACAAAGAAGGGTATTGGCAGTGCGGTTCCAATGACTTGTAGAGGCAAGCTAGAGACCTGGGCCGATGCGAGACCAAGAATCTGGCAACCTAGGACTCTGCCTTGGCTCTGGAGACCGGTGCGCTTGCTTGTCTTGTGTGAGGCCTTGCTGGCAGGCTTGCCCTCACGGAGAGCCATAGCCAGTTCCATTGCCACACGGGTGCCGACTACGGCGGGGGCACTCTTAACTCACCAGACACCGGGAGCAGAGACAGCGTCGACTGCACCATCGGCTTGGGCCCTCTACCACTCCCTAGAGTTGGTGATGGGTCCTTTTGGTGGGGGAGGGGTGGAGGAACTCCCTGGGGCTGAGCGCTTTTGTGGCTCTGGAGTGGGTGTAAGGTCCAAACAAAGTCCTTTGCCCAGAGTCTCCTGGTCAGGCTTGCTCGGTGGCATCTTCTTTGTTTTCTTCTTCAGCACCAGCAATGGGGATCAGTGCTGGGAAGAGCCCGGTGCCAGCGGTGCGCTACACACCAAAGCGCTGGGTGCTGTCACGGGCCGTGGCAGCTCCAAACCTGGGCATAGGACAGCCTGCATCAGGAGGGCCCTGAAAAGTATGTCATGCTCTCTCTGTGTCTGAGGACAAAAGCTCTTACAGATCCGACAGCGCTCCTTTATGTGGGATTCCCCAAGGCAGCTTAGACAACTATTGTGGGGGTCACTAACAAGCATAGGCTTGTTACACATAGAGCAAGGCTTAAAACCCAGAGACTGGGGCACGCCTGCCTGGGGCAAAGTCCCCACCGGGACACAGTCTAACTAAACAAACAACAGCTACTTAACAACTGGCTAACAAATGATTAAACTATTTACAGCTAAAAGCACAAAGCTGAGATAGGAGACAAAACCACTGACTGCTTGCGAAGCAAGGGACAGAGGCGCTCCAACTGACCACCACAGGCAGCAAGAAGGAACTGAGAGGGTGTAGGGTGGGCGTCGCCTGATATACTGTGTTATGAGCGTGAAACTCTAGAGGGCGCCATAGCCAGCCCTACGGATACTGCTAAGGCAAAAGTCTCCGACAACTGTGCATGTGAGCACGCGCACACCTACAATGGAATGGACATAAGCAACCACCTGAAGAAGAAAGAATTCCCCTCTTTCAAAATGGCTACCATTTCCCTAGTTCTCAATGAGCTAGAGGTCACATACTGCCATCAGTTAAAATGTCCTCTTTCAAAATGGCCATCACCTCCCATTCTTCCCAATAAAAATGAAATCAAGTTACACTTACAGAACATGGAAGCCCCATATGCTGTCAGGAGGCAGAGAGAGGGTATCCTGTGGCCTCAGTCACACTGAAAAAAATGGGAGATAGTGGCCATTTGGAAAAGGCCATCTTAACTAAGGACAGCTCCCATTTGCCAAGATAAAGCAGTCTACCGAGGAACAAACGGAGCCTAGATATTAATGACCCTGCCAGGTACACAGTTTTGAAGTGAGAAGATGGTGCTTCAATGCTGAAGACCTTGTTTCTTGTCTCTAGTTTCGTTGCTTACGTATGTTTATAGAAACACATTGTTGGTTCAAATAAAAACTAATCATTTCTGGATCCAATGCTAGAACACTAACAGGGCAAAATGATCATCATACAACAGCAATCGGCCGATATGCCATTTTAAAACCTCTACAATTGACAATCCCTGGGCTGAGAGATTATTTAGGGGTACCCCAGGTCCTTCAGACTGGTATCTATGGCAAGAGATATCAGTCGCAAATTAGCCAGGGAGATATCAGGATAGCTTGTTTGATCCCTCCCACCATCTGAATTACTCCTTGTGACTGGTGGGATTTGACAAAGCATAGAATTGTGGATCCCAGGATCCACAAGTGAAGGCAATGGAGTACCACTCATGGAACTAGTTTGATTTCCAAGGACATCAGCCCCAGAAGGTGGAGGACATTCAGTGCTGCCAGATTAAGAAAAGATCCAGAGAGCTGTGACTTTGGACCTTATTTCTCCTTGTAATCTTGATTTTGGCAAGCCTTCCTTTCCACTATGCTGAAGAGGGCTTTCCAACAGGGAAAAGCATTGGAAGTGGCATGGGTCAGACGTCTCTTTTTTAAGTTTATCATGAATCATATATAGGAGAGGAATAAATAACATCTGAGAGATTGCATCATGAGGGTCTGACATCATGACCCCCTGGATCTTCCCAGTCCAAAGGAAAAGTGTTGCGGCCATGAACATGTTTAGAATCTTAGAAATGTAGGGCTGGAAGAGACCTCAAGAAGTCATCAAGTCCAGCCCCCTGAGCTGAGGCAGGACCAAGTAAACCTGTATCATCCTTCATAGGAGTTTGTCTAACGTGTTCTTGAAAACCTCCAGTGACACGGATTCCACAACCTCCCTTGGAAGTCTATTCCAGTGCATAACTAACCTTACAGTTTAAAAGGTTTTCCTAATACCTAACCTAAATCTCCCTTGCTGCAGAGTAAGCCCAATACTACTTCTCCTACCTTCAGTGGACATAGAGAACAACTAATCACAGTCCTCTTTATAACAGTCCTTAACATATTTAGGTCCTCCCTCAAGCTTTTTTTCTCAAGACTAAACATGTCTGGTTTTTTAACCTTTCCTCACAGGTCAGGTTTTCTTAACTTTTTATCGTTTTTGTTGCTTTCCATTGGACTTTACATCTTTCTTAAAGCATAGGACCTGAAACTGGTCACAATATTTCAGCTGAAGTCTCACCAGTGCCGAGTACAGTGGGACAATTACCTCCTGTGCCTTACATACAACACTCTTGTTAATACCCTCTCCCCACTCCCTCAGAATATTAGCCTTTTTCGCAATTGCACCACATTGCTGGCTTATACTCAATTTGTGCTCCACTATAACCCCAGATCCTTTTCAGTAGTACTACTGCCTTACCCAGTTATTCCCCACTATGTACTCGTGGTTAATATTCTTGCTACTGAGCCTTTCTGCATGACATATTTGCACACAGCATGTGTCCCAGAAGCTTCAATTGGGTTTTCATTTGCATTACCGGTTGCTCATTAAGTCTTTGTTGTGGCAGGTATGCCTTTTGGCACTTTGGAATCTAACATTATTCCTATGAATTTGCCGCTTTGTGTGGGAATCAGTGTGGAATTGTCCTTCTTGACAATGACATCCAGAGAGGCAGAGGTCTTTGGTACAGAGTCTTTGACCTGTTGTGCAGAAGAAATTCATGTCAGCCACTCATCCAAATATGGGTACACCTAGACTCCTTGTCTCTTTAGGTGAGCTGCAACCACAGCGAGGACCTTGATAAAGACTCCTGCCAGACTGAAGACTCTACTGACAGTGTGATATTCCTATCATAAATTGCAGGAAGTTTTTGTGTGGCAGGAATATCAGGATGTGGAAGTAGGCACCCTGGCTGAGAGCCATGAACCAGTCTACAGGACCAGATGAGAGGATGGAGGAGGCTAAGATGACTACCCAAAACTTGGAATGTCAAATGAAGGCACTCATTCTTATCTTATCTAGTATGCGTCACCACATACTCTTCTTCGAGATCAAGGTGTGAGTGGGAGTAAAAGCCTTTCACTCTGAATTCTTGACTTCGGTACCAGTCCCAATGATAAAGTTTGCCAACGTTAAGAAGTGTTTCAGCACTTACAATGGGTTCCTTCATGCCAATAAAGCACTCTGTTATCTTGGGCACCATGATACTCAGTGCCAAAAAGCTCAGCATAAGTTTCCTCAGTGCCAGAGTGGTCTGCACTGAGTCTTTCAGTACTATCGCAAGGTCAGCCACTTGAATGGTACTGGGTGCAGTACAGTGCTTACTTAAGAAAGTGACTGTCTGTGCCCCTTATGTGCGAGGCTTAGAAGAAGATCTCTGTCTCCTAGAGAAGAAGCAGATTTACGCCTTTCTTGGTATGAGTCTCCTTTTGGCCCGTGCTCTGCATCAAAGTGGAAGTCACCGAGGAGCAAAGCTTGTAAGCGTCCCTCAAGCTTAGGGCAGCAGATAGCATTGCAGCTCATAGGAACAACTAGAGGAGTGAGACTGTCTAGGAGGAGGTGGTCTCATAGCTGGCTTGACTGAGTCAGACAGCGTTTCCATAGAAGTCTCCATTAGATGTTCAGTCTACCTTCTCTGAATGTTAATGTGCAGTAGTCAAGCATAAGCTCTTACTTATGCACAGAAGGTATCTAGCATGACAATCGTTTATAGATATTGCTGAGTCACAGGAAGAGCAGATCCTGAATCCTGGAGCTTTGCCTTCAGCCATTTTGGCTTCCTGAACAGGACGATGGTGGCAAAACCCTATCAGTGCCCTATTTCCACAGGGAATGTCTAGGGTTTTTTTTTTTTAAACCAACAGGTATGCTACCTAACTAACAACTGTAGTTAATAAATTAGAACTGTAGCTAATAAATCTCTTTCAGGTTGAAGAGACAGAGACACTGAAGAGTTCTGTCCCACAGCCCTGGGCATTAAGAAAGAACCTGATAGGTGGCTGAGGATGCCCTATCCCTTATATACTCTGCTAAGGTGGTAACAAGAGTTTCCAGGTCAAAGGCACAACCATAACAGACACTGCTGTTCAAAAGGAATCTGATCTTATGTGCAAGAGGCGCATGTGTATCAGGAGTGGAATCTGTATGGACACCTGAAGAACCACCTCCAAATCTCTGTGATTATCTTAGCCAAGCTCTTGGGAGGGGAAACTTCCTATCCTTCTGAGTCCGTTCAGGGAAGCGTCTTAAGTCCCATCCTTCTGTGAATTCTTTTCTCGAAGTCTTCACTTTAGGTACTGTATAGCTTGTCAAGGATTTATTAAGCTTTATCTATTTTTAGGGTTTTGTTCTGCAATCCATTACCATAGTATCTAAGGACCTGCCACGTAAAATAAACTGGTAACCCACATCCTTAGTGGACTTCTTGGAGTCTCTGGCTCTTTTGCCTTTTTTAGGATATAAATAACTCTGCCTGGGATAAGTGAGCTTTGTTTTGTTTTAAAAGGGGACAGTTGATATTTGTGAAGGTCATTCTGGATGTGGTAGAAAAACTTTTTATAAAAAGAATGATTTTGCAGCATTTCCTAAAAGGTGAGCACACACTTTATTCAGGATTAGAGATATCGGTTAGATTAATGATCTCATGTCAGAAGAGGTTGAGAGGCAACAGCTAGGCCTTCAGGAGCAAGACGGCCAGCTTTATGAGCAGACAGGGCTATGGACTCCTATATCTCTTGAACCACTAAAGATAAATCCTCCTCTAGAAAGTGTTCCCTACTGCTTGACAACTCATCCAACACCTTTTGGCAACCAAACATCCAAGTTTTAGAGCAGAGCCTGAGAGAAATACCTTCTGTGCCTCATGTGGAGGTGACGGAGAATTAGGACATTGAGAAATGTAGTGTCCTCAGCCCAGGAAACTGATGTGCAGCCTTAAGATTTGCGGAGTACAGAAAGAGTTGAACCAAGAGAGGATGCCAAGAAACCTATACTAAGAATAGTCGATTCTTTTCAGAGTGAAGCATGAGCAGGAATCTAATCATTCCAAAATGGAGTAATTGGTACCCAATTAAAAATAAGGTTAAGACAGTTGACCCAGGCTCTGACACTCTCTGCCATGGATTTTTCTTTTTGCCATGTAGATGTTTCCTTAAAGGCTCCAGGAGCAAAGGATATTACTTTTACAGTGCTCCAACACAATTACTCTATGAAGCAATGAACAAGATTTACCAGTAATTGGAGTTGTCCAAATACTATGCCTTCAGAAATCTACAAACTTGGAGTAATGCAACCCTTCTCCCCTGCTTTTATTTTCCCTGCTTTGTATCTCAGCATATTCCAAGACCTTACTGTAATCTTGCACAGAATATCTTCCCATCAGCCTTTTAGGAGCATGGGGAAAGAGACCAGGGTTCTGAAATCCTCATTTTTAGTTCTGTTCTTGCTGAGTTACTGGGAAAGAAATATTCATAAAAGCCTAGACAAAAGTTTTCAGCTACACACACAAATCAGAAGGAAAGCAGAGAAAATGCCTCTCTCTGCCCTTCCCTTACCATCATCCCACATAAACAGATCAACTCAATAGTACAGAAAAACATCTATGATCCACCTGTACATAATCCTTCCCAGGCAACATATTCAGGAACAGAGTAAAACTGACATGGTTTACACCAGCATCAATCTGCTGCTCCTGCTCCTTTTGGCATGTTCAGAAAACTCTGTGGAGAGAAACAGAAGTCCTAATACAATCGTCTGCAAAACTGTCTCATAAGATTTCTGTGTTTTAAATCCAGGTAAGAATCAAGTTCAGATCTACATATCTTCTACATTAAGAAGGTAGAATTCCACAAGAAAATTAACTGGATGGTAATAAGAAGATGAAAATAACAATACTATTTTGCAATTACTCTATATTGCACTTCTCACCCTAAAGGATCCAAAATGCTATATAAACATGACAAGCTTCAACTTCTGATAATTAAGTAGTATGCCCATTTTACATATGGGAAAACCAAGCAAAAAAGGTTAAGTGAGTTGCCCAAGGCCACAAAGGATGTTAGTGCCAGATGTATAACTTGAGAGTTCTGATTGCCAACTATGTGCTCTAAACACACTCCCTTCAACAAATGCACAACTAATTCCATATTAATAAAAAGCCCTGACTCATCCCCAAAGATAACCATACTGAAAGATTTGACATAAAAAAACACTTCCTCCCATTTATGGAAGGATATGTGGTCTTGTTCCTAGTTTGTTTCATATAATGCTCTCTGGAATAAGAACAAGAAAAGCAAGACCTATAATATCCGACCTTTCTTGTGAATCATCTTAATGCAGACTTCATCTCTGGAATTAAGACTGGGATCACAATTTATTCTTCTTAGCTAACTATCTCTTCACCACAAAGTCTATGCCCTCTAAAGGGAAGAACAGCAACGGCAACTTAAAAAGGTAAAGTCTGCTGCTACTAAGAACTTATCCAGGGAGCAATTATTATTCTGGAGGTGTAAACAGCAGCACTGGACCAAGATGCAAGTATTTCTCAAGACTGTGCCTTAGACAAGCAACATGTTCCTTCAGGGACACATTTCCCCTTAAGAGAATAAAACGCAGTGCATGCTGCTTCTGGGAGATTCAGTTGTAGAACAACTCTTTCTAGCAATCTAGCTTGTACACAAAGAATTAAATGGAAGGATTTGGTATCTGGGAGTCCTCCAGAGATCCTTTACAGATCCTTTATTTCATATATTGAGGGGGATGCTTATTGTTTTTTTCTCCCAATTTGATCCCAAAAGGACATGAATTCAGAGACGCTCAAGTATTGAGACAGATCCAAAACATGAAAACAAAAAAGGGGTATGGGGGACAGGAAATAACTGACTTTTGTACAAACCACAGGAAGTATAAAGTTTCCTTTCCTCTATTTGAGAGCACATTATGAGCTGAATGAACCAGGGCTGTTGATAGTGACGTTTATTTCCATGAACCTAAATGGGGCTAGAACCAGCTGATGAGGCCTTCAAAAATTTTCAAAAGATCTGAGCAAATATTTTCATAGATGAGCCATGAACAGAAATCTGTGGGAGATGGTAAAGCTGTACTGAAGAATATTACCAAGTTGAGGTGCAGGACTGATGAGAAGTATTTGGCTCAGGAGCATTTCTGAGATGCTTACCTCCTTTGAAGTCTGTTGGCATCAGGATGAATGTTAGCTGTCCTCGGGCTGCCATCCCTTTGAGGGGAGGGAGATACAGACGAGCCCAAAGGTTCTCTTCTAAACACAAATCCTTACTCGAAGCTGGCCAAAAGGTCCCTGCAATCAAAGAAATCATTGTGGTTTTGCACGTGGCACATTTAGGTCCTTTTGTCAAGGTTTGTCAGCCTTCTAACATGTTCAGCCACAAAGAGAAAAAGAAAAATCATCTGTTGTGCAGCCAAGGCAGAACAGAGACTAGGGAAAGAGAAGGGAAAGTGGGCATTCTTAGACACTGCTGTAACCCATGTAAACATAGGCTAAAAGATCTTCCCTTTAGAGGGCATAGATCATAGAGGCTTAGGGCATACACACCTAAGCAGAACATCCTTGGTGAACGACATCTGTAAGCAAATTTTCCTTTGGAAATGTATAATCAGCTAACATTTAGACCATCTCTGCTTGAACCTTTTAAATTTCCATACACACTTACTGGTCAATGAGTCCTACAGTCTAACCTAACCATAGCAGTTAAGCTAGAATAATCAAAATTCATTTAACAAAACTACATTCAATTAGCTTCAGCAACTACAGTAGTAGTATATCATTAATCCAGTTCTAACAACATTACTTGAAAAATCACTTGCTAGAAAGCATATAATGCAAAAATAATCAAAATTCTCTCCCAAAAATTTGACACAGTGACTAGTCCACAATCCAACAACTCTCCAAAAATCAGGTTAAAATTAATTTCCTTAGAGAATTTCACCTCTCGGGGGAACTGTGCTCCTACAAAAGTAGAGTATAATAAACTTCATAAACTAGCTTTATCATAAATTATCATTTTATTTGCTGAAAAGACTTTTTCAGCCTATATAATCATCCTTTGACAAATGCTCGTGGTAAGATTAATCCTTTTCACCACAGACAATTGCCTGTACCTGCAAACTTTACTCATGCAAGCACCTCCAGTGAAGTTGACTGAAATACATGTATAGTACTTTCCAGAGTTGGCCCACCATCTAAAAAACTTTATAAACAACAAAGAAGAGGTTCCCATAACCTTCCCCCCACCATCACCTCCGCCCCTGGTCTCCTTTCAGACTGACATCTGCTCTCTCTCTCTGATCTCTCTTCCTGGCAATACACCAAAAATGTAAACACAACATGGGAAATGTACTCAATATATTTTTACATGCACAAACATATGTTCTTACTCTTCTATATCCACTCACAGAATAACTCCATAAGCTTTTCCATGTCCCAGGTCTGCAATCAGTCTGTCATCCTGACTTGTGTTTTCCCTTTACTCATTGCGTTCAGGTTGTTCTAAACCCCATTGCTTCTTTTACATTTCCACAATCAGCCTTTACTTTCCAAAACCTTTGTCCATATCCTGATAGTCTCCTGCTTTGATTACTGTAATCATCTTCTCTTTGGCCTTATCATCCAACTGGCTCTTTAGCCCCAAAACATTGCCAAATTCATCTGCTTTGCCCACAACTCTCGTCAGATGACTCTTCCTTTTATAAAATCCCAAAGGAACTTCTTTTCTTTTGTAGATTAATATTTTATTGTTGTCTTTTCAATTAATCAATTTATGAAGTAGCAACACTTACAAATTGTACAGTCATTCCTCAATACACAGTATAATGGCCGTCAAAAACACACCATCATGTATTAATATTTTACACATGTAAAGATTAGTATTTTTCCCCCATCCTGCTCCTACAATTACCTTCTCTCAGATCAGTTTTAGCTGGTAGAATTCACTTGAAGACCCAAACCAAATATATTAATATGTTAATCCTGCAATGCACTCACAAAGTTAGCTGACTGATTTCGGCTACCTACTGATGAAACTGTAGCATTAAAACATGTGATGTAATAAAACAGATAGGCTTACCAAATCTCCAATTCCATGGTATCGATAACCAAGGAAAGAAATCACTTAATTATTTGTAACAAACTTTGAAGTATATTATGATTCTCCTTCAGTGGCAGGGCAATAGTAGATAGCATGCTTAATGCTTTACTTCAAGTATGAAGGTTTGTGATTTTGAGCTGAAAGTCCCCATGCTGACAGTGCATGGGGGTGAAGGGTCATCATTACATCTATTTCCCTTATAATAAAGCACATTACAGGCAGCACTGTTTTCTGTGGGGATACTGGATTTCCTACATCCCAGAAACAGGAATTATGTACATAACTCCTAAATTCAGATGAAATTTTGACATCACTCATGATAAATTTAGGCTGTGGGCACAAACTTTCTCTTTGTAAAACACTGTAGGAGGAGGGTCAGCAACTAAAGCTCCCTCATAGTTGAAAGTAATAGCTACCAGGAGGACTACCTTCATTTGGTGATGAGAGAGAGAATACACATAGCCATAGGCTCAAGGAGGGTGGGGGGACACACCATTAAAGCTAAAAGAACTAAATTTGAATCCCACATTGGGGTGGGATCTTTCTCAGGTGGGAAGTGTCTATCTAATCCTTTCAGGACTCTAATTGTCATAGGGTTGGGAAACAGACTTTCCCTCCTCATGAGGATGGGATACAGAGATAGCTGCCAAATGAAATCTCAGAGAACCAATAGAGTCTTTTACGCTTAGGTGAAGCAGATAATCCAGAACGAATGGTAGCCTGTAAAGGTCTCAGAGGTTCCTTTCTGCTGGGGCCACAAAGAGAACCTCTTCCACCAGGTATACTCACCTCAAGAGAGGGAAGGCTTTCAGCTATTTAAGAGAACATTCTGGAGTCCAAAGAAACAGTCAGTTTCCTGGGGAGTTAACCACTAAGCATCCAAGGACTCAGATGTAGGCTGAGAGGTCTGTGATGCAACACCTAGCCATGGTCCTGTGAAAGTATGTTCAAGACCTGAGGGAGACACATGGGATCTTGAATCAAAAGACTCAAAAGATCTAAGAATCAATGCTGTCAAGGCCAGGCTGGCACTAACAAAATAAAAATAGTGTGATCCTGCCTGAGTTTGCACAAAACCCATGAAACAAAGGGGATGGGGGGAAAAGCAAATAGAAGTTTCCCCTTCCAGGACAGTATAAGGAAAGTGTATGACAAAGACCCCAGGCTCTGACCTGCTCTTGAACAGAACAGATTACACTTCCTCTTCGGTCAGGTTAAGAGGTTTATTTCCCACATTCCTCAAGTCTGGAAAATGGACTTTGCTACATAAGATCTGAGCAACCATTTGTGATCTCTGTTGAATGTTTTGCTAAGATGGCCTGCCGTACAGTTCTGAACTCCCTGGAAAGTGAGATGCCTGGAGTGTAATGGCATTCTTGATGTAGAAAGTCCAAAAGCTTATTGCCTCCTGGCAAAAGGGGCCTGATCTGGCACCTCCTTCTTGTTCAAATAGAACACAGCAGCAGTGTTGTCTGTGAGTACTTGTTCTGTACACTCCCTGATGTGGGGAAGAAACACCTGACAGGCCAGACAGATAGCTCAGTGCTCTCAAACATTATGTGGAGAGAGTGAGAGATCCTCATCTGACAACATACCTTGAGCTTGGAGATCCCCTAAATGAGATCCTCATCTGAGACATGAAGGGCAAAGTTGGGGAAAAGGGAATTCGGGATGTAAAAGGTTAACTGGTAAGCATAGTCTTACAGGTTATTCCCCGCACCGGCCGAAGTGGGCTCAGCCTGGCTGGAGCAGGCCCATCCATGTTGGCCAGATGGGCCCAAACCACTTAAATGGTTAACAGTTTTAAACGACATTTTTAATCGTTTAAATTGTTAACTTTTAAAAAGGTATTTACATCCTTAAAGGGAACCCCCTTTCATACATTGGCAGAGTCCATCCACTAATCTGGGGATGTCAGAACACTTGCAGGTACGTGAGCAAGTATGTCTACCAGATAAGAGGGTTGATAGACCGACCTCAATCACCTCTGCATGACTGAGGTGCAGTCTGGCATGCTGAGTCATGTATGTACAAGCTGCAATGTGACCTAGAAGTCTCAGGCAATTCCTCACTATTGTATGAAGATACATCTTGAAGTCTTGCACAAGAGCAATATCACCTGAAACCTGGTCTGAGGTAAAAAAAAGTCTCACTCTTACAGAGACAAAAACTGCCCCTATGAACTGATTCTCTACAGAGGGAGAAGAACTGACTTGTTCTTATTAATCAATAGGCTCAGTGGAAAAAAAGGACAGGATCTTTCTGACAGCTACCTCCACTGTCTGGATTGACCTAGAATCAACCAACCATCCAGAAATGGGTATACCTGGACACCCACTTTCCTGAGATGTGCTGCAACCTCTGCCATTCACTTTCTGAAGACGTGAGAGGCTGAGGAAGACCAAAAGGGAGGGCTGTAAATTAATGATTTTCTGGTACCCTGAACTTTAAAAATCTCCTGTGTCTCTAGTGAACAACCACAGGGAAATAAGCATCCTTTAAGTCAAGGGCAGCTGTCATGCTGTCTCGTATGTGGCTGCAGCTGAGAGAGCAAACCTCAGATCAGACTGTCATAAAATAGGGCAGACACCGAAAACTGGTGGTATTTTTCTATAATTAGATTTCACCAAGCCAGTAACAGAAGTGCACTCATGGATTATTATACTAGACTCACAATGGAGTCACAGACTGTCCCTTTAGTTCTCCAGCCCCTTTTTATCACCCAGACAAACTGGACTTTATGATGAAAGGTTATTAAAACCAAAAATCATCACACATCAGGTTCTTCCAGCCCCAAAGGGTCAGTCACGTACCCCAGGTCAAGATATATTCCAGATCTTAGCGAAGACAACACTGACAGCCAATTTCTTTAGTAAACTAACTAAAGATTTATTAGCTAAGAAAATGATGATTGTGAAGCTTGGCTGAGGTGGTGAAGTCAGAGGGTGGAAGAGAGTAGGATATTTCCCAGGGAATACCTTATTGCTAAATGATGAACTAGAACTTGGCTGAGCCCTTAAGGGTTAACATGTTGTTAATGTAGCCTAACACTCCACAAGGCAGCACGAATGGAGGGGGGGGGGAGACAGCATGGTAGAGAGAGATAGAGACACACAACGTGTTTGTGTGTGAGAGAGAGAGAGACACGCATTGCCCCTTTAAGTATGCTGACCCCACTAAATACATTGCCTTTTTAAGTAGATCAGCAAGTGAGACAGCAACTGCTGCCACTGGATCACCCTGTCCACGTTTGTTGACTCACTCAAAGAACAGACTGGTCAGTATAATTTCCCTAAATCTGGGTTGACTCTCCCCCAACATATTGTGTTCATCTATGTGTCTGATAATTCTGTTCTTTACTATAGTTTCAATGAATTTGCCTGCTGCTGAAGTTAAGCTCACCAGCATGTAATTGCCAGCACCTCCTCTGGAGCCTTTTTAAAAAATGGTGTTACATTAGCTGTTCTCCAGTCATCTGGTACAAAAGTTAATTTAAGCCATAGGTTACATCCACGGTTAGTACTTCTACAATTTCATAACTGAATTCCTTCAGAACGTTTGGATGAATACCATCTCATTCTAGTAACTTGTTACTGTTTATCAATTTGTTCCAAAACCTCCTCTACTGACACCTCAACATGGGACAGTTCCTCAGATCTGTCACTTTAAAAGAATGGCTTAGGTGTGGGAATCTCCCTCACAATCTCTGCAGTGAAGACTAATGCAAAGAATTCATTTGCTTCTCCACAATGGTCTTGTCTTCCTTGAGTACTCTGTTAGCACCCTGATTGTCCAGTGGCCCCATTGATCGTTTGGCATGCTTCCCATGTCTGATGTACTTAATGTTTTTGCTGTTAGTTTTTGTGTCTTTTGCGAGTTGCTCTTCACATTTTTTTTTGGCCTGCCTAATCATACTTTTACACTCGACTTGTTGTATTTATGCTCCTTCCTGTTTTCCTAGTTTCTCAGAAGACTTCAGAAATCTCAGAGACCCAGAAGTAAATGGCAGCATCAGCCTGACCAGCAAATAGTTGGTGAAACATTGCTTTTGAAGAAATCCAAGGTATTTGTTTTCTTTTTATTGTAACTAAGTTAAGCTAACTGGATAAGGCACTCATGAGAAGTGTAAATTTAGATAGGTTATGCAAACTTTTAGCTTTTCTTCAGTTTCCTCTGTATTTTCAATAAATCATGTTTTGAAGATGATTGACTACTGGCTGAATAATTTCATCACTACTTCCTCGGGGAGACAAAAACTCTGTAAATCTTTCAGAAGAGGTAGTGAGGGAAAAGGAGTGTCTGGAGCCAACCCCCCATTTGATGTCTAAATATAAGAGGGATGCAGACAGATGTCCTCTCCCATTTAAATGTTCCACAAAGGGCTGTAGGCAAGCATGCACACAAGCAAAGAAACCTAAGGACTACAAAGGATACAAAAAGTGGAGGGTAACTGGTCTCTGAGATAACCAGGGACCACTCAATCTTAAGGTAAGTACCAAGGCCTCAAAGCAGATTCTTTACTGGATGAAGAAACTGGTGGACACCAGCATGATGTGCTCTTGCCTTTTTGTATTATTTGTAAGGCCAGACACTGCATACTAGATCAGCTGAAGGTTCCAGCTGGCCTTTAGATAGTTTCAAGTAAGTCAAATTTCAGTAGTTAACATTATTCACAGAATTTTAAGGCCACAGGGTACCATTATGATCACCCAATCCATTCTCCTACATAACATAGGCCATAGAATTTCAGTAATTCCTTCTCCAAGCCCATATTTCTGGTTGAGCTACAGCATATTTTAAGAAGTAATCCAACCTTGATTTTAAAACGTTAAATGACGCAAACCTTAGGTAAGCAATTCCAATAGCTAATTACTCTGACTCAAAATTTATGCCTAATTTCTAACCTAAATTTAGCTTCTGCTTCCAGCCATTTGATATTGTTATCCCTTTGTCCAGTAGATTTCAGAGCCCTCTACTACCAGAAATCTTATTCCCAGATTGATCCTTTTAGAAGGATCAATCACCTAATAACCTTCTCTTGGATAAACTAAATAGAATGAGCTTCTTAAATCTATGGTAAACCAGGTTTTCCAGTCCTCAAAATTGTTCTTGTTCTGAACTCTTTCCAATTTTTCCAACATCCTTTGGGAAGTGTGGACACCATTATTGGATACAGTATTCCACTAATGGTCTCACTAATGCTACCTACAACAGTAACACCACCTTCCTACTTCTGTTCAATATTCCCTTGCCTCCACATACACAGCTCGTATTAGCGCATTGTAGCCCGTAAGGCTAGCCTGCCAGCTTGCTATATTATAATAATCTGTTTTTCTTTATTGGTTTGATATTATTTTGGTTTATATTTCAGTAAATATTATTTCATTATATTTGGTTGTAATGCAAGGACCCTAGAGGCTGTATCCTGTATAATTAGCTGGAGCAAGTTAGCCTACGTGTGTGTAGCCTTTGGCATAGATAAATGGCCTACTGGTTACCCTTTTGACTTTGGGGAACTAAACAGAGAACTGAATGTGCTTACCATAATTCTGGGATGTACTGGTAACCACAAGGTACACTGCAAGAACATGGAAGTAATGGTTTGGGCCAAAGGTAACAGTTTTGAGAATGAGACTTGTTATTAATATGTATGAACATGTTATTAATATGTAAGAATGTTAGTCTATAGAATAAGTGTACCCTAAGATTTATCTGGGTGAGGAAATAAGATTTGGGCATGGAAAATTGGGCACTGACATGAATATTCAGAATAGTGCCAAGACCCTATAAGAGGTCAAACCACCATGTGGAAGGATTCCTTCTCTTAGCTATCTTTCTTTAAGTTCTCTTTTGGTTAAGCTACGAGCTCCCCTTATGCAATATAGCTTAGCTACTCAACACTCGAACCTGATCTCTACCATCCTGGGATTGAGGAACCAGGACCATCGAATTTACTGGGCATGCCAGAGACTAAACTGGTCCTCTGTCTCCCACTACCAGGTCCCCAAGAAAGGGTGTGAGTATACTAGTTTAAGTGAATCTTGTAAAAGGGATGTTACCACCAGGAACTATAGAACTGGACTACTACTTTGTCACTTTGTGGTTTGCAGCTTTGATTACTCTCGTTTTATTGTAACAAAAATATTAAAATTTTGGTTCAGTCCTCAGTGTGAATGTCCTTGCCGCACACCCCGAGAGTCCAGACAAAGCACTGATCTGTCTACATTCCCTAATTCTGTAGCCTAATTTTGGGACAAGAACTTAAGTATCAGCCCTATAAAATCAGGTTAACACAGTTAGCTACAGCACCACTTCAGGAGCTCACATTCAGTTTTTTATCCATCACGATCCCTAAATTCCTTTCAGCATCAATGCTTTCCAAAATTCAGTTCCCCATAAGTGTGACCTACATTCTTTATTCCGAGATTTATGATCTTGCATTTGGCTATACTAAAACACATTGTTCAAATAAGTCCAGATCATTCTAAGGTTACTAAGCTTCTGTAACTGTTGTTCTTTGAGATGTGCCGCACATGACCATTCCACTCTAGGTGTGTGCATGCCTTGAGCGCAGTTGTTGGAAATTTTTCCCTCAGTGGTACCCGTTGGGGAAGCTGGAGCCCCCTCTGGTGCCACATGCTCATAGCATCGCTCCCCCTCAGGTTTTCCTTTCTGGGAAACTCTGATGTACAGAGCAGGAGGGCGGGTGGTAGAATGGACATCTGCAGCACATCTCGAAGAACAGTTACTGAAAGTTAGTAACCATTTTTTCTTCTTCGAGTGATTGCACATTTGTATTCCACTCTGGTGACTCCCAAGCAGTTGAATAGGTAGAGGGATCGGAGTTCACGGACACATGGATTGCAGGAGAGCTCAACCAAATTTGGCATCATCTCTAGACTGCTGAGGATGGTGTAATGGGAGGAGAACATGTGCACCGATGACCAGGTCTGCACTATGAATGCTGCTGAGGATGCTTGTGACCTTGTGGAATGAGCTGTCAGATATCTGGAGGCGGATTCCCCAGTCAATTGTAACAAGTATGAATGCATGATGCAATCAGAACGAAATTGTCTGCAGAGATTGAGAGGTCCTTCATCTTGTCTGCTACCACTACTAACAGTTAAGTGGACTTTCTGAATGGTTTAGTCTGTTCTATGTAGAATGCCAGGGCTCATCTAACATTCAGTGACAGATGGCGCTGTTCCTCCATATTTGCATGTGGCTTTGGGTAAAAGAAAGGAAGACAGATAGTCATAAGAACTTAAGAATGGCCATACTGGGTCAGATGAAAGGACCATCCAGACCAGTATCCTGTCTACCGACAGTGGCCAATTCTAGATGCCCCAGAGGGAGTGAACTTAACAGGTAATGATCTAGTGATCTCTCATCCATCTCCACTCTCTGACAAACAGAGGCTAGGGACACCATTTCTTACCCATCCTGGCTAATAGCCATTAATGGACTTAACCTCCATGAATGTATCCAGTTCTCTTTTAAATCCTGTTATAGTTCTCGCCTTCACAACCTCCTCAGACAAGGAGTTCCACAGGTTGACTGTGCGCTGAGTGAAGAAGAACTTCCTTTTATTTGTTTTAAACCTGACTGATTGTTATGAAATTGTAAGACAACTTTCGGTCAGAAATGGGTGAGGATATAACTGTACCTTGTCTTTAAAGAAGACTGTGTTTGGAGGCTCTGATGTTTGGACATAGAGCTCCGAAACGCTTCTGGCTGAGGTGATGGCCACTAAGAAAACTACTTTCCAGGAGAGGTACAATAAGTAGTCAATGGTTTGTCTATGGTTCAAACTGAGTTCCCAGGAGCTTTAATAAAACCAAATTCAGGTCCCTGGGAAGAACCGACTTTCTTATTTGAAGGTATAACCTCTCTAGCCCCTTCAGAAATCAGATGGACATGTCATGTGAAAACATGGATCGGTTATTCACCTGGAGGTGGAAAGCCGATACTGTTGCAAGGTGAACCTTGACAGAGAAAATAGCTAAACTGTGCTGCTTCAGGTGTAACAGATACTCGAGTATTTCCTGTAAGGATAACTATATGGGTAAGATCCCACGTTAGGATGCCCAGACTAAAAACCACTTCCACTTTGAAAGGTAAGTAGCCCTGGTGGAGGGCTTCCTACTACCTAGTAGGACCTGACAAACTTCCACTAAGCAAGCCTGTTCTCTGCTGTTTAGCCATGAAGCTCCCAGGCTGTTGGGTGAAGGGAGCTCAGGTTCAGGTGGAACAGTTGACCATGGTCCTGAAAGATCATGGCCGGGTGTAATGGAAGCTGAACTAGAGTCACCACTGAGAGGCCTAGCAGAGTGGTGAACCAATGTTGGCGGGGCCATACTGAGATTATTAGGATGACCCAGTCCCATTCTATCTTTAGAAGTACTCTGTTTATGAGTGGGATGGGGGCTGGCGGGGAGCGCAGTAAAGATGTGCCAGCCACGATAGCAGAAAGACATCTATGAGAGACCCCGGACTGTGGCCTCGCACTGAGCAGAATTGGTGACACTTTCTGTTGTACTAGGCCGCAAATGTCTATCTGGGAAGTCTCCCATTGCTGAAAGACATCCCTCGCCACATCTGGACAAAGGGACCACTTTGTGGTGACTAGAGAAAGTCCTGCTTAGGCAACCTGCCAGCCCATTTTGCGCTTCCAGAAGGTAAGAGGCCTATACGTTGATTGAGCGGGCTATACAAAATTCACATAATTGAATCACTTCCTGACACAGGCAGGAAGAGGTTCCTCCTCCTTCCCTGTTGAGCGAGAACATGGCAACAGTGCTGTCTGTAAGGACAAACAATATGCACTATGCAGCAGGAAGGCCTGACAAGCTAGGTGAATTGCTCTGAGTTCTCTGACATTCATGTGGAGAGAAAGTTCCTCTGAAGACCAAAGTTCTTGAGTTCTCAGGGGCCCCAGGTGAGCTCCCCACCCCTGCCCCCAGCACTGATGTATCTGAAACCAGGATCATTGACATTTGGGGCTGTATAAAAGGAACCCCCATACAAATATTGAGTAGGTCCACGCACCAATTGAGGGAGACAAGAATCTGAGGGGGCACCGGGAGTACTGAGTCCAGATGGTGGTGGTTTGGTGACTACATTGAGGCCAGACTTGCATACATGCACAAAGCCATGTGGCCTAAAAGCCTCAGATAAGTTCTGGCTGTTGTGATTGGATGGCCTTAGAGGTGTGTTATTAGGGACAAGATTGTCTGAAAATGACCCTCTGGGAGGTAGGCTCTGGCTTGAGTGGAGCTGAACACCGTTCCGATAAACTCTATCCTCTGTACTCAGGGTAGATTTCTCCACTTTTATCAGGAGGTCTAGGGCCTTGAATGTTGACTGGATCAGCCGAACACTGGATGCTACTTGAGCCCTTGATTAGCCAGTCATCCAGATAAGGGTAGACTTGCACCCCTAATCCCCTCAGGAAAGCTGACACTACCACCATACATTTTGTAAACACCCTCAAAGCTGCAGATAGGCTGAATAGGAGTACGATGAATTGGTAGTGTGCATGGTTCACTACAAATCTGAGGAGCTGTCTGTGACCTTGGTATACCAATATATGAAAATAGGTGTCTCTTAAATCAAGGGCAGAACATCAGTCCCCAGGATCCAAGGAGGGGATAATGGATGCCAGGGTACCTTGCAGAACTTTAATTTCTTGAGGTAGCTGTCAAGATGGCACACGTCTAGAATTGGTCTGAGACCTGCCTTGGCTTTTGGGATTAGGAAATAACAGAAGTAGAACCCCTTCTCTCTTAAATTCTGCAGAACCTCTTCCATGGCTCCCACCCGAAGGAGGGATTGAAGCTCCTCAGCCAGAAGTTCTCTGTGAGAGGAGTTCCTGAAAAGAGACAGGGAGGCAAGGTGGGAAGGGATAGAAGCAAACTGCAGGGTATATCCCACTGCCACCGTGCTGAAAACACCCAAGGGTCCATGATGATATGGGACCACTCTCTGATAAGGTAGGAGAGGCGGTTGGTAAACAAAGGAGAAACAGGGTCTGGCATCATAGGAACTGGTATGACATCCTCAAGTGTCCCATCAAAAGGCCTGCTTAGAACCCCCTGAATGTCTTGGTAGAGCAATCATTGACATTAAGGTAGAAGGGGTGGGGAGGCCTACATCTAAAACCCCTGCTCCTCTTCATCTGTGGTTCCTGACAGACACATCAGGCAGAGAACCGAACAGGCTGTTGGGGCCTGTAGTGCTTCCTTGAAGTTGCTGGTGTGTATAATCCAAGGGCCTTAGACATCACTGTGACAGGGTCCCCAGGGTGCAACCTGGACAGTGGGACTGCTGAGCCCTCTGAACCCACCAATCCTTGGGTTGCCTCTCACCCTGTGATAATGAGGTCAAGATACAAACGTCTGATAGGCACTGCACTTATACAGACATCCACAGGCAGGGACACACCCAACTGATTTACATGAATGATTTCCCAGTCACTCATGAAAAAGGCTCCGTGTTTGTCACAGAGATCACGGATTCCATGACTTCTGCTGTGGCTGGTGCACCTGGCCTGGGAGCCACCCGAGCAGCTCAGGTACCGACATTTATATTTTCTTCCAACCTGCTGGAAGAATCTTTGCTGTGATGTGGGGATCAGGCAGTCTCCACTGATCAAGCAGTCTCCATTGCATAAGTGCTCTCTCTAAGAAATCTCTGGGATGGCCATTGGGAGAGCAGAAGTCTCTTTAATGGGCCATCAGCACATGTCTGGCTGGTCCTTTGTTGCAACTGAAAGGTTGGCTGTGTGCATCTCCCAATCTCATAACGTATTTCAGTAACACACACAGCAAGTCTTTATAACTTCACAAACAATGATAGCACATATAATCCAACAGGATATTAATGGTGAACACATCTAGACTTTTAAAATGATACTTCACAATATGCACTTTGTACAACACATATCAGAATCATATCACCATGGCGAATATGGGGGGTTCCATAGTGCTACTTTGAGGTAGTGTGTGTCACAATCGCCATGGAATCTTTTAATCCATGAAGCTTCGCATTGGTTTGTTCTGCAAAGAGCAAAGCTCCTTTGAAAGGTAGGTCCTGTAGGGTTTTGCTGGACTGAAGTCATGAACTCCTGCGCATGGCCACTGCAGAAGCCATGAACCTGGCCACCAAGTCAGCTGCATCCAAAGAAGCTTGCAACAAGGCCCTCACAACTGATTTTCCCTCGTCCACCAGCAAGGAGAACTCCTGTCTGGCTTCTTGAGTGAGGAAGTCGTTGAACTTCTGCATGGAGTCCCACATGTTGAAATCATATCTGTGCAGCAGCACCTGCTGGTTTGCAGTCCTGAGCTATTACACCCCAGTACAATAAACTTTCCTACTGAACAAAGCCAACTTCTTGGAGTCCTTTGCTTTTGATGAACCTGCCACTGTTGCCAAATTTCATGCAGTAAATAAGCACCCCGACTTTCACAATAAGCCAAAAAAAAGCCAACCCTTAAGAACTATCAAGTGGAGTGCCCCAAGGGTCAGTCCTGGGGCCGGTTTTGTTCAATATCTTCATAAATGATCTGGAGGATGGTGTGGATTGCACCCTCAGCAAGTTTGCAGATGACACTAAACTGGGAGGAGAGGTAGATACGCTGTAGGGTAAGGATAGGATACAGAGGGACCTAGACAAATTGGAGGATTGGGCCAAAAGAAATCTGATGAGGTTCAACAAGGACAAGTGCAGAGTCCTGCACTTAGGACGGAAGAATCCCATGCACCGCAACAGACTAGGGACCGAATGGCTCGGCAGCAGTTCTGCAGAAAAGAACCTAGGGGTTACAGACGAGAAGCTGGATATGAGTGAACAATGTGCCCTTGTTGCCAAGAAGGCCAATGGCATTTTGAGATGTATAAGTAGGGGCATTGCCAGCAGATCGAGGGACGTGATCGTTCCCCTCTATTCGACATTGGTGAGGCCTCATCTGGAGCACTGTGTCCAGTTTTCGGCCCCACACTACAAGAAGGATGTAGAAAAATTGGAAAGAATCCAATGGAGGGCAACAAAAATGCTTAGGGGACTGGAACACATGAGTTATGAGGAGAGGCTGAGGGAACTGGGGATGTTTAGTCTGCGGAAGAAAAGAATGAGGGGGGATTTGATAGCTGCTTTCAACTACCTGAAAGGGGGTTCCAAAGAGGATGGATCTAGACTGATCTCAGTGGTACCAGATGACAGAACAAGGAGTAATGGTCTCAAGTTGCAGTGGGGGAGATTTAGGTTGGATATTAGGAAAAACTTTCACTAGGAGGGTGGTGAAACACTGGAATGCGTTACCTAGGGAGGTGGTGGAATCTCCTTCCTTAGAAGTTTTTAAGGTCAGGCTTGACAAAGCCCTGGCTGGGATGATTTAGTTGGTGTTGGTCCTGCTTTGAGCAGGGGGTTGGACTAGATGACCTCTTGAGGTCCCTTCCAACCCTGATATTCTATGATTCTATGAACCTCAACACTCTATGTGACTAGATCCCCACGACGTGCAGTCTGAGACTATTGTCAGTCCGCTGTGTACCGACTCTCACCCCTACTTGCCCCCCCTTGCCCCTGCTTGCCAGGAGCCAATCAAAAAAAAAAAAAAAAGAAGCCACAAGCAACAACAGGCAACAAACTAAAAGCCAAAAACTAGCCAACAACCAACCCACAAGCCAATTAATCCAAAAACAAGCCCAATTTCTGCATTTTTTCACAGGTTTGGCATGTCTGGAACCTGCTTCTCTTTTGCTGGCAGCAGATATTAGCAGGAATCCTGGGAAGAGGGGGAAATGAGTGTACAGCTCATAACCCCACACACGAATAAAGTACTTTCACTCAGACCTCTTTGACGTGGGGGAGAGGGATGTGGGGGGCGGTCACAAGGCTTTAACAGGGTCCATAATGGCTTCATTGAGAGGCAGGGCTACATTTGCTGAGCTGCAGCAGCTAAAGTATCAACCAAGCTATAGGAGACTCTTTTACTACCTCCGTCTGTATGCCCAGATTTAAGGCCACTCTTTTCAACAGTTCTTAGTGTGCCTTATAGTAATCCGGGGAGGCAACATGCCCACTCCTGAAACAGACTCGGGGTGAGGCTGCACCAGCTGAAGACACTCTTCCTCCCTTTCTGCCTCAGCAGGTTCCCACTGAGCTGGCTCCTATAGTTCTGTGCCAGGGTCAGTACCAGAGTGAAGACTGGTTATAGCCCAATGGCACGTTGGTGCCCTTCATTCCAAGGCCACCAAATAGGAGCACCTAGAGTAAGCTCCTGAAACTGATGGAAACCCCCAAGGGGTTCCAAAAGGGCCACTGGACAAGCATAGGTCCCCAGCGGTGACCAGACCATGCACTAGATGGTACCCCTGTGCCAGGTCTATAGAAGGGTAGGAGCATCTTGGAGACAACTTCTCAAACAAGAGGAGTAAGACTCGACCTCTGACTCCAAGGATGAGTCCAGAGACCACAGAGGTACAGTTCGCACCAGCACCAGAAACCAGTGCTATCATGAAAATGTCTGCACCAAGGCCATCATAGCCAGTTTCCCTTTTGAAGGTACCGAACGATAACCTGAGGCAACAGGTGATACCAGTACCAACAGCGCTAGATGGTCTCTGGCCACAGCAAACACCTCTGGTGTGTTTGGCACCAAGATAGTATTGGTATCACACTGTATTGCAGATGAAGACAGCTCATCCAGTACCGGAGTCAACAGTGCCTGTGTAGGTCCAGGAGTCAACAATGCTGACTTCTGCAGTAGAGTAAGAGGAGTGGCCTGTCTTAGGTCAGCTCTACTCTGATCCCCAACCTGGCCATCTTCGGTGCCAGGGATCGACTCCTCTCTTCTCACTGTTTCTTGTGCCTTTTCCTAGGTGAACAGTGGCCAGATGGTGAACAGTGCCCAGATTCCGGCATGGTAAGAGGAGCACTCCTTACCAATGCTGAGGCATTCTGAGCTGAGTCAGACTGATCTAGCTCAGATGGAGGTATCAGTGCCACCTCCATGAGAAAAAACTTTAGTCTGGCTTAAAGTCTCTGCAAATCTGGCAGCGATCCCCCAAGTGAGCTTCTCCCAGTCAGCCTGAGTGTAGGTCACTGAGGAGCTTACACTTGTTGCAGGAAGCACAAGGTTTGAAGGGACAAAAACTCCGCTAACTCACTAAATTACAAAATTTCTCTAAAACTACTTACAACTAACTATACAGGGTCGGGCCAGATGGCTATACGAGAGTAACAGAAGGCAGATATATTAGCCCCAGGCTAAGTAGGTCCCTTTTCCCTGGGTAAGGTAACAGGGAAGGTTCCAGAACAATCAGGAACCTTATGGAGACAATTAAGACAGGCTGATTAGAACACCTGCAGCAAATCAAGAAGCTGCTAGAATCAATTAAGGCAGGCTCATCAGGGCACCTGGGTTTTAAAAAGGAGCTCACTACAGTTTGTGGTGTGCGTGTGAGGAGCTGGGAGCAAGAGGCACTAGGAGCTGACAGTGAGAACGCGGACTGTTGGAGGACTGAGGTGTACAAGCATATCAGACACCAGGAGGAAGGTCCTATGATGAGGATAAAGAAGGTGTTGGGAGGCGGCCATGGGGAAGTAGTCCAGGGAATTGTAGCTGTCGCACAGCTGTTCTAGGAGAAACTCTAGACAGCTGCATTCCACAGGGCCCTGGGCTGGAACCCGGAGTAGAGGGCGGGCCCGGGTTCCCCCCAAATCCTCCCAACTCCTGGTCAGACACAGGAAGAGTCGACCTGGACTGTGGGTTCAGAAAAACGGCCAAGCTGAGGGCTGCCGTGAAGCTCCAAGGCAAGCAAATCCACCAATAAGCACAAGACCCACCAAGGTAGAGCAGGAACTTTGTCACAACTGGTGTTGGAAGTGGGATCTGGTGTCCACAGCGCGGCGGAAGAAAGAGGGTGTGGGGGGGGGAGGGAAGAGGGTTTTTTTATTTTTTTTCCACCACAACAGAGGAGGTAGTGCGATCACTGATACAAGCCACAGCTGCCCAGCAGGAGGCTATTCATGTCCAGGCAGCGGCCCATAAGGAGGCAGTGTGGCTGCAGCAAGAGACTAATCGCCTGCTGATGGACCAGGCTGCTCAAGACCGGGCTATGTTGCGGGAACTGGTAAACCAGGTAAAGGCCCTTACAGAGCTGAACTGCGGCCATGATGGGACGCAGATCATGCGGGCCAGCAACTGGCCACAGAAAATGACGCAGGAAGATGATGTAGAAGCATACCTTCTGGCCTTTGAGAGGACAGCCCTGCGGGAGGCTTGACCCCGAGAACAGTGGTCTGGCATCCTCACTCCATTCCTGTGTGGGGAGGCCCAGAAGGCCTACTATGATTTGCCTGAAGAGGCTGCGGCAGACTACCCCCAGCTGAAAGCAGAGATCCTGGCCAGATCTGGGGTAATGACCGCAGCGCGGGCCCAGCGATATCATGAGTGGAGGTACCAGGAAAACAAAACCTCGCGGGGTCCAATTATATGACCTCATCCATCTCGCACAAAAGTGGTTATGAACTGAGTGAGTCCCGGAGTCCGGAGGAGATACTAGAGGTTCTGGTCATCGACCGGTACATGAGAGGACTACCACCAGACCTTCGCGCCTGGGTAAGCCAGAACGAACCCTCCACCTACGACGAGGTTGTCGCGCTTGTAGAAAGGCGAAGGATGGCAAGGGAGCTGACCCGACCAGTTAAGGAAGAAGCACCCTGGGTTAAACTAGCAGCACCAAGCCCTGGAGCTCGGGTGACTGGGACACCAGAACCTAGGTGGAAAAAGAGACGGGCTGAAGGCCCGCCAGTAGCCACCAAGAGTCAGAGCACTGAGGGGGAAGAGGATTGTGATGTTAGACTACCCAAACCAAGAGACCGGGGAATGCCTAGGGCTCATACAGATGTTATGCCTCCGGGGAGTGGGGACACATAACTGCACAGTGTCCCAATTGGAGAAAGGAGGAAGCCCTGAAAGTAGTGAGGCATCCACAGTAGACTGTCAACCCCCAACCTTCTCTGAAATATCCCCAGATTTGTTCTCCACTCCCAGACAGCGTAGAAAGATGAAAAGGGAAAGATGGGCAGCTAAGGCCTTGGGAACCCGAATACTGGCCCAAAGCCAGAGGGTCACTCTCGTAGGTAGGCGGACCCGAGCAGCTGAAAAGGAGGCCACCAAGGAGGGAGAAGCACCTGAGTCTGACCCACACCCTAACGCCTCTGAACCAGTAGAGGCAACAGAGACTGGCCCCCTAGATCTTGGGCAGATTAGCCGCAGGAGAGGAAATTTTGGATGGGACTAGGCTGAAGACCCCAGTTAGGACAACATTAGGAAGGAGGTGACCGAAATAGATGGGGTCCCAGTGGAAGGGAAAACCCACGGACCAGGACCCTACTTCATAATGAAGAAGAATCTCTTATACCAGGTTGCACCAGTACAGGGACAGAAGGTACAGCAGATCCTAGTACCTCAAAAACACCAGAATGCTGTATTAAATCTGGCCCATAGTCATCTTTTTGGGGGACATTTGGGGGTAGAGAAGACCCTGGCACGGGTCCTGCGACGATTCTTCTGGCCCGGAGTATATGAAGAAGTGCAGAGGTACTGTGCGTCCTGCCCGGAGTGTCAGCTGCACAGTTCCCGTCCCCACTTGAGGGCACCTTTAGTACCCCTTCCCATCATAGAGGTCCCCTTCGAGTGAATAGCCATGGATCTAGTGGGACCCCCGGAGAAGACAGCCCGGGGCCACCAATATATACTTGTCATTCTGGATTATGCTACTCGATTATGCTACCCCCTGCGGAACACAGCCTCTAAAACAATAGCTAAAGAGTTGGTGGGGATCTTTGCCCGAGTGGGGCTACCAAAGGAGATATTAACAGACCAAGGTACCCCATTTATGTCGAAGCTAATGAAGGACCTCTGTACACTGCTCCATATACATACCCTGAGAACTTCAGTCTATCATCCACAGACCAATGGGCTGGTAGAAAGGTTTAACCGAACCCTCAAGGTAATGATAAGGAAAGTGGTAATTCGAGACGGGAAGGATTGGGACACCCTACCTTACTACCCTACCCTACTACCCTACCTTATGTTTGTAATCCGGGAGGTACCTCAGGCCTCAACTGGGTTTTCCCCCCTTTGAATTATTATATGGACGCCACCCCTGTGGCATACAAGATATTACAAAAGAAATCTGGGAAGAGGAACCCAATGAGGGGAGAAATATAATTGACCATGTGTTGCAGATGCGAGAACGGATAGCCCGGGTCACCCCTATTGTATGGGAACATTTGGAAAAGGCGCAGGAGGCCCAGCGAACCCATTACAATCGCCAGGCAAAAGTCCGACAGTTCCAACCAGGGGATCGGGTGATTGTGTTGCTACCCACGGCAGAAAGCAAGCTTTTGGCCCAATGGCAGGGGCCCTATGAGGTGGTTGAAACCGTGGGGGAAGTAACCTACAAGGTACGGCAGCCAAGACGCCGGAAACAAGAACAAATTTATCCCATTAACCTCTTAAAGCCTTGGCACCAACGAGAGGCGTGTGTAGTGGCCCAAGAGACCCCGATCCAAGTAAGTAGTATGCAGGAGCAGATCAGGATATCCACTGATCTGACACCAAACCAGAAGAAGGAGGTAACTGAGATGATCAACCGATACCAGGACGTGTTTTCAACCAAACCAGGCCGGACCAGCGAAGCATATCACCACATCATCACAGACCCTGGGGCAAAGGTAACTTTAAGGCGTTATCGGGTCCCAGCACCAAAAAGGGAGGAGATCAAGGCAGAGGTAAAAAGGATGTTAGAGCTGGGAGTCATCGAAGAGTCCCACAGTCAGTGGTCAAGCCTGATCGTGTTGGTGCCCAAATCCAATGGCACCACTAGGTTTTGTAATGACTTTCGCCAGCTGAGTGAGATATCCAAATTCGATGCATACCCCATAACCCGTATTGATGAGTTAGTTGACCGCCTGGGCAATGCACGATTTTTGACCACCCTTGATTTTAACAAAGGGATACTGGCAGATTCCCTTTGCCAAAGATGCGAAAGAAAAGACGGCATTCTCTACACCAGAGGGTCTGTTTCAATATACTGTTCTTCCTTTTGGACTGCATGGGGCACCTGCCACCTTCCAGCATCTTATGGACAAGCTCCTATGGCCCCATACCAGTTATGCAGCGGCATACCTGGATGATGTAATTATTCACATCCCCGACTGGGAAACCCACTTAGGAAAGGTGGAAGCCGTTCTAGACACACTAAGACAGGCTGGCCTCACAGCCAACCCAGCCAAGTGTGCTATAGGGCTAGCCGAGGCTAAATACCTTGGCTACACTGTAGGAAGGGGCATGGTCAAGCCACAACTAAACAAAACTAGAGACTATCCAAAATTGGCCCCAGCCGAATCGGAAAAAGCCTCCTTTCCTGGTCTTCCGGGGGGCTTCCGCGTCGGGTGGATGCAGCGGAGCTCGAGCCTTCCGCTTGCCTCGCTTCCCCTGGACTAGGGTCCAGCCCTCCATAGCATCATCTGGGGGCTGGTTAGCAGGGGTCGTGTCGGGGGGCGGAGGCGACGGTTTAAGGGTTCGGGGAGGTAGCGGTGGGGCAACATGAGGGGCGGGGGCTTCTCCTTGGGGAGGGCCCTCTCTTGTACCCGATAATATCCTTACCACACCCTCCTCCATGGGCTCTATTGGGTTGGTACTAGCAAGGGTGGAAACCCCTTGCTCGCCCGGGCATTGTAGGGAAGGTATCTCTTGGGCCCGGACGGGAGCAGCGATGGGTCGAGTAGGAGGAGGGTTGGTTTCTGGTACTGGGCAGCCAGGGGCGTCGGCAGCGACGGGGCCAATGTCCTGCCGGGTCTCGGGGGTTTCGGGTGCCCCTCCCCCCCGAGCCAAAGGGCAGTCTCTGCGGACATGCCCCGCTGAATGGCAGAGGTAGCACCGGGCCTCTCCGGTAGAATAAAAGACCCGATAGCGGGCTCCCTCGTAGGGGACTAGAAAGGACCCCTCGAGCGCCTCTCCGTCACACGCCCCTGCCGGTGGTAGAAGCTGCACTTGCCGGCGGAACGAAAAAATGTGACGGAGGGTGGGGTCCTTGCAGCCCAACGGGAGAGGGCTGATGACAGAAACAAGTTTCCCCAGGGTGGAAAGAGCGGGTAACAGGGCAGCATTGGGTAAGAAGGGAGGAACGGAGGTAAGGACGAGGCGAACGCCCAGGTCTTCTAACGGTTCTAGGGGGACAAACACCCCCCCCCACCGTCAGGCCCCTCTCCACCGCCTCCTGGGCGGCATCCTCCGAGGCTAAGAAGAAAACAACCTTCCCATACATCTTGGAGGCCGCCACAATAGCCGTGGGTCCTACCACCTTCGCCAACGCCTGCACGTATGTCTCCAAGTGGGGCGAGGCGGGCACCAGGAGGCAACGGACGCCGTGCTTCCTGGTCAAGGCGGGGAAAGGGCCTCGGCCGCTGGTGATGGTGGCGGAGGCAGGGGGGGGGCGAGATGACGAGGCAGCAGGCAGGGGGGAGCCCGCTGCCGCCCGGGCATACGTCCTGGGGGCCGGGGGAGGGACAATCGCAGAGCTGGTGGAGGGAAACGCTGGGAGGGGCGCCACGGTTGATGACGAGGCCGCAGCGGTGGGGGCAGCCCCTGTCATGGAGGGCTCAGTGGTTTTAGCGGGGCCCTTTCCTTTCCACCCGCCCTGGCCCTTCCGGCGAACCGGGGGGGGTTTCCTAGAATCTGGGGGGGTGGTGGGTGCAGCAGCAATCACCCTGGTGCCTCCTGCTACCGGTGCCCCAGCAGGGGGGGTGGCAAGTACCTTAACAATAGTAGTAGGGGGGGGACCTTGGGGGTCGGGCAGGGGTGGTGGTGGGGAAGGGACAACTAATTTTATTGAAGCAGTCTCGCCCCTCTCGTTCCCCGCCATTGTGAGCAGGGAGAGACAGGGAGACACCGGAAGGAGGAGGGGGGAGGGGAGAAGGCGGAATAGCCCCTCCTTCTGCTGGCTGCGGACGGGAAGGGAAAAAATGCCGAGGGGGGGGACTGGGAGGAGGGGGGGGAACAAAATCGGGGTCCAGTAATAGGGGCAAATTGTGGGATAAGCAATCCGGGGGGGGGGGTGCAGACCCACACATGTTTGTCCAAAGAGTCTCGGTTGGTCGGTTGTTAGGTCCGGTCCGGAAGGCAAAGTTCAAAGCAAACAGCTGGATCCGAAGGGAGATGGCAGGTTGCCAGCAGGGACAGACTGCGGGGGGGCCGTGACAGTTGTAATAACGATGGAGGGGTAGGGGCACCGATGGATCGGGGGTGGGGGTCTCCACGCCACACCCCCTGTGCCGCCACAAACGCAAGTAATTACAGTCAAACTCCCCCCCACGAGAGTATAATTCAGAAAGTTACTCAATCTTACGGCCTTCGTCACGATGATTTATATTATTTCTTCTGTCTGCTGAAATCTTCGTCTCCGGCTGTGTTGGCTGTGTTCCAAGGCCTCCGGCATGTTAAGAATGTTGTAAGGTCCGAGCTGCTGGCAAAACGGCTGGGTCTGGGGGTTTCCACTCCCCCCTCCGGACAGCAAAATCGGCAATCTTCCCCCCCCTCCTCCGGGGGCTCAGCTGAGGCAAATAGCTGCGCCCGAAAGCAGGCGTGGGGGGGGTTGGCTGGCGAAGGACGTAGACGGAAAAAAAACTCAAAAAATAAAATAAAAAAACAAAAAAGCGTCTGGCCCGGTCGGGGGGGGACTAAGGCAGGTGCAAAAAGTAAGAAAAATCCGGGCCAGGGGGCTTTAGGAAAGAACAGAAAGCAGATAGCTGAGGAGCAAGCAAAAGACGTTCCGTTTCCTAACAGGGAAGGTTCCAGAACAATCAGGAACCTTATGGAGACAATTAAGACAGGCTGATTAGAACACCTGCAGCAAATCAAGAAGCTGCTAGAATCAATTAAGGCAAGCTAATCAGAGCACCTGGGTTTTAAAAAGGAGCTCACTTCAGTTTGTGGTGTGCGTGTGAGGAGCAAGAGGCACTAGGAGCTGAGAGTGAGAACGCAGACTGTTGGAGGACTGAGGCGTACAAGCATCATCACACACCAGGAGGAAGGTCCTATGGTGAGGATAAAGGAGGTGTTGGGAGGAGGCCATGGGGAAGTAGTTCAGGGAGTTGTAGCTGTCGCACAGCTGTTCCAGGAGGCACTCTAGACAGCTGCATTCCACAGGGCCCTGGGCTGGAACCCAGAGTAGAGGGTTCCCCCCAAATCCTCCCAACACCTGATCAGACACAGGAGGAGTCGACCTGGACTGTGGGTTCAGAAAAATGGCCAAGCTGAGGGCTGCCGTGAAACTCCAAGGCGAGCAAATCCGCCAATAAGCGCAAGACCCACCAAAGTAGAGCAGGAACTTTGTCACAGCAGAAACATGCAAAACAGAAAAACATTGACAGGGCTTGCCAAAGCAAGGATAGCAGTTCCAGCAACCGTCACATGCTAATGTGTGTGTTATTTACCACTCCACTAATTCTTGTGTCATCTACAAACTTTATCAATGATTTTACATTTTCTTTCACATTAATGCACTGAACAGCATTGGGGGGAAAAAACAGATGCCTGTGGAACTCTACTAGAAAAATCCCAGTTAGATGATTCTCCATTTACAACTACTTTGAGATCTCTCAGCCAGTTTTTAATGCCTTTAATATGTGCTACAATTATTTTTTAATCATGAATCAAGAACATTGTATAATACTAAATCAAATCTCTTACAGAAGTCCAAATATATATGAAAAAGTCATAAGGGAATGGATAACACTTAATAGGAGACTATGTATGCAAAAGGAGCCTAAAAACAAATGTAATTTCTGGTCACTGACGCTATTGGGGTGCCTAAGAAAATGGACTGTAAAGCAGTGAAATGCACCTTGACGGACAGAGGGGCACTCAGGAAACCCCAGAGCATCAGAGCTCCCACCTCAAACAGTCAGCACCAGCTGCATCCAAGGGCTAAGGGGTCAAGTCAGAAAATTCCAGAATTCCCAATAAGAACCATCCAGGGTTCTACGGCTAGAAGCCTCCTCTTTCATTTACGCTGGGAACTGCAGCAGCTGCCAATATCTTTATAAACTCCTGATGTGATCATAACTCATTCAATTCTGAAACCTAAACTAATTCCCCCCCCCCGCCTCATTTATTGTATTGCCACTGATTCTTGACCCTCCCACCCGCTTCATCCCAAGCCTGTCCTGCCATAGCAACCCTTCAGCTGGTCAACTTAATTATTCATGTCCATTATACTAATTGCCCTTGTCTCCTTTTACCCACCTTCCTTCTCTTATACCAACAGCCACATCCCCCTGCTCACCATTCTTCTGCCCCACTTCGACCAATGAGTGCTGACCAAATGTATTCCCATTGCACTCTTTCCCTATACACACACACACACACTCACAAGATGTACCCCAATCATGCCCCTGTATTTTGTCTGTAAATTGCATCCCAGTCATCTGTTTTAGATTGTAAACTCTTCAAGGTAGGGATGGTGTCTACTACAATATAAGGCATAACACCTTCATCTGAAAGAGTAGTTAGAGATCTTTTTTTCCTACCAGCATTGTTTCAGCCTTATATTTTCTGACTGCCTCATGAAGTTGTGCGTTCTCAAGGAGAGCATCACCTTATTGTCATCCTCACTGGGAGGAACTACATTCATGTCAAGACAATATGACCATGTGTATTCAGATCTGTTAAATAAAACCAGTTTAATGCTTGCAGTCCTCCATAAGAAGCACATTCACCACTGGTCCTGCAGGAGAAATGAACTTTATGGGAATTTGGAACATTTCCTTTGTGAATAAGGATAAGGAAAAGATTGATTTCTCCTTAAAGAGGGAAGAAGGGCTCAGAATTCTGTGAGTTAATCCCCGAGAGGAGAAATTCCTATCTTGCCCTTTCTGAAGGCGCTGTTTCACATATCCACCAACACTTAGGAGATTTCAAGAGGGGAGTGAAGAAAGACTAAAAGCGGACCCCAATTCATTTTGTTTGGCCATATGCCTTCACAGCCTTCCAGCGGCTTTTTAGACTTACTCTATACCTAAATTTGCATCAGGTCAGTGGTGGGGAATCAGGTCCAAAACCATGCATGCTGCCGTGTGGTTGAATTTCGGTGATTGGCTTTTTCTCAAGTTGCCCTAGACAACAAGACCCAGGCCACAGGAATCACACAGTGGACTGTTCTAGTGGGAATGGTCATGTATCTTCTGGATCCTAAGAGCAAATCTGTTCTCAGTATGCAAGCAACTGAAGATCCCAGAAATCCTGATTGGTTAATAAGGAGTTGGGGTTTTTTTTGTTTCTGTTTTTGTTTTTAAGGACATTCATAGTCTCAGAAATGAAGTAGAAAATTCCTAGAATGGCAAAAGTGGACAAAAATTTTTATTTAGGATATTTTCTGCCCTTTGATTAGCTTCTAAGCCATTTTTCAAGAGAAAAATGAAAGCTTTAAGCTCCTGCATGCACTCTCAGTGAAAAAAAGAAAATTGAGTAACATAAATGGGATAAAGTCAGAGAAAAATAGCACCAAAAAGTATCAAGCATAGTTGTGCTACCTTCTATGTGAAAGCATAAGAGAAACCTCAAACATGAAGCTTTCTTAAGAGAAGAAATACCTTTTTGTCTTTGGCATTATTAAAACTCATCTCAGCTGATTTACTGTCAAGAAGCGGATTATTTCAAAGAAAATAAATGAAAGCCAAGAGGTGATCAGTAAAGCTTGTAATTTCAGATGAAGCACCAACCAAAACCCATACAGGATATATCAGTCTTCATTTCAGGCTACTCTGCTAAATACCTTCTGCAAATAAGTTACAGGTTAAATTAATTTTTTGAGCCATTCAGGTCAAAAACAGGACCAAGTATAAACAAATCTCAGTTTTAAAAAAACAGACTACTACAAATCAAGGCCTGACATTAACCTGGATACAAAGCAGGTACTGAGTTATTTCTAATTGTTTTATGCAATTTTATTACATTTTCAATGCATTCTAAAATTGAACAATAATTGAAGAGTGAGAATATTCTAAGTTTAGACTGATCTAAATATACTACTACTTGACCTCAATGTCCCCAAAGACAAGTCTGTTACTTAAACAAATTTGATTTCTTCCTGCCTTTGAGTAAAGTGGCAAAACAGACACATACACTATTTTATTCTTAAGCTGGGTCTTGAAGCAGACTCTTCACAAACTATAAACAGTTCACGCTGTTTTAAGGGTTAAAAGAAAATATTTCCCTTTCTATTGAAAACTATTATGCTATTCTACTGATGTCCTTGTCCATAAAAATTTGCTGGCTGAACTAAACCTTTCACTGTAAAACACAAAAACAAGCATCATCTTACCTTTAAATAGGAGCCATAATATTTGGTTACATAAGGACTGTCACACTGACTCAGCACTGTGATTTCTTGTTGGATGTCCTCTATTTCATCTTCCGCCTCTTCGAGATCAATAATTTTTATAGCAACCACTTTCTGAGTCCGATTGTCAATTCCTTTAAAAACCTCACCAAAAGAGCCCTTGCCAATTTTCTCCAATTTTGTAAATAGTTCTTCTGGATCTGCTTTTAGATTCTGTTAAATTTACAAAAAGAAAAAGATATTCAATACTTGCAGTGTTACAAACAAAAATGTTAATGCTTCTAAAGACAAAGATTAGTGACTTTCCACAACTCATTAGATCCTATGGAATCTTTTATGTATAATGCTACTCTCCCGCCTCTAGAACTTATCTGTCTTTTCTGCATGCTTTATTTTTCTGTTTTTCCACAATTTACCGCTGTGCTCTCAACCTGTTGCTCCTCCAGTTCAGATGCAATTTGTGTTCCATTCTTTACCGGATACAAAGGTATCTTTGAATTACTGATTTTTTAGCAGATTTTTTAATGCAACCCAATTGCTACTCAGTACCTGTCAGCCTTCCTCCAAATTCTAATTTAAATGGTTACCCAAAACCTTGTCAGTTTTCTGTACCAGCAATCTAGTTTAACTTAGTCAAGTCCATCCCTTTTGAGGAAAAGGAGGGCTTATACAAAAAGTTCAATACTGCCTAATAAGTATAAGCTCCTCTTTTTTAATACTATCTGCTCATCCAAGCTGTCATTCAGGGTGGATAAAAATCAACGATTTTTTTTAATTAAACCTTTTTTTTTAATTTAAATTGAATTTTTTAAAATTAAATACAGCTTTTAAAATTTGAAATTGACAACCTATGTTAAGGTCTACACTTATTATAATCTATTAAAATACTTTGTATTAAATACAACAAGTAATATTAAACAATACACATCTGCTGACAAGTTTTAAAGAAAGTCAAACCACTGAACTCATGAATGTCACTAGCTAAGCACCTGGAATCAGTTTGTTAAATGCTAAACGAGTTTTTGACAATAGATAGCCTCTTCATGCATTTTCTTCATGCATGCAGTTTCTTCAACTAGTTCACTTCAATAACTAGTTCATCCAAAATTAAGAAACCAATTGGGAGCTGAAAAAGCTGAAAAACTCGTTTTCCTCCTCCAATATATGAATAAAAACTAGGTGTGAGAGGATGAGATCTACTAGTTCTAAAATCTTGAAGGACAATTTGACCAGAAACAATCAACCAGTTCAATTCACTGTAGATAATGCTTCCTTTATTTAATATATCATTTAGTTTTAAATGCAAAACATGTTTTGATAAACTTACTTTTTGTTTATTATGTATCCAAAACATTTAAAGTAATTTTATTCAACTAAAAAAAATTTGAAAATGTGTTTTTGTGCATTTTAATTGAATTCCAATCTCCATCCAAATGCAATTTGATACAAATCACATCTAGTTAAATAAGAAAATGCATCATTCACCATTTTGTAACATAATAAAAAGTAAAAATCTGAATAACTGTAAGTTAAACTTTATAATTGCTTAAATAAATGGGGAAGATATAGTGCATCCTCCTGGTTAGTGACAAGCAACACCAAATTCAATGTAAAAACTATATTTAGTTTCAAAGCAACATGTTTTAATGGTAATCAACCAATGAGAATCACTCTCTCTTAGGACAATAACTAAAGTACAAATGCAAAACATGATTAAAACTGATTATTTAAACCAAGGTTTCCTACTTGCTGATTTAAATTATTAAAATTGGTAATTTAAAATTGCTTTACTTTAAATTAATCCACCATGCTTTCAATTTGGTCATGCATGTGGAAATGAAAGCATTTCAAAGCATATTAACAGGTCTATTTTTTTCCCTAATAACTAGGGCCCTACCAAATTCACAGATATTAAAAATCCATCAGACCATGAAATTTGGTCTCCCCCTTATGAAATCTGTTTTTTTGTGTACTTTTACCCTACACTATACAGACGTCAAAGGGGAGACCAGAGTTTCTCAAATTCAGGGTCCTGACCCAAAAGGGAGTTGCAAGGGGGTCACAATGTTATCTTAGAGGGGGTCGCATTATTACCACCCTTACTACTGCCCTGCCTTCAGAGCTTGATGGCCAGAGAGCAGCGGCTGTTGGCCAGGCACCCTGCTCAGAAGGCGGTGCCCTGCCAGCAGCAGTTCAGAAGTATATACTATGCCACCCTTCTGTGCTGCTGCCTTCAGAGCTGGGTAGCTGGAGAATGGCAGCTGCTGACTGAGGGCATAGCTCAATATCATACCATGCCAACCTTACTTCTGCACTGCTGCTGGGGCTCCTGGCAGCAACCACTGGTCTCCAGCTGCCCAGCTCAGAAGGCAGCCGCTGCCAGCGGCAGCACAGCAGGAAGGGTAGCAGTGCCGCAACACCCCCCCCCCCCACACACACACACACAATAACCTTGCAACCCTCCCTCAACTCCTTTTTGGGATCAGAAACCCCTACAATTACAACACTGTAAAATTTTAGACTTAAATAGCCAAAATCATGACATTTACAATTTTTAAAATCCTATGACCGTGAAATTGACCAAAATGGACCGTGAATTTGGTAGGGCCCTACTAATAACCTAAGACTTCAAGTATGAACTATGGTCAAATGTAATCAGCAAGCATGTTTTCTTCGCTACCTCTAGTCTTTGTACAAACACAGGCATTTCATTCATTAGTAGCATTGTCAAAGCTTTCCTAGTCATCATTTTATTGTTCACCAGCCACCAAAGGCTATCTGCAATCTATTCACCTTGACTTGGTTGAATTTCAGTTCAGCTCTCCACAAGCAGCTTTGATCTTCACTACATTCCTCACAGAGCTGTGTATATACATATTTTCTTGGCAGCAGCACTGACACATATTTAGACACAATATGAAACCAGTTCATGCAGATCTGTCATAAAGAAGCCTCAAGCCTTCAAATTCAATATATCGTTTCTCTTTACTTTGAAGTGATCGTTTCAACAGCATCAGCAACAATTATTTCCAAGAAAGATTTTGCAGAGCAAAGTTTTGTGGCCTTTCTCCCCCCTACAGTCTGCAACAGTTTTGCTTTCAATTATATGCAGGAAGGACTTATTTCCTGCAGCAGGTGGGAAACTTAAATTTAAGACAGAAGCAGGATGCAGAGAATAAACTGTGGTCAACTGTACTCAGTTGCATCTAGTCTTACTATCATTTTTTAAAAAGCAGATGTTAACTACAAATGACATTTCAAATATTTCGATCTATTATCTAGGGCTGCCATCTCTTCACAAATAAAAAACGCCATCTTATAAAATTTTCAAGGTGAATGGGGATATCGTCCAACTACAAATTTTAAGATGACAGCTACAATACTCTATTAAATATGTTCCATGGAAAATATGTTCCATGGAAAAAAAGACCTTGTGAATTCCAGATTAATTTCTGGAAGTTTTTACAACAAAAGGGATGCAACTTTCACTTACAGTACTATAAATTCACCTTAATTGGGGTAACTACACTCTTGGGATGTGTCCTGGTGAACACAATTCGCCTAATGATAGCAGTGACTGCTGCATTTTAAGGATTATATTAGCAAAATATTTGCTTAATGAAGATGCATTTAGCCAGTGCCAAGGAGTTAAATATTATTTCACCAGGTGTAAAATGAGTTACATGGGGGGAGGGATAGCTCAGTGGTTTGAGCATTGGCCTGCTAAACCCAGGGTTGTGAGTTCAATCCTTGAGGGGGCCATTTGGGATCTGGGGCAAAAATTGGGGATTGGTCCTGCTTTGAGCAGGGAGTTGGACTAGATGACCTCCTGAGGTCCCTTCCAACCCTGAGATTCTATGATTCTATGAGTTTCAATTATTTAATTCAGAAATTTACAAATTCTAAAAAGAAAAGCAGGGAATCATTTTTATTCAGTACAGTTCTAACATATACACACACCCTGTCCTCCCCATTTTCTGTCTTTCGTACAAACTTAGACTATTATTATTCAATTAAGAAATATGCTACTGATTCTTTTTCAAAAACTCAATCCAAGCCAGTTAAACAAAAATTGAGACAATGTTACTACTAAAAGACCTGTTTAATTTGCACTAGATTTTTGTGGCAGATCTTTAAGAAGTCACAACCAAAAGAAAAACTACTGAACTAAAATGTAGCAGAGAACAGTTGTGGGATATCAACAATACCCATTACAGACACTGTCAATATTTATACAGATATAGATGTATACATACATACGCACAATTGTATCTGTGATAAATTGCATTTGTCATTCACTTTGATCACTTTGCTTCATTCTGACTATAAGTAACATTCCAAAGGCGACTGTGACCAAATGCACCCCGTACTCAAGCCCCTCACCAGTGGTGGGCAACCTGCAGCCCATCAGGGTAATCCACTGGCAGGCTGCCAGTTTTTTTACATTTGCACGGCCACTGGCAGCTCCCACTGGCCCCGGTTCACCGTTCCTGGCCAATGGGAGCTGCGGAAAGCGGCGCAGGCCACAGGGACATGCTGGCCGCCACTTCCCACAGCTTCCATTGGCCAGGAAGGGCGAACTGTGGGCACTGAGAGCTGCCGGCAGCCGTGCAAAAGTAAACAAACTGTCTGGCAGACCGCCAGCAGATTACCCTGATGGGCTGTGTGCAGCCCGCAGGCTGCCCACCACTACTCTACACCCTATTGAAATAATCTTTGTATAAAATATATGCTTTGTGAGGTACTATTTGAAAACAACACAGTGATTATTAATATTCTTGTATAATGTATGTACAAAACGCACATTAAGAGTTATGAACATACGATGAGATGATGACTAAAATGTGTTTACCAGACAAGTTTGGGGAAGGGGTAAAACCTATTTCTCAAAGACAAAGGACAAGCCGGCACTTCTAGCCAGGTGTCATCAAAGTTGACTAGCAATCACCTGTCAAGTGACCAGTCTTTGTTAAAGAAGGGGGGCAGGAATAGATCAATCTGCATTTTAGCAAACAACAGCATGGAACCTCTTTCATGACGAGACTCTGTCTCTGTCCTTACAGCTGGAATGAACTTTATATAGGGGTAACCCTCAGGAAAATGCATTTCAAAGGGTGACAGACTATAAAAGTGAGGGGCAAAAACACCTCAAGCTATCTCTTTCTCTTTCCTAAGATGACAAAGGAACCAGCCTTTTGACTTAGGAGGGAGATCTTGACCTGAGAATTTGTTACCAATGTTGCTGGGAACCTGTGATAAGAATTTTATCTTGAACCAAGTCAAGCTTGTTAAGTTTAGCTACTAAAAAACATTTTATCTTTATTTCCCTTGTAACCATTTCTGACTTCAATACCTTATACTTAGGATGTAAATATCATTTTAAGGAGTACTCGTTTAAACTAGTAAAATTACATTGGTTAACCAGTTAACCGAATCAGGCCTTACAATGCGTAGAATGGCACCTCTCCCCTGCCCCGGACAGATGGGAAAGGGCAGCTGAGCTTATATAGGGGTAACAACAGGCCTAGCCAGGAGACCTTGGGCAGTTAAGGGGGCCCAGCACCCCCCTCGCATTCTCAGTACCCTCGAATAGGGAGAGGGGCCCCAGGCACATGATGCAGCCTCCGCAGCCGCTCTGTGCCACTCCAGCAGCAGCTTCCCTTCCTTTCAATTATCAGCTGAAGCCACAGCACGGACCAGCGCACCTTCCACCTCTGCAGCCAAACCCCTTCCAGTGGTACAGGGGTAGGCCAGGAACTACTTAACGCCCTCCCCCCATGAGGCCCACGGTCCCTGCCCTTCCCTCTGCCTAAACGCACTCCCCCTGCCTGGCTAGCCACCCCTCACGAAGCCCCTGGACCTGTGGTTTGTTCTTCCTGCTTCCCTGTACTGCCAGGCATTTCTTGGTCTAGCAAGCAGTATCCTTCCACCAGCGTAATCACCCATGGGTCCATGTAAGTATTTCCCCTCAGGTCAGCAGGGCTGGAGGGACTGTTTTTACCAACAAAGGGGTATACAGAACCCTCCCCACTGCTGGGGCAAAGACCCCGCTGGGCTAGAGCGTTAATATCAACCCAGCCCCTTTAACAGGGGGCTGGGCTCCCAGTGACCTCTCGTGATGCCCGTCCCTTCCTGGTTGCCAGGAGAACCTGTTTGAGACCCATGCACAGGCCCTGGCCCCCAGCAAGGACTTCTATCAGCTGATCATCAGCCGGAAGAAGGTGGATGAATGAGGGAGGGTTAACAGTAAGATTAATACTTATCGGTTAATTGTTTAATATTTTACATCCCTAACTTGTATTTAACTGTAAAGAGATTTTAATTGAATAAACTTGTTTTATTTTTAATCTAAACTAACCCAGTGTAGCATTTAAACTGAATTGTTTGAGAACTCCAGTTAAAGTAGCAAACTCTTGAATATTGACCCTTCACAGGGGCAAAGGACCTTTCATGTCTAAACTGTCCAAGAAAGGGCTGGACAGTGCAGAACACATATTTTGGAGGAAATTCAGGACTGGGAGTGTGTTGGGGTCATCCCGCAAGCAGTAACCCAGACTGGTGGAGGCCAGAGTATGACTGGAGTATTGCTGACAGGATTCTGGGGTCAGAGTTTCTGGACCAGGGCTGCAACTACACAGAGACACTCAGGATGTGACCTGCATGCTCTTAGGCTGTTTGTGAGCAGCCTTGGTAGGGAGCTACAGCAGCAAAGCATTCTGAGGCACCCAAGATTGCAGGGCAGGCAGTGACACAACCCCTCACTAGTCTGGATTGCACCCCGGAACGTGCCAGTAGGAGCACTTAGGCACGTTGCCAGCCAGTGGATTCCACAGCCGTAAATTAAGAGCCCACGTTTCTTAGAATATTGCACAGGGAGAGCTAGGTGCCTAACAATGGGATCCATAAAAGCCAGCATGCTGAATAAAGAGACACCTAAATTAGCCAGTAGGAAATGCCCAGGAAAAAGGTGTGGCCTAAGACCCACCCCTCAAAGGGACTGAGACTGTAAACCTTGTCTCCTGAAGTTAGGCACCTAAGCCCTTTCTTATACAAAACACAGGAAGATAAGGAGGCACCACCTCCCCTTATAACTTTTAGCCCAGTGGTTAGAGAACTCACTGAGGATGAGACACACCCAGGTTCAAATCCCACCTCTGCCTGATGGGAGGAAGGGATCTGAACATGGGTCTCCCCATTGCTTGGAGAGTGCCCTAATGGGCTATCGTGTATTCTGGGGCAGGTCTCACTCTCTCCTGATGAAGCTGTTCTACTGTGTATAAATAATTAAATATTCGTTGGAACTTGGGTCTCCCACCTCCCAGATGAGGGCCCTAATGACTGGAATGTAATCACTCAGTCTCTGGCCCAGTGAATATTTAGTTACACACACACACACACACACACAATGGAACAATTTCAACAGGAGAGATTAAGAGACCTACCACAGAATACCTCAAAGCTCAGTGGATAGGGCACTCCCTGGGAATGGGGAGACCCAAACTGAAATCCCTTCTCCTTATCAGGCAGAGTAGGGAATTGAACTCAGATCTACTACATCCCAGGTGATTGCTCCAGTCACTGGGCTAAAAGTTATAAGTGGGGTACCAGCATCAATTTCTCATCCTCCTTTTAAACATGCGCTGAGAATGCCTACCAGACCAGGTACCACAGGCTATGCCTAATTTGAGGATCCCATTGGGGATTAGGCATGAGAATGGCTAGAGTGAGGAAGCTAGGATATACTCTCTGGCAGATTTTTAGACACCTAGAGAACTTTAACAGCAGAAACCTAGGTGCCTAGAGTTAGGCAGCACCTGAGCAGAGGGTTTTAAAGGATGTCAATGGCACCTAGAAGTTGGACTTAGGCATGTATATCCTTTTATGGACCTAGCCCAAGTTTTTAAACAGCTTTAAACTTGTCACAAAAGTTTTCTTCCCCCTAGTGTGTAAGTTCCGCTCCTTTCTTCCTCCAAGGAAGTTACAAAGGTCTGAGGCCCAGAATAGGCAACATTTAGCATCACCCTGCGGGGAGGTTCCCAGATACTCAGTGGGACCCTACTTCCAGCCCTGGAAGTTCCTACAAAGCCATGTCTTAAAGGCACAACTGTTTAAATACAGAAAGCTATAACTGAAAGTAAAAGTAAGCTGAACTGATAGAGAATAGTCTGTTTTTCAGAAATGTTAAGCACCAACAAATCCAACTGAAGTTAACGGAACTACACAGTTTCAGCATCAAACCATAAACCACCTGGGTTTTTCAGACAAAAGATACAAAACAGTCCCATTAAAATGTTTTAAAATTCTAAAACATTTGTTACAGAAAAGCTATTTTACATGTGACATATACAAAATACAGTGGCATAGTATAAAAGCCTTATTGAATGACCCATCTACACACCACTTGTGAGTAATACAGTCATCTCAGATTCAAGCTGATATAACTTTTATAGCATCTCATCATGCATTCTCTCTCCACCCTCTATTATATTGTGGCATTTTTTTTTTAATTAAACTACTGGAAGTGAAAAACCTGTTCAGTCATCAAGTGTGTGATTAAAAAAAACCTGACACCACCAGTATGCTACAAAGCAGATACCAGAATATTTTAGATGCATGACAGCAAAAGAAAGAAAAGTACATAGGTGCCCTCAAGAATTTTAAAATGCTGCTGTAATAATCTGCTTCCATTTTATTTTTAAAGAGATTATTTACTAATGCTGTGTATTGACCTATACTAATCTACATTTCAGAATTTAGTCACTCTTTCTATACATTCCAGTTCACTGGAAGGCTGAATAGTAAGAAAAGCCACTGTTTCAGAGGTGTTGCACCCTCATTGTAGCATTACTGTGGAAGGAAAAAAAACTCGCCGTAGTTGTCAGAAAATACTTCTCTCCCAAAATGTGAAGGGATGAAACTACGCTTCCTGTATCTTCACATCCTGTGTCCTACCTGTCACTTTTAACAAAGAAATTGGGTCATTTGCCTCCTAGCATCCACATGGTTTTCCTGCTATAACAGCCTCATTTTTAATATAATCACCTACAGCAAGCTCATGTTAAACATCTGGGCTGCAAAAACACCAAAGTGTTATACCAGCAGTGATCTGGACCATTTTTTATTATAATGTCTCTCATATCTATTTTTGTTCACTAAGAGGAAGAGACTAATTTATTCTGTAGTTGAGTTGAATACCTTTGATAAACAAAATATGTATCTTACAGTGAAAACAATCACTTTCCATAATCTCACGTTCTTAAGACCTTCTTTTGTTGATTTTATATATAATAAGGATGTAAATACCATTAAAAATATGTCATTTAAATGGTTAACTGTTTAAGAGGCTGGGGCCCATCTGGCCAGCGCAGCTCGGCCCACTTCGGCTGACGTTGGGGTTAATGGTTAAGGCAGTTAACAGGTAAGACTATGCTTCTACATCCCTAATATATAACCTACTAAATTCATTTTTTCTTTTAAAACTATTGACTAGAGAAAAGTAAGGATCCATGCTGAATAACTATACTACAAAAAGAACCGTGACACTACATTATTCTCCCCCTTTGTGGTTTCTGAATTTAATTTCATATATTCAATCCTCTCTGGGAACCTATTCCATTCCAATTCTATGCAGCTAAGAGAAAAAAAAAAAAATTCATTCTGAAATGTTTCTAATCCTTTACATTAATTTCTCCAGAGATTTCCCTATAGATATCTTCACTGCTTCCTCTCCTAGCCTCTCCACCACTTTGTGAATTTCCACTTGAAGTAAAGAAGATTAAACTTTCAACTACATTACCCCCATCTGAGACATGTTTTCTCTGTCTAATTTTCCTTTTTTCATGTATAAACAATATTCACCAATCACAAATGCAATTACATCTGATTTTAGAGCTATGTTCCCCATGAAAAATATTATCTGAATTCAAACTTCAAAATTTATCTAACCCTGAAATAAACCAATGTTTAAAATTTACTTATTTTACTGGCGTCATCTTACCTGGTGGACTTGTCCATTTTCTTATTATTTCATCCATTTTTGAGGCTGCAAAGACCCTTCCACTTCACACAGGCAGTCTCACATAGGCCTTAACCTTACACATACGACCAGAAAATTTGACTCCAGAGTGCCACCTCAGAAAAATAGGAGCAGTCCTGCTACAAGCCAGATTGTTGTAATTCACTTGTAGGACATGCATAGACGCTACATACAGCTGAGTCACTAGCTTTTTTCCTTTGTTTTTCTACTCTTCAAAAACGAAGGTGATTACAGGTAGCATCTATCCCCAAAGATTATGTTGTTTCTTGGTCATAACATCTTGGAAATTCACCATCCAGATACCAAGAGTACTTATGAGTACACTGGATGAGGATCCCAGCAAAAGTCAATCTTTTGCGCATCCTTATCTCATAGGAAGGTCTGCCTGCCTCTGATTTTGGGTCTACAGACACAACCTCAGGCTACAGATCCTCCATCTAGCACCCCTTCTGATAGCTGAGTCCCTGTGGTCCAACTACCTAGTCTCTATCACTAGTGCTGGCTATCAGAGGCTCCCCATTAGCTTAAGGACAGGTTTCAGAGTAGCAGCCATGTTCGTCTGTATCCACAAAAAGAAAAGGAGGACTTGTGACACCTTAGAGACTAACAAACTTATTTGAGCATGAGCTTTCATGAGCTACAGCTCCGACGAAGTGAGCTGTAGCTCACGAAAGCTTATGCTCAAATAAGTTTGTTAGTCTCTAAGCTGTCACAAGTCCTCCTTTTCCATTAGCTTAAGCACACCCTTTTCCAGAGCTCAAATCTGGTTTATCATTTACCTTTTCAAGGACACATGATAATTTAAGTATATAACACAAAGGGTTAGCAAGGTTTTGTTTGATGGTTGTGGTTTTTTTGGTATATGTTTGTTTTATACACAATTACACTTTAAATAACACAAGATATATACAAATCTAGACAAAACAATATAACACCTATACACCATCTCTGGAGCGTTCTTTGGGATTTGAGTCAGTGGCTTATGACCAGGACACTTCCTCTCCCCTACCCTCTTATGTATGGCTTCTCCTCTAGTCTCTTATCATCCTCTCTGACACCATCAGTATGCTACAAAGCAGAGACCAGAATATTTTAGATGCATGACAGCAATGTCATTTAAACGGTTAACTGTTTAAGAGGCTGAGGCCCATCTGGCCGGTGCAGCTCGGCCCACAGTAATATGTTTACTTTTAAGTGCAGTCTGATATTGTCTGCTTCTGTAATGCTATGTACAGATATCTTGCACATAAATAATCAATCAGTAAGAGAAAGCCCAACTCCCTGAGACAATCTGTAAATTCTGAAAAGAGAAAGAAACTGAATACTAACAAAAACATCACTTAATCTGATACCTTTTGAGGTGCGTGTGAGAAGGGATGGGGGAAGGAAAACCAAAAAATTCCACCTGCATTATCCTTGTTTAGACTCCCTTACAGTAATATTAATCGCGATTAATTGCACAATTAAAAAGATTAACCACGATTAATTGCACAGTTATACAATAATAGAATACCATTTGTTTAAATATTTTTGGATGTTCTCCTACATTTTCAAATATATTGATTTCAACTACAAAGTGTACACTGCTCACTTTATATTATTTTTTACTACAAATATTTGCACAGTAAAAATGATAAAGACAGTATTTTTCAGTTCTCATACAAGTACTGTAGTGCAACCTCTTTATCGTGAAAGTGCAATTTAAAAATGTAGATTTTTTTTGTCACATAACCGCACTCAAAAACAAAACAATGCAAAAAGCTTTAGTGCCTACAAGTCCACTTAGTCAATTGGCATTCTATTATTTAACAATACGATTAAAACTGCAACTAATCACGACTTTTTTGAGTTAATCACATGAGTTAACTGCAATTAATTGATAGCCCTAATTAATAGTATTTTATTGTAGAAATTAAACTGAAATTGCTAGCTTCCACTCATCTGAAGGCTTGAGTTAGATCTAGCCTAGCGGCTCTCAACCTTTCCAGACTATTGTAGGAGTTTGATTTGTCTTGCGTACCCCCAAGTTTCAACTCACTTAAAAACTACTTGCTTACAAAAATCAGACATAAAAATACAAACAGCGTCACAGCATAATATTACTGAAAAATTGCTTACTTTCTCACTTTTACCATATAATTATAAAATAAATCAATTGGAATATAAATATTGTACTTACATTTCAGTGGATAGTATATACACCAGCATAAGCAAGTCATTTTCTGTATGAAATTTTAGTCTGTACTGACATTATTACTGCTTTTAACATAGCCTGTTGTAAAGCTAGGCAAATATCTAGATGAGTCGATGTACCGTCTGAAAGACCTCTGAGTACCAGCAAGGGTACACGTACCCCTGGTTAAGAACCACTGATCTAGACTACAGTTCCAGGGATAAAACACTGAGGAAATTTAATTTGTAGGCCACGAGAGACTTTCCACTGACCAGCCTTGCTGAATTCCACAGGCTTTAAGTGAGTGAAAAGCTTTCCTGAAGTAGAAAGATAAAGGTCATGTGTAAAGAAGGGGGAGGGCCCACAAAGAAGCACACTGCTGATTAAATTTGGGGGTGAGCCTTAATTTGAATGAGTCACATCCTCACATTCCATCTAAACTACATTAAAATAAAGGAATATCAGGCTGTTAAGAAAGAGATCCTATGGTAATAGTACCAACCATCCCCAGATTAAAAAAAAACAGATCTTAAGATGTTTAAAGAAAACTTTGCTTGCCAGAGAGAATGCTGTCAATCACTTATCAACAGTTGTGGATGTGAAATCTCTACTTCTTTATCATTTTACCTTTATGGTCCCTACCTCTCTATTGTTTATCTGTATGTCTGTCTGGTTCTTTGACTGTTTCTGTCTGTTACATAAACAATTTTGGTAGGTGTAAATCAACTAGGGTGGTGGGGTATGATTGGGTAAAGAATTGTTTCACCATATGTTAGTATTCGTCAAAGAATTATTTTGTAATACTTTAGTAAAATGACTCGTGATGGTACAGGTAAGCAGGACTCAAGTTTCACTATATAAACTGGGGTCCAAAATGAAATTCTCTGGAACCAACTCTAGGACACAGCCCCAAGATCAGAGCTGCCAGGCCTCAACACCCTGCCAATCACACCATGCAGAAACTGGAGTCCCCAGATGATCTGATCCTGACAGGCCATTCGGAAAAGTTCATCTGCCTTATTGGGAGTGGTGAGCATTGTATGCTTAGCATGTGTATTCTGTTTTGGCATCCAATTAAGTGAGCTGTAACTCACGAAAGCTTATGCTCAAATAAATTTGTTAGTCTCTAAGTTGCCACAAGTACTCCTTTTCTTTTTGTTAATAAATAGAGGTTAAGTGTATTACTGTGTAAGGCTTTCACTAGTAAAGTAAAAAGCTGTGTAAAGCTTTCACTAGTAAAGTAAAATATAGGACAGAGGCCAAATGGTTTGTCTGTCTCTTCTCCCACCTACGCTGAAGGCAACGAGAATGCTGCAGCTGAGAAGACTGGTTCCCAGGCTAACAGGGAAAGCCTGCGTATAAAAGACCACATCCAACCTGCAGTATCCAGTGGGGTGAGAAAAACTGCTTAGTCCAGATATTCCTTAGTCTAATAAGGTTAAGGATTTAGCCTGCGTGCTTTTTTTTTTTTTGGTAACAGCTATGTCTTTTTGCCTATTACTTAAAACCTATATTTGTAATCAATAAACTTATTTTAATGTTTATGCTTACCAGTGAGTTTGACTGAAGTGATTGGTAAATTTGCTCAGGTTACAAAGGCTGGTGTATATCCACCTTCTATTGATGAAGTGGTGAACCAATTAATAAGCTTGCATTGCTCAAGAAGGGGTCTTGAGTAGTACAAGACGGTATATTCCTGAGGTACAAGGCTGGGAGGATTTGGATAGTGCTTTGCTCTATTTGATTTGTGAGTGGCTCTGGGAGCATTCATGTAATCTAGCTGTGTATGGGGCTCTACATGTGCTTATTCTGAGTGATTTTAGCACCTGGAGGGGTTTGCTTCTTGTCACCAGTAAGGCATTGTGAGAGAGAACACAGAGTAGTAAATTAAGGGGACACAGCAGTCCCACAGTCCCAGGTTGGGAGATCCCATCACACTGAGTTACTTATTTTCACCTTAGAAAGTATCAATTTAAAATTTTAAAAAGCAGAAAAGCAGGCCCTCTTTATATAAGTCTATATAGCATAGAAAAGCAAAAGGCCACACACAATTCTTTTTTAAAATCACTTGCAAGTGACCTTTAACTATAGCATTCACTATTGCAATAATGTAACAAATGAGGCTTTAAAAATGTACCATCAGAAGCAATTAAAGTTCCATGAAGCCATATAGCCTCTTTGTATATATTCTGTATTATATTTCATATAGTATAGCTTTTCCCTATAGGGACCTGATTCTGCAAAGCAGCAGCATAATTTTACCCTTGGCTTTCAATTAAAGCAAACATATATATGCACGTTAAGTGTTTGCAAGATTAGGGACAAGGTATTCATATGGCCACCATAGTATTTGAGCACCTACACAGCTTAAAGTGTTCAGTGTGTTTAAATTACAATTCCTGCAAGAAACGCAATGAAATATGTCTTTTCTGAATTCAGATTCATCCATAACAGTTAAATAGTATTTAAAATTTTATTTCCTTGTTTTAAACAATCCCCAGACATACTGAACACCTAAGAATATTCTTCTGAAAAATAAAGGGTGATTTCAAGGGTATCGGCAGGAGATGGATGACTTGGCAGAATACATGAAAGTCAGGAGCCCTCCGGGGCACAAGGATAACTGGACTGAGTGCACACAATCTAAAAGAAAAAAAACAAAACAAAAACACTGTGCATGTGTAGTACATGCCATGCTTAATTATTTCTTAACTCTTTCCCATCCATCTTCCCTCTACACTTTTGTAAGTACATCTTCCTCTAAAGATATACGAATTAAGTTTTCAATTAAAACCTCCAAGCTATGCTAGCCCAGAAAAACATGAATTAGTGTATTTGATCAATGGAAAACTAACCAGAAATAAATTCACTTTTAAGCCAAAACCAAATATAAAAAATTTTAACTCCAAAAGGTAATTTGAGAAAGTTACAGAACAAAAATGGAGGAAAAGGGGCTCAAAGTGGCATCTCATGAAGTAGCATGCAAGGTTTAATAAGATACACGGGGACTAGTATAGCAATAGACAAATACTGACAGTTTTAAGATTTCTCTGCAAGTGGCTGGTTATTTTATTTGGTCTAATAAAGATAAAGTAGACAGGGGTGCCTATCCCAGGGATCAGGAGCCCTTGACAATTATTCAGAAACAAGTCACAATATAAATGTAAACCCAGCAGCAAATTCCACAACATACCAGCTCTAACTAAGCAACTGACAGGAAAGAACAAAAATCCCGAACACCCTGGCCAAACATCAGCCCTCCAGCAGCCCCCGCCTGCCACAGACCCTCCTACAGAGATGGGCGAGACAGCACGCCCGGAAGGGCGACGCTCTTCATTGCAGGGAGGGTTTGTGTTTCCAAACTCAGCCGAGCAGCAGGCCGCGGAAGGCGGCTGAGAAGCGCCGGGAAGATGCGGGCTCCGGGCTGGAACGCAGCGCCACTGAACCCCGCGCCCTCCCCCTCCATTCCGGCGAGAAAGGGAGCGAGCCGCACGGTCCCGGCACCTCGGGCTTTATTCTGCCAAGCGCAGCTTGTTTCCAAATGATCAGCCCCCGCCGGCGCCCCGGCTCCTCTCCGCTCCGGGAACTAACGGGGCAGTGCCAGAGCGAAGCTGCGTTTCCCGACAACGCCACGACCACCCTGGCGACTCGCCCCCCAAACGCCCTGCAGCCGCTGCTCGCACCCGATCTCCCCACCCCCACCACCACCACCACCACCGCGCCCAGCCAAAAACCAACCCCAGCAGCAGCAGCACATAGGGGAGGGAGCGGGGTTTGGGCCCAAGCGGCGGATCCCCGCAGGCGGCCTCTCGCCCCCATCCCTGAGGTCTCCGGGTGCGTTTCCGTGCCGGCCCCCAGGCTGCGCAGCTCCCCCGCAGGGACGTGGACCCGCACCCCCCAGGCACCACCGTTCATGCCGCCACCCCCCGCCCGGGCGGGGCTAGATCCTCACCGGCATCTCCCGCAGGCCCGGCTGCACCGGGGAGTGAGCCATGGCGGCGGCGGCAGCGATGCGCGCCGCGCGCGGGGGTCGGCTGGTCTCAGGCGGCTCCAGAGACGGGAATCCGTCCCTGGCCCCCTCCCCGCGCGGCTGGCGGCGGTTCCGGAGCGTCGGCGCGCCGGGGCTCCCTGGCGCTACTTCCCCCGCCCCTCGCAGCTCAGGTCCAGTCACGAACGCAGCGTCGAGCCCGACCTCCTCCGAGCGCACAGAGCGGCGGTTACTGGTCTCGCGCTGGGCTGGGGGCGGGGGGCGAGCACTGCTAGCGTAACGCAAACCACCTCGGGCGCGGGGCAACTGCCACTCTGTGCGCGCGCTCGCCCCGCCCCCTCCTGGTATCTGCCGGCGGTGGCACGCGGCACTTCGCGGGCCTCGCGCCCCACTGCTGGTGACTGGTCTGTCCCGTTGACGCGCCCGGGATTAAGCTCACTGGGATCGGGCCCGCTCAGACCCCTCCCCCTCCAGCTGAGTGGGGCGAATCGCCGCGGGAGCGGTTGCGCCCTGGGGGTGTCTCTGGGTAGGCGTGCCGGGGACGTGCCCCGGGGGAGCAGTGTCCGAGGGGCGGAGAGCTTTGCAGGGGGGCAGCGCCCTGTGTCTGTCTGCGGGTAACTGTGTGCCTAGCAGGCATCGGAGAGGAAGGGCGTAGTGTTCCTTTGCCTTGTCAAGAGCATTGTCCTAGGGCTGGAGCCTAGTTTGCTTAAAAAGACACACACATCCAGGGGAAAGAGGGCTCCAGGTTAATTCTCCTTCCTTCTAACCCCCCTCCGCCAGAGGAGCTGAAGACTTACCACTATATAATGAAATGCCTAGCTGCCACACGGTTATCCTGCCTTTAACCCCATAAATATCTATTGTCATCAGCTCCAGTGTGCTTAAATGACATCAAATTTGTTACCTTCTGTGCTAAAACTACATGCTACTGCTGCTTGACCTACTGGAAACAGCTGCCTCTTTTATCTGATATACCCTGGTGATGTGCCTTTGATTTAGCTCACTGGGCTTGGGCTCTCTTTGTAAACTGCTGACTAGCAGGTGAGATAACTGCTAATTAAACATTTGAGTAGATCTTATTCTAGCCTACTAGACAGCAGTGGTGCATATGCATGTTCCTCTGTTACCAGCATTCAATGTTTTTCCTTAACACCAGTCATTTGTTATAATCTCACCCATTCAGTGGAGATCATGCACAGAGAGGACCTGATTCTCCTCTCACACCAGCATAAGGCTGGGTCTAAACTTAAAAGTTAGGTTGACATAGCTCTTGGTCAGGAGTGTGAAAAAGCACACCTCAGGTGTAGGCATACCTACACTGATGGAAGAATGTTTCCATAGATGTAGCTACCATTGCTCAGGGAGATGGTGTTTCTGTGCCAACGGAAAACCTTTCAGTGGGTGTAGGCTGCATCTATACTATGGTGTTATGTCAGCATAGCTATGACAACACAGTTATGCTGGTATATTCTGTAGTATGGGCATACCACAAATCATGAGTAAACTATCCTAATGCGTAGGAAAGATAGGAAGCGTGGTGAGAGACCACTATGATTTAACCAGGAGATCTTCAACATCCTGAAACTCAAAAAAGAGTCATTGAGAAAGAGGAAACTAGGTCAAATTAGAAATGATTAATATAAAAAAACAACACAAATATGTAGGGACAAAATTAGAAAGGTCAAGACACAAAATAAGATTAAATTAGCTAGGGACATAAAGGGTAACAAGAAAATATTTTACAAATACATTAGAAGCTTGAGGAAAACCAAGGACAGGGTAGGTCTATTACTCAGTGAGGAGTAATACCAGGCTGGGAGGGGTTGCAAGTGCTTTGGAGGACAGGATTAGAATTCAAAATTATCTTGACAAACTGGAGAAATGGTCTGAAATAAATAGAATGAAATTCACTAAGAACAAATGCAAAGTACTGCACTTAGGAAGGAATAATCAGCTGCACAGATACAAAATGATAAATGACTGCCTTGGAAGGAGTACTTGGAAGGAGAAAGAGGGTTATAGTGGATCACAAACTAAATATGAGTCAACAGTGTAATGCTGTTGCAACAAAAAAAGAAAAGCAAACATCCTTCTGGGTTGTATTAGCAGGAGTCTTGTAAGCAAGACACAAGAAGTAATTCTTCCACTCTACTCAACACTGATAAGGCCTCAACTGGAGTAATGTGTCCAATTCTGGACACCACGCTTCAGGAAAGATATGGACAAACTGGAGAAAGTTCAGAGGAGAGCAACAAAAACAATTAAAGGTCTAGAAAACGACTTACTAGGAAAGATTAAAAATATTGGGTTTGTTTAAACCAGAGAAGAGAAAACTGAGGAGGGGGATGTCATAGTCTTCAGGTACATCAAAGGTTGTTATAAAGAGGAGACTGATAAAATGTTCTCCTTAACACTGAGGACAAGAGAAGAAGTAATGAGAGTAAGAAGAGAGATTGAGGTTAGACATTAGGAAAAACTTCCTAACTGTAAGGATAGTTAAGCACTGGAATAAATTACTTAGGGAGGTTTGTGGAATCTCTGTCATTGAAGGTTTTTGAGAACAAGTTAGACAAACACCTGTCAGGGATGGTCTAGATAAAACTTAGTCATGCCTCAGTGCAGGGGACTGGATTAGATGACCTATTGACGTCCGTGGCAGTCCAACAGCATTTCTATGATGTCAGTGGAATTGTACTGGTATAAACAAAAAGAATCAGACTCAAAATCTATAAAACTAAAATAAAGAAACTGTCATGACTTTATTGTTCAAGATGGCTATAAGAAACCCTTGAAATTTCTGTTATATCCTTTTCCTGCTTCCCCTTACTCTGGTACTTTTCCATCAAAGTTTGGGGTGAATTGTAAAGCAGGATCAGACCCTTTGTATATTATAGCAATGGTCCAATAGTTATGGTTGAGAAGGCACTTACAACAACTTACAACTTTTCAAAAGGAAAATTTTAGGTGAAATTCCTTGCATTTGTTCTCTGGCTAAAGGTGAATTTCTCGGTAAGTTAGAAGGAAATCTGGTTAGCTGTTTTTGAGTTCTTGGAACATGCGGGCAAATGGTGTGTTTCAGACATTAAGAAAATTATTCAGGTTCTTTTTTGGTCTTGGTTAAATGGAAAACAGCTGAATAGTTTTCTATAAGTGCATAATATCAGAAAAAAACCTCACTTGCACTCATGAGTTTTAAGGCTGATTATATGATCTAGTAGTTAGTTATACGTGAAATTGGAAACTGCCATCAGTTAATAGTTTATCTTCGAGGTTAGTTATTGTTATATAGTTGTGTCTCAGCCTGAAAGAAGGATGGTTGAGACTAAGGAGTCAGACCTACATAAACGTGCAAACTTTCATAACAAAACTCAAATGAAGAACTGTGATTAGTGGACTTCCTATTATCTATTGAAGTTAATTTATATTCCAAGACAAAAAATAACTTTGTTAAAGTGAAGTTAAGGCTATCCATGCCTGCCAGTAACTAAAAGAATATTATAATTCTTCAAAAATAAACATAAACATTAGAAAGTAATTAAATTATAAGTTAGAAGCATAAGGTTGACTTTTTCCTTAACCAACTGCATGGAAAGGCAAAGTGAAGGTACCCTAAACAACTTTAATTCCATCCCATATCTCCTTTACACCATTCATCTTCAACATTGACCACAATTTGAGACCCATGCCCCGGCTATGCTGTACTATATTCACCATTCTAATTTATGCATCATCACCCACTATATATGTGCCACCAACATGATCACAACCGTCCTCCAGTAGGACATTTCTGGTTCAGGATGGCTGTAAGGATGAATACCTGTGTATTCAGAAATTAGAGATAGGATGGCAGAAAGGTCTGAAGCACTGCACTGATGTGGGGGCTGTCATTCAGGACTCCTAGATGCACAGGAATGGATTCTAATGATATGGACTGTGTTCTCTTTATATACTAATTTTGTAATTCTATTTTTAAAGCACGTTTGTTTAGCAAGACTCATTCTTTATAAACCCTTGCTATGGTACTTACAATTTCTGTTCCTGTGACCATCTATCATATTGTACTGAGGGAAAGCTGCACAGATCCCAACTAGTTACAAGACCAATCCTGCCTAGTCTGAGAATAGACCATTTTTCCTTCCTGTAAAATGGAATTTTTCCAATCAAGTCAGTCTCTAATGCCTTTCCTTTGGGATTATTCTAATGCTATCCATAGAATTACATCTATTTTCTTCTGTCCTCTTTCTGAAATGTAGTTCTCCTTGGAAACAGACTCTCTGTGTTATAGTTTGCACTTTCAGTTAAAAGTTGTTCTCTTCAATTAAGCTTATGTAGACTTAATTTCCTTCATCTTTTTCACTCTAGCCAAATGTTGTTTCTCATCTCTCAGCTTATAACCATACTTTATCAACTATTCATGGCTAAGCAAGCATCCACAAACCTCAGGACTACCTCAGTTGGCTTCTTCAATTACAATGATTGCTTGTGCATTTCCAAATTATGACATAAAAAACAAGCCATCTAGTTAGAGACTGACCTTGTCTATTGGAGAAACACAATTTACCGGTAAAAAAGTTTGTTATCCTTTACATCTCATTAATATTGGCTGAAAAAAAATGATTAGATTTTGTGTGTCCCTCCTAAAGAAAATGTACAGTATGTTGGTATGTTTATATACAATATGCATTCTATATATATCTAATTTCCTTCAATGGTATATTTTCAAGTAAAATTACAGTTTCATTGACATCCTTACAAACTAAAGAAAGTTCACTAATAACAGCACTGAGAATTATAATGGATGAGCACTGGGATCTAACAGGAAATGGAACAAAAAGCCATTATATGGTATGCCTATTATTAATAATGTGCACAATCTAAGTGCCTGGAAGTATTTTAGTATTCCAGGTAGACAATTAAAATTGGATGGGGACCTAGAACTCATTAAGAAACATGAGACTGATTATGCTGCTTAGCATCTTTTCCCCAAATAGTTTGATTTTATTAAATCTTGTTTCTTATTTAAAACAAAAAAACACACAAAAAGAATGATATATATTTTTCATATTTCATTTTTATAATGAGGACACCAATTCTTTTCTCAAATTGATAAATATGTCCATCACAGGATAGCACAATTCACAGACTATGTATCCGTTAAGGTTGACCCAGTGATACTGATGAGCTGCAGTAGCTTAAAACTGTGTCCCATGACAATACGTTTTACCACAGGTCTAAAATATTTGCCTGCTGGCTGTATTATGGCCCATGTGAAGTAAGCTGAATAGAGGCTTGCCCTACAATGACTGGATAACAAAACTGTGGCAAGTATTGGTCAAGTGAAAGTTACAAATTAAATTGGTTTGCATAATGAACTGCACTGTTTAGTAATATTTAGCACTATACTCACCTGGTAATTCATTTGTAAGTTTAAATAGTTATACCTCTCAGTCATTGCTCTGAGTCCCTCTGGGTCAGTAGTAACAACTGAAAGATATTACCATCTGCTGGCTTTTTGATGTTCTATGTGAAATGGGTTGGTAGCTTCAATGTAGTTCTCATCACACAGTCCACCTTCACAACTGGCACTACTAAGTACCCTCAGTCTGAGCAGGGAGACCAAAGACTGATTGTAAACTCACCTACCTGCCTTTATGTATGCCTTTATGTTGTTGTAGCCATGTCAGTTCCAGGATATTAGCGAGACAAGTGGGTGAGGTAAGATCTTTTATGGGACCAACTTCTGTTGGTGAAAGAGACAAGCTTTCAAGCTTACACAGAATTCTTCTTCAGGTCTCGGAAAAATAATAAAATAAAATAAAAATAATAATTAATAATATTTTTCCAGACCTGAAGAAGAGCGCCGTGTAAGCTCAAAAGCTTGTCTCTCTACCTTCCTTTACACCTGCACAATTGAGAGATACCACAGCAGAGCAGTGTAGGAATGCCTGTACTGTTGGAATTAAACCTTTTCCGTAGCTAAACAGTGGGCTTCAGTCTTTAGTGCCAGCAATCTGCAAAATTTCCATCTCCAGGAGTTCAAAAATCATGAGTCAGAACCATGAGATTGACCTAAAACTTGATAAAAAGAGAAAAGGAGTACTTGTGGCACCTTAGAGACTAACCAATTTATTTGAGCATAAGCTTTCGTGAGCTACAGCTCACTTCATCAGATGCATCTGATGAAGTGAGCTGTAGCTCACGAAAGCTTATGCTCAAATAAATTGGTTAGTCTCTAAGGTGCCACAAGTACTCCTTTTCTTTTTGCAAATACAGACTAACACGGCTGTTACTCTGAAACCGATAAAAAGAGAATAAATTATGGTTTTTGATTTGTGTTCAGCTTTGTGAACTCCCCCCAGCTACCCCGACAATGCACATGTGACAATTACAGGTTGAAAATTCAACCTAGAATGCATACCAAATATGAACACACAAAAATGCAGGCCCTGTGTAACTGCTCCCTATCTCCTCTCCCTCCCATTTCTCTGCTCCCCACTGGCAGGTCACCCAGCAAGTTCCTTCAGCCGCCAGTCCCACTCTATCCTAGCAGGCTCCAGCAGCTTCACATTTTCCCAGTCTCTTAGTCCCCATACCAGGCTCCTGTAGCCCTTGCTCATTCTCAAAAAACTCCTGCAACTTCCCACTCCTATGGTCCCTAATCCCTTAGTAGTCTCCAGTAGCTGCCCTGTCTCGAGACTACAGGGCAGTGGGCTTCTCTGGGCTCTTGTCTTAACCTCCACACTTCCCACACAGATGGAGGATGCCTGCTGCTGAGCTTTGGAAGGTGGGTAGCTTTGCTACTAGTGCCTGTGCTAAGGCTCTGCCATGCAGAGACGGAGGGACCGGGTACGCTGCCTGCCCACTCTAATGGCCAAAGGTGGAAACTGCAGCAGAGGAAAAATGTTCGTGTGGTCAGTGGATTAGTCGAAGATCTGGGAGACCTGAGCGAACTTGTTATAGATAGTGAGTAATATCAGTTAGAAAATTTATCAAACAGCATGTTAGACCTGCGGTGAAATGTAGCCTCAGAACTGCATACACATTTTAGAAGTAAAACAAAAGGGATTTTTTTTAAATCTTCCAGGACCAGAGTTCAAGTTTCTTCTTTATGTGGAATTAAATTTACAAGAATTAAAGTAATCTAGTCCTCATTGTTCCAGAGAAATAAAAAAAAAAACAACTTACCAGATAAGGCAAAAGTGGGGAGAGATCTAAACAAGGAGGTACAATACAGTCAGTTAAGGCATTCAAGGAAGCGCAAAAGCAGGAAAAACATAGAATAAATATAAGCAGACAGCTGGAAATCTAGGTTCCTTTTTCATCTCTTGGGCATTTACTTGCCTCTAATTGTGAAAGGAATGATCAGAATCAGAAATAGATATTGATCACTGTAACTGTTGAGTTTTCAAGCACCATTTCCCTCTCATAGTCTTACAAACATGTTTTCTCTTTTTGTTTGACTACGGAGGCTCCCTTTTTTTTTTCTATTTTCTTCTTTTTCTTTTTTTCCAAGAAGAGAGCTGACACTCCTGTCCAGAATTTGCTGAGGGATCGCTCTGTGTCATTCTTTCAGTATGGAATACAGTATTGTGATGGCACTTCAGAAAATGTACTGACATTGCTGCATTGTGTGGAACATCTGCCCTTTTCTTTCTAATATAGATCTGACTGTGGTCATTCCAACTGAAAACTGACAAAGGCACGATTATTGTAAACTTATTCCTGTAGTGACTGGGATCCCTTTGAAATTGATCCAGGGACTGTCGTATGTAGAATATGGCTGTTTATGCGCTTTTGTATGTAGGGTGAAGGGAAACAAAAACACTCATTCTCCATGGGCTGTCCTGGTTGCAGAAAAAATTGTGGATTCAATTCAACATCTCATTGAAGTAATCCTTTATCTGCGCCCAAGGTGTTTGGCTGTGCCTATTCCTATTGCCCTCCAAGCCAGCTGTTCTTTAAGGCCCTTCACAACTTTGCCCCTCCTTACTTGTCTGCTCTTATATCTTGTGTCCTTTCCCTGCTTCACCAGTGATGACAGATTTGACCCCTTGCTAGTCTCCTTCTCAAACAAATTATTTTCATTCTATCCCTTATGCATGCAACATTCTCACAAAACTAGTCAATAAAGCCACAGCCCTCTCCCCATTTAAATCCCTCCCCAAGACTTACTTCTACCATGATGGCTACAGGAAATTGCCAGATGATAATGACTAGGTAGATGCCAGTGGGGATTGCTTATATTTATTTATAAAACATTTTAAAACACATGTATATGATTTGGAACATCAAGTTAAGCACATAGCTATCTCCAGGGAATGGGCTGTACACACATTTGCACACATAATGCCAGGCATGAGTGTTTGTACAGCATCCTGAGCCTGGTGATTAGAATATTCACCAAGGATGTGGGAGACACAGTTCCCATGTTCCAGTGATGATGTAATTATTTATTTACAGTGCAGCAATTTCAACAGGAGAGACTGAGGGAGCACTGCATCAGAATATCCCATAGTCCAGTGATTAGAGTACACACCTGAGAGGTGGCAGATCCCTCTTCAAATCCCTTCTCCTGCTCAGGCACAGGAAGGACTTGAATGTGGGGTCTCCCACATCTCAGATGAGTACCCTACCCACTGCACTAAAAGTTATAAGGGAGGTTCTCCTCCTCCTCCACACACCCGGTTGGCATCTTCCACTAGCTAGCTTAGACAGATCCCTGCCTAGCATGATTTTGTGAATCATATTCCAAAGTGCCGGTCTCTCCCCATGCATTGCATAGGGAAACTAAGCGCCTAACTCAGGGTTTGTGAATTCCAGTGATTTTCTAGTCACCTAAACGTTAGGTGCTGTGACACTCAGCATTGCAATGCCTAACTCCTTTTGTGCATCCTTGCCTCTGTGACTGTCTTCAAGACTTGTTGGGATCTGTTTGCGTTTGATGGCTTGGCCTCGTTTTTTGCATTTCTTTTTTGGCTCGGCTTTTATTTTTGATGACAGATTGGCCTGTTCTTTCATGGCCACTGGAGGCAGTTCTCTGTTTTGTCATCATTACCCTATCCTGTGTAAGAGGGCCAGTGATACGATAAGCACCATACAAATAAAAGCAAACCTCTGATTTTTATAATAGACAAGTTGCGCTAGTTAATGGTGTTAAATGAGGACATTGCAATTACATGCAGTGGATATATAGTATTCCTTCTAGAGATGATTTAACCTTTTATTAGTTCAAAACCCTAATGAGGCCTACAGAATAATAAAACCTCAAAGCAGTATGTTGATGTCAGACACAGCAGGAGGATTGACAAGAATACCTAGTAGCAAGGACTTTGTATAAGACACTTTAATGTTGAGCGTAAACTTCTAAATGTTCCAGTGGAGTCTGGGATTCTCATTTAAACAAGCTAGATGATTTCAGAATAATATATGTGACAAAGTTCCTGCTCTACCTTGGTGGGTCTTGCGCTTATTGGCGGATTTGCTTGCCTTGGAGCTTCACGGCAGCCCTCAGCTTGGCCGTTTTTCTGAATTCACAGTCCAGGTCAACTCCTCCTGTGTCTGACCAGGAGTTGGGAAGATTTGGGGGGAACCCTCTACTCCGGGTTCCAGCCCAGGGCCCTGTGGAATGCAGCTGTCTAGAGTGCCTCCTGGAACAGCTGTGCGACAGCTACAACTCCCTGAGCTACTTCCCCATGGCCTCCTCCCAACACCTTCTTTATCCTCACCACAGGACCTTCCTCCTGGTGTCTGATAATGCTTGTACACCTCGGTGCTCCAACAGTCCACGTTCTCACTCTCAGCTCCTAGTGCTTCTTGCTCCCAGCTCCTCACATGCACACCACAAAATGAAGTGAGCTCTCTTTTAAAACCCAGGTGCCCTGATTAGTCTACCTTAATTGATTCTAGCAGCTTCTTGATTTGCTGCAGGTGTTCTAATCAGCCTGTCTTAATTGTCTCCATAAGGTTCCTGATTGTTCTGGAACCTTCCCTGTTATCTTACCAGGGAAAAGGGACCTACTTAGCCTGGGCCTAATATATCTGCCTTCTATTACTCTCCTATAGCCATCTGGTGCAACCCTGTCACATATAGCAGAACTTTGTGTTGTGTAATATATAACATTAGCAGCATGTGGAAATATAAATTCGTACATCAAGATTAAAATCAATCTGCACGTACACAGTTTTCATTTCTAATCAAAGTTACAGTAGATTTTTATAATCAGCCTTGCACTTATGACAAACTTCAATGTATCATATTGTCACTTGATTAATATGCGCATATCCTGTCTTCAATAAAAAATATATATGAAGCCTAATATCCCTCCAAGTAGACTGGTGGTCTAAGTAGCATTATATTCTACAAGACAAGTCAACTTCAGAAATCGTTCTTGCACTCTAACCTGGGGTAACAGGGACTGAGCAGTCAATCCCTGTGGAGGCAGAGTCACGGTATAGTGACTCATCTGGATGTTTAGGCAGCAATACTGATTAGATCCAAAGCCTCGTATTCAGATCTCTTTTATCAGCTAGAGCAGGAGTGGCCAACCTGGGGCTCTGGAGCCGCATGGGGCTCTTCATAGGTTAATATGCGGCTTCTGGCATAGGCGATTACTCTGAGGCTGGAGCTACAGATGCTAACTTTCCAGTGTGCTGTGGGGTGCTCTCTGCTCAACCCCCTGCTCTGCCCCAGGTCCTGCCACCACTCCACCCCTTACCCAAGGCCCCTGGCCCTTCCCCCAAGCCTGCCATACCTTCACTCCTCCCTCCTCCTCACCAGAGCCTCCTGCACACTGCAAAACAACTGGGGAGAGAGGGAGAGGCACTGATTGGTGGGGCTGCCGGTGGGCAGGTGGCACTCGGGGCTGGATGGGGGTGGCGGATGGGAGGCTGCTGACATACTACCGTGGCTCTTCGGCAATGTACATTGGTAAATTCTGGCTCCTTCTCAGGCTCAGGTTGGCCACTCCGGAGGTAGAGAATCATTATGACATGAGTTTGCGGGGAAGGTAGAACAGGAAAAAAGAAGTGTTTTTTTGGTTTTTATTCTGTTTTTATTGTAAATTATTAGGATATATATAGCTGATGCACCACCAGTGAAAACATTGGTGTGAGATACTCAGCAATACTTCAAATTAAGTTACTGTAGTGTAGTAAATGTTGTGTGGCTGATGTAAATTCTAATTGCATTGTTTGTCATAGTTGTGTGCGTTACTATTTTCAAGCTATTTGAAAATTTCCTGCTAATAACTGTTGTATAAGTCAACTCATCTCTAATTTAAATAAGGAAGTGAATTTGGATTACTTAATGTTTTCACAGAAGAATAGGGTTAAAATGTACACGATTCTCACTGAATTAAATGTATTTTATGGAAAAGAAAAATATGCTGCAATTTTTCTATGTTTTAGATGGGATTTGCATAGATCTTTGAGATCAGATAATGAGGCAAGTTTCTGTTACCTTCTTGAACATTCTGCTGTACTGTAAGACTCTTCCTGTCCCCACTCCCACCCTGAGCATGACAACTTTTGCCAATGGGCCTTGCAATATTATATTTTATTTTCAAAGAAAGTTAAAAATAAATTATCTGCCTCAGAACCAAATAACCAAGAAGCTCACTCATTAGTCCTCTGGGCAATTTGCAAACATTACAAAAAATGCTGAATCTTCACATATTCTCTGAAGATTTATCCCTCTAATCCTATTTGAATGCTTCCCCATATATTTACCTCCATGCCAATTAGAGTGGCATATGATGTACCTGTGTATAGTTATCTGTATATACCTTTTCCTACCTATTACTTAAAAAAGTTGACAGTTTGCAAATAAGTGCTATATTTGTTAAGGACAACACGTTGGGCAGAAGATGTTTCCTCATTGGGAACAATTTGCTTCTGTTTGTAAATTTAGTGGGCAAAAGAAAGGCTGGCAGAGGAGCCTGTCGTAACGTCTTGACAAATCCACTCCAAGTAAGGTAGGGTCTAAAGTTCTTCCTTAGCATGAAACACTATTTTCAACTCCTTTTCCCTGTCAAAGAAACATCTCAAACTACAATATTTTGTTACTATGTGAGTTTTATTTTAGATGCTGCTGCTCATTCAGAGTTCTGTTCGCTTTTGTCTTCATCTTGGTGGCCACCTGAGTCTAAAATATTTGGTTAAAGTTACCAGCAGTTAAATGTATTTGCCTTTTCACAATATAAAATTACAAGACGATATAAAAATAATACATCTTTTCATCACAGGAACTCTTCAACACTGTCATGTGCAATTTCAGTATTTTAATGCTTTGAGATTTAAGCTTCAGGTTCATTTTTAAAGTGCAAATTCTGCTGGGAGCAAGTTTCCAGAGTTTTCTTAGAGTATCATGTTCTGTACAAAAGATTAAGCTCTTGATTTTGCTCCTCAGGAGGGTCTGCATTTTACATGAGCAATGCTCTTTCCCCCCTTCCTATGAGAGAGCCCATCCAATGGTTGATAAGGATACTCCAGTTTCTCTTACTGTGGCTGTAGTTAATGGGATGCCACAAATTTACATCATTCAGCTCTGAATTCACCTTTACAGCTCACACTGAGAGATAGGCCCAGTTCCATTTTCACAAATGCTTTTCTCGTTTTCCATTTTCTTCTTTTCATCCTCATCAAGTTGGACTTCAGTCTCAACTGGATCCACATAGGTGTAAAAATAAGCCATTATGGAAAATATAATGCAAACTGCCATCAGTAAAGCAGCAAACAACACGTATTCTGCCCACTGTAAAGAAACAAATGTTAACATTATTTATCTATAGGCATTTCTATGGTTAATAATGATATTTTATTGTAAACAAGCAGACATTCCTGAATTGGTTCAAAAGATAGTTAGATAGATTAGATAAAATCATTATCTATCTATCTTCACACACACACGCACACACAAAGAATTATGATGTGGTTTTAGAAGGGACTAGGTACCCAAATTAATGCACTTTGGACTTTTGAGATATGTCCAGCTATCTCATGTACATCTAAAAATAAACCAAAGTTTAAAGTCTGGGCATGCTGAGAAGGCTCTGCAGTCTGTTCCAGGTGATGCTGTGGAGTTATTGATTGACTGCCGATGAATCTCTATACATTTCTCTTTGTCTAGAAGGACTGGGACCATGATATTTACCCTAGTGCAATGGTTTTCAACCTCTTTTCATTTGCAGACCCTTAAAAATTATGAATGGAGGTGCGGACCCCTTTGGAAATCTTAGACATAGTCTGTGGACCCCCAGGGTCCGTGGACCATGGGTTGAAAACTACTGCCCTATTGGGAGCTAAATAGGCATTATCCTATTCCCACTGAAGTCTATGGCAAAGCTTCTACTGATTGCAGTGAGTGCAACTTGAACCCTCACATTCACTCAACCTTTCTGTTCTGTGTTTGTACAGCACCTAGCACAATAGGACACTGGTCATGACTAAGTCTCCTAGGCACTACAGTCATACAAATATATAACAAATTAATTAAATAAATAAGTACTCAAGAGGGGAAAACCTTAATTAATCATGTTTTGTTTTCGTGCTGCTCAGCCTAGCAGGGGTCAGGAATGTCATAAAAGCCCACTTCTAAGAAGGGGGTCATTTTCCCTCCCTGAACTGAAGCCTTCTCATTAAAGAGTGGCACTGATACTTTCTGAAGGGATCCTGCCTAATCCTGTTTGGCCAGAAGAACAGTGACTCTGATGCCAGGTGCCGAAGGTAGAGGTTTTTAAATAATGGGAGGGCACTCTGCGGACCTCACCTGTGGATAGGAGAGGAACCCTGGTGGGTAGAAATTAAAAACATGTTTTTCATGGGCTGCCCTTTTATTCTCCCATTAGCCCAGCTGTGCTTCTACCATTTGCCGGAGTAGTCTCCCCCTCCTCCTGGTCACTGTAGTAATTTCTCTGTTAGGGACCTGCACTGAGGATGGAAGAATCCCATGCACTGCTACAGGCTGGGGACCGACTGGCTAAGAGGCAATTCTACAGAAAAGGACCTGGGGATTACAGTGGATGAGAAGCTGGATATGAGTCAGCAGTGTGTCCTTGTTGCCAAGAAGGCTAACAGCATATTGGGCTGCATTAACAGGAGCATTGCCAGCATATCGAGGGAAGTGATTATTCCCCTCTATTCGGCACTGGTGAGGCAATATCTGGAGTATTGCGTCCAGTTTTGGGCCCCCCCACTACAGAAAGGATGTGGACAAATTGGAGAGAGTCCAGCGGAGGGCAACGAAAATGATTAGGGAGCTGGGTTTATTTAGTCTGCAGAAGAGAAGAGTGAGGGGGGATTTGATAGCAGCCTTCAACTACCTGAAGGGGGAGTTCCAAAGACGATGGAGCTAGGCTGTTCTCAGTGGTGGCAGATGACAGAACAAGAAGCAATCGTCTCAAGTTGCAGTAGGGGAGGTCTAGGTTCGATATTAGGAAAAACTATTTCACTAGGAGGGTGGTCAAGCACTGGAAGTGGTTACCTAGGGAGGTGGTGGAATCTCCATCCTTAGAGGTTTTTAGGCCCGGCTTGACAAAACCCTAGCTGGGATGATTTAGCTGGTGTTGGTCCTGCTTTGAGCAGGGCGTTGGACTAGATGACCTCCTGAGGTCTCTTTCAACCCTAATCTTCTATGATTTGCAACTTTCAAAAGGGCTGAACTAGCCTCTTTCATGAACAGTGCAGAAATTAGGAGTAGAAAAAGCTTGGGGGACACAGCTGGCAGGAACTCCTAATAAGATTTTTTTTTCAAGAAGAGTTGTTTTAAAATGAATCTTGGAAGAACTAGAGAGTTCCAGCAGAATCTTAAGAAGGTGCTCCAAACTCCAAGCCACCAACCGTCTCTGTCTCATATAAAGTAGTAAGGAAAGCGACTATTCATAGTATGTGACCCAGGATATGGAACTCAGAACTGCACCTTAATATTGCACCCAGAAAACCTGGTCATTGTATACTGTATAGTATACACATCAGACTTTATCTAAATAGGTCACAGCAGCTTGTGTGATAATGTTAGTTACCCAATTATCTTAGTGTTCTTCATATGGTCTAGTGGGGCCTTTACGTCTGAACTGAGGTCACTCAATTGTAAATGGTAATTCTGCCTGGCTGACTGTGGGTTTCAATGACTCTCCTCCAGCTAGTGGTTTGTTTTTAAAAAAAAAAAAAATCACATGCTCTTGTCTTGTTATAACTACAAATTCACCATAGTAACGAAGTGATGCAAAAAGAAGTTTATGAGGCTTATCTATGATTGTTCTCCCCGTACCATAGCTGTATAGTATACTGATACTGAACTGATATAGTAAGCAATAAGAATACAGTATACCAGTACAGTTTTGTGCTAACGTCTATTTACCTGCTCACTGAGTTTTGATGCCCCAGCCACAATAAGAACGATGATGTTACCAATAGCTACAGTCAGCAGCCAGCCTGCCTGAAGCACCGATTTCATGTTGGAAGGTGCCTACAGAAACAAGATATTTAATTGAATTGCTTTGCATTTTAACACATCTTATAAAAGTAGATTATGTAGGTTCATGTTCGATCTTTAAAGTTTAGCTGATTCCTAACATTAACCTCAAATGCTGTTGTTTTTTTATTTAAAGAATTGTGGGAAGGGCAGGGAAAGATTGTGGAAGCAGTAAATTTCCAGTATTGCTTACAATACAGCACATATTGTGTACAATGAGTGATTAACAAGCATATTTTACATATGACTCAAACTCACTGGGTACAAAATTGTTGCTGAAATCAGAGTTCACAATAACAAATCAAATCAGGTACTTATAAGGTACCCATCACAACAGTATATGAGCACAACATGTTATAGTACGTATACTATTCATCAGAATGAAAGGAAATGGACATTAAAAAAAGCACTCATGGGTAATATGTGAGACAAATTGGAGTGTCTTAAAAATAAGGGGAGAGAAATTATGTAAGGTGATACAAAGAGGTACACAATTAAACTGATGCAAAAAGCTCTTATTTCAGTTTAAATCAAATTTGTTTTGATTTAGCTTAAATTGACGAGGGACACTTTGAAGCTAAAACAAAATAAACCACTCTGAAATAAGAGTGTCCACACAGGAGTTTAAAAAGCAATTTAAATTAAACCAGCACAACATGTATAGACAAGGTCTCAGTATCTATTCGTTCTGTTTTTAGCTTTTCCCCACCCAGAGTTGGCTCCATAACAAGAAGCAGTACACCCCTGGTGCTAAGAGTTTCCATTGGCAGGCACTTCGTATGGTGGAGTGACCTGAAGACTAGTAGTCAGATCATCAGCTACTGTAAATCAAATAGGTCTGATGAAATCAACACAGAAGTCATTGAAAAATGCCAGTTTACACTAACAAAAAATCTGGCAACTGTTTTAATTCACATAGATGGCGGTGTTGATTTTTTTTTTTTTAATGATAGTCTAACTGTTTTTCTGTTTGCTTGGTAAGACCATTACATTCATCAGTAAAAGGTAAAGACACATCTCAGGAATACTAATGTAATTGGCAGAAATCTCCTACCTGAGAATAGGAAAATGCCAGTCCAGTGACAGAGAAGACTACTTCACCACATGTCATAATGAAGTACTGAGGGAGCTGCCAAGCCATGTGAACTGTATTGGGTTGGATATCTTCAACATATTTGAGTGCTAGTGTGTTGTTGTTACACTGAAATTATAATAATGAAAATGGTACATTAGAAAATAATAATGAAAATGCTGCATGTTTTCTAAAGATAAAAATATGCTATGAGATTTTCATCAGGGAGTAACCCTCCCAGCTATGTTAAAATAAATCAACAGTGCATAGAGAATTTTAAATTAGTGATAATTTTGTGACTGAATCCATATTAAGACCTTTAAGCCCTGGGTATCTGACCAGGCTCCAGGTTTTTAAGTCTGTTAGGCAGAAACTAGAACCCCTACATGATTCACCATATGCATTTTGATTCAGAATGCAACCCATTACATCCATTATTATTTTTATAGTTTATTAAAACTACATTAAGATAAAATATTCTAATATATGAGATAAGTCCATGTAGTTATTTTATATTTCATCAATAGCAAGTAGGTAATTTGTTCAATAGGAAAAATTAAAAAGTAGTGTAACACAAAAGTTATTCTGCATCTTCTAGCAGCATTGACAACTTACCTCTTGAATTACAATAGTGTATGCACTGCCATATCCAAATGATATTGACTGATTTTTGCAAGTCAGTGAATTGTCTGCAAAAACAACAATCTCTTTTCTGAAAAACAAAGAAGTTAATCTAGATAACTCTGGAATTCATTATACTTACATAATAATACTATGAATTCCATGTACTTTTTCGGAGGACAAAGAATATTTTTTTCCTGGAAGTCTTTGGACTAAGGTAAAGAAAATACTTACACGCCTATTGTAAATGATGTATAATTGGTGGCAGAAAAATTCTTCACATCTCCAAGATGAGTACCGCCCATTGTGATGTTGATGGTTGAAGCCAAATTGTTTATAAATCTTTACAAAACAAAAAGACTTGCTTATAAAACAAGACAACATAAGCAAAACTTACACAAAGCTAACATTCTTTACATTATATATTGGCAATGCAACAGATATTTGAAATCATTTTATTCCCCCATCTCATTTGAATAGATTTTGATAATTTTTAAATGACATTTTCTCTTCTCTTTAAAAATGCGTAGCTAATGCAAGAAGCAAAACAGAATCCATCTCCCTCTCCAGATGAATCAATAAGCTAAAACCTGTTTTTTTCAGTAACAAATGAAGATTCAGGTTGAAGATGCACAGGAAGCAGAAACAAGATATTGACTATAAAGATACCATATTAACACTCAGCTGAAGTGAAGTAAAGCAAATGTTTATTAACAATACCTGATTTGATTTTTTCCATCTTCTGACTTTGATGTAAGGCCATCAAGCAGCTGGTGGAAAAGACAATTATCATGAATAAAATATTTGTGTTGGTATCTTTGACATGCTATGATGTGCACTATTATGTACCAATATCCACGGTCTCTTACTTCAGAATAAGCCTCCAACGGTAGATCCATACGCAGTTAGGCCAGTGTCTAACTACTACTTTTGGTGCCTAAATAGGCAAGTTAAATCCTCATAACCTCAGCTGCCATCTAACTCTGGAAGCAACTAAATTTCCACTGGTAAAGTCCCCATGGCACCTAACTTTCTGCTGGTGGGCACGTGCTAAGACACCTTAATCTTAATGTTCAGCTCACACCTCAGCCCCAATAGGATCCCCCACATATCTCACCTGTGGGGCCTGATCTGGTAGGCATTCTCTGAGGTTGTCCACCAGGTTGGACCCCAAGCAAAACAGAAGAGGAGGTGATTCCAGTGCTTCCCTTACACTTAATAAAGCAGGATATGGGAGAGACCCAGGTTCAAATCCCCACTATGCCTGAGTTGGAGCAAGGATTGAACACAGGACTCCCACCCCACTGGGCTATACAATATTTTGGGGTGGGCTTTTCTCCTGTTGAAGCCATTCCACTTTGTCTGAAATACTTGAATATTAATTGGACCAGAGAGAGAGAGAGAGAGAGAGAGAGAGTGACAATGACTCTCTAGGGCACTCACTTATGAGACCTTGGTTCCAATCGCTGCTCCAATGGCTAAGTATTTCATAAAAAGTGGGAAAGCTTCAAGAAAAGAGTATAGTCTATAGCTCAGTGGTTGGGGCACTCACATGGAACATATGAGAGCTACGTTCAGTTCCCTGCTCCAGCTCAAGCAGAGAGGGAGAATTGAACCCCGGGCTTCAACATTCTGGATGAGTGGTCTAACTACTGGGTTTAAAGGTGGCACTACTGACTCCTAATTTTTATTTATTTATTTTGTGAAAAAGGACTGGCTTAAGCACTTAAATCGAGGAGATGGTTCATGGCTGTGAATCCCTAGCAGAGGATGCCTCCTGCTAGTCCAGAGATGGGCACCTACCTCTGGCATTTCCTATTGACTAGCTTGGGCAACCCACCCAGCCACTCCAATCAGCTTGCATACTTTTGTGAACCCCTTTCTTGGGTCTTACTTTCCCTATGCACTGGATAGGGACATGTGCTGCTTAATTCAGGGCTGTGGATTCCATGAGGTGGCAGGGCACCTCAGTGCTAGGTGCTGTAACATGGAGGCCTGGTCAACACTGAAAATTTAGATCAACATAGCTAGGTCACTCAGGAGTGTGAAAAATTCACATCCCTGCCTGCCGTAGCTATGCCGATCTAACCCCCCGGGTAGATGTGAGCAAGTCAACAGAAGAATGTTTCTATCAACCTCGCTACCACTGCTCAAGGAGGTAGATTATCTACACCAGTGGAAAAACCCATGCCATCACTGTAGGAAGCATCTAAACTACGGTGTTACAGCAGCATAGCTACAGCATCGTAGCTGTGCTGCAATAGCACCCATAGTGTGGACCTGGCCTAAATATAAGTCCCTTTTGCAGACCTGCCCCCAAGTCTCATATTTAGAGTTTTGTTAATACATGTGATTGTTGTGAAGCATGAAACTAAGACCATCCATTTAAAATGATTTATGTTTATCCAGAAATGTTTAAACTATATATTAAATGACATGTTTCCTTGCTGCTTACACATTGATATAACATAAGGTATAGGTATACAACAATACATATCATCTTCCCACCTCTCTCTCTGTGGTTCCCCCTAGTTCCATAGTACTTTTTCTCCCGGAAAGGAGGAGTCACACAGAGCTGGCCTTTTCAACTTCACTTGAAATTAAACACTCTCCATTTAAGCAGATTGGAAGCTAAGAGATTGGTATACTAACTAGGAATTAAACAAGCTTACCAATTCAGTTTGGATGCCACCTGTATTTTTTAGTAAGAGAGTATGACGTTCTTTTCCCGGAAAATTAAGAGGCTGATTTAAGGTTTGATTTCCATAGGCTATATTCATTCTTGTTAAGCTAGTAGTGTCAAATGTCATATAGTTTGTCTATAAAAAAAAAGAAAGAACATTTGCCATGTATATTCACATAACTGTGACTCTGTCTATGCATTTATCAGGATCCTGCTGATTCAAGAGTTCTGAAATTTATTAGGTATGTTGCACATGGTCTCTGGTACTTCATACATGTCTCATAAATCCCACTTCAGATTTTTGTTCAGTTTTCTGCATCTAAAAACCACTGTAATCATTTTGTCCATAATTTCTTTCTTCACACAGACCTCTCCACCCCCACACAATCCCATTTTCGGTTGAGACCCCCACATTTACAATATTATAACATTTCAGATTTAAATATCTGAAGCCATTAAATTTATGATTTTTAAAATCCAATGACAATGAATTGATCAAAATGGATTGTGAATTTGGTAGGGCCCTACTCATAGAGTGTGGGAAAGGTAGTATCTCTGCATTGCTAAACCTCCATGAGAACTGGTATTGGTTAACATCCTTGTTGAAAGTCTCAGCAGACAATCCAAAGACTGAATGGTATGGAGGTTGCACTATCCTTGAATGCTTCCTCCAGAACAAGGTTGAGGCACATTGGCACTGGAAAATCCTACATTGCCTCTGTTAGTGCTGTACCTGTACCATGGTTAAACAGAGGACTTCACTCCTCTGTATCAGTTTAACATCTGGTGGGAGCAACAAATTTACTTAGAAATAGAGAGAAAATTATCAGCACTTCCACGTACTGCTGTGAATGAAATTCTTGGTACTCTGAAGTCGTGTGAAGGAAGAAATGAACCAAGTATGTGAATTCCTATACTGGGGGGGCTAGTGTCGGGGATATTGTGCTGCTGCCTTCAGAGCTGGGCAGCCAGAAGGTGGCTGCTGGCATGGCACCCAGCTCTGAAGGCAGCACCACCTCCAACAGTAGAGCAAAAGGAAGGATGGCAATACCACACCATGCCACACGCATGGTGGTTCCCAGAAATGAGTCTGACCCAGCCTTGGGAGTGGCCCATGCAGAGGAAGAAGAAGTCCTGTCTTTCCCTAGCCCCTCCAGGACTAGCAGCAGGAGCCCAGTGCTTAGAAATTAAAGTATCCTTGTGCAGGCTTTGTGTGTGTGTGGGGGGGGGAGAGGTTGACCATGGCACCCCCCAACCATGGGGTCCTACACAATAGCTCACTCGCCCACCTTTAAGGCCAGCCCTGGCCCCCCCAAAGTGACAACCCACCCATACCATGCCACCTCACTTCTGCACTGCTTCTGGCATCGCTGCTTCCTTCAGAGCTAGGCTCCTGGCCAGCAGGCTCTGCTCTCCAGCCGCCCAACTCTGTGAAATGTGGTCTCCCCTGCAATAGCTAGATTTCACAGGGGAGACCAAATTTCATGGCCTGTGACATGTTTTTCATGGCTGTGAATTTGATAGGGCCCTAACTATGAGTATGTAAAGTACAATGGGCCCTGACTTCAGTTAAAGTCTCACAGTGCTACTGTAATATAAATTAATAATAGTAATTCATATGGATATTTGTCAGCTAGAACTGTACTGAGAGGACAAACTAATTTCACAAAGACCAACCATTAGCCGTCAGATGGTAATAACTTTTATTCACCACAGACTTATCCTGAACTGGATTTGAACTGACACTCTACAGGTAGAAGATTCTCCATCCCACTGCTAAACCCTAAAATCACCCAGTCCCTCCAGAAGTATTATTTCATAGATATCACTTCTATATAAGTGAAAAAATGACCTAAGTTAGGGATGTGGAGTGTGTTCCCCTTTTTGCAGGAAAGAAATAGAATGTTTGATGACAAGAGCAAGATGGCCTGAAAACATAAACTAAATTCTGATAACTCTCACCAGCTTCTCATGCTAATAAACTTTTTTGGTCATCTGTTTAGCAGGAAAGCAGAGCTAATAGCAGATGACATCGAAAGGCTGAGGTGTTTAGCATCTATTTGGCTTCAGTCGTCACTAAAAAAGTTAATGGTGACCAGATATTTAACACAATTAATGTTACCATCAGGGAAGGAATACAAGTCAAAATAGGGAAAGAATATTTAGATAAGTTAGAGGTATTCAAGTCACCAGGGCCTGATGAAATTCAGCCTAAGGTACTTAAGGAACTAGCTGAAGCAATTTCAGAACCATTAGCCAGTATCTTGGAGAACTCATGGAGGATGATGGGTGAGGTCCCAGAGGACTGGAGAAGGCAAAATATAGTATCTATCATTAAAAAGGGGACCAGGGCTGCATGGAGGTTTTTGGGAGCCCAGGGCAAAATCTGAAACTGAGGCCCCCACCCTTCCAAAAAATTTGCAGCCACAGAAATCATTAAACCAACAGTGCAAAAACACTGAAGGGAGGCCAGTGTGGGAAGGGGAGTTGGAGAGCAAGCCTGTCCTGCACTCACTCTGTAGCAGCAGCTCCTGTCTCATGGGGCTGGGCTCAGCTCCCTGCATCAAGCATTGCAATCTGAAGCATGGCACTGCAGCACCACTCAAGTTTGGCCCAGCCAACCCCCTGTCATGAGGGAGGAGTGGCTAGGCATAAACTGAGTGGCACTGTGACCCAGTGCACCAAGTTGCAAAACCACTTGGTTTGGGGGGCCCCTCTCCAACAGAGGGCTTAGGGCAAACTGGTTCTTTTGCCTGCCCCCACATGGGCGGCCCGTAAGGGAAACAAAGAAAACACAGGGAATTATAGACCAGTCAGCCTAACGTCAATACTTGGAAAGATACTGGGACAAATTATTAAAAATCAATTTGTAACCAACTAGAGGATAATAGGGTAATAAGTAATAGCCAATATAGATTTGTCAAAACCAAATCATCTCAAACCAACTGAATTTCCTTATTTGACAGGTTTACTGGTCTAGTAGATAGGTGAGAAGCAGTAGATGTGATATATCTTCATTTCAGTGAGGCTTCTGACATGGTCCCATATGATATTCTCATAAGCAAGCTAGGAAAATGTGGTTTAGATGAAATTACTATAAGGTGGCTTCAAAACTGCTACAAAGACCACACTCAAGAGTAGTTATCAATGTTTTGCTGTCAAACTAGGAAGGTGTAGCTAGTGGGTAAGAAAGCTGTTGTCAAATTGGAGAGTCCAGATGACACAACAAAAATTATTAAAGGTTTAGAAAAGCTGACCTATGAGGAAAGGGCATGTTTGAGCAAAAAAAGACTGAGTGGGGCCCTGAGAACAGTTTTCAAATATGTTAAAGGGTATTATAAAGAGGACAGTAATCAGTTGTTCTCCATGTCCACTGAAGGTAAGACAAAAAGTAATCACCTTAATCTGCAGCAGGGGAGATTTAAGCTAAATATTAGGAAAAACTTTGTAACTATAAGGATAGTTAAGCATTGGAATAGGCTTCCAAGGGAGGTTGAGGAATTCCCATCATTGGTGGTTTTTAAGAACAGGTTGGACAAGGGATGGTCTAGGTTTACTTGGTCCTACCTCAGAGCACGGGGATTCACTAGATGTCCTCTCAGGGTCCCTACTAGCTCTACATTTCTTGGATTCTATATTAAGATATTGTGCCAATATAATATTCCAATGCATTTTACTATGGTAAAGTCTGCAACTTTTCATGTGCTACCTATTGATGGAAGAAAGACTTCCCTATCAGATAAATATATAATTTAGAGATTAGAGTACAAGTGATGATTAATCACTAGAGCTGACCAATTTTTTTTCTAATGAAAAGGGGGTTTATTGTTGTTTTTCATGAAATATTGTCAACTTTGTAGAAATGTTTGTCTTTTTTACAAAATGATTAGTGAGTTTTTTCTCCAACATATTTATTAAAAAGTTATTAAAAACATTGTTGAAATGGTTATCAATTTTTTCATTTATTAAAATGCAGGTTTTCAGTAAACAAAACATATTTTAAAAAAAAACTTGTGAAAAATTTAGAAAATAAGTTTCAATTTTTTTTACCAACTCTAATCATTACTCTTTCTTACCGCCATCAGAGATTCCACAGACACATTTTCAACTCCGGAGCCAAAGTCAACTTTTGCAACATCAGTGCCTAAATTTATTACTTTGATTTGGGATTGCCCTTCTTTAGGAAAATCTGGAAGAGTTTTCTTGATGAAAAAGAGTGAAATAAATTAAACAGTAAGTAATATAATATAATGTATAATCACAATGACCTTGGTACTTATGAAGAAAATTAACATCTGCACGACAAATACCTGTGATTAACACATATGGTGACATGTTTCTGTATGCTTCCTCACCCTTTATACTAGAAAGCCTAAGAAAAGGAACTCCTTTTTCTCAGCAAGACTTCTACAACCCCATACACCTACTAACCATTTTCCTTCTGTGGTTTGCTGTAAACATCAGGACCCTTCGGGACTCAGGGTACAGGCATCAAGGGCTCCTAGGCTTTCTCACAGTCTACAACAGACCATATTTCTGAATTCGCTTTCATCCTATCTTCTGTCCCATTTACAACAGGTGGTGACTAACCAGGGTGTAGCCAAAAGTGGGACCCTCCAGCAGGAAGGTATCTGACCCTCTGTGTTCTGGCCAAAGAGAGAAACCAGGCTCCATTTTCACTTCCCACTTATTCTGACAAGAAGAAGCCACCATATTAGTGGATAAAATGGCCGCTGTACCTGTGTGCATTGAGATTTGGTAGCCATATTTATTTTAATTTCTTTCCCACAAGTACTACCCTACCTAGCTTTTAATGTTATCATCTTTTCAATTGTCTGCATATATCACCATAAAAAAAAGCTCTTTGATCTTTTTAAAAAATTTCTATAGGTAGCTAATCATTTTGGGTGAAATTCATAAAGCAAGATGGAACTATACTATTTACACCAGCTGAAGATCTAGCCCTTTAATCTTATCTTTAACAAGCAGTGTTGAAAGTAAAACTCATTCTATTCCAATGGATTCACACATTAAATCAACAGCGTTTCACTCTTAATTTGTGACATCACATAGCTCTGGGGTTGTGTCACACTTACCCTCCACTCAAAACAAATCAAAAAGGTCAGATATGCAAAAGAATTCCTGAACAAACCAAACAATTAAGTCTTCTGATTTTAAGCTCTGAACTTCAATTAAAAACCCATAACAAAGACAGATATGAATATGCTGTTGAGGAACTCGTTTAGCTTATTAATTTTATCATAGATCACATTACATTCCATAACACATATATACCAATACGTGCCCTTCCCTCTATTTTTTATAAAAACATTCTTGGTTAATTCATATAGAAAGAAATTATTAATTGCTATGGTTTGGACCATTTGCACTCTCACCAAAATCTGCATAGTAATTAAAAAGCTAAATAGCAATATCATCATTTGGTTGTGTTTGGCTTAACTTACATCAATTTGAACTTGTACCAGTGCAGCAGCAACAAAAGCTAGAGATGCAAGAAACATACCAACTGTAATCTTCCTTAGGGGCCTAGTATAGCAACAAAAAACATGAATTTTAGGAGTAGTTTTAATCCAAAAACTCAGCTGTGATTTTCCATTTCATTATGGAGAACATTAAGATAACCATTGTTAGTATATTATTACCCTGTGAGTACTGATATGGTTACAGAAGATACCCTGTTATGCCTTACATATCTCAGTGTTAGTTCCCAGTTACCCTTTAGGGAAATCTAGACCCCTTGAAATTACATCACTAGTCTGTTTAATAATCTGTTGCTCAAGATCTATATGGCTCATTTCTATGATTAGCCATCATCTGAACAATTATTAGGTTTGCACAGTTGACCTAAAAAGTCTGATTTACTCAGAAAGGGAACTTAACACATTTAAGTCTGCAAAGAATAAAAAGAGCTACAGAAGTGCATAGTTATGGCCTGTACAAAAGGAAGATTACTTATTATGCATATACTACTATGTTAAAATCTGAAAAGTACTGAACTAAAAAAAAATTTGGAGAGATATGGTTTTTAGGTCTAATGACATTTTAAGCAATGATTACATTTAGTACCATGGCAATAAAAGTCAGTTTAGGGCAAACTATTTATTTATGGCATCAAACTATGGCTGTGGAGGGCCCATGTATGAAGGAGCCAAGTAACATTTTCATTCCCAGTAAAGAATATAAAATGTTCTGTCTCTCTAATGTAATCAAAATCTTAGTGGGAAGAGGATGGGAGGGCCAGCAGGTTTGCAATAGGGGAGTTTCACATTCCCACAACAATTTTCATAAATGGATAAAAGCTAACTACAATAAATGGATCAGAAAAGAACAGTACACAGTCAGGAAATTTGATTTTTAAATTTCTTTTACTATTGCTTTATTTGATACTAAATTTATCAATAATTCCCCTACATCAGTTGTGACTGTTTGTTGGGCACACTACAGTTGTAGTACTAGAAACATGGATTGTAGACTTATATAAACTCAATGAGGAAAGCAAGAGAATCAGAGAAAGAACTCAGGAATATACTGTAAATACCAAAAAGAGGGAACTTTAATTTGAAACCCTGTAAAAATTAATTAATTAATTAATTAATGAATCCCAGTAACAAAATTCATGTAGCTTCTTTATAATGGATCACCCCTCCCTAAGATTCAGTTATGAGAGAGCATCTGGCTGAATTCTAGCCTAACTTTATGTCTTCGTGCCACTGAGTCTTAACCTAGAATGACTCCTAAAAATGGAAGACCCATTTTATAGTGTATAGAATTATCTAGACTTGGGGGGAAAGTTCTTTTTTCAATTGAGTTAACTCAAATCAAGCTAACTTAACACACTTAAAAACCCTATTAAGCCAGCTTGATTGAGCTAACTCAGCTGAAAAAAGTACCCTTTTCCCTTAGTTGTTTCAGCCAATGAACCTTTTCCATCTTTCCAAACTGCATTCCTATCCATGCTGTATTGCTAGTAACAGATCATGCTACATGAAGATATAAATAGCAGCATTCACAACTAGAGCTGATGAGGAAATGGTTTTTCTCTTCCATTAATATTTTTGAGAGTTCAAAATTTTTACCTGTCTTGATTCTGGACAAAAAGTTAAAATCTCAAAAATCCTCGTGAACCAAAAAAACAAATTTTTACCATTTTGGATCAATCAAACTGTTTTGTTTTGATTGATTTTGCCCTTTTTTGCAACTTTTTTTCAGTCTAAATAGTTTAAATTTTGAAAGAAGTAGTCATTTTGAACCATAAAAATGAAATTTTTAATTTTGACACTCTTTTGCCAAACTTTTTTTCTTAACATTTACTTGAGTCAGGAAATTTATTGGACCTGACCCTACTTTGCTAACAGTTTAGTTTTCACTGAATTGTCATTTTTTACAAAAAAGTGATTAATCGAAAAATTCCTGGCCAGCTCTACTCACAACGTAAAGTGCAGTCTAAGATCTACCAGAAAGTATATCTGGCTTCTTCCACTTCTGAGGCAAAAAGATACTCGCACAAGATAGGAGTAACTATGTGTCTATTTTTATAATACAAAATAGAAAGAAAGAATGAAGAAAGGAAGAAACCAGGATGAAATCCTGGTTCTCTTGAAGTCAGTTTGATTTATGGCATTGACTTCAAAGGGGGCAGGATTTCATCTCCACTCTGTAGTTTGCCCCCCTGCAGCTGGGTTCTCCTTCTCTTTGTTCTTGGAGCTTTATATATGATTGCAACTAAGTGGTTCAGAAACATAAAATACTTTTTATATTAACTCATTATTAATAGTTCTACACCTTGGATTTCCTTATCTTAGTGAAAGCTTGCTCTGTCACAATATTATCAACACAGCACTTTAAGATAAATCATTAAAATACACTGAAAGATTAAATCAGGCATATGAATTAACTTACGTGAAATTGATGTGGCATTTTTTAATTAAAGGATAAACCACAGTGTCTACAACTGGGACCATAATAACAATCAGAATCGGGTTCACGGTCTGTTGGATGTAAAAATCCAGAAAAAGAAGTTAAGCACTTTTCAAAGTCTTTTTTTAAATAGTGATTTAAAAAAAAGTCTTTGGGGAGTATTTAAAAATATCACAAATGTAGTTTAGTGTACCTGCATCTGGTCTGGCTGGATCTGAATAGCTCCCTAAGGAAAAGAAAAGGTAAATATATTTTAACATTAGAAGACTAACAAAATGCATAAGAACAAATTAAATGTGAAAAAATCTTTAAAAATTTAAGATAAAGTAACCTACAAAGTTTCCATCCATTGTTGTGGCTTGTAATGTCCATCTTGATCCCTTAATAAAGCAAAATCATAATGAAATTCTACAATAAAGCAGTCTGCTGTAGTTACTTCTGAATTTTTTTAGAAAGGGAAGAATAGAGAGGGTGGGGAATCAATAATAAAGTAAGACAAAAACTTTTCTTAAGATTACTTCCTTACTATTCTCTGTCAATCTTTGATAAAGGTGTGATCCTGAACTATTAAAGGAAAATGTTGGACTTGCAATGGGGTCTTTGGAGAGCAGCTTTATGGCTGTCTTCCACAGTGTCTGCACTCAGAGAATCCTCCTCCAGACAGAACTGGGGCTTTTAGAGGCCTTTTATGCTGCTCTGGTCTTTTTTACCCAGCATATAAGAGCTGGAACCGAGATGAGGATTTTATCTTTAATATTTTTGCTGACATTGTGTCAACTTAGATTTATTTTGTAATATATATGTTTGAAATATTAATTGATCATACAGGTAAAACTTTACAAGAAGCAGTTAGTGTATAATAGAAGAGATAAATAAAATAACTTAATAGGTACAGTATATGAATAACTGTGAAATTCATAAGTACCATTTTTCATTACCACCAATTTAAATTCTGCCCACTGATTTCATAACGTAATGACTGAATATAATTGTACATGTACTTACAAAAAAATTACATTTTTTTTCTACCTTACCTGCTGATCAAAGAGTGCCCAGAACATGGGGAGAGGAATATACAGGAAAAGCACCTTCAAGACCATCTTAATTTGTGTAATAAGTCGTTTCTATAGTGCAGAACAGTAAATAAAAAAGTTGCTAAAAATAGGTAAATTCAACTAAACCACAAGTTATATATATATATATATATATATATATATATATACTAAGACTATTACTATTATTCATATTTTACTCATACTATTGCTATTCATATAATATTTTAATTCATATTAGAAATAAAGGTCCTGATCATGCAAGACTTAAACACTTGCTAAACTTTACAGATTGTGAGTAGTGCTTTAGACTTCAATGGAATTATTTACAGTCCTTTAAAGTTAAGCACGTGTGTAAGTCTTTGCACTACTGGGGCCTAAATTAAGGTGAAGGGAATAAACGGACAAAACGTGTGCAGGTGTGTGTGTGAAGAAAGGACAAGGGGGTTATGTAAATAAAGTCCACTGTTACTCAGTAAGGTCTCTACATATATGTGATGGTTACATTGAACTAGACTTTGTTTTTGTTAGTTTGTATTATTTATCTGATTTCTGATAGGTGATGTTGCAGAAACAAATTTTTAAGAGGGATTTGAACGATGAGGTGGTTCTGAGGAGCGTTTTCAATGAATGGGGGCTATGTATAAGATGTCATGTAGGCAGGAATCAGAGAAGAAACAGAAGGAAGGTTGAGATTTGTGTCACCATTGAAAAATCATCAGGGAGTGTGGGATGCCACCTAAAAGGAGACATAGATTGGGGCTGAATAGCTGTAGGGCTTTAAAAGCCATGACAAGGAGTTTGAACTCAGTATGGATTACCAGTGAAGGGATGCCATATTATAATAAAGGCCCTGTGCAAAGCAACACATTACTGCATTGGTTACACTTGATTCATATTTTCAAGCTTATTTTCACAAGCATGAGGGCTAGGAACCTCAGTTTGTGTGAATTGTTATAGGTCATTGGTTTTGAGGAGCCTATGACAATTTCACCAACTGAGAATTTGCCCCTATTATATTTTTTTAATGTAAGCTTAGATTCACACAATTCTGCAGCTTGGAGTGGATTCACGGACAAATTTCATGACCATGGAGTCCACTGGGCATTGACTACAATCCTCATTAGTGTAATGTGCATTGTTCACATGTGTTATCATATATATTGTGTGTTTTCATTCAAAGTGTATTTTGAAGCTGGATCGTTTATATTAAGGCCATAAAATCTACATTGGAGATAAAATACTTGGTATCATATTGAAACTGCTACCAGGTAATTTTAAGTATTTGTTCTGAGAGAAATATAATTATGTTCAGCCCACTAGAGTTTCCTCAGTGCAGTATGTGATCATGCACAGAGCCCTGATACCTGGAGGACAATCTGAAGTTACATTAAGCCATGATGGTAACCATCCTGTCTTGTTAGAGCAGTAAGATCTAGCTAGAGCACTAGCTTCTGATTACTGTAGACAGACACAGCATTAGCTCCCCTTGTATTTGGTATGGGGTTGCGTAACTAGTGAACAAGGCAGATGGAACAAAAAAGAAAAAAGGGAGGAAGGCATTATCTATCTATCCATGCACATGTGCTCGTGTACACACAAATGATACTTACATCATACTTTTCACTAGCCCAGTCCAGCCAGTGTTCTCTTGTGGGGAATTGTTTGCTGCGATGCTGAAACCTGTTTTTGACAGCAAACTGTGAAAAGAACATTAATAAATTTGTATTAATTACACTGAATACCATTTAAACATGACGCAACAAATATTTGTAACTATAAGGTTAAAGTGACTTATTATAATAAGAGAAACTTTCTTTCAGAGCAATTTATATTCTTCAATTTATTTTTAATTTATTTTTATTATTATTAAAAGGTGAATGTTTCTATGAAACTGTTTTAAACACTTGAAGGAAGTGTTCTGCTATATGTCTCATATGTTGTGGATTCAGTAAAACAGTCCCAATATCAGAAGAAACCAAGCAGTTCAGAAAAATAGGTATTGCCTCTTAACGCTGGGTGCTGCTGACAATTCTCTGAGGCCTTGTCTACACAGGTTTTTGCAGAGTACACTTTCAGTGTTTAATAAAATAAGAAGATAGTTTCAGTTTTACACAGCAATTCTTCAGAATGGAATTACACTTTAAGGATAAATTTTGTTTACATGAAACATTAATATGTATTTTCTAATGAATTCCTCATGCCAACAAAAAATATTACGTAGCTGTGCTAGAGTTATACTGGCAGACCTGTATGTGGGGAGCGCAGGACTGGAATAACAGGGGAGTACTACAGATCAGGATTGAGGGAACCTGCATTAAGCCCCACTGAAGTCTCTGCCACAGCTGGGCCCTGATCTTGCTTGAGGCCTCAAGGAATCATGATAATACAACTAAGTAATTACATAATAGTAACTAACATTTACTGAAATTAAGAGACCTTAGCAGCTGGATTGTTTAAAAGTGGATGATTTGAAATCAAGTCAACACAGGATAATTTAAGGTGTGTGTGTGTGTTAGGCTCAATTAAGAAAAACAAATAGAAATCAGAGTGAATATCAAAAACTCAGAATCTTCTTTTACACCAAAAGATCAGATTAATTGTGACAGAAATAATTGCAACATTATGGTGGAATTTTACTCCTGACTGAAATGGAATAAACAGTTTGCAAATTACAAAGTTTATAAGGAGTACTTGTGGCACCTTAGAGACTAACCAATTTATTTGAGCATGAGCTTTCGTGAGCTACAGCTCACTTGGATGAAGTGAGCTGTAGCTCACGAAAGCTCATGCTCAAATAAATTGGTTAGTCTCTAAGGTGCCACAAGTACTCCTTTTCTTTTTGCAAAGACAGACTAACACAGCTGTTACTCTGAAACCTACAAAGTTTATGAATGTCATAAAAATTATCAATAGGTAATAAAGACCAACTCCATTTGAAAAGTCCAGCCACGCTTTTCCAGGTAGTCTGGCATTACTTACTCCAATGCATTTGGAAACCTGGAGCATTATATTGCCTTGAGGATGAGCTTTCTTGTACATTTTGCTTCCAAGTATGAACACTACTACAATGAGTAAACAGAAAAGCATTTCAGGATTGACTGAAACTAGAGGAAAATACTTTAGTATACAAAATATAATGACAAAGAGGTTAAAACAAACCAAGCCTGAGTGGGAAACAGCATTTTAAAGAGCAATAAAACAGTTATTAACATATTTTTTCAATTAATTTTAATCAATCTAATATACTTTATCAGATTTGTAAACAGATTCTTATGCAGTCCTTATTCAGGCAAATATATGTTGTCTTCAATGGATAGGAAGTTTGCCTGAGTAAGGACAAAAACAAAACAAAACACATAGGGGCCTTAGGTCTGGGTCTGCTGTATTTTACTAATACAACCTCTAATTAAAGATGTAATTTTGGAAGAGCAAGTGTATTGGATAGTGCAGCTATTTTATCCTCTATGGAACTCTGAAAGGCTTCTTAAAACAAAATAATTCCTTGGTCTTTGGACTGCAATGCTCATTGAGCAGTGCAGCTGGTAAAATGCAGTGTTTTTTCACAATCAAGTAAATGGTTAGATACAGAAGGACAATGCAATATTTCACCAGTGCATCTGCAATTACTGATTAATATACTTCTATTCTATTTCTATTCTGTGCTCATCTTAATTTTGGATATTTGATGAAAGCTTTGAAAAACCTCCCTTATTTAAAGCTTTCACATTTATTTACTGCCCATGAATGCTCCTGATAGTACCACATAAACTAAAGCAAACTGTGTCATGCAGAACATTTAGGGTTTATTTGAGGTTTTGTCATGAACACAGATAAGGGGCAGTATGTTCTTGTGCTGCCTCTGGAGCTGCTCTCATGGAAGTTCCCCCGCTGCTCCAGGGAGGGAGTAAACTGCACCAGGTCTATAGTAGGAACAGGGCAGGCTCCCTGAGATGCTGGCACAGCAATGTACATTGTGGGGGGTGGAAACAAGGGTCTGTCCACTCCCATCCACGTGCATGAAGAGGGATGTAATAGATCTGTGGATCTTGCTTCTCCTCTGGTGCAATCACCCACGATGTGGGTAGCTGGTGCAGGGGCACATGGGGACACATCTTGCACTCCCTTAAGGTCTGGCACTGCCACGCAGGCCAGGCCACAATTTGACCCTTAATAGTAAAACTATTTTTATTAGACAATTTCTCCTTAATTGTCAGATTTTGATTTGACTGCTATTTCCAGAGCAAAGGTACCAAGCCTAACCCTTCATTTGTGCCTCTAATATGAGATCTCTCTTACCCCCAATCAGGTTTTGGGATGTTGTGAGGGAGTCAGGACTAGTAACCTGAGGAGATGTACTCCATCAATTTTCTACTTTAATATTTCTGCCATAGTTTGAACCTTGTCCATAACGCTATGTAACCCCTGATCAGTGGTACATAAATGTATATTTATACTTTCCCTTTCTAGACTGCAGCAGCACACCCAAGCAATTACAACACATGGAGCTCTCTACCGTGCATATATATTTCTCTGTATGATGTTAATCTGCAGTAATGCAAATGTTACCTCAGGAACTTTGGATTATAAAGAATAAGGCAGCCTCCCCCTTTAACTCCACATTTCTAAGCAAGTAGTTTTATTTGCCCTTCTCGTATAAAAAGTGGCCAATATAATAAAGATAATTTATGCAGTAAATAAAATGGAAAACATGCAACATACTCAATGAAACAGCCATGAGTGCAGCAGGCACTCCAAAGGCTAGTGGGTAACACTTTTGCTTGGTGTGAATTCCACATTCTTCACCTGAAGGAAATAAAACAGTGTTAGGAGTTTTGTATACTAGTGTCAGCTAACATTGAAGCTATAAAATTTACCTATGAGTATAGCCTGCTAGCAACTAATCTGTCTTGCTCTGACAGTTTAGTCAGCTTTCTAGTCAAACCATTATATAAAGTCCTATCTTTCTTCCTTTGGTTGACTCTTCCTGTTCAAACCGCAGAAGGCATTTTCAATGGTATATCAGCAAAGAAGGGTCTCATATATTTTTTCATATGCTCATCTGCCATCTATCCTAGGAAGGATAGCAAATTGTGTTAACTAATAATAAAATGACAGCAACGAACTGGAACAGAATACCAGAAATCAAAAGGTCCAAGTCTGAGCTACACTTATTTGGGATCATTTGTACAATTCACTTATGGCTTTGCCATTCTTGAGAAAGCAGCCATTCCAAAGTCATGACAATAAAACCTATAATCCATCATACAGCAAAACACATACTCCACTTACATATGTATGCGTGTGCATGTCTGAATAGTCACTACACTATATAATCAGAGTTAAACATAGGAAGGAAGGACAGAAAAACAAGTATATTTAATCATGTACAGTTTATTAAGGAATGAACCCAGATACTGGTAATTTAGAATTTGCTTTATATTTAGCAGGATGTCACTTCCATTAAAAAAAAATCACAGAGACCTTCATAATTAGAACACATAAAAACTTCCATTTTGATATTAGTAAAATTTTGACTTAATTTGTTGTATATTTTAAGTGTGTATGTGTCTATATATTATGTATGTGTGCATCTTTTGTAATACCCTTAAGCCTCTGAATAAAAAGCTCCCTTTCTTCTTTCCTTTCCCTCCCCCCCACAAAAGAGAAATCTAATGATACTCTTTTCCTCTCCTTTTTTTGTGATTTTAGTGGTGATTTAAAAGATGCTGTGTTAAATATCACTGTAGAACAAAGCCTTCTTTGAGCTACAAAAGAGTCACAGTGCTGGCTTCCCCACCTTCCTATCAGGTGTGAAAGTAGTGCAGTCTCCATGGTCATTCAACTTTTAGCCTCTCTGAGACTGCAAAGAAAGATGCCAATTAGCATCAACTATGACAGTGAGGTTTTACGATACTGACATTTCTACATGAGAAATAAGCTGAAACTATAAACATGTCTCATAAGCCATCAGATGGTAATGACTTCTGGGTGGACTCAAAGTAATTGCCTAAAACTAAAATACCTTTATCCAGTACTAATCCAATAAGTGAGCCAGCCCCGCTGCCTTATTCTTTTTGCTCTGCTGTTTAACCAGTTTGTAGACAACATCAGTGCAAGTTTACCTCTGAGAACTGGAGTGATTATAGTAGAGAGGAGACTTCCAGCATTAACAGACAAATAAAATAGAGAGAAGAATTTACTTCTTTGTTTTTCCTGCAGTGAGAGTAAGAAAATAAATTTTAAAAGAACTATTTAGAACGTGATTAGTCAGTATTATGTTGATCAGACTCTGCTGGCCTAAATTACAATGTAGGATTGGAGTCAGCTCAATAATTAGTACTGATGACACAGTGTATGTATTTGTAGAGAACACAGTAGTAGTATCTAGCTCTTCTTTTGGACACCCAAGTACCAGAGCAATGGGCACCATCTGAAGATGTATATTTATTATTATTAAAAAATGAAATATGAGTCCAACTATGTTTGAAAAATATTGTTACCTGTTCCTCTTCAAACTGATCTCCACCAAATGCTGATACACAGGGCTTGATTCCACCAGTACCAAAGGCAATTAAGATCAGACCAATCATAGACAGACCACTGGGGAAGGGGGAAAATGTCACTCGGTTTACTTTAGTATAGGTAAAGGAACATCACACAAGGAGAAATGCCCATGCTTGCTAATAGCAAGAGCATTAAACAAAGAAATTCTTAACTGTGTCCTAACATTCAAAAATGTCATTGACCAGTTTCTGGTCTATATATGCCACTGGGTTGGCTTGAAGAAAATGTAATGGGCTGGAAGAATTACCCCAGTGCAGGAACAGCATAGTGCTGAGTTAAGCAGCCCTACACTGCCCCGATTAGATGCACCAACTTGGAGGGCATGCTGGGGCCAGGGACACAAGGTGGTGCATTAGCGATGGAGGTACAATTGTAGCACTAAGCACTATGGGGATTCTGGACTTCAGAGAGCCTATAGGCAGCTCACCCAAAGCTGCAGTAAGTTAAAGCAGCTCTTGGGGCTGAGCTACGTTATACCGGGGCCATTTCAGGCCCTGCAGCATCCCAGAATGCAGGCAGTAGAAAGGTGGCATAAAACCATCTTTTCCCCTGCTCATCCTGGCCTGTGCTTTCTGTGCTGGAAGTGCAGGATAGTCTCTAGCACATGATATTCTGCTGTGCCAGAAAGCAAAGATAAAGTAATGAACTTTAGCTTGTTCTTAAGATATTCTTTCTTGGCTCATTTATCTGGGAGAAATACTCTATTTTATTCAGGAGTCTGATATACTTTCCTTGGAAATCAAGATATAGTTTTATGAAGCAAAGTGAATGGTGTCGTATGTTGCATAATATATTTCTAGATGTTAAAATTCCAGCTCCAAAATCAGATGAAAGTAAAATAGGATATTTTATTAACTACACAGTTTCAGAGAATCTATTTTGCACAGACCTTGTGCAGTGATGAAAATCTGTAGTCTGACTAGCAAAACTCACAAAATGTATAGTTCATATTCAAAATAGAGTTAGTCTGTCTTTGTAGTCATTCTCTTACAGAGTTCAGATTTAAAATAACATTTGAATGAAAGAGGTCTGCCTTGAGGTAAATGACTGCCTCACTTAAATTAAGTGAAATCAGTATGGTTTGAATTTTGCACATATACTGTGAAACTTTTCAGGTGCATAAAAATAAAAGGGAGAAACTGTTTAAGTAGTTAACTTCATAGGTTCTCTTCTCTAAAACTGTGCAATCTTGGGGAAATTGATTGTGTAAATTCAAGCTGCTCTAGGGCAGGTTTTTAAGCAGCAGATCAATATAAATTTCAGTGGTCTTTGCCACATTATAGGGGTCATATAACAACATGGATATGACAGCTTCCTTATAAAAGTAGCAGTAAATAAGGAGAAGCTGATCATTAGACAATTTAAGTAACAAGTACAGTAAATTAAAGAACTAAATTATTCCATCATGCATTAATCTGGAAGACAGAAATGTGTAATGCAACTTACATGTGTAATGGAATGTTATCAGGAATTCCATCCCTGTTATAGTCTGTCAAGTCATTTATGGAACTTACTGCCATGACCGTCTGTCCAATGGTATAAACAATGGACAGGGAGACAATGGTCCTGTTGTAAAGGAAGAAGACAGAAAATATGTTTTTTTAGCTGCACAGCTAACTCAGATTTCTTTCTAGTTCACAAGAATGTTTCAGGCAGAAAGATAATTGGTTAGAATAAACAGGATGAATAAATCCACCATGAAATAGCTATGAGAATCTTATCACAAGATACTGTAAATATATCAAAACATTTCCTGAATAATAAACAATTTATCCCATACCAGTTATACTTTTGATACTTTATTTTAAAAGTAATCTCCTCTTAAGCAAAATAAATAATTTAATTATATTCCTTAATTAAATTAAAGTAAGGTAATGAGACAAAATATATTAGAAAAAAGGTGTGTATTCACGCATGTTATTTAACATCTACATATTGTGATTGCACCATCTGCCAGTGCTTCAGTGATTTCCTCTTTAATAACCAAGTGAGGAAAAAAAGTAATATTGTGAAATTTAAATGGAATATATTGTGAAATTTAAATTGTATATGCATTCTACCTACAATATTCAACCTATGCTCTGGGTGCATAACTATTTATAGTTTTCTAATTTTCTTCATTGAAACTGAAGTGGGAAAATAATGAAAACTACACATAATGAGAATAGCCCATTAGCTGGTTCGCTTAGATTAAAGTGTATTCATCTATGAAAGACTAAAATATAAGACTAGCATCAGGATCGTAGTGCTGACTGCTAGCACCAAACATGACTTTCTCTGTTGCCATTGCATTGGGCAACTGAGTGTGCATATTGTAGTGTGATCGAGAAACTCATAACTTTAAACTTATGTCCATTCTTGTTTCACAAAGCCCTTAAACATGTTCTTTACTTTAACTTCAATGGGACTTAAACATGTGATTAAAGTTAATCATGTGATTAAATGTTTTGCTGAATGTTTTCTTAGTACAAATCCACAGACATCTACATTTGTCTCTAATCTCTGTCAGTTATAATAATTTTAGGTATTAGTCTTAATGACAATGGGAAAAACATTTCAGATAGGAGCGAGACTTTGTCTGAGCTGACAGTGAGAAAATCTTGTTGCTGTTCTTTATTTGGGAGGTTCAGATACTACAGTGATGAGGACCATATAAGCAATAGAGAGACAATTTATGCCAGGGGTGGCCAAGCTTACTTACCCTCTGAGCTGCACATGACACTCTTCAGAAGTTTGAGAGCTGGGGCACACCTGCTGGGGTTCAGGGCTTCAGCCCCACTCCTGCTGAAGTCTGAGCCCCAGCAGACATACCCCACAGGGCTGAAGCCCTGAGACCCCCACCCCTTCCTGTTGGGCAGAAACCCCGACCCTAGCACCCCACTTCAAGGTAGAGGTCCTGAGCTCCCCCCACCCCTGAATCTGGTAGGTGGAGAATGGGAGGGTACCTCGGAGGCTCCACGAGCTGCATTTTAACTGTAAAAGAGCCGCATACCACTCACAAGCCATGGTTTGGCCACTCCTGATTAATGCAATTGGTTCTGTATAATTTACTTGTATGTACAGCACATTTCAAAAATGCTATGTATCCTCTTCCACAGACTAGAGCTCCCTGTCCAACAAAGTATGGAGGAAGTCTCTGAGGGTACTCCCACACAGAGATAGTGTACAGGTACAGTGGATGGGTTACTTGAGGATTGACCCACCATGATATTAATGCTATAATTATTAGTACTTTGGCTAACCTCCACACAGTCCTGTCTGTTAACCTTCCTCATGAATTTTACAGTGTAGTTTTTTGCTTTAAAATGACACAAAAGCATATTTTAGAAGTAAATCAAAAGTTTTATATTATTGCCACTTGCCAAGACTCAAGTTCCAGGTTCCAACGGAGTAATCCAATTGAACTCATAGTAAGCCTTTGCAAGATCAGGGATTTAAACAGTGTGCTACTTTAGACCTCTAAGTCAAACATTTAGGTGCAACGGGCAATCACAACCTCCTGCTTGGCTGCCACATAACCCTGTAGATGCCTATGTTTCCCCCATTAAAGTCTTCAAAGAGCTACATTTCAGTGGCTGGGCATGCACACAGCTGACTAAATCTTTGATACCAACCAGAAGATTGGTGCCTAACTAACTCCTAAGCTTCAGTGGGACCAGAAACTATGCATTGCTGGACTATCTTGCCTTCAGGGCCTGATCAGGTAGGCATGCGCAAAGCACACCTAAACCCCCACAAAAGACAAAGACAACAGAGATGCCCTCACCCCTTATAACCTTTAGTTTAGTGGTTAGCACACCCACCCAGGACTTTGGAAACCCAGGTTCAAATCTAACCTCTGCCTGAGGCAGAGAGAGAATTTGAATGTGGATTTTCCATTCCAAGGTGAATGTCCTAACCACTGGGCTATGTAGTAGTCTGGGGCAGATCTCTCCTGTTGAAGCTGTTCTACTGTGTATAAATAATTAAATATTCAGCAAAGGAATTAGAACTTGGGTCTCCCACTTCCCTGGTGAGTGCCCTACCTGAATCATTCGCACACTCTCTCTGTCCCAGTGAACATTTCTGTCAGTGACTCAAGCTTTTCCTCACTTCCAGTTCTGAGTGAAACCTACTAAAACTTGAAGCCTCTCTACAAATCTGAATTCACGAACACCAGCTCCTGACAGAGTATTCTTGAATCCCGAGGGTGGTTTAAAACACTCTTTCCCTAAAGCAACAGTTGGAATGTCATTGTTTTTTTCAGTCATGCCTTCATTTGATTGTTTTTCTTTTTAAATAAGCACTCACATGAACTTTCCCAGCCAGGAGTCAGCAATGATTGCTCCAAGGATTGGAGTCAAATAGCACAGAGCAACAAATGAGTGGTAGATGGCTGTAGATAGGTTATCATCCCAGTGGAGAAAAAATTTGAAGTACAGAACAAGCACAGCTAGAAGGGGGAACAAAACAATCTGTTAGGGAGGTGATAATCAGTAACTGAAACCAAAAGTGGGTGAAGATTGAAAAGGAAGTTACCTCGCATTCCATAGTAGGAGAATCTTTCACAGAACTCATTGATGACAATGAAGAAGATGCTGAGTGGAAAACCAAGGCAACTTGGCTGAAGGGGAACAATGGTACAATGTGAATTCCAACAAAGCCATGAAATGTATAAAGAGGATAATTATCTGGCCACAATCCATAATTCTAGCCCGAGTTAGTACAAATGTTACCAGTTACAGGTCAGTTATCGCATACCAGTGTAGTTAGATCTATTGACTGCAATGGAGCTAGGCAAAACTGTAATTGAATAAAAACTTCATATATTGCATATTTGGGGTGCTAGGCTTCTAATGTCTACAGTAGTTCTGACTAGTATCCCAAAATATGCAAAACATTGTTATTATTCAATTACAGTTTTATATTAAAATCTAGTGACATTTTTAGAGCTCTCTTTTCAGGTGCAAATGATGAACCTTTAGTGTTGGACTAAAGCAAATCTTCCAGAAAGACAACCAGTCTTGATATGAAATCATCAAGAAGAGAAAGAGAATCCTCCACTTCCCTTGGTAGTTTGTTCCAGTGGTTAAACACCCTCACTGTTAAAACATTTGTGCCTGATTTCTGATTTGAATTTGTCTGGTTTTAACTTCCAGATATTGGTTCTTGTGTGCCTTTTCCCACTAGATTAAAGAGCTCTGTAGAACCCAGTATTTCCACCCAGTGAAGGTAAAGTTTAGGCATGCAAATACATGAGTATATTACTGTGAGTATTTGCATGCTGGATCTTTTAAGCCGTAAGAGTTGATGATTCATGAATTATTGAGTTGCATGCTGAGAACTAAGGTGAGAGCAACAGAGTACAAAATTGGGCAAATACAACCAATATATGTGCACAGATCTTTAAAAACCTTTTGTTTGCTAAAATGCTCTGCATAATGGTTAACGTTTTTGAGCCAATAATCATTATTGTTTTATCTGCTCTGAAACTGGAACCTGTAAGCTCTTTTATACACAAACTGAAATGCTATCTAGTATATTTTCACTGTGACTTTGACAAGTACCTCTGTGCCATCACCTAAAATGTTGTTTTGTACCTCTACAGGATAATAGAGTAGTATGAATCATAACAGATACATCTACATCTCAACAGCAACAGCATACTAGCTTCACAAACTACTGGGCCATATCTTAACTCTGGCCTTCTCAGTGTCAGTACAGTCCCACAAATATAGTACAGATCTAAAATATGGGCTAACTGAAAAAAATATACAAGATCTGGATTTTTAGCTATAAATATAGGAATTTTTCTATCTACCAAATTAAGAGAAAAGGATTCCAATGGGGAATGGAAAACAGATGGATAACAAAAGGTGTTTGAATCCAAACCTATAGGAACAGGAGACAGTATATTCCATGCAAGGCCAAAACACAACCTAAAGCATCCCACATGGAACCTAAAGGCTAATGTGACGGGCACTTTGAAAATGTCTCAATAGAATGCATCTTGTCCTCTTGCCATAACTACAGGGCAAGGATAAAACTGATCAGCGGCAGGTTTTTATTGCTGGTGACAATGAACATGCAATTTCTCTTAATCTATCTAGGAGTTTTAATGTAGATGCAGATAGGATGACTGTTTAATTTTGATAACATGATTTACATGTATGAATGATGGTCAGGTACCAACCAGTTTTCAGTACAGTCCTTTGTGTCTCAAAATGTGGGCATCTCTGCTATAAATCATAATTTATCAGAGCAGTACAGCTTTTGTTACTGAACACTACAAGGTAACTACAGTACCTTGAAAATAGAAAAGCTGAAACAGTGTCACAAATTATATTTTAAAATGAGTTTTCTGTGGAGAAACAAGAAAAGGAACAGGAGAATGCTCTAGGCCTTTCATATTTATGCCATGACTATTCATAGCTTACTGTCTATGGGCCTGATCCTGCAAGATGCAGGGTGCTATTAGTTCTGCAGCTTACAGAATGAAATCTTAAGAAAATCTTCATTTGATTTCAATGGAGCTATGTTAATTTACACCTATTGAGGATCAGGTCCTTAGACTTCAGTCAATTCTGTGATTAATACCTTGCTTTTTAAAAATCTTGGAAAGCTTTAGTGTGTACAATAAGAAATTACCTAACTTCTGAGAAGAATTTCATAAACTACAACTTGTTTTGGATATTTCATAGTTCAGACTTCTTAAACTGGGACGATACAGTCTTGTGGGGCTAGCTAGTATAGGGATCACAGGAAATCTTGATACTAAGCCATATAACCCTTGTGGCAAAAGATCAAGTACAGAAGGATCTTTGAATACAGATTAACATAATTGTGTATGTCAGCTACAGTTAGTTAAAGTGAAAAAGATTATCAAATAGTGGCTTTAAAAAGCAATCAATATTAATATGCAGGCTAAATATAAGAGATAATTTAGTTTGAGGTTTAAAAAATCAATTGTTCCAGAGGTCAAGTTTTTCTGGAATTAATTGCTGTTGAAAAGTGGCATTTTGATATTGTTTGATATCATGTTATGAGATTTCAGTAATTTTTATATTTAGACTATTGCAATAATGTTAATAATTCAGATCCAATTCAGTGCAAAGAAAAACAGCCGAAAAAGGTCCAATTGAAAGAAGTTGTACAATGGAAATCCTGCCTGCAGTTAGTGAATTGAGAAGCTTTGGTCAATAGTGGAACTTCTAAACATAGCTCAAATGAAATTCCCACCAATTTGCTCAATTATTAAGGAAGCTAGATATGGAAAGACTTATTGAGTCCACCACATTGGAAGTATAAACTAGTGTCTTTTATCTACCATATTAAAGTGATACTACATTTAAATCCACGGCATTCACAAAAACACAACTCAGTATGATGGTCAGTATCTTGTCAACTGTTATGAATTACATCTGCTGCAGTGATGGGTATGTTCTGAGACATTTTGTAACACTGATCTTGAGTTCAGAGCTGGTTACACTTGCATGGTAATGAGACATTCTTCCAAGAGACTACACTGATGGAAGATACAGTAATGGTAGTCCATGCGCTGGGAGTGAGAAACCTTGTGCTTCATGGAAATAAGTATTCCTGTAAAGATTACAACTGAGAGAGAAATAATAAAAAATGATAAAACACACGGATGGGAAAGAATACATTCAAACTTACTCTAGGCAATTTGTTTTTTATTTTACAGTTTCTTGACAAACTTTGTTGTATTACATTGCATAAAATCTTCAACAAATGAGCAAACAGACCACCCCTTCTACAGACATACCAGAGCAGTCAGATGAACAAAGGTCTTCCTAATATGTAAAGCTCTTGTCCTGCTTAACTACATCACATAACTATGTGTCAGTAGCTACACTTTTTGTAGTGAACGTATTTGCTGTGTTTACATTCTGCTTCATTTTTATTTCAGGATTTTCTCTTTATTTTTTATCCTTGGCCACAAAACTTGACTTTTTTGATAACTGAATTGGATATTGAGATTTAAAGGAAATTGCAATTAGATATTGTTGGGAGCTTCAGAAAGAAAAAAAGTGAGCTCTGATCTCAGTAGAATGGAATCAGGAGTAGCGATAAATGTCTGCACACTCTGTCTGGCCCGGGGAGGTTTGGATACTCTTTTTCAAGCAGTGCTGAAAGGAAGCGGATTTAGGTCAGTTTGAGCATGAGAAAAGCCAAATCCATAAGGTGTGTTAGACTTGGTTACAAACTGCATGAAGTATATAAATACATATGTCTTTTTTTCACACGCTGATAAATAAAACTTTGTCTCACTGAAACATTCTCACTTTAACTGAAACAAATGTGACACAGTGTCAGGTGCTAGGACTCTTCACAGACCACCCTGCTCTTCTTAGCTCACATTTAGGTGTATGCAATGGCTGGGAGTCAAGGTCTGACCTAATACCCACTGAAGTAAGTCAAAAGACTCCCATTGACCTCAATGGACATTGGATCAGGCTCTAAGGCAGTGAGTCAGATTCTCTGCTGATGTAAATGGGTACAACTCAATTGACTTCCGTTGGGGTTATGTCCATTCACATCAGCAGAGATTTTGTCTCAGCATGTCTATGTACTATGTTAGGAACAATGGGAATGTTACTTGAATACAACAATCAAACACTTTTCAGAGTTAAAAAAATAAATACTAACCCCATGTTTTCTTTCCATCTTATTTTTCGCTATTAAAAAAAAGAGAGAAACAAATTTATGTAAACTAGGAAATCACATTTCTTACCAAGACAATGGAAAACATAATAATCTTATCTAAATAATAAACACAATACTCTTATTAAGAAATAATCTTAATTAATTTAAACTGTAAATAATTCACTATAAACTTGGTAGTATTCATTAGCCATAAGCATTTTTACAGATAAAATGTATGTACAGGGTAAGTAAACTTTCAGACCTCTATATGTGGCTTTTTATACTCTGAAACACTTGTTTCAAAATTAAATGAAATTGTTTTTGTATTGTGTATCTATAGTAGAGCAATTAAAGTCCCATACCATAATTAGTAAACTCTAAGATATTTAGGTTATGTATCAATTAAAAGGCATTAACTATATACAAAAACTTGAACAAGGAAGGGTTTTGAAAATATAAGTGCAGGCAGTAAACTGAATAAGAAATTTTAAAAAAATAGAAAACAAAAATATTAAGCAAAGTTTGAGTACATACTAAAGCAACCTCCCTATTAAATAGAAACTATAGAGACACAAATTTATTGTTTACTATTCGTAGAAAGTCTCATTGTAAAAATTAGCTCTGAATAATATTTGCCATGCTGCAGTCTGTATGCTTAGGTGTTTTAATGTATCTACATAGGAAAATATCCATAATATTTGAATTTACTTCAGATCATCCTAGTGTTTGAAGTTTGGTTGCCTTTTATTTATCTGTTTAATAGAGAGAAGTGAAATACTTCTGTAATTGGCACAGATTCATATTTGGCATCATTGTTTGGATACTTAGTCCAGTGCAAAGGAATATGAAATTGAAAACAAGTTCTAAAAAGAAAATTATGATATTTTGTACAGACTGAAAAAAAAATTTTAAATATGCTTTCAGCCAGCAGGGAACAAATACTAATATTTCAGTTTACTAGTAAGATGAGGAGAGCTAAGAAATACACAAGAATGTAGGAGTCCCAAGATTCATACATAGCTCAAATGGAAAACAGTCATGAACAACACAAGACAGCATCACACATACAGTAAAGCTTGTTCAGACCATAAAATCATCACTAATCCAGGAAGAAAAGGAGGACTTGTGGCACCTTAGAGACTAACCAATTTATTAGAGCATAAGCTTTCGTGAGCTACAGCTCACTTCCTCAGATGCATATCGTGGAAACTGCAGCAGGCTTTATATATACACAGAGAATATGAAACAATACCTATTCCCACCCCACTGTCCTGCTGGTAATAGCTTATCTAAAGTGATTTCCAGCACAAATCCAGGTTTTCTCACCCTCCACCCCCCCACACAAATTCACTCTCCTGCTGGTGATAGCCCATCCAAAGTGACAACTCTTTACACAATGTGCATGACAATCAAGCTGGGCTATTTCCTGCACAAATCCAGGTTCTCACATCCCCCCCACTCCCATACACACACAAACTCACTCTCCTGCTGGTAATAGCTCATCCAAACTGACCACTCTTCAAGTTAAAATCCAAGTTAAACCAGAACATCTGGGGGGGGGGGGTAGGAAAAAACAAGAGGAAACAGGCTACCTTGCATAATGACTTAGCCACTCCAAGTCTCTATTTAAGCCTAAATTAATAGTATCCAATTTGCAAATGAATTCCAATTCAGCAGTTTCTCGCTGGAGTCTGGATTTGAAGTTTTTTTGTTTTAAGATAGCGACCTTCATGTCTGTGATCGCGTTATACAGACTAACACGGCTGTTACTCTGAAACCTGACACTAATCCAGGTAACACCAAACTATCAAACAGCCCCAAAGTAGTGTTCTGCTTCAAATTAAGCTCTGGGTGTGCTACCTTTATAGCTTGCTTTACAGACAGGGCAAAAGTAAGAAGTAGAGACAAGATAAAGGCAAATGCCATTCAGCTTGATTCTGTAGTTCACAGTGCTTGACCCTGCAAGATACTGAGCACTACAGCCTGATTCAGCAAAACACTTAAGCATGTTCCTAACTTTAAACATGTGAGCAGTCTCACTGAAATCAGTGGGAAATGTTTAAATTCTTTGCTGGACTGGACTCCTTGGTGCTCAGGGCCCAGAGTGGTTTCACTACCTCTGCAGGCCTCTGAAGCATGTTTTGCCAAAGTAAGTTTTGCTGACAGACATCATGCCATCTCTGATAAAGAAATGTTCATGTGAAAATGTAATGGACGTCAGCATTTCATACGTTAAAGTTCAATATCTTGAAGATAAAGCTCAAGTTCAGCAGTAATGTGTACTTTGAAATCCTGGTTTGCAAACTAAACAAAACGATAACAGATTGCCATTATGAAAAGAAACGCTATTTCTGCTTACTTTAGTAGCATCTAGTTCATAGTTCACCATGTGTGCATACACATGTACACAGCGTACTGAGAACAACTGCGCTGGATACTTAAGCCCCTTCCTTTCAGTTCAAAATCAATTTTTACTGAAAAATTCCCAGGTTTTATAAAAAGTATTCATTTTTTTAATTTTCACTCAACTTTTATATCATTCAAATATATAAAAATAACTCGTTTTATTAGGAAAATAAAATACACTGCATGAGATATATGTATTGTGATAATACATTAGTCTGTGTGTATATGCAAAGCTGCCTATTGAAGTAAGGCTATATATTAGTCTAGAACAGTGGTTCTCAACTTATTTACCATTGTGGGCCGCATATGCAGCTCTCTCTGTGTTATGTGGGCCTCATCCACACAATATATATACTACCTACATGGCCCTGAGGATATCACATGGGCCGTAGCTGTGTGCTGATTGGGCCACAAGTGGCCTATGAGCTGTAGGTTGAGAACTGCTGGTCTAGAACAGCAGTTCTCAGACTGTGGGTCGGGACCCCAATGTGGGTCGGGACCCCCTTTGAATGGGGTTACCAGGGCTGGCTTAGACTTGCTGGGGCTCAGGGCCAAAGCCTGAGTCCCACTGCCCAGGGCAGAAGCAAAAGCCTGAGGGCTTCAACCCTTGGCAGCAGGGCTCAGGTTGCAGGCCCCCTACCTGGGGCTGAAGTCCTTGATCTTCAGTTTTGGCCCCCCTGCCCAGAGTGGTGGGGCTTGGCCTTTGGCCTCACTATGTGGGGCTTGGGTGGGCTCAGGCTTTCCTGGGGTCATGAAGTAATTTTTGTTGTCAGAAGGGGGCAGCGGTGCAATGAACTTTGAGAACCCCTGGTTTAGAAGATACACAGAATAAACAAACAGCCACACAAGCTCCGAAGTGCGTGTGCATCTGAATGTACTGAGGAATCTCACGCCTAGCACGTACACATTTCAAGCTGTTAGCAGATAACAATTTAAAGATTTGACACAGTAAAATGGGAAGAAAATGAAAATCTATATGAGAATACATTTCAGAACACAAGGAATATCTGAAAGTTTAAAAAAAAAAACAGGAGAAAAGGATGAAGTTGAGTGTATGCGCTGCAAATGGTGTATCCCAATTATTAAATGTAAATATTTATAGGCTAATAGTTTTAAGTCTACAACAGTAAACTGTTTATTTCAAATGAAAAGTTTTATTTGGGGATTGGAGATATACTGTATTCTTAGGTTTCAGAGTAGCAGCGTGGTAGTCTGTATCCGCAAAAAGAAAAGGAGTACTTGTGGCACCTTAGAGACTAACAAATTTATTTGAGCATAAGCTTTCGTGAGCATTCAGTGGAAAATACAGTGGGGAGATTTATATACACAGAGAACATGAAACAATGGGTGTTACCATGCACACTGTAAGGAGAGTGATCAGGTAAGGTGAGCTATTACCAGCAGGAGAGGGGCGGGGTGGGGGGCGGAACCTTTTGTAGTGATAATCAAGGTGGGCCATTTCCAGGAGTTGACAAGAATGTCTGAGGAACAGCAGGGCGGGGGCAGGGGGGGATGGAATAAACATGGGGAAATAGTTTTAACTTTGTGTAATGACCCATCCACTCCCAGTCTTTATTCAAGCCTAAGTTAATTGTATCCAGTTTGCAAATTAATTCCAATTCAGCAGTCTCTCATTGGAGTCTGTTTTTGAAATTTTTTTGTTGAAGAATTGCCACTTTTAGGTCTGCAATTGAGTGACCAGAGAGATTGAAGTGTTCTCAGAGTGGTTTTTGAATGTTACAATTCTTGACATCTGATTTGTGTCCATTTGTGTCTTATTTGTGTCCAACTCTTGTCCCCTAATGCCCCTACTCTACTTGCGCTACATTGGATACAATTAACTTAGGCTTGAATAAAGACTGGGAGTGGATGGGTCATTACACAAAGTAAAACTATTTCCCCATGTTTATTCCACCCCCCACCCCCACCCTGCTGTTCCTCAGATGTTCTTGTCAACTGCTGGAAATGGCCCACCTTGATTATCACTACAAAAGGTCCCGTCCCGTCCCCCCCCAGCTGGTAATAGCTCACCTTACCTGATCACTCTCCTTACAGTGTGTATGGTAACACCCATTGTTTCATGTTCTCTGTGTATATAAATCTCCCCACTGTATTTTCCACTGAATGCATCCGATGAAGTGAGCTGTAGCTCACAAAAGCTTATGCTCAAATAAATTTGTTAGTCTCTAAGGTGCCACAAGTATTCCTTTTCTTTTTACTGTATTCTTAAACTCAGAGGTGGCATTGTGTTTTGAAATCTGTTTTAGTTCTGCAGCAAACCACATTGATGAACAGAATTCAAAGCATTAATCTACTAAATACTTCCCCCTCCCCATCTTTCCGTCCAACAAAATAAAGCCTGATATTTACCCAGAAAAATTATTAATAGTTTTTTGCACTGAATTTTCACCTGTTTTTATTGTTATGTTAAATACTGTTATTGTTAAATACTGATAAATTCCTGGGGAAAATTAAATAAAATAAAACCTGAAAACAAAGAGCCCTATGGACACTCTCTAAATGTTAGCATAGATTGCACAATGTACTAACACGTATATTTTCAAGGGGTTTTTTTTGTAAGATTTAATCTATTTTGACAAATAGAATAATTATGCTACACAGATAAAATGAATGTGGAAAGTAAGGAAAATCAACACATGAAAATCATGGATATATTTTTTCTTTATAAAAATAAATAAGTATAAACTATACCAAAAGCTGTTTTAATGATACTTTCAGGATACATACCCTTACTTGCTATATCTGAAATTAACAAAAATGTCGCTTATGCAATTCAAACAGAGAGAAACATAAGTGGATATCAAGGTATCCATGCTAAAGATTACGTCTGTCCATAATATTATCCCTGAATATTTTTACATGTTGATGTTTCCAGAACACCTGCAGCATTGTGTTATTTGCTATACCATATCTCCAGCAATTATTATTCTTTTAAACATATGTATTTATGTTTGTGATATTTTGACCTAAATTGGAAGAAAAAAGAACAATAAAAGAAGTGTAGCTCTTTGAATTCTACAGGCACTGAAAGGAGGCCTTAGCTTTCAAATTCAAAAGCGTAAAAGGTAAAATAATTCTAGTATATAACCAGTGGATGCAAGGTGGGGATGGAGCACAGGACCAGTAATTCACTCTCCAAGGCCTTTTTGTCTGCTGACCACTCTGCTGGAGACAGCATAAGGCTGCTGAGTCTTCTCTGTGACTACTGCTATGGAACCATACGGGGATTCCCGTCTTTATAGATTCTAGGTAGCTGCAAGCCTGAAAGGATACCATCCTTGCATCCCCTGTGGAGTCCCTAAGCCTTCTTATTTGAGGGAAGGCTCTTAGGAAAACTCCATGAGATAAACTGGCAGAATTTCCTGGGCCATGGGGGTACCTCTGGAAATCAGTCAACACTAATGTTTATGGCTCTGACTTACTTCTTGACCATTTCTAAACTAAGTCTCAGGGATTCACTCTCCTTCACCAGGGAAGCTGATCAAGTTCTTGAATACACCAGAGCAAAGATTTTCAAAATGAGAGCCTAACGTTCTGCTACTAAGTCCATATTTAGGCACCTAAATAATTGGCCTGATTTTCCAAAGTGTTGAGCAGCACCCAGCAGTCCCATTGACTTCAATGGCAGCTCAGCACTTTAAAAAAGATCACTTTATGTGTTGGTGGCATCAGTTTTTGTTTTATGGAGCCCTCACTGTCCTTGACTTTAAAAATGTTTACTTTAACTTGTTTTTAAGACTAACTTCCATTAAACTGACTGTGTATCCATCTTTTCCAGAACTGTCTGTTGGGGACATGAATGACAGTTCATCTGGCACAGAGTATTACTTTCAGGGTGAGGGATTCTCTGGCTTTTGGTGTGAAGAAGTTCATTAACTATTTAAAATTTTCCCCTCATTGGGCATTTTTTCAGTAAGGTCAGACCCAAAGAGGCCAGAAAGTATTTCCAGTTTGTATCATCATCCTTGATTTTGTCTTGTAAAATATGCTAAAGGAATGTATTATTTTAATGGCAATGTGGCTATAATTTTTTCCCACATTTTCTGCAGAATGAACTGCATGACTAACTTATTTTCACTGCAACGGAATATTTCCCAAAGAGCAATCTATACTACTTTCACCTCATCATTGCCAAAATATTTTTTAACATATTAGACAAATAATACCTGTTTAAAGCAAAAAGACATGAAATATCTTTAATCTTCTAGTTAAGCACTGAATCTGTCTGAATTGGTTATTTACACATGGGTTAATCCTTTGAGAAAAGCACACCATCCAAGCATCTGCTTGGAGTATCCATTTAACATTCAATACCATTCAATACCAGGCTGGTGGAAAGCATGAAAATTCCAACTCCCATTAGCATTAATGTGACTATTGTACTCTGGCTAAATGAGACCAATCCCAAGAAAAAGTTAGGTCCTGCTTTAGAAATGTGCAAAGTTTCTAGAATCTCTGGGCCAATGATTAAAAACTCAAAGCAGAAACAGATGTCATGTCCCTACACTCTTACGGTAACTCTTAAACATATCTAGGGCCAAGACAAATTCTTAGTGAAAATATATCAAGGAAGAAAGGAAGGTATTTGGAGCAAAGTAATCACACGATCCCAAATTTGAAATGGGCAGCTCTTCTCAGAAGAAAATCTTTGAAATTACTGAAAATTTAAATGTATTTGATTTAGATGAGGTGACAATAATTTCCCCCCCCTAAAGTATTAATCAATTTAGATAGGGAAAAGTAGGTTTTTGTTGACTATGAAACACCTATTGGATACACAACTGCTAGGGCAGAGGACCCTGATTTGAATTTTTTTTTCTGTAAATAAAAAACTGCTAGTACAACATTACGATTGCACTGATTACATAAAAGTCAAGGAAAGTTAAGGTTTTTAAACAAATATTAACTCAGGCACGTAGCACATCCCACAGCAAATGTTTTGTGGTACAGCATACTAATTTAGCAAGAAAAACAGAAATAGTACCACATAAATATAAGGTGGGAGTTAGCAGTGCTGTGTGAACCTTTTTGAAATTTGGACTATAAAACTTAATGTAATCTCTTTTTTTTAATTTAAATTTCCTAGTTTTGTAGCCAAGGAGAAATTGTGTTCAGTTTGTGTTCAACTGATTTCTATAACAGAGATGAATATGGTTTGTCTACAAAATTATGGGTAATTTTCATATTGTAGACAAAAGAGCACACCTTCAATTGTTCCAATAATACATGTGCAAGGTAGACTTGATGCCCTCACTCAGCAGGGCTGGGGGCCAAAAGGCATAATGACTACTCCTTTCCCTACTAGGGTCAGAAAGGTGAGGTGATCAGATTAATGACTTGCTTCCTAGGAACTGCTCCCCAATCCTTTATTTAAATTTCCTGGAGTCTGGAGGCCCAAATGCATTTTGAGTTGCAAAACCTGGAAGCCTGAGAAATCTGAACTGAATGTGTGATCTAATGACCACACAAACACAACATTGGGGTCGGGGGTTGGGGGTGGGTGGGCGGTATATGGGTGCAGGAGCTTTCAGGTTAAGAGACAGCAGATAAATAACTTTTTATGAAAAAACACTTACTGCTTGAATTATACATGCAAACACAGTGCTCTTCTTCTAAAGGAAACTACCTCTAGGCTTAATGAGATTTCCCACTGTGAAAGCTCAGTACTTAATTTTCAAACTTTGTTAATTTTTTCCCCAAATCTAATAAAGTGCCCATTTAGCACTATTTACATGTCAAGATTCAACATTCATGTGTCTTTACATTTATATGTGTTTTTTATATGAAACGGGTTTTTTGCTTGCTTGTTTTTTAAAGCTCACCTAAACAATGCCTGAAAATATTTTGCTCAAATTGTCTTTAGAAAACTACCTTTAGTCAAGATCAGACAAAGAAAGTTCATCTGAAAAGGTGAAGTTTTCAGAAAGTTATGAGCATGTGAAAGAAGGGGCTTATGGCAAAGGAACCTGCAATCTTCAGTATTGTGTCTATAGCTTTCAATGCTAAGTAAATGGTAAATAATAATAATAATAATCAGAATTACAATTAGATCAGTTTAATATTACTGGTTTAGGAGTGCTTATTCTTTAGTCAAATTTCAATATAATTTGTACATTTGGGGTATTTGAACTTCATGTTTCTCTGAAGACCCTTTTCTTTTGGGAAATCTTTTTCAGATCCAGATGCAGCTAATAGGTGACTGGGTCAAGGTGAATAATATTTCTCTTTTTTGGCGATTAATTCTAATTTAGCCAGACAATAGGTAATTTTAATTAAGAACAAAAATGGGATTTTTCATCCTAATACCTATCTAAGGATTGCTATAGCAGTTGTTGATGTATATTATTGTAAGGAATTATCTAAATTATGTAAAAATTAATAAAACGGTGTCCTTTCATTTTCCCTATTGGCACCAAACTTTGTAATACATTAACATGCAAAATCATCAACCATTCTGAAATTACTACCATATTACACTACCTAAACACAATCGGTTGCATTAAAGAGCCACAGCCCTAACACATAAATCTTGGGGAGGGGAAGGATTGGTCAGATTCCGGATTATTTTAGTAGTTTTGTACAAGTAACACACCCAATTGTAGATGATGCACCGGGGATGCTCTGGCCTCGGTCGTAAAAGCAAAAAGAAATCATCAGTATATTTCCCCAGAAAATTTCCCTCTCTGATTTGCACAGTATAGGTTGGCTGAGATTTTTAATTAACTTCTTTATTCAATTTCTTTGCCACTTATTTAATTTTGTTATGATTTTTTCCCTGCTGATTGTGTTGTATTAGTTCTGAAAGGGACTGGTCAAGGTATGAAAGCTTAGCCACTATATTAAGAGGAGCAGCTACTCTTGCATTGAGACAACGTCCCCAGTTTCGGCGAGCTCCACTCCACCCCCACCACCCACCCTACAGAGCTCCCTCTAGGCCCTTCAGTGGGAGGCCGGTGCCCCGGAGTACCAAGCAGCGCTGGCTGGGTTTCCTCCACAGCTTTCCGCACGCCCAGCCTCAGGAGCTTCCAGCGGACCAAACAAAGTAGGGGAGAGCGATGAAGCAAGGAGCCTTCTTGCAAAAGCTGACTGTGCCCCAGTCCCGCCACAAGCACTGAGCGAACAGCGGCCCCAAGGGATTTCCTCTTTAGTCAAATTTCAGTCTGCCTTTCCCTGGCTGCAGCCAGGCACACACGCGCCCTATTATTACTCACTGCCATGAGGGCAGGGGACCGGACTGGGTGACCTCTTGAGGTCCCTTCCAGTCCTATGACTCTACCCAGCCTTGCGCTTATGTAAAGCCCTGGGCCCTCCTGCATCGCCCGCAGGAATCCGAAGGCGGGCACCTTGGAGTTGCATCACTGGTGGCCCTGTGACCCGAAAGACCTGGCGTGGGCAGGACCGAGAGCAGCAGGCCAGGCTGCTCCATCCCCACCCGGCTGGAATAACTAGCGCCTGGCCTGGGCTCTCGCCCGCTTTCCTCAGTGGGTGTCCGAGCACCACCCCGCCTCCCTGCTGGCTGCCGGAAAGCAGCAGGTGAAGCAAAGGCTAGGGCGGTACCTTGCCAGGGCGCGCTCTGGTTCCCTGAGCAGCCCGGCCACAGCTGTGTTACAGCAGTTCACGTGCGGCTCCCAGGGGCACCCCGCCACGCGCTGTGGGGGCCGGCACTGGAGTCACAAAGTGGGGTCACACAAGAATAAACTGCTTGAGCAGTCGGACGCTGCTGGCGGAGAACAAGCCCAGGGAGGAGGAGGAAGAGCAACTAGACGCTACAGATCCCCAAGCAGAAACCTGAACCCCCAAGAGCAGCGCTCTATCGCCCCTGCGCCTCCCCAGCCCGGCACCCCCGCTCCAAGAGCAGCGCTCTATCGCCCCTGCGCCTCCCCAACCCGGCACCCCCGCTCCAAGAGCAGCGCTCTATCGCCCCTGCGCCTCCCCAACCCGGCACCCCCGCTCCAAGAGCAGCGCTCTATCGCCCCTGCGCCTCCCCAGCCCGGCACCCCCGCTCCAAGAGCAGCGCTCTATCGCCCCTGCGCCTCCCCAGCCCGGCACCCCCGCTCCAAGAGCAGCGCTCTATCGCCCCTGCGCCTCCCCAGCCCGGCACCCCCGCTCCAAGAGCAGCGCTCTATCGCCCCTGCGCCTCCCCAGCCCGGCACCCCCGCTCCAAGAGCAGCGCTCTATCGCCCCTGCGCCTCCCCAGCCCGGCACCCCCGCTCCAAGAGCAGCGCTCTATCGCCCCTGCGCCTCCCCAACCCGGCACCCCCGCTCCAAGAGCAGCGCTCTATCGCCCCTGCGCCTCCCCAGCCCGGCACCCCCGCTCCAAGAGCAGCGCTCTATCGCCCCTGCGCCTCCCCAACCCGGCACCCCCGCTCCAAGAGCAGCGCTCTATCGCCCCTGCGCCTCCCCAGCCCGGCACCCCCGCTCCAAGAGCAGCGCTCTATCGCCCCTGCGCCTCCCCAGCCCGGCACCCCCGCTCCAAGAGCAGCGCTCTATCGCCCCTGCGCCTCCCCAACCCGGCACCCCCGCTCCAAGAGCAGCGCTCTATCGCCCCTGCGCCTCCCCAGCCCGGCACCCCCGCTCCAAGAGCAGCGCTCTATCGCCCCTGCGCCTCCCCAACCCGGCACCCCCGCTCCAAGAGCAGCGCTCTATCGCCCCTGCGCCTCCCCAGCCCGGCACCCCCGCTCCAAGAGCAGCGCTCTATCGCCCCTGCGCCTCCCCAACCCGGCACCCCCGCTCCAAGAGCAGCGCTCTATCGCCCCTGCGCCTCCCCAACCCGGCACCCCCGCTCCAAGAGCAGCGCTCTATCGCCCCTGCGCCTCCCCAACCCGGCACCCCCAAGAGCAGAGACCTGCAACGGCCACTAACCTGCAGAATGCCTCCCAAAGCCCCCACTCCAGTCCGTAGGGGCTACACCAAGGATGACTTTGGCTCTTTCTCCCCTATAACCCTCCATCCTAATTCCCCGCAGAGCCTCCAGCCCACCTGCCCCAGCAACCTTCCTCGTCTCCCAGTTCTGTGGAGCTCCCGCCCCCACCACCTACCCATTGGGGCTCCCGCGCTGCTGCGGCTGCTCTCCTGACTGGGAAAGTCCTGTGCGGTATGGGAAGGAGGCGACGGCGAGGGCTTTTCTTTAAAAGTGTTCTTCTTGGCCGGACGCCAAGCCCTACCCAAGGACCTGGGCAGGAGCGGCAGAGGTACAAGCAGTGTCTCTCCACAGCAGCGAGCCAGGCGGGAGGAGTCGCTCTGAGCCTCAGGGCCGGGGGCAGGACTCTGCACCAGACCAGTGTGGAAACGCTGAGGGAAGAGTAAAGCTTTGAGAGTGTCCCTTATTCTGTCCCTTCAGCTGAAGGGAAATGGGAAGCACAGAAGACTGGAGCAGACATTAGGGCCTTCTTAAGGTTAGGTTAAGCGAATATTTTTAAGGGTAGAGAATGACCCCCAGGGTTGGGAGTGGGGGAAAGACCCTTAGAGGAAGAGGAGGAATGAAAAGAAGCCCTAGCAGTAATGAGAGAGATGGGGGGACATGGATACACAAATCAAGGGGCAATGTGAGAGACTACAGAGAGGGAATGAGGGGGGATAGAAAGCTGGGTGTGGGGAATGGGGAGAAATAATGGATAGGAGGGAGAAATGGATAGAGCAGTGGAAAGGTTGAACTGTTGGTGCAGTTGAGGGGTTGGAGAAATATTGCCACAGAACAAGAAGAAAGGAAGAGAGATGAGGCGGGTGTATGTGAAAAGGGAACCAGATAGAGATGGAGAGACTGATAAAGGAAGAGGGACTAACAGTGAAGTGAGGGATTCAAAAGTGAAAAAATAATCATGTGAGAGAAAGAGAAGGAGGGAGGAAGCAGAATTACAAAACATCATTTGAGTGAGACAAAGTGGGTGAGGTAATATACTGGACCAATTTCCGCTCGTGGAAGAGACAAACTTTCTAGCTACACAGAGCTCTTCAGGTCTGGAAAAAGTCAGACCTATTTCTATATGTAAAGAATGGCTCTGTGTAGCTTGAATGCTGGTCTCTTCCACCAACAGAGGTTGGTCCAATAAAAGATATTACCTCACCCACCTTGTCTCTCTCATATCCTGGGACCAACATAGCTACAATAACATTGCAAGCAAAATAAAATCTTGAAGAAACATGAGAGAGGAACAATTTTAGGGTGGCAGATAAAAACTCTCTAAACCTTTTTTATGGTACAAACCAAAAATTTGTCTGAGTGAAAATGTAGACACTGAAAAAAATTGGCAAGAAAATAAGAAAAAAGGGGAGAGTTGGCAGACAAAAGGAAGTACAAACATGGGAGCCTGTAAGTAGTCATTCTTTTTAATTTATGGGAAGTTTGATGTCAAATGTACGTATGTACATGCACAACACACATACACGCATGCACACACACACACACATTCAACGACATACATTTCTTTGTACTAGGCTTGTTGACTGATCACTGGGACTCTGTTGGGGCTCAGTCCTGGTTAGAAAATGCAAACAGTTCCTGCGCCAACAACCTGGTCAGTTTTGAAATTGGAACTAGAAAATATAAAATGTGTATTTGAGTAGATTATGCTTTAGTTTGACAACAGAGACACATTCACTTCTGAATATTCTTTTGGTTAGTCTTATCTTTTAAAAAGTTATTGCTCTACCTGCTTTTGATTTTGTCCTTTTGACTTAGCTAACTTTTAATTAGCGTAACTCAATCTGAAAGTGCTGAGACAGTTGGTCACAATCTTTCTATCTTTCTCTTCCAGCATCTATGTTCACTTTTTAAAGCTTAAACCATGACATTTGAATAGTGAAATATGAAAACTAACGGCCAGTCTGCAATAACCTTAATTCCACAGAATAGTACCACAACTATACTTCACAAGTAGCACTTTTTACTTCAATGGAGTTACTTGTGGTGTAAGGTACTACTAAAAATAGTAAGGGTATCACAATCTGGCCATAGTTAGAGACCTCAGGCTAGGAAGGTAGAGATATGTTCTTTTTGTCCTAGTATTAATTTATCCTGAGTAAACTGGCACCAGAGATTGATGATGATGTTTTTTGTTTTGTTTTGTTTTTCCCAACCTTCTCCTCTTTCCCAAGTGTTAACTATTTCACTTCTGTACTGTTTCCTCTGATATTAGGCATATATGGCCAAGATTGGTTGCCTCAATTTAGGGGTACCCAATACGAGACATTTGAAACAGGCTTGATTTTCAGAAAATACTGATCACACAACCTCTGAAAATCAGGCCTCTTTAAGGTGTCTCAGTATGGCCACCCAAAAACTGAGGTGTCCAAAGTAGTAGTCACTTTTGAAAATCATGGCCATTTAAAAAAAATAACCCTTTTCTCAGCTGAAAAATGAATAGTGTCAATTAAGAATATAAGTACTTCTTCACACAATGCAATGTGGATCACATTGAAAGGGAATGTTGTGAAGGCCAAAACTATACCAGGGCTAAAAAACGAATTAGGTAAGTTCATGGACGATAGGTCCATCAATGGCTATTAACCAAGATAGTCAGGGACACAACCCCATGCTCTGGGTGTCCCTAGCCTCTGACCTCCAGAAGCTGGGAGTGGACAACAGGGGATATGATTGCCTGTTTTGTTCATTCCCTCTGAAGCACCTGGCCTGGCCATTGTCAGAAGACAGGATACTGGGCTATTGGTCATACCCAATAAGACTGGTCTTATGTTGTGCAAAAAAACATTAACTCACTTGCAACTACTTTAGTTTCCTGGCACTCAAAAATAGCTATGGAGTTTGCATTGAGCTAATGTCTTTGAGTATTGAGCTGAAGAATAATGAAAACATGTTTGTGGCTGCTGATGCTTGTGGTCTCTAATGATGACATATCTATAGATACAATTTTTGTGGTTGTGAGTTACTGCTGCTTCTATAGCCTCGTCTATAAACTGCTAGTTAGTTTTAAGGGAAGCAAATCAACGTAATTCTGTGGGAATGTTGAGATTAGTATAGAAATATATGATATCCTGATGTGCACTGCAAAGCCAAATACAACTGATGTATAGACATGGCCCTAGAAGATAAGGATATTTCAAAAAATAACCATGTGCTTAAGTTGCTAGCAAGAGCTAAGCCACTGAACAGTAGTGCTAGCATCGGGAGCAGGCTGGGGAAGCAGCATATGACTACCCTGGCCCTTAAATTCTGAAGGTGTTTAGAAGGATTACAGAAACAGAACCATTGAGAGATTATGTTGTGCTAGATTTTCATGAAGGAGGAGGCAACTGCCATTTGAGGCTAGGAAGGCCTGCATGGTGGGGCTGCACCCTAGTGGGGTTTATGGACTCTGCATGACACACACACCTTCCCCTCATGCAGAATGGATTTAATAATTCTTATTTGACTTTTGAACAAGTTGTTTGTTTCTTGCGAGCTGTTCAGTCAAAGGCAACTTGCCAAGAGCCTAAAGGCTACTCCCAATTAGCATAAAGTAAGGAGACTGCAGTCATTTTTAATATGGTGATTCAGCCTGTGATGATTACACGTCTCAAGCCACTTGGATCAACAGAGTATTTGTATGTTGCAAGCTGCAATAACTACAGAACGCACCTCGGTATTACAATGAGTGCTACTGTGAGCTACAGTATAGAGCTACAATGTACAGGCCCACCCTTGATTTAATTCAACTGGTTCTGATGGATTGCTCCATGTGTTTGTGTGGAGGTAACCTACTTGAAAGGAAACTCTGAACTCTGTCATAATGTTAATTGTCCACATGGTCATTTGAATGACCTAAGCAATCAGTCTAGGGCTCTTACAAACCCATTTTATAAAACTTTGCAGATTAAGACTCAAAGAATGAATGCATAGTGATGGGACGTTTATATCATGCACCCCTGGAAAAAGCATTCAAAAATAAAAACCCAAACTAATTTAATATAGTCCTGAGAATTTGAGCAGTACATGGCTCCTTCAACATCTAAAGCAGCCAGAACGCACGAGCACTTCAATTGACACAGCTTCATGCAACATGTGGACTGAAAACAAAATATATAGGACTTCTTTCTAACATGGCCTTGTTGACTAAGCCAGCAAAACAAGCAACCAACTAAGTGAGATGCCCAAGCCTCTAAAGGCTCAACCACATACAGAAATAATTTATCATGTACCATTTCTGAGAAATTAAAGAAAAAATAGCATGCAATCAGGAATGCAATTTCTCTCCAGCCATTAGATATGGCCACTTACTCTTCCATGTGAACAAGGGTGAGTAATAATTGTTGCTATTTTCTATCAGACTCTAAGCACACTAGAATAGGAAGTACGGAACCCCAGGTTCATCTGCTTAGATACAATTTATGGAAAAGCAAAGAAATCAATAGCTCCTCAGATATTTGTTTCTGAAAGTGCTAGGTAACTATGGAAAATGAAAGTGGGAGTTGGGTGAAATCAATTTTTGGTTAATAATTTAAGAGTATTGGGCTGCTGTTCATGATATCTTTGAACACCGAGAACTCCCTTTTTCATGGGATCCTTACAGCTGTAGGATTTATACAGACAATGGATCAAATTGTGCTCTCAGTTACGCTGGTGTAGCTGTGGAGTAATTCTATTGACATCTGTGGAGCTAAGTTAATTTGTATTTATGTCAGTTTCAGTGAGAGCAGAATATGGTCTAAAAGGATTTACATTTCCCACTTCGGCTCCTTTAACACAGTCGAAGAGGTGTACTGTGTACCAATACTGTTAAAAGTAGTTTTCAATTAAAAAAAATTGCGGAAGCAACTTTACTTTGTCCTGCCTTGACCCTGACACCAAGAAAAGCAGGGCATTTTCAAGGTTGTGAGTAGGGTGTCATTTGCTATAAGGTGTGTGTCGGAGGAGGAAGTTGCTCTCCCTACCCCTGAATTTTCATAGCTGTTTGCCTGCTGGCACTACAGTGTCTTCCCTAGGCCTGTGGGGCAGCCTGGGCTGTGCCAGGACTCCTACTCGTTGTGTGGACAGGATCACTCCCTTGGTCCCACAAGCCAGACATGAAGCAGCAGTGGTGGCCTGGGATGGAGTGAATTGAGCCAGGCCCCAATCCCTACCAGGGGGCCGACCATCGGTTAGACACCCCCCTTCCTGGCCCATCACTTCTCCCTACCCCTAGCTGGCATGCCAACTCCCTGCCTCCCTCCAGAATGGGACCAACCTCTTAACCACCCCACCCCCCAAGCAGCCACGGACTCAGTGGGGAGGTGCTATCACATCTTTGGCCTCCTCACCCCTCAGATTTTTCTGAAATGACTCCCCAGGTTGGGAGAGGACTTTTGAATGCTAGCACCAAAGAGAAGCAGAATCCCATGGAACTCAGAACCAACATGAGATTGGAAAGATTTGATGTAATTACTTTGGACAACATTAGGTTTCAAGATTGAAGTATGAATTACTCTTTGTGGTTACAAACTGTTAGAAGGTACAGTATGTGATTTTTGTAAAAGACTCTGTAGGTTTTAGTTACAAGTTAGTTCTCTCTAAAATGATATCCTGGCACAAACAGCATGTTCAGCTGCAGGGTGGAAATTTTCACTGATGGGTTACTTCAGTTTGTCATTAAATTAGGTGCCATAAAATATCACTCAGTTTTAACATTTATTAAAGTCAGTAAGATTGTTCTCTGTTTTCATGTCTCATCACAGGAAGGGACTTTAACATTTCAGAGAGGAGGGGGTTAATCTGTAAAGTGTTTTTTTTTTTTAATATGCTAATTATTGTTCAAGAACTGACTCATTTTAAGGTGGACCAAGTCAGTCCCAGTATAAATCCAAGAGTATTACAGGAAATGAGGATAGTAATGTTAGTAATGTTTTCACTTATAATTTTAGAATATGTTCCATTTTTTTTAAAAGATTCTGTAGTTTTATGACTTAGCATTTTAGATTAAAAACTGACAATAATAAGCACAGAGAAAACACCAGGTCTGTAGATGTCAAGGCAAGGAGTGGGGTAAATTGGTAAGGTGCACTTGCAGGGTCTGATGTAAGTTCTGAGAACAAACAGAGGTAGGGGAATGCTTGTGGTTTCCTGGATTCTTTTCTAATTTTTATCTTTGTAAGCAATAGCTGGTTTGACAAATCACTATTGCTGTGCTGTAAGAGAAAGGATATTTGTTTAAATAGCTGATTTGGACAGTGAGCTAATCCCATTATAGGCAGTGATGATGGATATCTATACAAGTATTTCTATGGCCCCCATCACTGCAATAACTGAACAGCCTCCACCCCCAAGCATTTATGGATTTATCCTCACAAGTGTTATTGTCACCATTTTACAGATAGGAAACAGCAGAAGAGAGAAATTAAGTGATTTGTCCAACAAAGCCTTACACATAATGGACACCCTTTCTAGTACAACTGATGCATTCAGCAAAGAGTGGGAACATTATTTTACTACAACTAGAAAAGAAGATACAATGGACTCTTCTATGGTCATCCACTACCATAAAATTAGTTTGCATTTTGTTCTTTGCAAGACATACACAAGGTTACCAGAGCCAGTGGGAGTTAGCTTGCATAGTTATTAAAAAGGGCGCTATTGCAGCAAATAGCATAAAATAGCAAAGTGGAATCTGCCTTGAGCTTTATTTAATGCAATACAGACTAGCCGTAGCAGCCAAGTTTTGTGTAGCCCCATGTGTGTCACTTTATGTAAATTGTTTAAGAACCTCATTTGCATAGCTTCAACTAAGTTATATATAACCATATGGTAACAGGGTGTACTGGCTCTTTAAGCCAAGGCTCCATGGTCAACAGGAGCATTGGAGTTGTGTATGAACTGTGGGGTTGCGATGATGGACATTGTGTTTAGGACACTGAGGACTACTTTGAATTACTTTGGGCTACTGATCCAGTTTCAGGGGAGGGCTGATGATTACCCTGAGAAAAACTATAGGCCACTTCTGTAGGCCCCGATGAGATAGCGACATGGAAACACCTCTGGCCACAAGAGGGAGCCAGGCGAATGTGTCCTCACTACACATACACTCCGTCTTTAAAAATATTGTGTGGATATAGTGTTTGTGCAGGCCTGGTGAATGAAACCATTGCTTTTATTCACAGGGCAGCAACAGGGCAAGCTTCCCATACATACTTTCATGCCAGTGTTCCTCAACCTTGATATGGAGGGAATTTCTTCTAACGGGCCATTTGGTCTCTAAGGCTCATGATGTTCCTGGCCTCTCTGGTAAAGTCTTCCAATTAGCACAAAGTGTGGTGGTGCATTTGTGGGAGTTAGAGCTAAGACCCACTCATTTCATATAGAGGTCAACTAACATTCATTAGATGGGATTTTTAATTCCTGTTGACTTAATCTGGATTCATATGGGTGACCTACAGCTGACAGGCCCTGTAGAACATTAGCAATGTTGTCCTAAGGAACCCAGTAAGTACTAATGTTACACCCTGGAGAATGAGACTCACTTTCTGGAAAGTCACTTTTATTAATCAAATTCTGACCTTTTTTGAACTTGCACAGGTAGAGTCCTCTTGTCTCTGGTGTAATGAGCAAAGTCTCCCTCATACCTCTCAGTCTCCTTCAGACAAACCCAATAATAAATATCATAGCCTGTTCTTAAAAAGGACAGCTATCAGTAACCAAAATGAAAATATTTCAAGTATAACAATAAAACATATTTAAAATACAATGTTTTGCAATATAAAATCATTTTAACAGTTATGCAATTAAAAAAATTAATCATGATTAATCGAATGATTAAAAAAATTAATTGCACAAATAATCACGCTGTTAATAATAGAATACCATTTATTAAATATTTTTGGATGTTTTCCACATTTTCAAACATATTTATTTCAATTTCAACACAGAATACAAAGTATACAGTGCTCACTTTATATTTATATTTTATTATAAATATTGGCACTGTAAAAATAAAAGAAATAGTATTTTTCAATTCACATAATACAAGTACTGTAGTGCAATCTCTTTATCATGAAAGTTGAACTTAGAAATGTAGAATTATGCACAAAAACAACCCTGTATTCAAAAATAAAACAATGTCAAACTTTAGAGCCTACAAGTCCACTCAGGCCTACTTCTTGTTCAGCCAGTTGCTCAGACAAAAAAGTTTGTTTAGATGTGCAGGAGACAATGTTGCCCGCTTCTTGTTTACAATGTCACCTGAAAGTGAGAACAGGCATTCTCATGGCACTGTTGTAGCCATTTACATGCCAGATGTGCTAAAGATTCATATGTCCCTTTGTACTTCAACCACCATTCCAGAGGATGTGTCCATGCTGATGACGGATTCTGCTCGATAACGATCCAAAGCAGTGCAGTCCAACATGTTCATTTTTATTATCTGAGTCAGATGTCACCAGCAGAAGGTTGATTTTTTTTTTTGGTGGTTTGGGTTCTGTAGTTTCTGTATTGGACTGTTGCACTGCTAGTGTTCTACAGAGCCTGTCAGCTGTAGGTCACTCATATGAAAGTGTTCTTAAAATGAACAACATGCTGCATCATCATCCGAGACTCCTATAACATGAAATATATGGCAGAATGAGGGTAAAACACAGAGCAAGAGACATACAATTGTTCAGGCGTTCAGTTACGAATTTAATTAATGCATTATTTTTTTAACAAGTGTCATCAACATGGAAGCATGTCCTCTGGAAAGGTGGCCAAAGCTTGAAGCGACATACAAATGTTTAGCATAGCTGGTATGTAAATATCCTGCAATGCCGGCTACAAAAGTGCCAGGCGAACGCCTGTTCTCACTTTCAGGTGATATTGTAATTAAGAAGTGGGCAGCGTTATTTCCCGTGAATGTAAACAAACTTGTTGTCTTAGCAATTGGCTGAACAAGAAGTAGGATTGAGTGGACTTGTAGGCACTAAAGTTTTACTTTTCTTGTTTTTGAGTGTCGTTATGTAACAAAAAAAATCTACATTTGTAAATTGCACTTTCACAATAAAGAGATTACACAACAGTACTTGTATGAGGTGAATTGAAAAATACTATTTCTTTTATCATTTTTACAGTGCAAATATTTGTAATAAAAATAATATAAAGTGAGCACTGTATACTTTGCATTCTGTGTTGTAATTGAAATCAATATATTTGAAAATGTAGAAAAACATCCAAAAATATTTAATACATTTCAATTGGTATTTTATTGTTTAACAGTGCGATTAAAACTGTGATTAATCATGGTTAATTTTTTTAAATCGTGATTAATTTTTTTGAGTTAATCACATGAGTTAACTGCAATTAATCAACAGCCTTAACAATTATCCCAGGGACCTCATATTAACATATATGGGTTTGAATTCTCAACCTTCATATTCACAGCACAAACCTCTTCAATTGCAGCTATAAGAGTGAAGATGGGGGAAGATATGTTGTTAGCCTCTATGAGGACGATTGCATAAACGGAGAAAACACATACACTACCACTGAATTACACAACTATTTGTGAATTAGCACTAGAATGTAGGGTACCAGGATTCCAGTGTTCTCTCCATAACCCTGGGAACAGAGTATGGTAGTGGCTTGAGACAAAATTGCCAAGTGTAACGACACTTATGTCTGGGTCATCTGCAGGGGCTGAACCTGGGATCTCTGGCTCTAAAATGGGTGAATCATAATTATATCTCCCCTAAGGGATTCTTAATAGTTGTGATGTATAGCAAAACATTAAGAGTTGTCAGGAGAAGAGCTGGAATTAGAAGTCATGGGCTCTTGTCTCATAGCTCATCACACCTTTCCCTGGATTAAAGGGTATTGTGTGAACAAGTCTGTTTTCCTCCTTTCTCCCAGACTTCTCTGATTGTGCAGGAACGTATGAATATCACATGAAATGTGTGCCACCCATCAAGTCTGACTAACATGCTTATAATGGAAATTGATGGTTTATATGCTCTAATAAATAAATGAATTGTTAAAGAATGTGAGGCACTGGCAAATAAATTAGGGAAATAGTTGTGGTGTGCACGTATAATGCCACCAAGCACTAGAACTTTAACTTGTGTGAGGCAGCATAGCTCTTTTGCCTTCAGCAGAGCTACATTACTTCACACAGCTGCGAATCTGGCCACAAGTATCTTCTTGGAGTTTCTCTTTAAGAAACAAAGGCACAAAGCAGACCATTTCAATTTCAACAGCACTGAATCTGAAAAAGAAATGGAAATGTATTTTCAAATGAGCCAGGAAGTTTTCTCTCAGAATTTTCATCATGGTGTTATTGCAAACAACTTAGACTAATATGGTACCAGCCCTGAACCTTGGTATGGAGGTTAGGGAGTATATACCCCAAACCTCTCTGGTATGTAAGCACTTCAGTTCACTGGAGGTACATTGGAGGTTCCCCAAAAAGGCATTGCTTGAATGAATGTCACATATTTGATTTTTCATGTGGTTCATATTGTTATTCTGTCATTGCCTCAAAAATTGTCATCCTTTATAAAGGATCCTACTAGGGTACTTCTTCCTGACAAAAATGCAAAATTGTAAGGCACCTTGCTATGTAGATTCTTGACTTAGAAATGTGGTGGCTGTTTGTGTGGATTAAGATTATTGAAAACATTGTCACAAGTGCAGTATAAAATGAAAAATCTAAAAACTCCTAAATTATTCACTCCTTTAGTCATGTATATATTTTTAATGCATTCTGCACAATTCTTTACACACCCACAATGGTAAACAATGAAGACTGCAACTGTAATATTACTTAGAAATATGAAGTGACATTTGTTTCTCAGGGATCCCATAAAAAGGAACAACATAAAGCAAGGTAAGCCACTGTTTATAGTTTATAAACAAGCAGCAATAGGCTAAATTAATCGGACACACTCAACTTAAAAAAATCCAAAAATGTTTCACCTACTTTTCTTTACAAGTATCACCCAAGATCACCAAAACTGAAATGTTAGAGATTCGCCCCTTCCCCCCAGTTTGTTTATTTGATTTGAACTTGTTTTATGTATGATCATTTTCACTTCAATGGTACTTTATTAGCATGATAAGATATAAGGCTTGCCAATGGGGAAAAAGACAGATCCATGCAGGTCTCTGTCAGAGATAGGTGAAATCTGCCAGAGATGAGACTCCAGACTATGTGGTTTTATCCTGTATCCATTTTTCATTCCTGATTTAGTAGCAGATTGGTGTGTAGCTTGCTGCTATCTTTGCTAGCTCTTGTTTTTCTCCTATAATTAGGCAGTTTTTCTGCATCAGTTTTTCATGAAAAACATTTTATAATTTCTGATAATATGAGGAAATTCTCACATTCCCTTGTATTTTGGACACTGGAGTAGAAACTGTTTCTCTTTCTCAGCCTCTTCTCTGTCAGAGTGATTTTACAGTCATTTTGTCACTGACTTTGGACTGTAGTTTGTGCATCCCCTTTTTCACCTCTTGGCTTCAGTCACAGGTTTTGTATTTAGTGAGAGTCTGGCTTTGTTTTCACAGTTAGATAGGCTGCTAGTGTGAAAGTTTTGTTCTAGGGATCTGTAGCAAATATAAATTGTTGCTGTTTTTTATTTGTCCCCTCAGTGGTTCAAAGATGGGTGTTTTAGGTGTCAATTTACAATCTTGGGCATGTTTTGGTTTTGGATATAGTTCTCTGTTATTTACAGTTGTTGAATCCAGAGAATGGATTTAATTTTTGATCCTCAAGGTCAGTCCATCGGACTTAGAGGCCAACCACCAACTAGATGTCAGGATGTTGTATGCAGGGACATGACGAGGCTGGGCTTCATGGAGGAACAAGCAATGGGCAGGAATGAATTGCAACTCTGCATATGCTCCCCATGTCTACAAAGATGTTTTGGGATACAGAGAGAGAGAGTTTTTTTGCAATGGAGGGAGTGTTTGCTATTTTGGCTGAGATGGAATTAGAAATTGAATGGATTTTTCTGTCTGTTGGTTAGTAGTGGGAATCAATCCACTTCTGATCTGTAACCATTGTTGCTGGAGAGCCTATTGGGTAACCCCCTTTCCCCCCACTCATTTTACTTTCAGATAGCGGAATGGGTTGGATTATACTGTCAAATAGTTTTACAGGAGGGTAGTATTTATCTAGTAGTTTGCTTATGGTATATGGTGTAATGCCCCACAGTGCATTATCTTGTAATATTTTTATATCCAGACTGAAGTTCCATGATGTATTTGTTATGAGACTCAGGTATGCATAATCTAGGGCATGTTCAGTTTTCATATTACTGTAATAACAGTTTAAAAGACAAAATATACTAATTTCCCCCTGTTTGGGTGAGCCTTTCACCTAGCAACAGGGAAAGAACCAGGGCAGGTATAAGTGTCCGAAGCAACTTATGTTAACTCATATTGTGAAAACGACTAGATTTCAACTTGATGAATTAGGATATTCAGAAGAGTATTCTCAGGGCAAAAACAATAAGACAGTGGAATTCAGACTGAACCCATGGGAGAAGCTGTGAGCTAATCTATGTCTGATGGAATTCATCTGGCTTTCTGGGCACCTAAACTGCCCCTGGCTCAAAGGTACTCTGATTCTGAATAGCAATGTATTCTGCCATTGGTACTTTTATTCATTCAGCGCAGCAATAGCATATTCATTGTCAATTTAAGATTACATTGTTAGTGAAATCCAAATCTCCTCTCTCTTCATCCAATCAGTGTTATTGTGCAAGAAACCCTGGTACTGTTCCCTGAAAGGAACAGATGTACCGAGGAGCCATAGAACACAGGAATAACTGTTGGGAGACCAGGGGGAGGGTTCAGATCTGGAGTCTGGAGCCCTGGACTGGGACCTGCATTTGGGTTAACCTCTCTTCCCCTCTATAGCAGTCGGATGAGGAACAGAAGACCCAACAGCTCCCTCAGTATGTTGAGGGTCAGCAGTAGATTAAGGAGAAGGAATAGGGGGCTATCTGATGGCTTAGGTCCAGTGAACCTTAGGGAGATTATTAGTATTTCTATTATCGTAGTGCCTAGGAGCTCTAGTCATGGACTATGCTAAATATGCAGAAATGTCAGCATCAACATGGGTAGGGACTTTAATGTGTGCTGTAGGTTCTAGGTTAACAGCTGACCAAAGGTATTAAGAAAAGATTCCTTGTGATTCAGCCACTCTTCTTTCCTGTCCAATCATTCCTCGTCCCCTACATTCTGAAAATGACACCAGACTTGAACTTTCATTTGTCTGCTTACCTCACCAATGTTTTCAAGCAGATGCTGATTCTGTCTCTGTTTGTTGTTCTGTTATCTCTTCTCATAAGAGTAAAAAAATGAAAAGTCCATACCTGTGTTTTATTAACTTGAGGATGGGCTGGGTGCCATCTTTACATTTAAACATTGTAGGGAAAAATGCATACACAGACTTAACCTGAGGTTCCTTTCCCTTCATCTGTGCTCGGCTGACAGGGCTGGCTAGACTGCAGCAGAGTCTCAAACAGCATAGCTGGACCTCTGGTGCTGCATCTTTCCCCTCCTCCTCCTCTTCATCCTTGCTGTTCACAGCAGGGATCTCTGTCTCAGGCTCCTTTGAGGTATCCATGGTGGTCTGTGGGGTCTCCAGCATGCAGCTGCTCCTTGTAAAAGCAGCAGGTCCGTGACTCAGCATCAGATCAGTTGTTGCCTTCCATGGCCTTCTGATATGCCTGCTGAAGTTCCTTCACTTTCAAGCAGCCCTGCTGCTGATCCCCATCATGCCCTTTTGCCTGCATTCTCTGTGCAATCTTTTCATCGACGCCCACATTTCTCTGCCTGGTCTGTAGCTGTGCCTGCACAACCTCTTCTCCCCACAGGCCCAAGAGATCCAATACCTCCAGTCTGCTCCAGGCAGGAGCATGTTTAGTGCGTGAGGCCAGCATGGTTAGCTGGGCAGTTGCATACAAGGGAGAACTGCTAGGTGTGCTTGCCAAGGGGGCAATCCGGAAAAGGCATTTTAAAAATATTCAGGGATTTTTTTACGGGGAGGTGGCTTCCAGTATCCAGGACCTCTGGGCAGTTTTGTTGACAACTGTGACCAGAGCTGTCACTGTTGAGCATTGTGGGACAGCTGCTGGAGGGTTGTTAAGGTTGACATAAGTCACGTGGTGTCTAGTCACGCAAGGCATCGACCTCAGTAGGACGACCAGGACTCAATGCTGTTTGGGGAGGTAGTCTTACTGCATCATCTTAACAGGGCACTTACATCAGCTAGAGACAAATTTGAGTGTAGACACATGCACAGATAGGTTGACGCAAGATGACTTATGTCGACCTACCTTTGTAGCATAGACCAGGCCCAGCATCTGGTTGGGAATGCTAATTGGATGGTTAGGCTTTCCTGCAGATGTCTGTGTCCAAACAGTGAAACACTAAATAGCTGTGACCTCATCAGTGAAACTCTAAAATAATGCCTTCATCTATTTACTATGTTAAATGAAGGTGTGTGGAGAAAAAAGGGAGGATAAAGATAAAAAGGCACTATGGGTATGGGGTTAAGAGAGGCATTCTGAGGAGGAGACAGAGAAAGGAGAAAATGACAATTTTACATTGTCTTCTCCCCTCAAAGTACAAGTGAAAAGCTAGTGAGTGCTGGTTCAATGTGCCAAATATAGATTTCATAAAATACAGTCAATCAAATTGGCTAGTAACGGGTGTTGAAAAAGACAGCTGGGCTCCTGGGAATAGGATAGAAAGGGATGCAAACAGTCCAAGGTACATAAAAAAAAAAGAGAGAGAGACAGTAAAATACTAATATATATAACATAGTAAACGTAAGAGAGTACTTATAATACTTTTCCCTATGATTTTATCATTTTTAATAGGAAGTACTTTTCCTAATGGAAGGAAGCACTACAGAAACCTCCCAAATGTTTTTAAATGAAATGTAAAATTAATTAGTTATGTTCTAATACCAATGAACTACAGTAGGTTGTATTAAATAGGCTATTACTGCAATTCTCTGGTGGTTGCAGGCACTCAGTCTTTGGCCTCATACCACACATTGTATTCAAGAAATGCACTGATACCCTACGAATGTGCATTCTTTTGTCTTATTATTGTAACAGGCTAGGTATGAACTGGGACTCTAGACACCTGGTTCTGACATTGGTTTGCTATCTAACCTTGTGTAAATCAAGCTGTTAGGCTATGAGTTTCCCAATATGCAAAATAAGGACAATCACATTTTATCTACCTCATAGGAATGTTATGAATCTTAACTCAAGTATTAAGGCCAATCACTGACAGAGTGGGACAGAACTAAAGAATTCCTGGCTCATAGCCTTGTACTTGTCCTTTTAGAACATGGGGGCTCCAGTATCTTATTCTAAAGGACATTTTTATACTTTTAAAAAATAAATTACTTCAAATGCATATAGGTTACTGAAAAGTTCAAAAGAAATATGTAATTATATGACTTTGCTTGAACTGTCCAATGATACCAATGGTGAGTTGGTAATGCAGAGAGCGACTGCCCTCCAGATTCTTCAGTCTGTAGTACTTTTTGCACTCCAGTGACACTAGTGATCATTAGTGACCTATTTTCTCTTCTTTTTTAGTGGAGATGGAAAAAAAACAGGTCAGATTAAAACAAAAAAAAAATTGAGACCCCCCCACAGCTAGTATTTTTGCTTATATCTCAATTCAAATCTTTTTTTTTTTTTTTTTTTTTTTTTTTTTTTTAGTTTTGACCATATTCTTTTAGCTTTGGTTTTATTTTCTTCATGTTCACTTGCCTCTCTCTCATTCTGGACCTGAATCTGCATGGTGCTGAGCATCCTTAACTGCCACTGAAGTCAATGAGAGTTGGGGGTACTCACTACCTTGCAAAATTTGACTATCTGGTTGGTACAAGATGCACCAAATCTCCATCTCAATGGCTATTCTCTTCAATATTTTCATCCCAACTTTTCCCTCATGAGACACCTAGTTGACAGACCTGATGATGTCAGGTAAACATTTGAACTTTTGGGTGCGTCCTACCTTTTGAGGGTCACTCTGAGTTCTCTTTAAACAAGGTGCTATTATATTAGTCCAACTATTACCTCTGTGCAATACATTGAAACTGGTTTACTGGGCACTGCACCAAACTCCTTAAGTAAGTATTTTCTGAACTTATGTAACCAGTGTTGCAAGATGAATCATGTTGTTATAAGCAGGACAGCACACATTCAGGTGTAACTTTTGGACCTGCTTTTTGTATTTTGATCAATGTAACTCTCTAAATGTGATCACCTAAAAGAATTGTCTCAAACTGAGTCAATTTTAAGTAGAAACATTGAGATATTCTGATTTGTATTCACATAATTATTTTGTGCCATGGCAGGTAGTGCTGTGTTGGTTAACTGAATTATATATTTCCCACTTAAAATAATGAATGCACACGATGCAAAAATAATTATGATGTTATAAGATGTTTAGCACATTTATTAAAGGGAAAATACGAGTTTGGATGCTTTAATGGAGAAGGAGATGGGGAAATTGCTATGCAAAATGCTATTCACAATCTAACATAACATCAAGAAGACAAAACAGAAATAATAGAGGGAATCTTGTAGCTTGACTTCAGGTCATCTGATTTGGATGCTGAGAGTATTTCAGTGTCCAGAGATGTATTCCTTAGTTTGGAAAACCTACCATTAGATATTCAAGAACCTGTGACTGCTAGAAGTCGATATTGGCCACGTTGACAGTTTGGGGGCAGATGTCCACTTCTGAAATTGATTATACATAATATCACCATTCACTCAAAGGATTGTGTTCTTACGATAAAATAAAAAAATACTTTTTTCCATTTCCTAGAACCTGTACTATACACTTTCTTTTGACTGTAAATGAAGATTTTAGCAGAAATAACTTAAAGAAATTAGTTGTTGATAAATGAAATCACCATACACTGTGAAAGAATGAGCTCTAGGCCCTTCTTATGAAATTGCTGGAAAGAAAACTTCATGATTTATTTAGATAGGTCATTTTGGTTGTTTAACCAAACGCTCAGCTGGTTTAGTGCACTGCAATCCCATGCCATTCCTTTTGCAGGACATTTTGGGGATAGGACCTGCAATTCTCTTGCTTTTAATTAAAGAAGCAGCATGTTACATGCATGCCTGATTTGGCCCTCCTTAATAGTCTTTACCTCCAGTTCAGGTTATCTTAAATTAAAACAAAGACAGGGCTGGGTCCAGAGTTTTTGCCGCTCCAAGTGGCAAAAAAACCCCCAAAAAACTTGCTGCCGAACAGGGAGGCGGAATCCTGTTTGCCAAACACGGAAGCGGAGTGATGGTGCGACTGAAGAAGAGTTGTGGCCCCACCACCGAATTGCCGCCCCTTTACATTTGCCGCCCCATGCACCTGCTTGGTTCGCTGGTGCCTGGAGCTGGCCCTGAATAAAGATTATAGAAATTTCAGCGCTAATATAATAAAACACGGCTAAATAATACCAGTGCCTTATCTAGGTTAAAAACAAAATTGTTGTGGCTCACAGTTGCGTCATTGACCCAGCATCTGTTTTAAAGGCAGAAGTTAAGGACTCAGAGAAATGGTGTAAAAGGGGAAACATTCTCTTTTAGTAGTATTGGAATTAGTACTGGAATAAGACAGAAAAATATAAAGGCACAGTCAACAGTTCTAGATGCTAAGCCTTCTGGAGTGGACATACCGTGGTTATTATTACTACATCTATCCAGTGCAAAGAAACTTTCGTTAAGAAAATGGAAAAAAAGTCGGTGCTAATGATTAATGACTTGTCAGAGACACCGTGGTAGTCACAAAAAACCCAGTCTTCAAGCTACATATAAAAATGAGCTGGAGATACCCTGACATTCACTGGTGTGGCAAAGTGTTCGGAGGACACTCGATTTGTGTCAGATTCTGCACTAATGAATATTATGAAACTATAATAATGGGATTAGTAAAGACCTTTGGCCAGTGGATGAGGACATTACACTTTTGGAAAGTACTTTCCAGTAAGACATCAAATAGGAAAAATATTTCCTCTTAATTCAGCATTTAAATATATAAAGGGGCACTAGAAAATTTTATGACACGAAGGTGCCTTACCAGCCTAATTATTCTATTCTGTATAGGTCCTTATACCACCCTCATTACTGAAGTATCTGAGCACCTTGTGGTAGTGTATTAAGGGATGTAACTAACATCTGTGATTCATTCTCTTTCTTTTTAACATAAGAATGGCCACACTAGGTCAACTCATTGCTCCATCTAGCCCAATAGCCTGGCTTCTGACAGTGGCCAGAGCCAGATGCTTCAGAGGGAATGAACTGAACAGGGCAGTTATTGAGTGATCCATCCCCTGTCATTCAGTTCCAACTTCTGGCAGTCAGAGGTTTAGAGACACCCAGAGCTTGCGTTTGAATCCTGATCATCTTGACTAATAGCCACGGATGGACTAATTTTCCATGAACTTGTCTAATTCTTTTTTGAACCCAGTTATACTTCTGGCCTTCACAGCATCCCCTGGCAATGAGTTCCAGAAGTTGACTGTGCCTTGTGTGAAGAAGTACTTTGCTATGTTTGTTTTAAACCTGTTGCCTATTAATTTCATTGGGTGACCGCTAGTTTGTGTGTTATGTTATGGGGTAGACAACACTTCCACGTTCATGGTACCATTCATGATTTATAGCCCGCGATCATAGCTCTCCAGGGAAGATTTGTGTGAAAAGTATAATGTTTTGTTTTAGTGATTTTATTTTTAAGATATAAATGTACCTGTGCTATTGTTTGTTTATATTAGCAAAGGCAGGGAAAAGAAATGGGCCTTGCACTCGTAGTAGAAAGAGGTGAGGTTTGTGATGAGTCCTGGGGGTGTTTGCTCAGCCCAGCCCCCAAGAAAGCTCTGTTTCCTGCACAGATAAGCTTTACCCTTCTGGTAGAACGTTCCATTGTGCCAGAGTGGCTTTGTTGATTGATCACAGTCCTCATCCTGGATCTGTAGGTGGCCTTTTAGATGTACTTGGTCCAAGCAATTGTGTGCCTTGATACTAAAGCCTTGAACTTGATATGATATTTTGTGGGAAGCCAGTGTAGAGAGTGGCTTGGGGTATTCATGGTGGCATGTGTTATTGAGGGTCACTGCAACATTCCATTATAGATAGAATTTCCTAAGGTGTGAAGGCTTCATGCACAGATGTGTGGTTCAGACAGGAGGAGATGAAGGCATGTATAACTGAGGCCAGATCATTGTCTGTCAAGATGGGATGGTCTTTTAGTCAACCAGCGATGGTACAAGTGTCACTTATCAATGCTGCTATTATGAAAGGAAACTATAGAATTTAATGGGGATGAAACCAGTGGAGGGCTATTAAAATGCATTCCAATAATGAGGGAAGGATGGTGTTAGGATTAAGGGACTAGGGTGGAATTCAGGAGATGTGGGTTCCATTCCTGGCTATGCCACAGGTTTCTTATGAGACTTTGGGTACAATCACTTAATCTCTCTATGCTTCTATTCACCATCTGTAAAATGGGATCCATACTACTACCTACCCCACAGGGATGTTGGGAGAATAAATTCATTTATGGTTGGGAAGAGCTCAGATATTATGGAGAGAGGGGCCACTTAAGTACATAGACAAGTTCAAAGTCCCTATTTTCATTGATGGGATGGGATCCAGCTGTGTGTCTCATACACAGTATATGTATTGAAGCATGGTAGATTTTTAAAGACCATTACTCATTGCCTTTATTACAACATTCATAATTACAGCCAGATTAATTTGTTTTTTAATTGAAGAGTTGGTGAATGTTCTGAAGTATGAATCTGGAAAAAAAATCAAAGATAAAATGTAATGATTCTAAAGTACATGCTGCAAACCTTATCTCCTCTAAGCTATTATCTGGAGGTCAGGCTCAGAGCGATTTACCAAATCAAATTATGTTTAGCAAAAACAAGGCTGTAAACTAATAACAATTCTCTTCAATTAATAACTGGAAACATTATTTCTTCATGACTGGGGCCTTCCAACATATCTCCTCTCACAAGTTATAGTTTAAAAGGGTATTATCCATACATCTTAAAAATACATTCTGTCTGTCAGGCCAAGCTCCTGCAGACCTAAAGCCCAGAATGAAAAAATGATAGCTTATTTACAGGGCAAAATAGGATCTGTTATACTACCTCCAACCTTATCCTTAAGTCATTTGTATAATGGGCTTCCTTATCCTTCAGTGGTCTTTTAATTGCATGTTGTGAGAGCAGTTACAATAAGGTGCTTTCCTCCTTCAATACATTATTGTTCCTTTATCTATACATAGTGGACACAGAGTGAGAGCGAACAATCTCTTTAGTCTTTAACTCGTTGCTTCTTGAGCTATGTCTACACTACTGCAGTAAGTTGACCTACGCTATGCAACTCCAGCTACATGAATAACATAGCTGGAGTCGATGTACCTTACGTCAAGTTACCGTGGGATCTACACCACGTGGGGTCGACGGGAGAAAATCTCCTGTTGACTTACCTTACTCTTCTTGATGGGGGTAGAGTACAGGGGTCAACTGGAGAGTGATCTGCTGTCGATTTGGCGGTCTTTACTAGACCCACGAAATCTACTGCCGGTGGATTGATTTCAGAGCATCAATCCCTACCGTAATGTAGACCTGCCCTTGGACACACCTCCTTTGAGAATTGTTACTGCTAGCTAGATAATCTTCACTAGTTCTCAGAGAAAGGTACTTACAATAAACTGGATCTTTGAGTAATTAGAGGGCAGTCTCTACCATGTACTCTTTTCTTCAGCATCTTTACTGGATCTTAATCTTTACTGATTAAGATGAAGATATTGAAAGCTGGCTGAGGCCATGGCTCCTTATAAATCCTCAGTTCCTAGCCTTCCTCTCCAGGGCAGGACAGGTCATATGTGCAGCCACAAAAGTCAATGCTTTCTAGAGCGTAGTGATTTGATGCCAAAGGCACAGAGGCATCCCAAAAATGTGGCTACAAACTACAGTTAGGGGTACACACTCTTTATTTCTGCCCTTTAGTGAAAGAGGGGATGGCTGCCTGGTCTTTTGGTTTCGCAAACTTTTCCTTGTTCAAGGCCTGTTCTACACCTAAAACATAGGTCGAGCTAGCTACCATTTTTCACATCTCTGAGCGACATAGTTAAGCTGACCTAAGCCCCGGTGTAGACACAGCTAGCTCGATGGATGAATTCTTCTGTTGACTGGCTACTGCCTCTTGAGTGGAGTGGATTAACTACAGGGACCAAAAAATCCTTCTGTCATTGTAGCAAGGGTTTATGCTACAGTGCTTGAGCTGTGTAGTTGCAATGCTGCTCAAATGCTTGTGGTATAGACATACCCTCAGTCTCTAGCAGCTCTGGATCAGAAGGGTCTTTGATATCTAGATCTGAACTTGAATTTTGGAAAGGACTAATATTGGGATGTACTGGGTGGCAAGTAGGATCCATGAAAGGACTTAGACGTTGCAGTGCACAGATGGAGTATTTTGTACTTAATTCTTGTTCTTAAGGCTATTAAAGGTTTCCAGTTTGTCTAAAATGGGACTTTGTTTCTAAATACCTTGTATTTACAATTTAATTATAAATGTTTATGTCAACAGTCCAGTGTGTGTTTTAAGGTGGACACAGGCATTTTCCATAAAATATGGACATGGGAACATTTTACTCATTGTACAGTATCTTCCGTATATGCAGCATTGCATAAACCAGTGGCACATGCAGACTTAAGTATGTTATTATGTACGGTGCGAACCAGTGACAGGGCCAAAATTGAGTGAGTGGTGTTGCAGCCTGGTGCATGGGGGGTGGCTCTGCTTTGGCCCCCTGGCTCCCTCATCATGACCAACGCTCCCTCCCCCTCAAGACAACACTCCCAATGACTCAGTTTCCCTATTTGTAAAATATGATTAACACCTACCTTAAAGAGATGTTTTTATACTTTATTACATTTGTAAAGTGCCTTGAGATTATAAGGCTCTGTGCAAATGTAAAGAATTTAATATTTCTTTATGCTGTTTGCAAGATACTGTATAATGCCACTACCTTAAATCGTACAATACCTACATATTTAATTTAGCATATCCTGTTCGTTTTGTTTATTTTTTTGGTCACAGTGTAATGGTCTTACAGTGATCAGTTTATGTTTATATACAGTTTTTCATCCCAAGAGATCTCCAAATGCTCCACGGGTGCACATAAACAAACAATACACAGGAATTTATGTAGGCACAGCATAATTGCCCAGGTTATTTTTTCCCCAATACATGTTTAATTTGGTTTGTAACACAATGATATATGTGCCATAGGTTACTCTACCATGTGTTGCTGTTTTACTTGGGCAAGAGTTCAGAAAATGGGTTTCATGCAAATCTACGTATGCTAAATTATTTCTTTTTCATTGCTTACAAAAAAATCCTATGTCGCTTTTAGTGGATTGCAATGGAATTAAACGTGTTTGAACAATGACTTCTTTCAAAGCATTTCAAGAGCCAAACAGCGTAATTTATTCCAGATTTTTAGTAACATATGCTTATAAATGCATCTCTTAGAGGAAAAAAGTTCTCACTATGCTACTCAACCCATTCAAAAAACTAGAAAGAAGGATAATTTGCATAACTAGAAGTAGGTCAGGTCTGTCCCTCCAATCTACATGAGTTCCAAGGGAAATCACTCTTATACATTATTATGATGCAAGACTTAAATTCAGAATTGTCTGTTTTAGTAACAGCGTTAAACTGAGATATGCTTTGATTGCCAAACAGTTCAGTATTTCTACCATTTCAGTAATTGTTCACATTCCCTTTGAACAATTCATATTTGTCAGGATTTCATTTTTAGCAAAGTCTTCTTTCTACAGCAATACCAGTTTTCTTCTTCTGCTAGCGTGTGACAACTAACTCCATCCAGACAGCAAACTCCTATCTACATTCTTACTTTGTGCAATATAGGAATGCTGGTTTCATCATAGTAGTTTTATAGCAGGTGTGACAAAGCTCCGGCCTTGCCTCCGTGGGTCCGGCGTTTCCTGGCGGATTTCGCTAGCCTCAGAGGCTAACTGTGACCCTCCATGTAACCCTTCTTTCTCTCGAGACAAGGGTCACAGTCTACTGAGCCATTTTCATCATAAGCCAGCAAGGGAGGTGAGGAGAAGTTATCCTTCCTTGCACAGTCTCTGTTGTCTCCCAGTCTCAGTGGTTAATCAGGGGGCCAAAGTGCGGGGGGGGGGGGGAGAGGAGAAGCCTGGGCCCACCCTCTACTCCGGGCTCTAGCCTAGGGGCCCTAATAGTATCAGCTATGGTAGCTGACCTTTTAGAAACATGTACAATTCCCTGGGCTACTTCCCTCACAGCAGCCCTCACTTCCTCAAGCTCCACTTCATGCTTACCTCAGGGCCTCCTTCTTTGTGCCTGATATGGTGTGTACTACTCAGCCCCTCCCACAGCGCAACTTCCTTCCACAGCTCCTGACATGCACACCCACCTGACTGGGAGGCTTTTAACTAGTTTCAGCCAGCCCCTGATTGGCTTCAGGTGTCCTAATCAACCTAGCCTTCTTCCTGCCTTCTGGAAAGTTCTTAATTGGCCCCAGGTGTCTTAACTGACCTGAAAAAAGAAAAGGAGTACTAGTGGCACCTTAGAGACTAACCAATTTATTTGAGCATAAGCTTTCGTGAGCTACAGCTCACTTCATCAGATGCATGAATACAGACAAAGACAGCTACTATTCTGAAACCTGTTAATTGACCTGGAGCAGCTTCCATTTCACTTAAGCTGGTATCAGGGATTTGTTTAGCCTGGAGCTAATATATCTATCTCCCACTACTTTTCTATAGCCATCTGGCCTTGCCCCGTCACACAGGGTTGTACTTTGTGGCCTCTCATTTGATAAATTAGGTTATATATTAATTGCTTTTTTCTAAGTACAGTAGAACATTTGTTTTATGACCACAGATCTTATGAATGGATATATAAATTATTTTTATCCCTTGAACAACAAGGTATCCATGTATGTATTTGAGCAGCGAGCAGAGGTTATGCGCACTCAGAGCAAGACTGTAATAGGCATATCGTATACGTTTGTTACCATGTAACGTACACTACCACTGAACAATTAATAAATTAACTTACGTACCATAATTACTGTAAATTTTGAGACGTTCAATTTTATGAACTCCTCAATCCCAAATTAGTTCATAAAATAGGGGCTCTACTGCAGAATCTCTTCAGCTTGTTTGGCATGTTCTAATTCATATGTAGCTATTTTAGGGTGTCTCTCTCTCTCTCTCTCTCTGTAAGAGGAAACTACCCATATTTATATTGTAAATTATTCCTGCTCATGTTCAAAGAGTTTAACCTTATTTACCTTTTTATAATAAAATCTATATAAGTGTCCAAACAAGCGTTAGAACATTTTGCCACTCTGCCTGGTTCCAATCTGCCTTTGGCATTCCTCTCCTGCTGGGCGTGTTAGCCATCTCATGACTCCTGGGTGTGGTTGGCAGCTCCAGTTCAGCTGGGTGGTGGGACTCGGTCCTGCTGTGGCTGCTGCTTCCTTTCTTCCCTCTCTACATAATGAAGACAGTTAGGATGGCTCCTTCTTGTTGCTAGCTGCTTTTACAGTCAGCTCTTCACAGGGCACAAGCAAGTAGTACACGGACCACAATCTGAGAATCAGCGACAAAGTGGGTCTTTCCCACCTCTCACTGCTATGGTCCCCCAGGGCTGCTGAAATGGGAGTGGTTGATGAATCTAGATATTAATCTCTAATCAAACATGGAAATAGAATGAAATATAAAGCCATGTACTAAACTTCAGTTTTGATCTACAGCTAATTCCATCTCAGTCTCTGATCTTGCCTAATCTTGTCAGCTAAACTGGATTCGAGCCCAGACAATACTTCCATGAGAAAACCATCATGAAAACCGAGGAAATGATGCATAAACTGGAGCTGGTGATTCAGTATGCTGCATTCTCATTTCAGTATCAGTTAAGAACCAACGTCCAACTGCAGTACGAAGGGCATTTGTGCCATTGGAAGTACTTTGTTTTAGATGAGATGTAGCTATTGTGACTGTACTGTAGATGTGTGAGAAGGTGGGCAGCAATACTCTGCACACATGGATTCTGCAAAGCTGAGGAAATCACAGGCAAGAGTGTGGGAAATAGTCCAGGGGAGAGGAGATGTATGGATAAATATTTTAGTGTTTAACATATAGGCTTAAACAGAGTGCAGAACTGGTGATAGATTTGTAGAAATAGGAGATACGAAAGGAGAATGATGGTCCAGAGTCAAAGATGACACTAAAGTTATAGAGAATGAAGGCAAATAGGATTTCTGAGGTGATGTATACTATGTGATTAGTGCACTATAGATAAACTACAGATAAATGTGGAAGATATGGAGTTCTGTTTAAGGATGCTCCTTGTCTTACCCAAGTAAAGTCCTGAGATTATCTAAGAGAAGTTGTGGCAAAGCCATATGTTTACCTGTGTAAGAAAGGCAGAGTGGGTGGACAGGAAGGAATCAAATGTTAAAATGCTGTTGAAAGATACACCACACTTGAGTATCTTCAGCATAAAAGTGAGGCATGGTGAAAGGTAGAGATAAGAGTTAATTCCAGTGGCATGGCTAACTTCCAACTTCAATAATTACAGTCTTCATTGCTACAGTCCAACAACGGTTTCAATTAGCTATCCTATTCTTTACTTCCTCCCTTAATTGTTGTGCAATGTTGCTGTGCATTGTTAAACTATTGCCACACTATTGCTCCCTTTTGTATCAGGATGAAGTGAGTTTGTATGTGTTATACAGTATACATTTCAATTATGATACTATGTCTCTATTATCTTAATTTTTTGGGTAGTGATTGGATCATCCTTTCTAGTGGTTAGATACATTACTGCAGAAAACTTCTCTCAACTGTAATAGAGAAAGGGAGGGATACTAAATTAATTATAAAAAATGTTTTCAGTCACATTTACATCAGTGCCTTATGTGGTGACTACATTCCCAAAATTATGACTTATCGCTAATTATAAGCACCAGTGGACTTGAACCCAGGAACTACAGGTCTACCAGGCAAGCAACTGCATTATGCTGCCATCCAACTGCATCTTTAACCTAGCTGCTTCCTGCCACCCAACAATTTGCAGAGGTTGTACATCATGGAACGTTCCACCATCAGTGATCTGACTGACAGTGGACTTAGCGATCCCCGATTGGCTCCTTGAGCCTATATCAGTCCATGCGAAGTACAAGGAAGTGTCCAGACAACAATGTGGATTCCTAGCTAGCTGCCATGATCACCCTGCTTCTGTGCCTCTAAAATCCTGGTATTGACCTTGGCTCCAGTTTGGATATTGAGTCCAGGTCAACTCCTGGAATCCCAGCACTGACCCTGATACCTGATATTGACCCTCGGCCCGATTCCTGACTTCAGCTCTGGCTCTGACCTTTGGTTTGAGTCTTGACTCTGCCACCAGCTCTGACCCCTGGCTTTGGTTCCTGGCTCCCACGCTACTGCCATGAGGCCTGCCTACCTTCACCCTGGATCCTGACAGCTAATTAAGAATTACCCAGGAATCAAGACTTTTCAGAAGAGAAAAGACAAAGACCTGAGAAAATAGAAACGTAAATCCCCATGGTAGAATTTCTTCAGCCTTTCACAAGAGCATGTAAAGAGCACCGGCAAGTCAGGAAGCCTGTTAACCACACTGTTAGCTGAAGAGAAACTAACCTTTTCCTTTTCTCTAATCTACTTTGAATGAATGACCTGAAATATAGATATTAAATATTAAGATACTATATGATTTTGCCAGCTATAGTAGTGTCATGGGGTGCACCACTCACCACTTGACTGGGGCCTCCTCCTGGTCACTCTGGGGATTAGCTCTCCAGGGTGACACCCCTGTCTGCAGTTGCACACTGTCACTCTGTCTCTTTCTCTCTGGTCTGAAGCCCCTCTCTTGGTCCAGGAACCACAGCATCCTCTTTGTGACGCAGCCCTCCCGCTAGGTCTCACAACGTTCCCCCACTTCCGGGGTACAGTCTTCCAAAGTCTCTGTCACTCCCATAGTGATCCAGGCAGTCTTCCCTTTCACTGCACTGCCAGTCTATGCCACACCCTGGTGGGTGGTAGGGGAAACCTGGGTCTGCCCACTACTACAGGTTCCAGTCCAGGGACCCTCCAGCCAGCAGTTCTGGGCTTTCCTCTCCCAGCCCTCACTGCTCCTTCCCTGGACTGCTTCCTACCACTTTTGGTTCCTCTCCTTGCTCTGGGTGTACCAGCTCCAAACCCTCCTCCCTCTTCCAAGGGAGTGACTGCCCTTTCCCAGCAACAGCCCCCGTCTATTGCCAGCTTTCTGGTTGTATAGGCCCCGCCTCTTCCTGCCCAGCTGAAGCTGCTTGCTGGTGCAGCCTCTGGAGTTAATAGACCTACTTGGCCATCTTCACCCTTTCCAGTTCTGTTTGGGGTGGACACTGAATACAGGGAACTAAACTGAATACACTATTTTGGCAGATAAGTTTTAAGGAAAGTTACTAAACATTGATACAGCTTTATGCCAGATGTAAATATTAATGAAAGTGTTTGCCTTTGGGGGACTTCTGTTAGGAAGGAAGGGGTTGTGTTCATATTGATTTCTTTTAAATTAGAATGACATTAAGAAGTAAGGATAGTATTTGTAATCAAGCATGTTTGTTACCACAAGTTACTGAAATACAGCTATGGTGGAAGAGGCAATAATGAAAGTGATTGAAACCAAATAATGTGTTATAAGGACACTTGATCACACAGTAAAATAATCAGAAATGTAATGGTTTGATCAATAAGGCACTGACATACCTCATCTATACATACAATGGTCCTACAATTATTTTTAAAATCAGGAGAACAGAAATGAAAGATTTATACAGCTGTTCTTGCCTGCTTGAGAACAACAGTGACTATGTTACTGCATAGTGGACGGTTAAAAAAAGTATAAAGAGCATCACAGAATGTGGATAGACTTTGTATAAACTATGTATACTTAAACTGGATATTTAAGCAGTCAGCAAAGTGCTAATGGAAAAACTGGAACTCGGGCAAGCATAGCCATGTGAAGTTTGCTGGGGAAAAACTTGTGGGAAGTAGGTTTGCTGACTGGAGCTAAGTCTCAGCAGGTATTCAATGTATGACCCAAGATGGCTGTACAGATGGCTGTACAAATGGCTATGGCCTAACTTTGGTTACATAAACTGGTTAGGCACAAGACGTTTTGTACAAAGAGACTGGAAATCTCCAGACCCAGCTGCAAGAATCCAGAAGTGATGTTTCATTGTCTGACAGGATGATGAGAGGTGACAACTATCATTTTGGTTAGACATTTAAAATCTGTGTTAGAAATATGGGTCACCATTTAATTGGTGCATGTCAGCTTCTGTGAATAGTGGAACCAACTTGTAACACCCACAAGAAATGGGATAAAATGGCCGGACTCCTTCAAAACATCTGACATCTGGAGGGGAGATGACTGAGACCCGTGGCCAGCTACCTGGGAAGCCTTCTTATGATATCAAGTACCTATCTTGGCTAGGTACCTTTAACTGAATATTTCTCTTTCCCAGCTGTTGAGGTTGCTCACTAGCACACCTATACAGTCATGACTGTCATCTGCTTCATCTGTGTTTGCAATGTCAGCTACTGATGTGAACAGTAACTTGCTGAAAGCTGATGGCTGAGCAAAGATATGGGGATAAGTAACAGAGACTGTGTCTCGGGTGATGACCCAAATCAGTCAATTAACTATTTCTTGAAATGAGGTACCTAATTAGTAAGGAAGGGTACATGCGTATATACGTATGTTGAAGATTATCAGCATTACAGAGTATGCCCTTGTTTTTGTAACAGATTCCTATCAAGATTGTTGTGAAGTAAGTTTTGAAGCTGAACAAGTTACTATTATTAATTCAGATTGTGAAACATTGTACATGTGTCTACCCTAGGCAATGAGTTCATACTGCCTTGCAAGTTCTAGATTAATTGATTCTTAGAATTTAAGACTGGAACAAATCAGCTAATCATCTAGTCTGACCTCCTATATATCACTGGTCATTAAAGGTCACGTAGCTACCCTGTATTGAACCCAGTAACTTGTGTTTGAGTAAATCATATCTTCCATAAAGGCATCCAGGCATTGATATGAGAACATCAAGAGATGGAGAATCTACCACTCTTCCTTTTGTCCTTTGTTCTAATGGTTAATCACCTTTGCTGTTAAAAAATTGTGCCTACTTTCTAATTTGAATTTGTCTAGCTTCAGCTACCATCATTGGTTCTTGTTATGCCTTTCTCTGCTAGGAAAGAAAAAATCCATAGCCAGCATGACTAAAGACAATAAGGAGGAGCTTTTTGGGAACAAAAAAATCCTAGCAGTGATATAGGCCCATTGCTAGATGGAGATGGCAAAATGTTTAATGATGATACAGAAAAGGCAGAAGCGTTCCACAAATATTTCTCTTCTGTATTTAGAAAGAAGCAGGATGAAGTACTTGTATCACGTGAAGACGATGAACTACTTTCCAGTCCATTATAAACTCTGAAGAATGTTAAACATCATAATCTATTAGGGATGCACATTTTTCAAATAGGCAAGCTGAATACCTTGCACCCAGAAGTCATAAAAGAGTTGGTTGAAAAGATCTCTGGCCCATTGATGTTAACTTTTAATATATTTTGGAATACTGGGGAAATTCCAGAAGACCGTAAAAGTGACAATGTTGTACCAGTATTCAAAAAGGAAAACGGGATGATCCAGGTGACAATCGGCTGGTTACCCTGACGTCAGCTCTGGGCAAAATAATGGAAAGCTGATATGGGATTCAACTGATAAGAGAATTTAAGGGTAGGAATATAATTAATGCCAGTCAACATGGTTTTGTGGTTTTGATTTCGTTCTTTAATGCAGGTTTGGTTGCTAAAGGTAACTGCGTATTGATTTCTGTTAATGGTGGCTAATAAAACTCTATAAAATGAAATAAATATAACTCTTGAGTCCTTTTCTTAGTTAAGCAATCAATATCCAAAAAGCTCTAAGAAAGGTGGCATGGGTAATCAGTTGAGCAGTTTTCCCAAACAAAGCCTTATTTTATGCGCTACCTTTGTTACCATTATGTATGTGTTCTTTAGCATTTCTTATCCATGTTTCCTTTATAATTCAAGCAATTAATGATGTGGTAACTATGATGCTGTTAAAATTGAGCTGAGCCAGATATTGCAGGCAGGTTCTGGGCAATTATTTTCCCTGCCTCAACCTCCAATTTTTCCAATGAGTCTAAATCCTGATTTATAAAGTTACCTACTTGTCAATTACCAGCCACCCCTCTTGTTTGAAGACTGACAGCTGTTTTAGAGCGCGTGGAAAGGATAGGTGTCCACCAAGGGCTAGAGTGAGATTACAAAAATTGTTTTCAACTTTCATTTGAAATCAGTGTCTTGATGTGAAAATCTAGTTTATTAACCCTCACCATCACTTAATATTGTGCAATGAGATGTTTCAGTAACTGGAAGGGATAGCAAATTCAGGACTTAAGTGGGTATTAAAGAGGTCATAAATGAATATCTCTTTAAGTCCCAACAAACCTTCCAATAAGGTAAATAATCTTATTCATAATTCTAATTTGTTCAGTCTCTAGATTTGTGATTGCAGATATATAGCTTTTTACGAACTCAGGTACCACAGTGATGAACAAGGAGATAGCAGATACAAGGAGAATAATTTGAATGCATCCTTTCCTCTTTTATTTAGGTTCCTAAATATAGATTTAGGTGTCTAACTTCAATGGGAGTGGAATGTCAATGAAACATGAGCGTATGCATGAGAGAGAGAGAGAGATAAAAGCTTCACAGGAACAGAATAATGTTAAAAAAAATCATACATTAGTACTTATTCAGATGCGGTGATGCACAGTCTCAACACTACCACATATGAGGGCTTTCTGTCATTCTGGAAGATGAAGTGCTGTGGGGCGTATATCAGACAGTTCAGCATGGAAGGAGAAGACAGGTTGAACGGAAGCTGTATATGAGTCAACAGTGTGCCCTTATTGCCAAGAAGGCTAACGGCATTTTGGGCTGAATAAGTAGGAGTATTGCCAGCAGATCGAGGGACGTGATCATTCCCATCTATTTGGCATTGGTGAGGCCTCATCTGGAGTACTGTGTCCAGTTTTGGGCCCCACACTACAAGAAGGATATGGAAAAATTGGAAAGCGTCCAGCAAAGGGCAACAAAAATGATTAGGGGGCTGGTGCACATGATTTATGAGGAGAGGCTGAGGGGACTGGGATTATTTAGTCTGCAGAAGAGAAGAATGAGGTGGGATTTGATAGCTGCTTTCAACTACCTGAAAGGGGGTTCCAAAGAGGATGGATCTAGACTGTTCTCAGTGGTACCAGATGACAGAATGAGGAGTAATGGTCTCAAGTTGCAGTGGGGGAGGTTTAGGTTGGATATTAGGAAAAACTTTTTCACTAGGAGGGTGGTGAAGCACTCGAATGGGTTACCTAGGGAGGTGGTGGAATCTCCTTCCTTAGAGGTTTTTAAAGTCAGGCTTGACAAAGCCTTGGCTGGGATGGTTTAGTTGGGGATTGGTCCTGCTTTGAGCAGGGATTGGACTAGATGACCTCCTGAAGTCCCTTCTAACCCTGATATTCTATAATTCTATGAAGAGTCTTTTAAATGTAAGAAATGTTGGTTAAACGTATAATGAGCTTTCAATGAACCAGGGGAGGAAAGAGAGGCGACAGAAATGCCCCCGTCTGTGCTATTCATGTAGGCCTAAATTTAGCAGGGCTGCAAATTTATGCAGTCTTTACCCTCCCCATACCCACGTGACCTTTGGGAAATAAACTGCAAGGAGGAGCCAGTGAGAGACTGAAGCTGGCACAGCAGCTGCAGAAGCAGTTCAGGAATCCTGAAGGACACTGATGATGTCAGACTGTTTTCTGCAGTTTTCACTCTGAATATTCTCTCTTCCAGGATGTTTACTTCAATTCTCTGCCTCCTCTCTTCCTTTGTCGTTCCAGCTAGCTAATCCCCTCCTAGCATAACCTCACTGAAAAGATTTAAATGACAAAACAGAGTCACATAATTAACATGACATTTGCCACCATCACATTGTTCACTCTGCTTGTATGTCTACCCCTTTCCCTTACTGTTTGTCTCTCTTGTCTGTTTTGAGTGTAAGCTCTTTGGGGCAGGGGTTGTTTCTTATTTGATGTTTGCACAGTGCCTTGCCCAGTGGGGCCCTGGGTTTGGTTGGCCACTAGGTAGGTACTACCATAATAAATATGACAAGAGAGAAAGCAAGAATGATCATTAGAAACAGTGATTCAAAAAGAGAAGCCCAATGTTTTTATGTTATTTTTGAAAAGCTGAGAAAAGTGACCAAAATACAGTAGTTACGTATTAGGAGGAGGAAGAAAAGTGGATAAGAGGTTAATATTTCTGAAGTTTCCTATACATTCCCATCAAGAAAAAAAAGAAAGTGCAACCCCTCAAGGCCACAATTGCACACTTAAAGACAATACAAAAGACTCACTGAGAAAAACTCAAATCTTTAGAACTGAAAAGTATTTAACAACAAATTAAACAAAAAATTAGACTGACAATAGAACAGATATACAAACACAAACTATCATGAACTTTGGAATAAAGCAAGTAGACTGCTAAGCACCGAGACTGGGGATGACACTGTCCTGCAGAACCACCCCGCATTTTTTCTATCCAAAATAGAATAAAATAATCAGCAAAGCAGAATGAATAAATAACTATCTCTTCACTACTATCAAAACTTTTTCAGTGAGCAGGAGGAACAGTCTGAAATTTCCTGCAACAGCCAAAGTGACTGATCTTACGAACATCAAGCAATAGCTTTTATAAAATACGGGAAACAGAGAGGTCATTAAATCTGTTAGAACACGCAAAACCCTTACACTTGATGGGTATAGGGCAGATTTATACAATACAAATACTAATTTCAGGACAACTCTGGAATAGCCTTCCAAGGGGAGTAGTGAGGGCACAAAAACTAACTGTTTTGTTTCATGACTGAGCTTGATATGTTTTCGGAGGGGATGGTCTGATGAGACTGCTTATAATGGCATATGGCCCATCTGCGACTGCTATTAGCAAATATTTCCAGTGTGTCATAAACATACAGCTAAGGGTAGCATAAAATCCCTCCTTTAACCTGTAAAGGGTTAAGAAGCTCAAATAACCTGGTTGGCACCTGACCAAAAGGACCAATAAGGGGAGAAGATACTTTCAAATCTGTGGGGGAAGGTTTTCGGGTTTTTTTCTTTGTGTTCTCTCTGGGTCAGCAAGGAACCAGGGCAGGGAAAATACATCTCCTAAAGCCATATCTGAACTAACCATCTAAGATTACAAATTGTAAGTAATAGGAAGGAAATGCGTTAGATTTTCTTTTGTTTTAGCTTTGAATTTTCCCTGTGCTAAGAGGGAGGTTTATCCCTGTTTTTTGTAACTTTGAAGTTTTGCCTAGAGGGGAATCCTCTATGTTTTAAATCTTATTACCCTGTAAAATTACCTTCCATCCTCATTTTACAGAGATGTTTCTTTTACTTTTTTTTCTTTATAATAAAGTTATATTTTTTAAGAATCTGATTGGTTTTTAGTGTCCTAAAAACCCAAGGGTCTGGTCTGTGTTCACCTTGGTTACCTATCTGATTGGTAGATTATTCTCAAGCCTCCCCAGAAAAGGGGGTGAAGGGGCATGGGGGAATATTTGGGGGAAGCAGGAACTCCAAGTAGTCCTTTTCCTGAACTTCTGTCTAACTCACTTGGTGGTGGCAGCAGTACCCATCCAAGGACAAGGAAGGATTTGTGCCTTGGGGAAGTTTTTAACCTAAGCTAGTAGAAATAAGCTTAGGTGGTCTTTCATGTGGGTCCCCACACCTGTACCCTAGAGTTCAGAGTGGTGAGGGAACCCTGACACAGTGGTTGGAGTTGAGTCACTATGTGGGGAGGGCTCTGAGTTACTACAGAGATTCTTTCCCAGGTGTCTGGCTGATGGGTCTCACTCGCATGCTCAGGGTCTAACTGAATTTTCCCCCAGGTCAGATTGGTGGTGACCCCCCCCTTTTTTTTTCTGCCTTCCTTTGCAATGTGGGTCACAGGTCAGTTCCTAGTTTGAAATACAGTAAATGGTGGATTCTCTATAATTTAAAGTCTTTAAATCAAAACTTGAGGACTTCAGTAACTCAACCAGAGGTAATGGGTTTATTACAGAGGGGTGGGGGAGGTTCTGTGGCCTGTGATGTGCAGGAGGTCAGATGATCATGATAGTCTCTTCTGGCTTTAAAGTCTATGATTACTATTATGATATTACCAGGAGATGGCAGGGACTTAAAAACTGTGTTTCATTGTCGGGAGTTGGCTGGGTGCCCCGGGCTGGCAGTACTGCCTAATGGCAATACTCTGGGGTGTAATGCCTACTGGCGAGAGTTGAAAGGCTGTGTCGCCCAGCAGCTATAGCATAGGTAGTGTCTCCTAGCAGTGAGAGTCCACGGGGCCACTTTGCCTAGCGACACTATCGGGGTAGTGTCACCTAGTGGCGAGTGTGGGGAGGGTAGGGGAATCCGGGGCTGCCCTACACCACCGGGTTTTGACCCAGGGCCCTTCAAAACAGGGTACCTTAACAGGATTTAAGTCCCAGTACCTCTAAGTGCGTTCCCTTGGTCGCTTCCTACCCTTGCCCCCGTCCCTCTGGCATCATCTCTGGAGTTGGACGAGCTAGGAGGCTCGACTATGGTGGCTTGGAGTTCCAATGGCTTCCCAGAAGGAGGATGCTGCACAAAACCATTCTCCTTAGTCAGCCCAGACTGAGCTGAGCTGCTCCCTTTTGAATGCTCCCTCCACTTGGAGCATGCCCCAGAGGGGCGAGGCCTTTTGGGCCAAGAACTAGTCTTTAACCCTTGCTTCACCAGTGCGGGGTTGATATACCCCGTCACACACACAAAGATCTCTTTCCTTTAAGTCAGATTGTAGAATGCTCAGGAAGGTAATTGCTAATCTTCTAACTATAATACATCTGTAAAACAAGGTTCACATAACCTAGGAAGTATTCTTAATATATTCACCTGCACCACAAACTCTGTAGATGTCCCTCCTGCCCTATCACTGATAAAGACGTTCAAGGTGAAATGGACACATCTGTTTGCAGTGCTTTAATAAGTGGGATGAAAAAATTAGTTCATCAAATGTATTAAAGTCCTTTCCTTTATGTTCAGGGAACTCGTTTCAATTAATTAACTTTTCAGGTCCACAGGGTACTTGAGAAAGGGTGTCCCTTATCCTTAAAATACACGTTACAGACACAATCAAAACACTAGTTCTTATGATAAAAAGTAATTAATATTTACAAGTCACAAATATAGAGGGGAAAAATTAATAAAACTCTCTATAAAGAGGACATTGTATTAAACATCACAAAACTAAAAACCTGCTTACTTTTACCCTAATATAGAAATTCAGTGCGATTTCTGGCTAAAAAGTAAAAAAAAATACAAGACAAATCAATGATAAGATGACACTCATCCTCAGGAATGTAGATCATGAGTAGGAAGGATTTCTGACTGCTGAATAATAGTATGCACAATATAATGACCCTGAATGAAAAAAACACCTCAATTATTTTAACAATTTTTTTTTAAATGACCAATTCTATAACTAACCTGAGCAGGTAGAGTACTGTTGGAGACCCCAGGTCATGACCACTAGTTAAGTCGAGGGGATGGAAGGCCATAAGGGTTGAGGAAGTCCCGGCCAATAGTTCTGGAGGTCTCTACTCTCTGGGTCGCGTGGCACCATTGATTTTTCCATACCCTCCGCAGTTATCTGCCCGTCATAAAAAAAATGCTATTCCTCTTAATTGCACCTGTAGGTCAAAAATAACCTTATTCTCAAAAAGTAAGGCAGCAGCTCTGGCCTTTTCCTTAGTTGGTGTCCCTGGGCTTGTGGTACATAATTATCACGCAGTAAAGCACGTTGCCTGCACGGTGGCAAAAGCCATTAATTTAACCTCAACCGTCCTGGCCCAGCTCTCACATAAGTTAAAAAAAGCACATCAGGGTATGCTACAAAACAAGCTAGCTGTAAACTATTTGCTTCTACGCCATAGTCACCTATGCCAAAAGTTTGCAGGCATGTGTTGCTTTAATATAACAGATGCAGGGCCATCCATAAAAGCTAATATACAACGCCTAAAGCAGCTAATAAAAAGCATTCATCAGCAAACTAAAAAAAATTGGCTAGGCTCTTTATTTTTTGGTTGGGGCCTTTCCCCGTAGCTAAATAAGTTGTTTAGCCTATTTAAGTTTTTTTTCCCTGTATTAATCATGTTATGTTTACTGTGTTATATATAATCCTGTATAAAAACGCTTATTTTGCATAGTTTTAAAAATTTTAATTTTATGCATAGCCCGCTAATAAATAAAAATAAAAAAACTCAAGCAATAAAAATAAGTATTCTCAAAAAAAAAAAATTGTTAAAAACCCCAGGGCATGGCCACTAGTTAAGTCAAAAAAAAATAAAAGGCCATAAGGGTTAAAAAGTCTCCCTGCTAAAGGCCTAAGGGCTTCTTCTTAACCCCCCTTAATAAAATTCAGGCCTGGCTGGTTTAAATAAACTCTTTTGCTCTTAAAACAATGTTGCAGCTGCAAATAATGCCTTATAGTGTAAGGTTTGCTAACGCCAAACTAAAAATAATAAAAAATAGTTACAAGGCCAGACAAAATGTGCTAATTGTTTAAATTGCTAAAAATGCTTATTAAAAGTTACAAAAAATAAACATTGTTGTAACCCATATAAAAAAACAAAAATATTTGTGCAAAATTTTAATTAGCTAATATGTAGTGCAATAGCATTAAAAATATAAAAGTATATATAATAACCTGCTCTAATGTGCAAAATTTAAAATTCTATTCTCCCTGTACCTTGTTTGCAGCTGCAAATAAACTTTTCTGCTTCTCCACCCTGTTGTGATTATTGAGTAAAGCACACCAAGTAACAAACCTCTGCTGTTTTTTTTGCCTCACAGCGCTGGGTGCCGGCAACAGTAAGAACAATTAAAATCAATACCATACTAAGATTCCTGTTCATTTTCTATTCCATATCCAAGATAAACCCAGCAGCCTTATTAACTTCTTTGGTTCATTTGAAGAGAAAAAAAGAGAAGAATCAAGGTTCTGCAGTATGTGAAAGGTGCAGAGGGATTAGCCCTCCCAAACTTCACCAGATGTCCTACAGTACCACTTAGTAGTTTAAACCTGAATACTACCCCCAAAACACATTCAAGCTGCCCTTCAACAACACAACTGAAATAAATACTCTATAAATACCACACACAATAGAATATAAATCCAGACTAATATACAGGACAAATCTCACCTATTTGGAAACACAGGCAGAAAAAGAAAATGGACACCAAAACTACCGTTCCATTAAATAAACGTTTTTGATTTCCTATACTTTGCTTCAGACTTTTCCAATAAAACAATAACTAGTCTAGATTAACCACTTAATATTTTTCACTTAAAATTATCAGGCAATTTACTCAATAAATTCTACCTTCAAAAGTGGGGTTACCTCTGCCTGTAACATTATGCTATCCCCAGACCAGGACAGACTGGCCAGATGTACAACAGCCCATGATATCCAGGTCTGAAAATCAATTGTACAAAAACAGGAAGGACAAATTGTTATTCTCTATGCAACTCAGTGGCAGTGAAATACTCAAGATATAGCACCTGTGAGGAGGAAAAACAAAAAGCAAACCCCCCCCCCAAAAAAAAATAGAAGCAAAATTTTAGGGTACACGAAAAGAGAACTCCTGGGCAGATGTACTAAAAAAATGTACATCACCAACTCAATCATAGAGAAAACACCAGTGGAAACCAATCACATGCTTCTTCTATACCTTGATAATCATGCTAGATAAGTACGTAGGAAAGTAAGTTGTCTCACAGACTTTCTGGCACTGCCCATACATATATCAAACATTTTGGTCATAAAAAAACACAACAGCCAGCATTTTCTGATCCTCCAACTCTAAAAAACATGGAATCTTTTTAAAGACACCATAATGGAGGGTCAATTTAAATGTATACCCCAAATTAAACAACATAGTAAGAGGACCAAAAAAATGCCACTATGGCTAAACAGAAAAATTAAAACAAGCCGTTAGAACAGTGTTTCCCAAACTTGTTCCACCACTTGTGCAGGGAAAGCCCCAGTGGGCTGGGCCGGTTTGCTTACCTACTGCGTCCACAGGTTCAGCTGATCGCGGCACCCAGGGGCCGTGGTTCACTGCTCCAGGCCAATGGAAGCTGCTGGAAGTGGCGCGGGCCGAGGGAACCAGTGTGTTAGAGGCAAAAAGGCATCCTTTAAAAAGTGGAAGTTAAATAAATCCGACTGAGGAAAACAGAAAGGAGCATAAACTCTGGCAAATATAATTAGGAAGGCCAAAAAAGAATTTGAAGAACAGCTAGTCAAAGACTCAAAAAGTAACAGCAAAAATATTTTTAAGTACATCAGAAGCAGGAAGTGTGCTAAACCACCGGTGGGGCAACTGGACGATTGAGATGCTAAAGGAGCACTCAAGGAAGATATGGCCACTTTGGAGAAACTAAATGAATTCTTTGCATCGGCAGATTAGATGACAAATCTGAGGAACTGTCTCAGACTGAGGTATCACTAGAGGAGGTTTTGGAACAAACTGATAAACTAAACAGTAATAAGTCACCAGGACCAGATGGTATTCACTCAAGAGTTCTGAGGGAACTCAAATGTGAAATTGCAGAACTACTAACTGTGGTATGTAACCCATCATTTAAATCAGCTTCTGTACCAAATGACTGGAGGATAGCTAATGTGATGCCAATTTTTAACAAGGCTCCAGAGGCTATCATAGTAATTACAAGCTAGTAAACCTAACTTCCGTACCAGGCAAATTGGTTGAAACTATAGTAAAGAACAGAATTATCAGACACATAGATAAACACAACTTGTTGGGGAAGAGTCAACATGGTTTTTATAAAGGGAAATCATGCCCCATCAATCTAGTAGAATTCTTTAAGGGAGTCAACAAAAATATGGACAAGGTTAATCCAATGGACAAAGTGTACTTAGATTTTTCAGAAAGCCTTTAACAAGGTCCCTCACCAAAGGTTCTTAAGCAAAGTAATCTGTCTGGGATAAGAGGGAAGGTGCTCTCATGGATCAGTATCTGATTAAAACATAGGAAACAAAGGATGGGAATAAATGGTCAGTTTTCAGAATGGAGAGCGGTAAATAGTGGTGTCCTGCAGTGCAGTTCAACATATTCATAAATGATCTGGAAAAGGGATGAACAGTGAAGTGGCAAAATCTGCAGATGATACAAAACTACCCGAATTAGTTAAGTCCAAAACAGACTGCGAAGAGTTACAAAGGTATCTCACAAAACTGGATGACTGGGCAACAAAATGGCAGATGAAATTCAGTGTTGATAAATGCAAAGAAATGTACATTGCAAAACATAACCCCAACTGTACATATAAAATAATGGGGTCTAAATTAGCTGTTACCACTCAAGAAAGAGATCTTGGAGCCACTGTAGATAGTTCTTAATGTGCAGTGCCAGTCAAAAAATAGAACAGAATGCTGGGAATCATTAGGAAAGAGATAGATAAGACAGAAAATATCATATTGCCTCCATATAAATCGATGGTACACCCACATCTTGAATACTTCATGCAACTGTGGTTGCCACATCTCAAAACAGATATATTGGAATTGAAAAGGTACAGAAAAGGGCAACAAAAATGACTAGGGGTATGGGACAGCTTCCATATGAGGAGAGATTATTAAGACTGGGACTTTTCAGCTTGGAAAAGAGATGACTAAGGGGGGATATAATAGATGTCTATAAAATCATGACAGTATGGAGAAAGTAAATAAAGAATTATTATTTACCCCTTCTCATAACACAAGAACTAGGGCTCAGCAAATGAAATTAATAGGTAGCAGGTTTAAAACAAACAAAAGGAAGTATTTCTTCACACAATGCTCAGTCAACCTGTGGAACTCTTTGCCAGAGAATGTTGTGAAGGCCAAGACTATAACAGGGTTCAAAACAGAACTAGATAAATTCATGGAGGATAGGTCCATCACTGGCTATTAGCCAGGATAGGTAGGGATGCAAAAGCATGCTTTGAAGTATCCCTAGTCTCTGTTTGCCAGAAGCTGGGAATGTGAGAGAGGGGATGGATCACTTGGTGATTACCTATTTTGTTCATTCCCTCTGGGGCACCTGACATTGGCCAGTGTCGGGAGACAGGATACTGGGCTGGATGGACCATTGATCTGACCCAGTATAGCCTTTCTTGTGTTCTTATTCAAATGGTATTTTTAACGAAGAGTAATAGCAGAGAAAATCATCACAGCACTGATGCATAAGGAGAAATCAAGCAATTACTATTTAATATGGCCAAATAAAATACAAGAAACACAGAACTTAGAACGGATCACAACTCAGGTGAGGTAGACAGACAGATGTGTGGAGCACTGGCCTGTAGCTAATAAATATCTATATTCTTATCTGTGTAGAATACTACACAAGTATGTTATTTTCCTCTTACCTATGTACTTACCTGTAACTATTCCTGTAAAACAAGCAATTAAAAAAAGATTATTATATTTGACAAGCAATCTGTATACATTAAAGATCTTCTTTGCACCTCTTTCTGTGTCACTGTCATCCTAATCTATGCAACCTATCTGAAGATCTGTCCAATCCATGTAGTTCATTACCTGGAAAAATACATACTGTAATAATTATTATTTATTTGTACTGAGAGAGCACCCACAGAGTACTATGTACTATGAATACAAAACATTGTCCCCACCCTATAGACTTTACAGTGTCGGAGTGTTAATGTATAGTTCCTGTTGAGACTTCTGGGACAAACGGAGCTGTAATAAACATACTTCTTGCAAGCTGTTCTCTTGTAACGGAAATAGAACTGGGTCAGACTAGAAATATCTGTGCTGCCTCTGGATCAGACAAGTGTGACCAGGTTAGAAAAACTGTTTGCCTTATGGTAATTGTTGGCCAATGAAGATGTTGAGATTAACTGATAGTAAATCATAACAAGATGGTACCAAATCTGGGACCCGTTCAAGCAAAAGTGATGAACAGACAGAGATTAAAAAAACTGTGACTTGTCTGAGAAAAATTAAGTGGACAAACAGCTATTTTCAATACCGTGGGGTCGGTCAGTTACTAGTACACGCAACCATAAAACTTCATTTCAAAGTTAGAAGTGAAGTGACTCCAACACATCACAGAAAAACTTGTATTCCTTGGTGTTATTTTTTAAGGTTTCCGGAAATGACCATGTTTTTTGTTTGTTTCCAAAAATGTGGTAATTTTTTTAGATATTAATCAAGACTCCATAAAATAAATATAATAAACGTAATTTTTATCCTGTTACAACTGAGTTGTGTGAGAGAACATGACACACAACCCTTTCAAAACTGGCTAATTCCTAGGTGGATAACACCAGGGAAATAGCTGTTTTGCAAGAGCGGGTTGGCGGTACTAGTATAGGATACTCATTATGATTTCCTGAAATAGAAATATAGGGCAGAGGTTGCGACTCTTGGCTGCATGAATAATTGCCACTTTATGCAAACCCCACAGTCTGGCAACCTGTGTACCTCAAAGGACCTGCTAATGGTTTTCAGCTCTAGCAGGGGGGCACATGGATTGGCAGAAATGTCTGAAAGGCAGATGAAAATTGGGGCAGGTTTAAGTATGGAGAACCAGCAGCATTCAATGGATGGGGCTTGGGAGAGAAGGACGTGGCCTGAAGGATGATAAGGATGGGGAGGATCCCATTTTTCTTGGGAGAGAGCTTCAAGAAAACTGAGAAGACTGAGGAGGAGACTGAGAAACTGGCAACTAATATATTCTTTTTCAGTGCCTTAGTGTATTAAATGAGAAACCTACATTCTATGATATATAAAATAAGCTTCCAACCACGGGCGGAGAAACTGAAGATGTCAGAATGTAATCAAGAGGTAACGCCCAACAACAATATAGTCTAAGCATGTCTAAGTATGAAACAAACACAAAAGGGTGTGTTCCTGTCCTTAATTGTGTCAATGAAACTGTCAACAAAAAGAGATCTGGAGCCATAGTTAAGAGATTAACACATATTCCAGTCATGACTGCTGCTAAAGAAGCCTGCTTAAATTGTGTGCTTCACTATTTCTCACATATCTACTTTCAGCAGTTAAGTAAATCTGCTAGACACGATAAAACGAAATAATTTACTTACCCATAGTTCTTTTTCTCTGACATTACATTTTCTTAGACAATGTCTTAGCTGTTACATGAAACAAAATCATATTACTGCCGCATTAAGATTGGGAAATCAAGCCCACAAAATTCAGGAAATTCCAAAAGTTTAAATTTCTATTAGAGCCTTTTCTGAAAATACTTTTGAATTTCGGGAGGGAGGGTGTCTGGATTTAAATCCATGGAACCCAACCCACTTCTACAATTTTGGTTCCAGGTCATATGCAAAACTAGCAGGCGTGTGCTATCCAGTTGTTGTTATTATGGTTACAAGCAGGGCTGGTAGCACTGCCTATTACTAAGGTTGCTGACACTTCCCAGGTGTTTATAAACTTTTCCAAACTTTAACCATTGAGGCTGAAATTTTCCGTGCTGGATGTCTGCCTCAGGCTGATTATTATTATTATTATTTTTAATTTCAGCCACAACAATCCAGACATTTCTGAGATTGAGGCTAGGGAAAACAATGTTTTTCAGTGTTAAAAAAAACTCAGGTGAAACTTGTCTTTAGAAACCGCTAATGCTCCCAAGCTTTGGAGGAGGGACTTGAAATTTGGTAAGGTGTGGCCTTTTGGGTCAAGGATGTAGCTTTTACTGTCCCCAGGATAATGTGCTCAAATCTGACCACGTTATAAACCTTTGAAAAAAATAACAGTTTGCACACGCTCAGTAGAGTAACTGCTAAAATCTTTGAAGTTTTATGTCCTCAGTGACCATGCTCAAGCCTTTAGCAACTCCTATGTGTGACCAGACTCTGTATGCACCATCCCCTCACAGCTCCTACATGTGACCAGACAGCACAAGTGCCATCCCCACAGAGTGACTAGGCATACTCCAGCCCAGGGCTACAGAGGAATTTCCCTGTCATGGCTGCTCCAGGCTTGGGTGGATCCCACCGCCAGAACTAAGAGCAGGGAGCCTTGTCTCCCCCGGGCTGTGAATAACCTCTCTACCGGCACCCACGCAGCCTGGAGAAGGAAGCCGCCAGATTCAAATGCAAAGGGGACTCAAACTGGACCTAGGGCATTGCAGAGGAGGTCCAAGGGAGTAGATTGGGAAAAGGAGCCTGGGGAGCAAAGACTGGGACTGGCTAGGCAAGGAGACTCGGCACTGGGGAGGGAAATGTAGCGGAAGACGGGGAGACAGCAGGTGTGTGTGGCAGGGGGAACTGAGACTGAGGAATCAGGTAGGGGGGACTGGGAATGAGTGAGGTGGGTGGGGAAGAGGTCGAGGGAGGGGAGACAGTTCTGACAAGGAGTGGAGGTGTGGGGGTTGAACTGGGAATAACTAGGAAAGGAGATTGTGACAAGGAAATGGGGGAGGCAAGGACATTGAGACTGAATGAGAGAAGCCTAGAGAGGGAGACTGGGAGCCAGTGGGCTGGGGAACGTGGGTGGTAGTGGTGACAGATTGAGGAGTGAAGGTGGGAACTGGGACTGTCTGGGCAAGGAGACTGGGGACAAAGAGTCGGGGTGGGGGAGACTGAGATTGGCTGGGAGTGGAGAAGAGTGGGACTGGGAGTGAGGAGCAGTGAGGGTGGGATGTACTGGGTAAGGAGAATGGGACTAGCGCCAGACGCCCGAGGAGAGGAGACTGGACTAACTGGGTGAGAATGGGATTGAGATGAGCAGCCAGTGGTGGGGTAGGGAAAAGACGGGGACAGGCACAGGTTGGAGGGGATGGGGCACAAGGGGTCAGACTTGTGGAGCATGGGCAGAAGAGTCTGTGCCCACTAGAGAACACTCCCACCATTCTTCTTCTGTCAGCAACTATCTGGGAAACACACAGGCAAGTGCCCCTTCCTCCATCAGTGCTGGTCTTCATAGAATAACCACCTAATACTGCTGTCAATTACTCAATTAAGTCAGTGACAGAGCACTGTGTGGTGGATCTAAAGATTCCAACCCTGCTGATGAACCATGTCAATATGATGCCACATGATGGAATTTCTGTTTTTTTCTGATTGATTTTTTTAAAACCTAGGAGATTACACACAAAAAAAACTATATTAAAAGATCATTAAGGTTATAAAGTTGAACACTCAAAAGTTAGGAACTCTAGTGAGCTGTAGCTCACGAAAGCTTATGCTCAAATAAATTGGTTAGTCTCTAAGGTGCCACAAATACTCCTTTTCTTTTTGCGGATACAGACTAACACGGCTGCTACTCTGAAACCTGTCAAAATGGGAGCTGGGTTTGACTACATTAAGTACCATACAATGATAAATACTCTGGAAAATTAGGTCCTCAGTATCTCAAATTGGGCTTCCAAAATTAGACAATACAGACAATTTGACCTTATTCTTTCTATGCCTCAGTGCTCCATCTGTGAGACAGAAAGAATACCACCCTCTCCTTCCACAGGAGTGTTGGGAAAATAAATTCATTAATGTTTGTGAAGCACTCATATACACTCATTGAACAGTATGGAGAAAATATGAGCACTTTCAATTCTGTGAACTGAATGAGGCAGGAATCTTGTGGAAACAACAGCATGTGATCATGTAATTAAAAACTGTATTATAATGGATATGTACAAGGGGGCTGAATTAAGGTTACACAGGCAAGCTTCTTTCTGGCATTTTCTAACCTCTGAGTGCTTGACTTTGCAACCTTAGTAACATTCTTCTAATATAGTGTCATATGTATAATTAAACTAGCCCATCAGGGATCCCATTGTGCTAGGCATATAGGAACATATAGGTAAATGACAGTTCTTACCCCAAAGAACTTAACAATATAAAAGATAAGGTGTAACAGTAGATCAGACAAATAAGCAAGCTGGGGGGAAATGGGTAAAAAAGCAAACTAAAAACCATGATATGAACAATCTGGTCTGGAGCAGTAATCACAACTCACCAGCTGTCTGTTACCAGATTGCAGTTTACTGTATACATTACATAAAAAACACTGGGAGCTTTTCCCTGTTATAATAGGCAGCATGGGAGAAAGTATGAACATGGTTGTTGGTAAAAGTGAGAACTGAGCACTCAAAGCTGGCATCATCCACAGAATGAAAGCATGAGGAGACCTTTCCATAGGTCTTAGAGTTGAAAAGTAAGACAGTCTTAAAATGGGAAGGGCTTTGAAAGTAAGAACTAGAAATTTGCGTACAATGCAGTGGAAGAACTTAAGTCAGTGAAGGAACTTAAAGAGGGGAGTGACAGAGTGACAAGTCCAGAAGAAGATTTTACCAGTAGCATTTTTACTTGAGGGGATCAGAGATTGCAGGCATTGAAGAGGAGGAGGAGATCATGGTAGGCAAGCTGTAAGATGACCAGGCCATGGATAAGAGTTTTGGCAGGGTAGACAGGCAAGAAAGGTTAGGTTCGGAAGACATTGTCCAGGAAGAAGCAACAAAACTGGATGAGTGGATCAAAACAAAATCCAATGGCTGGAAGTTGAGGTTAGACAAATCCAGACTAAGCATAAATTTTTTTTTTTAAACCGTGAGGATGATTAACCATTGGAACCGTTTACCAAGGGGTTGTGGTAAATTCTCCATCGCTGGACATTTTCAAATCAAGATTGGATGCTTTTCTAAAACATATGATTCTACTTCAAACATAAATAATTCAGGGAAATCCTACAGGCTGTGTTATAAAGGAGGTCAGATTAGGTCAGCAGTTCTCAAACTGCATTGTACCGTGACCTCCTTCTGACAATAAAAATTACTACATGACCCCAGAAGTGGGGACTGAAGTCTGTGTTTGCTGCCCTGGATTGGGGGGCCCAAAGCCCAAGCCCTACAGCCCCTGGTTTGGGGGCCAAAGCCTAAGCCCAAGGTCTTCAGCCCCGGGCAGGGAGCATGTAACCTGAGCCCTGCTGACCAGGGCTGAAGCCCTTGGAGCTTCAGCTTCATCCCCAGATGGTGGGGCTCAGGCATCAGCCCTGGGCCCCAGCAAGTCTAACACCAGTCCTGGCGACCCCATTAAAATGGGGTCGCGACCCACTTTGGGGGTCGCGACCCACAGTTTGAGAACCCCTGCACTAGATCACAGTGCTCCCTTCAGGCCTTATAATCTATGAAAAGAGAGGGCAGACGCCAAGGTTAAAGGCTTGAGTGACAGGGAGGATGGTGATGTTGTCCACTGAGATAGAGGCAGGGAGAGAGGCGGGGACTTGCAGGAAAAGATCAAGTAAGTTTTGGTTAAGTAAAGTTTTAGCTTGTGACTCATCAAGGTAGGCAAAAGGTTGTTACAAGGAGGAGGGAGAAAAATTGTTCCCCTTAACCTCTGAGGATAGGACAAGAAGCAATGGGCTTAAATTGCAGCAAGGGCAGTTTAGGTTAGACATTAGGAAAAACTTCCTTACTGTCAGGTTGATTAAGCACTGGAATAAACTGCCTATGGAGGCTGTGGAATCTCCATCATTGGAGATTTTTAAGAGCAGGTTAGACAAACACCTGTCAGGGATGGTCTAGATAATACTTAGTCCTGCCATGAGTGCAGAGGACTGGACTAGATGACCTCTCAAGGTCCTTTCCAGTCCTACGATGTTATGATTCTATGATTCACTAAGATATTTCAGACAGATTCTGGTTTGTGTGGAGAGAGAGGTTCTGGTAGATTTGTGAGATACCTGCCTAAATATGATAACCAAAGCCACGTTTATGGATAAGATTATCAGAGATGAGGTGGGAGCTAAGGATGGAGCCCTGTGGTACCCAAAATGAAAGAGTGTGAAGACCAAATGAGACACTGAAGGAGCAGGAAGGACCTGAGAGGCAAGGAGAGTACTAGGAAAGGGCAGTGTCATGAAAGCCCCGGGAGGACAAGTTTCAAGAATAGTGTGGTGAAGCATGTCAAGGACATTGAGGATGCGGTAGAGGACCTGATGTTTGGCAAAGAGGTCATTAGAGGCTTTAATGAGAGCGGTTTGGTGAAGTGTGGAAGTCAGGTTGAAGATGGAACTGGAGGTGAAGAACTCCAAACAACAGTTGCAGCTGGTGGACTTCATCAGTTTGGAGATGAATGGAAGAAGTGAAATGGGACAATAGTTTGAGTAGGTGATGGGATCAAGGCTGGATTTTTTTAAGATCAAGTCTGGATGCAACAACAAAAAATACATTTTACATCCTCAATTCAAGAATACTGGACAGATTTCACAAAACAAGCTAAATATTAAGTTTTTAGCTGCAAAATTTTCTTTGATGAGTTAAAAGCAAAGTTTCAATTACAACATCAGAAAACTAAAAGCTAGTACCAAGCCTGGAAAGTTTCAGCTATAAAGAACTTCCTTTTTAGAACATTTATTTTTTCTATTATATTCCAATTTAATTTTTAAAGACACTTATCCAGTTCCCTAAGCATTTTTTGCAATACTTAAAATACATAAACAGAGGACAAATTTAAGTATATGCTGAGAAAGTTATCCTTTTTAATTTGCTGTAAACTTGAAATTGTAGAATTGCATAATGACCTAAAAACAAGACTATGGCCAAGATATTCTAAAGTGACTAGCAAAATTGGGTGCCTTATTGAATGTTTGACTTAAAACATCTTAAAGGACCCTGATTTTTGGAAGGTGGATGAACAGCACATTCTGAAAAGCCAAACTATTTTTAACTCCCAAGTACCCAAAAAATGAGGCACCCAAAATCATGTTACTTGAAAATATTGCCCTATAAGATTATAATCCAAATACACTTATCCTACAATCAAGTTACTTCAGCCTCAGACCACATGACTCATCATCCTCTGTGAAGAGTTCTCAGGGTTCACTCCCCACTCTGAACTCTAGGGTACAGATGTGGGGACCCAAATGAAAGATCCTTAAGCTTACTTCTACCAGCTTAGGTTAAAACTTCCCCAAGGCACAAATTCTTTGCCCTTGAACGGTACACTGCCACCACCAAGTGATTTAACGAAGAATCAGGGAAAGGACCACTTGGAGTTCCTATTTCCCCAAATACACCCCCTTTCCTGGGGAAGCTTGAGAATAGTATCCTAACCAATTGGTTACAAAGTGATCACAGACCCAAACCCTGGGTCTTAGGACAATAGAGAAATCAGTCAGGTTCTTAAAAGAAGGATTTTATTTTAAAAAAAGGTAAAAATCACCTCTGTAAAATCAGGATGGAAAATAACTTTACAGGGTAACAAAAGATTCAAAAACACAGCAGAACTTCCTCTAGGCTTAGTTTAAAAGTTACAAAAAACAGGAATAAACCTCCCTCCAACAAAGGAAAAATTCACAAGCAAAACAAAAGATAATCTAACACGTCTTGCCTGGCTTTTACTTACAATTTTTTTTAATATGAGAGACTTTTAGGATGGTTTATAGGAGAAGGAGTTTTCTGACTGATGCTTCTCTGCTTCCCAAGAGAACACACACACAGAAGCCTTCCCCTCCCTCCCCCAAGATTTGAAAGTATCTTCTTTCCCCATTGGTCCTTTTGGTCAGGTGCCAACCAGGTTATTTGAGCTTCTTAAAACCTTACAGGTAAGGAGGAATTCTAGGCTACCCTTAGCTGTATGGTTATGACAAGAGTGAAAGAAGGGAATTAGCACAGAAACTGTATCTCAGCCATAACTAGTGTTTTCCTCTCATGAAAGCCATAACAACAGAGCAATACCTACATTTCAAAATTAAGCATAAGCTATGGAAACTGACTGGTATATTCTTGGAATGAGAGAAGGGGCATATCAAGGTTCTTTCCCCAGTCTGAACTCTAGGGTACAGATGTGGGGACTTGCATGAAAGACCCCCTAAGCTTATTCTTACCAGCTTAGGTTAAAAACTTCCTCAAGGTACAAACTTTGCCTTGTCCTTGAACCGTACGCTGCCACCACCAAGCATGTTAAACAAAGAACAGGGAAAGAGCCCACTTGGAGATGTCTTCCCCCCAAAATATCCCCCCAAGCCCTACACCCCCTTTCCTGGGGAAGGCTTGATAAAAATCCTCACCAATTTGCATAGCTGAACACAGACCCAAACCCTTGGATCTTAAGCACAATGAAAAAGCAATCAGGTTCTGAAAAGAAGAATTTTAATTAAAGAGAAAGTAAAAGAATCACTTCTGTAAAATCAGGATGGTAAATACCTTACAGGGTAACTAGATTCAAAACACAGAGAATCCCTCTAGGCAAAACCTTAAGTTACAAAAAGACACAAAAACAGGAACATACATTCCATTCAGCACAGCTATTTTACCAGCCATTAAACAAAAGGAAATCTAACGCATATCTAGCTAGATTACTTACTAACTTAAGGAGTTATGAAGAGCATTCCTGATCTGTTCCCGGCAAAAGCATCACACAGACAGACCGACCCTTTGTTCCCCCCTCAGCTCTAGTTTTGAAAGTATCTGGTCTCCTCATTGGTCATTTGGGTCAGGCGCCAGCGAGGTTCTCTTAGCTTCTTAACCCTTTACAGGTGAAAGGGTTTTGCCTCTGGCCAGGAGGGATTTTATAGTTCTGTACATAGAAAGGTGGTTACCCTTCCCTTTATATTTATGACAGGGCATGATACAGTTTCCATTCAAATTCTAAGCCAAATTTTCAAGCACCCTACTCAGTGCAGATGACTTTCTGATATTTTGGAGCTAGATGTGGCATGCCAGCTTTGTACTCTGCAGACACCATTAGGCATTACTGCAGCAAGCATGAATTTAAATTTCTCTTAGTATGGTATATACGCTTAAGGCCACTCAATATCATAAGGCAACTAACCCAAAGTTATTTGAAACTCTCTGGACTACGCATTTTAATATATAAATTATATGTAATGAGCTATTAGATTAAAAATGGTCTTACCTATAAACTTTCCTTTGAAGTAGCATGTCTGACCACCCTATAACATGTGGGTGGCTCCTCTTCTTCATCAGCAGAGTTGGAGGCAGTTAGAGCCAACTCCCAGCCGGTGACACCAGACCCACAACCATATGCTTCTTAAAACAGCTTATGTGAATAGCTGTAAAAAAATAGATTCTAGAACATCCAGTTAGCAATCCAGACATTAATTCCTCTAGTAATGATCAGCTTTTGATAGTTTCAGCTTAACTATATACATTTCATTCTCAAAACCTAGGCTTTACACGCTGCTTCCATGGTTGTTCTGTTAATCCTGACCTTCTCTCAGAGAAAAGAATTCAGAGGTAAAGACCAGAGTGTTCTTTCTGTCTTCCTCTCAAAGGTACATCTAGCAAACCTAAGCACAGGGCATATAGCTAGCCAGTTAGTAAAGGAAAGGAAAATATCAAAGCTCCCATGATTTAATTTGATTACATGCATTTCTGAAGTGCCTATTATCTTAATACCTAGAAACTATCACACGATGTTAGAAGTACAAGCCCCTCAAATAAAAGGAACAAAGCTTTCAGCCCCTCCACCCGAGTGATATTTTCCTTCTTTGGTTATCAATTTACCATAGAGTAAGACTGGTAGTAAACACTACTACTACTACTGAGCCTGATATATTGAATTTATAATGTTTGGAAGATGTATGGACTGAAGCCTGGCAGCTTCAAGAACATGGATCTGGTTTTTAGTTGTTTTTTTACAGCTGTGTGTCTAAAGGTATGTCTGTACTTATGGTGGCATGTAGACCACAGATGCTGCATGCCCAGCTAGCACGGGTATAAATAGTGCAGACAGTGAGGCCCCGCTTAGTCGAGTAGAGTGCCCTATACTCCTAAACTACCAGAGTATATATATATCCTACACTGCTCTCCACCTGCTGAAGAAGTGCCTCCCATGTTTACACTGTTATTTTTAGCAGCGTAGAGTCCTGTTGATTCCCTGCTGTTAGAGCCTTTCCCCACTGCAGTGAAAGACTCCGACAGAGCTTGTTCATGGAGTCTTTCCCCACTGCCTCCCTCCCGTCAGAGCCTTTTGCTGCTGACTGCAGCTACACACCACAGTGATGTGTGGACACAGTCTGCTTTTACTGTGGCACGTAGCTACATGTGTAGTGCCTGTATCTACATGCCACCCTAAGTGTGGACAGTGCATAAAGAGCAAGAATGTTAACCCCTTCAGATTTGTGATCTTTACGTTTTAGAAATAAGGGCCTGAATATTTAGAAATAAAGAGCCAGAACAGGTTTTCATTACTGTGAATTGCAGCATAGCACTTTCTAGCCTTCTCTCTCAAGCCAACGGGAGTAGGATGCACATTTCTGCTATTAGCTGTTGGAAGAAGCGAAGACTTTTCCTCATGAGTGGTGAGACTTCGTCAGCCCCAAACAGTTGATGGCCAAACATTCTGTTTCAGGGCCTCTGACCAGATTGATAGCTCAACTCTCCCTCCTTTTCAATTCAAGGCTTTTAAAGTCAATTCAGGACAGTAGCAAGCAGTCCTCCTGTTACCACGCTTCTTTCCTGGTGGAAAAATTTTGAGTTTTAAAAACAGAAATATACAACCCAAGGAATCTTTCCAAGAACAGGACCCACCCCCCAAGTTGGTTTGCTCCTCCCTCCCCCAGCATGGTAGATTCTGTCAAATGGAGCAAGTAAATGTGAGAAGGTTCTCCATCTGTGAAATGGCCCATCTCAGGAGCCACAGAAAGGTAATTCTCCAAGCACTGAATGGTGAGTTGGAGCTTTCACATCCTTCCCCACCAGGCAAAACTCACCCAAACACTTCCACAAGGGCAGGGCAGTTTTCCGCAATACTTGGGACCCAGCAAGCATGGCAATCTTCTCTAAATCCTAGCAGTGTAAATTCAAGTATTTCCCAACCTCCTTTGGACCCATCCAACTTTAGGGGGGAAAGCTCCACTCTCTTCTCGGGTACCTCAGTGACTAAGAGTCAGTATACTCTCCAACTCCTCAGAGGACCTGGGCTCCCTGAGGGCTGACTTCCTGCATTTCCTCTTCAATTGCGTGGTGGACAGTGAGGGAAATAGGAGCTTGAAGCCCTCTTTGAATACTACAACAGAAGTGGGAGAACTAAGTAGGAAGACTGATTGTTCCGCTGATAGGGATAGGAATCAACCACCAAACTGGCCCAAAAAAAGGCCTAAAAATCTAAAAAGTCTAGAAAGCATAAGAGAGAGGAAAAGAGGCATTCCAAAGCCTCCTCTTCTTCCATTAGCCATGGCATCGCAGTGAGACTGAACAAGTAGTACTAATTCTTAGGACAAAAAGCACTCAGATTGTGTTGCGATCTCTTATCACTGCTGACACAGAGCAAGAGGGATACCTGGAAGGTGGAAGAGCGAACCTTGTGATAGTGTTGCAGAGCATGTACTAGTATCCAGAATCACCTCCCCTGTCTTCCATTGAGTGCATGAATTCAATGGAGAAAAAAACAGGTCTTGACATGGAACTTCCTGGATTCAAATGTATCAAGAGGGACACTTCAGGGAGCAGATGATCTTCTCTTGGCACCTCCTGTCTTAGCCACTTGCATAGAAATGAGCCACGTCAAAGGCTGAGACCCCAGGTCTGGGGGATGTGCCAACATTTGACACAATTCATAGCTTTGCTTGTGATGATGCATGGAAATTTGGTTGGGAGATCGCCTTAATGGCCTTACGAGGAGGAACCCAGATCCGTGCTGATGTGGGCTGCACTGGCACTAAGCAGTCTTGGCTGACTGCAATTTTAGTCATGAGAGTTTATAGAGCCTTGATTACTTCCATAACTCAAAATCCAAAGAAAAGCAAAGCCCTGAAATACCACAACTCAGCCATAATAGTTTGCTTCTGCAGCTTATGGCTTGTTGAATAGTCTGCTCCATAAGAAGTAAAGCACCACAGCTCGTTTGCAGTGACATTCCCTAAGGGATGCTGCACACCTCAATGATTTGGAGGTTTTTGGTATATGATTTTTTCCTATATATGCGAGTTGAATGTGGAGAGGCACCATGTAAAGGAAGTGCACTATTTTTATTATATATGAAAAAAAATTAGTTCAGTGTATTTAAAACATACTGGAAAATGAATTTTATGACCGTTTGTGAGCTGCATTCTAAAGGATGCTTCACATAAGAACACAAAAATGGCCTTACTGGGTCAGGCCAAGGGTCCATCTAGCCCAGTATCCTGTCTTCCGACAGTGGCCAGTGCCAGGTGCCCCAAAGGGAATGAACAGTACAGGTAATCATCAAGTGATCCATCCCCTGTCGCTCTGACAGAGGCTAGGGACACCATTCCTGCCCATCCTGGCTAATAGCCATTGATTGAAGTATCCTCCATGAATTTATCTAGTTCTTTTTTAACCCTGTTATAGTCTTGGCCTTCACAACATCCTCTGGCAAGGAGTTCCACAGGTTGACTGTGCATTGTGTGAAGAAAAACTTCCTTTTATTTGTTTTAAACCTGCTGCCTATTAATTTTGTTTGGTGACCCCTAGTTCTTGTGTTAAGAGAAGTAGTAAACGCCACTTCCTTATCTACTTTCTCTACACCAGTCATGATTTTATATATCTCAATCGTATCTCCCCTTAGCCATCTCTTTTCCAAGCTGAAAAGTCCCAGTCTTATTAATCTCTCCTCCTACGGAAGCCATTCCATACCCCTAATAATTTTTGTTGCCCTTTTCTGAACCTCTTCCAATTCCAATATATCTTTTTTGAGACGGGGTGACTACATCTGCACACAGTATTCAAGTTGTGGGCATATCATGGATTTATATAGAGGCAACATGATATTTTCAGTCCTATTATGTATCCCTTTCTTAATTATTCCCAGCATTCTGTTTGCTTTTTTGACTGCTGCTGCACAGTGAGTGGATGTTTTCAGATAACTATACACAATGACTCCAAGATCTCTTTCTTAAGTGATAACAGCTAATTTAGACCCCATCATTTTATATGTATAGTTGGGATTATGTTTTTCAATGTGCATTACTTTGCATTTATCAACATTATATTTCATCTGCCATTTTGTTGCCCAGTCACCCAGTTTTGAGAGATCGTTTTGTAGCTCTTCACTTTCTGCTGGGTTTTAACTCTCTTTAGTATTTTTGTATCATCTTCATATTTTGCCATCTCACTGTTTACCCCTTTTTCCAGATCATTTATGAACATGTTGAATAGGACTGGTCCCAGAACAGACCCCTGGGGGACCCCACTATTTACTTCTCTCCATTCTGAAAACTGACCATTTATACCTACCCTTTGTTTCCTATCTTTTAACCAGTTACCAATCTATAAGGGCACCATCCCTCTTATCCCGTGGCAGCTTATTTTGCATAAGAGCCTTTGGTGAGGGACCTTGTCAAAGGCTTTATGAAAATCTAAGTACACTATATCCACTGGATTTCTTTGGTCCACATGCTCATTGACACCCTCAAAGAATTCTAGTAGATTCGTGAGGCATGATTTTCCTTTACTAAAATCATATTGACTCCTCCTCAACAAATTATGTTCATCTATATGTCTAACAATAGTGTTCTTTATTATAGTTTCAACCAGTTTGTCTGGTACTGAAGTCAGGCTTACACGCCTGTAATTGCCAGGATTGCCTCTGGAGCCCTTTTAGAAAATTGGCGTCACATTAGCTATCCTCCATTCATCTGGTACAGAAGCTGATTTAAATAATAGGTTACATACCACAGTTAGTAGTTCTGCAATTTCACATTTGAGTTCCCTCAGAACTTTTGAGTGAATACCATCTGGTCCTGGTGACTTATTGCTGTTTAATTTATCGATTTGTTCCAAAACCTCCTCTAATGATACCTCAATCTGTGACAGTTCCTCAGATCTGTCACCTAAAAAGTATGGCTCAGATTTGGGAATCTCCCTCACATCCTCAGCAGTGAAGACCGATGCAAAGAATTCATTTAGTTTCTCCGCAATGGCCTTATTGTCCTTGAGTGCTCCTTTAGCACCTCGATCGTCCAGTGGCCCCACTGGTTGTTTCGCAGACTTCCTGCTTCTGATGTACTTAAAATTTTCTTTGCTATTACTTTTTGAGTCTTTGGCTTTTTCCTAAAGCTTTATTATCAATAAAGTTAATACATTGTAAGAGAGAATTTCAAAAGGTGATTGGGAGTACTAACTTTCAGAACATTTCTCTAGGCACATCAGAGAAATCCATTTGTCTTTTAAAGACAAACAAAAATATGGATACCATGGCTGCTCTCAGATACTTCAGCCTCTAACAATATAGCTTCTGAAAATACTGTTATGCTTGACTAAGGCTGTAGCTCTCCTGTCAACCAAGTGAAAAGCTAAATCACTTTGGTAGCCTGTTGATTCTAATAAAGATTTTTATCATATCTAGTATAGATGTAATAAAAAAAATCGAAGAACCAGTAGAAGTAAAACCAGGAAATATATCTATTTCAAATATGAATCTCTCTCACACCTTTCAGGATTTTATAATTGCCAAGCAACTAATTTGCCTGTTTTGTTCCTCTTTCTGACTGCAGAGTACATTTTATAAGTTATATTCCTTCTTAACTCTTGGACATCTTTAATAGGTGCCTATTCAAGTTCTAGTTTTACAATATTTTTTATAACATGTAATTGTAAGATGGTCAAACTTTAGGAATGCCCTCAGTTGGGTATTAGAAAAGAATGAGAGAGAAAGCTGAGAATTAAATTATTTGTAAAGCTCATCGAACCTAAAAGGACACACACAGGTTCTTTCACAGTGAGAGCTTGGGGGAAAAAAAAGAAAAAAGAAAAAAGAAAAAAAGACCAAGTTAAAGGATTTTAATGTATCTTTGCCCTATTGTTTTGTACTCAAGTCTCTCTTTTTTTTTTAAAAAAAAAAGATACACTAACAATGTAAACGGTTTCTTCCCCAGTGTAATGTAGATTGTACAAACAAAAGTTAAAAGGTCTAATTTACTTTTCAGTGTTTATGCTCCTTCCTTTCTTTTTTATAGTCTAGCCATCTTGGCCAGTGAGACTAATTCATTTAATTTTTGCTTACAATCAAAATTTAATTAACTTTTTAGTTTTCATATATTGGGAGGTTGCTGCATTGTTTGAATTATAAATCCTGCAGGTAATATTATTCTTTTTTCAATGAAATTCATTGAAACATTTTCACTGATAGACTTCCTAAACAATTTTTTTTGAAGAGACATTTTCCCAACATGTAAAATGAGTTTTGAGGGTAGCTACACATATCTATAGTAAGGGGTGTTCCCATGTCCACACATGACTGATACAAAGACGGAGGACTCATAAGAAAGAAGACTGTCTCGCTACAGCCTCAAGTATTCACTAGCTACTACTTTTCCCTTTTTAAAGTAAAACAAGCCCCCCTCCCTTTTTTTGTAGCAAATCCGTAACTTTCAACGATATATTTGAAGCAGTGCTATTCAGAATTTCACCTAAATCCCGTGAGAGCCAATACTCAATATGTATTAGTGATATAAGCAAAAAATGATGTGTCTTCAAATACCATTGGCAAACAGCAATAGATGTTCACCCCCTACTAATGAAAATGTCAGCACATCCATGCTATAAGGATGAGAAAAATTTCTGAAGTATTGCTTGATGAAAAAAATGTTGGGGGGGCGGGGGGCTAATGCCACTGGTTATTAAGGGCAGCGTAAGTTATTACTCCAAGAATTTTTTTGGTGGATTCATGAAAGGACACTGCTTCAGTGCGCAGAATTTCTAGGGAGGCAATAAACTAACAATAATGAACTTGTAGAAGTATACCACAGGTAATAACTTCACTGTAGAGAAATAATTCATAGAACTCCATGTTGTATTTATTTGTCATATTTTAATTGTAATAATCTGATTTTGTATGAGTGAATGTTTTGAGTTCTTGCTCCTTAATGTATAAGCTGTAAAATAACAGAATCCAGAACACATTGTAGAGAAATTAGCTACTTATTATTATTTTTTTTTAATACAGATGTAGTATAGACTGTTTAATTACAGCAGGACAGTGCTTCCAGTTAAATAAAATTTAAAACCTTTATTTCCCCAAATATAAAATTACTAAATTAGTGTCTTGAAAGAACAATAATATGGTAAAAGCTTTAAATCACACCACCATTTAACAGAAAATGATCACCTATTATGTATTCCATTGCTTTGGCAAAAGGGATGATTTTTTTCAAAACAGTGTATAAACCTAACATAGCAAAGATTGTATACATCTTCATATTGCACTTATCTATATACAGGAATAAACAAACTGTATATAGCATATACTTGGAATGAGCACAAATATGTCACAATTAAATTTAAAGCAGAAGGCTTGAGAGCTGCTATGGCTATTTAAAAATTGTTTAGAAATGTAATACGTTTATGTACAGAATCTATGGACTGTATTAACAAACAATATGTACAAATCAGTTTACCACTACTTATATTTTAGTGTAACTTGGTGCTTGGTGTTCATTAATACAGACCTTTGGTTGTACTTAATTTTTCCATTTGCTTTAAACTCATATACTTTCAATATGACAACAAGGTATAAAAAGGAGCACAACAATTTGTCAATGGTACAAAACTACTAGTGTCAGTTCCATTAAATTAAAAAAAAAATTAGTGTATCTATCTAGTCCCAAAATAGTTCTTGAACTTAAAATCAATCTGTATGTGCCATACATAAAAAGAACATCTGAATACTATGTATCTGCAAACGTACGTTCTACAACACCTTTTTGTAATGTGCCACTCATTTTAATAATACTTTCTAAGGAAAAAGAGAAATTAATTATCATAAAAGTTCCCAACACAGACCTCTGCAAAGACATTATGAAAACTTTTAATATTGCCAGCAAAATGTAAAAATATATGTTCACCTTTCTATTTATTTTAGAAGTCTACCACCATTATTGTTTATTCCCACCTGTCCTGAAATATAGTGTGCTCAGTGTTTTAGTGTGCTAATTTACATGGCTTGCAGGTGTCCAATATTTAGCTTTAAAGTCATCCTGAGTTTGCAAATAATAAAGCAAATCCATGCATATACGAAGAAAAATTACTTTCCTTTACAAAACACTTATGCAACTGAAGAAGAACTGGGAATCCCATGAACTGCTGTGCTTGTTGGAGTTCCACTTATGGCATTGAAAATGTGTAGTGAATTAGACATAACACTGGTCTTTTCTTCAACAGGAACAATCTTAAGTGAAAAATAAACAGAGCTATAACTTCACCCAAAAACTGATCACAGATACACAAAATCACTTATAAAATAATTCAATAAGCTCAATAAAACAGTGGGGTATTTTCAAAATGTACAATTTATCTAGTCTATTTTTAATATTGTCTTCAACGGCATACAATTTTCTCTTTTGTGGTGGTTAACATTATTCCCAGGGACCAATTCTAGTACTGCACTGGGTGCTAAACCTTGCTACAACATCAGATGATACACCTTCCTAATTAAATTATTACACTTTTCTTGCTGGCTGAGTCTCAAACAGCTCCCCTTTCACAAGTTAACAATAGAAATAACTCCTGATGGAAGAAGGAAGCAATCATTAAATCTCACCTAGTTAGGAAAAATGTAGACAAACAGGAGAGTGGGCATTATAAAAACAAAAGTCCATTTATAGACCATTCACTTCTCAGCCAAAACCAAAAAAGTTTACTCTTGACTGTTGTCAGAGAAAGAATTATGGGCAATTTAAACGATAAATATAAAAAATGCTAATACAAAGATTTTGTTAATCATTCAAAACCCTTGCTGTGCTTTGCCACTAGGAGTACTCTTCCACCATTCTCCCTCTGAAACTAGATTCCCTTCTTCCCAAATGGCTGTTTATTTCCATACCAGGAGTGTGGAACAGCATATTCCTCAGGATGGTGCCTATGGACTGACAAAAAAAGGGATCTTACACAGTGAGAAATAGCCACTCTGACTCCACAATATACTTTGGATGTGGGAAAAAGATTAAAGGGACCCAAAGTCTGTTCCTAACTTTGGTCAGTTTTGTGCCATGAAACAAAGTGTTCATCCTGTGTTACAGTGGTAAAAGGAATTACACAAAACTAGACAGAGACCCTGAAATCAGAAACAAAAAATATTACCATTCCATCTGATCATGTTTGCGAACAGCACAGGAGAGAAAGAGATAAGTCTGTTAAGATTCATTTGTATATAAAAAACCATTGATATAACATTTAAAGTTTCTTGCAATCGTTTAATCACTACACTAATTAGTTAGGGCAATTGATATTAATTAGCTTTTTCATTGCCTGAAGAACAAAAATTAAACTGCCGAAATATTCCATGAATTTCTGAACTATAGAAATCAGGTACAGTCATATAAAATCTACATTTTTAACCAATTCAAAATTAATTCCAGATAAAAGGTTTCCCGTGAATTATAATTTTTAATGAAAATTTAAATTCTTACACTGTAATTTTATTTCTCAGTTCTGACCTTCAAATGTTGAAATTTAATTTAAAACTTGTAAAGTGACTCATTTCATTTTTGATTACCATTTAACTGAATTAGAACATTTTCTAATGTATCGTATCTGTATAATAAGAACATACTGGCATATTATGACAGTAGTGCGCATTACTGCAGTCTTACAGTAGATCATGTATCAGGTTTTACAATTAAAAAAAAAAGAAAAAGTATGTAAGGGAATCAATTGTGTCCTCATGCCCCAGGCCTGTTCCTCAAACATCTATTCCTAATGTCCTGCACTCATTTCAAATCAATTTTTTCATATTTCTGCTTAACGTCTCGATAATCCCTCCTCCCTCTCATGTTGTTAAAATGCTACTATCTTTCTAGACTTTTAACTGCAGTTTTATTTTAGATTCTTCAATCTCCTCCATCCTCTTGACCACATCAAGTTCTCATTATATCCTATTATTTCTTCCTATGTAATATTAACATACAGCCTTTCCCTCCTTATTGCCATTGTTAAAGAATTTGTGCACGTCTTTGCCATTTTCCCTCTTATTACTGCAATGCTCTTTTCTGTGGCCTCCCGCTGCTCACATATACCTCCTTTATCTTATTCAAAATATGCTGCTGCTCAGTCAACACCAGTCATTACAGCCATATTATCCCTATTTTTGAACTCCTCCACTGGATTCCTGCCTTTTACCACATCAGGTTCAAATATTATTAGTCAAACTGTCCCATTTTTTCATCCACCAAGCACAATATCATTTCTTCTAAACCCACTTCTTACAAGGATCTTTCCTATATAGTCTTCGTCATCTGCACTGTTATCCCAAGTCTTTTCTGCCTTCAACTATACGCTCTTTGCAGCCGGGAAAAATTTTCACTCTAGATCTGGTGAAAGGTCATATACATTTATGCCAATTTGTAAATACTATTTTTATATCTGATTAAGAGAGCGTGCACATATGCAATTTTTTGTAGAATAAATGTGTTTTCTATGCCCACATTATGCTCTGTGACACTGCAAGTCATGTGTATAGTAAAAAAGAGAAAGAGAACTATGGAGAAGATGTGTGTGAGAACAGTCTTATATAGCACTTGCTATACTCCAAGCTTCACGATAACATTTATGACGTTAACTAAAGACAATTAAGAAATAAAATTTTACAAGGTGATACACTGATGTAACTTGCAGTTCTATGCATTTAAAATCCCACTTCTCTACAAGAACAAGAACTCAATGAATCTTATTAAATGGCATTCACTCTACAGAGCAGAAAACCCTTTGTAGGGAGAGATGACATTGTGAACAAGACTGTAAGGTGCCAATCATAAAATGAAATGAGTACAAAATGATTTATGGACAGATAAATTCTATAATTAATATACCTAAGAAAATCATAGTTCACACTTACACAAAATATTTACTGCATATAACATTGTCAGAATGAATGTTAGTTCAGAAGAAAATTTTATATTTAAGTATTATACAAAATTATACTCTGTATGCTTAGGTTTCTTGAAGAAAAAAAATCTTACTATTTAAGCATTTTTTATTGTAAAGAAATTTTGGCTGAAGTCAACAAAAAATTCCTCTCTCAGCATTAAAAACTCAAGTCTTAAGCCACCTCCTCTCTATTAAATTATTACTCTGTGACAATTAAAATGGGATCATTTCAGTAAACCTTATGTAGGGTAATGACCACTTACAGTAACTTTTGTACTTAGCTCCATGTAGCCTATTCACTGTCAGTCAATTTTAAAAGATAATTTGAGTTTTTGTTGTATCCTTGTTGATTATTAATGATTTTTAAAAAAAAAATTATTTGCATTTGCAGTAAATGTGTGAGAGCATTTACAAATATGATAAATTATTGACAAAATTAGAGAAAACCATGTTTTGACCACAGGACACTAGGAGAGTTCCGATGCAAGAGAAGAACACTGAAAACAAAATTATTGAATATTTTTCCTGTAGGTAACTAATTGTGCATATTATAATAGCATGGTCAACTATATCCTGGATGGTATTAAATATAATATTTAGGATTCAGTACATACTTGTTCATGCATTATTTCAGAAAGTTCTTTTGCCATTTCTCTGTAGTTAGCCTTCATTTCTTCTTGATATTCTAACTGATCTTCCTTTATAAGTCGTTCATTTATACCCAATGCTAGACCACAAGCCTCAACAAATTGTCTGAAGTTGTATAAAAAATAGAAAAGAAAAAAAAGACATTACATTTATGCAAAATCCAGGAGAAACGTCAAATGCTACTTGTTAATTTTAGAATACCTTGTTAGCGTGGCAAGGACATTGGTAACGTTAAAGTAAATGACTAAAACAAAACCTGCTTAAAACCTGTCTTTAAAAAGTTATTCCGTGTACATTCAGACAGTTTACCTGAAAACTTCCTTCAGTAATTTCACTTTATTGTCTGGATACTTTTTGGTATTTGTGTCATCTAAGAAAGCTCTTGCATATGCTAATGGACCAGCATTAACCTAAAACAAGAAAAAAGAATTTGAAATAAAGTTGATTTGCTATATTACCATATTGTTCCAACTAAAGCATTTATATATATTTATACATACACACATATATAGTGAAATAAGTTGGTTGGCTAGGTTGGTTTGTTCTTCTTAAGTGAATTTATTGTTTGTTGCAAGTACTGAACAGATCAAATAGGAAGCAAAACTCCCCTGTTTATTAAACAGGTACAACACATCAATATATTTCCCCATGCTGCCACCTCAATGTGATGCATCCTGACTTAGAAGGACCATTTGAAGGGTGGCAGCAAAATACAATCTCTGGTAAGACTGCCAACAAATAGGAAATTTGTCTTCCTTACTATGGTAGGCAGATAGCGAGCTCACACTGATCTGCTTATTTATCTCCATTATTAAAAAACAACCTAAACTATCTAAAATTGTGCACACAGCTTCCCTCTGCAAAAACGGTTACCCCATTCACTCTCTCCACTTTACCCACCTGCTGAGCCTCATCTTAAAGCCTAAAATTGTAAACTCTTTGGGGAAGGCCTGTACAGTTCAAGACGTGGCTAGCACTTCCAGACAGTAATATAATATAAATAAATATACAGTAACAATAAATCTCTTTTCTTAGAGACAGCATGCTTGACAGTCCTTTACCAATGAATGGATCCTTCACATGCTAGAATTGAGTCAATGAGAACTGAGAGACACCAGGGACTCTCAAAGACTGGTCACATAGCTTCACTAAAAATATGAAAAATGCTAGAGCAATAGTTAAGCTCACAGGCTCAGGTAGTCCAGATTGGGAAGTCAAGAAATAAGACCTGGGATAGGAGATCACCACCACTGGGGAGAGAGATTGGTGACCTCTGCTATAGCTCCACTAGGCCTGAGTACCACAATCTTCTTGGCTAATTTGGGGAGTGGTGATGATATTGTTTCTTCTACTAGTTCAGACAGTAGGAAGAATAGTTCAGAAAAGCAGGTGGTAAGAGGGTTATGGGCTTGTACATAAACCCATTAGGCCATCTATGAGCCATATTCTCTTCCCAAGATCGCTGATCTGCTTCTTCAGGGCACAAATACCTAGTTACAACAGACTGGATGTAAACAACATTTCTGGGGATGGCCTACCTTCCGGGATATCAGTTGAACACTTCCTGATTCAGATACCATTTTGAATTTATCTGCCAACAGTTTGGTTCAGATGAATAGTGCCTGCCCTGGTCATTGTACTGTCTGGTTGAACCAGCGCATGCTACTATCGCAGGTGGATTAGCAGAAGCTAGCTGATTAGATGAAGCTAGCCTCATCATTTCTATCCCTACAAATTTGATGCTTTGGAGACTCTTTGACCTTGGCCATGTTCCCTGCTTATTGCAGTCTTTCAGGGGTACTTCCTATCCTAAAATCTGTCATCTGTGGTCAGGATTTTGTGTCCGAATCCTACTGTCTTGTGGGCTTCTATTTCCACTACCAGATGAGGACACTTCATGTTGGGAATGGTTTTCAACCTTTATTATTTATTAGTAAATATTTATAACACCACATAAAGGCCCCATTGGATGGGTGCTGTACAAATATGGATAAGAGATAATCCCCACTCTGGAGACCTTACATTCTAAAAGAATACCCCATCCTTCATGAGACAGGCTCTGTTGCTTTTAGGAGCTGCAGTATCTTTTTGCATTGCGTGGCATTTCTCACCCTCTCTCAAGGCTGGATGAAGTATAAAAGGAAGGGGAGGAATCATAGAATCATAGAATATCAGGGTTGGAAGGGACTTCAGGAGGGCATCTAGTCCAACCCCCTGCTCAAAGCAGGACCAATCCCCAATTAAATCATCCCAGCCAGGGCTTTGTCAAGCCTGACCTTAAAAACGTCTAAGGAAGGAAATTCTACCACCTCCCTAGGTAACGCATTCCAGTGTTTCACCACCCTCCTAGTGAAAAAGTTTTTCCTAATATCCAACCTAAACCTCCCCCACTGCAACTCGAGACCATTACTCCTTGTCCTGTCCTCTTCTACCACTGAGAATAGTCTAGAACCATCCTCTCTGGAACCACCTCTCAGGTAGTTGAAAGCAGCTATCAAATCCCCACTCATTCTTCTCTTCTGCAGACTAAACAATCCCAGTTCTCTCAGCCTCTCCTCATAACTCATGTGTTCCAGACCCCTAATCATTTTTGTTGCCCGTCGCTGGACTCTCTCCAATTTATCCACATCCTTCTTGTAGTGTGGGGCCCAAAACTGGACACAGTACTCCAGGTGAGGCCTCACCAATGTCCAGTAGAGGGGGACGAATAGAGGAGAATGGAACTTCAGACAGTATGAGTTATTGGGGTCTCCCAGACCCCTGCCTAAGGCTGACCAAAATCGTGTGTCTAAGAAGTGAAGTATCCATAATCGTAGACTTATTTCTGGGCAGAGGCACGCTCATTTGCAGTCTCACTAATGACTTGGACTGGAAGGAGGGTCTGGATCGACTTTTTGATCCAGGTTTCTTCATGATGCTCTGTTACCAGGAATCACTCTCTTTAATCTTTGTTGTGAGTAGGAATGAAAGGAAGTTCTGCCCTCACAGGGGAAGGAAACTCTTTGGCTTGTCTGTATTATTGTTTATTACCATTTCAAGCTTTTCCCTCAAATGAGAGTCTGCCAGAAAATTCTGAGGCACAGAGAATTTGCTTAGAGTAATTATCCTCTATCCAGAGTTGGAGCCAAAGTTGGTGTTCAGCTACAGAGTTTGTGGCTATGGCCCTCGCTGCCAGCCTCACAGAGTCCATGGATATGTCCATTCTGAAACAACAGCCAACGATTATTTTCTTTAGCAATGAAACTCATTGTGGTTTTGGGGGTGAGGCCTTTGACACCATGTCCCTTGCGAAAAGTAGTTGCCAGAGTAGTTCTGATGATTAATAACAAAGCTTTAAAGTCACTTCTCAGGGTGGCTCAGGTGTGAGGCTTTAGGAAAGAATTAAACTTTTGCAAGAATTCTCACATTCTTAGCCACAGATGCATTAATCTTAGGGAGAACGTGTTCTTGCCTAAAGAATTCTTCAAAGAAGGGTGTATGGAGATGGAAAATTCTGTCTTATTTGTTGACGGAAGATACCTGCTTTTGGACTTTGCTTGCTCATCCTCTCTTTCTGGATGAATACTGATGGTGTCCACCACCTTCTTCTCCAAGGCCCCAAACACACCTGGGAGAAAAGACTCTCTCCTGCTCGTATGGCTTGAGGTTATCATGATCTAAAGCTGAGAGTTCCTCTTCTTTAGAGGATAAGCTAAAGTTCAGGATTCTTAGCTTTTTCTTCTTTTCTGGCCTTTTATACATTTTTAGGTTTCTATTTTTTTTTTTGAGGGAGGGCTTTTGTCACTGTCTAGGGATCAAAACCATTTTCTAGACGGTGTGCCCTTTTGAGTCTTAAATGGTTGCCAGGCTGCTCTTGGGGAAGTTTTTGAGAAGGGGCCCCTGTGTACTATCTCTCAGTTCTTGTAGGGAAAGGACCCAATGGTTTCTTGCTACGTAGACAACTCATTTCACACAAGCCAAACAGCTGTCACAAGACAATTTTGTTCACTGTTATTAATTACTTTGATTAGAGTCATGCCTCATATTCAATACTTCCAACAACTCCAAGTTCTTCAGCTATTCATTCTATTTATCTCTATGCTTATTTGATTTTGTAAAACATAGTGAGTGCATCATGAAATGAGCTGTACTGCATATTGTCCCTGTACAAGGTAATTGTTGATGGACTCATCTTTGCTGAAGCTTAAATTTTTTAAACTGTGAGGACATAGCTACTTTTTCTATGGTAGTGTTTGAAAGCTACTTCATCATCGTCATTGCTCGCCACGTAGAAAAAGAGATGGTCACACTGAACAGATCACCAGTCTTAGTTTTTTAAGTAAAAATTTGTAATTTAGTTCATTTTGAAGCCCCTGATAATTTTTCCCTTTAGTTTTTTGCATATAGAATCTCTGATACCACCCTCAGGTAGTTTCCTATGTCAACAACAGAGGGGAAGGCTAGCAGTGACTGCACTGCGATCCACAGAGACTACCGCTACTTCCAATGGCATCTTGTGTATGTGTGTGTTGCACACTGGTTGGAGGCATCTTTTTTAACATTGTTTTACAACCTATCACAATTCTGAAATGGTCACATAATTATAAATAAAACAAAGAAATAAAAGGTTTAATAGCTAACGGAAAACCCATTTTAGAGATGGGCTGTCACCCTCAATAGCGATGATGGTACAAATGAGTGGCTTTGATACAGAGTGCGTGTGTGTGTATAACTCATGCACACAAAAGCTACATTAAAAGCACCTCATTTAGGTTGTAAAGACAAGCACTCAAAAGTCAGAAAGTGCTAGATTTATGGTTGTCCGGGCAACCTTAATTCTGCCCCTCTGTGCATCCACTGTGTCCACTAAATGAGGCTGAGGTCCTATGTCATAGAACAGCATGCCTGGGAAGTGCTAACCAACCTATATACTGCTTGCTACCAGCTCCCCCGATATAATCTCTCTCACACACACAATTTTTTCTCTTATAAATATTCTCTCAACCCATGTTCTATTTTTTTAAACTTTATGTTCATTATCTGCTCCAATTTTCACTCTTTTCCCCTCCCTGTTCTGACACTTTTTGGGGTTCTTTTTTCAAAAAGCATCCGACTGCAATTCAAACCTAACAACGATTAAGTCTGAACAGAACATTTAAACTCAACATGAGAGTAGGTTTGAAATCAAGCAAAATAAATTAATTCATCCCTGTTATTTGAGAAGCTAGTGTTATATTCCTTTTCCAGCCTCTCACCCTGGAACCAAAAGGAACTAAGACCTGGTCTACACTAGAGGGGGGCATCGATCTAAGTTACGCAACTTCAGCTATGTGAATAACATAGCTGAAGTCGATGTACTTAGATCTACTTATCGCAGTGTCTTCACTGTGGTAGGTTGACTGCTGACGCTCCTCCGTTGACTCCGCCTGCGCCTCTCGCTCTGGTGGAGAACCAGAGTCGACGGGAGAGCGCTTGGCAGTCAATTTATCGTGTCTTCACTAGACGCGATAAATCAGCCCCTGCTGGATCTATCGCTCCAGAGGTAAGTGTATACATGACCTGAGACAGTCATACAAGTCAGTCACATAGCTCTGAGTCCTTTGTTTAATTGTCAAAAGCTGTTACGGTTTGTTATGAAAAATAATCTAGGACAATGAATGATACATATCATTTCTTACATGAAACATTCAATAATTTCACATAAAAATAGACACTTTGTAAAGATAAAAATGCTGAAAGTTCATTTATCATATTTCGTTGGGGAAAGCAATATATGAGATCTGGTGCACAGGTAGGTATCTTACCTGAACACTGACACTTCCCTGTAGCTTTAGCTGCAGTTTGATCATATCTACTTCAGTTGAAGAACAAAGCTGCCTGAGCTCTGCAACCTTCTTACTCATTTCATCAATGGCTACTTCAATTGGGTTTAGATCTGTATGGTGCTGATACATTACAGGAATGCGCTTTTTCACATAGGGGAAACAATGTATAGCTAGAATAAAAACAGATTAAGTAATCTATTTCTGATTATATTAAGCTAATTTTAAACAGTTTATATGTTGGTAGAGTTTTACAAAATTCTTCAAAAAAGTTTATTAAGCTAGTAATGCTTTTTATTGCTACAACCATACAGCAAACGATCTCTTGTTACATGATACACAAAAATGCTGTCAAATTCGTAAAGTAAACAAACTGAAAAACACCACAAACATTTATTTTCCAATATCTTTCAGTTATACTAGCCTTCAGTATTGCTTGGCAATAGTATAAAAAAAGTTCAGAGTTTCCTTTTGAAGCATTTTAGTTAATAAATAAATATATTCCAAATAAGACTATTAAAACATTTTGGGTTGGATTTTCAGAAGTGCCTAGATCGGGGTGGGCAAACTATGGACTGGGGGCTGCATCCGGCTCTCCAGACGTTTTAATCCAGCCCTCGACCTCCAGCCGGGGAGCGGGGTTGGGGGCTTGCCCCGCTCTGCACAGCTTCCAGAAGCAGTGGCATGTCCCCCCTCCGGCTCCTACGCATAGGGGCAGCCAAGGGGCTCCGCACACTGCCCCTGCAGCTCCCATTGGCCACGCCTGGCTGCATCTCTGCATAGGAGCTGGAGGGGGAAACTTGCTGCTGCATCTGGGAGTGCTTGAGATAAGTGCCACCCAGAGCCTGCACCCCTGACCTCCTCCTGCACTTCAACACCCTCATGGCCCCTGAACCCCTTGGTCCCAGCCCTGAGCACCCTCCTGCACCCCAAACCCCTCATCCACAGCTGCACCCAAAGCCAGAGCCCTCACCCCCTTCTGCACCTCAACCCCCAATTTTGTGAGCATTCATGGCCCGCCATACAATTTCCATACCCAGATGTGGCCCTCCGGCTAAAAAGTTTGCTCACCCTTGCCTAGATTAATGTGATTCTGTTACTACTGAAATCAAGTGTTAGCCAACTCTGAATTTCCTTGTTTTTGTGGATTATCAAATTCTTAACATTTCTTAAATCAGCCTTTTCCAAACTTTTCAGAGCTGTCCCCCACCCTCTTTTCAGGAAAATGAAGGCAATCACTCCCTCCCTTCCTGCCCTTCAACTCCACCATATGGTGCTGAATATTTACACATTCCAGCGGATGCACCTCATACTTCAGGACCAAACTTTATTAAATGACCAAAGTCTACAACATAGTAACCTATGAATGACAAGTAAATATGTAGTAGTACTTTTTAAAAGTACTGTTTGTTCTAATCCTAATGGAAACTGTATGTATGAGTCAGTATGTAAAATAATCAGGCTGTGATGTTGACATAAGTGAACTAATTTATTGCAGCTCAGAAGCAATAAAGAAATCATGTGCTTAAATTGACCTTCTTTTACAAAGGAAGTTCATAATTGTTTTTTTAAATTAGATACTTTAATTGCTTTAGAGAATTATAAAAATGTAATAATTTGTAACTATACAATAAGATGCCACTTTCCACCAAAGAATGTGTTACAAAACAGGATTATAAATTAAACTCATTAAACTTCTTAGCCAAACTTAATTATAATTTTCCTTTAAATGACAGACTTTTCTAGTGGAAAATTAATACTACTATACCATAACCAATTTCAGGTACTGCTCTGGAGAATGAAATCCCTCAGGATAGTGGTGTACCAATATGTGTATTATTTTTTAAAACTGTGTATTCAATAGATGTACCCACTGTAGCTATGATACAAGGTTATAATATTTGCTAACTAATAACTGTCAAGGACTTGAGTCATAGTAGTGTTGTGTAACATTTCCTTGTAATTTTCCTCATAATTCAAAGGGGGCAGGGAGAATGTGAACCAAGTTCTGTTTACCACTGTGTTAGTTAATGTGGTATAACACAATACATTTTCCAGTATAGACAAGTCTCAAAGTAGTCCTCAAGTTAAAACAGGGAAGACCAGATATGTGATTTCTGGCTTTACTAAGATAAAAACTGAGTAGGAAAAAAGGCACAAATTCAATTAAAAAAAATGCTTTGGAGGGCTCACCTTCGAAGAGTCAGCGTAAGTTTTCCAGGTCAAAGGTCTTTGAGTCAGCCTTCCTGGCACTCTTAGCTTCGACACCAACGTTTCTGGCCTACCAAATGTCAGAGATGACGAGGAGCCCCTTGATGTTGACCCTGTGGACTCAGCACTGGCCTTAGCCATGAGAGTGGTGCTGAGGAGCCCTTTGATTGTGGCCTTTCCATGCTTCTCAAGGTCTGACAAATGGCATTAACCACCTCTTCTAACAGCTGGAGTTTGAGGCAACCTTCCTACTCCCTTTGAATTCATGGTGATAGCAATGGCCTGTATATTTAATCTGCACAGTAACCCTCATCGAGGCAACATAATAGTCATCAGTAACAGTATTGCATCTTTTGATTTGATTTGAAAGCTTAAAGATGGTGTTTTTATTGGGATCAGCCATGGTACCAACTGGAGATGGAGACTCGGAAAAAAGAAGAATTAAGACCCAAATCCTGTGAGCTAACCATGGTGTATAATCAACATAGAAACGGAGAATGAAGGATTATGTAAATGGATCCAACACCAGTAGGGTCACAATGCTGCAGAACTAAAACAATCTAACTAAAAAGCTAAAAGCAAAAAAACCATAATAGGATAGAGTAAGGGTACTGACAGATGAAAGCATCGAGGACACTGGTAGATTCTTACTTGCTGCTCCTTTGGGCGTTAACTAGAACAAAACAACAGTTGGGAAAGACTTCCCCTTTATATCTTCCAGCTTAAGATGCGGCAGTAAGAGGGTTCAGGCAGACCCACTGGAATGCTAACAGTGGACGTTGTGCAAGCACACAGGCAACCCTAGGAGGAGAATCAGTTCTCAAGCTACACAAGTGTAGTTACGAGAACTGGCTGGGAAAAGAATGTAAAAATATTGAAATTTTGGGATTTTTTTTTTTAATCCTGAATCAGGATGAAAATCCAAAACTTTCAATTTTCTCATGGAACTGCAAGCCCACAATAATTTGTTAATCCAAAATGAAATATGCTCCCTGGTGTCCAATGGAGCTTCAAGTCCTGGAAGCGTGGGCAGCCGGAGATCTGGGAACCCAGGCTGCCAAGGAGGCAGGTAGGAGACCAGGCAAGTTTCTGATGGAACCTACCTGGTTTCTGTCAAAAGTTTCAAAGAAATTGATATGTTCGTGTAGAATGTCTTGATTTCAGAGAACTGGAATTTTCCAAGGGAAAAATGTTCCATTGGAAAGATCTCCAGACTGCTCAAGCAGCAAGTCTAACCCTAAGCAATATTTTTGGATGGGAAATGAAAAATACTTAAAAAACAACATAGGATTTTTAGGCAAGTGGACTGAAAATACCCAAACTGTAAAACAACAAGGACATTTGGGTTAATGCTCCTACTTTAGATCAAAGCCTAGCAAGAAGTTTAATTACTATAAATGGTCAGGTTTACATTTTATCCAAAAGATAATACTTAACACTTCACACTTCTATAGTACCTTCCATATAAAGAACACAAAGTATTTTGAAGGCACTAGTGAATTAAGGCACTTACATCTACACCCATAAGAGATAGAGAAGTTTATTATGTTCATTTTAAAGATAACAATGGGAAAGTTAAGACAAACTAATGAATGACTCACCCAAGATCATACTGAAAGTTCATGACAGAACAAACCAACTGAACTCAATCCTAAACCACAGCCAGATTATCAGCTCTTCCAGTAACAGATATCTCTGACAATATCTTGAGGCACTAATTAAATACCAATCCAAGAAGGAAGATTGACATCTGCTGAATCACAATCATGGATTCTTACAGCACTTTTCCACTGAGGTGTCTTATCCAAGATCACAGCCCTAACTGATATGGGGATAACTCTTAGCCCTAGTTTCCATATTCTTATTATTTATTGCATTATAACTAAGGGTGCACAAAAAAAAAAAAAAAAAAAGGATCAAGGAATCCCTTTATCCAAAACAAAAATATTAATTTGAAAGTAAAGGCTATGTGTGATCCTATTCTTATGTCTCTTCCTCCACATTCTCTAATCAGCAGTTATCGGAGTGCAAAGGGATCACATGACAAAACGTACTGCCATAGGATCAGTACTCTTACAGAAACGTTAAGAGGACTTCCTTGTTACATTTAAAAATCACGACGTGTATGTATAGTTTTAAAAAAGAAAAGTTTGGCCTCCACCTAATCTTTGGGTTTATTTTGCTTTCGTAGCTACCATCAACAGTCTTGCATACTAATCCTTGAAATGAATTTGGATTCTCCTGACAAAACACAAGAGGTTATTCACTCATAGAATTCCAAACACCAAGAGCTAAATATGAAGACATAATACAAAAAAGTAGTCCTCTTTAAAAAGAGAAATCCATCATACAATACCTGTCAAAATAGTTCGTCGTTTACACTGTTCTTCCACTCCTCCTTGTCTTTTACCAGATTGAGTAAAAGGCATTTCAAACATAAAACGACGAATATTGTGCGTTCTTTCAAACTCTGTTTTTCTCTCTTGCAATTCCTTTTCTTCAAAATATGGGACTACATGTGTAACTTGTATGTATGCATATTTTGAGTCCAAATCCTTGGGATTCACCTTTAAAAAAATAGAAAAATATTTAAATTGCAACTATTTAAAGTTGATTTTTTAATTTGAAATTGCATAGGTTTTGGAAAGTAAATTTGGCTCTGGTTCTGCAGGTAAATCCAGATGTGAAACCCCTCAGCTCCACTGATTTCAAAACTGAAGTTATTTCATTAACTTAAAAGTTACAGGTTAACTTTTATTAACTTTTATTAACTTAAAAGTTACAGGCAGCTATAGTATAACCTTAGTATATTTGTCTAGTGACACAATTTTCTATATTTTTAGAGTACAGGACTGCAGATAAAAGACACATACCCAGAGCAGTGTCAACATAGCAAATTATATTAAATTCCATTAAGACGCTACATTAATAGAAGATTAAGTTTGCACAATTTGTTAGTCTCTAAGGTGCCACAACTACTCCTCGTTCTTTTTGCACAATTGAGCACTCAAAAGTGAGGAAACAAATACTGGTGCTTTGTCTCTCTACAGCTGGTTCAAGGATAACCTGGAAGTCAAAAATTATTATTGTTATATAGTTACTAGTTAAAAATATTCTTTATAGCATACCATCTCAGAGAAAAATATTATCAAAAGCAAAAAAACAAGTCAAAAGATCACACAGAAAAATTAAACTTAAAACAAAACACCTCAGAAATGTCACCAGAACATGACAAATCAACTCAGTAAACCACTAAAAGTATTAATGCTACAAACATTCAAACAAAGTCATTGGGTGAAATCCTGAAACTGAAAAGAATGGGAGTTTTGTTTGTTTGTTTAACACTTTAATGGGGTCAGGATTTCACTTTGTGATTAAGGCACTGGGTTGGGAATTGGGAGACATGGGTTTAAATTATTGCCTCTGCCTGTATGACTCTGAATATATAATTTTATCTATTTGTGCCTCAACTTGCTATCTATAAAGTGGCGATAATTATACTTCCACACCTCACAGGGGAATTGTTATGATAAACTCATTCATGTCTGTGAGGCACTTCAATACTATGATGATAGGGACCATAAACCCCAGATACTTCTGTCAATTTTTGTATAGTATTGTTGCTCTTTTTCCTGAAAAGAGGAGGCATGTGCAGGGAGATAATATTAAAGAAAATATGTACCTAACTCCTATACAGTGCTTTTTATCTACACAACTCAATAGTACTTTCCTCTTTTGTCATGTGCTATATTTCAATTTTAGATATGGAAAATGAGGCACAGAAAAGTGAAGAGACCTGTCCAAGGTCACCTAATAGGCCAATGGCAGAACTGGGACTAGAACTCAAGTTTCCTAAGGTCCCAGTCCAGTGCCCTACCCCTCTCAGACACACGGTTGTATTCTTTCTTGAAGAAAAGTCTGCAGTGTTTTCAGACCCCTTCCCTGGAACCTATGGGTAACCGTTTGCTTACTGAGTATGAGACAAAGACAGACACTTCCCTGAAAACTTTGACTAGACTGAATGATGGAAGCAAAACCTGAGAATAGTCCATAGCTATGAATAGGATAGAGTACAACCTATTTTCCTCAAACACACCAATTTTAACTAGTTGTAAGAGAAATCCTCATTAGGTTTAAAACATTTATATCTAAGCACATTGGAACGGTTGCGAAGAACTGAGGGTACAGCATAGGTCTGTGAAGTTTGGTCCTAGCTTGAGTTTTTATTCCCAGTAAGGTTCCAGTGTGAGTGGGGACAGCTTCTCCCTCACCGCTGCCTTGTTAGGCTGACAAGTGTTGAATGAATCTTGTGACCTTCTTACCAGACAGACAGAGAAGCAGGAGAGGCAAGAAGTGGTGATTTAGGAGGGAACTGCTGCTGGCTCTGGAGTTTGGTGGTGGGTGAAAATTAGCTGCTGGTCAAGAGTTCTGGACTAGATGTTGAGGGGAATGAGTTGGGACCTAGAATGGCCTCTTATGCACGAGATGCCCTTTTCAATTGGAAGGTTGCTGTAGCTCTGTTCTGCCTGATCTTCTGTGCTGTGTGCACCATCTTGGGAACCCTCAACCATGAGAGAGAATATCTCCTATTGAGTGACAACGCAGGCAAAGGGCTAATTTGAGAGGCCAATCATATGGGAGAGATTTGTGGGCAAATTATCTATTTTTATCCCCCAAAATACTCAGCTAGGCTTACCAAAGGGAGTTCTAGCTCTAATGTACACTAGACTTTGGACACAGAGATTTCTATCTAGGTACTACTATTGCCCCATCTGTGTCTGAGAACCTGAAAACCCATCTGTGCCACATAGTGTCTGAGAACCTGTGAAAGCGTTTCACAAAAGGGTGGTCTGTATCTCTCACTGCAACGGTATCAATTTGGACTCTACCCCAAGCTGCAGAAGTGGGAAAAACCCTCTGTGAGCATAACTGAGCATGCATAGGAAGGAGAAGGATCTATGGTACACTGTGTGGGCAGCAAGTAGTCAAATGACCTAAAGCTAAGAAGCCAGATTTAAAAGTTACTCAATTTTGTCTTAACAGAAAAGCCTTACATTGCTATGTGACACAAAAGCCAGGAAATTCAAAATTAAGGCATACTTTACGAGAGCCATCATGCCCCTTACCCTCTCCAGCCAACACTTTATTCAGATAGGCAGCATGTGTACACACATAATGAGGATAGGATAGTGATGATTCAAACTCAGACTCTTGATTTTGTAGAGATTCATGAAATGAAATTATGAGATTTTGGGATAAACTTGTTTTAAATAACATATCCTGCTTTACAAATAAACGTAGTCTTACTCTGCCAGAATCCTGGATCATTCTGACGTTTTCTGATCCGAATTTGTCAGAGTAGAGCTTATGTAGTCTCTGGGAAATCTCTGAAAGTGGTGTGAGTTTAGGCTCTTTATAAATATACTCCTTTCCATCTTCATCCTCGAAGAATCCCTGTAAGAAACAAACAATAATTAGAATCCTTAAAGAACAACAGCCAATTGTTACAACATACAGAGTGGTTTATGCTTTTCAAGGCAAACTTAAATGTTCAATGCACGGTTCAAGCAAAAGTAAAAATATCTATCAAAATAAATCCAAGTTAAAAAGGTCCCCTATGAGAAAAAAAGTGAATTATCTACTATAGAATGAGTGCACAGATAATGAAAGCACACAAAATTACAAACTTATGAAAGGATTGTTGTAATTATTTGATGTGCTAACATTAAAAGTTTTGAGATCAAAACTGATTTTTCATATTCTTCCAAAATGAATTGTTTTCATCCCTGTTTCACTTGCCAAAAGATCTATTTCCTTGCCAAAAGGGACTATTTGACTCTCCATTGAATGCTTCAGTAAGAATTTACAAAAAAAGATTGAAAAACAGTTTTACAGCGGTTTTACATACTGGATTGTATAGTACAATGAAATAAAACCACACCTACTCTCTCATTTAAAAATCTTTACATTATATTGAACATAAATATTTGTGTGTTTGCACTAGTTAAACTATCTGTTTTTAAATCTTGGCTGAATCAAATATAGAAGTGCATGGAAGGTGAAACAGGTGACTGCTTTAAGGCAAAAAGCCAAGTTTGAGTTAATGTTTTAAATCAGAATATAAATATTTCTGTCATAAGATGGAACGGACAAAAAGTGAAAGAAACAGAACATACCATGTATAAACACAGGCTACACTGAAAAAAATACCCACATCAAACTAAGCTGAAATGCAGTAATTTTTACTGCATTGCTTGCTTTGTAAGCAGCTACTGTAATTACCTCCACATCTCTTTCACTGTCTGTAAACTGGTATTGCTATAAAGTTATAAAAGACAACAACAGAATAAATTGAAGGTTATACTGCTCAAGGTAGTTTACAATCTCCCCCATTCCCTAAACAGCCTGCCAGCTATCCAAATGAAATCAGTTAACTAAAAATTGGGTTACACATACACAAAAATGTACACAATATTTGGCTACTGTGGCATATTTTACTTATACAAAGACAGTGTAGATATATTACAGGATGTAAAGCTGTCAAATGCACACAGTCAGCCAGAACTTTTGATTTTGTTTTTTGAAGCATGCAGTGCTGATGTATTGGAAATCGGTGATTTGTTTCTGTAAATGGCACTGAATGTTATTTTTGGAATTACAACAGCTAGAATGCATACAGATCTGAAAAGCAAACTTGCAAACCACACTGCAGCACCGAAAATGGTGCTCAAAAAATTGCTAAGAATTATTATTATGGAGAACTTACCGCTGCCTTAAGATAGTAACAAAAAGAAAGAAAAAGAAAAAGCAGAAAGTTTACTGAGGAAGATAAGGAGGAATTACATGGGATATGACAAATGTATTAAACCAGACAATCATTACTACCAGAACAAATCTATCATGCTTTTTATTTTGCAGTATCAATATAGAAATCAAAGGAAGACTGTGAATCAGGGTATGTTGCAAAATCTTTAATAGTTTTTTGACTGTATTTTATCGTTTGAAAAGTGATATTAAATAATGCTTACCTGTCCAAAGAATGCAACTCTGAAATAAGTGCCAAGTAGTCTCTTCCCTGTATGCATAACTTCTGTTACTTTGCTGTATGCCCGATGAAGTGTGTCATATAGATGTGCTAGTCTCTAAAAAACACCACAGAATTTTGGAATGGCAGTGCTTAGAAGCAACGCTTTCTATTTATTTTAAACATAAAGCACTGTGTTAAGGAGAAAAAGCTCTTTTAGTCACTAACGTCAACATTCTAAGAGAAAATGTATTAACAATAACAAACACCACTACCACCACTTAGAACCTATAGCAGCGGAGTTAAAACACTAAGGGCTTGGCTACACTTACATTTTATAGGTTTCAGAGTAGCAGCCGTGTTAGTCTGTATTCGCAAAAAGAAAAGGAGTACTTGTGGCACCTTAGAGACTAACCAATTTATTTGAGCATGAGCTTTTGTGAGCTACAGCTCACTTCATCGGATGCATACCGTGGAAACTACAGAAGACATTATATACATAGAGACCATGAAACAATACCTCCTCCCACCCCAATCTCCTGCTTGTAATAGCTTATCTAAAGTGATCATCAAGTTGGGCCATTTCCAGCACAAATCCACATTTTCTCACCCCCCCCCCCCCAACTCACTCTCCTGCTGGTGATAGCCCATCCAAAGTGACCACTCTCTTTAAAATGTGTATGATAATCAAGCTGGGCCATTTCCAGCACAAATCCACGTTTTCTCACCCCCCCCCCCAACTCACTCTCCTGCTGGTGATAGCCCATCCAAAGTGACCACTCTCTTTAAAATGTGTATGATAATCAAGCTGGGCCATTTCCAGCACAAATCCAGGTTTTCTCACCCCCCCACCCCCCTCCAAAAACCACACACACAAACTCACTCTCCTGCTAGTAATAGCTCATCCAAAGCAACCACTCTCCCTACAATGTGCATGATAATCAAGGTGGGCCATTTCCAGCATAAATCCAAGTTTAACCAGAATGTCGGGGGGGGTGGGGAAGGAGAAAAAAACAAGGGGAAATAGGCTACCTTGCATAATGACTTAGCCACTCCCAGTCTCTATTTAAGCCTAAATTAATAGTATCCAATTTGCAAATGAATTCCAATTCAGCAGTTTCTCGCTGGAGTCTGGATTTGAAGTTTTTTTGTTGTAAGATAGCGACCTTCATGTCTGTGATGGTCTCTGCATATATAATGTCTTCTGTAGTTTCCACAGTATGCATCCGATGAAGTGAGCTGTAGCTCACGAAAGCTCATGCTCAAATAAATTGGTTAGTCTCTAAGGTGCCACAAGTCCTCCTTTTCTTTTTACATTTTATAGCGCTCTAACTTGCTGGCTCAGGGATGTGAAAAATCACCCCCCTGAACACAGCAAGTCAGAGAGCTTTAAAGCGCTAGTGTAAACAGGCTCTGAGTGCTAGGAGCCGCACTCCCAGCACTCAGAGCTAATCCCCTCGTGGAGGTGGAATACCAGGAGCGCTGGGAGACCTCTGTCCCAGCGCTCGCGCACAACCACACTCGCACTTCAAAGCGCTGCTATAGGAGTGCTCACGCGACAGCGCTTTAAAGTTTCCAGTGTAGCCATGCCCTAAGGGCTAGACTGTAATGTTCCTTCTAGTCCTCACTAAAAGACAATGCAGAGAAGGAATCCTTCTCTGCTACCCTCTTGTGAAGAGGAGTGAGTGAGTGAGTGAGAGTGTGAGAGAGAATCAACTACTACCATTGTAGTAGCAGATTACTAACCTCCATATGCTGGCTCAGTTGTTTTGGCTGGCACATTGGGGGATGACATAGCCAATACTTAATATAAAAATGGCCATACTGGATCAGACCAATGATCCATTTAGCCCAGTATCCTGTCCTCCAACAGTGGACAGTGCCAGATGCTTCAAAGGGAATGAACAGAACCAGGAAATTATCACCCTGTCATCATCACCCCCGTCATTCAGTCCCAGCTTCTGGCTTAGGGACACCCAGGGTATGTCTACACTGCATTAAAAACCCATGACTAGCAAATGCTAGTGGACTCGGGCTAAGGGGCTGTTTAATTTCGGTGTAGATGTCTGGGCTCTGGAATCCTCCCCTTGCTCAGGGACCCACAGTCAGGGCTTCAGCCCAAGCCTGAATGTCTTCACTACAATAACCCCTTTGCCCACACCCCTTAGCCTGAGTCAGGTAGCATGGATCAGTCACAGGTTTTTAACTGCAGTGTAGATATACCCCCAGAGCATGGGGTTGTGTCCATGACCATCTTGGCTAATAGTCATTGATTGACCTATCGTCCATGAAGTTACCTAATTCTTTTTTGAACTCAGTTTATACTTTTGGCCTTCACAACATCCCCTGGCAAGAGTTTCACAGCTTGACTGTGCGTTGTGTAAAGAAGTACATCCTTATTTTAGTTTTAAACTTGTTGTCTATTAATTTCATTGGGTAACCCTGACTCATGTGTTATGTGAAAGGCTAAATAAAATTTCCCTATTAACTTTCTCCCCACCATTCATGATTTTATAGACCTCTATCATATGCTCCCTTAGTCATCTCTTTTCTAAGATGAACAAGCATTTTTAATCTCTCCTCAGATGGAAGCTGTTCTGTACTCCTGATAGTTTTTGTTGCCTTTCTCTCAACCTTTTCCAATTCTAATATACCTTTTTTGAGATGGGACAACCTGCACTGCACACAGCTCCAAATCATTTATGAATATGTTGAACAGCACCGGTTCCAGTACAGATCCTGAAGGGACTCTACCATTTACCCTCTCTCCATTATGAACACCACCATTTATTCCTACACTGTTTCCTATCTTTTAACCAGATTCTGATCCATGAGATGACCTTCCCTCTTATTCGATGACTGTTTAATTTGCTTAAGAGTTTTTGGTGTGGGACCTTGTCAAAGGCTTTCTGAAAGTTCAAGTACACGATATCCACTGGATCACCCTTGAACATATGTTTACTGACACCATGTTGACTCTTCCCCAGCATATCATGTTTCTCTGTATGTCTGATAATTTTATCCTTTACTATAGTTTCAACCAATTTGCCTGGTACTGAAGTTAGGCTTACTGGCCCATAGTTGCCAGGAATGTCACTGGAGCCTCTTTTTTAAAATATCACCCATTCCCCTACCCACCTGCTGACAAGAGAAGGTAGGGAAGGAACGAAGGAGGCTGTTCAGACACATAACTCCCCCCTACATCTCTGTGTTAGTGTATAACTGTGGCCATGATCAGGCCCAAACTGACTAGCCAATGATCGTGCATCCAGTGACTACAGTTCATCCCTCAGTATTATCCATATTGCATTTTCAATACTATTTAATATTACAGTAATGTAATATCAAATGACTACTGAATAAAGTTTATGAAAAACAATCCTGAAAGTAATAATACTAAATCCTAAGAGGCATTAAGCACCTGGAACTTCAATTGACTTAAATGGTAGTTAAAGATGCTCAGAACTTCTTTGGAGTTGGAATTGTATTTGCCACTGGTTTTCAGTTGGATTAAAAAAAATTCTGAAAATAACTTCATTACATTAACTCTTTATTATTATATGCAGGATTATGTATCACCTGCATGTAAGATTGTTTTATGAAAAGCTATCTGTTTTTGCGTACTGATTTTTAATTGGATGCACAGTATAAATTCCAATGATGAAAGGCAAATACAAAACCATTTAGTTCTTCAAGGTGTACATGAAGCAGGACCTGTGCAAGTGAAATACCAAACTTTTTTGGTTATAAATTAAACATGCCACTTTAAATTTGAACAAATATTTCAAATAAAATTGTTCTGATACTGTATTGTTCAGAGATATTTGATACATCATACTGATATAGATTCAAAAGGCTAGACTGTTTTCACAGACAAATTTTAAAACAGAAGCCTATCAAATACCTCAAAATCCCTCCGTTTTTCATAAATGGGAATTATAAGTTTGTAGATGTCAGCAATCAGTTCATATCGTTCAGCCTTCCAGAGTCCATCTGCACATTGCTCTAACAATTCCATTAGCACATCCTAAAGTTACAAAAAAGTAAAATTTAGTTGTTTTGCACTGTTTTGTTGTGTCTACATTAAAAGAAAACACAAGGAAAATGGCAGTTTGCTGAAAAACAGATTCCCAAAACAAAAATATGTAAAGGCATTGTGTTTTAAGGCAGAGTATTGGTTTAGAAAAATCCAACACAGTAACAAAAACACACACACAGTTTTGGATGTGAACATACATACTTTGCATTTACTTTATATAACATATTGTTTTTGAGAATATCATGAACTTCAAAGACAACTCAACGTGAGTACACCTAACAAAGGAACGTGCTTGCCTTATAAGGCTTTTGTTCTGGGAATGTTTATATGCAGTCAAGCAAATAAGTTTTATAATCACTTTTCAGAAGCCTTATTATAAAACAAACTTTCTGTTTCTGAGGTGCTTTTTTATGTTCGGTTTGTGAAAACCATTACTAATAAAAAGCCAACTGGATACAACACTTAAATTTTATCGTTTATATTTAGTTTCTACAAGAACTACCCAATTAATTACATTTTCAGTACAATTACCTGCATTACACTAATAGGTATTCATAAATGTGTACTTATTAATGTACATTCTGTGAACTTGAATCTGATATACCATGTCTGAGATGAAGAGGTAAATGACAAGAGCAGGAAAGTTTAAGAAACTGAGAAATATGAGGAAGCAGAAATATGTTGGGCATAACATTCCTGGCTTTCTTTCTTTCTTTTTTTTTTTTAAATTATCTTTCTTGTTGCAAGAAGATTAGTTAAGGCAAATAGTTTATGCACTTAATTATGGTACCATTTTGTACAAGGTAAGTTTTTCTGTTCTATGTACCACTATAACTCTTAATAGTCCAGCACAACATAGAATAGATATTTCATTCAAAAAAACCCACTATGGATTACTTGTCATTAGAGTGTTCATTTTCCATATATTTTTAATGGAATGTTATTACATTAAAAATCATAAGTAAACTTGAACTACAGTAACTCCTCACTTAACATTGTAGTTATGCTCCTGAAAAATGCGACTAAGTGAAACGATGCAAAGCGAATCCAATTTCCCCATAAGAATTAATGTAAATAAGGAGGGTTAGGTTCCAAGGAAATTTTTTTTTTGCCAGACAAAAGGCATTATATACATTTTAAACTATTTTAAACAAGCAATTTAATACAGGCATATGTTTTAAACAGAGGAGGTGCCCCTGCCTTACCCCACACAGGCACAGCCCATTGGCACTGGAGGACAATGAGGCAGGCAAGGAGGCTGAAGGTGCTGTAGTCTAGGACAAGCACGTTGTGCAGCAGTGGCAGCTTCTCCTACTCTGCAAGCACCAGGGGCGGGCTGGGGGGGGGAGCTCAACCCTCAGCCCGCCCACTTCCCCCCTTCCCCCATGCCCGCATCCTTGACCCGCCTCTTCTCCCCGCCCTTTACTTTGCATGCTGCGTCCTCGCTCGTCCCCGCTCCCTCCCCTGCCGCCTGAATGTGGCAAAACAGCTGACTGCCCCGGGCAAGAGGGAGGCGCGCTGAGTCCTTGCTCCTCCCCCCTCCCTCCTGCCCGGGGCAATCAGCTGGCTTGCCACGTTCAGGAGTCAGGGGGAGCCTACGCACCAAGTCCTCGCTCTTCCCCCCTCCCTCCTTCCTCCAAAACGCCGCAAGCCAGCTGATTGCAGTGGGCAGAAGGCGGGGGAAGGAGCTGATCCGTGGGGTCTGCCAGCGGGCTGGAGGCACTGTGGGGGTTGGAGGGGGGGCACGTAGGAAGGCTGCCAGCTGTGGAGAAAGCAGGCAGCCAAACAACGTAAGAGTGGAGCATTGCACAACTTTAAACGAGTATGTTCCCTAATTGATCAGCAATGTAACAACGAAACAACATTAACCGGGATGACTTTAAGTGAGGAGTCACTGTATCAAACGAATTCTATCAACTGGAGAACTACACGTACATTTGCAATAATACAGTGAAGAGAAATTGGACAGAGTGTGGAGAAAAGCTAGAATGATAAAGGGTTTGCAGGAAATGGACTCTGAGGCTAGATTAAGGAAATGTATTGTGTGAAAAATATAGGCTGTAGTGATTTATGACGCGGGTATAAAAGTTAATTCAGGACTTCTACAATGACAAAAGGGAAATTGTTCCCATAAATTTGCAATGACTGTATTAGAATTCCAAAGAGAAATAAGAAAAAAATCAGTTTAAATATTACAATAATGAACCAAGTTTATTTCAGGATTGGAGGAATAGGATCGGGTCCTACTGAAAGGTGAACTGTCAGGCTGGAGGGAGGTTACCAGTGGAGTTCCTCAAGGATCGGTTGGGACCAATCTTATTTAATCTTTTTATTACTGACCTCGGCACAAAAAGTGGGAGTGTGCTAATAAAGTCTGCGGATCATACAAAGCTGGGAGGTATTGCCAATTTAAAGAAGGACAGGGATATCCTACAGGAGGATCTGGATGACCTTGTAAACTGGAGTAATAGTAATAGGATGAAATTTAATAGTGAGAAATGTAAGGTCATGCATTTAGGGATTAATAACAAGAATTTTAGTTATAAGCTAGGGATGCATCAATTAGAAGTAACAGAGGAGGAAAAGGACCTTGGGGTATTGGTTGATCATAGGATGACTATGAGCTGCCAATGTGATATGTGAAAAAAGCTAATGCGGTCTTGGGATGCATCAGGACAGGTATTTCCAGTAGGGATAAGGAGGTTTTAGTACAGTTATACAAGGCACTGGTGAGACCTCACCTTGAATACTGTGTGCAGTTCTGGTCTCCCATGTTTAAGAAGGATGAATTCAAACTGGAACAGGTACAGAGAAGGGCTATTAGGGATGGTCCGAGGAATGGAAAACTTGTCTTATGAAAGGAGACTCAGGGAGCTTGGCTTGTTTAGCCTAACTAAAAGAAGGTTGAGGGGAGATATGATTGCTCTCTATAAATAATCAGAGGGATAAATGCTGGAAGAGAGAGGAATTATTTAAGCTCAGTACCAATGTGGACACAAGAACAAATGGATATAAACTGGCCACCAGGAAATTTAGACTAGAAATTAGACGAAGGTTTCTAACCATCAGAGGAGTGAAGTTTTGGAATAGCCTTCCAAGGGAAGCAGTGCCTATCTGGCTTTAAGATTAAACTCAATAAGTTTATGGAGGAGATGGTATGATGGGATAATATGGTTTTGGTAATTAAATATTCATGGTAAATAGGCCCAATGGCCTGTGATGGGATATTAGATGGGGTGGGATCTGAGTTACCCAGGAAAAAATTTTCTGTAGTATCTGGCTGATGAATCTTGCACACATGCTCAGAGTTTAGCTGATCGCCATATTTGGGGTCGGGAAGGAATTTTCCTCCAGGGCAGATTGGAAGAGGCCCTGGAGGTTTTTTGCCTTCCTCTGTAGCATGGGGCACGGGTCATTTGCTGGAGGATTCTCTGCTCCTTGAAGTCTCTAAACTACGATTTGAGGACTTCAGATATAGCACAGATATAGGTGAGGTTTTTTTGCAGGAGTGGTGGGTGAAATTCTGTGGCCTGCATTGTGCAGGAGGTCAGACTAGATGATCATAATGGTCCCTTCTGACCTAAATATCTATGAATAAGTAAAATATTTTATGTGGCCATATTAGAAATTACATTTGTTTCATATGAATTAACAGAGTTACAGACACCAGCAGATTTAACCAAGTATACAAAATTGTTACATAAGTAAAATGTTAACATAATATTAGCCTTGTATACAAGCTTTATTTGTTAGCACAAAATTATGGCCAAAGTATTTTATTTCAGTAAGTGGTATTTACATGAACTATTTTTCATTCTAAGCAGTTTCAATAGTTGCGGTAAGATTTGGCAATCATTTAAAATTTTTCTTTCATTTGCTTTGTTTGGGTCACCATTTAATGTTTAGAAATACTGTGTCTATAGTTTGCATGCATTTCAATACATTAAAGAGAAACTAGTTTCATAATATGGTAACTTTTTTGACTATATATTCTTTCTCTCATCCTGTTTTGCTTTTCCATTCCATTGGTCATCTGTAGACTACTAGACTAGTGGACTATAAAATTTAAAAAGGGAGAGACGAAATTTTAAAATGGTGAATGTATTCGCCTCTCCTCACCCAGTTCTGATGTATTTGTTATTCCAAATTAGGCTATATATATGTATATATATATATATCTTTTTTTAAAGAAATTATATATAGAATGCATTGTTGGGCCTGACACAGGTCACTGTAGGGCATAAAATCATCTTTGCTCTCTTCTTCTCTCTAGCTGTGCCTTCTGTGCTCTGCCTTGTTGGAGGAAGAACACAGAATTACCTAAGGCATTTAACAGGGGCATGATCAGGACCATAATCTTTAATTTTCTATCTGTAGACATCAGGATACGTGATTGTGCAAGAGCTGATTTACAACTTTAGCACTTTAACTGTGTTGCTAGATGTAGCGTACTCTTTCTTCTACTGTGTACTGAGGTATGTAATGCCATATTCATGAAGTTCAAGTGCTGCATTTTTTGTGGACAGCATGGTGGGGCTGCAGTGTTTATTCCTCTTATAATGTGGCTTAAAGTACACTGTACAATGGTAACCACACTTTCTTATCTTCCACTTATTTTTATATGACTTGACACTATGAACTTGTATATTGCTATTTAACTACTTTAATTCTAGGAAATCAGAAGTACTTATCCCTTCAGTCACATGATGGAATAACAGACATTCATTATTATTGATGAGTTCATTACTTGTGATCTAGCTGTGCTTTTGGTGATGGGGAAGGGGACACTGTTTTTAGATGCTCTAGAGGTGAAACAGAAACATTTGATTATTTCCCCTCCTTAAAATGAAATTGTAGGTTACACCGTTCAAGATATTTGTAAAAGCTTATCACCTGACTACTGCTACATTTATGCTAGACTGGTCTAATTTTTCCTCAATTAAGTATGTTAAGATGCTCCTCCCCATCTCTCCTTTACATGTACACTTAGGTACTTTATAACCCCCTCAGTTCTATCATTTTGTGATAATCTTGTGAACTATAGACCTTGTTAAAGGTTTATTTATTTATGTCCGAGAGATGAAACGGGCAAAACCACATTCAAATATGACTGATAAAGAATAGCCTTATGCCATAAGTTCAGTTATCTCTCAATGTTGCTTGTTTCCATGCTTCTTGTTTGTGCTTCCGAGATAAAAGAAAGTATTAGAGTTCATATTAATACATACATTAAAATCACTAAACCATAGAATTTACTGTTATCCTCAAATTCTAACTTCATTTTTACAATCATATTTGTTGGATTTCTATTGCTTGTCAGATGCTCAAAACTAAACAAGCATCGCTACTATACAGTATGTTATATTTACCTGTGAAAAATATAACTATCAGAGACTGCTTACAGTACAAGAGCACTGATTTTTTTAAACATGCCACCACAAAGTCACACTAGGCAAAGAAACTCTGGTCTTAACCTGTAATTTTTCTTCTCTGAAACAGTACGTTAATCTTGGACATATGGGTGGATCTGCTCTCCAACAGGGAACTTGAAGGCAGTACTGATGACTTCCAGCAGGAGGCACTAAAACTCACCCACCAACTGCTCCTCAAAACAATTTACTTGACTAATTACAGGTGAGACCCTACCAATTTCACAGCTGTGAAAAACGTGTCACGGACTGTGAAATAAGCCCTTCCTTGTGAACTCTGATCTCCCCCTTGCTGCTGGACTGGGGAGTGACAGGACTTGTCCTTCCCTTGCATGGCAGCTCTAGGGGGTGGGGATGGGAGATCAGACCCACCTCTGAGTGCCTCCCGCTTCTGCAGGAAGCTACAGTGCTGGGCAGCAGCCCTGAAGGTTTCTGCAGCTGGAGGAGGCTTATTGATGTGGGTCCGAACTCCCCCTGCTGCCAGAAAAGGGACCCCCACGGTTACAAAACCGTTAAATTTCAGATGTAAACATCTGAAAAGGTGAAACTGACCAATTTAAAAATCCTCTGGCTGTGAAATTGATCAATATGGACTGTGAATTTGGTTGGGATAAGTAACACCATAAGGAGCTGGTTAAAAACAACCAATTCCTTTTGATAATACAAACCTCTCAGTGCTTTCATTTAACTGCATTATTTTCTTCTCAGAACCTTACTATTTCAGAGAATGGAAATTTTGGTACATGCTCATTTTCTTTCTGTGAAGATCTCCACTAGTTCTTCAGGTCTGTGTTGTCTCTGTCTGTCATAAATATAAAGGGAAGGGTAAACCCCTTTGAAATCCCTCCTGGCCAGGGGAAAGCTCCTCTCACCTGTAAAGGGTTAAGAAGCTAAAGGTAACCTCGCTGGCACCTGACCAAAATGACCAATGAGGAGACAAGATACTTTCAAAAGCTGGGAGGAGGGAGAGAAACAAAGGGTCTGGGTCTGTCTGTAGTCGTCTTGGCCGGGGACAGAACAGGAATGGAGTCTTAGAACTTTTAGTAAGTAATCTAGCTAGGTATGTGTTAGATTATGATTTCTTTAAATGGCTGAGAAAAGAATTGTGCTGAATAGAATAACTATTTCTGTCTGTGTATCTTTTTTGTAACTTAAGGTTTTGCCTAGAGGGGTTCTCTATGTTTTTGAATCTAATTACCCTGTAAGATATCTACCATCCTGATTTTACAGGGGGGATTTCTTTATTTCTATTTACTTCTATTTTTTATTAAAAGTCTTCTTGTAAAACACTGAATGCTTTTTCATTGTTCTCAGATCCAAGGGTTTGGGTCTGTGGTCACCTATGCAAATTGGTGAGGCTTTTTATCCAACATTTCCCAGGAAAGGGGGGGTGCAAGTGTTGGGAGGATTGTTCATTGTTCTTAAGATCCAAGGGTCTGGGTCTGTAGTCACCTAGGCAAATTGGTGAGGCTTTTTACCAAACCTTGTCCAGGAAGTGGGGTGCAAGGTTTTGGGAAGTATTTTGGGGGGAAGGACGCGTCCAAACAGCTCTTCCCCAGTAACCAGTATTAGTTTGGTGGTGGTAGCGGCCAGTCCAAGGATAACGGGGGTAATATTTTGTACCTTGGGGAAGTTTTGACCTAAGCTGGTAAAGATAAGCTTAGGAGGTTTTTCATGCAGGTCCCCACATCTGTACCCTAGAGTTCAGAGTGGGGGAGGAACCGTGACACTGTCTACAGTGGATCCAGAGGCAGCTGAAAATGTTGCTTAGAAAGTACCAAACTCATTCCTGCTGCCATCTGAATGAGTACTTCCAAAATGATATAATAAACTTCTTTAGATGAATTTCAGCATAAACCTTCCTTCTTTAAATCTTCAACTATGACTTCAATTCCTCCCTGTCTACATAAGGTTTCCAATATGCACTAAGATCAAAACAAACGTACTTTTATTTTTTTTTCATTTTGGGAAGGACTAGCAGAGATGTTAATCACAGAAAGGAAATTTTCAACAGATATCAAATTTTTCCATTCTATTTTGATAACACCTTCACTTGTCCATTGAGACTAGGAAGTTAGTGTTCAGATTCTTAAAGAGGGGAAAAAAGGCAAGAAGAGAGAGAGAGAAAATCCCCCTCTCTAATAATACTTCCTGTGTAGATGCTGTAGAGATATCTTAGTTGAAGATTATAATTTAGAGATGCTGTCATAAATATAAAGGGAAGGGTAAACCCCTTAAAATCCCTCCTGGCCAGAGGAAAAATCCTCTCACCTGTAAAGGGTTAAGAAGCTAAAGGTAACCTCGCTGGCACCTGACCAAAATGACCAATGAGGAGACAAGATACTTTCAAAAGCTGGGAGGAGGGAGAGAAACAAAGGGTCTGTGTGTCTGTCGGTATGCTGCTTTTGCCGGGGATAGAACAGGAATGGAGTCTTAGAACTTTTAGTAAGTAATCTAGCTAGGTATGTGTTAGATTATGATTTCTTTAAATGGCTGAGAAAAGAACTGTGCTGAATAGAATGACTATTTCTGTCTGTGTGTCTTTTTTGTAACTTAAGGTTTTGCCTAGAGGGATTCTCTATGTTTTGAATCTAATTACCCTGTAAGGTATCTACCATCCTGATTTTACAGAGGTGATTCCTTTACTTCTATTTCTATTAAAAGTCTTCTTGTAAGAAAACTGAATGCTTTTTCATTGTTCTCAGATTCAAGGGTTTGGGTCTGTGGTCACCTATGCAAATTGGTGAGGATTTTTACCAAACCTTTCCCAGGAAGTGGGGTGCAAGGGTTGGGAGGATTTTTGGGGGAAAGACGTGTCCAAACTACGTTTCCCAGTAAACCCAGTTAGAGTTTGGTGGTGGCAGTGGATATTCCAAGGACAAAGGATAAAATTAATTTGTACCTTGGGGAAGTTTTAACCTAAGCTGGTAAAAGTAAGCTTAGGAGGTTTTCATGCAGGTCCCCACATCTGTACCCTAGAGTTCAGAGTGGGGGAGGAACCTTGACAGATGCTCCCTCAAAAGGGACAATATTATGAACATAGGAATTTGGAGATTTTCCCTGGAGGCAGGGGTTGGGAACACTGTGCAGCAGTTCACCAGAGATGTTCTCCAGTTTGTTTTATTGAAGTTTTATTCCTCTCTCATTCACTGGTTTGTTATTTAATGAACCCCAAGATCGTTACAGATGCTTGCGCAAAAGAATGAAAAATCTAACTTTCAGTGTTTTACAAAGATAAACAGCAATATGTACCTTGCTGCTTTGTAGTTTTTTTTCCCTGAAGAGAAGTTCTCTCTGCCCAAGATGCACCTAGAGATCTGCTATGTGCTCTGGAATGGAATGTTGGCTAGAGAATTAACATTTGTTTCCCCTGAGGCAGCACTGTACCGATATCCATCCAGAGAATATTTAGATTGACCTGGTATCTCCAGAGGTGAAATGAAAACATTTTGAATTTCTTGTAGAAAAGTTTGTTTTAAATGGATATTCCTGGTTGTGCTAAAGTGTTTGCACCTTATGCTTAGAATGCAGACAGAGGGAAGGCAGGATAATTTCCTGTGATGAGAAACACAAATTTATCTTTGTAAGGAATGACAAAGGGGCTTATATAATACAATCTCATTATTATAAATTGTGCAGTAGAGTTCTTGCATTTAGAGATACGCACGCTCTGAAATCCTCCCTGGTGAGTCCGACGACAGAGACTCCAAGTGCAGAGACCACGGCGGTGCCGAGTGGGATGGTGCAAGGGAACAGTGCCGCAGGGATGGTGAGTGGTGCTTTATCATCACAGGCTTGCCTCTGGATGGTGCCATGCCTTGAGGTGCCGGAAGTCTGTCCTGCCTGGCGGGGGACTGCTGTGCCATGATGGCAATCGGGTCCCTGGTCACCTCAAATGTATCCGGGGTGGAAGGGAGCTCCAACTCCTTCATCTGACACTCTCTAGCAGGAGAGTGCAACTGTTCTGAATTCGAAAGACCCCTCTGCAGGCCCACAGTCAATGGTGTCGTTTCCTGCAAGAGAGGTGCTGAGTGCCCCTGCACGGGACCCACACCGCTAGCGCTGTCAGTCTCGGCTGCTCTCACCGTGGGCAAGTGCTGTCTATCAGTCTTCTTGTGCTGCTTATGTGGCACCAGTGAATGCGAGTGGTGCCATGTTACCACCATGGGTTTTGGCACTGGGGAGTGACAGTGCCGAGGGACTCTATGCATATTGTCCTTCTTCGGTGCTGTAGCTTCTCTAACGGAGACCGGAGTGCTCCACACAAAGGTGTCGGTGCCAAGTCCTGCTGGCCTGGGGCCAGCTCGGGACAGAGGGCTGCCTCCATGAGGAGCTGCTTGAGCCTGAAGTCCCTTTCCTTTTTCGTTCTCGGGCAGAACCCTTGGCAGATCTTTCAGCCATCCGTTTGATGTGCCTCCGCCAGACACTTTAGGCAGGCGTCATGGGGCTTGCCCCGTGGCATGGGCTTGTGGAAGGTTCCACATGGTTTAAAGCCTTGGGATTGAGGCATGGCTGCGAACCCCAAGAGGGGAAGGAACTGGGGTGGGGGGAACCCCCAACTCCAACTACTGTAACAAACACTAACTATTTAACTATTTACAGGCTGACAAAACAGAGATATTAAGGGAAACACTTGCCGAAGCAAGAGAGACACTCAGCTCCAATGACCATCACTGGCAGTAAGAAGGAACTCAAGAGGCGGCAGGTCAGAAGGAACATATACACACCGCCATAAAGGTGAGTTGGCTCCAGAGGGTTCCACAGCTGACCGGACGGACACCACTGGGGAAAAACCTTCTGACGACTGTACACGTGGTGCACACACATCTATGTGGAATCGACATGAGCAAGCACTGGAAGAAGCACAGATACTTCCTTGAGTGGGATCTCTTAGCTCTGTGCCACCTGTTTAAACAGTTCTTGGAACTGCTTAAAATCATCATCAGCAGTGGGAGGTGGGGGCATTTTGGCTTCATCTCGTGACGATGAGGAATTATGTGCTTTTGATGTTGTGTCCTGCTCTGTGCCCTCCCTCCCTCTTGTCCTGTTTCATGTTGGACTTCAGAAGTATCTGGTATGGAGAATGGTGGTGGTTATCTTATCCTACTTCTATGTGGGGTGGGAGGTTGGTTATAAGGTGCCCTGTAGGCTGCCCCTGAGTCCCAGTGTGACCATTGCATGGGGAAGGGCATGGGTGGGCATATCCATGGCTGTCCATACCAAGGCTGCATATCTTGTCCATATTGGACCATTGATCGCACAGGTCCCAAAGATGATCTGGTTTCAATTGGTGAAGAGTGGTGTGAGGGGACGACACCCTCTTTGTGCTCATCGTCCTTGTTGCTAGAGAATGGTGGGGCGTTGGGTGAGGCTGATTGTTCAGGTGCTGTATGCTCCAGGGGGCCATCGGTGCCGAGGAGTGGAGAGACTGGTATGGAGAACACCAGGATGTGTCTATGGTTTAGTAAATAGTGTGGTGCTGGCGGTTTTGTGCCATTGCTAACAGTGCCAGTGCTTTTGATGGTACTGTGGGTGGTGCTGAGGCTTTGTAACTTGACTTGGTTGGTGCTGGTGGTGCCATCTTTGCCCTCTCTGCTGGTGCCGATGAAACTGTCGGCGTGGGTAGTGGTTGCATAGCCACCTGTGACAGCTTTGGTGCTGTTTCTTTCACTGGTGGTGTTGGTGCTGCAGAAGAGATGGTAGGTTTAGACGTGCTTCTAGACTCCTTGTCTTTACTATAGGACTCGACAGAGGTCCCTGTGCCTTGAAGGTGCATACCCCTGGAGCGGTTGGCACCGAAGACAGAAACCTGGCAGGAAACAGTTTCTTTTTTGTTGGCTCTCTCTGTCGTGAGGTTGTAGCTCTTTTCCTCAAGCTTTTTGAGGAATGAGCCTTGTCTTTCGCTGAGGTTGAGAAACCCAGGGATCGCCCTGTAGAAAGGGTCTGTTGTCCGGGGTCTGAGGCCAGGCAGAGAGATTTCTCCATAAGTATGGACTTCAGGTGTAGGTCTTGATTCCACCTGGTTTTGGTCTTCAAGTTGCTACAGTGAGTGCACTTTTGGGGAATATGCAACTCACCAAGGCAGCGGATGCAGAGGGAATGTCCGTCTGAGATGGGCATAGTGTTTCAGCACAAGCCACATCTTTTGAAACCTGGAGAACCAGGCATAGTTGAGTGCGGTTTTAAATAATATTTTTTTTTGTAAATAACTAAGACTAATACTAACTATATACTGAAACAAACTATTTCTAACTATGTTTTCTAGATCTGACCCTGGCTGACGGGACCCCACTATGGAGCTCCACTTTTGGGTGAGCACGGTTGAGGTTGGGGCACGGGCGCTCTAGATGAGGCGCCAATGGCACCACAAGACAGCCACTGTGCATGCATAATCCAGATGGACACTAATGCTGAAATTCTCTGCTCTACGTTGCAGGTATGCACCCACTCCTGAAGTGGAGCACCCCGAGGGACATCACTCGGAGAAGAATATATATATATTGAGAGAGAGAGAGAGACAGACTCAGACCTGAAGGATATAAGAGAGTAGTAGAAGGCAGGTACATCAGCCTCAGAAGGAGCAGGTCCCTGTTCCCTGGATAGCCAAACAAAGGCTACTCCAGGCCAATCAAGACATCTGATGCCAATTAACCAGTTAAGGTTGTTAGGCTAATGCCAGCACCTGACCCCAATTAACTGGCAAAGGGTCAGTTAAGGCCATTAGGCTAATGGAGACAGCTGGAACCAATCAAGGTCTCACTCATACTGCCCAAAAGCTCTCCTTTCCAGTTCCCTTGAGAGTGCCTAGGTGAAAGGAGCCGGAGGAGAGGAAGCACTGCTGTATCCTGAGGTAAGGGTGAAGCTAGGAAAAGGGGACCATGGTGAAGTGGCCCAGGGAATCAAAGCAGCTTCAGTGGTGAAGGGAAATCAGCCAACAGCTGCTACCATTAGGGTCCTTGGGCTGGAACCCAGAGTAGAGGGTGGGCCTGGGTTCTCCCCCCGTCCCCCCCCCGTGCACCCATGCTCTACAGAAATCCCCTTGAGAGGGGAAGCAGGCCTCGGTCCAGTCAGGAGGCCGAACTGTGCCTACTGAGCGCTATGGAGTGACAAAGACTGTGGGATATTTCCCGTTCCCATTTCTGGCCTGTGATGAAAGTAACTCAATAGGCTGTGACTCTTGCCGCTACACTGTGAAAAGAAGATCACACTGGGGCCTTAGTGAGTTTCTGAGGCCACTGAATCTGCCCGGAAGTGTGGGACCCACCAATACACACACACACACACACATAAAAATAATAATTCTCCGTGGGTATTCCTTCCATGTATTGGAGTGTGAATTGCTCACAGTGACTAACATGATATCCTTCTGATTCTCCAGGGAGATTTGGTGGTACATTTCATTTTCCCTGCACTGCACATTGACCATATTACACTGTAGATCTGTTAAAAAAGTCTACACAATTGACTTATTTTAAAAAAAAAAAACAGATTTGATTTTTTTTTGGAAAATTTCCATAAGTAGGCCTGTAATGGGGGAAAAAGCCCAAGCAGTTTCCGATTGTTACAATTAAACATCTAGGACATTATAAATGGTGGTCAGTTTTGAAATATTCCTTGAACACATACTAGTCATTTTCTCTTACACTAATGGTTCTCAACCTTTTTGGGCTGAGGACCCATTTGTAAATCTTAATGGCCTGTCGCAAACCAGTAAATAACTTTAGTGCAAAAAAATTTGGCATACTAAATATTTCTTAACCACGATACCTAATAAACACATTAACATAATAAGTACTATATAAGTACATCATGTGTACAATAGTGGCAGATCCTGTGGCTCCTGTTCCATGGGGCTGGCTGGACTCGTTCCCTGCTCTGGGTGTTGCAACCTCTGGGCCATTCAGGTTTTAGGAGCGGCCTTGTCAAATCTGGGTAAGCAGCAATGCGATCTGGCACCTGGGGTCACAGTGCTACTCACAAAAGTTTGGCCCAGCCATCCCCCTGTCATCATGCCGGAGGGGTGACTAGGCCAATCCTGAGCAGTGCTGTGATCCTGTGTACCAGGTCACAATGACTGGATTGGGGTGCTGAGCCCAGCCAGCCCTGCAGGACTGGAGTTGCAGGAGCTGCTGCTGTGGGGTGAGCGTGGGGAGGCAAATAAGCCCTTGTGGAATGTGCCGGGGCTGGAAGGTTGGCCAACTTGTAGCAGGTGCAGGAGGTGATCCACAATGAGATCCTCTGCGATGAAACCGGAAGACCTTTTATATGGTTTACCACCGCCACAAACAGCTGGTTCAATTTTTGGAACAACTTTGTGTGCTCTATGTAAAAGGTGAGCGCCCGTCGAACGTCCAGTGAGTCGAGTCTTTGCTCCCGGCTGCTCGCATGAGGTTTAGGGTAAAAACAGGCAGGAAAATATTCTGGTTGGAGTGAAACTGGGACACAACCTTCGGAAGGAAAGCAGGGTGAAGTCTAAACTGTACCTTGTCGTTAAAGAAAACCATGTAGGGAGGGTGTCATAGTTCCTTCCCCACTCTGAACTCTAGAGTACAGATGTGGGGACCCGCATGAAAGACCCTCTAAGTTTATTCTTACCAGTTTAGGTTAAAAGCTGCCACCACTAAAGTGTTACACAAAGAACAGGGGAAGTGCCCACTTGGAAAGGTCTCCCCCCAAAAATATCCCCCCAAGCACTACACCCCCTTTCCTGGGGAAGGCTGGATAAAAATCCTCACCAATTTGCATAGGTGAACACAGATCCAAACTGTTGGATCTTAAGAACAATGAAAAAAACAATCAGGTTCATAAAAGAAGAATTTTAATAGAAGTAAAAAGAATCACCTCTGTAAAATCAGGATGGTAAATACCTTACAGGGTAATCAGATTCAAAACAGAGAATCCCTCTAGGCAAAACCTTAAGTTACAAAAAGACACAAAAACAGGAATATACATTCCATTCAGCACAACTTAGTTTATCCGCCATTTAAACAAAACAGAATCTAATGCATATCTAACTAGATTGCTTACTAACTCTTTACAGGAGTTCTGACCTGCATTCCTGCTCTGGTCCCGGCAAAAGCATCACACAGACAGAGATGCCTTAGTTTCCGCCCCCCCGCAGATTTGAAAGTAACTTGTCTCCTCATTGGTCATTTTGGTCAGGTGTCAGCGAGGTTATCCTAGCTTCTTAACCCTTTACAGATGAAAGGGTTTTGTCTCTGGCCAGGAGGGATTTTATAGTTCTGTATACAGAAAGGTGATTACCCCTCCCTTTGTATTTATGACAGAGGGTCAGAGGTGAGGACCTTAAGTTCTGAAACACTCCTTGCCGAAGTAATGGAGACTAGAAAGGCAACCTTCCATGAGGCCCCATCAGTTTGGAGAGAAACAGGTTGAGATCCCACGCAGGGATCGGCTGCCGAACCTGTGGATACAGATGCTCCAGACGTCTGAAGAAGTGGCCAACCCTGCGGTTGGCGAAAACGGAGTGCCCGATCACTCCTGGGTGCAATGCAGAGATATCTGCCAAGTGCACCTCGATGAAAGAAGCTGCCAGACCTTGCTGCTTAAGGTGTAACAGGTACTCCAAGATGAAAGGAATAGAGGCCTGCAATGACGGAGTATGGCCCTGGGAGCACCAGACTGCAAACCTTTTCCACTTGGCCAGATAGTGGACCAAGTTGAGGGCTTCCTACCAAGCAGGACCTACCTAACCGACTGCGAGCACATGAGCTCCGTGGGGTTTAACCATGAAGCTTCCAGGCCAAGAGGCGAAGAGACTGAAGGTCTGGGTGACGAAGGCGACCATGGTCCTAGGTGATCAGGTCCGGAAGTAGGGGCAACGCGATAGGGGTGCCCACTGAAAGTTTCAGGAGCGTGATGTACCGGTGCCACCATTATGACCATCACTTTGTCCCTCTGGATTTTGAGCAGGATCTTGTGCACAAGCAGAAATGGCGGGAACGCGTACAACAGATGATCTGACTGGGGAGGAGAAATGCGTTCGCAATAGAGCCTTGGCTCTGGTTCTGAAAGGAGCAGATCTACAGGCACTTCCTGTTGCCCTGAGTGGCGAAGAGGTCAATGTGGGGAGTTCCCCACCTCTGGAAAACAGTGCCAGCTCCCGAATTTTTGGTTCCAGGAGCTCCCCCACAGGATGCCCCTCAGTGGTGGCTTCCAGGGCACAAGCCCTCGATGCAGGGGTTGGTCCCTGTCCTGCTTCGGAACTGGGGAGTGAGACCAGTGCCTTGCAGTCTCCACTGGCTTCGGTGCCAGGGAGCACCAGTGCTGAGGGTCTCTGTGCCCAGAGTCTTTCCTCAGCACCACTTCTCTTATGGAGGCCGGAGTGCTCTGCACAGAGGCGAAAGTCCCACTCCTTTTTAGCTCTGGGGTAAAATTCTCTGCAAATCTTGCATCAAGTGTCTGGGGGAGATGCACCAGACTGACCGGTACACCTCCCCCAGACACTTGATGCAAGAGTCGTGGGGGTTGCCCACTGGCATGGGCTTGTGGCAGGACTTGAATCCTTGGGATAGAGGCATGCCCCGAGTCCCAAGGGGAAGCAGGAAAGTCTGAGTGGGAAAGACCCCTCCTCCCCCATGCCTACTAACTAACTAGCTACCTAACTATAGCTAAACTATCAAAACTGTGAGAGACTCTAAACTATATAGAATGAGCATGGAAGAACTAGGGGAACACTTGCCAAAGCAAGCCATCACAGTTCTAATGAGTGTCATGGGTGGTAAGAAGGAAATGAGGAGGCACTGGGTCGGCAGGGTCATATACTGAGCGCCACTCCAGGGGGCTCCACAGCCGACCCAATGGGTGCTGCTATGAAAAAACTTTCCGACAACTGTGCACATGGCATGTGCACACCTAACTGGAATCCACATGAGCAATCACTTGAAGAAGTTTTGATACTTCTGGGTTCCTAAAGTCAGAAGATCTTGGGAGTGTAGGCTTTGTAATCCTCCAAAGATGGCCTTAATAAGCACTGCTCAAATGGGACAAAGTGGTTATACTCCTACTTTATCAATCTTTTATGAATTGGCAGAAGTGAAAATATACAGATGGTAAATCAATCTATACCTTCACCCCAATTCAAACACATGGTATAAGTTAAATAACGTAATCAGATTACTAGTAGACATTACATAAATCTAAATCTACATCTTTGTTGGTGAAGTGGTCAAAATCTTTACTATGGTTAGTTCTGGATAGTATATAAAACAATCATCTTGTAGTTTGTCAGTTAGCATATTTTTTTTACCCCATGTAACAGTCTTTTTTACTTGTTTTTATGTACTTAGTTACTCTCTTTAGGTTACCTTTTTTTTTTCTTTGAGGATTTTGAACTACTGAAATGCTGCTGTTATTTTTCCAGAAATGTATACCCAGTTATTTAAAGGCTGGTCAGCTCAGTTAATCCATTTTATAATTAACTCCAAGAGTGAAATAGACAAATTTGAAAAATCATAAGATTAACACTGTAAAAGCAACAATTGTTTACGAGAGTTGATTTTAATAAATATGAATTTTGTTTACTCACTTCATTGAAGTGAACATCTTGCATCCCAACATCCTCCATCATTGAAGCCTCTTCATCTATATTTGGTGTGATTATTCTGAAAGTGGTACAGCCTTGCTTAAACATTCCTATTATTGAAAAAGAAAAATATACACATTAAATTCATTGCTATCCAAATATTTTTGTCCTTTCATTAGGATTACGTTAAGTCACGGTGCACCAGTTTTGACGGGACAGAAAATCCATGCTAATGTATCTGAATGCACCTACTACCAAAATGATAAAATAAAATTTGCAATGTGCTCAATGAATTATTTAAACCAACACATATCTTTAATATTTACTTTGGACATTGGAAGTAGTAAAAATTTCAGCAATATTTCTATTCTCTTTCCTCCAAAAAACCAAGGTGGTCAGGACCAATGTATTAATGGATAATATTCATTTATGACTGAAGATGGAAAAGGATTTATTGTTCTCTTGTAGCACTTAGTTTCCTAGATTACAGAGAAATATTCTGTGCTAAAACAAAGTGAAAAACGTCATTAAACTTTATGCAGTCAGAAATTACACAAACATAAGGTTTTGAAAAAAATTGTTTCAAGAGGTAAGTTGGTAGCATTGTGTACTTCTGCTGCAAAAAGCTAATGAGCACCATAAATCGCTTTTATGGACACCCAGCCAGCCAGTAGCTATAAAATACCTCGTAGTAGCTCTTCTCTAATTGCTCTACCTGTAAAAGGTTAAAAAATCTCACTGCTATGCAAAGGTAAAAGGAAGTGAGTGGGCACCTGGCCAAAAGAGCCAATGGGAAGGCTAGAACTTTTAAAAATTGAAACAAGACTCTTCTTTTGTTGATCTGTTGTTGTTCTTGGGGAGAGGAAGATAGGGAGCAGTTATGCTGTGAGAGGCTTGGGACAGGTATGAAAAATCATCAGTATCATACCTAGAAACTACTCATCTAAAACCCCAGATATGTAAGTAGATCAGGAAATATCTAGGAAGACACGATTAGGTTTATCCCTTTTATTTCTTTATGGCTTGTGGGTTGCTCTGTGCTAACCCCAGGCACTTTTGTTTGGCTTGTAACCTTTAAGCTGGACCGAAAGAGAGCTATTCTTGATGCTTAATCCTTGTAGGTTTGTTGTTTTTTTTTTTTAAATCTAGCAAAAGCCTAAGTTCCCAAATGTATTTTCTTCTTTTTTTATTAATAAAATTTACCTTTTTTAAGAACAGAACTGGATTTTTGTGTCTTAAGAGGTTTGTGCACATGTTGTTTAATTAGCTGGTGGCAACAGCTGATTTCCCTCACCCCCCTTCTTTCTCAGCTCTTCCTCAGAGGATGTATGAGAAAGGGCTTGAGGGTACCCTACAGGAAGGAATTCCCAAATGCATCTTTCTGGATTCTCAAAGGGGTTTTGCACTTGGGTGGCGGCAACATTTACCAATCCAAGGTCAGAGAAAAGCTGTAACCTTGGGAGTTCAATACAAGCCTGGAGTGGCCAGTATTAATTTTTAGAGTCCTTGCGGGCCCCCAGCTTCTGCACTCGAAGTGTCAGAGTGGGGAATCAGCCTTGACAAGCTCTGATAAAGATGTCATTCAGGAAGGGATAGAATTGGATACCGTGCAATCTGAGTCTCGCTATGATTACCTCCAGCATCATTATAAAGACTCTGAAGACCAAGCACAGGCCAAATGGGAGCATCTGATACTGATGCTTCCTGCTGTAAGCAAATCTTAGAAATCTGCGGTAGCACAGTTTGAGAGGAATATGGAGGTATTCACCAGATCCACTGAAATAAGAAAATCCCCGTGGAACAAGGATGACACTACAGAGGCCAGGGACTATCAATCCAACACTTCAATTTTTTCATCCATTTGTTGAGCCTTTTGAGGCTAAGAATGGCTTAAATTCGCCTCATGCACTTCAGAACAATGAAGATGACGGAGAAGAACCTTGAGAATTTTTCTTCTGAGGAATACCCTCTAATAGTCTCATATCTAAAAGATGAGATATCTTGTTCTGGATCAGATTGCACTTTGCAGGGTTGTTAGAGATAGGGAGCTGGATGAAGAACAGATAGGGTAGAGCCTGTCACTTGAGGGAGTATCTCTGATTCACCTTGTCCTTGATCCACTTGCCTATGGTTGATGTAACCCATTCCTCCAGGAAACAGGAAATTCTGCCCCCTGTTTTTTCATAGGAATGTTACAAATGTATCAGGACACCACTGGCTGGGAACTTTGGAGTCTTTCCAGTTATAAATGATCTTTTCCTTTAGATGGAAAGCAGGAAAAAACTTGAGTGAGCAAAAACCTTTTTCCTTCAGACAGCTGCTGGTACACAATCTCTAGACTAGTCTTTGAGCACTTCTAAAATTAAGTGGCTCACATAATAAATCTTCAAGGAAGTGTCCCAAAAAACCTAAGGGAGATATACTTGCATTTATTTTGGCCTCTTTTTTGTTTGGTGAATAAGAATGCTTACTGTTCTTTGCATGTTTAGAAAAGGACTAACTTCAGCAGTTAGGCTGAATGGGAATGGGAGTTGAGGCAGTAGCCATGGAGACTTCTTTTCTGAAAGCTTTGCTTAGATAGTTTACTAGCTTAAAACCCAATTTCTGCCCTTAAATACAGAGATGCAACTTTGACTTCCTTGAGAGGCATATACATGTACCTAACAGCGGATTTTTCCCCCTTAGTGAGCAATAACCCACCCAACCTGTCTCTCAGACAAATCAATGTTTTTTGTTAATCTCAAACTATAACGGATATAAAAAAATTATTGAAGTAATCATGGAGGAGTTTAAATTCATACCTTTGCGTGTCAGATATTCTGCCACCAGCGCCGCTACATGGACATAGCACATTGCTGCCTAAAGCATAATAGAAATAGTAAAAATGTTACAAATGGTAATTATAATGGAACTTCTAACACAAATAACTTACATATACAGAAAACATACACATTTTTAAAAGCTCAAGCAGGCCCTAGTTTTAAAAGCAAGGCAGAAGATACAAGTCCTAATCCTAATTGATTAGGCAATGGGTCTGGTTCACAACAAACCTGAGAAATCTTCTGTGGCCCAAAATATGGAGATGTGAAAATAGATGTCTTAAATTGAGGGTGGTGCACCAATCACCTGGATCCAAGAAGGGAATAATAGAGGCTAGGGAGACCATGCGGGACTTCAATTTCTTGAGATAAGTGTAAGGAAACGCAGGTCTAGGATGGGTCTGAGACCTCCTTTGGCCTTCGGGATTAGGAAATAATGGGAGTAGAACCCTTTTCCTCTCAAGCTCTGAGGTATCTCCTGCATGGCCCCTATCTGGAAGAGGGCTTGCACCTCCTGGGCTAAAACCTGTGAGAAGGGTCCCTGAAAAGGAATGGGGAAGGGAAGGATGGAAATAAACTGGAGAGTGTAATCTTCCTCCACCATAGTTAGTGTCCAGCCGTCCGAGGTGATGAGGGACCATACCAGGCTGAAGCCAGAGAGACGGTCTGAAAACAAAAGTGGGGCAGGATCTGGTACAAGAACTGGTATAACTCCCTTGGGCACCTCATCAAAAGTTTTGTTTGGAGCCTCCCGAGTATCTGTGAGGGCCCGGTAGTGAGGCTGAAGCAGGTAGGGGCAGTTGTCTGCATTTATAACCCGTTTTGCTTCTTAAACAGCTCCTGATGTGAGAAGCAAACTGGTTGTTGAGGCCTGAAGTGTTTTCTCAAAGATGCCGGAGCACAGAGACCCAGGGATTTGAGAATGGCTCTAGAATCCTTCAGGCCGCAAACCTTCGCATCTGTTTGTTCGGAGAGGAGAGAAGTGCCTTCAAACGGAAGATCCTGGATGGACTGTGGAACCTCTGTTGGCAGACCTGAGGACTGGAGCCAAGAGCATCTACGTATGACCACTGCAGAAGCCATGGATTTAGCAACCATATCTGCCGGGATGCCTGTACTGAACCTGTAGGGAGACCCTAGTCACAGACTTTCCTTCCTTCACCAGCGTGGAAAACTTCTGTCTTGACTTCTGGGGAAGAGAGCCCTTGAACTTCATCATAGATTCTCAAACATTAAAATCACATCTCCCCAGCAACACCTGCTGGTTGGAGATGCAGAGCTGTAGACCCTCTGCATAATAATCTTTTCTGCCAAAAAGGTCTACTCTCTTCGCATCCTTTGCTTTGGGGGTCGCTCCTTGCTGATACTGTCTGTCCCCCCTATTGGCCACCAAGAGCACCAGGGACCCTGGAGGGAGGAGGAAGTACTCATAGCCTGGAGTGGGAACAAAGTACTTCTTTTTGGTCCTTTTTGTCGTAGGAGGTAGGAAGTATGGGGCTTGCCACAGGGCTTTCATTTCCCATAATGGCCTCATTGAGAAGGTGGGCCACCTTTGAGGGGCCCACAGCAGTCAAGATATTGACCAGGTTGTGGGAGGATTTTTTGACTACCTCCACTTCCAGCCCCAAATTCAAAACCATACTTTTCAACAGCTCCTGGTGAGTTGTGAAGTTGTCGTGAGGGGGGATACATGCGCCCCAGACACTGCCTCATCCAGGGAGGAGGAGGAAGAAGCCTGCACCAGCAGGGGGTCCTCTTCCTCTCCTTCTGCACCAACCAGGTCCCATAGATCTAGGTTTTGAGGCTCGGTACCAGAATCCAGGTCGGGCGCTGGCCATAGGGACAGGGGAGCTCTTCTTTCCGAGATTATGGAGTACAGTAGCTGGAAGAGAGCCCTGGCATCAGGGGAAACACCCAGAGATTCCAAAATGGCCACTGCATCTGCACAGACCAGTGCCCACTGTGCCAAGTACTTGGCAGTACCCCTGTGCCCAGATTCGCCAACTGATAGGGCTGCCCAGGTGGAAACGGGAAATGGTTCCTCGAGTGGGAACATGGCTCTGTTTCTGAGTCCTATGACAAACTTTCCTCCGAAGATCATGGAGGAGTGGTACCCACTGGTGCTTGGGAATGGTGCTGAGGTGGGAAGACCTGCATCAAGGCAAGCAGGGACCTAGATGGCACTGAGGAGGCTGGTACCAAATGGGAGCCCAGGGCTGCATGCTCCCTTCTACTCCCAGGCGCTGATATTTGTACTGTCAGCAACAAAGCGGTACCAACAGCGCCAGCAGATTCTTGGCCACAACTGGGGTAGACAGCATTGTGATCCTGCTGGTGCTGCATTGCCCCTCCAGTGCCAAAGAATGGTCAGGGACTGGACTTAACAGAGACTTCCTATGAGGTGGAGTCGACACTGCTGCCCATGGAGCAGTGGCAGAGGAGTGGCCAGACTCAGGTCGCATTCCACTGTGCTCCCCATGTTTGATTCTCTTCACAGTTGGGGAACATCCCCTCTTGGCCACTTGCATCTTATGCTTTTTCTTCGGCACTGGTGAAGAAGAATGGTGCTGAGACACTCTCACGGCAGGAGGTGCACTCCACACTGAAGTAGAGGTACTGGGTGCTGAGTTGGACTGGCTTGGCTCCGATGAGGGATGGACTGCTGCCTCCATCAGGAGGGACTTCAGCCTGGCCTCTCTTTCCTTCTTTGTATGGGGCCTGAAGTCCTGACAGATCTGGCAGGGGTTCCTGATATGAGTTCTCTCCCAGGCACTTCCGCACTCCAGCTGTCTGGTCACTCACAGGCCTGGGTTTGCTGCAGGAGGCACAGGGCTTGAAATCTGGGGACCAAGGCATGCCCCGGCACTGGGGGCAGATGAAACTCTGCCAATAGGGTGAGAAAATGTCAACTAACTATATACAACTAAACTACAACAGTCCAAACTGAGAAAATAAAGAACTGGGATAGAGAAACAAAGGAAAAGGACTAAAGTAAGACCACTGAATAAGGTTTGCCAAAGCAGGAGCCGCTGTTCCAGTGACCGTCATGAGCGGTAAGAAGGAAGTGAGAGGGTGTGGAGCTGGCCAGGCCCCTTATACCAGCACATGAGCACAAGGCACCAGGTGGCACTGGAGCCAGCCTGATGGATACCACTGAGGGAAAAAATCTCTGACGACTGGGCATACAGTGCACGCACACCTAACATGGAATAGACATGAGCGAGCATTCAAAGATCATTTTGTGTCACTGAGAACAAACATCCAGAAAGAGCTGAGACACATTCTACCTGCTGATTAGATATCTTCATTTACATTGATCAAAGCATATCTAATTGTTTTTTCCTAACATACTAGAAATACATATTTTCACAACAGAATGGTAGTATCACATAGCATTTTGTTGTGAAAAAAATCAATAACATTTATTTTAAATACATAAATTTTCTGCAAACACTCAAAATTAGAATTATTCAAGCTGGCAGTGTGCAACTAATTTGGAAACAAAACCTTAAATAGCAGCTGTTGGATGGCTTCAATTACATTAAGGCTGTAAGCTACTGATAAGTGAGGGGAATTTCTAACTAGAGGGCATGCCTCCTGTAGCTCATGCAGAACATCCCTGCCTTAATATTACATCATGCTATGACAGTTTTACATATGTATTACATAGACAGTCAGAGACCATGGTAACTTATTAATTTTTATGGGCAGCATGGAAAGCTATGAGAACTATTAACACAACCGTTATCTAGCATGGGAAATGCTGAGGGAAAAACAAGCACATTGATTAAGCAGCTAAAATATTTTGCTTTTCATCTGCTACCTCTGAAAGATCCCCATTTTTAACATGAATTCTTGCCATGCTGTCTAGCCACGTCTTCCTGAGTTCAGGTGTGCTGGCATAAGACTTTGCCAAACTGTACTGGAGATCCACAAGCATTTCTGGATCATTCTCATGCTCCTTCATTTGAGCTGTAGCCATTAAGACTGTACGAATCCGCTTTGTCAAATCCTTTACGTCAGAAGAGAATGTAGTATGCTAAAATAAATTTTAAAAAAGTTTAAGAATTGTGTATTTTTTATTCCTTTCATAATCCAACCGATAGAATATTAGACTTTAAGGAACTATTTTCAAACAAACTCTCTGGAAGCCTTTATGCAGTATGAAAAAGTCAGTACTAACCTTAATAAGTCTGTCATTGTTGGCACAGTTGTTAATTATGGAAAGAGATTGCTGAAATCTAGTTCCTCCAATTCCAACAACATCAGCGATCAGCTGACTTACTGAAATAACCACCTTGACAAGAAAAAAAAAATCTAGTAAATGTATGTTTACATCCTGCAAGTATTCCTAAAAGATTTTTAGTTCAGAAGGTAGGTATGTGTTCTTTTTAATTGACAATTTTTTCTAATATGATAACTTAACAGTAAAATGTCAAAAGCTTACAATTAAATGACAAATAGACAATTTGAACTTACTGCAAACGTGTCTTCTCATAAAGGAAAGCTACTTACTGTATCGTAACTGCAGTTCTTCGAGATATGTGGTCCCTATCTGTATTCTACTCTGGGTATGCATGTGTTCCATGAGCCAGGAGTTGGAGAATTCTTGCAAGCAGTTTTTGCTGGATGGCACCTAACTCCCTGGTCTCCAAACCGAGGGTATAAGGGGCAGGGTGGATCAACTGCCTTTCCAGTTCCTTCTCTATTTTGAATCCAGATGTGATCCAAAGCAGAGGGGAAGGAGGGTGGCTAGTGGGATACAGATAGAGACCACATGTTTCAAAGAACTCGTTACAATAAGGTAAGCAACTTTTCTTTCTTCAAGTGTTGGTCCTGTGTGTATTCTACTGTTGCTGACTGACAAGCAGTACTCAGAGGAAGAGAGTGCAAAGATGCAGGTGGTACACTGCTTGTAGAACCACTGTCCTAAAGAAAGTGTCAGAGGAGTCTTAGATCAAGGTGTAATATCTTGTCAATGTGTGGATGGAACTCCACGAAGCTGCCCTGCAAATCTCAAGGAGGGGCACTTCCTGAAGCAATGCTACGGAGTCTGTTTGTGCCCTCAGAGTGAGTCCTTGCCCATGTGAGGGAGGAAGTTGTTAACTGATAACAGAGTAGCATACAGCCAGAGATCCACATAGAGATTTTCTGAGAGGATACAGCTTGTCCTCAAACTCATTCTGCTATGGCAATTAACAGTCCAGGTGACTTTCTGATCAGTTTCATTCTAAGCAGATAAAATGCCAGTCGTCACATATTGAGGGAATAAAGTCTTCTCTCCTTGCTATAGGCATAGGGGTTCGGGAAGAACACAGGTTAGTGCATTGACTGGTTTACATGAATTTCTAAACAATCCTAGGAGTGAATTTTGGGTGTAGCCAGAGTGAGACTTTGTCCTCATGGAATACTGTGTTTGGTGGATTGGCCAACAGGGTCCCAAGTTCACCTATCTTTCTGGCCATAGTGATGTCAGTCAGGAAGGTGACCTTCACTGACATGTGAGATATGGAACATGTAGTCAGTGGTTCAAAGGGTGACTTAGGAGGTGCCCGGTGAGTGAACAAGAAGTCTGCTCCTTTAGTCGGAACAAAATATTGCTTTCCTGCCCTCTTGGGGATAGGGGCACAGGTAAGCAGAGTGTGCCATATAGCTTTTGTCCATTCTAGTATGCCTTCATTTACCTGGAGTGTAATCTGACTGGATCCTGTAGGCTGTAGGATATCCAGACCCTTATGTTGAAAATCCTGGACCTCCTTTAAGGAGATTTGGAGCGCTTCTGCTACTCTCCTAACAGGTCTTGAGATTGTCTATGACTGTTTGGGGGAAACAGTGAGGCTGGAGCAACCACTTCATTTGGTGAGGAGGATGACACCCCTGTCAGTACCAGTGGTACCAGCTGATCTCGTTAGTCTTTCTCCTCCTTCCATGGGCTCAAGGGAAAGTTCTGGTTGACTCCTTGGAGAAGAGGGGTGGTAAAATTCCCTGTTGGATTGCACAGATTCCAGGTACCATGGACCCCAATAAAGCCAGTATGAGGGGTCAAAAGTCCCCCTCTCTCTCAGCATTGGGTACACCAGTCCCGAGGAGGAGTCCCTGTTAGTTTGGCCAAGGCTGGTTCAAGGAGGCTCTCAACCTTCTGTCTGGGCTGATCTCTTTAGGTGGAGGTGAAGCTGGTTCCCCCAGTACATCCAACTCTCCAGACAATGAAAAGGTTGGATCCGGCTCCATCGATGATGCTGTTGGGGAAACCATGACTAGTGGATGGGATAGGAGAGAGACTTCTTCCAGCATCACTGATTCCCACTGGTGGTAGAATCTCCCTGGTTAGGACTGATCCTGATAACAAGGGAGTCTGAGAGGATGAAAATATCTTCTGAAGTGGTATAACTCATTGGTCCCTTTGGAGGTTGTCTCGTGTCACTCTGTACCATCAGAGTAGGTGTACAGGGCAGTTCCTTATGGGGCTGTGATGGTACCGTCGATGAATGAGTTTCTGACAGTACCAGTTTTTGACAGTACCAGTGGTTCCCGGTCTTTCAGGTCCCAGTGTTTTGTTTGAGTTGGTACCCACAGTCAGTGTCAAAGTTGATACGGAGGCTGATACTGAATGAATCTTTCTTGTACGTGCCTTCTGATCATGCCCAGGAGGGGGCCTAAATCCTTGTGGCCTGGGTCTGAAGGCTCACCAACTTGGGCGGGGCTGGGGAGGAATCTTTCCTCTTAAAAGGTATAGGAAGGGATCTGCTTTTATGTTTGTGCCCTTTACTCTCATGAGAGGTCCCAATGAATGACCTTTCCCTTGCTTCTGTCTGCTCTGGAGTCTGACACAGTGCTAGTGGGTGTGCTCCTTGATGACCCTGGCTGATATAGAAAAGGGTCTCCCAAGTTTGGGTCTGACTGAGGCCTCATTGTGCACTCTGTAAGGTGCTTCCAAAGCCAAAATTCTTGCATCTGCCGTGTTCAGCTGGGGAAAGAGTGGCAGAAAGAGTCTGCACTTAGTGGAAACATGAGTTTCTCTGAAGCAGTGGTTGTTCCAGACTGAAAAGAAGCAGGGGCAAGAGAGAGTTTTTGAAGCCTGGTATCCTGGTCATAATCTAAGTCCTATGCTGGGAGACCAGGAGTTTAGCTAGGGTAGGGATTTTAAGACTACCTAACGGGGGAACTCTAAAAAATAACAATAAAAACTAAGAACAATATGTAATTTTGAATAATTACAGGAAGCAGAGAAAAGATCAGTTTTGGGCACTGGCGGATTCCAACTCAGGCCATGTGGCAGTAAGAAGAAACTGGAGAGGGCGTTGCTGCAGAGCATATGAGTAAGGGGGCAGATGTGGAGCAGCAGACGCTGCTTGTAAGAATTCTCTGGACTCAGGTACATGGAGCGCATGCGTCCCCACAGTAGAATACATATAGTGACCTGCATTCAAAGAGCAACAGTAGAATCCTCTGGTCTGGAAACAGACCCACATAGGTCACAGAAGCAGCAGAAACTCTCAGTGCCTTAGTCCCAACCTACATAAGCCCCAGAACTGTATCACAGTCCCCGTCTGCTGCTTCTCTGCCACCCCACACAGATTCTGCAAGCAGCTCTGCTTTGCTGATACCTTTGGGTGTTGGTGGCAGCCCTCCTTCCTTCCATCTTATAATCCAACAGTCAGCCTCGAGACAGAGGATTCTACTGTATATAAGTGTGATGTTGTCTGATTAAAATATGACCATGTAGATCATTGTTGCTACCCATATTATATAATTGCAACAAATCTTGTACAAAGTGTGTCAAGTAAGGTGTCTATGGAAATGTTTTGACTTGCTGAATATGATTATGCTATTTGTATGCACGTATCATTTTTGTATCTAAAGTTATGAATATTAACTATATACCTGTATTTCAAATGTTTGCTCATGTGGTAACATCCACAAGGTAGTTAGCCTGCATACCTTGAAGAAACTATTCAAGTTAAATGGCTCATCGAGAAACACTTAACTCACAATGGACCATAGGAGACGCCTATCTACACTGAATGGACTTTCCTGTGATGGCCTCTACTATGATCAAGCAAAATCATGCATGGACATGTGACTTGCCCATGTGATTCAAAACTCCATCTTGTTACCTGTAATGTTCCACAGAGAGAACAATGGGAAGAAGCTTTAAAAGGCCCTGGAAACATTTCCCTTTTGCCTCTTTCCTGCTCGAACCTCTGGACTATGGACTTACACTAATGGGAGCATTCTAACCAAGGGACTGATGACCTTTCAATGATTTGGAAGCAACCAGAGACTAGACTTAAGCCTGCAGTTTATTCCACCACTGCTACAAGAACCAAGAACTTTGCAATTATTGTATGTATTTGATTCCTTTAGCCAATTTTAACTCTCACCTTTCTTTCTTTCTTTCTTTCTTTCTTTCTTTCTTTCTTTCTTTCTTTCTTTCTTTCTCTCTTTTTATAAATAAACCTTTAGATTTTAGATACTAAAGGATTGGCAACAGCATGATTATTGGGTAAGATTTGAGTTATATATTGACCTAGATATGTGGTTGGTCCTTTGGGATCAGAAGAACCCTTTCGTTTGATGAAATTGGTTTTAAATAACCACTCATTTTTAAGTCTAGTGTCTGGGTGCTGAATCCAGGACTGGAATGCCTAAGGAGACTGCTTTTCTGACTTCTTGTTAGCCAGCGTGGTAAAACAGAAGTTTACTTTTTTTGATGATTTGGTATATCTTTTTTCCCCAGTTTTGGGGTGTGTCTCCTCTATTTCTCAGCAGTTTGTCCTGAATTTGGTATTCTCAGTTGTGATCCACGGAGGCATGGTTACAACAGTTTGTTATAAACCCTTTGCAGAGTTTAGTTAACCCAGCAATTTACATACCAGGTATAAAACAAAACATTTGCTACCCAGAAATAAAGTATGACATGACATTTTCTAGCAACAACAATCAGACAGCCTAGTGTTTTACTGCTATTTTACTACAGTAAACAGATTTGCACTACTACCTTTACATCAAATTATTTGGTTGTAAGCTGGAACTTTTCTGCAAGATTTTTGCCTCACGAAGGTGATAGAAGAATTGTGTGACATGCATACACTATATTCACATGAGATGAACCTGTATGTTAATAACTGCAACAATCCCAGAACTTAGGTCACCCAAGCAGAGAAGCCGGTTCTTTTAATACTGTTTCAAAGCTCTTAGTTTGGAGGACTGATGGGGAAGAGAAGAGAAAAAGAAGGGGAGACCTAGGAAGATGACAGGTTGATTATGCTTAGGGCCTGTCAGCCTTCAGATATAAATTAATCAGACAGTTATTTTAACATTGTGACACTGCAGCCTATATTCTTCATAGCTGTATGATTATAATGTAATTATGATACATTTTGAACAAGATGGGTCATGTGAGGTGAGGTCACTGGAAAAGTTATGATTTGCTAAATATGATTATCCTATTTGTGTGCATGTATCATTTTTGTAACTGAAGTTATAAATATTGACTATGTATCTGTATTCCAAATGTGCTTACTGCGAGTAACATCCACAGCTAGCCTTTCAGGTACAACAATGAAGAAGCTAGACAGGGCAGAAGGCCCATCAGCAAAGACAATGGACTACCAAAGGGCTCAGCCTTCCTGTAAACGTCCCAGTTGGCCTGTAAGTAATGGCCGCTATGACTCAGCAAGGGCACCTGACCAGACCACATGATACTGAACTCCATTTTGGGTACCTGTATTTTTCCACAAACTGGGCTGGGAACTGAATTTGGAACAAAGGGTTCCAGCCATGTGGTAAAGCTATATAAGGTGGAGTATGACACCATCTGGGGGCCTCATTCCCCACATAAGAGAACTCCCAGAAACACCTGAAGAACAAAGACTGAACTGGGGAAAGTGTGCTCCCAGGCTAAAGGCATTTCTAGCCAGTGTATGGAAACCTGGTGGACTGCTTGTATCACCAGCAAGGGTGAGAAATTGCTAATTCGTATCCAATCTATCTAGTATTTTAGGCTAAGTTATACGTTTTGTTTATTTGCTAGGTAATCTGCTTTGATCTGTTTGTATCACTTAAAATCTATCTTTTTGCAGTTAATAAACTTGTTTTTTGCTTTACCTAAACCAGTATGCCTTTGAGTGAAGTGTCTGGAGAAAAAAAATCTCAGCTTGGTTAAAACAAACTTTTTGCATATTCCTCTCCACATCGAGGGAGGGGCAAACTAAGTAATAAATCCATACTGGTCAGAGTTTTGACCAGGGCAAGATGGTATAGCTCTGGGGACTTAGTCTGGGGAGCTGGGGATTATCTTGGCTGTAGCCTCTCTATTGTTGGTTCATGCAGTGGCTGTAACTGCAGCTGTGTGTCCCCCTGCCTGTGTGAATGCTGGTGGCAGTGTAGGACTGGGAGTAGTCTACAACTAGCTTGTCACAGCAGCACAGTGTGAGAGGGAGCCCAGGTTGGTGAATCAAAGGGCTTGGTGGTACACCAGTTCCAGGTAGCACCTCAGGGTGACAACCCGTCACAAATATGATCTTTTAAAGCTGTTTTAGCAATTAGAAAAAAAAACATATAGAGCTGCTTTACCACTAATATCTCTTCTTGCCTGGCCTACTTAACTCCTTCTCCTCCCCCCAACCCCCATAATGGTATAAACAACTCAATATTAGTTCAGAAACAGTTCACCATATTAATTAGTAATGCACATAATTTATATTTCATAGTTTTTCAACTGCCCTCCCAGACAGATATAGTCAATTGTGGGTCAGTTTTAAAAATATACGATACAACCCAAAGATTTTACACATGAAAAGAGAATACAGCTTATTATACAACGATTTTTAAGCTTAGAAGAGCAATAGATCTTAAAGTCATGAAAGCCAATGATAAGTAAATAATTATACTAACTTGCAGATGTGTCCTTACAAAAGACTTCTTCCCCGTGTAATCAAAGTTATTTCTCATTAAGAAATACAGCAGTTGTGAAGCTTCAGTACGAATTGAGCTCAGTTTGGAATTACAGCATTTCAAAATTTCATAACACAATGCAGCACACATGTCAGCTCTACCTTCATAAAATGCAGAAGGAAACTGAGGAAAGAATGAATCGGAGAAAAATCATGTCAAGGCTAACATCAGTAAATTAAACAAATGTTAAGAGAAAACAATTCCAACATCCCGAGGACGGTGCAGCCATCAAACAATAAATTATAGATTCATAAAGAAAAAAATGCTAGTCACATTTCATGACTTTCTGATAGAAGTCAGTGGATAAAAGGAATGCAGAAAAAATAATATATGGATTTTTAGTCAAGTATGATATAGTGTCATAAAATGGTACTTGAAAAAGTATTTCAAATTGATTGGATATTAACAGTTACATAAAATAAAAGTAGCAACCAGAGCCATAACAAAAGATAAACAGTAAAACAAATGTACTGCATTCATTCTAGGGCAAAACGGTGCGTAAGATCAGTTGTGGAATCATGATCTGCAATGCTACAGTTTTTTTTCTTTTAAATCCAATTTCAATTTGAGAAATAAGATATTATATTACTTGAATAACTGGATACAAATCACTGTGGTAACTATAAAAAAAGACAAATAATTGAAGATTAACATTTTTATTTTAGAAAGACTTACCTTAAAAATTAGTGCCCTTAAAGCAGTGAAGACAGTTTTCAGTGCTGTTTCAGACTGGTTTTTTCGAAGGAAGCAGAGGTACACATCAAAAACCTTTTTCATCAGTGGATTATGTCCATGATCTGTCAGTAGCTGGTTCTTAAAATTGATATGGACAATTTAGTGTTTTCTTTAAATATTTATGCTCTATCAAGAATGCATATAAATTGTGCAAAAAAAAAAATCTTAGCTTCAGCTACGTCTCAAAGATGCTATTCAGAAAACTTTCACATATAGTACTACTGAAGCATATTAAAAACTACAAGCAAATCTAAACAGTTAATATTCCAACACCTTTAGTAATCTTAATCTGTAGCCAAAGTGATGGACCCATGACAGAATTATAACATGATAGTACGCATATGTTACTGGGGTCTTAAATACTTAATTAGTAACTCAGATATGAAGAGGGTGGGCACAAAAACATGACAGAAACCAAGCAACCAAAACTAATAAGGCCTTTAGTGCAGTGTTTCTTTATCAGTCCCATAAAACCCTTAAAGGACAGCTATGTCAAAAGGCGAACTAGACAGTGGGCTTTCTGCAATGGGTTTGGAGAGGGAAAAGGTGGGGGAGGAAGAAAAGGACCCTATGGAGTACCCTGCTTACTCTTGCCCTCAGAGGGTGTAAAAATAAACTAAGAACATGCATCATTTAAACGGATCTGGTTACTAGCAATTTTCTATTTTTGAGTTTAAAACATTTAAGGTCCAGTTCCATAGTCCATCAGGCAAAACTCATGCTGACTTCAGTGGAAGTTACTAGAGACAAATTGCAGGATTGAGTGACAACTGGTTGAGTTCAAAGCATACTGTTAATACTAGCAAATGAGACTTTATTAAACAGTAAAGGTTATTAGCTATTGTATGGCATGATTATGAATTACCTGCCTTGTGCAGTTTTAATACAGATGATGTGAGTAGTATAGCTCAATATAAGAACTCTTTTTTTAGTAATTTTCTAGAGAATAATTATTTAAAATGCCAAAAATCAAATTATCTATCAAAACTTGTGTTAAGGACAAACCTTAAACGTCATTGTGAATAAAGATAAAGTATCCAGAGTGGTAAGGGAAACTTCAGTGGCAATGTTTGCTTCAAGTAAGGACTGGTGAAGAACATCTGCATCTGAATGGCCATAGCCTGTAGAAATTTCAAATGAAGTGCTGCTTTATATTTATGATACATAATTAAACAAAAATTATTTTAAAACTAATGCTGCTAAATCATGTAGCCAAAAATTATAAAAGATTTTCTGCATTAGAGGAAGTTTAAGAAGAATAAGAACTTTGAAAGATGTTTACATTAAACAGTTGAGTAATATTTTATACATAGTTTTTTTCACACTTTTCCAACCATGAGACAATTATATATGTGTACAATATTTGGTATTCAAATAATTTAATTAAGATAACAACACAGTGAAGTGTAAAGGTAAAGTCTTAAAATAGCAGCATTAAACATATTTAAAATAATGGATTTAAATAATTGGTAATACTATGTTAATATATTCAAAAACAAAAAGTACATGGATAGATGGAATTAAGGTGGAGAACAAATATCAGTAATTTAGGGTAAAACTAAGAATATTGCAATTATCCCAAACCCAAGAATTACAAACCCTGAAAATTCAGAGTTAAGGTTAAATGTAAAAGAAATACAAACATGTTGAAGCATCAAAATGCAGAACAGGGCATCCAATAACCCCTACTGTGCCCTGTTGTGACACCATGCAATAACCATATTTTTATGATTCCGGATATGATTTTGTCACAATAAAATTATGACTAACTGTGGGAAAAAAATAATTTCACGCTATAGTCAGGGTAACCTTGTAGCCCTGCTGCTACACAATAACAATTTGTTAGTTCACTTTGTTCTAGTCCTCTTTGAAATAGGACTAAATTAACACAAACTGTTAATGTGTGGCATCTGGGTCCTTGTAAACAGCAAAATTTCAGGGTTACTGTGACATAATCTTATCCTTATGATAAACACAATTTAATGCTTGTGTCTCAGATTAACTGATTTTTAAAAGGCACATTAGATTCCAACCTCACCCACTGGTGTCACTGTAGGGAAGGATTTATGGTTGTTTGGGTCTCCTACCTGTTTTAACTTTCAGGGTCAGATTCACATGCATGTTCTGGCTGCGTTTAGCCAATATGAAGCAGCCAGAGCATACTGACCTGTTAAACTAGATTTACAGATGCTTTGCATCATAAAAGCAGCAGAAAGCAGAGTATACACTTGTTTGTCCTTCCCACCTTCCCTCAAAATTTATTTGGATTCAGAGAAAGTGCTGTAATTTTAAGAAAGATATATTACATTCTGCAGACATAAAGAAGTTGAATTTCAATTTTATGTGCAAACTCAACTGAACCTCAACTATGGGGGCTACACAGTAACCAGATTTTAAAATATGTCAAAGCTAAACTGGCTGTTGACAGTTACACTGGTTTTTCCATATTGCAATATACCTATGTAAAATCTGATTAAATCCAATGAGGGTAATAATGAGTAACACTGCTGTGACAGGTCAGGGTTTCATTCTGCCCACACATTGTTAGATTGTGAACCACAGAGGTGGTTCACTACTCTGGGTCGGCAACTCCTATCAGGTCTGACAAATTCACTACCCCAACACAGTTGCTGTCACAGTGTTTATGTATAAAGAATGTTGTGTGAGGTATCAAATGAAAGCTGGTGACACACTGGTCAACATCATTTTGAAATGCATGCATTAATGATATATGAGGAATTATGGACATTGATTGGTTAAAGACTTTTAAGCATAGTATCAAACACAAGGAGAAACAGGTTTTCTTCTAGACAGGAGGGAAGGTAATTATCTCATCACCTCTAATGTAAATCAAGCATTGTAAAAGCCAAAATACAATGGGAGTTGCATTTGCATGTAAGTGAACAGGAAAAGCCAGGTTGACTGAGGGATGTGAAATCAGTATGGGAGGACACCAGAGACTAAAACCACAGGGGGTAATCTTGTCTCAGGGCTCAAAACCATGAGTTTTGGGAAAATATAAAGAGAAGCAAAAAGACAATTTATTATCATTTCACTGAGGAACACGGGGGTGGGGGGGAGGGGGGGAGGGGAGTGATTCGTGACTGTTATTGATCCTGGTTTTGACTGAAAACCAGTAAGGTGGGTGAAGTCTCATCTTTTATTGGATTAACATCTGTTGGAGAGAGAGACAAGGACCTGAAAAAGAGCACTGCGTAAGCTCAAATACGCCATTCTCACCAACAGAAGATGGTCCAATAAAAGATATTACCTCACCCACCTTGTCTCTGTAATATCCTGGGATCAACACATGCACAAAAACAATGCATGCTATTTTTATAGTAAAACAATGTAATATCATACAATTTTTTCTTCAGTCTTAGGAGGAATACATCATAACGGACCTCCCTCCAGTGGGTCTCATACGGTTTAAAAGAGAGCTCTTTTTTTGTTTCTCCTTATCAGTAACGTGGAAGGGAAATACCATTAGGTTCTGATCCAACATGGCACTTAAGCACATGCTTGTAGTTAAATATGTTTCTACATACTTTGCTGAATTGTGGCCATACTCCTAAAAATCCTGGGTACTAATCCTACTAACAAAACATAGTGGGGGTTCATTGTATGTGCACTGCCTAAATTTATAGAGAGTATTTTCATAATATCCCTTTAAATTTAGGCTTTTGCAAGGAATATCCTTGGCATGGGTTTTTTTTTGTTTTAAAGAAAAATTGATAAACTCTATAATCTGGAATTACTGGCTACATACACTGGAGTGTCTTTCCCACACATCTTCAATCTTGTAATTTAGTCCATGCATATCTCATTCCCTGCAAACAGGACAAAACTGTACATTCATTATGCAGCTGAGCTAGCCACACATGCACAGACTCAGTGCTCCACTCTTTTTTTTTTTTAAATGTAAGATATTCAAAATGGATTAGTTTTAAATACTTCAGTTCTAAAATGAAATAGTTTCCCTTTGGAGAGAGATAATAGATTCCTCTTTATGTTGTCACTTCCTCTGAAACACAAATATATAAAAACCTGTTACTTACCTTACAGTAACTGGTGCTCTTTGTGATGTGTTGTCTGTATCCCCAGCATTGTAATCTTTTGACCAGCAGTGCCCACTGGCTCATGCCTGTGCCCTACCTGCCTTTGTCTCTCCAATTGTGAGGGCATAAAAGAGGCAGAGTGGGGCCAACTACCTCAATTCCTTTGTAATTGGTATCTGTGTCATTATGGACTCCAATTTGGGACTTCCACAGTTGGGAAGGAGGGCAGGTCATGGAATACATTTAGAGAACACATCTTCAACAGCACCCCAGTTACTATATGATAAGTAATCATTTTTATTTCTTCTAACGATTGTCTATATACATTCTACTCTTGGTGACTCCCAGTTACCTCATGCCAGGAGGTGGATATTGGAGTCTTAGTGAAACAGTGATTGAAAAAAATGGTTTACCAAAGCAAGCACCCACTCTAGAAGCCTCCACTATAGCACAGCATTTTGTGAAAATATGAATTGAACCCCAGATGGCAGTTCTACAAATTTCAGAAATAGGTCTATTTCTGTAAGAAGCCACAGATGTAGCCTGAGCTGTAGTAGAATGAGCTTTTATCTGAATGGGGAATCCAGTTTAGCTATTTGATAGCAATCTGATATATACTGTAATCCATTTGGATACTCTGTGGGAAAAAAACGCTTTCCCTTTTTTTTTTTTTTGGCATAAGCAATAAGCATTCTCAAAGAGACTCTAAATGATTTAGTTCTGTCTAAATAAAAAGACAATGGCTCTTCAAACACCTAAAGTGTGTAGTTTTCTTGTAGAATTATTGGTATGGGGCCTGGGAAAGAAAACAGGTAAATGAATGGTTTGATTAATATGAAAATCAGAAACTACTTTCGGGAGAAATCTAGATGAGGTCTTCTAAGGGATCTCTATGAAATATGGTGGATCAGGCATTAAGACTTGAATTTCTCCCATCCTAGGAGCAGAAGTAATGGCAATAAACAAACATGTGACTAATGCTTCACATGGAGGGCCCATCAGAGCTGTTAATACCACATTAAGGTCCCATGACAGAGAGACCTCTGTCCTAATTGGAAGGAAAAACATGTACTTAACCCTTTAAAAATCTAGAAACTCTATGGTGTGAAAATACTGGGTGATTTTGGATTTCTGGATGATAGATGTAACTTCTTGGTGAACTTTTATAAAACTAATGGAAGTTCAATTGATTTTGGTGAAAGCATGTAATGCAAAAATGAAAGGATGTTAAAAAAGATGAGACATGGTGTTGCTGTATCCAAGAGGCAAATCTTTTTCATTTGGCATTATATGTAGATCTCGTAGAGTCCTTTCCACTATTAAAATATTTTGGACTTCCCTGAAGCAAGACTTTTCTTCATCAATTAAACAGCAAGCATCCAAGCAAGGTGCAGAGATTCTAGTTCTGGGTAAAGTATGTTCCTTTTTACTTGAGTGATAAGATAAGTTAAAGGAGGCAATGATATTGGAATCCAAACCAATAGTTTCTGCAGGTCTTTGAACCAAAAGTCTGAGCCATGCTGGTGCAATTACTATCAATGACGTTGCATCCTGCTTGAGTTTTCTGAATCCGTACATAAAGCTGTGGGACCATGATATTAAGAAGGCATCCAACAGAGTCCTGAGACTCTGATCTCCTCCCGAAAACAAGATGCTACATTTCCTTTCTGCTTCAGCATCTCCCACAATTCTAGGCTATTCCCCTCCTGTCTTAAGTTTCTGGACGTGGTTCAAACTGAAGTATAGCCTGTGCCAGCCATGCCCCATTCTCCTGTTTGCCAGATGATTCATTCCAAAGCTGTGAAAAACTCTTGGAAAATGATTAGTAACAATTTCAGAGATAACTAATTAACTATGTACAATAGGCCACGGCCTACATGATAACTATCCAAATAAAATGCTGATCCTTGCCTGTGAAACATCCAAGGTGGGTAGAACTGTGGGAGATGCTGCTAGCAGAAAGGAAATTATCAGGTAAGAAATTTTCCATTCTGCAGCCCAGCATCTCCCACAATTATGGTTTGTATGGGAAGTAGGAAGCCATGAATAGGAGAAGGAAGAGATAGAAAAGTGAAAAAAAGAAACAAGGGGGACACCCCTCCCTCACTACCCTTTTTTTAACTGCTCAAATGGCCAGCTTATGTCCAGACCACTGCCTGTAGTACCTGCCTGCCAAAGGAGGCCTCTGCAGAGAAAGGAAGTCCAGCTTATAGTGTCTCACAGAGGCATTAGTTAATGAAAATGTGGCTACTCTGTAGTTCTGTGCACAGGAAGCACTCACCCTTTTAGCCCGTGAGGTTGCCATGGATCTTGTAGAATGCCCCTTGATTGCTTCTGCTTGTACACCTCAGCAATGCACAGTCTGATTAATCTAGTAAGGAGCAGCTTGGATATGCTAAAGCCTTTGGCAACTCAAGATGAAAGGAAATGAGCAGGAAGCCAGATCTTGTGAATTCTGCACGCTTGACATAGGTCTTGAGTGCTCTTCTGACTTCTAGTGTGTTACTGCTTCTTGGTCAGATGCTGTGGCCATAGGTGGAATGAAAGAAGTCATAGTCTCAAAGAGATGGGTGGCTATGGCTTTCAAATACCAGTGGTAGGTTCCACTTAGGGAAAGTTGGTCTGACTGCTGGTCTGGTCAGTCTGATTGCTCTGAGAAATCTGGATACCTGATGGTTCTGCCAAGGAATCGCAAGATCCTGTAAGTACCACACTACTTAGGGCTGATATCTGGCTTGCTATGGTGCTGGGCTGAAGGCCCTTATTCACACCTTCTGGAAGGAAGTCCGGGGGGGGGGCGGATGGGGGGGGGCGGCGCAGAATTCCCAGAATCTGCACTGTGCTTTTGGAACCGTGAACTGAACTTGGTCCACATGGAGTACATTTTTTAGTGTGGAAATTCTCTTAGATGACAGCAAAGTCCTGATCACTTTGGAAAATAGGCCGAGTGAGGCTAACTCTAACAATAGCCAGGCTGTCAGTTGAAGATGATGTAGCTCTGGGTGGAGGAACAGGTCTTGGAACAAAGATGTCTGGTCTCTTCAGAAGCCGCAACAATTATTCTAGCTTCAATTCTATCAGAACAGGTCAACATCAAGGAGCCCAAACATTTGCGAGATCAGAGTGAAGACTTTCTGCTTTAGTCGACTTTGCATCTTCTGAGCCAGTTTGTCTTTATGTTCAGCTCTCCTTTTGTGTGTATCACCTTTCGGAAAGGGAGAGTCTTGTCTGCCCATTCCATTGTCTCCATCGCTTCTGCACATAGAGCTACACTCCTCGTTCCCCCTTGGTTGTTTATGTATGCAACCATGGCTGCCTGGTTGGATCAAGACATGATTGCCCTCAAGGAAGACCTGGCATTCAGTGGAGGTAGTTTGACAGCTGAGAGCTCCAAAGGCTTCATGCTGTGTTTCCTTTCCCTGGAGCTTCAGATATCCTACATTGTTCTGGATCCCAGAAGTGATCCTTATCCTTTCAAACTCGTGTCTGTTGTGAGAACCTGCTGGCCTGGAAAGAATATGGAAAGACCTCTGTGGACATTCTCTAGGACTGTCCATCATCTTAGGGGATCCAGCACCCGGTTGGGAACAAGTACCTGGTCTTGTATTCGCTCCAGGGAACGGTCCCATATTTTCAGAAGAAAGGCTTGGAGATGCCTGATAGAAGACCTTATCCATGGGGAGACTCATGTAGGCCCAATGGCTAGACACACTGAGCCATGGCTGGTCTCATGCATTTGTCCAGCATGGATATCAAATCCTGGTTCTTGTGGAATCCGTCTAGTGATGGGTAGATCTCGATCACCAAAGTGTCTATTTCCAATCCCAGGTGAATTATGTTTGTTTACAGAACTTTTCCTGGTGAGAGAGCTTTTCCTGGTGTTATTGCAAAGCCATGCTCTCAAAAGTGATCCAAAGTCTGGGTTGTGGCACTGTATGTTGTGGCTTGTGAGCTATGCTTTGCTGCGACTATAGTCAACTAGTTAAGGCTCTGGTAAAGAAGGTGGATAAGAAGGAATAGTCTGTCATACTAAAGATTTTATTGCTTTGTAGTAAAATTCATCTAGGTCTCCTTGGAAGCTTCTGCTCCAAATGTTTTCTCCCTGCCAGGTTAACAGTCCCTTCTTGGATACCATTGGGTGTTGCCAGCACCCACTAGATTGCTTTGCTGGCTTTGACAGAGAGCAGAGGACTTTCTGAAGTCTCAGCTACTAATTTCCCTAATGTTTCCCCCAATAACTTCTCAACTGTAAGTTTGGATGCACAAGATATCTATTTAGGATGACTGAAGACTATTCATGGATGTAACATGACATCCTTGTAGCCACCAAGTTGGAATCCATTGCTCGTCACATATTACAACAAGAGGTTTGACCAAGACAGGACCCAAGATGTCTCACTCCGAACAAAAATCACATAGCCAGAAGATGAACCACTAGTTTACCACAAAGTAGGCTTTTTACTAAATATATGAAAAACTTTTGGTCTGAACAGCTGCAAGCTGAGGCTTTGAAATTGTCGTGTCATCACTCTTATGTTCTATGTGGTCTTCGAAGGAAGTCCCCTTCTGAAGTTGTGACTATGCCTTTCACTGGTGGAGCTCCTGCTGTACCAACCTTAGACTCCCAAAATTTATGACATTTCTTTATACAAACATTTTAGTTTAGCATTTGGTTTATTTAGGTATCCTCATTTTGATCCTACGTTGTCCTCAAAGGAGGAATCAACAGGAAAACATGTATCATAATAATGCTTGAAAGGAAAGGTATTTTTATTAATATTAAGAAGTTCCTTGAGGGCCACTGACTGGCATCCTCTCCTGGAAAATTTCTATAGGTTTTTTTTTTTTTAAAAAAGAAAAAACAAAACATGTGGTAGTTTTTCCTCTGGCTATTTACAGCAGAGAGGTAGTACACTATTCATCCTGGTCTGGGAACCATACATCAGAGGAAGAGTACTGGTGCACATACCTCGATTGTGAAAACAGCTTGTTAGCTGTTCCTTGGAGCCTGAAATGCTGCCTCTGCTTGCTCCCCGAGACTGGCTAGTAAGTAACTACTGGAGGAGGAACCGAGCACCACAACTGGAGCTTTCTGAACATGGGAATGGACTTCGCACTTATCCTTTGGTGCAGCTTCATGGGGAGTGGAATCTTCCAATGCCTCTGTTCTGCCTGAAATGCTCAAAGCTTTAATGTAGAGCCAGCCTGTAGAGCAGGGGAGGGGTGGAGAGAGAGAACCTTTTCCAATCTTTCAGAGTCTGATCCCCTTTTCCTAGGAGAGCAAGGGTTTATGGCTGATGATTACTATTATTATTTGGCGTATGCAATCCAGTAAAGCCAAACCACAGAGTTCTTATCAAGGATGTTCAAGGCAGGAAGACCTCCAGAAAGCTGAGTCATTTTGCAGTCCTCAACAACGTGTGTCATGGTATATGGCTGCCCACATTGACATAGTGGACTGTTTCTATTACAAATTTAATATCCAACACGAAACTGGTTCAGAAGGCTCCACGGCCTTTGTGGTAAATGAAACCTGGGTTGATGCTGACTGGAGTCCGAAGCAAGGTAATTATTTTTCGCATTCTCTGAGAACCATGAAGTTTGCCATGTGTCCTCTATCATATATCCCTCACCCGATAAACTTATTCACAACAGGCAATGACCATGTGGTGGATTAAACAAGTCTTTAATTAATGGGAGATGTGGCATATTACACAATTTTCTCACAAGCTTTGCTATGCTTTCCTCTCTATGAACACTGGGGGAAGCAATATTGCGGAGAACCAGTCACCATGGTAGAGGAGTAGATAAAAGTATATGGCTGATGATCAGAAGGCACAATTTCCATTCTGCTGCTTCCTGAAGTCTGAGCCCCTTTTCCTGGCAGAGCTAGGGATTCTTGGGCTGATAGTCGAACAGGCAATTTCCATTAGACTGCAGCCTGAGGCAGGGCTGCACAGCAAGGACGAACAGGCTTCTCTGCATGCCCACACAAGCTGCAGGACGTGGGAGGGGTGGTGAGCATAGTATAGAACATTGTGATGGACCCTCTGTGTATGAGATAAACTCCAGCAAATATTCCCTCAGAGAGAGAAGGCAAAGGAGAAGGGGTTTAACTCCTAATTTTCACCCCACTTGTTTATTAACAATAATAATCACTGCCTGCTGAAGGACACACTTGCTTTTGTCATTTTAGGAACCGGAGACTCTGGGTTTTGCACGACTTACCCCAGAGTATCATGAGAATCACCTGATTCATGGTGTGAGGAAGGGAAGCTGTGTAGCAGTCCTGCTTCTTTCCCCAGATCCTAAAACCCACTGTAGGACTTTTTGGGGGACCAGCAGCCCAGAAAGTATCTTATCTTTATGATCTTTTGTTGCCCCAGGACTTACCTCCTAGGTCAGCTGGATAAAATCCTCTTTGTCCTCAGAGCCTCTCCCTGTTCTACTCGGTCTCTCCTGGTCAGGTTTTTCTGTGGTGAAGTCGCAGCTACTTGGGAGGGGTTGGGGCCCCAACATGCTTAGCCAACTCAGAGCTCCGGGCCCTGGCAGAGATAGGGTAGGCTAGCTGGGTACAGGCAATGCATTTTTTATGTTTTTCCAAGCCTGAGAAAACTGCCTCATATACAAAGCACCTTTTGGATTTTGCTGGTGCTTGTATGGCTCTTCTGCCACGTCTGAAAGGTGGAAGGGGACACTGCAGCAGAGGCTTCAAGCAGCTGGGACCACTACGCTGCTCAGATCTGGGACCAGGAAGAGGTGAGAAGGCTTGATAAATATAAATACTTTAACTGCTTGAAAAGAGGCTAAAAGTAAAAAAATCCAAAAGAAAAGGATAGGTGTGAAACAAACCGCCACTTTGCTGCTGTGAAGGCAGAAGATCTGGCTGCAAGCAGAAGAAGGGGGTGTCACTAGCACAGGCTATGCTGCAACTCTGAACAGCTCCGGAAACTGAGGATGGGAAGGGAATAGCCCATATGTATAAGAATTGTACAACATGCTGGGCTGCAGAAAGGACATACTGAGGAATCATCACCAATGTGTCTATATGATGGCTTTTTAGCATGAAAATGGACTTCAGACAGCCTTACATACAGTGAAGATGAAGTCTGGCATGAGGACTGATGAATATACATGATGGCATGTGTCCCAGAACTCAAACATTATCTTCCTGATATCTGAGGATTGTTCAGTAATTAATTATGATGTGTCATTGTCTCCAATCTGGACTCATGTAAATAAGCTGATGCTGTGTGGAGTCCGGCAGAGCATCTATATATTCCATCTTTGATAATGGGATCAGTTGAGATTTTTTCTGGTTTTATTCTAAGCCCCAGATTGGTGAGTAGCTGGAGAGTATAATGAATGTTCTCTCAGACTTGATGAGAGGAATCCTGAATCAGCCAATTATCATGGTAAGAATAAACTTAAATATTTTGCTTTCTTAGAAATGCTGCAACAACCCCTAGTTATTTTGTAAATATTCTTGGGGCTGTTGACAATCCAAATGAATTCTATACTGAAAATGTTGAGATCCCACTATAAAACTCAAGTATTTCCTGTGGGGGCTGGGGGTAAATGGAAATACATATCCTGCAGGTAGAGAGCTGTGAACCAATCTTGTGCATCTAGGGAAGAAATTATTCAGACTACAGTTACTGTGCTGAATTTTAATCTTCAAATGAATGTATTGAGTCTTCTGAGATTCAGAATAGCCCTCTAATCTTTTTTTCTTTTTTGGGAATTAGAAAGAAATGAGGATAAAAGCCCTTTCTCCTGAACTGGGAAGGAACCTCTTCTATGTCTCTGAAAGACAACAGAGAATGAATTTGTTATGGAATCTTCTTGTGAAAGGGGTTGGGGATGGTGGGTAGGGATAGTCTGGAACTAAACAGAGTAATCAGTCAAGATAATTTCAAGGACCGATTGGGTCTACTGAAATATTGTTCCAGGCTTCCCAAAAATAAATGTACTCCAAAATGGGTAAGGGAAGGAAAAAATACTCATAACAACGGTTGGTTCGGAGCTCTTGACATGACCATCAGACTTGCTGCCTGTTGGCTGGCAACAGTTACGAAGAAGCAGACAGAGGAAACACTGTTTCTTCTTAGCAAGGTCAGAAGATTTGCGTTAGGCGTACTGAAAGGGTTCAGACAGCTGCCTTCAGTGAGACTGTGTGTTTTTTTTCCATCTGAGAAGGCAGACTCCCAACAATCTTAAAGTTTGTATTAAGAGTCTTATAGGGTATGTAACATGTCATTGTTTTAAAGCTTAATAGCTCTGACTCCTTCACGGGTAAATCCTCATAGTGTTCTGAATTTCATGCAGGACACCGGCAGATTGTAGCCAAGACACTCACCTCATTGTTACATCACTAGACACACTGCTGTGTCTGCTGTGTATTGCAGCTTGTAATGTGGTTCTGAAAACTAACTGTCCCCCATTAATCAGAGATTGCAGTTATTTTCTGGACTCCTGTGGTACCACATCAAGGACTTCAGAGACCCTATTCCAGCAGAAGTCATCATATTTTGCAAGAAGAGCTTGATAATTTGAAATTCTAATTTGAAGACTAGCTGAGGAATAGCTCTTCCTTCCTAGTAAGTCCAGCTGCTTAAACTCCTTTTCCTTTGGTGTAAACATATGGTTTAGTTTAGTATGTTCATGAGCTGCTGTGATTAGAAGAGAACCTAGTGCAGGATCCACAGAGAAGTAGTCAAACCCTGATAATGGGGCCTGGTATCTCGTCTCTTTCTTTTATGATATAGCAGGTATAGTGGCCAGTGTTTGCCACAAGAGCTGAGCTGGTTCCAGGAGTGTGTAGTTGACTGGCACTGCCAGTCTTTCTGATAGCAGTGTGTAATACGTCTAGAAGCTTGAGAGAGTTTCACTTATCACTTCCACCTGGATCTCTAGAGTCCCTACTAACTCTTCAGAGGCTCCTGAGATGTCTTGTAGTTATCTGGTGGTGATGATGAAGACAGTCAGACAGACAAAGATGATGACAATACAGCAGGAGCGATGAGACTGTCCTTCCTCAGAAGTGTGGATTTGCTGTTCACTGAGAAACTTAAGGCTGGTGTTATGCATGAGATGTAGACGACTTAGCTGTAGAAGGTGATTTGTTCTAGAATGTGTAAACGTAAACTGAAGACAGCACGAAGCCCAATATGGCCATGAATATGGACGAGATACAAACTGTGTAGGAGACCAAGAAGGTGATACCAGGATGAGTGTGTATCTCTGTGTTCCCTATGCTCACGATAATGAGCTTGAGCCCTAGTGTCTCTATTAGATGAAAAGTAGGCTGGAGAACGTGATGGGGAACCCTCTCTAATCCCATTTGAGGAAGATGAGGAAAAAGTAGTCCTCTCACATAGGGGGAGCTGACTTGATAGGAATCCACATGTTGGGATACCATTAAAAGCAACTAAATAGAGGCTTAAAATTGAGAGACTCCTCAAAATGCAACACAAGAAAATTTCTAATAACGTTTTTGGTAATGTTTCACAAACAAAACTGGTCTTTGAAGGAAAAAGGCCTTTGAAAATGCATGTTTAAAGAAAATAAACATTGACAGAAACGGGTCGTCATTTTTCCAAAACTTCCCTCGAACCCCACAAAATAGATTAAGAGGGTATGTTGATATACACATACTGAATATAATATTAAAATATAAAAATGAAGGACTGCTAAATGGTAAGATTAAAAGCTTTGATAGCTATATTTTAATGATTTATACCTAAGGATAGTGAATGAGTTTAGATGAGATAACATGTAGACCAAGACCTTGCTGGCATAAGTGTTATTTTGCCAATTCTTCTTTTACACAGAATTGCTGATCTGCTTAAAGTGATGTTATTTCTGACAGAACAAAAATAAAATGTTATGCTGGAAGTTTTGAAGTCAAAACACAGAAACAAGAAGAAGCCTTTTACTGGGAAAACCCAGGGACAGTGTACAAAACAACATAGAACCTGCATAGACAGCAAAGAAATACACAAGTTGGATAAACTGAAGCTTGCGCATGAGTAATATATGGGTTACATAAAAAACCAAATGTGTGATGTGTTAAAAGCTGATTGGAGAAAGGTTAAGTAGTCTGGAATTTGGAAATGTATAGAAGACCTAAGTGAACAAGGCCCAAATTGGAGAAACACTGGACCAGAAGCCGAAGGGATGGGACTGAAGGACCACACCAGAAAAATCAGAGGAGATGAAGACCACCATTGAAGGCAGAAGAGCTCCTTTACCTATTTTATCTCATCTGCTATTATTGTCTAGAATAAATATATATTCAGATCCTATAAGTGACAATAATTCTGTCTGAAATTGTATAATAAAGGCAAAAATTGAGTAAGCCTAAATTGGGTGGACTTGTGACACAGTTTCCCAGTACATCCCCCAACACCAGAATCCCTTAACACACTTGAAGAATCTCTCTATATTGATCCGTTAGTGATAAAAGGATTTTAACTGACTGTGCTAGCAAAGGAAATTAAGGGAAATCTGAGACAAGCAAATCCCCTAGCACCATAAATGTTGGTGCCTCTGTGGTTGGCATTGAAGGCTCCAGATCACAAGTCTTCAGTGCTGAATGATGAGGTACAGAAAATGTTAGTACCAACAAGGGTGGTGTTGAGACTGCCTGCAGTATGAACAGTGCTGAGATTCTTAACGCTTGCCTTGTTCGCGGCAAGCTGGTGTGTGAAGAGGATTAGACCAAAACGCACTAACTGCTAATGCACATTAGCAAGGTCCACATGGTTAGTTAGTTCACAACAGGCTGGTATGGGTTCGATTCACACACCTGTTTTCCACAAACTGTTTCTGTAGACAAGCCCTTAGTGATAGTACTGTAGTCTCCGTATGGCTGCTTACAGGAAGCTGCTCTTTCAACAGTACCAAATCATGTGTACTGGACAATTTTAGGGCAACAGAGGGATCATATTTATGGTTAAGCTACCCTTAGTGGTAACTTTCTGAGGAACGCCCCACAATGCCCCCAACGCCCCCACAACTGCCCCACAACTGGCAAGGGGGATACAAAAATATCCTGATTCTCCTAAGAATATCAAGTGAGGTCTTAAATGAAAGTTGGGGTCACACTGGTCATTAATATTGTTGTGAAATTTTTATATATATACACAATAGGAGTTACGTATGTATGTGTGCTAAAAATATGTTCCTAAAATCTGTATTAAGGCAGAGTTGACAAAAAGGTTTCTGCCAGACTAAGGCTGTTTATTCACCCATCCCCCTTGGTCCACATGTAAATTAAACATTGTAAGTTAACATAATGGAGAGGCATTTACAAACAAAGTTGGGAGGGGATGTGAAGTCAGCAGGAAGGCAGCATACCAGAGAATATACTACAGGAGGTCATCCTGACTCTGAGGTACAAACAATGAATTTTGAGGAATATAAAAGACACCCCTTTATCCCGCACCTGGGAAATAATCCAGCAGTGCAATTATGCTCATGAAAATGGGATCTCAACCAGGCTTCTTTGAAACGCTGCAAAGAACATTTGGGTGAGAAACTTATTTAGATTGGAGGTAAGCCTGCTAAGTTTAGTCACTAGGAATAGTGTTATGATTTTGTGTTATATGTAACCCTTCTGTTTCCATTATCCTAACTCACTACCTCTTAAATCTTGATCTTTGATAAGAAACATATGATTGTTTCCACTATAAATATATCTCAGTGCTGTGGTATTATATAAGGAATTGATCCAGAGCTGAACCAACCAAACTGTGTGTACAGTAGACTTGGTATTTCTGTGGATGTTCAGTGGATAAGGGGCTGGACATTACAGGGGAATGCTTTGAACGGGCTCAGGGACTGGGATAACTTCCATGGCAAAGTAAGGGCTAGGATAGCCCTGAAGAGATTGTTTGGGTGGCTAAAAGACTAAAGGTGTCAGGGAGCTGACACCAAGTTAACCACAAGCAAGTCTCCCTCTTGCTAGATGTAAGGAGGGTAAAAAGATGACTCTCAGTCCTGGGTGCCCATCAGAATAAGTCCAGTCAGATGATTTCAGAACAGGAGAATTTGCTGAAGGAATACAAGAGGCAAGCACCATATTCAGAGAAGCTTCTGGGGCACTTTTAGAGGAAGAAGATTGTTCCAAAGGAGACCAATCTAGAGAACCTGGATCTCAGGTTGGTGTCAGATTTATATAACAAAGAATAGTTTCAGCCTAGCCTCTCTTACTCTTTGAGTTTGTTTTAAAACAAGCAACAAACAGAATATTTGCTACCAATACGTTCCATGCCTAAGCAAACAAACGTTTATTATGGCCATCATTAAATGATATGGTTGAAGAAATTTCTGGTCAGTCATGAAGACTGAAGACCCAGTACCGGGTAATAGTGAAAAATATATAGAAGTTACCCAAATGAAACCTAACCTACAAAACTCATCCTAAACTAAATCCTACTACAAATACTGACTATATACAAAATCTACAATGGAAAAAAATAGATAAAGTAAGGACACCGCTAATTATTCTCTTTCTCAGACTAGGCTGTGGTTAGAAGGAGTGGCGATGGTTGGCCTCGCTCCACCCCTTTTATGCCCTCGGGAGGGCAAACAGGGTGCAGGTATGGGCCAACGGGTATCGTTGTTCAAAAGATTCCAATTTCTGGGGCACATATGCACCAAGAGAGGAATATATATAAACAATAACTTGTTGAGCTTTTAAATTTTTCTCATCTCTTGCTAATAAATCTCTTCTATTGCACTGGAAATGACTGAAAGATGGAAATCCACCAGCTAAAGATGGTTCAAGGGTAGGGTAACACATTTATGTTATTGTCTACAATACAGAACTAGCTTTCTCAAGTTCTCACAGGGATTACATGAGTAAATACTGCAGGATTGGATCAACTGGTGTCTTACATTAATGGCAATAAGCTAGGAGTTTTTGTGCACATGTAAGGGGCAGTTAGACAAGCTATGGGAAACAGATGTGCAAGAACAGTTTACGTATAGTTAATTTGCATAGATTGTATAGTTTTACTGTACGCAATTCTGTCAAGTCAAAACACTGCATGAATAAATGCTATAATTTGTTAAGTTAGCTGACCAATTTCTTTGGTGCTTGAAACTGTAGGAAATTGAAAAATGACATGTCAAAAATATTCTGCATCTTGTTTCAGAGTAACAGCCCTGTTAGTCTGTATTCGCAAAAAGAAAAGGAGTACTTGTGGCACCTTAGAGACTAACCAATTTATTTGAGTATGAGCTTCCATGAGCTACAGCTCACTTCATCGGATGCATACTGTGGAAACTGCAGAAGGCATTATATACACAGAGACCATGAAACAATACCTCCTTACCAGCAGGAGAGTGGGGTGGGAGGAGGTATTGTTTCATGGTCTCTGTGTATATAATGTCTTCTGCAGTTTCCACAGTATGCATCCGATGAAGTGAGCTGTAGCTCACGAAAGCTCATGCTCAAATAAATTGGTTAGTCTCTAAGGTGCCACAAGTACTCCTTTTCTTTCTGCATCTTGTATAATTTGAAATTTAAAAGCAGCATATTTAAAAAGGCAATATACAAAATTGTTTTCAATTAAAGCAGCCTTACACAAACTGACTTCAACCTCATTAAGTCTTACCATTGTCTACAGAAATTCCAAGCACACTTGATATCTTTCTTACACTGAAAACACAGAAAAAGTCACTTCATTATTGGGAGATTTTCACATCCACACAAACTAAATCATGGACTTTACATTCCTCATAGAAATTCTAAAATTTATATTTTCATCAGGAGATGTCAGAACATGGAGACATGATCAACTAAGTGCAGATTATAACATGTAAACTATACTTTTTATAATGGGTCATAAGTGGGTGAAAATAGAACTTTTAATAAAATCAACCCATATAGTTCAAAAGTAAGATATAAACCCTTTTCAAATGAGCACCACAAAATTTAAGTGTTTGTAATTTGAATCAATCCCAGAATTAAATGATTTAGAATATTTCATAACTAATACATTTGCAAAGTACCACTTTAAAATATGTAATGCTATAGTTAACCATGTTCCACATTATGTCATCACTTAGCATTGATTGCTCTACCAGAAAGTGGGAACAGACCAGTAAACTAATTCCACTTAATTGTTTTATCTAGAACAATAATAAAGTCCATGAAGTGCTCTGGTGTGGGTCTGGGACCTGCCTCTGGTGTGGTAGTGGATGAGGATGACAACTGTTATGGTGTAATGAAACTTACTGTGGTTAAAAGTGAGAGAGTTATCCAGGCTGCTCAGTTGCTGCAATCTGGCATGCATCATTCCTGTTCTGTTACGGGAAACAGGCAATGTCTGAGATTTTCGATCATGAACTATGGGTCCCAACCCCTCCTGGTTCCTGCAAGATGGGTGAAATGGGATAGAAGCAAAAGTTAGACATATCAAACTGCAGCAAGACAGGGAGAGTTAGTTAAGCAGTTACAGCACAAAAAGTACTAACGAATGAATGGCAATGCAGCCCATTTGTTGTTTTATGTTTAGCTAAAACAAAAATAGGCATTTTTAAAAAGGATCACATCAAATTCTTAATTAGAAAACCTAATGTGTGAAAATAAAAACACACAAACTGTATCTCTTGAAATAATTAATTTACTTCAAAGCTTTTAGCAATGTTAATCTTAGATTATAGCTCATTTAAATGATGTTTTGACAACAGTCAGAACTGAAAAATGCACTAGTTTCTTTTGATTATGTAAGTTTTGGGGAAAAGTTAGAAAGAGGTGTAGTGGTAAAACAGGAAAGCCCACATGCAATAAGAGCAGGAATTAATTTTAGGCACTAACACCTGTATCTTACCCAGGCAGGAAGGGAGAAGAGCCATACACTTTGTTAAAACTTGTCAGCAATCAAGTGAAGAAAACAGAAAAGTGATTTGTGTTAGCAATCAGTACAAACTTCCTATTGTGTACCACCACCAGAGCTGATGAGAAATGAAAACCAGTGCTGGAATTACACCTCTCCCTGTTCCCTTAAATAAGAGTTCTCTCTCATTTGGTGTTATTCTGTGCAGTACATGCATTTACTGTGATACAACATGCTATGGTGTGACATCAATTTTACAGATTTAAAGGCTATATTTGTTTGTGAAACTGCAATAAACCCATAGACCACCAGAGACTTATATGATTGTAATAGTTTGATGTTTGTTAACATGCAGAACAGATCAAGTGATAATTCAATATGACAAAAGTGCAGAACAGTCTTCTCTGCTATGTCAAAATGTTATTTTTATACAGCAGTTACTTTTAAGACTGAAGACTGTGAAGTATGTTAAAGCGCAAAGCAGTATAATCACAGCTAAAGACACAATCTAAATTGAGAAACAGCTATTGATCCATTTTATCACAGATTTTTTTCTGAGCGTGTAAAAATTTTTTTTGGGGGGGTAGGGAGAAAGAGACATTGACAAACCTCTTGCAAGTCCCCAAAATAGCATTCATGTCATAGGGTGGATGGGTATTTTCATATTTAAATTAGGATGAAAGTTTATTATTTTTCTTTTTGTAAGAAAAAAATTCCCATATCATTAAGTTTGAAAAAGTTCAGTTTAAAGTCATTGTGATTTGTGGTATATTCTGATTGAACTCTTTGGTATTTCTATTTCCAATGTTAACTGCTAATGTAGTAGTCTGCATTTAGCTACTGACATTGGGAAATATAGATGCTAACACCGTTAGTGTAATCCTGATTCCACTAAAATCAATGGCAAAATTCCCATTGACTTAAATATGGCAGGATTTCACCCCACAAGTTTAATGATATCACAGTGGCTCCAACACCATGGTGGTGGAGGCAGTGTGAAGCTTGAACAGATTAGGTTAACTAACTTACTTCTTTAATACAAGAACAAGTACTCTATACTTTGTATGAGATTTATGAAAATGTGGAAGAAATACTGAAGTATACTATACAGTTTCTGGGATAAATTCAGACCTCAGATACATGCATTCAACTCCTATTGACTTCCCACTGATTAACAGGCTTCAGTGTGAGTGTCACACATGCACGTGCTGCTAGAACGTAGCTCTATAAACTGAAAAATCTAAATCTAGAAAACAGAAAAAAAATTGCAAAATGGCAGCTTACGAGACACATTACAATAATCAGTCTTCAGAGGGGTAGCCGTGTTAGTCTGGATCTGTAAAAGTGGCAGAGTCCTGGGGCACCTTATAGACTAACAGACGTATTGAAGCATGAGCTTTCGTGGGTGCATACCCACTTCGTTGGATCATGCATCCGACGAAGTGGGTATTCACCCACGAAAGCTCATGCTCCAATACGTCTGTTAGTCTATAAGGTGCCACAGGACTCTTTGCCGCTTTTACAATAATCAATGTGCTTACAGATCTATGCCATTCTCAGTCTTTGAAATGTACAATATTATAATTTAAATTAGTAAAAATACTACATAGTAGTGCTTCCAAGAGAATTCATCTACGACAGTTTCAATGCTTGTCATTATTCAAAATGTGTAATCACAGACCAATATTAGCTATCTTATGAGCATTTTAAGAGATAAACCTATTCTTCAAAAATATCCCCCTCAAAAGTAAATACTGATTAAATTAATTTCTTATAAGCATATTTTGTGTATATTTCTAATATTCTTTAATAGCAACAATATTTTCAGATAGCACCCAAAAAGGTGTTGTGCATCCAATTACTCACCTTCAAATTGGTAGGCATCACTGCATAATAATTCCTCCATTCTTGTGCATTAACTTTTTAACAAGAACTCAGCGGATATTGGACATACTACTATTTTAATTCTCTCATAGCGTAACACCATAAATTTAAATTCTACACAGTACCTGGCTATGTATCGTTTTCCCATGTACTGGAACTGATGCAAGCACACTCTGCAGAGAACATATTAGGAATCATTGTAACAACATTTAAAAACTGTTTAAATAAATGTTTACTGCAACTATCTATTATGTCTGCTTGTCAGTCCCGCTAAGCTCTTTCTTCACAGGCACGTCAGGAAAAACATCCATTTTAATTGTCCCCATCCTTAAAGTAGAGAGCCCTGCAACCTAACTTGAACCTGATGGGACCCAATTACAAGTGCTGGGCTCAGGTCAGGTCGCCTTTGTTAACCTTCTCCTGACTGTGGGGTTGACATGGTGACAGCTGCATGCCTCACAGGTGTTAGCCACCTCGTTGCACTGAGTGTGCCATGAAGTGAGTGTGCCGAGGAGTCGCAATTCTCTCACTCTGCAGTACACAGAGAGCAGCAGGGGGTGGCAGAGGCAAGAGTGGGGTACGGAGCATGCCTAGATCCTTTCACCCGCAATCAAAGCAAAGAGCTCAATATCTTGGCTGATCCAAGTTAGAATTTCTAAAAATGACAAATGGGAAGCGTCAAGGATTGAAAACAAAAATCAAAGAAGAAAATTATATTCATTGCCATTTCTAAAACATGGTATCCTAAATAAACTTTATTATTTAATATTTATATGGTAGTAGTGTCTAGCTGTACCTATCATAAGCAGGGCCCCATTGTATGAGGTGATGTGTATACACAAGAGGCAAAATTACAGTCCCTTCCCCAGTGAGCTTACAGTCTAAGACAGGGGTGGGCAAACTACCGCCCGGGGGCCACATCCAGCCCTTCAGACGTTTTAATCTGTCCCTCGAGTTCCCACAGGGGAGCGGGATCCTGGGCTTTCCCGGCTCTGGCGCTCCAGCTTGGGGCTTGCCCCACTCTGCACATGCTGTGGGTCCATGCGGCTCACGGAAGCAGCGGCATGTCCTCCCTCCAGCTCCTATGGTTAGGGGCAGCCAGGGGGCTCTGCACACTGCCCCCGCCCCAAGTGCCACCCCTTCAGCTCCCATTGGCTGGGAACCATGGCCAATGGGAACCATAGGAGCTGCAGGGGCAGCACTGAGCGGGCTGGCTGCACCTCCGTATAAGAGCCAGAGGGGGGACATGCCGCTGCTTCCGGGAGCTGTTTTAAGTGCTGCCTGGAGCCTGCACCCCTCATCCCCTCCGACACCCCAACCCCCTGCCCCAGCCCTGATCCCCCTCCCACCCTCTGAACCCCTTGGTCCCAGCCCGAAGCACCCTCCTGCACCCTCAACCCCCCATCCCAGAACCTGTACCCCCAGCCAGAGCCCTCACCCCACCCACCGCACCCTAACTTCCTGCTCCAGCCCAGAGGCACCTCCTGCATCCTGAACTCCTCATTTCTGGCCCCACCCTGAAGTTCTTACCCCCTCCCGCACCCCAACCCCCAATTTCGTGAGCATTCATGGCCCACCATACAATTGCCATACCCAGATGTGGCCCTCGGGCCAAAAAGTTTGCCCACCCTGGTCTAAGGGCTAGTCTACACTACCACACTACATAGGCGCAGCTGCGCTGCTGTAGTGCATCTGGTGAAGATGAGAAGTGAAAGCTATGTCAGCTATGGTGAAGCTATGTCGTGTCTGGTGAAGATGAGGGGCGAAAGCTATGTCAACAAGCGGTAGAAGCTAAGGCAATGGGAGAGCAGGACATTGCGTTAAATTGATGTAATTTGTGTCGCTCGGGGGTGGCTTTTTCACACCCGAGTGACACGAGTTACATCGACTTAAGTGGTAGTGTAGACAAGCCTTGAGAAAAATGACTTTCTAAGGACACAGCAAAAGTGATAACTAAATATATACAATTTTATATATAATTTTATTTTTAAATTGTTACTAAAAGCTAAAATAAACCTCAACAATCCCTATCTGCTCCACCACTTAGCCATCATTAATTGCCTCATTTTTTAAAGATGCTGTGGCAATGGTGGGTCTTGAAAAGGGAAGCTGCTTTTCAGGTTTGATTATAGCTAGTGATATCTACATATCTTAAACGGCTTGGATTTTTTGTTCAAATGAGCATCTTGGTATTAAGATGTACATAGGCTTTCTTGAAGATTTTAAATACTTCTTTGTTTTAGGTCAAGCAAGAAATACTGTGAGAACAGCCTATATTTGGGGATGCTCCTGCTTTGGATTGAAACAAGAATATACAGATACATGCGAAAAAATTGTGCAAAGGAGAATTTATATAAAACCTTTTTCAAACCTCAAGAAAATGGTTCACTTTCAAAGCTATAGTCTCTGTCTCTCTCAAGACTATTTTAATTTGCTCTTCAGAAAAGTGCAAATCTGCACTGAAAGCTGGTTTGCAGGTTTACTAGTAAGGGCAAAAGACATCAGAAAGATGCTACCAGCAATGTGGGAAAAACTGCAAGGAATCAGCCAGACTCCAGTTAGTAGGAACAGTTACAGAAGCAGCCAAACCAGGAATTGCTACGTTGGGTGAGAGATGGTAAAACGGGGCCCAACTGGAGTCACCACTCCGCGCAGTAGCCATTGGACCCAGAAGCATGCAGGGGAGACCTCCCCCCGAGTCTGTGGAAACTAGGACCCAGGTGGTGCCACTCTTTCACCCATATGGCCTTGGCGGGAAATTGCAGGGCAGAACCAGCTAGAAACTCTCGCTGATAGGAGCCAAAACAGGGACCTTAGGACATCCTGAAGGGGGTTCCAAAGAGGATGGAGCTCGGCTGTTCTCAGTGGTGGCAGATGACAGAACAAGAAGCAATGGTCTCAAGTTGCTGTGGGAGAGGTCTAGGTTAGAAACACTATTTCACTAGGAGGGTGGTGAATCACTGGAATGGGCTACCTAAGGAGATGGTGGACTCTCCATCCTTAGAGGTTTTTAAGGCCCAGCTTGACAAAGCCCTGGCTGGGGTGATTTAGTTGGTGTTGGTCCTGCTTTGAGCAGGGGGTTGGACTAGATGACCTCTGAAGTCTCATCCAACCCTAATATTCTATGATTTACAGAAGTTTCTAAAGTTCAGACTGGGCTTTCTCTGTCCTGTGCTGATTGGCTGTTTGCCCTAATCCTTTCTCTCACAGTCTCTTCACCTCAGCTTTATTCCATATCTGCTCTTACTTTTTTCTTTCTTGTCCTCCTCACAACTTGAAGCTTTCATGTCCTCTTTCCCTTCACTTTTCTTACCATTTAATTCATCGCCTCCTAACTCTTTCTCTCAAAAAAAATAAATCCTGGACTATGACATTTGCCATCATCACATTGTTCACTCTGCTTGTGAGTCATAGCCTTTTTCACAGCTCTGTGCCTGTCTTGTCTGTTTGGATGTACAATTTTGGGGCAGGAACTATCTATGACTCTATATTTGTAAATGGACTAGTATAATGAAGTCTCATTCTTGGTGTAGGGTCCTTAGGCACTACTGTAATAAACAGGATAAACATCATCATCAGGTAGGTGCAATTAGCAATGGGGGAGGTGGGCCCAGCGTGTGCCATGTTCCCCCACCAGTTCAAGGGGAGTATGAAACCATCCCCAACGTTAAGCATATTAATACCCTGAAACATGGCTCGAGAACTTTGTTCCTTCTCCTAATTGCTTCCTTTATACTATAGTTGGGATGGAGAATGGAACCTCTTTTGATAATGTGGCAACTGAGATCAGAATCATAGAATATCGTTAAATATCAGGGTTGGAAGTGACCTCAGGAGGTCATCTAGTCCAACCCCCTGCTCAAAGCAGGACCAATCCCCAACTAAATCACCCCAGACAGGCCTTTGTCAAGCCTGACCTTAAAAACTTCTAAGGAAGGAGATTCTACCACCTCCCTAGGTAACGCATTCCAGTGTTTCACCACCCTCCTAGTGAAAAAGTTTTTCCTAATATCCAACCTAAATCTCCCCCACTGCAACTTGAGACCATTACTCCCTGTTCTGTTACCAGCTACCACTGAGAACAATCTAGATCCATCCTCTTTGGAACCCCCTTTCAGGTAGCTGAAAGCAGCTATCAAATCCCCCCTCATTCTTCTCGTCCGCAGACTAAACAATCCCAGTTCCCTCAGCCTCTCCTCATAAGTCATGTGTTCCAGTCCCCTAAGCATTTTTGTTGCACTCGGCTGGACGTTTTCCAACTTTTCCACATCCTTCTTGTAGTGTGGGGCCCAAAACTGGACACAGTACTCCAGATGAGGCCTCACAAATGTCAAATAGAGGGGAACGATCACGTCCCTCAATCTGCTGGCAATGCTCCTACTTATACAGCCCAAAATGCCTTTAGCCTTCTTGGCAACAAGGGCACACTGTTGACTCATATCCAGCTTCTCGTCCACTGTAACCCCTAGGTCCTTTTCTGCAGAACTGCTGCTGAGCCATTCGGTCCCTAGTCTGTAGCGGTGCATGGGGTTCTTCCGTCCTAAGTGCAGGATTCTGCACTTGTCCTTGTTGAACCTCATCAGATTTCTTTTGGCCCAATCCTCCAATTTGTCTAGGGCCCTCTGTATCCTCTCCCTACCCTCCAGCGTATCTACCTCTCCTCCCAGTTTAGTGTCATCTGCAAACTTGCTGAGGGTGCAATCCACACCATCCTCCAGATCATTTATGAAGATACTGAACAAAACCGGCCCCAGGACTGACCCTTGGGGCACTCCACTTGATACCGGCTGCCAACTAGATATGGAGCCATTGATCACTACCCACTGAGCCCGACAATTTAGCCAACTTTCTATCCACCTTATAGTCCATTCATCCAGCCCATACTTCTTTAACTTGCTGGCAAGAATACTGTGGGAGACCGTGTCAAAAGCTTTGCTAAAGTCAAGGAACACCACGTCCACTGCTTTCCCCTCATCCACAGAGCCAGTTATCTCGTCGTAGAAGGCAATTAGATTAGTCAGGCATGACTTGCCCTTGGTGAATCCATGCTGACTGTTCCTGATCACTTTCCTCTCCTCTAAGTGCTTCAGAATTGATTCCTTGAGGACCTGCTCCATGATTTTCCAGGGACTGAGGTGAGGCTGACTGGCCTGTAGTTCCCAGGATCCTCCTCCTCCCCTTTTTTAAAGATGGGCACTACATTAGCCTTTTTCCAGTCGTCCGGGACTTCCCCCAATCGCCATGAGTTTTCAAAGATAATGGCCAATGGCTCTGCAATCACATCCGCCAACTCCTTTAGCACTCTCGGATGCAGCACATCCAGTCCCATGGACTTGTGCTCGTCCAGCTTTTCTAAATAGTCCTGAACCACTTCTTTCTCCACAGAGGGCTGGTCACCTCCTCCGCATGCTGTGCTGCTCAGTGCAGTAGTCTGGGAGCTGACCTTGTTCATGAAGACAGAGGCAAAAAAAAGCATTGAGTACGTTAGCTTTTTCCACATCCTCTGTCACTAGGTTGCCTCCATCATTCAGTAAGGGGCCCACACTTTCCTTGATTTTCTTCTTGTTGCTAACATACCTGAAGAAACCTTCTTGTTATTCTTAACATCTCTTGCTAGCTGCAACTCCAGGTGTGATTTGGCCTTCCTGATTTCACTCCTGCATCCTCGAGCAATATTTTTTATACTCTTCCCTGGTCATTTGTCCAATCTTCCACTTCTTGTAAGCTTCTTTTTTGTGTTCAAGATCAGCAAGGATTTCACAGTTAAGCCAAGCTGGTCACCTGCCATACTTACTATTCTTTCTACACATCGGGATGGTTTGTCCCTGTAACCTCAATAAAGATTCTTTAAAATACAGCCAGCTCTCCTGGACTCCTTTCCCCCTCATGTTATTCTCCCAGGGGATCCTGCCCATCAGTTCCCTGAGGGAGTCAAAAGTCTGCTTTTCTGAAGTCCAGGGTCTGTATTCTGCTGCTCTCCTTTCTTCCCTGTGTCAGGATCCTGAACTCAACCATCTCATGGTCACTGCCTCCCAGGTTCCCATCCACTTTAGCTTCCCCTACTAATTCTTCCTGGTTTGTGAGCATAAGCACTTAATCCTTAGCTTTACATGAAGTGGCTGCTGGTACAGCACTTCAGTGAAAGGCCTTCAACTGCAGAACACAGTTTCTCTGCTGGTCTAACAGCCAACATCTGTTAACCTTCAGAACCTGATTGCCAAGCTCACCTATTTGATCAGGCTTGTGTCTGTGGGTATTTCCTAAAATTTGAGATCACTCTTTGTGGAAGGAAGGGAGGGTTGCTCGACTCCTAGTATTAACATTATGCCAAAGATAGGGAAGTTACTCAGCTTGTTGTAACTAGAGTTCTTCAAGATGTGTAGACCCTATCTGTATTCCACTGTGGGTACGCATGCACTGTATGGGTCCAGAATTGTAAAATTCTTGCATGCAGTAGTCGTTGGTCCACACTTGCGCACCTGCTCTCTTAGTGCTTCAAACTGAAATTATAAGGGGTGGCATGGACCAGCTACCTCCAGCTCCTTTTGTACAGAAAACAATCCATAGCAGAGGGGAAGGAGAGCAGGTAGTAGAATGCGGATAGGGACAACATATCTCTAAGAACTCCAGTTACAATGAGGTATGCAACTTCCCTTTCTTATTCGAGTACTGGTCCCGATGTACATTCCATTGTGGGTTACTGATAAGCATTACTCATAGAGAAGGAGGGTGTGAGGAGGATGCAGAATGTATTGCTGCCCCAAAGAATGTGTCAGTTGAGGAGTCTTGGACCAGAGCATAATGTTTCGTGAATGCGTGGCTAAAACTCGACATGGCTGCTCAGCAAATGTCAAGTGGGGGAACCTGTTGAAGTGATGACACTGAGGCTGCTTGCACCCTTGTAAAGTCAACCCTTATTCCGTGTGATGAAGAAAGCTGAGCCACCTGATAACAGAGTAGGATACAGCCAGAGAACCAACAGAGACACTCAGAGGATATAGCTTGACCTCAGTGTATAGTCTAGGTGACTTTCTGATTGGTTTCTTTCTCTGCAGGTTAAATGGCAATTCTTGTTGCACATTGAGGGAATGAATTTTCCCCTCCTTGCTAGAGGTATGGGGCTTCCGAAAGAACACAGGTGAGTGAACTGACTGGTTTATGTGAAAGTCTAAAATATCTTAAGAATGAATTTTGGGTGTAGTTGTAGCAAGACTTTGTCCTTATGGAATACTGTGTATGGTGAATCAACCATTAGGGCCTCAAGCTAATCTACCCTTCTGGCCAAGGTGACAGGAATAAGAAATATGACTTATATAGACAGATGAGACATGAGCACACAGCTAGTGATTGAAAGGGAGGCTAGGTGAGGATCAAAAGTATTAAGTTAAGGTCCCAGTGCGGGCCTGGATTCCTTACTGGCAGAAATAAAAATCGAGTAGCCATCTGATGATGGTGACATGTTGATTGTTACCAAGTGGACCTGCAGCGTATTAAGGGAGATATCTGCCATCTTGAGACCAAGAAGATAGTCTAAAATAGTGGGGATACTCATTGTTTCTGAAGATATAAGCCATTTCTGGGCCCAGATAGAGAAATGTTTCTACTTGGCTGGGTAGCATTTCATGGTGAAATCCTTTCGGCTTTTAAGAGCAAGAGCACAGTAGGCCTGATGCTCATCCAACTATCATGCCATGAGATTAAGTGCCTTGGGAATGGGTTGCCCAACACTCTCCTAGGTCAAGAGATTCGGAAAGGACTGGATGTTGATAGGTGGATGGGATGACATTCGTAGAGGACTCGGAAACCAGAATTGCCTACCTCATTTGGGGGCAAAAAGGATGACTCATGACTCGTCAAATTCTCCGTAGTACCTGAAGTAGTAGTGGGATAAGAGCGAAGGCATAGCTCAGGTGATCTGACCAAGCTAGTAGGAGAGCATCGCCTCTGGAATGCTTTCCTTGAGCTCCCCAAAGCAGCAAATGTTGCATTTCCTGTTTGTCTGGGAGACGAACAGGTCCCAAGTGGGGATTCCCCACCAAGTAAAAATTGTTGTGCACTACTGAATCGTATAATTCCCACTTATGATCGAAATGCCTGCTAAGGCTGTCTGCCAATGAGTTCTGGATTCCTGGAAAGTACAGAGCTAAAAGGAAGATGTCTGACATGAATACATGGTGAAACTGGATGAATGGTAGAAAGGCTTTGCAAACTTCTCATTCTGCCTGAAGATTTTAGAAGATTGATGTGTATTCTGGCTTCTTGTGATGTCCAAGTGCCCTGGGTCATGTGACTGTTCAGGTGGGCTCCCCAGATTATTAGGAAGACATCCATAATGATGGTCTTGTTGGGTGCGCGGGAGAGAAAGGAAACATGAACACATACTCGTTCGGGATCTTTCCACCATGTTAGTGAGGATCTCACTCTGGTGGGAACTGTTATGTTATTCATACTGTTTGCTTGGTGTATATACCATTCAAAGCCAAGCCCACATAAGCACATGAAATCATGTGTCCCGAGATAGAGGCAAATCCACACTGACATTCAAGGGTTGCACATAACCTGGTCTATCAGGTTGCTGAGGGCTGGGAGATAAACCCTTGCCCTGACTGAATCTAGGGTCACTCCTCTGAATTCTATATTCTGTGTTGGGGTCAGGATTGACTTTTCTAAGTTCACACAGACTCCTAGGGATGATAGGAGCTGAAGCATCAATGAGGTTGATGTGAAGCTTCTTGGCAATAAGAAGCCAATCATCTAGATAAGGGAAGATGGTGAAACTGCTCTGCATCCTGCTACTAGAACCACTTTGGTGGACCCTACATGGGGTTGCTAGGATGAGTTGGAGAACCCTTTATTGAAAGTGGTCAGTGCCCACCACAAACTTGCAGAATCTCTGAGGGCAGGATGAATGTCCATGTGAAAGTAAGCATCTCTCATATTTAGAGCTGTGAACCATGTGTCCTTTTCCAGGGACTGTATTATTGATGTCAATGTAATCATATGGAAATATGTTTGCAAATAAAGACACTGAGTTGACGGAGATTGAGAATGAATTACCACCCTCCCTTTTTTTGGTACCAGGAAATATGTCAAATAGAACCCCTTTCCTTCATGTTGAAGAGTTTCACTACCTGTTGGAGGAGGGAATCCTACCTCCTGATGGAGGATCCTCATGAGAATGATCTATGAAAAAGAAGTGGGAAGGGGTTTTTGGAGGGGATAGGGAGATAAAACTCTTTTATGTAGCTGGAATGATGATATCCAACAATCATGTGTCCATTACTACAGTGGTTCTCAACCTTTTCTCATCTGCAGACCCTTTTGGAAATCTCGAATGGAGGTGTGGACCCCTATGGAAATCTATTGTCTGTATTTATAGTTGAATTCTATTTAGACAGTTTTCAGTTTATGTCTTTCGCACACCCCTTTGACACAGTCCACAGTCCACCAGGGGTCTGTGAACCACATATTGAGACCACCACGTTACTACACTCCAGTTGTGGAGTAAGAGTAATAGGGAGGCCACCAAAATATATGTGGGGGTTGGTTGGGGAGGCATCACCAGTGATTCACAAATCCTGAGCAGTCCCATCAAAATTATCTTTTAGCCAGTGGGTGAAGTTGAGATGATGCTGATGCTGGAGGTGCAGGGTATCATGATTTTTGTACCCTCTGTATCTTACGAGGTGGTTCATATGACTTTGACGATAGAACTGGTGAATCATAGACTTGGTTTGCAGGGATGTTTGTGGTATTTCCCCTTTGGGGCAGGTATATATAGTCCCAAGGAATGGAGGGTTACCCTGGAGTCCTTTTAAAAGTGCAAGGACTCATCAGTCTTTTAGTAAACTTCCTTTTCTGCGTGGTCAGAAGGAAGTTCTGATAGCTCCCTTGGAGGGAGGCATGGAAAGATTCTCTACTGGATCACACTGAACCTGTGTAGTGTGCATATAGGTCCCAGCATAGTAAGTAAGGGGGATCAAAGGAGGGTTGTGGAAGTCCCCAACGCATGGTGTACCACTGGTCCTGAGGAAGGTATCTTAGTGGAGGTTGGTTCCAGGAGGCTCTCGAGCTGTTGTCTGGACTGGTGCCCTTGGAGGAGGTGATGACAGTTCCTCTGGTGATTTTAATTCTCCCAATGATGAGAAAGCTGGACCCGGTTCCATTGGTGGTACCGACAGTCCCACTAGAGGAAAGCGGCAGCTGGTAGATGGGACTGGGGGAAAGACTTCTCCCACAGCCCATATCCATTTGTGGAGTCATGATCTCTCTGGTGAAGGAAGGTCCTGATAGCAGAGAAGACTGAAGAAGAGAGAACAAAAATGTCCTTTGCTCTTCCTGGAGTATGTGGGATACTGTCTGCCCATACCATTGGAGCCAATGCAGGGAGGTTCTGTCCTGATGACATATGGGGTACTGGTGGTACTGTCTGTGGTTGAGGATCCCAACGGGTACTCTTTTTCAGGTTTCTGTTTTTTGGCTTAGGTAATATTGCTAGCGCTGGTGACTCCAGTGGGGGGCTGGTACCAACAGAGACCGTCTCTAAAGATCCTTTTAGTCATGGCTCTTAGGCTTAGAATGTTCTGAGTCCATGGGGGCTGGGAACAAAGACTTAGTCAACCTGGACAGGGTCAGATCTGTCCTCTTCGATGTAGACTTAAATGGGGATCAGCTCTTATGTGTGGGAGAGTTCCCTGCCTTTCCAAAGAGATCCTGACGGAGGGTGTGTGAATGTGGATTCCCTCCCTCCTAAGTCACACCTTGTAGTAGGAGGGGTGCTCCTCACTGATTCATGATGCTATATGGGCAGGGGTCCCTTGGGTTGGGTCTGACTGGGCCTTCAATAGCCTTCTCCATGATGTGCTTTTTAAGCCAGAATTTCCATGCCTGACAGGTGAGGCTAGGGAGAAGCAACAAATACTGCACCTGGCAGAGATGTGTACTTCCTGGAAGCAGTCTAGGCAGAATTGGTGGTTGTCACTCATTGAGAAGGAGTGTGGACAGCAGAGACTGTTTTCAAAGCTCAGTGCTCTGGGCACAGTCCCATACCTGTATTGGGGTATGGGATGGTGAGGGAGCTTTGGGATGAGGAATCTAACATACTTCACTGTAAACTATTAAAAACTATTTGCAAATCTATTCTAAAACAAAAACCTTTTAAATATTTGCAGGTTGAAGGCTAAGAGAAGCAGCTGCACTGGAGGTGCTGATTCAAGCCATGCGATAAGAAGAATGAACTGGAGAGGTGATTGGTTCACCCCACACCTTACACTCTCAGTTTGAAACATGAGGAGAACAGGAGCAGACCTATGGACACTGCTTGCCAGAATTCTCTCACTCTGGGCACACGAAGTGCATGCGTATCCACAACAGAATACACATAGGCACCAGCACTTGAAGAAGTATATATTTAATTGAAGATGAAAATTCATGCACAGAGCACATTTTGTAACACACATTTTGATCAGTGCATTTATAACATTAAAATGTCTGGTTATCACTGTGTCAATGGCCCTGTTCAGGCTGTGGGAGTGACGAAGAACAATCCGGATTGGAGCACGGCAGGAAAGCCTTTTAGAAAGGCTATTGCACTGCTCCCCCCAAAGCTTCTGCTCTCCACCTGGTCTTCTCCCCACCACAGCATTCAGAGCAGCTCTTGGAAGCAAGTGGAAATAAAGATGGACACTTGTTTTCCTGTTCAGGAGAGGCCATCTGATTTCTTCTCTTTCCCTTCTTGTGATGTGGAAGAGAACAGGGCAAAATTGGGAAGCCAACCTATCTTCATTCAGAAATAAAGTACCTCTAAGTACCTTTCCCAGACAGGAGGAAGAGCTCTGTGTAGCTTGAAAGCTTGTCTCTCTCACCAACAGAAGTTGGTCCAATAAAAAAAGGTTACCTCATCCACCTTCTTTCTCTACTCTCCTGGGACTGACATGGCTACAACACCACTGCACTCAGGAAAAAAAGCCAGTAACAGGCATCTTTTCTGATTTGTAACTGCATCTTTACTTTTAACGGTTCTGGCTCCAACTGGGACACAGAAGAGGTGGTGACTCCAAAGGGAGTATTAGCAGCATTTTAAGTGCCCCAGCCTATTTAAGGACTTCACCAAGTGCCAAAGGTGGTAAGCTTCTGCCTTAACGCCCCGAAATTAGTGTGGAACTAGCAATATTCTGTAACGTTGCATGTAAAATTAAGTATGGGGATTCTAAATTTTGATTGATGGTGTAATTCTTTGAATTAGTATGAAACATCTAAATCTACACACAGTTCAACAAGCAAATTCAAATATACAATTTTTATTGAAACCTAAGCAAACTCACTCTGTGATTGTGAAAAAATCCATAAGTTCAGATGTTGAAGCCTTGTTCCAATATGTAAACAAAGCATCTAGAAAATGAAGGATTTAAAAAATAAAGTAGTTAACAACAATACTAATAAGAATGTTTTGCGCCATTGGCTCTCAACTTTGAGGTTATGATAATTCATGAAGGCCAGAAAAGGGTTTTCTGGGAGCAGACAATTGTCACAATTTTCTATAGAATTTAAAATTTCCTTTGAACCCCATCTTGTGATTTCAAAGATAGTCTTTTGAATGAATATTGCTGCATTAAATGTTTATTGAATATATAGCATACTATTGAATTAATTTGTACAGGAGTAGTTATTATATGTGTGTAAAATAAAGTATGCAGACAATAGTTTATTGTGCAATTCTAAGAAAAATAGAAGACCTCTGAATAATTGAAAAAAATATGCATTTGCAGGTTTCCTATAAAGTGTTTTACACTATGTAGTTTACTTAAATATATATTTATATTTCAAAATATATAAGTCAGAGTTTAAGGCCAGAGGAAATCACTAAAAGAATATTTTTGTTTTGTTTTATTTTTTGCAATTACTGCATGTAAAATTATATTCAAATAATTATATGAAGTATTGCATGTAAAGCATGTAATAAATATTAAACATATCATTAACATTTCTAGTCTCATCCCTGACATTGCGATAAGTGAGGCTATACAATGTATGAAACTTTCAAATCACAGTGTACACATTTTTACCATTACATAAATCAAATGTGAAATTAATATCCAAGTATGTGCTGAAAGTAAGTACCTACCTTTGCTATATTTGGCAGAGAGAACTGATAAAAATTAAATTTGCATACTACAGTTCTCCGTCCTTTTGACTTAATCAAACGAAAGAAATCTGAGACGTATGGTCATAGAGGAAACCATGTGGGAAGTTTTGGAGTTGCAGGCAGAAAAATGTTCTGCACCCTTGTTTTAGGTCTCTCAGATTTTAAAGAGAGCGCCCATTTATATTATAAACTATACTTCAGCCACCTGTTATGCATTTCTTAATGTTGAGTCACTATTTTAAAACTCTGAATTAACGTTAGTTTTACATAATCTTTGAAAGTTACATGGTGACTCTGATTTCTGATAACTGTACTGGCCAGCTCATTAATATTTTACATTATAAATATATTTAAAGTTTCTATTGTTCCAAAATACTTTCACGGAGAGCTCAACAAAATTGTTTGGACAAATACTTTATTAGCCAAAAAAATGCAGTTTTGGGTTCACCTAAACTATTTGCAAATTCAGGGCAAATAGTTACAACTGAAATGTAACCTCCCCCCTCCAAAAGAAAGCTCCATTTTGTTTTAAAATTTAACTAGATTTATTTAAAACAAACAAACAAATGGGTAAAAAATACCTGAAGAGAAAAACAAAAATATTTGACCTGAAACAAATTTTTTTTCCTTCAGATTTTTCAGTTTGGCCACTGACCTGAAAAATCAACTATTCACTCAGCTCTACTGAGATAGCCACATCACGGAAATATCTGATTGCCTCAAACTTTAATGGATTTACCCTCAGAATATGCCTGTGAAGTAGGGAAGTACGATTATTCCCATTTTACAGATAGCAACCGAGGCATAAAGAAACTAAGTGACTTGCCCAAGGTCACACAGGAAATCTATGGCACAGTAGGGAACTGAACTCAGGTCTCGCAAGTCCTATTTTAGAGCTCCAAAAACTGGACCATTCTTCCTCTCCAATACCCAATAAAAAGTCATACATTGAAGTATGCAGTGACAAATATTTGTTTACTGAGACCTTCAACTAACTATATACTATTGAAGGGAATAATTAATACTTGCGAACTACAAGTTTTCAAGTGGGACAAGTTTTCAAGTGGGACTTAATTTTATCATTCAAGTACAACAAGAAGAAATGTAAAACCATCAACTCACACATGAAAGGCCTAACAAGATATCACAGCCATTATTGAAAATAGTTTGAAAGACTGTAGATCTATAAATCAAACCCTCCATCTCGTAAACTTACAAAATTAAATAGAATCACTATTTACCTACCATCAGACATGCTTTTTAAAATATGAAGGAAACACATGAGCAGACTTTTGATTTCTGTTTGGTCGAATTTGTCACTTCGAACTACAGAACTTCCGAAAGTGCCACAGTGCTGGTTCTGAGAATAAATAGGAGTACATTTGAGTGAAATATTTTCTTAAACCGTTAAAAACTTAATATTGAATTGCCTTGTTAACTCTTATGAAAAGAGGGGGATCTCAGACTGGAGTAATTAGCTGGATAAGAGCTGACACGGGAGCAGCCTCAGTTAGTCAGAGCACTTGTCCCATGAAGAGAGCCTTCAGAAAGCTCAGTTGCTCTCTGAAGACTTTGTATAAACGTCTCTTAGATGGAGCACCTTTAATGAGTGCTACTCAACACAGGCAGCAGAAATGCTGACCCACGACAGACACTGTTTCAGCATGTAAGTCATGTGTACCCTAAACTCTTGGGAATCTGCCATCAGAGAATCCAAAATAGAGCTGTGGAAAGCAAAATTACTGAGCTGGATATGTATCTGAGACCAAATTAAATATCCAACAGGCATGGAATAAATTAAAATAACTAAAGTGGAACTGAATGTGGAACTAGATACTGTATAATGCTAACTATGGGGAAAACAAAGATTCTGACATCACTGCTGAAGCAGTAGAAAAGGAACTGGGATGAAGCTGAGGTCATGGCTCCATGTAACCGTAATCTGAATCCAGGAAGCATGCATATAAAATTAGCAGTCACTGGTTTTCTAGCAAGCTCAGATTCGATGCTGCAGGAACATACACCTCCTGGAAGCAGGGATCTTTATAGGCAATTTTCAATGGAGAATAAAAAATTGCTCTGGCTTTTTATTAATGAAATCCTTATACAAGTGGTGAAAAATTCAAAGATGCCAAGTGATCTACTGAAAAGAAAGTTAGAAAATCAGTGGATAATTGATAGGACTAAATATTATTCTGGGGAAACATTAACAGCAGCCACATCAAGCAAAACACCGAAATAACCTGAACTGGTAGACTAGGCGGGGATTTTCAAAGGAGTTTAAGAGTCAGGTACCCAAATCCCATTGAAATTCAATGTTTGCCACTTAACTCCCCTAAATTCCTTTGAAAATTCCAGTCCAAAAACCAACTAATTAGCAGAACACTGCAAATTAAGACATTAACAAACATTAACTAAATGTTGGGTGACAGTTTTGCCATTTAGCAGCAGAATACACCTACAGAACGTGTTTTCAGTTAAGGAATTTTCTTACTTACTCCAAATATATATTTTCCCCTCAGTCATATATCTTGGAAAAAAGGAAAACAAAATAATGTTTAGACTACTTAAAATAGGCACACCATAGGCTAAGGCCCCCATCCTGCCAACACTTATACCCATGCTTAAATTTAAGCATGTGAGTAGCTCCATTGACTTCAGTGGGTTTACTTGTGTGTTTAAACTGAAGCACATGCATATGCATTTGCAAGATTGGGACCTACGTGCCATTTTAATGAAACTTTTTAGTTGTTTTGGTATTTGATCCATCATATTTACAGCAGGTATAAAATGCTACAAAGCTGTGGCAAAACTCTACTGACCACACTCTTCACCCAGAGTCTTAACTATATCAAGTACAAAAACCAAAATACTACTTGTAACTGAAGAGAGAGCGCAAAATGCAACATTTTCTCTGGTAAAGCTGGAATTGTCAGAAGTGAAAAGTCCACTGTAACACGGCTGTTCTTTGCTAAGTGGCAATTTTCTTCTTCATCTTCACTAAAGCGCATAGCATGAGCAGAATGCCTCCTGCGAAGTTTCTCCCTCTGCCACACAAAGGTGGGTTAGGGTCAAGTGGAAAAAAAGTTAACATATGTTGTGAAACGCACAACAAGGTCTAAAAAAATTAAGTGTTAACATCAGCTAAAATCAGACATGAATGAATACCTCACAGTTACGGCAGCTTTTTGATTTGTAATTGGCTTAAAGTAAAATGATTTAAAACACTCAGATCAATCTAGCAGTGTCCTCCACTTGGCATAGGTGGGAGTCTTAACAATTTAATTATATCTGTTCTAAACAGATTTAGTTAAATGGTGCACAAATGGTATGAAGATTAGCCCTTACTCACTTTTGAAAATCCCACTCTAGGTGATTTGGGATCATTCCTACTGAAAATCAGTGGGACTTTTACTCCTATGTCGCTTACGTACTTTTGAAAATCCCACCCTAAATTTTCTGTTCTGCTTTATTGAATGCAAAACTTAAGATGTTTCTTTTAGTAGATCAGAGTGCCCTTATCCAGCACAGAAAACAGTAATAACTATTTTCTAAAAATGTTTCTTTTAATAAAAACATCTGTTCACATATTCTATAAATTATTTTGATGATGTATGCAGTGCAAGATAGCTAGTCCACATGGTAACTACTTTTTATTTTGCAATTAACAATTTCATGTATCGTAACACTGTCAAATGATGTTATTTCATGTTTTTATCAGTGCTGACATTCAGAATGCAATTCAACTCCTAAGGGAGTTAGTGCAAGACGACTTCTATTGACTCCAATGGGAGCTGGACTGATTTCTTACTATGTAGTAGACGGTTTCCTAATGACATTGAATTACATTTGTTAACGTGAAGACTTAATTATTTTTTACCTTGTCAAGAGAATTGTTCTTGTCACTGTGTCTTTCTGGGAAGCTGTTTCCGGAATCTGTACTTATAAGAGACCCTCTTGAGTCAGCATGTCTTACACAATTAACATTTGGAGTCGATGAGGTATATGGGGAAGCTAAATAAAAACATGAAAGACACACATATGAGAGAGAAAATACTATAGAGATTACTAATGGAGGACTATTTTCAAAGTTCAGTGCAAATTTTTAAAAAGTTAAGTCTGTCTTCTTTCAGTAAAGTTGATAAAATCTTAATTGCAATGCATTTAAAAAAGAGCCTTGTCGCTAAAAGCTGCGTAGTGTAATCAAGCTCTAGAGGTGTGCATACCCATGTGTCTGAGCCTGGAATCATTTAGCCAGCAGCATCTGTTAGAGGCTGCACATTTGGCCTGCATATCCTCCTGCCCTGCAGCCCATGGGCATAAAGGATGGAGTACCGCAAATGCCACTCAGTTCCTTCACCAATACTGAAATCCAGAAGGAGGACTCTATGCCAGTGGGGAAGAAGAGCCATAGTGCAGTCCATGTGGACAAAGGCATCTTAAAGAACTGCAGCTACTGTGAGGTAAGTAATCTCTTTCTTCTTTGAGCATTTCTCCACACAGACTATCTAAATGATGACTGCAAGACAGCCCTGCCAAACTGAGCATCTGGTCGAGAAGCTGTGTTAGTAAAATGTATAAGTAGAATGCCATGTAGGTGCTCTACAGAGTTCCAAGACAGGAGCACCTCTAACACATCCTGAGAGATGTTGCTTGATCCCTGCGGAGTGCACCCTAATTGAAAAGGGAACGGGAAACTTTTTCACAGTATAAGAAACCTAAACACAGAAATTTTGGATGTGATCTAAGCATAAAACTCTGTCCTTATAGACAACCACATACGGAGACCCAGCCATCAAAACTTGTGGGCTTGTCTTCATGTACAGCACTACAGGGGTGTAGCTGCGCTGCTGTTGCTCTTAAGTGAAGATGCTCCTGTGCCAATGGGAAAGCTAAGTTAATCCACCTCTCCAAAAGGGAGGAGCTATGTCAACGGGAGATGCTCCCCTGTGGACATAGCGCTGTCTACATGGGGGGTTAGCCCAGTATACCGATGTCACTCAGGGGGCATGGATTTTTCACACCCCTCAGTGATGCAGTTATACTGACATAGATGTGTAGTGTAGAGCTGGTCTGCAACTCCATCAGAATACATGCTGAAGTGACAGCCACTAAAAATTCTGCCTTAATAGAAAAGTGTTACAAAGAACATGTTAAAGGTTGGAAAGAAGGCTCCATTAAAGACATTAATACCATATTCAAGCACAAGAAAGGAAAGGAATCTAACCAGGGTTAACAAATGAACCAGCCCCTTTAAGGGCTTGGAAATTGTAGAGTTAATAGTTGAGAAAAAAACAAAAACAAAAAAACCCCTGAATAGCCACTTAACCGAGCAATAAAAAAACCTATAAACAGCTGCTGAATGCACTTTAACAGAACTGAGAAACCACAATGTTTCAAGGATAATAGATTGTCTAAAATAGTTGAGACAGAAGAGTTCTCTGACTAGATCATACTGAAAAATGCCTCCACTTACATATAGATATATACACACACACCTGTCTTGTAGAGGCTTTCCTAACAGGAATGAAGACTTGAATAGCCAGTGAGCAGTACTTCTCAAGCAGAGTCAGCCAGCTAGCCTCCATGCTGTCAAGTGCAGAGTTTTTGGGTCTGAGTCCAGCACCAGTCTCTGATTTTAAGAAAGGATATTTGGAAAGATGGGGAACCAAAGACGGACAAACTGAAAGGTGAATTATATTGGGAAACCAAAACTGATGGGCCCAAGTCGGAGCTTGTCCTGAGCCTTACCCTGACAAACTTTTCTGAGAATTAACAGGATGAGGAGAAAAAAAGGCAAAACATGCTGTATGATCCCACAGAATCAGATCTGCATCTGCAAAAGACTTTGGACTCATTCCTCCTATTGAGCAATGTATGGAATATTTCTTATCATATGTAGCAAATATGTCCATTGAGGGAACTTCCCAATCCTGAAACATTGGATTCAAAATGGAGTCTTTTAGCTCCCATTCATTGCAGATGGAGTCTTTCCTGCTCAGATCATCTGTCCTAAATTGTCCTGTACGCCTGGGTAGACGAAATGCCAACAGGTTGATATGATGACTACACCATTCCACAAGAGAATTGATTACCAATAGAGGCGAAGATCTTGCAACCGTCAAATGTTTATATAATTCATTGCTGTCTTATTATCTGTTAGGATCTGAACAGTGGTGTTCTGTAGCATGGACAGACACGCTTTGCAAGGTAGAAGAATGGCTCTCAACTCCAATATGTTTAAGTGCAATTCCTCCTGGGACCATAGGCTGTGGGCCTGAAATTTGCCTAGGTGTAAACTCCATCATTGCTTGGATGTATCCTTGAGAGTAGTCTGATGGAGAAGCTGAAAGAAAAAACTCACTGGGACACACAAAGGTGAGTCCATCCACCAATGAAGAGATGCCAGCACCTTTGGAAGTATCACTACAAGAAGGCATAGTTTGTATCTGACTGGGTGATAAACTGGTCTTCATAGAATCATAGAATATCAGGGTTGGAAGGGACCCCTGAAGGTCATCTAGTCCAACCCCCTGCTCAAAGCAGGACCAATTCCCAGTTAAATCATCCCAGCCAGGGCTTTGTCAAGCCTGACCTTAAAAACCTCTAAGGAAGGAGATTCTACCACCTCCCTAGGTAACGCATTCCAGTGTTTCACCACCCTCTTAGTGAAAAAGTTTTTCCTAATATCCAATCTAAACCTTCCCCACTGCAACTTGAGACCATTACTCCTCGTTCTGTCATCTGCTACCATTGAGAACAGTCTAGAGCCATCCTCTTTGGAACCCCCTTTCAGGTAGTTGAAAGCAGCTATCAAATCCCCCCTCATTCTTCTCTTCTGCAGGCTAAACAATCCCAGCTCCCTCAGCCTCTCCTCATAACTCATGTGTTCCAGTCCCCTAATCATTTTTGTTGCCCTTCGCTGGACTCTCTCCAATTTATCCACATCCTTCTTGAAGTGTGGGGCCCAAAACTGGACACAGTACTCCAGATGAGGCCTCACCAATGTCGAATAGAGGGGAACGATCACGTCCCTCGATCTGCTCGCTATGCCCCTACTTATACATCCCAAAATGCCATTGGCCTTCTTGGCAACAAGGGCACACTGCTGACTCATATCCAGCTTCTCGTCCACTGTCACCCCTAGGTCCTTTTCCGCAGAACTGCTGCCTAGCCATTCGGTCCCTAGTCTGTAGCTGTGCATTGGGTTCTTCCGTCTTAACCACCCCTGAAGGGGGCAAAGGTGCAGTCTTGCATACAAAGTCACAACATCAACACTTCTGGGAGAAGGAATCAGAGCAGATCTGTATTAGATTTCTTTTGTCAAACTGAGATGTTGATAAAGCTAAAATTTATAATAAATATCTTCCAAGCTGAATACAAATGTTCTCAGGGGCAGCAAACTTTGATAGTCTGGGACCAAGTGAACAGAGAGATTTTTCAATCCCTGAGTTAAATTAGAAAAAGTATTGTTAAACCACATAAAGGATATCTGTAAGAACAGCCACTTCAGGAAGACCAAGTTTATACTAGATTGTGGGGAATCTTGAGGTATGATGTTACTGAGGGAAGTATCAAGAACAGATGCCCTGCCTCCGGACCCCCACCCCTGCACCCAAACCACCCCACTACTGAGCTCCATGCACTCAAATCCTTACCCTTACGAGCCTCACTCCCCTGCACCACCCTGAGCCCCCACATCAAGACCCCCATGCTACTGACCCCCAATTATCTGCACCCAGACCCCCAAGGGGGCTCCAGATGCAGAGCTTGAGGGTCAATGGGGTGGGGTTTGGTGGGGATGTCTGAGTATAGGAAGTCTGGATGCATGGGGGTTGGGCAGATGGGGAAGCAGTTCCCTGTATAGTGACCCCTTCCCGCCGCAGCTGAGGAGCAATGGGGACAGAAAGCAGGGGAGGATGCTGAGCTTCCTGCAGCTGGGGGAGGTTTCTGGGGGTGGGTGTGACACAGCCCTAGCCACTCCTTGCAGGCGAAGAGGAAGTCCTGTCCTCTCCTGCCTCCAGCCCAGCTGGGACAAGCAGCTGATCCTGGCTCAGGGTAGGAGCTATTGGCTGGGGTCTACCTCTCCGCCAGCTGGTGCATGACTGCTCTTGCAGCTTCCCTTTGCTTCCCTGTCAGAAAGTCATTTTTCTGCGGGGAAGCAAAGAAATCTACGGGGACATGAATTACAGTGGCGCAGAATTCCCTCAGTAGTAAATATTAGAGGCTCAACATCAAGCTATCCTGATGTAGAGGAAAGATAAGAAGTGCCACAAGAGGCTGAAGTGACTGTTGAAGAACTTTTTTTAGCTACCTAAAACTCAAAAGGGATACATAAAAGGAAATCGAAGGAGGGACATGTCATCACAGAGGTATACATGGGAATAGCAGCAGTATGTAGGGACAAAATCAGGAAAGCCAAGGCAAAGAATGAGTTATAGCTGGCAAAAGATGTTAGAGACAACAGGAAGGGGTTCTTCAAATGTGTCAAACTAAAAAGAAAGATCAAGGACAGTGCGGGTCTGCTGCTCATTGGAGAGAGTGGGCTGATAACGGAAGATGATAGGAAGGTAGAGCTGCTCAATGCCTACTTTGCTTCAGTCTTCTCACAAAAAATAATATGTGACCAAAGGACTACTGAAGTTACCATAGGCAATAAAGGGGAAGGGATGCAGATCGCGATACGTAAAGAACACGTGAGAAATCTTCTGACTAATTTAAATGAATTCAAATCAATGGGATTGGATGCTACTCATCCAACAGTACTGAAGGAATTAGCTGAAGAAATCTCAGAGCCACTGAGATATTTACAAACTCATGGATGACAGGAGAAGTCCGAGAGGTCTGGAGACCTAATGTAGTGCCCATCTTTTAAAAGGGGGAAAAGGAGAAGCCAGGGAACTACAGACCAGTGACCCTGACTTTGATACCTGGGAAGCTACTACTCAATGTATAAAACATTAAATTTGCAAATACCTGGAAGATGAAGGAGTAATCACTAGCAGCCAGCATGGATTTACCAAGAATAAATAATTCCAAATCAGCTTGATTTCCTTCTTTGATAGGGTATCTCATTTGGTGGATAGGGGAATTGTGGTGGGCATAATATAACCTGGACTTCAGCAAGGCTTTTGACACAGTCCCACATAACATTCTGAAAAGCAAGCTGGAGAAATGTGGGCAGAACTACCATTAAGTCGATACATAATTGGTTAAACAACCACAAACAAAGAGTAGCTATTAATGGAATGAGGTCAGATTGGAGGGAGATCTCAAGTGGGGTTCCACAGGGATCTGTTCTGGGTCTGGTGTTATTTCACTTCTTTATTAATGACCTGGATGTAGGTGTAGAGAGCATACTGATCAAGTCTGCAGATGACACAAAACTAGGGGGATTGCCAATACTTTGGAGGATAGACCTAAAATTCAGAGGGATCTTGATAAATTGGAGAACTGGGATATAGACAACAACATGAAATTCAAGACAAATGTAAAGTGGTACGCTTAGGGAAGAAAAACCAAAGGAACAAATACAGAATGAGGGGAAACTGGCTTGGCAGCAGCACTGCTGAGATGGATCTGGGAGTTGTGATGGATCACAACCTCAACATGAGCCAGCAATGTGATGCTGTTGCAAGAAAAGCAACTGCAATTTTAGGTTGCATTAAGAGAGGCATAGCATGCAAGTCACAGGAGGTGATAGTACCACTTTACTTGGAGCTGGTTAGGCCTGAGCTGGAATACTGAGTCCAGTTGTGGTCAACGACACATAGAAAGGATGTAGAGAAACTGGAAAGGATACAGAGGCGAACAACAAAGACAATCAAAGGGATGGAATGCAAGCCATATGAGCAAAGACTGAAGGAACTGGGTATGTTAAGTTTGGAAAAGAGGAGATTAAGGGGGGATATGAGAGCAGTCTTCAGATATTTGAAAGGCTGCCATAAAAAAGATGGATAAAAGTTGTTCTCTTCTGCCACAGAGGGCAAGGCAAGAGACAATGGGTTCAAACTGCAGCATAGCAGATTTAAATTTAATTTCTGGAAAAAATTCCTAACTGTAAGAACAGCAGGACAATGGAACAAACTCCCTCGGGAGGTTGTGGGAGCTTTTTCACTGAAAACTTCAAAGGAGGCTGTATAGCCATCTGTCTTGGATGGTTTAGACACAATAAATCCTGCATCCTGGCAGTGGGTTAGACTAGATGACCCTTGAGGTCCCTTTTAACCCTGTGATTCTATGATTCCCAAAATAATCTGAAACTAGCTGTGGGGAGCCAGGAAATACACCTATGGCACATAAAATGGGAAAACAATTGTGGAAGCAAACAAGTAGTAATTCATCTAAATGACTATCTTCTATCATTATCTCCTGAAAGTGGGGATTTGGCACCCATCCCCAGGAAGGGACAAGACTCAGCGCTGCTTCCTCTTTTCTCCTCAGCAGCATAAAAAAAGAGGCAGGCAAAACCTGATGGTTTAGGTGCCAAAAATTCCAAGTCCATTTAGGCAGAACTCACGCTCCCCACAGCTATCTGGCAGGTTTCAGGGTAGCAGCTGTGCTAGTCTGTATTTGCAAAAAGAAAAGAAGGACTTGTGGCACCTTAGAGACTAACAAATTTATTTGAGCATAAGCTTTCGTGAGCTACGGCTCACTTCATCGGATGCATTCAGTGGAAAATACAGTGGGGAGATTTATATACACAGAAAACGTGAAACAATGGGTGTTACCATACACACTGTAATGACAGTGATCAGGTAAGGTGAGCTATTACCAGCAGGAGAGCAGGGGAAGGGGGGAGACGACCTTTTGTAGTGATAATCAAGGTTGGCCATTTCCAGCAGTTGACAAGAACGTCTGAGGAACAGCGGGGGCGGGGGGCAGGAATAAACATAGGGAAATAGTTTTACTTTGTTTAATGACCCATCCACTCCCAGTCTTTATTCAAGCCTTCCACACAAACTTCCTCGTGGCTGGACTTTACAAAAACTAGACAAGCCATTTACAACACACACTTTGCTTCTCTACAGAAGAAAAAGGACACTAAACTATCTAAACTACTACATGCCACAAGGGGCCACAACAGTGGTTCTCTTAACCCACCCAGCAATATTGTTAATCTATCCAACTATACTCTTAGCTCAGCAGAAGAATCTGACCTATCTCGGGGCTGCTCCTTCTGCCCCTCCACACCCATGAACGTGATACAGTTCTGTGGTGACCTAGAATCCTATTTTCGATGTCTCCGACTCAAGGAATATTTCCAACACACCTCTGAACAACATACTAACCCACAGAGACCTTCCTACCAAGACCACAAAAAGAAGGATTCTGGGTGGACTCCTCCTGAAGGTCGAAACAACAGACTGGACTTCTACATAGAGTGCTTCTGCCAACGTGCACGGGCTGAAATTGTGGAAAAGCAGCATCACTTGCCCCATAACCTCAGCTGTCGGGAACACAATGCCATCCACAGCCTCAGAAACAACTCTGACATCATAATCTAAAAGGCTGACAAAGGAGGTGCTGTCGTCATCATGAATAGGTTGGAAAATGAACAAGAGGCTGCTAGGCAGCTCTCCAACACCACTTTCTACAAGCCATTACCCTCTGATCCCACTGAGGGTTACCAAAAGAAACTACATCATCTGCTCAAGAAACTCCCTGAAAAAGCACAAGAACAAATCCGCACAGACACACCCCTGGAACCCCGACCTGGGGTATTCTATCTGCTACCCAAGATCCATAAACCTGGAAATCCTGGATGCCCCATCATCTCAGGCATTGGCACACTGACAGCAGGATTGTCTGGCTATGTAGACTCCCTCCTCAGGCCCTACGCTACCAGCACTCCCAGCTGTCTTCAATACACCACTGACTTCCTGAGGAAACTACAATCCATCGGTGATCTTCCTGAAAACACCATCCTGGCCACTATGGATGTAGAAGCCCTCTACATCAACATTCCACACAAAGATGGACTACAAGCCATCAGGAACACTATCCCCGATAATGTCACGGCTAACCTGGTGGCTGAACTTTGTGACTTTGTCCTCACCCATAACTATTTCACATTTGGGGACAATGTATACCTTCAAATCAGCGGCACTGCTATGGGTACCCGCATGGCCCCACAGTATGCCAACATTTTTATGGCTGACATAGAACAACGCTTCCTCAGCTCTCGTCCCCTAATGCCCCTACTCTACTTGCGCTACATTGATGACATCTTCATCATCTGGACCCACAGAAAAGAAGCCATTGAGGAATTCCACCATGATTTCAACAATTTCCATCCCACCATCAACCTCAGCCTGGACCATTCCACACAAGAGATCCACTTCCTGGACACTATGGTGCTAATAAGCGATGGTCACATAACCACCACCCTATACCGGAAATCTACTGACCGCTACGCCTACCTACATGCCTCCAGCTTTCATTCAGACCACACCACACGATCCATGTCTACAGCCAAGCTCTACAATACAACTGCATTTGCTCCAACCCCTCAGACAGAGACAAGCACCTACAAGATCTCTATTAAGCATTCTTACAACTACAATACCCACCTGCTGAAGTGAAGAAACAGATTGACAGAGTCAGGTGAGTACCCAGAAGTCACCTACTACAGGACAGGCCCAACAAAGAAAAGAACAGAACGCCACTAGCCATCACCTTCAGCCCCCAACTAAAACCTCTCCAACGCATCATCAAGGATCTACAACATATCCTGAAGGATGACCCATCACTCTCACAGATCTTGGGAGACAGGCCAGTCCTTGCTTACAGACAGCCCCCAAATCTGAAGCAAATACTCACCAGCAACCAAGCACCACACAACAGAACCACGAACCCAGGAACCTATCCTTGCAACAAAGCCCATTGCCAACTGTGTCCACATATCTATTCAGGGGAAGCCATCATAGGGCCTAATCACATCAGCCACCCTATCAGAGGCTCGTTCACCTGCACATCTACCAATGTGATATATGCCATCATGTGCCAGCAATGCCCCTCTGCCAGCAATGCCCCTCTGCCATGTACACTGGCCAAACTGGACAGTCTCTACGTAAAAGAATCAATGGACAAATCAGACATCAAGAATTATAAGATTCAAAAACCAGTCGGAGAACACTTCAATCTCTTTGGTCACTCGATTACAGACCTAAAAGTGGCAATTCTTCAACAAAAAAATCTTCAAAAACAGACTCCAATGAGAGACTGCTGAATTGGAATTAATTTGCAAACTGGATACAATTAACTTAGTCTTGAATAAAGACTGGGAGTGGATGGGTCATTACACAAAGTAAAACTATTTCCCCATGTTTATTCCCCCCCCCCGCTGTTCCTCAGACATTCTTGTGATTATCAAAGTGGACCATTTCCAGCAGTTGACTACAAAATGCACTACCCACCCCCCCAGCTCTTCTGCTGGTAATAGCTCACCTTACCTGATCACTCTAGTTACAGTGTGTATGGTAACACCCATTGTTTCATGTTCTCTGTGTATATAAATCTCCCCACTGTATTTTCCACTGAATGCATCCGATGAAGTGAGTCGTAGTCCACGAAAGCTTATGCTCAAATAAACTGGTTACTCTCTAAGGTGCCACAAGTCCTCCTTTTCTTTTCACAGCTATCTGGCAGTCTCTTATGAAGCGTAGCAGCAGCAATTTAAGTTTAGAGTCTTCATACTGAACAAGAGGTGGACAAAATCAAAGATGTGCCTGAACGTACTTCTATAAATTAGGGCTGTCCATTAATCGCAGTTAAGTCATGCGATTAATCGCAGTTTTAATTGCGCTGTTAAACAATAGAATACCAGTTGAAAGTTATTAGATATTTATGGGTGTTTTTCTACATTTTCAAATATATTGATTTAAATTACAACACGGAATACAAAGTGTATAGTGCTCACTTTATATTATTTTTTCTTGCAAATATTTGCACTGTAAAAATGATAAAAGAAATAGTTTTTTCAGTTCACCTCACGCAATTTCTTTTTTGTGAAAGTGCAATTTACAAATGTAGATTTTTTTTGTTATACAACTGCACTCAAAAACAAAACAATGCAAAACTTTAGAGCCTACAAGTCCACTCAGTCCTACTTCTTGTTTAATAATTGCTAAGACAAACAAGTTTATTTATATATATGGGAGATAATGCTGCCCACTTCTTATTTATATCACCATAAAGTGAGAACAGGCGTTCACATGGGACTTTTGTACCTGGCATTGCAAGGTATTTACCTGCCAGATATGCTAAACATTTGTATGCCCCTTCATGTTTCAGACACAATTCCAGAGGACATGCTTCCATGCTGATGACACTCGTTAAAAAAATAATGCTTTAATTAAATTTGTTATTGAACCCCTTAGGGGAGAATTGTATATCTCCGGCTCTGTTTTACCCACATTCTGCCATATATTTCATGTTATAGTAGTCACGGATGACGACTCATCAGGCTGTTAATTTTAAGAACACTTTCGCTGAAGATTTGACAAAAGGCAAAGAAGGTACTACTGTGAGATTTCTAAAGATAGCTACAGGACTCCAAGGTTTAAGAATCTGAAAAGCCTTCCAAAATCTGAGAGGGATGAGGTGTGAAGTATGCTTTCAGACATCTTAAAAGATCAACACTCCAATAAAGAAACTACAAAACTCGAACCACCACTGCTGGTGGCATCTGACTCAGATGATGAAAATGAACATGCATCGGTCTACAGTGCTTGGATGGTTATTGAGCTGAACCTGTCATCAGCATGGACATGTCCTCTGATATAGTGGGTGAAGCATGAAGGGACATATGAATCTTCAGCACATTGGGCATGTAAATATCTTGCGATGCTGGCTGCAACAGTGCCATGCGAATTCCTGTTCTCACTTTCAGGTGATATTGTGAACAACAAGCAGACAGCATTATTTCCTGCAAATGTAAACAAGCTTGTTTGTCTGAGCGACTGGCTGAACAAGAAATAGGACTGAGTAGACTAATAGGCTCTAAAGTTTTACATTGTTTTATGTTTGAATGCAGTTATTTTTTGTACATAATTCTACATTTGTAAGTTCAGCTTTCATCATAAAGAGACTGCACTACAGTACTTGATTAGATGAACTGAAAAATACTTTTTTTACAGTGCAAATATTTGTAATAAAAAATAAATATAAACTGAACACTGTACACTTTGTATTCTGTGTTGTAACTGAAATCAATATATTTGAAAATGTAGAAAAACATCCAAAAATATTGAATACATTTCACTTGGTATTCTATTGCTTAATAGTGCGATTAATCATGATTCATTTTTTTAATCGCTTGACAGCCCTACTATAAATATAAATAAGTTACACTGAATTGGCGGAGATATGGCTATACCAGAATGGATCTATATTCATATACTTTTGCCTGCCCTCCAGACTCAGAAACCCCACATAGGACAACTGGCGGAAGTGATGTCCTTTACATTCTTACTTTCATGACTGGCAGTTTATCTGTGTTTCATCCAAGAAAGGAGCTCTCACTTACTTGACTGGAATGATTAAACCTTTTCATAGTATATGTTTTCAAAATGTGATGACACTAAGACTTAAAGTTTATTTTAGTAAAGAAAGAAGAGAAAACTAGTCAGAATTTTTTAAAAAAAGTATTACCAATGCCAGAGATAACACCAAACAGATCTTTGTGGAGGTTGTTATCCGAAGTGTTTCCTGATTTTTGTGGTGTTACTAAAGGATTTGCAGCTGGCATACTAAGTGGTTCATCTTTTACACTCTGTTCAGAAAATAAAAACAAATTATTATAATGTACATTTTGTGACATTCCAAAATTAGTGTGTGCGCACATTACATCTCTCTCTCCCTGTCCCGCAGGAATGTGATATCAGATGTTTTTAAAAGTCAAGGGTGACAAAGTATATGCCACAGCACACTGAAACAAACATGGGATTCTGAACGTTACCTCTAACATGTCAATATGTTTACTTCAATACTGCACACAGTTGGGTATATACTTTTTAGAATGACTTTATTTAGACTTGCCTTACTTTTGTTTACAACATCCAGAAATTTCTCCTTCTCCTGAAAATGTATTGTGAACGTCTCTTTTTTGTTTCACTTGGTAATTTTTATGTCATTGACTGAATTAGGTAATAAAAGAGTCCATCGACATGGGCTGTCTGCTGAGTACCAACAAAGACCCCTGTCTTTGTCTTCATTTTAACAACTACAGCCCCAGTCCTCCTAATATTTATGTATGTGATTAACTTTATGTATTTGAGTAGCACCATTGACTTCAAGCATGTTAACGCTAGCGGGATCAGGGTCTATAATAGCAAAAATGCAAGCTGTTGATGTAGTTAGCAGGACAGCTCAAACACTAATGCCCAATTTCTGAATAAAAAAGTAGAGAAGCAAATTTTTTTTGTTGTAAATACTTTTTTTGAAAAGGAAAATGTCTATATGATCATGATTTGGGGTCATTTTCATGATTTCCATGCCTTCTGTGAAATCGTCATTTACATAGGGCCCTAATCATAATGCATATGCAAAAGAGAGCCTAATTAAGCTAGCAAAGACAACCATAATTCTGGCATTATCTAATTTCAAAGTTTGACTTTGTAACCTTAATGTTCTTTTCACCTTTTTTTGTGTGCAGCTGTAAATAGGCAATTGATTTTTTTTAAAAAAAGAAATGAACATATATACATACTAAACCCAACGCTGCATTTCCCGTGCACCTAAAATTCTAATAAACTTTTATGGAAATTTGGAGTGAGCAAAATACAGGAACATGACCACTGTGGTCTACAAAGAGCAAACAAATCAATACCATTTCTTTGTCCTTCTGACATAAATGAGGTGGTGACATGGCTTGAGGTCTCTTCTGCTCTGGCTATCCCTGGTGGCATAACAGTCGCTACGGGGCCATTACAAGCTTATTTTAGATAGAGCAGCCATAAGGCTGGTCTAATTTATGCTCAGGACTGAGCTAGCTTGCTACAGACCCCAGGATATATGAAATACAATGGTGATTTAAGTGCACCTTGTTTGGACCCAAGGATCTAGTCCATAGCATTCAGCTTGCCATATGCACATTATTGAATATATTCTGCTAAAAATAACTCAATGTCAAATAATAAAGAGGCTCACTTACGCTGCTGGAAGGATTAACAGGAAAAGGTGACACGTCCTTGACATTAATTCGCTGGACATTTTCTAGCAGCAGTCCAAACACTGGCAGATACAAAGTGGCTATTCTTGCTTGATGGCTCTGAACAAAGATTCATGGTTCTTGTTAAATAATGAAACCAGTGATTTAAAAAACTAACAAAACAACCCATCAATGCGAATGTTTCTTCTACTGTTCTTCCCCTAACTATAGAACCCAATATTCAGCATTAGGGAAGATATGCTAAATCAGGGTCTAGGATAGAGGTCCCCAAACTGTGGGGCACACAGACAAGGGGGGCATGGAGGAACTTCCAGGGGTCATTGCAGGGCCCGGGCCAGTCCCCACAGAGGGCAAGGAAGGAGTGCCACCCAGCTCTGCTCCAGTCCCACCCCCAGCCATGTTCCTGGCTCCTGGCCCTGGGCTTGGCCCCGTCCTCAACCTTAGTGCACTCCAATCCGGATCCCGACCCTGTCTCCAGCCTTGGCTGCTGCTCCATTCCTCACCTGGGGCCAAGGCTGGGGCCGGGGCTGGGAGCAGAGCCGCTCCTGGCCTCAGGCCTGGCTGCCAGCCCCCACCGCTACAGCTCTGCTCCTGTCCCTGCCCACAGCCGTGGCCCTGCTCCCATCCCCAGCCCCCTGTCTACATCCCTCCCCGACCCCCTGAGCCATGGCCCCGCCCCAGCCCTGGCTCTGGGGTGGTGTGCACAGGGGTAAGGGAAGGCACAACCCTCAAAAGTTTGGGGACTGCTGGTCTAGAACATGTATTCATTAGCATACAGATATACAATGGTGACCACTAAGTATTTATTATTCAACAATGAATACTGCAACTAAAATTTATAGGTCAAGGAATTTGTTCTTTACTATTTCAACATGCCACTGGAGAACAAAATGATACGTGCTTGAAACTAAATACACAGGAAGGGTCAAAATTAAAATGATGCAAATTTAAGAAGTCCATCAGAACTGCAATTACAAAATCATGGATGCTTCACCCAGTGGCAGATTAATGATTTTGCTGCCCCTAGGCCCAGAAATAATTGCCCCCACCCAGCAGCTCCCTCACCCCAGCTCACCTCCACTCCGCCTCTACCTCCTCCCCTAAGCATGCCACCAGGTCCTGCTTCTCCCTGCTCCTTGCCAGTGCTTGTGCACGAAACAGCTTCGTGAAGGAGGGGGGAAGAAAGGGGGGAAACGCGGCGCACTCAGGAGAGGAGGCGGGGCTGGGGTGGGGATTGGGGAAGGGGACCAATAGGGGCAGGGAGGGGTGGAGTTGGGGTGGGGACGGAGGGAGTGAACCAGCACCTGGGGAAGCAGTCTCCGGCTGCTATTATAAATTTGCCGCCTCTGCAAATTTGTCGGCCTAGGCGTTAATATGCCGCTGGCTTCACCACAACACAAGGCCCTCCAAATTTAGAAAACACCAGGAAACTCCAAAGTCATCCAATGTTTACTACAACTGGCAATTCCACTTTATGTTAACTAGTTGTCCTTCTAATAGATCATGGAAGGACTAGCCAAAATTAGTTGAATATTAATAATGGCTAATAGTAATTACAAATAAATAAGTTAAAAAGCAATTTTGAGCAAATAAGAAAATCTGACTACATCTGTCTACATTGTAATTTGCTTAAAGGTAATGTGCAGTTATTTTAATAAGTATATTTTTACCATAATTAAAAAATGAAAACACAAATCAGTTTTCAGAACCCAATGTTTGTATCAATATCTATCAGCTATATACTAACTATATCACTGTAGATACACTTATTTTCTGTTGATACTTCATTTGCAAATTAACAGTATTTTCCCAACCATAAAACCTGAAAATGTATATACCTAAACTTTTTAATTTCCTAATTGTTGAAGTGTAGTAATCTTACCCTGGAAGCATATCTGTCATCAAAAGAATGCTTTATCATCAAATTCTTGAGCACACTAATTGCAATCTGCCGGATGTCTCTGAATTCTTGTAATGCATTTCCCACCTCCCGCAGGAGCAGTCCCACTAAGAAGTGATTCTTGCAAAATTCATCTGTTAATGAATAGTCGAGCTGGAGGTCTGAAAGTAGAGTATAAGCTGTAGTTTAGGAGGATGCAATTAATTTGCCAATGAACATAAGCATGGACTTCCCCTTTTTTCATGCTTAGTTGCAAAAACAGTTTAGATGTGGCTTGTTCAAAAACCCACTTTGCCTCAAAACTGTGTGGCTTTGTCAGGCAGACATCTGTCATATATACTATGTGTTCGTTCAACATGTAGGTATTAGACAGTTAGTGAAATACAAAACTACCATAGCTTTAAGTATAATTTTATGAAAACTAGTAACAATGAACATTAAGAGTAAAAAACGGTTACCTCCCTTCTCATAACTGTTTTTCTTCAAGATGTGTTGCTCATGTCCGTTCCAAGTAGGTGTGTGCATGCCGCATGCACAGTTGTCGGTACCTGTCAGGTTGGCTATGGAGCCTCCTGCAGTCATGCCTTCATGGTGGCGTATATATGCCCCTGACGACACGCAACAGCCTCAGTTCCTTCTTACCAGAGTACTCCAACAGAGGGGTAGGTGGGTGAGTCTTGGATAGATCTACTAAAGGCCTCCTTGCACTGCTGATATTTGACAAGCGAAACTTCAGCTTGTCATTAATCAAGTTTAATGACATTAATCAACCGTTCTGACCTTCCAGCTTGCCATGTTCGCCCTGCACCACAACTTCCAGTTCAGAGCCATGGTCAGCTCTATCATCTAACCCGGTGCTGACCTCCCTGCTGGCCTGGGTGCTGCAGGGTGGTATGCAGTCCCTGGGTGGTAAAGCAGCCCGACCCTCCAAGGCGACGGACCAGGAACATCTGGAGATAGACCACTGGGCCTGATGGTACACCTCTGCAGACCAGAAGGGTCATTGTGCTGGAACCTGCCACTGCACTGGCCAAGGCATCATGGCAAGGATCTGTCCCACATCCTGCCTATGACGGTGCCGCTCTGACCAGTGCCGGCTGTGTCTGGAGATGTAGGACTCCACTTCTGAGTCCGAAGACAGACTCCAAACATGGAAACCACAGAGGTACCGAGGAGAAGGTGACCGGTCCTGCCACATGGCCGGTTTGCCTCTAGATGGCACTGCACTACAATGCGGTGACGGAGGTTTTAGAACCGGTGCTCCCTCTCTTCTGGCAGGGGACTGTGGTACCATCAAGGCTATCAGGTCCCTGGCTGCCTCAAAGGTGTATGGAGTGGAGGGAAGGTCCAGTTGCGCCACATGGCATTACCTGACAGGGGACTCCACGGGCACCAGACCCCTCTGTGGGGTTTAAGTCACTGGTGCTGCCCCTTGCAGCGCATGTGCTGAGTGCCCCAGCATGCGACACACTTCACTAGTGCTTTCATGCCCAGACCATCTTGTTCCGGGCGAGCACCCCTGTCCGTCTTCTTGTGCCTCTTGCCAGGCACCGGCAAGTGGGAGTGTGCTGGGCTAGCAGAGTGAGCTTCGTTGCTGGAGAATAGCAGTGCCGAGGGGTATTGGGTACAGAATCTTTCCTTTGCACCATAGTCTCTCTAAGTGAGGCCAGCGCACTCTGCACTGAAGTTCTGGGTGCTGGATACAAGTGGCCTGGGGCCGGCTGGGGATGAAGAGCTGCTTTCATGAGCAGTTGCTTCAGTCTGAAGTCCCTCTCCTTTTTGGTCCTAGGGTGAAAACCTCTGCAGATCCTGCAGCGATCCGTCTGATGGGTTTCGCCTAGGCACTTTAAACAGGAATCGTGTGGATTGCCTTTTGGCATGGGTTTGTGGCAGGACCCACACAGCTTCAAATTTTGGGTCCAAGGCATGCCCTGGTCCTGGGGAAGGGAATCGAGGTGGGGGCGGGGGGAGAACCCCCAACAAAAACTTACTAACTAATCTAAAGTACTACACAAACACTGACTCTAATCCAACTATTTACAGAAATTGAACAAGAGAGTCCACTGGGGGAAGGGCTTGCGGAGGCTAAAGAACGTACGTAGCTCCAGCAACCATCATGGGCAGTAAGAAGGGACTGCAGAGGCAGTAGGTCAGCAGGGTCCTATATACACCACCATGAAGGCGCGACTCCAGGGGTCTCCACGGCCAATTTAACGGCTCCCGCTAGGGGAGAAGCCTTCCGATGACTGTGCACATGGCGTGTACACACCTACTTGGAATGGACATGAGCAACACATTCAAAGAAGAAAGTATTTTAAGTTAATTCACCTGGGCAAAAATTTCTGACCTTGAACAGCTAAAATTAGACTCCTAAACCAGTATTTAGGTACCGATATACAGAGGTGCTGAGCACCAACTTTCTTCAACAGCAATTTTAGATACTGAACAGCTCTGAATAATGAGAGTGCTTAAGTGTCTAACCCCATTCCCATAACTGGATCCGTGTGAGTGAGCTCTTGTGCCTACATGGACCCACTTTCAGGACTGGGTCTTAAATATAGATTATGGGATCTAATTTTAGACTTTCGTGTTTTAAAAATTTGTGCCTGAGTGAACTGCATATTTCACACCAGGGATTTATTAGGCATACTAATAAAGGAGTTACTGCTAAGGATATATAGTTTATTTACTGATATTTTTCAAGGAAATCAAAATACTTCAGAAATTTTTTAGCAGATATTGAAAACACTTATGAATGAAACAATGAAGTAAGGAAATGGTATCAAGTAGGCAAATAAAAGTCTTCTAAATTAAACAACTTTTTCTTCTCAGTTTCTCAACATGAATATAAATAATTACTAAGCATATTTGAAAAAGGATTCAGTTAACATATGGTATATTATAATATATATGCATTATATTATTCTCTGAAATTTTTAACATCTATGAAATAGAAGTTTAAGAATAATTTACATAAGTATCTTTGCACATTAAGTATTGTGTTTTAAAGATGTAGCTGCATATAAAGTAATGATTGGTTTAAAACAAAAACTCCCACCATAATAATAAAAACACTGTATTTGTACTTACTTACATAAAATACCTCTAGCAATACGTGGAATGAAAATTAAAATCTATGCTATACTGAGGTATAAAGAAACACCAAATAAAGTCAAGCAATGCTTAAAATTTAAAAGTGCATTTTTCAAATGAGAATAAAATAATCCTATAGCTATCTAATTTATGCAATGAGTGCAGAAAGAGCTTCTCTAAGATGTGATATGTTTTGAAAGCACATCAATTTATCAGGTTTTACCTCATTAATCTCCTCCAAGATTTCTCAGGTTCACTGTTATTGTTCTGCATCTAGTCTCTTTATAAACCCTGCACAATGCTTAATATTTGTCTTTTTCCTAACTGATATTTTTGCCATTTAGTTAACTATGATAACTATCACCCTGTTTTACTTTAAGAATTAATATGGACCAGTAATATCTGTTTAATCAGCAGAGAGGTACGGTTAGACCTGCAAGCCAGCCACTGGGGAAGCAGAACAAAACAGGCAGGCACTTTAGGGAACAGAGCATTCCCCTAATGTAGGGAATCAACAGGTCTGGTACTGTACCCAAGCTGCAAAAAGCTGAAGACACATTGTAATGGATCTTTGGACCTTAGCATGATGAAGAATTAAGAGAAAACCATTGCAGGCAGAACTTCATCAAAGCTGGGAGCCCTGTAAGAAGGCTGCTGCCCCAATTTTTTAATATGACGTTCTTAAAGAGAGCCTACTTCACTTCTCTTGCAGCCCCAGCTGAATCATAGGAACAAAAAAGGTATGACTGGTGCCCTGTTCTATACAGGAAATGGGAACTCCCAGCTCCACCCCTCTGCATTCCTCAACATAAGGAAAAGGACAAAACTAGGGTCATACTCCCCACATAGAACAGAGCACTAGCAAGCATGTTTACTCATTTCTGTAGCTGCTTGGGTCTATAAAAGCACAACGTTTTGGTAAATTCTCCTCAGGGATGCCATTAAAGAGGAGAGGAGCAAAACTAAAAGGACAGATCTATTACAGGCCTCCTTGCACTGCTGATGTCAAGGTTCCTCCCCCACTCTGAACTCTAGGGTACAGATGTGGGGACCTGCATGAAAACCTCCTAAGCTTACTTTTACCAGCTTAGGTTAAAACTTCCCCAAGGTACAAATTAATTTTATCCTTTGTCCTTGGAATAGCCACTGCCACCACCAAACAAACTGGGTTTACTGGGAAACGCAGTTTGGACATGTCTTTCCCCCCAAAATCCTCCCAACCCTTGCACCCCACTTCCTGGGAAAGGTTTGCTAAAAATCCTCACCAATTTGCATAGGTGACCACAGACCCAAACCCTTGGATCTGAGAACAATGAAAAAACATTCAGTTTTCTTACAAGAAGGCTTTTAATAGAAATAGAAGTAAAGGAATCACCCTCGTAAAATCAGGATGGTAGATACCTTACAGGGTAATTAGATTCAAAACATAGAGAATTCCTCTAGGCAAAACCTTAAGTTACAAAAAAGACACACAGACAGAAACAGTCATTCTATTCAGCACAATTCTTTTCTCAACCATTTAAAGAAATCATAATCTAACACATACCTAGCTAGATTACTTACTAAAAAGTTCTAAGACTCCATTCCTGGTCTATCCCCGGCAAAAGCAGCATATAGACAGACACAGACCCTTTGTTTCTCTCCCTCCTCCCAGCTTTTGAAAGTATCTTGTCTCCTCATTGGTCATTTTGGTCAGGTGCCAGCGAGGTTACCTTTAGCTTCTTAACCCTTTACAGGTGAGAGGATTTTTCCTCTGGCCAGGAGGGATTTTAAAGGGGTTTACCCTTCCCTTTATATTTATGACAGCTGATATTTGACATCTGCTGTCTGTCTTTTAGTGCCTTTTTACTTCTGCAACTTCAGCAGAACTATGTAAGCAACAGCCTAGAACTCTCTCGCAGCAGCAGCATTTTATCCAATGAGTGTTGTCGTCCAAGACATTCCTGAGGACAAGGCAAGTGTAGGACATGGAGCTCCCTGTGGCCCACAAGGAGCATGACATCACCTGCAGTTACCTCACTCTGAATCCCAAATCTTAAATCACCCTGAAGTGCTTCCCATTAGCAAAATTATGTTTTATCAAGCCAATAAGGTATGATACTGTACATTGGCTGCAAAAAAGTTAATCTGTCAAGGATCCATGCATTAGATAGGGCTTCTTAGTAGCTAAGGAGCTTGATGCACTATTTAAATAGTCTTAAACTGTTCTGGTTACTTCTGACAGCACCTCTTTCTTCATGTGATCCTTGATGACAGTTTAGAACATTTGAGTTACTCAAGTTAAGTCTGTTTTTATACACACAACTGGATGGACATTATTATTAAGTACACATCTTTTCTCTTTTACAAATCAGGGAAAATGATGAGATATTTATTGCAAAACAAAGTACAAATGTGAAGAAAGTGAAAAATTTTATAGAAGAGGCTCACTTAAAGTTCATTCCAGTTTTATAGGTACTACTGGTATCCCCTCTTAAGGGGATAGTTCTACTGGTATCCCCTCTTAAGTATCGCTAATATAACTAGAACCAGTAACGTGTTAAGGCCTCGGTTCTACAACTGGATAAGAGCGGGTGAACCACTGTGTCTGCACAGAGCCTACTGTCTTCAATGGGGATCCACTCATACAGATGCAGTGTAAGGATTGGGGCTTAAAACTAGAATGTGGTATGTCCAGTGTATATACAATAATAGTTCTTCATTAGAATGAGGAATGTTGTAAAGCAGCAAAGGACTTTTAAGGTAGCTAATCTAAGGTATTCACATCAAACGGTACACTCATGCATTTTTATTTCCTATTAGACCTACTGTTTTTCAAATCATCACTACGTTTGAAGTTCTAAATTCTTCTTGGTGAGCTGGTTTACTACAAATCCAAGTTAATAATGTAATCTAGTAGTGTCTCCATGAGCCACAAATGGAATAATTGCAGATTACTTATTTTGGCACAAAGCTGTATTGCTTTTAAATTAGAAAAGTAAGAAATAGAAAAAAGTAAAGAAGAGAAAACATCCCACCCCACACCCACTGACAGGAGTGTCATAGGACTCCACAGTTGGCAAAAGAAAATCTGTATTCATAAAATGGAAACAAATAGGAACACACACAAAAAATAAGCTATACATAATTAATATCTTATTGTTATTAAGCAAAGTAGGAAATATTAGAGGGAAAATCAAAGATATACCTCTGGCACAGTGTCTTTGGCTAATGCTGTATTATATTACCTAGATACTTTCATTGCAATGCTTCACTAACAAACTACTACTTTGGGATTTAATAGAAAAAAGAATTACAACATAAGGCTTCCATTTAAAAATTTCACAACTCCCAAGTTTCAGAGTAACAGCCGTGTTAGTCTGTAGCCGCAAAAAGAAAAGGAGCACCTTAGAGACTAACAAATTTATTTGAGCATAAGCTTTCATGAGCTACAGCTTACTTCATCAGATGCATGATCACTTCATCGGGCATGCATCCGATGAAGTGAGCTGTAGCTCACGAAAGCTTATGCTCAAATAAAATGTGTTAAATCTAAGGTGCCACAAGTACTCCTGTTTTTTTTTTTTTTTACAACTTCCAAGAAATACTAATGGTGTCTTTAGGTAACATTTTCTTTCAAATAGACTGTCCTTCCTAAAGTTTTAACATTTATATAGTTAAAAATGTGGATTTACCTTGATATCTCTGAATTCTGCCTTTTCCAAATGGCATAGGTAGATTCAAAGGGATGTAGTGTTCATGGTTACACACCACTCGAAGAAATTCAAATTTGAATTCAAAAAGGGTCTGCAAAAATGTATCAGATGTAAATTACACAATTTAATAATTTAGTAATTTTCTGGTAGCATAGCTAAAAAGGAAACAGATTTCTTAACACTAGTGATTTCTTTCTCCTTTACAAATCTACAATCCTAGGGACTACATGGGTCATCATGCCATGCAGACCCAGGAGAGCTTTTTAGTGCAATACAGCATTTGAAAGCCAGATCTAATTCTGTGTTACATTTTCTACTTTTATCAAGTCTATGTTGTGTGGCATGCAAGATTTGAGAGTTGTTTGAGAGTTGCTTGATTGCATGGCACATGCAATTAGAAGGGTTGTCGATTTGTAGGAACATCTTAGACATCAGAGGGCTCGCTTTCAATTATTGTCAGTTTGTTCCTTGAGACTTTCATGGTCTTGCACAAAGTGCTCATTGATGTTGTTTCATCCATTTTCCAACTAGGGATGCTAAAGAATTGTACCAGTTCACACTCTTCCTCTTTGAAGAGGACACAAGCAGTCTCAATGTTCCAAGAGGCAAAAATGCCAAAGGTGTCTTGAAGGCAAAAAGTAACACAGCGATTGCACAGGAATGGGAGACTAATCTGAAAAATGCCTGAATATAACTGAAGAGCATTCTGGGATCTCAACACATAATTTGCTACATAGGTGTACCAAAAAGAGAAACACATTTTTAAGTTATTAAAGGAGTGGAGTACCTTTGGATCCCCTGGAGCAAAGCTGCTGATGTAGTTATTGATTTGCTTGAACATGAAACCCCGATCCATAAAAGTGAAACATCTCTGAAAAAGATAAAATATAAACCATGCTAAAGCACTTCCAGATGCAGTGTTCACTAAATTAGGTATCCATCTTTTAAAAGTTTATCTTCCAAGAATATTTTTAACATATAATTTGAATATAAATGCTATTAAAAGCAAGAATTGTACAGTAGAAAGCTACTTCATTTTAAAAGGAAAATATGACAAAGAGACCTAACTTGGCTTCCATTTTATAGAGCAACCGTTGATACTCAAACAAAGCAAAAACGCAATCAGTCCAGGTTTTGAAACGTGGCCCATAGAGTAGAGGTAGGAAAAGCTTTTAATTACAGAATTACCCTTTTCACTCTAAAATGTGTAAAACTGTTACTTAAACAAACTAAATCTTTTTTTTTTTTTGACAGTAATGAATCAAAAGCTCTATGAATAGGGACCAATGTCTTCATCTATGTTTGTGTAGTGCCTAGAATGGGGCCCAATCTTGACTGGGGCTGTAGCTGCGACTAATACAAATAATACATAATTTAGATGATCCCGGGTTAATAGGTCATCACCATTAACAGTAAAGCTATTAACAAAAAGCAAAACACCAAATTTTCAAAGAGATGATTTGGTGTTGCATCCCTAAAACTGACAATATGCCTAATTGGGCACACCAATTGTGCTTACATACATGTTAATATTTTCAACAGGAGAAATGTGAGTGACAGAACTATAATTCACCTAAATGAGAACATGAAAATAAGCAGGCAGGGTCTGGGATATGATAATTTGTTTAGTCATGCATGTGCATATTTCAACATCATTAGGTGTGCAACTGGGCACCTGAATTGTAGGCAGGTAAATTAAATAAATTATATAAAATCTCTATGTACTTATTTGGTCCACATCACTATAGTATGTGAGGGCCTCTGTTCTCACCTCCTCCAAACCCAAACACGAGGTTATGTCTGATTTTGAAGTCCCTTTGAAAAGGATTCAAAAACATTTAAAATTTCTTTTCCAAAGTTAAAAAAATAATAAAATAAATAAAAGGACCACAAATGAGATTCTAACCAATTGTTACAAAACACATAACAGAACAATGATAAAACAGACACAATGGAAGTTTTTGAATATAATAAAATCATGCTTAAACAAGTTAGGATTCAAACAACAGAGGAAGAAAGGCCTTTTGAATCAGACACAAGTGAATTCCATGCAGCCAAGGACAAACAATCTAACCAGATAAAAGGGTAGGTGTATAGAGCTTTATGGAAGCTCATCCACACTTTTTTAGTGCTCACAGTTTTAAAGTAACAAATCTTAGTTACAACACTGATGCATATTCCCATAAAATTAATGGAACACTGTTCTTATTGAAATAACCCCAAATTGAAATAAATTGTGAGTAAGAAAGGGACTCCGAAGAAAACAAAGGCTCTTTTCAAATAAACAAGAGATTGACCTCAGCATCATTAGTTTTCTCTGCCTTTTTTGTTTTGTTTTTTGTTAGAGCTTACTCATTGAATAAAAGAAGAAGAGCTATTGGGATCCTGACTACATAGTGCAAACGCAGGTGTATTATTCACAGTGCATAAAGTTAAGCTTATGCTTAAATCTTTGTAGGATTGGGGAAATAATTGGATGGCACAACCATGAAGGAATAAAAATTGCAATAAGCAAGGAAGTATGCAATTGCTAGCACAAAAATAAAACCTGCATTTTTTATAATATATTCTATACCCTGTTTTGCTTAGACAATCTTATTTCTAATTGCAATGAGTACTTAACCTGTTCTTTTATACATCTCTGTTTGCACATACAAAAGCATGCTTAAAATGCCTGTGACAGAGTGCAAAGTGAACAAAGCCTGCTCTCTGGTCACTTAGATGTTAATTAGTCCCCCCTGAGAAAGCTGATGGAGGGAGGGTAAACAGACAACCAGGCTGGCCAGATGGATGGAATAAGAAGCAAATTAGCCCATTAGTCCAAAGCTGATAGCGAGAGAGGGGATTAGGACTAGTTGAACTCAGTTACATGGAGGCCTCAAGGGAGGGAGATCTGTTCCCCTCAGGTTCTGGGGAGAGTGTCAAAAAGGCACAGTAGTAAATAGATGGTTGCATGGGGATTGTTGTGGAAATGGTGGATGGAACTTGAAATAAAAGGGTTCGGAGAAGGCATATCCACTGGAGTTCATGCAGTTTCTGAGAGGAAGAAGGTGGGAGAAGAGCCATGCCCCATTACAATGTCTTATACATACATGCTGCTGTGTGAGACCTTGCTAAGTGAAAATCCAAGAAAACTAAAATTACTGCAAATAATAAGCCTAGAGCCTATATTATTGTGGGTACCTACCTTTATAAAGACAGCAAGACTATGATTTGCATTTTTTGAAGCCTCTGGATTGTCTCTGTACTTCTGAGTGATGTGTGGCATTAGCATATTAACAAATGTTTCTACAGCATGATGAAAAGAAGCAGGAAATCTCTGGTTTCGTAACAACTGGAAGAATAATTTAAAATACACATTTAGAATTTTAAATTTCCGAAGTAACCTTGCATATGGCAGACAATGATTTGCTATAGGTAAAGCTATTTCTCAAGTTCATTTAGGAAAGGAGAAAAGGGAGAAAACAACAGCTAAAATTAAAATTATGAAATACCCTAGTTCTGATGAAAAAATAATAGTTATGAAAAATTCAGAAGCTTTTTGCAAACTTTTCTGGACTTTGACAAAGGCCAATTTTGGTTGAGAAAAGTTTTGAATGAAGTATTTTAACCAGCTCTAGTTTCCATCTGCAGAATTATTTAGAATCCAATGTAGAAAGCAATTTTCTTTTAAGATGACAAAGTATGTACATGTAAGTACGGAACTTGAAAGCATTAGGTGTTTCATCATAGAAGCATATTGAAATAGCTTTCATGGCAATACCTAAGACAGATTTCCAATTTTAAAAGGCATAGTTAAGGGCAGAAATCTAGAAATCAGTTATTCTAATTCTTACTTAAGGTACCTAGCTACACATACTTTAGTTACCTAGTCATTCCCAATAACTCCCTTGACCAAATACATATGTTGCTGTTTTATCAGCTATTTGTCTCAGGTGAAAATGTGGCTATTGTGAAAAAATATCCTCCAATATTGTACCATTTTTTCCTATCATCCTTTTCAACTCAGGCCTCCCCCTTTTGGCTCATCTGTACCTAAGGTATCATCACTGATCATGCACTCTCCTCCCACATGTTCTATAGCTGTATACCTGGGTTATATAATCTCCAAAGTATTTCTCCTTTAATACACTATTTTGACTTTACCTCTGATGAAATTCTCACCTATGCCTTCATTTTCTCTTGCGTTGATGTTTGCAATGCCCTGCTCTTTGGCTACCTCAGGTCTCAGCTCTTCAAACTACAGTACACAAAAAATTTTGTTTATGGCTTTTTTCATTCTGGGATCCAGTTCAAAATTGCCTTCCTTGCCTTTAAATAGCTTTCCAACCTACCTAACAGATGTTCTCTCTAGAGCCCTCTTTTTAACCAACGTCCTCTTTATAATAAGCGTCTTTTTATCTCTGTTTCCTACAATCCTGCCCCTAGTACAAAACCTTTCTCTGAAGCTTCCTGCCATGAGAACATAACACAAGAATGGCCATACTGCGTCAGACCAATGGTTCATCCAGTCCAATATCCTGTCTTCCAACAATGGCCAGTGCCAGATGCTTCAGAGTTGATGAACAGAAAAGGACAGTTATCCAGTCACACCTTCTGACAGTCAGATGTTTAGGAACACTCAGAGCATGGGGTTGCGTCCCTGACCATCTTGGTTAATAGCCATTAATGGACCTATTCTCCACAAACATTTCTAGTTTTTCTTTGAACCCAGTTATACTTTTGGCCTTCACAAGGAGTTCCACAGGTTGACTGTACATTGTGTGAATAAGTACTTCCTGATGGTTGTTTTAAAACTGCCTATTAATTTTATTGAGTGAACCCTGGTTCTTGTGTTATGTGAAGGAGTAAATATTCACTTTCTCCACACCTTTCATTATTTTATAGACCTCTATTCTATTCCTCCTTAGACATCTCTTTTCTACGCTGAATAGTTCCACTCTTTTCAATCCCTGCTCAGATGGAAGTTGCTCTATACACCTAATAATTTTTGTTGCCCTTCTCTGTACCTTTTCCACTTCTAATCTACCTTTTTTGAGATGTGGCGAGCAGAACTGCATGCAGTATTCAAGGTGTGGATATACCATGGATTTATATACTGAAATTGCCTTCTTGTATCAGTCCACAACTCAGACTTTAATTTCTTTAAACATTGAGTCTTAAACACAGATCCTTGTCTGTTGTCTTAGCATTTTAGACTCATAGAATCTTAGGACCAGAGGGGACCTAAAGAGGTCATCTAGTCCAGTCACCTGCACTCAAGGCAGGACTAAGTATTATCTAGACCATCCCTGACAAGTGTTTGTCTAACCTGCTCTTAAAAATCTCCAATGATGGAGATTCCACCACCTCTCTGGGCAGTTTATTCCAGTGTTTAACCAACCTGACAGGAAGTTTTTCCTAATGTCCAACCTAAACCTCCCTTGCTGCAATTTAAGCCCATTGCGTCTTGTCCTATCCTCAGAAGTTAAGGAGAACATTTTTTTCCCCTTCTCCATGTCACAACCTTTTAAGTACTTGAAAACTATTATGTCCCCTCTGTCTTCTCTTCTCCAGACCAAACAAAGCCAATTTTTTCAATCTTCCCTCATAGGTCATGTAGACCTTTAATCATTTTTGTTGCTCTTCTCTGGACTTCCTCCAAATTGTCCACATCTTTCCTGAAATGTGGCACCCAGAACTGGACACAAGACTCGAGCTCAGGCCTAACCAGCACAGAGTAGAGCATAAGAACTACTTTGTGTGTCTTGCTCACAACACTCCGGCTAATACATTCCATCAGGCCCAGCAACTGGGGGGAGGGAGGGAAGCGAAGGGGGCAATTGCCCAGGGGCCTGGGCAATTTAAAATGGCCTGGGGGCCCCGGCCACTGCTGCCAGCGGTAGCGCAGCAGGGCTAAGGCAGGCTTCCTGCCCTCCCTCACTCTGCACTGCTCCCGGAAGTGGCCGGCACGCCCCTGAGGCCCCTGGGGAGGGGGTCTCCGTGCACTGCCCCCGCCCCAACTCCACAGCTCCCATTGGCTGGGAACTGTAGCCAACGGGAGCTGAGGGAGCGGTGCCTGTTGGCAGTAGCACACGGAGACCCCTTGGGCCCCCCGCCTAGGATCTGCTGCCAGAGGAGTGTGCCAGTTGTTTTCGGGAGCTGCCCAAGGTAAACCCCGACCCCCTGATCCCTACTGCACCCCTGCCCCAGCCTAGAGCCTGCACCATGCACCTAAGCTCCCTCCTAAAGCCTGCACCCCTTACCCCCTCCCGCACCCAAGCTCCCTCCCACACCCAAACTCCCTCCCAGAACTTGCCCCTCTCCCCTTCCCACATCCAAACTCCCTCCCAGAGCCCGATCTTGCACCCACTCCCAAACTCCCTCCCAGATTCCAACCCCCCGCCCACTCTCAAACTACCTCCCAGACCGTGCACCCCCTCCTGCACAGAGCCTGCACCCCCTCCCACACTCCAACCCCCTGCCCCAGCCTGGTGAAAGTGAGTGAGGGTGAGAGAGAGACGGACGGAAGGGAGATAGAGTGAGCAGGGGCAGGGCCTCGGAGAAGGGGAGGGACAGAGGCTTCCTGGGAAAGGGCAGGGCAAGGGTCTTTGGGTTTGCGTGATTAGACAGTTGGCAACCCTACCAGGTGGGCATGTGGAAGCACAGCCAGCAGCTCGCTGGGCACTAGCCAGCGCAGACACAGCACAGACCAAATGTCAGGTGGACTGTTCTGCCCTGGGGCCCGGAATTGCTGTCAGCAGGCCTGCATCCCAGAATTATGTTTGCTTTTTTTGCAGCAGTGTTACACTGTTGACTTATATTTAGCTTGTAATCCAGTATGACCCCGTGTTACACTGTTGACTCATTCAGCTTTTGATCCACTATGACTCCCTTTCTGCAGTACTCCCTCTTAGGCAGTCATTTCCCATTTTGTATGTGTGCAACTGATTGTTCCTTCGAAGTGGAGTATTTTGCATTTGTCCTTCTTGAATTTCATCCTATTTACTTCAGACCATTTCTCCAGATCATTTTGAATTTGAATCCTATCCTCCAAAGCACTTCAATTTCCTCCCCCCACAGCTTGGTATCATCTGCAAACTTTATAAGTTTACTCTCTATGCCTTATCTAAATCATTGATGCTAAATCTTAATTTGTCTTCCTCTATCATTGGCCTTATCACTAGCTACTTTAATATAACCATATACCATCATTATACTTTTGTTTTCTGTAATTTATACATTACATACACAAAGTGTTTGTATCATAATATTATCAAGTTACATGTACTGTACTTGGGCAGCAGCTAATTACTGTCCAGGACCCCGATCGTCCAGGGTGGCAGTGGAGCCTAACAGTTAAACGTGTAGCTGGTAAAATATTAATAGTTTAAAGGTTTACTGTTTTTAAAAGTTATTTACATCCTTAGCCCATGCCTGACAGAAGTGGGACAAATGGTCTGCAAATAAGGGGGAATAAGTGTCGAATCTGAATGTTCCGTCTCTGAGGGTGGTCTTAGTGCTGCCTCCATGAAGATGGACTTCAGCCTAGTGTCCCAATCTTTTTTGGTCCGGGGCTTGAAGTCCCTGAAGATCTTGCAGCATTCCTGAATGTGAGCTTCCCCCAGGCACTTATAGCAGCTGGAATGGGGGTCGTTCAGAGGCATAGCCTTGTTACAAGGAGGCGCAAGGCTTGAAACCCAGTGACCAAAGCATGCCCCAGCACTGGGGGAGGAGAAGAAACTAACTCTAACTACTAATAAAACTTAACTATGTAAACCAACTACATACAATAATAGAGAAATAAAGTCCACTGAGAGAAGTACTTGCAAAGCAAGGAAAGAGTAGTTCCAGGGACAGTCAAGGGCGGTAAGAAGGAACTGAGGGAGTGTGGGGTCAGTGCGGCCCTTTATACCGGTGCTACGAGCGTGCAACACCAGAGGGTGCAGAGCTGACCCGATGGACACCACTGAGGGAAAAATTTCAAGTAGCTATGCTCAGAGCAAGCAAACACATACATTGGAATGGACATGTACAATCACACGAAGAAGAATATGGTGTTATGCACTTTAAAGGATATTGATTGTATTATTTTTACTGTATTTACACGTTGACCGGGTAAGACCTTCAGTGTCAGAACATAAAATCTGTAATGCTTTTCTCCTTTATATCTGACCACAGCCTCAATCCCCAAGTTATAAAATTAACTTCTTGGTAAAGGTGAATATCCAGATAAGAGTTCAAACTAGACCAAGACAGAAATTCTTGCAATTTCTAGGGTCAGATGTAGGCTTTAAATGGGAAAATGGAGACCTAAAACACTTACGGCTGGTCTACACTGGGAACTTATGTGGGTATTGCTACATCTCTCAGAGGCGTGAAAAATCCACACTCGACAGATGTAGCTATACCAACCTAACCCCTGGTGTAGACAGCGGTAGGTCAACAAAAGAATTTTTCGGTTGATCTCGTTACCGCCTTTCAGAGAGGTGGATTACATACACTGATGGCAGCATAGGTAGCGTCTACACTGAAGTGCTACAACAGTGCAGTAGCAGCACTGCAGCTGTGCCCCTGAAGCAGTTTAAGTGTAGACATACCCTTAGATATGATTGATCTTCATTTTCTGAAGAATTAAGTCAAAAGTAACCATGACAATATCTGAAATATGAACAACTAGGCAACTTTCCTGATGTCCCTCTAATTTTAAAAGTATGTTTTCATCATGCCTTAAGGTAGTCAGTTCCTTTCCCCTTTTTGTTTATGCTTATTACTTTAAAAAACCTGGACCGTTCAAATTCACATATTTCTTCAGGAAGACAGGAGATGAAAATTTGATTGTCTGTAAAGAGAGCATATCTTCTGACAAACAAACAGATTCCAGTTTTCTATTACAATGTGTGGGCTGGTATGTTGGTGCAACAGCCCCTCCTCTGGCTAGGCAGAGCATTGCACCAGAGTTCACTCAGTCTGGCAGGGCTGTCAGTCAGTTCCTCGTGCCCAGGGGGTCTGAAAATCCTCCTCCATTCTTAAGTTTCTCAGGTTGTTTGTGGGGGAACCCAGACCTGCCCATTCCAGTGGGCTCCAGCTCAGAGCCCTTAAACTAGAGAGGCAGAATCAGGACTCAACAACTCCAGCCGTGCCCTGAGCAACTTCCTACCTACTCTGGTTTCCGTAGGCTTTTCAGCCTGTTGGTCCAGCCATCCCTTCTCAAGCTGCGGTCTCTGAGTGGCTGGCAGGAGTTCCCTTATCCAGCCTGCTTGCTGCTCTGGCAGCACCCCTGCTTCCCAGCTCTTTTATTCTCCCAGCTGCTGTGAGGCTGACAATCAACAACTGGCCAGCAGTACCTGCATTAATCCCCTGGCTGTTGGGCCAGGATGGGGTATATATACCTTACCCTGAGGGAATTGTGCCAAAAATTAAAAATTCTGCACACAATATTTTAAAATTCTGCAAAATTCTGCATATTTTATTTGTCAATAAATAAATGTGGCTCCAGCATGGCAATGGAGAGCACAGGCCACTGGCTGCACTGAGGTGGGAGATCATCCTGAAGCCCCCACTTCCCCTAGTACAGGGACTTGGCAGTGAGGCTGCACCTGACCCTGACACAGTGCAAGGGCTGGGCCTGCCCCGGAAACACCCCGGGGCCCTGTCCCTCTCTGCCAGTGCACCAGGTGTGGTAGGCAGGCTCAGCCCAGCAGCATCCAAGTGTGGAGGGGCTTAGTCACCCCCCTTCCCGCATTTCCCCCACCCCCGCTTATCCAGCCCCACCGCAGGAAGTCACTGTTCCACAGAAAATAGGAAGGCTCCCAGAACACAGAAGGGCAGCACCACTGGCAAGAGGACCCAGGAAGCTGCGTTCAGCTGCAGAGTCAGCAGAGCCCAAGATGAGAGGCAGCAGAGCCCAAGATGAGAGGCAGCCTCCAAGTTGGGCAGCTCTGCATTTGTAGAAATGAGGAGGGAGGGGGCAGTGGCACATAATCTTGTGTGCCCCCTCCATGCCTCGCCTTTGTTTGGGGAGCAATCCCTCCCAAAACTGCACTCATGGTCCCCCCCCCCCCACCCCGAGGCTTCCCTGCTGTTTTCTGCAGGGAAAAGCAAGAAATCGTGGGGGTGGGGGGGTGTTTTCTGCTGCAGGCGAGCAGTCCTGCAGAATCCCCCCAGGAGTACAGTCAATGGCACGCACAAACGCCCAGTCCCCCTTCCCCGTCTCTGAGGTTGCTCCAGGCATGTTGAAACAGACCCGCTGCCTGGGCAGAGGCGCGTGTCCCCCAACCAATTTTTTTTTTACATTTTTCTGTGTGGAGGGGGCACAGGAAAATGAGGGCCATATGAATTTTGCGCCCCCACATCAGCATAGAATCCCCCTAGGAGTAATACCCGAGGACACAATGTATTACATGGTTTTCTCTTGAGACAGGTCTCCTATGGACACTGTCCTAGTCATAGTACATAAGGCACCCAATGTGGATCCATAAAGAAAAGCAAGCCATTCCCTTCCATACCATTCCCTCTGTTGCTGCTTAGGTACCATAGGTTATAGATGTACACAGAAAACATCACCAATTATTGGGGGGGTATCAAAAGAGTCTGGTTTTATTTAGCAGTAAAACTAACATTTTATCCCCTACTAGAGGAAGTTTCAATATGCTTGGATAATTCAACCCCAACATTTGGAGGCAAACCAATAATGTAACAGAAAAGGGTGTTCTATTCTTACCCACAATAACACTTTAAAGACATATGAGGAATAGCTGTAAAAAGCTGACTTTCAAACATATCTATTTTGGGAATACTACAAATCAATCAATTTTTACCAATTTCATAATGTAATCTATGTTTGTTAAAACAAAAAAAAAAATTAGGCAATATGCCAGAACTGAATCAAAGAAAGCCACAGTTAAAAAAAAAAAAAAAAAATGTCCAGAGGCACTTAAAACAAATGGAACTAGCATTTAAGGATCTTACTTATCATACAACAGAGAAACAAAATTAGACAAGTATAAAATGTATATCTCAAAGTACATCTCAAATAGGATATATGTCTATACTAAAGACCTTACAGTGGCACAGCTGTACCGCTGCAGCTGCACTGCTGTAAGGTCTCCCATGCTGGCATAATTAAACCACTCCCCAGTGAGCAACAGCATCTATGTCAGCAGGAGAGCATAAGAAACAACGTTTGACATAATGCTGTCCACACCGTCACTTCTATCAGTGAAATTTATGTCGGTCAGGAGTGTGTTTTTACTGACAAAAGTGCTACTGTAGACACAGCTTATTTGTTTTAACCAGAATTGTTTATATTGGGCACACCAACCAACAGATCCCAATGAATCACAAAACCATGGCTTCTTACAAGCCTCACTGGTAGCAAAATGTCTGGTGCTAAAACACCTACAGCTTCCAGGACAGAAAATTGGTACAGTGAATTTAATGATATTGCAGCTGTGTATAGCATGTAAGAGAGGGAAAAGGCCAAACCTGCCCCCCGCAAAAAAAACACACCTGTTTGCATTTTTCTTTTCTCTCTCTCTGAGTCCTTTAAAAACATAACTAGTTGGGCTCTTCAGGGGACAGACTGTGTTTTTTGCATAACAAGATCCTGATCCTGCCTGTTTTGCCTCTGGTCTCTGTCATAAAAGACAGTTACCTTTTCCATAACTGGTGTTCTTCGAGATGTGTTCTTCATATCTATTCCACAACAGGTGTGCGTGCTCGCCACGTGCACCAGTGCCAGAAGTTTTTCCCCTACCAGTACCCATGGGGGGAGCGCCCTCTGCAACCCCTGGAGTGACGCCTGCCTGGCGCAGTATAAGGGGAGCTCCGCGCTTCCCCCACCCTCAGTTCCTTCTTGCCAGACAACTCTGACAGAGGGGAAGGAGGGTGGGATGTGGAATAACACATCTCGAAGAACACCAGTTATGGAAAAGGTAACTGTCTTTTCTTCTTCGAGTGATTGCTCATGTGTATTCCACAATAGGTGATTCCAAGCTCTATCGGTTGGAGGTGGGTAGGAGTTCACAAGTTCCCAGGACGGAGGAGAGCCCTGCCGAACCCAGCATAATCCCTGGTTTGGCGGACAATCGCATAGTGCAAGGTGAACATGTGAACCGAAGACCACGTGGCGGCCCTACATATGTCCTGGATGGGGACGTGGGCCATGAAGGCATGGAGGACACCTGTCAGCTCATAGCAGGAGTGGAATCATGAAGTGATCCAATTGGAAAGCTGCTGAGTGGAAATCGGCTGGCCCCTCGCATGCTCAGCCGAGGTGACGAACAGTTGCAAGGACTTTCTGAACGGTTTGGTCCGCTCAAGGTAGAAAGCCAGAGTCCGCCGCACACTGAGCATGTGGAGATGGTGCTCCTCACTGGACGCGTGAGGCTTTGGGAAGAGGACCGGGAGAAAAATGTCCTGACCCATGTGGTAGACGGAGACCACCTTCAGGACGAATGTGTGGTGTGGGCGGAGCTGGACCATGTCCTTATGAAAAACCGTGTATGGAGGCTCGGAGGTCAGGGCCCTGAGCTCCGAGCCGCCATGGCCAACGCGATTGCAACCAGGAAAGCCACCTTCCACGAGAGGTGAGACCAGGAGCACGTGGCCAGTGGTTCAAACGGGAACCCCATGAGATAAGCCAACACCAGGTTTAGGTCCCACTGCAGGACCGGGGGTCTAGAATACAGAAAAAGATGGTCCAACCCCTTAAGGAACCAGCCAGTCATAACATGGGAAAATACCATGTGCCCTTGCACCGGAGGATGGAAGGCCGATATGGCTGCCAGGTGCACCTTGACTGACAAGGGCGCCAGGCCCTGGGCCCTCAGGTGGAAGAGGTAATCAAGGATAAGCTGGATCAGGGCCACCACCAGGGAGACCTGATCCGCCGCCCATCTAGAGAACCGGGACCACTTCACCAAATAAGCACAGCAAGTGGAGGGCCATCGACTTTCGAGTAGGACGTGCTGAACCTGTTCTGAGCACGTCCTTTCCTCTCCGCCTAACCACTGAGCCGTGAGGTGAAGCGTGAGGTGAAGCGCCACTAGGTTGGGATGGAGGAGGCGGCCCTGGTCCTGAGAGAGCAGGTCTGGGCGGAGGGGCAACAGCCATGGTGGAGCTACCGCCAGGCCCATGATGGCCCCATACCAACGCTGCCTGGGCCAAGCCGGGGCAATCAGGAGGATCCGGGCCCTATCTGTCTTCCAATCTGTCCAGGACCCTGCTGATTAGAGGGAACGGGGAAAGGCGTAGAGAAGCCGGCCTGACCAGGACAGGAAAAAGGCATCAGAGATAGGGCCCCTCCTTAAGGCCCCCCCCCCCCGGAGCAGAACCAGGGGCATCACCACTTCTGTCAATTCACGAATAGGTCCACCTGGGGAGTTCCCCACCTTTGGAAGATCCGGTGGGCCACTTCCGGGTGGAGGGACCACTCGTGTTGCGAGGAAAAGTCCCTGCTCAAGCGATCCAACCTCTCGTTCCGGGCGCCCAGAAGGTGGAAGGCCTTCAGGTGGATGTCGTGGGCTATACAGAAGTCCCACAACCTGAGGGCTTTGTGGCAGAGGGCAAAGGATCGGGCCCCGCCTTACCTGTTGATATAGAACATCGAGGCCACGTTGTCTGTGAGGACCCTGACTACCTTGCCTTCCAGGTGAGAGTGGAAGGCCAGGCATGCCAGACCCACCGCCCTCAGCTCCCTGACATTTATATGTAGGTTCAAGTCTTGAGCCGACCACAGGCCTTGGGTCTGAAAGTTCCCCACATGGAGCCCCCAACCCAGGTCCGACGCATCGGACACCAGCTCCAATGATGGGGCCCTGTCCCTAAAAAAGGAGGCATGTTGTTTGGGGCGGACCACCACCGAAGGGAGGTGATCACAGAGTCCAGCATGGTGCGGACCTTGTCCATCCTGTCCGTGGCCTGGGAGAACTTTGAGGCCAACCAGAGCTGGAGGGGCCTCATCCTGAGTCTGGCGTAACGGACCACATATGTGCAAGCCGACATGTGGCCTAAGAGTTGCAGGCAAACCCTGGCTGTTGTCACCGGGAACCTTGTGACTGAGTCGATGAGACCTTTCAGAGTCTCGACTCTGTCTGGGAGGAGAGAGGCGCTGGCCGACACTGCATCCAGGAGTGCCCCGATAAACTCTATACGTTGGACCGGGACGAATGTGGACTTACTTGGTGTTCTTTACCAACAGGCCCAAGGCGGTGCACGTGGACAGGAGGAGTGCCATGTGATCCCTCACCTGCAACCGGGAGGTGCCCTTGACAAGCCAATCGTCCAGACAGGGAAATATCTGGACCCCCCTGTCATCTGAGGTAGGCTGCTATCACCGACATGCATTTTGTAAACATCCTGGAGGCAATGGACAGACCAAACGGGAGGACCGTGAATTGGTAATGATTCTGTCCCACCACAAAATGGAGGAAGCTCCTGTGCCCCTCGAATACGTGGACGTGGAAGTACACGTTCTGTAGATCAAGGGCAGCGTACCAGTCCCCTGGATCTAGGGAGGAGATGATGGAGGCCAGGGAGACCATGCGGAACTTGAGTTTCACCATGTACCGGTTCAGACCTCGCAGTTCCCGGATGGACCTGAGCCCCGCTTTGGCCTTCGGGATAAGGCAATAACAGGTGTAATACCCCTTGCCTATGAACTCCTCAGGCACCACCTCTATCGTTCCTAGTCCTAGGAGCCACCCCACCTTCTGCTCAAGCAGCATTTCATGTGCGGGGTCCCCCAAGAGGGACGGGGGTGGTTGGGGGGGAGGAAGTAAACTGGAGGATGTAACTCCGGGAGATGGTGTTGAGGACCCATCGGTCCAAGGTTCACCGTGACCATTCTGGGAGGAAAGCACACAACCAGTTGGAGAAGGGGAGCTTTATTGGGGGTGGATCCCTGGTGAGGACTGGCAGTGTGCCCCCAAGCCTCCCGTCAAAAATGCCTTTTCTCCGCCTGCTTGCCCTTGGAGGACCCAGGCTGCAGGGTAGGCCGAGACTGCCTCTGAGGGCGTCTCTTATAGTCTCGCTGCTTCTTATGGACGGCCTCATACTTCAGGAGGGCAGCCTGGGCAGGAGTCTGCTGCAGCTTGAACTTAGGTTTTGCCGGAGCCGGGACAGAGGCCCAGAGTCTGGAGAGTCGTGCAAAAGTCTTTCATGCCATGCAGGCTTGTATCCGTTTCCTCCGCAAACATAGCCTTCCTGTCAAACCGGAGATCCTGCATGGAAAACTACGCCCCGCTGGACAGCCCAGAGAGCAGGAGCCATGACGCCCGTCTCATGGACACTGCGGAGGCCACTGATCGTGTGGCCATGGCCACAGCATCTGAGGCTGCCTGCAGGGATGCCCTAGCGGCTGCTACCCCTTCCTCCACTAGCGCCCTGAACTCCTTCCTATTGCACTCCTGGAGGGAGTCCTCAAACTTGGGCAGGGAGCCCCACAGACTGAATTCATACCGGCCCAGAAGAGCCTGATGGTTTGCCACTCGTAACTGGAAGCTCGAAGACTAATAAATTTTCCTTCTGAAAGAGTCCAGTCTCCAAGAGTCTTTGTTCTTTGGGGTTGGGGCTGGTTGACCTTGCTGTTCCCTGTAGTTGACCAACTCGACCACCAGGGAGTTGGGCGCCAGGTGGGTCTACAGGTACTCATGCCCTTCAGTGAGTACAAAGTACTTGTGTTCCGCCTTTTTAGAGATGGGGGCCAACGAGGGTGGTGTTTGCCACAGGGCATTTGAAATCTAAGCCACCCCTACATGGAGAGGCAGGGCCACCATACCCGGTGCCGATGAGGACAACACGTTAAACAGGAAGTCTAAGGGCTCCTCCATCTCCTCTGCTTGGAGGTGGAGGCTTGCTGCCACCCTCTTTAAGAGTTCTTGGTGGGCCCTGAAGTCCTCCTGCGGGCGGGGCAAGGAGGCCAGTACAGTGCTCTGGGTGTCGGCCAGCACCAGAGGGTCCACCACCTGGTCTGACTCTGGGCACGGTGCTGAGGATGTACGTCCCACCGACTCCTTTCTCGGGGGTCTGGAGAGGGAGGCTGATGGTGCTTCCGACGCCCCGGCCACCGAGCAAGCTCCCACTGCGGGCTGCACCAGAGGCCACGGCGCCCACTGGTACCATTGGACTGGCCACGATGCTCAGTGCCACTGTACCTGCTGTGGCACTGGTGGGGCCAGCTGTTCGGGTTGGCTGGCCTGGCCCATTGAAGAACAGCTACGAACGGAGACCGGGTTGGCATAAGATCTGCTGCTATCTCTGGACTGGGAGGAGTGGCGGTGCCGGGATCTATGAAGGCGATCTTGATGAGGAGGACCGGTACAGACAGTAACAGCTGCTCTGCAAATGTCCTCGACGGGCGGACCTGCGACGGTGATCGATGCCTGGGGCTGTGGTGCCTTGGTGAAGACTTGGAGCAGGAGTCCGAGCGGGAATGGCGTTGACGACCGTGCTGTGACCGACTGCAGTACCCTCTCCGAGACAAGGACCGTTGGAGAGGCCCGCAATGGTCCCGTCGATATTCGGTCCTTGAGGACGAGCGGTGTCGAGAGTCCTGGCCTGACAGAACCCAGCCAGACAGTCTGGTCGGTGTCGAGGGCGATGCACATGGACTCTGCCCTGAGCGGTCGCTGAGTGGTGAACGGTATCGGGAACGTTCCCTCGACCGAGACCGGGCTGGAGGCAACTGCGGCGATCCCAACAGCGGCTTGCCTCCAGAGCGTGGGGCTGACATTGGCGGCGCTCCGGGCACCGGCATGGACGTTACATCCTGGGCTGGCTGGAGGGCTTCAGGCGTAGATGGCATCCGGACATCCAGAGAGGCCTGTTCCGAAGGGGCTGGGCTACTCCGCTCAACGTGAGTCGGAGGCCTGGGGCCCAGTGGGGATCGAGGACTGCCCGACATCGGCCTATCCTCTGTCCCAGACTTCCCTCGGTGCCGCTGAGAAGAGGGAGTCTTCCTGGCCCTCTTGGTGTAACCTGTGGATGTGGAGCGGTGCCGACTGGTCGATGGCACTGGAGAGTCGCCGTGTACCGACGCCGCGGTGCCAGGTACTGGTTTGGAGTGGTGAGACAAAGTCAGGATCAGCACCGACTCCATCAGGATGGCATGGAGCCTGATGTCCCTTTCTCTTTTGGTCCGAGACTTAAACGACTTGCAAATCTTGCACCTTTCGCTGATATGGGTTTCTCCCGAACAGTGCAAACAGTCTGTGTGCAGGTCACTTCTTGGCACAGAATGCCTAGAAGAGCCACATGACTTAAACCCCGGGAAGCGGGGCATGTCCCGGCCTGGGCTCACTGACTAACTAAACAGCTAACTAGCTACAGGTACCAACACTGAATGAACTAACAGTTCTGGGGACGAGCTACAACAAAGCTGGAGCAGAGCAGTTCTGATGCACCTTCACTGGCGGCAAGAGGGAACTGAGGGTGGGGGAGGCGCGCAGCTCCCCTTATACCGCGCCAGGAAGGCACTTCCCCCTACAGGTACTGCTAGGGGAAAAACTTCCAGCACCAGTGCACATGGCGAGCACACACACCTATTGTGGAATACACATGAGCAATCACTCAAAGAAGAATATACACATGCAACAATATAATAAGGAATGGTGATGTGTATAGGTGAGTCTAGTCGCTCAAAGACTGTTTAGACTGATATAATTGCTATGATAATTTTCTGGCTCTGTATGGTACTTTTCTGTCTGATGTGCTATGTTCTGCTATGTGTCATCTTTCCCTCTTTTCTTATGGTTTGTTTCTCTTTTTCTCAGAGTTTTCTTACAACAAAGCAACGAGCAAAAGTAAAACATTACTCTCTCTCCCGTACCCACTTCTATATTTTTTCTTACTGTGGCGGAGTGCCAGCTCTGCCACAGTTAAGGACAAGACCAGCTTTCTGTGTAAAGCTTGACTGTTTTAAAGTGCTATATAATCCACATGGTTACTTGGATTGCCTTCAAATTTGGTGTGCCGCATGACGGTGTGGGGTTCAGTTACTGAACCAAATGTGGAGCCATTTGATCAAGAGATTTCCAAGATGCAGCCCCTGGACAAAAACAGCTTTTCTAAAGGTTGAAATATTTTTGCAACTTTTTTTGTGCACAGATAAGAGGTCAAACTATGGCTCAGATCATTGCATCGGAGTCTCAAATGCTCGAGAGGTACCCCAACAAAGTGCATGCCACCTACTAGCCCTATGGAGGAAATCAAATTACAATGTTATTAGCCAAGGAGTTTGGTTTTCCTGTTAGGCGGGCACTGAGCAGTTTTAAGGCTCACATGCTAAATGGATTACACGGTGCATGTGCAGAGATAGCGGTTAATGGGGTTGAAAGCTAGCTATGACTCTCAGGACCTGAATAGCTCAAGGGGGAATGTTACAGTCATTGAACCTGAGCAACATCCAGGCGAGGCAGAAATCTGAAGTTTAAAAAAGGAGACATGTTGCTCAAATCTGCTTCTGTCAAAGGGTGTTTCCTCTTTGGGGGAAATATAATCTGAGTACAGCAGAATATTCAGTAGCCAATGAAACTATTTTAAAAACAAAATAATTTATATATGTACATTCTCACTGGGATGAGAGGGTGATTAACGGTGGAACAATAGGTGACAATAGGGGGAGAAGGGTTTGGGGTGCAGCAAAGGGAGGGGTGATTATGAGTAGGGAGGGGGTCAGGTGATGGCAATGGGTGGGAGCTTGGTGAAGCAGGAGGAGAGGATGGATACTGGGAAAGGGGACACGGGGGTGAGTGACAGGAGGTGAATAGGAGCAGGGGCTCCTGTCATCCCCACATTGTCCCCTCCTGTGTCCCAGAATTTTGTTGGGAGGTGGGGTGCTGCCCATCTACTGTGGTCTGACCCCCCCGTAATACCCCTATCTCCCTCTTGTGTGAAAGGTTCTGTGGTGTCCCTTGCCCTTCAGGGGTTACCTGAGTCCCTCTCCCTATTCTACCATGCGAGCTGGGACTTGGGGGTGCTTGCCCTTTCCCTGTCCCTCATGTGAACCAGGATCTGGAAAAGCCCTTCCCACTGGGTGGACAGATGAGAATATGCATCCTGGGATCATGAGCCAAAAACATGTTTCTGACACGGGGTAAGGAGTTGAGAATGGACATGCCTGATGGATCTCACAGACTATCCAGCACCGGACAGGGAAGGGGAACAACTACTGATATGAATAGAGGAGTTGACACATCTCAGAGCTATTGTTCTGAGATGTATTAATCTTCATAGGGTGTTCTCATTCAGCTGAGACCATCACATTCACACCTCTCAAAATCTCCTCTACTTGCAGGGATTACCTTTTGCTGCAGACCCCCATGTAGCTAAGCATTTGATGATGATTAATTTCATAAATAGTATAGCAGAGCTCTGTTGAAGTTAAGACTGAGAAAATGTTTTCTGTTTAAAGAACGATTTTTCTAAGTGTTCTACCATCCAAATGCGTACCTGGATTGTCTTGATAGTTACTGTGTCACTATGGGGCCATGGGGTATGGTTAAGTTTTTAAAATTTAGCGTAATTTGAGTAAGAGGTACCTGAGATACCGCCCCCATGCCTTCCTTCCAAAACAAAAGCTTTTCTTCAAAGTTCACAGATTCTACCTTTTTGTATGTATTTTGTATGTGTGTGCACAAGTGTGTTGTGCATCTGGCTTATAAAATATAAATTGCTTAATTGGACTGGTAGGGGAGGGTGAGCTGTCTGGCTGGGAGAGTACATGTTGTGGGGAATAGTGAGGGAGGGAGGGAGGCATAACAGTCACCAATCACAAGCTTAAATTTACTGTAACCACCATGTAATACAACTGTCACGCTCTCGGGACCCAGACCATGTCTAAGATTTCTCTCAGCAGCTTATTAGCAACTACACACTTCAAACATTTCAAAGCACATCCATTATCCCCATTCTACTTAAACAAAGTGTACAGGGGAGAGGACTCATACAGCAGTATGAGGACTCATACATATATTATCCCCATTCTACTGCAACAAAGTGTACTTGGGACTCATACAGCAAATGTGTGACCTAGCAGGTAGGACAGTGGACTGGGACTTAGAAAACCTGGGTTCTGTTCCCAGTTCTGCCACTAGCCTGCTAGAGGACTTTGGCCAAGTCACTTCAGCTCTTTGTGCCTCACTATCTCCATGTGTACAAAGGGAATAATGACGTTTCTCTCCTTGAGATCTACTGATGAAAATCACTTTGTAAGAACTAGGTATTATTAACATTATTTGCTCATAAGAGTGTCTGAAGTGCACATCTATAGGACCATTAAAAACTACCAACAGCATTTTTCTCTTTTTGTTTTCTCAAAACCAGAAAATTAAATGGTAAAAAAACTTAGTTAATCCATAGTTAAGTTTGCCTGGCGATAGCTTGTGCCCTTCCAGAACACAGAGTTCAGAAAAACTCAAACTTGTGAAAACTAGGAAATATAGAGTTAAGGTATGCATCCACAGAACGCTAACTCTGCCCTCTTTGAGTGATGCCCCAATACACCTATTACACACACACACACACTCTCTGCCTTTGCCCTGTACAAGAACAAGAGGCATTTACACTTCTACAGTTAAGCCTGCTCCACAGAAAGAACACACCTGCTAAATTTTACAAGTCTCTTCAATCCCTTTTACAACACCTTTACCCTTATGTACACAATGACATCTAAGACTATACTTTCACTTATACCTCATTAGTGTGGTCTGAATTTAATCTCCCACCTGATTTCTACACAATGCAATGCTGAAAGGAAGCATACTAGATCTCTCACAGTAGCATGCACCTTTCCTTTGATCACACACACACACACAGGGGTCGGGAGAGGGCCTCACACACATCCCCAGAGAGACACGGTCCCCTCATTTGTCTCGTATCACAATTACAACTCTTCCAAGCTGCTCTATCTTATTTCTCTACCATTCACTACAGCTACACCTAACACAGTGAATACAGCTGGAGTATATGCAAATAATCATCAGTGGCTCTTACCTGCTTCAGGGAGGCAGAGTTAAGGTTGCACAGATGTGTACCTTTAACACTATTTCCTGGTTTTAACAAGTTTGAGTTTTGTTGAACGCAGTGTTCTGGAAGTGCACAAACTATTGCCAGGAAACCTTAACTCTGGGTTAACAAAGTTTTAAGTCATTTAATTTAACTCTAGTTAGTGTTCTTATATACAGCAAAAACATGTAATAAAAACTGATGAAGGGGGAGGCTGTGCTATAAAAGGCTCTTAATGATCTAAATATAAGTCTACATACCTTTATTTTAGTGTTTTCTATCAAATGCTGAGCCATTGATTTTATCAGAACTTCAAAGAAAAACCACGAATACTGAAAAGAAAACGAAATTATTGCGTTATATAAAACTGCAAAACTAGTCTAAAATTTCCAAAACTAAATTAGTCTTTTTGCAGCCAATGACAACCTGGATGCAATTAACTATTTACAACATCTGCTAGGAAAGAGATGACATATTGTTTCTTAACGGTTCAGTTCTGAGGATTAGGCTCTACTTTATTAGAAACAAGAAGGAAAAAGGAAAAGTTTTTTGACAAATACCTTAAGCAGCTTGTTGCTTGTAAGAAAGTCAGCAGATGGTTTAAGAATTGTTGTCATGGATTTGGTCAGTTCTTCATGTACAGTCTTATAATCAGAAGCAATATAAGGCTCAGCTTTATAAGCATACTTGCCGGAAAAAGGAAACAGAATGTAACATGTGGAATTTTAAATAAATGCAACTATTTTTAATGTGATTAGTTTTAAAGAAGCAAACAAATTGCTTTATTTTGTATACCTTGACATATGACCTCAAGTAGATATCCAATCCTTCTTCGTGGCACTGTGCAACAATATGGATAATAACCCTAAAAAAAGATAGAAATGAACAATAAACATTATGTTCTGCTGTAACAAAAATGTTTACTTTGATTACAGATCAGTTCATTTCTGCAACTTACTACCACATGGAGAAATCTCACATGGGCACAAACCATTAATCATTTAAACACACTGGACCACTTAAATTCTTTACCTTGTCACATTGACTGTAACTTCCTCTTGAGTAGTTCTAGTGAGAACTCTAAACAATTGGTTTAGAATTGTAGGCAGGAAAGCTATCATCACATGGCTCTCCATAGCATGAAGACTCTAAGAGAAAGAAATAGAGTAGTAATATTACTTCCTTGTAGTCAAGCCATTTAACATTATTTTCAAAACTCCTCTACAATCTACTTGGAGAACTACGTTCTTAGAAAAAGAACTTTCCCCTTCAAAGAAAGGGGGAAAAGGAGGATCTGGGAAATTATAAGGCTTTTTGAAAATCTAAATACACTATATTCACCCTCTTGTCCACATGCTTGTTGACCCCCTCAAAGAATTCCAATGTTGACTATTCCCCAACAAATTATGTTCATCTATGCAACTGACAATTTTGATCTTTACTATAGTTCAACCAGCTTGCCTGGTACTGAAGTCAGACTTACCAGCCTGTAATTGCCGGAGTCACCTCTGGAGCCCTTTTTAAAACTTGGCGTCACATTAACTACCCTCCAGCCATTTGGTACAGAAACTGATTTAAATGATAGGTTACAGACTAGTTAGTAGTCTTGCAATTTCACATCGGAGTTCCTTCAGAATTCTCGGGTGAATACCATCTGGTCCTGGTGCCTTATTACTGTTTAGTTTATCAATTTGTTTCAAAACCTCCTCTAATGACACCTCAATCTGGAACAGGTCCTCAGATTTGTCACCTAAAAAGAATGGCTCAGGTTTGGGAATCTCCCTCACATCCTCAATCGTGAAGACCGATGTAAAGAATTCATTTAGTTTCTCCGCCATGGTCTTACCCTTGAGTGCTCCTTTGGCATCTCGACTGTCCAGTGGCCCCACTGGTTATTTAGCAGGCTTCCTGCTTCTGATACACAAACATTTTTTTACTATTACTTTTTGAGTCTTTGGCTAGCTGTTCTTCAAATCCTTTTTTGGCCTTCCTAACTATATTTTGATACTTCATTTGCCAGAGTTTGGGCTCCTTTCTGTTTTTCTCACTAGGATTTAACTTCCACTTTTTAAAGGGTGCCTTTTTGCCTCTCACTGCTTCTTTTACTTTGTTGTTTAGCTATGGTGGCTCTTTTTTGGTTCTGTTACTATGTTTTTTAATTTGGGGTACACATTTAAGTTGAGCCTCTATTATGGTGTCTTTAAAAAGTTTCCATGCAGCTTTGCAAGGATTTTACTTTTGGTGCTGTACCTTTTAATTTCTGTTTAACTAACCTCCTCATTTTTGTGTCGTTCCCCTTTCTGAAATTAAATGCTACAGTGTTGGGCCACTGTGTCTTTTCCCTGCTACAGGGATGTTCAATTTAATTATATTATGGTCACTATTACCAAGCGGTTCAGCTATATTCACCTCTCGGATCTGATCTTGTGCTCTACTTAGGAGTAAATCAAGAACTGCCTCTCCTCTTGTGGGTTCCAGAACTAGCTGCTCCAAGAAGCAGTCATTTAAGGTGTCAAGAAATTTTATCTCTGCATCCCGTCCTGAGGTGGTATGTACCTCAATCTGGGGTAGTTGAAATCCCCCATTATTATTGAATTTTATATTTTAATAGTCTCTAATCTCCTTGAGCATTTCACAGTCACTATCACCATCCTGGTCAGATGGTCGTAATATATCCCTACGGCTATATTCTTACTATTCAAAGAGATTCTATGATACAGTTTGGTTCATTTAAGATTTTTACTTCATTTGATTCTATGCTTTCTTTCATATATAGTGCAATTCCCCCACCAGCACGACCTGTTCTGTCCTTCTGATATATTTTGTATATCTTATTGTGTCCCGTTGATTATCCTCATTCCACCAAGTTTCTGTGATGCCTAATATATCAGTATCCTCATTTAATACAAGGCACTCTAGTTCACGCATCTTATTATTTAGACTTCTAACATTGGTATATAAGCACTTTAAAAGCTGGTCACTTTTTAGCTGTTTCCCATTACATGATGTAATTGAATAAGACTTTTTTTCATTTGACTGTTTCTCATCAGATACCACCTGTATTTCATCTTCCATACTGAAAACTGACTATTTATTCTGACAATTAAAACTGACGATTCTCCTCCTTACTAGGACTTAGAGCAGGGGTTGGCAACCTTTGGCATGCGGTGCATCAGGGTAATCTGTTGGGGGCCACAAGACATTGTGTTTACATTGACCACCTGCAGGCATGGCCCCCCGCAGCTCCCAGTGGCCTCAGTTCGCCGTTCCTGGACAATGGGAGCTGTGGGACGCCGCGGGCTGCAGGGTCGTGCTGGCCGCCACTTCCCACAGCTCCCATTGGCCAGGAACGGTGAACCGTGTGGGGCCGTGCCTGTGGACAGTCAATATTAGCAAAATCTCTCGTGGCCCACCAGCCGATTACCTTGTATAGACTCCCCCTTTCCCAATTTCTAATAAATCTAAACCCCTCCCCCATATACCATCCTCTCATCCACACGAGACCCCGCAGTTCAGCCTGTCTAACTGGCCCTGTGAGTGGAACTGGAAGGATTTTAGGGAATGATACCATGAAGGTCCTGAACTTCAATCTCTTACCTAGCAGCCTACGTTTGACCTCCAGGACCTCTCTCCTCTCCTTCCCTATGTCATTGGTACCTACATATACCACGACCACCAGCTCCTCTCTTGCACTACACATAAGTCTACCTAGATGTCTGGAGAGATCTGCAACCTCCGCACCAGGCAGGCAAGTCACCATGCGGTTCTCCTGGTCATCGTAAACCCAGCTATCTATGTTTCTAATGACTGAATCGCCCATAACTATTACCTGTCTCTTCCTAATAAGTTCCCTCCCCCGGAGAGGTATCCTCAGTGCAAGAGGATACCACATCATCATCTGGAAGCAGGGTCCCAACTATGGGATCGTTTCCCTCTGCTCCGGGTGGGTGTTCTCCTCACCTGAGGCTTTCATCCTCCTCAGCAGCACAGAGGCTGTCAGACTGGGGATGGGACCGTCCTACTGTGTCCCAGAAAGTCTCATCTATGTACCTCTGTCTCCCTTAGCTCCTCCAGTTCAGCTACCCTGGTCTCAAAAGCCCGTACTCGGTCTCTGAAGGCCAGGAGCTCCTTGTACTGAATGCACACATATGCCACCTGCCCATAGGGCAGGTAATCATGAATGTTGCATTGGGTGCAATAAACTATGATAAAGTGCACTAGGGAACCTTTAGTGCACACCAGCAGGGTCTGCATGGACCAGTCAATGCAGTGATACTCAGACCTCAGTGGTTCAGGAGCCAAATTAGCAATCAACATTACCCAAAAGAGCCACAGTAGTGTGAGTTCATTGTTTCATTTACTATAGTGCTATATATTTATATTTAAATAGTATGACAAGAAAAATCTATATAATTTTCACAGCAAAATGACTGACCAAGTATTATTTTATCAACTACAATTGGTTAATAACATGGTAAAAGCATACTGATAGGGTAATAACTTAGACTGATTAGTAATTACATCACACCGAGTTTTAATAACATGTGCTGCAAAGAACCACAGGAGACACATTAAAGAGCCTCTTGCGGCTTAAGAGCCACAGTCTGAGTATCATTGAGTTAATACATTCACGTTACTGGGATTCAGAAATCACATCCCTGTAGTCCGCATTACTGCTCCACGTAGACAAGCCTTTAGATGCAAGAAACTCTGGTTTCCCCCCCCCCCCCCCCGCCAGTGTTTACTGGATAAACATCCATTTCATTTATTTTGTATCGGGAGGTTTTATTGGTGGTTATTGATTAAAATTGAAAATTGGAAGCTCTATATATTAAATATAATAATACTGCTGTGTATTTATTTGGCACTTGACATTTGATGATTTCAAAATAATGTCAGGAAAGAAGGATGGTTTTGTGGTTAATGCACTACACTGGGACACAGAAGAGCTGGCTTCAATTCTCAGCTTTTCCAGACTTTCTGCTTGACCTTGGGCAAGTCACATCATCTCTGTGTCTCAGCTCCATATTTAAAATGAAGATAATACTGTGTCCTTTTTTCCACCCTTTCTATGCCTTGCTTATTTAGACTGTAAATTCTTTAAAACAGGGATAATGTCTTACTGTGTGTATGCACAGTGCCCAGGCACAATGAAGACCTAATCTCAGTTGCAGCTTTGAGACAGTAAAGTAACAGATAAGTACCTTACAAACATCCATTAATTTAGCCTTACTACATTCCTGTGATGCAGACAGTCATCCTCTGTGAGGCACAAGGAGATTAAGTTTCAGAATGGTAGTCGTGTTAGTCTGTATCAGCAAAAAGAACAAGGAGTACTTGTGGCACCTTAAAGACTAACACATTTATTTGAGCATAAGCTTTCGTGGGCTAAAACCTACCTCATCGGATGCATGCAGTGGAAAATACAGTAGGAAGATATATAAAACCCAACCCCCCCCCCAGAACATGAAAAAATAGGTGTTGCCATACACACTATAATGAGAGTGATCAATTAAGGTGAATACCTTATAATTGATCACTCTCATTATAGTGTGTATGGCACCACCCATCTTTTCATGTTCTGTGTGTGTGGCGGTGTATATATCTTCCTACTGTATTTTCCACTGCATACATCCGATGAAGTGGGTTTTAGCCCACGAAAGCTTATGCTCAAATAAATTTGTTAGTCTCTAAGGTGCCACAAGTACTCCTCATTCTTTTTAAGGAGATTAAGGTGACTTGTACAAGTCACACAGAAAATTGATGGAAAAGCCAGGAATAGTACTAGGTCTCTGGACTCCAAGTTCTGTGCCTTAACCACAATATTATTTTTCTGGTCTCCAAAGGCAACATGTTGAAGTTGATGTTTTGTTAACCTTAATATAGTTTTGTTTTGTTTTGTTAGTTATGTTTTGTTAACCTTAATCACATTGGCCAAGATGCAGATATATAAAGTTTGGTCCCTAAATCCGTATTTCAGCCTCTTAAAAAGTGGCTTGATTTTCTGAGGGGCTAACTACCCATAATTAAGTCAACAAGAGCTGCATGTACTTATGAAAATAAATAGATTTAGGTGCCTGGCCTTCAGCAGCTATTTTAAAATTCTGGCCAATTTGGCTAAATTAACATTCCTGTGGGAACCTTACTTTTTTGTTCAAGCTATATCAATCTTGAGAGAAGGTAGTTGAGATGACTGGGGGCTAAACCTAGCCAAACTCCATCATTATTGCATACTGATTTGCAGCCCCACCCTCAATTGATATGACCACAGTCCTTTCCCCCTCTCCCCCACTTCCCAATTTTATTAAATCTGTTACATCACTGCTGTTTTGTACCTTAAGATACTTTACAAGATCAGTTCCTAAGGCCTGGGCTCCAGACTCCGTTTTCTGACAGTACTCAAAAAAATTGTGTAAGTGCTGGTCCTACCAAAAACAAGAGAACCAAAGTTAATCAGCAATAACTGAAGTTTAATTCCATAATCAAAAGAGGAACAAAGCAATGCACTTCCAAATGCCAATATAAAATAGGTGTATAACAAACAGCCAAAAACTTCAACCACATTAAATGGATCCATTACTGAAAAATCATTTCACAAAAATAGCATGTATATTTCCTTAAAAATAATTGACATGGAGAAAAACGTTACTACAATTACCCTGATTAACAGTAATAAACATGTATTGTCTAAGTCCTGTATTTGATTCTATCAGTACAGAACCCAAAATACTAATCCAAAATATAGTAATCTGTAGATACAACTATATGTGAAGACAGCCACATCCAGCAGTGCAAAACTAACTACGGTTTTGTTTTTAAATTTTAAGTAAATGTTTTTAGTACTTGTCAAAGATGCCAAGTGAGTAGCTGAGACTAAAATCATATTTATCTTCAGATCAATACAGTAAAGGTATTGTCCATGCAGCTTTCTCACACTGACACGCTTTAAATCTCGAGCTGACCTAAAAACCACTTTTAGCTGTCAGAGGGAAGATCACTCTTCATGACCATTCAATCCTTTAGCTCTCTACTTACACTGACAACAAGCATGTCAGTTAACACTGTAATGGTTTTAATGTGAATAACTGGAATTGGATTGAGACTGGCACTTTTCACTTTGGTTAAAAATGGGGCTGGACTCAAATGTGAACCGATGACTTAGACAAAAGGCTTTGTATTTGATAATCATTTTAAAATTCGCTGCAGCATACAGTACGTTTTATATATTAACTAGGGGGGAGCTTTTCAGAGGCACAAAAAGGGAGTTGGCAGCCTTCTGTGTGTTTCTTTTGTATCTTTTGTGTGTTTGAAAATCTCCTTTATATATTGTATTCATGCTACAAAGACACCTTAATCATAAAATATTTGTCCTGGTTTTAAACTTACCTGTGTGTATACAGTAGAAACTAGATGCGTAGAAATTTTTAACAATGGTTTGCCTCCATCTACCCATTTAATTTCAGGACCAGAATGCTGTTTGCGCACAAAGAGGAAAAATAATATATTATGTCAGCATACTAACCCAAAACAACAGGATAGTGGTTTGCATACCATATAGGTGCACATTTCAGACTGTCCTCAAAACTGTAAACTTGTACATATAAAGTAAAATTGTGCAATGAATAAATCTCATTAATAATAAATAATTGAAAGGCAATGCCACTAAAATCATTATGAAGTATGTATGTAGTTACTCAATTAGAAATGGTTCTTTTTAAAGACAAACTGTCCCATTGTATTGGCATCACATGAAAAACTTGCAGGTGGATGAACTTTATGGGTTAAATAGGCTAACTAACAGTGGATTTTTCTTGTAAGATATGGGTTTTCTGACTCTCCTTTAAGTGTAGGGGAAATCTTCTGGACTACAGGAAATCCTCATTTGACTGGCTGTTCTTGAGAAGGACAGTCAATCAGAGCTGCTGCTTGCACTAATATAAACTGGTGTCTTCGAATGTGTGGCAGTCAGTGTTCCCTTTCCCTCTCATTTGGGAATATCAGAGCAGTACTCAGCTCTCTAAAGTGAGATCCTGTTGGGGATCTGTTGATTCCTGCTTACCCTGCGCATAGGTGCTAGAACTAGGCATGCTAGGAATGCTGCCACATCCCCTGGCTTGAAGTGGTTTCCATCATATAAAGGATTTACAGTTTGGTTCAATGGCTCTCAGCACCCCCACTATACAAACTGTTCTAGTATCCCTGACCTGCATCTAGACGTTCTAGTCCTCCGGATGCTAAGACTTGGGAGGAGAGGGTGAAGAGCTAAGTGCTTCCCTAAAATTAAGGGGAGGGTGGGACAGACATGGCTGGATTATGAAAAGCAAAGAGATGGGGGGGAAGTTAGAGAGTGAAAAGGTGGTGGTGCGGAGGACTGGACACAGAGAAGGTAGAGAAGCAACTCTCCCAATTAATTCCCTCTTCTAAGTTGAGTTCTGGCCTCCCCCCGCTTGCCTCATTCCCCCTTCAATTAATTTCCCTTTTACTTTCTGCATATCTCCCCCGACCCTTCTACATTGGCATCTTTTTATGACTTTATGTAAAGTTATAATCTACAGATTTTGTTTTGCCAATGCTGGCAGGTAGGATTTTAGCAGCTCCAAGATTCAGTTTGTGGAACAAGGGCTTTTCTTGGGTGAGAGGTTTATTGAAAGAGAAGTGCATGGATAAGGTGACATTCTAATAAAAGTTAAGAAAAGAACTTCAGATGAATTTGCAAAGCCTTCTTGTGTATTTAAATTTAATTTAAAGTATGTCACGCTATAATTGGGAAGTTTTTCATTGGATGAGATGAAGTGGCCAGACCTTGGAATTAGTATGCATGGACCATCAGTTAGGCACACTCTTCCCTGAATAAAATCTTGGCCAACAAATCATCAACTTAAGGACGCACATATATTCCCAGTTCATGTGTGTGTGGAGCAACGGCAACTGAACATTTGCATCACTTGCTGAACAAACACCAATATTAAAGAGTGTCTTGGTCTGTCTATTCTAGATTATAAAACTCCAAGAGAATATCTTGGGTGCAACTGAAATACTCTTGAAATGCTTACTACCTTTCCTAATATTATTCTGCTACACAAATGCATATTCCTAGCAAACACGCAGCCACTAAAGAGGCTCTAAATAAAAAGCCTCAAACTATGGTCATAATAAAAATTATGATAGTTTATTTTTAAGTTATATATACTACAGATAACTAAGCAAATGGCAACAATTCTACCACTGGATTTTGAAACAAATGGAGGACCTTTCAGTGTATCAAGAGAGAAAGAACAGATTTGGTATATAGGGAATATTCCTTATACCAGGAGCAGGAATCAGTACAGAACAACTGCTTGCACAAATGTTGTTTTTTGAATTTTTGTTATTAGTCTATTTTTCTCTGCACAGACAACATCCAGTTTTTCACTATTACAAAAAAAACCGCGATCACAATATTTAAAAGCTTCTCAGACATAACACACAAGGGATAATAGAAAAAAACACTCGATTACATAAAAATCTATATGGGTGCAGGTTGACTCAAGTCCTTGTGAAGCAAAATGACAGGATTTGCTCATATGATTTCTCTAATTTATTTATTTTAGGACTCCACATCAGTTACATCTCCTCTGCAATACATTCTATGTCACACAATCTGTATCTTGGAAGAGTCATAAAACAAATGTTTTAACTGGAAAATGGCTACTTAAAATTCTTACAAAGCTTAGAACTGAGCATAAGCCCATTTTATTTCTTGTATTCTCTTTTGTGAAACACAAAGAAACAAATATACCTATACACCTATCTAGGTACTGTACCTTGCCAATCCCAAGTTCCTGATAGCTAAGATAGCCTGATGGAAGATTAGCTGACACAGGAATGTGCTGCTCATTTGTCACTACTCTCCCATCTTTTAATAGTGGAAGCCAAGAATAGCCAACTACAAGAAATAAAATGGAATTAATATTTTACATATATTACGTATTTTTTAATTAAAGGCCTATATGAGAGCTTCAGTGGCCTCCTCTCTATGTATAACATATACATGGTTACATGATTTCTGGTTTACAAAGACCCAACTTGTTGAACAGACTATAAACAAAGCTAAAAATGTTAAAAAAGAAACAATATATTGTTACCTTCAGGTAAAAAATTGTAACATTTTAATTTGCTTGACACTAAAATTCATAGTTCTTAAAACAAATTGAAATTAAAGATAAATATTTCAAGTGGCAAATCTATTTTTCCACTATAATTAATATTTCAGAATTACCTCCATCAATGCAACAAGTATCCAGTATACCAGCTAAATCTACTTTTTGAAATCTGCTAAACCATTCTTAAAAGTAAAAAGGGTCAACAAGCCAAACCTTGTGTTTCAATTACATCTTTCTTCTTGGTACTGCCTTTGCTTGAATTATCACAGCTGACATGGTAGAATGTGAAAAACAAATGATGTTTTCCATGTAGCTGTGTGGGCAATTCTATTTTAATCTGAAAGGCAGATAAACATCAGCTTCAGTGATTTTTGTGAAGAAAAAGTATTCAGACATGCAGAGGCACATCATACTAGTTAATGAACAACAAGCATGCATTTGTCCACTCTGACCTGAGAACAACACTTGGTTTCAATTAGATTTGAAGAAAGATTTAAGAATGCAGTCATACAATGTGTAGGTTTTACATTAATTATGTAGAAGTAATAGTTTGAAAGATAATGATAGGGTCTGATTTTAATGTTTTTGCAAAGCCAGCATGAAAATAAATAAATCAAGGGACAAAAAAGTTTAGTTTAATTTTCATAATGTAAAAGTGAATGAAGCAATAAGCATAATTAATAATACTACAGACAACACTGTATTTTCAATTACAATTAGAGCTTTAGTTCAATTTAAATTAAATAAAAAGTTATAAAGAAACTTCTGAAGTTGAGAAATTAAATACATAATACACTTTACCCCTCCCCCCAAGTGGGCACACTGTCTCCACATTAGTCTGTTTTGCAATCTGTGAAACTTGTAAAAATACATACTGAAAGCCAGTAAAAGTGAAGTCTCAATTAGAATTGCTTACCTCATCATAAAACTCTGGGTTTTGATGGTGATGTAAAACATTGGCAAATGCATTTCTTGTAAACACTGGTCCACCTGGTCTACCATAGACACACTAAGAATCAGGAGAAGGGAAAAAACGGTCCTTTGTCATTCTTAGCTTATATTCCTCCTTGCTGTCAAGAGTATAAAGTATTTTATTTTTTCTTACATATCTCCTTTAAAAATAATGTTTTGCAATGCAATTTTTTTATAGCTCATGACACATTTTAATCAAGTTTTAGCCTCTTTTTACTATTGGGAAATACAATGGATACTGAGCTAAAACTCAAAGCGTTAAAAAAATTAATCTTGCATTAATATTCTTTGGATTGTGGGTTGTGGACAAGTGCACTGTATTAAAATAAGCTTGAACAACTATATTAAAATTGAATATTTTAAAAACAAATTGGAGAAATTTAAAACATGAAGAATGGAAAGCAAAGAAATGTTCATTTGCTCAAAGATTAGGCTCAGCTAAAAAGAGACCACTTTACCAGTAACTGCTGTTCTTCAAGAGTAACTCTGTGCATTCACAGTTATGGGATTTGGTATCCCTTGTTGATAGGCAGATGAAAGGCCAGAGAAAGAAAGTATTGTTTTTTCCCTGTTCTGACTGGTAATGTGCTGAGATAGCAGCCAGGTGCACTTTTTAGAGAGACTAATGAGAGTTCCTGAACTTGAGATGTATACTGCTCTTGTGTAGTATAGCTAGCATTTTGTGTTTTCCCTCAAGAGACTGAATGTCCCCAGTTCCTGAGTATGGAGGTGGCTAATTAATTATTGAACCAGCCAATTTTGCAGCGGTGTCATATGTAGGCAGGCATATATATAGTGTGTCACATGTCATAATTGCCATGACACCCATTAGCTTAAGGAATAACTTTGCACGTTGATTCAGGTAGGCTCTTTAGGCTGGTGCTTTCTGGATGCCGAGGAATCTCTCCTCTCCTTTGCTTGGACTAAATCCACCACTGTCCAATAAACATGATTCCTTGAAAAGGAGATAGAGTAGACTTTTCCCAGTTTAACTGCAGGCCTTTGGTGCTGAACGGACTGCACGTTTTAAATATGATTCTGGCATTTCCTATTGTGATTTGTCTCTTATTAGAGAGGGAGAATGGCTGGCCCAGTAGTAAGTATCCTAGCCTGAGACTTGGAGACCTGGATTCAATTATCATTTTCACCACAGACTTCTTGTGTGACCTTGGGCAAGTCACTTAGTCTCTGCCTCAGTTCCGTATCTTTAAAATGGGGATAATACTCTTTCCCTACCTCAGGGGGACATTATGAGGATAAATAATTATAAGATTGTGAGGTGCCTAAATAGTACAGTAATGGAGGCCACAATGTACCTAGTCATATAGATAAAGACATGTGTCCCCTGGCATCTTAAGTGGGCAGCTACCACAGTCAGGCACATTGTAAAGACCTTTAGAGCTATGTACAAGCTGAAAAAGGAGTATCGTGAATTGAAATGTTTGTTTCCAATGCTGAAACTCAGGTATCTGAAGTGCTTTTTTCTGATGGTCATGTGTAAATAAGCATCCATCAAGTGAGACTCAGATACCCAGTTTCCTTGAGAGGAGGGAATGGTTGGATCCCAGGGAAAGCATTTTAAACGGAGAGGTCTTGATATATCCGTTCAGGTTTCTGACATTCAGACACAGTCTGAGACCATTTACTGTCTTAGGCTTTGTCTACACTATATAGTTTTGTTAGCAAAAGGCAGCTTTTGCCGACAAAACAGTGGAATTGTACACACTACCATGCTCCTCCTGCCAAAAAAACTCTCCTGTTTTGCCAACAAAATAAAATGACCTCAACTAGAGGCATAGAGCTTTTTGCAGAAAAGTTAGATTGACAAAGTGTCAGTGTAAACACTGTTCCTCGAAACTGGCCTCCAGGAGGTATCCTACACAACGCCCACCATGACCAGATCTGTTTTGAACTCTGCTGCCCTGCATCCAGCTACACAGGCATGCACCCCTCCCCTTTCAAAGCTCCAGGAAGTGTTGAAATTCCTCAGCATGCAGAGCTCACACAGCTACTGCCCAGCTGAGCATGCAGCTCTGGGCAGCAAGCACACTCCTGCCTGGACTACGGGGGAGGGAGTGGGAAAACTCAGAGTGAATCATGGAATCAGAACATTAACACAGGATCCTGCTCTCCCAGGCACTAGGACTGCAGTGGCAGACAGGGCATGCTGCTGCTGGGGGGCGGGAGGTGGGAGACTCATGCTGTACTGTACAGAGCCTGTGAGGGAGATGGAGGTTGATGTCAACGTATCCCCCTCCCCCGCCACTGTACTGGTCTTTGCTGAGCTGGGATGGGGTGGACGGGGACAACAGCTGCCTGTGCACCAGCTTCTGCCTCGGGATTGGTTGCTTCCAGCTACTGTCTGAACTTAGAGACAGCATGCAGACACACTCACTCTTCCCCAACACACACACTTACCCAACAATCACTCTCTCTCTCACACACACACACGCTGCCGTCTCCCCACACTTCTGTGGGCTTCTCGTGTTAGTGCTCAGCAATGTCAGTTTGGTCATCTTACCAAGCGCTAACTTTAAAACGTGATTTAAAATGTGTTACTTTTTAGACACACGGAGCAATCATTACAAGGGTCACAGCACAGTGCAAACAATGACAGGCTACAGCACGCTACAGCAACACACATTACTGTGGCTCAGTGTTAGTATGTTCCTTCAAGGCATCCCTCAGCCAAATAGCCCCAGAGCTCCTCTTATAGACTTGTGTTCACAACACACAGCACAATACTGAACAGCAGTGCAGGATCCATGCTTTCTAACAGAGATGACTGGGTTGCAGGTTACCAGGGCAGTTGAAAAGCAGCTGGCAATCCATTAGGACGCCCATGGAACGATGGGATTAAGAAACCATCATCATGTGATGCTGTACCTGCCCCATGAGGCATTGTAGACACTTCTCAAAGCACCCTGCAGCCATTTGCACAGTGGGATTGCTACTCAGCGCACTGCTCTGTGTGTCAATGCAAGAGCTGCTATTGTGGATGTTCTCCACCAACACAAAGAGTATAGTGTGGACATGCAACAGCGGTTTAATTACAGAGGTGGCTGTATGCCAGCGTAACTTGCGTTGACAAAACTCTGTAGTGTACACAAGGACTCTGGAACCAGGAAATACCCAGAATAGAAGCCCTTCCCCTGATGTTCACAGAAGGACTTCCTCTATGGCTCCTTTTGAGAAGAGGGAGTCTACTTCATCCCACAGGACTTCCTTTTGAGAAGTGTCCCTGAAGAGGTTCAGGGAAGGTAAGCTGGTAGAAAACTGGATGGTGTATCTGTCGTGAATGTTCTCTAAAACCCAGTAATTGCAAGTAGTCATGCACAAGGCACTGTTAAAATAGGACAGACAGAACTCAAAAGGAGGGGATGGAAGGAAGAGGACTCGAAGACTAAGGGTACGTCTTCACTACCTGCTGGATCGGCGGACAGTGATCAATCTCTCGGGGATCGATTTATCGCATCTCATCTAGACACGATAAATCGATCCCCAAATCAATGCCTGTACTCCACCTCGGCAGGAGGAGTAAGCGGAGTCGACGAGGGAGCTGCCACTGTCGACTCGCCGCTGTGAGGATGGCCAGGTAAATCAAACTAAGATACTTCAGCTTCGCGAATAGCACAGCTGAAGTTGCATATCTTAGTTTGAATCCCCACCCCCCCCTCCAGTGTAGCCCAGGCCTAACTCTGCTCTCACCTGCAACATTAAATCTGCTTTTTGGTGACAGAGAAGGTGGACTGTAAAGAGACCATTGCTTTTTTTGTTTCTGTTTTCTTTAAAAGGGGGGTCAAGTTTGAGGCTCAGGGAGGGGAAGCTCTGGGATGTGGCCACTCCCTGACTTTGATATCTGAAGGAGGGATATGCTGGTGGTTTCCTAAGAGGAACAAGGGTTGAATGAGGCCAAGGGACCAAGCTCTAGCCCTGGCAACTTTCATCCTTTTGAATAATTAATCTACTTTTTTGCGAAAAAGGCCTTGCCCTTCAACCAGAAGGTCCTTGATCTTACTCTGTGCCTCCAAAGTGATCCCCAATGAATGTATCCAGGAATACCTATGTAGGGAAGTTCCTGCCCCAGGGCTCTGAAACAGGCATTGAGTTGTCATAGGCTGTCCTATCAGTGCATCAACACTATGCGACCCTCTGTGACCAGATCTCGCTGCTTGCTTTTACTTCTCTTGTAGAGCTTCCAACATGCAGTTAATGGCAACCTGGAGGGCATAATGGTACTTGGCCACCACACTTGGAAACTTTCATGCAAAGAGAACCTGACTAGTAGGTCTTACATCCAAAGGCATCCCAGCCTGCTACCCTCTCTGTTGGTAGAAATGGAATGGGAGGTTCAAAACTAAAACAACTAGGGAGTTTGGGGTTGGGTGACTTTTCAAGAAATGGAAACATCAGTTGCAACAGGATACATCTTGTGTATTTTCCTGTAGACTGCCAGAGAAGACTGGAGGTATAAGCCCTGGGTAAGAGACATTAACTTGCATTCAGACTTGGATGATATAAAAAAGGGGATGAGGAGACTCTGCCACTGTTGTCTCTGTATGTAGCTGGACACTATTTCCCTTCCTCCTGAGATACTCCTGGAACTGTTTGTAGTCCATCAGGTGGAGCTATAGCAGAGGAGTCAATACAATCACAAGGAGAGTTGTAGCATTGTTTGTGTCCCCAATAAGGGATATTCCACCATCTAGGGGACCTCATCAAGTGGGTCCAAATCAACCTGCACATCAGCCACTGGTGAGGGGCACGTCAGGTGGAGGCAGGAGAGAGTGTTGGTGCGAGATCAGCTTCCTCAGTTCTGAGATTGGTGCAGAAGGCTGTGACAATGTTGTGAACACGAATGGCAGGACTGATGGGGCATCTCCCACAGCACAAGGTTCAGATAGCTTGGGTATTTCAGATTCAGTAAGGACCTGACTACACTCTTGAATATAATCTCATATTATTAACTGGAGAGGACCTTGTATAAAGTTCCCTCCAAAGACCTGGTATCTGTGGGAATGCTGCAGGGGCCAAACCCCTTGGAGTCTCCCAGGTGCTGAGATCAGCATGCCTCTCAAATCCACCCCAAATGGCACTAAGGGTGTCCCTGTACCAATCCTGTAGTGAGGTGACCCTATGGGGAGGTGGTACTAGACAAGATGAGAAGAAATATGCAGTTATGTAGTTATTACTTGGACTGCAGCCTACTGCTGAAGCATGTAGACAGGGAAAAGGTCCTAGGGATTTCCAGTGAAGTGAACCCTTCTGAGATCCACAGTGACTACATCTGCACTGGCAGCTCTGGTACCAAGAGCTATTGATGCTGCTGCTCCAGCACAGTCACCATAGAAAGGACCTGCCCTGGGGAGCTGATCAGGAGGAAAGAATGTGCTTCTTTTTCTCTTCCCTCACATCTCTTCAGTGCCAGAATGATGCTTCTTTTCCTTACTTTTCAAGTAGGATTCTCTGGAGATAGTATTTGTGTTGGGCCCTGAAGAGAGGGTCTGTGTTGGAGACATTTTAAGAACCACATTTTAAGGCCTAAATTTTAAAAAGGAACTAATGGTTTTGGGTGCCTCAATTTCTTGATGCTCAACTTTTAGCCACCTTGATTTTCAGATGACAGGTGCTCTACACTTTCTGAAAATCAGGTCTCCTAAGAGCATCTTAAGTTGGGCCCTCAAAAACAGACACCCAAATTCATTAGTCAGTTTTGAAAATTTAGGTCTAAAGAATTTCTGGAATTGTACATAGCTGCTCTCCCATTTTATTTAACAACAGAAACAATGTTTTATTATTACAGTTTATTGTACATCAAAATATGTACTGCTAAATTATTTAAAATATAGAGTGAAATCTCCATCAAGAAAGCCTATTGTTAGTGAGAAGCAGTTAAGGCACGATATAATTTTTTCCTCTTTATGGAACTGTAGCAATCATTCACTTTTAGCCCTGCCTAACACCACAAAACCAGTATTAGGCTCTCTCAGGCAACTTTCTCCCCATTCCACTGTGGCAGTCAGTCAGTCAGGAAGTCAAATGCACTTGAGTCAGTCAGTGTTCTAAAGCTTTCCCTCGAGTAGAAGCAAATCACCCCACACCACAACAGGCTTCTTCTGTGGAAGCTTCATTCGGGTGAGGATAGAAATAAAAAGACCAGTGGGAATATTTTCACCAAGACTGGCCAATAGCAGGGGTTAGTGGCTCTGCTCATTATCTTTCAGAGATGAGCAAGTCATCTCCAGGATAATCCAACTGCCACAGAGAAGGAAGAACAAAGATCCCAACTCTAATCCTTGTGTAGGCCCATAATGGGTTACCTCTAAACCAGTAAACCTTAATGTTTTTCTTCAATTAGATATCAAAATCTCAGACAAACCTTTAAAGGCAGAGAATCTTCTTCATCCGAATCTTTGAACTCAATGCACACTGCAATATTTCTAGCCTAAAACAATATATATAAAAAAAATTATTCAGAACCATCATCATAGAAACAGAATATATATTTGGTCATTAATATCTGAATAGAGCTGCAGCGCACAACAAGAGTTCAGTATTTTCCTTACACTCACCTTTGCAAATGACTTTTGACTGTCATATTTCAAGTGCTTTGGATAAACATAAAGATGATTGTTGTAGATGGTGAAAGGCTGAGAATGTTTTGGAATACAGGGAACAAATTCTTCTACTTCAAACGTTACTACTGTCTTGGTACTGTTTTCAAACTGTTTCATGGGAATGTATGATGAGTTAACATAATCTGAAAATATATTAAAAACAATAAAAAAATGTGAAGTAAAAAAGCTTATTCAACTATTTAATAATGCTTATCAATACTTACTAGAAAAATCTGGAGAAACATTATCAATTGTTATGTCTAGATTTCCTAGAATAACTGGCAGCTTGGCCAACTTTTCAGGTCTGTAAAGAGAAACAACAAAAAAGTCAGGTCAGTTGCCAAAATCTATCAGAAATACAGAAGGAAAAAGAGGCAGTAGAGAGGAAAAAAAACCCAAAAAAACAACAACAGAAAATGCAATGTTAAAGAGAGCTTGAAGAATCTGACTTAACCAAACCAAACAAAAATAAAAATGCTGACACATCATGGAAATATTCAACATTCAGTTTAGGCCAACTCCAATTAACACATAACAGACATACCTATAGAAAAATAGTTGCTTTTTTAAAATTATCAGTATGGTTTGCTTCTTTTTCTTGCCTGGAATAATACTTCTGTTCCCCAAATCACAATTAAGCAGAATCTCAATGCTTTCTAGGTTCTGAATTTTGTGAAATAAGTGAACAAAAAAATATGTGGAGCAGAATTTACTTGAGAGCTCTTATTTGAGGAGTGTAATTTGGTTTTATTTATATTAAATAAAAAAAAAGTCATTAACGCAGAATTAAGATTGCCTGGTGGTGGATCAAGCCCCTCCAGAATGTGGTGACTACATTTAAACCACTGGAAAAGCAGAAATACAAAGTTAAGGTCCATGCTACTTCCCCCAATGCAACTTCAACTCTGCCTTCTTTGAGCAATGCCCCAACATTCCAACACGTATACATACCTACATTCTACCCTTTGAGATGCTACAGAACACTTTGACAACAGAGTATACGAGTACTGCACAACAGAGCTGAATACCTTGTTACATTTGACCTAAACACAAGTTTTGCCTTATCAGACAGAAGGTGTTCTGCTGTTGTGCATCCATAATTGTTGTTCAAGATGTGTTGCTTGTGTCGATTCCATTCTAGGTGCGCGCGCGCCCACATGCACAGTCGTCTGAGACTTTTGCCTTAGTGGTATCCTTAGGGTCTGCTGTGGTACCACCTTGAGTCCCGCACTCATGCGTCAGGATATTAGGTGCTGCCGACCCTACGCCCTCTCAGTTCCTTCTTGCTGGCAACTCCAGCAGAGGGGCAGGAGGGAGGGTAATGAAATGGACAGGAGCAACACATCTCGAAGACCAGTTACGAAAGATAAGTAACTTTTTTCTCTTCAAGTGCTTCTCATATTGATTCCATTCTAGGCGGCTCACAAGCAGTATCCTCGAAGATGGGATCGGAGTTCACAGTCTTGCGGCTTGCAACACTGCTCTACTAAAACCAGCATCGTCCCAGGCCTGCTTGATAAGCACGTAATGGGATGTGAACATGTGGATGGACAACCAGGTGGCTGCCTTACAGATGTCCTGGATAGGCACTTGGGATAGGAAAGCTGTGTAAGAGGTTGAACAGGTGGTCATGATCACTGGAGGTGGCACCCTTGCCTGATTGTAGCAGCAGTGAATGCTGGTAGTGATCCAATAAGAAATTATTTGAGCTGACACTAGACGACCCTTCATCCTGTTGGTCACCACGACAAACAATTGCATCGACTTGCGGATGACTTGGTCCTTTCAATGTAGAAGGCTGGCGCCCTCCTGATGTCTGGGGAATGCAACCTATGCTCCTCCTCCGATTTATGTGGCTTTAAAACAAAAAACAGGTAATGTGCTGGCTGTATGAAACTGTGAGACCACCCTGGGCCGGTGTGTGGCTGCAGCTGGACCTTGTCTTTGTAAAAGACCGTGTAGGGTGGTTCCAAGGTAAGCACCCTAATCTCAGAGACCCCTGCGGGCATATGTTATTGCAACCAAAAACGCAACCTTCCAGGAAAGGAGAAGGAGAACAGGAAGCCAGAGGCTTAAAGCGGGAGGGCCCGTGAGCCGTGACAGTACAAGATTCAGGTGCCGTGGAGGGACGGGATCCCTGACATTGGTGTGGATTGCACCCTCAGCAAGTTTGCAGATGACACTAAACTGGGAGGAGTGTTAGATATGCTGGAGGGTAGGGAGAGGATACAGAGGGACCTAGACAAATTAGAGGATTGGGCCAAAAGAAATCTGATGAGGTTCAACAAGGACAAGTGCAGAGTCCTGCACTTAGGATGGAAGAATCCCATGCACTGCTGCAGACTAGGGACCAAATGTCTAGGCAGCAGTTCTGCAGAAAAGGACCTAGGGGTTACAATGGATGAGAAGATGGATATGAGTCAACAGTGTGCCCTTGTTGCCAAGAAGGCTGTATATGTAGGAGCATTGCCAGCAGATCGAGGGACATGATCATTCCCCTCTATTCGGCATTGGTGAGGTCTCATCTGGAGTACGGTGTCCAGTTTTGGGCCCCACACTACAAGAAGGATGTGGAAAAATTGGAAAGAGTCCAGCGAAGAGCAATACAAATGATTAAGGGGCTGGAGCACATGACTTATGAGGAGAGGTTGAGGGAACTGGGATTGTTTAGTCTGTGGAAGAGAAGAATGAGGGGGGATTTGATAGCTGCTTTCAACTACCTGAAAGGGGGTTCCAAAGAGGATGAATTTAGACTGTTCTCAGTGGTAGCAGATGGCAGAACAAGGAGTAATGGTCTCAAGTTGCAGTGGGGGAGATTTAGGTTGGATATTAGGAAAAACTTTTTCACTCGGAGGGTGGTGAAACACTGGAATGCGTTACCTAGGGAGGTGGTAGAATCTCCTTCCTTAGAAGTTTTTAAGGTCAGGCTTGACAAAGCCCTGGCTGGGATGATTTAGTTGGGGATTGGTCCTGATTTGAGCAGGGGGTTGGACTAGATGACCTCCTGAGGTCCCTTCCAACCCTGATAGTCTATGATTCTATGACATACGGGTAAAGACACTCAAGGTCTTTGAGGAACCTGGCAGTCATGTCCTGGGCGAAAACCAACCTACCCTTGAGCAGCAGATGGAAGGCCGAGATGGCAGACATCTGGACTTTGATAGTTGAAAGGGCCAGGCCTTGGAGCTTGAGATGCAAAAGGTAGTCCAGGATTAACTGCAGCAAGGCCCACTCGGGCTGAATGCCTTTATCCGAGGTCCAACAAGCGAACTGCTTCCATGTGGCCAGGAAGGTCACTCTGATGGAGGACTTTCTGCTGCCCAACAGGACCTGTTGGATACCCACCAAGCACTCCTGCACCTCTGCATTTAACCACACAGCAACCAAGCCGTCCGGGGGAGAGAGGGGGGTACATCAGAGCCTCCGACCACAGGAACAGGAAAGCGTCCAACAGGGAGCCTCTGTTGAACCCCCGAAAGGAGCAGAAAACATGGCATTTCCTGTTCTATCTGGATGTGAACAGATCCACACGGGCAGTACCGCATCTCTGGAAGATGATGCTGACCACCTCTGGGTGGAGAGACCACTCGTGATGAGATGAGACTGTCCTGGTGAGGCGATCTGCCAAGGTGTTCCTGGCCCCAGGGGAGGTATGTGGCTATGAGATGGATGTTGTGTTGCACACAAGTCCCATAGCCTGAGGGCTTCTTAGCAAATGCCAGGCAACCTGACTCCACCTGGCAGGATGTAGCCCAAAGATGATATGTCGAACACTCAACAGTCCGATGTCAGCCGTGACCAGGCTGACTAGAAGGATTGCAGGTGATTGAGAAAAGAGCAGGTGGGGTGGATCCTGGGAAGTGACTGGGGCGCCATCCTCAGGCACATCAGCAAAATGCCTGTTTCTGGCTTCCTTGGCCTCTGGAAGAACCAAGCTGGGCAGAGGAATGGGAATATGAAGGGTGTTGCCGCTTAAACCCTTTGTCTCTGTCCTCCTTCCTGTAGCAGCTGGATCGGGGGACACCCCAGGACCTCAATGGAGGCGGAGGATGGAATGGCTTTCTAGCCTGCTGAGGGGTGGGTAGGCCCAAGGACCGGAGGGTGGCATGGTAGTCTTTAACGCCATGGAACCGCACATCAGTCAGCTCTGAGAAGAGCCCTGCTCCCTCAAATGGGAGGTCTTGAAGGGTAGTTTGCATCTTCTGGGACAGCCCACAGGACTGTAATCAGGAGCTGCACCTCATGACCACCACCACAGAGGCGACTACCCTGGCCACAGAGTCCACAGTGTCCCAGGCCATCTGGAGGGCACCTCTCGCCACTGCTTTGCCCTCTTCCAATAAAGTGTCAAACTCCTGGGCTCGGTCCAGTGGGAGGCCCTCCTTGAACTTGCTGATGGAGTCCCACAGGTTGAAGTTGTACCTGCCTAGCAAGGCCTGATGGTTAGAAACCTGAATTTTCTGCAGGCTGCCTGTCGAATAAATTTTCCTGCCAAATAAGTGCAGCCTCTTGACGTATTTATTTTTTGGTGTGCCACTCACCTGTCTCTTCCTGTCCCTTTCGTAGATGACGGACATAACCAGGGACCCCACTGGCAGATGGGTATGCAGGTATTCAAATCCCTTTGCTGGAACATAGTACTTCTTTTCTGCCTTCTTGAGGCAGGCAGAATGGAAGAGGGGTCTGCCACAAAGACTCATCAATTTTTAGGATCCCTGGGTGGACGGGCAATGCGACCTGGGCTGGGGTGGAGGAGGGTACAACGTTAAAGAGGTCATCGGACTCCTCCGCTTGCTCCTTGACCTCCAAGTCCATGTCAACAGCCACCCTTTTTAGCAGGGCCTGGTGCTCCTGGAAGTCATTGAGGCAGCTGCTTGTTTGCGAGGTGCCCACCACTGGGGACGATGAAGACTACTGCACCACAGGGGGAAGGTCGGCTTCCCCTTGCTTGTCTGGGGACAGCTCCTTGGGTGTTGGGGCCCTCTGCGCTGCTCCTGCATTGTATTCGGCACTGTGCTCCAACTCTGATGCTCAGGGCAGTTTGTCGGATGTGGCCTGGGAGGAATGGTGGGAGTATAACAGGTACACCCCACAGGTTCCAGTACTGTCACTGAGAGGACCACTACCCCTGCTTCCAAGCCACAGCCGCGCCAGTCTCACTGGCCAGTGGTGATTCACCCTTTATAGGTGAGGGGCTGAACCCATCAGCAGCTTGGATGCATATCCCCTCAAATGATGGCTGAAGCATGAAGGGACATATGAATCTTTAGCACATCTGGCAAGTAAATATCTTGCGACGCCAACTACAACATTGCCACGAGAACGCCTGTTCTCACTTTCAGGTTACACTGTAAACAAGAAGCAGGCAGCATTATCTCCTGGAAGTGTAAACGAAGTTGTTTGTCTGAGTGATTGGCTGAACAAGAAGTAGGACTGAGTGGACTTCTACATAATTCTACATTTGTAAATTCAATTTTCATGGTAAAGAGACTGCACTACAGTACTTGTATTAGGTGAATTGAAAAACACTTTTTGTTTTTTTACAGTGCAAATACTTGTAATCAAAAAATAAATATAAGCTGAGCACTGTACACTTTGTATTCTGTGTTGTAACGGAAATCAACATATTTGAAAATGTAGAAAACATCCAAAAATATTTAAATAAATGGTATTCTATTATTTAACCGCATGATTAATTGCGATTAATTTTTTTAATCGCTTGACAACTCTAATTTAAATGTATCATAAGAAAGGAATAGTTCTTTAGTTTATGTTAATAATGAAATATATTAAACTTTTGTAATATTAAGAAGTTATATACTCACTTCCTGAAATCTGCTAGCAACTTAAGCATGTCTTCATTTGAAAGTTTATTACTGTCTTGTCTGTAGAGAGCAGAAAATCTTGCATTTTTGTCCAGGGTTCCCGATGCATCTTTAAACAATGTTCTGAAAGTCAAAATCTCTCTTTAAATTTTGGTAGCAAGAGGATAAAGTAAAGCAACTATTTACACTGTGTCACATTCTACGTGAAGGATTTAATATTCTTAAAATTGTACCCAGGTGAGTTTTACCATATTCACAGCTAATATTTTAATAAGCAGAACAAGGACAATTTACTCTTTAGAAAAGCAAGAAAAAAAATCTTGGAGTGAAAAAAGTTGGTAAAATTAAATTATTTGTATGGTTAGGAGTTACAATCATCTACAATACCCATCCCACCATAAAACAGAAACCTAAGTCTTGTTTGCCAAAAATCTATGACTGGGATAAAATGACTAGAGCTTAGAAAGGGCCATTCTAAAATAAGCAAGAAAAAACGGATCCCACAAATAGGAAGTTGAATTTTGACAAATGAGACTTACACTGCTATTTTGTAGGAAACCATGTTAAACAATCAGCTAGAAAAATGTAATGGAATGACGAGAATTGCATCCCTTACCTAGCTGCCCAGGCAAATGGCATTCTATATTGTCCCAGTCTCTGACATGCCTGCTTAGCATTCTTCAACACTTTCTGTGCAACCTGCAAATGATAACATATATGAAGTTTAAAGTTCCTAAAATGCAATGTACTCCATAAGATGAGGAGTTGAAGGTAAATAATAAATAAATAAATACAGTCTATGCTCAGACCAAGTAGAAAACAATTCTTAAAAGATTTTAACTTTTATCAGTATTAGTAAATTCATGACAAGTGGTAACAAAAAAAAATTAAAACAAATTCTTTAATAGATCCTCAAGGTACTGTATTAGCAGGACTTGCCATTCTCTGTGATTCCACAGGTGAAAAGGATCACCTAATCTACTGCCTCTTTGAAGGCACGTTTCATTCTGTAAAAAAACAGTACCACTTCAGGCCCACGTGATCTTTGCCTTCACTCTCCATCCCTTGTACTGACTGCATCTCTGTAGTACCTTTAATAGTACCTTCTAATGGATACGCTACAGAGATGAAGTCAAAGGTCTAGATGAAGAAGGCAGAGTATAAGTGGGCCTGTAGTTCACTTCAGACTGGAGAAGAGGTCTTCGGGCTATGCCTCTCCCCTTCCACCTCTTACTTACAGAGAACAAATATTTCTTCTGCTCTCTCACTGTCAAAATACTCAGCAGTATGTTTTGTCTGATTCTGTAGCAAGGCAACTTATTTTGTGATTTCAATACCTTTTTTCTTTTAGAGCTATATTGTTGACATCTCTGCAGCATCTGCCATACAGAGAAAGGAGTTTTTTTGTTATTGTTTGTTAATTTGTAAGTGTCCAAATGTTTATAATCATCACTAGACTGCAAGAAAATGACAAGTGAAACAGAATGAAATAGCATTTTATGCAAAGCAGAAATGGGTCTTAAGATCCCACCAAATTCTATAACGCCTTGAGCCTAACATACTAAATGTGGACATATTGACTAGATGGATATGCATTGGTTTCATGTGGTGTATGTCCCTACACATAAAAAGTTGACAGAATGTTAGATTTGCAAAGTCAAGCTCTCAAAAGTTAGATGATGACAGCAGAATTAACACTGCCTGTGCAATTTAATTTGGCCTTTCCCCCCCAAATAGAAGTCTCACCCATGATTACATACGAAGGCTGTGTCAGAACCAGGAACAGAACCTAACTCTACTGCATCCCAGTCCAGTTTCTTTTAGAAACCCTCGCTCCTATATTTATTTTCCATTCTATGTGTTGAAAAATATTATAATTTATATTATAGTAGTCCCTAGGAATCTCAGGCATGGACCAGAACCACACTGTGCTAAACATTATAAAAACAAAGACAGACCCTGCCCCAGAGAGCGTATAAGACAAGATGCAACACATGGAAAGAGACAGATCAATGGGGAAGTACAAGGAAACAATAAGAAAATATTGGGCAGCATGACAGACAGTGTTCTCACCACACCAGCAGACAAGTTTTTTGAAAGCCTCAAGGCAAAGGAGAATTTTAACGAGGGTTTGGAAGGAGGGAAGGACTCCAGAGGCAGGAAGCTGCCAAGCCTTTCCCCACAACAGAGGAAGGCTCCAGCAGTGGAAAAGCTGCTGGAGCCTTTCCCTGCTGCCTCCCACCACCTGTGCCTTTTCCCCACAGTAGGGAAGGGTGCCAGCAGTGGAGAGCTGCCAGAGCCTTTCTCCTCTGAATCTCCTCTGACTTTCCCCACTGCTGGAGTGGCAGGGGGAGGTGCCAGAGCCTTCCGCTTCTGCCAAAGTCCTTACCTGCAGAAGGGAAGGGTTCCAGCAACAGGGGGAGCTTCAGGAAAAATCTCAAACTGGTGGGCATTCTAACATCTCAGGCTCCATCTAGAATAGCTCTGCCAATAAACAAGGCTATCTTAGAACCTACTAAGGTCCTGGGGCACAATGGTTCTCAACTGGGGGTACGCAAAAGTCTTCCACAGGGTTTATCAACTTAGATATTTGCTTAGGTGTTTTTTTGTTTGTTTGTTTTTCTACACAAAAGGCTACATATAAAGCACTAGCAAAGTCACTACAAACAAACGTGCAGCTAAGGAGTCAGATGGGTCATCTTCATGGAAGCTGAAAAGTTACTGAAGAGGGATGTGGGTAATTCTGATGAGTGGAGAGAAAGTGAGCCAGGAGCTGAAATCAGAAAGGAAGGCTGATGGGAAGGAGTTGAATGGATGGTAGATGACATCAAAGAGGACACAAGAGTCAGATGTAGGGCTTTTCAAAAGAGGAGAAACAGCAGAAAGGGGAGATGGAGGGTGGGAAGCAGCAGGAACAGGAGAGGAAAAGCCCAACATTCCCACAGCAGTCTGGATCCAAGGCAGGGAGTGAGAGAGAAGGAGAGGCCTTCATAAGGGAGGCTTGCTAGAGAGGCAGCATCAGACAACAAGAACCAGGTCTCTGTGACAGCCAGGAGTTGGAGGAAGAAATATATGAAGATGTCTGGGATGATTAGATTGTTTTTAGAGATGGAGTGGGCAAATGACTGAGGCAGGGATCCTGTAAAATAAATAGCATGAGACCACATAATTCAAGCTTATATTATTATGAACACACACAAGGAGCAAGGTAAAATTAAAGTTGCACAGTTAACTTTAATTATGGAATTTCCTAATTCCTGAGTGTTTGACTTGGAACCATAGCTTTCTTTTAACTGAGTTCTGAGAGTGCAATTTCCTAGATTGTTTGTTTGTTTGTTTAATGAAGACAACAAATCCTACCACATGGCCCTCACATGGATCATCAGCAAGGCTGGAACCCAGTATCTTTAGATGTGTAGCACTACCACTTGAACTAAAGTAGTGGCTGGTAGAAGTAGTAGGCTGCTATCTTCTGTGAATCAGTAACTAGAGAGGGTTACAACATACACTCTGCCAGTGGATTATAAAGCTATTTGCTAGACAGCAAAGGAATGTTGACTGAGGCATTCTGAGTTCTAGTGGTTAAACACAGATCAGTCAAGCAAATAGATTGGCAACATTCATTGTGACAGGCAGTGTACCTTGGATGAGCCTTGCATACCTCATATTAGAGACAGCTCTTTTCCCAGCTCTGCCACTGTGACCTTATGCAACTTCTCAGTTACCCCATCCGTAAAGTACGGGCAATTACAATTGTATCTTAGGAGACTGGCAACCATGAGGCCTTCATCAATAATAATTCTATGCACTTTATAACCCTTAACATTAGTTGGGAAGAACTGAGACAAGAACTAATGATTTTGCTCCAGCCCAACACACCTTCTCCTAGACCAAAGAGTGTCCAGGTTCTGTTTTCCCTGTCAGGAGCATTAACTCTGTGGGGCGTGGAAGCATGGTCAATGAAGCTGATGTGTAGGAAGGTCCGTGGGAGATGGAATAATTGATTTTGTTTCACTCTGCTAAAAAAATTTAACCTGAGGCAGAGAGCAAGAATAGAAAAATTTCAGCCCAAACAGTTAAACTTGGATAGTGTTACATAAGCAATTGAAAACGGGGTTATAATATAAAAACACATAATAGGCAACCCTATCAAGTGTTGCTACCAATTCCATCTATAATAAAGGACAACATGGTTCTTGCTCTAGTGCTGGGTACCAAATCAAGAGAAAGAATACTGCAGGCCAAATTAAGTCTACTTTATGGCAGAGGGCCTTGTAAATAAAGGCCACCAAAAATAAGTCTGATTTTTTTTAAGTCCTTCTTTAACTATTAGTCAGAATATGCTTTAGAAATTATTTTGAAGATTGATTTTTTTTTTTTATTTTGGGGAAGATGTATGGTCTGTGTTATACTGAAGGTCAGACTAGATAACTGCAATGGTCCCTTTTCTGGACTTGGAATCTGTGAATCAACGGCTTCTTAGATTATAAAGCTGCCTGTTACTAATGACAAAGATTAAATGCTGCTTACAAAACACAGATAATTTAGTTTGATATATGCTAAGATGGACTGAAACATATAACGCTCATTAAGGTGAATGCAAGAACCTTTATATTAACTGGTAACAGGGTTCATTATTTGTCTGTTGAATACTATACTCTGCAGCTTCCATCTTATATTTTGCACTGTGGAAAATAGGAAAAATAATTCAACAGTAGCTGACTGGAGCTGTAACAGATTATGTTTGTGTCTTACAGCCTTCGGGCCTGTGACAAAGTACCAGACATTTATTTTTTCAGTATTTCAGTTGAAACTCTTCTTTTATTATTGAATTTCTGACAAGCAATAGCAACTGAAAAGACAAATAGCAAAAATAGCTTCTTAAATGGCGCATTTCAGAAGACAAACGTGTGAATGCATACTATTGTCTGCAAGATGGAATCTAATTGGACAAAACATGTTTAACATTTAAATATATAGAGGATTTAAGCCAGTATAGTGATTCTAAAATGGAATAACCAAAAAATGTAAATAAGTCACACTGCAGCAAAGAATTTGACTAGGTACACAAAAAGTTAAACATAAGGGAACAGATTTGTTCATGTGTATGTAAAAACACATTTAGGCTTGTGAAACCCTGGAGTTTTGCCTATACTTCCGAAAGTCTGTCCTATCCTATATATTCCAAATGCTCAAAAAAATCAAACTTTTATTTTTGAAGTTGTAGGACTATTATTGTGTAAAATCACTTTAAAGACCATGGAAAAAAGACTACAAAAAGCACTGTATACAACCAAATTTTTACAGTATACAAGCTAATCTCCACATTTTAAAAGCAATATGAAAAATTTTATCTATGACACTTTAATTAAAGCCATCAGACAGCTAAATAAGAAACTGTGCCATACAAAATTCATCTAAAAGGTTTGGGCATCCAAAAAGTGGAAAATAACTGAGTTTTTTAGTTATAACACCACAGAGTAATTTTGTCTAAGCATTTTATCAACATCATTTTTAAGAGATACAGTACCTTAGAAGAATCTGAACTTTTCATATATGGCTCAGCACAATGTGTAACACTTCCCTGTAGTACTTTTTCTATTCTTGCCACAAGAAATATATCAGGATGTGGACACGTAACGGAGAATATTACCTAAAAAATAAATAAATAAATATATATACACACATACATACACACACACACACACACGTATTATATATTTACAGTTTCCTTTTTTTTAAATCTACATCCAGTGGAAAAGCTATTTGAAATCTGTCAGATAACCCATTCCTCTTGTTCTGAATCAGAACTTTATATTGTTTCTCCTTACCTGTTTAGGATATTGCAAGATAGACTCATGGATAATATCTTGAGCCCTGTGTAAGTAATCACCACTGGCATTCATCAGTTGCTGTGTCGCATTAGATATCATGTGCCTCACCGAGACATGGTTCAAATCGACATGGAAATCTGCTGAAATCTTCCGATTGTTTTTAATATCAAACAATGACAATGTGACAAAAAAAGGTTCTACCTAGACATTAAAAAGTGTGAAAAAGGTTATCACCAGCATCCCCAAAAGATTATCTGCAAATACAGGTGTGTATTGACATGCAAATGCAAAGGAAATAGGTCTACTGTACTGCTGTACATTAGTTACAAAGAAGAGCTAGCATTCTTTGACTATTATATCCATTATGTAAAATACAGTGAAGAAATAAAACACTTTCATTAACAGCATGAAAGAAGCAGCTACAAAAGTTTTACAAAGAATTCATGCTTTCCTTCATTTTAATGGATTAATGAGCAGCAGCAGCAAAAAAAAAAAGTTACTTCTTCCTAACGGTATCAGATTTATTGGTCTGAAGTGCATTGCCAACTAATGCCAATATTAAGAGGTTAACTACTATATATCTGATACATAAAGGCAAAGTATTTACATAAAGAATTTACATTTGTTGTTGGTCCTTCTTCATTTTCAGCAACACAGCTTTGCAGATTGAAAGATAAGTCATTACACTTCACTAGAATCTTTTTCCCAAATTTCTCTTCAAATGGCTTCACTTCTGGTTCAATACCCGAAAAGTCAAGTTTCTTTAAAAGGAAACAAAAATGAAAACTGTTTCTCGTTTTACAAGGTACAACATAAACACATTTATTATTTTATTTTAAAATGTCAAACCTGTGCATCTGGATCCAAGACAAAAAGTTTAACTCTGCTTTCACTTTTGAATTTCATTTCTGCATCTCTGGTACTCTGCGAAAAATAAGAAAGTCACAGTTTTATATTTATTATTTAAACATTATGATCAAATGAAAGTAATTAAACTTTGTTAATATTCTACAATTTTTGTTGTAACCCATTTAGTTTTAATCCATGTGGTGTTTTCCCCATTAAACTGAGCTTTAAAGTTTACTGTAGAATGTTTAAAGCAGATATGTTAAAGTGTGAACTTGTGGTCACTTATGATCCTCCAGCCCTCCTAATACAGCACAGTACATATGTCACAAAGGAAGAAGCTTCGTAAATTTGATGCCTTGTATAAGTTTTGACAAATATTATTGGTGCTATGTAGCTCTCATATAGTACTTTTCATTCTTAAATCACTTTAGCAAAGGTGCTTTACACAAACAAAAAATTATCTTTGTATGTAGGTTAAAGTTCAGAACTATACTGAGGCCACTAGATCACTCAGGAAGCCACAGGTTAGCTATGTTAGGAATCACAATCACAGCAAATTCGTAAACCTCCAACTGCCAAAGAAGTGGTTTTCCTGTGGGTGGCAGGAAAAACAAGAACACCTATAGATGACTGTGTATAGCTGAGTACTGACATCACTCCTTTCAGTGTCTCAACACTTGTATGGGATTTACAGGTTCCTACTCATCAGTCCCAAAACTAGAACAAGTCAGAATAAAATAGCGTGGGACGAACTGTGATACATTTAGTTTACCTTCCTTGTAAGACAGTTCATTTAAATAGATATTCTACCATTTTTTAAAGTCAGTTGGCGAACAGGCACCTCAGGTAGTGGGCAAGTGGCTGCAAATAGCAGCCAAATTACCTTTGCAGTACAGCTAGTACTTCACAATTGTAGCCATCTGAAAAGGGACATGTAATCTTAACCGAGGTTGAAATTTTTTTTTTTTTTTTTTTAGTACAGACTACATTTTAAGAGAGATTGTTTTGGGCACCACATCTCAACCTCCTATTCATGACTACACAGACTACCTCCACTCCCACCTGCAATCCCATTATATCCCTCTGACAACTGTAACTGTTGCTTAAATTAATTTTGCATATAATTTTATATTGTGGTAGCCTCCATGAGACTGGGGCCCCATTACTAAGCACTATACAAATACGGAAAAATGACACTCCCTATCCCAAAGAGCTTATAATCTTAAAAAGAGAGAGATGTCATCACTAAGTCACGAATCTGTGACTTCCAGAGACCTCTGACATTTTCGCTTCAGCCCCAGGATGGCGGGGCAAGAGCTGTCAGCTGGTGGGGTCCCCCTACAACTCCCAATTGCTTCAGGTGGCGGGAACCCTCTCCCCATCAGCCCCAAGCTGACGCCCCACCACCAAGGAGACCGCATAGCTCGCAGCTGCTACTGTGGGAGGCGGACCCCTCTCCCCTCCCCTCGCAGTCCCAGCCATCACTGTGGAAGGCAGACTCCCCCCTCCCCCTCCCCCCACACACAGCCCACAGCCTCAGATGTTGAGAGGAACCCACTGCTCCCAACTGCCACCGTGGGTGGCACGGGGACCTTACAGCTCCCAGCCGCCACAGCTCCAAGCTGCTGCCAGCTGCAGGGAGGACTCCTCGCTCTCAGCCACTGTGGGTGGGGGGGACCCTGGAGCCCGCAGCAGAGGGTACCCTGGACCCTCCTCTCTCCCCATTTTCTCACAGTTATGTTTTAATAAAAGTCAGGGGCAGGTCACGGTCTCCCATGCATTTTCGGTTATTGCTTGTGACCTGTCCATGACTTTTACTAAAAAATAACCATGACAAAATCTTAGCCTTAATCATAACCTAGTGACAGAGGATGTGGAAAAAGCTAGTGTACTCAATGCTTTTTTTGCCTCTGTCTTCACGAACAAGGTCAGCTCCCAGACTACCGCCCCGGGCAGAACAGTATGGGGAGGAGGTGACCAGCCCTCTGTGGAGAAAGAAGTGGTTCTGGACTATTCAGAAAAGCTGGATGTGCACAAGTCCATGGGCCCAGATGCGCTGTATCCGAGAGTGCTACAGGAGTTGGCGGATGCGATTGCAGAGCCATTGGCCATTATCTTTGAAAACTCATGGCTATCGGGGGAGGTCCCGGACGACTGGAAACAGGCTAATGTAGTGCCCATCTTTAAAAAAGGGAAGAAGGAGGATGTGGGGAATTACAGGCCAGTCAGCCTCACCCCAGTCTCTGGAAAAAATCATGGAGCAGGTCCTCAAAGAATCAATTCTGAAGCACTTAGAGGAGAGGAAAGTGTTCAGAAACAGTCAGCCTGAATTCACCAAGGGCAAGTCATGCCTGACTAATCTAATTGCCTTCTATGACGAGATAACTGGCTCTGTGGATGAGGGGAAAGCAATGGACGTGTTATTCCTTGACTTTATCAAAGGTTTTGACACGGTCTCCCACAGTATTCTTGCCAGCAAGTTAAAGAAGTAGGGGCTGAATGAATGGACTATAAGGTGGACAGAAAGCTGGCTAGATCGTCAGGCTCAATGGGTAGCGATCAATGGCTCCATGTTTGTTGGCAGCCAGTATCAAGCGGAGTGCCCCAAGGGTCAGTCCTGGGGCCGCTTTTGTTCAATATCTTCATTAATGATCTGGAGGATGGCATGGACTGCACCCTCAGCAAGTTTGCAGATGACACTAAACTGGGAGGAGTGGTAGATATGCTGGAGGGTAGGGAGAGGATACAGAGGGACCTAGACAAATTAGAGGATTGGGCCAAAAGAAATCTGATGAGGTTCAACAAGGACAAGTGCAGAGTCCTGCACTTAGGACGGAAGAATCCCATGCACCGCTACAGACTAGGGACCAAATAGCTAGGCAGCAATTCTGCTGAAAAGGGCCTTGGGGTGACAGTGGACGAGAAGCTGGATATGAGTCAACAGTGTGCCCTTGTTGCCAAGAAGGCTAAGGCATTTTGGGCTGTATAAGTAGGGGCATTGCCAGCAGATCGAGGGACGTGATCGTTCCCCTCTATTTGGCATTGCTGAGGCCTCATCTGGAGTACTGTGTCCTGTTTTGGGCCCCACACTATAAGAAGGATGTGGAAAAATTGGAAAGTGTCCAGCGGAGGGCAACACAAATGATTAGGGGGCTGGAGCGAATGATTTGATAGCTGCTTTCAACTACCTGAAAGGGGGTTCCAAAGAGGATGGATCTAGACTGTTCTCAGTGGTACCAGATGACAGAACAAGGAGTAATGGTCTCAAGCTGCAGTGGGGAGGGTTTAGGTTGGATATTAGGAAAAACTTTTTCACTTGGAGGGTGGTGAAACACTGGAATGCGTTACCTAGGAAAGTGGTGGAATCTCTTTCCTTTGAGGTTTTTAAGCTCAGGCTTGACAAAGCCCTGTCTGGGATGATTTAGTTGGGGATTGGTCCTACTTTGAGCAGGGGGTTGGACCAGATGACCTCCTGAGGTCCCTTCCAACCCTGATATTCTATGATAACAGATGGTGAGAATCAAGAGTGTCTCAACGGGGAATGGGAGAGATAGGGTAACAAAAATTCAATGTGCACAATTCTTAGCCAATCAGTAGCTGTAATCATAACTCAATACCTGCCTAGCCCTTGTCAGATGAATTTCCTGTACGCATTACAGAAGAGGTGAGATCTGAGGAAGGACATGGACGATAAGTTGATATCTTTGTGGCTTGTAACTATGAGCTTTTTTCTCTCTGTATTACAGGTGCCACAGGAGAAAGTGAGAAGGTACTTAAGAGAGAAGCAGACAATCAAGGCTCATATAACTAGCAAAGTAAAGGCAGGTGCCAACCTTTCATTAAGACAGGGAGGATAGGAAGCACAGAGCTAAACTGTGAAGGGTTTTAAAAGTTATAATAAAACTGATGTGTCCAATGCACTGGAAGAGCAGGAGCCAATGCAGAGAACTAAAGACGAGGGTGATCTAGTCAGAGAAATGTCTGTAGAACAAACATTTTGAATGGGCTTAAGGAGTCAAAACCGAAGCCGCTGAGGCCAAAGAAAGATACTGCAGTAGTTAAGGCTTGATATGATCATGGCTTGGACAAAACTTTTGGCAGAGAAAGCAGAGAGGAAAAGTCAAATCATTGAATCATTGCACAAGAACAAAAGGTACAACTTAGATACAACCTGGATATGGGATCAAGGAGTCAAAAATGAAGCCATGGCTCCCTCCTCTCTATTGTTTCCAACATTTTCAAGGCCCGTCATGACCTAACCCCTACCTACGTATCATTTCTTACACTATATTGAAAGATCAATTCCTGCCTCCAACACCCATTTGTTGCATTTTCAAACAAGCACCTTCATGCATTCTTCTATGCTGCCCCCGACACCTGAAAAAAGCTCCCCATAAACATCTCCAAAAGTAACCCATTATCCTCCTTCATAACATAACATTCCTTTAAAAAAATGGTTGCCTACCTCTCGTAACATGTTGCTCATGTTCATTCCATTCTAGGTGTGTGTGCTTGCCACATATACCGGTGCTGGAAGTTTTTCCCCCAGTGTATCCGTAGGGCTGGCCATTGCGGCCTCTGGAATGGAGCATGTATGCACCGGTATAAGGAGCACCACTGCTGATGCGCCACCCCCTCCCCCAACTTCCTTCTTGCCGCCGAGAATGCCTGCGCTCTTGTGGCATTAGCTGTTACTATCGGCGGAGATGAAACCTTCGCCTGTTCGTAGCAGCCACGGAGGCTGGCAGTGATCCAGGAAGAAATTCTCTGGGATGACACCGGGATCACTTTCATCCTGTCAGCCACCACCATTAAAAGCCTAGACGATCGACGCAGGGGCTTGGTTCGCTCAAGGTAGAAGGCTAAGGCCCGTCTGACATTGAGAGTATGCAGGCACTTCTCCTTGTTTGAGTTTTGCTGTTCTGGAAAGAACACTGTCAGGAAGATATCCTGGTTGACGTGGAAGTGCAACACCACCTTTGGTCTGAAGGCCAGTGGCGCAGCTGGACCTTGTCCTTGTAGAAAACCATGTAAGGGAATTCTGAGGGTATAGCCCTGATCTCTGAGACCTGTCTTGCCAAGGTGATTGCCACAAGGAAGGTGACCTTCCACAATAGGAGTAGAAGTGAGCAGGATGCCAAGGGCTCAAAAGGAGGGCTGCTGAGCCTAGACAGGACTAGATTGAGATCCCATTGGGGGGCTGGGTCCCGGATCTGTGGAAAGAGTCTTTCCAGTCCCTTGAGGAATCTGATTGTCAGAAGAAGCAGGTATTCCAGGATGGATTGCAAAGATGACTGCGTTGAGAGATTCAGACATCCAGCAAGTGAAGTGCTTCCACTTAGCCAGGTAAGTAGCTCTAGTGCAAGGTGTTCTGCTTTCCAAAATAACCTGTTGGACTTGTCTGGAGAAAGCTGGTTCCTCGAGGCTTAGCCATGTAGCATTCATGCTATCAGATGCAGACAGGTGAGATTCTTATACTGACACATATGTGTGCCACTCTAGAGGGCGCTATGGCTGGCCCTATGGATACCAATGCAGGAAAAACTTCTGGCACCAGTGCATGTGGTGAGCACACACACCAAACATGGAATGGACATGAGAAGAACTTTTCTTTGTCAGGATGCCTACAAAAAAACTTGGTAACAGCTAAAATGCTGGTGTTCTGAGACCACAGCGTATCATGTTGACAAATATTGTCTCACTGTTTTCTTGTATTCTCCTGTTTGTATGTATCCATTTGTTGTCTCTTGCCTTATACTTAGATTGTAAGTTCTTTGGGGTAAGGACTGTTTTTTCATTATGTGTTTGTACAGAGCCTAGCACAATGGGGTCCTGGTCCATGACTGAGGCTCCGAGGCACTACAATACAAATAACAGCGCTGTTATAGGCTTACATGAAATGGAGGATTCTGATGCTTTCCCTACTGATAGGCAAAGGAGAACTAAGGAAGAGCTCTGAGGGAAAGATCAAGAACTCAGTTCTGAGATTAAGTTTCAGTAGATAGTTTGGCATACAACAGAGATATCAAAGACAGTCCACAATGTTATATTTGATGAAGGGAGACAGGTCCAGAATAGACAAGTAGATTTGAGAGTCCATCATAAAGATGGTGGTCAAAACCATGTTTGCAAATCAGATTACCCACACAAAAAAAGGGTTTAGAGGGAGAAGAGGAAAAGGAGCTGAGGATGGAACCCAAGGAATCCACACCAAAAGAGGAAGAGGAAATGATGACTGAAGGGTTAAAATCCATTGCTGATGTAATAACCTGGTATATGGATTTGTGTACAGGCCCAAAGTCCAGAGTTTGGTCATGAGGTCAGAGGCCTAGCAAATAGTGATTAGCTAAGAGAAAGCAGAATAACCAAAGATAACCTTGTTTTTGTTAAGATATGTCTGGTCAGCAAAACGCCAGATGTTGGGGGCAATAATTGTATCTTATTCAAAGTTGCAAATAGAACAAAGAAGCCCTGTTTCTGTTGTGTTAGTTTCTTCCATAGGGAGATGTTCTTCCCACATATCCAACCTTGAGTTTATGAAAGGTTGGAACATGTCAGTATAAGATATGGCCTCTTCCCACCTCCCTTTCCCAGGAACCAATGCCTGCCTTAAAACACAAATAAGCAACTTGAAAGACAATCTTTATTGCCATATACTTTCACTGTTTCTTTGCTTTTACCCCTAGATATGTATCTGTTGGAAAATCAAAGGAGCTACTTCATTCCTATGGACCCCAAATTGAATTAAACATGTATTCTATACTAATATATTTATTAAAGTACTAATTAAATGCTAAATGTTAATTTGTTAACACTGAGACCATGGGCGGAGACATTATGTAACCTTTTGACCATTGGCTACTGTGGTATCATGCCTTGCAACTAAACCTATTCGGGGGTGTGGGACTGCCTACCCCCTCACTTTCCCCACCCATGGAAAATCCATATATATTCCATTGTAATCGATTGATGTCTAATAAGCAAGGTGACACTCCATCAGCACTGTACGTAATAAACTCCTATGCTTGACAGCTACACAGTGTGGATTTATGTCCTTCAATGAGCCAAAAAATCAGATTCTGAAGGAGTGATCCAAGAGGTAGGAGGGAAACCAGAACAAAACCCAGGCATGAAAATTTCAAGTGGAGAAGTATGGTCAACTGTGTCAAAAGCAGCCAAATAGGCCAAGAAGGGTGGATTGATTTAAATCAAACCAATTTAAATCACAGACTTTAATCATGATTTAAATAAGCAAGCAGAAACCTTGATTTAAATAATCAATTTTAATCATGCTTTGCATTTGTACTGTAGTTATTTTCTTGGCTATCAATGATTGGTAATGATTAAAACAAGCTGGTTTACAGCTAAAATATAGCCTTACATTTGTTGCTTTTATTTCCCACGAACCAGGGGGATACAGTATATCTTTACCCATTTATTTGAGCAACTATATACGTTTACATTTACTCATATTATTAATTTTATTATGTTAGAAAATGATGAATGATGCATTTCTTATTTATTATTATTAATTTTTTACTTGTGATTTCTGCCAAGCTTTATTTGGATGGAAATGCTAATTCAATTAAAAATGCACAAACACAGCATTTCTATTTTTTTAATTAAATAAAAGCTACCTTAATTGTGCTGGCTACATGAGAAAAAAGTTTATAGGAAAGTTTTCAGTGCAAAACATGTTTTGATAAACTAACTGATTTATTAAACAGAGGAAGCATTATCTGTAGTTAATTAAAGAAACTGGTTGTTTGTGGTCACCATGTCCTTCAGAATTCTAGATCTGGTAGATCTCAACCTTTCACACCTAGTTTGTATTGATAGATTGTAAAAGGAAAGCAAGCTTACCTACTATTTCAACTCCAAATTGGTTTATTAACTTTGAATGAACTAGTCATTGAAGTGAACTACTTGAATACCCTGAAATAAAGAAAACAGTCTCTGCATCTGTAGAAGAGGCTACTGCTGTCAAAAGCTGGTTTAACAGTTTGACTTTCTTTAAACATTGGCAAACATATACTGTTTAATATTTTTATATTTAAAAGATTAATAGACCTTAAACTCTTAATTTCAAATTTAGTTTTAAATAGTTTTTTTAATAAATTTGCATTTAATTTAAATTTAATTTAAAAAATCATCAATTTTATCCACCCTGAGGCCAATGAAGATGGAGTTAACAGTATTGAAATTTGGCCAGAAAGTGTTCATTACAAACCTTGACAAAACCTTCTTAATTCCTTTCTGGAGACGAAAGGAAACAAACAAACAAAAAAGGTGACAGTGTCTACTTTGGCTCCCCATTTTATCCCTCTTTGTTCTGTTTTTCTCAGTTGGAATGCAGTGAACAGACAGTTCCATGAAAACAGCCACCTATCTGCAGACCAGCACCAAATATTCTGTAGACTGTAGCTTCGGAACCTCTTTTCTATTCCCACTGTAATAGGCTCTTGTGGTAAAAATCTTGAGAAAAATAATCAGAAGAAAAGCGACCAATCCTATTTATCTTTCTCTACTTCATGCTCTTAATACTCAGGGAAAGGCTGTACAAACAAACTTAAATTGTTAGGCAGAACCCTTCCACATATAAAATAACATTGCTGGGGTTTTTTTCTATAGAAAAGAAAAAATAAAGGATCAGAGAAACATTTTAAAAAGAAATGCAGAGAACAAGGAAAGAGTATCAGATGGAGAAAAAAATGAAAAGGGGAAAGAGAAACATACTGAGCAGAAATTAGAATGGTGGTTATCATTGGCATTCCACATATTTTGCCTACTGGGAGAAATAACATATAACACCAAAAATTAGGAATAAGCACAAAAGTATATATTTTGGGAGGAAGTCCAATGGTTAGGGCACTAGTTTGGGACTTGGGAGACCCGAGTGCTATTTCCTGCTCTGTCATAAACCTTCCAGTGTGGCTTTCAGCAAATTATTTAGCCTCTGTGTCTGTTTTCCCATCAGTAAAATGGGAAGAGTACTTAAATTAGTATTTAATAGTGATTTAAGCTTTTAAATTCTATTCATCTTGACCAGGAGGAATCAACTCTAAGAGGTATGCTAACGTCTAGATAGGTACAGTCCAGGTGTTCTAATGTGCAAGTGTTGAGGCACACAACCTTTGTTACAAAAATATGGTGAACCTAACATTTTAAAGTTTATGCAGCTTGGCACACAACTCCAAGAGACGCATATTTGCATTTCAGAATATTGTACATTATCATTATTTTTGTATCAAAACTCAATCTTCCTGTCCATCACATCCTGTTTAGCAATATTTCAATTACAAAGAAAAAGACAATGACAGGAAGCAGGAGACTTGGTGCTATACTAGTCTTATTAGGATCCAAAAAGCAGCTAAAGAAAGCCCAAATGTTTTACATGATGCCCCTTGATGTCTTCCTTTAGAGGGATGATAGCGAGATCAATATATCAGATACATTGGCAGCAGAGGGACACCACTAGATAACTTGATACAGATGGAGAACAGAAGACAAAGACCCCCAGAGGAGCTGACTGCACAGAAGTAATCCAGACAAAACACAGCGAGTGCCCTAACAAACTCACAAGAATTTTGTACTGTTTTATTTCTCAGTAGGAAAAATCTAGATGCTAGAAAGAAAATAGAGCAAATTTTACAGGGTATCATTTAAGTAGCAAGAAAGAACTAAACTAGGACAGAATGAGTGAGATATTTTCTGGAAAAAATATTTTGAGAGAAACAACACAAAGTAGACTGGATGCATGGAACAACAAACCATCACTGCCCAAAAAAACAGTAAAGACAACATTCCAGAAAAAAACCTAAAACAAATATATAGACTAAGAAATCAAAACAACTCCCATCAAAAGTTCATGGAAATAGGAAGTAGCATTTTCAGCACTAAAATTAGGTTTAGTGAGCAGGTGCAAAACAAACATGAATAAAAACAAAATCCCAAAGTCATCTAGAGAGCTAAACATTCCTCTTTAAGATTTTATATTCTAAAGAAAGAAAAAATATTTATTGTACCATCAAAATGTCAAGTTTTATATTCATTTTCTAAATTGTCTTTCATAGACTAACTACTTATTTCCTTTGATTCTATAGAACTACGTAAAGGAAAATTCTGTATTTGAAAGTTGATTGCAAATGAGAATACAATTTCATTTTCAGTATCTTAAAAAAACGCAACTGAACTAATTATAGATATATTAGATTTATTTACTAGAACAATTATAAATTTATTTTCTCCTATTATTGGCCATGCTTTACAATAGTTTTACCTCAGACTTTGCATGTATAAGGTAACTTTCTGTAAAATGATTCTCAACTTAACTCTACAAAAGTGAGGCAGACAAATGAAGGCAGCAAGACTGGTTTTGAGCACTATCCTGCTAATTTATTCTGACTGAATTCAGAAATGTAGTCCAATATCACTTGAGTGTTTTAGTAACGTAAGAATTTTTTTTTAAAGTGAATACTAATAAAGCTAACACTGATGAATTTACTATCTAATACCCACACAAAAATGCTATTGATTTATAATGAATTCCTTCATTAATTAACACTATTGCCTTACATATTAAAACATGGAACGTGAATAGGGAAAGCTCAAAGTTGAGGCTCATCAGAGCAATGTCCAGGTTAAGGATGCAAATTGTTGGCATCTCTAACATGGTATGGTCATCTGCTTCAAATGCCTACCAACTTCCCTGTATGAATCATCTTCAACTCTGATCCAATGAAAGCAAGATGAAAAGACATGCCTCCCACCCCCAGTCAGTCACCTGTCCCTCACAGGCATCCTACCCTGTAACGCACCAAATTTGGGTCTGTCCAGACCATCATGGAGGAACATGATGCATTCAGTGGCCGCCACACTATCCAACAGATAGCACGAGAACAACTACCAGCCTTATATAAACTACATGCACAGCACTAGGTTAACTGGCTTTAGCATACACATGCTTCAGAACTTATTTGAACGTATTAAAATGTTAAAGAGATAAATGTGCCTGCATATAAATCTTAAGCCAGGAGCTATTTTGCTTCCACAAGCAGAAAATGAAGGAACTCAACAGTGCCTACTACCCTGAGAGCGGCTAAGTTTTGAGAGCCCCGAGCTATCTGGCTGCTTCCATCAGCTCTGTGGAACTGGGAGTTAGAATCAATCATAGAATATCAGGGTTGGAAGGGACCTCAGGAGATCATCTAGTCCAACCCCCTGCTCAAAGCAGGACCAATCCCCATTTTTTTGCCCCATCCCTAAATGGCCCCCTCAAGGATTGAACTCACAACCCGGGGTTTAGCAGGCCAATGCTCAAACCACTGAGCTATCCCTCCCCCCAGTTAGAAAGCCATCATTTACCTTTACTGATGTCAAACATTTTTTTTAAAAAAAAACTTTATAGTTCAGCTATTTAAGCACACCAGCATGCACTATTTATACACTTAACTGCATAAAACTTTACATAAAAAAGTACTTGCTTGGTTAGGCTATTAGCAAATTAACTTCTATCACCACAATATACTTTAGAAGATCCCCCCACACGCTTATTTCACTACCCTGCAGAGTTTTTAACTCTTCAGAGACAAGAGACTTGTGGAATTAGGAACTTCACAAGACGATAAGCGCTAAGGGAGGCAGCCTCCATGACAGATAGAAAGAGTTATGAAAAACAGCAATAGCTAATGAATATTTTTTAATTTTTCAAAATCAGCTTATACTAGAGATGCCAACATTTACAAATGAAGAAATTTTCAATTGAGTTTCTAACTCAACTCAATTACAGACTTTGAACTGTGCCTCTGTAGGCTTGGCCAGTCAATTGGCTGGTCAAATAATGTCAATAACTGGTCAAATAACCACCTATTATTGGATTAAGGTCAAATCCTGTCATATATTCCAGAAAGAATGCCCTGATACAGGTGGCGGCCTACCTTTTTGATTGAATCATGGTGCCATTTGTTAGCAAACCTATTAAATGTCTTTATCGCTCACTTTACTACATGGTAATGCCATCTGTTGGGAAAGATGAATATCTTAACTGACTGGAATCTTCTAGAACAAACATATGTATTTATGTATGTGTATCTTTATTTGCATATCATGCCATCAATATACCTGGGAGTTTACAAAGCACATTAAACAAGTTAAAAGACAGGGTCTCTGCCCCAGACAGCTTACAGTCTAAACCGACTAAACAAACATACAGAAATTAACTCAGAAGGGAATGCGGTTCAGTCATTAAACCTCCGCCCGCATTAAAAAGAAAAGGGAAAGAGACATTAACCTTCTTGAAGTGTTGGCTTGCTGCCTAACTAGCGTAAATGCACTTAAAAATTACTTTTTTTACAGCGCTATTTGTGTGTTTTATTTAATTATTTTTTTCTTTTCTTTTGTTCAATCTTGAATAACATTCACATTTAAATGCTAACCTAACATTGTTAAAAATTGTAATAAGTATTCTTTCATGTTTTATAACTTCATTTCACTATGTTTTACATCTTTCTAAGTTAAAATAACTCAGTTGTTTTTTGTAATTAGGCATAAGTATTGTTGTAAAGATTGAGGCCTAATAGGCCTATTTTAATTGTTAGCCTAACTGGTGAAAAGTGGATAAAGATTCATGAATTGTTAAAATGATCTGTTACATAAAACGGTTTAAGAAAAGATATGAGAAGACAGAAAGCCTGACCTAATTTAAACAGTAAGGGTCAACTGATACCACGCAAGGACTGTATCAACATTATGACTGGTAAACAAGAGGAGCAGAAATCAATGAACCAAAATTCGTGTGTTGGAAATTAGACCTAACTGTGGACAAAAAATGAGAGAGGATGGAACTATTCCACCTATCACCTTTTGGGGGCCCTTAGGGAAAAAAAAGACTGGAGGAGAAAATTTTTTTTTTACTATCTCCGTGGCTATGGGAAAAAAAAACTGTTGGTGTGACACCAGACCTTGATACTCCTGTGGGGAAGCTTGACTTTCATTACTACACAAGTGAGGAAACCAGCCCGATACACGTGAGATCCAGCTCTTTTTTCCCGTCCCACATGTGCTCCTTTCTGCCCTGCCTCTGCCCCCCTCATCTTACTCCTGTCCTCCCTCTCTTGGCTTTTCACTTGATCTTGAACTGTACTGCGTGGCACCAGCACAATGAGACAAGACTGCCTATCCTGCTCTGCTCAGTCTGTAAAGGACCAGTAAACAAGAGCGACCTGACTAATCACAAGATGTCACTGACCAAGGACATGAGCTGGGGTCTAGAGAAACAGCTGTCATGGCCAACCTGCCAGCCCAAAGCATCTGTCCATGACTGACCAACCATCCTATATTCTGAGAAGACCAACGAAAGGTGTATTTCCCTCATATTTACTATCCTATCTTTTCTCTCCCTACTGTGTCTGTTTTGTCTAAAGCAGGAAAGTGATTATCATTCCTAACTTGGGCCTGGGAAAGGTAATCAGCGTGTCACAGCTAAATACAAGGTGGAACAGATTGTTAAACATAAAGGGTGAACACATATTTCAAGTGACCATTCAAGGTGAACTGGGAAGTTAACACCTCTTCAGTCATAGGTTAAAGGTGGGTTAGTGGTTACAGATTGTCATAATGAGCCATAAATCCAGTGTCTTTACTGAGTCCATGATTTTTACTGCTTAACAAAGAACCTGACACAGTACTAACGTGGGGATCTAGAAGAATTCTTTCACCAACTCTGCCTCAAAGAACTTTCTCATAACAAAGATACCACCACAACTGCCACATCCTCACTGACAATCAGAAGAAAAAAAGAATCATCTGACTGCACATGCCACAGTGGACAAAACCACATACTTGATCATTACATTGATTGCTTCAGGAAAAAAAATTGCCTGAAATCCTTAACAAACATAACATCCATCACAATCTCTCTAACATTGAGAGGACTGCCATACAGTCACTGAAATCCAACCACCCAATAACGATTACATCAGCAGACAAAGTGGGTGCCATGGTGGTCCTTGGCCATGATGACTACATCAGCAAGGCCAACTGACAACTCTCCAACACCACCGACTATAAAGAACTCAAAGACGACCCCACACCCAAGAATTTAAGTATATCATCAAATCCTTCCTGAAACAACCCCAAGAGAAACTCTACAACTTCATCCCCCATGAAACCACCCCAATGACCTTCTACATGCTTCCCAATATACATAGACAAGGGAACTCAGGCAGATCCATCAGATCTGACCATGGCATGCTAACTGATGGAATGTCGGGACTGCTAGAAATCATCCTCAAACCACTCACTACACAAAGGACCAGTTTCCTCCAGAACACACCCGACTTCCTCCAGAAACTCCACAGCATTAATAACTTCCCTCAGAATACCATGCTTGCCACCATGGATGTCAAGGACCTCCCTACACACTAACATCCCTCATGACAGCATTGCAGCCCACCTCAAATATCCACAATACAATGGAAAAACACAGTTAGCCACCCCAAACATGTTGCCAAATTCATCCATTTCTCCTCACCCGTAACAACTTTACCTTCCACAAAAACACTTTGTCCAAACCATGGGAACAAAAGTGGGTACTAGTATGGCTCCCCAATATGCCAGCCTCTTGACGGGTGACCTCAAGGAAGAATTTCTGGACAAATGCACTACAAAACCAATTATATACCTGAGATACAGTGATATAATTTTTGTCCTCTGTACAGATAACCTAAACTCCCTCACAGATTTCCACCACAACTTTAACTATCACCATGCATCCATCAAACTCTCTCTAGAACACTCCCACGCTAGCATCAACTTCCGGGACACCATGATCAGCTTCAACAATGGAACTCTACAGACAACTATATACAAGAAACCCCCGGATCACTGCACCCAATTTCACAGATCCAGTAACCACCCCAAACTTACCAAGCAATTTCTTGTCCACAACCAGGCACTCAGATGATATAAAATATGCTCCGAGGAGAAGGTCCAGGTTATACATCTTAATATATTTAAAATCATCTTCACCAAACAAGGACACTCCCCCAGAGAAGTGGATTGCATCATGGAAGGGGCCACACAAATGCCCCGAGAGAACCTGCCTCAATACCTGGGAGGAGGACGTCCAACCAGACATCCCTGGTTCTCATCTTCCACCACACAATGACACCCATACAGGGTTTCATTAAACAATTACAATCCATACTTGATGGGGATCACATCCTAAAGAAAATATTTCCTGAACCCCCTCTTCTGGCCTTCAAATAACCTCTCAACCTCTCCAAGCTCATCATCAGAAGCAAGCTCCCCATAGTCCAGGACCCACCAACTCAAAGAGACACCAGACCCTGCCATGAACAAATGCAAAACTTGCCAACATATCTCCACTGCTATGATGATCAGTACCTCCCACAACAGTCCTTTCAAGATCCATGCATCCTACATATGACTCACATGTGGTGTACCTCTTCCAGTGCATCAAATGCCCCAATAGCAACAATGTGGGTGAAACCAGACAATCAGTAAGGTCAGGCTTGACAAAGCCCTGGCTGGGATGATTTAGTTGGGGATTGGTCCTGCCTTGAGCAGGGGGTTGGACTAAATGACCTCCTGAGGTCCCTTCCAACCCTGATATTCTATGAATCATGACTCTCTCAAATGAACTCACACATAAAAATGATAAAAGACAAACTCCATATCACCCACGGGTGAACATTTCCACAAAACAATCACCCATATCTGACCTCTCAGTCCTCATCCTCAAAGGAAATCTTCACAACCCCTTCAAAAGATGAGCCTGGGAGCTTAAATTCATAACTTCGTAGGCACTAAAAATCATGGACTCAAAGACACTAGATTGATGGTTTATTATAACAAACCATAATCCACTAACGCTCCTTTGTCCTGCAATTTCAGAGGTACTAACTGCCCATTTCACCTTAAATAGTCTCTTACAACATGTTACCTCTTTATGCTAAACAATCTGTATTGTATCTTAGCTGTAACCTTGTATTTTAGTTGTGTCTCCTTCACCAACAGAAGTTGGTCCAATAAAAGATATTACTTCACCTACCAGGCCTTTCTCCAATAGTCAATCAATTTCAGTTTCAAAGCTCTTTGCGTGATTTTGATTCTTTTCCTTTTGTGTGTTTCAATCAATAAATTTCTAACCTCTGGCATTAATTTTATAGTGGGTTTGCCCTGGTATTAAACAGGTTGAGATCTCTGTATACCAAACTTGAACTTTGTTTAATGGTGTTTAATATTGGACAGTGACTGGTCACATTAACACCTTTAATTCATTGGGTCCATATACTTCATCTAAATTAACACAATAGTATCTATCTAAAGCTTAGGCTACTGGAGACAATAAAACCTCACTTTTTTTATTATTCTAATAAATAAGTGCTTTAAAATATTTGACCATTTTTCACATTATTTGACAATATCTGACCATTCAACTGGCCAATTATTTCTGGACGAAAAGCCCAACCTTGTGCCTCCAAAATTACTAAAATGAGGTTTCACTTATTTCATTGCAATCACTGATACAAGCTTTAAAGGAATACACTACCTTGGCAATTTCAGGAAAGTAGCTATCTAAACTGGATAATGAGCTTTCCATTTTGCTCTGTTCATCATCTGCAATTACAAAATAGAAAATTTTAAAATTAAACAGCCATTAATAACTTCAGGAAAATGCTTCATTTCCAACAACTAGCTTATGACTGTGATTACTACTTCATCTACAATAATAAACGTTGATATCAATAAAAATAAAGAGCAGACAACTGTGTGCCATTGCTCACTTTCTCATTTTGATCCAGTGACTTTTGTGTACTTTCCTGTTTGTTGGAGGATGTAAAGTAATTGTTGCAATTCCATAAGTGAGTAGTTTGTACTTTCTTTTCCCACACGGACGCCAAATCCTTTACCTAACAATACACACGGGGTTCAAGCCTGATTAAAGGAAGGGCTTGCCTACATGGGAAAGTTGCACCAGTATAACTTTCTTTTTTTCTTTTTTTTTTCCAGCAGAAACTGTTTGTGTCCATAGATAAGTTGCCTTATATGTTCATCTTGCTACCTAAATCATAAAAGTCAGACTCCTTTCCAATTGACTTAACTATTTTGGAGGGAGATATATCAATGTAAGGTCCATGTGGAGGCACTGTCATCCTGATATAACTACACCAATTCAGTTACTCCTCCCACTGCTATCCCACACTGCACCAGTTCACACCTGAAGCAACCTGTCTAGTTACTTGCGCACACTCCACTGTTCCTGGGTCAACTGGACTGGATAGGCCCCCTCCCATGGGCTTAAATGCTGCTTGAAGAGGCCAAAAAATTCTATTTGCGACTCACATTCCTTGCAAATGTATCATCACAACTACACTCAGGCCTCCATGCATAAATGGCATGGTCTACTGGGAACCAACTGAATTATATGATATAGCAGAAGGGATCATGGGAGTTTAACCTTAAGTACCAAAATCCTCTGAAAATTACCAAGAATGCATAGAGCCTAGCAATAGCCCTTGGCACCCTGCGTTACCCACACAGAGTGTAATGCACTTAAATACAGGGCTGTGCTGTGAGGATACAATATGTTACAAATGCAGTAGCTTAAACAAGTTCATGCACAGCAGTGCATTATTGATTTAGTTATACCATTTTAATTAAATCAATATAAACTATACTGGTGCAACTTTCTCATGTAAACAAGGCTAAAATGGCAAAACTCTCGTTAATTTCAAGAGGGCAGGATCAGGCCCGTGATCTCCAGCATTACAGGAAGTGGAAATGATGACAGCACTAGCTGCTAAGCATGACAAATCCTTACTTTAGGATTTTACCTACATCAATGTTGCCCAAATAAATTTATTTATTATATAATAACAATATTACTTACCTTCATGCGATTCTCCATTTCTTTTTTCTTGCATTGCAGCTTCAAAGTTTAGTTGGAGAATTTTGTTTAAAGTAGTTATCCATTCCTCCATTTCCAGTTCACAGTCTGCAGCGAGAAGGTAACTACTCTTGTCTTGCATCTTGAGTTCAAAAGCAAAACGTTTCACTTTGTTGTTCTACAATAAAATAAAAAGACCTTTCCATATTAGCCAAGTTTTTCCACCTCCCCTCTTCCTATAAACCAGGGGAGGAAACTGTCTTGCATGATGTTTTCTGCGGTTCACCTGTGATTAAAAATATATATACACACATGTATACACACACTGCAACACAAGTGTAATTTTTTTTAAGTTACAATGCTTCCTTTTTTCTGCTGCTTCATCTTTGGAAAGATTTTTATAGTGTAGTGATGGTCTAAACCAGTGGTGGACAACCTGCAGCCCACAAAGGTAATCCAATGGTGGGCCGCCAGACAGTTTGTTTACATTGGCACAGCCGCCTGCAGCTCACAGTGGCTGCGGTTTGTCGTTCCCGGCCAATAGGAGCTGGGGAAGCAGAGTGGGCCGCAGGAACGTGCTGGCTGCTGCTTCCCACAGCTCCCATTGGCCAGAAACGGCGAACCATGGCCACTGGGAGCTGCATAACTAAATGCAAGTGTAAAACTGTCTGGTGGCCCGCCAGCGGATTACCCTGATAGGTGGCATGCGGCCCATGGGCTGCAGGTTGCCCACCACTCATCTAAACACCGAAAGCAACTTAATTTACCTATGCTTTTGTTCCCTACCATCACCCTATTGGCGATTACATACTAAAAGCAAATAGGTAGCACTAAAAATCTCAGTCTACAGGTATTTATTTAAATTGTGTGAATGTCTAAGTAATAAAATTCTTATGTAAAAGTTCCCACCTGTACAAGTGTCCTTAGATCAAAGCTCAGAAGCGTGAAACCACCTCGCTAACATTTTAGGTATCAGAGCCCTTGACACACTAGCAAGTTAAGACGGACAGGAGTGATCTGTTACAGTCGTAAGTCTACTTTTTGAGTGCTCTCTTTTGGCTGTAACGTTCCACAAGCAACGTGTTGGGGAATTAGTCCTGCTTCCTCACTTCCCCACTCAATACAGCCTGTTCTGTAACTATAGCCAAGACTTCATATACTCTGTGGCCAGCTTCACCTGCATTCTGAAAAACAGCTTTGGATTCTCTGGTGCAGCCAATTGGAAATTCTGTGGCTGCTTAATTTTAATTAGGTGCCTCTCCTTCTTTAAGCAGTGTCCCTGTAAGTGCTCCACTTCAGGATGTGTGCACGTCCATGCACTCTTGATTTAGAGTATTGAGGCCCCAGTGAGATATCAACACTGCTTGGATAGAATGTGCTTGTTGAGGGTATAGATAGTTCCTAGGTCAGGCTTGAAGACATCAGACATGTAGTCTCGCTAAGGGTATCACAAATGTAGGGGCTGCCATATGGCCCACGAGTTGCAAACAAGCCTGTGTTGTGGTTTGCAGGCTGTGGTGCATTGTTGAAATGAGGCTGGACATTTGGCAACCTACCATGTGTAAGTATTCTCCAGAAGTGGAGAAGTCCAGAGTGGTCCCGATGACGTCTAGCTGTTGAGTGGGTGTGAGTACAGACTTTTTTGCATTGAGCCAGAGGCCCAAGGAGTCAAACAAGGACGGGGCCTTGGTAGTTGCTATCTGTACCTTGAGAAATTAGCCACCTTTCAGGAGCCAATTGACCAGGTATGGAAATTTGATTATTCCCAACTGGAGAAGATGGGCTGTGATAGCCAAGATAACTTCAGTGAAGACCCTTCGGAGGGGGGGTGGGAGGGTGGAAAGGCCGAAGGGTAATATGCAATGATGGTAGTGTTCCCTGCTGTCATAAACATACAGCTAAGGGTATCATAAAATCCCTCCTTACCTGTAAAGGGTTAAGAAGCTCAGGTAACCTGGTTGGCACCTGACTAAAAGGACCAATAAGGGGAGAAGATACTTTCAAATCTGTGGGGGAAGGTTTTTGCTTTGTTCTTTTTGTTGGTTCTTTCCAGGTCAGCGAGGAATCAGGACAGGGAAAATATATCTCCCAAAGCCTTACTTGAACTAAGCATCTAGATTACAAAAATTGTAAGTAAAGCAAGGAAATGCATTAATTTATCTTTAGTTTTAGCTTGTGAATTTTCCCTGTGCTAGAGGAAAGTTTATCCCTGTTTTTTTGTAACTTAAGTTTTGCCTGGAGGGAAATCCTCTGTGTTTTGAATCTGATTGTCTGTAAAATCAGGATGGAAGATATTTTTACAGGAGGTGCTTCTTTTACTTTTTTTTTCTTCTTTATAATAAAGTTCTGTTTTTTAAGAATCTGATTGGGTTTTTAGTGTCCTACGAACCCAAGGGTCTGGTTTGTGCTCACCTTGTTTATTTTCAAGCCTCCCAGGAAAGGGGGTGTAGGCTTGGGGGGATATTTTGTGGGAATAGGAACTCCAAGTGGTCCTTTCCCTGATTCTTTGTCTAAATCATTTGGTGGTGGCAGCATACCTCAGTCCAAGGACAAATAGAGATTTGTGCCTTAGGGAAGTTTTTAGCCTACGCTGGTAGAAATAAGCTTAGGGCGTCTTTCATGCGGGTCCCCACATCTGTACCCTAGAATTCAGAGTGGGGAGGGAATCCTGACACCTGCCCACTAGGAAAAACAAGAAATACCTGAGTGAGGGGCGCATGGATATATGAAAACAAGCATCCTGAAAGTCAAGGGAGACAAACTAATCTCCTGGATCCAGCAATGGAATTATCACTGCTACAGTTACCATTTTGAACCACTGAGAGTGGAACAAGGTTTTTTAAGTGCTGAGGTCCAAAATTGGTCTCCAGCCTCAGCTTTTCTTGGGGATCAGAAAGTAAAAGAAGAATAGAACCCTTTCTTGAAGAAGTCTAGTGGAAGAGCTTTGATTACCCCTACTATTAGAAGAGATTGTACCTCCTGCCACTAGAAACCCTCATTAGAAGGGTCCCTGAAGAGGGATGGTGAACAGGGTCGGGGGAAGGAAGGAGCTAAACTGGATGAAATCAGCTACAGGATCTATCTGTCTGAGGTGATTAGCTACACAGAAGGCAGAAAACGTGAGAGGCAATCCCCATAATGGTGGAGGGAGGAATAGCGCAGTGTAGAATCTGGAGAGGGAGACAGTTAGGACCCTTGACCAACAGGTCAAAATGGTCGTTTTGAAGACATTGCCAACTTGAAAGTGATTGTAGAAGAAGGTCCTTTCCTAGCGAATATGGACTTTTCTTGGATGTTCAGCTGGTCTCGCTGGCTGGTAGTGGACTGGGCAAGACCACTGAGCCATCTGCCATCTACTGTACATTCTCTTTGTCACAGATGTATAGCTCCTCAGAGATTGTAGTGTTGCTCAGTAGTCTTCAAGTGTATGATGGAGCCTGTCTGTGGCATCACTGACTACGATTCCTTAAAAGGGAGATCCTTTTGGTGTTTTGTGCCTTTTGGGGGAGGCCAGAGGACTGCAGCCAAGAAGCTTGATGCATTACTACTGCCATAGCCATAGGACATACAACTGTACTGGCAGCATCAAGTGAGAATTGGAGAGATGCTTTGGCAATTGTCTGGCCTTCCATTATGAGAGCTTGAAATTGTTCCATCTCGTCCTGTGCTAGGTGTTCAATAAAAGGTTAAAACTTTAGATAATTTGTAAAATCATATTTTGCAACCAGGACTTGGTAATAGTCTACTCTGAACTGTAAAGAGGCAGAGGAGTAGCTTTTGTGCCCAAGAAGCGCCAGCTATTTCAGTTCCTTTTCAGATGGTGTCAATTGGGACCAATGTTGCATGTTTCATTTGTTGATGACCTCTATAACCAAGGAGTTAGGTTAGGAGAAAAAAATGCTCTTAGCCACTGGGTGGAATATAGTATTTTTTGTCAGCCCAGTCACACGTAGGCGACATGGTAGCTGGAGTTTGCCATACTCTATGCGATAAGACCATTAGAGCATCACTGATGGGTATGGCAAATTTTGCCCATAGGAGATGTATGGAGAATGTCCAACAGGGAATGTTGGGGTTCTTATAGCTCCTCTAATGGAATTTGTAAAGTTTCTGCTATTCATAGTATAAGGCTTAAAAGGCCTTGAAATCATCAGCGTAAGATGGTGGGGAAAACATAAGAGGCTCATCTGGCGAGGAAGAGAATTGTGGGAATGTAGGGTTTCTTTTTCCCCAGCTGGCTCTTGCTCTTCTGTAAGTTCCTCCTGTGGAGCAGGGTCCGAGGAGGCAGGTGTTGCTTTTGGCATGTCCTCTTATGAACCCTGTAGAGCTGGTTACAATATGTGAACCATGAGTTCCAATAAGCCCAATCAGGTGGGGCATAAGGGAACAGGGCTGGAATCCAGGGTTACCCTTCCCAGGTTTGCTGGGTGTATCTCCAGCAGGGGGTTTCTTCCTCAGGATGCACCTCAAGGAAGGGAGTCACCGTTGTACATTATAGGTCCAGAGGTAAGTTGATACCAGGGCAGTATCTCTTGGTATCTCCAAGCCAGCGGTTCCCAAACTTGTTCCGCCACTTGTTCAGGGAAAGTCCCTGCTGGGCCGGGGCGGTTTGTTTACCTGCCGCATCTGCAGGTTCGTCCGATCGCGGCTCCCAGTGGCCGCGGTTTGCTGCTCCAGGCCAATGGGAGCTGCTGGAAGCGGCGTGGACCGAGTCAACACAGCTCCAGGTCCCTCCTGTCAGCAAGCGATGGAGGGTGAGTATGGGAAGCCAAATAGGGTCCACACATCTTAAAGAACCTTCAGTTACAGTAAGTAACCGCCTCCTCTTCTTCAAGTGATAGTCTCTATATGGATTCCAGTCGTGGGAGAGTAGCTCACAAGAAGTCACAGTCTGTAGGATAGTATGTCCAACTGCCACAGGGGCGATGGTATAGTGAGTAGAAAAGGCATGGACGGAGGACCACATGGCCGCCCTACAAATGTCCTGCCACGCAACGCTCACAAGGAAGGCTGAAGTGGAAGCATGTGCCCGCCTGGACTGGGCCGTGACTCCCAGAGGAGAGGGGGGAAAAACGTGAGAGAGAATACAGTATTTCTCAATACAATGGGAGATCCTTTTGGAGGTGTTGCGAGCTGGGGACGCGGCCCTGGCAGCGCTCTGCGATGGTGAGGAAGAGCTGGGGTGCAGCATGGAAGGCGTGGGTGCTTTGGAGATAAAAGGTCGGTGCCCAACAGACATTAAGAAAGTGTAATGTGCGTGCCCTGGGAAAGGCGTGCGGTTTAGCGTAGAAGACCAGTAGGTGTATATACTGGTTGAGGTGGAACAGGGAGCCACCCTGGGTAGAAATTTGGGGTGAAGGCACAGGGAGACCTTGTCCTTGCAGAAGACAGTAAAGGGTGGGTCAGCCATCATGACCGCCAGCTCGCTAACTCATCGTGCTGAGGTAATCGCCACCAAAAGCATTACTTTCATGGAGAAATGGGTGAGAAAACAGGTCGTCAGGGCTCCAAATGGTGGCTCAGTGAGGGCGGAGAGGATGAGATTAAGGTCCCAAAAGGGGGAAGGCTTCCATTTGTATGGGAGAGTGTTGAGAAGGCTGCGAAGGAATCAGGCAATAGAGTCAGATGAGCGAAGATAGAAAGCCCATCCACAGAGGGAAGGCAGGCACTGAGTGCCACCAGGTGAATGCAGACAGAGGAGTGGGAGAGGCCAGACTGTCAAAGGTGAAAGAGGTAGTCCAGAAGGATGGGAATGGAGACGGAGTCCAGAGAGTAAAGGTGGCGATGTGCCCAGGTGCTGAAGCGTCACCATTTAGCTTGGTAGCAGGCTCTAGTTGACGGCCATCTGCTGTGAATGAGGATGTTGTGCACGGCGGCGAAGCACACCCTGTCTACAAGCAAGCCCCATCCAAATACCAGGCTGTGGAGTGGGGTGCTGCAGGTGGCCGTGCACCTGTGTGAAGAGATTCGTGAGGCAGGGAAGGGGGATGAAGAGGAAGCGAAGAGATGGAGGAGATTGGTGAACCAATATTGGTGAGGCCAGGAGGGAGCTATGAGAATTACTGCCATGTGATTTCACCACACCTTGCGTAGGACTTGCAGGAGAAGGAGAATGGGCGGGAAGGTATAAGTTGTCCCCAAATCTGAAATGGTTGTGGGTGAGGACAAAGTCACAAAGCTCAGCCACCAGGTGTGCCGTGGTCTCCTCAGGGATACTGTTCCTGACAGCTTGTAGTCCATCCTTGTGTGGAATATTGGTGTAAAGAGCTTTTACACCCATGGTGGCGAGGTTGGTGTTTTCAGGAAGATCACCAATGCATTGTAATTTCCTCAGGAAGTCGGTGGTGTCTCGAAGATAGCTAGGAGTGCTCGTAGCGTAGGGTCTGAGGAGAGAGTCCAAATAGCCAGATAATCCTGCTGTAAGAGTGCCAATGCCTGAGATGATGGGACATCCAGGATTTCCAGGTTTATAGAATACCCCTGGTCAGGGCTTGAATAGGGACTGTGAGTGGTTGGCTCACTACTGAAGCAATTTTTCCCTCTCTTGGTATTGACACCTCATCAGTTATTGGGAGTGGACCACATCCACCCTGACTGAATTGGCCTTGTCAACGCTGGTTCTCCACTTGTAAGGTAACTCCCTTCTCTTCATGTGCCAGTACATTTATGCCTATATCTGTAATTTTCACTCTATGCAGCTGAAGAAGTAGGTTTTTTACCCACAAAAGTTTATGCTCAAATAAATCTGCTAGTCTTTAATGTTCCACCGGACTCCTCGCTGTTTTTGTGGATACAGACAAACACGGCTACCGCTCTGATACTTGGCACCACCAGGTGAGGGAAGCCAGGATGGAGGCGGGGATCAGGATTGGCTTGCACAAGCGGTCCAACTGTAGGTTGCAGCCTTACCAGAGCCACAGCCGGAGGCAGCACATATGAGGGTGGGTACATGGTATGACTGAGGTGAAGACCGCCACATGGCCAAGAAGGGAGAGGAACTACCAGATGCGTGTACATGAACGGTGATGTAGTAGCATAATGAGCAGAGTGAGGGAAGTGAATTGGCCCAATGGGAGAAAGGCGCAAGCCATTACTGAGCCCCTATGAAGGTGAGTGTACAGGCAGAGTCGAGAACCAACTTGTCCTCATTGATGCAGATCCCCAGGCTAGTGAGAAGGACGCAGAGGATCTGGATAAGCGGCAAGGAGGCAGTTGAGAGACGGTGCAACAAGGTGCCAGTTGTCCAGCTAAGTGAATATGGAATGGCCTAGACGGCACATTTAGGCCACAATGACTGCAAAGACCTTTATGAAGACATGGAAAGGGTGGCAATCCCAAAAGGGAGGACCCAAAACTGATAGTGGAAGCAACCCAATGTGAAGCGGAGGAACTTACGATGAGTGGGGTGGATGTCTATATGAAAATACACATCTTCCATAACGAGAGCTGCAAGCCACGCTCCATGGGGAAGGGATGGGATAACAAGGGGGAGTGTGACCATCCAGAAGCAGAACTTGCATATGAATTTGTTCAATGACCGGAGATCCTGAATGGGGCGGTGGCCACTCCCCACCCTCCCCACTCCTCTGCGCGTACACACACACACACACACACACACACACCTTCTATTGGACAAGGAAATAAGAAAAGTAGAAACCACGGCCATGGTACCAGCACAGGATGTGTTCTATGGCACTCTTCTGGAGAAGGGTATCCACTTCCTCTCAGAGGAGACTGCACTGGGAAGGATCCCCAGGGTTCCATGGGGCGGGTGACAAGGAGGAAAGGAGAACTCTATCAGGTACCCCTGGTGAAAAACGTCCAGCACACAGCGTTCGGTGGCGATCTTTCCTCAGTGGTGGGAAAACAGGGCAAGACAGTCCCCAAAAACGATCTGAGGAGCCAGGGAAGGGGCTGAGAGGGGTTCGCAGATCTCGGGGAAAGAGTCCAAAAGACTGCATGGATGGATGCTGTTGGAAGGTGGAGGTGGCAGAGGCAGAATAGTGAGGTCGCTGTGTGTGCAGACAGTGGAGAGACAGCTCTTGCAGGCATTGAGGGTAGGGCTGGTCTCGGGACGAGGCGGCTCTGGTAGGTGCAGCAATGTCCTGGGGTTTGTTGTAGACGGGAGGAGGAGTAGTGCGAGTAGGGGCTGGCTGGTGATTTGGCAGCGGCAGTACACTGCAGTCTTGGTAAGAATACCAAGTGCGCCAGTAGGGCCAGGCATATGGGTCACTGGGCATCAACAGCCCCTCAGGGTTAATGGAACCATGCCTTGGGGGAAGGGCCATACGCTGGCAGGTAGGGCTGGTTCTGGGGGTCCAGGCTACAGGAGCGTGCAGGAGAGAATGGGGAGTCTGGCTCAGGAGACCACTCAGAACTGGAGGACGGGTCCGGCAGAGGCCAGGCCATCGGTGCTGCCAGCACAAGACAAAGCAGAACAGGGCAGTCCTGGAGCAGGAGAGGTTCAGCCACCGGCAATACCAGCGGTGAGAGATGATGCAGAGCAAGATGCTGCCAGAGAAGGAAAGACTCATCCGAAGGAGATGGAAGCCTCAAGGTGACTGGAGACCCAGAGCGCTGAGGGGAGCCCATGCATAGCAGCATGAGATTGGCCATAAGTATCACAGGGAACAAGCGTCCCAGCATGGGCGGGACTGGGCATGAAAGTCTGGATGGTCATGAAGGTGTTGACAGTGCCAGAGATGAAGGCGGCAAACTCGGTACCAATACTGGAGACAGTGCTGGCAGGTCTTGGACTTTTCTCTATATGAGATTTCTTAGGAGAAGGAGCAGCTGAGTCAACACGCAACTTCTCACCTGACCTGGCACCGCTTGGGATGGCAACACTGTATTTAGAGATGATCCCCGTCAGGGAGCCGCCCTTATGCCTGTGTGTTTCTTATGTGCATGGTGGGGTTTTGGCAGTTGTGTCAATACCGCTGGAAGGGCCCACGGAGGCACTCACCATCAGTGACAGGCATCACTCTGGCAGATCTGTCAGTGCCAGATCCGATTAAGTCTCCTCCACCAGGCCTTTGCGGAGGCGAAGTTCCCTAGCTTCCCGAGTTTGAGGTAGGAATGAGCAGCAGATGGAGAACTGGCACCAGCGTGGGCTTCACCAAGACAACAGAGAAAGCATTGGTGCTTGTCACTCACAGAGAAGGAGCACGAGCACATAGCATACCTTTTGAAGCCGGCTTGCCAGAGCATAGTCCCCAGGACGGGGGAGTGTCCCGCAAGGGGAAAAAAATCCAGCAGGGGAGATCTAAATGACTAAAAACTGTTAGACAACTATATACAACTAGAAAAACTATTTACAGAAGGAACGGACAAGAGCTCTCTTAGCAAGCTATGAGCACCGAGGAACAGGGGTTCTGATTCTAGCCATGCAGGAGAAGCGTTGACCCCCACAGACTCAAAGGACACATCACACGGCTGATGCATGTAACACGTGCCGGTCAACAGACACTACTACAAGCAGTTCCAGCTCTGGCACATGGCACGCATACACACCCACATTTGGAATCCACATAAAAAAGAAGATCTAAGTTATATATTGACCGGGCTAAGTGGGATTAGAAGGACCCTATATTTGTTGGAATTGGTTTATTGGGATTATAAGGACCCTATATTTGACAAAATTGGTTTTCAGTAACCACTCATCATAAAGTCTAGTGTCTGAGTGGTGAGCCAAGAGTTAGAATGCCTAAGGAGACTACATTTTTGGCTTCTTGTTAACCAGTGTGGTGAGACAAGTTCCCTTTTTGTTACTGGCTTGGTTATAATCTAATAATAGAGTAACCACCAGTTTGTGATGAGTCTGACCGATTTCTCAGGTGTCTGTCCTGAATTTGGTAGTCTTAGCAGTGACCTACTGAGGCATAGTGACCCCAAATGTAATTGTACCTTCAGAACTTCAAGATCCAGACCTTTATTACTTCTATTTTACAAGCTCAAATCAGTGTGGTACCTAGAAGTTAAGTTCTGGTCTTTTCTTGTCGTACCTTACTGTCAGTAATTAAGATTTTGCAATCCAAAATCTCAAGTGCCTTCAGTTACATCTACCCAATTGTACGGTCTTCAGAGATGCAGCACAAGTGTGACTGATGGCAGAATCTGCTTAATTAACAGTTATGTTAATATATCAGCCACAACAAAATTCACTTAACTTTCTCATAGCTGTGCTAGCTCTAAAAAGTTAACAGTAAAAACTTCATTTCTGTTATGAAAGTAAATAGATACAACCCCAGATAAACGGAGGCAGCAGCTCTTGTTGACTAACATGCTACCATTTTTTAAAAAGTCACTTTCTCGACAATGACCACAGTTTATGGCCAAATCCTATCCTATCCTGAGCTTTGCAGGTCACCAGGATATGAGTGAAGGAGAATAAAAATATATAAGTAGCTTTTTCTTCCCTCTTTACCAAGGATGGGGGAAGGATGCTGGGGTTCAGAGCCAGTACAAATACACAGCGCCTCCCTACAGATGACCCCTTCCCTCCTGCAAGATGCCCTAGAATATGCCACATTTCTGGATGTGTTCTTTTGGTCTGTTTTGTGCCAAGCACTGGGAGAGGAGGGGAAGAGACAGAGTGAAACAATTTGGGAGGCACTCAGAGGGGATCTTTGTAATGATTTCAGACTCCTCTCAGTGGTTTTTAATCAGAGGGAATGACCTGGGCCTTAGTTTGCAGGGCATTAACCTAAGAGACTAAAAACAACTGACTCATTTGGGTTAGATTATTTGTATGTTTATTTAAGTGGTTAAACTGCATATATTATATGGGCCTACAGTCCATTTACTGCACAATTCACTGATCAACGTTATATATGTACTAAAGGAATATTTCATCTCTATTCACAACATTTTTATACAGTAAATTGAAAAAACATTGCAGCATGGGCTCACCAAGGTTTTTCTCATTAATTCAACATAAGGTTAAAGCAGTTGAAATGTGCTCCTTACAAACTTCATAAATAAAGCAAACTTGGTTTTGATTATTTTAAGTTTGTTGGGTGTGCAACTCAACATTTTTAAAATTTGTGTTTTGGTTGCACCCCAAAGGCCATATTCAGGATTGGGGGTCCACTGTGGAAAGCACTGTACAAACACACAGAAGGATCCAGTCCTTGCTACAAAGAATATCTGATTTGAAACAAGTACTTTGTGCCCCTATACTACAAAGACTCGGGCATGTGTTTAACTTTACACGCTGAGTATTCCTATTAATTTCAATGGGACTACTCACAGTGCATTAAGTTAAACATACAAAGGCATCTTTGCAGGATTTGGGGCCTTAATAGATATGTTCTTTGAGTTATGGACTGTCTTTTCAGTATATGAGCATACAGTTCCTTTTGAACTGAGGCCATGTTCCCCAATTGGGCCTCTAGACAATACTGCAATACAAATACTAAAATACAAGAAGTGCATACAGCAAATTATTGTGGGCAACAAGGGAGATAGGACAAGATTAATGGTAATAAAACCGTGCATCTACACAGGGTCACTGTGCACAACCTCATGGTCCAAAATAATACGAAAGGTTTTTTTCCTCCAGCTGCCAAAACTGCTTTTTAACTGAGCTATTATTAATTGGTTGATTTCTTCCTGGCTTCTCAGCAAAAGTGAGTTTTGATGAGAGATTTCATGTTTTTGATATTTTACTGATCGTTTGGAGCAGAAATTAGTGGTCTTTAAATCCAAAGTGCCAAGACAAATTAACATGGATGAATGGCTTGTGCAATTTAATTGATTATGAGGTTGTATGAGTCAAAAGTGCAAATCTTAAACTGATGAATATATATTTTACTCCCAGTAGCAAGACAATAGTTAAAGTTGTGTCAGAATTTTCTATTTTACAGAGTCTGTACCTCTGTTTCACCTTCTTACAGGACCCTTTTTTGTAAACATGCCATGGGGAATTTCCAAATTTCAGCCACTAATTATTATTTATGTCATTGTCTCCATGTGTGTTTTGTCTGAAGGCTGTTTTCAGGAAATTTGGGGAAACTGGAACACCAGAAAAGCCTGATTTTGCCTCCCTCCCACACACACACTATGCACAATTACTGTCTTCTGCTGCTTCCTGAGCGGCAATACTGAGACGTCACAGATTATCAGTCACGCACTCACTCCAGTTCACTGGCATTCTGGGAAGTGTCACTAGGGCCCAGGTTGTCATGGCAACAGCTGACTGTGATAACTGATTTACATCAGACGACACTAACATTATTACAAAGAAAGGTCACAGTAGAACTGACATAAAAGCACATTGTGTTTTCAGAACCTCCCACTGTACTCCTTTAGTTTGTACTGTAGTAAATTACATGATTTCTTTTAAAAGGGTGATTGTTTGCTACTTTCCTCAAAAAGGGTTACATGAAAATAAGATAAAATTACAGCTCCTTTTCATATATATTATTTATATGCTTCTTACAAACTGGGGGCTATATCTTTAATATTTACATTAAAAAACCAGGAAATTATAAAAGTGAGTCCCTATTCAGTCTTGTTACATAATTTAAAATAAGTATTATTTAGAATTTGCAGTAAAAATCATATTTTGTTTATGAATATAGTTTACTTTCAAAACATTGGTCAGCATGACATAGTGGTAAAATAAGGAGCATCACAAAGACCGTGACGATAAAACATACACTGAAGACAAAAAATTTGCAAGTGCCTTATTAAACAGTACATATAGAAAATATTTTCAATTTAAAAACTAAGAACATTCACAAATAAATGTTGTTTAACATTAATTAAATTTGCTTTTATTAATAAACTAAACCATAAAAATCAGGAAATTAAAAGGTTACAAGAAACACTTGTTAAGAAATGCCAGAATGAATGTTGCCATGCAACTTTAATTCAGCCGCCTTGTGAGTATGCATTATGGTAATTTTTAAATACATTATCTTTTTTTAAATACACACAAGACCCCTGGTTCATTCAGCATACAGGATGGATCTACTCTGAGGATCAATTGGAACTTTGGAGTGAAGGAGTATGTTGTCTGTAGGACCCCTGGCCTTTTTTGCTGCAGAAGCTGGAAGGTTTGTAGTGAATGAGGCAGGAGACTGCAGAAAGAGAAAGGACAGCCTCATGGTTAGGGCAGTTAAATGCTGCTCTGGAGACTTGGATTTTATCCCAGCTTCTGCTATCGAGTTCTTATGTGATGCTGGGCAAATCACTTACACCAAACTTTTCATAGATAATCACTTCTGCGTGTAATTAAAAACTATATCAGAATGCATACACACAAGGTGGAAAATTAAGGTTGCATGGGCAACGTTCATTCTGGCATTTCCTAACTTCAGAGTGCTCATCTTTGCATATTTTTAATCCTTAACTTTGTATTTCCTAATTTATTATTTAGTTTATTGCTGAGAGCAACCTTAACTAAGTCTTTTGTTTGTGAGACAAGGTGGATGAGGTAATATCTTTTATTGGACCAACTTCTGTTGGTGAAAGAGACAAGCTTTCAAGCTTACACAGGGCTCTTCTTCAGGTCCGGGAAAAGTATTCAGAGTGTCACAGCTAAATACAAGGTGGAACACACTGTTAAATATACGGGGTTAACACATGTTGCAAGAGACCACTCAAAGTGAAGTGGGCTGTTAACATCTCTGCAGTCATAGATTAAAGGTGGACTAATGGGTTGCAGACCGTTACAATGAGCCATAAAATCCAGTGTCTTTACTGAGTTTATGATTTTTAGTGTCTATAAAAGTTTTTTCCCCCCTTATGCTAGTATAACTTATAAAAAGAGTACAGGCTCACAACCTTAGGTGCAACAGGGAAATGGGGACATAAAGGCAGTAAGAATATGAGAGTACCCTCTGGACAAAAGTGCGTAAGCACTCCACAAGGAACTCCTATCCACAAGGCTCCTGAACTACAGAGATGAGACCCTGGGACAGGATTTCAAGGGAAGATACTTTAGAATGGGCAAAAGTAGAGGCTCCTCAGTCATTCACAAAACACACAGTGAGGACTTTTGTTGGAAAAGTTCAGGCGGGAGAAGAGGCAGAGGAGAATAATTTGCTGCAGGTCAAATTTCAGCTTAGTTTGATTTTATGTTGGTTTCTAATGGTCAAAAACTTTATAATGGTAAATACTAACAAACTTGACTAAAGCAGGAAGAAAAACTCTGCTCTCATATTTATGAGCTATTTCTGTCCTTTGGAATTTGAAGATTAGGATGCTGAGATTTAAAAAAAAAAAAAAAAAAACTAACTGGGGGGGCAGGACAATGCACTCAGATTTCAGTTTAAGTCACTGGAGCCAAAGAGTGAGGAATGACAGAGTTTGGTTGAGAGGGAGGACTGACTGACAATACTGTCACTTGGTGGGCAACCTTTCCTTCCCTATATTGTGTCTGCTCTTTGCCACTTCCCTCTGCACAACATACATTCATAGTGAAAAATTCAAGCCCATCTGTTCCTAGTGGACCCATGTGCCTCGTCCCCGCCAGCTGCTTCCTACCGAGTCTTAGTGCTCCACCATGCTATGAATGATGGAATATTCTAGACTGCACCCCGTCATCTATATCACAGTACCATAAGGAGAATCAGCGAAAGGGACTTCTTGTTTATGGGGACAGTATGTGCTTCAGGCCCAGCACTGGCACAACTGAGCTAGCATTTAACATCATCTCAGTCAGGGGTGACAAAGATATAGGGAAGGGCAGGGAAAGAGTGAATAAGAGGTACATGGCAGATAGACTTCTGGTCACGATGCCCTTTTATTGCTCTTTTCTGTGTTCTATTTAAATTTGAACCAAACTACAGTTTCAGTGGGTTTAGCCAGGACTAACTTTCTAAACCAAGATAATATCGGTAAAATCACATCATCTTATCAACTTGATGCATAAGTAATTGTGTTACAAATACAAGGCTTTTACAGCCAAGTTTACATTATCGATTTATTCAAATATTTTTGTGCTATTTAGAAAATAATTTTGGGTGGAACTTTTTAAGCCTCTATACAAGTTTATGCAAGGAAGAAAAGAAATACATATACAAAATAATTTATAGATGTATTCTTTCCACAAAGGTTACTATGTCCAGATTCAGGAATTAATGCTAAGAGCCGAAAAACCCAGTTGTCTCCAGGTCTGCTCTAACAAAACAGATACATACTGTACTATAAACATATAACACAACTCCATGAAACCAATCCTCTGGCTCTTGCTACGAGCAAAACTTTTGGGCCAAAGAGTTGTATCTTTTGCTTCAAACATTTATTTTTAAAAAGTAAAAAGGTCAAGTGAAAACATCTGGAAGGGTGGCTGTGAATATGATGCCACTCCCACAACTAAAATCCCACACAAGAAGCTATGCAAAATATTTTACAGCCCATGTAACTACACAAAATGTAACAGAACTTAATTTTATGCTTTCATTAATTCATCATGCTTTCTTCATTTATTTGTCTTGCTACTTGCCTCCATGTGTTTCTTATAAACACACAACATAAATCAGTGACTTTGTCCATTTTCAGAAACAACCACTTTGAAATTTAAAACACAACCTACAAAATCCAACTACTTTTCTTCCTAACATGTAGCGCACCTGCCTGTTTATGTGACTATTTAAAAAGCATGCAGTATGTGTTTAATTATATCCCACGATAATTATGTAGATTTTGAAAAATTCTGGTCTAATAAATTCATCATCTACAAGCACAATATATAAAAAACAGCCAGTACAATTATATTTACCTGAACCACCCCCATACAAGAATCCAAAAATATTGATCCTTTTGGCTCTTTAGATATTTTCTCATCTTTGTAGAAATTGAGATTATATGATCCATCACCAAGTTGGATTAAGTGGAAAAATCTTCTCTTAAATGACTAGTTTAAAAAAAAAAAAAGCATTGTTAACAGCAGTACTATTAATTCCATATTTCAAAATCCATACAGTAACTCCCTCACTTAACATCCTAGCTATGTTCTAGAAAAATACAACTTTAAGCAAAACGATGTTAAGCAAATCCAATTTCCCCATAAGAATTAATGTAAATAGGTGGGGTGGCTAGGTTCCAGGGAAATTTTTTTCACCAGACAAAAGACATTATATATACATATACAGTATAAGTTTTAAATAATTTTAAACAATGTAATACTGTACTCACCAATAATGATTATGAAGCTTGGTTGAGGCAGGGGTATAGTGGGGGAGCAAAGTGGGGGCTTGCTCCATTCCACCCACCCGGAATGCCAACTGGGAAGCAGGGTCACTGCCTGCTCCCCAGCAGGAGCCCCAGGCAGACGGAACAGGGCACGCCCCCACACCACCACCACCCTCCCTGACAGGAGCCCCGGACAGGTAGAATGGGGAAAGCTCCTGCGCCCCAACGCAGAAGCCCTGGGCGGGCGGAATGGGGCAAGCCCCACACCCCTATCCCGCTCCCTGGCAGGAGCACCGGGCAGAATAGGGCAAGCCCTTGAGCCCCCAATCCACTCCTCGGCTGGAACACTTCATGGGCAGAGCAGGACAAGCCCCCACGTCCTGACCCAGTCCCTGCCAGGAGCACCAGGCGGGCGGAGGAGCTGGAGCTAAAGAACATTGTAAGGCAGGGGTCAGCAACCTTTGGCACACAGCCCATCAGGATAATCCGCTGGCGGGCCGCGAGACATTTTGTTTATGTTGACTGTCCGCAGGCACAGCCCCTCCCCCAGCTCCCACTGGCCGTAGTTCACCATTCCCCGCCAATGGAAGCTGCGGGAAGTGGGGGGGGGGGCCCGCAGGGACATGCTGGCCGCTGCTGCCCACAGCTCCCATTGGCTGGGAACAGTGAACTGCGGCCACTGGGAGCTGACAGTCAACGTAAACAAAAAGTCTTGCAGCCCCCAGGGGATTACCCTGATGGGCTGCATGCCGAAGGTTGCTGACCCCTGTTATATGGGAACATTGCAGGACTTTAAAGGAGTATGTTCTCTAATAGGTCAGCGTCCTAATAGCGAAACAATGTTAACTGGGAGGACATAAGTGGGGAGTTATTGTACTTGCTTTAATAATGTAATACGCCATCAGTGCACACAGCTTAAAAACAGAACTTTTTTCTGTTTAACCTAATACACACACACACACAAATAAAATTACATCCATTTAATTTTCCAACGGGGAAAGTTTCATTATACTGATAAAACAGGGATGGGAGTGAGCAATTTATGAATCATATCATGATATTGGCTGTAAGTTTAAAGTCAGCCCCACCACTTAAAAACTAAACATGTATAAAACATACATTATACAAATAATAATATGAATGGCAATGGATTTTAAGGTTATACTCTGAAGTTACTATAGAAAGTGCATCATAGAGTTCCACGTGGGCACCAATGATACTGCCAAGAATGACCTTGAGCGGATCACTGCGGACTATGTGGCTCTAGGAAGAAGGATAAAGGAGTTGGAGGCGCAAGTGGTGTTCTCGTCCATCCTCCCCGTGGAAGGAAAAGGCCTAGGTAGGGAGCGTCGAATCGTGGAAGTCAACGAATGGCTACGCAGGTGGTGTCGGAGAGAAGGCTTTGGTTTCTTTGACCATGGGATGGTGTTCCATGAAGGAGGAGTGCTGGGCAGAGACGGGCTCCATCTTACGAAGAGAGGGAAGAGCATCTTTGCCAGCAGGCTGGCTAACCTAGTGAGGAGGACTTTAAACTAGGTTCACCGGGGGAAGGAGACCAAAGCCCTGAGGTAAGTGGGAAAGCGGGATACCAGGAGGAAGCACAGGCAGGAATGTCTGTGAGGGGAGGGCTCCTGCCTCATACTGGCAATGAGGGGCGATCAACAGGTTATCTCAAGTGCTTATATACAAATGCACAAAGCCTTGGAAACAAGCAGGGAGAACTGGAGGTCCTGGTGATGTCAAGGAACTATGACGTGATCGGAATAACAGAGACTTGGTGGGATAACTCACATGACTGGAGTACTGTCATGGATGGTTATAAACTGTTCAGGAAGGACAGGCAGGGCAGAAAAGGTGGGGGAGTAGCACTGTATGTAAGGGAGCAGTATGACTGCTCAGAGCTCCGGTACGAAACTGCAGAAAAACCTGAGTGTCTCTGGATTAAGTTTAGAAGTGTGTGCAACAAGAGTGATGTAGTGGTGGGAGTCTGCTATAGACCACCGGACCAGGGGGATGAGGTGGATGAGGCTTTCTTCCGGCAGCTCACGGAAGCTACTAGATCGCATGCCCTGATTCTCATGGGTGACTTTAATTTTCCTGATATCTGCTGGGAGAGCAATACAGCGGTGCATAGACAATCCAGGAAGTTTTTGGAAAGCGTAGGGGACAATTTCCTGGCGCAAGTGCTAGAGGAGCCAACTAGGGGGGGCGCTTTTCTTGACCTGCTGCTCACAAACCGGGTAGAATTAGTGGGGGAAGCAAAAGTGGATGGGAATCTGGGAGGCAGTGACCATGAGTTGGTTGAGTTCAGGATCCTGACGCAGGGAAGAAAGGTAAGCAGCAGGATACGGACCCTGGACTTCAGGAAAGCAGACTTCGACTCCCTCAGGGAACGGATGGCCAGGATCCCCTGGGGGACTAACTTGAAGGGGAAAGGAGTCCAGGAGAGCTGGCTGTATTTCAAGGAATCCCTGTTGAGGTTACAGGGACAAACCATCCCGATGAGTCGAAAGAATAGTAAATATGGCAGGCGACCAGCTTGGCTTAATGGTGAAATCCTAGCGGATCTTAAACATAAAAAAGAAGCTTACAAGAAGTGGAAGGTTGGACATATGACCAGGGAAGAGTATAAAAATATTGCTCGGGCATGTAGGAATGTTATCAGGAGGGCCAAATCGCACCTGGAGCTGCAGCTAGCCAGAGATGTCAAGAGTAACAAGAAGGGTTTCTTCAGGTATGTTGGCAACAAGAAGAAAGCCAAGGAATGTGTGGGCCCCTTACTGAATGAGAGAGGCAACCTAGTGACAGAGGATGTGGAAAAAGCTAATGTACTCAATGCTTTTTTTGCCTCTGTTTTCACTAACAAGGTCAGCTCCCAGACTGCTGCGCTGGGCATCACAAAATGCGGAAGAGATGGCCAGCCCTCTGTGGAGATAGAGGCGGTTAGGGACTATTTAGAAAAGCTGGACGTGCACAAGTCCATGGGGCCGGACGAGTTGCATCCAAGAGTGCTGAAGGAATTGGCGGCTGTGATTGTAGAGCCACTGGCCATTATCTTTGAAAACTCGTGGCGAACCGGGGAAGTCCCGGATGACTGGAAAAAGGCTAATGTAGTGCCAATCTTTAAAAAAGGGAGGAAGGAGGATCCTGGGAACTACAGGCCAGTCAGCCTCACCTCAGTCCCTGGAAAAATCATGGAGCAGGTCCTCAAAGAATCAATCCTGAAGCACTTGCATGAGAGGAAAGTGATCAGGAACAGCCAGCATGGATTCACCAAGGGAAGGTCATGCCTGACTAATCTAATCGCCTTTTATGATGAGATTACTGGTTCTGTGGATGAAGGGAAAGCAGTGGATGTATTGTTTCTTGACTTTAGCAAAGCTTTTGACACGGTCTCCCATAGTATTCTTGTCAGCAAGTTAAGGAAGTATGGGCTGGATGAATGCACTATAAGGTGGGTAGAAAGCTGGCTAGATTGTCGGGCTCAACGGGTAGTGATCAATGGCTCCATGTCTAGTTGGCAGCCGGTATCAAGTGGAGTGCCCCAAGGGTCGGTCCTGGGGCCGGTTTTATTCAATATCTTCATAAATGATCTGGAGGATGGTGTGGATTGCACTCTCAGCAAATTTGCGGATGATACTAAACTGGGAGGAGTGGTAGATACGCTGGAGGGGAGGGATAGGATACAGAAGGACCTGGACCAATTGGAAGATTGGGCCAAAAGGCATCTGATGAGGTTCAATAAGGATAAGTGCAGGGTCCTGCACTTAGGACGGAAGAACCCAATGCACAGCTACAGACTAGGGACCGAATGGCTAGGCACCAGTTCTGCGGAAAAGGACCTAGGGGTGACAGTGGACGAGAAGCTGGATATGAGTCAGCAGTGTGCCCTTGTTGCCAAGAAGGCCAATGGCATTTTGGGATGTATAAGTAGGGGCATAGCGAGCAGATCGAGGGACGTGATCGTTCCCCTCTATTCGACATTGGTGAGGCCTCATCTGGAGTACTGTGTCCAGTTTTGGGCCCCACACTTCAAGAAGGATGTGGATAAATTGGAGAGAGTCCAGCGAAGGGCAACAAAAATGATTAGGGGACTGGAACACATGAGTTATGAGGAGAGGCTGAGGGAGCTGGGATTGTTTAGCCTGCAGAAGAGAAGAATGAGGGGGGATTTGATAGCTGCTTTCAACTACCTGAAAGGGGGTTCCAAAGAGGATGGCTCTAGACTGTTCTCAATGGTAGCAGATGACAGAACGAGGAGTAATGGTCTCAAGTTGCAGTGGGGGAGGTTTAGATTGGATATTAGGAAAAACTTTTTCACTAAGAGGGTGGTGAAACACTGGAATGCGTTACCTAGGGAGGTGGTAGAATCTCCTTCCTTAGAGGTTTTTAAGGTCAGGCTTGACAAAGCCCTGGCTGGGATGATTTAACTGGGAATTGGTCCTGCTTTGAGCAGGGCGTTGGACTAGATGACCTTCTGGGGTCCCTTCCAACCCTGATATTCTATGATTCTATGTTTCTCTCAATGGAACTGTAAAATGCGCAAATTTTGTATAAATGAAATGTTTCACAAATTATGTTAGCTGCCAGTCCTGCATGGGATCAGAAAGTCAAGTTGATTATCCATTTCTCTCAATTACGCCAGTAAGATTTTATAACCAGATCTTAGTTAACTCTCCATATATCTGTATGGCGGTACTGTGGTCCTAATAAAAGCAATTAGAAATTATCTAATGTTAAAAATAAAGCAAGCAAAACAGACTCAACATACAAAAGGGAGGTGATCAGAATAAGAAGGTTCCATATTACATGGTCACTTTTCTGATCACAATTACACCTTTCAGTACAGTTCTAATCTGAAAGTGACTGTAAAAACAACACCTACTTTCTTAAGAGACCTGGTCTGAGAGTGTGTGTCTTCAGGAGTCTTCTCTGTTTAATTTTATATTTTGCTACTATAAGGTAAGCAGAAGCTTCTCCTTCTTAACCCTATGTTCTTTTTAACAAAAGCAAAGTATACATATCTACTTTTCAGAGAAGAATCACACTGAAATATTAAATATCTATAAACAGTCATCTTTTAGTGTGGCACAGTAAACTTACCCTCATAGTTACACTGATTGCACTATTCATATTGCCTTTGTACAGCCATCCTTGTTTGGTTATCCCACCCTTCTGAGATCCTAGAGATGCTGCATCCTAAAACAAAATTGCACAAACTGAAACTGCTTTCCATCAACAATTGTTGTGATAGATTATTGTAACATTTTATGAACTTTCATATACTTTTTACAATTGAACTTACAATTAGGTAGTCGAATTATCATAACAATCTTCAAAACTCTATTTTAGGATTTTATACTGTTGCTCATTACCATTGTATCTAAGCACCTTTCACATAAAATCCGTTAGCAACAGTTAAGTCCTCACTGCATTTCATGAATCCTCTGTTTTCCATTTTCAGGGTATAGAACAAGGGTGGGCAAACTACAGCCTGTGGGCCAGATCTGGCCTCTCAGGCTTTGGATCCGGTCTGTGGGATTGCCACCCTGTGGCGCTGCGGCCTGACGCTGCTCCCAGAAGTGGCTGGCACCACATCCCTGCAGCTCCGTCCGCTGCCCTCGCCTCCAGGCACTGCCCCCCACACCTCCCATTGACCAGGAACGGGGAACCGCAGCCAATGAGAGATTCAGGGGAGGTACCCATAGGCAAGGGCAGTGCATGGAGCCCTCTACCCCTCCCCCCCTGGAATTGGTGCCAGCCACTTTCAGCAGTGGTGCGGCCTGGCCCCGGTGTGTGCCGCTGCCACCCCGGGGGCCAGTCCAGGTAAGCGGCACTGGGCCGAAGCCCAAACCCCTCCTGCACCCCTCACCCCAACCCCCTGCTGCACTCTGCACCCCCTCCCGGACTCCACACCCCTCTCCGCACCCCTGGCCTGAGCCCCCTCCTGCACCCCAACCCCCTTCCCTGAGCCCCCTCATGTACCCCACACCCCTCCTCTGCCCCAACTCCTTGCTCTGAGTCCCCTCCTGCACCCCAACCCCCTGTCCCAGCCCTGCATGCAATTTCCCCACCCAGATGTGGCCCTTGGGACAAAAAGTTTGCCCACCCCTATATAGAAAGTCTGCTTGGGTAGGGATTTTTTTTTAATTTTAGTTTCAGGTCCAATTTTGTTGTTGTTTTGGGAGGAGGGAGTGTATGTCAGTGTTGTGAATGTCATTCTTGTTATGGTGGAAAGGTTTTGTCAAAGAGGAAGAAGGTTTTGCAGCATTTCCTAAATATGGTCAAACCACGGACTCATTTACTTCCTCTGGAAATTCATGTCATAGGTGGATCCCCTCCACCAAGAACGATTTGTCCCCAGGTTTCACACACTTTGGAACAATGCATATCAAAGTCCAGGACAGAGGAGCATAGGATTTAAGGATTCATTGATGAAAATACAGTTGTAAATGTAAATAGGTCTTGATCCATTAATTGCTTGGAAGATTATGCCCAGGACTTAAACGAATACCAGAAGAAGACTTGAAGCCTGTGGAGCCACAGGAGCATGAGCCTGATTTGTTTTCACAGTAGCCCAAACCAGGGAGGATGTATGTGAGAATGCCTAGCAAATTCTTCAGATATACAAAGCTTTAGAGACTGCAAACTTGAGTGTCCCAGATTATGTCAATTGTCCCGGTGTAACATGAGAGATGAGGTACTTCAGATAAACAGAACCCAAGCTATCAAGGGCTTTTGGGTTTAAAACCAAACCTTTAATTGCACCCAAAAATTAATTTTAAAACAGAACATTCTAAGGAGCACAAATGTAACAAGCCCCATACAAGAAGCACTGTTAAATAAGTCACTACTAGCTGAAGCTTGAGTGGTCTTCAAGCGTAGCACCACATGTCAAGCTGAGGTAACCATTCTGTTAGGACAAAAGAATGAATGAATGAGGACTAGAAGGGGTAGTTTCAGCCCTCTAGAGAAGCACAGAGAGGAGGGAAATAGTCTCTAACACATGTGGATATCAAGAAGTAACAAACCAGTTATCAAGTGGGCATGGGATGGAAGTTTGTATATCTACAGGGGACTGTTTCAAATTAACATTGTTTAGTACCACAGACTAAAACAGAAGAACAACAATTCTTTTAAAAGCTCCATTAATGTGCATATTCATTCTGGCTAGCAGCACCCTATACATGTGTGCTAGGAGCCAGAAAAATGTGCAGAGGGCTGCACAATTAAATCTTAAATCTATATATTCATAAATGCCAGTCAACATGGTTTTAGGGTGGTGGCAGTCCAGCAGTCCCCCACAGGACTACTATTATTTCTGAGTAGGCCTCAATTCTTTCCTTGTCTCACTAAGGAGCTTGCTTGCTCCTGGTCAGGCCCCTAGTCCCAGTCACCCCTAGCCTGTTGGGCCATAGGAGACCTACCATCAAATGTTAACATTCACTAGCCCGACTCAAAATCTCGCAAATCCCTGCCCACTGCTTTGAAAAGTACTCTGGTATCTCAGCACTAGTATGTTATAAATACCTCAGTAAGTCATCTGAGGAACACTGTTTCCAACTACAAGCTCCCTCTTTTCTCTGGCACAAATTAAAAGAGAAGGGGTATCTAAGGGCTTGCCTACATTTGAAAGGATACAGCAGTGTAGCTGCATCATTGTAGCACAGTGGTTCTCAAACTTTTGTACTGTTGACCCCTTTCATGTAGCAAGCCTCTGAGTGTGACTCCCCCTTCTAAATTAAAAACACTTTAAAATATTTAACACATTATAAATGCTGGAGGCAAAGCAGGGTTTGGAGTGGAGGCTGACAGCTCACGACCCCCCATGTAATAACCTCACGACCCCCGGAGAAGTCCTGACTCCCAGTTTGAGAACCCCTGCTGTAGCACTTCAGGGTAGATACTACCTATGCCAGCCGGAGGGATTCTCCCATCAGCAGAGGTAATCCACCTCCCCGAGATTCAGAATTTTTCCATCAACCTAGCACTGTCTACACCAGGGGTTAGGTCAGTTTAACTATGGCACTCAGGGGTGTGGATTTTTCACACCCTCAGCAACATAGCTGGGTTGACCTAACTTTTCAGTGCAGACCAGGCCTAAATTCTGACTTAACACAACTTTGTTTTTCTAGTTCCAGGCCTCTGTTGACCTGAGTTTGCCAATTCTGCTGAACTGTGTAATGTTTTTGTGGTAGAAACTGAATTAGTGTGTGTTCACCTATTCCACCACTTGAAAATAAGAAAGTTTGAACTCAAGTCTCCCGAGGTGAAAAGCTAATGCACTTTTATACTGCTCCATCTGTTAATTCAAAGGAAGGCACAGTCCCTGGCCAACAGCACAGTGCTTTTGCATTGAAAATTCGCTTCCTGTTTCCTACAGATTATAGGCTCATTTCCCCGTTCGCATTGTTGTTGCATGCTAGGTTTATGTTTTCAATGATTTTTCCACAATAAGATCCAAACCCTACTTCTGAACAGATTATTGTTCAAACAATCACCTACACCCTAGCTTCATTCCTCACTCTCAGGCTGATTTTAAAATTCACCTACATCAAACAGCATTTGCTATCTGCTGACCCAATAGCTTGAATTATCCAAATCCTTTTATTAGTACATGTGCATTTCTTTTCAATTTGATATCACTGTTCCTTATTTGCTCTTCATTAATTTTTTCCATTATCTGCAAACTTAATAACTTTGTTTTCTACATGCTGTGTGTCTAAAAATCATTTTACAAAGGAACTTTTTTTACCCACAAAAACACCTATCTTACAGTCCAAAAGAAGAAAAACCTTTTGCTCTATTTGGTCAGTTTTATCCATGAAGTTGTGTATTGTTTGGCACTTTTTTAAGTGTCCAATGAAATCATTTTTTCTGGATTTCTTTTCCTATTATTATTGTTTGCAGAGGCATTTATGTATAAACAGACATCTTCTAGAGCGATTGCCATTCAAAATTTTATTACACTGCAGTATTTGAGTTGTGGTATTTTTCCTACACCTGTTTAACTTTATTCGGAAATACTGTAACTATTGTAGCAAAGTTGATTTTTTCTTATTCACACTCAGGCTCCTTTGCCACCTGATTCATTTAATGGTATCTAAACAGCTTTTGTGGTGATGAACTGTGATATCAGAAATGCTAGACTTCAGAAATAATAATATTTAGGTCTTATCTCACCTCAAAGAACTCTAGAAATATTATTCCCATTTTACAGATGGGGAAACTTGGGCACAGACAAGTGAAGTGACTTGCTCTAGGTCACCAAGCACATCAGTCCCAAAGCAGGAATGGAACTCAAATCTTCTGACTTCTCATTCAGTGTCCTATCGACCGAACCACTAGGCTTGGATTATTGCACCACTGAGTCAATCAAGGACTAGTTCTATTTTACACACAATTAATTAATGATTATGAGTATTTTGAAGATTAAAAAGCACTATGTAAGTCATGAGCATTACTATCAGCAGTACTTATCTGATAAGAAATACAAAATTGAGTTAGCTTACTTGAAGGCTTTCGCAGTGCTAGAAGGGAGTTGAAATATTTATGAGATAAGAAGGCACCAGCCTCAACATTCAATCCCTTTGTTCTAAAATATAGCACGATAAAAACTATGTAATGTATACCGTCAACAGAAAGAGGTTTTTTGCTGAAAAACATATTTTGAAGTTCGAAACCTTCTTTAAACCAGTTGGCACTACTGAAATCACTGTTCTCAGGAAGCAGAGGATTGGAAGGAAAATAATTAAAAAGGTTTCAGCCATTTTTGATTAGTTCCTGCTTTCTCTAACATTCTCAGAACCGGTCTACATACAGACTTACACCAAAGTAACTAAATATTTTTAATGTTTTCTTTTTTGGTTATTCAGGTGCAAGTGTGTGTGTGTGTACACGTATGTACACGGACTTTCTTATTTTGGAATAAAACTGTTCTAATCCCACTTTGCTTCAGTTGTAAGTTACACTGAAAGGGAACATTTATTTCAAAACAAGTGTCCACACAGACTTGCATGAAAGCAAATTTTGTTATTTTGGTGCAAGTGTGTGTGTAAACCAGTCCTCACCAATTATAATCCCCTCACCTCCAACACAAACCCATTCTCTCAATCAGAATTTCTCCTCCATGCATATGACAGACATTGGGAACACAAGACTGGTTAAAAACCAGCATCCAGTGCACTTATATATTTCCCACTTTCAAACCTTTTTTAAAGTCTAAAATGACTATCTAATTAAACCTCTATTTTTACTTGATATAAACATTTAAAAGACTATTTCTAATGAAATAATCTTACAGAATAGAAAGAAATAGATTATTATCTGCTCACCTCATCTTTATCTGCTTCTTCATCAACTTCATATACATGAACTGGAAGTTTCTCTGATTTGGTCCCTTTGCTAAAGAAAGAAAACTTAATACTCAGATATTTTGTGATCACTTATATGATCATTCAGTAGCCAACCTTTTACAATTATTCTGAAAGGAAAATATAAATCTCACTATTAATAGGCATTAATATGTGTTCCTTGGTGGAACAGAATTCACCTAAGCCATTTTCCACAGTTGCATCTTCTGCCCAGGCTTCTTATTGGCTTGAGGAGAGCTACCTTAGACTGAGTAAGTGCTCTCCTGCTGCTGCACCATAATTTTCCCTTCTATTCCCCTCTGGACTGGGAACAGGATTTAGGACAAGCAGTCAAATCCTTAACTTTGAGATACTGTATTTGCATTTAATTTCTGAACGTATGTTATACTGATTAATCATTGGGTTTTTAGTTTGGGTCAATCAAGAACCACATTTGAGTCTCCACAAGTTCCACTATGTTGTGTTGCAACTTTGAGGGCAGTCATAGTCTTTAGTGGGTGGAGGTAGAGTATATTTAGTCATTTGTTAGGGTCAGGACTGCAGGTGGGGAGGAGCATATTGTGACAGATATCACGCAGTACTTTTAGGGACCATATTGTATTAAGTTTATGAATGTTTATGTACCATTGTGGGCCAGGGACTGTATACAACTCAATAAGGGGAGGGTTACTACAGCTCCTCAGGTAAAATCAGTGGGGGGTGATTACTACAGTCCCCAAGATTGTGAAGAGCGCTAGGGAAGTACCAGTCCCCAGGGTGATTTGCATATACTGGTTTAAAGCAATGCCAGAGGAGAGGCAAGAGACAGAGTGAACTTCAGTTATAAAGACTGAGTTTAAACAGACTCAGATTTAGGCAGACTGGCTTTTGGGTGCATCACAATGAAGGGTCCGGGAGTAACTGCTGCCAAAAACTCCAGTCTGGAGAGAAAGGACACAGGTCCTTGCCCAGAGAGGGGTGAAGACTAAAGGCTTGAAACCTGAACAGCATTCCGAGAACAATGGGGGGGGGGGGTATCAAAGGTGCAGTTACCCCCAAACTGGCACATATTTTCCAGAATAGTGAGATTCCATGTATAACTGGGACTAAGACTGCTGGAGACTGCCTAAGTCTGTTTTAGTGACAGCTCGAACCCTCTCTGAGGCCGTAGAACAGTTTGGTCCAAACCACATGTCCAAGGTTTGGTGGGTCGCATGGTTTCTCTAGCTGGGCAGAAGTTTTGACCTGGGGATCTGCCAATCAGGAGAACAGAAGGATGGCCAGGCCAAGCAGCTCCAGTCACCCTTTGCTGCCAAGATTCAATTCATTCTCATTTTTCATTTATTTATTTAATAAAAAAAGAATATAATGTTGTAGCCATTGCACCATAAATTATCCTGGGTTTGAGTTGCCTTTTGGGAATCCCCAAGGGAACCAGGCAAGAAACATTCACCAATTTTCATACAGAAGCATTTAATTTATTCATCCTTTTTAAATTATCTGTCATTTGACAATTCAGTTTGTTACAGTAAAAATAAAAGTCCTGAACACAGATTTAAAAGGTTGGAGGCCTTCAAACAGAAATTATTAATCAACATTAGAGATTAAAAAGACCAAATATTGTGAAGGTGATTATACTGATCACATTTAATTAACCTGAGATCAAATATTTGGAAATGTAATTAAAACAACATCTCAAAAAAGACAATGCTAGAAGGAAAAGTTACGGGAAGAGAACTAATAAAAGGCAGCAGAAAAGCTACCTAGGTACATGAAGGAGTGGCTGAAGCCATACGAGTAGGAAAAAAACCATGATGAATAAAGTGAATTTGCAGGACAAACAGGACCTAGAGTTGGGGAGGAGAAGGATAATTCAGATACAATATCATTTGTCCAAAGGCATTAATGTTCAAATTATTTCCTAAATTAAAAAAGGACACAGAATTCCTAGCTCAATTCTGAATTAAGCTCTTTTCTTCTTAAAAAAATTACATAAAAAAAAGGTTAACCCTCGCATTTGCAAAGAAAACATTCAAGCCAATGTAGTACTTAGTGAAACACTTAGTAGACCCTTCTTACTAACAAATCAAAAAGCATCTGCTAGCAAACTGAATCCCTTTATTCACCACAACATGTTAACTCTAAGGTCTAAGAGCAAAATTTTAACTGTAAAAATATTCAGCAATTTCACTGATAATTTTAGAGGGAACATTCAGCTTACATGCTTTTGCCCTGTTTTCATCTGCAGCAATAAATAGTAGGACAGAATTGGGATAGGGAAAAGGTGGCAGTTGGTTGATGTCAAGGGTTGCAGAGGTAGAAGAACTAGCAGTTCAAGCCACACAAAATATAAAAATAAAACTTTCAAGCCACATCCACCGGTGCCCAAATATGAAAAGAAGGAAGATCCTTTCACCAATGCCAACAGTAACCCTTGGGTGACAAAAACCTGAATCACCTCCTGTATCTTCCCATTTGTTAAAAGCTTCCCTCTGAAAACTTCTGCAGCTTAGTTGTGGTGTTGTCAATACAAAAAAATTGTGTGACATGCTGAAAATATTGGGTCAGCAAAAAAAGTATGTAACAAAAGAAATACTGTACAAGTTGTATTATTCATTTTCATAGTTAATTCAATAAAAAAACCTCCATTTTCATCTACTTGGAGACATGTTTCTCAAATAATTCAGCACCGGACCACTTCAGAAAAGGAAATACTTGCTGCAGAATTTAGGTCCAGTAGTTGAAATATATATCTCACTAATGGCCTTGTCATAATTCTTCTTCTCCTCTTCTTCCTTCTTCTTTACTTTCCTTACACTGCATTTCTTTTGCTGGCTTTTTATTCCTTTCATGGAATATCAGGGTTGGAAGGGACCTCAGGAGGTCATCTAGTACAACCCCCTGCTCAAAGCAGGACCTATCCCCAGTTTTTGCCCCAGATCCCTAAATGGCCCCCTCAAGATTGAACTCACAACCCTGGGTTTAGCAGGCCAATGCTCAAACCACTGAGCTATAGCTGACATAGGCACATGACCTCATCAGTTACCTGCTTTTAAATGGTTCAGGACCCGTGAGGCATGCAACATCTGTGAGCCTCTCCACTTGCAATTTCAGGAAGAGGACTGATCTCTTTACTTTAAACCTCCATCCTAGAAAATGTGTGTGTCCACCACAAAGATGGAAAGAGACAAAATCCTAGTTTCAGAAAAGCAATGCCTGTCTTTCATTAATACTCCTTTCCATGCAGACTCCAAACATCTTTTGTCTGTGTTTTTAAATGCTATGTATTCTTACAATGCTCTACAAACATAAAAAAATTGCATTCATTCTCTGTTAAGAGTGTGTGAGAGAGAGGGAGAGAGAGAAATATAAAGGTTCTGTGCCAAACGTGTGAAAAGTTGTTGAAGCTGCCATCAATGCTGAAAAGAATGTATATTGGCACAGTAGCGTAAAACAACTCACACCATATTTTAATGATCAGTTTTATGTTTACATTATCAGTAATCCAAGTTCTTCTTCTTCTTGTCCCACAATTGCCAAGGCAGCTTTATTATGATCATTTTCCAGATAACATTTCAACAGCTTTTTATATCTTCAAAAGGCTAAAAAAAATTAACCAATATGAATTCCACCCTGAAAACCTCAGGGTACAGTACAGAGTATTAACACTGGTAGGCTAGATCTGAGGTTCTATATTACATGAAATGACCTTTTTATGACCCATTCTGTCATAAAAATATGTATAAAGTTTTTCTGCAACTACAAAATCTGTAACAGTATCAGATAATTTACTCACTTTGGAAGCTGTCGAAACTCTCCTGAGTAGTCTTCATATTTATAATTAACAACATGCCAGTCTGAGTTGTAGGTTTTGATGCACTATTTCAATGGAAACAAATGCCACAATACATCAAATTAAGTAAGTTTAGCTCAAAGCATTCCTTAAATACATGTAACGGCTCTCTTACATTACAGTTGTTTGTGAACTATTATAGTTACCTGGAAAGCACTGCAAGTTCAAATGCATTATAAATGTTTATTCTGTGAATGTCACATTTTGTTTCTTTTGTTAAACATTAAATTTATCTTACCAGTATGGTGAATGTTCAGATTCAGAAGCTGAACAAACAAAAGTGTGTTTATGTCAAATGAACTAGTTGCTGGAAACAAATGCTAAAAACATAAGGAACTTATAAATTCAGAAAATAATAGACTAGTCATCTGAAATAAAAACATCACCTCCAAGTTCCTGAGAAGCAAAGAAGCTAAATGTAGGTGGAAACAACATGACAAAACATCTTTAGTATATTTAGCCTAAAAATACAGATGTACTATCAAAATAGCAGGATCAACTCAGTACTTTCTATCCTGGAAGAACTAAAATCTATGTTATGATTGTAAGTACTCAATTTTATATTTTTAACCCAAACTAAAAGAATGTTTTGAATCTAAACTGCATGCTTGCAGCTGTTGAAAAGCAATTATGTCATTCTGTTCTGGACCAGATCACAGGAAGTATCATTTTACTCCACCCATGTTGCTGTAACTAACAGACAAATTTATCTTGGTTTTAGCAGAAGTAGCATAAAAAACATTCAAGTATCTTGCAAGAGACAGTATTATATAATACTTGAAGTTTTTAGACATCATATGAACACACACACACACTCACGCAAATGTACTCCATATTTCCAATGCAGTTGTATACATTGTTTGTAAAATACAAAGTCGACATTTACTAGGCAATAACTCTTTAAAGTGTGTTTAATTAGATGTTTCATTAAAATTCATGATTTAACTCATGCACACCAGCCCCCGCCACCAAATATATTCTACTGTGACATACTCCATACATAAGCCTCATTTGCAAAGAACAGAAGATATAAATAACTGACAGAACCAAAATATTCAGACCGTAGGGACAAAACACAAAGGTTTGAGAGGGCTTGTCTGTGCCCTGAACTTGTTCCTAAAACAGTATAATTACCACCAATTTTACTACGATATAAATACTTGAAAACTGGCCTTGCCAGCGGCGAATAAAGTTTCTTCTGGTCAATAGGTGGAAGTCGTCAGCAACAAAGTGAAATTAACCAGTCTCTGGTCAGCTCCATAGTTCCTTCCCAATGTTATTCTGAAGCAGCGACACTGACCGGAATCCTGCCAATTTCACTTTGCTGTGGATGGGAAAACTGTGAGGAGCTACACAGCGGTGAAACAGAAGGGAGGAAGGGAAAAGCCCCCAACAACCCAAAAGAGCCAAGAGAGGAGACAGGGTGAGAAGTTTCAGACTCCTATTAGCCATACCTGATACGAAAGATTGCTCCCATGTAAGATGCTAAGACATCACCCCTCATTTCCAGCAGCTAAGAGAGGGATCACAGAGTTTCTGCCTTTAAACCTATCTGGGGACCCCTGTCTTTTTTAAGAACTAGATGCCAATAAGTATTGGGTAATTTTTTTCAGCCCTATTGAAATTTAATCTGCAGAAGCAAGTAGACAACTTAACTAGTTACATGCGCGCGCACACACACACACAAAAATATAAATGGTACCTCAGTTACAAACAAGGTTTGAGCTTCCTTTTCTGCGTTTTCAGGAACAGTAGAGCATATATATCGACCCTGACGTTTCAATAATGCTGTCTGTTAATGACAAAAAATAGACTGAGAACTTCAATCAAATAAAAGACAAGTAAAATGTAATGAAATCCAGTCCCTGTCGCTCTGAATTATATTGACAAAACGAATTGAAGCACAAAAGATAAAATTCCCTGAACAATAAAGCACCTTTTATACCAACATACCTAAAATGTGCTGAAGCACTGAAATTGCTAATAATGTTGATATTTAAAGTATTATCTCTGGGAATCTGACTTAGTACCCATTAAGATGAACGAGGCACTTAATGCCTTAGTCATTTTTGGGGGTTCTGCAAATGTAGATACACATTTACACAATTTTTTTTTAGGATCTCTCAGTAACCATAACCAGACAGTATTTTTTTGTTTTTTTTTAAATGAAAGCTTAGATTCTGGAGAACAAAAAAGCAGCATGTATCTCAAGCTGACCTCTGGTCTCAAATCCTGATTTTAATTCTGAAGTTGAATCCAACCAGCCACAGCACCTCTTACCAAAAAAAGAAGAGCAAAGAATCCGTAGAGGAATAATATGACAGAGAGAACTGTCTTAAAACCTATAATGAAGAGAAATATTTGATTTTTTTTAAACATTAACATTAACTAACTAAATAAGTGTAAAGAATCAGAAGAGTAGCCGTGTTAGTCTGGATCTGTAAATAAGTGTGGCTAGGAAGTGACTGATACTGTAATTGTTTAATGTACAATATAATTTGCACCCTGAACATGGACTGCACTTCTTGTGTTTGTGGTTTTACTAGATATGTTTGTTTTGGTTTTAAAAGAAACTGAGAATAATATAAGCAAATGCAAAGCCCATTGAAATTGTCCCATTTATTTCTGTGGGCTTTGGATCAGTCCCACAGTTCCCGAAGAATAGTAGAGTATGAGACAGATTTGAGTGATTTTAAAGAGAGGTTAAATCTACTGTGTTAATGGTACAGATGGACTGATACAACAACTATTACAACCAAAATTTGGCCTTTACCAAAAAAAAGAGAAGGGTTTACAAAACTACCTAAAACACTTTCTATTTTGGGGATGGGTGGGGGGGGAATATATGTATTTTATACTCACATGGAACTACTGGACTCAAATAACAATGGCCACACTGGGTCAGACCAATGGTCTACCTAGTCCAGTATTCTGTCTTCCGACAGTAGCTGATGTCAGATGTTTCAGAGGGAATTAACAGAACATGGCAATTATCAAGTGATCCATTCCCTGGCATCCAAATCCCAGCTTCTGGTACTCAGAGACTTAGCGACACCCAGAGTATGCGGTTGCATCCCTGACCATCTTGGATAATAGCCACTGATGGACGTATTCCCTATGAACTTACCTAATTTTTTTAAGCCGGTTATACTTTTGGCTTCACAACATCCCCTGGCAATGAGTTCCCGGGGTTGACTGGTATGATGAAGTATTCCTTATGTTGTTTAAAATCTGCTGCCTATTAATTTCATTGGGTGACCCCTGGTTCATGTGTTATGTGAAGGGGTAAACACTTCCTTTTTGACCTCCACACCATTCATGATTTTATAGACCTCCACTGTAACGCCCTCCTTTGTCATTTTGTTTCTAAGCTGACCAGTCCGAGTCTTAATTTCTCCTCATATGAAAGCTGTTCCATACCCTAAATGATTTTTGTTGCCTATGTACTTTTTCAAATTCTAATACATTGTATATTGTTTTAGATACACCTCTACCCCGATATAACGCGGTCCTTGGGAGCCAAAAAAATCTTACCACGTTATAGGTGAAAAGACGTTATATTGAACTTGCTTTGGCCTCAAGCATTTCCATTAATAGTCAGCAAATCATTTTTGTTAGAACTAACACGGTGTATGCAGTAAATAAATCTGTTCTACAATAGTTAAATTGTATCTCCTTTAATTACAACAATAAGCTTTTATAAGCTTACTTAAAAGATGCAGCATATTAACAACACAGGTACTAAACACTGCTAAATGCAACCATGTGGGCTGGGTTTCATCATACATAAATCGTTTGGTCTGTATGTAATGCTTAGGAAAATGCAAAATTCACATAAAATATCAAAACGCTTTTAATTACACATCCTTACAGATTGTTGTAAAAAAGGATTTTGGTATTTTAGCAAATAGGAGCATGGGCCACTTTGTCACTTAGCCAACTATGTTATATGTAGATTGTTAAGTAATATGAACTGTTAACTATTAAATAGTTTGAAAACATTTTGGAGATGGGAGTTTTTACTTATAGAGAAGGTTAAAATGAAGCTAAAAAAGGTAAAGTAATCAGGTTTTAGAGACATTGATAAAATGGTAAATACCTTTTTTTGGTGTACAAGATGCTTTCTTATTTAAGATGCACCCCTTAAAATTTTTCTAATTTAAAAAAAAACAAAAAAACTTGTTATCCTTTGTTACTTCATGCTAATGAGAGCCTTCTTCTTTGCCAGGTCAATTATGGATTTTAACTGCAGTATTTGCAGACTATCCACATCCTGGCTTTTTAGCCACCTAAGACCAATCTCTAACCCTACAACCACATCAGAAGCTTTGGGCGGTGGCTCCGAGGGTTCTTCATCACTATCTTCAGGGTTAGACACATTTTCTGAGGCACCAAGTGGTTGAGGGACAACATTATGAATTATATCTATATCTCTAAGTCGTTCATAGGTTGGACACATAGCATCCACCTCCATCCACTCTTGAACATCAGCTATCCCACTTTGAGCCATAAGTTCCCTGTAAACTCATTCTGCCCCTATGGCCTCTTCTTCCATAAAAGCTTCAAAGTTGTTCTCATCTTTGTCTTCTTCCTCATCTTGGTTGTCGTTGCTTTCAGTGACAAAAGCACTTTTGAGACCATGATACCAACATTTCTCTGTCACTGACGGAGTGATTCCTAGCCAGGCTGTCTTGCCTAAGTCAAATACATCCAACAAATTCAATTTCTTGATTACATCTGTTATGCTACTGTTGTCCTCAACAATTTTCTTTACTAAGGCTTTACGATAGTTCATTTTAAATGTGGCTATAATGTCTTAACCAAGGGGCTGTACTTTGGACATTGTGTTCTTAGGAAGGTAGCTCACCTTTATCTTCCCGTCTTTGCTCGTTAAGGACTCAACTGAGGGGTTGGCGGACAGTACAGTTGTCAAGTGGGAGCAATGCCTTTGGCTCCAGGTTTTGTCTGCACAGGTGGCTCCGGACAGCTGGTACAAAATATTTATTAAACCATTCCTCGAAAATATCCGAGGTCATCCAGGCATTTTTTGAATGGAGATGAATGAAAGCAAATCCATGTTCTTATGGTGGAAAGCCCTAGGTGACCTGGATTTGCCTATGCACAGAGGTTTAACTTTATGTGAACCAGTTTTATTCACGCAGAAAAGTATTGTTACTCTCTCTTTTACCACCTTAAAACCTTCATCAGCCTTTTGTTTTTCGGTCCTAGAAGCAAGTGTTCTATCCGGCAGCATACGGTAAAGTAAGCCAGTTTCATCAGTGTTATAGATTTGCTCCGGAGCATAGCCACCCTCGATGATGATCCCTTGTAACTCTAGCGGGTATCCATTGCAAGCTTTTATATCTGTGGAGCACGTCTCTCCTGAAATTGTGACTTGCCAAATGCCATGATGCTTTTTAAAAGGATTAAGCCATCCACTGCTAGCTTTAAATACGTTACCTTGATGTGCAGAAGCATCCTCGCCCGAGTGTCTAAAAATCGAGATCTTTCTTCAATTTCTCCTCTTGCTTCCTTATAAAGTCACCGGAAATTGGTGTGCCATCAAAGTGTTCTTGGGTAAACCACGTAAATGCTGCTCTATCTAGTTGGTTATTCTGGGTAGTTTTTAGGTGCTTCCTTTCCAGGTCTTCTCACTTTCATCCAGTTCAATGAGCATTGATCGTAATTTTTCCTCATCTTTGATCCACCCTCTTAATGTTGATTCCCCTACTCCTAGTTCTTTTGAGACCTTTGCTTGGCTCATTCCTCATTTCAGTCTGTCCGAAGCTTCCAATTTTTCTTTGACTGTCCATGCCTTTTGTTTCCGTGGCTGTGAACTACTTGCCATCACATCAAAGGTATTTTAATATTAATGCTAACAATTTTTTTTAATTGTTTAGAAAATGTCAATGCAGAATTACAATGTTTCCAAAATACAACCAGTGAGACAACTTAAGCTTAGTCTATACTGCACACAATTTAGAAACAAGATTAAAATAGGCGGGAGAGAGGAGAACGCCTAATGGGACCATGGGCAGGCAACATACGTTTACCCCGCCTTCTCATTGTTGCACATTCATTCCACCACTTTGATATATGCACATTTGTACAGACAATGTACTGCATGTATGTAATTTGCTGCAAGCCACATTTTAAGAGCTGAGGCGCCGACCACGGATGGATTTGTAACAACTTTAAACTGGCAAGGCGGCAGCAGGTTAGTCAACGACAAAGTTAGACTGAACTCTCCTTTTTGATCAATTAGTCATGGTTATAAATACAAAGGCCGTTTAATTATAACGGCCATTGAAAATTAGCTACCACCTCGCACACGGTTTTGTTGTCCACAAAACAAACTTAAACTTTCAACGGTTTTAAACTATCAACGGATTTAAACTGTCAATATTATAACTTTAATTAAGACTTGCAGACAAGACTGTTTTTATGCAATGAAGATCGGAGTGAAAGTTTAAAAATATTGTAAATGCGGTCAGCTTTGTGTTTTGACTTTCGATCCAAAGCAGGCTGGTAAAAACATACATACTGAATATGTACACGGTAATCATTAAATGTATAAAACAGGATTAAACAGAATAAAAGTACTGTATGTTGTAGACAAGACAGAAAACCATTTTTGCTTTACCGCGTTGTATCCGAATTCCTGTTATATCGGATCGCATTATACCAGGGTAGAGGTGTTTCGGGGATATGATATGATGTATAAGCTCCACACTGGGGAACAAAGGGTTAAACAGGAAACTCTGGGCCCAAAAGGCCCCACCAAGCCGCACCTGCTGGATATGCGCACAATGGAAGCAAAGCTCAAAAGGCAGCGGCCCAGATCAGTCATCACAGACAGAGCAAGGGAGCAGTCCTACGCTGTTAGCTCCTGCAGACAGGCTGCAGGAGCTCCACTCTGCCTGGAGCTGACCCCACTTTGGCAGACAGATGCCAAAGGCCCCCATAGAGACCGGAAGAGTAGGCTGAAACTGATGGGGAAGAGCCTCCAGATATCTACCAAAGAGAACCCCCACACTTGGTGAATCCATAAGAAGACTCTGTTGTAACTTTGGAGGGGAAGAGGCTGTGGTAGGAAATGACCCAGGGAGCAGGTTTGGCAGGTGTCCACCTCAGGCTGAATATCTAACTGCCAGGCACAGGATCCTGGGTCAGAAACCAGTAGAGCATGGTGGATCTGGGTTCCCCTACCACCAGCCCCACAGACTCTCACCACTGGGTGGCGCTGCTGGGCACAGACACTGAACCCCTCAACAGGTGACCAGAACTGCATGCAGTATTCAAGCTGTGGGAATACCATGGATTTACATAGTGCCATTAAGATATTTTCTGTCTTATCCCTTTCCTAATGGTTCCTAACATTACTAGTTTTTTTGTCTGCCACTGCACATTGAGATGTTTTCAGAGAACTATCTACGATGACTCCAAGATCTTTCTTGAGTAGTAACAGCAAATTTAGATCCCATCATTTTGTCGGTATCGTTGGAATTATATTTCTCAGGGTGTATCATTTTGCACTGACCAACACTGAACTTCATCTGCTATTTTCTTGTCCAGTCACCCAATTTTGGAAGATCCTTTTGTAATTCTTTACAGTCAGTTTTGGACTTAACTATCCTGAGTAATATTGTATCATCTGAAAACTTTGCCATCTTGCTGTTAGCCCCTTTTTCCAAATCATTTATATGTTGAACAACATTGGTCCCACTACAGATCTTCGGGGGACCCCACTATTCATCTCTTTCCACTGTAAAAACTGACCATTTATTCCTACTCTTTGTTTCCCATCTTTTAACCAGTTACTGATGCATCAGAGGACCTTCCCTTTTATCCCATGACTCTTTTCTTTGTTTAGGAGTCTTTGGTGAGGGACCTTGTCCAAGGCTTCCTGGAAGTCCGAGTATATTATATGCTTTAGATCACCCTTGTCCACGTTTGTTGACACCCTCAAAGAAGTCTAACAGATTGGTGAGGTATGATTTCCCTTTACAAAAACCATGAGGAGTCTTGCCCAACATATCGTGTTCATCTCTATCTGATCATTCTGTTCTTTACTATAGTTTCAACCAATTTGCCTGATACTGAAGTTCAATTAACCAGCCTAAAATTACCAGCCTAAAATTGCCAGCATTGTCTCTGGAACCTCTTTTAAAATTGGCTTTACATTAGCTATCCACCAGCCATTTGGTACAGAGGCTGATTTAAGCAATAGTTTACATACCACAGTTAGTAGTTCTGCAATTTGAGTTCTTCAGAATATTCTCAATATATGGTATTAGTGACTTCTTACTCTTCAATTTATCAATTTGTTCCAAAACCTCCTCTACTAATACCTCAATCTGTCACCTTAATCCTCAGATCTGTCACCTTAAAAAGAATGTCTCAGGTGTGGGAATCTCCCTCACATCCTCTGCAGTGAAGACGACACAAAGAATTAATTCACTGCCTTCAAACAGTAAATACTATCAAGGAAATTAAAAGTATACAAAATAAAAGGAGTACTTGTGGCACCTTAGAGACTAACCAATTTATTTGAGCATAAGCTTTCGTGAGCTACAGCTCACTTCATCGGATGCATACTGTGGAAAGTGTGGAAGATCTTTTTATACACACAAAGCATGAAAAAATACCTCCTCCCACCCCACTCTCCTGCATTATATGCCATCATGTGCCAGCAATGCCCCTCTGCCATGTACATTGGTCAAACTGGACAGTCTCTACGTAAAAGAATAAATGGACACAAATCAGATGTCAAGAATTATAACATTCATAAACCAGTCGGAGACCACTTCAATCTCTCTGGTCACGCGATTACAGACATGAAAGTTGCTATATTAAAACAAAAAAACTTCAAATCCAGACTCCAGCGAGAAACTGTTGAATTGGAATTCATTTGCAAATTGGATACAATTAACTTAGGCTTGAATAGAGACTGGGAGTGGCTAAGTCATTATGTAAGGTAACCTATTTCCCCTTGTTTTTTCCTACCCCCTCCCCCAGATGTTCTCGTTAAACCCTGGATTTGTGCTGGAAATGGCCCAACTTGATTATCATACACATTGTAAGGAGAGTGATCACTTTAGATAAGCTATTACCAGCAGGAGAGTGGGGTGGGAGGAGGTATTTTTTCATGCTTTGTGTGTATAAAAAGATCTTCTACACTTTCCACAGTATGCATCCGATGAAGTGAGCTGTAGCTCACGAAAGCTTATGCTCAAATAAATTGGTTAGTCTCTAAGGTGCCACAAGTACTCCTTTTCTTTTTGCGAATACAGACTAACACGGCTGTTACTCTGAAACCTAAAAGTATACAATCACATCACAAGAGGCAAATAGAAGGTGAACTCTGAAAAATTGATGCGGTTTTCTATTGAACACCAATGAACTCAAATATTTCTTATATACCAGTTTTAAATAAATACAACTGGTATTTAAATAAATACAACTGGTATTTAAGAGTTGGCTCCTGGTGGCAGCTATCCTAGGGAGGAGGGGGGGAGAACACTGATGTACTTTTGCAATATGAGATCTAACACTTAAAAATCCATCCAGCTTTCATATTGGTGAATGAAATTAAATGTTTAAAAACATAAGAAAACAGTATTAAAGTACAATACAAATGTATTCAGTCTGATTTTGAGTTCCCTGACATCTTTTATTTTAAATATCACTTGTAAACATGTCAACCACAACCACCAGGCAGCACAAATATGGCAATTAAAACTAATTTTCATGGTGCAGAATTTATTTATTTTATTCATATCTTTTGGACTGCTGGACTGAGCAAAATGGGTGCAATTTTTCCTCAAAAAATCTAACTTTAAAATGGAATAATTTTTTAACCCCCATTTTACGCATATGGAGATCCACAATTTAGAGGTTGGAAAGCTATAAAAATTAGCGCCAAACCACATACAGCAGTTACAAGTGCTTTTATATGTCTGCAGTTATGCTGTAATCTGTTTGAAACTACTTGGAAAACGTCCGTACATCAAAGATTTGAAACATAGGCAGTATAAAACAAAATTATTCGCTAAATCCGGTAATTTTACTTAATCTTTAATAACTCTAAAAATTTTTATAAGGTACGTAAGTGTTTTGTAAGAGACTCAGCACCACTTTAGAGTACGGATTAAATCTAGCAAAAGGTGATTTCCTTCCTGCCAAAGAAAAGACTCACCACATGTCAAGTAGCAAGAGTAATCTCAAGTTTTGGCAGCTTGGACTCACTAACATGTCTTGGTATGCACACACAAAAAGTGATGTGATAAGAGACTAACTAGGTGGGATAAGTAAGGACAGAAGGAATTGTCTATGGCACCGAAGACTAGGGCAAGTTTAAGTGTCATGGTATGGGAAAGGGGCAAACTCATGAAAGGATTTTAAAAAATGGATTGTGGAAGGCCACACACAGCCAGACGCATGGAAATTTTAGTTGTGACTTTCTGCACGAGAGAGATGTGGTTTCCAGGGAGACCAGAGAAGAGGAAGCTGCAGTGAACACCACAAGATAATCAGGATACAGAAAAGTTTAATGTCCTGCATATACCTTAAGGCTAAAAGGGACCAATATGATAATCTATTTTGACCTCCTGCATGGCACAGCCTTTACAATTTCACCTAGTAATTCTTGCAAAGGGAATCATTCTTCCCTACTGCATAAATGAATATCAAACACAGTAACTTGTAGCTCCACTAGTGCATCTCTTTTAGAAAGATATCCAAAACTCAATACAAAAAGTCCAGTGACTATTAATTTACCACTTCTCTTGGTAAGTAGTTCCAATAGTTGATCAAATTAATTGTTAAAAGTACGATCTTCCTTCCAATTTAACTAACTTACAGACCATTATCACATCATTTGTTAGCCTTCTCTTTGATAAACTAAGGCGATTGAGCTCATTAAGTTTCACCATAAGACTTTTTTCCAGACCTCTAACCATTTTTGTAGTTCCAGTTCTTCAACATACTTTTTAAAGTGTGGATAATGCAACCAGACACAATATTCCATAGAGGTCTCACCAATGCCATATTACTTCTGTTTATCACCTCCACCCTATCTTGGAAATGTTGTGGAGGAAGAAACAGAAAGATCTGGATTTGGCCTGTACACAAGGGTAGAATGAGAGGAAGAGTCAAAAATGACCTTCCCAAGTCACAAGTGTGCGTCACAAAGGCTAACGTAGTGCCCATCTTTAAAAAAGGGAAGGAGGAGGATCCTGGGAACTACAGACCAGTCAGCCTCACCCCAGCCCCTGGAAAAATCATGGAGCAGGTCCTCAGGGAATCAATTCTGAAGCACTTAGAGGAGAGGAAAGTGATCAGGAACAGTCAGCATGGATTCACCAAGGGAAACTCATGCCTGACTAAACTAATTCCCTTCTAAGACTAAACAACTGACTCTGTGGATGAGGGGAAAGCAATGGACGTGTTATTCCTTGACTTTAGTAAAGCTTTTGATATGGTCTCCCACAGTATTCTTGCCAGCTAGTTACAGTAGTATGGGCTAGATGAATGGACTATAAAGTGGACAGAAAGCTGGCTAGATCATCAGGCTCAACGGGTAGTGATCAATGGCTCCATGTCTAGTTGGCAGCCGGTATCAAGCGGAGTGCTCCAAGGGTCGGTCCTTGGGCCGGTTTTGTTCAATATCTTCATAAATGATCTGGAGGATGGTGTGGATTGCACCCTCAGCAAGTTTGCAGATGACACTAAACTGGGAGGAGCGGTAGATACGCTGGAGGGTCGGGATAGGATACAAAGGGACCTACACAGATTAGAGGATTGGGCCAAAAGAAATCTGATGAGGTTCAACAAAGACAAGTGCAGAGTCCTGAACTTAGGACGGAAGAATCCCATGCACCGCTACAGACTAGGGACCGAAATGGCTAGGCAGCAGTTCTGCAGAAAAGGACCTAGGGGTTACAGTGAACAAGAAGCTTGATACGAGTCAACAGTATGCCCTTGTTGCCAAGAAGGCTAACAGCTTTTTGGGCTGTATATGTAGGAGCACTGCCAGCAGATCAAAGGGACGTGATCATTCCCCTCTATTCAGCATTGGTGAATTTTTTCCCTCAAGTTGTAGTGGGGGAGGTTTAGGTTGGATATTAGGAAAAACTTTTTCACTAGGAGGGTGGTGAAACACTGGAATGCGTTGCCTAGGGAGGTGGTGGAATCTCCTTCCTTAGAAGTTTTGAAGGTCAGGCTTGACAAAGCCCTGACTGGGATGATTTAATTGGTGTTGGTCCTGCTTTGAGCAGGGGGTTGGACTGGATGACCTCCTGAGGTCCCTTACAGCCCTGATATTCTATGATTCCGTGACAGCATTATCATCAATAATGCCAAAAGCAGTAAGAAGAGAGGGTTTTGATGAAAAATCGAGCTTGATTTTTCCCCCCGACGTTTATCTGAAATTTTAAGAGATGTTAGAGAGACAGGCAGAGATGTGGAATTAGGTGGACGGGATCAATCAGGAATGAAGAGATAATTAGTCATCCACATAATAAGGCTGTGGATTAATCAGTTAACTCATGCGATTAACTCAAAAAATTAATTGTGTTTAATCACAATTTTAATCATAGAATCATAGAATCTCAGGGTTGGAAGGGACCTCTGGAGGTCATCTAGTCCAACCCCCTGCTCAAAAGCAGGACACATCCCCAATTAAATCATCCCAGCCAGGGCTTTGTCAAGCCTGACCTTAAAAACTTCTAAGGAAGGAGATTCCACCACCTCCCTAGGCAACGCATTCCAGTGTTTCACCACCCTCCTAGTGAAAAAGTTTTTCCTAATATCCAACCTAAACCTCCCCCACTACAACTTGAGACCATTACTCCTTGTCCTGTCCTCTTCCACCACTGAGAATAGTCTAGAACCATCCTCTCTGGAACTACCTCTCAGGTAGTTGAAAGCAGCTATCAAATCCCCCCTCATTCTTCTCTTCTACAGACTAAACAATCCCAGTTCCCTCAGCCTCTCCTTATAAGTCGTGTGTTCCAGACCCCTAATCATTTTTGTTGCCCTTCGCTGGACTCTCTCCAATTTATCCACATCCTTCTTGTAGTGTGGGGCCCAAAACTGGACACAGTACTCCAGATGAGGCCTCACCAATGTCGAATAGAGGGGAACGATCACGTCCCTCGATCTGCTCGCTATGCCCCTACTTATACATCCCAAAATGCCATTGGCCTTCTTGGCAACAAGGGCACACTGCTGACTCATATCCAGCTTCTCGTCCACTGTCACCCCTAGGTCCTTTTCCGCAGAACTGCTGCCTAGCCATTCGGCCCCTAGTCTGTAGCTGTGCATTGGGTTCTTCCGTCCTAAGTGCAGGACCCTGCACTTATCCTTATTGAACCTCATCAGATTTCTTTTGGCCCAATCCTCCAATTTGTCTAGGTCCCTCTGTATCCTATCCCTGCCCTCCAGCGTATCTACCACTCCTCCCAGTTTAGTATCATCCGCAAATTTGCTGAGAGTGCAATCCACACCATCCTCCAGATCATTTATGAAGATATTGAACAAAACCGGCCCCAGGACCGACCCTTGGGGCACTCCACTTGACACTGGCTGCCAACTAGACATGGAGCCACTGATCACTACCAGCACTGTTAAATGATAGAATACCCAACTGAAATTTATTAAATATTTTGGATGTTTTTCTACATTTTCAAATATACGGTTTTCAGTTACAATACAGAATACAAAGTGTAGAGTACTCACTTTATATTACTTTTAATACAAATATTTGCACTGTAAAAATGATAAAAGATACAATATATTCCAGTTCACTTCTTACAAGTACCGTAGTACAATCTCTTTATCATGAAAGCGCAACTTACAAATGTAGATTTTTCTTTTTTGTTTCAACTCCACTCAAAAACAAAACAATGTAAAACTTTAGAGCCTACAAGTCCACTCAGTCTACTTCTTGTGCAGCCAATTGCTAAGACAAACACGTATGTTTGCATTTATGGGAGATAATGCTGCCCGCTTCTTATTTACAATGTCACCTGAAAGTGAGAACAGATGTTCACATGGCACTTTTGTAGCCAGCATTGCAAGGTATTTACGTGCCAGATATGCTAAAAATGTGCATGCCCTTCATGCTTTGGCCATCATTCCAGAGGACATGCTTCCATGATGATGGAAAAAAATAACGTGTTAATTAAATTTGTGACTGAACTCCTTGGGGGAGAACTGTATGTCTCCTGCTCTGTTATACCCACATTCTGCCATATATTTCATGTTATAGCAGTCTCGGATAATGACCCAGCATGTTGTTCATTTTAAGAACATTTTCACTGCAGATTTCACAAAATGCAAAGAAGGTACCAATATGAGATTTCTAAAGATAGCTACAGCACTTGATCCAAGATTTAAGAATCTGAAGTGCCTTCCAAAATCTGAGCGGGACAGGGTGTGGAGCATACTTTCAGAGGTCTTAAAGGAGCAACACTACTATGCGGAAACTACAGAACCCAAACAACCAAAAAAGAAAATCAACCTTCTGCTGGTGACATCTGACTCAGATGATGAAAATAAACATGTGTTGGTCTGCATTGCTTTGGATCGTTATCGAGCAGATTCCATCATCAGCATAGATGCATGTCTTCTGGAATTGTGGTTGAAGCATGAAGGGACATATGAGTCTTTAGTACATCTGGCACATAAATATCTTGCAACACTGGCTCCAACAGTGCCATGAGAATGCCTGTTATCACTTTCAGGTGACATTGTAAACATGAAGCAGGCAGCATTATCTCCTGCAAATGTAAACAAACTTGTCTGTCTGAGCCATTGGCTGAACAAGAAATAGGACTGAGGGGACTTGTAGGCTCTAAAGTTTTATTTTTGAATGCAGTTTTTTTTGTATATAACTCTACATTTCTAAGTTCACCTTTCATGATGAAGAGATTGTACTACAGTACTTGTACCAAGTGAATTGAAAAATACTATTTTTTATTTTTACTGTGTAAATATTTATAGTAAAAAATAAATACAAAGTGAGCACTTTACACTTAATCTGTGTTGTAATTGAAATCAATATATTTGAAAATGTAGAAAACATCTAAAAATATTTATATAAATGGTATTCTATTATTGTTTAACAGCACGATTAATAGCAATTAGTTTTTTTAATTGTGTGATTGTGATTGATTTTTTAATTACTGACAGCCCCACAACATAACGATAATAACTGAAACCATATGACTAGAAAAGGCCAGCCATGCTGGAATGTAAAGAGAGAAAAAAGAGGCAGGAAACGACAGAGTGAAGGGGAGAGAAGAGATGGCTTGGTAGGTCAGATTGCGATGAAGATTTTCTTTGAGGCTGGAGAAACACAGACCATGTTTATACCTTAAAAGTGGAGTAGAGTCCCTGGAAGAACCAGAGGAAAGCAAGAGGTTAAGAAGGAGGAAAAGGGAGGGGGTGAAAACAGCAGAAGCTACCACCTGCCCAGGTAGTCTTGTATATTAGCATGCAGCAGGAACAGCAGCATCTCCTGCCTGAAGCTGAATAAGCTGCAACTTCAAAGAGCAGCAACAAAAGGAGGGGGAGAGAAGATGACCTGTAACCTACCCCCCTAGGCCATTGGGAGCAGAGCAAAAGCACCAAAGGACTTCTGAATAAATGGAAATACGGAGGAGGTTTAAGAACAACTGGCTGGAAGACAGTGAAGCCATCCACCACACTGAGCTGCTTCCCACTTTTCCCATAGAAAGATTTAACAGCTTCTGGGTTTCTTCTGCTCTCTTTCTGATAACTCTTTGGTCAACAGATAGGATGAAATCCTCTCTCTAATTTGTTCTACTTGGGGGAAGATAGCCAGTCTGCTTTCAGAAAGATACAAGAGCTAAAAGGGTTCCCTTCGGGCAGTAGGCTGATGTCAGGTGTAGAGCAGAGGCAACCTCCATAGCAGTTACTGAAGTCTTTTCAGGGAGACAAGATGGTGGCAGCTCAGCAGGCTAAGTATCTTCTTGTCAGAAGTCAGCCTCCATCAGTGAGTTTCTCCATCCGTCCAGCACTGCACTGCATTTATTTGAGGGAGTGTGTGTGTGTCAGGATATTTTTCCCTTGCCCCCTTCAACTGCCTGTTGCCACACAGGGTCTCTACTCCACTTTCACGTGGCCAAAATTCTTTGAACTATTGCTACTTGAAATATCTAGGCAGGAGTTGAGTGTTCCAACTCCAGAAAAAAACAGAAAATTTATTAGTGATGGGGAGGAAACTAGCTATATTACCACTGTGCTTATAAACTGACAAAGACTGGACATTTACACATAGTGCCTTATTTTTAGAAAAAGCAAGGGTCAGCTTATAAAAAGAAATTTAGCAATGCTTCATCTCTGCTATTTTAATATTACCCATCTGTTAAAGCAATGGAAGAAAATATAAAATGTTGCCTTATATTTTCTACTCCAAAAGCAGGAAGCTGTGGGGTTTTTTTCCCCATGAATCTAATGCTTATGAAGGATGATACACTGACAGTTCCAGATCCTGAATGCTTCTACATAGTACTAGTTTGTGCCCTTGGCATATTCACATGTGCAGAAGATGATGTGGAGGGGCTGTGCTGCAGCCAGAGTTCCCAGGAGGACTTTTGACTGAGTGATGCAGAATTCACCATAGGGGCTCCCAGGTAACACATACAAACACACCATTTTTCAAAAGCATATGGATGCTCTTTGCTGTGTATCCAGCCAGTTATGCTGACTGGCATCAAGAAGAGCAGGGACTGGAGTGTTGTGGCTTGTGCTTACCTCCTTGCAGACAGTTAGTTCTCAGGGGAACTAAGAGAGAGCAGGGCCAAGCATTATTTAGTCCACAATGGGTGGGGAAGGGCTGTGCAAACTTTCCAATGGCAGCCCAACAGATTAGTAGTTCAGCTTCATTTGCTTTAAAAACTTGGCTTTTCTACTGAAATTGTAATAGAATTACAGGAATGGTTGTGGTGTGGACACTAAACATAGATTAGGCACATTTCACACAGGCCATTATACAGAAATATGGTAAGAAAGACTTTCAGAGGCTACTAAGATGAAGAAAATTCAAAATGCTGACTGGAAGTGAACAGCTTTGTATTTCTTTAAAAGTTCCCAATTGCTAAATCGAGAATTAGAAAGCTATAACACACAAATATCCTATTAATTACTCTAATGGAAATAAGAATGAGCCAATTAAGCAAACCTTCTAATGATGGGGGTCAGACTGGAATATATTAAAGTGAATTAAATTCATACTGATCTTATAAATTATTAGAAATAGAATATTGTACAAATCACTAAAATAGCTTTTAAACTCTATTTAGCCAAGAGAATCAGTTAGACATAACAGAGCAGCCCGAAAGAATAACTTTACAACAGTAAATGTCTTAGCACAGACCAATTTCCACCTGTAAATACTGTAGATATTCTGACCAATTAAATGAAACAGGTGTGTCTATTAACCAATGTTTCAAATTAATTAACAGCATTACCTCAAAACATTTGTGCTATCATCCCATTTAAGCATGTCTATATGGGGGGGGGGGGGTAGGGAAGGGGAGACAAGCTCCACTTGCACAAAATACAATTGTTAAGTTTGCGACTAATGAAACCAGCAGCATAACATTGTACTGTACTGTTCTGTTTTGTTTAAAGGTACTGAGGTCTTCACAATGTCAAACTGCTAAGGGCATACACTAATTAGAAGAGAGTCCAGACGTTGTTTCAAGTGGCCAAAGGGCCACAACTTTATTAAAATCACATATAAACTTTCTTCCAAATTCTTTATGATTAGCATGGCTTGGCTTCCTTTTCAATTCAGTAACTTTTAGATTGTACTCTGTAAAAGGAAAACACTTGACTAAAAATAAAAACTGAATACTATATGAGAGGAAATGGTTTGAACAGTCTTATACAAGGGTCAGAATTTCCATCTCTAAAGAGACTGTTACAAAATGCATATAGAGGTATTTCTGGAACATCACCAATGTACTCCTAACTATCTTTGAGACACTACTGACTTTCTGAGGAAACTACAATACACTGATGATCTTCCAGAAAACACCATCCTGGCCACCATGGATGTAGAAGCTCTTTACACCAATATTCCACATGAGGATGGACTACAAGCGGTCAAGAACAGTATGCCTGATGAGGCCACAGCACACCTGTTGGCTGAGCTGTGTGACTTTGTCCTCACCCACAACCATTTCAGATTTGGGGACAACTTATACCTTCAAGTCAGCGGCACTGCTATGGGTACCCGCATTGCCCCACAGTATGCCAACATTTTTATGACTGACTTAGAACAAAGCTTCCTCATCTCTCGTCCCCTAGCGCCCCTCCTCTACTTGCGCTACATTGATGACATCTTCATCATATGGATCCATGGGAAAGTGGCCCTTGAAGAATTCCACCTGGATTTCAACAATTTCCACCCCAACATCAACCTCAGCCTGGACCAGTCCACACAAGAGATCCACTTTCCGGACACTACAGTGCAAATAAGTGATGGTCATATAACCACCACTCTATACCAGAAACCTACTGACTGCTATACTTACTTACATGCCTCCAACTTCCATCCAGGACACGTTACACGATCCATTGTCTGCAGCCAAGCCCTAAGATACAACTGAATTTGCTCCAATCCCTCAGACTGACACCTACAAGATCTTTATCAAGCATTCTTAAAACAACAATACCCACCTGGAGAAGTGAGAAAACAGAGTGACAGAGCAAGACAGGTACCCAGAAATCACTTACTACAGGGCAGGCCCAACAAGGAAAATAGCAAAACAACACTGGCCATCACATACAGCCCCCAGCTAAAACCTCTCCGGCACATCATCAACGATCTACAACCTATTCTGGAAAATGATCCCTCACTCTCACAGACCTTGGGAGGCAGGCCAGTCCTCGCTTACAGACAGCCCCCCAACCTGAAGCAAATACTCACCAGCAACTACATACCACACCACAGAAACACTAACCCAGAAACCAATCCCTGTAACAGACCTCATTGCCTACTCTGTCCACATATCTACTCTAGCGACACCATCAAAGGACCCAACCACATCAGCCATACCATCAGGGACTCGTTCACCTGCACATCTACTAATGTGATATATGCCATCATGTGCTAGCAATGCCCCTGTGCCATGTACATTGGCCAAATTGGACAGTCTCTATGTAAAAGAATAAATGGACACAAATTGGACATCAGGAATGGTAACATAGAAAAGCCAGTAGAACACTTCAATCTTCCTGGACATTCTATAACAGATTTAAAAGTAGCCATACTTGAACAAAAAAACTTCAGAAACAGACTTCAAAGAGAAACTGCAGAACTAAAATTCATTTGCAAATTTAACACCATTAATTTGGGGCCGGCTCACTGCAAAAGGGAAGAAGGACGATCCTGGGAACTACAGGCCGGTCAGCCTCACCTCAGTCCCCGGAAAAATCATGGAGCATGTCCTCAAGGAATCAATTCTGAAGCACTTAGAGGAGAGGAAAGTGATCAGAAACAGTCAGCATGGATTCACCAAGGGAAAGTCATGCCTGACAAATCTAACTGCCTTCTATGATGAGATAACTGGTTCTGTGGATGAAGGGAAAGCAGTGGACGTGTTATTCCTCGACTTTAGCAAAGCTTTTGACACGGTCTCCCACAGTATTCTTGTCAGCAAGTTAAAGAAGCATGGGCTGGATGGATGCACTACAAGGTGGGTAGAAAGCTGGCTAGATTGTCGGGCTCAATGGGTAGTGATAAATGGCTCCATGTCTAGTTGGCAGCCGGTATCTAGCGGAGTGCCCCAAGGGTCGGTCTTGTGGCCGGTTTTGTTCAATATCTTCATTAATGATCTGGAGGATGGTGTGGATTGCACCCTCAGCAACTTTGCGGATGACACTAAACTGGGAGGAGTGGCAGATATGCTGGAGGGTAGGGAGAGGATACAGAGGGACCTAGACAAATTGGAGGATTGGGCCAAAAGAAATCTGATGAGGTTCAACAAGGACAAGTGCAGAGTCCTGCACTTAGGACGGAAGAATCCAATGAACCGCTACAGACTAGGGACCGAATGGCTCGGCAGCAGTTCTGCAGAGAAGGACCTAGGGGTGACAGTGGACGAGAAGCTGGATATGAGTCAACAGTGTGCCCTTGTTGCCAACAAGGCCAATGGCATTTTGGGGTGTAGGGGCATTGCCAGCAGATCGAGGGACATGATCGTTCACCTCTATTCGACGTTGCTGAGGCCTCATCTGGAGTACTGTGTCCAGTTTTGGGCCCCAAACTACAAGGGGGATGTAGAAAAATTGGAGACAGTCCAGCAAAGGGCAACAAAAATTATTAGGGGACTGGAACACATGACTTATGAGGAGAGGCTGAGGGAACTGGGATTGTTTAGTCTACGGAAGAGAAGAATGAGGGGGGATTTGATAGCTGCTTTCAACTACCTGAAAGGTGGATCCAAAGAGGATGGATCTAGACTATTCTCAGTGATAGCAGATGACAGGACAAGGAGTAATGGTCTCAAGTTGCAGTGGGGGAGGTTTAGGTTGGATATTAGGAAAAACTTTTTCCCTACGAGGGTGGTGAAACACTGGAATGCGTTACCTAGGGAGGTGGTGGAATCCCCTTCCTTAGAAGTTTTTAAGGTCAGGCTTGACAAAGCCCAGGCTGGGATGATTTAGTTGGGATTGGTCCTGCTCTGGGCAGGGGGTTGGACTAGATGGCCTCCAGAGGTCCCTTCCAACTCTGTTATTCTACGATTCTATGAAAAGCAACTTTGCCTCTCATGGAATTGACACCTCCTCACCAGTTATTGGGAGTGAACTACATCCACCCTGACTGTATTGGCCCTGTCAACACTGGTTCTTCACTTGTGAGGTAACTCCCTTCTCTTCATGTGTCAGTATAATAATGCCTGCATCTGTAATTTTCACTCCATACATCTGAAGTGAGTTTTACCCACGAAAGCTTATGCCCAAATAAATCCGTTTGTCTTTAAGGTGCCATCTGACTCCTCGTTTTTGTGGATACAGACTAACACGGCTCTCTTAACTGCATTGCCTCAGGAACGGGACCTGAGCATCTTTTGACAGCTCATTGTGTAGCTGCCACCAAATAACACAAACAAGATGGTAAAATACATTAGAAACAGGATGGAGAAAATGGAAAAATATACCACCATTAGTTAAATCAATGTGGCCTCATCTAGAATACAGTGTATGGTACCAGGCACTGCATCTCAAGAAGGAGGGTTCAAGAAGGGGAGAAATGATTAAGGACTGGGGGAATAAATCAGTGAAGAAACTGAAAAGAAATAGGTTTAATTTAGAAAGACAAATAAGAGAGGACATGATAAAAATACATAAAATAATGAATGGTATAGAGAAGACAGATCAGGAGCTTCTGTTCTCCCTGTCTCATAACACAAGAGCAAAGGGACTTTCAATGACATTGAAATGTGGCAAATACAAAACCGATCGAAGGAAATTATTTTAATTTACTTTTACACAATACATAAGCTACTGAATTCACTGCTTGGTATGTTGTTGAGGCCAAGAATTTAACTAGATTCAAGAAGGGATTGGACATTTATGCAGATAAGAATATTTAGAGAGTTACCGTTGTTAATGCTAATACATTTTGGAAGAGATGAAATCTCATGCTTCCAAGTACAGGCCAAACTCCACAACAAGGCACTGGGAGATTTCTTACACCTTCCTTTGAAGAACCTGATACTGGCCACTGTCAGACACAGAACAGTGGTCTAGATCAGAGGTTCTCCAACTGTGGTGCCTGGACCCTGGAGAATATTCACATGTAAGCTGAGGTGGTGGCCTTGGGGAGAATAGGGTGTAGATGGGAAGGGGCAGTGGGGTGAGAAGAGGGGGTGGGGGGAATTTGGGACATGCAGGGCTGTGGCAGCCAGAGAAAGAGGCGACTTTCCCCAGCTCCAGGGCTGTGGCTGCTGCAGCAGGGGAGAGAGAGCACAGCCATTGCATTAGAAAGGTAAGACTACTGATATTAAAGTGTTGTGTGCTTTTATCTGTAGAACAAAAAAACGTTAATTAAGTTTTTTTTATATAGCACTTTTATCCAAAGCATTTTACAATAGTTAGCTAATGGTACAGACAACATTTGGAAAGATCATTAAGTGGACTACAAAGACCCTCAGCAATTTTCAAGTAGTCCATGGAAAAAAAAGTTTGAGAACCACTGGTCTAGATGAATCATGTGTCTGATCCAGTGTGGCAGATCTTCTGTTCCCATTTTCCCTATTCCATTTCTCAGTTTAAAAGGCTCTTTTGCTAACACACAGCACTGCCAGATCTAGCATGAAGTACTACTGGATATTGTAGGGGGAGTCAAAGAAGTGCTCAGCTACTACGCTAATTGACAGGTGCTGTGTAAGAAGACACAGATGGTCTAAGATTTTCTTCATATGGTGGTCTGATGTAACTGACACCTGAGGGTGTCTACACCACAGCTGGGAGTCAGCCTCCTAGGCCAGATAGACAGACTTGCACTAGCTCAGCTCAAGTTGAGCACTCAAAATAGCAGTATGGATATTTCAGAGTAGCAGCCGTGTTCGTCTGTATCCGCAAAAAGAAAAGGAATACTTGTGGCACCTTAGAGACTAACCAATTTATTTGAGCATGAGCTTTCGTGAGCTACAGCTCACTTCATCAGATCCAATGAAGTGAGCTGTAGCTCACGAAAGCTTATGCTCAAATAAATTTGTCAGTCTCTAAGGTGCCACAAGTACTCCTTTTCTTAGTATGGATATTGTGGCACTGCTTGCAGCTCAGGCTAACGACCCAAGTTCAGACACAGGAGATCGAGTGGGTTCAAGTTGGGGTGGCTAGCCCAAGCTACTGCATGTGCCACAATGTGCATACAGCTATTTTTAGCATGCTAGCTAAAGCCAAGCTAGCACAAATCTGTCTTTCTGGGCTTGGAGGTTTGCTCCCAGATGCAGTGTAGACACACCCTTTAGCAGTTTTCTGATGGGATTTGACCCTGGAATCCTAAGGAAAGGAGAGACCCTAAGACCTTACTGTCACTTTGTTCTCAAAAGGAAGACTAAAGAGGTCATGTTTCTCAAATAGCAGATTGGATACTCTGGCCTAAATTTCTTAGGCTGGGCCAAGAGGTCTGAAATCAAGAGTGTAAGAAAGACAAAACTGTTCTAACTGACCTAACCACAACTCTCAAAGAATGCTTGGAGAAATGCTCTTAAAATTGGTTTGGCTTCTCTATACTGCTCCTTAGGGAGGTGGTCCAAGAAGGACATTCCTACTCCAGGAATAGAATTTACTTGAACATTTGCCTCCTCACGGTTAGCAATCTGAATGGTTAGAACAACATAAAAATATGCCTTGCAATGAAGGAAACCCAATCTTTTTGGTCCTTCTGAAGCTGTCACATAGGAAGAACTGCTAATTTTGGTCTTTTTTAATGTAGAAGAGTGTGCAGGCACCAGTGCAGGCCAGATGAAAAATCTGAATTCCTGCTTTAGCACATGGTATTAGTATGGTTAAGCGTCATGATGGCAGCAGTCTAGAATTTGGAAAGAAGTGCATCATTCACAGCCAAAGTGATCTTTTTTAGGATTTTCCTGATTTAGCGTTTTTGGTCCTGTGAAGAGATATAGTTGAGCAAACTTTAATGTTTTGTGTGATATTGTATAGAATACTAGAGCTAATGAAACAGAAAAAAAGGTAGAGCAGCTGCATACTGCAAATGAACAGAGCAACGGTTCTGAAGCCAACTACTTACAAAAGTAGAGGTAGAAGTATGGGTGTTTGGGACTACTGTCCCTTACATAACTTGCACCAAACACTTAGCTGTCTGAGCATGCATGAGGCCCCCCAACAATCACGGCTTTCAAAATAGCCTGCAGCTCACTGAACCAGAGGGACATGCTTCCCAGAATGGGGATCTGTAGAGAACTCTTAGTGGAGAAGCATGGATTTGTTCCCGTATTACTCTTGGGAATAAAGCGGCATATGACAGAAGATACTAGAAAAGCACACATGGGTCCAATAATTTTCAGTGAACCTCCAGATAAGCTATTAAATAGGCTACAGAATAAATGGGGAAAAAATGTCGAAAGTTAGTAGAATATAGAACTATTGGCGCTCTCAGATAAATAGTAATGATTGCCAAATTTGACTGTAGAAAATAGGTTTATTTTCACCTACTTGGTTGGCAGTTCTGTTCCCTAAATGTAATACAATAGTTTCATATGGAGAGAGAACAGTATCCCACAGCTGGTGACGATATACACTGTAAAAGCTTCTTATAAAAAAAACCCAAATTCCTCTCAACAGAACCACCATAAATCCACACATAGGACAAAAAACTTTAGACTGCAGGAGGGTAATACTGGTGGAGGACCTTTGGAAGTCACCATTACAGACCAGTCAGTTTAACTTCAGTACACAGAAAAAGATATTGGAGCAAATAATTAAGCCATCAATTTGCTAACACCTAGAAGACAAGGTGATAAGTAACCGTCAGCATGGATTTGTCAAGAACAAATCGTGTCAAACCAACCTAATAGCTTTATTTGGCAGGATAACAAGCCTTGTGGATAGGCGGCAGCAGTAAATGTGGTACTGTATATCTTGACGTTAGTAAGGCTTTTGATACTGTGGGCTATCTACACTAGCACTTTACAGCACTGCAACTTTCTCCAACAGGGGTGTTAAAAAAAACACCCCTGAGCGCTGCAAGTTTCAGAGCTGTAAAGTGCCACTGTAGACAATGCACCACCACTGGGAGACGCGCTCCTAGTGCTGGTAGCCATTCCCCTAGCTGAGGTGGGTTTTTTTAGAGTGCTGGGAGAACTCTCTCTCAGCCCTATGCCGCAACTACACAAACCATGTTAAAGCGCTGCCATGGCAGCACTTTAACATTGCCAGTGAAGAGATGCCTTGTCACACATGACCATCTCATAAACAAACTAGGGAAATGCAACCTAGATGGAGCTTGTCAAGGTTCCTTCCCCACTCTGAACTCTAGGATACAGATGTGGGGACCTGCATGAAAACCTCCTAAGCTTACTTTTACCAGCTTAGGTTAAAACTTCCCCAAGGTACAAACTATTTTACCTTTTGCCCTTGGACTTCCACTGCCACCACCAAACATCTAACCAGGTTTATTTTTGAGAAAGCGTTGTTTGGAAACGTCTTTCCCCCCAAAATCCTCACCAAAACTTAGCACCCCCCTTCCTGGGGAAGGTTTGATAAAAATCCTCACCAATTTGCATAGGTGAACACAGACGCAAACCCTTGGATCTTAAGAACAATGAAAAAAGCATTCAGTTTCTTACAAGAAGAATTTTAATAGAAGAAACAGTAAAAAGAATCACCTCTGTAAAGTCAGGATGGTAAATACCTTACAGGGTAATTAGATTTAAAACAGAGAATCCCCCTAGGCAAAATCTTAAGTTACAAAAAGACACAAAAACAGGAATATACATTCCATTCAGCACAGTTTATTTTCTCAGCCATTTAAAGAAATCATAATCTAATGCATATCTAGCTAGATTACTTACTAAATTCTAAGACTAGACTAGACTAGTCTAAGACATTCCTGTTCTGTTCCTGGCAAAAGCATCACACAGACAGACCCAGACCCTTTGTTTCTCCCCCCTCCAGTTTTGAAAGTATCTTGTCTCCTCATTGGTCATTTTGGTCAGGTGCCAGCGAGGTTATCCTAGCTTCTTAACCCTTTACAGGTGAAAGGGTTTTTCCTCTGGCCAGGAGGGATTTTAAAGGTGTTTACCCTTCCCTTTATATTTATGACAGAGCTACTATCAGGTGGATGCATAACTGGTATGAAAACCATTCCCTGAGAATAGTTATCAGTGGTTCACTGTTAAGCTGGAAGAGCATATCAAGTAGGGTCCCACAGGGATCATTTCTGGGTCCAGTTGTGTTCAATATCTTCATCAGATTTAAATAATGGCATAGAGAGTACACAAAGTTTGTGGACAATATCAAGCTGGGAGGGGTTGCAAGTGCTTTGGAAGATAGGATTCAAATTCAAAATGATCTGGACAAACTGGAGAAATGGTCTGAAGAAAATAGGATGAAATTCAGTAAGGACAAATGCAAAGTACTCTACTTAGGAAGGAACAATCAGTTGCACACATACAAAATGGAAAATGACGGCCTAGGAAGGAATACTGCAGAAAGGGATCTGGATGTCATAGTGGATCACCAGGTAAATCTCCATCAAGAGTGTAACTGTTGCAAAAAAAGCAAACATCATTCTGGGATGTATGAGCAGGAGTGTTGTAAGCAAGACACAAGAAGTAATTCTTCTGCTCTACTTCACGCTGATTAGGCCTCACCTAGAGTATTGTGTCCAATTCTGTGTGTCACATTTCAGGAAAGGTGTGGACAAATTGAAGAAAGTCCAGAGAAGAGCGATAAAAATGATTAAAGGGCTAGAAAACTTGACCTATGAGGGAAGACTGAAAAAATGGGGTTTGTTTAGTCTGGAAAAGAGAAGCCAGAGGGGACAAAAACACATTTTAAGTACATAAAAGGTTGTTACAAGGAGGAGGGAGAAAAAAATTTCTCTTTAACCTCTGAGGAAAGGACAAGAAACAATGGACTTAAATTGCAGCAAGGGCAGTTTAGGTTGAACATTAGGAAAAATTTCCTGCCAGGTTGGTTAAGCACTAGAACTTACCAGGGAGGCTGTGGAATCTCTGTCATTGGAGGTTTTTAAGACCAGGTTAGACAAACACCTATTGGGAATGGTCTAGATAATATTTAGTCCTGCCATGAGTGCAGGGGACTGGACTTGATGACCTCTTGAGGTCCCTTCCAGTCCTATGATTGTACTCTTTTTCTCTAGTTATGTATATGGTTTTACTTTTAAAAAACATTTATTGGCTACTATGCTCTCTACACAAAACTTATGACATCTAAAGAAAAAAAATTAGAGAGATAAAACATTCATATATAGGTCTCTGTAGTGCCTCTCTCTGCTCAATGGTAACTTACTCCTTTTGCAAAAGAGAATCTCCATGTATTGTATACAGTGTTGCCAATTTTCCTGACTACATCACAAAAGCCACAACATTTGGTGTTTTTTCTTAAAAGCCTGAGCCTCTGGAGCCTTGTGATTAGATGAGAATCTCAACTTTCATTAAAAAAGAAAATTTGTATCTTTCATTGTTATGGAGAAAAGCTTGAAAATGTGACCCAACTGTACCTAAGGAGTAAAAAACCAGACAGCAAATAACAAACAAATTTTATTTAAGTTATGTTTTTTAAACTAGTCATGATATTTTGGGTCCAATAGACAGCACCTAATCTAGCAGGTACATAAAAAAACTAAAGGTATCTAGGAAGTTTTAAAAAGCAATAAGGGCTGCCACTGTCTGACCAGCTGCCTCTCAAGTGGAAAGCAAGATGGCTGTGTTGAGGGAGTGGAACCTCCTGTATCTGAAAGAATGGTGGAGTTGTGTCAGTACTTCATCAGTCTGCACTAGAAAAATTAGGCAAAATAAAGACCAAAAAAAAAGACGCATGAATATCCAGCTGATAGAAAGATCCTTAGTTTTAGAAATGTAATACTGTACTTAATGGTTTTCCATTCATCTACTACAGTGTCATGTCTGTAACGTTACTAACAAAATTTAGTGAAATTGAAGTTAAATAATTACCTGAAAGTCATCATAGGGGAAAAGTAGCATCTCACGTAACGCATCATTTAAAATTTGTGTTTTCTTCTGAACAATGACATTTTCGTAGTCTATTGGCTCAATTAGCTTTGGTTTTGCCTAGAAAATGAATAGAAAAGATACTCTTAAATATACTGTGAAAAAATTACAATTCTGTAGTCATTTATCTGTATAAAATTGCTGTATAAAAAGCTACTTGACACAACTGACTTCAGATATCACAAATTTGCAGCATTCAAAAATAGGAATTTTAAAAAAAATCACACTACACAATACAGTTGAACTATAATGACTAACAATTATACATAAATAAGCTGATTTGTGTAAGAGGTAAGACACAAAAAGTGTCTGGAAAAGGGAGGACAGAGTGAAGACTATGGCAATACACATTGTGGCAATACTCATTTAGGGTATGTTTTCACTGAAGAGTTAGCCTGGACTCTTACCCAGATGTTGCCCTTAACCTGGCTACCAATCACACACAAAAACCTCTGACCTGGGTTTAGTGGTGCTTTAAACCTGTTCTAGGTGGCATCCCTGGTTGGTACAGACTTGAAACCGGGTTGTGCTTTAACCTGGGCTGGTAAACCACCTGCTTTGCAATGCAGATGCAGGCTAATCAACATGGGTGCTGATACTCCTTCAATGCCATCCCACAATTTCGCCGGACCATATTTTCTTTCACTCTACCTACTCCCCTCTTCTGCACTGGAAGACTTCTTCCAGTTTATATACAGCAGTTTGGCATTTAAACCCTACACTGCATGTGACCTGCTACATTTCTACTGAAATTTCAGAGTACTTGAACAGTGATGCAATCTGAGAAGTCATCCTCTCAATGCAATGTTAGCTAGCCAGATGCAGACACCAGGGTTCTGGTGTGCCTCTGGATGAGGTAAGCTAAGACCTAAAATTTGAACACATTTATCTGAAATCAGACAATCAGCCAAACCTTGGGTGGATTACTTAATGAGTTTGCTAACTAAGAACACTTCCACATAAGTCCCAGAAACAACAACAACAAAGTTCTCCAACAATACATTGCATAAAATTCATAGAGTAACCCAGTTCAGGACATTGCAAAGAGACCTGGGATATCCCTCCAGAAGTCCTAGCATCTCACATGGGTAAGTACAGCACCAGTATGGACACAGCCACACATCTGGCACAAATAGGGGTTTGCAGCAGGGATGTGCAACCCAGACTAGGTTAACCCAGGCACCAATCACCCAGGTTAACTCTGCAGTGAAGACATTGCCTTAGAATCACATGCAACTTCAAGGGGACACACGCAGTTTTTGCCAAATCCACAGGTTTGATTACAGCTACAGCCACTCTGCCTAGTAATATTATAGTACGCCTGTTACAGAGAATCTATCTTGAGGATTTGGTTTGGTTTTTAAAGAAAGTTAGTATTCAATGTGACCATTAAGTGTTTATAATTAAAGTCTTGTCCACATGGAGAGATTGAACAGCACAGCTATAGCAAAATATTTACTCTGCTATAGATATGTTCACGTAACACATATCCCCACCCCAATTAGACACTATACTGGAATAAACTAATTTTTATTCCAGAATGGAGCATTCACACAAGGAAGTTACACCAGTATAGCTAGCTATAGCAATTCCAGTCAATTTCCCAGTGTAGACACCCTAATTTTTAATAAGTTTAACTTGGTGCTTTGGGTCAAATGTAGGGTTTTAGAATAATCACGAAGATTAGGCTCCAATCAGAGCACTTCCACATCTGATTCCTACTTGGAAAAGTCTGAGTAGTATTAAAACACATGATAATTAATACTTGATTAATTACTCGGGGGGAGGGATAGCTCAGTGGCTTGAGCACTGGCCTGCCAAACCCAGGATTGTGAGTTCAATCCTTGAGAGCGCCATTTAGGGATCTGGGGCAAAAATTGGGGATTGGTCCTGCTTTGAGCAGGGGGCTGGATTAGATGACCTCCTGAGGTCCCTTCCAACCCTGATATTCTAGGATTAATATGAAATCTGTAAATTAGCATCTCTGTTGATGCTAAGTTATTCCAGTTTGTCATGCTGAAATGTGAAGCACACTGTTTTCATTTTGAAAAGTCTTGTGTGCAATCAGATAACCTAGAAAATGTTGAATGTAACTTCAAATTCTGCAGAACAATGTTAAATTTGGATTGAGATTTAAGATTTCCTTGCATCAGTTAAACTGAAATACCACAGTAATATAACATACAAATAATGGAGACAGTGACAATTACAAAAGTTTTTTCTGTGGACAGCACTTTAATTTGCTAATACTTACTACATGTGCTCAGTAATTTACTCCTTGATTAGACCAACTTAGGTCAATAGAACTAATCTGGAAGTAAATTTCTACTCAACATCAGTACAGATGGCAGAATCTGGCCCTTGCTGAAAAATTAGCTGCATGAAATAGGAATCGCCTATTTCTCTAATTTTTTTTCTTCGTCTAATAACCATTTAAAATCCTATATCCTACTATTTACAATACTAAACCTATGAAGTGATTATTGCTGATCATCAAGGTGCGTAAAGGTAGTACGTTGTTTTTTCTTTCAAGAATGAAGCAGATTAGTCAAATTTTGATAATAAATCTCTGTACTTGGAAGGCTATATCCAGGAAAGGTTACTAGCGTTCACATGCTTAGATTATAAATTACTCAGAAGTTACTTCAGATAGTCTAATATCTACCACATGGTAACATTCCCAGTAAGTAAATATTAGAATATTGGAGGGAGTTCAAAAGGCAACAAAATGATAAATTTGGAAAATAAGACTCATCAGGAGAGATTACATGAATTGGGTATGCTTAGTCAACAGAAAAAGAAAAAGCAATTGTTTACAAATATGTTGGAACAATGATATAACAAATGAGAATTAACTTTTCCTTTCTATTTGTACAGCACAGTATGCTTAGTTCAACAAGACCAGAACAATAATAAAGGAATGCACATGCAATGTACAAGGGAGAGTTTAGTTTAAAAATTACGGTAAACATTTTAACATACGATAAAGCAACATATATATAAATGTTATTTAAAGTCAAATATTTAAAGTTAGGAAATAGGAAATTTACAGTGACCTGTAGAATCTAATTTTGACACCTTGTGCAGACACTAAATAAGACAGGGGTCACCAAGGAAGTAAGGGGACTATGAGTGCGTAACTGAAGACAGTTTCATTTGCAAATGCACAAGAGAGATAGAATTAAGGTTGCATGACCAACCTTAAGTTTCACATTTCTAAACTTTCAGTATTTGACTTTGCAACTAAAATAATGTTCTTTAAATGTAATGCAATTTCCTAGGTGTGTTTTATTTGTTGTTAAGGAAAACAAGTAAAAACAACATACATACCCCATCATGCATGGTTCAGGGTTCAAACCTGTCTGATCTTCACCACCACAACACATTTGATTGCTACCACTGAGCTACAAGACTAACTATGCTAGTTAGCAGGAAGAGAGCTGTTATTCCAGAATGCAAAACTATGCGCTTAAGTGTTCCCAGCCTCTGTTTGCCAGAAGATGGGAATAGGCATCAGGTGATGGATTACTTGATGATTACCTGTTCGGTTCACTCCCTCTGAAGCACCTCACATTGGCCACAGTTGGAAGTCAGGATACTGGGCTAGGTGGACCACTGGTCTGACCTAGTATGGCCGTTATGTTCTTATACAGTATAAATGGGGACAGACTGCTGGATCCTGATGCTGCATCCACTTGGCTCGCTCTCCAACTTCCTACTCAAAACTGGGGGAGCTTTCCTGCCCTGTATTGTGCCCCCATGGGGTGGGGGTAAGCGCTAGATTAGATGAGGTGCCCAGTTTTGGCTTCTTCCTTGCACAAGCAAGAGAATGGAACAAACCATTTTAAAAAATTTTGCTATCAGCAAAAACTGAATGAAATTTCAAGGTATGAAGAAAAACAAATCACTTCTCTAGCCACTGGATTTCTCCTGCTTATATCAAAACTTGCTGCAAAACAATAAACGTGCAAGAACGTCCCAAAGAAAAGGAAGCAAGACTCTTATTATGGAAAGTGTTGGGGAAACTAAATATAGGGGTCATAACCAGGTCCCCTATAACAAGAATATTTTAGCAATGGGAGAAGTTAACAGAACAGTACAATTACTTCCACTAGAGATATTCGAGAATGGACTATACATTCATCTCTTACAGATTACTTAGAGGTAATAAAATTAACTGTCATAACTAAGCGGCTTGACTATATTAGTCAGCTTTTCCCCTTCATGTTCCAATTATTTCATTAATACTTCTACATAAAAATGTTAGAGGAAAAAACAATTTATTGCTATTTTTTTATTCTAAATACACAGCCTTGTTAGGAAAGGATGAGAACATTGCAATTGGGACTGGATGCTGTTTCCCTGGCAGCTGATGTTCCTCTTCATTTTTTTCCTCCTGCCTCTCAAGTAGATGTGGCTGAACCAACCGGCTCAATGGAGGTGGCTTGATTTGTCTCTTTGGGAAGGGTGATCTAGCCCTTGTGACAGTCAATTAAGCAGGTTTCCTGGAGTACACCCCAGGGGATCAATAAGGCTGTGGCTGGTATGGGGTAGGATTAATGCGGTAGAGGGCACATGGGCAGTACCAGGTAGGGTGGTCCCATTGAAGCTCAAACCTCTTTCTACTATGCCTCAGACTCTTCCCTTAAAACCCCTCCATGATTCCTAGTGAGCTAACCAGAAAAAGGACGGATCACAAGTGAGAGAGAGTTTTCTCCTCTTGCTGGACAGAGCAGAAATATACATCCTCTAACGGAGGTGCAGTCCTATCACATGTACCCTTTGTATAAAGGAGGTAAATACAGAGTAAATAACCTTGCGTACCAGTGACTCCAATGCTGGTGGTTTGGCAATCATCTCTCTTCATTTTTGTAGTAGAGGTGACTCAGGGCTGAGCCCTCCAATAAGTCACTCGGGCACCATATAAAAGGTTTTAGTGACAAGAAACCAAGTGCCAAAGCAGTGGGTATGATGGAGGTAGTCCATACAGAAGTGGAAAGTACCAACACTACAATATCAGAACACTGAGCTCTGTGGTTCCAGGTACCAAGGCACTTGGTGCCAGGGCTGATACAGAGAGATCTGTACCAAGGGCTGATTTAGAGGATACCATATGTGCTGCCTTAGATGTCAGTACCGGGATACCAGAATTGGCCTTCAGGCTTATGAGCCTTACAGGTATTAGCCCAAGATGAGTCATATAGCTGATGACCCTTCAGTGTCTTGCCAGATGCAGAAAAAGGTGACTTGCACCTGGGCACATCTTTGGAGTGGTGCTCTTTTCAGCCCTTCAGATATCAATGCCCACACAGTAGCAGAAAACTGGGACCTCTGAGTGGATGTGGGCCAGGAGTTCAGAGAAGAATCCCAGCTCTCTGGGACAGTGACTGGGAGACACTGAACCAATGTCTGAGGTGGCTTGCATAGATTTCTCTAGAAGGAAAACTTTCAGCCTCACTTCCATCCCACTCTGGGTACGCTTGGAGAAATAGAAGGATTATTTCCTTCTCCAAGGAAAAGTGGGCACCAGGATTGAAAGAAAACCATGAAATATTTATTGCACATATTTACTTCACAAAGTTTTTACCATTCTCAGAAATATACATATTTTGAATATGTATTGACATTAATGAAGACAAACTTTTTTTTTGGTTAAAGCATGTATGCTATTTGGGCACGGTGGTGCACGCCTATAATCCCAGCTACTTGGGAGGCTGAGGCTGGCGGATGGCTCAGGGGTTCTGGGCTATGGTGCGCTATGCCGATCGGGTGTCCAGTGCCACTGACAGCCTGGTCAGAGGGTGGCTGAAGGACTGGCTAGAACAACATGAATGATGTGTTGTGAATGGCGCTCTCTCTGTGAGGGCTGATGGACCAATCAACCAAGGCAATGTGTGCTAACTTACAGGCTTCCATAATAACTTCTACTGTAAGGGTGTATCTACACTCAGAAACACTTGCGCTAGTTCACACTGAGCTAGCCATACTAAACACAAACCTGCCTAGAGCCTGGGAGTACATTCTTGCTGCTTGCCCATGCTGCTGTGACTACACTACTGTTTTTAGAATGCTAGCTCAGTGACAACTACTGCAAGTATGCCTACTCAAGCTGGGAATCACAGCCCCAGATCCAAATATAGACATAGTCTAAGTCTTTTAAATACTTTGCACGAGCAGGGGAGGTTTAGAACCTTGTACCAAAAAAACAAGATGAGATACCAAAACGTTAATTAAAACAAATGCATCAAACTAAGAAAGCCACAAAATCATGATTTGTGGTTGAAACGGTCATACTTCACCTTCTTGAGCTACACTATCACTGACAATTTAAACCAAGTTTGAATGTTCAGACTTCAAATAAACTAACCTACACCCACAGTAAAACAGAAAATATGAAAGTGACTGTTTTCTAAAAACAGTGTTCAATGCTTTCCAAAGCAACACAATTTTAAAAGGTTACATTAAAAACCAAAAGAGGGAAACTATATCCAGAATCTTTGAATCTGTTTGCATATGCACTGTTTTATGGGAGATAATTTAGCTATTATGCTAACACACAGTATGGGTAGCACTGTGTTTTATAAGCACAGAAAAAGGGTAGTTTCCCACACACCTATTTTCTTCAATGAGGCCTGCTTTTCTTTCCATCGCCCCCTTCTTGACCCTGTCTGCCCTACATTTAATCTTCTCCTTCACTTTTTGCAGAAGGCCTATAAACACTAGTCCCCCAATCAAAATATGAAAAAAAGTTTTAGTATATTTAAAGTAAAAAATGTTAGACCAAAAAAATGTCTCTAATAAGATATGTGATGAAATCTTTTGCTTGCTGTGCCTTTCTGTTATGGACTACAGATAGGGTGTGGTATTTACTTAGTTGAGATAATTACTAACCATGTACTTCTGCCCAGAAGAATTGCTCATGTTTCTCCCTTTTTGGTCTTGTGCCTCCAGCATGAAATATGAAGGAAAAACTTCTAGCTCTTAAGACATTTTGCGCTCTCAGGCAGCTATAGGGTCTCCTTCTTTGTGAACATTAGCATTGTTCACTATTATACTTTTTAGTTCAGGATATCCCTGGAGCTACTTGCACTACAAAAATGAAAATCTTGTATTGATTGTATCTTTATAGATGAGGGAATCTCTTGCCTTGTAATTCAGATTTCCTGAAGATACATAAGATTTACATCACCCACCCCAATCTCTCCTCTGAGACTGGAGGACTAACTGATGACGTGAGGTGTTCTGTGCACACACTACAAAGAGCTATTTCTCTACTGCAGTTGTTCTGGAATTTACTTTTTGTTGTTGTTGTCTGCATTAACAAAAAAGGAGAAGGAAATGAGACTTTAATTTAGTATGTAATATGTTTGGGGCTAACAAAACATTCTAGTCTCCTTAGGCGTCTGAGGTTACAATATGCTAAGATGGACAGTGCCCTTGAACCAGCCTATAGGCAAAACAAAAATAAAAATAAAATAAAATAAAAATATACAATTATAAAAATCTTAAAAGCAAGAAGAGTTTTCCTGCATGGCTTGCACTTGAGAATCTTCGACCAATTTAAGCTCTTCAGGGCAGAGATCTTGGGTGAAATCCTGACCCAGCTGAAGTCAACGGGAGTTTTGGCACTGACATAATGGAACCAGGAAAACCACCTCTTGTCTTCACATTTGTCAGTAATGCACATAAACCATAAAACTACAGTGTTTTTCTTTATCTGACTTTTACTGAACTGTCATTCATCCCTCTTTTAAAAGCTATTTGCTAGATTCAGAGATGCCACCTTCCTTACCCCTTGGTTCCTCTTATGGGGAGAATGTGCCTCCATAAAAGGAAAAACGTTCAGATGAAAGGTGGTGAGCCACGGTCCACCATTTTATGGTAAACCAATTTTAATTAGCTTCATTTATTTTTCAATGAGAAAAGAGCCACTGAATAGCATTCAAGAGTGGTAAGAAAGTTTATTTATTGTGAAATACTTATGTGGCTTGTTAGGTATCTAAGTTTTTCGATACCCACTTATTTACTTTTACTACTGTATTTTCAGTGTGAAAGTTGATCTGAGATTGGGAGAAGGAGTTAGGAAGGTAAGAGGCAGCCATACTTAAAAATAACTATCACTGAAGGCTGGTTATTAGAATTATTCAGAAAAATTTTCCTCTTTAAATATGTACACATATAAATAGGCTAAACTATCAGAATCAGATACAAAATTTCCAAATTGAGAAATTATTGTATTCCTAGTTTGTAATGAATTAAATAGAAATGTAACAAAGTTTTCAATTTAACCTGCAACAAGTTGCAAACCCTCCACTCCCTCCCAAAAACAGAAGCTGTAAGACCAAAAGGTACCACTGTCAAGATAAAAGCCTGGAGAGTGTGCACAGCTCCTGAAATAAGTTTTCTGTTTAAAAAAAAAAGTTAACTTTAGAAAGAATCCTGAAGAAAAGTTGCATATGTTGTTGTAAAAGAAATTGGTTACACTTAAGTACGATTTTGATTACTATTGCTATTCACTTTTTTTAGTTTTGGCTAATTTAGCGCCTTGTTACTTCCTGTACATTAACTTCTGTAGATTTGATTTGATACTGCGTATATTTGAGCAAAAATAGGTTTCCCTTAGCAATACCCCAAACAAGTTTTAAATGTAAATCTTTTTAAAATAATTTGATTTATTGATCACATCCTGTATTCTCCCATAACCATACCTAAAAGAAGTGCTTACTATACTACTGCTATATGCAATCCAGACGTAAACCATCAACAGAATGGACAGGAAGCAATACAAGAGTATTTCATTATACTTTTGAAAAAAATACCAGTTAGAGTTATTTTGTCAATTTATTTCAATTTAAACTAAAAACCAGAATCCCTAGGTATACTGTTTATCTAAGAGCTAGTCCACACTGAAAGCACTAAAGCAGTGTTTGAATTTTTAGACTCAGTTCTGAATGAACAGTCAGATTACAAAACATTATGCTTTTATTAAATACAAATGGATGTTTAGTAGATTGCCAGTGCTCAGTTAACAAGGGAATGGTGACCTCTCAGATCTCAAACATTTTGATAAAATAGATTTAAGATATCCTGCACTACTGTCACACGTATCTGAATGTGGATAAACTTCTGCTTCCAATACGTCTTATCTTCTTCCCTTCAAATACAAAAACAATATCCTGTTAAATCCCAAATTCTCTTGTCAGTGTAAAGGCTGTTAAAAGCAGGGGGATTGGACTTGGGCAATATCCCTTTAACAGATCAATACTAAAAGAGAGGGTATTGTAAGGATATTACTACATCCCTCAGGTGCATTTTGAGACACAAGGCAGAGAGACAGCCTCTAAGAATTACAATCTCTCAGAAAGACAAGGTGAGAGCTTGTCTCTCTCACTAACAGAGGTTGGCCCAATAAAATACATTTCCTCACCCACCTTCTCTCTCTCTAATATCCTGAGACTGTCACAGCTACAGCACTGCGTACAATCTCCCAGAAATACCACAGTCTGATTCTTTTTTTATGTTAAAGAACAGTCATTACATTGGGTATCTTGATCTGAGCTATGTTTTTTGGTCAGATTTTTAGGGAAATAAGCGATCATAATTAAAAGAAGCAAAACATGTAAAACAAAATCAAGAGTCACTTGAATTGTCTACATGTAACTAACGATATGCAAATTCTCCACCATATTCACTGTACTGATTGTAGGTATTATCCACATCCCCTACCTTTCTTCTGTTTGTGTTTTTAAATTTGTAAGCCTATGAGGGCAGGGAATTTTTCCTGTGTTTGTACAGCACCCAGCACTGTGGGTTTTCAATCCTGATTGGGGATTTTGGATACTATCAATATTTACTATTAATACCCAAAACATACCAATACTTTCCCATGGGCTGTATCATGCCTTTAGTTTTTAAGCATAAAAGCCAAAAGGTATGACATGATATGATATTTTTAGTGGACACAAGAACAATGCCCACACTAATGCCACTTCAAAATTGGAGTCACCATATCAGAGCATTCTTTTGTAAACTCATCCAGGCCTTATAAGTAAGGCCTCGTCAAAAATCAGTCCATTTTGGTCAATTTTACAGTCATAGGATTTAAAAAAATCATAAATTTCATGATTTCAGCTATTTAAATCTGAAATCTCACAGTGTTGTAAATTTGCGGGGTCCTAAACCATAAAAGGAGTTGTGGGGGGTTACAAGGTTATTGTAGGAGGGGCTGTAGTACTGCTACCCTTACTTCTGCACAGCTGCTGGCGGCAGCACTGCCTTCAGGGCTGGGCAGCTAGAGGCTGCTGGCCATGAGCCCAGCTCTGAAGGCAGAGCCGCCGCCAGCATCAACACAGAAGTAAGGATGGCATGGTAGGGTACTGCCACCCTTACTTCTGTGCTGCTGCCTGCAGAGCTGGTCCCTCAGTCAGCAGCTGCCACTCTCTGGCCACCCAGCTCTGAAGGCAGCAGTGCAGAAGTAAGTGTGGCATGTTATGGTACTGCCACCCTTACTTCTGTGCTGCTGTTGGCGGGGCACTGCCTTCTGAACTGGGCACCTGGCCAACAGCTGCTGCTCTCCAGCTGCCTAGATCTGAAGGCAGTTCGGAAGTAAGGGTGGCAATACCACAATCCCGCTAAAATAATCTTGCAACCCCGCCCCTGCAACTCCCTTTTGGGTCAGGACCCCACTTTGAGAAACACTGGTCTCCCCTGTGAAATCTGTAGCACAGGGCAAAAGCACACAAAAGACCACATTTCACAGGGGAGACCAGTTTTCACAGTCTGACACGCATTTTTCATGGCCGTGAATTGGTAGGGCCCTACTTATAAGAGGTCTTTTCCCTGAGAAAGTGAAAGATCTCAGGACTTTGGGGGAATTAAAACTGACCACAGAAAAAGAATTTCTGGAGGAATTAAAAGGGGCAGAGCTCCTCTACTAGAGGCCATAAGACTTCTGAACTGTACCGAAAAGTCTGGCTGGGTACTGTACTGATCTTAGTACAAAAAGTAAGAGTGAAGTCAGAGTGAGTTATAGAATAAGAAATCTATCATTTTAAATATATATTTTTCTACTATAGTTTTAGATTTTGCTGTTTCCCTTTTTCCTTGTTCTAAGAAAAAGCTCTGCCACTCTAAGACAACATCTCTTTAGAAGAATCCAGCACTTTCACAGGCTATTGCAACTTATCCAAACAGCAGCAATTGTTGCCATTTAACATAAAAAACACGTTTGCGCCTCCTCAGATATTTGCTTGGTGTGCATGGGATGGGCAGTGACATTGGACTGCGTGTACGTGAGTTGTGTGTGAGGGGGAGAGATGAGTATATGAATAAATTCTGCACCCAGAATAAAATGGTGCAATCAGTACCACTGCTGAAGACCATATAGGGAACCACCCAACCTGAATCCAGGTAGGATTTAGAAAGGAAAATGGCTGTTGGGGACAGCTTTAGGGAGAAGGTAAGAGAAGGGATAGGTGTGTGAGGGGCGTTAAACTAATAACAAAAGGGGAGAATTAAAAAGACATGAGCACTCCAGCACAAAATCAGTATGTTGAGAAGAAAATTAATAAAGGAACCAAACAACATGAAGAGGACAAATTCTTTAATTGCCTATACACCAGTGGTAGCAGCCTGGGTAACAAACAAGAGGAACTGGAATTGTTCATTTATCAGCACAAATTCAAAATGTAGCTGGTATTACTGAAACCTGGTGAGATGATTCACAAGATTGGAATGTTAAAAATCAATTGTTACAACCTATTTAGGACAGGTCTAGTGGAAAAAAGCAGAAGGAGAGTAGCATTCTATGCTAAAAATGCCATTATGTGTTTCTGAGTAATTGAACTCAGAAGAAAATTATCTTGAATGCTTATGGATCAATGTCCTAACAGATAAAGCACAACATGGGGTATTAGTTGGTGTCTGCTACAGACCACCAAATCTCACTGGTGAACAGGATGACCAGCTCCATAATGTGTAGGAAAAAGCTGCATGATCATGGAGGAGTTCAATTTGAGTAACACATGCTGGAGGTCTCTTGCTGCTTGTACTAAAACATCCTTGGCATTTTTAAATATTATAAACAACAATTCCCTAACTGAAAGAGTGTCACAACCAGAGGGGAATTCTACATTAGACCCGGTCTTGACAGACAAAGAAACTGATCACAGAACTCGAAATTAATTGTAACTTAGGTACAAGTCATCATGCCTTGATCACATTTATAATGTGCAAACAGAATGATGACCAAACCAGCCATATAGATAGATAGATGTACACACACACACACACACACACTTGGTGCTTTAAAAGGACCAATTTCACAAAACTGAAAACAATTATGACCTAAATCAGGTGGGAGGAAGAATTTCATCAGAAAAAAAGTGAATAACCAGGAATTTAAGAACATTTTACTAGATGCCCAATAAGCCACAATCAAAGAAGAAGGTTTAATTAAAAAAAACTAACCTGGATTAGAGGGAAGTGAAAGCAGTTATAATCTATATTATATTTAAAATTTTAACAAATGAAAGAAAGGGGAAATTGATAGTAATGAATATAAAAGTCAGAAGCTGGGATTTGTAGAAAACTGGTAAGAGAAGCAAAGAGACAGAAGGAAAAGCGTAGGGTCAGCAGAGTTAAAAACAGTAATGAATTTTTAAAATATATTAGGAACAAAAAGATTCCTGTAAATGGCATTGGTCCATTACTAAATGGAAATGGTAGAATTATTATTAATTATAAAAAGGCAGCAGTGTGCAATAAATATTTCTGTTCTGTATTTAGCAAAAACAGATGCTGTAGTCTCATCAGGATGATAACACTCTTTCCATCCCACTAGTATCTCAGGAAGAGATTAAACAGCAGCTACTAAAGAAAGTCATATTTAAAATCAGCAGATCCAGATAACTTGCATCCAAGAGTTTTAAGAGAGCTGGCTGAGAAGCTTGCTGAACCATTAATGTTGATTTTCATTAAGTCCTGGAATACTGAGGAAGTTCCAGAAGACTGGAAGAAAGCTCATGTTGTGCCAGTATTTTAAAAGGGTAAACGAGATGACCTGGGTTATTACAGGCCTGTCAGTCTGATGCCAATCCTGAGCAAGATAATGGAACAGCTAATATAGGACCTACTTAATGCCAATCAACATGGAACAATCAACATCTATTTATGGAAAATAGAACCTGTCTAATTTGTTGTTGGGTTTTTTAAAATGAGATTACAAGTTTGGTTGATAAAAAGGTAATATTGTTGATGTAACAGACTTCTGTAAGGCATTTGACTTGGTGCCACATTACATTTAGATTAAACTCTAGGATGCTGAAATCAAGATGGCACACATTACTTGGATTAAATGCTGGCTGCCTGATAGGCTTCAAAATGTAACTGTAAACAGGGAATCATCATCAGGTGGATGTGTTTCCAGTGGAGTCCAATAGGGCTCAACTGTTGGCCCTACTCTAATTAACATTTTTATAGCGACCTAGAAGAAAACAAAATCATCACTGATGAAGTTGCAAATGACACAAAAATGGGGGAGTGGTAAATAATGAGGAGGACATGCCACTGATACAAGTAAATGCATATATCTAGGAACAAAGAATGTAGGTCATTACATACAGGATGGAGGACACTATTGGGGAAAGCAGTGACTCTAAAAAAGATCTGGGGGTCCTGGTGGATGATCAGCTGAACATGAGCTCCCAGTGCACCACCGGTGGCTCATGTGATTCTTGGATGAATAAATAGGGGAATCAAGTCGTAGTACAGAGATTATTTGACCTCTATATTAGGCATTGGTGTGACCATGGTTGAAATACTGTGTCCAGTTCTGGTGTTCACAATTCAAGATGGATCTTGAAAAACAGGAGTAGGTTCAGAGAAACGAGTCTTAGCTTCCTTATTTAGAACTGAGTCTTTTGTTCTATTCTGCACAAACATTGTTTTAATACCCTCCCAAAACATTCATGGGAAAAGAAAAAAAAAGCATAATATCCCCTGTGAACTATAGCTGTATCAACACAGCTTGCACCAGCTGAGTGCTATCCTGACAGAAAGAAGCACACTTTTGTTTTGTTAACTATAGAGAGAGAGAGAGAGAGAGAGAGAGAGAGAGAGAGCTTGCTAAATAAAACAAAAAACCCAGTTCTAAATAAGGAAGCTAAACATTCCAAAGGGGGGCAAGAAAGCCACACAAAAACATTAGCTCACATTGCTAAGATAAAAGATCTGGACCAAAATTAGAATATACCCCGCATAAATAAGTTTAAATAATGGCTTCCCTGAATAAAAAAATGATTTAGAGAAGTGAGCTTCTCTTGCATTATATTTTCTTACTAGCAGACACTACCTATAGGCACAGATTAGACTTCCAAGGATATATAAAATGGAATTCTCCTAATGAAGAGACATTACAAGAAAGGTTCTTATACATGGGCAAAAAAAATAAAAGTTTTTCAACTTGGTGTTTAAACCAGTTAGGTTGCTTTTTTTAGGTGACTTTGTTTTCAGAGGGGTTGAATACTCACCAGGGCCGGCTCTAGGTATTTTGCCGCCCCAAGCAAAAAACTGTTTGGCTGCCCCCCACCCCAGTCCTGAGCTCCCTCCCGCACCCCCTGTTGCCCCAACCCTGGGCTCCTCCACACCAGTGCTGACTCCGCCCGCTCCCCCCTCGCCTCCAGCCGGTCTGGCACTGGCAGGGTCGGCAGGTAAGCAGTGGGGCTCCCGGGCAGCGCCTCAGCTCAGGGTCCCTCCAGCTGGGGCTTCCACCTCCAGGACCGTCCGGGACCTGGGAGGGCAGAGCCGGGGGGACTACCCCGGCAGGGGGCTGAGGAGCCAGGGCAGGGCAGCCCCAGAGGGAGCGGAGCCCCGGAGAGCTGAATGTGGGCCCCACACGGCAGTGCCCTGGGCACAGGTCCCCTCTATGGGCCTGCTGCTGCTCCTGGCAGCCCTGCCGCAGCCCCTGGGCAGCTCGGGCTGCTTCGCCCAGCCCCAGCTGCGGCGCTGGGGGGCAGCTGCCGTCCAGCACCAGCAGGCAGCTCCTTGCACCCTGCGGGGAGGCCCCCAGATCAAATATCCCAGTCCTTTTGCAAAAAAAAAAAAAAAAAAAAAAAAAAAACCACAGGATTGCCCAATTGCTACCCCTGAAAATGTGCTTCCCCAAGCACGTGCTTGGCTTGCTGCTGCCTAGAGCCAGCCCTGATACCCACAGTTCCTACAGGTGTGAAAGCAAATGAAATTAAGACCACTTATTTAGGTTCTCCAATTGTGGATTTTGTCACCCAAATTTGAAAACTTTGGCCAGGCATTTTAAAAATTATTTGCTAATAAGCCACACAATTAACACATCATGGATCTAATTTGCCAGTACCAATTGAGCAGTGGCTCTCAACCTTTCCAGACTACTCTACCCCTTTCAGGAGTCTGATTTGTCTTCCATACCCCAAATTTCACCTGACTTAAAAACTACTTGCTTACAAAATCAGACATAAAAATACAGAAGTGTCAAAGCACACTTACTGAAAAATTGCTTGCTTTCTCATTTTTACCATATTATTAAAAAAATCAATTGGAATATAAATACTGTACTTACATTTCAGTGTATAGAGCAATATATACTGACTTTGTTGGTGCTTTTTACGTAACCTGTTGTAAAACTAGGCGAATATCTAGATGAGTTCATGTACCCCATGGAAGACCTCAGTTGAGCACTCATTTTTAATAACCAAGTATAAATGTATTGTTTACTAGCTTAACAATCCCCTTGAATAATATCTGAAAAGGTTAATTGTTTTAGCTGAAGTGTGTTGGAAGATTTCTTGCAGCTCAATTGCAAAAATACTATGCTTTCTTATGTATTATAAAAATTCCAGCAGAAGCACACAACCCACACAACAATACAGAATAAACTCCTTTCTGAAACTCCTCCCTCAGAAAATACACCAACTATTCACTTTTCCTCACTGAGGATCATTTAGCAAGTAAGATTTTAAAAATCCTCTATTCTACACAGGTTGAAAAGTAACCTTAAACTAAGGATACCTGAATATACTAGACTAATCTCAAAAATAATTTAATTAAGACAAATCCTGATGTCTGTTTATATATACACACACAATATTTAAGGAACAATTCAGAAAAATCTCTAAAATTTAAGAACACACTGCCAACTAAAAATACATTTACTGTAGTGTACTGCTTATATATTTCACAAATTAAGTTCGCACCTCTTTAAAGAGGTGTATGACAACTTTAGACCAACTAAATACAAGACAGTTAGGAAGTAATAAGCCAGGAAACAAAAACAAAAATAATGAATATTTTGCCAAAGGAGTCTCATGGAAACCAAAGCTGCATATATAAAACAAATACTCGTGTGCTCATTAAAAAGAATCAAAGAGAACCGATCTGAAAATGCATATATCAGCAGCAGCAAAAAGTGAACGTTGAAATCTGACTCACTAGTGGAACCTAGTTTCAGAGTAGCAGCCGTGTTAGTCTGTATCCGCAAAAAGAAAAGGAGTACTTGTGATACATTAAAGACTGACAAATTTATTTGAGCATAAGCTTTCGCGAGCTACAGCTCACTTCATCGGATGCAACCTAGAAGCTTCCCAGAAAGAATGAGAACTAAGAACAGTTGGGGAACATATCTCTTATCTACACAATTCTTACCAGCACTTCTACTGGACTGTCCACTTCTACTTCACATGGAGCTGCATCCTTGTATTGTTGGGGAGACTCGATAACAAGCTCTTTTTTAACACTTCTAGTGTTTGCTCTTGCCTGCATTCTTAGCAAGAACTCAGAAAATCTGAGAAAGTCTGGTTTTTAGCATCAAAATAAACAGCATGCCAGCAATTCAGAGAAAACAAAAGCTTCTTCCAAGCAGAAGCTGCAGAAAGTACCAACTAGTTTAACTTCTATGCTGCAGTTTGCAAAGTCTGTCATGAGGGAATGCATGACAAACGAAGCCCAGCCTCTAAAGGGTGTACCCTTCCACAGGAAAAAAAAGGTGGATCCATTTCAATGCCACTGGAACACACACCAAAAATGGTGCAATACAGAAAGTTCCTTACTATGATAACTGTGCATAATACTCACAAAATAATAAACACCTACAGTATTTAAGAAAAATATTTAAGAGTATATGTTTTTGTTCTACAATACATACTTTCACTGCAGTTTGGAACTCTTCAGAAAGGCAGAATTCGAAGTATTATTCTTCCCAGATTATTCTTCTGCTCCATCTTTTGAGATTTTCATTAATGCCCAGCAGCTAATTGAGTATTAGAGGCAATGCTATTCCAGTCAGCAGGGGCATTTCTACATAATACGGATACCATTTTTTCATTCTAATGTTTCTTAAACCAAGATTTAAGATGGTTTTCCTAATTTCACGATGTCCTCTCTATAAAACCTCAAATACTCTTCAAAAATGATAATCAGGTTGCAAAGCCTGCTTTCTATTTTTGCTTTAAATTCCAAGCGTGCTGGTAGTCCTCTCTCTTCCTTCTATACCATTACTCTCATCCCACAATTCAGGCCTAATTACCAAAATTCATCATCATAATTGGGAATGAAAGATAGTTTTCTTCCTCTTCCTTCATCACCTTTCAGACATCCAACCCTACAAAAAACTATTGCTTCCCTTGATTCCCTGCCACTGTCAACTCCTTTTCTCCTTTGAAACCTTCCCAAATCTCTGAGATCTATCATTGTCAAGCCTCTTAATAAAGCACCTTCTTCTCAACTCTGGCACTCCCACCCCATCTTTCAACTCTCTCAGTGAAGCATCTGGAAAAAGGCAGTCTCATCTCTCCAACCATGTTTTACACAATATTATTCACTCACTCTCATTTTGCCTATAGCACAGAAATGGCAGTTTTATGTAGTGAATGTTCTTTCTGCTGAAGAGTAGTTAATTCCTTTTATTTCAGTTGTGCCTTCAACACTGAAGTTCACTTCATTCTTCTGCACCACATTCCAGATCCATACAAATTTCTCTCTCTAGGTCTTCTTCTACACCAAGGTCCCTCCTCTAAGCAGTTCCAAAAGGATCGTCATCTTAGCACTCCACTCTTCCTCTCATCTTTACCACCAAAACTGAAAACTTAGGTTACTAGCTCCACCTGTAATACTAAACACTTTTCATTGTAAGTTCCAGTTTTCAGTTGCTTATTAAACTTTCCCAAACTTTAGCCATTCTGGCTGAAGTTTTCCAAGCATAGTTTCTGCCTCAGGCTGCAATTTTTTAGGACATTTTCTGCAAAAATGGTTTGGCCATTTCCATAAACGATTAAGGAAAAATGTGGTTTTCCCATATTAAAAGCAAAGTCAACCATTAAGTTGAAAAGCTTTAACATCTCCAGGGTTTGGAGCAGTGTCTTGAAATTCAGCAAGGGGGTTGATTTTGTGTCGGGCATTCCCCACCCCCTTCTCCCCGCTTCCTGTGAAAAACCAGCCAGTCAGCCAAATTATAAGCCTTTGAAAATGTCAGCTAAATTCTTAGAAGATTCCAACTGTAGTGGGCATTCTCCAGCCCAGGGCAGATGAACTTTCCGTCAATTGCTCTTCCTGCCTGCGGCAAGCCACTGTGGCACCAGACACTAGAACTGAGATGATCTAGTGATTGTACAACCAGACTGAAAACTTTTCCACTGAGCTGTGAAACACTTCCTCATGGACTCCTTTCTACTATTGTTAAGGACAGTCTGAACCATTTCTGAATATGCGGCCTCTAGGTTCAATGCCCATCCAAAAATCATGCTTTCAGATGGAGAGAAGTTGGACTGGGATGCTTGACGCGGCATCTCTCCTTCATCAGTCGGTCTAGGATGGATGGTCTGTAAGCTGAAGTATCAGTGTGTTGACAACTGGAGGCGGCTTGGGAACCAGAAATGTCTGGGCCATCTGGAAGCAATCAGAATGACCACTACGCCATCCTGCTTGATCTTTCTCAGAACCCAAAATAAGAGGGCAATGGGGAGAAAGGCATATATCATTTGACCTGACCAGTGAACCAGAAGGGCATCTCTTGAAATTATAGTTTAAGGCCAGCCGGGACCACTAGATCATCTAAGTCAGACCTCCTGTATATCACAGGCCACTAACACCACCCAGCACCTCTACACTAAACCCAACAACTGAAACTAGACCAAAATATTACAGTCCACAGGAGACTAGACCATTATGTATCACTAGCAGAGACTAGGCAGGACCATGGTACAATAAAGTGCAAGGCTCTTCAATTGCAAGGAAGTTGTATACCCACATAATCCTGGCAAGTGTCCTATACCCACACACTGTAGAGGAAGATGAAAAAAACCCAAGGTCACAGCCAATCTGACCTGAAGGAAAATGGTTTCCCAATCTCACATATGGTGATCAGTTAGATGCTGAGCATATAAACAATAACCAGCCAGCACAACACCTGAAAGAGAATGCTCGGTGCCACTTCAGAGCACTAGCCCTCTCTGTCCAAAGTCCCACCTCCACCCATAGTCATCCCTGAATCTTCAGAAGAAGAAGATTTAAAATAAATAAATAAAAATCAGAACACACTTGTAGCCTATAGGACTAACTTGCTTGCTTGCATGTATATTATTTATATATAGTTTAAGTATTTGATGTATTGTAATAATTTTTAATATAAATCTATATACCTAAGTTTGGCTGTAATGCAAGGGATGTACAGGCCAAAAACCCTTATGTTAAGCTAAGACAAAGTTAGCATATCTATATTAAGATCTTTTACCCAGAAAGTAAAGTTGACCTATATCTTGTTACCTAAATAGATAAGCACCCACACATATGTCTAAGACCTTTCATCTAGATCAAAAGACCATGAAGAATAGCACAGGGAGTTTTTCAATTTCGTACCCACAGACTTAACAGGCACACCACAAGGAAACTTATGTGCATATATAAGTCATCAATACGCACAAACATACTAGCCCAGGGGTCTCAAACTCAAATCACAGAATCATAGAATATCAGGGTTGGAAGGGACCTCAGGAGGTCATCTAGTCCAACCCCCTGCTCAAAGCAGGACCAATCCCCAACTAAATCATCCCAGACAGGGTTTTGTCAAGCCTGACCTTAAAAACCTCAAAGGAAGGAGATTCCACCACCTTCCTAGGTAACGCATTCCAGTGTTTCACCACCCTCCTAGGGAAAAAGTTTTTCCTAATATCCAACCTAAACCTCCCCCACTGCAACTTGAGACCATTACTCCTTGTTCTGTCATCAGCTACCACTGAGAACAGTCTAGATCCACGAGGGCCACATGAGGACTACTGCATTGGCCTGAGGGCCGCATCACTGACACCCCCCTCTTGCTGCCCCCACCCCTGCCCCTACTCCACCCCTTCCACGGGGCCCTGCCCCTGCCCCGCCTCTTCCCACCCCTTCCCCGCTCCCAGGGGGTGTAGGAGGGGTGAGGGGTGTGGCAGGGGCTCCGGGCAGGGAGTTGGTGCAGGAGGGGTGTGGGATGTGGCAAGGGACCGGCAGGGAGTTGGGGTGCAAGAGGAGTTCAGGGTACGCGCTCGCTGCCTGCCTGCCCTGGCTCCGCGCCGCTCCAGGAAGCAGCCGGAATCGTGTCCCTGGGGGAGGGGGGCACAGGGCTCCGTCTTCTGCTCTTGCTGCTCCTCCAGGTACCTCCCCTGAAGCACCCATTGGCTGCAGTTTCCTGTTCCCAGCCAATGGAGCTATGAGGGGTGATGTCTGGAAGCGAGTGCAACACATGGAGACCTCTGCCCCCTGGGGTCGCAGGGACATGGTTCTGGACGCTTCAGGGAGTGGCACAGGGCTCGCGGTAGGCAAAGGGGCGGGGGAGGGGCGTGCGTGCGGGGAGCTTGGTGGGCTGCACGAAAGAACCCCGCCGGCTGTGTGTTTGAGACCCTTGTACTAGCCTGTGGAGTAAGCATACCCTAACATTCTGTGGGTGAGGAATGAAATTTGGGCATAGGAGGAAGGATTTCCGGCACTTGTGCCCTATAAAAGAGGTGAGCCACCTCGCTAGACTACTCCATTCTCATTTACTCTATCTTTCTTACTTTCACTCACTCTTTCTATTTTATTTTATCTATTCTATCTATCTACTATGACTACTACTATTGGTAGGCTATTCTTGTGTTCTTAAACTAAGTTTCACGGGGAACTAGACTAAGCTTCGTTTCCCTAAGTTTTATTCTTAGTTTATTAGGTTTTGATTTTAAGTTCAAGTTAGTCAAGTAAACCCTAAGTTCGCTTTAATAGCTCTTAGCATTAGTTTCTTCTAAGCACTGCATCCCTCACTCAAGAATTGAGAAACCTGAACTGCAAGGCTGGTCCTGTGTCTTTTACCACCAGGTTATCAGGAAGGGTGTGAGTATATTAAAGCTTTGTTGTATATAATACTAAATCATCATATGTATCTTTTGAATAGCAGTAATGCAACTGTAACTTTGTAACTCTGGGTATTTTACCATTTATTTACTATTACTGATTTAAAGAAAAGTCTTTAAGGCTACATCTAAGTGTGAGCTTCCTGTCATACCCCCGAGGGTCCTTTGTAAATTCTGTGGAGCCTGATTCGGGACAAGAACTTTTATCTTCTGATCAAACAGACTGGGGAGCCTAAACCCATACTAATTAATATTATTAAATAAAATTAAATTAGAAATTACAGAAATTAAATTAATATGATTAGCACACCCTAAATCAGGCTACACACTAGGGGGCTAAAATTTCTTTCCGGATGCCTCCAGGTGGCTGGCTGTAACCCTGAAGCACGAGCGTTTAGGAACATAAGAAAGTTGAGCCCCAAGGCTGCTGAGTCCTGTCCCTTATCACAAGCAACCCCATTATATAATCAAACAGATAAATTTATGCAGCTCTCTCTCAAAACTAATTTAGTTGTTTACTCCCACAACTCCTACTGGGAGCTGATCCAGAACCTCACCCTTTGATGGTTAGAAACCTTTAATTTCCAGCTTGAATTTGTTTATGGCCAGTTTACACCCATTTGTTCTTGTGCCAATATTGTCCTTGAGCTTAAACAGCTCACCCTCCTTGGTATTTAACACCTCTCCCCAATGTGTTTATAGGTAGCAATCATATCCTCTCTCAGTCTTCTTTTTGCTGGACTAAACAAGCCAAACTCTACCAGTCCTCATCAGATAGGCCCTTCATTCCCCAGATCATCCTAGTAGCTCTTCTCTGCACCAGTTCCAGTTTGAATTCATCTTTCTTGAATAAGGGTTATCAGAGCTGTACACAGTATTCCAAATGAGATCTTGCCAATGTCTTGTACAATGGCAGTAATACTTCTCTATCTCTACTAGAAATGCCTCAATTGATACATCCTAGGATCACAATTGTCTTTTTCACAGATGCATCACAATGGTAGCTTACGGTCAACTCCTCTGGAGTCTTCTCCTTGCACCCCCCTGGAGCAGTAGATTTAGCATTTTCTGTTCTCATGCGATGCAAAAAGGTCCCAGGAAGGAGGAACATTATGTTTGCTCCACTACTGTTTCTATCTCTTCTGTGGCAGTTCATACCCCTTTGGGTAGAAGGGATGAGGTGCTGGTTGAGGCCTGTATGACTGAGATCTGTGTTATCTTCTCCTCAGTGCTAGGGTGCAGATCCCCGATGAGCAAAGTATTGCCCTTGGGTCCTTTAATGAATGCACTGATTCATCTATCCTCTCATTGAACAGATAAGACCCTTCAAATGGCAAATGCTCCACTGTGGATTGAACCTCCCTGAGGAATCCTGAGGAATGAAACCATGACACTGGATGCACAACAACAGCTGTCACTATCAAATGGGAGGCTGTGTCTGCTGTAACAACCAGGGCTTGTAAGAATGACCTAGCTTTCAGTTTACCTTCTTCAAATCAAAGCCTGGAACTGTGCTACTGTAGGAGTTTGTGAATTCCACAAGCTTGGAATTGTTAATGAAACTGTATTTAGACATTAGCACTTGGCTATCCGGAACTTCAGGCTGGTTAAAATCAACAACTTCCCATCCAACAAATCCAAACATTTAGCATCTCGGGCACATGGAATGCATGCATAGCCATAATGGAGTACATATAGGGACCATTACTCGAAGAAGAAACCATTGCTACAATGGGCATAAATTGGCAGGATTTTGAGTCACTCTCTTTGATGATATTAAGGCCAGAAAGGACCATTAACTAGAGTCTGACCTCAGGTACAACACAGACCACAGAATTACACCGTTACCCCTGTATTGAACCCTATAACTTGTGTTTTACATCCAGACTTCAAGAGACGAAGAATCCAGTACTTACCTTGTCACAGATTAGGAGGGTTCCAGTGGTTAATACCCCTCACTATTAAAAATGTGCCTTATTTCCAATTTGAATATGTACTCTCATGGATCAGTAACTGGTTAAAATATAGGAAATGAAGGATTGGAATATATAGTCCCCGTTCACATGAAGAGAAGTAAACAGCAGGGTCTCCTAAGGCTCTGTACTGGAAACAGCACTGTAACATTCATAAATGATCTGGAAAAAGGGGTTTACAGTGAGGTGGCAAAGTCTGCAGATGATCCATAATTACTCCAGAAAGTTAATTCCAAAGCTGACTGAAGAATTACAAAGGGATCTCCCAAAACAGGGTGACTGAGCAAGAAAATGGCAGATGAAATGCAATGTTGATAAATGCCAAGTAATGCACCTTGAGAAACATAATCCCAACTATACATACAAAATTATGGCATCTAAAGGAGCTGTTACCACTCAAGAAAGAGATCTGGAAATCATCGTGAATAGTGCAGGAGGCAGTCAAAAATGCTAACAATGTTACGAATCTGTAGGAAAGGGATAGATAAAACAGAAAATAATACCACTGTATAAATCCATTGTACTCCCACAGCTTGAATATTGCATGCAGTTCTGGTTGCCCCATTTCTAAAAAGATATATTATAATTGGAAACAATACAGAGAAGGGCAACAAAAATGATTAAAAGTATGGACTATGTCATCTCAGGAGAGATTAAAAAGACTGGGGCTGTTCATCTTGGAAAAGATCAGACTGAGAGGAGATACCACAGAGGTCTATAAAAATCATGAATTAATTGTTATTTACCCCTTCACATAACACATAAACCGGGGTCACCCAATGAAATGAACAGGCAGCAGATTTAAAACAACGTAAGGAAGTACGTTCTCATACAACACAGTCAACCTGTGGAACTCATTGCCAGGGAATGTTATGAAGCCAAAAGAATAATTAGATTTAAAAAAAAAATTAGGTAAATTCATGGAGGAGATGTCCATTAATGGACATTAGCCAAGATGGTCAGGGACACAACCCCAAGCTCTGGTTGTCCCTAAACCTCTGACTGCCAGAATCTCAGACTGGATGACGTGATGGAACACTCAAGAAATTGCCCTGTTCCGTTTACTTCCTCTGAAGCATCTGGCACTGGCCACTAACGGAAGACAAGATACTGGGCCCCGCATAGCCATTCTTATGTTGCTATCTTAAACAAAGGAAGTATCTGTAGTTAGTGAACTGAACTGATGTTTTCTGGTCACCATGATAGTCAAGATTTTAGAAATAATAGATCACATCCTCTCAGACCTAGTTTATAAATATAAACTGGAAAAGGATAACAAGGTTTCCTACTTCTGCAACTTCCAGTTGGCTTCTTAACTTTGAATGAGCTAGTAACTGAGCTGAACTAGTAAAATCAACTGAAATGAAGAAAATAGTCTCTGTGCATCTGCAGAAGAGGCTACTACTGTCAAAAGCTGGTTCAGCACTTGAACTAACTTTGGTTCCAGGTGCCCAGCTAATGACATCCACCTGTTCAGTGGTTTGATTCTCTTTAAAACTTGGAAGCAAAATATTAAGCAATACATATACTTCTTTAATTTAAATCATTTTAATAGACATAATTAGTTTAGGCCTTAACGTAGGTTGTCAATTTCAATTTTAAATACATATTTTAAATAACCCTTTTTAAAATTAAAAAAATCCAAGTTTTTTATTTTATTTTTTTTTAAATCATGGATTTTTATCCACCCTGAATGGTGGAGCTCAGAGTCTCTCCCCGTGCAAGAGGGACTACGGCAGAAGTATTACATCTCCTGTTGGAACAGCAGCAGCAAGTCAGAGCAGAAGAGCAGCAGCAGCTACAGTTTGTGGCTCTGCAACAGTAGACCAGGACAGACCCAGGACAGACCCAGGACAGACCCAGGCTGCCCTCATTTGTCTGCTGCAGAGCCATCAGCTAGTGGCACAGCAGCAGGGACAGACAGTACAACTCACTGCTAAACAGCACTAGCAGGAAGCCCACCCCTGTCAGCAACAGGAACTAGAGAGGAATCAGTAGTTCCTAGAGCACATCCTGTTCATGACCAAGCAATGATTCCCCTAGGCATAGGAAGGATATATTGATAGTCTACTTGTGAGAAACCTGGACAAAGAAAGTTAGAATGACAGAGGTGTTAGTACTAGGGTGGTCTGGTAGTGAGGCAGGGGAACTCAAGTGGGACCAGAAAGGGGACACACTTAGGTGGTTTGCCAGGCAACTGCAGACCTGGAAGCTTGCTCTTAGGAAGTACAAATGCTGAAAGGCAGGCAGCAGAATGAACAGAGTGTTTCCGGTGGGGAACTTAAGGGTCTACTTTTTTAAGAACTACAACTTTGAGGAAATGAGTCACCCTAGGACAGCTGATGTTCGTAGCTGTAGGAAAACCCTGAAGACAAAAGGAAAATAATTCCCCAGGAAGTAAGGAGACTACAGCAGGTCCATATACATAGGCTAGTGCAGACATGCTCACAAGCAGTCTTCAGTACTGGATTATCCTGTTAACTGTTCATGAACCTAATAGACTGCTGGAGCTGAAAACAAAAATAGCCCACTGGCAGTAAGCTAGACTTGGAAATAAAGTAGCACTCCCTGGCTGTGATAGTCTTAAAGGAGCTAATGAGCCATATCAGCATAGCTAACAAGAGCTAGGATAGAGTCATCATCCAGCTCTATAATCTGCATGCCCAGATTTGAAAGAAAGTTACGAGATCACAGGTTATGACAGTGGTGCAAGATAACATGAGGTGATACTTTTAAGAGTGGAAAAATGAGAAGTAGCAGTGCTTGTTGCTGGAGAAGGAGCCAGCTAAACTCTGTGCTGAAACTGAAATGCAGGCACAGAAGCTTGATTTGAGAAAAGGGGCCCAGTGAAAGAGTGAGCTACAGGTACAGCCACAGCTGAAGCCAGAGCCATTAGCTTGATGACTGAACTTTGAAAATGACAAAGTCATCGACCTATAAGTAGGGTCCTACCAAATTCATGGCCGTGAAAAATGCTTCACACACTGAAACCTAGTCTCCACCGTGAAATCTGACTGTTGTAGGGAGGCTGCGGTATTGCCACCCTTACTTCTGCGCTGCCTTCAGAGCTGGGTGGGTGAGATAGTGGTGGCTGCTGGCAGGGCACCCAGCTCTGAAGACAGCACCATTGCGAGCAACAGCACAGAAGTGAGGGTGGCATGATATGGGGAGAAGGGTTGTCGCTTTTTGAGGGGGAGCAGGGCTGGCCTTATGAGTGGGTGACATTAGCGACAGGCCAAGGCTCTATGGTCATGGGATGCTGTGGTCACCCCCACAGGCAGACCATGGCCGATTTAAACCCCAAAAGCTAGGGAGGTGTCCCGGCTGTGGGCTCCTACCATGCACCAGGTTCCAGCTACTAGTGCCAGCCAGCCTGTGGAGGGATGGGACTTCCTCTTCTCCTGCACGAGCTGCTCCCGGGGCCGGGTGAGACCCACCTCTGCCAAAGGCACAGAAGTAACAGTGGCAATACCATACCATACTCACTTCTGTGTTGTTGATGGCAGCAGCACTGCCTTCGGAGCTGGGCTCCCGGCCAGCAGCCGCTGTTCTCCGGCCGCCCAGCTCTGAAGGCAGCACCACCACCACCAGCAGCAGCGCAGAAGTAGGGGTAGCAGCGCCACCCCCTAACAGTAGCCTTGTGATTCCTTCACAACTCCCTTTCGGGTCAGGACCTCCATGGTTACAACACGTGAAATTTCAGATTTAAATATCTGAAACCAAGAAATTTACCGAAGTGAACCATAAATTTAGTAGGGACCTATCTATAAGTAAGACAAAGGAACTGGAGCAGAAAAGAGCAGAGAAGAATCTCTCTGCTTAGTATGCAGAAGAGTGGGACCATGCTGAAGCAAAAGCATGAGAGCATAAGATACAGATCCTTCCCCTGACAAGGGACATGAAGGGGCAATTGAAACAGAAGGTGGATGTGGAGAGGCTCTACACTGGTTGAGATTAACCACAAGCATCAAGGAAGAAGCACAGTTGTAAGCATGGGCAGAGAATACCACGTAGCAAAGGAACCTGCCCAGTGAAAACTATTGAAATGTACTGTAAGATTGGACACAGAAGCATTTGAGATCAGCACAAACAAAGCACCAGACGCTGTAGTCAAGAGAGTGCTTCTTACTGCTTCCAGACTTACCAATACAGCACTGAAAGGGATGGCTATGAGGGCCTAAACTCCTTGGCCAATAAGCATTAAGAGGAAATTGATGCTTCAAAGCAAGCTAGGCAGAAGGCCCTGCAAGAAAGTGATGAATTAGTTGAAGTAAAGCAAGGATTAGAATTCATATATCTATGCTGGAAGGACTTCACGTCCAGATACACTAACTTCAGGACATACATCAGGAAAGTGACCAGCTACTTTGAGACCAGCCAGCTAAAAGAAGAGCTGGAGGAATGGTGCCAGAAAAATAGACTTTCTGGAGCAAGAAGCAGTGAACCAGATAGAGCCTGCCTGGGGATGCCTAAGTCTTTTTTTTTTTTTTTTTGGGGGGGGGGGGGAAGGGGAAGAGGGAGGACGAGGAGCATGTGAGACTGGCCCTTTAAGGGAGCTGGATGTGCCTTGTCAGGTGATGGGATTAGAAATCCATGGATCATGAGACAGTTGTATGACAGGATTAGTGCAAAAAGAAACCTGTCTCAGTCACTCAGCACTACATCTGCCCATTGAGATAAGTAACAGCAATTAATTATGGATGCTCCATGTTCTCCTCTTCGACTACATATGAAGTGTCAGAGTTTAATCTGATCATGCTAATTCTTAAAGCCCTCGAGAGTACAGGCAATGGTTACACTGAAAGTTGCCGTGAACTTTGTTCTTTGGCTGAGCAGACAACTGTATTTTTGTTACAGTGGCCCCCAACCTGTGGACCTTGTTTTTCCCTGGGCATTCATCTCAATTTACCCTTCCCAACTTTTAAACAAACTAATTTTTTTTCCCCCAAAAGGACTTGTATAATAAAAGTTCCTTGGGATAGGGACAGTATTTCTTTGTATCCTATACTAGTACAGCACTAAGCAGAGTGACAATACTTCATGTTCATTAAAATCTGTGAGGAGCTTTGTCTTTTTTCTCCCTCCAGAGACTACTGAATATTTCAAGCATGGAGAGGGTTTGTCCTGTTCCTCCCACCACCACCCCGAACATCCACACCAACGACCATCTTCCCTTGGCCAGACTCCTTACTGTTGTGAGCAGATATTGAGAAGTCTCTGTTACTCTACCATTTCCCCATTCTCATATTCTACCTAGAGAATAAATCCAGTGCCTACCAGTAAACCTGCTTATAGATTTACCAAGGAGACATGCATTGGTTATCTATAGTCTCAGTCAGGGACAACATTGCATCAATTTACATTCAGTTCACATTTGGAAGAGTATCTCCACAACCATAAAAAGCTAAAAAAAATATATATTTTAAAAGGCACAAGTTTAAATTCTGCAGAATAGATGCTTAACTTCCCATATTGACGTGGAAGAGCTTACCATTCACCTTGATTTTTCAAGATGGTGTATAATTGGTTATTATGCAATGTTAAACAATCACAGCTGTCCAATAATGATTTCAAGGGATAATGGTAATATTCTGTTTATAAAATCTCTTGGGATCCAAAGTGGCCAAGTGATCAATAAAACAGTCCTTTAAATTTCTTTAAAAGTTTATGAAGTCTTTCACACTAATTTTTATTACTGGCTCCAAGCTATGCAGCATTTCCACAAGCCCAGCTTTTGAGGTAATGGATTTATTTGCACTTAAGTGAAAATGGTCATTTTGTATCAGGTCACATTAAAAAGGGACTTTCCCAAGTATTGTTAATCACTGAAATATTTTTCTTCCTTTCAGGATAACATTTCAATGAAGATCAACAGATGATGTGTTCTTTCCTATCCTGTTATCCAAATCTCTCATTCAAGTACTCACACACTTCCTACAAATTTAAGAGATTGCCAAGGGAAAGAGAGCTAGGACACATTTCCAGTGAACACACATTTGTTCTTTTTCCCATTTGCTCACCATTCAAACAAAATGCTGACTCAAAGGAGACAGGTTCTCTCTCAGATGCAAATCAATGAGGGAAGAATCTGAGGGACTTCATAATCTCAAATCTCCCATTACAGATTTGAGAGGCCTAAAGGGGCCAGAAATTCTCCCTGTGTTTTAACGTCCACATAATTAAGCCACTCAGTGCCACGTAGGTCATGTCTACACGTACAGTGCTACAGCTGCGCTGCTGCAACTCATGTAGTGAAGACGCCTTATGCCGATGGAAGAGAGCTCTCCCATCAACATAAAAAACCACCTCTGCAAGCGGCAGAAACAATGCCAGTGGGAAAAGCTCCCCCGCTGACATAGCACTGTGCACATGAGCGCTTATGCCGGTGTAATTTATGTCGCTCAGGGTCGCTTATTCATACCCCCGAGCGTCAATTATGCCAGCATAAACTATAATGTAGACCAGTGGTGGGCAACCTGCAGCACGTGGGCACAGGTTGCCCACCACTGGTGTAGACACAGCCACAGTGAAAAGCTCTCCTGACCCTCAGGGAATATGGGCAAAGGAAAAACATCTGAGTCCAGAACACAGAATTACGGCTACTGGAGGCAGAGGACTCGTTACTGGTTCTTATAAAGCAAAGAAGGAAGGGAATCCCTACCTAGGCTCTGGAGGGAGCAGAACTCCTGGCACTTCCTCTTCGGCCCGGTGGCATACTCAGGGAATTCCCCACCTTTGGAAGAGTACCTGGACGCCCTCCGGGTGGAGGGACCATTCCCAGTGAGAGAAGACCGACCTGCTGAGGCAAACTGCCAGCACATTCCAGATGCCAGGGAGATACAATGCATCGACGTAGATGTCATCCTGGATGCAAAAGTCCCACAACTGGAACACTTCCTGACAGAGAGCAGACAAGCAGATTCCCCTGTTGATGTAGAATATCGGGGCCATGTTGTCCATGACTATCCATATCACTCAACCAGAAAGATGTGTCAGGAAGACTTTGCAGGCTAGGCCGATTGCTCTGAGTTCCCTGATGTTTATGATATTAGCTCCTCTGGAGACCACGGTCCTTGGGTCTGTAGCTCGCAGACATACACTCCCCAGCCGAGGTCGGAGACATCCAATATTAGAGATACCAAGGGTCAAGGGCTCTCAATTGGCACTCCTTCCAGGACCACCCTCAAGTTGATTCCCCCCCACACACACCAGCGGAAATTCTGGGCCACGACCCGTCTCTCCTCTCCCGCCCCCCCAACACCTGCAGCGCCCCCTACCCCTCAAGTTTTAGACAGGGGTATATAGTAAAAGTCATGGACAACTCACGGGCTGTGAATTTTTGTTTACCGTCCATGACTTACTAAAAATACCATTGACTAAAACGTAGCCTTAGTTATAACTAACAAGTTATAATATGCTATACAGACAAACACTCCCTATGTATAACTGATATTCTAGTATATATTGCATGAGCAGCGAGCATGTGGACAAAGGACAGGTCCCAGAGTATTTTAGATTCATCACAAAAGGAGTACAAAGGAAGGAGACAATCCAGTGGAAAAACTGTCAGAGGGGTTGATTTTTTTATTATTTTTTTTTAATTAAAGATTTTCTGTATCAGTTAATTTTTCATCAAACAGCCATGAAAAATTCAAACAGCGTAGGGTTTTTTTTCCCATTCAATGAGATTTTTACAAAATAAAGAATTTAAAGCTCTTGTTAAACAAATCTCTAACACAACCTTACGTAGAGTGTAGCTATTGATACACAGTGGGAAGTTGGAAGAATCTACATTATTCCGTTATTAAAACCATTAGGAACAAAAATGTCTGACAGGGTGCAACATTTCTTAAAGGACTCATTTTGTTTTTAACTCATTTAAAAACTCAAAATTCCACACACAAAGACTGGAATTCTAGGAGCATACACTGTATTATTCCACCATCACTATCAAGCCACAACCCCTAAAATTAGAATGTAGAATGGTGTAAGACTTAAGTCACTCAGAAACAAACCTTCTGTAACTGGAAATGTGAGCCTGGTTTGAACATGGAAGCACTCAATGCAAAGGAACCATACAGGTTTGGATGAAATACTCTAAGTCAAGACTGATGTTGAGAGCCACTCTGGTAGAACAAAATGGGGAACTACTTCAAAATTACAAGGTGGGTTATGGGTACACTGATTCCCTCACTGATTCCTTCTATATGGGAAAATTTTAATAGAAATATTCACCATGGTTTTTTAGTCAAAAGCAGTGAATGGGAGCAGTTAATAGGAGAGTTTCAGAGGAAGTATTGGAGAGGGAGCGAGTGATGCTTTTTTTCCATGCATTATGGAGCAGGTCCTCAAGGAATCAATTCTGAAGCACTTAGAGGAGAGGAAAGTGATCAGGAACAGTCAGCATGGATTCGCCAAGGAGAAGTCATACCTGACTAATCTAATTGCCTTCTATGACGAGATACCTGGTTCTGTGGATGAAGGGAAAGCAATGGACGTATTGTTCCTTGACTTTAGCAAAGCTTTTGACACGGTCTCCCACAGTATTCTTGCCAGCAAGTTAAAGAAGTATGGGCTGGATGAATGGACTATAAGGTGGATAGAAAGTTGGCTAGATTGTTGGGCTCAACGGGTAGTGATCAATGGCTCCATGTCTAGTTGGCAGCCGGTATCTAGCGGAGTGCCCCAAGGGTCGGTCCTGGGGCCAGTTTTGTTCAATATCTTCATAAATGATCTGGAGGATCGTGTAGATTGCACCCTCAGCAAGTTTGCAGATGACACTAAACTGGGAGGAGAGGTAGATATGCTGGAGGGTAGGGATAGGATACAGAGGGCCCTAGACAAATTGGAGGATTGGGCCAAAAGAAATCTGATGAGGTTCAACAAGGACAAGTGCAGAGTCCTGCACTTAGGACGGAAGAATCCAATGAACCGCTACAGACTAGGGACCGAATGGCTCGGCAGCAGTTCTGCAGAAAAGGACCTAGGGGTTAGTGGATGAGAAGCTGGATGAGTCAACAGTGTGCCCTTGTTGCCAAGAAGGCCAATGGCATTTTGGGATGTATAAGTAGGGTCACTGCCAGCAGATCGAGGGACCTGATCGTTCCCCTCTATTCGACATTGGTGAGGCCTCATCTGGAGTACTGTGTCCAGTTTTGGGCCCCACACTACAAGAAGGACATGGAAAAATTGGAAAATGTCCAGCAGAGGGCAACAAAAATGATTAGGGGTCTGGAATACATGACTTATGAGGAGAGGCTGTTTAGTCTGCGGAAGAGAAAAATGAGGGGGGGGATTTGATAGGTGCTTTCAACTACCTGAAAGGGGGTTCCAAAGAGGATGGATCTAGACTGTTCTCAGTGGTAGCTGATGACAGAACGAGGAGTAATGGTCTCAAGTTGCAGTGGGGAAGGTTTAGGTTGGATATTAGGAAAAACTTTTTCCCTACGAGGGTGGTGAAACACTGGAATGCGTTACCTAGGGAGGTGGTGGAATCTCCTTCCTTAGAAGTTTTTAAGGTCAGGCTTGACAAAGCCCTGGCTGGGATGATTTAGCTGGGGATTGGTCCTGCTTTGAGCAGGGGGTTGGACTAGATGACCTCCTGAGGTCCCTTCCTACCCTGATATTCTATGAGTCTATGATTCATACACAGGAAGTCCCTTCTGGCTTCAGGCAGGAAAGAAAAGTGGTGGCTATACTGAAAAGAAAAGAGAAAAAAAAGATTCTTGTATCGTAAGGGCAAGTACAGATGCTTCAGACTATCAGAGAAACTGAGGAGTTCCTAAAGTATGAACGGTCATGAGCAGTTGCTCCCCCCATAGCTGCACTCCCCCACCCTAAGGAGCCAGAAGGACCTGCTGGATGCTTCCTGGGAGTTGCCCCAGGTAAGCATCTCCGGGACGCCCTACCTCGCCCTGCCAGCAGATGCCTCTGGCTCTTAGGGGTGGGCACCCACTACGGTGGCCCATGAGACCCTCCTGCCCGGTTCTGGGGGCAGTCGGGGGACAGGGGAGGGAGGTGAATGGGGCAGGGGTCCGGGGGGGGGCATCAAGGAACGAGGGGGGGGTTGGATGGGGCAGGAGTCCCAGGGGCAGGGGTGGGCAACGACTCCCACATGGGGAAAGGAGGAAACCCGTTATTAAGATTTTGGCAGCTCATCACTGGATACCAAGACATATTTTGACTGGTGCACACTGAGGAAGTGTCTAGCCTTAAAAAATGGAGGCCAAGGCAGAGAAATATACATAGAAGGGCCAAGAGGCTCTTTACGGTCTACTGTTTTTTCCACATCTGGGCTGCTGTCCCTCTCACCATTCCATTGCCATCTGCTGGGGGACAGACTGGGGCATAGAAATGGTGGTGATGCGTGGCCATCTGCAACAGCAGCTAGGAACAGTAACATGCACATTAGCACATACTGAACCAAAGCAGCATCTAAGAACTACAACTCAATACTCTCCCAATCTTTTAGATGTAACAAGAAATTCCTATCCTGCTATGATATCTTCCCAAAGTGCGTGAGTGGGAATATATAGCCATAGCTTGTCTAAGGCAGCTACAGGCTTCCTAAGCATTGTTTCCCAATACTCAGGGCATTCTTGCCTAAACAGTGTATCCTCGGGGGGGGGGGTGGTTTTCTCAATACCTTTTACTATTTGGTTCTCTCTTTGATAAATTTAAAACGCCACAGCAGTGCAGCTGCACCACTAGAGCGCTTCAGTGAAGACACTGCCTACACTGACAGGAGGAATTCTATCGAAGTAGGTGCTGCAACTCCCCAGGAGGCAGCGGTCTCAAACACAGGTCAGTGGTCTCAAACACACGGCCCGCGGAGTTATTTCTGCGGCCGGCTAATCTCCTCCCCCCCCCCAAGAGTTATTTCACCAAGCTCCCCTCATCCCCTCCTCCCTCCTGCCCCCTCCCCCCACAGCATGCCATGTCTCTGCTCCTCTGCCTACCTCCAGGTGCTTCCCACCGCCAAACAACTGTTTGGCAGCGCTTAGCGCTTTCCAGGAGGGAGGGGGGAGGAGCAGGGAGCCACGCACTCAGGGAAGGAGGCGGAGAAGAGGCGGGGTCGAGGCAGGGATTTGGGGAAGTGGTTGGAATAGGGGCAGGGAGGAGGCAGAGTTGCGGTGGGGACTTTGGGGAAGGCGTTGGAATGGGGGAGGGGAAGGGGTGGAGTGGGGGCAGAGCCGGGGGAAGGGCTAGGGGCTTTAACAGAAGTAATTCTAGAAGTAAGTGTGTATTTTGTCTTTTGAGTGAGGTTCATTACTGAGTGTTTATATTTTATAAAAACCGCTCGGAAATGACTTAGTCGAAAAAAGAACACTTATGGAAGAAAAGAGTTTTCCAAGACAAATGGGAGAATTTATATATTTTCCACAGAGATAGAAAGATAAAATTCAATGCCTTATTTGTCAAACGATTGCTGTTCCAAAGAAGCATACCGTGCGTCAGCACTACGACACGATGCACCTTGAAAAATATGATGTATTCATTGGAAAAATGCGAGAGGAAAAAGTTCAGCAACTTAAAGCAGCTTTTGCCAAGCAAAGAAATCTCTTTTCGGAGATTAACAAGTCTAAGCAAAGATTCAGTAAGAGCAAGTTTTGTGATAAGTGAAATGATAGCTAAATCATTGCGACCTCTATTTGTAAAAGAATGTCTTGTGAAGGCCAGTGAAATTTTATGTGCTGATAGGAAGAAAGTTTTTGAAGGCATAAGCTTGCCTGCCAGTACAGTTGCCTGCACGATAACTGATTTAGCAGATAATGTGCAAAAACAATGGATTCAAATGGCAAAAGACTTCAGAGCATTTTCAATTGCTCTTGACGAGAGTACAGATGTATCAGATACCACACAGTGTGCAGTATTCATTAGAGGCGTGGATTACAATTTGAATATAACTGAAGAATTGCTAGACTTAATGCCACTGACAGGTACCACAACGGGACGTGACATATTTCAAGGACTAGAAGAGTGCACTGAAAAAGCTGCAATGCCACGGAACAAACTTGTATCTTTGGCTACGGACCGTGCGTCATCAATGTGCTCTAAAAACGTTGGAGTGGTCGGATTATTGAAGACCAAACTGAACAGCCCCAATATACCAGGAATTAGCTTCACCAGTATACACTGCATTTTGCACCACGAAGCCCTTTGTAAACTTTTACTACACATTAAGGAACTTATAGATGTTGTTAAAACCATTAATTTTATATGTGCACAAGGGCTGAATCACAGACAGTTCACATCTTTTCTAGCAAGTATGCAAATATAGGGAACTTCTGTATCACTCTCAAGGCTGAGTAGTGGAAATGTTTTGAAGCTTTTTTTGCACTTAGAGAGGAGATAGATTCTTCCATGAAAATGAAAAACAAGGAGGTTCCACAGCTTGATGATTCCACTTTTATCTGCAACCTTGCTTTTCTAACAGACGTAACTGATCACCTGAATGCACTGAACGTGAAGCTTCAGGGTAGAAAACAGGCCATAACACACATGTATGACAGTGTTAAGTCATTCAAAGTCAAGCTTACTTTGCGGGGGAAACAGCTGACTGCTGGCAATTTGGTCCATTTCTCGACTCTGAATTCCTTAGGAAAAGTTGAACCCAAATCCTTGAAAGAACATGCAGCTATCATTTCTAACTTACACAAATGGTTTGATGTGCAGTTTAAAGATTCCAAGGCACTTAAACCACATTTTCAACTTTTTTCCACACCATTTTCTGTGGAAATTGACAATGTTGCAGAGGAAATGCAGATGGAGTTAGTGGAGCTTCAGTGTGATACCATTTTGAAGCAAAAGTATACAGATGTTGGAATTCCAGAATTCTACCGGTTTCTTTCACAAGAAAGATTTCCCATGTTATTCTCTACTTCCAAAAGGGTAATGGCAATGTTTGGAAGTTCATATATGTGTGAACAGTTTTTCTCTTCCATGAAGATTAACAAATTTGTGCTAAGGTCACGACTCACTGATGAACATTTGAAAGCAACACTGAGGTTTGATATCCTGAGATGAAACCAAATATTGATGCTCTGCAAAACGCTGCCAGCTAAGTGGCCAAAAATTAAATATCAAAATTAGCACTGACTTTTTGTATTACAGTTTTACAAGGGTTAATACACTGACTTAATAGCATACTATATTACTCTTCATTTTTTACTATACTTTTGCATCATTGTATGAAAAGGTTTCAGTGATGTGGCCCTTGGGCCAATGTACTAGTCCTCATGTGGCCCTCGTGGTGATTTGAGTTTGAGATCCCTGAGCTAGGTCAACAGGAGAATTCTAGCATTGTCTACAGGAGGGATTAGGCTGATTTAACTGCTTCACTCTTGTGTGTGGATTCTTTACACCCCTGAGCAATGCAGTTATACCAATCTAATTTCCTAGTGCAGACCAGACCTAACACAGGACTGCTAGCCTTCCTCCCCTAAGACTTGGAATTGTTCTTCAGAAAAAGCTCAGCAGAGATGTCTGGTTGAGTATGCCTCCCTCTGTGGAGGTAGAAAAAACTAGAGGCAACATCAGGAAACGGAGCATTCTCCTGATGCCAGCAAAACTGCCAACAAACTGAAATACCCATTGTAACGTACCAGCACATTGATGAAAAATGGAGTCAATTTTGTCAAATATATACAGATGGGTCCAAAAAAGGAAAAACAGGAAGAGACGGGATGGCATATTGTATACCAAAACTGGAAATTAGTACACCTAACGGAATATCTGACTATGTAGCTGTCATGACAACAGAACTAGTAGCAATAGTCTGCAAGGAGTGACTTGGGCTGCATCAGACCCACCCCCAGAAACCTCCCCCAGCTGCAGGAAGCTCAGAATCCTCCCCTGCTTCCTGCCCAGAGTGACTTGGGCTGCATCAGACCCACCCCCAGAAACCTCCCCCAGCTGCAGGAAGCTCAGAATCCTCCCCTGCTTCCTGCCCCCATTACTCCACAGCTGTGGGGTGAGGGGTCACTGTATGGGGAGCTGCTCCCCCATCCACCCAACCCCCATGCATCCAGACCTCCCATACCCAGACACCCCTGCCAAGCCTCACCCCATACACCCAGAGCCCTCCTAGCCCTCCATACCTGAACCCCACCGCACTGAACATCAACCCCTGCTTCCGGACCCCAACCCCTACATCCAGACCATACCCCACTGAGCTCCCTGCACTCAAACCCTCACCCTGATGAGCCCCATTCCCCGGATCCCCAACATCCAGACCCTCCACCACTGACCCCCCCACCCAGCTCCAGCACCCAGAGCCCCCTGCTGAGACTCACATCCTGACCCCTCTGCTGAGCCCCAACCACTTTCACCTGGAAGCCACTGAAGAGTCCCATTGCCCCTGCCCCTGGAACCCTACATCCCAATGAGCCTCGGTGCACCCAGATCCCTCCACACGTAGACCCCGCACTGAGCTGCCTGTACCCAGATTGTCCCACACAGAATCCTCTCAGCCCACACCTGGATCCCCCCACACTGAGCCCCTCCACACTTGGATCCTGCCTGGTTGAGCCTGCCCACCCCACATCTGGTGCATTTGGCACAGAGGGGCAGGGCCCCAGAACGTTTCTGGGGCAGGCCCAGGCCTTGTGCTGTGTCAGGATTGGGTGCAGCCTCACCACTGAGTCTGTGTCCCCAGGGGGGAAGGTGAGGAGGCTGCAGGGTGATCTACCTTCATGCAGACAATGGATGTGCTCCCCGCTGCCATGCTGCAGCCTCTGCATTTATTTATTGAGAAATAAAACTGGCAGCATTTTTCCAACTTTTAAAATATTGTGCACAGAATTTTTCATTTTTTGGTGTAGAGTGCCCTCAGGAGTAATATTGGGATAACAAGAAACAAAATGGCGGACAAAGCAGCTAAAAGTGCAATAAGACATGGAAGGACTAATGTAGAAATACCCTGAGTAAACAGGAATTCAAAAGCAAAAAAATTGGATTGATCAAAACACCATCATCTTTTTTCAACTGTCCCCTAGAGTTGAGGATTATGGCCATTGGGGCTTAAACAAAAAAAATTTTGGAATAAATAGACATCCTGTAAGGTGGAAGAAACAACGGATCATCTTTTATGGGTCTGTAAGGGCTTTGATGAAGAAAAGGAAAAGCTTTTTGAGGCATTTGAACATCTTAAGGTAAAAAAAATTTACATGTATTTAGTAAAAACATTGGAAAAACGGAGCATTATTAAAAAGGTGCTGTTACATTACCTGAAAGACACAGGGCAGAGAGAGAGGATATAAATTGTTAAGTACTGAGGAATTATAGCTGGTGGCAGCTATAGACTATTCAGTCAAGCCTGCTTCACAATAATATACACCTCCTTCCAAAAGTTCTAGATATGTTAGCCAAACATAAGGCAAGCTATTACCTGCTATCATTAGATTTCCTATCCTGGTGGATAAACAACATGCTTCACACTACAAGGACAAACGTAATGTATCTTAAATGTATCTCCAACCTTGGGAATGCTCAGTCACCCAGTCAAAGTTCCATTGCTAATAGGAGCTGCTGGATATTTAGTATTTTTAAATAGCTGATTTTCATATTTAAAAAAAAAATCAAGTGCTTTGAGGACTTCAAGAAAAAAAAGCAACTGAAACAAGAAAATTCAGCTACACTCTGAAGAAACAATTTTTACTCTGTATTTTATCTGCCTAGAAAGCGTGCAAGCATTCTGGTGCTATGTCTTCTCAAAGAGATGGAGAAATCCTAAATTACTTAGTTCTTTAAAAGTCACAAAAATATTTAACAATTCCATCTGAAGTCTGAAAGCACTCAATCAGCATTCATTATGCAATACCTACCTCAATGTATTTTTGAGTTGGGGAAACTGAGGTAGGGATGTGAAGTGACTTATAATTATCACAAAATGAGTCATTGACAGAGTCAGAAATACAATCTAAACAAATGGCTTGCCTTTATTTATGAGTTAATATGAAGTGTAGTTCAAGAGTTAACATTACACTTAGCTATAGAAAAGCGCTATCCTGAGCACAAATGTTGGGTAGGTAAGCATAAATCACAGGTCACATTAGAACTCAATATGGTTAAAGCCTAAAAGGACTGCAGTGTTTGGAGCAAAGGAATCTATGACAGTAACACAATACTGGGAACAGATAACTTTCTGCTTCCATGGTTTATGAGGTTCTGCAAAAACCAGATTTCTTAAATTCTCAATCTCCAAATATAATCAGAAGTATTCAGGGTTTAATCTTTCAAAAAAGAATACAAAAAAAGCAATTACCAATTTTATAAATTAAGACTGTAGAGAGGATACCAACTACAACTTTTAGAAAAAGGTACAGATGGCTTTTAGATTACAGTCATTACTGATTGCTTGAATGTTTGGGCACCACCCAACTCCTTGTATAAACAAGCATCTGCACAAACGGTCAAAATTTCCACTGGTTTAAAACATACCAGCCTCCAGGGATTAAGATCTAGACAATAGCATCAATTTTCTGTTACCGAAGTCAGCACTATCTAAAAGATAGTTGAGATTTTGGGGTAAAATACACACTAATTCACACCTTATTTAATGTACATAAAAGCTCTGGATTTTAAATAGCATCACATTAACTACAAACAAGCCAAAATACTCTATTTTTTGTCACAGGGTGAGAAGTAAAGACCTGTCAAAGATTAAATATTGATTAAGAGATACCAAAGACCACACGTAAATGTTCTCTTATGAAGGTGAAGCAATTGGTAGGGGATGTGGAATGCCAAGGTTAGAAGTGATTTTAAATTACTCAACATGAAGGGCTGTCAAGGAGGGGCCTGCAACATTGGAATGAAATTAAGTGCCCTGGTTTAGAGTGATTATCAGAGGCCAGACTGATCTTAATGTAATGCCTTTGATATCTAGAAAAGAGCTGAGAACTATACTCCATGAGCCAGTAAAGGCTATTGTGATCATTAGGGCCCTACCAAATTCACGGCCATGAAAAACACGTCACAGACTGTGAAATCTTGTCTTGTGTGTGCTTTTATCCTATACTGTACAGATTTCATCGGGGAAACCAGTGTTTCTCAATTTGGCGGTACTGACCCAAAAGGGAATTGCAAGGGGGTAGCAAGGTTATTTTAGGAGGATTGCAGTATTGCTCGGTGCCCCGCCATCAGTAATGCATACCATGCCACCCTGACATCTGCGCTGCTGCCTTTAGAGCTGGGCAGCCGCAAAGTGGCAGCTGCTGACTGAGGGTCCAGCTCTGCAGGCAGCAGCACAGAAGTAAGGACTGCAATACCCTACCATGCCAGCCTAACTTCTGCGCTGCTGTTGGTGGCAGCTCTGCCTTCAGAGCTGGGCTCCTGGCTAGAAGCTGCCACTCTTCAGCTGCCCAGCTCTGAAAGCAGAGACGCCAGCAGCAGCAGTGCAGAAGTAAGGGTAGCAGTACCGCAACCCCCCTACAATAACCTGGCGACACGCACACCCCAAAAAACCCCTTTCTGGGTCAGGATCCCTCCAATTACAAATACCATAAGATTTCAGATTTAAATAGCTGAAATCATGAAATGTATGATTTTTTAAATCCTTTGACTTAATTTGGTAGGGCCCTAGTGATCGTTAAACTGTCTCCGCGTAGCTTGTCATGCGGGGCCTTTGCCGCCAGAGGGAATGATAGAAAGGTATACAAGAGCTCCTTGCTAATGCGATCTTTTCTTGTTGCCATGAACTGAAGACTGATAAGCTTTTTGGTACAGATAATTGAAAGATCAGCTTCTAGAGTCCTCCACTGGAGGAAACCCTGGTCCATCACTCTCTGCTACAGAAACTATTCATAAGGATCCATTGTTACTTAACTTTCGCGTCTGCAGTAACACTCTCCTTCTGCCAGGTATGTGGCAAATAGGAACATTGTGAGACAGAGCCTGCACCAGCAGGGCTTCCAGACACAAAGAGTACTTCCTTGCTCATTTATGCAAAGCACAGCAGCCTTGCCTGTTTGAATCAGGATCACCACAATACTGACACCTCCACCTACCCAAATACCCTCCCAATCCCAACACACGCACAGACTCAAAACCCAAAATGAACAAGTCAACCAACTGGCAAAAAAAAACCCCATACATGAAGCACCTTTTTTTAACTCTGAAAAGAAAGATAAGCCAGAGACTCCATGAAGTCCAGTAAGAACTTTGCTACTGACTTTATGTAGAAGGCATTGACAGTGTTATACTGCAGCCCATTATCACAGTAAGATAGGATATCGTGTCTCTAAAAAACCTTAGCACATACAGGACTGCCCTTGTCAGAATATTTATATGCAACTGTTCTTGAGCATCTGTTTCACATGTGGGCATTCCAAAGCCACAACGGAACTGAAGTTATTACCAACCTACTATTTTGCAGTTAGATAGAGTCACGATGAAGAAAGGAAACGTTTTTCTTATCCTTTTAAAGTCCACACTGAACACTAACAAATTAAGAGTTTGATTTGGGGATTCCACCTTCATTCCATAAGAAAATTCTCAACTCCCTATTGCTATATTTACAGTTGTCTTTCCTCAGATATTCTGCTAATTATGATCTCACTTCGATGTATTATGTATCCTAATTAACTATACACCAACCTTATGATTTTTTTCTGATAGGGACTAAGAAGTTGCCTCATTCGACAGCAACTTTTATGATAAAGCAGTCAGAGGTGCTGGAAGGAGGTGTGCTGCCACATCACCTGGCTTAAAGTTGTTGCCATCGTATACAGGGTTTACAGTTTGGTTCAATGGCTCTCAGCACACACCACCACATACAAATTGTTCCAGCACTCTCGAACACATTAATCAGTCTTTGCAAAAGATGCAAACATCCTCATCACAAACTATTCCAACTTACAAATCACTGTAACTGGAAACTGAGTTTCGCTAACGGTACTCTGTGTACAACAATAAATACAGTTTAGTGTTTGCAAGCACTCCACACAATAAGGATACATAATGAATTAACTGGCCATTCTGAATCTGAAAAATGTAATTATATTTTTCTATTATGTGTTAGCCTTCTCTCCAACAAATGAGCTCACAGCTCCATGTTTTATATTTTAAAAATATTTCTTTACAACTTGACCACTGAACTGATTGAAGAACAAAAGTAGTGCCTGGTAAACAACCTTCTTCACAGCTGTGTTAAAAGTTAGGAAGGAAACTATAGCAATTTTATTTAAATTTACAAAAACAGATTATTTTCCTGTGTAAATAAAAGCAGACAATAGTTCAAGAATGTTTAGCTGCACCTTTGCTTCTATTTTACACTGCCTCCTTTTGTTTTCACAGTACGGAAATACAGAGCAGTTTAAACTAAATTATACCATTACTTGAGGATGCAGCTGCCAAACAGGAATCTGTTTCATCAAGATTGACTGCGATTTTTATATACATAAGATGTAATCAGAATTTTAAGGTCACCAGTTTACTAGGCATAATGAATTTGTAAACATTAATATGAACAATAAAAACTTCAGAGTTAAAATGTTAACACTATTTACAGTGTAATTTTTTTTTTACTCTTACTGATGTGTCTACTTAGGTCAGTCATAGCCAAAATCCTTCATTTAAAACCCAAATGGCTGCTCAGCAGCTTCTTTTACATTGAATTAAAATTAACCCAGTGGCATTCAAATAAAGAGTTTCTCTTCTGTTCCCCAAAAGAGTGGAGGAAAAAATATCAGCATGATAGTTTTAAAACAGTGTTAGTTTTAAAAAGACAGAAGTATTTATGAAAAATGTATTGTACTGAACTATAGCTGTATAATATTAGTTTTATGATTTTTTTCAAGTTTTTTAGTTTATCCTCTTCTCCATTTTCAGTTTATACACAGTTTCCATAAAAATGAATGCTTCTCCTTTGATTAAAATATTGACATTTTAAAAATATGACATGAACAGATGTCAGGAAACCCCCTTTGACCCATTAACATAAATCATAGCTTAGCAGCTAAAAAACATATTTCTAATCTGTATGGTCTCCCACCACTCTTCCCAGTTTCTCTGACTAGTCAGGTTGGGACAAAAACTTTAGTCAAGGAGATATTTTTTTAGCAAAAGAAAAAGATCAGCTAAAATGTGCAATAACTACCTGCCAAACATAGCTATATCAATCAAGTTGTTTTGTAGATCCAAAGTTAAATTTTAAAAAGGGAGATGCCAACAAAGTGCATTTGATTTACTGAGCTTAAAGTGAAGGGTGGGATTTCAAAACATGCCTATGCAATTTAGTAATATTCAATGAGGCCTGTGTTCCTAAAATCACTTAACTCTTAAAAAAAAAATTCCATCTAAATTGAGTTATATTCTCTTACTGGGTAGTTTATTGTTACTCCATTTAGCCTTTGATTAAGCATATTAAAACAGCAGAAAATTAACTACTATGCTATATCAAAGCCAGGAAAGGAATTATGAAATCACTTGATTTAGAAAGCCTTAAAACATATCCCCAAACAAAATAACTTTTACCTTACAAGTTAAGGTTACTCATATGTATTTCCTAGAACACCCTTGCTAAAAATTCAGGCAATTGCCAGTTAAGCAAAGATTCACACCACACCAACCTCAGCTCACATATCCTACTATCCTAACAAAATATCCCAAAACTCAGTCTCTTCATCTTTACAAACACATCACAATAAGCACTGGCGGTTGAAGGGCTCCCCATAGCACTGCTGCCTAGTGCAATAAGGAGCACTTAATGCACTTCGTGCCCTAGGAGCACTTTCCACACCACTTACTTGGAGCAGATACTCTGGCTCCCCTGATACACAAAACACCAATACCTTGGCGAGGAGACACTGGGCTCTCCTGACTAAACTAAATCCCTCATGCACCCAGGCTCTCTACCCAACAGACAAGTATTCTCCTATTCTCAACCCTTCACATGGATGTCTCCTTTCCACTCCCAAAAGACTTGCTCACCATGCATGCCCACCCACATCTGATTCCTTGATGAATAACAGTACACCATGGAGGATGGGGACTAGGAGGGATGTAGATAACATGAGAATCTCATATGGGGACTTTGAGGAAGGATGGGCAACTTTGAAGAGCAGAAGAATGACAGTATTATTGGAGTAAGGACCATCATGAGGCACAGGAATGCTGATAACTAAACTTTTTCACCCTGACCCAGATCATGGGGCTGGGTCTAGGAAGAAGGTCATTAACTATTATTACACAGCCAGTGTTAATATCACCAACTTCCATGGCTATAATTACATCCATTATTTTTTCTTCATTGAGATGTATTAGAATAAACTACAATTAATTAAAAAGAAAAGAAGCATTTGTGGCATTTTAGAGACTAACCAATTAACTAAATTGGTTAGTCTCTAAGGTGCCACAAGTACTCCTTTTCTTTTTGCGAATACAGATTAACACGGCTGCTACTCTGAAACCTGTTACAATGAATCAGAAAGAACAACACGAGATTTTTAAGAGCAGGTTAGACAAATACCTTTTACGGATTGTCTAGCTAATAAATAGTCCTGCCATGAGTAGACTGGACTTTGAGATGTCATAAGTGCATATGCGTGCAAGACCGGACTTTCTTTGCACACTAGTCTCTGAAGAGTCCCCCCACACACACACACCCCTTGTGCCTCCTCATGCTCCCATATAATGGCATAAAGAGTAGGATGGCCATGACCCTCCTCCAGTTCCCCTGCAATTCAAAGCCCATGTTAGCGGAGAACTCCAAAAAGTAGGGATGTAGGGAGAGTCTACACTGACTACAACATCTACAAGAACCACAGTCACATCAGGGTAAGTAACATTCTCTGACTATGCCACTGTAGGTCACCAGCAAAACAACATGCTACCTGGGTGGTAAGAGTCAGGAGTTCCAGCCATATCAAACAACTGTAGCATTGCCCTCCCAAACTCACTCTCTCCTGGCTGCCATGTCAAAGTCAGAATGTTTAACGGAAATCAGTAGAGTCGCTCCACAGCCTTACACATCTGAGATTGGAATGTTCCTGTGGCAGGCAGTAGATGCAGCCTTTACCCTGGTGGAGTATGTCAATGTTTGGAGGATGAGGCTTGCCAGGCAGATGATAGCAGGTGTGCCAGTAACAGCCATAAAGAAGCGAGGAGACAATTAAAAAGCCTTGGCCCTATTAAGGTAATGTTGCACAGCACTGGAGACATGCAGCGTGTGCAGTTTCCTCATTCCAAACATGAAGTGAAGCTGAAGGAAGAAAACTGGCAAGGTTATCAATTGGCTCAAGTGCAAGTCTCAACGGACCTTCAGGTGGAACTTAGGGTGTAATCTTAAAACCACCTTGTCCCTATAGCTGAACTGCCTCATGCATCCTTCAGTGAGAGCTTAGACCTCAGTGACTCCAAGCTGAAGTGATGGCCACCAAAAAGACCATCTTGACGATAAGGTGATGTACTTAGCATTTGGTCCGTGGTTCAGAGAAGACTGAGATGCAAGAGGACAAAGTTGAGATCCCACAAGGGAGTCAGGTCTGTAACCAAAGGGTAAGTATGAAAGAGGCCTGTAAGGAATTTTGATACTAATGGATGTGAGAAGATTGAGTGTGATGATACCAGGCAATGACATGCCAATATTGCTGCAAGGTGGTCTTAAGAGTAAAGGCCAGTTCAGCACATTGTCAAGAATCTTCAGTATCAATGCCTCTACTAGATCTATTGTTTTGGCCTACTGATCAGGGTGGATAAATATCAATGATTTGGGGGTGGGGGGGGTGGGAAAGAATAGGTTTTTTTTTCCTCAAAAAACATTTTATCAAAAAAATCCAATCTAAACATAGTTTTAATTAAGATACATTATAGCTCAAAGATATCTCATCATGGAATAGGGATTATAAATTCTAATTCTATGGTATGAGACAATAGATTCCTGTAATGTTGAAGAAAAGTTTTGTAAATGAGTTCCAATAGTTCATGGATTAGGGACCCAATCTTATGAGGTTCCACAGACTTCTGTATAGATTATTTAGGTTAATCTTTCTAACTACCCAATGGGACTCAGTACTCAGTCTAGAAGATACCATCAGAGATGCTTAGTTTTGTAGTTCTCAAACTGTGGATTTGTGTTTCCAGAGGTAACATGCCTGTTAACAGCAAAAAATGTTTTTAAAATAAAATAAATAGAGGTGAAAAATAACAGACCTCAACTCTATTGTCCCTCTACAAATTTGTGTACACAGAGTCAATCCCTTCCCTCTCTAAAAGTGCAAAGTTTCAAAAAGTTCAATGAATAGAAGATTGTTGGGGACGAAATAGATCTGGACAAGGAGAAGTCTAGAGACAAATGTGAGAAACAAGGGATATATGCTTGTTTTGTTAAATTATAGGTTTGTTGTTGAAAAAAAATCCAGACTACATAACGTTGTTGTTTTAGTTAAATAAAACAATTTCAATGTCTGTCTGGTGATGTTCTCTTCCTAATACAGCATGGCAAGAAAAGCCTCCAAATATTACTGATTAACCTGTTGAATTGGAGATCACCTCCCAATGACTTCATAAATACCTGTTTCAGTTATCTTTGGTAAATGAAATAACCAATCATTCATTTTCTGATATAGCTGTAAAAATAATCTGAAACGTTTTCAAAATAAATCCCTGTTTAAAAATGTATAGTGTGTACCTTCTAAAAATGAAACCTATATCTATCTCTGAGTTGTGAAGAATATGTATGAAGGTTATAACAACCAACAAGAATGCACTTTTATGTAGAAACCCATGATTAAATCCAGTCTTCCTGACTAGTGATTTAAATCAAATCCACCCTGCTGCTGCTGCTGCTATGTAAAAAAAAATTCCATTTGGAGGAGAAAGTCTTCCTGGTGGAAGATGTCTTGCTGTGGATAACAATTTTCTGAATCTAATAGGGCAGTCTATTGATAGCACTCAACCAGCTAACATCCAAGCCATAAGGCATAACATCGGATTTTGGTTCTAGAATATTATGGGATGACTCAGCAGACCGGGAGGTGTAGAGGAGACTGTATGGACCTCATTAGCAGGCCTGGTAGCCAAAGCTGTCATGGCTAGTAAGAAGCTATCAGGATGACCACAGTTCTATCCTGTTTGATCTTGCATACTATTCTGGGGATCAATGACATCTGAGAACACCAAAGGAAAGAAGCATCTGGTAATAAGCCTGGACTCACACCTCCTGTTAAGCAGAACATGCATTTGGTGTAATCTATCACAGCAGTCCCCCAATGACACAATATTAGCTCTGTGACAGACCATTTCAATGACCATTCATTACTGGTCACAGCATGCCTACTTAAGAGATCTTCAATGTCACTGCTGGACACTGGTAGGTGTAAAGACATCTCGCTTCCTGACAAAGAGGATGATCAAGTGTCTTCGTTTTTCTTTCTATTCTGCACCAACAACATTTGGATGTCAATGCTAATAAAAAAATAGGAAGGAGCACAAACTCTGGCAAGTAAAATTTAAAAGTATAATTAAGCAGGCCAACGAAGAATCTGAAGTAACTTGCTAAATATGCAAGAACCAACAGTAAAATAGTTTTCAAGTACATCAGAAGCAGGAAGTCTGCCACACAGGCACTGGGAGCCACTAGATGACAAAAGTATTAAAACAGCACTCAAGGAAGGCCAGGCCATTGCAGAGGAGCTAAATGAATTCTTTTGCATCAGTCTTCACTGCAGAGGATGTGGGGAGACTCCACATCACAGCTATTTTTTCTAGGCAACAAAACTGAAGTAGTGTCCCAAACTGATGTGTCAATAGAAGTTTTAGAACAAACTGATAAACTAAATGGTATTAATGTCAAGGTCCCAATGGTATTCACCCAAGAGTTATGAAGGAACTCAAATGTGTAACTGCAGAACTACTAACAGTAGCATAAAGAAAAGGAGTACTTGTGACACCTTAGAGACTAACGAATTTATTTGAGCGTAAATTTTCGTGAGCTACAGCTCACTTCATCGATATAGAAAGAACAGAGTTATCAGACACATATATAAACACGATTTGTTGGAGACGTGTCAAACCAGCTTTTCTAGAGGGAAGTCATGCTGCACCAACCTATTAGAATTATTTAAGAAAATCAGCAAGCACATGTATAAGGGTGATCCAGTTGACACAGTGTACTTGGATTTTCAGAAAGCATTTCACACGGTCCCTCACCAAAGGCTCTTAAAGGAATCTAAGTAGCCACAGGATAAGAGGGAAGGTCCTTTCGTGAATCAGTAATCAGTTGAAAGATAGGAAATGAAGAGTAGGATAAATAGTCAGTTTTTACAATGAAGAGGTGGACAACAGAGTTCCCCAAGGATCCATATTGAGACCTGTCCTGTTCCACATATTTATTATTTAGAAAAGGAGATGAAACAATGAAATGGCAAAGTTTGCAGATGATACACTATCATTCAAGATAGTTAAGTCCAAAGGAATTACAGAGAGATCTCATAAAAGTGAGTGACTGGGTGATAAAACAGCAGATAAAATTCAATGCTTATAAGTGCAGAATGATGCACTCTGGAATCCTCATTATACATTGTGACGTTACACCCCATATTCTTTATGGAAATATGCTTATGATATGGATTTGGCATAACAGATGTATTTTACACAAGATGGGTCTTCAAAAGGTAGTCATTGGAAAGGTTACTGACCATGTAACAATTACAACTGTGTGTATATTTGGGAGACACCCACCAGACAACAGACTAGCTGCACTGATGGGCCATTAGGAAGAAGCAATAAGACTTTAAAGATACTAACCTCTCTCCTTCCTGAGAGGCGTTGTGGAACGTAGCTGTGACACTACTTAGTCAGGTGGTCCTGCCACCTGGTACTAAACACTATCTTGGACTTCTAGTAATTTTCCACTAAACCGAAGGGGAGGTCAAGACAGGGAAAACGAAAGATTCCTGCCTTATGTACATCTTTTTTTAAGGCTGGGGAGTAAGGCAAACAGGACTCTCCTCTGTTGCTTTCCTGCCCAAGAAAGAAACTGCTGAAAGTACCTGAATAGACAAAGAAACTGAGAGGTGGGAAAGGCAAGGGCTGAGTCCAGACTAAGACAGGAATCTAGTATGTAAAGAGAAATAACTGGAACTCTTAGTTACAGAAACTCGGCAACTTGCCTGAAACAACATTAAGGGTGAGAAATTACTTCTTGAAACCAGTCTCAAAGATCTTAAGCTTAGTATGCATGTACTGTTTTATTTGTTTGGTAATCTGCTTTGTTCTGTTTGCTATCCCTTATAATCACTTCAAACCTATCTTTTATAGTTAATAAACTTATTTCTTGTCTATAATATAACCCAGCTTGTGCAATTCATATGGTGGGTGGGGGGAAGAAGTTGTGCATCTCTCTGTCTCCACATTGAGGGAGAGGGCAAATTTTTATGAGCTGGCACAGTGCAGATCTTTCTATACAGTGCAAGACAATATTATCTGGGGTTTCTCTCTCCACAGTGGCTGCGCATGTGAATGCTGGGTAAATCCTCTTACACAGATCTGACTGCAGTCTGTGTCTGCACCTGGGTGTGGTCTTGCCTGGGTGTGTGCTGGAAAGGCGCCCCTCCTCGCTGCGGCAGCTCCAGGGCTGGAGCCGCAGGATAGGCGCCTCTCCCCTGGCAGGTTTGGGCCTAGCTGGGCCTGGGTAAGGGTGCCCCGGCTGCAGCTGGGTCCGGGCCGCCCTGGCCAGGTTTGGGCCAGGGTAGGGGTATCCCTCCCTCGGCCATTCCCCGGGCAGGTTCCCTGAGCTCCTGCACAGTGCTAATAAGGCTGCTGCGCAGCCGCACAGCTTACACGGAACTTAGGTAGACATTATTCTCGAAATAAAAATTGTAATATTATTCAAGAAGAAAGTGTCCACACAGGAAGTCATTCCAGAATAGCTACAGCTGATTGGCATAGCTATAGTGGAATAAGCCAATCAATTTCTCCCATGTAGACAAGCCCTTAGTCCTTCTGACATCCCAGTGTATTCAGATTTGCGAGGGACTCACAAGTATTTCTGTCACTAGACTATGCAGAAGATGACATTCACCAATATCTAAAGCTTATAATACTGTTGAGTTAACAGGTTATATTAATGCATTTGGAATTAGTTGAGAATTTTACTTTGTGCAAGAATTAGGTTGGCAAATTTTTTTGATTGTTTTTAGTAGATACCTGATCCTGCTTTTGAAAAGTTAGGATTATCTAATTCACCACATTCAGGGCCTAGGCATGCAGCCTTTCCGAATCCATGCAATGACATGACCCATGTTCCCTCTCACGTCTAGGAAATCCCGCATTCAAAAATTAAGTCACAATTTTCATATTAAAAATATTTTTCCACGGCAGACTGAACTAATTGAAAGATTCTCAAATACTGATTAACCAAGTCCTTTAGAGGACCAAGTCATAGTATACAAGCTACATTAAAGATCTTTAAAATCTGACAACTGATCTCAATGCTTTCATTACTAAGCAGCAATTTTAAAGATTAAGTATTGAACAGAACTGAAAAAGACTGAAACTAGCATAGCAGCACAGAAAGCAGTTCAAGGACACTGAAAATTACAGGTGTCACATTGCTTCCTGCAGTTTTCATTCTGAATATTTTTTTCCAGTGCTGATTGGCTGTTTGCTCCAACATAACCTGCCCACTCTTCTCCACCTCCCACCCTCCTTTATCTTTCTATTTACCTAATCCTCTCCTAATATAACCCCACTAAAAGGATTTAAATTAGAGCTGTCGATTATCGCAGTTAACTCACACGATTAACTCAAAAAAATTAATTGTGATTAATAGCAGTTTTAATTGCACTGTTAAGCAGTAGAATCACCAACTGAAATTTAAATATTTTGGATGTTTTTCTACATTTTCATATATATTGTATTCTATGTTGTAATTGAAATCAGTGTACATTATTTTTATTACAAATATTTGCACTGTAAAAATGATAAAAGAAATAGTATTTTTCAATTCACCTCATACAAGTACTGTAGTGCAATCTGTCGTGAAAGTGCAATTTAAAAATATATAGTATTTTTGTTACATAACTGCACTCAAAAACAAAACAAGGTAAAACATCAGAGCCCACGAGTCCACTCAGTCCTACTTCTTGTTCTTCCAATTGCTAAGACAAACAAGCTTGTTTACATTTACAGGAGATAATGCTGCCCTCTTATTTACAACGTCACCTGAAAGTGAGAATAGGCATTCGCATGGCACTTTTGTAGTGGGAACTACAAGGTATTAAAGTGCCAGATATGCTAGACATGCGTATGCCCCCTCATCCTTCAGCCACCATTCCAGAGGACATGCTTCCATGCTGATGACACTCGTTAAAAAAAAAAAAATGTTTAAATTTGTGACTGAACTCCTTCGGGGAGAACTGTATATCCCCTGCTCTGTTTTACCCGCATTCCGCCATATATTTCATGTTATAGCAGTCTCGGATGATGACCCAGCACATATTGTTCATTTTAAGAACACTTTCACTACAGATTTCACAAAATGCAAAGAAGGTACCAATGTCGAGATTTCTAACGATAGCTACAGCACTTAACCCAAGGTTTAAGAATCTGAAGTGCGTTCCAAAATCTGAGAGGGACGAGGTGTGGAGCATGCTTTGAAAAGTCTTAAAAGAGCAACACTTTGATGCGGAAACTATGGAACCCGAACCACCAAAAAAGAAAATCAACCTTCTTCTGGTGGCATCTGACTCACATAATGAAAATGAACATGCATCGGTCCACAGTGCTTTGGATTGTTATCAAGCAGAACCCATCATCAGCATGGATGCATGTCCCCTGGAATGTCAGTTGAAGCATGAAGGGACATGTGAATCTTTAGCGCATTTGGCATGTAAATACCTTGTGACGCTGGCTATAACAGTGCCATGAGAACGCCTGTTCTCACTTTCAGGTGACCGTGTAAACAAGCAGCTGGAAGCATTATCTCTTGCAAATGTAAACAAACTTGTTTTTCTGAGCGATTGGCTGAATAAGAAGTAGGACTGAGTGGACTTGCAGGCTCTAAAATTTTATACTTATTTTTGAATGCTTTTTTTGTACATAATTCTACATCTATAAGTCCAACTTTCATGATAAATAGATTGCACTACAGTACTTGTATTAGGTGAATTTAAAAATACTATTTTTTTGGTTTTTACACACTGAAAATACTTGTAATCAAAAATAAAGTGAGCATTGTACATTTTGTATTCTGTGTTGTAATTGAAATCAATATATTCGAAAATATAGAAAGCATCCAAAACTATTTAAATAAATGTTATTCTATTATTAACAGTGTGATTAATCACGCTTTTTTTTTATTGCTTGACGGCTCTAATTTAAATGAAACAAAAAAAATAGAATATGAGATTTGCTGCCATCGCATTGTTCACTCTGCTTCTATTCTATCCCTTTCCCCTACTATTTGTCTGTTTTATCTATTTAGATAGTAAAGTCTTTAGGCAGGGACAGTTTTATTCCCTAACACAATGACACCATATCAGATGGCCCTATGCATTACCGTAATAAAATACTGTTTTTGAAGAATTTTCCTTGCCTAGAGAATCTGGCATTGTTACAATAAAAACAGTGGAATTTAAATCAGAAATGCCAAATAAAAGATAGAGATCATTTTGTTTTCAAGGAACAGCAGCCCAGGTACAGAAAAGCACTGAGACTCAAGGTTTTTCCTGTACTTGGATGGGATCTGAGGGAAAGAAAACCGCATAGACAAGCCCATAGTTAGTAACAATACCAATACGGAAGAACTTCAAGAAATAATTGGCTATTAAGGAGGAATTCTGGAATATAGTCTAAGACTTTCCAAGTATAGATGACAGCACGGAAACAAAAATAAATCAAAGAGTGGAGGGAGACAAAGGGAGTAATTGGGTTAAGCAAAACAAAGACCGAAAAGTGGAGAAAGGTGAGATGAAATGAAAGAGATGTAGGCAATGGATACATAAGAAGAACTCTGAAGGCAAAGAATTGAGTAAAATTTAATACTTCCTCTTTGGGTTCTTGAAAATATAAAAAAATGGTTTGTTTCTGTAAAGCTTAATATGAATTAAAATTAAAATTAGTGCTTAATATTTAGTAAATGACCTTTTCATTGAATGAACGGCATATGGAAAAAGGCAGGAAGACCCAATATGATGAAAATCGACACTGTGATCTTTAATATTTTTGGGGTTAAATTTAAAATCCCCCGGGCTAAATTATTTTTATCCATTTGGGCATGAGGCCCTACTGAGTTCTTCCTGCAGATCCTGAGCCTGGAGACAAGACCCCAGGGGAAAGTGGTATGCTGAAAATACTCTTGGCCCAAAGGGAAGAACAAGTATATTGATATGAAGGTTGATGGCAACGTGCAGAGACACACTAAATCTACTAAATTTCCATCCTATCTCCAGATTACCTTAATTTTTTTTAGGCAATGGAAGAGCAGAGCCATTTCTGATTTAATACTAGGTGGAGACCTCCTGACTTCTTCAGCACCATAGATAGTAGAAAAGAGACTCCTGCAGAGTGCACCTGGTCCAAGACTTTTAGTTACTCCCTCGCCATTTCACTGATATCCAACTATGCAAACAGATTTCTCCCAAGAACCACTTCCTAAAGACTATCCATTAATGGAAGTTTTTAAATACTGTTCATTCAAGGGAATCAAAGCCCTTAGTACTTGTTCTTGCACTGGAGAGGGACCTCCTGGAATCCACTGTTGTCACTGTGACAAAACTATATCTCAGTTAGAAGTACCTGATCTGCCTTGAAATAACTAGAGACAAGGAAGGGAAAGAAAAACTGCTGCAGGAGGGAGCAATGCTTGGTGGCAGTTGTCTATCAACAGCTAAATGACAGAGCTAGCTAAGCCAGAGCCAAGAAGAAACTGTTTAAATTCCAGACCAGGGTTCTTTGCAGAAAATTTTATTTCAATTATTTACTCTAGAAATTAATGGGTTGCTCTCTCAAGAATACTATAGACTACCCAGTCTCCTAAACAAAGAAAATGGGATGGTTTGCATTTCAAACACAAATCCTAGCAGACAACTTACTCTTGAGAAAACATCCACCCATCCGTTCTGCTGCAAGGCGAGTAAAGGGAAAAGATGATACTGTAAAGTGATGCCTTGCTAATCCCTTGTGGTCCTGCCTATCTCCTCCGTGATAGGAACCCAGTAGCCCAGGGGTGGGCAAACTTTTTGGCCCGAGGGCCACATTTAGGTATGGAAATTGTATGGCGGGCCATGAATGCTCACATAATTGGGGGTTGAGGTGCAGGAGGGGGTGAATGCTCAGGCTGGGGTTGTGGGCTCTGGGGTGAGGCTGGGGGTGCAGGAGGGTGCTCCAGGCTGGGACCAAGGGGTTTGGAGGGCAGGAGGGGGTCAGGGGTGCAGGCTCCAGGTGGCACTTATCTCAAGCACCTCCCAGAAGCAGCGGCATGTCCTCCCTCTGGCTCCGATGCGGAGGCACAGCCAGGCGTGGCCAATGGGAGCTGCGGGGGCAGGAGCAGCGTTTAGGAGCCCTATGTTTAGGAGCTGGAGGGGAGGACATGCCACTGCTTCTGGGAGCCGTGAAGAGCGGGGCAAGCCCCCGACCCCACTCCCCGGCTGGAGGTCAAGGGCTGGATTAAAACATCTGGAGGGCAGGATGCAGCCCCCAAGCTGTAGTTTACCCACCCCTGCAGTAGCCTCTCCCTTCCAAGCACAGCTTTTAAACATGATTCTTGAGGGGTGGAAAGTCAAATTCTTCTCCCAAAAGTCATCTGCATTTAGAGAAAATGGTACAAATTTTCATTCAATGTGTGATTGAGAGATCCTAGAATTTAAAATTTAACTATTTCTTCTTGCATGAGTTTTTTAAACTAAATTATCTTTGTTGCAGAGTGAGCTGCACCTCTGTCCCCTTCCTGTTCTGAGTGCACTCCTCAGGTGTCAAGCTTCATGCCTTAACCTCTCCTAGGGCAGAATTATTCATTTTTCCCTGCTTTTAAACCAGACACTTGGCTATTGTATTCTGTATATCAACCATGCTGCTTAACAAGCAGGTCCAACTAGGTTAAGCACCTGCTGTTCTTCCCTTCTGTGACCAGAGGTATATACAGTGACCAGACAACCTTCCCAAAAAAAAAAAAAAAAAAAAAAACACCACACACTCACAAACCACAATTATTTTGTTTATTTACCAAAAATTAGAAGAAAGCATAAAATGATGAGAATTTTAAAACAAGAGACTCTACACGCATTTCTCATACCTGAGGTTTGGCATCACCTGATGATCTAAACTAGCTAAGCTTCTTCAGACCCCCAGGTGGGTGGGTGTGTGTTAGTCTGGTTTTCCGGAACAGCTCTCCTAATAGCTACCTCCCTGCTCAGGGGTGTCCTGTTTAGCCAGACAAAGGTCCTTTGTTCTTTTCAGTTCCTGGGCTTTTACCCTTCTGCACCAAATCAACAAAGACAGCTCAGCAGGAGATCAGCACAGGGCCAGCCTTCGGGATGGGCGACCATCCAGGGTGCTCTGGTCGGGGGGGTGGCGCCATGCGGCAGCGCAGTGGCGAGCACTGCTGGTGTAGTGTCAGGAACTGCTCCTGGCTGGCAGGGGAGCACCACATTGGAGGCCGCCCAAATTTTTCCCTGCTTCCTTCCAATGCAGGAACATTGGGGGGTGAGGGGGTGGCGGTGATGCACAGATACTGCTCCCCACCCCTCTCCCCCAAACGTTCCTTTATGTCCCCCTAGTGGCCAGTGAAGGGGGGAGCAAGGAGCAAAACCAGGGCTCCCTGCATCCAAGTCACTTTCCCCACCTGGGCTGTGCAGTGAGGTGAGCATCAGGAGCTGCTGCTCTCCTGCCCTCCCCTTACACAGCTCAGGTGGAAAAAGTGACTTGGCTGCAGGGAGCCCTGGTGTTGCTCCTCGCTTCCTCCCCTCACAGCTTCCTACAGGTGTGCAGAGGAGCAGTGTTCTGGGTGGGAGCAAGCAGCAATGCCAGCTTCTCCATGCATCCAAGTCAGTTTCCCCATGGGGGCACAGGAGGGGGGTACAGAGGTTAGGGGCACAGGGGGCACAGTGCAAAGGTTAGGGTCAATGGGGGGGGGCGCCATGCCCACATAAGACAGAGGCACCAAAATATAAGTTCGTCTAGGGCACCATTTTACCTAAGATCGCCCTGCAAGCCAGACACCTCAAAGACAATTGCTCTCCCACTGTTTCATACACCTGAAGTGTTTACCATGGAGTCATTTAACTTGTGCCACTATTTCCTTTCTGCTGGTTAAATTAAACCAATCTATTCATACAGTTAATATCCCAATAACTAGGTCAATATACAGTATTCAAAAATTAGAGCAGCTCCATGTCTGTCACATAAATATCACCATAATTGCAACAGGCAGGCAGGCAAATTTTGTGCCTAATCTGACCCATTTATATGCCAATTTTGTAAAGCTGAACTAAACCAATATCAACTGAACCCTGGGGCAATAGCAGCTGGAACAAAAAATTACTAAATAAAGCAAAGGAATAAGTGACAATGTAAATGCAATATAACAAATTTTCACTCTAGCTTAAGTTATGAAATGTCATCCCTGCCTTAAATTTTTCCTATTTCTCTGCACACTCACATATTTGGATTTATATAACTAATCTGAGTTAACTGCAGCTTAAGGATTTGTTTTTATGGCTTATTTTATTTTGTACTGTTAATACTGATTTTAGTGCAAGACAAACTGATTTTTTCCAAGTCAAAAAATAAAATTTTTTAATAGTGTTGAATTACTTGTGGAATGAGACCAATGGTTCAAAAATGGCCGACAGTGAGGATCTGATTGAGGTTGTTTAAGGAAGCCATTCTTTTTATGTCAGCTTTTACTTACTTACACGGACACACAGACACACACACACTTTCAAAATATACAACATAACTACTGAAGGTAGAGGATACCTTGAGTAATTTAGAAAATGTATTTGAGGAGAATGGTCAAAATTTTCAGAATCTACTCCTATACTCAGAAAGCCCCTATTCCCTGCATCAGATTAAGTCTTTTGTTATAGTCAGAACATAGGGAGAAAAAAAAAGGGCCAAGGTGAGTATTACAAAAATTAAGACTTTTAAAAAAAAAAAAATCAAGCATACCGTTGAATTAATTTCTATAATGCCCTGATGAAATTATGAGCTCTCTGTAACTGCAACTAGTCTCAACCTAAACACCTAAACAGACACTATAGATTCTCAAACACAAACTTGTATTCATAAATAGCCCTTTAAATCTACCCTCAACACACACACACACACACACCCCTCCAGCTCTTTTATGCAGCTTGTCAGCAACAGAGAAGCTAATATGAGCAGTGCATACAGCATTTAAAATAACCTTACAAATCTACCAAAATCACTTTGCGAATTGGTCAGCAACCGGTGCCCACTTCCACCCCCTTGGGCCCAGACACAATACATCTGACGCATATGTGCGTCACCAGTCTGGGGAGCATGAAGAAGATACGCAGGAAACCGGTTTTGAGGTGGGACTATGAGACAACACCTAGAGAGCCTCAAAAAAACAGAAGACATTTAGAAAGCAATTAGCTCTCCCATAAAGATTTTTCTTCTAGCATACTCTCCTACCCCTTTCACCAGTTTAGTTTACTATAGTAGTGTACTTCCTAAAAAACCCACCCATAGTAAGTTCATTTGAAAATGAAAAATTTAAACCTGCATTGGGGTTTAACATACCAATAGTCCTAAGGTTTCTTTTTTTTCCCCAAATATTATAGTAATCTGTCTTGGTCATTTCAAGTAAGATAAGTACCTTATAAGATCTAACAACAGCAAATTGCAGACTATGGGAACATGTAAACCCTCTATCATGAGTCAAAGCTTCTTCAAAGCTATATCAGTACAAATCTATAAAACATTTAAGCTTTTGTATCTAGGCTTGTATGCACACGTGTGCAACGCATGACACATTCCAGCAAGTGCATTGTCTACAATATTAAATTCATTTTATACAACAGATATTACATACACATTATCATGTGGATTTTTAATTTCACTCACTAATTGAAAACTATGTTAAACAAGTCAGTATTTACCAGGGATGCATGAATCAGTAGTCCTGAATCCTCGTTGGTCAAACTGTGTGCTGTATATTCAAGGACATTATTTTCCCCTTGATGTTTGCAAATATAAGCACAGTTTCTTTCAAAAACTGTACGAATGCCTTTAAACAGAACCACACTAGTAGTGCAACCCATTCCAAATGTGTTGAATTTGCATTTCTAGCAACCCTGGCTCCATTTGCAGAATGTCTTCCTTTGCTCCACAGGAACAATTATCCTTTGCATCATCTTCAGGTCCAGGATCAAGTACCTCACTAAAATAAAAGCCACCAGCTTCTATAATGCAATCTTGTTTAGTTAAACAGGAGGCTGCCAAAAATCCAGCCTTATAAAATAGGAAGGTGATGGAAAAATAAAATGACAGTTCAGCTGTAAAACTCTCTCTAATAGGATGCTTTCACCATATGCTATTACTGTAGGATACAGCTGAAAAAGTATTCCATACAGTTAAAAAATAGCTTCTGATTCCTGTTTTTCAAAGATCTGCAGAACATATCCAAGATAAAAAGAAATTGCGAAGATAGTGCTGCAGTTTCTGCTGCTAGCCACAAAGAACCTTTATCTGCTGCAAGAAAGAACTCTCCCAGAATGCTTAGCACAGAGTTTGTACTAGCAAACGCTTCTTTACTTGACCTAAATATGCTTTCTGTTGTTTAATACGGCCCTTCAAAACTGATGAGGAGGAAAAAAAAGTCAAATGAGGAAAATCATCAGACTACAGCTGCTATGGAAACACGCTACTTGTTACTGTATAAACCTATTTCGAACAAGCCTATGCCTGAACCGATAATAGCTAGCTGATAGCTATCCACAAGGGAACAGAAGATTGACACAGAAGTCTTTTCACCTCCCTCCTCCTTCGTATGAGAAACTGTCAGTAAGTTCCAAGGTTGCTCAAACAATTTGTATAGTGGGAGTGCAGAGAGCCTTCGAACCAAACTGTAAATTGTATCTGATGGAAACCACTTCAAGCCAGGGGATGTTGCCACACGCCTAGCTCCTGCACCTATGATAAGTTCCAGTCTACTAGAAAATGACTGTTTAGTTCTCAATGGCTAACAGTCAATAATCATGCAAAAAAAAAAAAAAACGAACGTGGCCAAATGATTACCCAGTTCAGATTAACATCCACTTCTGGAACAAAAATATAGTATGAAATTTTAAATACGTACACAAAATCCTTGGTTACATAATGCATTATATCCACGTATAGAGTCCTAACACAATCCATCGTAACAGTCAACACTCCCATTCCACAACCTGTTTTGGTGTCTTTATGAATGATAATGTGAAAATGCCCTTAAATGATTATGAAAATCAGAAAAGTTGTTCTTTTGTACGTCACCTGTTATGTAATTTTCACAAGTTGAAAATGCAGACTCGTGTATTAGAAATCAAGACAAAACACATTGAAATGTGGAGTGACAATCTCAAAATTACTGTATGTCAGAATCAAGCTTATTTTATGTTAGTCTGTGAAATGAGAGCAAACGTTTTTAATTTTGAATTAAAAGCTATGGATTTTATCCTGAAACTGGAGGAAATCTTGTAGTTTGAACAGGTGAATAAGGGACTGTTTGAGGCTTTTAGCATCAGGAAAGCATGGTAGTTAGTTCTCATTTTTAGTATCTCACAGGTTGCTGAGGCTTTTGTTAACACCTGTGGGATGGGGTTAAGAAGGGGGGAGGGAGGTACACCAAGAAATTCATCTTTTTCCCGCCCTTTGTAGAGGCAATTTAAGGGGACTAAATTCTTATTCTACATCTCAGCAACTAATGGTTCCCACTGCACCCAAACCAAATATCCAAAAGTTACTGGCACATTAGTTCGATGTTTCTGCTAAAAATTGATCCATAGTGAAATAGTTAACATTGCTATGTAAAGCTATTTTTCAAGTTTTCCAGCAAGTGACTCAGGCTCTGCTGAGGCCATGTCACCTGACAGATATAAAAAAAATGTCCAGAGAATTTTCCAGCCATGAAGCACTTCAGAGGCAGACAAGCATCATCCCCATTTTATAGATGAGCAAACTAAGGAACAGCTCTAAACCATGGTTGCTGGAGTCAATCTGAGACTGGCAATTATTAACTGTAGAGATGGAAATCTATCTTCAGGGAAATATGCCAGGGTTGATTTTCAGTGGATCAGAGCTCCTGAGAATTCTATCATCTATGACAAAATTAGACAATTTCTTGTAGTTCATTAGAAGACGAAGTTAGATTCATAGCTAGAGAACATACTTCAGGGCTGTAGAGACGTCCTGATGGCATTTGCCTCTGATTAGCCAATTATCTAGGTATAGACCGACCTAGATTCCTGCAGAAGACCTGCTGCCACTATGGCTAGGAATTTTGTGAAGACTGCTCTGGAGAGAAGAACGGTAAGGCCTTGTACTGACTGAGTGGGCCCCACTGCAAATCACAGGTACATTCTGTGGGCCAAATGGATGGCAAATGTGGAAGTACACATCCTGCAATTCAAGAACCACACACTAATTTTGAGATTGAAGAAATGGCATAATTAAATCTAGTGTTATCATCCTGAACCTGAGACTGTGTATATATTTGTTTAATTTCAGCTATAGGATAGGATGAAGACCCATCCTTTTCTCTTCAGGATAAAGAAATATTGGGGAGCTGAAACTTCTTTCCCTATTCTCTAGAGATGCTTTCTCTATGGCTCCTATGCAGAGCACTGAAGCCACTTATTTTAGTTGGCTCTCATGAGAAGGGCCCCTGAAGAGGGGCAGGAAATAGTTGAGGTAGACATGGTTAACAACTTTTAGCTCACATGGGTCAGTTATTGCAGATCAAGCCCAGTGTAAAGGTGCAAGGCAACAGCCAAAAATAGGGATTGGTTCTTGAGAGGTTTTGGTATGCTCTCGATGCTCACGTCAAAATGTGCTGCCTAGAAATAGGTGTCAAGGAAGACAATCTCCTCTTCCTGGAGTGTCTGGGGTTCTTCCTCTGTGAATAGTTAGAAGGTCTACTTGGAGAGTAGGAAGATGCCCTGTCTGTCTGCATTTGGTACCTGAAGGGCTTGTGGTTCAAACCTTGTGTATACACACACACACACACACACACACACACTCATTAGCCATAATGTAGTACTGGAATCCTTGAGGAAATGTAGAGAGTTATCTGGGGGCTCACTGAAGATTTCTGTTCCCTCAAAGGGCAAATCCTCAACGGTGAACTGCACCTCCTTAGGGAGGTCTGAGGCTTGCAACCACTAAGCCCTGTACATGAACACCGCACTGGCCATAGACCTAGTAGCTGCATCCAATGCATCCATGACTGCTTGGAAGAACATCTTCACTACTAGTTGGTTCCCCAAGACATCCTCTCTCACCTCTTACGGGAAATAAGATATAAAGGGGATACACTGGAACACAATATATTTAGGACCTGATAGTTGGTGATCTGAAGCTGTAGTGACATCAATGAATATGATCCCCACCCCCCACCAAAACTAGTCCAATTTCTTAGAATCTTTCTTCTTGGAACTACTCTTTGCATGCTTGGATTTTTCATGCATGTCTGAGATTGTGTCTGGTGTGTTATCACCATAAAACATTTTTGAATCCTTTTTGTGGCTCCTGATAAAACCTCAATGCCTGAAAGCAGAGAAGTGAAGAAGCTCGGGTATGCCATAAGGTCTTAGCTAGGTCCAGGATGCAGCTGGTGGATAGAGCAATCTCAGCAGATACAGTCAAATATAAAACGACAGCTTGTGGGCTTTTTTATCTATCACCAACATTTCAGCTGTCCTGCACCATTACTAAGACCAAAACCACAGCTTTGTCTGGAGTAGACAATGATAGGTCCCTGGGAGGGGAAGGTGAATGCTCGAGGGATCTGCTGATAATCCTCTCTCGAGTATTTGTTCTCTCTCCTCATGGTGGTATGACCAGAGATGCAGATGAAGAGCAGGATCTTACCCACTTTCTAGGAAAGAAAGAAAATTTGACTCCTTGAAGCACAGGCCAGAGGTTCCCCAATAAGCCCACGATGGCCATGGCAGCATATTATACTTGTATGGCTGGTTCAACAAAAATTTCCCAGGCCACTGTCATGCCTGTAACATGTGTGTGGACCCTGTGGATACCTCTCCTGACCCTAGAGGAGAAGGCTCCCTACTGGATGTGGGTGAAGGTATCTGCCTAGGTGACTGATAGGGAGTCAATGTAGCTGAAGGGCAATGCTGACCTCTGATGACACCTCGTAGTGGGAGGTCAGGAATATGTTCAACTGGAGACTGAAGGTTTTTGGTGCCAAGGAAGTAGCCTGGGGACAATGTAGATTCCTCTAGTAAGGAGTCAGCCAGTACACTCAATGATTCTAAGGACTGTGCTGATGTATAGGCTGCCACCAGGATTGATGACTATGTCAGGTGGTATTTCTTCAGCACCAAATTGAAGGCTGAACCTGCATAACTAGCCTTTGTAACAGGAGGAGATATACTGGGTTTTTCCCTGGAGGGCTGATGACCAAGACTCTCTTTGAGGGAGAACAAGGACTGATGCCAGGACTCATGTCTGTCCCTGTGGTTGGTCCTGTCTTATTTTATGGTAGTGGTCTTCAGTGCCAGAATGTGTTAGTAGTGGTGTAAACTCTGACAAGATTTTTCTTGATACCTATTTGTCACTACTAATCTTATGGATGACATGCCAGCTAGCATGGGGCACTGCCAGATGAGGATTTAACAAGAATCGGGTCCATCTTTGAGGTGGAACTTCTCTTCTCCTAGTCAGAAGCTAGTCAGATGGTTTGCTCTAGGAGGCAGAGTTTGCAACAGGCATCCCTGGATTTCAGAGTCTTCATGGAGAAAGAGCTGCACATTTATCTTTTAAATCATGACTCACGCCGAGGCAGAATAAGCAACAATTGTAGCCATCTTTCGGAAGAATTAAGCCACCACAAGATGTACGTGGCTTGAAGTCCCAAGGCTTGGAGTTTGCCATTACTGGGGGAGGGACAAAGCACCAAAAATAAAAATAAACAAATGGGTGTTAATGTTCAATGACCAGGTTGGAAAGACATATCTGAAAGGATAAGAAGGGTCAAAATCTAACTTGGATAAGTCAAATCTAAGGAACACCAAGTGGTAGCAGTTTACTGTGACTAGTTCTGTCAGACTGCCACAGGTAGTAAGAGGGAACCAAGGGACAGTTGAGGCTACTTTGCAAGATACAGGTATGGCTCAACTGACTCTTTTATTCAAAAGATTCCAATCTCATGTGCATAAGGCCCACCTGCATTGAGAATGGGATCCACGCTGCCATACTCCAAGAAGTAAAAATACCAACTTGTGACCACACAAGTGATCTTAAATATCAGAACTTATGGCTTAAAGTCATTAGCCATTAAAATTTCAGAAAATTCCATCTTTTCATATCAAGTCCTAGTCAATATAGGAGTAAAACTGATTCACAGTTTTATTGCATTTTCGTTCACTGATATCATATCAGGAATTCCCTCTGCATAACTACCTGTCAGTAAATCATGCACCAGCAGCTAAGGGTCAACTGCAGGCTCTACACTATAATGGAGTTTAAAAATAACAGTGGCATCCGATAGCACTTGAAGTATGTGTCCATAGCCAGCCTAACTCTAAAACATATTTTTCACATATTAAATGACAAGCACAAAAATGTAACATTGTCTTGAGAACGTTACTTTTATTTCAGAGTATAGTATTTCAGTCCTTAAGTATGCACAGTGCACTCCATCTAGTGGTTAAGCTACATCCATTTTTTAAGTTTTGTCCTAGCTTTCAGATGTTTATTGCAGGCTATTCACAGCAAGACAGAATTATTAGAACAGTGAGTAACCTATTCGATTATAATATAAAATCTACAGAATAAATGTGACAATTATAAGACAACAATTCAATCACGGTGCTCTACAGAGAGGCCACAGGAACAAGTCTTGAGTGAGTTATCTTAGCCATCAGAATTCCCATGCATAAGTTAACCCCAACATTCTTTTACTGAAAATGGACATCATAAACTGGAAAAGGAAGTCCATTGTTACCCCAGCACAACAACTGACTGGCAATTTTTGCTGACTCCCTCAGATAAACTATCCAAGCATAGTGCTCAGTAAGGGCTGTTAACTAATATTTTAAAGAAGCCACAGAGTAAAACCCTAAAATTGTACCAATACTACTTATATTTCTCCCAAACATCGAGTTTTTTTTTTTTTTGAGTAATTAAGGTTGCTCAAAATAGCTCGTCATTTACCTAAAAACCTGAAAATAAACAGAATAGATTCCTGATGTCATTTGTACACACAATATCTCACTCCTACCTAGCCATAAATACCCAATGTTGCATGAAGGTCCAGTCACACCTACTTATCAAATGTAACAGCAGATGTGCAGGTATAATTAAAACCCCAGTGTCCTATTACACTGTGTCTCAACCTTTCCAGACTACTGTACCCCTTTCAAGAGACTGACTTATCTTGCATACCCCAAGTTTCACCTCACTTAAAAACTAGTTGCTTACAAAAATCAGACAAAAATACAAAAGTGTCACAGCACACTATTTGTGAAAAATTGCTTACTTTCTAATTTTTACCATATAGCTATAAAACAAATCAATTGGAATATAAATATTATACTTACATTTCAACGTATAGTATATACAGCACTATAAACAAGTCATTGTCTTTATGAAATTTTAGTTTGCACTGACTTTGCTTTTTATGTAGCCTGTTGCGAGTTGATGTAGCCCCTGGAAGATCTCCGTGTACTCCCAGGGGTACTTATTCCTGGCTGAGAACCAACTGTTCTATTGTGGGAATAATACTGCATGGAATAAATTCTATGAACTGAAAGATATGTGATTGTCTAGAGGAAAAGGCATAGATAAGTCATTATAACAGGTTGGTTTTGTGAGATTCTTATAATCCCTGGAGCAAACCTCAATCTGTTTAAAGTTCATATGTGCGTGTGGAATTTGCAGTGGTCTTATCTAATTACCTAAAAAGGAAGACTACAATGTCTAGTTGATACCAGTGCAAACAACAAGAAATATGAATGAAATCTGTGTTGGTAGTTAGGCTTTTTTCTGTTGCATTTGAAGGAGCAGATGTTACAGAACTGCATAAGCTGGGTGGGGTATTTTTACCTTTTAACAGTTTTCTAAAAAAGATTTTCATGGCTAATATTCTTGGGTTTTTTTAAAAAAAGAGTTTACGTGTTATATGTTATTGTGAGGTGGACAGGAAAGAGGAAGTTACTCACCTTGTGCAGTAACGAGGGTTCTTCAAAATGTGGGAACCCATGTCACTCCACCCCTGCACCATAGATGGGAGATTTTTGGTAGCAGAGCTCAATCGAGGAGCCTGTGCACAGCAGTCGTCTCACGGTGCTGTTCATGCCTCATCTAGCGTGTGCACGACCTGACACTTCCTTCTCTACTGCAGAGCTCAATTAGTGAGCTCCAAAGTAGAGGGGAGAAAGGTGGGTAGTGGAGCACCCACAGGGACATACATCTTGAAGAACCCTCATTACTACACAAGGTGAGTAACTTCCTCCTCTTCTAGTAGCATCCCTGTGAGTGCTCCACTTCACGTGACAGTAGAACAGTGCTCCACTGTGGATGGAAGGGGCTTCAGATTTGCATATGTTGTTGCAGAGAACACTGTAAGGCCTAATATAGCATCTGACATAGAACATTGAGTGATGGCAGAGTGTTTTGCAAAGGTATGCTCAGAGGCCCAGGTGGCAGTCTTGCATATGTCTGTCAGAGGGATATTGTTCAGGAAGGCTATAGACATAGCTAAGGAAGGCATGGAGTGAGACTGGATCCCTTGTGGGGGCTCCTTGTTATGCAGTCGATAGCAAAGTTGGATACACATTGAGATCTATTTAGATAGTCTCTGGGTTGATACTGCACATCTTTTGGAGCATTCTGTTGTGGAAATAAACAGTCTTGGAGATTTCCAGAAGGATTTGGTTCTAAGTAAAATGCTATGACTCGCCTGACGTCGAGCATATGTAGGATGGCCTCTTGAGAGTCCCCATGTGGTTCTGGGTAAAACATGGCAAGCTGTATGGGTTGTTTTTTTATGAAAGGACATCCATATTTTAGGCAGCATTTTTGGGTGTGGTTGTAATGTGACCATGTCTTTAGCGAAGACGGTGTAAGGCGGCTTGGCCATCACTGCCCCAACCTCGCTGACTTGTCTGGCTAAAGAGATCGCAACTAAGAACACAACTTTCAGATGTGTGACAGATGAAGTGAGCAGGTCACTAAAGTTTCAAAACGGGCTCTGGTGAGGCATTCAAGTACAAGGTTTAAGTCTCATGGTGGTGTAGGTTGTTGGACTTCCAGGTAAATGATCTGTATACCACTGAGGAAGCGTTCGGTGATCAGGTGTGCAAAGACTGAAGTTCCATCCAACTGACAATGAAAGGCTGCGATAGCTGCTAGGTGTACTTTGATTGAGCTCATAGATAAGCCCGATTCTTTCAGTTCCAGTATGATCAGGAGAGACGCCATGACTGCAGTTAAGTGTTTTTGTTGGCACCATAATCTCTTCCATTTTTGGAGGTAAGTAGTGGAAGTGGTGGATCTCCTACTATTTAATAAAACATTTCACTCTTTTTGAGCAGGCTAATTTGTCGTGTTGGAACCATGCAGGACCCATGCTCGGAGGTGAAGTGTCTCCCAATTTGGTTGGAGAGTCCAGCCTTTGTTCTGTGAGAGGAGATCTGCCCACAAAGGAAGAGTTCATGGAGTGCATACTGCCAAGCGCAGAAGGTAAGGGAACCAAGTCTGTCTGGACCAGGTTGGAACAATCAATATGACATGGGCCCTGTTGGTTCGTATCTTGCAAATGACTCACAGTATTAGAGGTATCGGTGGGAATGCGTACATGAGTGCTGAGTCCCATTTGATGAGGAAGGCACCCCTATTCACTGGGATGTTAGTCGCGCCCTGGAGCAGAGAAGAGGGCACACTTGTAGTTTGTTGCTGACACAAACAAGTCTACAGATGGAAAGCTCCACTTCTAAAATATCGATTGGAGGACACTGTTGTAGATTTCCCATTTGTGTTCCTGGAAGAAATGTCTGCTTATTGTGGCCACTGTTGTGTTCTGGCACCCCATGAGATAAGATGCCGAGATGGTTCAAAAAAAAAAAAAATAAGTAGAGCAGCAGTCCTGCTCCCTTCCAATCTCAAATGCAGAAGATGCTTTACCCCAGAAACCAACACCTTGAGTTTATCCAAAGACGAGAGGCAACGGACAAGAGAAACCTAGGATGCCTAGTATTGTACAGGTTCACGAAGGGAAGCCCAGTCAACTTCCTGGAGAAACTGATGGAACAGCTTCTGCCCAATGTGGTACTGGAATCCTTCTGATTCCTCATCCTCTGTGACCTCCACCTCCATACAGACAACACAAAGATACAAAAGTACTCAATCTCATGACTGGCACTGAAGCCACAGGATTCTCCTAGGCCGTATCTGGATCCATACATACAGACAGACATGCTGGTCCTACTTTCAGCCAAGGAGTGAACGCTGGAGATAGACCACTCTTCTAGTCTTGCCACTACCTCAAAACAGGCAGAGATCAGAGCCTACAAAGCTGGTCTACCCACAAGATCCCTTGAACTCTCTACTTCAATCCCAGGAGAATAAGATATCCAAATACAAGGCCAAAGTGCCAATGAGTTAGCACAAGAGGACAAACCACCAGTCTACCACCATCAACAACTTGGCCCCAAGCCACACATTCCTCCCACACAAAACAAGATGATCATCATAGTTCACAAATTAACTTCATAGGTCAAAAGAACACCAGTGAGTGGTGAAGAAAAATACTGAACCCATTGCCAGCAGCACTATAACTCTTAGGGGGCCATGCTACTGCAGTAAACGAGGCAAAAACAAGCCTACTACTCTGGAACTCTCAGTAGAAGCAGTCAGCAGAGCTATTCGGCACTGTGAACTAGCTAATCACTCAGACTGCATAGTCCAAACAACAGATGCAAGTATCAACAGCTGTGAATAGGACATGATCTTATCAAAAGTATACTAACAACTGAAAACAAAACTCTGAAGAGAAAATTCCACCTCTGACTAGATTGTATTATAAACCCCACAACCTCTGAGTTTTTCCCTCACACATCTTAAAAGCTCAAAAGCCCTGGAGGGGTAGGGAGGAGGAGAATACATCCACAACTTCTGAAGCTAAGCCATACCCCTGATGGCTAGTGAAAGCCAGCCAAAAAACCAATTATGCTCAGTAGTAATGGAAATAATCAATGCCTCCTTCAGAAAAGCGTACCTACCGAGCTCTGAAAAATACAACAGTTTTCGAAATCTTCACGAAGGATTGAGTGAAGCTGAGTACCATCCCAGGAGGAATAACCAAACCCACCACCACTCAACATCCTAAATGCCTTGCAATCAGGATTCAGACAAGAGCAAAGCACAAAGAGCTCAAGTGGCATCGAAAATGTGACCTTACAGCCATTTCTACAGTCATAGCAGTGGATCTCAATGCAGCTTTCGATACAACATGGTGTTTGTCATCAGTAGATCTCAAAGCTCTTTAGTGTATTTATCCTCACAACACCCCTGTGAGATATAATCCCCATTTTTACAGATGAGGAACCAAGGCACAGAAAGGCTAAGTGACTTCAAGATCACTGAAAAGTCTATGGTTGAGAACATAATTGAACCCAAGTCTCATGCATTCTAAGCCAGTGCCCTAATCACTGCGTGGACCATCCTTCCTTTCCACAGACACAAGGTATCAATAATATGACATGGGAATACAACATTCATTCCTCCAGTTGAACTTGGTGATGGGTAACTGCTCCTCCTCTCCAAAAGCCCACACTTGCAGGGTTCATTACTATTCCCTCTAATTATTAGTGGCCTGGGGGAATCCCCAACCTCTATTTGATGCATCCGTGATTAATGTCCTTGTTGGGAAGGGGTTTGAGCACATTACCCTTCCTTATACACTGTTGGGTTATAAACCACCATTTAGTCCTGCAAGGACATGAAATGACACCCAGATCTTCCTGTCCATCAAGTGTCTTGCTGGGCAGTAGACTGACTTGAATAAGAGTTGTAGGACACAAGGAACTATGGCAAGTGGTGTCTTGTATGTGCATACCAACGTATTTTGCAACACTCCAATGCAGGTCCACACCATCATAGCTAGTTTTCTCTCAAGCTGTTGTGATAGCAGGCACATGGTTTCCTCAGGCAGATACACATTCTCCAACCTGAAAACAAAGCTCCTATGAATTCTATCCTCTGATGGGATAAAAGAGTTTTTCCATAGTTAACTAGGAGACCCAGCCAGATAAGCAGAGAGAGCTATCCTAGGCTCATCACCATCTCTTGCTGGGATCTGCCCCGATCAGCCAATCATCCAGGTGAAGGTAAATGTAGATGCGCCATCTTCACAGGTGGACATTTTGTAAAGGCTCTTGATTCTGTAGGAAGTCCAAATGGCAGTATCTTTTACAGGTACTGATTCGGCCCCACCGTAAATCTCAAGTACATCTTGTTGGTTGGGCAGATGACTATGTAGAAACACACATCCTGCACGTTCAGAGCCATGAACCAATGTTGAGCCTGCAGAGATGGAATGACAAAAGCAATTCATGTATTTGCCCAGTCTTCTCAGATCTAAGATAAGATGAAGACCTTCTTCTAAAAGAAGAAATATCTGAAGTAGAAGCCTCTTCTCCTGCACTCCTGAGGTATCTCCTTGCCAAAGCAACAAAACTAATTTTTTTTATAGGCTGCCTTGAGAAAAGTATCTGAAAAGAAATCAGTAGGGGAATAAGGTGAGCAAGTGAATAGGTAACAATATATGATGGTGTCCAACACCTTTCGTCTGATGTGACAGTGGACCAAGGCAGAAAGGCAGCTCCTTAAGGCGATGACAGGCTTTAGATGGGAGCCACATAACAGCCTGCCACTCATCAAACCTACTGTCTTTATGAGAGTGCTGAGTGTGCAATGGAGATTAATGATGGGAGTTCTCCTGGTTCTGAAATGACCTACATGGATTATTCCAGCAGAAGTAACTTGAGTTTAGCATCCCTGGATTTGGGGGTCCTTGAGGACAATGCCCAGCACACCAAGTAACTGATATGGCACCCCCAGAGAGAAGATGCATCAGATGTGTCCCTCAGTGAGTCCATCACAATACAAGCAGGGTTTGAGTCCACCATGAGGCACGGCAGTTGGCACAGAGCACCTTGCCTCACTGTACAGAGGTGGTGTACAGGGAATTACTGGAGGTTTTTTCTTTTCATATCAAAATTCAAGAAAGTAGCAAGGTGAAGATGAAATTTTTTCAAAGAATTAGTGAAAAAAAGGAATGACTTTGCAGTTTTAAGAAAGTGCTGAGTCAGACACTCACTGAGTTCCATCTCTTGCCACAGGCAACATGAAGAAATACAGAGGAATGTGACTGCTACACACTTTATGCCCTTACCCAGGAGCATGTTCAGCCCTGACAGACACAGCTACTCAAAAAATCCAATCTCACATGCATGAGGTGCATGCACACCTACAGTCAGATACACATCTACACTGACATGATTCAAAGAAATACGGTTCCACTGTTGATAAAGACAGTATATTGACTAGTTTCAGAGTAGCAGCCGTGTTAGTCTGTATTCGCAAAAAGAAAAGGAGTACTTGTGGCACCTTAGAGACTAACCAATTTATTTGAGCATGAGCTTTCGTGAGTTACAGCTCACTTCATCGGATGCATGCCGTGGAAACTGCAGCAGACATTATATACACACAGAGATCATGAAACAATACCTCCCCCCACCCCACTGTCCTGCTGGTAATAGCTTATCTAAAGTGATCATTAAGTTGGGCCATTTCCAGCACAAATCCAGGCTCTCTCACACCCCCCCTTTTTTTTTTAAACTTGGATTTAAACTTGGAGAGTGGTCAGTTTGGATGAGCTATTGCCAGCAGGAGAGTGAGTTTGTGTATGTGTGTGTGTCCCCAGGGAAAAAAAAAGGGGGGGGTGAGAGCCTGGATTTGTGCTGGACATGGCCCACCTTGATTACCATGCACATTGTAGGGAGAGTGGTCACTTTGGATGAGCTATTACCAGCAGGAGAATGAGTTTGTGTGTGTGGTTTTTGGAGGGGGGTGAGGGGGTGAGAGAACCTGGATTTGTGCAGGAAATGGCCCACCTTGATTATCATGCACATTGTGAAGAGAGTTGTCACTTTGGATGGGCTATTACCAGCAGGAGAGTGAGTTTGTGTGTGTGTGGGGGTGGAGGGTGAGAAAACCTGGATTTGTGCTGGAAATGGCCCAACTTGATGATCACTTTAGATAAGCTATTACCAGCAGGACAGTGGGGTGGGAGGAGGTATTGTTTCATGATCTCTGTGTGTATATAATGTCTGCTGCAGTTTCTACGGTATGCATCCGATGAAGTGAGCTGTAGCTCACGAAAGCTCATGCTCAAATAAATTGGTTAGTCTCTAAGGTGCCACAAGTACTCCTTTTCATTTTGAGTATATTGACTAGTAACACATGATCTTGCAATGAGACCCTATGAGCTAGCTTCAGAATGGTCCTGTTTCAATAAAATTGCACATATCGCATATATTTAGTTACATACATTTTCAGATTAGTCCAATATTAAGTAAAAACTATTAAAGTTGATGTTGGCACCTTAATGTTGGAAACAACAAATTCCATTAACTTAAAAACATCTCTTGCAAATGATGTTATCTACACTTTCTTGCAGAATGTATTAAACAGCAAAATAAGGCAGAGAGCTTCACATACATAAAAACCAACCTCAACTACTTAATCTGTCATCTAAAAGCCAAAAGGTAGAAACAGATGAGAACTTTAAAGATGGCTCCATCTACAGCTTAATTGCTAAACTGGACATAATCCAAGCAACTGGAAAATAGCTGATACATAAGTAAAACGGATGGGAACAGACCACCTAACTGATAATGTTTGGATTTACCTGTAATCTCCAAAGATTAACAATTTATCTTCAAGAAAATTGACTGAGGACATGTTCTTCAATCTTATGGTCAAAAGTTTGTGTGTAAAAGGCAGAATGCCAATTAAGATGGAGACTAAACTCTTTGGGTGTTATGATGAATGCTGGAATGGAAGCCATAGATAATGTTGGTTTGATGGCAAGACCTTTGAAGTACACACATGGTTTACAAAAGCAACTTTCATACATGTTTGAATGAAATTTAGATAATGCCTATGTAGTGTATTTTGAAAGGCAAACCACTGGATATTTTAACTAGTGCTTTGGTTGATAGCTTGAAATGTCTTTCATGGTGTGCTTTAATATACATTTCTGAGCTTGTATATTCCTATTCTTTGTCTTGAAGAGCAAACTGTCTAACTAGAATTTGCTTTCATTTACTAGTACTAGTTGTAAATTAGAATTGCACCTAGTGGTCCTAATCTGGATTGGGGCTCCTTTCTCTTGGGCCCTCAACCAATACAGAAAAGGAGAATCTCGGTCCTGAAAAGCTTACTGTTTAAAGATGCAAACAGAAGAAGGGTAGAGAACATACATAAATATACAAATTAGCATAGTAAAAGAATTGGCACAGCTTTGTTAGTCATGTGTACTTAGTTTTATTTTTGTTTGGAGTTTTTTTTGTTGTTGCTGTTGTTTTAACCTTTCTTAGTTGGGATTAGAGGAAGGGAGGGAGTACAGAAGTAATAAACATAGGTTGTCACACATCTAGCCATAATTAACAGGGTGGGTTTTGTAGGCATCATAGAGGTTAGCCTTAGGGAAATATCTGAAGAAAGATAAAGCAGTGGCTATTTGGATTTTAATCAGGAAGATTTTCTCATGCATAATGGGCAACATTGCCACATTTAAGGGCAAAGCTGAATAGTGGACATTAAAGGCTGGAAATGCTGGTAGAGCAACAAAGGCAGGGGTCAACATCGTAATAGGTACTAGATTAGCTAAATTATGAAAAGGCCTCAAAAAGGTAAAGACATTAAACTTGTATTTGATGTACACATGAAGGTAGATTCAATGGAAAGACTCAGAGGGGGCTGATGTGGTCTAAGGCCATGTCTACACTAAAAACTTTAGGCAATGCAAACTATATTAGCATACAGCCACTAAACTTAGTATATCACTCAAGCGTGTGCATACCTGGCTGTTTGTGTTGATGCTGCATGTACTCATTAGCAGTGCTTGTCTCAATGCAAAGCACAATACTCCAAAGGGAAGTATCCTATGTGCCACACGCCAACCACTGGCACAGTGCCTTTTGGGAAATTTTTATGACGTGTAATGTGGTACAAAGGAGTTGTGCAGGGCTGGGGAGCTAGGGGTCAAGTTCCCAGCATGCAACTTTCTCCATCCCATAATGTTATCCATACCCCATAATTTACATCCTTTTTTAAATTCCACCAATCTATGTGGCACTTTTCACTGTTCCCCATCTCTAACACAAGCATGGGACCTGCACAGCTCTGCACTATTCTCATGAACGCTGCACATACAGGACACATGATCCTCTGGAGGAAGAACTGAAACAACGGGGGATGTGATTATTTTTTCGAGGACAGGTTGCTAATAAACAAAGCAAAAAACAGTCCAAGATTGTTGGAGGAGTTCACAGAGCAGGCACAGACATGCAACACCACTTCTCGGCCCAAGAAATAAGCACTGACTGGAGGGATCAGATCATAACGCAGGTTTAGGATGACAAGCAGTGGCTGCAGAATGGATGCAAAAAGCAACATTCCTGGGTTCTGTGCTGAGCTTGGCCCAGCCCTCCAGCATAGGAACATCAGAACAAGAGCTGCACTGACTGTGGAGAAGTGAGTGGAGATTGCACTATGGAAGCTTGAAACATCAGATTACTACTGGTCAGTGGGAAATCATTTTGGAGTTGTAAAATCCACAGTTGGGGCTGTTATCATGCAAGTGTGTAGAGCCATTAATCGTCTCCGACTATGCAGGATTGAGATTCTTAGCTATGTGCAGGACACAGTGGATGGATTTGCAGCAGGGGGGTCCTTGAACTGCAGTGGGCCGATAGACGGCACATATATCCCTAGTTGGGCACCAGCCCACGCTGCCAGAGTACATCAATAGAAATGGCTAATTTTCTATGGTTACATAAGCGTTAGGGGATCACCACGGAGATTTCACCAATTTCAGCATGGGATGGCCTGGGAAGATGTATGATGCTCACACCTCTAAGAACACTGGACTGTTCAGAAAGCTGCAAGCAGGGACATTCTTTCCCAACCAGTGGATTACCATTGGCAATAATGAAATGCCAGTAGTAATCCTGGGGGACCCAACCCTACCCTACCCCCATGGCTCAAAGCCACACAGCCACCTTGACAGCACCAAGAAAATATTCAACTGCTGACTCAGCAGATGCAAAATGACCACTGAACATACTTTCAGTAGACTGAAGGTGTGTTGACTCTGTTTACTCACAAAATGGGATCTCAGTGAGAAAAATACCCCAATGGTTATAGCTGCCTGTTGCACCCTGCATAATATCTGTGAGGCAAAGGAGGAAAGTTGTCACTGAGGTGGAGGGAGGTAGTAGAGTGGCTGAGTTTGAACAACCAGATAAAAGGACCATCACAAACTCAACATGGAGCCATGCAGTTGCAGGATGCTTTGGAAGAGCACTTTAATGGCCAGACACATTAACGTGCTGGACTGTACTCTGGCCCTGAAGGTTTAGGAGCTATAAGGAACTGTGTAGTGTTTGGTGTATATTTATAATTATTACTGTCTCTTTCACTAAATCTATGAATTATATGGTGCTTGCCGTACAATTACACATATTACTGGTTGTTTTGATGAACCTATGATTTCTATGGTGCTGTATACTTACAAGAACTTGGTGCTTTGAGTATTGCTATGCATTCTGCAGTATGTGTGGTAAATTAATAAAGATGAGTTTATTTTCAAAAAATAAATTTATTGAGTGAAAAAACAGTGCAAACACAATGTGCAAATACAAACTAACAAATTAATGGAACAGAACCTTTAAAATTAGAAAGGCAGCGAACATTTCTTTCTATCTCAGTGCACAAATGCAGTCCATTTTGACTACACATACATTGACCTGTGAGATGAATACTTGGCATATGTGAATGTGTCATTGTCCTTACTGTCCCGCATTATGGAGTGACGGGGTAGGGATGCAACTCATGATGTCACATAGAATGTCAGGGGTGTAGAGAGCTGCCACTATGGAGTTCTCCAGAAACTGCAAAGGGTGGCCAGAGTCCATGATTATTGGACCTGCAAGTCAACTACAGTCTGCAGCATTTGTGTTTGCTGCCCAAGAAGCCCCATTATGCCCTGGTGCATCTCTTTCTCCTTTTCCTACTGGGATTCCTGGGTCTCTCTCCATTTTCTCCTGTCCTCTCAGTCCCTCTCCATGCTGGCTGCCACATTGGCCAGCCAGGCCCTTTTTTCACAGTCCAATGTAACACTGGCTTGTATGGTGTCGCTGAACCTATCTTCCCTAGACCTCTTCTCTCTCTTCCTCATCAGGGTCAGGTGTTTTGCAATTGAAGAGGGAGCACCCCTCTAGGCCGCAACAGCAGCAGCTACAGATAAAACAGACAAATTTATCATTGGATTTACAGTCACAATGGAAAGGGAAAGATAGGTTGCAAAATTTCCTTCCCTTATTCCAATAAAAATTTGTAATGAGACATGCTTATTGTACACTTCAACTTTGGAGTGCCTCTGCCCAGCACCACTTTCCAGTCCCAGCTACAGTGAGTATGGTCTGATGGGGGTGGGAAGGCAGGAAGAAGAAAGGCATTAAGATTATCGTTTACATAAAACAGAGTTTTGGTCTCTGTTTTCGTGAGTACGAGTATAAGGCAATAGCACTGAATATTGGCACTATTTTCAACTGGCGGTGGCAACTTTAGCTGATCTAATTCCTGAGGGTAACAAAGGCACAGAGAGCACAGCTGCTGCTGGCCTCCGGAAGTTGCTCAGGCCTGTATGCCACAAGCCTGTTTACTGCAATGGTGCCAGCCAAACTCCTGATGGAGTGACATGATAAAGTGTCCTGCCACACAGGAAGAAATAAGGCAGCCATCCCTCAAAGCCTTTGGGAGAGGACTGCACACTATCTTCCTGGAAGTTTCATCAAGAGCTCTCAGAAAGATAGAAGGTACATCTCCATATACATAAACAATATGCTCCATATGGCCCTTTACCATTTAACTCAACAGTAAAATGAAAAGCACATACCAACTCTACTTCCATTTGTTGTACCACCACCTCTTCTCATACAAGTAAAACAGTGAAAAGCCAATACCTGTGTCTTGTCAATTTGGGGGATGGGTGAATCCCATGTTTATAATTAAACATAAGGAAAATGTATGCACATACTCACCGCAAGTTTCTTCCCCTTCATTGGGCTCATCTGTGCTCGGCTGGTGGGACTGGTTAGACTGCAGTAGAGTCTCAAACAGGTCCCAGCATAGCTGGGCTATCCCCCACTGTGTCACCCCCTCCTGCTTGCTGTTTATGGCAGGGGTCGCTGTCTCAGCCTCCTACGAGGTATTTATGGTAGTCTGTAGGATGCTGGCAGGGTCTCATATGTATGACATGTAGTTTGTTGTAAAAGTGGCAGTTCTACAGTTCACCATCAGATAGTTGGTTGGCCTCCCTGGATTTGTGGTACATCTGCTTCAGTTCCTTTGCTTTTATGTGGCACTGGTGCTGATCCTTGTCATACCCCTTTCACCGGTATCCCCCTTACAATCTTCTCACAGATGTCCATTTCTATGTCTGTGCCCCCACAGGCCCAGGAGATTCAATACCTCCTGTCTACACCAGGCAGGAGCATATCTAAGTGTGGAGCCAGGATAGACAGCTGGGCAGTTGCACACAAGAGACAGCTGCTAGGTGTGTTCACTGAGGAGGGCAATCAGAAAAAGGTTTTTAAAAAATACACCAGGTGTTTTCAGTTGGTGTCGCTTCCAATCTCTGACTCCTGAGCAGCAGAGTTCACAACTGTGACCAGAGCAGTCACTGTCAGGCATTGAGACAAAGCTGCCAGAGTATTGTTACAATTGACATAGGTCATGCAGCTTCGCCCTGTATCGACTTCATTCAGGGAGGTGGTTTTACTGTGTTTACCTTAATGGGGCCTTTACAGCAAGAGACAAATTTTAGTGTGTACACATGTACAGCTGACGCAAGGCAATTTATGTCAACCTAAATTTGTAGCCTGGTCTACATTACAATGAAAGGCTGCTTGTGGAGAGGTGGGGGGTGTCACCTGACAGAAGTGGCCCAAATTCTATTTAAGGATTGGATCTTCTTGAACTAGTCTTTCATTGGCTGACAATAAGACAACTGATTAAGAAGAGTAGGATGCAGGAGCTGCTTAAAAAAAAAAAACACACACCCCATCAAGTGATCAGTTCCTTTGTTCTACCTCCTCCCAGTCCAGACTGGGAAAACTAGTTCCTGTGGGCTGCAGCCAGACTTTTCTTCTAGGAACTGACTCACTTGAATGAAGACTATCAAGCCATCAGCCTTGATGGCACTCCTATTAACCTCTCTGCTGGATATACGGATTTCTGCCACCATCTCCTACATGTCCCAGCCCACGATGGAGGCTACAGTGGAAAAGTGAAGTGTTACCATACAGGTAACTATCAAAATGACATTTACAAAACAGGAGGAACTTTGATTAGTATGTCTATATCAATCTGCAATCACAGAAGTTATACTAGTATCTACACTAGAAGGGTTTACAGGAGGGGTGGGCAAACTTTTTGGCCCAAGGGCCACATCTGGGTATGGAAATTGTATGACGGGCCATGAATGCTCACAAAATTGAGGGTTGGGGTGCAAGAGGGGATGAGAGCTCCAATTGGGGGTGCAGGCTCTGGGCTGGGGCCAGAAATGAGGAGTTCAGGGTGCAGGAGGGGGCTCCAGGCTGGGGCAGGAGGTTGGGGTACGGGGAGGGGATGAGGACTCCGGCTGGGGCTGTGGGTGCAGGAGGGTGATCTGGGCTGGGACCAAGGGGTTCAGAGGGCAGGAGGCGATCAGGGCTGGGGCAGGGGGGAGTCAGGGGTGCAGGCTCCGAGTGGCGCTTACTTCAAGCGGCTGCCAGAAGCAGTGGCATGTCCCCCCTCCGGCTCCTACGTAGAGGCGTGGCCAGGCAGCTCTGTGCACTGCCCTGTCCACAGACGCCGCCCCTGCAGCTCCCATTGGCCACGGTTCCCAGCCAATGGGAGCTGCGGGAGCAGCATGCGGAGCCCCTTAGCTGCCCCTACACGTAGGAGCTGGAGGGGGGACATGCCACTGCTTCTAGGAGCCACACAGAATGGGGCAAGTCCCCGACCCTGCTCCCTGGCTAGAGTGCAGCAGCGGGGCAAACCCCCAACTCTGCTCCCTGACAGGAGCTCGAGAGTTGGATTAAGATGTCTGGAGGGCCAGATGCGTCCCCCGGGCCATAGTTTGCCCACCCCTGGTTTAGATGTACAGCTATACTAGCAAGTCTTTCTTAGTGCAGACCTGGCCTCAGTGTTAGTGGCAAGGAAGGAGACGGGAACTGAGCTAGGGAGTAATGGCTGGAAAGAGTGCATATAATAGTTTACGCTTATAAGACCACATGAACACAAAAGCTGCTGTCTCCAACTACAACAGCTAGAAATTGCAGATACCTGCAATCAGATGTGCTTGAGGCAGTTTAATGTTTATTTACTTTGTTTTGCATTTCAATACAATACATACCCTGTTGGAACTAAGAACATGGTGGGATAGATATATTTTTTTCATTTCTAATAGGTCTTATATTGCTTGCTGTTGGTATTTGACAGTCAACTTAAATTACAGATATTGACACAAAAGGTATTGATAGTCTCCAAAACAGATCTCCAAAACAAAGCCTAAACACTGAAAATTAAAACCCTTTTCTTAAAATCTTTAAGTAAAAAAAGCCTCCCACCCCCAGCAGTTCAGAAGCAGCATTTTCATTCTATGGCAATTATCTCAGGGATACATGTAACAGCTCCATTGTATTTTAGTTCCAGGAAGTGATTATGCTCAATAGAATACAAGGCTTGCATCTGTCCTTCTAAAAGGCCCTAAAGGAGGGAGGCGGAAGCTCAGCTACCCGTGCCTCATTTATGAAACTATTACATACCTTTCAATCAAACTCCAATAATACCTTAATGTGTTGGGCTATCTCCTCCTTAGCACCTGCATGCAGACTTTTGCACCAGGACTCTGATCATGTGGCTTGTCCCATGTGGGCAGACCCCTGCACAAGTCCCATTGCTTTCCTGTTTCTGACTGGAACTTTGAGGGGAATGGAACACTCAAAGCTCCTGTGAGACAGTTGCTGTGAAGGAAAAGTGAAGGAAGGCAGAAACTTGCCTGCCCAACTGAGCTGCAGCAGCCCTACTACTGGCAGGCACTTAACCCACCCGCAAGCCTGCTAAGGAGTACAGCAACAGGCCAGTTCTCCGGGACTCTTTAGTAGACCCACAGCTACAGAAAGCTCTGACCAGCTTAAATAGCTCACAAGTCAGTGAGTCTGGGGGGGGGGGGCGGGGAGGAAAGAGATTCTGGAGGTCTAGCCAGCCAGAGATACCATTAAAATTTAGAACACTGATTGAATAAATATATGCTTTACTCAGACTTTCCCAAACCCCCATGCTCATACTGCTTAACAAAAAACTTTACTCATGAACAATGGGAACCAGGCGTCAATTCACGTTTAACAGGTTAGTGTAGTGAAGTAAATTAATCAAAATAATGAATAACTGGAATTGGGGCACAACAGGGATGAGCAGCAGTGCTACGTGAAAGGAACTTCAGCAGACATACCAGAAGACAAGGGAGGCAAACAAATCTGGGGACTGCCCATCAGACCAGCCACTTCTACAACACACTTCAAGTGACACTTGATATGGACCCCACCAGCACCCCACATACAACTGTGGACACTTTGCTAGAGCCTGAGGCAGATATTGCTGCAGCCCTCAGCAAGAAGGAAGGATGTGATGCAGAGGGGAACACAAACCACAAGGCAAGCTAAGAGCTCTTTAAAACTCTGCTGGTGTCAAGCCAGCTCCTCCAGGCAAGCACAGATGAGCCCACTGGTGAAAAGGAAGGGAGCTCATATAAGAGTGTGTGTTATTCCTTATTTTTTAACTTTCTGTTGCCCAAAACCTCATCTCCCCTTCCTTCCCCTGCCCTTCTTTCCCATTTAATAGTGGTTCCCATGCAATCTGTGCATTTAAGAGAACAAATGCATTGATTTTTGATTGAATTTGTTTTAATACTTTACAAGTAAAGTAAGCAAAGAAGTTAGTAGAGCAATCCAAATTATACAGTGTCTTATGCTCAGAGGTAGAGGTGGCATCTAGTTCTCCGTTCCTGTTAGCTTGTTTGGCTAGGCACGGGGCCCATGCAGTGTACTTTGTCTAAATAGCAATGTCCCTTTTACCCTCGAGAGATCTTGATGAAATTTTCATTAAGATACTTCGCAATCCTCTCCTGAACATTTCTAGCGACGGCAGCCTTGTTTTCTCCCCCTCCCCACACAATAGGAGACTTTCCCATCCCATTCTGCAATGATCTCTGCTGGTACCATTTCCATAAACAGACTAGCAGCATACAGGCCCAGGCAGCTTCAAGACAGAGTACCAGCTGGGTTCCCTCTGCCTGACACCATCAGGAGATAGATATCAGTCAGATAACCACTTACTGCAAAAATATTGGCAATATTCACCACACTTGCCTAAGCTCATACCCAAGGCCGCCCAACATCTAAACTTTACATGCCACAGACCACCACCACCCCTGCCAGACCATAGTCCCCATGGCTTGAGCTCTGCAGAGTGCTATAATGAGGTGCTCCAAAGCTTAAATGACAACAATTAGCACTTTACAGATATTACAGGAATAATATAAGGAGTTTTGAGACTTATCTTTCCTTTTCTGTTGTGACTGTAAATCTAATGGTGTATCTCTGTTTTAATCAGCAGCCTTTAGTGTGACAGCCTTGAGGTGCCCCTCTACATCTGCCAAATATGTGACTCTGATCAGGTGGAGAAATAAGTAGACCATGAACATGTTCTGAAAAATCTTCCAGTCCTCTTCAGGTACTGGCCATGAACACAGGCTTGGAAGACCAGGTGTCTATGACCATGGAGAAGGACCACAACTGGAGACAGTAGCTGCTTCAGGAGAGGCACAGGGATGAGTGCAGCAGGAAATGCACCAGATCATCTTGGGTTTGTTCACGCCACAAACTCAGATGCTGCAAAGCACTGACCTACATACCTAAAAACCCCAGTCACAATAGCCTTTCCAATCCAGGGAAAATTCCATGGTCACTGCTACCTATGGCCCCACAACAAGTAGCAGTATGGTTTCAACTGTCACCTCTACCACTCAACACCCAAGGAAAACAAGGAGAACCACAGACATGTGAAAACCACAAGAGCAGCCACAATGCACTACATGTTTTGTAACATGACTGAAGGGCTGTTATATGTTCTTAAATACATAAAAAGAAATGTTTCTTGCTTACTTGGGTTTTTTAAGTATGGGTTGCCCTATCACAATGCAGCTAAAATGCTTTTAGCTTCAATATTTGCACTTGAACTTTGTTTCCTGTACACAATAAAGTTCTACTTTTGGAAACTCAAGCGTTCATTTATTAGTTTACATCAAGCATAACTGTCACATTACAGAATTCAAAATGGGAGTCAGTAATCCACCCATAACAATGAAGTGTTCCCGGTGGATCCATTAGCATTTACATAACCATGGAAAAGTATCACCTTCTGTTCACATACTTACTGGGAAGCTGGGATAGTGCCAGTACAGGGTATGCTTTCTATTGCCCCACCGCCGTTTGGAAACCCCTTGCTGCACATCTATCCACTACTTCCTGCACATTGCCAAGAGAGTCAGTCCTGTGCAGCAGGATACACACAACAGCCTTGCTTACTTGGATGACAATGACCCCCACCATGGACTTCCCAACTCCAAACTGACTGCCCACTGACCAACAGCAATCCAGCATTGCAAGCTTCCAGAGTGTTATCACCACACTTCTCCACACTCAATGCAGCTCTCGTCCTTGTATCCCTATGCTGCAGCAAGTTTGGCACGCAGATCTAGGAATGTGGCTGTCACATTACATAATCTTATCAGAAGCATATTTTCATATGGAATGTGACATAACTGAGATGTACTTTATGCAAGATGGCTCACGTACAATATCATTGGAAAAGTCATGATTTACTGAATGTAATTATCCAGTTTGTATGCCTGTATCATTTCTGTATCTAAAGTTAGGAATATTAACTATGTATCTGTGTTTCAAATGTGTTACTTTGCGTGTCACCCCAACCAGCGCTTCAGGTACAACAATGGAAAAGCCAGACAGGGCTAATGGGCCAATAGCAGAGACAATGGACTGTGAAAGAGCTTAGTCTTCCTGTGGACGCTGGAGACAGCTTATGAGCAATGACTGCCACAGCCATGCAGAGGGGTGGGTCCGAGTCACCTGGTACTGCATACCCCTCCTCCTCCCCCTTTTGGAATGCCAGTGGTTTTCCTCTGGAAGACAAAGGGTTCCTGCCTTACACAAGAGCTATACAAGGCAGGGGAGTATCATCATCACAGTTCTCCTCTGCCTGCCGGCCCAAAGAGACGCTGAAAAACACCTGGAAGAAAGAACTGAATGGGGGATGGGGGAGGCGGAGAGAAGGATTGAGCCCAAGCTGGAAGAGCATCTAGCTTGTGAGTAATAATACCCGAGGTCTCAAGAGGAAAACCAGTGCAGCTGCCTTTCAAGACCTTCTGTAATCTGCCTGCAACAATATCTAGGGTGAGAAAAACTATTTGTAACCAATTTCTTTAGTGAAACTAGCTTAGTTCGCATGTTTGGTTTCGTTTGCTTAGTAATCTGCTTTGTTCTGTTTGCTACTGCTTTTACCACTTAATTTGCCTTTTGTAGTTAATAAAATTTGGTTTATAATATAACCTAGTGTCTGTAATTTCTAAGTAAGGGGCGAGAAGTTGTGCATACCTCCCTCCACATTGAGGGAGGAGATGAATTTCATAAAACCTTTGGGTTTGTACCCTTTAAAAGGAGTAAGCACCAGAGTGCTGCAACAAGTCCCTTAAGCCAAGTCTTCCCAGATCTGAGCTGCAGCTGGGTGTGGCCCTGTCTGTGAGCTTGGCTGGAAGAGGCTTGTGAGCCTAACCCAGCAAGGCCAGTTAAAGAGGGCCCATGCTGGCAGAACAGGTATACTCAGTGGTATCTTAGCACATCAGGTGGCTTCCTAAGTGGCACAGCCTATCACAGGGGCCTTTTCACATCCAAAAGTTCTGCAACCACAGCTTGTCATCCCAAACCTACATTACAATGCAATCCGACGATCAGTGCTTGTTTTTCAGCCCAAAAGCAGCAAATAATAATGGGAAGCTACCACCTGAATGACAGCAGCAGCCAGATGTATTTATGTGCTACCTATCAGCAACCTGTCATGGTGGTTGAGTAACTCCGCTTCCTCACATATCCAATTATAGTAGTACTCAATGAAGTTCTGCAAATACAAGAGAACTGCACATCTTATATTAGCAACAGTCATGAGAATTGCATGGAGCTCTGTTGGGTCCATACTTCTGCCTGAGAGATGGCAGAGGCTGTAAAGTGGCATATGGGACTGTCAGTTTTAAAAAATGGTGCGCAAATAATGGGATGGAACAAGCATTATGGATGGAGACGGACATTGTGGGAACCAGAACCAAAAATCCTTCAGCAAATTACTGCAAAATGTCCCACATGGCACTACACCGGACAACGGTACAGGGCACATCAGCATACCTACCCATGGCACTCCACGTTTTCCATCAGTGTAACCACTAGCGGCGTGTACGGGCAACTCCAACACAAGTAGCCAAGTATGCACGCACACAAGAGATACAGAAGTTGGTGGATGTATGGTATCGTAACTTATGTCAATCAAGCTCTGTAGTGTAGACACAGCCTGTCATTTGGTTCTTCACTACTATAATAAAGTATTAAGTAACTCAGTTTAGACAATCAGAAGACTTTTTGTATTGTGACCATTATGAAAAGTTGAGTTTAAAACTAAATTAAGAAAATATAAAAGAGGTCTCATTTATTTAGCTTTCGAAAGGTCAACCAGTGACATCCATCTGCAAAAAGTTAAGTTGGAAACTGAGTTAAATGGGCACAAACTAGAAAAGGGCTGTTTTATTGACCAAGTATCTGAAATTTACTGAGGCTATAAGCGTACTATAGTGAAAAATATAGCAATTCCATGTTAGATGTCTTCTTTCACACTCAACCCCGGACCCTCAACTTCATGTTGTTTTAAACATTGACCACATTCTCAGAATGAGCAAATATATTCCATTTACAAACAATTAAGTCCCCTAATTCAGCACAGAACATTTTATCAGCAGAACGTAAAGGATGTTTCATTAATCCACCACACCTGTGACCAATTAATTTTACAGTGCATTTGAAAGGTAAGGGCAAAAGCTTGAAAAACCTTAATTGCAAGAGGCAGGTGGACGTTTTACCTCCTAATCAAACGTGTAAAAGCAATTTCTGAAGAATTTAAGATCCCCATTTTAGTGGAAAACCTTTGAAATCTATTATGAACATTATGCTAATACAGGGATGAAGCATGCTGAAAACAGAAGGACAGAGTAAAAGTTCATTTAATATCAAAATAGTATCACTATTTTTATATTTAATTTGATAAACTATACTTTTGAATTTACCTCCAGCTGCAGAATTTCCAAACTGATACATTAGAATACTGCAGAAAGTAGAAGGCTTTCCTCTAGAATTAGGTCCAGCTAGCCACAAAAGCACCAAGGCCCTAGATCATAAAGCCATCACTAAATTACTATGTAGTATATAAGAAACAACCATACTGGGTCAGACCAATGGTCCATACAGCCCAGTATCCTGTCTCTGACAGTGGCCAGATGCTTCAGAGGGAATGAACAGTACAGATTAATTTTGAGCAGTCCTTCCTTTGTCCAGTCCCAGCTTCTGGCAGACAGAGATTCAGGGACACCCAGAACATGAGTTTGTGTCCCTGTTCGTCTTGGCTAATAGCCCTGATGGACCTATCCTCCATGAACTTATCTAGTTTTTTGAACCAGGTTATACTTTTCGTCTTCACAGCATGCTCTGGCAAGGAGTTCCACAGGTTGATTGTGCCTTCTGTGAAGTATTTCCTTATGTTACTTTTAAAACTACTGCCTATTAATTTCAGTGGGTGAATTCCAGTTCTTGCTTTATGTGAAGAAATAAATAATACTTCCTTATTCACCTTCTTCATAAGATTCACAATTTAATAGACCTCTATCATATCCAACCTTAGTCATCTTTTTTCTAAGCTGGACAGTCCCAGTCTTAAGATCTCCTCAGACAGAAGCTATTCCATAATCTTAATAATTTTTATTGCCCTTCTCTGCACCTTTTCTAATTCTATGTTTTTTGAGATGGAGCAACCAGAACTGCATGCAGTATTCAAGGTGTGGGAGTACCATGGATTTATATAGTTGCGTTATGATATTTTCCATTTTATTATCTATCCCTTTCCTATTGGTTCCTAACATTGATGACTGCCACTGTATATTGAATAGATGTTTTCAGAAAACTAACGACCACATCATTTTTTGGAGTGGTCAGAACTAATTTAGAACCCATTATTTTGTATATATAGTTAGGATTATTTTTTATAATATGCATTCCTAACCACTTGGCAACACTGAGTTTCATCTACCATTTTGTTACCCAGTTACCCAGCTTTGTGAGATCCATTACTGACTCACTGCAGTCAGCTTTGGACTTAAAATTATCTTGAGTAACTTTGTAATGTCTGCAAACTTCACCACCTCACTGTTCACCCCCTTTTCCAGATCATTTATCAATAGGGCTCCACGTCTATCACGGAAGTCACAGATTCCGTGACTTTCCGCCACCTCTGTGACTTCTGCAGGGGACAGTGTGGTTGACCCGAGGGCCACCCAAGCAGCTGGCACCACAGCCCTGGCCAGAGCAGCTGCTGCACCACGGCCGGCAGCCCCTGGCCACGGTCCGCTTCTATTCGACCCACCACCTATTCAATTTATCAATTTGTTCCAAAACCTCCTCTACTGACATCTTAATCTGGAATAATTAACTCCGATTTCTCATGTAAAAAGAATGTCTCAGGTGGGAGATGGGAAGGGGGCCTTGCCCATATCCTCTGCAGTGAAGACCGATGCAACAAATTCATTTAGTTTCTCTGCAAAAGCCATGTCATCCTTAAGAGCTCCTTCAGCACTTTGATCACCAAGTCACCTCACTGCCTACTGGCAAGCTTCCTGCTTCTGAGGTACTTAAAAAAAATATTTGTGTTAGTTTTTGTGTCCTTTGCTAGTTCTTCAAATTCTTTCTTGGCCTGCCTTATTATACTTATACACTTGACTTGCCAGAGTTTGTGCTCCTTTCTGTTTTCCTCTCTAGGATGTCAGTTTTTTTAAAGGATGCCTTTCTGCCTCTAACTGCTTCTTTTACTCCGCTGTTTAGCCATGGTGGCATTTTTTGGTCCTCTTACTGTTGTGTTTTTTTCTAATTTAGGGTATACATTTAGTTTGAGCCTCTATTATGGTGCTTTTAAATAATCTCCATGCAGTTTACAGGCATTTCACCCTTGTAACTGTTCCTTTTAATTTCTATTTAACTAGCTTCCTCATTTTTGTGTAGTACCCCTTTTTGAAGTTAAATGTTACTGTGGTGGGTTTCTTTGGCATTTTTCCCCCTATAAGAATGTTAATGTAATCACATTATAGTCTTTATTACTGAGCAGTTCAACTATGCTCACCTCTTGGACCAGATCCTGTGTTCCATTTAGGATTAAATCAAGAATTGCCTCTCCCCTTGTGGAATCCAGGACAAGATACTCCAAGAAGCAGTCATTTAACATGTCTTAAAAAAAATTTTTTTCTTCAATCACCACCTGAGGTGACTATACCCAGTCAATAGGAGGATAGTTGAAATCATCCATTACTACTGCATTTTTCTATGTTTGTTTCTCTCTAATCTCCCTGAGCATTTCACAATCACTGTCACCATCCTGGTCAGGTTGTCAGTATTCCTGCTGCTATTTCTATCCATATTCTATGGTATAGTTTGATTTGTTTGAGATTTTTCCTTTATTTCACTCTACGCTTTTCTTAACATATAGAAACATTCCCCCACCAGTGCAACCTACTCAATAATTCATACACATTTCGAACATTGCAAATGTTTATTTATGACACCTTATATGCAAAGTGAAAAGTTTTACCCACTCATTAAGGATGCACCAGCTTCTAAAAAATCTGGACTCATTCTTCCATGGCTTCTTCCAGGAAATTCCAAATTCACTCCCTTTTTAAGGTTCACATGCAGATTCTCCAAGGGATAATAAGGTTTTGATGCCTAAAGGGCTGTATGCTATTTCACATTATACAGATTAGGCCAATTATATACTTCCTTCAGCAGATAGCTTTAAGTTTCATGCTGCCTTTCTAAATATGCTAGAAAGTTTCAGTGGGGAGGAGAGGGCAGAATCCAGATTGGAGTGGATACAATATGGAATTGCAGGAGAGGATCTTGGGACAAAAGTTTCATACCATTAACTCGATGAGCCTGAATGTAAAGAGAAGAAAGCAGATGGAGAGTAGCTGGAAAGCCAGGTGGCAGAGTTAGAAGGACAAAAACTGGGTTGGAGGAGTCAGGCAGAAGGTGGTCAAATGACAGGTAGAGGGATTAAAGGATAGCAGGCAAAAAAAATTGGTGACAGAAAAATGGATCATGGTAGATACAGTCAGTCACTGAAAAAACGCATGAACAGAGCACAATATCCACCAATCTCCTCTCTTCAAAAGTTGAAGGTGGATGTGGAATTCAATGAATGAAAAAATAATGCTGCTTGACAAGGCACATGTCAGAACAAAAGGAGAAAAAGAACTAATTTGTAAATGCAGGAAAGTCCCATGATCACAGGCCTTTCCCCAGAGTTGTTAAACAGCCTGGGTACAAGAATAGAAGAATCAGATGCTCCAATTAATCATAGTGAAGGATTAGCAGGATGGCCTTCACAATGGTAAAGAGGAAGAAAAGAATAAAGAGAAAGGAGTGATTTACAGAAGAATCAAAACAAGAAGAGTGGAAGAGGAAATTTATTCTATAAATTAACCAGGTGGGGAAAAGTCACAAACATACTACGTATGGTAAAGTTTGTTTTCTTTTAATTCAAAAGCTATTACACCAACTCACCATCAAAAAAATTCCTCGTTATACCATCAATATAGCAATATGCAAAAAGCACTGGCTACAGTCAGACTGAGCTGGTATGACATCATATATTTGCTGACCCTAAAAGTTACTGCAGAATACAAGCTCTTTTTAAAAGTTTTAGTCCTTCTGGTTGCAAAGAAGTCTTCAGAACCTGTACTAACGTAGTGCTATCTTCTCATATATTTAAACTTTCTGAAAAAGTAGCTCCGAGACAGATTAACTTCTTCCATTCATTTCAACACCAACAATTATGACTAACTGTGGTATGTAATCTATCATTTAAATCAGCTTCCGTACCAGATGACTGGAGGATAGCTAATGTGATACCAATTTTTTAAAAAGGCTCCAGCGGCGATCCAGGCAATTATAGGCTGGTAAGCCTAACTTCAGTGCCAGCCAGACTTGTTGAAATTATAGTAAAGAATAGAATTATCAGACACAGATGAACATGATTTGTTGGGGAAGTGTCATCATGGCTTTTGTCAAGGGAAATCATGCCTCACCAATCTACTAGAATTCTTTGAGGGGGGTCAACAAGCATAAGGACAAGGGGGAACCTATGAACACAGTGTACTTAGATTTTCAGAAAGCCGTTGACAAGGTCCCTCACCAAGGGCACTAAAACAAAGTAAGCTGCCATGGGATAAGAGGGATGGATCAGTAACTGGTTAAAAGATAGGAAACAAAGGATAGGAATAAATGGTCAGTTTTCAGAATGGAGAGGTAAATAGTGGTGTTCCCTAAAGGTCTGTACTGGGACCAGTACTATTCAACATATTCACAAATGCTCTGGAAAAAGAGGTAAACAGTTAGGTGGCAAAATTTGCCAAGGATAGTTAAGTCCCAAGAAGACCGCGAAGAGTTACAAAGGGATCTCAAAAACCGGGTGACTAGGCAACAAAACAGCAGATGAAATTCAATGTTGATAAATACAAAGTAATACACATTGGAAAATACAATCCCAAATATACATATAAAATGATGGGATCTAAATTAGCTGTTACCACTGAAGAAAGATCTTGGAGTCACTGTGGCTAGTTCTCTGAAAACATCCACTTAAAGTGCAGTGGCCATCAAAAAAGCTAACAGAACGTTTGGAATCATTAAGAAAGGCTAAGATCAGAAGACAGAAAATATCATATCACCTCTATATAAATCCATCTCTATATATGCCAACATCTTGAATACTGTGTGCAAATGTGGACACCTCATCTAAAAAAAAAAATATATTGGAATTGGAAAAGGTTCAAAAAAGGGCAACAAAAGTTATTAGGGGTATGGAATGGCTTCCATATGAGGAAAGATTAATAAGACTGGGACTTTTCAAGTTGGAAAAGAGATAATTAAGGGGGTATGATAGAGGTCTATAAAATTATGACGGATGTGGCGTAAGTAAATAAGGAAGTGTTATTTACTCCTTCTCATAACAGAGGAAGTAGTGGTCACCAAATGAAATTAATAGGCAACAGGTTTAAAAAAACAAACAAAAAAGTATTTTTTCACACAATGCACAGTCAACCTGTGCAACTCTGCCAGAAGATGTTGTGAAAGCCAAGACTATAACAGGGTTCAAAAAAGAACTAGATAAATTCATGGAGGATAGGTCCATCAATGGCTATTAGCCATGATGGGCAGGGTCAGTGTCAGAAGCTGGGAGATAGGTGGTGGATCACTCAATGATTACCTGTTCTGTTCATTCCCTCTGGGGCACCTGGCTGGCCACTGTTGGCAGACAGGATACTGGGCTAGATGGATCTTTGGTCTGACCCGTATGGCCGTTCTTATGTTCTTAAGATAAAATTCAACATCAACTATTTTTCTGCTGATCCTTTCAGCACCATCAGCAATGCTGGGATTGTAGGAACGACTATCTCTGCACTATTCAGTCCTTACTGCCCTCGTGTTTACTAGAAAAAGATATATTTTTAACGCGTTACCTTATATCTTATTACTCCAAGTAGTCCCATTGGAGTCAGTGGAACTACTCAAAGGCGGAACTGCTAACCAACGATTAAGGGGGTTCAATAGTTTGTTACCCTGGTAGTTACAAAAAATAGGAGGTAATTTGTAGAATGAGTAGATGGGTATTATGATGCTTTTTCAATTGTAGATACAGGAACACTTTACAATGATAGGTAAGCATTACTGTCCCCATTTTAAAGCTGGAGAAAAGGAGAAAGAGAGATTAAGTGACTAAGGCTATGTCTACACCGTGCATCTTACAACGGCATGGCTGTGCAACTGCACCATTTTAAGATGTGATGTGTAACTGCTCTTTATTGCCATGGGGCCACATCTTTGTCACCAGGAGTACTGTCCACACCGGTGCTTTTCATCATTAAAACCTTTGTCGTTAAAGGGGGTGTTTTTTCACACCCCTGAGCAACAAAAAGTTTTAACGACAAAAGTGCCATCGTAGACATGGCCTTAGGGCACGGGTGGGCAAACTTTTTGGCCCTAGGGCCACATCGGCTACAGAAATTGTATGGCAGGCAAGGTAGGGAAAGCTGGGAAAGGCTATGCCTCCCCAAACAGCAAGGAGTGGCCTGGCCCACGCCCCCATTCCAACCCCCCCAGAACTCCCACTCCCATCCAACACCCCCTGCTCCCACCCGGGCATCCTGCATCCTATCCAAACATCCCTGCTCTCTTCCCCCTGACCATCCCGCCGGGACCCCTGCCCCATCCAATCTCCCCTGTTCCCCACCCCCGGGACCCCTGCCCCATCCAATCTCCCCTGTTCCCCACCCCCTGCGGCCCCCCCACCCCCATCCAACCCTCCCTGCTCTCCCCGCCCCACATTACCTGTGGGGTTGTGGAAAGGGGGGCTCAGTCCTTTCCCTGTGCGTTTCCCCTGCTCGTTTCGCTGCTCTTCCTGGCAGTCGGGCAGGGCTCGCTCCCTATCTGGGCTTGGCTGCTGGCCAACATGCTGGAGATGGAGGGGGGCCCTGGTTTGCTCTGCCCCTGACCCTGGCAGCAGGGCCCAGGCCCCTTGACCACCCCCCACCCGCCCCGGAACTCCCCCTGACCGCGCCACCCTGGAAAACCAGGTCTGGCCGCACTCTAGCCATGCCACCCACCTGGAGCTGCAGCTATGCTGCCCAGGTACTGGGGGAACTGTGACTGCGAAGGAGGCAGGGGAGCAGAAGGGGAGGGGCCAGGGCCTAGCCTCCGCCCTGCTCACCATGCTGCTGGGGAGTTGGGCTGGCTCCTCTGCAAGCCTGTCCTGACCCCACTCCCTGGCAGGAGCTCAGGGGCCAGAGTCCCGAGGGCCATAGTTTGCCCCCCTCTGCCTTAGGGTATGTCTACACTTACAGCACTGTGGTGGTACAGCTACACCAGTGCAGCAATGCCACTGTAGTGTTCAGTGAAGAAACCGGGAGAGCTTCTCCCATCACATAGGTACTCCATCTCCCCCAGAGGCAGTAGTTATGTGGACATGGGAAGCCCTCCTGTTAACAGAGCACTACCTACACTGGGGCTCAAACTGGTGTAACTGCACTGCTCAGGGGTGTGGATTTTCCACACCCCTGATCGATGTAGTTATAGTGACATAAACCTGTAGCGCAGACCAGGACTTCGTGAGGGTTCAGTGACAGAAACACAGCCTAGCTTTGCTCCCTTCCAGTCAGAGTCCACAGAGTAGTTACTGAATCCTCACAAGACCCTGTTTGATTACAACCCCGCCGCGAATACGTCTGGGTTTAATTCCGGGGTTAGGACGATTTCAGAAAAGAGATGAGGAGGAACGACCCAGCATACGCGTTACCGTGGTGAGGAGGGCACGGCAAAGTGCCACCGCACCTCCTTTTGTACCTCTTCTTCAGACACACCCACAGACTTCCACGCCACGCACACGCGCGGTGACTGGATGGAAGTTTGCGGCTGCACCGAGGAGCGCGGCGGCGGCGACTCCCAGCGCTGTGCCGGCGGAGAGCCCCGCCGCGCCCGCGGACTGCGGCCCCCGCCCACGCAGGGAGCCTCCCAGGCTGGCTCTCCGCCACACCGGCACCTCAGCCCGGGCCAGAGCCGCAGGCCAGCAGGAGGCGCGCGCCCCGCCGCGAGCCAAGGGCAAGCCCCGCGCCGCGCCAGCCCGGCGGCTCCCTCCCGCCGCGGGCGTCGGAGCCCTGTCGATGCGGGGAGCTCGGCGGCAGCATCGGGCCCCGGTGCCCGGCGGGGGGGGCTCCCTGGTGGCGGGGGATGCGCCCCAGCCCCCTGTGCGGGGACAGACAGGCGCTGTCCCCACAGGCCCCGCACCCCGCAGCCGCCCAACCGGCCGGGCTCTTACCACGAACACGGAGCCCCGCACCGCCTCGGAGACGCTCTGCCGCAGCTCGGCCGCCGTGCCCGGCTTGCTGAGCGCCCGCGTGAACTTCCGAGTCTCCGGGGGGACCTGCGCCTGCGACATGGCCGCCGCCGCCGCTGCTGCTGCTGCTGCTGCTGCTGCCGCCGCCTCGCCTCGCTCCCGGCCCCTCACTCCGCGGCCCCCATGGCCCGGCCGTGGACGGCGAGCCAGTGTCGCAGCTGGCGCCGGCCCGAGCGGCTCTGCCCTCTCAGGTGGCCCCTCCCTCACTCTGCCCATGCTCCCAGCGCGCGCCCCGATCCCACCCCAAACACTGAGTCACACGAGGGGGGAGGGCCTAGGGTGCAACCGCGGTCGCTGATTGGCGGAGCCGAGACGGCGAAGGGGTGGGGCCACCCATCATGCCCCGCCCACACCTGTTCCCCGGATCCGCGTCGGATTGGTCGCCCCGCGACCTGCCCGGCGGCTGCCCTCGCGCACCCCGCCCCCGCGTCGGTCTCCCCTGGGAGCCGCGGCCAACATCGGGGCGGGGCCGGCGTGAGCCGGAAATTCCCGCTTGGCGCTGAGCGCGTCGTCACGGCCTCCCCTCGCCCAGGGCGGGTCCGCAGCGTCCTGTGCGGGCTGGCGCGGCGCCCGCTGGCGGGGATCGGGGTCGGTGGTGGGGGGCCGGCCCCTGGGCGCGCAGGCTCTGGCGCGCTGGTCCGTGCCCCTTCAGAAACAGCGTTTCACAACCCTCCTCCTCGGCCCCTGTCTCCCGTCGGTGCAGGGCCTGTTCCTGCCCCGAGCTCTGCCTTGTGTCCGGGGCCCTCGCCCAGGCACACAGCAGCTTTGACCTTCCAAATTCCCTGTCCTTGCTCAAAGGGGTGTCACTTATTAGATGAACCCCACAGTTACACGCCGCGTGGTCCTGCTCATTTTATGGTTGAGAATTATTTACATCAGACTATAAGGAGCCATGAAGATGTAGTGATAGAAATCTCTACACCAAAAGAATAAATTGCCCCTCTGTAATTTTCCTACAGGTAGGGAGTCGTACATCCCTCATTTGGGGCCTTGGTCAGATCAGGGAGCCTGCATCTGCACCTTGGCAGGTTGAGAAGTATGCCTAAGCCTGGAGTGGACCTGTCCTTGGTGCAGTTGATAGCATCAGCTATTTTATGTCCACCACTGCAAAGGGAGATGCTACCCACATCCTAGCTGCAGTTGGGTTTACAGGAGATGCCAGCTGCAGCACTGTGTTATCTACAGCCAACTGCAGTGCCTTGCTTCTTTAATGTTGTTTTGTGAATTGCATTTTGATATTTAAATATGTGCTTTTAATTTTTATCAATGTAAATATTTAACCTAGGAAGATATTTTTAAAAGTTATTCAAAATAGGACTACAGCAATTAAGTTTCATAGCAGATTTGAAAAAAATCAGTCTCTTTTGTTCATTATCTAGCACCAATATTTATACACATACACTGGAAAAAAATAATGAAGTTTAATCAATGTTTTTGCTTTGCCTCTCTGTAAAGCTTGAGTCACACTGATAGAAAGTTTAGCTAAGTAAACTTACATATCTTTATGTTTGCAGGACTGAGACTTTAGTGCCCAACCCTACAAGCTGGTATAGGTAAAGTCATTTTTTCAGGTGAGTTGTCCCATTGAATTTCCACTGAGGGACTATTCTCATATGACTAGTCCTATTAAACTCAATGGAATTAGTCATGTGAATAAAGTTACTTTTGTGAGTAAGTGCTTAGAGGATCAAAGACTCTTACTAAAGCATCTTTCCCACAAACGGCAAAAACTTTTTACAGAGTTAAATCATTTACACTTCCCACATGAAAAGAACAATTCAGTGGTGTAGCCAAGGGAGACAAAAATATTAATCTGAGATTTGAAAACAAGTCTGTAAAGTCTTTGGGTCACAGAGCATTTTTTTGTACAGCACATAATGCATGCGATCCTTGTTCTTCATTGGGGCCTTTGGGCACCACAAACATACAGCTACTGATTCAGTGTCTCTGAGGCAGAAATATGCAGGAATGCAGCAAAGGTTAAGGGATAAAGACAGTACAAATACACAAACATAATTCATCCTCAAAGTAAAGGATCTTGGCCCAGATCCATAAAGAGACTTGGAGATTGGATATCTAGAAAGTTAGCAGGAAAGCAACGGGATCCCTAAGCCCTTTAGCACCCATCAGCCTTTAACCAGGGGCTGGGAATACTCAGGAAAACCAGAAGTTTAAAAAGCTCACTCCTAAACGACCAGAGGAGCTAACAAACAGGAGCACTAACTGGAGTTTTGTGAGGGAGTTCTCCAGGTGAAGGAGGAGCGATTACATGGCTCTTGGGGTAAGTTCGTTGTCTGTAGTGTGTTTGTGTTGTGCTTGCTGCTTGACTGAAATATGCTGTTTGGTCTGTTTGTTTGGGGACCATGCACTGAGCCTAGCAGTCTCCTAGGCAAGGCGGAAAGCTTCTTAATGAGGCTTTCATCCCTAAGCCCTTTACCCATCAACCCTTAACCAAGGGGCAGGCTACTGCGGGTGGGTTAGGTGCACTTAATGTTCTTTAAACTTCTTTATCCTTAAGGCCAAAAACACCCCGATAAAATTAAAACATCAACAAAGGAACACGCTACAGGAGTGAACAGGGATGTCCAGCAACAGAATGGGGACTATCCAGTTTATTGTACTCAATGCAGCATCTATGATTACCTGCTCCATGGGGCAGGTAGTGTATATGTGCATTTGGTGCAAGGGGCGTGTCCAAAATGCTGCATCCTCACAGAGTTAGAGTTCTAAATTTGGATGGCAGGGAAGCACCTATCTCTTCTTGCAATCCACAGTTGGGAACGCCTCTGCTGGAGTCAGTTTAGGAATCTAATCTGCTTTGTGCAGGAAACACCAGAGAAGGAAGTGATGCAAGTGCCACCAACCTTATAGCTTTCAGTCCACAGGTAAGTACTTTTATGTGGGAGTCCCAGATTTGATTCTCTCTCTTTGCTTGCTGCGGAGACAGGATTTAAAGAGGTGTCTCCCACCTGTTAGGTGACTGTCCTCATGAATGGGCTATACCATAGGTGCCGACTTCCCCTCTGCCCCATAGGTGCTCCACACACACACACCCCCACGCCCTGGCCCCACCCCTGCACCACCCTCACCCTGCCCCAATTCCATCCCCTTCCCCCAAGTCCCTGCCTCTTTACCGCCTCCTCCTCCGAGCATGCCGTGTCCCCACTCCTCCCCCTCCCTCCCTGAAAGTCCTAAGCACCGCCGAACAGCTGTTAGGCGGCGGGCAGGAAGTGCTGGAAGGGGGAGGAGCAGGGACACGGTGCACTTGGGGGAAGAGAAGGCAAGTAGGGGGCGGGAGGAGCTTGGCTGCTGGTGGGTGTGGAGCATCCACTAATTTTTCCCGTGGATGCTCCAGCCCCGCAGCACCCACGGAGTCAGCACCTGTGGGCTATAGGATACTCTGATGCATGTATGTGTGTGTTGGGGAGCCCTCCACCTCTCCTGTAGAAGCTGTTCGACTTTGGATTAAAAAATTAAATAGTAATTGGGTCAGAGTGAGTGAGAAATATTTTTGTCTTGTGGTTAGGGCATCCATCTGGAAAGCAGGAGACTTAGGGTCCGGTCCCCCTGCTCCAGTGACTCCAATTTAGCAAAAGTGGAACAGCTTCAAATTGAGAGACTGCTATAGCACCACATCAGAATATTGCATAGCTCAGTGGTTTAGGGCACCGTCCTGAAAGGTAGGATTTGACCAGGGTATGTCCCTTCTCCTCATCAGGCAGAGGGGTACATTGAACTTGGATCTCCCACACCCCAGCTGAGCTAAAAGTTATGAGGTTGACAGCCCCATTTTCTCTTTTGGATACATTTTTGAATGGTGTCTGAACCAGTTAGGTGTGTTCAAACCATGTGTACTAGATCAATCCCACATGTGGGATATATGCTTTTCTGCCTATCTTCCCTGGTTTATAAATTGGGCTGGGCTCAGGCGGAAGATAAGCATCTGAATACCTAAAGTGAGGCAGCAGTATGCAAGCCCAAGCGGCTGAAAGTGAGGCACAAAGGGAGCTTTTACTCTGAAAAAGTAGGCACTGAGTGAGTTTAGGCACCTACAGGATTAGGCAGCAGATGAACAGGGATTTTGTGGATCACAGTGGCACCTAAAACTGGGTTTAAGCACCTACAAGTATCTTGGTGGATCTAGTCTTTTCTGTGTTCCTTGGCATCTTGAGATTTATTCATGCCCTGTGTACAAATGCTCGAAGCCTGGGCAACAAACAAGAGAAGTTAGAAATGCTAATTCATTAAAAGAAATTGGCCAACATAGGTATTAGTGAAATATGGTGGGAGGATTCACATAATTGGAATGTTAAAATCACTGGCTACACTGGCTACTTTAGAGTACTTCCCCCACTGCTCCTCGGAGGTTCCTGTTAACTGCTGGAAATGGCCCACCTTGATCATCACTCCAAAAGGTTTTCTCCTCCCCGCTCTCCTGCTGGTAATAGCTCATCTTAAGTGATCACTCTCTTTACAGTGTGTATGATAACACCCATTTTTTCATGTTCCGTGTGTATATAAATCTCCTCTCTGTATTTTCCACTGAATGCATCCGATGAAGTGAGCTGTAGCTCACGAAAGTTTATGCTCAAATAAATTGGTTAGTCTCTAAGGTGCCACTAGTACTCCTTTTCTTTCTTTAGAGTACTTGACAGTTCAGCCCTGTTCCAGCTGACAAATCACAACATGGAGTACCAGTGAGAGTGCAAGGGATCACAACCTAATTATATTTGTTATATGTAAACAGAATAAGGGCCCAACGAGCAGTATGTATACTTGGTACTTTAATAGGGTCAGTTTCCCAAAGCTGAAAACAGGTATAAACAAAATAGATTTTTATTTAAAAATTTCCTCCCAATGTGAATGATAATGAGGAGTTGTTTAAGAAAAGCTTACCAGGTGACCCCTCTCCTCCAAAATCACAATTCCACAATCAAAAAAGATAACTTTGACAGTTAAAAATCAGTCCTAGTTAAAAAGGGAAGTGAAAGCAAATATGTAAAGCAAATGGGAAAAGGAGGAAATTGATAGCAATCATTATAAATTTAGTTGTCATGAAATACCTTTAGCTTCCCTTATCAATTGTCTGTATCAGTGAAAATTCTAATGAAGATCCCACAAGGATTGGTTCTTGACCCAATGTTATTAAGCATCTTTATCAATGAAGAAAATATAGAATCATTGCTGATAAAAAATTTAAGATGACACAAAAATTGGAGTAGTAAATATAAGAACAAATCAGTTCTACAGAGCAATCTGGAGTTCATAGTAAACTGAGCTCACTTAAACAATGTTTTTTAAGCTCAATGAAATGTCATTCATCTAAAAACAAACAATATAGATCTCATTTATAGCATGGGTCACTGTATTTTGGAAAGCGATGACTCACAAGGACGAGGGATCATGGTGCGATTCTTGGATGTATAAGCAGGGAAATATTGAGTAGAAATAGTGTAGGGTTATTGCTACTATATATGACATTAGTGAGACCATTAATGGAATACAGTGTCCACTTCTGATCTCCATACTTTAGAAATAGTGATGACAAAATGGAAAGGGTTTAAAAAAAGAGCTACAAGAACCATTCAGGGTCTGGAAAACCTGCCTTACAGTGACAGACTGAAGATGATCAACCTATTTAGTTTAACAAAGAAAAGGTTAAGAGGTAACTTGATCATGGTCTATAAACACTTATCGAAGAGAAGATTTCTAATACTAGCAAGCAAAGGCATAACAAGATCAAGTGGCTGAAAGCTGAAGATAGACAAATTCTGACTAGAAATAAGGCACACATTTGTTAATGTGAGGGAAGCTAACACTAACAGTTGGAATAATTTACATAAGGATATAGTAGATTCTCTATCACTTGATGTCTTTCAATGAAGATTGGATATCTTTCTAAAATATGTGCTGTAGCTCAACCAGAAGTGATGGGCTGGATGAAGGAATCACTTACAGTAAAACCAGGGTTACAAACACCTCGGGAATGGAGGTTGTTCCTAACTCTGATATGTTTGTAGCTCTGAACAAAAAGTTATGTTTGTTCTTTCAAAAATTTACAACTGAACGTTGACTTAATACAGCTTTGAAACTTTACTATGCAGATTGCAGAAGAAAAATACTGTTTTCCCTTTATTTTTTTAGTAGTTTATGTTTAGCAGTACTGTATTGCATTTTTTGTTTTGGTTTTTGCCTCTGCTGCTGTCTATCATGTACTTCGGGTTCCAAATGAGGTGTGTGGTTGGCTGGTCAGTTCATAACTCTGGTGTTTGTAACTCTGAGGTTCTACTGTCGTAAAATTGTAAGGTCTGTGTTATGCAGGAAGCCAGACTAGATTATCATAGTAGTCCTTTCTGGCCTTTAAAAAAAAAAAATCTATAAATCTACGAAAAAGGAAAAGGCTGTCAAACCAATAGTCACCAAAGCTTAAAAATGGACAGAGATATGGTCAATGCTAGATCAGTGGAAGAGTAAGGAGGCAACCATTAGGGATGCATGAGGTCCATGATACAGTCTGTAGATTTTAAAAATCAATGGGCAATTTTGAATTGGATATTCAAATGAACGGTCATGTTTGAGGGTGGAAGTGATGTGGTGGCACTTCTTTGCATAGGTGAGGTGGTATGGGAATTTATCATGCAACTAGATATGTGCAGACAAACAACTGAAGTCAGTGGGGCTCCACATGGGCACAGGGGTCTGCTTGCAGAAAGCATGTTATGGAGCTCGACGGTAGTCTTGAAAGCAGTGTTTTTTTAAAAAAAATTTTCGCCACCCAGTTGAAGAAAATTATTGATGCCCGCAACCCAACGGAGCTGGGGATGAGGGGTTTGGGAGGGACTCAGGGCCGGGGTGGAGGATTGGGGTGCAGTGGTAAAGGGTGCAGGGTGGGGCCGGGAATGAGGGGTTCAGAGTGTGGGAGGGGGCTCTGGGCTGGGACAGGGGGCTGGGGATGAGGGAGGGGGTCAGGGCTCTGGGCTGGGGGGTGCAGGCTCTGGTGTGGGGCCAGGGATGAGGGATTTGGGGTGCAGGAAAGGGCTCCAGATTTGGGGGGGCTCAGGGCTGGGGCAGGAGACTGGGATGTGGGGTTGGGGCTTGGCCTTACCTCGGGCAGCTTCTGGTCAATGGCGCAGCAGGGGTGCTAAGGCAGGCTTCCATTACTTCCTGGCACCGTGATCCACGCTGCACCGCAAAAGTGGCCAGCAGCAGGTCTGACTTCTAAACAGAGGCACGCAAGCTTCTCACCCACAGGCACTGCCCCCTCCCAGCTGCCATTGGCTGGTTCCTGGCCAATGGGAGTGCGGAACCGTTGCTCAGGTCAAGGGCAGTGCACAGAGCCCTATGGCCCCCCCCCACACCTAGGAGCCGGACCTGCTGCTGGCCGCTTCCAGGGCACAGTGTGGTGTCAAAACATGTAGGGACTAGCATGCCTTAGCCAGGCAGCATCGCTGATAGGACTTTTAACGGCCTGGTCGGTGGTGCTGACCAGCGCTGTTGTGACCCAGTGCCTTACATTCTGCGACCCAGTATTGGGTCGCAACCCACAGTTTGAAAACCACTGCTTTAGAGGGTTCAGAGTAACAGCCGTGTTAGTCTGTATTCGCTATTACCAGCAGGAGAGTGAGTTTGTGTGTGTATGGGGGTGGGGGGGATGTGAGAAAACCTGGATTTGTGCAGGAAATAGCCCAACTTGATTGTCATGCACATTGTGTAAAGAGTTGTCACTTTGGATGGGCTATCACCAGCAGGAGAGTGAATTTGTGTGGGGAGGTGGAGGGTGAGAAAACCTGAATTTGTGCTGGAAATGGCCCACCTGACGATCACTTTAGATAAGCTATTACCAGCAGGACAGTGGGGTGGGAGGAGGTATTGTTTCATATTCTCTGTGTATATATAAAGTCTGCTGCAGTTTCCATGATATGCATCTGATGAAGTGAGCTGTAGCTCACGAAAGCTTATGCTCTAGTAAATTGGTTAGTCTCTAAGGTGCCACAAGTACTCCTTTTCTTTTTGCTTTAGAGGGATGATTCTCGACAAACATATTCTGAACCTGCAATATTTTTGCAGAATTTATAGGCATCAGTTTAACTATGACAAAATCTTACTACAATCACTGCTTCAGAGGCTTGTGTGTGTGTGTGCACGCACCTCAAGGCTGGAGCAAAAATATCTCCATTTAAACAGCTCACTGAGACAGATGTATGATGTACTTTTCATAGTAAAATGTACTATTGCCTTCAATAATGTGCTAGAGTAGGTTCACAGGAGCCCCTTGTTAAAATTCTCCTATCAACAGAAAGATTTCTCTGCCTCTTACTGAGGTGCCTCCTCTCTAGCTACTACTAATCTATCCTTCTCAAAAATACCATTTTTTACAAGAGGCTCTTAAAAATGTTTCTCAGTAGCAATTGTTTTTATATTGGAATGCACCAGAGTTTTATATATCATCATATATATGTTGATAAATTGATTACATAATCACGGATACAGTCTGGGGCACTCTAGTGACAAAAAATTACTCTTCAGAAATATATATGAATTTCCAGCAAAAAATATCCCGACCTATAAGCTCTTCCCATCTCCCTAATTCAAATGGTTGAAGCTGAACAGACACCATGATATATACTATCAATATATTTAGTACATTTATAAATAAATATTTCCACCAAGTAAATGTAATACAAGGTTCTTTGTGGTGGTGTCTCCTTTCTTGATTATATTTGTGTGTGTGAGGCGTTGTTTTATTTGTTTGTTTGATTTTGTTTTTGAAAATAGAGGAGACCAAGATTCCTCAGTCACTTACTCTTAACTTTGTGAGAATTCACAACCCTGGGAAGCATGTTGAGGGGTGGGAGGAATTAATGCAAGTCACTAATTAAAATACTGGCAGCACATCATTGTCTTTCATACACCTTTCATACACACACACACACCCCTCTCTACTTCACAAAATGTCACTGGTTTCAGTGGAACTTTATTTTTTTAAATCTTATATTGTCATTCTGCTAATAGAATTTTAAGGACTGATTAAATACAGTACATGTAATTTGTTAATAATCTTACTACACATCCAGATACAATTCTAAATGTTATTTTTTTAACATAGTTCATAATATTCAGTGCAAGTATGCTAATATTTATATAAACAAAACGCTTCTATAATGATCTAGTTTCCACTGATGCACTGGATCTATACAGCTCCCCCTCCCCCTCCCCCCAAGTGCAGAGGTGTTAACTCTCATGTCCTGATCAAATTCCATCTGGATAATTATAGTCCCTCTATGTAAATAAATTCCAAGTATAATTTAGTGCAATACACTATAGTTCATTTCCTGTCTTTCCACTAGTTCATAAGAGAATTATGGGACTTTTTTAGAATAAGTTTAATTCTAGCATCATGGCTCAAATTCATATTTACTTCCTACCTACATTCCTCCTACAATGTTAGAGTACAAACCCGCTCTCCTATATATAAAAGCAGAGCCATTAACTTCTGTAGGGTTATTCATGTAAGGTGAGCAGGATTTGTCCCATAGACCTTTTCTGGTTTAACTAACAGCATGATTTTAAACTGGTTTAGTTAAACTAGTGCAAACCTTGTATGGATGCTCTTAAATTATTTTAAATCAATTATTTATGAATTTTGTTTCACTCAATTCATTTTAAACCTGCCCCATATAATTGGAGTTAAACAAAATCAGTATAAACTAGGTGTGACACTGCACCCCATATTCTTCATAGTGATATTATAATAGGACTGACATAATCATAATATATTTCATGCAAGATAAGTCATGTGAGGTGTCATTGGAAAGGTTATGATCCTCTGAATATGATTATCTTATTTGTATACATGTATAAATTTTGTATATGAAGTTAGTAATATTGACTATGTATCTGTGTTACAAACGTGTTTATACCTGGGGAACACCCGCTAGATAAGATGCTTTAATTTTGAAAAGCTGGGTGGGGAAGGGCCATTGGAGAAAACAACAGGTATTAGAAGAAGCTTATCTCCCACCTGGGGGCCTTCTTGAGGATGCTGCAGACCGCCTCTGAATAATGGCTATTGTGACACTACAGGGACATGTGACCAGGTCACCTGGTGCTGGACTCCATCTTAGGATATCAGTGTTTTTCTACTGGCTGGCATGGGAACCAAGCTTTGAAACAAAGGGTTCCCGCCCTATGCAAAAGCTATAAAGGCAGGGGAGTGACATCATATGGGTTCTTCACTGACTCCCCCCCAAAAAAGACTTCTGAAAACACCTGAGGAACAAAGACTGAACTTGGGGGGAAGTGCTGGACCCAGGCTACAGGGATTTTTAGCCTGTGACTGGAACACCTTGGGATTCCAAGCTGTAAGCAAGTGCATGTTGCCCCTAAAGAATCTGCAGCCTGCTTGTATCATTACTTAGGGTGAGGATCTGCTATTCATATCCAATCTCTTTAGTATATTAAGCTTAGATTGAATTTTTATTTGCTAGTTAATCTGCTTTGATCTGTTTGCTATCCCTTATAATCAATTAAAATCTATCTTTTGTAGTTAATAAACTTGGTTTTGCTTTGTCTAAAACCAGTGTGTGGGAGTCATAACTCCTGGCAAAAAGCTGTTGTATACTGCTCTCCACATCTGGGGGGGAATTTCATGAGCTTATGCTGTAAAATTTCCTGTGCAGCACAAGCTGGTATAATTTTGTGCTTACACTCCAAAGGGGGTGCATGCCTGAGTAGCGGGGAAGTTCCCTAGCTGGAGCCTTCCCATGCAGTGCTGATCACAGCATCTGCATGTAACTGCAGCTAAGTGTGTCCCAACCTGCATGTCTGCTGGTGAAAGTGTAGGCTTGTCACAGCAATACAGTGTAAAGGGAGCCCAGGCTGTGGGAGGAGGGCTCAGTGGCACCCTGGGGAGAACCCATCACACTAGGTTTAAATTGAATTAATGGTATCCACACAAAGTTTTCTACCAGTTTAAATTAATCAGATTTTAAACCAATTTAAAGTTCAACTTTATCTCTGATTCATCTGAATGCTGTCAGAGAGCATTCCAGCTAACAAACAGAGGACCCCAAACCCTGAGGAATTTATGAAGAGACTCTAAGAGACTGTCAGACTACTACACCTCAGCTATCACTTGGACTACAAACTCTGACCCAACTGTAATGTATTTTATCTGCTTTAACCTTTTAATAACTCATTTCTGTTTCTTAGCCAATAAATCCTTAATTTTAGTTTACCAAAGGAATTGGCTATAGCATTGTTTTTGGGAAGATCCTGAACACCTGGTGACCTGGGGGTATGACCGATCCCTTGGGATTGGAAAAACCTAATATGTGGTGAATTTTGGTTCTAATAACCTTTCATCATAAAGTCCAGTTTGTCTGGGAGGTAAAGAGAAGCTAGAGAGCATAATGGGACTGTCTGTGACTCCATGGTAAAACTAATATAGTGATCCAGGAGAACACTTTTGTTACTGGCTTGGCGAAATCTAATGATAGAATATACCACCAGTCTAGGTGTCTGCCTGGTTTCTGACAGTCTCACAGGAGTTTGGCACTCTTAGCTGTGAGATACGCCAGGCACCATGACAGATGTGACCCCAGATGATGGAATAAGAATATTTTAATACTTTAATGTCCCACCAATGCAGTGCAGGCAATGTATGACGTAAAGCAAAGATGGGCAGGTCATGTAGTCCGCAGGCACGACAATAGGTGGACAACCCACATCTGTGACTGGCTCCCCAGAGACCACAAGCGATCGCTGGGCAGACCGAAAATGCGCTGGGCTGCTCCCATAACAAAACTCTGGCCAAAAATGGAAAAAACGTGCTCTCAACAAAATAGAGTGGTGTGGCGTCTATTTGCGTTCGTGGAGGGATGGACAAGGACAAGCTGGACAAAGGTGAATCTTCCAGCTACCAGACTTGTCACTGGAAGATATTACTCCTTCCTCCCGGATAGTCACAAACCACTAGCACAATTCTTGTAATACTAATATTTATAGGTTTGGGGTTCCCCCCTTGGAAGTCTTTTCACAAAATAAAAAAACAGTTGTCTAGTATCATCTTGTCAGGACCAAAACAGTTCCAAATGTCTATTTTAGGCACTACCTGGCAGGATCTCTACATGCAGAAGTTTAATACATTTTATATTATCCAATTCACCCTCTTTATTAGGTAGAGTAGGGTTGTCAAGGGATTACAAAAATTAATCATATTGTAAAACAATAGAATACCATCTAAATATTTTTTTATATTTTCTACATTTTAAAATATATTGATTTCAATTACAACGGTGTACAGTGCTCAATTTTTAATTACAACTAGTTGCTGTACAAACTTTTTTCAATTCACCTCATACAAGTACTGTAGTGTAATCCTTTATCATGAAAGTTGAACTTACAAATGTAGAATTATGTACAAAAAAAACTGTATTCAAAACTAAAACAAACAAACAATGTAAAACTTTAAGGCCTACTAGTCCACTCAGTCCTACTTCTTGTTCAGCCAATCACTCAGACAAACAAGTTTGTTTACATTTGCAGGAGATAATGCTGCCCGCTTCTTGTTTACAATGTCATCTGAAAGTGAGAACAGGCGTTGGCATGGCGTTGTTGCCAGCGTTGCAAGATATTGATGTGCCAGATGCACTAAAGATTCATATGTCCCTTCATGCTTCAACCACCATTCCAGAGAACATGCATCCATCCTGATGACAGGTTCTGCTCAATAATGATCCAAAGCAGTACACACCAATGCCTGTTCGCTTTCGTCATTTGAATTAGATGCCACCAGCAGAAGGTTGATTTTTCTTTTTTGGTGGTTTGGGTTCTGTAGTTTCCTCATCTGAGTGTTGCTCTTTTAAGACTTCTACAAGCATGGTCCACACCTTCTCCCTCTCAGATTTTGGAAGGCAGTTCAGATTCTTAAACCTTGGGTTGAGTGGATCAAGTGCTGTAGCTATCTTTAGAAATCTCACATTGGTACCCTCTTTACGTTTCGTGAAATCTCTAGTGAAAGTGTTCTTAAAACAACAACATGTGCTGGGTCATCATCCGAGACTCTGCTATGTATTTCATATTATAGCAGAATGTGAGTAAAACAGAGCAGGAGACGTACAATTCTTCCGCAAGGAGTTCAGTCACAAATTTAATTAACACATTACTTTTTAACAAGTGTCATCAGCATAGAAACATGTCTTCTGGCATGGTGGCTGAAGCATTAAAGGGCATATAAATGTTTAGCATATCTGGCATGTAAATATCTTGCAATGCTGGCTACAAAAGTGCCATGCGAGTGCTTGTTCTCACTTTCAGGTTACATTGCAAATAAGAAGTGGGCAGCATTATCTCCTGTAAATATAAACAAACTTGTTTGTCTTCTTGGTTGGCTGAATAAGAAGTAGGACTGAGTGGACTTGTCGGCTCTAAAGTTTTACATTGTTTTGTTTTTGAGTGCAGTTATGTAACAAAAAAAAACTTCATTTGTAAGCTGCACTTTCATGGTAAAGAGATTGTACTATGGTACTTGTAGGAGATTAATTTTAAAATTATTTTATTACAAATATTTGCACTGTAAAAATGATACTATAAAGTGAGCACTGTACACTTTGTATTCGGTGTTGTAATTTAAATCAATATATTTGAAAATGTAGAAAAACATCCAAAAATAAATTTAAATTGGTATTCTATTGGTTAACAGTGAGATTAAAACTGCAATTAATTGCAATTAATTTTTTTGAATTAATCGCATGAGTTAACTGCGATTAATCGACAGCCCTAATGTAGAGCTTTATTATCCTTATATTATAATTACTCATATTATCTTTATTTGCTTTAACAATCATACCTTCTTTCCCTACCTTTTTCTTTTGTCTGTTACTTTCCCTTTGTATGATTTTGGCCTTTCTCCTCTAAAGACTTAACGTATGTGCTTAACTTTCCATAAGAGAGTAGTCCCACAGACTTGAAGGGATCTACTCATGTGTGTAAAGTTAAGTACACACGTAAGACTTGCTGGTTTGGAATCTTATTTAGGTTCTACATTCCTCAGGAGAGGGAAAGTATTGTTTAAAAAAAATCTCTGTAAAGTGTCCATTCCAATGGGTATGCTGCTGTGTACATTTTATTAATAAAATATTAATTCATGGTTATTAATCCTTGTATCTACTTCCAAAAAGATTGTAGAAAAATCCTCTACTCTTTTACCTTTTTTAATTAAGTTCTTACAAAAAGAGTCGAGACTTTTTGTGCTAAGTCCTTGTTTTTAAATATATGGCCAGATCCTCAGCAGCTCAAAGCAGCTGGAAAACTGCCCTAAAGATACCAGTGAAGATTCTCCTGATGGGGGAATCTTTGAGTGGTACAGAGATGGTGTACTTGACTTTAAATCACCTACTGTCCCCACCTCCATGTAAGAGGCAGCACATCCAGTGGCGAGATGGAGTACATGGCACTTTGCCTACTTCCCAGCTGATACACAGGTCTCTATTGGACCACCATAGGTAATGGAATTGAGAGCAGCCTTTAGGATTACAAATCCATCACAGCCTATTTTTTATTATACACTTATAATTTACAGCTACTACCTTCTTTCATCGGAGGTAGCTAACTCTTTGACATGATAACTTCACAAAGTCTCCCCCAGTTTCACAGGCATTTTGTATATAGTTTCAGGGGCTTGGACTAGAAAAAAAGTGACAGTATGTGTGAAAATAAGACAGGACAAATCAGCACGCTACTGAGATGTAATAATCTGGCAATGTTTACACTGTATATGTATCCAGACGATCGTGAATCTCGGTTCCATGGCAGAATACCTGATTCAGCACAGATATTTGCTGGCAAGGAAGAACCAAATTTCTCACATACAGATTCTAGATATGTTTCTCCACAAGAAAGAAGAACATGCTTTGACCGTCATACACTATGTGTTTGTACAATGCCTACCACAAATGGGCTCTGACTTAGTTGAGGACCTGTTACCACAAGTAAATGTTTAATATTAATAAACTTCTACTACTATGTAATGTACTGATACATACTTACTATGATTCCCTCCATTCCACTTCAGCTGGTTGTCATTAGTACTACTTATCTAATTGAGATGGTCATACTCAGAAAAATCTACTGGGTATAAAATAATGTATAAAGTATGCTTTTGATATACCTCTATTGTTCATCCTGGTTGCTAGTTTGCTTTAATTTCTGTTTTAGGTTTTGACTACTGTTTTATCCTCTTGCTATTATTTTCTGGATTCCATATTTAAAAACTATTTTTGAAATGTTTTAAAGGACCACTGTCTACTTTTAATTGACTGTATGCCAGTCCCCCCCAAAAAAAATTCTCCCCAGAAAAAAAAATTTTTTACACTTCTTTTAAAGCATTTGTATGTCTGTAAATTAGCAATGCTTTAACAGCCAACTAGAGCCTAGATCCTGCAAACCTTCCTAACAATAACAGTATTCACACAAGTAACCCCACTGAAATCACTAGAAAACCCATATGAGTAAGAGCTGCAAAAGTGACTCTTGTTTAGGGCCAAATCATGGCCTGGCATAATGCATAGTAGTGCAATTGGGGAAGCATTTTCCCCCTGCCCCCTCATTCATGTTGGGAGAGAATGAAAGTAGGCAGAGCATTGGTTCTGCCACCCCCATGCACCCAGCAAAATAGCTATGCCAGCAGCTGCCACCACTGAGCTGGGTCTATACCTGACTCAGTTGACTCCCTTCCTGAAGCAGTGGAAAGACCTGGGGGGAGACTGACTCCCTGTATCATAAATCTTCCTCCACAGCCGCTTCAGAGAAAGCACAAAAACATACTGCCCTATATACTGGACAGAAGGTAATGTCACAATCTAGTGCTTAGTTATTAAGATTAAATAAATTACTGTTAAAAACTCTAAAGCATATTACAGTGTAGAGTAATTCATTCTACCACATATCTGAATCATGAACGCTGAAAAGAAAACAAGTATTTAATAGATATAAAGGCATCTGTAGAATTATTCAAAGATACACTGCTATAAAAATAGCAGTGGTAAGCAGAGGCAAACACCACTGTCCTTTCAATATAAGTTAGAAATTCATAAAGAGAAAGTTAAAATATACATGACTTTACTGAAGGAATTGAGTAAAAGAGAAGTCCATCATCTTTCTTAAAAAATAAAGGTGAAAATTTCAAAACTAGTAGAAGCCCATACAAAAGCTCTCTGCTTACGTAATACAATTCAATCTTACTTAAAAAAATCCATCCCTGTAATCAAAATTATATGAAGGAACCAAAAGCCTTTCAAATCTGGTGTTCTTATAATGAAAAGTTGCCATCACTAGAACAGTCATTTTTTCTGAGCAGTTTATGTCAGATGATAATATTTACACCTGATTTCCAACATTTTACCACTATGTGCTGTATAGCATATTGTGATTAAAAATTAGACACCCCCCCACAAAAAAGTTATCCACACTAGTAGTCCACTAATAAAAACAACTTAGGGTCCAGATCACTAAGTATAGAAAACTTGACAATTTGCTTTCTTAAAAACTTCCTAAAATATCTGAACCAAGGAATAAACACACCATGGAGTATACATACCTACACACATTGCTGTAATTTATGTTAAATAAGGGCAAGGTAAAAGAAATGTGCCTTGAATTTAAAGCAGACAGTGATGAAGTTTGTGATGGTGCAGGAGGAGTTCATTTCCACAGTATCAGAACAGCCCCCAAGAAAGCTCTGTCTACTGCACAGATAAGCTTTATCCTTACTGTATAAAATTCCATTTTGATAGAGAAATGAAGTTGTTGACTACAGTCTTCATCCCAGAGCTTTATTCTTAGGTTCAATCCACAACCAAGCACAGCTACAACTATTTTCCAAACTGACAATTACTTTGAACTCTGGATAATTGTGATGAGGTGTGAATAGCCTCCGGTGATTCACCACTCTGGGCATTTAATAAGTGTCCCTAGATGGGGCAAAAGAGGGAGATTTGGTTGAGGAGTGAACAATTAACAAGGTGGCTCCACTTATCAGCTGAGGACAGCAAAAAGAAAAACAGGAATAGGAAGAGGAAGTGGCCTAGCCTGGCTGAGAGCTGGGGCTTAGAGCTCAGTAGCTGAACAGAATTGGGAATACAGACTGAGAGAGAAAGGTTGGAAGTTGTGTTGGAAAATGAGGGAGAAGGAGTAAGGAGTGGCTTCAGATTAGGAAGAAGGGAAAAATAGAAATATCTGAAGAAGAGGGAGCAGACGGGGATGGAAAAAAGAGTAAAGAAAAGGATTGACGTCTTATAACTAACAAACAAAGGCATGCATCTGATGAAGTGGGCTTTAGCCCATGAAAGCTTATGCTCAAATACATTTCTTAGTCTCTAAGGTGCCACAAGTACTCCTCGTTCTTTTTATTTAAAGGTCTGGTGCTACCTGATAGGGTTAATATAGGATATTAACTCTTCTGGGTTAAGCCATATATCCTGGGCCCTGTGAGATATTATAAGTATCAAAGATTTGGGCATGTCACAGCTGTCTGTAAGGGGGAAATGAGTTGTGGTAAAAGTGGAGAACACTCATGAGAATGGTATGGAAAAAACAAAACTAAAATGCAGCAATTGTGGAGTTAAGTACAGTGCAACATATAAAGGGTATGTGGCAACAGAATGAGGTAGGGAGATACAGACAATTGAAACTATCCATAAGGTATCCTATGTAGAAGCTATCAAAAGATATTCAGTGGAATGTGGAGGAGGAAAATGATAGTGAAGGAGGAGATAGTTATATAACAACATGTAGATCAAGGCAGGAAAGATAAAATAAGGGGAATAGATGAAGATGTACCACTTGTAAGCAAAGAGAAATGTATAGCATTTATGATAGAAGTGATTAATTGCACTTTACACATAGGGAAGAAGACTGAAAATAAAAATTGCACCCAGGCAATATTTTTCTAGACTGTATTCATGCAATTTTAAATGAAGGTAGTAAAGCAGTTTAAACAACATGGTTCTAATATTTTTTGCTGGAACATGCATTGTTTAATAACACATGGTCAGTAATTAAAGAAAACTGTTTTTGAGATGGAAAACAAACCTGTTGTGATAGGTGTACAAGAAACATGGTTAGTGAGAAAGCTTATGTTTAGACTCCCAGGATGTGATGCAATCAGACATGACAGAGAAATAAGAGGAGGGGGAGTGTGTATGTATGTTTATATATATACATACACACACACACACACACACAAACTCTTAGTTACGTTAACAGAAATGTACAGAACTTAACTTCTGAGTACAATATTGCTGAGATTCCTGTACAGAATAACAACACCTTTATATGAATCTATAATGTTTATAATCCATGTAAAAATACTAGACAGTCTAGAAGAGTTAGTTAAGGCCCCTGTATTATTTGTGGGGCTGTTAATAGCCATAAAGAATCATGGGGAAGCAGGAAAACTGATTAAAATGGCAAATGCCTGGAACAGTTCATTGCCCATGCAAAACCTGATATTGCTCAATACCGGAACTCCTACTAGGTTTAATGTGGAGGATAGAACCTTTTCATGTTTAGATCTGGGAATTGCAACAAGCAATATAGCAAGTAAATGCAGCTGGGAAATCGATTAATTACTTCCCTATGCTAACTATATATCAAAGCCAATGTAATGTAATATTACAATATTGTAATATTGAAAATATTGATGGAATTCCTACCTGGAGCCTTAGAAAAGCAAATTGGGAACTCTTTCAGAGTAAGTGTGCAGAGTATCTAAGTACCAATAGTATAAGTGATAATCTAGAGCAATTTCATGATTGAAAGGGAGTTGTAGCAGCAACCAACTTAGTAGTTTTATGTAAGATATCAAATTGCCTCAAACTCAAAAATCCAGTTCCCTGATTAAATGAAGACCGTAAAGCATCAATTAAAGAATGAAATAATGCATACAAACAAGCAAAATGTATAATGAACAGCAAGGACTTAATTAACTATAAAAGATGTAAAGCAGGGGATCAAAGAATTATTCAAAAAGGCAAAGAAACAGAGTTGGAGAAAGTATTGTGGGAAAATGAACAAAGTTTCTAGATATATAACAAGTTAAAATAATGGAATACAGAAAAAGACGGGCTGTGCAACACATGCAATGTCCACAAAACAGTTTGAGCATCTGCTGTGGCAATGCAAGGAGAATTACACAGAAAAAATATTTATGAATACCTGAGATGCCTCAGGGTGAAAAAATATCGTCTGAAAGGACTGATAAGAATACCGGAAAAGTGGGGTGGCATTAAAAAAGCATTACTTCACTTTTCTAAGGATAGAAGACTGGGTGAGAGATTATACGTTTTTGCTTACGCAAAAAACTGTGGTAGATGGCGGTCACAGACTCATATGCTGAGACTGCTGTGCCATAAAACGACAGGAAAAGAAAGAGAGAGAAAGGGCCAGAGAAGCCCAGGATCTAAGGGAGGTGAGATGTCTCATTTTGTGTCTAGGGATAACATAAGAATCTCAAGCTATGGGGAACTTGTTCAATTATATTTACACTATAAAATAAAGCAGTTGTTGAACTTGTCACGAGTTCTGTGTGAGACCAATCTGATTGCCTTCTATGATGAGATAACTAGCTCTGTGGATATGGGGAAAGTGGTGGATGTGATATATCTTGACTTTAGCCATAATTTTGATACGGTCTCCCACAGTATTCTTGCCAGCAAGTTAAAAAAGTATGATTAGATGAATGGACTATAAGGTGGATAGAAAGCTGGCTAGATTGTCGGGCTCAACGGGTAGTGATCAATGGCTCAGTGTCTAGTTGGCAGCCGGTATCAAGCAGAGTGCCCTGGGGTCAGTCCTGGGGCCAGTTTTGTTCAACATCTTCATTAATGATCTGGAGGATAGGATGGATTGCACCCTCAGCAAGTTTGCGGATGACACTAAACTTGGGGGGAGAGGTAGATATGCTGGAGGGTAGGGATAGGGTCCAGAGTGACCTAGACAAATTGGAGGATTGGGCCAAAAGAAATCTGATGAGGTTCAACAAGGACAAGTGCAGAGTCCTGCACTTAGGACAGAAGAATCCCATGCACAGCTACAGGCTGGGGACCAACTGACTAAGCTGCAGTTCTGCAGTCAACAGTGTGCCCTTTTTGCCAAGAAGGCTAACGACATATTGGGCTGCATTAGTAGGAGCATTGCCAACAGATCAAGGGAAGTGATTATTTCTCTCTATTCGGCACTGGTGAGGCCACATCCAGAGTATTGCATCCAGTTTTGGGCCCCCCCGCTGCAGAAAGAATGTGGATAAATTGGAGGGAGTCCAGCAGAAGACAGCGAAAATTATTAGGGGTTGTGGCACATGAGTTATGAGGAGAGGCTGAGGTAACTGGGCTTATTTAGTCTGCAGAAGAGAAGAGTAAGGGGGGATTTGATAGCAGCCTGCAACTACCTGAAGGAGGGTTCCAAAGAAGATGGAACTACGCTGTTCTCAGTGGTGGCAGATGACAGAACAAGGAGCAATGGTCTCAAGTTGCATTGGGGGAAGTCTAGGTTGGATATTAGGAAAAGCTATTTCACTAGGAGGGTGGTGAAGCACTGTAATGGGTTACCAAGGGAGGTGGTGGAATCTCCATCCTTAGAGGTTTTTAAGGCCTGGCTTTACAAAGCCCTGGCTGAGATGATTTAGTTGGGGTTGGTCCTGCTTTGAGTAGGGGGTTGGACTAGATGACCTCCTGAGGTCTCTTCCAACCCTAATCTTATATGATTCTATGAACTGTTTGCAGAGAGAAATTCAGAATGAGGGAACCACACCCTCTGATGATAATGTTCCATATTTTAAAGGTGCTGTAGCCAGACAGAGCACCAGATTCTCTCTGATATACTCCAGCTGCTTTGTGCCACTGCAGTGATGCAAAGAAGCTGTAATAAATCAGCCATAAACCTCACATTTATGGCTACACTGTGTACCACTGAATCTGGCACAGGGCTTGATTCTTCACTACTTTGCTCCTTATGTAGTCACTTGCTCCTGGGCAAATTGAGTGTAAAATGCAATCAAATCTAAATGTTATTACTTTTACATCCACTCTGTATTTATCTTCACTGGTGCAGTAGAGAATCAAGCCCGCAGTCCTTAAAGTTCCATTAACCACAGGTCATGTTCAAACAACTGCACAATAGCTCTCTTGCTAGCTCAGCCAACATTCCAATCATGTTATTTTTCTCTCACAAAGTCTTATTAAATCTTAACCTCAGTAATAGCATCTGCTGAGTTTGTGAAATCACCACTGATCTATGTTGGGATACAACACGTCTTGCATTTTCTTTCCTAGCTTTGTTACTTCTTGGTTCTTATTAAAGGATATTTCCATTTCTCTTTCTTTAGACCTTATTTACATATCCAGACTTATTATGTTGTAAGTTTACTTTGCTTGATATTATTTTTTATCTTCTAAATTGTCATAATCTTTTCCAACAGGTTTCTATATCTTAATTCTGATCTAATCCACCCATAAAATTTACTTTTCTTCTCCTCCTTTAGCTGTCTCTTGCTCAAACTACTTCAGCCTTATTTCTTAGAGCAAACACTGCTTTTATTATTCTTATCATAGATGCTTTCCTGCTTACATTCTTCTTCAGATTACTGACCTAAAGAAGTAACCTGCTTATAAAGTCACTTAGCAGCGAAAGGAACACAAAAAATTACATCTTTAACCTGGTTTTAAAAAGGAATGTATCTTTTAATAGACTTAAAGAAGGGAGTCCTAGGGTATGTCTACACTACAGAATAAGGTCGAATTTATAGAAGTCGGTTTTTTAGAAATCGGTTTTATATATTCGAGTGTGTGTGTCCCCACAGAAAATGCTCTAAGTGCATTAAGTGCATTAACTCAGCGGAGTGCTTCCACAGTACCGAGGCTAGAGTCGACTTCCAGAGCGTTGCACTGTGGGTAGCTATCCCACAGTTCCCGCAGTCTCCGCTGCCCATTGGAATTCTGGGTTGAGATCCCAATGCCTGATGGGGCTAAAACATTGTCGCGGGTGCTTCTGGGTACATATCGTCAGGCCCCCGTTCCCTCCCTCCCTCCCTGAAAGCAAGGGCAGACAATCGTTTTGCGCCTTTTTTCCTGAGTTACCTGTGCAGACGCCATACCACGGCAAGCATGGAGCCCGCTCAGGTAACTGTCACCCTATGTCTCCTGGGTGCTGGCAGACGCGGTACGGCATTGCTACACAGTAGCAGCAACCCCTTGCCTTGTGGTAGCAGACGGTACAGTACGACTGGTAGCCATCATCGTCATGTCCGAGGTGCTCCTGGCCACGTCGGCTGGGAGCGCCTGGGCAGACATGGGCGCAGGGACTAAATTTGGAGTGACTTAGAATCATAGAATCATAGAATATCAGGGTTGGAAGGGACCCCAGAAGGTCATCTAGTCCAACCCCCTGCTCAAAGCAGGACCAATTCCCAGTTAAATCATCCCAGCCAGGGCTTTGTCAAGCCTGACCTTAAAAACCTCTAAGGAAGGAGATTCTACCACCTCCCTAGGTAACGCATTCCAGTGTTTCACCACCCTCTTAGTGAAAAAGTTTTTCCTAATATCCAATCTAAACCTCCCCCACTGCAACTTGAGACCATTACTCCTCGTTCTGTCATCTGCTACCATTGAGAACAGTCTAGAGCCATCCTCTTTGGAACCCCCTTTCAGGTAGTTGAAAGCAGCTATCAAATCCCCCCTCATTCTTCTCTTCTGCAGGCTAAACAATCCCAGCTCCCTCAGCCTCTCCTCATAAGTCATGTGTTCCAGTCCCCTAATCATTTTTGTTGCCCTTCGCTGGACTCTCTCCAATTTATCCACATCCTTCTTGAAGTGTGGGGCCCAAAACTGGACACAGTACTCCAGATGAGGCCTCACCAATGTCGAATAGAGGGGAATGATCACGTCCCTCGATCTGCTCGCTATGCCCCTACTTATACATCCCAAAATGCCATTGGCCTTCTTGGCAACAAGGGCACACTGCTGACTCATATCCAGCTTCTCGTCCACTGTCACCCCTAGGTCCTTTTCTGCAGAACTGCTGCCTAGCCATTCGGTCCCTAGTCTGTAGCTGTGCATTGGGTTCTTCCGTCCTAAGTGCAGGACCCTGCACTTATCCTTATTGAACCTCATCAGATTCCTTTTGGCCCAATCTTCCAATTGGTCTAGGTCCTTCTGTATCCTATCCCTCCCCTCCAGCGTATCTACCACTCCTCCCAGTTTAGTATCATCCGCAAATTTGCTGAGAGTGCAATCCACACCATCCTCCAGATCATTTATGAAGATATTGAATAAAACCGGCCCCAGGACCGACCCTTGGGGCACTCCACTTGATACCGGCTGCCAACTAGACATGGAGCCATTGATCACTACCCGTTGAGCCCGACAATTTAGCCAGCTTTCTACCCACCTTATAGTGCATTCATCCAGCCCATACTTCCTTAACTTGCTGACAAGAATACTATGGGAGACCGTGTCAAAAGCTTTGCTAAAGTCTTGACCAGGTCATTCTCTTTAGTCCTGCGGTCAGTCCTATTGAACCGTCTTATCGTGAGTGGGCAGGTGATACGGACTGCTAGCAGTCGTACTGTACCATCTTCTGCCGAGCAGCCATGAGATGTGGATGGCATGCAGTCCTTCTGCACCGTCTGCTGCCAGCCAAAGATGTAAAAAATAGATGGAGTGGATCAAAACAAGAAATAGACCAGATTTGTTTTGTACTCATTTGCTTCCCCCCTCTCCTGTCTAGGGGACTCATTCTTCTAGATCACACTGCAGTCACTCACAGAGAAGGTGCAGCGAGGTAAATCTAGCCGTGTATCAATCAGAGGCCAGGCTAACCTTCTTGTTCCAATAAGGACAATAACTTAGGTGCACCATTTCTTATTGGAACCCTCCGTGAAGTCCTGCCTGAAATACTCCTTGATGTAAAGCCACCCCCTTTGTTGATTTTAGCTCCCTGAAGCCAACCCTCTAAGCCATGTCGTCAGTCGCCCCTCCCTCCGTCAGAGCAACGTCAGACAATCGTTCCGCGCCTTTTTTCTGTGCGGACGCCATAACAAGGCAAGCATGGAGGCCGCTCAGCTCACTTTGGCAATTAGGAGCACATTAAACACCACACGCATTATCCAGCAGTATCTGCAGCACCAGAATCTGGCAAAGCGATACCGGGCGAGGAGGCGACGTCAGCGCGGTCACGTGAGTGATCAGGACATGGACACAGATTTCTCTGAAAGCATGGGCCCTGACAATGCATGCATCATGGTGCTAATGGGGCAGGTTCATGCTGTGGAACGCCGATTCTGGGCTCGGGAAACAAGCACAGACTGGTGGGACCGCATAGTGTTGCAGGTCTGGGACGATTCCCAGTGGCTGTGAAACTTTCGCATGCGTAAGGGCACTTTCATGGAACTTTGTGACTTGCTTTCCCCTGCCCTGAGGCGCATGAATACCAAGATGAGAGCAGCCCTCACAGTTGAGAAGCGAGTGGCGATAGCCCTGTGGAAGCTTGCAACGCCAGACAGCTACCGGTCAGTTGGGAATCAATTTGGAGTGGGCAAATCTACTGTGGGGGCTGCTGTGATGCAAGTAGCCCACGCAATCAAAGATCTGCTGATATCAAAGGTAGTGACCCTGGGAAATGTGCAGGTCATAGTGGATGGCTTTGCTGCAATGGGATTCCCTAACTGTGGTGGGGCTATAGACGGAACCCATATCCCTATCTTGGCACCGGAGCATCAAGCCGCCGAGTACATAAACCGCAAGGGGTACTTTTCGATAGTGCTGCAAGCTCTGGTGGATCACAAGGGACGTTTCACCAACATCAACGTGGGATGGCCGGGAAAGGTACATGACGCTCGCATCTTCAGGAACTCTGGTCTGTTTCAAAAGCTGCAGGAAGGGACTTTATTCCCAGACCAGAAAATAACTGTTGGGGATGTTGAAATGCCTATATGTATACTTGGGGACCCAGCCTACCCCTTAATGCCATGGCTCATGAAGCCGTACACAGGCAGCCTGGACAGTAGTCAGGAGCTGTTCAACTACAGGCTGAGCAAGTGCAGAATGGTGGTAGAATGTGCATTTGGACGTTTAAAGGCGCGCTGGCGCAGTTTACTGACTCGCTTAGACCTCAGCGAAACCAATATTCCCACTGTTATTACTGCTTGCTGTGTGCTCCACAATATCTGTGAGAGTAAGTGGGAGACGTTTATGGCGGGGTGGGAGGTTGAGGCAAATCGCCTGGCTGCTGGTTACACGCAGCCAGACACCAGGGCGGTTAGAAGAGCACAGGAGGGCGCGGTACACATCAGAGAAGCTTTGAAAACCAGTTTCATGACTGGCTAGGCTACGGTGTGAAAGTTCTGTTTGTTTCTCCTTGATGAAACCTCCCGCCACTTGGTTCACTCTACTTCCCTATAAGCTAACCACCCACCCCTCCTCCCTTCAATCACCGCTTGCAGAGGCAATAAAGTCATTGTTGCTTCACATTCATGCATTCTTTATTCATTCATCACACAAATAGGGGGATGACTACCAAATTAGCCCAGGAGGGGTGGTGGAGGAGGGAAGGAAAATGCCACACAGCACTTTAAGCACAGCACTTTAAAAGTTTACAACTTTAAAATTTATTGAATGACAGCCTTCTTTTTTTTGGGCAATCCTCTGTGGTGGAGTGGCTGGTTGGCCGGAGGCCCCCCCACCGCGTTCTTGGGCGTCTGGGTGTGGAGGCTATGGAACTTGGGGAGGAGGGCGGTTGGTTACAGAGGGGCAGCAGTGGCAGTCTGTGCTCCAGCTGCCTTTGCTGCAGCTCAACCATACACTGGAGCATACTGGTTTGGTCCTGCAGCAGCCTCAGCATTGAATCCTGCCTCCTCTCATCACACTGCCGCCACATTTGAGCTTCAGCCCTGTCTTCAGCCCGCCACTTACTCTCTTCAGCCCGCCACTTACTCTCTTCAGCCCGCCACCTCTCCTCCCGGTCATTTTGTGCTTTCCTGCACTCTGACATTATTTGCCTCCACGCATTCGTCTGTGCTCTGTCAGTGTGGGAGGACAGCATGAGCTCGGAGAACATTTCATCGCGAGTGCGTTTTTTTTTCTTTCTAAGCTTCACTAGCCTCTGGGAAGGAGAAGATCCTGTGATCATTGAAACACATGCAGCTGGTGGAGAAAAAAAAAGGGACAGCGGTATTTAAAAAGACACATTTTATAAAACAGTGGCTACACTCTTTCAGGGTAAACCTTGCTGTTAACATTACATACATAGCACATGTGCTTTCGTTACAAGATCGCATTTTGCCTCCTCCCACCGCGTGACTACCCCCTCAACCTTCCCCCCTCCCTGTGGCTAACAGCGGGGAACATTTCTGTTTAGCCACAGGCAAACAGCCCAGCAGGAATGGGCTCCTCTGAGTGTCCCCTGAAGAAAAGCACTCTATTTCAACCAGGTGACCATGAATTATATCTCACTCTCCTGAGGATAACACAGAGAGATAAAGAACGGATGTTGTTTGAATGCCAGCAAACATACACTGCAATGCTTTGTTCTACAATGATTCCCGAGTATGTGTTACTGGCCTGGAGTGGTAAAGTGTCCTACCATGAAGGACGCAATAAGGCTGCCCTCCCCAGAAACCTTTTGCAAAGGCTTTAGGACTACATCTAGGAGAACCGCAAATGCCAGGGCAAAGTAATCCTTTCACATGCTTGCTTTTAAACCATGTATAGTATTTTAAAAGGTACACTCACCAGAGGTCCCTTCTCCGCCTGCTGGGTCCAGGAGGCAGCCTTGGGTGGGTTCGGGGGGTACTGGCTCCAGGTCCAGGGTGAGAAACAGTTCCTGGCTGTCGGGAAAACCGGTTTCTCCGCTTGCTTGCTGTGAGCTATCTACAACCTCCTCCTCATCATCATCTTCTTCGTCCCCAAAACCTGCTTCCGTATTGCCTCCATCTCCATTGAAGGAGTCAAACAACACGGCTGGGGTAGTGGTGGCTGAACCCCCTAAAATGGCATGCAGCTCATCATAGAAGTGGCATGTTTGGGGCTCTGACCCAGAGCGGCTGTTTGCCTCTCTGGTTTTCTGGTAGGCTTGCCTCAGCTCCTTCAGTTTCACGCGGCACTGCTTCGGGTCCCTGTTATGGCCTCTGTCCTTCATGCCCTGGGAGATTTTGACAAAGGTTTTGGCATTTCGAAAACTGGAACGGAGTTCTGATAGCACGGATTCCTCTCCCCAAACAGCGATCAGATCCCGTACCTCCCGTTCAGTCCATGCTGGAGCTCTTTTGCGATTCTGGGACTCCATCATGGTCACCTGCAGCTTGCCACGCTGGCCAAACAGGAAATGAGATTCAAAAGTTAGCGGTTCTTTTCCTGTCTACCTGGCCAGTGCGTCTGAGTTGAGAGTGCTGTGCAGAGCGGTCATAATGGAGCACTCTGGGATAGCTCCCGGAGGCCAATACCATCGAATTGTGTCCACAGTACCCCAAATTCGAGCCGCCAACGTCGATTTAAGCGCTAATCCACTTGTCAGGGGTGGAGTAAGGAAATCGATTTTAAGAGCCCTTTAAGTCGAAATAAAGGGCTTCATTGTGTGGACGGGTGCAGGTTTACATCGATTTAACGCTGCTAAATTCGACCTAAAGTCCTAGTGTAGACCAGGGCCTACAATCAGTGAGGCATGGTAGAAAATGCAGTGTAAAACTACACTAGAGTACCTATTTAACACCTTGTCTGGTTCTTGTTTAACAATACTTAGGGGCTAGGAAAGAACAAATAAATCATATAAATATCAAGGATCTTAACAGAAAAATAAGCAAAATATTTAAGCTCATATAATAGTGGCTTTAAACATAAATGGAGCAGCCTCAAGGAAATTCTGACTTCTAGTTAACAGTTCTCCTGCAGTAGTTTGAATCTAATAGTTTCCTGGCAACTCATAAACACGGAAACACATTCAACTTACTGAAAGTCAAGATTTACAAGACAAACATTTCACTTTCCTAAATACTAAAATGAACCTGAAGTCTGGATCTAGTCCAATTTTTCAAGTCTATTGCACTTGGTTTTAAAATCATAGAGCTGCAGCGAACCAAGGTGAATGAGCATAGGATTTATGACTGCAGGCTTTCAAAAAAGCAAATTCATCAAACAGTAACAAAGTATAATTATATAAGTCTGACATAGTTAGGGCCAACCCTTGCATTTTTTGCCAGGACTTTGAAAAATTACTGATTCCTGTTCCATTCTACTCTTGCCTCCAATAAATTAACCAACTCTTCTCCACCGTGCTCACATCCCATTTGCACTAAGAACGAACAACACAATTTCCATTTGTTTAAATAAATAGGACAACCAGGCATCCCGGAAAACCTGAGAATGCACTGTTTTGGGGGCTCGTCCTGGTTTTACATAGAACTGTTTTATTGTCTGTTTTGCAGGCATCACTGGCTTTCAAATGAGAGCTCTTCTAAGGGTATGTGTAGACAGCCCATGGAAGCAAGTGTCACAGCCTAGGTCAACAGAGTTGGGCTGCTAGCGCTCTAAAAATAGCTGTATAGACAGCACTTTGAAGTTGTGTCTTGTGCTGAAGCTGAAGGATGTGGGTGGACTTCAGAGCCTGAGCTCCAGATTGAGACACAACTTTGAAGTGCGGATTGCATAGCTATTTTTAGAGCACTAGCATGAGCCCTGCTAGCCTAACTCTGTTGACCTGGGCCGGGAATCTTGCTTCTGCGTGCTGTATAGACCTACCCAAAGTGTCTAAGTCACTTTTGAAAATGGGACTTAACCATTTTCAGTCACATAGGCCTTGCAATGCTGAGCAGAGAAACACCAAGATATCTTTAAAAATCTGGGCTGTACCTCTGTTGACAGAAAGAAGATAGATGATCTTTAGTTCCGATCATAAGCACCAAAATTCAATGTACTGATTTCTACTTAGGGACAAATGCCACATTCCTTGCAATCCTCTTTCCACCAAACTCCTCTTGAGTCCAGTGGGAATTTGGGGTTTATAAATAACACAGAATCATGTCCTCAGTGTTTACTTTATTTTATTTACATAGGTTTCTAGAGAAGAAAATAGTAATATGAGATAATGCTTTCATTTTGTAAAGATGCTGATGTAAATTATTATTCAGTTGATGATTTGATTGACAAAATATATTATTATTATTATATTTCAGTTCAACATGTTAACAATGCAAATTGGGATGAAATAATCCCCATTTCCAATTTTACACATGTCAGAGTTACTGTTAATAATGATATGTCATTAAAATACTGTCATTTTGGAAGAATGTAGGGTCTGGACCTGTAAGGTGCTGAGCACCCACAATTCCAGTTGAAAGCAATGGAAGATAAGGATGCTCAGAATACTCCGGAGAAGCTCAACACCTCACAGGATTAGGCATTTTGGAATAGAATTGTAAGAAACTTAATTCTACATGATTTTAAATTGTTTTGACTTTTTATTTTGGACAGCACACAATGATAGAACATTTTTAGATTAGAATATAGTAATGACTATGAGCTACATTTTTACACAAAGTAATGGATTCTGAGGTTGAAGTTCTTCCCCTTCCCACACAAACCTGTAATCAGACTTTGTATAGGGAACTCCATACTGACTGGAGGGAAGGAATTCTACCTTCAACTATGAGGCAGACCTCATTGTGCTACAACACAGACCATCAGCAATTGCTATGTTAAGCTTATGGTTTGGAAAAGCTGTTGCTTCATCTGTAAAATCAAGTAGAATTGGACCTTGCAAAGGGAATTAAAACCAATAGTAAAAGGTTCTATAGCCATATAAATAAAAAGAAAACAAAGAAAGAAGAAGTGGGACTGCTAAACACTGAGGATGGAGTGGAGGTCAAGGATAATCTAGGCATGGCCCAATATCTAAACAAATACTTTGCCTCAGTTTTTAATAAGACTGAAGAGGATCTTAGGGATAATGATAGCATGACAAATGGGAATGAGGATATGGAGGTAGATATTACCATATCTGAGGTAGAAGAGAAACTCAAACAGCTTAATGGGACTAAATCCGGGGGCCCAGATAATCTTTATCCAAGAACATTAAAGGAATTGGCACATGAAATTGCAAGCCCATTAGCAAGAATTTTTAATGAATCTGTAAATTCAGGGGTTGTACCGTATGATTGGAGAATTGCTAACATAGTCCCTATTTTTAAGAAAGGGAAAAAAAGTGATCTGGGTAACTATAGGCCTGTTAGTTTGACATCTGTAGTATGCCAGGTCTTGGAAAAAATTTTGAAGGAGAAGGTAGTTAAGGACATTGAAGTCAATGGTAAATGGGACAAAATACAACATGGTTTTACAAAAGGTAGATCGTGCCAAACCAACATGATCTCCTTCTTTGAGAAAGTAACAGATTTTTTAGACAAAGGAAATGCAGTGGATCTAATTTACCTAGATTTCAGTAAGGCGTTTGATACCATGCCACATAGGGAATTATTAGTTAAATTGGATAAGATGGGGATCAATAGGAAAATTGAAAGGTGGATAAGGACTTGGTTAAAGGCGAGACTACAACGGGTCCTACTGAAAGGTGAACTGTCAGGCTGGAGGGAAGTTACTAGTGGAGTTCCTCAAGGAACGGTTTTGGGACCAATCTTATTTAATCTTTTTATTACTGACCTCAGCACAAAAAGTGGGAGTGTGCTAATAAAGTTTGCAGATGATACAAAGCTGGGAGGTATTGCCAATTTAGAGAAGGACAGGGATATCCTACAGGAGGATCTGGATGACCTTGTAAACTGGAGTAATAGTAATAGGATGAAATTTAATAGTGAGAAGTGTAAGGTCATGCATTTAGGGATTAATAACAAGAATTTTAGTTATAAGCTGGGGACACATCAATTAGAAATAACGGAGGAGGAGAAGGATCTTGGAGTATTGGTTGATCATAGGATGACTATGAGCCGCCAATGTGATATGGCCGTGAAAAAAGCTAATGCGGTCTTGGGATGCATCAGGAGAGGTGTTTCCAGAAGGGATAAGGAGGTTTTAGTACCGTTATACAAGGCATTTGTGAGACCTCACCTGGAATACTGTGTGCAGTTCTGGTCTCCCATGTTTAAGAAGGATGAATTCAAACTGGAACAGGTACAGAGAAGGGCTACTAGGATGATCCGAGGAATGGAAAACTTGTCTTATGAAAGGAGACTCAAGGAGCTTGGCTTGTTTAGCCTAACTAAAAGAAGGTTGAGGGGAGATATGATTGTTCTCTATAAATATATTAGAGGGATAAATACCGGAGAGGGAGAGGAATTATTTAAGCTCAGTGCCAATGTGGACACAAGAACAAATGGTTATAAACTGGCCACCAGGAAATTTAGACTAGAAATTAGACAAAGGTTTCTAACCATCAGAGGAGTGAAGTTTTGGAATAGCCTTCCAAGGGAAGCAGTGGGGGCAAAAGATCTATCTGGCTTTAAGATTAAACTCGATAAGTTTATGGAGGAGATGGTATGATGGGATAACATGGTTTTGGTAATTAAATATGCATGGTAAATAGGTCCAATGGCCTGTGATGTGATATTAGATGGGGTGGGATCTGAGTTACCCAGGAAAGAATTTTCTGTAATATCTGGCTGAAGAATCCAGAATCCAGAATCCAAGAATCCAACCCTGATATTCTATGATTCTATGATCGCCATATTTGGGGTCAGGAAGGAATTTTCCTCCAGGGCAGACTGGAAGAGGCCCTGGAGGTTTTTCGCCTTTCTCTGTAGCATGGGGCACGGGTCACTTGCTGGAGGATTCTCTGCTCCTTGAAGTCTTTAAACCACGATTTGAGGACTTCAATAGCACAGACATAGGTGAGAGGTTTTTTGCAGGAGTGGTGGGTGAAATTCTGTGGCCTGCGTTGTGCAGGAGGTCAGACTAGATGATCATAATGGTCCCTTCTCACCTAAATATCTATGAATCTATGAATCTGTGTTCTCCCTACACATGAGGTATGGGTCATTGAATCCAGGATCCCCACACTCACCCATCTGCTTTAGATACATCACAATCTTCCTTTCCATGACAGCCTTATTTGGAGCTGGCATGGAATATCCCACTGTGGTGTGCAGGCAATTGGACCTCCCTCTGCATGACTATCCTGCCCATGTCTATCCTCATGCAGCACAACTGTAAGTGGTATGGATTGTCTGGATGGTCTCATTCAAGCTTCTAGGCTGGAGTGAATTTCACCCTAAATAAGCACTAATTAAGGTAGGCAGAGTATACGTTTTAAAACAAATATCAAAGATGAGTCATGGAAAATGCTGCTTGAAATGTAAAACTCATTTGTGATATTTTCCCCAACCCCTCTCTTGTCCTACATCAAGTTCTTCTCTTACCATCCCCAAATGCAGGCTAAGGCAGGACAAAAGTTCAGCATTGGGTTTTTGCAAAATGCATTGGTGGCATCTGTTTATTCAGTATAATGAAAATTAATTTTAAAACACCTGACACTCTTGCTCCTGTGACACAGGAATCCATGATCTACACTCAATACAAAGTTAAAACATAGTGTATATTTATATGTATGCAAAATGAGTCCTCATTCTAGTTTCCAATGGATGGGTGCCCACAGAACAAAAATACTTAAATTCCCTATAACTGGCTCCCTGGACATTTTAGAAAGATGAAGGACTGCTTGCTCATGGAGACTGAACTATACTCTTTCCACAATACATGTTTTTTCCCCAGCCATTGAGGAAGTATGTTGGTCAGTGCAGTGTGCCTATGCTGTACCCTTTCTGTGGATAAACAGAGGATTTAGATCTGAACTTTTCTTGAGTAGTAATTTCCCTTGGCACTTAAAAATGTATTTAAAAATATGGCAGTGACTTCCACTGTTATGTGCACATTAAATGAAGACAAGGAAACTCAAAAGAACTCTTATATTTTCCCACATAGCATTCAGAAAAATAGTTTCTCTGCAGTTTTTGCTCTTTGGGATACAATATGTATTTTTAGACTAATTCCTCATGCTTTCATTTAGGAAAAAAATGTAATGTGAACTACATATGGTGAGTAATGTGCATTAATAAAATTCCCTGGAATTTTAATAGATTTTGCAGCAGTTCAGTCATATTAGGCTTTCAAGTGTAATACACATATTTAAATTAGAATCACAGTGACATATCAGATTATTTAATATAGCTGAGGCTTTTGGCAGATAATCCATCCAGAAAAGTATCTTAGAATGATAGATCCCAGTTTCTAACAGGTTCTCGTTGTAATCAAATTATTTAAGACTCTGTAGGTTATTTTAAGGGTATTTTTTAAGTAAACTACTTTATACGAATTGGAAAGCATGTAAAAGATACTCAAAATCCCTAAAAAAGTAGATTATTAAAATATATAAAATATTGTACAATATCCCGACACATTTAGCAAATTCAGCATATTTTACTATAAAAGTGTTTTAGGGCCAGATTCTGTCAACCTTACTTACAATGAGTAGTATCCTTATTCCCTGAATAATTCCACTGATATCAATGGGACGCAGTGAGCAATAAAGCCCTAATCTTGCAGACAAGTGTACATGCTTAATTTTAAGCATGAGTAGACAGAGTTCAGTAGGAATATTCTTGTGCTGTAAGTTAAGCATGTGTACAAGGACTAGGGGCTAATAAGGGTGGCAGAATCTGATCCGTAGAAAATGTACATTGGTGTATCAGAAATAGTAGGTTCTAAAATCCTCTATAACTACATGACAAATGGACACAAATATTTTTTTATTTATACATTTATTGTTCTAAATGTTTATAATTTTGTAAAAGGAATCTGGAAGGTAGATCTAACTATAGTGGATGTTGATTCAAAATCTGAGGGAAATCCTGTTAGAAGTACGACTCTAGAAAGTTGTACTAGACTTATACTTAGGTATATACTTTATGTGAACATAAGTTCCTTCAAGCTGACAACCTTTGTCAGCACATTTAAATCTGGTTCTAATGCTCATCTTCTAACGTCGCCACTCCCAACAACCTTCATCATTTTTGGCTGCATCACATTGGATGCCAATAGTATAGTGATGGGTTTCAGAGTAACAGCCATGTTAGTCTGTATTCGCAAAAAGAAAAGGCGTACTTGTGGCACCTTAGAGACTAACAAATTTATTTGAGCATAAGCTTTCGTGAGCTACAGCTCACTTCATCACTAAAGCTTATGCTCAAATAAATCTGTTAGTCTCTAAGGTGCCACAAGTACTCCTTTTCTTTTTGCGAATAGTACAGTGGTTACTTCTTATACATTCAATCACTATTAGAGCTGCTATCATCCTGGCAGCTCAATTACTTACATGGTTTGTCTAACTTATTTCCTTTTCTCAGTTATCATCAAAGATGAACATGCATCTTGACCCTTCCAGATAGGGTTATTGCAGTGTACTACAAAGGAGACTATACTTGAAACATGGCTAGTCAGAAGCATGAATGATATGTCATCTGATAATGGTGTTGGCCATAGGGAGCACATTACACAGTGCTTCAAAGACTTCACTGGCTTCCTGTTTGCTCTGGTTGCCCTTCAAGGTGTTGAGCGGGATCTTTAAAGCCCTGTTGGTGTGGATCCTAGCTATCTGCAATACCACTTCACTCCCTTTATCCTGACCTGACAGTTGAGATAACCTCACCTGCTTCAGCTGACAGGTGCTTAGATATCATGGTGGTGACTAGTAAAATATTAAAACTAAATAGTTCACCTAGGGACTAGTGGCAGGCCCCTGACTTTGCAATTCACCAGTTGGTCTAACAGTATCCAATGACATGACATAGACTAAGGAAAATAATTGTTTTCATATTAGCTAATATGCTCTAATTAACATGAATTTAAATGTGACTTTACACCTGGTATAGAGAGGCAAGTTGCATTTAAAAATGTTAGCTGGTTGTAGACAACCCTAGGGCAGACCACGACCAGTTAACACATGATGGGAAAAGAACAGATATTTGCACTATAGTAACTATGGTTCTTCAAGCTATATTGCGTATACAGATTCCAATCTTGGCGTGCATTCACCCAGCACCCATGAGATCTAATTGTTTTTGGCCAGCTGTGTCTTAGGGTCAGTGCCTTCACCCTAAGTGTCCTCATGCCTCCCCACCTAGGGGCATAAAAAGTGGAGCAGGCCTAACTGTACTTCAGTTCCTTCACCAATACAGAATCCCATAGGAGTAGGAATCTGCAGTAGTGGGGAAAGAGGGCAAGTTGTGGAATCTGTGTGGACAAGAGATCTCAAGAGATCTCTCAGTTACTTTAGGGTAAGTAATCATTCTTCTTCATATGATTGTCCAAACAGATTCTGCTGTTGGTGACTAAACAAGCAGTTACTTAATTGCTTGGAGGGGGTAATAGGAATCCTCTTTAAATAATCACTGCAGAACAGGCCTAAAAAAAACTGGCATCTAACTTGAAAGCCTCTACTAAGGAATACATGTGTGGATCCCACCCCACATAGCTGCTTTACAGATTTCAGGGACATTCTTCAAACAGGCAGCAGAGGTTGCCTGAGCCCTAGTACAACTAGGTGGATCTAACCTGGCTAACTCATAACATGTCCTCCTACAGCTGGAGATGCATTTGGACAACATCTGTGAGGATACAGGTTGCCTCTTAACTCTAATGGAGAAGGCCACAGATAGTCTGGGCACGTTTCAGAATATTTGTCCTGTCTAAATAAAAAGACATTGTGTATGAAGCATTGCTTCCCCTGGGGTAGAGTGAGATGTAGGAAAGAAAACCAGGACGTGAATGGATTGGTTTAGATGGAACTCTGAGACAAGCTTGGGTAGATACTGGGGATGAAGTCAAAGAGTAACCCTGTCCTTATGAACCACTGTACATGGAGGACCTCTCATGAGGGCCTGAATCTCCCCTGCTCTCCTAGCTAATACAAAGACCATCAGAAAAAGTCTTCTTTGTCAGATGCTATAGAGAGCAGGTTGCTAAGGGTTAAAAGGGGGGGGACCCCAGGAACCCTGCTAATACTATATATATTAAGGTTCCAAGAAGGAGGAAGTTCCCCACTGAGAACAAAATGCACGTCAAAGTTTAGGGGCAAGTTGCAACTGTTTTCTCTCCTAGTCTCTCCAATGGGCACTCCTTTTCAAGTGACAGGCCTCAGCCTGCACTCTTGCTGAGCATTAGGAACTCTGTGGTTTAGCCACTTTAGACTGGATCATCAGGCTACACCACCCTCTGTTCCCACACTCATGCCCTGTACCCTGGTTACAGGGCAAGTGATGCCTTATATCCTCTTGTAGTCCCTCACAATTGCACTGCTTGGGTAACAGGTTTCATTACCTTCACCTCTCTCTTGGTAGAACACAAAATGCCTATAATAACCAGCCAGGCTGAGGAAACCCTCCACCTGCTTCCTGGTTGCAGGGGTCGGGCAATCTGTCAGTGCCTGGACTTTATTCGCAAGGGGGTATAGTTGGCCCTGCCCCACAGTGTACCTGCAGTATGTCACTTGTCTTTGCCCCAGGTGGCATTTGGCTGGGTTTGCCCTAAGTCCTGCCTTCTTAAGGGCTTTGAACAACTACGGTGATGTGACGTAGGTGGTCCTCACAGCTGCTGCTATAGAAGTCATCAATGTAGGCAGCTGCATACTGATCGTGAGGTTGAAGTAGCTGGTCCATTAATCGCTGAAAGGTTGCGGCTGCTTTGCATAGGCCAAAGGGCATTGTCATTAATTGATAGAGGCCAAGGGTGTCAGGAAGGCCATCTTCTCCCAGGAACCCCTTGTCAGAGGGATTTGCCAGTAACCTTTCATTAAGTCCAGTATGGAGATATATCTGTCTTTTCCCAGTCTCTCTAATAGCTCATCTACCTGGGGCATAGGGTAGGCATCAGAGCGGGATATCATGTTGACTGTGATGTCCCAGGTCTTGAAACCAGGTCTGGGAGTCCCCAGACAGCTGTCACATGCAGGCCTCCATCCAATGTCTGCTGAAACCTGATGGGCTGAGAAATTAGTAGGACTATAGCCTCAGCCAAGGCACTATCCATGGGAGTCCTGATTGGAGGATTGTCCAGCTCCAGTGATTGGTCCAACTACACTATTTAAACCAGAAAGAGGCACAGGAAATTTGTCTGAGCAACTAGGTGATTTTCTGTTGTGGCTGCATTGGATCCTGCTTGTGCCTGCCTCCTGCACCTGATTGGAGGATTGCCTGGCTCCACTGATTAGTCCAACTACAGACGCTCCCCGGGTTACGCAAACCTGATTTACGCAAATCCGCACATACAGAAAAAGTTCTGTAAGCTAGAAATAGGAAGGTTTGAGGGTTTTTTGCGTAATGGTCAGAGATACGTTTCTGACTTACGCAAAATTTGAGTTACACAAGGTGTTCCAGAATGGAACGCTTGCATAAGTCGGGGAGCATCTATAGGCTGACTACAAGGCCAGACTACCTACATCCCGGTCCATAACACTGACCTTTCTGAAGTCTATACAGAACTGTGTTGTATGATCAGCTTTTGGCACTAATACAATGGGGTTCCTCCATTCACTGCAGGACTCCTTGATGATCCCTACTGTAGAATAGCAGCATGGAGTTCCTTGCAGACTATAGCCCACATCTTCCTCGGCAGGGGCCAATGATTCATGTGCACCTTCTATCCAGGGGTCATCACAATGTGGTGGTGGACTAGGTGTGTCCTACCTGGGAGGGCCAAGAACATTGCAAGGAAGTCCTGCATCAACTGCAACAGTTCGAGCTTGCTGTGCCAGGCTCAGCTCTGGCCCCATTAGCGCAGGTGCTGGGTCCAATGTCTTTTCCCTTCCCAACTTTCATGTGCACAGCACTGAGTAGTCCAGGTGGAGAAGTCTCTGGCAGAACTTGTGGGGCACCAATAGCTCACACCATACCTCTTGGGTTTGTGGGGGGAGGTCCTCTGGTTACCCTCTAGAGTCGCCCATTCCAGAACTTGAAGTGGGGCCACTGATTTGACCATTGGACTTTGCCCTCCTCTCTGTCGGGGATGGTCACCTGCTCCCAGGCCCGTCTCAGAGTCTGGTCTTCTAACTGTTATTGTACAAAGTCCTCATTTTCAGTGAACCAACTGAGGCTGAGGTATTCCTGGGCTAGTATATTGTTGGGTTGGCATCCCTGGCTTGCCTGAGGCACCCTCCTCCAAGCCTTCTGCTTTATTCTGAGCCCTAAGCCCCCTAATTTTTTGGTCAGGGTTGTTCTCAACCAGGGGCCCTTTGTTCCACTGCTGCAGGAGTTCCCCAAACCATTGTCAGTCCTTCCCAGTATAGGGTAGGCCAGAGTGGCTTGCAAAGCTGACCTGGCAAGTCTCTGAGTGGCCTCCCACTTCCAGCTGCACTTTTGTCATTGGGTAGGTTTACATGTCCCTGTGGATATACTTGGAGATAGATCGGGCCCTAGTCGTGTTGGGGGACTCTACCAAGCTGGTCTGTATGATGGTCTGGCTACACCCAGAGTCCAGTAAACCCATCACTCTAGTCCATTGACTTGTACTGACAGGAGCATCTTGGCTAGGCTCAGTTTCCAGGCTCTGGTGCCTGACATCCATGCCCGCTTGTAGCTGCAGTCCATGCACTCCTGCCTAAAACGCCCCTCTTGGCCACACTTGAGGCAATTGCCTTTTGATGTCACTGGTGGCAGACCGGCCTCCAGGGCTCTCAGATGGGACATATCCCCCACTTCAGCGACCTAGGTCTCCCCTCTATTCCACCTTGTTGGTTAGGTCTGCTGCTGTGGACAGTGCTGCCTCCCTGCGATACGGCCAGTTTAGCTGCCCTTGGTCTCCTCTCCTAGCCTCGCCATTGCCCGGGGTCAGCATTTTGGGTCCTTAGGGCCCCTGACCTCAGCCGGACCTTTGACAGCTGCATAATTTTCCATCAAGGTATGATTTCTGCCAGAGTCAAAGGTGCTTTACCCTTCCTTCCCACCAGCTGGGAGAATTTGGGTGAACTGCTCTAACACTACAGCTTCTGCCACCTGTACTCTGGTCTGCTTTTTTTTGGTTCAATCAGCTGCAACACTGTTCCTTCAAGTGTTGGGCCACCACATGGGGCCAGCCTCCGAGAGGGTATCTCTCTTTAAGGAATCTTTGGCAGAACATCTCACGGTTGATATCCAGGTACTCCAGGATGGTGGCCTTTACCTTGGTGTACTCTAATGCTTCTGAGAGGTCCAGGCCCTGATAGGCTGCTTGTGCCGGGCCTGTCAAATATGGGGCTATAAGGGTGTCCCAATGTTGTGGTGGCCACCTGCTTAAAAGTGACCAGGAAGGCTTCTGGGTTGCCCCTGGGGCCCATTTTCTTAAGCCTGATGGGTAACCCAGTTGGCAGGGTGTCCTGTGAGGGCCCAAACATCCCAGCATTAGATTCCTCTGGCAGCTGCAACAGTGTAGCCACTTGCTGGACCAGGCATTCCTACTGTGCCTGATGTTGGGTCTCCAGCTCCTGAAGTAGCTGTTGCTACTGCTGCAGCAGCTTGGCGGCTGGCTGTTGTTGCTGAGCTATGCTGCTGTAATATCTGGCCCTGTTGTTGCTGAACTAACGGTTGTTGCTGATTCTCCAGCATCCATTTCAGCAGCTTTTCAGTTTCCAATGGTGAGGTCTGGAGGGCCAGGGATGAATGGCAGGCACGGAGCACCCTCCCACAGGACCCTCTTAAGGAAAGCTTGAGAGGCAGGTGGCAAGGCTGCCCTTGCCTCCTGGAGTATACAATGGGGGATGCGAGGAGTGGAGAGCCCCAGGTGCTGGCCAAGCACCAAGGGGTCCACTCAGTCCCTTTGGTTGTAGTACAGGAGGTCTCCGATCCTGGTGGTACCTGCCAAGACCAACCTCTGGTGCACCCAGGGAGACTCTGCCACCTGCACCCCGAGATGGGGATTGTGTAGCAGGTGCTCCACAAGGAGGTTCTCCCCCTTGGCAGGTGCTGTGGATGTGGTCGCTGAGACCAGTTTCCAGGTCCTTAGGAGGTCCTGGTAGAAGACTGTCAGCTCAGAGACATCTTGCAGGAGACCCCTTGGATGGAGGTAGAAGAGCTGCTGGTCATATTGGAGCCCCCAGAGCTGGTGGAGGATGGCATGTGCCAGCGTGCTCCTTGTTGAACTACCTCCACCATAAAGGAGTCTCTGCAGGGCCTGGAAGCAGAAGACATGGACCTGACTGTGGCAGAGATGCATGGCACCTATTTAGTTTGTGCACCCACCCACATCTAAAGGTCCCTCACCCAGCCTAAGGGGATGAGATGATGAACCCAGAGGTCACGTAAGTTTGGGGGACAACAAATGAAAAACAGGAATGTAAGTGAAAGTCACAGGGTCAAAAGCAGAAAGCCAGAGGGGCACACCAACCAGAGAACCCCGGACAGCGCCCACTGCTCCTCAAAGGCATCCAGGGAGCCAGTGGATGCTGCCCAGAAGAACTCTGCCTGGCAACATGACTTCAGGGAGGAACATAAAGAGGCTCCACAGTTGCAGAGCACCTTTTGGTTCAACATCCTTCTCCAGTTTTGATGGACAGCACCTTGGCTATCACCAGGAGGAGGTTGACAAGTAGGACTTGCGATGAGGTCACAGATGAGGTGTGCGAATATAAGGAGATGCAGGGAGAAGTGCAGCCAGAACCTGAGCGGAAAGTTCTGGAGGGGCTGAAAACGGGCTGCAACCTGGCGCACTCAAGGTAGATGTGTGCCAGTGTTGGGGAAGAATCTTTAGTTATGGTTTCTCTGTTGGCCATATTGGTTTTTAACTTATTGTTGGTCTCCATATTGGGAGACCTTCTTCATGCCCGTGCCTGGGGCCTTTGCTAAAAAGTGCGGGAAAAAGGGAAGGTCACCTGACTACAGGGGTGAAAGTAACTTAAAGGACTTACTGGTACGCCGGAGTCCTGAGCAGGGAGCGTGGCCTCAACTGTAAGGGGCGTGGCCTCAACCAGAAGAGATGGGGCCTTTAAATACCTGGGCCCTTTAAATCAAGATTTAAACACCCAGGGACTCCGGCTGTGGCTGGGAGCCCCGGGGCCTTTAAATCACCTGCAGAGCTACCAGCTGCAGAGGTGGCTGGGAGCTCCAGGGCTCAGGGGCAATTTAAAGGGCCCAGGGCTCCAGCCACCACTACCGCAGCTGAGCTCCAGCCCCTTTAAATCACCAACAGAGCCCTGCCGCCGCTACCCCAGTGCTCCGGCAGCAGGGCTCCGACAACACTTTAGAGGGCCTGGGGCTCCCCGCGGTGGCCAGAGCCCTGGGCCCTTTAAATCACCGCTGGAGCCCTTCCACTGCTACCCCAGGGCTTCGGCAGCGGGGCTTGGGAGGCAATTTAAAGGGCCTGGGGCTCCGGCCGCTGCAGGCAAATAGTGGTGATTCTTACTTGAGTCATCACAGTGACTATCAAAATTAGATGACACAATTTGCAGGCTTACTTGATGTACTTTTCTGACACCATTAAGCCCTGAAGCTTAATTCCTTTTCCTTGCACAAATGTAATCTCTGATCTCTAGCATCAGTAATAAACTCTTTTAATAGCTTCCTGTTCTTAAGGTAGATGGTGGGGATCTGTGGGCTTGGAGCTCTGGTTCTCCATGGACTTCCACAATCCAAGGAATTTAGAGGCTATGCTCTCAGCATCCTCCACAACTCCCCAAGGGAAGCGTGACGGTGTCTATCACCTCTTTTCTGTCCCCTGCAGGACATTATGTTGCTCTTACACCCACCTGGTCAAGGAAAACCTACTCAGACTGGACTGCCAACAAGACTTTGTTCGCCAGATGCCCAGAAGGGCCAGGAGGAGACACTGACCCACTGGGAGCCAGCAGGCTAAATAAGGCTTGCCTACTTCTCCATAGGGACATCGTGGGGGGAGACTGGGACAGGAGAGCTTCACCTCACCTCAGTACTAGCCCAGAATTCCAGGGCCAGGTCAGGGCCTTCCCTTCAGGCACCACAATGAAGTGCTTGCCTTTGAGTTTTGTTTGCTTGTTTAAAGACACAGACAACCAGATTTTAAGTTTTGATATCTTTAGTTAACTGTTGAGAGACTGACACTGAGATTAGAGCATGGGCCACCTTTTGCCAAGCAGGTAGCCACAACTTGTGGGGTCAGGCAGAGAATGCTTTGCCCCTCAAGGGGTGCTATGGAGCAGCCCCATCTGTGACAACTTGGTACCAGAAGTGGGATCAATTTTTCCCTTTCTGTAAAGAGGAACCATGGAGGAGGCTGTATGACTCCTGTTTCAGCAGCAGCAGGACCAGGCAGTGGCATAGCCACTTTCCCCGGAAGCACAACAGGAGGAGGGCCACGCAGCAGCAGCAAGTTGTGCTCCTCAAGCTACTACTGCAGCAACAGTGGTTCCCGGAGGTGATGTTCAAGCAGATCACTGGTCACATCAACTCCGAAGTGACGCCCTTGGCACCAGGTATAGCTCTTCTCAAATTGGGACTTGCGGGATGATCCTCAGGCATACCTCATTATGTTGAGCAGATGACCCTTGCTGCTCAATTGGAGAAGACTACCTGGGACGCATGACTAGTTCCTTTTCTGTCCAGGGAAGCTCTGATGGCTCACTGGGCCTTAGATTGTGAAGACACAAAGGACTATCCTCAACCAAGTAAGAGTATTACCAGAGACTTATGAAGATCCGATGAAGTTCCGATGAAGTGAGCTGTAGCTCACAAAAGCTTATGCTCAAATAAATTAGTTAGTCTCTAAGGTGCCACAAGTACTCCTTTTCTTTTTGCGAATACAGACTAACACGGCTGTTACTCTGAAACCAGAGACTTACTGGCCCCAGTTCCACACAGACTTTTTTTTGTCATATCGGGCATGACCCCAGGCCATGACCCCTGGCTGTCGCCCACCAACTGAAGGAGTGGGCCATCTGCTGGCTTCAGCCAGTGTCCTGCTCTCTAGCCAAAACTGTAGAGACTGTTGTTCTAACAGTATTAAGAGATTTTGCCAGTCACCATTCAAACGTGGGTACGCTCATACAACCCCAGCACATTCACAGCTGCCATCCATCTCACCGAGGATATTATGTTTGCAGGTTGGCCTGGCTAGCGTGAGCGATGTACGCCTAGTGAAGTCTGGCCTCAACCTCCCACAGAATCTATTTGGGGTACCAGGATGTCTCTGAGAAGTCCTATAATGAGGGGTGACTCCAGATGGCACCCCACCACACCACCGCAAGAGTAGTCAGAGGGGGAGAGTGCGGAGCGGTGCCTGGGAGCTTCCTCTAATCAAATGGTCATTTGTCTCCACTGTGGAAAGCCGGGGGATGTCAGCCACTTGTGACCCCTTGTGGAGTGCAATCTCATGGAGTGTGGCTTCGCAGAGTGCTGGGGCCTCTTTGGCAGAACAGATGAGAACTGTCTCTTGCTGAGCATTTGTAGTTTCAGTTGTCCTCAGAGACCGAACAGTGTTGGGGCTAATGGACTCTGGGTGCTTCCAAAGCCTAGTTTGGGAAATCCTACTAGATCCTGGAGAGTTATGGGAGTCTGAACACTCTTCTGTGGCGCAATAATACAGCTAAATTCCCACAGATATTAACAAGTGTTTGGGGGTTGTATTTTTTTTAGCCAGATCTTACAGTTCTTATTAAGTTAAAACACCGAGTGAACTGCAGGATTGAGCCTCATACTGGTGTATTGGAAAAAGGGCGTCTTATAGTTCAAAGGTACAGAGTTTATAAAATCTTGCACCGTGTTCTGATTTCAAATGTGAATTGAAATTCTCAATTTCAAACTCTTCAGCTGCTGTATATGAGTGCAGCTTCATTGAAGTCAATGGAACTACACCCATTTACATCAATGGAGGATCTGGCCCATTATCTTTGTGTATAATGTACCACTATGCTAGCATTTCAAATAAGTTATAGACATGGAAATAGTACTTAAATTAAACTATTTAAAGCGAGGTTCCACTCTGAAGAGTAACTATGTAAAAATGGTGTCATCTTATTCAGCAAATCTTCTTGTCATAACTGTTTTATCTAATGACAAAAATAAGTCTTTACTGTTTTTAACTCCTGTTAGCAGTGTTGAGTCTGCAATGCTAAAAGAGTGAGCTGGATTCTATTCCTTCTTGTACATCAACAAAACTATTTGCTAAATTCCAATCTGATGTACCTGTGCCAATTTCCCAAAGCACTGAAGACACTGGTGTTGCAGAAGTGTCATTTAGGGTATAACTGGACATCAGTGGGGATGCCGAGATGTAACCAAGGGCTTAATTTGGCTTGTAGAATCTCTGTTACTGTTGATAACATATGAGAAAGCTCAAATTGAGATTGTAGTGCAGGTAGTTAGAAAAAAAAACTGCAAACTGAGCACATTTGATCTTGGAAGTAGTAAATCATGGAAGTAGTAAACGTGGAACCTCAGAATGCCATTTTTAGAGTCATTTTGCAGAGGAGAATCATACTTTCAAGGGAAGGAGAGACAGAAACAAGAACTCAGATCTTACACAACCAGCAGCAGTAAAGATATCCTTGGGAGCAGCAGCTGTGGATAAAAGGGCCGGCCTGAATTAACTTTATTGGTAGTGGTGGGTGGCCTGAACTAATTGTACTGAGTGGGAGGAAGGCAGGCTGGCCTGATTTAACTGCACTGAGGAGGAGTGGGATTCACTGTATTGGGGACATTCATGGCAGGGGCTACTTCTCCCCCTGGTATTCCAAGAATCCCAGGTAGTGACTCTGATCTAAGCAATTTGGGCAAGTTGCTGACCAAAGCTGTCCTCAGGTTACAAAGCTTTCAAGTGGGGACCACCAATACACTAAAGAATATTGGTTTTCTTACTGATACCACCCATCCACCAAGAGACTTTGGGGAAGTAATTACTTGAATGCTGTAAGCACATTTTTATTTTTGATTACACCTGTCCCATGTACTGTAATATTCACAAGCACCTACTTATTCAAAGCACTGTCATTCATTAATTAATTTATCCTTACAACACCCTTGTTTGGTACGTAAGTGTTCTTATCCTCTGCTGAAGCAGTGGTGTAATGACTTGCCTATAGCCACACAATGAGTCTTTGGTGGAGCTAGGATTACCACAGCCAACTTCCTCGCTCTCAACTCTGTGCACCTTCCTGAAGAGGGGCTTGCCTTCCAAACATGTAATTATATATATGTCACCTTTTAATTGTTTCACTATCTTTATTTATGAACTTATTCTCTCTCTCTCTCTCTCTCTCTTAACCCAGTGGTACCTTTCATTGCGACATCACCTGTTTGTGCTTTACAAGGGAGCTCAAGGGGGAACTTTTTATCTGCATGTTCATGAAGTCTGCTCAAGAAAAGTGTTAACTAAGCTCTTATGCAACCTAGAAGATGAAATAATGAACAATATTAGTGAAGGTGCGTTTGTACACATGGACAGGGACAATGAAATAACACACATGAGCTGTACATAAATATAGCTATAACTTAGGATATGAATTATTAAGGGAGAGGAAATTATAGTTGTCTGTTTATACTCACCCAGGAGGATAGCTTGCTTAAACAAAACATGCTCTGACATAATTGTAAGAAACTTGGACATTTAATAAATGAAGTACTTTTATATAAAAGGTTAAGAGGAAGTTAGATCTGTACTTGGTTTTTGGAGGCAGACGGCCAGATTCTCAATTGGTGCAGCTCTGATTAACTTAATGAAGATATGCTGACTTAAACCATCTGAGGATCTGACTCTGAATTTTTCCTATAGACATATCATTATGAAGATAATATTTACAGGCTGAGAGAAAATACATGGGTCTAAAGCAAATTTGCTTAACTATCATGAAGGCAGTTAGGAAGCAGAGAAAAGAAATAGTTACCTATGTAACCGAAGTTTGTTTTTCATTTCAGGCATCTAATTTATTTTCTGTCTTCTCTCTTGTAAACTTCTAATAAATACAAATTTTTGGTTTTATCCAACCTGAATTGAATATTGTGTGTCTGGCCTGATTAACTTAATTGCTGATGCTCTTGAAAGGATCTTGTTTCTGTCCTCTCTGGGGATGCTGGGGAAAGGACAAATACTAGCCTGGATATTACTTGTGGACATAGAGAAGGTGGTGGGTCTTTTTTTGCCTAGAACAGTGCCAAAGAAGGACCTGTGGGCACAGCTGGGAGAATAAGAGGGCTAACCTATCTGAAAGTACAGAGCACAATTGCATAACACTGTTTGGATTCATTTCAGCTATCAGCTCACAGCCGGTCTCTCACCTGTCCTAAACTCCACTTAGTTACAACCACAATATTGGCTGGCTGATTCCTAAGGTTAACTACAGTCCCAAGAAGATCAATAAAACACAGAAAGACTGATTTCTTTTCTATTGTCCTGCACCTTATATAGACAATTTGTACCATTGCAAAGTAAGTGTAAAATCATAGGCATAGTTTGACTGTTATATGGGGGGGAGGGGCAAAGCATGGGCACACCCATGCACACATGTGCACGCTGAAGCAAGTTTCCTTGGCTCGCTGGCTCTTTCCCCTTGCCTGGAGTGGTACCTGGGCTGCCGGTGCTGGCGGGGATGGGATGATTTAATGGGGGAGCGGCTGGTGCTGGCGGCCACTCCAGCACCAACTGCTGCAGCCACTCAGGGGATGCCGCATGAAGGGCTTCTGCTTTCCCTCACCCATTGCCCTGTCCCCGTCTCTTCACCCTGCCCTGTCCCACTGTCTCTTTCTCCAGCCCCCATTGCCCTACCCCGCAGCCACTCACTCAGGAAATAGGTGGGCACAGGGACCCAGGAGGTGGCATCCAGCTGCCAAGGCAGTGACCCGGAGCGCAGGGGAAAAGCTGCTCTGTGCTGGGGTGGGAAAGGAGGCACAGCGTGGGAAGGACAGAGCACCCCTCCCCCCCAGGCAGGCCGAGCAGATCAAGCTCTTCAGGGCAGCTCGGCACACGCAGAAAGGGGGGTGGGGGAGCACGTGACCACGTGTGATACCCCTCCACACACTGTGCCTGAACCCCCCCGCCAAACTACGACTATGTGTAAAATGCTACTAAATCGGAACAGTAGTGTTTTTACTCCCATGTCTGCACTTACTTTGCTGGTCTACGTGACGGCAGCAGGTAAAGGACAGTGGAGTCTGGCTCAACTCAGTATATTGCCAACATCAAGTGCACAAAAATCATGAGTCAGGCTCCCCAGAATAATGAGATGGCTTAAAAATCATGATTTTTTGCATGAACCATTTTGGGGGATCAGGGCTAGATATTTTACTCTTTTTAAAAATGAAAGAGATACTCATGCAATCTCTCAATGCCAGCAGCTGGGGTTTTAAGGAAGACACCAAACATCATGAGTCCTGCAATAAAACTGCAAGAGTTTGCAACACTGCAATACAGCCGAACTACATTTTCACCATTAAGAACGAGGGGGAGTACTTGTGGCACCTTAGAGACTAAAACATTTATTTGTGCATAAACTTTCGTGGGCTAAAACCCACTGCATCTGATGAAGTGGGTTTTAGCCCACGAAAGCTTATGCCCAGATAAATGTGTTAGTCTCTAAGGTGCCACAAGTACTCCTGGTTCTTTTTGCTGATACAGACTAACACAGCCAGCACTCTGAAACCTTTCTCACCATTAAGTCTCTCCAACTGAGGACTGAGGCAGACAGGAAAAGCAGGGAAGGGAAACATGCACTGCTCTGACACTGCCTGTCTGGACCTGTTCTGTGGATGAAGGACTTCTTTCTCTAGAGCTGTTAATCTTTGAGCAATTAATTCTTTAAGTATTTTGGGCCTGATTCTAACTCTCACTAGTGTTAGAGGAGAATCAAGCCTTTTAATTTAACATTACACCAGTAAAAACTGTTAGTTTATCTGAGTCCTCTGAAATCTGACTTTTCATTCTGTAGTGCACAGTCCAACTGGGCTTGATTCCATTAATATCGTCTTGCTCACCCAGTACCATAGCCATGCCTGCTTCCCCTTTTAAGTGCATCGCATTCAAGACATGACAATTGTACAACTCCACCCTTCCTATATCTCTTTCCTCATCTCCTCCTATACTCTTCCCAACGTGATTCCCTACATTCCACCAGGTCTTCTCTCATGACTACTCCCTTTGTCTCTTTTCCTATTCTTGACCCTGCCTTCTTTAATTGCATGACTGTATACTTGGAACAAGCACAGCCTCCTACCTAATGTTCACTAAGCATCCTCCCTCTCCTCTTTCAAAAAACTGCTGTGGAACCATCTGTTCCATGAATCATTCTGGCTACAATGACGGCATCCCATCTGTTTGTTCTGCACTATACGAGCTTTGGCTTTTGGACAGTAATGTCCCGTTCCAAAGCTCACAGAAGTCAATGGTAATCTCTCTACTGACTTCAATGGGCTTTGGTTCAGGCCTTGAGATCTTAGGGGTAGCAATGCCATTATTTGTCTGACACTTTTCCGATTTACAGTGTGATGTACTGATAGATCTACAATGCCGCATAAAAATGTCCAACCAGGCAGAAATTAAGCATTTTTATTTCTCAAATAGGTTTACTCCAATGATGACTTACCTTATACCTCAATGCCTCCTCTGCTTAATAACTTAATTCCCTTAACATTTTCCCCAAATTGTATGGACAAATTTGGTCCTTTTCAGGGCACACTCCTTACCTGTCTCCTTTTTGGACTTAAGGTGACAAAAGCTTATCTGCAAATGGGTGAAATAACTATTCTTTGTGTAACATCTGATTGTGGTGTAGTAAACCAGGGCAGTTTGCCTTTTGCCCAACAACTTAAGTCTATATTGCCAGCAAGACACTGATAAAAATGTATCCAGCCTAAAAGGTGAATTTTCTCTGTATATCAAGAAATTAATAGTCTCTTACTAGCCTCTGGTGGATAATTAAATTAATCAATTTCTTACATGAACTTGTCCAAGTCATTCGTTTTTGTAATCTCTATACACACCATTGTGGAAAGACTAACTGCATTTAAATCTTTTAGCAAAACCATAAGGAAATAAATGGAAATATTTTCTCTCTTGTAAATTGTCACATTTAAAATTAATCAAAATATGACATAACCCTCATGGCAAATCCAAAGGGACATAGCATCCTTGCAGATCAAATGCCACCCAGATTGATCACTAGTGAGGACCTTTTCCATCATTGGCCATCTTATTGTGCCACCGAAGCTTTTGTTGACCACTTGATTACCGGCTATGCAGTGACATTCCTTGGTAAACACACTTCATAATTTGTCCATCTTCCATCCTAATATGTCCTTGTCCTTATCAAGAAAGCATCTGAAACCAAACCAGTGCAGATGGTGGAGATTGCTGGGTTTGGCTACAACTAACCTAATTTTTTGTCTTGTCCAACCACTTAATATGGAGCAGCTGATGAAGACTATGACAATAAAAAACTTCAATCTGCCACTCTTCCTCAGACTTCATATTTCACTGCCGTATACAGTAGTGTAGACATGTGTGGCTGTTCCTCCTCCGTAGGTCTCGCAGGGAGGCCACTCCCCCTTGCTCTCTGGCCTCTGGCAAGACCAGGTTTACTGGGGGATTAGCAATCTCAGAGGGCCTGGCTCTCTAAGCAGGGTCAGGCAGCAAGTAATCCAGGGCTCTGGCCTCAGGCAGGACAGAGCAACAAGCTCAGGCCCTCAGGTGAGGCAGAGCACCAAGCAGTCTAAACGCTCAAGCCCTCAGGCAGGGTGAAGCGCCAAACAGTCTGACATCTTAGCTCTGGCAGACGGCAGACAAACACAGGCCTTTTGTCCTAAAGTGGGGAGGCTGCCACCCCAGGCGTGGGGTTGGTAGCAGGGGGTAGGGGGACCCAGGCCCACCCTACTCCACTGAGTCCCAGACCAGGGCCCTAACAGTGGCGGAGTGTTCTGCCACTTCATCAGCGGGGATCCAACCAAAACACGCTGACCTGGATTCAGGCAACAACCCAACCAGACTATAGTCTAGTGTCCCTGGGATACTTCCTACGACCCCTTCATTTGGTACCTCGACTCCATGAGTGTCCTCTGTCTCTCCGGGGTAGATAGCCAACGGCAGTCCCAGCAGCTCCACAGAGCCCTGGTTGGCCAGTGACTCTGGCAACTCCTCAGCCCTACAGGGATCCTCTTCAGGCTCCAGCCCCAGCAGCAAGCGATAGATGACTGTCTCCTCCAGTAGCTCCAGTCCAACTAAGATGCAGGGCCTGCCTTTTATACTTCCTGTCCCACCGCTCTGCTTCCGGTGGGGCGGGCGTGGGTGTCCTGGCTCTGCCCACCAGGGAGCGGGCAGGGGATCCTCCCCTCAGGTTCTGAGGGAGGCTACTCCCCCTTGCTACACCCCTCCCCCCTCAAGTTCAGCGCCCAATCATTGGGACTAGTCAGGTCTCCTTCCACCAAAAGGTTGGAGGACAAGGTGCTGATTGGCAGGGCTGCTGATGGGTGGGAGGCACTGAGAGCAGGGAGGGTGGGGGCTGCTGACATATTACTGTGGCTCTTTGGCAATGTACATTGGTAAATTCTGGCTCCTTCTCAGGCTCAGGTTGGCCACCCCTGGTCTAGAGGTTCAGGCCCTCAAGCAGGGCAGAGCACCAGTCTAGAGGCTCAGGCGGGGGTGGGCGGGGATTCCACCCCGTCAATCTCAGAGGAAGGCCATGCCCCCTTGCTACAGTTGGTATAACTGCGGTTCTTCAGATCTGCAGCTTTGTAGCAACTTTGATGTCACAACATCCCCACAAAGGCTGCTGAAGGGCCCAAAACATGTCAGCAGATGCTGCTATACAAGCATCCAAATCTTTTGAGCAATCTCCAGGACTGTCTATGATGCTTCCCAAGTATTTAAGCAGGTGGCAACTGTTAATGTCCTGTCTGGACATATTAATACGGAGCTGGTCATAATCTGGAGCTGGAGGCTATTTGATGGTAATGGCCAGGGACTTAATTGTACTTGGATTAATAATCAGCCTAACGTATGCTGCGCTTCTTGTCTTGCGTCAGCAGCAGCAATTCACCAAACTGAGCCAACAAGACAATGACATGGGAATATTCGAGATCTTGAAGCAGAATGGTGTTCAGCTCAACACCACCGACAGTTGACTGCTCAAGCTTATCCATCAACCAATCAATGAAGATATTGAAGAAAGGTGGTGACATAGTGCGTGCAGCCTTGCCGCTAACTGTGGGGATAGGAAACCATGTTCTGTATTTGCCATTGACTCAAACATGGCTTTCTGTTCCATTATAGAGCGCTTCTGTCAATGACAGTATCTTCCTAGGGATGCCATGTCACCTCATCAGATTCCACAGACTTGCTTGTTGCACTGTATCAAAGGCCAGATGAAAGTCTATAAAAAGTTCTGTGAGCAGCTTATTAAATTCAGTCATCTAATCAATATATGTCTACTACTGCAATGGATACATACATAGAAAGACATATAATATTAACTCTATATTTACAGTTAACTCTGCTACAATATGGATTTACTAGCTGGATTCTCAATATGGATTTACAAGGTGAACAAATGCCACAATATATTGCCAATAAGTACAGATGAGCTTATTGACCTTGCTGCAGCAACTAGAATATTTTCTCCTTCATTTACTTGAAAGCATACTAGTTTAATATATTATAGACATAAAAGAAAACTAGTATGAGCATCAAATGAACTAGGGACGATGTCTATATGCACACACAAAAATGTGAATGCAACCTTAAGGATGCACTGTTGAAATAAAAGTCAGGAAACACAAAAATTAAAGACCAATAACTTTCATTCTGCTACACTGAAAGTTCTGTGTTCTGTTATATATATGCATGGCACTGAGTAATCCATGCTATACAAATTAAATTCTGTGGTAAGACCTCTGACTGATGTGATGCACCAGTGCAAAGGAGTTGTATTGAATTTTATACACTTGTTTGAATACTAATAAAAACCCTCTACATTTATATTTTTTTCTATGCATTTCAGTCTGCTGTCTAACTTCCCATTTGCTTTAGGATCACATGGTAGAGCCTTTCCTGGTGTCCGTGTCCCTTAATTCACTCACCTGTCTACTGCAAATTGGTGGGAAGTCAGCCACAGGTAGGGGCAGGAGGTAGAAGACTCAACAATCATTAGTCAAGAGGATTGAGATAGGCTGCAGGGGGCATATCGACAAATCTTGTGTAAGTTTGTTCCAGGCTGATTATTTTTTACTTTGAAGATTATGCCAGCCTGAAGTTTCAGCAGTCCTGGTCTAGCTGCCTGGGAAACTCCTTCTCATGGCTCAGCTGTTAAACTTGTTTGCCCATGAGTACAGCCACTGAAAACCGCTGAAATTCCCCCTTGTGTTGGGGAGAGAGGCAGCAAGCCCAAAATGGTAGTTTGCTGCATGAAAATCAAGAAAATTACCATCACTCACAATAAATAAATGAACTCTGTGGCTTGGATTATGATGATTGCTGCAGCAACTGGCCCAAGAAAGGGAAATTCTGTGAATGATTTTGTAACCACAGAATTTACAAAGCCATGTATATATTGAAAACAATTAGTAATATATTAAGCTATAGGTTGAACAAGAAAAACAGGAATAGAAAATACTACATATATTCAATATAACGAAATGAATGTCTTAGGATTCTTAACTTTTGTATTTCCTGATTTTTATTTTTTTTAAACTGCGCAACATTCATCATAAAAATGTAGGCTGAAAAGAACTTCAGGAGGTCATCTAGATTACTTACACCATCCCTGGCAGGTGTTTATCTAATCTATTGTTAAAAACCTCTAGAACAGTGGTCACTACCCGGTCGATTGTGATCGACTGGTCGATCCTAGAGGATCTCCCAGTCGATCGTGATCTCCGGTGGTGCAGTGTGGCTGCTGTTAAGGCAGGCTCCCTGCCTATCCCGGCCCCATTCTGCTTCCGGAACTGGCCAGCACAACCCCGGGGGCGGGAGGCAGGAGTCTCCTTCCGCACATTGCTCCTGCCTGCAAGCATCGCCCCTGCAGCTCCCATTGGCCGGGAGAGCTGCGGGGTCACTGCTTACAGAGAGGGGCAGCGCACTGAGCCATGTGCCTCCCGCCCCCCCAGGGGCTGCAGGGGCATGTTGGCCCCTTCCAGGAGTGGTGTGGGGCCTGCCTTAGCCTCATGCCCACCGCCAACCAGGAGCCACTGGAGGTAAGTGTTGTCAGGTGGGATCCCACACCCCAACCCCCAGCCCTGAGTCCCCTCCTGGAGCCAGCTTTCCATACCCCCTCCTGCACCCCGAATCCCCTCCTGCACCCCGAACCCCATCCTGAGCCCCCTCCCAGAGTGAGCACCCCAACGCCCATCCTGCACCCCAACCCCCAGCCCTGAGCCCCCTCTCAGAGCCAGCACCCCATATCCTCTCCTGTACATCCTCCTGCACCCCAACTGTCTGCCCCAGCCCTGAGCCCCCTCCCAGAGCCAGCACCCCAGACTCCCTCCTACACCCCAACCTCCTGTCCCAGCCCTGACCCCCCTCCCAGAGCCAGCACCCTGTGCCCCCTCCTGTACTTAACACTCTGCCCCAGCCTGGAGCCCCCTCCTGCACCCAAACTCCCTCCTAGAGCTTGCACCCCTCACCCCCTCTTGCACCACAACCCCCTGCCCCAGGCTCAGTGCAGTGCCCCCTCCCACACTGCAAACCTCTTGGCCCCACCCAAAGCCCACACCCCCTCCCGAACCCCAACCCCCTACCCCGGCCCGGTGAAAGTGAGTGAGGGTGGGGGAGAGTGAGCGACGGAGAGAGGGGGGATGGAGTGAGCAGGGCGGGGCTTTGGGGAAGGGGTGTGGCCTCGGGGAAGGGGCAGGGTAGATCCTGGGTTGCCTTAAGATTCAAAAAGCAATCTTGGGTGTAAAAAGGTTGGAGACCACTGCTCTAGAGACAGGGATTCCGCAACCTGTCTAGGTACCTGTTCCAGTGCTTAACTATCCTTATAGTTAGAAAGTTTTCCTAATATCTAATTTAAATCTCCCTTGCTGCAGATTAAGCCCATTACTTCTCGTCCTGCCTTCAGTGGACATGGAGAACAGTCTATCACCATCCTCTTTATAACAGCTTTAAACATATTTGAAGACTGATTTCAGGTTACCTCTGAGTCATCTTTTCTCAAGACTAAACATGCCCATTTTTTAAAAAAACTTTTCCTCATAGCTCAGGTTTTCTAAACCTTTTACCACTTTTGTTGCACTACTTTGGACTCCCTCCAATTTGTCTACCACTTTCTTAAGTGTGGCACCCAAAACTAGACACAATACTGTAGCTGAGGCCCCACCAGTGCTGAGTAGATTGGAACAATTGCCTTCTGTGTCTTACAGATGACCTTCCTGTTAATATATTCCACAATTATATTGGCCTTTTTTCACAACTGCATTACAATGTTGGCTCATAGTCAACCCATTATCTGCTACAACCCCCAAATCCTTTCTAGAAGAACTGCTGCCTAGTCATTTACTACGCACATTGTATTTGTGCATTTGATTTGTTTCCCTATGTGTAGTACTTTACACTTGTCTTTATTGATTTTAATCTAGGAGTTTTCAGATCAACTTCCCAATTTATCAAGGCCATTTTGAATTCTATTCATGTTTTCCAACGTGCTTGCAACCCCTCCCAGGGTCATCAGCAAAGGTTATTTAGGTGTACTTTTCACTCCATTATCCAAGTCCAAATATTGAAAATACTGAATAATACTGGACCCAGGATCCCACTAGATACATCCTCCCAGTTTGACAGTGAACTACTCTGAGTATGGTTGTTCACTCAGTTGGGCACCCATCTTCTAGTAATTTCATCTGGACCTCATTTCCCTAGTTTATTTATGAGAATGTCACATAGGAGTGTCAAAAGCTTTACTAAAATCAAGATGTGTTATGTTTAGTGCTTGATGGATGTTTTAGGATTCTTAACTTTTTCATTTCCTGATTTTTTTTTAAACTAAGCAACGTTAATCATGAAAATTTAGAGCTGAAAGGGACCTCAGGAGGTCATCTAGCATATCTGAGCCATCCCTATTCTTTATCTAACCTATTCTTTAAAACCTCCAGTGACAGGGATTCCACAACCTCCCTTGGTAACTGTTCCAGTGCCTAACTATCCTTATAGCTAGAAAGTTTTTCCTAATATCTAACCTAAATCTCCCTTGCTGCAGATCATGCCCATTACTTCTCTTAAGCCCCCATCCAGTAGGTCAGTAACCCTGTCAGAGAAGGAAATTAGGTTGGTTTGACATGATTTGTTCTTGACAAATCCATGCTGGCTATTACTTTATCACTGTATTATCCTCCAATATGTTAATGCATTAACATAATTTTTTGCATTTAATTTCCTTAGGTCTTTTAAAATGTTTTAGAGAAAATAGAAATCACATGAATGTTCACTTCCTGGAGACATACGTACCTCTCTTGTAAATGCCATAGGAGTGTCTTTATTAAGCACATACTCCATGAAACGTACCATTTATCCATGAGCTTTTCCAGGGGACTGTCAGATTTTAAAAAATTATATTAAAACAAATTTTTACTTATGGATTCAATCATGTCATGAGATATATGCCTCCAGTGCAATGCTGAATGACCTCAGTGTCCACTGAAGATAATGGAAATGACAACCAGTCAGTGGTCTCGGTAAATTTAATGATCAAATATCCATGTGAGAGTTACAGACAGAAGGAAAAAAAAATTACCTCCCACTGCGTCATCCTTGAAATGACAAGAAAAACCACTTTAAGCTAATAGTAATGGCTGCCTAAGCCGTATAACATTTTGGATCTATTGGAGCTATGACTATGTTACAACCCAAAAGTATCATGCTGTTGAGGCACAAAGGGGTAATAATCATACATTTTCTTTGATCAGGAGACCGAACATATAGGTAGGTTTGTCTCTGTGTGCAGACGAGGGGAGAATGAGAATTGTAACCCCGATTTCCAAGAAGGAACTACAGCTGAATAGCTTTATACGACTACTAATAGCTGAAAGCCTGTACTGTCGCAAGGGTGTGACAGTTGGGCCATGTAACCCATGATCTGTGCACTCTCCTTTATACAACCAATGAAATTATCCCATGCAAATTAGCTGTGGATGATTGGTTGAGTTACCTTTGATATCACAATGGTCTAGGACTGTTGGTATGGCATAGATAAATGCCATACTGTAGCTGTTCACTTCATAGGTGTACTTTCTAAAGTCAAAATGGTTGAGAACTGTGGTGTTTAGATGTTGCTCGTAATTATCAGAATTGGGAGCACTGCCTGTTGGAAGTCTGAAAGGACAGGAAACAGGAATGGGGGGAGGAGTTGAGAGGCTGGGAGAAAGCTACAGAGGGTGTAAAGAGGTTTCCACTTTGAAAATAAAGTCCTGTTGAAGCTTGTTACTACCTTGCCTGGTTGATACAACAAGAACTTAAAAATCGGATGGTAACAGACCACAGTCCCAGAGATAATTGAAAATGGTGATACTCTAAACAAAAAGATTTCTCAACCATGTTTGTAGCTGTTTTCATTGCTTCACACTGACTGTAGAGGCATTCTAGGCTACATAGTGATAATCCTGGAGTCTTCTTATATCGATGAACGGGGAGAAGAACCACAGATAACTTTCCATGAAAGCACATTCTGTATGCAGTTAGCTATTAGAACAAACAAACAAAAAAACTACAGAATACAGGAAGAAGATATCAAAAATCTAGCAAGCATAAATGTAATTTTTAAAACACACCACACACTAAACTGTACAAATTATTTGTATGCCTCAATTTTCTAACAGCTGTCACTGGTAATTTGACACCTGGTACTTTGACACCTATGTTAGATCATGAGAGTACCTAATTTCCTAATAGCTGTCACTGGTAATTTGACACCTATGCTAGATCATGAAGGTACCAATGGGAATAAATTCAGTTTGATAGACTGCTAGTCTCTGATCCCTAATGAGAAGATGGAGTTGTTCTCTTCATACCTAAAAAGTACAGATTAGAAAAGGATGGTATGTCAGTGGTTCTCAACCAGGGGTACACGTACCCATTGGGGTACACAGAGGTCTTTCAGGGGGTACATCAATTCATTTAGATATTTGCCTAGTTTTACAACAGGCTACATAAAAAGCACTAGTGAAGTCAGTACAAACTAAAATTTCATACAATGACTTATTTATATTGCTCTACGTACTATACACTGAAATGTACAGTAAGTACAATATTTACATTCCAATTGATTTGTTCTATAATTATATGGTAAAAATGAGAACATAAGCAAGTTTTCAGTAATAGTGTGCTGTGACACTTCTGTATTTTTGTGTGCCTTTTTGAGTACTGCACTAAGCAAGTAGTTTTTAAGTAAGTTTTGGGGTATGCAAGACAAATCAGACTCCTGAAAGAGATACAGTAGTCTGGGCATCATACAGTGGTCTAATGATTAAAAAATATTGGTCCACTATGGCAATGTACATATTGACAATCTTCTGGATCATTTCGCACACATATTAAGTGAAGAGGAAGATGAGAGTGCTCTTCGTCAGTAGTTGCCTCTAAAAGTACACTGAAATTCCATCAGATCCACAACAAAAGATATTGTACATACAGCTTTATCAAAGTTTTTAACTCTATTGCCACTTGTCTTTCAGAACATATCGCTTTTGGTGGAAATATTGTTCTCCTTGTTCTGTAGAACTGCAGTGGCAGAATGTGGGTATTCCCCAACAAACTTTAAACCAAGCCAGGCGACCAGCTTGGCTTAACAGTGAAATCCTTGCTGATCTTAAACACAAAAAAGAAGCTTACAAGAAGTGGAAGATTGGACAAATGACCAGGGAATAGTATAAAAATATTGCTTGGGCATGCAGGAGTGAAATCAGGAAGGCCAAATTACACCTGGAGTTGCAGCTAGCAAGAGATGTTAAGAGTAACAAGAAGGGTTTCTTCAGCTATGTTAGCAACAAGAAGAAAGTCAAGGAAAGTGTGGGCCCCTTATTGAATGAAGGAGGCAACCTAGTGACAGAGGAAGTGGAAAAAGCTAATGTACTCAATGCTTTTTTTGCCTCTGTCTTCACGAACAAGGTCAGCTCCCAGACTACTGCATTGGGCAGCACAGCATGGGGAGGAGGTGACCAGCCCTCTGTGGAGAAAGAAGTGGTTCGGAACTACTTAGAAAAGCTGGACGAGCACAAGTCCATGGAGCCGGATGCGCTGCATCTGAGAGTGCTAAAGGAGTTGGCGGATGTGATTGCAGAGCCATTGGCCATTATCTTTGAAAACTCATGGCGATCGGGGGAAGTCCCAGATGACTGGAAAAAGGCTAATGTAGTGCCCATCTTTTAAAAAGGGAAGGAGGAGGATCCTGGGAACTAAAGGGCAGTCAGCCTCACCTCAGTCCCTGGAAAAATCATGGAGCAGGTCCTCAAGGAATCAATTCTGAAGCACTTAGAGGAGAGGAAAATGATCAGGAACAGTCACCAAGGGCGAGTCATACCTGACTAATCTAATTGCCTTCTATGACGAGATAACTGGCTCTGTGGATGAGGGGAAAGCAGTGAACGTGTTGTTCCTTGACTTTAGCAAAGCTTTTGACATGGTCTCCCACAGTATTCTTGCCAGCAAGTTAAAGAAGTATGGGCTGGATGAATGGACTATAAGGTGGATAGAAAGCTGGCTAGATTGTCGGGCTCAACAGGTAGTCATCAATGGCTCCATGTCTAGTTGGCAGCTGGTATCAAGTGGAGTGCCCCAAGGGTCGGTCCTTGGGCCGCTTTTGTTCAATATCTTCATAAATGATCTGGAGGATGGTGTAGATTGCACCCTCAGTAAGTTTGCAGATGACACTACACTGGGAGGAGTGGTAGATACGCTGGAGGGTAGGGAGAGGATACAGAGGGCCCTAGACAAATTAGAGGATTGGGCCAAAAGAAATCTGATGAGGTTCAACAAGGACAAGTGCAGAATCCTGCACTTAGGACGGAAGAATCCCATGCACCGCTACAGACTAGGGACCGAATGGCTTGGCAGCAGTTCTGCGGAAAAGGACCTAGGGGTTACAGTGGATGAGAAGCTGGATATGAGTCAACAGTGTGCCCTTGTTGCCAAGAAGGCCAATGGTATTTTGGGATGTGTAAGTAGGGGCATTGCCAACAGATCGAGGGACGTGATTGTTCCCCTCTATTTGACATTGGTGAGGCCTCATCTGGAGTACTGTGTCCTGTTTTGGGCCCCACACTACAAGAAGGATGTGGAAAACTTGGAAAGAGTCCAGCGGAGGGCAACAAAAATGATTACGGGACTGGAACACATGACTTATGAGGAGAGGCTGAGGGAACTGGGATTGTTTAGTCTGCAGAAGAGAAGAATGAGGGGGGATTTGATAGCTGCTTTCAACTACCTGAAAGGGAGTTCCAAAGAGGATGGATCTAGACTGTTCTCAGTGCTACCAGATGACAGAACAAGGAGTAATGGTCTCAAGTTGCAGTGGGGGAGGTTTAGGTTGGATATTAGGAAAAACTTTTTCACTAGGAGGGTGGTGAAACACTGGAATGCGTTACCTAGGGAGGTGGTAGAATCTCCTTCCTTAGAAGTTTTTAAGGTCAGGCTTGACAAAGCCCTGGCTGGGATGATTTAGTTGGGGATTGGTCCTGCTTTGAGCAGGGGGTTGGACTAGATGACCTCCTGAGGTCCCTTCCAACCCTGATATTCTATGATTCTATAAGCCCACATACACGTATGCAGAAAATCACACTTCATGACTTAATGTAGATATTAGTGAATGGCCCAAGCGTAGATGCTTTCGAGCTCTACCATGCTATTTGCTATTGGATGGAAGGAGAAATAGGAATAAAATATTAAAACAAACCAAAACATAGACTGTAAACTTTGAGCGATATTTGAATTTTTCATGGTGATATGATGTAAAATGAATTGATACAGAAACAATAATAAGAGCTGAAAAATCTTCCCTTTTGGCAATTTTTTTCACTGAATTGCCTCACTCTAATTACAGGTTTCAGAGTAGCAGCCGTGTTAGTCTGTATTCGCAAAAAGAAAAGGAGTACTTGTGGCACCTTAGAGACTAACCAATTTATTTGAGCATAAGCTTTCGTGAGCTACATCGTGAGGTGCATCCGATGAAGTGAGCTGTAGCTCACGAAAGCTTATGCTCAAATAAATTGGTTAGTCTCTAAGGTGCCACAAGTACTCCAATTACAGCCCTTTTGCAAGAAACTTAAAACAACCTGGGACATGTCCTTTGGCCATAATGTTGTTCCCTATGCTTTGATTCCTAGTATATCAGTTATACATTTGGAGTGTCTATAAAGTATTTTATAACTTTTTAGCCATAATGAAACACTTTTAAAAACAGGTGTTGAACTTAAAAATGATGATAAATTTGTTACTTATGGTGCAAAAAACCAAAATACACATCTCACATTTCAGTCAATTGTCACTTCAAGCTGAACCCACCAATTTTAATTTGATGACAAATCTGTGAAGTGGGAAAGTATCACTCACTTCTGGGGGAGGTGGAGAGAGAGAGAGAGAGAGAGAGAGAAAGCTCTCCCAGAGCTTGGAAGAACAGACTTCAAGTCTGACGTGTTCTAAGTGCTATTTAAATTCCCATGCAATTCACTACCCTTATTATTGACTACAGCCATGAACCCCAAACATAGGAGACAGGCAGGGAAGAGGAAATGAACATTCCCCCACCCCCCTTTTTAAATAAAGTAGCAGAGACTCTATTAAACCACACTGAAGACACAAAATCCAAATCTCTAACGTGACAAACCCCAATGTTTTCCACTGCTCCACACACTAATCACTATGGGCATGTTGACAACTACAAAGTTAAGTCAGCATAATTGAAATCAACATCCAGCTGCTGCTGCAGTAATTACGTCAGTCACGCGTGTCCACACCATGCTCATTGTGTTGGTGGAGTGCATCCTCACTAGCAGCACTTGCATCAATGCACCGTGGGTAGCTATCTCATAGTGCAGCTCGCCTCAGGGGGTTTTGGGAAGGGTTTGCAATGCCTCATGGGACCAAAACATTGTTGCAGCGGTAAATGGGAACATGGCTTTGACCTCTCATGAAGCAGTTTTCTCCCTCACTCCCTCCACTGATTTCAACGGCAAACAGCCCATACTTTTTCACGCCTTTTTTCAAAAGGCTGGCTTAGCTATGTGTATGCCAAAGCCCAAGAAGCATTGACCCTGCTCAGCTGTGCACTTTTGTTGTGAGCATTACAAACACTTCATGCCTTATCCTGCAGTATTTCCAAAGCTGAGACAGGAGCCGCCACATGGAACATTGCAATGGCCTTCAAGCAGCCCAGCTGCAAGCCATACAACGAAACAATTCCCGGTTGCTGCTGGCAGTCATGCAGCAACTGAACATGGTGAAGTGCCGTTTCTGACCCCGAGAAACAAGCACAGACTGGTGGGATTGCATCGTTATGCAGCTATGGGATGATAAGCAGTGGCTGCAGAACTGTCGAATGCAGAAGACCACTTTCCAGGAACTGTGTGCAGAGCTTTCCCCAGCCCTGAAGCAGAGCAACACTAAAATGGGACCTGCTCTGACAATGGAGAAGCAAGTGACAATCACGTGTGGAAGCTTGCAATGCCAGACTACCATCAGTCAGTGGGGAATCATTTTGGAGTTGGTAAATCCACCACAGAAGCTGTTGTGATCAAAGTGAGGAGTTCCATTAAATGACTTCTGCTAAGAAGGGTAGTGATTCTGGGCAATGTGCAGGACATAGTAGATGGTTTTGCCATGATGGGGTTCCCTAACTGCAGCGGGATGATAGATGACATGCATATCCCTATCTTGGCACAAAACCACTTTGTCAAAGAGTACATAAATTGAAAGGGATACTTTTCAATGGTGTTGCAAGCGCTGGTGGATCACCCCGGGTGCTTCACTGACATGAATGTGGGATGGTTGAGAAAGGTGCATGATGTGTGCACATTTAAGAACACAGGTCTGTTCAGAAAGCTGCAAGCAGGGACTTTCTTTTCCAATTGCAAAATAACCACTGATGACACTGAAATGCCAATAGTGATCCTGGGAGACCCCTTGCATCCATGGCTCATGGAGCTGTATACCAGACACCTGGACAGTAGTAAAGAGTTTCCAACAATAGGCTGAGCAAGTACAGAATGGTGGTGGAATGTGCCTTTGGATGTTTAAAGGGTCACTGGCGCAGTCTGCTTACTAGGTTTGACCTCAGTGAAACCAATATCTGCATTGTTATCAGTGCCTGCTGTGTGCTCCATAATATCTTTGAGGCAAAGGAAGAGAGGTATCCACTGGGGTGGGGCGTGGAGGCGGATAAGTTATCTGCTTATTTTGAGCAGCCAGATACCAAGGCAATAAGAAGAATCTGGTGAGAAGCACTGCGTCTTCGGGAGGCTTTGAAAACCCCTTTCATTAATGACCTGCAGTAATGTGTGCTGCTTATCTGAATTGTGTCTTCCCATAGCATCCCACCATTGCATCAGTTTCCCTGTCCCGCCCCTAACCCCCTTAACTCCCCATGCTAGGAATAAATAAATTCTCAAAACATTAACATTTATTGCACAAACATAAAGAAACTGAAAGATAAATAAAGATAATAAAAAATGTAACCTTGGACAAATGGTGTGATAAAACTGAGAGGGGAGAAACCAAGTTAGCTTGTCTGTAAAAGCACAGTAGTCTTGCTCATCCAAGGTCATCTAATGGCTGCTTTCTGTTCTTAATTTCCTCCCCTGGTGATGAGTGGAAGGGATACTGCACTTCCTCCCCCGCCTCCTGGAACGTTTTGGGAGGGAGATTACAGTGATGTTTGCAGTCATTCTGCAGGGGCTGCAGAGGGAGTCTAGCCTCAAGCTGTTTCTCCCGAAGCTCAGACACCTCAACATGTCTGGTTGCTCCTTCATAATTGGCAGCATCTCATCCTGCATGCCACACTCATGCTCCTAGGCTGCTCTCCATGTCCATGTCCAGTTTTATAGACAGTGAAATCCTCCAAGCTTTTTTGCTCCATGTCCGCTGTCCCAAAGGTGTTTATTATCTCATTGAACATGTCATCACATATTCGGTTTGTCTGTCTTCTAACCTGGGAAAGTCTCTCCGCCAGTGTGTAGAATGAGTTGAAGGCCAAGATTTCCACTGTAAGGCATGCAAAGCACAAGGCAACCACAGTTGCTATTTAAAAATCACTCCCTTTATTCCATTGAAGTGCAAGCCAGAACATAATCAGAATCCTTAGCTATTCAATGAACCAGTTTGCTCTTCCAGCCATGGCCCAGTGGCATGGGCGACAGGACTTGTGCTGCAACTTGTGGCAGCCTGTGTTGAGAGCACAGGTAGACAGGTGGACAATGCTCCCTCCCCTTAGCAACAAGGATGGTGTATGGAGACCAGAGACCAGCGCTGAGGCTCCCAAAGTGCGGTCTTTGTCCAAGGTGGCTCCATGGGGTGTGTGTTGCAGGTGCAGGAGAATGAAGGACCCCTGACTTCCCTTAACACTGCTGGTCGTAGTTGCCCTGGACTTGCAGATTCTTAGGTCAGTGCCGATACCTGCCACTCAAGCTACCACCACATTAGATAAACCATGGTTGAGGGACCCAGAACACAGCATGGGTGGGGGATCAAATGCTCTATTGTTTGCGGTATAAGCACTTGTAGTGAAAACTACCACTATTTTCCCTAGGTGACCCTATGTGATATCAGTCTCCTGTGTCTGGGTACAGACCTGGTCCTTATGCAGCTATGCTGTGTGCTGCAATGATGCCAGCAGAATTAATACTGGAGTAGCATGGGAAATTGTCCTACCATGGTGGAAGAAATAAGGCTACTCTCCCCAGAAACGTTCTGCAAAGTATTGCAGAGTACCTCCATGAAAGTTTCCTGGAGATCTCCATGGAGGATTCCTGGGCCATCCCTGTGCACATGAACAGTCTTTTCCAGGGGACACCCTCTGCATAGCTGGAGTGGCCACTGATAATCAGATAATCACTGCACCTCACTTTTTCTTCATATTAACAATAAAATATAAGAGCATGTAACCCCTAGAGTTTGACTGGAATTTCATACTCACCTGAGTGCCTTCCACAGCATCAGACTCAGCCATGATGCTGTCCTGCAACTGGCTGGACTGCTCCGAGGTTAAAAATAGCTCCTAGCTCTTGGGGAGAATGGATTCCCTGACTCGCCTGTCTCCCATTCTCCTCCTCCTTCAAAACCTCCTTCTTGTTGTTGCCTGAGGTGGTCTGGGACTCCGACTCCGGTGAGGTAGCCATGCCGCGTGGTGGGGGTCACCGCTGAGAACTGCATGCAGCTCATTGTAGAAGTGGCATATCTGTGGTGCAGAACCAGAATGACCGTTCACCACCCTTGCTTTCTGGTATGCCTGCTGAAGTTCTTTGATTCTCATGCAGCACTACTGCGTGTCCTTTTCCCCCATGCCCCAAGTGATCTTCTATTATATGTCAACATTTCTCCAGCTGGCTTGGAGCTTTGCCTGAACAGACTCTTCTTCCCACAGACCAATAAGATCCTCCTGTGAACTCCAGGCTGGAGTGTGTTTGGGGTGTTGAATTGCCATGATGAGCTGGGCTGGCGAGCTCTCCACGCTGATCAACAAGAAATGGAAATTCTAAAGTTCCTGGGGCTTTAACAGGGGAGGGACTGTTTCCTGTACACCTGGCTGCTGTAGAGCGGAGTTGAAAACGATCACAAGAGCAGTCACAGTGGAGCATTGTGGGACACCTCCTGGAGGCCAATTCAGTTGGCTTAACCAATGCCGCGTCTACACTGCTTCTCTGTCGACGCATCAACATCGAATTAAGTGTTATGGCTCTTGTGGAGGTTATAGGCCTGGAATTTAACTCATCCCCACACTAAACTAGCCTTGACCAGCTTTGGGTGAAACTCAGCGATTTCACCATTGAAATTAAGAAAAAAATGCTCTGTTCCTGCTAAGGCACCCTCACCTCAGGAATGCCCCTAACAAGATATAACACCCAGGGTTGTAAAGTAGAGACACCCAGGCACTGGAAAGTTTTAGGGAGGTTACAGAGGGACCCAACAAATGGTAGAATAGATAAGCTTTGACCAGCAAATTTAGGTTGACCATCTGCACAAATAATAAGGTCATAAATAAGTTCCAATTTGGGCATGAAAGATAAAGTGTAAAAAACTTAGGCAGGAAGGAGGATACATAGGTGCCAGTGTGTAATTGGTTAAATTTTTTGTTATTTAGGGGGACAGAATAATCTGATAGTTTTAGTGCATTTGAAGGAGGTAGCTAGTTTTATCCATATAACATGGGTAAGTGAAAAATAATACTCTTTGGGAACCATCTCCGGACTGCAGTTCAACATCAAGCTGCTAGAATTCTCACTCCTCTGTACGAGCACAATGTGTGGAGCCTGACTGGCTATCAGGTGAAATGTGTCTGTATATTGGGAGTGGTGAGCATAATAGATTTGCTTGACATATATATTCTGTATGTGTTGCTCATAAATAGATGTTTAAATCACAGTTGTGTAAGGCTTTTTCCCTGGGAAAAGGTCCTGCAGAGTTCTGAGCACTGTGGGCAGGGGTGGGTACTTAAAATTGACCAGGTTTCTTCCTGAGCCTTGTGGGTAAGGGTAGTTGTCTTACACTCTGAGCCCTCAGAAGAGGGTGCCTAAATTAACCTGGTCATGCCTTCAGCCCTTGGTAGGGTACAGGCAGAGTGCCATAGATTCTGCGGGTAACAAGATGGAGTAATTAAGTCAACGTAACAATTGAGTTATGTCGGCGGAATGGACCTGGTATTGTGGACACATATATTATTAGGTCAACGTAAGGCAGCTTCTGTCGACCTAAGTTTGTAGTGTAGACAAGCCCTATAAAACCACCTTCCTCTTCCACAGCCAGGAATAGTATTCAGCATCCTGTCACCAATATTCTACTACTGACTAGTAAACAGTTTTTAACAGTGAGTTACACGTATGTGTCAAGTCCTTCTCCAGTGGCTGGTCTACAAAGGACCTAGCAAATACTTCTACACCTCAAAAATAATAAGGATCTAAGCTAAGGATCTGAAGGTCAAAGGCTTCAGATCCTGCTGCTGATCTGTGTGGGAAGATGGTATAGTTGAATATGATTCGTATGGTGAGAAGATCACTTTGAAAAAAAACTCTGAGAAATCTGTGAAACACCAAAATACACATTTCAGTCATTGTCACACATTTTGCTTGTTTAAGCCACTGTTCAGTGTGTGTTGTGTTCCCCTTTGTGCCCAGTACACAGAGGATACATATAAGTCTGTGCTAGCTCTCTGCTTGAGACCCAGATTCTTTAGCACAAGCTAAAATGATTTTTAGCTTTGGAAATCGTAGTTTCAATCCCTGGTGCTGGCCATCACACTTGCAGGTGCCCCACATTGGCATGTTGAGAAATGTACTTTATATTGAGAGATTTGGGGCACACAGGAAGGGGCAGCGCATTGGCAAAGCTGCTGGTGTAAAGCAGGCAAGCTTTAGCTGCTCCTGGCTGTATCCAATTTCTGGAAGTCCATAAGAGACTACAGAGTGTTTCAGGAAGTGAGTGATGTTCCCTCCAACTGAGAGGTTATGTTGTCATTGCTAAACTTGGAGGATTGTTCTTGGTGCTCTTGTTTTAAATGGTGATAAAATGTTATAGACACACTGAGAATTTACTGAGGCAGGCCAACATTTCATTTCATAGTCAGGATCGGCTGTAGTAGTTTCTCTCTCTGATTCCCAGGGAGGCACAGCTCCCTTTCTCCCTGACTCTGAGGAGTTATCCACTGAGCTACCCCAACGCTTTATAAAAAAAAAAAATTAGGAAATTAACAAACAAAAGCCATGTTTAGTGACAGTAAAGGTTGTAGCAGGGCACACCAACTCTATGCAGAACTTTACAAGCACAAACATAAGAATTTAAGGGGAAGACTTGTGCATACTTTTCGCCTTTCATGTTTCCCACAACACTATCAAAAACACCTGCCAATGCTCCATAAGGCTTTCTTTCATCTCCAACAGATACTTAAAAGCAATATCTACCCCAACTTTATCAAACTTGCACTCTAATGCAAAACCTAAACACTGACCTCCTCCCTGGTAAGGCAAAATAATGCCCCAAATGCCTGGAATGTGTGTCAGTCAGATGTGCTGATCTGTTGAGATAGCTGACATAAACCACATGAGATCACTGTTAGGATTTTGCATTCGAGTTTTAGTTCGAACACCAAGTTGAGAACCTTTGCTTCAGACAATCACAGGAGCAATAATATTTCCATTCAATTTCTGTGAGAGAATGATACCACAACTCAGACATGGAGACAACTATATTTCCTTGCTGGGCTCCACAATTGTCCACAATTGTGGACAAGTGATCCGAATTTTTGTCCTCTGCTTGACTCCCACCCAGTGAACATCCATGTAGAGAGCCTGCCTTTCATCTTTTTCCCTAATTTCCTAAAACTTCTGGCAGCAAGCTCAGTTACCATGGATTTCTGCCCTGTAGTTGTACAATACATCCTTTCTCCGTCACACCTTTTCCAACTGGGAATGAGTGTTTGAAACCATAGTGGGAGATGATCATGCTTTTTGAAGCATTAGCTCTGGCATGGATTTCTTCTCAGAAATCTGCTGTTCTTGGAGGGAATCAGAGGATTCGAGACAGCTGCTCACAGCATTCACCTGCACAAATGTTCCCCCACCCCCACACATGCGCAGAGCTCCAATCATATGGTGTTAGCACAGAGACTTTTATTTTTTTTAATCCTCTGTGATGTACAGCAGGGATAGCTGAACTGGCCCTTAGAGCTTAGATGTTTTAGTATTTACACTTGGTTCAAAAACATTGCATATGTAAGGGAAAAACAAGCTAGAAAATGTTCAGCTAGCCATGTTAGAAGGGTTAACAATATAGTCTAATTACATTTTTTGGGGATACGGTAATTTAAATGTTTATTCTGAATCTACCAAATTGTTCACACTAGCTAAATATAATACGTAAATGATTAAATTTAAACTGACACATGGGCAGTGACAAACCCCTTTAAGCTTGTACTGAGTGGCTTAGCAGATAAGTACTAGCTTTCCTGTTCTGGGATCAATTCCAAGAGAAGTGTTAAGTCCAATAATTTCAGCCATCTAATTTAATTCCAAAGTGGACAATACTTTACATTTAAATAATGTAGAATATCTGCTTAATTCATATGTGATCATACAACACCACAAAACTCAAGAGAGAAAGATTATCTAGCTAGGCTTTTTAATAGTCTCCCATCACCAGGGTATCTACATGCAAAGTCTAAATTACCACTATGGCTTGGTCTACAATTGAAAATTTTACCTGTATAACTACGTTGGTTAGGGATATATGGGTGTTTTTTTTTTATTTTATTTTTTTACTGAAACGGACCAGTATAGTTACTTCCTTTCCCATATGGGAATAGCTATGCTGGTACAAACCAATGAGGAGTCCGGTGGCACCTTAAAGACTAACAGATTTATTTGGGCATAAGCTTTTGTGGGTAAAAAACCCCAGTTCTTCAGATGCATGGAGTGAAAATTACAGATGCAGGCATAAATATACTGACACATGAAGAGAAGGGAGTTACCTTACAAGTGGAGAATCAGTGTTAATAAGGCCAGTTCAGTCAGGGTGGATGTGGTCCACTCCCAATAGTTGATGAGGAGGTGTCAATACCAAGAGAGGGAAAATTGCTTTTGTAGTGAGCCAACCACTCCCAGTCCCTATTCAAGCCCACATTAATGATGCTAAGTTTGCAAACGCATTGTAGCTCTGCAGTTTCTCTTTGAAGTCTCTTTTTGAATTTTTTCTGTTGAAGGATGGCTACTTTTAAATCTGTTATTGAATGTCCAGGGAGATTGAAGTGTTCTCCTACTGGCTTTTGTATGTTACCATTCCTGATGTCTGATTTGTGTCCATTTATTCTTTTATGTATGTCCAGTCTCCAGTTTGGCCAATGAAACTGGCAGAGGGGCACTGCTGGCACATGATGGCATATATCACATTAGTAGATGTGTAGGTGAATGAGCCCCTGATGGTTTGGCTCATGTGGTTGTGTCCTCTGATGGTATCCCTAGAGTAGATATGGGGACAGAGTAGGCAACGGGGTTTGTTACAGGGATTGGTTTCTGGGTTAGTGTTTCTGTGGAGTGGTATGTAGTTGCTGGTGAGTATTTGCTTCAGGGTGAGGGGGCTGTCTGTAAGTGAGGACTGGCCTGCTTCCCAAGGTCTGTGAGAGTGAGGGATCATTTTCCAGGATAGGTTGTAGATCGTTGATGTTGTGCTGGAGAGGTTTTAGTTGGGGGCTGTACGTCATGGTCGGTGGTGTTCTGTTATTTTCCTTGTTGGGCCTGTCCTGTAGTAGGGAACTTCGGACCAAATTCAGTTGTATCTTAGGGCTTGGCTGTAGACAACGGATCATGTGATGTGTCCTGGATGGAAGCTGGAGGCATGTAGGTAAGTATAGCGGTCAGTAGGTTTCCGGTATAGGGAGGTGTTTATGTGTCCATCACTTATTTGCACTATAGTGTCCAGGAAGTGGATCTCTTGTGTGGACTGGTCCAGGCTGAGGTTGATGGTGGGGTGGAAATTGTTGAAATCCAGGAGGAATTCTTCAAGGGCCTCCTTCCCGTGGGTCCATATGACGAAGATGTCATCAATGTAGCGCAAGTAGAGGAGGGACGCTAGGGGACGAGAGATGAGGAAGCTTTGTTCTAAGTCAGCCATAAAAATGTTGGCATTTTGTGGGGCCATGCTGTTACCCATAGCAGTGCCACGGACTTGAAGGTGTAAGTTGTCCCCAGATCTGAAATGGTTGTGAGTGAGGATAAAGTCACAAAGCTCAGCCACCAGGTGTGCCGTGGCCTCATCAGCGATACTGTTCCTGACAGCTCTGTAGTCTATCCTCACGTGGAATATTGGTGTAAAGAGCTTCTATATCCATGGTGGCCAGGATGGTGTTTTCAGGAAGATCACCAATGCATTGTAATTTTCTCAGGAAGTCGGTGGTGTCTCGAAGATAGCTAGGTAGCGTAGGATCTGAGGAGAGACTTCAAAACAGACTTCAAAGAGAAACTGCGGAGTTAAAATTCATTTGCAGATTTAACCCCATTAATTTGGGCTTGAATAGGGACTTGGAGTGACTGGCTCACTACAAAAGTAATTTTCCCTCTCTTGGTATTGACACGTCCTCATCAATTATTGGGAGTGGACCACATCCATCCTGACTGAATTGGCCTTATTAACACTGGTTCTCCACTTGTAGGGTAACTCCCTTCTCTTCATGTGTCAGTATATTTATGCCTGCATCTGTAATTTTCACTCCATGCATCTGAAGAAGTGGGGCTTTTTACCCACAAAAGCTTATGCCCAAATAAATCTGTTAGTCTTTAAGGTGCCACTGGACTCCTTATTGTTTTTGTGGATACCGACTAACACGGCTACCCCTCTGATACTTTATACCAATATAGCTCTGGCCACACTAGGAGGACTACTAGTGGCACCTTAGAGACTAACCAATTTATTTGAGGTGCCACTAGTCCTCCTTTTCTTTTTGCGAATACAGACTAACAAGGCTGCTACTCTGAAACTAGGAGGAATGTGCTGCTTTAACTATATAAGTATAGCCCTCAAAAGATAGTCCTCTTCCAGTTTCAGGTGAAATAATTTAGTATCCACTATATTTCTGTAAGGAAACTTCCACAGAGTTATTTTACACCATATATGTGTGTAGTTTTCTCTTGAGCAAAATGTGCTTCTTATATCTACTGATCTAAAGCCAAAAAAAGGATGGCATAATAATTCAGAAATAAAACGTTTTTCATACAAGTGTGCGATAACATATTTTAAAGATTCAGTAATATGTTTACAGAATTACACAACAACCTTAAATAATGGCAAATGGGTCAAAAGGCAACTTGTGACACCTGGGGGAGTCTCTAGCTTTTAAGGCGGCAATATTGACCACTGTGGAGGAGTTTGGTATATTATGTGCCAGCACCATTACTAATGCTATTTCACTTTGCTTGTAGATTATAATAAATAAGGCCCCAATCAGCAAATCACTTAAGTACTTGCTTACGTCCATTCCTGTTCAACAAAACACAGGCTTAAATCCTTCAGAGACGTAATTGTATTGATTTCCATCCAACTCCTGAACTGAATGTTAAGAATCATTTGCCACACATCAAAATTGTCTCGTAAAAGAAAAGTTTCTCTCCACATGCCTACCTTGCAGGAGCAACAGTCTAGGGGAACCTTCAAAACTGAGCCTGAAGTCTCTGTTATCAGAACTGTAAGCCCCAAATTGGAGTTTCTCTTGTCTCTCCATACTGCAACTCCTTACAGAGAAATAAAAACAGATGTTTTTATTTAGTGCAGCAATGTAGTATTCTCTACCCCATTCCATACAGGTATTGCGAAGATTTCAGGCTATAATCTCATTTTCATTAAGGCCATTTTACAATATTTTGGCAGCATAAGATGCACAGTCTTTAACTTTTTATAGAGTCTTCCCATGACTGCTTTCAAACTTTAGTTATTTACAGCTAGTTCAGTATCTTACAGGAAAATTTAAGAAATGTATCTAATATTATGGTCTAAATTTCTAAATTTGGTAGTATTTGAAAATATATTATCTTGAAACATTTTAAGTTTTTGATTAGTGGGTATTTTGTGCTGTACCAGATGAGATCCATTCTCAGTGCTGTATAGTGACATGCTAATTTAACACACAGGTTTCCATTTTTATTGCACACACAAACCCACACTTTCTTGCTCCCTTTCTACCATCTCCATCAGTCGGATACATATGTGTACATTGATCACAGCATAAGTCTTGTTCTCAGACCTCTAAGGATATATCTACACTCTACACCCATGGCTGACCCAGGCCAGCTGACTCAAGCTCGCAGGGCTCAGGCTAAGGGAATGTTTAATTGCAGTGTAGACTTCCCAGCTCAGGCTGGAGCCCAGGTTTTAGGACTATGCGAGGTGGGAGGGGCTCACAGCTCAGGCTGCAGCTCAAGCCTGGAAGTCTACACTGCAATGAACTGCCGGTTTTTATTTGCAGAGTAGACATATCCTAACTTACTCTCCAGCCTCTGAAAATTGCAATATGGTGGACTGTAACCAGTAGAAAAGTCTGATAGAAGTCTGATACAATAACTTCTTTATGTTAAATAATTACCTAGGGCCATTCTAACACGAGTAGTATTTCCACAACCACTTGGCAACTTCATTCAAACTTGGTGTCATAAAAATATCAGCTTTTTGGTGATACCAAGTCTGAATGAAATTGGTTACAAAAGTCTGCAGTGTTGTAATTGCCTCAGCTTCAAATGAGACAATTACAAATGTTAATTTTAACTGTATTATTTTAATAAGATTCATCTTGAGAATGACAGAATTAAAGAAAATATTTTCTTGTAGAATGTGCATCAAGGATGAAGCATTATAATGGAAAGCCCAAACCCATATATTAATAATCTGGTCCTTTATGGGTGCAGTGAAATAATCTCAAAATTTCAAAAATCTATTTTTTTCTGTATTTTTTCAGGTCTGTGAGTACTAATCTGCATAATTCTCAGGCAGATGTAAAGGTTAAGTAATTCTTCATGAACCCTCCTGTTTCATGTACCATGTGCTGGGTAATGACAAGAAAAAGTTCCATGCTTTTAAAAGGAAACTGGCTCTATATTAAGAAAACTATTTGCAGAGATGCTGCAACCACAGCTAATGTTTCAGCCATGTGCATACAGAATGAAGTCCTGGTACCTCCTCCAAACTTTTTTGTTCTGCACCTTGTACTCCTCCTCCCAAGCTCCATGCAGGTTGCTACAATTTTTATATTGCAAATCAGAAGAACTGAAAAAAATAGTTGAAACAGCAATTAATTCAGTTTAGGGCTATATTTAGTCTGCTTTGGGGATCAAAAAGAATCCCCTGTACCAAAGATACTAAGCTGTAAAAATACAATTCTGCTGAAATCAAACAATTTCTTAGATATACTTCTTCTTAGTTCCAGTACATTCAGCAACAAAACAAATAAGGACAACAGCATTTTCCAATTTATTTAGCAAACAACTTCACCAGATTATTTGTGTCCATTAAGGAAGTAACAGATCTGGCTTGGTGTGTCAGCCTCTATCAACAACAACAAATTTCTACTTATGCCTGTATTATCATCTTTGTCCTCTCATTTTTCAAAGCTAACTATGAAACACTTTTTCTCACTTACTTACCATACTATGAAAAGGCTATCAAGGCTGATAGGCGAAATATTTGACTTATCTGTTGATTACAATGGGAAGCATGAACACCAGAACATAACTCAGTGTGTTTGATGACAGGGAACAGGACTTTTGTACAATTCTACTTTGCTGTCAGCAAACTAAAACAGGGAAGATATCTGGGCATACCGCAAAAAGTCCAGCATTCAAATGTGCATGCACATGTTTGCAATTACAGACAACTATCCACTGTTTATTTATTGAAGTGATAAAGCAAGTAGTTTTATTCAGTATTTTCTATTTATTATAGGCATTTGAATGGGGAACTGATTTTTAAAAATCAAATTTTATATTATGTGGTAAATTACAAAGGGTATTATTGCATCCTTCATTTTTTCGTTTATGAAAAGCCCAAGGATGAAGTTAGCAGGGCGGCATCATGAACAATTTACTTCCTCTTTTGAAGTACCACAAACTAGGCTCTTACCAACCACTGTCTTTTTAAGTTTAAAAGAGGCCTATTCCATATGTAAATATCTTTCCAACTTCAGGCTCTGATCCTGTGAGAACTTAATTTGACTTCAGTAGGGCTAGTCACAGTGCATTAAGTTAAGCACCTGTGTAGCCTGTGCAGGATGGGGCCTTCGTCCGTGCACACTTCTGTTGTCTAATACATTAAGTACAGTTACAGCCAGCTTGCCGGAGCCTCTGAAAGCCGCCGCCCCCCCGCCCAAAGCAAGGGTGCCTACGGCAGGGGCAGCAGCGGGGAACTCGTCCCCCTCGGGGAGTGGCTGGGCGTTGGGTCCGCACAGCGCAGGGGAAGGTCACAGACCCAACGGTTAGTAAGGCGGGGAAGTTGCCCCAGGGCAGGGGCGATTCAGGAGCGTAACCCCAGTGCGCGGGCCGGGGAGCAGGGCGAGATCGGCGGCAGCTGGAGCGACGGCGGCTCCCGCCCTCTCCGCCTCAGGCGGCCTGCGGGGAGGCGGCGGGACCGGAAGAGGGCGCCGGGGATTCACGGACGGCGCGGTTTGGCCCATCCCGGCCGCCTTACAGCTCGTCCCCGGGACCCGCCGAGCCTCCTCGGGCTGGCTCCGACCTTCTGGGGCTTCTCGGGAGACTCCCCGGCGGGCTGGGCCGGTCGCCGGCGTCGCCGCCGCCCCCGCCCTCCTCCTCCCGCCTCCAACCCCGGGACCATGTTCCCCAGCACCGGCTCCAACGGGCTGTGTAAGTATCGGGAGCCCCCGGCCCGAGGGGCGGTTGCTCGGGCAGTGTCCGCGTTCCGGGGGGGGAGGGGAGGCGCCGCGAGCCCCGGCCCCCAGGAGACCCCCCACCCCGCTCCCGGCGCCCCCGGGCAGGCGGGAGCTTCTGGGGCGTCTAGAGAAGGCGCCTCCGCTTGGGGGCCTTTCCGCTCCGCTCTGCGTCTTGTCCCTGCCGTGGGCTCTGGAGCCGGGTTTCGCTCTGTGTGCGCGGTCACCCGTGGTTCCCCTCGCAGCACCAGCATCAGTGGGAACAGCCTCCTCTCTCCTCCCCGCAGAGATGCTGCTTTGAAAGCGGAGCACAGTTTGGTTTAATTGTCCTAATCTAGTTCTCCCTTTCCCCCTCCTTCCTCTTACTGAAGTTAATTGTGTGTTGCCCACCATCTGTATCACAATAACGCCTATGCTAGGAAAACTAGCTCCCATCTAGTATTGACGTGATCTTAAAACACTGGGTGACCCATGGCTTAGCCTGGATCTATATATGCCAGACAAGCTGGTTATAGACTACTTTTGCAGCCACATTTCAGCTTCATGTAAAGGGACTCTCAACTTACAAAAAAAACCCACACTTCTTTCTGCAAATAAAGTAACTTACTGTTGTTCAGAGTTGACAAGGAGCTGACTGAGGAGGTATCTGAGCCATTAGCAATTATCTTTGAAAAGTCATGGAAGACAGGAGAGATTCCAGAAGACTGGAAAATATATATAGTGCCCATCTATAAAAAGGGAAATAAGGACAACCCCGGGGGAATTACAGACCAGTCAGCTTAACGTCAGTACCGGGAAAGATAATGGAACAAATAATTAAGTAATCAATTTGCAAACACCTAGAAGATAATAAGGTGATAAATAACAGTGAGCATGGATTTGTCAAGAACAAATCATGTCAAACTAACCTGATAGCTTTCTTTGATAGGGTAACAAGCATTGTGGATAGTGGGGAAGTGGTAGATGTGGTATATCTTGATTTTAGTAAGGCTTTTGATACTGTCTCGCATGACCGTCTCATAAACAAACTAGTAAAATACAACCTAGATGGAGCTACTGTAAGGTGGGTGCATAACTGGTTGGAAAATTGTTCCCAGAGAGTAGTTATCAGTGGTTCACAGTCATGATGGAAGGGCCTAAGGAGTGGGGTCCTGCAGGGATTGATTCTGGGTCTGGTTCTGTTCAATATTTTCATCATGATTTAGATAATGTCATAGTATACTTATAAAGTTTGCAGATGATACCAAGCTGGGAGGGGTTGCAAGTGCTTTGGAGGATAGGATTTAAAATTCAAAATGATCTGGACAAACTGGAGAAATGGTCTGAAGTAAATAAGATGAAATTTAATAAGGGAAAATGCAAAGTACTCCACTTAGGAAGGAACAGTCAGTTGCCACACATACGAAATGGGAAATGACTGCCTAGGAAGGAGTACTGTTGAAAGGGATCTGGGGGTCCTAGTGGATCACAAGCTAAATATGAGTCAACAGTGTAACGCTGTTGCAAAAAAAGCAAACATCGTTCTGGGATGTATTAGCAGGAGTATTGTAAGCAAGCCACAAGAAGTAATTCTTCCACTCTACTCCACGCTGATTAGGCCTCAGCTGAAGTATTTTGTCCAGTTCTGGGCGCCACATTTCAGGAAAGATGTGGACAAATTGAAGAAAGTCCAGAGAAGATCAATAAAAATGATTAAAGGTCTAGAGAACATGACCCGTGATGGAAGATTGAAAAAACTGGGTTTGTTTGGTCTGGAGAAGAGAAGACTGAGAGGGCACATGATAACAGTTTTCAAGTACATAAAAGGTTGTTATAAGGAAGAGGGAGAAAAATTGTTCTTCTTAACCACCCTGACAGTTAGGAAGTTTTTCCTCAGGTCCAACCTAAACCGCCCTTGCTGCAATTTAAGCCCATTGCTTCTTGTTCTGACCTCAGAGGTTAAGCACTGGAATAAATTGCCTAGGGAGGCTGTGGAATCTCCATCACTGGGGATTTTTAAGAGCAGGTTGGACAAATACCTGTCAGGGATGGTCTAGATCAGAGATGAGCAATCTTTTTGCCTTGAGGGCTACATCAGGTTTGCGAAACTGTATGGAGGGCTGGGTAGGGACAGATGTGCCTCCCCAAACAGCCTGACCCCTGCCCCCTATCCATCCCCTCCCACTTCCCTGTCCCCTGACTGACCCCCCCAGAACCCCTGACCCATCCGACCCCCCCCTGCTCCTTGTCCCCTGATCACCCCCTCCTGGGACCCCCTATCTGCCCCCTGGGACTCCACCCCCTATCCAACCCTCCCTGTCCCCTGACTGCCCCAACCCCCGTCCACACCCCTGCCCCCTGACAGTCCCCCCGCCCCGGGGACTCCCACACCTATCCAACTGTTCCCTGTCCCAACTTCCCCCCGGGACCTTTTGCCCCTTATCCAACGCCCCCCCCCTTACCATCCTGCTCAGAGCAGCAGGAGCTTGTAGCCCTGCCGGAGCCAGCCATGCCACCTGCGCTGCCCGGCAGGAGCGGCAGGCCAGAGCGCTGGTGGCATGGTGGCATCGCTGTGGGGGAGGGGCCGGGGGCTAGCCTCCTCAGCCGGGAGCTCAGGGGCTGGGCAGGCCAGTCCTGCAGGCCATAGTTGGCCACCTCTGGTCTAGATAATACTTAGTCCAGCCTTGAGTGCAGGGGACAGGACTAGATGACCTCTCAAGGTCCCTTCCGGTTCTATGATTCTGTGAAATTAGAGGGGGCAGGTCTCTCAGTTTCAGTGTGCATTTGACTGCACTTTGTACAATTGGTTCCACAGTTTCCTCCTGTGAAATATCAGCTATTTCCGACCTTGCAACTGACTGTACATGGGTTCAGGAGTCCACCAATAAAGAGTCTGTTGCCCTGACTAGGCAAGTTCCCCTCTTGTTTGTGTGGGTCTTTCATGTAATAAGGAATAGAAAAATATTTTTGAAAATAGGAAAATGTTATAAAAACTAGTGTAATTTAGGCATAAATGTAGTCTTTAACTTTTTTAAAGTGACTAGATGTCAAGTTGATGTTAGAGAGACAAGGTGGATGAGGTAATATCTCTTATGGGATCAGCTTCTGTTGGTGAGAGAGACAAGCTTACAAACTTACACAGAGCTTTTCTTGAAAGTCTCTTTCACCAACAGAAGCTGGTCCAAGAAAAGATACTGTCTCACCCACCTTGTCTCTCTTAATATTTTGGCACCAGAATTGCCACAACACCACGTCAAGTTGATGTGTTGTTTTAAACAAGCTCAGAGAAGATGTACGTTACAAAAAATTAACTGTGTTTAAAATGACAGTAAAGAGTTCAATTAGCTGACACAATGTGGATTATGACATTACACTCAATGTAGACCAGAGCAAATTATGGTCAGGACTGTGTCATCTAACTGGATTCTTTACAACCCTGTTAAATGATGCACAAGTTTTTTAATGAAGACAAGCCCTTAGTGTGAGCAGATAAGTATTGCAGTTTATTCGAAATACAGAATATCTTGGCTCCTTAAACTGGCACTGCAGGGTGTGGGGGAATTTTTCCCCCCGATGATTCTCTTACTGCTTTACTTATTGAAAAAATTGAAGTTGCAAATCACAAATGGAGGGCAGACAAGGAGAGCCTTCACATGTACTTGTGTGTATGCACGTGTGTGTGTATGCACATACACATATGCATACAAAGAAGGTATGTGTGTATATATATGCACACACACATTTTATGTACTTCCTAATCTGAGTTAAATTAAGAGCAGTAGTATGCACATCCGTTTTTCTTAGATGGTGCACGTTAGGCTATTGATTTAGGGCTGGTCTACACTTAAAAATTTTGCTGGCATAGTTGGTTAGGAGTGTGAAAGAAATCGCACTTCTAACTGACATAGCTATGCTAGCAAAAGCCCTAGTATAGATGCAGTTTATACTGTCAAAGAAAAGGTTTTAGTCATTTATTTTATGTAATTTTGAGGGCATAGCAAAACAACTCTTTTGTTGTTATAAGCTGAGTCTCCTCTAGAAATCTTTGCCAGTATAGCTTTCTACAGTAGACAAGGCTTTACAAAAAACTATTCAGTGCTTGTGATTGCTGGTGGTGATGTTCTTGCCTTTGTCACAACAATATAAGGTTAAATTTCTGTTTGAAATCGTCTAAAGCAAAAAATAGTTATCTTTAACCAATACTGCAATGCTGAAGTTTTTAATGCACAGCTATTAGTTATCTGATGAAGTAAAAACATTTTTAAAGAGCACATTAGAAGTGCATCTGCTAGTAAAAACACTCATATGGGTGAATAACTTTAAACCCGATGAATAAAATTCCTTCTGACTTTCAAAAGCTAAGATAATCTTGGACTGAGAATATGTTAGACTCAGAACTAACTTTCTGGGAAAGTAGCAAGTGAATGAAAACAGGGGGTTATAATGAAAAGACATTCTGAACCAAAAATTGAATGTTATGCCTATGACACTATTCACATATTAAAGGCAAATCCACATTACAAATTCTGTCAGTTTAGGAATGTGGTAGTTCCCTAATGTTTTGGAGTTGCCTGTGTAGATGAGACTAAACCATGTATTACTATTTTATCAAATTATGTTATCACCTTTACTTTTTATGGCCATGCATACAATTGAGATTTTTAGAGAAAAAAATTCACATCAGTGACATCTCTAGTGCAGTAAAGGTATAGACACAGTGGTAAAAATGTCAGGAGCTGCTGGAGCCTTCTCTAGTTTAGAGTTATCAATGGTGAGAATTTTTTTTTTTAATTCCAAGTGTACGCATGGCATAAAAAGACTAGGGTTCTAACAGTTTGGTAACATGGCTGTTCTGTTTGGTCTAGATCAGGGATTGGCAACCTTTAGCACGCGGCCCATCAGGAAAATCCTCTGGCGGGCCGGGACGGTTTGTTTACCTGCAGCGACCGCAGGTTCGGCCAATCGCAGCTCCTGTTGACTGCAGTTTGCTGTTCCAGCACATCCCTCTGCCCATGCCGCTTCCCACAGCCCCCATTGACCTGGAACGGCGAATTGTGGCCAGCAGGAGCTGCAATCGGCCAATCCTGCGGACGCTGCAGGTAAACAAACCGTCACAGCCCGCCAGCGGATTTCCCTAATGGGCCATGTGCCAAAGGTTGCCGATTCCTGATCTAGAGAACCTATTATACCAGTTCTTTCCAATCTATTTTCTTGTGTCAATAGGAGTCTAGAAAATGTTCTAAGAACCATACTGTAAGGTTCTGGCCATTCCCCACAAAGGACCCACTGCTACACCCAAAGTCTTTTCCAGGCACTTCATTTCTCAAATGTAGGTAAAACCCCTCACATGAGCCAGCAATGCCCCTCTGCCATGTACATTGGCCAAACCAGACAGTCTCTACACAAAAGAATAAATGGACACAAATCAGACTTCAAGAATTATAACATTCAAAAACGAGTCGGAGAACCCTTCAGCCTCCCTGGACACTCAATTACAGACCTAAGTCTCAATTATTCAACAAAAAAACTTCAAAAACAGACTCCAATGAGAAACAGCAGAACTGGAATTAATCTGCAAACTCGACACCATTAAATTAGGCTTGAATAAAGTCTGGGAGTGGATGAGTCATTACAGTAACTAAAAACTATTTCCCCATACTAATTTTCCCCCTACTGTTACTCACATCTTCTTGTCAACTGTTTGAAACGGGCCATCCTTATTATCACTACAAAAGTTTTTTTTTCTCCTGCTGATAATAGCCCACCTTAATCGATTGGTCTCGTTAAGAGTTGGTATGGCAACCCCCATTTTTCATGTTGTCTATATATATATATATATGTCTTCCTACTCCTACTGTATTTTCCACTGCATGCTTCTGATGAAGTGGGCTTTAGCCCATAAAAGTTTATGCTCAAATAAATTTGTTAGTCTCTAAGGTGCCACAAGTCCTCCTTTTCTTTCTGCTGATACAGACTAACACGGTGACTGCTCTGAAACCTCACAAACACAGTTCCTCAGCCCCCTTGGGGCTGTAGTTCTTAGGGGATTTTCCCTTTTGCTTCTCTCAATTCCTTCTGCTTTGGGGCCTATTACAGGATTCCCCCATAGTGTGTTAACTGAGAAACATTGCCTCCCAGTGCTCACTCCCTGGAGATCCTGTTCTTCCAACAGGTTCCCAGGCCCCCCCATCTGTGGGGACTTCCAGCTTCTTCTGCTCCTGTTCCCACTACCCAGGCCTCCTGGCTTCTAACCTGTCTCCCTATTTCCAGGGAGCAAGTAGTGAGAGCCCCTTGTCTACTCCCTCTGACCCTTTCCTGACTAACTGTCAGGCATGATTTGCCCAGGTGCCTTCTCTTATAGTCCAACCGGGGCAAGTGGGAGAGTCAGCTGACCAGTCTGAAAGGGGCCAGTGTCATACTCAAATGACACACTCAAATATAGTGTTGGCTCATTCACGTGTTCTTTTAAATCATGTTAGAATCTGTATAAATAATGTATAATGTAATGATTTAATAATTATTTGAAATATGTTTCAAATATATTCCCCTTGTAAATCTAAGTGGTTGCTCTGTGCTACAATTTTTTTATTCATTTCTGCGATAGTGACAGGAAGATAATCAATGACTCTTGCTAGAGGTAATTAGCGCTTATGAATTGATTACTTTAAACTGTTCTCTCATCTACAACATTAGATAACTGAGTGATTCCTTTTAGATTAAAACACTAATGTGCATGTTCCTTGTATTTTAAATCCTTTCTTTTTCCTTAACTAATTTAGAGTAAAACAGAATAAATAACAGGAGACTGCATTTATAAGGCTGTAATTCCATACATGATATCTGTAGACAACATTTAACATGGGTGAAGTAGCTTATGTAAAGCTCTAAAGTGAAAATACATCCCAAGAATCCTCGACCCTCTTATTTTTACATAATATAAAGTTTTTAATCCATGCCTTATTCAGGCTTACTTTTGACCTTTATCTGAATAGTGCCTCTTTTTTTCCCCATCCCTCCCACCCTTGTCCCTCCAAGTTCACATGCTGCAGCCTCTGCATTCTCTAGCAGCAGTGTTTGATAACTAAATATCAGACAAAATTGTGCTGTAAATCATAGGGAGAGCATGAAGGGAATTAGATTTTTAGAAAGTAGCATGCTAAAAAAAGTAATTTTTTTCCCAACATAAGCCCTGGTCATAAAGAATAACGTAATCACAATATCAAACTTTTAATGAAAGGAAAAGAGTTATTACGGAAAACCATCAAATGTGGTGGAATGGAGAAATTAATATCCATTTAAAACAAATGAAGATTACATTCATATGTCTGTCTAAGTTCATTGTTTTAAATCTAAATTGAAGACTTGCCCTGTGGATTGTTGATTATCTGTGCTTTAAGGAGGAGGCTTGATCTTTGTATTTATTCCTATCATTTTAAATGTTCATGGGAATGGCACTCATAAATAGTTCTTATTTATATTGAATTTCACATCCCAAAGCCTCTAGGTGCCTAACAAAATGTAATTTAAAAATAATAAAATTCAAATAAAACATAACAAAGTAAATGCTCTATTAAAAGTTAAACTACTAATGGACACTCCAAATATTTATTCAGTCATGAAGAAGAGGAGATAATGATGAGTTTGAATTTGAATTGGCAGTTGCTGCTGGACTGTAAGCTGCCCACATGCTTTTTCCAAGTAAGCTTGGGATGTAGATTCTATAGGTTTTCTTGGTGATATGAAAGGAAAAGCAGTTAAAATTTGGGAGTATCTGTTGCTGAGAGCATTACGAAAGTCTCAGACATTTCTGGTGGGTAAACTGAAGAGCTTGGGATATTCTATCTACTACCCAAGATCCATAAACCTGGAAATCCTGGGTGCCCCATCGTCTCAGGCATTGGCACCCTGACAGCAGGATTGTCTGGCTATGTAGACTCCCTCCCCAGGCCCTACGCTACCAGCACTCCCAGCTACCTTCGAGACACCACTGACTTCCTGAGGAAACTACAATCCATCGGTGATCTTCCTGATAACACCATCCTGGCCACTATGGATGTAGAAGCCCTCTACACCAACATTCCACACAAAGATGGACTACAAGCTGTCAAGAACACTATCCCTGATAATGTCACGGCTAACCTGGTGGCTGAACTTTGTGATTTTGTCCTTACCCATAACTATTTTACATTTGGGGACAATGTATACCTTCAGATCAGTGGCACTGCGATGGGTACCCGCATGGCCCCACAGTATGCCAACATTTTTATGGCTGACTTAGAACAACACTTCCTCAGCTCTCGTCCCCTAACGCCCCTACTCTACTTGCGCTATATTGATGACATCTTCATCATCTGGACCCATGGAAAAGAAGCCCTTGAGGAATTCCACCATGATTTCAACAATTTCCATCCCACCATCAACCTCAGCCTGGTCCAGTCCACACAAGAGATCCACTTCCTGGACACTACAGTGCTAATAAACGATGGTCACATAAACACCACCCTATACCAGAAACCTGCTGACCGCTATTCCTACCTACATGCCTCCAGCTTTCACCCTGACCACACCACACGATCCATCGTCTACAGCCAAGCTCTACGATACAACCGCATTTGCTCCAGCCCCTCAGACAGAGACAAACACCTACAAGATCTCTATCAAGCATTCTTACAACTACAATACCCACCTGCGGAAGTGAAGAAACAGATTGATAGAGCCAGAAGAGTACCCAGAAGTCACCTACGACAGGACAGGCCTAACAAAGAAAATAACAGAAGGCCACTAGCCGTCACCTTCAGCCCCCAACTAAAACCCCTCCAACGCATTATTAAGGATCTACAACCCAACACTCTCACAAATCTTGGGAGACAGGCCAGTCCTTGCCCACAGACAGTCCCCCAACCTGAAGCAAATACTCACCAGCAACCATGCACCACACAATAGAACCACTAACCCAGGAACCTATCCTTGCAACAAAGCCTGTTGCCAACTGTGTCCACATATCTATTCAGGGGACACCATCACAGGGCCTAATCACATCAGCCACACTATCAGAGGCTCGTTCACCTGCACGTCCACCAATGTGATATATGCCATCATGTGCCAGCAATGCCCCTCTGCCATGTACATTGGTCAAACTGGATAGTCTCTACGTAAAAGAATAAATGGACACAAATCAGATGTCAAGAATTATAACATTCATAAACCAGTCGGAGAACACTTCAATCTCTCTGGTCACGCGATTACAGACATGAAAGTTGCGATATTACAACAAAAAAACTTCAAATCCAGACTCCAGCGAGAAACTGTTGAATTGGAATTAATTTGCAAATTGGATACAATTAACTTAGGTTACCTTGCATAATGACTTAACCACTCCCAGTCTCTATTCAAGCCTATTTCCCTTGGCCCACCTTGATTATCATACACATTGTAAGGAGAGTGGTCACTTTAGATAAGCTATTACCAGCAGGAGAGTGGGGTGGGGGGAGGTATTTTTTCATGCTTTGTGTGTATAAAAGATCTTCTACACTTTCCACAGTATGCATCCGATGAAGTGAGCTGTAGCTTACGAAAGCTTATGCTCAAATAAATTGGTTAGTCTCTAAGGTGCCACAAGTACTCCTTTTCTTTTTGAAGAGCTTGAGTACATTTCCTAAAAGAGATCAGTTGATTCCATCCCTAAGAAGTGTTCAGTTGTTTAATTAATTTACCTTGACTGCCAGGTACTGAGAGGTTGCATTTTCAAATATCTAGACCAGGAGTAGTATAAGGTAAGGAAATGGTGATTGTAGGTCTACCTGAACTTATTTTGTTACTGTATAATGGGGCAGTTTTTGTCACGCTATAGTTAGGTGGAGCCAAGCTTTCTGTGTAAGAGCCATTTTTTCAAGAAATCCATGTGAGTATTGTGATTGTCTTGAAAATGGTTGTGCACCACTGGGGCCTTGGGTAAGGTTAGTGGGTCAAATTTGGGATCATTTGATAAAGGGGTTCCTAAGATCCTAATAGGATCTGTTGCTAAAAGTCTCAGATATTTCTGGTGTTGCCAGATGTTACCATCCTTTGAACCTTTTCCTAAGGGTTCCTACTGGAACATCACCTGCGCTTACCCCCGAGTGAGGCCTGTAGTGCTCTGACATGTATGCTACCAGGCTGCTAAAAATCCCCACAGCAAGAATAGATTGTTGTGCTTTGCTATTTGCACAACACACACCAAGCTGTAGTGTAGTATGCATACTGACAGGCAGTTATGCAAGTAATAAAATCGTCCTAAACCTAAAGCATCAGATTATTGCTTGGTTTAATATTACTTCATATTTTGTTCAGTAGTACCAGGAAGCTAGTGTGGAACATGTTAGACCCCATGTTTCCCGCAGTGTATGCGAATAGTAAGAAAATGATATGTTCTGTGGTTGGAGACAGAGGGGGATGCCGAGATGAGTTTCTGTGTGTTGGCTGACTTTAGCTCTGTTCCATTTTCCATTGAAAAAATTATTTTAAAAACAAAATGCTGTGCCTCCTTCAGCTCCTTACCAATTTAATCCTGCCACTTGGTAGCCTTGGTTGTAGTCTACATCTTTCTAAAGAAGGAACAAATGGGAGGGGACTGGTTCTAAGCTTAGCAGTATCTTTTTAAAATGGTTAAAAATGATCACCTCTTCAGGAGCCAAATCTGTTGCCTCTGCAGCACTCCCAAGTAGAGCTGGTCAGAAATTTTCCAGTGAAACATAGGATAGTTGGAAAATGCCCATTCGTTATAGTTATGGATACAATTTTCTCATGGAGGTCACAGATTCCATATCTTTAAGAGATGTCCGCGAGTTCTTCAGTTTGGCTTCAGCCTCAGGAGGCAGGGCAAGGGGAGGGAGTGCCACCTCCACCCTGGGACTCATCTCAGTGGGCCACCCAGCCTGTGGGTCAGTGTCAATGCGTCTTCGTTACACTATAATACTTTATTGTTAAATTGTTACACATTTTTTGGTCGCCCTGACCATACCCTGATTTTGTACATTTTTACTATGACTGTTCTGTGAATTTTGCCTAATTTTACTGTCACAAAATTGTATCCAGAGTTGTAGTAAAATGTTTTGCCAGATCTGTTACAAATTTGACAAAACTTTCACAAAATCATAGGCAGGTTTCTGTTGGAAACCTGTCAGTGTTCCAGGGTCCACACCTCCAGGTGGGAGCTGGTAGGGTTAAGGGAGCCTGCCAGCTGTGAAATTGACATTTCTGCCAGGTCCACCTCTGCTATTCAGTGTTGAGCAGCCCTGAAATGGTCAAGAATATCAGTTTTACAATTCATTTCAGGAACAGAATATTTCAGTGTTTCTTAAATGAAAAGTTTGGGGATATCTGGTTTTCCAGGACATTTTTGGTAAATTTGCTTTTGTTCCAAAATTGGAATAAAAGCATATTATTAAATACGGAAATTCCCTGTGAACCAAAATTCCCAAATTTCAGACAGCTCTACTTCCAAGCCCTTCTGACCTGGGGAACACAAGAGCAGGATGTAACCTAGATGTCTGACATGATAGTGCACATGTTAACCATTGGGTCACTATGCTGCTTCCCACATTTACAGTTAATTCACAAACTTTGGCTGAAAAAAACTGTTGCAACTGTGTCACTTCTCACTGTTTGCATTTGCCAACACTATAGTAAATCAGTCATCAAAATATGCTGTAAAGTGGTGACACCAGCAGCACCTGTATTCTTGTAAAAAGAAAAGGAGTACTTGTGGCACCTTAGAAACTAACAAATTTATTTGAGCATAAGCTTTCGTGAGCTACAGCTCACTTCATCAGATGCATGCAGTGGAAAATACAGTGGAGAGATTTTATATACACAGAGAACATGAAACAACGGGTGTTACCATACACACTGTAACGAGAGTGATCAGGTAAGGTGAGCTATTACCAGCAGGAGAGAAAAAAACCTTTTGCCGTGATAATCAAGGTGGGCCATTTCCAGCAGTTGACGAGAATTCCACTTCTGCAGTCTCTCGTTGGAGTCTGTTTTTGAAGTTTTTTTGTTGAAGAATTACGACTTTTAGGTCTGTAATCAAGTGACCAGAGAGATTGAAGTGTTCTCCGGCTGGTTTTTGAATGTTATAATTCTTGATGTCTGATTTGTGTCCATCGATTCTTTTATGTAGAGACTGTCCAGTTTGGCCAATGTACATGGCAGAGGGGCATTGCTGGCACATGATGGCATATATCACATTGGTAGATGTGCAGGTGAACAAGCCTCTGATAGCGTGGCTGATGTGATTAGGCCCTATGATGGTGTCCCCTGAATAGATATGTGGACACAGTTGGCAACGGGCTTTGTTGCAAGGATAGGTTCCTGGGTTAGTGTTTGTGTTGTGTTGTGTTTGGTTGCTGGTGAGTATTTGCTTCAGGTTGGGGGGCTGTCTGTAAGCAAGGACTGGCCTGTCTCCCAAGATCTGTAAGAGTGATGGGTCGTCCTTCAGGGTAGGTTGTAGATCCTTGCTGATGCGCTGGAGAAGTTTTAGTTGGGGGCTGAAGGTGATGGCTAGTGGCTTTCTGTTACTTTCTTTGTTGGCCCTGTACTGTAGTAGGTAACTTCTGGGTACTCCTCTGGCTCTGTCAGTCTGTTTCTTCACTTCAGCCAGTGGGTATTGTTGTAAGAACGCTTGTAAGTTGTAAGAACGCTTGATAGAGTTCTTGTAGGTGTTTAGTCTCTGTCTGAGGGGTTGGAGCAAATGTGGTTGTATCGTAGAGCTTGGCTGTAGAAATGGATCATGTGGTATGGTCTGGATGAAAGCTGGAGGCATGTAGGTAGGAATAGCGGTCAGTAGGTTTCCGGTATGGGGTGGTGTTTATGTGACAATCGCTTATTAGCACTGTAGTGTCCAGGAAGTGGATCTCTTGTGTGGACTGGTCCAGGCTGAGGTTGATGGTGGGATGGAAATGGTTGAAATCATGGTGGAATTCCTCAAGGGCTTCTTTTCCATGGGTCCAGATGATGAAGATGTTATCAATGTAGCACAAGTAGAATAAGGGCATTAGGGGACAAGAGCTGGACACAAATCAGAGACAAATGGACACAAATCAGACATCAAGAATTATAACATTCAGAAACCAGTCGGAGAACACTTCATTCTCTCTGGTCACTCGATTACAGACCTAAAAGTCTCAATTCTTCAACAAAAAAACTTCAAAAACAGACTCCAATGAGAGACTGCTGAATTGGAATTAATTTGCAAACTGGACACCATTAACTTAGGCTTGAATAAAGACTGGGAGTGGATGTGTCATTACACAAAGTAAAACTATTTCCCCATGTTTATTCCCCCCTCTCCCCACTGTTCCTCACATGTTCTTGTCAACTGCTGGAAATGGCCCATCTTGATTATCACTACAAAAGGTTTTTTTTCCTCTCCTGCTGGTAATAGCTCAATTTACCTGATCACTCTCGTTACAGTGTGTATGGTAACACCCACTGTTTCATGTTCTCTTTGTATATAAAATCTCCCCACTATATTTTTCACTGCATGCATCTGATGAAGTGAGCTGTAGCTCACGAAAGCTTATGCTCAAATAACTTGGTTAGTCTCTAAGGTGCCGCAAGTTCTACTTTTCTTTTTGCAGATACAGACTGACATGGCTGCTACTCTGAAACCTGTATTCTTGTAGTGTGACTATGCAGTATGCCTGAAGCTAAGGAAGTGGGAGCAGGAATCACTTTCTGAACCAGGGTATTTCAGTTGGCCATGTAATATTTTGTGCCAGCGATAGGTTTAGTTTTTGCAGGGTCTGTAGGAATGATGTCTTTTATGTCTTATTCCATCTCTTTAATAATAGTAGGACACTTCTACTGTCTTGAACAAATTCTGGAAAGTCATTAGCCATCTCTGAGTAATTTCAGTTCTGAACCGGATCTTGAAGCCATATTCCTGTCTGACTAGTGGAGTATTTCATTGATCCAGTGTGTCAACAAAGCTCTCTTACTATTTTTATGAAGGGTAAGGCCCTGATGCTTAGGTTAGTGTAAAATTCAGTGGACTTACGCTGATCTGGAGTTTTTCATCCAGACTTAAGTGCTTCACTGCCTATTCCACAGTTTCTTTTGTTTTTGGCAGAAATGTTTTGATTTATGTCCCTGGTTTGTGTGTGTGTGTGTGTGTGTAAATTTTACTCAGAAATGAAATACTTTCAGAGTTTTGTTTTAGGGAGACTAGAAAAGTAGATTCATTCCAAGGAAAACTTTCAGTGGTTTCCCTTTCTTCCACAGTCCTAATGAGAACCCCAAGCATATGGTAGCCAATTATACTTGTGCTGCTTGGGGATAGTTAGAATATCATGGAACTTTTAATGAGTAAAGTGTGATAATTTCTCTGTGATTCATTGTAACTGTGTAAACATTTTTCACAGTTTAAATATAAAAATGGGTAAAAATGACTATTAAAGGCAGTGGAAACTAAATTTTTAAAATTAGTTTCCATTATGACATGGAGACTAGTGGAGTTTCCTATACTGAATTGTATGGTGTGCGACTATCTTCTGGAATAGTAACATGGATGTTTTTTGTGTTGCATTTAAATTACAGTTGGGAGTGGAGAGGAGGGGAACGGAAATTTATCTTTCTGCTTGGGGAAAAAAAGTGGGGAAGACGCTCTCTGAAGAGCCCATTCATTTCTGGGAAGCTTATGTTTAATGATCCTACCAAATATTTGGCTGCAGTTTCTCCTTCTTCATCTCAATGTGTAAGCCGTGACTACAATGCTGCTCTGACCTGATGTTTGAAGGAATTGTCATTTGAGTGGGACTGTGGGAGTGCTATTGTGCTTCAAGACCTCTGAGCATCATCTCTGATGTTTGTAATCCCTTCTGGGCAAAAATGAGTTAGACCAAAGGTTATCCTTGCATCCAGGGGTGGCAGGTTTGTATAATTTTTTGTGGTGCCCAGAACAAGTCTTAAGCCTCCCCCCACCCCAACCTTGTAAGCCAATATATATTTTTTAAAATAGTGTAAAAATGGACTGGAAACAGTAAGCGTTTAACAGTTTCCCTTTATTGCATAATATTACGATCGTAAGAAAAATTTATTTAACTAAGAATATCAAATATAAATTAATACTCTTTTGAATACGGAAAGAACCAAGCACTCTTGGATCAATAACCCTCAAAAGAAAATACTTTCTAAAACTAAAACAAATATAGCCCCTTCTTTTGCGATGTTCTTCAGGAAGCAGCAAACACTTTTTGTTGTTGTTTGGTTCCTGAAATGAAGTCATCCAGGAGACTTGCAATGTCCAATTCAGAGGTAGAGTTCTTATGAATGTGCAGAAATGCCAAGTAATTTAGACGTTCTTGTCACATTGTCGTTCGCAAATAATTTTTCAGTCTGCGTAGGCAACTGAATGATTGCCCAATGGTGCAGGTTGTAGTCAGAATTGTGTAGAATATTTTCAGGAGAATTGTAGCTTCTGACAATATGTCACTCAAGCCTTTGTTTTGTTTCAGAAATTGCTTCACTTCGCTCACCGAATTAAGCTGGCAATTTCTCGATCTGCAAATATCACTCAACATTTCTATTGGGACAATGTCCTATTTCGAGCCATTTGCTGCATCAGTTATATGCTTCTCCAATTTTACTGTGAATATAAAGCTTTATGTTGAAAACCTCTGTTCAATGACAGCTTTGCAAGCATCAATGATCCCGACATATATTCGATGAAAGTACTCTTTGGGTCATTGAAGGTGTGAGGGAAGGCTTCCATGGTCGAGCCATCTCAGTGGCTTGCATTTTCTCAGGAGTGTAGGATCATCTAAATAAAGATTTCTTGCCTTCTCTACTGTTGTTTCCCAGAAGTGATTGTATGATTAGTCGGTGCCCATCCCACTCAACACCTCTTGCAACTGGCCAACTTTCTTCATAACACTTGCCAATGACATGTTTGGGCTTTGAATTTTTGCATTAACTTCTTCTACAGGATCCATGGCTTTCACAAGAACTGTTATTGTAAAGTACGTTGATAAGATTGAAGTTGCTTCGAGAATCCATTACATTTTGATCCAAATTCATCGGAAGAGTAACTAAATTCCTTTAGGCAGTTCATCATGGCCTCATAGTTGTGGAGCAGTGATTTAATGCTACTGATCCTTAGTGTCCATCTTGTTGGGCACAATGGTCATAAAGAAGGCTCCCCTTTGCTGTGAAAGCTTCCATACACTTTGGTGACTCCCTGAAGGCATTGATGAGATCTTTCACCTTCAAAAACATATCATGACATTCTTGAATATTATGCAGGGCATCCTGCGTGGCAAGGTGAAGGGAATGTGCAGTACAGTGCACAAATCCAGGTTTTCTCCCCACCTGGATTTGTGCTGGAAATGGCCCAACTTGATTATCATACGCATTGTAAGGAGAGTGATCACTTTAGATAAGCTGTTACCAGCAGGAGAGTGGGGTGGGGGGAGAGAGAACCTTTTGTAGTGGTAAACACCCATTTTTTCATGCTTTGTGTGTATAAAAAGATCTTCTGTACTTTCCACAGTATGCATCCGATGAAGTGAGCTGTAGCTCACGAAAGCTTATGCTCAAATAAATTGGTTAGTCTCTACCGTGCCACAAGTACTCCTTTTCTTTTTGCAACAACTAGGTTCATGAGCGTTTTTTTGAAGATAGTTTGCTGAGGAACATAGCAAAGAACAATTAAAGAGTGCTAGTGTTTTCAAGGAGCAGTTGCAGATGGCGGAGCACAGCTTCTAGGCTTGAGAAATGAGCACTGGCTAATGGGATCACATTGTAATACAGGTTTGGGATGACACATAGTGGCTTCAGAACTTGCAGATGCGAAAGGCCACATTCCTGAATCTGTGTGACAGGTTTGCTCCAGCCCTCCGGTGCAGGGACATCTGAATGAGAGTTGCACTGACTGTGGAGAGGCAAGTGGCAATAGCAGTTTGGAAGCATGCAGTGCCACGTTGCTACCACTCTAATTTTGGAGCTGGAAAATCTACATTGGGTGCTGCTGTCATACAAGCGTGTAGGGCTGCTAATCGTCTCCCGCTATGCAGGACTGTGAGTCTCAGCAGCATGCAGGACATAGTGGACGGATTTGCAGCAGTGGCGTTCCTGAACTGCGGTGGAGCGATAGGTGGCACACACATCCTTATTTTGGCATTAGCCCACCTTGCCACAGAGGGGCTACTCTTCTATGGTTATGCAAGCATTTGTGGATCACTGGGGATGCTTAGCCGATAACAATGTGGGCTGATCAGGGAAGACGCATGCCATTCGCACCTTTAAGAGCACAGGACTGTTGGGAAAGCTGAAAGCAGAGACATTCTTTCCTGACCAGCAGATTATCATTGCCAATACTGAAATGACAATAATGATTCTGAGGCATCAAGCGTTATCACTTGTTCCCCTGGCTCAGGAAGCTGGATACTGGCTACCTCGACAGCCTCAAAGAAAGATTCAGCTACTGGCTCAGCAGGTGCAGAATGACAGTTGAATGTGCTTTTGGTAGGCTGAAGGGACACTGGCAGTGCTTACTGACTAGACTGGATTTCACTGAGAAGAACAGCCCAGTGGATTATAGCTGCCTGTTGTGTCTTGCATAATATCTGAGGCAAAGGGGGAAAAGCTGCCACCAGGCTGGAGGGCCGAGGTTGAGCAGCTGTGTGACTTTGAACAGCCAAGACACAAGTGCTGTTACAAGAGCCCAACATGGAGCTATGTGTTGAGACAGGCTTTGAAAGAGCATTTTAGCAGTCAGCCACAGTAATGTTCTCTGCTGCTTTGATGGATTTGTTTGTCTTGTGTAATCTACAATATGTATTTGTTTCAGAGTAGCAGCCATGTTAGTCTGTATCCGCAAAAAGAACAGGAATACTTGTGGTGCCTTAGAGGCTAAATCTAATAAATTTGTTAGTCTCTAAGGTGCCACAAGTACTCCTGTTCTTAATATGTATTTGTGAGTCTTTGCCTGCTGGTATCTATTCTGTTGGGCCTGGAGCTTTGGGTGTTTCTGTGAATTGTGTGATGCTTGCTGTACATTTTTAAATATGGCTGAGTGTTTTCATGAAGCTATGAATTTTGTGGGGTTTGGTGTGCATTTAGCTGTTTGCCTTGACAATCACTATGCATTCTGCAATATTTGTTGTGAACTAATAAAGATAATTTGATTATCCCCAAAATAGCACTTGGAGTAGAGAAAAACAGTGTAGAAAATCCATGTGCAAAACCCCCCACATGCAGTGTTATACACATTTTTAGCATAATTTGACTAGAGTGAAAATTTTAAAATTAGAAAGTAAGGGTTTATGTCTGTTTGGCGTATGTGTAGCCACAACAGACTACATTTGTTTTCTCAATCATGGTTCTCTCAGGTCTGTATATGTGAAGTTGTGGTTTTCCTTGCTGTCCCCTGGCGTGGAGTGGTAGGGGTTATGGGGGTGTCCCACGTATGCCCCCAGAACACCTGACCCTGATGAGGAGAAAGAAGAGGACTAGGAATGACATGGTCTGCAAGCCAGTACTGCATCAGACTACGAACCAAGAGCTACAAGGGCCAATATGACCGACAGCTTGGAGAACAACAGAGGACAGGAGAAAGGCAGTGCTAGCAGGACAAGTGGTAGAAAATACAAGAGAACATGAAGGTTCTTCTCAGGCAGCAATTCCAAATGCTGCAGACCCTGGTTTGACGTACAGGATCAAAAGTCCCAAACTCTCCACCAGTTGCAGTCTTTGGAGAACTTCATGTTTGCTGCTCACTACTCCCCACAACATATCATGTGGCATCACAAGTCAAAGATGCCATGCCAGAAGCTGCTGATAAAAACAGACAGTTGTCCCATGGATTTACAGTCACATGGGAGTTTCCTTCCCCTTTATCGGGTTCATCCGCCCTCACGTGACGGGTCTGTTTAGACTTTGGTGGAGACTTGAACAGGCACTGGCTCATGGCATGACTGGGGTTCCCTGCCACATCCTCCTTGCCCCCTTCCTCCTCTTCGTTGCTGTTTGTGGCAGGGGTCTCGTGCTGCTCCTCTGAGGTATCGAGAATCTGTATGGTACTGTTGGGGTCTCCACCAAGTATGGCAAGCAATTGGTTGTAAAAGTGGCAGGTCTTTGGTACAGCACCATATCTATTGTGGTGCTCCCTGGCCTTGTGTTATTCTTCGCAAAGTTCTTTTGCTTGCACACTTACTACTGCTGATCCCTGTCATATTCCTTTGCATGGGAAATGTAGGCAGTCTACTCATAGATGTTTACATTTCTACGGCTGGCCCTTGGTTATGCCTGCACAGCCTCTTCTCCTCACAGGCCCAGGAAATGCAGTATTTCCGATCTACTCCAGGCAGGAGAACATGTGGCTCCTCTCTGTGTGCGTGGCGGCAATATAGTCGGTTGAGTAGGTGCACACTTCATAAATGATCTGCTAGGTGTGCTTGCTGAGGTAGGTGTTCCAAAAACACGCAGGGGGCTTTCAAGGTGTGGGGGTGGCTTCTGGGCTCTATGACTCCAGGGCAATAGAGTTTAAAATTGTGTCCACAGAAGTCAGTCACAGGGAATGGGGCGTTGTGGAGTAGCTGCTGGAAGACTGCTAGAGTCGACACAGGTCATGCTAAGTAGGTCAGTCATAGCTTTACACCGTTCGGGATGGTGGTTTTACTACATTGCTGTAACATGGTGGTTTTACTACATTGCTTACGTTGGCTGAGACAAATTTAAGTGTAGACATGTACAAATAGGTCAATACCAGGCGACTTACATCGACTTAACTTCGTAGTGTAGACAAGGTCTGAGACTGTTGCTCACCAATTTCCTATAAGCAGTCATCGTTAAGGACTGTCACAGGTTGGCTGGCCCAATAGATGAAGTAGGTCCAGCTACCCTGTGCCAGGACAGGTACTCGCATTTGGCTAATTAAGAGGGCAGGGCAGTACTGAGGGGCTATAAAAGGTCGGGGCAAGGTCCAGTGAGAGAGTGTCCGGCTGAGAGTCAGTCAGAAGACTAGAGCAGGTCTGTGGGGTAAGCTGCCGAATGCAGAAAACTCTGCAGGCCTTCCCTGATAAGAGGGAGGAATTGACTTGAAGAGTATATGTTTGGGACCTGGGAGAAGGCTGAAGGCAGAACAGCAAGAGCCATTTGCTGGCTGGCATCCCCATGCCAGAGGGCTGGAGAGGGCTGAAGGCAGAAGCAATAGCAGATGGAGATGCAGATGCAGGCTAGCTCTGTAAGCTAGAGAGCTGGAGCCAAGGGTCAGAGAGGGCTGAAAACAGGGGAGCAGCAGAGGCGCTTGCTTGCTGTCAGTCCAGGGCTGGAGAGGTGGACCCAGAGAAACAGTGGTGAGTGAGGGATGCTCCCTTGGCAAGGATGATCTACCAGCAGAGAGGCTGTGGGGTTTCCTGCTGGGAAGATCAGGGTTGCACTCAGGTTGGAAAGGCTATGGTAGCTGTACTGGTGCAAGGACAGGAGAGCGCTAAACTAGAGAGTCGGGGTGTGGTGAGGGACGCTAGGACTGTATGTTGCATGTATTGTTTGGAATATGCTGATGGAAATCTGGACTATGGTTGTGGGACTTTTGTTGTCATATATGTGCATGGGACTTTGTAATAAATGAACCCTACAAGGACAGTCTTTGTACTTGGGCGGACCATTGCAACTTTTCTTGGGACTCTGAAGGAGGGAAACTGAGGTAGGCGTGCTTGTCACGGCATGGTCTGCCACTTGAAGGTGTTCCAGTCAGGCGTGCCCTATGGAAAGGATATTTGGTTATAAACCTACATGTTGCTAAATGGCAGGGCAATATATACTGCCACTGTCCAGCTGGTTCTCTAACATTTTCTGTAAACTTGTAAAATGGTTAATCTAGAAGTGTTTATCTTTCTTAATAGTTTACTTGGACTAGGCAATGATGACATTTTGAGGACTTTACAGAGAGCTGAGGTTACTGTTATTCATGTGACTTTCCCTGTGGGTGACTGTCATATTTACGGGTTAGTTGCTACTGTGGTTTTTTCACTTTGTGACATCTGTAAAAAATAGCTAAATGCTTGTTTCCTTTATGGTAAGGTTGAAAAGTCTGAAGTGAAACCTAAATGCAGAGCATTAGTAAAAATATATATCTACACTTCATGCAGATAATAAACACATTCAAAAGTTACTTTTGTGGCACATTCAAGGGAGTAATCATTTGATGGTAAAATAGTTACTGTGCATTAACTTCATTATAAAAATAGTTTGCCATTATGGAAACTACTTCTCTCTTGAGAGTTTTTAGTTCCTTTTTGCACTACATATTACATTGAACTGTGAAAAGAGTGTTAAAGTTTGCTTTAAACTCACAAAATTATTGAAATTCAAAGACAAATATCAAACCATTACAGGAAAATATAAATCACAATGGGAGACCATCTTTAACTACTGTCTAGCCAGCTATCTATCAGTTGTTACCTAGATTTTTGGTAACATCAACTTTAACGGTAAATTGTTACAGGGTTTTGAGAACTTTCTAATGTTTTTAAATGGATAAAGTAATCTAAGTATTCATTGTTAAAGATTAGCTCACTGGTATCAAAATGATAGGTGGGTGTTTTTGGGTAATGGTTAAGGAATGTCCTCCATTTTGACTAATAGTTGTACATGTTTGATCCTTGCTTTTGAATTTCAGTGACTTTATGGAGTGCATAGCTTACTGTTTCACATTGCAACATATTTTTAAGAATAAGATATTGTTTGTCTCTCCCTGTGACATAAAAACTGTTTCACTATGTTCTTTTGCTTGATGTTTTCTCTCTTTTCCTTCTCTCTTCCCAAATTAAAATGCATGGCAGGAAAAGAGGAACGCTGTCCTTTTTCTGACAGTGGCCACTACAAGATACGTCAGTGGAAACCCCGTAATGAAAAAAGCTAGTATGAAAGATCAGTGTTAGTAAGTTAAGAAGTCATATTTGTAATAGAGTTAATATTGATAGAATAATTTTATATATAAGCTGCCTTTTAAATCTCTGATGCCAAGTGGAGGAGGAGCTGGATCAGGTTTCACCTCCAGCCAACATAAGTAACATGCAACAACACTTAGGGTATGTCTACACTATGGAATAAGGTCGAATTTATAGAAGTCGTTTTTTTAGAAATCGGTTTTATATATTCGAGTGTGTGTGTCCCCACAGAAAATGCTCTAAGTGCATTAAGTGCATTAACTCAGCGGAGTGCTTCCACAGTACCGAGGCTAGAGTCGACTTCCAGAGCGTTGCACTGTGGATAGCTATCCCACAGTTCCCGCAGTCTCCGCTGCCCATTGGAATTCTGGGTTGAGATCCCAATGCCTGATGGGGCTAAAACATTGTCGCGGGTGGTTCTGGGTACATATCGTCAGGCCCCCCTTCCCTCCCTCCCTCCCTCCGTGAAAGCAAGGGCAGACAATCGTTTCGCGCCTTTTTTCCTGAGTTACCTGTGCAGACACCATACCACGGCAAGCATGGAGCCCGCTCAGGTAACCGTCACCCTATGTCTCCTAGGTGCTGGCAGACGCGGTACGGCATTGCTACATAGTAGCAGCAACCCATTGCCTTGTGGCAGCAGACGGTACAGTACTACTGGTAGCCGTCCTCGTCATGTCCAAGGTGCTCCTGGTCAAGTCGGCTGGGAGCGCCTGGGCAGACATGGGCGCAGGGACTAAATTTGGAGTGACTTGACCAGGTCATTCTCTTTAGTCCTGCAGTCAGTCCTGTTGAACCGTCTTATGGTGAGCAGGCAGGCGATACGGATTGCTAGCAGTCCTATTGCATCATTTTCTGCCGGGCAGGCAAGAGATGAGGATGGCTAGCAGTCCTACTGCACCATCTTCTGCTGAGCAGCCATGAGATGTGGATGGCATGCAGTCCTTCTGCACTGTCTGCTGCCAGCCAAAGATGTAAAAGATAGATGGAGTGGATCAAAACAAGAAATAGACCAGATTTGTTTTGTACTCATTTGCCTCCTCCCCAGTCTAGGGGACTCATTCCTCTAGGTCACACTGCAGTCACACACAGAGAAGGTGCAGCGAGGTAAATCTAGCCATGTATCAATCAGAGGCCAAGCTAACCTCCTTGTTCCAATAAGAACAATAACTTAGGTGCGCCATTTCTTATTGGAACCCTCCGTGAAGTCCTGCCTGAAATACTCCTTGATGTAAAGCCACCCCCTTTGTTGATTTTAGCTCCCTGAAGCCAACCCTGTAAGCCGTGTCGTCCATCGCCCCTCCCTCCGTCAGAGCAACGACAGACAATCGTTCTGCGCCTTTTTTCTGTGTGGACGCCATACCAAGGCAAGCATGAAGGCCGCTCAGCTCACTTTGGCAATTAGGAGCACATTAAACACCACACGCATTATCCAGCAGTATATGCAGCACCAGAACCTGGCAAAGCGATACTGGGCGAGGAGGTGATGTCAGCGCAGTCACGTGAGTGATCAGGACATGGACACAGATTTCTCTGAAAGCTTTGCCCCTGCCAATGCATGCATCATGGTGCTAATGGGGCAGGTTCATGCTGTTGAACGCCGATTCTGGGCTCGGGAAACAAGCACAGACTGGTGGGACCGCATAGTGTTGCAGGTCTGGGACGATTCCCAGTGGCTGCGAAACTTTCACATGCGTAAGGGCACTTTCATGGAACTTTGTGACTTGCTTTCCCCTGCCCTGAGGCGCATGAATACCAAGATGAGAGCAGCCCTCACAGTTGAGAAGCGAGTGGCGATAGCCCTGTGGAAGCTTGCAACGCTAGACAGCTACCGGTCAGTTGGGAATCAATTTGGAGTGGGCAAATCTACTGTGGGAGCTACTGTGATGCAAGTAGCCCACGCAATCAAAGATCTGCTGATATCAAGGGTAGTGACCTGGGAAATGTGCAGGTCACAGTGGATGGCTTTGCTGCAATGGAATTCCCTAACTGTGGTGGGGCCATAGACGGAACCCATATCCCTATCTTGGCACTGGAGCACCAAGCTGCCGAGTACATAAACCGCAAGGGGTACTTTTCGATAGTGCTGCAAGCTCTGGTGGATCACAAGGGACGTTTCACCAACATCAACGTGGGATGGCCGGGAAAGGTACATGACGCTCGCATCTTGAGGAACTCTGGTCTGTTTCAAAAGCTGCAGGAAGGGACTTTATTCCCAGACCAGAAAATAACTGTTGGGGATGTTGAAATGCCTATATGTATCCTTGGGGACCTAGCCTACCCCTTAATGCCATGGCTCATGAAGCCGTACACAGGCAGCCTGGACAGTAGTCAGGAGCTGTTCAACTACAGGCTGAGCAAGTGCAGAATGGTGGTAGAATGTGCATTTGGACGTTTAAAGGCGCGCTGGCGCAGTTTACTGACTCGCTTAGACCTCAGCAAAACCAATATTCCCACTGTTATTACTGCTTGCTGTGTGCTCCACAATATCTGTGAGAGTAAGGGGGAGACGTTTATGGCGGGGTGGGAGGTTGAGGCAAATCGCCTGGCTGCTGGTTACGCGCAGCCAGACACCAGGGTGGTTAGAAGAGCACAGGAGGGCGCGGTACGCATCAGAGAAGCTTTGAAAACCAGTTTCATGACTGGCCAGGCTACGGTGTGAAAGTTCTGTTTGTTTCTCCTTGATGAAACCCCCCGCCCCTTGGTTCACTCTACTTCCCTGTAAGCTAACCACCCACCCCTCCTCCCTTCAATCACCGCTTGCAGAGGCAATAAAGTCATTGTTGCTTCACATTCATGCATTCTTTATTCATTCATCACACAAATAGGGGGGTGACTACCAAGGTAGCCCAGGAGGGGTGGTGGAGGAGGGAAGGAAAATGCCACACAGCACTTTAAAAGTTTACAACTTTAAAATTTATTGAATGACAGCCTTCTTTTTTTTGGGCAATCCTCTGTGGTGGAGTGGCTGGTTGGCCGGAGGCCCCCCCACCGCGTTCTTGGGCATCTGGGTGTGGAGGCTATGGAACTTGGGGAGGAGGGCAGTTGGTTACACAGGGGCTGTAGTGGCAGTCTGTGCTCCAGCTGCCTTTGCTGCAGCTCAACCATACACTGGAGCATACTGGTTTGGTCCTCCAGCAGCCTCAGCATTGAATCCTGCCTCCTCTCATCACGCTGCCGCCACATTTGAGCTTCAGCCCTGTCTTCAGCCCGCCACTTACTCTCTTCAGCCCGCCACTTACTCTCTTCAGCCCGCCACCTCTCCTCCCGGTCATTTTGTGCTTTCCTGCACTCTGACATTATTTGCCTCCACACATTCGTCTGTGCTCTGTCAGTGTGGGAGGACAGCATGAGCTCGGAGAACATTTCATTGCGAGTGCGTTTTTTTTTCTTTCTAATCTTCACTAGCCTCTGGGAAGGAGAAGATCCTGTCATCATTGAAACACATGCATCTGGTGGAGAAAAAAAAAGGGACAGCGGTATTTAAAAAGACACATTTTATAAAACAGTGGCTACACTCTTTCAGGGTAAACCTTGCTGTTAACATTACATACATAGCACATGTGCTTTCGTTACAAGGTCGCATTTTGCCTCCCCCCACCGCGTGGCTACCCCCTCAACCATCCCCCCTCCCCGTGGCTAACAGCAGGGAACATTTCTGTTTAGCCACAGGCAAACAGCCCAGCAGGAGTGGGCTCCTCCGAGTGTCCCCTGAAGAAAAGCACTCTATTTCAACCAGGTGACCATGAATGATATCTCACTCTCCTGAGGATAACACAGAGAGAAAGAACGGATGTTGTTTGAACGCCAGCAAACATACACTGCAATGCTTTGTTGTACAATGATTCCCGAGTATGTGTTACTGGCCTGGAGTGGTAAAGTGTCCTACCATGAAGGACACAATAAGGCTGCCCTCCCCAGAAACCTTTTGCAAAGGCTTTGGGAGTACATCCAGGAGAGCCGCGAATGCCAGGGCAAAGTAATCCTTTCACATGCTTGCTTTTAAACCATGTATAGTATTTTAAAAGGTACACTCACCAGAGGTCCCTTCTCCGCCTGCTGGGTCCAGGAGGCAGCCTTGGGTGGGTTCGGGGGGTACTGGCTCCAGGTCCAGGGTGAGAAACAGTTCCTGGCTGTCGGGAAAACCGGTTTCTCCACTTGCTTGCTGTGAGCTATCTACAACCTCCTCCTCATCTTCTTCTTCTTCTTCGTCCCCAAAACCTGCTTCCGTATTGCCTCCATCTCCATTGAAGGAGTCAAACAACACGGCTGGGGTAGTGGTAGCTGAACCCCTTAAAATGGCATGCAGCTCATCATAGAAGTGGCATGTTTGGGGCTCTGACCCAGAGCGGCCATTTGCCTCTCTGGTTTTCTGGTAGGCTTGCCTCAGCTCCTTCAGTTTCACGCGGCACTGCTTCGGGTCCCTGTTATGGCCTCTGTCCTTCATGCCCTGAGAGATTTTGATAAAGGTTTTGGCATTTCGAAAACTGGAATGGAGTTCTGATAGCACGGATTCCTCTCCCCATACAGTGATCAGATCCCGTACCTCCCGTTCGGTCCATGCTGGAGCTCTTTTGCGATTCTGGGACTCCATCATGGTCACCTGTGCTGATGAGCTCTGCATGGTCACCTGCAGCTTGCCACGCTGGCCAAACAGGAAATGAGATTCAAAAGTTCGTGGTTCTTTTTCTGTCTATCTGGCCAGTGCATCTGAGTTGAGAGTGCTGTCCAGAGCGGTCACAATGGAGCACTCTGGGATAGCTCCCGGAGGCCAATACCGTCGAATTGTGTCCACAGTACCCCAAATTCGAGCCAGCAAGGCCGATTTAAGCGCTAATCGACTTGTCAGGGGTGGAGTAAGGAAATCGATTTTAAGAGCCCTTTAAGTCGAAATAAAGGGCTTCATCGTGTGGACAGGTGCAGGTTTACATCGATTTAATGCTGCTAAATTCGACCTAAAGTTCTAGTGTAGACCAGGGCTTAATATCACCAGTTGGCTGACACTCAAAGCTATGAAGTTCATGACTAAAGGATGTAGAAAGAACCATGCTGTTGATAGTAGTCACATATATGCAGTACAGTGGAACAGATTGCATATAATTTGGGGTTCTTCCATTTCTTGAGGTTCATTTTAGAACTATTCTGGATTTATGTGCTTAATGTACATTTTTTTCTCCATATGTGTTACCTGTGCAGAGGAAGGAGATCATCTGTATCAGGGGTTCTCAACCTTTTTCTCTCCGAGGCCCCCCATGACATATTCTAAAAACTCCAGGGCCCGGCGGGGGTGCCCTTGGCGCACAGGCCTTGGGCAGAGGTGTAGTTTGACTTCTGTTTTCGGGGGCTGGGGCCAGCGGGGCTCGAGCCACCTCCACATGGCGGGGTCCAGAGAGGGAGTGCCACCTCCACCCTGTGACTCAACTCAGAAGGCCACCCAGACTGTCTGGGTTGTGGGGAGGGCATGCAACCAAAAATTATAACTCAAAGGAGGGGAGCTTAGCTCAAAAAGTTTGAAAACAGCTTAGGGTGCAGGGAGGAGGTAGCTAGAGGCTGAGTGTGGGCAGAGGGGTAGCTCAGGGTGCAGGGAGGTAGGTAGCTAGAAGCTGTATGCAGGCAGGGGATAGCTCAGGCTGCAGGGTGTGGGGTGGCTAGGGGCTGTGTGCAGGCAGCGGGGTAGCACAGAGTGTAGGGAGAGGGGCATTAGGGGCTGTGTGCTGGGAGGACTCCCCTGTGGTCCCTGTTCCCGGAGGTGTCTGCTAGCCACAGAACTGGGTCTCCCCACCCCAGGGGCTCTTACTGGCTGCCTCTGTGGGAGCAAACGGGGCTGGGAGCTGAGGAGCAGCTTCAACCTGGGGCACCAGCAGAGAGGAGGGAATGCTGTGCTTTGGACCATGCACAGAACCATGCACCAGCCAGAGCAGCAACTGCCCTGCACTGTCTGGCTCCAGCTTCCTGCCTCCGACCGGACCAGGGGGCGGGGAGAGGAGATGTGGGGAGAGGTGTGGAGCTGCCCCTGGACTGCCTTGCACTTGCGCTGCAGTTTGGATGGGAGGTGGGGGAATGCCCTCTATGTCCCTAACTCTGTCCATGGGCTCAGGGCTTCTGCCCCAAAGAGAGCACCCGGGCTCAGGGCTCTGGGATTCAGCCCTGTACCTCCCGGTTTCAGCCTCGCGGGGGCACTGGGGATTGAGGTTTCAGCCCCATGCCTCCCGGCTTGAGCCCCATGGGGGGCACCAGGGATCGGGGCTTCAGCCCTGCATCTCCCAGCTTCAGCCCAATGTGGGGGAGAAAGGCGGGACGCCGGGGATCCGAGCTTCAGCCGTGGGGCCCCGCAGCCCCCTTTTAAAGGGCTTGCAGAACCCCAGGGGGCCATGGACCCCTGGTTGAGGACCACTGGTCTGTACTATCTTCCTCCCCACTCATCACCATACTCTCTTTCCAGATATGCACCTTTTTAGTGTGCAGCAGGTGTTGTAGTTGGGGCATTCTCACAGTGGATCCATCTTGGTGCCTAATAGACATTTTTCAGGATATAGTGGTATATTCTCCCCCCCCCCACTATTTAGTAATTTAATAGGGGCCTTGTCATTCCTTCCATTTGAAAGCTTTCGCCCCCACACCTTCTCTGCCTCATTCCCCTTGTCCTGGCTGGGCCTGGCAGTGGGTGAGAGATTCCTCCCATTTACAGCCCCATCTCTCAGGGCAGTGGTTGGGGATCAGAGGAGGATGTGCCTCATGTAAAGGGTGAAGGTGGAGGGGAATGGGGCAGCAGTGACCCCCAGCCCTGGGAAGGGCAGAGATCCCACATGTTTGAACCAAGATCTGGGGGATCTTTACCCCCTGTGTGTGAGCTGTGATTTGGCGCTGCCCTTCTACAGAGGTGGTCTGAGCCTTTCTATCTGCCCTTCGTGTGTGAGCCAGGATACTAAAAGCCCAATGGAAGGGGATTGACCATTCCCACTGAGACGAATGGGAGCAATTCAGATGTCTGAGAGTTATTGTTTCAGGCTGTATTCATCTTCATCATGTATTCTCATTTGGCTGAGAATAGCTCACCGAATGTTCACTTCACACCTCCGTGCGCCTCCTGTGCCTCAAATGAATGTGTACAGCCTTGTTCCCGGATACTAGGCCCTGATTTGGAGTAGAGATGATGCTCCACTCTCCTGTTCCTTCCTGCTTCCAGCTGGTACATGCACTCCTCACAGCCCCGTGACCCCTCTAAATTTACATGGGGCGGGTAGGGTCAAGTGGGAGTGTGGAGCTGGTGCGTGTGTGGAGGGTTCTAAGTGGGGTGGGGGTGGTCAGATCAATGGTATGATGAAGTGAATGTTAGAGGAGCCAAGGTAGTGCTGGGGGAGTCTGAGCAGTTGAAGGTAATATGGGAGGGGTCAGAACAGTGGAATCTGGGGTGAGTAGGAGGGGATCTGAGTTGTGCAGTAGGAGTTGGTGAGGTTCGCCTCTGTCCCCCAAAAGTCCCCACATCCACGCCTCTCCATGTCTGTCTCCTGCCCACCAAAAATGTCTCTAGTGACTTCATGCTAGTCCTTGTGCTGCTGTTGCATCCTCCCCACAGCTCTTCAACCTGCACGCCCTGTGCTGTCACCTGCCTCTTCCTTCCAGAGGATGGTTGAGGAGGTAGAACTAGTGTGTGCTGGACATGCAGAGAAATGGGAGACAAGGAGATGATGCAAAGGCATGGAAGAGATGGCCATGCAGCCAGTGCATTCTGTGGGTGGGGTAATCCTTCCTGAGGAGCCAGAGGCAATGGAGAGGGAGAGGTGGGCTGTAGTATGTGGGAAGGTGGTGAGAAACTTTTTTTTTTTTTTTTTTTAAACCAAGGAAATTAAATGCCCCAAACCTTCATTAACACGGAGTTAAGGTTGCTTGGTGTTACCTCGTGTCCTTCCAGAATGTGGAGAGGGCTAAGCTTAAACCTCTGAAAACCAAAAAATGAAAAGTTATAGTACACGCCACAATGCATCCTTAATTCTGTCCTAACCACATATTAGCAATGTACTGTCGTAGATGCTACATAACACCCAGAGAATGGAACATGTGAGCACTGCAGGATAAAGTTGAACAACACCTCTTTGTCTGAGCAAAACTTGAGTTTAGGTCATGCCTAACAAACAGGAGCTGCCTACACTCAAACACTGTGCCCACTCACACAAACCGCCTCAGACTTGCTATATCTTTTCGTCCTTTACTCTTGTGTACCTCTGCACTCGCTCACTCACTCTCTTTCATCCCAGATCATCTTTGCAGACACGGAGTAGTACAGCGTTGCCATTCACTTCTGTCCATGGCTTGTTCTTTCATTAAACCCAGCCTGATTGTGTCCCTGTGTACGATATCCTACAGTGTAATCGGTCAGACTGATCTTGGTTATGTTTGCATTATTTTCTTTGGCATCCTATCACCTGTTTTCAGCAGTCTCTGCACCATCATAATCTTTTAGATTTATAGCCAGTCCTGCACTCTGATTTCACATTCTACTGTCTTTTTAACTTCTTTGTTTGTCTTAAAAATCATTCCATTTTACACCTGCCATGTTTTGAAGAACTCTCATCTGTACTGCCTCCAACCTTCTGTTGTCTTTTTAATTTAATGCAGTTGCTTCCACGACTTCTCTTGGTAGCTTAACCTTTGCATCACCCTTATTTAACCCAGTGGCTATTGCCAGTTTATGGTAGCCAGAATTAAGTTTGTGTCGTGGGGGTACTTTAAGTCTTTTGCTAATTTTCAACAGGTCAGCCACTCTCCGTTCTGGAAGGGCATGAGGCACTACTGGGCAACCTTAACTCTGTGTTACGATGGTTTTGGGTAATTATAGTATCAATTCCCCCTTTTAAAGCATTTATCATGGGATTTTTTTATTAGAATGAAATATTTTACATAATTTGTTTAAACCATGGTACAGTGCAAAAATAAAACACTCTATCTGCTTCAACCAACAACAAAATGTCTGTCCTACTTGTTGTGGATTGTACGTGGTGAGATAGGAAGGCGTTTCATATTGCTTGTTAGGTAGATTACAACAATCCCATTCTATGTATTTGACACACTTGGCATATGGTTTAATAATCCCCAAATTATTAATTTGGGGAGAGATTAGTGAAAGTACAAGTGCAAGTAACCATGGTAGTATTAATTTAATTGGAATATATAGGCCCAAAGAGTCAAAGGTGTTAACAAGATCCGGTCATTATCCAGTGTTAAACAAGGTTTGGTATACAGAAACCTCAACTTGCTTAGTACCACTGCAAACAGAGCATTAGAAATTAAGACTTTATTAAAGATACAGAAAAGAAGGAAAAACAGTTAAAGCATTGGACATGTAAAGTATAAATAAGGCTTTCATTTTAACAACATCCCTTGTTCCCTTTCCCTTTAGCTGACAAGAATATTTAGAAGGGAAAAAAACTGGTTTGACAGTCTCTTGGGATGGTATTAAAGATGCTAATAAAGACATCCTTTTGGGGAAAAGAGAAAAAATTAGCAGAGTTGGGCTGGAGCCTTCATTGGCGGTGATGGTGTTAAAGTCTGATCCCATTTCTTAGAAGACAAATCCAAGACAAATGCACACAAAAGGGGAGAAAAAAGAACAGTAGAGAGAAAATGCAGCTTCTGTGTCTGGTGGTGACTCTCACATGATCTTTTCAGCTGCTCAGAAACATGACAAACTCACTCCAGAATCAAGCTATTTAGGGCATTGCTTTTAGCTGCCTCTTCTGACCATAGGCTTTCAGAATATACAGTGTTGGGCAGCTAAGCTAGATTCTTATTAATCAGAAGACAAAAGGAGAGAGATAGGAAAGAAAATAAATTAGGTGGGGAAGGAAAAGGATACATGGAGTATGGGGAAGAGAGAGAAACTTGCACATCCCACATGGTGTTTGGGATAGAGCTGGAGCAGGTAGAAAGGGCGGTATCATTGTGGTTCTTCTTTCTGGCCTGGGTCCAGTCAGAACATATTTCAGGACCAGGATTAAGAAGGGCCAGGGTGGTAACCATGATGGTGAAGCTCACTCCAGTAGCCAAATTTTCTCCCGAAGTCTCTTTCTTTAATGACCCCATAAAGGAATAATGCGTGGAATAGCCCTTCCCCTCATTATGTTGGCCACCATTTAGGCCTAGTTTCTGACAAACCAGTTTTGGTTCATTTATTTTCTATTCCGCGTTTTCCTTGTTTACTAAGTATGATCTTAACACAGTCCTTGAATTATATCTGCAGGCCTGTTTGTTTGGACTAATACAATCTTTCTGTCTCCCTTTCATACCTTTTCCCATCAACATTTGTCATTGTAGGTTATTGTGACATCTTATGAACTTTCATGCTGATTCCAGTGCTATTTCATTCTCCTTTCACTTGTTTTATTAAGTTGCTTTTTAAATCTGAGGTCTCTCACTCTGAGGATTATTTGTTGTTGTTGTTTTTTTTTTTTTTTTAAGATAAAGCACCTCTGTCAAAGAGTCTTTTATTAGTTCCAAGTGCCCTGTCGGTTCTATTGACTCTGCTCTTCCAACATTATCAGAAGTTCTTCACATATAACCTACAAGCTGTAAAAGAGGATTTTCAGGTAAATTTTAATTCATTTATGTAGAAGGGGAAGGGATTTCTAAATATTAACTCTGTCCTCCTTGATTCCTCAGTGTATTTCTCCTGTAGTATTCTTCCCCCCCCCCCCGCCCCCATTGTCTTGGACTCTGGGCTTGTTTACTTGGGAAGTTAGTTCATAGAAAGATAGGGTGTGAATTTAAAACACAATTGTTTAGCCAAACTGCACAAAGGCACTTTAGTGCAGAATAAGTGTGTCCATCTGGCTAGTTAGTTAGCTGCTGTGCTAACTTCCTATGTAGGCAAGTCCTTAAATCACCAATCTGTTACCATCACTACTCCCATTTAGGCCATATCACCACCCATGAGAGATTTTTTTCACTTCTGCTAAAACAAACCGTCAGAATACCTCTCATTTTCTTCTTCTGGGACGCTGATATTATTTCATCATCTGTCTTTCAACAGAGGAGAATGTGAGTCTTGTATAACTTGAGCATAAATTATGGCCATGTCTACACTGCCACTTATGTCGGCAAAACTTGTGTCGCTCAGGGGGATGAAAAAACACCCCCATCCCCCTGAGCAACATAATTCTTGCTGGCATAAGGGGTAGTGTACACAGCACTATGTTGCTAGGAAAGCTTCTCCCGCCAACACAGCTAGTGCTGCTTGTTGAGAGGGGTTTTTTATGTTGACGGGAGAGCTTTCTCCTGTCAGCATAGACTGGCTACACAAGTGATCTTACAGCAGCGCAGCTGCATTGGTACATCTGTGCCACTGTAAGCTTGCTAGTGTAGACATGGCCAAACACATTTAATAGTATATGATCCTTTGATGTGAATAGGAATAATTTTGTTGTGTTCATCGATTTATTTTGTGGTGGAAGTGAGTATTGTAATCATCTAGCCTGATCTGCATAACGCAGGACATAGATTTTCACCCAGAGATTCGTGTATCTAGCCCAATTACTTGAGCTCATTTTTAGAAAGACACAAAATCTCATTGTAAAGACTCCAGATGAGGGAGAATTTGCCATAAGCTTGAGTAGTCTGCTCCATTGGCTAATTACCCTCAGTTAAAAAATTGCAACTTATTTCCAGTTTGAAGTTGGTTGCCTTCAGCTTCCAGGCATTGAATCTTGTAATGCCTTTGTCTGCTTAATTAAAGAGCCTTCTAGTATCAATATTAATCTTCAATACAATATTCTGTATTTAAATAACATTACTGTAAAGTGCTCTTCATTTTTGGAGGCTGCATACCATTGCTCAGCAGAAAAGAGCTAACAAGTGACTCTTACTATCTTCCCCAAATGTATTCGTCTTCAGACCCTAAAAGGTCAACTGAAAAGCTCCCCAAAATGTGCCCTTGACTGGTTCTTCATGCTGCATAAAGACTGTTCTAAAGGACTTTTGTTTGTTTTTGTTTAGTTCCAGTCTTTTCTGCTTGTTTAAGTTAAAAATACTAGGTTGTCACTGTCCTGTTTTTTTTTCTGGAGGTTTTCCAAAGAGCTTTGAGAGACCTGAACAGTAGTATCACATGAGATTATGATTTAGTTATCCCCGCTACTCCTAATCCTACTCTGGGCAGGAGGAGAAGCTGAATAGATTCCTTATGTCATTGCCGTTTTCAGCCTGGTCTGCATTTAAAATTTAGGTTGACATAGCTATAGCAGTCAGGGGTGAGAAAAATCCACATAGCCGTAGCTATACCAACATAACCCTCAGTTTAAATGCAAATGGGTTGATGAAAGAACTTGGGGAAGTAAAATTTCTACAGCAATGGAAACCCCCTTTTCATCACTGTTGGTTAATCTATGCTATGCCACAGATATGCTGCTATAGTCCCTGAAGTATAGACATGGCCTCTGTGTATTCAGTTGTTGGGAGGGAGAGCTTCATCCCAGCAGCTCAGATTACAGCTTCATGTAATATCACTGTTCAGGTCTTCCAAATATCTCATTAAGGTCCTACGTAAAAAGAGGGAAATGAGGACCTGATGTTTCTGATAGTTCAAGTATAGGAATCAAGCAGAATAAAATATTGGAGAAAAAGTTTTTTACATTATAAAGGAACAGTAAGGGCAAACCCGTATTTTGTTTAACTTTTGCTTTGCAGTTCATCCTAAAGGGAGTCCTAAAATCACTTGATTTTCTTTATGCTGCTGAAAAATAGTTAATGGTAGCAGTTCCCTGTTGAAAGGAACCATCTTTTTCTGTTATCAGCACTGCTATATGCAAGTATCTGGGGAAAGCCTGGTATATTAGTATTTGTAAATGTGAACTATTGAAGATGAGTTGAGTTGATTTGATTTGAATAGTAAGATAGTTTAAAAAAGAAAATTTTACTTGAAAATGTTCTATTTTTTTAAACAAACTTTCTAATATCTACTAATCATTTCAGAAAAATGATTAAAGAAATATGCGGACCACTGTATTTACTCTGACTGTTGTCACTAAATGTTTCCTCCTCTTTTGTATTATGTTAAACCTAAACACAAATCCTCTGAAGGATGGGAGAGAATTAAATATCTTGGTGCTTTTATATTTTAGATTTGGAGACTTGTATTTGGGAGAACAGTATGTCTTGATCTGAAAGATGCATTCTGCAATAGCTTGCTCATTTATAACTTTAGGATATTTGAAAGACGATATGGCAGCCGAAAATTTTCAGTAAGTGCCACTTCTATCATTTTCAATACCCACAATGATTGCTAAATCCTCTGGTCTCACATTATTGTCAGATATTTATCTTGTTGTTGTCTTTGTGGAGAGATACTTTGTTTCATATTATATAAGCTAACCAATTTTTTTGACTGGCATGTTGGATTTTAAATATTATGTTAAGGTTTATTCTTAATTGAGATTTTATTTCCATTAATCAATTAATGTATTTTTAATTGGTATTTTTACCCATAAATCACAATTGAATAACCACAGAACATTTTTAGCTTTTTTTCATGTTATAACTAATGGCTCAATCGAAGAAAAAAATGTTGGTAGGGTACAGCAAGTTTTATGTGGTCCGTGAAAATGAATTTTATTGAACAATCCACTTCTTTATACTTCTTGAAGATGAGAGAGACTGGTCTGGTAAACCCATGTTGTAAAATTGTCCTGTAATGCTCAAGGAAATAAACTTCGCTTAATTGCGCTATTAAAATAGACTTTTTCAACTTTAAAAATTAGAGCTTCTGCCTCAGAGCTTTATGTCATCCATATGTTTAATCTTATAGAATTAACTAGCTCCAGTTAAATTAATTAATTAATGTTTGGGACTTATCTGTGTTGTTTTTTCCTTTTCAGTCCTTTTTACTGGGCTCCTGGATGCTGTCTGCTTTGTTTGATCTTCTCCTTGTAGAAGCTGTGCAATATGCATTTGGCATCACCATCAGCAGTTTGCCTTCTGGATTGTAAGTAGTTCTTAATGGGCTTGGCTTTGTCTTAGATACTATTTCAAGGGATTACTTAGCACAGATTTGAGTAAAATAACCTACTAATGTAACCCTTCAAATGCAGTATGTCCTTTTTTGTAAAACGTAAATGTTCTTGGCATTAATATTCATTTGTATAACACTATTTTCCAAATATGACCTGCAGTAGAGTTGAAATATTTTTAGTATTACACTTCCACTTCGTGATGACTTTCAATTCCGCAACATTGTCTTTTTCTCTGTCTTGGAGTAACTAAAAGGAGTTACCTTGCAGTGCTGGCATCTTTTAAGCTTTACCCAATACAGTGTTCTTGAATATTTGTTTTTATTTCACACTCTCTTTTAAGTTTTAACTATGCTGCTAAAAGCACAAAACTAATGTTACTGTAACTCACTTTTTAAAATATGCAAAACTGTATGCATTTCATACTGGAAGGTACTTCATTAGTTCACATTTCAAAACTCTTGAGTTTTATAGGACATTATGTATATGTGTATTGCATTTCATATTTGAAGAGTGAAGTGTTTAAAGCTTAAGATTCTTTAGGAGCTCAGTTTCAAATAAGCTGCTTTTGAGATTTGTATAATAAGAACAGAAAACTAGATGGCTAACTCAGTATTTGCATTTAGGTTCACGCTTTAGTGTGGTCAACCTCACATAGTTATGGGTTTCCATATGCTGCATGCTCTTTGGTATTAAGAAAAGATTTTATAGTCACTGTTTTCTAATGTCAAATGTAAGGGCTTTCGGTTTCTGATCCTTAGTATATCTGATGAAAAAAACATTGGACATTCTCATAAGCATGTGGAAAGTTATACTGTAGTTAGCCCACTAAAAAAATGTGGTTTTTGTTAGACTTCTAAGGTTAGCTATTATAAGGGTCTTGTAATGTGTCAGTATTCGGAAAGATTAGAGGTGGGACGTACACTATTTGTATGTCTGTATAAATGAAATCCATTATTCGGGAACAAAGTATATACTATCTGTTTAAGCTTTAGGGTATTCCAGACATTAGTGATGTTGTATATTACACTTACAGGAAATAATTAACAATTTGAATAATTTATCTCTTCTACTATTCAGTGTACTTTTTATTTATGATTACATAATTTGATTAGTTTTAGGGTGTCAAAATACTGCTACATAAAAGAGATTTTATGTAAACCAAATGTAAATATCAATTAAAGAAACTTTCTCTTCAGTTCATGTTTCTGTTCTCCTGGAAAAAGCTGAACTTGTGAATATAATAGATACTTTGATTTTATATACTATCTAGCATGTAAATATAAAATCTTAATGCATCATGTAGAAGCAGATATGTTAACGAGTGGTCACACTAAAATTCTGCAGAGCTGCATGTGCTTTATTTAAATTGTATATACACTAGCATGGACATTGACTCTTTTACACCTGGAAATATTTACATTTGATTGAGAGGCAGTACATCATGGACAATATATTTATTTGCCTGCTTCCCCCAGACGGTAGATCATAAATATCTTAGTTCTCCTGGATTTACTGTGAAAAATGTAAAACACATTGATGAAACATTCATATTTTAACTCATTGGTATTCCACTTTTCCCACAATTATGCTACCACAGATCTAATGTGTTCCAATATTGCAAACTCCAGAGCATTCTTGAATACAACTAAGTTGAAATGTCAGACTTCAGTGAAAGTCACTTGGCCACATTATAAGCATCTTCTGATTTTTTTTATATCATTTCACTGTTTATATTACTTAGTGACCTTAAACTCCCAGATCGAAAACTCTTCCTGCGCACACTTCGAAGATAGTTGCGATAAAGCATGACACTGATGACTCTAGCCTGAAATTGTTTAGAAACAATGTAGTACAGAATAACATCTAAGCACGTACTGAGATTCATGAGAAAGGTGGTAAAGGCTGCCCACGGATTGTAACTCTGGTCTTCGTCTTGCAGCATCAGGAAGGCAAAACAAATGTGGAAGGGCACAAAGCAGACAAGCACTTGCACAATCAGAGTAATTATAATTTTTATAGATCTTTCTTTAGCTTTGGGTTTCAGTTTGGAAGTCCTGCCGTGGACAAAATGGTAAATAATGATTAGATAGCATCCAATCATGATAAACAGGGGAATCAAGAAAAAAAAAATCAAACGAGAAAAATTTAACATATTGACTTCCTTTAGATGGATGATATCGAGCATCTTCATGCAGGTAGTAAAATTTGAGGCTTTATCTGGATCCGAATATAAAAATAGCAGAGGGGAAGTTGATGCAAGGGTCATTATCCAGATACCAATGCAAGCTAGCAGAGCTTTCCTTGTATTTCTAAGTTCTTTGACGTGTTTGGGCTGGACAATGGCCATATATCTATCAACACTTATAAAAGCAAGCAGCCACAGAGCAATGCTTGGATAAAACACAGTGAAAGCACCAAGAATCCGACAGAATATATCTCCAAATGGCCAAGCTTGCTTTGCATAGTAGGTTATCCGAAAAGGTACAGACAATATAAAAATTAAGTCAAGTAATGCAACATTCATCATATAGACTGTTATAGTTGTTCTTTTCTTGGTGGTGCAGCTGAAGACCCATAGTGCAGTGATGTTCACTAGCAATCCAATTATGAATATAAAACTATAAAAGACAAGTGATGCAATCCTGTACTCTTCTGGGTGCCAGTTTCCTGGCATAATGTTTTGATTCTGATGGTATTCATTCATATTTTTTTCCTCTTAAAACATGATCCCTAAGAACAAATGAAGTAAATAATGAGTAATTAAAATTACAATCAAAATTAGAGTTGGAAATTTGTATCGAAGCAAAACAGGTTGTTCTTATTTCTTGACCACAATTATTTTTTAAAACTCATTTAAAAATAATTGCAGTCAAGAAATAAAAATACATTATTGTAACTCCCAAAACGTGGTAGGCTTACTCTATCAACATAATGTCTACCCCAAAGAGATTACATATAGTATCAAACTTGTAGGGAGTGATGTGTTATTTAATACAGTAAATTAAAGTATAATTATAGATTTAAAAAAAATTAACTAATTAAAAATGTGTCTTGTAAAAGGATTTCCTAAATATAATGAGAAAATTTGAAGTCAGGGATTGCTGAATGTTGTTATGTTTCGCTTTTTGTTTGTTTGTGTTACTGTAGCATCTAGCAGTCCCAGCCAGGGACCAGGATCCCACTGTGCTAAGCGCTATACAAACACAGAAGAAAAAGACAGTCCCTGCTCTAATGAGCTTACAGTATCTGAAGTTTGCTGTTTTAAACAGTTGCAAATTAAACAGAACTCTTCTACTTGTCCTTAAATTCTGTAAGTAGCCTTTTCTAAAGAAAATACTCCTCAAAAGTATATTTGTTTTAAAAATTAATTACTAAAATTGAGTAATAAAAAGAACAAATAAACATGAAATTTGGTGTAGTTCCTATACACAAGGAAAAATATCAGTTGTGAATTTTAGCTACAAACTGCATAGTTCCCAATAGAACATATGAAAGGCATGGAAAAAAAGAAAAAGGTAGCTTAATACCTACTTAGATTCTAAGTATAGTATCCATACCCAGGGTTTGAAAAAAATTTGCCAGATACATACTAGTGAGAAGACTACATTTATAACTTTTATTTTAATACAAAAATTCGCAATGGAGAATGAACCATGCAAATTTCACGGCAGTGTCCTTGTGGGAAGCTGCTGGGCAAAGGGTCAGCATTTTTTGTATCAGCCTCTTTGTCATAAGTGTTTGAAAACTGAAGTTTCATGCTGCTACCTCAGCTGCTGAAAGAGAACAAGAAGCTTTCTTTCTTTCTCCACCCTATTTTGGTGCAGTGGTCTACTATGTGACGTCCTTAGCCTCTTGGTGGTTGTCAGTGTGCCTGTGCTACTGTACCCCTCCCCCAGCTTCGTAGTTCCTGAAAGGAAAGAAGAATGTGTTCTAGTGTTCCTGCAGCCTCCTGGCTGCTTTGTGTATGGCAGGGTTCTCTATTACTCAACCCTTGACCCAGCCTCCTGACACTTGGGGGGTGGGTGGGTGGGCTGGGATCACTGCTACTTTATTCCTCCCCCAGTACCCTCTGTGTGTGTGTGTGAGAGAGAGAGAGATCTCCTTACCCCCAATAATTGAATAGTTCCCAGTTCCTGACTGATACTGCTCATGGTTTTCCCAAGCAGCAGAGGAATGCAATTTCCATGAGGTGTCAGTGGACATTTTAGGCTTGTAAGTGACAAAAGCATTTAAAGAGTAATTTAGTTCACTGTTACTCTCTGTATTTTTTTTTTAATCTTTATCTTTTCACTGTAATGTCTGCCATCTACTTTACTTACTAATACAGAGCTTCCAGATTAGACCCATGGTTTGTTTAGTCCAATATTCTGGCTGAAAATGGCCAGTTACAGATGCTTTTGAGGAGACTACCCCTATATTGAACAATAATGACATGACCTGTCTATATGGGAAATTTCTTCCTAATCCCTATCAGTTAGGGTTAACTTCTGCCTTGAAATGTGTGGTTTTATATCTCTCACTTTTTGTTGTTGTTCTCTATAATGGAACTGTAGTTTATTTCATTATACACACAAATAAATCCTATACTCTTGGTCTCAATGAAATTTTCTCATTCATACAAAATGTTGCTGATTATTTGAGGATGATTTAGTCATTAAAGTGAAAATGTTAGTGTAACGGCAATAAAGTAAAATGGACTATTACATTCGGAATGGAAAAATTATGTAGTGTATTGTGGTGACAAGGAAGGAGGGAGTTTCAGAAATGCCTCTGAAGTGGTCAGCCCAGAGGATGGGTCAAATTAAAAGGAATATTTTAAAAAGATATTGAGGCACATTAGAAGAAGGATGGGACACATCCCAAAAGTGGGATTCTGTTAATGTGCAGCATAGTGATGAAATCTTATCTACCAATCAATCAATTCAATTTTGATAATGTTTTCATAAAGATATTCTTTTCCTAAGAAGTTACCAAAAAAAATAACAAAAATTCTGTTAATAAAATATAAGTATAAATATGAATCAGTATTATGAGAAATATACCAACATGTTTGGGAACTGACTCCCGAAAACACTCCCAGCAACAGTTACATTTTTGTTTTTATTTTAGGCAGTGTGTATCCTCAAACTTTTCATTCCTTCTTTCTCTTTATGCGTTTTAGATTTCTCTCTCTAGTGATTAAGTGCCTGTGATATACTTCTGAGCTCCTACACCAATTTTATAAATATAATGATTGCAGTGTACAATAGTAGTATATGCATAAATCTGCTCATCCATACTCCATGTTGCTTGTGGCTTGTAGCTTACTTGTAGGGTCTAGTTAGTTTATTAGATGTGCCATTCTGAGACATGTAAATGAAGGCACATATTGAAACAACGAAGGATTTTTTAATTGTTGTTGAAGACCTAATTCCCAACCTTATTTGGTTTAAAATGTGTGTCAGGAGTCTGGCATGCAGTCAGGAGTCTGCTACACAGGTAAGAAATACCTACGTATATTGGGGATGGGGGCGGGAAGGTTTGATGTATAAATAAATGCAACTATGACTGAAATCAAGCCTTTGCTGCGTGCATGGATATCCATTAATACCAATGAGAGAGCAGTATATGTAGATCTTCATTGTGTGCATCTGAGCTGAGAATTTTCCCCCCATTACTATATTTAGTGATGGGAATATTTAGCTGTTTAAACTGAATAAGTGGATTTATCAAAAGGTCTTAAAGGAGGTCACTGGTTTCCAAATGATATGATTTAATGATTAGTGGAGGTTTTTAAGGTATTGTGAAAAGACTTTCCTGTTGCTGATCCATACAAGTATTGTCATTCATTTTATATATATATATATATATTTTAAATTGTGGGTGGTGTGTGAACAACTAGTCAAGATGATAAGCTCACCTGAGTGCTGTTTTTGGGACTTTCAGGACAAAGGCAGAATTGGTTTTTCCTGATTTTGACTGAGAGCTAGTACACTTATATATATAAAATCTATATCTATAAAGAGCTAAACTGCTTTTGGAATGGTTGCTCAGTTTTTTGGGGTTCTTGACGCATACATTTTTTTTTTTTTGGTTACCATCTCTCTGCCTCCATCAAATGTCCACATAAATCTTCTGTAGTTTGGGTGTATTTATGGTAATCAGCAAGGTCCAGTAGGTTTGCCCATTCAGTATATGCAAATCATTTTACTATCTAAACTACTTAGCATCAACATTGATTTTTACCTGTTACTTATGGAAGGGTTCAATTAATTATTAAAATACTGTGACTACATGTGTTGTTAAAAAACAAAATCTGTTTGCTTGAATTTACAGTCATATAATGCAGCTGTTATTTAAAGTCCTTATTAGGAGTGGAATTAAGCTTCCTTTTATTAGTTGTAGAACAATTCATATTTTTAAAGAAGGAAGTCAATCTGAATAATAAGTATTGACATCTAAGTTACTTTTATGCTCAACATGAAAATAATTGATCAAACATTACTTACCTTTATGCACTATAAAGTTACTTCAGTGATGCTTGTTTTGTACTCTCTGATCTGTAGAAGGTTTAGACTTGCTTCTGTCTGTCCAACTTAAACTTACTAAAATAGAAACCCTCCTGCATAGTCAGGAAATGATGACGTAATGAAGCCAGCTCTGGTATTTCTTATTGGTTTATATGTATTTGTATGTAGACCGATCATGTCCTTTAACTTGCCAGGTTTGTCGGCTGACAGAATTCTAACATTTTTTCAGCAGGTATACTTTTATAATATTTCTGTCTTTAAAATCAGTTTCTTTGCAGAGCATACGTAATACAACTAACTCCCTTTGGCTGAAGTGTTTTGGGAATATCAAAAATATTTGGATAATTGATGTTTATTGAATACATTATTTGCATGAGGGAAATAACCAAGTTTTGGTTAAAAGGAAGTTTCTGATAAATAGAGTTTTAAATATTTTGCACAGACCATAATCTCCTCTTGTGGAAATCCCCATTGTACTTGCATTGCCTTGAACTGGTAGTCAGCCTGAAAATGAAAGAAACTCATTACATTTGAAATAGAAAGCTTGAATCTCTTGTATGCATTGTGTATCTATATCTATATTTTCTTGTTGGCAAAGTAATGGTGCTTTAATATTTTTATAGCTTTCTAAAATAATACTAAATATCCATCATCTGAGAGCTTGCCAGAAAAACACTATAAACTGTTCTTACACCTGGGGATCATTTTTTTTTAATAAAAGGCACATGACGGGAAACATCAGTATTTTCAGTATTTCCTTTGACAAGAGAAATGACATCTTTTTTTTTTAATCAAATAAAAAATTTAATGTTATGAGCCCTTTAGTATGTCCCATGTTAATTATACTGCTTTATCAGGGCCAGATAAAATCTGTTTTGAAATTTTTTGTATATTTTTAGATATTTGGCAATTATTGTATGTATTACAGTGACACTCATCATATAGTGAAAAATTCTGTAGTTCTTAATCTTTATTCTAGCAAATCTCTCAATAATGTCAGTAGGAGTTTCTCAGAAGTAAGGATCAAGACAGACCTGCAGGATTTGGGCCTTAGTGAAGTGGAATCAAAGTCCTAATTTGCATCACTGCATTCTATTAGAGACCTAGAGTCCTGTCACTTCTCTATGAAAACGGGTTGTTGGCCTCAGCCTGAATTTAGTGGATAGGTATTTACATCACTCACGTCAGTGTGCATGGTCGTATAGTCAGAGAGTGAGATATCTTTAACTGTTTCATATGGAACTAGTTTAGAGGAACTAAACTTGAGCTACGCATGTGATAATTTCAAAGTCATTCCAAATGAAACAAGCATTAAACTCTAGCCAGTCAACCCCCCTAGACACCTAATACATCCCAGCTTCTCAGGATGCTGCAGCTTTTGTTCAAAAATGATTTTGTGGTGATTGCTTGTAAAATTGTATCTTTTAAGACACTGCTTAATCATAAAATGTTAAACATCTTAAGAAACTAGTGTGTTTTAAGGGTTGCAAGGTGGCAGTTGGTGTTGTAGTTCAACAATGTTAGAACACTGAAGTTCACTTACAGTGGAGTGAATCACCTGTGTGATATCTTCAGACTGAGTAAAAGTTCCCTGAAATGCTTTTTCTTGGTCTCCAGCATTCATTATGTCACGCTGGATCCTATGCAGAACTCATGGAAGAGAGTATCCAGGGTGCCGAGCTCCTCCTTCCCCCCACAAGAATACTTTCTTATTTGAGAAGTAGCATACAGTATACCATATAAACAAATGGAAAATGCAAAACAAGTACAGAATTAATTCTGGCTCTGGACGGAAAACAGCTGTGTGTTTAGTTCGGGATGGGAGGGATGCTGTGCAGTGAGCTCCCTCAGGTTGCTGTTCATGTTAGAGGAAAATGGCTGGCCTTACTCTCTCTCCTGTTGAGCAGGAGATGAAGTTGAAGATGCCATGTAGTTGCCTCATTGGACTACCAGTGAAGGGTGTAGAGATCTTGTTTCAAGTTATCTTCTTCCTCTATGCTACAGTGCCAAGAGAAGGTTAAAGGGATGGACTTTAATTGGCATCTCTTGTGATGGTGACTTTGTTGTAGGGTAGTGACTGACATCTTGGCTCAGGTTGGCTACCTTAGCTATGTCTGGGTGTTTTCTCTAACCTGGCTCCTGTTGACACACACAAGTCTCTAACCTGAATTTAATGGTGCTTTCAACTCGGCTTCCTGGCCCATCCTGGGATAGGAACTGAAATCCAGATGCTGCTGTCATTTGGGCTGGTAACCAGCCCACTTTGTAGTGAGGATGCAGGCAAAACAACTCAAGTGTTGATAGTTCTCCAGTGCCTTCCCTTAATTCCCTGCATGTACTCAGAAGGACAGACGCATTCTCCCATAGTTCTCTGGGAAAAAGTCAGAGTGGCTCAGTGTACTGCAGCACCAGGCACCATGGGATATGCCCCCAGAAACCCTAGTGAGCCCTAGGTGAGTGCAGCACCAGTGAAGACACAGTTACTTTGGTATGGCTTTGTGGTGTGGCTGTTCAGTCCTGGGCTAGGCTAGTGTGGGTACTAAGATCAGGTTGCTAATCTTCCAGGTTAACTCTGCAGTGAAGACATGCCCTAAATGTGGTGATGTGCTAAGAGTGAGAGGGTTGGTGGCTATGTTTTACCCCCCAGAGGTTCTCCTTCTGTTGTGGGAATTACTTGGTTTTGGTTCCTTCTTTTGGTCCACTTTCTTGTCAACAAGAAGAGAAGAAGCGCATATTTTGGCTGCCTACCCCTACTTCTAGCTCCTATTAAAATAAATGCCCAGTATTGTGTGTTTCATGGAATCATAGAAATACAAGGCATCAAGTCCAGCCTCTGCTTTGAGGCTGGACTAGGTATGCCTAAACCTTCCCTGACAGATGTTTGTTCAGCCTGTTCTTAAAAACATCCAATGATGGGGATTCCACAACCTCCCTTGGAAGCCTATTCCAGTACTTATCTATCCTTAGAGTTAGAAAGTTTTCCCTAATATTTAACCTCAATATCCCTTGCTGCAGATTTAATCCTATTCTTTTCTGTTTTACCTTCAGTGGACATGGAGAACAGTTGATCTCAGTCTTCTTTATAACAGCCCTTTACATATTTGAAGACTGTTATCAGGTCCCCACTCAGTCTTGTTTCCCTTGTCATCATGATTGTGAAATTACTGTGAGGGAAGAATATGGTTTTGTTGGGGATCATCTTTATGCGGTCATTCTCACTGGAAGGAAGCAACTCATGGTTAGTTTCTTTCTCTCCCTGTCATACTGCTGTATTCCTAGCATAGTAAAAGGGGAGTAGTTTCATAATGGGTTAGTCACCTGGCCTGTTTGTTGCGCTGTGTGAGCTTCACAGGGGATACAGAGAGTTCTGCATCTGAAGAGAGCAGTTATCTACAGCTTCAGCCTAGTAGGAAACAAGCTATATCTTGCATGTTTTCCTTCTCTCTCAGTTTACCACCATTAGGCTTAATGTGTCCCTCAGAAAGAAAGCGGAGACTCAAACTTCTTATTCAGGCCAGTTCTTCAACTGTGCAGGAAACGCCTGTCTCCAATATCCCAATCTATTAACTATTACCAAGCTTGTTGTTGTGGGTGAGTTCACGTACCTTCATTGGGCACTAACCACAGCCTTTACTTGTTGAAAACTTAACCTGAAATCTGTTTTAAGTAAACACCACTGTAGTTGAGATTAGTTTACTGTTTAACAGTTGATTTTTCTAAATGAATTATAACCCACATGCATGCTCAGATCATCTTGAAATTTGCTGTGCCTCATTAGGGCTTGGGATAGGTGTGGGGTTAGTGGTTAAATTTGGGGTGGTTTGAGCAAGGGCTTCGTAAGATATAGTGCCCCTTATAAAAATCACATGACATCAACCTTTTACAGTTCTTATAGTTTTTTTGCATACAGCTGGGGCTCAAACTGTTGCTCTGATCCACCCCAAACTGATATCACACAGTTGGGGTTCAAGTCTGCTGTTGTCCAGCATCCGCTGCCCTTTTGGGGGAAGCAATATTTCAAAAGTTATTTGGGATGAAAGTTGTCTCTCCAGGGTGGCTCAAGTTTGGACAGTGAACCAGAGAGTGATTTGTGCATACTTTATAGGTGCTTTATAGGACTGCTTATCTGTGGCAAGCAAGAGATGCACATGACAGAGTCACTGAGTAGCTAAGGGCAATATCCTGCAGCCTTTGAACCTGAACCATACTCACCAACTGTGAGTTTGAGTTCTGCTGTTGGCAGATTTCTGAGAATGTCTGCCGTACGTGTTTCTACTGTTTCTGCATTCTGCTTTGGGGGTGGAGAGAGCTGGAAAAGAGCATCAAGTACCCATCCACCCTCACTATGGATATATTAGGCTCCACAAGAGTTTGTAAAAATGCATCTGTAGCTTGGCAGACACCTGAAAGACTGAGACCAGGATTGGCAAAAAATAACGGAATGATTTTATTATCATAAAAAACATGCCTCAAGTTTAAAAATCAGTTTGTTTTCCTATGTGTCCTTATAGATAGAGTGACCAGATGTCCCATTTTTATAGGGACAGTCCTGTTTTGGGGACTTTTTCTTATATAGGTGCCTATTACCCCCCACTTCCTGTCCCGTTTTTTCACAGTTGCTATCTGGTCACCCTACTTATAGATACAGTAACATTTGCTTATATAATCTTCCAGCTCCTAGTAGATAATCAGTTAGGCTGAACTCTTCTGTTGATCTCCTTTGGAATTGAGCAATAACAACTGTATAACTCTGCAATGCATTGAGTAACAGTTTAACATTTTTCTGGGGTATATAGCACCATCTAATGACTGAAGTATTATCTTCACTAATCATCACAACTTGCATTGCTAGACAAAATATCTTTGCTAGTTCTGTCTCTGATGGATTGTATTATGGTAACCACAAGTCCCTTGGAAAAGTCAATACTCCTGACACATAAAGTGGACTATAACCCTAAACCTTAAATAGCACTAGTTATTCAATTATGTACATGGTATTTGACATACTATTAACAAAATTTTAATTGTATTTTTCATATTTAGATTTTACACTATTTTATATTTGATTTACCAAATCAATTGTAAATTTACATGTGATGAGTCTTTATGAATACATAAAAATTTCTGTAGGCAGGAATATCTTATCCATGTTCTAGAATACCCAGTGATATTTACAGGGTAATATTTGACTTAAAACAAGCCAGTGTGTGCACATTCTGATCCCCGATGCCTTCAGTTCCATCCACTCCCCCCATCCTATATTATCTAATAATAGTCTAAACATCTCTACATGCAAATATATTTTAAGTCTATTTTTTTGTTTTCTATTACAAATAAACTTTGGAAGACACATGATATTTAACGTAAGTCTTTTTGTATACCTGACATTCTTAGAGGCTTAATTGAAGGCATACATTCATTTAAAACTAACCAGTATCTAATATGTATAAATACAGATGGTACCCTACAGATGTAATTTTACAATATTAACGGGAAAATGCATCTCTTTAGAATTAGGTTTTATGTCTTAATATATCATTTAAAACTTTGCCATGAATTTTCTTAGAGTGTGCTCCTGGAATGTAATAGGATTTAATCAACCTTTCAAAAGAATTAAAATCCTGAGACACCTCAGATTTAAAAAAAAAAAAGGTGCCATCTAGCTTTATTTCAGGAAACTCATGTAGCAGAAATATATGCCGATAGAATCAAGATGATGTGTTAGGTGTTGAATATCATTCATCATTGAATTCTAAGAGCAGAGGCACATCCATTTTAACTCATAAAAATATGACTTTCAATATATACCGTTTTGGTGTGATCACAAAGGAAGATACGTTCTTGAAGGCTGTTTCAACTCAAAAATCTTAATTCTAAGAAGCATTTACAGTCCAAGTGGAGGTAATTCTGAATTTTTTAAAGACATTGCAGACATTCTTTCCAATTAAAAAGGCATTCCTGTAATACTGGGAGGTGACTGGAGTGCTACACTAGATAGACATCGGACAGATCCAATTACATGAGACCCAGCTTTCAAAGCACAATAGGCCAACCCTCGTTTATTAATGAATGAATTTTTTAAAAAAAATATGTTGAGATAGGGACACCCCAAGGAGGATCACTTTACATTACGTTCTTCTTACTCCAGAATTGACTTTTTCTTGTGTCTTCAGAACTGATTGCAAGATGCCTAGAAGTAGCTATTGATAATAAATTAATTTCAGATCATGCTCCAGTTATACTTACCATAGATGCTGGTTACACATCATTAAAATCTTCTAGGTCAGGGGTTCTCAAACTTCAGTGTGCTGCGACCCCTTTCTGACCACAAAAATTACTAGACAACCCTAGGAGGGAGGACTGAAGCCTGAGCCCACCCACGCCCTTCTGCCCTGCGCACGTGGGATGGGAAGGGGCAATGGCAACCACCGAGCCCCACCGCCCCAGGCGGGGGAGCCAAAGCTGAAGCCCAGGGGCTTCAGCCCCAGGCGGAGGGCCTGTAACTTGAGACCCGCCACCCAAGGCTGAAGCTCTTGGGCTTTGCCTTTGGCCCTGGGCAGTGGGGCTCGGGCTTTGCCTTCGGCTTCAGGCTCCAGCAAGTCTAATGACAGCCCTGGCGACCCCATTAAAACGGGGTCATGACCCACTTTGGGGTCCTGCCCCACAATTTGAGAACCACTGTTCTCGGTGGAAGCTGAGCACTCTGCTACTGAAAGATGCAAAGTTTTTGTTCCGCACTTGATTCAGTCATCTCTAACTTTATACAAGAAAATAAGCACTTATTTACCTCAGATACAATCTTTTGGGAAGCTCTGATAGCTATCATAAGGGGTGAGTGCATAAAGTATGCCTCCCAAAAGAAAAGAGGAACTCATGTTACTAGACTCTCTGGACAAGGAACTAGATGAGTTGCAGAGAATGCACAAGACTGAGCCCAATAATGAAAATCTCCTACATTCTTTAATCAATGCCAAATATAACTATAATGAATACTTATCCAGCCAGGTTGAATTTGACTCAACGGGGTCAAACAAAGGTATTAAGAATGGGGAGATAAAGCAGGTAAACTACTTATCAGAACACTTAAGATGGAACTATCTGCCAGCAATATTTCTTCCTTATTACAAGAAGATGGGAGTGTTGTCCTTGAAACAACAGATAGAATTGTTTAAATTGATTAATTATATCAAGCTTTATATAAAGCAGTCGACCAATTCGATCATTTCATCGAAAACCTACCTTTTCATACCCTATGTTCAGAACAAGTGTAGTTTGTGGATAAAGCTATCACAACACAAGAGATCAAACAGGCTATAAATATACGAATTCCAGCAAAGCTCCTGAGAGTGATGCCTTTCTGGCAGATTTCTACAAAACATTTTGTAATCTGCTATCTTCTATTCTTTCAAAAGTCTTCACTTAAACATTCCAAAAAGGAACCATGTCTTGTGACATAACTACTTTAATTACCTTCATTTTAAAGAATAACAATAGTAAGAATAAAATAACAAAGGTGGTTGCCGCCCCATATCTCTATATAAAACAGATTGCAAAATAACTGTAAAAATGTTAGCGACACGACTGAATACCATCATCACATCATTTATACACACGTCAGGTTGGTTTTATTAAAGGAAGATTGGCTGTTGTTAATATGAGAAAATTTGCTCACTTGATCCAGCAAGCTCAGATATCAGATGTTCCCTCCATAGCAGTGGTTCTCAACCTGTGGCTCCATTTAGCACACAGCTGTGGCCCAAAATTGGTTGCTCCGGTCTGGCAGGGAGCAGGGGGTCGGTGTGGCATGTGGTGCGGGTCTGTCCCTGAGGGGAAGGGGCAGGCTGGCAGCCCAGGACTGGATGGACCACTGTGTGTCTGGTGCAATGGTTCTCAATCTGTGGCCCACGTAACACATTGCGGACCGCATATGTGGCCCGCAATGGTAAATAGGTTGAGAACCGCTGCTCCATAGCCTCATCTCTAGATGCAAAGAGAGCTTCTGATTTTAAAAAAAAAAAATCAGTCAGATCAGGACCAGTATTCCTGAATTGAGTCAATGTATTATACGATTGTCCCCACACTTCATTATCAACTAATGGAATTATTTCTCCCACATTTCATCTAGAAAAAGGGACATGACAGAGCTGTCCGCTTTCGCCCATCTTTTTTAATGTCTCTCTTGAACCACTGACAATGTACATATGCCAGCCCTCAGCCATTGAAAGTGGGACCGTAAACAGGAAAGAATACAAAATCTGTTTATATGCTGGCAACATTTTTGTACCATTGAAGAATTCATCCTCCTCAATCCCATCATTACTGAATGTAGCTGATATTTTTGGAAAGATCTCTTGCAATGCATATATCCAAAAGTTTCAGCATTTTCCATCTCAAATATGCAAGAAAATAACTTATCTAAGTGTTAAAATTTGTCCTAATCTTCCCAAAAGTGTTTCTATAAATATGGACTATACATTAAAATAAATTTCCAAGGATGTAAAGAGGTGGTGTCTCCTCTCTCTGTCCTTTCTGGGGAGAATAAAAATAGCAAAAATGAGTATCTGTCCAAGATTGACTTAAACCATTAGCCTTTTATGTTTCAAGGTCTTTCCCTTGCTCAAATCAATAGGCTTATCATGAAATTTATATGGGATAAAACACAGGCTTGCTTGTCACACAAGACCCTTAAAAAATCCAGGGGAACTGGAGATATGAGGTTGCTAGATTTGTCTATATTGTGTAGCATTCCAAATGTGTCCTATTGTAAGGTGGTTCCCCCTCACTCCCTCCCAGTAACTCTGTATACGCATAGGCCTGGTTTGAGATTGAAAAAGATTAGCTATGCCATTTGGTTCCCTCTCTTTTTTTTTTATGTATCTTAAGAGGCTACCCACATCCTTAAGGAAAAATCCAATCTTTGCATCTACATGGGGCATCCTGCAATGCATTAAGATGATTACTGCATCATGGAAAGAGCAAGGTTACAACATCTTAAGACCGCCCCATCTGACAAGGGCTCAAAGAGGTTGGACCCTTTGGGAAGAAAAATATTCTCCTCTGTGAGCCTGCAATTCTGTATCACTAACTATTAGACTTCATTAGTGAAATACGATTTTAACAATTACTCTAGATTGGCAGACTTTAAGACAAACCTCCCCTTGAAAGACAGACCCCAATTTCAATCCTTCATTCAGGAAGGCTGACTAGCAGCAGAAACATTCCTGCAAGCTGAGGTGGATGCAGTGGACACAGCATCTAGAGAGCTAGCCACTGTTATGGTTCGGAGGTGTGATTCTTGACTTCACTCTTTGAGGTTCCCCAGGGAGGTGCAGAACACCACAGAGGATTTACGATTTGACTCAAACTTGTTCAGTGATAATACTAATGAGTCTCTGCACTCATTGAAGAATTCTAGATCAGTGGTCTCCAAAGTGTGAGGTGTGTCCCCATAGGAGGGCACAGAGGAACATTCAGGGGGGCAGGGAGGGAGTGCCACTCAGCGCTGCTGTGCCCTCACTCCGCTCCAGCCCCAGCCCTGTCCCCAGCTGAGGCTCCGGCCTCGGCCCCCGTCCACAGTCCGGCTCCGGCCCTACTCCCAGGAGCGGCACCTGCACCCAGCTTTTGGCTTGGCTCTGCTCCTGGCCATGGCCCCAGCTGCAGCTTCGGCTCTGGCCTTGGCTCCTGGCCCCTGACTCCGCTCCCGGCCCTGGCGGGAGCATGGATAGATTGCATTATAGGTAAGAGGGTTGCAACATAAAAAGTTTGGGGAACACTGCTTTAGATCGATTCTTGGGAATTTACACCACAGCTCCGAAGAGAGAGAGCCACAGGCAGGCATATAGGCCAAGACTGCTCCCTCCACAAACATTCTATTACTGGCATCCAGCTGAGCCTTCATGCAGGCATCATAGAATTTAGAGACCTTGATTTTTGGTCCCCTCTCTTATCACAATCTCCACTGGCTGGTCTGTACTTCCGTGGGTTGTCCTTATTTCCTTCTTTATAGATGGTATTTGCCCTTTTCCAATCCTCGGGAATGTCTCCTGTCTTCCATGACTTTTCAAAGATAATTGCTAATGGCTCAGATATCTCCTCAGTCAGCTCCTTGAGTATTCTAGAATGCATTTCATCAGGCCCTGGTGATTTGGAGACATCTAACTTGTCTAAGTAATTTTTGACTTGTTCTTTCCCTGTTTTAGACTCTGATCCTACCTCATTTTCCCTGGCATTCACTATTTTAGATGTCCAATCGCCACTAACCTTCTTGGTGAAAACTGAAACGAAGACGTCATTAAGCACTTCTGCCACTTCCACATTTTCTGTTATTGTCTTTCTCCCCTCATTGAATAACAGGCCTACTCTGTCCTTGGTCTTCCTCTTGCTTCTAACGTATTTGTAGAACGTTTTCTTGTTACCCTTTATGTCCCTAGCTAGTTTGATCTCATTTTGTGCCTTGGCCTTTTTACTTTTGTCCCTACATACTTGTGTTTATTTGTTTATATTCATCCTTTGTAATTTGACCGAGTTTCCACTTTTTCTAGGTTTCAGAGTAGCAGCCGTGAAGTGAAGTGAGCTGTAGCTCACGAAAGCTTATGCTCAAATAAATTGGTTAGTCTCTAAGGTGCCACTAGTACTCCTTTTCTTTTCACTTTTTCTAGGACTCTTTTTTGAGTTTTAGATCATTGAAGATCTCCTGGTTAAGCCTGGGTGGTCTCTGGCAATACTTCCTATCTTTCCTACGTAGTGGGATAATTTGCTCTTGTGTCCTTAATAGTGTCTCTTTGAAAAACTGCCAACAGTGTTCAATTGTTTTTTCCCTTAGACTTGCTTCCCATGTGATTTTACCTATCAACTCCCTGAGTTTGCTAAAGTCTGCCTTCTTGAAATCCATTGTTTTTATTGTGCTGTTCTCCCTCCTACAATTCCTCAGAATCATGAACTCTACCATTTCATGATCACTTTCACCCAAGTTGCCTTACGCTTTCAAATTCTCAACCAGTTCCTCCCTATTTGTAAAAATCAAATCTAGAACAGCCTCTCGCCTAGTAGCTTTCTCCACCTTCTGAAATAAAAAATTGTCTCTAATACATTCCAAGAACTTGTTGGATAATCTGTTTCCTACTTTGTTATTTTTCCAATAGATGTCTGGGTAGTTGAAGTCCCCCATCACCACCAAGTCCTGTGCTTTGGATGATTTTGTTAGTTGTTTAAAAAAAGCCTCATCCACCTCTTCTTCCTGGTTTGGTGGTCTGTAGTAGACCCCTACCATGAGATCACCCTCTTTTTTGTACCCCTTTTATCCTTACTCAGAGACTTTCAACAAGTCTGTCTCTTGTTTCCTCAGAATCTGCAGATACCTCAGTCATCTTAGATTATCCCCTGTCATTGAAGAACTTGGGTCTTTCCTTTAGCTCCTTGGAGTCCATTTCACAGTGATTAGTGCCTTCCTTCTTCCAGTAGATGGACGCTCCATTTTTATTCACTCATCAACAGATTCCTGAAGAGCCTAGTTAGGACCTGTCAGTGGTTAAACCAAACACCTCAGTGGGACCTCAGTCTTGTCCTGTCAATACTCACCACCACTTGAACTTTTGGCCACATGCTCTATGTCCCACCTTTCCATGAAAGTCACATTTTTAGTTGCTATTATTTCAACCAGAAGGGTGAATGGGATGGGAGCACTCATGGCCGATTCACGCTTTACCATTTTTCACAAGGAGAAGGTCTCCCTTCACCCTCATCCTAAATTCATCCCTAAATTAATTTCTGAATTCCATGCCAACCAACCTGTCCACTTAGCCGTGTTCTTCCTGAAACCCCATGCTTCTGTTGAAGAGAAAATACTTTATTCTCGGGACCAAACCAATCAGAAAATCATCAAGACTATTTCTTGCTATAGCAGAAGGTCACAAGGACAAGAAATATCTTTTCAGAGAATCTCAGAATGGATTTCTGGTTGCATCATCATGTGTTACCAATGAATGCATATGCCTCCTCCAGAAGGGGTAAGGGCACACTCCACAAGAGCACAAGCTGCTTCCCCAGCATCTCTACAGGAGGTGCCGATACTGGACGTGTTCAGAGTGGCTACCTGGAGTTCTATTCACACATTCACAAAACATTACACACTAGTTCAGGTCTCTGCTGCAGATGCAGTTGTGGGGACTGCAGTTCTTCAAGCACCTTTACTGCTGACATCCTCAGACCTGCCTCTGGTTTGAATACTGGTTGTCAGTCATCCATGTGTGACCTACACATAGGGATAGACATTTTAAGAAATAGAGTTTATTTACCTGTAACTGGAGATTCTCTGAGATGTGTGGTCCATGTCTGTATTCCACTACTTGCCCCCTGCCCACCCTGCTTCAGAGCCTATTGGCTTCATGGTAAGAACAGAATCTGGAGTAGCATCAGCCCACACTGCCTCTTATGCCCTTTGTCTGGAGCGTGAGGAGGGACGATGAAGTGAGCTGTAGCTCACGAAAGCTCATGCTCAAATAAATTGGTTAGTCTCTAAGGTGCCACAAGTACTCCTTTTCTTATTGCTTGTTAAGACTCTCCAGACTCGAGCACAGGGCACGCATTCATACCTATGTGTGGAATACAGATAGGGACCACACATCTTGAAGTACCTGTAGTTACAGATAGGTAACCTCCATTTATTCTGAAACAAGAGCGATCAGATGGGGATGTATTCCAGAATGGTTTATTCCACAATATTCTGAAAAATTAATGTAGACATGGCTTAGGATAAAATTAGAATTTGGTGAACATGAGCTACCTAAGCCCAGCCTGCACTTGTCTACTTAGCCTTCTCCAAAAAAATCCCCAAGAACTTCCCATATGTTAACACTTTTTTATCTTTGCCCTGGGGATTCCGGAATACATCCCCATCTGGTCACTCTTGTTTCACAATAAATGGAGGTTACTGTGATGTTGCACTCCATATATTTATGGAAATATGCTTATGTGTGTAAATATAATGTAACTGGAATATGCTTTATGCAAAAGGTCTCTTGTAAGATATCATTACAAAGCTTATGATCTCCTGAGTATGTTTATCCTATTTGTTTGCATGTGTTATTTCTATGTCTGGAGTTAGGATAATAAGATATAAACTTGTATTACTAATGTAAACATGTTAAGTGGAAGCCATTATGTGTGCCTCAGAATCCATGAACTGTGAATGGGGTTTGTTTACCTTCAAGCCTTCCTGTGTAGGTGTCTTCCAGCTACTAGGGTATGAAGAAGGAGGTTTTACAGTGACATGTGATCATGTCACCTGAACTGGAATCCATCTTAAACTTGGTGCTTTTCCATTTAGAAGGAGGGATGGGGATCCAGAGAGACAAACAATTCCTGCCTTGTGCCAAAGCTATAAAAGGGGGTGGAACAGAACAAAGGGGGCTGCAGTCATGAGAAATCCCCTAGTTACCACCTGAGCTGGAACTAACATGAACTGTACTAGGGGAAAGGATTGGGCCCAAACTAGGAAGGAGTCTAGTCTGTGAAAGAAGCTTATTGGAACATCTCTGAGGGTGATATTTACCTGTATTCAGTTTCTTAATGTATTAGGTTTAGACGTGCATGTTTTGTTTTATTTTGCATAGTAACTTATTTTGTTCTCTCTGTTATTACTTGAAACCACTTAAATCCTTAATAAAATCACTTTTGTTTATTAACCCAGAGTAAGTGATTAATACTTGAGGGAGCAAACAGCTGTGCATATCTCTCTACCAGTGTTATAGAGGGTGGACAGTTTATGAGTTTACCCTGTATAAGTTTTATACAGAGTAAAACGGATTTATTTGGAGTTTGGATTCCATTGGGAGCTGGGTGTCTGGGTGCTGGAGACAGGAGTACCTGCTGAGTGGTTTTCAGTTAAAGCCTGCAGCTTTGGGGACGTAGTTCAGACCCGGGGTCTGTGATGCAGCAGGCTTGCATGTCTGGCTCAACAAGACAGGGTTCTGGAGTCCCAAACTGTCAGGGAAAATGGGCTCAGAGGTAGTTTCAGCACATCAGTTGATAGTCCCAAGGGGGTCTCTGTGACCAAACCCGTCATGGTGGTGTAGTCAAACAGGATCTGTGCACAGCTGATTGCTTTGAGACACTGGTGGTGATTTTAAGTGAGTTTTGCGTGTGGTGGCTGGAGAACAGACAGAGTGGTTACTGGTTTGTTATTTTCTGTTTGTTTATTTCGAGTGAGGGAAATAAGCACAAGAAAGCAAGAAAATGACTACCAGTGAGACAGCTACAAAACTAGAGCTGGCCAGACTGAAAGTGGAAGACAAGGCAAAGGACCGTGAGTTTCAAATGTGGCAGGCAGAAATGAGGCTCAAAGAAGCAGCTGTGGCCAGGGAAACCATGGAGGCCCAGAAACAGGCTCAAATTGAAACACAAAAAGCTGCCCTGGAGTTAAGACAGAGAAATGCAGGCCCAAATTGAGACACAGAAGCATGAATTGGCTGTAATGGAGTGGAAGAGACACAACCCTTCAGCATCTGGCTCTACTTCCCCCAAAATCCATAAATGGGAGCGGTTATGTCCACAGTATGATGAATCCAATGATATTGCTGAATATTTCATCACCTTTCAGAGACTGTGCACTCTCCATGCAATTCCTGAAGATCAAAAAATCACCACTTTAGTTGCAAAATTGACTGGGAGAGCTCTGGACATATTCCATAAGATGCCTATTTATGATGCTTCAAACGATGGTAAATTTAAGGAACTGGTTTTGAAACAGTTTCAGATTACACCTGAAACCTACAGGGTTAAATTCAGGAGTTGTAAGAGGGGATCTGGATTGAGTAATGTGCCTTATGTAAATGAAATGAGAGATTTGTTTGGGTAAGGGGAAAAGGCATTACAGGCTTTGAAGAAATGTGTGATTTGGTTACTTAGGAACAGTTCCTGAATATGTGCAGTGATGATGTAAAACAGTATTTGTGGGACAAAAAGGTGATTGCAGTTGGGGAATTAGCTGGGTTTGCAGGCTCTGACGAGCAATCACAAGCTGCAGTTAAACATAAACCACCGGCAGAGGGGTACAAGATGGGTGGAAAGCAGAATCACCGTTTTACCCTGGGAAAAAGGAGGCTAGGCGTTCACCTCCCCATCCCCCATTACTCGGCCCACGTCTCCTGTACAAGCAGAGAAGCCCAGAAAGTGCTGTCGCTGTAAGTCCACTGAGCACCTGAGGAATAAATGTCCTTGGCTGAGTGGGAACAGGCGGCGTAACTCAAGCTGCTGCTTCTCGGAGCATAGGGGTATCCCAGGCTGCTGCCTCTTTCCACACAGGATTTGTAAAGGTTGCTTCTACACAACCAAGCACTGAGCATGTGCACGCTGTTAAGTTTAATGGCAAAGTGCTCCAAGGATGGAGAGACACTGGGGCAGAAATTTCCATGGTCAGGGGGGACCTGGTCCAGGAGAAGGATTTGTTACCAGGAAAAATGGCAGAATTGGAATTGGTGGGATGTTACAAAGTCCTTGCACCTTTAGCTATGGTACACATGGAAACTGGTGATTTGCAGGCTAAACTGACTGTTGCAGCAGTAACACACAATTTTGCACTGTTTCTACTGGGGAATGATTTTTTTGACGTGGCAGAATCTGTCCCAGGGTTTGTTAGCAGCAAGAAGGACTCTTGTGCTAAAAGCCCCGGGGGGGAGGCTGAAATCACATGTGCTGCTGGGGGAATAGGAGAGGGTCTCTTTAATTCCTCTTTAAATTCACATAACATGAGAACAAAGATGAAATAAAAGATTAAAAATTAAATTCAGACTATAAGAGCGTTAATATTTCTGTAACAGTGGAGAATGCAGCTTTGGGGGCAGGAATGGTCCTAACCAGTTCCTGTAGCCTCGGGGCTCAAGGCGGGTCTCTAGGGGAAGGGCTGGATAGAGCCATCTCCTGTTCTGTGATCATCTTCCTTGAGGTGATGTTCCACCTTATAACAGGGAGGCCTTCCCAGCTGCTGACTGCCAGGAAGTTGCAGGTCAGCAGGGGACAGGTTCTTCACTGGGGTGCACAGAGATATGTATCCCAGAGATGGAAGACTGGTGACTGCTGCAGTGGGAACAGACCCCAGGGACTCTGTAGCTGGAAGCAAGCCCAACCTGAGTGAAAGGGGAGGGGGGATTTTGGTGGCCAGTGAAGGGTCTGTCATAGCTGGTAGCTGTGAGCCCACAGCTGGATCAGGGTCACCTTCCCTTTTGGAAGGAGTGTCTGCCTAAGAGGGAAGCCCAGAGAGCAAAGTCCAGATGGAAGGTGAGGGGGGACAGGAGGGTCTGCCCACCTTTTGTAGTGAGGCTTTTCCCCAGGAGGAGGGTGAAGGATCTGCATCTAAAATGCCAGACCCCTCACCTGTAAATCAGGTTTTTAGGGAAGACTGGGGCTCAGATCTCCTGGAGGGGAGAGTCCACCCAGCTGACTTTTTGGGAACAGAGAGTGGGGTAACCAAGGGAATCTTACCAATCCAAAGCACTCCATTGAAAAATGTTGTTCTTGCTACCCTTGTGAGAGATAACACTGCCTCTTCAAGGCTGGAAGAAGGAAAACTTTGCATTTGGGAAGCTTCACAAAGGGGTGGGGTCCAACAGAAAGAGATTCCAGAGGGAGGGGCTGAGGGCAGGCATGGTTGCATGGTTGCTTTTCTTGCCAAAACCTCAAACACATGCCTGAATTGAGTGCCTTCTACAAAGAGGCAGAAGAATCTGTATCTGAGAACCTACCATGGTATACAAAGAGATTGAAAAATGGAATAGACACTGAACAAGCCAAACTGTGAACAAAGTCTGTCTGTCATAAATTGACTGTTAATCTTGTGTCTTTTGCTACTTCATCTTTGGGTCAAGACAAGGGAGTTAATACTAATGGTAAACCCTTTAAAGATGTGGAACCTACCTCATTTATGGAAAAAACGTTTGTACATGCTAGGGATGGTAACAGACCGTCCCACAAGCATGTTGCTTTTCAGCTTATACCTGTAAACATGCTTAGAGCTTGGCACAGCAGCAGAAGCATAGCAGGCCAACACTGCTGTGTGGAAGGGGAAACTGAGGCACGCTGCCTCATGGCATTGGTGGCTAAATGCCAAGACACCTACACTTTAACCGATATTGCTACCTGAATACTGTTAGCAATACTGCACCCCAACATGTTTTCAGGCACCCAGGGACCAGGAACCCAGAACTTTGCTAGGACACCTAAGAATGACATCGTAGGGTTTAAAGGTACTGGGAGGGTGTGTGACCAGAGACAAACTGGAATTTTACATGTACTGCCTCTGCCATGGACAGTGTCCAAGACTCCGGCAGTAAGTTCAGGAGGAGGGTGTGACATTGCACTCCATATGTTTGGAAATATGCTTATGAGTGTAAATATAATGTAATTGGAATATGCTTTCTGCAAAAGGTCTCTTGTAAGGTATCATTACAAAGCTTATGATCTACTGAGTGTGTTCATCCTATTTGTTTGGATGTATTATTTCTATGTCTGGAGTTAGGAGAATAACATATCAACTCGTATGTCACAGTGATCACTCTCCTTTTAGGTTTATCACATAACATGAGAACAAAGATGAAATAAAAGATTAAAAATTAAATTCAGACTATAAGAGCGTTAATATTTCTATATATTATAGTTAATTTGTGACTTTTTTGTTCCAAAGAAGAGAAAAAACAGCCTGGCTAGATTTTAAATTGAAATGAATGATGTTAGAACCTTTAACAGTATTTGTAATTCTGTAATAATATTGGCAATCAAACCTCACATTTCATGATATAACCTAATTCCCGGTGAGAAACAGAAATTCTGTTCACTCTCTGCAATGTGCAGCACTGCACAACTGTTTAAACTGGCTAGGTGCATAATGGGGGTTTTTCACCTTTCTGAGAGTTTGGAAGTGCCTGCGTCATGCTATGGCAAGTTAAACGGACTAGTCCACTGGTCTGTTATACTGGATAGTGGTCAGTAGATGGCAGCATTTATGTGATCATTACTCTAATCCAGGGGTCAGCAAACTTTCAGAAGTGGTGTGCCAAGTCTTCATTTATTCACTCTTTTTAAGGTTTCATGTGCCAGTAATACATTTTAACGTTTTAGAAGGTCTCTCTCTATAATATATAATTAAACTATTGTTGCATGCAAAGTAAATAAGGTTTTTAAAATGTTTAAGATGCTTCATTTAAAATTTAAATTAAAATACAGATCTTACCAGTTTAGCGTCATCCTTGCCCTTGCTTTTCCTTGCTGAGTTTTCCAATGTCTGGCATATATTTGGATACTTTAAGCTGCACGCAGGCTTCTGAGTGATCAGTTGTTAACCAGCTTCGAGAGGGACAGAGGACAGATTTCATGTGTGAAAATACCTGTTCACACAGGTATGTGAATCCAAATGCTGAAAGTGTTGCAAACGCAATTTTCTTCAAACAGTTAAATTTCACTGGCAGGGATGTCCAGCAGGTCAGAATAAAGGCCCCATGATCTCTCTCTGTAGCTTTAAGTGCACTCCGCAGATCTCCAATCTTTGATTCCCACAATTCTGAGCTTTTTAACTGAATGAGCTGCATTTCGAAATCTTCAACACCCATCTACTGAAATACAGACAAATCCAAGTTGCTTTCGTTGAACTTTTCAGGTTTAATTAGAAAATAAATCGTTGAGCCAAATCACTGGAAATCTTGAAATCTGTCAGAAAATTCTGATTCCAATTCTTGCATGTATATGCCAATCTCGTTGCATATGTCAGTAGCAATATGTCAGTAGCTCTTATGTGTTGGAAATAGTGGAAAGTCGAAGTTCGAATATCCCGAGAAAAAACTGCTAGTTTTACAACAAATGCCTTCCAGGTTTCATAAAGATCCAGAACCATTTTCCCCGCACCCTGGAGATGGAGGTTGAGTTCGTTTAGGTGAGTGGTGATGTCAGTTAGAAACATGAGCTTACACAGCCATTTGTCATTATCCAGTTCGGGGTAGTTTTGTCCTTTTTCCAACAAAAAGGCCTTGATTGCATCAAAACAAAGCGCACCAAAACAAAGCGCACCAAAACCTTGCCACGGCTTAGCCACTGTGACGGGGCAAGGCCAGATGGCTACAGAAAAGTAGTGGGAGATAGATATATGAACTCCAGGCTAAACAAATCCCTGGTACCAGGATAAGTGAAATGGCAGCTGCTCCAGATCAATTAAGACACCTGGGGCCAATTAAGAACTTTCCAGAAGGCAGGGAGAAGGCTAGGTATTGGGACACCTGAAGCCAATCAGGGGCTGGCTGAAACTAGTTAAAAGTCTTCGAGTTAGTCAGGTGGGTGTGCATGTCAGGAGCTGTGGGAGGAAGCTGTGCTGTTGGAGAGGCTGAGTAGTACACACCATATCAGGCACAAGGAAGGAGGCCCTGAGGTAAGGGTGAAGTGGAGCTTGAGGAAGTGAGGGCTGCTGTGGGGGAAGTAGCTCAGGCGATTGTATATGTCATGTTTCTAAAAGGTCAGCTACCATAGCTGATACCATTAGGGTCCCTGGGCTGGAGCCCAGAATAGAGGGTGGGCCCAGGCTCCCCCCTCACCCCCCTTTGCCCCCTGATTAATCACTGAGACTGGGAGACAAGAGAGACTGTGCAAGGAAGGATAACTTCTCCTCACCTCCCTTGCTGGCTTATGATGAAAATGGCTCAGTAGACTGTGACCCTTGCCTCTAGAGAGAGAAGGGTTAGGTGGAGGGTCACAGTGAGCCTCTGAGGCTAGCGAAATCTGCCAGGAAACGCAGGACCCACGGAGGCAAGGACAGAATTTTGTCACACCCCCAAATGTTGCTGTAAAGTGGAATGTCATTATAAGAACTGTCCATCTCTTCTAACAGTACTTGAAACTGTCTGTGAGTCAAATCAGATCGAGCAACAAGGACATTTACAATTTGCACCACTGTATTCATCTCATTATTAAGCTCTGATTTAGAAATTTTAGCACACAGGTTTTCTTGATGGATGATACAGTGAAATTTGACTGTTGGGAGGCCAATTTGATCTTCAAGTAACTTTACAAATCCCTTCTGTTTTCCTACCATGGCAGGAGCATCATCTGTTGTCACACAAAATATTTTTCTAATGTCAACTCTCATTCTTCAAAATGGTTTACAAAAGATTCCGCTATATCTTCCCCCTTTGTTGTGCCATGCAGAGGTTTTAGGCAACAAAGTTCCTCTTGGATTTCATTGGAAGCACAATATCTTGCAACAACTGCCAAACGTGGAACGTCGTTTATATCCACGCTCTCATCAACAGGTTTCAGAGTAACAGCCGTGTTAGTCTGTATTCGCAAAAAGAAAAGGAGTACTTGTGGCACCTTAGAGACTAACCAATTTATTAGAGCATAAGCTTTCGTGAGCTACAGCTCACTTCCTCAGATGCATATCGTGGAAACTGCAGCAGACTTTATATATACACAGAGAATATGAAACAATACCTCCTCCCACCCCACTGTCCTGCTGGTAATAGCTTATCTAAAGTGATCATCAGGTGGGCCATTTCCAGCACAAATCCAGGTTTTCTCACCCTCCACCCCCCCACACAAATTCACTCTCCTGCTGGTGATGGCTCTCATCAACGGCAACACTAAACGCTGCTGTGTCTTTGAATATAATTGTCTGCTTTTCGCTAATGTTTTCTGCCATTTCGCTTACGTGTATCTCACTGTTCTGTCAGAGACAGGCAGTTCTTTTATTCTAGATATGCATCTTTATTTGGAAAATCATTGAACAAAACCTCCAAACTGCTGAGAAAAACTTTATATATTCCCCATCTGTAAACAGCTTTCCAATTTTTCAATGCACTGTGCAATCTTGTAACTTCCTTCTGTGGCTTGATTTTTAACTTACACTTAAGCATTTAACAACACTGCTTTGCGTCTCATATCCTGCCACTGCCTTTTTGATCAGTCTTGTCTGCTTAATCAAGAAAGGTTTTCCTCGTGCTTCATTTGAAAATGTCATCGAACACTTGATGTGGGACAAACAACACTTTCACAACAGAAAGCACAAACAGCATGGTCCTTCTTTTGAATAAATCCAAATTTGTCTGTCCAAGAAGGCTGAAATGAATGGACATCTAACTTTGCTTTCTTAGGAGCTGACGTTTTGTCAAATGTACCCCTCAACTTACAGTGGGGGGAAAAATTGCGACAGACGGCACGCATAACGTCAAATGCAATGCGCTGTTCCACGTGATGTGATAGTGATGTAAGCAGCAAATCAGGACTTAAAAATATCCCAGTACAGTGGCACTGGAACAATTTTTAAGGTGGGCTACTAAGCTGTGCCCCCTCTTGCCCCGGTCTGCACCCCTCACTGCCCCAGGCTGGGGCCAGTGGGCCACAGCTGGGGGTGGCTGCAGAGCCCCGGGCCGAGACCAGGAGCAGAGCCCCGGACTGGTGGCCGGGATCCCACTGTGACTGTGCTCCCCATAAGGCTTTATGGAGATATGCTTATGAATGTATATATGACATAACTAGAATATGTTTTATGCTACATATGCCATGTAACACATCTCTGTAAAGGTTATGATCTACTGAAACTATTAATCCTATTTGTATGCATGTGTCATTTTTGTATTCGAAGTTATGAATATTGGCTATGTACTGGCTTGATTTTTAAGTAACCTTTTTAAAGCATTTGGTCAGCTTCTTGAGAAAAGAATGTGCAAATCAAGAAGCGCTTAAAGTACAATGGATCTTGGAATGCTCCAGTCCACATACGAAGTCTTCCTGGAGACATTCAAGATACCATGTGGGCAATGGATTCTGCCTGTAAAAACTGTGAGTTATGCATGGGCATTTGACTTGCCCAGGTGACTCCAGAACTCCATCTTGGAGCTGGACTTTGCATAGGAGAGAGGAGGGGGTTTTCACCCACAAGAGAAAGTCTATTTAAGGCCATGGAAGACCCTTCCGTTTTGTCTTCAGCTGGCTAAGAAGATAGTCTCTCCAACCCCAAGGATACCTGAAAGAAACTGGAACAAAGGACAGTAACTACAGGGGTGTGAGTGCTCGCTGGACCCAGACTAGAAGGAGGCTAGTCTGTAAAAAAGAGCTTACTGGAACTGGTGAGGTTTTTATTTGTATTCAGTTTGATTAGACATAGACTTGCGGGTTTTATTTTATTTTGCTTGGTAATTCACTTTGTTCTGTCTGTTACTACTTGGAACCACTTAAATTCTACTTTCTGCATTTAATAAAACCACTCTTTATTTATTTATTAATTAACCCAGAGTATGGGACATCTGTGCATATCTCTCTATCAGTGTTATAGAGGGCGAACAATTTATGAGTTTACCCTGTATAAGCTTTATACAAGGTAAAACGGATTTATTCAGGGTTTTGACCCCATTGGGAGTTGAGCATCTGAGTGTCAAGGACAGGAATACTTCTGTAAACTGCATTCAGTTAAGCCTACAGCTGTTAGATGACGTGATTCAGGCCTGGTCTGGGTTAGCAGCAGGTTAGCGGGTCTGGCTCAAACTAGGCAGGGCACTGAAGTCCTAAGCTGCCAGGGCAGGAAAGCAGGAGCAGAAGTAGTCTTGGCACATCAGATGGCAGCTCCCAGGGGGTTTCTGTGATCCAACCCGTCACACCCACGATGGCAGCAGAGTCCCGGGGACTGGTGGTCGGGACCCAGGGGTGGCAGTGGGCTGAGCAGGGCCGGCGGATGTGACCTCGGGTGGCAGGGGGCCGGCGGTAGGACCCTGGGACCGGTGGCCGGGACCTGGGCAGTGTGAGAGTCACTCAAAATCATCTCATGTGCCACCTTTGGCACACGTGCCATAGATTGCTGACCCCTGCTCTAGCCTTTCACTGAAAGAGAAAATTTTTCACTGAGCTGAATGAAATACCCTTAGACATATGCTGTATGGTATTAAGCATACTTCGTTTTACTAAATTGAGATTGCACATATTAGCTGCAAATCATTAATAATAAAATCAGCTAACTTCCTCTCACCAATGTAATAAATACTCCAGTTTTTTGGTTTTTATTTTAAAATATGGGCTTAGTTTGCTGAAGCATGTACAGGTATTCGCTGCTCAAAAATGTACTGCAGATTCAAGATTGACTGGCAGTGCCTTGTTCCCTTGTAGCATGTGAAATGCACCTATACTTAAACCTCTGAAAACTAGGAAATATAGATTTAAGGTAATGTCTATCACACCACACTTGCACACAACCTTAATTTGCCCCCCTAGAGTTAGCAATTGCCACAGGAACTAAATCAACCCTGACATCTCTCTAAAATAACCTACCAGTTTCTGTATTATGTTCAACAAAATGCTGTAACATTATTCCTCTTCATACACTCCTGCTGACTCTGTGGACTCTCCCTCTGTTAGGTGTACATGTGCTGATCCAGAGATTAGTTGCAGCAAGGTACCAGAGCACACAGTACCATCTGAGGAGAGGTGCAGTTGCTGCTAGAAGGATCTGGGATCCCTTTTTTCTTTGCTGTGCTATGTTGGAGGCTTGAGTAGGTAAACATAATTGCCTCTCTTGGTTCTAAAAATCTAAGGGTATGTCTTCATAGCAAAAGATCTGCACAGGCTAGCCCACCTGAGCTAGCCTAAATCCAGCTAGCTAGAGAGGGTAACAATAGCAGTGAAGACCAGTGGCATGCAGGCCTCAGGTAGTACCAGCTCGGCACAGGCCCTGGGTGTGTACTCGGCTCGCTAGCCTGCTCTGAAGCCTGCACGTCCTCACTGCTATTGTTACCTGCGCTAGCTGGATTCAAGCTAGCTTGGGTAGGCTAGTCCGTGCACAGTTTTTAACAGAGAAAGTATGAAAGTTTCAAATAGTCTGTAGGGTTACTGGGATGCTAGTATGGCTGTGACAGTGACCTTCCCATGCTCACATGTCACTAAGCATCTCCAGAATTAAATGGAATATAAGAGTGCTTCACCCCTTTCTTACACTCTCGGTACTGCCATTGACATAGAGATGCACCCTCTCTGTCTTCTATGCTGCACTGTTGCTCTTTTCAGAGAAGCCGCCATGTTAGTCTGTATTCACAAAAAGAAAAGGAGGACTTGTGGCACCTTAGAGACCAACCAATTTATTTGAGCATAAGCTTTCGTGAGCTACAGCTCACTTCATCGGATGCATAAAGTGAAAATACAGTGAGGAGATTTATATACACACAGACCATGCAAAAATGGATGTTTACCATACACATTGTAAGGAGAGTGATCACTTAAGATGAGCTATTACCAGCAGGAGAGTGGGATGGGGGGAGAGAAAACCTTTTGAAGTGATAATCAAGGTGGGCCATTTCCAGCACATTTCCAGGAGTTAACAAGAACGTCTGAGGAACAGTGCACCCATAACTATTTTACATTTGGGGACAATGTATACCTTCTAATCAGCGGCACTGGTATGGGTACCCGCATGGCCCCACAGTATGCCAACATTTTTATGGCTGACATAGAACAACGCTTCCTCGACTCTCGTCCCCTAATGCCCCTACTCTGCTTGTGCTATATTGATGACATCTTCATCATCTGGACCCATGGAAAAGAAGCCCTTGAGGAATTCCACCATGATTTCAACAATTTCCATCCCACCATCAACCTCAGCCTGGACCAGTCCACACAAGAGATCCACTTCCTGGACACTACAGTGCTTATAAGCGATGGTCACATAAACACCACCCCATACCGCTATTCCTACCTACATGCCTCCAGCTTTCACCCAGACCACACCACACGATCCATTGTTACAGCCAAGCTCTACGATACAACCGCATTTGCTCCAACCCCTCAGACAGAGACACACACCTACAAGATCTCTATCAAGCATTCTTACAACTACAATACCCACCTGCTGAAGTGAAGAAACAGATTGATAGAGCCAGAAGAGTACCCAGAAATCACCTACTACAGGACAGGCCCAACAAAGAAAATAACAGAATGCCACTAGCCGTCACCTTCAGCCCCCAACTAAAACCTCTCCAACGCATTATCAAGGATCTACAACCTATCCTGAAGGACGACCCATCACTCTCACAAATCTTGGGAGACAGGCCAGTCCTTGCCTTCAGACAGCCCCCCAACCTGAAGCAAATACTCACCAGCAACCATGCACCACACAACAGAACCACTAACCCAGGAACCTATCCTTGCAACAAAGCCTGTTGCCAACTGTGCCCACATATCTATTCAGGGGACACCATCATAGGGCCTAATCAATTCAGCCACACTGTCAGAGACTCGTTCACCTGCACATCTACCAATGTGATATATGCCATCATGTGCCAGCAATGCCCCTCTGCCATGTACATTGGTCAAACTGGACAGTCTCTACATAAAAGAATCAATGGACACAAATCAGATGTCAAGAATTATAACATTCATAAACCAGTCGGAGAACACTTCAGTCTCTCTGGTCACTCGATTTCTGATCTAAAACTGACTATCCTTCAACAAAAAAACTTCGAAAACAGACTCCAATGAGAGACTGCAGAATTGGAATTAATTTGCAAATTGGATACAATTAACTTAGGCTTGAATAGAGCCTGGGAGTGGTTGAGTCATTATACAAAGTAAAACTATTTCCCCTTGTTTATTCCTCCCCCGCCCCCGCGCCCGCAAATGTGCTGGAAATGGCCCACCTTGATTATCACTTCAAAAGGTTTTCTCTCCCCCCCCACCCCATTCTCCTGCTGGTAATAGCTCATCTTAAGTGATCACTCTCCTTACAATGTGTATGGTAAACATCCATTTTTGCATGGTCTGTGTGTATATAAATCTCTTCACTGTATTTTCCACTTTATGCATCCGATGAAGTGAGCTGTAGCTCACGAAAGCTTATGCACAAATAATTTGGTTAGTCTCTAAGGTGCCACAAGTCCTCCTTTTCTTACTGTTGCTCTTGGAAGTTCCAGCATTTTGGTGACCCACATCACTATGCACTACAACAGTGGTTCTAAACCAGTGGTTCTCAGGGGTCCACCAAACATAGGGTGACCAGATGTCCCGATTTTGATAATGATCACATAAATGCTGCCACCTACTGACCACTATTCAGTATAACAGGCTAGTGGAATAGTCTGTTTAATTTGCCATAACACAATGCAGGCACGTGAAAAATCCCCGTTATGCACCTAGCCAGTTTAAACAGTTGTGCAGTGCTGCGCATTGCAGAGAGTGAAGAGAATTTCTGTTTCTCACTGGGAATTAGGTTATATCATGAAATGTGAGGTTTGATTGCCAGTATTATTACAGAATTACAAATACTGTTAAAGGTTCTAACATCATTCATTTCAATTTAAAAGCTAACCAGGCTGTTTTTCTCTCTCTTTTGGCACAAAAAAGTCACAAGTTAACTACGATATATAGAAATATTAACGCTCTTATAGTCTGAATTTAATTTTTAATCTTTAATTTCATAGTCTTTGTTCTCATATTATGTGATAAAACTAAAAGGAAAGTGATCATTGTGACATACTGGGGCACAATCCAGACTAATGGGTAGCTGTGTCACTCCTGCCCTTTACAATGCCTTGCTGCTGTAGCCTCCAACTGGATTGCTCACAAACAGCCTCCAGCATATAAATCACACCCAAAGATGTCTGTGTGTGCTTCAGCCAGCCAGCCACACCTTGGCTCTTACCAGCCTTAGTTATGCTACAGGGTGACCCCAATACACCCCTAGTCCCAGATCTTCATCCAGAAGTGTATGTATTTGTACAACTCAGCCCTCTCCTGGACAGTACAAATATGTTCAGTCCAATGTTCCCTCTAATTTTTTACATCCATGTGTGGAATTAATTTTATGTGCCCCAATATGGCGGTGATGTGTGGTGGGGGTGAAGCTGAGTGGTTCAGCGTGTGGGAGGGGGCTTGGTGTGGGGAGGTGAGGGCTGTGGCTGGGGGTGCAAGCTTTGGGTGGGGCTGGGGATGAGGGGTTCAGGATTTGGGAGGGGGCTCCGGGCTGGTGCAGAGGGGTGTGGGGGTGAGGGCTCTGGCTAGGGGTGCAGGCTGCTCTGGGGCTGCGGTGGGGAGAGAGGGCTTCCCCCCCCATACCCCTTCACACCGTTCTCTCTCGACGCAGCAGCCAGGGCCCGGGGGAGAGCCCCTGGATTAGATAAAATAATAAAACAAGCTTATTAACTACAATGAGAGAGATTTTAAGTGAGTGTAAATAAGAAATCGTTACAAGAAAAATAAAGATTAAATGCAACTAATTAAATGCAACAAGATTAAATGTAGCTAAATTAACAAACTATATTAGATTCAAAGCAAAGTTTTCTCACCAGTCTTACTGACCAAACTCTTTAGGTCAGGATCCCTTCTCCAGAGTCCAACAGCTGCTTCCTTTGTCTTTTTCAGGTACAGAGAATGCAGTGAGCAGAAAGAGGAGGTGTGTGTGTGACTGCCCCTTTTTGTAGTCCTGTCCCCCCTTTGAGAAGCATTTTCAGCTGGGAGCAAGGTGACAGGCAGGCTGTGTGAAAGGAAACTCCCTGATGTTTCTTTACTAAAAAGTAGATTTTTTTTGTCTCCTACCCCCTTTCTTGCCAAAGAATGGCCACTTAGCAGGTAATGGTCCATCAGCATTATTTACACCTGGCTGAGACATAAGTTTGCCCTTTGTCTTTGAGGAACTGGTTTGGTCACTCCCCAAACTTATCTGGAAAACATACTTTTAGTCATGATCTGAGTTTATGTTTATAACTTCACATATAATGTTGCTGTGTGCATTTTGCTGTTATATTATTGTTCAGCAACTTATGAGTTTTTAAATATCTCACAAAGTATACCTTGTACAAACATTATTACAATCGTCTGTAAGTTGTGAATGCAGAGGTGTATTCTGTCGCAGTCACTTTTTCACTGTACCTCAGTCAAGTCAACTCTTCCTTGTCAAGCTTAATAATCCTACTTTTTATACACTCATATGGAAGGTCCACTGTACTTGTAACCAGTTATCCAGTCCCTACTGTATCTCTCTCAAGGTGATGCAAACAAAACTGGACACTGGACAGTGACAACCCTTCTTATGACTTTTTTTTCCTTTTGCCAAAAGCTTTGTAATAAATTGGCTCCTTGAAAGAGGAGAAAACATACCTGGCAAGAGAGTCTTTTCACTTTGGGGAATGGTAAGGAAGGCTTCTCTTTTTCACTTGCTGTTGTAGCGGATTTCTAGAAGGCCATATTTTCAGTCCAGCTGCGGGTTAGTTGTAAGGAGACTAGCTTTTCTTGCTGCTAGTAAGCCTGGAGACAGGGATTTTTCCTTCCCTTCCTCTGTGGGGAAGTATAGTAACCTTGTTTGTTCTTCATGCATAGCCAGAGCAGAGGAAGATTGGGAGGTGGAAATCCCCTTGGAATGCAGAAGGAAATCCTCAGTTCACTTTCAAAGGCTTGGGATGAACTTTTCTGAAAAGATGATAGTTTTAGATTTTTTTTTGTTTAAACTTGCCTTAATGTTGATGGTGCCCTCTATCATCTTATGTTTGAGGAAAAATAGCACAATTAAAATAAGTGCCCCATGCTGAAGTCAAGAATTGCATCATGCTGACAAGTTTCTCTTTGGTGTTCACTGATCTGTCTACCTTCTTTGTTTAGAATCTGATATCCTTGGATGAAGCAGGTACATCATTTATTTCATCTCATGGTCCTCACAGACTGACCTTTCTAAATGTCTCCTGACTGAATTCCTTACCACTACTCCTTCCCTCTTCCAAATTACACAGTACTGCTAGGTACCTGTTGTTGGGGAAGAACTCCTCAGAGCAGGAGTAACAATAGTCTTCCCATTCAGCTCCTGTGTTTACCATATTTTTGTAAAATAAATGTGGCTGCTTTACAGAATGCGAAGCAGGGAATTGGATGACTTCATAAATAAGTTATTGAATAGCTAACTCTGGAGCACACAAGAGGAGAGACTACTCTTGACTTACCTATGTAATAGACAAAAGTTGGTTCAAGAAGTAACTTTTATTTAACTGCTTAATAACAGTGAGTTCAGTGGAGCTCCAGGTAGGAGTAGTTGTATGACTGGGGCTTTAATGAGCAACTAGCTAAAGACAGGTGACAAAGAACAAAGTTATTAAGTATATGAGAAGCAGCCATCAAGACAGTAGGTCCACTAGACTATTAGGAAATTTGAAACCTGTCCTTCAAGTCTTTAAACTACTGATCAGGAAGGGAATTTGAAGACTCAGTGTATGTGTAAGTAACCAGGCTTTTTAGTGTTTATTTTGTTCATTATTTTTGCTTGATTTGTTTTTATGCTCACAGTTATATCTGTAAAAACAAATGAACACACACTTTTTGAGAAGTCATCACTTTGTTCAAACAACTTCTATTTTGATATTTGACTACAAAGAATTGCTCTGGGATGGACTTTTATGATGAAGACAGTTGCAAAGAAATCACCGAGCTGCTCTGTACCATCCTTATTTTTCTTGTTTGAGGTTGCAGAGGAGCCAAATGATTTTGTTGCAACAATCTCCGGGACTGCAGAGCTGTTAGTTGCTGGCTTTAAAAAAAAGTTTCTGTCACAGATAGAAAAAGAGAAGATATTTTATTTGAAAACACATGATGCTACAAAAAAGCTGTTACTGTTATATTTGCAATGGAAAACTAAGTGTAAAACCAAACCCACAGTGTACAAAAACAACTTTAATAGGAACAAGAATTTGCAGCATTAAATTTGTAAATTATCTTTATGAACAGTAGTTCAGAGTTTTCAATTTCATTTTATGGTAATATGGAATATCTCCTTGGTTATAATGTAGTAAGTAATGAGGACTGGATTGTATTCATCCAAGAGTTACGAATATATTTTAAGAATGAAGTGACTTAGCTATCAAAAATAATGCATAAAATATCATTTATTGTATTGAGGACTCGAGGATAGATAAATACATTATGTTGCAAAAATGCTCTGTGATGATCCTGCAAATTGCAGATCAGTGAGTCTTATATGGGTAAAAAGTACCAAGTTGTATGTAGGATGATAAAGTGATGATACATCATGATAAAGTGCCAGATTGTACAAAACACAACAGTGTATCTGTTTAGTGACACAGTTTACCAAGAAGATATCTTCCTGTTCGCTTTGTAATAGTGTCTTATTTAATGAAGAGTAGGAATAAATAGTCTGTTATTCAGTTTGGCAAAAGGTTAACAGGTGATTGCACCAATGAACTGTAATAAGATGTTTGCTGTTCAGTATATTTATTAGTGATCTGGAAAAGTGGTGAACGGGAAGGTAGCAGAATTTCACGTTGACAAAATTATTTAGTTGTTGAAAGACTAGAGAAGATTGTGAGGAATTTAAGAAAGTTAAGTAAATGGGCAGAATGATGGATTAAATTTATTGTTAGCAAATGCTAAGTGATATATACTGAAATAAATTATGTGAACTAGGGATGTTGATTAATCGCAGTTAACTCATGTGATTAACTCAAAAAATTAATCGGGATTAATCGCACTGTTAAACAATAAAACACCAATTGAAATTTATTAAATATTTTGGACGTTTTTCTACATTTTCATATATATTGTATTTTGTGTAATTGAAATCAAAGTGTATATTATTTTTGATTATCATTTTTACAGTGCAAATATTTGTAAACAAAAGAAATTGTATTTTTTAATTAACCTCATACAAGTACTGTAGTGTAATCTCTTTGTCATGAAAGTGCAGTTTACAATGTAGATTTTTTTTTTTGTTACATAACTGCACTCAAAGACAAAACAATGTAAAACTTCAGAGCCTACAGGTCCACTCAGTCCTACTTCTTGTTCAGCCAATCGCTAAGACAAACAAGTTTGTTTACATTTACAGGAGATACAATGTCATTATTTACAATGTCACCAGAAAGTAAGAACAGGGATTTGCATGGCACTTCTGTAGCCGGCATTGCAAGGTATTTATGTGCCAGATATGTTAAACATGCATATGCCCCTTCATGCTTTGGCCACCATTCCAGAGGACATGCTTCCATGCTGATGACACTCGTTTAAAAAATAACGTGTTAATTAAATTTGTGACTGAACTCCTTGGGGGAGAATTGTATGTCCCCCGTTCTGTTTTACTCACATTCTGCCATATATTTCATGTTATAGCAGTCTCAGATGATGACCCAGCACATGTTCATTTTAAGAACACTTTCACTGCAGATTTGACAAAACGCAAGGTACCAGTGTGAGAGGTGCAGGAAATACATTTCCGTATTGTAGTTTAAATGAATTATTACTCAAAGTTCTGTGTTAATATGCTTAGTAAGGAATCTATTTGTCAAAAAACATTTCCTGAATCTTTTTTGTTGTCTATATTGTTACATAGTTGCTGACAGGTATTTTGAAATAACTTACCAAAATAATTGAAACTGGTATGATTATATTGTGTTATTTTGACAAATAAAATATGGGGACTTTTTAATTTTTAGGTGCAGAATTCCCCCAGGAGTAATTTGCTTTTTATTTAGTAGAGTAGAAAGTACCAAGCACTTCGTTATTAGAGATCTACAAAATAAGGACAATCATTCAGAGCAGGGAGAGATTGGGATAGGTGAGAAAGAAGAAATCTGCAGAAGGATGAATGTCTGAAGCCAGTGGGTTTTAGTTCTTTATGGAGGTGAACTATATGCCTTTTTGCACAAGCTTTGCTAAATATGGCCTAAGGTCTTAACCTTTTCTTTTTTTTTTTTTTTATATATAGTAGATATGAGCCCATAAAAGGGTTCCATGTATTTGGACGGTTATAAAGGGTTATAAATCTTGCTACCTACAATAGCTATATCAATGCTTATGCCTTAGGATATAAATGAATCAAGAACTACTTGGGATTAGGAAGAAAATACTCCTAAGGGGAAAATTCCTATATTATGAGGCATCCCTCATCTTCCTTTGAATCATTTAGTACTTACCATTGTTTAAAGCAGGATAGCAGACTAGATGTCATGATCTGGCATGGCAAGTCTCATATTCCTAGCTGTCATGTTCTGTTGTAATGATGCATGACCTCTAGTTTGTGAGGAAATAAAAGTGTTATGGAAAGATGATATACAGCCTTAAGGGAAAACTTTGCATATATGAACTTTTAAAAAAGGAATACTAATTTGAAGAAAAAAATCAAGCTAATGATTATCTTTTCCCACACTTTTTCTGCAAAAATTAGAGTACAAGTTCATCAGCTGAAGGCAAAATATTGTGTATTGGTATATTATTCCAGGTAAACACTGACATCTAAAAATGTTTTAGTTAGTCAAGTTTGTTCTCTCCCCTCATGCTCATTTTTTGGGGAGGTGGAGGAGTGGGGAATGTGTCTCCCTGCTGTTAAAATTTAAACCACGGGATTATCATAGTGGATAAGCAAAGAGATTTACACCAGAAGCAAAATGTAAGTTATTAAACAGGACAATAGATCCGTTTATGACTCTAATTCTTTCAAAAGATTAGGCTGAACTAATTGTTGCCCACGTTAACTCAGGTAGTCACAGCAGATAGTCACAATCATTATTTCAGTTACACACACTATTTTTGTAACTCTAATAGGTTTGTAGTTAGTGGAGCTGTGTGACATTTGGGGGTTTGATTATCATCCGGAGTTAGATACACAAAACCACAAAGTGAAATACTACTAAGATTGCTTGTTTCACCTTTTATTTGGGGTGTCAAAATCATGCATTACTGGATGCATCCGATGAAGTGAGCTGTAGCTCACGAAAGCTTATGCTCAAATAAATATGTTAGTCTCTAAGGTGCCACAAGTCCTCCTTTTCTTTGTATGTTGGGTGCTATCCTCTTCCTTGTTCCAAACAGGCATTGGAATCTGTTTACTTTTTTACTGTTTTCTTGCAACCATTTCTTTTCCAGACAACTTCAGAGGGCCGTCTGCTGCCCTCTGATACCTCCTGAGGCTTTGGGGGTTCACTCTTCTGTTCCCCACACTCTGCAGTGTGCCGGCAACGTCACTTTTTTCCTCTTTTCTCACCTCTCTAAAGCCTTAGAAACGGTCTCCAAAAGAGTATGCTACCTGCCTGAATCCTGCTCCCTCCCCATATTCTTCAATAGTAGAATGCTAAACAAAAAAAGATTACAGTAAACAAGTGGCAAGGGTTCTGTCTGTTCCTCCTGTGCAGTAATATTTTGTAGCCCTCCTCCTCAGTTTGTAATATGGCCTGCTGCTACTCCTCAATATTATTTCCATTTAAAATGCCCTCTGTCTGGCCTCTGTTGCTGCAAAGTGAGTGAAGGTTCAGCCACCAGCAATGGACCAGTAGATGGAGAAACAGACAGTAACTCATACCCAGCACTTCCAAAGGAGAGGGGCTAATCAGGTTAAAGCTTGTAGGGGTGATGTTGTGAAAATAAGCAATAAAATATGTTTCAAGCAAATATGTTTCAAACTGTGGAGGTGCACTTGTTTCCTGTTCTTGTCTACTACTACTGCAAAGTGACATCTTGATCTTTGTGCTGTTCTGAGAAACAATTTCGAAACACAGACCGCATCTCATTGCTGTTGTAACCTTAGCAACTCTTATAAATCACATAAATTATCCAATAAAGACTCCCCTAAACCTAGATAATTCATTTAAAACTGAACATTGATTAACACCTGTTTTTTTCCATAAAGACCTTAGAGGAAAGTCCAAATGAAGATAGAATTTAGCAACCCCAGTTTAAATGAATTACAGTAATGTTTTTACCTGTAACAAAAAATAAGTCATTAACATTTGTAGAATTGCAATTTTGATCATTGGTAACTTGATTATATACTAAATCATGGTTAAGAGTAATTAAAGATGTCATTTATTACATTAATGAAGTGAATCATATAAAATATCTTATTATGCCAATACATACACATGGCTTCATTCTTTTCTCATTTATACTGTTATGAAACTAGAATTACTCCTGATTCTCACCAACGTGAAAGGAGTATCAGGATTTGAGTTTATTGGCATAATCAAGTTTTCACATAGCAACGTGCAATGGAAAATACAGTGGAGAATGTATACGTCTCATAATATTAGTTCTTTTCTGCAGCATTTGATAAATTGACCAGAGTATATTGTTTTGCTTTGGAGACATAGCAAAGGTTAATATGATTACTCCTGCACTGGGTGATATCCTTCCTTTCAGGTCACATTGTAATTGTGATGGGCAAAGTCTTGTCTCCAACATACCACTTGGCAGACTCTATTTGATCACTTATCTTGTTCTTTGTCTATAGTGAAGCTGCTAGGAGAGGTCATAGAATCATAGAATATCAGGGTTGGAAGGGACCCCAGAAGGTCATCTAGTCCAACCCCCTGCTCAAAGCAGGACCAATTCCCAGTTAAATCATCCCAGCCAGGGCTTTGTCAAGCCTGACCTTAAAAACCTCTAAGGAAGGAGATTCTACCACCTCCCTAGGTAACTCATTCCAGTGTTTCACCACCCTCTTAGTGAAAAAGTTTTTCCTAATATCCAATCTAAACCTCCCCCACAAGGTCATGAGACATTGTCTCAACAGTCAGCAATATGCACATGACACCAGGCTCTGTTTTACTTGCATTGCTGATAGCAGTGTTACATAACTATTCTCGTGCCCGGCCAAGATTAGCAAGTGGATGAAGGCTGGCTGAAGCTAAACCAAATCAAGACAGAGATGATTTTGATGGAACGAGGGACGCCTTTTGAAGAGCTGGAAAACTGTAGCATCTTATGTTTTTGAAGGAGTCTGCCCTCAGATTACCAAATAGTTTTGTTCTCTAGGAATTCTCTTAGGCTCCTCATTCTTTCTGGACATGCACAGAGTTAAGTTTGCCATCTGTGGCTGGTAATAAGGCTTACACCCCTTGCTTTCTGTTACTGACCTGGCAAGTGATCCATGCCTTTGTAGCTTCTAGACTAGATTACTACAGCTCACTGTATTTAGGAATTAGTACACTACTGTTAAAGCTCTACCTGATCCAAAACACAGCACAGCCCACCTCAGCAGCAGTAGCTGCTAAGAACACATCACTATTGACTCCCCATAGGACATTAGGTACTTTTAAAGATGACAAATGTGATTTTTAAGGCCCTCCAGGCGTTTAACTAAACCACTTAAAAGAGTGATGCCTCTTGCTAAGGAAACACAACTTCCTTCCAGAGTTATGCCCTTCAGAAAAGAAGAAACGACCAACAAATTGTTCTTGTGAGAGTGGGGAAACAGAGCTTTTTTGGCATCTGGCCCAAGACTAAGACCAGAGGAAGTAAGGATGATCACAGACCTTACTGCCTTGATAATGAGTATGAAATTCACTCCTTTAGCTTTGCCTTTCCACAACATCAGCAGGAAGAGGAGAAGCTCTTGCATGCACACACTAAAAAATATTCTTGCAACCTCTTTGGGGGGGAGGAGGAAAAATTCTCATCCACCTCTTGAGCTCTTCCTTATTTCTAGTTCGTTTGGGGGCATATTCAGATGGGTGGGTGGGTGCTAGAATAGAGAACACTGAAAGATTTTTCTCCCAATACATTATATTTCAATTTGATTTCAAGGTCTACAAATTGGGTGCTGCTTCTCATCTAAATCTAGTCTAAATTAGAACTAATTATTATAACCACCTTTACATAATGCATTAAATTACTATGAGAGAAATCATTAAAACAAACAGTTGTTACTCACAGTAAAATGCCACCAGGAAATTAAGTTTAAAGTAGGTATTTTAATAGACCATGTAATTCAGCTCTAGGTCTTTATTTTACGGAAAGATGGTGTCTCATTAAATATTTGAGAAAATGTATTAAAATAAGGAAAAAAGAGTTAAGGGGCACATTATGTAAGACTTTTCTTAAATAAACTGTTATGTAATTGGCCCAGTGCTGCAGTCCTTACTTACTCAAGGAAAACTAGCATTTTGACATGAAGTTAGTTGTTTAGTTTTAATATATATATATTTAGATTTAAAAATAACAGAATGATAGATGTGAGAACATAGAGAAAAGAGGGGAGTTAATATTTTAATACTAATTTGTGCTTTGATTTTATTTTGTTAAAAAAACAGAGAGATACATAAATGATTGCTTATATGGTGATATACTGTTTGTGTTCATGACATTTTACAGGCAAATATACAGAAATGTCTTGCTCTGAGGGTCTTCCAATCTAAAACTAGACCAAATGCATGCCATAAGTAGAAAGATAGACATTAATAGTATGGAATCTGTAGTGGTAAGGGGGTGTCACATGCCCAACAGGAATAAGATGTTACTAAAACCCATGTTTTCTTTTACAACATTAAACAGTTAAGTGTGATTTTGTGACAAGTTATTGCTGACTTACTACCATGTTAACAGCTACCATTAAACATCTTTTTAACTTTTTAATAAAAAGACAGGAAAAGAAGAAAAAACAGTGGAAGCATTTACAACTTAAACAATGAAGTCTTTCATTGTAACCGTTTTCCTTGTTCCATTTCGCTTCAGCTGTATAGTGTCTTTTATGGTTGGAAATCTCCAGTTGATAGTATTTAGATGGTATTAACTGCACTTTTTTGTGGGGAAATGAGCAAAAAGTTACTTTAGTTGATCCTGAGCTGCTGCTGCTGTGCTGTTCAAGTATGGTCCCGCTTCCTTTAAGGGAAAACACGGTGAACTCACATATAGGGGGAGATAAAGAATAGCAAAAATAGAAAATGTAGCTTCTTTATCTGGTGATGACTTTCAGTTGCAATCTCACTGCTGAGGAAACACAGACACAGCACATGGTCTTATTGCCACTCTGAGATCTGGCAATCTTTTACCAGTGTTGGGCTGTTCAAGGCATTGTTTTTAGCTTGCCTTTCTTGTTCACAGGCTCACAGCAGTGTTGCAAAGTTGTGTTGCCCAGCTAAGGCAGAGTCTTATTAGACAGAAGACAAGAAATAGAAAAAAAGGAGAAATAAGGTGGGAAAGAACATGACACATGAGGAAGGGTATGATGGCAGGAACCAAAGACTGGCATCCTAGCTGTTGTTCAGGAGTCAGCTAATTCTGGGGTGGGGAAGGTGAGGGCAGAGGTGAGCCCTAGGATAGTGGTCATAGGTGCTGGAACTGGGGATGCTGAAGCACCCCCGGGCTTGAACTGGTTTCCATTATATACAGGGTTTACAGTTTGGTTCAATGGCTCTCAGCACTCCCACTAGAAAAATTGTTCTAGCACCTCTGATAGTGATGTCATCTGTTCCCACTATGGCTTGGTCTTGTCAAGGCATGTTTCAGGTTCAGAACGATGAAGGCCGCATGGTGGTGTGGTGCAACCCAGAAGATGGTGTGGGCAGCAGCAACCATGATGGTGAAGCTTGCTCCATCTTCTGCTGTTCTCATATAGTAACCCTCCACATAAAGAGTGTCCAAGAAGAGGTGGTCACTCCTCCCATTAAAATGAACAAATTTAACACATTTCAACTATAAACATTTCTTCCCATTTCTAGAATCTTTTATCTTATTGTTATTGCAACCTGTGATTTTAGCAGGAACCTTGAAGACCCTTGGATAGTTGTGGGAAACAATGCTCTCTTTGTTCTTTAGATTTACTTACACATGCAAAATTTTACAAACTAACAGTGTCTTAACTCTTTTTCACTTGTATTCTCACAAAGTTATCCACAATAAATTTAGATAAGATGTTCATGTTCCGAATACTGTAATCCAACCCTGCCTCCAAAAGGTTCTAAATTACACGTTTATAATTATCCATGAAAAATATAAGTTTTATTTTCCTTCAAAAGTTATTTCCTTTGTTTTATGTCTTTACCCTTGCCCTGTCAGTCCAGTGCACATAACACACCATATTGGTAATGAGTGCTTAAATTGGAGATCAGTCAGATGTTTATCCCTTTTCAGATGTGTTGGTTTTTAGTCACTCTGAGCTATTAGCTTTTTTTAGTTTATTCCTTTCTCAGAGTACTAGTATATAGTGTGAATCAAGCTTTCCTAAAATCCAGGAATGGAAAGTTGCAGGACAATAATGAATGGTGGAAATCTCCTGGAAAACTCATGAAGCCAGGTCAAAGTGATTCAGCTTGGAAAATGCTAATTTTGAGTTTTCTTGCTTTCACATGACCATTTATTTTTTAGTCCAACATCACCTTTGATTTCCAAAATACTGTGAAACAATCTTACTTAATTTGCTGCGCAGGAAGCATAAACAGTATTTACTGAAGGCCCAGTAAACTTGCATTATTGGAATGTTTATTTTCGGTTTATAACTTTCCATTTGAAGGTTTTGAAAGTATAGTCATGTGTGTTTCTCTCATCTCACGTGAGCTTTCTTCATGAGCTGATCTGACGGCACTTGAAACTGATATACTAACTTGACGTTTCAGTATTTTCATTATCCTCCTCTTGTATCCTTTACATGCAAAGAAATAGATGAAAGGATCCATGCAGCAGTTAAAATTCATCAGAAACACAGTGTAATGGAGGGACTTCTGGAACGTTTGCTGTTCATTGCACAAAGGATTATATTGAAGCTTCTTGATCATGTGTTGGATAATAACAATGTGATAAGGAGTAAAACAGATGACAAACACAACAATTACAAAAATGATTGTGTTGATGGCCTTTTTGTTTATCCCTGATTTTTCAGTTAATGGGTTTTCCTTAGCAGTTTGAAAAAGTTTGCAACTAATTTGAGAATAACAAAATAGTATAATTTCAAGAGGAATGATGTACCCTATTAAACAGGCAGCAAGAAGTATCCACGGTAGATGTTGAATTTTTTCAAAGTTTGGATATTCCATACATGTAGTCCTTCCTCCCTCCTCATTTGACATGGACTGTATGAGCAATGGAAGTGTTTGGCTAAATACAAGAAACCAGACAAATATACAAATATACTTGGCATGTTTAATTCTTCTGATTTTGTTGTATCGAAAAGGGTGGACTACGGCAAAAAACCTGTCAATACTCAAGCAAGTCATAAAGTTTACACCTGCATATGTGTTGATATAAAATATGAGAGCAGTTAGTCTGCAAAGTGTTTCTCTAAATGGCCAATGAAATCCTAGTGCATAGTATGCTATTCGTGTAGGCAAGGCAGTAGTAAAAAGAATGTCTGAGAGGACAAGATTTATGGAATAGAGGGTAGTAGAGTTGATTTTTTTTCTGTTTTTAAAAATGACAACGAGGGCAAGTCCATTTCCAAGCACACCAAGAATTAAAATAAAGCTGTAAAACACAGGCAGTAAGATCCTTGCTGTATTTTGATGTTCATACAGGTCGCAGGTGGAGTTATTTGTCTGAGGAGTTGTGAAAGCTATCGTGACAGTGACCATTTTCACAACTGGTGTTTCCGTAGGAAATGCCATAGCTCTACAAAAAAAACAAAAGGGAACATTTTGTAATAAATATAAACCAACTTCTTCCCCCTAGCAGCAGCCAACTGATCTTGCAGCAGGCCAACATTGTAAAACCTGAAACGAAACTTGCTTATGATGAAATCGTTTTTTTTAAGGTGGTTTAAAAAAAGTTCAGCTCTCTTGCTTTGATAAAAGAAAACAAAACCATGCAGAAAGCAAAACTTGGATGAATTGGGGAATTCCTGGGTTTGAATAATATCATTTTCTAGAAAATAAATGTTTGAGGTTAGAGAGAGAACTTTTAAAGAAGCCTGGGGGAGAAAAGCAGCCCTCAGTTTTGTTTAAAAGTAAAATGACACATAATCATGTGAAGTCACCAAAGGTCAGATAACTACAGAAACCTTTAAAAAGTTGTTTCTGTGAATTTCAGGGAGTTTTTATTTGTTTTTTGTTTCTTTTTAATTTGCTAAGAGGTTCTGGCAGTGATATGAAATTTGTGACTTATATTAACATGTAACGAGAACTTAATTTATAGAGACCACGCTTTTACAACGTTAGTATTGCCTATAACAATTGAACTGAAACCTTCCAAACCTTCTTCAGTGGTTCTTGGAACAGACATGTAATCTAGGTATAATATATCATACTTGTTGACTAAATGGCAATACAGAAAATTCAGAATAGCTTTAAATATATTATTAAAAATATGAGAGGAGAGGATTGATCTAGCAGGCCTTTGCGACTCCAAGTCTGCAACTCTTGGGTTTTGGGGCCTGTAAATATAAAAGCTAATGTAATAGAATCATAGAAATTAGATATGGAAAAGACCTATAACATCATTCAGTTCATCTCCTTGTGATTGCAGAATGTGCACTATGATGCTTTTCTAGTGCTTTGTTTAGTCTAATTGTAAATGCCCTAAGTGATGGGGCTTCCACCATTTCTATCTGAGAGATTGTTCCACAAGAATTTTCTCTTGCCATGCAGACTAAATTTTCTTAAGGTTTTGTTGTTCCACTTAACCACACCTAAGTGAACCACACAAAATAATTCCTCTCCCTCCTTGGTACCTGTCATAAATATAAAGGGAAGGGTAAACCCCTTTGAAATCCCTCCTGGCCAGGGGAAAGCTCCTCTCACCTGTAAAGGGTTAAGAAGCTAAAGGTAACCTCGCTGGCACCTGACCAAAATGACCAATGAGGAGACAAGATACTTTCAAAAGCTGGGAGGAGGGAGAGAAACAAAGGGTCTGTGTCTGTCTGTAGTCGTCTTGGCCAGGGACAGAACAGGAATGGAGTCTTAGAACTTTTAGTCAGTAATCTAGCTAGGTATGTGTTAGATTATGATTTCTTTAAATGGCTGAGAAAAGAATTGTGCTGAATAGAATAACTATTTCTGTCTGTGTATCTTTTTTGTAACTTAAGGTTTTGCCTAGAGGGGTTCTCTATGTTTTGAATCTAATTACCCTGTAAGATATCTACCATCCTGATTTTACAGGGGGGATTTCTTTATTTCTATTTACTTCTATTTTTTATTAAAAGTCTTCTTGTAAAACACTGAATGCTTTTTCATTGTTCTCAGATCCAAGGGTTTGGGTCTGTGGTCACCTATGCAAATTGGTGAGGCTTTTTATCCAACATTTCCCAGGAAAGGGGGGGTGCAAGTGTTGGGAGGATTGTTCATTGTTCTTAAGATCCAAGGGTCTGGGTCTGTAGTCACCTAGGCAAATTGGTGAGGCTTTTTACCAAACCTTGTCCAGGAAGTGGGGTGCAAGGTTTTGGGAAGTATTTTGGGGGGAAGGACGCGTCCAAACAGCTCTTCCCCAGTAACCAGTATTAGTTTGGTGGTGGTAGCGGCCAGTCCAAGGATAACGGGGGTAATATTTTGTACCTTGGGGAAGTTTTGACCTAAGCTGGTAAAGATAAGCTTAGGAGGTTTTTCATGCAGGTCCCCACATCTGTACCCTAGAGTTCAGAGTGGGGGAGGAACCGTGACAGTACCACTACCCTTAAAATATGTGTTTTCTTTTGCTATGTTCTTCCTTAGTTGTTGCTTAGTGAAATTATGCATAACATTTTAGCTCAGTTTTTTAAAGCAGATTTCATTGTGTAAACACTAGAAGATTGGTTTACATTTTTGAGGCTGCTAGTGAGATTTAAAAAACAAAACAACTCTAATTTAATGAAGCCACCTTTATGTGAACATGCCTTACTCGTTACTCATGGGTGATCTGATTATTATAACTCATTTCTTTCCTCTCCTTTCCCCCTTTTTGTCAGTCTGTAACCCCCATGTGTCATGCTTGAATTTAGTTTAAAAGTGCTTCAAGAATGGTGCCTGTCTCCATTTCCATGAAAGTGCATAGCACACTTTTCTCAGTGTAATTAATAATAATAATAGAAGGGTTTGCAAGTTAGTCTTTAAGACTACAGTCTCCTTCGCACTTTCTTTGTAGCCAATCAAGGCTGGCTGTTGGGGCCTACGAATGCCTTGGCCACAGGATATAATTGATTTATGCGGGGTAGTGTTGCTGGCGGTGTTAGAACTTTCACGAGCGCCGTTCTGGATGGTTTCCAATAACTGAGACAGCTCTTTTGTTGAGGAGACAGCTCTTTTGTTGAGAAGCCAGTGTGACCTCGTGGGGCTGAATGTTCAAGACTGAGAAACCATTCCCAGAGAGTAGTTATCAGTGATTCACCGTCAAGCTGGAAGGGCATATCGAGTGGGGTCCCACAGGGATTGGTCCTGGGTCCAGTACGGTTCAATATTTTCATTAGTGATGTAGATAATGGCATAGAGAGTACACTTACAAAGTTTGTGAATGATACCAAGCTGGGAGGGGTTGCAAGTGCTTTGGAGGTGTGTGTCCCCTTTGAGGTATTATTCAGTAGACAACATTTAAAAACAATTTCAGACTTCTGTGTCTGAATAAATACATTATATAGAAAATATCAGAACACATTTCTAAAATGTTCCAGATTATTAATTTTACAATGTACAGTTTCCTTCCAGTAAGATGCAGAAGAATTAAAAGATTGATATTCTTCACTCTGACTCTTTGCTTAGAATGCCCTATTTATTTCAAGTTGGTCACAATTCAGTTTACTTATAGTATATACTGGATCATAGTATTAGTCTGGTCACTGAATCCTGGCTTGATTATCAGCAGTTTATACAGTTCTCCATAAAAAATAAATCTGTAGATGTGTGGATCACATATTTCAGATCTTAAATTAAGCTATAAACATCTCCATATAGTGCCTAATGTCAGGGTAGTTATATTAAGCTAGATCATCTTTGAGAGAGACTCTTCCAGGTAATATATCATCTCTGTAGTTGTACTATTACAGAAGACAGAGAGAAAGAATGGTCAGACAACTGGTACTCATAAATATTACTGGTAAGCAGTGGCAGCTGTTTCTTGAAGATTCATCATAAAATATGTGCCGGATATCAGAGATCAGAATACTTAATTCTGGGTTGGAATTAAAATCTGAAATGGATTTTTATATCTTGGTTAAGACACTTGGCTACAGCTTTTCTGGGGTTTAGTTTGCCCTGTTTGAGCCTAGGGATTACTGAGCTTTTTCAAGTGATAAACTTGAAGTAACAGCTTCTTCATGCTTTCAGTGGAGAGCCTAATTTGAATTTGTGTAAGTAAGCTTCAGTACTTTTGAATAGGAAAACCTGGTGTAAAGTAATGTCCATTATTTAGTGTTCATGAAAGCAAACTTACATTAGTTGTTATGAAAAAGCACTTGCTAAGAATTGCTGTATAATTATATTTCTGACTTTAATTTTATTTGAATTGGTTATGGATCATCCAGAGCATTTTGGCATGGTGTGAGTGGTCATTTAATAATGCATTTATCTTCATGAGGATTGTTCTGATTTCCTTTCCTACTTTTTCTCTCCTCTCTTGATGAAATCTATCTAATCTCCTGGGTGCTTCTAAAAGAATTTAAATACAGGAAACTGGTGTTTCTTATTTCCATCTCTTGTATTTGATCTTTTCTGGCCACACCTTCATCATCCCACTATGGTACCCCTCTTCCACCCGGCTCTCCCTCAAGTGACTAGATGTTACCCACTCCAAAAGAATATATAAAATCCTTAACTTATGATAATCAAGCACATTGTAGTATGGCAACAAACTAAAACATATTCACGGAATAATTGTGTCTTACTTTTTATTCTTGAGGAATTGTGGGATTTGTACTCTTGATGTAATAATCAAAAATGAACAGTCTGGCCTAGAACTAATCTATAAATATTTCTAATATACAGAGTACATACTATACAAATACATATAACTGCAATATAGAAAAAATAGTTTTTTCCTAGTGAAAAATACTGTTTTTTTTCTAAAAGGAGTACTTGTGGCACCTTAGAGACTAACCAATTTATTTGAGCATAAGCTTTCGTGAGCTACAGCTCACTTCATCGGATGCATACTGTGGAAAATACAGATGTTTTTATACACACAAACCATGAAAAAATGGGTGTTTATCACTACAAAAGGTTTTCTCTCCCCCCACCCCACTCTCCTGCTGGTAATAGCTTATCTAAATTGATCACTCTCCTTACAATGTGTGTGATAATCAAGGTGGGCCATTTCCAGCACAAATCCAGGATTTAACAAGAACGTCTGAGGAACGTGGGGGGGGGGGGGGGTTAGGAAAAAACAAGGGGAAATAGATGACAAATCAGATGTCAAGAATTATAGCATTCATAAACCAGTCAGAGAACACTTCAATCTCTCTGGTCATGTGATTACAGACATGAAAGTTGCGATATTACAACAGAAAAACTTCAAAACCAGACTCCAGCAAGAGACTGCTGCTTTGGAATTCATTTGCAAATTGGATACAATTAACTTAGACTTGAATAGAGACTGGGAGTGGCTAAGTTATTATGCAAGATAACCTATTTCCCCTTGTTTTTTCCTACGCGCCCCTCCCCCACCCCCCACCCCGTTCCTCAGATGTTCTTGTTAAACCCTGGATTTGTGCTGGAAATGGCCCACCTTGATTATCACACACATTGTAAGGAGAGTGATCAATTTAGATAAGCTATTACCAGCAGGAGAGTGGGGTGGGGGGAGAGAAAACCTTTAGTAGTGATAAACACCCATTTTTTCATGGTTTGTGTGTATAAAAACATCTGTATTTTCCACAGTATGCATCCGATGAAGTGAGCTGTAGCTCACGAAAGCTTATGCTCAAATAAATTGGTTAGTCTCTAAGGTGCCACAAGTACTCCTTTTCTTTTTGCAAATACAGACTAACACGGCTGTTACTCTGAAACCTGTTTTTTTCTAAGCAAGAATAGACTTTCATAAATTGTATCTGTAGCCTTTATTAAAATAAAAATTGAAATATAAATGTGACTTCTGCTGCTATGTTACAGTTTAATATTACTTGCATTCTTATGCTGAACTGAAGCTGTTAGTAGTCTGTTATTGCTCAAATATCAGGCTGATGGGCCTGGTATAAAAACACAGATGTACAGAGAGAGAATCTTGGCTGGATTGGTCTTGCCTTTTCTTGGTAACACTGGACTGGCAACCATTAAAGGGAAACTTACTTCCTAGAGGAAGGTGTCAAGAGTATTATTAATTAGTCCAAGAGTGGTCTTTCCCTGTTCCTTGATATCCAGGCTGCCCTGTGTTTGTTTCTTGGCAGTAATCATTATTGCATAGCTCATTATGTGACTAGAGTACATGACTCCTCTCAAACCTCTGTCACAATCCACTAGGTGGTAGAAAAGGGCAGTAGTGTTCTACGTGTTCTTGCCTGACTAAAAGTGGAGCAGATCACTTCTTCAGTGTTCCAAGCCTCAGCCTAATTAAGCAGCGACTTGACTCCCACATAGGCTGCCCAGATAGCAAGTATGAAAAATTGGGATAGAGTATGGGGGGGGTAATAGGAGCCTATATAAGAAAAAGCCCCAAATATCGGGACTGTCCCTATAAAATTGGGACATCTGGTCACCCTACTCCCACACCTTGGTATGATTGCATTGTGCTCCCACTGAGCCATTGGTTCAATTCAGCATTGTGCGCTGAATTGGTGATTTACCCCAGTGACTTTGTCTGTCATGAATCACGATGTGTCTTTTTAAGCAATCTCCAAAAACTGCTACTGGAATGATTTTATTTAATTATATTGTTAAACCAAATGACCCCCCTCATGTCACCTATGTTGAAATAGTCCTTCCGTCTGGTTAATTTTTTAAGAAAATAATAGAGATGAACTGTGGTTTTACAAACTGTGTTGTACCTTAGAAAGATGTATCAAGAAAACGGTATCATAGAATTTCAGCAAACACTTTGATGCCTTTGGCATATCAATGGTTTGCTTCCTTGCTCTGCATATTAGGCTGATAAATGTGAATAGAACTTTAATTGTTTGTTAGTGTTACACCTGCATGGATTGTCAATTCTCAATTTTTTATCGTGCTTTTCTCGTCAAGTTAATTTAATGTAGAGGTTTGAAAAACATAACTATTAAGTTAGCACTTTAGAACACACTGTCACAATTCCTAGAATACAAAATGGATATTTCATGCTACTGGAAGTCATTCTTTTTCTAGTGTAGTGAAGAAAGTTATAGTGATATGGTTGTTTTGATTTTTAGTTTTGTCTGAATGAGACAATGCATGAGAATGGGTATATGCGGATGCATTGTGGGCTGCAAATAATTTGATTGCATTGATTCATAGATTAATAGATTTTAAGGCCAGAAAGGAACATTTAATAATAGAATTACAGGCCATAGAATTACACCAGTTACCTTTGTATTGATCACAATAACTTGTGTTTGACTGAAGCATATCTTCCAAAAAGCATCCACTCTTGGTTTGAAGATTTCAGGAGATGGAGAATCCACAACTTTGTTTAGTATTTTGTTCCAGTGATTAATCTCCCTTGCTCTTTAAAAATGTGTGCCTTATTTCTAATTTAAATTTGTCTTGATTTAACTTCCAGTCATTGGTCTCCCCTAGATTAAAGAGCCCTTTAGTACCTTACTTTCTCCCCATGAAGATATTTATGCACCATAATCAAGTCACTTTCAGTTTTCTCTTTGATATACTAAACAGATTGAGCTTTTTAATTCTGTGGCTGTAAGGCAGCCCTCAAATCATTTTTGGCTCTTTTCTGCACCCCCTCCAATTTTTCAATATCGTTTTAAAAATATGGACATCAGACTTGGACACAGTATAAAATCACCTCCCTACTTATTCCCTTGTTTAGCCATCTAAGGATTGCATTAACCCTTTTTGCCACATCACCACACTGGGAGATCATGTTGAGTTGCTTGTCCACTATTAGCCCTAAATTCTTTTCAGATTCAGTGCTTTCCAGGATACAGCCCCCTATTCTGTAGGCATGGCCTGCATTCCTTGTTCCTAGGTATATAACCTTACATTTGTCTGTATTAAAATGCATTTTGTTTGATTGGGTCCAGTTTACCAAATTATCCACATCGCTCTATATGAGTGTCATCTGTAAATTTCATCAGCAGTGATTTTGCATTTATTTCCAGATCATTGGTAAAAATGTTCACTATCATCAGACCTAGAACTGATCCCTGTAGAAACTCATTAGAAAACCCACCATTTGATGATATTAAAAAGCTGCGTTTTGAGATCTGTCAGCCAGTTTTTAATCTATTTAATGAGCACTTTATTGATGTTGTACAGTGTGAATATTTTAATTAGAATGCCATGCTGTACTAAGATGCCTTCCATAAGTATACGGCCTGCTCTGCACTTAAAATTTAGATTGACAAAGCTACATCACTCTGGGGTGTGAGCAGATCTAACCCCCAGTATAACCAGCGTTAGGTCAGTGGTAGAGTGCAAGAATTACATACAGCAATGGAAAAATCACTCCTTTCACTGTAGGAAGCATCTACACTACCACGCCATAGCTATGCTGCTGTAGCATCTGTAATGTAGACATGGCTTAAGTAAATTATATCTGTGCAGTTACCTTCATTCATCCCAGACTGAAATCCAGTTTATTTTACAAACACTATTTTCCATAAAACCATGTTGACTGGCATTAATTATATTAATATCCTTCAATTCTTTATTAATTGAATCTCATATCAGCTTTTCCATTATTTTGCCCATGATTGATGTCAAACTCACCAGCCTATGACCCAGGTCATCCTGTTTGCCCTTTTCAAATATTAGCACTCTTTCATTGAATTAGACAGTTGTTACTAAATGATAATATAATATTTTGTTCTATATTTCTGTTGTAGCACCCAGAGGTCCTGGCCAGGATAAGGTCCCCATTGTGCTATTTCCATATTAAAAAAAAGCCATGACTTCTGCCTTGAGAAGTTTTTGATTCAAAATCCCTGATCCTGCAAGCACTTATGCAAATGATTAACTATACACATGCATGTAGTCCCATTAAATTCAGTGGAACTGTTCATGTGCATAACATTAAATATATGCATAGTATTTGCAGGATTGGGGCCTTAGATTGTATACATTTGTACTGTATACAAGAGATGCAACTATTTCTTCCCCATACTGGCCTAGCTGACTGAATTTTTCTTTTTGTTCTAGAGTAGTAGCACTAACAAATGTATTTGATCATAAGCTTTCGTGACCTTTTCTTTTTGTTCTCTCCTTTTGCTATAATATGGATGAATGAAAAGAATCTATTATCTATCTTCTCACCAGGGTATATTATGTATAAATGGCTACAACCACATATAAAACATTATCCATAAATTGAAGTGATCTATGCATCGTTTTGTCTTTATAATTTTTATTGTTTGGAGGAGAACAAACATTGTAAGAGTGGAAAGGCAATTGTTATTTACTCTCTATATAAGACTGGTTTATTTACTTTAATATGGCTCACGTGATATTTCTTTAACAAAAAGGTAAGGAATAATAATAATTTATTTTATAATTGGTTAAAAAGAGAATAGAAGGAGGAAGGGGGAGAGTCCAGCCACCAAATTCTCTGCTGGCTTGACTCCAATGATCTGTGGTTTGAGATTCGTCGGGAGACCTTTTTCAGATTGGAGCAAAATTAGACACTGTAGTGATGTGGGATTTTTGTTTGTTTTTTGTTTTAATTAGTGTATTGCTCTTATCCTTATGAAATTTCCTAATTTGCCTGCTTCTTGCAAGGGTGACTTGCAAGAAAAGGTGAGAGAAAAGTTTTGGGATCTGGGGGCATCTTAGCACTATATTGAAGACAGAGAAGAAATAGTATGAAAGGTTTGAGTATATTTATTTAACCTTTGTCAACATGATGGATTTCTTTTCTTCCTTCCTTCCCTGACCTAGGCAGAGGGACTCACTCACACCCCATTTTAGCCTCGGACATCTTTTTTTGATCAGCCATTTTTGCTAATCAAAATATATTAGTTTTAACGAAGTTATGAATGTTAGAAAATTGCATGCTAAATGAGTGCAAGAGAACGTTTTAGGAGAGTGATTGGTGTGCATCAGCAGCTTGGAAAATGTGCGAGGTTTCAAAACAGATTGAGGGGGCTGCAGGAAGGCTTGCCCTAGACCATTCTGCCTCTTTCCAACACTCAGCCTTCTTATGCAGTGTTTTTAATATATCTTATTGATTTCAAATTTCTCAGGGCTGTTAAGCTGTGCCCAAAATACAGTGGTATGTCTATATCCAGTGAAATCTGAACTCTATGACTGAGGAGTGGATGCCTAAGTTGCTGCCTGGGCATGGTAAACAGGTCCATAGCCACGGTGTTTCTGTAGGAAATTTATCATATTTATTTCCTGGGGAGATTTTAACTGTACATTGGATAATGTTTTATGACAGTAGTCTTTTGCATTCTAAAGTAATAGAAACTTCAATTAAATTTGTGTAAACAAAAGGGGAAGAACAGAAGTACTGCTTGTTCAATAAGCTAATGAAGGTGCAGTAGGACGTCTAATGTCTACTGCCTAGTTATTGGTCATGTACCATTCCACTTTTATATTTAGAAATAAAATCCAAATCTTAGCTTATTTTTTTTGTTCTCTAAAATAAAAATTTAAGATTTGTCTGCCCAGCATTCATTTGCCACTCTAGAGTGATAAATGAGTGATGGACAAAAAACATGTTGGAAAGGAAACAAATTTCATTTCAGCTTCCAAAGGTAACTTTTAAACCACTGGTTTCAGAGTAGCAGCCGTGAGCTGTAGCTCACGAAAGCTTATGCTCAAATAAATTTGTTAGTCTCTAAGGTGCCACAAGTATTCTTTTTAAACCACTAGTGCATAAAAGATTTGAATAAGTCTGAAACGTCCTGGCATTGTCAGGAGAGGGGAGAGAAAGCGTGTGTGTGTGTGTGTGTGTGTGTGTATGTGTGTGTGTGTAAGGGAGAGAGAGCACAAGCCCAAATGGTTTCTCATACACACATCCCATTTTGTTGTTGCAGGAAAGATGCCTGTAGTAGTGGGGACAGTGGGCATTAAAGGTATAGGAAAGGAACTTATCTGTTGCATAGTGTAACAGAGGTTCCCAAACTGGTAGATCGTTTGCTGGTCCACAAAGAGCTAGCTGGTTACATGGTGCTAGCACTCCTTGTTTTCATTGATTATATTGGATTAAGACAGCTTTGAAAATATATTAAATACTTCTGTAATATTACTTTTGCATGTAAACAAGTGCTGTAGTTTTCATAGTGATGCTCTGTGATTTGAACAAGGGGAGAAGAGTGTGTGTGGTCTGGCTGAATGGGAGAGGAGGTGTCCACTTAATGAATTTCTCTCTCTGCATGTGGTCTTTGTGGGTTATGAAAAATGTGAGAGTCCTCTGGTGTAACATCTATAGTTGTTAGCATGATTTAGTGCATAGACCAAGCTGATTTTGAGACAACTAAACTCCTTTCACTTACTTGCTTAAAATTTTTAAACTGAATAAGGAAAGAACCAAACAATGTAGCAATGGAAAAACTCTGAACCATTTAAAATAACACTCCTAAAATCAAGTAACATTTCAAATGGCAACTTGTGCTTTAGCACTGAAAGCACTCTCCCTTATAATAAATACATTATTGATGTGTAATCTGTCCTGGTGCAGTCTCTGTTTAATCTGTTTTATTTATTAAAAGCTACATAACTGTAGTGACTGGCTGTTAAAGAACAATTATCGAGAAGCTTACAGTCTCTCTATTCAGAGGGAGCTGATTCAAGTGCTAGCAATATGAACTGTTGGGTTAATGATCCATATAACTACCAAAGCTCACCTTTTCTGATCTTTTTGCTGTCCATGTGCTCAAAGATTTGTGGGTTGTCTTTATTTTGTTAGAAAAGTTAAATGAGAATTAAGAGTTGCTTAATTTGAAAAGCTTTATTTTTTTATGTTCCACTGCAATATAAAACGTTATCAGTCTATTTAAGTAGGGGATATTTTTAAAAATCCAATAGCCAGTAACATTGCATTAACTTCAGCATATAAAGATATTTTGGCGCAAAAAGTTTAAGTAATTGCATTTTGGAAAAAGGAGTAATTATACAGAAAAAGCTTTGAAAGACAATATTATGTCAAAAGATGGAGAAATTCTTACATGCACCCTGGCAAATTATCATTGCTATATTGTTTTTACATGTGAGTAGAGTTGTGATTGAGAAGCAGTTGGGCTGAGAATAGCCTAAAGACTGTTTCATAGCATGGAAATATTTGTGATACTACAAGCTATCTGCTGCCACAGTACAAGTGTGCTTTCAGAAACTCTCAAACTATTAAAGTATCTTACAGGTTCATTGAGTGATTTATGCAGAGAGAGAGAGAGAGAGATTGACTTAGAAATATGAAGTCTTTGTTTGACACACAGAAATAATTACTGAAAAATATTTTCTTCCACATTAGTCTCTACATTGGTATGGTTTAAATTACATTATTTCGCAAAAACTGTCAATCCTAATGCTGCAGTCAACTTTTGCATTTGTTTTTCAAAAGGCTATATTATAAATCATTTTAATTCAACCTGTTTATCGCTGGACCCAAAGATGCATTAGCACCTAGATTAAAAATAATAACAGATAGTCTCTCTATTGTAACTTGCCTGAATACACTGTCCTAGTGGCATAGAATTTCTCCTGTTGACATTTCTCTCTCCCACCCAGAAAGAATATATCCATTCAGCCACATGAAAAAATTCAGTCCAACACAAGAATACATTAACTTCCTGGAACTGTTTGTTGTTTTTCAATTAAAACAGCAAATTATTTTTCAGTACTTACATATCAGTGGCTTTTTAGATCCTCTGTGCAGCAATTGTATATGGCAGTGTAGTTTAACTATGAACGTTTCCTCTTTGCTTATTGTTTTTAAGAGTGATTACGTGGGACTGTCCTTTTATGGAGTGGTGATATTTTTCCCCCCCTTGTGCTTGAATTATTTTTTCTGTACTCTGAGGTTGATTCGCTACCTGAGTTTTTAAAGGAAGTGAAAAAACCTATCTATTTGAGGTGTCTTTCTGCTTCTTTTTAAATTAATCTATTCAGAAAAGAGTAACTAGAAACAAAAAGCCCCTAGAAGTTATGTATCACTAACTTCCATAGAAGGGACTTTACCAAGATTTTTGCGTAGTTGAATCTTTAACCAACTAAAAATTCCAGAAAGAAAAACTTTTCATGTTACTTTCAAAAGAATGAATGCATCTTAAATTTGTGTGTGGCAAAGAGCTATGTACTTAAGAATCAGTGCTTATTTAAAAATGTTTTGCAAATTATTCAACTAAATGACATGGTGATAGGTACTATATAAAAATAGTACTCTCAGTGGTACATGTTCATAGTATCAGTGCTTCGATATCATAGCAGATTTTAGAAAGATATTCTTTGAAACTGTCTATAGTAGAGTAGACAAGGTGGGTGAGGAAATAGCCTTTATTGGGCCAACTTCTGTTGGTGAAAAACACAAGCTTTTGAGCTACACAGAGCTCTTCTTAAGGTGTATCTTGAAAACTTTTCTCATCAACAGAAGTTGGTCCAGTAAAAGATATTACTCACCCACCTTGTCTCTCTAATATCCTGGGACTGACATGGCTACAACACTGCATGTAGTAGAGCAGTGGTTTTCAAACTTTTTTTCTGGTGACCCAGTTGAAGAAAGTTGTCGATGCCTGCCACCCAAAGGAGCTGGGGATGAGGGGTTTGGGAGGAGCTCAGGACTGGGGCAGAGGGTTAGGGCATGGGGTTGAGGGCTGTGGGGTGGGGCCAGGAATGAGGGGTTCAGGATGTGGGAGGGGGCTCTGGGCTGGGGCCGGGGGTTGGGGTGCAGAAGGGGGTCAGGGCTCTGGGTGCAGGCTCTGTGGTGGGGCCAGGGATGAGAGGTTTGTGGTGCAGGAAGGGGCTCTGGCTTTTGGGGGGCTCAGGGCTGGGGCAGAAGATTGGGGCATAGGCTTGGGCTTATCTCGGATGGCTCCCGCTCAGTGGCACAGCGGGGGTGCTAAGGCAGGCTTCCTGCCTGTCTTGGCATCGTGGACCACGCTGCACCCCAGAAGCGGCAAGCAGCAGGTCCGGCTCCTAGGTGGAGGTACACAAGTGACTCCACATGGCTCTCGCGTGCAGGAACTCCCCCCCTCCCTCCCCAGCTCCCACTGGCCAGGAGCCAGTGCTCGGGGTAGGGGCAGCGTGTGGAGCCCTGTGGCTCCCTTGTCTAGGAACCAGACTTGCTGCTGGCTGCTTCCGGGGCGCAGCGTGGCGTTGGAACAGGTAGGGACTAACCTGCCTTAGCCGGGCAGCACTGTCGATGGGACTTTTGATGGCCCGGTCGGCGGTGCTGACCAGAGCCGCCGCGACCCAGTGCCTGACATTCTGCGACCCAGTACTGGGTTACGACCTGCAGTTTGATAACCACTGTAGTAAACATTCTAGTCATTCTAGGGACTGTGCCTTCTCATTAAGTTTGCAAATAATAAATAACAGGTATAAGATACACATGTGAAAAGTGCCACAAATTAAATAATTGTAAAAAATTAAAACTGATCCCAAAAAATTGGCTTTATTGGAATGCATTAGGAGGCATGAAAGGAAAGGTGTTTCAGACTTTTAAGGTAAGCTATTGTCAGCTTTGTTTCTGGGTAAACAGTTTTTTTTTTTTTTTTCAAATAGTTAAATCGTCTACTTGCTAACAAAGTTATTGAGATCAATGACAGATGGAAAATCCTGTCACTTGCTTTTACGACGGATCTAGAATTACCTGGGATTTCCCCCAGAAACTCCTACTGATCAGTTCTGCAAAAACTGGTCTGTGTTTAGTGGTCTGGTTTAGTGACCTGTTTTTAAAATCTGAGTGAGTAGGCATAGTTAGGAAGTAGATTACTAAAAGGTCTGATCCTTTAAGATACTGAATGCCTCCTCAGTGATGCTGAGCCCCCTCAGATCCATGGAGCTGAGTAGTTGGTTAGGCCTTTCAGCACCTCATTAGATAAGGCCCTTGTGGTGTATTTCGGTTCCAGCACCAGATTCAGAAGAGCTTTGGAGTAATGTATCTTTTTTTAATTTGTGAGGGTGGGGGAAGGGCAGGGATGGAGGAGTTAAGCTGCATCTTTACATGCTTTACCATAGAATAGAATTCATTTCTATGAGGAATTGAGAGAGAAACTGTTTAAATTACACAAATTACACGTGACTAGACAGAGCAATACCTCCACTCTGTCTGTGCCCAGCAGTAAAAATACTTAGTATGCCACCAGAAATGTATAAATATGGGTGTGATACTTGAGCTGACTGTCTTTTTGTCCTGTGTTTGTACAGCTTCTTAGCACAGTGGGTCCCAGTGCATGATTAATAATAATATAAAAAGAATTGGAATATTAACTATCGTCCTTTTCAAGGTTGCTTTTGCCATTGAAAATGTCACCAGCCCTTTCTCACACCTGATCTGATCCCATCATGCATATCTTTGATAAATTAGATTACTAGAATGCACTTTCTTGGGCCGCACAGAAAGCTTATCCAGGGTCCTCCCAGCTAACATGATGTGACAGTATGGTAATTGTTGTAGTGGAGGGACACTGCTGGAGTTCTTCACTACTTGGTTTCTGTTATTATGCCACTCCTGTCACTGGAGTATCTGACTGCCAGTTCCAGAGTTAGGACATTGAAACAAGAAAGTGAAAGTCAGTCAAATAGGGTTTCATCTCCATTTGTACGTATAAGTATCATAGACCTGGTCAAGCACCCTTTTGTGGCCACTCACTAAGCTGCTGTGAGGAAATTCAACCGCTGGATCCAGTGTGCTTTAAGCCTCTGGAGTCTGAACCAAGTCTGGGCACTCCCCCTGTCTTGGGGACTCTAGGCACACTCTTAGGGTGCAGATTCTCCTGAAAACTGAAACCTTGCAGTCCAGTTGCCTAGCTCCTGTCGCTAGTACTGACGCATGAGGCTCTCCCTGTGCTCAGACATCCTCTCCCAGAACTCCAGCTATGTGGATGTTCTGAATCCACAGGTTAAGTCTTGAAAGGGGCAGGTGATGGGTGTAATATATCGTGCACAAACCACCATTGCTCTTTAATAGCACGAGAAAAAACACAGATCTATACAAAAATAAACCCTACACATGTTCCCTGTCTCATCTTCCTCACCACTCTAGAGCATTCAGAAGATGGTCCCAATTTAATGAACTTCTGTATTGACAGCCCTGTACCACTACCACTTGGAATTTCTGTCCAACCTGGAGGTATAGACACAACGGAGAAGGCAGCCAGGTCCCAGTTTGCAGTCTGATAAAGACGCATACAGAGAGCTCAGACGGAATTCGTAAGCTGTACAGACAATTCCCAAATCATCATTGTAGGTTGCTTGTTTGTTTGGGTGGTTTTGTATGTAGGAGGATTGCATGTAAGCTAGTGTGTTTATGTTCTTCGGGAATGCAAGATCTAAGAAATATACTTTGTATTTTGAGCAGTTTTGGTACTTCTGTCTATCTACTGACTTATAAAGGCCTCATTATTTTAATATTTGAGCACCTCACAGGTATTAGTGAACTTATCCTCACAGTGCCTCTGTGAGGTAGGCAAGTATCATTATCACCCTTTTGCAGAAAGAACTGAGGCACAGAGCTATGAAGTGATTTGCCAACACAGGGAGTTTGTGGCAGAGACAGAAATAGAACCTAGGTCTCCTGAGTCCTAGTCTAGGGCCATAACTTTAAGGCAATCCTTCCTCCCAAGGTCAGGTCCTCTCCTTTGAGGAAGAGTTATATAGTCAGGGGCCATCTCCCAGGTGATTCCTATCTTGTGTATAGGTGAGCTTCACTCTTCTGGGAACAGTTCCATTAGCCTGAGGATCCCAGTGGGTGAGCTAGTCTTTAGGTTTTCTGGATTCTATTTAGCATTTTCAGAGTAAGGACTGACCCCTTAAGCTTAACCTTGTGCTCTGTGGGTAGCCAGCAGGCAGCGGAGCATTGAGGTGATTTGCTCTTGGTAACTTGTGTTACTTAGGAGGCGTAGTGTTGCATTTTGCATTAACTGCAGTTTTCTCAGGGCTCTTGCTCTCAAGCCCAAATAAATTTAATTGGCATGAATGTTTTAGCTTATGTTTCTGCATGGCACTCTGTAGATAGTACATACTAAAGAAAAATGTGTAGTAGTTAGTAATAGCAGTAGTATAATGGGTTATTCCAAGTGAAATCACTTAAGAGTTATTTCTGCAGACTTTACTCCCACAAAACTTCCATTAACTATAGTGGAGATTTTTGCAGAAGTTCCTCTGCATGATCAGCTCCCTGATCTTTACTTTATTGGTTGTAAAACCAGATCTCTCTCTTCCCAAACTTTGCACTGACGTTTGCTGATTTAAAAGTATTTGATTTTCAACTGTTTAATTTTTTTTTTAATTTTGAGTATTATCCTTTTCTTCAAGAGAAAAGGACAAGTAGGAGTGCCTGACTGATCTTTTCTCTATGAGCCCATAGTTTATACACCTCTGCATTACAGAATATCCTCAGTTTTGTTTCCCTGTGTTCCATACAAAATAGGTCGAGTCACTTTAAACTTTTAGGCTATGAAAACCCTCCTTTCCATTTTTTTAAATATATAACACAAATAACATAACATGTATAACATATTGCTTTTCTCTAAACCTTTGCTATGTTTGTTTTGCAATGAGGGTATCAAAATTGAATGTATTTGTCTAAATGATGCCCATGTAAATGTAGGGTATTGGGTTACAAATGTAGAGCATTGAATGTACTTGTCCAAGTGATGACTGTGTAAATGCACAGCGTTGTAGGTCTGTGGGCTGGATATGTTATCCGTGAGGCATGTTCGAAGTTTATTCTGTTCATATTCATATTCTAAGCTTTCACTTTTTTGAAAATGTAAGTTTCTAACCCTCATGGCTGCAAAGGTAATGTTCCAAATCGGAACAGAACATAAACTCAGTTTGTAGATAGTCTGAAATTTTGGCTCTGAGAAATTGTCACAACCACTCTCCCACCCTCCCCGTAAAATTACCAATTTATCTGATTGTGGTATTGACTCTAAATCCTAATAATTACACCTGAAAGGTCAGCATAGATTTTATAGCTGATCATTTTGTAGATAGAATGGGGAAAGGGCTGAGAATGAATCCACTTGGGGGGGGGGGTTAGGAATTACTGCAGGAAAGGAAATGTAGAGGGAAGAAAGAAGAGAAACAAAGAGAGGAGGGAAAGAAAATGAAGATGGTGAAGGAGGAGAAGGAAAGGCCAAAAACAGCAGTGGCCTTAAAGGAGAGCATGTTTTCCCACTGAGTGATATTGACTGGGATAATACCTTATTGAACAATTACATTAATTCAAAGTTTTAGATTCAGTCCTGTAATTTACAAGGTGTGGGTAGATTGTTATGCCTGTAAGGATTGAAGTGGACACAGGCATCTACTTGTGTTATAAATTTCAGGATCTAGGGCTTAGTCAGATATAAATACCATATTCAACCTTTGATTCATGTGCTCAACTCCCATTGACATCTTTGGAAGAACAGTTGTAGATCAATGGGAGTGTATAGTCCTAAATGTATGCCCCAGCCATATAACATAATTAAAAGTGCAGAATATGTCCCTTTTTTGCACACAATGAGTTTGATACCCCTGATTCAGAGTGAGTTTAAACTATTTCTGTATTGGTCTGTATCTGTACTGAGCTGTTCACAATGTCAGGATTTTGCTCCTCTGAGAAACTGAAGTTATTCAGAACCCATGTAACGTCCAAATGGGTGTAAGTAGGAGGTATGTATTGAAATTTTATAAACTAAATAAAATAAAGTTTGAGTAAATATCAGAAGTTCCAACAACAGGGAGTCGTCTCCCAGTGAAATGCTGTAACAACTGTGTTTTGAACATTTGAAATGGAACTGGCCAAGGCAGTCAAAAATGTAGGAGCCAATCCATCATTGTTAATGAGATGAGTGAATAAGCCTTTTCAATCTCACATTGCTGTGAAGATCATCCTCTCTATTTAACATAAACATGTATTACTTAAGCAAAAAAACAGACCTTGCAATAGTGTTTGCTAAATGCCGATTGCAGCTAGAGTGAAGAAATATTGAGGTAAAATGACTAGTCAGTTATGGTATTGTGTGCAACTACTTTTGCTGTTGGGGCAAAAAGTTTAAAAAAAAAACAACCGAGTTTGCTGTAGATCTTCTAACAGATTGATATTAGCTATTGTGTCTGTTAAAAGGAATTGAACAGTCGAGTGCGGGAGGGTTGATTCTACTCTGTTGCACTGGATTAGGTTGAGGAAACTCCACTGAATTTCAGTGGAATTAATCTGACATAGAACTACTGTTACAGAGAGGAGTTAGAAATGAATAAAACTGGGCGTGATAAAAGTACAGAACATAATGATGGTGTTAAGAAAGTAAATCAGAAGCTCTAGTATAAAAACATGAGCATGGCAAATGAGATTGAAAACAAGCAAATTTAAAACTGATAAGAGGAAATATTTTACACAATGGAAAATTAGCCAGTGGAACTCAGTGCCTCAAGATATTCAGACCAACATTTTAGTAATATTAAAAAAATAAAGAGACATACGGACAAGGAGAGCATCTCATCTGCAGTTACGTTATTATGATTTTTAAGGGGCATCACCCCAAATTTTTCAGGGCATAAACTAGTTGCTGATTGATTGCTGTCACCAATAATTGATTGTCTGTTTTCATGTTTCTTGCATCATCCTCTCAGTTATCTGGAATCTGGCCATGGTCAGACACAGGATATTGGATTAGATTTGTCACTGGCCTGATCTTGAGATGACATTTTCTGTTCTTTGTTGCAATTTGCAGTGGATATTAACCTTTAAGGAAACTTTCAATGTTTTATTATTTGCGTTAAAATGCAGTAGTGGTCATGGGAAATTCCTTTCTGTAATTTCCCTTCTTAAGTGCAGTCTTAATTGTAAACCGTGTGTGTGTTTTGAGTCATTATTGAGTACAGAAGGAATAAAACCTGAAAAGTACACTACAGTTTTGGCAAACCGTGAAGTTATTTGCTCAAAATACAGGCAATTATAATTTCACAGGTCAGGGAACATTTGGATGTTATATATGATCACTCTTCTGATAATACTACTTTTGCATGCAATTTTATGATGGATGTATGCATGTATACTCCATTACCTTGCTGTGATTATGGATTCCTTAGATAATAAGATGTGAAATTTAAAGAAAAAGTTGGCAAATGGAAAGGTATGTGGGTTTTTGGGTTTTGTTTTTTTTTTTGGAAAAAGCTGACAGGTACAGAGGAGCACTGGGTTTGGACAGACACTCCTATAGGGGAGGATCTATTAACAGGTATTCTCTATATCCTAGTAAAGAGGAGAGGATAGAAGTTGATAAAGTACATGTAGGAACTGAAGAAAAATAGTCAAATGAAAAAGAATCCCATTCAATTACACCACATGAAAGCAGTCAATTAAAAAGTGACACATTTTATAAATGTTTGCTTACAAATGCTAGAAGTCTAAAATACTAAAATGGGTGAACTTCAGTGCCTGGTATTAAATGAGGATATTGATATAATAGGCATCACAGAAGCTTGGTGTAATGACGACAATCAGTGGGGTACAAAATGTATAGGAATGTCAAAGTAAGTTGTGCTTGTGGGGGAATGGCATAATGGCATAATATGTGAAAGAAAACAGAGTCAAATATAATAAAAATCTTAAATAAATCGAACTGTACCATAGAATCTCTATGGATAGCAATTCCATGCTCTCATAATAAGAATATAGCAGTAAGGATATACTACCGACCAACTGACCAGGATGGTGACAGTGACTGCAAAATGCTCAGGGAGATTAGAGAGGCTTTAAAAATAAAAAACTCAATAATAATAATAATTAATAAAAGGGATTTCAACTATCCACGTATTGACTGGGTACATGTCCCCTTAAAACAGGATGCAGAGATAAAGTTTCTAGACACCATTAATCCTGGAACCCACAAGGGGAAAGGCAATTCTTTATTTAATTCTAAATAGAACACAGGATCTAGTCCAAGAGGTGAATGTAGCTGAACTGCTTTGTAATAGTTACCATAATATGAATAAATTTAACATCCTTGTTGGGGGAAAAATACCAGAGAAGCTCACCATAGCAGCATTTAATTTCAGAAAGGGGAACTGCAGAAAAATGAGGCTAGTTAAATGGAAATTAAAAGGAACAGTCGCAAGAGTGAAATGCCTGCAAGCTGCATGGAAACTTTTTTAAAACACTATATTAGTGGCTTAAATTAAATGTATACCCCAAATTAAAAAAGCATAGGAGACCAAAAAAATGCCACCATAACTAACAGAGTAAAAGAGGTGGTTAGAGGCACAAAGGCATGCTTTAAAAATTGGAAGTCAGATTCTACTAAGAAAAATAGAAAAGAGCATAAACTCTGGCAAGTCAAATGTAAAATATAATTAGGCAAGCCAGAAAAGAATTTGAAGAGCAATGAGCAAAACAGCAAATTTTTTAAGTAGATCAGAAACAGGGAGCTTGCCAAACAATCAGTGGGGCCCCTGAACAATTAAGTTTCTAAAGGAAAGGAAGATGAGGCTATTGCAAAGAAGCTAGATGAACTCTTTGCATCAATCTTCACTGAAGAGGATGTGAGGGAGATTCCCACACCTGAGTCATTCTGTTTAGGTAACAAATCTAAGGAACTGTCCCTGATTGAGGTGTCAGAAGAGGAAGTTTTGGAACAAACTGATAAATTGAATAGTAATACGTCACCAGGAGCAGATGGTATTCACCCAAGAGTTCTGAAGGAACTCAGATATGAAATTGGAGAACTTCTGACTGTGGTATGTAACCTATCACTTAAATCAGTTTCTGTACCAGATGACTGGAGGATAGTAAATGAGATGACAATTTTTAAAAAAGGCTCCAGAGGTGATCCTGGCAATTACAGGCCGGTAAGCCTAATTTTAGTACCAGGCAAATTGGTTGAAACTATAGTAAAGAACAGAATTATTAGACACATAGATGAACACAATTTGTTGTGGAAGAGTCAACACAGCTTTGGTAAGGGAACTCATAGCTTACCAATCTATTAGAATTCTTTGAGGGGGTCAACAAATATGTAGACAAGGGTGATCTAATGGACATGGTGTACTTGGACTTTCGAAGTCTTTTGACAAGGACGCTCACCAAAAGCTCTTAAGCAAAGTAAGTAATCATGGGATAAGACGGAAGGTCCTCTCATTGACCAGTAGCAGGTTGAAAGACTGGAATCAAATGGTAGGAATAAATGGTCAGTTTTCAGAACGTAGAGTGGTAAATAGTGTCCGATAAAGCTTTGTACTGGGACCAGTATTGTTCAACGTATTCATAAATGATCTGGAAAAAGGGGTAAACAGTTAGGTGTCAAAGTCTGCAGATGATACAAAATAATTCAAGATAGTTAAGGGCAAAGCAGACTCAGAAGAATTACAAAGGGATCTCACAAAACTGAATGAGTGAGCAACAAAATGGCAGATGATAAATGAAAAGTAATGCATATTGGAAAACATAATCCCAACAATACATACAAAACGATGGAGTCTAATTTAGGTGTTAACACTCAAGAAATCTTGGAGTTGTGGATAATTCTCTGAAAACTCAGCTCAATCTGGAGTGACAGTCGAAGCTAATAGAATGTTAGGAATGATGAGGAAAGAATAAATAACACAGAAAATAATTCCACTATATAAATCCATGGTATGCCCACACCTTGAATACTGTGTGCTGTTCTGGTTGCCCCATTTCAAAAAAGATATATTAGAGATAGAAAAGAGAAGGGTAACAAAAAATGATTAAGGATATGGAACAGCTTTCATCTGAGGAGAGATTAAAAAGTCTCGGACTATTCAGCTTGGAAAAGAGACGACTAAGGGAGAATATGATAAAGGGCTATAAAATCATGAATGGTGTGGAGAAAATGAATAAGGAAGTGTTATTTACCCCTCCATGAAACCAGGGGTCACCCAATGAAATTAATAGGCATCAGGTTTGAAACAAACCTAAGGAAGTACTTCTTTATACCACACACAGTCAACCTTATGGAACTCATTGCCAGAAGATGCTATGAAGGCCCAAACTATAACTGGGTTCAAAAAAGAAATAGATATGTTCATAGGTCCATCAATGACTATTAGTATGATCAGGGATGTAACCCCATGCTCAGGGTGTCCCTAAGCTTCTGACTGCCAGATGCAGGTACTAGATGACAAGGGGACAGATGGCTTGGTTAATTGCTCTGTTCTGTTCATTCCCTTTGAAGCACCTGACATTGGCCACTGTCAGAAGACAGGATACTAGGCTAGATGGACCATTAGCCTGGCCTAGTATGACCAGTCTTATGTTGTTCTGATTATTCTAAATTACAGCATCTTAGATTTGTTGAACAGCCTCAAGTTTGCAGACTGTCAACTTTATGCATTCATAACTTTAAAATGAGTAAACTGATTTTCTTTCAGGTTGTCTTATTTTGTAGATACTATTGAAACTTAAATCAAGACTGTACTGTAATTTTTAAAATAAGTTTGTATAACACATTCTAGTTTCTATTATGTATTGTGTGATTTGATATATTTTATTATAAGGATTGTGACAAAGCTCTGTCCTTGCTTCCGTGGGTCCCACATTTCCTGGCAGATTTTGCTAGCCTCAGAGGCTCACTGTGACCCTCCACGTAATCCTTCTCTCTCTAGAGACAAGGGTTATAGTCTACTGAGCCATTTTCATCATAAGCCAGTGAGGAAGGTGAGGAGAAGTTATCCTTCCTTGCACAGTCTCTGTTGTTTCCCAGTCTCAGCAATTAATCAGGGGGCAAAGGTAAGGGGGGAGCCCAGGCCCACCCTCTACTCCGGGCTCCAGCCCAGGAACCCTAGTAGTATCAGCTGTGGTAGCTGACCTTTTAGAAACATGACATATACAATCCCCTGGGCTACTTCCCCCACAGCAGCCCTCACTTCCTCAAGCTCCACTTCACCCTTACCTCAGGGCCTCCTTCCTTGTGCCTCATATGGTGTGTACTACTCAGTGTCTCCAACAGCACAGCTTCCTCCCACAGCTCCTGACATGCACACCCACCTGACTAACTGGAAGGCTTTTAACTAGTTTCAGCCAGCCCCTGATTGGCTTTAGGTGTCCCAATCAACCTAACTTTCTCCCTGCCTTCTGGAAAGTTCTTAATTGGCCCCAGGTGTCTTGACCTGGAGCAGCTGCCATTTCACTTATCCTGGTACCAGGGATTTGTTTAGCCTGGAGCTAATATATCTATCTCCCACTACTTTTCCATAGCCATCTGGCCTTGCCCCGTCACAGGATATAAAGAGCAAATAAATTTTACTGCAGGAGTGCAAGGTAGCAGAGTTAACTAAGGCTGACACTCCAGAAACAGTGTTAAAATACAACAAAGAATAATAAAAATCTGTATATTTTAAAAATAAAACTTTACTTAGTTGTATTGAAAGCTAATAAATAAATGAAGTTTCTAGACCTTCTATCCAGAACTGGAAAATGTATTTCCCATACCTTTACATACATAATGTTTCTGCAGAAGTTCTTTTCAGAAGCTTAAGGTAGACACTGATTTATGAAGTATCATTAAAAATCTTATCACGCATGTTAATAAAGATGTGAGGGTGCATAGATTCTGATTTGCAGGATATGTCCATTTGGATTGTTCCTTTTAGTTACTGCCTTACAAAGGTATTTTGTTATTCTTAGGGTGAAGCAGAGAAGTAATTTTTCAAGGGTGCAGGATACGCTTATTCTCAAGTGTGGGTGAAGCTACACAATTTATTTCCATATGATATTTTTGTACTGAAGAAAGACATTTTGGAGAAGGGAACTGTTGCTTCCATTCTTGAGCCTATATTCCTAAATTAGGTATCCAAACTACTCTTTTCTCTGACAATGATAAGACAAAACAATTTTCATGCACTATTGGCAGGGAGTGGTCTTGAGAGAGGGAAGGACTCTTCTTTATTTTTCTCTTCTTTCTTATACCTGATATGCTGCAGGGTACATTGGATCCAATGGAAGTTATGCAATCAGTCATGTAGAATGAGTCTTTATACATATTATACCTTTTAGCCCTGCTTTTGAATTCTTACAACTTAAACAATTCAGATTTCTGTTAGGATGTTGTATATTATGTTTATATGGATATCTTTTCTTTATATGTGAGGGAAAATGTGTAAAACTGATCAATGTATTTTGTTCAGCATCTCTCCTTCAGTTAGAATTTTATGTCATGTATTTTTGTCATATGCATAAAATAGAAGATGTTAAAAATTACCTTATTCTTTTATCCCCCATAACCAAACTAAAGAACTGAAACCTCCAGAGACGATGAAAGGGAGGTCTTTAGCGGGTAGAGCATAAACCAAAGGAAATATTCATAGCCACAATTCTTTGAGCAGCATGAAAATTGTATTTCGACCATATATATTGAATCTTCTGTGTTGGTTGTTCATAGTAGTTTAACTCATAAGTACATTTCCACCATTATTAACCCATTCAGTGAAATGAAAGTGGAGTGAGCATGTCAGCAAATTATTTGGGTCCTGACCATGCTGCTGCTCTGCTTATAGAACTTCCATTGTGTTCCTTGAGAGTTCTCTTTGGGAGGGTCTGTGGAAGTAGGAACTTTGATTATAATTCAGCAAGCCTGTGAGTATTCCTGTCTACGTATTTAACACAGTTGTATTTATTATTTTATTAATGAATTTTAAAAGTATAGACAATGGAATGACTTGTAAAGAACTGCTATTATCTGTGTATCTAAATTCCACAGTTCCAAAGCTTGTTTCCTACAAGATGCACCTTAACTCTAAAAATCCTGAGTTTCTAATTGCTGCTGGTTATTTTAACTACATTTTTTTAAAGTTTCTTTTTACCCTTAAGTTACAGATCTGTATTTTCAACCTTAACTTCAGCATAATGAAGTTTTAGTCAGGTAATTTGTGTAGATTTTCTTTCTATATTTGAAATGTTTACTAAGTTTTGGGAAGTGGGGATCAGGTTATCTTTAAGAGCTTCCACACTCCACAGAGTGCTTGGCAACATGAAGCAGCAAAGCTGGGTAGTCAGGAATATTTCTCCGAGATTTGCCTTTTAGGGTTTACAGACTCTGTAGGCGCTTTGAGTTATGGATAACAGGGGAGCCCTGTAGAATGCACTGTTCTCCTCTCTCTCTCTTGTGCCGTATAACTCTTTACTTGCCACTCACCTGTTTGGAGCAAAAAAGCATCTTTGTCCTGGAGTAAGGTTTTGTTATTTTCCTTCCTGTTGGTGATCTATATAAAACTTCTGCCTGTGCCCCTTGTGGGTGAACTGAGTGAAAATTTTGTGTCTCTTTCCCCCTCCCCACCCTACACATGGGAAGGTGTGTGGTTTCCTTTGCTTCTGCGTCTCCCAGGCTGTGGAAGATGTTCAATTATTTGCTGATGCCTCCATCACTCCATCCCTTATCATTTATCTATTTTGACTGTCTTTTTTTAGGGCAGGACCTTGTCTGTATCTTTGTCTGTAAAGCATGTATTACACTTTGGGTGCTACATGAATAATGGCAATATGAGCAGGATCAGTCCTCAAAATGTATATAATATCTTTACGGAAAAGTGTGTATTTTTCCAAATAAAATGTCCTTGTAGCTAGTTTGACAAATAAGGAAAACAAACAAACAAACAAAAAAGAATGACAGTATAAAAAGCCCAACTAAATGTTGGGGAAAATAACATACAAAAATGTCAATTGCATAATGTATTTAAGAAATTAAGATAAGTATTAAGTTATTTGGAATTAATTTGTTAATTGAGACCTTTTGAAATCATTTCTAATTACTGTCTATGTTATATATATATATTTTTTTCTTTCACAGCTTGGGTCCTGTATTTGCTCTGTTTGTACCATTTTTTTGCTCCATTCCAAGGATGCAAGTGACACAAATATTAGGCCAATTTCCCATCACAAACAAGACATTGGTCTATATACTGGGTTTACAGGTACAGTATGTGCTTTCTTGTTCACCTTTCATTGAAGCAGTTTATAATTTTGCATGCCCTCTAGCTAATTTTGTAATATTTCCACCCATACATTTCATCTTAGGCCCACATTTTAAAAGTATTTAGGTGTTGCTGTGCTCAGCATTGCAAAGCCTAACTGATTTAGGAGCTTAAATCTCATTTTAAAAAGGGGGTTAGGTTCTTAGGAGCCAAAATCCCTTTGACAGTCAATGCAATTTAGGTTCCTAAATGCCTAAATAACTTTTGAAAATGTGTCCACTGCAACTGTATGTGGTGGGTCCTTTGTTCAGTTGGCTAGAAGAAAAGGGTTGTTGCCCTTCGAAGGGCTCCCCTCTGCAATTGGTGGCAGAGATGGAGGAAGGGACCGGTTTACCTGGAGAGATCAGGAAGGTGGCTGGACCAGGTGGGGAGGTGGGCACTGCACTTCCAGGTGACCAGAGAGGGAGGGCTTTGTACTCCAGGGAGTTCCAGAGAAGACTTCTCTGACTGGGATTGGGTTGGCAACACCTACCCTCCTAACCACAAAATCAGAGTGGGCCAATCCCCCGCTTTTTCCTGCCCCCTTAATCCTCATACAAGGGGAGGATAGCCAGGCGGCCCAGGTTGGAAAGGAGGTCTGACAGCAGCCCTCTCAAACACATGGAAATGATTAAAGAAATAATGATGACTTACATACTACAATTTATTGCTGGCTATTCCCAGATATTTTACATAAATAAATTTGCTGCCTAATTGAACTACATCCATTGGCTCCTGTGTTTCTTCCAGCATGGCCCAGACAATGAGATTGTCTCCTAATCAGTTAGGCATTGCAAAACTGAACACATCAACGCCTAAATACCTCAAATAATCTGGGCCCTCAGGCCTTATAAAACCACCTAAAACAAGGAGGACAAATATGTACAGTAGGGATTTCTAAATGCCAGTGACCTACTGTAGTAGGATGAGATGAGCCAGTATGCAAGATTACTGCTATTTCATTAACTTCTATGTCTGTTGTTCCCCACAAAAAGGTGTAAAGTCCAAGTTATGAAATCTCTTATTTTGATTAATCTTTTTTACTTTAACAAAAATACTGATAGCTCAACCACTGTATTGATGTGACATTAACTGAATTTTTCTTATTTCCTTGTTTCCTGCCATGTGAAGCAGGAAAGAATATATATATATATATAACTTTAATGCAACTTCACAGCAAGATTCTGCGAGTGTTTGACAGCAGCAAGAATCTGGTTGATTAACAATTTTGATAGCTATATTTTATTTTCATACACAGCATTACCATCTGACAAATAAAATTCGTAACTTGTCAATAAGAATCTGACATTAAACTTATGTGGATCATAATATCAAAAGCATAAGGAGGAAAATTAATGAGAAAATATTAGGTATTCGGTAGATGAACATAGTAGCCACAAAAAGTTCTAAAAATGAATGGGTGATTTATGTAACAGGAGACTTGCACATTTATAAGAAACTATGCCTATTTATACACATCCTTGAAGACTCAAAAATATCTCAAACTACCAATGGAAAGTACCAGTAAATGTATAAAACATGGTTAAGTGTGTTTTGGGATGAATAGGCCAGTTTCAGAATACTGACTCATGTCCACTTCTCTAACAACTCTTCCTCACTCCTGTATGTCCTTGAGCACTTGGAGGGTTTTTCTGCATTGTGCTCAAGCACCTCATTCTGCCTTGATCCCTCTGAAACCTTATCTGTTTGTTCTGTGAGAGGTATCCAGAATGAGGCCACTTTCTCCAGAATCTGTCTGCAAAAAGGGTGACTTGAGATGAGATCATAATTCACGAGTGAAGAAAGGGTAAATGAGTGCTCCACACTCTTTGTGTGGCAATAGCACTTGTGAATGCAACAGGGAAAGTTCGAGTGAAGTCAGAGCAGTTGGCAGCAGCAGTGACCTATTTGTTAGGAAGCTAAGGTAAGAAAGCAAAAGCCAGTGATTAAGATAGGAAAGGACTCAGTAAGGAGATGCCTTTTTCATATGGTTTTGATGGAGGCAGAAGAGAGAACTTCCTTTACCAATTTCAGTCTGGTTTTCAGCCCTTTCCTTGCACTGAGGCTGACTTTCTCCAGGTGACTAAATATCTATACCTTAATTCAAATAATGGATCCCCTCTCTTATCCTATGCAGTTCTCTTATGGACTCACTCGAACCTAACGCTATGATTTCATATCCACAAACTTCCCACTGGGGTAGAGTAACTTCATTTCTTAAAACTTGACTTCCACTCTGGGCCAACTCCATGACTACACAATTAAGAGTTGCTCCTTTAACTTATGCTGCCTCCTCTATTTGGGACTCCTTTCCCAGTCCCTCTGAGCTGCTGAGTCACTTCCTTTGTTTAAATATGTCTTTCAAACTTGTTTTTCTCTGTAGCTTATAAACGGACTTCCTGTAAAGCATTATGTTGAACTTAATAATGCTAAATGAAAATAAAATGCATAGTATTGTGGGAAAAGAACATCTGACAGATCCCGCCTGCTTTTTCCATCTCTTTTAGTTCTGGAGTGTGCCACTGCTATTATGGAACTGAATTTATGCAAAAATGGATGAGTCTGACTGTTTAATTTGAGGAGATAGGTTTCAGAGTAGCAGCCGTGTTAGTCTGTGTCCACAAAAAGAAAAGGAGTACTTGTGGCACCTTAGAGACTAACGGATTTATTTGAGTATAAGCTTTCGTGAGCTACAGCTCACTTCATCAGATGCATTCAGTGGATGCATCTGATGAAGTGAGCTGTAGCTCACGAAAGCTTATGCTCAAATAAATTTGTTAGTCTCTAAGATGCCACAAGTACTCCTTTTCTTTTTGAGGAGATAGACACAAGTCCTACCATAATACTAGGGGATAGTAAATCAGACAACAACATCTGTGTAAATATTAATACCCATATTAAAATCATTACTCTTATATCTTCCAGCTCGTAACCTCTGGTTCCTACATCTGGATTGTAGCCGTAAGTGGACTGGTAAGTATTACTATTTCAAAAATGGTGTGTGATGTTTTTGAGCACTTTGATAAATTTATGTTCCAACCTATCGATGCTCTAAAAATAACCTTGTATCTTATTGTAAAAGTGTGGAGGTTTTTTATTTTTACTAATCATATTCATGCAAATTATCCAGTTTCTGTGCAGCAGCAAATTATGAACAGTAATGGAAATAAATATTCTGGTATTAAATTCAGAAGTACCAGGACACTAGCTAGACTGATTCTAAAGGCAGATTGACAATAGAAGTGTCTTCTTTATAAAGAGTAACCAGACTATCTTGGCTAAAATTTGCAGGTTGGCATCATTTTCTCAGAGTATCATTTTAGTGCAGTGTGTGTAGCTTTAGACACATCATGATTAATATTCACGATACAGTAGAAATGTTAATTCTAATAAAGTATTGTTTATATACTTTATTCACCCACGTATTTTATTATCTGTTTTTAACAGACTGTAGGCTTTCATTTTAGCATTCAGTTCTCTAGCCTTTTCATTGTGATGATGTAATTTCATGCTTTGCCACCCTTATAGAGTGTGTATAAAACAACCGTTTGTCACCATACAGAAGCGGTAAGAAAGGTGTGAAATAACTTTCCCCACTTTAGCTCAGTGAGGTGTGAAGTCTGCCCCTCTGCTGTCCTCTTCACCTTAGTTGTTAACATTGCAACACTTTTAAATGATGATACAGTTTACATTGCAATCAAGATGCTTTTTTATGATCATCCTGTGCTCCCAGAAGTGAGACACTGAGATTCTTCTTTTAAACTTTGTATGTCCTCAAAATTTTGTTAGGCATGACACTGAACTTTCACTGTTAGAATAAATGCTTCAAAATATCATTTAGCTTTTATATCATTTTAAGTCAACACCTGATTTATAGCTATGAAACAAGTCATTAGTACAAATTGATATTTTTCAGTCCATAATACTTATGCGAGACATGCTTTGCCTGTGTCATCAGCTGAAGGACTGATCATAAGATCAGTGTTGTAATTCAGAAAACAAATACATCTCTTGTATTCCCGATGTCTCTTGCATAACATAACCATCACTCCTCTAAATATAGGCAGTTGCTTCCTTTTTTACTTTATAAAAAAAAAAAAAAAAAAAGAGAGCGAGAGAAAAGTGGTAATTTTGCAGCTCAGAAAACAATTGAGAATAAAATTTTATTACGTTAAATGTAAAGTCTGCATTTACAGTGGTTCATATTTCACATTTAACACTGCAAAAACATTTTATAACATCTGTGTGTATATTTCTGCAAGGTATTGAATATTTTGATTTGGCAAACTATATATTTATGTTTTTGTCACAATTGTACTACTCTTGATTTTGTGTAATTGACTAGTTAATCTGGGCCAGATTTCAGAACTGTGCATGCAGACTTGCACATGCAAAATGTCATGTATTTGAGTATGTATTAATTGCAGCCAGTTAGATGTGTAACTCATCATTTGCACACAGTTACTGCACTTGAGTGCCCACTGTGTTAATTAAAAAGATAAATTAGGCACCCAAATGCCTGAACATAGTGTGATTTTGAAATCTGGCTCTTGTTGAAATTCTGCTCTTATCAAGCATCAAAATGTACTCTGCTTCATTTCTGAATAGTCGTCAAGTTCTCATATATTTTGTTTAGGCCAATAAGTTCTCTTTTACAAGTTAAAGATCAAGTACAAAACCAAATGAGTCCATTCAACTAAATGACGACTAATGATATACCCGTGCAAGTTACCAAGCAAAAGGGATGAGCTGGGTCCCTTCTAAGGGAAATTTCTCACTCGGGGTCAGGTCAGCCCCCACAGACCTACAAGCACAGGTGTACTTCACTCACAGATTTCCCTCTTTCCATGTGGTAGTGCTACCTATGCAATTCTGTTTCTCCCTCTTCTCGCTCTGTCTGGATATTATTTGGTTGGAGCTCTTCATACTTGAGATGGAGCAGGGGGAGGATAGTCCTCTCTGCACCACCATTCCCTGCAAAACTCTTAGGTTTCTGTGCAAAAGAACCAGACTGGAAGTAATACAACTTTGAGTTGTTCCTCCTCCTGTGTCCCTTCTCAGTGGCTACTGAATAGTTTGAGGGGGACCCAGTAGTGACAAAAATACACATATCTACAAATATAGCTATTGATACGGCATGTATAGTTATTGGAAAATTTTGGAAAGTTTGTAGTATGAAGTTGGATTGCTCCCAACATCATTAATAACGGAATCACAGATTTGGTGTAGTATCTCCTTGTGAGTTGGATATACGTTTTATCAGAATCGAAGGGGAAAAAATCCTGTTTCTAGCGTGGCTTCAGGTACATCTTTCTGGATTGTTGAATTTGTATCAGTGTAGAATACACATTAGAGGCTACTTTTTTACTCTACAAGATCAAAATAGGTATTTCTCAGTACCATTGCTTGTAATTACTATTAAAATACAGAATCCTGCTCACATCTCTTGTATACCAGTATGTGCCTGGTCATTTCAGCTATTGAGAGGACAGAATGCTGTGCAAAGAATGTCACTAGCAAGTTTCATGAAAGATCCTCTGCAAACAGTATGATATAGAAAAAAATATTGTAAACACTTATACAGTGCTGACCTAAAAATTAACATATAATGCTAATCTGTCAAGAGACCTCTTTTTAACTTAGTTTCTTGTAATGGGCTTTGTCAGGGGTGTGAAACGTTTGGTGCATCCAAAAAATAAATACTTAGGGTATGTCTTCACTACCAACGTGGCTGTGTAGTTGCAGCACGTAGCTGTGTAGTCACAGAGTTCTCCCAGCACTTTTAAAAAACCACCCTCCATGAGGGGAGTAGCTAGCAGCCACTTTACACTGCCGCTTTACAGCGCTGAAACTTGCATCGCTCCCGGGGGTGTTTTTTCAAACCCCTGAGCGAGAAAGTTTCAGTGCTGTAAAGTGGCAGTGTAGACAAGGCTTTAGATGTTGTGGGAGTAATAATGTTTTCCACACAACTGAAGAAAGCTCCTTTTGAGCCTCCAGGTTTGTGTAAGTTCAAACTGCTTTATATGGATAGACATATTTCTGGTAGCAATTTATATAATCAAAACAGGCAGCTGCAAGCTATACAGGTGATACACCATACACTAACTTTTAACGTTATAACATGGACTTTTGTCTTTGTTATGTTTACTTTCAACCAACAGTCTTCTCAACAGGTTTATCCAATCTCATTGCCCAACCTTGTTAAGCCTGGAAACAAAAAGGTTTCTTGTTTTTTTTTTCATAAACAAGCACAGTTTCTTAAAATGGCCTGTCTACTTGTATGCTGCATTAAACACGCAAAAATCAGCTTCTCTCTAAAGAAGTACATTTCTGATTGGCGGTCAGTTTATATTTCTCATTGTTATACTCTTGCAGGATTGAAATATAAGGGGCATGTCAAGGCTCACTCAATATTAGCTACAGCATAACTGCGTCAAGAGCTAAATTCAGGTTGGTACCAGCAGATGAGATTTCCTAACCATAACGTGGAGTTCCCTCTGTACATATACATAACATTATCATCACATAGTTCCACATATCAAGGTTTCTGCTATCTATGTTGCAAGGGGCTGTATTTAGTAGGAAATTGAGTCTGTTAGAGCCTCTTCCCTTTTTGTGGTGTATGTGTTGAAATGTCTGTCTGTCTGTCTGTCTTTTATACCCAGTGTAACGTGTGCCAATTTTGTAGTAGTTTGCTTTCTAAATAGGCTGTACTACACATATCTCAGTATCTGGGATAGTCTGAGTCTTCTCTAGGCCATAACCAAATTGGGTATTGTCTCAAACTCTGGGGCACTGAGTTTTAAACATTCTTAACTGTAAAAGTACTGAATTTCCTTAAAATTTGACTTGCTTTGTAGATATCATTGAGACTTAAAAACCAAACCTACTCTGAAGTCTGTGTGTACTCTGTTATAATTTACTAAATTGAATGTTCTGATACAACTTTATATTTGTATTGTACTAAATATTGTATGTTTTGACAAAATGATATAAACGTATTTTAAGACATCAGCACAAGGGGACAGATTAAGGTAGAAAGTTCTACCTTAACTCTGCATTTCCTGACTTCTGAATGCTTGATTTCTCAATCTTGACATTGCATTAATAGTATTCTTTGGCATGGACTACAAATAAAAATGATTAAGTATTTAGGGATGGGTGTTGGGTTGGTTTTTCTGTTTATTTAATCTATCTATTTAGTAACCAGTGCGCCAAGGCTTCTTTTTCTAGTGGTGTTCACACTAGTGGTTGGTCTGTCCTTCTTGGAGGAGACTGGGAAGGGTGAGAAGCAAAACATTTAATCAACGCTTTCATGTTTTGAGACTTCCTACTGTGGTAGTAAGAATGAAATTACCAAACTAACTATTTGAAGAGACCTGGGGAATGGTTAGTTCTCAAAATAGTTTGACTGTGATGTGATGTAATGCACTTTCCCTTGCACTGAAGATGAATGCATAAACCTTACTATGGGCTTGTCTACACTTGCAGCGCTGCAGCTGCGCTGCTGTAGTGCTTAGTGAAGACATTACCTGCACCAGGGGAGAGCTTGGGGATCAGGTTCAGTATAACTACATCTCTCAGTGTTGTGAGAAATCCATACCTCTGAGTGACATAGTTATACTGGCATAAGTGTAGACCAAGCCTTAGACTGAAAATTTGTCATGGCTTGAAATTACATCTTGAATAGTACATACCTAAGGCAAACAAGACTTTTTAGCCTGGGAGGGAAGGAGATACTGTTTTTCAACACACTTGTTTTATTAAAATTGAAGTATACTTGCTTGTTTATGCTCTCCATAAGAAGAGGAATTATTTTTCCAAGTGGGGTTCAAACACATTTTTAGTGCTGTCTAGTGACATGACCATACTTACAATGGGCCTTCAACAAATCTAAAACTGCTGCTGAAATGGAGGCCTGGTTATGGTACAAAATGATACCCTAGGTTGTTTGTGCTATTTAATGTGTGTTTAAAATAATGAATCTACCCCCACAAGTAAGTCTTGCCCCAAATCCTTCTCCACCCTGAAATCAAAATATTTCAAAGTTAGTTATATATGGGTATCTTGGTGCAAAATCAGAACACAACTAGCTATGAATTTTCCTGGAGTGCTCTAGGACTTATGCTTAAGATAATTCTACTTGCATTTAGGTAGGTATTCTAGGAAACCTTTTCTTTAGGCTTAGGTCATTTACAGAAGCATCAGCTGAATAACAATAGGCCTAGGTTATCAAAATGTACAGTAAAGTACACATTAAACAAAATTTGATTTGGAATCTGAATTGGCTTTAACGGTGCAGCTCAGGATGAGGGTATGTTCTAGAAACTATTTGTCAAACATTTGCCTTCAGTACTTTAGAGTTACACTGATGTAACAGAAGGCACAATATTGGCACTATTTTCCAAAGTTAAATGGTATTGTATATCGCTGTGGATAGTGCACTGAAAACTGAGGCAGCAGATTTCGTTTATGTATAGTACGGGCATGAAAAGGTGTATATATGTGGAGATTCATATTTAGGGCTCTGACATTCAGATTCATTTTCACACAATTCTTTCATTCTGTTAAAGTTTAAAGTAGGCCAATATTCAACAGTAATGTGCACTAGCCCTTTTTTTTATTTGTGTATATTATTCTGGCTTTTATTCAGGAGAGTAGTTAAGCACATAGGCAATGTTGCCAACTCTTGCAATTTTATCACGAGTCTATGATATTTTATGTAGCTCTTAAAGTCCGAGTTGTTGGGGTTTTTTTAAGTAAGTTTTTAGCCCTTACGCTTGTGGCCAAAAGCTTGAAAATGTGAAGCAATGTGTATCTGAAAGCTTCAGAAATCAGAAAAGAATCCCAAATTTACTATTTTTAAAGAGATCATGATTTTTAGCCAGTCTCATGATTTTTGAATGCTTGAGGTTGGCAATATTGTATATGTTACTTTAAGCATGAGAGTAGTTCTAGTGAAGTCAGAAGATCTACTCTCACTTGTTTAAAGTTATGTACATGCTTATGTATTTTTCTAAATGGGAACGGCTATTTTTAAGCCGTAAAGAGCGATTTATGTGATCTTCATCCTCTGAAGGTATTGCCTCGGAGAGATTTAGAGCAGTGAACTTGTCACTTAGCATTTTGAACACAAACAGAGGAGTGGAAGGGATGGGTGAAACCAATGTATGAAATAATAGAGTGTGAGAGGAGGAAGCAACTCAAAGGTCAGGGAAATGAAAAAATAAATGAGGGGAGTGTTGGGGGAAGTGGAATAACCAAATGGGAAGTACATCAGGGAGAAATGTATAGAATAATAAGTCATGGAAAAAGTTGAGGGAGTCAGGTCTGGGGAAGGAAAGGCATCACACCTTAAAAAACACACACGTTTTGTTACAGTGCCAGCCTCTTGTTGGTTTTTCTGTTTTATACATTATAAACATTTTATATATGAAAGATATCTGTCTACTTGAGAGAGGAAAGTCAACAAAGAGAGTGAGAGTGTTAGAGTTGGAAGTCAGCATTGGAAGACTAAAGGATAAAAGGGAAAATAAGGCAGATGACAACAGATACAGTCTCACGTCCCAAGGAAACACCTTCTAGTCATCAAATATCTGTTGTAATTACATCAAAACAAAAATGAGGAGCCCACAGAAATGTGCATTTAGGAAAACCTGTGTTGAATAGACAACAAGATTTTATGTAAGGAAGGCTTGGCCAAGTGGTATGTGGATAGTGTGCTGTGCTGCCATAGAAGAAATCCAAATTAAACTACCACTTTTGGTCTCAAATTCAGGTTCCGAATGGATGAATGTGCTGTGGAGGCAGTACATTCAGCTCAGGGATTGCATTAGGTCTTTCAATAGTGACCCCACCAGACACTAAAGGAGTTACATTAATGGACTCCAAAGAGAATGGTCTCCAGAAGAGAACAAGCTCACGTGTCTGAGAAGTTAGTGGCTGCAATACGGGTGGGGTGAAAGGAAGGGACATGTGTTAGGAACAAAATAAATCCTAGCTGAGATACAGGCCAGTTATTAGATGGAGATGGTAAAATTGTTAATGATAATGCAGAAAAGGCAGGTGCATTCAGTAAATATTTCTGTTCTGTATTTGGGATGTAGCAGGATGAGGTACTCGTACCACATGAGGATGAAGTAATACTTTCCATTCCATTAGACTAGGGAGGATGTTAAACAACGTTTGCAAGGGATATACATTTTTAAATCAGCAGGCTCAAGATAACTTGAAACCAAGGTACTAAAAGAGTTGGCTGAGGGGACCTCTGGCCTGCTGATATTAATTTTTAATAAATCTTTGAATACCAGTAAAATTCCAGAAGATTGGAAAAGTGCTAATGTTGTGCTGATATTCAAAAAGGGCAGAAGGATGATCAAGGTGTAACTATAGGTCAATTATCTTGACATGAATTCCAGGAAAAATAATGGAAAAGATGATACACGATTCATTTGATAAAAATTAAAGGATAGGAATATAATTAATGCTAGTCAGCTGGTCATGTCAAACAAACCTGATTTCATTCTTTGAGATTACAAATTTGATAAAGGCAACTGCATAGATGTAATACACTTTCACTTTTGTCAGGCCTTTGACTTAGTACCACACAACATTCAGCTTAAAATGTTATTGTTATACAATATTAATAAAGCACATGTTAAGTGGATTAAGGACTGGCTAACTGATAGATCTCAGAAAGTAGTTGTCAATGGGGAATCATTAAATCTGAGGGTTTCTTTATGGGGATCCACGGATTGGTATTAGGCTTGATGCTATTCAACATTTTGATCAATAAATATAAAATCACTGCTGATAAATTTAGCGGCTGATACAAAGATTGGCAGAGTGGTAAATAATGATGAGACAGGCAGTCACATGGAGTGGTTTGGATTGCTTGGTAATCTCAGCCCATTCAAACAAAATGCCTCTTAATATAGCTAAATGCGAAGTCATACATCTAGGAACAAGGAATGCAGGTCATACTTAGAGAATTGGGGACTATATCCTGGAAAGCAGTGACTCTGAAAAGGATTTAGGGGGTCAGAGTGGAAAAACATGGCATGATGCTGTAGCAAAAAGGGTTAACGCAATACTTGGATCTATAAAAGGGGGAGCAGTGAGTAGTAGGGGGGGTGATTTTTACCTCTGTATACAACATTGACGAGACAGATACTGGAATACTGTAACTAGTTCTGGTGTCCACATTTTTAAAAGAATATTTAACAAAAGAGACACAAAAATGGTCTGAGGGCTGCCATACAATCACAGATTTAAAAAGCTCAATCAGTTTAGTTTATCAAAAAGAAGACTGTGAAGTGACTTGATTATGATGTATAAGTAGGACCTGGTATTTTTTCCTCATGAAGATAAAGGGCTCTTTAACCTAATGGCTGGAGGTTAAATCCAGACAAATTCAGATTAGTAATAAGGCACACATTTTTAACACTGAGTGTGATTAATCACTGGAACAAAATACCAAGCAAAGTGGTAGATTATCTATCTCTTGACGTCTTCAAATCGAGACTGGATGCCTTTTTGAAAGAGATGCTTTAGTCACACACAAGTTACTGTTGTAATTCTGGTCTGTGTTATACAGGAAGTCATAGTACATAATTAAATGTTCCCTTCTGGCCTTAAAATCTTTGAATCTATGTGAACGCGGATCCATTAAACAGAAAAACTCTCCATGAGCAGAACTTCGCACACTGGTCTATCCATTGCTTATTTCCCTTAGTTTTCCTTTTTTAATGGATTTCAGATAAAGCTAGTTAAATTGTAAACATTTCACTTAGTAAAATAACACAGAAATGTGTCTGTCACGTAGAGTGTTGTCTTAGAGCTTCTGTGTTTGTTTTACCAAATGTAAAAAAAACCACATCTGCTTCCCTTTTCTTAAAGGTCTAATGTTTTGGGAGGGCGGGGGCATTAGGAGGTAGCTAACTTTGTGTGTATGCGTGTGGGGGGGTGGATTTAGAAAGAATTTATGTTAAGGACTAGCAGAAAGACATAAAGTTAAGAAATTGTAAAAGATAATAAATAATTAAAGATCCTTTCAGAGTAAGGGCCCCACATCTTCAATGTGCCAAATATTTTGCAACATGGTGAGTGTCCTGTCAGCATGCTGTAGAAGTGGGTTCTAAAATTGTGTTGGAAAATGTTGTAAGTTATGATGTTCAAGCTACCAGAAAAATATCAACCCAGATAAATTTTACTTTGGCAGATCAAAATCCCAAATGTTTTATGTTCCTACTGTTTTTTGTTTTGTTTTAGCAACTGCCAACAAGTACTTTCACAGTGATTTTGCTTTTTAAAGTTTTTAAACTTCTGAATACTTGTTGCTATGTGGGCAATAGCCTTTCAACAATGAGACAACTATTGTTTAAGGTCAGATACATACAGTTTGATCACTGAATGGTCTGTAATTAACATAATTTACTAGTAAATTAGTAGACCTGAACCACTAGAGATTCTCAAAAAGTCAGTAACAAAAATAAAATCTTGTTTTACAAAAAGAAAAGTAACTCAAAATTTCTATACCTATACTTTTTCAAGTCTTGTTTTTAACATGATACAAACCAAGCTCTGCATGTGAATTAGCTGAAGAGGAAGTTCTTTGGAAATATGTGACATTAAAATGTGGGCGTGACATTAAACCAAGCTGCATCACAAGATATATTCACTGTACATAATTCCACTCTTGAAGAGTTTATTGGAAATATGCAAATAATCTCTTCCTCAAAAGATTAGACTTCATGAAAATATTTTAGAATGAAGTGAGTGATGTGTTAAAAGGTACGCACACGTCCAGCTAATAGCTTTATAACTGCAGTAGTAAATCATGAAGGATCTGAAGTGACACTAACGAAAAAATTAACAAATATGGAAGTGGTAGGATGAATTAAAACTGTGTACATTTAAACAGTGTTTTTCACAATTGAATGGATTCGTCCATGCATTTATGCTTTTTGAGACATTTTAATGTCCTGCAGATCAACTATGCAGGCTCACTGTGCTGCAGAGAACTCTTCCTTCAAATTTTATAGTTGCCAGGTAGTATACTTTGGACACAGGAGGAAGGATGACCCAGTTGTGGGGGCACTATCCTGGGACGTAGACTTTCTGTATGACTTTGGGCAAGTCACTTAGCCTCTCTGTGCCTGAGTACCCCATCTGGAAATCGGGGGAGGGAGGAAGATGGGAACTGCCAGGATAAAAACCACCTATTGAAACATCATGAAAATGACACTCAATGGCCAAGCTAGTCACAGGTTATACACACACACACACACACACACACACATATTTTGGACACGGAAGCGGTATATACCACTCTTTTTCCACTAGGTCCCTCACCTACTAGTCTTCTCTCTCACACTGTACTTTTTGTTCTGTAGTTTAGTATAGAGCTTACATTATGGTAATAACCATTTACTATAAAAATTATATAAGTTTATATAAATTTTGTCAGGATAGTTATTTCTAACCCTCTTTAGTGCACTCTAGCCCTTCTGGGACAAAAACATTTAAGGTACTGAAACTCTACATGCTGCCCCTTGGTTGTGTGCTGTTAGTGACTCAGAGCTATGATTGTATCTGAAATTGGCATGGAGATTGTTCTGTTTGTGGTTAAAACACCATTAGTCATACTGCAGGATTTGTCAAGCCTGATATAGATTTTCCTTTAACTGTCATCACTTGCTTTGTTTTTTGTTCTTGTGGCGGATGGTAACGTTGTGCTGTTACCTACTGAGCTCATTTGAGTTATAGCTTGTTTTGAAAATCAATGGTTTTTAAAAAATGGACAGATGAGTGCTCAATAGTTTCTACTAGTTGTTCTGGATAGTAAAGAAAAATGTTGAGCGGGTACTCATATTATGGTGCTGATAGCCATAGACTAGTTTCTAACTGACAATCGCAAGTTTCTGGTGTAGGTTTAGTTCCCTTATAATAGATTTTTAGTAGAGATGTGGGACATAGTTGAGAGGAAATAAAAAAGCTCCCATTCCCATGCCCAACCTTGGTCTAGGTTTGGAAGCCAATCAAAACCTTTCTTTGAATACGGGGAACTTCATTTCAGTTCAGCCTAGATATGAGTCCACAGTGTAACGCTGCTGCAAAAAAAGCAAACATCATTCTGGGCTGTATTAGCAGGAGTGTTGTAAGCAAGACACAAGAAGTCATTCTTCCACTCTTCTCTGTGCTGATTAAACCTCAACTGGAATATTGTGTCCAGTTCTGGGTGCCACATTTCAGGAAAGATGTGAACAAATTGGAGAAAGTCCAGAGAAGAGCAACAAAAATGATTAAAGGTCTAGAAAACATGATCTGTGAGGGAAGATTGAAAAAATTGGGTTTGTTTAGTCTGGAGTAGAGAAGACTGAGAGGGGACATGACAACACTTTTCAAGTACATAAAAAGTTGTTACAAGGAAGAGGGAGAAAAATTGTTGTTCTTAACCTCTGAGGATAGGACACGAAGCAATGGGCTTAAATTGCAGCAAGGGCAGTTTAGACTGAACATTAGGAAAAACTTCCTGTCAGAGAGTTAAGCACTGGAATAAATTACCTAGTGAGGTTGTGGAATCTCCATCATTTGGGATTTTTAAGAGCTGGTTGGAAAAACACATGTCAGGGATGGTCTAGATAATACTTAGTCCTGCCTTGAGTGCAGGGGACTGGCCTAGATGACCTCTCGTGGTCCCTTCCAGTTCTGTGATTCCTTCGGGAACACAGGATATGGGATTTCTGTGGGTATCCATTGAACAGGGGCTAGATACACTTAGACTGCGTAAGTGGTGATCAGGCTGGTTTTGTTAAGGAGCTAGCAGGTACAGGTAAGACTCCCTCGCTCTGCAGGCAGATGGTAACAAGATGACACACTGCCCTTGGTGCCCTGCGAAGCATTACAGTCATTTCAGCATTTGTGACATCACAAATGTCAGTGTTTGTGACATGCCTTTCTGATCTGTTATGCCACAAGCAATAAACTGTGATAGCGCTGTGTGACATAGACAGAAAGAGACCAGTGATGGCACAAGAGAACTGTAAACATGATCATCACAACAAGGATTTGCAAGGATTATAACCACCCCACATTCATTCAATATTTACTTGCTTGTACACTACTAACCTCTGTATGGAATGTAGAATTTATTGCTGCAAGTAAAGGAAAAAGTACATGTGAATCAACTTTGATCCATTTTTCTGATTACATAAATGTCTATTGTTCATCCTTTGAGAATGAGAATTTCATTGAGAATGCACTAGAAAAAAAGACAAAAGGTGGAGAAAAGGGAGGTGGTATTCTCGGGGGAAGGGTGGTCCTTGAACACTGTACCACAGTTTACAAGGTTTGGACCACCACTCAAATCATACTCACAGCACTTGAGTTCAGATATAAAACATAAGGAAATATATTTAAGAAAAAATAGAGATTCAAATAAAAAGCAGTGAGAGAGATGGGAACAAAAGATTATATGTAAAACAACATACCACAATGCATATTCTAAAGCCTAAATTTAACTAAGAAGTTATCCTCCAGTCTAAATAAGTTTATCTCACCCAAACTTCTCTCCAGTGTCCTCCACCAAGCTTGGGTAGAGATCATTTTTTCATAAAGCAAACTGTGCATTTACTTCCTAGATGAAGAATACCAGGATGTCTCTTTGCTCCTCCAAATATACCAGAATAGACCTTTGATGTTCACCTGAAGATTAACTGTTTATTTCTTCCTGTTGGATTTTTTCTGAAGTCTCCACCATCTCTTCATTAGCATTTATCTTAGAATGCTAGCAGACTCCTTTTGTAGGACACACTGCACAGTGCTCCCCCCTCCCCCCGGAAGATAAGTGTCTCCCATAACCTGCCTAGAAGAATTTGTCTCAAGACAGACTACTTTTGAGTGACCTGTTTTTAACTGTGACCTAGAAAACATAAACTTTTATATACATAATTCTTCACATATTCTCCATACATACATCTCACAATGATTATGATGACCAGTGACTTTCATTAGAGACCTTACATGACATTCTTTTGGTGAACCCTCGGAATCTCTGTACTCCTCTACACCCAAGTTCCCTCTGCCAGTTGGCATCCAGAGGTTCTTGGGTCATGCGGACACTAAGACTCTCTGAAGGAATGTGGCCCCTTCTGTTGAGTCATCTTAGCTGCAGGGGCTAAAGCTCTGTAATGGAATTCAAGGTGGCTATTATGATGATTTATGCTGTGGGTGGCTCCAGTTAGTGCTAAGTGGGATGTAAGCAGCTAGGACAGAGAGGTAGCCTTGGAGAAAACCATAAAAACAGCCATTCTTATAGATGAAACATAGGGTGATGTTTCATGTTGTTTTTGGGGTAGCAATAAAGCAAAATTCCAGAGAGGAGGTAAATGTGGACCCTGTAGGCTGTGCACTTTGTTGAAAGTGGGATAGGGACTTGGCCCATTAACAGGGTATTACAGAAGGAATCTCATAGGAAGAGGAAGTTTCTCATTAGACTCATTAACCTCTCTAGTGCTGCCATTTAAAAAATTAATAGGATTTTGATGAACTTTAAAAAAAATTGTTAGAAAAATTGCTAGATTTAATTATTTTAAAGTAACAGTCTGTGTACTCTGAAAGAGGTAACAATTTAGTTATGTAACCTATGAAATCCCCCCTATTAAAGCTTAAACTTGACTATATCTGTTCTTCTCTATGTGGGGGTGAGGGGCATGGAGTTAAGCAGAAATGCCACCCACCTGTCTCAACGGGTTGGGGAACTTGATGGAGTCAGCGGTGAAAGGGAGGGAGAGAGACTCTGGGAGGCACTAGGTAGCTCCTCTTTCTCTCCCCCTTTTGGAGGCTCTGGCACTCGTTGGTCAGCAGGGGGAAGGAGGAATGCTGATTGGCTCACATTCCCCAGCTCCAGGGATTTAACGTGGTGCATAGGGCATGGGGTACTGTTGGGTGTTTTTTAAAGCAAGTGCCCAAAATCTTCACAATACTGTGTTATCAAGGTCCTATCTCCCCACATCCACTTTAGGGCCAGCCAGGATCATTTGCTTTACCAGAGATCAAAAGCTTTAGCTATTTGAATTTTGCCTATAGCAAGTCACTGAGCTGGTATTTGTCTTTACCCCTAAAACAAAGAAATAAGAAATACACTTGAGTCACAAGTAATGCAATCTGCAGACTTTTTAAAATAATAGTTGGTGGTTGTAGTGGAAGTGTAGGTTGAAGAAATCCCACAGTGCTATATCCGTATTCTCTGAGACATGGATTCTCCACTGAAGACTCTGGCTAAATACACCAAATGAAATGTGACTTGAAAAAGTGAAAAAACAACATACCTCTGTCAGCCAGTTAAGACTTTGTGTTATAACAAAAAAAAAATTCATTTTGCTTTTGCTTTCAGATTTCTGGGATGTGCTACAGCAGTAGTGTGCTAAAAGTTCATCAGGTGCTTTGTGTTCCCAGCTGGCTGGCTAAGATATTTTCTTGGACTCTTGAACCAATATTCTCATCTGCAGAACCATCCAACGAGATTCAAGTAGGAATGGGAGCAACAGTGGACATCCAGAGACAGCAGAGAATGGAATTACTGGATCGTCAAATCATGATGTCTCAGTTTGCCCAGATGAGACGGCAAAGACAACAGCAGGTATAGATAAATTATTTGTAAGGTGTATGATTATGCTGAGTAATGGAAATATGGAGGGAAGGGGGTTTTGATTAATCATAATTTGTGGATCTAGTTTAGGAACAAGTATAGTCTTGTTTTTTAAAAAATTCCCTGTTGGAATTATGTAATTACTATTTCATAGACTTCTGTAATGTTAGCGAACATTTATGTAGGTTTTATATTATTAAAGTTCATTACAAGACGTGAAATATTTTCACAAAACAACTTAGGGGTAGGTAGGTGGCATTGCACTGTTTTACCACTAGCAAAATGAGCCTGAGATGTGAAGTGATTTATCAAAGCTCACAGTTGTGAGGTTATGCGGGGACTAGAACCCAGGACTTCAGGTTGCTTGATAGCCATTACCTCTGTGCTGCTACGCAGCAGCCATGTTGGACCTCTGTACATTGTCAATAGATGATCCTGCAGAGATAAAGACCACAGGAAGTAGTACCTCAGGAGGCTGTACTGACCGCTTCTTTCATGGCTCCGGATTGGTCCAGGCACCGTATTTAAGCCCAGAAGGAGTTCCAGGAAATGTCCATGGAAAAAGGTGGACTTCCCTGCCAGCCATAGCAATGGACCAGCCTCTCGGCTCACTCTCAGACTCCTGGCCCTGGCTGTGACCCTTGGCTCTGATTCCTGGTTCCTGACTACAGCTCTGACCTTTGGTGCTGTTCCTGGCCTCTGACCACTACTACTTGGACCAGTAGGCCTGGCTGACAAGGGTGTGTGACAGAGGCACAATTAAAACTCAGCATGTCCTGTTGTTCCAGGCCATGCTAGCAGTCAAAAAAGTTACCATCCTCTTCAGAGAGTTTGAAAATCTGCTCTGTAGTTAGGTGTTTTGCATGGGTAAATAGGAGGGATTACATCACCCGTATTGCACAAGGCTTGTTTCTTTATAAAAGCACAAAAAATTCTCGATCTCTAATTTTCCTATAGACGTCAACCACAGTGCTTTCCTGTTACTGCTTTTAGTGCTTACATTTTATTTGCCTATTAATTAGATTGTTAGTCTCTTTATTTTTCTCAGTTTTGATGGCGTGGACAAGGGCAGATGCTCACCTACTTGTCCATGTAAGACAGTAAAATAAAGCAGCTGGTGCCTCAAATTGCATTTCTCCTAGGCGGCATATATTGGCAGTCTAGTAATAAAGCCAGGTGAACATGTAGGATCCATATGAACCTCTGGTTTCTGTAACTTAACTACAAGCTACATGAGAATGAATAATTGTCTGTGTGAGAGCTGAATTGCATTTTATCCCTCTGAATTTTAGTACATTCAGCTGCTCTGTTATGTGTTGGGTGGTGCTAGTATGGAAAGGAAAGGAGGAGAAAGATCTGGCCTGAATGAACAAGATGCACTAATGTAAAAGGTTAAAACTAGTTGCTTTAAAAGTTTGGTTTGCATTAGGGTTGAAAACACTGATAGACTTCTCTTCTATCTACTACTGAATTTAATTTAGCCTAAAAGAGTCAATAGGATGACATCTGTCTGAAGATGTGGGGAAAACATGAGGGGTTTGGCCCTCCTGGCATTTCTGGGTATCGTTTTCAAGGAAGATAATTTATATGAGAGTGATCTTAGTATTTAAAAAGGAGAATAACAACTGAGCTGAGGGAATACTCTAAATAAAATGCTAGATAAAATCACAGCTTGGGTTGAAAAGGACTCCTGGGTAAGCTAGTCTTTCCCTTTGCAGAAATGTACTGCGGGGTTGTCCAGTACTGTGTGTTAACACTATATGAATTTTACCTAAGGCAATTTAGAACAGCTCTAGTGTCAGTCCCTCATTTACCTTCCTGGTAACATAATTCTATTCTTCATAGTTAGCTTCACTTTAATTTTATTAAATTATCTTGTTGTACAACCCCAACAGTTGCAAACTGTTTTCTCTACCCTGCCAGCAATCACTTGTAACATAGTGTTTATTGTAAAAACTAAACTAGGAACTGTTCAGTGCTCCAAAGTTAGTTGTTGTAAGAGAAACTAAACTGAAAGTGGCTGTTTGGCCACAAACAGGGGTAGCTAAACTTCTGGGAAATAAAAGGACCCAAATAATCAGGAGAATCTTAAAAAAGATTTTAAAAAATTAAAAAGAAATAGTAAATACATTCAAAATAGTAGGTGAAAAAATGTGTCCTTATTGTTTTGTCCTGTCCTTCTCCTAAGAACTGTTTTCTATTGTGGAAGGATGTACTGAATAATCCACCTCGTACCAAAAATAGTTTTTGAAAAAGTTTTTAATAAAACAAAAATAACCATATTTTAATAGCATATCTTAATTTTTCTTTGCCCTACACTTCCGCTACAACCACTGTTCCCATTACGAGGTTATTCATGCATTTCAGTCAAATAAGAAGGCAGTTAGCCTTTAGCTTACCACTTCATAATGCACATGACATGTTCACCAATACCCTACTCATATCCTTGAGCAGAGGTGAAAGTAAGCTGGTACGGCCCAGTACAGCGTACCGGTAAGAGCCGGTGTGCCGTACTGGGACCGGCTTTCCCAGAGGGCAATTTAAAGCCCTGGGGTAGCTGTGGCAGGGATTTAAAGGGCCCCGGAGCTTCAGCTGCTGCTACCGCCCCGGCCCTTTAAATCTCCACCTGAGCCCTGCCTCCAAAGCCCTGGGGTAGTGGTGGCAGGGCTCTGGCGGGGATTTAAAGGACCCTGGAGCTCCAGTCCCCACTACCGCCCCGGGCCTTTAAATCCCCACTGCCGCTACCCCAGGGCTCAGGGAGCAGGGCTCAGGTGGGGATTTAAAGGGCCCCGGAGCTCCAGCCGCCACTACCCCCCTGGGGCCCTTTAAATCCCCGCCTGAGCCCTGCTGCCCGAGCCCTGGGGTAGCGGCGGTGGGGCTCCAGAGTGGATTTAAAGGGCCGGGGCAGTAGCGGTGGCTGGAGCCCCGGGGCCCTTTAAATCCCCGACGGAGCCCAGCCGCCGCTACCCCAGGGCTCGGGCAGCAGGGCTCAGGCGGGGATTTAAAGGGCTCAGGGCTCCAGCAGCTGCTACCACAGCAGAGCCCCAGGCCCTTTAAAGCTCTGCCGGAGCCCAGAGCCCTGGGGTAGCGGTGGCAGCCAGGAGCCCCCAGGGCTCCTCAGTGATTTAAAGGGTCCGGGGCTCCTCTGCAGCAGCAGCAGCAGCTGGAGCCCTGCGCCCTTTAAATCGCCCCTGAGCCCCGGGGTTCCCACCGCCTCTGCAGCTGGTAGCTCGGGGGTGATTTAAAGGGTCCCGGGCTCCCAGCCGCCACTACCGCAGCTGGAGCCCTGGTCCTTTAAATCAAGATTTAAAGGGCCTGGGGACTTAAGGCTCCGTCTCTTCCGGTTGATGCCACGCCCCCTGCTCAGGACTCCGGCTTACTGGTGAGTCCTCTAACTTACTTTCACCCCTGTCCTTGAGTCCCTTATTGCTATATTAGTGAATGCCCAGCAAAGTCAGCGAAGGGAAGGCGATGGAGTTAATCTATCAAAACTTTAGAAAGGTCTGGTATGCAAAGCTAGTAACCAGTTTTTCTTAACTCATAGAATTTACTGGATGCCAGTCAAATCACCAAAAGCAGGGCTCAGAGATTCCAGTATGTGTTGAAGCAAAAATGAAAAATGGTCCAATTCATGATTGAATACCTGAATGTTTTAAAATTTGTGTTGAACCAAACTACATTCATCTGCAACAAAAAAAGCACACCGGTCCAATATTATTGACGGTTAACATTTGATAGATATGCCTGATCTGCTAAATATATATATAGCAATTTCACTCAATTTAATAAAATCGCTAGAAACAACGTATCTTGGGTGTTGTAATGATTCTTACTGTGTAATATAGTAACATCCTATTTAATAGAAAGATCTGATGGCTATATTCCTATATAATGTCTCTTTGAAAAAAAGCTTGTTGCTGTAATGATTGTTTCTGATATTTACATAGCAGTGATTTATAAACTTGTTAAAACTTCCTAAATAAATAGAAGATTGAGGTCTAACATTGTCCTCAGATTATGTTGTTACTGTTATGCAAACCCATTGCCTTCAATGAGTGTGTAATCTGAAGACAGTAATATTGCACAGGTGTAACTGAGTGTGTAATCTGAAGACTGTGAAGTTGCACAGGTGTAACTGGGTGTGTAATCTGAAGACAGTGGGGTTGCACAGGTGACCTGACAGTTAGAACCTAGATAATGAGTACTTGTGGCACCTTAGAGACTAACCAATTTATTTGAGCATAAGCTTTCGTGAGCTACAGCTCACTTCATCGGATGCATACTGTGGAAAGTATAGAAGATCTTTTTATACACACAAAGCATGAAAAAATTGGTGTTTACCACTACAAAAGGTTTTCTCTCCCCCCACCCCACTCTCCTGCTGGTAATAGCTTATCTAAAATGATCACTCTCCTTACAATGTGTATGATATCATGATCGCTTTTGTAGTGGTAAACACCCATTTTTTCATGCTTTGTGTGTATAAAAAGATCTTCTATACTTTCCACAGTATGCATCTGATGAAGTGAGCTGTAGCTCATGAAAGCTTATGCTCAAATAAATTGGTTAGTCTCTAAGGTGCCACAAGTACTCCTTTTCTTTTTGCGAATACAGACTAACATGGCTGTTACTCTGAAACCTAGATAATAATCTACTGGTGATATACAAACTATAAGAGAATCTGGTTCACTCTTCCTGAGCTGTATTGGCTCTGTAAGGTTGACAGTAGTAGAAGGTAGCAAATACATTTAAAAAAAGAATTAAAGTCAGCAAATATGGCTCTGAATACACACTGGGAGAATGCCAATTTGTGAGGTAGTCTAGAGCAAGCACATTGTTATGCTTCCCCCAAACCAACCCAAGAGGAAGATTGACTTCTGGACTCTCAATCCCCCTCCTGATTTCCCTGTTGCATCAGGAGTGAGTAAACTGTGACAGGTGTGACCTGTTGCAGCATATACACCCTTACATACCAGTATAGCTACATCACCAGGTGCATTGGGGAAGTGGAGTCAAGGTTCCATGCACTTCTTGACCCTACCTGCCCATTCCCACCTATTTGCCGAAGGTGGGGAACATAGGAGTTCTGAGTAGCCAATTTTCCTCTGCATGCAGGAAGGTATGGTGCACCAGCTCAAGGGAGTAAGGAGTTGCCTTATGCTCTTTCCCTTACCCCAGCAAACAGGACAAGCTGTGATCTATCCCTAAGAAGGTACCATTTTTATAATCACTTTTCATAGCAAATCTGTACTTCAGTTCTCTAGAAGAAATACAGAAACTGTTGCAATGAGCCTAGCAAGTTGAGACAATCCAACACAATAAGACTGCAATTTAGGTGGGAGAAGAGGTTCAACTTTAAATCCCAAAATTTAGGAGGAGATTTAAGGGGGAGTTTTAATTCACCTTTCTTCTTTAAGTTTGAATACCTCAAAGAATAATAAGAAAGACTTGACCAAAGCAAAATTAGCAAACAACAGGATAATGCAGTAGTCTGAAGAGTAAGTCCCAAAGGGGCTACAATAAAATAATTCTGAAGAAAAAATAAGAGAAGAGAGAGAGAAACTGAAAAATAGAGTGGAAGAACTGAAAAAAAGAGAACATCACAGTGGAAGAGACTGGAAAAAAAAGTATTCAGCTGCTGGCAAATACGTTTGATTACTCTCTACTACCCCAAAAATTAGGAGTGTAAAAGATTTTCTCAACTCCTTATTCTTTCCTTCTGTGTTGTTCAATGGTTTGTTAAAGCAGGATTTTCTTGGAGCACTTTCTATGAAAACAGTTAGGTTCATTGGCATTTAGTCTTTGAAAAATTTCCATTTCCTTTTCCATTCTCTCTAGCTGTTGTGCCCCAAACCCAGGGTAACATGGAGTGTAGTGGAATAACTCATAGAACTTCTGTACTCTTGGACACACAAACATTTGGAGGAGTAGAATGAATCCACAGTAGGGTTTGAACTTAGATCATCCAGATTGCTACCTGATGTACCTCCTTTTGAATTATGGTATAAATTGTTACTGATAGATTGATACTGGTATCTGCATATAATAGTCTGGAGACTTGAGCTGCATTTCTTTAAAAATTGTAGTTGTTATGGTAGTTAAATGATTGGTCTTGTCTTGGTTGCTGGTTACTATGGCTACTGTGCTTAAACAACTTATGTTTGTTATGTCAATTGCTAGCTATTTCTTTTCTATACAATTACCACAGCATTGTTATGTCAATTGCTATTTCTTTTCTATACAATTACCACAGCATTTTCTGTTTGTTTTTTCACGCTGGCTGTTGGTGAACTTGCTCCATAGATGAAGAATTCTTTAGCTATTAATATAAATTTTATGTTGTGTATATAGTCACACTCTTGAAAATAAATAAAATTTACTAGCCTACAAGTTCTCTTATTGACACATGCTACAGGTGTATCGGAGTGGGGCTCATTGGGACAGTCCTCTCTCCTGGGCAGTCTGGGCCTTGTACTCCCCATCACAGCTCTCCCCCCCACCCCATGTGTTCTTTTCCCTTATCTAAGTGTCTCTTTGTCCTCATCCCCAGTCTTTCTTCTTTGGATCCTTCTTCTCCCCAGCTACTCTGTGGCTCACATTCTCTTTTCCTTTATCTCCTTTCCCTGCGTGTCCTCCTCCTGCCACAAAGTCACTCTGCAGAACCAGCAAGCAGGGGAAGTTCTTTTAGGTCCATTGGCTGGTGCCTTCCGGAGCTTTAGGATTGCAGGGGTGGCTGCTTCTACTTCTCTAACTCTTCAGCCTCTACCCTCCTTATATTCAAGGTAGGGGTCTGGGATTTTAAGGGCCCCTCCTGCGGCTGCTCCGTCTTCTTGCTTTGTTTTCCCTCCCTTTGCCAGGTCTCCTCCACCCTCATATCTTCCATTTTCCAGCCCCTTGAGGTTCCTCTTGCTGGGTACCAGGCTCAAGTGAAAGCATTGGTTGGAAGAGGGGAGGAGCTACCGCATCCGTACATCAGCCTCTGAACAGAGACTGGATATGATTTTCATTTCCCACTGAAAAATGTGCAGGCAGACAGGTGGCTGAGCTACAAATAGCTGGATGAAGAGCTTCTGCCTTGCAACCAGCCACTGGTGACACTGTTTCTGAACACAGAAATAGGCACATAAGATGTAGCAAAGAGGTAGAAAACGGCAAAATGGAGGCCCAAAGCTTGCAGGGAGCAGCTGGAGACTGGTTTTTCAGCACACAGTGCAGCATGTTGAGGTTCAAGCGCAACTTGGTCGAAACCAGGTTTATTATTTCCCCTCCTTAACCCTTTTCTGTCTTCACTTTTTCACATTACTATGGACAAGACCGCCATCCTTCCTGCCATTCAGACCTGCATGCCTTAGCATGTCTTCTGTCTCTCCTTCCAGTACATTCATATGTTAACAGATCTTGTGCTTTCTTCTCTACAAATTTTCTGAAGTCTGATCCCAGCAGCTAATAACTTCTTCACACCTCATTTATAATCCTTCTTGGTTCTTGTAATCTCATCCTCTCTGATACCCATCTTGCTTTAATTCAGTCATTCCAAAAGCCTGATGCAAAGATTGTCTTGCTTGCATGTGATTTCCTCTTCAAATTCTTCTACTGATTCTCACTTTGCCTCCTGTATTAAATTTAAACTTTCTCATTCTCTCCCTGCACAGTAACACTCCATGCCTCATTTAATTGATTTTATCATTCCCTGATGTGCTCTTCACTCACCCAGCCTCTTGGCCTTTTTCATAGAATCATAGAATATCAGGGTTGGAAGGGACCTCAGGAGGTCATCTAGTCCAACCCCCTGCTCAAAGCAGGACCAATCCCCAATTAAATCATCCCCGCCAGGGCTTTGTCAAGCCTGACCTTAAAAATATCTAAGGAAGGAGATTCCACCACCTTCCTAGGTAACGCATTCCAGTGTTTCACCACCCTCCTAGTGAAAAAGTTTTTCCTAATATCCAACCTAAACCTCCCCCACTGCAACTTGAGACCATTACTCCTTGTTCTGTCATCTGGTAGCACTGAGAACAGTCTAGATCCATCCTCTTTGGAACCCCCTTTCAGGTAGTTGAAAGCAGCTATCAAATCCCCCCTCATTCTTCTCTTCCGCAGACTAAACATCCCCAGTTCCCTCAGCCTCTCCTCATAAGTCACGTGTTCCAGAACCCTAATCATTTTTGTTGCCCTCCGCTGGACTCTTTCCAATTTTTCCACATCCTTCTTGTAGTGTGGGGCCCGAAACTGGACGCAGTACTCCAGATGAGGCCTCACCAATGTCGAATAGAGGGGAATGATCATGTCCCTTGATTTGCTGGCAATGCCCCTACTTATACAGCCCAAAATGCCATTGGCCTTCTTGGCAACAAGGGCACGCTGTTGACTCATATCCAGCTTCTCGTCCACTGTAACCCCTAGGTCCTTTTCTGCAGAACTGCTGCCGAGCCATTCGGTCCCTAGTCTGTAGCGGTGCATTGGATTCTTCCGTCCTAAGTGCAGGACTCTGCACTTGTCCTTGTTGAACCTCATCAGATTTTTTTTGGCCCAATCCTCCAATTTGTCCAGGTCCCTCTGTATCCTATCCCTACCCTCCAGTGTATCTACCTCTCCTCCCAGTTTAGTGTCATCTGCAAACTTGCTGAGGGTGCAATCCACACCATCTTCCAGATCATTTATGAAGATATTGACAAAACTGGCCCCAGGACCGACCCTTAGAGCACTCCACTTGATACTGGCTGCCAACTAGACATGGAGCCATTGATCACTACCCGTTGAGCCCGACAATCTAGCCAGCTTTCTATCCACCTTATAGTCCATTCATCCAGCCCATACTTCTTTAACTTGCTGGCAAGAATACTGTGGGAGACAGTGTCAAAAGCTTTACTAAAGTCAAGGAACAATACGTCCACTGCTTTCCCTTCATCCACAGAGCCAGTTATCTCGTCATAGAAGGCAATTAGATTAGTCAAGCATTACTGGCCCTTGGTGAATCCATGCTGACTGTTCCTGATCACTTTCCTCTCCTTTAAGTGCTTCAGAATTGATTCCTTGAGGACCTGCTCCATGATTTTTCCAGGGACTGAGGTGAGGCTGACTGGCCTGTAGTTCCCAGGATCCTCCTCCTTCCCTTTTTTAAAGATGGGCACTACATTAGCCTTTTTCCAGTCATCCGGGACTTCCCCTGATCGCCATGAGTTTTCAAAATAATGGCCAATGGCCCTGCAATCATATCTGCCAACTCCTGTAGCACTCTTGGATGCAGCGCATCCAGCCCCATGGACTTGTGCACATCCAGCTTTTGTAAATAGTCCCGAACCACTTCTTTCTCCACGGAAGGCTGGCCACCTCCTCCCCATGCTGTGCTGCCCAGTGCAGCAGTCTGGGAGCTGACCTTGTTTGTGAAGACTGAGGCAAAAAAAGCATCGTGTACATTAGCTTTTTCCACATCCTCTGTCACTAGGTTGCCTCCCTCATTCAGTAAGGGGCCCACACTTTGGTGTCTTTCCCTCAGTAGGAGCGGGAACTGCAAATCTGTCATCCTCAAGAATGAAGCTCATGAGAGCAGGAGACAAGTCTTTCTCAGCTACAGGGCCAAGACTGTGGAACTACCTCCCAGAGGGGAAGAGTGACTGCATTTCTGTCTACTTTCAGAGAGAAATGCAAAACTCACTACTTAGGCCTGCCTTTCCTACAGCAACAATAACTGAAAAGATGATAGTCAAATGCATGCACCAGCTACCACCAGGGGAATCTAGAGCACATGAAGGATTTATTCTATTTTGTGCAAATAAAACACTTGGGTGCCTCCAATCTGAGCGTGAAATAAAATCTTAAATACTGTAGCTCACAACCACCCTGGGTCGGGGGCATGCACTCATTCTTTTAACCCTTTTCATATGCTATCATTGCATTGAGTACTGTAACATATAGGGCTTTAGGAGCAAACTGTAAAGAATTCTAATAACTGTAATTAATATCAATTTGTGTGGCCAGTGGTGCTGCCTCCTTACTTATCCAGCTGGATAAAAATTTATTCTCTGACCTCTCTTTTTAGCAAAAGTTTTTTCCAAAAAGGGGCTTGCTACTCAAAGCTTGCCAAGTATAACAACTCTTTGGATGCTACCGAGATTGGCTTCTTTTGTGCTTGCTTCTAAAATGCACCATTTTAAATAGAAATGTTCCAAAAGTAGATAACTCAGTTTTACTCAGGTATTCTTACCTGTTTGTTCAAATGTGTCCAAGTCCATAGATGTAGTCGAGAAGTATGTCCCCACTTTTCTGATTGCAATTTACTGACATGTTTCCATAAATTTAAAAATTTAGGCTCTTAATTCATTAAAATATTATTCTAAACCTTATTCATGGAAACTGACAAACCCATAAGTATAGAAGCACTAGTGGGTACTACTATAGTACATAGAAAATATTCTAAATTAGTAGCCGGTTGTCACAATTACCAGGATTACTGCACCTCTACCTCTCCTGGTTTCTCTACATATGTCTAGGTTACCAGGTGTCTAGCCATCTACCACATGGGGCTCCTGGTAGGTGTAAGACTCCACTAGACACCCAAAAACCTCTGTGGTCTGGATGGCACAATCTGATCCCTTAACTCACAAACCAGTTCTCTCTCACTGCTTTGGGGAGAGTGTCTTCAAATCTTGCTCAGTCTTTGATATGCTCTTGCAGGACCCAAATAACTTTTTAGCTGTTTATAACCCTTTGATCTGTTAGCTTCCAGCATTGGCTAAACAAGGCTTGCAACTTTGCTGGAGATAGAATGTAGAATCCTCAAATCTAACAGTTTTCCCCGTTGCCTTTCAAGTGTGTTGTGGGATGTTCCTATCTGGGATCCACTGTCTTCCATTCCAGGTGACAGCCCCCATTGAATTAAAGCAATATAGGCATATAATAAACATTACACTAACCCTAATATAGCTATACAGTCTATCTCAATAACTAGGTCACATACAATATTCACAAAATTATTATATAGTAGCTCCTCATATGCCATACCAATCACTTCTTACTTTCAACAAATTGCAGGGCTTTGCCTCACGATGTTTATGGGTGATAATTGGATTTAATTTATGGCTAGGTTTTTATGGTCATTCTTTTGCTAAGTGTTTAAACCTTTCCATCATCAGATTTATTTAGGAATGTGTATTTTCTGCCTTGTACAGTGCTGTGTTTGCTGCTCATTTGTTTTAGTAGATATGTATAGGTTCCCAGCGCTTAATAAGTTAATATCTGGAATTTAGATTCGATAGAATAGTTAAGTTTGCCTTTTCCTTTTTATAGAAATATAGTTAGAGGAATCAAGAACTTCAGCATCAAATCATGCTGTAACTATCTTTCTAAAGCTGTTACCCCTGCAATTATGTTTGCAGTTAATAAGCTTTTTATACAGGATACGGATATTATCTGTATTTTTCTATTTCCTGTAACTTATTTAGTTTGTATTTTTCTGGAAAACGTGTCAGATTTGACATATAAAATTCAGTAATAGCACTGGTTTAAGAAGCACAGTGTAGGCAAGTGTTATGCACGCTTTCCTAGACAGCTCTCTTAATTCTGACCTGCAACCCCCTGGCTATTCTGCTTGTGTGCCTCTCTTGAGAAGAGACTGCCATTCATGTCAGATTTTGCGGTGGCTTTCTGACCAACCAGGATGAGACTGCAAAGTTTATTTCCATCTGTAGCTTAAGACAGAATTTGAATCCAGGTTTCCAGAGCTGAAAGGCTAATGCACTCATTCACGGAATCATTTACTGGCCCTGTATATGCACACAGCAGTTGTACACGTTTATTGCAATGTATTTTGTACTTTGTTTTTACATTTTCATTGGTAGTGTCTTACAAAATGTACTCCTCAAAGCACAATTGTAGAATCTACTTTTTTAGATTCTTCTTGGTCTTTATTTCTGTTAAAAGAACAGGTTTTGTATACAGGAAGTGAGTAGAGGTGAGTTTAAGTATCTAACCACCAACCTTCAACAACATGTAGCATCAGTCAACATCCTGACTGCCTCACGTTTCAGGATTCAGACCAGGGCACAGCCCAGAGACACATCTAGCAGCACTAAAAGATGACCTCCTTATGACCACAGACACAGGTAAAATCTCCCTGTGCATACTGCTGCATCTGTCTGCAGCCTTTGACACGCTAGTCCACAAGATGCTGCTGATGCATCTGGCTGACGTAGCAGAAGTAGATGGCCCAGCACTACAGTTACTCAAATCATTTGTCTCCAGCAGAATTCAGAGAGTGGTGGTCGGCAATTCCTCCTCCTCCTCCTCTTTAAAGGCCCTTACCTGCAGGGTCCCCCAAGGATCCATACTATCACCTCTTCTCTTCAATATACATGAGGCCACCGGGGCAGAGAATGAAATGCTGTGGTCGCAGCTGCCAACAGGATGGGCACTCAACTATGTCTCATTCTCAACTGATGCAACCATTGCCATGGCTACGATGTCAGAATGCATACAGGAAATCAGCTCTTTGGCACAGAAGAGCTGGCTCCGACTGTACCCTGGCAAAACCCAAATGATGCTGGTTGTAAAGAGAAATGCTTTTAAGAGATAGCCAAGATATTGTCTCCCTCATTTGTCAAAGTGGTGCCGTGCCTCAAAGTCCTGTTTGACTGCACACTGAGCTTGGATGACTGGGAAGCAGCAGTTCCCCAAAATGCCTTTTTTCACCTCCAACTTGCTAGGAAAAGTCATCCCTTCTTCCTGGACAAGGACCTGGCCACAGTGGTCCATGCATTTGTCACCGCTGATCTGGATTACTGTAACTCACCATTTGAGTGTGAAGATGATGGACAGACTCCAAAGGTGCTGCAGAATGTGGCTGCCTACCTTCTCCATGGCTTAGGCCACTGTGAGAATATCAGGTCCATGCTCAAATCCCTTCACTGGCTCCCAGCCAATTTAAAGGCCTTGGTCCTAAGTTTCAAAGTAATCAATGGATCAAACCCCAGCTACATCAAAGACCGAATGTCAACCTATGAATCTATGTGACAGTTGCATTCGTCTGGTGCAACACCAATTCATAACCCAGGATGAAGCATGTGAGCACTAGAGACAAAGCATTCTTATTCAAAGGGATATGGCTATGTAATGAACTTCCAGAGGAGATCAGGCAAATTCAGTCTGACCATTTTTAGGAATTACTGCAAAACTTTCCTGTTTCAAAAAGTATTTTAACATAAGAATGACAATCACATCAGTGACACTTCCTTGTACTCTAAACCTCTACAGGCTTAAAGTACAAAAAAATCAAAACCAAGATCCTACCCCAAGCAAAGTTTTGACCCTGAAATGGGAGAAGTGCCAGAGACTCCATGAAGTTCACCAGAAACTTTTTGCTATTGTTATTCATGGAAGGTACTCAGATACCATGGTGGGTGGCAGTATAAAATTTTTAGCTCGAGTTAATGACACTATTTTTACATCTGTCTTAAAACAAGAAATATTAAAACTTTCACTCTATAGCAAAGCCTATAGTCTCTTTTTTTTCCCCACCCGGGATTATTACCCTCTCCTTGAATGAGGTAGTAGTAAAATTCAAAATTTGTATGAAGTTTTATCAGAAAGGAAATATTTGAGACATTACTTTTAGCACATTAGAGGCCTTAATTTAAAAAGAAAAAACTTACATAAAACCAGTGGGACAATCAGAATATCTGGCCCTGCACAAAATATCTCCTATTGTGTAGATTATGAGTACTGGGCAGATTGTGTGTTATTTAAAAAATGAAATGCAAAAGCTGTTTCCTTTTTTCCATCTCTCACTATGTGGTTACGTCTTTAGAAAAGGTGTAGAGGTCAGATATTAGGAGGTGTTTCCTGTTTGTGCAAACAGATGGCAAGTTGGCATTAACTCAGGCACATGCATTGCCTTATCAAAATATCTGAGTGCTTACAGAGCTTTCAAGAAAACTTCTAAAACACATTTTCTTTCTCTATCTAAGTGAATAGGATTGACAGATGTTTAATTGCTATTTAGTTGACAATTAGTAGCTGCCCAAAATATAACTTTTTTTATTTTGCAAACACTGAGTAAAATGCACTTTTGTGCTTTTTTTGTTGTGTGTCTGATCTGAGTAACTAGGTTCATTACTATAAATTACTCTACCTGAGTCTATACAAAAAGGAGTGTATGTCTTTTATGTGCTATGTGCATTGTCTTGTATACCGCAGAAAGATGAGATACCAGGAAAGTGGTTTAACTAGTTCACAACTTGATTAAGTAACATATCTGGGAACTATACAGCAATGACTTGTCCTGTGCAGACCATCCTTCATTTGTAACCTGTACCACCTTGCGGAGAGATGCTGTGAGCCCCTCATCCCATTAATATGCTCCCAGAACTGTTGCTGGGACCCCACCACTCTCCTGTGACAATCGAGAGGGTTGTCTCCTTGCCGTTCCAGCCATTTGGAGCCCCAAACCCATTCCCCACCTTCTCTAGGAGATGCCTTTTCCTAATCTGCTTCCAATTCCGGTTTATCAGGGAACAGGTCCCCCAATTGAAAGAGTACCTGCACTGGGCACCTGCCAAGTTGTGATAAAATAAATTTCACAACCTGATATATCCACTGGGTCCCTGGGGTGCTGAGAGAAAGGAAAAAACCAACCCACACTGCCCAGGTCAATCTGGCAGTGAGAAAAAAATTCCTTCCCAGCCCCCAAAGGGTAACTAGCACGATGCTCACAGCAAGGCCCCCAAACCCGCCCCTATTCTAATCCCAGTGGGCAGAAGGAGGAGCTTTCATTCCTAGTGAGGAATGGTGCCCTGGGCATGAAGAAGGGTTCATAAGACCTCCCCTTGTTTGTGGAGCCGTTAGACTTTTGCTGCATCTCTCTATCCAACCAATCAGCCAAGGAGCTCCCCTCCTCAAACCTGTGAGGAGGCTGAGTGCCATGAGCAGGGTGTGTGCATTCCTTAAAGTGTCCAAGCGTTTACTTTCCCCTGCTGGCCTAGACAAAACCTCTCCCAGCTACGAGACTGTGGTGGGGAAGGCACTGTCAGCAACTTGATCATTTCTGCCCTAACATTGATTTTTTAATGGTAATGCAACTTAATTGTCTTCTCTGCTGTGGCCTAAGAAGCAAGCTCTTACTTTAAAACAGTTTCTAAATAATGCAGGTCAACCCTAAGAGAGAGGGGGTGGCTCCTGACATGGGGAATAGACCTTCTACAGCTCCTCTCTTCATAGCATCCAATTCTAGGAACCAGTGTTTGAAAGCTGATGGTGACATCCTGCCTACTCACTGTGACAAACTTTCTGCTGCTTTGAGACCCAGATTGGAAAAAAAGCCATCCCACGACTCTTGGAGGAATAGGGTGCACAAGTAGGGAGGTCAAAGGGAAAGTTTCCTTCCTTCCAGTAATTCTTTCATGACTTCCATCCACTGATAAAGTAGAGCACTAAAACCGGAGCTAAGAAAAGAGGCACAAGCTGGTAGTCCCATCTCCCCCGTAGAAAACACGAGCAGCAGCCGCTTTCGAGAACCATGAATGGGGAAAGGCAGGGGGAGATTTCACATACATCTTCCTAGGGACAGTCTTGAGATCACCATTGTCCAAGATACCTGGAGATCTCAAAAAGTTGTTGGGATTGACTCTGGGTGTGAGCGGTGTGGCACGGTTAGAATTGCCTGGTCTGAAACCTCTTACGTTCTCCCTTATTTATCATTAAATTTGAATTTAGTTCACATAATAAACAGCCAATTCACAAGCTCTGCTTGGATGTCACCAGACAGCTTGGAACAGATGTCACTGTCAATGAGAGTGGCGGAGAGGCCAATTGCAAATCTGCAATGAAATATGCTCCTTTTGCATAGAAATTATGTGCTAATAATAGATGACCCTTTAAAAGATGAGATGCTCCATTCAGTCAGGTCAGTCGACCATAGTGCAGATATTCCTCTGAAGTGTACCTGGATATTTGCATATTAAGTATGTTAGGGAACATAAAATACACTGCAATTTAACATTTGCCATAAAACTGTGTATGAATGCAGGGGGAGGGTCTGAAAATGATTTCCTGTAAGGCAAGGCTTGGCAGTAGTCTTTTTTTTTTTCCTCCCCTTTTTGTCTATTTTTAAAAACTGGCATATGTGGGATTACTTGACTTCATGATGATTTTTCCATCCTACCTGCTCTGGGGCTGGATTTAGTTAAATTCTCAGCTTTTTATATCGTGCTAAACCTTAAACACTTTCCAGATTTGCCTGATCGTATTATTGCTGCATTTATGATATTCCCTATAATTAATAAAGAATACTGGGGTAATGGCACCTAGATCCAAAGGCCAGTGAAATGATTTAAAGGCAATTTAAAGCTGTGAAAAATTACTTATCTGATCTGATGTAGGTATTTCTAGGAAATGTGTCACTGTGGTATCTGCTTGAATCTGTTCTTACTACATTATCTGCATCCGTAGTTTAGTAAGATGTCTGTTGCTAAAGTGATGCTCTAAATAGTTAGTACAGAAACTGCTTTTTTAAAGATTGAAAACACTTTGTTTTTGTGTGTTGCGGGTGCCAAAGAGAAGGCTCATTTCTGAGAGATAGGGTGTCTCTTTGCAGTGTCAGTTGACAAATAACATGAACTTATGAAGATTTTGTAGACCAAATAGAATAAATAAGTAATTAACGATGCTATAGGTTCAGTTGGAAAGGCAGCTACACTTATTTCAGTTGTCAGATAGACCAGTACATTTATAAATTAGCACATTTTTTGACTGTCTGAAGCCTTATGATTTCCAATTCATAGAATAAAAATGTCGTAACATAGACAACCTTCTTCAATACATCAATTTTTCTTGGAATACATTGTTAAATACACCAATGTCTTTTTGTCCCTTGATCGTTTAAAGGAAATAAATACAAGCAAAACTGCATTAATGCAACATTCTGGTTAGATTTTAAGTTAATTGCCCCAGCCCAACGAAGCTTAAAGGAAAAAGCAGAGCTGAAAAAAAAATAACTCTTTTTTTAAGAGGAAGGTCTTCTGAGAAAGAGTTCTAGGCCCAAAATAGAGCAGCTGCAGGAAGGAAGCCCAGATCCCATACAAACTGAAAGGAAGAAGGACTCCTTTCCACAATAGTGAGAGAGAAGAGGGAGGGAGACACGGGGAGTGAGGGTGAACAAGCTGCCTTATAGACACACAAGCATCAGGAAAAAACACATAAAACAGAGAGATTGTAAAGGAACAGATGTTTTTTTTCATGGGCAGTGGTTCTAATATTACCCATAATCTGTCAAAAAAAACTTTGGTGATACATCACTGTTACCTCTGGGCAATTATGTAAATAACACTTGACGTTACTGTATGTATTCGTTATACTGTAAAAAGTAAGCCCCTTACCATTCTTTTTCTGTGGTTTGGTTACATTTACATTTTAAATTAAATTTCTATTTTTGTAACACACTTTGTACAAAATGCATTTACTTTGGAACAATGCCAAAATGTGAAACATGATATTTAATAGAGTAAATCTAGGCAAGGAGGAGAATCTTTTCAAAGTCATTTCAACTGTATTAGATTCATACAGGCACTTAGATAGTACAGTGATGGCTGTAGAAAACTTTTACATGGCAACTGTATCATAGACATTCTCAGTAGGCCTTATCCTGAGTTTACCTCTGTGATTTTGTTGGTGCCCTGAGAAATCCGCTCATTGCCTCCTCCTTAATCTCCTGCATTTTTTGCCTTTCCCATCTGTCATAAATATAAAGGGAAGGGTAAACCCCTTTGAAATCCCTCCTGGCCAGGGGAAAGCTCCTCTCACCTGTAAAGGGTTAAGAAGCTAAAGGTAACCTCGCTGGCACCTGACCAAAATGACCAATGAGGAGACAAGATACTTTCAAAAGCTGGGAGGAGGGAGAGAAACAAAGGGTCTGTGTGTCTGTCTATATTCTGTCTTGGCTGGGGATAGACCAGGAATGGAGTCTTAGAACTTTTAGTAAGTAATCTAGCTAGGTATGTGTTAGATTATGATTTCTTTAAATGGCTGAGAAAAGAACTGTGCTGAATAGAATAACTATTTCTGTCTGTGTATCTTTTTTGTAACTTAAGGTTTTGCCTAGAGGGGTTCTCTATGTTTTGAATCTAATTATCCTGTAAGGTATCTACCATCCTGATTTTACAGGGGGGATTTCTTTATTTCTATTTACTTCTATTTTTATTAAAAGTCTTCTTGTAAGAAAACTGAATGCTTTTTCATTGTTCTCAGATCCAAGGGTTTGGGTCTGTGGTCACCTATGCAAATTGGTGAGGCTTTTTATCCAACATTTCCCAGGAAAGGGGGGGTGCAAGTGTTGGGAGGATTGTTCATTGTTCTTAAGATCCAAGGGTCTGGGTCTGTAGTCACCTAGGCAAATTGGTGAGGCTTTTTACCAAACCTTGTCCAGGAAGTGGGGTGCAAGGTTTTGGGAAGTATTTTGGGGGGAAAGACGCATCCAAACAGCCCTTCCCCAGTAACCAGTATTAGTTTGGTGGTGGTAGCGGCCAATCCAAGGACAAAGGGTGGAATATTTTGTACCTTGGGGAAGTTTTGACCTAAGCTGGTAAAGATAAGCTTAGGAGGTTTTTCATGCAGGTCCCCACATCGGTACCCTAGAGTTCAGAGTGGGGGAGGAACCTTGACAGAAAACTTTTACATGGCAACTGTATCATAGACATTCTCAGTAGGCTTTATCCTGAGTTTACTTCTGTGATTTTGTTGGTGCCCTGAGAAATCCACTCATTGCCTCCTCCTTAATCTCCTGCATTTTTTGCCTTTCCCATCTGTGATGATCTATGTTTCAGCCACTATCCTTCTGCCCAAGGAGAACTAGACTTCAGAGTTATCGATTCCAACCTTTAATCGGTGAGCAGAGCTGCTGTTAAGTAATACAAAGTGCTCACACATCTTGACGTTATGGGCTTGATCCTGCAGTCAGTGCATGGAACTCCTGTCAGCTACACAGAGCAAGTGAAAGATCAGGTTTTATGTCTGTTGCAACAGAAGCAGTCAAACCTCTGTTTACTTGGGGAACAAGAGACCAGAACTCAGAGTTGCTCTCTTTCATGGTGGTGGGCTGCAGCTCCTTCAACACATATGGAACACTAACATGAGCCTTAAACAGGAAATAAATACAACAGATAGCTCCTATTTGTTAGTATATGTTTCCTTAATGTAGCAGAAACATTTTGATTAATTAGTAAAGCAAGAAAATATACCCTTTTGAGTACTGTAATTATTAAAGACTATGATATTATAGAAGTTGTTGTTTGAAATAAACATTTTATTCAATACAATTGATACAAAACTGTCAGTTTTTTATATCCTTTTTGGGTTAAAGGACTAATAATAATAAATATCTGGTTTCAGGGCAGGGTGATTAACTGGAATCGACTCTTTCCTCCTTTACGTCGTAGACATCATGCAAATTATCAAGATAATCGCCAGTCTGAGCAAGAGGCACCTCCACCTGCTGAGGTTTCTGAGGAACAGGTAAATATTTTTGTATTTTAAAACATAATTTAAATGGATGAGGGGTTGGCTACATGTACCATTTATCATAATCTGTAACATTATACTGTGGTAACCCTCTATACAGTTAATATGTTGGTAGCTCAAACGAGAATACTAAATGACAGTTACAACATAAAGACAGATTGAACTAATGCAATTGCGTTTATGGGATTAGAGCTGCAAATTTATTTTAGAATTTCTGGCTTTGTATATAGCTTTTTTTAAAAAACAACCAGCTAGTTTTACTATTCAAATATGGTAAACAAATGGAGAATGGCAATTGGTTCGCATTATTCATGTTGAATATGGGTGGAGCTATTATTAGGGAAGTTTTGATTCTCCTTCATTGAGCTTGCCCTCTAAAATTTCCACACGCCGTCATGTATACACATCAAGCCACATAACACAAATAAAAATTTTATGCCAGCTGTGAATGGCTACACATGTGCAGTATAAAACTCAGTAAATACAGTTCTGTTTCATTAAAATAAGACAGGAATTGCTATGTTCTTGGAGTGCTTGTTTATGTCCATTCCAATTAGGTGTGCGTGTGTCACGTGCACAGACTTTGGAAACTTTTTCCCTTAGCTGCTCCCATCGGGACGGTGGGAGTCCCCTAGAGTGGCGCCCTTATGGCATTGTATATAGTACCCTGCTGGCCCAACCCCCCTTCAGTTCCTTCTTACCGTCCCTGACGGCGCTGGAACTTTCTCTCTCTCACTTGCGAGTTATCCCTTAGCTAATTTGGTTTTTCTAGTTAGAGTTGTTCTTAGATAGTCATCAAGTTAGTTAGATACAGTTTGTAGTTTTAGGTGTCTGGGAGTTAGTTCCAGCACCAGCCTTGGGCTGCAGGGAATGCCGCAAGCCCAGGATTTAAAAGCTTGCGCCACTTGCCACACGTCTATGCCTAACAGCGACCCCCACGACTCCTGTCTCTGGTGTCTGGGAGTGGTGCATCAGGCTGAGCACTGCAAAATCTGCAAGGCCTTCAAGCCACACACTAAGAGACTTTCATCTTAAGCAGCTGCTCATGGAGGCCGCGCTGCAACCAGTGGGCCCAGACCACCTGGTACCAGGCCCGGGTTCCTTGGTCAGAGGTGTCCTGGCATCGATGCGTGATCTGGCACCGCAAATCACCGGCACCAAGGCATGCCAACCAACCGCTCAACCTCTCCAGCACCGGCTAAGTGTCATAAGGAGGGGGAAAGAGGGCACTCCCCTCAAAGAGCAACCAAAATGCTTAGAGAGGCTCCTGGCATGCAAAAACAGGATGCAGGCCCCCACCAGGAACGGGCACCATCGACTCTGGCACCACAAGCCCCGTTGAATCTGGTGCCCAGCGACTTCAGTGCCAATGAGTGGCTGGAGGAGGTCCTGGAACACCCCTCCATTCCTGATACATTTGAGGCAGCGAAGAACGTCATCGAGCTGTCGGCGCCAAATCCCCTCCCATGCAGGGAGAAGCCTCCAGCACCACCCAGGCAGGTGCCATCCAGAGGGAAACCAGCAGTGGTGTGCCACTCAAGGTCACCGATACAGCACTGCTCACAGCACCGTTCCCGTTCAAGCTCGGCGTAACGCCACTCCCCGGCACCCACGACCCAACGCAACGTTACAGCACTGGAGGCCGACGTACCCACGGCACCCTCGTCAGCGACTAGGCACCGTTCCATGATGCCAGCAGTCGCCCAGCACCGGAGCACAGTGCCAACTACCTCCCCAGCACCACATGAGAGACCTCGGTCCTGGGACACCTTGTACTGTTTGCGGTCCCGATCATCTTGGCACCAGTCCCCAACTCACACCTCATGGCATCCTGTGGCTGCTCAAGGATCGGCACTGCCTTGGTCCTCTCTGTCAGCATCCTCCGGCTCCGAAGCCAACTCCAGTCGCTCTAATTACATCAGGCACCAGACCGTGAGCAGCAGAGAGTCCCACACAGTGTGGCAGCCACAGTGGCCACCTCCAGGACAGTGGCCTTTCTGGACCCCATGGGCCTATCATCAACAACAGGGCACTCTTTCTAGAGCGTCTAGGTCTGGGCACTCTACGCGACGCCACTCTAGGTCACCATATAGGCACACCTTGAGGGTGAGAGAGGCCACACTCTCTAGACCGCCCTCGGATCCCCAAGAGCAGCTGACAGTGACAGGTCCAGTGCTCGCGCTGTTACCAAGACAGGCAACATCTCAGGAGGTGGCAGCCTCGTTGGGCCCTGACGCAGCCCAGGACCATGAGGACTTACAGGAAGGTCAGGACAAGAGCAACCAACAGCAGCTCACGTCCTCCTCTTCCCCAGATGAAGCGGTGGCGGGTACATCAGTTTCAGGACCGCCACTGATCAACCATAGGGCCCACCAAGAGCTTCTCCGCAGGATTGCCCTCAACATGGGCCTCCAGGTGGAGGAAACTGTCGAGCAGGAGGATCCGATGGTGGACATCCTGGCTCCTGGAGGTCCCTCCAGAGTTGCGCTCCCTCTGATAAAGACCATACAGAGCAACTACAATACAATCTGGCAAACCCCGGCCTCCATCACACCAACGGCTAGGGGGGTGGAAAGAAAATACTTCGCCCCATCCAAGGGCTACGAGTTCTTGTTCTGCCACCCTACTCTGACTTTGCGGCCAGAACCATAGCCTCAGGAGTGGTCATGCGGTGTTCAGCGTGGTTACAGGTGTCTGGCCTCCCCCCAAGATCCAAAACACCCTGCAAGACCTACCCTTGGAGGGCTTGGGCCTCTTTTCGGAGCAAACTGACTCCAGGCTACACAGCCTTAAGGATTCTAGGGCCACACTGAAATCTCTAGGGATGCATACACCAGCAAACCAGAGGAAGCCCTTCAGGCCCCAGCCTCTGCAGCAGAGGCAGTACCAACCTCACCCCAGGCACAACCCATGTCACAGACAGGACAGAAATACTAGGTGTAGGCTGTCAAATAACATGCCTGACCAAGACCAGAATAAACCCCAGCCAGGGAACAAGCAAGGGTTTTGAAGGCACACTCGAGGACAGCCTACCAACCCAGTTCCAGGATCTATTCCCCTGGTTTTTAAACCGGCTATCCCACTTCTACCGTGCATGGTCCTGTATAACATCGGACCGCTCAGTCCTACGCACGATACAGGTGGAATACTCCCTCCAGTTCTCCTCCTTCCCCGTCCCTCTTCAGGGACCTCTCTCACAAGCAACTTACTTATGCAGGAGGTCTGTTCACTCCTCGAGATGGGGCAGTGGAGAAGGTTCCCCATGATCTAAGGGAAAAGGGATTTTACTCCCGTTACTTCCTAATTCCCAAGGCAAAGGGGGGTCTCCGACCCATTCTTGACCTTCACAGACTCAACAAATTTATGGTCAAGCTCCGGTTCCACATGGTCTCCCTAAGCACTATCATCCCGTCACTGGATCCAGGAGATTGGTACGCTGACCTCAACATGAAGGATGCCTATTTCCACATTGCCATCCATCCGGCACACAGATGCTTCCTCCGGTTTGTAATAAACCAAGAGCACTACCTGTTCACGGTGCTCCCGTTCAGTCTGTCCTTAGCCCCCCGCGTGTTCACCAACTGCATGGCGGTGGTGGTGGCCTTCCTGCGAAAAAGGCAAATTTGAGTGTACCTGTACCTCGACAACTGGCTACTGACAGGACGATACACGGACCAGGTACAGTCCCAAGTGACAATTGTCACCTTTCGCAGACTGGGGCTCCTCCTCAACATAAACAAGTGATCACTCATACCTACCCAAAGGATAGCGTTCAGAGGAGCGGTCCTGGATTCAGTACAGGTGAAAGCGAGCCTTCCAGAGCCCAGATTTCAAGCCATAGAGCAAATTGTCAGGACAATGTTACAATACCCCACCACGACTGTCAGGAATTAGCTAATAGCACATATGGCAGCCTGTACATCCATGGTCAAGCATGCCAGACTGAGGTTCAGGCCCATATGGGCATGGCTCGCAGCATGTTACTGCCCGTCCTCAGACCCCCCCGAACCTGATAGTAACAATACCGGGCAGGTCCGAGAGTCCCTGTGTTGGTGGCTGGACTGACCAGTAGTCTGTGCAGAAGTCCCCTTTGCTGTGCCCCCTCCTTCTCTGACGCTAATAACGGACACATCGGATCTGGGCTGGGATGCACACTTAGGGGATCTGAGAACACAGCGTCTGTGGTCGCAAGACGAGATACCCGTCCGTATCAACCTGAAGGAGCTTGGAGCGGTTCGTCTGGCGTGTCAAACCTTTCACACCACTTTGCAAGGTCACAGCGTGAGAGTCCTGACAGACAACACCACTGCCATGTTCTACATAAACAAAAAGGGCGGAGCTCGCTCCTCACCCCTCTGCCATGAGACCCTTCTCCTCTGGGACTTCTGTATATCCCAGTCCATTCAGCTGGAAGCATCCTACCACCCCGGGGTACAGAACAAGCTGGCAGATCACCTCAGCAGCTCCTATGAGGCTCACGAGTGGTCAGTCAGATCAGACATCATACAGTCAGTTTTCCAAATGTGGTGTTATCCCCAAGTAGATCTCTTTGCCACCAAAGACAACAGACAGTGCCCTCAGTTCTGCTCATTTCAAAACCACAGCCTGGGTTCAATTTCTGACGTGTTCTTAATACTGTGGGGCGAGGGGCTGAAGTATGCCTTCCCTACAATCCTGCTGGTCCACCAGGTCCTGCTCAAAATTCTCAGGGAGAGGGTGATGGTAATCATGATTGCCTCGTCTTGGCTGTGGCAGCATTGGTACATGACTCTCCTAGAGCTGTCTGAAGACGCACCGATAGTCCTGCCCCTCTACCCAGATCTGATCACACAGGACCATGGGTGCCTTCTCCACCCGAACCTACAGTCTCTGCACATCATGGCTTGGAAACTCCATGGCTAAATCCCATGGAGAGCCAGTGCTCTCAGCCAGTGAGACAGATTCTCCTTGGTAATAGGAAACCTTCTACCAGGGCAACATATCTGGCAAAGTGGAAAAAGTTCTCCTGCTGGTGTGAACCCAAACGTATTCCACCGCTCCAGGTTTCTATCCCGATTTGTTCTGGACTACCTGCTACACCTCAAGCAACAAGGCTTGTCTCTTTCATGTATCAGAGTGCACCTGGCAGCTATCTCAGCTTTCCATCCAAGGGAATCTGGGCATTCGGTGCTCTCAAATCCCATGGTGGTGCGCTTCCTTAAGGGACTGGAGGGTGTACCCATATTCTCGTCTTCCAGTCCCAACCTGGAATCTGAACCTGGTCCTCTCCAAACTCATGAGCCCATCATTCGAACCCCTGGCCACTTGTTTCCTCCTCTACCTTTCATGGAAGGTAGCGTTCCTGGTGGCCATTACGTCGGAAAGGAGGGTCTCTGAGCTGAGAGCTCTCACCTCTGAACCCCCTTACATGGTGTTTCATAAGGACAAGGTGCAGCTTAGACTGCATCCTAAATTCCTCCCCAAACTAGTCTCCCAATTCCACATGGGACAGGATATTTGTCTGCCAGTGTTCTTTCCAAAGCCCCATACAAGCCCATAGCACCACAGCTTACACGTGCTGGATGTTCGAAGAGCCTTCACATTCTACATAGAGTGCACGAGATCTTTCCACACATCAACCCAATTGTTCGTGGCCATAGCCAGTAGAATGACGGGCCTTCCAATTTCTGTGCAACGCATATCGCCCTGGATCACAGACTGCATTCGCATGTGCTATGAGTTGGCCAAGGTCCCAGCCCCAGCAATCATGGCCCATTTGACCAGAGCGCAAGCGTCTTCGACTGCCTTTCTGGTGCAGGCCCCATCCATGAGATCTGCAAGGCAGCTACCTGGTCTTCAGTGCATACATTCACAGCCCATTATGCCATCAACCAGCAGGCCAGAGATGATGCAGCAGTTGGCAGGGCTGTCCTCCAATCAATTGTTCCATGACTCCTACCCACCTCTGATGGTAAGCCTGGAAGTCACCTAATTGCAATGGACATGAATAAGCACTTGAAGAAGAAAAGATGGTTACTTACCTCTCGTAATTGTTGTTCTTCGAGATGTGTTGTTCATGTTTACTACAATACCCATACCCCTCCCCCTCTGTCTGAGTCAACGGCAAGAAGGAACCGAAGGAGGGTTGGGCCAGTAGGGTACACACTGCCATAAGGGCGCCTCTCTAGGGGGTTCCCCTGCCCTCCTGACAGGAGCTGCTAAGGGAAAAAGTTTCCGACATCTGTGCACACAACGTGCGAACACCTAATTGGAATGGACATCAGTGGAGTAAGGGCAGGGGGTGGGAGCCGGAGTGAGGTTGGGGACTCGGGAGAGTGGGGTGGGAAGAGACAGAGAGAAGGCAAGGCTTTGGGGGAAGGAGCAAGGTAGGAGCAAGGGGCAGAGTGGGGGTGGAGCACTTCCTGGGAAAACTAAAAGTTGGTGCCTATGCCCAGAGGTCTAATGATCGTTTCCCTTTTCCTCTCAGAAAGCTTTTTCCTGGGGTGGGATGTAGTAGAGCAGTGGGTCCTCCAGCAGGGGATCACGAAGACCTGGTAAACCCCATCTAGGGTGACCAGATGCAGGGCTGGCCTTACGATGAGGCGAACTGAGGCAGCCGCCTCAGGTGCCAGACTGTCGGGGGGGGGGGGCGCCACTAGGACCCGGAGTGTAGAAAATTGTGTCTGCTGCTGGTGCATATGTATTCTCTCTGCTCTAGATGCACAGAGATGGTGGAGTGCTGTGCTGGAGGAAGGAGGGCACAAGAGGCGTAACAGGCAGGCAGGAGAAAAGGTGAGAGGGAATAACAGAAAGCGGCAGGAGCTGCAGGTAGAGAGAGAGGAGGAGGAGCCTCTTATGTACCTCTCTAGCATCCCCAGGAGCCTGGACTGATGTACCTCTCTAGCATCCCCAGGAGCCTGGACTGATTAACACTAGCTTCTCTGGGAGTTTCCTGTTTCCTGCTGCTTCCCTGAGCCCTCTTGAGGAGAACAGACAGTCAACTGAATTAGTAGGAGCCAGTTAGGGCCTTAAGACGCTGATATTTTCCCTCACTCAGGCCCTGCTACCAGCCTGCTTATTTGTCCCCTTCAATTGAGCATTGAGAGCCACTATAGCTGGCACAGAACAGCAGTCATGAGTGAAAGAAAAAAATGACCCTCTGGGGCAGCATTCAGACAAAGAAAGAAAGCAAAGGAAGCTTTTCTATCTAAGCAGGAAGGAGCTCTCCTGAGATATATAGACACAAATGTTCACGGTGAGCCTTCCGACCCCAGTGAGGATGTGAGTGGTGAGGAGATGCCTGATCTTCCAGTTAGCCAGAGTGCAGTTGTGCAGCTACTGCACCATCCACATCTCCATCTCCAATGGATGTAACCATGCACATTCCTGAAGAAAAGTGTAGATCAGAGAGAGTGTAGGTGCAAGAAACAGCTGCTGCTGCTGCTGAGTTTAGTTCCGTAAGTCTAGATGATCCAGGACTGTGGACCCACTTGAGCAGTAGCCTGAGGGACTTCCTTGTCCTGCATAGGCTACAGCAAGTGAAAAACTTCATGTTCCCCAAAGACAATGAAAATAGAAGTTTCCATCCAACACATTACTGGCGTGAAATCCCCAATGGTGACAAAGTGAGAGGCCATGGCTTATGTACTCAAAAACTCAGAATGCTGCATACTGTTTTTGTGGCAAACTCTTCCAGTCTAATATTCCAGCCACATTGGGTTCTATAGGAACAAAGGACTGGAAAAATCTGGCTAGAAATCTGGCATGCCATGAGAAGACAGCAAATCACCAGAGAGCATTCCATAGGTGGAAAGAGCCTGAGATGAGACTAAGGTTAAAGGCCACCATAGATGATCAGCATCAAGAGAAGATTACATCAGTCTCTTTACTGGCAAAATGTTCTGAAAAGGCTCATTGCCATTGTGAGAATGCTTGCTACCCAAAACCTAGCACTGCGCAGCACTTCAGATCAGTTGAATATGCTGATGCTATACTCCAGGAGCATCTAAGAAGAGTCGAGACACCACTGACTTCCTGAGGAAACTACAATCCATCGGTGATCTTCCTGATAACACCATCCTGGCCACTACGGATATAGAAGCCCTCTACACCAACATTCCACACAAAGATGGACTACAAGCCGTCAAGAACACTATCCCCGATAATGTCACGGCTAACCTGGTGGCTGAACTTTGTGACTTTGTCCTTACCCATAACTATTTTACATTTGGGGACAATGTATACCTTCAAATCAGCGGCACTGCTATGGGTACCCGAATGGCCCCACAGTATGCCAACATTTTTATGGCTGACTTAGAACAACGCTTCCTCAGCTCTCGTCCCCTAACGCCCTACTCTACTTGCGCTATATTGATGACATCTTCATCATCTGGACCCATGGAAAAGAAGCCTTTGAGGAATTCCACCATGATTTCAACAATTTCCATCCCACCATCAACCTCAGCCTGGTCCAGTCCACACAAGAGATCTACTTCCTGGACACTACAGTGCTAATAAACGATGGTCACATAAACACCACCCTATACCGGAAACCTGCTGACCGCTATTCCTACCTACATGCCTCCAGCTTTCACCCTGACCACACCACATGATCCATTGTCTACAGCCAAGCTCTGCGATACAACCGCATTTGCTCCAACCCCTCAGACAGAGACAAACATCTACAAGATCTCTATCAAGCATTCTTACAACTACAGTACCCATCTGCGGAAGTGAAGAAACAGATTGATAGAGCCAGAAGAGTTCCCAGAAGTCACCTACTACAGGACAGACTCCAGCGAGAGACTGTTGAATCGGAATTCATTTGCAAATTGGATACAATTAACTTAGGCTTGAATAGAGACTGGGAGTGGCTAAGTCATTATGCAAGGTAACCTATTTCCCCTTGTTTTTTCCTATCTACCCCACCACCCCCATTCCTCAGACGTTCTTGTTAAACCCTGGATTTGTGCTGGAAATGGCCCACCTGGATTATCATACACATTGTAAGGAGAGTGATCACTTTAGATAAGCTATTACCAACAGGAAAGTGGGTTTGTGTGTGTGGAAAAAAAAAATGGGGGGGGACCTGGATTTGTGCTGGAAATGGTCCACCTTGATAGTTGTTGGGGACACTGGGGCAAGGCCACTAGGTAACTCGAGGGGATGGAAGACAACGAGTGTCGATGAAGCATATATATGTTGCAGAGTCAGACTGCCTGAAACTAAACAAGGCCAAACAGGGCAGATATGGAAGGAAAATGCTGAATAAAGCAGTTTTATGTATGGTTTAACAAATGATACAGAGAACAAGGGAACTAGCTGGGAACTGGATTGGCTGGCTATATGGATACTTAGGGCCGCTTGCTATTGGATAAGTATGCTGGAAAAAAGGATGTATAAAAGCCTGTGTAACTTCCTGCTCTGTGTGCAGGATTTGAGATCTTATTCTCCCTGTACCCTTTTGCAGCTGCAAATAAACTTTTCTGCTTCTCCACCCCGTTGTGATTATTGGGTGTAGCACACCGGGTAGCGAACCAACTCCAGCTGTTGCTTAGCCTCTCGGCACTGGGTGCCGGCAACATTATCATACACACTGTAAGGAGAGTGATCACTTTAGATAAGCTATTACCAACAGGAGAGTGGGTTTGTGTGTGTGGGAAAAAAAAGGGGGGGGGGAAGAAAACCTGGATTTGTGCTGGAAATGGCCCAACTTGATTATCATACACATTGTAAGGAGAGTGCTCACTTTAGATAAGCTATTACCAGCAGGAGAGTGGGGTGGGGGGAGAGAAAACCTTTTGTAGTGGTAAACACCCATTTTTTCATGGTTTGTATGTATAAGAACATCTTCTGTATTTTCCACAGTATGCATCCGATGAAGTGAGCTGTAGCTCACGAAAGCTTATGCTCAAATAAATTGGTTAGTCTCTAAGGTGCCACAAGTACTCCTTTTCTTTTTGCGAATACAGACTAACATGGCTGTTACTCTGAAACCACCAAAGAAATGTACACACACCACTACCCTGGAAAAACAATTCAAAATGAGATCATACAGTTACTGGCAACAAAAGTCAAACAGAAGATTGTGGCAGATCTGAAGTCAGCAAGATATTACTCTGTTATTCTGGATTGCACTCCTGACATCAGCCATATGGAACAAATGATTTTAATGGTGCGTTTTGTAACAACACCAGAACCTAGTGAAAATGTCCCTGCAGTGGTGACTGTCAGAGAGCATTTTTGAGAATTTATTGACATTGATGATACTACAGGAGCTGGTATGACAAATGTGCTTCTTAAAAAGCTGGAAGATACGGGAATTGCGATAGCTGACATAAGAGGTCAGGTCTACGATGATGGTGCCAACATGAGAGGAAAGAACAGAGGAGTGCAGACACGGATCAGAGAGTTAAACCCTTGAGCTTTTTTTGTCCCATACAGTTCTCATTCATTGAACTTGATGGTCAGTGATGCAGCATCAGCTTCTAGTGAGGCTGTTGAATTTTTTAATGTAATTCAAAGCATCTGTGTGTTTTTCTCTGCATCAACTCATCGATGGCAAACTTTGAAGCAACATCTGGGAACATCCTCTCTGACACTGAAACCGCTGAGGGCCACAAAATGGGAAAGTCGAGTGGAGGCGATAAAGCCTATCAAACACCAAATTGGGAAGATAGATGATGCCATAGTTGCCATTATGAAGGATAATGCTATGACAGGAACTGTTTGTGGGAGAACAGTGGCAGAGGGAAATGGAATCACCAGAAACATACATAACTTCAAAATTCTGTGTGGCTTAGTGTTGTGGCATGACATGCTGTTTGAAATAAATGTTGTAAGCAAGAGACTCCATGGTGTTGACCTTGATATATCTGGAGCAATGGAACAACTGTACAAAGCAAAGTCATACCTACAGTCTTACTAGTGAGATGAGGGATTTCCAAATGTTCTGAAGAGTGCACAGAGGTTGGCAGAGGAACTTCACACTGAAGCTATTTTCCCACCCATTCAAGAATACAAGAGTCACCAAAGAAGAAGACATTTTGATTACGAGGCATGGGATAATTCCATAAGAGACCCCAAACAACAATTCAAAGTTGAATTCTTTAACCAGGTGCTAGCTAGTGCAATACAGTCAGTTGAAGAACGTTTCGTGCAGCTCAAGGAACACAGCAATATATTTGGGATGTTGTATAATATTCCAAAACTCCTCACTATACCTGAAAAAGACCTACACCAGCAATGCACGGACTAGAGACAGTGTTGACACATGATGACATGCACAATATTGATGCAAGTGGTTTAGGGGATGAACTGAAAGCCCTTTCAAGATACATGTAGGCGAGATCAACTCCAAAGGTTGTTCTGGAATATATGTGCACAAATAAGATGACCGCCCTCTTTCCAAATGCTTTTGTTGCTCTGCACATACTTCTAACACTTCCTGTAACAGTTGCCAGTGGAGAAAACTTCAGCTTGGAGAAGCTGCTAATAAAAACACATCTACGCTCCACAATGACACAGGAGAGGTTGGTCGGCCTTGCAACCATCTCAATAGAGCATGACCTTCAGGAAGCAGTTCAAATCTTTGCAACCAAGAAGGCACAGAAAGCACCACTTCGATTATTCAAACAGATAAAAATGCCAGTGTTTACTGTGCAGACAAGAAAAGTTACATTTGCTGTTCAGGCTTTTAAAAGTTAAGTGTTACTTAACATTTTTGAACAAGGCATTTTAAATTGCTAGTTCTCCTTTATTGGGGTAGGTAGCAGAGCAGTACCAGGAGAGGAGTAGAACAGGAAGAAGTCAGAATTGAGACCTTTCAAAGTTTTGGCCCACGCGAGGGGGCATGGGGGCATCATTTGAGCTCCCCGCCTCAGGTGCCAAAATGTTGTGGGCTGGCCCTGTCCAGACGTCCTGATATCCCGTCCTGATCGATATTACAGGTTTTTTCTTATATAGGCAACCTGGGAGGAAAATAAGTATTCTAATTTTTCACACTTGCTATTTGGTCATCATTCCCCACACAGGGACTTTTAGATGCTGCTGGTTATGAAATCTAGTTTGATGTGAGACTATTGTTGCAAAGATGTCAAAAGTAGCATAATTCATTCTTCCCATAAAGATGAGACATAAATGTTGCATTTAAAAGGGACACTCACACAAAAATTATCAGTGACCTATTTGACAACCTGACAATTTATTAGTTTTCAAAACCTTTAGTAATATATGCATAGATTAAATCAGAGAAAAATATTTTTGAAATCCAGGATAAATGTTACAATACTGAAAGTACTGCCAAAAAAACAAAATGCAGCTTTCTTGCCAACATCCAGTCAAAATTATGTTCAGAATATGCAGTCTGCATTTCCAGATACAAATGCTAGGTTCACTCTATTTACACTATTTAACGTTTTTATCAATGACCTGGAAGAAAACATAAAATCACCACTGATAAAGTTTTCAGACAGCATAAAGGTTCGGGAAGTGATAAATAATGAAGAGGACAGGTCTGGATAACTTGGTAAACTGGGCGCAAGCAAATAATTTGCATTTTAATATGGCTAAATGTAAAAAATACACATCTAGGAACAAAGAATGTAGGCCATACTACCATGATGGTGGGTCTTTATTCTGGGAAGCAGTAACTCTGAAAAAATTGGGGAGTCGTGGTGGATAAGCAGCTGAACATGAGCTCCCAGTGCAACGTTGTGGCCAGAGGGCTTAATGTGATTGTTGGATGCATAAGCAGAGGAATCTCAAGTAGGAGGAAATAGGTTATTTTACCTCTGTATTTGGCACTGTGGTGACTGCTGTTGAAATAAAGTGTGCAGTTCTTGTGCCCACAATTCAAGAAGGAGGTTGATAAATTGGAGGGATTCAGAGAAGAGCCATAAGAATGGTTAAAGGATTAGTTGGTGATAGATAGATAGATTCTAGGAGCTCCATCTATTTAATTTAACAAAGAGAAAGTTAAGCAGTGACTGGATACAAATATTTGATAAAGACCTCTTCAGTCCAACAGAACTGTATAACAAACTCCAATGGCTGGAAGTTGAAGTAAGACAAATTCAGACTAGAAATAGGACATAAATATTTAAAATGAGGGTAATTAACGATTGGAAAAACTTACCAAGGGTCATGATGGATTCTTTATCACTGGCAATTTTAAAATCAAGATTGGATTTTTTTTGTTAAGACATGCTCTAGTTAAAAAGGAATTATTTTGGGGAAGTTCTGTGGCCTGTGTTACACATGCGGTCAGACTAGGGACCACAATGTCCCTTGGAAATCTATTAGTCTTGTGATGCAGGAAAATGCATATTTGCTGCTGTGCCCTAGAGGGAACAGGCAGTTGCACTGATACCTACCCATCTCTCAATGTTTCCTTTTGGGGAAGGGCAGTTTTAATCTTCAATGCAGGCTCCATAGGGACCTGCCAGTGGAGGAGGAATCAAAGTATCTCCCAGCCTGCTCGTGGCTTCCCACTTCTGGGGCTATGCTGTCTGGTTTCAGGCCTTATCCCCCAGTAAGAGCGTAATAGTGAGTGCTTCTGCTGCCATGACCATTTGGTGAATTTTGCCAGAAATTTTAGTTTACTGTCAGCTGTGATTGGAATAAAAATAAAACTATTTCAAAAGAAATCAGTCAGATTTTCACTTATAACTAAACCCAATAAAAAAATGTAGATTTTACAGTTCCTCCAGCTTGAAACTGGTATGATTTATCCATCTAGGTATTGAATCTATCACACTGTGTTATAACATAAAACAAAACTGGATTTAAATGCAGTGCTGTTTGAGTCAGCATGTATAAAAGAAAGTTGGCATGCAAAAAGTTAGCCATCAAAATTATATTGTAGCACGTGAAAGATGCTTCTCAAGTACCTACTCACCACTGGAATTACTGTTTTATTGCAAACTGTATTTTATCAACTGCAGTAATGTTTTTTGGCTCATCCAACCACGCCATATCAGATAAGTGTTTGATATTTAAAAAAAAAAAGACCTGTCATTGCACAGACTGTTCAGTAATAAACCGTACGGTTTTGCTGCTATATGATAACTTTAAAAGGAAAAATGAATAAAACTGTGATTAAAGGTGTTCTTTTTTATTTCTCTTACAGGTTGCACGACTTATGGAAATGGGATTTTCCAGGGTAGATGCTTTGGAAGCTCTGAGAGCTTCAAATAATGACCTTAATGTAGCTACCAACTTCCTACTGCAGCACTGATGATCGCTTCTGATAAAAAAAACTTTAGTTGATATGTTTATCTACCAGCAGAAAGAGGATCAAAGCCACCTGCTGGATAGACTCATAAAGAGCAAAAGCCAAGAAGAAATGTCTACTATACGCAATATTTCAAAGTAGTGTTAACGGATGACACTGACTGTTCCTAAACCCCCAAATAAAGTGGTGGTTACTGTTCTGGTTATTCTTTAAAAGTAACTTGTATCTCTATATGTTACATGATATCATCAAAATTTATTTTAAAAAATTTGGTGTCTTTCTCTTTTAAATCAGTATTAGAGATAGTATCATTATTAATAACTAGGAAATACAGAAGCCACTCAAACTGCTGCAAACAGCTAAATTTACCTATCAGGAAAAATTACAATTACAAATTTTTCAATTTCTTTGCTCTAAAACTGTAACTCTTATTTAATATTTTACAGTATTTTGATTTTTGATCACAGTAATGAGAAAATGTTCAGATGTGGTGGGTAATGTTATTTCCATAAAGAATTATGGGACTAACATGTCATTCATCAAGAAGTTTTATTAATGTTTGTAATATTTTCTCTCTTTCTCTCAAAATCCTTTTTAAATAAAAGTTGTCATTCAATACCATAATTCATGTAGGATACCAGAACTGTTATGTGCGTATTGCAGGTTACATTAAGTGACCGGTATAAATTTAAACTATACAAATTGTGTAGATGACTATACAGATCAGACAGCATGAAAATACTTGAATGGAAGTGGTAAAAGGGAATTAGCTGATTACAATAAAATCAGGCCTGACATCATTCATTTGATTTGGGCAGATTTCCATGGTAACATGATGGATGTGTTTAGTTTAGTGATGCTGTGTGTTTGTTTGGTTTTTTGAGCAGCCTATACATTTCTTTAAAAAAAAAATACAAACCAGGCAGAGAAAAAGACCATTCTTCTGGTTCTGTCTGGTCTTAGTTTTCCACTGTTATAGATGCAGACCACCCTCGGTGTACTGTTAGAGGCTGCACTTACTGTCAGTCACTGACTGGAAGCCTAGCCTTTGGAAGGATTGACTCAAGCCAACAGGAGTCTAATGGCAGGGGTGCAAGAAATGGGTTTTAGAGTTTAAAGTGATAAATATACATATGTCACCTCTTTTTCAGAAGTGCTGTGCCTCCCCAGCTTGGGAGTCACTGGGTACTCAGCACCTCTGCAAATCAAGCCAGTTATTATGGAGGTGCCAGTTCTAGCTCCATAATTAAAGTTAAGTTGAGTTTTGCACTTAAATGTATAATATATACATGTGTAACATGTATTTTATATATGTGTATACTATATGTATTATACATATATGATTGAGAACAGCACTGAAGATGTCGTGGAGAATGAAGTGGGAGGAGTAAGAAGTTGGAAGGGAAGAAGAGAACAGAGGGGGCAGAGAAAGAGGAGGGGGAATTATATTTTAGAAATCAAAATGAGGGGATAATTGGGGTTTCTGAAAATGGCAGCTTTACAGTATTCTGCAAAATGAACAGAAAATAACATCAGATTTTGTTCACATTTAGGTACATAATGTACTTACAATACAGATTATTGTGCTCATGTCTTAATTTCCATTGGACTGATTAAGAGATTTGAAATGAGAGACCATTATTTTATCTTGTGAATGTTGTAACGTGAGGTATTTGCATGCAGCTACAGTCTTTTTGTATACTCTTCCTGCGTTTTTAAGTGAAAGATTATTTTGTTCACATAAAGATGACTGACATTTTTCCTGCATGGGTTAAGGAGATGTCTGGAGTCTGCTAAGTCTGAAAACTGCCTGGATCATAAAGAGAAGCCCCGGAACCTTAAAAAGAATCTGTTCAAAAACAGTATGCTGATTTGCAGCTCACTTAAAACTTTTGGAGTATACGTCTAAGAGGTCATACTTTTTTATTTTAAAACACGTCTAAAGTATCCCCATCATTATCAGAATAATTGTAAAATAGGTGGCCATAAATGGTGATAAATAATTGCAGATAGAATCAGTTACCCATGGACAGAATTATTTATTTATATCTTACCCAGTGTAAAAGTAAAAAATTAAATATAACAGAGACCCTTCCAGATACTGTCCTACTATAGAAACAAGGGCCAATAGAGCTGCATCCAGATTCTATACAGATTTTACACTCAGAATTTGCAAGTATGTAATTAGAGTGCAGTTTAGGACATTACTAGAGTATTTGCAGATTAATATTCTGTATGTCTAAATATTTTATTTTTGTTTTATATTGCAGTAGTATCCTGGTGTCCCAATTCAGACCTAGGTCAATTGTGGTAGGCACTCTATGAATGTACAAACATAGTGGGTGAAATCCTAGCCTTGCTGAAGTCAACGGCAAAACTCCCATTTGACTTCAAAGGGGCCAGGATTTCACCCAGGGCCCCTGTCTTAAAATGCTTGCAGTCTTCTATAGTCTTCATACAAAAACTTTTTTTTCTTTTTGATCCCAGACTCTACTGAAGAAATTTTCAAGGTGATTCATTCAGCAAAGTGGGACTTGTAGAAATTAGAGCTGGAAAAGGTCTGTTGGGTCACCTGCTGTAGACCATCTCCATTTATGTGCAAGATAGTTCCTTAGAGCATATTTACTAGTGCTTTGTCCAGTCTAATTTTAAAAGTCTGAAATGATATGGTTTCCATGTTGAGTGCACTCCAGACATTTTTTGAAGAGGCAAAAGAAAGAGTCTGCCCTTTCCCTTTAGCAGAAAACAAATTGATTTTCTGTAGGAAAAGGCTGCAAGGACGAAATCCAGGCCCTGTTGAAGTCAGTGGCAAAATTGTCATTGACTTTATTAAAACCATAGTCTCACCTGGAGGGTACGTCTACACTGCAGCTGGGAGCCTCCCAGTATAGCTAGGCAGACTTGCACTAGATTCACTTGAGCAAGCTCGCTAAAAATACCAGGGTGGACATGGCTCTAGCCACCCGAGCTCAGACCTAGTGTGTCGGGTGGGCAAGGAACCTGAGTGCCGCCCAAGCCTCAATGTCCATGCTGCTGCTGTTAGTGCACCAACTCGAGTCCCGCTAGCACAAGTCCACCTGGGCTGGAAGGCTTTCTCCCAGCTGCAGTATAGACAGACAGCCTCAGAGTCTCAAGTAGTGGTCGCTATTACAGATTTCACTAAGGCTAAGAACATTCTTTAATGATGAAGCTTCTGTTGATCAGAATAATTTATCAGAGTGAGATCTTTACCTGTTGTATGGTATTTGGGAAATACACATAGCTTTCCATGGGATGACTGCAGAACTCTACAGTGGGAACAGCAGGTTCCCAGGGTCTTTCCTTTGTTTTAAGGTGCAATATGATGGAGCTCTCTCCAGAAAACATTGTACTTGTCAGAAATGTCCTCCTCTCACAGTATAGGGGACAGAGATTACTACCTCTCAAATGATTACATTTACAGTAACATTTAGCTTCTTATATACATAGCTGTGGTATGTAGTGCCTATTGATGCCTTAAGAAACTAATTATTTAAGCAAAAGATTATGTGCAGATATTTTTGTACAAAACCAAGCAAAATACATTCTAGGAGTCCGAGACACTTGGCAAAATACTCAGCCATCTTACATATGTGGTTATGATGCTGTATATAACTCTGGAACGTTTTATTGTGGCTATAATATGGGTTTGTTAAAAGAAAATTAAAAAGATGCATTCCAGGAATCCTCTCTCTTTTACTGTATGTGTGCATTTATTGTACTTGTGTTTAACTATATATCAGAGGTGCCCAAACTTTACAGCACTAGGAACCACGCTTGATACTTTGCAATCTAGTTTGTCTATGAACATGCACAATATTTTTTTGTATTTGTACCGACCTTGATAAATGAATAGAAATCAATTGTCAATTCACTAGAGAGAAAAACCTGGCATTGATTAGCTTGATTTTACCATATAATTTCAGGGAGAGATGGCCATTGTGTAAGGGGACACTAAAACTCAGTGGGGGTGTTTTGGTTGGCTAGCTCCCAGTACCAAAGGAAAGGGGAAGGGATCAATGGGAAATCAGGAGCCTGAGACTGACAGTCCCCAGGAACAATGGGGAGAGGCCGATGCTCCAGGTCAGCCTGATTGACAGGGCAGACAGGCTAATGAGGGAGTCAGGAGGCCAGGGGGGGTCCTGTCCTCTGTGTGAGCTGGAATTGCCTGGGTGAGACAGAGTGGGGCCGAGCTAACAAGAGAGCAGGGGTCCAAGCTGAGCTGGGGAGCAGAGCTGTGCCAGCCAGAGGGGCCAGAAAAGCAGCCCAGGAAGCAGGTCAGTGCTGGAAGCAGTGTCACAGAGCACTCCTGTGCTGGGAGCAGAGCTGTAGCAACCAGAGCCAGAGGGGCCAGAGAAGCAGCCCAGGTTGCTGGAGGCAGAGCAGCAGCAGCAGCTGTGCTGAGGCAGAGTGGAGGTGGGGCTGGAGCAGTCCAGAGCTGGGTACGGTGAGCAGCTGGGGACAGCGAGGGGGCAGCAGGCCAACGCAGGGAGACACCCCCAGCCAAGACGCCTTGCAGGCCAGACTTGGAGGGGGATCGAAACACCGACGGAGCGTGGGCGACTCTGGGAAGAAGGGCCCTGCCTCCTAGTGCCTGAGGGTGTGTGGGCACCACCAGAGCAAGTGTCTGACCCACAGCATCCTGGCAGCACAGCGAGGGCCTGAGACTTGTAAGGAACAGACTGAACTTCCCTTACATTCCAGAGACACTGGTTGTGATGTTCCCTTGCCACAGAGTGGGTTCTGTGTTTTCCTTTAACCTTTCCCATTTTTTCCTTTTTTTTTTTAAATTGATTGCTGTGTAATAAATTGTATTTGCTTTGAACTGTATGTAACGATCAGTGGATCAGGGGAGCATCCAGTGTGGAGAGAGCACCCCAGAATGGGGACACCCTCTTCCCTGTCCTAAGTGACCAAAACGAGGTTGGGGGTCAAGCCCCCCAGGAATCCTGGGCCCAGCCTTGTTGGGGTTACGAGGACTCCACCACACAGCAGAGTGGAAGGGGAGCCCTTGAGGTCAGGCAGGCCTTTGGGTAAAGGAAGTGGGAGCCAAGGACTCAGATCCTTTCGCTAGCCCACTTCACTGGGGTAGTGTATAAGCCATGAAAGTTCCCCACAATAGCGGGACCATTCCCCCGCTTACACTTGGACTAATATTTTTTTAGAGCTGATCAAGAATTTTTCAACAAAATATTTTTCCATTAAAGTTAGATTTGTCAAAACCAAAACTTTTTGCAGGGAAGAGTCAATTTAACACATTTCTCATTTAAAAATTTGTTTGTAAAGGAAAGTTTCAAAAGTGTCAAAATGCCCTGTTTCAAAATTTTCCAAATGAGAAGTTCAATTTTTTGTTCAAGGTCACATTTTGATTTGAAATTTAAGTGATTTGTATTAAAAAATTTAAAAAATATGAAAAGGTCAAAATTGAAACATTACATTTCAAATTGGTAGAAATTAAACATTTTGTTGGCCCCAAATTTATTTGTTCTAGTTTCTGAGCATTTTCAAGATGTTGACTTTTTCTCATTCCAATTGGGACAAAAAGCTTTTAAATCTAAAAATTTTTGCACAATGAGAAAACAATTTCCCCTCAAGCTCTTTATTTTATACATCCTCAATTATCTGGTAGTAGTATATTAGTGTTTATTGTATACATTAGCACTTCAAGTTTACTTTTTGTAAGGATTAAATTTTAAAATGTATTTTAGCTTTAGAAAATGGATTTCTACTGTTGGTCTAAAGCAGGGGTCTCAAACTGAATTTACCTTAGGGTCACTGCCAGTCCTCAAATCCTCCCAGTGGGGCAATAATGTCACTTATACCAGCCAGAACCCGCCCCCCAAAACTCTGCCCCTCCCAAAACTCCGCCCGCCACCTGCCTAAGGCTCTGGGAGGGAGTTTGGATGTGGGAGGAGGTCTGGGGTAGGGGATTGGGGTGCAGGCTCTGGGAGGGAGTTTGGGTGGGGGAGGGGGTCTGGGGTGCAGACTCTGGGAGGAAGTTTGGCTCTGGGACGGGGGACGGCGTGCTGCGCTTACCTGAGGCTCCAAGTCAGGGCAGGCCAGGGGGCCTCTGCGTGCTGCTGCCCCCAGGCACCGTCCCTGTAGCTTCCCATTGACCGCAGGGGCGCTTGAGGCGGGAGCAGTGCGTGGAGGCACAGTCCCATCCCACCCCGGGGCCGCAGGGAGGGGCCAGCAGCCACTGGAGCAAGCAGGCAGATGCCACTCAACTCCCCTGCGCTGCTGGGGCCCCTGGGGGGGCGCCCGGGAGTGGCATAGGGTGAACAGATGTCCCAATTTTATAGGGGACAGTCCTGATTTTTGGGTCTTTTTCTTATGTAGGCTCCTATTACCCCCCACCCCCGTCCCGATTTTTCACATTTGCTGTCTGCTCACCCTAGGGCGGCAGGTGGGGCCAAGGGAGAGATCCGTCCCCAAAGCTGCTGGAGTCCCACGGGCCACACTGGGGAGGTTCATGGCCCGCGGTCTGGGAGTTTGAGACCCCTGGTCTAAAGAGTTGCAGCCAAATAATTCTCATTTTGAAAACTGCTTTGATTATGGTTGCAAAATCAAACAGCTAAACACTCTCAAAGTACAGCCCCTTATTCAAAGATGAGCTGTTAAATTACAGAAGTTCAAAGGTTTCAGAGTAACAGCCGTGTTAGTATTCGCAGCTAAATCTTGTTTGTCTGATCTAATGAAAATTGGTGAAACACTGTGGCTAGTTCAGTGTTCAAGAGGAGCCCTCTCTTGGTTGACAGAGGAATGATTCAGTTTCACTCCATTCCTTTGTATATGGGATGGTGAAAAGACAGTGAGCACTGAAATCACAACTTACACTGTTCCACAATAAAACAAAATAGCAAAAAGAAAGTAAAAAACAAATCTTAGGTTTTCTACAGTGTTGTTACCCCTACCAGCGTGGGTACTTTTATGGCACTCTCTCCCAGACTGAAGGGAGAGAGGCCTGTTACATAGATGACCCAAGGCCACTCCCCCATGCCCAGCAAGCCAGTGTTCTTCCTGCAGAAGTGTGGGAGACTTCTCAGTTCATATGCCATCAGAGGGAACTACAGTACTACCTTTGTTTTCCATCAAAGTTAGATTTGATTTACCTTTGGGATCAAATTTCCTATAGAAAGGACACAGAAGACCTACTCTTTTGTCCCTTGCTGTTTTTGAAGATTTGTTTGGAGTGTAGGGGTGATAAGCTGCCACCTTTGCCACTTGCATATGCACCTCAGAAAAACTGGAAATATTTCCTTCAGTCGCCCCCACTCACCTGCCCAGAGTAGTAGTATAGGGGCTTATTACTTGGGGACAAGGAACATACATTGTGTGTAAATTTGTTTTTGGATGGCAGCATTTTATTGTCATCTCACAAGAAATGTGGTCTCTAAATCAGCAGTTCTCCAACTGTGGGTCAGGACCCCAAAGAGGGTCATGACCCTGTCTCCAGAGGTCTCCAGGGCTGGCTTTAGACTGGCTGGGATCCAAGACCAAAGCCGAAGCCTGAGCCCCACCACCTGGGGCTCCAGCTTAGGCTTCAGGTTATAGGCACCCTTTGGCTTTGGCCCCCACCCTGGGCAGCGGGGCTTGGGTGGGCTCAGGCTTTGGTCCCCCCTTGTGGTGTCGTGTAGTAATTTTTGTTGTCAGAAGGGAGTCCTGTTGCAATGAAATTTGAGAACCCCTGCTCTAAATTAAACATTTTTAATTCAAAACATCTGAAATGGTGGGATAAATGTGTGTTGTACAGAAGTTATTTTTCCAGAGGATAATGTTATCTCATCCCCAGACCTCCCTGTTCAAGCTGTGCTCTCAGCTATTAGCTTAATAGCATGAACCATCACCTCCGAGACTCAAACTGGGAAGGGGGCAGGGTTGAAAGGTGGTCGTACTTCTCTAAGTTCCACCCATGCAAGCTGCCAGAGTGAGGAATGGTTCAGATGTTGTACAGATGTTCAGATATGATTGTGCATGCTGTCAGCGCTCCACTGGGTTCCAGGGCGGGCTTGGCTCCCCCTTGGTGAGTCTTGCTAAGTCACTTGGGCTTTGACTGCAGGGAAGTTGGTATTATCTCCAAAATGTCACCCACTCATGGTGCCAATAAGATATTCTGGTGCAGATCTATGATCCTCTCCTTCCTTACTTCCTTTTATGAGCAATAAAATCATTCAAATGCCCAGAGACAATGATTTAAATGTCAGCATTATTAACTCACACCTCCCGGTGCAGTTCTCATCACTGAACTATTTTTTCAGACTCGGGAAGATATTGTTTCATTAGTTACACTTGGTTCACATTTTCAAGGTTTTCATTGCAATCATAACAGCTAGAGATTTACTATTAAAACTGTTATATATTATTATTATTACACTGCTGAGATTCTGAAGCACAAAATTGCAGCATGGGAGAGGAGTCAATATGCTACACCACTGCGTAACGGCCCAGTTGAACCCTACCTGTTGCCATTAACTAGTCACCTTTGCTTCCTCACCTAAACAGGATAACTCTCAGGTGTATTGTATAAAAATCAACTGCCTGTCTGTCAGTCACTAGTGAAACATCCCAGCTCTAAATTAATTTGATCAGATGACAAAAAAGATACTCTCTTTCTTCAGCCTTCTGCCTAAATAGCTATAACACCCTCTTGGAGGCCCTGTGGTACTACAAAGTACTTCTTGCCATTGTAATTTCTCCTTAGGTAGCCCTCACTTTTATATTTCCCTCCATGACCACAAAGATTTTGGAGGGTCCCAACTTCTTTTTCCTCTTTTAAAAAACTCCTTTTGCTTCATCTGCTAGTCTACCATGCATGAGTTCGTTAAGTCATCTTTCATTTTAACTGTATCAAAGCAGTACAAATCATGTAACGCTGAAATGCCTCTTCGAGCATGAATTCCTCCAATGCATTTGACTCCTCCTCATTTTCAATTTCATCCTATGAATACTGAGAGTCTGGTCAAAAACAGCACAAATGCTACATCTCCCTGCCTTAAAGTCTGTTCTGGATTGGTGTCTAAAAAGGCCAGTGAGAAAGCCAAACTGGATCTGCCTCCAAGCAACTTACTAGTTGACAGCTTCTTACCGGCTTTGCTGTCATGGTTGCATCAAGTGCAGGAAAAAGATCAGGAAACAGTTAGATTTATATTGTGTTTGAAGTTGTTGGTGCATAAGAGTCATGCACGTGGACTCTCTCTGCACAAATTTGCTAAAGGAAATATCAATTTGCACAATGTGTGCATATAAAATATATACAATTATATACGTCTATACAGACACCCAAAAGTCTATGCTCTAACCTAATTTGAAAAACTACAATTTTTTCCTTCTTTCTGTTAAAACACAATTTAGTATTACAACAGGTTAGATCCTAACAAGTTAGTTTAGAAATATCCAACTGCAACTGCAATATGACTTTATAACTTACAATTGTAAATTAATCTTAATATGAAAGTCATCAAATATCATTAATAATTGTTAATACTTTTTGAATACAGACTAGTAAATTTTAAAATTAAAGGGATACTGTCAACTTTAAAAATCACATTTTGTAGGGAGATTTTCAATAGGGGAATATTTATAACCTCAAAAAAGGGAAAGTGGTTGTAAAATCACAAATTTAGCAGGTGGAAGGTCTAATATCTGAATCTACTTTTTCTCTCTTTTTTTTTTTTATTTCATTGACTAGATTTCATGTTGATGGCATGCCTTTTAAAACTCTTACTTTTTTTGGTCATATTCTTGTCTGGATAAGAATTAAAGTTGATATAATTGGGATATTTTCTGGATGTGAGACCTGGGTTCTTTACAAGTAAATTTTGCAGTCTGCTCCATGAAAATCATGTTTAAGATATTTTGAATTCATACTGAGTAGCAATCATGGTTTTGGTAAGAACCTATTTTTCTGTCAGATTGCTATGATTAACTGTAAATTAGCAATTTTAAAAATGTTAAAAGAAAATGTACTCTGCATTCTCCAGTTAAAGAATTCTACTGTACTGTGCTGTGACTTAAAAGATTCACGCATGACCACTAGGTGGCAATACTGTTTTAGGGCTTAGTTCTGGAGGCATTGAAACATACAAATAATAGTTGTACTTCTATTTCAGGTTCACTACCTAGAAGAAACAAAGATTTTAAAGGTAAACTGATATCTATATTAGGTTTTAATTAGCTCTTTCAGCATTCCACTCCCCATTCACCTTTATACATTGCTTCAGACCTTTGCAAAGCATACAAGCTTACAAGAAATGGAAGATTGTACAAATGACCAGGGAAGAGTATAAAAATATTGCTTGGGCATGCAGGAGTGAAATCAGGAAGGCCAAATCACACCTGGAGTTGCAGCTAGCAAGAGATGTCAAGAGTAACAAGAAGGGTTTCTTCAAGTATGTTAGCAACAAGAAGAAAGTCAAGGAAAGTGTGGGCCCCTTACTGAATGAGGGAGGCAACCTAGTGACAGAGGATGTGGAAAAAGCTAATGTACTCAATGCTTTTTTTGCCTCTGTCTTCACGAACAAGGTCAGCTCCCAGAATGCTGCACTGGGCAGCACAGCATGGGGAAGAGGTGACCAGCCCTCAGTGGAGAAAGAAGTGGTTCGGGACTATGTAGAAAAGCTGGATGTGCACAAGTCCATGGGGCCGGATGCGCTGCATCCGAGAGTGCTAAAGGAGTTGGCGGATGTGATTGCAGAGCCATTGGCAATTATCTTTGAAAACTCATGGCAATCAGGGGAGGTCCCGGACGACTTGAAAAAGGCTAATGTAGTGCCCATCTTTAAAAAAGGAAAGGGGAGGATCCTGGGAACTACAGGCCAGTCAGCCTCACCTCAGTCCCTGGAAAAATCATGGAGTAGGTCCTCAAGGAATCAATTCTGAAGCACTTAAAGGAGAGGAAAGTGATCAGGAACAGTCAGCATGGATTCACCAAGGGCAAGTCATGCCTGACTAATCTAATTGCCTTTTATGACGAGATACCTGGCTCTGTGGATGAGGGGAAAGCAGTGGACGTGTTGTTCCTTGACTTTAGCACAGCTTTAGACACGGTCTCCCACAGTATTCTTGCCAGTAAGTTAAAGAAGTATAGGTTGGATGAATGGACGATAAAGTGGATAGAAAGCTGGCTAGATTGTCGGGCTCAACGGGTAGTGATCAGTGTCTCCATGTCTAGTTGGCAGCTGGTATCAAGTGGAGTGCCCCAAGGGTCGGTCCTGGGGCCAGTTTTGTTCAATATCTTCATAAATGATCTGGAGGATGGTGTGGATTGCACCCTCAGCAAGTTTGCAGATGACACTAAACTGGGGGGAGAGGCAGATATGCTGGAGGGTAGGGATAGGATACAGAGGGCCCTAGACAAATTGGAGGATTGGACCAAAAGAAATCTGATGAGGTTCAACAAGGACAAGTGCAGAGTCCTGCACTTAGGACAGAAGACTCCCATGCACCGCTACAGACTAGGGACCGAATGGCTCGGCAGCAGTTCTGCAGAAAAGGATCTAGGGGTTACAGTGGATGAGAAGCTGGATATGAGTCAACAGTGTGCCCTTGTTTCCAAGAAGGCTAACTGCATTTTGGGATGTATAAGTGGGGGCATTGCCAGCAGATCAAGGGACGTGATCGTTCCCATCTATTGGACATAGGTGAGGCCTCATCTGGAGTACTGTGTCCAGTTTTGGGCCCCACACTACAAGAAGGATGTGGAAAAATTGGAAAACATCCAGCGGAGGGCAACAAAAATGATTAGGGGACTGGAACACACGACTTATGAGGAGAGGCTGAGGGAACTGGGATTGTTTAGTCTGCGGAAGAGAAGAATGAGGGGGGATTTGATAGCTGCTTTCAACTACCTGAAAGGGGGTTCCAAAGAGGATGGATCTAGACTGTTCTCAGTTGTACCAGATGACAGAACAAGGAGTAATGGTCTCAAGTTGCAGTGGGGGAGGTTTAGGTTGGATATTAGGAAAAACTTTTTCACTAGGAGGGTGGTGAAACACTGGAATGCGTTACCTAGGGAGGTGGTAGAATCTCCTTCCTTAGAAGTTTTTAAGGTCAGGCTTGACAAAGCCCTGGCTGGGATGATTTAGTTGGGGATTGGTCCTGCTTTGAGCAGGGGGTTGGACTAGATGACCTCCTGAGGTCCCTTCCAACCCTGATATTCTATAATTCTATGATTCTATGAAATAAGATAATAAAATGCTCCATTCATACTGATTTTGCAAAAGGATGCTTACAGAGAAGAAATTTCTCTCTAGCTCCATCAAACCACAGCATAGGAATGTAAAAAATGATTGGTGGAGGGTTAGACTGGCAGCTTATAAAGTCACATAGTGAGTAAGGTGGCTGGGCACAGGTATTTAGACTTTATAAGTATGGTATGTATCTTGTTTTAAAACAGCTCAATTTTTTTCCCTGCAAGTGTGGGGTTTTTATATATGTATGCTATACATATAACCCTGTGGTTTACAAATTCCGAACATTGTTCTTCAGATGTTATCTCTGTGCTGCTTTAGAATGAGTGCTTTTGTATGCGTCCCTGTGCAGGTATCCTGTATCTAATCTCAGAATCTCAATGGTAATTTAAGGTATGTTTGCACTGAAAAATGTCAGGCTCAGAGCAAAAGCAGAAGAGATTCAGTTACATATAGTGGCTGATAAGAATAAGGATTAAATCAATTCTTAGTAAATATACTTACCCTACAAACTGAATAGCAGGAAATAGATTTCCACAGAATAACTGTTGTGCTAATGTGTTAACTGATCACACATTTTATGAGTGAATTATGACATATGAGGCAGATGAATGAAATACAGAAAAAGTTTATTGTGCCTAAAATTTTGTATCCTCTTTACTATGTTGTTTTAAATTAATTTGCAACAGGATCATTTTTAATTTAAAAAAAACCCAAAAACACGTGGGCTGAAGCAGACCAATTGAAATGCAAAGGTTTTGTACAGGTTTATGTTGAGGCTCTATTATAGACAAGAGATCCCTCTTACCCACCAAAACATGTTCCAAACAGCCATTTGGGGTGTCTGAATCTCTTCCTGGACTACCTGAAGTCCACAGTAGGATCTAGCACCATGCACTACACGGAGTTTTTGTTCTCTTTCTCCATAAAGATCAGCTGCAAGGGAGCAAAACACACAACTTTCACAGTAAGGGCCATGGGACTCATTCCTACAAGATATATGGAGGAGCAATTTATGTGGACACACACACACAGGCACACAACATACCAATTCGTTCACAAAATCCATACACTAATCAATATCTCTCTTCTAAGAAGTGGAAGGGAAAGAGAGAGAGAGATGGTGATTTCTCATTTATGCATTTCAGTAGCTGGGAGGAGCTTAGTTGCCATGCAGCTGGAGACCGGATAAGTACCTCATTAGATATTTTCTGCTTTCCTGGGTGAAAACTATAATTTCTGGACATGACTAGAATGCAAAAAGTTTAATATATAAGTGTCAAAATGTAAACCTCCCAGTCTTTTACTTAACTGACGCTGAACTGCTCTGTTCACATTAATAACTATTGTGTGATATAAGAAATTGATCCCTCCTCACTCAGGGAGGCATTTAACATATTTATTAGTTCATTATTATAGAGGCATTTACTGTGGCTCCTTAGTTAGGGTTGTGTCCTGAGATGGGCTTAATATGGGTCATAATTTTAAATGCCTGTTTTTCTTTACATGGAGGTAGCCCTTCAGTGTGAAATTTCACCTAGTGTTAGCGTTTATGCCCTTTTGATTTTGCAAGTATTGTTTTTCTGATTTCTTTTCATAAACTTTTAATAAGATCTGTTTGAATTTGGTCTGCTGTTGAAATTTGTCCATGTTAGGTTGATCCTTTCCCCCCACTTTTTTATCCACTGATATATTCTAAAAAACTTTGCCTCTCTGAACACAAATGGACATACAAAAGAACCTTGAGTAGATCTGGTACACTTAATAGTCTTTGAGTAGAAATTATTAGAAATTAAATGCCTTTTTTTGCTGTTATTCAACCACTGAAAACTTATGCACCATGAATACCCAGTGCATAACATCATAAAAGCTGCATTCTTCTGTCGAATTTTATTCTACAACAAGAAGTTTTATGTTCAGCTTCTGACAAAGGAGATTTTAGTTGTTAAAGAAGTGCAGCTGCTGATGGATAATGTCTTTTTTTCCATCAGCTCACACACTTTTCCTCCTAGGCAGGGGATGGGAGAAAGGACAAACCACAAGTAACAGATGTTAGCTACATTGATTATGTCATTTCTGAAGGTGTTCAGATACCACAATGATGAGAGCAATAAAAGAACTTGAGTCAGATAAAATAGAATAGAGAAGAGCAACAAAAATGATCAAAGGTTTAAAAAACCTGGCCTACGAGGAAAGGTTAAAAAAAACCTGGTTTTGTTTAGTCTTGAGAAAAGAAGACTGAGTGGGAACCCAGTAATAGTCTTCAAATATGTAAATGCTCGTATAAAGAGAACAGTTAACGATTGTTGTCCATGTCTTCTGAGGGTAGGATAAGAAGTAATGGTCTTGATTGGCAGCAAGAGAGATTTAGGTTTAGGAACACTGTCTAAGTATAAGGGTAGTTAAGCTCTGAAATAGGCTTCCAAGGGAGGTTTTTAAGAATAGGCTGGATAAACACCTGCCAGGGGTGTTCTAGATTTACTTGGTCCTGCCTCAGCCCAGGAGGCTGGACTTGATGGCTTCTCAAGGTCCTTTCCAGCCCTACGTTTCTATGATGCTATACTTCTGTGGCACAGCTTCAGAACCAACCTCCAGGGCACCAGGGTCCTTTGTCGAGTCCCTCACAAGGCATTTGTAGACACCATAGGAAGTTAATACCTCAAGTGATAACAGCTTTTCATCATGTCCTCTACCAAACTACCCTATTCCAAGATACAAAAGATCTACAACTATTAGTGCTGGAAGGGCGTAGTTTGGTAAACGGAAGTGTGCAGGATGCATGCAGAATTGAGAGACCTGGGTTAAGGTTGTGCTGCATGCTTTTTGGTGTATGGTCGTTGCGGTAATGGTAAGAAGTATTGTGTGTCTGTGGGTGGAGTAGAGGATATGTACAGTTGAATGGCGTAACATTTCTTGGGTTTGTGGGTTTGTGCCAGGTATGTTATGCATGTAGCCACCTTGACTGCTTCTCAGCAAAGTGTTTTTGTACTTCAGTTATTTATTAGTTATTTGTTGAGAGCAGACCAGGATGGCAGTGCTGCGTTACACTTTTACAAATGAAAAAGGAAGACACAGCATGAATCCCAAAGCTCGTACCATCTAAACAGAGCTGGCTCTTGAATGGAATGATTTATGGAACTGATCCAAAGCCAATCTTTCCATAGATTTCAGTGAGCTTTGAATCAAGCCCTAGGATTAAATTGTGATTACTATGGGATAATCTTTATATTTACAATATGACAGGACAATTCATTGTGTTATCACACCATTATGTTACTTATTGTGGCCAATGTAATACCTTGAACACTTGACATGTAGTATATGTAGTATTCCTATCCCTTTCCTTTTGTCTGTTTGAATCTGAGCTCTTTGGGGCAGAAATAAATCATAAATTGGTATTCTGATGTTATTGACATAAACTGTGACTGTATAGATCATTGTTGCAACCACTGTTATTTATTTGCAGCAAATATTGTACAAAGGTTGTCATGTGAGGTGTCTATGGAAAGGTTATGATTTGCTGGTTATGATTATGTTATCTGTATGTGTGTATCATTTTTGTAGTTGAAGTTATTAATATTGGCTATGTACTTGTATCTCAATGTGTTTTGTGTTTTAAGTAGCCTCGGTGAAGCATTTGGTCAGCTTCTTCAGAAAGGAATATTCTCAGTAAGTGCCCAGTCAAGAAATGCTTAACTGACAGTGAACTTTGAGAGATACTAATCCACATCTGAGCTTTCCTGGGAACGTTCAAACTAACATGTAAACAATGGCGTCGGCGTGTAAAGAACTGAGTCATGCATGGACATGTGACTTGCCCATGTGACTCAAAACTCCATCTTGTAGCTGTGATTCTGCAGAGGAAACAAAGGGGTTTCTGCCCACAAGAGAGAGAATATAAAAGGCCAGGGAAACCCCTCAATTTTGTCTCCACCTGGCTCAAAAGATAGCCTCTCCACCCCAAAGAGATGCCTGAAAGAAACTGGAACAAAGGACAGTAACTACAGGGGTGTGAGTGATTGCTGGACCCAGACTAGGAAAGAGTCTAGTCTGTGTGAGAAGCTTATTGGAACATCTCTGAGGGTGAGATTTACCTGCATTTAGTTTCCAACTGTATTAGGCTTAGACTTGCGTGTTTTTGTTTTATTTTGCTTGGTAATTTACTTTGTTCTGTCTGTTATTACTAGGATCCACTTAAATCCTACTTTTTTATATTTAATAAAATCTTTTTTTTTTGTCGAGTCCCCCGCAAGGCATTTGTAGACACCACAGGAAATTAATACACACCTCTAGTGATGACAGCTTTTCATCATGTCTTCTACCAAACTACCCTATTCCAAGATACAAAAGATCTACAACTATTAGTGCTGGAAGGGTGTAGTTTGGTAAACGGAAGTGTGCAGGAGGCATGCAGAATTGAGAGATCTGGGTTAAGGTTGTGCTGCATGCTCTTTGGTGTATGTCTCAAGAATAACTTGAGACAATGAAACTGCTTTTGACCATTTTGAATGGGACAGAAATAGGGACCTGTTTTTTTTCTGAAAACCTTTAAATTGTGTTAAAATATTCCACACTTGACAATCCAACATATGCTTAGCCCCTAATATTCAAAATAAATTTACAATCTTAAATTTGAAAGTAGAATGAAAACATTTAGCTCCCCTCATGTCCAAATTTCTTTTTTTAGCAGCTCATCACTGCTAATTATTAGATTACATTCACTTGTTACAGGAATTGTTGTGGCCAGTTGCAGTTCTGATTTGTCTTTTTCCACAGTACAGACATATCAAGCCACTAGGTAATCTGAGAAATTTTGCTTATTAATTAACCCAGAGCAAGTATTAATACCTGGGGGAGCAAACAGCTGTGCATATCTCTCTATCAGTGTTATAGAGGGCGAACAATTTATGAGTTTACCCTGTATGAACTTTATACAGAGTAACACTGATTTATTTGGGGTTTGGACCCCATTGGGAACTGGGTATCTGGGTGCTGGAGACAGGAGCGCTTCTTAAACTGTTTTCAGTTAAACCTGCAGCTTGTTGGGAGACGTAGTTCAGACCTCGGTCTGTGTTTGCAGCAGGCTAGCGTGTCTGGCTCAACAAGACAGGGTACTGAAGTCACAAGCTGCGAGGGAAAACAGGCTCAAAGGTAGTCCCAGCACATCAGGTGGCAGTCCCAAGGGGGTTTCTGTGATCCAACCCGTCACAGGTGTGTTGTAATCTCAAATGTTTGCTCCAAAACAGGACATTCAGCTGTAACAAAACTCCAATGACTCCATCAGCAAGGTACAAAACATGGAGGAAAGTGCTGTCCTTACCTCACTGATTTTATGAGCTGAGGCTCAGTCTTGCAAGGTGCTGTTAGCTTCACTTCCCGTTGACTTCAGTGAGAATAGAGAGTGCCCCTTGCACAGGGTAATCATCACCTCGGTTTGGTTTGGTTTGTCATTTAGATCATGATCCTCTCAGGTGCTGATTGCAATTAAAAAAAATAAGTGTGTAACAGTGCTTCTAATTTAAGGGGATTAAATTTAGTAGGTTTGGTGGAAGAAGTGCATTTTAAGGAGGGTTTTTGTGCAAGAGCTTTATTACATGCAAAAATAAAGTTTACAATTCACAAGACAAAGTTTTTATTTGAAGAAGAAAATGCAATGAAGAACAGAACCAGTCTGAAAGACAAGGCTTCTTCTGGGGAAAAAAAATATTATCCTACTCATCACAAAGAATCATGGGGCAAAAGTCTTGTTTGACAAAGGAAAGTGTGTGTGAGGTTTTCCAAGAATTTTTAAAAGACTCTTTATTCCCTCAGCCTTCTTATAGTGTGTGTATGAGAGAAAATGGGTGCATTGGTTTGTGCTCTCTGTTGCACCCAACTATTTGAATGGATTTCCAAAGTAATTTAGTCACCAGATCTTATACCGAATCTGAAATTTCTAATGTAAAGTCTTGAAAAGCAGCTAGACATATACATTTTTAAAATATTGATGTTTGATAAAAATTGTAATGTTACTCTTCACCTCCTCAGGAGAATGGTCATAAACTAACTCTATGGAGGAACTTCAAAGATCTCAATCACCCTCCTCCTTAAAAAGGTAAAGATGGGCAATGTGCAAAGCATAAACTACTATCTATCCTCCTCTGTTCAGATTCTGAGATTGGGCCAAAATCTTTCTAGGGGGCTTATCCTCATAATGGGCATTTTAACCGGATTAGTTTAGACTTGGAAAAAAGACTGAGTGGAGACCTGATAACAGTCTTCAGATATGTTAAAAGGCTGTCATAAAGAGCACAGTGATCAATTGTCCTCCATGTTCACTGAAGGTTGGACAAGAAGTAATCTGTTTAATCTGCAGTGAGGGAGATTGAGGTTAGACATTAGGAAAAACTTTCAACTATAAGGATAGTTAAGCACTGGAATAGATTACCTAGGGAGGTTGTGGAATCTCCATCATTGAAGTTTTTTAAGAACAGGTTAGACAAACTACCGTCAGGGATGGTCTTAGTATACTTAGTCCTGCCTCAGTGTGGGCTAGCCTCACTAAGTCCCTTCCAGACCGTCATTTTTATTCTTCTTCTGTTAATGATTATATACGTCTAGAACCATACGTAACCCACAAACTCTTTGTCTCTATTTCTTTGTCATGACTCTCATTTGCAAAGACATTTATAGCTTAAAATACCTTCCAACAAAATTAGCTGGCCAGTTTTACACCAAACAAAATGGAAAGTTATTCTGTAAGGTGAGCTCCTATCTTTGATGAATCCGTGACTCCAAATAATTTATAAAATCCACATTCTTCAGAATATTGCACTATGTTACCTCCTATTACATATGGTTTGTCTAAAATAACTTGAGACAACGAAACTGCTTTTGACCATTTTGAATGGGGCAGAAATAGGGACCTGTTTTTTTCTGAAAACCTTTAAATTGTGTTAAAATATTCCACACTTGACAATCCAATGTATGCTTAGCCCCTAATATTCAAAATAAATTTACAATCTTAAATTTGAAAGTAGAATGAAAACATTTAGCTCCCCTCATGTCCAAACTTCTTTTTTTAGCAGCTCCTCACTGCTAATTATTAGATTACATTCACTTGTTACAGGAATTGTTGTGGCCAGTTGCAGTTCTGTTTTGTCTTTTTCCACAGTAAAGACATATCAAGCCACAAGATAATCTGAGAAATTTTGAGTCAGTTTCAGTTTTAAAATATACTGTAGATACTCTGGGATTATACAGATGAGGTCAGACTTTTGAAAGAGGGACATTCCTGCTACTGATTTCAGCCATCTCCCAGAGTCCAGTAGATGCTAATAAGTACAATTTCAATCACAAGACAGGAAAATGGAAGACTGGCTTCATGTCAAATAGCTATAGAACACTGGTGCGATTAGTTGTTTCATAGTGCTGCTTCATCACTTTAATTGAACTGGATTAATACCTGAATATTTACTATTTCAGAGCATCTTTCCAGATTTAACAAACATACAGACTTTTTACCATTTTCAAGAAGCTGTGCTCTGTATAAAGCACAGTTTTGTGCATGCCATTTCCAAAGGACTATGAATATGTTTTAATTGTTTATTTTAACGACTATTGAGAAGATGAGGATCTCACTCTGTCCATTTGTTTGTACAGTTTGTACACCTACTGAATTCCAAGCCATAAACTTCTATAAGAAATACATGTTCAAATTGTAATGAATTTCTAATACCATGCTGTTATAACAAGTTTCAGAAATCATAAAATGGTGACTGCTCAGACTTCTGATATTGTGTGTGTGTGTGTGTGTGTGTGTAAAAATATATATCTTGGTCTAAGACCTTGTCGATACCCAACTCTTTTCTTAAGATTTCGACCCTTCTCCTGCCACAGGGTCAGCTCCATTGAATGGTGAGAGTATAAGTGTGGAAGAGGTGCTGGTGGTTTTACTACCATGCCATCTTGTTCTGGCGAGTGTTAGATGATACAGTGGCAAAGACACCAGCAACTTGTCTGTACTTATGCTCCCACCTTTGCTGCCACCTATGGAATTTCTCCAGTGCAACAATGGGTAATTTTAAGATAAGAACTCTGAGTAGACATGGACAAATTGAAAATGTTATAGCTAAGCTGAGGATGAGCAAACTCCTTGGTTGTGGCTGTTGCTGTTGCTTTCTGAATATGACTTTCCAGTGGAGGAGGATGGAACAGAGCCACTGGTTCTAAATAGTCTTAGGAGTCTTCTCTTATACCCTCTAAATGCAAAGAAGTAAATTATTGGATCAATGCAACAGTTCATGTTCATAAAAGCCACTGTGATTTGAAGAGACATCTTGAAGGCTTTCTGTGCTGAGCAAGATGGCTGATGTAGTATCTTTCTGATCATGAACTGAATGATATTTAAATGGTAAGGACTAAAGCAGATCACAACTGCAAGGAGCACAACCAGTATGATTGTGAAAGCCTTTCTGTGGTGCCCATTCTTATCTGTCAGGGGGTTTTCTTTGGCTGCTCTGCACAGTTTTAGGTTGATCTGCACATAACAAACTAATATAATCCCCACTGGTAGGCAGAATCCAATCATGCAAGCCCCCAGAAGGATAAATGGCAACTTAGGAATTTCTTCAAAGTTGAAATATTCCATGCAGGTCAGCTTATCTCCTATCTTCTTGGTCATGGGCCTGAAGAGTAATGATATTGTCTGCAGGAACACAATGAACCATATCAGCATGCAGATATACTTCACTCTGCTCACTTTCCTAAATCTGCCAAGCCGCCGGGTGTGGACCACGGCGATGTAGCGGTCGACACTCACACATGTCATAAAGTAGATGCCCACATACGTGTTCATGTAAAAGATGAATGCCGTCACCCTGCAGAACCAGTCTCCAAAAGGCCAGTTGAATTCTAAGATGTAATAAGCAATTCTTCCAGGCAGAGCAAGCGTGAAAAGGGCATCTGACACAGCAAGGTTGATTAAGTAGAGATCAGTTGAGTTGATTTTCTTCCCTCGGTGGAAGGTGACATAAAGGGCAAGGACATTTCCACAAGAGCCAAAGACCAGCAGGACAGTGTAAAAGAATGAAAAAATTACTTTCGCTGCAAAGTGGTGGTTATACACGTCGCAGCTGCTTTCATTGCTGTAAGTGAAGACCGTTAGCTGAGATGCAACAGTAGCAGCAGTGGTAGCCATTCTGTGGACTTCTCCTTGGCAGAAGAAAAGACATGACATTAGCAGCTTACTAATAATGTGCACTATCTGTTTTGACAGATAACAAAACTACTTAGGCTTTGTACTTTAGTAGACTCTCGTACTTTAGTAGACTCTCATACAAAAGAAGTGAGAGTTCTCATTTGAACAGCGAATTTCCACACTCTGAGTATGTTCTGAGCCAAGATGAGCAGGTTTAGTCATTTGGGAAACTCAGTTCCTAGTGATCTTAGTGTAACATTCTGAACAAAGACTGTGACTTATTTTTTTCTTCAGAACCCTTTAGCTTGGAAACTAATAGCAGGGGGTGTTGTGTCACAGTGTGTCAGAAGTTGTTGCTGCCTGTTAAACATGTCTGGTGGATGGGACATGGTATCATTATAGAGAGGGAGATGTGGAATTTCAAATAGAAAATTACATGATAGAGGAGGGGAAATTTAGAAGGGGAAGGTCAATAAAATATAACTTTCTTTTGTTTTGACAGCCTGTGCCAGAAAAGGGAGCAAGGAGAAAAGTATCCATTTGAAGAACCATATCTCTGTATTTATTTGTAGCTGTTCAAAAACCTTTTACAATTACAAACTGTAATAGCTATAGATTATATCAACACTTTTCCTCAGGTGAGTGTATATGGCCAAATCCTGAATTCTCCACTCAGTTTGAATGTGGTCCTTACTCACCCAAGCACCCCAAGACAATAACGTTGTTCTGTCTTTAGTAAAGTCCCTGATTTCCCATTTGCTGCGCTAATACACCAGGGCTCCAGGTTGGCTTGGGAGTCAGTAGCTCCTACCTATACTTTTAGGCGTCAAATAAAACTAGTTGGTATCATTTTTCCAACACATAAAGGTAAGGAGACAAATTCAAATGTTGGTTACACCCAGTCTCCTTTATTTGCACTCAAAAGTAAGGCTGTTTACTTGCACACATTATAAAATGAACCTTTCACTCCCTCTTCTTTGCTGTTGTTTCCTGTCACAATAGATACGGCTGAAATAGGATGGGTCCTTACCTGCCTTTTAACCAGCACACTGAGAAAGTTGCCTTCTAACTGTTTATTGTGAGGGTCTCTGAAATGGGAAGTCATGTCTCCAAACTGCTATTATTCTTTGCGTATTGCTGCTAAAACATAATTACTGTAATTGCCATACTGCAGGGATATGTATTTTTTTGGTCCTTAACAATTGATTGGGTCCCAAGCCCACTGGAAAGATCTACATCGCAAACTAGTCATTGAACAAATTATCTTATATTGCATGTGCTTTCGCCTTGTGTTCTCAGTAGGCAGAGAGGGGATTGAACTGAAAACCTACAGCTAACCCCTCCCTCCCCCTCCCCCCCCGAATTTTGGGCCAGCAGGTGTTCAGAATCTGAACCCAGATTTTTCACAACTCTTTTATCTTAGTAGTGTGCTAGCTCAAAACTCCAGATCTGTGCACCCCAAACTCTGAAGGTTGTAAATCCATATCCCAGTTTTGTAAGTTCCGCCCATCTCTAATTTTATGGGAGCAAATGTGAGGCATTAATATTGTTTTGTTTACTGTTGTTACTGCAACAGGAGACAGCATGATCAAGTGTATTGGGCACAGGATGGGGAGTCTTGCTACCTGAGTTCTTTTCTTGGCTCTTCCACTGACCTGTTCCCAGATCTTAGGGAAGTGGGTCACTTCGCCACTCTACACGTCTGTATCTCCTCCCAGCATTGGTTTGGCCCATCTGTTATCATGACCACAGTGTCTTTGGGCCAGAGACTGTCTCTCACTACATGTCTGTGCAATATCTAGCACAATGGATCTCAGTTGGAACTCTAAGTACTATACAAATAAATACGAAAAATAAATCATCTTTCTGAGTGCCTCCGTGGGTGCTAGAAGGGTTGTTTCTTTGGTTCCTTCTCTTTAGCGCTGTTTCCTTATCTTTCTCCTTTTCAACAGGGAACTCTTAGGCACCGCTATTTTGTTTGTATTTACCCTTCATTTTATTCTCTCTCTCCTGCCTTTTTATATATTTAAATGTTGTCTCCTCAGTACTTATCTGGCATGTTACATAATATTAATGCTCATAGCACCCGTCCAAGGTAGGTAAGTATTATTTCCAGTTTCCACATGGGGAAACTGAGGTACACAAACTTGCCCAATGCCAAACAAGAAGTCTATGTCAGAGAAATGCATCTTTAAACTTGAATTCCACCCTTCGCCTCCCTCACTGTGCCAAAGCACAACGGCTTTACAATAGCACGTGTCTTTAGAAACCGTGTCTTGTCACAGAGGGTCTGTGCAGCAAAACATGAGCTCAGTGTGGTAGACGATACACAGAATGTGACCATTTCCTGACTTTGGTGGGATTAAATTAGATCCTTTTATCATGTCACACTTGTGGTTTGGTTTTCTGGTCTTATCACTTGCTAATGGTGCCGCACGGGGCTACTGGGGAGCACCTCTGCAGCCAGGATGCCTGCTACTGCCACTGGCGTAGTGCATCCTTCCTCTGCCCCCCTGCTCCTAGCCTGACTCCACACGTAGATGCCTCAATTCAATCAATAGTGAGTAGGTGTGTACGTAACAGTGGCTAGGCATAGCAAAGGTAGGCGCGGTGCAAGCTAACCACACTGCTCTGCCCAAGCAACAGCCTCTCCAGAGCAGAGCTGGTGAATCGTACTGAAGGCTATCGAACTCGATGGTTGTGAGGTGTGGACAAATGTTCAGACCATCCTGAGTTGGAGCCCCGTACAGGCCTCCAAAGCCGACTAAAAATTCCCTGAAACATTTTGAAAACACGGCAGATCAGAGCTGACACTTTCCTGGTTACCTGGGAGGAGCAGTGTTGTACAGTAATTCACTTGCATTGTGGAATAGCACTCAAACTTCTTTCAATCCACATGAAGAAAAAGTCACTCGGAAAAGACAGAGCATGCATGCACACACACACACCTCCAAGCAAAGATCAAACTGGGAGAAATGCTCTAGCAAAATCCCATGTATTCTAGCCTGTCCAAATGGAGCAGATTAAACTTTCCAGCAGTGTTACATAAATCATTTTGTAGGTAAATTTACCTCTTAATCGCAATGGTTACAGTACAGCCTAGTAGAAAACTTGTTTAAAGACATTCATTCTGCCGAAAATAGACACTGTACTGTCTTATTAAAACTAGATCTCTGTCTGTTCCCAAAAAAGCTAAAATACAATTAGTTAATTAGAGATGCTTTTCAGATAAGGTCCTATTTAAACAACCACTTAGTCATTTTTTTCCTTGCACTGCCAAATTCAGTCTCTGAAAGCACACCACCTGTAAGAAAATAAGACAAGGAGAGCTGGCTTACCAGGGGCTGATGAGGTGGTGGCCAAGAGGTGGTGGTGGCTGTTGAGAAGCTCTTGTCTCAGCTCTTTCTCCTGTGCTATATTAGTGGTACATTTATTAAATGTAATATTCTTCTAATAGTCCCTGAAAAAATCCCCTTCTAGTGCTTCAGTAAAAACCCTTCTGTGCCTTGCAGCAAGCAGGAACAGAGAGAGAAGACCAAAAACGAAGACTGCTCTGCCTTTCCTAATCTAGTCAGCATCATATGGGTGGTGACTGAATGAGATCCATGTATCACTTGTCAGCCGTGAGATACCTGCTTCCTCCAGCAAAAAGTAGCTTCGTCTGTGTACTCCCCTTCCGCTTCATGCTGTGCAGAGGGCTGCGCCTGACGAGGCAAGGTGGTGCTCTTTCATCTGGCTTCTCTTTGTAGCACAATAACATTTATGCAGTTCTTTGTTTGCAATTTGAGAAAGGAATGAAAAAACCCAGCAAATTCCCCAAGCTGAATATTTTGAAGATCTCACCATTCCCCCCCACTCCCACCTCCTTTTTCATATATTACAAGAAATAGATTTCGTTCTTGCTCACTAGTTAAGGAAGTGATTTATACCAGAACACTAAACCACAAGTATGTATTGTTTAGGGTGACCAGACAGCAAATGTGAAAAATCGGGACAAGGGGTGGGGGGTAATAGGAGCCTATATAAGAAAAAGACACAAAGATCGGGACTGTCCCTATAAAATCGGGACATCTGGTCACCCTAGTGTTGTTAAAGGCTTTAAACTCACCAAAGTGAGAAAAGACTAAAATACTACATGTTATCTATAACACTGCTTGGGTTTTGCTTGCATGTGTGCTGTGTAAGACAATGGTTGGAGACGTGCTGTATTTAGAAGATCAATGAAGTGAATTAAAGGTGTAACTTGTGCCTTTATGCTGAATTTTCTGATAGTTGTGTTCTTAAATCACACCCTTAAATGTGATTGCCCCTAGAATTCCCTGATTCCCCTGACACTGCTGTGAGATGCCATTAGGACTGTGAGTCAGTAGAAAACTCGAGTGTTACACCAATGGAAAACCTGTGTGAAGAGAGAATCGGGATCAGTAGCTCTGGTTTAATCTGAAAAAATGGAAGAAGCACACACATGTGCATATCCTTCAGATGCAATTGGGTTTGAGGTTCTTTTAAGGGATTCAAGTATGTTAGTAATTTTCCTGACTATTCGTTCACAGCACAAGACCACTACAGGGTCCATTCTTTGTACTAATAAAAGTGTGCAGTCTGTATTAACTTACTACACAGTGTGACAGGCATTTAGCTGCAAATGGTGTAGCGTTCTTGACGTGAATAACTTTTGGGGAAATAACTGTGCTTGCCCTGTAGTGGCCTTTAAAATCTGAACATCTTAGCCATTTTTTATTTTGAAAATACCAAAGGATGTCAACATCGTTCTTTGAGTGCTTGCTCATGTCCATTCCAGTGTGCGCATGTTAGAAAGTTTTCCCTCATTGGTAGCCGTTGGGTTGGTTTTGGTGCCCTGTGAAGTCGCGCCCTCATAGCACTGGTATATTGGGCCCTGCAGACCCACCTCCCCCTCAGTTCCTTTTTACTGTCCATGATAGTTGCTGGAACTTCAGCTTGTCCTTGTGTTCACGCAAGTATTTCTTTAAGTGGACTTTAGTTTTCTCTACCTGTATATAGTTAATTATAGTGGTTGGAATTTAGAATTTAGTTTGTTTAGTAGATTGGAACCCTGCTTACTGGGGTTCCCACTTACCCAGCATCAGGGTACGCCTTGGTCCTTGGAGTTTAAACTGTGTGCGGCTTGCCACAAGCCCAGGCCCGTTAGTGAGCCCCATTCTAGCTGCCTTTGAGTCCCATTGACCGGCATGCTGCAGGATCTGTAAGGAGTTCAAGCCCCATACCAAGGACAGGGATCAAAGACTCAAATTCCTTCTTACGGAGGCAGCTCTCCATCCCCCCTCAGAGCCGAGCCATGCTGACTCAGCACTGAGCGCCTCCACCTTGGTGAGAAGCTCTCTGGTTTCTCTGAGGGATGCACAGACAGTGCAGCTCTGCCAATCCGGCACCGAGGAAGGACTCTTCTTCCACGTCCTGGGACTCTCAGCATCATCAGGCATTTCCGGTGCAGAGGAGGTCCACACTGCAACGAGACTCTCAGCCTGCTCCCAATCATCGGTGCAGAGGAGGAAGCAGCAGAAGATGGACCGGGGGTGCTCACCAATTCCAAGGTCTGCTGCTCACAGGGAAGTCAGCTGAGTGCAAGCCATGCCAGGCCACTCAGACTCAACAGCTGCCAGCATAGTACCGTTGACTCCAGCCCCAGGAAGAGACCGAGCCATCGGGATACAGCCCTGGCACTACCATCTATGCCAAAGGCAATCAAGGCAGCAAGGGAACTACTATTACACCCGGTACTGCCATCCCCCAGGCATGAACTGGCACCAGAGGCAAGATCTCCTGGGGCACCGAGGCCTCAGGTGCCGTCGACAGGGAAACCAGCAATGATGGCAGAGAGCGGGTTGCCTCCCCCTGCTCTCTGGCACCGGCCAGTACTGGTCCACCATAGTCGCCAATAAATGACTCCTCTCAGTCAGACTCCGAGGTGGAGTCTTATATTTCCCACAGGAGCCAGCATTGATCTGACCGCCATTATCTGATGGCTGACATGAGCCAAGGGATCCCGCCAATGGCCTGGCCAGCACAGTGGCAAATGCTGGTGCAATGTGGCCCTTCTTGAACCCCTAAGTATTTCAACCAGCTGAGGGATCACATGGAGGAAATCGTACTCTATTGTTTTGGCACGTAGACCTCCCTTCACCACCATCCTTGGTGCAAAAACCTCAAGTCGGTACCAGGCCCAGCAAGGAACCCCAGGACCCGGTACCGCAGGATCCTTCCAGGACCAAGGAAGAACAAGGCCCTGTACCCATGCAGGCATCTTCATCTTCCTCACCTGACGAGACGGTAGCAGGGACTCGATTGAGCCCTCTCAGGATGATTACAGGGCTCACCAGGAGCTCCTCAGAATAGTTGCTCAAAGCCTGGGGGTCCAGGCAGAGAATATCTCTGAATCCTCCCTGCCTTGATGGACATCATGGCCTCTTGCAGTCTGTCAGGAGTGGCATTGTCCCTGAATGATGCCATTCTAGAACTTATTGAGGCCCTCTGGAAGACTCCAGCCTTGCTGCAACCCACAGCAAAGAGGATGGAGAAAACGTACTTTGCCTCTACAAAAGGGTTCGAATTTTTATATATCTGTCCTCCATTGGGGTTGCTAGTGGTATCAGCGGCCAACAAACAGGAGAGACGAGGGCAGCAAGGACCTTCCCCCACAGGCCAAAGATGCTAAAAAATTGGATCTCTTTGACAGGAATGTATACTCTACCGGGAGGGCTCCAACTACAGATTGCCAACCAACAGGTGCTCCTGAGCTGCTACTGCTTCAGCTTTTGGGGCGTGATGTCCAAGTTCAAAGAGTTGTTACCACAGGAGTCCAGAGTCAAATTCTCTGCTCTAGTAGAGGAAGGGAGAGCGGTGACAAAAGCATCCCTTCAAGCAGCCTTGGACATAGCGGATTCTGCTGCTCAAACCGTGACTTCCGCTGTGGTCATGAGAAGAAGCTCATGGCTGCAGGCCTCGGGCCTCCCCTATGAGGTCCAGCAAACTGCCCAGGACCTCCCTTTCAAGGGCACATCACTCTTTTCAGAGCAAACAGATTCAAAGCTCTAGAACTACCCTAAAATCCCTAGGGTTGCACACACCGGCTCCTATAAGGAAGCATTTTAAGCCCCAACCATTGCCCCATTTCTACCAGCCTCAGTCAAAGCAAGACTACAATAAGAGGCAGGGCAGGAGTTATAAGGAGGCCTCCTCCCCAGTTCTCATAGGCCCATGGGTCTGACCCCGCCAGACAATCATTGGGGTCTAAACAAAACTTTTGTGGGTATGCTCGAGGACAGCATACCAGGACAGTGTCTGAATCCACCTTCCCCAATTTTTGTGGACCAGTTATCACACTTCTGTTGGGTGTGGGCCCATATCACCTCAGACTGCTGGGTGCTATGCACGATAGGACTGGGATACACCCTGCCGTTCAGTTGTTCTCCTCCTTCCCACCCTCTCTCCCCGTCCCTCTTCAGGAACCCTTCTCACAAGCAACTTCTAATCCAGGAGGTGCAAACACTCCTGCAAATGGGAGTGGTAGAGAAAGTTCCTCTGGAGCTAAGAGGGCAGAGGATTCTACTCCCACTATTTGCTAATTCCGAAGGCCCGTGGTGGTCTCGGATCCATCCTGGACCTGCAAAACCTCAACAGATTCATGAAGAATCTGATTTTCTACATGGTCTACTGGACCTCCATTATCCTTTCCCTGGACCCAGGGGACTGGTATGCTACCCTCAACTTGAAGGAGGCTTACTTTCATAACTCGGTCTTCCAAGGTCACTGGAAATTCCTCCAATTCGTTGTGAACCAGGTACACTACCAGTTTATCCAACTTCCATTCAGCCTGCAGTTGTCGCAGCCATCTTTAGGAAGCAAAAGGTTCAGGTTTATCCTTATCTCAATGACTGGCTGATCAAGACCCACAGGTGCTGACTTTTCATTGTGCTGGGAGGTAATCGTCCGACGGCTCTGCCCCAAGCCCCACCCCCACTCCACCCCTTCCCTCAGTGCCGCACCCCCACCATACCCGTCCTGCCTCTTCCCGCCCCATTGTGCCCCCTCGCCCGAGCACACCACATTCTTGCTCCAGCCCCTCCCTCCCCAGCCTCCTGCATGCCACGAAACAGCTGATTGCGATGGGTGGGAGGCGCTAGAAGGGAGGGGGAGTCACTGATCGGTTGGGACCACTGGTGGGCAGGAGGTACTGGGGGGAGGGGAAGATGCTGATAGGGGGCCTGCCGGTGGGTGCTCAGCACCTAAGTTCCCTGTAAGCTGGGCAGCCATGAAGCAGCCTATTTAGCGCCAAGCAGGCTCTCAGGGAACCTGCCATGGACCCCAACCTGATGCAGGAAGGGCATCCCTCCCCTGACCCCAGCACAGCCTGTGGTCCAGACCTGCTGCGGCCAGGGCAGTGCAGCCAGATCAGCAGGATCAGCCCCAGTCGTGGCCAGATTGGCAGTCGGGGCAGCGTGTCCTGGCTTGACCCTGGAGGAGCCCGGCCTGGCCCCAGGTGTGGTCGGGGCAGCCCTCCCCCAGCCCAGACCTGCTGGGACTGAGGGAGGGGTGCCTATCCTGCAGCCCCAGATCTCTCACGGCGGGGAGAGGTGCTCCTACCTCCCCCAGCGCAGGTGCGGCACCCCAACCCTCTGCCCCACCCCTGAACCCCTCATCCCCGGCCCCACTGCGGAGTCCACACCCCCAGCCGGAGCCCTCACACTCCTGCACCCCAACCCTCTCCCCAGCCCTGAGCCCTCTCCCACACTCCGAACCCTTCGGCCCCATCCCCACCACATTAATTTTTTTATGTGCACCAATATAAAGATGATGTGTCACACACCACCTTCATATTGGTGCACATAAAATTAATTCTACACATGGGTGGGAAAAATTAGAGGGAACACTGCTCAGCACCCACCATTTTTTCCCCATGGGTGCTCCAGCCCCAGAGCACCCATGGAGTTGGTGTCTATGGTCAGACCAAGACCCAAGTGGAGGCATACGTAAGTTTAATACTGTCAACTTTCAAGAAGCTAGGCCTGTTGATAAACATGTAGAAATCGATACTCTCACCAGTTCAAATAATTGAATTTGTAGAGGAGGTCCTCAACTTGGTCCAGTCCCGAGCCTTCTTTCTGGATACCCAGTTCCGGGCCCGAGGCATGTTCATAGAGAGTCTCAGAAACCACCCCACCACCACGGCTGGAAACCACCTAAAACTCCTAGGGCACATGTCCTTGTGCACTTACATGGTGCAGCATGCAAGATTATGACTCAGACCTCTCCAGACTTGGCTAGCATCAGTGTATCAGCCGGACTGGGATCGCTTGGACATGGTTGTCACATTTCCCCCTTCAGTGATCACCACACTCCTTTGTGGTGTGGTGTACTGAGGACAGTAGGTGCAAGTATCCCATTCTCAAGATCACATCCATCAATATCTCTAGTCACCGACACATCTGCTCTGGGTTGGGGGTGCTCATCTAGGGGTACTCAAAACCCAGGGCCTCTCATCCCAGGCAGAGCTCTAGCTACACATCAATGTGAGGAAACTCAGAGCAGTGTGCCTTGCCTGCCAAGAGTTCCAGCCCCGCCCTGGAAGGCAAGTGCGTGTCGGCGCTTACTGACAACATGGCAGCGATATTCTATATAAACAGACAGGGTGGAGTGTGCTCCTCTCACCCATGCCATGAAGCCCTTCACCAGTGGGAATTCTGCATAACCCACTCAATCTACTTTGAAGCCTCCGATTTTCTGGGGGCACAGAATGAATTAGCGGATCGTCTCAGCAGATCCTTCTCCAATCACAAGTGGTCCATTTGCCCAGACATCGTGAAGGATGTTTTACAGAGGTGGGGAGCTCCACAGATAGATTTGTTCCTGACGAGGCACAACAGGAAATATCTGCAGTTCTGCTCCTTCCTGAATCACAGCCCAGGCTTGCTCAGAGATTCATCTCTTCTCTCTTGGAAGGACCATCTCTTTTATGCTTTCCCTCCCATTCCGCTTTTACACAAGGTCCTGCTGAAGGTCAGAAGGAACGAGCCTGATCATGATAGTCCTGGCCTGACCAGGTCAGCATTGGTTCACCACCCTTCTGGATCTCTCGGTGGAAACACCAATCAGCCTACCTCCATTTCCAGATCTGATCTCCCAGGACCACGGCTGCCTACGTCACCTGAACCTCCTCTGTCATGAGTCCCTTTATCTCATAGCCTGGACGGTCCATGGTTTGAAGGATCCCTTTTAGTGAGCAGCAAGGGCTGTCGGTGTTCAATCTATAGTCGTTTCCTCACAGGCTGGGACAGGCTGTATCCCCAAGTACAACAACCAATCCCTATTATCCAGGCTCATGGGTCCCCCATTCAAACCTTTGGCAATGTGCTCTCTCCTCGACTTGTCTGGATGGTGCCTTTCTGGTGGCCATTACTTTGGCTAGAAGGGTCTCGGAGGTTAAGGCCCTTACTTCAGAACCTCCTTGCATGGTATTCTTCAAGGACAAGGTCCAGCTGCGTCCTCACCCAGCCTTCCTTCTGAAGGTGGTTTCACAATTCCATTGTAACCAGGACATTTTTATGCCAGTCTTCTATCTGAAACCAATGCCTATAGCCAAGAACAGAGACTTCACTCACTAGATGTCAAATGAGTTCTTGACTTCTACGTAGAAAGGACTAAATCATCTTGGAAAACTACTCAGCTCTTTGTGGCAGACAGGATAAGAGGTCTTCCAATCTCATCCCAGAGAACCTCATTGTGGATCATTTCTTGTATCTGCACATGCTACGACCTAACAAAGGTCCCTGCCCCAACCCTAATGGGACATTCCACAAGGCCACAAGCATCTGCAGCTGCATTCCTGGCACAGGTCCCAATCCAGGGCATCTGTAGAGTGGCTACATGGTCGTCAGTCCACACGTTTGCATTGCACTATGCCATCGCTCAGCAGGCCAGAGATGAGGCTGGATTTGGCAGAGCAGTGCTACAGTCTGCTCATTAATGAACTCCAAACTCTACTCCTAGATCTGCTTGAGAGCCACCTACATTTGCATGGACAGGAGCAAGCACTCGAAGAAATAAAAACAGTTAATAACCTTCCATTAATGTTGTTCTTCGAGATGTGTAGCTCATGTCCATTCCAACCCCACCCCCTCCCCCACTGGAGTTAGCCAGCAAAAAGGAACTGAGGGGGAGGCGGTTCGGCAGGGCCTGATATACCGGTGCTATGAGGGCATGACTCCAGGGGGCACCAGAGCCAACCCGTCAGATGACACTGAGGGAAAACTTTCCGGCAGCAGTACATATGGCAGGCGCACACCTACATGGGAATGGAAATGAGCAACACATTTCGAAGAACAACAGTTATGGAAAGTTAATAACAGTTTTTTACAGGCTATTCAACTACAATATTTAACTTAAAAAGGAAGACAGTTTTGAGTAAACTCTCAGCTGATATAAACTCACAAAGCTCCCTGGAGGATCTGGCTCTTTTGAGTACATGTCTGGGGATTGAATAATGAAAATGTGTTAAAACCCAGTCAAAATATTTTTGGAAAATGTAATAAACATAAATGAATGGCTGAGAATTTTTGCATGCCAAGTTTCACCCTGGAGAATATTTTTAGCAAATTGCAAACTCCTGAAAGAGGACTTGTAATGGAAATACCGACAAACTGTTGAGTATTAGGGGATCATAACATCTCTTTTCAGTATTACGGTGAAATGTATACCCATGCAAATAGTCAGCACAAGACTTGTGTACTACCTAAGTCCCATATAAGTCTTCAAAATAGGGTTTCAGTGGGATTTATCTGCTAAGTAAGCCTTGACACTAGGCTACTTTCTTCAGTTATTCTAGTCCAATTGCGGTTACTCCTAATTATAGTGAAGCTAATTAGTGCTTCAGTTTCCCCATCTGTAAACTGGGGATAATAATCCTGACCCCTTTGCAAAGCGCTTTGAAAACTACTGATGAAAAGTGCTAGATACACGCCGAGTGTTATTAATTTTATTATTTTAGGAAGTGTGTGTCATCAACAGACCAAAGCAACCAGTACGTTCAGAATGACAGGCAGCAAAATATGTTAGAGAAAAGAGAAAGAAGCAGCTAAAAGAGGCCGTGCAAATGGAGAGGAAACTTCACACAGCACTAAGTGGGCACTGCACTGTCCTGTTCACACAGAATAAATCACTGTGATGACTGGTAATTCTTCAGAAATAGGACATGCTTTTGTGTTCCAAGAGAAAATTGACTTTGATTTGACAATTCTATTCTGCATAGGAGCAGAACGTTTGCATGTATGAGTGACAGCATGGTCTACTGGCTAATACATTAGACAGGAAGTCAGGAGTCTTGGGAGGTATTCCTGGGTGTTCTACTGAACTGCTATTTGAGCTTGAGTAAATCACTGCACCTTTGGCTATTTTCCTTCCCACACTTAGTCTGACTTGCCTATTTAGATTGTAAGCTTTCTGAGGCAGGAACTGTGTCTGTGTTCTTTTGTACAGGACCTAGCACAACAGGGCCTGGATCTCTAGGCGCTGCCATAATACAAAAAAATCAAAATAATTTGGAGCAGGGCTTGTTGCTTTACTAATCATTGTCTCATTGCGCCCAGGGTTGTGGCTAATTTATCTGTGTAGTGAAAATTAAAATAATGAGGGGTTGGAGGGGCTGCTGCACATTGTATAAGGTGCGTGGAAGCTGAGGTGTGAGCTCTGAGGGCACTTCAAGAATGCTATCTTTAGGAACTGCATATCCTTTAAGGGGCAAGGGAGAGGATTTCTGTACCATTTATAAAAAGAAAAGGAGTACTTGTGGCACCTTAGAGACTAACCAATTTATCTGAGCATGAGCTTTCATGAGCTACAGCTCACTTCATCGGATATAGCTCACGAAAGCTCATGCTCAAATAAATTGGTTAGTCTCTAAGGTGCCACAAGTACTCCTTTTCTTTTTGCGAATACAGACTAACACGGCTGTTACTCTGAAAAATGTACCATTTATAAGGCAGGCTGAAGGGAGACATCTTAGGAACCTGAGGCACCTTAGGACCTTTCCAACTGAGGAGAGCACTTTCCACAGTTGTATACCTGTGAAAGTTTGCAGGAGAAGAAATCTCCCCCTTGGCTATGCTAAGGTGCATGCGAGCCGGGCATTCGTGTGATGGCTAGCGAAATACTGCGATTCTAGAATTCTTGACAGGTCAGCAGAACTTTTGAAATTCAAACGAGTAAAACGCCTTCTCTTTATGTTTGTCTTATTTCTGTCCTTTGTCTTTAAAATCCTCCCTGCAAAGTAGGAAATTCTAGACAAAAAATTACATGGAGAGAACATTACGATTGCATGGTAAATACTCGAGTCAAGAAATGTCAAAGTGAAGATTACAAATGCAACCTTCATTCTGCCCCTTTGTGCACATACAGCATGATACAGTTGTTAATTATATGCTCCACATTGCGTTTCTGAAATGCAATATGTCGTTTTATGTACAAACTTAGATGCCTATATGTAACATCTTTTACTACCAAGTACTAATCTGTCTATGCCAGGATCCATGAGTCATTTATATAAAAACTGAACAGTTAATGGTATTCGACACAAATTAATACAATGCAGGTTATCTGTTACCACTCAGAGTAATATCGAAAATTTGCTGCAGTGTATATTGCATCTACTTTATCTTCCTAACTAAGATGTTTTTGTAGTTAAATGCCTCATCATGGTATTGAATCTAAGAAAGAGTCTGCTGGTGGTTGATTAACTGCTGACTAAATTCTGAAAAACCCGTATCTTAGTGAGAAGGAAACTTATCATATACAAATTCTGTCAATAAATATATTATTGTTTTTATTTGTACAGTGCTGTAATGTGTGAGAGACACTTTACACGGCAATGACAATACTGTAAGAATAGAAGGATAAACAATTACAATGATGTTGTATAATAAATTATCTATTAGATTATATTTCAGAAGAAATCTGTGATATTATAACTAAAGTCTATTTTATACCGTACACACCCACCAGGAAACAGAGCTATGGGTGCACTTGAAACCATAACTTTGGCACTTACTGATTATCAGGTGATTAATTGTGCAGCGTTAATGTTTTGTTCACATAATGTGTTTTCAAAAGGTTGAAATTCTGGCGCCACTGAAGTCAGTGTGGGTTTTGCCATTGACTTTGATACAGCCAGGGTTTCACTCACATTTCACAGCATAAATTGTGCTTTCCTTACTCAGGCAGTTAACGTTGATGGAGTAAAGAGAAGGTTTGGTTCCATAAGTCAATGGGAGACAAGGAGTCTCAGCAGCTTACAAAAGTTGCTTAGTACCTTGCAAGATTGAACTTTGAGTAATGACAGCATGATTTCTCTTGCTCTCTGTAGAATATATAACTTTCATTTTGTGATACTGTGCAGTGGTAATTCGTAGTAGGAACTTTCTTGACATATGACATATGACATTAACCTTCCTGTTATAATTCAGTTATTCTGTGCACAACTAATATAAGAAAATATGTTTTTATAAAAGATTGCTATAAACCTGTGACGAGGAAGACCTGCTGACATTGTAACAATATTGATGTTAAACAAAAGCTCGTAAAGTTAGACATTTTAAAATTAGCAGGTCCAGATAACTTGCATCCAAGAGTTTTAAAAGAGCTGATTGAGGAGATTACTGGACCATTAATGTTGATTTTCAATAAGTCTTGGTACACTGGGGAAGTTCCAGAAGACTGAGAAAAGCTATTGTTGTGCCAATTTTAAAAAAGGGTAAACAGGATGATCTGGGTAATTATAGGCCTTTCAGTCTGACATAAATCCTGGGCAAAATAGTGGAGTGACTGATACAACACTCAATTAATAAAGAAGTAGAGGAGGGTAATGAAATTAATGCAAATCAACATGGGTATATTGAAAATAGATCATGTAAAACTAACTAGATATCTTTTTTTTTATTTATGAGAATACAACTTTGATTGATAAAAGTAATAGTGTTGAAGTAATATATTTAGACTTCTGTAAAGTGTTTGAGAAGGTGCCACGCAACATTTTGATTACAAAACTAGAATGATATAAAATTAACATGGCACACACTAAATGGATTAAAAACTGGCTAAATGTAACTAAATGTAATGGGAACCATCATTGAGTGGGTGTGTTTCCAGTGGGGTCCTGTAGGGATTGGTTTTTGGTCTACGTTATTTAACATTTTTATCAATGAGCTGGAAGAAAACATAAAATCATCACTGGCAAATTTTCAGTTGATACAAAAGTTCGTAAATAATGAAGAGCACAGGTCACTGACTCAGAGTGATCTGGATCATTTGGTAAATGGCGCAAGCAAGCAATATGATTTTTAATAGGGCTAAATGTAAATGTATACATCTAGGAATAAAGAATGTAGGCCATTCTTACAGGATGGAGGACTCTACCCTGGAAAGCAGTGACTCTGAAAAAGATTTGTGGGTCGTGGTGGATAATCAGCTGAACATGAGCTCCCAACAAAGTGATATGGTGAAAAGAGCTAATGAGAGACCCTGGGATGCATAAACAGGGGAATCTTGAGTAGAAGTAGAGTGGTTATTTTACCTCTGTATTTGGCACTGCTGGAATACTGTTCTGGTATCCACAACTGAAGAAGGAGATTGATAAATTTTAGAGGGTTCAGAGAAGAGCTATGAGAATGATTAAAGGATTAGAAAACATGCCTTACATTGATAGATTCAAAGAGCTCAATCTATTTAGCATAATAAAAAAAAGAATAAGGGGTGACTTGATTACAGTCTATAAATTTCTGCATGGGAACAAATATTTAATAATGGGCTCTTCAATCTAGTGCAAAGATGTAACATGATTCAATGGTCAGAAGTTGAAGCTAGATAAATTCAGACTGAAAATGAGGGTAAATTTTTGACAGTGAATGCAAATGGCCATTGGAACAATTTACCAAGAGTTGTAATGGATTCTCCATCACTGACCATTTTTAAATTAATATTGGATATTTTTCTAATAGCTATGCTCTAGGAATTATTTTGGGGAAGGTCTATGGTTTGTGTTCTGTGGCTGGAGGTCAGACTAGATGATCACAATGGTCCCTTCTAGCCTTGGAATCTATGAATCTTTGATCTATGCTGCTAGTGGTATTGTTTAGTCCCACAGTCACTGATTACTGAAAATGCCCCTTTGTGCTTGCTGAACACCACTGTGAACATTATGCTCTGTAGTACCTCTCTTATGGAGCGGTGTGCCTAGATCAGAAATCAGATGAAGATAAGATAGCAGAGATGAAATTGTGGTTTTAGCCTGTGTTTATGAAATGCTTTCCTTTCAACAGGTGCAGGAGCAAAACAAGTTATCCATGTTTCAGATGGTATGGGAGGCACCTTTGTCAAGGGCAAGGAAGGCCCTAAGGCTCATGTGTTTGGGAACACTCAACCTAGAAAGTAGAATAACGAACTAAATGATGAGCAGAAGGAACTGTTCACGAGCACGTACACATACAATGTTGCCAGGCACTGAAGTAAAAGAGGAATTGCAAAAAAAAAAAAAGTTTTCTGCTTTATTAAAAAAATAAAGCAAGTCAAAGGAAGTGGCTGCTTCTTTTGAACAAAACATGGTCCTATGTGCCGATCAACAGGTACTTTGTTATAATAGTGAAAGTAAGCTCCACCTATTTGTGGCAGCCTCGCCAAAGTTCATAAAGTAAGGAGCATGTCTCATCATGAATAAACTTTGAGATATATTACAAAAGGGCCAAATTCGGAGCTGGTGTAAAAAGGGTCAGTAACACTGTCTGACTTTTGGAACAGCTATTTGCACATCTGATCCTCCTGCTTGTGGTGGGTCACTCACTGAAAAGTGATGCCATTTATTATACTGTGAGAAGTCCTATGAAGGACACTGTAAGTCAGTTTTCAACCAATTCAATACCAATTTATCATTAAAAGAACTTTAGTGGAGATGATGGGATATGGCTCAAGATGATGGCCATGTACTCGGGTATTATACAATGGTCTGACTGTTAGTGATCTGAACCTTTTGCCTCCAACTAGTTTTATCCATGTTCCAATTACTCTGATCTGATTTTTTAGCCCTTCTCTGAACTTGCGTAAGACAGTTACATTCTGCTACCTACGTTTTTTGTTGTTTCAATTTAGTGTGTGGTGTATTGAACACTGTGTTAGAAGTATAAGCTATATAACTTTAATTTGTAGGAGTCCTGTTTGCAGACTATGGAATTCTGGGAAAGCCATGTGATCTGTATCTGTCTGGGGCATGGGCAGGCTGGAAAGAGCCAGCCTGGAGCAAGGTGAATTGCGTTGTGCCCATCTACTTTAGGCAGCAGCCAGCTACGTCTGTCTCTCTGTTGTGGTTGTTGTGGGTTAGGGTCCAGGATTCTAAGAAATAAAGTAATGCTATGTTGCAACCTTCCAGAAGAGTACTTTGTTCTATTTTCTCTGTGTGTATGCTGTGAACATAACATAATGCAATATTAACTGTTGCTATTGTTCATCGCCTGTGCCTGTGCTTTATTGGTGGATGAAGAGAGTTTGTATAATCAGCTAGAAAAATATATAAAGTGCTTTGAGCTCCATGTGTACTGAAGACTATATGTAAACATAAGATTAGCTTTATTGTACAAGTGGTTCCAGGCTGTAACTGTTAATATCAGAGTTGGTCCAAGGTACCATGTTGAGAAACAGATAAAGACTTCCCCTACATTTGGATGTGTTTTGACCCAGAATTTTGATTCAGACGACAGTGAATTAGTTCAGACCATTGTAGTGGGCAATCATGAAGTTCAAACAGGATTCCCCAAAACTCAGCGGTATTTTGGATCTGGGGGAATTGGCTCATACTTATCTCTAGCTAACTTGTCAAATACTATGGTAATACTGTGTACAAGAGACAGCTGGAAGTATGTACAAGATATTTTCCATCTTGGGGCATGGCTACACTTGCAGACTGCAGCAGGGAAAGCGCTCCCATGTGTTCACACTGTCAGCTGCAAGCACAGTGGCATGGCCACATTTGCAACACTTGCAGTGGCATTGGGAGCGGTGCATTATGGGCAGCTATCCCACAGAGCACCTCTTCCCATTCTGATGCTGTGGCTTGTGGGATGGGGGTGTGGGGCATTCTGGGTCCTGTCTCAATGCCCCGTGATGCATCGCTTGGCATCCCAGCAATCCCTGTGCTTCCGTCCATATTTGGCGCCATCTTTCAACGTTTTTTGTATTGCGCACTCTGTCTTCCCTTTCGGTCTGCAGGAATAGAGACTGAACTTGTGAGGAATATGCTGATGGGTCTCTCCAGCATGTCACAAATTGCAGTCGAGTTACTCCTTAAGCTACAAAGTGACAGTGACGAGTCTGACGATGATGTCAACTCGCGTAACTCATATGACACGAGATTGCTTGTGGTATTCACGGACATGCTCACCACCGTGGAACACCACTTTTGGGCTCGGGAAACAAGCAGTGAGTGGTGGGATCACATCGTCATGCAAGTCTGGGATGAGGAGCAGTGGCTGCAGAACTTTCGAATGAGGAAAGCCACTTTCATGGGACTGTGTGCTGAGCTTGCCCCCACCCTGTGGCATAAGGACATGAGATTGAGAGCTGCCCTGCCAGTGGAGAAGCAATGGTGGCTATTGCAATCTGAAAACTGGCAACTCCAGACAGCTACCAATTGGTCGCTAACCAGTTTGGACCATTGGAATCGCGTTGATGTAAGTTTGCAGGGCCATTAATCGCATCCTGCTCAGAAGAACCGTGACTCTGGGCAACATGAGTGACATTGTGGCTGGCTTTGCAGAAATGGGTTTCGCTAACTGCAGAGGGGCGATAGACGGGACGCATATTCCAATTCTGGCACCAGACCACCGAGCCTCCGAGTACATAAATCGGAAGGGGTATTTCTCTGTGGTTCTCCAGGTGCTTTTGAATCACTGTTAGCATTTCATGGACATTAATGGAGGCTGGTCCAGAAAGGTGCATGACGCACGCATCTTTCGGAACACAGGCCTGTTCAGGAAGCTGCAAGCCGGGACTTCCTTCCCAGACCAGAAGATCACCAAAGGGGAAGTCAAAATGCCCATTGTGATCCTTGGAGACCCCACTTACCCTTTAATGCCATGGCTCATGAAACCCTACACAGGAAGCCTTGACAGCGGCAAAGAGCAGTTCAACAACAGGCTGGGTCGGTGCAGAATGACTCTTGAGTGTGCTTTTGGCCATTTAAAGGGCCACTGGTGCTGTCTGTATGGGAAACTATACATGGCCGATGACAACATCCCCACGGTTATCGCCGTGTGCTGTACCCTCCATAACATTTGTGAAGGGAAGGTTGAAAGCTTCACTCAGGCATGGACCATGGAGGTTCAACACCTGGAGGCTGAATTTGAACAGCCAGAAACCAGGACTACTAGAGGGGCCCAGAGCAGGGCTGCAAGGATTAGGTATGCCTTGAGGGAGCAATTTGATGCTGAAAGCCATAATGTTTGGTGCCCTGCATGGGAGTGAAGTGCAGTGGTTCCAATGCTAGTAGGCATTTGTGTTTGCTACATATGATGCACTGACTTGCAGTCTTGTTGCTTTCCTGGGCTACAGTATCTTTTACTTAGTGCAATAAAGTATGTTTTCAAAGCCAAAAAAATCATTTATTGAAAAGAAACACAACTGCTTGGAAAATAGAAAGGGCATGACACATCTGTGCTGTGTGGGAGGAGGAAGGGGGCGGGGTGGGGAACGGGACAATCACAGATTTGCATATGTCCTGTTATCATACTCAGCCTTCCTGTCTGGAGTGCCGTGCAATGAGTGCTGCACTTCAGGCTGGCTATACTGCATGGTGACGGGGGTGGAGTGCAGTGGGTAAGGGTTGTAGTTTGCAGGGCTGGGTGGTGAAGCTACAGGTGTTGGAGGCAGCTGGTGGTGATAAGAACCCGGATGTGGGGGAAAGTGGGTTGGCGGTGACATGGGGGCACAAGGGAAAGAGTTTTGGGACAAGGGCTGTGGGAGTGGGGAGCGGGGGCGGATGTGCTCTGTCTGCAGTGCTACGAATGCTTGGCACTCCATAATGCTTAGGAGCCGCCCTGTGCTTTGGTGCCGGCGATCCACATTCTGCTGGCAGAGCCTCCTTTTGGTCTCCCGCCACTCCTTTTTTTTTATTTTCAGTAAGGGAGTGCTGCATGGCTGCGTGACTTCTTGCAGCAGGTCCTCTTTGGTTTTTCGCGGACGCTTCCTGATTCTTTGGAATCTTTCAGCCATTGATAACAAGGACTGCTGGGATCTCAAGGTTGCACCTATAAAGCCAAAATGCAACACTTAACAGAAGCAGCATTGTTCACATCAGACAGAGCAATGATTCCCCCGTACTTAAAGGCAAGTACAATATACACAATAGCAGAAATTGCCCATCCCAAAGCGAGTGCACATAACCCACAGGAGCAAGGGGGACTGATTGTTTCATGGCTGTACTGTCCTCTGGGTTTCTGTGCCTTGGGGAGAGCTAACAGCTACAGGGGGCCCCTATGCTGAACACTGTCCCCACATTTTCCACAGGAGTTTGTCCTGGAAGATATCTCGCTGCTCAGAGTGACCTGGGAAGCAAGGGAGGGTCTTCTACTACAATGCAGCTTCCACCCTGGCCCTTATGCCGCTGTCTGTGTGCAGCAATGGTCTCCCCGCCCCTCACGGCACAGTGGTGTGGACAGTTAGCCTGGGACAAGGAGCACAGTAGCTCTCCCAAGGAACTGCGCAAGGGCATTGCCCAGCTTCTGCATGAGACCTTTGAAGAAATCACTGAGGCCCAGTACCACAATGTGAGAGAGCACATCAATGCCCTATTCTGCATCTAGGCATGCATGCAGCCCTAACCCTTCTTTCTGCAACTCTCCTTGCCCCAAGAGCCCACACCAAACAACTACCTTCCCAAAATGAAAGCCACTTGCTGGGCACCTCCTCTGCTGTTTGTTCTTCCCCAAGCACCGTCTGTTGCGACTGGCTACCTTCCTCCTGGCATGAAAATAGCTCCTGGCTGCATGCATCTAGGGATGCCGGGCTGTCCCCCTCCTCCTCAGCACCTTCGCTCCCGCTTTCCTCCTCCTGCCTTGTTGAACTCTTTGCTGCTACGGCCTCTGAAGTGTCCATGGTGGTAGTCAGAGTGGAGGTGGGGTCATCCCCAAGTATCGCATCCAGTTCTTTGTAGAAACGGCAGCTCGCGGAGGCAGCACCGGAGCAGTGGTTTGCCTTGCGGGCTTTGCGGTGGGCATTCCGCAGCTCCTTCACTTTAACCCTTCAGGGCAGTGTGTCCCGGTCATGGCCCCTTTCCATCATGGCCCTTGATATCTGCCCATAGGTATTGTAATTCCTATGGCTGGAGCGCAGCTGGGACTGGACAGCTTCCTCCCCCAAACACTGATGAGGTCCAGCACCTCGCCATTGCTCCATACTGGGGATCGCCTGGTGCGTGGAGGCATGGTCACCTGGAAAGATTCGCTGAGAGCACTCCACGCCTTGCTGAGCAAACAGGAAGGGGATTTTCAAAATTCCCAGAGAATTTAAAGGGCGGGTCTGATGGTTGGTCACCTGAGGGCAGGGCAGTAGAGTTCAAAGTGATGACCAGAACGACTAGAACAGGTTGTGGGATGCTTCTGGAGGCTGATCAGAGGACACTAACAGACCAGGGTGTCCACACTGGCACTGCAGCGCTCCAGACGGGGCACAGCAAGCGTTATGCTTCTTGTGGAGGTGGAGTACCAGGAGTGCTCCAGCTGCCGAGTCCAGGCGCTCTACGTGACTTGCCAGTGTAGACACCTCAGGAGTTAGGGTGCTCGGGGCTGACTTAATATGCTCTAACTTGCAAGTGTAGCTAAACCCTTAGCCTCGTCTCTTCTTTCTCTTCCTCTTTCACTTTTTTACTTCTAACAAAAAACTTTTGTAGTAAATCTGGAGACTGGCCAAAATCAGAATCTCAAATCCAAATATTTTAAATTTCAAAGGGAAAGGACAAGGGTTTATCAGATTTGAAATTCTGGATCTGTGACAAAACCAAAACTCGAAGGCAGCTGTTTTTCAGATCTAGTTGGGACATTGCAGAAATAGTGGGAGGACAGTATCTGAGAGATTTTGGCTCAAGATAGTGGAAATTTCCCAAGAACAGCAGCTCTCATTGCCATTTGCTGACAAAAATCCCACTCGAACAGCTCCTGGGATTTTGGCACCATTGAAACCTAATCTGGATCCAAATCCAAACATCGCAGCCTTAGACCATCTAGGAATAAAACATCTAAAATAAAGTTTTAAAAGTTGTTTCTATCCATCCTTTCTTTGTGTTTGCAGCAAAACTCTGAAAATTCTGATCAAAACCACAAGATTCACCACCCTGCACTTTAAGCAGGGAGGGTTTTGTCTGGCTGGCTGGGAGAAGAAGGCAACAGCTTTCTGGTTTACAGGGGGAGGGGAGAGGTAAAACTCCTGGAAGAGCAGTCGGTGTGGTGGATGACTCACCACCTAGGAATGACAGGTTTCAGAGTAACAGCCCTGTTGGTCTGTATTCGCAAAAAGAAAAGGAGTACTTGTGGCACCTTAGAGACTAACCAATTTATTTGGATGCATCCGATGAAGTGAGCTGTAGCTCACGAAAGCTCATGCTCAAATAAATTGGTTAGTCTCTAAGGTGCCACAAGTCCTCCTTTTCTTTTTTCACCTAGGAATGAGGGGTTTAAAAGGTCAGTCTGTGCCTGGCCCCTCTCCTCATCCCTCGGAGTGGGCTGGGCCACAGGCACCCAGGCTCCCTGCCTGGCTTGCTGCAGGGCCACGGGGAAGCCGATATGTGAAGTAGCCTGGCTCCAGAAAAGCAGCAACCAGGCTTGTGAAGCAGCCTGGCTCCTGCAGGGGCACGGAGAAGGGTGAGCTCGGGAAAACAGGGGGCTGTTACCCCCCCCGGCCCCAGAGACAGGGAAGGGCAGGCAGAGGCAAATTACACAGAAAGGGGACAGTGGAAAGAAGGGGAACTAGCACCCCCCTGCCCCAGGTACTTCCACCCGCGGGCAGGCTGGAAGCTGTGATCTCGGGGAGGGTGAATTTGGCAGCGATGCTAGTCAGCGTCTGATCCAGCCAAGGTGCTGGGGGGGAGTGAGGCAAGGGAATGTCACTGTTACATGTACCAGCCATGCTGCAAGTGGCTGTATGAGGGGTTGCCGTTCTCTCGGGCTCAGGGGTTGCCGCTCAGGTGCCTGCACCTTTCCTGGAAAGGGGACCAGCAAGGGCAGCGCAGGGCAGTCCCAGTGGAGCCCAAGGGCTGGAAGGGGACCCAAGGCAGACTGTATTGCAGCAGGAGCAAAGGGGGGCTCGCAAGTCCAGAGGCCGCTACTGCCCGGGGCGGTGGGCTTAATAACCCAAGGCATGATGCAGGGCAGCCTCATGGACTGAGGGAGGCAAATGACCGAGGGGAAGGGGGGGCAGGCTGTGTGCGAGCTGCGCAGCAAATGGTCAGTGAAGTTGTTTCTGAGGTTTTCTCCTCAGCATTACAGCGCTTCCAAAGGGCACAAGGTCACCTAGAACCAGGATGTTCTCTTCCACCGAACGCAGGGGATGGCGGTAATGCCGATCCCAGAAGTGAGTTTGATCTGACCCACACAGAGATTGGGGGCATGGGTGGCACAGGTGGTATCCGGCCTTCCAGCCTGGCAAGGGGTGGCAGTTGCAGGGGCCACTGCCAGGTGCAGGGACTGTGCTCAACCAGTCACTCAGTGACTTCACCTGAGAGGGACAGGAGTCAGCTTATTGGGGTAGTAAATACCCGGGGCCCAGGAGTGGGAGGTCCAGAAGCCTGGGCAGACCCACCTAGGGGTGGCACCTTCAGTGGGGGCACAGATGGTATTACACAGCTGCTGCAAGCTTCTTTGAATTTATTACAGCAGCTTCAGGCAGCTAGGTGTGCGGGGTCTGCACAGGGTCACAGGGCAGGCCCAGCCTGCGCTCAAGTTTGGGCAGCAGGACAGGGACAGGCCTGTGGCAAGGGTAGCTAAGTCCGTATTGGAAATGAAGCCCCTGGGTGCATGGGGACTCATTGTCCACCAGGGCATGTAACCTCATGGGACAGAGTAGAGACTCCTGGGGGGCCGATGGGGGAGCAGAGCTCTGTGGAACTCCCTCCGTGCAGTCCTAGTACGGTTATGCCAGGGTGGCTAATATATCCATGAATATATCCATGTATTCGCCTCTCAGGATTTTATATTTAGTTGTATTGAGTTCACCTACTCCTGAGAGGCGAATCCTGAGAGGCGAATACATGGATATATTATCCCGAGTGCACAGAGAGGTGTTCATAGACAGTAAACATGGGCAAGGCAAGCAAAATAGCAAACTGCCCAAGAGGCCAAGGGTGCCTAGAACATGAGAAAATTGGGAGCCTGCCTTCCTCATCTATGTGGTGTTATAGTACAGGCCTCCCCACAGAGGAGCCCTGCTTTGGTTAAGTATATGGATATAATTAGGGGGCCACACAATATGTTTGGGAGCATGTCCTGGTTTAATTATAATTAGCAGTTTTATTAAGGGCAGCAACACAAACTGGGTTAAGGTGGCATCACACGCTGTGGTTGCAATGCATGAACACCAAGGGCGCCAGGGGTTTGTTCATACCGCAACAAGCTCAGGAGGGGCCCCAGGCACGTAATGGCATTTGCTGGGCATTTAATGATGGTGGTTGTTTTCGCAACCCCTGTAGATACAGGCATGTTTGCAAGACGACGCCTGCCGGCAATTCTGTTTCGACAAGCCTACACCCATGGGCTGTTCAGTCTCCTGGGCAGCTTTTCAGTAATTCTGTATAATGTTGCACTGGGCAGTGGTGCGGTCAGCGGGACTAAACCAAGGAGTGCATTATTTGGATAATTTTTTTTTTTTGTTCACCTGGGACACCCTGAACTTTGCTTGCAGGGTTGTTGCCCAGTTTTGTGCCCAGCGGGCAGCAGCAATGGCCGGCATAGCCAGGTCACGCCATTGCATACCAGTCACTAGACGTCTGAAGGAACACGTGAGGGGGTGGAAAAGTTTGAGTCAATTTAAAGGGGTATCATTGTGGAGGTGGCAATGGTTATTACAAAGGGCATTAAAAATACACTCATGTGGCAGGGAGTGCAGGTTTTGGGGTGTTTTATCAAGGCAAATGGTGTGCACAAAATGGCCCACCACCTGGACACAAAAAGAGATTGTGCATGACATGACCTCCTTGGAATTTTTTCCCATTTTAGTTGCAGTGGTCATTTGGGGATCAGAGCTGGATAATATAAGGGTGCACTTCTGGTGCAACAACGTGGCAGTGGTTCAGGTTATCAGTCGCCAAACTTCCAGATTGCACAGGGTTCTGAAGTTGGTAAGGGAGTTCTACAATGTTTAACCTTCAACATCTGTTTTTCTTCCAAGCACATGCCAGGCATGGACAATGGCATAGCAGACGCCTTATCTCATTTCCAGTTTGACAGATTTTGTGAGCTTGCAACAGGGGGCTAGCAGTGAACCCGAGCACATGCCTTGGGCTCTCTGGAACCTTGGAATGTGATGTGGTAGGCGGAATGGAGATTTTCAGCTCCAGCTTACAAGTTGTTTATTTCATTTTCTTTTAAGGAGTCTTGTCAGCTCAAGGATCTTGAGAGTGAGTCGCCTATGCAGCCCTCCATGGAGGGAGGTTATTCCAGTACAGGGTCAAGGACAATGCAGCTGCTGGTGCCCCTCAATGATCACACATGAGACAATGGGTTCTTTCTCCCCAGTAGGGCTGCTAGGCAAAAGACCATTTAGAGATGTCTGGGAACTCGGCTGGGTGTGCGGAGAAGGCTGCCAAGCTAATGGCTGGCACCTCCTTGTGCGGATGTTCAGTGCAGGTACTCCTTATTAAGGCAGAAAAGAACGGAAAAATGGCTTGGAAAAGGAATTAAGGAGAGGTGCTTGGTGACTGAGCAAGCTGGGGGCAGTTGTGGACTCCTGTGATTGGTACAGCAGAGCCAACCTCCCCATCATTATAGTCCACCTTAACCCCGCCTACAATGGGGGTGGTTGGTAAAGTCCCTGCAAGAAAATTGCTGGAGGGACCTGGATGAAAAGGGTGTGGGGGGAGCTGGTGAAAGTCATGGCAAGGAAATTGCTGGAGGGACTCAGATAAATGGTGAGGAGTTGTGGAAGGCCCCCCTCCCCCACAATTGGCTGGAATTGGTAAGGTCCCGGCTGTGACTCTGCTGGAGGGACATAAATTTTACACCTGCACTGTACGCATTTTATCTGCCGGGTTAGTCCCAGACATCTGTCTAATAATAAAGTTGCGGCCTGATTAAACCCATATCTAATGTCTCCTGCTGCAGTGCAACTCAAACAGTTTTACAATGTGGCCCTTAGCCTCTCTCACCTTTAGTACAGCTGTGTGGGCTGCAGAGAATACAGGTCTGTGTTCTACCTGAGCATTAGCAGATAGGCATTATTGCATACTGGGACTTGTGATCTCCTTGCCTTTGTATTAGATAAAGGTGGCTGCAGTTGGCTCCATGTTATGCAAATTAGTGGCAGCCCTTAGTTAAGTAAAGTTTGGGCACCCCAGTTGTAGAAATACCAAAGACATTCATGTTATGAAATAACTTCTTCCTGTGAGCATGAAAGTTAGTCATTCCTGCACTGCAATAACACTTAGACACTCAGTTTTGATTCTATAGAAATAAGATGAAAGTTTCTCATTATCTGATTCCTGTGGTTTAAAAAATAGTTGAACCCACCTTACAAAGACAGTTAAATGCTTATTAACGGTGGAGGATTGAAGCCCTGCCTATACTAGGGGATTTTTTTTTCCACCAGTGCTGTGTGCCCCGTATGTGTCCATCCAGAAAACTACTTTAAAAGCAATCCCAGGATGCAAAGGCAAGAATTCAAAATGCCAGTATTACGGTCATCCCTGTGAGATTAGGTGGGATTATACCCATTTTACATCTGAGGAACAGAAGCACAGAAAGATGAAGATCAACACTGCAAATGTGTCCACTAATTTTGATTGCCCAGTTTGAGACCCCTAGAGTAGGATATTCCAGAGTACTTAGCATTTTTATAGCACTTTATATGTATAACTCCAATTGATTTCAGTTGCAATTGTGAGTGCTCAGCAGGGCTGGATTAACCCATCATGGGCAAACATAATGTTTGGGCCCCTACCTTCTCACGAATAACAATAAACAGTCATAAAGTAACTCTCTGCGCCGGGACTGGCCTTGGTGTGAATCCGACACAACTGGCTGCTCTTCCTTCAGCTGTTCAGGGCGCTGCTCTCCATGACAGAGAGGCAGCTGGGCCAAACCTGAGTAGTGATGCTGCGATGCTGTGTACCAGGTTGTTATGCCATGCACTCAGATTTGGGGAATGTGCTCCAGTGGTTATAGACCGTTCTGCCCCTGTGGCCCCTATCTGTTCCATTCTTCTCTTATCTATCTGACCCATCCCAGCTCCTGACCCCTCTCCCTATGCTTCTGTCCCTACTTTGCTTTTGTGTGTCCCTAGTCTACCTACTACCTCCTTCCCTGCTCAGTTCCTCTCCAACCATCCATTTCTGAGCACCAGACTCCCTCTCCTCTTCTCTTCTCCTTTCCAAATTCCCATCCCCTGGCTCCTGCCCCCTCCCCTTCTCGCTACTCTTGTCCAGCCCCCTCCCTCCACTGGCTCTTTCACCCCTCTGACCCTTGCTCGCTGGCTGCTACCCTCCCACTGGTTCCTGCCCACCCTGCCCCATTCCCCACATCATTTCTGCCCCACCCTCATTTCTCATGTGTCTGCGTTTCAACCAGGCTGTTTTCTCCATTGCCTCCATGCTGCCTGAGCAGCAGCAGGAGAAGCACAAGAGAGACATTGTTCTTGCTCTCAGTTCCTGTGCCTGGCATCAAACCACTGCCCCCTCCTGCCCCTGCAATCACGCTGAAAGTCCTACTCAACCTCTGAAGCTCTAGGATGGAGCTTGACTTTACAGGTGGAATCTTTGGGGAGTTAAACTGCCAAACTTTAACAAACTGTACCAAGCAATTTTTGTGAGCCTTATTACTTGGCCATGTTTGTGTTCACAGCAGGGGTACCCCTGCCAAACGTCAAGTCCCCGCATCAAAGCATAGAAGTGCAATATTTTCTCAAAAAATGGTTGGACAGATTTTTTTAACCTGGATAAAACATTGTATTTCCCCCTAATCTTGGTCTCAGAAGTGGCTAAATAATTTTAGTGAAACTTTTCAAAAACATTCACCCTTAGGCATACACCCAGCACAGAAAATTTCAGCACATGCAGTCGAAGTCTGGCAAAGTTAGACACAACTGAAAACAGGTTCTTCTAATGGAAAGTGTTGTGCAACCTTAACAATAGGTGGTTCTATTAGTGTCACCTATAATGCTCACCAGAGTAAAATGGGGCATTCACAAACATGACTTACATGGAGCAAGCCCCATTTTGGCCAGGAGCAATGGATCTACAGTAGGGATTTACACTGCTATATCTACATGGGGACAAATTTCCCTAGTCTAGACAAGCACTAAGCATATGTTGGAAATGGAACAGAATCCACCATTTTAAAAGTGAACTGAAGCAAACTGAAAATCCAGTTAGACACAAAGTTTTCTAGGTACCAAAAGGATTTTGCATGGGAAAACTGGAATTAAAGTATTTTTCTGTGCTAAATGGCTAAGAAACTACAGCTCAGAAATCTCTCACTTGTCATTTTTGCTTTGCAGTTCATACCAAAAAAAATTACTTCAAGAAAGCAAAGAAACTACTTGGCAGTTCTGCAGTCTGACTTTTCTGGGAATGTTAGTTTTATTTTGTTTAATATTTTTTCCAGTAAACTCTAAATAGGTTGGTATTCCTTTGTGTCTTGGAAAAGTTATTCTTATCTCTCCTTTTTCCTATTCACTACTGCAGTGAGCGACGGAGATCAAAATGTTTAGCATTCCTGATGGTACCAAAGCCTTAATTAGTTGTTGTCTCTTCTTCATGGTCCCTTGTTCTTCCACATCCCCCACTCCTCTCTGAGCCAGTCCTGTCCTTTTACTTCTGGCAGATCCTTTGTTCTGGTGTTTCCTCCTACCTCTTGCTTTAGGTCCCAGTGGTCTGCACCTTCCTCCAGCTTCCTCCTTTTACCCTAGCATCATGCGCCACTGAACTCTCCCCACAACCTCCCATGCTTTGCAGCTCCCTCTGAGTCCTCCTCTTTCCCCACTGCCAAAAAGCAATCACATTTGACCCTTTCTCCAGGTTGCCTGTTCCCCATCCAACTCTCCCCACCTTCCCACTTGAATTTCACTTCCCATCCCATCCACCCCTTCCTCTCTGTTTCCCAGCTGCCACCTCATCTCACTCTCTTTCCACTTTTGTTCCACATAATCTCTCTCTCGTCCTCCAAGTTGTTGCTGGAGTCTAGCTCCTTGTTCCATTGCAATCAGCAACCCTCCTGCTCCCCACCAGCTGCTATTTCAAGCACATGCAGCACACAGACATATACACTCCTGACTTATCAACCCCCTTCCTGCACTGACCTAAATACACTTTCTCTGAGCTTTGAACGAATTACCTATAGCTATAAATTTCAGGCTTTTAAACATCAACTGGTTCCTTAAGGTCATCGTCATTACTCCCCCCCGTAAATGTTTATGTACTGTAGCCATCTTCTCTATCTTCTGGTAGCTAACACCAGGGTCTTGTCAACGTGAAACACATTGCATCAATTTAAGTAAATTCATTTCAACTTAATCTAGTTAAACCAGTGCAACTGGTTTGACCCTGGCTTATAATCGATGTACTTTAATTCCATATTTTACCAACACGAGATAAACCAGCTTAAGTAAGAGTTAAATGATTTCAGAGCACCTTCATAGGAAGCCTGTGCCTAAAATCAGTTTAATTAAACTGGTGCAACTTTCTTGTATATACAAGGCCAAGGACTGGGATATGATTTACTGAATACAAACCATTAAAAAGTGATGCTTTAAATTACTGTATTGTACTGTCTAAGCAAACATGATAACAAACTATGCCTTTTAGGGCTCATTCATAAAGATGGCTTCAGTGGGATTTTAAGTAATCTTAAATATCCAGGGATGTTATGGGAATTTGGCTAAATATTGTGTTAAGACATGTCTTTACTCCCCCACTCTTATGTTCTGGGGCCTGGAGTGTTTTTTGGTCTCCCTCCTGATACTCCCAGAGCTTTAGCAGCCAAATTATGGGTGTTTCCGCCTAGGTTCCATGGGGGAAAGTAGTTTCCTGAGCTTGTCGTCACTTCTAGTGCACTCATATAGGGTGGCCAAATCTTAGCCCCATATTATTATTGTTGTGGGTTGGGTTAAACCTTGTTATTGTGGGGTGGGCTAAACCAGACCTGTTACTGAGGCTGACTGTAAAGAAGTGACTGAAATAATGTGACTGAAAGTGTAGACAGAAGCAAGACAGACTGAGATAGATACAGATGCAATGTGGACAAGCATGGTATGTGAAGTGAGAGAAGCCTGGTGAAGGGGCTTCTGAATCTGGTGCTGGCTAAAGAGGCTTGGGGCTGTAAGCAAAGTAACTCTCTCTCGTCGTTCTGGTTCCTCCTGTGTTTAAGGAAGCTGGACTTTGTACATTCTTTGTCAATAAACAGGACTGCACCAAAAGGGAACTGTCATATTACTGTAATCCCAAGCAAAGAAATTTCTGAATGCCCTATCAAAACTATAGAAGAAAATTGTAAGAGCCCCTGCATTGACATTTTCCGAGCATGTGACAGTTGAGAGAGATGGTTCTAAAGAAGAATGCAAAATTCAGCTTTTCTTGGTTGCATGAGCCTATATTCAGAGAAGTGGAGCTGCACTCAGAAATCAAAACCACACAATATAATAAAACAAGGAACCCACATCCCATTCAGCAACAATGAAAAGCTGCAAACCTGACGCTGCAGTGGCTATGCAAGCTGAACATCCATTGACTTCAGTGGGAGCTATCAGCACGGAGCAGTTGCAGAGTCAGTGTTAGAGAGCTTATTCCTTCACTCTCCCACTTCCCGGGTCCTTCTCGCATGAACAGAGAGCAACAATACCCGAAGTCCAAAGGTGCAAACAATTAGATGTTTATTGGGGTGAACTTCCAGCAAGCTTAAATCCAAGTTCCTTTTTCCTTATTTTCAAATCCCAACTTACTTCCTGTTTGCCTCTAATTTATATAGTAATATTCTTAGCTATATCTTAACCAATCATTCTACTGAAATTTACCTAACGAATCCTAACATACTGTAACATGATTAGCTAACCAATTATATCCCACCACCTTAATTAGTTTACACCCAGCAAAATTAATTATACAGCAGACAGAAACAATCACAGAACCAGACAGAGACCATGCAAATAAACAATAGCAAAGTGGGAACTATAATGACAAAACAATACAGAAGTGAGGATTTCACAACTACATCTATAAAGACATAAGGATTTCCCAGCTGTGTCTATTGATAAGTGAGTTCTTACCAGACAGAAAACTATCAAACTAAATTTCCTTTTACATCTTCTAGGCTCTTCCCTTTCTCTGGAGATGATAGATCGGATCACCTTGCTAACAGCCCCATATTGACTAGTTTGGAATGTGAGGATATGACGTTCACTTCCCAGCTGCTTAGCCAAAGGCATTGGCCTAAGAACAGGGCCTCAGACTGTCACAGTGAGAGAAGGCCCTTGCACAGATTCTTTCTTGTATACCTCTATTACTAGCTAAATGATAAACATATACCTACATTCTTAAAGTATAGGCCTTTACAGGCAGGCCTGAATATCTATATCAGGGGTTGGCAACCTTTCAGCAGTGGTGGGCCGAGTCTTCATTTATTCACTTTAAGGTTTCACGTGCCAGTAATACATTTTAATGTTTTCTGGAAGGTCTCTCTCTCTAAGTCTATATATTATATAACTAAACTATTGTCGTATGTAAAGTAAAGAAGATTTTCAAAATGTTTAAGAAGCTTCCTTTAAAATTAAATTTAAATGCTGATCTTACGCTGCTGGCCTGCTCAGCCCGCTGCCAGCCTGGGGTTCCGTTCACCTAGGCTGGCAGCAGGCTAAGCGGGGCTGGCGGCTGGGACCCCAGACTGGCAGTGGGCTGAGCGGCTCAGCCTGCTGCCGCTCAGCCTGCTGCCGCTCTGGGGTTCAGTCCGCCGGCTCCTGCCAGCCAGGGTCCCAGCTGCTGGCCCTGTTCAGCCCGCTGCCAGTCTGGGATCCCGGCCCTGCCCACATAGAGTGGGTACCTGCCTTCTCCCTGGTTCTAGCCCATTCTCTTCCTCTCTCTCTGCACTGAGCTGAGGGTGGGAGTGCACTGAGCACAGGGCTGGGGGTGAAGGAGCAGTCTGGGGGTTGGGGTGCAGGGTCTGGCCAGGAGCTAGAATGAGGGAGGGAGCTCAGGGTTGGGGCAAGAGGTTTGGATGCGGAGTGCTTACCTGGGCAGCTCCCATTTGGTGTGAGGGGTGCAGGTGAGAATGGGTGGGGGTGCAGGAGCTCCTGTTTGGTGCTCAGGGTGGGAGTGGGAATGTGGGGGGTGCAAGAGTCAGGACATGGGGTTTGAGGGGGCTGGGTATGTTTGGGGGGGTGCAGGAGTCAGGGCATGGGGTGTCGGAGGGTTGGGTATGTGTGGGGGGTACTGGGGTTGAAGGGGGTGCAGGGGTCAGGGCAGGAGGCTGGGGTGTGTGGGGGGTGCCGGGGTCAGGGCAGAGGGCTGGATGTGGGCTGGGGTCGTTCGGGTGCTCCCAGCCCCCTGCCCAGAGCGGCTCACAGCAGGGGGCTGGAGGGGATATGCCCTGATTCCACCCGCCCTTCCCCAAGGCCCCGTCCCCACCTCTTCTCTGCCTCCTCCCCGGAGCAGCGAGTGCGCTGCGGCTCCGCTTTTCCCCCTCCCTCGCAAGGGCCATCAGCTGATCAGCGGCAGGGAGGGAGAGGAGGAGGGGCATGAACCCAGCACGCTGGGGGAAGAGGCGGGGGAGGGGAGAGCTTGCCTGCCCTGCAGCAGCAGCCGGCAGGACCAAGTTTCTTCACCCTGCCGGAGGGGTGGGGTGGGGAGGAGGCGGAGAAGAGCGGGCCAGGGCAGTCAGGATTTTTAGTGGCGCACTGCTGCCTGCCAGGGTCCCGGCCTGGGTTCAGCAGCGGGCTCAGCGGGGCCAGCGGCTGGGACCCAGCAGGCAGAAGCCTGCCATTAAAAATCAGTTTGCGTGCCATCTTTGGCTCACGTGCCATAGGTTGCCGACCCCTGATCTATATCCTAACACTCCACCCCTTTTTTTTTTCTTTTGGGATCCTCCTGCCCAGGTATCCCTGGAAAAGCATAGGACATAGGGCGACACACTTCCTGATAGGGCCAGGCATCAAGGTGGAAGGTGTTGATGCTCCATCTGTCCCACTGCCCCTTGTGTAGTACCGTGCTCTGCACCTTCTCTCACACGGGCATACTACACCTATTCCAATTCGTGTTCCAGACTTCCCATTATAGTGGGCCTGAGAAGGTTGGGTCCAGGTTGTCTAGTACACTCCGGGGGGTGTTATAGGTTATAATTAGTGGCTGTTTTCTAGGGGGTTGTGCCCCCTTGATCGTTTCCATATGCAACGTAACACAAATATAGTTAACAATGCACCAGCTGCTATGATAATCCACAGCAACACCGAGAGTCCTGACCACTGCAGTATGGTCCAACATCCTGGCCACCACCAAAAACACTGCTTCTCCTCCTTTGATAAGATTAAAATTTTGTCAGCGCCATCCTGTAGTGTTTTATTGTAAGTGTGTCCAACTGTTGGCGCTTGCAGCAAGTTGCTCTTGTAATCTTTTTGTACTTTTGTCCATATTGTGTGTCCATTGAATATCCACAGTGAAATTTGGTATTGTCCAAACCAATTCAACTACTTGGTATGGCATGGGGTAGTAGGTGCTGGTTTGATTGTTTACAACGATTAAGTCCACTGATCCATTGGTGCACCATAGTCCAGGTGGCAGTGTATAGAAGTTCATAATTTGGTCATACACTGGAAGGATTTTGCCTTCTAGTGTTATATTGCAGGATTGCATGCATTCCCAAGAGAATACACCATACCCCATATGCATTACCCCTAAATGCCACCCCTTTGCAATAGGCAATTGATCCTGCTCCTCCATAGTCTTAGGAGAGGGGCACATCCATATTCCTCCTCTGGATATACAACTGCTTAATGTGATGACAGTCCAATTTACCCCATTCCACCCCTCCCCCACCTATTTGCTTGAGGCTCCCAATGTGCTCCCTGTTCCTTAGTTACTCCCATAGGGTTCAAGGGAACCACCTTATTTGCATTTCCTTCCCATGGTATCATAGTAACAATTACACAAGAACTGTCCCCACAGGTCGGGATGTTATTTTCCAGGTAGGTGGGTATGTTTTTACAATTGTGGATAAATATGAGCTAGCCTCCCGATTTAATACTGAAGGCCATTGTTCTGACCAAGCATCTCTCATAATATCCATTAACATTAACTGAGCATTTTGAATACCTACGCACACTTCTCCCCATGTTAGTCTTCTGAAGCCATCCCCAACCCATGTCACCAGGTCCCCTGCCCAATGAGTTAATTGCAAGTTTACCTCTACTGCTGTCCTCCATCCTGTGGCACACATACTTGCTGTGCCATTAATTCATTAATTTGTTGTTGAAATTTCACATTTTGGCTTACTAATTGTTTGGTTACCCACTCGTCCCCCAGATTCCATGTACCCAGCATAGGGTTCCTCACTGCCCACAATCCCCTTTTCTGACAACGATTCCAGGTGTGTCCCCTTACCCACCCATTGAATTGTTGTTTCAATCCTTTTATGTACCTACTACAATTAGGGTGAATTTGGTCCACCCACCGTTCCTTGGGGCGTACCACCCATGTAATAGAGTGAAAGGACACGTTAAAAAGTGCTGGCTGCACCTGCTCCCACCATGGCTCCCAGACATTTGCTCGTCGGGGAATATTCTCGGCTCCAGGCTGTGGCAACTTTAAATTTGGATTCTTCCAACTTGGCATCCATATCACCTGTAGGGTTACATTCTGTAAAATGGTTAACTCATCATACACCCAGCGTCCCAAAGGGGATTTTACGCCTAATGTAATATGTACATAACAATCACACCTTCAGGGATTAACTTCCATGGAAGTACCATTGTGGTTACATATGGTAACATCACACCCTAAATGTGGGCCCTATTTTCCCAAGAGGGTTCATTTGCTCCAGGAGACCAGAGGATTATATTCTTTGGACCCTCTGTAACAAACCACATAGCTGGGTAACTGTGTTTTCCACTATCGTTAATCATGGCAGCACCTAGGGAGTACCATGCAATATTTTCTGATAAATTTGATATTCTCCACCTGGTTGGGATTCCCCTATCTAATCCATAAACCGGCACTGCCAAATTCCTGTTGAAGTATTAGTGGTACATCTTTCTATGGGGAGATTCTCATAGTCTTCATTAGCTTTATTACCACAGGTTGCATATGTAGCTGTCCATATGTTTCCTCCTTTTGACACTTCACATCGTGGAATCTGAATAGAATTTGTAAATGTGACAATTGTGATTAGCACTAGCAATTGTTCCATCCAGGGCCAGGGAATTTTCATCCTTTTCTCCTTTTTGAATTAACCTGTAATACACACATAACAAAATTTACACGTCCCCTTTCCCCATCCCCTGTTTGTACCTTTTTATTTGCATGCAGTGAACCCACTCCCGTCCTCCATTCTCTGTACCCAGTAATAGCAGACTGGGCCCTAATTGGTCAAGGACAAGATAGGGGCCCTTCCATTTAGGAGCTGGGAATGGATGGTGTTGACCTGGAATCTTGTACATCACTAGATCTCCCACCTTGGGTAGATCACGCTCCCCAGGCAGGTGACACCATGCTTTGACTCTTGCTGCTCCTTGCTCGTCTCGCCAGGCCACTGCCTGCTGTACTTGTTTTACGTGTTTGATGAGAGTTAAAATCCATTCTTGTGTTAAGCCGTGTGTAGTGACTTCCCCAGGTAGTGGGGTAAGTAGATTTTCCCACCGTTCCATGGGCTTTCCCATGAGAGCTTCATATGGAGAAAATCCTGTGCCCTTTGATTCTCGGGCCCTTATTCTCATTAAGACAAAGGGCAGTAACGCTGACCAGTTTTTTCCTCCCATTTCCACTCCCTTTCTTAGCTCACTTTTAATGGTGCGGTTCATGCGTTCCACCTACCCCACAGCCTGGGGGTGATCAGCAATAGGGAACAACTGTGTGATTCCAGTGAGGGCTGATAGCTCCCCTAACAGATCTGACTGAAAAGCAGCTCCTTGGTCTGAGTCAATCACCTTTGGGACCCCCCAGCGAGTGAATACCTCATTTACCAGTATTGCAGCAGTTACCCGGGCAGTTTGATACTTTGTGGGGAAAGCTTCCACCCACCGGCTGAAAGCAACCACTACCACCAACATGAATCAGTTTTTCCTGTGATCTGGTGGTAGGGGTCCTGTGTAGTCAATTTGTATTCTTTCCCATGGTCCCCTTGGGGCTTGTCTCATTAATTCTCCCCTTAGCACCTTGTGAGGTGGGCTGTGCCTGGCACAGTCCAAACAACGTTCCAGATGTGATTTTAAATTAGCTGCCATTCCTGGCCACCAGCACAACCTTTTTAAAGTTCCCAGTGCCTCCTCAAACCCGGGGTGTCCCCCTGCCAAGCTCCCATGCACCCAACTTAAGAAAGCTGTCTGGCTTCCCTGAGGGCACAGCATTACTGGTCCCTCAGTTGTTAAGCCACAGCAAATCCCTTCCATTAGTTCCACCTTTGGCACATGCCTGTCCCCAAGTTTCATGATGCCTTCCAGTCCTGGGTCAGATTCTTGCAACTCTCTAATTCGCCTTCCCCGATCTGTATCCACCCCGCTTCTTGTTAACACTGCTACAGGCACTCTCTCTTCTGGCTCCCAGGGACATGGGGGTGCCTCTGTCGCAGCCCGCTTGGCCTCTACATCGGCCAGATTATTCCCTTTGCTGAGGGGTCCTGTTTTCTTGTGTGCCTTCACCTTTACCACATTGATCCGTGTAAAACAGAGACTGAGCTCCTCCACTTGCTTCCACCAGGTAGCATTGATTGTGGAGCCGTCTGTTGTCCTGAAATGATTATCTGTCAACCATCTTAGCTGGGGATTGGTCCTGCTTTGAGCAGGGGGTTGGACAAAGCCTTGGAAACAAGCAGGGAGAACTGGTGGTCCTGGTGAAGGCAAGGAATTATGACGTGACTGGAATAACAGAGACTTGGTGGGATAACTCACATGACTGGAGTACTGTCATGGATGGTTATAAACTGTTCAGGAAGGACAGGCAGGGCAGAAAAGGTGGGGGAGTAGCACTGTATGTAAGGGAGCAGTATGACTGCTCAGAGCTCCGGTACGAAACTGCAGAAAAACCTGAGTGTCTCTGGATTAAGTTTAGAAGTGTGAGCAACAAGAGTGATGTAGTGGTGGGAGTCTGCTATAGACCACCGGACCAGGGGGATGAGGTGGATGAGGCTTTCTTCCAGCAACTCGCAGAAGCTACCAGATCGCACGCCCTGGTTCTCATGGGAGACTTTAATTTTTCTGATATCTGCTGGGAGAGCAATACAGCGGCACACAGACAATCCAGGAAGTTTTTGGAAAATGTAGGGGACAATTTCCTGGTGCAAGTGCTAGAGGAGCCAACTAGGGGGGGAGCTTTTCTTGACCTGCTGCTCACAAACGGGGAAGAATTAGTGGGGAAAGCAAAAGTGGATGGGAATCTGGGAGGCAGTGACCATGAGTTGGTTGAGTTCAGGATCCTGACACAGGGAAGAAAGGTAAGCAGCAGGATACGGACCCTGGACTTCAGGAAAGCAGACTTCGACTCCCTCAGGGAACGGATGGGTAGGATCCCCTGGGGGACTAACGTGAAGGGGAAAGGAGTCCAGGAGAGCTGGCTGTATTTCAAGGAATCCCTGTTGAGGTTACAGGGACAAACCATCCCGATGTGTCAAAGAATAGTAAATATGGCAGGCAACCAGCTTGGCTTAACGGTGAAATCCTAGCGGATCTTAAACATAAAAAAGAAGCTTACAAGAAGTGGAAGGTTGGACATATGACCAGGGAAGAGTATAAAAATATTGCTCGGGCTTGTAGGAATGAAATCAGGAGGGCCAAATTGCACCTGGAGCTGCAGCTAGCAAAAGATGTCAAGAGTAACAAGAAGGGTTTCTTCAGGTATGTTGGCAACAAGAAGAAAGCCAAGGAAAGTGTGGGCCCCTTAATGAATGAGGGAGGCAACCTAGTGACAGAGGATGTGGAAAAAGCTAATGTACTCAATGCTTTTTTTGCCTCTGTCTTCACTAACAAGGTCAGCTCCCAGACTGCTGCACTGGGCATCACAGCATGGGGAGTAGATGGCCAGCCCTCTGTGGAGAAAGAGGTGGTTAGGGACTATTTAGAAAAGCTGGACGTGCACAAGTCCATGGGGCCGGACGAGTTGCATCTGAGAGTGCTAAAGGAATTGGTGGCTGTGATTGCAGAGCCATTGGCCATTATCTTTGAAAACTCGTGGCGAACGGGGGAAGTCCCAGATGACTGGAAAAAGGCTAATGTAGTGCCAATCTTTAAAAAAGGGAAGAAGGAGGATCCTGGGAACTACAGGCCAGTCAGCCTCATCTCAGTCCCCGGAAAAATCATGGAGCAGGTCCTCAAGGAATCAATCCTGAAGCACTTACATGAGAGGAAAGTGATCAGGAACAGTCAGCATGGATTCACCAAGGGAAGGTCATGCCTGACTAATCTAATCGCCTTCTATGATGAGATTACTGGTTCTGTGGATGAAGGGAAAGCAGTGGATGTATTGTTTCTTGACTTTAGCAAAGCTTTTGACATGGTCTCCCACAGTATTCTTGTCAGCAAGTTAAAGAAGTATGGGCTGGATGAATGCATTATAAGGTGGGTTGAAAGTTGGCTAGATTGTCGGGCTCAGCGGGTAGTGATCAATGGCTCCATGTCTAGTTGGCAGCCGGTGTCAAGTGGAGTGCCCCAGTGGTCAGTCCTGGGGCCAGTTTTGTTCAATATCTCCATAAATGATCTGGACGATGGTGTGGATTGCACTCTCAGCAAATTTGTGGATGATCGTAAACTAGGAGGAGTGGTAGATACGCTGGAGGGCAGGGATAGGATACAGAGGGACGTAGACAAATTGGAGGATTGGGCCAAAAGAAATCTGGTGAGGTTCAATAAGGATAAGTGCAGGGTCCTGCACTTAGGACGGAAGAACCCAATGCACCGCTACAGACTAGGAACTGAATGGCTAGGCAGCAGTTCTGTGGAAAAGGACCTAGGGGTGACAGTGGACGAGAAGCTGGATATGAGTCAGCAGTGTGCCCTTGTTGCCAAGAAAGCCAATGGCATTTTGGGATGTATAAGTAGGGGCATAGCGAGCAGATCGAGGGACGTGATCGTCCCCCTCTCTTCGACATTGGTGAGGCCTCATCTGGAGTACTGTGTCCAGTTTTGGGCCCCACACTACAAGAAGGATGAGGATAAATTGGAGAGAGTCCAGCGAAGGGCAACAAAAATGATTAGGGGTCTGGAACACATGAGTTATGAGGAGAGGCTGAGGGAACTGGGATTGTTTAGTCTGCAGAAGAGAAAAATGAGAGGGGATTTGATAGCTGCTTTCAACTACCTGAGAGGTGGTTCCAGAGAGGATGGTTCTAGACTATTCTCAGTGGTAGAAGAGGACAGGACAAGGAGTAATGGTCTCAAGTTGCAGTGGGGGAGGTTTAGGTTGGATATTAGGAAAAACTTTTTCACTAGGAGGGTGGTGAAACACTGGAATGCGTTACCTAGGGAAGTGGTAGAATCTACTTCCTTAGAAGTCTTTAAGGTCAGGCTTGACAAAGCCCTGGCTGGGATGATTTAGTTGGGGATTGGTCCTGCTTTGAGCAGGTGGTTGGACTAGATGACCTCCTGAGGTCCCTTCCAACCCTGATATTCTATGATTCTATGATCTCAGCATTAATGTGGCACCACGAAATACATAATCTGAATCTACCACTACCCAACATTCTGGCTCAAATTTGGGATCCACTTCATTTAAAGCTGTTAGCAAGGCTGCCAGTTCTGCTTCCTGAGCTGACCTTGCTTCTAGTGAGAAACCAATGGTGCTGACTGTCTCATTTCCTCTGATTCCCACAACAGCTTAGCCTGCAGTTTTCTGTCCCCCTTGATACCTACAACTTCCATCCAAAAACCATACCAGTGTCCCCTTCTTTACCTGATTGGGGTTAGCCGCTCGAAACACCTGATTTTGGGTTTTACCTGGGCTGGCTTCACATTGGTGTGGGGTGCCAGCCAGATGTAATCCAGCTACCCAGACTATGGGTTCCTTTAACACTTCTGCTTTAATGTTTTCTGCCTGTAGAGCCAGCAACCATTTGGCAATATGCTGCCCACTCACTTATCCCTGTAAGATAGCAGGCTCAATGTTTAAAACACTCAGTGTTGTGTTCGTCCCAGGTAGGGTGACCGTACATCCCATTTTAGCTGGGATGGTCCCTTTCTTTTAAGCCCGTCCCAACTTTTTTTTTTTCTTTTTTCAAAAGTGGGCGTTTGTCCCCTTTGCTCTGGCTGACTTGATCAGTTGGTGAGAGCAAACAAGACAAATGCCCACTTTTGTCAAAAAAAAGCGGGGCGCGGTGTGGAGGAACGTGCGGGGATGGGGGTGAGTGGAGATGCTAGCCTCGGGCAGGGACGGGGACGGGGACGGGGACGGGGGCGGGGCAGGAACAGGACTTGGTGGGGAAGCAGCGTTTCAGCATGCAGGGGGCCGGCAGGGTTCCAGCGACTGGCAACAGCCTAACGGGGGAGAGGGGACACTCAGGCAAGCAGCTGGGGGTGTCCCGTTTTCCCTTTGGGAAATATGGTCACCTCAGTCCAAGGACATTAGAGAGACAAGGTGAGGGAGGTAATATCTATTATTGGACCAAATTATGTTGGTGAAAGAGGCAAGCTTTCAAACATAGAAACAGAAGTTGGTCCAATAAAATATATCAGTCCCCAGGCCCACCAACCTTGTCGCTCTAAAAAACTCAGCGCAGAATACTGACTTGTTCTGGCAAGTCTATACTTACATGAGTACTCCTTATTATGTGAGAATTGCAAATGACTTCAATGACATTACTCACATGGGTAAAGAATATTGACATCAACCTGCCTAAGTACCTATATGGCATTCATCAGCATCATATCTGTGACGGGTTCAGTCACAGAGACCCCCTTGGCACTGTCACCTGACGTGCTGAGACTACCTCTAAGCCCATTTTCCTTGCCAGCTTGGGACTCCAGAACCCTGCCTTGTTGAGCAAGACACGCTAGCCTGCTGCAACACAGACCCAGGTCTGGGCCACGCCCCCAAAGCTGCAGACTTTTAACTAAAAACTGCTCAGCAGGTTACTTGACTCCAGCACCCAGACACTCAGCCCCCAATGGGATCCAAACCCCAAATAAATCTGTTTTCCTCTGTATAAAGCTTATATGGGGTAAACGCATAAATTTTCCACCCTCTATAACACTGATAGAGAGATATGCACAGTATTAATCATTTACTCTGGGTTTACTAATAAACAAAAGTGATTTTATTAAGTATAAAAAGTAGGATTTAAGTGGTTTCAAATAATAATAGAGAGAACAAAGAACTGGTCCTATTGAGCGATTTAGAAACTTTTTTGAAGAGATGTTTTTCTATGTATTTGTTATTCAACAGATATCACGGTCCGTTAAACTCTCCTATTAGCCCCATGTCCTGTGGTTTAGAGCACCATGGAAATTAGTTCAGGATTTTTGTGTTCTTGCTGTCTGCCAGCATTCATATTCTGTAGCAGATGTCCATGGTTGCTTGGCTACTATAGTGATGCATGACTAAGAAATATTCAATCAGATGGTTGTTTGCGTTTTATTTTTCACTCGTAGTTTATTCAAAGAATTTCACCACCAGACTCTCCAATATCAGAATTTAGCTTGCTGACATTGTAAATACTCTTGACATACAGACCCACCCCTTCACATCTAGTTCTGTTTCTATCTTTCTTGTATTTTCTCTATAAAAACAATTCCTTACTACAATCATATTTAATGGGATGTAACACTTCTGCATCTGGTCTAGTAACTTACATTGTTGATCAACCTCAAATGCATTTCAATAATTAATATTTGACTAGTAACTCTCATATTATATTTAGAAACCTTTATTAAAAGTGTGTATTATTACTGTCCACACTTGTTATCACCATTTAAAAAAAGATGTACTCACTCTGGAGTATCCAGATGTCCTTATTAGTCAGTGTTGGAATGAGTCATCTATTATCTCATAGAAAACGGGCATACAAAAAGACAAGCAGCAACGGGTAATGCTTTCACAGGTTGAGGTAAACGCAAAAGCCCCAGAAATTTCCCATCTCTCCAGTGCACTAGTCATCTGACTACTTGAACTGACCTTAAAAAATCATTTATTTAATCAGTTTCACTAGAGATGACCCAATTGTCATGATCTTATTAGATTTAAAAGAAACCATTCAACTGAGTTAACTGTAACTATAGATTCATTATCCTCAACAGATCTGACTTAAATACCAACTGCAAGTCAGTAAAAATAGCGTTTACTAGAATGGAGACAACTGTAGATTTCAATGGTTTAATAGCTAGTTTTGCTGCTATATGGAGGTGTTAGATAAAGATGCTTATTATATCCCCTTCTTTGACTTTGCGGCTGAATATTTGCAATCAGAATAAGGCCTACCTGAAACTCTTATTTTATTTTCTCCTCTTCTCTGCCCACCCTGCTGATATAACCTATAAGCTTGTCCTGGGACAGCCAGAGCGTACCTAGAGCCCCATTGCCTAGGCTCTATACAGAAATCCAGAGGCACAAAGAAGTTAAGTGACTTGTCAAAAGTCAAACAGCCGGTTAATTGCGGAGCCAGAAATAGAAACCAGGCAACAAGACTCCCAATCCACTAAATCCCTTTCTGCTTTCTTTTCCAGTACTATCAGTTTGATATCAGCCTCTCTGTGGTGCTGTATATCCTGCATATGAAGGGAGATGGACCCAGGGATCTAGCAGCGCTTTCTCATCTCCAACTCTAACTTAGCACATGGTAAAATGTAAGATTAGATTAGTCTAAACATGCATGTAGGCTGTTTGTTTTTTAAATCATTTTCTCTAAGGCTCTGTTCCCTTTACTAATAAACATACTTGTTGTTAGAAGGCTGTTCATCACTATATAGCTCTGGTCACAGGCTTCTGAAGGGAAGAAATGTGGGTGTCAAGTTGGCTCTGCACAGTACCAAGTGGTTGGTATAGAGGGGGTATTGTACCCAGACCCTGGTCTGAGAGAGGGAGAATAGAAAAAACCCACCCCAAGACAGAGAACACCTAACCCCTGAGCACGTGCACTCAAGAGAGATCAGAAAGGGGACAGAAATGTGAGTAGCCTGTAACCATGACAAATATTAAAACAGTCACTGCCATCAGGCATTTAAAATGTAGAGATCTCATTCTTCTGTCACACTCGTTTTATAGGAGTATGTGGTAGTGGGGATTGTGCCTTTCAGGGCTTAGTTTCCCAGCCAGAGTCACGGCAGAGTGCTATGAAGCTTGTGGTGTTGTTACGCACAGCTGGTTGAAACCGTACACAGAATAAACCAGCTATCTTGCAAGCTCCTTAAGCAATGCACCAAGTGATCACTGAATATCACACAGTATCACCTCCAGGGATTGCAATAGAGTTATTCCTGATTTACACCGTCTCACCATATAGTAAGAGGCACATTAGCTTATAAGGGGAAAGCCATATTTCCTCCCTCTTGCCACCAATTTTGCCAACCTCAAAAGATCAATAATGAGATCCCCTCAAAATCATGAGAATTTTGTTTACAAAAATATTATGTTGTGGTTTTTAGTCTGTTTTTTTTTTTTTTTACTTTTGTACTCCCCCTGCCCATCCCAGTATGTATGTGTGACAGTTAGGGCTTGGGTACATGGGGATAAAGCCTGGACTAGCTAATGCAGAATAGCTATTCCATACTAGCTCTCCATGAGGACACTTATTCTGCACTAACTAGCTCTGCCCCTTCTGGCCGAGGCCCTGCCCTTCCACCCCGCCACCACAGCCCAGAGCCCCCCACTGCAGCTGCCAGCCTCTGCCCCAGGCTAGCGACCCCAGCCCCAGAGCGGCCTCAGTCTTGGAGTGCTGGGAAGGCGGGTGGCATGGCTGCCGCCCAAGAGTGCCAGGCAGGGGGGTGGGTGGTACGCACAGCCCCAGTGCCAGCCTGAGCCGGGGCCACTGCACAGTGGACCTAGGAAGAGAGGGCCAGAGTGGGAAGCAGGAGGCGATCTGGGGGCAGAATGTGGGCAGGGGCCACGCCTGGCTGCTTCGGAAGGCACAGCTTGCCTTGATAGCCGCCGCCCATGCCTTTGTGTAGATTAGGTTAATCCATTTTGGCAGTGGATTATACTAAACCGCACATGGGCACTCTTAGTGAGGAATAAGAGCATCCAAACAGGGAGCTAGCACACAATAGCTATTGTACTTTAAATTCCCAGCCTAGCTATTTTGTTTTACCTTCCCCAGGAACTTCCTGTGTACACAAGCCCTTAGAGCTGAGGAACACATCACACATGGAGCTGCACAAAACTTCACTCCTCCCAAACGTCAATGGCTACTGGTACTCCTGTCCCTCCAAAAAAAACAGTTAGTGTCCCCCTACTTTCTGTGGGCTCCGCTTCTGTCCCTGAGCCCGCTGGTCTCCTGCAAGAAGCCCTTGGTCAGTCAGCTGGGAAAGTCAGTGTCGGGGATTCCCTCAGCACCATGGGTTACCCCTGGAGGGAATCCCCACCCTGCTAAGACTGGGCTTTCCTGGCTCTGTCTTTAGCAGGCTGCGGTCTAGAGCTCAGCTGGGTCAGAGTGGGGGCTGGTTGTGCTGGCCCAGCAAGTGCAGAAGGGCCCCTCCCCAGTAACAAAGCTACTACAGTAGTACCTCAGAGTTACGAACACCTCAGGAATGGACGCTGAACAAAACATTATGGGTGTTCTTTCAAAAGTTTACAACTCAACAGTGACTTCATACAGCTTTGAAACTTCACTATGCAGAAGAAAAATGTTTCTTTTAACCAGCTTGATTTAAATGAAAGAAGCACAGAAACAGTTTCCTTGCTTTGTCAAATCTTTATTTTTAAACGTTCCCTTCATTTTTTAGTAGTTTGTTTAACGCAGTACTATGCTGTACACTATTTGCTTTTTGGTTCTGGTTTTGTGTCTGTGCTGCCTGACTGCGCAATTCCAGTTCCAAACGAGGGGTGTGGTTGACCCGTCAGCTTGCAACTCTGGTGTTTGTAACTCTGAGGTTCTACTGTATATCAGATTGGGGGGTCAGTGGTTCTCCTTGATGCAGAGCCATAACTAGGCATTTTGGTTGCCTGGGGTGAGCAAACATATTTGCACCCCCTACTCGAGGTGATGTGTGGGGCAGGGGCACAAGTGCCCCCTGGATTTTTTGGTTTTACTTCCCCCAAGCCAGATAGGCTGGGTGGCCCACTGAGGTGAACCAGGGGGTGATGGTAGTGCTCCCTCCCCAAGCCCTGCCAAGCAGGGCTGCCTGGCCCCACCAAGCACCGGCACCCTGCCATGCGAGGCTGGTCTGACCAACCCCCACCACACTGCTTGTCCCACCCTGGTTAAAGCCCTACAGGTGTCTCCCCACGGAAAGATGGGCATAGGCACTCCCAGAAGCGTACAGAGAGGAGGGGAGCATGTCAGTACCAACAGGCCCCCTCCAAGAAGGCTCCAGTGGATGGCAGGAGCAGTTTGGGGGTGAGGCAGGGGGGAGCTAGTGGGAATGGGGTGAGACAGATGTTGTCATAAATATAAAGGGAAGGGTAAACATCTTTAAATCCCTCCTGGCCAGAGAAAAAACCCTTTCACCTGTAAAGGGTTAAGAATCTAGGATAACCTCGCTGGCACCTGACCAAAATGACCAATGGGGAGACAAGATACTTTCAAAGCTGGAGGGGGGAGAAACAAAGGCTCTCTCTATCTGTGTGAGGCTTTTGCCGGGAACAGAAAAGGAATGGAGTCTTAGAACTTAGTAAGTAATCTAGCTAGATATGTGTTAGATTCTGTTTTGTTTAAATGGCTGATAAAATAAGCTGTGCTGAATGGAATGTATATTCCTGTTTTTGTGGCTTTTTGTAACTTAAGGTTTTGCCTAGAGGGATTCTCTATGTTTTGAATCTGATTACCCTGTAAGGTATTTACCATCCTGATTTTACAGAGGTGATTCTTTTACTTCAATTAAAATTCTTCTTTTAAGAACCTGATTGCTTTTTCATTGTTCTTAAGATCCAAGGGTTTGGGTCTGTGTTCACCTATGCAAATTGGTGAGGATTTTTATCAAGCCTTCCCCAGGAAAGGGGGTGTAGGGTTTGGGAGGATTTTGGGGGGAAAGACATTTCCAAGCGGGCTCTTTCCCTGTTATATATTTGTTAGATGCTTGGTGGTGGCAGCAATAAAGTCCAAGGGCAAAAGGTAAAATAGTTTGTACCTTGGGGAAGTTTTAACCTAAGCTGCTAAAAATAAGCTTAGGAGGTTTTTCATGCAGGTCCCCACATCTGTATCCTAGAGATCAGAGTGGGGATGGAACCTTGAAAGATGCTCTGAGGGTTTAGAGGAACAAGTGGCTGCAGGAGGTGGGGAGGGCTCAGGGCAGCCAGTACCTTCCTGGAACCCAGAGTGGGGAGGGAAGGATCTGGGTAGTAGGGACCTATCAGACCTGGTGGGGAGTGGTAAGGGTGGAGAGCAGAAACTGAAAATCGGGAGCCGGTATGGCTTGTGTGGAGGGAGGAGAAGGTAGCAGGTATCTGTCAGGGCTGGAAGTTGCATGCAGGGAGGTCTTAGAGCTGTGGGAGAGATGGGATGGAATTTAGGGGCCAGGTTTCGGGCATCTTCCTGGGCTGGGTCAGTGAGATGGAAGGGAGAGGAGAGAAGCAGAAGTGCTTGGGAGCTGGAGGGAAAAGACCATGTAGCCAGTACCAGCTGGGGCTGTAGTGCAGCAAGAGGACTAGGGGGAGAAGGAGCTCAAGGGAGCCATGAGTAGGGTGAGCTGGGGGCAGGGAAGCAGCTACTCACTGGGAGCAGGGAGGAGGAGGAGAGCAGATGGCTTCTGTAAACAGGCAGAGGGGAATCAGGTGGTTGCTGGAAGTGGGTGAGAGGAGCATGCAGCTACCTCCTCCCAAATCATGTGAGTGCAGGTGCTCTTCCTATCATCAAGAGAGCTCTTGCAGTAGGGGGCAAAATCACGTGCTTTTCAAGAGATGGCAATACTGTGCCATCCTTGTGGCATCTGGCTTTCTTGTGTATATTGCACCTGAGTACCCACTAGACAATGAAAAGTTGGCTCCTTCGTCGACTTTTACGACTTTGTGCTGATTGTGTGATAACTAACAGCTTCAAGCCCTGATCCAGCGAAAAGCTTACTCACCTGCTTTACTCTGAGCATGTGAGTGGTCGCATTAAAGTCAATGGGACTACTGACAGGCCCAAACTTACGCATATGCTTAAGCAGTTTTCTGAAACAAATCCATGTTTCTTATGACCGTTACTTTTGCTCGACTTGTTTATGTTTGGGTGTTATGACAAGCTGCTGTCAACATTCCTTTTTGCAGATTCATGTTGACAGTGGGGAGAGGAAGTGGTTGCTTTGATCTGTCAATGATCCTCTGCAGGGCAATTATATAATTTTGTAGCGCAGCAGCACAAGACCGGCACTTTATAAATGTAGGGGGAGGGGAAGCCAATGGACCAAAATTAAATGAGCCAAACCAATTTTGTGGAAAAGAAGTATCCCATGTTAGGTGAGGATTTGAACCAGGTGTAAATGATCCTGGTGGCTTTTTACTGGGTACTGTTACACGCCTCCAGTGCAAAACCTAGCCATCAGAGAGCTCTGTAATCTCTCTCCAGCATGAGAAAGGGACATACTACCAGAGGTGAGAGGGGACCCCACTCAGGAGGGAGCTCGAGGCTGCTGGTACTATCTGTAGTACTGGGACAGGTGGTCTATGCCCCCCATAACTAAAGGCCCTGCCCCCTCAGCTGGGGGGAAAAAACCACAAAGCCCAGATTACACTTAAGTTCTTGGGACAACACCTGAAAAAACAGGGGCTGGAGTGAGGTCAGGGGTTAAAAATGAGGAAGCCAGAGGAGGGCACCAAGCAGAGAACCCTAGACAGCGCCCACTGTTCCTCAAAGCCATCTAAGGAGTCGGTGGATAACACCCAGAAGAACACTGCCTGGAGATGTGACTGAACCAGGGACTGGGGATAGACCCCATAGTCGCAGAACACCCCACCCCCCATCCAGCTTCCTCCTCTTGGTATGATGCTGGCCCCTCTTGGCCAGAGCCAGGAGGAGGTTGATGAGGAGGTCCCCGGACTTTGTGGGGCCATGACTGGGGTGCTCTAGGATCAGGAGGTATGGGGAAAAGCACAGACAGATGCTCGTTGAGAGGTTCTGGGGGAGCTGGAAGAGTGGATGCAACTTGACCCCCCCTATGTAGAAGTGTGCCAGGGTCTCCTTGCTGCAAAAGGGTCAGGTGTCGGGGGAGTTCATGAACCGTGCCAGGTACACGCCTGTGCTCACGGCTGCATGGAGGAGCTGCCACCTAATATCCCCTGTGGGCTGTGGAACCAGAGAGGAATTCTGGCTGACCTACTGGGGGTCCTTGCCCTCCTCAGATGGCAGCAGGTCCCACCACTTGGTGTCAGCACAGGACATGAGGGTGAGGAAATGGCTGGTATGCAGAACAAGAACGTACAGATGTTGTCTGGGCATGGTTCAGAGGCGGAACCACTGAATGTCAAGCAGCCAGCTCACGTGGTGTGTCAGGGGCAGCCAGGGAGGTTTGTGAGGCAGGGGCCTGATGAGGAGCCCCAGAGGGCCAGGGTTAGGGGTGGGCAGGGAGCACCCTCCCACAGGTCCTGCTTGAGGAAAGCAAGAGAAGCAGGCAGCAGGGCTGCCCTCACCTTTGAAGCACATAACAGGGGTAGGCTGCTGGTGAGCAGGAGCAACAGGCCAGAGATAGCAGCCTGGGAGTTGACTGGAGGGGAAAAGGCTGAGCAGTTTAGGAGCGTGGACTGAAGAGCCAAGAGATGGGAAGCAGCCTGTTGCTTGCAAGGGAGCCATTGGCAGCCATGGCTGACGGAGTGTCAGGAGTAGCCTGCAAACAGGGGGGCTGAATGAGACTACAGGTGCCAGACATGGGAACTTGACTCCGGCTGGGGATCTGCAGGGCAGTGCATAATTGCCTGTGGGAGAGGGGTGGCTTGAAATGCGTATCACGGGCGCTAGGCCTGAGGACCTCTGTCTTCATACTCCCGTCCTGAACTGGCCCTACGGGCTGAGTTAGGAACTGTCGGTTCATCATTTAAAGTCATCTTGCCTTGGGTAATTGCAATGTTTCTTTCTGGCAGGGCTAGTAAAGCAATCCTTGTTATTCCGCTGCAAGGAGTGTTTAGGGGAGTCCACCAAAGGCTACAGCCTGCAAGGCCTAGTGCTTGAAGCACCTACACCGCTTGCCTCTGAGCGTGTGGTGCATCCAGAGTGGTACCAGCCAGCGACGGGACTGGTGTAGCACAGCACTCTCAGCGCTGCTCTCCCGTGGGGTCATTTACACAGGCTTGAGACCATCCACCCCCACCCACCCACAGAGGCTTTATAGTGTAGTATTAACAATCTTAACTGTTGTGGTACGTCCAGTGCTGCTATAAAAATCTGTGGCAATCACAGGTGCAGGAACTAGGGGTGCTGCCATACCCCCTGGCTTGAAGTGGTTTCCATCATATACAGGGTTTACAGTTTGGTTCAATGGCTCTCAGCACCCCCACTATTAAAACTGTTCCAGCAGCACTGGTTGCAACTGATATAGACAACAAACAAGTATTAATTAAACACCAGATGTTACTTTTAAATTCACATTTAAATATGTAAAATTCCTAACAGTAGATGACACGCTTATTATACATGTTTTTGAAAAAAATTAATTTTCCATAAACATGTATTCAAAGGAATCTGACCCTTGCACTCTTCTGTTTGCATATGTCTGAATGTTGTTAACCTCCAGCTACTGGAAGTGTAATGTTTGAGTCGTGTGTAAACCATCCAGGGGCCTGATTTCGCCTGCCACGGAATACCAGTAACTTCCATTACTGTACTTCTATCCTGAGCCAGGAGACTAGAGACCCAGATCTTGGTCAACTGGTTCCCCCATGACATGTTTTCTTTACTGTAGCAGATAACAAAAACATTCACTTCTCATCTGTATTTTATCATTATCTTACACTGTTTTGTGTCTATAAATACAACAAATTGTTCAGTAAGCTGTGTGACCATTTCAGCATAATATTTCGTGCCTCAACTTTTGGGCAGCAAAAGTAAAAATAAAGCTCTTCCCTAATGCCACCAGAGCTCAGCATTTAAACAAATGATTGTGAGTGAAATTATGCAATTGGTTCCACCCTTTTTACAGGACTAAGGCTACAGAAATACAAAGAAAAAAATCTATAACAGCAGGAAATAAATAAAATCTGTAAAATATAGAATCTCTTCTCTGTTTAAGTGCAGGACTTTTAACAAGTAGGGGCATATCCCCAATCTTTACAAATACTTACTCTGTGACTGGGCTGTTTAAATAAACATGGGGAGTAAGTTATTACTCAGTATGGTTAAGGGAGGCAGAACTGAGCCTTTATATTGCAAATTATTTGAGACCAGGGGCCTTATCTCCTCATTGTTCTTTATAGAGCCTGGTATGATTGGTGCTCAACAATTAACAGTCATTAATAGAGCTGCACAAACAAACAAAACCTAATTCTACTCCCCTGGTTGGAGATTTTGTTACAGATTCAAAACACAAACCAGATTCTCTGAACTTCTCAAGCCCGGGCCAATTTAAGAATGAAGCTAGGCCATTTTGTGGTTTGTGGAGGAAAGCCAAAAAACTCCTCTTCTTCTGCCACAGCCCCTAGCATCATCAGCTTTTCAAAATGGCTGAGCACTATGGAGTTACCAGCGCAAAATTGCTCCGTGTTCATCAGTTCTAATTGACAACAATGGGCACTGAGCACTTACGGAAATCTGGCCACTTCACTCAAGCACCCTGCCCCTTGCTATACAAGGAGTGAGTTAAAATAAATGAAAGCAATACAATCATTAAGATATGCACCTGCTTAAAGAGGGTAAGTGTGTGATCATGTTGTTAGTTTTGTTTTACCTTATCACTTCTCCCCCTTACTTTTGTTTGTTTATTACTCTCATTTGTGCCTAAAATTTAGGTTGTAATCTCTTTGGGTCAGGGACCTGACATTTCCTTATTCTGTAAAATGCCTCACCTTTTTTGGGTAGTGTACAAATAAAAAAAAAAAAATTAAGTGACCGTGATAGTTTCAGGTAAGTTTCTACTTTGAATTTCAGGGTTAGGTCAAATGAACTCAAAACAAAACTGAGAAAAAAGTGTGGACTTGCCCCTATGAACTTAAACCTCGGACTTTCATACAGCTCTGCTAATTACTAGAACAAAATTATTCTAATACGTAAAGGGTGAGGGCCAAATCCCGCTGTCAGTGTAAATCTGGAGTAACTCCATTAACTTCAGTGGTAGAACTGAGATCAGAATTTGTTTTCAGGGGACTTACTCCACATTTTACTGCAGTGGAAATGTAAACAAAATTTGATCTTCACGCTTAAACCACATACTCATTTTCTATATATATTCATTCTCTTTCTCTCTCTCCCCTTAAGCTGTAATAGTGCAGGAGCTGGTTTTCTGCTTGGTAATATCGAGCGGTCTCTTTCTCACACAAGAACTTCTTTATGAAAGTGTAGAATTAAAGATCGCCTTAAAGAAATATCTGGGAGGCTGGGGAGTGCTTGAAGAGCAATGGGAGCAGAAAAGGGTGGACTGGTTTGGGCAGTGTCAGAGAGAGCTGAGGGTATAACCAAGACTTCTGAGAAACCAGGGAGCACTCCAGAAAGCCAAAGAACAAGGAGGGTTGGGGACAAATGAGCAAGAACTAGTCCATATGATATGAACAGTGGGAAGCTGGCAGTGAACTGACTAAATCAGCGTGCAGTTAAGGAGTTCTCTACCTGTAAGAAGTCTCTCAGGAGGGTCCTTTCCTAATCCTGCATACAAAATGGCTTCAGAAACTTGGCTGGGTTCTATAAGTAAATGCTAATATCTGCAGTGCTGGTAAGCAAGACCCTAGGTTTGGGATGCATAAATCATTTTCCCTGTTATGTGGCCCATTAAGAAGTTGCACTGCTTGCATCACATTGGAGCATTTAAAGGGTACGAGTTTTTTAATTTAGCAAATATTTGTTTATCCAGAAAAGCTTAACTCAGATGCAGTGTTCGGTTGTCATTGATATCTTTGTTTTTCACCTAGTTTCTCAGCTGAGTTGACTCAATCAGAGTAGGATAAATTCAACTGTCTGGCCAAGGTCATACAGTTCCCACACTGGCGGAGTGTGTCAACCTGGATTAGAAGAGCCCAGTGTATGGCAGTCCTCACTCCCTTGGCACTAACTGTTGGACTGAAATTCACTGCTCAGCAGATTGGTCTAACAAATCTTTCTTAAGGCATAATGCTCAGCAAGTAGTGATCAGTTACTCAGAAGTAAGATGCTTATCAGGATGGTCACCACATAGTCGCCTCCAGCAGCGGACAACACACTGCTTCAGCTTCCCTTAGTTTGTGCTGAGCTATTTATAACTTTGTTATCTTTTCTCATTCATGTAGATTAGTTTCTCATTTTCATATCCCTTCTCCACCTGTCAATAGGTAAGTTTTGTGCTCGTTCAAAACAAGTTTAGCTTTATGATTACTTGATCTTTTTGTTTTCCCCACAAACATGATTACTCTGCAATTTCTTACATATGCACAGTTGTTTCTACTTAAGCTTAAGCAGATAAACGTTATCAGAACAGACACTTAAAATCACAGCTGGCTTTTATCCTACGCCTTGGATCCAAACTCTAACTACGAAACAACACAGCATCCCCTGGACTCTGCAAACGCTTTCAGCATTAATTTGCAAAAGTATTTGCACATGTATTCTTGAGCCTTGCTTTCTGGACACATTGTATCAAACAAACAATCACTTGCACAAGTGGTCTGGGAAACCAAAAAGTGGGTTGTGAATATCTCTGAAATGAATTCATGGTTTTTATTCATATTTTACTTTTTTGTAGTATTTGCCCAGATATTATCTTGGTGGTTATTGTGGGAAGGTTTTATTTGCTACTTCTGGGGCAAACAAAAAGCTGCTGATGCACTTTCTATTAAGTATTATTAGAGGTTTTCAGTGTTGCAAAGATGAAAGCAGTAGCGTAGGCTGTAAGTTGAAAGAAATGTAGTCCTATTGACAAGCCAGATGCTTTCAGTATGTCAGCATGTTACATGAATACTCATCCATTTTCAGAATTCATGTGATCTTAAAAATAAAAGTTTACAGTTACAATAAATAGTACCTTTCATTCTAGGCACTCGACATTTTGCAATCATCATGAAATACTAATTATGTCCATTTGACAGATGGGAAATTTAATGCATGGAGAGATTAAAGCCTAGAATCTTCCCTTCTCAATATTTTATTCAGCAATTAGGTCCCAATTCAGAAGTCCATCTGTATTCATCCAAGCATTTAAATATGTGCTTAAATGCTTTGCTGAATTGGGGCTTTAGTCCTGTTGGTTTCAATGGGACTGCTCATGGAGTGGGTGCTACCTAAAGTGAATAATGGTGGCAGAATCTGGCTGTAAGCGACTTGGTTAAGGTCACACAGATTCAGTGTCAGAAGTGTGAATAGAACCCAGAAGTCTTGAACTCCAGCCACCTGTTGTGAGCAGCAGACCACATTTTATCCCCCCTTCCATGCTTAAAAGTAAGTTTCCTGCAGAGACTCAATAAGCAAACCTTGATAATAAACACTGTGTTTGATAGGAATAAACAACTTAGTGCAGCTTTATTGCACCGTATGTCAATTCAAAAAGATCTGTTTTTAATCTCCTTCTAAAGACATGTGACTAAGTAGATGAAAAGCAGGCTAGAAGAACTAGGAATGAAAAACCGAGCACAACTGGGGGACCTACTCCAGTATGGTAAAGGTAGGTATTTATTAGAGACTGTAAACACTTGAAAATAAACAAGAGGACAGAACAACGTGTGGAAAATGTATTTCACATAGAAATAGTATGAGAGGATGAATTGTTACTGACATAAGATTTCTTCTTGCACAAAATAGATACATCAGGTCTCTTTCACACACTGGCTGAAGTACAACAAGGCATGATTTGGGGGAGTATTTTACAGCAAGTGTTCATGTAGAGCCAGGTTCTGCATTCTTCTCACTTTCAGCTTTGTTTCACTCCTGGCCATAACATTGACAAGCAGTGTGGCAAGATTAAAGAAAGGGGAGGTGAGAGCGAATGTTTGTATGTTTTCTACCTTTCAAGACTTTAAAGTGAAACTTGGAAACCTTTAGTCTAGGTGTAATGCGAAATATTTTCAAAAAACCTTGAAATTACAAACTGGTCAAAGCAAATGTATGTAATAAAAATGCAAGAAATACCATCATCATATAGAAAGAGCAATGTGCTGGGAACATGTCACCAATGAGGTGAGGCAGTTGGCAGGAGAATTTCCTGCCTTGCATGACCCATGCTAAGAGAAACAAACAATTCACGGTAAGCCATTGTTCGCAACCTTTGGAATGACGACCCCAGTGCAGGTCAAAAGACTATTTTTTAGGGATCACCAACATCTCTATAAAATCTAAACTTCCATTTATTACACACAGAAAGAAAGAAGCATTCCACCCCTTTGGCTTGCAGAGATACCTTTCCAAATGAAAAGCGCTTCAGTAATTAGAGTTATTGAATCTATTGTACTAGGGAATGTGCAGTTAATGACATTTTCAATAGGACTGTATGAATGTAAATTCCTCCTTTGGCAATCTATGTCAAAATGCACTTTTAAAAATTGACCATTTTAAATGTATTTATATTTTAATTTTTTTGACTAAACAGTGCAAAAGATTCTAGGATAGAGACATCCAAGGATCTGGCATATTGGGTTGCAGAAGAAAATATAGGGTGGTTTGGGATCACAAAAGAAAAAAGTGAGTTGTCTGGGGGTTGTGGGTAGGAGAAAAACATAAAGAAACCATGAATTAGAGAAACCTTATTAGTAAAACCTGATTCTTTGGTCACCAAATTAAAAAAGGTTTCAGAGTAACAGCCGTGTTAGTCTGTATTCGCAAAAAGAAAAGGAGTACACAATACATCGGATGAAGTGAGCTGTAGCTCATGAAAGCTTATGCTCAAATAAATTGGTTAGTCTCTAAGGTGCCACAAGTACTCCTTTTCTTTTTGCAAATTAAAAAAGAACATTGATAAATTTGCTTTTATTTCATGGGTTTGCTCTCATTTATGTCAATGGAAGTTTTGCCATTGACTTCAATGGGAACAGAATCAGGCCCTCTGTCTTCTCCAGACCTGGCTGGTTTATGTTTTCTCTGGAAATATAACTTTTTAAGATGCACTTTTCTCATAAAATGTTAAAAAGTAGAGCAAGTAATTACATGAGGCTATATTCGAAGCTCCAGAGAAGTAATACAAAGGCTGCTTGGCTGGAGACAACTCTTACTATGACATTTTTACTAGTACCATATGCAGCACGACTTTACCTACTTGTTTCATTTAGGGAGCTTGCTTTTTTTTTTTTAAAGGAACATTTAATATATATCTAAAAGATACAGCTTCAGAGAGTGAGAACCAGCCTTGTGGCCCATGTGGTCATTGACTCGTAGAAGTTAGAGATGGAAAAGAGCTGTTAGTTCACAGCCTATCCCTTGCAAATACAGGATTGCTGCAGTTTTTCATGCTTTGTTCAGTGGTTAGTGCTGCTTAGTGTCATGTGAGAAAGACATTAAATCAGATTTCCTGTGTAATTCTGAGCAATTCCTATAGCCCAACATGGAGTGATTTTGAAGAGGTCAAAAAGACTCACCCAGCGAACTTTGGCCAAGGGAAATTGGGGGTGAATTTGCTGAGCCCACAAGGGCAAAAGCTGAGGAAAGAGGTTTTTTCTGACAAAAGTGAAGCTCCGATCCACATGAAGAGAAATTCTATCACCTGAGAAGATATAAATACATATTTGGCACCATCTAGAGATTAAACTAACAAATGCTTCACATAAAGATCAAGCCCAGTAATTATAACATATGTGTTTGCCTTCCCATTGTCTTTCACAGTGTTTGTAAGCATTGCATGTAATTGATTGAGCATCTAAGTTACATAGAACCACAAGTGACCCCCAATTATCTGTATTTGAGTAGACCCAAATAAAGCTGAATATTCTTGCATTTGTGTCTGCATTTTTCATAAGCTTACTGATGGTTTGATGGGCAAATTACAAAGTTAAAATAACCCTAGATATGGACTGTCTATGGAATTTTTACTCCAGGAATTTAAATATTGTGGTAAGACTAGATCTTGTATTATTTCAGTTCCATAACTGACCACTTGAAGCATTAAAAGTCTATGAAACAATGTGAATACAAATATCTGAAATAAAACCCCTAGATTTCATGCCTGCTCCTAGGGGAAATGCTACTGCCATAAGGACCACATTTTTCAAAACAATCTCTAAATTTGTGTACTCGATTTTCTGTACTAAAACATCCATACTGCTGGACCTCACTGTAACTTTTAAAACCACTGATTCTCCCCAAAACCTCCTGTGCTGCCACCAAGAAGCTTCAGTGGTGAACAGAAACACCCTGAAATAGATTAGATCTTTCCTCTAGGTATCTGAATATGTATACTTGGGAGAGTTAATGGCATAGTGAAACCCTGTGTTCTCTTGCTTCTTTGATTCATGTTAGAAGCTCAGCTTAACTGAAACACACAGTTTTATGTGCTCATTTCCTTTATAGTTTAACTCTTACTGTATGTTGCTCATTGATGTCGAGGGTGTACATGTTACAATAGGCTGATTTTTTTTTCATTGTACAGGTTACATAAGTTTAACAATTACAAATTACTTGCACGCTTTAGGTTTTAAACCTTTTTTATAATGAGTTTGGAGGGTACTTTACATAAAAATAGTGACTTTATCTGGAAAGCTCTTTCCATGTTTATTAGAAATGTGGTTGACTTTACCCAGAGGGAAAAAAACAAGGAAACATTCAGCCTTAAAGTCTAGGGAAGTAGTTGCTCATGCAGTCAAAGTCCATAAATTTTAACTACATATAATTTATAAATTGAAAACATAGTACACACCAGATTTTTAAAGATTATTCTTCACAATTGGGAACTCAGCATAGGTGCTCGGATATGTTCTCACTTGGTTTTTCTATCGGCATAAATTGGGTCTTCATAACTTGCTCATGCTCATTCCATGCTCTTGGCTAGATGAAAAAAGAAAAAGAACTGTTTTTAAAAACTTTAAAATCTTTGAGTCTGATGTTTCTTAGTTATTAAACCAAACAAGATTTGTTTTTAATCTAGAATTTTGATCTAGAATTTCTAATGGTGAGAAACTTGTCCTTTCTGGAAACATCTGTTCTGGGATTAAATGCTGAGCTTCTTTCTCTGCAGCAGTATTAAGAGCAAAAAGAAAAGGAGTACTTGTGGCACCTTAGAGACTAACCAATTTATTAGAGCATAAGCTTTCGTGAGCTACAGCTCACTTCCTCAGATGCATATCGTGGAAACTGCAGCAGGCTTTATATATACACAGAGAATATGAAACAATACCTACTCCCACCCCACTGTCCTGCTGGTAATAGCTTATCTAAAGTGATCATCAGGTGGGCCATTTCCAGCACAAATCCAGGTTTTCTCACTCTCCACCCCCCCCCACAAATTCACTCTCCTGCTGGTGATAGCCCATCCAAAGTGACAACTCTTTACACAATGTGCATGACAATCAAGTTGGGCTATTTCCTGCACAAATCCAGGTTTTCTCACATCCCCCCCACCCCCATACACACACAAATTCACTCTCCTGCTGGTAATAGCTCATCCAAACTGACCACTCTTCAAGTTTAAATCCAAGTTAAACCAGAACATCTGGGGGCGGGGGTAGGAAAAAACAAGAGGAAACAGGCTACCTTGCATAATGACTTAGCCACTCCCAGTCTCTATTTAAGCCTAAATTAATAGTATCCAATTTGCAAATGAATTCCAATTCAGCAGTTTCTCGCTGGAGTCTGGATTTGAAGTTTTTTTGTTTTAAGATAGCGACCTTCATGTCTGTGATTGCGTGACCAGAGAGATTGAAGTGTTCTCCGACTGGTTTATGAATGTTATAATTCTTGACATCTGATTTGTGTCCATTTATTCTTTTACGTAGAGACTGTCCAGTTTGACCAATGTATATGGCAGAGGGGCATTGCTGGCACATGATGGCATATATCACATTGGTGGATGTGCAGGTGAACGAGCCTCTGATAGTGTGGCTGATGTTATTAGGCCCTGTGATGGTGTCCCCTGAATAGATATGTGGGCACAATTGGCAACGGGCTTTGTTGCAAGGATAAGTTCCTGGGTTAGTGGTTCTGTTGTGTGGTATGTGGTTGTTGGTGAGTATTTGCTTCAGGTTGCGGGGCTGTCTGTAGGCAAGGACTGGCCTGTCTCCCAAGATTTGTGAGAGTGTTGGGTCATCCTTTAGGATAGGTTGTAGATCCTTAATAATGCGTTGGAGGGGTTTTAGTTGGGGGCTGAAGGTGACGGCTAGCGGCGTTCTGTTATTTTCTTTGTTAGGCCTGTCCTGTAGTAGGTAACTTCTGGGAACTCTTCTGGCTCTATCAATCTGTTTCTTTACTTCTGCAGGTGGGTATTGTAGTTGTAAGAAAGCTTGACAGAGATCTTGTAGGTGTTTGTCTCTGTCTGAGGGGTTGGAGCAAATGCGGTTGTATCGCAGAGCTTGGCTGTAGACGATGGATCGTGTGGTGTGGTCAGGGTGAAAGCTGGAGGCATGCAGGTAGGAATAGCGGTCAGTAGGTTTCCGGTATAGGGTGGTGTTTATGTGACCATTGTTTATTAGCACTGTAGTGTCCAGGAAGTGGATCTCTTGTGTGGACTGGACCAGGCTGAGGTTGGTGGTGGGATGGAAATTGTTGAAATCATGGTGAAATTCCTCAAGGGCTTTTTTTCCATGGGTCCAGATGATGAAGATGTCAACAATATAGCGCAAGTAGAGTAGGGGCTTTAGGGGACGAGAGCTGAGGAAGCGTTGTTCTAAATCAGCCATAAAAATGTTGGCATACTGTGGGGCCATGCGGGTACCCATATTACCAGCAGGAGAGTGAATTTGTGTGTGTATGGGGGTGGGGGGGATGTGAGAGAACCTGGATTTGTGCAGGAAATAACTCAACTTGATTGTCATGCACATTGTGTAAAGAGTTGTCACTTTGGATGGGCTATCACCAGCAGGAGAGTGAATTTGTGTGGGGGGGGTGGAGAGTGAGAAAACCTGGATTTGTGCTGGAAATGGCCCACCTGATGATCACTTTAGATAAGCTATTACCAGCAGGACAGTGGGGTGGGAGTAGGTATTGTTTCATATTCTCTGTGTATATATAAAGCCTGCTGCAGTTTCCACGATATGCATCTGAGGAAGTGAGCTGTAGCTCACGAAAGCTTATGCTCTAATAAATTGGTTAGTCTCTAAGGTGCCACAAGTACTCCTTTTCTTTTTGCGAATACAGACTAACACGGCTGTTACTCTGAAACCAGTATTAAGAGCCTGATTCTAATCTCACACAATATCAACTCAGGACCAGCGGTTTAGAATCTATCCGAGCTCAGGGGAGGGTGGGAGGAGAGAAAGCTGCCCTCTTTCCCCTTCGACTCCAAACCCCCCAGCTGCTGATCCAGTCCTCATGAGCAACTTTGTTAGGCTAAGAGTTGTACAAGTTTATGAGCTACAATGTTCCCAAGGACAACTCCTACAGCTAGGATAGCTGGAGCTCAAGGATGCTCTGTCTGTGGGACAGCTAGGAGGGGTAACACAGGAGCTGCTAGTCTTATACCACCCAGGGATTCCCCTATGGATGCTACGGCTGCCTTATGCCAATACCTTAATGGAGCCCATTGACTTCTGCAGAGTTACTACTGATTTACACTGGTATGAGATCAGGGTAATGAATCTGACACCTGAATATTATTTTTCAGAGCTGTTTAAAATGGGAATAAGTTTGCACTAAAATAAAGCATCAAGACTGCAAAACAAACACTTGTAATGATGCCTTTGATATTTTACCACTGAGTTTTCAAGTGTCTATGGACCAATCCTCCTGGCTTCTTTTAAAATAAGGACTCATTCCTGAAGTCCTTATTCATGTGAGTCATACAAATAGCTCCTCTGACTTCAGTAGGAGGGATTTCCAAGAACAGGCCCTAAATTAACTCTATAAGTTTCAAGGTCCCCCCCCCCACAGTTATTTTTTTAATTACATCATTTTTTAATGTAAAAATTGTTAAGTGGCACGCTAGCTGGTTCAGATGCCATACATCACTAACAAATCCCTTTCAGATCTGAGAAGCAGCACATTCTAAGGAACTGAGCTCAGATCTAGAGCCAGATATGCCCAAATCCTGGCTTTCTCACTGTTTGCTGTGTGGCCTTAGGCAAGTATAAACAAAGACACTAATGCCTGCTGGCCTATGGGGAGTTGTGAAGTTTTGTTAATGTGTGTAAAGAGCTATCCTGTATTACTTGTATTTATTAAGTAACTGGTTTAAACATGGCCCAGACTGTTGGTGTCTGAGGTTGTGTCCACACTACAGGTGCTATAGTGGTTTAGCTACGGTGTTGTCATTATGCTGCTGTAAACTGACAGCATAGTTGTAGCCTACAGTGCTGAAAGGGTTTTTTTTACCTCAAGTGACGATAGCTAGGTCAACAGAAGCATTCCACACCAGAGGTTAGGTCAACATAGCTACAGTACTCGGGAATGTCACACACACTGCTGAGCACCATAGCTATGTCGACCTACGTTTTAAGTGTAGACCAGACTTGAGGTTAGGTCTACACTATGGAGCTGATGCTGTAGCTATTCTAGCATAACCCCATGGTGTAGATGCCACCTACACTGACAGAAGGGGTTTTCCCGTCGGTGTAGGCATATCATCTACCCAAACAACACAAGTTAAGTCTGCGAGAACATTATTCCATCAACATAGCTATGCCAACCTAACCCCCAGCATAGACACATCTATGTCGGACCGGGATATGGATTTTTCACACCCCGACCAACAAAGAGGGGCCTGAAAGTCACTATTATTTACTGGCAGTGTGGCACTCTCTGAGAAATGAGTTTGGAGTCTAAGGCTTGGTCTACACTTAAAAATTTAGGTCAACATAGCTACAGCAGTCAGGGTGTGAAAAATCCACTACTGTAGCTATGCCGACCTAACTCTAAGTGTAGACGTAGTTTCCATCAAACTAGCTGCTGCCACTTAGGGAGGTGGTATTTCTACACCAACAGAAAAACCACTTCTACCACTGTGTTCTGTATTTATGCTATGGTGTTATGCCAGCATAGCTATGATGCTGTAACTATGACCTTATAATCCCCGTAGTGTAGACATGGCCTATTTCTTTGAGTTTGTCCATAAGGTGCAAAATGGTAGCTTTAATTGACAATGCAGATGAGAAACCTAGTTGAATGCCCATGGAAATCAACCCAAGCTCCTCTTTCAGCTCCTCTTGCATATGTGCATATCTACACTTGGAGCTGGGAATCTCCCAGCTCCAGGAGACAGATTGAGCTAGCTCTCATCTTGCTAGTGTGCTAAAAATAAAGTTAGCCATGAGAACACAAGTGGTGGGATGGGTTAGCCGCTCTGAGTACCTAACCATCCAAGACCCCAGGCATGTACTTGGGGTGGCTAGCCTCTCATGCTGCTGTGGCTACACTCTACTTTTAGTATTCAGAATTGTCAGTCCATCACCTTTCATCAGCAGTAATTATACTTCACAGTTTTTTTAAATACCAGAAAAAAATGGAGCAAAAATACAAGAATGATTTTCACCTACAAAGTTACACCCGGAACAGGCTGTCTAGCCTGAGAAATGTTGCTAACTTGCAAAAATTCTGGAACAGAAAGCCTTCAATTTGTTCTTTCCTTATCTCATTGTACTGTATGACATTTCTTTTCATGTGACAGTAAAACTGGCAAATACGGTTTTCTCTTTCTGGTCTGTTCAGGGTAACTTTTACAGATCTAAACCTTATATGAGAGAGTTTTTAAACCACAAGATTATCCTTTAACACATCTTGAGATTTGCCTGGCTAGTAGGATACAAACAAATTAAAGGATCATGTGAGATACCTTTAAACTACAGCCTCTATTTTCTGCTTCTTCTACCCATCATCATGCATTATATGTAAGCAGAAGCCCCAGATTTACTTTGTTTTTCAAAATCAGAGTTATCTCCATTATAAGAGCCATTATCATGTTGCAATATCCCCTCACCACAACGTTCCCAAAGGTTTTCCATAGGGTTTGCAGCATTTTGTGGTGCGTGCCTCCCTTCCCTGTCTTATTTAAATACCCCACACTCATTCCCCCTCACCCAATTACCCTCCCCCCAACCAATTCTCTCCAAACGGTCAAATTCTGTTTGTTTATAACCTGCACAATCTGATTTTGTGGGGTTACACCTGGTGTAAATCAGCACACAATTTAGTCCTATATATTAAAAGCCTGCAAAGGTTTCCAAGATCACGTTAGTTTGCAATGAATTTCTTTAGTTAAAATGAATAATAATTGCTTTAGTTTTCTAATTACTATTTTATATAAAATCATGACATTCAAATTCTATGGGCTGTTTGGATTAAGAATGAGATCAATCCTACCACATTAATGTTTGGGACAAATTGGCACAAGATTTCTCAAGCCTGTAAAGTAATGGCTGGAACAATGTCTCAGACCAGGTCTTACACACAAAAACCCAAAAATCTGCTTCTGGTGTATTTCTGCCTCCAATTGTCTAACTGGTGCTAATACAGTACTTTGGTGGGGTCAATGTTCACACCCAGCAAAGAGGTTTAGTGGTTTGCAAGAGGGCACACTAACCTGATCTAAACCATTTTCAATAGCATTGTTGGAACAGAATAACCATCAACTGTAAAAGCCAGAGAGTACATCCATTTTAAGAGTACAGTACCTCTTTAATTTAACAATTTGTTTTGTTGCTTAGAGATCTAACTTGTAGATTATTAATACTATCATTAAAGACAGAGAGATCCTCATTATTGATACAGTTTTCTGTTATTCTGCTTGGTTTCCTCACTTGTTTGGGTGAACAAAGAACTTAGTGCAAAGTTTTTCAAACCTTTTCCTTAGTGTAGGCCTGTGATGTTGTATGATTAAAATATGACCACGTAGATTATTGTTGCTACCACTGTTATATAATCACAACAAATCTTATACAAACTGTGCCATGTAAGGTGTCAATGGAAAAGTTATGATTGCTTAATGTGATTCTATTTGTATGCATGTGTCATTTTATATCTAAAATTATGAATATTGACTGTATATCTTTATTTCAACAGTGTTCACTCCTGTGGTCACACCCACAAGGCAGCTTACTTCTCGTCTGGCCAGCACATTGTGAAGGGACTATTCAAGTTCATTGGCCCATCAAAGAACACTTAACTGACAGTGGATCATAGAAGAGGTGCATCCCTACCTGATGGACCTTCTTGTGGACATTCTAGCTAGAATATGGGTAATGGCCTCTGCTGTGACTCATCGAAGCATGCAAAGGCATGTGACTAGATCATGTGACCCAAAACTCCATGTTGTACCTGTACTTTTCCACAAACTGGGCTAAGAACTTTCTTTGGAACAATGAGTTTCCCTCCACATGGTAGAAGCTATAAAAGGACCTGGAAGCATCTCCATTTTGCCTCTTTCCTGCTCTAATCTCTGGACCAATGTTCCCTCTAATTTTTGACAGGCCGTGTGTGCAAAAAATTTCTTCTGTGCAAATTTTTGAAGCAAAGTTCAAATTTGTGCACCATCAGGCAAATGTGCCCAAGCAAGTAAAATGCTTATAAATTTAAAAATTTTAAATTTGCAATTAGTGTCAATTTATATGGGTTTTCAGATAGAGACATCATAAGTAAAAAAAGAAAAACAAGAGTTTGTGTTTTAAATTTAAAATTTTCCGAAAAAATATCAATAAATGATTATCAGACAAGAATAAGGTATGTAATTACAAATGCATTTTAATTTCCATATTGGTCGAAATGTCAAAGGCTGCTAAACTAACCTTACTGTTTTTCCCTGCAATCTTTTTAATTTGCCCATTCAATATAAACTCTGTCCAGATCTGTCAGTCCTCCATCCAGCTGGTAACTCTTAATACACATGAGCATGACCAAATGATCTACTTGTAAACAATTCCGTAGTTTATTTTTTAGAGTGTTCATTAAGCTAAAGCCACGCTCACAGTCTGCACTTGATGCTAGGAATGTTCCTCCAATATCCATCAACTTTGCAAGAGCCTGAAACTGTTTGTTCTGGTGAGCAAATGTCACCATATCCGGGAAACTTAAAACAAATTGGCTTTTGATTCTTTCAGCTACTGCAAACTTGAAGTCATTGTACTGACTGACTATAACAATCTCTTCAGCAAGAAAGTCTTTGTATTTTGAACATAGGGATGAGACCTAATGAATTCCAAAATTGAAGTCACACTTAACTATTGCTGCACAATCAAAAGCTGACCACTCCTGGACTTCATCCTCTGGAAACCTTCCTGCCAAATGTGCACACAAGATGTTTATGAAAGTTATTATGGAACTGGTATCAATTTCATTATTTTCTTGAGAGCTCATATCTAAGAGAGCCTTAACTTTGTCACTCCATAAGACTGAATCTCCAAGGTACTGTCTTCTGATCTTGCTCAGTTTACCTCAGGCAAGGTGAAATGCTTCAAGAGGTGTAAGGCTCTGTTTCCGGAGCAGCGTGGCTACTGAAGCCAGCTCCCACAAAACATCATTCAAAACTTCTAATGTTATTTGGTATTCCATGGTATTCAGCTTTTTGTGGCAGTATTTAGAAACTGGATCAGTATCTTTGTCTTGCTCAAAATATTCCAGAAGACGATTATAGTTGCGAATAATTGCTCGAAGTGCAAAGTGCCTAGATAACCAGCGCACTTCATTGAGTGGCCTGAAAGCCACTGACTCACATTCAGAAGCATCCACTATTTCCTGAAATTTGCATTTTCTCCTGGATGACTGACAGAACACTGTGTAGACAGTTCTCATTAAGGTTTCGATGTCTCTTATCAGCTTGACCTCTTTCCATGCATCGGAAATTTTCAAGTCTTCCTGGTGTGCAATGCAATGTTGCTGGACTAAGTGTGGAATATCACGTTTCAGCTGAGCTGCCACGCCATTGAGTTTGCCCCACAGAGGCATCATCAGATGTGAACATCACCATTTTCATTAGATCAAGTTGGTCTTTTTTATAAAACTCTTTGATTGCAGACACTATTGAAACAGCATCACATTCTTGCAATCATAATAGTCCACCAAAAGAAGTTTTATAGTTTGCAGAATTTATGGATCTATATTTAAAGTAGAGTATCCAGTAACTGTTAATAGATATATCAGTGCTTTCATCATCAGCTAGAGTATGAAACATTGCCAATGCTATTTCATGCATGAGGTCATTTTGAACAATGCAGTTGATAATTTCAAGAAATTCAAAAGCATAATTTTTACTTCTCCAGCTCGCTGGAGTATGCGCACATACTTTTCCATATGGTCTTTACTATCCTGAACAGAAAGCACTGAGCTGTTCATTTTAATAGCCAATAACACACTGTCAATAAGTGCCTTAATTTCTTCTGGGTTTGAGCGCTTGCGTTCAAGATTAATTTGCCTCCTCTTCTTTTCAGCTGGACTTTCAAGAATCATGCTAAGCAATCCGCTCCGTAACGTAAGATTTTTGTTTCTAAGTCTTGTTACACCATCTATATGAGACTTTCTTGAAAGATGACGCTTTAAGAAATCCAACTTCCATACATCGTTCTACATTCTTCCTGTTGAAAATTCTTTCCCGAAATTCTGGCATCTCAACAATATACACAAACCACTCCGTTGTCCTCATCATATGTGAATATTTCACGAAGTTTAACAAGCATTACACTATGTGACTTTGGTGTAACCGTCTCTATAGTCTCATCCAGCCTTCCAGATTTAAATGAAGTCACTTGGGGGGAGGAACAGAGCCACACAGCTCCCCTGCCTTATACCCCCTGAACCCACTATACCCAGAGCCCCCCCAACCCTCCCCCCACATTTTCACCACAAATGCACAGTGCTGTGCACACCACCACCCCTGTCCAGTGCCCCCTGCCCACAGCCCCACCACAGCTGCCCAGCACCCCACACAGAACCCCCCGACTTGCTAGTTTCCCAATACACACAGATTTCTCCTCCCTCCCTCCCTCCTTCCCAGTGCCCTTCCCCACAGCCCCACCACCACAACTACACAATGCCCCACACAGACCCCCACTGCCCAGTACCCTGACCCACACAGATCTGCCCCACTGACCAGCACCCCAAAACACACAAACCTCTCCCACTGCCCGGCGCCCTCCACACCCTCACAGCCCAGCATCCCACCACAGACTTCCCAGACACTCACTCCATCTCGCCCTGCCCCCTTCCCTGGCCGCACTCACCAGCCCTGCTGGGAGGTCTCTGGCTTCTAGGGTCAGAGCGGCGAGGGTGGGGGTGTGTGTCTCCAGACTCTCCATGTGCTGCGCCCGCCACAAGTGAGAGCTCTGTGGTTCCCATTGGCAGGGAAAAGCGCCAATGAGACCCTAAGAGCCAGCAGGTTCCTCTGTCTCCTAGGGTCAGGTTGGGTTGAGCGGGGGAGGGGGGGCTGAGAGCTCTCTGCCTGCCGCTGGTGCCTGCAAGCCCCTCCCCTGCAGCTCTGATTGGGCAGGAGGGAGCCGGTGCAGCACACTGAGACCCGCTCCGTCTCTGTGCCTAGCGGCCACCTGCACTATAAGCTTCTGCCAGCAGGCGGGCGGGTGCACCGCCGGGAGCTGCCCCAGGAAGCGCCACCATGCCGGCCTTGGGACTTTGGCGGTGATGGTGAGCGGTCCCTGATATCAGGCAAAGGGCGTCCCGACTGATGCGCAGTCAGGACGCAGGACAAATGTGCGAGCGGTGTTTCGCTGTGTGCGTGGGGTTTAGGATCTGTGTGCGCACACACACGTGCACAGCTTAGAGGGAACAGTGCTCTGGACTATGGATTTATACTATTGGGAGCATTCTAACCAAGGGACTGAGGACCTTCCAATCATTGGGAGAAACCAGAGACTTAACTTAAGCCAGCAGTTTATGCCATCACTGCTTTAAACCTGATCCAAGAACTCTTCAATTATTGTATGTATTTGACCCGTTTAACCAATTTTGACTCTCACCCCTTTCTTACTTTTTATAAATAAATCTTTAGATATTAGATACTAAAAGACTGGCAACAGTGTGATTATTGGCTAAGATCTGAGTTATATGGGTATGTGGCTGATCCTTTGTGATCAGAAAAATCCTTTGTTTGACTAAATTGGTTTTAAATAACCACTCATCATTGAGTTTAGTGTCTGTGTGTTGGATCTAGGACTGGAATACCTAAGGAGGCTGCATTTCTGACTTCTTGTTCACCAGTGTGGTGAGACAGAAGTTTATTTTTGTTGCTGGTTTGGTATATCTTATGGAAGAATAACCACCAGTTTTGGGATGTGTCTTCCCTATTTCTCAGCAGCTAGTCCTGAATTTGGTATTCTCAGTTGTGACCCACTGAGGCCACATCCACATTTAATTGTCTTGCTTCCTTCCCAAACTCCCATTCACAGTCACACAATTGTTATTGTTTCACATAAACATTAGGCAAATATTGCTATATTTATTGTTAACTATGATAAGTGTTTTGCCCTTTTGGGGAAAAAAATCACACTATCTCCTTTTTGCTCTTCGTTTCATCTTCCCTTGCCCATATGTTCTGTTTCTCTCTCCTCATCTGTCCCTTCCACATGCTTGTCTGTTTCCTGGTCTCTTTCTCCACATTATTCCTGCCCATAATTCCCTACCACGTTCCTCTGGTTTTCTCCCCATGCACACGTTGTTCAGCCCCTCAGCTGCCTAGTTCCCTACTACCCACTTCCCTTGACATTGCTCTCTCACTGGTGGCTTTGGTTTCATTGTCAACTCCTACTTCCTCTGGTGTAGATGGCTCCTGATAGTAGCAGGCAGCTCTAGTCTCACTTCTAGTCCTATAGGGTATGTCTTCATTGCAGAGTGTACTTGGGTCTGGGTGCCCAGACATTGGCACCCAGGCTTTCCAGGCCCATCTGTAGAGCCACACATGACTCATTACTCCATAGTGGTGTCCACACTGGTGCTGCAGTTACCTAGGTTTGGTGCTAGGATTTCTGGAGGCATATCCTAGAGTTCTTAACATCACTTACCTGAGCCGTCCTAAGAATTATTTCATAGTGTGTTGTGGAAGAACTTGTCTGTCCTTCCAAGTACCCGTGCAGGAGCGTTCCTAGTTCACAAACATATTCAACTGAGATGCTTCCAGCTCTGCATGTTCCTCACTTCTGTCAATTCCAGCCAGTGTCAAGGCATTGATCCAGCACAGGTTGGTGAGCTGTTCCTCCTTTGGGCTGCACTGTTATCATGGCTAACTTGGAAGATAATTTCCTGACATTCTGAGTGCATGTATCTGCACATGGCAAACTCACCATTTTCCTTGAGGACCTGATTAACCTCTTGAGCTTTTGGTGGTCAGGACTGTGACCCAGATAATAATAGATGTTTAAGACTCACTACCTAGCAAATAAAATCCTCAGCACACAACACATAAGAGTCCTACCAACTTACCCATTTTTGTCAGGTAAGAGCTTTAAGATACTATTTCAAATGTTTAAAAGAAGAATAGCATTTATCTGTTAGATTTTGCTAAACAGAAATCTTCTATACCCAGTTCCTTTAGTGGCTCAAGCCCTAACTTCAGTACAGGCAGTTTTCTCTTAATGTATAAAATTTCAGACAGACCCCAGAGACAGTTAATATACTGAAGCAATAATTCTTTACAAACATTATGAATGGAATTCTCAAAAGTGTTCAGCTTGACCTAACTCTCCCATTTAATTCAATTTACCATTGACATGGCATACATTGAATTCAATGGAAGCAGAGTTAGGCCAACACTGAGTGTGTTTGAAAATTCCACCCTATATCACTCTGATTTCAGGAAGACAAATTTGGTCTTACAATTTGCATTGTACTTAGTAATGCACTGCACGACGATCAATATATGAAAATACCTATAAGATAGTGATGGGCTAAATCCAGTTATTAAAGCCAGTTATTTATCCATTCTGTTCCTCTAACTTTGAAATTTTGAAGGTTTAGATAAAATGGAACCCACATTTAAACCATCCTTGTTGTTGATTTTGATAACTAAAAGTAAACCAATCAAATTTTGCAAAATGAACACCACCCCAATTTTGATTATCTCTGTTCCTTCAGTAGGGACACATAGGTGTAACTTGCCCTTCAGCTGGCATCCAATAGACAATTACTTAAGTAATTGGAGTCAAATATGCAGATGTATCTAATTTGGGGGGTTTTCATTTCTGGATGCCAAACTCTGGGTGACTATCACTGAAGTCAATGGGAACTGTGGATCCTTGACATCTCGGAAAATCACACACATTTTCACAAGTTTGGCACCAAAAAACTGAGGACTTCAAAATTAGTGAATGCTTCTGAAAATGTTGGCTGTAGAAAAATAGTAAAAAGGAATTTCTTATCTGGTAATTCCATCAGAGGCAAAGACATTGTTGTCCCTACTTGGCCGAAAGTGGAGGAAACTGTACTCCCTCTTCTAATTATGATCATGTCTTCATATCTTAATTTTAACATAAAATGCATTTTGGTAGTCCACTGAAACTTAATTCTAGGTGTACAATTCCACCAACGAAAGGGAGATATATGTTTTGGATTAGACATATAACAGGTACTGTATGGGCACTGGATGAGCAACCTTACTGTTTACTGTCCTAACAATGTGCCTCAACAGTAATTTTGTGGCCAACCCCTAGAGTTTATAGGTCAGTTTCCAGGTCACTTTAAAGTGGTGTATTGAAATCTGTATTAAAATTATAAACTATCACTTTAAATGCTCAGGCAGTTTTCCTGGTCTTGCTTGCAGGCTAGGGCACTCTGTAGTGAAACATTTAATCTGGGCATAGCAGAGTGAGTCTGCAGACAGGCAGTTTAGAGCAAGGTGGGGTGAGTTGTGTGTTTTAGGGCGTAGCCTGCTTTATCTGTCTCTGTTTTGGGATTCTTATGCATTATCATTCTGAACTCTAAGAAACAAAGTAGTATTACATTACAACCTTCCAGAAAGAGTATTTTATGAGGTTTTTTTAAATCTAACTTCCCTGTTTGTATGCCATGAAACATAACAATTAGCCTCTTAGATAACAAAAGTGTCCACAAATGCTAATTATGAAAGTGGGTTTTTGGACACTTGTACACTGGGAAATGAACTGAGACTATTACATTCATTTCACATAGACTACTAAAGAGTTAACAAATGGCAATTAATTTTGGATTGTTTTAGTGCCTGGACAAAACAAAGCTTTCCCCTTGTCTCAGCCAAAAAAATACTCCACTTTCCCCTGTAAAAAATGGTTTTTTTATTTCAGTCTCATACTGCTGCTATTAATGCTAATTAAAATATAATTATAATATAATTGACATGCCCTGAGGTAAACTATCTCCAGGGTATGGGAAGAGTCAAGCAGAACAAGCAACATTACAGCCATCTTCCCTCCTTCTTGTTCTATGGTGGCAATGGCAGGTTTAAAATCCCCCCGAGACTCCACAGAAACCCTTCAAGTAGAAGCTGCTTAGATGATGCATTAATTCAGCCCTGGGGTGAATTTAGCCCTAAATATACAGCAATGGCAGTGTAATCTATTTATCACCTTTTTCATCTTCTTGGATGTAATTTAGCATCAGACTTCACCCAACACAGCAGCACCTAGTTTGATTTGTCGGTTTTATTTAGATAGTCATTTCTCTTTTCTTCTCTTCTACATTTGGCATGTCAGATGGTCAGATGTATTACAGAATTCCAGAGGTGCATGAAGTAATATAACATAGGAAATATCCCTCGGCTTTTGTCTACTCGCATCCAAAACTAAATATAAGTAACGAGGTTAAATATTCATTTGAAGTCAGTCATAAACTTACAGAGATTCTGAATCATCCAACTGAACAAGGATTCATAAACCAATGGTGAATGCCATAAAACTACGCTAAGAAAAGTGACATTACCAGTTTGGTATATGTATGCTGCCTGACTCATCCAACTGGGCACAACTAATATTTACCTATTGAGTGAATGCAAAGTGCTTCTATTCAAAAGGACATGCTTCCCCTAAGTGGGTTTGAATACTATAGCAATGACAACAGTACACTTAAAAGCAAAAAAAGACATTTAGCCTTTCAGCTGCCACGATTTTATTTTGTAATATTGCTTTCCACTGCTTGGGGATTCTCTTTTGAGCCTTTGAAACCTTATCCTGTGAGGGTGCTGTGCAACCTCAACTCCAAATGAAATTCTCATAGACTACATGGGAAACTGGAGTTTCATGTTTGTGGAATGTATGAATTGTTGCTCTAATTTTCAATGTTAAAATTTTCCTGCAAAATAAATGCAACATATTTTTGCACTCTGACAGTGTTAAATTCCAGTCCTCCATTAAGGTATAATATTGTATCAGAGACTGATGCCTGGCATCAGTTAGAGCAATATGTAAGGAGAAGGAATACTTACCCTCCATCAAAACCAGCAGAGAGGATGTGGAGTTGCAAAGTGGAGGCTGCAATAGCCTAACACTTGTCCCTTTGATTGTTATCTGTGTGGGTCAAGGACAATAGAATCTGTGTAGCAGCAGATTCTCTGGCACTGCTGCTATCTGCCCTTTGCGTGCTGATATGCAGAAAGCCACCACACTGCTGAGCTCTCCACAAGTTCTATATGCAGCAGAACTACATCAGTTCCACTGCCAAGAGAACTTCAGTGAAACTGGGAAAAGATGTCTCTAAGTGCCTGATTTTGATCATCATTAATGTGCCCTCATTGTGCCATCATTAATGTACCTTTACAGAAAGGCCAGTGGGTCCAGTGAATGGGATGATTTGTAATTAGAATACATCCAGTTTACTTCTGCTGTTTGCCAACAGTATTGTATTTCCAGAAATTTTCACCACAAGCCACCTAATTCTATAGTTACCAAATGCCACCATGCAATAAGCTGTGAGGGTTTGATTCCACAGCCTATTGGCAACTATCCTCATGGACTCTTCTGAGCAGCTGTTGGACATGCCATGAGGAGTGTGTGCCCATAACATCATTTTCTGACCTCAGGCATTCAACTGCCATAATCTGAACTGATCAATGTTCAGGGGTCTCAATCTGATTTTTGTCATGAGTTCATTTCTCATTTAACTGCAAAACTCCTGAATAGACCCAGGAGTAATTTGTCTACACTGAAAAATTACATTATATTAGAATACAGACTTGAGCAGTCATAGTAACTAACATGAAATTAAACACTCAGGGTAGACAGGGACTGTCATGTTTAACATCATGTCACCAGGTCATGTGGTTGACCCTAGAGCTCATGACTGAGAACTACATTCTCTCTAACATTGTGTCAGTTACCACTACTCCTCAAGATTGCATGCTAACATGATATAATTTTCCAATGTAGACAAACCCTATGTGCGAGGAGAGCCTGGCTTTGTATTCCTTTCTCTACCAAACTTGTACAGTATTGTCAGCTCTTGTGATTTTATCAAGAGCCTTGCAATATTTGTTGTTTTTCTGTAAGTCCCAGATCTTGGAATCATAAGTATCTCAGCTTCCATTTAAAAGAAAGTTTCTGGCCCTCCTGGTTGCAGAGAAAAGCTGAAAACCATGAACCATGGGTATTCTGAAGGCTCAAAAACAAGAAGGCAAATAAAAAGAACCCAATATTTATTGTTTTTAAAATATCATAGGTATGGAACCAATCTGATGATTTTCTGAGGTTTTGACTCATAACGATTTTGGAATGCTTGGGGCTGGTAGTACTGTTTACTTTTCAAAGGTTACAAGTTCACATTAATTGAATCTCTTATATTCTTCTGCTCTCCTCATTTTCTTTCTGTTGGAGTTTAGGGATTATCATTCTCTTTCCATCCTGTGTATGGTATAGTCATATATAGATATGTGGTACCTTTGCAGTATTTGCTGAGAATAAGAGGGATGGTTGGAGTACTCTCTGCCAAAGTTAAATCAGCTGGGAGCGGTTTTATTTTATGCCAACTGTTAAGACACTTTTCTACCATCATGCACTACCTCTAATTACTCCATTTTCATTCCCACCACTTACACGCTACCTGTTATATGGGCGTATCCCGCTCTTATCCCAGTTATGTCAGTTCTGACTCCTGTTTTTATACCTTGGCCCCTCCTACATGAACATATGCCAGAAGGTGCACTCAACTGCACTAGCTCTCAATGTGGCCCTATGTTTGTATGATAAGAAGTTCCAGGGACTTTACACCTAACCTAATCTTACCACCACCTAATTAAGAGCCTGTTCCAAAGCCTAGTGAAGTCAATAGGAGTCTTGCTGTTGACTTCATGGGCTTTGGATATATCCCTAAATCAAGTATATATGTTAGTGTACATATTCCTGCAGGTGCAAACTGATGAAGCCCTAAAATCCATCTAACCTGACAACTCAAAATACAACCAGACAACTGTAGATTTTTACACAGATGTTTGACTCCTGAAATAATAACCAAAGGGGATAAACCTGTTATGGGCCCTTCTGAAACAGCTGCGATGAAGGGGTATTTAGAAGATGACCTAATGCATAAAATTGGGTAATCCCCATCTGTGGTAGATAGGGATTCTCAACTATTTAAAGGAAAAACAAGAACTGAATATGAAGATAAACCCAATGCTCTGTCTAGAAGATCTCAAAAACCTCTCAAGCTTGCAAGATACTGTAGCCAGATACTCTGCAGTATGTTAAGTCAGTTGTTCAATGAGCTGCTAATGGAACAGAAGGTTTGGCTGTGCTCCTTTTTTAGGGAATGGTGAATTTGCTTGATAGAATACATAAGTTTGGCAGGAATTCTCTTCTAAAACCATCAGGACAGTCAAAGATTTCAAGCTATTATGCAGCAAAATGGTAGCACAGCCCATGAACTAAATGGAAGACATGAGGAAACGTTATAGTTTGTGTAAGCAGTGTCAGGATGAGCTCCACCCTGACACCTGGTGGTGAGGTGTGGCAAGTTGTGGAAAAGAACTTCAGGGGCCGATCTCATTTGCATAGGCACACCCACCACGCCTAGAATGAGACCATAGCGGCCCAAATGGTCACTTTGGCTGCTGTGGGATCCCCAATGTCTCTGTTATTGGGGCAGGAAGAATAAATTGTTATTACCCTGATTATGGGAACTGTGCTTGGAACTGTACGTGGCCTTTTGTTATGATGGAGGGATTCACCATCAACTAAGTAGCACTCGCTAGGCAAGGGTCATGGGTTCCAAAACTGTGTGAATGGAGAGAGGCTGGGGACAAGTAGTAATACTTGGTGGCATGGGCCCCTTGGTGAGGGCCTTACATGCTAATTGCACTTTCTTCTCTCTCCACTGTGGAATATCAGAGCTAATTTTGATTTCATTAGAAGTCTAGTTATAGGCTGCTGAGCTCACTTTGGGCTGACAGTGCACCAGCACTGGGGCTCCCCTACTACAAGCTGAATTCACCTAAGAGCTGAAATCACTGAGTGTTGTGTTAAGTAGTGGGGGAGCCTGAAGATATATTGTGGAGCAGTTCGACGCGGAGCAGTGTGTGGATGGCAGGAGCTGCTTGTGGGCCATGGAGCTGAGCGAAGAAGTTCGTGGGGCGGCTGGCGGAGCGGAGTGCAGCTGAGCGAAGGAGTTTGTGGGGCGGCTGGCGGAGCGGAGCGCTGCTATGGAGCTATGGGGCGGTCAGCTTCAGATCATGTAAGGTGCCTCTTACCCCCGTCCCATTTCCACCCAGGTTGAGAGGTAAAGCTCTGCAGATAAACTTTCGAACTCTGGGGCTGCCCTGACCAGGGACAGAGACTTTGGGGGCATTGGACTTTTGGGACTTTGGGTGATTTGGGGTTGCTGGACTCAAGAACCAAAGGGAAAAGGGCATGCCCCAATTTGCCTGGGGTGGGTTTTTTTTTTTTTGCTCATGGGTTGTGTTATGAATCCTGTTGGTGGTGTTTCCCCAACATAATGCCACATTGTTTCTCTCTGTTATTAAAAGGCTTTTGCTACACTCAGACTATGTGCTTGCGAGAGGGGAAGTATTGCCTCTTGGAGGCGCCCAGCGGGGGTGGTATATATTTGTCCCAGGTCACTGGGTGGGGGCTCGAGCCGGTTTGCATTGTGTTATTGCAATGGAACCCCTAGATACTGAACCCGGCCCTTGTTGCTGCCAACTCTGACGGGCAGAAGGGTTACATTTGTAAAAGTACTTTGACTCTGAGCTTTATTTTGCATTGTTTTCTTTATTGTTCTCCATATACTTATATAAACTTCATTCTTAGAGACTGAACCTGTAGTGTTTGTACTGCAGCTAGACAGCTGACATCTTTTGTAAGCAGCAAATAAAATCAGTAGGTCATAAAAAAAAAATCTTATGACTTGCCCATTACTAATGGGGTACAACTTCTAATATTGTTGAGGTTTTTTAGTTCTTTATATGTCCTTTATTGCCATATTAACTAGATTAAAATTTGTTTCCCCATGGAGAGACTGGAGATAAGCCCAGTGATTCCCAAGGTAGGTATAAACCAATAAATCAGGAGGTAATTGAAATGGCTTACAAAAAAGGAATAGTAAAAGTCAATCAGAAGAGTTTATAATAATAAAAAGGTAAATATTAAAACATTTTCAATTAGCTGAATTCTTCAGGTTTTTTTGGCCACTGTATGTTCTTGTTTTATGTATTTTATTACAAGGTTCTCTCATGAATAAATCTCAGGTCGTTCTTTTGCATTAGTTTCTGCTGATTTCTTCCATTTTGGAACAGTAACATTTTCTGTGTTTTTATTTCATGTTGTTTTGTATAACCTTAAAGTCTCTCCTGATAAAGCCTGTGAGGCTTGTTCTGTTTGTTCTATAAAAACTCCTACAGACTTAGGACTACATCATAACCTCTGCTGTGAAACCCACAACTGGGGACTCTGAGGGAAAAATCATCAAGAGGATTCTCTGTGCAGTTCCTCACTAATTGTTCCATGCAGGAAGACCGGTTTGACCCTTAACAGAACAAGCTGTAGACAGAGCCACCCAGGCAACCTGCGGATTCTGAAGACCATGGTCATCTATTGGAGTTGCAATATTAGGGATTCCCATGGTGTGGCTTCCCAGGGGAGAGTGGCTGTATTGAAAAATATAATATAACCCATGAATTCTGCCTCAATTTCACAGAACCAGAGGAGGTGAGTTACGATGTTCAGCATAACGTTCATGGAAAACATGACACCTTTTTACTGGGTCTCCAAATCCTGACCCTTCTTTCACAGCAGAAATTTACAGGTTCTTCTTGGGTCAGGGCCTTTTGTGGTTGTAGAGGAAGGGGTAGGATTTGGCCCTACTTAAATCACAAAACACACCACAGTAGCCATTAATAGGCACACCTGTTGGCAGTGTCAGTGGAGAGGCCAAGGACTAAATGGGCATAGAGTTTGAAATATCCTTTCATACAGAGAAATAGCAAGATTCATTAGTGGGATAATGTGTGGAGGCTTCCATGGCTGTTGTTGGTAAATTTATTTGATTGGAAAAAGAAGTCTTTAATCACCAGGGTTGTCAAGCCAGTTCCTTTCAAAAGCACTAAATTCACATAAAGAAAGCTTCTGTGAAAATATCATACAAGTATGATTTTTCCTGTACATTTTTCTTGGAATATTTTTCTGTAGGTGCTCATAAGACTTATGTATGACACTGTGTCATAGCATCTCAGGCTTTAGGATCTTCTGTAGTGGCACAAAGTTATCCTTCTGTTTACATCACATTGCAGCCATTTCACCAAGATAACAGGCTGATTAGCTTTATGAAGTAGGAGAAAGAGCTCAAGGAAGGGAACAGAAGAGGTTCTGAGCGTAAACCAGCCAGAAAAAAAATTTGGGCAATGGCCTGCGTTGCCCCGTTTGTACATATGGTTCTCCCTTAGAGTGGTTACTTTTTTTATTTCTAAAGCTACAAAATATAAGGAAAGCCCAGAAAATAGATGAGTTTTCAATAAGAATCTTTCTGGATGTACTGTGTGGGAACCACACCCATTCAGAAAGCCACATTATATTGAACAGGAAGTCAATAAAATCCTCTCTCCTCCTTTACAGCTTCCTGTTAAGTGATCTTTATCAAAATACTGCAATCATTTTGTGAAATTGTAAACTTTATTCCTCGCAGTAATATCCTTGGGATTCCAGGTCTTTGACCAGATAATGTATAATACAGAAACTATTCTTTTACGATAAAGTAATAGACAGCAACTAGAAATGAGTCGTCCTGGTTGCTCTGAATATGAAGTATTAAATAGACATCCACTGCTAGACTGGGTATTTAACTACCTAGCCTACTATTGGCTTAGTTTAATTTGTGACCATCATAAATGGCTCTTGACTGGTATTCAGTTTCTAAACAACCCTAACTGTTGTCCTTAGCAAAAACCTTAGAGGGGAGAAATCAGAGAGAGAGAATAATTATTAAGCAGAGGCAGCCTTGTCTGGTTAGAAGTCAGGAAACCTGGATTCTACTCCCAACTCGGCAACTAGTTTGCCATGTGACCTTCAGCAGATGCTGTACATCTGTCTTCGAAAGGCAAAGCAGCTGAAGCATATAGGTGAATTTTGAATGTAAAGAGCTCCATTCACTACAAGTGTACCTTCTTGTGGTGAGGTCTGGGAATTAACTTTCATCCCATATGGTACCCCCTCTTGTTGGTTGCTCATGCTGTGGTCCCTCTCTCTCTTGATGACTCAGCTGTCCAGCCAGGTCACTGATACTCGGGATGAGGGAACTGTATAAAGTTCCACCAGAGAAGCTGTCCAGATGCCACCTCAGACAATCTTGCAGTCTGCCTCTAGCGCTTGTGCCACTTCCCAGTGGCTGGTAGGGAAACCCAGGCCCACTCACAATTCTGGGTTCCAGCCCAGGGGCCCTATGACTAGCAATCTAGCTCAGCTCATTCTCTGTTGTTGTTTCCCTGGACTCCTTCCTACCCAACCTCTCTACCTCTCCATTTAGCCCTGGAGCTTCCTTTGCTCCCCATGCCTATTTTAGCCCCTCTCAGTCTCTTGCCAGACTCCTTAATATAGGGCCGGATCCCAGGGCTTACTCTTCCCCTGAACTTCCTCCTTGTCCCTCACCACCTCCCTTTCTCTCTAGAGAGTGATTGCAGACCCCTTCTCTGTAGCTTCCTCTTTTTTCTTTTTTTCGCACAACAGCCTCATCATACGAGGCTACGACCAGCACTTTCTTCATTCATTTTAGCCAAGATGATGATTTATTATTATTATTATTTTTTTAATATCCTTTCACTTTGTCTAGTATCCTGAAGGAAATTAGCAAGGATCTTTTTGCACTATTCCATTTCCTGACATTCTCACAAGTCCTTTTAGGGAAAAATCTTTGATTCCAAGCCAACTCAATTTTTCAAAAATAAACTTTCTTTTCCATAGCATATTGCCCACAACGCCATGGAACATGATCAATTCTTTGTTGGAGGACAAATGGAGGAGTTAAGAAGACTGCTAGCTCAGCAGCAGCACAGCTCTGCTGAAACCTAGAGGGTACTAGCAGAAAGGCAACAAGAGGCTCAGCTGACTTCCCAACAACAGCAGGAGGTTCTTCCGCTGCAGCAGCAACAGCTCCAGAAACACCCACCTCAGGCCTGGCAGGGAGCCCAGCAACCACTACAGCACCCAACTAAACATGACCGTCATAGACATCAAAAGGGAAGGGTGGGACGGTCCCGCCAAGGGGTTGCAGCTTGCTGGTGAGGCTGGAACTGCAACTGTGGCTTGCCAGGCTAGAGGAACAGCAGCAGTGCCTGTTACAGATCCTGCAGGAAAGAAGCAGCAGCAATGATTACAGGTAATGAATAGATAAGTGAGTTTCAGTGGGCTGAAGGACTGAGGCCCAGCCAAAGAGATGTTATGATTGTGGACAGATGGGACACTTAAGTAGGGCTTGCCTCCTGGGTGAACCAGGGGGAAAAAAGAGAGTTGCTGGGGCAAACTACAGGAAGCGCCGCAGAAACTCCTCCAGGGCCGAAGAGGTAGGAGGCCCAGTTGATGATATGCTATGCTTGTGGGCAATTTGGACATATTAGAAGGACCTGTCCTTATGTAAACCATGATAAGAGTGACACATGGCACGAGAGGTATTACATAGGCCCTGAGGGATACTCTCCCTATTGTCAAAGCAACAGCAGCACTGTTGTTTTTTTCTTGTGGCGTGACAGGGCATTTAAAACAATATTGCCCACTTAGAGAAATCAGTGGCAACAAGAGGGAGACCACAGGATCAGGCAAACCTAGGATAGACAAAGGAGGGACAGTGGAGATGTGCAGGGCCAAAGAGCATGACTGCATGTTGGGATGGTCAAGGGCCTGCTTTTGCCCATAGTTCTGGGGAGAGACTGAGTGAGTTTCTCAGCCCTCATGCAGGAGGGACTAGGACAGCAGCCCAGGACCAATTGGGAAGGATGTAAGGATGCCAGAGTAAGGATGGAAAAGGGGGACCAAGAGGGAGAATATGATTTTCCCCAAGGCTTGAGGGACCAGCTTAGGAAATGCCAACAGGAGTTGGACAATGTAAGAACCTCACTGCGGAAAATCATCAGCCAACTTGTCTAGGTGGAACAAGAATTGGCCAAGGTCCAGAGAGGGAAAACTCAGCAGGGACCCAGACAGAACCCCAGGCTACTGTGGGAACCCAAGTTGGACTAGCCATTGAACAAGCTAGCAGACAAGACCTCTCCAATAGAGAGAGGCCCAAGAAGGGGGCTGAGGCAGGCAACAGGACCCCAGGATGGGGAAAGAGGTAGTGCAGGCTTATTTTTATGGCCCCCCTCCTAGGGGTTGACGAGCAGACAGAGTCACTGGAGTTAGCAGAAAGTGAATTGAAGTTACAGAAAGGATAGTTGGCCACAGATTTCTAGTTCACTGAGCAGGAAAAACAATGCTTACTCATAGTTCATGAACTAGAGACTGAAGTAGAGGCTCTGTATGCAGGGGCGGACAAACCTAGGCATGCAGAGACCTCAAAGTCCAGGAGACTGAGATGAGGTGAAGAGATTGTTAAAAGCTCTCCAGGCAAGAGAGGCCTGAGCGAGAAGACCCTGGTCAAACCAGGACAGAAACTCGAAAAGGTCTCCAGGCAAGAGGGGCCTAGGAGAGAGACCTTGACTAACCAGGATAGAGTCTGAATAGCTCACCAGGCAGAGGGGCCTGGGAGAGAAGACCCTAACTAAGAAGGGCAAAAGACTTGATAAAAGGAGATATAATCCTCAACAGAACCCTGTAGTGTGGCATTAGCCCTGCTCCTGAAAAAGGTAGGCTGATTGGCAAAGTGGGTATGGTTGCAGCTGTGGCCAATCAGGCCACAGGGGGCCCTGGTAAAAGGGCTGCGGGTGGAGCTGGGTCAAGCCTCTCTCTATCCTTGGAGGAAGGAGGACTTGGCTGCCTGGGAGCTCAGGGTACAGGGAACAGAGTAGTGCTGGGGAAAGGCAAGAGGAGCTGGGGAGCTCCAGCCTGGTAAACCCCCAGGCTGCAGGACTTGAGAGAGGCCAAAGCAGGTACTGGGGTTGCAGAGGTGCAGCCTGGGGTGAGGCAGAGGCAGCTGGTCCAAACCCCCCTTGCCAATGATGAGTAGCCATTACATTGCAGTCCCCCCCAGGGGAATGGGGGGGCTAGATGACTGGCAGTAGCCACTGAGGCAAGGTGGGTGTAGAGGGTTGGGGGTTCCCTTGGAGGGGAAACCCAGAGAAAAGGGATACTGCTGGGGGCAGAACCCTGAGGTAAAGGGGCACCGGGGTCTGGGAGGGACATGGGGCCTTAGGCAGGCGAGACACTGGCCAGCAGAGGGTGATCTGAGGCTGGAAAAGGGCTAAGTCCCAGATGACCATCAGGAGGTGCTGCACCAGTGAGTTGTGCTTCGCTGCAAACCCCCACCCCCAATCCTTTCTGCAATTTAGTTGGGGGGTGTTTGAGTGACCACAGCATCTGCTTCTTTACTGCTTGTCACTAGCATGGCATTGTAAGACACAGCTCAGGGAGGAGTGTTAAAGGGGCACAGGAGTCCCACAGTTCCATGCTGTACCCCAGGGATCCATCACAATCACCTGGATTCTAATGGCTGTAGCAAGAGATACCACTGCATAATGTGTGGGCTAAGATCCTTCATTGAGTTCAGCCAGGAGAGAGGTGCATGGTCAGTTATTAGGCAGAAGAGCTGCCCACACAAGTAATATTTTAGGTTAGAATCATAGAATATCAGGGTTGGAAGGGATCTCAGGAGGTCATCTAGTCCAACCCCCCGCTCAAAGCAGGACCAATCCCCAACTAAATCATCCCAGACAGGGCTTTGTCAAGCCTGACCTTAAAAATTCCTGAGGAAGGAGATTCCACCACCTCCCTAGGTAACGCATTCCAGTGTTTCACCACCCTCTTAGTGAAGAAGTTTTTCCTAATATCCAACCTAAACCTCCCCCACTGCAACTTGAGACCATTACTCCTTGTTCTGTCATCAGCTATCACTGAGAACAGTCTAGATCCATCCTCTTTGGAACCGCCTTTCAGGTAGTTGAAAGCAGCTATCAAATCCCCCCTCATTCTTCTCTTCGGCAGACTAAACAATCCCAGTTCCCTCAGCCTCTCCTCATAAGTCATGTGTTCCAGTCCCCTAATTATTTTTGTTGCCCTCCGCTGGACTCTTTTCCACATCCTTCTTGTAGTGTGGGGCCCAAAACTGTACACAGTCCTCCAGATGAGGCCTCACCAATGTCCAATAGAGGGGAACGATCACGTCCCCCGATCTGCTGGCAATGCCCCTATGTATACATCCCAAAATGCCATTGGCCTTCTTGGCAACAAGGGCACACTGTTGACTCATCCAGCTTCTCGTCCACTGTAACCTCTAGGTCCTTTTCTGCAGAACTGCTGCCGAGCCATTCGGTCCCTAGTCTGTAGCGGTGCATGGGATTCTTCCGTCCTAAGTGCAGGACAGCCCATTTTACTGCCAGGGCCTCCTTCTCAATGACCAAGTAGGCTACCTCCTGTGGGAACAACTTCCTGCTAAGATGGAGAGCAGCATATTCTTCACTGAATTCCTGAGATAACACTGCCCTGAGTCTGACATCAGAGGCATCTGTTTGGAGAATAAAGGACTTCAAGAAGTCTGGCTAGGATAGAACTGGTTCCTGGGTCAACTGGTCTTGAAGTGTCCTAAATGCCTCATCACAGCTATTGGTCCACCAGACACTTTTGGGGCCATCAAAGGGGCAGTGATGGTGGTAAAGTTTGGGATGAATAACTGATAGTACCCCACTAATTCTCAAAACTGCCAGTCTTGCCTCTTGGTGGAAGGGATGGGGCAGCCCACCAGGGCATGGACTTTGTCCACCAAAGGTTATAGCTGTCCCCATCCCCGAGCATGCCCTACACAGATGATGTGATGTTATCTGGTTAAAATATGACCATATAGATCATTGTTGCAACCACTATTATATATTTGCAGCAAATCTTGTACAAAGGTTGTCAAGTGAGGTGTCTATGAAAAGGTTATGATTTGCTGGTTATGGTTATTCTATGTGTAAGTAGAGTCAGAATGAGCTCTACCCTGACAGCTGGTGGTGAGCTGGGAACCTACTTCAGGGCTGATCTCGTTTGCATGGGCACACCTACCCTGCCTAACATGATGAACTGCCTGTCCAAATGGTCACTTTGGCTGCTGTGGAATTCCCAATCTCTTTGTTATTGGGACAGGAGTAATAAAGGGTTGTTATGTGAATCAAGGACAGTAGAACTGTACTTTAGCATTTTATGATGGAGGGACTCTCCCTCAACTAAGCAGCACTCGCTAGGCAAGGGACATGGGTTCCAAATCCCAGTGACTTGAGAGAGGCTGGGGACAGGTAGGAGGGGTGTGTGTGCGTGTGCGCACGCACGCACACCTAGTAGTGTGGACCTGCTTTTGAGGGCCCTAAACACTACTTTGACCTCTTCACTGTGTAATAGAGCTAATTTTGGCTCTATTAGGAGTCTTGTTACATGCTGCAGAGCTGAAATCACTGATACCTTGGTCTAAGCATTAGTACCTACCAGCACTGAGGCTCCCCTACTACCAGCTTAAAATCATTGAGAGCTGTGTTAAGGGGGGCCATGAAGACAAGTTGGTGAGAGGACAGCAGGGCAGCTGGCGGGGTGGAGCAGAAAGCACGGTGGCTGGCAGAGAGGTGCAGCTGATGGTGAAGACTGCAGCAGAACCTGGAGAGGCGTGGCACTTGGACATTGACCCAAGCAGCAGAGCATATAAGATGCCTCCCTCACATACCTCCCTCCGCTTCCACCCAGGCTGGGAGGTAAACTCTGCAAATGAACTTCTGAACTCTGGGGGGCTGCACTGACCAAGGACAGAAATTGGGGTGGGGGGGTGACTTTTGGGTTGCTGGACTTAAGACCTTGAGGGGAAAAGGACACTGCCAAACTTACTTGGGGGTGGGTCTTTTGCTCATGCTTGGTGTTATGAATCCTGTTTCTGGTGTTTCCCCAACATAATTCCGCATTGTTTCCCTCCTTTATTAAAAGACTTTTGCTACACTCAGACTCTGCTCTTGCAAGAGGGGAAATATTGCCTCTTAGAGGTGCCCAGGAGGATGGTTTGTAATTGTCCCAGGTCACTGGGTGGGGACTTGAGCCGGTTTTGCATTGCGTTATGGAAACGGAACCCCTAGATACTGAACCCAGCCCTTGTTGCTGCCAACTCTGACGGGCAGAAGGGTTACATATGCATGTATCATTTTTATATTTGAAGTTATAAGTATTGGCTCTATAACTGGATTTCAAATGTTTGCTTCTGGGGTAATGCCCACAAGGTAGCTAGCCAGTACATCTTGGAGGGACTATTCAAATTGAGTGGCCCATCGAAAGAACATTTAAGTGACAATGGACCATGGGAGATGTCTATCTACACTTAATAGAATTTCCTGCTGTGACTAGGCAAAATGCATGGACATGGGACTTGCCAATGTGACTCCAAACTCCACTGTGTTTCTGTAATTTTCCACAGTAAGAACAATGGGAAGCCCTCCACATGGCAAAAGCTATAAAAGGCCCTGGAAACACCTCCATTTTGTCTTCAATCCTGCTTCTTACCTCTGGAGGAACTTTGCTACAAACTGAAGTTCTGAATAAAGGACTGAATGACCCATCCAAGTTGTGGAAATATTCCAAAGACTTGACTTAAGACAGCAGTTTATTCTATCATTGCTACAAGCCTGAACCAAGAACTTTGCAATTACTGTATATAATTCTTTTAACTAATTTTAACTGACTTTTCTCTTTATAAATAAACATTTTAGATACTAAAGAATTGGCATCAGCATGATTTTTGGGTAAGATCAAAGTTATATATTGACCTGGGTTTGTGGCTGGTCCTTTGGGATTGGAAGAACCTATTTGATCAGACTGGTTCTAAACAACCACTCATCTCTAAATCCAGTGTTTTTTGGTGGTGACATAAGAACTGGAATGCCAAAGGAAACTGCTTTTATGACTTGTTAGCCAGTGTGGTGAAACAGGAGTTCACTTGTGTTGCTGAGAGCCATCGTCTATGGGGGATTAGCCACCAGTCTTGGGGTGTGTCTGCCCTATTTCTCAGCAGTTTGTCCTGAATTTGGCATCCTGAGTTGTGACCCACTGAGGCACGGTTACAGATGACTTCTTGGGTGGCCAGTCAACACTTGCTTGAGTTGTCCATCAAACCTGCCTCTCTGAAAACCTGCAACATTGCAGCCATGTGCTTCATATATTTTTTGGTCCAGCTCTTGCTGTAGATGATATCATTGTAGGTGGCTGTGTATATGCCATGTGGCCACAGCACTCAGTCCATCTGATGCTGGAAAGTGGTGGAAGCTCCATAAAGTCTAAAGGGCATGGTTTCAAACTGGTATAACCCCCACAGTGGGGGGAAGGCAGTTTTTTCTTTAGATTTAAGTGTCAAGGGGATTTGCCGGTATCTCCATCAAATCGAGGGTGGATATATACTTAGCAGCCCACAGTTTTTTCCAGTAGTTGGTCAAATGGCATTCATTTTCCAGAAGTCAATATAGAACAGTATTAATGCATCTGTGGATGTGCAGAATTCATTTGCTTCTCTTATGAACAACCCATGTATTCTCTCTCAATGCCTCCGGAGTATATTATATCCTGGTATATTGAACACAGTTTACTTATCCCACACTTCTTGCACACACTACATCAGGCTTTATCTCCATTTCAAAGATGGCTTTCTTAAATTTCTTGTCCATGCATTATTAAACTTATATGCATTCCAGTAAAGGATCATTAAGACCATGTTATTTAAGATGTATTATAGCTTTCATTTAAAATGGTGTGAATGTGGTCTATCTTCAGATATATTTCTGCTGCTTTTGCTACAATTTTAATCATTTCATTTTCCCCTATCTGTAAGGTGCAGTTACTTTTGTAATGACCACTATGAGTTTCTCTTCAAGTAACACAGCATTTCCCATTCTACTCAGTCTCCTTCGTGACCAGAAATGTTTTCTGCTGGCCAGAACATCATTTCTCTTATTGCGTATTTTTTTCTTCTATTTTCTGCAGTGGATATCTTACGGTAGCCTCCACATAGGATACCTTTTTGAATGCTATTTTTTTAAATTTCTGTAGCTTCTGCTATTGCACATTCTTTATAAGCTGCACTGTGCTTTCCCCCCGCAATTGCTACATTTAGGTTCTGTTCCTTCTCTGCACAGTTCTCATAAAAATGATTTATTTTCCCCCCCTCCACAGTTACTGCCCCCACTGTTCCCTTACAAATGACTGCTGCATGTCCAAACCTTTGACAATTATAGCACTTCACAGGAGGAGAATATATGGTTTCTACCAGAAAGACTAGTACCTCATTTGGACCCTATCCAGCAGTGTCCCACCTTTAAGTATTATCATACAGCCATAGATGTCTGGTTTTCTCCTCTCTCCTACTAAGTAGAGGGTTTAACAAACAATACTTTATCTTCCCTTGTATTCTTTTTTGATCTCCTCCTCAGACAATCCTAGTAGCACTCCCTACATAGCCCTTCTTGCTTCTGTCTGGAATTTAGGCAGTTGACAAGCAAGTTTCTTTTTCCCGAAAAGATACAAAAAGTTAAAAGAATGCAGGATGAAGATCTAGTGATTGAATGTACACATAAGGAGCAAGCTGGAAAAAAACTTGATAAAATTGTATGTCCCCAACACTGCTTTAATCCGGTCTGTCATTTTCAGGGGGTTAACATCTCCTATTTTCACATCTTTTGTCACTGATTTGACAACTTATAAAATGTTGACTTATATTTTTTTTATTATTTTCAATGTATTCCCTCAAATCATCACATATCAAGTCTTCCCCTTCCCCCCCATCCAATCTGAGATCATGCCTCAGTCCCTGCTTCTTCTCTTTCATTGTCCAAGGCAACTTTCTCTTTCCCCCCACTATGTCAACTGGCAGTTTGCATTCAGTCTTGTTTCAACTGGGGGCAGTTGCAGCCAGCCCAGCCGCCAACAGCTACGTCTCTGACCAGCCACCCCACTGGCTTCCAGCTCAGTCAGGTCAATTCAGCCTCCGCTCCAACTCAGCTGGTCCTCTCAGCCCAAACAACCCAAGTGCCAGTCAGTATTCTTTTCAGCCAGCCTCAGACCAGTTTAGCTCCTACTGCTCTCACTTCCTAGTTTTTATAATCTGTGTCAAGCTGTCTAGAGTGGCTCAGGAGTATGAGTACCAACCTCAGGACAGACTGTTTAAAAAATCATGGCACACCTCAAATTGATTGTGCATTCTATACTTAGATTTTACCAACCAAGAATCAAGTGTGAATTCTTCAGGCACTACAACAGCCTTAACATGAAGTCAGACAGTCCCTGTGGGTAAGCTTGCCTTTGTGATAGATGGTCCCTTATCCCAAAAATCACAATATTCAAGTCACTCCCCCTACCAAAGGACCAGTCATTTACTCAATCAGTTGCACCTTAGATCTAACACCAAAGATGATGCTTGTAGCCAATTGGATAATAAATTAGTTAAGAAATTACCTGCTATAACCTAGTAAATAGCTTAACATACACACACAAATGAGTTACAGCCTTAGGTTTCAAAAGGTGATAGTAGCTCCTGGGCCCTGCAAGCTGTGTGGGTCCTTTAGGGCTAGCATAGGTTACACAGCTGGGGCTCCTTTGCTTATACTTAGAAATCTTTACCACTCAGACTCCAAGCAACATAAAGAGATACAGTTCCTTCTTGTCAAGGATTTTTATTCCCTTTCCTCAGAGGTCAAGCTGATGGCATCAACCTGTACATCTCCCCTTCCTGGGCATAGGGGAAGCAATCAAGAAAATCTTTTGTCCTCTGATGCACCACAATGTCTTGTGGTGTCTATGGGCCTCCTTTTGTTGGGCAGATGACACCATATGGAAAACCATATTTCACTCTTGGTAATGCTTCTCTCCTGGCTGTAGAGCTTTACAGTTTCAGAGAAAACACTTATATCTCTATTCCCATGGGAAGAAGTAGTATTTAAGTGAGATTAATGCATGCAGCAATTTACAAGCATTTCATAAAGTCTAAATGCATTTTTTATAAATCCAGTACCTATTTTAACAATACTAACACAAAGGTGAACCAGACTGGTTTCCAGCTATACCTTTGTCACTATTCAGTGAGCTGGCCTGAGCTGGTACCTAATCTGCCAGTGTCACAATTCTATCCTAGCTCCTGGGATTCTTCTAATATTGGGCATCATCAATTCCTGGCTCCTCTCCAGGTGCAGCATGTAAGGTTAGTTGCCCCTTTTGCACCCCGTAACACTATGGCAATATGTTAGGTAGTGTCCTGCAAAATCTTTGGAAGATCTGATTTATGTATGATTGTAGGCCAGGGATTGTGTGTAATTCCTACAGGGAGAGTGCCCACAGCTCCTCCAGGAAGTAAGAAGTGGGGAGCGATCAGGCAAATTCTTTCGGGCTGTAACACCTTCAGAGAGGTACCACCACTTGCAGAAACTCTGCTTCAAACTAGATTCCCCAGAGACCCACAAAGAAAGGACTTTTAGATTAAAAAAAAACCCCTGACTTTAAACTGACTCAGGGTCTTCTTTCTAACCCAGCAAATGCACAGGACCTTTTGCCCATGGGGGCAATCCTTATGGAAGGCTTAGAAGGACTGACCCCTGGCAGAGCTCAAGGTTGGAGCTAGGGTGATCTCAGACAAAATTACTCTTCAGAAGACAACAGGTTTCCTGATTTGAAATCTCAAACGGGCCTGGGATGACGAATATTAAAACGGGCTCCGTGGAAGTGCCCCCCCTTTATTTATGCTAAACTGGCTTTAGGGACCGGCTGCCCCATGACATCCCAGTATTAGGGGCTTTCTTATGTATGCAACTGTACCCCTGCAACCGTACCCCTGCCCCTGAAAAGCGTCCGGGTCGGTCACGCTTGCTTTCTGGTCACCCCCTCTTGTTAATTGGCACTGGGCGTGACGCAGAGACCGGGAACGACAAACAATTCAGTTCCCTCCTCCTTCTCCCCCCACCCCGGGGAGACACCGGCACGCCCAGGCAGCCGCTCCGCTCCCGCGCGTCATAACGGACAAGCCGAGCAGGGTGACAAGCGAGCACCAGTAAACGTCAGCGGCCGCCCGGCTGCCCCGCCCCCCCAGGGTGTGAGCGGCGCGCGGGATGAGCCTGTTACTATAGTAACTGGCCGGGGACTGGGTGTGACCCGGAAGTAGTCTCTCAGCCCCCTCCCCCCCCACTGAGGGAGGGGCGGGGAGGTCAGCGCAGGGTGACGTGTCTGAGCCGGAAAACCGGAAGTCGCGGCTGCTGCGGGAACTGAGCCGTGATGCCGCTGCGAGGCCCACTACAGGCCGCCCGGCGCCCCCGCCCCGCCCGGCCACCGCCGCTGGGTGTCCCCGGGGCCATGGGTCTCCCGCGGCGGTTGCTGCTGCTGCCTGTGGCGCTGCTGGCGGTGTGCGCGCCCCGCGGCGGAGCCTTCTACCTGCCGGGCCTGGCGCCCGTCAACTTCTGCGAGGAGGGCAAGGCGACTGCCGAGTGCAAGGTGAGCGGCGGGGCCGGTGGGAAGCCCGGGCCGGCCTCGTCTGCGCCCCGCGGTAGGGCTGAACGTGGTTCGCCGGCTGTGGGGCTGGGGCTGGGGATCGGGGATCGCTTCCCTGGCCTTGCCTCCTGCTAAGCGGGGCGAGGCGAGGCTCCCGCAGGAAACCTGCCTGGCCCCCGCCAGTGTTTGGGGTGGGGCTAGGGTTGCCAATCCTTCAGGATTGTCCAGGAGCCTCCAGGATTAAAGATTAATCTTTAATTAAAGATTGTCATGTGATGAAACCTCCAGGAATATGGACAACCAGAATTGGTAACCCTAGGTCTGGCTGAGGTGGCCCCTTGCTAGGTACTACTTCTCCTTAAGAAAAGGAGGACTTGTGGCACCTTAGAGACTAACCAATTTGTTTGAGCATGAGCTTTCGTGAGCTACAGCTCACTTCATCGATGAAGTGAGCTGTAGCTCACGAAAGCTCATGCTCAGATATATTGGTTAGTCTCTAAGGTGCCACAAGTACTCCTTTTCTTTTTGTGAATACAGACTAACACGGCTGGTACTCTGAAACTTCTCCTTGAGGAGGGTCTTAATGAAGTGTCAGGCTGGTGACCGCCTATGTGCTGGGGGGCTCCTGCCAGGGCCCTTGGGTGCCTCTGTGTCAGCCACATATAGGGTGGCATCTAATTTAGAGCTAGACTCCTTGGTAATTGCCCCTTCTTGGTAAGGGTTAATTATTACTTGCAGTTAAACTAAACAGTACAGCCTTTGAGATCTCCCCTTATTTCACTGCAGTGCCAGTGGAATTGGTGGTGCACTGTGAGCTCTCTGGATGATTGATCCTGGCGACCTAATGCTTCCTGCTGTCACAGCTCTGCTGGGGTGTGAGATTTTCCCCCCAGAAGTTCCTGTGATCCATGTCTTTTGTAGATTTTTTTTCTCTCCTTAACATGCTGTCTCTACTTCATTAGTATTTCTTCAACAGTAATGTTGTGCTAGGTGTGCTGCAAGACTGCTTTTAGGGTTGCCAATCCTCCAGGATTGTCCTGGAGGTTGCAGGACTACATCCAACCAAAACAGGCAACCCTACTACCTAACCAGCTTACAATCAGGTGTAATGGGAGACAGCATTTTTACTGGCATAGATTAATGTTTGGGCTTTGCAGTATTTGTGAAATAATAAGCAGACATACAATGCAGAAGATGTGGCTGTCCCTTGATCACTTTGATTGCATGGAATGAGCTGCAGAATTTTTTTTTTTTAATGAAGCCATTTTATAGCTGCTAGGAGTTCAGGCAAGGATGATTATGATGGGGGGAATATGTGAACAGCTTATTTTTCCTGTTTAGCTGTATGAATGTCAATGTTGTATTTAATATGTATATACACACACACACACATATATATATATGAAAGATTTTTATCTGTCAAATATCAACACCACAGTGGGGCTGTGATGGAAATGGTGGTACTATGATAAGAGTGAACAGATGGACTACTACTTCAGTGTATTATTCAGGAATATATTTTCAGTTCTGCCTGGTAGTTACTAATTTATAAGGGAATTGTGAAACTTTTTTTTTTTTAACCATTTTGTTTTTCTTGATTTGTTTTCTCCAGCTGTCCTACAGACTTGCAACAAAAATTAATAGCATTCTGTATTATCCATTGAATTCTTTTATGCATTCCCTTCTAAACTAAATCTTAACAGAAGTTAATAAGTTAGTGACTTTTTTTTTAAACTGGAACTTTCTAAAATACATATACCTGCTTTGTCTCTTGAGTTCTAACTTCAAACTAACTTCTATTATCAGTGATCCTCTTTTTGTAAAATTTTTGTTTAACCTGTGTCCAATTGTAGGGAAGAGATTTATCTTTATTACAAGTTTATGGTGATATCATGAGTTGAAATTACACTGGTCTGTGTTTTGAGACTAGAATAAGCAGACTGAGGAACCAGTATAGGCCTAACATAGTTTTAAGGTCTTGTGTCTTACAAAGTCTCAGGGTTGGAAACTATTGTTACTTACTTGCTCGGGTCTCTGCTTTCTTATAGTATAAAGCACTAGACCATGGCCCTGTAAGGAAGCAGGCCTGTTATTTACAACTGCAATTCTGATTAGCATCTTTTACATCAAAAAAATGTACATTTATTTGATCCAGTAGCTGCTGAGTCAGTGGATCAGGGAACAAACACATCCCTAGTTGAAGTAACTTTGACGTACCAAAATAGAATATAAAATTAAATTCATATGGACTGAGTAATTATCACAGAGGTGTAGTAATTTTATATTGTTGATATGCTGTAAAATACAAGCCATTAATAACCAGTTCATAAGGTCTAACAGGTACTTCAGTATTTATCTTTTGTAGCATATCTTAGTTGTCAAAATATGGTAGGTCCTCTAAATATGTTGCAAAGCAGGACTGTGCCTTGAAGAGTTTACCATCTAAGACCCCAAGCTTCTAAATAACTCTCTAGGCAGACCCCTTTATCATAATGTGGACATACCCAGACACCCCTGCCGAGCCTCACCCAGTACATCCTGAACCCCCTTAGCCCTCCTTACCTGAACCCCTACCCCACTGAACCTCAGCCCTGCCTCTGGACCCACCCTGCACCCAGGCGCCCTGCCTCCGGACCCCCATCCCTGCACCCAGACCACCCCCCGTTGAGCTCCCTGCACTCAAACCACCACCCGTTGCCCCATCCTGAGCTTGTACACCCAGACCCCCACGCCACTGCCCCCAGCTAGCTGCTTCCAGATCTCCACCCCACCAAGCTCCACACCCAGACCCCTCCGCTGAGCCCCAGCTACTTTCACCTGGAAGCCCCTGCTGATCCCAGTGCCCCTGCACCTGGAACCCCACAATGAGCCTCTGTGCATCCGGATCCCTCCACACCAAGCCCCCAACTGAGCTGCCTGCACTTGGATTGTCCCACACAGAATCTTCTCACCCCACATCTGGATCCCCCTACACTTGGATCCTGCCTACCCCACACCTGGTGTGCCTGGCGCAGAGGGGCAGGGCCCCAGGGTGTTTCTGGGGCAGGCCCAGGCCTTGTGCTATGTCAAAGTCAGGTGCATCCTCGCAGCTGAGTCGGTGTCCGGGGGTGGAGGGGCTGCAGGGTGATCTCCCACCTTCATGCAGCCAGTGGCCTGTGCTAACCACTGCCATGCTGGAGCCTCTGCATTTATTTATTGACAAATAAAACTTTCAGAATTTTAAAATATTCGCAGAATTTTTAATTTTTTGGCGCAGAATGCCTTCAAAGTAATTCTCCAGATATGGTGCATTTGCAACACTATACTTGAAATTGCTAATAATTGTACCCTACAGTAACATTATAATATTCTTTCATTTAGTTTTATATCTGTTTACCACACACTGCCCATTTGTTTATTCCTTTCATTCCATATTACATAAAAAAAACCCTACCCTGAAAGCATGTTAAGGTTGCAAAGTCAGGTACTCAGCAACTAGCAAGTGCCAGAATTAAGGCTGTTTCCAACTTCCATTCAGCTCCCTCTATGTTTGCTTTCTGATGCAGTCTATAGTTACAGAATTGTTGCTATTTTTCCCCCCACAGGATTCCTGCTTCATTTAGTGAATGGGCAGCTATTCAGTATTTCTTTAGTCTACTCATTCAGTGCATGGTTCTAAGCCTAGTTTAATGCAAACCCTGTACTGAATACAGAACTATGAATTTCCTCTAGGATGTTTCTCAGGTGCTGTTACCCACTGTGCTTCACAAACATTAGTACGTTTATCTTTCCTGTGAGATTCGATTGGCGTATTCCCGTTTTACAGGTGGGTACTGAGGCTCAGCGAAATTAAGGTCAATATTGTCAAAAGTGTCTACTAATTTTGGGTGCCCCCGGTGAGACACCTTGGGGCATGGTTTTTCAGAGTACTTAACATTTTTATAGCACTGCGTGTGTTTAGGCATAGCTACGATTGACTTCAGTTGCAGTTATGAGTGCTCAGCACTTGTGGGTATCTAATGCTTGGGTATATCAAGGTGGGTATGCAGAAAATGAAGACCATGGAGTTAGTGGCCAGCTGTGAACATTTTGGTTTGTGAGTGTCCCAACATCACATAGGAACTCTGCTTGTTGCAGGAATAGAATCCAGTTCCCCAAAGTGGCATTCAGCTTCCTTAACCAGGAGGCCATCCTTTCACTTACTGTATTCCCCTGTCTCATTCACTACACATCTTCCACCTTCTGCAACAAATGAGGCTGATGTCCTACAAACAGCCTAATTCACTATCCAGCTATTCATTTCCAGAGTGTCATCTAATCTGTACGCTGAATGAGGCAGGGATACAGGCCGGATGGGTATGTGGTTATGTAATAAGACTGTATCATTCATACAAGGGAGTGGAATTAAGGGTGCACAGGCAACCTTAATTTTGGCACTTCCTACCTTTTTTGAGTTCTTGACTTTGCAACCTCAACGTTCTTTTAACATAGTCTGTCTACGTTGCCCCTCAGTTCAGACTACAGGGTGTGAATAGCAGTGTGCACCTAAGTGCTGCGCTATAACTCTCCCATGCGGACACTGCGAGTGCAAACGTAAGGTGCCTTGTTCACGCTAATGTAGTTGTGTTTGAAGAGGCGAAGTTCACATGAGGGGTTTACATCTCAGCACTTCGGTATGTGCCCTGTAATCTGAACTGCAGAACAGTGTAGACATACCCATCGTTTCTTGTTTTTGTGAATTTCTGAATTCAAAACAAAACTGAAAAACAGAAATTCTGTCTTGTGAATACCCAGCTTGGGTCATCAGCAGGTTTCAGGTGTTCAGATCCACAGCATAGATCCCTAACTGGTACCATTAGTAGGCTGCTATCATCTATGTGGATGAGCACTAGAGAGGAGATGTGACACACTTTGCCTGTGAACGTCACAGCTATTTGCTGACCGCAAAGAAATATTGAGACTCTCTCCTGGGTTCAATTCCAGATTCTGTATGGGGGAGTGTGCTCTAGTAGCCACCCACCTTTCTGCTTCTACCCTGTCTCCCCTCTTAACTATTTATCTCTCCAGCTTCTGCCCATGCTTTCCCTCTATCTTGCTTCCCAGGCTTAAATTCTTGCCGCTTTGCATTCCAGTGTGGTTGCTTTCTCCTCATCTTCAATGCCTGGGTGCCAGCTGGGAGAGCATTCAGAATATAGGGCAGAGCAGGGGCGGGCAAACTATGGCCTGTGGGCCGGATGCAGCCCACCAGCCATTTTATTCTGGCCCTCGAGTGCCTGCTGGGGAGTGGGGTCTGGGGCTTACCCCACTCCGATTCTTGGGTTGGGGGCTGCTCAGCATGTGATGTAGGGGCAGCCAGGGGGCTCTGTTCCGCATGCTGCCCCGCCCCAAGTGCCGCCCCTGCATCTCCCATTGACTGGGAACCGCAGCCAATGGGAGCTGCAGGGATGCCTGTGGATGGGGCGGCTTGCAGGCAGAGCTGCTTGGCTGCATCTTCACGTAGGACCCGAAGGGGGGACATATCGCTGCTTCCAGGAGCCAATTGAGGTAAGCGCTGCCTGGAGCCCTGCCCCACCCCCAACCCTCTGCCCCAGCCTGATTCCCCTCCGACCCCCTTGGTCCCAGCCTGGAATGCCCTCCTTCACCCCAAACCCCTCATCCTCAGCTGGAGCCCTCACGTGCTCTCCCCTACCCCTACCCCTCCCCCCGCTGCAGCCTGGAGCCCCCTCTTGCACCCTGAACTCCTCATTTCTGGACCCACCCCAGAGCCCATACCCCCAGCCAGAGCCCTCACCCCCTCCCGCACCCCAACCCCAATTTTGTGAACATTCATGGCCTGCCATGTAATTTCTATACCCAGATGTGGCCATCAAGCCAAAAAATTTGCCCAACCCTGGGGTAGAGTCTCTTTGGCACATGTGAAGTCTGCTTAGTGTGTAGGAGCTGTGAGGGGATGGAGCATGGTCAGTACAGATGGAATCTTCAGAGAATTTAGCTGCCATGTTCTAACAAACCTTTACTGTGTGTGAGATCTGTGATTCTCACACCCCATCCTCCAGGGGCGTCTAGCTTGGCCAAACTTGGGGGAGTGTTCATGGGAATGGCAAAAAGTGCAACCCTCCTAATAAATTTGATATTCCTGCTGCAAAGCAGCTTTTCAGTGAAACTTTTGTAAGAATTTCTTTAACGTGGGCAAAACAATGTACTTTTTCTGTGCCACATTCTTTGAAATGTCTGGTGCTAAGTTGAAACTTTAAACAAGCAGGAAAAACAAAGCCCCAGTCTCTGCCTCTTGCAGGCTCCTGGAATGGAAAATTTTAGCTCAAGTAGTTAGTTTGGCAAAGTTTTATACAGTAACTCCTCACTTAACATTGTAGTTATGTTCCGGAAAAATGCAGCTTTAAGCGAAACAATGTTAAGCGAATCTAATTTCCCATAAGAATGAATGTAAATGGAGGGGGGGGGTTAGGTTTCAGGGAAAAATTTTTTTGCCATACAGTACTATAGTTGGGAGATGCCCCCCGCCTTACCCCACACAGGCACAGCCCACTGGCACTGGAGGACAGTGAGGCAGGCAAGGAGGCTGAAGGTGCTGTAAGCTAGGAGAACCATGTTGCGCAGCAGCAGCTTCCCCTACTCTGCAAGCACCAGGGGTGGAGGGCTTAACCCTCGGCCTACCACTCCACCCTTTCCCCCAAGCCCGCACCCTTAACCCGCCGCCTCTTCTTCCCCTTCTTTACTTTGCATGCTGCTTCCTCGCTCCTGCCCCCTCCTTCCCCCTGCCAGCTGGCTTGTGGCGTTCAGGGGGCAGGAGGAAGGGAGGGAGGAGCGAGGACTTGGCACGCAGCCTCCCCCTTCCCTCCCCAGTCTCTTGCCCGCGGCAGTCAGCTGGTTTGTGGGGTTCAAGAGGGAGGGGGAGCCTGCGTGCTGAGTCCTCGTTCCTCCCCCTCCCTCCTGAACGCCGCAAGCCAGCTGATTGCCAGAGGAGGGGGGTAAGGTGCTAATCCTCGGGGTCTGCCGGCGGGCGGGAGGCGCTGTGTGGGGGGGCTTAGGGGAGTTGATGTGGGGGCTGTCAGCTGTGGACAAAGCAGGCAGCCAGATGACATTATAGGAAAATATTGCACAACTTGAAATGGAGCATGTTCTGTAATTGAGCAGGGACATAAGATCGAAACAACGTTAAGCGAGAGGACGTTAAATGTGGAGTTACTGTAAGTACCTGAAAACAGGGTCTTATAATGGAAAGTATTGGGCAGCCTTAGCTATGGGCAGTGCTTCCAGGTCAGTCTGTAATCATGCATGTTCTTTTAAGGCTTTATTCAGCAAAAGTTGTCTTTATGTTTGCAAATTTTGCTTCTTCCTGTATTTTGAATGTAATTTGTTAGTGAGATAGTAATAGTTTAACTAAGCAGTTAAATCAACATGTATTTGTCATTCTAATTCAGAAATACCACTCCTGAGCATGATTTTCTGCTCCCTTGAACTTTGGGTAGTCACAGCTGTGCAGAGTGGATATGAAATGCTATCTTTCTGTGATATTGGAGAGCTTTACATTCACTTTGGGCAGGTGTAATTAAATACAAAGTGCAAGGCAGCTTTTTTTTGTAACTTTGATAGTGGTCATTAAACTTAACCCCAAGTCATACCTAGTGATATAATTTTAGTGTAATTTTGCTAATTGTGTCTTAACTTTTTCAGTCTGTGATAGAGCTGTTTGTGAACAGACTTGACTCTGTGGAATCTGTTCTTCCCTATGAATATACTGCGTAAGTGTACTAAACTTTGTTTTATGTGTAACTTCATTTGCCAACTCTTGCAAAAGGCAGTCTCTGAATGGTTTTCTTAAAACATTGTGAACAGAGATCCAATTTCTAGCATTTCTCCAGTGCATAGAAACCATTTATTCTGTTGAACAGGTTCCATTTGTGAGTATTTTGTAACCTAAACTATATTTGTGAATACCGTTAGTTAGAAAAGAATTTTTTACTTTCTAGTGCTAGTAGTAGTCATTCTGTAGGTCAAAGCACTGCTGCTGTCTTGATTAGCCTGCAGCCAGATGAATTAAAATTGTAATAACAAATGATATGGGATGGGGGATAGCAACAATTATTTTAACGAAGTATTAACTTTAAACATTTCCGTGCTATGTATCTTAGTAGTACAGGATGGAAAATGTGTGCAAACTGTGTTAATGCCATCACTTCAAAGAATGCTGCAGTGATTATTATCGAAGGGGGTTAAGTGTTAGTTAGTTTTTGCATTTTAATGGGTGCAAGTATGGTGCATTGTGATTCAGCCATGGCAATTCTGGGAATTTCCCAGTTAAATCCAGGGGTCAATAAAAGCATAATAACCTTGATTTTAATTGGTTCCCATGTGCCAAAGGGGTCCTCCATATATATATTTTCAAGTAGCAGTCCAGTGTTGTCCTTTTCTTAAAGCAGTTATAGATTTCTAAATGTGTAGATTTAATAAATTCCTGGCTAAAATCCTAATGTGTACACTGATCTTCCAATGCATTTAAGTAAGTGTATTATTAAAGTATCTGTGTTTAATTTAAACTGAATTCTGAAATATTTGAAAGAGGCATTTTTAAAATAGCAGGTGTTGATTTTACACCTAGAGTCGCTCAGATTTTGGTAAGAAATCACTGAACTCTGACCAAAACCAAAAAAAAAAAACTGCAGGTGTTTGTCTTAGATTTGGCTGGATGGGAAGATTAGGCTTTGTTTGTACTATGTTTACATTTCAATCCTTGCTACAGCTTGCATATTCTCTAATTTAGGTTCGATTTTTGCCAAGCAGCAGATGAGAAACGTCCATCTGAAAATCTTGGTCAAGTATTGTTTGGAGAGAGAATAGAACCATCACCATATAAGGTTTGTGCTCGGCTAAAGGGTTTTCTGCAATAGAAAACAGAAAATTTGAAAGTCAATAAATTAAACAATTGTTCCTGATTTTAAGATACGTAATAGAAATTTGTAAACATAATATAGAATTAAAATACATGCTTCTCTTTCTGAATGTTTTTTTAAATAACATCATGTGACAGAAGGTATAATGTGTCTAACGGTGTAGATAAAATTGAATATGCGGGGATCTCTGTTACACAATTCTGTAGCTGTGGTATTCATTTCTTGTGTTCCTGAATCTATATAATTAATTTTTTCTAGCCCTTATGGTTGTAGAGAGAATCTTGAAAACTTGAATCAAGTGTCAACTGAAGCGATGTTGTCTTCCTATATTTTCAGAGAGCCTGAAACAATAGCTTTGATGGATGTGAACAGTTCTGTTAATCTCTGGCAGGGTCTTGTGGATGCCACTTTTGTTGAGCTGCAGAATTTGGCAAATTCCTGAGACCCCGAGTGCAGGCTTTTTTTTTTTTTTAATTTGTCATTTTGTTGAAATGTCTCCTTTTCCTGCTGGGTCCTGCCTGTATCTTACTCTTGCTCTCCAGCTTTCCTCAAAAAGCAGGAGTCCTGCTTGAAGCTGTAGAGTGGATAAACTATCAGTGTAGGTTCTGACCTACCTGCTCAACATTGCCACTGCTCAGATCCATGGAACATTTAAATAAAAAGTCTAAAATCATTGATGAAAACAGTCAATTAATCTTACATCAATTTATATATTTCAGTATTGAGGGTGTGTGTCTGTGTCTGCGAGGAAGGTAGAAATAAAATATATTATTACAAGGAAGTCCAGGGATTCTTGCTGTAGAGTACACAGAACCTGATTATATTATATTTTTAAAATAATACGGGATAATAAACATAGACATATAAAATACCAGGGTGTTAGGGTTGTCTGCTTGTGGGTTAACCACATAATTATAATTTAAGTTTTTATGGGATATATTTTGTTTAGTTTAATTTTAGTATAGAACAATACAGATTCTGTTGAAAGACTATTCAACTCAAATCCTGTCTCATTTTCTTAGTTTACATTTAAGAAGGAAGAGAAATGTAAATCTGTTTGCACAAAAGTGTATGACACAAAAAAATCAGAGGACAAGCAAAAATTGGACTTTCTGAAAAAAAGCATGTTGTTGAACTATCAGCATCATTGGTAAGTTAACTTTTTTTAAGATTTAAGAGCAAATTGGTTTATTTAGTATATTTGTATTAACTATTGTAAAATGGTGGTGCAAATTCAGCACTTCATGTTAACTGATGGAAATGGGAATTCTTCTGGTCTGTTCTCGTGCAGGGTTGGGGTGAGGAATTAATGTCATGTTACTTCTACATGGTACTTCCTCTGCTTTTATTGAAACATGCCACTCATAAATAGAATAGCTTAGCTGTAAAGCTTATGGTTCTCACATTACTTACTGTCTGAAGTCTTCATGCTAAAACAGCATGATTGTTAGATATGATTGTTGGTTTAAACCTGCAGCACTGTATGCTTCTCTATGTAGAGGTCATGTTCCCTTTTTCTTGAGGGAAAACCTTGATTAAAGGACCTCCACGCTCTTTCTATGGCTCCCCTTTTGTCCTGGTTGGGAATACTTGCGCTGGAATCCATGTGTTCTGGAAGGAGTGGGTTTTGTTGAGGGGATGAATAGGCGGAAAATGTAATTTGTAAACTTTAATGCAGAGGTTCTCAAACCAGTGGTCCGTGAGCTCCATTCAGGTGGTCCGCGGATAGTTCCCTCTAAGGTGAGCTCCTGGGCTGCTGCACACAAGACAATGAAGGGCCACCACCTAATTAGTGGCGGCGTGCACATGTAAAGTGAGGTGGTGGCCTCGGGGGGGGGAATAGGGGGCAAGTGGGAGGGGGGTAGTGGGGTGAGAAGAGGGGGAGGGGGGAATTTGGGGTACACAGGGCTGTGGCGGCCAGAGAAAGAGGTGACTTTCCCCAGCTCCAGAGTTGCGGCTGCTGGGGAGAGACGGCCCTCCTTCCCAGCCTCAGCTCTGTGGCTGCTGTTGTGGGGGAGAGACCCTCTTTCCCAGCCCCAGCTCTGGGGCTGCTGCGGTGGTGGAGAGAGGCCACAGCCATCGCATTAGAAAGGTAAGACTACTGATATTAAAATACGAGTTTTGTGCTTTTATTTGTAGAACAAAAAATGTTTATTAATCGTTTCTTTTATATAGCGCTTTACAGTAGTTAACTAATGGTACAAACAACATTTGGAAAGATCATTAAGTGGTCTGCTGAGACCCTCAGCAATTTTCGAGTGGTCCATGGAAGAGAAGTTTGAGAACCACTGCTTTAATAACAGGAAACGTACAGCCAGTAAAAGTTAAGTGACAGATGGTCAATGAAAATTACAGATTTATCTTTATATTCTATAGTTTGGAGGAAGAAGGAGGATCTCTGACTTGGGACAATCACATAGTCTATGTAGCCAGTTGTTTCACCCTTCAATTCCCTCTGTTTATCTATTTTTCTCATTGTGTGTATTTCCACAGGATCTTAAATGATAGGCCCATGACCTGAATGAAGGCCTCTTGGTGCAACTGTAATAATAATAAAAAACCCCTATGCATTGCAGCTATCAAAACACTTTTAAAAATTTATTTATTTTTACAGTGAATAGGAAAGAGTATGCTATAAAAGTAGTGCATGAACCTAATAATTAAGGCTACGATTTAGTTACAGAGGTTGCGGAAGTCACAGAATCCATGACTTCCAGTGACCTCTGTGACTTCAATGGTTGGGAGGTGCAGGGTCCCCTGCAGGGGCAGGAGCTGTGGCTGCCGAGTTGTGGGGGCTGCCAGAGGTGGTGGGGGAACCCCTGCGCAGCTGCCCCACTTCAGGCGGTGTGGGGATCTGCGGATCCCCATTTTGTCCCAAATATTTTTAGTAAAAATCACAGACAGGTCACAAGCAAAAAAGAAAAATTCACGAAAACCATGACCTTTCTTTTTTGCCTGTGACCTATTTTACTAAAAATATCCGACACAAAATCTTAGCCTTGCTAATGATTACATATTGCTTACCTGGGTTCAACAGTGCCTGCCAGACTCAGAGGTCCTTGTCTTGAGGAACTTACATGGACATATTAACAAAAGGGCAGATAGTGTTAAGAGTAAATGTTACAGGTGTGATAGTAAGCATGTTTCTTGTTCCTTTACTATTGTATTTTTTAATTATTATTTTTAGAAGGCTGAATCCAACTCTTAATGAAGTGAACAAGAGTTTTTCAGCTGTGTTCGTGGGAACTGGGTAGGGCCAGTGGGGTGGAATAGGACTTACAGAAGTTAGCTTTTAGGCAATATTTGAAAAAAGGAGTAGGTCAGAACATGGTGGACCAAGTCAAGGATGGGGTGCCACATGCTAGTGCAAATGAACTAGGAAGCATACATAAACTGTGAAAGACAAATTAATTTTATGAAGACTGAAGTTTTACATTTGTAAAGTAAGAGTACCAAGTAAAATTTGAGAGGGGGTTTAATGTGACTTGGTCCTTCTAAATCTGAGTGTAAACTAAGTTACTAATTTGGTGTATGTTTAATAATATTTGCAGTCTGGATCTTGCTTTCAAAACTTTGTAGGACTGAATTATGTTGGTCTGGCACAATCAAAGATGCAGCCTGAAAAAGTGTGCGTCTTCTGTGTCTAAATGAAAGAATTAATTTTCTGGGGCTGTCATTCTAGCACTTTCTAAAACATTAAATTCACTTGTTGCTAAAACATTTTCAAGTGTTGTCATTTGAGCCATAAGAATGATGAGCTACTAAGTGTAATTGCAGACTTTCCTTTTTGCAACTTCAGAGTTAGTTAGTATAATTAACTACTCATTGTTCATGGAATCTGAAGTAGGATTGTTTAATAAACTATTTTTCCAATTTGAATGCAATGGAGTGCTTCCCCCCTCAAATTAAATATTTGAGTAAATTAACCTGTATTTTTCAACTGTAGTGCTGATATCACCAGTACGTTTGATGGTACAAATAATTTGATAGAATTTTTTTAACCCAAACAAGATGCAGCTCCACGGTTCAGTAAAATTTTTTGTTTATAACACTATCCTCTCTCTCTTTTTTTTTAAATTGTCAGGTTAGTCTATTTATTGCCTGTTACTAGTTAGTCTGCGGGCCTAGTTCAACCCTCTGTCACTGTCTTAGAATTGCAGGGAAATTCACCTGGATATCTCTCATGGTAGTGCAAGGTGCCCACAACTACAACTCCACAAAAATGGCTAGTGCAGCTTCAAATGGTGGTGGCACCAGCAATGAACAAGGCATGACCAGGGCATACAACTGATGTGGAAGCTGCACAGGAAATAAACTGGATTAGCATCAGCACTGTTACCTTTATCAAACAAACCTGTAATCTCGTCAGAGAGAGACATTTAAGTTAGTTTGATAGGATCTATTTTCCAGGTTGATTTGCATGAATATTAATAGAGTCCCATTTCAGCCAGGCCATTTTTTTTGCACAGGACTGTTGTCAGGCTGACAGGACTATAATTATCTGGGTCACTATGTTTACCTTTTAAAAATATTGGCACAACATTAGCTGTCTTCTGGAACTTCTCCTGTGTTCCAAGAGTTATTGAAAATCAGTGTTAACAGTCCAGCAAGCACCTCAGCCAGCTCTTCTAAAAACTCTTAGATGCAAGTTATTTGGACCTTCTAATTTAAGTATCTAAGTTTAGTAACTGCTGTTTAACACTCTCCTGAGCTACTGTTGGAATGAAAAAGGATATCATATTATATGACTACATCATCTGTCTTTTCCAAATACAGAGCAGAAATATTTATTGAACCCTTTTTTGCTTTTCCTGCATTACCAACAATTTGGATATCCATTTAATAATGGACCAGTAGCACTGTTGAGTCGTCTTGTTTTTCATACACTTAAGCAACCTGCTTATTGTCATTACCTCTCCTGGTCATAGGTTTCTCCTTGTGTCCTTATGTTTCCCTTATCAATTCTCTACTTAAGCTCCTTCTGAACTCTTGGATGTATACCGTCTGGGCCTACTGGTGTAGTGTTTTTTTTGTTTGCTTGTTTTTTGAAATAAATTTGTTTCAGTATTGCTACTTCTGATGCATCAATCTTTGATGGTACTTCATCTTTATTACCAGAAGAAAGTTAGACTACATCATCTGCAGGAAAAACTGTTGTTTCACTTATCTTAGCCCTGTCAAGTGAGGGGAAGAACAAACTAAAGCATAATCTGATTTCTAGCATTGAGGGTTGTGAAGATAACCTAACCTGCCAAATGTGAACAAAGTGTAGGAAGATGCAATGTTGTCTTCTGAGGTCTGTAAATAGATCACTTTTAATCATTTGCCACGGATATCTGCCCAGCAGCAACAACATGGTGAAATGAATAGGACTCTGGTCAGTTTCACAGCTGCTCTTCAGAGCCCTGTGGGAATCTGGAAACTGTAAACAATCCTGACAAGTACATGTTGTTGCTGTAGACATTAAAAGTTTACTTGCGGGGAAATAGGACCACCCTAAAAGCACTCCTCTTCCCAGTATCTGGGGCAGAAGAGGGGAAAGCACCTTGTTGCTCTACAACATTGGTGGGTATCCCACCCTTCTTCTGGCCAGAAACTGATAGGAGGAGATAAGGTTTTTCTGGTTTTGGTTTTCCCCGGTCCTGGCTTCCTACCTACTTACTGTTGGAGGTTATTCTCCAAGCTGCTAATGGTCTTTGGGGGGGAGAGAGATGCTGGCTAGTAAGAGTCCTCTTTTGCTTCTGCTCTGTGTCAACATCAACATGGAGCTGCGGGCTAGAGACTTTCCTTTGTACCTGAGATCAGAGAGAGCAGGCTGGGAAGAAGAACCTGCTTGGTCTGCTCTTAGGAATGGAGGACTGTGTAGCAGTGAAGAGGAACCTTCTAAGTGATAGAGGGAGAGAATTAAATTGATTTATTGAGGTGTGGTTTTGGGGAGGGCATGGTGATGCAGGAAATTTTCTTTAGGACTTTTAGATTTAGTCCTTGGGTGAGTAGGTGTTGGTGACCCTTTCTTTTTTTCCTCCCTCATACCCTGATTACCTGACTTCTCAGGTTGGAGCAGCCAGTTTCTGGTGCCTTGGGAGCAGCAAATTGAATCTCTTGATAGCAGTCCATGGGTGAATTAAACCTTAAGTACTTTTTTTTTACCCAAAATGGTTTAATGTCAGTGTAATGCAAAGAAAATATATGGAAGATACTAAAGCAAATACCTATCGTATTGGCTTTACCAGGGCTTCCTGGAGAATTGGTCCATGAAATCTCTCTTCCATAACTTTTGTTTTACTGGGTATCTTGGGACACTGTGTTTGTTAGCATTTCTGGCCCACTAACAATAAGACACTTAATGGTAAAGGTGATTCAATAACTCAGTGCATTTGTACCAATATGTAGCATTAAGACACAACAGGACGTTTTATTTGTCCAGTGATGCAAATAAAGTGACTGCAGTCTTGTGTCTTCAGCCACTTAAGACATATTAATGGACCAGTAAAACGTACCCTGGAGTGTTTTAATGGTGTTCTAATTACAGCTATTGAATTTTTTAAAATTCTTTTAAATGATTTCTTTTTGGACTTATCCTTCCACAATGGAAAAAACTTCATAGTGGAAAGAGGGGTGGTGGTAGACAACTTCTTTTTTTTTAAAATGTATATTTTTGTTGTTGACATTTTTCGTTTCCATTTATGTTAGCTCTCCTGCCATATCCTGCTGTCTTGTCTTCTCCTCCTGCAGCTCCTCACAGGGGGCTGGGCTGCTTTCAAGATTTATCTATTAAGCCTAAATTGGAAACTTACTGTGCTCTTGATTTTTAGCCTTTTTAACAATAAAACAATCTTGTGAAGAGCTGCTGGAGGGAGGTGTGAAAGCAGCTGCTTTTCACCTAACTATAGTAGCTCTCAACTTTTTACCCCATGTAAACTCACTAGTTAAAATAGTTCATACCATCAGGGAAGCACAGTTGAGCATGGTGGTCAGGAATGCACTTCAGTAAGGAAAAACACTGCCTACTCTGAGCTGCCATACTTTTTTCCATTTAACTTTACTAGGACTTCCTCATTTGTGGCAGTTTTTTACTAGAAAAGCTGATGCTGAAGTGGGAATTCATCTGAAACACTCAATTCAGCTTTCTTTAGAAAGTAAAAGTTGAAATGTGCCAAGGAAGCCCTATTGTGGACAGTGAGGAGGGGGAAAAGATCCATGGGGAACAGAGTGACGGTTGTGCATCGTGTACTGTGGTAGTGATAATGGCAAGGTTTGTGTCTGAGGGTATGTCTACACTACGGAATAAGGTCGAATTTATAGAAGTCGTTTTTTTAGAAATCGGTTTTATATATTCGTGTGTGTGTGTCCCCACAGAAAATGCTCCAAGTGCATTAACTCGGCGGAGTGCTTCCACAGTACCGAGGCTAGAATCGACTTCCGGAGCATTGCACTGTGGATAGCTATCCCACAGTTCCTGCAGTCTCCGCTGCCCATTGGAATTCTGGGTTGAGATCCCAATGCCTGATGGGGCTAAAACATTGTCGTGGGTGGTTCTGGATACATATCGTCAGGCCCCCGTTCCCTCCCTCCCTCCGTGAAAGCAAGGGCAGACAATCGTTTTGCGCCTTTTTTCCTGAGTTAGCTGTGGAGACGCCATACCACGGCAAGCATGGAGCCCGCTCAGGTAACCATCACCCTATGTCTCCTGGGTGCTGGCAGACGTGGTATGGCATTGCTACACAGTAGCAGCAACCCGTTGCCTTCTGGCAGCAGACGGTGCAGTACGACTGGTAACCGTTCTCGTCGTGTCCGAGGTGCTCCTGGCCACGTCGGCTCGGAGCGCCTGGACAGACATGGGCACAGGGACTAAATTTGGAGTGACTTGACCAGGTCATTCTCTTTAGTCCTGCAGTCAGTCCTATTGAACCGTCTTATGGTGAGCAGGCAGGCAATACGGATTGCTAGCAGTCGTACTGTACCATCTTCTGCCAGGCAGGCAAGAGATGAGGATGGCTAGCAGTCGTACTGTGCCATCTTCTGCCGAGCAGCCATGAGATGTGGATGGCATGCAGTCCTTCTGCACCGTCTGCTGCCAGCTAAAGATGTAAAAGATAGATGGAGTGGATTAAAACAAGAAATAGACCAGATATGTTTTGTATTCATTTGCTTGCCCCCCTCCCCCGTCTAGGGGACTCATTCCTCTAGGTCACACTGCAGTCACTCACAAGAGAAGGTGCAGCGAGGTAAATCTAGCCATGTATTAGAGGCCAGGCTAACCTCCTTGTTCCAATAAGAACAATAACTTAGGTGCACCATTTCTTATTGGAACCCTCCGTGAAGTCCTGCCTGAAATACTCCTTGATGTAAAGCCACCCCCTTTGTTGATTTTAGCTCCCTGAAGCCAACCCTGTAAGCCGTGTCCTCAGTCGCCCCTCCCTGCGTCAGAGCAATGGCAAACAATCGTGCATCTGAGTTGAGAGCGCTGTCCAGAGCGGTCACAATGGAGCACTCTGGGATAGCTCCCGGAGGCCAATACCGTCGAATTGTGTCCACAGCACCCCAAATTCGAGCCGGCAAGGCCGATTTAAGCGCTAATCCACTTGTCAGGGGTGGAGTAAGGAAATCGATTTTAAGAGCCCTTTAAGTCGAAATAAAGGGCTTCATCGTGTGGATGGGTGCAGGTTTACATTGATTTAATGCTGCTAAATTCGACCTAAAGTCCTAGTGTAGACCAGGGCTGAGTGGAGAAGAAGGTATGTAGTGTAAGGTGACTTCATTCTTCTTGTGTGTGGGGGGGTGGGTTGTCAGGTGTGTAACTGCTTGACTGCAAAGTTCTTTCGTGTACTACCTTCCGAGTGTGTGTTAATGAGTAAGCACAATTGAGGAGGTCTGGCAAGGTAGAAGTGAAGCTGCTGCTGCTACTTTTGCCCGTAGAAGCCTTCTTTGTGAGATGAAATCTGACCGAAAAATACAGACTTCATTGGAGGAGGTTTTTATCAGATGGAGATGACTTATGTGCATGCAGGAGGCTTCAGGCTTAACTGATATGTTATACACCAACTGTTACGATGAATACTAGCTAAAACTAACACAATTATTTTCCCAGAAACTTACATATTGCACCCGGTCTACTCAGGATACACCTGTCTACCACATTTTGTGAAGAAAGGCAATTAATGTCCTTGGCAATATAGCCTAATTTCATGAAAGTCCAATTTCAAGTGACACATTAATTTTTACAAAGAGAAATAAACTAAATTACACAGAAAAACTAATGCTGTGTGAAATTTCACAGCAGTAGGCTTTCAACTTCTAGAGAAACTGAAAGTTCCCTCTTTTTAGGATCTGCTTTACCTGTACAGCTGTCACCAGGCACCTCCATTATCTGGAAATTGAGTTAACTGTCCTTGGTGCAATCCCAGCAGTTAAAGTCTTAAAGGAATGTTATTGCTACTTTCACACTTGTATAATTGCCAGGAGGAACACACAATAGTCATGTTGTTCTTTTTTGTAAAGAATACGAATCCTTCAGAATTCTAGGAATTTAAAGTAGTGTTGAAGATGCAATCTGTGTTCAGTGACTCCCCCTCCCACCCCCCCAAAATGCAAATAATTACTGCAGGTTAAATAGATCTAGGACTTTTATTTTTATGTTACTATGAGCTCTGTCTCTAATTCTATTAGTGTTTTGTTTATAGGATTGTGGACAACATGCCTGTAACTTGGTGCTATGATGTTGACAACAACCAGAAGTTTTGCAATCCTGGATTTCCTATTGGCTGTTTTACTACAGAAAAAGGTCATCCAAAGGATGCCTGTGTCATTAATGTAAGTTTAAAGTATTTTTTACTAATGTGTCAATTTCTGTATTGAGTGATTATCTATATGCACGTTCCATTAATGGTGAATGTGCATCCCACATGCTCGTTTTCTGAATCCTTTGGTCAACAGGGTCCATATGGTATGTATCCACCCTCAGAGTCCTTGTGCTCTGTACAGAGGACATAAAAGGACAGAGCAGCTCAACTGCTGCTCAGTTTTTATCACTGCCTCTTGGCTTTGAGAGAGAGAGAGGCTTGCTGTCTGTGCTTTCACTGCTAGCAATCTCTTGTTCTTACCACTTCTTTTAACTAGTTGACATTTCCTTTAAATTTTCAAACTGTTCTGATTTGCCCAAATTAGACTTCAGGCTCCAGGGTGGCCTCTACTTTTGTCCTCCAGATTTAAATATTGACCCTTGTGTGAGGAAGCTGTGCCTGTGAATGGTCACTTCGAATGACAAGACTGCCTGGGGGAGTCTCACATTTTGGAAAAATGTGACCTCTGCAAGTCTCTCACTTCCAGAACCCAAAAAGACAGTGACTGCAGTTATTCCTCATGAACCAGTCCATGAAATCAGCATCTGACCCAGCTTCTCTGGGTCCCCCTGAACATGGCCCCAAAAGGTGCAAGCACTGGTTCAGTGACTCATAGAGCCTCCTCTTCAATCCTGGCACTGAGATGGACCAAACCCATCAAGAGACCATCATCTGAGAAGGTACAGGGAGTGAGGAATTGCAGTGGTAGATCATCTACCACTAAAAATCTCACCTCCAGCACCACTTTTCCTCTGAGATTTCACAGCCCTATGTAGTTCCTGCCACAGCTCACTACCTCACTTCTGTGCCTCCTCAGTCAGGAACTCGACACCTTCAACTTCCTGCTCTGCAGCCTCTGGTATCACAGGCCGTGGCACTGTCCTCCAGTCTGGTGCTTGAATTGTCACCATTGCTTACTGAGGTTTTGGCACTGTTTTTGCTATCCATTTCACAACGCCAGCTGGGACCGATGACATTCAGGGCACTGATCGACTTAATGGTTTTGCAGGAGCTGGTATCGCCTTTGATAGTCACCTCCATTTCCCTAGCTATAGTGGAACTTTCCTTTAGCATGCATCATATACTTCTGTAACCTTGCTGGTTCCACCGACATCTAATACACCACCTAATGCAAAGTCTAATGCTCCTTTAATTCAGCCTCATCATTAGCATGAAATAGTAGCGGGGATTCAGAGCACCAACATACATACTCCCCAGAACATTTGCACCACCTGCTTCAACCTCATAAGGAGACTGAGCCTCATTCTAAAACAGTTATTGGGATGTTTGCCAGACAGGACACACGCTTCGCTGACTTTATGGCCCTCGGGACCATATTTATCCATACAGATGTGGCCATAATGTGGACCATGGTCCACTCAAAGTAGAGTCAACTACCAGGATAAATCTCACCATCTTAAAGTGCCTTTCCTGATGGCCTCAGCTACCCAGGCTGTCCCCAAACCTCCACAATAGCACAAGGATAAACCAGAAGATGTTTCACCTCTGTGGAGACTTTCTTGGGCCTGTGGCACTCTCATCATCCTCACCTGAGGAGGTAGTTATCCTACTGTCCCCTAGGTGGACAACTTTAGAGGTTTCCAAGAGCTCCTCAAAGAATTGTACAGGCCCTGCAGGTTCGAATGGAAGCGGTCCAGGTGTAGACCCACCAATTTGTGGATCTCTTACAATTCACCTCACCAACTACCAGGCCTTAATGGCCAGTTATGACTTTCAGATCGACAAAAACTCATCTTTCACCAACAGTCTTCCACCTTTTATCTCCAAGGACTGATTAATGGCCAGTTTACTGGCTTCCAGCCTGCACTGGATGTGGCAGACTGTTTATATTTTGATGGTCACAAGGCGATCTCTGTGGCTACAGAGGTCAGGCTTCCTTCAAAATACATTTGATGGTAGAGGGCGTGCCCTTTGAGGGGTGGTAATTATAGTTCAAAAATGGATGAGACCCATTGCACACTGACGGACTCCAGAGCAACTGTCCAATACCTTGGGATCTACATGATAAATCCTAAAAGGAAATGTATCAGTAGTCATATGACCTACATAGGTCAGATCCATCGCTGTTTCTTTGTGAAAGCCCTGCTGAGCTTCAGGGAAAAAAGAGGCAACACTTCCACAGATGGACACAGTCCACTGCTGTTGCTCACTCTTCTCAATTTTCATCAGTCTAGTAGCACTCTTCTAATGGGACCCTGAGGCAGTTCAGACCGTCTCCTGTGACGCCATACCTAACAATCTGTTCCATTTGGGAACTGACGAGCCTCCATCACCATGGGTCAGTTGGTCATAAACATAATAACTTCAGGATATTGCATCCAGTTTCACACAGTGCCTGCAACCAACTGCCTTTTCCCCTCCTCTTCTGGGATCCTTCTCATGAGAATCAACTATGGCAAGCGATCCTTGTTTCTTTTTCTCCAAGCAATAGAGAGTCCCTCCTCTGTATCATAGTAACAGGTTTTAAAGCAAGTACAGTAGAACTCCATTTGTCTGACTTTCCCTTAACCAGCTCTCCACATTTACCGAACAGCTGGGACTCCAGGGCCAGAAGCAGACGATCTTTCCTGTGGCTGCTAGATAGCGCTGCAGCATCGCATTTTCCCATTCTCCAGTTTATATGGAGGTTTGATTATCTGATCTGGCCCTGGCCCTGGTCCTGATCCTAATTAGACTGGAAAATGGGGCTTTACTGTACTTCCATATTCCTAAAAAGAAATGAGGCTGGTGATCCATCCTGAAACTGAGGAAACGTTCATATGCCGTTGAAGTTCAGGATGGTGTGACAAAGTTCCTGCTCTACCTTTGGTGGGTCTTGTGCTTATTGATGGATTTGCTCGCCTTGGAGCTTCACGGCAGCCATCAGCTTGGCCATTTTTCTGAACCCACAGTCCAGGTTGACTCCTCCTGTGTCTGACCAGGAGTTGGGAGGATTTGGGGGGAACCCGGGCCCCCCTCTACTCCAGGTTCCAGCCCAGGGCCCTGTGGAATGCAGCTGTCTAGAGTGCCTCCTGGAACAGCTGTGTGACAGCTACAACTCCCTGGGCTATTTCCCCATGGCCTCCTCCCAACACCTTCTTTATCCTCACCATAGGACCTTCCTCCTGGTGTCTGATAATGCTTCTACACCTCAGTTCTCCAACAGTCCGCGTTCTCACTCTCAGCTCCTAGTGCCTCTTGCTCCCAGCTCCTCGCATGCACACCACAAACTGAAGTGAGCTCCTTTTTAAAACCCAGGTGCCCTGATTAGCCTACCTTAATTGATTCTAGCACCTTCTTGATTGGCTGCAGGTGTTCTAATCAGCCTATCTTAATTGTCTTCAGAAGGTTCCTGATTGTTCTGGAACCTTCCCTGTTACCTTACCCAGGGAAAAGGGACCTACTTAGCCTGGGGCTAATATATCTGCCTTCTATTACTCTCCTATAAGCCCTCTGGCCCGACCCTGTCACAATGGTCACCCTCACCTTAATTCCCTTTCTAAATTCAAGGTACTGGATTGCATCTCTCGCCCTGAAGATGCATACTTCAACATATATTGATGATCCCATCCTGCAGGAAGTACCTTAGGCTCATGGTAGGCCTGACCATTACCCTGAAGAGTAGAGCCCAATACACTACTGAGGATATTCATTAACATGCATGTAGTAGTGGTAGAACTCTTAAGGAAATCTTGGTGTGTACCCTGGCATGGAAAGTTAACTGGTACAGAGGAAATATTGTCCGCTCTCAAAATCTGTTCATCACATGCTTGATCTGCTCCCTAAGCCTGAAAGTCACTAGGCAGAAATCCAACTTGACTTCTGTCCATAGACTCAAATTGATTGGAATGGTTCTGCACTCCACCAAGTCTGTGGCTTATCTTCTCTAGGATAGTTTTGAGAGTTCTATAGCTCTTATTATGCAGTTGGAGTCAAGTCTAAGCATCACGGTAAGGACTTTTCTTGCTCTGCAAGGATGTGAGGCTTCATGCACCTTTATCATGCCTTGTGCCAGACTACACCTTCAGTGCATACAAGACTGGCTAAGGCTGGTGTACACCCTGATTTAAGCATCATGTGGACGTGCCCTTCTGGATGCCTCCATTAGTACTGTTACCTCTGAAATGGTGGAAGGACTCTTCAGACATCTAAAGCGATGTGCAAAAGGAACTCCTGCTGTCTAAAACTGTAGTGACAGATGTGTTGTTCTTGGGGTGGGGAGCTCACATGCAAGATCTTCAGGTGAAAAGCCTTTAGACAACATGAGAAGTATGGATGCATATCAATCTCCCAGAATGCAGAGCTGTGTGCACAGCTTACGAGTCCTTACTGCATTGCCTCAAGGAACAGATGATCCAAATCAGCAATACAATTGCCATGTTCTATATCAACAAACAACGTGGGTAGAAGTCTTCTCCCTTATGCCAGAGGAGGCATGAGCCTAGGTCTCTCTCAGATAACATTTTAATCTTGTGGACAAAGGCCTGGTGCATGCCTATGCTGTGGTTCCATTGCTGCCCAGGGTGCTCTCCAAGATCAGGAAGGACTTGGACAAGATGATTTTGGTTGAAATTTAGAGGCAAATCTTAATTTTTTTTTTCCCCTCTCCAGAGGAGAAAATGCTAGTAATCTTTCTCTTCACCATTCTTTCTTCCTTCTGAATCTGTGTTAGGGAACCACTTGCAGTCTCCCATAAAAGAAACACGTTTGTAATTTCACTTAAAGGACACCGTCAACTTAAATTGCACTTGTCTAAGCGTTGTTTAGGGCAATCTAAAGAGAACTCTTAAGACTACTGTAATTGAATTATAGAAAAGAGCTCTCAATTTGTTTGTATTTTATTTTATAGTGCATTCTACTGTTTTCTCAGTATAGTTAGCCCCTTTTTTGGTATATGGGGGTCTTTTTTAAAAAAGGGGGGGAGAGACATTAGATTTGGAAAATGTGACTGCAAAAATTAGTACCTGGTATGACTTCTAACTCTCTGTAACTGACTAATTTTCAAGTTGATGTGTGTCCCTTCAGCAGTAATAGTCACTGGGGTTACATTCAATATTTTTTTGAGTGCTGGCTGCGATGCATCCTTTGGCATCAGTGGATTTGCATATCTGAGCATGTTCCTGTCAACAGATGACAGTTAACTACATCCTCTATTTTGGAAAAATGTTTTGGGGCTTCTAGTGTTTGTTCCACCACATTTGTGCTCTCACAAACTGACCATTTTGGGGTGCAGTTTTTCAGACTGTTGAGAGATTGTCACTGCCTGCCCTGTAACACTGGGTGCTTTAAATGCTCTGCTGCTGTTGCTGACAGCCCAGACACCAACAGCCAGCAGACAAGCATGTGGTTTCCCGAGCGTGTCTGTGCTATTCAGCCCTTGCTCTGCACTCTGACCCCAACAGCCTACCTACAACACAGTAACCCCACGCTAGTCTACTCCAGACTTGGTTACTATTTACAGGGTGACCCAACTCTCTTAGTTCTGAATTTTCCCAAAACCGTCTGCTCTGAAGTGTCCAGGCCTCTCCTGGAACACTCAGATGTAATAAGTTTCATTAGAGTACATTGGGATGTTCAGACCAGCTGAAACTCACAGCTACGTATCAGGGTGTTCCTTGCCATTGGGCACTGGAGTACTCGTAGGGTCTCTTACACTTCCATGGAACTGTAAAGACTCTCTGCTGCCTCCCATCCATCAGTTTAGTGATGTCATACTTAACTAAATATTGAGAGACTTTCAATGTCTGATAAATGACTCCTCTCTATAGCTGGGTATCAGCAAGTCCAAAAGAGAATTTTAAAGACCATCAGTTTCAGCTTTTGCTTCAGTATAATCAATTTATTACATTTTTATTTCACTTCAGTATTAAAGAAATTGTTATAAATAAGGCTTTCTACTTCATAGCCAGCCCACTTCTTGAATGAAATAAAAATATTATTCTTTAAAGCTGCCATAGTGCCTGGATTTTAAAATTCTGCAGTGTAGACCTCTCCTAAGCCCCGGTAACTGGTCTCTGAATGAGTCTGGCCTGACACTGTCTCTCAAAGGGTGAAAAATCTCTGAAAGCTAGGGGAGTCCCAGTCTCTTGCCTGGAGAGCGGAGATCCAAGAGTAGGAATCCAGTCAGAGAAGCAGAACTACAGGAGGATATAAGTATCCCTTTCTGACTTGCGTTCTTTTCCAATAGCACACAAATAGCTATGATATCACCACAGTGGTATTATTGGGTCAGTCAAACAGGAGAAATGGGATGCCTGGATAATAGAGTTAAAACACAAATGTTTTCAAAATATGAGTACTACAGAGAAAATAGAGCTGTTTAAATTTGTATGTATTAACACACCACTTCTTGATGATCTTTGAAATTGACAACTATGAAGAGCAGTAAAACCTGATATTAACTAAATAAGTTTTTGATCCTGTTGAAACACCACTAGCAGTTGGAGGCAGCTGTATACTGTCATATGAGCTCTGAGAGCAAACAGCTCTTTGAAAGAGACATTTTGAAACCAACTGAAAATGGTCCATTCAAGGTTTCTCTCTAACAGTTGAACCAGGCATGGCATTCAGTTCTGTCATAATCTGTGGGAGGGATGTGCAACTGATGTTGATTTGAGGTGGTGTTTGTGAAGCATTTGTTTAAAAATATTTTGGTTGTGTGTTCTCAATTGCTGTCACAGGAGTTTATTTAGTTTCTTTGTTCCTGTATATAACCTCTTTGTAAAATTGGTCCACTTGGAAGTCCCCAATAGTCCAATATTTTTCTTCAGTTAAGATTCATTTGGGAATGGTGATCTGGATACTTCGTGTAAAGCTCACGTACTCTTGAAGTGCTCTGTGCAGTTCTTTAAGCTTTACTTCAGTACCTCCATTAAAAAGATAACACAGGAAAAAGTGCTTGCTTATGTATTCCCACAACCCTCAATATATCTTGTAAGAGAATTTGGGGACTTTTAACTTTGGCAGTATATCCCTTTAAAAAATAGTGAATACAATTCTGTATGAAATTCAGTTTTGAGCTTCTGTTTTTTAAATTGTAGAATAGTCATATATCTTTTGTTTCTTGTATTTTGGTCCACAGGCAGAGTTTCGTGAAGAAGATACCTTTTACATATTTAACCATGTAGATATTAAGATATTCTACCATGTTGTAGAAAAGGAGGGGGTAGGAGCAAGACTAGTAGCTGCTAAACTTGAACCGAAAAGGTGAGTGCATTTAAAATGGATTTTAAAAATTACTTGTTAAACAAATGATTTAGGGCTTATAACAAGAACTAAGTCAGTGCTCTAGTCCAGTTTGTGTTTAAAACTGGGCTTGTTAAACTTTGAAATCCATAGCAAATCCTGAGTATCAACCACAGGAAACTTATTCCACATCGTGGACCTGTTATAGGTGCAGGACGTGTGTGTGTGTGTATAATTATATATATATATCGTTCAAATTGGCTTTCCTGGTAACCAAGGTGACCTGACCTAATGTGTTTTAACTGATTTAGTGTCATTCTACTGACAAGGAACCTTAATCTGCTATTTCTGTCTCCAGTGTATTGAAGATATCTGATGGTAGTGGTATACTCCCAGTGTGGGATTCTCCATCTGCCAGTTGGGGGGGTGGGGGGAGGAACAAGGTTGCATTTTATTGTATGATTGAACACATTACCCCTGCCCTGGATGCTGGTGAATCAGTATAGTTCAACTTTTGACGTCATAAGTGTTAGATATTCTAATATAGTGGTGCCTCCTCTAAACTAGTTTAAATTTCCTGTTTTCTATGAACAGCAGTATGAAGAAACATGTATTTCAATTCTGTGACCCTCTGACAACTTAGTGTTCTCTTCTCCTTCTTCCCGTGGTGTATTTTTGTTGCTTTCCTTTTCCCTGTTAATATAATGGAGCTTGCTGCCTTGTAGGTCAAATCCTAAAAATTTTTTTTTTTGTTTTTGTTTTTTGTTCTGGGCCACCTAGCTGTTTTGACAGCAAAGTTAGGAAGTCCTATCTTGTACAACATAACTAAGTGACCTTTCCTTTCTATTTTCTATTCAGAAAAATAAAATGTTTTGTAAACCTTACTCTTTCACAGAGTGTAGGTTAAAGAAATGATAGCTTGTAGTCTTAAAACTTTTGAATCAATTTAACAAAACAGTTTTTAGGTAGTAAAAAGTACCACACTTGTGTATGTATGTACTTGCTCCTTGCATCTTCTGTAACTTACTTTTTTTTAATTTGGTTTAAAATCTGATTCAAAAGAAGAATCCTAAATGAGGTTGATAATTGAATGTCTTTAAAAATACAAAATATGTAACGTTAAATGAATGTTCTTGTAAGACTGTTGCTAATTAGATTAAATTTATAAGAAGTATAAATATCTGTGTATATTTTTCTTCCCACAGCTTCAAACATACACATATAGATAACCCTGACTGCTCAGGACCACCTATGGGTATAAGTAACAAGGCTAATGGGGAGATCAAAATTGCTTACACATACTCAGTTAGCTTTCAGGTGAGTGTTTGTTTTCTGTTTTGGAGACCTCACTCAGATTGCTTACAATGATATTTTAGGAGCTCTAAAAGATGAGTGTCTAAAATTACTGCAAAATATTATCAGGCTCTTTTTAATAGCATGGTTCAAAAATAAAACTCCTTTCAGATTAGGATCTTGTGATCTTTCATTGAGATTTTCGTAGCTGACATGGGGATTTAGCTACCCAACTCCCATTAATTTAAATGGGGATTGAGAACTAAAAGTGTGGCAGATATGTCAGGGCTGATGGTTCTCTTCTCCAGCTAGCTCTTAGGGCAGGTCTATACTACGGGGTTAAGTCGACCTAAGTTACGCAACTCCAGTGACATGAATAATGTAGCTGAAGTCGACGTAGCTTCGGTCAACTTACTGCAGTGTCTATGCTGCGCTGGGTTGACGGGAGAGCGATCGGCGGTCGATTTTTAGCAGTTCTTCACTAGACCCGCTGAATTGACCCCCGGTGGATCGATCGCCGCAGCGTTGATTCACGGTAAGTGTAGACAAGCCCTTAGTTTTCTTTCCTCCCATGCCTTTTCTCACGTGTATAACTACAAAGAATCAGGCAACTATTTTGTGTTACCTCTGCTCTCCTTTTGAGAGCGCAAGTCCAGCCACAGGAATGTCCTTAATGGGGGCAGGGTGATGGCACAAGACATGGCTTTTGATGTAACCTATTGAAGGAAGATTCCTCAAAGTATTGGAATGTAAAGGATTTCTAAGGTCCCTCTCACTGTGGTGTGTAAGAGCTAATAAAATAGAGAGGGGTTGCTGGGAAGACTGGAGATCATCCTTATCTTCACATATTAATCACCTTAAGTAGGCACTTGTCAAGTTTCATTTTTCTAGCCTTAAATTCCTCTGTTTGGACTCTTCCCAAATGCATACACCTTTATGTATTCAAATGAGCAACTATCACTGTCATGCTGTGGATATCTATTTTAGAATCTTGGAAAAAATAAGAGGAAAATTTTAATTTTTGTATTTTCCGCTATTAATTTTTTAAAAACTAGCTATACCAAATTTATTCTAAGAGCAGCATAATACCTTGGTATATTACACCATTGCCTGATTGAACAAATGTGCTTGAATAAATTCCTTTAAAATTTACACAGCTTGTTGCAGGGTTTAGTTCCAATATAGTAAAATGAAGCTGTATATGAAAGTGAGTCCTTATTCTTTAAAATTTAGTTAAAACATGTGTTCTGTACCCATTACACACACCATTTTCCACGAACTTCATGGAGATACATATATAATTAATATATATTAATAGTCTAATAATGTAGAAATACATGCTCTGTTAAATGGCCACGTTGGAAATAAAACCCACAAGAACTCTGAAGATGAGGATGAACACTTGGCTTGTAAGAGTACAATATAAACAAAAGTATTGGATCACTCTCACCATATATGTAAACATTCTGATGTTCAGTTGGTACAGACTGTAAATGGACATTCAAACTGAACTTGAAGTAAATTTTATGCTTATTGAAAAAAGCTGAAAAACATATTTTTTCCTCTGTTCCTAAGGGTTTTAAACATTTGGCCAGGAATGCTTGATCAGAGCTAAAATTTAACACATAAAATTGTCAATGAGGCATTCTCAGACTTTTGCTGTTAGTATGGCTTCCCTTTTTTTTGTGTGGTTTTTTTTTAAACAAAGGGGTTTTTGTAGTGTCAAGAGGCACATGTTTTGAACTCATTACAAATGGATAGTTTTAAGTTTTGTAGGATTAGTCCATAATACTGTTTCTAAAATGTTCAGTTCATTGTTGAAAAGCTAACTGAGATGCTAATTACTTTTGAAATTTGTAAGTGAGACAGGTAGATGTATCTGGTGTATTTTTAAATACATACCATGGATTAAATAAGATTGGTCCCAAGACCGATCCCTGAGGAACACCACTACTAACCCGCTTCCAGCCTGACAGTTCACCTTTCAGTATGACCAGTTACAGTATAACCAGTTCCTTATCCACTTTTCAGTTCTCCTATTAATCCCCATCTTATCCAGTTAAACTGAAATTTCCCATGTGGAACTGTATCAAATGCCTTACTGAAATCCAGGTAGATTAGATCTACTGCATTTCCTTTGTCTAAAAAAAAAAATGTTATCTTCTCATAGTAGGAGATCAGGTTGGTCTGGCATGATCTATCTTTTGTAAAACCATGTTGTACTTTATTCCAGTTACCATTCATTTCTGTGTCCTGTGATAGGGTCAGGCCAGATGGCTACAGAAGGCAGATACATTAGTCCCAGATTAAGTAGATCCCTGTTCCCAGGATAAGGTAACAGGGGCAGTTCCAGAACAAGGAGGAACTTGCTGGAACCAGTGAAGGCAGGCAGGCTAATTAGGACATCTGGAGCTAATTAAGAAGAAGCTGCTAGAATTGATTAGGACAGGCTGGCTAATCAGGGCACCTGGGTTTAAAAAGGACCTCCCTTCAGTTAGGGAGAGGCGCGTAAGGAGCTGGGAGTCAGAGGATGTGCTGCTGGAGGGCTGAGGAGTACAAGCGTTATCAGACACCAGGAGGAAGGTCCTGTGGTGAGGATAAAAAAGGTGTTGGGAGGAGGAAGGGAAGTAGCTTAGGGAGTTAAAGCTGTTACGTAACTGTTACAAGAGGCACTCTAGACAGCTACAATCCACAGGGCCCTAGGCTGGAACCGGGAATACAGGGCAGGCCCAGGTTCCCCCCAAACCTCCCAGACACAAGAGGAGTTGACCTGGACTTTGGGTTCCACCAGAGGGGAAGGTCTCTGGGCTGTTCCCTGACCCACATGGTGGATCAGCAGAGACTGTGGGGGTGGTTCGTCTCCTTTTCCCCATGCTGGCCAGTGATGAGGTTGTCTGAGCGAACGGCAGATTTAGCCACAAAAGCAGCCAAACTGAGGGCTGCTGTGAATCTGAGGCGAGCAAATTCACCAGTAAGCACAGGACCCACCAAGATAGAGGAGGAACTTTGTCACAATCCTTAACAACTTTTTCTTTCAAAATTTGTTCGAAGACTTTGCATGCAATTGAGGTCAAACTAACTGCCCTGTAGTTTCCTGGGTCACTTTTTTCCCTTTCTTAAAAATAGGAACTATATTAGCAATTCTCCATTCATAGGGTATGACCCCCAAGTGTATAGATTCATTAAAAGTCCTTCCTAGGGTTTGCAATTTCATGTGCCAGTTCCTTTAATATTATTAATGGAGATTATCCAAGCCCCCTGAGTTAGTCCCATTAAGATGTTTGAGCTTGACTTCCACCTCAGATGTGATGATTTCTATATCCATATCCTCATTCCCATTAGCCACTCTGTCACTACCTTCAAGATCTTAATTAATCTTACTGAAAACTGAGGCAAAGTATTTGTTTACGTGTTAGGCCATGCCCAGATTATCTTTAATCTCTACCCTGTCTTCAGTGGTTAGCAGTTCCACTTCTTGTTTTCTTTTTATTTATATGCTATGGAACCTTTTACTATTGGTTTTAATTGCCTTTGCAAGGTCCAACTCTGCTTGGCGTTTGATCATCATAATCTTGCCTTCATTCTTCCTCTCTAGGAACAGGCAGAATCCCACTGAAATCACTTGAGCCTCCATTTCCTTAAGTGTTTTCCACAGCTTCCCTTGATACGTTCCAGAGAGAATTTAGCTGTATCATTTGTTCCCACAATGAAGGATAATCAGTGGATTCTTTCCTGCTCCCATTAGGATCCTCTTCAGCCTCAGGTCCACATCCTGTATCTTAGCCCTGGTCTACACTAGGACTTTAGGTCGAATTTAGCAGCCTTAAATCGATGTAAACCTGCACCTGTCCACACAATGAAGCCCTTTATTTAGACTTAAAGGGCTCTTAAAATCGATTTCCTTACTCCACCCCTCACAAGTGGATTAGCGCTTAAATCGACGTTGCCGGCTCGAATTTGGGGTACTGTGGACAAAATTCGATGGTATTGGCCTCCAGGAGCTATCCCAGAGTGCTCCATTGTGACCGCTCTGGACAGCACTCTCAACTCAGATGCACTGGCCAGGTAGACAGGAAAAGAACCACGAACTTTTGAATCTCATTTCCTGTTTGGCCAGCGTGGCAAGCTGCAGGTGACCATGCAGAGCTCATCAGCACAGGTGACCATGATGGAGTCCCAGAATTGCAAAAGAGCTCCAGCATGGACCGAACGGGAGGTACGGGATCTGATCGCTGTTTGGGGAGAGGAATCCGTGCTATCTGAACTCCGTTCCAGTTTTCGAAATGCCAAAACCTTTGTGAAAATCTCCCAGGGCATGAAGGACAGAGGCCATAACAGGGACCCGAAGCAGTGCCGCGTGAAACTGAAGGAGCTGAGGCAAGCCTACCAGAAAACCAGAGAGGCGAACAGCCGCTCTGGGTCAGAGCCCCAAACATGCCGCTTCTATGATGAGCTGCATGCCATTTTAGGGGGTTCAGCCACCACTACCCCAGCCGTGTTGTTTGACTCCTTCAATGGAGATGGAGGCAATACGGAAGCAGGTTTTGGGGACGAAGAAGATGAGGAGGAGGAGGAGGTTGTAGACAGCTCACAGCAAGCAAGCGGAGAAACCGGTTTTCCCGACAGCCAGGAACTGTTTCTCACCCTAGACCTGGAGCCAGTACCCCCCGAACCCACCCAAGGCTGCCTCCTGGACCCAGCAGGCGGAGAAGGGACCTCTGGTGAGTGTACCTTTTAAAATACTATACATGGTTTAAAAGCAAGCATGTGAAAGGATTACTTTGCCCTGGCATTTGCGGTTCTCCTAGATGTAGTCCTAAAGCCTTTGCAAAAGGTTTCTGGGGAGGGCAGCCTTATTGGTTGAAATAGAGTGCTTTTCTTCAGGGGACACTCAGAGGAGCCCATTCCTGCTGGGCTGTTTGCCTGTGGCTAAACAGAAATGTTCCCTGCTGTTAGCCACAGGGAGGGGGGAAGGTTGAGGGGGTAGTCACGCGGTGGGAGGAGGCAAAATGCGACCTTGTAACGAAAGCACATGTGCTATGTATGTAATGTTAACAGCAAGGTTTACCCTGAAAGAGTGTAGCCACTGTTGTATAAAATGTGTCTTTTTAAATACCGCTGTCCCTTTTTTTTTCTCCACCAGCTGCATGTGTTTCAATGATCACAGGATCTTCTCCTTCCCAGAGGCTAGTGAAGCTTAGAAAGAAAAAAAAAACGCACTTGCGATGAAATGTTCTCCGAGCTCATGCTGTCCTCCCACACTGACAGAGCACAGACGAATGCGTGGAGGCAAATAATGTCAGAGTGCAGGAAAGCACAAAATGACTGGGAGGAGAGGTGGCGGGCTGAAGAGAGTAAGTGGCGGGCTGAAGACAGGGCTGAAGCTCAAATGTGGCGGCAGCGTGATGAGAGGAGGCAGGATTCAATGCTGAGGCTGCTGCAGGACCAAACCGGTATGCTCCAGTGTATGGTTGAGCTGCAGCAAAGGCAGCTGGAGCACAGACTGCCACTGCTGCCCCTCTGTAACCAACCGCCCTCCTCCCCAAGTTCCATAGCCTCCACACCCAGATGCCCAAGAACGCGGGGGGGGGGGGGCCTCCGGCCAACCAGCCACTCCACCACAGAGGATTGCCCAAAAAAAAGAAGGCTGTCATTAAATAAATTTTAAAGTTGTAAACTTTTAAAGTGCTGTGTGGCATTTTCCTTCCCTCCTCCACCACCCCTCCTGGGCTACCTTGGTAGTCATCCCCCTATTTGTGTGATGAATGAATAAAGAATGCATGAATGTGAAGCAACAATGACTTTATTGCCTCTGCAAGTGGTGATTGAAGGGAGGAGGGGCGGGTGGTTAGCTTATAGGGAAGTAGAGTGAACCAAGGGGCGGGGGGTTTCATCAAGGAGAAACAAACAGAACTTTCGCACTGTAGCCTGGCCAGTCATGAAACTGGTTTTCAAAGCTTCTCTGATGCGTACCACGCCCTCCTGTGCTGTTCTAACCGCCCTGGTGTCTGGCTGCGCGTAACCAGCAGCCAGGCGATTTGCCTCAACCTCCCACCCCGCCATAAACGTCTCCCCCTTACTCTCACAGATATTGTGGAGCACACAGCAAGCAGTAATAACAGTGGGAATATTGGTTTCACTGAGGTCTAAGCGAGTCAGTAAACTGCGCCAGCGCGCCTTTAAACGTCCAAATGCACATTCTACCACCATTCTGCACTTGCTCAGCCTGTAGTTGAACAGTTCCTGACTACTGTCCAGGCTGCCTGTGTACAGCTTCATGAGCCATGGCATTAAGGGGTAGGCTGGGTCCCCAAGGATACATATAGGCATTTCAACATCCCCAACAGTTATTTTCTGGTCTGGGAATAAAGTCCCTTCCTGCAGCTTTTGAAACAGACCAGAGTTCCTGAAGATGCGAGCATCATGCACCTTTCCCAGCCATCCCACGTTGATGTTGGTGAAACGTGCCTTGTGATCCACCAGAGCTTGCAGCACTATTGAAAAGTACCCCTTGCGGTTTATGTACTCGGCGGCTTGGTGCTCCGGTGCCAAGATAGGGATATGGGTTCCGTCTATAGCCCCACCACAGTTAGGGAATCCCATTGCAGCAAAGCCATCCACTATGACCTGCACATTTCCCAGGGTCACTACCCTTGATATCAGCAGATCTTTGATTGCGTGGGCTACTTGCATCACAGCAGCCCCCACAGTAGATTTGCCCACTCCAAATTGATTCCCAACTGACCGGTAGCTGTCTGGCGTTGCAAGCTTCCACAGGGCTATCGCCACTCGCTTCTCAACTGTGAGGGCTGCTCTCATCTTGGTATTCATGCGCTTCAGGGCAGGGGAAAGCAAGTCACAAAGTTCCATGAAAGTGCCCTTACGCATGCGAAAGTTTTGCAGCCACTGGGGAATCGTCCCAGACCTGCAACAGTATGCGGTTCCACCAGTCTGTGCTTGTTTCCCGAGCCCAGAATCGGCGTTCCACAGCATGAACCTGCCCCATTAGCACCATGATGCATGCATTGGCAGGGCCCATGCTTTCAGAGAAATCTGTGTCCATGTCCTGATCACTCACGTGACCGCGCTGACGTTGCCTCCTCGCCCAGTATCGCTTTGCCAGGTTCTGGTGCTGCATATACTGCTGGATAATGTGTGTTGTGTTTAATGTGCTCCTAATTGCCAAAGTGAGCTGAGCGGCCTCCATGCTTGCCTTGGTATGGCGTCCGCACAGAAAAAAGGCGCGGAACGATTGTCTGCTGTTGCTCTGACGGAGGGAGGGGCGACTGACGACACGGCTTACAGGGTTGGCTTCAGGGAGCTAAAATCAACAAAGGGGGTGCCTGTACATCAAGGAGTATTTCAGGCAGGACTTCACGGAGGGTTCCAATAAGAAATGGTGCACCTAAGTTATTGTCCTTATTGGAACAAGAAGGTTAGCCTGGCCTCTGATTGATACATGGCTAGATTTACCTCGCTGCACCTTCTCTGTGAGTGACTGCAGTGTGATCTAGAAGAATGAGTCCCCTAGACAGGGGAGGGGGGGGAAGCAAATGAGTACAAAACAAATCTGGTCTATTTCTTCTTTTGATCCACTCCATCTATCTTTTACATCTTTGGCTGGCAGCAGACGGTGCAGAAGGACTGCATGCCATCCACATCTCATGGCTGCTCGGCAGAAGATGGTACAGTACGACTGCTAGCAGTCCGTATCGCCTGTCCGCTCACCATAAGACGGTTCAATAGGACTGACTGCAGGACTAAAGAGAATGACCTGGTCAAGTCGCTCCAAATTTAGTCCCTGCGCCCATGTCTGCCCAGGCGCTCCTGATCGACCTCTCAGAGGCGAGCAGGAGCACCTCGGACATGACGATGACGGCTACCAGTCGTACTGTACCGTCTGCTGCCACAAGGCAAGGGGTTGCTGCTACTGTGTAGCAATGCCGTACCGCGTCTGCCAGCACCCAGGAGACATAGGGTGACGGTTACCTGAGCAGGCTCCATGCTTGCAGTGGTATGGCGTCTGCACAGGTAACTCAGGGAAAAAAGGCGCGAAATGATTGTCTGCCCTTGCTTTCACGGAGGGAGGGAGGGAATGGGGGCCTGACGATATGTACCCAGAACCACCCGTGACAATGTTTTAGCCCCATCAGGCATTGGGATCTCAACCCAGAATTCCAATGGGCAGGGGAGACTGCGGGAACTGTGGGATAGCTACCCACAGTGCAACGCTCCGGAAGTCGACTCTAGCCTCGGTACTGTGGAAGCGCTCTGCCGAGTTAATGTACTTAATGCACTTAGAGCATTTTCTGTGGGGACACACACACTCGAATATATAAAACCGATTTCTAAAAAACCGACTTCTATAAATTCGACCTATTCCGTAGTGTAGACATACCCTTAGGTCCTAGCAGATAGCACACCCTTCTGTTCTCCGGATCAGCTCTGGTGACAGGCCTGTCTGTTCTTAGGGAGTCTGCAATCACGTAGACCTGCCTTTTCCTGGTGATGGTGTGATTCTCCGGCCTTCCTCCTGTTCTTTCTGGCTGCAAGTTCTCTTGTCTTTTATTCTTCCCTTGCAATCTTCTGCGAGTCTTCCTGTATCATGCTAGGGCCCTGAACTCTGGGTATCTCCATTGGCTCTTCTTATAGAAATAGCTACTTGTGACGGTTTCCACCCAGCTCCAGGGTGCCACCTGGGGCTGCGGTACCATTGAGCTCGCTTGACCCACCAGCCTGGGCTCCCTTTCACCCTGTAATGCTGTGGCAAGCTGCAGACACGCTCCTGGTCTCGCCTTTCACCAGCATACAGGTAGGGAGACACCCAGCTGCAGAAACACAGAGACTGAAATCAGCTCTACATGGGAAGGCTCAGCTAAGGATTTGCCTAGTACTCAAGTGCACACACCCCTCTAGAGAATAAACCCAAAATTATACCGTCTTGCACTGCACAGAGAACTTTACAGTGCAAGCTCATGAAATTCACCACCTCCCAAAGCGTGGAGGGGAATATACACAGCTTTCTGCCCTAAGTTAGAATTTCCACACCCTAGTTTAACACCAAACAAAAGCAAGTTTATTAACGACAAAAGAGAGATTTTTAAGTGATTATAAGGGATAGCAAACCAATCAAAGATTACACAGCAAATAAAACAAAACAATCTAAAATTAATATACTAAAGAAATTGGTAACAAGTAGCAAATTCACACCCTAAATGATGTTTTAGGCAGATTGCAGAGACTTGCTTGCAGCTTAAAACTCCAGATATTCCTTTCACAGACCAGACACCTTCTAGCCTGGGCTCAGCTCTTTCCCCTCCCACCCCCAGCTCAATCTCTTTGTTCCTCAGATGTTTCCAGAAACCTTGTCTCTTGGGGAGGGAGGTAGTGATGAATGAACCACGATGATGTCACTCCCCTGCCTTAAATAGTTCTTCCATATAGCAGGTATCCTTTGTTTCCCAGTTTGATCCTCACCATTGGTCAGTGGAAAAATACTAGTATTATCATGGAGTCCAGGACCAGGTGACTTGGTCACATGACCCTGCATCCATAAGTCAGAGACTGTTTATAGCATCCCCAGGAAGACTTCTCAGTGGGTGATTAGTATCTTCAAAGGCCTATTGTTTTCACGAATGGCTCTTCCTAGTGAGACATCTAGACTGATTGCATTCTGCCTAGTGGGCTTTCCCCAGTTGTAAACAAATTTGCAATAGATGCCTAGACAATATTACTAACTTCGGATACCAAAATGATATGTGCATACAAATAGGATAATCATATTCAGTAAATCATAACCTTTCCAGTGATATATCAGATGCCTTATTTAGTATAAAATACATCATAATTATGCCATAATCATAACAATATCTTTATACAAATATGGGGACATAATACCACATCACTTCTCTTCTTTGTCCTCCCACCTTCTGTTACTGCCTGCTGTGCCCCTTCTTCATTCTCCAACTCAGTAAACCTGTTCCTGAGCTCTGTTTCTCCTTCACTTTGCTTGGTTCTCATAGTTACATGCTTTCACTAGCAACTTTCCTTACCCAGCAGTCTCCCCTCAGAGTTCTTCAGTCCAGCTTGCATCTGCAAGTCTTGACTTTTTTTTTTTCTCTTCAGCCTTCTCCCTCACCTGCTCGAATCCCCTTCAAAACTCAATCACCGGCATCTCTAAAACTCAGGTCTTCTCTTCCATCAGCTCTGTCAGGTGGCACTTCATACAAACAAAGCTTTTTTCAGGTACCTGCTCCAGGATCATGTTCATCCCGCAGCTTCCACGTCTGGTCATCTTCATTTTCTCTTCCATTGCTTGGGTCACTACCACTGCTGCCTCTGTGTCTGTCCTAGCCTTCCCACTTAATGCCCTCTCAAGGGGGAAACAAAGGAAAAAAACCAAACAAAACCCAAGCAACAAAACCTTGAATAGAAAAACAGGTGACTTTGTACTCGGAGCTATAAATTGAAGGTTGTATTGGTTATGGCTTGTTAGATAATTTATATAGCAACCTATGTTTTATATAGTTCTTTTCAAAAAGTGAAACTCTTTGATCCCCTGCGGACCTTATGGTGCTAAACATTCAATCAAAATGTTCAGATGAAGTTTATTAGGAAACACATTTGTTTTCTGTGTACAAACTTACATAATGTTTCATTTTCAGGAAGAAGAAAAGATAAAATGGGCATCCAGATGGGATTACATTTTGGAATCTATGCCACACACCCATATTCAATGGTTTAGGTGAGTAGAAAGTTTTAGCCTTCAAATGCTATATACTGGACCGTTTTTTAGGAGCACTAGATGTTGGGTTTTGACAGAGGATTTTTTTTTCTTTTATGTAGCATCATGAATTCCCTGGTGATTGTCCTTTTCCTATCTGGGATGGTAGCTATGATCATGTTAAGGACACTGCATAAAGACATTGCAAGATATAATCAAATGGATTCCACTGTAAGTCTGGCCTTTCTAAAAATCACTATTCTATGGTGGGGGTAGGATGTAAATTTTTAGAGCTTGACTTTCTTCTATTGAGTGTGTAACTGCTGTGTTAATACCTGTCATTCTTGAATTCATGTGTTAGCTAGTGTTCTTCTAGGATTCTTATGTGTGTATAAGACTTTAAATAACATAGGCTCAGTCTTGAGGAATCATTTGCTGTTATAGCATTTGAGATTGGGGTTGGAACTTCCACTGCTCCAAGATACAATCTTGTAGATGAGAGTTAGGCCCTTCTCTGAGAGACTGCAGCTTGTTTGAGTCATGTTGCCTTCCTTGTAAATCTTATTTCTTCTTCTAGTGCTATTCCCTATGTATATTTCACACATGGGTATGCCTGCATGACATGTGCTGAGTCTGGAAGTTTTTCCAAGTAGTATCTGTTGACCCACACATGCACAGTATCTTTCCTCATGTTTCCAACCGAAAGTATAAGGGACCATGGTGACACCAATCCAGTTACTTCTTACTGCCATGTGACCTGAGTTGGAACCCTGTCCTCATTCACTCTTCTTATCTGTATCCCCTATACAGTGGTGTCAGCAGTGCACCTTTAAGTATGAGCCATGGAGCAGAGCCATCAGCACTGAAGCCCTAGGACTCGGGTTACAGGGCACCCCATGAGAGCAAGGGAGACCCTTGTAGGCATAAGGGCAGATCCCTACAGTGCCAGATTGGGTGAGATGTCGCATATGGATTCCACAGAACTGGTGTCAAAGGTCCCCCGGCTGGAGAGTAAGGCAAAGGAGAAAAGGGATCTCATGATACCAGGGCACAAACAGGTTAATTCCATCCACTAACATGGGCCTGGATGTACCATCAGTACTACCTCAAATATATGGAGACTGGTCAGCTTCAATGGTCACACCGTGTCCCTCCAGTGTCTTGATGGGAACCCTGCAGACTGTGGCCATATGGAGACTTTTCTGGCATCAGAAGAGGTCTTCCTCCCTTTCCCGCAGTCTCCGCTTCTGTAGGGCCCAGTGGTTCTCAGGAAGGTTCCTACCCTGAAAGATGAACCACTGTTGCAGGAGAGGCCCCTTGCCTATCCATCGGGCACGGGCCTCTTGGTACTGACAGTACCACTGTTTCCAAAGACATAATCATCATACTCAGAGGAGTCAGAGGAAATAGCCCCACTGATGTCTACGGTACAGTACAGGGTTGCTGCAGCTGTCTGTCTGGGCTCCCATCTGCCTGGCTGTGACACCACCCCCTCCCCCGTAGTGATGCCTGGTATTGCTTCCTGTGGGGACCACTGTATCCAATGGATCCCTCTTTTGGACATACTGGGCCCCTGGGACCATTATAGCAGGTGCCTGGCATCATTGCAAGAGTCCTACTGCGCTTCCTCTTCTTGCCAGCCAGTTCCATTGGTGTACGAGGAGGAAGCTGTTGAGCTGGTAATGCTGGTTCCAGCTGGAGCTGCCTCATCACTGGATAATGCTGTCATTCTCTTGCCATCCCGCCAGCCAAACGAGCACTGGCGCTATCAAGATCTACTCCAGTGGGTGGCTGGTTACCTGCAAATTTCATTGGAGAAGGTACGGGACCCTCAACACCATCTCCAGGACATCTTACAGCCACAGGGATCATACAGGGTGGCCCTTCCCATAAATGAGGCCATACTGGAACTGACCAGAGCAGTTTGGCACACACCCGCATTGTATGTCCCAACCCTGAAGCAAGACGAGGGACTCTATATTTTGTGCTGGCCAAAGGGTCCAATTTCATCTTCACTCACCCTGTCCCTAATACACTGGTGGTGCAAGCAGCTGTAGAGAGGGCTCAGCAATACCCACAGAAGTTCCAACCAGATAAAGGGTTGGAGAGGCTGGATCTCCTGGACAGGAAGGTCTTCTCCTCCACAGGCCTTTATATAGCAAACTACCAGGTATTTAACTTTAATACCTACACCTGGCTGGTGGAGTTTCAGACAAACTTCCTGGGGAAGATCAGGTCCAGTTCCAGTCCCAGTCCTTGGTGGACGAGAGGAGGCTGGTGGCAAAGGTGGCTCTCCAGGTTGCAGTGGATACTGCGGTGATACTGTATCCCAGTCGTTGGCCACAAAGCTAGTCCTGCTCAGAGATTCTTGGTTCCTCTCTTGGGAAACCCAATGACTGGTCCAAACTACTATTCAGGACCTCTCTTTCAACAAGGCCAATCTGGTCAGTGACCGAATGGATCAGTCTCTGAATTCCCTAAGGACTCGAGATCCACCCTGTGGTTCTTGGGGATCTACACTCCAGCCCAGGGCCGTCCTCAGGATTTATGAGGCCCTATGCAGTATTAAACTGGTATCCCTATGCCCGATGGCAGCCCAGCCTCGCATGTGTGTGTTAGACAAGGGTGGTCTTTTGAAGGATTTATTTAAAAAAATCCTTGCACAGATTTTTAGATGCACAATCTGAGTATTGATCTTTAGCCTTAAATGCTTGGATCTTCAGACAGTTTTTTAGAGATGTACTTTTATAATCTTCAGTAACCTACTAATGACATATTTTTAAAGCAAATTTTAAACTAAGGTCCTGTAGACTAGCATGTTCTGAGTAAATATTACAATAATGCACAACTATTTTTGTCAGTAAAGTCAGAAACTGACAGTATATACTTGGGGGTTAGCAAATGACTGTTAAATGGTTTCATTACCACTTGAATGGCTCTTCAACAGTTTGTGTTGTGCTAATAGGTCTGGTAGGCTGGAAGGCTTTTTCACTTTTAAGTTCTAAATCCCCTCAGAGGAAGGCTCACCAGGCTGCAGCAGCCAGCTGTGGTGGGAGCCTGCAGGAAGGGTCAGAACAGGGATAGGAAGAGGCAAGAGGGTGGACACTAAGACCCAAGGGTGCCCCAAATTTTTGGGTGCCCTACACAGTCGTGTATGCGTAAGGATGGCCCTGCTCTGGCCCCCCCAGAGAAAACAACATAAAAAACCAGCTGTTCAGACCGTGGTCATCTTCCTCCTTATCCCTCCTACTACCAAAGTCCACTGGAACCTCCTTGCAGGTGACCAGGATCCCAGAGAGCCTGTTTCCCAGCTCCAACCGCAACCATATCTTCCATGCACTCACAGCCACTGGCCGAAAGCCACTTTTCACATATAGTCAGAGACCCAGGCACCATCACCAATGCCATCTACTTTGCCACACATTATCTTTGGCGGCCGCTTCACCACCTTTGCTCACAGTTGGAGCAGGATCACCATGGACAGTTGGATTCTGGAGATTATCTATCACAGATGCTCCATAGAGTTCCTTTCCTCCTCACAATCCTTCCTCCCTTCCCCAGGAACCCTTCCAACCCATTGATTCTTCAACAGAAGCAGACTCCCTACTCCTCGGAGGTGTGATAGACTCCTGCCTCAATAACAGGGAGGAGGGTTCTACTCCCCATATTTCCTCATCTTAGGGGAGAGGCCTATCTTGGACCTTTGACAGCTCAATATTTTCATCAGGAAGCTGAAATTCAGGATAATTTACAGTGGCATCCATATTCCCCTTCCTTCAGAAGGGAGTGTGGTATGCATCTTTCATGTCTAGAACTGCAAATTTTCCATGTAGACATTCAGCCATCACGAGGAAGTTCCTATGGTTCAGAATTGGACAGCAGCACTACCAGTTTCGTGTCCTCCCCTTTGGTATTGCAACAGCACTAAGGACTGTCATAAATCTGTTTGTGGTAATAGTGACCCAGATGCGATGTAAGGGACATACAGTGTTCCCATACTGGATGACTGGCTTCTGGTAGGACAATCCCAACAAGAAGTTGTCTTCACAATAGTCTCTTCAGTGCCTCCTTTGGCTACTTAGGTGTTTGCATAAATGAAGAAAAGTCCATTTTGTTGTCCATACAGACAACTACATTTCATGGGAGTAAGGCTTGACTCTGTGGACAGATTTTATACTATGGGCATCCTGATCGCTTTCATTACCTGTAAGCCCCGCACTGTGGTGTGTCAATTCCTTTCCCTCTGGGGCCATATGGCCGCATGCACCTATGTGTCACCTTTCTCCAAGCTTCAGCTGCGATGCCTACAGTTCAGGCTCCATTTGACTTACAGGCCAACCAGTGACTTCGATTCCAGAATCGCCATTCTCTTAAGAATTCTCACTTCTCTTGCTTGGTAGTCCAACTTGACCCAGGTCATGGTGAGGACCCCATTCAGCCCTTCCATACCGAGGGCCACTTCAGTGACAGATGCCCCCCTTACAGTATGTGGTGCCCACTTGGACCGCCACAGAGCCCAAGATACATGGATCACACGGGAAGCCAGGCTGCACATAAATGTCCTGGAGCTCAGAGCAGTCCACCTAGCCCTCAAGGCTTTCCTTCCTTCTCGTATGTTCCCTCCACGTGCAAATCCTATTGGACACTATCACTATGGTGGTGTGTGTGTGTGTGTGTGTGTATATATGTGTATATATATATATATATGTATATATGTGTATATATATATATATATATATATAAACAAGGTAGAGCGATATTTCATCCTCTCTGCTTGAAGTCAGTCAGATTGTGGAACTGGTGTGTTAGAAATCTGGTTACCATACAGCCCTCATACCTCCCAGGTACTCAGAACAGACTGTGCAGAAGTCTGCATAGACAACAAATGGGAAATACACAACACAACATCTTTGTGCAGTGGTGTACTGTCCTATGAGATCTTTGTGTCCCAGACAGTTTCCCATGTGCTGCTCCAGGGGGCCATAGGCAGCGACTTCCAGGGCATATTATCCTGCTTCCCTGGATGGCCAAGCTCTGTTATGCCTTTCCCCCCCCATTCCCCTCATACCTCTAATTCTCAGGAAGATTTGCCAAGACAGAGCCTCCATCATCCTTCTAGCACCCTGTTGGCCCTGACAGTGTTGGTTCTCTGATCTCCTATGGCTGTCTGCATGCCTACCCATCAGCATCCGCCCATTCCCCAATTTTCTAACACAAGACCACAGGAGGCTCAGGCAGGCCAACCTGACCTCACTCTGCCTCATGGTCTGGTATTTGGATGGGTGTTGGACATAGAAAACTTCTGCTGTGTCTAGGTCCAGGAGATCCTTAACCAAAGCAGGAAGGAGTCAACTGGAACACGGTACCAGGCTAAATGGTGCCACTTCTCAGCTTGGGTGCACTGCCACCATCATTCCCTTGCCATGGTTCCAATTATTCTCTAATATCTTCTTGCCTTAAAAACATTGGGTTTAGCCCTGAGCTCTCTTTGTGTACCCCCAGCAGCACCTTCCCCTGGCAGAGGAACACTCATTTTTATGCACCCAGTAACAGTTTGCTTTATAAAGGGCTTGATCAGGACCTTCCCAACAGTCATAAAACCCATGCCCCACTGGGATCTTCACCTCGTCATGTCAACTTTCACAGACCCGCCCTTTGAACCTATGGCACCATGTGCCATGACCTACCTCTGTGGTGTTCTTAGTAGATATCACTTTGTCCAGAAGGGTCAGTGAGTTTGCAGCCATGATGGCAGGCCCTCCTTACACAGTATTCCACAAGGAGAAGGTCTCCCTCCAGCTACCTCCCAAATTCCTCCCCAAAATTAGCTGATATGGAACTCAGACAATCAATTCACTTGCCTGTATTTTTTCCCAAAACCTCATGCCTCTCCTGGGTACAAGAAATTGCACTCCCTTGACATCAGACATGCCCTGGCGTTCTACCTGTAGCAAACCAAACCCATTAGAAAGTCTCCAAGAGTCTTTGTCACCATAGCTGAAAGATCGAGGGGCCAAGCCATATTCTCATAGAGAATTGCTAAGTGGGTCTCAGGATGCATTCTAGAATGCTATAAGAGAGCAAACCTTCGCCCTCCTGGGAGTGTTACAGTTCATTCCATGCAAGCACAAGCAGCCTCCATGGTATCCTTATTTGACGTCCCGCTTCAAAACATTTGTAAAGCTGCAACTTGGCAATCTGTGTATACACTTTCGGCACATTACACTGTGACTCAAGTGAGAGCTGTGAATGCAACAGTAGGAATGGCTGTATTACAAATAGCTCTGCTGCCAGCCTCCGCACCTAACTCCACACTGATCACTGCTTGCAAGTCACCCATGTGTGGAATACACATAGGAACTAGCACTTGAAGAGGCGGTTACTTACTGTAACTGGAGGCTCTTTAAGATGTGTGGTCCCTGTCTGTATTCCACTACCCACCATACTTTCCATCTGCTTTGGTTACAATGCTCTAAGAAGAGGAATTGGAGTGGTGTCAACTTGCACGGCCTCTTATTCCCTTTGTTGGGAACACAAGGGAAGATAATGTGCATGGGCGGGTCAACGGCCGCTTCTTGAAAAAACTTTCGGATTCATGCGCATAATCCCCATGTGTGCCCACCCAGATAAGAACTACACCTGTTGCAGGACCTTCAGTTACAATAAGTAACCTCCTCTTTTATGTAGGTGTCAGAGGACTCTTACCTTTGGACTCTTCCCTTTTGAATTATACGTTTTTCTTTTCATGTTGCTGTGCACAACTTTTTTAACCAAATAGCATATTTCCAGTCCAAATAATTCAATAACTCTATGGAAAACCATTAATTGGTAAAAACATTACTATAAAGAGTGTATATACTACCAAAAAAGTACAGAAATTAAATTTATTTTGAGATGCTTATATTTAAGATTAATTTACATAATTTGCTCTTGTTTTTAGGAATTTGCCTATTAAAAATTTTAGATTAATTTTTAATCAAGGAGACATTTTCTCAACTTTGAAAGAAAATATAAGATGCAACTCTTAAGCTAGACGACAGCGATATTTAAAACTTTTAATTCTCCAGTCATCAAGGGCCAGAGTCTAATATTAAATATGACACTAGTCATGATGGCACTTTAGCAGATTGAAATCTAAATGATATACCAGTTTGCTGCCTTGGCTATGTAATTTTTTTAACAGACTAATAACCTTTTTGTGATTTCAGATACGATAGCCAGCTCACTGAACTCATTTCAGTTGAGATGGATCAACCTCGACTCCATTAATGAGGGTGGAAGAACAAAATAACTGAACTATTTTAAAAAGAAAAGAGAGGTCCTAGGAAAATAGACTTCAGTAAAGCATAAATATTTAGAAAATCTTGCCCTGTTGTGTCCTTGTCTGTTTTTGCTGTAACTGAAGTTTCTTGGTTTTACATGCTTTTGCCAGATCCCTAACATTTTTTTTTCCAATATTGCTGCTGAAAATCTGGCTCAAAGACATTCCACTGTTGTAAATTATGTAAAATGTTGTCTCTTTTTGGGGTTTAACACACTTGAAGTTTATTTGCAGAATTGCTGCCTCTTATTACAATATTGCAATTCTAGGGGAACTGCATTTCAAAGCCTCTCATGATTTGGACCAAACTTGTAAAATTTGCCTTTTTCAAAATGGCTGCTCATTTCCATTACTTATAAGGGCTGGCGTAGCAATGGGTCTTCAGTCACAATGAATATCACTTGCACGTTGCAGAAAGGATACTTGTGGTAACGATGACTGCTGTCTACTATTATTTCCAATGGAACTGAAGCTAGACTGCCTTCAGCAAAGATGGCTGCTTTTCTGCTCTATTTTGGAACTTGGTATTGGGGAATGTAGAGGAAGACAGTGTAAAGATTGTAGGTAGGGGAAGGAAGTGGCAAGAATGGGGGCAAGTGAATGCAGAGTGAAGAATAAAAGCTGTGTGCTGAAGCCTGCAGGGAGAATGTGAATGGGGATGGAGACTAGGGTCCTAATCCTGCAGTTTGGCTACAATAAGTCTGTTCATGTGAATGCAGCTGTGAGATTGGGGCCTCAGTGGGGCAGGAAGGAAACACAATATTGATGTGTGCGGTTGGAGATAGGGTAGAATGTCATCTGTCCCCAACCCAGTGGTAAGAAAAGTTTCCTCCCAGGTAACTAAGGGGAAGGAGTGCATTTTTTAAGGTTGAATTTTGAACCTGAAATGATGCATACAATTTAGTTAGGGGTGAATGACTTCCCCCTAAATAGTCAAATCAAAGGGCAGATGGAAAAACTATACAATCTTTTTTTAATCTTTCTCTTTTAGGTTGCACGTGACTTTTTGAAGGGGGTCTGACCTATGACTTTTTTCACACTGTATTTGTTTTTTGTGTTACCACTAACTAGTACAAATTTACTATGTATTAATAGCTTATGTTTCTTAGGTATCAAATACAATTTAGACAATTAAATATTTTTTTAACCAAATAGCATTTTTGAAAGGGGATTTAATGCATTAAACTGGCTATATTTCCTTTTCAGGAAGATGCCCAGGAGGAATTTGGCTGGAAACTGGTTCATGGAGACATATTCCGGCCCCCAAGAAAAGGAATGCTACTCTCTGTTTTTCTAGGCTCTGGGACACAGATCTTAATTATGACTTTCGTTACTCTGTGTAAGTGGTGGGGAGTGGGGGGAAGAGTAAATTCCCCCCCCCAAAAAAACAAACCCTTAACTTCTAATTGCATAAAACTAATTAAGTGGAGATGAAAGAAACATTTCTAGATAACATTTAAAAAACTGGAATTGGAAAACCATCTGTATTTCCTGGTTGGTGTATACAGTCAATATGGACGCTAAACTGTATAAAGTTACAGGAGATAAATTATACATTAGCTGTAGAAAACTCAGATATAATTTTAAGAACCTTCTAAAATTGTGCATCTGTGCTTGTAGTTTTTGCTTGCCTGGGATTTTTGTCACCTGCTAACCGAGGAGCATTGATGACCTGTGCTGTGGTCTTGTGGGTGCTGCTTGGAACTCCAGCAGGTTACGTTGCTGCAAGATTCTACAAATGTAAGTAAAAGTTACTTAAGGTGACAGGTCTTAAGTTCATTAGTTTAAATTATCATCACAGTAGTGGCTCTCCCCACCCCATATTGTTCGGTATCTCTTTCCCCTCAGGACAAAACAAAAAACGGAACATGAACATGGTTAGATTGTTCAGTGTTCTGAGAGTAAGCTGCTTAAAAATATTCTCAAAGCAGGTATCCTGTGAGTCTTTTCATAATGTGAATTAATTTCACTTCTATACATTTACAGGAAGGAACACAGTACATTTCTGTTAATACTCAGGTAGTGATTTCTGACAGTTTTATAATTTCATTATTTTCCATCATTACAAAATTACTGTAGTTGCTTTAATTTTTGGGGGGGAGGTGGTGATATGCATTTGAAAATAGAGTTTAGCTTATTCCCCTTTTCAGTTAATACCTGCCTTCTTCATCAGGGTGTGGCTTTAGTCAGGGAAATAAATGTCATAGGGTCTTTGCTGATTCTGGAGGTCCTCCCTCTGGTATTTTGGTGCCTTATGGTGGTGAGCTGGCCCTGTATCTCTCAACTGTCCTTGACTGGCCCATTCAAGTGCTGAAGGAAAGTAAATTAGTTCTTCCTCTGCCTCAGGGGAGACTTGCTGCAGGGCCAAGAATGCCATTCAGTCCAAAGCTTTTCCTTACCTGCTTTATTTAGTTTAAGATACGACCTGCTTATGGCTGATTGGTGCTGAGTCTCTCCAGGCATGCTTTGGCTATTACTTCTGGTTTTAGGAAGGAATTTTCCCCCTGTTGCAGACTGGCCTTGGACTTCTGGGGCCTTTCATCTTCCCCAAACTGTTTTGGAGTTTGTACTGTGGAAATAGGGTTTCTCTTGTCTCATTTTGTTAGTTTGTAGGGTGGGTGTTCACTAGTGGCGGTGGTAAAATAATCATTTGCTAAACCCATTTCTGACTACAGGCTTGCAAGTTGGTTTGAAAGGGACTTGCAGAGTTGATTAGACTGTGGGGCTGATGCTTCATAGTTGAGAACAAATTGAGGGATCTTTTGTCCAAGTCCTGATTCCCCCTTCAAGAGAAGTGATTTGAGGGGTTATGGCATCAAACCTAATACCATGTCATTGGGGATGGAGACCGCTAATGGTAGTATCTCCTAATGGGTTTACTGGTGATGAGAATAACTTGTCAGCCACTGTTTGGATACTGTACTGGACTAGCAAACTGTTAGGTGACTATTTGTTAATTCCAATTTATTCTGTCTGCGATTCTCATCAAATGATTCAATCAGCCATGTATCATATGAACTAAAAACTGTACATTTTTATTACAGTATTTGTGTGTGCATATATATTAGTGTAAATATGCAGAAATGTAGAGCTATATACAGTTTAAAAATATGAACTAGACATTGTTTAAATTAATTTAATTAGAAGACTTGAGCCCAAGCTGAGACTAGTTAGTGTTAATAGACACTACCAGTTCCTACCAAGATACTAAATAAGGATGGAAACTTAATTAGGACAATCTAATTGTAATAGTACCTGACTCGTGAAATAAAAAAACATTTATGATGATGATGATGACGACAAAGCTCAGATGAAATTGCCATCTTCGCTGAATTCAAACAAGAAGTTTGGCGCGTATAACTATAATTCTTATAAATTTGGCACACCTTTAAGTCCGTCTAAACCAAGCTGATTTAGTATTTGGATATCACTCTTTTCTTATTATTTCTAGGATTCATAAGGAGCACTAATGTTGGCTCTTTAATCATTATTGGTAAACTCTCTATCCAAAATTTTAAACTCATCGTTTTTTAAAAGATTCCTATCTATGTTTTGTTTGCATCAGTATGGTTGCAAATATGTAAAAATACCTTGAATCTGAATTTATATTGCTAGTTTATTTTAATCAAACTTTCATCTGAATGTTAAATAAGCTAGTGTAAACCTTGGGTGATCAAAAAGTTTAATTCTCTAAGATGACTTGAGTATGCTGCAAATCAAGCTCCCTTTTTAACATAGTAAATACACTATGGATGACTAAGCACCTAATTCTGCTTACCTTACTTATGTGAGCGTTTCTACTTCACATCGAGTTTGGCATTTAGCTTTGTAGGGCGGAGGGGAAAAAATGTGTATATATAATATAATAAATTTGACCCCTACTTTATTTTCATTTTCAAGATGTAGTCTTAAATATTTCTTTTGATAGGAAGGTGTGTAATTGAGGAGCAAAGCAATAAAGCAAAATCAGTTTTCCATAACTAAATATTTTTAGTTTAATGCTTTAATCTTAATTTAGTAGAGTTGAAATAATGATCTGCTGGCCTGCTTAAGTATAACTGTTAAATAATGTACTATTAAAATAAACTGTAATCTGTGCACTTAATGCATATTTTGATAGTTATCAAATATTTTAATACAGCTTTTGGTGGTGAGAAATGGAAAACAAATGTCCTGCTGACATCATTCCTTTGTCCTGGGTAAGTTAAATCTCTAAATGACTATTCATACTTGAATTAAATTTCTGACATAACTAATTTTTAAAGCTTCAGTTATACCTATAAACCTACTACATCTTCTTTTCATGGCAGAAGATGCCACGTGAACAGCAAGGTGCATTTGACAAAGACAAATGTGCTAATTGCGCACACTATCTTTTTCTGTACATTTTGTTTTCTCTCACCATGTGAAAAGGTTGATTATGTAGTAGTAGCATGACAGTAGTAAGTTTTTGAACAGGCACACTTTTTTTCATGTATTTGTTTTTACTCTAGGCTGTTTCTCAGACCACACTGTAGTTGGTCTTATATGGTGTCATATATTGTACAACCCTTGTGTAAATTTTTTCTACTTAATCACAGCAAGCAGTCTTCCCTGAAGTGCAATTACGACAGGCATATATTTGAAACTGGTTAGTTGGAACGTCAGCTCCTGCTGGAGTTGAATCCCACTAGGCTACGGAAGAAAGACTAGCTTGATCTCTTCATTTGATATTTTCTGTGTCAATTGATTTTAATGTATATTAACACTAAGATATTAATACAGTAATATGGTTTCAGTAATGTTAATACAAATATTATTGAGCACTTCTGTTTCTTTTTTAAGCATGTTGTATATTTTTCAGAATTGTGTTTGCGGATTTCTTTATCATGAACCTCATTCTTTGGGGAGAAGGATCTTCAGCAGCTATTCCCTTTGGAACTTTGGTTGCTATTTTGGCACTTTGGTTTTGCATATCTGTGCCATTGACATTTATTGGTGCCTACTTTGGTTTTAAGAAAAATGTAAGTGATTATGTGGGTGTAAACTGCATGTATTGTGGCTGTTGAGGTAACAGGATCCAAAAGTTCCATCGGGATATAAAACATGATCTACCTCCAGCCCTGTTCAGTTTCTTTAGCATGATCTTGAGATTCCACTGACAATTTCTCAAGTCCCTTTAGACATTTGATAATGAATAGGTCTCTCTTAGTTTCATGTTTAGTGTTAATTACTCTGATCAGTGCATTTGACTCCCGAGGCTTCTTTAGATTTAAGCAGTGATTTGGGGCATTCTGGGTGTTGATGGACCTCTCTATAATTCCTAGTGAGTTTTGTTGATTGAATCAGATATGAGGGTAACCACTTACTGGATTTCCTTAATTATTCCTTCCTTGCCTTCCTCAGATTCTGAAATGGAATTAAGAACCATGGGAAGAAAGCATGAGGCCTGTGATGGAATCTTTTTGTATTCCACTTCCCTAAGTGAGACACTATGGAAGGCCATTTCTCATGTGGCAAAGATAGATATCTTAAAAAGGAAGACTTCATGGGCTATAGAGCATAATCATTTGTGTTGCCTTTATTTTTATGTGGATTTATGCAAAAATAAAAAAGAACTCCTATCCAAAACTGTTGGTGCCCTTGATGAGTTAGTTACAAGAACAAAAATTAAACTAAATACCACTCAACCACCCTGCAAAACTGTCCTCACCCTATGCAGACCTAATTCCTACAGGCCTTATTCTCAGCAGCTCCTACTACCAAAGTCTCCTTGCAGCATGCCCTGAAAGTTGACCGAACAGGGCTATTTTAGATTGGGAAGAGCAGTTTATTCCAGAGCTGAGAGTTCCTCTCTCAAATCAAGGGGGTTCTCTTTCAGTGCCTGAGCTGATAAAAACTGTGGCAGTATGAGACTAGGAGAGTAGCAAGTTGCTACATCTTCATTAACAGTAATCTTTCAAGAAGTCTATTACCTATTTTTTTAGGGCTGTCAATCGCAATTAACTCACTTGATTAACTCAAAATTAATCACAAATAAAAAATTAATTGCAATTAATCACTGTTAAACAGTAGAATAATGCCTATATGTAGAATACCAGTAGAATACCAGTTGAAATTTATTAAATATTTTTGGATGTTTTCTACATTTTCAAATATGTCTGTTTCAGTTACAACACAGAATACAAAGTATACAGTGCTCACTTTAAATTTTTTATTACAAATATTTGCACTATAAAAATATTTCTTTTGGATTTTTATAGTGCAAATATTTGTAATAAATATAAAGTGAGCACTGTACACTTTCTATTCTGTGTTGTAAATAAAATCAATATGTTGGAAAATGTAGACAACATCCAAAAATATTTAAATAAATGGTATTCTGTTGTTTAACAGCATGATTAATAGCTATTAATTTTTTAATCGCTTGACAACCCTATTGTTTTCATTTGCTCTGAGGCTGTTGGGCTGCTAGAAACAATGACCGCATGGTACTAAGCAGCCACCAGTTTGTTAAATACAAATTTATGTAGATTTTTTTTCTACTGCTAGTGTCAAATGTATTTAATTATTACCTATTTAGGAATCTATCTTTCTTTTCTTTAAAGGCTATTGAACACCCAGTTCGTACCAATCAGATTCCTCGTCAGATTCCTGAACAATCATTCTACACAAAACCATTACCTGGCATTGTCATGGGAGGGATTCTGCCCTTTGGGTGCATCTTCATACAACTCTTCTTCATTCTAAATAGTATTTGGTAAGTTAACTTATTTGAACTCCCACAACATATAAGCTGTAATTTTTCTCTTTGAACCTTTTCTTCTCTAGAGAGCTTGACCCTGCCCGTAGTGTTTTCTAAAGTATTGATCATTTCACAAGAAATGAAAATGTTCGTCATTTAATATTCTGCTACTCAGAAAGCACTCCATGCTTTTATTTTTGCCCATGTGTGTAGAGAAATAACTCATTCTTACCAGCATGCAGCTGACCTGCACTAAGTTTTATGCACTACACCTTTGACTTCATAAAAGTGCCTCTGAAACTGACATTATGGTAGATATTTGAAAGAAGTGAACAGTATATTACATTGGATTTATTAATTTAGCCTTTATAGAACAGTATTCTTGCTTCAGGAAAACAGATTTTTTCCTTTTCCCAAATCTTCATATAGGCATTAGGAAGTAATTCCTTTAACCATTCAAAATAACCCACTAAATACTCGTCCAGCATCAGTGAATTCAGATGTGTACTCTGAGTATGCTAACGAACTGCTCTACTATGAAAAATCTGCCATCCTTCTGGCACAATCTAGTTATCCAATCTCTCTAAGCTGTTTCTAAAGTATTGACACTTTTTTACCACTCTGCCACTTTCTGACTGAAATGTTGAGTAAAATCCTCGCTCTACTGAAGTCAGGGGGAGCTTTGCCATTCAGTGGACTTCAGTGGAGCTAGGATTTCGCTGGTGATGTGTTCGGTCGTCCTAAACCTCCAAATCTGAGAGAAATTTTAGGTTTTGAGCTTCTTTGCTTGCCATTTTAGAGTAGAGCTGCTGAATCATGCATTCCTGTTTGAAAAGCAAAGGACAAGTTAACTTCCATTTGTGTCTGCACCAATAACACTCTACCCTTGTGAGAAGGAGAAAATGTTGTTTAAGCTTCAGACTATACTAAAAATGAACATCTTGTGCTAGTGCTGCTTTTTCATATTGAGAAATTTATTTTGGAGGAAAGTGGCATTTTATCTTATTTTAATCCTCTGGTTTGATTGTAGGTCCCATCAGATGTATTATATGTTTGGCTTCCTATTTCTTGTGTTCATTATTTTGGTCATTACATGTTCTGAGGCCACTATACTGCTTTGCTATTTCCATCTGTGTGCGGAGGTAAGAAATATTCTTCAGTATTCACACTTTATACAATATCCAGGACATTTTCACAAAATCCAACTTCTATATCTGGAAATATTATCATTCCAGAATTTATCCAGAACTACTAGGATAACTAAGATCTTATTAAGACGAACTTTAAAATGTCATTGCTCCTTTCTGATAAGGGTTCTCATTACAAATATTATTTTGAATGCGTTCGTACCCAAATTCAGTACCAGTAAGATATAGCTCATCTTCAGTTATCCATCTCACTATTTTCAGTAGAAGTCAGTTGATTAGACAGACGCTTTTGCTTTGTCAAAAGTATTTTCTTTTTGATGCATGTGCTTCACCTACACAAGTTCATATTTGCATGTACCCTTAAAAATGTGGCTCTTGTTACTTGGGCTTGTAGATTTTTGCCTTTGTGGTGTAGATCTTTGACTTTCTGATTCATGGTATGAACTGTGATTAAGTGATCCAAAGTAATAAAATTTTATCTTTAGCTGTTTAATGTTAAATACCCAATAGGAAAAGTTCACTTGTAATTTTGCATCTAGTAATTAGCCAAGTTCAGGTTTCAGGAAATATTACTTAAGTTTTTCTTTTCTTCTAGGATTATCACTGGCAGTGGCGTTCATTCCTTACCAGTGGTTTTACTGCAGTTTATTTTCTGATATATGCAATACACTATTTCTTTTCTAAACTGCAAATCACAGGAACAGCAAGCACCATTTTGTACTTTGGTTACACCATGATAATGGTTTTGATCTTCTTTCTTTTCACGGGTAAGTGTATTGAATCGTTGGTTCTTGATATTGCTAGCTCTAATTTTAGTTGCATCTGCAGTGGAACGCTAAAAATATCATAAATAGAAATATCTCAATCTTTCTGTGAAACCATAACTGAACGTTAAATCCTTGATTTCAGGTCAGCTATTATGCTAATGTATTTTGCTATAAACTCTGTGTTGGAAATCTTAGCCTCTGACTTCAAAGGATTAAAATAGTATCTGAAGACTCATAGGTTAGTTGTACCTAGTACAATACACTAACAAATTATTTGTATTTACCTAATATTGCTATTGGTAACTCCTGCTGTTGAAACTAGGCTGCATTTAAGCACGTGCCTGAAATTGTCTTCCAAACATTTAAGGTTAGCTATAGTTGCGCAAATTGTTTAATGTGATATTACATCCCACTCACAGAATGATACATACATATTTAACAGAGTTTAAACTGAAGGACATAAGCTGGAAGCTATGAAAGGGTCCATGATCACATGAGTTCTAAAACATGCTTTTATGCAGAGGATAATTGAGACATGGAACTACCAAATGTAGTCAAAAATTGAGAGTGTAGGCTTAAATTGCAGCAAGGGTGGTTTAGGTTGGACATTAGAAGAAACTTCCTAACTGTCAGGTTAGTTAAGCACTGGAATAAATTGTCTACGGATGTTGTGGAATCTCTGTCATTGGAGATTTTTAAGAACGGGTGAGGCAAACACCTGTCAGAGATGATCTAGATAATACTTAGTCCTGCCTTGAGTGCAGGGGAGTGGACTAGAAGACCTCTTGAGGTCCCTTCCAGTCCTATGATTCTATGATATAAGCATATTTTAAAATGTTAAACAGGGAGGGGGTGCGTTGCAAGGTATAAATGTTATATGGGTCAACAGGTGGTCCTAGATTGAGCTGCAGAGCAGAATTTTAATCCAGAAATATTACTGGACTACAGGTGATGATGGTATGTTCTAGAAATAAAGATGGTAATATGGTGTAGTGGGTTTTGGTTTTTGAAGTGTGATGTTCTTGCAAAATTTGAAGCTTAAAGTATTGAATATCCTGCAGATAGTTCTGTTGCCTGAGTGTTATCTTGTTTCTTGGAGATGTGGGCTTTTCAGAGCAGTGTTACGATGAAGTCATATTAATAACTCCCTTGTAAGACTACTTCCATTATAAGCTTTACAAAATTGACCTTTTTACCTATTAGGCTTCAGTAAGAACTGAAAACAAGGGTTTAGGTGTCTTTTACAAAGATGGAGTTTAATCTTTGTGTTAACTTCCATGAGGTCTGATGCTCATTTACATACACCGATGGGAGAAGCTCTTCCATTGTTGTAGGTAAAAAGAAAAGGAGTACTTGTGGCACCTTAAAGACTAATCAATTTATTTGAGCATAAGCTTTCATGAGCTGCAGCTCACTTCATCGGATGCATACTGTGGAAAATGCAGAAGATGTTTTTATACACACTAACCATGAAAAAATGGGTGTTTATCACTACAAAAGGTTTTCTCTCCCCCCCCCCCTACTCTCATACTGGTAATAGCTTATCTAAAGTGATCACTCTCCTTACAATGTGTATGATAATCAAGGTGGGCCATTTCTAGCACAAACCCAGGGTTTAACAAGAACGTCTGAGGGACAGTGGGGGGGGGGAGGAATAAACATGGGGAAATAGGTTATTTTTTATGATGACTCAAACATTCCCGGTCTCTATTCAAGCCTAAGTTAATTGTATCCAATTTGCAAATTAATTCCAATTCAGCAGTCTCTCGTTGGAGTCTGTTTTTGAAGTTTTTTTGTTGAAGGATAGTCACTTTGAGATCAGAAATCGAGTGACGGGAGAGATTGAAGTGTTCTCCGACTGGTTTTTGAATGTTATAATTCTTGACATCTGATTTGTATCCATTGATTCTTTTACGTAGAGACTGTCCAGTTTGCCCAATGTACATGGCAAAGGGGCATTGCTGGCACATGATGGCATATATCACATTGGTGGATGTGCAGGTGAGCGAGGTTTTGATAGTGTGGCTGATGTCATTAGGCCCTGTGATGGTATCCCCTGAATAGATATGTGGGCACAGTTGGCAACGGGCTTTGTTGCAAGGATAGGTTCCTGGGTTAGTGGTTCTGTTGTGTGGTGTGTGGTTGCTGGTGAGTATTCGCTTCAGGTTGGGGGGCTGTCTGTAGGCAAGGACTGGCCTGTCTCCCAAGATTTGTGAGAGTGTTGGGTCATCCTTCAGGATAGATTGTACATCCTCGATAATGCGTTGGAGGGGTTTTAATTGGGGGCTGAAGGTGACAGCTAGTGGTGTTCTGTTATTTTCTTTGTTGGGCCTATCCTGTAGTAGGTGACTTCTGGGAACTCTTCTGGCTCTATCAGTCCGTTTCTTCACTTCTGCAGGTGGGTACTGTAGTTGTAAGAATGCTTGATAGAGATCTTGTAGGTGTTTGTCTCTGTCTGAGGGGTTTGATTATCATACACATTGTAAGGAGAATGATCACTTTAGATAAGCTATTACCAGCAGGAGAGTAGGGTGGGGGGAGAGAAAACCTTTTGTAGTGATAAACACCCATTTTTTCATGGTTTGTGTGTATAAAAACATCTTCTGTATTTTCCAGACTATGCATCCGATGAAGTGAGCTGTAGCTCACGAAAGCTTATGCTCAAATAAATTGGTTAGTCTCTAAGGTGCCACAAGTACTCCTTTTCTTTTTGCAAATACAGACTAACACGGCTGGTACTCTGAAATTGTTGTAGGTAGTGTCTTCACGAAGTGGTACAGCAGTGTAAGTGTAGACGTACCCTAAAAAAGGTTTGAAATGTGGAGGGCTTTCCAAGCTTATAAGCACCAGAAGTTGTGTTGGAGGGAGAGGCTTAATACTTCCCTGTGGCCTGTGATATGGATCTGCTTTTGGCGGATACAAGTTTACAGGCCCAAGGGCTTCAGAGAAATTAAACTCCCCACCATCAAAATTTTTAACTAAAGTTGTGAGCAAAGTCATTTCAGCTGTATTTGACTTAAATGAGCATGGCTGGTGGGGGGAAATCTTTTTTGCATTTTAAAAAGAAAACTAGGGAAAACAAGAACCTAAGTTTCAGAATATTGTCCTTTTAAAATCGTAACAATATTAGTTACAAAAAAAAATTAAAAACCTTCATCTATTAACTGCACATTTTCTGCATTTGTAACCTGCTATTCCCTGCCACCTGGAAGTTAAATACCTTCACCTAATCAATATGTATTTCTGTAAATCACAATTTACTACTTCAGTATTCATATTCTATATACTAATAGGTTAATCACTCCCAACATACAAGCTACAAGTTCTGCTCTCCTTTATTCTGCCATCCTGCTTCTAGACCATGCATGAGGGGTAGAGACAGTCAGCATCTCAGACTGAGATAGAGAACTCTAAGCTTGGTTATATTAGAAAAATTGCATTGCTCTAACTAGATGTAATTACATTGATTTAAACTCCTAATATAGATGCATTTACACCTGCTTAAGCCTTCCTTAGATACACTGATTTTTAAATTAACTCTTTTTTTAGTACAAACCAGACCTCTGTCTGTCTTAATGATATTGTAATATTGGCCAGAAACCAAAGGATATGAGCTTCTCTGATGGTCTAGAGAAGTCTTTTAACCAGTCCATTCTAGTCATGCTGTTTGTAGACCCCAGAATACGGCATACAGTCAGGTAGGGACTTTACTTCAGCTCTCTTCTCCATGGAGGGAAGAGGATTTAGTGTAGTAGGCCCAGCATAACAGCCTCTTTGCACCTCAGGCAACATGCATCTGCCAGATTCCACTTGCCCTCCTTCCCTCAGGTCAGTTAACATGTCATAAAATGTAATCTGAGGGCATTAAAATATATCCAGTGCATCTCCTGTTCCCTTGCCCACTCAGCCTGGGTCATGAATGTTGCACCAGCAGCTGACTATCAGCAATCGGCTGTGCAGTGTCTGATGACAATTATGGGCTCAGGACAGAAGATACAAGTATCTTACCCTTTATCTGCCATGACACTGTCGCCACTAGCCCTTCGTACCTGATACTGGGCTCAAGGGTATGTGAGTTATATTAGACAACTAAAATATACTTCTGAAGTTCATGTGCTTAGTTTTATGTGGTACTTGGTCAGTGTCTCTAACTTGAAGTTCAGTGAGGATACAGGCAGAGTTAAAATTGGTATTGAAACTTTAACTGAACATTTCCTGTTTATAGTGTTTAGATTTTCTGAAACTATATAATCCTTGAATGTTGTAAAAGGACATCAAACAACTCAACCATATTTCTAAATTCACTCTTTGGTCTCAGAATAACATCCATACTATAACAGATTTCAGTTTGCTGTTTCTTCCAATAATTAGACGCACTTTAAAGTCTATGGAGTTACTGAAATATTTTAGGGATAAGTGTTTATATAAAGAGGGAGAGTTAAGGGATATGTTCCTCTCAGAACTCTTAAATGAAACAGCTCTTTACCAAAATCTGCTCCTAAAGGCAAGTAGCTTCCTGTGCCAAGATGATATAGAAGCTAAAAAGAAAAAATTGTAATTGTTGTATCAAAACTGTTCTGCTACTGCTTACTCATCCGTTAAAAATTGTCACTATCAGGAAGGGTTTTGACGGTGCCCTGCTGCTATGTCAGTGTAACACATGCTTCAGGCACTTGCTTCCATGCTGCATTCCAGGTCACTGATCAAACTCAGTAGGCAGGATACTGGGAGCCACATGACAAATCTTTGTGATTCACAGCTGGGCCCACAACTACGTATCATAGTAAATGAGTCAGTTAAACATCACTAGTTTAGCAAGCGTGAAAAAAATTACCATGATATCATTCATGATTCTTCACAGGATTTTACAGCATATGAGTTATTTGCTGAATTTCGATAATGTTCCTTATCAAAACATGTTGTCTTAAATAATTAGTTATTGGCCCTTACACAAGTTAAAGCTACAATAATACTAGGTATACTAAGGCAAAATCAGCTATCTGCATGGCTTTTGTGCTGGCCTAATTTTTCTGGGAAACAAAGGTTCTCATAACAGATGCTATGAAAGCCATCTATATGAACCATTTTTCTGATTTTTAGCTGTAATTTGAAGGAATAATGTTAACGTGGTCAGTGTAGCTTCATCAGCATAGCTTTTGTGCCCATCAGTATATTTTTGGTATATCTCTCACACCTCACCAGAAAAGGATGGACAGAACTATTCTCAATTTCAAATGAAAGAGCTGTCTCCAAGAAATCAAGGAAGCAATCTTTGTCTTTAAACTTCAGTTCAATTGTGTCTTGATAATTAAACCTCTTTGACTGTATGATTAAACTATCTTTAAAAATATATATTTGTTAAAGCATGTGGCATGAAAATATTTCTACCATCGCAGCTTTGGCAAAGACTGAAATTATATAAACTTGTAACTTGCTTAAACAGGACTATACCTGTGACTTTTGGGTGCCTTTTTAGTCTTCAGTGTCTCTGAACATTTTTAACATTATAACCTTAACAGAACAGCAGTTAAACTTAAATTCTGAACTACAGTGTTGAAAAATCCAAGCCACGTTTTTGAACTACAGATGTTAAACAATGAGCTATGAAATCCTTAAGTGCACTCAGGAAGTAGGGTGTCAATTAAGAGTTTTGTAAATAATCCTTATTTATATTAGATCAGTAGTGTAAAAATCCACCCTGCTTGATGTTCGTGTCCTGTATAGCATACTTAAATTCTGCAGAATCTAAGCTGCTTCTTCAAGTGGAGTGCCCAGAGGGATACTACTTCAGGCACACATGCACTCTGTGTCTTGACTGGAGATTTTTGGTAGCAGTACCCGTTCGGACCATGCATTTTTCCTACGCTTCCTCGTGCCCCCTACAGAGGTGCTATAGGGCTCTTTGGGTGAACCACCCTCAATTTCTTTTCAACAGCCTTCAGCCAGACAAGGAATTTCATGTGTGCCTGTTTTCTCTTTAGAGTTAAAATAGTATATAGGGTTAGTTCTTTTGTACTTTATAGTTGTTGGAATGGAACAGTTCCTGTTTTCTCCCCCCTTCCCCACCCCCCCCGCATATTTAGGGGTCTAAATTTGTTTCTTGGATCTGGGATGCCAGGCTCCCTGGGTGTTAAAAGGTGTCTCCAATGTCAAGAAGCAGTTCCCATCAGCAATGGGCATTCTTCACAGATATGTTGCTTGGGAGACTCACATATTCCCAACAAGTGCAAGATTTGCACTTCGTTTAAGGGAAGATCCCCTAAAAACAGAGGAATTAAGTATGCACTATTGATGACGGAGGAAGCCTTGTGACCAGCTTTGGGTCTGGGTACAGAGAACCCCCTGTCCAAGTGACCCTCTTCTTCTGTTAGTGCCCCTTCTACAATGAGATCACAGTCACAGAGAGCTTCCAAGGTGAAAGCAGTGTCAAGATCCCCAATGCTCTCCATGGGTGAAGTACCTATAACGCTGCCAGTGGTACTTAAAGCTTCCCACTCAAAGATGGAGGGGGATAAGAGGGCCAGAGCAGAGTTCCTCAAAGAAGATTCAGTACAGGAGACCTCAGGCCCAAAGAGGACTGCTATTGAGTCTCCGAATACTTTGGGTATCATGAAACAATCTAAGACTTCATCTGAGTCCCATATCTTGGTGGTAAAGGTAACGAAGACCACTACTGCCACCATCAAAGGAGCGGCCTCATTGGAGTTTGTGGTACCCTTGGTACTGGCACCACTGCCTCAAACAGCAGCATCAGGAGCAACCTTGAGGCCCATGCCAAGTTTTGTTGTGCTCCCAGTACTGCAGGAGGTCCAGAATCTTAAAGACCTCATGATACTGAAGGAGCCTCCTTGCAACCTCCAGACACCTCTCCATACCAAGATCTGCTGGATCACTGACTACTCATGTTGTAGTGAGATCCACCACTTCTCCAGCTCTTACCATTCAGGAAGATGGGTTGTCATCTTCTGTACAATACCTAAAGGAGTATTTGGACTCAGAGCTTTCAGTTCAAGGCTCTCCAGTTTACTCCAAGGAGACATGCATTTCCTCTGCAAATGCAAGAAAGGCAAGATTACAAGACCTCTGCCTCTTAAAAATTGGGATGACCAACAATTGCTACCTCTCTCCCAATGCTTATGGTCCTCTTCCTTTGCCTTATTGTGATCCATGGGCAGTGTATTGCCAGCTGTTTTGAGGGTACCCAGTGGAATTTCATAAAGAACATAAGACCTTGTTCCCTGGTACCATCCATTCCTCCTCTCCGCTCTGAATTGGCAGCGGCAAGGAGGAGGCAGTAATGCCGCCGCCACCACCACCATTGTTAGCTGATGACTTTTGGCAGTTCCAGGACCTGATGAGGCAAGTCGCGGACACACTTCAAATTCCTCTGGAAGAAGTCCAGGATTCCTACCACAAATCCCTTGACGTATTCATAGAATCATAGGACTGGAAGGGATCTTGAGAGGTCTTCTAGTCTAGTCCTCTGCACTCAAGGCCAGACTAAATATTATCTAGATCATCCCTGACAGGTATTTGTCTAATCTGTTCTTTATATTGCATACCTCCATTTCAGCATGGGTGGTATTGCTGATTAAAGATGCTCTTCTTGAGCTAGCTAAGACCAGCTGGCAAACTCCAACAGCAATCCGTACATGAAAGCATGCTGATTAAAAAAACAAAACAACAAAAAAAACCCTACGTTCTGGCCAGGGATTCGAAAACTTTTTCACATCCGGCACCAAATTCTCTGGTTGTGGACACAGTTAATGAAAGGGGGAGCGAGCATATTAAGAAAGCTACCCCACATAATAAGGACCAGAAGTGTCTGGGATCTTTTCAGTCATAAAAACTAGTCTTCATGGATATTACGTTTCAGGATAGCTAATCACCTGGTGCTGGTATCAAAACCTGAACTATGAGAACTTTAATGCTTTTATTGATCCTTTATCCCAGAAATATCAGTTTAGTGCCATAATAAAGGAGGGTCAGCTCTTGATGAAGACTTCTTTGCAGGCTTCACGTAATGTCGCCAATGTTGCAATAAAACAGAAGTTAGCAAGTCTTGGTCAGTGCAAAGATTCTGTCCTGCTCAATTTTCCACCTTCTATAGGCCATCTGAACTACTGGCTAATAAGTCAAATATTTTTAAAAAGAAACCAATGACTACCTCAGCTGCGTCATCCCAGCCATCAACATCTTCCAAATGCCAGTTCAAGTCATGTCCTTGGAGCACCCATAGGGGGACACATCTTGAAGAACCACAGTTACTGTACAGGGTGAGTAACCTTTTTTTTTTTAGTGGTTTGGTCGAGAGTCTAAACCACCTGATAGTCAGGGTTTCTCAGTTGCACTATACTACCCCTCTTCCTCAATTTGTACACCGCCTCTCTCTATTCCAATAGGCATGGGAGGCTATAACATTGGACAAATGGTATTGGAGGCCATTACTTCTGGTTATGTGATACAGTTTACCTCTCTCCTGCCCACCCCACCCCTTCCTTGTCCCACTTCAGGGAGCACCATCATGATCAATTCCTGAGACAAGAGATCACATCACTCTTAAGTCTAGGTGCCATAGAACTAGTTTCACTTCAACACAGAGGAAAAGTGTTTTATTCATGGTATTTTCTGATACCCAAGGAAAAGGGAGTAGGAGGCCAATTCTAGATCTCTGACAGCTGAACAGCACGTCAGATATCTGAAATTCCAGGTGGCATTCCTAGCAGGTGTCATTTCCCTCCCTGGAGTCCAGGGACTGATTTGCAATTCTTGACCTCAGAGGTGCTGCTTCCATGTAGCAATTCATCGCGCTCTCAAAGATTTTTTTCACATTTGATCACAATCAAGACCAGTATTGGGTTCTACCTTTTGGCCTTTCTTCCACCCCAAGGATTTACTCAAAAATCATAGCAGTTGTAACTACCCACCTCTGTCATCTAGAAATAAATCTTTCCATATTTCAGTGACTGACTCCTCAAGGATCGAGTCTTATTGGGAGGTGCTGTCAGCAGTTCAGACAACTTATTCCATAGTATAGTCCTACAAATAAATATCAAGAAATTGGCTTTGACCCCTACACAGTGAATAATTTTTATAGGAGTTTTTTCTGGATGCAATGACTGGCAGGGCTTATCTCCCTCCTGTCAGGTTCCTCGCTCTAAAGAACCTTATCCAGAGAATGCACCTCAGTCCTCAAATTCCAGCAAGGATGTATCTGCAGCTTCTGGGACATAGGGTAGCTTGTGTTTTTTGTAACACAAAATGTCAAGTTACATATTTGATATCAACAATTTACATACCCAACACAGTCTGAATAAGCGGGTGTCTGTATCCAGCCGGGTCTGACAGTCACTCACATGGTAGAAGGTTTTGAAGGAATCCCATTCATTAAGAATCCTCCTAAGATCATAACATTGAATGCTTCCCTCTTGAGATGGGGAGCACAACTAGGTCCTCATGCAGCCTGGTGCAAATGGGAATACTTGCATATCAGTCTGCTGGAGTTAAAAGTTACCAGAAATGCTTGTCTCCACATTCTTCCCCTAATCAAAAACAAGTCGATCAAGATCATGATAGACAACATACCTTGTATATATTATATCAGTGGTCAGGGAGGAGCCCATTCCCCCTCACTCTGCATCAGTGATAGAGCTCTGGAATTAGTGCATCGGTCATTTTGGCTTCTTACCTCCTGGGTGTAAAACACCATGGCAGACATTTTTCGCTAAATTACAAATGGGAGTTGGACTCTTGAACCCACGCAAAAATTTTTTTGCTTGGGGATTTTCTGAGGTCTGTCCTTTCACCACTGCAACCAGGAAGATGTGCACAAAATCTTCATCCAGAGGAGGGCTCGATCCCCAATCTCTAGGAGATGCCTTTTTCATTACGTGGACAAAGGGTCTTTTTATGTATATCCACCAACTCCATTGCTTTCAAAGGTTTTAAACAATATCAAGCAAGACCAAGCCAGGGTCATTTTGACTGCACCAACTTGGCCAAGACAAGTTTGGTTTCCTTACATCATCAGACTCACTTCTCTCCCTCTGTCGCAGCTCCCAGTCAGTTTTCAACTGTTGTCTCAGAATGTGGATTGAACACTTCACCCCAATCTGAATGTTCTGCAACTCCAATCATGGCTCCTCAGTGGTTCTTGGGACTAGAAGCATCCTGTTCATTTGGGAGTAAAACATGTGGTGTTAAATATCAGGAATTTACAAGACACACCATCAGAAAGGGAAAAGACTTCATCTTTGATGTCATCACCATAATCTTTCACCTGTCCAGTTATCTCTTTCCATAACCTTGGATTACCTGTTGGAATTGAAAACATCCAGTCTCTCTCTGAGTTCCATCAAGTTTCATTCAGTGTCAATAACAGCTTTCTACTTGCCAGTACACAGTTTCTCCATTTTCGCACATCTGAGCATGATGAGTTTCCTGAATGGTCTTACGAAACTTCTTCCGCAATTTAGAGCTCCTATTCCACTTAGGGTCTCAACCTTATTTTTAACAGTCTCCTGAGAAAGCCTTTTGAGCCACTAGCTGTGTGTTGTCTGTTACATTTTTCTATGAAGATGGTCTTCTTGGTGGCTTTCACTTCTGCACAAAGGGTTGGGGAGATTGGGGCTCTGATGGCATGCTCTGTATTTACTGTGTGCTCCAAGGAGAATGTATCATTATAATCCTATCCAAAAATTTTACCTAAAGTTTCTTCTGAGTTTCATGTTAACCAGACTATTTACCTTCCAGTTTTCTTTTCTTAGCTGCATCAGTCTACAGAAGAAGAGACCTTCCATAAACTAAATGTTAAGAGGGCATTGGCCTTTTACTTGGACAGAGCCAGAGCATTCATGAAGTCCCCTAGACTTTGTCCCTATTTTGGATAGGTCTAGGGCAGGAGTGGGCAAACTTTTTGGCCTAAGGGCCACGTCTTGGAATAGAAGTTGTATGGTGGGCTATGAATACTCTCAAAAATGGGGTTGGGGGGGGGGGTGAGGGCTCTGGTTGGGGGTGTGGGATCCAGGGTAGGGCCAGAAATGAGGAGTTCAGGGTGCAGGAGGGGGCTCCGTGCTGAGGTGGGATGCAGGGCAGGAGGCTGGTGATGAGGAGTTTGGGATGTAGGAGGGTGCTCCGGGCTGGGACTGAGGGGTTTGGAGAGCGAGCAGGGCTGGGGTTAGGGGGTTGGGGTGCAGGCTCTGGCTGGGGTTGCGGGCTCTGGGGATGAGGAGTTTGGAGTGTAGGAGGGTGCTCCGGGCTGGGACCAAGGGGTTTGGAGGGCGGGAGGGTGATCAGAGCTGTGGCAGGGGGTTGAGGCATGGGGGGTGAGGACTCCGTCTGGGGGTGCAGGCTGGGGATGAGAGGTTTGGGGTGCAGGAGGGTCCTCTGGCCTGGCATCAAAGGGTTTGGAGGGCGGGAGGGGATTAGGGCTGGGGCAGAGGGTTGGGGCATGAGGAGAGGCTCAGGGGTGCAGGCTGTGGGTGGCACTTACCTTAAGGGGCTCCCAGCAGCAGCACTATGTCCCTTCTCCAGCTCCTACAGAGGCATGGCCAGGCAGTTCTGTGCGCTGTCCGGTCCGCAGGCACTGCCCCTGCAGCTCCCATTGGCCGCAGTTCCCAGGAGAATGGGGGCGATGCTTGGCACAGGGGCAGCATGCAGAGCGGAGCCCCCTGGCTGTCCATATGTGTAGGAGCCGGAGGGGGGCCATGCCGCTGCTTCCGGGAGCCACGTGGAGCGGCCCCCGACCCTGCTCCCCGGCTGGAGTGGGACAAGCCCCAGACCCTGCTCCCCAGCGGGAGCTCGAGGGCTGGATTAAAACAAGCTGGCAGGCCGGATTCGGCCTATGGGCCATAGTTTGCCCACCCCAGTCTAGGGGATCATGAAAAGACACTCTCTCTATCGATCTGTGTATATATTACCTGTTACGGTTTGGCTTATGCTCAGCCTCCCATGTGAGTGACTGCACATTCTATCTACTAGATCAGTCCACATCTGTAGCCCTACTCAGGGATGTTCCAGTTGCTGAGATCTGCAAAGCTGCAATGTGGATTTCAGTGCATACTTTCTCCAGGCATTGATTATGCTTTGGTTCACTCTGCTAGATTGGAGGCTGCAAGAAGGCAATACCATTCTCTCTTCAGTGCTGGACTCTGTTCCAAACCTCCCACCTCCTTAAGGGGGTCACTGTTGGGGAGTCACCTGAAGTGGAGCACCCACAGGGACGCTAATCAGAGAAGGAGAGGTTACTCTGTTACCCACACAATTTAGGGTTCTCTCACACACCCCTTTGGGTACTCAGGAAATAAGGGAAGCAACTCTATCCTTCCGTGGGCCAACACCCATTCCCAGTGGACTCAGGGCTGTAAAGGTCTGTAGGGCCTTTTACCAGTGAAAGAGCCTTACACAGTAATATCCTTAACCTCTATTAACAGTTACCAAAACAGAATACGCATGCTAAGCATACAATGCTCACCACTCCCAGTAAGGCAGATGAACTTTTCTTGATGGCCGGTCAAGATTAGGTCATTCGGAGCTCCAGCTTCTGCACGGTATTATCAGCAGGGTGTTGAGGTCTGGCAGCTCTGATCCTGGGCTGTGTCCTGGTGTTAGGGTCCAAAGAACTTCCCTTTGAACCCCAGTTCATATAGTTAAAATTTGGGTCCTGCTTAGTTTTCCCTAACTAATCATTTTAAACTAAAGTGCTACAATACTGTTTTTCACCAATCCTAGCCGATTACAAAACTATAATCAGGCCCCACCACCTTCATTGATTTAAACTTTGAAAATTTAAATATGCAACAGACAAACAATAAAGAATCAGACAGAGACCACACAGATAGAGAAGTAGGGACCATAAAGGCAAAACAATATAGATTTCACAATCACAACTGTTAAGTGGTTTCTTGCGAGACAGAATATTAGCAAAGTTTTCTTTAAACATATTAGGATCTGTTGCTTTATCTGGTGATGGTAGATTCTGTTAGAACAGGCTCACCTTCTTAACAGCCTGATAGGACATTGCTTTGGTGCAATAGATGGAATGTGAGGATGTGACTCTGCAACTTAGTACATGGTTGCTGTTTCTCACTCTGGCTGCTGCTTTTACTGCAGAAAGAGGCCTCAGACCTTACAACTCACCTTGTGTAGTAACAAGTTCTTTGAGATGTGTCCCTCTGTAGGTGCTCTGCTACCTGCCCTCCTTCCCCTCTGCTTAGGAGTTTCCTACTATGGTAGGGAAGAAACTGAGGCCGATTCGCCCAGGCAGCCCTATGAAGCCAGAGTGTGGGGCACAAGGATGTGTGGGCTGAACGACCAATGCTACCAAAAATCGGTGATCAAAGGCTTGGGTGCATGTGCACTTGAAGTGGAGCACCCATAGGGGGACACCTTTCAAACTCCATTTATTGCACAAAGTGAATAACCTCTCCTTTCATTTAAAAAAAAATCTTTCTACCGCTTGATTGCCGAATTTGGAAAGGGTTTTTAATGTGTATGTAAATCAGTGCAGTACTATCTTCCTAAGTTTACCCACAGTAATTGAGGTGTCAACTGAACAGTGTAATGACACTATTAATGTCATACATAGCTGATCACTTGAGCAGATGCAGTTGGGAAAGGTGTGGTTGTGAACCTGATAGGGAAATGCTTAAAGGAGGAAAATGAAAGACTTGGGGTGGAGATGGCAGGGGGAGAGAAAAGAGAAACAAAGAACAGAAATAGCTCTGGTCTTAAAGGTGAGTGATTTCTTCCACTGAGTGATGCTGAATGTAATGAAGCATTAATAAAAATTTGATTAAAGTTCAGTTACTATATAAATACCGTATTCTATCTTTATGTAAACTTCCCATTGACACTAGGTGATCAGCTGTGGAGGGTAATATGTAGTCCTAAACTTATATCCTGGTGTACAGAAAAATGCCTACACACAGAGTGAGTTTCTAATTTCTGTGTTAGACCCTATACTAGTTGTGCTAATGTGTAACTCTTTGTTTTGAGAGAAGAATTCTGTCTACGTGTACATTTCCATATTTGTGAATCTTTTTGAAAAAAAATTTATTTTTTTTTTGTAGGGACAATTGGATTCTTTGCATGCTTTTGGTTTGTGACCAAAATTTACAGCGTGGTGAAAGTTGACTGACTAAAGAAAACCCCAGTGTGTGAAACTTGGCACAGAAGAGATTTAATCTTCATTAACATAATTTAAAGACCTGTTCTTGGTGGTGAACTTAAGCTTTATCAGAAGTTATGACATCTTGTTCCTTGGGAATGATACTGAATATACACCCTCCTCAAAACACTTTTTGTATTGTGATTTAACAATCTGTTTTCATTCAAATCTTCTTAATGAAGACCAGAGTTAAATATTGTAAGCATTTGTAAATATAACTATACTGAAATAGAAACATTAAATTTTAATGGCAGAATAGAAGTGGCTGTATTACACAATTTGATACTGCTGAATAAAGTACAATTGTAAATAGGATTTTCTAGGCTTGGTAGGAGGGATGAATTATTTTTCTTTTGAAGGAAATGAGAACTTTTTATCATGCTAACTTTAAAGGATGTCTCCAAGGTGGGTTGCTGTTTTGGATGTGGTTTTTATTTCGTACTAGTGATATGTCCATAAATATTCCAATTTCTGTGACTTCATTGGTTTCAGTGTTGTTGGCCTTTTAAACTATGTGCCTCTGAGTCTTTGAATTTATAAATTCATAATCTTGTTGTAAAAATGTCTTCAGTGGGTCATTACATATTAGACGTTTATGAAGTTATGTAAATACAAATATATTGACAAGGGAGGTTTTAAAATTATGTGGAGTCTTTTATTGCGTTTTACTGTATTTGGTTAATGTATATTGACACTCCTTTTGATCTGGGAAAAAATCAGTTTTGTCCTAAATGACTAATGCTTAAAATGTGATAGTGGTGCATGAGAATGAAATTAGACATTACACGTATGCACTACAGGATTAATCAAGCCCTTAACCAAGCTACTTTTTCTGAGACTAAATCATATGTGGAGAAGATCTTAATATATGTGCAGCATTCACTGCTGATCTTTTTTTAACTGATCTTAATGATGCATATTCCATAAAGCAACTGTGGCTAGATCTATTTAAGCAAAAAAAAAGAACCACTGTTTTTGCCTCATGTTCAGAGAAACTATCAGTTCCAGGTGACTGACTGACTAGAATTAATTATTCCACAGTACCTGTGAACAAAATTGAAATGTTACCTTGTTCAATAATTTAGATTCATAACTGTTCATCTGTCAACAAGGGCAGCATGTTTCCCACAGTCTGATAAAATTTTATTAAACTGCATGTACTAGTTGTCAGTCATAAATTAAATTTCTTTTGTCTGATTTTTCTAATGGTATGCTTTTCTAAAAGACCTTAACCTAATGATGCTCGAATACTGAATCAATAAAAATATTGTTGGTTAAGGTAACTTGTCATTATTAAGATCTCCAAGCTATGTAAAGTACTTACTTACATCTCCATGCATCTGAAGAAGTGAGATTTTTACCCACGAAAGCTTATGCTCAAATAAATCTGTTAGTTTTTAAGGTGCCACCAGATTCCTTGTTACTTAAGATAAAGCAGTTTTCCAAGTTTTATGTTCAAAAACAGAAAAACACAAGTTTGGATAACTTTTGTATTCTTGGTTTATCTGGTTAGAGCTTAATTCTGAACTCTTAACTATTCAGACCCCCCAAAATCTTCATTTATGAAACTGGATATATTTGCAAAGTGACAAGTGTGCATACCTATCACATCTACAAAACTCAAACATTTTGATTCAGTGAAATTGGACTCTGCCCACAACAATAATCAGTATTTACTTAAAAGTATAAATACTTGGCTTGTCACAACATAATCCTAACTCTGATCCCTGGATTGTTTATGTATTTTGTTACTTTGATTTAGGTATATTTTAAATGGATAATTTAAAAGCATTAATGGAAAGATTTTTTTCTAAAATATTTAAAAGTAGAGCCCATCAGAAATTTGCCAGTGAAACCAGTTTTCCATCAAAAATACCAGTTCATCAAAAGTAGTATGCTTCTGTGGAACCCAGGTCAGTTTCACCGTGCTGTGTGCACCATACAGGGGCAAATCTGTCAAATCATGTCAATTTCAGTCTGGACTAATTTACACTACGGTGCTACATCAGCGCAGCTGCACCGATGCAGCTATGCTGCTGTAGTGTGTCTGCTGAAGACACGCTATGCCTGTGGCAGAGCGTCTCCCACCAACATAGTGCAATGCAGACACCATTTTAAGTTGATGTGACTTTTATGTCACTTGGGGGATGGCTTTTTCACACTCCTGTTGACTTAAGTGGTAGTGTAGATGAGCCCTGAGTAGCTGCAGGGGATCCTACAGAGCATACCTTACTTTGGAAACAATGCCATGTTTGGTTGTTTTTTAAAATGAAAATCTCATGGAATTTTGAGTTCAGGGGAAATATCAGAAATATTGTTTGGTCTGAATTAAAACAAAACAAACTGAAATGTTAAAATTTGCTACAAAATGGAAACTCCCAAGTTTTGATCAGTACTACTTATGATTGGTTTTTCTTGAGAATTTCAGTTTAATGGAAGTGTGATGTTACAGTGAAGTAATCTTGACAGTATGTATGCAGACACTGTATTTGCGGCTGATCACTATAATTTTTTTCAGAATAGTATAGTTTCCAAATAACCTCTTAAACCTTTTACTACTCCTGCTCTTAAAAGTCCATTGTATGACCTAATGCCTCTGTGTGTTTGATGCTACAATCAATGCCTTACAATGTGCAATATGTGTTTTAAAATGGAGACTGCCTGTAAAATCAGTTTCAGACTTTGAAAACTTGATTTCAGTGGACTAATAAGTCCCTCCCAAAAAAAGTTAAATGCATCACAAGTTTCAAAAAAAGCCATTTTAGAGCTGTATAACCTCAAGACTTAACTTATTCCAAAGTTCAAAACAAATTCTACATCTTAATGTGATTTTTAAGTCTAAATAACTGAAAGCCGACGCTATGTTTTGGAGTTACAGGGCATCAAAATCGCTCTACTCTAGTGAATATACCATGTCTCCCTAATAACATACTTGGAAGAACTGGGACTAGAACCCTTGTCCACTGCTCCAAAATATTTGGTTCTGCATGTGAGACAACGGGAGATTAGTTCACGGTTATGGAAGTGTCTCTGTTGGGGTAGCTGATCACAGGTTAGAAAAAACAATGTGCTCATACACCTGTACCTACTGAAGTAAACAGCAAAAAAACCTTACTCTTTATGGCACTTGGAGTAGCATTCGTGCCGTAACTGCCATTGAAATTAGGGGGAACAGTATGTGGTCCTCACTTATCTACAACAACAAAAATTCAAATTTGCTTAATGTCAGGCTGTTTTGAAATGTAGCCAATGCATGGGTTCCCGGGCAACTTAACTGAATGGAAAGGTTGAAGGAGTAGGAACAAGCTAGTGAGCTATCACAAAACAAAGCAATGTTGGACAAAACTCAGTTTCAAATCTTTGTCAAATTGTAGTGAGGTGCACAAACTGATTCTGTGAAGCTTGAAGGAAATACAAAATTCTCCTTTGAACTCTGAAAGCAATCTTCAAGCCAAACCCATTTTACAAGCCGGTATAGGGATGGTTAAAATAGAGTTCCATAATGGAAACTTGTTCTGCTCTGAATTAGAGAGAGGCTACTTCTATATCGAGGTAGTTTCTCTGTACAGTTTTCAGGTGTATGTTTTGCTTGGTATTTTGATACTATATGTCCAGCTACATATAAGCAGCCACAGGTATCTTAATCTGCAACCCACCATCTCCCACAGTTCTGAACATCTGGGCTGCTTTCCTTTCTGTGCAGCTTTACAGAGAGAGATCAGTTGTTTGGATCTGCGTGTTCTGGCCACCCCCACTCTGCTCCTACTTATCTCCAGATTCCCAGCCTGCATGACAGCAAACAGTGGTGGGATCCACAGAAAGAGTCCTTACCCTGCCATGTGAACTGTTTCAGCCCAGCTTTTGGGCAGGTATGAGCAGACTTCTCCCTCTCCAATGTTTCTCCTCCCTTGGTCAGTTAACCCCTCAGGTGTATAACCCTCCCTCTGACTCCACTTCAGCATCTCCCTGTGGGCCCCTCTGTTCCTTGCAGACATAGAGCAGCCAAGAAGGCACAGGATTAATTCCTCCCTATGTGGAAGGCAGCCTCCTAGGCTTTCCAGAGGGTGAGTTGTGCCCAGCCTGCACCCACCTTCCTTACCTGATTCTGGTATGGTACGGTAGCTGTGAGAGAGACAGGCAGCTGGGGTCCCCACCCCACCAAAGCAGCTGTCCCTCCAACGGGGGGGAAATGGGTTAGGAACCCCAGTACTCTACTCGTTTCTGCCCTTTCTACTACTGAGGTATGTGGACCAGAAAATAAGATGAGACCAGGCAACAGTAATTCTTATAATTCCTCAGTGGCCAAGGAGACCTTGGATCTTGGACCTGTTGGAGCAGAAACTGGAATTCCCCGCTCCAGCTTCCATGGCGACTGGACATCCTCTCACAAGGTCCTCTTCTTAATCCAGCTGCAAAATGGCTTCAACTAACGTGTATTATTCATTCACACTATACCCTTTGGATGCTTGCAGAAAAGGGTGTAAAAGAGGTATTGCTACACAGATACCTCTCCCCTGGTAAATCTCACTTAAACACTACCCTTCCCTACAATCCATCTCCCATTTCCTTTCTTTTCTTTCAACATTCTGCTGTCTTCCTTATACCATACCCTGTGTGACTGTCTATTCCCTGCTTGTCGTCTGCTTACCACCACCTCCGGAATTCATTGTCACCATCATCACCTCACTTGGTCTCTTATACAAGGCTTTTATGGGGAGTTCACAAGAAACGTTTCCTGTGGACAGATTGTTCTATAGTTGTCCACTATAGGCTTCCTTTCATTTTTATCAGAAGCACTGGGAACTAACCCCTGTTGCAGAGAGAATGTGGTAGTCTCAAATCATGTGGAAGTCAGACATGCCACAAAATACTAGAATACTATAAATTAAACTTGTAGGGTTGAATTTCAGTTCATCCTTCCAGCCCTACGGTATTCCAGCACTTGTTAAAAATGTGCAGCTTAGATTCTGTCTTATCCTTAACCAAGTGCTCTTGCATCACCTGTGGGCAAAAGCGCTTACAAGTTAGTATAAACCATCGGAGCAGAGTTAACTGTTTCCTAACTTACCAGAACTTTCTGTTAATGTAGATTTTTACCTTCAACATATTTACTTTATACACTGAATTACTACTTACTATAGACACTAAATTTCTGAAAATATTTTTAACCAAAAATCTCTAACTACCAAAGCTAGCAACTAATTTTTAACATCATGGCTGAACTATCACTTGTGCTGGGTCTGGGGATACAGCTACACAAGAGCCCGTTTGTATGAAATATAACTTTCACTCTTACGGTGTAGCTTTAGTACAGATTAAGTGTTCTGCTAACCTGGTCTACGTGCCATTGTCCATGTTTTCAGTTCACAAATGAAAGGGTGGGTTCAGAAGTGGACCTGCACGGAGTTCTGAAGTGTTTGCAGCCCTGGCTGGGTGACTGGCTGAATGCAGCACATTCACTGCTGCCGGGCTTCTGGCTCTTAGAAGTGTCAAGGCCTCACTCTGTAATAGGAAATCAGTTACCTGAGATTTACTACAAGTTTGCTGCTTTTTTTTTTTTTTTTTTTTTTACCTCAAGAAAGAAGGGCCCATAAGTTTACTCTGAATTTTCTACTTGCAGGGTATTTTTAGGCAGTCCTGTTATCTTTTTCATTATTAAATTAATTGAAATATTACTTGTGATGCTTTTCTATTTTTATTTCTCTCTGCAGTCTGTCCTATCATATTTATTGTGATTTGTCAAAAACCACCTGTTTAAATTCTGGGCACTTACATAGTGTCTATAAGAATATGTAAGTCACCATAAATGTGATTGTCAGGGTGGAGTGAGGAAGTGACCTTCGTGAGTTCCCACTTTCCCCTTCCTTAATTACCAGTGTGTGTGTTTGTGTTTGCTTCTTGACTGAAGTATGTAGTGCAGTCTGTCTGTATGGGGGACCATGTGCTGAGCCTAGCAGTCTGCTCCGCAAGACTGAGAGTGTCTTAATGAGGCTTTGATCCCTAAGCCCTTTAGCACCCTTAACCACGGGGTGGGGCTACTAAGGGAGAACAGGGGTTTAAAAAAGTTATATGGGGACTTCAGAAGTTTAAAGTATCATGAAAAGTATGATACAGTGTGGGTATGCCACAGTTACTCCTCTAAGGCTTCTTCAAATGTCTCTTTCATTTATCCTTATGTTACATCAAAGCAAGTATTTTACAGAGTGTAATGATTTGAAGCTAGCAGTGGCTGTACTCAAAATGCTAGCAGCGTAGGACTAAATTAAAAGGGTTTAAAAATGAAGAAAAGTTAAAAACTAAGTTTTACAAGCTTTTAGTTTAGGATTAAGTAAAAACAGGAGTATTTCTTGAAAATCCATCTTAGAAAGCTGTGTGGGGATAAGTACTAGTCAAAGTTCACAAGCTTTATTCCAAAATTTTCGTTCAAGTTTCAGAGACCTGATTGAGTCTTCGAATACAACATCCTTCAGAGCTTAACTTCAAGACTTTCAAATAGCTTTCCACAATCCCTACAGACCTACAACTTAAGTTTAAAAATATTAATGCTTCCATTTTTAAAACCACTATCTGGCAGCTGAGTTTGCTGTAGAAGTGGTCATAATTTGCAGGCAGAACAAACATTTCAGAATGTAACTCATCTCTGTATTTGGAGTATTGCTTCACAGACACATGGTGTCACAACTTCTACAAGTTGTGCCCATCTGCATCATGATTTCATAAGCTTCTTTAACAGGGCCTCCAGGATGGCAGGGAAGGCGCAGTTTGCCCCGGGTCCCCCATTTGCGAGGGCGCCTTAAATTGAGTGGCATTGTGACCTGGAATGCAGGGTTGCAGCATTACTCAGGTTTGGCCTGGCCATCCCTGCATCCTAGTGGGAGGGGCAGCTGGGCTAAATTTGAGTGAGTGGTGGTGTGACCTGGCATGTGGGGTGATAATGCCTGGCACACTCACGAGACAGGAGTCACTGCTGCGGGGGTTAATGCGGGTGGGTTGTCTTTCCAACCCCTCTCCCCCTTCTCAGCCTCCCCTCAGTAGTAATATTTTTTGAAAGGGTAGAGACCTCAGTTTCCCATTTTGTGTCGGGCCCTCAAAAGCATCTGTGCAGCCCTGTTCTTTAGAAATCACATCATCAGATGTACAGGCGTTAAAAAGATGTGGGAAGTAGATCTTCAAACTTGCATACGTCAGGACCTAATGAGATGAGGTATCGTCCAACAGGAGAGAAATTTCTAATATTTTAGCTTTCACAGACTTAATTTTATTTACTTTACATAGAACTATCTAGACCGCAGTTAGCCTTTCCAGTATAAAAGTATGTCATGTGTGTAATGGGAAAGTGAACCAGGGTGGACAATGGTTTTCAACAGTAAGTGCGCATGGAACGGGAGTTGAAAACAGCTTAAGTGTTAGTGTAAGACAGAATACAACTGATTTCAATGTCATTTATAGCATGGCTGAACTTTGGTTCTGACAAGTTCCTTCTTGAAAAAAATGACTTGATTATATCAAATCTCTATCAAGCATTCTAAAATGTTATTGCAAATGACTGTGTTCTCTTCACACTAGCACTTAAACTGTTTTTATTAATGGTTGAGCAAGAGTTCAATTTCCAGATAGAGACAGGGCTTTAGAAACAATTATCGGTGGCAGTCTTGTAAACAAAACCAAGTGACACATCTATACCTTTTATATGAATGTCGTTCCCCGCCCCATCTCATAAACAGCTTCTGGCTGCAGATTTGGTCCTTCATAGAAGAGATTTTGAAGATCCCAGCTGACATGTACAGCAGCCTGGTAATCCTCTAATAATCTGTTCTCTGAACTAGTCTGGAGATGTCACTGAAAAGGCTTGTTGACAACCTTCTGTCTATAGCATTAAAGATAATTCTGGCAAAACTGTGACTATCTTAGTCAGCTGGACTTTAACACATGGCTGACATGTCGTGGTGACAAATTCAAAAAGACGGTTGACAGAAAAAAAATTGCATGGAAAAATACTTCTGTTTTCCAGTTCGCTCTGGGTTAAATTGACTAAATCAGGTTACTGAATAAAACTTTGTAACCTCTTTTTAATCTGTTTCCAAATTTTTTTGTGTTTTTTAAAACAATGTCTTATTGTAAAGAGTTATATACACACAATTGTACTTTCCATACCGACTGCTATGCTCTATGCTATTTTCGTATATGTGTTGAAATATTATTTCTTGCATAAGTGTATATTCATAAATACTGTAAGAAATAATACAGATTTAATCAGTTTAACTTTTCGCAGACACAGTTATAGGCTTTGATTTGACAGGAAACGAAATGGAAATGCAATGATCAAATACATTAGTAAGTGTCTTATAAGTTGTTATATCAGTTTCAAGCAGTCCTTGCTAGAATAGTTAAAATGTTTTTTGTATTGTAAAATGAATACTAAGCCCAACTACACTGTTTTGTTACATATGGAACATAATCTGATCCTGAAAAGCTGCTTAATCCACTATTTTAATAATAGTAGATTAAGAGATCTATACTCCACAGTGACACAATATATTGAGTTGAAGATCTGCAGAGGAACATTTATATGATCCATTGTAATAGCAAAAGGAAACATAATGTTGCAGTGTCAACAGTCTGAAGATTGCCTGCACTGTTTCAATGCATGCGACAATGAATCAAACCTTAATGAGCACCCTTAAATTTAAAAGCATTGTAAAATTTACTGAAAGAGAGGTATCTGGAATAAAAGGGGAGGGTACATAAATACAAATTAACATTTCAACAAAATGTAATGGGCTATTTTGGGCCCATGGGAGATGGGTGTGTGGGGGGAGTTTGTTCCTGAATTGACAAGCCCTTATCGAGAATGAATACTCCACTGCCAGCCCCCTTTCCCTTAAATCAAAGGGATCCAGGTCAAGCACATCCACTGATTACAACTACAGCAGAATGGCACGAGTAGGAAACTCACTCAAATAGGTTCTGAGCCATTTAGCATTTAAACTAAAACCTTAAATTCAGTCTGGAAACTGATAGGCAGCCAGTACAAATCATGGAGCAGACCTGTGACTTTCTGCCACTGAGCATTGCTTGATAGGCAAAGAAGTAGACCTGAATGATAAATTTTCAACATGGCAAAAGGTTAACACTGGGGTGTCCCAGGGACCTGTATTAGGGAATGTGCTATTTATTATATTCATCTGTGATATGTGAAAGGGTTGGACAAGGACAGTTCAAAATTGCAGGTGACATATTATTTAGAATAATCAAGATCAGAGCTAAATGAGGTGGATGGACACCACAATTCATTTTATTTGTTTTCTTTAAACGTTTAATATATGATGGGTGTCTCCTCAGTGCCCTGGGTGCCTACCCTATACATTACAAACCACAACATAAACATAAATGAAGGGCTGCCCAAATATATAGATAGCCACATTAGCACCCTCCTCAACAGCCTTAAAGCAAAGGAAAAGATGGGTTTTGTAGCATGCCTGGATTTTGTAGCTGTATCCCCACACTTGTGCTGGGTGTGGGGATACAGCTACACAAGAACAAAAATATCTTTAATTTAATATTTAATTTAATTTAATAATTTAATATCCGGTGTCAAGTGGAGTGCCCCAGGGGTCGGTTCTGGGACCGGTTTTGTTCAATATCTTCATAAATGATCTGGAGGATGGTGCGGATTGCACTCTCAGCAAATTTGCGGATGATACTAAACTGGGAGGAGTGGTAGATACGCTGGAGGGCAGGGATAGGATACAGAGGGACCTAGACAAATTGGAGGATTGGGCCAAAAGAAATCTGATGAGGTTCAATAAGGATAAGTGCAGGGTCCTGCACTTAGGACGGAAGAACCCAATGCACAGCTACAGACTAGGGACCGAATGGCTAGGCAGCAGTTCTGCGGAAAAGGACCTAGGGGTGACAGTGGACGAGAAGCTGGATATGAGTCAGCAGTGTACCCTCGTTGCCAAGAAGGCCAATGACATTTTGGGATGTATAAGTAGGGACATAGCGAGCAGATTGAGGGACGTGATCGTTCCCCTCTATTCAACATTGGTGAGGCCTCATCTGGAGTACTGTGTCCAGTTTTGGGCCCCACACTACAAGAAGGATGTGGATAAATTGGAGAGAGTCCAGCAAAGGGCAACAAAAATGATTAGGGGTCTGGAACACATGACTTATGAGGAGAGGCTGAGGGAACTGGGATTGTTTAGTCTGCAGAAGAGAAGAATGAGAGGGGATTTGATAGCTGCTTTCAACTACCTGAGAGGTGGTTCCAGAGAGGATGGTTCTAGACTATTCTCAGTGGTAGAAGAGGACAGGACAAGGAGTAATGGTCTCAAGTTGCAGTGGGGGAGGTTTAGGTTGGATATTAGGAAAAACTTCTTCACTAGGAGGGTGGTGAAACACTGGAATGCGTTACCTAGGGAGATGGTAGAATCTCCTTCCTTAGAAGTTTTTAAGGTCAGGCTTGACAAAGCCCTGGCTGAGATGATTTAATTGGGGATTGGTCCTGCTTTGAGCAGGGGGTTGGACTAGATGACCTCCTGAGGTCCCTTCCAACCCTGATACTCTATGACTCTATGATTCTATCTGGGCGCTGACAGACTAAGGTGGGGGAGTGCATTCCAAAATCAACCCCTGAAGAACAGTTTACACTACTCATCTGTATTGCTGGGTGTTAAATGAAGAGTTCGCACTCATGAAAAAGATCTGTGCCTCACAGTGTAAAATTCAATGAAAACATCTGCACAGTGTACAGTAGAAGTCCAAAAGCAAACAAAATGTGAGTATGTATAAAGAATGAGGTAGAAAATAATACAGAAAATATTAGGATGCCACTAGCTAAATCAGAGGTATACTCTCGTCTGGAATACTGTAGTCAGTTCTGGTCATCAGACCTCAAAACAATATAACAGAAGTAGAAGTGGCCCAGGGATGGCTGATAAAAATAATTAGAGGCACGGTAACATTTCTGTATGCGGAGAAATCAAAAAGATTGAGATTATTTAGTTTAGAGAGGAGGTGAATAAAAGGAAACATGATATAAAATAATGAATAGTCTATAAAAAGATAAGTTTACCCCTATTTAACCCTTCTCATAACACAAAAACCAGTTTAATAAAAAAAACCATTTCAATTATATTGAAAGGCAACATTTAAAATTCATAAAAGGAAATATTTTTATACAACATAAAATTAACCTGTGGGACACATGGCCATTGGACATTACTGAAGCCAAGAACTTATTAGGATATTTTTAAAAAAGGATTATTCATGTAAGGGTGGGATTTTCAAAAGTGCCCTGAAGTCAATTCACTGAAGTCAATTGGAGCAGTTAGGCCAATGCTAAGCACTTTTGAAAACCTCACCTTTATATAGATAATGAAAACACCCACAATTACATCATTATAACTATAACGAGGGAATAGAAATCGTCCAGATCCAGGACATAAGCCTGACTTGTAGCTGTTTGCTACAGGGTTTCTTGCACCTTCCTCTGAACCAGCTGGTGTTACTAGGGTCCTACATTATTTTATTCAATGTTTTATGTGTAAAATATGTACTGTATAACCTGTCATTGTAAAAAGGGACACTGTTTAGGTGAAAAGAGCATTGTCATAGGCAAGTGTGGTGAAGTTGTAAATGCATCCCCCCGTTCCCCTCTTATTCCATTATTTCTTACGGGGAAAAAATTCCCCAGGATATGTTGTTTTGGTATCCATTGCCCTTTTCAAGAACACAACCCCAGTGTATACAGGGGAACCCCTGTAAGAGGTAACAGAATTATTATTTGTCTTACAATAGTAATGAGAGACCACTCAAGCAAACTCAGAGTGACACTGTGCTAAGCCCTGTACAAACACATGGTAATAGATAGTGCTTGCCCTAAAGAACCTACAATCTAAATAGACAAGACAGGCAAAGAAAGCATGATTATTCTCTCTTTACAGGTAGGCAACTCTAGCTAGAAGGAGCAGAAGAAACCAAAGCCCCAGGAACTGCTGTACGAGAGTGAGGGGGCAAAATGGGGGCCAGTCAGAGCCATCTTTTCACTCAACTCCCCATGGAGTAGGGAGACCACTTGTCCAGCTTGGAACAGGATAGAGCTCTTTTTGGCCCCCGTCTGGTACAAGGAGAAGTGAGAAAAATTGTTCTCCTTAACCTCTGAGATTAGGACAAGAAGAAATGGGTTTAAATTGCAGCAAGGGCAGTTAAGGTTGAACATTAGGAGAAACTTCCTGTCAGGTTAGTTAAGCACTGAAATAAATTGCCTAGGGAGGTTGTGGAATCTCCATCATTGGAGATTTTTAAGAGAAGGTTAGAAAAACTCCTGTCAGGGATGGTCTAGATGATAATTAGTCCTGTCTTGAGTGCAGGGGACTGGACTAGATGACCTCTCAAGGTCTCTTCCGGTCCTACAGTTCTACGATTCTTTGTCTGTAGTTCATGATTCTCCGCCACACAAGTACTTATACTGCTGCCCAGGCAGAGTGGAGAGCCGCAGTTGCTGGCCAGGTGCCCAGCTCCGAAGGCAGTGCCATATCAGCAGCAGTGCAGAAATAAGGTTGGGGTGGTAATTTGAAATATGATATTTGTCAATATCACTTTTCACAGCAGACTTAGCACCCCATTGCTACCTTTACTTCTGCACTGCTGCTGTCTCCCTGAGGCTGACAGCTGGAGCCCTGATGCTGCCTCCAGGTGAGGGCTTGAGGTGGGGGCGGGGGAGAGGATGGCCCAGCTCAGGCTGCCTCCTGGTGAGAGACTGAGATGCAGGGAGGGAAGGAGAGCCCAAGCCTGGACAGTGGGGTTGGACTGCCAGCCCCTGGTGGCAGGGCTCCGGGGTGTGCGCGGCCCTTCTGCATGAGCCCAGCTGCCCGGGACTGACAACTGGAGATCTTCAAAAAAAAAAAATGCACACAGCTCACACCTCCCTTGACACATTCCCACTCCTCCCCTGGGAGGCCCGCCCCGCTGGTTTAGATCAGTTGTCTGGAGAGAAGAGTAAGTTGTGCGTATTCTAGGGAGTGGGGGAGAGAGTGCCTCACTGCCTGTTCCTTCTTCTTCTACCATCATTTAGTTTTTATTAGAAGTTCCCAGCAGTGTTATGAAGTCACATTTGTCTAAAACTGCAGGGATATTCCAGTCCAGTAAGATGGTGGTAGAGGGGGCGCCTTTTCCTACAAGTGGAGAAGAATGCATTCTGCTATTGCAGGCACCAAGTTGCAGGGGCTTGAGGCTCAGGGAGATGGCAGTAGTGGTAAGAGAGGGTTCCTTGTTTTATAAAATGACTGATAATATGCATCCTTCAGAAGGCTTCATTTTAATTTTCCTCCTGTTTTCTACAAGCAACCTAATTTAAGCTGATCATGCTGTATTCCTTTGCAGTTAATCACTCATGGGGCTCTGGCTTGGGGCAGAGGATGGGAGGAAAAGATCATTACAATAAAAGACATGTATTGTTAGCAGCCAGAATCTGTAAAAAAAGAATAAGAATGCAGCTTAATTTTCATAATCATTGCTGACCTAGAACTGAAAAGTATGGGAAAATATTAGCATTTGTAAACTGAGCAAATCATGTAAGTCAGTCAATGAACTTGAAATCTTCCATGTGAAGAGGTCATTCTTAAAAGGGCCCAATCCTGCAAGGTGCTGAGCACCCTCAACCCCCACTGAAGTCAATGGGAGTTGAATGTGCTCAGAAGTTCATGGAAACACTCTGCCCCTTACAGGATCAGGCCCAAAGTTACATTTTCACCAGAGGAAACTTTAATGCCATTGGCCATCAAAAGTGATTTCCCATCTCAGGGAGACACACAAATATTTCCAGGATTGATGTAGACAGATATCTATTTCCCAATTTCACACAATAAACCAAGGACAGCATCCACTTGTATCCAGAAAATCAAAATCAAAATCATCATTCTTTGACTGCTAAGAAATCAAAGTAAATGAACATCAAGAGGTCACCGATAGAAGTAGCCTGAAGTCATCCTAAGGCAGCAAGAGGTCATTTCTTTTTATATTCAAAGCATGGATTCCTATAAAAAACAATTTACTTTTACCTCCAATGGTCATTAACAGTTCTGTATTATCTCAATAGTTTTCGGTCAGTCCCCATAACCCTTCTTTACAGTTGTACAAATACCTTATTCCTAGTGATATAGCATTAATATAATGTTATGAGACCTGAGAAGTGCAAAACTGCTCTCTATCCTTTATTTTGCATTATTGCTCGCACTGTTTCAGCTGAACTAGTGTTATCAACATTAGGAGCTCAGGTCTACATTAGTGACGTTTGCCAATAATGGCGGTTAAGGGAATGATTTTGTTCATGACATTGCTATACTGGCAAGGGAGTGGAATCCCCGTCATTGGCGGGTTTTAAGAACAGGTTGATCAAACACCTGTTAGGGATGGACTACGTATACTTGGACCTGCCCCAGCAAGGTGGGCTCGACTAAATGGCCTCTCAAGATCCCTTCAGTCCTGTATTTCTATGGCCACGTCTACACTACCCACCTGATCCGCAGGTAGTGATCGATCTATCGGGGATCGCTTTATCGTGACTAGTGTAGACGCAATAAATTGATCCCCGATCTCTCTGCTGTCGACTCTGGAACTCCACCAGGGCGAGAGGCAGAAGCGGAGCCAACGGGGGAGCGGCGGCCGTCGATCCCGCGCCACGAGGATGCGAAGTAAGTGATTCTAAGTCAATCTAAGATACGTCAACCTCAGCTACGCTATTCTCATAGCTGAAGTTGCGTATCTTAGCTCGATCCCCCCCACCAGTGTAGACCAGGCCTATGACTCTAAGCCTTAGCCTGGATGCAGCTAAACTGGCATAAATCTGCCAGTATAGCTTATTTTAATCAGGAACAGGTATAAGCTATCCTGGCAAAAACATTTTTGCCTGTGTAAACTGCGCCTATACTAGTGGAGTTTGCCAGTATAACTAGTAAACCTTTTCTGGTGTAAACTAGGTTTGCCTGCAGACACCTTTTTCATCACCATTATGATTAGCTGTACTGCAGTAGAACCTACAGGCTCCAGCTGAGATCAGGGGAGAAGTTAGGCCCAGCTCAGACCCAAGCCCAGCCGACCCAACCAAGTCATTTTCTGACCCGACCAAACCCTTCCCCTTGAACCTGAGTCAGTGCCCCTGCTGCCTCCTGCCCATTGTGTCAGTACAGTGGTGGATTCATGACCTGCTCGTGCTGTCTGCCATCCCCTGCTGCACTGTATATGAGCTGCAGAGTGAAGGGCACTGCAACGTCTCAGCACATTCACTCTGCAGCACACAGCGCAATGAGCTGGTGGCAGCTGGGATGAGTGGGTCACACAGCCGCCACTGTGCTGACCCCATAAGCAGGAAAGCCGAGCTGAAAGGGGCCAATTGCTTTCCCATGCAACCTGGACCTGACACTTGTAGTCAGGTCCTATCGGGTTTGGGTTGGGTTGCAGGGCTCTAGATCATGGCCCCTTTATTCTAGCCTCTGTACATACATTTAAGGGCAGATTTTTTCACCCTTATTCATGCCCTCCTCCACAAATGGCCCCAAGAAGACTGCTTGTGGAGCCATGTGCTACTAAATGTTAGTAACAGAATCTGGCCCACAGTTAAAAGAATCCCTGCCCCAAAGAACTTCCGATTTAAATAGTCAAGACAAGCCAAAGATGGGGAGAAAGGACATAGTATTATCCCCATTTTGCAGTTGGGAAACTGAGGCTTGGTCTACACTAGAGTTAGGTTGACATAAGGCAGCTTACGTCGACCTAATTATGTCAGTGTACACACTACAGCCTTGCTCCCGCCAATGTAAGTGCCCTACTACATCGACATAATAAATCCACCTCCAGAGAGGCACAGGGCTTATGTTGGTGTAGTTAAGGCAACAGTGTCCGTGTAGACTGTGTACACTGCATTACTTACATGAGCTGTTGGCTGTCATTCTTTTCTATTTCAGGACTCTATACATGGAGCCATGAACTTGACAAGAGAGCTGTCCCCAGGGCAGGTGGGGGACTCCAGTTAGAGCCTAGTTGACCCTGGGTTCCCTGCTCCAGCTGGGCTGGGCCCAACCCGTTCCGAGCCTGGCTGCTCCCTGGCTTCCAGCCCAGCTGCTGCCTGGAAGTCCAAGCCTGACCCAGAATGGGGCTTCCTTGGCTCCCTGCTGACAACAGGGCTGCTGCCTGGAGGCTCGCCGTGGGGAGTCCTGGTGCTGCACAGATGCTCCTTGCCACCAGGAGCCCTGCTGCACCCCAGGCTCTTGGCTCCATGCCTGGAGTTTGGGTGGCTGAGGGGAGCTGAGAGCCTTGGGGCAGCCAACAGGCTCCCAGTGGGGATCCCAGGCCACAGCCTGGCTGGGAGCAGGGAGCTGGGCAAGCACAGCCCGGTTCAGAGCTGGGAGTGAGCTCAGCGACTGCACTGAGGTTCCCAGGAGCTGCCCGGACCATGGATGCAGACCTTGCAGCTGGGAGCAGAGAGCTGGGGGAGGTCAGCCGAAGTCCCAGTAGTGGGGAGCCAAGAGCTGGGGAGCAGTCGGGCTCTGGGCAGGCTCTCAGCTCCCCGCACTGCCCCTCTAAGTCGGCGGAAGCATTCCTCGTGAGGACATGCACCCTCGACAGAAAGAGAGTAGCGTGGACATGAATCACTGCAGTAATTAGTGTGGTGTTGTAAGTCGACCTGAGTTGGAAAGATTAAGTGACCTCCCCATGTCATCCAGCCCCAGGTCTGATTCACATGCTGCAGAAAACCAGTAGCCAACTACAATAGGGCTCCTAATAGTGGTTTAGACAAAGCCTTTGTTTCTCTGCTAATTACATGTTGTCACTGCAGGCCTGGCTGCAGCAGGAAGCAGCACTGCTTTGAGGGGGGTATTGTTGAAGCAGCACAAGTCCTGGGAGGGTATAGCTGTACCCACCACCATGCTTGCTATTGCCATGAAGGCTGGGAATAAACCCTGGCTCATAAGGGCATGTCACCCCCTGGAGCTGTGTCCACACGTTGAGGCGGGGTCAGGGGACCCACTGGGAGTGGCTCAAACACCTCTATAAGCTCCGGATGAGGGGCCAAGCCAGTGACACGGTACCAAGGTGTGAGTGGACCAGGCCTAGCAGCACCTGCTTTGTGGCCGCAACCTCAAGGGCACCAAGGGACCCACCATCAGCCCCACAGCGCTGCCCCTTCCCGCTGCGTGTTTCCCCACAAACTGAAACTGTGGGGCGGCTAGAAAACGACTGATTTAACAACACTAGTAACTAGTTGACACTGGGGGGACGGGGGAGTTCGGGGGATGGGGGGTAGGGAAATCCCGAGGGGCCTAGAAGACCACGGCCAGGGGGCCCAGTTCAGGCGTGGGGCTCGCTGCCCCGCTCCTCAGGGGAGGCGGCTGCGGCAGGAGGGAGAGCCAAGGCGCTTCCGGCAGGCGACGGTGGGGGGAGGGGGGGCAGCAGGGAGCGGAGCAGGCCCGGCCCGCCGGCCGCGCAGAGCACAGCGGGACCCGAGGCGCGCCCCTGGGCCGGCCAGGGGCAAGGAGCCCTGGGGGGCGGGGCCCGGCCGGGGGGATCTGTCGCGTTCGCGGCCCAGGGTCCTGTGTCCCAACCCAGAAAGGCAAAGAGCCCCCAGAAGCCACTCGGGCCCACGTGTCGGGCAGAAGCGGGGCCCACGTGACAACACCGCCCCCTCCTACGAGCCAATCAGCGCGCGCGGGCGTTTGCGCTGTTTCGTTCGGAGCTCAACTTTTGGGCCAATCGGCGGCGGGGGCGGGGCTAAGACGACGATGGCGGCAGCGGCAGGGGCGCTGCGGCTCTTGCTGGCTGGGCAGGGTCTGAGGAGGCGGAGACTGTGAGTGACGCTACTGAGCCGTGGGGGAGGGGGCGCTGCGCTCACCCCACGGCCCCCACAAGCCCCGCCCCGCGAGAGCGAGACCCCAAGGCGTGGGCGCGGGCGCCGCCGTGCTGCGCTTAACAACCCCCCACCCGCCCCTCCCTAACGGCTCCGGAGTGACAGAGCCACACAGGCTCCGCAGCGCCTGTCATCGGCTCCCCCAGGGCCCCCGCCCCTCCCCTCCCCTCACCCCTAGTGCCTCCGCCTAGCCCCCCCCACAGCCCCTCCCCTCACCCCTAGTGCCTCCGCCTAGCCCTGCCCCACTACAGCCCCCCACTCACCCCTAGTGCCTCCGCCTAGCCCTGGCCCCCTACAGCCCCTCCACTCACCCCTAGTGCCTCCGCCTAGCCCTGGCCCCCTACAGCCCCTCCACTCACCCCTAGTGCCTCTGCCTAGTCCCCCCACAGCCCCCCACTCACCCCTAGTGCCTCCGCCTAGCCCCGGCCCCCTACAGCCCCCCACTCACCCCTAGTGCCTCTGCCTAGCCCTGCCCCCCCACAGCCCCTCCACTCACCCCTAGTGCCTCCGCCTAGTCCCCCTACAGCCCCCCACTCACCCCTAGTGCCTCCGCCTAGCCCCGGCCCCCTACAGCCCCCCACTCACCCTTAATGCCTCCGCCTAGCCCTGGCCCCCTACAGCCCCCCACTCACCCCTAGTGCCTCCGCCTAGCCCCGGCCCCCTACAGCCCCCCACTCAACCTTAATGCCTCCGCCTAGCCCCGGCCCCCTACAGCCCCCTGCTCACCCTTAATGCCTCCGCCTAGCCCCGGCCCCCTACAGCCCCCCACTCACCCCTAGTGCCTCCGCCTAGCCCCGGCCCCCCCACAGCCCCTCCACTCACCCCTAGTGCCTCCGCCTAGCCCCCCCCAGCCCCCCGCTCACCCTTAATGCCTCCGCCTAGCCCCCCCACAGCCCCCCACTCACCCCTAGTGCCTCCGCCTAACCTCCCCCCCCACAGCCCCCCACTCACCCCTAGTGCCTCCGCCTAGCCCCGGCCCCCTACAGCCCCCCACTCACCCTTAATGCCTCTGCCTAGCCCTGCCCCACTACAGCCCCCCACTCACCCCTAGTGCCTCCGCCTAGCCCCGGCCCCCTCCAGCCCCTCCACTCACCCCTAGTGCCTCCGCCTAGCCTCCCCCCCCACAGCCCCCCACTCACCCTAGTGCCTCCGCCTAGCCCCGGCCCCCCACAGCCCCTCCACTCACCCCTAGTGCCTCCGCCTAGCCCTGGCCCCCTACAGCCCCCCCCTGACCTTTAATGCCTCTGCCTAGCCCTGCCCCACTACAGCCCCCCACTCACCCCTAGTGCCTCTGCCTAGCCCCGGCCCCCTACAGTCCCTCCACTCACCCCTACTGCCTCCGCCCAGCCCCGCCCCCTACAGCCCCCCACTGACCCCGAGTGCCTCTGCATAGCCCCATCCCCAGAGCCCCCTGCCCCCAACCTCTCCTTCCCCCACACTCACCCCTAGTGCCCCACATAGCTCCGCCCACTTTGCCCCCACCCAGCCCCGCACTCACGTCCAAAGCCCCCTCTGCCTCCACACAGACCCCCTGATTTCCCTCACAGCCCCCACTGCGTCCCAACCCTCCACACAGCCCTCCAGAGCCCCCTGACCACCTTTGCCTACATACAGCCCCCACTCACTCCCTAAGGCCCCCAGTTCCCGCTCCCTGACTGACCTGACCCCTCCTGCTGCAGGAACACATGTGAGGACTCTCCTTTCCGCCATTCAGAGCTGCCCTCTCATTCAGGTGACAGTCAGTGACGCCCCCACCTTCAAATTTAGTGTCCCTCCAGGCTCACTTGCAATAGCCCCCACACAGCTTCCTTCTGGCTGCAGCACCTGTGAGGGCGAGGAGCGTGGCTGCTCTGATGTGCTGTGACTGAGATTTGTCAGTTGGTCTGTTTGCAACTTGTAAGTTTGAAAATCCCAGCAGCAAAACTGGTCTATGCAACTAAAAAGAAAACATGTTTACTAGCTAACCAGGTTTATTTCTCAGTAAGCTGATGGTTGTCACTGAGGCAATTGCTCCGGGCCCTGCGCTTTGCGCGGCCCCATGCTTCAGGGGGACGTGGGGTCCAGGGCAGCCTGAAAGGTTAGTGGGGGGCCTGGTGTCAGCAGCAGCAAGAGACCTGGCCCCAGCCCGCCCCACTGGCTCTCAGCGTCGCTCAGGGGAGGAGGTGGAGGCCAGAAAGGGGCAGGGGCTTGGGGAAAGAGGATGAATGGGGGCGGATCGGGGGTGGGCTGAAGCTGGGTCACTTGCTCCTGCCGGCGCCAGGCCCCCCACTAACCTCCCAGGCTGCCCTGGACTGTAAGATGGACTGGGGTAACTGCCCCCACACTTTGGGGGTCCCACGCTTCAGGGGGATGCAGGGTCCAGAACAGTCTGTGGGTTTAGTGGGGGGCATGGTGCCATCAGCAGCGAGTGACCCATCCCCATCCTGCCCCTGCTCCCATTCCACCCCTTCCCCCAAGCCCCCACCCTGCCTCTTTCTGGCTTCTTCCCCCTCCCCGAGTGATGCCAGGAGCCAGTGGGGTGGGCTGGGGCTGGGTTGTTTGCTGCTGCCAGTGCCAGGCCCCCTGCTTATCCCCTAGGCCGCCCTGGACCCTGCATCCCCCTGAAGTGTGGGGCCCACCCAAAGCGCAGTAAGGCCAAATATTAGTGGAGCCAGGCCCACATTCCTAAATATTAGTGGGGCGCGGGCACCATGGGCCCATATAACTCGCTGCCTATGCCGAGTGGTGGGATTGGATTGTGGGGTGGGATGGCAAGTAGTAGCTTCAGAACTTTAGAACTCACCTCCTGCCCCGAAGCGCAATGACACGAACATGAGAGCTGCTGTAATGGTGGAAAAGTGTGTGGCAATCACTTTGTGAAGCCTGGTAATTCCAGACTGCTACTGGTCAGTCACAAATCAATTTGGAGTTGGAAAGTCCATTTTGGGGTTGCGGTGATGTAAGTGTGTAAGGCCATTAATTTCTTCCTGCTGTGAAGGACTATGACTCAGTCTCTGAGCAATTTGCAGGTAATAATAGATGTCTTCGCGACAATGGGATTCCCTAACTGCAGTGGGGTGATAGATGGCACGCGTATCCCAATTTTGGCCCCAATCTTGCAACGGAGTACATCAACAGATAGGGCTACTTCTCTATGGTATTGCAGGCACTGGTGGATCACTGGGGTCGTTTCACTGACATCAGTGCAGGATGGCCAGGGAAGGTGCATGATGCAGGCATCTTCAGGAACACGGTCCTGTATAGAAAGCTGCATACAGGAATTTTCTTTCCAGATCAGAAGGGCATAGGCACTGACTCTTAGAGTGCTTTGGGGCTGGAGCAGCCACAGGAAAAAAAATAGTGGATGCTGAGCACCCATCAGCAGCCCCACCAATCGGCTCCTCCCCTCCCCCCACAGCGCTTCCCATCCACTAGCAAGCCCCGTCGATCAGCTCCTCCCTCTCCTTCCCAGCGCCTCCCCCTCCTTCCCAGCGCCTCCTGCCTGCCGTGATCAGCTGTTCAGCAGTGTACAGGAGGTGCTGAGGGAGAGGGGAGGGGGTGTAACAAGGCAGGAAGAGGTCAGGGGGGTGGAGCTTGGGGGAAGGGGTGGAGTGGGGGCTGGGCTTGGGACGGAGCGGGGGTCGAGCACCGCCCAGGAACTCACAAAGTCAGTGCCTGTGCGAAAGGGGATGTGGAAATACACATAGTGTTCCTGGGAGACTCAGCCTACCCCTTACAACTGTGACTCATGAAGCCATACAGTAGAAATCTTGCGAGCAGCAAGGAGCGCTTCAACACTGTAGAATGACTGTAGAATGTGTGTTTGGTAAAGGTTTGCTGGTGCTGCCTTTTTGGTAGGTTAGACCTCACTGAGGAAAATATTCTCATCACAGTCACCGACTTTGTGAGTTCCTGAAGCTGCTCAATCCCCATCCCAGGCCCTGCCCACACTCCACCCCTTCCCCCAAGCACCACCCCTGCCCTGCTCCCACCCCGCTTCTTCCCATTTTGTTCTGCCCCCTCCCCTGAGCACGCCCCGCTCCTCCTTCCCCCACCAGTGTCTCCTGTATGCTGCTGAACAGCTGATCATGGCAGGCAGGAGGTGCTGGGAGGGAGGGGGAGGAGCTGATTGGTGGGGCCAGCCAGTGAGTGGGTGGCGCTGCTCCAACCATGGAGCACCCACAGAGTCAGTGCCTATGATTCTCATGGTCACAGCAGCCTGCTGTGCTCTGCATAACATTTGTGAAGCCAAGGTGGAAAACTTTCCCTGGGGTGGAGCATTGAGGTGGATTGCCTGGTGGCTGATTTTGATCAGCTAGACACCAGGGCTATTAGAGGGGCAGGCCTTAGGGGCGTGTGAGAAGGGGGCACCACCCAGGGCACCATGCTCAGGACGGTGCCACTGTGTGCCTCCAGGGTAGGGGGTGCCCCCCATCTCACAGTCTTGCTCCACTGCTGCTCCCTCCTCCCCCTCCATGGAGTTGCCCCTGGCCAACCTGCTCTGGACCGGGAGCCTCCTCCTGTCTGCCATGTAGAGTAGGGGCATGGGGCTAATGCAGGGTGTTCCCATCCCTTTGCCTGTGTACCCGGTAGCTGCTGAACTGCGCTTAGAGAACAGGGGGATCCTCTCTTCTGTTGCTGCTGGCTCAGGAATGAGTCCTGCAATGTGTTCAGGCTCCTGCATGCTCTGATTAAAGAGACAGCACTCCCCAACATGCACTCAGTCGCAAACCAAAATCTGAAATGGCATCCCTGGTGAGCCAGGAGTGCCCAGAGGGCTGGGGGATGGCTATGGGCTCTGGCAAGATGCAGCTCCCATGTGACAGCACGGAGCCCACCTTGAGCTGCAGGCCAAGTGCCAGGCACAACAAGCTGCAGCAGCACAGAAGTAAGTAAGTAACATCCAAAAATATTTAAATTCTGTTATTGTTTAATGGTGTGATTAAAACGGCAATTCATCGTGATTCTTTTTTTAATCTCGTTTGACAGCCCTATATATCAGTATTAAACCCATTACAATTTTAGTTTTTATTTGTAGAACCCTAAATTACTTTACAACTCTACTGCCTTTATGTAACCACAATTTGAATATGTAACTAAAAATGTGTAATGTGGAATGCATTAATGAAACAATTTTTAAAATAGATAATGCCTTAAACTGGGACTAACGAGTTTTTCCCAGGGTCATAAAAACCTTTATAAATACCATGCTATCCCTGTCCTAAATCACTACCAATCTGCAATGGATCAAAGAGGGGACCTAGAAGTGAAAGGTCCTGTATCCCATCCCCTGGGCCATCCAGTCCCAGGGTTTTGGGACCAGGCTGAAAATAGACCTTTAATTTATGCCTTGCCTTTATGGAGCAGGGCTGAACAGATTAATCAGATATTTGAATGGATTTGAGGGATGGTTAGCCTTCTCAGAAGCCTTCTAAATGAGCTGTAGACATATTTTCTCAAACACCTAACAGAAAAGGCCCTCACATAGTAGGATAGTTAATTTTAATATTTTTTACAGACCTTGCTTTAGCAAACCTTGGAACAGCACTTATGGAAGGCAAGCAGAGTTTTAGCACCAGAGTGGGATAGGTAGTCAAGGGTCAATTGACTTTAATAATTAAAATTAAAAATACTTGCAGTTCTGTCTGAGAGCATAATGCAGTAAATATTTTAAAGTTTATTAATGAAAGAGTGTGCAATACAAAAGTAATTGAAACCTAGAAGGTTATATGAATGCACAACAGGGACTCTGGTGCTATTATGGTAACTACAAGAGCAAAACTAGAGTGGTTTGTGCTGCACAAGAGAGAAATGCTATGAACTGACACAGCCAAAATTAATCCCTTGTAGTTTAAGTAGCATTGTCCTAAAGAAAACCCAGGAGGACGCTTTCTATACTGATCCAGTAACCGTGACTTTTTCAACTTCTACTCCCTGTTTCAGAGAGGGCAATAAAACACTTTTAGTGTGCAGAACTTTAAATGCCAAGACTTCGAACAGCCAAACATGAAGGGTTTGAGTATTTATACTGTACAATGAAGGGGTCAAAAGTCCACTTGGAGGCTGTAAGTTTATAAGCATGAACCAATTGATGAAAGAAGTCTATAATATTTGTAGGCCAATAGCAATACTACCATGGGCAGGCCAGGAGTTGCTCTTGCCTTTATCAGCCTCTTCCTACCCCTGCATCTGGGCAATGAGGCTCCCTCACTTGACTCCCTCAGCCAGGAGACCAGTGACCAGACTTATTCAGTCCCTAAACCAGCACTAAAGTTTTGTTTAAGCTAGCAGCAGTAATGCTAATAAATAACATACAAGTCCCTGAAAGGGACACAACAGCAGCTCTGGGAGTTTCTTATTTACTCCATCACTACTTTCCTGTCTCTGTTTACACTAGGGCTTTAACATAATGTTCTTTTGGAAAGGAATCCTCCTTCCTATCTATATTGTGCCCTGTACTTTTTTCATTCTTGCCTCAGTTGATTGCTGGGTGCTTCCTTTCAGCAAGGTGCATATAAATGGTCAGTCTCTCCTAGCCAGCAGTGACTCCCTCCAGCATCCTCTCTCTAGAGCTGCCTGTTTCTAGGGCAAAGACTATTCACTGCTAGATGAACTGCATGGCATAGCAACTGCTGGGAATGGCAGAAAAATTGAATTGAGCCTTGCATGGAGAGGGCTTAATCCAAGGGGAGTCAAGAGCTAGAAGGAAAGACCCTTTTAGTGGGGCTAGAGGTGAAGAGGTCTTCTAAGCCATTGTTGCTGAGATGAGCATAGGTAGAGTTAATGGACCTGATTCAGCTTGCTAGATGCCCCTCCTATTGCTGAGATGAAAGGGTGGTTTTGCTAAACTTGAGAGACAAATGTTGAGCCCAGACTGCTCCCCAAGGTCTGAATCAGTACAGTTGACTGATGTGGAGGAGCAAAAAGTCCTTGCTGTGCAATAAGTTAGCCAAATGGGAGTGAGAAGAGAAAACAGAGGGACAACTTAAAAAGTGTACAGTCCATGCACGTGTTCACTGAATTTAATTCCATGTTTCCTGGTCTTTGTTTAATGGGAGTCTGTGTAGTTGTGGAAATAATGATAGCAGGTGCTTTATGGGCTTTCTGCATAATGGCTGTCTAGAATTTTTTCAGGAAGTGGCAGTAAGGCTAGGTGCTCCTGGTGATGAATAAGGGGTAAATGCTGAATTGGATGGTCGGGTTAGCAGGTTATAGAGAGTAATTTCTTCTACAGACACGGGTTCTTCTGATCTGGTGGCATTCTTTTCAGCTGTCACAGAAACTGTTCTTTGTGTTACTGTGACATCAATGCATCACTAAGAATCTGCTTTTTAGAGATGCCATCAGAATACTAAGGAATGAGGGTATCTTTATGTACATAGGAGGAGACCCTGTGTTCAGACCTGCAAAACTATTTTTACCTGTTTTCTCTTGTTCATAATGTTTCAAAGCTTTCATCTTTTGGACTGGAATTTTCTATAATTGGTATCTTCCCAAAGATGATTTTTTTTGAAAGTTTGAACAAAATCCTTCTAAATATTTTTTTGAATTTGGCTAAGGTAAACTATGTACTATTCCTGTTTTTAAAAACTTTACCACCACCTTTTTAGACAGGGTTATAGTGAAAACAGCTGGCGTTTGAAGCTTGGCATGGACGTAGTCCTTGTTGAGGGCTAGTGCATTTGCTTGGTTTGAAGAAAAAATTTAGTTTAACCCTTTGAAATTGTGTACTAAGCACATCCCACAGGAAATCTCCTTTACCCTCTATATTGCACCTTTAAACATAGATGAACTGCATTTGACTGCTCAGCTGTTTGAGAGCCCATTAACTTTAAGGATGTGTGTAAGTGTTTTCAGGATTATGGCATAAACCTGTTTTATATCAAGTGCACAGAGTCAGATCAGTTTCTCTATCAATAAAATGCATGTAACAGCATCTGAAGTGTTGTGAGGCTTAATAAGTGTTTAAAAGTGGTATAGGAGTGTAAGCTATTACTTTTGTTAATAATTCCGTTTCAGACCAAGTATACTTGGTCTAATACTTTTACACTTGGGTTAAGACTAATTTATAGCATTGAGGGTTTACTCATTTTTTAGCTCCTACTTATGCTCAAATAAATTGGTTAGTCTCTAAGGTGCCACAAGTACTCCTTTTCCTTTTCTTTTTGCGAATACAGACTAACATGGCTGTTACTCTGAAACCTGTTCTGTATCTCAGTGGTTCTCAACCTTTCCAGATTACTGTACCCCTTTTAGGAGTCTGATTTGTCCTGTGTGCCCCAAGTTTCACCTCAGGTAAAAACTACTTGCTTACAACATCAGACATAAAAATACAAGTGTCACAGCACACTATTACTGAAAATTGCTTACTTCCTCATTTTGTCTGTATGAAATTTTAGTTTGTACTGACTTTGCTAGTGCATTTTATATAGCCTGTTGAAAAAGGAGTAAAATATCTAGATCAGTTGATGTACCCCCTAGAAGACCTCTGCATACCCCCAGGGGTATGCATACTCCTGGTTGAGAGCCACTGCTCTATCTCCACGGCAGGAAAGTGCTGCATCTTTACTGTTTGTCAAGAAATGCAGGTTTGTGGCTACTTGGAAACTATTTCCCCATGTTTATTTCCACTCCCCACTGTTCCTCAGACGTTCTTGTCAACTGCTGGAAATGGCCCACCTTGCTTATCACTACAAAAGGTTTCTTTCCCCCCCCCCCCCCCCCGCTAGTAATAGCTCACTACAAAAGGTTTTCTTCCTCTCCCCCCCCCCCCTTGCTGGTAATAATCACCTTAAGTGATCACTCTCGTTAACAGTGTGTATAGTAACACCCATTGTTTCATGTTCTCTATGTATATAAATCTCCCCACTGTATATTCCAGGGAATGCATCCAATGAAGTGAGCTGTAGCTCACGAAAGCTTATGCTCAAGTAAATTTGTTAGTCTCTAAGGTGCCACAAGTCCTCCTTTTCTTTTTGCGAATACAGACTAACACGGCTGCTACTCTGAAACCTTGGAAAGCTAGTATCAATGTTGTTTTTCTTAGACTGGACACTGGAGGGTGCTAACGCAATGGGAGCTGAAATTATCCTAGGAAATTAAAAGGTTCTCCCTGTATAGTTTGGTACTTTGTTGCAACATTTATGTGAGCATGTATAAAGTAATTCCTCACTGGCAGCAAATTTTGTTGATACGTATTGTTTTTACAATCTTAACTGAAAGCATCAGTGAAGTGTTAAGAGTATCTGTGCAGATGAGGTATCCCTTTCCTAACCCTTTAGTGAAAATAACTAGTTCTGGGTTTTTCAGATTTTTAAAATGTTGTGTTCAGGATTCGGGGATGAATTGTGTTTGCAAGTGTGACTTTGTAATGGCAAAAACATTTTAAACTGGCAAAACAGAGAATATTCACTTTTACCATGTTATTTTGATCCATTTAAATTAATTTTATCACAAACTGGAGATGGTAAAAGCCACATAATGGTTCATTTTGGGGAAAATATTTTTAAACAGCTGTAAATACCGGTAATGGTCCTGATCCTTTTACTGTATTTTTATGCTTGGATCTTTGTGCCTCTGTGGAGCCAACTGAAGTCAAGACACAAAGGGCCTGCCCAGTTGGATCCAGTCACAGGACCGGCGCAAGTATTAATAATGAAGATGGACAGAATTATGGTAACCATATTTCCCTATGCTGAATATGGGACACCTGGTAAAATTACTCGTATTCAAGCAAATTCAATGTCAATCACTCAGAACTATACAGTACAAATATTCAAATTAACATCAAGTTGACTGAGCCCCTGTTAAAAAGAAATGTTGCATAGTTGGATTTTTTTATTTACCTTCTTATCTTAAAGGCTTTATGGTGCACATGGGGAGAGGTGCACACGCACGCACACTCCCATACACCCCTCTCACTTGTGGGGGGTGCGGTGCGGGCGGTGACCAACTGACCCTCCTGTCCCTGCCCGGCGCTCTCCGCCCTCCATGCCTGGCTGGGCCCCCAGGATGATCCCGCCTCTTCTGGTACCTGGCATCATGTCTTCCCCAGGCAATACGTGGGGGGACATGCAGGGTCACATGCCATCTCTCCCCAGATTTCTGCCAGGGTTCACACCAGAATGTGGCCAGCAGCAGCCCTTCGGCACTGTGTGGGAGGGAAGGGATGGGAGCTGCTTCCAGCTGCAGGGGAAAGGGTGGGGGGAAGGGATGACTTGGCCTGTGTCTTTGCAGAGCTCATCTCTTCCCCTCACCCCCCCCCGCTCCCCGTCGCAGGAAGCAGATTGTCCCTTCCTGCCTGCACAGTGTTGAAAGGCAGCTGACATCTCCAAGCCACCGGCATAATCCAGCTGCCTCCTGTTCCCCAGCTACAGCATGGGCAGGAAGGAGTTAAGCCCTAAAAATGCATTGTGCACCAGGGAACCTGACTGCAGAGGCTTCAGCGAACCTGGCCAGAGAGGTGGCTCAGCAGGGGAGCGTGCCTAGGGGATAGAGCAGCCCCATGCTCCCTGGCGGTAGGACCCAGGGAGGGAGGGGCAGGTGAAGAAGGTGCTAAGGTTCTCCCTGGGAGGCTGCTGTGGAGTCTGCAGGTTTGGGCAGGAACAGGCTGGAAATTGCTTCCCCCCCGCCACTCCAGAGGTTAGCTGAGGGTGGAGAGGCTTCCCCATGCCTGTGCAGGGTGTGGGCACATGCAGGTCTTGGCTCCTCCTGGCCAGCGTCCCAGGCCGGAGGGTCTTGGGTTTTCCTGAGGCGCTGGCCCAGCCACAGGCGGGGAGATGGGGAGGAAGGAAGGAGCCTGCCAGCTAGGCTCCAATGAGGGACTGGTTCTCCCCACAGTGCTGGGAGTGAGATGCATCCTGCCAGGGAGAAGGGAGTATGGAGGAGCAGTGGGGCTGGGCGGTGGAGGGGCAAAGAAGGGAGAGGACAGCAAGGGGGGAGCATGTAAAGGGCAGATGAGTGGGCAGCAGAGGTGACACATAACCAGCTGCCGCCTGCCCATACTCACCAGCTACTGCAGCTCGCAGTGTGCAGCCAGTGCTGGTGTAGCGGCACAAACTGCTCCATGGCAGAATTTCAGGATAGCAAAGGATAGCAAATTGTATTGGGTAAGCAAAGAAGGACATCCTTACATGGTGGTAACTGCTACTGGTGGGAAAATGCTGGTTGCAGTTTGTGCCACTTCACCGGCCGGAAACAGGACAGAGGGCAGGACCTCCGAGAGCTAGCACACAGCGGGGGCTGTGCTGATGGACCAGCACGAGGAGTGGCCGGCCCCACGTGCTGCAGCTTTCCCCTACCACCAGCCTTGCACACCCACCCCCATTGTTGGCCACTGGACTCCCCGCACCCCCCACTCACCACTAGTGGGCAGGTGGCTGGTGAGCAGGGATCTGGCAGCAGCAGGACCTGCCAGTACTGATTGGGGGCGGGAGGAACAGAAAATATGGGACACTTTGCCTGTTATTAAGAAAAAGTCGGGACACCTGCTGGAGGGCTTAAATATGGGGCTGTCCCTTTAAAAATGGAACATCTGGTTACCCTACCCAGAATGTGTCTAGATTAAGTAGAATTTTGTACAAATGCATTTTCCCTAAGCAATGGTTCCCAACCTCTTTTTTTCTTTTCTCGGGGTGTGTGGGTGTAGTTATGGGGTTGGCATAAGAACATAAAAACAGCCATACTGAGTCAGACCAATGGTCCATCTAGCCCGGTATCCTGTCTTCTGACAGTGGCCAACACCAGGTGCTTCACAGGGAATTAACAGAACAGGTAATCGTCAAGTGATCCATTCCCTGTCACCCATTCCCAGCTTCTGGCAACTGGGTAACTACTTCTCCCCTTCCCAAACATGTCTTCCTGCTGTGTCCTGCATTGTGATGCCAAACAGTTTTTCAGTTCAGTTTGTGTAGATTGCGCCCTCTTTTATCCTGAGAGACTTTGCACTATTACGTGCAACCCTGTTAAACTCAAATATTATAATTGCCTATTGTATGGTGGATGAATGGGCCCTATAGCAAATATACAGGATCATATTGAGTTTGATCCTACAGGTTGCTGAGTGTCTTATGCAAGTACAAAGTACCCTCTATTCTAGTGACTTCAGTGGAGAAGGAGGGCCCTAAATTCTTCACAGGAAGTGCTAAGCACTGCAGCTTCTGGGATTGAGCCTCAAGCCTATGTTCTTTGCACTGGTTGTTTGTAAAGTGGTGAACTGATTTTAAGTCCACTCTGTCGGTTCTTAAATCCCTTATCATAGAATCATAGAATATCAGGGTTGGAAGGGACCCCAGATGGTCATCTAGTCCAACCCCCTGCTCAAAGCAGGACCAATTCCCAGTTAAATCATCCCAGCCAGGGCTTTTTTCAAGCCTGATGGGAAGCACTGGGCAATATTTGAGAAGTTCCCTGTAAGCTGCATCCTGGCAGGCAAATGTGCCCTGACATTTGCAACTTTTTAGGAGTTCCACTTTTGATCAGAGGGTAATTGAGTTTCAGTGTCTGCTCCTCAGCTTATCCCTCCCTACTTGTAAGTAAAACGTATGAACACTTTCTTTTTTCTGAGGGGTTTTTAGTTTTAACCTCCCTCGGTCCCTGTGCAGGACACCTCTCACTCACCCCTTTCTGAATTAAGCCACCTTGGTTGGCATGTTAAAATGTTTTATTTAGCATTCTTGTGTTTGTTTGAACAGGACCCCAAGCATCTCGGTGGGATGGCAGCAATTAGTAAATATTATTAGAGAAAAGAATACTCTTCCCTCTTCTACCTCACATGGATGTGAAGCCTAAGAAGTTTGCAGAATGTCCACACACAAATAGCGGTGGAAATTGACTTGCTATTATTGACCCCAATATGTGCTAAACTTGAACTGAAGTCCCCTGTTAATTTTCCCCTCTTTTCCTTAAACGCTGCGGTATTATCTCACAGTTCTCCTGTAACCCCTTTCGCCTCTGACTGTAGCTAACATAAGTTTGAATTACCTGTTATCATGGGATAGACAAGACTCTAGTGATCTCTGTCTTCCCTTGTTTGTCCCTACAGGACTGGATCAATGTACTACCATGGACTGAGTAGCTGAACTTCCTTGCCTTTATTCTATTATTTTAATTAAACACGGTTAGCATCAGGAGCTCTGCAGTGATGAAAGGGAAATGATGAAACTTTGAAGAATTTGGGATATAGAGTTGATCTCTAAATTTTAATGTACTCTTTGCATTAAAGTAGTTAATAGCTACATTTTATATTGAGCTTTCAGGTGACCTAATTTCCCTTAGTACTGTACATTTAGCTTTACACATCTGCACCTAATTTGTAAAAAGGACTTAATGAGAAACTTCAAACAGTTTAAATGTCAATTACAAAGAAAGCGAGGTTTTAAAGTTCCAGTAATCTGTCCATATTGGTCATCAAAACATGATCCCAGGTGGATGTAATTCAAGACAGACGGCATTCCAGAGGCACAATTACAAAGAGCTTATATATTTTCAACACTAACAAGCTGTCATGCTATGTTGTAGCTACACTTGCAGTACTGTATGACTACAATTACTGTTTTATCTGGTGTGGACTTGATATTAAGAGTTTTAATTCACCACTCCTTAAACCAGCGGTGTCCAATAGAAATTTGATGCTAGCCACACTGCTAGCCACACTTGTGGTTTTGAATTTTTCTTATTAGCCACATTATAAAAAAGCCACATGCATTAGCCACAATTCAATAGCCTATTAGCCACATGTAGCTAGTGGCGAACATATTGGACACCACTGCCTTAAACCGTCAGTGGGTGTTTTAAGGTGCACGGGGCAGGGAGGAGAGGAATATTTTGTAGAATTAATTTAGATTGATTGGTCCTGTTGTTATCCTAAAAGCTGTTATACACAAAAAAGGGAAGAAAAATGGAGCATGTATTGGAAATTTTGTTTTATAAACTAGCTCATCACAGAATTCTTTTTATTTCCTTTTATTTCCAAATTATTGTATTTGTATTGGTTCCTAGGAAATAGCTATGAAGAATTGCTAAAAGTCCACAACATTCAAGATGTTTTCAGATTACTTTTCTAACTGAGAACCTATGAAATAAAGCTCCATTTATTTGGAAAAATAAAGCTCCATTTATCTGGAAAATTAAAGCTAAAGGGATTGATTATTATCACTTGCACTGGTAAATCAGAAGTAACTCCTACTGAGGTAAATCTGGAGTCACATGCCCAATGTGTAAAGTCAGTTTTGAATTATATGTAAGGTTGAGGTTGGACCCAAGTTTTAGGGCAGAGCTAATCATACTGAACAGAAAATAAATGAAGGATTTATTTTTGATTGAAATCATTAGCTGTGTGCTATATTCTTAGACATTTAAAAGTTATCAAATTAAATATATTTAGCAGTTTAGACAAATTAATTTTGTGGCCCTTAGTACTGTCCAATAAAACATGACTGCCTATATAATTTTCATTTGCATTGTTTTTTGTTTTTGTTAGCATTGGAACAAGGAAACAAAAGTGTTTAAACCGCTAATTAGAATTTTATTTATATATGACAGGTTTCAGAGTTACAGCCGTGTTAGTCTGTATTCGCAAAAAGAAAAGGAGTACTTGTGGCACCTTAGAGACTAACCAATTTATTTGAGCATAAGCTTTCGTGAGCTACAGCTCACTTCAGCTCACGAAAGCTTATGCTCAAATAAATTGATTAGTCTCTAAAGTGCCACAAGTACTCCTTTTTTTTTTTTTTTAATTTATATGATTCTCTTTAAGGTTTTATAGAGTATTAGTGGTCAAAATTTAAGATGTCTTCCTGCATTCAGACTTTTTTTTTTGTTACATTAAACATACAAACACACATACAGCAGAACCTGTGAAGGGGCATGTGCATTGAAGAACACACATTTTATGCTAATTCAGCTACCTCTCAAGTAAGAATGTAGAGGAATGGAGAAGGGCTAAGATGCTTGTTGCTTGAAATGTCTGATTTAAGTGGTGAGCTTTTTGCCCATTACTTTTAAAAAAAAAATCAAAGTATGTTGTAAAATGTTCTCAAAACATCTTAATCTGTTTTCCTGCTTGGAAAAATGCAAGTGCTCTGTTGACGCACAAAGCCCTCCAAGAAACAAGTTGGCCTTCAGAGCCACACTTGAAATAAAACACCAATTTTACTAGTTTTCCCATTTTATGTAGTGGCATTTGAATGGCCTCTAGTAATTGGTTTGTTGTTTTTTTTAGCAAAAAACCAAAGCTCATTTGCACTATATTTGGCATGTCATGAATCATTAAATCTTTATATAAATTCAGAAGTAATTTGTAGCATACAAAATCCTCTGATATATATTTCTCCCTCATCTGGGCTGCTGGGTTGTGATCAGTTTTCAAAGCATAGCATGTCAGTTCCAATAGACTGTGAACAAATACTTGTTAGTTCAGAAATTGTGTATAATTCTGTGGGTGTAGAAAAATTCTTTTCTTATTGTGGACATTGTTCAAGATATCCAGCAGTGATGAGCAGGTAAGTGTGTGAAAGCAGAAGGAAGGAATGCATCACTTAGTTAAGCTTTTTATTTTGTGCAAATTAGTTTTACAGCTATATTTTCTACCTATATTTGATACTAGTAAGTCTTAATCCCTGGTATTTTTCTCCTAGAGGAATTCTCCCTCTGACCCACTCCCAGTCTTTGTATGGGTAACATACTGTGGTCAGGTTTCAGAGTAGCAGCCATGTTAGTCTGTATCCGCAAAAAGAAAAGGAGTACTTGTGGCACCTTGGAGATTAACCAATTTATTTGAGCATAAGCTTTCGTGAACTACAGCTCACTTCATCGGATGCATTCAGTGGAAAATACAGTGAGGAGATTTATATACACACAGAACATGAAAAAATGGGTGTTATCATACACACTGTAGCTCATGAAAGCTTATGCTCAAATAAATTGGTTAGTCTCTAAGGTGCCACAAGTACTCCTTTTCTTTATACTGTGGTCATATGTTTGAATCAAGCTTCACTTTAAGACTTAAACTAGTCATTAAAGACTGAGTGGGAAAGTTCCTTGCACCTGGGAAATTAGGAGAGCAGAAGCAAGAGACATGTCCGCATCCTTTCCCTGGTGGTTCTTCACCTGTGAATTTGAACTGTGGTGGTAATAAAAGTTTTCTGGACCTCATTTTATGTGAGACCATTAAGCAACATGAGAATTTGAGACTAGCTACCCTTCATATTTCAGGACACTGAAAGGTGCCATTTATAAGTTGAAAGTGCCTGCAGGAAGGCAAAACAGGCTTGTAAATTTAAACTCTAGACTCCAGACGGTAACAGGTTTGTAGTGTGGGCTACATACTTAGATTATCAAAATTGCAAATGTGCTTTATGGTGGTTTTTTTTTTAAATTGAAAAACATCTGCCGATAAAAAGCTATATCCGCTTTTTATACTTCTCACTGGTGGTGTTGCTATCTCTTATGTCATAGAAAACACATGATTGTGAATGGCCCTGCTACAAACCCTAAATTGCTGTTACAGCACCAGCTGCCAGAGCTTAAGGCCTGTTATCATTCTCATTATAACCTACTATTTTGCTGAGCTACTAATTTAGCTATTCAGATTTGTTTCTGAAAGATGGGGAGGAAGTTGATCTGTTTAGGAATATTTTGCAATCTTGAAGCTGCTTATATGGAGGGGGCCTTTTTGTATATTTATATAAAAATATATTTATATTAAATATTTCAACCTTTTTTATTGTTTGAAAATTAACAGTATATGTATAACATTTTCAATGATTTAAGTATGATTTCTGTATTAGTATTGACAATGGTCTGCAGTAGAGCAACATACTACGAAGTTACATGTCTATCCATGCAATAGACTCTAATGATTCTAAAGTAGTGAGCACAGTCTACTGAATAAAGAATATTCTGAGTTTTTGTAAGTGAATTTAGAGACCATGAAAGGTGCTGGAATGGCAGCCAAGGGAAACTGAAGTTCACTATTTGTTTACAGAACAGGTATAGCTTTCCCCACCGAGCTCAACCATTATACTTCAACCCAGACCTCGTGGGTGCTATCACCTCTAGAATATGATGGAAACTTGTTCTTGCCCTGTGCTAAGCCCCTCTCTGGGACTGTCAGTTTTGATGGTGATTTTTGTGATTTGATCCACTGAGCCCAAAATTTCAAAATGCCTAAAATTAGACACTGGAATTTATATTTATTCACTTAAATAAGTGGGCCATTTTTCAAAAGTGATGGGAACTCAGAGTTCCCATTAATTGTAATTGACTACTCTCAGCTTCCATTGACTGGATTGAGATTACTCATGGGAGTAAAGTTACTCAAATGCATGTTTATAGACTCAGACCCGAAATTTTATGGACAACAGGAGGCCTGCACAGGAGTAACTGGGAGTAGAATTTGGCATTTATAATCTTTATTCTATTTTCTAAGTGCAAGGGGTTAATTAAATACTTAGATGAGTCTGCCTGATTTAAAATAAGGGTGATTATGAATACTTTTGTCAGCAGTTACTGATGGGGGTATTTCTAAAATAATATAATTCAATGTGTAAACCAGTGTCTAAGGATATAATTCTTCTAGAGGGTCTCAATATTAAAAACAATAATGATTCAGAAATTATTTTCTCACTTGGCTCTGTCTTCCTGGAATTTTTCTGTTGTTACATAGGTTGATCCACTTGGTCCCCAATCCTGCATTGAGCTGGATGTTTGCAGAGCTGATTGCAGGATTCAGGCCTTGATATCTACTTTTAAAAGTCAGTTGTGCGACTGTTTATGTTAGAGCCAGCTGCTTTGATGCTGTAGATACGTTGCTAGTTGACAAGATTGAAATTATTTTTCTTTATGGTCAGACTGTGTTACCCTTACTCATATTGGGTAGTACCTTACTCTTTACAAGTTGACTCATTGACTTATGTGGACTACTCAGTGTTTCATATTAATATCACAAGCTGCCTCTCAGTGTGTTGGCTTTTCAGTATTTTGTAGCGACATGTATATGGTAGCTGTCTTGCAGAGACATACAAAAATAAACTATATTTTCCTTGTAAAATAAGTACAATTTCTAGATGGCATTTAATAAATAATTTAAAATTTCTTTACTTTTGTCTTTTTTTTAACTTTAAACCTAAAATCCGTAATGATATTTCATCGTAGTCTCTTTGTGTTAATTTATCTAGCCTTTAAATACAAACTTATGTGTTTAGGATTTGTGCATTAAATATTGGGTGGTGGGTTGTTTTTTTTTTTTGTTAAATCTGCAACTTATTACTCAAAGCATTTAAAATTGTTGGGTCAGTGCAAAATATTGACTTCAGCATATTGAAAGCATAAAAACTCTTTTTTGTTGGTAACTACTCTTTGGAGAAGTTGATAGATGTGAAAAACATTTAGCAGTGTTTTTTTTCCCCTTCCCATGAAACTAAGCTACTGAGGAAATCTTCCTACTGCTGTATGCTGCAATATGTCAGAAACACCGTTACGTTATAGATGCATCATCATCTAAAAGGAAAAATTGAGTGTGGGTTTGAAGTCGACAAGTGATGAAAGTAGCCCTGAGGTTGTCAATTAGAAAGCCAAGGCCTGGAACTGATAAGTTAATGGGCATTCCCCCTCCCCACCTCTGTTCCACCTCCTCTGCACCCCCCCCCTCCTTTTTTTTTTCCAAGTCTGCAAGATCTTTATGCTCAGGATATAAAAAAAGTCATGTTGGTCTATGTCCCAAAAATATATCCTCCTAATAGTATTCACTTAAATACCTGTTGCCTTTGTTTGGCTTATTACAAGTTCCTTCATATAAGTAGATGAGCAGTGAGAAATGGAAACATGGCAAATAGAAAATTATCCCTCTCTCTAGTTGTGTTCTATGCTGAGTTTTTTTTTTTCTTTTTAACATTAACAGACCACTCCAGGGACCATGTGATAATGTTCAACAGTGTTGCAGGATTTGTTTTCTAGCATGTATTTGCTTGCAGGTTTTAAGATGTGGAATTTAATTTTTGAGTCTGAAAATGATGTCTTCCTCTGGAAAGGTGAAATGGCAGCATATTGTTTTCTTCTTGAAGTGGCTATTAGTTCTCCAAACATGTTTTTTAGTATTAAAAAAGTTTAAATTAGTTGATTTTATCAGTTTATGCAGATTTTAATGTTTTTAGGTTAAGGAAGAGAACAAGAATAAACAAATGAAATCAGTTTTAAAGTGCTAACAGATGCAGACTGCAGCTGAGACTTGCAATCTGCTGTGAAGAAGAACTTTTAGTCCATTTTTATTTTTTTAAATTAACATTTGTGTAACTTTTTAGCATTTGTAAAAGGTTTCATATTGACAGCCCCAAAGTCTGGAGTCCTCTATCCATAGCACAACTACCACAAGGGCAGTATCAATACAGATTTTCCACATAACCCTGCCTCACACCAGAACAGAGAGAGTAATTCTAAGCGTGAGAAGGTAGTTCAGTCTCCATACATGTTCAGTCCTTGATCTCCTCTATTTAGACTACCAACAGCTATGATATTTCTTAGTAATCGCTGCACACCTGTTGAAGGGCAATGATTTGCAGTCACTACTCACCTGTGGCCATCAAGTGCAATGGCGAGTTCTTTTTAAGAACTGATGGCATGATATGACCTCCAGGTCTGAATTTGGGCTGGTGACATGGAGCTATAATCAATAGCTTGAGCTGCTGCCTTTCCTCTCCTCTCCTCTTCCACCCCTGATTTTTAAGAAAAATAAAATACAGCTTAATTGAAATCATTCACACCAAAAATTGAGCTGAAAGATATGCTACTGTGTAATGGATTTCACTTAGAACTATTCACCTGATAGATTTATTAATTTTCCCTAACATGGTGAGCAGTAGCTCTTGTCCAATATTTTCTCAGAAGTTTAGACAGGTTGGAGACTTAAACCTTAAATAATCTTCTGTTCTTCCCACACCCTATTTTAACTTGTTTCCTGAAATGGTAGTGTCTTATAGTTTTATCCATAATAATGAAAATACACCATTGATGGAATAGTGTATCCTGTTGCACAAAATGGCTGAAATGCTGACCTGTTATAAGGAAAATGATGTCAAGGAGGTGTAATGATGATGCTCTTGGGCTAGTCTGTAATTCTTTTTCTACTCGGATTTCACCTCTTCCAAAATAGCCTAATCCCTGTATGTTCTTTGGAGTGGAACCTTTACCTCAATTGAAATCTTACATTTATGGGAAGAAGAAACTTCTGCTTTCTGTGCATCCCTACTACTACTACTGACAGTCTGTGAATCCACTGAATTTATTTCCTGAATGTCTTTGTGTAAAGCCAACAGACCCTGGTAGTCGGTGGGTGGGATTGAATTTGGGACCTCTGGAGCGTAGTGTATGAGTTTCTACTACATGAGTTAAAAAGCCACGTGCTTCTGAGCGAAGGCTGTAGAGCAGACTCATTAATCTCTAAGTGGTCTTGGTGCCACTAAAGGGGACAGAGCACCACACCCAGGAGGTGTGTGGGTTACACTTGCACAAGTATATCATGTCAAATCAACAAAGTACATATTTCAGGAAAATGGTTATATCTTTCCAAACTTCTTTCTTAATTTCTTTTTTACATACTTTTTACATCTGTACATCTACCAGTCTAGCAGCACTGTTGAGCATTATGCCAGATGGATGCAGTTTACTAAACCACTTTAGTGTTTACAGTCACTTTCACTGTAAAAGGTAGACTTATGCAAGAAATCCCCAAACTGTTTGTCAGTTTGAGCAGCAGCATGTTGCTGTCTTCTCTTGTCTTTGTTAAACAACTTTTCTTCACTGTTAGTAATCTTGCTTGTGTCAGCATAAAGTCTGTAGCTCTGTCCCAGCCAGAGAGTGGTTTATGGAACTGATACTTTTGGCAATTTTTAAGTACACCTCCCTCCCTCCTCCTTGTGAATGGAGCCTTGCCATTTTTGCCATCTATTCACCCAGTGTATGGTGGTTCAGGAGAAGTGATCTGTACCACTTATTTTGCACCACACAAAATTGCACTTAGATGACCAAAGCATAGGAGACTATGTCCAAGAACTGATCTGGGTAGACTGCCAAATGAAGGTGGTATGGAGCCCCACAGAGAGATCAATGACATTTTTCCGCCTTCCCACAATTCCACTCACTTTGTAGTACAAGACTTCTGAATTGAGGGAAGCTTCTCACCTCCCAACAAGGCTAAGTCTAAAGCAGGTTCTTCTTATAAAGTCTGCCACACATGTAAATCTAGTCAGCACTTGTATCTTTCCCATTCTAAACAAATAACAGCAAGAGGTCAATCTATATTTAAATTAAATGTTTTTTCTCCCTACTATCTGCCTTGCCTCTCATGGCTAAGATAACAGTGACAGCCCCTCTGTCTTTTCTAGAAGTTGTCATGTCCTCTAGCTTGGATCTTTAATATTTTTTGTTGCTTCCCTCTTTAAAAAAACTGAACTAAGAGAAAACAAGCAATAGAAAACTATAAACAAGTATAGGTTATTCTCTAAAAGATTGTGAGCTCTCATAATTGTGTGGCTCTTCAGATGAGGAGTCTGAAAATAAGGGGAGCAGCTTGTTCAGCTTTGATGACTTGGAATATTTTAGTTGTAAAAGATTCATATGCAATAGAAATCAAGAAAATAAAAGAAAAATCTCTGACCTGTTTCAAAGACTCACTGAAAGTGAAGTGTGGCAAAGAGGTCTAGGTATTCCCAGGTCTTGAGTCCTTAAAAGAAATACAGTAGTGGACTTAGGCTTTACACCGATAAGAAAGGTCTGTTAAATTAATTATACAGGACTCACTAAAGTCAACACAGTCCCTAAAACACATTATCTCAGCCTTAACTAAAGGACTGTCATCCTGCTGGAAAAAGCAGCTGTGCTTTTCCTACAGGAAAAAAACAATCTGAATGTGTCAGGAAAAGGAAGCATTCCTTGGGACAGCCATAGTCTATTTGTCAATCTCCGTGGCTGTCCTATTCAGGCAAAGCATCTACTAGTATTAAAAAAAATGGTAAGCTCAGAGAATTGAAACAATAAAGACATTTAGCATTAGCAGTAACATCCTGTAATTACATATATGTGTACATACATGAGTTACTGAATGATAGTGTTGAATTAAATGCTATATAAAATAAAATTCTGTATTCTTCCCAGCTGTGTTCTAACAGTTGGAGTTTAGATGCAAATACAATTTCCGTGAGACGTGATCTAGTCACCTCTCAGTTGAATTGTACTCTTCAGAGAAACCCTAAAAAAGGAATAAAAGAAGCAACTGACTTAACCAAACTATAGCTGCTCTTAGACAAAACAGAGACAATTTCAAACCAAATTTAGATTAGTAAGTATGCTCATATCAAGAGCTGGTAAAGGAACCAGTAAAAAATGTTATGAAGATTCTTTACCAGTTGTCTTGAATTTTTCAAACTTTAATCACAAAAGTTCAAAAACATAGCAGTGGGGAAAAATCTGAAATAAAAAACCTGACAAAAAGTCTATCCAGAATCAAAATTCGCAAATTTTTTTGCATCTCTATTCACACTAATATGCACATTGCAAGACCAGGTCACTAGGAAAATAAAATAAAATATTATCATGGGCCAATCCGCAGTCAAGGAGCTTATGTCTCTGACAAGCGACAATAAGGCTTCTATGGGTGAAAAACATACCTATCTCAGTCACATGTGTGCAGTGCAAACTTGACAAAAGGGTCCACAGATTCAGCCAAGAATCCTGGAACCAAGCCAATGAGAAATCGAATTCTCTCTCCTGTCCATAAATATTCAGCATATGGGACAGCACACAGTAAATTTAGTTCCCTCTTCCAGCAGATAAGAAATTCCAGAAAAGTTGCTCCAAGTACTGAGAACGTAAGGTACAGAGGATGCACTCCCCTATCATCTCACTACTGAGAAATCGACTTCCATGATTGGCTGATGATGCCAGCCTCCATCACTCACTTGTTAAATTTTCAGGTGCTTTCGTGCTTTCTCCCATGCTGCCCCTCATGCTTTGCAGGAACTTCTTGTAAACGTCATCAAAACTAAAACATTATTCTCTTTCAAATCACCCATTAAAACTCTCTTTGCCATCATGCCTACAAAAAACTTGGCAACAGTTAGTCTACTGATGTGCTGAGGCCACTACTTATCATGCTGAGCAGTACTGTCGCATTGTTTCTTTGTACTCCCCTGTCTGTATCTATCTGTCTCTTGTCTTAGACTTTGATCATAATGTTTTTGTAATCTTTTTCTTCTGTGTTTGTACAGCACCTAGAACAACCTAAGGACCCTAGACATTGCAGTAATATTACTAATATATAATTTTCAGAGACATGCATTGGGGCATGGGAATATGCCTCCTTCGCTCTTTCATCAAGGCCCTGATCTAGTGCCCATTGACATTAGTGGGAATCTTACCATTGACTTCAATGGGTTTTGTATAAGTTCCTTAGCCAAGATAGCCTGAGTGTTGAGCAAGACCAAGGCAAATTAATTCTCTCCATATTACACCAGCCATGCAGATAATAGTTCATTTAATTGAACCCTCATCCACAGAGCCAGTTATCTCATCATAGAAGGCAATTAGATTAGTCAGGCATGACTTGCCCTTGGTGAATCCATGCTGACTGTTCCTGATCACTTTCCTCTCCTCTAAGGGTATGTCTACACTATGAAATTAGGTCAATATAATAGAAGTCGATTTTTAGAAATTGATTTTATACAGTCGATTGCCTATGTCCACACTGAGCTCATAAAGTCGGCGGAATGCGTCCTCACTACCGTGGCTAGCATCGACTTACAGAGTGGTGCACTGTGGGTAGCTATCCCACAGTTCCTGCAGTCTCCGCCGCCCATTGGAATCCTGGGTTAAGCTCCCAATGCTTGATGGGGCAAAAACATTGTCGCGGGTGGTTTTGGGAACATATCGTCAGTCACCCCTCCCTCCATGAAAGCAACGTCAGACAATCGTTTCGTGCCTTTTTTCTGTGCGGACGCCATACTGCTTTCAGCAGACGGTGCAGTAGGACTGCTAACCGTCGTCATCCACCGCTTCCGCTGCAACTCTGCTGCGATGTCTCAATAGCGAATTTCTCCATGTTGTCTGTCATGGGCTCCCGGGTACATGTGTTCTTCCTCGGGAAATGTGCGCGGTGCTAACCGTCATCATCCACCACTTCCACTGCAACTCTGCTCTCCTGCTCTCATGAATCCACCTCGCAGGTCCTCTCATCGTTCTCTATAAATATCTATTCTCGTGGCACCCATTGTCAGCCACCGCTTCCGCTGCAACTCTGCTCTCCTACAGACGCCATACCATGGCAAGCATGGAGCCTGCTCAGATCACTGCGGCAGTTATGAGCATTGTAAACACCTCGCGCATTATCCTTCAGTATGTGCAGAACCAGAACCTGCAAAAGCAGGCGAGGAGGCGACGGCAGCATGGTGACCAGAGTGATGAGGACATAGACACAGACTTCTCTCAAAGTACGGGCCCCAGCAATTTGGATATCCTGGTGGCAATGGGGCAGACTCATGCTGTGGAACGCCAATTCTGGGCCCAGGAAACAAGCACGGACTGGTGGCATTGCACACTGTTGCAGGTCTGGGATGATTCCCAGTGGCTGCAAAACTTTTGCATGCATAAGGTTATTTTCCTGGAACTCTGTGAGTTGCTTTTCCCTGCCTTGAAGCATAGGAATACCAAGATGAGAACTGCCCTGACAGTTGAGAAGCAAGTGCTGATAGCCCTGTGGAAGCTTGCAATGCCAGACACCTATCGGTCAGTCGGGAATCAATTTGGAGTGGGCAGATCTACTGTGGGGGCTGCTGCGATTCAAGTAGCCAATGCAATCACTGAGCTGCTGCTGTCAAGGGTAGTGACTCTGGGAAATGTGCAGGTCATAATGGATGGCTTTGCTGCAATGGGATTCCCTAACTGTGGAATCCCATTGCAGCAAATGAAACGCATATCCCTATCTTGGGACCAGACCACCTTGGCAGCCAGTATGTAAACCACAAGGGGTACTTTTCAATGGTGCTGCAAGCACTGGTGGATCACAAGGGATGTTTCACCTACATCAACGTGGGATGGCCAGGAAAGGTACATGACGCTCGCATCTTCAGGAGCTCTGGTCTGTTTGAACAGCTGCAGGAAGGAACTTACTTCCCAGACCAGAAAATAACTGTTGGGGATGTTGAAATGCCTATAGTTATCCTTGGGGACCCAGCCTACTCCTTAATGCCATGGCTCATGAAGCCATACACAGGCACCCTGGACATTAGTAAGGAGCAGTTCAACTATAGGCTCAGCAAGTGCAGAATGGTGGTAGAATGTTCATTTGGACGTTTAAAAGCGTGCTGGCGCAGTTTACTGACTCAGTTAGACCTCAGCGAAACCAGTATTCCCATTGTTATTGCTGCTTGCTGTGTGCTCCACAATATCTGTGAGAGTGAGGGAGAGATGTTTATGGTGGGGTGGGAGGTTGAAGCAAATCGCCTGGCCACTGATTACGCGCAGCCAGACACCAGAGTGATTAGAAGAGCACAGTAGGGCCTGCTGCGCATCAGAGAAGCTTTGAAAACCAGTTTCATGACTGGCCAGGCTACAGTGTGACAGTTCTGTTTGTTTCTCCTTGATGAAAACCTGCCCCCTTGGTTCACTCTACTTCCCTGTAAGCAATGTTCCCTCTAATTTTTAAGAGGCTGTGTGTGCAAAAAATTTCTTCTGTGTCGCTTCTAAAGCGCAAAAAAAAAAAAAAAAAAAAAAGCTGCCACCGAAGCCAAAGTGTGCACGGTGTTTTGCTGTGTGCGTGAGGTTTAAGATCTGTGTGCGCGTGCACAGCTTAGAGGGAACAGTGCCTGTAAGCCAACCACCCTCCCCCCTTTGATCACCGCTTGCAGGGGCAATAAAGTCATTGTTGTTTCAAAATCATGCATTCTTTATTAATTCATCATACAAATAGGGGGATAACTACCAAGGTAGCCCGGGAGGGGTGGGGGAGCAGGGAAGCACCGGGTCAGGTGGTGGATGAGGGGAGGAGGGAGGGACAAAGCCACACTGCACTTCAAAACTTATTGAATGCCAGCCTTCTGTTGCTTGGGCAGTCCTCTAGGGTGGAGTGGTTGAGTGCCCAGAGCCCCCCGCCCCACATTCTTGGGCATCAGGGTGAGGGGGCTATGGAATTTTGGGAGGAGCATGGGCAGTGGTCTGTGCTCCTGCTGCCTTTCCTGCAGCTCCACCAGCCGCCAGAGCATATCAGTTTGATCCCCCAGTAGCCTCAGCATTGCATCCTGCCTCCTCTCATCACGCTGCCGCCACCTCTCCTCTTGCTCCCGCAGCCTCTCATCTTGCTTGTCCCTCCTGTCCTCATGTTCATTTTGTGCTTTCCTGGACTCTGCCATTGTTTGCCTCCACGCATTCTGCTGAGCTCTTTCAGTGCAGGAGGACTGCATGAGCTCAGAGAACATTTCATCGTGAGTGCGGTGTTTTGTTTTTGTTTTTTGTTTTTCTTTTTGCTTTTTAACTGCGCTAGCCTCTGGGACAGATGATAAGGGGAGCATTGAAACATTTGCAGCTGCAGGAGGGGAAAAAAGGGAGAGTAGTATTTAAAGAGACACGAGAACAATGGGTAGATTCTTTCACGGTGAACCAAGCTGTTAACATTACATAGCACGTGCTTTTGGTACAAGGTTGCATTTTGCCTCTTATATTGAGGGCCTGCCAGTTTGGTGTGAGAGATCACACACACACAGGGCCGGGCAACAGAATTCGGCTTGCAGGCAGCCATGGTAAGCCACAGTCTTTCGGCTTCTTCAACCTTCATAACATGTGGGAATGGTTTCAAACAGCAGCACCCTTCTTTCCCATACCAAGCACCCATTGGGTTGGCCATTTAAAAAGAGAGGCTGCAGTTTTCGGTTTAACGTGCAGCACAAACCCAACTAACCCTCCCCCGCCCCCAATTCTCTGGGATGATCGCTTCACACCTCCTCCCACTGTGTGACTATTATCAGGGAGGATCCCTGTCAGCCAAATGCGAACAGCTCAGTGTGAACGCCCCGTCCCCAACCACGTGGCTAAAAGCGGGGATGATTTCTTTTCAGCCACAGACAAACAGCCCAGCAGGAACGTCCACCTCTGAGTGTCCCCTTAATAATGTCCCTGGAGGATTTCCGCTCCATCCCCAGACACTTTAACAGACTTTTCCAGTAGCTGTACTGGCCACAAATGCATCCCAAGTCTTCAGGGCAAATGAATCATTAAGCATGTTTGCTTTTAAATCATGTATTATATTTACAAAGGTACACTCACCAGAGGTGCCTTCTCCATCTTCATGGCCCGGGAGCCTGCCTTGGGAGGGTATTGGCTCCAGGGTGATAAACAGTTCCTGGCTGTCGAGGAGAACAGTTTCTCCGCTTGCCTGTTGTGAGCTATCCTCCACCTCCTCTTCCTCATTCCCAAAATCCTCATCCCTGTTATGTGAGACTCCCCCCTTGCAGGTGTCCACGGACAGGGGTGGGTTAGTGGTCGGGGCACCCCCTAGAACTGCATGCAGCTCATCATAGAAGCGGCATTTCTGGGGCTCTGACCCAGAGCAGCCATTTGCCTCTTTAGTTTTTTGGTAGGCTTGCCTGAGCTCCTTAATTTTCACGCGGCACTGCTGCAGGTCCCTGTTATAGCCTCTGTCCATCATGCCCTTGGAGATTTTTTCAACTATTTTGGCATTTCGTCTTTTGGAACAGAGTTCTGATAGCATGGATTCGTCTCCCCATACAGTGATCAGATCCAGTACCTCTCGTTCGGTCCATGCTGGAGCTCTTTTGCGATTCTGGGACTGCATGGTCAACTCTGCTGATGAGCTCGCCATGTTGGCCAAACAGGAAATGAAATTCAAAAGTTCCCGGTGCTTTTCCTGTGTACCTGGCTAGTGCATCTGAGTTGAAAATGCTGTCCAGAGCGGTCACAATGGAGCACTCTGGGATAGCTCCCAGAGGCCAATACCGTCGAATTACGTCCACACTACCCCAAATTCGACCTGGCAATGTCGATTTTGGTGCTAATCCCCTCGTTGGGGAGGAATACAGAAATCGATTTTAAGAGCCTTTAAGTCAACAAAAATGGCTTTGTCATGTGGATGGGTGCAGGGTTAAATCGATCTAACCCTGCTAATTTCGACCTAACTCATAGTGTAGACCAGGGCTAAATGCTTCAGAATTGATTCCTTGAGGACCAGCTCCATGATTTTTCCAGGGACTGAGGTGGCCTGTAATTCCCCAGATCTCCTCCTTCCCTTTTTTAAAGATGAGCACTACATGAGCCTTTTTTCAGTCTTCCGGGACCTCCCCCGATCGCCATGAGTTTTCAAAGATAATGGCCAATGGCTCTGCAATCGCATCCGCCAACTCCCTGATGCAGCACATCCGACCCCATGGACTTGTGCTTGTCCAGCTTTTCTAAACAGTCCTGAACCACTTCTTTCTCCACAGAGGGCTGGTCACCTCCTCCCCATGCTGTGCTGCCCAGTGCAATGTTCTGGAAACTGACTTTGTTCGTGAAGACAGAGGCAAAAAAGCATTGAGTACATTAGCTTTTTCCACATCCTCTGTCACTAGGTTGCCTGCCTCATTCAGTAAGGGGCCTGCACTTTCCTTGACTTTCTTCCTGTTGCTAACATACCTGAAGAAATGCTTCTTGTTACTCTTGACATCTCTTGCTAGCTGCAACTCCAGGTGTAATTTGGCCTTCCTGATTTCACTGCTGCATGCCTGAGCAATATTTTTATACTCCTCCCTGGTCATTTGTCCAATCTTCCACTTCTTGTAAGCTTCTTTTTTGTGTTTAAGATCAGCAAGGATTTCACTGTTAAGCCAAACTGGTCGCCTGCCATATTTACTATTCTTTCTACACATCGGGATGGTTTGTTCCTGTAACCTCAATAAGGATTCTTTAGACTCTGGTTATAAGACTCTGGCTGCTGTTAATGTTATTATCCAATTACATAAATGCTTATTGAGACAGTAATCCCTACTATATAGAATTGACTACATAACTAGATATGTAGACTGTTTTTATAAGCATATGGAGTAATATATAGTGCATGCATATTAGTTATCACTTTGTAAAGTAAAATATTATGGCACATTCCTCCCCACCCCCATCACTGCCTGAGGATTCTTTCTTTCTCTGCTAAAATGCTGAGAATCTTGTATTTTTGGAGCCCCATGTCAATCACACTTTTTCCTGCTGTAGACTGAAGAGGACATCCTTCATAGGCCATCAATTCTGCTTCTTAATTGGCCGGAAGGTTAGCTATTGAATGAGGCAAAGGGTGCATAATGAGTGGAAAAGCTAAAACAACCTTTCTTATATATAAAATGTAATTATAGGGGAAAATACCCCAACAAACAAACAAATTTGGAATTAACATAATTTGTTCTGTGCCACCCAGGCAGCCCCACAGCCTTTTTCTGTGTGTTCCTCCAATCTCCTTGCCTATTATTTCCCTTGACTTGCAGCGGATCAGTTTACTTTGTAAGCTCTTCAGAGCAGTGCTTGTGTCTTACTTTTTAGGTAAAGTACAATGCACACCTATGATGGTATATACAAATATTAAATAATGACAACATAGTATGAACATTGTTGCATAAGGGTACCCTCAGGTTGTCTTTGTGCTCTGCATATTCAGTTAAATGTATTCATTTTTCCTAGTCTTACACAACTTCTACATTAAACACCGTATATGGCTGGAATCTGTGGTCTTTAGATGTATTAATTCTGTCCAGCCCTGCTGAAGTAGAAATCCAGACTGTCTTCCTCCTCCTCATGCGTGTATGCCTAATAAAATTAGCTTAGTTTATTTCCAGGATGACTGAGACCATTTTGTTCCCTGTGATGTGTCAAAGCTCTCAGGGTAAGAAACTTATTCTGAATAAACCACAAGAAGTACTTTAAAATAAAGATTTTTTTTTTAAAATTGAGCTAGTGCTTGTAAAAGGTGCCAGATTTTAATTACAGTTGGCATTTCTGAGCATACTGCTGGCAATGGTGAACATCTTGCTGAAAAAAGGCATACATTTTGACACTGGCAATATGGGAGTCCATTGTAAGAGACAGTAAACCTAGTTCCATTCTGCTTTAATAAACTAGCTAAAGGGTAGAACATGAATGGTTAATATTTAAGTAAAATGTTCAGTGTTAAATGTAAAGTTGTACTAATTTCAGATCAAATTGTATAGCGATTCAGATTGTTAGAGAGCAGCATATGTAATAGCTTCTATCAAACAGTCTTTAAATAAGCATGCTTAAAGTGGGAAAATAGGATGCTTCATTACAAGAAATGAGGTTGGCATCTACCAGGTTTTCCATTAAGTTCCAGGTCACAGACAAATAAAGAAAGTATGTTAGGAAAAAAACCCTTTTTAAAAATAATTAGGGAGATGTCTGTTTTGTTCACCAGATGGAAAATCAGTGGTTGTGGGTGGTCTGTGCTGGATGGGGCATCTCACAATTGGCAGAACTATGCATTTAACTTTTAAAGTCCTGGGACAAAATGTGAAAGTAATTGACTGTTCAAAATGCTCCCTCTCTGGATACATATCAGTCCTTTTAAAACCAAGATTGGTGAGTTTTTGTCATTTCTTACAAAAACGCTCAGGCTATTGAATCCAGGCCTATTTGTTATTTTTGGTAGCTATTTATTAGGGACGTTTTATTGTGATTATACATGCATGCTCGTGTACTTGAATGCACACAGTAGCCCTACCAAGAGCTTTAGAATTCTTCATCAACATGTTCTGCTCATGCTTTTCATAATACTGTCAATGTTTGCAGTGTCCAGGGCATTTTGTAAACTGTTGGTTAACATGCTTTTGTTTTCTGAGCTCATTTCTTTTTAAAATCCAAACCAAAAGATGTACCATATGCCAACACTCCACTGCTTCAGAAGTCTAAATTGCCTCCCTTTATTTGGAAGCAATTTTTAAAAAAAATTTAAGAATAATCTCCAAATAATATACAAGAATATTAAGGAATAGTACACTTCTTGTTAAACCAGTTCACTTCTGTTTTAATTTAAAAACAAATTCAAACGAATACAGTATATGTAATATGAGGATGTAAATATATTTTAAGCCCTTTTCTTTGGCCATCTGTAACTTTGATAGCTGATCATGAACAAGACATCTCATCATCGCTACTTCCTAGCTACCACATTAATTTGAAAAAACAGATATAATTTCAACATTTGGAGTAAGCGTTAGAATCGCTTTTTGCTGATTTAGATCAAGAGTAACATAATTTATTATCTGAATTGTGTGAAGATTTTTTTGTGTTGAGATCACCACTTAACAAGTTTTAACACCATCCATTTGTGTGAGAACAAGCAACTGCTTTATTGGTTGGCTTACTTTATGGACAAGTTATTTGTAGTTATCTGTGTAATTGGATATAGAGGTGTGTGTGTGTGTGTGAGAAAACTGATCCTCTCATTACTTACAGTGAAAGGGAGGATAAATTCCTTTGCCTTGCACAAGTATTTATGAAAGTAAAGGGGACACTCCACTTGGTACACTCTATAGAATGTATATATAAAATGTATTTTACTATGCATGCAATGCTCTTTGTATTTTTCCCTGTAAATTATTAAGCTTGTTCACTTTTCTCAAAGCTGCCTCCTAGAAAACACACACAGCCTTATAACAGTAGCCTTGAGAACCATGAATTGCATGCACTGTAAAGCGGTGTTTTCATGGCAGGGATAACTGTGGTATGGATTAATGTTGCTACCAACCCAGAAGGAGAGAGAGTTGAATGTAGTTAAGGATACATACTTATTGCATTTACTCTTTTTATTCTAATACTTACTTACTGCATTTAAGGATAAACTTAATCTAGGTGTTTTGGGAGAATTACACTGAATCTTAGGGTTAATCTTAGTGTTTCTCCTGACTCCTTTGAGGGGGAGTTTTCAGAATGAGTAGTATATTAGTTTTTACTTTAATTTTTTCAAATTGTATTCCTTGATTCTAAAAAGATTAATTGTAAAACAATTTTTAAAAATGTAGTGTGCGTGAGGTACAAACCTCAAATGAGTTTAAGAAATCCAAACTGAAACACAAATTGGTTCTTCCTAGGCAGCAAACATGTTTGGCTGTTGATATGCTGTAATTTTCTGCTTTCCTTAGTAAAAACAGCAATTACTTATTTGTTCCATATTCCCCACCCCCCACCCCCGAAAGCACAGATGCTACTCAGTCTGTCCATTTTCTGGGCACTGCATTTTTTTAACATAATTTATCTCAAGTTTTCCACTTGCCTACTGTACTATTAATAGCATCTATTTTCAGGCTCATGCCAGTACTACTAGCACAAGACAATGGTGTGTTGGAACTAACCATGACTGTGAAAATATTGTTTATCACCCTCTACATTGTAGTGTACAAATGTTTGCTTCCAGGTGCAGTTTTGTGAAGGCGTGAGCTAATCTTAGAAATCAGTACAAGAATTGAAAAACCTACATGGTCACAGTAGTTAAGATAGTAACCTAGCTGAACTAACGGCTTGTTGTCTTTTCTTTAACATCATGTTTGTTGTAAACACTTTTTTGTAGACTCGTTGTGGTTTTTGTACATTTTATCTGTTAGTAAAATGTACATATTTCAAAGCAAAAATTTCAGGTGAAGTCCTGGTGCTATTAAAGCCAATGGCAAGCTCCCATTTTACCCTTTGTTTCAAAATCAGTTAAGGTTGTTAAGTGACAAAGATGTAGTTACCTATCGCATAATTTACAAAACTAAGTACATAAAACCAAATAGATAGTTCAGAACATCATAAATCGTTTGCTGCCCACATAATAAACACATTATTTCATATCAAATACAAAGAAATGCATAGTTTATTACAACACAACCACCTTAACTCTCTGACCTATGGATTTTTTGTTTTGCAATCTTGAATTCAGTATCTAAACATTTTCTTTTAAGGACTACTGTTAACTGAGAAGTATGTTCATTAATTGGCATTAGAATTTTTGTTAAGGTGCTTAATTGCCATTTTTAGTTTAATATTGTAGATGTAGTTTAATAGAAAAGTAACAGGGCCTGTTAGGCAGGCAGAACTGCAGGGTCTCAATGTGTGGATGAGATGATGGTGTAGGGAGGAGGGGTTAGATTTATTAGAAACTGGGGAAACTTTTGGGAAAGGGGGAGCCTATACAGGAAGGATGGGCTCCACCTAAACCAAAATGGAACCAGATTGCTAGCACTTAAAATTAAAAAGGTCCTAGAGCAGTTTTTAAACTAAGGGCTGGGGGAAAGCCAACAGGTGTGGAGAAGCACGTGGTTCGGACAGAGGCATCCCTTAGGGACGATCTATTAATGGAGATTCTCTATGTCCGAGTAAAGAGGAAAGACTGGATGATGATAAAATACGTGTAGAATCTGATGAGAAACAGTCTAGTGAAAAAGAGTACCATTTAATTACATCATGTAATGGCACACAGCTAAAAAGTGACAGGTTTTTAAAGTGCTTATATACCAATGCTAGAAATGTAAATAATAAGATGGGTGAACTAGAGTGCCTCATATTAAATGAGGATATTGATATAATAAGAATATAGCAGTAGGAATATATTACCGAGCACCTGACCAGGATGGTGATAGTGACTGAAATGCTCAGGGAGATCAGAGAGGCTATTAAAATTAAAAAGTCAATAATAATAATAGGGGATTTCAACTATCCCTATATTGGCTGGGTACATGTCACCTCAGGATGAGATGCAGAGATAAAATTTCTTGACACCTTAAATGACTGCTTCTTGGAGCAGCTAGTCCTGGAACCCACAAGAGGAGAGACAATTCTTGATTTAAGTCCTAAGTGCAGCACAGGATCTGGTCCAAGAGGTGAATATAGCTGGACCACTTGGTAATAGTGACCATAATATAATTAAATTTAACATCTCTGTGGTGGAGAAAATACCACAGCAGCCCAGCACTATAGCATTTAATTTCAGAAAAGGACTACACAAAAATTAGGAAGTTAGTTAAACAGAAATTAAAAGGTACTGTGCCAAAAGTGAAATCCCTGCAAGCTGCATGGAAACTTTTTAAAGACACTGTAATAGAGGCTCAACTTAAATGTATACCCCAAATTAAAAAACACAGGAAGAGAACTAAAAAAGTGCCACTGTGGCTAAACAACAAAGTGAAAGAAGCAGTGAGAGGCAAAAAGACATCCTTTAAAAAGTGGAAGTTAAATCCTAGTGAGGAAAATAAAAAGGAGCATAAACTCTGGCAAATGAAGTGTAAAATATAATTAGGATGGACAAAAAAGAATTTGAAGAACAGTTAGCCAAAGACTGAAAAAGCAATAGCAAAAAAAATGTTAAGTAGATGAGAAGCACGAAGCCTGCTAAACAACCAGTGGGACCACTGGACGATTGAGATGGTAAAGGAGCACTCAAGGACAATAAGGCCATTGTGGAGAAACTAAATTAATTCTTTGCATCGGTCTCCACAGCCATAACTGCCGACTTCCCCTCTTTCACGTGGGTGTCCGACCCCTGCCCCAGGCCCCTCTCCCACTCCACCCCTTCCATGAGGCCCCGCCCCTTCCCTGCCTCAATTCTGCCCCCTCCCTGCCAATATTCCAATTCCTTCCCCAAATCCCCACCTCTTCCCTGACTCCTCCCCTGAGCACGCCACGTTCCCGCTCCTCCCCCACTTCTTGGAGTGTGCTAACGCTGCCAAACAGCTGTTTGGTGGCAGCCAGGCGGGAAATGTTGGGAGATAGGCGGAGGAGTAGGGACGCGGCACACTCTGGGGCGGGAGGGGAGGAGGAGGTGGGGCGGGGCAGGTGGGAGGAGGGGAGCTTGGCTGCTGGTGGGTGCAGAGCATCCACTTATTTTTCCCCCTGGGTGCTCCAGCCCCAGAGTACCCACGGAGTTGGCACCTATGTTCACAGCTGAGGATGTGAGGGAACTTCCTAAACCTGAGCCATTCTTTTTAGGTGACAAATCTGAGGAACTGTTGCAGATTGAGGTGTCATTAGAGGAGGTTTTGGAACAAATTGATAAACAGTCATAAGTAATTAAACAGTAATAAGTCACCAGGACCAGATGGTATTCACCCAAGAGTTCTGAAGGAACTTAAATGTGAAATTGCAGAACTACTAACTGTAGTCTGTAACCTATCATTTATATTAGCTTCTGTACCAAATGACTGAAGGATAGCTAATATGATGCCAATTTTTAAAAGGGGCTCCGGAGGTGATCCTGTCAATTGCAGACACCGGTAAGCCTGACTTCAGTACCAGGCAAACTGGTTGAAACTATAGTAAAGAACAAAATTGTCAGATACATATATGAACATAATTTGTTGGGGAATAGTCAACATGGTTTTTGTAAAGGGAAATAATGCCTCACCAATCTACTAGAATTCTTTGAGGGGGTCAACAAGCATGTGGACAAGAAAAATCCAGTGGATATAGTGTACTTAGATTTTCAGAAAGCCTTTGACAAGGTCCCTCACCAAAGGCTCTTAAGCATAGTAAGCTATTATAGGATAAGAGAGAAGGTCCTCTTATGGATCAGTAACTGGTTAAAAGGTAGGAAACAAAGGGTAGGAATAAATCATCAGTTTTCAGAATGGAGAGTGATGAATAGTTGTGTCCCTGAGGGGTAAGTACTGGGACCAGTCCTATTCAACATATTCATAAATGATCTGGAAAAAAGGGCAAACAGTGAGGTGGCAACATTTGCAGATGATACAAAACTACTCATCGATTAGAAGTAATGGAGGAGGAGAAGGACCTTGGAATATTGGTTGACCACAGGATGACTATGAGCCGCCAATGTGATATGGCCATGAAAAAAGCTAATGCAGTCTTGGGATGCATCAGGCGAGGTATTTCCAGTAGAGATAAGGAGGTGTTAGTACTGTTATACAAGGCACTGGTGAGACCTCACCTGGAATATTGTGTGTATTTCTGGTCTCCCATGTTTAAGAAGGATGAATTCAAACTGGAACAGGTACAGAGAAGGGCTACTAGGATGATTCGAGGAATGGAAAACCTGTTTTATGCAAGGAGACTCAAGGAGCTTGGCTTGTTTAGCCTAACCAAAAGAAGGTTGAGGGGAGATATGATTGCTCTCTAGAAATATATCATAAAATAAATACCGGAGAGGGAGAGGAATTATTTAAGCTCAGTACCAATGTGGACACAAGAACAAAAGGATATACACTGGCCATCGGGAAGTTTAGACTTGAAATTAGACAAAGGTTTCTAACCATCAAAGGAGTGAAGTTCTGGAATAGCCTTCCAAGGGAAGCAGTGGGGGCAAAAGACCTATCTGGCTTCAAGATTAAACTTGGTAAGTTTATGGAGGAGATGGTACAATGGCATAACATGATTTTGGCAATTAATTGATCTTTAACTATTAATGGTAAATAATCCCAATGGCCTGTGATGGGATGTTAGATGGGGTGGGATCTCAGTTACTGCAGAGAATTCTTTTCTGGGTATCTGGCTGGTGAATCTTGCCCACATGCTCAAGGTTCAGCTGATTGCCATATTTGGCAATCAAAACACAAGGAAGTATTTTTTCACACAACGCACAGTCAACCTGTGGAACTCCTTGCCAGAGGATGTTGTGAAGGCCAAGATTATAACAGGGTTCAAAAAAGAACTAGATAAGTTCATGGAGCATAGATCCATTAATGGCTATTAGCCAGGATGGGCAGAGAGGTGTCCCTAGTCTCTGTTTGCCAGAAGCTAGGAAGATCACTTGATGATTACCTGTTCTGTTCGTTCCCTCTGGGGCACCTGGCATTGGCCACTGTCAGAATACATGATTCTGGGCTAGATGGACTTTTGATCTGACCCAGTGTGGCCAGTCTCATGTTCTTATGTTGTTATATAACACTGATTTATGGTAAAATCATGAATATATGTGTGTGTGGACTTTCATTTGAGGTTTCCTTATGACCATCTAGTCTTAGTTAATAACTATCTACTTCCTTGCTCTGAAGTCAGTGGGATATTTTTTTACTGAGCTAGGGCTACAAGATTGGTTCTTAAATTAGTACTGGAGATAACCTCTATGTAGAAAATTTTCAACACAAATCTTTCTGTGTAGACAGATTTACATGCAGAAACAGGTATTAAAATATAATCTTTATGCTTCTGCACAACTTAAAAACTCTTCAGGAGGGAGTATTATTTTTTCTGCAAAGCTTGTAAATGCAAGCCAATAACTATGTTCAAGGATCTTACATGTACCTCTGGCGAAACGAGCAGAATTTATAATTTCTCATATGCAATAGCTCTGGATTTTTCCATATTTTTCCTTTATCTTGGTGGAATGAGAAGATACATTTAAAATAAAAAAATCTTAGGTTATGAATGTAGATGTTCAAAAGCCAGGAAATGAAAAATGTCAAGTTCTCTAGTAACTTTAACTCAGCTATGTTCCACGGATGTTGTGTTGTGGTGTTTGGTTTTCAACAACTGTTTATTTAGGAAGTTTTAAGAAGTTTGGAAATTATTACTATGTACTTTTTATTTAGAGTATGTGGGTGCTGGAGTATTTCAAAGAAAAGTTTCAAGAATTTTTTAACATGCGTAAAACACTGTATTTTTCCCTAGCAGAAATTCAGTTTGAGGCAGACATCTGCCATGGGAAATTTCAATCCAAATGGTTAAAAGTCTGGCAAAGATATAAGCAACTGTAAAAATGAAGTTTTAATAATAGGCAGTGCTACCAGTCTTGTGTAAGTGTATGTCTCTCTCTCTCTCTCTCATATATATATGACAGTCTGATTATGTAGATTCCAAGGCCAGAAGGCACCATTATGCTCATCTAGTCTGATCTCCTATATAACACAGGCTATAGAACTTCTACAAAATAATTCCTAGAGCATATCTTTTAGAAAAACATGCAATCTCTATTCTCAAGGGAGAATCCACCATGACCCTTGGTAAGTAGTCCGAATGGTTAATTACCCTCACTGTTGTAAATTTACATCTTATTTCCAATCTGAATTTGTCTAGCTTCAACTTCCAGCCATTGGATCTTGTTACACCTTTCTCTACTAGACTGAAGAGCCCATTATCAACTCTTTGTTCCCCGCATAGGTTCTTATAGACTGTAATCAATTCACCCTTAACCTTCTCTTTGTTAATCTAAATAGACTCAAGGAGCTCATGCACTATACGATTTATGGATTTCCTTGTCCTCCATTCTCGTAGCTTTTCTCTGAACCCTCTCCAATTTATCAATGTCCTTCATAAATTGTGGATACCAGAACTGGCCACAGTATTCCAGCAGTGGTCACACCAATGCCAAATACAGACATAAAATAACCTCTCTACTTCTGAGTTTCCCCTTTCTGTGCATCCAAGGATCGCATTCGCTCTTTTGGATGTTGCACTGCGAGTTCATGTTCAGCTGATTATCCACCCTCACCTAAAAATCTTTTCCAGAGTCACCGCTTCCCAGGGTAGAGTCCACCATCCTGTAAGCATGCCCTATGTTCTTTGTTCCTAGATGTATACATTTATATTTAGCTGTATTAAAATGCATATTGTTTGCACCTACCTTACCAAGTGATACAGATCGCTCTGTATCAGTCATCTGTCATCTTTATTATTTACCACTCACCCAATTTTTTTGGATCATCTGTAAATTTTGTCACTGATGATTTTATTTTTTCTTCCAGGTTATTGATAAAAAGGTTAAATAGCATAGGGCCAAGAATCAGTCCCTGCAGGATCCCTCTAGAAACACACCCATTCAATGATGATTCCTTGTTTACATTTTGAGACCTATCATTTTGCCAGCTTTTAATCCATTTAACATGTGACATGTTAACTTTCTTGTTTTTTTTAATTAAAATGTACCAAGTCAAATGCCTAACAGAAGTCTCACTGTATTGTGTCAACACTACCAATCAAACCGGTAACCTTATAAAAAAATTAATTATATTGACAGGATCTATTTTCCATAAAGCCATGTGGATTGGCATTAATTATATTACTCTCCTTTAATTCTTTATTAATTGAGTCCCATATCAGCCATTCCATTATCTTGCCTGGAAACTATGTCGGACTGACAGGCCTATAATTATCCAGATCATCCCATTTACCCTTTTTAAATACTGCAACAAACTTAGCTTTCTTCCAGTCTTCTAGAGCTGCCCCAGTGTTCCAAGACTTATTGAAAATTAACATTATGAGAGAAAGAGAATTAGCAGACTGATGTAACATTATTTGGAATGCTAATGGTAGATTGAAATTGGGTCAGACTTTCACAGGCTCCTTACAGAACAAATTTTAGAGGCTGTTGAGGAAAAAAAATTCTCATTAAATTTTGTCTAGAATGAGTATGTTAGCATACGACTCAGAAACAGCCTGTAAGCTATACCAGCACTTCTCTTAACCATCATCTTTTTGCCCTCCTCTATTGGTGGCAGTGTAGTGGCACTAAAATTCACAAGTGTAGCTGCCTGTGACTGGTTTAACAACCCCAACTTAGATAGCTGCTTCCCCACCAACCTGTAAGGGACTGTATGTGGTCTGGTCTAGCAGTCACAGCTGGGCTGGAGTCTACACATCAGGGACAGTAATCAGTCAGCAGGTGTCAGAGGAATCGCTAGAGCTGAGCTCAATAAGAAAGAGTCAGGGTCAAAGTCAGGCTGGGGTTGGAGACTGGAGATCAGAGGTAGTACCAGGCTGGAATCAGGAGGCAAGAATCAGGGTTACAGTCCGGCTGGAGTCAGAGACAGGAGATCAGAGGTAGTACAAGTCTAGATACAGGAGACGAGTAAAGGAGTCAGGCAGGGATTGGAGGTTGGAGATCAGGAGATGAGGTGAGGTCTGGACTCATGCAGGGCTGGATTACCCAATAGGCAGACTAAGCACGTGCTTAGGGAACCAGCAAAGCAGGGGGCACCAAAAAAATGAGATTTTTTTTTGAAAAAATTTGATATTTGATATTTCAAAAAAAGCATCGAAGTAGTCATCATGGGAAAAATCAGAACTTTGTTAGACTTCCTTACGCTCCACTACACTCTTCCCCTGTTTTTCTGTTGTCCTTTTATTACTTATCCTCACCTAAACCAGGGGGGCATCCTACTAACGTAGATCGAAATAATGGGAGGAAATCAGATCCTGTCATGTATTGCAATAAATTTGTTTTATTGATATATTCTTCTGAGTTATACATACTTGATTAGTTTTTTTCTTTCTTTTATTTATATATATATATATACATAAAAATAAAGTACGTTGTGTCATTTGTTTTTTTTTAAGTTCAGATAACTGAGATACGGGGCAGGATGAAATGTAACCAACTGAGTGGAGCACAGAAACGTAAACTGGTGGAAGAAAAGAAACAAAAAACTAGTGAAGTTTTCCAAAATCTTCCAAAGCTGACATCATTTTTCAAAGCGAATCCATCAGAAACATCATCTTCTCTCAGTAGCACAGACATCATTTCAAAACCTGTAGGTGTTTCAGAGACTGACTCTTCTTCTGTTGATGAAACAAACACCATTCCACAACATGTGGATGTGTCAGAGACTGTAACTGATCATCCTGCTCCTGGTGGTAAAACAGACATTGTTCTAGAAGGTGTGGATGTGTCAGAGACTGAACCTGCTCATGCTGTAAATAATAGGAGAAAAGATCCTGGTATGTGGGTTGATTTCAGTACTGATGATGTAGCTTACTGGATAGGTCGTGGACCAAATGACTGTCAACACCACACTGGGCCATTTGAGAAATCACGTCGGATTTTTACCAATGGCAAACAAACAAGATATTGTCCACAAAAAATATTTTTCGTCATGAAAGCGAACAGTGAGAAATACACTCAAGAATGGCTACTGTATTCACCATCAGCAGGGTCTGTGTACTGTTTTGTTTGAAAACTTTTTGCATATAAACCTTCAACATCCCAGTTTGCTGCAGATGGATTTAGTGACTGGCGGAATACTGTTTTAATTGAACGACAAGAAAATAGCACTACTCACAGAGACTCAATGTTGACATATTTAAATCAAAGACAGGGCTTTGGATTGACACAAAAATTGGAAGGACAAATTAGAGGGGAGTGTGAATATTGGCAACATGTCTTGCAGCGTGTTATAACTGTTATTCAAACATTAGCTGAACATGGTCTGGTTTCCGGGAATCAAATGATACATTTGGATCATTGCAGAATGGAAATTTCTTGAGATTGTGGGAGCTTGTGGCTCAGTTTGACCCATTTTTAGCAGGCCATATCTCAAAATATGGGAGTGCTGGCAAAGGTAACCCATCATACTTATCCAAGACAATATGTGATGAACTCATTCGTCTAATGAGTGACAAAGTTCATTTCAGCTATTGTGGATGAAATAAGTACTGCTGGATACTTCAGTTTATCTGTTGACTCTACATCTGATCTTTCACATATTGATCAATTGAGTATTGTACTAAGATATGTGTCTCCCACAGATGGAAAACCAGTTGAACGATTTATAACATTCCTCAATTTGAAAAGCCACACTGGTGAAGAAATGGCAAATCCAGTACTGCATTATTTGTGCCAAGTTTGCAAAATAGATTTCTCAAAGTGCAGAGGTCAATCTTATGACAACGCTGCCAACATGTCAGGGTGTTATCAAGGAATGCAGAAGAAGCTTTTAGAACAGAACAAATATGCTATATTCATACCATGTGCTGCACACTCTCTCAGTCTTGCTGGCCGCAATGCTGTTGATTGTTGTCCAGTGGCAGTAAGTTTTTTCTCAACAGTCCAGTTACTTTACGTTTTACTCTGCCTCAGCACACTGATGGGCAGTTCTTAAAACATATTTTGGCAATGATCATGTGTTGAAATCTCTCTCTAATACTCTTTGGGAAGCATGCAGTGGCAACAAGTGCAATTCTGGAGACCTACTCAAAGATTGTGGATGCATTAGAATGTATAGCTGAAGACCAATCACAAAAGGGAGAAACTATACGAGAGGCAGAAAACATTGCAAACAAGATGCAAGAACTAGAGTTTGTATTCATGTTGACCATGTGGAATGAAATTTTACAACACTTTTACCACACAAGTCAAGCTCTCCAAGAAAAAGAATTGGATTTGAAAACATGTGCAGACCTCTGTCAATCATTAGCAGACCACTTACACGCTTTGAGGAATGATTTTGAAAGATTTGAAGACCTATCAAAAGATATCTTGCCTGATACTAACTACAAAGAAGCCCAGTCCCGCAAGCAACTCAGAAAGAAACAAGCAAATGATAGCAGTGCAACAGAAACAGCATTGAATCCTAGAGACAAATTTTGCGTATCTATTTACTACGCTATAATTGATACACTTGAAGCTCACATGAAGAAGAGAGGTGAAATGTACAAAGAAGTATCACGTAGATTTTCTTTTCTAAATGATATGGACTTATCTGAGTAACAATATTCCCCAGGTTCCCAAAAGCTAGTTGACTCATACCCTGTTGAGTTGAACATGAATCTCTTTGGAGAAGTACAGCAGTTCCGCTGTTATATGCGCTCAAAGTTTAATGAAACAGGAAAAATAAAATTCAGTCACATTGATCTTCATGACACAGTATTGAAAGACGGAATACAATGTGTATTTCCAAATGTAGAGATCGCACTATGTATTTTCCAACATTGATGATTACTAACTGCTCCACAGAACACTCTTTTTCTCAGCTGAAAAGAATAAAAAACCCTCAGAGAACAACAGTGTGTTAGGACAGACTTTGATTCACTTTCCCTATTGTGTATGGAAGCAGACATGCTTCATCAAGTCAGCTTCGATGAACTTATCCAGAATTTTGCAATCAGATTTTGCAATCAGAAAATCTAGAAAGAAGCTATTTTAATTTCAGCATACATGTAAGTTTTTGTGTCATTTAAAAAAAAAATTTTATTTTATGGTATAGTATTGTTTTTATTTTGAATTACATATGGGGGGACACCATAATCTTTTCAGTGCTTAGGGCCTCTAAAGGTCTTAATCCGGCCCTGGGCTCACGGTAGACCCAAAGTCTCTGTCGTTGCCCAGACAACTTCCTGGGGCACCCTCCAAGGTAAAATAGGGTGGTTAGCCAAACAGAGGGCCGCAGGGTACTGTCACTGTGGCAGTCTTGGGCAGGCCTTCCTGTGGCGCCTATTCTCCACAATGCTTCCTTGCTGTGGCTCTGCATGGCCTTCTGGTGGCACTGTGGGAACATCAGCCATCCCAGGCTCTGCAGACAGGGATTCTAGTCCTTGCATCCTTCCATAGCCATCAGAAGAGGAGCAACTCCCAACTTGGAGTTGCCACTGTGGGGGAATTGCAGGAGCTTTTGATACCAGAATCTGGGCTCTGGAGGAGCAGGTCTGAGGAGCTCTTGCTGATGCATCAGCTGGTTAGGAGTACCTGCTGCATGCCTGCAGCTGGGAGGAGTGGCAGTTGCCACAAAAGGGAAGCTCATGTCAGCACAAATCAGTGGAAGACCCTAGACCACAGCAAGGGACTCTAGCAAACCCCAGTTATAGACCTAAGTGAAGGACTCTAGACTGCGATCTTAGCACACCCCAGTGCATTGGAAAAGTAAAACGGCAAAACTCCAAATTTCCAATAAGTTATTGGAGTGTCCTGGGGACAGATTTTTATTTCATAAAGTGGAGGAAGTAAACAAGGGGAAAGCCATTTTAGACTTGCTTCTGACCAAACAGGAGGGAATTGGTTGTGAATCTGAAGTTGGAAGGCAATTTTGGTGAACGTGATCAAGCAATGATAAGATTTCGTGATGCTAAGGAAAAGAAGGAATGGGAGAAGCAGAATAATGACATGGTCTTCAAAAAAGCAGACTTTAACAGACTCCGAGAACTGGTAGGCAAGGTCCCCTGGGAAGAAAATCTAAGGGAAAATGAGTTCATTACAGCTGACAGTTTCTCAGGCACAATATTAAAGGTACAACTGCAAACTGTCCTTATATGAAGGAAATATAGGAAGAATAATGAGAGGCCAATGTGGCTCTAGTAGGAGCTCTTTAATTACCTGAAAATCAAAAAGGAATCCTATAAAAAGTGGAAATATGGAAGAATTGCTAAGGAGTTGTACAAAAGAATAGCCTAAGCATATAGGGACAAAATCAGAAAGGCTAAGGCACAAAATGAATTACACCTATCAAGAGACATAAAAGGCAATTGGAAGAGGTTCTATAGATATATTACAAGCAAGAGAAAGACAAAGGAAAGTGTAGGACCTCTACTTAGTGGGCAAGGAGAAGTAATTATGGTCGACATCAAGAAGGCTGAGGTGGTTAATGCCTATTTTCTTCAGTTTTCACTAAAAAAGTTAATGGTGACCAGATACTTCATACATTTAATCTTAGTAACAAGGGGAAAGGAAAGGCGTGCAAGCTAAAATAGGGAAAGAACAGGCTAAAGAATATTTAGATAAGTTACGTGTATTCAAGATGGCATAGCCAGATGAAATTAATCCTAAAATATTTACAGACTGGAGAAGGCAAACATAGTAACTATTTTTTTAAAAGAAGTCTTTTACTTGTATCTGGGGTGTCTCAATGGGATCCCACACAGGATTCTGGAGAGTACAGGGATCCTGCACTGCAGTCTAGAAGTATCACTTCAGGGCTTAGGGTCCTGCATGGAAAAAACAGAAACATAGACATGTAGGGCTGGAAGGGACATTGAGAGATCATGTCCAGCCTCTTGCGCTGAAGCAGAAACAAGTAAACCTATTCCACCCTGTTATTAAAAACCTCAGATGATGGGGATTCCACAACCTCCCTTGGAAACCTATTCCAGTGCTTCACTATTCTTGTAGTTAGAAAGTTTTTCCTAATGTCTAACCTCAATCTCCCTTGCTGCAAATTAAGGCCATTACTCCTTGGCCTTCCTTCAGTGGACATGGAGAGCAATTGATCACAGTTCTTTTTATATCAGCCCTTAACATATTTGAAGACTGTTATGGGGTCCCCACTCTGTCTTCTTTTCTCAAGACTAAACATGCCCAGTTTTTTTAACCTTATCTCTTGGGTCACGTTTTCTAAACCTTTTATAATTTTTGTTGCTCTCCTCTGGACTCTCCAGTTTGTCCACATCTTTCTTAAAGTGTAGTGTCCAGAACTGGACACAGTACTCCAGCTGAAGCCTCATTGGTGCTAAGCAGAGCAGGACAGTTACCTCCCATATCTTACAAATGACACGTCCGTTAATACAACCCAGAATATTAGCCTTTTTCTCAACTGCATCACATAGTTGAGTCATATTCCATTTTTGATCCACTATAACCTCCAAATCCTTTTCAGCACTACTACTACTACCTAGCCAGTTATTCACCATTTTGTGTGTTTGATTTTTTCTTTCCTAAGTGTTGTACTTTGAACTTATCTTTATTGAATTTCATCTTTGTGGTTTCAGACCAATTCTTCAATTTGTCAAGGTCATTTTGAATTCTAATCCTGGACTTCAAAAGTGCTTGCAATATCTCCAACTTGGTGTCCTTTGTAAATTTTATAAGCATACTCTCCAGTCCATTATCCAAGACAGAAAATATTGAACAGTACTACACCCAGGACTGATCTGCTATCTACACACTTCCATCTACACACTATCTACACACTTCCAGTTTGACAGTGAAACATTGATAACTACTCTTTGAGTAGCTGAGTCTTTCAACCAGTTGTGCACTCACGTTATACAAATTTCATCTCGATCACGTTTCCTTAGTTTGCTTACAAGAATGTCATGTGCAACTGTGTCAAAAGCCTTACTAAAATCCAAGATATATCACGTCTACTGCTTCCTACCTATCCATTAGGCCAGTAACCCTATAAAAGAAGGAAATTAGATTGATTTGGCATGATTTGTTTTTTGACAAATCCATGCTGGCTATTCCTTATAACCCTGTTATCTCCTAGGTGCTTTTTAGTGAAGACTGAGGAAAATAGGTGTTGAACACCTCCGCCTTCTTGATGTCGACAGTTATTATTTCTTGCCCACTAAGTAGAGGACCTACACTTTTCTTTGTCTATCTCTTGCTTGTAATGTATTTGTAGAATCTCTTCCTATTGCCTTTTATGTCCCTCGATAGGTGTAACTCATTTGTGCCTTAGCCTTTCTGATTTTGTCCCTACATTCTTGTGTTATTCTTTTGTACTCCTCCTTAGCAATTCTTCCATGCTTCCATTTTTTGAAGGATTCCTTTTTGATTTTCAGGTCATTAAAGAGCTCTTACTGGAACCCTATTGGCCTCTTACTATTCTTCCTGTCTTTCCTTCTGTCACCATGCCTCAGTGGGTCACAACTGAGAATACCAAATTCAGGACACATGCCAAGAATTAGAATAACTATCAGTTTGGGGTGAGTCTGCCTTTCATTAGATTATACGAAGCAAGTAACAAAAGTATACTTCTATATCACTGCACTGGTTAACAAGAAGTCAAAAATGCAGTCGTCTTAGGCATTCCAGCCCTGGTTTCACCACCCAGACACTGGACTGTGATGAGCAGTTACTGAAAACCAATTTAATCAAATATAGGGTTCTTCTAATCCCAAGAGATCAGCCACTTAGCCAGGTCAATATACAGCTCAGATCTTACCCAGTAATCATGCTGAAATAGATAAAAACTAAAAGTTTAATAAAGAAAAGAAGAAGAGACACAAATAATTGCAAAGTCCTTACATCAGGTTTATAGCAGTGATGGAATAGACTGCTGGCTTGTAAAGAATCCCTGACTTCCAAAAGATTGGAAGGTCCTCGGTCCATAGTTCAAAATGCTTCTTTTTCGTTGTAAATCCACAGTCCAGAGACTCAAGGCAAGAAAGAGGAAAAATGGAGATATCTCAGGGGTCTTTTATAGCCTTTGTCATGTGCCTGGAAATTTACTGTCTCAAACAAAGCTCGCAGCCAGTGTTCCCTCTAATTTTTGACAGGCCGTGTGCATAAAAAATTTCTTCTGTGCAAATTGTTCTGCTTCTGTGCAAATTTTTGTGTGTGCGGTGTTTCGCCGTGTGCGTGGGGTTTAGGATCTGTGTGCACGCACACACATGCACAGCTTAGAGGGAATAGTGCTCACAGCCCAGGTACACGGAAAATTGCTGGCTCAAGATGGAGTCCAGGGTCACATGAGCATATCACATGTCTTGATGTCTCACAGGGAGTAGCTATTGCCAATATTCTTACTGAGGCATCCACAGGAAAAGGTACCTGGGAAGAATGAGTTTCTTCTATCAATACATAGCTGTCTGGCCTTAATGTAAATTTTACCCAGTGGTTGTTACCCGGGAATTAGGGCTGTCAAGCAATTAAAAAAAATAATCGCGTGACTAATAGCACTGTTAAACAATAATAGAATAACATTTATTTAAATATTTTTGTATGTTTTCTACGTTTTCAAATATATTGATTTCAATTACAACAGAATACAGTTACAGAATACAAAGTGTACAGTGCTCACTTTACATTTATTTTGTATTATAAATATTTGCACTCTAAAAAACAAAATAAATAGTATTTTTCAATTCACCTAATACAAGTACTGTAGTGCAATCTCTTTATCATGAAAGTTGAACTTACAAATATAGAATTATGTACAAAAAATAACTGCATTCAGCTTGGAAGCAGGTGGCTCCTCCTCCTCCTCCACCTTTGGGGGTCTGCTCCTCAACTCCTGTAGCCTGTACAGCATGCTGGTTCTTCACGTTGGTGGACGAGGGACCTGGGTGGGGGATGGAGCACTTTTCACTGGCCAAGGTGGCCAGCAACCAGTCTCCTCCCCACAGAGCAGCCAGTTCTCCTTCCTCCTCTGGTGCCGCTGTAGCCATCTGTAATTGGCTAGCATTCTTTGTCTCCATGTGCATCCTGTGAATTAAACCATCATGTTCCTGATGGTATGTAGATAAGCCACCTCCTTCGGAGCTCTCTCTTATGTGCTTTCTGAGGGACTCCAGCAAAACCACCTCTCACACTGGGTGGTTCCCCTTGCCTAAATTTCTTCATCAGGCACATGCAGGCTGCATTCACAGCAAGTCAAGACCAGGACCCGGGTAGCAGCCTCCAGGGTTAGGATGCCTGTGTGGCCTGGGCCCCCACAGGTGCAGGCAGAGGAAGAGTCAGCAATGGTGTTGGCAATGTGCTATTTTCCTCCCGTTGCAGGTTTTTTCCTTGTAGAGTACCTGAAAGTTAAGGAGGGGATGGGGGAACCCTATCTCTGTGCCTTCTTCTGCTGGTGAACTCAGCTGGCTAACTCCATTAGTCTCTCAGCTGCCTCTGTCTCACCAGCTATATGTCGCAATTAAATATGGGAGATAGGATCAATTTGTCTGTAGTAAAAATCTACAAACAGAATTGACTGTTAGGCCAGGCCTCTTGCATTTGGGTGTGACCCTGTTGTAATAAGTAGGATTGCATGATGGGTTTGCCTGTAGACAGTGGTGGTGGAGCTGGGCTCAGTGGCCCAGGGAGTCCCTTGTAGTCCTATGTCTTTATCTCCCTAAATCTCATGTTCCAGCACTTTAGGCAGTCACTTGTAGGGGTCAGGAAGGAAACATTTTCCTCCTGATGTATTTGGGGGGGGGAGTTGTATCTCCTTCCTCTGAAGCATCAAAGATGGCCACAGGTTGAGATGGGACATCAGGCAGAGTTGACTGGTGCTCTGAGACGGTACAGAGAATTCACTTTTTTCTCATGCTTGGCTGGCTGGTTCTTGTTCATTGCCATTTTTGGGATCTGTAAGGAATTTTATCCCAGGTCAGATTGACAGTGACCCTGGCATGTTTTCACCTTCCTATGCAGCATGAGGCATGGCTCATTTGCTAGGATCATTTGAGCATCTCACTAATCGGTTCCCTGCCACTGCCTCAGGAACTGGAGCACCTTGGCCCCTTCTTTTCAATGTCTGTGGCACACAATAGTTTTGTCTCCTGTGGGCTGTAATACTTTAGTCTAAGCCAGATCACGGGGCTCAATAGAGGTAATTGGGTGTGGTTTAGTGGCCTGTGATGTTCAGGAGCTCAGACTAGATGATCACGTGGTCTCTTCTGGCATTAAACTCTATGACTCTATTGAGTTTACTTTGGAGAACCATGCCCCTTAATGACCTCTGCTGTTGGTTGTTCTAGCTACAGGACCTCTTCATTGTGTACAGAGTTGTTCTGATGTTACTTTCAAACAGAGAAGGCCTTTAATCTTTGTCAGGATGGAGATACTGCAAATAGCAAGCTAAACAAATAGTGAGATTTAATTATAATATCAAATAGACTGAGATAGAGTCCAGTTTCCTGGCTAGCAAGGGAGAATTAAGAATGTAGGTGTCATTCAAAGAAATTGAAATCCATTCAGTTCACTGCCTGTATAGTCAAGAGAGAGGGTATTAAAAAGGTAGTAGTCTGAACTTAACTGGTTGAGTTACATAAAACTGGTTCAGAGGCTGGGCTGTATGTGAGGGGGAACAAAATTGTGAGAGAGGATGCTTGGAGCCTTCTCTTCACTTTTGTCTCTGTGGCGTTGATAGACGCAATCTGGTCCTTGCATTCCGTGGACTGCATGGACGTCACAAGCTGTACTAGTCTATGTAACATGGGCAGGATATGGAGGAGAAATGGCCTGCCTGTCTCTCCTCCACCTCCTCACTGGCCAGTGAAGCAGATCCGGTGCAAGGCAGAGTGTATTCCACGTGTCTGAAGTGTGGCACAGCCTAGAACTCTAGAAGCCATTGTGCCTGAGCTGAGCACAATGCATCTGGATGCTCCCAATAGGGAAGTATGCCTCTGCACCACCTGTAACACGGGTGTCTGCTTTTTAAGACACAATATAACCACCTGTCATAATGGCACAGACAGAAGAAGACAGATTCTCAGAGGGTGCCCTTAGGAATACCAAAATCTGATGAGGAAATATGAAATTGGAAGAGGTCAAATAGAGGAAAATATTTCTGGGTGGATCATTTGGGGTGGGTGGGGTGTAGGAAGAGGCCTCCAAAGTGTGCGTGTTTCTCCTATTTAATCTTTGAAAATGGGCTGCCAGTATTTCCCTTTTAAAATTGCAAATATTCTAATTCAGAGAGAGAGTTATGGGTTTTCAAAAAATTGAGTAAAAGACTGTCCTTGGCCATATTAATAATGAGTTGCAAGACTGTTTTACTTTGTTTTGGGAAAAAGTGAGGAAAATCAAAACAGACTCAATAGGTGAGATCCTCAGCTAGTGTAAATTCACTGAAGCAAATAAAGCTACTCTATTTGACATCAGCTGAGGATCTGCCCCAATGTTTTTTCTATCTATCTTGCAGAAAGAAGTTTGTGATAACCTTTCCTAGAGTGAAAATGACTTCTGAGCACATGAGGAATCTCAGCCAACTGGGAAACCAGAAGTAATAACATGACTTAAACCATGTGATGAATTCCAAGAAATCAGGGACAGAGCTCTAATGCACAGCAAAAATTTGCACTAAAATTCTGGAAGCACAATGTTAACAGAAGCTCCACAGATTGTAAAAGGCACAAATTTGTGAAATATCCATTGTAAAACTGAAAATAGTCCACAGTTCTAATATTCATTCTTTATTGTTGATCCATATGCATTTCCTATTCATTAATCAAAACTGACAGTTATTTGTGTGGTTTTTAAAAAATTCTTTAAAGCAGAATAAATGGTGCATAAAAAGCATAAATGATGTCATTGTTAGCTGGCCACTAGATGGCAATCATACCTTACTGTTAAAACAAGGTCTAATATGTAGATGTAATACTGTTGGAAATTTTCACATGGTTCTAGCGAAAGCTTTGGTGCTTTTGATCACTAATGATAACTCTGCACTGATATTTATATTTAGTGACCTTGAGGAAACTAAATGCAAAAATAACAAAATACCTTCAAATCCTCTCATTTAGTTGATATAGCATACTTTACCATTAGCCAAAATAAATATTTACATGGCAATTTATGCATTTGTGAAGTAATTGATGGGGCAAATGGGCACTTTTCTTCTATTCTGACATTAGCATGTTGACAATAAAAGAAAAGGGGTGGGGCTGAAAGACAAAAAGCCTTCCCCCCCACCTTTAAATGTATTTGTGTGCTGAATAACACTGCTTTACCAAAGTGTATGTAATACTTGGCTCTTTTTTCACAATCAGCAGAGCCGGTCAAGAGCCCAAACTGTACTTACCAGCTGTCTTTTAGCTGAGCATAATCATCCCTAATATCCAGACATAATCCTACAATGTACGTTTTGTAAGTAACTACAATTACAAAACAAAAAAGCATCTCTTTAAATAAATATATAGGTTCTGGTTGGTTTATGTTAGTTTTACAACTAAAACAGCCCTATTTTTTTTTTGCAAGAGATCAGTATTATTGTACAAACAATAACTGGTATAGATGCTGTATTGTTTAAAATTCTTTATTAAATGTAAATAAATTGTCCATAATTAGATCATGTAACTAGTAGCAGTTAACATTCATATTTTTATCAAGTTATTGCATTTTTTTTATCACCAGCAATGCAGAAATGGATACAGAGAATGTCTGAGAAAATACACTGGTTGAGGGAGCAAGGGAGAGCATATCAAAATACAGCCTGGAAACAGTGGGCCAAATTCTCTGTTGGAATAAAGTGATGCAACTCCATTTACCTCAAAGAAGCTTTGCCAGTAGAAAATTTAGCCCAATAATTTGGTATGGGATCATAGCTGACATATCTTTCTTTCACAAGAGCTGCATGAGATGAAAGGAAATGTATATTTTTATGTAATTTAGTGTTATGTTGTACCAAGAATAAGTGAGAGGGTCTCTGTTTCAACCATGCTCCATGAAGATTAATCTGATTGTTGTCTGATGCAGTTCTACTTTTGCTTCTTGGTGAGCTGTTCAGAGCATACATGCAAAAGTGATTCATCTCTGCACTTCTTAGCTGAGATAACAACATTGCAAACCCTACTGTTAAGGTTAACCTGTGCACTGCATAAGGACAGCAGATGGAAATTCTGGTTTGCAGCCACTGCAAAAAAATAAAAACATGTTCCAAAGGGAAAAGGATCTTGTATTTCTGTGTTTGAACCTTTGATCTTCATTCACATCTGAAGGAAAGAGTAGACCTTTTGCTGAAGACACATGGCTTTGCATCTGTGAAAACACAGCTGTATATAACAAAACAAAACTGGTGAAAAATACAATGGTTTTGCTGTGTCAGTTTGGTTGCTAATGTTCAAATTCTTTACAAATATTGTCTTTTGATGGATCTTTCAGAAACTCTCTCTGACTTTACGCCATAGTTTACTGAAGTTTTATTCTGCAGAGTTTGAAGTTCATAGGAATGATTGAGATATCTGCTCTACAGCCTTTTTTAAAAGTGAGTTTTATAAAATAGTTTGGCACTTGGTCAAGAATAGTATTTTCCTAACCATGTCCTGAATAAGTTAAATGAAGAGTATGAAAACCTATGGCAGAAACTCAAATTGACAAAGTAGTCCTAAGAAAGCGAGCCTTGACTCAAGAAGAAATACCTTAAGCAGCAGCATTATTATTGTAGTTGTGAATATATTATAATTGTTGTTTTTCCTGAAGTATCTCAAAGCACTTTCCATTCGTAGAAGTATATTCTTCAGTGCTTTTATTCAAATCTCATTACATATGAGCACTGCAGCAGAACGGCTGGTAGGCATGTTTCTGTTGTCCCCTGTCTTCTCTAGCACATGCAGTGAAATGTGACCACATTAGCCTCACCTTCAAACAAACTCTACTGGATGCATATTCATTTCATAATCCAGTTCAAAATTGTCCCTCTCTCATGAGTTTATCATGAGTCTCACAATTTTTTTTTCTTAAAACCCGAGTAACTAGAATCAGGTTATTACATGAGAATCTCAACTTCGATTTTAAAAAAGAAAGAAACTAGTCCTCATGGCTGAAGAGAAAAGCTTGAAAACATGAATTCCAAATGCTCAAAGATCAGAAGACAAATAAAAAGAACCCCAGCATTGTTATTTTTATAATCTCATGATTTTAACCCAATTTCATAATTGGGGGGGGGCCCAACTCATGATGTTTGATCTTTTGAGGTTGGTAATATTGCTTCTTGTTCTTAAAACTCTTCCTGGGGTTACAGCAACCTAATTCGGGAATCATAGGCCAGATTCTTGAAGGTATTTAGGTGCCTATAGGTGCAGATAGGCACTTCATGAGGCTGTCAAAAGCACCTAAGTAGGTTAGGATTGTTTTCAGTGGGACTTAAGTGAGGAACCTGCTTAGACTCTGAAAATCTCACTAGGTGCCTATCTGCATCTTTAGACATCTAAAAACCTTCGAAAATCTGGCCTCCTGTCTCGAGTCTCCTCCATACTTTCTCAGTTCATCTAACATTTGTCTCTTTTTTGTCTCTCCATACAGTCTGGCTATTATTGGTGCAGGAACCTTTTCCTTTGCAGCTCTTACTGTCAGGAACATCCTTCTAGTGTCCCTCTGCCAAACTGACTCATCTGTTTTCAAATCTTACCTGAACAGCTATGTCCCCTTGTCCATATCTGTTATTTTCTCTCTCCTGATGTTACTTAATTCTTTAATTGTATTGTAAGGCATTTTGGAATACAGGTTGTCTAAAAATACACAATATAAAATAAGCATGCTTGTGACCGTGAGTTGCATTATCATCATCTATCTCTAGGATGAATATAAGGGATGAGGAATTCATTCCTTTATTGTTTCCTCTCTCTGCCTTGTGTTTTGTACTGGAAGGGTATACTGTTTATTGTCTCCACAAACAATGAAATTATCCCCGATAATGTCACGGCAAACCTGGTGGCTGAACTTTGTGACTTTGTCCTCACCCATAACTATTTCACATTTGGGGACAATGTGTACCTTCAAATCAGCGGCACTGCTATGGGTACCTGCATGGCCCCACAGTATGCCAACATTTTTATGGCTGACTTAGAACAACGCTTCCTCGACTCTCGTCCCCTAATGCCCCTACTCTACTTGCGCTACATTGATGACATCTTCATCATCTGCACCCATGGAAAAGAAGCCCTTGAGGAATTCCACCATGATTTCAACAATTTCCATCCCACCATCAACCTCAGCGTGGACCAGTCCACACAAGAGATCCACTTCCTGGACACTGTGGTGCTAATAAGCGATGGTCACATAAACACCACCCTATACCGGAAACCTACTGACCGCTATTCCTACCTACATGCTTCCAGCTTTCATCCAGACCACATCACAAGATCCATTGTCTACAGCCAAGCTCTACGATACAACCGCAGTTGCTCCAACCCCTCAGACAGAGACAAACACCTACAAGATCTCTATCAAGCATTCTTACAACTACAATACCTACGTGCTGAAGTGGAGAAACAGATTGACAGAGCCAGAAGAGTACCCAGAAGTCACCTACTACAGGACAGGGCCAACAAAGCAAATAACAGAACACCACTAGCCATCACCTTCAGCCCCCAACTAAAACCTCTCCAACGCATCATCAAGGATCTACAACCTATCCTGAAGGACGACCCATCACTCTTACAGATCTTGGGAGACAGGCCAGTCCTTGCCTACAGACAGCCCCCCAACCTGAAGCAAATACTCACCAGCAACCACAAACCTCACAACAGAACCACTAACCCAGGAACCTATCCTTGCAACAAAGCCAGTTGCCAACTGTGTCCACATATCTATTCAGGGGACACCATCATAGGGCCTAATCACATCAGCCACACTATCAGAGGTTCGTTCACCTGCACATCTACCAATGTGATATATGCCATCATGTGCCAGCAATGCCCCTCTGCCATGTACATTGGCCAAACTGGACAGTCTCTACGTAAAAGAATCAGTGGACACAAATCAGACGTCAAGAATTATAACATTCAAAAACCAGTGGGAGAACACTTTAATCTCTTTCGTCACTCGATTACAGACCTAAAAGTTGCAATTCTTCAACAAAAAAACTTAAAAAAAAAGACTCCAAAGAGAGACTGCTGAATTGGAATTAATTTGCAAACTGGATACAATTAACTTAGGCTTGAATCGAGACTGGGAGTGGATGGGTCATTACACAAAGTAAAACTATTTCCCCTTGTTCATTTCCCCCCCCCCCCCCGCCACTGTTCCTCAGACGTTCTTGTCAACTCCTGGAAATGGCCCACCTTGATCATCACTACCAATGGTTTCCACCATCCCCCCCTCCCCCCGCCGCCCTGCTGCTGGTAATAGCTCACCTTACCTGATCACTCTCGTTACAGTGGTATGGTAACACCCATTGTTTCGTGTTCCCTGTGTATATAAATCTCCCCACTCTATTTTCCACTGAATGTATCCGATGAAGTGAGGCGTAGCTCACGAAAGCTTATGCTCAAATAAATTTGTTAGTCTCTAAGGTGCCACAAGTCCTCCTTTTCTTTTGCGAATACAGACTAACATGGCTGCTACTGTGAAACCAATGAAAGAAAGGTTTGCAAAAAGAAAGTATGGCTGTTTTTGTATTTAAAGCACATGGCATGCAGTCAGGAGATTAACATTTTATTCCTCACTCTGCCATAGACTTTCTGTGAGATCTTGCGTGAGTCACCAACTTCTCTGTGCATCCTGCATCTGTAAAATGGGGCTATTTCCCTACTTTTCAGGGGTGCTAAGGATAAATTAATTAATGTTTGCATAGTGCTTTGAAATTTTCAGATGGAAGATGATCGATTACTGCAGAATGTTATCCTGTGACTGAATAGATGCACCCCAGAATTACATAATGCATACACGCCACAGGGTGGGGAATGCTAATTGAGAAAGCAAGAAGACTGCCCACTGTAATTTTTTGTCATAGATATTTTCCTTTTCTTCAGAGGGAACAAATTGGAAAGGGAGCTGATGGTGTGCACACGGCTCCCTCACCATGCATTGCCTCCTAGTTTTCCTCAATAGTAATAACAACAGCTTCATTAGCAAGCTGACAAAAAGAATAATAGGATTTTAAAATAATAATAATAATAATTAATTAATAATACTGACAACAGTGAGACAACAACTCAGTCTCTGTCTCTGCACCAAGCAGAAAGTTTCCTCTTTGAAGTGATTGCTTCCCTCCTCATTTCAGGAGGGAAGGGGAAAAAAAACAATTGTAAAGATCTAAAGCAACTGAGGAATGCTAAGCTGATGTCTTTCCTCTCTCTTGCTTTCCCCTCCCCCTAGGAACAGTGAGTTTGCCCTGCTGTTTAGAGGAGCTTACTGTAACATGGTAATCTTGCTTTGTGGCCAGTGGGTGGTGATATAGATAGAAAAACAAGTAAAGGGGGAAGAAATAAGGGGTGCTGGGGTGAATATCAGGATGGGGACAATATCCTCTGTAAAGGCACAGCTGATGATTTTTAAAGAAACAAAAAACACAGCTGCATTTTGTTCCTGGAACAGTGGGTGTCACCACAGCCTCTGTTTTTAACGCCTTGAATCTATAATAGTAGAGTTGTAAGTCTATTAATTTTTCAGGTAAAATGAATCAAGATTTCCTTTTGATGTGGCAACTGCTTAATTTTATATTCAGGGAGAAAAATTCTATCCTGCCCTCTGCCCCCCCTTCCATAGTTTAAAAAGAAATATTTCTGATATAGATACCTAAACAACTTGCATATGGTGAGTCCCTTTAAAAACTAGACTCAGTTTAAGTTTTTAAACATTGTGATAATCCCGTTTTAGTTATATGAAAAATCACAAATGGTAAAAGCAAAGTATACATCTTTTTAAATGCAGCCACTCTGGAAGTGTGTGTGTATTATCTCTAATAGAGGTAACAAATATTTCCATTCAACTATATATTTCTTCTGAATGACATCATCTCATAACATTAACTGGCTTTGACCATCAATTGAGGAGGCTATAAATGACTGTTCAGTCTTTTTTTCTATATATACTTTTGCCTATATCATTTTCCTTTAAGGTATATTGAACATATTGATTTATACAATCTCTTGCTAGTTCAGGGATATTTAACTGTTAGAATCAAGATATTTCCTCTTCTGTTTTTTTAAAAAAAATATTTATTCTTAACATCTTCCAAAATTATGGGATGGTCATGTTCCCATAGTGCCACTTTGCAGTGTATTCACAACAATTTGCAACTTTTGAAAGCAATTCAGAGTTTCTTCTGAACTTATTGAAATGCATAGATATGTTAAGCAGGAAAAAAAGTGTCTTCTGTTTCACTGCATATGCTAAAAGCACAGCTTGACTTTTCCCCCAGCATTTGTTAGTCACATCCTGTTGTCCATTGTTTTGTTGTTTGTTGGTGGTAGTGAATGCAATGTATTTAATGTTAAAGTGCCAGTGTTTCTATTTCTTATGATATCACAGAAATCACATAAGGCTTCTTAAAAATTACAGTATAAAATTGATTTTCATAATGAATACGAATTGCAAAAGTGAGTGCATAGAAGAAATCTGTAGGATTATACCAGCTAAGTAATCTTTGAAAATGCGTCTGAGCGCTTTGCAATTGAATGCATAGAAATTTACTGTATTTCACATAATAGGTTACATGTACAGTACTTTTTTTCCTTTTTGTAAGCATTAAAAGAGTGACCACTGGCCACTATAGATGAATTATTTATTTTAAAAACATGATCTGAAGACCACAGGAAAGCTATTTATAACAGACCTATTTCCAGCACTGGAAAGGAGGAGGTGGTTACATTATTTTCAGATTATGAGCTTCTTAGGGAAACAGAAACAAATAGACTCCTTTAGAAAAAGGTGAACTGAATATATTGAGAAACTGTACTGGCTATCGTGGCATTAGTGTTCAAAAATCATTTTATTAAAAAGGATTCAGAGAACAAATTTATGATGTTGTTATGGCAACTGAAATACTTAGCTGAAATGTGCGTATCTAGAACATAAGATTGTAAAAAGCCAGTAAAACAAGAACCATATTGTATTTGGGAATACAGATTGAACAGTGGTATCCAAATATGATTCCTCTACTGCAGCAATCGCTATTTTTGCATGTCTTATCATGGTGATGCTCTAATGAAACTGGCTATAAGGAATTACAATGTTAACTACCATTAAATGTAGTTTAGGGTTTGGGTTCTTTTTTTGTTTTTGTTTTTTTTTTTGCCATTTGATCTGTTGGAGGGTGATGTTTCATTAGATATTGTATTTGCTTTTTTATAACACACAGCTTAATGTTATATTGCTATATTCTCACATGTTAATGGTCCCTTTTGTCTGTTGTATATCTCCTCCTTGCCTCCCTCAGGAATATCAGAACTGGTAGGAGTGAAAATAGCAGAACATTCCCCTTAAACCTTTAAACTATTAAATTTTCACCCTCTTTTGAGAATATGATTACATTTTATTTTTGGTTATGAAGCCATAAAATGCACACTACATTTTCAGTCTCAAGTCTTTTAAAAACAGTGGCAGAAATATTTGTGACCAACATTTGTTGAATTCTACTGTAACATGCTTAAGAAACAAAAAGTCTTATACAACATCTGAAATGCATGAATTTGCCAAGTATCAAATTTCAGTGGATTTGTAGGTTGTTGGTTTTGTTATTTTGTTCTTTGTTTTGCAACTTCTTAAAAAAAATTACATTAAAAAAAAGAGATGGGTGTTACATTAAACAATTTTATAGATGTTGTTAATCCACTATGAAAAAAGACAAATGAAACTGCACTACTTGAAATCTCAAAAGTTTGCTATCACTTATTTATAAATTGTGCAATCCTTATTCAGTGGGAGTTATTTCTGAGTAAGTAGAGACCCTCTATTTGCAAAAATTAAATTTTTTTCTTGTTTAAAATATTTTCTGTAGTTGTGCATTGATAATTGTGCTTTAGATTTTCCCTGCAATTGCTCTGTTATTAAAATATTCTTGACATGAAAAACTGGGGGAGGAAGGGAAATCAAGGTTTTTAAGTAATTTTAGTTTTTATTTGTTTAAAAAAACACCTCCCACCTGAGAATCTGGTCTTAATTACAATTACAAATTTAAAAAATTCTGAAAAATTAAATCTTATTTCCCTAATATTTTGAGCCTAATTTTTAGTATTCTAATGCATAAAATTACATGACATTATTTAATTGGACATGAGAGTGTGATAAAAGAATTTCCGTTATGTGATGGATTAATTGTTTTCCTAATACTTTAAAGGCTGAGATCCAAACATTTTTCCATTCTATTGCAAAATTAACTGCAATAAATCTGTCAGACCCAATTATTCATTTAAAACATTCCACACTGATTAAATCTGCACATTTGTTTGTGTGTGTGCATGGGTGGGGGTGGGGGGGAAGAGAGAGGTGTGTATGTAAGGGGAATTCCAGTTTTATTTTGTTTCCTTTTAAAAAATTATAGTAGTTGCAAACAAATTTGGTCTGGAAAAATATGTTTAGCTAAATATTCTAACATGATAAACGAGATATGTTTAGACTCATGCATCTAAATCTCATGGATATTTTTTCATGTTTTAAGATTTAAGGAAAGGAAAGTTATAATATTTTGATGTGAGATGCTACCTGAATAGATCATATTTTACTTCTGGTGGGTCTTTCAATAGTTTGTTGATGTTTTTAAGGTCTCTAAACAAAGTCAGATGTGTTAACAGTCTTATTAACAATGTTAAAATGGAATTAACAGCTTGTGGATACTTCTAGAGCACAATAGCATGTCAGGCTACTCTGTCCCCTTATAAATTGTACCCTGCTGGCTTTTCTTTGTTTCATGTCCAATCAGCAAACTAAAGTTTTGTTGAGATAGAAGGCAGTTCAAGTGTTTCTGCTCCATCTGAGGGGAGGAGCTAATGTGGAATTTATCATTAGACCAATCCAGGCACAGCTAGATAGAAGAATGATCCTCAAATTTGGAAGAAGGGCTTTCTTGACCTGCTTGGCTCTCTGACCTCTGGCTTGCCATTTTGTCAGTTTAAAAGGCTTTTCCTATGTTGTAGCTTACTTTTATGGTCCTTTCAGTGGAACAACAAAAGCTTTTGTTTATTTAAGATGTACTTTAGTTTAGATTTCTGTTTATCTTTGTGACTTTTGTAATTCTGCTGTTTTGTAAAGATTTATCACTGAAATAGTATTGAATCTGACGTAGATAACTTTGATTAGAATTTTACAATTCATTTTAGACCACTTAGAAATATTTCTGAATTTAATTGCTTTTAATTTTTAAAAATAAGAAAATTGTCAGCTATTGTTAGACTTGAGTTTACCATATTTAGATCTGGTGCTAGGGAAAAGACTTCTATTTTATTTTTGACTCTCTTGGATTTACTTCATGCAGTCCTTGCTGAACTCCTCAGAAATGCCATCTGTCAAAGAATGGCTGTTTATGTCTAAAACTAACTGTTCAATTAAATCTTAATTTTTGTTTGGTATGACTAGAGTAACCATGGATTAATTCTCTTAGGAAATTTATTTTAAGTGGAGTGGTTGTAACAAGTGAGGAAACTATTAAACATCTTGTATTAGCTATGATAATTATACTTTGCACTTCTATACCAGCTTCCATTCAATGATTTCAAAACCCTTTACAATTCCTAACTGAGCCAAATAACACTCTGTGAGATAGAGAAGTATTATTATGCCCATTCGGTAGATAAGAAAACTGTCAGGCACAGAGATGTTGTAACTTGCCCACGGTCATACTGCAAGTCAGTGGCAGAGCTAGAATATACCACCAGAGTCCTGACACTCCATCTTATTCTCTAACCACGTAATCATATTTATTAGTGTAATACATTATTTAACTGGATAGCAAATGTTGAAAATATTTATAAATGTGTTCAGTAACTGCATCACATTAAGGAACTTTGTTGCTTTTTCTAGATAAAGTGCTGTGAATATTTTGCAAAATAAAACGTTCTTTCAAGAATGTTTAAAATTCTTGCCTGGCAAATGATACTTTTAACCTTCGTGTTTGTGTGTGTGTGTGTGTTTGTTTAAATTAAAGAAATATGACCATTCAACTGGATGTGCTGTTGATACATTATATAGAAGTAGCATTAATGCATAAAAACTTTTCCAAATATAAGCATATATAAAAATAAAACCATTATTGCTGTCAAATTCTAGAGGTAAGATTCGCATTAAGACTAGCCATTATTAAAATGATCTTATTAATCTACACAAAAGAGGTATGAGGTATTAACTAATTATTAGGAAAAAAAATACTGTCTTTAAGTAAGATTAAACAACTCTCTTCTACCTTGAGAGCTGCAAATATGTGCATTCATTGATTCTTCAATGTCTAACTTTTGCATGTAGAACTACAGTGTCTCATTTATTTATAAATAGCTTTGTGTTATGTACACATAGTTGTAATAATGTTTTTCAGTCATTGTCTTTGAAAGCTGGCTGTCCTGTAGGGTTATTTTCTGTGGCTATTGCACCACAGCAATAATGGCATGTAATGGCTTCCCACCTGCAGAATTCCCTGTGGACTAAAAACTTGCTAACAAACCTTAGCTTTTCATCATCCTGTGGCAGACACATTACCCATCTACAGAGTTTATTGTCATCATTTCAGCATGTCAATTGGATGGATGGATAGTTATGTGAAATTAGAGACATGCCAAATACTGTATGTCATGATACACAAAAAACTGTTAGAAATGGATGATGTGAGAGGGATTGCATTTGTCAGGACACTAAAAAGATTAAGAAATAGCATACTGCCCCCACCTCCACTGAGAAATACATCAGCATTTCATGTGGAGAACAGTAGGCTCTGACTGTGATTTCTGTTTTGGCTGGTGATGATCATTATGACTTACAATATTTCAGAACATCAGGACAAATTCAGGCCTTATTTGTTTTTGTTTTTGACACAGATACATGAACATTAATACTCTAAAAGCAGCAGTATCTGAGAGTGAATTTTGATAGTCTGTGTGCTGACCAGCCTCTCTACCCAGAACAACTGCTTTGTCTGCGAAGGATCAGTGTAGCGTGAACTCTGTGGGTTTTGAAGTAACTTAAAACAGTTGTGCCCTGCTGAACTGCCCCTTTCCTTTTGTTCACATATGCAGATGAAGCTCTCTGACTTTGGACCATCATGTTCTCATGTGTCTCCTTTAACCATCAGGAAGAGAAGAGCCAGCCAAATGTTATTTATTTGTTTTTGTTTTAGGTAGAGGGATGTTTTACTTCTAATTTAAGAACCTTTTAAATATCATAAACTCCACTGTGCTTTGCAGTTTAATTGTGTTTTGTACTGTCAGCCTGAAAAGTGTCATGACCAGATATCATTGTGTGCACACTTATCTCCTCTACTGATCTAAATATAATTTAGACTCTTCTTTTTTCCACATACCCTTTCCATTTTGCAAGGCATAACAAGTGACACAAATAGGTAACTTTACTGTTGTATCAAACAGTTGGTTTCATGCCGTTCCTGTGTCCCCATACAGCCAGGCTATGTCCAGCAAGATGGTTTCATCTGCATTATATGTAGGGTTAAATACATTTACTTCTGTTTATTTATTTTTATTTCATCTTCCGAAATAGTTATGCACAAGCTTTTAAATGTTTTTCATAACTATGCTACATGTCTTTGTCTATGTGGTAGAAGATAAGATTTTAAATCAAAAGAGTTTTTTTGTAAAATACAAACTAATGAAAGAAGCCTGTACACGATGTCCATGCATTTAGGGATCATCCTGACAGGTGCTGAACATCCTCAATTTCCACTGAAGTTCGAATTGTTGAGCATGTTCAGCCCCTAATATGACCAGGTTCTTAAAGAGATGTCTAATTAATAAGATTAAGTACAACTTGTTATTCCTTCAACTCATCAATACTATAACACTCAGGTTATTTTATATCAGTTTTATACAAGGAAAATGCAATATTTAATTCATATGTAACTATCCCTTAATAATGCAGGTGCTGGATTAAGAAGTGCTGGATTTTAGGTTATTTACAGGAATATTTCAATATTATGTAATGGACATATAAAACATAATAGAATATCCAGGTCATTTAACCTACTACAATGTAAAATGTGAATGTTATATACATATTTGTATTTTACAAAATGAAGTGGTATAATAGCTGGAGAATACTCTGAAATGGAACTAAAATGTCTCCTTCAGTTTAAGACTATAAAAGATGACAGACTAAGTAATTGAACAGGAGTACTTGTGGCACCTTAGAGACTAACAAATTTATTAGAGCATAAGCTTTCGTGAGCTACAGCTCACTTCATCAGATCCATAGAATGGAAATATAGTAAGATTATATATATATAATATATATGCACACACACACATACACATATAAGTTGGAAGTTACCATACAAACTGAGAGAGGCTAATTCGTTAAGATGAGCTATTATCAGCAGGAGAAAAAAACTTTTGTAGTGATAATCAAGATGGCCCATTTAGACAGTTGACAAGGTCAGCTACTCTGAAACCAGACTAAGTAACTGTGTGCAATACTATTATGTATGATAAAAATGTGCATTGCGTGTTTGGTATGAATCTTCTGGTACTGAGAGGTGCATTGTTTCTGCTTATCTCTAATACACTTCTGCAGAGTGAATAGTTGATAACTAGATCTCAAGTCCTTTTTTAAAATTGTTTTTTTTACTAATAAAGGGACAGTTGTAGTGAGAACCAGTAATGGGATTTAAACTTGTTAAGAGAATGTCTTGTGTTCATGAAAACTCTGTATTACAATAATACTTTGCATTTTTATTTTACTTTCCAGTGGAGGTCTCAAAGGATTTTACAAACATTAAGAGCTAGCTTTTGCCACCCTTACTTACATTAAACAAAACCTCAGTCTGCAAGCGGTCCCATTGATTTAAGTGGGAATACTTACACAGACATTACTATTTGGTGTGAGCGAAGGTGGCAAAAAAATATAAGTTAGGGCTCTGTCCTGCTCCCATTGCAACCAATGGAAATTTTTTAATTGATTCAAAAAATTCAGTATTGGGTCATTGAGCCTGATCATTTGAGCAGTTGAGAAACTGCTGCAAGGGGACTCAATGGCAGTTTAATGTGCTTGAACCATTATAATTATACAGGGTTACCATTGCTATTAGTTATTTACTGAAAAAATAATTAAGAGGGTACTGAATTTCTTTTTTCCTTTTCCTTTCAGTTTCTTTTTAAGTTTTAAGAGTACAGAAGCCTATATTAAAGTTTACACTCTTGGTGAAGCATAGCATGGCCTATATAATTTAGCATCTGATAATGTTATATACAAAACTGTGAATAATATCATTAAATAATGTATTAATTTCTTGGTGAACACAAATAACCCCCATTAATATTTGTAAAAGTTGCATGAGTGTATTGCAAGAAAACAAATCCCACAAGTTAAACCACAAAAGTTAAGAAATCGAAATGTACATTAGTACTTTAAAAACAAAACAGAACTAAATTATAAGAGCACATTAAATCCAAAAGAATACTAGGCCGTGATACCTTAAAAGGCTTACACGCATGCTTAACTTTACACACAATGAGGAGTCCCACTGAAGGTAAAGTTAAGCATGAGAGTAAGCACTACTTTCTGGAATGCCTTTATTTACTCTGTTTTAGCTAGCCATATTACGGAGCTATTGCAATGGATACATATGCAAACTAGAAAATGCTATCTAAAAGAATACTGTGCATTCACATTAGGCACTTTGAATGTTAAACTAAAAATAATAATAATAACAAGAAACCCTAACATGCATTTTGGACCAATACCAAATTTAATTTTAAAAAATTACCAGTTGGCTTTGAATTTTGGGAAATTGGGAAAACCTCTTAAATAAGAAAGCGGGTTTATTTATTTATTTTTGCAGTCCTGTAACAGAAAAATGGCCAAACTGTTGGACTAATTCATTTTAGATAAAACAGATGGGATTCTCGGATCATGCACCGTTAAGCCTTTCTTTGGAATTGGCGCCACTGTGACCAGAGAGCCCAGATGGCGCTTAAATCTGTCATTTTTTAACAACCCTACGTTTTTGATTTTATACCCAAACACACTGAGCTATTTGTGATTAATTACTGTCCAGATATGCTTGTGCTACAGTAACTTACTTAGATACGCTTAAAATAATTTTATTTAGAGAAGCTAGCTAAAAAAAGGCTAAGCAGGTGAAGAAGGACTCTCTGGAAGATATCTCAGCTACAGGTGGAGTGTCAGAAACTTGGATCTTCAAATACTTACACTGCATTCTAGAACAATGGTGGGCTTTGCTAATGGTTTCTATAAATAAAACAGAATTTTTTTAGGAGGTGCATTTTGGTGCATGATAATATTTTGAAGCTTATGATGGAGGCTTTTGCCTACTGCCTTACAAGTTTAAATTTCACCAAGTCTTCCACTTGTAGAGATTAGATCACAGCAGAGAGACAAACTGGTTATTTGACAGATATCAATGTTGCCTTTGAAGAATTTTTCTCTGTTTTATGTCTGGACAATAGTGATGTGTTTGACATGGTAGTGGACAATTAATTAGAGGTAGCGGAGCTGTCAGTCAGAGAGCCAGCTCTTACTTGATGAGCCTATTCCCGTGTGGTCTGGAAGGAGACCATTAAAACGTCATAAATCCTTGGGAAAAGACACGGGTTCCTACTCATTCTTTAATTTTAAATTAATCATGCTTCTTATTTCATTGGAAGCTTTTAATTGTTTTATTCTGGAATTTGACCTCTACATGAATTGGCACACTCATAGTGGACTGATTTCTATCCCTGTCATTGTGGGGGAAAAAGAGGAAGGAAGTGATGGCCCATGTTTTCTTTGGCTTTAATGTAGATATCAAAATATGTGGTCAGTAGGCTTGAAATGCTGCTGCCCATATTAGCTAGACTAGTTCAGGTTAATTAGAAACAAATACTGTGAAGAGAATCATCTGAGGGGATATTATTTCTTTTCCTAAGTTAAACAAAGTTTGATGCAGCTTTGGAATAATTGAATATAGAGAAAGTGTTTGACCAGATGAGTTGGAGCTTTCTCTTTTGAACCTGCAATCACTCTAGAATTTCAGGGCTCTCCTGTGCGTTGTGAAGAAATTGTACTGCACTTGTAACATGAGAATGGTAACGCCAATGGGTATATTTCTAATTCCTTTCCACGGTTAAGGGCACTCAGTAGTGTGATCTATATCACCCATGCTTTACACATTCGTAATCCAGCTGTTAGCCCCACAAACAAAAACAGCCAGTAATGTTAAAGATATCACTGTATCCAAGCTCACTCAAAGGATATTGCTTTTTGCAGATGATATACTATTGTTCCTAACTGAGGCTGAAATAACCTTACCTCATATGAGGCAGGAAGCCTAAGAATCTCTGGTGACACAGTAAATTTGAATCAATCTGTGGTACTTTCTTTTTCATATAAAGTCTCTAAGGAGGTGTTTGTCAATGAAGGTTTAAATTGTCTCTGAGGAAAATTAAACATTTTGGTACCTGCTGACTGCAGAGAATCTATTTTGAGTTAACATTCAATCAATGAAGCAATGCTGGGTACTTATTTGAATAGAGAAGTAGATCTCCCTTTGGTTCTGTAAGGTTGCATTGCCACAGTTTAAATGAATATGTTCTTCAAAATTGTTATATCTCTTCCAGATGGTTCTGGGATGGGTTCCACTGGTGATGTACACTCACATGAATAGCTTGGTGACATGGTTTATTTGGAGTAAAAACAGTCAGGTTGGCCAAGGCGATTTGGAATTACCTGAGAAATGAGGTTTGGCATTCCTTAATTTTTAGTTGAATTTTATGGCTCCTTGGAATACTTTAAGGATTCTACCTAGGTTTGAATGGAAAGTTCCCACTAAATTTACACCCCTTACCTTTATTTCCTTTTGGGGCCAATTGTAGGCATTTAACAAAATCCACTATTTTATTTTTTTCATGTAATCTGTATGGAACAGGATAGGGAAGTTAGGTGCTGATAGGCAAACAGTCAACAGAAACTGATAGGGAAAACCTCTTTTAAAATGGAAACTTACTGCTTTCATGACACAAACAAAATGTCAAGAGTGGGACAGTCAAACTCTATTGGCGGGGGGGACGGGGACACAGGGACGGGGACACGACATTCTGGAATTGTAAGACTAGTTCAGATTTTATGTTTCCATGCATCACATTTTCCATTGTTTAACATGAGTGAAAATCTTGCAGAAATCTCCAGTCATCACATACCATGGAATGGTGCATTGATATATTTTTTTCATTTCTTTAATAACCAAATTAATCTGAGTATATTGTTGCCTGTAGCAGTTTACGACTTCACTGAACCAAGCTTTTATGTAGGGACAGAGCACAAGATCCAGAGATGGGTAAGGCTCTGGTAAAACAGAATTGCTACTGGGGGGGGTCATTGACAGGGGCTCTGAGTACTCCGAGTGATATATTTAGCACCATTTCAACTGTCCAGAATGAAACTTAAACCCATAATGATGATCTGTGCTAATATTTCTGGCACTGGGAATCTTCTAGGGCTTCTGATATGGCATCACTATAATTATAACAGCCATTTTGGTATAAAGTTTACCATATTGCACATCTCCAATGTAAAATTCCTAATGATCAGGTTGTTTGGATTCGGTTGGAGAATGGTGGGGGGTGGGAGGTGTGGATGTGTGTGTGTGTGAGAGAGAGAGATATCACTCCATAAATATTTGCTGGAGAAGTAGTAGCAGCCAGGAGATATGTTCAGTGAGATGGAAATCTTCAGGGCCTCCTTAATTGTTGCAAATGGAAGAATGTTGAGAATGAATACTTTAGATCTAACTTAAAAGACAAAAATCCCCACTCTGAAACATGAGACACATCAAAAGTTAATGTGAAGTAATTGTTTTCTGGACTTATGTGGTCCAGTGTAGTCTTAGAAGCAGTGATGAGTTAAAAGTTAGGTTAAATTTAACCTCACCTAAGCACTAACTTTCCTTCCTAATTGTTATGCAACCTATGAGGTCTTACTTACAGCAATTATATTAACTTGTGTCAATAGGTTAACATTTGTTTTTGTTTTATGATTTAATGATAAGTTGGGAGAACATTGAATGGTTTCTGGTTTTTTAGGAGAATAGATTTATTGGCTTTCAGGAAAAAGGAGTCTGGCTATTGTCTGCTTCATCACTCTGTGAAACTGATGTTTGTATCTAGTACATTATAATGCTGGACAAAATGAAAATTGTATATTTATGAATATTTTTCCTTTTCCCAGTTTATACTATAATATGTACTACAAAGAAAGTGTACATAAAATATCAAACTTCAGTATCATGTTGCCGTGTGGAGATAATTTTTATGTTCAAGTTATAAACCTGAAATAGGAGTTCATCGTGAAAGAAATAATAGGCCCTTATCCTTAGTGCCACTGGCAGGCCTCTCTGTAATAAACAAACAGGGGGTACTTCATCTGTTTTAGGCTGTTGGAGTCCTGGTTAGAAATGGCAATTGGATGCTTTTTCCTCCTAATGAATAATTCTGTTTGGTAACAGCTCAATTGGCATTTAATGATAAAGTCTCACAAGATGATGCTTAAATGAGTCAGAATGATACTGTTGTGGTTTATCACTTCATTCTGAACCTTAGAAGGCTCTCTGTTATTTCACTTTCTCTCTCATTCAAGGCTACCTAATTACATGAAACACCATTAAAATCACTTTAGCAACAACAAGAATCTGTATCTTCTAGATTCCCCTTAAACTTAATTCATAATCACAGCTTCTTAGACAATGGGGCCACAGTTTTACATCTCATTTGTTAACTACAAATACTGTACACCATATTAAAATTTGCATTTAGAAAACCAACACTTTTTTTTTTGACTTTGCCATATACAGTGAAGCTTCTTAAGGTCCATTCGAAAGTTACCGTGGAAGTCCTATCACTGCTGACTAGAGTCGGCAAATTGTACTACTATCTCTTGAATTTTCAACATACTTTAGGACAGTTTTACCTGTGAGCAAACTAGTGTGTTCAGCTAGACAGTTAACACTAGAGTGCTATCTCTTTGTTTTTTAGCATACTTTTTTCTGGGGCTCTCAGCAATTAAATACCCTTCGCTGGCCTGAGCCAGTTGACTCGGACTGCAGGGCTGTAAAATTGTTGCATAGATGTTCAAGCTCGGGCTGGAGTCTGGGCTCTGGAACCCTGCAAGGGGGAGAAGGGTCCCAGACCCTGGGCTCCACCCTGAGCCGGATCATCTACACAGCAATTTTCATCCCTGTGAGTCCAAGTCAGCTGACCCGGGCCTGCTATGGTGTGCTGTGGGTCTTTTATTCCAGTGTAGTTGTACCATCTGTGTACAATTCCTCTTAAACCTTCTCTTCAAGTGAAGAGGACCCATCTCCTATTTTGAGCCTTTTAAGACTTCAAACACTCAAGAGGTTAGCCTCTTAATCAGCTTTACTGCTGGCAAAATCCAGGTATTTGATATGACTGAACTTTACCAATGCATTGAATAAGTAACAGTTCAACCATTTTAAGTAGCCAAAAAACCAAACATAAAATAACAACAAAAAGCCTTTACCTTTAAATTTATATTGATTTGTTTCTTCCTCATTTCCTCCAACCAGGGTGGACTTTTTGAGTAATACAGGCTACATTCCCAGTTTTCATTGATCAAGCCCTGCATCACCCAAGTCCATTGTTTAAATTTTCCTAGGCAAAATCCCAAAATGAATTCCCCTATTTCTCACAGCTAACTTAATTGTAGAGATAAAATGCCAGTGTTGGATGAGGAAGAAGGGACAAACATTGTTATAGCTCTTCCTTCTATGGTTCCTCTGGGAATAGTTCTTAATAACACCCCAAATGTTTGGCTCTTCAAGATGTTCTAATCAGAAGAAAAAAATAATCTTATCTTGAGGGAGTATTTTTTTAACCTCTTCATAATGAATTCCCAAGTGCTTTTTGGCTATAGATATTAAAGCTTGTATGTTTGCAATTTCTCTGGCAAACTGCCTTAACTAGAGAGGATATAGTGTTTTCTTGGTACTTTGCCCAAAGTAATTTTGCGAAAGACTGTGACTGTATTTAGTACATCTCATTCACTTGAGACAAGTCATTGTAATTACATTTGATCACAATCAGTTTAAGGTTGTTTTATCATGTTTTCATGGTGCATATCTACTCAAACATCATAGCAAAACTTAATGGCTACTGTTTTACTTCTATATAAAATATTTTATGGCCTTTTTGTGCAGTAGACATCAGGTTTCAATCATCATTGCCCAGTAGAGAGAGAGAAAAGTTGGATGAAGAACTATCAAAAAACTTTAACTACATAAAATTTTATTTCAGGTCAACTTCTCATAAAAGATATTAAATGTATTTTTGTGGTTTATTCTGCATGTTAACAATTTTAGAAGGGCAACAGTATTTTGGGGAAACTGTATGAAACAGAGAAGTTAATTCACATAAGATGTTTTGGGTTAGTTTTCCATTGTAAATGTACATAATAACATCTTGAATTGCACCTGGATAGCACCATGTCCACATTCTCAGAACTCTTTTAAAACCTTAGAATTGCATTTACAAAATTGAATGTCTGACGTACAATAGTTGACTTTTAAACATTACACATTGTGATGAGACATCAAATACACAAACACAGGACAATTCGTGTTCCTTACATAATATATTTTGGTGTCTAAGCACTGCTGAAGTTCTCAGCTGAAAAGTTTAATTAAAGGGGAAACTTTGACATGCTGCTGAGAAGATTAACTCACATTAAAAAGGTGAGAGAAAAGAAAATTTAGTTCTAATCTAATTAACACCAATTAAAAGTTGTAAAAGAATTTGCACCAGTAAATTGTTAATTATGCATCAATTTGCCTTTTCTGTGGACCATCCCCTCCCCCCGCCCTCCCCTCTCACACACACACACAGGAAAAATAAAAATAAAATCATGTTGCATTTTGGTTTAGGATATGTATAATGTGATGATGATGCCACTATAATTTTTCATATGACATGAGCAAGATGGTAACACTTACTCAGTGTCTTTACAGTGTTTTGGTTTGTGCTTGGATTTTAGCAGAATAAAACTTCAGTTTAGTTTTGTTGTAGTTTGAGGACAAGTACAAGTGATAGAACTGTAAATAGAAATTTAAGGTTTTACAGAAAACTGTTGAGCATATATGCCTCATGTTTCCTACTAACAATATATATATCACAGATTATTTTATCTGTTGAATTTTTCTGATATGGTATTCAGAAGAGAATCTTGCAGATTTTACAGGAACCCCACAAAAGTATCTCTGGTACCGATAGACTTCTTTTTAAGGTATTATGCATTTCCTCAGATGAGTGAGCTGAGAAGCTGTGTTGTGGATTGTAATGCAAAGGTCTGTATATCTGTAAACTACACATTGTACGATTTCAGAGTAGCAGCCGTGTTAGTCTGTATTTGCAAAAAGAAAAGGAGTACTTGTGGCACCTTAGAGGCTAACCAATTTATTTGAGCATAAGCTTCCGTGAGCTACAGCTGCTGTAGCTCACGGAAGCTTATGCTCAAATAAATTGGTTAGCCTCTAAGGTGCCACAAGTCCTCCTTCTCATTGTACGATTTGCATGCTGGCAGTAACATTGCACAGTGTGCAGGTACACGCCACTTTATAAACTGGGGTCCTTGCATCCTGCGAAAAGCCACTGTTTTTGCTGCTTGGAAAGTGATTGTTCTAAAGTTAAACTTTTTAAGGCCTTTAACTCTGCTGTTGAAGATTTAGAATGTAAATGAACTATTAAGATTTTAAACTGCAGAATTTTGAGTCCTATTTAGAAAAAGTGCTGGGGAGGTCCAACAGTTGGACTCTCATAAGCATTTTATTTTGTATTAATAGTTTAGTGAGATTGTGCATGAGATTATATGGTAATAAATAACATTTTAGTCCTCGTGCATCAGCTCTGTGTAGACATTTTAACAATAGGAAGTCTCAATATCCATTTTTCACTGCTTTAGCTGATAACAAAATGGTTATAATACAGTATTTTACTCTCTGCTGTGTTAGTGGGTAACGCCCACTAACTGAAACTGATTTGCCAGTGGAAGATACGGCAGCACCCGTAACAACAACAAATGGGCAACTAGTCCATTATCTTCGTATCTACTTTTCCCCTTGACTAACTAAAGAAAATGTAACACAGATTTTGGCAGATTTTTGCACCATCACTGCCTTTACACTTTCCCTATTGCATACCTGGGAAGTATATCCTGGGGACTGAGACTGCACTTCAAACCTTATTAGGTTAAGTAAAAGCTTGGATTTGCTGAGGTTGATGGCAATGTTAGGATTCCAAAACTTATTTGCTACAGGGGAGGTGCAGGCCATGCCTTTGCGGTAAGAGAATAACTTGCATCATTGTTGGCATGGAGGAAATATGAACTTGGGTTTGGGTTAACGGGAGAGATGGCCATGAAGGAGAATTCAGGTGTTATTGTTCATAGACAGAAATGTAGGTCTTAGAGTTACAAAATTAAGATAACTAAAAATGACTAAATCATACAAATAAATTACATTTAATATAGAATTTGTAAGTCAAATTGTACATATTGGGAGGAAAAAAGAGAGATCATGCTGAAGGAACAGAAATATTAATATTACCCTGTTTTGTTTTGTTTTTGGTATCAAACATTACAATTAGGTTATAAAACTATTTTTGTCATAATATCCTGTTTTCACTTGGTCATAACCCTACATAAATTAGATAGTACTATAACTATTGGAAACTGTTATTCTTCCATATGCCCATTCCTTCACTCTATGCCATGCCATGCAATTCTGTATTCTTATAATTTCTTTTTACAAAGTGTTACAAAGGTATTTTACAAAGAAAACAAACCAGGAGCTAGATTATTAAGAGTGTATTACCGATTTGGCCAATCATTTTATAAAGTCTGATAAAAGCTTTTAAACATAATCTTAGATCTTTGGAGAATACTTTAGTTTTTAATATGTCTGTGACCTTCTTAAGGGGACTGAACAATTACTTAGAAGTGTCAAAGTGGTGCCTGGAGTTTTAGCTGTGTGATTCCCATTAAAGTCAGTAGGAGCCAGGTAGCTAAAACTCAACACAACTCTAAAAGCATACTCCTTGTGTAGTTCTAAGTAGTAAGGCAATTCTCTGAACATGGCCGTGGTATTTCTAGTGCATTTGCTGGCGTTGTATATCTCTCCAGGGTTTGTATTTTATACTGAAGTTTCACTATTCTGTGAAGATTAAAAAATATACACTTATGTTTAGACTAGTCTAAAGGTACAGTTGTATTGAAAAGGCAATTTTTAATATATTTCTGTAATAAAATGTAATATTGCAAAAACTATTTTACACTAATTTGTAGCTGCAAATTCATTCAGAGGAGGTCTTATCACCAGTCCTTTTGGGGGACAAGGTAGGTATGGTGACATCTTTTATTGGACCAACTTTGGTTGGTCAGAGAGACAAGGGACTGACAGGGCTACAACTACTCTGGTCCTATAGTCTTTACAGGTGCCAGAAAATACTTTCCATAGTATCACTAATGGTGCCAATCTCAACCCTCCTTTGGTAGCAACATTGGAAGACCACAAGGTCCAATCTAAGAGTAAGGCTGAAGTAATTCTTCTTACACTGTGTTGATTCTGTTTCTGACAAATGGGTCCTAGAGGTAATCCAGAAGGGCATCCTAATCAAGTTTACAGATTTTTTTTCCTCTTTTTTTCCCAAACAAATTCTTTGATTTTGAGGTGCCTGTAAATCTGACAAATTCATCTTCAGAACAAAAGCAATGAGGAGTCCTTGTGGCACCTTATAGACTAACAAATTTATTTGTGCATAAGCTTTTGTGGGATATAACCCACTTCATCAGATGCATGGAATGGAAAATGCAGTAAGCAGGTAGAAACATACAGCACATGAAAAGATGAAAGTATATGTGCTGTATATTTATACCTGCTTACTGTATTTTCCACTCCATGCACCTGATGAAGTGGGTTATATCCCACAAAAGCTTATGCACAGATAAATTTGTTAGTCTCTAAGGTGCCATAGGGACTCCTTGCTGTTCTTACTGATACAGACTAACACGGCTACCCCTCTGAAACCTATCTTCAGAACAGACATCATGGCTTTGAGTCTTGTGCTTCCCTAAGCAAAGAAGGAACAGGTTTTGTTTAAGGTTTTTGGCATCTCCAAGAAGACAAGAAGTTTCCATTTGTTAAAAGAAAAGGAGTACTTGTGGCACCTTAGAGACTAACCAATTTATTTGAGCATAAGTTTTCGTGAGCTACAGCTCACTTCATCGGGTGCATAAAAGTGGAAAATGCAGTATCCTCACTCTCTTAAGTCCTCAGTCTCAAAGGTGCCACAAGTACTCCTTTTCTTTTTGCGAATACAGACTAACATGGCTGCTACTCTGAAACCTTTCTATTTGTTGTTACTCCACCTATCTCTCTGGAAGATCAGATTTTTAGATGGAAACCGCCCTCTATGTTGAGGAGGTGTCCCTTGAGTACTCTGTACTGGATTCAGAGTAACAGCCGTGTTAGTCTGTATTCGCAAAAAGAAAAGGAGTACTTGTGGCACCTTAGAGACTAACCAATTTATTTGAGCATGAGCTTTTGTGAGCTACAGCTCAAGCTTATGCTCAAATAAATTGGTTAGTCTCTAAGGTGCCACAAGTACTCCTTTTCTCTGTACTGGATAGATCTCAGCACATCCTAACCAGATCTTATCACACTGATAATTCTTCCAATGTGCAATAGCAGGCCTTCACTTTCAGTTTGTGACAATGGCTTTTGGGTTATCATCAGCATCCAAGGTATCTCTAAATAGGGAGCAGAGATTTCTAATATGTCCCTCACCAAAGGAAATAGTTCTGTATAGCATACAAACTATATACCTTCTCCATAAATCAGTGCTTTTGCTTTCACCTGGACAATCTATCCTATATCTGTCCCACTTCTAGCAAAGGTAGACCTGAAAATCAGAGGCCTTGGTCATCTTCATTGTCCCCATTTTGTCCTCTTCTGGACTCCCAGGCCTTGGTACCCTTATCCAGTAAGAATGCCTGTGAAAAACTTATGGGAACTCCCTTTTACAGAGGATTCTCCACTGGGTTCTCTATGCATTCGGACCTGCCAAACTTACACTTGATTGATGGCCTGGAATTGAAAAGGCAAGCTTGCTTGCTTATTGAAAATGAAAAGCTTTTTCTCTGAGATCCTATAAAAGAACTTGGAACATTTAATTTATATGATATGCTGGGGAAGAGAGAAATTTCATGTACTCTTCAGTCAGAAATGTTTCTAGAACACTGTCATTTAAAGTTGCTTGTTACAGTATTGCATGCATATTTTGCAATGCATACTTGGTTCATCATACAAAACTGAAGTACATTTCAAGTGAACAAGAGAGTACATTTTCAGTGAACTAAACAAAGACATTTCAAGAAGCAAGAGAAAGGATATTGGCACACAACAAAGAAATTGGTTTATCTCCAGTGTACCAACAGACATAATTCAAATATTGATCTGATAAAAGAATAAATCAGAGTGGGTGTCTGTATCAAGCTTTATAGCATTCAAGAGTTTCATCATCAGCATGTTTTCACAGTGATGAGGAAAAAAATATTTTAGAATGGAATGTGGATAGAAAACTAACCAATATTAAACTATGTACAGAGAGGTGACCAGAGTCTATGGGAATAGTCTGTACTAGATGCCCAAAATGTGGTCTTAGTGACAACTTATCAGGAGCCCAAGTGTCCCCACTCAATTTTCATAAAAATGAGCAGATTGCAGCAATTCAGCTTTAATGTGGGTGGGTGGCTCCCAGAGACTACAGGTGTCAGCATGTAAGAATGCTCCATCTTGATCCAAACTGCTGCATCCTGTCGTCTGTTGCAGAGATCACACCTCCATATTAACGGTGCATCTTTTAGAACTCTAAACCACATTTAGCATTCACATCATTGACTACATCAGTTTATAATTTATATGAATTAGATTCCTTGAGTTTCCTTGTTTCACTCCCACAGTCCTGTGTTGAAAGGTCACACCTTTTAAAACAGGCTCTTTATGGAACTACTGACCTAAATCACATGATACAGCCTTACGGTCAAGTTCCTCCTGGAATATCCAATCTGCCTGTCCCATGCACATTAGTATTGCCCTGTTGGAAAATGTATGATGATCTTAATTACAGTGTGACAGTAGAGAATGCCTTTTGTGACATAGAATCATAGAATCTCAGGGTTGGAAGGGACTTTAGGAGGTCATCTAATCCAACCCCCTGCTCAAAGCAGGACCAATCCCCAACTAAATCATCCCAGACAGGGCTTTGTCAAGCCTGACCTAAAAAACATCAAAGGAAGGAGATTCCACCACCTCCCTAGGTAACGCATTCCAGTGTTTCACCACTCTCCTAGTGAAAAAGTTTTTCCTAATATCCAACCTAAACCTCCCCCACTGCAACTTGAGACCATTACTCCTTGTTCTGTCATCTGCTACCACTGAGAACAGTCTAGATCCATCCTCTTTGGAACCTCTTTTCAGGTAGTTGAAAGCAGCTATCAAATCCCCCCTCATTCTTCTCTTCCCCAGACTAAATAATCCCAGTTCCCTCAGCCTCTCCTCATAAATCATGTGTTCCAGTCCCCTAATCATTTTTGTTGCCTTCCGCTGGACGCTTTCCAATTTTTCCACATCCTTCTTGTAGAGTGGGGCCAAAACTGGACACAGTCCTCCAGATGAAGCCTCACCAATGTCCAATAGAGGGGAATGATCACGTCCCTCGATCTGCTGGCAATGCCCCTACTTATACAGCCCAAAATGCCATTAGCCTTCTTGGCAACAAGGGCACACTGTTGACTCATATCCAGCTTCTCATCCACTGTAACCCGTAGGTCCTTTTGTGCAGAACTGCTGCCTAGCCATTCGGTCCCTAGTCTGTAGCGGTGCATGGGATTCTTCCGTCCTAAGTGCAGGACTCTGCACTTGTCCTTGTTGAACCGCATCAGATTTCTTTTGGCCCAATCCTCTAATTTGTCTAGGTCCCTCTGTATCCTATCCCTACCCTCCGGCATGTCTACCACTCCTCCCAGTTTAGTGTCATCTGCAAACTTGCTGAGGGTGCAGTCCATGCCATCTTCCAGATCATTAATGAAGATATTGAACAAAACCCGCTTCAGGACCGACCCTTGGGGCACTCCGCTTGATACTGGCTGCCAACTAGACATGGAGCCATTGTTCACTGCCCGTTGAGCCTGACGATCTAGCCATAGTTAATCAGTGGTGGTGTGTGTGTAATTGTTGGCATCATAGTAAAAATATGTATCTAGTTACAGAAAAGACCATTAGGAAAATTCTCATCCTTTCTTTACAGTAAGTAGCAGGCTGCTTGTGAGCAGTAGAAGAAATAAGAGAATCGTGACATTGCTTTTAATAGACTTTTTAAATTTAAAGACATAATGAATTATGTTTGTTTCTTTAATTGAGAAATATTTGAAGTATATGGAGACTTAATCAAATCTTCATTATGTACCTGGTCAGGGACCAGGCTAAATGGTTATAGGTTTCTTTAAGCAGTTTGCAGGGGGGCAGGGAACCAACTCATTGATGACTTGTTAAGTTGTGTGAGAATATGTATTGAATGCATATCTCTCTTGTGGGTATCTAGGTATCAGATACTTGCTTTACTGTGTGAGGTTTAATGCTTTTCTTCTAATTTCTAATGAACTTTACCACCAGACTACTTGATCATGACTAAGCCTATGAACAATGCAAATGGAATTGCCCCCTGATGGTGAGGAATGGGGCCCAGATGGCCCTTAAAAGGTGATAATTAGGAAATATAGCATATCTGAGTAGCTAGAAAGAGGGAAATTTGTTAAAGACAGTCAATCTGTTTGAAGTAATGGTCTTTCCCTTAATTGTATAGATTTTCATTTTGGATTGCTTTAAAGTAAATTTTCCCAGAAAATGTTTTTTTTTGTGACTGAAAACTAGAAACCACTGATTTTATGACTTTTTGTTTCAAATTATTTTGGAAATTATTTCTTTTTATATTGTTTTCTAAAATGAGTATCAGACTTGCTGTGTGTGTGATGGCAATGTTTTAGGTCATATTTGCTCTTATGTTGTAAAATTGTAATGAAAGTGGGAAATACTGTGGAGGGTAGGCGTGTGTTGTGCAATATATATTTTATCCAGTTTTTGAAACACAAATATAAATAATAAAATATTGCAGTTTAGGACTTTGTGTGGAAAGATTGGACAATGTTGTTGGTTTCATTGCCTTTCTGGGTTTACAATGCCCAGATTTATGTTGACCTGACACGAGATGTTGTAATTTACTTCTGGTTTAAGCCAGCAGCAATTTTTGACACTGCCCATCCCATCCTCCCTAACTCTTCCCACAGCAAGGAGAAAGCAGGGAGGGTACTGTGCCTTGGTTGGATGCTTCAAGTCCCAGTGTCTCCAGGTGGGAAAGATTATTTACCAGCCCTTGCTCAGGGCAGTGCTTAAAGCTAGAAGCTCAAGTGTTTTTATGTGCTTTTATGTTCTGTTACATATTCAGTATTGCCAACCCCATGCATTTAAAAAAATGGATTTTAAAAATTATAATTCACTTTGCATTTTTTATTCGCTTCTGTTTTTTTAACCTTTGGACTTCACATTTTCAAGCTTTTTTTCTGAAACCATGAGGGCTTGAAACTTACTTTTTTCAAAAAATTGAAAATTATCACATATGCACATGTCTCCAGGAGCTGAGGCTTTAGAAAAACATCAAAAATTGAAGACTGTAATTTTGATGTACTTAAAGGCCAAAGGCAGTATATTAAAATTTCACAAGGCAGAGAGGTGTAAGTGCCCATGCTGTTGTGGCTGCTTGGGACAGTGTCTTACATTTATTTTTATAGGGGAGCTGTTTCTCTGCCCAAATGTATGCCTGCAGTAGTGGATGTCCTTTGTCACCCTCCTGGCATTCCACAAAGTCCATACAGTATATTCTTTCCTGGATGTATGCAAATGAATACTATTAATGGAAATGTATCCAGGAAAGAACAGACCACTCTGCTTAAGTGCCATGCCTTGCATGTGACTGAGGTTTTGGATCCTCAGCCCTTGTTATGTTCCACAAAAATATAAATGACCATACTTTTGACTTGCGCTGAAGGTTTAAAGCAGATTATTTTCAGAACCATTGAAACACGAAGCAGCAGATTTCTGATTATAGTCCTAGTCTGCAGTGGACATAGTGCAGTAATGATTTCTAACATCTATTTTAGTTTGGATTTAGAGAGAGAGCCAACCTACACTGAAATGTATTACCATGCTCTGACTTGTGAGCATTGTGTAGGAGGTTTAAGACAGATTATTTTAAGAACTCTACAAGCCTGAAACAGCATTTCTGTGATTATAGCTTTTTTTTTTTTAAATCCTTTACACATAGAGCAGTAGTGAATACTAACATCTCTTTTAGTTTGAGTTTAGAGAGAGAGAGCCAACCTACACTGAATTGGCCTCTTTTGATGCTACAGTATTGACTGAGGGGAGGGACAGATGGGACAAAAGTCTTAATTGCCCAAATTTACAATAGATTCCCAGGAGTAGCCATCACAAAAGAAACGTTAATGCAGTAAAAGGCAAATGGAAGGAAGCTAAGCCCAGTTTATGGACCATTCAAAACCTGTATCAATTTATTTTAAACTTCTTCTTGCAAATTGTGAACACCTCACTTGTCATAGTAGGATTTATTTGTTTTAACATTAGTCATCACTCTGCATGTCTTACTGTACTTTCACGATTTGTGAAATAAACTGGAAAATGTAACCAAGCATTCGGGACAAAATGTTTCCTATGGCCTTGGATGAACATTCTTGAAGTTATCTGATGAAAATGATCAATTTCTCATGCATGTTCATTACAGCTGCAACTGGAACATTAATTTTTCTCATGATAGGAGTTGGGGGATATCTGCAAATACAACAGATGGCTGTAGTGTTTCCATGCTTCAGCCATGAAGTGAGGGGCAAAATATCACCCACCGTCTATCCAGTAACAGCTCTGATAAAATGTCAGTAATCACATTCATGATTGCCCCTTTTCTTTTCTATTTCCATGTACACTTACTTGTATCTCTGTTATATTCCTATTTTAAAATCCATCTCTCATGTTTGATATTGTAGTTAGTTAGGAGCGCACACTAAAGTGAAATTACTTTGCAAGAAATGTGTCCCTGTTCCATGCTGTGAGATCTCTTCCTAGTTGAACACACTTTAAGAATTCATATATTCCATATATGCACTGAACGTCATTACCTTTTATGATAAAGGGTATAATTGGGAATTGCCATTTCAGCTCTTAAACTTGTATTTTTATTATTATATTTATTATCTATTTTATTATTTGTATTGCAGCAGCATCTGGCCAATTATGGGCCAGGAGCCCACTGAGCTTTGTGTTGTACAAACAGAACAAAAAGACGGTTTGACCCTCAAAGAGCTTACAGTCTAAGGGCTTGTCTACATTACCCACTGGATCGACGGGCAGCAATCGATCCAGCGGGGGTCAATTTATTGCGTTTAGTCTAGACACGATAAATCGAGCGCTCTCCCGTCTACTCCGGTACTCCACCAAGGCGAGAGGCGCGGGTGGAGTCGATGGGGGAACATCTGCTGTTGACTCACCACAGTGAAGACACCGCGGTGAGTAGATCTAAGTACGTCGGCTTCAGCTCTGTTATTCACGTATCTGAAGTTGCGTAACTTAGATTGATCCCTCCTCCCCCTGTGTAGACCAGGCCTAAGTAATTAGTACTTAATTCTTTTGTTTAACTTTTACTTGGGGTGGTTGCTTCTCAAACTGATCAGATGCTTTTGCTATATAATTGGTGGATACTTAGGATGACACTTTGCTGAGAAGTGAGTAATACTGCCTTTTAAGATTTAAGCAAGTAGGAAATTGTTGTCTATTTAGAGTAAATTTTCTTCTCCTCTTTTTGACCCTTGTAATTGAAATTGATAATGGCAACTTTGTAAGGGTCACATCCTGAGCTGAAGCCAATGAGGGTTGAAAGGGTATAGTGCCTTGTAGGATCAGGCCTGAAGGTTCCAGAACTGAAAACTTTTACACACATGCACAACTTTTGCACCAATGAGACTATTCACATGAGTAAAGTTCTGCACATGCACAAGTGTTTGCAGGATCAGGCCCTTAATCAATAAGCCATGATAGACAAAAGTTAGATGTGTACACATTGGTCATGAATTTAAAATCAACCAGTTCTTAGCAGTGTAACTTAATAAACCTCACCATCACCTTGACTTAAAGAAAAAGGGGAAAAAAAGCTACTCCAGTACTTGTCTTAATGTGCACAGCTGTAGGGTCCCACTGTGTGAGGTGCTGAGCGCTGCCTGCCAGGTGTTGAGGGCTCTCTGTGCCTGGCAGGAGGCATTCAACACCGTGGAGGCATAGACCTTTAATGTGGTAGATATTGTTTGAATTATATATTTAAATGTTGCTTGATACCCTCTGTTTTATTATACTATATAATAAAAGTAAGTACATTGTTTTTCATAAATAATCATAGAAGTTAGGAATGGCAAAGACCAGTGCAGGATTTTTTTCTTACAGTATATCTATGAGGACTTTGTCAGGTGTAAAAGTGCCAAGTAATAAGTTTTCCAGCACTTCCTCTGGGAGACTGTGCCAAGGACTATTAGACATTTCCTCCCCTCCCCCCGTTCTGATATTCAACTTATATTTTCCATTGCTCATTTTTATCACATTACTACTAGTTAGAGATGATTGAAAAAAATCCCAATTTTATTTTCAAATTTGAAATCATTCAGGAGGTTTTCAAAAGGAACTTTTTTTGTTCAATTTTTTTGTCTTATTTTAATTGAAAATGTTTGGTTCTTTTCTCCACTTTTTTTTTTTATTATTCAGTTTTGCCACTGAAAAGGGAGAGTGGAAAAAAGTTCTAACATTTTCACTTTCCAGTTTTGTAATAAATAAATGGAAAATTTGGAAAAAATATTTTTGTTGTGAAAATTCCTGATATAGAAAAGTCCATTTTCAACCCAATTTCTTTTTCCAGAAAAATTCAACCAGCTCTAGTAGTAGTTATATTGCAAATAATCCCTCTCCTGGCTCAACTGCTATACACTGTTGTTGTATTCAGTGGCTTTTTCCATCTATATTCTGTTCCAGGCTGATATCTAATTGGCTTCCCATTTATCCTTATCCTTCTTCAGTATTACTGGTTTCCAAGGAACTTTTTTTTACTGACTCTGAGTTCCACTTGTCTTTCTTCATCTGCAGTAGCCTGCATTTATTTTGTTGTTTCTTGTCCATATTTCTATCCTCCAGATCTCTCTCTATTATTTTTCTGCCCTTATTGGTTTATGCATCAGACAGCTGTCTGTCTCAATGTAGATTTTACTAGCATGCCTGTCACTGTGGTATCACAGCATCTTCATATCTGCTTGGGTGAACTGAGAGGAAGGGTAGAAAGAGTTTTGGGAGCCTCCCCTCAATTACCTAACACACCTGTGCTGCAGCAGCAGCAAGAATCCCACCTTCTACTAAGAAGTAAGCTCAGATACTAAACAAGCCACCACTCAATAGGCTGCCCCAAGGGATATGATCAGACTCCTAGCAAGGTAGCGCCTCTGAAGTAGTGTGAAGCCTGCTCTAGCCAGTAGCGCACCCCACTCCTCTTTTAAAGGAGTTTCTTCCATGTGTTCCAGCCATGAGCCATCTTTCCCTGTGCCAGATGGATGGCTCCAGTAATCAATGTGTAGCTGGCAGTGCTTCACTCTCTTCTCTGTCCTCCTCCAGCACAGCTCCAGTAGACAAAGCAGGGTTTAGTCTGTAATTATAAAGGACTGTTATCACCTCTTCCAGATCATTAACCTGTTCTGTGCTGACTGCTTATACCTATACTTAAATAGCATTTGTCAAAGGAACATATCCATGTGCCTGTGGTAGCACTCTGAGTGTTATAGGCATCATGCACTAAAGTGTGGTGTTATGCAGCAGAGGAGTAGTTAACAAAGATATTAAAACCCATTCCCTCCTCCCATTTTGGTTGTTAGCCCTTTCTCCAGATTAAAAGTTTTGTATAGAAATTTCAGTTCTCGTGAACCAAATTATATTTTTAAAAATAGCTGTTAAATGCTGTACAGTGTCTAGTTTCAGTGCCTTGAAGTGGTGTCACTTATTGGTCCTCTGCTAGATAACAATTCAAGGTCTGTACATTTAGTTATGAAAAGTCAAAAGTTAAATGATTTGGGAATAAAATGTCATTTGATGTGACAGCAATGAACCCTTCTGATGTTTGCATTACTCCTGGGATTTTCTTTTCACTTACAGGTTTAGTGTAAAGTCATAATTTTATTAACTGACGAGGAAAAAAACATTATTTGCTGACATTTTTATCCTAGTTGCTAAATTTATTGTGTGTTGCTTTGTAAATAATTTAAATAGTGAGATTGAGAAGGCAATGAAAATAAAAATTGAACTTGTTTTTCTTTTGTAGGTGTTGTTTAAAACATTGTTTGAATAGTTGAGATTAATTGTTGCTTGCAGCTAAACAGATGATAAATTTTAAAATTATATTATTACAGTGTGTCAGCATAAAAGCTGTGTCCCCCAAGCGTGTCACCTTTTTGTGTTTCTGTTGACAAGGTTCACATTTTATAGCACACCATCAGAAAGTGTTGACACATATTTAGATCACTGATTAAATGTTTTAAAAACGTGCCACTCAGAAACTAACCCTGATGATCTTCGAAACAGGCATTTTGAGAGTTTGAATGCATTTTCCTTCATCATGCAGGCTCTAGGAACAGTAATATTAATTAACAATGCTTTTTTTGTTGTTTTTGAATATTGCTATTTTAAGTACAGAACTATGGATAAAATATGCCCTCAGTTACATACATACTTCTGTTTTCTAACAAAAGGAAATTGCTAGATTATTTGTAAACACCCTTACTAAGCTAGCTAGTGAAACTGAAATGTAAGAAAACTGATTAGTTTTTTTGGTATTTTGACTCCATCATGTTTGAACCATGGGAATGTGTCACAATGAATAATAAATTACTTCACTGTTACATCATTTATTTTGTCTAAAAGATAGCGCTATGTATTAAAATTTCACTGTTGGGCTTTAGGTCCAACTCCTGCAATCCATTCTCCTAAATCCGAAACCTGCACCTGTTTAGAGCCTCTCTGAAATCAATGAAGTCAGTGAGGCTCCATACAGGGACAGGAATCTGACTATGTGGATCAGGGCTTTAGGGCTCGATCTTGCTGAGCACTTCCGATAAGTACCAAGCAGCCTCAGTTCCCAGTGACTTTGGACTTGTCTGCATGGTGAGATAATGCATGCAAACCAGGGTGTGAATCTATAGTACCTCCTGTGTGGTCACTTTAGACTTTAGTTCTAGAAATGACTCTGGTAATTTGTCTGGGCTTTTTTATATCTGAGAGTAAGTTTCTGTATTTTAACCAGATCTATACTTGCTTCCAAGAGAAGGTGAAGAAGAGAGAGAATCTTCATCAAGTTTGCCCTGACCTAAAAAGCATAATCCTGCAGAAGTTATGAATGGCTGTTTGGCTAAATTCAGTAGCTGAAAGGCCTGTATTTGAGTTATCTCCAGCTGTGACAATGACTTTTTTTTAAAGCGTTCCAGGGATCACACTGAACTTTTAGCTACCAGTGTTTCTTTCTCCCCCCAAAAGGAAAAAAAGTTAAAGGGCCTGCTCTTGCTTTCACTGAAGTCAGTGGAAGTTTGTATCTTTTCAAATGTCAGGCTTTTATTTTGTAGGCTCTTTTTGGACTGCTACAAACACATTTCCTGTTTTTATGAAATTTTACGGTAACATTGAGTTGTTGGCTTTTACAAGACAGCACACACAAATTCTGGGGAGAGGGGTTCTTAGTGGAAAAATGTTTGCAAATGATAGAAGCAGCATGGGATTTAGCTTCAAATGAAAACTACACAATGCCTATACTCAGTAGAAAGAAAAGGAGTACTTGTGGCACCTTAGAGACTAACCAATTTATCTGAGCATAAGCTTTCGTGAGCTACAGCTCACGAAAGCTTATGCTCTAATAAATTGGTTAGTCTCTAAGGTGCCACAAGTACTCCTTTTCTTTTTGCGAATACAGACTAACACGGCTGTTACTCTGAAACCTATACTCAGTAGAATTACCCATGTTCCTAACTTTTTAGTTTTATAATTTAAATACATTATTTATAGAACAAACTTTTCATCTTCAGTGGTAAGGAAATATTTATTCTGAAAGCCTGGGTGTTCTGGCATTTCAGTAATGCAACAGCAAATTTCTAATCTGTTTCCATAACTGTATCCTCCATTTGTTTTCTCAGTATCATTGGACTAGATTCTGTAAATGACCCTCTCTCTTCAGCTGCTCTTCCAGTACCCCTCTGCTGGCTTCTCCTCCCATTTCCTCCTCTCTGTAAACATCCCTCAGGGCTCTGTCCTTTGTTCGCTTCTCTTATTCCTTTTCATTCTGTTTTGCATCACCTCATTCACTTCTATGTGAACCATCTCTATGCTGAGGACTTACAATTCTAACTCCACACTTCTCCCTGTGTGCTGTCCTACATAACTGACTCTCTTGACATATTCTTCAGCTCAAGCTTACCATGGCCAAAAGTGAGATTTTTTTCTTATTCTTCTCAGACTTTCTCAGCTCTGTGGAAAACACCACCATCCTCCCTGCCATTGGATCATCTTTGACTCTTGTCTTTGCACAGTCAGGTGGCTACCAAGTTTGCAGCTTCTTCCTCCACAACATTTGGAGAGTCTGATACATTGTTTTCTATCCCAATGACTAAAATGACTGTCCACGCCCTGTTGATGATATATATTCCACAGAGCAAAGTATGCTAGTTATCATATGAACAAATAAAGCGACATGGTCCCTGTGCTGAAAAATTTACAATATACATCTCAATAAGACAGGCAATATGGAGAATGGGAAAAGGGGAGCAAGAGTTCCAGCGAAGAGATTGTTTTAGAAAACAATAGTGTATTAAAGAACGAAAGTGATGAAATGGTGTGAGCGAGTAAAAGAGGGGAAAGAATCAGAGAAGGAGGACACGGGGAGGGGAAGAGGCGGAATGAGGTTGGTGAGGGAATGAGGATGAAAGTAAGGAAGGGAGAGGAGGGTGAGGTAGATAGAGGACTAACAATGTTGCCTTCAGTATAGAACAAAATGAACAATTTAAACATATGATTCAAGCACTTCACTCTTGATATACTCCTCCAGGCAGTTTTATATCCATTATTTTTTTCTCTCTCTCTTCACTTGTTGTATCTAATAAAGGAAGAACTAAAAGAATCAACACTGACATTGATGCAAGATACTTGTTGAAGACAGGAAATGTCCCATTAATAGCTCCAAGACAGGAATAATGTGTTCCTGCTTCCTGCTATTGATCCTATGTCCATAAAGAAAACTGCGGAATATTGTTTCCAGACCGCTGAGGATGCCATCTAACAGTGCAGAGAACAGTATAACAAGGGAGGTCTTTGCCATCTGCTCAGACAGTGAAAAAGATGAGAGCATGTCTCAGGTGCAATCATCCTGAACTTTTTATGAATGGATGTTCAGTACACTGTTTCAACTGAGAAAGAGGTAACAGCTAACAGTCATAAAGTATATTGTGAAAATACAAAACCTCTTCGGCAGCTATGAGACAGGGAAACTTCCCCTGTAGGCTAGAAAGCCTGGGGCTAACCAACCCTGATTACGGAATAAGAAAAGGAGTACTTGTGACACCTTAGAGACTAACCAATTTATTTGAGCATAAGCTTTCGTGAGCTACAGCTCACTTCATCGGATGCATCTGATGAAGTGAGCTGTAGCTCACGAAAGCTTATGCTCAAATAAATTGGTTAGTCTCTAAGGTGCCACAAGTACTCCTTTTCTTTTTGCGAATACAGACTAACACGGCTGCTACTCTGAAACCTGTGATTACGGAATGTGCCCCACCTGAGGGGCATCAGGCAATTACCTATAATGTGGAGAAGGTGGCTGCCGTGAAAGGGGGAAGCCTAGGGAGCTGCAGCCCTGCTGGTGAGCACTGCAGGGAGGGGGAAAAAGCCTCTTGCAGGACGGTGACACCAAGAAGCTTGGAGGATAAAGCCCAGTGAACAGGAGGCTCCTGGGAGGCAGGAAACCCTGACTTAGATGGGACTGGATGTCAGAGTCCCAGTGAGGGAAAGCTGTGAGGTCTGGCTGGAAGATCAGAAGTAGAGCCCTGGGGATGAGAGAAAATGCCACAGCTAACTGGACTTTTTCTTTGTGTAATAGAATCATAGAAATATAGGATTGGAAGGGACCTTGAGAAGTCATGAAGTCCAGCCCCCTGTGCCAAAGCAGGACCTTGTAAATCTAGACTATCTCTGACAAGTGTTTGTCCAACCTGTTCTTAATTTTTTTTTTTTAAGTTCTTGGAAGGGAGATAAACCCTCAGGCCTTTAATCACCTCTATTCAGGGCTCTAGGTTTTTTGCTGCGGCAAGCAAAAAATTTGCCATCCCAAGCTCCGAGAGCACAACTGCTCAAGAAAAAAAAAAAAAAGGATGGCCAGAATGCCACCCCTGGAATTGTGCCGCCCCTACCACGTGCTTGCTTTGCTGTTGCCTAGAGCCGGACCTGCCTCTACTTAAAGGTGTTAAGACTAATCTTCTCCTGTGGGCAGTTATTCTGCAATTGCAAACTATGGGGATTTCTTGCACCTTTCTTGAAAGCATCTGGTACTGAGCATTTTTAGAGACTGGACTCCAGACTAAATGGACCAATGGTCTAGTCTGTTCTGGCAACTGTACTAAGACTGGACAATTGAATTCAGAATGTGGATTTTTAGAAGACCTATAATCTTGTGATCCAGCTCAGCACTAGTTGAGTGTATTTTTACTCACATTTGATTTGGTTGAAACTTTACAACAGGCTAGGTCCTCAAGACTGAAAATGCCCATTTTTAAAAATCTTTCCTCATAGGTCAGGTTTTCTAAAACTTTTATCATTTTTGCTGCTGTTCTCTGGACACTCTTCAATTGTCCCTATATTTCCTGAAATGTGGTGCCCAAAATTGGACACAGTACCCCAGTGGAGGCATCACCACTGCTGAGCAGAGCAGGACAATTACCATCTGGGTCTTAACATACAACACTCCTCTTAACACAGCCCAGAATGCTATTTTCTCAACTGCATCACATTGTTGACTCCCATTCAATTTGGGATCCACTGTGATCTGCCACCTGGCCACTTATTTCCCATTTGTAACTGTGCATTTGATTTTTCTTTCCTAAGTGAAGTACTTTGCACTTGTCTTTATTGAATTTCATCTTGCTGAATTCAGACCAATTCTCCTATTTGTCAGGGTCATTTTGAATTTTAATCCTGGCCTCCAAAGTGGTTGCAACCCTTCCAGATTGGTGTCATCTGCAAATTTTATAAGCATACTCTCCACTTTATTATCTAAGTCATTAATGAAAATTTTGAATAGAACCAGATCCTAGACTGTTCCCCTTTGGGACCTCACTAGACATGCCCTCCCAGTTTGACAGCGAATCATTGATAACTACTCTTTGAGTATGGGCTTTTAATCAGCTGTGCACCCACCTTATAGTAAATTCATCAGGATCACATTGCTCCAGTTTGCTTTTGAGGATGTCAGGTGGAATTGTGCCAGAAGCCCTACTAAAATCAAAATATATCACGTCTACTTCTTTTCACCTATTTGCTAGCCAGTAACCTTGTCAAAGAAATCTATTATATGTATGCTTGAGGAATAAGTATGTTTTAAGAAGGGAATCACATACTTTTGTGCTTTCTGTTTAATTTCATAAAAATGTGGGAGTGTTATGTTAGTGGTTTTTCTTGAGCTGGGGAAAATCTTAAGCCCCCTGTCTTGTAGAGATACTTCAGTGTGTTTTCCCTACACAAAGAGCAATCGAGTACTTTAAATATGATTACATTTATTTTTTGATAGATTATTTAAACTAAACAAAAAAGAGAGAACAAATATAACATCTCCAAGAGACCGCATAATGTGTAAGAGACTTGCTTTGCAACAGAAGCCATTTTTACCCAACTTAAAAGGTGTGTTCTACAGAAAAGCTAGGCAGCCCACTTTACTCCTAAAGATGCAATGCAGAGGAATCAGTCTTATGACTACAAACACCATGCTGTTAAACTTGTTTTCCTTTTCTTTGAGGGCCCCCTGTGCATAATTTTGGAAGGCCTAATGAGCCCTCTTTTTTCCTGTTTTAATGCTGCTTTGAAGCCTTATTTTGTCTCTCTCACACACACACAGTCCTTCTAGTTGATGAAGAATGGAATGGCCTCCCTTCAGAACTCATCAGTGCCCCTTCTTCACTCTCCAGATGGGTTAAGTGTTGGATAAGCATCACAAGTTGATTCCTTTTCCCTCATCCCTACCCCATGGGGGGCTGAGTGGCCTGCCTTTGCAACACGCCTATTTTTCTTTTTCTAAGAGTCTTTGCCGCAGTTGCTGGCTCAGTTGGCTGACTTTAAATGTAGGAAGGTATAACAAGTAGACAATTACGGCAAACATTTCAGGTTTAAAAAAAACAAATAATCTGTACAGTATATGGAGTTTAATTATAAAGAATCTTGTTTAAAAATTATTTACACTCATGCATCAAGCACAAAAGGCAACCTGCCTTTTGCTTTAGTGCTAAACACCAGCAGCACAACCAGCAGTGGCTGCAATAGTATCCTGTTGAAGAGGGCATTGGGTGCAAGCAAAATTTACGTTTCTCTGAGAACATACCGGTAGAGAGTTCACAGTGATAAAATGAAGAGAGCATAGGACTTCTTTAATGGGTAAAGAAGTGGGAGGATAATGGAGTCATTTAACTGCCCCACATTACTTGATGTATGAAGGTGGATTCATGAGTAGTTCCCATAACGTTTTGCTGGTGGTTTAGTACACAGCATCATTACCAAGAGAAAAGACTAAAGAACTGCAGAGGACAGGACACTGGGCTCGTTTTTTTCCTTCTGTTTTTAAGAAAAGCTTGTCTTTGATGAGGTATAGCTGCAGGGTATCGTTTTACATTTTATGTCAGCTACCTTTTGTCAGAGACTCATTATTGATGCTGTACTCTGTTTTAATTCACACTTCTCTGCTAATCAATTACAGCGTTTATCCATTAATCAGGTATTCTGACAGGGTCAATAACTACTTTTCAGTTTTGTGGGCTGATGCATGTTATCAAGCAAATAGCAACAGTCAGTAGATTAGTTTGAAACAGTATTATTTTCACAGGCTGTTGGACATCCAGAGGGGTAAACATCTAATGCGGCTTTTGGCGATTATCCTGTTGTTGGACTCCCTATCGAAAACCTAAACTGCAGAACTCAACTTCACTGGGGCATGGGTGTGCATGCATATCTTCCTTTCTATTCGTCTGTCTAATCTGGATCTGTGTGCGTATATATCTTATATAATGTGCCCACTCAACTATATAATTTATAACCGATTCAGATGTGGTAAATTATCACAGGAATTAAAGGTTTTCATTTTAGCAAGTGGTGTAGATAACAGAGGGGGCAACATTTAATTGGACAGTTACAGTTTTGGTAGTTAAGTTACCATCTATAAGATGGTAACAGGTTTCAATTATCTTTTTTATGACAGATGTACCAACATTTAATTGTTTCTCATCAAGTGTGGAAAGAAAAGACACTTCTGTAGATTTTTCAATTCTTCTACGTGTCACTTAGCTGTCTGCACCATTGTTTGAGCTCCTTTCTCTCATCCTTTTTGCAGCAATGAGTTGTGTCATTCCCTCATGATCAGCACTTTTGTTGTCTTTGTTTTTTGCTGTACCTCAGAAGTCCATCTTTTCTTTCATCTCCTTTCTATTCATGCATGAGGGAACAGTTGTGCTCTGTTGTGGGGATGTTCCGCTGGATTTCAAACAGTAGGGTTTCTTTTTATTCTGTTCTAAGTAGTACAATAGGGCTGAATGTCTGTTGCAGAATGCACACACTAATATGCCAGGTTATTTGGTTTCTAAGAAGTCAATAAAAATGCTACATTTAGGCTCAGTACTTGGCTTGCTTTTTTGCTGTTTGCCTTTCAGTCTTCAGTTATAAATCTGTTTGTTTGCTTCTGATTATAAAATATAATCCTCCATATTAAATCCAAGCATGGAATCAACAAACACTTACGAAAAAATGTTACTGGCGTTTGAGTTTTTCACATTAGCAGATTTGGCATCCCTGATAGGGAAGTGAAAACTGCCGCCAGATCTAATTAATGAGGACTATAACGGGGGGGGGGGGGGAATGTGATCATGAGTTGGTCTTGGCAAAACTTTCCTGTTTTTGGAGACTTAACAAGTCTTTGCATTTAGAAAAGGTAGCTTTAATGAATTTAGTTGTTCAGGATTGTTTTTTTTCCCTTATATCTGTACTTGATTTATAAATTCTCAAAAGCCATCTCAACAGCAAAAGGCTAAAGATGTAAAAAGCTAGATATATCTTGAGACACTTTGTTCTCATATTCAGGAACAGTCTTCAAAATCCTTCTTAATGAGGTCATAAAAGAAAAAAAATCGAACAAGTGGTACTTGTGTACCTCTCTAGGATGTGTCATCGAGGTCACTTGCCACTAGGTTATCCTATTTAAAAAGGGATTGGGATAGTTCAATCAAGCATTGCATTAAGAGAGAGACTTTGATTAATTCCTTCTCTTCTGTATTGTGCTATGGATAATTTCAGTAAATTTGTGGTACTTTCTTCTTAGTCAGTGTTGAGGCTTAAAGTTCTTGATGCATCATGCTGAGTATTAGCATTTATTGGTCCTATTTGGCTCTACTAAAGAGGAGAGTAGGCTGCAGACAGCCCTCTAATCTTTGACAAGTGAGGCCATTCTTTCAACATTACTGTTATCTCTGGTCATAGAGAGAAAGTGTTCTGTTACAGGTTTGCTGCAGGACCAAATATTGCATGTAAAGGAAGGGGAAAAATAAACAGTAAGTAGGCTAATGATTTATTGCAGATTTTTTTTTTTTTAAATTAGAGACTGCTTTTATTTAGAAAGTCATAGTCTAAACTTTTTTGGTTTCTTGCACACTAGGACAAAAGTAAGGAAATGCAATGTTAAGCTGCAACCTTAACTTTTGCCGATTGTGGGAGAATCAAAGTAGAGCAGAGCAACGTAAGATTCCTAATTATTATGATTTTATTATGATTCTCTGTGACCTTAATTTATTTAAAATGTAGTGAATTTTGGTTTTTAATTTCCTTGTTTGCTTTAATTCTCTTTTTTTAAAAGTAAAAATATCTTTTGCAACAATGTCTAAAACATGTATCTGAGAGAGCGGGAGAGTTTCTTAGCTAAACATGCGCTTTTTAGGCTTGTTAGAAGTCTTTTTAATGTTACATTTTTCATAATCTAAATATGAATATTTATTTTAAACATTTTAAAAATTATATATTTACTTTACTTTGCTCTCTTTCAAAATGCTCATTTTGAAAATGTGTGGTAGTTACTCTGGAGAGCCAAGGCCTATTGGGTATACACATATTTAAGCGCTCTTTAAAAAGTGGATTTTTGACCTGATAGACCATAACGGCTCCCAGGGAGCCACTATGGTCATTGTGTAAATCCTTCTTAGTTTTCAGTTTACTCACTTGATATACCGTAACGACTCTTAGGGCCGTTATGGTCTATTGTGTTTAATCCAATTGCTGCACATGCGCACAAAGCCTTTGTGCCTAAAAATCCTCAGGAAGTTTTGTTGGCAGAGTAGTATCCATGCACAGGATTTCTTCCTTTCTAACTGCAAAAAGTGCTGGCTTTTCCTCATTTGCTTATGACAATAGCCAAAAGCACTAGCACGCATTACAGACAAATGGACAGCCAAGTATTAGATTTTAAAATGAGCTCCTTTGAAGTTATAGACATTCAAAAAATCATCTGAAATCCCAATATTAAATAAACATATTAATAACTTAAAAAGAGACATGCTGATTTTTTTTTTAATTTTACACCTAATATGTAGTATGTCTAGCTTCTGCCCAGAGGGATTTTTTGACAACTGAGTTATTGACCCTTGAAAACAGGGAGTTGTAAGTGAAAGGCTGATGCAGTCGTAACTATAGCAACACTGTCAGTGTTGCTGTAATTGTTAATTATTGTAAATAGAAAAATTAAGGAGCCTTTCTTTTTAAAAAAAAAACCACACTTTTATTGCAAAGTGATGATATCACCATACAAATGTAGTATATTTCATTCTCTGAGTGGTGTTAATATATGTTAATGAAAATACTTGGAAGAGTACTGAAGAGGGAAAGCACACAAAACATTAAATATCACTTGATACTTTGAATATAGTAGCTCAGTTCAAAATGCACATTAGAACCTATTAAAACCTACTAGACAGTATAAACAATTTCTTTGTACTGTCTAGGTCAGACTGAAAGTTATGTTTACATATCTCATGTAATTTTCATTTTAGGTGTGGTGCATTGAAAGAGTAATATTCCTGCTAGAGAAGGTCCTTCCATTTATATGGAATTGGAGTTAATTCTTTAGTGCATGGAGGGGAATGGTTTAATTTATAAATGGCTTTGCTTTGACCATAGATACGGGGTTTTGTTGTTTGTTTCCTGTGTCTTTCGCACAGCTATATTTCTGTGAAAGGCTGATTGGTGCTTAGATTCCATGACAATGAGCACCTTAGACATTCAGACGGCCTCTGAACTGTGACAGTGTCCATAACACCTTCCAGAAGCTCTGGAAAACTAGCCTACGTTAAGCATTGCTTCAATTGAGGGACCCCTGGGAATCGAGGGCCCCTTGGGATGTCAGGATCCTCAGCACATCCAGGGCCATCTTTTTGTATAGCAACATTTATTGTCTGTGATATCATTTTGGTTGCTGTTCACAACTTTCTTTACAAGCTTGACCAGTAGTGAAAGAACTGAAAGAACATCAATTGAAAGAACTTCAAAAGTAGAATGATCCCAGAAAATGTAGCTATTTCTATTTGTGGATAATTCTTAGCTCATTTGGGAATGTGATCAAGGTATTAGCCCTCTCATCCACAAAGGATATTTTCAGGATTTTCTGTGGCTAGGATAAAATGAGAGAAAAAGGACTTTGTTACCATCACATGGGATGTCTTTTGTGCTCAGGTTGCTTACAGGATCCTGTCTTGATCTTAAGAGTCTGGATACTTTTTTGATCCAGTTTTGCTCCTTTTAATCCATTTTCCAACAGGAATTGTAAATGCCTGTTATATATAAATTAGGTCCTCCTTAATATTTAATGTGAGCACAGTAGGTATTTAATATAGCCATAAATGACAGTAGTTCTCTTATCCTTTGGAATGCCTAAAACATGGATATTTTTGTATCTAATCTAGCTTTCTGTTTCAACTCAACGGTCAGTTGCTAAGCTTTCCTTGGCCAGTTTTTTAGATAATAGTTTTGTTTTACTTTTTTCTCTGGTCTCCACCCACCCAGAGTTTTGACAAAATGGCTCTCTTGGGTTTTCTAGCTAAAATTTCCTTTATTCATTTCCTATAGTTGAATACTTATGCCATCATAATTTTAAGCATTCCATGGGCATAATTGCCAGCTACTACAGAGGAGTTCAGAATCAGTGGTTCTGCATCACAAGGGGGTATCACAAAGTTGGTACCTTTTTAGCAAAGGACTGAACAGATACTTTTATTTTTTTAGCTTTATTCCCACCCCCGCTGACACACTGATGTTGATGTCAAAAGGAAAGATTGTTACCAGCAAATAACTGTGTGGGGCAACTGGGTATTTAGAGCAAAGCTCTAGGATTTCACAAAAACATTCTCTTGGATCAGCATCCAAGCTCCCACTTCAGTTCATGTATTGAACTTTCATTCATTTCCTGGGGTTTACTCCTCCTCCTTCTCCTTCTCCCCAGTCATTGCCTGTGAACTCACTCACATTGGGCCCTAATTCAGCAAGGTACTTCAGCGTATTACTTCACTGGGACTACATACGCTTAATATTATGTATGTGCTTAAGTATCCCTTGTCCTTGCCTTCACTCTGAAACTCTCCCTTCTTTCTAACTCCTTTCCCGGCGTGTATAAAAATACTTTTGGTTTCTCCCATCCTTAAAGTACCTATCCATGACCTTTCCTGTTTCTTCAACTATTAGTCTATTTCCTTCTTTTTATCTTTGTCAAGGTTCCTCCCCCACTCTGAACTCTAGGGTACAGATGTGGGGACCTGCATGAAAAACCTCCTAAGCTTATCTTTACCAGCTTAGGTCAAAACTTCCCCAAGGTACAAAATATTACACCCGTTATCCTTGGACTGGCCGCTACCACCACCAAACTAATACTGGTTACTGGGGAAGAGCTGTTTGGACGCGTCCTTCCCCCCCAAAATACTTCCCAAAACCTTGCACCCCACTTCCTGGACAAGGTTTGGTAAAAAGCCTCACCAATTTGCCTAGGTGACTACAGACCCAGACCCTTGGATCTTAAGAACAATGAACAATCCTCCCAACACTTGCACCCCCCCTTTCCTGGGAAATGTTGGATAAAAAGCCTCACCAATTTGCATAGGTGACCACAGACCCAAACCCTTGGATCTGAGAACAATGAAAAAGCATTCAGTGTTTTACAAGAAGACTTTTAATAAAAAATAGAAGTAAATAGAAATAAAGAAATCCCCCCTGTAAAATCAGGATGGTAGATATCTTACAGGGTAATTAGATTAGAACTCCTCTAGGCAAAACCTTAAGTTACAAAAAAGATACACAGACAGAAATAGTTATTCTATTCAGCACAATTCTTTTCTCAGCCATTTAAAGAAATCATAATCTAACACATACCTAGCTAGATTACTTACTAAAAGTTCTAAGACTCCATTCCTGGTCTATCCCCGGCCAAGACGACTACAGACAGACACAGACCCTTTGTTTCTCTCCCTCCTCCCAGCTTTTGAAAGTATCTTGTCTCCTCATTGGTCATTTTGGTCAGGTGCCAGCGAGGTTACCTTTAGCTTCTTAACCCTTTACAGGTGAGAGGAGCTTTCCCCTGGCCAGGAGGGATTTCAAAGGGGTTTACCCTTCCCTTTATATTTATGACAATCTTTTAACTCATTTAGCTGGATGCTTATTACTATTGCCTTTCCTTCTTCTCTTCTAACAGTCCTTGTTTCCACCCTTTGTGCTTCACTGAATCTAGTTTCCACCCTTTGTGCTTCACTGAATCATCTCTGACCAAAATCTCTATTGACTTCATTAGGCTTTGGGACCTTTACACCATCTTCACCCTTCTTGACTTTCCCCTGCCTTTGGCACTGTTGAGCCCTCCTTCCCCCTTGACATTCTGTTCTCGTTTGTTTCTCCTGGTTCTTCTTCTGCCTCTCTGACTGCTGATCCCTAAGAGTGTCTTTCACTGGTTCCTCCTCCATTCTACTCCCCCTCTCCTATGGGAATTTGCCAGGGCTCCATCCTTGACCCTCTTCTCTTTCCTATCTGCACTGTATGACTTCTCCCTCCTATCAGGTTGTAATGAAGACCTGCTGCTTTCTCCTGCACAATATCTCTAAATTTCAACCTTTCCTCTCCATCCTAACCATTACATCACTGGTTTATGCCTTTGTCATCTCCTGCTTGACTACTGACAGCCTCCTTTTCTGGGGTCTTTTGGGTACTAGCTTTGCTCCTTCCAGTATATCCAAAAGGTTGCTGCCACAATCATGTGTTTTGCTTCTCCCTTTGAATCACTTCCATGGCTCCCCATTGTGCTGCGCATCAAATTCAGACTTCTTGTCCTTACTCTCTAGGTCCTACATCTTGCACACCAAACCCCACAGACTTGGTTTCCTTGAAGGTTGCTTCTGTCTTCTGTGTTCTATCAGTGATGCCAGCATCAATACTCTCCATGTCCTTCTCTTACAAATGTCTTTGTGCTTTCTTCCACATTGCCCATTCAACTTGAATGGTCCTTGCCTCATTCAAAGCACTCCTGACTACCCCATGCTGCAGCAGCATCTACAAAGAATACTAAGTGTTCCCAGTGTAATAAAAGTGGGTTGAATTGCCAAGATATAGGTATACCCCTCCACATCCTGGTATCCTCACTTTTCACTTGTTTCCATCGCTTACATTGTAAGTTCGAGTTAGGAGACTGACTTCTATATGGTTTGTTCGAGGCATGTAGCACACCTGTGGATTCTAGAAAATAATAAAATATCATATTTTAAGAATAATAAATGAGTCTAATATTTCCCTTTTAAAATGTACCCAGTGATTTTTTTTCTAATTGTTAGAATACCTTCCTGAGGCAGGAGTAAATGTTACTATTAATGTTTAAAATCAGCCTTGTGTAAGGCTGTCTAAAGACATGAATGAGTCATGTGAAAGCCACTCCTATCATGGAGAAAACATCTTGCGTTATAACTGTTTTATTATAAGAGCAACCCACAACAGGAGCAGAAAGTAGGGCATCATAGCTTAAAGGTAACTTCTGCCCTTAAAGGAGAAGGGGGGAGAAGGACTTCTTCAGGCCAAATTGTGCCAAGGTCCTTTAGAGCGGTAACTCCGCCCTCGCTCCCCCAGGATTCAGAACCCAAGTTCCAGCCCAAGCTGCACCATCTACACAGCTATTTTTAGTGTGTTAGAATGAGGCCTGCCCTTGTTGATGGGTGACTGACCAACACTAGCCCTTCAGTCCATAATCCCCACCTCAACAGCATAGGCACATTTCATCATATTGCGAATGAAGAAATCAATGCACCTACCTCAAGGAAGTTTTCTACTTACATTTGTTGTGGTTTACTCCTTGTCCGGCCTGTACTTAAGTATTATACTGGATTGAGTACTATGGTTTTGGGGCCAAAATTTGGGTGTTTACTTTTTACATGTGTCTGATTTAAATGTGTAAGTCTGGGTTGCGCACATGCATATCACAATAGAACTTTCTACCATAAGGGTAAAACTCATCTGCTCAAGTTTCTCTGGGGCTGGTCTAAGACGGCATTAACAACTCCTGCAGGAACTAAGAACCATTACAAACCCCACCTCCTTCTGCTCCAAGTGCAAGGCGCACTTCTTCAACCTGCCTTCTCTAATATAAACACAGAGCAACATGTGTATGTATAAAATCACCCTACCAAAACAAAAAACTCCATTGGACACACAATTCTCCCCTTGGAGAGACGATCGGAGAGTAAGAGTGAGAATAAACCACACGTGACAGATGATAGTCACATTGCTTAATGCATTACTGGAAAGTGGTCAGATACTATGGTGATGAAGGTGTATAAGAACCTGAACAGAATAGAATAGAACCCCCTAAGGTTGCTTACACACTTTGTGGACTTGTGTCTTCAAAGAAGGTGAATGCAAAAGTGCATGCTCACATATCATGGAAAATTTGAGCTTTCATCAAAATAAAAAAGCCTCCTGTCTGTGCACCTTTTATTTCCTACCAGATTACCCAGCCAAGAACCATAGGGAATACATTAAATATCAGTTAAATAATTGGTGGTCTTGGGCTTGATCAGTACTATGTAAACTGTACAGGAGTGCACAATGTGCTCCCTGAAGCACAACAGAATGTGTGGTTTTGGCTTAGTAAACTAGAGGGAAGACTTTCATTGTGCACTTTAGGGAACAAAGGGAATTGTTATAACCTGTTGTTGCCATCACCTGTTACTGTGTCAGTCTATTTCCTACTCTCCCAAATGTACAGATTTCTTGTTGGAGAGGGAGCCAGTTGGCTAGGGCTTTTTTGAAACTGGTCTGTGGCTTAACAAGTATCATTTTAGCAAAATTGCAAGCCTGCCTGTTTTCTTTGGGTATTTCTGAATTTATGACCATGTAGATACAGGCCAGACAAATCTTGCCTGTACAGGGATTATGTCTCAATGCTTTTAGAAATGTTGTTTCAGTATCTCTGTAACTCTGAAGAGTGCTCATGTCCTTTGGGGCAGTGCTTCTCAACCAGGGGTACTCATACTCTTTGGGGTATGCAGAGGTCTTCCAGGAGGTACTTAACTCATCTAGATATTTGCCTAGTTTTAAAACAGGCTACATAAAAGGCACCAACAAAGTCAGTACAAATTAAACTTTCATACAGATGATGACTTGTTTATACTGCTCTATATACTATACACTGAAATGTAAGTACAATATTTATATTCCAATTGATTTTTTTACAATATGGTAAAAATGAGAAGGCAAGCAACTTTTCAGTAATAGTGTGCTTTGACACTTTTGTATTTTTATGTCTGATGTTGTAAGCAAGTAGTTTTTAAGTGAGATGAAACTTGGGGATACACAAGACAAATCAGACTCCTGAAAGGGGTACAGTAGTCTGGAAAGGTTGAGACCCACTGCTTTGGGGTGTCTACATTAAGGGCTAGTGTGTAATTTTTAAGGAGTGGTGCATAGCCCCAGGAACAGACCAGAGAACAAGTTCTAACACAGAATGACAGTTCTCTCTTTGCTTCCCTCTTGCTCTGTTGGGGGGACTGAGGAGTAAATTACTTCCTTTTGTGGAAGCCTGTGTACAGCTCCCTTGGCACCTAACCAGCTACTTTGGTTGGCAAATAGGGTAGCAGAGCCAGGGGTTCCTCCCACTCTCCACTCCTTTCCCCGCTTCCCACCTGTAGAGGGAGTGTTCTGAACAAATAACCCCTATTGCCCACCCAGGGCCAAAACTGGAATCTGAGCAAGGCCAAAGAGAGGGAGTAAGGGGTCTTTTCTCTCCTTTACTATCCTGCATGGCCAAATGAGGGCTGAAACAATCTAGCTCCGAGTCTAAGACGAACCTCAAAGGCTCCAGTTGCATGAAATATCAGGTAGCTTTACATTTCCTTATGAGGGTTCAGTGAAGACACACAGCAATAACATTTGTGACAGAACTGTGTTGGCTAATCCACACTTAGGACCAGACCTCTGCTGCAATAAGCCAGTGCAGCTACACAGATACTTGGAAGACACTTGGGGTGGATGCAAGATGTGCCAACATTACAAACTGAAGTCATTCCAATCAGTAATGGATGTTGCCACACCCTTCTGTCTAGTGTACATAAGGCCTCAATAAGACTTGCTATATTATGGAAACTTTCCAGGCTAATGACACTATTTGAGGCCAGGAAGGAGCAGGTTTACATTGCAAAGTATGGGGAATTCTGGAGACTTGTAAACTTGTTGTAAAGGCAAGTTCTATCATTTATTTGATTTTGTTGGGGTTAATATAAGAGTAGTGTAATATTTACATGTATAGGTTCTGTTAGTATGTATCTAATTTGTATGCTTTGAAATGCTGAGTTGCTCTTCCTGTATCTCAAGCTGTCAAAGTGCTTTCCAGCTTCACTGTTATTTATTTCTATTATATGTAAGAGACTTTTAAATATAGTGATTCACTCTTTGCATCTAGACATAGTCGTGTATGTTATGTTACGTTTTCCCCTTTAATGGAAAGAAGAAAAGAATTTTCACAACTGAAAAAGCATTTTGCAGAGAGAGGTGTACATGCCACAATTTTATTTTCCAGCAAAGCTAATATTAATCACTGACAACAAAGCTTATTGAGATTATCTAAAATATTATTGGAAGAGATCAGAACTGAAAACCTCATGACAGTTACTATCAGCAAGGAATCAGATGATGGACAATGGATAATGTGAGACTAAGACAGAATGATATTTGAAAGCACCCAAATGACACATAGATTGACTCAGTTTCAAACTCCAGACTTAATATGAACATTTGAATTTGGTCCACAACTTGTTTTCATGCTGAAATGACTGTTTATGATCCCCTTCCTTTTGTCCTTTATTGCATGCTACTGGTGTGCTATGTATCAATATTAAAAGTTTTTTTGATAGTACTATTTCACTCATAATAAAGCATGGATATTATTATTTATTTGTATAATGATAAATCAGGGTCTATTGTTCTGTACAGATAAATGGATATCCTCCTCACACCACTCAAGTTAAAATATATAAAGATTGAAGGGCGATAAAAAGTTGTAGAAATTGTGTTGACAGGTGAGATTTTATGCACATATGGCGGGCATGTCCAGTCATTAGAAAATGTTGAGATGCAATCCATAATCAGATATGGCAAATTGGTAGATATTTATTATTGAATGATCCTTTGGTAATTCTCCTGGGTCTTCCTAGAGGAAACGGTAACACAAAAGGAAACGAATTAATCTTTCATCTGCTAGTAGCTGCTCAGTTACGGATAGCCTCTCCCTGGAAAATGAAAAATAATCCAACTCCAGAGAATGATTCAAAAAAAATATGGGAGGTGGTTGTTATGGAAAAATTCACACACCAATTATGTACCCACCAAAATAGACAAAGAACAAATGCATATTTAGCTATTTCATTACCTTTTATTAATACTCAGAGGAAGCACATTCACCTGCAAAAAAAACCCCACACACCTGTCCAGTTTTTTAAATATTAACCTTTGATAGACATGCCTTGTCTGTTAAATGTTTAATCAGAGATTTCACTCAATGTAATAAAATCACTAGAAGCAACATGTCATAGGTGTTGTAATGATGCTTACTCTGTAATATGGTAACACCCTAATAGAGAGATCTGATCAGAGGTGAAAGTAAGTCAGTTCGGTACGGTGTACCGGCAAGAGCCAGTACGCTATGCCGGACCGGACTGGCTTCCCCTGGCTGGCGCTTTAAAGGGCCTTGGGGCTCCAACCAGGGGCTCCGGCAGCAGGGCTCGGGGGCACTTTAAAGGGCCCAGGGCTCCCTGCAGTGGCCGGAACCCCTGGCCCTTTAAAGTGCCGCCGGAGCCCCTGGGGTAGTGGCGGCAGGGCTCCAGCAGTGATTTAAAAGCCCAAAGCTCCGCTGTGGTAGTGGTGGCTGGGGCCCTTTAAATTGCCCCTGAGCCCCGGGTCTCCCAGGCGGCTCTGCAGCTGGGAGCTCTCGGGGTGATTTAAAGGCCCTGCAGCTAGAGTCCTGTGGCCTTTAAATCATGATTTAAAGGGCCCGGCCCCGCCTCTTCTGGTCGAGGCTACGCCCCCCCCGCTCAGGACTCTGGATACTGGTAAGTCCTTTAAGTTACTTTCACCCCTGGATCTGATGACTATTACTGTAGAATGTCACTTTAAACACATCAGTGTTAAAACGATTATTGTTTTATTTCTGATATTTACATGGCAGAAATCTGTAAACCTGTTAGTACTTCCTAAAATAAATGAATAAGTTATTAAAAACAAAAATGGGTCCCTGTGGCAAATTGCCGGCGCTACTATGATGGTCTCACACTTTCTCTTCTTGGGTGGGGGTTCAGGGCACCGTTTCTTGCCCCTGAACTGGGGTATTAACTGCCCCACTAGTGTCCTAGAGGAGGGGAGTGGAGAGGGAGGGACCTGGGCCCGCCCTGTACTTTAGGTCCCAGCCCCGGGATAGCGGTAAGCCACTAGAAGTAGCAGTTCCTTCCCCTCGGCTACTTCCCTCTCCTGCCCGTCAGCTTGTGGGGCTTCCTATCCTCCCTCTGCACAAACCAGGTGTCCCTTTACCTAGGGTCTTGGTCTTCTTAGCCCACCACAGCGCTTCTCCAAACTCTCTTCTGCTTCCCTCCAAACTGCTCTCTGCTCTAACACCAATCTACTCTGCTTCAACTTCTCCTCTTGTCTGATTGAAGCAGGGGGGTTTTATCATGTGACTGGCTTCAGGTGCTTTAATTGGCTTCAGGTGCTTTAATTAATTTTTAGCAAACTTTCTTCCCTGTACAGGGAATAAGGCTCCCTTCTAACACTTTCCTCCTGCCCTCTGGCCATGCTGTACCACAGTACCCAAACCAAAAAGTAGACAGCTCAAAGCACAGGACACTTTTCTCCTTAATAAAGTTGGGGGATAGACACTACAGTATATAATTGTTTACTTTGCCCGGTAAATGTTTATCTGAACATATGATCATGGCAGAGGTGGGCTTTAAGGAGGTGGGACTTGAAGGAGAATAATGTGGTGGCTTTATAGATTTCCACAGGGAGATTTTTGCTATGTTTAGGAAGCAATATGGGAGAAAGTGCAAAGAGCCTAGATATTGTTAGTTTTATACTGCTGCCCATCACCATAGTATCTGAGCACAATGGTGGTGCTAGGTGTACATAGACTATACAGTTGCTTTGGGCCCCAAACAGCTCAAGTGGGCCTTATTTAGTATTACTCCCGAAAATACTGTTCATTTTATTTAACATGGACTTTTAAACAAATGTATTAGTTTGTATTGTTTTGGTGTATAAATATAATTAGTATTTTTAGGACAGGGTAAGGGGCCCTGCAAAATATTCCTGCTTAGGGGTCCCAGTGGATTAGCACCACTTCTGTCTAAGCACAGAGCAATAGGCACTCAAAGTTGGTATATTTAAATAACAAGAAAAATTGTTAAGTGGGCATAAACCTGATCCTGTTTCTCCTTCTTGTTGTTTGTTATAGAACACAGAGCACCTACTTACCAATTATTTGCAAAATAACAATATTTAGTTAGTTAGTTATGTGTAGCCACAAACTGAAGAAAACAAGAAGATTAAACATCTCTTTTTAATTGTATTTGAGTAAGCATCAATCACAAAGTCTTTTCTTGCATAAAGTATGTGCTTTTGTGATCTACTGCCCTTTTTCCTTTGTTTCCCACACCTTCAGCCAAGTCCAAAAATATGAAACGCATTAAAGGGGTAAGAGGCTGATTTCAAAAAAATATTTTTAAGAAAGAGGAGGATTTTGAATGTTTTGTTGTGATATATTGATATAATAATCTGCATATTATTGATATAATAATCTGCAATAAACTGGGGCCGGTTGGGAGGAGCACAACTCTGGCTCCTAGAATATACACAAGTTTCAGTTTGGCTTTATAGTGTTGTGCAGTAACCAAAAGAATGTATACTATAGCTGCGATAACCACATAATGTAATGTCACCTGTAAAATACAGATAAGAAACTCCCCCTGTGTCTATATCATGAGCATTTGCACTTTGCACTGTGTAGTTCCAGTCGAATGGGTCTTAGTAAACCAGTAGGTTTTTTTTCCCCCCATTTTTTAATAATGTCTTGTTTTGCCAAATCTTATTTTTGTCCTCATTGTTCTTTCCATGTTGTTTTTAAATCAAATCTTTGTGAAGTTCAAATGTACATTTTGGAGGTGATGCTGGCTGCAGGGGACTTGTGGAAATCTAGAATGAGGAGAGAGGGGCTTCTTTCATGTGATTGTTTTGTTAGTCCTGTGAGAAGGTAGCAAAGTCAATCAAAAGATTAGTCACAGTATTTAAATATAATTTAAAGATAGATTATTCCTCCCCATTGTTTATTCAGAGCACTAGAACACTTAATACTGAATTTTGTCTCTTAACCACTGTTTCCTCCATCGGTCTCTCTGTCCCCCCCGTTCCCTCCCCCGCCTCACACACACACACTGTTGCCCTTGGATGTTGAGCTGGTCTATCTGTAGCTATGTAGTGAAAAGATCCTTGAATTCTTTGGTATGTAAATGAATTGCCAAGTTTCGCAATTTTATTGTGAGTTTCACAATATTTGGCATTTCAGTGTAGAGAAAGCTAGTTTCTATCCCTTGTTAGGGAGAAAAGCTTGAAAATGTGAAACCTGAAGGTTCAAAAACCAGAAAGCAAATAAAAGAAACCCACAATTTATTGTTTTTTTTAAATGTTATGACTTTTAACTCCACCTCATGTTTTTGGGGGGGCTGGCTCATGAATTTTGAATGCTTGAGGTTGGTAATAATTAAATGGGCTGAGGGTGCTGGCTCTGGGGTGGGGCCGGGGATGAGGGGTTTGAGGGGCAGGACAGGGCTCCAGGCTGCGGGGTGGGGTTGAGGGGTTCGGAGTGCAGGAGGGGGGCTGTGGGTTGAGGCAAGGGATTGGGGTGCAAGAGGGTGTGAGGGCTCTTGGATGGGGCTGGGGATGAGGGGGTAAGGGTATGAGAGGGAACTCTGGGCTGGGGTAGGGGGTTCAGGTGCAGAGGGGTTGAAGCTCTGGGGTGCGGGGGGGCTGTGGGTTGGGGCTCGGGGTTGGGGTATGGGTTTATCTCAGGCAGGTCCCAGTCAGCGGTGCAGCAGGGCTAAGGCAGGCTACCTGCTTGTCCTGGGGCACCGTGCTCTGCCCTGGAAGCAGCCAGCAGGTCAGCCTCCTAGGCTGGGGGTGGGGGGTGCAGGAGGCTCTATGGCACGCGGTGGTCTCGCCCACAGGCACCGCTCCCACCCCCAGCTCCCATTCGTTGGCAAAGAGCAGAGCTGGTGCTCAGGGCAGGGGCAGCGCGCAGAGCCCCGTGGCCCCCCTGCCTAGGAGCCAGACCTGCTGGCCACTTCTGGGGTACAGCACAGTTCCCTAGCCCAGGACAGGTAGGGACTAGCCTGCCTTGGCTCCGCAGCACCCCTGACTGAACTTTCAAAAACCTGCTTGGCGGTGCTGACCAGAGTCCCCAGGGTTCCTTTTCGACCTGGTGTTCCGGTCGAAAACCAGTCACCTGGTCACCCTAGATTGAAGTTAAGGGAGAATTTTTTTTATTGCTTATCAAGATGCCTTTGGGACATTTTAAGAAAATGTTACACTGGACTTGAACATTATACTAAAAATAAGAGTGATATTTCTTTAATTAAAACAGTATGGATATTGCTTAATGAATGCTTTCTTATCTGAGTGCGTAGGCATTAAGGATTCAGGTTGTTGCATTTTATTAACTTGTGGGGATAGTTAAAGAGCTGGTTAAAACAGTGAGTCCATATCAGGCTGCTATAAAATACTTATGCAGACATCTCATTGCTCTTATAAATCTGACGAGTTAAAAAATAAATACCAAGGCTTGTTTTGTGCCATTCTGAGCAATATTTCCATATAATTCTCTGCATTCAACCAGTTGCTGAAATAAGTGAAGCGCTGGTTCAAGCAAAGTGTTATTTGCAGGCCATTTTTCGTTCCAAACTTTTTATCCAGCTACATATTTTTAATGTTTCTGTCATCTTGAATGCAGACAGAGGTTATATATCACTTTGTGTACTCATGTTGAATCAATCCGAATACTGCATTATCATTCTTTCAATCTATCAGGTTCAAACACTCATTACATTACATTTCAGAGTTATAAATGTATAAGCTATACTTCAGAAATTCGATATTTACTAATAACTTCTTTTCAAATATTCTTCAATATCTAATGATTTAGAATGTAAACTATCTTAAATGTGTTTAATGGAGTCTACAATAGTTCCGCAGCCTAAAACTCTTAACTAAGTAGAGTCAGGGTTCTGCTTTTCAGCTTATCAGAAAATATCATGCAATATTTTTTCTCCACTTAGTGCTAAGTGTTTTTATTTCCTGTGAAAGACATTTTCCAACTACATTGCATGAGCATGCTTCTAACACTCAATTTTGCACCAGTCCGTGTATTTCACATCTATAATGACAGGTTTCAGAGTAGCAGCCGTGTTAGTCTGTATTCGCAAACAGAAAAGGAGGACTTGTGGCACCTTAGAGACTAACCAATTTATTTGAGCATAAGCTTTCGTGAGCTACAGCTCACTTCATGCTCAAATAAATAGGTTAGTCTCTAAGGAGCCACAAGTCCTCCTTTTCTTTTCACATCTATAATGTATACAGAACTTGGAAAAAAAAAAAGGCAGGTTGGCCTGGATACATTCCAAAACAGTTAGAAATTGAACTGTTTCAGAATTCAAAATGAGCCACAATTCTGCAGACATTGAAGCACATGCTTAACTTTAAGCATGTGAGTAGTCCCATTGAAATCAACACATATACTTAAGTGTTTACAGGATTGGGGCATAAATCCAGATAAAAGACTGTATTGTTTTTGCTTTTCTTGGTGCAAAAATAAGTAGGCTTTATTCATCCACATAACTAACCCATATGTCTAAGTAAGTATACAAGAATTATAGGCCAAATCATGCCTTGACTAACAGTAGGATGATCGGTTGCTTATGCTCAAATAAATTGGTTAGTCTCTAAGGTGCCACAAGTACTCCTTTTTCTTTTTAGTAGAATGACCAAAGTTGCAAGCCAAGGCAGAATGTGCCCTCCTATATATGTGTCTCAAGAGTATACAAGATTCCTCAAAATAGTTAACAAATTTGTTCCTTCTTATGCCTTCCACAATACTGGAGCCTTTGTATACATTTTGGCTTTTAGTCGTGTTTTTGTTTCATTTAATAATTTATTTTTTCTGAAGATTCTCAACTTATTCAAAATAAATCTGTTTTGACCATAACTTGCAACATAAATTAAAGTTGCTATGTTTTAAGGTCTGCAACATTTTCCTTTTGTCTTGTACCATGTGTGTATGAATAACTAACCTGCATACATTTGCGGGGGGAAATAGTCACTTTCTGCCAGCATTGTGGTTTAGCAAGCTGGAATGGCACTTTATAGGTTCTGCTGAATGTGTTGCGGGTTCTGTTTGTTTGTTTTTTAATTCGTAAGTAGGTCCCTCCTAAACTCTATTGGAGGCTTTGGCTGCTTGAGACCCAGATTGTAATCACAGTAATTAGCACTGAATTTTCAAATCTTGATATTGACCTTGCCAATGTGTACACAGCTGGATCAATGGCAGGAATTGAAAGAGCTCTGTAACGTGTTATGGGGACTAGCTTTGATTAAACAGAGAAGTACAGTGTAGAAAAGAGAGGGAAAGTATAAATATATATATACTCATAGGTGTAAAAATATTGTTAACAGAATTTTTAAAGAGAAGTATCAGAAAACTGACCAGAGTAGAGAATTTAAATCCTTTTTTCACAATGAACTAATTGGGGGTTTTTTTGATAGCAGATACACAAAGGAAATACCTCCTCAAAACTCACTACTTCTGCTGAGTCAACAAACATGAACCATTTTCAGGGGAAATGCAACCATTTATATCTCTGCATTTATTATAGATCAACATTCTATAAAGATAGAACTTTATAGTGGATCTTTCCGTGCATTCTGTGATTGTTCTGCCTTCTAAGATTCCAGGGTTCTTGGGGTAGGAAGTCATGTTGTTGTCTTTGTGTTGTAGGGCTTTAAGCACAATGTTGGTGTACAATAAATAACAACAATAGAATATATTCAAAATAATTCTTCTTTTATTGCTAAAAGTTTTTATATATTATTTTTTGAGGTAACTTGCATATAATCCTTTGATTGGTGGCTGTTGTCTTTAACTTTAAATAACAAAAAACATTTTTAATTAAAAATGTTGTACCCTGTCACAAACTACTGAGATCAAACTGTATTATATCATGCAGCAATTTCTTCCAAGAAAATACTCTCTAATGTTTCCTTATAATGGTATAGGTAAAATTACATGTAGAGTGACATTAATAAAATATGGAGAGAGGCAGACATATTGTATAAACAAACACTTTTAAAAGTTTAATTTTATATTGCATATGATGAGAAATGAAGCTCAAATATTCCAGTCAAGTAAGTAAATGATTATTCTAATTGCACCTTCCATTATTTAATACGTCTCCGTGTGAATGTCAGGCTGTGACAGACAAATGCAGAGCTTTTGCATTGCAGTTCAGTGATTCTGGTTTCATTAAGCAGCAGTTAGCGTCCCAAGGAGCCTAAAACTTCAGTAATGCTAAAGGTGAAAGGAATGAACAGTTCGACTCAGTGATATTTTATTGGCATGGCAAGTTATTCAAAGATTGGCATAGTTATAAAGAGAGCGAATGCTCAGGTATACATCAGAAGTGTGATTTTTTTTTTAATTACCAGTAATTTATTTAGCAGTTTTAAACTGATAAGGGGGGAAAACTGGTCTTCAGTCCAAACTACTGAAGTATGGTGGAGCCCTGAATGTTCATGAACAACAGGGTCAATGTAGTTGAAAGAACATGATGGGGTAAATAAAAGGTCATTTTTTAGGTTTGGGGCTGGTGGGAGGAGTAGGTTTGGTTAACTATTTAACCTATGATACCCTTTTATCATTTTATGGTTCAGGGGTCTATTATTTTAAGCCTTTGTCAGTCAGCTTCTGGTTTGTGCTCAATCTTTTTTTTTCTTTCTCGGTAAGGTTCTGTTTTCTGTTTTACGTGATTTATGTTGGATTTATTGTGAGATAGAAAAAAGTTATAAGTAGCAACTAAAATCAAAATTCTGCACTAAAGTGACTTGCACTTAGCATTTGATTTTTATTAATTGTCCAATTTAAACACTAACCTGCCTTGTTTTCACACATTTCTACATGACAACTTTTTTTAACAGCAAGATTTTCCTTTCCTATTTTATTTACCTCTCTGGTTTTTTATATATACTGTGGTGTGCACTATCAGTTCTAGCAACTGCTTGCAGAAGGTTACTTGAAAGTCCCCTTTTCATTTCTCCTCATTACAGTTTTTTCAATGGGTAACTGCTCTACAGGGTGACTCCGTCCAAACCATTTTTTTTGAGATCCAGAGGTGCTTGCTATGAGGGTTAAATTTCTAAATTCACTAGGTAGCTGGGAGCTGGTTTTTCAGCCCACGGTGGTGTCCCCATCACTGTGCACACATCTCCTGTATAGGTTTCAGAGTAGCAGCCGTGTTAGTCTCTATCCCCAAAAAGAAAAGGAGTACTTGTGGCACCTGAGAGACTAACAAATTTATTTGAATATAAGCTTTCATGAGCTAAAGCTCAATTCAAAGTGAGCTGTAGCTCACGAAAGCTTATGCTCAAATAAATTTGTTAGTCTCTAAGGTGCCACAAGTACTCCTTTTATTTTTATCTCGTGTATAGTTGTTGGTTTGGTAGAAATGTTTAACGTTTATAGTTTAAACATCTTAAAGCTTAAGGATCAGCTGGGTCTGATTCTGATCTTGCTTACCATGGTTTTACAACTGTATAACTCCAACTACTTAAGTGGAATTAATTTTAATTTACATCAGGCCTATTGATGTGTTAGAATCAAATCATGTATGTTTCAAAATATTTTTTTTCTTATAAGGAAAGATTACTTTTCCAAAGTTTTGAAACTGCAAAATCTAGTCTCTCTTAATTTTTCATAGCAAGTAGCTATTGGCTTACATTTTGAGGGAGGAAAAAGTGTATTCTTTATTTAAAAAAAAAACAGCAAGGAAATGCCCTTATCTGTTTAAGAACAAAGGAAGAAATCAAAATGTAAAGCTGTGTGTTTCATATGTTGATAGCCCTTAGTTTTGATTTAAGCATAATTGGATCTCTATTAGTGGCATTTGTTAAGTAAAATACCTTAGGAAAGTTCTGAATGTATTTGGAAGTAAATATCACACATGTTGCCTTTTTAACTTAACTTTTTAAAAAAACTTACTCTGAATTTCCTTACATTAGGACAAATGTGGATTTTCAGAGGTCCTATATTCTGATTTTATAGCTTGTAAAGTGATCTTCTGTTTCCCATTAAAGAGAGCTTTTTTTTTTCTTTTGCATGTTCACTTTTAACAATTGCAGGAAATTTGTTTTTCTTTAAAACTTTACTCCTTTTCTTTCTCCTTTCCTTTTCTCTCTTCTTGATATTTTTATTTTCCTTTTATATGGAGAGTTGTAGATTTTGTCACTTCAAACGTTAACTGTTCCTCTTTTCTTTTGCTTTACAATACACACTAGGAGAGATTTATTTTTTGCATATTCCTCCCCTTCCTCTGTGAGATATTGTAGTGGACCAAATTTAAAACACTACAGTATTTAGAATCCCTGCAGTGCTATTTTAAGTATTTGGACCTGGAAAGTGCCCCAAGCAATAACTACCTGAATTGCTTTTAATTACACAATATAGCTGCATCATTTTACTTCAGATTCTTTTTGATTGATGCTGTAAGGCAATTGTAACCATGGATGATGGGATTAAGTGCCTCTTGAAGTGACTTTAGCTTCTTGTGGGAACAAAGGGAAAGAAGAGAACACTTAGCCCCTTTTTGAGCAAGCAACCTTTTTTCACTTGCTATATAAAGAAATACAATTAACAAACATTATCCCCAGAGGTAAATTGAAATGTACATGCAGACAAGAACGGCTCTTGACTGCAATTAGACATATATGATCTGAGGTATTCTGGCCATTCATTAGTGCTAATTGTTTGAGAAACAAGCCTGCAGAACAAATGATTAAAATGTTAGTACCATAACTGGGATTATTAGCATGTGTGATAAAATTCATGCTCTGCAGCTGTACCAATAAAACTCTTTGAAAAGTAGTTTTGATTAGACAAATACTTAGCTTGGCTCAGTTGTGAGCTGTTAGTGTTTGCACAAGGCACAACCGGTGTTTATAACAAACAATTTATATCTTCTTTTCCTAATTAGAAGGAATTACTATGCAAATTGCGGTGTTTTGTAATTTCATATCACTTTCCTTTGTTTGTGCCTTTGGTAGATTATTTGCCAGCTAGTTCCTGTTAATTAAACAAAGCAAAAATAGTAATAGAATATTTATTTGGGGGGAAGGGGTTCACATTTATTTTTATTCTGTATTTTTTTAAAAACAGAAAGGGGGAAAATGTAAGTGTTTGCTTCTTAGACTGCCTAGATTATACCAGGTTTTTTTATCATGGGTCTCAGAACCTCTCTTAATTTGACCATCATGAATATATAGGATTGCATATAGCCAATAGAAAAGGAGTACTTTTTGCGAATACAGACTAACACGGCTGTTACTCTGAAACCTGTCATATAGCCAATGATCATGTGTCTAGGGGTTCAGAAACATGCATTGAGATTGCTGAATGTGACTCCTTTTTTGTGAATTATCTCATCCAGGCCTGTAGATATGCTCTTCCGAAACAGTATCCGAAACTTAGACCATCATTGGTGCCCCGTCTTACAGAACTAGAGGTTTGCCATTTCAATCTGTCATTTGTTAGACACGTTATAGCATAGCAGCCCTTCTGGAATTACTTTGGTCTAGAATAATAAACATGGGAAAGAACTGGAAACAGAGTACAGCCATGATCCTAAAAAGACTTATGCACATGCTTAACTTTATGTACTGTGAGTAGTGCCGTTGACTTTAATGAGACTACACACCATGCATAAAGTTAACTATGTACGGAAGCTTGTGTGTGATCAGCACCTGGAAACATACTACAGTATGTTTCCGGGAGATTTTATATCCTCTTTTAAACTCACTAATTTCAGTAGAAAGAAAAGGAGTACTAGTGGCACCTTAGAGACTAACAAATGTATTTGAGCATAAGCTTTTGTGAGCTACAGATGCCACAAGTACTCCTTTTCTTTTTGCGAATTCAGACTAACACGGCTGCTACTCTGAAACTAATTTCAGTGACGTTATACAGTGCAGCATCTTTCAATAAACAGAAAAGATTTGTTTCCCTTGTTCAGAAGAATGAAATATTTTTGTTGAGGTGAAATTATGTAGAGTGAATATGGGTGCTTTTCACTTGGCCATTTTTTTTTATTTAATATTTGGAAAAGAGATATGTATAGTGCTACAAATCTTAAGAAAACCTAGATACAATTCCAAGACCTCATTGAATACCAACATGCTGCAAAACTATACGATATGAATGAATACAGCATGCAGCAAAACAATTAAATGGCTAATACCTAATATTCTATTACTCATTTTTATATACTTAAAAGAAATAGCAGTTCGTTAGCCAACCTCCTCTTGGAGTATGTTCATTTGTTTGGTTTAAGCTCAGCTCAGTCACACATAGTTTTACATAATTAAGAAAATATCTACCCATTCAAAGAGACACATGTGAAGCAATTTTCTTGGTGCTAACAATAGGACTCAGATTTTATTATGATAAATATTATTATTATTCACAGTTAAAGAGATTTATGTTAATTCAAAACACCAACAAAAATGGAGATAAGTGAGACTATGTTAATAGAACACCAAAATGTTAATATATGTAATGTTCTGGGTCTAACTCTTGCCATTGTCTCTTTTAAAGAAATCCATAGGTAGATCCCCTAATGAAGGGTGTCCTGTTATTCCTCAAAATTTCACCATCTTTTTAGGTAGCATAAAATGAATCTGTGATTACGCAGAAGAGGAATTTACTGGAGAGGAAAAATCCCAAACCTATGCACTGTACATCAGAAAGAATAGTGTGAAAATGCTTATTGTAGTCATGCCTAAATATATTTGTAACAAGCTCTTATTTTACATTTTGGCCATGTTATCTTTTTAAAAGAAAATAGGAAAAAGAATCTGTAATTATGCTTGTCAAGTGAGACCATTTTCCTGCAACAGCTTTTAAAAGAAAAAATGGATTATTTTGTTTTAGATTTACTAAGCCTAAACAACTTGACAAATTGACCGTATATCTGTAATAGTAAGAGTTCTAAGAAACACATACAGAGCCAATGGGGTTCCAAGGTTGAGGAGTTTAAGGGAAATTTCCAGTGGTCCCTGGTTAATATTATTCTTAGTCTTAAACCTATGAGCTGATGATATTTTAATGGATCAACTTCACTGCTTCTTTAGATTCAGATATTCCTTTAGTGGAGTCACACTGCTGAACTGTCTAAATGAAAGTTTACACTCGTAAGTGGTGACAGCTGACTCATGATTTCTAAATCTGGACTGAAGGTCATGACAGTTTTTCCTTTCAGAAGCTATATCATTGTGTGTTGGATTCAGAGAATCAATGCTGAATAACAAACAGTGTCTGCAGATGTAAAGGGAAGCTGGTTGGTCCTGTAGCTTTCAGTTTAATTACAGCTAGCAAGAAGTCTTATGTAACATGTTTTACAGGTGATACATCTCATCTTGGCGTGCTCTGGGATTATGGTTTTATTCACATCTATCAAATTACTCTAGGTTAGACAATTAGTAATAGACAGTCATCAAGGATGCTTCAGAGGCTACTTGTCTGTACTATTAGAGTTAGCTATTAAGAAACCGAGTTCTGGTAATAGATCACCTTAAGTGATCACTCTCGTTACAGTGTGTATGGTAACACCCATTGTTTCATGTTCTATGTATATAAATCTCCCCACTGTATTTTCCACTGAATGCATCTGATGAAGTGAGCTGTAGCGCACAAAAGCTTAAACTCAAATAAATTTGATAGTCTCTAAGGTGCCACAAGTCCTCCTTTTCTTTTTGTGAATACAGACTAATACGGCTGCTACTCTGAAACTTGACTTCTTTGTGTCTTTGAGAGCTACAGGTGGAAGCCATCAGAGAAAGAGAATAGAAACTAATTGCTTTGTTTCCTCATATATGTTTAGTGAAGGACTGCAGACTTCTTCACTGACCTCTGTGTCACACTGAAAAAGACTCTCTCCAATCTTCATTTAAAAGAAACGTCTCCTCCTCCTCCCCCCTCCCGAATATAGTGCACAAAAGTGGAATTAAATTAAATTAACTACCCCCAGCCACGCTAGTTGTCACAATTTCCATTATCATTAGCACTTCACCATAAGACAAGGAACATTAGCCGTTAAACAAAAAAATTGGCAGAGGGGTATGAATCTCAGTAGTACGTCGTGTAGGTCCCGAGTATCAAGATCCCCACTGCATGTGTCTTGAAGCAGTTACAGTCATAGATGAAGAAGATTTATTAATAAGGATAGCACTGGCACTTCTAATAAATAATGCATAATTTTTATTTATCAGCAAAACTGCCCTGTTGATTAGGCCCCATTTAGTATTACCAGTCAATAGAACAGCAGCAGTTTCTTCCATGCTACCAAAGCGGGTCCACCAAGGACACTTACATAACTGGCAAGGGAGGTCATAGTATAGTTGTAATTTTCAGGTTGGTCCATAGAGTTAAAACCCCAGCAGAACTTTCTTAGCACTTTTTTTTATTAAATCTATTTTGAATTTTGAATATAACAACCTTGAGGTGAAGAAATCAGTTCTTGACAGGGACTTAATTGTTCATTGGAAGTATTGCATCTCCCTGCCATTGTCGTACTTGAAATTGATTGTATTCATTTTCAAGCATTTGGAAGGTTTGGTCATATATAATTTGAAGCAAACTGTTTCGGCACATTAGTGCTTTGGTGTGATCAGAAAGTAACAATATGGAAGATATTAGGTTAATGGAAATATAAAAGTATATGTATCAATGACATTCATGTGTAGATTATGTATTCTGCATTAAATGTGGATGACTTCACGTTATTCTTACATGCTGTATATGTGTATGATAATTCATACTTGTGTGATGTGGCAGAAATGGCATGAAGTTAATTATGGAGGTCATCCCAAAGGAATGCCATTAAAACCTTTATTCCACATTATGTCATGTGTTCTGTACAGGCCACATATTTTACATGAAGAAAAGGAGTACTTGTGGCACCTTAGAGACTGACAGCTCATGAAAGCTTATGCTCAAATAAATTTGTTAGTCTCTAAAGTACTCCTTTTCTTTTTGCGAATACAGACTAACATGGCTGCTACTCTGAAATCTGTCATATTTTACATGGTTTCTCAAACTTTTTCAAAGCATGGATCACATCTTGCTAGAGGTCTAATATGTCTCCTGGAGGACTCCCTCTCATTCATCTTTCCTTCGCTTCACAATTACCTAACATCATTGTGGAAACTACAGCAATTGCTTACACAGAGGAGTAATACTTTTTATTCTGTCCTATTCAGGTTCTTATGCCATGCCCATCACTATGGTATCTGAGAATCATCTATTAGGTGACATGATTAGCAACTGTCACCTGTGGTTCTCTCTCTCTTTCTTTGTCTCACTCTATTTGAATTTTTCTTTTATTTCATAAATTCGTAGATTCCAAGGCCAGAAGTGGCCATTGTGATCATATACTCTACCTCCAGTATAACACAGGCCATAGAACTTCCCCAAAGTAATTCCAAGAGAATATATTTTAGAAAAACATCCAATCTTGATTTTTAAATTGTCAGTAATGGAGAATCCACCATGATCCTTTGTAACAGTTCCAGTGGTTAATTACTCTCACTATTTTTTCATCAGATACAGAACAGAAATATTGATTGATGTATGTATGGAATGCCATGCAGGAAAACATTTAATATATTTTAACTGTATTCAAATACAGCTTAACAGCTAGAAACAGGCAATGACTGGTGACATTTTTTCAGTGAGTCCTAGTAAGCATGAAGTTCCCCCTCCCCAAAATCTTATAACCAAAGCAAGACTAGAGAACTAATCTTCTTGCCTCATTATTCATAGTTTTTTCTTTAAAAGAAAGAGCGAAGTTCTTACTCACCGCCATTATAAATTATTTCATCTTAATAAAGCCATCATTTATAGAAGGCCAACAACACAAACCCAAATATTTTTTTCCTCAAGCTTGCAAATGCAAATCCCATTGTAGGTATAAGAAAGTCAGCCGCCTGCCTGCCTGGTCACATGGGTAAAATGGAGCACGATTGAGGTGTTCAATCTAATGAGAAAGATCCCAGCTCCAGAGATTTCCTCCTTCTAATAAAAACAGGCACATTTTATACAAGCAGTATATACACCCTTTCAAAAAAATAAAATCTGTTTTGAAGCAGTGTTTAGACAAATACATGCACTAGCTCTTTGATAGAGAGAACTGGAATGTTTGTTCTGATGAGTGAAGCCCTGTTTACATAGCGTTGATACCATGTTTAAACACTGTTTTTGTTAGCGTTGTTTTCCTGACCAGTATGGACATGTTTGGGGCTTTTTTGTCTGAGACAATTTTATTAAACTATGTTCTAGAACAATCACTCATCTAGTCATGTTTTGGCTAATATAGTTGCAAGAAACACAAAACTCGGGTCCACGATGGTCAGGAATTCTTGTTACACTACTTGCAGAGTAGCCAGCGGCTATTTATATTTATATTACATAATATATACTTTTTTGCTTTCAGTCTCTCTAAAATTTATGTTTAAAGAGAGAGTTGTGTGCTTATAGTTTAAGGTTTTTTTTATTATAGGTGACTGGCAGCATGTCCAGTCATTAAGGTTGTCTAAAACTTTCCAGCATAAATCCCAGTTTTCACCAAACTGTAACTGTTGAGGCTGATTTTGTTTTTCCCATGCAGATGTCCTCCTCAGGTTAATTAATTTGGAAAGTTTTAGCTAAAATGGTTCAGCTATTTCCGAGAACAATGTTAAGGGGAAAATGTGTTTTGCCCATGTTAAAAAATGTGTGACTATCACTTTTTCACATTGCCACCCTTTCTTTTGTGGTGCTGCTGACACAGCACTACCTTCAGAGCTCGGCACCCAGCCAGCAGCCACTGCTCTCCGCTCAGCTGGATGGTAGTATATGTATTTGCGGGGGTGGGTGTAAACCAGGGGTCTCAAACACATGGCCCGCGGGCCACATGCGGCCCGCAGGGTTATTTCCTGCAGCCCACCAAGCTCCCTGTGCCCCCCCACATGCACTCCCGGAGTTATTTTCTGCTGTCCGCCAAGCTCCCCTCCTGCCAGCGCACCACGTCCCTGCTCCTCTGCCTACCTCCAGGCGCTTAGCACTTTCCAAGAGGGAAGTGGGAGGAGCGGCGAGCCGTGTCCTCAGGGGAGGAGGCGGAGAAGAGGCAGGGATTTGGGGAAGGAGTTGGAATAGGGGCAGGGAGGGGGCGGGGTTGGGGTGGGAAGAGGCAGGGAAGGGGTGGGGCCTCATGGAAGCAGTGGGGGTGGGGCCAGGGCAGAGGGTGTCAGTGATGCGGCCCTCGGGCCAATGTACTAGTCCTCATATGACCCTCCTGGTGATTTGAGTTTGAGATCCCTGGCGTAAATGATTACAGACACAAAGAAGTGGGGCCCGATCAAAGAAGCTTGAGAACCATCATGCTAGTGTCATAGATGTTCCTTGTGGTGTCCCCGTGAAAATCCACTCAAGTTTGCCAAGTCTTAAGCCTTTGAAAATTGCAGCTTGCACACACTCAGTAGATGTTTGTTGGAGGCTAGCAGCGTTGTACTCTGAAGATTCCATCTGCAGTGTGTGACCATGCTCCCACAGATCTTATGTGCTAACTGGACTGAGCATGCTCCATCCTGAGCTGCAGTGGCTGAGCAGGGCTTTTCCTGCATTTCCATCAGGGACCACAACTGGGAGTAGAGAGACTGTCTCCATTATTTATTGATTTGATTTGATTACCGTTGTGCTCTCACTGCTCCCACTGCTGGCACCCAGGCAATATGGAGGAGAAGGAGGAATCAGCCTGATTTGTTGGAATAGGGGCAGACTCAAGGGTGCATTCTGTGGGGCATAGGGATGTGGAGAACCGGGACAGACTAAGAGTGGGAAGCAGAGGGAGATGGGAATAGAAGAAGACAGTCTGGGTCCGGACTCACTAAAGGATGGAGCAAAGCTGGCAGGCTGGAGTAACCTTAACTCTGGCATTTCCTAACTTTTGAGTGTTGGACTTTGCAGCCTTAATGTTCTTTCAACGTAGTTTTTTTTTTTTAATCTATTTCATTGAAAGATAGATTTCTTGTGACATAGATTCTGGTTTCAATAGTTGAGAGGTTCCTCAGTAGGAATGTCCTCTTTTAAAAAAAATAAACAAAAAAACCCAAACCCCACATTAAAATATTTTTAAAAATTATAATCAGGAATGTAACTTCAATTCCCTTTTTTACAGGACAAGCTCCTCACTGTCAGCTGGTGTTCCTAAACTTGGTTATCACTCCAAGTCTTCTCACAAGTATGTACCTAGGAGAGCTGTGCTATATGTACCTGCAGACGATGAAAGGAAGATACAAAAAATTGCATCTCTAAATGTAGATTGTGCTGTATTGGACTGTGAAGATGGTGTGGCTCTGAACAGAAAGGTAATTAATAAATTATTTGTTGTGTGCCATGCAGTCAATGCTGTACAGAACACATACAGGAAGACACCATCCCGGCTCTGGGGACTTTACGTGCTGGAGACAGACAGTGGTTAAGACACACAAAGCACTTAATGACCATGAGAGAGATTCCTCAGACAGTAGTGACGTTTGCATTTATTAGGTGGCAAGCTAACATTGATGAGCTTTATGCAGGCTTTGAGAAAACCTGCTTGCTTACAGGGCAAGTGGGAATTTTTGGACAAGCATGTGAGCAGCAGCTGCTGAAGATATAAGGAGCTAGGAATAAGTCCTGGACATGGAAAAGTGGAAGATATGAGGTTTTCTGTAGAAAAGGAGGAAGCAGGACAGAAGGAAAGGAGCAAAAAGCAAGGAGGCAGGTCAGAACCACTAACTATTTTGTTGAGGTAAAGGTTTTACAGATTGTGAGGAGCACATATAGCAAATATGTTATGGGCTTGAGGTTAGACGGTATTACTTCTTGGGCTTGGGTAAATTTTTCAAGCCTTGGCTCCATGGAAGAGGTGTAGTTTGAGGGAGGTATTTGAAAGAGGAAGAAGGTAGATGGTTGGTGCACCAGCGCCCGGAGGACATTCTAGACATATGAAGGCATCAAGATGAGTGTTGGAGAAGGATACAAAGGAAGTAGTAATGTGATTACCGAAGTTCACTTTATGTCAGTGTGTGGTAGTGTTTTAAGAGTTCCTCCTTGAAAGCAAAGGTTGAATTTTAATATTATTTATGTCTCAGTGTGTCTGTAAGAGCTGACATAAATTCGCATACATTTTTGTCGGCAACTTTTGTAAGGATCTCAATTTTGTCATTTCCCTTTTAAAAAAAAAATCTTCCGTACCTTGAACAAAGTACATCATTAACTGCCTCAAAATGAGGCGTATGTTAGGACTGGAACATTTAACTCCAACAGTACTATCTTCATATTCCTCGGTTCCCTACATCATTTTCACACATTCCACATTACAGCATGTCTCCATTTAGAGTTTCTGATTCTGGGCATGTTGTCTTGGAGCAGGGAGAACAGTCTTGATTTCTCATATGATTTTAGAACCTCTGTCCTGCAAGTTCATCCTTTCCAACCAAGACTCAGAATAACTCTTATATATTCTACTTAACCTTTAAGATGTTACAGGTCTCTCAGAAACCCTTGAGCATAATGGCTTTCTCGTGTTGTTAGAAGTCTAGTACTGAAACTTGAAATTAGTATTGCTAAGTGCGCCAGTGCATCAATATACAGTACTTGAGAGATTCTTGCCAACCAGTGGAATTGCATATAAAAGACTCACCTGGGAGAGATTATGAATCAATCTTTAGTAGCAGACTTAGATTGTTTATTTCATATTTGGGAGACATCAAAATAGACATAATCATGTTAAACGATCAGTTTTATGTGCACTTTGACTATGAAATTCTGGCCCCATTGAAATCAGTGGGATTATTGCCATTAACTTTTTTGGAGGCCAAGATTTCACACTTAACCTTTATCAGTTATGTAGAATTGATGGAAAATTCTGTAAGAAAAATTTAACAGCACAGATGATTTTGTAGCAAAATATAGTTCAAGGGAATCTGAAGATTTGGGTTCTCTGTCCAGCTTTGCCACAGACATCCTGTATGACCTTGACCCTCAGTGTCCCTAGTTGTGAAACTGGGAGTATAATACTTTCTTGTTATTTTCATTAATGTTTGTGAAGCATTTTGAGATCTTTGGATGAAAGATAGTATAGAGTATGCATTGTCAGTATAATATTCAGTGGCACACTGAAAACTGAACCTTTATGGGTAGCATAAAATCAATTGAAAAACAGAGCTCAATTTTATATTGAATTTACTATTGAAATAAATAATACAAAAATTCGTGTACTGATTTTATTATTTATTCTCATACTTAATACAATAAAAAACCTCCGTGTTTGAATTTTATTGCAGCTGAATATCAGTGTTTTGCAGAAAGCAAGGAGCTTAGAGCTTAGCTTTAGTAGTTGGGTGCTGTTTGCTACATACTGCTTAGGCCAAGCTTATATGAGCTTGACCCTCATCTTGTCAAAGCAATTTTACAATATATGTGGTGTGTCATGGAGTCGCAGTCTGCCTGGAGTGAATCCGTTGGTGTGCTGGGGCCCAAGGACCCACACGGTTCCACACAGCAGGCCTCTGGCCTTCAAGACTCCAAAACTGAGCCAGTTTTGTGTACCCTGTGTTCCCTGTCTCTCTCTATGGCTCCCTGCAGCAAATTCAGCCATGCTAAACTCCTGCAGGAGGTTTGCACTGTGCCCCTCAGCGTGCTCTCAGTGAGCATTCACAGTGACACAGGCTGCCTTTCTAAAACAAGGTACCATTTATTAGTCACCTGGCATACAGAATCTTACAGTCCTTAGGTTAACACAGAGATGCAGAAGTTAAGCTGAAGTCTACCCTGGTCAAACCAGTGCCCTGATGGGCTAGCCTGGTGGGCTAGCCAAGCTGTGTTGGGCTCCATCTCTGGTGCTAGCGCGCGCGCGCTCGCTCTCTCTCTCTCCCCCCCCCCTCCCCGGTCCAGGTTCCTAAGTCCCTCCAAAAAACCCCTCCCAGTTGCCTGATACCTTGTTCTGGCATTTTCTAACTTTTGAGTGTTTGACGTTGTAACCTATATAAAGTTATTTTAAAGTAGGTTTTTTTGTACATAATTAACAAACATATTAAACAGTATCAGCCCTGGTATAGAACCTCATATCATGCAATTGCTAAAGTTTTGTCATTATTAAAAATGACCATTCATTCTTAATGTTTCTTTCTGTCTCTTAGCCAAATTCTGCTCCATGACACTACAGTGCTTCTTACTTCTGGTTATTTATTTACTAAAGAAACTAACTACTTGTAAAGATCTTTGTCAAAGCCTTTGAAAATTCAGATAAAAGTATGTCAACCAGTTCTTCTTTACCTTAGTGTTTTATAATTATTATTTAAACCAATTTCCCAGGTATACAAGTCTTACTGCCCAATAATGCCCCAGCTCAATCCCTATGCACTTTTTTAAATATAAGTGCAACATTTGCTACTCTCCAATCCATCAGTATATTAGCTGATTTTAATGACGTTGTGGATTTTTGTTAGCTGCTCAGCTACCTCATTCTCAAGTTCCTTCAGAACTCTTGAGGCCAACTAGGCCTAGTGACTTGTTGCTTTTCTATTTATCAATATGTTCCCCAATCTCTGGCAGTACCTTATCTGAATATTTTAACCTCTACTGCAGTTGGTTATTCTGCTTCCTGAGTCTGGGGCTCTCTCTACACTACTTTGGTAAGTCGACCTAAGCTACGCAACTGCAGCTACGTAGGGTATGTCTAATTAGGTCGATTTTATAGAAGTCGATTTTTAGAAATGGATTTTATACAGTTGATTGTGTATGTCCACACTAAGCACATTAAGTTGGCAGAGTGCGTCCTGACTACAGTGGCTAGTGTCGACTTACAGAGCGGTGCACTGTCGGTAGCTATCCCACAGTTCCCGCAATCTCTGCCGCCCATTGGAATTCTGGGTTAAGCTCCCATTGTCTGATGGGGCAAAAACATTGTCGTGGGTGGTTTTGGGTACATGTTGTCAGTCGCCCTTCCCCTCGTGAAAGCAATGGCAGACAATTGCTTTGCGCCTTTTTTCCGTGCAGACGCCATACCACGGCAATCATGGAGCCCACTCAGGTCAGCTCACCATCACTGCTGCTGTTGTGTCCTGGGTGCTGCTGTCAGCAGATGGTGCAGTACGACTGCTAACCGTCATCATCCACTGCTTCCGCTGCAACTCTGTTATCCTGGTGCCATGAATCCACCTAGCAGGTCCTCTTGTCGTTCTGTATAAATATCTATTCTCATAGCATCCGTCGTCATCCACCGCTTCCGCTGCAACTCTGCTCTCCTGCAGATACCATACCACAGCAAGCATGGAGCCCGCTGCTGTTGTGAGCATTGTGGACACCTTGCCCATTATCCTGGAGTATATGCAGAACCGGGCTAAGAGACGCCAGCACAAGGATGATTTTGATGAGGACATGGACACAGACTTCATGTGGCTTGGGCTGTGACAATTGGGACATTATCGTGGCAGTGGGGCTGGTTGATACAGTGGAATGCCGATTCTGGGCCCGGCAAACAAGCACAGACTGGTGGGACTGCATAGTGTTGCAGGTATGAGATGATTCCCAGTGGCTGCAAAACTTTTGCATACATAAGGCTACTTGCCTGGAACTCTGTGAGTTGCTTTTCCGTGCCCTGAAGCATAGGAATACCAAGATGAGAGCTGCCCTGACAGATGGGAAGCGAGTGGCGATAGCTCTGTGCGAGTGGCGATAGCTCTGTCTGCATCTACCGGTCAGTCGGAAATCAATTTGGAGTGGGCAAATCTGCTGTGGGTGCTGCTTTGATCCGAGTAGCCAATGCAATCATTGACGTTCTGGTAGTGACTCTGGAAAATGTACAGGTCATAGTAGATGGCTTTGCTGCAATGGGATTCCCTAACTGTGGAATCCCATTGCAGCAAATGGAACGCATATCCCTATCTTGGGAGCGGACCACCTTGTTAGCCAGTACGTTAACTGCAAGGGGTACTTCTCAATGGTGCTGCAAGCACCAGTGGATCACAAGGGACGTTTCACCGACATCAACGTGGGATGGCTGGGAAAGGTGCATGACACTCACATCTTTAGGAACTCCGGGCTGTTCGAGCAGCTGTAAGAAGGGACTTACTTCCCAGACCAGAAAATTACCGTTGGGGATGTTGAAATGCCAATAGTTATCCTTGGGGACCCAGCCTACCCCTTGCTCCCATGACTCATGAAGCCGTACACAGGCAGCCTGGACAGTAGTAAGGAGCAGTTCAACTATAGGCTGAGCAAGTGCAGAATGGTGGTAGAATGTGCCTTTGGATGTTTAAAAGCTCGCTGGTGCTGTTTGCTAACTAGGTCAGACCTCAGCGCAACCAGCATTCCCACTGTTATTGTTGCTTGCTGTGTGCTCCAAAATATCTGTGAGAATAAGGGGGAGATGTTTATGGTGGGGTGGGAGGTTGAAGCAAATCGCCTGGCTTCCAATTTTGAGCAGCCAGACACCAGGGTGATTAGAAGAGCACAGCAAGGCGCAATGTGCATCAGAGAGGCTTTGAAAACTAGTTGCATGACTGGCCAGGCTTCGGTGTGACAGTTGTGTGTATTTCTCCTTGATGCAAACCCGCCCCCTTTGTTGATTCCCTGTAAGCCAATCACCCTCGCCGCTTTGAAATAAAGTAACTATTGTTTTGAAACCATGCATTCTTTCTTTCTTAATTTAAAAAAAAGGGGGGGGGGAGATAACTGACAAGATAGCCCGGGTGGGGTGGGGTGGGCTGGGGTGGAGGAGAAGAGAAGGACAAGGCCACATTGCATATTGTAGCCACACTACAAATCAAACCGTTTGAATGACCGCATTCTGTTGCTTGGGCCATCCTCTGGAGTGGAGTGGCTGGGTGCCCGGAGCCTCCAGTTTTTTCACATCCTTCGTCTAGTTTTGGGCCCCACACTACAAGAAGGATGTGAAAAAATTGGAAAGCATGCAGCAGAGGGCAACAAAAATGACTGGTGGACTGGAACACATGACTTACGAGGAGAGGCTGAGGGAACTGGGATTGTTTAGTCTGCGGAAGAGAAGAATGAGGGGGGATTTGATAGCTGCTTTCAATTACCTGAAAGGGGGTTCCAAAGAGGATGGATCTAGACTGTTCTCAGTGGTAGCTGATGACAGAACAAGGAGTAATGGTCTCAAGTTGCAGTGGGGGAGGTTTAGGTTGGATATTAGGAAAAACTTTTTCACTAGGAGGGTGGTGAAGCACTGGAATGGGTTACTAGGGGGGTGGTGAAATCTCCTTCCTTTGAGGTTTTTAAGGTCAGGCTTGACAAAGTTTTGGCTGGGATGATTTAGTTGGGGATTGGTCCTGCTTTGAGCAGGGGTTGGACTCGATGCCCTCCTGAGGTCCCTTCCAACCCTGATATTCTATGATTTCCGACCACCCTCCCACTTGTTCTTGGGCATCTGAGTGAGGAGGATATGGAACTTGGGGAGGAGATCAGCCGGTTGTACAAGGGATGCAGTGGGGGTCTGTGCTCTTGTTGGTTTTCCTGCAGCTGCACCAGATGCTTCATCATGTCCGTTTGCTCCCCCATTAGCCTTAGCATTGCCTCCTGCCTCTGCTCTTTGTGTTCCTACCTCTGCTCTTTGCGCTCACTTAATGCTTTCCTAGCCTCTAACACTGATGGCCTCCATGCATTCAGCTTTGCCCTATCAGTGCGGGAGGACTGCATGAGCTTGGAAAACATGTCACCGCAAGTGTGGTTTTTTTCGCCTTCTAATCTGCGATAACCTCAGGGACGGAGATGATAGGGGGAGCCTAGAAACATTTGCACCTGGGGGGAGATAAAAAGGGAGAGTAACATTTAAGATGATAAAAAGAAAAGGAGTACTTGTGGCACCTTAGAGACTAACCAATTTATTTGAGCATAAGCTTTCGTGAGCTACAGCTCACTTCATCGGATGCATACTGTGGAAAGTGTAGAAGATCTTTTTATACACATAAAGCATGAAAAAATACCTCCCCCCACCCCACTATCCTGCTGGTAATAGCTTATCCAAAGTGATCGCTCTCCTTACAATGACAGGTTTCAGAGTAACAGCCGTGTTAGTCTGTATTCGCAAAAAGAAAAGGAGTACTTGTGGCACCTTAGAGGCTAACCAATTTATTTGAGCATAAGCTTTCGTGTGCCACAAGTACTCCTTTTCTTTCTCCTTACAATGTGTATCATAATCAAGTTGGGCCATTTCCAGCACAAATCCAGGTTTTCTCACCCCCCCACACCCCCACACAAACCCACTCTCCTGCTGGTAATAGCTTATCTAAAGTGACCACTCTCCTTACAATGTGTATGATAATCAAGGTGGGCCATTTCCAGCACAAATCCAGGGTTTAACAAGAACGTCTGAGGGGGGAGGGTGGGGGTAGGAAAAAACAAGGGGAAATAGGTTACCTTGCATAATGACTTAGCCACTCCCAGTCTCTATTCAAGCCTAAGTTAATTGTATCCAATTTGCAAATGAATTCCAATTCAACAGTTTCTCGCTGGAGTCTGGATTTGAAGTTTTTCTGTTGTAATATCGCAACTTTCATGTCTGTAATCGCGTGACCAGAGAGATTGAAGTGTTCTCTGACTGGTTTATGAATGTTATAATTCTTGACATCTGATTTGTGTCCATTTATTCTTAAGATGATACATTTCTGAGAACAAAAGGGAGAATCTTTCACAGTGAATCAAGCAATTCACAGCAGGCAGCACATGTGCTTTAGGTACAAGGTCGCATTTTGCCTTTTATGTTGAGCGCCTGCCTCTATAGTGACACATCACACGTGGCTGGGCAATGGAATTCGGTTTCCATGCAGCCACGGTAAGGCAAAGGGTAGGTGGGATTGGCTTCTTACACATAACATGTGGGAATGGTTTCAAACTGCAGTGCCATCCTTTCCCATAGCAAGCAATGCTGGTTGGGTTTCACATTTAAAAGAAGGGGCTGCAGTTTTCGGGTGGATGTGCAGCACGCACCTCCCCCCACCCCACCACATGGCTATTCTCTGGGATGATCCCTTTTAGCCAAGTGCAAACAGCCCAGCATGAACGGCGTCCTTTTACTGTTCCCTTACAAAAATTCCCCTATTTCAACCAAGTGACCATGAATGATATCACTCTCCTGAGGCTAGCACAGAAAGATGTAGACCAAATGTTGCTTGAATGCGACCAAAACCCAGGAACATTCGCTGCCATGCTTTGTGCTGCAATGATTCCAGAATACTTTCAGAGTACCTCCAGGAAATCTTCAAGGAGATGTCCCTGGAGGATTCCCGCTCCATCCCCAGACATGTGAACAGACTTTTCCAGTAGCTGTACTGTCCGCGAATGTATCCCAATTCCGCAGGGCAAATCAAACAAACACTGTTGCTTTTAAACCTTGTACTGTAGTTACAAATGTGCACTCACTGGAGGTGTCTTCTCCAGCTTCAGGGTTGGGGATCCCGCCTTTGGAGGGCATTGGCTCCAGGGTGATGAAAAGGTCGTGGCTGCTGGGGAGAATGGATTCACCGCTTGCCTGCTGCACATCCTCCTCCCTATTGTGTGAGAATCCTCCCTTGCAGGTGTCCACGGACAGTGGTGGGGTAGTGGAAGGGTCCTCTCCTAGAATGGCATGCAGCTGATCATAGAAGTGGCATGTATGGGGCTCTGACCTGGGGTGACCGTTTGCCTCCTTTGTCTTTTGGGAGGCTTGCCTCAGCTCCTTAACTTCCATGCGGCACTGCTGTGTCCCCCTGTTGTAGCCTCTCTCCAATATACCCTGTGATATTTTGGCAAATATATTTGCATTTCTTCTTTTGATCAGAGTTCTGCCTGCACAGATGCTTCTCCCCATACAGCAATTGGATCCAGTGTCTCCCTTTCAGTCCATGCTGGAGGTCGTTTGCGATTCTGGGGGGACTGCATGGTCACCTGTACTGCTGAGTTTGCCATGCTGACCAACAGGAAATGAAATTCAAAAGTTCCCGGGGCTTTTCCTGTGTACCTGGCTAGTGCATTGGAGTTCAAAGCGCTGTCCAGAGCAGTCACAATGGAGCACTCTGGGATAGCTCCCGGAGGCCAATACCATCTATTTGTGTCCACACTACCCCAAATTCGACCTAGCAAGGTCAATTTTAGCGCTACTCCCCTCGCTGGGAAGAAGTACAGAACTCGATTTTAAGAGCCCTTTAAGTCGACAGAACGGGGTTGGTTGTGTGGGCGCTTTCATTTTTAAATCGACCTAGCGCGGCTAAATTCAACCTAACCCCGTAGTGTAGACCAGGCCATAAATAACGTAGCTGGAGCCGACGTAGCTTAGGTCGACTTACCGTGGGGTCCACGCTGCTTTGGGTCAACAGGGGATACTCTCCCGTCAACTGACCTTACTCTTCTCATTCGGGGTAGAGTAACGGGGTCGACTGGAAAGCGATTTGCAGTGAATTTGGCGGGTCTTCACTAGACCCGTCAAATCAACACTTGCGCATTGATCTCCGGAGCGTCAATCCATGGGGTAGTGTAGGCATAGCCTGAGTCTATTCTCCTACAATGGTATAAACATAAACTTTGAATTGGTTGAGTTTGTAAACAATTTATTGTGTGCGAATAGTATGACTAAATATTGTAGGATTCATCTCTGGAAGTCTCAGCTACCAACAGGACATTGCAGAGAACACTAAACAAAGAACAGGCACAGATGGTGAACTGTAGTTGCTATTACTGTCTGTCTGCTGAAGTTAGACATTTTTAAATTAGGAGGTTCAGATAGCTCATATCCAAGAGTTTTAAAAAAGCTGGCTGAGGAGCTCACTAGACTGTTAATGTTGATTTTCAACAAGACTTGGAACACTGGGGAAGTTCCAGAAGATGGTAAGAAAGCTAACGTTGTGCCAATGTTTAAAAAGGTATATGGAATGATCCAGGTAATTATAGTTAGGGCCCTACCAAATTCATGGCCATGAAAAATGTGTCATGGACCGTGGTCTCCCCTTCCCCACTGTGAAATTTGGTCTTTGGTGTGCTTTTACCTTATACTATACAGATTCCACAGGGGAGACCAGCATTTCTCAAACTGGGGATCCCAACCCAAAAGGGAGTTGCAGGGGGGTCACAAGGTTATTTTAGAGGGGTCGCAATATTGCCACCCTTACTTCTGCACTGTCTTCAGAGCTGGGCAGCCGGAGAGCAGCAGCTGTTGGCCAGGCACCCAGCTCTGCAAGCAGCAGCGTAGAAGTAAGAGTGGCAATACCACACTATGCCATCCTTACTTCTGCACTGCTGCTGGTGGCGGCTCTGCCTTCAGAGCTGGGATCCCGGCCAGCAGCCGCCGCTCTCCAGCCGCCCAGCTCGGAAGGCAGCACTACCACCACCAGCAGCGCAGAAGTAAGAGTTACATTATCACAACCCCCACTATAATAACCTTGTGACACCCCCGCACCAACTCCTTTTTGGATCAACACCCCTACAATTAAAACACCAGGAAATTTCAGATTTGAGTAGCTGAAATCATGAAATTGATTATTTTTAAAATCCTATGACCATAAAATTGACCAAAATGGACTGTGAATTTGGTAGGGCCCTAATTATAGTCCTGCCATTTTGACATAAATCCTGGGCAAGATAATGGAGCGGCTGATATGAGACTCAATTAATAAAGAATTAAAGGAGGGTTATACAGTATAATTAATGTGAATCAACATGGTTCTATGGAAAATAGATCTTATCAAACTAACCTGATAAGTTTTAAAATCAGACTGTAAAGTTGGTTATGAAGGTAATAAGGTTGATTTAATATACTTAGATTTTGGTAAGGTGTTTGACTTGGTACCGCAGGACAGTTGATTTAACAAAAAACTAGAACAATCTCAAATCAACATAGCACATATTAAATGGATTAAATTGGCTAACTAGTAGGTCTCAAAATGTTGTTTACAGTATTGCTGTAGCCATGTTGGTCCCAGGATATGAGAGAGATGTGGTGGGTGAGATAATATCTTTCACTTGACCAACGTGGTTGGTGAAAAAGATAAGCTTTCAAGCTTCACAGAGCTATTCTTCAGGTCTGGGAAAGGTAATCAGAGTGTCACAGCTAAATACAAGGTGAAACAGATTGTTAAACATAAGGAGTTAACACGTTGCAAGAAACCATTCAAAATGAAGTGTGCAATTAACACCTCCACAATCATAGGGCAAAAGAGAGTTTGCCTGCATCGATACTTAGAACGCTACAACAGCATATCTGGGGCACACTTCTCCCATCTCTGTAGTTAATCCTCCTCCCTGAGAGGTGGTAGCTAGGTCAACGGAAGAATTTTACACCAGAGGTTAGTGCTGTCTACACCAGAGATTAGGTCTCTCTAACTTCATCACTCAGGGGTATGGATATTTCACACTCCTGAACGACATAGCTGGGTCGACTTAACTTTTTAGTGTAGACCTGACCTTAGTGGGTTATAGATTGTTGTAATGAGACATAAAACCAGTGCGTCTGTTGAGTCCATGATTTTTGGAGTCTAGTAGAGTTATGAATTTAAGCTCCCGGGCTCATCTTTTGAAGGTGTTGTAAAGGTTTCCTTTAGGGATGAGGACTGAAAGGTCAGATATGGAGTGATCATTTTGTGAAAAGTATTTGCCCATTGGTGAAATGGTGATTTTGTCTTTTATCATTTTTATGTGAGAGTTCATGCAAAAGTGTAGTGATTGTCTAATTTCACCCACATAGGTGGTGTTGGGGCATTTGATATACTGGATGAGGTACACCATATGTTGTGCTAGGCATGTGTAGAACTTATGGATATTGAATGGTGTGTTGTGGGTTGTATAGATCATTGTACCAGTGGACATATGGCTGCAGGTTTTGCATCTGTTGTTCTGGTGGGGTCTGGTACTGCTTTGAGTTGGTGTGTCCTGGTCTGTGGGGAGCTTGTTTCTGATGATGATCTTGGCAAAGTTGTCGTGGGTGTTTGAAGGCCAGAACAAGGGGTTTGGGAAAGATTTCTTTCAGGATGTGTTCCTCATCAAGTATGGATTGTAATTGTTTGATGATGCCCCATATGGGATCAAGTATCAGATGATAGGTGATTTCTAGGTGTGTGCAGTAGGTTGTGCTTTTTTTTTCTGTACTGAAGCAGGTTCTCTTGGAGAAAAGTAGCTTGCTTTGAACAACTGGCAGAAAATCTATACAAGGGAAAACTTCCATATTTGGTTTTGGTAGAGAAGCTATAATTTTTGTACGTCTCCAGAGTCATACATCTAATTGAGTCAACACCAGAACTTATGCTTTTATCTTGTTTTGTTGTTTTTTAAAACAAATGTCACATTTAACTGCAGCCCAACAGACACTGCCTTGAAGGGGCTTTTCATTTTGAACCAACCAGTTACTCACTTATTGTACCAGATATACCCCATATATGTGTAGTACTGTACTGGAACATTCAAAAATATAGTGGGATCTTGCCTGATGAAGTCAGCGTTCTCTGACATGGTTGTCTTTATTCTGTTGCACACATAATTTTTCTATGTTTGCAATTGATTACATACTGAAAGATTCTTCCTCCAGTTGTAGAGAGGAAATTAAGATCTCAGTCCAATACTTTCCATTCCATCCCAGGAAAAAGACAGAGACCTCACTGTTATTTCCCTTGGGGATTCAGGCTGCCACTCTTATTTGACTGTTTTCTATACTATTGTATTTCTTCTTCAATAGGATGCTATCTTTAGTATATCGATTCTTTAGAGCAGCAGAGAAGTTGTGCCTTCAGGTCAGCATAAAGAGAACCTGATTAGACCCCTTACTTTGGTACTAATGCTTTGCTGGCACTTCTTTTTGTGCTCTTGAGGAAAATCTCAGAACATTTTGTCACCTTCAAACCATTTTTACTACTGGCCCGGTATTCATCTAGGTCAGTGGGTCTTTTGCAGGCCTTGTTGTACAGAGAATATTATTTAGTCACATTATTTAGTATTCCATTGGGACAATGTATCTATCAAAGTGGTACGACGCTTTCTGTCAAAGGTTATCTTTGAGGTTCATCTCAGTCAAGATTAGAGTTTGTTGAAACTTGGAATTTTGGTTCTATTGGAAATTCCAACATTTCCAAATTTGCTTTCATTCTAAATTGGAACAATATCAAAAAATGTTGACATTTCTTATTAAACAAATTTTTGAAGTTCGTTTGTTTCAGGTCAATCAAAATGTTCCATTTCAATAATATCAAAATGTTTTCCCTATATAATCTTTTAAAAGTTTATAATTATTTTATAATTAGTAAAATACCATACATTTTTGGAAAATAATTTCAGAATGAAAAATTGAAACATTCCATTCCAAAAATGTCAAAATAAAAAAACAGATCAAATGAAGCACTTTGATAATGTTGAAAATTTCTAAACAAAACTTTGTTGAAATCTGTTTATTCCCACGGAAATTTTCAATTTTGACAAAATGAGTTTTTCCAATATAGAAACGTTTTTTCAGAAAATTTTCAACTAGCCCTGGTCAAGATGTGGTTCTTTTGGGTGAAACCCTGGTCCCATTAAAGTCTATGGCAAAACTTCCATTAACTTCAGTGTGGCCAGGATTTTACACACACATGCACGCATGTGCTCTGGCTCACTCACTCTCTCTCCCCTGCTCCCAGAAATAATAAAACAAAGGTTAACCATCTATCTTTTTGTCAAGAGGGCTCTTCAGATATATCGCCAAAATACTGGCCAGAGTGTGAAGGCTGGGGGGGGAGGCAAATCCACAGCTCCGCCCTTATAAAGTCCAGCAAATCAAATTGATTACAAGAGTGGTGAATGAAAAATGTACCTAGCTGTGGGGACATTGTACTCGACTAATGACTGACCTTGTAGACAGAGGGAATGAATGGCTCTTGGCCATGGCTGAGAGCCAGCTATGGAGTGTTTTCCTCTCACCTTTTTTAGACACTACAGATTGGATGGAGTAGTATCTTTAGTTATGGCACCTGAGACTGCTAGGAAAATGCAACTAGTTGCCAGCACAGTAGAAGTACATAATTAAACTGGAAAATTTTCACCTGCTCAAAGGATGAAGCCATAGCCCATTGTCTGGGATGGCGTACAAGTATACTGAGAAACTAAGGGTATGTCTGCACCCGTGCCTGGCTTGTCAGCTGACTCGGACTCACGGATCTTTGGCTCTGGGGCTGTAAAACTCTGGTGAGCTCTGGCTGGAACCTGAGCTCTGGAACCCTCCCCATTTGTGAAGTGTCTGAGTTTAGGCTTCAGCCTGAGCCCAAACATCTACACCACGATTTTAGAGGCCCATAGCACAGGCCCTGTGAGCCCAAGTCAGCTGAGCTAGCCACGGGTATTTAATTGTAGTGTAAGCATACCCTAAATAATCAGGTAGGTACCCTACAAAATAGTGTTTTAAGGTAAGATGTTTGTGGAAGGTTCAATTTACCCGGTTTATCATTGGGCAAGTCCACAGCCTAACTTTCCCTTTCTTGGACTCCCAAATAATGGCACACAGACTCAAGTCATTTATATGTTTCCCTGACTTGGGATTCTGGTTTATTAAGCTGACAACTCAATGTCAATTCAAATCAAGCTCATCTTTTCCAGACTCATCAGAGATTGTTCAGCTACTTGCTAGGCTCCTTTCCAAACTTCAGGTCCTGCTGCCTGACTTTTCCTAATGTTTCTTCCTCTTATGGCTTCCGACACGTCCATCATAGCAGATGACAGTCTTTCTTTGATGATACCGTTCCATTAGCCCCTTGCTGCACTCAGTCGTTCTTGCCTATCTGGCTCATAGGCAGAGCCCCTCCCTGGTTCTCTCTGGGTACATCTACATTTTGAGCTGGGGGCGTGATCCCCAGGTTCAGGAGACATATTCGTGCTAGCTCTGATCAAGCTAACATGCTAAAACTAGAGTGTAAATATAGCAGTATGACCAGAAAGGGGAGCTAGCAGCTCCATATACTTACCAGACTGAGACCATAGCATGTATTTGGGATGGCTAGCCCTTCCTGCTGCTTGCACTGCCATGGCTATCCTTTATTTTTAGCAGCTAGCAAGAGCATGTCATTTCAAGCTGGGATTTACACCCCCGGCTCGAAGTGTAGACATACCCTCTGACCCTGGGTCCCCAGCAGGAGGTCTCTCCTCCTCTGACTGTGGAGGCATTGACTGGGCTACTGTCATGTAATTCTTGGTCACCTGACCCAGCTGCCAGCCCAAACCTCGAAACAGGGTGCTGGGTCATGCAGGTGTGCCCCAGGATCAGTGCCCTGTTACAATGCTGAACACGGTTAAATAAAGGCTTTCCCCTTAATATCTTTTTGGTGAGACGTAAAATTGAGCCCCTGACTACTTCATAGTTGCCAGGGCACCTTCTGAAATAATATAGGTGCTAATCCTAATTGCGTTACTAAATTCCAGCTCAGGTAGGTAAATTTGGCCTGGCCAAAATCAAGCATTATTTTGCACTTCCTCTCCTGAAAGCTGTTACGTAGGAAGTTGTATTGCTGCTGTTTTTCATTTCACAGGTGAAAAAGCAATCCCTACGAGCTGGCAGGCATTTGGGGAAGCGCTTCGGGTTCCTGTTAATAAATTGTATTGTTCTCTCTGTCTAACCAGAGACCATTTAACCAGTAAAATGGACTAGCATTCAGAGTTACACTTCAAAAACAACCTGGGGCTGGATTGAGCCTCAAGGCTGCTCCTTGAGCAAGGAGCCATGCATGACTATGCTGCCCCAAAAAGAGTCCCAGTCCCTTCTTGTTCTGGGCAAGTATTAGGTTATTTTACTTATTACAGTTACTGCTTCACCTTGCACCTGGGCATCTATGCTGGCTAGAGTGTGAAGGCTGGGGGAAGGCAAATCCTTTGCACAAGGGAGGGGAGTCATTGCTGTGCTGTGTCCTGAAAAAGAATCAATTAGTTCTTTTGAATTGTCTGTTTAAAAAAATAGGATTAAAACCCCCACATTTCTCTAACTGTTCCATTATGAATAGCACATACAGAAGAAATGACTCTGGGTTTATTACAGTTAAGAGCAGATCATCCACATACATGCTGATTTGACAGTGATTTCACTCCACGGGAATGCCTTCTACATCACTCTCATGATCTGATCATGGGGTCAGAACAAACAGCATACTGGAAAGAGAGCAACCTTGTGTTGCACTTTTGCCTAATTTGAGGCCCTCTGCATTTTTCATTTCTTATCACTGATGAAAAGAGCCTCTTGTATGTAGAGTAGTACTATGACTAAATGTGGTATAGGAGATGAATTCATAAAATGGGTCAATGTGGCATATAAAAAAATCCCAGACTAGTTTATTAAAGGCTTTTGCAGCATCATAGAAAAAACTGCAGTGGATTTCCATAAATCTCTGGCTACTTCAATTACAATCAACAGTTTTTCTGTTTTATGTATGATACTCTGTTTTTAATAAAGCTGGCTTAGTCAGTATTTATCAAGGTAGCAGGTATTTCTCTAGGCTCATAGTGAGAATTTTAGCTAGAGCTTTACAGTCACAGTTATGAGAGACATTGATAACTAGCGTGTTTTACAAGGTCTTTGCTTTATTTATAATAAATTAGTGCAGTAGCTAATTGCATTTCTCCTACAGGGAAAAAGCTTGCTGACAAGTGTATAAGCGAATGATTAAATCTACACAGGCGCATAGTGGGTTACATCTCTTCAAAAGATGTGCAAAATTAGAATGGGAATGCTGCTTTCCCAGGTGTCTTGCCATTATTAAAAGACTCAATAGCCTGGGAAATTTCTTCAATAGGAATTGGGGAGTCCAAGAGTCCCTCTAGTTTAGTGTAGGGAGGCTGAACTGTACAGGAAAACTCTGCCAGATCAGAAAGATCTTTGAAGGGTTCCGATGAATATAGATTTTTTTTATTAAAGTTGTAAAGTGTTTTCATTCCCCTATTCATCCCTCCACAGTTCTAGAATATTCACCACTCCTGAACAGTAATAGTGGCAATCAAAGTTTTTTGTTCATATTGTTTTACAGTACAAGCAATCATCTCCTTCATCTGATGATTCTCCTTATCTGTGGGAAGGTCACAATATTCAGCAGTTTTCTTCTTTATTGAGCTCAATAAAACTGGTCTTTTAGCACAGAGACTTTGAATTGCCAGTTATTGCTTTTCCTGCAATTCAGATGTATCCAGTTAAGTTTGACTTGGACATATTCTGATGTAACTCACTGACAGAATAGTGTCTAGAAATGTAGGGAAAAATACCTTGGGTCAAAATTAACAAAAATTTTATGCTGGAATGTATTAATGGACCTGGGGAATAATTTTGTTTTTAGCTTAGCTAATGTTCGTACAGCATTTTAAATATTCCAAGTACTAGCTAAGTCCGTGATCTGGCAATTTACTGTGTAAGGGTGCAGTGGTGCGCCCAGACACAGTGCATTGCAGGGCTAAAGCATGAGTTTTGTTTTGTGTACAAGTGAATATTTTAAAAAATTTTTATTAACTTTCTTAACACAAAGGACCTGATTTTCAGAGGGGCCGAGCACCCAGAATTCTCAAAATGAAGTCAAGAGGAATCGTGTCTATGCAACACTTCTGAAAATCAGGCCCAAGCAATATACATAGTACACACCTACCATTAAAAACAATAGCCATACTACAGTGAGGCAAATACACTGAAGTACAGTGTCAAAACTATAATGAACAATGTAATGTATTTACAGGTTAAGTCCTGGATCCAGCAATTGGATCAGTACAGGCGAACCCTTGTGCCCACATAGATCCAATTGCAGAATCCAATATCGGATTAATATTCAGTGTAACTGGAGAGTGGAGATTTTATGCCTCTGGGTTGCAAAGAAGAAAATTTTCAAAATTTTGGTCCGTTATTGGTCTCAATCCTGTTTTGGCCATTTGTGGTGCTCAGGCAGCTGAAAGCAGCCTGAAAGATGTCCTAAAGGGAGAGCAGGGGCTTTCCCCAATGTATGGGCATATTGGGTAGCATAAAGACAGCATAGCTAGCTGCTGTTGTTACTTATTATTTATATTGCAGTAGCATCTAGGAGCCCTAGTCATGGAATGGGACCCCATTGTGCTAAGTGCTGTGCAAACACAGAACAAAAAATGATCCGTGCCCCAAATAGTTTACAATCTACATTCTTACTATTCCCCACTTCATAGGGGGCATATAGAGGTGTGCCAGGCATGAAATGTCAGGGCTAGAGTACACAGCACTCTGACCAGTTCGTGGCCACTGTAATGGGACCACTGAAGAACATGAAACTGCTCTTTTGGCTGTTTCAGCCCCTGGTGGCTCCAGGATCAGGGAGGGTAGAAAGGTGACTTAGAACCACTTTCCCTCCCCTCCCCTGAGCCTCAATGAGGCTGAGCTCAGCATAGCTGAAGATTAGGCCCGCTGAGTATGTTTAAGACTTGCTGGATAGTTTTGATTTATTTAATCCAGATGTTTGAATATTAAATAATTTAGAAGAAGTTACATTACATACTTTTCATAGAAAGTGGATGGGAGTAACATTATTAGTAGCAAGAACATGTACAGTGGGATACTGGATGAGAAATCTGTGCCTTTGATGTCAGAATGGATAAAAGTGGATACAAGGGTGAAACAACACCACTGTATACTGGGACTATGGAGCAGAGGGGCTATGGTTTGAGGGGCTAGGGTTCATATAGTCATAGAAATGTAGAGCTGGAAAGGACCTCAAAAGTTCCCCCAATGCTGAGGCAAGATTAAGTGTAACAGACTTAATCCCTGACAGCTGTTTGTCTAACATGTTCTTAAAAACCTGGAAAGGACCTCAAAAGTTCCCCCAATGCTGAGGCAAGATTAAGTGTAACAGACTTAATCCCTGACAGCTGTTTGTCTAACATGTTCTTAAAAACCTCCAGTGGTGGGGATGCCACAGCCTCCCAAGGCAACCTATTCCAGTGCTTACACATCCTTATAGTTAGAAAACTTTTCCTAATATCTAACTGAATCTCCCTTGCACAGACTAAACCAATTATTTCTTGTCCTACCCTTAGTGGACATGGAGAACAATTGATCGCTGTCCTCTTTATTACAGCCCTTTTACATACTTCAGAACTGTTATTGTGTACCCCCTCCACCTTCCGTTCTCTAGACTAAACATGCTCTGTGCTTTCAAACTTTCCTCAGAGCTCATGTTTTCTAAACTTATCATTTTTGTTATTTGATGCTGTGGTAGTTGGCAAGGGGAGACAAGGTTATAATACATTTCAAGGAAATGGTGTGAACCAGGAACAAGACATTTAATTTCTGTTCCTTTGGTTTCACGTTCTTCCAGTGGTGTCAGGATTCTCAGCCTGCAATTCATGATGATTAACATTTAGTTGGTGGGAAATAAATCATCAGCCACCTGTGATTTAATAAAAGATGAGGCCCTCAGCTTTGTATGTATTACAGAAATCTGGTTGGATGCTGCGGCTGTGCTATGTTTGGCACAGTTCTCACTGGGTGGGTATTTGGTACCTCATGAACCAAGGGGGGGCCAGTGGAAAGGAAGTGTGGACATGCTGATTTCATCCAGCCTAAAATGTAAGAAGTCTCCCTCTCCAACACTGGATCTGATAATGTGTCCATAAAGAGAAAGTAAGATGGGACTGTTTGCATGATACCACTTGCCCCTGCTGCATTTCCACGTCCCTTCATGAGCTGACTAAATTCTTCATTACCGTGGTATTGGAAACACAGAGGTTGATATCAGTGATTTTAAGTTGCATGTAGATGATGAATCTTCTGAATCAGCTTAGGATCTCCTGACTACTACTTGGGCCTATCCTAGGTAGTTAATGGCGCAAGTCATACAGCCAGCTACTATTTAGACTTGGTTTTAGGTTACGATTGGAAGTTAGGCAACTGGATCTTAAACCTATGTCATGGACTGGTCATTACCTTCTTCACTTTGAGGTTGGAACTCCTCTCCTGTTGGGGTGTGGGACCTGTTTTGATCGTCCACCCTAGGAGATTAATGGAACCAGTGTCAGGGATCAGGGCTTGCAGCAGTGTCAATCTCCTGGCAACCCAACCAGCACAGCTGGCCTGCAGGAGGCTACCTGATTGACTGCACCACCTTACTGGTCGGGAAGGGCAGGTTGGCTGGCTTTTAAACCCAGCAGAAGCTCTGTGGCCACTCAAATACATTCACACCTACAGCTGAAATCCTTCCTGTGTCTGATGCTCCTCACTTTGCTCCTGTCTTGCTCTAGCTGTGCTCCTAGGCTTGTTCCTGCCTTGTTCCCCCTACCTTGCTCCTCCTCAGTCCCTGCTACCTCACCTTGCTCCTGATTCTGGCTTCTTCACCCTGATTCTAGTTCTTGACTCCAGGTCTGACCCTTGGCATGTCTACTGGTTCCTGATTCTGGCTCTGACCTAGGCTTGCCTATTAGTTTGTAGTTCCAGCTCTGACTCCTGGCATGGTTACTGGTTCCTGACTCCAGCCCCGACTCATGGTTTGGATCCACTACCCAGCTCCTGCTCTGCCCACTAGCCATGACAGTCCACAGCCTAGTCTCTAACAACCAAAGAGTTCTGAATTAAACTCCATGATTCAACACAACAAACCATTCCCAAGATAGAGAATAGAACCCCTCAAAAAACAGCTTTTTATTTCCATCTCCAACTGAGCGCTCACCATGATCTCTTCAATTCCGAGTGAAGTAACGTATCTCTTTTCAGCAGAAGACAACATCGGTTACTCACTACTGTTTAAAGCCCTAGTTCTTACATAAGCTAACAGAATGTTTTTCCCATCTGAATCATGAAAAGACCTTACATTAAACAATTTATATAGAAAAACAGACATTTGTGTTGAACAGACTGAATCTGAGGTACCCAAAATAATTGTGAAGCCATGTCTGGTTTACTACAACTAGAGCATGCCTAGAACTATGCATGTATTGCACATTAAAATCCCAGTTCAGATTGAACTTCACAAAATTGCATGTGTCTATCTGGTCTGTGCCTTAGAACAAAAAGACACACCAAATGGTGTCCAAAATGTTAGGGAAGTGCAAGCAGAGTAGCAGTGTGGCTTCCACACTTAGCGTTAGAATCACACAGCTGCCTAGAACTGAGCTGTAATACTAGTGCTGGTTCTGGAAACACAGATAAGTAACTAGTGTGCTCCAATGTCAGCCACTGCTATAAAATCACATTTCATGCTAACCAAAGAATTGTTTTACAAGACAACCTAAAACGTACAGGTTTCTTTCCTGCTTTAAACTACTTTCATAAGTTAAAAACTGAATAAATGAAACATTTTCAATCTACCACATTTTGACACCACTTTCAACACATTAATGTGCACAGTTATTTGCCCACATACATGTTGGCACATGTTCAGGATATTTCTGTTCCCATATACAAGTGCATGAATTTTCAAAATCCAACATGTTACAATGATAGGTTTTCATATTACTGGAACCCTGTACTCCAAGGCTGCCAGCATTTTCTTTCGGCTACCAATACTACACAGGAAAATTACAGCCTAACTGTCTTCCTGTTTATTGATAAACAAAGTGGCCAGCCTAGTGGTGGAGTCTTATTAGCACTTTGCACCCTTTGTGAAAGGATAAACAGAACCCCACTGTTTTGTGTATTTGATTGCAATTTGCATCTTTAAAGAGGCTTGACTGCTCCAGGATTCATGTTGAACTTCTGAATGGATGGATATACTTTGATATGTTATATTATCATATAAGCCTATTACATCGTGGTTTTTTTTACTGCTTTTTTTTAGTGTTTTTCTGTTCCCATCTCCAGAACAATCTACATTACTATCAAGTATCTGTCCAAAATGAAAAAAAATGTAACCTATACTTGTTTTCCCTCCATTTCCGATCACTGTAACACCAGAATACCACGAGTCCTGCTAATGTTGCTTCTAGACTATTTCCCACTTGGAAGCAACGTAGGCATGATGACTATGACTTCACATGTTAGGACCATTGTTTAAAAAAAGGGGGGTGGAGGGGAAGCTTGCCTCATTCTCTCCCCATATGTCTTTTTAAGTGTGGTATTAGGTTGCCCCAAAACACCCATATTGGGGCACATACATACCAAAACTAAGAAAGCTCTCATATATTGTATTCCAAGGATTCCAAATATGATCATACATAAAGAGAGTGATGTTCTGCAGGTGTGCATTTTCTTTTAGCTGAACGTGGTTAGATTAAATTTTAAACTTTGGTAACAACCAGACGGAGTCAATATTTTACTAGTTAACTGTAAGATGACTTTAGCAATTATTTTTAAATACAAGAAATGTAGGTCATTTTAATTGTATTTCCATTGTCAAAGGGAGAACTAATACATGTAAACACGGATTAATCTATTTAAATAAACTTTCCACATAATCCTTACAATATGTAAGCAACATTTGTTATGCCTTAGCGATAGCATATGATTGGACTCATGAGACCCCATTTATCTTGCAGAACAGTTTCCTTTATAACTTCAAAGGGAATTTTATATATTTATAGTGGTAGCAGGGTGTTAAGTGTAGCTAGACAGAAATTGTACCTCAGCTATTTGATTAATGCCAATAGAGATTAAATTAGATTTTATAGCTGTTAGTAGAAGTCTGTTTTGTAGCTAACAAGTGGGATTTTTAAATCCTGGAAAGCATAATCCTATTATAAAACTGGCAGCTGAATTAACATTATCTAGGAAGCAAGTCTTCACGGATTAACGTTTTTGACGTTAACAAAGAAAAACTAATGCTACATGGATATTAGATGCTTTTCCCAAAAGTAGGAAAAAAGGGAATGTGAATATAGGACAAAATGGCACAAATACTACAGCTAAGAAGCACCTAGGAAAAATGGGGAAGGGAAATGGAATCAAGAAATGAAATCTGGAATTGGCATTGTGCTTCCTGTAATATGAAGCCAATGCACTGGATCTGAAAAGGCTCTGCAACATTCACTTCATATGTTAACCTTGTGCATAATTTTGTATGTGCCTTGTGTTAATTCAGAACTTTCTATGTTACTAAGAGGTGAGACCTTATCCTGTGAGGTTCTCAGACACCTCAATTCTTACTAGAAGTAAGGAGAGTTGAGGGATCTCAGCATCCCACAGTAGAACTCATCACTTCAAAGGAACCAGCCTATAGATACCAGACCCTTAGATACCTTGATTATGCTTCCAGGATTGGTTTGGAGAATAGTTGTAAAACAACCTATATAGGTCAGTTGTAGCCCTCTTGAGACAATCAAGGGTTCACTTCAATTTAAAATTTTGGAATACCTTATTCCATATATTAATAAATTGGGAGACATTGGCTAGAGATGAACTACTAGGATAACTAGCATCCATGTGTGTCGACTAAAAGCCTTCATCACAGAGAGTCTTATTTAAAGTTACAAAGAACAAAACATTTTCGGTAGCATTTATTAATATATTTACAGTATGAGTTGTTATCCACAAATACAGCAGAAATCTTGACAATGAAAGTGATATTTTAAAATAACTTTTTAAGAGGAATGCAACTGCTAAATATGCCACAATTACAAATAATTTCAGAATAAGTGAATAAGTTCTTTAGTAATATTGTATCCAATGTCCAATATGATTCTCATTGTAACAATCTCTTTTGTCTGCCATCTTTTCTTGCAAAACTCTTCACTTTTTCCAAAAAGCAAGTCTCAGTTATGATGCTGGACTATGTTTAATTCCTAATGATGGGACAAAACTGGAACACTTAATTCAAAGCATTTCCTCCCAGTGTCTGTTCAGATAAAGTGGAGCTTGAATCTGAGTCACTGCTAGAGGCGAGTTTCATTATCCAAAACTAAAACCTAACCATGGTTTTGCAAACCAAAACATAACCTTGCTGGTCCATATCCGTTCATTGCTAATCATACCAACCATATTACCAATTCTATCTGTTCAATATTCACTAATGCTGGATACACAATATATTGTGAGTATGGGAGTGACTAATGCTTGTGTTTAAGCCTTTGAGGATCCCAGTATGAACTGTGTGTTTCCAGAAGCTTCAGCCTATTTAAATTTTGTGCAGTTGAAATGCTGTCTTCTCTCCTGACAAACACAACACACGAGTACTCACTATACTAACCATTACAATATACGCTTGAAAAACTTTCTGCTTAGATTAAATTTTCAGAGGGCCTCCATTTTGTGCATGCAAAACGTTTCTGTGTGCATGTGTACATCAAGAATTTACATGTGTAAATCAATCATTGAAGCAATTGGGGCAACTTGCTTTTTTAAAATTAAACACGTGTTTAAGTGTTTTGCTGGACTGAGGCCCAAATACTTAGTTTCACACTTATCTAACAGGTCAGTGTACAAGGCTTTTATGTACCCAGAATGCAGGCCTGGTTTCAAAATTAGTCCTGTTTGTCTAGTTCAGGCTTTATCACAAGAAGGACATGTTAACATATAAACTACAGAAATAGTATAAATTTAGTAAATTGCCTAGTCTCAAACTCTTCTCTTGGTATTTGAGGGTTTTAGTCCAAGAGGATGAAATCTTTACTCCACTGAAGTCAGTGGCAAAACTCCCATTGACTTCATTTGGGCCAGGATTTCATGCATAGTACATGTTGTGCACATCTACCGCAACAATAATGACCTCTTACTAGAGGCAGTGGTATTTGCTGGCCGCTATAATGGTTCTGTCTAAAAAGCTGTGCTCCAACTCATCTTCTAAATGTTTTTCTCTTCTATACATTTTGAGGATTATTGCCACCTGTAAGGATGCTATTAACAAACAGTGCTTTAAAATGTGCTAATATCACCTAATTATTGTCCTAGTTCTATGAAGTGGGGAATACCTCCTGAGAAGTGAGTGTGGAGGGTATTCATCCCCGGCAGGATTAGTCCCTTCATTAGGAAAGTTGCATATTTCATGTCTCTGGCAATGCATGGAAACAGGCTTCATAAAGCTTTCCTTGTCCTTTAAATTATTAAGGTAACTACCAGCCCCTTTAGCAGTTCAGAGTTTGTTTCTAATTGTGCTTTGTGTGTTGGCCTCTAAGCCTGGATTGTTTTAAAATATGTAGCTACGTCTTCAGCTGGTGTAAATTGGTTTAGCTCCATTGATTTCATCTGACGGTATGGCCCAGAGTATCTAAAGCAATTCTCAATTTAGAATAAAAAGAATTCCTTGCCTGTGATAGAGTGGTTTCTGAGATCAGTGGCTGCTGCCTGATTTTGAAAGTAAAAAATTTCTCTTAATGAGACCTGGGAAGCGAAAGATGCTTGTCTTGTTGGGGTACTTCTTCAGGGCCAGACTATAGCAACAATAAAACAGTTTCAGACCAATGATGGTTGAGAACTGGGCTCCATTTTTATCCCAAACTGACTTATAACTCTATCACTGTTGATGCAGAATGTCCCTCACCAGTGAGGACCTGGTAAGAGACAGAGATACAAGACCGCTGCTTCTGAGGACAGGTCAGAGGTTCATTACTTGAGGTTTCTGGCAGAGGGTGTTACCTTCATGCATATTTTTTTTTAACCACTCCTGTTCAAGGAAACAGGATTCATTAACATCTTGTAAATATGCAAATTACTCTTAGGAAACACCTCACTCCCCATCATCAATTGCCAAAAAGGAAACTGACATGCAAGACCCCGAATTCTGCAACCATACAGCAAAGGGGCAACAACAATATATATTGAAGACCAGTTATTGCTATATATATTTTTTTCCAATGAGAAACTGCTGAGCTTGAATTAATATGCAAACTAGATACCATTAACTTGGGTTTGAATAGAGACTGGGAGTGGCTGGGTCATTACCATTGAATCTATTTCCCCATGTTAAGTATCCTCACACCTTCTTGTCAACTGTCTAAATGGGCCATCTTGATTATCACTACAAAAGTTTTTTTTCTCCTGCTGATAATAGCTCATCTTAATTAATTAGCCTCTTACAGTTTGTATGGCAACTTCCACCTCCTGTGTGTGTGTGTGTATATATATACAAAATCTTCTTACTATATGTTCCATTCTAGGCATCCGATGAAGTGGGCTGTAGCCCACGAAAGCTTATGTTCTAATAAATTTGTTAGTCTCTAAGGTGCCACAAGTACTCCTGTTCTTTTTGCGGATACAGACTAACATGGCTGCTACTCTGAAACCTGCTATATAACTTGATTATCTGCAAGTAAGTGAAGTAGAGCATTTGTGGAGTTATTTTGTTTTTACTCTGGTAATGTTTGGCCTCTGAACAGATCAAATGAGCCGTGACGTGGGAGTGGTGAAAGTGAAACATCGATTGTGAAATCATTAATCACATATTTGTCTTCCACTCAGTTCACTTCCAAAAAACAACTTTAAATTGATGGAATTTCTGGAATTAATTTGGGTTAGAGATCAAAGGACCTGATTCTCATTTCACTAAGGCCCCTTTACACACTCTGGCAGTGTAAAGGGATCTTAAATGGGAGTAAATTACCAATCTAATCTAGGGGCCAGCTCCTCAAAAGGCATAAACCAGCCTAGCTCCATTGAAGTCAATGGGTTATCTGGGATGGTGCCATGGAAATGTAGGTTTCTCTTTGCTTAATGTTATGCAGCCTGAATTGCCACTACTTTTTTAAAAAAAGAAAACTTCCTTTTTTCATCTTGATAATTTACTCTATATTTTTTGCTTGTGTAACTCAAGGGGGGAAATCATATGTTTTATTTACAGCTAATACAGTTGTTTATCCACAATGTTGTCTTTTCTTTTTCACCATTTCCCCCTCATTTATTTTTTATAATAGTCTTATCCCATCCTATTTAGCATGCTTGCCTCATCCCTCTTCACTTCACACTGCTGTCTTCAGCAGTATGCAATCAGCAATGGTTATCTGACAAGAGACATACAATCTCTTTGCAGTTATTTTGTTGAGTACAGTATTAGTCCTACAACATTTGCTGTGCTTTCCTTTCATATGAAATGGAGCCATTGTTGCCTGTGCTTCCCCAGGGGTGCTACTCTCACCCTAATGTTCGGTGTTCTTCCTTCTGCTGGGAGAGTGTGGCTATGGCCTAGCTATTCGCCTTGCAAAGCACAGTTCAACTTCTCTGACTGTTGGCCTAAGACTCGTGCTGCCTTTGATAATAAATAACGCGTGTCCACTTATATTGTTAATAAATTTAAGGGGAGATTTTCAGAGACACATTTGGGGAGTTAGGCACTTAGGTTCCATTGGCTTTCAATAGGAGTTGGGTGCCTAACTTCCCTTTGTGCCTTTGAAGATCTCCCCCTAAAATTAGCTATGTTAATTGTTGTTACATAATCCAAAATGCTGGTTATCTATAGATATAGATATTGAAAGCCTTAATCTACAATATTAGGTAAAGAATAGCTTCCTATAGTTCATTTACTTTTGAGCCAGAAATTAGAAATGCAGAGTACTGGATTATTTCCTTAATTGCATTGACCTATATATGGGGGTCTCTAATCACAATATTCTTCTGGTCCAGCTATATAAGGTTTAGGAGAAGGGGCAGCTCTAAACAATTAAGAACTGTAGGTGGGCTAAATAGGGGCTCTTGGCTACCCTGCTGCTATCGTTGTTGATTAGCTTTTTTCAGTAATTATGTATTTCCATCAGGGATGCAATGGTTATCACTACTGCTAATGAGATTAGTCCCATTTCATACAAGTGCAATGTTCTGCTGGTTCCCTTTTGGCACTTTACATGTTTTCTTTCACTCATACTCGCCACGCTTACCAAGATTGTTCACCATAGTCTCTTCTCTGGAGTCATCGAACTGCACAAACTGATTCTTCATCATTCCTGTAGCCATGAACCAATATGAATAGGGTGACCAGATAGCAAGTGTGAAAAATCAGGACAGGGGTGGGGGAGGGCAGGGTAATAGGCACCTATATAAGACAAAGCCCCAAATATTGGGACAGTCCCTATAAAATCAGGATATCTGGTCACCCTAAATACAAATATCACAGCCTATAATATGTTGCTTTCTTAGCAGCAGCAACAGTTGTGGAGTAGTTCAATTCTTCTTGTGCTTCAAAGCAGACACAGCTCATCATTGCTAGAAGAAAGTTTTTCCATGTGCCACTAAACTGTGCCACAGTAAGCTATCGGAGAAGCTTATAGAAAGGAAACACACATGCTCTACTTGTGTGAGCAATCTCTGTAACCTAAATAGCAAGAGTTATTTATCCCTGGCTTCACATCCCATTTCCTACAGAAAGAAAGCTTGATAAGACATCCTTTCATTCTAATATTGAAAAACTTGTAGTTTTGTGCTGGGATTCTCCAAATGCAGAGCACTGTTCTCCCGAGCAACGTTAAAAGTTGTGTTGCCATCCAAACGATAAGGTAGAAAAGTGGATGATGTTGTGGTGTCTTATTTGTACAAAGAAATTCTCCCTTCTCCTGGCGGGATGTAATCACCCTAGAAATTCTTTTAATAAGAAGGGAGATGAGTCGCCAAATAGGGCAAATGTATCATGAACTTTCTTGAAGGAGAGACCAAATATCAATGCATGTTGTTAGAGTATAACAGAGAGGAAAGTTATGGGGTGAAACATTGCACAGAAAGAAGCTGCAGATTCCAGGCATTCCTTTTGACCGAGCATGTGAAGTTAAAAAACAGACAGGACTGTGCATCCCCTTTGAGACAACTTTACAGGTCATAGATATGGCCTAAACAAAAGTATTTTTCCAAGCTACTCCTTTTATTCTTCTAACCCTCATGTCAGAGCTCCAGCAGAGTCCTGTAAGCAGTGCAGAGAGCCATTCTGACAATGAAAGAAAAGGAGTACTTGTGGCACCTTAGAGACTAACAAATTTATTTGAGCATAAGCTTTCATGAGCTACAGCTCACTTCATCGGATGCATTCAGTGGAAAAACTGAATTCCACTGAATGCATCCGATGAAGTGAGCTGTAGTTCACGAAAGCTTATGCTCAAATAAATTTGTTAGTCTCTAAGGTGCCACGAGTCCTCCTTTTCTTTTTGCGAATACAGACTAACACGGCTGCTACTCTGAAACCTGTCATTCTGACAATGGTTCACCCTCCTTCCTCTAGAGACAGATTACTCAAATTCCAGGCTGTAGATCACAGTAAACGTATCTGAAAGGTATTCTTTGTAGAATTCCCTGCCTCCCTTATCTGTCCTTGAATAGTTATTTCTTTCCTTCCAGAGTGCACCAGGAAATGGGCAACTCTGTAGCTTACCACTTACTCAAAATCCATTAATAAAGTCTCCTTAATGTAGAGATTCCAGAGAGTGTATTCAGTGTATTATATGGTGCTAAAACAGGCAGGTGGCTTTCACCTATACTGAAAATCATGTGGCTGAATGAACCGGTCTGTTGCCAAGAACTATAAATGCAAGTTCTGTACTCTGTTTCACTGCAGCCCTGGAGCACAGAGACTTCCTTGACTTCATGCAACTCAAGGGCCACACAACAAGTCCCTTCTACTCTTTCTCCTATCCCACTAGAATCAGTTTAAGGGTCCCAAAAACAGACTAACGAGAATCCCCAATAATGGAAATGATCAGAGTGGTCAAAGGTAAGGGATCTCCTCAAGAAACCAGAATGCAATTCCAGCTTACTAGACATGAAGCTGGTGAGAAAAGCTTTATCATCCTTCAGGAAAAGGGTTCTCAACCAGGTAGTACTCCTAAAACTGCATAATGCCTTGGTGTTAGCATACACTCCCAATTTCTTGGGGGAAAGAGACTAAAATCACTTCCCTTCTTCAAAAATCAATATCCCTGCTAACTTGGGCAGAAAATTATTTGACAGATCTGGACTCCTGCCATCAGGCCAGAAAGATAAATCTGGGAGCTCATCACTTGGTGGAAATTTGGGTTGAGGGATCGCTATCAAGAGATTTCATTAGAGAGACAAGGTGGGTGAGGTAATACCTTATATTAGGTCAACTTGTGTTGGTGAGAGAGACTCTTTTGAGCTTACACAGAGCTCCTCTTCAGCTCTGTGTAAGATCAAAAACTTCTCTCACACCAACAGAAGTTGGTCCAATAAAAGTATTACCTCACCCACCTTGTCAATGTAATCTCCTGGGCTACAACAATACTTCATACAAGAGATTTCACAGAACAGGAGGGCCCATGTGTCCTGCAACAAGTACAGAGAAAAAGGAGCTGCTACTTAAAGAATACTTCTCCTCGAGGAAACTGTTTTCTTCTGACATTTCAGTTTATCCTTTCTCATCTATGTCTCTATTTTCAAAGTGCTGACGAGAGACAGGCTGGTTTAATTCTGTTCACTCTCTTCAGGCTTTGAAGAGCCTGGATCTTGGAACTGAAACACCAGCAGCAAAGTTAAATCAATGAGATTTACATTGCAGCGCAATAAACCATGCAACTCTTCCTTGAGAAGTCAAAATTTCTGTTCCTGGCAAGCTACTTCCTAAAGGAAGGTTTTACTGTCTATCTTAATCCAGTCTAATCTCCCCAATCCAATGTTATGTTCGTTTCTACTCTAGTCCAAGAGAATAGCAACATTAAAAACATTACTAAATTTGGAATATTTTTCCAATGTTGTATGAGGTCAGTAATCTCAGACCATGTAAATGCTCTGTATGGGACACCCTGAAATTTCAATAGAAAGGGTTTAATATGGGATATATATAATACTACAGGGAAAGGAGCTCAGCAATTCCTCTATATCTGATCTATCTGGACTCATCCTCAAAGGAAACCTGTGCAACACCTTCAAAAGATGAGCCTGGTTGTTTACATTCATAACTTTGCTAGACACTTAAAAATCATGGTCTTAATGAAGTCACTGGATTTATGACTTATTACAACAATCTGTAACCCACTAACAACTTCCCTTTTTGTCCTACGACTACAGGAGTGTTAATGGGGCCACTTCACCTTGAATGGTCCCTTAGAATATATGCTAACCACTTACGTTAAACAATCTGTTCAACCCTGCATTTAGCTGTGACACTCTTTACCTTACCTGGACCTGAAGAACAGCTTGGTGTAGCTTGAAAGCTACAGAAGTTGGTCCAATAAAAGATATTACCTCATCTACCTTGTCCCTCCACTACCTTGGGACCGACACGGCTACAGTAACACTGGATACATCTCTAGAACCCTATGTTACTTCATAGAAGGCAGTATAACTACAAAAATTCATTTCTTATTTTCTTGGAAAGTGGACAATGGGAGAACATATTTAGCTAGAAACCATATTACCAGTTAAGAAATTAATTCTTTCAGATCTCAGTGTAATTCAGTGATATCGAAACACAGCTGTATGGCAAAAGTGCCAATATTGGCACAAAATGCATCTGAGAAAATTTCCTATTGTGCCAAGACTGTGATATTGCATTCTGCTGGAAATCTATTTGGCTCAGTTTCATGCGTACCTAGCAGATTTAGCAGATTGTGAAAATGAATGTTTCCCATTCTCATGGCTGATTTTTGCACGCATCTGTTCACTCATCTAAATCTTAGTTACATGCTGCTATAAGAATGAAAGGCTGTAATTTTTTTCTTTGGAAATTGGGAGTGTATCATGCACCACAATTTCTGCTTAAAAATCCTGCACAGAAATTATGAAACACTTGTCTTACTATTGTTTTAGAAAAATCAAAGTAATAGGGGCATATTTTCCCCTTGTTCTGCCTACATATCCACTCTTGATTTTAATAGGAGTTTTGCACGTGGATCGAGGAGCGAGTATGCTCCCTAGAATGTAAAATAACTTTTGCCATGTACTGTAAACATAAATATTTAAACATGATATTTGTATGTGACATTAATAATCCCTTACAGATTGTCACAAATCCTCTATTTTAATTATGGTACTAGCATCAATTGTCGAGCTACTATAAGTGTACAATTAGTTTGTCTGAACGTGTACATGTGTGAATGTTGTATCATTTTTATATTACAGAAATGATGTAGGTAGGCATATATATGCTGAACATTTCTTTTTTGTTTATTAAAAACAGCCCTCGGCTGGCAACTAGCAATATAATGGATTTAAACAGGGCCATGACACTAAAACTAGTTTATGTATGTGACACTCCAAAAGCATCAATAGCACTAGAAAATTTAAAAAACTTTACATTTATGACATCATAGCTTTTTTCTGACATAATTTCACCATGAAAATTTACAATTCTGTGGCAACTTTTTAAAAATACTAATGTTTTCTACAGCATCTTCCATCTAAAGATATCTAAACATTTTGCAAACATTCATGTATCGAACCTCAACTATATAATCTCTATTTTACAAAGAAGGAACCTGAGGCAGAGAGAACTTAAGTGTCTTAACAACCATCTCACAGAAAAACTGTGGCAAAGTTAAGAATAAGACCGAGCTGACCCACAAAACCATCCTTCCAACCCTTGTAATGCTTTGCAATAACTACCTTATGTAGCTGCTCTCCCCAAATTATTAGTGCTGTGTATGTTTTTATTCCCTTCTCTGTTGTTAAGATTTGTTGCTTTATCTGAGCCCCATCTAACAGGAAAAGACGGTAAGGCAAAGGGAGAAATGGCATCAGTAGTAACATTGTGCCCCTGGGACACTTACTGTTTGTGCATCCAAAGCATCAATTAAGCCTATGGCTTTTATATTATTCATCATCATCTCTTATTCTGTGAGGTAATATTTATGGTTCTTCCAGAGGTGAAAATAAGCCGGTACCAGGGTGGATTGGCTTCCCCAGTCGCAATTTAAAGGGCCTGCAGCTCCCAGTAGCAGTTGGAGCCCCCAGCCCTTTAAATTGCTGCCAGAGCCCTGCTGCCGGAGCCCTGGGGTAGAGGCGGGGCTGGGGCGGCGATTTAAAGGGCCCAGGGTGGTGGCGGTGGCCAAGCACTGGGCCCTTTAAATCATCCCCGGAGCTCCACTGCCGCTTCCCCGGGCCTCCAGCAGGCTCCGGGAACGATTTAAAGGGCCCAGGGTGGTAGTGGCAGCCGGAGCCCTGGGGAAGCGGTGGCGGGGCTCCGGGGACGATTTAAAGGGGCCAGGGCTCCAGCCGCTACTGGGAGCCGCAGGCCCTTTAAACCGCTGCCGGAGTCCCCGGCTGGCGCTGTTACCCCGGGGAGGGGGAAGGAGGCACTTGCCGGTACAGGGTGGGTCGGGGCTGGCTCTGAACCCAGCCCCGCCCCTTCCTTCCGAGACCCCACCCCTTCTGGGGGCCAGAGCTGGCCCCAGCCCAGCCCCGTACCAATAAGTCCCTAGACTTACTTTCACCCCTGGCTTCTTCACTTCACTTCTCTAAGTCAACCTCTGTGCTGACTGGTGTCACAAACCGAATAGTGGCCCAGAAGGAATAAAGATAAAAGGTGAGTTGTTGGTCATCCTGTGAAAGGTCCAATGAAGTAGATTCCAATTATTACTTATTTATTCAGGGTTAAATGGTTACACTTCATGAGGGCCAGGAGCAGGGGGCAATGCAGAGCCACACCAATCCAACAGGTGTTCAGTGATATACAATTTAATTTACTCCTGGGGGAATTCTGCGCCACTATGCAATGCAGAATTTTGCAGAAATTAGTGTTGTGCTTGCAGAATTTCATTTTTTCCCCACAGAAGTGGGCATTAGAGATGTTGGCCACTACTAGGGGTCGCTGGACGTGGCAGAGCCCAGCTCACAAATAGAAGACAAGGCCCTGGGGGAGGGGGAGGGAACTTGAGGGTTCCCAGCAGCTGCAGTTCCTAGCATGCCCTGAAGGAAGGAGATGGCAGCACGCAGGAAACTCCATGCAAGCCCGGTACCCAGCATCAGGCTGTTTCTCCCTCTGTATCCCTGGGACCTAGGAGGGTAGGGACTGTGACTGTCTAGGTTGGGGGAGCGCAGTTGGGCTCTGGGGTAGAGGCTGCGTGAGTGTCTAGGCCGGGGGATGGGGGGCAGCTAACCTCTGGGCAGGTAGAGATGGGACTGTGAGTGTCTGGGCTCGGGGGGGGTGCACTGGGGCTCTGGCGGGAGGGGTGTGAGTGTCTGGACTGGGGAGGCCACGGCTGGGCTCTGGGAGTAGGGGTAGGGGCTGTGAGTGTCTGGGCCGGAGGGGCCCCATGGCTGGACTTTAGGGGAAAGAAGGTGTTAGTGTCTGGACCCCAGCTGGGCTCAGGGGTGGGAGAGAGGCAGAGAAACAGGAACTGGGTTGTTGTAGGTGTTTCTTTAACTCCTGAGGGAATTTTTGTGTGTGTCTGTATTGTTACAGACATACTTGCTGACAGGTATTTTGAAATAAATTATCAAAATAATTGAAACTGGCGTGATTATGTAGTGTTGTTTTGACGAATAAAATTTGCAGAATTTTAAAATATTGGGCACAGAATTTTTAATATTTTGGTGCAGAATTCCCCCAGGAGTAGAAATGTCTCCAGCTGCAAAAGACAAGTATGATAGCTGCACCATACTGGGACTGGGTTCAGTACATGCTCTCGCAGACACATGCAAAGCTAGCTCCACTGGCTTGGTGAAGGAAGAGGTGAGACATGGTGCTTCTCTCACTTTCTGGAGACTCTAGTGAGACACCAGAGAGGCACTGGGCCAGATTTGAGCAGTTGTGCTTAGAGGAACATGAGGTTATTGTAACTGATCGCTGCATAGTGGCATTCAGGATCTCTGCACAGCTCTGGTGTTATGGTATTCAGAATCTAAGTCTGCATTGACACATTATCTGTTACAGACACACCTAGGCTAAATCCTGCCCTGTTGCGTGGGTGTTCTGGCAAGGAGAAGACTGCAAAGAGTGTATTTCTTCTCACCCACCCCCCTGTGCCCCCATATAACAACACACCAGGATACCTACAATACTTTGTGCTCAAACGTGCCCTATGAGTGGCCCTGACTAATGTGCCATGTCTGCTAGCGTGTACGTTCAAGACCTCAGTCATCTAGCATGTGCTAGCTGGGCTTGTATCCTGTCATATTTGTATAGCCTCCACCTGCACTGACAGCATGACTCTCATAACCATTACACGTCTGGTATTGCTTAGTTCCCCCACCATCTCCCCCATACACCCACATCCATGGCTCCAGCAAGTGAGGGCACAGAAATTCAAACAAAAATTCTGTGTAAGGTCCACTCATTTCCAAGTTGATCAGGACTATCTGAATAGCCAGTAGAGGAAATGTATTAATATATATTTATTTGGAGTTCCTTTATATCTTGTCTACAGAAATGAACAATAAATAATTATATTTTTATGAGTGGACTTCATATCTGGAACTAGCAGAACATTGAACAAAACTGCTCTGGCACTGATTTACAGCTGCACAGAGTTGGGTGAGAAGAACCTGTTGTTTTTATCAAACTTGTTCCATTTCTTATTTTAAAATTTGGGTTTCCAAATGTCGCTGGCCTTGGAATCAGTCAGCCCATGCTCTCCCTGTTAGCTATGTTTCTTTCCGTGGTAGGGATCTTGTCGTCTTACTGCAGGAGAGTTCAAATGCTCATTTGGGTGATAGCTGGCAATATATAGTGGCCTTTAGGAGTCTACCAAAGGCAGTAGGTGGGATTTTCAGGGAACTTAGCCACTCCTGCACTGCTTTGTAAATCTCAACCAGTGTGTCTTTACCTCTGAGTATGAAGCACCTAACAATACATTGCTCCTGAGCAGCTTCCTCTGGTCAATGCAGAGTAGCATTGATAGAACCAGTTCTTGTTTGAGGGTCCCAACCTCCCATGCTAGAAGGAAAAAATGGATAACATACAATCAAAATTGTGGGCATCCTATTTGCCATAGTGCATGCTAATAAAACAGGTGATTTTTAACCCTTTACAGGCTGGAACTAATCATTCTAACTCCTGCAGTACTGATTTAAAATTGACATTCTATTGAAACCAAAGGAACGTTAGAATGTAGGAAATATCGCTATTAAAATATAGCATTCTTGCAACTCCTTGGATTCCTGCATCAAATCATGCTACCTGAGTGTTTTCTGTATAGCAACTGCAAATGCCTCCAGTCAGGATAATCAATTGTAGCGAGGGCAGTTTCTGGGTCATATTTTTTACAAATGCATATTTGAACATTTAAGCCATGATGCGCTTCAATTTCAACTAATTTGTTTCTATTTTAATTGTTGGTGGAATTGCACATACTTTGTTTTAGCAGAATTTTTTTAAATGTTCACATTGATATCACACTTTTGTGAAAGTCTGTGAATTCTGCTTAAATTTTCTGTTTAGTATGAAAGTTTTGCTAAATTGGAATGTTAGAGCATTCTTTGGTTATGCTGTTATTTGTATACTGGATGTGTCGGAATACTATCTTGTTTATGTGTTCCTTTCTTTACTGCTTTTTTTCCTAGGCAGAGAGAACTACAAAGTAATTAGAAATGATAATTTTCTTTTGGCAAGTAAAAACTGTTAATAGTTGGAAAGTTATGTTTTCAGCATTGATTGCTAATAAAGCACACCTCTTTCTGCCAAAATCATACAATCCAATTATCAACATTTCCCCAGTCTCTTTCTGTCTCTGCATGAGCCTTTCTCAGAGAACTGGATTCACTTCTGGCTGTTGTTTTGTTCGTGCGCTCTGTCAAAAAATATTTTCTGCATCTCTAATTTCATCAAGATATGCTTGACTGGGATCATCAAAATCACTAAGTAGAAGTGTTTTAATTCAAAGTTCACCAGGCTGTTCAGTTGAATAACTGAAAATTCAGCTAGGAATTATGTCCCAGTGGCTAGTTAAAATTTTGAATTACTCTTTACATAGGAGACTGCTATAAACGGAGGGTTCTCGTAAAATTGCCAATTCTTAAATTTAGTGGTTAACACCTACTAAATAATTTATTCATATCTGTAAGTCCATAAATGTCACATAGACTTATAGAATAGGCCGTATCCCATTTACAATTATTCATATTAGAGAAGACCCAGAGATATGTCCAGATTCTGTTGTTGTTCCTGTTTTGGGAGACATGTGGCATACTTTGAGAAATCCTGGTTTAAGTATAATGATAATAAAGGTCTCTTTTTATTGCATTGATAGTAGTAACAATACATTATCAGATGAGAGCTCCTATTTGGTTACAATCTCATCTATCAAATTTCTAAGGTGCATATCACCCTAGTATACAATCCGTGGTATCATGGCCAACACCAATTTAGTGGTCTGAGAGATAAATGTGGATAGACCAGACTATGGATTTAGAGAGCAAAGGAATGAATGAAAAGGAAAGAGAAAAGTGTTAAGGAAAGGAGTGAGGATGTCCATGTACCTCTCAAATGTACCTCATTTTTGGGAACATCATTCATTTCAGTCCCAAAGCTACGTCGCTTCCATCCAAGTTTGATTTCCCTTTACTTTTATTGTTGAAAACTGTTTACATCAGATATAAAGAATCATGAAACTGAGGAAGTGAGCTGTAGCTCACGAAAGCTTCTGCTCTAATAAATTGGTTAGTCTCTAAGGTGCCACAAGTACTCCTTTTCTTTTTGAGGTTATAGAAAGAGTTATTTACACAAAATAAACACTAAATTACACTAAAGGAAGGTATCCCCCAGGATTTTCAGTTTCCTGCATAAATAATTAGTTTGTGTCCTTCACTTTGGGTCTTTGTCACACACACTGTCCCACATTTGGGCCTTGGCAGGTTGAGGGGTACAGAGGCCTAGAATAAAATGTAAATTAAATTAAGATCCTGTGCTTTTAAAACACATTGAAGTCTCAGTGGGCTTGCAGACATGGCCTCATGTGATCAAGGATTATTGGTAGACTGCTACAGTCTGTAGTAGACCTTTAGCTGACTGGCTAAGGCAAGGTCTACACTACAAACTTATATTGGTATAACTGTCACTCAGGGATGTAAAAAATCCACAGGAGAGCTTCTCTGATGGGCATAGCTATCTTCTCTTGTAGAGATGGATTAACTACACCCAGGAGAGCTCTTCCGTCAGTGGAGTAGTGTCTTCACTAAACCACTATCGTAGATTTTTAAGTGTAGACCTGCCCTAAATTTGTACAGTTGCAGCAAGTATTAACCTTTATGAGTAAAAGTGCTTTCTACATGTAATTCATTTCGTTGCTCATAGTGTTCTTCCAGGTTAAAATTTAGCAGGGAAGCTGCGTATGAAAAATTGACAAAAAATTGAACTTTTATTAGGGGGGAAGATGTGAAGGACTCAAAGTAATCATTAAGATTCATTAATGTCAGTGCTGGTGCGGAGTTGTGCTAGTGGCAGAATGCGGGCCAATGAGCCAAATTCATCCTTGGTGTAACTCCAGTGGTTTTCAGTATGGTTACACCAGGGATGAATTTGGCTAAACATGTGTAGCCAGGGAATTGGGATTAGTGGATGATTGTTTTGAATGTTTGTGATGAGCTGTTCATTATATTGGTTTCCCTTGGCTGCTGATATAAAAAAATTGACAGATGAAATGTGAGATACAAAATTCTGCTCTCACATGCTTGGATCCATTTTATTTTGTACTACATGTTACACAGTTGGAAATAGGCTAGAATCTTATTTACTGCTTCAGTAGCATAAACACAGAATACAAAACCTTTTGGTGTAATTAATGTTATAACATCAGGTCCATGATGAGGTCATTTCCATCAAAGACCAAAAAAGCTAGTCAGAGGAGAGGTTAAAAGTGGGCAGTCTAAATCTTCAAAATTGGACCATCTGAACCAACGGGTTAGTAATAATACATAGAGTCTTCCAACATTAGTTCTTGGGTTCAGATTCATCCCTGGTTGGTGTGATCAAAGGTTTTAACTATCTGATAGCAGCTTTGATGCACTACGTCCAGTGAGTTTGTTGTTCTCAGTCCAGTTCACAAGGAGTAATGCTGCTGAGCATAAAAAATAGCAACACAATTAATGCTTGTTGGTAGTCTTTTTTGCGGTCTAAGCAGAGTGCCAAAGGTTGATTGGGGTAGTAGCTGGCATGGTCAAAATGCAGATAGGCCTTCCAGTATAGATGGAACTGACGTCTGTTAAACCGTGTTCTTGAAATGTGCTACAGGTTTGGACTTTTCAGGATTATAGCACAGATCAGTCCTGTGTGCTGTAAGACCAAATTATTGTTTTAATAATGTCAATATTAATGTTTTGTAACTAAGCCTCAAAACACAGAAGACTTTTATGATGTAGATGAGATCTTAGTCACAATGGCTGCCACTCTGGCCTGTTCACCAACCCCTTCTTCCCCACCCCGGCAAAAATAAACAAACAAAAAATAACAAAACAAACAAACAAACAAAAAGCCACACCCAGAAAACAGCACCATGAACCTAAAACCTGGATGCTATTTTTAAACAAATCTAAAATTCGAGCTTTGTTGAATTAGCAAAGCTGAGGCTGCAAGTTTGTTTAGTGCATGCTCTGATAAGGTGTCAGCTTTAACGAAGTCCTAATTAGAAAAACAAAGATTTTTCACAACAAAATTTGAAAAGAAAAATTGTCCTTTGAATGATTAAAAATGTCAAAATTCTTAATTTTTCTAACAGCTCCAGTCCAAAAGTCGATAGTGTGGGTTAGGTGTCCTTTTTATTTACAGTGACCGTAATGAAGATAGCCTAATGGTTTGTATTCCAAGTTTGTATTTGTGCTACATAAGCTGACTATTATTATTCTTTATTACAATTCCAAATCCTGGTGCTTGTTTTTCAGACAGGAGGCGTTGAGAGAGAGTAGTGAGGGTAGTCTGCGCTAGGTCTTTCAGGGTATGTCTACACTGCATGGGCCTGGCTCTGCTGACCCAGGCTTGCAGGGCTCAGGCTGAACAGCTAAAAATTGCTGTGTAGCTGTTCAGGCTCGGGCTGGAGTCCAAGCTCTGAAACACCCTGAGGGGGGTGGGTCTCCAAGCCTGGGCTCAACCTGAGACCGAACAGCTACACTGCAAACTTTATCCCCACAGCCACGCCCTGCAAGCCCCAGTCAGTTGCCCCAGGCTCCGAGACTCAGTGCCGTGGGGTTTTTATTGCAGTGTAGACATAACCTTAGAGCAGAGAGTGTCCTGTGTCTCAGCAATAACCACTCCAGCCAACTGATGGGCTCCAGAGGGAGTCCTAGACAGTCCTTTATGGACAGAAGTTGGCAATAACACAGGGCCTTAAGGATTGGATTTATCAAGTTGGAAAGAATTCCCCTCCTGTGACTCAAGACCTTGGCTGGAAAGACAATGGCCTTGCACAAGAATTGGATGGAACTCCCTTAAGAGCCTGTCAGTCCCTTTCATTAATCAGCAAGTGGGGTTGCTGCTGAATGACACAAGGCGCTGCTTTCCCGCAAGGGCTGAGTGTGCTGCTTCCTCAGGGTGCTCTCATTCCGGGCCAGCCAGAGGAACAAGAGGCTGGAATTGGAACTAAAACTCTGGTTTTCTGCATGACTGGGCAGAGAGTACTAACATTAGAGTCTTTTTATAAATATTATATATTTGGTTTTCCCAGCATTAGAGGTTTTGTTCTTACTCTCCATCCCTCTCCCTTCTTTCTTTGCCAGAGGCATTGGGTATACAAGGAATTCTCTTCTACATGAGCAGAAGCCTGGATGTGGGTTTTGAGGTTTGTCCATCTCATTACAGTGAATGCATCACCTGCATGACTCAGCCGTTCTCTGGCTGCCTGGGGAGCAAGACCTACAAGGGCAGCCCTAATGAGAATCCTTTCTCATTATGGTGCCTACATAGTGTTGCTGCTGTGAGGGAAGGCAAGCTAGTCAACAGCAGGTTTTTAAAGCTGTGTATAGAAACGTTGTCACTTTTTAACCAAACTTTTTATCATAAGGTTCTATAGGCAGTATAAATTCAATTACATGAATAATAAAAAACGTTGCCAGAAAGATAAATATGAATTTTCTCTGCCTATGCAGTATTTTGAAAAATATAAAAATGCAGCAAGTAATTGTATACAGTAACAAAAATTGGTTTATACAACCAGTAGAAAGACACATGTAATACTTGTAATAAAAAGAACACTTTATATTTTGTCTAGTGGTACCTATTTTCTTGTGTTCCAGGAAAGATACTGAAACTAAGTAATATTCACTAAGTCCTACTTTGTCATGAGTCTGTTTTTCCATAGTTATAGTGTCCCACACTGTTTTTAAACAAGGGTCCATTTTCTGGGCGTTTTTTTCATTCCCATCATTCTTTAATAATAGGGGTAAAATAGGTCTTGGATATTTTACTAAGTAAATCTCTTTCATGAGCAATCCTAACAGTACCACCATGAGCTGCATCAGGAGTTTTATCCTTGTAAATATGTTTTAGATTTAATATCATTCAGAATTCTTTTACTCCTGGGGCAATAACGCCATATGTTCAAGTGTATGTCTTACTTACCACACTCGCTCACCCTGCATTACAGGAGTGGAGTAAATATGCTTTGAGGAAGATGGGGTAAGATAACTAGTGAACAAAAGTTTATTGTGATTTATTTTTTGTATAGTATATAAAGGAAAATGGCAGCTGCATGCCAAATTGAGGCCCAATGGTCAAAGGAGACCTCCTTTCCCAAAAACGTCTCTCATGTCACATAGTTGCATTTATCTTCCATATCCAGAATGGTGGGTTCCAGGTAAAGCCCTTTAGTGTTTATTTCCTGAGTATTTATCCTTTCTATGGGCCCCATTCTTCCATCTTTTGTGTGCAAGTTGTTCCAGTGAAACCTAGGGGACAACTCAGAGAATATGATATTATTCAATGTGAGAAAGAGTGGGAGGTATTAGAGAGAGGTCTTTGGAGTCATAATGAATCAGTAATATTAGCAGCATAATATCCTATCAATATAGAGGGGTTTCGGCATGTTTAAACAGTGTACCCAAGGCCTCTGTATTTAAAATCTTTCCATCTTTAAAAATGTGACCTATCCTTTTCTCAGAGTTTAAAGATGAGGGTTGCATTTCCTGGGGAATCTTTGGATTGTTTCTAATGAGCATCAATGATTTTCATCTCATAAATTACATATGAGCATCACACTTGGGTGTGGGCTAATCTGCAGCACACTTTGCTGTTGGGGGGGGGGAATCAAAGATTGTAGTGGAAGCCAAAGTCAGTTTGTTCTATACAACCGCAGGCCGTGGGGTGGATCTCCTGAAACTCATACCACAAGAGAGAGCAGTTGTGCTGCCCTGTACTGTTTAATGATATTAGGAGATGCAATTCTTCTGCTTGATACGGGTCTATACGGAATGTGCCTGTTAAAACAGCAAAGTTCTGTTCTCTGATAAAATGAATAACAGAGCATTGTAAAAGCTCTCTGTGGTCTTTTTGGGATCTCTATTGGGAGAGTTGGAAAAAAGAAACCAATTTTAAGTACAAGATTTACCTTTCCTTGCGTGATTTTACATTGTTGTCTCATATTTGGTTTCAAAGTCCTCTTTAGTGCACTTCAGCAGAGGGACCCAATTAGCCCCATAGAAGTTGTTCCAGTAAAAGACTGTTTTTATTTATTTATTTTTAAATGGGTCCACACACAACTCTAGATACTCACTTTTTTTTTTTAAACATTTAATAAAACATACCGATTTGGACCAGTGTCCTGTTATCAGGTGCTTGAAGCCTGCATGAAGTTTAATGTAATTACTGCTGAGTCATGGATACCATGATCCTATCAGCAAGTAAACACACCTGAATAACATGAACCTGATCGCCTATCCTGTGAGAAAATCCGCAGTACAGGCCTAAATGGGAGGAAAACTTCTGGTTCTCCTGGAGATATTTTTCTCCCATTATTCTGTTAGGAAACTCCCTCCATGAAAGAGAGCACAAGACTTAGCCCCCAAACCCTTTGGATCCTCCAGGATCTGCATAGATCCTAGGAGGCTATGGGACACTAGGCCAAAGAGGCCTCTGGCTTTTTGCTGGATCTGGATCTCTGGTGACCCCCTTTCTATCCTGGTGGTGCAGCTCCACCAAAGTCATGCTGACAGATTCTGCAGCCAGTTGCTATCCCTGAGATCACCCTATAAGGGAGAGAACAGGCAATGGGGATGGAAATATAATGTGACCTGGGGCAACATTTCTTCCCCACTCTCCTGAGCTCTACAAGGCTAGTCTGAGGATTATGTTACCTCCACACAGATCCTTCTCATCCTGCCCTGATCTGGCTCCTGTCGCCTCTCCTTCCCCCCAGATTGCTGAACTCATGGAGTTCTCTCAGCAGGGAGGGTGCAAGGGAAATAAAGAATGCCTCCACAGAGGTGACCAATTCCTTCACCCCTAACCCCCACTTTACTCTCCATAGCTGGAGGCTCCATAAGCATCTCTCAGAGGGTACAATTTGGCTCTCTGTTCTTGTTTCTGATGGGAGGACAAAGCAGTATGACCATATTTTAGAGGGTTCCCTCCTAGACCCTCTCTCTGAATGACAGATGTCCCTGCTAGAGCAGGGCTAGTCAAGCTTATGTTTGGTGTATGAAAAATGTTACCTAAATGATTGGATTTTTTTCTCAAATACTCTCAATTTAAAAAACACCAAAACATTCAATAGTATTTTTTCTTACATATGTCTGTGTAGTTACAATAGAATGAAAGGGAAATGGGTCTTCCTCTCCCCCCGCCCCCGAAGAGTAAAATTTATACACTTTAATAACAAGATGTTCTCAGTAGGGAGCAGGAGTCTATCATTGGCTCTTACTGCAGGCAACACGAAATGAAAATCTGAAAGGAAAAACTACAGCACAGAGAGGAAGAACTGACTTTGAGATGCAGAGGGAGAATACAAGTATTTAGACCGTATCTGTAGCTATAAAGCCAGTAATAAAAGGCTCTCTCCTTTATATTTTCCTTTTTTATTTCATTTTTTTTTTACAGTGGAATACAATACAAACATTACAACCTGGCTGACTCCTGCAGAGATGCCAGGCACTAGCATGGTGTCCAAAAAATTAGCTTTATACATATGCTGAATTAAAGATTGGCAGCAGTAGCAGCAGCACAAATCCCATATTGACAGCAGTTTTCAAGTCCCGTATTGGCAGTCTTCTCAACATGAAAGAAGAGAGGAAATACAAAGGGCAAAAAGCCCAAGAGACTCTATCGAATAGCAGCAAGTGCAGCTTACAAAATATATGTATGAAAAATCCCCAAACTACTTAAAATAAGAGGGTAAATTTTTATCTGCAGCTAGCCCAATTTAGGTAAAGAGTTCAAAGGGTCCATTCCCTATTTCTGGAGAAAAGCCCTTTTCTCAATTGCTCTTAGTGATCCAAATTTAGCTCTGGTATTAGTGGTTGTAAGTACACTGTCTTGAGTGAGATTGCACACACTTATGCACCAGGAATGAAGCGGACCCAGAGGGCCAGATTATCCTTTCAGTTACATCAGTGTAAATCATGAGTAACTCTATTGAAGTCATTGGGGTTACACCATTGTAACACTGATGTAAGTATAACAGCATCAGGCCACATTGATTCAATTACTCCTTTTAATAAAATGTATATTGGTCTGGCTGTCCATGGAAAGCCTTTTTTTGTATTGAGGTGACTTGGGCCCATTACACACTAATCTAAAATTCTATTTTTTTGTTTTGTTTTTCCAAGTTATTTCCAGTTATTTTTGAAGAAAGTTTTGGAGCAGGCAACAGTTTTGTTTATATACACGTATGTATGGCAACAATTTCTCCTGCATATGTACATTCTGGACTAATACTTAGCTCCTTTCACCAGTCTGCCTAGGTTATTAATTCTAAACAGCATTGCTCCAGTTTACTTCCTGAGAAGTTATTGAAGTTTGCAATTTATCATTACTGGCATATATTTTTGCCTAGATTCAGCTGCTGCCTACACTTTAGTAATCATGTGTTCAATATGAAAACAGGTGTTGCCCCTTTTTGCCCAAAGAAAGGTGTCAATATTCAGAGCCTTGTTGGGCTGTTTCCATTAGGAGGAAAAATTGATGATAATTAGGTATTTCTTTGATGCAAGCTGTGATGGGGTCCACTCACTGCAAGCAGCGCCTCCTGCTGGCCCTCACAGGGATTAACTCTGCCTCAGTCCAGGAACCACAGCATTCTTTTCATGACTCAGCCCTCTGGTCGGGTCACCATCTCTATTTCCCCCTTCAAGGGTTCATCAAAGTCTAATATTTAAGCCACTTCCTCAATGGCAAATGCGGGAGCGGGGACCTGGACCTGCCCATTATTCTGGGTCCTGACTCAGAGACCCTGTAGATAACCACCTCCTGATGCATCTCTTTAACATCCCTCAATTCCCTTGCTTCAGTTCCTTAAGCCACTTTTCCACACCCCAGCATCTTCTTCACCCTTACCTCAAGGCTTTCAGCCGGTAAGTCCCAGCAGCCAGCCAGGAGCTCCCTCTTGCTCCCCCAGTCCCTGCCAGCAACTGCTCTGTGCAAGGTGCTACTCTTCCTGCAGCCTACTAGGAATGCAATCCTCGCTCCTTGGGCTCCCTGCAGCAACTGACCCTGCTCTGCCCTGCAGCTCCTTTCGTTCTAGCCCACTAGGTCCTGACTGGCTGCTCCGTGCAGCCTCCCTCCAATTGGCTGCTACCTGTGCAGCCTCCCTAGTTTGCTAGGAGGACTCACCTTCCCTTCTCCTTTCTGGGTTGGGGTGTGGCAGGCCCCCTAGGCCTCCATTACCCCTTCCTCTTGGGTTTGGGTTAAACACTCCATCACACAAGCCTTCAGAGATTGAACACAAAGTCCTGCTTCCCTGAACACACAATAGGATGCAGTTTACTTGCTCACAGTTCCTGGCCTGCTTTTTGAGCCAGCACCCTGCCCAGAAGAAGCTCTCTTTCTTGGTTTCCTCTCAGGGCCATGCTACCAGTGCTTCTCGGCTTTCTAGTGGCTTTTCAGGCTCCTTTCTGCTGACTTTCTGGCAATCAGTCCCAGGGAAATGCCACTTATTTTCTTAGTAAGTTCTTGCTCAGGCCTTCCATGTGATCAGTGCTTTGGATGGTGGCTTCTGTTTGTTATTGGACACCATAAAGGAGCTTAATTTCTTCTTCCATGTCCTCGCCCCTTCACCAACTTCAATGAAATCTGCCTGCCCATAGATCAGCACTCTCCATCATGACAGTGGGTATTCTAGCATAGATACCTGAGTTTGAACAAAGACATGGTGGCGGTGGGGGAAAGGGATGGGAGCAGACTTCAAACTAGTCACTTCAGACTTGGCCCTAATACAGGGCTGTATCAACGGGTGATTCACAAGATGCCACAATGCAGGAATACAGAGGGTGAGCATGTGTCACGGTTCCTCCCCCACTCTGAACTCTAGGGTACAGATGTGGGGACCTGCATGAAAAACCTCCTAAGCTTATCTTTACCAGCTTAGGTCAAAACTTCCCCAAGGTACAAAATATTACCCCCCGTTATCCTTGGACTGGCCGCTACCACCACCAAACTAATACTGGTTACTGGGGAAGAGCTGTTTGGACACGTCCTTCCCCCCAAAATACTTCCCAAAACCTTGCACCCCACTTCCTGGACAAGGTTTGGTAAAAAGCCTCACCAATTTGCCTAGGTGACTACAGACCCAGACCCTTGGATCTTAAGAACAATGAACAATCCTCCCAACACTTGCACCCCCACTTTCCTGGGAAATGTTGGATAAAAAGCCTCACCAATTTGCATAGGTGACCACAGACCCAAACCCTTGGATCTGAGAACAATGAAAAAGCATTCAGTGTTTTACAAGAAGACTTTTAATAAAAAATAGAAGTAAATAGAAATAAAGAAATCCCCCCTGTAAAATCAGGATGGTAGATATCTTACAGGGTAATTAGATTCAAAAACATAGAGAACTCCTCTAGGCAAAACCTTAAGTTACAAAAAAGATACACAGACAGAAATAGTTATTCTATTCAGCACAATTCTTTTCTCAGCCATTTAAAGAAATCATAATCTAACACATACCTAGCTAGATTACTTACTAAAAGTTCTAAGACTCCATTCCTGTTCTGTCCCCGGCCAAGACGACTACAGACAGACACAGACCCTTTGTTTCTCTCCCTCCTCCCAGCTTTTGAAAGTATCTTGTCTCCTCATTGGTCATTTTGGTCAGGTGCCAGCGAGGTTACCTTTAGCTTCTTAACCCTTTACAGGTGAGAGGAGCTTTCCCCTGGCCAGGAGGGATTTCAAAGGGGTTTACCCTTCCCTTTATATTTATGACAGCATGTTTGAACAACTGGCCTTTTCCTGTTCATAAAGTGTCTTTTGTTTTTGCAGGCATGAGTTCCTCATGCATCATCCTGTTATCACACTCCCTACTCGCTTGCTCACACTAAATTTGGAACTTCACCTCCACAAGCCTCCTCCTGTTTTCCCTCTTTCACCAGCACTGACAGCATTTTCTTCAGTCTCAAGAGCTCTCTCAAACTTCTCTTCAGTAACTTTGATTTAGGCTATCTTTGCAGAATTTTTCAGACTCTCACATCTCTCTCTTCAGCACACAAAAAAAGAAAAAGTGAGTTACTTGAGACTGGCTAATTCCTTATCCGGGAAAGATTTCCCTTTTGCTCCATGTATTGTTTTATATGGCTATGAACACCTGTTACATTAAGTCAAAGAATTTGACAGAAATAATCTCCTCAACCTACTGCGGCTACAAAAGATACATCAAGAGCACAGGGATTTTCTGGTTGGTGTCGTTTTCTTGTTTTTTTATTTCATGTTGCCAGCTTTCACAAAATGTTCATGACTCCCATGATTCTGGAGCATTTTTACTGCCTTCTTATGAGAAGTGCCTAGCAGCTCAGGGTTTCAGGCTGTGCAGGAACTGAGGCTGCAGATTTGGCTTCAGTTACTAGATACCTGCGGTGGCAGACTGAATTGTAAATTTTTGGCGGCCTCTCAGCCTGCCACCACCAAAACTGCTGCAGAGCTTGCTTCCTTTCTGTTTGGAGTCCACTCTCCTGTTCGCCCAGCCTCTAAAGAGCAGGGAAGCAGCAGCCCATGGAGCAGGCAGGTGGAGCAGGCAGGAGCTGGCCTAGGGCAGGCAGGCAGAGTCAGGTTTAACCACCCTCTTCATTTCCTGGTTAGTGCTGCACTTGGAAGGAGCATAGGTGACTCGGAAAATGGACGAAAGAAGAGTCTCCATGGCCCATTGCCCCTTACTAACTGAACTCTCCCTGCTCCTCCATTGCTGCTGGGATCCAGAGAGCCAGGACAGTGGGCCAAGGGAGCTGGATAGAGGGCAGGAACAGTACAGTGGGGCCAGAGATGGATAGGGACAATATGGCAAAGCAGGCACAAAGACAAGCATGGTCAAGGTGGAGGGAGCTAAGCAGGGATAGTGTCTGGGACACTGTGAGAGAATAGGGGAAGGAGTTGGTGAACAGGAAGTGTTGTTGGGGAAATATCTAACGTCCTTTCTATGAGTCAAAGGTTAAAGGCAGGAGAGAAGTGGGTTACAAATACACATGCCTTCTGAGAGCTCAAAAATCAGAAAACACATCAAAATAAATAGGATTTAAAAAAAGAAACCTCATGATTTTTAATGTAATTTCATGATTTTTTTTACTGTCTGTCTCTTGATTTTTGAATTTTTGTGGTTAGCAATACTATTTCTTTAAAGTGTAGCTATTTTCAAGCATAACTGCACTTTAAAATTTTGTGAGCACCTATCAGATAAAAGACTAATGTAAAAGATCAGTAGTAAAATCCCTTACTCAGATAGCAGTCCCAAGAGTTGTTCTTCAAGCTTTGCAGACGATGAGCTGCATAAATCTAAATTCCATTTAGCATTGTGTAGCACTACAAATCCTCTTTCTTCTGAAGCTGATAAATTAGTGCTATGTTACTCATTAACCACAGTGCCATAGAGTGAGTAAGGGAAGAGAGTGGCCTGAAGTAGAGCTCTGTATAAGCTCAAAAGCTTATCTCTCTCACCAACATAAGTTGGTCCGATAAAATATATTACTTCAACCACCTTGTCTCTCAACTACACAACAAGACATTATTTCAACATTATGGAAAAACAGGGTCACTAGAATCTGCCCCGATCTGCCTCAGACTTTCTCGCTCTCAATACCAGAACATGGAGAAGTAGATGAATAGATGCTATGTCACCTCTTTCCTTTAGGGTGTGAGGATTATGTTGGATGCACCTGAGTCCCTTCTATTTGCCCTAATGGTATAGAGTTCCTCATTCCAGTACTTGTTCTGAAGATTCTTTAGCACATGTCGGGTAGTGAAAGTAAATTATATTTCTCTGGATTTTTCACAGCTCTGTTTTTGTTCGGTTTTTAAACCTTTGACCCCAAAAGGATATTAAAATATCTCACTAAGAAAAGGAGTTCTTGTGGCACCTTAGAGACTAGCAAATTTATTTGAGCATAAGCTTTCGTGAGCTACATATATATATATTTGAGCATAAGCTCACGAAAGCTTATGCTCAAATAAATTTGTTAGTCTCTAAGGTGCCACAAGTACTCCTTTTCTTTTGCGGATACAGACTAACACAGCTGCTACTCTGAAAAATATCTCACTGTGTTCCAAACCTGAATCTTGATTGTATCACAAGATAAATTCTTTCTTGACACTTCAGAGATGACCACTTATTAGGTCAGCCAGTCCATCTCCCTGCCAGTACAGGACTGTACATTATACACATTATTTTATCCAGTTTAGTTTTAAATGCACCATGCAATCAGCTTCAACCATTTCTCTTAGCAGACTATTGTACAGACCAATCAGTCTTACTTTTAGGATTTTTTTTCCTGCTATTCATCCAAAATGTTCACATTCTTGAATGTATCCCATTATATTACTTATACCCTCTTTCTACTATGCCAAATAATTCCTCCCCCTTAGTGTTTGTTCAGATATTAGTACATCTTTATCATGACTTCTGAGTCATAGTTTAGCCAAGATATACATATTTAACTCTTTTAATCTTTCCTCTTTACATCTATCCTTCCAACTCATCTTTCTTGCTCTTTTATGAACTCCTTCTAATCTATCAATCTCTTTCTGTTAATGAGGTGCCTAGAATTCGGGAGAGGGGGAAATTACTGCAGGTGCTATTGCACCAAAACTGTATAGAGAAAGGGAGATGTTTACCTCTCCATTATGTGTCATGATGCCTCCTCACTGGGTTTTTTTGCTACCATGTCACATTGTAAATTCTTATCTAATTTGACACCCGTGTCAGCCCTAAGTCCTTTTTTGCATTATTGCTTTGCTGGCTTATCTTCCTCATTGGTTATCTGTGGTTTTGGATTTTGTTTCTAATCTCTGAGTTCCTTTGTATTATTTCTCATTCTTTACTGGTATTTACAGTTCCATCATATTTTAATGTAATTTGTGAGTTTCAGTAACATGCTGTTTACTTCCTCTTCCAGATCAATTAGTGAAGATGTAAATAAGAACAAACATAGATGCCTACTGGAACACAATAGGCACTTCTCTCACTATTTTGCCATTTATAAGTGTTTTGTCATTTATTTTTGTTTATGGTCCACGTGACAGTTTTGCTATCCAAGACAACTTCAAGTCCTGTTTTCCCCTTCAAAATTAATTTTAATTAAAACAGAGATCTGGAATCAAATAAACAAGGAAGTCTTGAAGGCTTAAAATTTCTTACAGCGTGCAATTGCTAAAATTGTCATTCCAACCACATACCCATTTTTCTATCCTAATTCCATTTTGCAATAGCTTGATATTGTAAGAATATATGATTACTATTCTATAAATTGGGAGTGCTGATTGTCAACTCCAGTGTCCTGTCAATCTTTTCATCTCAGATCAGTGCCTGAGGGCTTGGGAGTGGAAGGGGTTCACACTGCAGATACCAAGTCTGATTCTGTAACCTTTTTACTCAGTAGATCTGGTCCTTCTGTGTATTCAAAAGCAGATCTGTTCTCCAGAATGACAAAAATAATTTTTATTACTTTTTACTCCTGTTAGCCCTGCAGTACGAGTTCACCTCTGAGTGAGAGAGAGAGCTGGATTCTGTTACGGCTCATCCATCATCAATCGAATTTTTAACTAATTTTCAGTAATATGGCCAAATTCTGCTTCTGGTTACACCTGCTGCACAATCCGATGAGGTGAGCTGTAGCTCACGAAAGCTTATGCTCAAATAAATTTGTTACTTTCTAAAGTGCCACAAGTACTCCTTTTTTTTTTTTTTAACAACCCTATAAGAGATCATGGATTTGCCCATGCATAACCAACGTCAGAATTTGAAGAGAATTTGAACTTGGTCTGTGGTATCTATATTACTGGTGATGCCAGTAATTCAAACCAGAAAGAACATAGCTTGTGTTTGCTGGAATCCCAGGTTTGCAGTGCTGGCAGTTAGAAGAAAATTTTCTTTCTTGTAAATGGAGAAAATTTGATCTGGAAGTCATTGAATAACAATAATCATGAAGCCTCACAGTGCAGTCTGTACAGAGTGTCTCTTCAGAGTAATGACAGGTTTCAGAGTAGCAGCCGTGTTAGTCTGTATTCGCAAAAAGAAAAGGAGTACTTGTGGCACCTTAGTTAGAAATTTGTTCGTCTCTAAGGTGCCACAAGTACTCCTTTTCTTTTTTCAGAGTAAGTTTATTCAGGAATTTTATTGATTTTGTTTGTTTTGACTTATTTAAAATGCATCCATTCAGAGCTTTGGAAGTATTTAAAATAAGTTTAAATAAATAAATAGTTCTTAATCAGTAAGCAGTAGAGCATGAAATATCCTTCGTATGTTCAGCTCATCAAAAATATTAGTCTAACATGATATTCAGCTTTATTCTGAAGATCCACTATTGTTAGCATAATTTTCTTATGATGATAAATGTTGAGATTCTCCACAGTAAGAAAGGATTTTGGATTCTGTATGTGGTGGGAGCTACTAGCTAGGAAGATACTTGGTGCACAAGACATTTTACTACCGTGATGCGGTGGAGAACATTTTGGCCACAAATATTGGGGCATACTCTTATTTGTTCAATAAGTGCCATGGGGTCTTTGAAACCATGCTGTGGAAATGGAACTTCACCACTAGGGTTTGTTCAAATGATTACATATACAGAAGAGTCCATGGAACACAATATATCTTCCTTGGAAGAAGGAAGGGCTGAATCAAGTCTGCTAGGATTAGAACCTGTAGATGCAGAATCTCTAGGTAATCAGGTAAATAGAAGTCTCAAGTAAGGTTTGTCTAAACGGCACCACATTCCAGACTATCCAGGGAGGTGGGAAACTGTAGTGTGGTCTAACATATTGTGCTCTAACAGCTCCATGTAAACCCTTGCTGGTGAAAACTAAAAGATATCTGGTTCATGTTGATGTAGTCCCGTTTCAAACAGGACTATGTTAACATGAAGTAACTACCTTTTAATTTGCACCATCAGGTTCTACATGGGGCAGTTAGAGTGCAATACATTAGAGCACTCTACGATTCACGCCCCCATAGCAGCACCATGTAGACAAGTCACAAGATACTTAGTTGACAGAAATTGCCTGTCTCTAATGCAAAGGCTCCATTGCTAAGGGCTGCAGTTGTTCAGTCCTTCTGAAAATCAAACCACTTTTATTTAGGTGCCTAAACATGGATTTAGGAGCCTCAATTTAAGCAACAAGGCTTGAAAATGTTGTCCATAATTACTTCCTAACTGGATATATTTTTCTTCCTTATTTTCTCATTAAAGACAGATTTTGAAAGACATTTCAGTAGCTCAGCTATTTTCAACTCATTGCTGAATTTGCTTCTTAATAGTAGGCATAGACGTATTACCATGAAATCTGAACATGACATTAGCCAATATCGTGAGTAAAATAATTAACACATCATGCAAATTAGAGCTAATTTGTGTATGCTTATTAGTTAAGATAAATATCACAATTCAGCTGAAAATAAGTATTACATCATTCTAGATCATTATATCTATAAGCCTCATTCTCCACTGTCTTGCACCTTGTATAGTAATTTACACCTGTGCACAGTGAGTGCAAAGTGGGTGTGAAATGCTGTCAAATCAGAATAGTAGAATTTAAACCGACTTTGCGCAAGTGTAAATGAGAAATAAGGTGCAAGGCAGTGGTGATTCAGTGGATATATTTTTACACTACAATTTTAACTGCAGAATCTGATCCTCAGAATTCTGGCACATATTGCACAGACCTTTATATCTTCTTCATCTAAAAGTGATATTCATTTTTATATATTTTAAAACACATAGCTAAAAAAAAACTATAGTCCTGCACGTATCATGTAAACCTGGGTTGCACATGAATAGAGAAGAGGAATTTATACTGCACTATCCAGCTACGTGCTATATTGGACTGAGAACATTTCTATGAAAGTTAAATATGACCCACCAAGTATAACAGAATCTAAATTTAGAAGGAAAAACAAAAGAAAAGTAAAAGATATAAGGAAAGGAGGTGATACTGAGGGTCATTACTTTATTATGACCCTCATATCTAGGTTTGAGAGCCCAAGGTCCAGTCCAAGTCGCAATGTCTCAAGCTAGTGTGAGCCCCACTACCACAAGTCTATTAGTCCAGGCTAGAAGGCTCACTCCCAGATGCAGTGCAGATATACAGAACTAAAATCCCATGCTGTCATACTTTATTAGTTGAGTTTAGTCTCCCATAAGTCACTCTTTCTTATGGGCCAGTTGAATTTTCTGTTGTTTTTTTTTAATTTATTTTTTGCTTAAATATTTTCCAACTCTGACAGAATGACATTTTAAAAATGAGCCCCTTTTAAATTTCCCCTCAAATTATAATGTTTTTCAGACTCCTCTAGTTAAAGAATCACAATCCCTAAAAGCACCCATGCACATTCATTCCCATAACATCTCACACTTAGGCCCCTCTTAAAATGTATACATAAGAACTGTTACTTTCCCTTTCTACATGGAAAAGCTGAGCTAACTGACAGGTTCGGCCAGCTGCTTCTACCCTTCAGTGCTGCTAGACTGGCTCCCTGGGAAACAGCCTGGGCACTAAGGAGTACGGGGGCAGGGAACTGGAGGATTGTTGAGGACAAAGGGGTCTTTGAGACCGTATGGAGGGCCTGGGGGGAGCACGCAGGGATCAGGAGGAAGGAAAAGCAAAGTTCAGTGCTGCTGCCTTGGCTCCTTGGGGCACCATGCAGCAGCCCTGTTGAGAGCCAAGAGAAGTGAGGGCCGTGTATCAAGGGAAGCCTGGGTTTTCAGGACTCACGTAGGGTGAGTGGAGCGTTGGAGAGGCAGGGCCATTGAATGGGGGTGTAGAGGGGATCTGAGGAAATAGTTGCATGCTGGGGTGAGAGGTCTGGTGTGGAAGACCCCAGAGCTCCTTCTTGAGCCTTCAGTGGGGAACAGTCCTCGCCCTCTGCACCCAGCATCAGCACTTGAAGCACTTCTTCAGCACTGATGCCTTGAATCCCTCTTGCACTGAGACAGCAGTATCAGCGGAGCTGAGTTTTTGGGTACAGAGCCATAGGATCATCAAAGTCTCCTTATGATGCTATAACCCCAGGTGTGTCAGAAAGTGGAGGCTGAAGGAGCCCATCAATTGCTGGTGGCTTGACACATTGGGACAGAGCCCACTTGCCACTCCCACTACACAATCCTGATGATATCAACCCAGATCTCACCCGCACACATCCCTGCTCACTCCCCTGCTCCTGGAGTTTAACCAGCCCGGTTGGAGTTTAACACTGTGTGGGGGAGGTGGATGAGAAGGGATGGGGTGCAGCAAAGGAGAGAGAGCGGGAATGTAGGAGGGCAGCTGCATCCATCCATGCCCCTCATTAATGTCCCTCTCCCACCCTGGTCCATGGAGATCTTCACTTTCTCCACTTTTAGTCCTGGTATGACAGACCTGCTCAGATAAAGTAGTCTGTGCACTCCACCAGGAGGGGCATGAACAGTGTATTCATAGATATGCTCCTCTCTTGACTTGACCCTTATCCCCAAGGAAACCTGACATGCTGGCAGATAGGGAGCCCTCATACAGCTATACGCCATTGCATACGGGGTGCTGGCCACCTGCATTGGTTTCCCAAAGTCAGCCCCCCACTCTATGCAGTAGAACCACACTCCATGCCCCTGGAGTAGGGGGAAAGGTTTCCTCTTGAAACAGAGACTGCCACTGGACACTTTCCAACCAGAGTGCTATAAGCTGCTGGTTATGGTAAGTTCACATTCTCTTTTTGGGGACGGGATGTTTTACTTTTTTACAGTAGACAATGAGGTGAGGTTTGACCAGAAGAAAATACTAGCCATAGTTTGTTTACGTGGGAGGTCAATGGTATGTCTGTATGTGGGTTTTTATGTACATACATAATTTTTACTGAGGGTGAATATGGACTGAGGAAGAAGTATACAAGCTGGGTCTTCATTCTGGCTATGACTGGCACTTCATTTTGCCTCATTGTTTCCTGGTAGTTACCACGGTTTGTCAGACATTTTTGCTGTAGGATGATGAGGGAGAAGAAAACTCTGGCAAACACAATCACTAGCATATAATTTTCCTGTATAAAGAAGGGATAACAATGGAGTGTTGTGAAATAAGTTGGCTCTTTACATAACATTTAAATATTAATACATTAAATATTTAACATCAGTGTTAGTATCTCATTTGCAGTAATTATATTTTGCTCTCCTTTTATGGCTGCTGCTACATCTTCAACTCCAGAAAATACCAACAAACTTTGTAAATATACCCTCCTCCCCAGTGTGCGCACACACACACACAGCCACTAGAAACAACATCATACACTCTAGTGGTAGATGTGAGTAGATCTTTCCCATGGAAGTCTGCCTTGCCTTGCAGTGACTCCATTATTTAGTAAGTCACACAATACCATGATTGCTGTTGTTTTTCAAACCCGTTTATACTTTTTTTGGTGACAAACATAATTGCAGAAATGAGAAATCAGACTGCAAACGGTCCAAATTTAAATATAATCACCCCCACACTAGACCATAAGAGTGGCAGATGGACAAAGGAAGAAAGTGTACATAGTCATATTTTCTCCCATTATAATATAGACCCTTCAAACTTCAGCCAGGAACTTACCATCTGCAAATTTGAGTCTTTCCATTTCTACTGAGGCACTGATTCAAAATTCATGATTTTTTAAGTTTGAGTTCAAGTATTAAATTGATTGTTTTATATTTTAAAGGCACTGTATCTCATGCTACTCCTTACACCCAGGGAAAACGACTTGAAAAACTCCATACAACTGCTAGTTATCTTCCTTCACATCTCTCTTTAAGACTCACTTCTGCTGTGATACCTACAGAACCTGCCAGCTGATCACAGCTAGGCGGGGGTAAGCTAATATTACTGCTACTTACTTGCTTATGATACCTATGGATTGTGCACACAACTAGTCTTTCTAAAACATTCTCTTCTACTTGTTCCCTCCACTTGTTTCTGTCACTCTTTAGGGAAGGACTGTCTGTCTTTTATTATATATGTCTATACAGTGCTTAGAGCCTCTATAGGACCGGTGCTACTATAATACAAATAATAACAGTGATAGCAAGTTAGTCCTAATTTTGTTCTTGTGATTAAATTAAGAATTTCTGTGCTGCTCCAGTGTGTAATTTATTTCTAAGGGCCAGATCCTCAGTTCATGTAAATTGCTGTAGCTCCGTTGTATGCTGATTTATGTCAGCTGGCCCTTAATCTTTCAATATTTCCCACTTAGAATATAATCACAAAACAAAAGCCGTGTTCGTTAAATAACCTATTCTGAAAGGCTGCATTTCACATGGTCCTTTACCACCATTGTGTCTAGGAACTCTGACCCTAAATTTTAAATTTAATAACCAGCCTATTAGTAACCTAAACCTTACCTTAGCGTGGAGCACCTTCATGAGTGCAGGCTTATCTTTGACCTGGGATGTAGTTCAATCTGGCAAATCTTTTTCAAGGCACATAAGTGCTGCAGCACTAAGTATGTTTGTCAGATTTCTACTGAATCAGGATTGGTCGCTGCAGGGGATAAGATAGAAAAAGAGATGCTGCTTTTGTGTGTTGTAAACATAAGCTCCATAAACAAAATAAAGCAATAAGCGTAGTAATTATTTAAAAATATTTTACAATATTTCTGCTCAGTACAGCTATGAAAAGTCTAAAAGAAGCAAAATAAAAACAATTTTCAGTGAAGAAATTGAAGTTCAGAAGTCACCAATAATGGTAAAAAGATCCTAGAAGCCAGTTTAATACCTTGCTCTTCTGTTAAGGAATACTTTCTGCACTAGACTAGTGGAATAGTAGGACTTTTACCTGGCTCTTGTATATGGCATACAGATTTCACTTGGAAGCGTAATTTTTACAAACTGTTTAGTGTTCATGTGTCACTACCACTGTTGTGCCAGATTGCACCTGGCATCGATATAAACAAAGCTTTGGCAAGAATTCTTTCCTTTGGGATGGAGACATCTGATATTCAAGCTAAAAACATGTCAGTGTTTCAAGACACTCCAAATAGCCTGATTTACCAGTATAGTAAATTAACCCGCCTGGTGGAGTGTTAAATGCTTTATTAACGTCAACTGGAGGCGAGGGGGGAAATGGCAAAAACAAACAAAAACACTTCAATAACTTGTTTGTCTAGTATTGGTGAAAGAAATATAGCTAAAGCATGTGAAGATTATGAGATGCTTGGGAGTCAAGAAGGCAGAAGAGAAAAATGGAAACAAGACATTTCTAATACTTTGTTTGCATTCTTTCCATAGAATATACGGTGCCAGAGACCAAAAAGTAGAACTGGCAGGTACTGAATAAAACAAGTTCTATATAAAATGGAAAGGAATCCCCTCAACAAAAATATCTGCCTGAAAGTTAAATTGGGTTAACTAACAAGCCCTGAAAATACTCAACACATCATTGTCTTTAAGAGGAAGGTTCACTAAAACCACTTAAATTCAAGTGGATTTCCTTTGATGGTGAAAGCCATCTCTAGATAAAGAAAATCTAGACAAAAAGGCGATAAACTACTCATATAACCTCCCGAGGCAAAATAGCTGAGCTGAGTATTTGACACACAGAATTCATAGATGGTAAGCTTTTTGAGGCAGGGTCTATCATTCATTATAGATTTAAACAGCACCTAGAAAGTAGGGCTCAAACGTTGTGGCTGTTTGGTGCTGTTGCCATTGTTGTTTAACATTTATATAACTATCACTAGAATAGGCACTTACAAACAAACTGGAGTGGAACAGGAGTGTGTATATGCTGTCTGAGAAAATACAGCATTTGTTCCTTGGAAAAAATTGCTCTTTGTGAATAAATGGACTAAAGCTGTGCCATTTTATTAATATACATTTATGTTCAAATCCTATTCTACAGTTTACTGTAAATAAAATAGACTACCATAATTTATTATTATTTCTGACCACTTGGAAATTGTTACAAAGCTTGTGTTTGAGTGGATGATAATTATTTTTTAGTTGGAAAGGTTGACTGATTTTTATTTGAACGGAGATGGAGGACTTAGCTTATATTCAGACAGAAATTACAGCTGGTCAATGGGAAATGAAAGCTGGCCAAGAAACTGCCAACACAGAATTGAAAGCTGTGAAACCTGGTCAAGAAGATATAAAGCCAAATAAGCAACATATGAAAGATGATCTTAAAGCATAGATCAAATCACTCAGATGGAAATGAGAATTATATTAAAAGAGGCTAGCTGAAGATCATGAAGAGACAAACAAGCAGTGAAATAAGAAAAAGAAGTTGACTGCAGTGACCAAGACCACTAATTTGAAAATAATAGACCTTAACATTTCCAAGAAATAAAAAAGAAAGAAATCTTTGACCATCCTGAAATTTTCTAACAGAGAACTATCCAAGAGGTCCTTCAGATATTCTATTCAAAGTGATTTGCCAGGTTCTTAGGTTATCAGAACGCTTTGGAAGTTAACAATTTGAACGAGGGATGGGAAAAGAAAGAGACTTTGCAAAAGGCACACATTTTACAAGGCTTTTCTATGCTGTAACACAGTGTCCTTGGATGTGAGAGCATTCTGCAGGGCTCAGAGAGGGGAGACCAGACTGTCCCGTCTCAAGTGCTGCAGAAACTTACTGCCTTTGAGGGGAGGTCTTCCTCCAAAGTTTGAGCCTAATGTAACATTGCATGCCAAATTAATGGGTGGGGGGTGGAAGAGGGTGAGGAGTTATCTGGTAACAAGTGGACTAGGTCTGATACTGTTGCAGATTTTATCCACAGAAAAAAAACTGAGTTCTCCAGACTTAGTGCAAGCCCTTGATAAAATGGTCTGAGGGCCAGTCATCAGGTTCAGTTGGTCAGAGTCCAGCTAAGAGCAAGGAGGAGGAGGAAAGAAGTTCACCTGAGCTATCAGAGAACCTGTACAGATTGATGTAGCTGACAGCATAACTACATACCAGAGCATCTACCTGGGATGGACTAGCAATGGGCCGATATATTGGTGCCCAACTGGAGGAGGACTACAAATTAAAATTGACAAATGGAGGCAGAGGAACTTTGTGAGACTGTGCAGCTTACTACAGAACTAGAATTATACAGCAGGACAGAGGTAAAAACAACCACTTCTGAGGAAAGTGGAAGGAAAATCTCCTGAATCTTATTAGTATAATTCTGAATCTAATACTCGTGATGAGAAAAGGGACTCTAATTAGATGCAGGAAATATCTGAGAAGTTTGGAAAAAATGTCACATGCAGTTTGCAAAATAAAATACAATATCAGTTCTGCAATAAAGGGCAATCCTGTCAAATGCTAGTACAGCAATACTGGTTGTCATAAAAGGAAAGCATGCTGATGCATTTAAGGAAAATCAGGACAGATCTTACAGGTGTCTATTGGCAACCCTTCCCCAAGTTCAAGGAACAAGTTAAAATCAAGTCAGAGGGGCAGATCTTTAGTTAGCTGGTATGGCTAGTCCTATAATTTTTGTTTAAATCTAGGTGATTAAACAACAATAAAGGGAGTTTGAAACTGAAAATATGAATTATGCCAGACTTGTGAACACTGACTTGAATTTAAGAACTAGTCTGCAGTTTTTGTACCTGTTTTACCTAAATTGGTTTAAAACCAATATAATTAAATTGAAGCAACCCTATAGAGTGTAAAAAGTTCTTTATATAAAGGTGCTCATATAAATTTACAAGAATAAACTATATTGCTATAAGCAACTCCTAACAGTATAACTGTAACCACACTAGGGGATTGTACTGATTTAACTATTCTGGCTTCTAAACCAATATATTTAAATACATACAAAACTTCTATATAGATGAGTCCTAAGATTTATTAGCACAGATTTGCTACAAATGTTAGAATCCAAAATTGATTGGTGACATTAGTCTCTTATTGACACTGATTTGCAAAGAAGCACCAGCCCATAAATGGAGGAAAATATAGCTTAAAAGCTGAACCTGTGAAATTTGAGTCTGAGGTGTGAGGGACTGATACAATAAATGAAATTAATATATTTTGGGATTTCAATGTATCTAACACCGCCAGTATAAGGTTCTGCAAATGCCAGTAAAAGGTTCTGCAAATTCAGTCCCGGGAAATTCCCATGAAAGGAGTGATACAGATGATACAAAAATTGTATAAGTAACTAATCAGCAGTTTAGCTAGTTGTCCTACTCCTGGGGCCAAAAGCATCTTCTAAGTACTGTGTATGCTTAAGTAACTTTCCAGCAAAGGAAAAATAGTAGCTGGGGAGGCCTGTTTTGAAACACAGACTCCTAGTGATTAGTGATTCTAGCTGCTAAAGTTGAAACAAGCAAGAATTCTAATGATGGTAACAACTGTAAGAGAATCTGAAGTGACTCTAATGGGTTCACTCTGGTGAAACCAGAAGCTGGGCTTTCTTAGTAGTAAGATCATACTTCTGGAATTCACTCTCATCTACATTTAACTCTGAACCTGGCTGCTTTTACAAACATATTCAAAACACACATTTTTGCATTAAATCTGAAATCTCAGGTACTTAAATGACTGGCCAGGTATCTCATTCTACTGTGACTTACAACTGTGGGATGTAAATTGAGAACAATAGTTTATCTACTTCATTTACTAGGACAGGTACATAAACCTATCTTTAAGCCATGTAAAGTATGTCCAGATGCTATAGTAACTAATGCCCTGTAAAACAATGTAATAATTTAAAAAATAGATTCCATCAAAAGGAAATTCACAGTTAAGATAATTCCTGAGGAAAAAAGGGATGAAGTAAAGCTCAAAGAATTTACTGGATTTATTCCAGTGCAGAGAGGAATATTTAAATGAGGACCAGCAGAAAGTTTTGAAAAACTGTCAGATAAACAATCAAAATTTGTTACCTCCTAGTCCATAAGATGTATGTAATTCTTCCCTGCTAATATACAACACACAAAATTGGCACTGGGGAGAGTTGTCCTATCAAGCAGTCACCTCATCAGCTGCCAGTCTCTTATAGGAGAAGGCTTTCAATCGGTTCTTAGGCTTTGCTTATAGTTCTAGGCAGGGAAAGAGATTGCATCATCAGATTTTGTTTGGCGTATAGAAAACCAAATGAAATTGTAATGAGAGATTCTTACCCTTTGCCATGAATGGTGAACGATAGGATTAATTTTGTTTTACACACTAGAGGCTCAGATTGTCACTGCTTGTTTAGGGAGATGCAGTTTGCTGCACCCCCGAGATGTTCATGACAGTGAAGGGTGGATGGCACTGGCCCTGTAGTCCCTCCATTCAGAGGTTCTGTGAGGGGAGAGCAATTTTAAGTTGTCAGTGGAAGTCTGTAGGAGCCCTGTCAGCAGAGGCTGCCCAGAGGATGTGCTAAACCTAATGTTTCGGATGCACTGGCTCATAGCAAATGGAACTTGTGGATTCCTTGCATCACCACAACCCCTCTCCAAGTGGATTTTCCACCATATGGAGCCCTGGATTACTGAGGTAGAATCCAGCTCAGTCTGAATCTGGCCCTGAATCTTCATTAAAGTAACTATTAACAGAGAAGTAGATCCATCAGGCAGAGAGAGGTCTTCTTTTGAAGCAAGAGAAAGGCTAAGCAGTTTAAAGTAATGCTCTCTAGATCAGTTTCCCACACTATGGTCAGTGGAGAGCTGGCTGGTCACATGGTACTGGCTTCTACTTATTTCAAGATTCTAAACTGAATTAAGACAACTAAAATTATGTTAAATACTTTCCTAATATTACTCTTCCATGTAAGCAATTACTGTAGTTGTCACAAGGATGTTATGAGACTGTGAAAGGAAATTCAGGTGAATTATGTGATCACAAAAAGGAGAGCGAGTGGTCCATGAGAAAATCTCTGTATTAAAATGTTGGCCATACAATGAAAATCCTGTTCTAGATTGTACAACATTCCTTCTGCTTTTGAACAGTACTCTTGCAGGGAGTACTGCATAGTAAGCCTCTGTCAGCCTATTATATCCAAAAGACCTGTTGGTGTTTGCTAAATTCTTTGAACAAGACTCACACATTTACAGATTGACAGTGATAAACTTACAAATGTGAATTTGAAATTAAACCAAGAAAATAGGAACAGTTTGAGACAGATGTGATTTCCCTTGGCCACTTATCAGGAAGAAAAATATGTCCTCTGATTAAAAATAACAATAGAGGCAATTCAGAGCTGACTGCCTCCCTAAACACTCAGATGTAAGGAGTTTTATAGGGCTCTGCTCCTGTTATTAATTGTCATTACACAGTTTGCCAATATAGAAAAACCATTGCATAAATTAATAGAGTAAGGAAAACTGTTTGGTTGTTCACAGAAGTGTGAATCAGCATTTGTAGAGTTCAGAAAAGCACATGTGACTGGTCCAAGTGTTGGCTTCACTTTGTTTCAAAACACCTTACTTGATAGAGACAGATTTAAGTATTTATACATTAGTGGTAGTTTTGTTTCAAGAAAGAGAAGGAATGGGAAAAGTAGTGGGTTAATACAGCCAGGCTTAATACAGCTGCAGAGAGAAATGTTTGTGCCACCTGGAATAGTTTTTTGGCAACTATTAAAGCTATTGACCATTTTCGTGTATGAGAGGAAATTGTAATCAGAGAACATGCATCTATACAATGGTTTCTTTACATTCAAGAATTTTAAAGATAGTAAACTAAACAGTTATGGAAATTACATAAGGATGGTGGACAAATCAAACACAGGCGGAAGCATGCTGACATTTTGTCTAAAGCTAGGTGTTGTGTGGAATATTTCAGCTAGTGCTTTTGGCAAGAAAGCATTATATTGGACCAGGGCTGAGCCCAGTTTTTACCAGATATTATGTCCACCATGTGTGACACACAGATCAAGAGCAAAATAATAGCTCAAAGGCAAGATACTAGGTATCCACAATCTCTCCTGAAATACCCCAAACTGAACTGTCAGCTAGAGAGTTAGGAACCTACAAGAAGTAGATTTTCCCAACCCCAAGCAAACGTCTCTGAAATCATCCCCTGCAGGGTATGATCTGTTCTTGGGATTTCAAGAGGATAGCATCCCATCCTGATTCTCTCTCACCCTTGCACAAGGGGATACTGTGGCCCTAGGGCGGTAGTAATCACTGCAGCCCCAGCAGAGAGAGAGAGAACAGGTCTGGGATGAATGATGGACTGTTTGGGCATTCAGGATGCCCATCACTTGGGTTTCCCCACCACTGATCAGCTCCATGGCTCCAGCCTGCAGAATGGGTGCAGGTTCCCTCCTCCCGTCGCTTCTGCAGCAGGCCGACTCTTCCTCAGCATCGGTTAGTCTGGTCGACAGAGGGTTCTGCAGCACTTGTTAGCGCTGATGGGCTGGCTATTGCTGAATAAACAGGGATAAGGACTTTGACCGTCTGTGTTCTCTGCTTACGGTTTGAGGAGAATCACGGAACCATCTACCTTTTTTTGTAACAGATGCGTCGTATAATTCTAGTTTCCCAGTTGCTGTATTTCCCCTTCCATCTAGTATTTTATTGGCCTTTAATTATTTCCTTCACACTGTGTTTTCCTCATTTGCCTATATTTATTATTTCTTTTTGGTTTTGAACATTTTATTAAAATAATGGAAGAGATGACTAAATGGCTGTTTAGAACATAATCCTTCCCTGGTCTTTGAGACAGTTGATCTGTCCTTCACTTAAAATAATTGCATCAACAACCAGCTCATAGAGCAAGTCACTTTTCTCTTGCTAACATTTAATTTAGCTAGAGTGCCAAGTACTCTGATATATTTATTAACAGTGTCAACAACAAAAAATGCATTTTTAATTCACAGTAACTGATTTTAAAAAGCCTAGTTGTAAACATTTTCATTTTTAACTTGTTATATATTATACCAAGGCAATATTTTTTAAATAAAAATAATTCATGAGGACATATGGTTGAGTTCCTGTGTCACTGTAAATAAACATGTTGCCATGTTTCATTATTGATTACATCAGAGAGAATTTTTTGTTGCATCATTCCATCATGCAGCAGCTCATTCATACTGTCCAGGAAGACTAATTAACACTAATGCTTGTAAAGAATTTTCATTTGTGATGCTAATCTGTCACACAGTGAAAAGCATCCTCAGAAAGCTGGAAAAAAAGTAAAGAGAGTACATCTTGCAGCCACCTGAAATTAGTGTTAGTTTGATTTGTTTTAATTGAAAGGTTGTTTACATCTCTTTCATAAGTGTTTATAAAAGTTGGCATATAGAATCTAGTCCATGAACGAGGAGGCTATTCTAGCTTATTGGACCTATCGTACATAGAAGTTTATTACAAAACTGGTCAATACTGTTGGTACACACAGTCTAAATGCATAAACCAAAATATATACAATGTGCACACACACAAAAAGTGCTATATGAGAGCAAAGTATTGTTATTATTACACATAAAGAGAGATTTAGGCTACGTCTTAAGACTACTGGCATGTTTGTATACACCTCATCATAGTGATCTCTAGTTAAAAGGCCACATTGCTTTGATTATATGAAATATATAAAAGTCTGAAAAACTATTTTACACACAATTTGTAAAAATATTTAAATCACTTGCAGTAGTTCTCTCATCAGCAGCTATCCTGGCTCTGCAGAGTTTCAGCAAACTTACATAGTCCAGCATCCATGAAGCTTAATCAGGATTCATAAGCCCTGGGTTCTGGGCTGCTGGCCTTGCGGAATTTAGATTCTAATTTTCTGGTTCCCTCACTTTTGTGGAGGCTCAAGCCAAGCCACCTCCTGACAGTCATATATGGAAGTTGTCCAACTCTGATGATGTCAGGTGGATTCCACTGGGTATCTTCAGGGAGTCCACTCATGTACACACTGGGGGGGAGGCTCAGTGAGGCTAAATGGCAGCAAGCAGCTGCCAATCAGCCATAGAGAGCTTTAAAATATATTGTCCTTTTAAAAAAAGAAAAAAGTATGAAAAATGCTGTTCAAGAGCGTATTGTTGGATCATTAGAAAGAAAAACCATTTAACAAAATGCTGTGTGCCTAAGGGCTTTAAATTTCCTAGCAAAGCACAGTTAACTTTACAAGTTAGTCCATAATGCTGGTTATTTCAATAATTTGCTTCAGTTTTCAAGTTGATAGACCACAGAGAGCATATAAAGACACTTAGCAGAGCAGAGAGAAAGAGAGTCAGATACTATAGATGCATACAGTAAGAAGAATCACTGTGTTCTGAAGAATATCGCGATCAGAAAAGCGAAAGGGACAGTGTAAAAGAGGAAGGGCTTGAAAAAACAAATGATTAGAAAAAAGGCTTTTAAGGCTTCAGGGAAGAGGATCTAAGAGAGAAGGCAGAGTATTGTATTATCAGTAATTATCTAAATATTTATTTGCCTAAACTGCAAAGGAAGATTAGAAATGCATAGATTCATAGATTCCAAGGCCAGAAGGGACCATTGTGATCATCTAATCTGATCTTTATGTGTAAAACATACAGTAGAGGTCCTTTCTCCTCTTACAAGCCTGGCAATGAAAATCTATTCTTTCAGAGGTTGTTCAAATCTTGGACTGGTGCAAAATAGAAAATAGGTATTATGAACTATGTCTACTGTTTTCAGAAACATTCAGCAGATAAACAAATTGTTCTGCATTGATGTTTTTCTTTGCTTCCTTGAAAATGAATATGATTTTCTGTTCTACTCCATTCTCTGCTGTAAACCTGAAACCAAGAGGCCTAATGTTTCATTTTATACAACTATCACCTCTGTCAAGGAGTCATGGCTTGTAAAGAAATTCAAATTTTCCATTTACATAAACTAATTTTGCCAATTCATATTATTATGAATATTCAAGGACAGTTCGGCGAGTCAAATCTGGAGAAAGACAAAATCCAGATTTGTGCGGCATGCACTAATGAAAGTAACAAAAGATTCCGCAATGTCAAGTTGTATGAACAAACCACTACAGGGAAGTAAGGTTAAATCATAATTGCATGTTTTTAACCATGTCAATAGTGTCACAAAACATAACTCTAACTGTGACTATAGTGTTTAATTTTTCTGTTGCTGTGTGAAACATACAAAGTTATTATGACTGTCGTGAGGACGACACATTCTGGTCTGCCATTGTAGCAGATCAGATTTTTGCATTTCAGTATGAAGCGTTACAACGAAGAGATGGTAACAGAATAATGTCTCAGACATCAGTTTTAACATATTTTCATGTATTTCTTTGACTTTAACCTCTTCTTCATTTTATTTTATATTTATATACATATTCTATCTTTACATTAAGGGCTGGAGGTCTTGAGAAAAACTGACGAGGGTGTCCAGGAAGATGAAGTGAAATAGAGATACAACTCACAAACAACAAGACATATTTATATGGATACATGTCTTTTCCCCCAACCTCCCAAGATGATGCAACTCTAACAATTATAATAATGGAAAATTTGCTTGCAGAATACATTATCAAATTCAAAAGAATATAGAAAATATAACTCTTCACCTTGTTGTCCTAATACCAAAATTTCCATAATCCAAATATTTTTGTTTCATTATTTCTTTATTAATGTTGTGTCCAGGGTTTGGGGTGGTTTTTTTGTTTTGTTTTTAGTTCCATGACATTTCTCCCATTTCAAAGCTGAAATTTCTATACGTTGACATATAACTTAAAATACATAAAATAAAAAAGGGTACTAATTCAGATGTTCTGAAACTGTGATAATGCTATTATATAAGTCGTTTTATTTAGGTGTGTTTATACTTTATAGTTTTATAAATAAGCCCAAGGGGCTCCTTCTTAGTTGTCACATTCTTCCTTGAATCTCGTATTCTGTCTGTCTTATCCTATCCGACAGTAGAATTGATGCCGCACTAATCCCTGGAAGTTTGGAACTAATGAACTAACTGCTGAGCTGCCGCCACGGAGCTTGGTCCCAAACTATACTGTACTTCACACTCGATTTATTCTCCAGATGGCGAGACAGTGCAGCCCTGCCGCGAGGGACCACCTCTTCCACTGGAGTGTAAAAGTGGACGGATGTTGTTTTCTTTGCAGATTTGATAATTCAGAGCTAGAAACTTGTGAAGATGATTAGTTATTAGCTTTAATGGGTGCCAATTGAACCAACTGCACGCATATTCCCTTCTTTAATTTCAATGTCTCTGTGTCTTGGTGATGGTTGATTTATCTGCAGTACTACATCACTGAAACCTTTATCTTCCCAATTTGGTAGCAATACACGGCAACAAAAATCAAACTGCCCTATGGAGAGTCAAATATTAGAACAAATATAATAATGTGCTTATTAGCCACTGTCTCTACATTTAAATATGCACAGAATGGATTATCAAATGAAAGTCATAACTCTGATATACTCTAGTAATATCATTGTTTACAAGAAGGAGTGTCAGTCATCTTTCTGTCTCTCTCTGGTTTATAAAACACCCAATCAGTGTGGAATCCAGATACTAATTGGGCTACAATAATCTCAGACTACCTTGGGAGGGAATAATCCATTAAATGATCAGGTTTTCTCCTTTTTTATGCATTCATTCATTGAAGAGAATTATCTTATGGTATAGCGCTGACATAAAGAACAGAGCAAATTTATTTATCTAGTCTGACCATTTGTAGTAGGGGATTGGTGAAGTCTTTGGAAGCAGATTTATTGTTGCATCAAGGGCCTATGTATAACCTGTATGTATGTATATTATTGCATCAAGTACAAAAGTTTTTCTCTATTATTAAAAATTGAGAGTAGTTTAACTAAAAGGTTGAGCTTTTGCATATATTATGTTACAATATTAGAGACTATTTTAATGCATAATGATGCAGTAAAAACTCTTCCCTTTTTCATCCATATGTTTTATGCTCTTTTTTTTCTTCTTTTTCCCCCCCTATTTACCCATGAAACATTTTGTAGTAATCCTGTCTATGGGCCTAATCCTACACTACTGAAGTCAGTGGGAGCTTTTCCATTGTTTTAAGTAGGGATAGGGTATCCTGTTCAGGACTGGCTGTAATACCTGGAATCTTCTGGGTAGCTGGTACCTATCAGTCTGGTCCATAATTAAAATGTACATGATTGAATCATGATTTGGAGACCATGAAGGCCAGATGTATTTCATCAAGGGAGAGAATCTTCTTCATTGCTGGGGAATCTCTGTCTCTGAAGCAGACAGTACTAAAATGTAATGGTTCTAAGAAAGTGAATCTGTTCTCAACCCAACAGATGGCACGCCTGTGTTAGCAAAACTGTAACATATTTCTCTATTACAATATGAAAAAATAACATCCTTGTTGGTTGGTATAAATTCAGTGATGTTATTGGTTATTTTGGGATATGTACCAAAGGGCTGCACACTTAGTTTATGTAAATTACGAAAAGCAACAGCCTGTTAATAAGTGTTTTGTGTGGAAATATACCTAGAAGGACATGATCTGTCTTTTTATGGGATGGGCGTTTACAGCCTGAGCGGAAAAACAACTAACAAGAATGCCTACTGCTCATTATTGTAATTTGGAAAAAAATAATAATCAGATTGTATAGTTTTCCTGTAATATGCCCTCATTTAAAATTGGATGCTTCTTTAGTGGACAGTTTTGGAAGATCTTTATTTTGCAAAGTGGATCATTATGTACTGAAACTGTGACAATCTTATCTGACATTAGTCAAGAGCATAAATTGGTTTGGAGAATGTGTTTTTAAACTATCACTCTGCACCAAATCCCAAAACTTTCAGACCAGCTAAGAAACCAACTCTTGCTGCTCTGACAGTGAGAATTTAGTGGGATTTGTATTAGCCAGTGATGACATCACATAACGCAATTTGAAGAAGACAAACAATTATAGGTGTCTTTTGGAGCTCTCTTTCAGCTGAATATGTTTTAATAAACTGTGTGTACCTGTGCATTAATTTCATAATGGCAGCGGCTAGAATTAATTCACAATAGCAGTAACATTTCTGATTGTATTTATATTTTAATGAAATGACCTCTGAATGTAATCTTGTATCATAGCATAGGGGTGTCTCGGTCTGTATATATTGTCCTTTTCTGTCCTGCTGATGATGGGCATATGTTAAAATCTTTGGAGAAATGTGGATGATAGTACCAAGCTGAAAGCTGTTTGATTCAAGTTTCATTAACCTTCAACTTCATTATTCTTTCACTTTAACTGGTGAGAGTAATCACTTGCTTCTGTCTAAACTTATCCTAATTATTGGCAGTCCAAGCCTTGTAAATCAGTACACTGCAGTGCTGTCTTAAACTGGTTTTGAAGACCTATTCTGATCTGACCTGACAACTGGAAGCTACTGTTTCCTCACACTCTTTAACTCGGACCACATTTTGAAATTTCTTCTGCCTCTACTCACAGGCAGAGATTTGTATCCGTCTGGTTTAAATCTACTGTCATGTGTTGTCTCGCTGATTGGTATTAGTCTCGTTATTAACTTTGATGATTTTTTTCTGAGTTTGCCTGTTTTCTAGATAAGTATTTCTGCTCAAATGGCTGTATATTGTTAAAACTGTTTTTTTTAAACAATCATGAGTCAGAAGCTTTAAAGTTTTATTAGTACCATAAAAACTCTTCACAAATGAAACTACTTTTGATAAGTGTTCATTTTGACAATGAGAATTTGTTAAGGGCTGTTGGCAAGTTGAAAGAATTTGTTTTTGAAACTGAAATTGGCAGGAAGTAGTGAGCTCAAGTGCTTTCTTTTTTTTCTCCTTCCCTTTTTTCTTGACGCCAATAGAAGTGTTTCATTTCAGCAAAGGATTTAAGCATTCTGAATGCAAATCAAGTATTCAACAGATTTATAAACTTTCCTTCCTTCACCATTTTGTGAGCAGTGTGTCAATTAGAAAATGTGTGTTTGGAATTTTTATTTTTGCTGATAATATGGAGTATTTTCTTATTATCAGTCACAGTTTCCAGAAAAATCTGCATATTATTTTGGGTTACATGGTATTATTTTCATGTCTGAGCTGTCTATTCAATTGCAAGCATTAATACAGTTTAATGGATAAAAAGGGTGATTATACAGCAAGACAAAAGAAATATACATATAAGTCCTTATATACTCATAACCATGATTTTATTATGATCCATAAGAAGAATACAGGTGTTAATTGGAAATATTATTATTTTATGCAATTCTCGTATTCCATTTTTGGCTATGTGGAAAGTATGGGTGTAAAAAGATGCCAGTTTAAGGATCTATGTTCGTTAGACACGTTGCAATACCTTTAAACATGAATGTGATATTTTCTTCAAGTACTGTAGTAGTCCTATTATTAATCAGATCTGAAAATTGGATATTTACTGTTAGTTGTAAAGAAAGTGCTAAAACTAAAATTCTGAGGTACTGGCTATGAAAGGTTTAACAAAAGGCAAACAGTAATGGATATTGTGGAAAAAATAGATTTTTATATTGTTGGTTCTATTTTTTTCATCAGTTTGACATGTTTTCTGTTCGGCGGGTTTTTCTGTCAATAGAAAATAAGCTTAATTTTTTTAAACATTTATATTCTAGGCAGAAGCAAGGCTGACAGTTGTGAAAACACTCAAAGAGGTTGAGTTTGGCCAGACTGAAAAGTGTGTTAGGATCAATTCAGTGTCCAGTGGTCTTGCAGAACAAGATCTTGAGGTCCTTTTGAAGTCCAGTGTTCTTCCTTCAAGCCTGATGCTGCCAAAAGTTAAAAATGCTGAGGAAATAAGATGGGTGAGTAGTTACCAAATTGTCATAATCTTAGCTTTTGATTGAAGACCTTGGGCCAATTTAGGAGGAACCATTGGGACCAATGAGCTAGCATTCTGAAGAATGTTGCTGTTATCATGGGACAGTGTTGGTGTCTGGCTAAGAAAACGGTGTAACATTTCCATTAAAATGTGCATAGGCTGGAGTTGCACACCGAGCATACATAGCAACGTTAGTTTTTAAGGAAAACTAGTTTTCTTAGTACTTCAATCAATAAAAAAATCAATATCGATGTTACAGTATATTATCAAAACACAGAAGAAAATGTATAATAATTTAACTTTTTCCATTGTACCAAACTCTGAACCTTCACTGATACCTTAAAAGATTGTCTATGCCAATATGTTTTATGTACATGCCTGGAAAGTTATAGATGGAGAAAACATATTAGCAACATATGAAAAAATGGAGTGGGGGAGGAAAAGGTCACTTCTTTGGGGCAACTAGAGGAACAAACAGGAAGCTTTTAACTAGTGTTTTTAATTACCACAGATATTATTTCCTGAACAGTTCTCTATTTCTTCCTTTTTAATTGCTGACAGGTGTGTTTGTGTTTCATGAATGACTTTTCAGCCAATAAAAACCTGAAATGTAAATGGCTGGCATGTCAAATTACTTAAGAAAACTTTGAAATAGGTCTAATTATGCTATAATTGTTTTAATTGTTAAGAAGAGGTGCATTTTATTTAGAGATATCATTATTTCTGCAAAACATCACTAAAGGAATAGCGTTTCATTATGCAGTTCTGTACTTTTGAAAACCACAAGTGTACGGAATATCTAAAATGTATGTGAGCTGTGATGAAAGATGTATTGGTACCTAGTTTAATCTCAGCATCTAACTTTGATCAAGCCTTTAACATAGTATATGTAAATACAACTAAACGAATATGTTAGCTATATTACAGTACTTGTCCATTTGTAATAGTGTACCGTCAGTCTCCCCTGTTTCCAGTGGAGGTTATGTCCCCTTACACCACCATTTAGTTAAAGTAACTAGAGAATACCTCTCAGGATTTACAACCATGTAAGTGTTAGACATAGCTTGTCATTTATGAATATTCATGCTTCCAAAATGGCAGGGCTCTCACTAGCACCTAATATGTTTTACATTGGTATGAAATCTGAAGACTTTGTCCCTCCCATCCCCCAACTTTTCAAATGGCTAATTTTCATACCTAATATCATCCTGTTCGAAAATAAAATAGCACTAGCTTACATCTTACTGTCTGTACTTTGTTCTGTTGCATTTTGATAAATCTTTGAACACAGAGGATTTGTTGGATTTAATAACACAATTTAATATAATGTTTAATTTTTTTAAATAACAGAAGCCTTTCACTGTTTATTTTTCTGCTCATTCTTTTTACATGAAACATAAAACCTGGAGGCTGGTGCACAACTAAAAGATGGGCTTACTTGTTTTCTTTTGTGTGAGAATCTCTTGCTTTCCTTTTGTCCCTAGTATGGGTACTTGTTTGACTGGCATGGCTTATTGGACTATAACAAGCGTAACTCTCCCTCCTTTGTCATGGGACAATTCTCCCACAAATCCTGAACAGTGTGCATTCTTCCCAACACACTATTGGGTGTGCACTGGAATTGAAAGAATTGCTGAGGCCTGCTACTTCATCCCCTCCCCAATCTTTGTTTCCCCCCACTCTCTCCTTTTTTCCCCTCCCACCCTCCCTGAAATGAACACTTTACCAGGCCGGAAACATTTAATCGTCTCCTTTTGAAAAAATTAATTGAAACTTCTCCACTAGTTACCTTTTGTATTGGTGCTTATAACAAATTATAAAAAGAAAGAGGAAGGGGACAGTATTTAATTAAAAATTCTCTCTCTTTTTTTTTAATCTTCAAAACAAAAGATATTAAAATGGAGCGGGTTTTTTTTTAAAGAAACCTAACAAGGTGACTATTAAAATGTTTTAAATCTAAAAAGAGTTCTTCCATTTAAACCTTCAGCTAAGTTATAAAACCCTAGCATCCATTAATATTTTTTTATTTAAAAAAATCAAAATCATATAGAGATCTTCAGAACTAAAGCTGAAATGATTTTAATACACTGCTGCCAGTGTTCATGCTCTGACCTGTATGAAGTTTACTATTTTCTGTTGCTCTACCTAAGACACTGTACACGTATGCATTTGAATTGCAGTGATTTTCTTAATGCTATATATTTTAGCTGACTTCTTTTCTCTGGGGAAAAGTTACAGAAAAGATGATGATGATGCACAGAAAAAAGTGGGGATGGCAGAATTCTTCATCGTGAAAAGCTGTGATTTATTTTGGCTTAATTGTAAAGTTACTGCAAATTGCTCGAAAGCTTTTTAAAGATCTCAGTGATTAGATTTTCCTTTCTTTTGGGGAGGGGTGAAGCGGGGTGGGGGAGCTAAAAGGGGAAATAACACCTCTAATCCAGCTTCTGGTAAATAGGCTGCCAGCTTTTAAAATGAGTTTCCTTTCTATTAGTCAGAATATTATGCTAAGCCTTAAGCATTAGTTTTTTATGTTGCCATAGCAGCCTTATTCCTGCAGGGTTGTGACCTGTGATGATTACAGTACAAAGCTTATAGGGTCTTGAAACCCCCTTTGAAGATGAAAAGTCTTTGATGGTTTATATTTATGCAAATCTCTTAGATATGATTTACCCAACTGAGACTGAATGGAGAGATGATTAAAATTCCCTTTTCCTTTGATATCCATTAATGGTTGCATATTCCTTAAATTTAAAATGGATGTATGTGTTATTTTTGTCTTTATTTACTAAAATATCTTCTACCATACTTGTGATATGTTTATCTCCTCACAAATTACTAGATCTAGAGAGACATAATAGATTTACAATATACGGGGGTTTTTTTCTTTTGAAAGGAGAAAAATCTGTGCAAGAGCTTTTGTATGTTTCCAGATGATAGATTTTGGAATTTGGGCTACCCCACTGACAGCTCAGAGCTAGCTGTGAACTGGTCTCATGGAAAAAATTGGAAAGCTTTGGTCTTCAAAGAATTAAACTTCCTTTTTAAGGCCTTCCTAGGTAAGCTAAAAATTATGAAGAAAAGCCTACTGAACAAAGGGTAACAGTGCCGTAATGAATAATACGGATGCCACTTAGAAATCTGCAGAACAGTTACAGTGATGTTAGTATTAGACATGAAACAAAACAGGACATCAGGTATATCAATACTTCATTGTTTTTAAGGGCCTACTGATTTGCATCTAGCTACATTAGAGTGATAGGTGTTAAGCAATTTTACAATTAAACCTTTAAACTTCAAAATATATGATAATGTTGCAATTCAGAATTGAAGGCCTCATAACAGGCCTGGTTAAAAGCCTGAAGGTTTTTTATTACAGTTCTGGTTTTGTTTGTTTTGTCATTGCAGCCAGGTGAAAGATCTGAAAAGGTGCGCGTACATGTGGATATTTGTAAATGAATTTTTCTCTGGTCACTTATAATATTGTTCTGGTTTTAGTTTTCAGACAAATTTTTACATCACTTAAAAGGCCGAACACTTGTAGAACCAATGAATTTAATCCCTTTTGTGGAGACTGCAATGGGGTTGCTCAATTTTGAGGTAAGGAACCTTGATGTGGTGAAGAGTTCATATTTTATCCTATCAGCAACCTAGGTATATGCTAAATAGTTTATGTCCTTTAAATAAGAAATTTATCTAAATAGGAGAGGTGAAAATAAATAAAGGAATTACAGTCCCGTAAAAAGTTAGTATTTTTATTTCTCATGTTATTATGTAAAGGCCTTGACAAAATCCAAAATATGTCCATGATATGCCAGTTCCAGATAACACATACAGACCATGTAATAAAACCCTATGGAGTAATTTTTATCTTATTTTTACATTTAATTGGTTTTAAAATATGAGATATGCTTTGAAATGATCTGGAGAGCTCAAATTGTTGTTGTAAAATTGACTATTTAGTAACTATCATAGTTGACTTTGTATAAGCCTGTATTTATAAATAATCTTTTCATCATTTCAGTGGTAGTATCATGGTGTTTTTATAATGGATTCTCTTCATAAAATACTTCCAAATTTCGTATTATAGCTCTGAGAACAAATAATCGTTTTTCATATTTGTGTTCATAGGGGTGTGTTCTGCGCTTGGAAGTGTCGCTGGAGCTCTAAGCTACCCAATGCCTGAACCCCTGATTTTTTTTATTCTCAGGTTCCCTTAAGCTCAAAATGTATTTTTTCCTCTGCCTTGTATAAAGATTGTTTCTTTATAAAGCTTCCTAAATATTCTTTACACATTGACTGACCTGATGCTCACGAAATACAAATGGGCCCCAGTCTCAGTATCCAGCCTGTGTTTCTACAGGGGACAGATACCAATGATCATGAAATGGAAAATCAAATGCACTAACTGGAAATGCAATATTATTCTCCTAAAGCTTCAGAGAAAAGTGTCCGAGTAATTCAGGACTTGTACATTTGAGGTGTTTCAAGAACTGTTGAGAGGCCTCATTGTCTATATGTGTATATAAAGCAAAAACATTTATTCTTACTGCGGATCTTAAATATATCTTGGAACATAATTTACAACTTTACTAGATGCACACATTCATGTTCAGTGTCAGTACCCAGAGAGAGATCTGATTTTAAATTTTAAAAATTTTTAGAATTTTTTCACTGTGATATTTTGTAGAAGAATTCTTAATAAATACTGTAGTTCTTGGTGTTGACAGGAGAGTTGCTGCTTAAAGTATACTGTATAATCATAATAATTTCTTATCCCACCAGCTCTCCCATATGGATGCCCAGTAGTACAAGTTGTAATTACATCTGTCTCTCTAGGCATACCGTATGTTTCAAGACTAATAATATCAAAATCTTCTTATATAAAATAGTAATAATGTTGGCATGCATTTCTTTATATATAATACCTTTAAGTGCTGCTTGTTTTTACATTAATATACCTCTGCACTACTTGTTGCACTTTTGACTTTCTGTACCTATCTTTTAGTTGTATTTGACCGTATTAAAGATTTTAAATTCTCCAGTAAGGAATTCTTCCAGTAAGGAATTCACGACATGTTGAAACATCCAACTATTATTTATTTAATAAAAGATATTCTGGTCTTTGTTTCTGATGCAAAATCATTACATGCCAAAGCATAAACTACTGAGGTAAAGTGCATGTGCTTATTTTGGACAGTATTTAATAAGTACTTGGTTTACTGTAATTACATGTATTTCTAAAGTGCCAAGCACAGTGGTATCCATGGCATTATGGTAAGCTCATTCATATTTAACGGGGGAAAAAAGAGTAGGAAATCCAGTATTGCATGCTGTAGCTGCAGTGTATATATTCATATGCACACATATTGTTTTAGATTCTGCTATGGGTCATTTTAAGACATTCTGTGCAGTACAATAGTGACAGTACTTTGTTTAGTAGGAGCAATTTTAGCTGAAAGAGTTCCAGATTTTGACAATAAGATGAGTTTGTGTAACATGTCTCTGTTATCCCTGCATTCCAAATTCATGTTGTGTTCTTATTTGAAGGCAGTCTGTGAAGAAACATTAAGCATAGGATCCCAAGTTGGCCTTCATTTGGATGCAGTAGTCTTTGGAGGAGAGGATTTTCGAGCCAGCATAGGTTCTGACCTGTTTGTTTATTATAAATGTTACTGTATGACATCTGTAGTTGAGAATACTGATGGTATTTTATCCACTTGTTTTGACTGCAATAACTAAAGAACTCTAAACGTATGATTCTGCACTTACTTATATTGGTACATTTCCCCATCTTTCTGCATAATTTTTATTAATGTAAATTATGTCATTGGTATTTTGCAATTCAGAGCTTGATAAAATGATGACTTACAAAACACTGGCTTTTCCCTATTCTTCTTGTCACACTGTAGCTAAAATAAAAAATAAACCTGTTGAATCACTACACTTATTTTAAACTGTAATACTCATATGACCAACTATCTGTATATTCTCTTAAGAACCATATTTCAAGTTAAATTTTCATATGTCTGTTTTTAACGTTATTTACAATGAAATGTATTTTGATATCATTCACAATACTTCCTTGTTAAGTTTTGCTTTAATAAATTCATTATAAACATTTCCTAGGTCAAAACAGTCATATCTCCTCGTAGACCTGTGTTACACTGATAATGCCATTCCTCCAAAACCAGAAATATTTCAAAATCCCTTTTGTAAATTATTTGCTTAACAGAGACATTATCTGCTAAAAGCCTCTTTTTAATCTGATTCAGCTATAAACTCCTTAAAGGCAACAAGTACAGTTCAGAAGTATCAGTTTCTTAATGAAGTATATACATATTCTAATGTAACAATTAACAAGAAGTTATTCTATACAAATTGATAATCCATATCTGGACAGTCATCCTAAGGAAAAGAGAACAGATTATTATTTTTTCACACCAGGATTCATGTGAGAATGTTTTTATCTGATAGACTGTGGACTCGTGAATTCTTGTGAATGCTTTTGGCCCCTCTCAAAAGTCATCTGCCATAATTTTTCAAATTTTCCAATCCAAAGCTTAAACATTTGGCTTAGGACATCGGTTGTGACAAGAATCGCAACCAAGGAAAGTGCAATTCTGTTCCTAGTGTGATGTTTTTAACCATTTCCTTGTACACAGTATATCCATCTGTGTAATGTTTTTCTTGGTGTAATGCTTTTCAGTGCCATTGCAATAAGTAATAGAAGCAAATGATTACTGAAGGTGGATTCCTGCAGCCCTTCCTCAGCCAACATTCCCATTGACTTCAATCTCAGGATCTATTATTTGAACCAAATCATACCCTAAATTTCAGAAACTAAGACACGAAGAAAATATTTTTTCTGGATGAGCTTAATGTTTTCCCAACTAAACTATTTAAATTATCTCTTTACAACATTTGGTCAGTTAACCTTTGTATCCCTCAATTATTTTCTTTTTTTTTTTAATGATGTAAACAAGAACACAAAGAAATTTTGTTTTATGTTAAAAAAGTTTCAAATGAGAAGATTTTAAAAACAAAGTTAACTTCTTTCTATTCATTGTTTTCTTAGGTGCTACAAGTAGTAAAGAAACTCATGATATTCTATACGCCAGGCAAAAAATTATTGTCACAGCAAAGGCTTTTGGCCTACAAGCTATAGACCTTGTGTACATTGATTTCCAAGATGAAGATGGGCTCCGTAGGCAGTCAAGAGAGGGTGCCCTAATGGGATTCACTGGTATGGTTATGTGACAATGTCTACAAAAATTATGCATTTTCCTTACAAAATATAGGCACATTTTATATCACTTAGACTGCAAACTAGTTTGTGTTCACAGAGCAATTGTTGATCAGTCAGTGCTGTCAAATGCATCCCCAATTACTTATGCTTTTAAAATTGCAGATAAAAAATTCAGACTGCAAAATCAGAGGCTGCTTTTCCAAAATCACATCAAGTATATCACTATTTTTGTAAGGGAAGCCTGGGTATAAGATGTATAGTATGTGATTCTTCCTGACAGACCGTTCAAGTGAGATGTGATATTGTGCTTTGTGATGAACGGTTTATTTTTTTATTACTTTTTTGTATTTTTAAACAATTGCTAATATTTTTAAATGTATTTATTTATTTATTGATATGGTGAAAAAGTGGATAACCCTCCTTTTCCCAGATATGCTAATTCATATGTGAAAGTTATTGTCATGTTGTTTTCTTTGATTTGATTTTCCATATTCTGGCTCCCCTCCCAGTAAGTGTTTGTGCACCTGGTGACACCTACAGGTACTGGCAGACGGCAAGACCAACAGGCTCCTTGCAACAGAGTCCTGTGACACTGATGGTTATCCAGTAATTGGTATACCACATTACTGACTATTACCAGTGAGACATCGCAGCAACCAAAAGATGGTGCTTTTGCAATAGAAATGTACCATTTGCTATACATTCTAGAATTCTAGAAATTAGTACTAACACTTTAAATGATTTCTCTCAAAAATTATAATTCAAGTTAGAGTCAAGACAGTTGTATATGTGTTAGCTATTCATTATTGAAAGAATATATCCTGAGGTAGTGATATAACAAGAGACGACACTTTTCAAAGTAAAAGTAATGGCATATGGTACTTCAAATTACTTTCATTATCTGAACAAAAATATCAAATGAAAATTAAAGTTAGTCTAAACGTTTCACACTTTGATGTTAAAAACAACATAGAATGACTGAAGAAAAGCTTTGTGTAAACTCAAAAGTTTGTCTCTTTCACCAGCAGAAGTTGGTTCCAATAAAAAATATTACCTCCCCCACCCTGTCTTTCATTTAATTAATAGTAATTCTAGACTCTCTTCAGGACAGATTCTGCCCTATTCCCTGTTGAACCTGGTACAGTACTTGCAAAATCTGAATCTAGATTCAGAGACAAAATTGTAACTGTACCAGAGCTATGGAATATTATTTATGTCCCTGTGGACTTTCAGGGCCCAATGCTATTTCTGCTCAAGTCAAAAGGAATATGACAGGGCTCTTTGACTTCACCACCTGCTGAAGGCTAAGACACACAGGCCAATATTTTCTAATTTAGGCACCTAAATAAAATAACCTCTTTTTTAAAGGTCTTGAGCATCTGCAGCTCTTGTTGAAGTCCGTTGGTGTTGCAGGTGCTAAGCATCTTTGAAAATTAGGCCATTTTATTTAGTGTATAAATTAGAAAAATGTGGCCATCACTAACGTTGATGACATTTGGGTCCAACTGATTGTATATAGGAAGTCATCTGACATCAGTATGGTGGGGTTTTGGAGAGGTAAGAGTGGAATTGGCAGTACCTAGCTGCAAATCATTTAAAAATACAAAAATGTGACTGAAGTTGTTAGACTCAGATATGGCATAAGTAGAAAGGCTACATCTGACAGTTCAGGGTGTCAAGGGCAGTTCATTCCTAACTCAGCCGTGGAGGGTCTTTGGACTTTCTATATTAGATTTAAAGATTTGCAGAAGGGGTGAGCTCATTAACATGAACTCGCAGCTTTTGCCTTTTCCCTGTGCCTCTCCGTGGCTAGAATCAGGAAATCTCAAAAAATAGAATGTCCCAGCATATAATCTGATAAATAGTCCAATCAGATGTGAAGTCATAGTCCATGATCTTCCACTGGGCAGAAGGCTGTGGATCATTTTTGCTTAATGACCCCCTTATTTCATAAAGCTGTCTAGTAGTGTGGTAACAAAATCTTGATGTTATTACGTTAATAGAAGTTCTGAATACTTATCTTGTATTTTAAAGTTTTTTGGGTCAAATCTTGCTAGTTTTACTCACAACTAATGCCACTGAAGACAACAGATGTGACTAAAATGAGCTAAATCTTTTACACAGCTAAAGTAATGATTAATCAATTAATTGGCAAGATACACAGAAAATAGATACAGTACTTATTTGGGACTTATCGGGCCAAATTCGCTGTCTTCCTAAACTGATGCAACTCCAGAATACTCAACAAAGTTGTATATATTTACATAGGCCTGCAGTGAATTGTAACCCTTAATGTAAAGTAATCAAAATATGTTTATTGAAGTTTAAATAGTGTGCACATCTCAGATATATAATTACTCAATATAAAATGGTTTTTCTATTTATTTAAATGCTTATCGGACCATCACCACCATAGTATCTACGTTTTCTTCTCATTTTCTTTTAAATTAGACATTGTAAGCAGCCTATTGTTTCTGCAATAAATGTGCATGTATGTACTGAATGTTTTCAATCATCATTTAGCCAGTGTAGATTATTTTAAAATAGGTTTACTTTTACAGCAGCATATGTTTTACAGTACCATAAAATACGGGCTTTAAATCAATGCATTGTCTATATAAATGGTCATCAGCTTTCGGAAAGTTTGTATCCAAAAATAAGTAAACCTGGGAATAAAGCTTTAACAGCTGACTTAGTCATTATAGCTACTGCAGTGCTACATGCTGAGAAGCTAGATATAAATATGAAACACTATAGGTTTTCCTCTCTCTTTTTGCAGTCTTTTGTAGAAGACAAAAATGACACCATCATATAGTTACCTAAAGACTTGACAGGTATTGATTTAAAGCACAATATATCAAGTGGTACTGTAAAAAGGATTTCATGGTCATAAATTTTAATGTCTTCCAATTTTGCACCCTCTCAGTAACTCGTCAATAACAACAGTTCAGTTTAAAATATTTGCTTCATTCCTGCATGGCATTAAAGTCTATTATACAGTTGTTTGGATACATAAGATGTGACAAAAGGCAACTCAGGCCACAAAACAAATGCTACATTATATTTTCTATAATCTGTTCTCCAATGGGAATGCTAAACAAATTGCAGATTTTCACTATAAATACATTTTTAAAAATTAATTTTAATATAGAAATGCAGTTGCCTTTTAAAAAATAATGTATATTGAGCTTTTGATTTTTTTAATTGTAATTTAAGTCTTTGTTATAATTTTACATACATAATTTTCAGGAAAGATATTTTCATTAAGCTTTGTAGGCATCACTATGAATTATGTACACAATCTTCAATTTCAGAATTACCAGTTTAACTATTAAAAATAAAGCAAATTAAAACCAAGAATAATAGTAATTTACTCACTTATTGCTATCTTTTGATTTCATTAAAAATTCTCTTTAAATACAATTAATATTAAATATATTAGCAAAAGAAATTTTCTGTTCATTTAATTTCTTTCTAACAAAATAGTCCTTAAAGTATTTAAAGTTTTAAACTACAATTTTAAATTATTTTTTTCTGTAGTGGATTGGAGTATCAGAACCTGAATATGTGGATGCCCTGAGGATTGTAAATAAAGGATTGTGTAACAGGAAATAAAATAAAATTGAGCTTCTATGGCAAATTCTTCTAACAAATGTGATAATTCTGAACAATTCTTAGTTGTTTATAAAATACGTCTTCAGCTAAATTGGTTCACAAATGTATTTTTATGTACAACTAAATTTTATATTATATTGCTGATGATTGCAAATATTTTTTTCGAATTGTTAAATCATTTAAAAATGAATGCTTAATTTCCATAGTAATACATATGAATTATTACATTAAATAATTTATTTATATACAATGTATCCAACTTTTAGTTTAAATAGGAATTTTAAAAAATAGCTTTTCTACCTGGAAAAACATAGTTAGGAACCAAAACCACAAACTTTTACTTACATGTGCCCTGATCCTTCACTGAGATCCACTAGCATGGACCTCTGCACTCATCCAGAGTCCCATTGGATCAGTTGGATACCAGATGGTGCGGGGGATCCTGACACAGGTTTAGGGCCCTGAATAGTATTTATGGACACAGGTAGTCTGACTGAGCAGCCCTTACTCACGTGAGAGATTCCAATCTTGAGTGGTTCTGTGCATGTGAGTAACATGGGACCACTTCTGTGAGGAAGGACTATTCATTTGACTAAGGGTTTGCAGGATCAGTCCCCGAATTGGTAACTATACTTATTTGATGTAAAAGAAAATTAAAGTCTCCACCATGAACATTTAAGTAAACAGGGATATTACAGTATAATTGCTTTATAATGAACATTTTAAAATAATTTGAATAAAAACCATGCAAAATCACACCACCATGTGAAAATTCCTTTTGAAAAAATTAAGAATGTAAAATGCTATTTTAAAAAATGTAAAACAAATAATATAGACATTGTTTAATGTAAGCATATACAGTATGAATTAAAACTTAATACTTGACTCAGCAAGCAAATATGAAAATCTATACTAAAATTAACAGGGAAAATATGATTTCTTTTTATTATATTTTTATATATATTTATGCAAGAAAGGATAAAAAGATGTCCATCTAAGCCTCTAGGTACTTTTAAGTTCACTAATATAACAAATAACAAAAAGAAAAGTGTTATGCACCAGCAGTAACTAACTAATCATTAAGGCGGGGGAAGAATTTTGAATATTTTTTAGTTGCTAAACAAATTATGGGAATGTAGGGACTAATCCTTTTGTAGAATTAAAAAAGCTATCAATGAAATATAGCTTGTTTTGTTGTTTAAATATCATTTTCAGGTTGTTTAATTTTTCAATAAAACAGTAATTGTCAGTTTCTGATGCTATTATTTATACAGCTAGAATGTAAAGATATATATTATACTTAAATTGTTATTGACAAGATTTGTCTAACACTTACACCTGTAATGACAAAAGGAAGATGTATGGATTGAAATGGAAGGAAAGAATTGTATTTTTTGAATGGTAACAAATACAGCTTCTGTTTTAGTTCTATTTGTTCATATAGTATCTAGCAAAAGATTGTTATTCAGTTTAATAATACAAGAAATCTAGTCAAATAATTAGTTATTTAACATAAAGTCTATGAGGCGTTTAACAGCCTCAAGTGGTTGGAACATTTTGTTGAACATCTGTTTGTTGATGCATGATTCTAGTGTTATTAATCTTCTTTGTAGGTAAGCAGGTGATTCACCCTAACCAAATTGCTGTTGTCCAGGAACAGTTCTCTCCAAGCCCTGAAAAAATAAAGTGGGCACAAGAACTGATTTCTGCTTTTGAAGACCATCAGCGATTAGGAAAGGTAAATATTTTATTAATACCACATATAGAATACCAGTTAGAGTAATATTCAAATTTGAGGAAAAATTGAAGCATGTAGTGGGGAGTGTTTGTTTTTACAATAAAAAGTATATAGTAACTTATGATTTTATTAGCAAAATGTATGTCAGGGCAGCATAAAGCTAGAAAATTCACAATAAATATGGAACTTCTCAAATACATTTACAAATACACTTTCTTTATTTTCCTGCCTGTCTTAACTTTTATCCTTTAAATAAAATTATTTGCTGCTTAGAAAATTAAAAATACTCTTAAATTATTTCACAAAAATCATGATGATATTGTCATATGAAAATAATTTGCAATCAAAGGACAGGTAGCATGGAAGAAAAAAATACATCCTGCTTGCTTTGGTATTACTTGTGGGAAGAAATTAATAGATTTGAAATTCTTTATTTTTAAAAAATATCTGATACAATGTATTTAGTTATGGGGGTCCAATTCTGCAATTGCTTACATGTGTGAATAAAGTTACTTATGTGCATAACTGTTTGCCAAATGTGGCTCTTAATAATTAAAAGTGGGAATGTTTTCCATGTATTTGTACCAATTTCTGGACCTGAGATTTGGATAGAGTGGAAAGCAAATTAACACTAGAATATGATTGTTCCTAATTTAGTGCATCATTGAGTCTCACGTTTCCTGCTCTGTGGGTTTCTGCTATGTAAATATTGCGGTGGTGATGCACAATCTGTCTCCACTTTGTGCCAGTAATACTTAAATTAGGGGTCGCCTGAAGGAAGATTTTATGCTAGTTGCAGCATTGTCAGTTAATTATCTTAAAGGTTATTTGCTATAATCCAGTTTGCCTCTTTTTGAAAGAAAAAAGTTGCAGCTAAGTATGTTTATCTTAGTTACAGCCAAACCTGATCATGTTAAAAAGCCTGGGGAGTTTTGATGTTCCCAACATTTAGTTGCACACAAACTGAAATGCCTGAAGTGTGTTTGTACAAAATGTAAGTGAAAAATAATCATAATTATAAGTAAAAAAATCTTCTGTAGTAAAGCTGAGGACGCAAGACTATGTACAGATCTGTACTTTTTACTGGTAGTGTATAAATATTCCCAATAAATTCCTTTACTTTATGATGTGTGGATATACATTGGAAGTTAGATCTTCCCCGTTTGCACACATTTCTAATGCAGGAAAGATTGCATATTAGACATTCTAGAAAGATCAGAGCAGATTTGTGATTCATTTATACCTACATTTCAGAATAAGGCTATTAGAATAATAATTTATTATTATAATACAGTTACTGGTCTGCCCTTCACTGTCTACGGTATCTACTAACATGTCCATCACTATGATATTTGGGTGCCAGCCTGGATAATTGTTTCAGGTCACCATCATATGTTATCTTCCTGTGTCTCTTTGTTCTGTTCCCCTTATGTCTATGCTTAATGTAAGTAACAGAGAGAGAACATGCATGCATGATTTTTCACATTTTTCTGATTCATACACGCTACATATCTTACAAATGCATTTTGCTGGGTATACACAATGCCAGTGGTGGGTTTTTTCAGGGAAATAAGCAGATACATAATAAACATTCAAAGGACAGACTCAATAGAATATTTGTTTATGTTTATGCCTTGTACCTCATGAGCCCATATAAATTTAATTTCAAAACCCTATCAAAAGAGTACACCTGTAAGTTGTATAACTGGTGAGGGATATATGGTAATTTACAGTATTCGTAGCATAAAATTACAAAAACCTTACAGATATGGCATTTAAAGATCCTGCATTATGGAAGCATTACTTTTCTAATTTGTTTTAAACGTGTTATTTTAATGGCACTTTGTCCCCAGAATGCTGGTTTCTTGATTAGATCAGCACTTTATGAAAGTTTTATTGTAACAAGTGCTTTCTAGTTAGATTAGAAGCTTCTATAACTCTTTGGCAAATAAAGATTTGCTGCTTTACTAACCAGTTTCCACATTTCTACATGTTTTGTGAATAAAGATCTATCCAAAAAACAGACAAACAAACCCACCACCCCTGGATAAGCAAGTTATTTTGTGACTTGGCTGGAATTCTTAACATTTATATACTACTACTTTTTCATAACAAAAAAATTAGTAAATAGATTTCTGTGTGCAATGTTTCCTGCAAAGTTCTTCACTGAGTTTCTATGGCTGTATTATAAATGTGTAGCCAAGAAAAGCCTGAACAATCTGATTACTTAATTTTTTCAAAGCAAAGGTGTCTCACAGGAGGGATCTCACGCTGTGTGTCCTAGAGAGATGTTAAAATTACAATAATAACTCTTCCCATCCCATCTAATAAGAAATATTCCATATATTGCTTTTAGAAATCCTAATATGCAGATAGTGAAACACCACTCCTGCTTTTCTTTTTATTTTATTAAATTAGAACTTGCATGTCAGTAGGTCCAAAAATATAGCTTTGGTTCATACTGTTCAGTCTTGCATGTTTTTTGTTATGTTATTAATCAAAATTGAAAGCCTGGAAAAAATAAATGCAAGGGATTTGAGTGGCTAGGTTGCTCACAGATAAATTATTGGTCTTCAACCTCTAGGATCACAGTTTGTTGTTAATTGGTTTCAAAGTTTGATGCCCTTAGTCAACAATAGTTTGCATTAAAATACAATAATCAGCTCTCATAATTTATCACAGTTTGACAGATACAACAGTCATAGTAATCTTTGTTTGAGAAAAGGCTGAAATCAGACTACTATATCTTGGAGACTAAAATGCTTTGACATAGTGGTCCCTGCATTTGAGAACAGAGGTTAGTAAGAATTAGGATCACAGGTGGACTCTAGGGTATTTTAGACACTCCTATAGTCCCTAGGGAGAAAAAAAGATTCTGCTTCCCAAATTATTTGGAATAACATTATGGGCATGGTCCTGTTTGCACTGAAGCCAACGACAAAACTTTCATTAACTTTTTAATAGTAGCAGGATTGGGGCCTATGCATTGGTAATGAAAAAAGGGAATGACTAACACAATATATACACCACTGATCCAAAAACTGGACCTCCACCTGGTGTGTCATTTGTGTTTGTACTTTATTGTTTGTGTCTGATTTGGACATTGTTGAACTAAATCACCATTCTTTGTAAAGGGCTTTGAGATCTGCAAATGAAAAGTGCTGTATGAAAACAAAGTATTACTATAATACAGCTTCAGTAATTTTTCAAAGAGAAGTGCATTGTACAATTGCTGTAACGTATGATTCTTGGGACTAAATTCAGGTACAACCCCATGAAAATCTAAAAGTGGCATAAAATAGATCTTGATCATAGACTGGGTTCAAGAAGCAAGATAGTGTATCTTGCACTTATGTGGCATTTAGTAGGCCAGATTTTGCTCTCACTCTGGTTTAAATCTGGAGTAGCTCCACTGCAGTAAATGGAGATAATAAAGTGATACAAATCTAAATTAAATGAGGACAGAAATTGGTCCACATGGCTTACAAAATGAATAACTTACACTCCAAAAAAGCAAGCTGAAGGTAGCAGGAAAAGCTATTAATAGGGTATAAGAAAAAACAGCTCTCCTTTTAATGTAACTACATTACACTTTACCGTGTACCCTCATTTTCTCAGCCAAAATGCAACTTACTCCACCATTACATGACTGATAAATTTGACCCAAAAGTACTTTAAAAACCAAAGTATCTTTTTGTTGTTTATATATAATACAAATAGTAAATTAGTTTTAAAATATATTCAGATTGAGTATTCTTGTGCAATCTGAGTTTAAAGTATTATATTAGGTACAATATCATTTCTGTAAGGGTCTTTACCAGTCGTCTGAGTTGGGTTTTTAAATCTGATATCAAGCAAAAATGACAAATGGAGTGCAAAAAGATAAAATAAAAGTGTAATTAAGTTTTTACATAAATAATAAGTTGTAAATATTTTAAAGGAACCTGATTGGTCAACAGAAAAGAAAGAGCTAAATATTGCCTCAAAAATCACATGTAAATTAAGCGAAATTTAAAGTTAGGATTAGTAATTCACAGTTCAAAACTGTAACTTTGGTTGAGTCCTTTAGGCTCCACCGGGCTAAGCTGAAAGAATGATATATATGGTGCTATGTATGGATAATATTCTTAGCAGGCCTTTGGCATCTGAATGATATGTGAACTCAAGTGATTTGGCAAACTATGTAGTAGCTTTTGTGGTCCTTCCTGGAATCCTTTTATTTACACAGTATCTGGTCTGCAAGGGAATTGCTCACAAAGGCCCTGTCATAACAGTCTTTGTTTAGAAAAGTCTGAACCCAGGCTACTGTATCTTAGAAACAATCTTCATGCTAGGACTTGTAATTGGGAGTGCCCCAACTCCCCTTGAGGTCAGTTAGTGTCTTTCCCCTTATTGCAGTGGGAGTGGGATCCAGCCCTCAGTAAGGATTCTGTCTGTCTGTAGCATCTGGCTCCCACTGCCTTCCCAAGGGGCTGTTGTTCTGGGAGAGGGCTCCTTAGCACCTGTGCCAATGTGTGTGTGTAGTCAGGAAACACTGCCCCCAAGCTCTTCCTTCATTCTGGGCTTGTCTATACTTACGACGCTGCAGCAGGGCAGCTCTAGCGCTTCAGTGAGACACTACCTGAGCCGACGGGAGGGATTCTCCCACTGGCTTAGGTACTCCACCTCCCCTAGAGTTGGTAGCGAGGTCTCCAGTCAACGCAGCACGGTCTACACCGGGGGTCAGGTCGGTTTAACTGCGTTGCTCAGGGGTGTGGATTTTTCACATAAAATATAGTCAATATTATTAACAAAAGTAGCTGTTATTCAGAAGAGAGATCAAAGAAGTGTGCTATAGCATAACTGGTGGATTTCCTCCCATAGAAAAGACTATTTGGGGGAAAATTGTGAACTTTTGTTATGCAGCGGTAAGGGGCACATTAGCTTGTTATTCCTGCATATGCTGACTCCACACTGGTATGACCAATCCTGTGCACAGTTAGGGTAGGTGTGAGGCAGAAAGGTCTGAACTGCAAAGCAGGCGAAGAGCCTGCAGAAGCTCATGAGAGCTCTGGGAGCTCGTACAAATGATTTGCTTGCCCCTTCTGTCCCCAAGCAGGCCCTCTGTGGATCTTGATCCTTTTCCCTCCTGTCACTGAAGCCCTGGGGCTAAAGCACAGGGAGGCTAATACAAGCTGCAGCCTGGGCCCAAATGTCAACACTGCAGTTAAACAGCCCCTTAGCCTGAATCAGCTGGCATGGGTCAGTCACGGGTTTTTAATTGCACCGTAGATGTACCCAAAGAGTCCAACATCAGTTTAAAGGATACTTTGGATAAGAAAAGGAGGTCTGTCTCTACAAATATTCTATTTGAGTGCCTCACTGTTTCTAGCATCTGTGTATTCTGTATATCTTGTGCATCCAGGTTAGTTATTTGATAGCTGCCAGTTCCTGCCTTCCCAGAAAGGAGTTAAGAAAAAAACCTACCCAAGAATCCTGGATAGATTTGGATTGGGGGGTTCATTGTAAATACTCTGCTGGGAAGAGAGGAACAGGAAACTTCATCTTTTTGTAAACTGAAAGATATTGACCAGGACCATCTCAAGCTTTCCCAAACTCCCTCAGCTAGTCTTTAGTGACTTACTAAGCTGTAGAGAGTCATCAGTGAAAAGGGGCAAGGGCCTTGTCCCAGCTCATTATGATAACTTTTCCCTTTGAAAAGGGGTTTTTAGAAGAAAACCTGATTCAAGGGTACCTGGCCTGTCGGGCAACTTCAGTGTTGACTTCTCTGAAAATAATCCTAAAACCTTTTCTGCAGGAAAAATCACCTGTTTGTAGTCAGGAGGTTCCCTGACAAGCATAAGCATAGTTCCAGTTTTTGGAAAAAGGAGTGCTCGTTTCTTTCGTTTCTGTACCTGGAAGTAAACCCAAGCCATTCTCCTGAGCCCCTCAGCAGAGGAGCAAAGGTTTCAGGCAGTCAACTTTTTCCCTCCATGGACTTTGCCGAAGGATTTTTTCTTAATCCCAGTGGGAAGTTATCTTTTTGAATTCCTGGGTCTTTTTCCATAGTTTCCTGTGGGTGTCCTCTTAATATCCTCCTGCTTCTTCCCCTTCCCAGAACAGTGGTCTTCCCTTCCTTTCTCTGTAAACTGGGTAACAGTTTGTGGGGTTGGGAACAGTGTTCCCAGGCCCAGGCAAACAGACTTTGATGGATTTATTCCACATTCTTTGTGGCCTCAGAGAAGGAGATATCAGACCTTTTTCTTTTTCTTTTAGGATTTGGAAGTGAGTGAACAATTTCATAAAACCTTAGAGGATTAAAATGGAATCTTTCAACTAGCAATGGATCAGGAATATCCTAGACTTGACTATGCCTGCTTACACATCACCTACTTTCCTTCCCGTCAGAAGTACACAAGGTTTGCATTGGCTAGCTGATATTTCCAGTTCAGCACTTCTCCATTTAGTCTGCCTGAGCGTGTTCACAGTCAGCCCTCCATTGAAAGGATCTTACATAATTACTTATTTCGACAACAGGTTTACTCTCTCACGGTCTCTGGACTGGGTTACCCAAGCAGTATGGGAGCTTTGTTCAACTTACAGGGTCTCATAATGAATGATGGGGGAAGACGATAAATGCTCCAAATCCTGGACTAACTACATGTTTCCTCAGATGTGACCCTGTCAGGGTGAGGAGCTAACACACAGGCCCAAAGAGAGAGAGAAATTAACCTTCTTAGTGTTCAGAAGGCTAATCCGAGGGAAGCACATCTTTTATAAAGTCCATCTGCTCAGCAGTATTTGTGTACCTAGACCATGAAAAATATAATGCTGCTAGGGAAGTCTGTTCCTTTAATTTTATTCATCTGAGTAGAGATGATGTGTAGAGAGAAGAGATCATCATCCTCTTACTTGGGCCATATTGGGTCCAGGTCACCTTAACTATACAGCAGACTGGCTAAAACAATAAAAGAGTATTCTAGAAGAATTGTCCTAAAGGCAGAAGCCTTTCAGCAAGAATTGGGGAGTCCCCATCATATACCCATTTGCAACAAAATGTAGTACCAGGTGTTCCCCTTTAGGAAGCATTTCATGGAACTTTCCCCTGGCTTGCAATTTTATCTTCTTCCACTAATTGGAGTGTCCTAAAGAAAACTGAAGGTCACAAAACTGCTTTCATCCTAGTTACCCTGAACTGGCCAAAGTGATCTTGGTGTGCAGAGTTCATATGACTCCTTCTATACTTAAGCCAAGACCTTATTCAGCAGGACCCAGTAACACCCCATACCTGGGTCCCACTTGACCTGGTTCATAGTAGGGTATTCCTGAAGTCCTGAACTTCTCTGACATGGTGGCCCAGACTATGCTGTACACACACACAAAGAATAATTATTTTGCTTCCTGTTGGGTGTGGACAGTTTTTTTTCCATGTGGTACAGGGCAATTTTTTTCCCAACTAGACAGGCCAGAAGCCATGTTTAGTTTTTCTACAGGTTTTTGTCAAAGGCCTATCCCCTAGCTCCATTGTGATTGAAGCCTTTGCACGAAGTACCTTACAGAAGAGACAAAGAGGACATCAAACCTAGGGGCCATTAGCCAGAGCTCATCTGCTGATTAATGATCTAGACAGTAGATAGTGGAAAAGACAGTTTTTCAGGAAGCTGGTTCCCAAAACACAATTTAGGACTTTGATGATCAATAGAAACAACTTGAATTTCATTTGTAACCAGAGAGAAAACCAGTACAATAATTGGAGTTGATGTGTTATATGCTTGCTACAGCTTAGGAAAGCAGATCTCCATGTTCTGTACCTGCCGTAGCTTGAGAGTGGTTTTCAGTAGCATCCCTCATATCAAGAGCATTACAGTAATCCAGATGGGTGGTCACAAAGGCATGGATAATCATGAAAAGACCAAATGCAGATGAAAAAAGAACTTCTGGCCACCTAAGCCATATGCTCTCAGAGATCAGGGAGTATCCCTAAATTGCAAATCTTGTTAACAAAGCATGAGCAAACCCCTTCAGTAATGGGGCCAGTCACTATCCCACATACCTCCAAACAATTAGGACTCTATGTTATCTGGATTGGCATTAGTCCCAAATCACATTCCTCCAAGCCTCAATCTCTTGTCTCAATTAGGTAAAAGGAAATAAAATACCACACTATCTGGGTTAAGTGAAAGACACACACAGCTGCAAGATGTCTGCATACTGATAGTCTTGGAATCATAGAAGATTAAGGTTGGAAGAGACCTCAGGAGTCCTCTAGTCCAGCCCCCTACTCAAAGCAGGACCAGCCCCAACTAAATCATCTTGCCCAAACTGTTTAATTATCTTATCCAAGGGTACATGTAGAACAAGAGAATTGAAAGAATAAACCCCTTTAGAACACCACATACTGTATGAGAGGTCTCAGTGTGCATGAGCAATTGTGCAACACCACCTTCTGGTATCTTTCTGTGGGAAAAAATGGAATGGAACCGCTCACATGCAATCCTGTCCATCCCTGCCATAGTCCAGTCAACAAAACATTGCTGGCATATTTAAAGGAGTCAGCATGGATACCGTCACTGAGGAAGGCCACCAAGTCCATTGTAGGGTCTCTGTATCATACCTCAGTTGTTTGAGAGAGATCAAGGAAGCGTGAAGACTCTGGATTATATGAGAACTGTCCTGCACTACCTTCTCAATAACCTTGTAAAAACAGCAGTTTAGAGGCCAGGAATAATATAACAAGATCAGAGTTCAAGGTAGGATTTCTTGAGCAGAGGTCTAATGAAGACTTATTTGATGGAAGGTGACATTTTACCATCCTTCTTAAGGTAAGCATTGATTACCAGACCCAGTATCTGCCTGACTGGTTTTATTTTCCATGAGGGAAATAGGTCCAACTCACAGTTAGTTTCCAAAGTTGCTCTAGGACCTCAAGAAGCAAAATTGATTGAAACTGAACCACAGAGGATTTTTGTCCCCTCCAGGTACAGATTTGCTCTCAACAGAATGGCAATCCAATCTGAGTCCAGTCAAACTAACCTGCAAAAAAGGATAGAGTATTTCTGACAGTAAGAAATTTTTTATGATGTTTCCGTAAGGTGGAAATCTGAATTTACCAAGCTATTTACCAAACCAAAGTATTTCATAAGGTAAAACTTCTTAGATGCTATTGTGGTAGAGAAGAAAACTTTCACTTCCCCAATAGCATAAGACTAAAGTCTTCTATCAGGAAATCTTTTAGTCTTGGACCACAATGGACCAACACTGGATCTCTTTATGCTGCTCCATATATTTCGTTTGTCACAAGTTAAGAAAATCTTTGAGGAAGACATATTGGGACAGAATATCCAGAAGCCACTGTACCAGCGTTCAAGAACCACAGACGGTCATAGTGTCCTACCATTTGCACATTATTCTTTTTCAGAAACCAATGATATCAGCTCAGGTCTATGTCTCCATGAATGGCATAATGAAATGGGTCCTCTGTCCTAATAAGAACAAACATAAACCCAAACTGATGTGTTGTAAAGTTGAGTCCTGAATATCTTTGATGGCAACTCCACTGGATCTTGACGCTTTATTCCATTAGGTTTTCCTAAAATGTCATTTAAATTGTCCCCCTGCTGCAAAAATTTTGTTCCTTTTTGTTTTGACAGCGAGTAGTGAGAATAATTGCTCTCTGTCCTCTTTATAATATCCCTCTGCCTATTCGTAGTCTGTCACTTTTGTCTCTGTATTATTTTAGACTCACCATGCTCAATTCTTTTTTTCACAGTCGTTATTTTCCAAACCTTATCATTTTTGTTGGTCTCCTCTGAGAACTTGCGACAATTAGTCTCTCTTTTTAAAAATTCCTTTCCAGCTTTGTTTCCTCTTGGTACCTGCTGAGTGTACCCTGCACTCCATCCTCCTAGTCACTTTGGGCTAGTGTTGAATACAAAGTAGATCTACTAGGATCCCATTCGCCACTACACACTTGACACACAAATTACTGTTGTTTTTTAAAACATTTTATCTATTTGAGAGAATCTGAAATTTCATTATAAATTCATTGGGCCCAAATGTAGGCCCAGTTTACAGAATGGGATGGGGCACATAAGCTCCAACAGGCTCTGTAGTGCAGGCTATTCCCATTGCAGTCTAGGAACACTGAACTGAGGTATAAGGATGTGAGGAGGGGAATATACCTGCTTTGCAGGCATGAGTTGTGGAGCTTCTCAGGAGACAGGGACGCCAACTAAATAATCTCCCTGTTCCCATCCACGCAGCCCTGTATGTATCAATAACCTCATCCATCCCCCCTGCAGCTGGAGCTGCAGAGGACTTAACAATTACGTCAACCTCTGTGCAGCTCCGGTAGGCAGGGAGAGAGGGGAGTAACCAAGTCGCCCCCCTTCTCTCTCTGTCTGAGTTGTTATAGACCTGTCAGCAAGGGAAAGATCTTTGAGACATGGAGGGCCACGCAGTCTTTCCCCAGCTGTTAGTCTGTTAGGGACAAACTGCCTCCACTCCCTGTGAGTGGGACATCAAGGAAGAGCTGCCTATACTCTGCTCCCTGATACTTCCCAGTGCCTGAATGCCACATGTGGCACTCAGGCTGAGCAGAGTCAGAGACTCTGCCTTTGGGAAGGGGAACACATGCTACCCCTCCCCCAAGATCTGCTTTCACAGCTGGTCAACCCAGGCAGGATGAGGAGCTTCTGCAGCTTTGACTTGGTAGAAGCTGCTGGGTGCAGACTGGGTCCCACTCTTTGTAATACCACACCTTTAGGACATTCAGAATGTTGTTACTCTAATGAGAGGTTTTGGTAATGAAAATGAAATGTATACGGTATTGTTTGAAATGGACACAGTGAAGGAAAGTCCAAAAAGGTCATATGACCCTACCTAAAATTTGTAGCCAACCACATTTCTCCTACATCTGGCCATAAGACTTTTGGGTAATCCTGTAAAATACACCCATGTTTAAATACTCTGGAAAGAAATAGGATATTTGTTTATGATGTGCTTTCATAGGGCCATCATTTCACAATCATTCATGATCTGACCTTGGCAGAATGAGCATGACCCTACTTCTCTGTTTTGTCTTGGTTTTTTTCTTTTTCTTTTCCTTCCCCCTATTCCAGTGTAAAATGTATGGGAAATATTCTGGGGACTAATTTACTGAAGCTTTAGGCACTCTCTGCTTTCCACGGGTGTTATTAAATATCACTTCTGCTTAAAGAATCACATCAACTCTCCAAAAGTGAGATTTGGATCATCAGGAAATCCTGGGTTGACTCCCAGATTATAGAGCAGGGAGAGCTGAGGAAAAGGGGACAAAGGCATGGGAGTGAGCCAAGGAAGTGAGCCATTTTGCTGAGAGCCCAATCCAAGATGTTCAGTGTCCTAAAATACCATGGAAGTCAATGAGAATTGAGGGTGCCCAGCACTTTGCATCTGACTCTCAGCACCTTAAAGGGTCAGGCCTTAAATCAGCCTAGCTAAAGTGCCTGAATGGGGAGTCAGTGATGTTCTGTGACTGGCAGAAAAGTAGCACAACACCAGCCAGTTCTGACCCAGACACCAGTTCTGATGCTGCAAGCAGGAATAGTCTGTGTTGCCTTCCCAGCTTGCCAGTGGGGAAATCCCGTGTCAGACCTGCCAGCATTGTTGCTTCCCTAGCTCCACACCCAAAAGGCTTCAGAGCTGACAAAACTATGTTTCACAGCACTTCTCTACACTGCATACAGACTCTCCCAAGTGGGCCCAGAAGAGTGGTGATGTGAGCAAGTCTAGTACATGGAATCGGCAAATGGAAAGTGTTGGACCAGGCATGTGTTGGGTGTTGTGCCAAAACAGCACCACCTGTGATGGGACGTTTTCTGATAGATAAAATGGAAGTGTAACATCACCACTTTTGACGTATGCATCAGTAAGAACATGGCAGTTAATTTCAGAAAAGGAAGGTGAAAATGTTAGTGAATTTCCAGTGGAAAAATGTATAAGACAAAGGAAATTTATAAACAGGGACTAAGGGAGAACAATAAAAACTATGAAGCTTGCACAAGTATGGAAGCAGAAAAGCTGCCACGCTTGTGAAAGCAACCAGAAAATGTCTGTTAGCTGTTTAGAAATAGGAAAAAAGAGAAAGAGAATGATTTACCTCCTGAAAGAAAACAATAGACTTTCTCTACACACTGGAACTGAAATTGTATCACGTTTGCCTTACATGCAGTTGGGCTCACTTATTTAGGTCCTAGTTTCTGTGATCTTATGGCGAGTCCAAGGTCCCTGTTGTGATGTGTGCAGGAATTCTGAACACATGTAGGGTGAGATTATGACTTGTCCCTTGCCTGGGTGATCAGTAGGAGGAAGGAGCCAGGAGTCTCTTCATCCTTCTCCCTCTTCTCACACAGCCCGTGTAAAGTCTACCAACGGTTGCAATCATTGCATTCAGGGCAATGTTAAAACATACAGTCTGGCCCTTACATTGTAATCCTTTCAGGCTAGGGACCTTGACTTATCCATCTATACATCACCATGCTCACCAGGAATGATATAGCAGTAGTAAGCCTGCCCAGCATGGCTGTAGTTCTGTCCCTGACAAAGTGCAAGCGATGTACAGATATGCGTTTTGTAAGCATGCACCTGAAGGCCTTGTTCTCCTCTCTGCTCAGTTTTACTAGTGTAACTCCATTATCTTCACAGGTGTGAGAGGAGAATTAGGCCCTGAATTTTTAAGACTATGTGCACTGAATATGAAACAAACACATGAAATCGCCAGAGGATGTCACCATATGGCTTGAGTTCCTTGTGCCTAGAACTGGTGTCTCATCTGTATGAATTGTTTAAACAAAACTATAGTATATATTGTAAACTAATAGTTCTTGGGCTCCCAGTGACACACCCACTCTTCAGAAAGCCTGTGGCTGTAACCCATCACACAACTGTAACTGCTACTGTAGTCCCCCACTCCGTCCTTCTAAGATGCTATGGCTTCCACCCTATGGTTGCCCCCACACCTCACCAACTGAAGATTTGCTCCCTAATTTTAGAAGATCCTGTTACTTGTCCCAGCAATTCTTTGATCTTATTGCTGCTGACATCAAGTATCCCATGCCCAGATGCATCCATAATTTGAGTGTAGAGGTAGCTCAGCAGAAATATTGCTGAGCCCTGCAATAGGATACATCATGCATTGGGCAAGAAGGAAGAATCCTATTGCAGGGTTGTGGAAATGAGGGAATGTGACGATAGCAAGCATAGGGTTTCAGGAAAGGAGAGGGCAAAGGCTCATGGAAAGAGCGAGACTAAGGGACTAGGGCATGCTACCGGAGGGATGCAGAGAAAGAGAGGACTCCAAAGGCTATTGAAGGGGGAAAAAAGGAGAAATGCTCAAATTCCAAGAGACAGCTCCACTGAATCTCCAAACCTTAAAGGTTTCCCCAGCACTATCACCAAGTGACCTTTTGGAATCTATTTATGCTAAAAATTATAAACTTATCTCACTCAGATACTGGGGAAAGACTGAATGGCTTATTCTGGCTCTGTGGAGGGTGTGGAATGTATCGTAGAACACGAACAATCTGAAGCCCCACTTGTCACCAGTGATTTAAGGATATTTCAATTCTTGCTAAAATGTTGATTAAGAATTGTATTCTGATAGAGCATTTTAACTACTAGAAAACTAAGTACAGACTAGAAATGCAAGCTTATTAGGAATATTTGCCAGTAAGAAGATTCAGATCTGGGACTAAATGAATCCGTAGTGTAACTTCAACTAAGTCAATGGTGTTTAAGATAAAGACAAGATTTTTTTATAATGTGAAGGAAAATAAAAGGTTGGGTTTTTTTTAAAGGCAAATTCCATCTAATGGAATTAGAAAGGCTAATGTAGGGTAATACCATAATTACTGGTATTGCCGGTCTGCAGAAAACTGGAGGTGGAAAGAGCTATGGTGAATAGAATATATTCAAACTGGTTGCTTTTTCTGGATTTTAGCTCACTATTGCAAATTAGTAGGATGAAATTAAACCTCAGAGTGAATAAACAAAGAAATCAGCTTGCCTCTGCTCCCGCTTCATGTAGGAAAAACAGACATTTCCCTCTGGATGTATGTGTAGAATTCTGATAGATATATATCAGTTACCTATGCACATAGAGAGGACTGCACACTGTCATGTTTTCATGTGCCTCTGTGCTGTTTTCTTGTTTTCCCTCTTTAAATCTCTAACCTATTATTTTAGTGATAACAGGGCAAGCGTGCTGTTTACTAAATTGGTCCATTCTAAAAGAACACATAATATAAGTCCAGTTATCACTGTTATGCTACATGTGAATTAATCTTTGGAACACTGACTTTTTTCCAAACTATTATTAAACTGACCCCTTATAGCCAAATAGATACCGTTGTAACATAAGCTTTCATTTAACAAAAATATATTTTGCATAAATTAGTACCCCAACCACTCCATAGCATTATGCTGAACCAGTAGTTAAATAATAAACTATAAATCTTAAAATGTTTGCTTCATTTCTAATTCTTGCTTTCAACAGTTGACAAACTTAAGTTATGGTTATCTAAGTATGTTCTTTTAAAAATAGCTAATAATGAAGCTGTAAGTGACTGCAATGTTGTTAATAGATTGTTTATTATTTACACAGGGCCTACAGAGCTCTAGGCAATTTGTAAAGACATTTTTGAAGCATTTTTCATCTGAATTTCTGCTTGATTTGAATGATGATGTCATATCATCAGCCTATTATTCACCAAATCCTGCTAAAATTCCAGGATAATGTACAGGATATTAAACCCTGAATAGAATAGACTAGAATAATTGGACTAATAGTTCAGAAATTGGTTGTGTTGACTTATAGAAGGATGATATACTATATAAGTGACTGTGTCCAAGGATGAAATTTTGCTTTGTTATGCCCTAATTTGATGAGATATTTAATTTAATTTAATACTGCTTGAATGAGTTAAAGGTATGAGGCTGGGATCCACTGGAACAATGCATTTCCATAATCATTTTTGGAAAATGTTAGATGTTATCATTTGACTTACTGGATTTCTCAATTTCATTATCCCTCTGTATCTTGTAACTAGAAAATAATATGCAGTAGTTTGTTTCACACTCAACTCCTCTGGCTGCCCCCAAACACAACCAAACAGAAATGTCTTTCCTCACTCTATCCCCTCCCTGGTGTGGCTCTCATTAGTCAAAATCTAAAATGAGTTCATGGTCCTGTATTAATTTCAGTGGAGCTCCAAGTGCATGCAGCAGCAACATTCACACACCGCCCACTACACAACGCAAGACCAGAGCCTTTACATGTGAGATCTTCTGGGAAGGGGCTACATCCTTTAATTTGTTGTGTGAAATGCCCAGCTCACTTTTGGCCATTGTAAAAGGTAGAAATAATCCTGCTGGCTTGTTTTGTCTAAGTAAAAAAAAAATGTCAGAAGTGCCTTTGACAGATGCAGGAGGCATCTTCTGCAATATCACTTGGGGCGGGCTTGCTGCAAAGCTTTTTAGCTTCGAAATCCTATTTCTTCAACTCAAAATGTTAGAATTTACTGATGGGTTTAATAAAATGAAAAGGAGATTAAAACATCCAAAGTGGGGGGGGGTCAGGTTTGGGGCTCAAGGTTTAATACAAGATTTCTTTTAGTTGAGATGTAACTACAGCTTGTTCGTCTCATATTAACACTAAGCGTAACATGAGCTAAGTACTGATAAAAATGAAAAGTTACTCAAAAATCTGTTCTGACTCTGGGAGAATCACTGTTCAGACACTCTTGGTCAATCCTGTGCAGACCATAGTCTGGTAAATTCTCCAGTAGTACACAATAGGCAAATACAGCATGCTCTACATTGTTAGAAATCCATTCTCTGAACATGGACATAATCTGCTAGGCCTATGGAAAGGAGGAAAAGGAGAAAGGAACAATGCCAGCAGCTCTGGAAAGGCAACACAAGGCCCTGAAAACTAACCGTCTTTACCTATGGCGCTCTAACTGGAAGAGATCCCCCCCCCAAAAAAAAGTCTAGGGGCCAAGACCTCTGTTTCAGTTCCCCCAAAGGGTAATAATGCCTCCCCCATGCTTGTAACCAGCTCTGAGTTCTAGGTATGGGGAAATGTGAGACCTGAGCACAGGATTGTTACATTGCACTTTGTGAAATGAAAAGTGAAGGGGGCTCAGTGTTGGTATCACTATTTGCCAGAGCCAGGGAAAGAATTATTGGTATGGTGCTATAATGAGTGAGAAATTCTCCAATCTCAAGCCTTGCTGAACGTAAACTAAGGCTCTTAGCTGCTGCAGCTCACTTTTGTGTGATGAGTGAGGACGGTCTGATCTCTTCTGTAAAAGGGGCCCAATTCCGTGCTGCTAGCTTGTCGTCTTGTACCAAGCTTCCGCTTCTGTGAGAGCTGGTAAGGGCTATTTTCCCATGTCAATCCATATTGTCTGTGCTAACTGGCAGCATGCCCTGAAATACACCTGTCCCACTATGTGGCTCTTTTCTGCTCTCTGCCTGTTTTTCAGATTGGGAGTTAAATACATACTCTCTTTCCCCCACAGTGTGATCAAGTGTGTTTTTTTTCCTCCTCCTTTTCACATTGAACTTCCTCTCGCCCGCCTCCCCCCCCCCCCCTTTAGCTTGGCTCTTTCTGAAGGCTATACAAGAAGAATCAGTTCCTTGTTTTACAGATGGATGTTAAAAAAAAAAAACCAAGCAAAATAACCTATCATTTTAAAGGTTCTTTCATGAAGTTTGTATTTTCTGTTTTCCAGGGAACCTTTACTTTCCAGGGGAGTATGATAGACATGCCATTACTGAAGCAGGCACAGAACATTGTTACGCTTGCCACAGCCATCAAGAAAAAATGATCTATTAAATGAAGCTCTCACCATGTGGGCAGAGAAGCCGTTTTAAAGAACGACTATAGTAGTTCGGGAAAATGTAAATACATCAGAGTTAAGCAGAACTCCATTTACATTTCCGCAGATCTGACGTCATTTGTCTTGCCAGACTTGCTAATTGCCACGACTGTGTACGATCTCAATTAGTGCTCGCGCCCGTGCAGCCCAACGTGCTTGTCCTGCTGGATCCTGGAGTGAAGTCACCGTGCTGGGTGTGACATCACAGTAATGACTACAAGACAGGATTATGACTTCACTGGCGGACAGCAGCGACAGCTGGGCTGTGAGGAAAACAAGCTCTTCTAAAATAACAAAGGAAACAAAAATCAGGTCAAATGCTTCTGTTTTGCTGTGCCTTTCGCCGCCCCCATGGTATTTGCGGCAAAGTAGAAGTCTTCTTCCGAAGGGCAAACCCGTGCATAATTATTAAATAGTGGAAACTGTAGTTATGAAAATCATTTAATCCCTGTGTGGGCTCCCCCCCCCGCTATAAATGTACAACAATCATTAAAAAGTGAATATAGCGTATTGCGAGACTCTTGATTTCTTTTTTTAAGTGTTTGCTATTCAGCCCATTTCCTCCTGGAGACGTAAAGACCGGGACGGGTTGGGCGGCAATAAACTTGTCGAGTTTTCGAAGACACAATGCGGCAGAACTTGTGCATATGGTCTCGAGTCAGATTTGCATCACATTAGAGATACTGCTGCAGGTCATATGGGCCGCGTGGTTAACGGGCTTAGCAAAGCTGTTTTGAAGAGGTTAACCCAGCTTGTAGTAAGGGTAAATAAACATAACAACCAGCCATTGTTCTCTATTCAGCATGTACTCTTATATCGACGGCGAAAGGGTATTGAAGCTGCAGAGGATCAACTTGTGGTTGCCAGAGGACTCCAATGAAGTTTGAAACACCAACAATCAGAGATTTTGTTTCTGTTCCTCATTAAATCATGAGCTTTTGTGTTCGGACTATGAACGACTGGTCTTTAAGAAATTACCAGAATGGGAAGTTTTAAACTATGCACCACCCTTTCATGACCTACCCAGCAGCAACGCTGCTGCACTTAGACAAACACCGCGGGGAAGGCTGTTCTGTTTATTTAAATGTGTAAATAGAAAACAGTTGTTTTTAGTTTCATTTTTCATCGCCTCCATCGCCCGTTTACTGCTGGCGCGGGCGGGCACCGTTGCTTTTTCCTCCCCTACGCTCGGGCTTTTCCCTTCCCTCCGACAGCTTTTCCCCGCTTCGCGGTAAACATGTTTTTAAATGTGCTGCTTGGTGTTTAAGCAGCTGGCTCGGGCGGTGCAAGCGCGCCAGGGCAAAGCCCAGCCGGGGAGCGGCTCTGATCGCTTCAGCCCCCAGCCAGGGCGCGGGCGCCAGAGCCGCTGGCTGGAACGGGCCGGGCAGGAGCAGCCCCCGGGCCTCGGCCGCTCCGACGGAAATGCCAGAACCGGCCCGGTCTGCTCCCGGCCAGCGGGGCTGGGGCGCTGCAGCCCGGAAGCAGGAGCAGGCCCGGTGCAGCGCCCGGCTGGGGCACCAACCTGCCCCGCGCTGGGGACGCGCCGCTTAGAGGAACGCAGCCCAGCTGCTCCCGCCTGCGAGCCCTGCCGGCACCAGGGAGCCCAAAGCCCGCCCAGAGCCGGCTCAGCCCCTGGCCGCTGCGCTGCGATCCTTGGCCAGGGCCGGGGGGAGACATAACCCGCTGCCCCCAGAGCGCCTCGCCCGCTGCCCCGGGCCCTGAGCGCTGCGGGCCCGGCCCGGGAGCTGAGTCCTGGCCCGCCGGCGGAGCGCTGCTTACACCGGGGCCCCGCTCGCTCGTTCCCAGGCCAGCCGGGGAGCTCCGCGGTCTGCCCCGGGCCCGCCCCTGGCTCCAACTAAAACCCTCCTGGCGGCCGGGCCAGTTCTCCAGGGCTGGGCCATAACGGACTAAACCCGCCTGGTCACGCCGGAGGAAGAAGCCCCAGGGCCCGAGCCGGGCTGTGCTGGGGGTACCGGCGCTCCCCGACCCCCACCCCCGCGGGGCTGACTCGGGCCAGAGGAGCCCGGCGGAGACACGGGCAGTGGCTGGGAGGCTGCCCCGGTGCGCGCGGAAAGGGGCTGCAGGGGCCGGGGCTGCTGTTCCCCAGGCAGCCGCCCCCGGGGACACAGGCAGGGAGGGATCGAGCCAGACCTGGTTAGGGAGGGAGGCGAGGAAACCACAGCGAGCTCCCTGCCCCTGGCACTAACAGAGCGAGTGGGGCAGGCTGGAGGGAAAGAGCCCTGCCCTGGGCAGAAACCTGCCAGGGACACACACCGCCCCTGGCTGGGAGGGTGACTGAGCCTGTCCCGGGGTTGGGAGAGCTTCGGGGAGCTGCTGAGGGTACAGGAGAAACTGCAGGACTCGAGGAGATGCTGCGAGAAAGCTGGAGCCGAGCCGGTCCTGGCTGCAGGGCAGCGGGAGCTGCCTGGGGTGACAGAGCCAGTCCAGAGGCTTGGGGAGCTGCGGGCGGCGAGCTGGCTGGGGATGGTAACGACTGTCTCGCGGATGGCAAAGATGCAGGGCCTGGCCGCTGGCTGGGAGGCGATAGAGCCCGGCCAGGGGAGCGGGAGCTGCAAGCCAGGGAGGGGGAGGGGGCGATAGAGCCCGGCCAGGGGAGCGGGAGCTGCAAGCCAGGGAGGGGAAGGGGGGAGGGGGCGATAGAGCCCGGCCAGGGGAGCGGGAGCTGCAAGCCAGGGAGGGGGAGGGGGCGATAGAGCCCGGCCAGGGGAGCGGAAGCTGCAAGCCAGGGAGGGGAAGGGGGGATGGGGCGATAGAGCCCGGCCAGGGGAGCGGGAGCTGCAAGCCAGGGAGGGGAAGGGGGGAGGGGGCGATAGAGCCCGGCCAGGGGAGCGGGAGCTGCAAGCCAGGGAGGGGGAGGGGGGATGGGGCGATAGAGCCCGGCCAGGGGAGCGGGAGCTGCAAGCCAGGGAGGGGGAGGGGGGATGGGGCGATAGAGCCCGGCCAGGGGAGCGGGAGCTGCAAGCCAGGGAGGGGGAGGGGGCGATAGAGCCCGGCCAGGGGAGCGGGAGCTGCAAGCCAGGGAGGGGGAGGGGACTGGGGCGATAGAGCCCGGCCAGGGGAGCGGGAGCTGCAAGCCGGGGAGGGGGAGGGGGCGATAGAGCCCGGCCAGGGGAGCGGGAGCTGCAAGCCAGGGAGGGGGAGGGGATGGGGCGATAGAGCCCGGCCAGGGGAGCGGGAGCTGCAAGCCAGGGAGGGGGAGGGGCTGGGGCGATAGAGCCCGGCCAGGGGAGCGGGAGCTGCAAGCCAGGGAGGGGGAGGGGGCGATAGAGCCCGGCCAGGGGAGCGGGAGCTGCAAGCCAGGGAGGGGGAGGGGCTGGGGCGATAGAGCCCGGCCAGGGGAGCGGGAGCTGCAAGCCAGGGCGGTGGCTGCTCCCTCTCCTGTCTCCCAGCCCCTGGCTCTGCCACTCGCCGCTCCACGCAGATTCGCCCTTTTCCGGCTAAATCCGCTAAACCCCCTAACCTGGTGCTCCCCGCCCCAGCGCCGGGAGCTGCCCGAGGCTGCCCGGCCGCTCCGCAATGGCTCCAGCCCCGGGGCGCCCAGGGCCGGCGGCGCTGCGCGGGGGCTGGGCAGAGCCGCAGGGGGCCCGGAGCCCGAGCAGAGCCCCGCCCGCCCCAGGCTCTAGCGCCCCCTGCGGGGAGGGGCGGCGCCGGGCAGGGAGGGCGGCGCTGGCTTGGGCTGAAGAGCTGGCGGGACTTCAGCCCCTACTTGGTGCGGGCTGATCTATTGCCGCGCCAGGCGCTGGAGGCTAATCTGATTAATTAAAGACTACCTGCTTCCAGTCCGCGGAGCAGCCCCCTTTGCCCGGCCCCCTCCGTTATTAATTCTTGGATGGCTATATTATGGGTAATACTATTAAAACATTATCCGAACTAATGAGAAACAATTACTTAGGAAATGAGCGGGGACAAGATTGAGCGGCGGACGTCGGCGGTTATCCCCGCAGATTGCTTCAATAAATCAACCGGCGCAATGCGCGGCGGGCTGCAAAGCCCTGGCCCGGGGAAATGAACAAGAGCGAGTTTTTAGCTCTTTGCATAATTTTTTCATTAATCTCAATAGGAGCCGTGCGGCGCAGATTGTTTTATTCCCCTAACGCCTCGCCTGCGGGGGGGGGGGCTCAAACTAATGTCTTCATTGTTTTCCTGGAGGCTTCGTGACAGCCTGGGCCCGCCCCCGTCGGTTGCGGGGAGGCTCCTCTCAAGGCACCCGGGCACTGGGCGAGGCGGCTGGGAAGCCCGGCTGGCGCTGCCCTTCGGTGGGCTGGAGTGAGGCAGGTCGGGGCGCCTGGAAACGCCCCCTCCCGCCGCCCCCAAGCCCGGCCGATGCAGCGCGCTTCCAAGTGCCCCCCCCCCGACTCCTTCGCAAAACCCATCGGCCCGGCCGCGGATGTTCAGCCCCCGACTACTTGCGCTGCGGCGGGTCGTTTTAGTCACTTCCTCTCATGCCACCTTTCCGGAGAAGTAACCTATGCAAATCTTTGCCTTTCTTTCTGCGGGGGGATGCAGCCTGGTTGCCGCTGAGGGTCTGCTGATTTTATTCCCTCCCCCAGGAAAATCCGGCTCCCACTTCGGTGTTTCAGGGGTTTTCTCGTTATCGAAAATCCGCTCTGCTTTTTCTCCTTTGACTTGAAGTGCTCTAAGGAAGCTTTAAGTGTTTGCCGTTTCCCTTCCTTCCTTTCTGCCTTGTGCTCGGAAGGCCATTGACGACACAAACCCCAGGATAAGCCTAGTCGCGGGATTTTGTGCATATTAATGACAGCGAAGGGCACCTCATGGCTTTGTAATTGCAGAGCGCTTGGGCTCCGGCCTGGGAACTGCAGCCCTGCCCCAGCAAACCCCCGGGAGGTTTCCCCGTTGGAATTAGGGGGAAAGTGAAAAAGTAATTACCCGAGCACCACACTGAACTGCGAAAGCCCCTTTCTTCCTCCCTCCCTCCCTCCCTCCCTTCCTTTCTTTCAGCGCTCCGATTTAAAGGGGGGAACGGACAACCCGGAAAATAAATTACTGTCCAATCAGTAGGTTAGCTCCTGAATGCTACCGCGCATTTTCCTTTTCTACCTTTTAGCAATTAGCGGGGCGTTTGCCCCTGAGCCCACCCTCCAAAGGCTGGGGAAAGCAGCCTGCGAGGTTTTTACAAAGCAAACCCGCCGCTTCTCCCAAGCTACCGGGTGACATTTGCAGGGAATTTTTTTTTTTTTTGGACCGCTTCTAGCAAAAGGAGCGCTTGGGTTCCTCCCCCATCGTACCCCGCAAGGGGCCGCCTGGCAGTAACCCCAAATCCCGACTCTCATTAACGATGCCTCCCCCGCGTGTTGGCCGGGTTCGCTTTCCCCTGCCCAGATTTCCACGCCTGGGATTCGGATTTTGCGCACCGGCGTTTCGAACCCGTCCCTCCGAAACGGGGCCCAGTTTCACTCCCACGCGTCGGTGTTTGGTCTTTGAATGCCGCTCTACGCGGGGCTCACTCAGGAAAGTCCCTCGATCGGAGCAACAAACCCAAGCGCCTTTGGATCTTCACTTTCTCCCGGGCCCTCGCAATGGGAACTCCATGGGCCGGGCTGAAACGGGGCTTTGGAAACTTTGACAAGCCGAGCAAAGGGGATATCTGCTCCTGGGGCGCTCACAGCCTGGGCAGGCACCTTTCCTTGTGCCCTGGCCCATCCGATCACTGCACAGCTCGGGTTTTCTCCCGCACCCCGCCGCCGCTGGGATGATTCAGAGCCTGTCAAAGATTCGGTCGAATATTTTAGGGGCAGGGCGAAAACAGCTGTTCGGAGCCTGGAGAAACGGATCCGGTTTGGTTCTTTGTTCCCCCGCCCCCCAGGAACACATGGGCCTTATGCACTCATAAGGAGTGATGGAGACAAACCGGAAAGCAAACGAATCAAGTTGCCCATGGCGGGGTCTGGCCTGTGGGCCGGGGCCAGGGACTGGTTGAGGAATTGCCAGCCAGGGAAGCCAGCCTGGACTTTGTGAAGTCAGACAGCTGGGGCTGGAGCCAGCAAAGGGGTAATTCCAGATCCAGGCACTGCACTGAAAGGGGACAGGGAGAGCTAGCTGCTTTTGTAAGGGAGGGAAGGAAACAGTAGCCCCCAGATGTGACTTAGGGGGAGGTTGGTTGGGTTAGAGGAGCCTGGTTTTTAATCGAGCTTCCTCCCCAGTAGGCAAAGACCAGAGGCCTGTTTGCTAGTCAAGGTGTGTTGCTTTTGGCTGGGGCAGGTGAGCAGTAGGAGGCTGAATAATTTTTTTGTGACAATCAGAACAAGCCCCCCCCTCCCCCCGCCAAGAATTCAAAGACTGGTAACTACACACCCTGGTCGGCTGGCGAGCACCTGAGCTTGCCTGCTCACTAAGGACTGGTGCCAACCTGCGAAAAGCAGAAGGCCTTAGGGCAAGAGGGCAGGTGGGGTTGGCACTGCCTTGACTCCCCTTCTCCTGGGCCAGGATGAACAGCAAGACCCTTCCTGGGCAAAGTCTAGGGCAGTGAGTCTCAACCTCTGGGGGCTCAGGGCCCATTTGTCAAACCCTGATGGCCTGTTGCAAATCAGGAAATAGCTTGAGTGCAAAAACCATCTGGCTTACTAACTATTTCTCACCCACACTTTCTAATCACCACATGAAGGTGATAAGTACTAAATAAATACACCCTGTGTACCACAGCAGCAGATCCCAGGGCTCCTGTCCCCATTCGAGGTGTTGTAATCTGCAGGGCTGCTGAGGTTTGGCCTGGCCTGGCCACCTGGCACATGGGACTCACAGCCCCACTCACTCAAATTTGGCATGCCCAGCCCCCAGCATCATTACAGAGGGGCAGTTGGGCCAGACCCAAGCAGCATTGCAACCCTGTGCTCAAGGTCACAAGGCCTGGAGCTGAGCCCAGCCAGCCCCTCAGGAGCTGCCTTTATGGTGTGAGTGCAGGGCGGGCTCTGAAAGGTCCCACTAGGCCTCCAACCCACCCTCAGGGACTGGACCCAACCTCCCCGGGTCTCCCATGCAACCCTTTGACACATTTTGGGGACCCAATTCTGGGTCATGCCCAATGGGTTGAGAAGCCCAGGACTCCAGGCTCTGCAACAGAACTGTCCTGCAGACAAATTCATCCCCACGGATGTGAAGATGCCAGCTTTAGAAAAAGACTGCCTCCAGAGGGGAAAGGGCTGAGTTACTGGAGTCTGGGACCAATGGGTCTCTGCCAGCTAGAGAATCTGGCAAATCTGTTTCACGAGCCCAGGAGTTCGTGGGAGGGCTCTTTAGGCCACCCCGCTCCCACGCAGGTTTGGTACCGACAGCACACTTCTGTGCCTGACCACTCTAGGGGCAGGAGTCGAGCTGGGGCGTGGGGCAGCTGTACCGTTTTAAACAGAGATGTTCAGGTTGCTGCTGGCTTTCTAGTGTGCCAGCCTGTGTGTGTGTCTGTCCGTCTGTCTGACTGTAATGGTGGCAGATCAAAGGCTGCCCCGTGTCCCGCGGAGCCCAGGACAATCCCACCCCTTTGTCTGCTGTTGCTAGGAGCCCAGGAAACTAAGAGAAAGTGTAAGGAGCACGTTAATCAGACGCGTTACAGTACAACAATAACGTCTCTCTCTGACAGCCAGCCCAGAACCCCCAAACGCCCCGTCAGGCACTGGGGCCAGCAGCACCTGCACTGGAGAGGCCAACCTGTGCACAGCAATGTGATGTGCTCAGGGCTCTCACAGTCACGCCTCTCCTCTCCCCAAAGGTCAGCACCCTGTTCCCATTCCCCACAGCAGATGCCATGCGACAGCCTGAAAGTGCCAGGCTCTCTTCCACAGATCAGCCCAGCCACTTAGCATCGCCTCTGCATTCAGCCTGTGGGGCCTTTCCCTGGGTGAAAGGGAAGAGCTGGAAGGTTCCCCCTTAGCCTCAGTGTCAGAAGAGGGTGTAACACAGCATTTGAGTGAACTTTCTGGAGGTAGCAGCAATTTCAGAGGCTGTGGAGGGGAGAGAGCCAGGGCTGAAATGCCCCTCGGGTTTGTCATGTTCCGAAGCCAAAGGAATTCTGCTAGTATTGAAAATAATGCAAAGTTTTACTCACACGAGTGACCTTCATAATGCAAAATGCTCTGTGATAGTCTCATGGGGCCCCACCTGGGTGCGGGACCTCTAGGCATGCCTGGAATACAGCACTGCTGCTGCCAATAGTAAGATTGTTAGCTCAAGGGCTAGTCAGCAGCTCCCAAAGTCAAGCTTGCCTGCAGGTCACATATAGCTACAATACCTGGGTAACACCTTCCACTGAACTAGGCTACATTTATTAAGTGTGGTAAATTAACACTGCCAACCAGAACAGCCTTGATGGTTGGCATGCTTGTTTTGTGTGCTTTAGTTTGGGAGAATTTTGGCCCAAGGCCTGTGCCCTCTTTTATGTTTGTGCAGCACCTAGCACACTATAGGCTACCATCAGCAACAAACAACAATAATTGTATACTTGTGCTCATGATATTTAAGGCCACAGATCAGATTCATGCAATGGTGGGGATGCAAAAGTCTGCTTACATCCTTGAAAATATGTCCCACTGGTTCTATTCTGATGACCAAGTTTTGTCACAAAGAATGCCATGACTTAGAGCTTTGATACATGCAACTTCATACGGAAATAGTCCCTGAGGAAGAGGTAACCCCCTGCTTAGTTGAGGAGGAGAGGCAGGGGTTGGGGAAAGACATTTTTAAAAAGTTATATGTGGTTGTAAAATCACTTCCCAGCATACTCAAAAACTCTTTTTTAGCAGATTTATGAAATCCCACCCCTTTTGTGACATCATTGGAGGGAAGGGAGCGAGAAGAATTCTCTCTGCCCACCCTGGGAGCCTGAGAGCTGCTGAAGGGAGAGTTTGCACAACAGAGATCTAGCCAGTGGTTCTCAGCCGGGGTATGCGTTCCCCTGCAGGTACACAGAGGTCTTCCAGAGGGTACATCAACTGACCTACATCAGTGTTTCTCAGCCTGGGGGGGGTTTGCAAGCCCGAAGGGGGTATGGGATGGGTTGAGGGGGGTTGCAAGTGCAGGGGTGGCTAGCAGAACAATTGCCTTGGACCCCCATGCCACAGGGGGCCCTGCAAAGCTAAGTTACATGCTTCAGCCCTGGACAGTGGGACTCGGGCTTCAGACTCCTGAAAGGGGTACACTAGCCTGTAGAAATAACATGCCCATGTTCCAGCACTTGTGAGCTATATTAGAACTAACACCAGTGTGTCCCTAGTGTAATTCAGATCAGGTATTTGCAGCCTCACGTCACCAAACATGGCTCTGACACCGTTTAAAAGTTAGCATCGTTAGCCGTGGGCAAATTCATTTAGTGCTTTACTGTCTTTCTTGGGGAAAATACCCTGAATGAAATGTAAAACCTATTCATGTCCTACTGAGGTATTACAATGCCAATTAAAAGGCAAGAAATCTGAATGTTGAGATTGACGTGCATTCACATCCACATTGACGTGCATTCACTTCATGTTGCATGAAGAGAAGATGTTTTACTTTGTTTTGTATTTAATAGATACCAAATGTGCACAGAGCCCCAGAGCAATGGCAGAAGACACAGTAACGACTGTAATAAACACATATATGTCCCCTACACTATGTACTTAGTAGATGGTTACAGCTTCTGGCCTCTTATGGGTTTTAACAATGTGTGTAAGTCAGAGTGGGAACATGAGGGATATGGGTATATAAGGAAGCATATGCGGGGGGCAGGGGGAGGTATGACTGTATTGAAGGGGTGCAGGGGTGCTGGAATAATTTGCACAGTGGGGGTGCTGAGAGCCATTGAACCAAACCATAAACCCTGTATATAATGGAAACCACGTCAAGCCAGGCAGTGCGGGGGCACATCCTGCACCCGAGTTCCATCACCTATGATGGGGTGTGCAGGTTTATGGGCGTATGCAGAGAGAGGTAATCTTTCTGCAGGAAGCTCCATTTGCTGGAGATGTACAGACCAGTCCGCCCTGTCTCTGCATGTGTGTGTGTGCACACGCTTGTTTTTGTTAGTGTAACACTTCATTTGAGGGGGGAGAGGCACATAAGCTTCTTTTGATTGCCTCCTTGGCTATAAATTACCCCACATTGGGGTAGATTTGCCCTTGGAAGTAAGCACAATTGAGAGCAGGGCTGAGGGGACGGGGGAGGGGGGCCCCAGGGCCCTCTCCCTGTGTATTAAAACTGAGCAGGAGGCCTCTGCTGTGCCTCAAGAGGTGATGAGCACAGACAACAACAACTCCACGATAGGGATTGTTACATTGCACTGACTGTTTTTGCAGCTGCACTTTAGGCATCTCGCCCAACCCCCAACAAATACATTATTTCATGTAAGAATGTTGTTTGAAAAATACACCAACACTGGCTCTCCTTGCACAACGAGTCTGCTGGCAGCAGCCCAGAAATCATTTCAGGCCCTTTTAGCATTAATTTATTCATTTACACTTACAAGTTTGTGGCTCTCAATAACCGTATGTGCAGCGTCATAAATTGCGTCTCACTGGGAGGACGCTGCAGGCCATGTTTTGTTTCAGTTAGCACAGCTGGGAAGATGGGTCCAAAACACACAGGATGCATTTCAGCCCAGTCCTAGTTTCTTTGCATCCCACAAATTCCCAGTGAAGTTTCAGGAGGAGCCAACAGAGCTAAGTGGGCACTAGTTTCCCACTTGTCCAGCAAACTAGCTAAGCTTTTCTCCTTTGGGTGCTTGCAGTTCAGTCCAAGCACAAAAGTGACTTCCTGGAACCAGCTGATCCCTTCCCATGAGAAGGGGAATTCACTCTGGAACTGTTGCCAGTGACTAAGTGTGTGGAGCAATGGTGCAATCACTGGGATGGATGAGGAGTGGACCATGTGTCCCTGAAAACCAAGGATGCCCCTGCGTCCAGAGCTGATTCCTATTGGCTTTCCACAAAACATTGTTTTGTCATGATTCTGGTGAACACCGCAGTGTGGTAAGTTGAAGAAAACTGGCCTCAGGCTGGCTGAATGCATTGCACATCCACTCCCTGCCAAACCTGTCACATGTTGCTGGTCAGCCATCCCACATAGAATCATAGAATCATAGAATATCAGGGTTGGAAGGGACCCCAGAAGGTCATCTAGTCCAACCCCCTGCTCAAAGCAGGACCAATTCCCAGTTAAATCATCCCAGCCAGGGCTTTGTCAAGCCTGACCTTAAAAACCTCTAAGGAAGGAGATTCTACCACCTCCCTAGGTAACGCATTCCAGTGTTTCACCACCCTCTTAGTGAAAAAGTTTTTCCTAATATCCAATCTAAACCTCCCCCACTGCAACTTGAGACCATTACTCCTCGTTCTGTCATCTGCTACCATTGAGAACAGTCTAGAGCCATCCTCTTTGGAACCCCCTTTCAGGTAGTTGAAAGCAGCTATCAAATCCCCCCTCATTCTTCTCTTCTGCAGGCTAAACAATCCCAGCTCCCTCAGCCTCTCCTCATAACTCATGTGTTTCAGTCCCCTAATCATTTTTGTTGCCCTTCGCTGGACTCTCTCCAATTTATCCACATCCTTCTTGAAGTGTGGGGCCCAAAACTGGACACAGTACTCCAGATGAGGCCTCACCAATGTCGAATAGAGGGGAAACGATCACGTCCCTCGATCTGCTCGCTATGCCCCTACTTATACATCCCAAAATGCCATTGGCCTTCTTGGCAACAAGGGCACACTGCTGACTCATATCCAGCTTCTCGTCCACTGTCACCCCTAGGTCCTTTTCTGCAGAACTGCTGCCTAGCCATTCGGTCCCTAGTCTGTAGCTGTGCATTGGGTTCTTCCGTCCTAAGTGCAGGACCCTGCACTTATCCTTATTGAACCTCATCAGATTCCTTTTGGCCCAATCTTCCAATTGGTCTAGGTCCTTCTGTATCCTATCCCTCCCCTCCAGCGTATCTACCACTCCTCCCAGTTTAGTATCATCCGCAAATTTGCTGAGAGTGCAATCCACACCATCCTCCAGATCATTTATGAAGATATTGAATAAAACCGGCCCCAGGACCGACCCTTGGGGCACTCCACTTGATACCGGCTGCCAACTAGACATGGAGCCATTGATCACTACCCGTTGAGCCCGACAATTTAGCCAGCTTTCTACCCACCTTATAGTGCATTCATCCAGCCCATACTTCCTTAACTTGCTGACAAGAATACTATGGGAGACCGTGTCAAAAGCTTTGCTAAAGTCAAGAAACAATACATCCACTGCTTTCCCTTCATCCACAGAACCAGTAATCTCATCATAAAAGGCGATTAGATTAGTCAGGCATGACCTTCCCTTGGTGAATCCATGCTGGCTGTTCCTGATCACTTTCCTCTCATGCAAGTGCTTCAGGATTGATTCTTTGAGGACCTGCTCCATGATTTTTCCAGGGACTGAGGTGAGGCTGACTGGCCTGTAGTTCCCAGGATCTTCCTTCTTCCCTTTTTTAAAGATTGTCACTACATTAGCCTTTTTCCAGTCATCCGGGACTTCCCCGGTTCGCCACGAGTTTTCAAAGAAACTATGAAGACATCTATGAAGTCTCCCAGCGAGCACCTCTCTGGGACCTGATTTCCCCGCACACAGAATGAGCTCAGTGTAGCGTTAGAGACTCTCTGGGCTGTGCTGCAATTGGTGAGTTTCTCGCCCTCTCAGCTGCCCAGCTGGCTGTAGCAAGGCACAGACCAAAGGACTAAGAATGTGACAGAGAGAGAAACAATAAGTGTGGCAGTGAGGGGAAGCTCTACCCTGGAGGGTGAGACAGGATTGAAGGATGGAGAGGGAAGGACCAAAGGAGCAGAGAAGCAAGTAAAGAAAAGGGAGAAAACAGAAGCCAAACATGTAGAAAATGTAAGGCAGATAAACAGCTTTCTCTTCCCCTCGACCCCCGCTGGTACAATTCTCCTGTGCCTGCCTGTCTAGCCCTCACCGAAATATCCATCAGAGTGTCTCGTTTCTCACCTTGAAAATACGGTCACACTATGAGACAGTCACGGGCCTCCCCCACCCCCAGCATTTTACTATCCAATCACTGAGGGCTTGTGCATTTTCATATCCGGTCTCCCCACATCCCCCACATCTTTTCTTACGTGGTCACACACCTGCCTGGGGGGGGTTGGGGGGAGGCGCGTGTGTGGCCTTTTAAAACACGCCCATGTTCCCAATAGTTCAGGACAGCCTTGTGGCTAGCCTGCCTGCTGCAGGACTCACCACCCCACTGCTAAGGTGTCGTGCGGCCAGGGACTCCTCCATGATGGCTCACTACCCGCCCATCAGAGGGGGAGAAGAGCCAAGCCGCAATTAATGCTGAAATTGTGAGTATTCCACACCATGGGCAATTCTTTAAGGGGACGTCATGTAGGACGACTGGCCTGTGACTCAACCCCTTGTTCTGATGTACTCACTCAAAAATCCAGCCAATCCCAACCAGGTCATGCGTCCACTGAGAGGCATTCACAGGCCAGTGTGAAGAAGTGTGCACAGCACCTGTCTGGGCTTACCAAAGGATATGGCTGGTATTTATTCAAGCTTCACCCTCTATGACCACAAAGCAGCTGATCTGTAGCATAGAAATTAATAATGGTGCAAGAAATAGCTGCCCCCTTGCCCATCATCACAATCCTTTCCACACACAGAGCTCCCACAGACACCAGTTACAGAGGTAAAAGGCCAACAGACTTTCATCTCACTCTAATAACAACACTCCCCTGCTACAGCAATTTTCATCTGAGATTCTCAGAGGCCTTCACAAACATTAGTAAATCAATCCTCAAGCCTCTCTGTGGAGCAGGGCTCATCCTTTCCATTGTACAGATGGGAAAGCACGGAAAGGTTAAGAAACTTGCCAAGGTCCCTCAGGAAGTCTGTGGGAGACCTGGGAATAGAGCCCAAAAGCCTGACCTTCAGCCCCCCCCCTGCACTAACCACTAGAGTAAACTGTCTCCTCTATTCTCTCACAGAATCTCTTTCGATGATGTAAATTTAGTGATTCCTGCATGGGACCAGATTTCAGAGATTGCTGACTTGTGCACAGCCACATAACTAGGTTTATAGCTGGAGGCTCTTTCCCTTAGTCATTCCCTTTTTGCTGCTGTGGCTCTGGAACTAGGCTTTTTCCTGACAAAAATACCTAATATGGGACGGTTACTAACACAAGTGGAATTTGTCCTTGTGCAGAAGAATGGGCTTCAACTTCTGTTATTCAGAGTAACAGCCGTGTTAGTCTGTATTTGCAAAAAGAAAAGGAGTACTTGTGGCACCTTAGAGACTAACCAATTTATTTGAGCATAAGCTTTCATGAGCTACAGCTCACTTCATCGGATGCATACTGTGAAAAGTGTAGAAGATCTTTTTATATACACACAAAGCATGAAAAAATACCTCCTCCCACCCCACTCTCCTGCTGGTAATAGCTTATCTAAAGTGATCACTCTCCTTACAATGTGTATGATAATCAAGCTGGGCCATTTCCAGCACAAATCCAGGTTTTCACACACACACACAAACCCACTCTCCTGCTGGTAATAGCTTATCTAAAGTGACCACTCTCCTTACAATGTGTATGATAATCAAGGTGGGCCATTTCCAGCACAAATCCAGGGTTTAACAAGAACGTCTGAGGGGGGAGGGTGGGGGTAGGAAAAAACAAGGGGAAATAGGTTACCTTGCATAATGACTTAGCCACTCCCAGTCTCTATTCAAGCCTAAGTTAATTATATCCAATTTGCAAATGAATTCCAATTCAACAGTTTCTCGCTGGAGTCTAGATTTGAAGTTTTTTTGTTGTAATATAGCAACTTTCATGTCTGTAATCGTGTTACCAGGGAGATTGAAGTGTTCTCCGACTGGTTTATGAATGTTATAATTCTTGACATCTGATTTGTGTCCATTTATTCTTTTACATAGAGACTGTCCAGTTTGGCCAATGTACATGGCAGAGGGGCATTGCTGGCACATGATGGCATATATCACATTGGTGGATGTGCAGGTGAACGAGCCTCTGATAGTGTGGCTGATGTGATTAGGCCCTGTGATGGTGTCCCCTGAATAGATATGTGGGCACAGTTGGCAACGGACTCTGTTGCAAGGATAGGTTCCTGGGTTAGTGGTTCTGTTGTGTGGTATGTGGTTGGTGCTGAGTATTTGCTTCAGGTTGGGGGGCTGTCTGTAGGCAAGGACTGGCCTGTCTCCCAAGATTTGTGAGAGTGTTGGGTCATCCTTCAGGATAGGTTGTAGATCCCTAATAATGCGTTGGAGGGGTTTTAGTTGGGGGCTGAAGGTGACGGCTAGTGGCGTTCTGTTATTTTCTTTGTTAGGCCTGTCCTGTTGTAGGTGACTTCTGGGAACTCTTCTGGCTCTATCAATCTGTTTCTTCACTTCCGCAGGTGGGTATTGTAGTTGTAAGAATGCTTGATAGAGATCTTGTAGGTGTTTGTCTCTGTCTGAGGGGTTGTATCGCAGAGCTTGGCTGTAGACGATGGATCGTGTGGTGTGGTCAGGGTGAAAGCTGGAGGCATGTAGGTAGGAATAGCGGTCAGTAGGTTTCCGGTATAGGGTGGTGTTTATGTGACCATCATTTATTAGCACTGTAGTGTCCAGTAACTTCTGTTATTGGTACAGTGACAAATTACTCTGCAGCTGACTGTTAGCCTCCATTCACTAGGCAGTCAGCTGTATCTCTTGCGTTACTGACATTAGTCAGTGCAGATTTAGACTTTGTCTTATGTTAAAGTAGAGACCCTATTCCACACTGTTTGAACATCAGTGACTCAGCGATAAATCCAATAGCACCAGCCACAGTGACCTGACCTCTTCCTGTCACTGCAGTTAAGGCTCTGCCAATGTTTATAGTCCATAAGGCTCTTGTAGATTATATCTCAATAACAAACCCACTACAGGCTGAAACTTCTTTTACAAGGAGCAAACATTTCTTTCTTCACTAAGACACAGGCAGGAATACTCTTCCAAAAACATTAAATCACTAACCTTTCGGCCACTTTCTGTCTAACGTTGTGTTTATTTGATGAGGCCAAGTCGAGCCATTAATTGTTGGTAGTATCTTAGGTGATTTATGTCATGTTTTTATCTACGGTAATCTATTAAAGTGGCATAAAATGTTGAGTCAATAGAATTACAAAGTGCTTTGGGGGCATTGCTGGATGTGAAAGGTGTTATCCAAATTGAAATGCATTCTGTTCAGAGCAGTGGCTGGGGTGGCCAGGTGGCAAGAAGCACTTTTCACCATGGAAAAACTGTGAATTGTATTTGGAATTAAGTTTTTTGATTAAAATCTGCATTGCTGAGACACCTGCTGGTGGCCACCATTTTTCTGAAAAGTGACATCGTCTCTGGCACTGATACTATGAGAACTCACTATCACAGACTAGCACACAATTTCCTAGTGCTATTTAGAAATCAGATTTTTTATAATGAGCATTAAGGGCCATCCCCTACATTCTCTGCATACTTACATGGCAGACAGAGTACAGCGTTTTTCAAGGAACACACACTTGGGTCCTTGCATGTTTTAATGAGTAAAGTTATCTTCTTCGTATAAGGAAGGAAACAGTTTTTAAAACTGACATTAAGACTCACTATTGCTGATGTCACAACTTATGTCATTTTTCAGCAAGCTGTTAGGTACCATTAGGAGACTCCGTGATCCCAATCTGAGTTCACAGCTGGTGGACCAATCACCCAAAACTCGCACTGAAGTCAACTCTGTGCTGCGTGGCTCCAGGACCTGGCTGTCTGTTTGCAAATTATATAAAAGATTCTCCCTACATGAACTTTCAGCCAATGCACTGAGGGGAATGAGTACAGCTTAATATATATACCGCTTGAAGGGCTGATGGTGGTTAGTGGATCTTCTTTATAAACCTATTTCTATTGCCTCCTAGCCTTTAGAACCGATTATTCTTAATCCAATCCTACGGTCATTTCACACACAGAACTCCCATTGAAGGCAGTGAAGTCCCATTGAAGTTAAAGAGTTTTGCATAAAAAAGGAATGCAAGATGGGCCCAGTCCCTTCATCTTTTAAAATTAGAATTTTTTTTGTTTATGTTCATTTAACACAAAACCAGCTTTGCTTTTATAACTATACATAAAGAGATTCCTCCATAGCACAGGCTGATCGTTTTTCATCTTTTGAGAAATAAAATCACAAAAACATATTAATAAGTGTTTAATCAGTAAAACAAATCAGCTCTTTGGAGGCACTGGCCTGTCTGTTTGGTAAACAATATTCTTAAGAACTGCCTCACTGCATATTAACTCATTAGTGTGGAACAATCCATCATATTCTTCCTGGGTACACCCAGGAGATAGGACCATCTAGGCTCGGGGAGAAATAATATGCATTACATGACCTGAGGTTGTGCGCCACACCAAGAGAAGGGATGAAATTCAGAGCGAAAGGTGACAGTCGCATCGTGTGCTTCCCCCCCACCACCACAACGGTGTGAGCCAAAGGTGGAGCGTTAAGCCTCTGCTTTGGATTTCCTGACTTTTCTCAGCGTCTGTCACTACAGTAAGGGTACAATTGCACAGTGGCAGAGATATGGATTAGACGACAGAACAGGTCTCTGCCATCTCTAAGCTCTCTGATTAATATGATTCAAAGATGACTATTTATTTACTTACGGAGATGGGTCTAGCGGTCTCTGATGGAAATGGTGCTGCAGCAATGGATTGGCTTCTCCTCTCGAGTAAATCCTTGCCTTAGTTACTACGACAGTCACACTCTAGTAGCTGAACAAGAAACATTTTCACGATTACAGGATTAGAATTACTGGGCCTTCTCCCAGACGACATGATGGTGACATAACATAGCATTTCCTTCTGGTAAAGTGGCATTGGCACCTTTGAAAACTACTGTGACCTCAGGCATCTGTACATCAAAGGCCATTTCCACAACCTGAGCTTCATTAGCTTTCACAGTTGAAGTTACAGGAACAGTACTTCCTCAGCCGCTAATGGAAAACACGCTGCTCCATTTGCTGCTGAAGTGTTAAAAGTCCCTCTTAACATCAGTTACAGTGCTGGGGCTTCATTGGTATCCGAGTAAAATAAAATGACTTGTGGAGTGGGAGCTGAGTTCAAGCCAATGTACTCCTTACTCCAGCAAACCTCATTAGCGTTAATGGGAGTTCCACGTGAGTAAGGATGACAACACAGGGCCCTTTGGGTCATTCCCTAAGAACCCATTGCTTGACAGGACCAGGCCCTTAGTCGAGGACTGTGCTTGCAGCTCCTGAGGACTGAAGGGAAGATTTCATGCTTCTGTAACAATGGCTTAAGCAAAGGGACTGGGTTGTCTGACGGGAGCTCTGGGTCCAATGGTCTCACTGCAGTAGGAGACATGGAAGGCCACACCGGATCCTGAAGAGAGAGAGGCTGATCAGAGAGGAGGGATGCTCTTGTGTTTAGGGTATTAGGCAGGAGAACAGGAGATTTAGGTTCAATTCCTGGCTCTACGACAGCCTTTGTGTGTGATTTTAGGTGAGCCACGTAATGTCTTTGTGCCTCATCTCCCCCTCTGTAAATATGTGATGAAAATACTTCCTTTCTCTGCCTTCTCTATGTAGCGTGTAAGCTCTTTGGGTCAGGGTCTTTTTGCCTTACAGAGGGATTTAGAAAGGCATGTTTATTTCTCATGAAGCTGCTACTGGAATTTTGTAAATTAAGGTAATCGGGTTCCAAAGAAATCCTAAATTAAGACCCTCCTTATAGTCTATATTTTTCAAGGACTCCTGACTCTTTCTGCTCTTTTCCTTCACCACACTCATGAGTCAATGGCACACGGCTCACATGATGCAACAGTAGTCTGACATGACAATTTAAAAGCATATCAAAAGTGAATGTTGTTGCTTCAACATTTTCTATTCTTAACCTGAGCACTTTCGTTTGCAATCTCTTAAAATATATAACATTGGTCAGTAACAATAGCGCTTCTCACTTACTCAAGTGTGTGTGTGTGTGTGTGTGTGTGTGTGTGAGAGAGAGAGAGAGAGAGAGAGAGAGAGATGAAGTCAGAGTAACAGAGCACTGGAAAGTGAATCACCCTAGTGTTTGGTTGTTTTTGTTAATGTGGGAGTACTGTTCTTTAGAGTTAGTACACACAAAAGTGTGTTAAAGAGTGTGACAGATTGCATTTTGTCACTTGATTTGGACTACAGTCCCAATGCTCAGCACGCTGCAGGATCAAGTCCGTAGGGCTAGCTCCAAAGCCCATTGAAGTTAAGGTGAGCTTTACATTTGCAAGGGAGACAATGTACTTGATGTCTAAAAAACTTGGAAATACTAAATCGCCTCTCTCAAATAATTAAAAGAATACTTTGTCTGTGTTGCCAGCCAGGTTTGACTGAAATGAAGGGAGGTGATCCCAAGAATACTTATACTTGGCTCATGCTCCGTGCCAAACCTGTCAAACTCCAAGAGCTGCTGGGGTTTACGGACTTCCCTCAGCTACCCCAAGCAAAACCACATTTCCATAAAGAAACCTTTTCAGTAAAACCGTCTGCCAGGAGCCTTAAGCCAACAAATTAGTTATTTTAAACATATTTCCATTTTTAATTTAGGGCTGCCCCCTACCCCCCATCGTGGTGCTCCCTAGGAGTGATGTATTATCAAAGACAAGCTTCTACAGAGATCTCCCACTGAAATACTTGACAGCAGGCTAAAACCTTCACTCCTTACTCAGACCCAACTCCTGCTGAGTCAAGGAGAGCTTGGTCTGCATAAGGACAGCTGGAGTGGCCCAAAGTTTCCAAGCTGGTTTCAGAATTGGAAAAGGTTCAGAAAAGGGCAACACAAATGATTAGGGGTATGGAATGGCTTTTCTGGGACTTTTCAGCTTGGAAAAGAGATGGTTAAGGGGGGATATAATAGAGGTCTATTAAAATCATGACTGGTGTGGAGTAAGTAAATAAGGAAGTGTTATTACTCCTTCTCATAACACAAGAACTAGGGGTCACCAAATGAAATTAATAGATAGCAGGTTTAAAACAAACCAAAGGAAGTATTTCTTCACACAACGGACAGTCAGCCTGCGGAACTCTTTGCCAGAGGATGTTGTGAAGGCCAAGACTATAACAGGGTTCAAAAAAGAACTAGATAAATTCATGGAGGATAGGTCCATCAGTGGCTGTTAGCCAGGATGGGCAGGGACTGTGTCCATAGCCTCTGTTTGCCAGAAGTTGGGAATGGACAATAGGGGATGGATCACTTGATGATTACCTGTTCTGTTCATTCCCTCTGGGGCACCTGGCACTGGCCATTGTTGAAAGACAGGATTCTGAGTTAGATGGACCTTTGGTCTGACCCAGTATGGCCGTTCTTATGTTCTTGTGATTGAAGCCACAATGCAACCAGAGCAGAGCATGGGCCATCCATCTTTGTTTCACAGAATCTTCCCTGTCACTCTGCTCCTCAAGGACACTTGCTGTCCTGCCATGTGGCCCCTGCTACACTCAGGTCACCACAGGTTTCAATGCTACCACTCCTGCCATGGCTACATGGTGCCAGATCACGCTACCCCAAAACCAGCTGAATAATTTCTGCTAATACAGTGGCAGAGATTAAGAGGAAGCTGTGGGCCCTATTCAGTAGCTGTAATAAAGGATGGGCTCACAGCTACCCAGGTGATCCCTTCTAGCTGTTACCTTTACCCCTTCATTCTCACATCTCTAAGAAGAGGCAGTAAGCATGAGATTAGGGACAGGGCCCAGAAACCGTGCTGGTCTTACATGGGTAAGAAGTATGAGAATCACTGGGTCAGTGGGCTTGCTCTTCCTTCAGTCTCCCGCCTTCTCCTCCCACCGGGAGTTTCTTCCTGCTCATCCTGTCCCCATGAGCCTCACACTGCTCTCCATCCTTCTATTAAAACAGCTCATTTTAGTGCTGCCATTCCCAGCCCTGGCTTTCATGCCTGACCAACCCCCTACCCACCACCCCTCAGCCTCTGAATTCATCTGCTCCCATCACAGACCAACATGTGGCTGATGAAAAACAATCCTACAGCTGATAAAAGTCTCCAGTCAGCCACACCATGGATCCCTACATTTCTTGAGGCCAGTGCCTAGCCAGCCAGTTGATGACACTAACACCATTATTATACCTATACCCAAGCTGGGGTGGGATGCTAGAGGGGTAGGAGCCATTTTTGCCTCCCTCACTTTCAAAAACTTCTAGGAATTCCTGCTTTTGAGGGTAATGTCGTTGATTTTACATTATTCAATTGCAGGGCCAAGTTCTGCCCTGACTCACAAACCTGGCCATGGACCCGTCAACCATTTTTCAGCTTCATTTTGTGCTTGTCCCCACTGGTGAGTGCCTTTGGCAATCATCGCACTGAATTAACATAGCAGTGGGTAGAACTGCATCACGTTAGAGGATGCGTCACCATAATCCTTTCAGATGAATTCTGTGAAGACCATAATCAGTCCTTACGTGTTCACGGTGATGGGACCCTAGAAACGCTTAGATAAATAGTTGATTACTTTTTAAAATCTAGAAAACAGGTGGCAACCTCAGGGTACAATTTATTCAGTATAGATGTGACATGCTTGGCAATTGGTAAGCCCCAGAATTGTCAATAACGCCAGAAATAAATCAAAATGATTTTCTACTTAAAATATTGGAATGACTAATATAGCTGAAGAAAAATTCTGCTGTGGTTACAGTAAGTGATAATCTCATCAAGATAAAAGCAGAGCTTTAAAAAAGACCTATAATGAAATACAGATTTGAAACCTAAAACCTACTGTAAACTGAAATCCTGTTATATTGTATGTCCATTTTAATTCAGATTGAATAAACGTATCATCAAATTGGTAACCCAAAGCATATTTAGGGCCTGATCTTGCAAAGATTTATGCACATGAGCCCATGTAGCTCCTTGCTGGGTCTTCAACGTCCTTGGAAATAGGATAGAATACTGTAGCAGAGGGACTAGTGCTTATTGTACTGGGGGCGGGGGGGAGAATGACTAGTAAATTACCTTGGTTGAATACTAAATCTGACTTTCTCTCTGCTGGAGTGTGGAGTCTAGGAAGCAAAGCTGAAGAAATGGAAAAAATTGGCTGTGCTATCATGGAATGTAGGCCTCAAAAACAGACCTCTTACCAGAGACAAATGAAAGTATCATAAAAGAAAACAAACAGCTAGAAAATAAACAGCTACCAGCAAGGTACAGGACCAGAACTCCGTGGGCTGGGATTTCCCAGAAGGGAAAAGGACTGAAAGTACAGCATTAAAAAAATGGCTCCAAAAGCATTCGGCCATATTTAGGAGTGTCATAAATGGTGGAAACCATGAGGAGTCCTTGTGGCACCTTAGAGACTAACAAATTTATTTGGGCATAAACTTTTGTGGACTAAAACCCACTTCATCAGATGCATAAATGGTGGAGTGTCTCATAGATCAGAAAAAGAGTGTGATTCACTTGCTTGCTGATAGTGTGTGTATAGCAGAGCAGGGATATAACAGAGAAAACAACCAACTGGGGTGTGTAAAATAAACTCAGCAGGCCTGTTGTATTTACCTGACACCTTCTTGTTTCTTCTTGTTAGCTGCTTTTCCTGCTACACCTCCATCACTTTCACCCCATCACACAAACATACACTCACCAAATGCCCTTTGGAGCCCCTACAAAAAGGGCATTCATCTCAAGGGAGAACGACAAGTATTTTCATTACCTGCCTTCCTTCAAGGTTTCTGTTCTGGAGAGGCAGCTTCAAAGTTCTCCAGAAACTGCCTGAGAGCTCTGCTAGCAGAAAAGCCTGAAAGTATGTTCTGAATCAGCACATTCCCTGACTAGCCTAACAGCAGCCCTTGTGTGGCAAGAATTTGAGTCTTTGAATATTTATTACTGGTGGCGATGAAGAAGCCAGAAAGAACGTAGTTTGACTTTCAGAGTCTAGGCTGAGTCTGCAGCTCTTGTAGTTAGAAAAACTCTTCAGTGTAACCTGACTGAGCTTGTATTGTGCGGCATCCCTGAGACACAAGAAAATGGAACTCCATGCTGACATGCTTCATGAGTCATGTTTAAGAGTAGGGCCTATCTTAAAGGCACATGAGAAAATGGTAGAAGCAAAATAAATACATACATAAAATTGAAATATTACATCCTTTAAGAAAAATGGGGAAATGTCCTCAAGATTCTACCTACTAGAAAAAAATATCCAGGGGTTTATCTCAGTTTAAGAAGAAGCAGCCCCCAGTTTTGTCTGACACACCAAAAACAATGTGCAAGCTCCCCTGCTCGTGGCTGGCTATGGAGCACTAGTCCCAGAGCTGTGCATTTTGATGTTAACAGAATTGATTATCACGGTGCAGGAATAGTTGGTATAAACACAAGGCAGCCATTTAGGCTTCTGCTCCATTGGAAAAAGGAAAGAAATGTTTACCAAATGGATATAGAAAACATTGGCAGGGAGAGAACTTTAATTTCCAAGCTTCAATGAGAGCATCACAAACACTGAAGATTAAAAATAATTTTCACATGGACTCTCCCCTCATGGCCCTTGATTTAGTGTGGGGATTCCCACACATTGTACTCTGGGAACTAATTTCCATGCAAGAGGCAAAATGCAAGCCCAGAACCAACTTCTTACTCTGTGAATGGAAAAAGGCAGATACATAAATGTGTGCCTGTCATCGGAAGGATTAGAAAAGGATCTGTCAGAGCCTTTCAGGCAGAAGATGATCCACACTCCATTGGATCACCAGGGCCCAGGTCTGAGGCTGGTATGCTGGGTTTAGCACACGTGTCAGAATTCAGCCTTTTTACAGTTTATCCAAAAGAGCAATCCTTATTGAGGAAGAGAAAGACCAAGGGAGAGATCCCATTGGCTAGCCTAAAGCCTTTCCCTGAAGGCTATAGTAGAGTCCCCGAGGAAAAGACAGAGACGGAGACAGCCGGGGCAGGGTACAGACTGCAGAGTTGGTTCCCTGCAGACTGCATCACTAAAACGGAGACCAGAGCACTTTCCTCTGGTTGAGATCTCCTCTCAGTCCAAGAGCCAGGAATGAGGCCAGGAGTTCTGATGATTTACCACCTTCCACAAAACCCCGTGGTGGCAGAATGGTAGCATTGATGTCGCCAGCTGAGACTAATGGAAAACTGCAGATGCTAGTTTGGGTGCTTTTTTAAAAAAATCTTTCCTTCTTTTTGTTTTCTTTTCTCAGTTTTTCATGACGGAATGGTTTGGGGCCGCCTTATTCCCTGCTGGTCAGAGAAGGCTGCCGAGGCAGGTTGTTTTAAGAGCTTAAAACACACACACGCAATGTTGCAGGGTAAATATGGGGAAAGTGGGAGAGGGGGTGATTGGGTGAAACTCAAAATGATGGAGTTTGTTCAAAATGCTTGTCTCCAGGCATTAGGCAGTGTAGTTATGCCAAGACTCAATTTAGTCCAGACCTCTGTAAAGGGCCAGAGCTTCAGGATTCTTCCAAAGGGGATATTGTCCCCTGAACCTGTATCTATGAGTTAATCAAGTAGTTTTCATGGAATTGGAAATAAAAACACACTTTTAAACATATAAAATCAAATCCTCAGTGGGCTCCATGCTTCCTCCTTGCACTAAACCAAGGATCAGACCATACTATGAGGCCAGTGAATCAGGGCACCCAGCACTCAACAAGATTCCAGTCTGAGGTGTAGATGGAACAGTAACCATGATCCATATAGGAGATAACACCTTGGCCATCTCTTTGGACACAGTTGATCCACCACTACACATTGTAGCCATGTCCGGGCTGTATTTATAGTACAAATGTGCCCTACCAGCCACAGTTCCCATTGCCCATGCTACAGTGGCAGTGTGACAGCTTGATTTGATGTGCTATATTTGGGAAATTTCCCTTCTAGCATCTGGCAAAAAATCGTTACCAGATGCTGAAAATGTGGCCTCCCACACATACACCTTGAGCCCAAGTACCAGAAAAAAAGTCATGTTTTGACACCCACCTCTACTCAAGGGCTGGTGGAGCCAGGATGACAAGTCTGTAGCTACAGGGGATTCCAGATCAGAGGGGGAAGGTTGTCTCCCCCTTTGCAATTAGCCTAATTTTTGTTGAAGCTACAGGTGGCCCAGCGACCGTACCAGCAGCGCCTTGCCCCCTGTAAGCTTGGTGATCCCATCTAACTTTAAAAACAGTTTGACCACATTGTAGGGAATCAGAAGGGGATCAATAAGCCCTGTGCTACCCACTAGATCACATGGAGTAGACACAGATCCTTTGGGGAGCCCACTTGCCACCTCGAGGTGCTGCAAAAGTGTTAATGGAAGTAGCCATATATAGCCCAGTACATGCTCAGGCTTTAAGCAAGGAATGGCCAATTCTTATGGGCCATTTAACTATATCTGTAACACAGAGGTGATATTGGCTTACTGCCACAATTACACATAGTCAAAACTCCACTACACGGCTATCACTATCTGTCCTCCATTTGCCACAACTAGTGACATAAAGACCCAATATTTATAGATTGCTTCTGAACGGAACCATCTGAAAAGGGAGTCCATATTTGCTACAGCTCACTCTTTTAGTGTAAATATTATAATTTATATTACAGTAGGGCCTAGGAGTCCTTACTGAGATGGGGGCACTTTGCAGACAGAGTAAGAGAGAGTCCTGCCCCAAAGAGCTTACCATCTAACTAGACAAGACAGACAAAGACCCGGAGAGGAAACAGACTTGCCCCAGGTCATAGAGCAGGCCAGTGGGAGAGCTGGGAATAAAACCCAGGCCGCCTGAGTCCCAATCTATTGCCCTGATTCTGGCCTCCACTGCCTCTCTGATAGAACCTTGCTCACGCATCTTCATGGCCATCAGCTCAGCTATAACTGTTTTGGGGGCAGCATTCTTCTGCGTGGTGTTTTACAGTGGAGGAGCGGTGAGTCCTGGGAGTTGTGCTTGAGTAATATCACTGGTTTTCTTAGGCTGGCATTCAGTAATGACACACCACACTGTTTTATCAGAGGTGTTGTTTGGCTGGACAGTTCCCCAGTGACACGCTCACAGCAGCAGCAGCCTGGTAGAGTTATCATCTCTCTCAGGTCTGATAGCTATTACAGACACATGGAAGTGGTAGCCAGATTAGTGCATATAGCCCACTTTCTCTTTGGATTTAACGTCCTTTATTGTGTTTGAATCTCAAGTCTTTGTGCTTTGTGTTTCAGACTAAAAATCAAAAGTATTTCTCTCCTGTTTGCTCCCTAACAGTTCTTCAATATATTAGCGTTTTAAAAAACTCTCCAAGGACAAAAATGCACTTTCAAGTGCTGTTTAGGCGTTTACCATTTTTCCCTTCTCTTCATCCCTAGGTCTGCTGGATGCTTTTTGAAAGGTGTGGGGGGAAAGCACCTAAAAGTGCTGCTTTTGTATTCAGTTTACATTGCTTCTTATACAGACACCTGCCTGGAATGAGACAGGTGCACATCCCATGAATTCGTGATGCAGCATCCCTAGCACGATTATTTCTTTCTATTTCAACAGCTGCACTAGCTCTGGAACTTTCAAAAGTATCAATTTTCTGTCAGATTTAGACTTTTTATAAAAAACATTTTGAGGCTAATGGGGAGACTCCAAAGTGAGCCCACCAGGCAAATAGCAGTAAGCTCACAAGCATAAAGACATCTGTTTGCCAGGAGGCCAAGAGGTTTACTGCAGCTCTTAAAAAAATTTAAAAAGCTATTTTGTGCTTGAAATTAAAGAAAACAAAGGATGCCTCCGACATGGCTATACATGAGATTCTGGAATATTACATTCTTGTATAAAATGTATGCCAGCCAAACTGTAATAGCAGCAAAATACCTAGGACTACAATGTTGCAAACTGGCTGCAATAATATGTGCATACATACATAGCTGCCTTTACTCTTCTACCAGCTTTAAAAATATTCAGTAACCTACGGAGGCCCTGTGAGGGAAAGAGGTAGTTCATATTATGTCCATTTTACAGATGTAGCAAGTGAGGTTGGAGTGCCTTGCCAAAAAGGGAATCAGTGTTAGAGCTGGGATTAGAATTGTGGGGGGGGAGCTCTCAATTCAATGCACAGATCATTAGATTCCCCCTCTCTGAATACATATTTGATAGAAGATTTTTATTTCCCTGATGTGGGCAGGAGAGAGGGGGAAATGGTCCAGCTTCTGATTAAGCGAATTATTTCCTTAGGAAAGGGCTCATTAAACATCCTTCCAATGCTGTGTTGTTCTGTTGAGGGCACTGTTAGGATTAGCTGGGTTTAAAATTCCCACTGTTGACTGAAATCTAATGTTCCAAAGTGGCCTTACATAAGACATGCATTTCCAAGCAGGGAATAACATAGATAGTAAATAATCATCAGTAACATAAAGGATCAGATAGAAAATGTGGACACAGAGCCTGATAAATGATCACATTCTGTTCTGGGGGGCACTCCCATAAATCCATGTGCCTGCAGGGGTTAGGTTTTAAAACTCCTTTCAAATGTTGCTCTTATATTGGACTTTCTCACCTTCCTCTCTATTTCTAGCCCCCCAGCTCCAGCATGGAGAAACCAATCTAGCTTCCATTGAAGTCTAAGTCAGAACTCCCTTTGACTTCAGTGGGAGAAAGAATGGGTTCTGGCATCTCAACCCATTGCCCTCTGTCCCTGCCCTCCCAAAGACAGAGGCAGTCTCCCTAGGAAGTGGGCACGAAATCCAGACTATGAAGAATATGGAGGAGAGGGGAAATGTTATCTTCCCTCCCTCTTCCCTGCCCACAAGCTCTCACTGCAAGTTATTTTTCCACTTTTGAGATCAGCCAGCAATTCTCCTGAGTGGAAAATAAGTGTTGTAAGGGGAGATAAGGCTGACAATCCTGTCCACAACTGCCTCTTTCCCCATATCTCCAGAGCTGACTATGCCACTTCTTCAGCACTCCCTCCAAGGTTGCAGAATGAGAAAGAGTGTCCCCTGGTTGGCACAATGGTACCTCCCAAGCATCGTGCCAGCTGGATTGCCCCTTTAAGAGGTAATGTCAGATAGTGATTGAAGTGGTGATTGAAGTGATTGAAGATGGATGTTACTTTGTGCTGCCTTTTCATCTCAGGTCTGGAAGATTTCTGAGAACATGACAGAAATATGAGATTGTAATTTGGCAATACAGACCTCTCCCTCAAATGTAGGAGGGCCATTTATAATGGCTGTACTGTAAAACATGTGGATTATGTAATCCTTGTATTCCAGACAGCCTGACAGCAGTCGAATTTGTTTCCGCTTTAATAGTGTTCTGTGAATATTGTAGTTTTAGACCCATACTGGTAAGGTGAGATCTCCTCCTGTCACCTGGCTTGTTGATTTAACACTGCCTCGGTTTCTAACACCTGCTGGTGAGACAGCATAGCTTGGCAAAGTAATCCTCAGGAGTCAATGTCTGAATCTATATAGAGTGCATCCCTAATCATTAATGAAGGGCACACCCTTGCTGGTCATTTAAAACATATTATTAGCCAAAAAAGAATTGACGTGTTGGTTTAAGTTTTGCATTAGAGCTTCAAAGTCTTCAAAACTCTTGAAGAACAAAAGAATGATTATGCAGCACACTACAAAAGTGTGTGTGTGTGTGTGTGTGCTTTGTGCAGACATATATTTAAAACGACCAGTGAGGGTTATATATATTTGTATAGGTTTCTCCTCGCTGCATTATATTGTGGAGTTTCTCACTTTCCACACGAATTCTTGCTCCACTGTATCGTACAAATTGCTTATGAAAGGGTATGTTCCTGTTTGAATCCTATGTTCTCATCAAGCATTTATCTACTTGTCATCTCTTCCCAGCTTTATACAGTTACACTTTTCACTACCCAGACGCCTTGATTAGTGTGTTATAGTTTGTTATATCAGTCAACAAAAATATCTTCCCGTGATTTTTGTTTCCTTGCCGGAGTCTGGGTTATTCAGGATTACAAAACAAAGGATTATTTTCTAAATTCCTCTGCGTGCAGACTTTAGACAAATCCTCACAAGGCAAACGTGGAAAGCCAACCCAGTGCGTGGACTGGGAAACGGATGAGTCTCTTGCCCCTGCAGCAATCACAGATGTTCAGGCGCTATTTAGCCAAGACTTGGCTTAGCCCCGTTTCTAAAGCTGCCAACTTGATAAACACCCTGGGTTCCTGGAATAATTGGCCTGAGGCACCCACCGCAAATCCACCCCAAACCAGGCATCCCAACCAGTAAAGAGTCTGCGCGTTTGGACTGTATTGATCCGCTTTGGGTTCCCGTGTAAGAAACTGACAACAACGTGCCTTGGGCCCGCCTTTCCCCGGTTGTTCCTCTTTCTTGGGGAGTCCCGGCCTGGGCACCGGGACTGCGGCACACAGCAGACAATAACGCTGTTCTTCGCAAGCCGGGTGCGCGCAGGGCCAGGGATCCTGAGCGGAAGGGAAGGGTCCCCAGCGCATCCTCCCGCCTCGGGCAGCACCGGCCGGGTCGCCGGGAAAGGTGGCAGCCCGATTTAGGCATGGGAGCAGAGCAGGAAGGACTATACATTAATGAATACGCTCCGGCCCTCCTGGCCTGCGCAAAACCTTTGGGCCCAAGGCAGCTGCCCCTAGCCAGGCAATGGGAGTAAGGAGGGCAAGGCTTGGCCCTTGGTTTTTGGAAGCGCTGGGACCAATGTCCCCCCAAACAGCGGCGCGACTGGCTCTCTTGCGGCGCTGGAAAGTTTGCTTTTGCGGCCCCCCTGCCTGGGGGCGGTTCTTGAGCCAGGAGCCCCCTTTGCTCGGCGCCTGGGCCGCCTGGGGTGGGATCCGTGCCTGGACCTTCCCTAGCGCGGCCAGGGCCAGGGAAAGGAGCAGCCGGGCCCAGCTGGTCTTGCCCGCGCCGGCTCAGGTGAGGGGCGGGAGGAAGAGAGCAATTGTCTCCTGCCAGCAGTGTTTTCTCGCTTTCTTTCGCTCCCCGTTCTCCAGGCGCTGGCCTGTGCCTGGAGCAGACTTTCAAAGCCAGTTTCTTTTTTATTTCGAACCCAGCTCACAGCCAGGCAAGTGCGTTGCAAAACACGTGCTTCTTCGGCACCTGGGTGGGAGGGGTGCCCTGCCCTGCCCCACGAGTGACTTGGTTTATTCAAGAGGGGAGTAAAAACAAAGCCAGCTGTGCAGAACCAGCCAAACCAACTACAGGTCTATCTGCCCTGAAATAGCCATTCCCCGCCCCCAAGGACTCTTTCTGCTGAGGTCTGCTTCAGGGACTCCCCAGCCACAGGGGCCGCCGATGGGGATATTGAATGCCCGCCTTTACTCAGTGTGGATGCACCCTGGAGGAAAATCGCCACCATTTTACTTCTCCAATGAACATGAGCCTGAAGATATTTGTATCATGGGCGACGATTCTGCTAATCATAAATATGGGGGGGGAGTTAAGTTGTGATCACACAAATAGATACTTTGGGGAAGAATATTAAACAAAACTGTAGCAAAGGCGGGAGGAGGGGGGAATCTCTTGTTTCTACTGTGGCTTAAGGGGAGAAATGAAACACCGTTTAAACAAGTTCCATAGTTAAGAAAAGCTGCTAAATCCTTACATCTCCAACTGATTAAGGTCTCCAAGTACCTTGGGCATATGCTCCAATATTTGGTTATCCCTCAGGAACTTGACTGGGTCTTCGCTTTCATTTTTTAAAAATACCTTCTTCGGGTTTGTGTGTGTGTGTGTGTGACGTTAATAGTGTTCTGCTTAAGATCATAATAATGTTGGGTTCCATCAATGAATCCCTAAAACTTCACCTGTGAGCCCCCTCTGCCAGGCTTGTATCCATGGGAACGTGGTTCATTGTCAAGTACACGGAATTTAAGTGTCAAATAATACAGGGACACGACTAACAATCAATGAAGGTTAGGTTCAGTTGTAGAACCGATAATTGGTTACATTTCTCCAACCTCTGCAGGATATAACAAACGGCAAACGCACCTGGCATATGAACATTGCCAACTAGAGAACAGAAATGTAAGTGCTGACAAAGTAAATGGAAAAAGCAGGGCTCAGTAATATCCTTGTGCAGCTTGTTCTGTGCTCTGACTGGGGAGATGGAGTCGCATAAAATAGTCAAAGATCCCCAGTGAACGGATGATGGACAGTTTAGAGAGAGACTTTTCCTGTGGCATGGAAGAGGAAACAAAATTCAAGGGCTGTCCCTGGAAATTAGCCTCTGTTGGCAGTGCTGTTTAAAACACCGGCTGGGGCTCTTTCCTGGCGAAACACCAGAAAACTTTAACTCAGAAGAGTTGGTTTAGTTTAATACTCCCTGAATCCCGTTAAAAAAAATCCCTCTTGAGAGGCAGGAATTATTTGGTTTTAAAGACTCTACTCTTGAGCCCGTCCATAATTCTCGGGGTTTTGCCCATGATTTGAAAGAAGTTTTATGTCGCCTCCAAGACTCTCTGCCTTTCGGGGGGAGTCAAAATATTCCTTAATTAGCTGTTGTCTCTTAACAGAAAGCCAAGGCGGCTTTTATTTCATTTTACTTTGCCATTTTAATTTACTCCCTTTCGCGTTTAAGAACTGGGCAGGAGACTGCTCGACAGCTGCCCTCAAACCCCGCATCTCTCCTTACTCGTAACGCAACTTTCCAACCTGCTCTCCCGGCTCAGGGAGCGGAAGGGAACAGGAGAAGCGCGGAGGGCGAGTCTTCGAGCCACCCAATGTGTCCGGGAGCTGCCTGAAAACTCCCTTTTAAAAAAACCCGCGTGGCGTGGGAGCCAACCTTCCTTGTGCCTTACTAAAGGTGGAAGCCTAAGGTGGTGAAACGGCCAGTAAATACATATGAACTCCATGTAACCCATTTGCTCCCTCTAGTAATAGCGCTAACTTCACAGACTTCGGAATAGTTTGCTAGCAAGCGAGCAGACTCACGCGTTAATTCAGCAGAGAGGTGGGGTAGACGGTGAGAAAACCACCAGAATAAGCAGAAATGACACCCCCCCAAAAAAATAGACGTTCATCTTTAGCATTGCGTGAAATCCTTTGCATGTTTCATAACATCTTTATAACAGCACCTGGGGAGGTACCAGGAGGAAAACCCGCTCGCGGGAGCTGCAGCTTTGATGTACCAGAACCCTGGCACTTTTGCTCCCAGAGATTCCCCACCTGGTTTGGAGACAACGTTAAAAACTAATTTGTTAGTAAAGGGTCGCTGAGTTGTGTTCAAGCCTTTGGAACCCGGAGCACAGTTTGTTTACACCGGGCGCGAAAGCAATATGAAAACAGGGCTCCGCCAGGCGTGCTGGGGAGGTAGGGGTGCGCGCACGCCCTTCTGGCGAACGCACCTACCATAAAATCCAATATTGACTGTAAAACAAACCAGGGCTTTGAAAGTGCTCGCGCCCGACGTTTTCATAAAACCCTCCCGGCACGTGCACAACCTGCTTTGGATAACGGCATTAGCGTGTGAACGGTTCCGCCGCGACGCTTTAGACATTATTTAGGATTAGGGACAGGAAAGCGTACGCACAGCCTAGGGTGTGTGTGCATGTGGCCAGCGAATTAAGGAAGGGTTAGTTGCTGCGTTGCTTTGGTTTTTGTCCTAGTCCTGAGACAGTCTAGCTCGTTTCACTTACGAAATTTGATACACCGAATTCCTGGCTTGTAGCCAAACGTCGTTTCTGGCGCTGGGCTATATAACATTTTACCTGCTTTCTCTATAAAATCAGACCAGCATAAACTCTATTAACGCCACAAAATTCTTTGGAAACACTGACGCTGAACTGATCTATACCGTTGTTCACACGTAAAAATAATGCCCGAAGGACCAAGGAAGAGGAATAGTTTCAAGTTTTTGCAACTTCCACAATTAGAAAGATGTGTGTGAAAACTCGCAGCATTTGGAAAGGTCAACTCCATGGACTTGCCTAGCCCAGCAATGTAATACTTTGCAACAGGACGCCAAAAGCTGAAGCAAAAAGTGTCTGGTAGCAGATCCTAAAGGATCATTCTGGCCAGGCCTCCTTGGTTGTTATACCTCACCTTTGTGATTTAGACAAAAATAGCCCTTTCTTGCCAGTCTGAAAGGTTTAGTTTCTGCAAATGCCTTTTCAATGAAAGTCGCCTTGCACATTTGAATGAAACTGTTGGAAAAACCTTTGCCAAATATTCAGTAACTATTTTATCTTCTAAAAGACTTGGTCTGATTTATGCTTCGGTAATAGGTTTGGCGTTTAAACAGAGCACACTAAAATGCGTTTTAATTGTAAGCTATATGTTTTCGTCTTTCAAGAGCTCTCGAGCAAAATGAACTTTATTTCACTGAACATGATGCCCTCCCTGGCTGCAGTCGTGTGCGCTCCTTGTTAATACCGCATGTTACCATATTCTCCTTACAAAAAGAATGGTTCGGCATTGCAATCCTTGCGATCTTGACAAAGTAACTTCGGTTTGTATAGTAGATTTGAGAATTATATTGTTTGGATTTGTAACCAAGGGTTTTCGACAAAAGGTGTCAGGCGAGGCTTGTCCCTTCTTCGTTCACCATTTATTAAAATAAAACAATATGTAATTATTAGTCTCCTCTGAATTTTTAATAGATTAGAACACGTATGCAAAGTGAATAATGAAAGTCATATTTTGGCTACTCTCAATCCACCATGATTTTTTCCCCAAAAACTGATCATTTCCCTCAAAAATGATGTGAAACTACTAAAATACTGGCATATACACAGCTCCCAAACAGCATTTACCATTTTTATATGTACAGTATTTTCTGTTTTATGTTATAAATAGCCGTGTAACGATATTCCAGATATTCCAGCATCTCAATGTATGTCTTTTGGTTTGCATTTGGGGAAATAATGTAAAATATCCCCCCCCCCATTTGAAATATTTTCTGAATATGTGCAGTCATATAACTTTATATTTATATTTATTTTTAACATGACTATTGTATTTTTACTTTAAGTATTTTCTTTCCTAATAAATAATGATGTAACCGTACTTGATCGAATGCTGCTTTTCTTATTCAGATCCTTTAACTGGAGCGATAGTTTGAGGAAGGCGAGTAGGAATTGGGTTTTATACACAGAAGAGCACAGATTTTGTTACTGTGCACGGAGGTGATCACAAAGTTCCTCAAGACAGGCGGAACTCTGAAACGGAGTTTGATTAGGACCAGACTCTGGGGCTTTTACTCTGCAACCCTGAAAAAGAGGTGTTCGGGCTGCATATTTATAAAGCGGTTAGATACACAGCTGTCATGTATGAAATACAACCGAAGAAATGTCTGGACAGCCAACTCATAGTCAGACTAGGCTTTAAAAGCAATTAGGTCAGAAAGTAAAGATAATGAACATTACATCACACCTCAGTGATAAAAGGAAATCGTCCCCTGTTCACTGCAATGTTTTAAGAAGGTCAAAGTCTCATTAACCCTGTCGATTTTAAGTAGCTAAGGGCTGAGCTCCTCAGCCTGGGGGAAAAAAGCACTTGTATGGGTAAAGATTAATCGTTTCAACATGGGCAACACCTGAAGAATAGTGTGGCTAATAGCAGGGTGAGGCTATATACACACCTATACGCTCTGTCCGCCCCGGCTTTGAAATGTTTTGTATCTGATTTTTCATAAATTAATATTTCTCGTTACGGGTGCACCTGATTTTGAGTCGGGAGTCTTCTGATTGACTACGGTTTTCAGTAACACGCCTTTTCAGGTTAGTGCGAGGGTGGGTGGGTTATTTTATGAGTTGGTCAATGGTCTATTTCGAGCGTGCAGAGATCGAGCGAAATATGCAGCATTACGATAGATCAATACGGCTTTTCCTGGCCGGGGACACGTTTGTGGCCCCTGAGTTACCGCTGTTTGTTCTGACCCCGCCTCCCTCCACATACACCACCACGGACCTCCTCGCTATTACGCTAAACCTGCCTCTGAGCGTTTCTCCTTGCAGGAGCGCACGGGAAAGATGCGCTCCCGGGGCTGGGGAAGGGGCGATGTTATTGCGTGTAGCGCGGTGTGGCGGGTTCTAGATATGTTTTTCTTTACAATCTGCTAAAAAGGGAAATGTTAAAATGCACGGGGCTGGGGGGGGGTTCCGTGCTGAACGCAGCTCCTTCCTCGCCAGCAGTGTCTGCCAGGCTGGCCGAGCTGAGCGATCGTGTCACCAGGCTTTGAGAAGGCGTGTGAATTCTCCGGGTTACCAGCCGCGCTGGAGGGAAAGGCAGCTCTCCTAAGTGCTCTGCGCGCACGCACACACACACACACACACACAGAGGCACGGCTAGACAAACCGACAGACACATGCGCACAGCGATGGCAACGACAGACAAGCACAGGCTTAGAGAAAAAGTCCCAGTGGGTGCCAAAAACAGGCGTCCAGCCAGCCAGATGCCTGCAAAGCCACCCAGCTCACATATGTAAAAACACACGCCCAGAGCCAGCCACCGAGTCAGTGTCTGGCCCGCACACACACACAGACACACACAGAGACACACGATGAAGTGAGCTGTAGCTCAGGAAAGCTCATGCTCAAATAAATGGGTTAGTCTCTAAGGTGCCACAAGTACTCCTTTTCTTTTTGGGAACACAGACTAACACGGCTGTTACTCTGAAACACACACACTTACATGCCCTTGCATGCAAACATTTATGCAAAGAAATCCAACGCCCCCCGCCCAACACACGTACCCCCCACCCCACACAGACGGCTCAGCCACACATGGGCAGTGACTACAGCCTGCCTCTAACCCCCCCAGTCCTGTCACCAGCACTCCGCTCCTTGCAGCAGCCCGCAGCAACCCCTTCCTTTTCCCTCCTTTTCCGGAGCAGTTTGAAGTTGAACTTTGATTCACTCGGAAAGTTTCTCCTTTCCGGAGAGGCAGGCGCGTCCCGCTGAACGCCTGGAAAGCTGGGGGGGTCCCTAGGGTACATCAGAAACAGAATCGCCTCCTGGAGAGCCTCTTGAGACCTTGTGCCATTCCTGGGGGGAGGGGGGTTAGCTCTTCCCCACGAGCGAAACCAGAACACCCGAGGGAACTAGCTTACACCCAGAGAATATCTGCTACTTACAGGGGAAAGAGCACACACCCGCGCCCCCCCACACACACACACACGCACTGCCGAGAAAGCACCATTTTGCCTCTCGCACACCGGGCTCTCTCTCTCCTCTGTTGCTCTCGCTTCTGACACACACTCTCTCCCTGGCTCTGGCTTGCAGCCGCGATGCTTATTCCATGCTCCTCGGGGCCCCTCGCTGCTCCCTTTCGTCCTGAGTCTGGATGACCCATTGCCCTCGCCCCTCTTCGCTTTGTCCCCCCCCCCCCCCGCTTTTCCCTTTCCCCTCCATTTTCCTCTCGCCACCTCTCTGTCCTCTCCCATTGCTCTTCCCGTCCCCTTACTCCTGTCCCCCCTTCCTCTGCTCCAGGCGCTCCCTGCCCCACGCCTTGGGCTGCCTAGCTGGGTGGGGTGGGGTGGGGACGGGTGCGGGTTGGAATAGCCTCCTCGCCCGCGCCTTGCTTGTTGTCCTTTCCCCCCGGAACGCTGGATGAAGACGTGGGGCTCACACACTCTTAGTGTGACGGCCGAGCAATACCACGAGTCCACACACCCAGCCAACAAAAGTGCTTGTAGTACGTGGCCAACCCCGCTGGGAACCGGGGCTGCGGTCTGCTGCAAAAATCAAGCTCTTCGGTGCTAATTACCAATAAATGATGATGTGCTCACTAAGTAATTGATTTAATGAAGTTCCTATGAAACTATTAAAACCGGGTAGAGGTCAGGCTGGGGACGCCCCAGAGCGCCCATTGTGGGATGTTTAACTCCAGCAATCTCCTCGGAAAGACATCGGGGCTAATAGGTGAAGTCACAGCTGTTCCAGGCTGACTTCTGGAGCATCAGGACCCGCTCCCCGAACATCCCAAGCAGCCGGCCCCAGCCCCCTTGCAGGAAGCGCGGGCAGTAACACCGGAGCACCGGCTGAGCTCTTCCACTGCGGCCCGTGGCCCGCTTCGGCTGCGAGGTCCCTCCCCAAGCCCCCCAGCGCATCCCGCCCAGTCCCCCCAGTTCAGGCAGGCAGTGCTGACGGGTACTCACTCACACCTCCAGCCTGGCTGGCTCGCAACTGGGCGCCTTCCACAGAGATCCCGAGTCTCGTTCGAGAGGGGGGAGCTGAGCACTGAACTTGTCTCAACTACTACAAGTCGACTGTAATTTCCCCCACTTCTTCAAGAAACTTAAGCTAGTATGCCAGGTAGGGTGCTTGGAAGATTTTGGCAAGGTGCCTGGAATGGGAATGTGTGCCCGTTTTTCCTTGAAGGGCTTTCTTTTTGGAAGGCCACTAGGAGCTCTTAAAGGAGTGAACGGCCAGTTGTGTGAAAGTAGGAGAGGGAGGGAAACAGAAATTAAAAAAACAAAACAAACAAAACAAAAAAAACCCAGCGATTTCATTTGAAGACCCATGTTTGGCTTTTCCTTCCTGCTACTCTGGCGGGACAGAAGGGGCTTGGCAGATTAGCACTGTTTGCCTCCCCGCCTCCCTTTTTTTAAACACCAAGTTTACAAAAAGTTAGTTTTGAAGTGGAGCCCTCGCCGATGTTTGTGATCCTAGTTGCATTTTTTTATTTTCTTCTAAAGCTGCCCCAGCTCTCCCACTCTGCGCGGCACAAAGACCCTCTAGTGCCCCTTTCTCTTAACAATCAATATCTATCTCCTTTGTGGGTGTGAAAACCAGAGTTAGAGAGGAAGAAAGAAATGTCCTTGAGTTCTAACATCGTCTGTTTGTATTTGTTTAGCACGCAGGCGATGCCTCAGAAAGGGAGGACTGATTGGCATGTCCCTTTCATCCTCGTCTAGTGCTTCCTCCAACAAGGGATATAACCCTGCACTTTGCCCTTTTTTGCTGGACACTTTATATTCTATAGGACTGTGGGATGCTGCTGTGTCTGTCGCCCTATATTTGCAGTCTACTCTGTATCTCTCCCATCTACCTCTGTATTCAGATTTAGGTTGGATATTTATAGACTAAGCCTCACTTTTGTGTGAGAGCATACTAGTTTACACTAAACTGGCAGTTCGTTTTGTTCAGGTTTTTAGAGGGTGCCTCACGGAAACAATACTTTCTTATATTTGATGATGACTCCCCTGTTCCTCCAAACTCTCTGGAGCGCTGGTTGCGCGATTGCTTCTTATGTAAAACAAGACGGGTCGCGGTCCGGGGGGCGGGGAATAACGCGTTTTCTCCTGGTCCACAACAACTTATTCCAAACACTGCCCAGATCGTTTTGAGTTGGTGACACCCCAAGCCTACAGCTTTCACTCTGAAAATCATCTCCAGCCTCTTCTGTTTCCCTGCACAACAGACGAGCTGATTCTCTGACTGCCCATGGTCGCATAGGGGTGGACTGTTTGGGACACCGAATCCTTTAGCACATTCTTTCAGATTTGTTTCCATTATCTGGGGAGGGACATTTCTGACGATTAATTTGAAACAAATTAAGCCCGCATGTCTCTTGTTTGCCAAACAGGCTCTTGAAAATGTGCAAACACAGCCATTCACTTCGTCTTTCTGCGCCCACTACGCCATTTGCTGCTGTTTGACTTCAGCTCAGGACCTAACACCATCCAATCTTCCCCCTCGCTCACTCTCCCCCCACCCCACTCCCGCCCTAATATTCCTATAATACCCGTTGATTACTATATCCAGGCTCTCTTCAATGTACGACGCGGGTTTCTCTTCAGCTTCACAATCAGAAGTGACACACGCACCGCGAAACCGACGTGTGAGGAGAGCTCTGGGTGCAGAGGGCTAGTGACAGGAATTCTGCAAGGAGACAAAGCTGGAGTCTAGTGGAATCAGGCGCAGCCTTAATTAACACCATCTTAAATAGTCCAACAGGCACCGACGACAAAGTTGAAGAAAGACTTTAAGGCTGAGTGCCCCTCGACAAGCTCTTTTTTTCCCCTCCTGCCATTCAATATTTAATGCACTGTGCTCGTAAGGCTACCACTGGTGCTCCTTTCTCAGCGAGTACATTATTTTTTCACGGTGCCCATAGCCAGGGAAAGCCCTTTAGGCAAAGAAAATCAAAATGTTTGTTGTTTTGGATGACTTATAACTCTTGTTTAACACAAGCACTTGCAAGGAAGGATAACAGGCGCAGCCTCCAAAGCAAACAACGGCATCCTTGTGACAGAGCCCAGCACAAAAAGCACATTGTGCGAGGGACCATTCCTTTTCTCTGGGGCTAGATGGGTGCCTGTAGGAGAGGGAACGCCACGGTGCCATTTTACTTTTGAACTATTGTTTCTGAGTTATGCCATGTGGTCAAAAGGAGCGAAGGGGAGGCTGTTGCCAAGCTCCTAAGACAAACGAGTTGCCTTTCATTGAACTACCCCGGCGCTCCTCTACAACGAGGTTTAAATGTCACCTCCATGTTTTTAATGGACACAGGGCTTCAGGGGCCACCCTTCAAAGCGCCTTCATAATAAACGACCCTTATTAAATATGGCTCTGCCTGGGAAAATCACTGGGCAGAAAAAGAGGGTCGGGGTGGGGAGTACAGAGAGCGCCTTGCGAGAGACCTGGTGGAGTTCTCCCTGCTGGACTCCGGGTTGGGATGGAGAGAAAGCTGGGTCCCGTTTTCTCTGTGTGTGTGTGTTTGGTTGAGGGAGGGGTCTGGTGTGTATGGAGGGAAGGGGGGTGTGCGCGCCGGGGGGGGGGCGAATTGTAACACAACCTCCTTCTCCTCCCCTCATTCCCAACCCCCCCAAAAAAGAAGCTGAGTGAAAGGTTGGGGTGTTTTCCTCCTGACTTCTTTTTGTCCTTAGGAGAGTGGCGTCTGCAAGTCTGAGCTGGGAAGTTACTGATTTGCAGGCTGCATGTTAAGGCAGCCCCATGTAAGTAATTTCTACGGGCATCCCAGCAAAGGAGAACAAATCGTTGACAAAGGCGAGCCCTTTCAATTCAGCAGCGTCGTTAGGGCAACCAAAAAGTATTCCTCCTATAATAAGTTCCACTTCAAAGGATTTCTCATTCAACGGTGACTGCTTCTCACTTTTATTAAGTCCGGGCTTTTTCACTCGGAGGAATCATCTGTTTGGTTATTTTTCATCGTGTTTATTTTTCACCATTCACACAGTACTTGTATTAAATAAACAAAGAACAATCGCTCTGCAAATAAAAGTGCTTAGGTGGGGGGGGGGGGAGAAGAGGAGCTAGGGACGGCGCTTTCTTTCCATTTGTTTGTTTGTTTGTTTATTTAAACCGGCCACGATTGTGAAGGGCCTCAAAAAGAGTAGGAGGGAAGCCAAAAAAATATGAGAGGTTCTGATCAAGTGAAAATTGACTGAACTAACACGGCATGAAACGAAAGGTCAATGCAACTGTATCTTAATAGAGTGTCTCGAATCGAGGTGGACTGTTTTCAATGCAGCCTGCTTTTGCTGTGCTCATTGCCATAGCAATCCTAACGCTCCATGTTGATGTACCATAAAAGCAGTAGTTTGAATTTCAAAGAACCTGCCTTTGAACTTCTCCCTGCCTGATTAGGCGCTTGCGCTGTGAGTGTGTTTGTGTGTGTGTCCATGTCAGTATACGGGGGTGGGGGGTGTAAGGGGCTCAGATTCTCCGGTAATGGGGTCGGGGGCATATAAGTAGCGAGGTGGGCAGATAGGAAGAGGTGGGTTTGGAATTAGTGTGGAAACGACAGGACGACCGTGTGCCTGAGTAGGATTGTAGCACTTTGTGTGTGTTGACGTGTGTGTGTTTCCTGGAATACTTTCCAGCCTTCTTTCGAGGGAGTACCTGAAGCATTTTCCTTGAGGCAACAGCAGGCCATGTTTCCAAGTGTATTGACAGCGTCTTGTCTTAACAGTCCTGCCTACACAATGTGTAAAGGAAGCGCTGGCTATTTCTCCCCTGAAACCAAAGCCATATTCTTCCACCAAACTGGACGTGGATGTGGCGAGAGTGCCGCACATGTAGACATGCGCGTGAGTTTGTAACAGCTATACCTCATTGCCAATGCCGCTACTATGTTGTACGTGATTATCAAAGGCACCCGCCCCCATAACGTCTTAACACGTAATTTCCCACACTCAAGAATTTTCGAACTTTGTTAAAGTTTGGTGTCACTGCTTTACCTCTCAAAGAACTGAACAACCGCTGCAAATAATAATGTGTGGTGAAATGTCTCACAGATCTGAATACAAAGGTAGATGATTTAAACAGTGTTTGTTAGGAACACGTTTTGCCTAGAAAAGATGAAGTCTTTGATGATGGCCAACTTAGTGTCAATAAGTGGCTTTCTTTGAGACATATTCAGATGGGAACGTCTTGCTTGCCAATTGCCATAGAAATCTTAACACACCATGAAGATTGTCCAAGCGCCAAGCCTTCCGTTCTGGGCTAAATTACTTTGAAGTGGCGCAGGACGTGCACTGGTCAATTTTAACTCTATACACTGGACAGAGAACACTAGGAGTGGGAGATTGTGCGTTTTAAAGCAGAAAATAAGAAGGGGAAACTTGTTTTATACTCTCTATACAAGATTCTGCTCATTGTCAGATATCTTTTATCTTTTATATTTCCCATGAATGATTCATGTCTTGGTGGCTTTGTGTTGCCCTCCTTTTCACAAGAAACTTCATTAGAGAGCTATAAGTTTTCCCATTGATTGGAGCTCTCATTTATGAGTGTTTTTCTGCTTCGTATGTTGGTTATTGTCATTCTGCTTGAAACAACTCTTTGCAACCTGTTTCACCTTTACCACATTTAACAAAACTGACTTTAAAAAAACACTATAACCTTTTGGTGAAACTGTTATTGACATTTTAACCAGTCATGTTCAAGTATTGGGACATCACATTCAAAATTCCTGAGCTAGCTTTAAAAAAAATAAAAACAGAGAAAAAAATCTCCAAGAATATTTACGTACAGATAGAATAGTTTTATCAAGGTTTTTTCCTACAGTAGCTTTCACTCAGTTTTCATTTTCTGCACAGAAACTCATTGAAATACAGCGATATATTTTATACAGCTTGCTAGAAGTTTCTTTGACCTAATCCAATAGCATTATATAATATATAAATATATTTAATATAATGTCATGAGAATATTTATATAGTCCAGAATAATTTGCTGTAGCACCATTTTTATGCCAGGCTAGCTAATAATTAAACCATTCGATACTCTGCATGCATTATTTGTCATGAGTGTCAGAAAGGCCCAGCAAGCTATAACAAAATAAATATTAGTATTTTAACTGCTTGGAATAGTCAATTTTGATTAGCTGTCACTGCAGAAGCGAGATGTAACATAGTATATAGTGCATATAATCTATCTATCATTCTAGCTATCTATCTATATATCCTGTCTCTGCACGTAAAGATATTCGTAGGATGTGTCATTGTTTCATTATTAGAAGCCAAATCCTGCAATTCTTCTCCCTTTATTCAAGCGATTAGCCCGGTTGGCTTAAGTGGGAAACTACTCAGGAGAGTAAATATAGCAGAAATTGACCATGAAAAATGGATATATATAGTTAGAACCTCCCTGTTTATACACATATTTGTTGACTGAAATTCGACTCTAAATAACAAAAAGAAACATTCTTTACTTGTGTTTTTGTTGAATATAATCACAGTATCTCACAAGACCAAGAAAAATATCCTAACCATTTATATTATTGTTCTTCACTGGCGTGCTATGACCTTAAGTACAAAAGTATCTACCTATCTGTCTACACACTGTATGTGTGTGTTTGCTCTCTAGTTATCTCTCATCTATCAGTAAAGCACGTGCAATACATAGAAAGAATATTTTTATTTATTTGCTTGATGATCATTCTTGATTTCTTATGGTCGGGTTTACAGAGATGGAAGGGCGTTTTTATTTAGGAGGCATCATGTGTCATAAAATGAACGGGCAAGTGTGTGACCTTATGTGTGGCATAGTACATAAAAATAGTTGTTTATCCCTCAGTTTCATATTTTAAAACCCCTGTAATGTAGTAATGTATAGTGCAATCTATTGTTGAAAATTTGTATAAATTAAACAATTCGTTATAAATCAGTAAGAAAATTATTTCTAACAAGATTATATTACATAAATTATCCTTAAAAAGTCCATACCTTACTTTATCATTTTCTATTTATTTGAACGGGCTTTGAACGTGAAAAAAGCAAATAAAATAAACTTTAAAAATTATTTTCTATTCAAGTTTTCTTGTTGCTTTTTAAGGAATGTCTGTATCTTTAAATTCACCATAACAATATGAAGACAACGTTTAAAGGCTTCCAGATTGACAGCACCATGCACTGTACTAATAATATAATATCTCTATAAACTATATATATCATCACCAACACACTGCACAGAAGACATGCAGGAAGAGCTTGTTTTCACATTACATTGTTCATTCAAGTAAGCTGAAAAATATAATGATTTTTTTAAACAAACCACGGAATCATAAACAACAATCTATCACCAAAATTAATAATATAATTCTTTGGTGTGTTCTGTACTCTTCCAGAAAAGGATGATGTCCGAAAATAAATTAATTCAACTGTACAAAATAATAGCAGTCAGATACAAGTTATTAACAATGACAAGACTACATCAACCAGTCACAGCACACAAAACAAATTTCTACAAACCCTGTGGGAGGGGAGGCTACCTGTTTATGTATTCAGGGTCTCTGAGGATAAATTAGTGCTCTTTAGTTTATTTGTATGATGTTTATGATGGACTAACATTTTGCATGGGAAATGTGTCGTACCAACCGCAAATAAATTGACTAAGAGTTATCGTCATAGTTCCCTGACCTTTTTCTTTAATAGCTTGACAGCTATGCCAAAGGTCATGCACTCATCAGTTTTGTTTTTTGTTGTTGGTTTTTTGTTTTGTTTTTTTTGCTCCAACTACAAACCTTTTAGATTTTAATATTTGTGACAATTGTTTTCCTCTTTTAATGTAACTGACCACGACACATGGTCATTTGAGGATTGCATGGGAGGGGGCAGAATTAATACAATCATGGTTTTAGATGTTGAAAAAAATAAAGCGTTTTCAAATGAGTATCCACAATGGTATAAAAGGAGATTGATCGGTCTAAAATATCTGCTTTCACAACAGTGTCACAGCTTCTCATACTTGAAGATTTTGAAGTAATAATGGCTCTGATGTCCAAAGCTCTTTTGACCTAACAACAAACTCTACTACACACATGGTCTGACATAGCAAGATGCAGGATCTTCTCTTTTAAACAAACTTTGCTAAAGGGGACTGAATTCACTTTTGAATTTTGTGTGCTATATTTAAAAAAAATCACACTATCACAGTTGTCAGATAGCAGCGGTTTTCTTTTATTCTCCATTTTAGTCTCAAGACTCATAACGGTACAAAATTGTGGAGAAATGTTAAGAGAAATGCTGCATCTTTTTTTTAAAAAAAAAAACACCATTTTCACATCGTATACAGCTAAGGGATAAGGAAACAAGCCTAGGTATAAAATATCAGATTTGGGTGAAACCTAAGGACTCAGAATAAAAAGCAAAAATTACAAAAGATCTGAACTGAAAGCGGGGGAAAAACACATTTTTTAATATGTAACCAGTCCACGATTTGTTGGAAATTCAGCAGGCAGTGGTGGTTTACAATTAAGAGGCCATTGCGGAATTGGGGCCTACTCAAGCTGTTAAGAAGCCCCCAGAATGATATCTAAAGTATTTAAGAGCCACTCCAGGAAATGGAGAGGCCCTGTCAGCTTGCAGGCTACATAATGAACACTCTTCCTCTCTCTCTTTTTGGAACTATTGCGTTGGCATTGGCAGTGTATAATCTTGATGAACTGATCTGTCCATTGAGTTCCCTTGGCATCTTCCCCATACCTGCAAACATGCAACTTGGTTCACTGAGATAGTCCAGCTTGGTATTTTCATTTATTATTTTTTATAAAAAGGTCCAAGTGTCTTAATTAAATTAGTTAAGTGTACAAACACCATAGGGTTTTATATACTGAATAAATAGTGGTGATTCAACATGATGGCAATTCTATGCCATCCATTTATTTCAAGCTTTGTGTCATTACAGTTCAGGAGAATGGTCCAAGTACTCCCAAGTTAGAAACTTCTTCTTGTTGTTTTTCTTCTAATGGATAGTTCTGGTATCAGAGTTTCTATAAGCCTCTTCATCTTCAGATCCAGACGATGTTACATTGCTGGAAGGTGTATGAAGGTTATTAGAAGCCCCACTGGCCTGACAGACGTACCACTCATTGAGGTTGGTGACCTGAGGGGAAAGATTGGCAGAGCGGCCCCTGGCTGAGTCCTGGGCAGGGGACAGGGGAGCACCTAGGGGGGTTCCTGCAGACTGATAACCGTGAGATCCAGGGGTAGGAGAAAGTGGTGGAGACTTGCAGTGTATCTTCATGTGTTTTCTTAAAGAGCTGGGATGCGTGTAAGATTTATCACAGCCTCTGACTTTGCAGTAATATGGCTTATCACTCGTGTGGACGTGGGAGTGTTTCTTTCTGTCACTGCTATTGGCAAACTTCCTGTCGCAGCCATCAAATTCGCATTTAAAAGGCTTCTCTCCTACAATTGAAAACATTCATAATTATCTTCTGGGGGAGAAATCCCAAATCTTGGTCATTTAAATTTCAGGTCAGAGCTATGGTTAGTTTAAAAACAAACAACAACAGCACTAAGTGGAACATTTCACAGCTCTTATAAAACACGGTCCCCATGGAAAAATTCACTGCAAATCGTTTCTGTGCTTGTCATGAGGAGACTCGTGATATGTCTGGGAAATAAGGTTATACCTGCCGGACAGTTCAAGCTGCACTGGTGTCAAATGAATAATATTTTGTAAACGGTGAAATGTTAACTATGATTTTCAAAAAGCCTCAGACAGCACCATAAAGTGTCTACTTTTTTCATGCACAAAATTCTCTTGCAAATGAAAAATTCAAATGATGCATACAACAAACAAAACTACCCCCATCAATACATTTATCATCTAGGAGTGGCTTTGTCTATAGACTGGCACATCTTGTCCTAATCCTTTCACAATGCTTTATAGTATGTGGAGAATCTTTCCTGTTTGGAAATACAAATAACACCTGTTTAAGCACATAACCATAACGTCGGATTTTTGCAGACCATACTTTAAATGTAGACCAATATCTATCAACCTTTATTCACAACCTGCACGTTAGTGAGAATAATATACTGTAATAGCAATAGACAGTAATAATGACAACCGTGGACTGCTATTACAGTATCTATTTACCTGAGGCTAATTTGTGTCTAAAAATCTATAGCAAATCTATTTTAATAGCTTTACGCATTGCTTAACAGTTAAAGTGGTTGTGAAAATCTGCCTCAGGCCTTTTTGTCTGGCATACCTTTAAGTTCCACCGGGTCCTGTAATACAATACTTTGGTTCATGTGTATTTTGTTACATATAGCTGTGCTCCAGATAAACTCTTTCCCATAGTTCTTGAATCAGGGATGTGTAAATGCCTATTATTGAGATAACAGGGAAAAATGTGCCATATCATTTTATTACAAATGGAATATAATTTAGAAGAGTAACTTTTTTTCTCCGTCATATTACAGGTGAATCTGATATCTCTAAAATGCATAACACCATTACTGCAAACATTTAGTTAAAACGCTGAAGTTTTATGCCATATTATTTCTAATGCATACTTTCATATGTATTTTGTTACACATTTTCAAAAATAACAATGTACTCTAGCCCCCGCAATGGAAGCACTTCGAGTTTTATTGGAGAAAACCTTGTTAGTCAGTACTTTGTGTATAATTATAGAATCTTACAATAAAATATGAATTGAAAACAAGCACACTTTTGATAGTCTTTTTGTTTTGTTTTGTTTTGTTTTTTTGCTAATGCTATGCAAACATTTCTTTCTATATTCTAATTCCAAATCAAGTTATTCAGTTTGAAATCGTTCCGATACATTTGCGCTTAGTCACAATTATCAGCAAATATCTAGCTCCACACAAAACAAACAGTACTATCTCTCTCCTACCCCAGAAATTATGTTGATTAAGAAAACCACGCTGGTACTTTTTAAATGCAGTCTTCGTCTACACATAAGCGCTCACACTTCCCACTGAAAAGGATCTCACAACATAGATGAAGTCACTTTATCTGTTCATTTTATCTGAAAAATAGCGAATCTATTGGAAAATTTCGCTACATCTGTATTGTTTTACAAAACTATTAGGGTTACATAGCCGACTGTAATGTGCATTCCGGAAATTCTTAAGAAAAGCTATTTGACAGATAAACTGATTTGTACTATTTGCATCAGACACAGAAATAGTTATTAAAAATTGGTTCCATCGGTGTTTCAAAAAAAGAAAATGGTTCTTTCAAGGACACCTAGATTGCCGTGATCAAATATATTTGGTGCTCTGACGGAGACTTTACGTCAGAGTTTAACCATTTGCAGATTGCTCCAGTTTAACACTGCTAGCTGAAAAGGATTTGAAGATACACAAGTGCATCTTTGCAAAGTTCTTTCTGTGCAAAAAACACAGTTGTGAAAACATTTGTTTATTTTTTTGCCAAAGAGTGATAATGCTAAACACTTTCCTGTTGAGGGGCCACCGTTTTTTTAATCCATATGTTCCATTAACATGATGAAGCAAACATCTTCGGGGATCAATAAAATATTTTGTTTGAGATAATGGATTAGTTACGCTTTACAGTGTTAAGCTATTAGACCGAAATAGTTTGGGATCATATTGTCCAGTGCAGCTTAAGAAGGGCGGGGGGGGGGGGAAACCAAATTATAGACATATTTCTCCTGTCTGGGGGCCTATAAGAAAAGCACAAAATCCACTAATAATGAAACATAAAAATACTGTGGTTATTTTAAACAATGACACTAAGAATGAATAATTTGTAAATCCTTAGAGCACTTTACATTGCTGAATTAGAGCTAAGTGGTAAAACACAAGGCTACGGTAATTATCTGATCTTTTCATTTGACTTTCAGATTTAGGTCTTTAAAACAGGTCAATATATCTTCTGTGCAGACATGTGTGTGCACGTTATGAGATGCTTCTGCCAAAGAGCGGCCTGGCCCGAGTGCCCTGAAAACCACCCCTTCCTCCTTCCCTGGGCCGGGCGTCAGCATGCTGGAGGGAAGATTTTCTTTCTCTGCTGCAGCCCAGAAGGGGCAGTTTGTCTGTTGCATCCTCCTTCTTCCGTTCCCGAAGGCTGCTGGTCTGCAATGGCCTCCCCGGTGGCTTCTGTGTATGTGTGTCAGTGTGTCTCTGATATCAGTATGTGTGTCAGTCTCTCTCTCTCTCTCTCTCTCTCTCTCTCTGTGCCACTGTTCGGTGCGAGCCAGTATCTGAGCTGCTCGCACGCGCTCTCTGTCTCCACGTCTCTGGGTGTGGGGCTCGGTATCTGTTTGTATCTCTGTGTGTGCTTTTAGGGTATATTTATTTATATCGATCTCTCCCTCTGTCTCTCTCCCAGTGTGCGTGTATGTGTATATTTATTTATATCGATCTCTGTGTGTCTTTGTATCTGTGTATATTTATGCACAGTTACGTGCCACTCGGTATCTATAGAGACCAGTCTCTCTGTGTATCTTTGTATTTACTTCTGCACGCGTGTGTGAGAGCTGCTACACCGCACCGTGTGCATCTCTGCGGACTGGAGTGCACAGAGATCAGTGATCGTGCGTGTTTCCCACTCTGCGGCTCCCTCCCTAAGTTTCTACAGCTGCATTTGGATGTCTCTCTGCTCTGCATTGGGGGCCACTATCCAGAGAAGCTGCAAGAGCCAAGGCCCAGCCGCCTCTATCTTCAAGCCATGGCCCGCTCCCCCATCCGCTGCGGACCGTCGGACAAGACAGAGAAGGGGCCTCATCCTTGGGCTCAACAGTTAAGGAGAGCGGACACCGAAAATCGCCCCTTGCTTTGTAAACAGGACGCCAGAGTGGGAATTAAACCCAGCGGAACCCAGCAGTTAACCGGTCCCGGTAGCAGCGAAGGGGTTCAAGTCCCCAAACTCGATGTTTCCAGCGGCGTTGTATTTTGTGCACTGTCGACCGTTACTCTCGGGGCTCCCACCCGGGGGAAGTTGAGAGCAGCCGTAGGAAAGGGAATGCGCTTCCCGAGTCATAAATCTGAGCGCCCTTTTAATTGCAAAAGGGGAAACGTGCTCTGTGGGCCGCCCTTTGTTGTTGTTTAGGGTTTCTTTTTACAAAGATAAATGAATAAGCCTGCTCCGCTCTCTCTCCCTGCCTCCCCAACCGCACTCCAACCTTCTGCTCACTGCACTGGAAATATGAGAAGGCTCCCGAGCTGCAAATCATATTTTTAGAATTTGGCACCATTCTCTTTTAACATGCAGGGGCCATCCCCACCGGCTTGCACTGTGACAGGGACAAGGAGCTAGTGGGGTGCTGTAAGTGTCGGGTTTAAGTTTTGTTTTCCAAATCATCGCGACAGATGGATACAGATACATTACAAAAACATGGTAGGGAAACAAGGATTCTCGGAAATGCCTCCAGCATTTCACTCGGGCCGCAATGCCATTAACAAAAAGCTGTCAGCCTGCCTGCAGGAGCAATCCTTCCTGGCTCGGAACTGAACTGCCAGGGCAGGGAGGGCTAGCTGTCCTCATCTCTCTGCGCATACATCTGGGCTTCTGCCTGACATATTCTGTAGATAAAATCTATAATCCTTTCAGCCATGGGCCATTTGGCTTTACATTGAAACAACACGTTGCACGTTGTCCGCTTTTCTCTTTGCAGCAACACACAATAAATCAAGAAAGCAATTATGTAAACTCCATTTCCTTAACTATCCTCCAAGGAATAATATTTGTCTACAACTATCAATCCCAACTTCGTTCATTTTCCTCGGAGGTTTGTTTTTTTTTAACCTAAACCAAAATGTCTATATGTAAACCAACACAAGTCCCATAAACAAAACCCTAGTGAGGGACCCAGTCTGACTGGGCATTTCCTTACAAGTGAAGGCTGTCCGTTTCTCCATGTTTAGCTTAGGCGTCTTCTTAAAATCACAACTTGCGCTGTGAAGAAATGAAGGCTGCTTTGAAGTTTCCTCCTCAAAACTACAATAAGAAACTTCCTTACACACACACACACACACACAAAACTAAACTGCACCAAATGTTACTCATCTTGGAACCTTCAAACGATCAGCATTTAACCAGTGAAACTCCCTATAGTCAAGTCTTTTTCACCGCTCCTAGCAAACACGTTGGCTTAATTTAAAGAGGAACTGCGCTCCCCCTGAACCCCCAGCCCCCACTTCAAATGAAACTCTGTCTGGGACAACCCACCCATGTGTCCTTCGGTTGAAACCCTGCCTGGGACAAGCCCCCCTCCTCCCTCCAGAAGCGCAGAAGCGGAAACACCCCCCCGGTATTTTCGGGTGGGGTGGGGTTTGGTCTGCAGTGGGAGACCCCCTCTCCCCATATTCCACGCGGGGCCTGGCTAGACTGGCCTTGGTCTTCACCTCCTCCTTCCGGGCCTGCTGTTTCCCAGGCCCTGCCTAATTTCCTAGCTGTAGGTGTTTATCGGCTTAAACCTTTTGCTGCGTGTCTAGGGTTTGGCTGTGCGGTTGTGTGTGTGTGCGCGAGAGAGACAGTGTGTGTGTGTGTCTCTGTGTGTGTGTGTGTGTGAACGTGCCCTGGGTGCTCCTGAATTACTTATTCATGAAAAAAGTCACATGTTTGAATGGCCCTGTGATGAGAGGAGGAAAAGAAAACAACCCCACCGAAGGAGCGGGGGAAATACCCACCTGTATGAGTGCGCTTGTGAATCTTGAGGTTCTCGGAGCGGGCGAAGACCTTGCCGCAGCCCGGGAAGGGGCAGGGGAAGGGCTTCTCCCCGGTGTGCACGCGGATGTGGTTGATCAGTTTGTACTTGGCCTTGAAAGGTTTCCCTTCCCGGGGACACTCCTCCCAGTAGCACACGTGGCTGCTCTGCTCCGGCCCGCCGACGTGCTCCACGGTGACATGGTTCACCAGCTCGTGCATGGTGCTGAAAGTTTTCGAGCAGGGCTTCCCGGCGGCGCTGGGCGGCGGCGGCGGCGGCGGCGGCTGCGGCGGCTCCTGCTCCAGCCACTTGCAGATGAGCTCCTGCTTGATGGGCTGCCGCATGTACCGGAGGAAGGCCGCCGCCGCCGCCCCCGGGTGGTGGTGGTGGGGGGCCGGGTGGTGGCCGTGGCTGGCCGCCGCCAGGCTGACGTTCAAGCCCAGGGAGCCGTAGCCGTGCAGCGAGGAGGCGGCCCCGTAGGGCTCGGCCCGGCCGTACAGCTCCGCGGCCGCCAGCCCCAGGCGCATCTGGCCGTTCAGCGGGTGGTGCCCGCCGGGGGCCGGCTGCTCGTGCAGCGCCGGGAAGACCGGGTGGGCCGCGGCCCCGTCCGACGGGCCGTAGGTGCCGGCGGCGGAGATGAACACGCCGTGGTGGGGGTGCGGGTGGGGGGAGCTGGCCGCGGGGTGCGGCTCCCCCAGCGCCCCGTGCATGGCCGCGCCGGGCAGCTCCCTCCGCAGGATGAAGTCCCTGGCGCTGCTGGTGCCGGCGCTGCTGGCGGCGTAGCCCGGGTGGGGAGCCGGGGGAGCCGCGCCGGCCGGGTAGCTGCTGACCGCGGCGGCGGCGGCGGCGCTCTGGGCCGCCGGCGAGGCAAAGGCGGCCGCTGTCTGCGCCTCGGGATGCGCCGCGAGAGGCTGCGCGGGGCTGAGTTTGAGGACGCTCGCTTGGGCCATGTGCTCGGGTCCGAATGGCGTGAGGGCCACGCCGGGGTCACTCCCCATCTCCCCAGGGTGGAGGTGAGCGGCGGGGTGGGAGTGGACGTGGTGGCTCCCCAGCCCCGGGAAGCCTGTCATGGTCTGATGAGGATGGGGCTGAGCCGCTGCCAAATCCGCTAATCTCAGTGTCGGGTTCCTCTTGCTCAAAGGGGGCTCCATAACTACACAATCCAGCCCATCTACACTCACTGTTGTTATTTTTTTCCCTCTGCCCGCCTTCAAAAACATGTATATATTAAGCGGCTCTTTAACTTCTTTTGTCTCCGCTCCTAACTCCGCTTATTCCTTTCCCCACTCTGTCCTCCAGCGATTGGCAGAGCGCTCACCACATTTGAGCGGCACAGCGGGAACTAGAGTTTGGAAATGGCGCTGGTGGGATTGGAGGGAGCCGAGTGATTGGCAGAGGCCAGGGCAGCGCGATTGGCTCCCTTTCAGGCCGGCTGCTCAGCGGGAACCCGCCCTCACGCGCTCTCCCCCTCCGGTGGCTTTCCCAAAGTTGGGCGGGCCGAAAGTTCGCGCTGAACCTGTGAGTGCCAGCCGGCGTGCCAAAGCCAAGCGTCTCACGCCGGCTGCTCGCCTTGTAGAAATAAGGCCCTGGGATCAAACACGCTCTCACACACACTTGCTCAATCACGGGACACTGGGCTTCCCAGCCATTCTGGGAAAGAGATTTTACAACTTACACACACACACACACACCCCCTTACGGCTCATTCGGCTCCCTCAGCAATGTGCTTCTGTGTTTATTTTCAGGCTGCAGGCGTTTGTACTCGTGGGTTCTTCTGTTCAGCACAACGCTGCCAATTGGAACGGCGATTCGGGCAACTGTTTAAAGAAGCCAAGCCATTCGTTGAATAGGAGATTGTTAAATTCCGGGGAAATAATGTCTTGGTGCAGCACTGGAAGACAAAACCTCCACTCTAAGTACCGATTACAGAATAAAGCACAGTATTTAAGACATTAACTGCAGAAGCGGCACATATTAAAACTGTAATTTCTTTCAATAAAAATAAAATAAAAGGCATCTTGCACATGGTAGAAGCGAGTTTCGGAAGGGTCTGCTCAACGTGTATTCTCGAGCTTTATACAGAGATATAGAACACTTACTATTCACCATCAGGCAACATAACTGCGCGGTACATCTCTCAGATAACGTGGCTGGAAAGATACAAGCGGATCTGAGACTCTTTTCACTTACACATGGCTCTGCAGAGAAACCACAATCAGCATATTGTCTAGAAAACGCTAGATCGGTCCCTTCATGTCTCACCATTTCAGTAAAACTCCCAAATACATGAAGAGTCGATGAAAAAACAGCCGATAAAGTCAACAGATAATAAAATAATATGTCTTAGTTTTTCCTCTAGGGCGTTAAAAGTTTGATAGAATGGATAAATTACATGATGCTTGTTCTTAAAATTTAAAAGCCTCAGACCTTCTGAACGTTGTGCTGTATACAATCTGTGAAACCTTCCAAAGGGAAGCTATTAACTGGTTGTTCTTATCGATTTTTATAAACAGGTGCACAACAGTCGAAGAAGATATTGAAAGTTTCCTTTAGGTTGAAACGTTGTGGTTGTGTTAATCAGATGGCTTTTTTACGTAATTTGGCCGAGATTTTAAACATTTTTATAGTGGTCCTGGAAAGTGAAGCGAAGTTGAGACATATTCGCTGCTAGGCTATCTGTTAACTTTTTCTTAATAAATTATAAAGTGAAAAGACTATCCTTTGAACACGAAAGGTTGATGTCCCTATTTTGGTGTGCTACAAGGAAAGCTGTGCTGAATTCTTCTGCAAACCAAATAAAATTAAGAAGTTACTGTCTTCTAAAGCAGAGAGATATAAAATAGCAAGAACTAGCGTGACTGTGATACTCGGTGCTAAACTTGGCGTACATTCTGTACTCAGTGTAATTTGCTTTCTTTAGTGACCTGTACCTGCGGAAGCTAAGCGCAATGAAGCGGTCATTAGATACAGAAATCAAATAAACGAAAACATTGCACGTAACCTTCAGTTTTCTGTACATGTACAAGTAAGAAACTCTCCTTTTTAACGTTATGAGAGAAAACTTTGAACTGGGGATCACATGAGAACTGTCATCTTAGTTCAGAGTATCCCTATCTAACCAGTGCTACTGACAAAAGTGTTCTCGATGAGGTAATCATTCGGGTTATGTTGCTTGTCTATTTTTCGCACATGTTTAAGAAAAGCCTGTGGTGATTCTGCGATTCCTGCTTGAGGGTGGGCAAGGGGAGCGCAATTTGGACCATAATCACTTCAGAAACACAAGGGTTCACTTTACATTTCACTACATCAGACTGGCGCTTGCACTGTATTGCAGCTTTGTTTCACTCAGGAATACCTGCAAAAAGCGTTTGTAACCTGCCCCAAAAACGAGCTTCAGCACTTGCCTGAAGATCTTTCGGGATTTTAGTCAGGTTAGAAGAAAAGAACAAAAATAAACAACCCCTCGCTTTTAAAATGGGCTACTTGGTGTTTTTACTATGCAGTAAAACCTTTTCTCTTCAAAATAGCTTTTCACAAAAATTCTAAGCACTTTGTTTTATTGAATTACTGAGATTTAATGGTTTAATGGGCGAATGCATGGAGGAGAAGCGGCAAACGTGAATAATGGTATCGCAACTATGCGGTATCTTGTACACGCCTCCTTGTACAACTCTTGTTAAACACAGCATGATATGTATCTGTCATCGATTTAATATGTCTTAATTCAAATATATCTCCCTGATCAATTTCATTTTACGGGGACTGTAAAATAAAGAAAATATTTTATGGTTAAACAATCGTCAGAAAAACGCCGATAGACAAGAAAGACGTTTAAATGATCATATGAAAATTCTCTGAGTCAATCTCTGAGTAAACATAAACCATGGAAGATGTAGGCGACTGCTCAGGTACTTTGATTTTGGACGCAGGAACTGAAAAAAATAAAAATAATTAATTACCATCCAGGACGACGCACATGATTTCATACGAGGCCTAAATTGTCCTCAAGATACATATTGTGCTATATTTATCTATATGTGTGTGAGTACACAGAAAATCACGAAGACACAGCATGTTGGTGGGTATACACATATCCATACACACGCACAGCTCCATCTCCAGAAAGTTTTAGAAACCCAAAAGGCCCTTTAAACTCTGGTGAACAGGTGAATCACTAGTCCAGTACAAATATTACAAATAAACGTTCAGATGGCAATTTATAAAAGTCATAATGAACTCTATTAGGCCTTGAAGCATTTTTAAAGACTCCACTTCAAAACATATCACTACCTTGGCTTTTTTAATGTTTCCTTTAATTTTTTTGTTTATCGTTGCATTATGTAAATATATGCTAATGAGCACGAGCACCATTTATAAACGATCGCCTTTAGCGCACATCTTATTGATATTTAGGGAAAAGAGAGCAATATTTTATAACATATAAACCTTCTGGGGAACACTTAACATTAAAGCTTTTCTCAACAAGTCCTTAAAACCTGTTAGTAGACCAAAACCAAAGTAGATTACCCCTTCCTCCTCCCCCCCAAATTGGATTACTTTTTAGCAAAACAGTCAACAAGATACCCCAAAACTTTCCTCAGCGCCAGATTTGCTTAAACCGCTGCAAGTTTTATACACATGCGGTGGTGTGTCTGTCAGGGCGGCCCCACGTTCCTATAAGGTGCTCCCCCGCTCCATTACCTCGCGCCTTGTAAGGCTGTATTCACAGAGACGCCAGCATAACGCTTGATTGCACGCCCTTAGTTATTGAACAGATACAAGTTTCTTTCCGATGGATGTAGGTAATTAATAAACGATAAAGGAAGTGAACAGGACGGCTTCCTGGCAGCTTTGCTTTGTTTGTAGTTTTGTTCTTGATCTAAGGGAAAAGACGTTCAGAATGGAAAATCCACGTTTATTGCAACGCAAATCCCCCGATCGTCAGTCAGGCGTGCTTTATGCCAGGTTTATTTTCTGACAGGCAAGATATTGAAAATGCGACAGAATGTATCTGCGAGGGGAGACTAAGATTGGAAATGGTTTCAAGTATTAATTCCATGGTAGATTCTTCACACTAATAATGGTGGAGTCCTCAGAGTTCAAGGCTGATGCACCAATGGTTTCAAAACTCTTATCAGAAAACGTGTGTGTGCAGAAAGAGTCACAGCCCCATTATGGGTGAAGTATATGGGTAATCATTAGTTGAGACCAACAGAACAAGTGGAAAGAACCCTGACAAGCACATATGTGGCAATAAACGGAAAGTATTTGTTGACATGAAGATTATCCATGCGCTCACACATGCCTTGTTTCACACCCCATCACTTCCCCGAAATTCAGATAGCAGACTAAAAGAAGCCAAGGTATGATTTGTTTGTACATTATACCTACGATTACACATTTATACATGACAGGCCCTTCTGCTTCTTTCAGAACAGGATTCCCTTTACACACGCCTTTTTATTATTAAATGTTGTATTGGTTGGTATTGCAAGGTCGTGAAAATGCGATCAAACTGATTGCTCGCTGGTGCTACAGAATGGATGTATATGTGGAATGCACAGTACAGTCAGTCATTGAAAGGACTCTGTTAGCAATGATTTCTGGAAGTACGACTTCTTTGGTTACCACAAAAGAGTGAGGAACATGGAGGATTTACTTTTGGTCACACTGCCGTGCGAGGGTTTAAAATTAAACGTCATATGTTCTTGCAATAAATACATGGTAGTGAAATGACCTAAAGGTAAAAAAGCAGCAGACTTTGGGATTCTAGATTTTTCCCCCTGCTGCAGTGCTCAACTGGATATAGTTTACACATGCTGTGTCTCTTTTAAACTTCAGCTGTTAACAATAAACGCCAACTTTCCATAGCCTCTTTTTCATATATCCAACTGAAGGTAGAAGTCATCATTATGGTACAATACAAATTGAGTGTATTTAATTGACTAGTATCCACTTAGTCCTAAATGCTTTTGTGATAAAGGATTGATGATATTCTTTGAAAAATCGAGAGAATTTATAATATAAACATATTGTGAATGAACTACAATGATATTTTTAAAATAAATTTTTATATGGCAACAAAACTTGAAAAGCAATCATTTTCAATACACTACCAGTTAGTAAAAGCATGTAATAGTTCTAATAGTCTGATTTATTCCCTAAGACTTTTTTTTAAAATAGTAAATCGTGTTTTACATGGCACAGTGTCTATTAAATTTAGTCAAAAATTTGGCGTATTTTTCTCTATATCTGAACGTCAACGTTTGAAGAAGCTGTTGAGATAAATCAAATGGTGACATTTTGACGGCTTTACTTGTATAAGCAATATGGTTACCATATGGCATTGTTATTTATGAATGACAGCATAAATTGTATTACAAAGTCTATCGCAATAACAGTGCAGTTTATTGGAAAGCTGCTCTGCTGTCACTAGCATTTATAAGGCAACCTCCATGTGAAAAAGGTATGTCAGTCAAATTACACATTCATGTTTAACGTCTTGCTTTTAGTGTTTTTGGTGTTTTTATTTTTACTGTTACAAAAATACTCCTAGTCTGGTCGGGAATTCAGAGTGTCTCCTGTGACAAAATAAATCTTCAGTGTGATTCAGTAGCACAATAACAACTGTAAAAATATTGTCCAAGTATTCGCTGTTCCTTGGCCGATTCTTCATTCCTAAAAAAAAATCCACTGTACTCTGCATCACTAAATCACTGGCAAATTCATTTTTATATAGGAACTTTTTTATAAGTACAACTGAGAGAACAATAAATTTTAATGGTATGAAAGAAAGGTGCTCCTTTGTAGGTTCCCTGTACGTTGTAGTGGGTTTTAAGAAATGGCATTTAAAAGTTACAACTTTGGCTGAGATTTTCATTATTTCCCTTTTCTTTTACATTACACTTCTATTAAACTCTGACAAAGAACTTTTGTTCCAAAGTGTGTTTTACAGAGGGAGGCTACAACACAACACATGTGGTCTTCACGGGTCATAGGTCGAACGGCCTAGAAGTGGCTAAGATCGGCAAAATCAAAGGTAACCTGCAACTTAATATCCTGTTGATGATCTTGTTGAATTTATGAGTGTCTGTGATACAGACAACGGTGCAAGTGATTCTGTTAAATTGCTCTGTTCTTTTCAGGTTAAACAGAGCATCATTCCCCTCTCTACACTCCTTCTCTTCCCTCCATACGGAAACAAAACTTGGATTTTATACTGAATTTTGCTCATTTTATCTCTATTTTAAATCACTAATTCCATTTTTCTTAACCCTAGTATATATGCATTTAAATAGACGGTACATGCACGCCTTTAAATTGATCTTCACACAACCACACATTCGATGCACATGTCCAGATCAACTTTTATAATACAACTTTTATAATACAACTACTTCCCAGCATAGACAGCAATCTAGTGTGTGTGTGGGGGGGGGGGGGAAATCTAGCGGAGTTTAAGTTCTAATACTCAACTGTCCTCTTTAACCTTGGTACCTAGGAAGAGAAGATTATAAAAGACGAAGACAATACACAAAGTTAGGAAAAATCCCTTGCTCTCACACCCTATCTGCATAAGCAATCGGTAATAGTAAGAGCAGTGCAGTTTTAAAGAGAAATACGTAAAACTTACAAAGAGGGAAACGTGAAGCGGCTGTTTGTTCTGCGGGTCTGACACCATTGCTCTGCGGGCACCTCCGCAAACCTGTTGAAAAACTTATTTAACTGAAACAGTTTAGAAGGGAGTTTGACTGGCCGCTGTCTTCCCCCTAAGAATGAGCTTAAGTCTGCATTTCTGGCAATGGCCCTGAAAGCGATTGCAGGGGTTTTTCCCTCTCTCTCTCTCTCTTTCTCTTTTTCCCTTTTCACCCTATGACATGGGGGAAAGGGGTTTTGCGGTTCGTAGAGAAATAAAGCACTTCTCAGAGGGGACGGCGACATGACTTTGAACTTGGATCAGCTCCTGTGTTTCCTGCAGAGACTGTAGAACTGGAGCCCTGAAAGAATAGCAAAGAGAGTCCAGCCTGCGGGGTCTCCGGCTGGAATTAACGAATTCTCCCCAAACTGTCCCAATGCAGCCGTCTGAAGCCGCAGAGTCAGCATACAGCAGCAGGGTGATCTGGGAATGGGAAAGAAAGAAAGAAAGAAAGAAAGAAAGAAAGAAAGAAAGAAAGAAAGAAAGAAAGAAAGAAAGAAAGAAAGAAAGAAAGAAAGAAAGAAAAGTAGGCATTTGGATATGTTAACGTTATTTTTCTATGCAACATGTTTAACACAATATTTTTTCTTGGACATTTTTGGGGGCTCTTCCTTTCTGAGATGCAGAATCTTCCTTTAAACTCTTCTGCTGAAAAGTGGTCTAAATAAGTAAGCATATGTGGCTATCAGTGTTTATGATTATTTGGTTTTCCGGAGGCAGACACTGTAGATGACTACGACCTCCAAGTTGTGCTCTATCTCCCTTGCTCTGATTCAGGGGGCAACCCTCAAATCCTCGTTTCTGAAATGTTGTCGAGAAAGGACAATATAATCTGTTCGCTGTCTGGCCATATAGGCTGTAGGGTCATCACAAGGACAGCAAATGCACGAATTCTGCAGTCTGGAAAGAGAATTTCGGGGAGCAGCACTCCCACGTAAGACGACATGACCAAGGGACGGCTTGGAAGAAGGGCTGGCGGTTTTAGCTAACAGAGGGGTATGTCTAGATTCATTTGGAGTTTGTGGGTTTTAACGATCATTTTAGATTAGAAGGAATTCCTGTTATTCATAAAGGAAACCCTCTCGTTTTACGAAGAGTAATAAACCCAGCGATATTTTTATGTTTCAGTTTGTTCCAAGGCAGGCTTTTAATTGTTTTTAACCATTTAGTGGAGGGGGGAGGATCCTAATCTAAGCAAATCAGGGGAGAAAAGCTATTTGCAACGTTCTGATTTCACATATCTTTAAACACTGTAATATCATCTATCTAATCTAATATCTATCTATCAACAGAGCATTATAAACCCCCCCCCCCCGCAAAGTCCACTTGTGTTTGGTGCAGTTCACAATAACGTGAGGAGTGACAGGAATGTCGCTGGTAAGAGTATTTATTCCGCCTCTTTAAAAAAAAAACCCACTACATTTTGGGTTGATTCTCTCTTGTGAGCACAGAGATGATTAGAATGAAAACGTCAGGTTGAGTGTAGAAAGGTCAGTATTACAAATATATTTTTAAAAGGGCCTGGTTTATTGGATACTGGCCCCAACATGATTATTTTCCAGCCACTGCAAAACAAACCCATCCAGGGGCCAGACATGGAGGGGGAGGGGAAGCGGACTTGTTTGTTGTGTCTAGTAATTTTTATTATTATTAATTAATTATTATTCCTGCCCTCTAATCATAGGGTTTTCAAACCACAGCAGCAAGTTTTGTTGTTCCGGTTATTGTTAGAAATTAGAAAGGAACCATCAAACCCTATCGCCCCTGCTCTTCAATGCACATGGATAGGCAGTCTGATCCCTCTGCTCTAGACAAGTGGTTTAAAACACCAAAGAGCTTTTTTCTCTCCCCTCCCCCAGCCCCGCCGACGAAATTGCACCGATATCAATAGTGTGTTTGACTTTTCTGTGTCCCTTTCGATGATTTGGCGGATTTGCTTTTGCAGCAGAGGAGAGAAAAGGGGGAGGGGGGCGGCAGTATTGGCAGGTCGGTCCCTCGTGTTCATGTTTTAAGCGCCTTGTTTTGCTCGTTTGTTTCCCCCAAGAAGGAAGACCGGAACGGGCAGCGGCAGGCTGGCTCCGGCGGCTCCCCTGCCTCTTCCCCCGATCCCTTCCCCCCCCCCAGCAAAAAGAAACATCGAAAAAAGGGTTTCAGTACAACCCCCGTTTCCAGCCTCGCTTGCACTTGGTGGCTGGAGCTGCGGCAGCCCCGCTCTGCCTCTCCCTGTGGCCGAGCTCCGGGGTGGGGTTGTGCTGGGGGTGGGGAGGGATAGAGCCCGGCGCTGCTGCTGCTGCTGCTGCTCGCTGCTGCTGCCGCCGCCGCCCAGCCTCAGTGCTGGAGGGGGAGGCGGGAAGGGCCCGGGGAAGCGCGAGCCGCTATTAGCCGCTCTTAGGGGGACGCCAGGATGGATGAGGCCAGTTTGACCAATGAGCGGGCGCCTGGCGAATGACCGGGCTGCTGTTAAAGGGGGCGTTTGAAGAGGAGCTGCCAGTCCAGCCAGAGAGTGAGAGAGAGAGAGGCTGGGAGAAGGGGGGGGGGGAATAAAAGCAGCAGCCGCAGCGCCCACCGAAATAAACAGAGGCGGAGAGACACGGGAGGAAAATAAAACCCCGCACTGAGGGAGCAGCCAGGCGCAGGAGGCGAAGGGGTCACTGCCCCCAGCCAGCTCCAGAGAGGCTGGAGCATCTGCAGGGGCTGCGTGTCCTGCTGCCGAGCCCCCCACCCCCGCTCGGCTCGGAGACCCGGAGAGGGAGATCACTTTTTTTTTATTGTTGTTGTTATTGTTTTTAATCCGCACCTCCCCCCGCCTTCCTCCTCCCCTCCCCCCATTCCCCCCCTCCCCCCAGCTCAGACCCAACTTAAAGAAAGAGAGGAGGCTACAGAGCGAGGTCAGAGACGCGTCCGATTCCTTCATCTGTGGGAATTCGTTCCTGCGAGTTTACTACGTGAGCCACATCTCATGCCAAGCCGAGAAGAAGAGGAATAAAAAAAAAAGGGGGGGGGGAGGGGACACCCCAGCCACAGCAGGAGCGGGGGGAAGCCAGCGAGGTGTGGGGGAGCAGGGAGGCATAAAAGGGGCCAGCTCTTCTGGGGGTGCGGGGCTCAGGGCGGAGGTTGGCGGCAGTGACATTTCCTTGGCAGGGTGTGAGTGTGTGTGTGTGTGTGTTGCAGGGAAAGGCAACGCGATTGCCCCCCCTCCTTCCTTCCCTCCCTTCCCCCCCCCCAGCTCCCCCTCCTCTGCCCTGCCCGCCCGCCCCCGCCTCAGCTCCTTTAATACACTTTGGTTCTCCGCCTGGCTGTGGACACTTCTCTCTGTGGCTCGCTCGCTCGGCGGCTGCTGCTGCTGCGGCTCGGTGCAGCCGGGGGGAAGCCGGGTGCCTGGATCCTCCTGCTGCTGCCGGGTGGTGCCCGGGAAGGAAGAGGCGCAGCCGCGGGGGAGGAAGCGGAGCGGAGCGGCAGGACCATGCTGCTGGACGCCGGACCCCAGTTCCCTGCCATTGGAGTGGGCACTTTCGCTCGGCACCATCACTCGGCCGCCGCCGAGATGCAGGACCGGGAGCTGAGCCTGGCGGCGCAGAACACCTTTGTGGACTCGGCAGCCCACATGGGGGCTTTTAAACTCAACCCCGGGGCCCACGATCTGTCCCCCGGCCAGAGCTCGGCTTTCACCTCGCAGGCTCCCGGCTACCCGGCGGCAGCGTTGGGTCCCCATGCCGCCCACGTCAGCTCCTATTCCGGGGCGCCTTTCAACTCCACCCGGGACTTCTTGTTTCGCAGCCGGGGCTTTGGGGACTCGTCTCCGGCCGGCGGCCAGCACGGGATCTTTGGCCCTGCGGCCGGGACCCTCCATCACCCGCACACGGACGCTCAGAGCCACATCCTCTTCCCCGCCATTCACGACCAGCACGGCCCCCACGCCTCCCAAAATGTCCTGAACGGGCAGATGCGCCTCGGTTTGCCCGGGGAGGTCTTCGCCCGATCGGATCAATACCGCCAGGTCTCTAGCCCCAGGACTGATCCCTATTCGGCGGCTCAGCTGCACAACCAGTATGGCCCCATGAATATGAATATGGGCATGAACATGGCAGCCCACCACCATCACCACCCAGGTGCCTTTTTTCGATACATGAGACAACAGTGCATCAAGCAAGAGCTGATCTGCAAGTGGATCGACCCCGAGCAGCTGAGCAACCCCAAAAAGAGCTGCAATAAAACTTTTAGCACCATGCACGAGCTGGTCACCCACGTCTCGGTGGAGCACGTTGGGGGACCCGAGCAGAGCAACCATATCTGTTATTGGGAGGAGTGTCCCCGGGAAGGCAAACCTTTCAAAGCCAAATACAAACTGGTCAATCATATCCGAGTGCACACGGGAGAGAAGCCGTTCCCCTGTCCTTTTCCTGGCTGTGGGAAAGTTTTCGCCAGATCAGAAAACCTAAAAATCCACAAAAGGACACACACAGGTAATTATGTTTGGTTTCGAAGATTTAAAAATGGCTTATTTGTTTAAAAAAATGCACTTAAAGATGCTCCCGTGTGTAAAGACTTCCATTTTCAGCGTGCTGCAGCGTTTCACGGGGTGTTTTCTCCGGCTCTTTCAGTTTGAAAGGATTTTTTTTAACTAATTGCTTTATTTCTGTGGTCATTTATTAATGTGGAAACATGTCAAGACTTGACTGCACTCTTTCCCTTTCAAAGTAAAATACAGGCGAGATATATTCATTAATACTATTAAAATATGGATTGACATAATTATCTATATGTAAGTAATGTACATATTTATATATGACTTCGGTGTATGTGCGTGCATAGGTATTTAAAACATAAAAAATCTCGTAGTAAGTGGCGAAATGTCCCTTTCTGGGAATGCTTTTCATTACATTTAAATGGTGTGAGTGAGGGCAATAAAATTTTCTAATTTTGAAAGTGTTTTTAAAGTCTCACGTGAGGTTGTTTAAGCTGGTGTTGCAACAGTTTATTAAATTATGTAATAGGTAGCAGAGGATTTGAGGTTCAGAAACTTACACAAAAATCAGGTCAGATATGAGAGAAGGACACAACACTTCCTGGTTGTAAACTGCGCGAGTTGAACAGTCACAAAACAAACGCATCATCCTGCTTCATAGATTATTCATTTACTATTACTCCAGGTTTCGAATTGTGCCAGAGTATTTCAGAAAAGACAGCCAAATATTTTAGCATCTTCGACTATAAATATTTACTTGAGTACGGGTAAGATCTATAGGCCAATTGTTTTCTTAAGTGTTAAGAATGAAGCTAGGTGCGAGACGAGCTTTAACAAGGTTTAAAATTTGAGAAATGTATTTGCATGAAATGTCCGCACTTAAGTCATTGTGTCTGAGCGGATGTCTTTAAGAAACAATTTAGGTGCTAATGACATTTAATATTAAATGGTTCCCCCTCCAAATGGGTGGATGTTTGAGTTCTCACCTCCAAATTACTCTGAGCATTTGGAATTCTGGCAACAGGGTGAAGAAATTGTATGAAACTTAACTGGAGTATTTTACAGACATTTAGTTTCCCCCAGCGGATATGTGTTTACTTCTAAGATCCATACATGAAATAAAATGTGTCAAGCCTTAACTCTTTTGTTAATGGTTTATAGTTTAGCAGGATATTGGATTTTATATGAAGGTGCAAACGTCTAGATTTTTTTAAAATATGCTTTCGAGCCGATTGTGGGATAGCACCAGTTGAAACCAAACCAAATCCGTAAATTCACTGGAGCCATATCGTTTCACCAGTTTTGACGGAGAACTCCCTTCTGGTTTCACTGGGGTGTCCTGCTTAAAAAGCCATGGCGAGATATGACTCCAATATTTTTGTATTTTATGATAAAATATCTTGTTAGTAACGAAGTGGTTAGTTCATAGCTGCACATCAAGGCGTCATCAGAAAACAATCCACACAGTGACATCAATCATTTGTTAACCATTTTAGTGAATTTGACATTGGTACAAAGCATTAGAAATTTTAAAGAGGGGGAAAAAATCTTCCTATGTACCCCTATTTCAAGGCAGGCATTTGTGGGTTATTGTGCAATAAGCAGGGGAGAAGTCCAAGTTGATTGTTTACTATAACCAATTCCTCATTGTTTATCTTCCAGGAGAAAAGCCTTTCCAGTGTGAATTTGAAGGCTGTGACAGACGTTTTGCCAACAGCAGCGATAGGAAGAAGCACATGCATGTCCACACTTCAGATAAGCCCTATCTGTGCAAAATGTGCGACAAATCCTACACCCACCCCAGCTCTCTGCGGAAGCACATGAAGGTATAACACATTGCCGTGTTGCCAGCTGACATCCTCTGAGGGGGTCGGTCTGGGAGAAGGGTTTAGCTCGCGTTTTCTTTATTGGGAAGGAAAATAAAAACAGGAGCCTCCTCACCACCAGGTTGTAAAGCCCGGGAGCCTTTGCTTGGCACAGGAGGCCGGATCTGGGTGCCTGGGAGTGCGCTGGCCCCGCGAGGGAGGTGTGAGCTCTGGCTGGGAGTGCCTTGCGCACAGGGACACTTACTCCACCCTGTCTTGTTGCATTTGCTTTCCAGGTCCATGAATCTTCCCCTCAAGGCTCCGAATCGTCCCCGGCTGCCAGCTCGGGCTATGAGTCCTCCACCCCCCCGGGCCTGGTGTCCCCCAGCGCCGAGACTCAGAGCACCACCAACCTGTCCCCGGCGGCGGCGGCTGCAGCGGCGGCGGCCGCGGTGTCTGCGGTGCACAGAGGCAGCGGCGGTGGGGGAGGCAGCGGCAGTGGAGCCGGCGGGGGTGGAGGAGCCAGCGGGAGCCACAGCGGCCTCTCCTCCAACTTCAACGAATGGTACGTGTAGGGCCCTGCCGGACTGCTGAGCGAGGCCCCCGCGCCTGCCCTCCCCGCCGCGGAGGAGGGAGAAGCAGACACACACCGGGAAGGTGCTGGATCCTGTTTGGTTTGGGTTTAATTCTTAGCCAGCGAAAGGATTAACAACTCAAACGGCTCTAGAGCCCAGGAGAGCAAATCCCCGCCAGAGCCTCCAAAACAAAAAAAAATCCGCCACAGCTAAACTCTTCTTGTCCGTCCCGTCCCGTTCCCTCGCCCCCGCCCCTTCCCTCTGCCCCAGCACCGTCCAGCCCGACCAGCTGTGTCTATAGAGGACTCCTCCTTCCTCCTTCAAGGTGGTAAACGAAGTTTTATTCGATTCTTGGTGTATAGAAGTTCGTCCCATTTGTAAACTACGGATTGATTCTCTCCCACCCCCACCCCCAAAAAGTGATGGACTTTTTTCGTTTCTTTTCTCTTTTTAGTTCATCCATTTAAAAAAAAAGTAACGTGGAAGAAAATGGTTTCTTTTGTAATTGTGATAATGGATATTGTGTTCTTTTTAAAGAGGCAATTTGATTGTAAACTTAATTCAACTATAGACTGGGGGGAAAACTGTGCCAAAGTCTCCATTCTGTTACACACACACACACACACCCACACACACACACACCAACAACAACGCTTGTGAATGTATTTTTCTGTTAGCTGGGTTTACATGTGATGTTTTAGTGCTTTTGCAAGTTCAATTTGTTAGTTCCTGTTTGGAAGATTGTGAGGAAAAATAAACGTCGTGCTGTTAGCTTTTCCCTAATAACACCCTTCCTTCTGTAAATACCTGTTACCATATTTATCCATTTGTAATTAAATTATGGTATTAACTTGCTACAGAGGAAACAGTATTTATAAAGAATGTTTCTTAACTATAAATATGTACAATTGTGAGCATAAACTGTTTCAGATTTTTTATTTGAAGGTTTAAGTGGTTTCATCATTTCTTGTGATATGTTTTGAGAGTAATGCATACAGAAATATAATAAAATGTGTTGAAACTGCATGTACTGGTTCTTTTTACGTCCAAAGGCTTTCTTTAACTGTGTAGGTTGCACCTAAAGAATGAAAATCAATGTGGCTAGAATATGCAAAACAGTTCTTTAAAAACTAGCAAAATCACCTTAGGGTAAATTTTTTGAAATCATAAAATTTCTTCAGTTATGATAGCGTTAATTATCCCCCAAAAGATCCCTTTAAAAAACAAACAAACCCCCACATTATGTGCCAGTAAAACAATAACATTTTGGAAAGCCCTGTGGTGACAATAAGAGTGAGCTTTTCAAGTATTCTACAATATATACCCTTGGGTATATGTTTACATTGAATATAAGATACCTCCAGCTTTCCTCAGGAAAGTACACATTTGTCATCTGTTTTACTCAATATTATATTTATGTTCTACATTATTTGTTTTTGTAGAAGGTACCAAAAATAGTGCATACTGGAATGCTGGTGGATTAGACATTCCCAAACGTAGATCTAAAGTTGTTCCTTTGGTCATGACATTTGAAATATACGTTTATTCTTTAAATCCTTAAAATATTTTTTACAGCTTATATACACCACTGAAGAAGTGAAAGAGACAGCATAAGGTAGCTTCATTTTCTCTTAAAGAAAATTTTTAAATAAAGTTTTAAAAGCCCATATACTGACTTTAGTTAAAATGTATTAAATGAGTAATCAACACAAACAAATCTACAAATATTAGTAGTGGGGTTTGCAAGGAAAAAGAATAAATCTTGATCTTACTTAACTCTTGCTTACCGCTGGATTTTAGTAAGAGGCTGAAAGGGTGTGGACCAGCATCCGGGCTTTCTTAATGAATTAGACATCAAATAAAATAGGGGATTTTCCCCTTTAATAGGCAGGAAGCGGCTTTCTAGGAATACCGAAATAATCTAGACACCCAAGGCGTGTGTGGCACAGCTTGGGAATCTTGGAAAGCTTGGACTTTGCCAAACCGATTTCTAGCCACCTAAAATATTGAAAACAGGCAGATCGAAGAGCCAACTCCTTGGAATAGGACTCTTAGCGCTACACTGTTTTCAGCAAAAACATGTACAGATAGGTTTGCCTCTCAAACGCAGCCAACCACATCAGCTTTCTTTTCTTCCAGTTATTGTTTTGTTCTCCGAGTTTAAATGACAATAGAAGTGTCCCACGATGGCTGGGGAGCTCTGTGTTTGTGGGATCCTGTTCTCTTTTTGAATGGGACTGACACACGGCTGGGAATGAACGATACATGCTCAGCAGCAGAAGACTAAATCACATGGGGGGTGGGGAGAAAGGGAAGAACTCGGGACAATCTCCCCCCAAATGCTGCTCCAGGAGCAAAGTTTTGGTACGATTCAGAGACTGCCCTTTCTATGCTGAGCTCTTCTGCGGGTTGGAGTCTGGCGTTCATTCATGTTGCATAATGTAAGACCCTGAAGTAATCAAACAGCTATTAAAATCTAATTTATGTTCTGTAATAATATTACGCAAAATTATTAAAGCCTTTGGCATACGCCGCCGATCCCTTGGAGAGACCACTGGAAAAGGCAGCTTGAGTAAAGTTCCTTTCCTGTTGAAAAATGTAACCTCATAAAATAGGGCTTGTTTCAGAGCAAAATGTGTTCGAAGTGTAGTTGAAATTCGGGTTATTTTTGGTAACCATCCTCCCCATCGCGACCCTATTGCTACCCTGTTTCCGAGGGGGTTAAAGTTAGCGCGGGGGACCCCAGGAATTAACGCCCAGCTCCGGAGACGCATTCCCCTTTAAGAGCAATCGCCCGGCTGTGGTTTAGCTTGGTTGTCTCCAGTGCACAGGAGGCAGGTCCCCGGCCCCGGCGGGAGGGAAAGCAAGCCTGTGGAGGAAGAGGCATCCTCAGGCGCCTCGGAGTTAGCCGAAGCGGCCGGCCTGCGTTAGCCCAGCCCGGCTGAAGGGAGCGGCCTCGGGGCTCTGGCTGGCTCGCCCGCTGGTTCCCCGCTCCGTGGCTGGCCAGAGCGCGCAGGAGCTGCCGGTGGCCGCTCCGCGCTCCGCTCCGCTCCAGTCCGCCCGAGCGTCGGGAGAAGTTTGTACTTCGCTTGCTGTCGACTGTGGTTTCCCTTCCCCGGCCCTGGAACCGGAGCCTCCGCCGCCCCCGCCCCCCAGCTGGAGTTGTGTTTTCATTCCTTGGAGCCTAATCTCTGTTTTGGCGTGAGATCCCCGCCGTAGGACCCACTCGCTATATTTTACAATAACCGCCCCAAAGCCTCATCACCACCAGAACCGCAGCGGGGCTGGGCTCTCTCCCGGCCATTATTTAGCCGCAGCAGATACAGAAAAGTGAAACAAGTCCCCGCCGCCTGGCTAACAAAGCGGCCTTTTCACGATGGGCCCTGGGGAAGGGAGGGCAACAACCGTGATCATGAGAATGGCTTCCCCCCCCCTCACCAGACTGGCCATGAACTTGAACTTGAATTTGACTTGGCTCGCCCGCTGCCTGAAGTAAAGCAATCGCCTCCCCGCTCCAGGCTGCCCGGCTTTCCCAGGACCCAGGCAGGGCCTCTGTTGTTAGTAATAGTTCATAATACATTTAAACCGTCTTTCCTTTCTGAGCCCAGTGATTCCTATGGCGATTGCCAACCTAGCAGGGCTCCCAGCGGACTTTGTATACAGCCACACACGGCTCGACAGCACAAACACGCACGCATGCATCCGTGGGGCTGACGGGTTCTCCGGGGACGGGAAGCAATGGGCAGTACACAGCCGTCTGGGCCGGGCAGATGCAGCTCTGCGAGCAAGACCTCCGTCTCTACCGCGGCAGCTCCTTCTCTTCGTCCGTCTCCTCTCTCCCACCTTTCTTCCCTCCCCCCTTCTCTCACTTTTCCCTTTGTCTCTCAGGTTGAGCCTGGTGTTTCCAAACCTGGAGTGTCTTGCTCGCTGCACTTTGGCACACTCAGAAAGGGAAACCAAGGACAAACCGGAGGCAAGGCCCTACTGCATCCGCACCCCTCCTCCCACCCGCACCCGCACACCAAGGACTTGGAGAGAGAGAGCTCTGTTCCCCAGCGGACAAACTGAAGGCCAGGACAGCACTGAGGTCTGCAGAAGACCAGAAGAGCCTCAGTGGCCTCTCTCTCTCGCACACACCTAGTGCCAGTGAAATAACAAAAAGGGGGCAGGATTTCACAGCTAAAACGGCAGCATTCACTTTGAAAAGCACAATATATCAAAAAGGATGCACAGATTACATGTATTTACTGCAAAATTGCAGCTTCTTTTGCAATGAGACAGCTGTAGATTACACTGAAAATCAATATCAGACAGTACTGTTCTTTTTATCACTTCTCCTAATTTTGGATTTTGACCCTTTCTTCTTATGCCCTGTGGAGTACATTTAACGATTTTACTTTTAGCTGGTTTCCTAAAACTTTGTTCCCAAAGATGCAAACTCAGATTTAATTTATAAAAGAGTTTAGATGGTTTCTCCTGATTTCTCCCTGCCTATACGCAATATAGATTGTATCGCCTAATTTGCTAAAATATCCTATCTATACCTGTACCTTTATTTGACACGACTGTAACAAATCAAACATTTTTAAACTATTTAAGCTTCCCTAGGGGAAAAAACTCCATGTGCCAGGGAGGCTAGCATTAAAGTTATATATTTAATACGGTGTGAGTCATTTTATGATTTAATACCCAGAACAGGCTCCCTTCTGCCCAGCAAAATAAAAATACAACATAAAATACAAGCTAAAGGTCAGCTTGCCTGGGATCAGCCCCGCAGAGGATTCATATGGAGAGTCTCCAAGATTGTTCAGTTTCATTCTGTCTAGACTCCACTAAGCCTATAGCAGCCTTTTAAGTTTCTCCTTTGTTTTCAGAAACTCACACACTCTTTTTTCTACCAAATATGAAGACAGCAAGCGACACAAAACTGCTACCCAACTGCATGTGCACACTGGACATGCTAATTGGTACAGCGAGGTACGTATATTTTTCATCTACAACTTTTGGGGTTTTGGGGCTGGCTTCCCCCCCTCCGGCCCCCCGAAACACATGAACTGGAGGGCTTCTCATTTTACACGCCGAGACCCCGGTATTGTAGTGCAAACGTAAGTGGCAACGATTAAAACCCACTCTAGGGCACCAGGACTCCCTCGCTCCGAAAGCGCAATTTAACTCAAGTTCGGTGGGTTTTTACTTCCTTCATTCTGAAGCCCGCCCCCGAACACGCTGAAAGATTTCACTGCACAAAATGTCCGTGTTTAGTGCCAGGGGTTTCATGTCTTTATTTAATCATACTTCAAAGTAATTGCTGCTATACTGTTGTCCTAAGGAGAGGAAGCATAACACAAAACGCACCGGCGATCTAACTTCCTACCAGGGAGTTGCACCGGGCAGTAAACAATAACAGGTTATTCCAAATACCTACCATCCCCTCACATTTTAACATGTTTCAAATAGCTTTTTAATGACGCCCTCGGTGGGAATGTTTATGGCCGTGCTATACATTTCCTAGCTGCAAGAAGTTGTTAGTTTACCATTTTTAGAACAACCCTCCTCATTCTTGGTGCAACCCCAGGTGTGGGAGCCATCTGTTGCTTCCTATATGGGAAAACAATTTCTTAATTAACAAGACACTTCACCTTTTTTGCCACGATCCACACAGACAGAGGGTTGAGTTTTGATGCAAATGTCACCTCTTTAAAATATGGTATACCTGTTAACGATCGCGTTTTCATGGGCGTATGTGTAGGCTGAGGCTAGGAGCAATTTGTAGTTTTATATTTAGAGACCATTTTCTAGAGATGACAAATATGTGGGGAACACAGGTTCTGTGTGAAACATGGAAAATACACCTGGAGGGTCAGATTGCAACGGTCAATATTTTCTGCCCAAATCTCTTTCCAGCGGTTTCCAAGATGCAGCAGTTTGATCGCTACTGTCTAGCTCCCCGCCTCTCCCTTTGATTATTGGGGTACTGATATCGGGCAGCCAGCGAAGGTGCTAGGTTCTGGACCGTGAGGAAACGCTTGTTGCTCTGGTCAGGAATATAATGTGGGTGGTTACTGTGAGGGCTCCTCCTTGCACCAGTTACAATTACCAGATACAGATATGGACGGTATAGTTCACACACAAGGGACCCACTTCAACATAGCAACTTCATCAGAACTGGGCTGGTGAATAACCATTTCTGTGAGAGTCTCTGCGGAGTTATCTTTGGATGTTAGTGGAGGTCTGGCAGAAGAGCGATTGTTTTGTTTTGTTTTGTTTGGATCTTGATTTAAGCCAGTTGCTTGTGGCGGAGAAAAGAGCAGTGTCCATTCCAACTTTTAAAGTAACAATTCCGCAGTGTGTGTAAACAGCCCTTCCTCGCTTTCTAGTCCTAGTCGCAGGTTGTAGATTAAATAACTGTTTTAATGAGAGCGCTGGCTATTGCTGCATTAGGTGATGCTAGTTATGAAGATGATCTGACCTGTTTTGATGAAGATGATCTGACCTGTAGGGAGAGAGTGAAAGGTCAGCTGCATGCAGTGACCAGATTTCTGCTCATTCCTGGCACATGCTGCTACGATATTGATCCATGGAGAAAGATAAACATAAAAGCCAGATCCTATGTCATGAATACTAATGAATGTTGGTTCCAGATTTTAATTGGTGTTGACTTCTTTTTTTTTCCCCACGGTAAACATTTATTGCAGACCTCCGTGAAGCAAATCTTCGCTGGTTTTCCTTTTTCCCTGTATCTCTCTCTCTTGTTGCAAATCTTCGCAGCAATTTACTTTCCCGAACAGCGAATGTATAATCCCAGAGACGCCATTGCCTGCACTCATTTCCATATCACAGTTCACAGGGAGAGATATTACTGAATTCATTAAAACTTGAAATGCAGAAACGTTCTTATAAAATGCACTATTTCGACCAGGACCCATATTTCGACCTTCCGGTTATTTATTCAATATATTTCCTTCTGTCATTAGCAGTGAACTTGTTCTTCTTTATTAGTATAAATAGGCGAGTGATTTCTGGTTAGAGACATCCTAGTTCCTGAAATGTTATGAGGCTAGTCATCCCTATACTAGTCAATTAGCGCATAATTATTACAATTATCCCGGAGAAGCGCTCCTTTTAAATTAAACTTTCCTCTCTCGTTTTACCTGTTCTCTGTGTGTAAAATGGATATGGCAACACACGGAAGGGAGTTCAGAAATGTTGCCAGCAATACCTCTCTTACGAATTTACTTGTTAAAAATCACTTTATCTGCAAACTAGTATCCGAATGGTTTTGTCTTATGAAATTGGAGGACTTGTGGCACGGTAGAGACTAACCAATTTATTTGAGCATAAGCTTTCCTGAGCTACAGCTCACCTCATCGGATGTAATTGACTCATTTAGCTGGGAACCAGGTGAAGCTGTGTGTGCAATACCGATAGTAACACATCCGCTTCATACGGCTGTTAACAGATCCAGACGAGCTGTGTACAAGGGGCACAATCCGCTGTACTAAAACAATTACCTTTGCTGACATTTTTGAAAAAGTTAAACTGATAGGTCACATGGTTACAAATCATTTACAAGCAAGGAACTCCTCGAAAGATTTTTTCCCCTCCCTTACACTTTTCAGGGTTTTTTTTTTTTAAATCCCGGGAGTGATTTATTATGTAAGTAATTTTAGGGGATACAGTTTACAGCCTGAATTATTAGACTGAACACCTCTGGCTGACACCACAGTGCATTTTTTTCCTGCCTGCAGCTGTGAGTCACAACCCCATTTTCATACCAAACCTCTGCACATTCCTTTACAATGTAGACTTCCTTCTTGCGAAGATCAAACATGCTTCAGCCAATGTGTTTATTTTAAAATACAGGAAAATTAAAACTAAACATGGGCTTACAAGAAAAACAAATGCATCATTTCTTTCCCTGTCCTCTTCCCCCCACCGCCCACCCCCCAAAAAAAATTAACCATGGAGCTGAATAGGCCTCTGAAATAAAACATTATTACAGCAGAGCCAACACAACTGATTTCAAGCGAAATGCTGAAAGAGGAATGGATCCCTTTGTTTTGTATTGCGGGTATGTTTTTAATTATATGTGGAAATGTGAGGGGGAAATGCTGTAACCCTAATCTCCCCCTAGCACACTTTCCCTGGTTATTTAACTTCAATACAAGCCCAAATCAGACATACTTAGCAGAATAATCTTAGTATTCTGCTGAATGGTTTGCAAACGGGACTCTGGATTTGGATAGCTGCTCAGGGCCTGGTCCACTGAAAGGCCTCACAGAATCGGGCCCTGTACAGAGGAGATTTCACAACTGCCTATTATTTCAGAGTTGTTGTCTCTTGTTTGTTTGCTAATGAAGGTGACAAGTTCCAACTGCCGGCCCTACTTCTAAACCACTTCAAAGCCTTCAGCATGGTGGTGATTTAAAAACCGCCTTGCAGCTTAGCTGCTCTTACGCTTAGCAATCTTCCTCCATATTTAACATCTACTTTAGGTATAGATGGGGATGGATTTTAGCTGTCTGCTTTTAAGGCAATTTACTCCCCACCTCTCAAAACGCCTTCATGGAAACTGCTAAACTTCTTTTTCTCTCTTCAATACAAACTTGATTCTAGCTCCTCTGTCCTCCTGCCTTTTGCCCTGAGATGGATTTCGGCTCGTCTTTTCTCCATTCATCCATGCGTTCTTCATTCATCTCTTTACACACACAGTCAAAGAATGAAATTTCAATACCAGGGAATAGGACAGCTCTTTCACTTAGTAGCTAATCTTTATTGTCCATACGTCCAAAAAAGACGATTCCCTGGAAAACAGATCAAAAACTTTGGGAAACTGATCAAAAACTTACTGGAACTTTGAGTAATTGAATTAAAGCTAATAATCGCAGTGCGGTGTTTCTGCAGGTGAAAGGCTGGAAAGGTTTATGACCTTGTTTAACTGGAACAACTCCAGCTTCCCTAAATTATTCACCAGGACACACGGATCACTTTTCGAGAAAACGAATCATCTCTTGGATCCCTTGTGATTGCAGGGTAACATCTGGTTAAAATTTAACGCATAAAGTATATATAATTGGTTAATAATTCAATGCTTTTGTATATAAATATATTACCAGCACAATCGTAAAGACACTGAATTAAGCTGCAAAAAGAAAAGGAGGACTTGTGGCACCTTGGAGACTAACAAATTTATTTGAGCATAAACTTTCGTGAGCTACAGCTCACTTCATCGAAAAGCTTATGCTCAAATAAATTGGTTAGTCTCTAAGGTGTCACAAGTCCTCCTTTTCTTTTTGCGGATACAGACTAACAGGGCTGCTACTCTGAAACCTGAATTAAGCTGCTCACTCAATTTTTAGTATTGTAAAGATGAGCAAAGTGACTAATTAGATGAGTGTACAGGTGACTTGTTTTTCTCCCTTAGAGCTGGACATGATGGTGTGAGCTGGTTGTTTGCCAAGTGTTTGACTTTTATTCAAAGTCTGAAAACCTGAACTTCAGCCTTTTTAGGAGGAGTGGGGGAGAGAAGGACTCAGTCCGTCGTATTGTCCGTTTTAGACTGCTAAAAGTCAGCAAAGACAACAAAGAAATCTTTAGGCAGCCAGTTTCGTGTTTTGAAACTGTCTATTCCTGGGGCGGATTTACTGAATATCTGGATGTACTTGGTAATGTGATTTTGTTTCTTCAGTTTCACCTGGACAGTATAGGAGGCTTTGGATTCCATCCCGCTCTCAGATCCCATTGACCGATCTGGCAGGATCGGGCCGCTTTTGACTTACCTTATTACTATTTGTAAGTACTTTTGACGCGCATTTCTGTATTTGAATGAAGTAGGGTAAGAAGAGGTGAATTGTGCAGTATACACTACACATCACGGAGAGGGCACTTGTTTTACACGGGACAGCACGGCTTCTCCATCAGACTGTGAGTCTTTATCTTTACTGCACCAGAAACCCACCATATATGTGCATACCTTTTGAATGATCCTTTGGAAAAGATTTGTGATCTGCTGATACATTGTCAGGAAGAAAAGCTCCACAACTGTGAATCTCTCTCTCGAGCTAGACATTTACTACATATCAAAAGTGATTAGCTGACAAATTGATCTTGATCTTTGAAGATTCTCCAGCTGACTAGGCGGTTGGAAGTTTCAAATTGTGGATTTGGCTCGTTCCTTTGAACAGAACTCCTGCGCTATTTCTCTTGGCACTGAGTTCTTGATAGACATTTTCTATAATTTCTTGTATCACTTCAGCACTTAAACCGATCACTGAAACGTTTGCAGGCGAGAATGAGCGTCAAAACGTGCTGCAGTTGGCTTGGTTTGTCTGCCCCAAAGGGGATGTCGCACTTTGAGAGCTGATGCTTTGGGATGGGAGGCAGAAAACGCCGCGACAAATTAGCCTTTATATGGGCAGCTAAAATTTCTCCCAGGTTCGTGGTCCCACGGTTGTTCGTACAGTGTATGCCATAATTTATTTAGTAACAATTTTAAAGTGGCTCTTGACTTGTGTTTTTGGTTTGGATTCTTTAACCAGTTGAGGCAGGTGCAATGTAACAAGACTAACCGAACCGAAGCAAGAATTTACCAAGAAAATCAATTTATTAAGCGTTTGCCTTTGCAAAAAAGCTGTATTCAAGGCAACAATAATTATTTGGCTCTGATCTTCGCGTTTCATTTGGTTCCTTAACCCCCGTTATACTTCGAAGAACTAAAAATCAGCCCCTTTATAGGTAAATCATCAGTTATACTCTGAGTAGTATTTGGTTTCACAATAGTTTTAGGAAAGAACAAACAAATACTGAAAATATGTATTGGATAGATTCAAAACACAGCCGGGAGATCATTAGCTTTCCCTTACATCTTCCTGTCATAATTACCCAACTTCGCTATTGTTTTTGGTTTAACGTAATACACGCATATCAAATCCCTTGAATTCCCCATTGTGCTTCTGCAGAATGGTTCCTAATTAAATGTGCTATTTTGTGTTTCCCATCTGCAAACAAAAATACCTACTCTGCTGGATTTTTAAGTCCCGTGTATCACTCTCTAACCAGAGCGTGTTCTGCTGTCCAGCCCTTGATGATCTAGTTGAATGTCTGGACATTGTGCCAAGGAGCGTATTTGAAGCAGATAAGTACGTATAATACAAATGCGTTTTGTTAGACCTGATGGATGCTATTTTTCCTTTAATAGGTTTGTAGCAAACTAACACAATGACACAATGTATTCCTTTTCAAGGTGCATTGTTAATCAGGTCTATTAAGAGTGCGTTGAGCTATTTCTCGCTCCTATTGAACAGTCTGTTGCTCAAACACAACAGCCAACAAGCGCCAGCTGCCTCAACAAAAGTAGAAACCTAACCCCTTTATGGAATGTTTTAACAGAAAGGGGTAGCTGTGTTTAATTAAAAACATTGATGTTTCACTGAAACAATGGAAACTCAAGTTCAAGTGGTGCTCTATTGATTTAAGATGATTTTACTAGCTATGGGTATAATTCCTTCTTTCTGCTTTCACTCGTGCTAAAGGGACCCTTCTTTCGGCATTATTTGGGTGAATGGTAAAAGACAGAGATGGCGATTGCCTTAGAAACCTGATTAACGCCACTTTGCTCCAGGAGAAGGTGTTTAATTTCTGAGCGCACCCCATATTTTTTGTCAGTTTATTCACCGTAGGGAAGCTTTGAAAGTCGCTCCTCTCAGCAGGTTAAAAAGTGAAATATGCGTCCTGGCATTTAAATGTCTTTGTTATTGTGGCAAGGGTAGTTGTTGGGAGCTGCACGACCGGAATACTAACGGTTTGCAGCGAGTGGTGGGAAGTTCCTTTGTGTGTGTGTCCACACGTCTCACTTCGGCAACAACTGGATCACTCTGCTGGGCTTTCAGCCCTGGGGCTTGTCTGGGAAAGCCACTCTCCGAAGGGATACTTCCGCTCTGGGGCTTTTCAGGCTTTCATCGTACACTGAAGAAAGGAAGTCGCTCGCTCTTGTCCCGGGAAAATAGAATTTAGCCCCGTACATGTCTGGCCACGTGGAATAAAATAAATGTTACCGCAAATAAATGTGTCTAAGCCTGCTGCTCCTTAGCGCACTGGCATGTGTTGCTTTATATTTCCGCACCCAGGGCATGCACTCAAATCCGTAACCCGCCCACGAGCCCACCACTAGGGTGGTATAAATCACAGCCTTGAGCCCCTCCACAGTGTAGGGAGCACATGCTTCTCCTGCGGGTTCGGGGTCTGGTTTCTTTTCGAGTCATCGGAATCATAAGAAATCCACGCCCCGGCTTTCCCATCGGGTTTAAAGGGAAGGCAGCGCACTCCCCACCCCGGACAAGGCGTGGCTGTGAAAGGACACAAAGCACGCGCCCCCGCGGCTGGCTTGAAGGAAACCCCAAGGATACACCCGCACACACCGTCGCGCCTTGCGGTGCATCAGCCGCTCTCCGAAGCAAACCCGTGTCAGGAGCTAGGGAGTTAAACATTCAACTCTAACCTGAAGTCTCTAATCTGCCAGCTGCATCCAAACCCGCTCGGAGACAGACGGGCCGGGGAGAGGATTCTCCTGTGCCGGGGGCGGGCGGGGAGGGAGAATCCTGTCCTCGCTTTTACTCCGGATTGCAGTGAGTGGGTACATTGCCCACTGGATCAGGCGCCTTTCAAACAGGTGCTTTTTACACGGTGCTGGAAACTAGCGGTCCCCCTCGCTGGCAGAGTGAGCGAGGAGCGCTCCTGACGGAGAGGCCTGGGGAGCCCGAGAGGACTCCCTTCCCCTTCTCCTGCCCCTCACCAGGCTGTTGTCCAGGCTCCTTGGCACAACCCCTTAGGACGTGTGGACTCTATTTCTTTCAAGAAAAAGTAAACAGGTTGGGGTGTCTCTTCCCTGTTTTCATAGGCAACTCAAAATAAGTTATGTCAGCCCCTCCTGCTCTTTCCACTCCAGCCTACAGGATCCTGGTTTCCAATGTAGCCACTTTTAGAAACGGAGATCTCTGGAACTTATGTTTTGTGGGGGAAGAATGGAACACAGAGTGTCTTATAATGCACGAGGAATCCCAGGGTCTTTTCCTTACTGCTGGATCCCATGGGTAATCACACCTTGAGGATGAAAGCTATTGGGGTCTAGCTGAAAAGAAACCTGGCAGATCATACATGGAATCATAGGTGATCAGTGGTTTATTTATCAGGAGATGAGAGAGAGTACTTCTTCCCAGGCTCACCACCAAGCAATCTGCCTAATGACTAAATTTTGGTGGAGTATTTTTCTCTTTTCCTCATTGTATATTGTCTGTGGTTTACATTATTTAGTAATTCTATTAGGAAATGGCTACTTCCCTCCACAGCTTCCTGTGTGGCCTTCCACAGCCACTCTAGTCCTTTCACAAATGAATCCAGGGTAGACCGCGACAACATTACTCAGGACCCTAGCATTTGAGTAATCCCCCAGAAGAAAATGGAACTGCTTGTGGGGTGACATACCATTTAGGGTGACTAAAGGGATCACAGTGAGTCTGGCCCCATTTTATTAATTAAAAGCAAAACTGTAGGTAGAGGGAAAGTCTGTTTTCTCTGCACTGAGTCTGGGAACCACACCTGTATATCTAGGAGAGCTTTACAAATACAGAATCTTGGTTCAAATGCACAGCTGTATACTTAGTTAGGTTATTTCAGATCCTGTCCACAGCTACAAAGGTGTATTATTCAAGTGTTTAAGAAAATTTGTTATCTGTAAAGAATATTACAAAATATGGGGCAGCATTGGCTCCTTCAGCATATTATTATTTTTTAAAATTTATTTAGGACCAAATAACCAATATTTTCAAAGAATGAAGAGCTTCTTTTAAGTGTTTAAATGTGTTAATGTCTTCTAAATAAGTCAAAGTGAGAGAAAATAGTGTCAGTTTTTGTAAATTATTATAATTTGCTGTTTGCATTATGGTAGCATCTAGGGGTTCCAATCAGGGATCAGAGCCCCATTGAGTAACTAACCATTGGAACAGTTTATCAAGAGTTGTGGTGGATTCTCCATCATGGACAATTTTTAATTCAGGATTGACATTTTCCTAAAAGCTATGCTGTAGGAATTATTCTGGGGAAGTTCTGTGCTATACAGGAGGTCAAGACTAGATGATTACACTGGTCCCTTCTGGCCTTCAAATCTGTGAATTATACAAGGCACTGTATACACACATAACAAAAGGAACCCCTGCCCTGAAAAGCTTACAATCTAGATAACTGGTATGTGACAAACGTCCTATTAAGATATTACTAATATTTTGCAGTTGAGCTAGAACATTATAACAGGGTGACTTTCCTTTTAAGGTCTAGAGGCCTAGGGCCAACCAAGCCTAGTTACTAAGTAGGTGCACCTGAGCAGAGGTCAGCTGATTCCTCTATAAGAGCAGCAGAAAACTGGAGTGGGAGAGTGGGGGGAGGAAACAGCATCAGCTCATCCCAGAAGGAGGACTGGGGACTCCTTATCTAAGAGAGACATTTACTGGACTTGGGGCCTGGAGGGCCAATGAGTGTCAGAACTAAATAAACTGGGCTCCAAGAAGGTGTTTTAATTACCTTTCGGACTGTGATCTGGAGTTTTGAGAAGTTCAAGAAGGAAAATCGAGGCAGGGTGGTGCAGAGTGACCTCCAGCCACAAAGGGGCTCATAGGAGGTGGCTGACTCTGGTACAAGCAGAAAAATAGTTCTCTTGAGATTCCTCTGGGAAGAGAAGAAAAATACTCTTGAATGTTCTGTCCATCCATGCATGATACATAAATATGCTATATATGTAGAGAAATTTAGATGCAAATAATATCTGATTTATAGGTTCTGTAGGAACAATGTATATACACATTACATATAAAAAATATGCTGAAAGAACATTAAGGGGCAGGTCAAGTACCCAAAAGTTAGGAATGCCAGAATTAAGGTTGTGCCATGCAAACTTAATTTGATCCCCTTATGCACAGACATTATACTAGTCTTGTCCTATATCCACATGAGAAGTCTGTGGCACAGCTAAGTTTAGAACCCTGCTCTCCTGGATCCCCATCCTGTGTCTTAAGTACAAAAGAATAGCCTTTCTGTCTTTGGAAACCTCTGCCTCATTCTGAGTCTCCTGAGCACTGAATGGGGATAGGACTCTGAGAAACAAAGAGAATAGTTTAATTACAAATAGTGTAATGAAAGACTACATCACTGTATTTGATCTCCTAGGTAAAAAAATAAACAGCAAAATGAGAAATTCCATCATGTGGCACCATACTGGCTTCCCACATTGCTACACCAACTGAGCTAATGGGGTAACTGGTAGCAGTAGTAGACTGTTATTGTCAAAGTAGACCAGCCACCAGAGGGAAGCAACTGAGGGAGAAGTCACTATTTTACAGTCATTTTCCTCCACATCCTCTAGGATATCTAAGAAGGGTTGATGTTGTTCAATGGCTACAAGAAAAGGCAAGGAACTTGAAGGATCCAAATCCAGGGGGAGCCACTCCAACACTGCTGTAGTTACTCCAAGTGCAGATATTGGGCTAAAGAAGCAGGTCCCATCAATAGTCAGTAAACAACTACTGACTGCATCTTCTTCTGATAAATACATTTCAAATATTGTCTGTGAAACAACCGTGTGTGTTAATTCATGTCCAAGTTCAGTGGTGATCGTTTAAAAGAAGGTACACCTGAGGAGCCAAAGTTTACTTGCCTTGCTCACACAGGCAGTTCCATTGACGCCTTGTGTGAGGAAGGCAAGAAGGATTTGACCCCGGGATAACTTATACTAGCAGTTATTTTTTCGGAATGTGCACATTCTGAACCCATTTCACCCTCACATCCCCCCAGACACACCACAGTGTCTTCCTGCTCCTCCTCACCTCTGAGATTACCTGATGCACCCCATCTTGCCCACAGCAGAGGCTCTCTAATGTGTTCCTATTTATTCCCCCTCCTGGGACATGCGAAAACCCCCACTGAAGTCAATGGAAAGACTCCCATTGACTTCAATAGAGCTGGATCCAGCTGCAATGAGACCTCTTGTCCACCCTGTCTGTTTGTAGAGGAAGTGCTCATCCCCCCCGTGTAAAATGGATCTTTTGGGTTTTTTAAACAATTGAGAGCAATAGACTTGCATTGTCCTGAAAAGGTGGGAAACAAACAAATAATGCTATCTTTGTTTGTGGGGGTTGAGTATTGTTCAGAAGCCCTTATGCTTTCATTTTCTTTAATTTGTGTTTACATGGATTACATTTTCGAGGCACTGGAAGAACACCTACACAGGAAGCGATCCTTAGCATAGCACAAACATCTCCTCTGAGAGCTTAACAAAGGCTCTGTTGTACAGAGCTATAGTAACAGAAACAGTCTTGCCAGAAGAATTAATGTCCAGCACACCAAACCATATGCATATTGAAGTATGTATTTAAATTGATACCCGTTGAAGAAATAAGCATGTTTAAGGAATAATCCTTTACTGCACACAAGTTACAATGAAGTGTAATGTTAACCTAGTATTGGAACTGCTATGTGAAATTACTTTTTCTGAGTGCTACACCAATCATTTCCTTCCAATGAAGTTCTGTTACATATTATAGACAAAGGGAGTTTTGCGACTGAATGATCACACCCTAAAAATTATAAAAATTGTAAAATATTTTGTTTGTGTTCAGTGGATTTGTATATTCAATGTGTTGTTACTGTCCCAAAAAGCCTCAAGAAAGTCTCAGTTAGACTAGGCAGTGGCAATGCTCTGCTGTAATGCGTATTCTGATAGCTGTCTCTTTTCTGCAGTTGTTAAAATAGATTTATGGTGCAATGGAGGGGAATTTGTTTGAACCATAAACCACTCAAGATATTAAGTATCAGTCTCTATCAGTTATTGTTTGCAGTTATTACTGTATACAGTCATAAGAGGTTGCCCCTCTATTTAGACCACTTTAAGGTATTATCAACCACATGAAATACAAGTGTTCAGTTTGTGCTATTAAAGAAATAGTTTATTACACCTAAGTTGTGATTACATCAAAGTTAATTCATTTACTTTTTCTCTACAGTTTGTATCTCCGTGAGAGAATGAAGAAGCAAAGATTCTAGTAGCCACATACATTATGGACCTGATCCAAAGCTCACTGAAGTCAATGGGAATCTTACAGCTTACTTGTATACAGAGGTACCCGTGATCTTATCAGGAGGCAACAGAAACCAAGTAGGTATTTTTATCCTTAAATATATTCCATTGCTATCCTTAATTAATCCTTACATATATTTCCTATTCCATTAGTAGGGTTTAAGCATATCTTAAGTGATGCAGAGACCTTGGGTGGCCCCTCTTACAGAGGAATATATTTTACCCACTGTGCCTAGATATTTTGCCAAGTAACTCTTGGGTAGGTGCATCAGAAATATTTAGATAGACAATACAATCCTATGTGATATCAGACTTAGTTGCTGAAATGATTTGCAGTAAAGAGACTGAAAATAAGGAATGAGCAGCAGGAAGAGATGAACTTCTAAGGGTGTGGCCACACTGTGAAGTTGTCGACAAAACTTTTGTCTTTCACGGTACTTAAAAAAGCCCTCCCATGAAAGACAAAAGTTTTGCCGGCGCAAGTGGCAGTGTGAACGTGGCTTTGTCGGCAGGAGCGCTCTCCTGCCGACAAAGCTAACGCCACTCGCGGGGCTGGAAGTATTTTGTTGGCAAAAGTGCCAACAAAGAGTGTTTACACATGCTGACTTTTAGCAACAAGGCTGTGTCAAGTAAAAAAAGAGCTTCTTTTCAAGAATGAGAGAAGACAAATACAGAAAATATTTGATACTTCAGCAGAAATGTTTTGTCAGAGAATGGTTTCCATGATATGTCAACAGCCCTTTAAGCATACAGCATTTAAGAATATTTACTTTTCTAGTTGTTATTCAGAAGTGTTTTGACATATGTTTCATTCGATCCATCCTGATTCTTTGCCATTTTCTGCCTGTAGGCATCTCACATTACTGCATTTCTACATCCTCTACAATCAGTCTCTTCATTTATTAGTGTTGTCTCTTGAGCAGATTGGGCAAAAGGAACACTGAGCTATGTGATTTGACCAGCAGACTAGACCATCTAGTGTAAGGGCCCAGTCCTGTCCCCCTTGAACTCAATGGCAAAAGTCTGATGGGAGCAGGATCAGACTTTCTGTAGAAGATGTCAGGGTCAGGAGAGTATATAAATAATCCAAAATATTGGATCATCATTTATTTTTCCAGATTTTAAATCCAGATTTTAAAAACAATGCAGAAATATGCAGACTGGAATTCTACATATAGTTATGAGGTAACATCTCCTCCACAAAATGATGTTTTAATATGCTGCCTCTCTGTGCTTGACTGTGACTGGCTGTGACAGTGACTTAAAATTTTATCAGTGAAGTAGATGAATAAGGATATCAGAAACTTTTTTTCTGGATCTGTCCTTACAAAATATAAATGTTAGGTTAAAATTATTAAGCTTGATTATAATCTGTGTAAACCTATTTAAAAGACCGAATTTTAAAAAAATCAGTTAGGACCTGATTTTTAGATTGTTTCCTAGGAAAAATTCTATTTGAGACAAATCCTGGTTCCAGTTAAGTTATTAGGAAAGCTTCTGTTGATTTAAATAGAACCAGAATTTGGCCAACTGATTTTAAAGAGAGTTTTCTGCATATAATCATAAAAGGATATTACTCCTAGTCAACTATACAGTCTCAAGCCATTTCCAAGTGAGCAGGTGTCCCCATCTCTCACTCACTCATGCGCCCTCCCCCCCACCCCCAAAAAAAATAACCCACCAGGAATATCACTATTTTATAGGCTTGTGGGCAATCTCAGTGAGGAAGTCCATGACTGACTAGGCATGGAAATTGAACTACCTTCTCTCCCCTACCAGTGGTTCCTCCAGGCCAGGATTAAAGAAAATAGGTGGAGCAGGATGAGGAAGGACTGTCCATCTAGCAGCTTTCATGAACACTAAAGGCAGATGCACAAAATTGCAAGTAAAGAAAAACGTATTTCTACATTCTGCAGAGAGACGATACGACTGCATGCTCCTTGCAACATCATCATATGCCCATTTAGAAAAAAATACAATGCTGATGCTTATAAAATTATAAAATTTAGAAATATGTCCAAAACATTCACTTTTTCAGCATGTAAATAAAATCATTTGTCAAAGTATTTTTTTTTATATTGAAGTTGGAACCATTTGGAATACAGCATTTGAGCTCTTAGCTTTTATTTTTTAAAATACTAAGTAGGGATATTTACTCCACTTTCACAAAGACTGGATTACAATTTCCCATGATCAAAATTGATGAAACTCCATAATCGTTATGGGACTCTAACTACCACTATGGAACTTGAGAAATAAAGTCCAACATGAGACACGGTGGATAGATGTTTGTACTACACCTTCTAACCAACATTTAAGATGGAGTCAATTTTCAGACTCCTACACAAGCAGTTATGGGTGGTATATAAGATATTTTCAAGCTGATGGCCACAGGGGCGGGAGCAGAGGCACAGGTGGAGTGTAGCTCTGGGCTCCAGTGGAGGAAGGATGGGTTCCCAGGTAGAAGAAGGGGTGGGCCGGGCCAGGGACTAACCTCCCTGAACCTGCGGTTCACCCACCACCCATGCCAGGGACACAAGGCCATACTCTGAGTGCCACTAAACCTTCAATGGGGCTGAGAGTGGACTACAGGGGATGGATCAATCAAAATTAGCCTGTTCTATTCATTCCCACTAAAGCATCTGGCACTGGTCACTGTCAGGGACAGAATACTAGCTAGATGGACCACTGTCTGACCCTGTATGCCCATTCTTAAGTTCTTACTTTATGGTCTTATAGTATGGACTTTACATTAGTGCCAAATCCTCAGATGGTGTAAACTGGCATAGCTCTAGGAGCTGAGGCTGTTCTAAGTAGCCCTGTGGGTTGAATCAACCTCTGAAAACGCTGAAGAACAGAGGAATGCAAGTGTAGCATTCAAGCGCCTTTGCCCAACCCCCATAGGTCCACAGGTTGGCTGGACAGACCCAAGGATCAGGGCCGTTATGTCTCAGCCGTGGCAACTGTCTCTGTAGAGTGAGTCCTTTGCTAGTATTATTACTAGCACCAGTATTATCATTAGCGGTAGCGTTATTACAGTTTTATTAGTAGCTTTGCATTTGTATTACCTTGGGGGTTTCTTTTCTTTAACGCTCTCTCAAGATATACAGAGTCCGGTCTGCACAGTACTTGGATGGGAATCTCTAAAGAAAACCCAGTTGTCAGAGGCACTCTTCTGTTTGGGTCACCAGTAAAATAATATCCCAGCATGGTTAAAATAAGATAGCGAGCGGCTGTTTTAGGTGAGAAGTGATCGTTATAGTTCCATAGAGCTTTCCACACTGTTAGATTGTAACCCTAGAATACTGGGTTGTTATTTCTACCTACCTAAACTTTTCCTTAATTTCCAATTGGATTGCCTTTTCTAATTTTCCCTCCTAAAAATCTGTTGTGTGATGTTACAGAACAGCTGTTGTATTCTACCTTATCAGTAGATGAGTGCTCACTCCATATCCAGGCCTGCATCATCCCCTAGGGATCTGCAGGCAGAAAGGATATTCCTGGTATGAATTCTCCCTGCCTGAAAAGAAGCATCCCCCACTCCCTTGATCCTTATGGAAACCACTGTGCTGTCGCTCCTCACCTAATGGGTTCTCTCTGGTAAGCCTTAGGAGGAGGAGAAGGGGACTGGCCATACTGTATTACCATTCTGTGTTGTCTTATAGGACTTCCTCATGGATATCCAGCAGAATGTTTGTACTGTTGGAAGCTGTATTAGTTCCCATGGGGCCTTCTCTATGGCTGCTTATGAGCAGTCACCATAGGGATACCAAGCCAATAATAGCAGACTCTTGAGGGACTAGAGAAACAGCATGGATACTCCAATTTCTTCTGAAGGGAGGAGTAATTCCTCAGGAAATCCCAGGAGTCATGGGGTTAGGACAACTCCCTCACTTAATCCCAAAAATCTTGCTTGTTTTATGATCTACTAGAATGTTGCCACCCCCCAAAGACCACAGACATTCTATTCACCAGTTCCCGGCATTTGTGCTCATGCATCTTTGAAAAGGTTTGTTTACGGTAAAAATTGTCAAATTACAAAAATTCTGAAGTTCTTTGTATACTACTTTCCTTTGCAGGAGAATATGGAACCAGTCACTGATGTATACATGTATACATTTTATATATGTGAGTAGACTGTGCATTGTGTGAAGAAGGTATAGACAGAGTTGAGGAAGAGACAGGTGCATCTGCTCCTGCCTCTTCTGCCCTTTCTCACTGGTAACTCAGTTATTCTGGGGGGAAATGTCTTGGAATTGCATCATGCCCCCTAAAATGCAGTTTCATTACTATTAAAGATATGGAGAAAGGGTTAGATCATACAAAGAAGAATTTAACATTTGCAACTATGGAAATTAATGTTAATGTATGTCAGAGTGCTGTGCGCATGGAGTGCGAAAGTATGCATCTATACTGAAAAGCTGCACTTAAAAGCAGCCCCCAAGTGCTCTCCTGTCAACTTCTGTACTCCAGCACTGCGAGATGCGCAGGCAGAGTCGATGGGGGAGCGGCAGCAGTCAACTGACCGCGGTGAAGACACCACGGTAAGTCGATCTAAGTATATCGACTTCAGCTACGTGATTCACGTAGCTGAAGTATAGCTGAAGTTGTGTAACTTAGATCAACCCCCCCCACCCCCCCCCCGTGTAGACCAGGGCTAAGAGAGAAACCTCTTCCTGCATTTACTGACTTTTGTGGCCACTTAAGGCTCTCTTAGAGAATGGGGGAGAAGTTTGCAGTGCCAGGCTCTTCTGGAAGGAGAAAAAGAGTGATTATTCACACTAGAGTAACAACTGGGTAAAGATGGCTAGTGCTAGCATAACTATAGCATGATTTTAGTCTGGTGCAAGGCCAAGGGTGAAAAGGGACTTTTCCCCTGAAAACTGTGTGTATAAAGCTAGGCTACACTCCATGCTGGGAGAATATTATGGTTTCACTAGTATGGTTCTCAGACAAAACATGTGTCCATATTAATCAGAGCCCTCCTGTACTACAATTATGCCAGCAGCAACTTTTTTTAGACAAGAACAGAAGAACGGCCACACTGGGTCAGGCCAAGGGTCCATCCAGCCCAGCGTCCTGTCCTCCGACTGTGGCCAGTGCCAGGTGCCCCAGAGGGAATGAACAGAACAGGGAATCGTCAAGTGATCCATCCCCTGTCACCCATTCCCAGCTTCTGGCAAACAGAGGCTAGGAACGCCATCCCTGCCTGGCCTGGCTAATAGACAGTGATGGACCTACCCTCCATGAATTTATCGAGTTCTTTTTTGAGCCCTGTTATAGTCTTGGCTGTCACAACATCTTCTGACAAGGAGTTCCACAGGTTAACTGAGCGTTGTGTGAAAAAATACTTCCTTTTGTTTGTTTTACACCTGCTGCCTATTCATTTCATTGGGTGACTCCTAGTTCTTGTGTTATGAGAAGGTGTAAATAACACTTCTTTATTTACTTTCTCCACACCAGTCATGATTTTATAGACCTCTATCATATTCCCCCTTAGTCGTCTTTTTTCCAAGCTGAAAAGTCCCAGTCTTATTAATTTCTCCTCATACGGCAGATGCTCCACAGCCCTAATGATTTTTGTTGCCCTTTTCTGAACCTTTTCCAATTCCAATATATTTGTTTGAGATGGGGTGACCACATCTGTATGCAGTATTCAAGATGTGGGCATACCATGGATTTATATAGTGGCAACAGGATATTTTCTATCTTATTATCTAGCCCTTTCTTAATGATTCCCAACATTCTGTTTGCTTTTTTGACTGCTGCTGCACATTGAGTGGATGTTTTCAGAGAACTATCCACGACTCCAAGATCTCTTTCTTGAGTGGTAACGCTAATTTAAACCCCATCATTTTATACGTATAGTTGGGATTATGTTTTCCAGTGTGCAATATTTTGCATTTATCAACACTGAATTTCATCTGCCATTTTGTTGCCCAGTCACACAGTTCTGAGAGATCCTTTTGTAGCTCTTTGCAGTCTGTCTGGGACTGAACTATCTTGAGTAGTTTTGTATAATCTGTTTACTCCTTTTTCCAGATCATTTATGAATATGTTGAATAGGACTGGGCCCAGTACGGACCCCTGGGGAACACCACTATTTACATCTCTCCATTCTGAAAACTGACCATTTATTCCTACCCTTTGTTTCCTATCTTTTAACCAGTTACCAATCCATGAGATGACCTTCCCTCTTATCCCATGACTGCTTACTTTGCTTTATAGCCTTTGGTGAGGAATCTTGTTGAAGGCTTTCTGAAAATCTAAATACACTACATCCACTGGATTGGCCCTGTTCACATGCTTGTTGATCTCATCAAATAATTCTAGTAGATTGGTGAGGCATGATTTCCCTTTACAAAAACCAAGCTGACGCTTCCCCAACAAATTATGTTCATCTATGTATCTGACAATTTTGTTCTTTATAGTTTCAACCAGTTTGCCTGGTACTGAAGTTAGGTTTACCAGTCTGTAATTTCCCGGGTCACATCTGGAGCCCTTTTTAAAAATTGGCGTCACATTAGCTATCCTCCAGTCATTTGGTACAGAAGCTGATTTAAATGATAGGTTACAGACTATGGTTAGTAGTCCTGCAATTTCACTTTTGAGTTCCTTCAGAACTCTTGGGTGAATACCATCTGGTCCTGGTGACTTATTACTGTTTAGTTTATCAATTTGTTCCAAAACCTCCTCTAATGACACCTCAATCTGGGATAGTTCCTCAGATTTGTCACCTAAAAAGAATGGCTCAGGTTTGGGAATCTCCCTCACATCCTCAACTGTGAAGACCGATGCAAAGAATTCATTTAGTTTCTCCGCAATGGCCTTATCGTCCTTGAGTGCTCCTTTAGCATCTCAATCGCCCAGTAGCCCCACTGGTTGTTTAGCAGGCTTCCTGATTCTGATGTACTTAAAAATTTTTTTGTTATTACTTTTTGAGTCTTTGGCTAGCTGTTCTTCAAATTATTTTTTGGCCTTCCTAACTATATTTTGACACTTCATTTGCCTGAGTTTATGCTCCTTTCTATTTCCACACTAGCATTGAACTTCCACTTTTTAAAAGATGCCTTTTGCCTCTCACTGCTTCTTTTACTTTGTTGTTCAGCCATGGTGGCTCTTTTTTGGTTCTCTTACTATGTTTTTTAATTTGGGGTATACATTTAAGTTGAACCTTTATTATGGTGTCTTTACAAAAGTTTCCATGCAGCTTTCAGGGATTTTATTTTTGGCGCTGTACCTTTTAATTTCTGTTTAACTAACCTCTTCATTTTTGCGTAGTTCCCCTTTCTGAAATTAAATGCTACAGTGTTGGGCTGCTGTGGTGTTTTCCCCCCTCAGGGATGTTAAATTTAATTATATTATGGTCACTATTACCAAGCAGTCCAGCTATATTCACCTCTTGGACCAGATCCTGTGCTCCACTTAGGACGAAATCAAGAATTGCCTCTCCTCTTGTGGGTTCCAGGACTAGCTGCTCCAAGAAGCAATCATTTATCTCTGCATCCCATCCTGAGATGATATGTACCCAGTAAATATGGGGATAGTTGAAATCCCCCATTATTATTGAGCTTTTTATTTTAATATCCTCTCTAATCTCCCTGAGCATTTCACAGTCACTATCACCGTCCTGGTCATGTGGTCAGTAATATAACTGTACTGCTATATTCTTATTCGAGCATGGAATAACTATCCATAGAGATTCTATGGTACAGTTTGGTTCATTTAAAATTTTTACTTCATTTGATTCTATGCTTTCTTTCATATATAGTGCCACTCCCCCACCAGCAGGACCTGTTCTGTCCTTCCGATATATTTTGTACCCTGGTATTACTGCATCCCATTCATTAGCCTCATTCCACCAAGTTTCGGTGATGCCTATTATATTGATATCATCATTTAATATGAGGCACTCTAGTTCACCCATCTTATTATTTAGACTTCTAGCACTGGTATATAAGCACTTCAAAAGCTTGTCACTTTGTAGCTGTCTCCCATTGCATGATGTAATTGAATGAGACTTTTTTTCATTTGACTGTTTCTCATCAGATCCTACCTGTATTTTATCATCTTCCATCCTCTCCTCCTTACTAGTGACATAGACAATCTCCATTAATAGATCCTCCCCTAATCCCCTCCTCCGCACCTGTTGGCTTTCCCTCAGCCCTTAGTTTAAAAACTGCTCTATGACCTTTTTAATTTTAAGTGACAGCAATCTGGTTCCATTTTGGCTTAGGTGGAGCCCATCCTTCCTGTATAGGCTCCCTATAACAAGGTTGTTGCTATCATGGTTTGAGATATAGACTAGACTGGACCAGACTGTAGACATGTACATCTCTCCCCTCAGTCCCAAAAAGAAGGTACAGCAAATATGGAGCTCTTGAAGGACTGTATCTTTGAGGATTAGTTTTTCCCTTTCCATGTACTTCTACCTGGGAGTATCCAGCCCTACATACATAACAGCATGTGACATGTCAAGCAAGGAAAGTTAACTATATCAATTTTATGTAATACATCCTGAATTGTAATTTGCACTCTGCTACAGACTCTCTGCCTGACCTTGTTACAGTCATTTAACTGCTCTGTGTCTAATTTTCCTCATCTGTAAGTAAAACCAAGATACTATTACTTACTCTTTTACATCAGATGGGCTTTGTAAGGATTGATTAAAGTATATACATCACCATCACAATGTTAAGGGCTATGTTTAATTAATAATTTCATTTATTATCTATGTCATAATTTATATGATGGCAGGGGGTGACAAGACGAAAACTGTAAATTAATCCATAACTCAGTAGTGGTACAATGGCAGAGTACAGTGATGTACTTATATGTCAAACATTAGAAATACATATTGTTTTAAGCTCTTCACAAAGTGATTATGTTGTATTGTTATAAGCTGTAGTTGCTTCAGTGAATCTGATTTTTTGTGTCAGTCTCTTGTCATTATTTTGTAATTTATAAGCAAGTCTCAGAATAGGTATAAAGCATGCTTTAATGGAGTAGTTCAGTAGTATAAAACAATAGTACCTCTGTCTCCATATATTTTCCACTGTGTTCAGTCTCTTCCCTGAGGTGTTGGACTTCAGACATGTTTTATTAACATTCTACAGTTGTACCCTTCTGACTAACCAGCCATTAGCTGGCTCACTGATCCTTAACTGCAGATCACTCTCTCTTATATAGGCTGCATTTCCCTTAGGTTCCAAAATAATTAGTCTCACGGCTATGGATGTGATTTCCGTTTAAAGGAATGTAGAAGCAGCACCTCAGTCACTGCTGGTGAGTATCCTTATTCATGTTATGTGCCTTTTGTGGTTAGTATTTACAGAATACTATATTCTAATTCTACTTAACAATAAGACTAACACCAGAGAGGGTTACATTTGCCTTCCAGCACAATTTTCAGCACAGTGAGCAAGGAGTTACACATACAGAGCTCCCATAGCAACATGTTATTGTTAACTGAAGTTGTGTGCATAGCTCCATGTACTAAAAATTCGCTAAAGACCAACTCAGCCGTCAGATTGGACACCGGTGAAGTATCTGAGGGCAGAATACTCCTGTAACCACATAAGAGTATTCTATGGTAATGGAATAGCCCCAGCACTGCAATATTACTATTGTAAGTTGTAGTGTTTTGAACCATTACTAAAGAATAATGTGCGCCTTTTTTTGTAAGGAGCGAACCTAAAGTCTTCATTATTACAGAACATTTGAGTATCACTTCTCAAATAGTAGTGTATTGAAAGCCTATCAATCTTCAGGTCTTTAATGTCAAAATGAAATTTTGAATCCACTACAACATCCCCCATTGAATGTATTGCTACCAGAAAAAAAGCAGTACCTTTATTTCAGAATACGGGTGGAGAGGGGGGAATGTAATCAGATACTGATGTCTCCTTTCAGTCAGCATCTACATGAATTCATCTTAAATGTCAATATTAAAGGGAAAGAAGTGAGATCCATTAAAAAAATCCTGACATTGATGGAATAGCAAAATCAATAGGTGTATTATTTACATAACCCACCTTCTTCTGGGATCAAAAGAAAAAACTGAAAGAGAGTAAAAATACCTGATAGCTGAAGAGTTTCATTTAATATAGTCACTTTAACAAAGATTCAAGTACGTCCAGTGGTCCTAAGTAAATTAATTAAATGTTTAGCTATTATCATCTTTTACATTTTATCCAGTGGTTTTCATCATACTGGACACATCAAAAGTAGTCATCTACCAACAGTCAGAGACTATCTAATTATTATACAATAAAAAGGATCAACTGTCCCAATAGAGGCTACTTATTGTGTCTCTTATTCCCTGGCCTACCAGGGTCCACAATTTTTGAAGAGAAAAAAGGCAACATATTTTAACAGAAGTAAATAGGCATCGTGTATGATTGAGGCACTAAAGAAGCATTACGGATATGGCCCAGATCCTCAAAGGCAGTAGGCCGCTACCATTGAAAATTAGGCTCCTCAATACCTTTGACGATCTGGGCCATATATGTAAAACAAGAAAACTGCAACCAGTTTAAGGATCTGATCCTGCAACATGTTGAGTCCCTCTTGAGAAGTGCTGAGTGTCTTCAACTCCTACTGAGTTCAGTAGAGGAGGGGGTGCTTTGTTTAAGAAAGCTACCCAGTGCTCACTGTCCCCTCTTACTGCCTTTAGAGGCACTCATCATCCTAAAAGGAGGAGAGAGGAGGCATGGAGAGCCCCATGGAGTGGTGCAACTCTGCCCCAGAGTTGTAATTGTAAATTACACAATCTGACCTAGTAGTATGCCTAACATTTAGGGCCTAATTTGATAGAAATAACTTGCTTTTTTCACATGTAATGTTTCATGCACAGTTAACTGTAGGTGCAAATTATAAGATTTAGATGTCTGCTTTACTTGCAGATGCAGCCACCTGTTTAGATGTGTCAATACTAGCATTTGCACCTTCAAAATGGTAGGCTGACTGATGCCCCTTTAAAAATCAGATTTTTCAATTGCAGTACATATTACTTTGCTAAGGATATGTGAACCTGTAAATCTTGATTAGATCGATAAATACAAAGCAGTTTTAGTTAGGAAATAATAAATTAGAAATTATTATCTCATTTTGGAGGATAAAAGCAATCTCCTCTTTGTGTCTCTCTTTCTTTCTGTGCATATGTATGTGCCAGGTCTGACATACTAACTTGTTACAAATGTGACTGTTTTTTCTTTTCCTTAATGTGAATCACATATAGCAAGAGTCTTTTTATCTCTCTGGGTGGGAAACACTGGGACAATTTGCATATTTACTTTTTTTATTAAACTGCATCTTCCTTGATAACTCATTTTAAAATGCCCATTTAAAACATTGGCTTTGATCTGGTTTCCTGGTAATTAAATTGCTTGCCTTTAAACTTCCATCATTTAAAATAATCCTTATTAAGACAATTTTCCCAAACTTCAAATATTGGTTTTCAATTCTAGTGTGAAGGGAATGAATAATGGTTCTGGATATATTTACTTAAACACAGGCTGGTTATACCAAACTAGGAAGTTGATTTCTTTGCCTCTTGTATTAACTAAGGGCATGATCCAACAAATTCTTACCTTGTCAAAGGCCTTAGTCACACTGTAGTCCCATTTGTGTCACTGGAACAACTTACATTGATAAAATCTACTCAAATGAGTAAGGATTTCTAGGATTGGATCCTAAGACATGCTACTATTCTTCTAGGCAGAATGAAATAAGCAGTCCCATGCTGGTCTTTTAGAAAATGTTCATTGTGAAATAACTTCAGTTCTCAAATACAATATAAGTAAAGATTTATAATTATATCTGTGTAGATAAAATATAAATAATCACCACATATTCATCTAATACAATAACCTATACATCCTGTTGCCTGACTGAACTGCTTCTGATTTGAACTTCACCAGGTCTGTGAGGTTCTGATCAGATGTTCCAGCTGTGTGTATCTACACTCATAAGAGAATAAAATACATACATAGTAAGTAATTAAATAAAATCTATAAATCTTTGTTTTAATCTGATATAAATATAATTACATATTTCATTATATTTTAAAATATCAATCTCTTCCTTCTCTAATTACACATTTGAATATATGGGAATTATTTTGATTGTGAGGTGGTTAAAAATCTGTGCCATACAATATTAAAAAGAGATTAAAAGGCCTTTTGTTCATATGGAAATACCAAAAACAACATTTTGTTTAAGTGGGATTTTATATTTCTCTAGTCAAGTGATGACAGGGCTTTTGTAAAGAAAACCTTTCATCTTAAACATTCAGTACTCCATCACAACATAATTACCCTAATTTGTATTCCACCGTAGAAACAGGCTTTTTCAGTTTAAACAAATTAAGCAACAATCACTAAGCATACATGGCCAGCATTTTTTCAGCTAACCTGTTATCTACTCTGGCTACAGCTTTATCTTTATAAACTAGAAATCGTGTTTTGTTTTCCTGATTTTTCTGAGGATTATGTTAGTCAGATTGTCTAAAGAGGCATTGTGGCTCACTGGTTAGGGCAGTGGATTGGAAATCAAGAGGTTATGCCCCACTCTTTCCTTACTCTTATAATCTTGAGCAAGGCACTTTGGGCCAAATCCTTCCCTCATTTAGGCTCCAGTTCAGGAAAACACTTATGCACATTCTTGACTTTAAGTGCATGAGTAATCCCATCCCTCTTCAGCAAAGCACTCAAGCACAGGTTTAAGAGCATTGCTGAATCAAGGTTGTTCATTCCATTGACGTCAGCAGATGATGTATGACCTGAAGTGTGACAATTTATATCTCTTACAAATTGGGATAGTGATATTCTCTCTCTATGTAACTATGGATGTTTTTGCTGTCTATATAAATGTGTCAGGGCATGAACCAACCTCTAACTGTGATGACGGTCTGAAGAAACTTCCCCTATGGGCAGTTTATTTCAAAATGATCTACTACAGAGTTTCTTGTGCCTTCCTCTGAAGCATCTGGCACTAGCCACTGTCAGAGACAGGGTACTGAACTAGATGGGCCACAGGTATGACTATTCCTGTGAAATCAGTAGAGTCAAACTGGTTTAAAATAGGTATAACATCAAAATCAGACCCATTACATTCAGGCCCCAATTCAGCTACACACTTTAAAGTGTAAAGCACATGCTTAAGTGCTTTGCTGAATGGGGCCTCAAAGAAAAAGTAAGAGAGAGAAGTGAGGAGTCTTTGGGTATGTCTACTCTGCAATAAAAAATCGGTAACACTGAGTCTTAGAGCCCAGTCAATTGATTCAGACTTGCAGGGCTCGAGTTTCCAGGGGGGTGCATCTTGGAGCCCAGATTGCAGCCCCAGCCCAAACATTTACTCTGCAATTTTTAGTCCTGCACCCTGAGCCCCGCAAGCTCGAGTCAGCTGACCCAGCTCAGCCACAGCCATGCTGCAGGTCTTTTATTGCAGTGTAGGTGTCTAAGGGACAAGTTCAGACCTTGTGCAAGCAGTTGCAACTGCACATGTAGTTCACAGAGTTCTCACTTACATGAGGTCTGAATATGGTCCTAGATCTTTTATATAACAGAAAGAAGAGTGGTACTGATTTAGAGACATCAGCACTGCACTATACAGAATGATGATTCATAGCATGATGTGGAGGGAGGGGGAAGTGGGAAAAGAAGGAATTTAATATGAATAGCTCAAGGAGAAGCAAATTTAATGAGAAAGAGCTTAGTATTTGTCAAGGTTCCTTCCCCACTCAGAACTCTAGCGTACAGATGTGGGGACCAGCATGAAAGACCCCCTAAGCTTATTCTTATCGGCTTAGGTTAAAAACTTCCCCAAGGTACAAACTTTGCCTTGTCCTTGAACCGTACACTGCCACCACCAAGTGTCTTACACAAAGACCAGGGAAAGAGCCCACTTGGAGACATCTTCCCCCAAAATATCCCCCCAAGCCCTACACCCCCTTTCCTGGGGAAGGCTTGATAAGAATCCTCCACAATTTGTACAGGTGAACACAGACCCAAACCCTTGGATCTTAAGAACAATGAAAAATCAATCAGGTTCTTAAAAGAAGAATTTTAATTAAAGAAAAGATAAAAGAATCACCTCTGTAAAATCAGGATGGTAAATTACAGGGTAATCAGATTCAAAACATAGAGAATCCCTCTAGGCAAAACCTTAAGTTACAAAAAGACACAAAAACAGGAATATACATTCCATCCAGCACAGCTTATTTTACCAGCCATTAAACAAAAGGGAATCTAATGCATTTTTAGCTAGATTACTTACTAACTAACAGTTGTAAGGCTGCATTCCTGATCTGTTCCCGGCAAAAGCATCACACAGACAGATGAACACTTTGTTTCCCCCCTCCAGCTTTGAAAGTATCTTGTCTCCTCATTGGTCATTTTGGTCAGGTGCCAGCGAGGTTATCTTAGCTTCTTAACCCTTTACAGGTGAAAGAGTTTTGCCTCTGGCCAGGAGGGATTTTATAGCACTGTATACAGAAAGGTGGTTACCCTTCCCTTTATATTTATGACAGTATTATATTTCAGTGATGTGAGATTCCAATGATAGGTGACTATAGCATTTAGAGCCAAATTCAGAACTGATACAAATGGATGGTGTAAGTTATTCATTTAGGGCCAGATTCATCACTGTGTTCCAGCTGCTTTGCACCTTTGATGTAATGCAAAATACCCATAAAGCTGGTTTATCCAGCAAATAAACTGAATTTACAACTACTTAGCATTGCTTAAGCAGTGTGGAACACCAAAGGGCAATGATAAATCTAGTCTCCAAGGGACATTGGTTGAAAGTGAGTGTAAGCAGGCTTAAATGGTGAAATAGCATAACTTGTGTGGGTGTGCAAAAAACACTCAAACAAAACAATATAATTTATACTGATTTGCTATATTTATTGGGACAAAATTCAGCCTTAGCATAAAAGGTACAACTGAATTTGGCCCTGATACTGTTAGTTTGCATTATTTTTCACCTCCCTCTTGGTTCTTAATCTTTGTGAGACAAACATGGCATGGCATATAAGTTACATTAATTTTGCATATGCATTGAATCCAGGTTAATGCAAGTTACACTACGGTGTCACTTTACACGTTTTTGACCAATATACATTTAACGTGTAACATATATGTCACTCTGAATTTGGTTCAGAAAATTCCAGGAATTGCCCCTGCTTACTAGGCTGCATTTAGATGAATTTGGTCCTACATATCTTTGATGCTGTTCCAGATCTCTCGTAAATAACTTAATAGATAGATGTATTGGCTGACTGGAAGATTGAATCTGTCTCTCATAGACCATTGAATAGAATGCTAATAGAAGGGAACATGGATTACAGAGTATGTAACACATACTTAAAGTTTCTTCTAGCTTTGAGTCATTTAGGCACAGACTTTTCTGTTAAGGTTTTTACATCCTATAAATCTCATATTCTATTTTCTTTGTTAGATAAGGTACAGACATGAAGATTACAATTACACTATGAATTTTCCTTTCCTGAGTTGTAACTTAAAATTAAATCATTCTACAGCAGTTTAAATTTTTCTGGATAAATTCAGGGTTATGTTCGAAGACAAAAGCTCACCAATTCTCTGATTAGGAAGAAGCAAGTCGATTTATAATATCTAAAATTTAGGAGTTTTTTTGCAACCCATGGGCATATTGAGAAAATGATATGGGTCCCAGTCTGGCAGACACTTTTGAACATGCAGAACTTTATGAATGTGAATAGCCCCAATAACTGATTCTGTTCTCATGAGTAGAGTTACACATGTTCTAAAGTGTTTGCAGGATTAGGGCCTAGATTTTACAATTTTAAAAAACTATTTATTTAAGAAGTTTTAACAGGTTTATAAATCCATCACATGTAAATATCAAAAACAAAACAATAATCATTACTACAATAAGCTTTGGTTTAAAGAGACATTCTACAGTAATATAGTAATCAGATCTCTTTATTTTACAAGGTGTTACCATATTAGAGTGAGCATCATTACAACATCTGGGACATATTGTTTCCAGTGATTTTATGAACTTGAGTGAAATCTGCTATTACACATATTTAATAGACCAGGCATGTCTATGAAATGTTATTTTTTAGGTTTTATAAACAAATTTGATATCCTTGACTTTGAATGGTACTTTTTAAAATTCATGCCTTTAACAAGTGGGAAGTTTTTACAAGAGTTGACCCCCTATAGTTCTTGTAAATTTGGCAACAATAACTGTATAATTTTAATCAATTATGTATTTTTTCTTTTTTATTTATGTACAATTAGTCTTTTTTAGAAAGACTATGCATGTAGCTTATGATATAAAATTTTATAAATAAAAAAATACAAAAAAAATATAGGCAGAAAGCCGAAGTTAAATCACTCTAAAAAGCAGAAAGGCTTGAAATACAGATAGAACTGACTGGGATTCTTCTACACTTTCTCTCTTGTCCCTTCCATAAGTAAAGTGTTCCTGCCCTTGCTGCAGAAGAAAAAGGACTTGCACTAGTCAGTTTCCTACTGCATCAAGTTCTTTATACACCCAGCTGACTGCAAAGTTTCTCTTTGCAGCCATGCCTCTGTGTAATCCTAGTCAGTTTCCCTTTGCAACTGTGGGGTGCCTCCTTTGATGTGGCACTGTAGGAGGTTGCCTATGCTTAAAGGAGGGCCTGCAAACAGAACCCCTTCTGTGGAGCAAAAGAAAACACCAGTGTGATGTCACGTGACTCTTTTTTTAATATATACTGAGGAGGAACTCACATCCATGTCTCAGAATTTTGTTATATAGTTTAATGACATTATACAGTGGTTTAGATTAGATAGAAATAGATATCTCATTTAAACCCTGAAGTGAGGGACATTTACTCTAGACCTCTCTTCTGCGGCTGGTCTAATTCAGTGACTTTCGGACTTTCCAGGGAAAGTGGGCGGAAGAAATTGGAGTGGTTGTTTGCAGGGTATTTTTAGTGGAATCTTTATTGTTAAATGGATTTATCTGTGACACTGATGGATTAAATATATTATGACATGCTTTTAGACAATAAAGGTTTTTTGCTATTAGATTATTTACATCTGTATGGCTTGAGTAAGCATTTTTAATAATATAAATATGAAACATGAAATAGCAACAATGAAATGTCAGTTTTATTCTAACAGCTCTATTTATATGAGGAAGAGGCACATAACTCATCTTTGTCTTTTAGTAAGCAGCAGGGATAAAACTAGTATTCTACTGTCCACCATTCTGTGTCTTCTCTGTCTGTGCAATTTCAGTAAATTTATTGCCATGAGAAGTTAGAAAAGAGATGACAAAATTAATAAATCTAGGCCAAAGTTTTTAACATCCTGGGTAGGTACAAACAGGTGTTTGAGCATCCATTTAGAGGCACAAACTGGAGTTAAAAGTCCTGGAGGGAATTTACAAAGGTTGTGTCTGGTTGAACCCAAATATATCTGAGCACTCCAAAGGCCTGGGACAAGGGCATGGTCTGGACTGAGTGTCCAAAAAGAAGTTCCAGAAGGGCTCAGATGCACTCAGCAGCTGCTGTTGGTGCTCATATCTTAATTGTCAGAGGAAGCACAGGTTAGATATTCAAGCAGCACCCCCTCATTGGTTATTCTCGAGTCTCTGCACTCTGAAAAAAGATAGCATGAAGGCAGGATTTGATTCTATGTACATTTGAGAGAAACAGAGAATTTACTATAAATTTATAGGATTAGTACATAGGAATTAGTATTATGTACCAGATCAATCCATCGGTCCATCTAGCCTAGTAGCCTGTGTCCAACCGTGGCAGATGTCAGAGAAAAGTGAAAGTATGCAATGATCTGACTATAAAGGAAGTTTTTTCCTTAACCCTCTCAAAGAGAGGTTGGTTTGTGTCTAGAAGCATGAGGGTTTAATCTGTTCTAAGCTTTTTAGACCCATTAAATATAACTATGTATCTATCTATATTTTCTGAATAAATGTCCATTTTTGTGCTGTTCTAGGCTAAACATTATCTTGTGGCAATAAGTTCCACTGATTAATTTCATAATGCACACAAAAGTATTTTCTTTTCTCTGTTTTAAATTAGTTGCCTTTCACATTTACTGAATATGCCCTTTTTTTTTATTAGGGGAAAGAGTAAATACATGCAGCCCAGTTATCCTCTCTACTCTTTACCATTACTGCACTTATTTTTATACCACTAATTAATGAATCAGTATTACTTCCATTCTATTTTGGAAATTCCCATTCTGTCTGAGTGCACAAATATGGGGACCCAGGCCTTTTACAGAGCCCCCCACCTGAGGCCCTTTGGAAATGTTTCCCATAGTGATTCCAGTGATAATGGAATCATAGAACCATAGGGTTAGAAGGGACTGCAAGGGTCATCTAGTCTAACCCCCTCCCAAGATGCAGGATTTGTTGTGTCTTAGCCAGTGATACTAAGACTCAGGTTCACAAGTGTCCCCTGAGGCTCTTTGCAGCACATATTAAAACACCGTGTGATCTAATTATTAACCAACCGGGATGATTTTACCTTGTTATTAACTAATTGTAGTTGATAAAATAATACTCATTTTGCTCTCAGAATAATATATATCAGCATAACAAGCAAATATTTCCCATCATACTGTTTAAATAAGAATATATAATACTATTGTAAATGAAACAATGAATTTACACTACTGTGGCTCTTTTGGGTGATATTGATTGCTAATTTGGCTCTTGAATCACTTAGGTGTGAGTTGTTTCAGAGTAGCAGCCTGTTAGTCTGTATTCGCAAAAAGAAGAGGAGTACTTGTGGCACCTTAGAGACTAACCAATTTATTTGAGCATAAGCTTTCGTGAGCTAGAGCTCACTTCATTGGATGCATGAGTATCACTGGTCTAAACCACCCAAAACTGGTGGCTATCCAATCCAGCCTCTTTTTGAAAACTTCTAGTGAAGGTGCTTACAAGGCCTCCCTAGGCAGTCTGTTCCATTGTTCTACTGTTCTTACAGTTAGGAAGTTTTTTCCTGAGATTTAATCTAAAGGTGCTGTGCTGCAGTTTGTGGCAGAAGAGAACAACTTTTTTCCATCTTTTTATGGCAGCCTTTGAAGTATTTGAAGACCACTATCATATACCCCCTTAATCTCCTCTTTTACAAACTAAACATGCCCAGTTCCTTCAGCCTTTGCTCACAGGGCTTGCATTCCATCCCTTTGATCATCTTTGTCGCTGGCCTCTGGATCCTTTCCAGTTTCTCTACAGCCTTTCTATCCGTTGGTGACCAAAACTGGACACAGTTCTGCGGGCTGAGGCCTAACCAGTGCTGAGTAGGGTGGTACTATCACCTCCCAGAGGGGGGTGGATGAAGGGTTTTATACTATTAATTTATTTAGGCTAGAAAACTCTCTAACTAGCAGCCAGACTAGTGACACTCAAGCAGCGCTGGATGTACAAAATGTACCTTACTGGCTGCGGTGGACACCGTGTGGATTGGGAGGGGGCACAGCACCCAGGGCTAATACCGCGTGACCAGTCCCGAGGTGCTGCGGGGGAAGAGAAGCCAGCAGCTCCTAGGCAGCGTTCACAGTGGGTCGGAGGGGCAGGATGCTTTCCCGGGCTCGCATTGCCCGACGCCCTCACAGCCGGGCGGTCCCAGGCAGTGCACTCGCCAACACCACTCCCAAGCCCGCCCGGGCTGGCTCGGGGCTCCCCGCGCTGGGGACGCGGCTGCAAGAGCCGCCGGCGGAGCCTGGCCTCGGTGCCCAGGCGACGGACCGCGAGCCCCGGGGAAGAAAGCGCAGCCCCGCCCCGGCGCGCGGCCAAGTCACGCTCGCGGCGCCTGTGGCCGGAGCGCCGGGTCCAGCGGGGTGGCAGTGACCTGTGGGCGGGGCAGCTCTGGGCTGCCGGGAGCGCGCAGCCGCCCCGCGCTCTCGGGGAATCCCCGCGTACCCGGCTCCTCCGAGGCACGAGGATGACGGGCGCGAGGCGGGGGAGGAGCGGCGCGCGCTCTCCCTGACTCTTTCCCACAGCCTGAGTGCCGGCCTGGCGCGGGGGCGGAGCGAGGGAAGACGGCGCTCCTGATTGGCTGAGCGCGGACCGCTGACCCCCCCACCCCCCCGCAGTCGCCGAGGTGAAAGGGCAACCAGGGCTCCGGCTAGCGGCGGCGATGGCGGCGTCCTTGCGCCAAATGGTGGTGGGCGCCTGGCGGCGGCGGCGGCCGGACCGACACCTGCTCGCGCTGCAGGTGAGCGGGGAGCCGGGTCCCAGCGCCCTTCCGGCGCCTCTCGGAGCCGTCCGCGCGGGATGTGCTGGGGCGGTGAGCCGAGCTCTGCGCCCCAGCGGGCGGCGGCGGCGGCGGGAGCCCGGGGGAGCAGCGCTGAGCGAGCCCGTCGCCGCCCTTGCCTGGGGCCGGTGAGAGACCAGCGTAGAGAACTTGGTACCTGTCCAATGGAGCGTGAAGCGCCGCAGAAGCCTCTGAGCTTCCAAGGGCAGGCACCTTCCAACGACGGGGAACGTTTATTTATAAGAAAAAAAAAATCAAGTTAATAGTTTACATTTAATGAGAACTTTCATTGAAGTGCATAGTGTGGATTCTTACAAAGATCTCCTACTTTAAGATACAGATTCATGATATTAGGCATATAACTAGTGAGGCATATAAGGAGAAACTAGACTGTCACTGACATTTTAAAAATAGGATCCTAAGCAAAAGAGGAGGACTTTGGAGACTTTAGTTTCTTGCTCTAGATGTTGACATATAGTATAACTGATAGTATTAGGTCAATAAGGATAATGGAGGGTAACCTGTACTTGAAGGTGAAATGCATTATGGATTGGCAGTAGCTTGCCATAATTAAGATTGATGATTATAAGCTACAAAGTCCATTTACAAATCCAGTTTTCAAACACTACTTCCAAAAATCTGTCTCTTTTTTTTTTTCTTCCCCTGCCCTCAATCTTGGTGTATTTTATTCCCCCTCCCCCATCTGTATTTCCAAAGTGGCTTGATCTTAGAGATTCCAAATTTTCATTGTATAACTCCACAGCAATGATTCTCCACCACCCCCTTTTAGAAATTATTTTGCAGTTATTGTATTCTTCCTGATAATTTCGGGGATAGTATATTGGCATAGCTACATAAAAATCAGTTTAGATGCTACTCAGTTAATAACTGGAACAAGACTCTTTGCTCAAAAGATTATACAAACATTAACATCTTTGCAGTACCCCAGTTAGATATGAAAATGGCAGACAGCTTACGCTAAACTTTTAAAGAAGCATAACTTTTGTCCCTCTTATGTAGATACAAATTAAAACGTTGTTAGAATTCTCTGGCTTCATCTTTGAACTTAATTATCTGCATGTCTTGTGGGAAGGTGAGTTGGTCTAAAATCTTGTGTTGCACTTTGGATAAATACTTAAGCCATTGGCCCAGAGAGAGAGAGTGACTCTGTAGCCTGATGGTTAGGGCACCCACTGGGTGCAACTATGGTCCAACTCCCCTGGTCCAGTAACTTTTTTTTTTTAAAATCCTCAGTGGAACAGCTTTAACAGGAGAGATTGAGGAAGCCCCACATCAGAATGTCCCATAGATCAGTGCTTAGTGCACTCTGAGAGATGGGAGACCAAATCCTCTTCTTCCCTCCCCCTTCTCCCTTGGCAGATGGGGAGAATTTAACTTGCATCTTCCATATCCCAGGTGAGTGCTCTAACCACTGGGCTAAGTTATAACATGGGCACTGCCGCCTCCTCCTCCAGCTGGGTTTTTGAATGGGACCTGATCTGGTAGGTGGCCTCTGGGCCCTATATGTGTGATAGGCATGCTACATCTATTTTCCCCCAGTTTGTGGATTGATCTGGGGTTTGGGGGGAGATTGCAGTGCACATGCCCAGAGGGAGCTCTTGAGGCGCCACTGAGTTTAGGTGCCTACAGCCAAGCAGGAGTTTTGTGGATTGCAGTGGTGCCTAAGGCCATATTTGTGCTAGAAACCTTGGTTGATACAAGTTATGCAGTAGAGCTTCTGCAGTTAGTATATTGCTCGTGCATTCTTGGTTCATTGAATTGGTGCTGTGAGACTCACCAGGAGTGCCTGTGTTGATGCACCATGGGTAGGTATTCCAGTGTGCAACTTGCCATTGTCTGGCACATAGTCTCTTGAGAAATTTTGGCATGCATGGTGGGACAGAAGCGAGTTGTGTGGGAGTGATTGGGAGCAAGGAGTCAAGTTCCTATTATGCAACTTCATCTATTTCATAATTTTCATGCATCTTTAAAAAAAATCCTGTGAAACTGCACAGCATTTCTTGCTGTCAGTCCTCTCTAAAAGAACTATGGAGCTCACACAGCTCTGCTCTGTTGTCATGAGTATTGCAAACACAGGACAGACAATCCTCCAGTATTTGTAGAGCCATAGAAAGTAATGTCCTTTGCTGCTAAGGTTTTGTTTCATAGAGGATAGATTGCTGAGGGACACAGTGAAAACCAATTCAAGGTTGTTGATGGCATTGTAGATCAGCTGCAGGTGGAGAAGAGCTGCTTCTGAGCCTGAGAAACAAGCATTAACTGGTGGGATTGCATTGTAAAGCAGGCTTGGGATGATGAGCATTGGCTGCAGAACTTTCAGACACAAAATGCCATGTCCCTGTGCTTGGGACTGTGCCAAGCTTGCTGCTGCCCTCCAGCTCCAGGACACCAGACTGAGAGCTGCACTGGCAGTGGAGAAGTGAGTGGCAATCTCTCTGTGGAAGTTAGAAATCCAGGGTTGCAATCAATCAGTGGGAAATCATTTTGGATTTGGAAAATCCACAGTGGGGACCCTTGTCATGCAAGTGTGTAAGGAGGGCTATTAATCGTTTCCTGCGCCTGCTATACAAGAGTGTCTGTTTTGGTAGTGTGCAGGAGATGGTGGATGGATTTGCTGAAGTGGGATTCCTGAACTGAGATGGGGTGATAGAAGGTGCACACATCCCTATTTTAGCACCAGCCTACCTTGCACAGAGTGCATCAACAGAAAGGGCTACTCTTCTATGGATATGCAAGTGCTGATGGATCACTGGGGATGCTTTGCCAGTGATCAGTGCTGGTTGGTCAGGGAAGGTGCATGATGCTCTCATCTTTAAGAATGCAGGACTGTTCAGAAAGCTGCAAACAGGGATGTTCTTTCCTGGCCAGCGGATTTGGCATTTCAGTATTGTCAGTGCTACAGTGATCATGGGGGATCTGGCTTACCCCTTGCTTCCCTGGTTCATGATGCTGCACACTGGCCACCTCAGTAGCATCAAGGAAAAGATTCAACTGCTAGCTCAACAGGTGCAGAATAACCACTGAATGTGGTTTTGGTAGATTGAACTCTCCCTGTACAGTAACATTTTGGCTCTTAAAATAATAAATCATAAAATAAAATTTTGGCTCTTATTCCCAGGGGTATGAGTGTAGGGCAGTGGCCTGGAGCACTGGCACTGTTTTTTCCACAGGTGGTGGTGGTGGTTTTAGCTGATATCTTGCTCTTAAGGGTAACAAAGATGTAGAAAACACAGCTGCTGCTGGCATCCTGAAGCCACCTGGCCCTATATGCTGCTGGCTTGTTTACTTCAAAGGTGGCATCCCAAGTCATTGTGGACTGGCACATTACTTTTGAGGAAGAAATAAGGTTACCATCCCTAGAAACCTTTGGCAGAGGATTGCAGTGTAGCGCTCTGAAAGTTTTATCAAGATCTCTCAAGGGATGTCCTTGTGTACATAAGCAAATGTTATGTGAGAAAGCAAATACCAACTCTGCCTCTGTTGTACTGCTACCTGTTCTAGTATGAGTATGTTAATGAAATCAGTACTCGTGCCCTGCTATGTAGGGGTTTGGCGTCATCTGTACACTTAAACATTGTAACATGCAGGGTGGATTTGATTTAAATCACTAGTCAGGAAGACTTGGTTTAATCATGGATTTTTATATAAAAGTGCATACTTATTGGTTGGTATAACCTTAATACATATTCTTCACAACTCAGAGGTACATTCCTTTTTTAAAAGGTACACACTGTACATTTTTAAAGTGATTTATTTTGAAAACTTTTCAGATTAGTTTTACAGCTATATTAGAAAATGAATGATCGGTTATATTCATTTACCAAAGGTAATTGAAGCAGATATTTATGAAGTCATTGGGAGGTGAACTATCTCCAGTTCAACAGGTTAATCATTAATATTTGGAGGATTTTGTTGCCATTAACAAAACAAAGGTATGAATTTTAGGGTTCAGTTAAATGTTCAAGGTTTTTTAAAATAGATTTGTTTTTGTTAAAATTGTTAACTAAAATAGTTAAATGAAATATTAAAAAAAAAATTTAAATCGACTAGGTCAGACAGGTCAATATGATAAATTTAAAATATTGGCTTCTGCAGTTAACTCGGTTGACTTCACCTTAATTTTCCTGTTTGTTCATAATCTGGAAAAGAAAAACAAGCTTTCCTGCTTTTTCAGGTCCCAAACGATTTCTCAATTTGGAATGAATTAGTCCAAAGGAAGAAAATATTCTTTCTACACTGGCAGAAGAAGCTACTGCTGTTAAAAGTGAGATTATCACTTCAACAGTCTCTGAATCCAAGTGCTTAAGTGACTTCCACCAGTTCACTTGTGTGACTTTCTTTAAAACAGCAGCAGCAGACATATTTCTTGAATGGTTCACCCTTAGCTCTAAAGTTTCTTATAGTTGGCATTATGGAGGGATGATTGCTGGATGTCCATGTCATAGCCAATTCCTCTTCTTCAGCAGTTAAGGTTTCATCCTGGTACCAAGTATTGAGAGTATTTGCAAGAAAATGAGCTAGAGATAGTGCTTGTCCCATTTGTGGTTTTTTTTTTTTTTTATGCTTGTAATTTAACTCTGTAAGATTGGGTCCCTAATCCATGAACTCATTTACAAAACTTTTCTTAAACATTACATGAATATATTGTCTCATGCTATAGAATTAGAATTTATAATCACTATTCCACGATGTGAGGTTTTTTCCTCAAAGCATTTTATTAAAAAATCTGATTTAAATAAAAAATATCCAATTTTTTTTTTAAAACTGATTTTTATCCACCCTGGTAACAAGAAATGGATTCACAAACTTTTCCTGCGGTTTCTTCCCCTGCATTGGGCTTGGCTGCCGGAACTGACCAAACTGTGGTGGAGTCTGGAATGGATCCTGGCTCCTGGTGTAGCTGGACCTCCCTGATTGTATGTCCCCTGTCTCCCATCTTCCTTCTCCTTGCTGTACACAGAAGGAGTCTTCATCCTAGGCTCTTCAGAGGAACCCATGGTGCTCTGCAGTGTGTTGGTGGGGTTTCCGCCAAGCGTGCCATGCACATTGTATTAAAAGCAACAGATCTGGGGCTCAGCACCAGATCGACTGTTGGGCCTGACTGGCCTTCTGGTATGCCTGCTGCAGTTCCTTTGCTTTCACGCAGCACTGCTGCTGATCCCTGTTGTACCCCTTTGCCTGCATCCTCTGTGCAATCTGTCTGTCAATGTCCATATTTCCAGAACTGCTCTGTAGCTGTGCTTGCACAGACTATTCTTCCCACAGGCCCAAGAAATCCAGTGCCTCCTGTCTACTCCAGGCATGTGCACGTCTGGAACATGTAGCCAGCATGGTCTATTGGTCAGTTGTGTGCTCATCAAACTGGGGAATCAGGAAAAGGCATTTTAAAAATGTGGGCTTCGTAAAAGGTGGGTGTGGCTCCGGTCTCTGTGACTCCTGGGCAGTTGTGGCCAGTGCCCAGCATTATGGGACAGCTGCTGGAGAACTAGTAGGATCAACCTAGGTCACGGTGTCTGTACTTGCATTGCGTCAATCGTGATAGGCCGACCTCCCTGAACAACGTTGAGCAATGGTAGGAGTCCTGCGGAAATGTTGAGTGTAGACACAGGCATAATGAGGCTGATGCAAGGTGACTCACATAGACCTAACTTTGTAGTGTAGTGTAGACCAAGCCTCTATCTTTGTGGCTCTGGGCCAAGGCCCTGTTAAATGCATTGTAAAATGTCATCTTGTTGAAGTGTTTCCAACTTGTTTTATAGATACCTCGGATAGCACAGAGTTATCAAACTCTGGTCCTATCAATACAGGCTCAACCAACTACCTTTTTTTTTTGTTTTGTTTTAAAAAAAAAACAAAAAAAAAACAAAAAAAATCATGGTTTCATTTCCAGTTGAAGCAAATTTGACTTAAACCTTTGAGTGGGTTGTTAAAAACACAACTAACTGCAACACACTGAGTTAGATTACAACTCTGTGTACTTAGGCACTTAGTCTGGCAAACTATACAGAATTTGAGTTTTATTCTCTAAGTATTTTCAATACAGGAAAAAGAGGAAGATAGTTGTGATTTAGTTAATGTAGAAACTTTGTATATGGATTGGGTTTCAGAGTAACAGCCGTGTTAGTCTCTATTCGCAAAAAGAAAAGGAGTACTTGTGGCACCTTAGAGACTAACCAATTTATTAGAGCATAAGCTTTCGTGAGCTACAGCTCACTTCCTCAGATGCATATCGTGGAAACTGCAGCAGGCTTTATATATACACAGAGAATATGAAACAATACCTACTCCCACCCCACTGTCCTGCTGGTAATAGCTTATCTAAAGTGATCATCAGGTGGGCCATTTCCAGCACAAATCCAGGTTTTCTCACCCTCCACCCCCACCACACAAATTCACTCTCCTGCTGGTGATAGCCCATCCAAAGTGACAACTCTTTACACAATGTGCATGACAATCAAGTTGGGCTATTTCCTGCACAAATCCAGGTTTTCTCACATCCCCCCCACCCCCATACACACACAAACTCACTCTCCTGCTGGTAATAGCTCATCCAAACTGACCACTCTTCAAGTTTAAATCCAAGTTAAACCAGAACATCTGGGGGGGGGGGTAGGAAAAAACAAGAGGAAACAGGCTACCTTGCATAATGACTTAGCCACTCCCAGTCTCTATTTAAGCCTAAATTAATAGTATCCAATTTGCAAATGAATTCCAATTCAGCAGTTTCTCGCTGGAGTCTGGATTTGAAGTTTTTTTGTTTTAAGATAGCGACCTTCATGTCTGTGATTGCGTGACCAGAGAGATTGAAGTGTTCTCCGACTGGTTTATGAATGTTATAATTCTTGACATCTGATTTGTGTCCATTTATTCTTTTACGTAGAGACTGTCCAGTTTGACCAATGTATATGGCAGAGGGGCATTGCTGGCACATGATGGCATATATCACATTGGTGGATGTGCAGGTGAACGAGCCTCTGATAGTGTGGCTGATGTTATTAGGCCCTGTGATGATGTCCCCTGAATAGATATGTGGGCACAATTGACAACGGGCTTTGTTGCAAGGATAAGTTCCTGGGTTAGTGGTTCTGTTGTGTGGTATGTGGTTGTTGGTGAGTATTTGCTTCAGGTTGCGGGGCTGTCTGTAGGCAAGGACTGGCCTGTCTCCCAAGATTTGTGAGAGTGTTGGGTCATCCTTTAGGATAGGTTGTAGATCCTTAATAATGCGTTGGAGGGGTTTTAGTTGGGGGCTGAAGGTGACGGCTAGCGGTGTTCTGTTATTTTCTTTGTTAGGCCTGTCCTGTAGTAGGTAACTTCTGGGAACTCTTCTGGCTCTATCAATCTGTTTCTTTACTTCTGCAGGTGGGTATTGTAGTTGTAAGAAAGCTTGACAGAGATCTTGTAGGTGTTTGTCTCTGTCTGAGGGGAGAAAACCTGGATTTGTGCTGGAAATGGCCCACCTGATGATCACTTTAGATAAGCTATTACCAGCAGGACAGTGGGGTGGGAGTAGGTATTGTTTCATATTCTCTGTGTATATATAAAGCCTGCTGCAGTTTCCACGATATGCATCTGAGGAAGTGAGCTGTAGCTCACGAAAGCTTATGCTCTAATAAATTGGTTAGTCTCTAAGGTGCCACAAGTACTCCTTTTCTTTATATGGATTAGGTTATTTTCGTAAAACTAAGATGAAGTTCCTGTCAATTTATATTTAAAACAGTTGAATAAGGTTTCTCTAACTGCATGACAGGTTTCCTCTTCTGATGTTAAAAGGTGTTTTTAATAAATCCCAAGGCCTTAAATCCATCTTAATTACCACTGTCTGTAACTTTTCTATTTCTTCCCTTCTGACTTGCTGCTTTAGCACACAAATCTTCTGGCTTCTCCTGTGCCTTCAGAGTTAAATGGCTTTGTATTGCGGTCTTTAGAAGACAGTTCGGTAGCCTCTTTCTAAATTAGCTGTACACACTTGGTTCAGCCACTATGAGCCCTCAAGCTTTTTTTCCAGTGAATTATATTAACTTGCAAAGATTTTGTTGAATGTGTGATTGAGCTCTTGTGGGTTTCCCTACCCTTCTGTAGTAGTGTATGAAAAGGAGGTGGTGTCTTTCTGTTGGGAGGTGGTGGTGATGGAAGGAGGGGGTGGGTGGGTGTGTGTGTGTGTGTGTGTGTGTGTATATATATATATATGTATGTCCCCTTCTCCCTCCCCTGCCCCCCCCTCAGTCCATCCAAAATGTGGTGTCCATTTTTTTATTTCACATGCAGAAGTAGGAATATATAGCCCACTCCTGCACCCATCTAGTATCCTTACTCATGTTCTCTGGTTTGTCCTTTCCAGAATAGAATACAAAATTTTACCTTCTACCCTTCACAGTCTTCCATGTAGCTGTCCCTCTCTTTGCACAACCCCACTTAGTTTGGCCTCCAAACATACTCCTCCCCCCGCCCCCCCCAGCTTCATTTTTCCTCCTTTTCTTTAGCCCAGTATGTCTGTGTCACTCACTCACTCATCCCCTCTTCAGATAGCAGTTCCTTGTGGTACGTATAGAGCTTGGTTATATGGAAACAAACAACATAAGGGTGGGAAGTTGGAAAAACTCAACTTGATAGTGCAATTATTTAATTATTTATGACCCTCCCCCCTTTTCTATTTGAATCCTGTGTAATCTTCCTGGGTCTAGGGGTCTATATTTCCTTTGTGTCCTAATCTTTCTCTGTATTCCATACAGCTTTAGACTGTCCCAGTCACTTTTGCAGTTTGGTTTTGTCCTTCTGTGTATATTTGCTGCTACTTTAATTTTAGTGTTGTCTGAACCTGATCATTCTTGTGCTCCAACTGGAGGAGGAAAAAAAAAATCCCTGGGTGGGGTGGGAGAAGTTATGAAGCAGCCATGCAGGTTTTAGAGAAATGACTGGGAGGGGGTGGTGCATGTGTGCCTTTAAAAATAAATAAATAAAAAATAACTCTTTGCCCCTTGGTAGTCTTGGACTGCGCTACAATTAGTAAAGCTTAAGCCATTGGAACAGGAATAGCTCTGCACACTTCCTGGCACAGCTTTGTGGGCCACAGCCTGAGAACCACTGCATCACCCTATCCCTATCTCTTCTCAAACACTATAGATTTTATTTATTTATTTATTTATTTTGGTTGGGTCTACATCTCTCTAATGGGTAGCCGCCCTTTTCCCATTCAGCCCCTATTCTTTAGGAAATGCCTCTGATTCTTCACCGTACTGGTTCACTTCAGATTCTAGGTCAAGAGCTACCTCTTCTCTCTGGCTTAAATCCTGCTCCACTGATTTCATTGAAGCCAGAGAAGCCAGGATTTCTCCCTCTTTCTCTGGCCATATGTATCTCCAAAGTAATTAGATTCTACTCTGACTCCCTAGCTTCCACATGCTCTATCATGTCCCCTTAAGCTTGACCTTTATACTTCGCCTGTGCCCTATAGTGACAACTCAGGAGCGCTGGAACAATTTGTATAGTGGGGGTGCGGAGCCATTTAACCAAACTGTAAACCCTGTATATAATAGAAACCACTTCAAGCCAAGGGGTTCAGCAGCACCCTCGGCACCACTAGTTCCTACACCTACGTGGACACCTGTATTTGTGACAACTGACATAGTGTGTGTTGCCTGAAAGTGTAACTACTCTGCAATAAACTTAAAATAGACCTGTCCAGTAAATTTACCATGGGATAGCTGTACTTTCATGTGACAACCCCCTTGTTGTTTGAGATTTTTATGTGGCTCTGAAGCAGTTTACGCTGCCACATCTTTAGGTGGGGAGACTTCAAAAATGGTATCTTAGATGTGCGAGTAAAAGCTTCAGAGCATTTACTGATCTACAGTTTTTCTGAGTGTTTCTGAACCTGTTGCTGATAACAGCTATTTTTAAATTTTTTTTAAAGTGACACTATCAAAGGGAAGCCTATTATAAGAGATCAGACACCTGTTTATCTGAATGTTGCTTTCATAATTAAACTTGGAAACAATCTAAATCGACAAAACACTTTTTTTGAGAATTTAGTCTTGACTATTTGGACAATATGCACTCTGGCTGACATTGGCAGTAAGTATGTGTGTGGGGGAAGTCTTAGGAACTTGCTGAGCAAAACACATAGTATCTTCCTGTAAACACACAGTATCTTCTTTGTTGTCTGAGAGTTTATATCCCTATCAACTCTCATTTTCTTTGGTATTTACTGCTAAAACTCTAGATATTCTTGTTATTTCTGTATAAATGTCCTATCCTGCTTACCCCTTGGGCTCACTCGTAACTTGTGATAATGAGTTCTATGGGATTATTGCAGACTGTGAAAAGTATTTTCATAGGAATTGCCACAGTAGCTCAGACCATTGATCATGCTATCTGATAGCTACCATTGACTTATAAGATACATAAGACATGGTAAATATTGTAATGCTAATACTTTGCTATTTTGAGTCTTGCTGTACATTCAGCAGAGGTCTCAATTAAGTTGTCAACATTAGTGCTCAGATATCTTTCCTGAGTTGATATGCTTAATTTAGAAACCAGTAAGGCATAGGAGTAGTTCAAATCACTCCATCCAGTGTGAGTGACTTTATTTGTTAACAATGAATTTCATCTGCTATTTGTTGAGGAGTAAGCTAACTTAAACAGGTCCCTTTTTGAAGTCTGTTTCCTCCCCTCCTGTCTAGCCTAAATAATTTTCTTACAGGAACTATTCGCAGCTTTGTCCAGATAATTATTTTAACTTATTAAACTCAGCTACTACTGTGACACACTGCATTTTTAGGCTATGTCTACATTACATTTTTGTTGGTAAAACTTTTTTTGGTCAGGAGGTGTTCCCCCCCCCCCCCCCACCTCTGACCGACACAAGTTTTACTGACGAAAAGCACTGGTGTGCTCTTCTGCCGACAAAGGTACCACCTCTCATTGCGGGTGTTTTTATTTTGTTGGTAGGAGAGCTGTCTCCCGGCTACAAAGAGCGGTTATACCACTTACCTTACAGCTGTGCCGCTGTAAGGTGCGCAGTGTAGACCTAGCCTTTTTCACTGTGGGAGCTCGGCTTTTAGCAGAATTAGTAGTAGTTTAAATTTATAAGCCACATCAGTTGACACACAAGTTAATTCACCACAGTTGTTGAGAGATTATATGTAGTAGCTTTTGCAGACTTTAATCTTTGTTCCACTAGACCGTCTTCCATAAGATGGCAGTTTCAGTAGATACCTGTGTCCTAGGAAAAGATGAGTGATGCACAAACAGTATCTCTGAGCTTTTGCTTCCTCCTGTAAGTTCGTCACTCTTGTGGGTGCTTTCAGTGCTCGTCCAAAATTGCTGCCTGGAGACTCAAAATGACATTTCAAGTAATCTGACATACTGGTCAAATAGACTACCAAATCTTTCCACTTTACCAGCTTTAAAGAATACACTTAGAAGTGCTTATAAAGAGTTGTTTGATGAAGGGAAACTAATTATTTGGCTTTTGTTGTTTTAAACTACATGAAATGGAAAAACTTGGATATTTAAGCTGTGAACTGCTAACAATCCTTTTGTAAACAAATTCCAAAATCATTGAGGATGGACATGTGTTGGTGGATATATAAGGGAGTAGGACAGTAGATGAAAATGTACTGTCCTTCTTAGTTCTGGACATTTAAATTCAAATTAGCTTTTTGGCCAGAAGAAAACTTAGGCTATGGCTACACTGGCACTTCACAGCGCTGCAACTTTTTTGCTCGGGGTGTGAAAAAACACCCCCCTGAGTGCAGCAAGTTCCAGTGCTGTAAAGCACCAGTGTAAGCTGTGCCATGGCAGCGCTTTGAAGTTTCAAGTGTAGCCACGTCCTTAGTCTTCACCTGGTCCTTTAGTAGTTTCTTAGCCACATAAAATCACTTTTTGCTTGCTTGATAGTTTCTGCCTCAGAAGCACATAATCCCAGGGGATATAGCATTTCAGGTCTGAGATGTACTGCTAGACCAGTGTGGTGTGTTCAAGCTTTTCTATCAGAACTAAACTCTTCCAAGTTCTCTCTCAATGTATCTCTTGTGAGAGGCACTCAATTCTTCTCCCCCCTTTTTAAATTAAAACCAAGACCCCTGCCGCCAACCTAAAATCATAGGGAGAAAAGCTACCCTTTTAAAAAGAAAAGGGGGAAAAAAAAAAAGAGGAGGGGGTGAGAATGTGGCAGTAAAAGAACAGTCAAGGCTTATAATTTATGGTACTTTTGCAATTTTAACTTTAATCACTGATCAAGCCATGAAGAATCAGTGCTCTTGTTTGGCCGTGGAGTAAGTTTTATATCGACTACAATACATAGGGAGAAGTTTTTCATATCTAGTATTTAATGAATAACTTTTTCCTGAAACTTCTGGAATTATTTTAGATTTAAATGTAAGAAGTTTCAAGAGTGGGGGTGTGTGTGGAGGTTGTTTTTTGTACTTCCTTGTAGCTTAAAATAATTAAGTTTCTTGAAGAAACTTTATGTAAGTTATTCTTTTAATTAACCAAACATCTGTAATTTGAATCCTTATCCCCTCTGTGTTTTTTGTAGTGTGCAACACGCCATTCAAGATGGTGCCTTATAACTTCACATACATTGTATACAGCTGAATATGATCCCAATGAAAAGGTAAGTTTTATAAAATTGTTTGACTATACTGTACCAAAACATATATTTGAAAGCCAGAAGTCAATCTTTTCTTCAGTACTTATGGTAACACTAGCAGTTTTAGTGAGACTACCTGTCACTAGCAAAAAAACATAGTATGATCAACTAGTATGTGTTACTTTATTGATCCTGGTTCTGAATTCATGTTTATCTTAAATGTTGGATTTAAAAAAAAACAAAAACACACACCTCACTCTTTGGCAAATACACTCCCAAGAATAAGGATATTTATTTGCCAATGCCCTGACATACTGTACATTTCTTTTACATTCCAAAACACATTTAAAATAGTTATTTACGTTACACTTAGTCATTGTTTTTGAAGAGGTGAAGTCCCCATTTCTTGAGACTCTTTAAAGCTAGATTGGACAAAACACTGCAAATTACTATAGACAGCAACTCTGCATTAGCAGCAGGACATTTATTAAATGACCTAACGTCTTCCAAATCTAATGTTTACGAACAGTTTACATGCTAGGGAGTGATAAAGATGACTTTATAGGGCTAGCAGAGAAGAGTAAATTCTCAAGTATGAGGCGGTTGCCAGCTTTTTTCCCCTGTGTCTGGCCCATTAATTGACTCAGGAAGTAGCAATCTTGGTCTGCAGCTACAGGCCAAGCAAAACTTTTTCTAGTAGGAGGTTTATTCACTTGGCTTCCCTCTAAAGTAAATCTGCTTGGATGATTGCAGATACTGTGGCTGGATGTGCTCTGGTATTAAGGGGAAAGTATGGGAGCTGTGTTTTATTCTGGGGAATACAAGCCATAGATCTACATGTCAGCATAAAAGCAACTGACAAGGGCTGATCGCTATATTAGAAAATGAAGGGTGGTGGGAACAGGAGTTGTAGAACAGTTTCTTAAAAGTAACTTCATTCTTGGTGAATTTGATCATGAATTTGCAGTTGCAACATTTCCTACAAGTCTCGACTGTCACTTACTCAAAGACTGCTCCTCTGTCTCCCACTATGGTTAATTTCCTCTCTGTCATGAGGATAGCTCTGTATTGACAAAAAGAAAAGGAGGACTTGTGGCACCTTAGAGACTAACCAATTTATTAGAGCATAAGCTTTCGTGTTAGTCTCTAAGGTGCCACAAGTCCTCCTTTTCTTTTTGCGAATACAGACTAACACGGCTGCTACTCTGAAATCTGTATTGACAGTGAAACAGGGTGCTTAGTTTTCCTCAGACTGTTAATTGGAAGTCCTCTGAGTACATGCAGGGGGTAGTGGGTGTCAATGGAGCTCAAACTCAGTTATCTGAACATTATTTAAAAAAACCGAAACAACTGAATTTCAAGATCCCCCACTAATTAGGGGAAATGACCTACTCAGGAAAGACAGCATGTTGCTCAAAAGCAGTGTGTGATGTTTCTTGCTGGATGTAAAACATGTCCCCTGTAAAAGCAGGAACAAGAGTTCAATGTCTCCTCCTGTTAGTGTGTCTATTGCAGAATTGACTTACCTTATTTCACATAACTATACTCAGATTTAGCTCTCTCTGTGACCACTCTTATTTTGAAATAACTGGCTTATTTTTTTTTTTTTAAATTTGGCCTAAACACTTCCCAAAGTGGTCTAAGAAACTGAGGGTGGGGAGGCACTGCTATATTGAAACAAGTGTTTCCACACAAGAAGACCTAATAGTATAACTACAATGTCTTAAATTCATACCTTGGCTTACAGTACTGTAACTTTACTGTGTCGACAGGCCTGTATTCTAGTATAACTGTATCTGCACTGGGAAGGCACTTCCTCTTCATTATGCCAGCGTAAAGTGACAAAACTCCTAAATGTGGACAAAGCGAAAGAGTTCAAGCCTGATGGATCAGCAAATTCCAGTTCAGAGTTGGCAAAATTACATGGAAGGACCAATTTGATCACTGCTGATCTGAATTGATTGTCTTCCTCTCAGTCAGAATAATCAAGATTAGACTGTGGTACGAACGAAGGGTTTTTTCTTCTCTTTTACACAAGGCCTACCTCATAGGTGGTTTGTTTTTTTTTTTTTCTTTTTACTGAAGTGTGTGTTTTGTTTTTTTAGGTATATTTGTCTTTAAAAAGAAAAATGTTGATTTATAATATCTATCTTCCCCCTTCAGACATTTGAGAAACTCCTTATTGCCAACAGAGGAGAGATTGCATGCAGGGTAAGTTATAACTTTAAAGCATTTATCATTCTTGAACTCTTTTGCTATAAGATTATTTAAATACTGAAAACTCTCTCTTTATAAATAGGTGATTAAAACATGCAAGAAGATGGGCATTAAAACTGTCGCTATACATAGCGATGTTGATTCCAGTGCTGTAAGTATTGTCTATTCATTTTGTTCTCTACCCCCGCCCCCTAGCCCTTTTTTTTTTTAATTTTATTTGACTCTGACCAACTGGAAATAGTAGGTAACTAGTAACAGTGTTTATAAAATCAGTTTATACAAATGGGGAAGGGAGAATGAAGCAGTATAAGAATGATGGAAGCAAAAGTTGTGTTTCTAGGAGGTAGGTAGGCTAACGGAAAAGTCTTTTGTGGGGTGAAATTATGGGGCAAAAGTTGGTGTTCCTAAAAAATATTGTCAAGGACTGTTGAAAATCATCCCTCACTGAGTGTCGATAATGGTGTAAATCTGTCTTTGGTACTTATAGCCCCATTGCCATCGTATCTGAGCACCTCAGTCTCTGCTATAGTTCTCCTCTCAACATCCCTTGTGAGGTAGGGTGTACTCTTGCCAATTTTTGTAGATGGGGGAACTGAAGCACAGAATTTAAGGGCTTATCTACAGTGCCACAACCAGATTACAGAGCTGTGAATTGTAGAGCTCTCTAACTGCCCCATGTAATACCCTACTGGCATAAACTTAAAGGTATCTACTTCATGTTAACATAGTCTTGTTCGTTCACACTGTTGTAGTCCCTATTTCAAAGTACCTTTTGAATTCACACCAGCAGGGTCTACATGGAGCATTTAGAGTGCATCACTTCAGGGCACTCTACAATTCATATCTCTGTAGTCTGGACCAGCCACTAATGACTTGCCTGAGGTCACCCATGAAGACTGTAGGAGAGCAGGGGATTGACCCTGGGTTTCAAAACCCAGGTTAGTGTCCAAATCCCTGAGAAGAATAGAGTACCTTCATAACCTCTGACTGAAATTCAGTCGAGGCCAGTGGTAATTGGAAGATATTGCTGTTCAGTGTACTGTAAAAATGAGTGTTTTGGTCTCTTCAGTTTCTAGTGGGCAGGTGTCAGTGTTATAGTTATCATCAGTAATGGTGTTTTTACCAGTTTAGTTGGAAGCCAAGGATTAAGTGAGAATAGCCTACTGTTTCACTAGGGGTATGCCTACAACACAGCAGGGAGCATGCCTGCTAAGTATAGAAGAGTATGGGAAAATGAGTTAGTTAGCATGAAGATAAGTTCAAGATAGTAAGATGGGAAAATTGAAGCTAGCAAGGACATAACCCAGGGTTATGCTGTAGCTATATTTTGATAACTGGTTTTAGCATGGTTTTTAGTGAGTGTTTTTGAGAATTGTAAATGTTTAATAATACGCTGTCTATATTGATAACGTGGGAAGGGCACTGGTGCAGATGTTAGTTTAAACTATGTATAATGTAAAAAGCCAATAAAGAAGTGGCAGAAATGTGAATATGGTAAAGCCTAGGTTTAAGGCACTTACCAGTAGGCTCATTGTTCAGACCACAGCAGCTCCATCTTGCTCCTGAGCCCTGTCTCTCCTCCCCATCTCTGCAGAGTTGGGCTACATGGGCAGAGGGGAGGGAGACACCCTGACATCAGTGCCTCTCTTCCCCCCCCCCTCCCCCCCCGCATCTGCACATTAAGCAGGAGGATCCTAGGAGCCGCTGGCCAGGGGCTCCAAAGCAGAGGGCAGGAGGAATGCATCTGCAGAGCCACAGGGGGAGGGGCAGCTGAACACACGGCGCGGATGTACCTGGCTCTGCTAATCAAGTATGCAGCACTTGATTGACTCTTGGGTGGCCTTGCGACCGTGCAGCTTAGAGAGAACACAGCTTCCAGCCATCATCAATTAACCCTATTTCCCTTAGCTTTACACATACCGTGAGGATGAAAATACTAGAGAGAATATGTCCAGAATGAAGCAGGAAACAATTTACAGTCATCCTTTATTTTAGCTGAGAATATACTGCTTTAAAATGATTCCTTAAATCGAAAAGTAACAGAAGTGGAATTTAGGAAGTCACAAAGACCTTGACAATAGAACTGCTAAAGAACAGAGTGGTAGGTCATGATACACACTCTATGGTCTTAAAACACTTGGTTAACGTTTTAACTACAAGGAGTTGTTTGAAGAAGCCCAGGAAATATTTTATTGTGAATTACTTGAATGCAGTATAAGCACATGAAAAGTATAACTGGAAAGAAGATTCATTTGCCACTTGGATAATTAACAATTGGGCCAGTGGGATTTTGCCAGATGTTTTAATTAAAAACAGAAAGAAATAAACCAAAAGTTGCTGAATTTGACTGAGAATAAACAAAGATGTTTCAGCCCCAAAGCAATCTTACTTTTTAAAGTGCTTGAAAATAGGGATTTAGGTTGAAAGTACCCCCTCAACCATAGGTATAGGCTTGCTAGAATAAACACTATAAAGAAAAGCTAAAGAAATATTGTAATGCCTAACAACATAATGAGCTAAAAGCTTCTGATAAATGGACAGGCTTACAATAATTAGATATAGCATAAAGCAGTGAATAAAATATAATTTTATTTGGCATTTTTAACACAGCAGGGATTCTATAGCCATAGAATGTAATGAACTATAAATGACTAGAAAAATCCCATGGGGAAAGTCATGTAAGTCACTGGAAATCTGTGAAGTAAAAGATGACTAGTTATACCTTAATGTAGGCTAATTATTGATATTGGTCTTTTTTCAATTGAAGTGAGGACTCCAGGTGTGATCTGCTTTTGTATCAAACCCAAACGTTTCTCATGTTCATAACTTTGTGGATTGGATATTTATGTTTACTGGCCATTAAAACATACTTTCCCTTGAGCAAAACTAAAGCTGACCAAATACATGTGCCAGAGTTGTTTCTAAATTTACAGATACTTTGCTTGTATAAAAGCAATTGCACTGGACTCAAATGTACTGTAGGAAAAATCCTCCAGTGGTATAGGGGGATGGAAGGAGAAAGTGGATGATCTAAAACTGTAAGTAACTTCTCTGACCGTCTTGTGGCTTTTTTTGAAATTCAGTAAATTTCAAAATAATTTAGACAATAAAAATGACTCCTCTTTGGAAGGCTATAGACAATATTTTAAAAATGTTAACTTCTAATCTAGAAACAAGTAACTCAGTCGAGTATATTTGTCCCGATTAGTCCACTCTTTTGAAGAAGGACTGTGATTGCTTCTAGTTTTGTTGATGATTACCATGCAGTTAAAAGGGATGCTGTCAAACCTGTATTCCTGACTTCTTAATTCTACTTTGGCAAAAGTAGATAACACAAATGTGGGAGTAGAGTTGGTTAATTGCTTGGATTCAGACTATTAATCTTCCCACTTTGGAAATATTTGTCGTTTGTTTCTCACTTTCTGAAAAATGGAGGCTAACACAAAGAATGCTGTTAAGTGTCTAGTTTTGATAAAAGCAGGAAAGAGTCCTGTGGCACCTTATAGACTACCAGACGTATTGGAGCATACGCTTTCGTGGGTGAATACCCACTGCGTCGGATGCATGTAGTGGAAATTTCCAGAGGCAGGTATAAATATGCAAGCAAGAATCAGGCAAGGGATAACAAGGGCCTCATCCTCCCTGATTGAACTAACCTCGCTATCCCTAGCCTGATACTTGCTTGCATATTTATACCTGCCCCTGGAAATTTCCACTACATGCATCCGACGCAGTGGGTATTCACCCACGAAAGCGTATGCTCCAATACGTCTGTTAGTCTCTAAGGTGCCACAGGACTCTTTCCTGCTTTTACAGATCCAGACTAACATGGCTACCCCTCTGATAGTTTTGATAGAGTATACAAATGTAGAGGCCTAATAGTAAACAGGCAGCAGGCAAACTTAAAACATACCTGCCTCAAAATACACCCAAGATCCCTTCAAATATAACAATATAGTTACATTCTATGTAGAAATGTAAATGTCTTGATGGCACAGAAGTATTCTAGTGTGTATCCAGGAGGAGGGTATTCTGGAACTTCAGGCTTCGTTATTACAGCGAGGATTAGGTATCTTGGCATCAAGATGCCAATATGGAAGAATCTGCCCACCACAACGTAATCTCAAAGGGGGGCAGTTCCACATCATAGGCACTGTGGTGAGATGGAGAATGTTTATTCAACTTATGAGTTCTGGTTGCTATTATAAGATTAAGAAAATTGCTGTATCATTGAATACATCTGTGCTTATGGTTTCCAGCTCTGTTGACAAGAACTGTGTGTCATCCCTCCCAGACCAGGTACAAAGGGAGTTTTTAGAACTCCACTAGCTCTCATTCAGGTGGAAACACCTTGGGACAATGGATTAGCTCAAGCCTAAAAGAATCAGTTTTATCCTACTTCTCTGCAAGGGGCTGGGGAAGTTGGGAGAGTGGAAAATTCTCAAAAAGCATAAAGGGACTGGTGACAAAGCAAGGGCTTAAGAAGGACTCAGCGGGAAGCCTTTGGACATAGTTACAAAGTTTTGGGCAGGAGAGGCAGAGGCAAGCCGGCACTTTTTTTTTTTTTTTTTTTGGAGGGGGAAGCTGGGGGGAAGGGGCTCAGTTTAGCTATGGGACCAACCAAAGTCAAAGCAAACTGACGTGGAAAGAGGGTGGAGGGACCTCCATGGTTGAGAAGAGAAGCCATGTGATACAGAAGAAGGATCCTGGATATCCCCAGAGGACTCTGACCCAATCTCAAAGAATGCTCTGGAGGGATGCTCTGGAGGGAAATGCATGTAGGGTTTAATGCTTTTGAAGAGAATTGCATTTCTTGTGCTTTTAAGTAAAGAACAGTGGTGTGTTAGAATTCTGTGCTCTGTGTGGGTGGGTGGGTGGGTGGGTGACACCCACTATGTGCCTTTGAAGAGCTAACCTCTGAATTCCGAGAATCTATATGGCTGGACTTCAGGGAGAGGGTGTGCTTAAGCTGCAGAGGACCCATGAGGTCCCAGCTCTCAGTGCAGGTGCTAGACGGAGGATCTGTACCCCAAAAATTGTGCCTAGAAACCTCACGCCAGGGCCAGTGCCTGGCTCAGTTCAGACTCTGGAGTATTAAAGCACATAAGGCTAAAGTTGTGGGCCCCTTTACAGCAGTCTAGTGAGTGTCCAGTTATGGGAGCTCTGTTAGTTCTGTGCCATGCTGCTATCAGTAGGGTGTGGTCAGAAGTTCCAGTTCAGTGGCTGCAGTTGCTATGGTGGTATCCTAAGGCAGCAGTTACTCCCTTAGGTTGGCCTTGTATTGCTTAAGGTTTTACATACTAATAGTAAGGCCTTGAAAGCATCTGTTTGGTAAAGTCCTTTATAAAACAGTCCCATCTACAATACTGTGAAGAGCAAGAGTTGAAATTCATAAACAGCTCTCTGAATCTTCAGGTGGGCATAGAAAATATGCCTGCCCACTTAACACTGTCTTGTTACACCCAACAACCAGTTTATTAAACTGTCTATTTTACTGTCTATTGGAGAGATGATCTCCTGTACAGACAATGATTTTGGTAAATACAGTTTTGATAGTCACTATGTGGTGCATTTCTGTACGGGTGGATGGAAACAGATAAACAGCAAGATGTCCATGAGGCAGAGTGTTACACAACTTCTTGAATTACTTGTTGAAAATTTTTGAACACAGTTGGGTAGCTCCGAACTGGATGAAGTGCTGATTCCTAGAGAGTTCAAGGAATTCATTTATATTGTGTGAAGTTAGTTGCATACTTACTGCTCTGGTTTATCCTGCATGTGATTAAATTTTCAGAGATTGATATCTGGTTCTGATTACGAGATGAGAACACTACATCTGTTATCGTGAGCCTTATCTTTCATAACATAAAAACGCATGCATAACTCTATTCATAATGGAAATGTTTGTTTATCCAAATGATTACAAAATATATCAGTACAGTACTTTGTCCTCCATTATCTTATGAGGTATGGAGAGTGGTGCTCATGATCGGCTGTAAATAATATCATTAGACATTGTGAGTGTGGGGTTTAGACACACTATATACATTTCCCTGTATGACTTTGCCAATGCACCTTAGTCCTGAGTTGCAAAAAGCCACCTTTTTCTGAAGCTAATATTGTGCTAAACCAGTGGTCTCTAACTTTTTTTTTTACACACAAGATGACTTTTTTTTTTTAAATTTAAGTGCAACCCAGGATCTACCCCACCCCTTCCCTGAGTCCCTGCCCTGCTCACTCCATCCCCTCTCTTCCTCTGTTGCTTACTCTCCTGCACCCTCACTCACTCTCACCAGGCTGAGGCATGGGTTTGGGAGGGGGTGCAGGCTCTGGGCTGGGGCGAGGGGTTCGGAGTGTGGGAGGGGGCTCTGGGCTGAGCTTAGGGTATGGGGGGGAGGGGTGCAAGCTCTGGGAAGGAGTTTGGATTTAGGAGGGGACTCTGAGCTGGGGCAGAGTGTTGGGGTGCAGGAGGGGATCTGGGGTGCTGGCTCTGGGAGGGGCTTAAGGGGTACAGGGTGCTGTATGGGGTGCTGGCTCTGGGAGCAGGCTCAGGGCTGGGGCAGAGGGTTTGGGCTCCGGCTGGGTGACACTTAACTTGGGAAGCTCCCAGTCAGTGGCGCAGCAGGGCTAAGGCAGGCTCCCTGCCTGTCCTGGCCCCATGCTGCTCCCAGAAGTGACCAGCATGCCCTTGCGGCCCCTGGGGGAGGGTGGGAGGAAGGGAATGTGGCTCCACGCACTGCTCCTGCCTGCAAGCACTGCCTCTGCAGCTCCCATTGCCCCCCGTTCCCGGCCAATGGAAGCTGTGCTGCTGGACTTCTAGCAGCCAGCCAGAGATCGTGATCAACTGTCAGAGGCTCCAGGATCGACCAGTCAATCGCAATCTACCGGTTGGTGACCACTGTGCTAAACTCTGCTGGCTTAATGATGACCACTAGAGTCTGGGATAAGACCATCAAGCTTGCTTTCACTTATGGATATACATATTTGACATGGTACAAAAAGTCAAGAATCAGTTAAATCCTATTTCAAAATGTATGCCTTTGTAAAAAGGAATCCACACTACTCTGTCTAGATCAGCAGGAACTATAAACTCATAAGAACTTTGCTAGACCATTATTATGAAAAAAAAAAAAATTTAACACACAAACCTTGGTAAGGAAAAAAGGTGCACATCAACATTTTTTGTATCACTCCAGATATAATTCACAATATTAACAGATGTATATGGGGTAAAAAAAGAATGTTTAGGGACATATTGCATCTTTATGTTGAAGTGCACAGTAATACAAAGGTTAAAAGTATGGCCTTTTTAACCCACATTTCAGGTGCTACTGGATCCTTCCTGGGAAGGGATAACAGACATCACCTAAAAGGTCTGGTGTATAATGGTCTTTATGCAGTTGCACAAAAGGCATAACTTTACTTTTTTTTTTTTTTTTTGTTGTGTTGCTACAAAAATATACAAACATTTCTGCTCTCATCTTCCTCTTTAGTATTTTGGAATGATTCCATTAAAAATTGTGACACTCTTAGATGGCTTTTCCATCCAGAATTTCTTCTGGACATCTTGACTGCTCCATCTGCCCTGTGGCCAGTCATGTGCCTCAACATTTTGTATGGGCTAGCTCTGGTTTGGTCTCTAGTTCTTGGATTTCGGGAGTCTGCACCAGCTCCCTACTGCTTCTTGTCCAGTTCATTTGCTGTCATGGTGTTAGGTTAATTTGAGTTTGGATTCTGCTTTCTACCCCGGAAGCTTTCTGTGGCAGGAAAATTCTGCATGGTGCATTTTGACCTCACAGCTTCCTCAGTGTAAGCAGGGGCTATGCATGCTCCAAAATGTTACCTGTCTTGATGCAAAGTTCCTGGGAAGCTTGTGAACCTGGAATAATCTTTTACATTACCTGTGCAGGTGTGAAGTCATAATAAGATGTCAGCTGAAGGTAATATCTTATTTCTGAGTTTGCTTCCAGAACCCCCTCAGTTTCTAACCTTCCAATTAGAACTGGCTGTAAGGTAGAATTCACTTCCTGTGAATTTAAAAAATAAAAAAATCAAAGCTCAGCCTTGGCAGAAAATTTCCAAATAGCTCAATTCCTAAACTTTGCATTAATTTTTACTACTTCAGCAGTTGTGCCCAAGGTATACTAATTATTGTATAAACATATTAAAAAAAAATCATCATCCAAAGCACAGGACTTGGTGGTGATGGGGAACTTCAGCTACCCAGACATCTGTTGGGAAAATAATACAGCAGGACACAGATTAACCAACAAGTTCTTGGAATGCATTGGAGACCATTTTTATTTCAGACAATGGAGAAAGCAACTAGGGGAGAGGTTGTTCTAGATTCTATTTTGACAGATAGGGAGGAACTTACTGAGATCTTGAAAATGAAAGGTAGCTTGGGTAAAAGTGATCGTGAAATGATAAGAGTTCATGATTCTAAGGAATGGTAGGAGGGAAAATAGAATTAAGATAATAGATTTGAAGAGGGCAGACTGTAGCAAACTCAGGGAGTTGGTTTCCTAGGGAATCCTACCTACAAGTGTTGGGGGAAAAACAGTTTGAGGGAGCTGGCAGTTTTTTCAGAGTTGTTGTTAAGGGCACAAGAGCAAACTATCCCACCGCATAGGAAAGATAAGAAGTATGGCAAGCGACCATCCTGGTGTAACCAGGATATCTTCAATGATCTGAAACTCAAAAAAATCCCACAAAGTGGAAAATAAGTCAAATTCCAAAGAATCAATATCAACAAACAACTTGTAAGGACAAAATTAGAAAGGCCAAGGCACAAAACAAGATTAACCTAGCTAGAGACATAAAAGCTAATAAGAAAACATTCTACAAATACATTAGAAGAAAGAGGAAGACCAAGGGCAGGGTAGGTCGATTGCTCAGTGAGTGAGGGGAAAGACAATAATTGGAAATGGCAGTAGTGCTAAATGACTTTCTTGTTTCACTTTTCACCAAAAAGGTTAGTAGCAACTGGATGTCTAACATACTAAATGCCAATGAAAATGAGGTATAATTTGAGGCAAAAATAGGGAAAACAAGTTAAAAATTATTTAGGTAAGTTAAATGTCTTCAGGTTGTTAGAGCCTGATGAAATACATCCTAGAACATTCAAGGAGCTGACTGAGGAGATATCTGAGCCATTGGTGATTATCTTTGAAAACTCGTGGAAGACGAGAGATTCCAGAGGACTGGAAGAAGGCAAATATGGGAGCATGTGGTTCAGCATCCCTTGCAGGAGGATCTATTAATGGAGATTCTCCTTGTCCTAGTAAGGAGGAGAGGATGGAAGACTATAAAATATAGGTCAGATCTGATGAGAGACAGTCAAATGAAAAAAAAGTCCCATTCAATTACATCATGTAATGGGAGACAGCTCAAAAGTGACAAGTTTTTAAAGTGCTTATATACTAGTGCTAGAAGTCTAAATGATATGATGGGTGAACTAGCGTGCCTCATATTAAATGAGGATATTGATAATAGGCATCATCAAAACTTGGTGGAATGAGGATAATGAATGGGACACAGTATTACCAGGGTACAAAAATATATCAGAAGGGCAGAACGGTCGTGCTGGTGGGGGAGTGGCACTATATGTGAAAGTGTAGAATCAAATGAAGTAAAAATTTTAAATGAACCAAACTGTACCATAGATTCTCCAAGGGATGTGTCTGTCTGAACCACATGCTCCTCTGCACCTGTAGGCTTTCCCCTAGCCTTTAGTTTAAAAAGTGCTCTAGGACCCTTTTTAAGTGCCAGGAATCTGGTTCCATTTTGGTGTAGGTGGAGCCCATTCTTCCTGTATAGGCTCCCCCTTTCCCAAAAGTTAAAATATATTTAATAATACATTTTAACTTCTCCATATCCCTTCTGTTCTGCTGTGATCTTGGGTGCATACACTAGAGTTTTGTGGGGTCCATCTCTAGATTCTCAGATTGTTTGACACTATGCAGAATCTAATACTTTTTAAATGGAACACCTTACTGCTGAAATACTTAGACTACTTTAGTTCTGTTTTTGCCAGCAAGAAATACAAACTGTCAATTTGATTAACAGCATTTTTGTGTGTGTGATGGAGAGGGAACAAAACATGGTGACACTGGGAGGTCAGCTAAGGAAAAGTCTTTATTTTTCTATACTATAGCTATAGTAATAGAACACCTTTATAGTCTTTAATGAAATGATGATAAAAGGTGCATCGAGCTCTTCCTTAAATGATATTATTAGCTGGGCATTATTAGCTGCTTTTGCTCTAATTATAGCTATTGGTCATTTTCAGGCTGGAGATTACACCTTGGGCAAAAGTAACCCAGCTTTTTGCCAAGAAAATATTTAGAATAACTAAAGGGATGCTTGATGAACAAGCATGGAGTGGGGGGACTTAAGTTCGTTGGTCTGGAATGTTGATAGCATGACCTTTTTTCACACCCTGGTGTAATCTTTCAATAAAACATATATTGATGTACCATGTTGCTTATTTAGTTGTGAACATGAGAGAACTACTTTCACTGGATTCCTGATTTTCTTTTTAACCCTTTCCCTCATTTCCCCATACTGGTGGATCTAATATTGCACTGAGCATCTCTGCTCAACACTTATGTACTATGGAAATGCACATAAAGCATATTTTCAATGTGTTTTGCAAATATTAAGTTTTGTGACCTTTTGGTGAGTGACTAGTATTTGTTTGCTTTGACCTGTTGACCTTGTGCGTTCCATGCCTGGGTGAGCTAGGACAGGGTCTTAAGGTCCCTTGATAGAGCGGAAAGGACCTACCCCCTCCACCTATTTGGCAAGAGTGTCTTACTTGGGCTTATTAGTTAGCTGTTCTATGAACAAGTGGGCAGTTTAATCTAAAATGGTGTGTTCCTTATTTGCTCATGTCTGTAGCAATGTAGTATTTTGTTTCCAAAGATGAATGCTGGAAAACTGCATAAATGAGACTTACTTTTTACATTGTTCTTGCCTTTTTTTGCCACTTATAAAGTTTTCTTGCATTGTGTTTGCACAGCTTCTCCTTACCTCTTCCTCCATTCCTTTTTCCTTCTGACATACAAGAAATAAATTTCAGTGCTGACCTATTGTTCTTGTCTCCTGTTGTCCAATTGGGTGGGCCCTGGGTGCATGGGCAATGATGGGGGAGCAGATCTGGCTGCCTCTTCCCCCATCCCCATCCCCACCCCTACCTCCAGCCGGCCTTGCAGGGAGGGTTGGGGAGATAAAAGATCTGACCCAGGGTTCCCGAAAAAATGGTAGGCCCTGTAAAAATGTGCACCCATTCCCCTACTGCTCCATGCCCCCACCTCATTGCCCAGTGCTCAGGGCTTGTCCCACTCCACCCCACGCTCCTGCCAGGGAGTGAGATCTGGGCGCTTGGGGCTTGGAAGCCCCTGTGGCCTGACTCCGCTTCCTGGCAGGAGGGTCAGTTGAGTGGAGTGGGGCAAGCCCCCTGACCCAGCTCTGCAGCTGGAGCGCCGGAGCTGGGCGAGCCCCTGTGCCCTGCTCCCACTTCTCAGCTAGAGCGCTAGGCAGCTGGTGTGGAGCAAGCACTGGGGCGGGAGCAGAGCTGGGACTGGGGGAGCTGCGCTTAGTTGGGCCTGGATGTTAAGTGAGTGGGCCGCAGCCCACCCATGGCTATGCATATCTGTCGCTCATCAATTGGGGAATGTGTTCCAATGGTCCCAATCAGCATATCTATCATTTGCTATTTACCGTACACTACTGCAAATGACGGATATGCGGATTGAGACCAGCGTGAATTGGAACATGTTCCCCTATTGATGAATGATGGATATGCAAAACAGATAACGGGGAGATGTATATTGGGGGACCCCCTATATAGACATTTTGGCTCAGGCTGGAACCCAGACTCTAGGCCCCTCCCCTTTTGCTGGGTTTCAGAGTTGGTGATCCAGCCTCCGCCTGAATGTCTAGGCTGCTATCTTTAGCCCTCTAGCACAGGGGTGGGCAAACTTTTTGGCCCAGTGGCCACATCTAGGTATAGAAATTGTATGGTGGGCCATGAATGCTCACAAAATTGGGGGTTGGGGTGCGGGCTCTGAGATGGGGCTGGGGATGAGGGGTTGGGAGTGCAGGAGGGTGCTCCAGGCTGGGACTGAGGGGTTTGACTGGTGGGAGGGGGATCAGGGCTGGGGCAGGGGTTTGGGGCACAAGAGGGGGTCAGAGGTGCAGGCTCTGGGTGGCGCTTACCTCAAGCAGCTGCCAGAAGCAGCAGCACGTCCCCCCTCCAGCTTCTTTGCGGAGGCATGGCCAGGTGGCTCTGTGCACTTTGCCACACCAGGCTGTGGTTCCTGGCCAATGGGAGCTGCAGGGGCAGCACTTGAGGTAGGGGCAGTGTGTGGAGCCCCCTGGCTGACCCTCCGTGTAGAAGCTGGAGGGGGGACATGCGGCTGCTTCTGGGAGCTGCGCAGAGCGGGGCAAGCCAGATTAAAATGTCTGGAGGGCCAAATGCAGGCTGTAGTTTGCCCAGCTCTGCTCTAGCACAAGCCTTGCCAGCCCCAATCAGTTGACCTGGACTTTGAGACTCACTGACCTTGAGTTGTTTTTTTGCAGTTTAGATTTACAATCTTAGGGTATGATTGTCAAGGCAAAGACAAAGCCTGCCTTTATTTCTGTGTATTGCCTAGCACAATAAGATGCTGACCAGGAGCTGAGTACTACCATAGTATAGCTACTCATATACTGAAATGTAGGAGAGAGGCTGCTAAAGAGATGTAGTCCATACAGATCATACCTACCACCAGTGATGAGCATGTCACAAGGTTACAGGTATCACACTCTGGCACACAAGCCATCTACGTCTGGCATATCCTGGTGGTGGTTCACCTGGTGCCATGGGTGGTTGCACCTATCTTCATGTTTGGTTTAGTCCATCTGTCAATGCTGACTATTGGCACTTGTATAAGTGCTGTGCATTCCCTCTTCAACCTCTTAGGGCTAGTCCTACACCTGTTCTCTAGTAGACCGGGGTCACGCTTACATTGAGTGCCATAGATTTTTTTCATTCCTCCTCTTCCCCCCTACCCCCCACGCCTTGTTAGGTGTCATCACCAAAAACATAAAAATAGTACTTAATTTGTTTCTGTATAAGTGATTTCCTCCCCCATCATCTTGGTCCCAAACAGTGTAATGGCTGGAGATCTGTAAAGTAGCAGAAACCATAGGCCATTTTTTAGCTCGTACTTAAATTGATGGTCCTGGGACACTATAGCAAACTGGTGGTTGGGATTTTAGTGAACTGGAATAGAGTGGCTTGAAGTCCCTGTGATTTTTTTTTTATATGGATGACTATGTTCGGAAGGTATAAATGATGAGCTCAAGCAGAAATATGTCTCCGCTGGGGATATGATGCCCATATATTTCAATATTTTGTTAACTGAACATCTAGGAAGCATTGTTGCTTATATTAATCCATTCAACTATTTGAGCTATAATCGAATATCTACTCCACATCAGGCTTTTGCTCAATTGTACTGAATGCTAGTGGCAAATGACAAAACACCTTGAATGAATAAATATAATTAAAACATTAAATCCCTGCTTTGTTTAAAACCCATCTGGCAAACATCCTCAATTTAGTCCAAAAACTGGCATCAAAAGACTAATACAAAAAGTTGGTTATCTTTTATCCAAGTAAAACTGAATAAACTATTAATGTATATGACAAAATATTACAGGCCCGATGAGTCTACAGTCTATGGCTGAATGCCACAGTGGAAGTTTCAGAATGCGTGATCATCTCTCAGTGATTTGTAGCAGCTTGTTACCAGTATCAGAAAACAAACGCCTTTCCCTCATGCATAACTTAAATCTTAGCTACAGAAGTGCAGCATCTGCTCCTTTTGTAATAAAGGATGTCTTCAAACCCTCAATCATCCTTCATTGAGTCACAGGGCTCCAGTTCAGGAAAAAGAACACTTTATTTTCCTCTGAACAAATTTTCTGGGCATGGGTTGCTCTCATAATAGTGGCAATCATGGAAGTTGGAGAGGGTGGTGGTAATAGTGCCAGTAGGCCTAAAGTTCTTAGTGCTTTTCATTATAACTGTTAGTAAACAAAGGATTAGATTTTAATATTGGTGTCCAGAGCGGTAGATAAGCTCTCCATTTAAGATGGAAGGTCCTCTTGATGTATATATTTTAGGCGCTCTCTGCTCAGCATGCTTCCAAGCTACATATTCAAAATGGACTTTGCAGCTTGGTAAAGATACATATAGGGCAGATCTTCACTACCTGCCGGATCAGCGGGTAGTCCTCCATCTATCAGGGATCGATTTATCGTGCCTCATTTAGATGAGGAAAATCGATCCCTGAACGCGCTCCCGATCGACTCCGGAACTCCAGCTCGCGAGAGGCGGAAGTGGAGTTGACGGGGGAGTGGCAGTGGTCAACTCGCCGCCGTCCTCACGGCCAGGTAAATCGATTTAAGATACGCCGACTTCAGCTATGCTATTGGCTTTAGAAGGGGTTCATGGGTTCAGTTGCATCCATAGAAATCATGAAACCAAGGGTGCAAACACACCCTTTGCGGGGAGAAAGGCAGGGAGCCGTGTTCACTCCTTTGCATGAGAAGCCATGTGTGGCTCTATAGCCTGGATCCTTTGTCATGGTGCTGCTATTCCTGGCCATGTTCACTGTGCAGTGATATCAGCTGCATGCTGCTATGAAGGCCAGAAGGGCAAAAATCTGCCAGAGGGGAGTTGTGGGGGGTGCTGTGGTGTGGATGGTTGCCTCCATGTGTCCAGATCTCCAGGTAGCAGGAAAAGGGGTGCAGGGGACTGGGCTGAAGGTGAGGCCTTTTCCTGCTCTGAGCAGCTGCATCTGGATGCTGAGCAGATACGCCTCCCCCTATAAGCCTGGGCGGGGTCTCTTGTCACCGTGAGTAATTGGGATCAGCCCTTAGGTGACTGTGCAACAGGCCCTGCGCTTAGTTGGGTGCCGGATGCTCCTCTTGTGCTGGTACTCTGCTTGTATCGTAGTCTTTTTGTATTTACTTTTTGTTTGTTTCAATGTAATGTGATTATATTAGAGTTTAATATGGTGCACCCACTGAATTGGGAGGCTCCATCCACCACTGGCAGAGTTCATCTCGCACAGAATTCATAAGCTGTACAGATAGATTACCCAGATCATCACAGCTTTTACAAGAAGGACCCCCATGATATGTGTTAACTTTGTGCGAGAGCAAATGTCACCCTGAAGATCTATTGTATACTCTGGTGGTGGTGGGGAGTGGCAATGTCAGAGTGGACATGCCAGCATGTCTATGCATCAGCTGTGCTATGGGAGGGGTATCCATGACTTCTCTGGGTAGGATACAGATTGAGTGGGTTAGTGGTAGTGTCAGGGTGACCAGATGATGTCCCCATATTATTGGGACCATCCCAGTATTAGGGGATTTGTTTTATATGGGCAACTATGGTCTCCTCCCCCCCCCACCCCACCCAAAAAAAAAAAAAAAAAAAAAAAAAGGTGTCCTGATTTTTCACATTTGCTATCTGGTCACCCTAGGAAGTGTGTATGTGTGCACTAAAATCATGCTCACATCAGTCTAGTGGCTGAATACCTTGTGTAGAAAGGGGTAGGGATGAGAACTGAATGAATTTTTTCTGTCATAATTTATTTGCTGAAAAATGCGGTATTTCACTGTTTGTGCATTTGGGTTGCATTTGGGGAATGGTTTTGGTCCCCCCGCCCCCCAAAGTCAAAACCATTTCTTTTTGACACTTTAAAACTAAATGATTCAACGTTTCATTTTGATATTGAGCAAATTTTTTTCATTTATTTTTATACTTTTTTTAAATAAACGAAACATTTAATTTCATGTGAAGTAATCTAAAACAATTTTTTGGAGGTTTGTGTTTTTTGTTGTGTCGTCCCCATCCCCCCCCTGCGGTTTGACCACCAAATTGAAAAATTAATTATTCGCTCAACTCTAGTAGAACCATAATAGCTACTATTCCAGTTAGCCACGGAGGGGCTGTGATTTCCGATGGTTTAATGTGAATTCTATTTTTTCTATTAAACTTTAAATGGAAGGATGTTGTGGTTTGATATGTTCAGAACTACTTGAAACTATACTGCAGTCTTCTCTTGTTCAGATGGAAAAATAAGATTAAGGGTCACACTTGAATCCATAAAATGCAACAGCAAGGTTGTCAGTTGTTTTCATTTTCTGTCATACTGGGCCTACAGATATCTAGGGCTAGCTTCATAATCTGTACCTGGATATCTGTAGACTAGAGGTTGTTGGAAATTTTCAAATGAAATAGGACCAATCCCGAACTAAATTTTCAGATTTAGTTGGGGATTGGTCCTGCTTTGAGCAGGGGGTTGGACTAGATGACCTCCTGAGGTCCCTTCCAACTCTGATATTCTATGATTCTTCGAAACTAAGTTTTTGTCAGCAAATGCTGTTCTGATAAAGTGAAAAGTTTGTTGGATCTGTTTACAGATCCAAGGAAATGTCTTTTGTTTCTATTTGATAACCCCAGTTTCAAGGTTTCAGTTTCACAGCAGCAGTGACACTGACAAAAATGTCAATTTCACATATTTTTATTTTGGGAACACCAGGTTTTGGTGTTTTCAATGAAATTTTCAGTCCTTGAGAAATTTCAGTAAACTCAGTGTCATTGCCAATTGGAAAGAGAACAAATTTTTTGTGAACCAAATCCCCTGAGTTTCAGCTAGCTGTGTTGTAGACACAATACAGCAGAAAATGAAAAGAATTGTATACAGTAGGTGTATAGACTTCTGACTTCCACTGATTTCCGGCTTCTAAATATCTTGGTGGATCTGGACCTAACAGTCTTTCTTCTGAATTTTGTGGTTTAGTGGTTGACACTTAATCTTGTTCACTCGAAAAAACAAAATATAAAGTCACATTTCTCAAGTAACTTGCTGAGAAATTAATTGGAAGAAGCAATAGTGTTAGAAGCTGACTAGTGGATAGGGAGGCAAAAATTAGTGCATGTTTTTGTGGCAAACTTTAGGGGCCTCCGTACAAGTAAAGGAAATTTGTGTACTAGCTGATTTTAAAAGCAGTTTCTACTTCTGAAGAACAAAAATTAATAAAACAGAGTATAGAATCCAAATAAAAAACATGCTATATATTTTATAGAATGTTGCATCTTTACTTCATAAACATAGTTTATATAGGTAGTATTTATTTATTAACTAGTATACTAAAGTATATAGGGAATATTCTACAGAGACATTGAGTAGATATGACAGTTGACTTCTGTGGAGTTTTTCGTTTTTCTTAGCGGATTCAATTACTATTCATGAAGATTGTCCGTAATATTATTTTTGCTTTTCTACATATACTACTTTTTTTGTATGCTATGTATTCAATTATTTAAGGTGACTGTATTGCTTCATTATGAAACTAGAGACCAATTTTTAAATGTACAGTATCTCTTTTGCCATTTACTGTGCAAAGATTACATTATATGAACATCATATAACAAGGCATACTCCAAATTAAAGTCTAATGAAATCCTAATTCTCTGTGAACATGGTCATGACAATGGTGATTATTTTGAATAAAGAGACTGAGTGACTACTTTCCTTCGATCTTTGTTTTCCACATTATGTAGTGGGTTTTAATTAAACTGCATAAACTGTTATAACGTAGTATTTATTTTTGTTTGAACTGTCACGGGGGGGGGTAAATCATATAATACAGCATACTCATATATTCCAGGCTGGTTGTGGTATGTGGGTTGTTGTGTTTTTGTTTTTTGTTTGTTTGTTTCTTTAAACTTACCAGAACAGTAATGAATTAAAAGCTTTACTTGTCCAAAACTTTAAATGTAGATTTAATTTTCATATTTTTATTTTATCACTAAAGACATTATCTTAGTGGTGAATTTATTTGCCTTTGTTATGACTAATACATCTTTAATTTATAGAGCTACATAGGCACCCTGAATTTGAAGTACCATGATTTTCTATCTGTGAAGCATAACTTAAAAAAGAACATGGAAGATATTTTTGCGATCTTTCATTATTCTAGAATTTTCACTTGATCTTCATTGCATAATAATTTGATGAATGTTAATGCTAAATTCAGTTTGATTTTCCCATAATGCAGTTTGCACTCAAAGTCTAACCTGCATTTCACTTCCACTTGTGGAAGGTTTTGAGGATAGGTAAGCTCTCAAATGAATATGGAAAATTGGTTACTCAAAGTGACAAGAAAAGAAAATACATTTTATTTTTGTTTAACACTGGAAGATCTCAGTACAGGCAAGCAGATGGACCAGTGGGTATCATGAACTTTCCTGCTAAAATGGCACCAGCTGTACTTGATGGGAAAACTTCCCATTTAATTTCTTTCTATAATTGTGGAAAAACCTTCTTTATACTGAAAGACCATTGCTACAATAACTTATTAGGCTAATGAGATTTAAGTAGTATAGGTTGCTGTAATATACTCCTGGGGGAATTCTGTGCCCCAAAAAAAAAATTCTATGCACAATATGCTAAAATTCTGCAAAATTCTGCCTATTTTGTCAAAATAATACTTATCAGCCAAGCTGCCACCTCTCTCAGAAACCTGACACAATGAGTTTTCCCTCTCCACTGGCTTCTTCATTGTCATTGGCTCACCTTTCTGGGTTTCAGGTGGCTTTCAGCCCAAAATGCAGGTGTGCTTGTAGCTGACCCACTTCAATGGTGGGTCAAGGGGTAGCTCAGGCTACAAATTAGTGAGGCGTTTCTAGCAGCTGGACGTAGGACAGGATTTTCTCTAGTCGAGTCCTCGCTTTCCTAAAGTCAGGATTCCTTCTACACCAACTTCTTCCTTTTAAAAATCCTTATAAATAGCTAGTAGTCCTAGCTGTTATCTACTGGGAAATTAACCATTTTCAAAAGTATTAAGGGAAGGTGTGGAGTAGGGTAGTAGTGGGAGGAGGAAGGGAAATTGGACTGAGGGAGCTAGTAGGTGGGTGTGTTCCATTCCTGGGTAGGAATTGACTTAAGAGGGGTAAGGAAGGTTGCTGCTGTGATCTTCATTTGCTAATAGGCAAGTGCTTGCCATACTCTTGACTTCAATAGTTTATAAATTTTGTCGATGTTTCTATTCACCTTCCGTGTTGAACTGGGATGGAGAACACTGAATTTGTGGTTGTCTACTTTTCTGCATTGTAGAAGGCCAAACTGCATCTCTGATGTTAATCTTCAAAAATTTTTATTTGCATTTTACTTTCAAATCTGTTGAGTGTCTTGGGGACAAAAATATCCTTGTAAACTTTCAAAGTTTAAACAAGTTTTAGTTTATTAATTTTCAGTTACAATAACTATTAGACTTCTGAAAAACTTGATATTTGGCTCTTGTTTGACCTCTTAAAAATGAATTGTATCTTTTTAGGCATGTTCTTCCTCCCTCCAGTGTATTGTACTCATGTTAAAATGTATAAATATTTGACATTTATCATGTTAAAACAAAAAGTCAACAAAATTCATGAAAATCTCTACTGAGAGCTGCATCTTACGCAGGTGTCCTGCTGCTTGAAATATGACTCCTGGTGTGTATTGTACTCTTAGCCCTAGGATTCAGTAATGAGATTGAGTGGTATCTTGCGTGAGCACTCCTGAATGATTGACAGTGAGGTGATGTGAATCATCATTTATCAAGATATTATCGTGCCTACCCTTGATAATTTCTCCCTGCTGTCTGGGGAGGTGGTGAGGAAAGATATGACTTTGTGATGTCAAAGTAATTAGTGTGTGTTGGTTTCCAGCTGAACAAACTGGAAGCTAATGATCAGGTAAATGAAGATAGACTACATTAGTGTAGACAAAGTAGCAAGGACCTTGGGGAAGAGTTTATCAAAATTTCATGGGGGTTATTTGAATGTTTTACATCTAATGGTTCAGTTTTATTCATTCAGTTATGAGCCATAGGTAAAATTCCTAATATAAGAATACTTCACCAACTATCCATTTTGTTTCCATGGCATTTGTTGATTTCTACATTTGGTTGAAGTGTGCCTGCTTTAGGATTAGAGATATCTTACTGTTTTCATAAAATTTGGATACTTGCATACAACAGAGGGAACTGCTAGTTAAATTGTATTAAAGAATCATAGCAAGGGTTGTAAGGGGTTTTATATATGTGATAAAGTACTGAAAATCACCTATACTTTTTGCTTTCCCTGTATTTCCATCTCACACTTGGTCATTTATTCTCTTAAATATTTTTGGGTTGCTAGAACACTGAACGCACATGGATAGTCTTGGATATCTCTGTGGCCTTTGTAATCTGCATCTGCAGTGTCACAGCAGGTACTTAACAAAGATAGTGGTTTCCTAATGCAATTTAAAAGTAATGGGATGCATAAGTCATTACTGAAATATTTATTTCTAAAAACCTATTGTGTGCATATTTATCATAATGTTTCACATGACAGTGAAGTTACAAAACCGGCTGAATATAATTTAGCTACACAATCCCTTAAATCATTGGCTGGTGGCCACAGTGTGGTACTCTTACTGTTAGCAATTAATCTCCATGTTAATTAACTTGCTGCAAAATTATCAAATATGCTTGCTTTTAAAAATGTCTTAAATTTACTCCTATCCATTTATCAATAAACATGTATTAACAGTATGTCAAGCCTCAAATTTCTTCATGACTAACCAGCATTATTCAAGGTAAATGATCTAACTAAATGCAAACAGAATTTAAGTAACTTTAAGAATAGATTCCTGTTTTTTCTCTCCAAGATTTCCTTCATTAATTTAATCAAACCATCATTGCAAAATCATTAGGCAGGCTAGAATTTAAATATATGGCTTTAGTGTATGTTTGTATTTTACTTTTTTGTGTCCCATTCATCCCCCTCCTCCTCCCCAATTCTTTGGTGAAAGTGAGTAGGCTAGAATCCCTGTCAGGAATTTGTCCACATTAATATGGCTCATCAGAGACATTATATTTAATTGGAGAGCCTGTGGTATAGTAGCAGGAGGCTGAAGGGAATTATTTAGCATTAGCAATGGCTCATCTGGGAGTTGTGCACTAATCAAGGAGCTTGTGTGTTAGCTGTGGGGATGATGGGAATTATGACGATTGACATGTTAGCACATGTCTGTATGAGAACTGGACAGGCAATGAGTTAATCAAGAAGTATATTAAATGGCTCTCATGCTGTTTCCTTATTACTCTGTATCCTGTCTGTCAGGTTGTGTACTTCAAAAACCGACAAAATTGAATATATGGTTTTTGCAGGTAAAGTAGTTACCGTTGTTTCCCCCACAACCCCCAAAAAAAGGAAAAAAAAAACAAAAACCCTTCTCGCCATGCTTTTGAAGCATATGCATATAGACTTTTTAACCCTTTTTAAAATGGAAAGCAATTCACATATTTCAGTAAACTATTAATATTTAACACTTGGCAGCTACAGGCAAATAAAAGCATTAATCTTTTCCACCATCAAAATGCTCCAAACCTTGCGAAAAAAATTCCCCTTAGCTGTAGAGGGTGGTCTGTTTGTGTGCCAGGTAGACCCATTCTGTGCCCAGCATGGGTAGAGGCATCCATTTCATATCTGTCATGAAACTATCAGTTAGAAATGCTAGAAATGTACATGTTTCCAGGAAATAGAACTAATAAATTGAGTTCATTTTAAAAAATAAATTGAAATGTTGTCTAAATCCGCAAGCGGACTGGATTAAATCTGTAGGCAAACTTATCTTAGAGTTACTGTAGAGATGAGCTCACACAATTTTTTTTATTATTGTAAGCACTGCCAAATTTAATAAAACTTTCTACCAAACTGTGACCTTCATGTATTAACTTAATTAAAGCAGTATCATGGCTAGTACTCAAAGTGTTAACCTGTAGGAGGTTGTTATTGAAATCCATTATCTATGGAGTCAGTATTAGTGGTCAGCAGCATCAGAAGTAAAACTGCAAGTAAGACACTCCCTTGGGTGCTGTGAGCTCAGCAGGTTAAACTGTCAAAGCTTCTTAAAGGACTGATAGTTAAACCCCCTGGAGTTATAGGTAAACCAATCATTTGCCATCAGCAGGGAATATGACTTTATTTAGCAAGCAGAAAAAAATTAAATGGTAACAGGAAAGAGGATTTAGTCAGAACCCTCATATTTGCAATACTAGGTTATGTATATACTGTGTACTTTGGCAAATCTTCCTTAGAATTCTAGGTTTCTTTTTTTCTTCAACAGGAAATTAGTTATTTTAGCAATGTTTTATAAAATAGATTGAATAAGCTGTTAAGTCATATATAACATTTTAAAAGTCTATGCATGTTGTAAAAAAGGAAGAAAAAATCGCCTTTTTAAAAAGGGGGGGAGTCGTCAATATGTAGAAGTCCTAATTTATAGGAAATTGTTACAGAAAGGAAAATAGTATAAATTTGCAGACATAGGTTTACTGAAGTTTGTATATATCCTCTTTATGAAATGTTGAACACGTTATTTATTGATATTTTTTGTACATGTTTTAAATATATTAATGCTATTCTGTACAGGCCATAAAACATACATGATAAATATCACAAAGAAGGTAACATTCTTACTAAAATTTTTGTATTTCCACCTTTATGTTTTATGTTTTAAACATGCAACCTTATGGTCCCATAGGAAGGCAGTTGTTTTGCATTTATGTTCCTTATTTCTCTCTCTTTGTAAAGGAAAATGATTTTTTTAAACTGAACTGTAATATTTTAGATGGTCCCAATTAATCTATAAAGCTAACACTTCTGATCTGAAGTGTGTAAATGGAAACGAGAGCTGAGCACATGCTTTTGTGATGACTAGTAAGAGGTTGGATCTGGGACTATGCTAAACTCTAATAATCTTGGCAGTTGTCTGCTGGGAATGCTCCAAGTGATTCTCTACCTCCCCCCCCCCCGTGATTTTATGACACTTTAAACTGACCGTTTTCATTTTTTATACTTCACTGTTGGATTATATAGTATTCCAAAATGAACACTGTTTAAATATCAATGACCTGTTTCTGCACCACTTTCAGAGTGGTGCAATTCTGTTGAGCCATACCAGCGAGATTAGATAATGCAATGGACAATAAGGCTCAGCTGTTCTTGAGCTGAGTCTGCTGAGGCACAACTATGTGACAATATTTTTACCTTGGGGAATTTGTTCAAAAAGCAAGTGAAAAGGGGGAGGTTCGGGTTTATAATGGAAACTGCTCAATAAACTTAGTTGTATTAACTGTAACATTGACTGCAAAATGAATACAGTATTTTTTGGCAACTTTGGAGTTTCATTGTCGTCATGATCAGAGAATCTCAAAAATTTGCTGCTCTTGCAATGACCACAGGACTTATAATGTGGGGAAGGAGGATTGGAAAATTCTTTTTTTTTGTAAAGGCTCTGTTGGCTGGTGCAGAAGGGGCTGGGCCCTGGCCTCTCCCGGGCCCTGGCTCATCTGACCTCTGTTAGGGCATCTTGTGCCACTGTACAGGGTAGACTCACCCAGTGGTGGTACTAGCACAGCAAGGACCAGAATTTGGAGAGAGGACAGTGGGCCCCAGGCACTGTCCCTCCACATGTGCTCAGCAGAAGATAATTCAGCCTGGCCCTAAAATTTGAGGTTGTGGTAATGATCAACTAGTGATCTGTAAACCCGTTTCACCAGTGTTCCGTTACACAGCAATTACAGCATTACATGCAACTCCAGATACAGGCTTGCTTGTTGACTTTTAGGTCTACGGAGAGATGGCAGTGTGTGTTTGGGCAGCATAGCGCAAACTCTGTAAGTTCTGCGGTGTTATGGGTGAAACAGAGTCCAGTATAATGCTTTAACTAGCATTGTTTAGCTACTATATGTTGCTTATAAAACTAGAAAAAATAAAATAATACTGCATGAAACAGCATTGTTTGTTGTGTCTCCCTCCCCCCCCCCAACCCCCATTTTCTAAGGCTTTGTCTGCACTACAGCTTTTATCCATGTTTTTAACTGGTTGGTGACATGGTTGACTGAAAATGGTTTGTCCCGGCTAACTTACATGACTCCGTTAATAACTATGACAGTGAACCGTGTTATCCCTTCTTGCGCAACTACGTGGGCTGTAGCATGATGGTTATCCTGTAGCTTGGTTTTAATGCTGTCCTTTCCTAGGAGAAAGGGGATCCCCTAACTGACCATGTAACTGGTGAGTCTGGTTCTTCCCCTCTCATATCTGGTAGAGATTCCAGGATGCATTTCTCCATATGATGCTCTTTGTGCTTGACTGCTAGGTGCTCTGTGGTCACCTCCTGGAAGGCGCTGTGCAACAGCTACCTAGCCTGTAGTGGAGTACGCTGGTGCAAATACAGTTAGATCCTGTGGTAAAATCAGACCACATATACTGAATTGTGTTGACTTCTTAGCTGCATGTCTCTGCCAGCTATGAAACTCTACTCCTGTAAAATATTTACTTTTTTTAGAATGTGGTTCTACTGTGAAAAGTTACTCCAAAAACAGCATGCCACCCGGTTCCTGGTTTACCGTGCTCCAGTGTCTTCCAAAGCACATTTACTCGGTTGACAAGTATAAAGATGGTTTTTGTAACAGCCAGTGTTGCAAACTCTTTTTGGGTTCTGAAAGTCAAGCTGTGTTCTTTCTTGCTTTTACATCAGCACTAGTAATGAAGATTCTGCAGGCCTATATCTGCCCTCAGAATGCTATATGGAACTCCATTACCTTCAAATTCGCCTGCTAACTTCATTAACAATTCTGATGCTTCATGAGCCAGAAAAGAACTCAGCCCAGTCTCCTATAATTCTGTTGGTTCTGCAGGACTAAAGAAGTGAAGAGTATCAAAATAACTGAAAACACACATGGAACAAATCTTTTGAATGAGAAGGTAACTTTTCAGAGTAGAACGACTCTTTGAGCACCATAAATGCTAAGCTTCAGTGAAAATTGTATTGTGAGGTCATAGTTTAATAAGACATTTAGATATCGGCTTTAAGATTTTGGTTTAAGAAGAATGACAATATACTGAAGCACAGGAAAAGTTTTTATATGAAGTACATTTAATGAATCAAAAGTTTGTATAGACCGCTGTGGAACAATGGCTTTCCTATTTAAAAAACGGTGTACTTGTATGAATATAGTTTTGGATGGCATTCATCTTTAAACATGAGAACAAACTGGTTTACTATTTAAATTGAATATTATATATAAAAGACATCACAAATATTCATTCACTGAACGCCAAAAAGGATGCCAGGTGCTACTACACGCCTGGTAGAAAATGTCCTGGACCATGCCCAAAAAGCTTATAATCAAAGGCACTGATTCTGTAATTTAGTCTGTGTGAGCTGACCCTCCATTTAACTCACTGGTGCTTTGAGAATGAGTGCAGGGGTCTGCCTGAGAACAACTTGTAGCATCGGGGGGCTAAATTTTTGTGGAAATTTTCTGGTGTGTGTGTGTGGGTGTTTGTTTTGTTTTAATTGCCCTAGTTTACATAGACCATCTCAATCTGTGCTCAGGCAGCGTGACTGCAATACTACAAGGTGGGATCACACTTATTACTGAAACATCTCAGGCAAAAGTCATGGGATAATTGATAGGATAGAACTAGCTTTGTTATGCAGTACTGTTATTGATGACATTGGGTAAGCATTCTGTGGTAAAGAGTGAGCTTGGCTACAGTGCTCTAGAAGGTCATGTTGCTGCTTATGAATTAGTTCTGACACAGGCATGAGCATAACCTGATGCAGGCTTTCTTCCCTTCCAAAGAACCACTGTGTCAAATATGATTAATTTTAAGACCCTTGCTTTATTCACTCTACTAAATATTCATATTTATTTAAATAAAATAAACCATTTTTATCAGACTTCACTAAAGAATCCAAAAGTTGGAATGTTTTTTTCCCCATATGAAACAGGACATTTCTGTCACAAGTAGCTTGGGATGTTCACCCTTTTTTGACTTGCATGCATTTAAAGTGCATATCTGTTCAAAAGAATAACAGTCCTGCCATGCAGAAGGTATAGGCTCTCAATATGAAGCAGAAGCACAGTGTTTCTTCCCTACTTATTGTATCTTCCTTTTTAAAGAAGGATGACTCCAAATTGGGCATTCCATCTACTCTCATAGTTGAAATCTGTGGGTTTTGGCCCCTCTCTAAAATCTGGACGCACCACTAAACCAGCCTGAACTATGGGATAAGAAAACTGGTTTTACTTTCCTGACTATTTGGTGTGAGACTGCTAATCAAGGACCTGCTCCTTAAGACTACTGGGCATATTGTCTTTTATTGAGTAGTGCCATTGGCTTGGATGGGACTACTCGCATAAATAAACGCTGTGCGCCAAATAAGTGCTTGCAGGACTGGGCCCTTGAAAACCAATTTTACTAAAATTACACCTTTTTTGTGTGCAGTCTCTCAGTTTAGATTGTTTACGCTTCAAAATAGCACTGCAGTTTGATCTACTCATGATGACTTCAGGCTTGACTTGTTTTATACGCATAAATGAATTTTATATAGGTTTTTTGAAATGCTGACTAAAAGTAAGTGTGGAATATGTGCGATATTTGTACTAGTAGTCTTTCACAGTTCAGCTTCTCACAGAGTTTAGAAATAATTCCAGTATTTCATGTTAGGGTTAAATACCACCACACAATTGAAGAAGAGCTCTGTGTAAGGTTGAAAGCTTCTCTCTCACACTAACAGAAGTTGGTCCAATAAAAGATATTACTTCACCCATCTTACCACACAATTATGGCATTTATCTCAGTGGATAGATAGGGCTTTAAAAACTATTTAGTATTCTAGACTGTATTTTCTTTGTGTGTGTGAGACAGAGAGAAATGAGGTATATTTTTTGCAAAGAAGGGAATTCAAACTTAATTTGCATTGTTTATTATTTTGGAGTTTTCCATGCCCATTTTTTTTTTAAGCTACCTTACAAAGGGTTTACTCATTAGCCCCATTTTATGGTTTGAATTAATTGTAGTTTGTCTTGCTGAGCTGTATTACTCAGTTTGGGTCAATTGGGTGAACCCACTTATATTGGAACAACATCCGTTGGCGCGTAATACTGATTTGAACTAAAAAGGAGTATGACTTGTTTGATTAGATTTTTGTCCAAACAACAGTCAAGATCCCATTTATTTAGCATACCAAACAGAGGTGTTCTGATAGAATTATCGTTACTTTTCAGATCTGGCAAAGACTGACTATGTATACAAATATGAAATATGGTAGTAAACTATAGAATCCAATATGGACAGAGGGAGTGGAAAAACTAGCAGCCACTTAGTGTAACCGTGTGTCCTTCAGCAGCATAAAATTCCGCATACGAAGACCTGCGGATACAAAGGGTGACGTAGTCTGAAAAGCTGGGACACTCAGGAAGCCCAGACATTTATCTCCTGAGGGATTGGGTGGGTGTGGGTGTTTTTTTAAATTTTTTTTAATTAGGCATTTGCACTCAAATAATTGGCATCTGTCATATGGTAAACATCAGCAGCTGTCTGAAGTGCAAGACTTGTGTGAAAGCAATGCAGGTGATATTGGCACTTTGGATTAAAAAGCTGATCAGATATGTGTTTTCCCTCTTTTCCACCCTCCCTGCAAATTAACTTTCACTTTTTACAAAGAGTAGGTGGGAATTACCCTAAGGAGAATGAGGAACACACTTCTGTGTCATGCCATGCCACCTATATAAATAAATATGATCTGTGTGAAAGAAATGAAGGCCTTTATAGTCAATGTATACTTGTTGTATTATAAGCTATAATTTACATTAGGCATCTGACTTTAAAAGTATTTTCATTTTATAGACCATAAACAGTGTTGAAGTCAAGTTATAAGTGTTTCCATTCAAGTTGAAGTGTTCACATTATATATATGTACACCCACTTATCCCCAAAAGTTTCCATATTTAGAAAAATAGTTTTGATCACTGGTTTTGAAAACACTGTGCTGCGGTGTGTGTGTGCACACATATTAGTCATTTGGAGCAATTGAATGACTTAATGGTGAAGAAGACTACATTTATTCTGCAAAGTTAAACTCTAAATCTCAAGAGATTGTACATAAATCCTGGACATAAAACCTGCCACTTGTGACCCCCTATCCTATTGTGTTTCTATAAATAAGATCTATAAATAAGGGGCTATCTGCAGATATGAAACTAGGAAAAACAAACCATTCTCCTTTTCCAAGACAAGTCACTGGGACAATTAGTCAACACAGATTGGGTATGGCATAGCTGGACAACAGTGTGTACTGGCATCAAATCATACAAATATTTTAGTACCTTCTATTAATAGTAACTAGCCACGACAACCTAGAAAGTTATCCAGATGAACTGTGCCAGTTACTTCATCATAGATTTTTGGATCAGATTAAGTGTCTTCAGTATCACTTTCTGGAATTTTGGAAACAGTGCTTCCTCAGTTTTCTGCAAAAGAATATTCGGTCATTAAAGAATTTCATCTTTGAAGAAGTCTTTGTTTAGTAATCAAAGGTTGTGCTTTCTATTTAACCTTACTGGATGTTATGCACCCTCGTTGGGTGCACTTGCTGTTCGTGGCACCTTGTCTTGGTTGCTCTGGGGATTAGCACTGACGAGGTGTTTTGCCCTCCTCTGATGGTGTCTCTCCTGTCGTCCTCTGGCCAGCTGCCACGCAAGGGGCTTCCTCTTTTTGACTTGGCCCTCTGGTCTGGTCATCATGTATGTTTCCCCTCCCGGGTGGTGTATCAAAGTCCCTCCATACAAAATAGCAGTCTTCCCTTTACTACTCTGACCGTGCCATTCCTGCAGAGGTTAGTAGGGGAACCCAGATCCACCTTCTACTCCAAGTCCCAGCTCAGGAGCCCCCCGCCACATGCTCCCTGAGCACCAGGCCGGCCCCAGCGTTGGGCTGAGCCAGTGCAGTCCCGTCCCCCCCCACTCCCCCCCGGCCAGAGTTTAGCTGGGCCCAGAGTTACGGGCAGCCTCCCCGAGCACCAGCTCCTCCTGACCCTGAGGGTCCGCTGAGCAGCCAGCCCTAGCAGTGCGGCGAGAAGCAGGGAACCTTTGGGGGTGGGGAGTGGAGTGGAGGAGGCGGTGGGGGTCTCCAGTTGTCCAGCAGCGGGTCAGCGGCAGCGCCAGGGAAGGCTATTATAGCTGCTGCCCGTGTGTAGTGTCTTGCTGCTGGAGCTTTTCCCCGCCACAGGGAAGGACGCTCTGACGGTGGGGAAACGCTCTGGTGAGGGGTGTGTGTGTTGGGAAGGGGATGGGAGTGTGGGAAGGGAGGCGGCGGGGAAAGGCTCAGGCAACTCTCTACTCCTGAAGCCTTTCCCCAAAACAGGGCCTTTCCTTACTGCCATGAGGGGCTCCAGCAGTGGGGGAGCTGCTGAATCCTTTCCTCATTGCTTCCTTCTCTGCCAGAGCCTTTCACTGACACATGTAGCTACTACAGACTCCTGCCAGTGGAGTATAGGGTAGATGTAGCTTTATTGGCTGAGTAAACAAGGAACTTTGTCTTCTGAAGAGGAATTGTATTTATGGCCTTTTCATCGTGACAGTGCTGCTGTTGTGAGATTTATGGCGCCATGCTCTTTATAACATGAAGACTAGGGGGAATAAACACATAGATTGTAGTTCTTTTCTAGTGTCTAAAGTATCTTATTGCATACGTGGCTGCTCTCATGAGTTCTTAACTATAAAGATGTGATATGTCCAAAAGTTGTTTGTTCTGGAGGATGGCAATTCAACTTGGAGTTGTTGCAAGATCAGAATTCCAGAAAAGTGAGCTGTAGCTCATGAAAGCTTCTGCTTAAACAAATTTGTTAGCCTCTAAGGTGCCACAAGTACTCCTTTTCTTTTTTAGAGATCAATACGTGGCCATGACAAACTTTCACAAGATCAGTTTTTCCCCTTGTGTGGTGATGGGGCATGCCTCACAAGCTGCATTTTTGGCTGTGACATGGCACAGATCAGGTGGCATGCTTTTTTTAAAAAATCAAAAGAACATACCTTACACTGTAAGAAAAGGCAAGTTATGCTTCATGTCTTTGGCCCTACCAAATTCAGGGTCCATTCTGGTCAATTTCCCAGCCATAGGATTTTTAAAATTGTAAATTTCATGATTTCAGCTATATAAATCTGAAATTTCATGGTTGTTACAATCTTACTTCAAGATTTGTAAAAGCATTTTCCATTCGGATGTTTCTTGGATACTTAATTAAAAAACATTTAAATAGAATGATTATGCCTAAATAAACTTCTCTTATGGTTGAACTACTAATTAAATATAGAATATTTTCCATAATGGATTTGTCATGGATGTGGGGATTGGGAAGAAATAATGCTGTGGTTGAGTATAATCTGTTGATTGATGTATGGATCCACACTCACAGGAGTATCACAAACCCACATGGTGTCACAGGTTGCTAAATTTTGCCTTTAAATCTGAGTTAGCTGAAAGATGTGTGGTATCACATGTTGCTAGATCTTTTAGCTACCCTTTTGAAGAAACTCTAGTGTCTTATGCCAACCATGACACGAAATATTTAGTCATTATGAAACGTGTTCTAGATATGTTAATTTTGGAGAGTATAAGCAGCTTGTACATAGGTGTAAGACATGACTTGGTAAAGTATCATTTTGTTTTTTTGTTTTTTGTTTTGTGTCCCCCCTCCACCCCCCATTAGCATCTTAGGACCCTGTATCTATTTGAAATACATAGGTTGGAGGGAGGATAGTTCAACATTGTTAAAGTTTAGAGCAGAAACCGTCAGGCACCTCAAAAACATACATTCTTCCACTTGTTGGTACTTTCCACCTGTAGAGCTGAGATTAAATTGATGTTCTAATAATTTAAACTAATCAAAGTCCAAACAGTTTCAACAGTTGTTTAAAAACCAGGTTTTTTTTTTTCATTTGAAAGTAAATGAAGGGAAACAATTACTCCCTTGCAAAGTTTAGCATGAAATAAGTTATGGCTAAATTTAAAAAAGAAAACCAAACACACACTCGGTATAGGCATTTATAACTGACAAGCTAAAGCCACTTGAATTTCAGAGGAGACTGCTGAAATTCACAATGCTTACAAAGAGAAAAGTATTGGATTCTTCAAGAAATGTAGAAAATCTGCATGTATGTATGTTTCTGGTTTCTTCAGAGAAGGGACCTTGCAGTATTACCGTGCATGTCTTTGCTCATCATTGTGTGGTAACTTGAAAGGTGCTATTGTAATGTAGATACAAATAATGACTTTGTAATAGTTACCTGTAATTGTGGGTACTCTGTAGGTTTAGATATTACTATCATATTTCAATATAACTTGCCATATGTTATGTAATTTATTCATGGTACACGACATGAACAAACTCATCATGATCCAGTGTGTTACATAATAAGTAAAATGCCTGCCTTAACAGGTATTAGAGGGATAGCACATGAATGCTAGTATGAAATTGGTCTTTAAAGTTGGATGACTAGAGCCAGTAAATAATCAGCTATATAAAAGGTTCATGCCCCTTCAGTTACTCAATTCCTTCAGTTACTCAAGCGGCTGCCATTAAAGTCAACAAATGCTGACATTCATGCCAGAGGGTGGCATGAAAAGCTCTTTGGCTTCGCATGCAGAGAGTCTCTGCTTTGTGCGCCATGCCAGAGCAGAACAGGCAAAATGAAACTAATAAAGGATGTTGTCAATTCTACTTTTTTGCTATGCCTACACATGGGGTAGAGCGAAGGAGGGGGAGGACTGAATTGATGCTGAACTCTGAGCAAGGGATGGGGAAGATGCCAGCAATTAGGGAAAATTTGGGGGAGGTGGAGGGAGAAGGGAAACAACCAGAAAACAAGGGGGAGGGGGAAAAAGAAGTGAGCAGGGAATGCTAAGGGAGGAGAGGAGCTGAAAGAAGAGAAGAAAAAAGGAGAAATAAACACAGAAATGTCACTTTTGACTCAGTTCACAGTAGTTCTAATGAATGCAGTTCTGTGTTTGAGTGTCTGTATCGCTTTTGTGGGGTTTTTTTTTTTTCCCTTTTGGTATTCAAAAAAATGATCATCTAACTTTTTGTCATAAGATTATATGTTACTGTAAGGAAAGCCTCAATCCTGCCAACATTTACCTGCTTAACTTCACTCACCTGAATAGTCTCATTTAAGTCAGTAAGATTACATACGTTCTTGAAGTTTTAAACTTTGTACCATCTTGACAAACTGGAGAAATGGTTGAAAATAAATAGAATGAAGTTCAATAAGGACAAATGCAAAATACTGCACTTAAGAAGGAATAATCAATTGCACAGATACAAAATAGAAATGACTGTCTAGGAAGGAGTACTGCAGAAAATGGATCTGGGGGTTATAGCGGTTCACAAAATAAATAAAAGTCAAAAATGTAATGCAGTACTATTGCGAAAGAAACAAACATCATTCTGGGCTGTATTAGCAAGAAGAAGGAAGGAAGAGTCAAGAAATAATTCATCCACTCTATTCAGCACTGATCAGGCCACAACTAAAGTAAATACGTCCAGTTCTGCGCACCACACGTTGGGAAAGATGTGGACAAATTGGAGACAGTCCAGAGAGAGAAAAATGATTAAAGGTCTAGGAAACAAGACCTATGAGGAAAGGAGGGCGGGGGGGGGGGGAATTGGGTTTGTTTAGTTTGGAGAATAGAAGAAAAGGCTGAGGGGGCACATGATAACATCTTCAACTATGTAAAAGGTTGTTGTAAAGAGAAGGGTGATAAATTGTTCTTTCTCCACCAGGACAGGATAAGAAGTAATGGACTTAAATTTCAGCAAGAAAGATGTAGATTAGACATTAGTAAAAAGTTCCTAACTGTAATAATAATTAAGCACTGGAACAAATTACCAAGGGAGGCTGTGGAATCTCGATCACTGGAAATTTTAAGAACAGGGTAGACAAACACCTGTCAGGAATGTTTGTGCAGGGGACTGGACAAGATGACCTATTAAGGTACCTTCCAGTCTATGGTTCTATGGTAAGGATGCATGCAGGTTTTGGACCTTAAAATGTTCTTGCTCTTAGTGCTTAATGAAAGCTAGTGCATAAATTAATTTTGGCAATGTTTGTTCAAAATAATATATTACAATCTAAGAATTGTTTTCTGTGTGTTCAAATAGACATTATTAAAATCTCCTCCATAAAGACTTTATTTATAAAAAAGAAAAAAAATAGGTATAGTTGAATAACTACATAGTAAAACTTAAGTATTTGTCAGAAGCTGTGATGGTTCACATGTGGTAGATTAGAGATTCCAGAAAGTGAGGTGTGTTTGTAGATCCTGATTCAGGGAAGTATTTAAGCGCATGCCTAATTTTAAGCATGTGATTAGCCCTACTAATTACAATGGGACAAATCATATGCTTAAAATTAAGCATGAATTTAAGCACCTTGTTGAATCTGGGAATTAGGGTTTAATTCTCCAAACTAACTCTTAAAAGCCTGACTAAAAATGAGAAACAAAACTCAGGTTCAGAACAAACGCCCCTGTTACATCAGGAAATTGTGCTTCTGCTAGAAATGTTTTTACCACGTCTTCTTGAATGTTTGCTTCTCAAGCAAAATTTTGTGCCATTAAAATATTTTGGCTGCCTCTCTTGTTTTATATATATCTTCATGTATGTGTGCATTTCTCTACCATCTTTTTCCTTGAATAATCCTGTAATATGCAGAGGCAACATAAAAAGCAAACTGTTTTTATACATCACCATGTGAATTGACAACTTCATACTCTATTTACAATATAACATTATCATGCTGTTGGAGTAAGACTCCTAAAAGAAAATAAATCAAGGAACTGAAAGTATTCTAAATTTTGCTACTTACTTTCATGTATTTTAATGCCAGTGTCCAACAGCTAACTGTAATGTGTTAATTTAAAAAAAATATTTTGGCTGTAGTGTTTTTAAAATATTACCTGGAAGAAATAACAAACAGGTCTTCAGGTGTGTTGGATTTGTACTAATGCTGGAATGCCAGAACTGATATGTTAACATAGACACTGGCTTAAAAAAAATATTTTAATCATTTTGCAAATTGCAATTAAACGTTTCTCATTTATCAAATGTATGTATTTTTTTGAAAAAGAAAATATGTAGTTAAAAATCACCTTGGGACTCCCAAAGCAATGCAAAGATCACTGCTTAGTTGCAGTTTTATAACTTCTCTCCCAACCAAACGAAAACAACCTAGTGTGTTATGCAGATGACCCATTTACATTTCTCCAAAACATTTCTATTTAATTATTCCTATAAAATGTGGGGAAAACTTTCTTAGACTTCTGTATGTTAATATTTGACTTAAAAATGTATTTGACAATTGTACACGTGAATAAGGATACAATGGATCAGGAATCAAATATGAGCCTGCTTAAATAATTTTCAAGATTTTCTGGTTCACGTGTAGTGATATTGAACTCTTTAGTCATAGGCTTTAATTTGTGCATGGTGCTGACCTGATGCTGTGCAGGGACACTCACTGCATCCCTTCATTCAATTCACTCTAATTATCCCCAACTTCCTGGGGAGCCTGCTTGGAACTGGCCATGAATGTTTGTTGTTAAGTATTAAGATATTAGGCTACCCTGGTTACATGTAACAAAGTAGTTTTAGGCAGTGAATTTACATATAGATGATCAGTACAGGAAGCTGAAATTATATTTGTCATGATTTTATTTAATCAAATACAAAGTATATATTGAAATAATAAAACATTTTGACAGTGACTTAAGCTTGGGTCAAATGAAATGTGATTTAATGTTACTTTGAGTTCTTGTACATTGATGTTTAATTTCAGTGCACATTCTAGAAGTGGCTATGGTATGTTAATTATCTTTGAAACAATCAGATTTGTGTGCATATTTCAGGGTGGTGGTAATTATTTTTGCTGGGAGCATCTGTTAATGCAGAATTTTGCCTCTTCAGGTTCATGTGAAAATGGCGGATGAGGCTGTCTGTGTTGGCCCAGCTCCCACCAGCAAAAGCTACCTCAACATGGATGCCATCATGGAAGCCATTAAGAAAACCAGGGCCCAAGCTGTGAGTCTGAATGAGTCTATCTGCTGCAGCTGTTTCATATATAGAAAGCAGAAAAGCCAGAGTTTGTATTTAAAAGAAAAAGTGATTGAATATGCTATTCCAGTTAGTTCATGTCACATGAGTTAAATGTGGCCGAAATCGCTACTGGAAATCAAAGGCTTTGTAGCATCTGGCAGTTCTGGTCGCTGATCCTGCAGGTGGCTGCTGGATTCAGCTTTCACACCAGGGAGCAGCTTCAGTTCATTCCCAAATTTGCTTGGGGAAAAAAAACCCAATTAGTTTTGAGCACTAACCCTTTCCATGCCATAACAGCTTTTTTCTGATGTTTTTATAAATTGTGTCCAAAAAAGGCTTTTGTTTAAATTTGTTTTTAATCATTTTTAAAATTACACACACAATTACACTTGTGAAAAGGTAAATGGTGCATCCAATAATTATTTTTGTTGTTTCATAGTGTTCCACAAAATGCACATTAGCATAGACGGGTAAATATGGCTCCTGTTGTCTGCCCCCCTCCCATCCCAATGGGCTAGAGATCCAAAGTTTAACAGGGATTATATTGGAAAAACAAACATACATATAACTGATTGGAATAATGCTTTTTGCTGTGGTACCAGTGAATTAAATGCATTACTATGTACAAAAACATCTTTAAATAAAATTTGATGGATGGAATCAGTCAACACCAGTAATTACCCTGGAGTGGCTCAGTTAGTATTACTGTTTCTTTTGAAATAAATGTGTTTCAGTATGGTGCTTGCAAAAAAACCAAAACAAAAACCCTTTGAAATTAAATTTACAAATAGTACAGATGCTTACACTGTTTGAGACAATGAAGATAAAAATAGTTTATTCTATAATCTTTAGTCTGTCGGAATGTTTCTTTAGTTGACAGTTTATATAAAATAAAAAGTGCTGTTTTTGTGTAAATATGCAGAATTTATATTAGAGTGGGGATAGCACATGGGGATACATAATTTTGATCTGAGGACACATTGCTTTCGTCCCTGCTGAAAAAGCAGAGCACATTATCCCATTGATCACTAGCAGTGCTAGGAACATGAGAGGTGGTAGAACTTTTAATGGTAGACACTAGAACTACTGTTAACATCTTATGCTAAAACAATTTTTGGGAGGGAATAGGTGGGGCGGGTGGTTTAAAGAGGAAGAGAAAGGGTGTGGTTGAGGATACATGTTGAGATATCTGTAGTAGGAGAAGTGTGGCAAAAAAAGAAACAAAAAAGATCATAGAATATCAGGGTTGGAAGGGACCTCAGATGGTCATCTAGTCCAGCCCTCTGCTCAAAGCAGGACCAATCCCCAACTAAATCATCCCAGCCAGGGCTTTGTCAAGCCTGACCTTAAAAACCTTAAAGGAAGGAGATTCCACCACCTCCCTAAGTAACGCATTCCATTGCCTCTGTCACTAGGTTGCCTCCCTCATTCAGTAAGGGGCCCACGCTTTCCTTGACTTTCTTCTTGTTGCTAACATACCTGAAGAAACCCTTCTTGTTACTCGTAACACCTCTTGCTAGCTGCAACTGCAAGTGTGATTTGGCCTTCCCAATTTCACTCCTGCATGCCTGAGCAATATTTTTATACTCCTCCCTGGTCATTTGTCCAATCATCCACTTCTTCTAAGCTGCTTCTTTGTGTTTAAGATCAGCAAGGATTTCACAGTTAAGCCAAGCTGGTCACCTGCCATACTTATTATTCTTTCTACACATCGGGATGGTTTGTTCCTGTAACCTCAATAAGGATTCTTTAAAATACAGCCAGCTCTCCTGGACTCCTTTCCCCCTCATGTTGTTCTCCCAGGGGATCCTGTCCATCAGTTCCCTGATGCTTTTCAAGGTCTGCTTTTCTGAAGTCCAGGGTCCATATTCTGCTGAGCTCCTTTCTTCCTTGTGTCAGGATCCTGAACTCGACAATCTCATGGTCACTGCCTCCCCAGTTCCCATCCCTTACTTTTACTTCCCCTACTAATTCTTCCTAGTTTGTGAGCAGCATGTCAAGAAGAGCTCTGCCCCTAGTTGGTTTCTCCAGGACTTGCACCAGGAAATTGTCCCCTACACTTTCCAAGAACTTCTTGGATTGTCTGTGCACCGCTGTATTGATCTCACAGCAGATATCAGGATGATTGAAGTCTCCCATGAGAACCAGGGTCTGCGAGCTAGTAACTTCCGTTAGTTGCCAGAAGAAAGCCTCGTCCACCTCATCCCCCTGGTCTGGTGGTCTATAGCAGACTCCCACCACGACACCACCCTTGTTGCTCACACTTCTAAACTTAATCCAGAGACTCTCAGGTTTTTCTGCAGTTTCATACCGGAGCTCTGAGCAGTCATACTGCTCTTTTACATACAATGCAACTCCTCTACCTTTTCTGCCCTGCCTGTCCTTCATGAACAGTTTATATCCATCCATCCATGACAGTACTCCAGTCATGTGAGTTATCCCACCAAGTCTCTGTTATTCTAATCACATCATAATTCCTTGACTGTGCCAGGACTTCCAGTTCTCCCTGCTTGTTTCCCAGGCTTCTTGCATTTGTGTATAGGCACTTAAGATGACTCGCTGATCGTTCCACTTTCTCAGTATGAGACAGGAGCCCTCCCCTCTTACGCTCTCCTGTTTGTGCTTCCTCCCGGTATCCCACTTCCCCACTTACTTCAGGGCTTTGGTCTCCTTCCCCTGGTGAACCTAGTTTAAAGCTCTCCTCACTAGGTTAGCCAGCCTGCTTGCGAAGATGCTCTTCCCTCTCTTCGTTAGGCAGAGCCCGTCTCTGCTTAGCACTCCTCCTTCTTGGAACACCATCCTGTGGTCAAATAATCCAAAGCCTTCTCTCTGACACCACCTGCATAGCCATTGGTTGACTTCCACGATTCTCTATCCGGGCCTTTTCCTTCACAGGGAGGATGGACGAGAACACCACTTGCGCCTCAAACTCCTTTGTCCTTCTTCCCAGAGCCACGTAGTCTGCAGTGATCCACTCAAGGTCATTCTTGGCAGTATCATTGGTGCCCACATGGAGAAATTGGAAGGGGTAGCAATCCGAGGGCTTGATGAGTCTCGGCAGTCTCTCCATCACATTGTGAATCCTAGCTCCTGGCAAGCAGCAGACTTCTTGGTTTTCCCAGTTGGGGCTGCAGATAGATGACTCAGTCCCCCTGAGGAGGGAGTCCCCGACCACCACCACCTGCCTCCTTCTCTTGGGAGCGGTAGTCGTGGAACCCTCATCCCTAGGACAGTACATCTCATGCCTTCCAATCGGCGGAGTCTCCTTCTGCACCCTTCCCGCAGATGTATCATCTAGTCCACTCTCCGCATTAGTACCTGTGGAGAGAACATGAAAATGGTTGCTTATCTGTATCTGCATTGCTGGTACATGGATGCTCTCCTTTCTTCTTCTGGAGGTCACATGCTGCCAAACTTCTTCACCGTCCTTCTGTACCCACTGCGCAGCCTGCTCTGAATCTTCAGAATGTTGTGTCCGGAGAAGCATATCCTGATGTCCGTCCAGGAAATCTTCAATTTCTCTGGTGCAACGCAGGGTCAATACTTGTTTCTCCAGACCTTGAACCTTCTCTTCCAATATGGAGACCAGCTTGCACTTTGTACAGACAAAGTTGCTTCTGTCCTGTGGAAGAAAGACAGACAAACATGGCACATCCTATGGAGGTAACAGCTGAACACTCCCCATTCATATTACCTTCCTTTTAAGAGCTTCTTCAGGTGCTGTAGTAACTACTCAGAGAAGCCTGCAAGATGAAAGCCTAAGTGGGCTCTCCTCTCTTAGCATCTCCACTGTTCACCGCTCAGCTGGTTCGCAGCTGACTGGCTTTTTATTCTCTGATCATATCTGTGCCTCTGGAGACAGTGCCTCCCTTCTGTCAAAGACAAGACGTGCTGCCTCCAGAAAAGCCAGTTCAGACAATGCATGTTAACAGATGTGATTTAGGAGACCCAAATCACTTAACCTATGCTGAGGACAATCAATCTTGAAATGTTGAACTAATTTAAATAATTGGTGAGACACTGTCTCACCTTGACATGTCCAACTGTCTGTGTATTGATTTCTAGTCTTTGAAACCTGACAAATTTTAAAACTCACCTTGGTTTTTATTTTCAAAGGTCCACCCAGGATATGGATTTCTTTCAGAAAACAAAGAATTTGCCAGGCGTCTGGTAAGGTGTTTTTTGTTTTTGTTTTGTTTTTCGTTCATGAATCTTTTGCAAAGCACTGGCATGGGAAGGTGTCATAAATGCAGTACATTAATTGGGAACCAGTGTCTTAGAAGACTGAGAACATTGTTGCAGCATATTTAGAGATTAAACTGCACATATTCCAGAACAGCACTCTAACATGAAGAGATGGATTGTGATTGAACATACCTGAAATATCAAAATATCAATTCATAGAACACTTAAAGGTTATATTAAAATAAAGGGATTCTGTCCCTGGGGGAGGGGGGCATTTTAATGGTATGTCTGGATTTTTGTGTTCTGAGAAGAGGATGGTGAGGATGTTGAAAGGATTTTCCCATTATAAATTTTATAATATTACTGAAAAGTAAACATTTTCACATGTAATTAACTATGTTTTTATAATACAAAAGCTGACTGAATTTATTAAATTTATTTTAATGATTGAACCAAGGACTTAGTTCTGCCAATACTTTTATTAGGACTATTCAGTTGCATAAGAGTTTTTATGATTGGGCCTAGAATGAAAGAGCCAAATTCACGGTGAGGAGCTTGATTCTGCATCCACTGAAGACAATGGTAAATCCCACATTGTTTCTAGTGGTGTAGGATCTGGTAATTTAGTTTTATTATAGTCTGCTTCTCAACTTTCAGTAGAAAATTGTTCTTGTCTCCTTGGACCCAGAGAGTCATTAGAGCCAATGGGCAGAAGCTTCACTGTTCTTTACAAGGAATTCCTGTCTCAGACTTGACAAATTCACTACCCCTAATACACCACTCATAATTATTATTGGACGCATGTACATGTAATATGTCAGGAATAATGTAACTATACTTAAAACTATGCCTTAAGGTCTTGTCGGGAAAGTGAGTTATCGGCAATCATGTGTCTCTTTGCTGGCCAATTCAAGCAGGAGGGAGTTGACGCTCCTCTCTGCCTAGCTGTTTATGTAATGTTGCAATGGTAGACAATTGAGCAATACAACACAGAAAAGTCAGTGGAAAACCATCAGACAAACTATATACATTAAAACCATTTGGAGGTGAAAAGGGAACATTATAACAGTCAGGGGATTTCCCTGCTTAGGAATAAAGACAAAAGACCGCTGCAGTATATCCGGGGAGAAGGACACTGCATCCATTCACTGAGGAGACATCTTGTTGAGCGGAGGTTTTTCATGAAAAATTGGATCCTGGTTCCTGAGAAACCAGCCAACTTTGCAACAGACTGAACCTTTGGAGAGAGAACCTATTTTATTAGACAGGAAAGATAACTATTAATAAATGTAAGCCCTAGTTCACATTTTATTATTTTGTTTTATATTTTAACCATTTCTTTCCTTCACTCTCTCGTTTTTAGTGGAGTTTGTTCTTTTGTAAATAAACCTACTTTTGTATTATAACTGCTGATAAGTGCTGTGCATTATACAGGAGTGGTAACCTCAGGTAAAACTGGTAAACAGGGGTACCATGTTCCTTTGGGAGTCGAGGTTTGGGAATTTCTGAGAGTAGCCAGTCTCAAGGGGCTGCATATCACAGGAGAACACTTCAAGGGACTTTGGGGAGTGGGGTGCACCTATTGTTAATCTGCAAGGCAAAAGCAAGCTGGCATAGCCCAGAGGAAAGTGCTTGAGAGGCTCACAAGCTGGTGGTGTTAGGGACCTAACCCCAGCTATCACAGGCAAGACTCCCTCTTGCTGGAGGCAGGAAGTAACAAGGTGACTCTCAGTCCTGGGTACCCTGAGAACCATCACATCTCCAACCATGTAACTTGATTACGTTTTAATTGAAAAGTGTGATTTGTTTAAAGCTCACATATTTTAAGTAGTAAGGAATATTTGTTACCATTTTGAAATAAGTAATTAAGAGTATTTGTACCCTATTATTCATGTTTGAAGCATGAGTGTAAGGAAAATACAAGAATGGAGAAAAGTGTTGTGACATTACAGAGGATATTGGTAAATAGTCCTTGGTTTCCCTTGTCTTACCTGGTCTGTGCTCATTTTGTTCAGGATTCCAGCTGTAAGGTGGGGGAGGGAAAGGGCGGGGCTTAGTTGCCCTGGGTATCCAGCTTTAATGGATGCCATCCCGCCAGTAAGAAAACTTTAGTTGTAAGTGGAATACAGAACCCTTGCTATCTTTAATCACCATGCTGCAAAAAGCAGACAAATAAACAAGAGCCCAGATTCTGCATGATGCTATATGCATCCTGAAAGTTGCTGAGCATCATAGAATCATAGAATATCAGGGTTGGAAGGGACCTCAGGAGGTCATCTAGTCCAACCCCCTGCTCAAAGCAGGACCAATCCCCAATTAAATCATCCCAGCCAGGGCTTTGTCAAGCCTGACCTTAAAAACTTCTAAGGAAGGAGATTCCACCGCCTCCCTAGGTAGCGCATTCCAGTGTTTCACCACCCTCCTAGTGAAAAAGTTTTTCCTAATATCCAACCTAAATCTCCCCCACTGCAACTTGAGACCATTACTCCTTGTTCTGTCATCTGCTACCACTGAGAACAGTCTAGATCCATCCTCTTTGGAACCCCCTTTCAGGTAGTTGAAAGCAGCTATCAAATCCCCCCTTATTGTTCTCTTCCGTAGACTAAACATTGCCAGTTCCCTCAGCCTCTCCTCATAAGTCATGTGTTCCAGTCCCCTAATCATTTTTGTTGCCCTCCGCTGGACTCTTTCCAATTTTTCCACATTCTTCTTGTTTTATATAAACTAAAGTTGGAAGGAGTTGTGTCTACTTGGTACCTTCCTGGTTTGCCCCCCAGATCTGGTAAAACATCTTAAGTTTTAACTTTGTACAGCTAGCAGTTTGTCCATTCTAATTGCTCTGACTGTGTGAAGAACAGTATGTTGGCCAGAGCTCAAAATGACTCCTTTTACTCATTTTGTTTTTAACTGTAAGTGAATTCTGTTCCCACTGGATTACTCTAGTATGATAGCTAGTTTTAGTTAGCAATTTCCTTAAAAATATAAAAAGAAACAAAAGTATTTGCTCATGTTGTATAACTATTATGTTGTATATTTTGCTGTCAAACTTTGAAATTTGATAGTCATTATCCCAAACTGGGCACATTTCCTAGTAATCTGGTGGTTATTTGGTGGTGTGGATTACACTCTGGGTGACAATCTGGAACATTCTTTGGGCAGAACTAAGTAGAACGAAACAAAAGGGATTTCCCTCCCCCTCAGAATATCTGCCGATTCTCATTTGTATCTGTGAGATAAAATGTCTAGAAGTGTATTCAGATCTGGCTGGTGCGATAAATTTAAAATATTTTTTAAATTGTTTTTCACAAATTTGCTCACTCTGTTATATAAAACCAGAATACAATTTATAATGCTTTAAATTAATGTTTACTTTTTAAAAATGCTCTACATAAAAGTTGCATTTAAGGCCCAGTCCTGCTCCCATTGGGTGCAGAATCATGCTCTCAGAGAACTACTTAATGTAATGATTCCTTGTCTTTCTTACTGACCATTATTGGTATTTCTCATCCATATATTTAGGCTGGAAACTGAAGGCTCATACATTTCTCTTCATTCCGATCTATCACAACTGTCATGAATTAATGCTAGGGCTGTCAATTAATCGCAGTTAATGCCTGCGATTAACTGAAAACAAAAATAACACATTATTTTTTTTAATGGTATTAATCATATGACTCTGGGCGGGGAGGGAGGCATTAGCTGCAGAGGGACCTAACTGTGTCAGAACAGGTGTAAAAAGAAAAGGAGTACTTGTGGCACCTCAGAGACCAATATGCCTCCAGAGGGTGGGAAGAGGAGAGAAAAGGAAGTGGCTTCCACCCTGGCTCCAGTAGAAATATAGGGATCCTGCTCTACCATACCCCATTGCCCCCGTACAGCTCCTCGCTCCGGGTAGTGGGGAGGGGGTCCCCCATGGAGAACAGGGGCCTGGCGAGCTCAGCCTCCCTGCACCAGCCTCTCCTCCCCGCCACATGCTGAGTCCCTGAGGTAAAACCCACCCTCCCTTGCAAACAACTGAAGGGAGCCCACCTAGCTCAGTAAAAGGAGGTGAGCCTGGTGAGCCCAGTACCAGAAACCACTCTTCTAGCAGCTACAAGACACTTCCTCGTCCTGCACCAGACATGGCTTGCTTCACCACTCCTCCCCTCCCCATTCTTCCTGCCCATCCTCATAGTCACCCCTGTCCTCTTGGACTCTCCTCCTGCACAAGTCATTGCTTGCTAATGCTCCCTGAACACTGAATGCAGACTTCTAAGATGAAACTGCCTTCCTCTTTGGACAGGAGGTGCATCTGGTGAGCTCAGAAACCCAGCTCAACAGGAGCAGCATCAAGAATTCACCTTTCTCCTGCACAACACCCCTCCCATCTCCAGAATACTGACTTTCTGAGATTAAAAAAATCTTATCCCTTCAATAATCCAAGACTCCTCTGGAGACGCATACATAATAAAGGCTAACCCAGCTGCAGCAGGGGAAAAAAAGCCTCTTGTACAATTCACTCTCCCACTGAATGCTAAAATCCTGAGGTGAAATTTTTCCATATCCGCGACAAGGACTGAGTGGATTTGCAGGCTCTAAAGTTTTATATTATTTTATTTTTGAGTGAGTTATATTAAAAGAAAAAAAATTCTACCTTTGTAAGTTCAACTTTCATAATAAAGAGCTTGCATAACAGTAGTTGTACGAGGTGAATTGAAATACTATTTTTTGTTTTTTGAAGTGCAAATATTTGTAATAAAATATATAGTGAACAGTGTACACTTTGTATTCTGTATTGTAACTGAAATCAATATATTTGAAAATAGAAAACATCAAAAATATTTAAATGGTACTCTATTGTTTAACAGTGTGATTAAAACCGCAATAAATCGTGATTAATTTTTTTAATCTCACGAGTAATCACGATTACTCTTTTTAGTCGCTTGGCAGCCCTAATTAATACACAGTAGCATGGGTTGGGTTTTTTTATTTTGGGGTTTTTCTTTTTTTTGCTCTCATTGGTTGCTCTTCATACTTTAAAGTAATGATAAAATACATTTATGCCCTGATGCAGCCATGTACATCAGAAGCTATTCCACGCAGTTCCACAAAGGTAAAAAGGAAATATACTAAATATTATAAAGTCTCTGTTCTGTCTATAAGAGCAATAATGAGCTGAAAGCAGAGCTTTGTCTTTAATTAACACATGGAAGGTCAGTTCGCATGTAATCCTATTGTGTGTGATTTGAACAAAAACATGTCGTCTTGGTCATTATTGCTGAAATGCTTCATGGAAAAACACACACTGACAAACAGTTCTACTAAAGGAAAGTAATCTGCAATGGTTTTAACGCGCTGATCAAATAATCTGTTTGCCAAATTATTTTCCCTTTTTTCCCTGCTTGGTTTCTCTTGTTCCCTTTAGCAAATAAATGAAATGCAAGAGCATATGCACAGTCGGGATTTTAAAAAAATCCTGTGAGTTTTGACAAAGTATCTTTTGAAAAGTGAAATTTACTTGCACCTAAAAATCTGAGGTGGTGTTTGAAAGGATCCTATCAAAGCCCGTTTCTAAGAGTCCACTCAGTCACCTCTCTAGGTTTATCCATTCCATTTTCCTCTGGTGACTTAGAAATGTAGTGGACCATTTTTTTTTCTGTATTGAAGTGAGGCTCTATTGTGGATTTCATAATCCAAATTTAAGGTCAATGTCTCAGATATTAAGACTTTTTTTTTTTAAATGTTTTATGATCTTGTAATTTTAAATAAACCAGTGAGGTAAATAACACTGAAGTTTGACGTACACTGGATACTTAAATTCTATTTTAATAAACTGATAAAATGTACATCATCAAGCAAGTGTGTTGGGTACCTGAGAACCCTATTTTACATTCTAATGTTTCACAGGTTTGAGATTTCCAGCCTATAACTCTGTTAATGCCTTATGTAGAGAGAATGATTTATTAACTGAGGCTACTTAATTCAATGCACAAATAAGTCATTACTTGTAAATGCAATTATAAGCATAAATTACGAGTAATCAACTTGAGTTTTGCTGGTGGAATAATTGAATAACATCCTGTATTGACAGAAATCTAAAGATGGAGTTGTCAAATTTCATTTCCTAATAAAAATAGATTTTGAATATGTTTTACTGTATGTCATGGAAAAGATTTTCAAAGGCATAAATGACAGCTAGGAGTCTAATTTCAGTAAAGGTAAATGAGTTAGGTGCCCAACAACTATTTATGCCCTTGAAATCTGTCTCTGTGTTGTAGAAGGAGTGGTTGTGACCCCCGATGTTTAGGTCGCGTAACACTTCCAGTATAAAATAGAAAGTGTTCTTCTGATCTTTTTGAGAAGCTGTAACATCTGCATTGTTTGCAACAAGCCTTTGAAATCTGGCCAGGGGAATGCTCTGTGGCTAGAGAGATTTCTTCTTGACCCATGGATCAGTTATTAATTTTTTAAAAATAGCCATTTCTCTTTCCTTGCTGACATTTGTCAGGAAAATTTTGGCAGCATGCCAAAGTAATAACTGATCGAAAACAGTCTAATGAGCCAGGACCACACAGTAGCACCACCATCCTATACACTGCACTGGGAATGCCTGGGAGTTACCAGATCAGCTGTAGCAGTGCAGGTGGAGAGAGTTGGGGCAGGCCCATACTTGGAGCATCCCTTTACACCTTGCATGTTGTCCCAGTGGCCCATTCCTCTCTGGGGGCACCACATGAGGCAGGAGTTTCCCCAGCTCCTGGTGGATGGGGGAGAGAACAGGTGACGGGCTGGTCTACTTCAACCACCCTCTAGACTCAGCACCTGGCTCCAGGAGCTCATCCATTCCCTTTCCGGGATTACCAGCCTTCTCCCGTTACCAGCTAATACTTGTTTGTTAGTCCTGAAGCTCAAGTGGCACAAGTTTGAAGATCAGGGTTCAAACCATGATGATGATGCATGATGGGGTAGTGTGTGTTGCACATAATGGTGTCTGTTTTTACCTTTTTAATTAAACTAAACAAAACTAGAAAATCACTATGAAAAAATCTGTTAAAAGAACATTATTTAGATTACAAAGTTAAATGCTTGAAAATTAGGAAATGCTATACTATTTTTTTTCCACTAGAATACTGTTCCATTCAGTGTATGGGAATATATACACCAAAGGGAAGAAATAAGATTGCACATGCAACTTTAAATTTAGCATTTTCTTAATTTTTGAGTGCTTGACTTTGCAACCTAAATAATATGGTTTTAACAGGACTTTTTTGTATGTAATCTACAGTAGTAGACATGGATGAAGATCTTGGTTCCATTCTGATGGTGAGATACAGATCTTCACTTTTGCAGTACTTTGACATTTTCATTAAACCCTTTTTTTTGTTTCTTTAGTGCTCTTCTAGTAATTACTGTACAACATGGCTAAGAAAAGGACAAAGCAGACAGTGCTATTTTTTTAACCTTTGAAGGCTATATTGAGATTCTTGGTGGAATTAAATTTAAAAAAAAACAAAAAAACCCTTAGCAAAATAGCTGAAGAAACAAGATATGTATGGAAGTAACTAATATAAGTCTTGTTTTTCCTGTTACCTCAAACTACTCTAATTCTTTGTGTGGCATTCTGTGTAATAAGAATCTGAAGCCTGTGCCTACAATGAACTCAGTGCAGGTGGACCCATGTCTCCACAGAGCTAACTGCAGAATTCTCACCTTTAAAGTGTAAGCTTTGGTGGTAGGGAGTAGAGACTTCCCTTTGTGTTACAGCACGTCATGTACACTTAATGGCACTGTGTAAATAAGTAGGGGGATTTAATTTTGCTTGAAGGACTCTGTCTTGTTTTGACTCAGTCTTGACAAATTTGTGATATGTGGCGATGAGGGTGCTATCATGCTGGCACAGTCCTAGCGAGACACTGTATGCAGATTTTTCTCAAAGCCTAAAAATGAAAGGAAGGAAAACTGACAACCACTTATTTGCTTTGACCCTTATCTTTCTTTAGTAGTTCTTCAAAATACACTATTTAAGCTTGAAATATAATGGGTTGAAATTAGTTCTATTTTGGGAAATGTTAGGTATGAACTAGGGCTGTCCAGCGATTTAAAAAATTAATCGTGATTAATCATACTGTTAAACAACAATAGAATACCATTTTATTTAAATATTTTTTGATGTTTTCTACGCTTTCAAATATATTGATTTCAATTACAAGACAGAATACAAAGTGTACAGCACTCATTTTATATTTATTTTTGATTTACAAATATTTGCACTTAAAAAACAAAAGAAATAGTATTTTTCAGTTCACCTAATACAAGTACTGTAGTGCAATCTTTGTTATGAAATTTGAACTTAAAAATGTAGGATTATGTACAAAAAAATAACTGCACTCACAAATAAAACAATGTAAAACTTTAGAGCCTACAAGTCCGCTCAGTCCTACTTCTTGTTCAGCCAGTCTAGTTTGTTTACATTTGTGGGAGATAATGTTGCCCGCTTCTTGTTTACAACGTCACCAGAAAGTGAGAACAGGCATTCACATGGCACTGTTGTAGCTGGTGTCGCAAGATCTTTTTCCGTGCCAGATGCACTAAAGAGCCATATGTCCCTTTATGCTTCAACCACCATTCCAGACATGTGTCCATGCTGATGATGGGTTCTGCTCAACAATGATCCAAAGCAGTGTGGACCAACACGTGTTCATTTTCATCATCTGAGTCAGATGCCACCAGCAGAAGTTTTTTTTTTTTTTTTGGGTCTTTCGGGTTCTGTAGTTTCTGCATCAGTGTTGCTCTTTTAAAACTTCTGCAAGCATGCTCCACACCTTGTCCCTCTCAGATTTTGGAAGGCACTTCACATTCTTAAACCTTGGATTGAGTGCTGTAGCTATCTTTAGAAATCTCATGTTGGTACCTTCTTTGTTTTTTGTCAAATCCGCAGTGAGAGTGTTCTTGAAATGAACAAAATGTGCTAGGTTATCATCTGAGACTGCTATAATATGAAATATATGGTAGAATGTGGGTAACACAGAGCAGGAGACATACAAGTCCCCCACACGGAGTTCAGTCACAAATATCATTAACGCATAATTTTTTTTTTAATAATCATCATCAGCATGGAAGCATGTCCTCTGGAATGGTGGCTGAAGAATGAAGGGGCATATGAATGTTTCGCATATCTGGCACATAAATACCTTGCAATGCCTGCTACAAAAGTGCCACGTGAACATCTATTCTCACTTTCAAGTGACATTGTAAATAAGAAGTGGGCAGTGGGTATCTCCCGTAAATGTAAACAAACTTGTTTGGGTGAAGGAGAAGTAGGACTGAGTGGACTTGTAGGCTCTAAAGTTTTACATTTCTTTGTTTTTGAGTACAATTATGTAACAAACAAAAAAACTACACTTGTAAGTTACACTTTCACGATAAAGAGACTGCACTACCCTACTTATATGAGGTGAATTGAAAAATACCGTTTCTTTTGTTTGTTACTTTTACAGTGCGAATATTTGGAATAAAAAATAATATAAAATGAGCAATGTACACCTTGTATTCTGTTTTGTAATTGAAATCAATGTATTTGAAAATGTAGAACATCCAAAAATATTTAATAAATCTCATTTGGTATTCTATTGTTTAGCAGTGTGATTAAAACTGTGATTAATCGCAATTAACTTTTTTGAGTTAATCATGTAAGTTAACTATGATTAATCGACAGCTCTAGTATGACAATGATAAAAGTATGTGGAATAGGCAGATATTTGTGCCATTCACATTTGGGGAGCCCATTGTTTGAAAAAGAGCCTCTGGCACCAGCCCCTGCAGACTCCTTTCTGAGCAAGCCCATTCTTCAAATGGCAAGGAAGACAGGAGGTGTTCACATAGGTTCTTCTCCTAGGCCCTGATCTTATGAGGTGCTGAATGCCTTGGACTGCCATAGAGATCAGTAGTAGATAAGGCTGTTCGGTGTTCATTAGGATTGGATCCCTCGTGAAGCCCATCCCCTGATTAGTGATAAAACAGAGCAGACATTCCTGTTCAGATTTAGCAGGTCCCCAAACCACCCTATGGAAGAGGAAGTATTGAATATACCTCTTTAGGCTTATTTGGATGTAATAAGCCATGTGTTTGGGTTACCTTCATAAACATGCTGAACAAAAAAGTAGCATGCTAAACCTGCTCTCTGACACATGAGTAGCTCTGGTCAAAATACTGACATCAAACCTTAAAATGAGAACAAACTTTTTATTTTCTCTACTGTTTATTTAAAGGGATAGTGTCAGGTGGTTTAGGATCAAGATTTAGATTTTGTAATTCTTCCCCTTGCCCCTCAGTATGTACAAAACTAATTTTTTATGAGGTGTTATGTTTAACTTACAGAATAAATGGGGGGGAAAAAAGAAAATCGTGTTTTGTTTGAGTTTAAACATTCACCTGCAGTATTTGCAACTCAGATGTTGCAGTGCTTTGCCAGTGCATGAGATCCAGAAAGTGAAACTTACTAGTCTTTTTTTTCCATAGGAATGAAATACAAAAAGTAAACAGTGTTTGCTTTTAAATAAGTAGTCAAAAGTAAATTAGAATTGTAAAACTTTTAGTTAAGGTGGTATTGATAAATAGCCTAGGAAATCCATTTTTAAAATACTTTTAACCTGACAGCATCATTTTAAAACATACGCTCTTTTTGGTAACATAATTTAAACATATTCACATTGTTCCGTACTCTGTGGAGCATATTTCAGTCACCCATTTCTACAAGTTTTAGGAAGTAACAGTTGTTTTCATTAACTATCTGCTTAAAAAGTCCTAATAGTAGAGTAGAAAAATGGTGTTAGTCTTTCTCTGGAGGACATTAGAATACATTGGCAAATACCAGTACAATATCAGGGTTCAGTGCTTTAAAGATTGACAAGGGTAAATAGTAATGAATGCCGTTTATACATTTTGTACGATATCTTCCAAAATCCCACGTTTCTGCAAGTAGATTGGGTACACCATTACTTTGACTAGCACTTGCAAATACTTTTTTTCATGTATTCATACATCGAACTTCAAAATTTTCAGGTATGTTTTTTAGAGGCTGTCTGGAAAACTCAGTCTGTTAAATAGATAATCTGTATAGTTGGAAAGAATGGCATGGTTTGTGAAGAAAATGCACACCTTTGTCTTCTGTATATATAACTTGATAATATTTGCTGTGACCCTGTGCTTTGTATGTTTGGTTTTCTTGTTGACCTTGTGCATACAGGACACTTTTCTCCTCTTATGTGACAGAATCTAAATATATTTCATTTACCTTTTATTTACAAAATATATCCTTGTTTTTAAACTCCATATTCTCTTGAAACGTGGTGTCAGCCAAATTCTTCAACCTGTGCGATTCCTGTGGAACCTCTTGATTAAGTAGAAACGATACATTGGTTTAGGATCACCATTTAGTGGTTTTGTCACTATGTATCATGGGACAGCCTGACTTTTTAAATGATTTAACTGTATGTATGGGATAGGAAAAATGTCTTTCTTTAATATGGGTCATGTAATTTTTCCCATGAGGTGCTTTTCAACAGCAGTTCTGGCACATTTAATGAGGTGTGTGGTACTGTAGACGAGTGGATTTGTGGAATTCTGATTTGTAAAATTCATTATTTTTTGACCTGCTGTGTAACCACAATAGTTTTTGTTTTGTTTGTTTTCTCCCCCTCTAGGCTTTCCATAAACCTTTCAGTTGCTTCTGAAATGTTGTTTTCCTTCTTCCCTGCCCTCTTCTTCAAGCCATATTTGGTTTATAGTATAAAATCAAGATTTTTTTCCCTAATTATTTGGAAAATTGCATCTTGTGGTCTACTTGTGTGTGCGGGGGGGGGATTTTGCAAACAAATCACCAGAAAATTTCCTTGTTTGATACTGGTAGTATACTGATACTGATACTGCTCACATTGGCTTGCTCACTTTTTTCAATTATTGATTGGGATGACACAAACAAGCTTGCCTTGTTTACAATAAGCTCCCCATCTGTCCATTCTCTATCTAATACACTTGTTAACTTGTAGTGTTCTGGCATAATTGATATACATTTTTGTACAGTAACTTTGAAACTGTGTGATTATGGGCCTGCTCCTTCTCGTAAACCATTTAAGTCAAAGGCAAAATTCTCATTGACTTCAGTGTAATAGGATTGGGCCTGAAATTTATATTACAAAGATATTTCCATTTCTTTACAGTTTAAAACAGATCATATGCCTTTGAAATAAGAGCTCCTGTTGCCATGTGGATTAATTCATTACACGCAGAGGCAGATGAAATTTCAACTTAGAATTCAACAAAGGCAGTGCCTGCTTATAATTAATAGATACTTGATATTTTTGTTTTTGTTTAGGGCATAGGAGAACTTACACACTATAACAGTAGGTGGGTTTTCTACAAAGTCCATCTCTTAGAACACCGAATGCAGCTTAAGGTGTATGTGCTTGCTTTCTGAAATGTGCATGTGGGCAGAAGTAATTAGATGTTTCTCATGAAAGCTTATGCTCAAATAAATTGGTTAGTCTCTAAGGTGCCACAAGTACTCCTTTTCTTATCACGGTTTAGTTATAGGACTGGATGTTACCTACAAAGTTCTTTAAACACTGTATTGAAGTATGGTGTTTGTGATCTGCTAATTTACTACGTGGAAAATATTCTTTTTGTGTGCCCCAAACTCTTATCCCATTATGTGACTGTCTAGGAAGTTTACTTAGTCTCTCTTATGTGCTATAGTTGCTTTCTAACCATTAATCTTCAAGAACTGGCAAAATAAAGCTGAATAAAATAACATTCATGCTTTCTGCAATAGATGTTTAGTAGTAAACAGTTTTTGTGAAAACTTTTAGCATGCTATTTCTGGTTAGTGTCAGAAGGCTTATTGTTTGAAAGAACGGCATATTATAAAGAATTTGATCTACTGTTACCTCTGCACATAGCTGTCAACACTGAGCTACAAACTTAATACAGTACGTCTTGATGGCAGAAATTTTCGGAAGTGAATGATTAAAGCTCCTAGATGGATAGATTTGTCTAATTGCTACTGCATCTACATAGATCAGTGGTCGGCAACCAATTTGATTGCGGGCTGCGAGACATTTTGCTAACATTGACTGTCTGAAGGCACAGCCCCTTGCAGCTCCCAGTGGCCACGATTTGCCATTTTTTTTTCACGTCACTGAAGGAAGGGCATTATGAAACTCCATGAGGTAACTAGACAGGCCTTGCTGAGAGGTGCAGCCTATGAGTATGTGGCCTACATCTTCTAACTGATCACAGCAACAAAGGGGGGAATTACAAAGGCCCCACTTATAGTCAGCCATACATCTGATCACTCCGCATCTGAGGTGATCTGAGCTTTACCCAACTGTGGCACAGAAGGTCAAAACCAGTGGGTTGGGTTGTTGGATCTGTCATGTGATAGGCATGGCTATAATTGAAGCTTATTCTTGTCGCCTAATATGCCAACTGGAGGAAATACTGAGATTGCTTAGGAGACTTGTCCAAATTGGGTGTCTTGAGTTGAGATGACGGCTCAGTGGATTAAACATATCTTTAAACAGAGGTAGATGTGGCATGTCTTGCACCTTAAGGAGAAGATTCTATGGCATGTTTTGCACCTTAGGAGACTTTTCACCTGAAGTTAGGAGAGCTGTAGTTGGACACGATTGGCAGCCAGGGCAGACTGGTCAGTGTGATGGGTATACAAACCCCACACTGGGACAGAAGGGATTAAAGAACAGAACTGGGCCCAGGTGGCCCCATCCCTTCTGCCCTGCAGAGCATACTCCAATTGGAGGCAGGGTTGAAAAAAGGAGCAACCCAGCTCAGAAGGGGGGAGACTGGGGATGAAGACAAACCTACCTGGAAGGCTCCTGACAAAAGTGTTGGAGAAGTCTCCCTGAGGGAATAGGACTATATGCTGAGACTAGTTGGGACTGATAGTTTGGTTTCTCTTTCTTATCTGGTACCAGAAACTGAGGGAGGAAAGCAGTAGTGGGAAGTGTTCTAGGGAGGGTAACTCAAAAGGGCCGCCGTGGGCTGTTGAGGCTCTTAGAGCCGTGGGTCAGAGCCCGGTGGAATGGGCAGGTCCAGGCTCCCCTACCACTGCGCCCATTATTGGGGGGTGTGCAGTAACTACTAGACCACCCAACCTACCAAGGACTCTATTACAGTCAGTCTCATGGTACCTGTGGTTAGACGCACAGTTTCATTTAGCTGAATGTCTACGAGCCCCATGTGGAAAGAATGGAGCCATACCAGGTAGTGATACTCTGCTACGGAGTAACACAGGGAAAGCTAGCATTTCTTATATTCAGCTAATGTGCAGAGACAAAGTAGGGACCAGATTTCTTGACTGTTGACCCCTGACCTGATCTTGGAGGATCTATAGTTTTGCGTAAAATACAATCTAAGAAAGCTTAAAGAAATAATAATGCTAGTTATTGAAGCTGTAAGAGCAAGTAGAATAACCAAAATCTATGTGTTAAAATAGGCTTAGTATGGGTTTTTGGTATCCAGTATTAAGGGTTTATAGTGTGGCTTAGTAGAACTTGATATTATGTGCTTGATGGAAGATTATGGAAAACATGCTTGACGTAAGGTTATAAACTTTAGCAATATGTATCGTCTGATAGTTTAGCAATGCATTTTCTGACGAGGTGACCACAGAAGAAAAGGTACACCACAAACTTACACAAATTATCTCTAAGTAGGAGGGAAGTTTGGGGTTTGTGCAATATGCTAACTATAGAAATAACCATATTGATGCTATATCATTTATTAAGAAATTAATTGACCCAAATGGCTTACGTCAGTGGTCAGAAGTCTAAGTATAGTCACCTGGAATGCCCAGATGGACATGGTCCAAGGTTTCTTATGGTCACAGAAGGAGACAAATATGGCTATGTATCTGAATGGTTTCATAAAAGGACCCAAAGTCCGTGTAAATGAATCAGGACCAACTCTCTGATGTGCTCCACTGACTGTTCCTTCCATCTTTGTTTCTAATGGTTCTCCATAAGGTTGTAGGTATGCACGGTGTAAAATTATAAGTCTGGACAATACAGGAAATGACTTTACTGTACTTATCTTATTCTTAAATTTGTGTATGTTGATTTTCAGTATCATTTCAGTTATATTTGTCTGTATTAACTAAAGCTCAAAATTTCTGTGTGCTTCACCAATTTCATCATCTTAATTAACTCTAAGTAGCTGCCTGAATATTTGTGACAGGTACACTTTACATTGTAGACTAATCATGTTACAGGTTATTTCTGGTCTTCAACGAGGCCTTGATAAGATGTTCATTGAAAGTCAAGGTGTGGTACAGTGTAACATCTAGATACACAAGCTTTAGGTTGTGGTCCAGCGTGTGTCCATTCAGGAAGATGTTAAGCTGTTTGGTGTGGTATAGATCAGTGGTTCTCAAACGAGGGCTGCCACTTGTTCAGGGAAAGCCCCTGGCGGGCCGGGCAGGTTTGGCTGATTGCGGGTCCCACTGGCTGCGGTTTGCCGCTCCAGCCAATGGGGACTCCGGGAAGCGGTGTGGGCCAAGGGATGTGCTGGCTGCCCTTTCTGCAGCCCCCATTGGTCTGGAGCGGCAAACCGTGGCCATTCAGCACCATGATTGGCCGAACCTGCGGATGCGACAGGTAAACAAACCGGCCCAGTCCGCCAGGGGCTTTTCCTGAACGAGCGGCGGCCCTAGTTTGAGAACCACTGGTATAGATGGAAGTGACTGGAAACTGTCTTTTTAATACGAGGTTTAAGTCTGTATCTTTTACAACAGTGGGCCATCTCTTTTATGTCAGCAATCCAAACTTCTTAGTGGTTGGAATCCTGGTCCTGGACTGCCAGACTAATGTCTAAATCACCTGGCAGGGGTATTAGGAAGGTCATTTGTGAAGCATAAAACTGGCTGCTGATATCCCTCCCCATCATGAACTGCTGCTCCAGCATGCCATTGTTGTGTGCTATGAGCTCGTGTCTGCTTCCACCTTCCTGCAGTTGTTTCACAGGGCCCTAGAAATATGGGATAAAAGGTTTTCCAAACAAATTTAGTATAGGACAGGATTTTTTTTTTTTTTTTAAAATGTGGGATGTCCCTTTATAGCATGGGGCTATTGATAGTCCTAATTGTATGACTTCCTCCTTACATCTGCTTCATTTAACCATTCTCTTGTACGGCCTATTCACACTAAGAAAAATCAGATAAGTAAAAACACCAGTGTAGGTATGGTATCTACTTCGTTGCTGCTGCAGTCAGAGGAGGAATCTCCAGAGCCTAAAGAAATATTGTGTGTGAGGGCCACAAAAATACAGTTTACTCCACTGCCTTTTTTGCGGGGAGGGAGGGAGAAGTGTTAAGATGGTTTCAGAACTGCTCCACTGGTGTATAACATTGCCCTATCTTCATGATTATAGTTTGCCAGGGGACAGAATAAACAATTCCAGTCCCCTTTGCCCACTGGGGGATTTAGTATCAATATGCTGCTAGTTAGTATTAGACTAGAGCTGAACAGATGATTTTTTTTTGTTTTGTTTGTTTTTTGTTAAATTTGGTGGCCAAGTAGAAAAAGCCAGAAAAAAAAAATTTGATTCACTTTGTTTCGGTTTTAATTCAATTTGCTTACTTTGCCACAAGGTACATTTAGGATAGATATTAAAAAAAAAATTTCTGACAATAAGTATAGTGAAGCTCTGGAATAAGCTTCCGAGGGAGATTGTGGAATCACTGTCTGTGACGCATTGTACCAAAAAAGACAGAGGTGACACCACTCACCATCAATGCTTGAAATGTGCACACGTTAATGGACTGCACAACAGCAGATAAATCAGAGAGAAGAACAGCTCTAGTTGGTAGAGTACTGGCTAGGTGTAACATCCCAATAGTGGCCCTGAGTGAAACTAGTCTCGCTGAAGAAGGAATACTTACTGAAAAAGGAGCTGGCTATACCTTCTTCTGGAGTGACTGTAGTAATGAAGAGCGACATGAAGCTGGTGTTGCGTTTACCATCAAAACACAGTTAGTTAGCAAACTTAGGAATTTTCCAAAGGGTGTGAAAGATACACTCGTGCTAATGAGACTCCCACTGTTTGGGAGAAGATGTGCAACTATCACCAGCACCTATATACGCACCATGACCAACCCAAATGTGATCAAGGACCATTTTTATGAAGACTTGGGGTCCCTTGTTGCAGAGATGCCGAAGGCAGACAAGCTCATCATCTTTGGTGACTTCCGGGCTAGAGCTGGCACAGATCACCAGGCATGGCCTGGTGTCATTGGAAAAAAGGCCTTGGGAATGGAACAGCAACAGGTTCCTCCTGCTGATTGAATGTGCTGAACATGACCTCCTCATCACCAACACAGTCTTTCACCTGTCAAATCATAACAAGACTTTCTGGATGCATCTGTGTTCCAAGCACTGGCATCTCACTGACTACGTCATCATCAGGAGAAGACAGACAGGATGTTAGAGTGACAAAGGCTACGAGAAGTGCAGAATGCAGGACTGATCACAGGCTTATAGTCTCCAAGCTGATTATCTGGATACATCCTAGTAGATGACCACAAGGTAAAAAAGCACCCAAAAACTTAATGTGTCCAAATTGAAACAGGCTTTTGTTGAAGAACTGCGCAACCAACCTGTAACAATTTATGCAAACTCTTATAGAATCAAGGAAAATTGGGCATCTTTTAGAGATTCTGTGTACTTGGCTATATCCAATACCCTTGGTTCCATCACACGTAAACATCAAGGTTGGTTTGATAAAAACACTGCTGACATAGGGAGACTATTGAATGAGAAACCTTGTCTCCATAAGGCCTGTTTTGGAGACGGCACCTCAACATCTAAGAAGGCAGCCTTCAATAACATTAAGAGGACTGTCCAACGCAGACTTAGAGAGATGCAAAACTCATGGCTGAGCAACAAGGCAGATGAGATTCAGTCCTATGCAGACAGGAATTTTTTGAATAACTTCTATGATGAGGACAATCTGTGGGCCATGGTCATTAGTAACATCTCCAGTACTGAGTGCAGATGGCACCACATTGCCCATTGACAAAGAAAAGATACTGCAAAGGTGGGCAGAACACTTTTTAACAACATCCTCAATCAGCAGTCTTCTATTAGCAAGGAGGCAATTCATTGGCTGCTTCAGATTGATATCAACAGATCTCTTGCTGATCCCCCAATGCTGACTGAAACTGCGAAAGTGATTGACTTGGCATCAAATGGAAAAGCACCTGGAGCACATGCTATACCAGCAGAAGTCTATAAGGTCGGAGGCTTGCACAGGGCTCTGAAACTCACTGGAAAAAATCAGTCAATGTGGACTCAAGAAACTATACCCCAGGAGTACAAGGATGCATCCATCGTCCACTTGTACAAGCAGAAAGGTAACAGACAATCCTGCAACACCTTTTGGGGACTCTCCTTGTTGTCAATAGCTGGCAAAATTCTCTCCAGAATTCTGCTGAATCGTATTGTGCAACACATTGAACAAGTGCTCCTGCCTGAGACATGTTGTTTGCAGCTCGTCAACTTCAGGAGAAATGCCAGGAACAGAACTCCAACCTGTATATGACCTTCATTGACCTGACAAAAGCATTTGATACAGTCAGTCGGGAGGGCCTTTGGCAGATCATGGCAAAATTCAGTTGCCCAGAGAAATTCATTACAATGGTTCAATAGTTACATGATGGCATGCTCACTCACATTATGGATGAGTCATCTGAACCATTCCCAGTCACCACTGGAGTCAAGCAGCACTGTGTGTTGGCCCTAATTTTCTTCAGTATGGCGTTTTCTGCCAGACTTACAGATGCCTTTTGTGACTGTGACAATAGGATTGACATCAGATACTGGACTGAAGGCAAGCTTTTCAATCTGAGGAGACTACAAGCAAAGATGAAGGTACAGGAAGTGACTGTATGCCAAAGTGACTGTTCCCTGAATGCCAAATCTGAGTCTGACATGCCTCCCTGCATGTCAGTTTCTCTTCAGCTTGTGACAATTTTGGTCTCACAATCAACATCAAAAAGACAGAAGTGATGTCCCAGCCTTCACCAGGAAAGCCTTATGTAGAGCCTGCTACCACAGTGAATGGCCAAACCCTCCAGGTAGTGGACAAGTTCACGTACCTTGGCAGTACACTGTCACATGCAGTTCACGTTGATGACTAAACCAATGCTAGAATTGCCAAAGCAAGTGTGGCCTCTGGCAGACTCTGTGCAAATGTATGGGAATACAGAGTCATTAGTCAGTAAACAAAACTGTTGCCAACTCTGATGTATACATGTGAAACCTGGGTGGTTTACCTGGAGGGTGTACAGTTTGCCATGTTATGAAGCTGAATCATGGGCTGTGTGAGGAAACTGATGAGGATAAGATGGCAAGACAAAGTTCCAGATACTGAGGTTCTCATATGGGCAGGTATTCCAAGCAGTTGTACTCTGTTGATGTACTCACAGATGGGATGGGCAGGCCATGTCACCAGAATGTCAGATGAGTGGCTGCCAAAAAAGATCTTCATGGTGAGCTAAAGGATGGAAAGTTTCTCTCAGGGAGACCAGAATAAAGGTTTCAAGGACGACTTCTTCAAGTTATCTCAACACAGACCCAGAGATCTATGGGAAGATTTTGCTCATGATCGTTCTACCTGGCGAAGTCTCATCCATACTGGAGCTACAGTCTATAAGCAGAAGAGAACTGCTAAGGCAGAAGTGTCAACAGTGTAAATTTCACAACAGCAGCATGTCTGCTGTTAATCAGGCAACCCATAGTGGCATATCTTGCTCAGGTGCAACAGACAGTTCAAAGCTCAAATTGGCCTGATCAGCCACTCATAAGTTCACAGAAACCAAACCAATCAGTGATGTCATGTTCATTTTTGAACTTGAAGGATGGACAACAACAATCTCAAAATAGCACCCCAGAACCCATATTTACCACAGTTACATGATTCAGATATGTTTTGTACAAAGTATGCCTTATGAGGTATCAGTTAGAAAGTTATTACCTATTGAGCATCGTTGCTCAATAGACTATAACTTTCTAACTGATCCCTCATAAGGCATGCTTTGTACAAAACATATCATGTTGTATATGAAGTTGAGATTTTGCTATATGTTTGTTACTGAAACAGGCTGTGAGTCTGGGAAATGCCCACAGGTTGGCTCTTCAGTAGCAACAAAGGAGCGACCAACACCCAGCCAGGTATTGAACGACCATCACTGGCCATTCACCAGAAGGGGAGTTGTAAACAAGAGATTTACAATTCACGTGAAAAACAGTTGCTCGAGCACGTACACTGTGCAGTTGCCTTACCCCTATGACACAGCAAGGATCTTTCCAGCACGTGGAGGAGAGTATGTGTAAGAGGTACCCTAAGCTAGAGAGTCAAGGAAGCATAGCAATTCCACAGTCCAGTCATACTGTCACTGGAGGGTTTTAAGAACAGGTTATACAAACACCTGTCAGAGAGGGTTTAGGTGTACTTGGTCCTGCCTCAGCACAGGGGGATGGACTAGATGACCTCTTGAGATCCCTTCCAGCCTTGCGTTGCTATGGCTCTGATATTTTTCTTTACGAAAATGAAAAAAATGTTGTTCAGGTTGAACAGAATGTTTTGAAATGAAATACTGATTGGAAACCACATTTTTGAGGTGGTTCACTCAGAAAATGTTGAGATTTCCAAAAATTTCTTTACTTTTTAATCTGAAACAATTTATTGAAGTTGGCCAAAATTCATGAAAATTTTTGGTGCCCAGAAAAATTAATTTCCTGGTGAATTTACTATTCATTGGAAAAAATTTCATGCAGATCTACACTAAACACTGAGGTTGCATCTGCACTGGGAAAAGTCACACCTGTAATCCTCCACTGGTGTTGCTCCACTGGCAAGAACAAGTATGGAATCTGTAGTGCAGACAGCACAGGATTAAATGACATATACCAGGAAGTATCAAATGCCATTGATCATTTGTTCACCTGTTCGGGGCTCATTTTTATATAGCTTATAGAATTTTCAGGGCAGGCACCATTTCCTTGTTATGTGTATGTACAGTGCCTAGCACAGTTGGGTCCCTTATCTCTGCTTGGGGCCTTTAGGCTTTTGCAATTCAAATGAATAGTAAACAATATCAGTTTGCGAGATGGAAAAGGATAAATCAAAAAAGCATTCTTAATTTCAAATAAATATATGTAATGTATAGTATGTGAAAATCTATATGTATGTAATTGGTGTAATGTCATTTGTCAATATTTATCATTGAAAGCCCTTTGTTGATAGAGCCAGAGCAGTAACCGATAGTTAAGGATCAAAACTTAATGTCTGCTCACACTCAAAAAGTTGTGCTTGGCCCATTTTGAAGATCTGATTCTGATCTCTTCTGGAGAGTTTAAAATGCTTCCTATACCTTCTATTAATACAGTTGAAAAGTTGGGTTCCCAAAATTAGGCACCTGAATAAGTGGACCTGCTTTTTGTAGGTGCTCACCACCTACATCTGCCACTGCTTTCCATGGAGCACATTCAACCCCTCTGAAAATCAGACCACTTATTAAGGTGAGTAAATGTGGATTTAGGTGCCTAATTTTGTGTTCAAATTTCAAAAATAGTGTCCATATTGTATGTTCTATTCATAAGATATGTCTGTCACCAACATTCAGATGCATTTGCAATAAAAACATACTTCATTAATGAAACCAATGTTACATAACAAAAAAATTCTTCTTTTCAGATTTTTTCCATGGCCCCTTTTCCCCAAAACTAAGTAACCCATAGTAACCCTCACAATGTTGTGTACCTGAATTATAAAACCTTTGAAAATGGGGTATGCTGTGGAGGTTTTTACAGATTTTATCTACAGTGGTAACATCAAGCACCGTATTAATAAAAGGACCAAAAAAGTACTTCTCCCCTTAAACCTAGGGGACTTCACTTTTGTCAAACTGTAATAGGGAGGGGAAATGTCACAATGATTGTGCATTATGTTGGTGGAAACCTGTTTGTGTGAAATGATGGAGGGGAATTCATGCTTACCTTGGTGTGAATATTTGCTGACAGCAAAGTGGGTTGTATTCAGGGATCTGAAATTTTACACTTAATTTTTTTAATTTACCAGCTACATTTCTGAAACAATAACCTTATGCTCAAATAGATTTGTTAGCCTCTAAGGTGCCACAAGTATCCTTTTCTTTTTGCGAATACAGACTAACATGGCTGCTACTCTGAAATAACCTTTTAATCCGATTAAATTTTATGAGGATGCCAGTGTGGTTAGTATCATTGTGTACACATTTTTGATTGATTAAATAAATGTGTGAAATGCCCAATAACTTTCTTCGCTTTTAGGTCAGAATCAGTTGGTAGCAAAAGACTGCTGGATAGCAGCTTTGTTACTGTTTAGCAGATAGGTCCTTTAATTGATGCTGAATTGTGACTTTCAGTACATACAGGGTTAAGTAAAAAGGTTGCAGTAATCTAGTGAGTAGTTTTCCTTTAATGTGCTCATTAGCAGTGGCAAGTCTAGGTTTTAGCAAGTCAGTAATTTACATTTCATTGCTGAGTGGCTGCCCTTGTTCAAGAGTTATTTCTAAGCCTGATGAATATACTTGTATTGGGAATAAACAGAGGAGAAGAATTGAAAGCCAAATACCCTGCCAGGCTTTTCAGTAGGTTCTGAAGTTTCCAGTGGATCACTGATTAGCAATGCATGGAGCAGTAAGAAAATGCAAAGATACGACCTACAAAAGTCACCACAGGTAGGTTAGCCCTTTAAATCCCTCCTTTTTTGTAGCTACCTGTACATTCATCCTCACCAAATTCCTATTTCTTCGCAGGCCTCCTCCTAATATGAAAATACAGTGTATTAGATAGGGGGTGAACAATGCAGTGTCAACCAGGTTCCTTTCCCCCCTCCTAACAACTAAGCAAAGTCTGATTGTTATGCAATGAGTCCTAAAGAAACAAAGGACTTGATGGGCTTTACAGCTCCCTGGGATCAGATTATTGTGATTTGGATCCCTGTGAATATTTGCTCTGGGACTCATTTCTTTCCTTCTGCCTGATTTGATACCAGCTTGTTCTGGCTTTATTTGAAGACTTGCACAGATCACACAGTGTAAAGGGAAATATATATACACACACTGGGATACAGTGGCAATGTGGTTGGCAGCTGAGATATGGGGCACTTTAAAAAAAAAAAAAAAAAAAAAAAAAAAGTGGGTGGGTGGGGAGCGATGAGCTGTTTTCCGAGATTGCATGGAATGCTTTCTTGTGGAGAAATTTGTTTAGGTTGGTACTAAAGCCAATTTTACCATAAGATTAGCTAAAAGTATTCCTGATGGAGTGATATTTTTACCATTTTGAAATCATCTTTGACTGTATACAGAATGCTAATTTAGAAAATCTGTATTCTGAAATACTTCTCTTTGTAGAGAGGATATGCCATGTGCAGACGGATGTGATAGTTATATAAAAGCAAATGAATTTAACAATATGTAGCTATATATGAAATTGAACAGATTACCAAGCGTTTTTATTCCAGATGTTATGCTAGAAAAATATTGACGCTCTTCTGAACATTAGAAGCTTTGGAAAAGAATGTTGATGCACTCTCTCATTCTCTTTAAAATATACATGGGTTAAAGTCTATGATGTGCAGCATTGTTTATATTAAAGCTATTTATTAGAAGATTTCAGGACAAAATATATTTAATGACTGGAGCCAAGGAAATACAGTAGAAGGTGTTCTTAAATATTTTTGTGAATAAAACCTGCCAGTTCATTGCTAGGTATTTGTGAACATTAGGTGGGCGAAGGTTTTTTTGTTTTCTTTTTAACAAGAATGTTTGATGAAAACAAAGTGGTGTGACTATTTAGGAGAGTGGAAATCACAATGGAAATGCTTTTGTGGCCTTCTCAAAAAGCTTTCTGTTCATACAGTTTTGTAGAAAAATTACATATGTTCATGGACAATTTTCAAACAAGGAAAAAGAAATCCCTATTGTTAACGAATCCAATGAGAAACCAAAACAATGCCCATGTGACTCAGAGGACCAGTCAGATAGTGCGAATAGAGAATAACTAATAGTTTACAAGTCATAGTTTGTGCAAACACATTTTAGCCCGTCCAAAAGATATTTTACACCAGGTTTTACTGCATCACTATTTTATTATATTCTTTAAAAAGAAAAGGAGTACTTGTGGCACCTTAGAGACTAACCAATTTATTTGAGCATGAGCTTTCGTGAGCTACAGCTCACATCATCGGTGAAGTGAGCTGTAGCTCACGAAAGCTCATGCTCAAATAAATTGGTTAGTCTCTAAGGTGCCACAAGTACTCCTTTTCTTTTTGCGAATACAGACTAACACGGCTGTTACTCTGAAACCTGTCATTATATTCTTTGTCCACCTATTTTCAGTGAATTATAGCTTTACAAAAGAAAGCAAATCCGTTAATAAAGTTGTTCAGTATGCTTTGCAGATGAGAGATTAAGGCCAAAATTTTAAAAAATAGAAGCCCAAATGGGGCCCCAGTTCAGCAATACATATAAGCATACACGTAGTCCTATATCTGGGGGTGTGGTGGTGGTGTCCCAATCCTGTCTGGTATTTCTGGGAGCTATTGCACTGTAAATGTACAGTAGTAATTATAGTGTATGTAAAATATCATCTAAAATATGTATCATAGGCATATGTGCTTTGATGTGCTAATATATGTTACATAATTGCACCTGGAGCTATAAGAGCATATATTGCTCTTGCATTTGTTTCCTTTGAATCTTTAAAACCTTTCAGATCTTTATTAGAGAAGACTACCTCCCATCCCCAAGTCAGAATGTCCATACGTTCTGTAGTACTGATAGTTTTAAACACAAAGAACTGCATTCATAGATACTAAGGTCAGAAGGAGCCATTATGATCATCTAGTCCGACCTCCTGCACAATGCAGGCCACAGAATCTCACCCACCCACTCCTGTGAAAAACCTCTCACCTATGTCTGAGCTATTGAAGTCCTCAAATCGTGGTTTAAAGACGTCAAGGAGCAGAGAATCCTCCAGTAAGTGACCCGTGCCGCATGCTACAGAGGAAGGCGAAAAACCTCCAGGGCCTCTTTCAATCTTGCCTGGAGGAAAATTCCTTCCCGAGCCCAAATATGGCGATCAGCTAAACCCTGAGCATATGGGCAAGATTCACGAGCCAGATACCCAGGAAAGAATTCTCTGTAGTAATTCAGATCCCACCCCATCTAACATCCCATCACAGGCCATTGGGCCTATTTACCATGAATTGTTAAAGATCAATTAATTTGCCAAAATCATGTTATCCCATCATACCATGTCCTCCATAAACTTATTGAGTTTAATCTTAAAGCCAGATAGGTCTTTTGCCCCCACTGCTTCCCTTGGAAGGCTATTCCAAAACTTCACTCCTCTGGTGGTTAGAAACCTTCATCTAATTTCAAGTCTAAACTTCCCAATGACCAGTTTACATCCATTTGTTCTTGTGTCCACATTGGTACTTCCTCTCCCTCTTCAGTATTTATCCCTCTGATATATTTATAGAGAGCAATCATATCTCCCCTCAGCCTTCTTTTAGTTAGGCTAAACAAGCCAAGCTCCTTGAGTCTCCTTTCATAAGACAGGTTTTCCACTCCTCGGATCATCCTAGTAGCCCTTCTCTGTACCTGTTCCAGTTGAATTCATCCTTCTTAAACATAGGAGACCAGAACTGCACACAGTATACCAGGTGAGGTCTCACCAGTTCCTTGTATAACAGTACTAAAACCTCCTTATCTCTACTGGAAATACCTAGCCTGATGCATCCCAAGACCACATTAGCTTTTTTCACAGCGATATCACATTGGCGGCTCATAGTCATCCTATGATCAACCAATACTCCAGGGTCCTTCTCCTCCTCCGTTACCTCTAATTGATGTGTCCCCAGTTTATAACTAAAATTCTTGTTGTTAATCCCCAAATGCATAACCTTACACTTCTCACTATTAAATTTCATCCTATTACTATTACTCCAGTTTACAAGGTCATCGAAATCTTCCTGTATGATTTCCTGAGCCTTCTCTAAATTGGCAATATCTCCCAGCTTTGTATGATCCGCAGACTTTATTAGCACACTCCCACTTTTTGTGCCGAGGTCAGTAATAAAAAGATTAAATAAGATTGGTCCCAAAACTGATTCCTGAGGAACTCCACTGGTAACCTCCCTCCAGCCTGACAGTTCACCTTTCAGTAGGACCCGCTGTAGTCTCACTGTTAACCAATTCCTTATCCACCTTTCAATTTTCATATTGATCCCCATCTTTTCGAATTTAACTAATAATTCCCCATGTGGCATGGTATCAAATGCCTTACTGAAATCTAAGTAAATTAGATCCACTGCGTTTCCTTTGTCAAGGTTCCTCCCCCACTCTGAACTCTAGGGCACAGATGTGGGGACCTGCATGAAAAACCTCCTAAGCTTATCTTTACCAGCTTAGGTCAAAACTTCCCCAAGGTACAAAATATTCCACTCATTGTCCTTGGACTGGCCGCTACCACCACTAAACTAATACTGGTTACTGGGGAAGAGCTGTTTGGACGCGTCTTTCCCCCCAAAATACTTCCCAAAACCCTGCACCCCACTTCCTAGACAAGGTTTGGTAAAAAGCCTCACCAATTTGCCTAGGTGACTACAGACCCAGACCCTTGGATCTTAAGAACAATGAACAATCCTCCCAACACTTGCACCCCCCCTTTCCTGGGAAATGTTGGATAAAAAGCCTCACCAATTTGCATAGGTGACCACAGACCCAAACCCTTGGACCTGAGAACAATGAAAAAGCATTCAGTTTTCTTACAAGAAGACTTTTAATAAAAAATAGAAGTAAATAGAAATAAAGAAATCCCCCCTGTAAAATCAGGATGGTAGATATCTTACAGGGTAATTAGATTCAAAAACATAGAGAACTCCTCTAGGCAAAACCTTAAGTTACAAAAAAGATACACAGACAGAAATAGTTATTCTATTCAGCACAATTCTTTTCTCAGCCATTTAAAGAAATCCTAATCTAACACATACCTAGCTAGATTACTTACTAAAAGTTCTAAGACTCCATTCCTGGTCTATCCCCGACAAAGACCAGCATATAGACAGACACACAGACCCTTTGTTTCTCTCCCTCCTCCCAGCTTTTGAAAGTATCTTGTCTCCTCATTGGTCATCTTGGTCAGGTGCCAGCGAGGTTACCTTTAGCTTCTTAACCCTTTACAGGTGAGAGGAGCTTTCCCCTGGCCAGGAGGGATTTCAAAGGGGTTTACCCTTCCCTTTATATTTATGACACCTTTGTCTAAAAAATCTGTTACTTTCTCAAAGAAGGAGATCAGGTTGGTTTGGCACGATCTGCCTTTTGTAAAACCATGTTGTATTTTGTGCCATTTACCACTGACCTCAATGTCCTTAACTAATTTCTCCTTCAAAATTTTTTCCAAGATGTTGCATTCTACAGATGTCAAACTAACAGGCCTGTAGTTACCTGGATCACTTTTTTTTCCCTTTCTTAAAAATAGGAACTATGTTAGCAATTCTCCAATCATACGGTACAACCCCTGAGTTTACAGATTCATTAAAAATTCTTGCTGATGGACTTGCAATTTCATGTGCCAATTCCTTTAATATTCTTGGATGAAGATTATCTGGACCCCCCGATTTAGTCCCATTAAGCTGTTTGAGTTTCGCTTCTACCTCAGTATGGTAATATCTACCTCTATATACTCATTCCAATTTGTCATGCTACCATTATCCCTAAGATCCCCTTTAGCCTTATTAAAGACTGAGGCAAAGTATTTGTTTAGATATTGGGCCATGCCTAAATTATCCTTAACCTCCAGTCCATCCTCAGTGTTTAGCAGTCCCACTTCTTCTTTCTTTGTTGTTTTCTTATTTATATGGCTATAGAACCTTTTACTATTGGTTTTAATTCCCTTTGCAAGGTCCAACTCTACTTGACTTTTAGCCTGTCTCACTTTATCTCTACATGTTTTGATCTCAATAAGGTAGCTTTCCTTGCTGATCCTTCCCATCTTCCACTCCCTGTATGCTTTCTGCTTTTTCTTAATCACCTCTCTGAGATGCTTGCTCATCCAGCTTGGTCTACAGCTCCTGCCTATGAATTTTTTCCCCTTTCTTGGGATTCAGGCTTCCGATAGCTTCTGCAGCTTTGATTTAAAGTAATCCCAGGCCTCCTCTACCTTTAGATCCATAAGTTCTTCAGTCCAATCCACTTCCCTAACTAATTTCCTTAATTTTTGAAAGTCAGCCCTTTTGAAATCAAAAACCCTAGTTGCAGATTTAATTTTGTTGATCCTTCCCTTCAGTTTGAACTGAATTAGCTTATGATCACTTGAACCAAGATTGTACCCTACAACCATTTCTTGTATGAGGTCCTCACTACTCACCAAAACCAAATCTAAAATGGCATCCCCTCTAGTCGGTTCAGCAACTACTTGCTGAAGGAATCCATCAGCTATTGCATCTAGGAAAATCTGAGCCCTATTATTATTACTAGTACTTGTCCTCCAGTCTATATCTTGGAAGTTAAAGTCTCCCATGATCACTCAGTTTCCATTAGCATTTACTTCATTAAAAACATTAAAGAGGGCTCTATCCATATCCAGATTAGATCCTGGTGGTCTATAGCACACCCCAAGCACTATCCCAGGGGAGGCTCTAATAGTTTTCTTCCCCAATAGTAATTTTTGCCCAGACGGACTCAGTCATATCCATTCCATCGCTTCTTATTTCTTTACAGTCTACCTCATTATTGATATACAATGCTACTCCACCACCTTTACCTTTATTTTGGTCTTTCCTAAACAGCACATACCCTTCAATAGCTGTAGTCCAGTCACGACTACTATTCCACCATGTTTCTGTTACCCCTATAATATCTGGTTTCACTTCCTGCACCAGTAGCTCTAATTCCTCCATTTTGTTACCTAGGCTCCTTGCATTGGTGTACAAACATCTTAATTTTTGCTGTTTGGCCTCGCTCACATTCTGTACCCTATTAGGCATGGTGATTCTACAGCCAGTATAACCTATTAGACTGGTATCCACACTGCCCTTCCTCCTTATATACATTCTCCTACCCATGGCTGTATCCTTTCTTACTTCATTTTCTTCCCTCTCAGTGCTAAAATCTGGTGTGGAGATTAATTACCTGGACATCTCCCAACCATCTCCCCCTCGTGGATAAATGTATTCATATGTTAGCATAGCATCTCTCGAATTAAAAGTGATACTTACTTTTTAGTGTTTGGTCTTATTTCCTTCTAAAATAGCTAAGCTGTATTAGGACATTAGTTATCAAAATGAATATGCAAGCTCTGTATGGCTCAAAAGCTTGTCTCTCTCACCAACAGAAGTTGGTCCAATAAAAGATATTGCCTCAACCACCTTGTCTCTCTAATATCCTGGGACTGACACTGCTACAGCACTGCAATACTCATTCATGTACTTCAGTGGATTTAAGCAGACTACTGCTGTTACGTATAGTAGTTCAAACATTGTTTTTTGTGTTTCCAATCAAATTAAGAACATTGTTTTTTGTCCTTGGGAAAACAATAAATATATGCATCAGTTCTTAAACACTTTAATATTTCAGCCACTCCTTTAATGAGCCAGCAGAATTTTTTTTGGAAAAGATAATACATTCCATGACTTTATTGGCCATTATTTATTTTAGTAGCTGCCCAGAACAGCTGTGGTGATCTCTGGAGTGCCATGCTTACGTAGTGGTAAATCAGGTGCCGCTGGCCCTCGGCCCTCTCAGTTCCTTCTTCCCGTCCATGGTGGTTAGTTGGAGCGCCTTCCTTGTTTAGCAAGAGTAGTTTTTTCTCTTACGAAATTTGTGCCGTAGGCCTTTGTACATAGTTTGAACACAATAATGGTTAAGTAGTTGTTTAATAGTAGCTAAGTGTTTGTTAGTTAGTAGTTAGGGTCCCAGTGGGGACTTCGCCCCAGGTGGGGGATACCCCAGTCTCCCGGGTTTAAGCCCTGCTCGGACTGCAACAGGCCTCTATGCCTGTGAGTGACCCTCATAGCAGCTGTCTTAAGTGCTTGGGGGAGTCACAGGTCAAGGATCAGTGTCAGATCTGTAAGAAGCGGGATAGCCACCTCAGGGCTCTCCTGCTGGAGTCCTCCCTCCACCCGGCTTCTGAGCCATCCAGGCAGGTCGCACTGAGAGCCTCAGCCTCTGTGTGCGGTGTACCGCTGGCACCCGGCTCCTCCTGGCACCATTCCCCATTGCTAGTGCCAAAGAAGAAAGCTAAGAAGCTGTCCCTGGCACCAAGCAAGAAGGCCCAAGGGTCATCAACCAAGGGACCCGGGCCTGGCCCCCAGGCTACTCTGGAGTCACGTGATTCTGCCTCCCCGGTTGGGGCTCCCAGCCCCATTAAAGATCTGCCTCCTGGGAGTGGTATGGGATGCACTCCTAAGTTCCCTGTAAGCTGTGAGGCCGTGCAGCAGCCTTTATAGCACCTCGCAGGTGCTCAGGGAACCCACCCAGTTGGGACCTCATGCAGCCAGGGAAGGGGCACCCATAAGCGCCGACTTCCCTTCTAGTTGGAGGGTGCTTCATCCCCGCCTCTTCCCGCCCCTGCCTCCTCCCCCTAGTGCGCCCCATCCCTGCTTCTCCCCCGCCCTCCTGGAGCTTCCTATGTGCTGCAAAACAGCTGCTGGTGGCGGGCAGTAGGTGCTGGGAGGGAGGGGGAGGAATTGGTCCGCAGGGCTGCCGACAGGTGAGAGGTGCTTGGCTGCTGGTGGGTGCTGCTGAGCAGAACCCGCTAATTTTTCTTTCTGGGTGCTCCAGTAGGGCAACCCGGGTGGGCGTGGAGGCTGAGATGACATTGAAAAGGGTGTCCTCCTTCTCCGCCATCTGCTGCACCTCCAGCCTCAATTTCTTGGCCATGCACCATAGTAGGGCTTGATGCTCCCTGAAGTCATCCGGCAGGCTAGCCTTCGAAGGTCCTGCGACCGCTTCATCTGGGGATGACGAGAAAGATTGGACCACTGTGGGAGGTCCCAGGGCATTGACTGCTGCTGGGGATGGAGGCTTACGGGTGGGCATGGGTTCCTCCACTCTGGTCTCCAATGGATCTCCAGCACCGAGCCCGGTGTGGCCGATTGATGCTCTGATGCAGCAACCAAGGAGCGCTGTGAAGGGGGCATCGTCATGACCGGTATGCCCCTCACGCTCTAATAAGGCCACTGTGCTGACTGCTGGTCATGCTGTCACTGCAGTGCCGCAGATGATGGTGCGGGTTCTGGTGCCCAATCTCCCTGATGGGAGCTAGCTGGTGGGCTGAACTGGCGCTCTGTGCCGGAGGAATCACCTTCCGGTGACCAGGGAGAGGCTGTCAATGCCTGTTTCTGTTTGCTGGTCGTGACCTGCCTGGTGAAGTGGAAGTGATTCGCGTGTTGTGCCTTGGTTTGATACATTTGTGCAGAAGAGACCCTGCTACTAGACATCCTGGAGTATTTGCTGCACCTTAAGCTCCAGGGCCTGTTGCTATCTTTTGTCAGGGTACTCCTGGTGGCCATTTTGGCATTCCATCACGGCATTCCTCCGTTTCAAGGCAGGATAGTTTTTGCCTATCCCATGATGGCGTGGTTCTTGAAAGGTCTGGAGTGCCTCTACCCTCATGTCTGGGACCTGGTCCCCCACTTGGGACCTGCATCTTGTGCTGTCAAGGCTCATGGGTCCCCCCTTTGAACCTTTGGCTTCCTGTTCCCTCCCGCTTCTCTCCTGGAAGGTCTCCTTCTTGGTTGCTATAATTTCGGCCCGTAGGGTGTCAGAGATCAGGGTGCTCATGGCAGAGTTGCCTTACACTGTCTTGTATAAGGATAAGGTCCAGCTGTGTCCACACCCGGATTTTCTGCCCAAGGTCGTCTCCCAGTTTCATACTGGTCAAGATGTATAATTTCCTGTCTTTTGTCCAAAGCCTCATGCAATGGATGAGGAATGCAGGCTGCATACCCTGGACATTAGACGGGCGCTGACCTTCTACATAGATAGAATGAAGTCGGTCCAGAAGTCAACGCAGTTGTTTGCTCCTGTCGCAGACAAGATGAAGGGTTGCCCAGTGTCTGCCCAGAGAATCTTGTCTTGGATCATGGCCTGCATCCGCTACTGTTATGAGCTGGCGAAGGTGTCCATGCCAGCAATTGTGACAGCTCACTCCAATATGGCATAGGCGTCAATGGCAGCCTTCCTGGCCAGGTGCCAATCCTAGAAATCCGTCGGGCTGCCTCCTGGTCATCCATCCACATGTTCAGATCTCATTATGCACTTACCCAGCAAGCTCAAGATGATGCTGCATTTGGCAGGGCAATACTGCAAGCTGCAAGACTGTGAACTCTGAGGATACTGCTTGAGAGTCGCCTAGAATGGAATCAACATGAGCAAGCACTCAAAGAAGAAAAACTCTTACCTACCTCATGTCCATTCCATTACCTGCCCTCTTGCCCCTCTGTTGGAGTTGTTGGCAAGAAGGAACTGAGAGGGCTTTGTGCCGGCGGTGCCTGATATATCGTTGCATGAGTGTGGCACTCCAGAGGGCACCACAGCCGACCCTCCAAGTACCACTAAGGCAAAAATCTCCGATAACCACGCACGTGGGCGTGGGTGCACACCTAGAATGGAATGGACATGAGCAACACAGGTCAAAGAACACAGTTACGAAAAGTAGGTAACTATTTTGTGTTTAAACTAATTCAAGCCTCACAGAGCTGGGAACTGGGAGTGAGTTACACCTAGATGTCTTGTGTAGACATTCATCATGTTGCCAGCAAGCCAATATGCAGGCCAGCTAGGTTTAACAAGGCCGTTTCTTCCTTGTCTGTGCTTTGGAAAACTTCCACAGAAACTGTTAGTGTGGCCAAAGTATAAGCAACTGAAAAAGTCTTATAATGGGGAGTGTCGAACAATCTGCCAGTTTCACCTATAATACTGAAACGTATATAAGAAATAAAAAAGTGCCTATGAATTTGTCATGTTTTAGTGACAAAGATTTTATGCTATGTTTCAAATATTAATATTAGGGGTACATTATATAGTAGGTGTACTTGTACATTTTTTAGAGCAGCATTATTTTTTGGCCATATTTAGTTACTTTAACTAAAATACACAAAACACTTTTATAGTCATTTCAATACTTGATAACGTCAGGGTTCATTGCCCCTGTACATTTTTCAAATTATTAGCTTCTTAATGCATATGGCTTTCATTTACCCCCTACTAACATCCTTAAATGGGTTTTCAAGAATTTTGAAAGTGGAAGACTATAGTTGTTCTTCAGTGCTGGTCCTGATTGCTGACATAGAATTTCTTAAGTAGCCCCTACAATTAAAGGGATGGAAGGTTCAAACAGCTCCTACAGCAAAAGCTAAAAAGATTCTCTTGAAAATAGATTTGTATTTGGTTTCCCAGGGTGTTTTTGCTCTGTTTATTTCTAATGACTTGCCTGTTGCTTTTGTGAATGCTTTCACCTCAGAAATACTACTTTAAAAAGTTGAATGCATTAACTGCGGTTGTCCGTTCTTCTGAGAACTTTTTTCAAGTTGAAACCTCTATAAAATGTGTTTTTAAAATTTTGTTATTAAAAGACCATTTATAGCATAAAAGTGATTTGTCAGAAGTTGCATGAGGGTAGGTATATTCCCAGTGACCAAGACTTGAGTACAGATATTGGTCTTATATCTGTATAAGTAATTTTGCTAAACAATTGCTTAACAAATTCTAAACATAAATCCGGATAATACTTTTTGTTCCAAGTGTCAGGAAGTTACAGAACCATTTTTTTTTTAATTTAAAAAAATTAATTTTCCATCAAAGCACAGCTTAGCATTTTCAGGGGCAAAATGTCATCTGCCGTATGTTCTCTCATCTGGATGTATTAAATTTGTACCCAGCTTCAAACATTTATATTTCCACATTTGTACCCAGCTTCAAACATTTATATTTCCACATTTGTGTTGCAAAGATGTTGGTTTATGCCTGTTTTTTGAAGTCCTCAGCCATAATTTTTATCTTTCAGCTAGCTATTACGTTGTTAATTTTCACTGCAACAAAATTTATTATTTTTAAAATGTGTTGAACATTTAACTTTTTCTGAAATAGTTGTTTTTTGCCCCCTTACCTTTCTTCCCAATTTCTGGTTCCTGCTTTGTCACAAGTAGCAACCAATATACCACACACTACTTCTAACCAGAAAGTTAAATAAGCTCTTTCCTTCAGGGAAAATGAACATAGTTTTTTATCATACTCTTTATTAGTGAGTTAGTTGTGCTGAGGGATCGGTGAGTGAGGCCTCTCCTCAGTGAATAAATTCATTATTTCTGTCAGCCTTCCACTGGTCCAGAGATTAGGAGCTCATGATCACAAATCAAGATTGGGTAAACATTGGGATGCTGGAGAAGAGGCAAATAATATAGGGAGAAGCATATTTTTGTATTAAGTTAGGCATCTGGTACAACTAATTCTTGTTTCAAGTATTTCATATCGCCCAATGCAGAAACCATATCGTACATAAGAACTGGTTTCTCATGTACTTGGGTCCTCTTTAGTAGTAGCTCTGTGCACACTGGAACAATGGCAGCATGTCTGTGTTTTGATCTTTTGTTCCCATGTGTGAGAGGACAGTTGGAATTTGGCCTTTAGAGCATTTGTTGCCATCTGACTGGGGACTCAGCAACAGATTGGGTCACGTTCTGAAGGTTATGTTCACAGCTACAAGGGCTAGAAGCTTAATTTTTAATAAGGAAAAGTGTTATTTATGCAGTATCTGACAGCAGCCAACAAGAGAAATTCTGATATGTTGTATAATCACAAAGTGGTTCATCCCGATCCTTCACACCAGTATGGAGAACTGGAATAGAAGATCCAGATTTTGAAATGCAATTTAAAAAGGAGTATCCGTCAAATGGAGAGTGGTGGGTACTATCTGTAAAAGCAGCAAAGAGTCCTGTGGCACCTTATAGACTAACAGACATATTGGAGCTTTCGTTGGTGAATACCCACCTCGTCAGTTGCATCTGCTTTTGCTCCAATATGTCTGTTAGTCTACAAGGTGCCACAGGACTCTTTGCTGCTTTTACAGATCCAGATTAACACGGCTACCCCTCTGATACTTATTATCAGAAAATTATTTTTGAAGATCTATATACAAGTCTGTCATTGAGTAGTATGTCAGTTCTGAGCAGGACAGAAATCCTCAATTTAATGGAATTCATTTTTCTGAGATAGGAGTCGATTGCGGTGATTTCTTACTTATTATGGTACCATCTAAAGCCCTCAGTACAAAAGGGTAAAGGAAAAGCAATCCTTTCCCCAGAAAGCTCAGAGTCTGTTTATGGAAAAATGGAACAGATGTATGAACAAGCAAATTAATATAGGATGGGGTTGCGAGTAAGAACTATAAATTTGTATAAATTTGCATAAACTGGAAGTCTGTGACCATAGTAATCTCAAGATTTTCTGTTCCAGACTGTGATATAATACTGCAGAAAAGAATAAAAACCTCAGTAGAAAAATAATAGACTAATACCCAACAAACATATATTTACATCCTAGATAGAACCAAACAAAAATTTGTCTGATGGTGTAATTTGGAAACTTCTAATGTATAAATAAAGACTTGTGTCTTTCCTCTGTTATGAGTTCATAATGGCTGGTAATACAGAGTTTAGCAAATGTAACTGCACTGCAAGATCTATCATTTTTCATATTATTATTTATTTGTATGGCGACAGAACCTCGGGTGCAATCAGAACCCCATTGTGCAAGGTGCTGTACACATAATTAAAGGACGATGTGTACTATTTTTCTTCTGATTCTGTTAACATCTAAAAAGAGGAGAAAATGGAAAATAAGTAGAGTGTACATGCTGGGATTAGCCATGGCTCTTGGCTAAGAAATGTTCAGAAAGGGCATGCAGATTGGGAAATGCAAGCAGTTCCCTCTAGCGTGCCAACTCTGCTTATGCTGACAATTTGCAGCTCAGCTCTGTGGCTGGACAAAGGCAGTACTAGAGAAAGTGGGGCATTTTTCTTCCTTTGTATTTTCTCATAAAGCACCCCATTTTCTTCTTGGTTACCGATATATACCTTTTACTCCTATAAGAACAATTCAGTAACCTACTTCATTTTAAAAAAGAATTGTTTATGGTAATTTCATTTTGTAGCATGTTTGACTATCAAAACTTGATATGGAGACTATTGAATGTAGCTTTTTTTCAGACAGGAGGGTGAGCTCTTTATATAAATGCCAGAGTTGTGAATTACAGCTGTTGTCTTTTGGTCTTGATCCTACAGTCTTTGAAGTTGGTGGGTCTATTTGCATGAATAAAAAAGGTTGTAGGATTGTGCCATAGGTTCCCTTGTTTGGAGAACTTCTGCCATACATAGTGTTCTGGAATTCCTATTAAACTTACATAAATCTAGAACTTAAGATGTTGTTTGTTCCAGATTTAAGTTAGTGATTTCCTTATTTTCACATTTCTTTTCTATATTTTAAAGATCTTTCGGAACCAGTATTTTTGTTAATTTTCCAAAATATGTCTCAACTCATTTTTTTTTTATTTAAAGGTACCAACTCGGATTAATAAACATTTTTTGGAAAATGTTCAGAAGATTTTCCCTTGAATTCATTTTGCACAGTTGATCAGACCATTTCTTTGTAACTTTGTTTGATTTTTAATTTTGTTCTAATGCCTTTTGCTTAGTTTATTTCTCTGACAGGGTATGACATGCAATCAGTTTATATATGGTGAAGACTGTCGTGAACATACAATCCTAAATTCTTGTTATTGTATTTGTTTTGGTATTCTGCTCGTTACATACTATCTGTAATTTAACTCTCTCATGAATACAGCCTTTCGTGTAATGACTTGTTTTAGAATAATGAATACGTACCATTTTATTCAGAGTTCAAGCAGGTAACAATACTCGGTTAGCAGTAGAGGCAGAGCTGGTAGCAACACCTATAGTTAAGGTTGCCTAACATTTTCTGTTATGAGCCTGCTTATAACTTTGGGCTCTTTTTTCCCGATGCTTGCTGTGTGTCAGGCCAAATTAACTTTCTGTAATGTTTCAGTGAAAATGGTTCAGCCATTTCCAAAGAACGAGGTTAGGAGAAAAAAGTAGTTCTGCTCATGATAAAATATTTTTCAGCCACTTTTTTGAAGTGATTTGGAGCAGGAGCTTTAAATTTGTTATGGGTATAGTTCTAGAATCAAGGATGTATCTTTTTCTATGTCATTTGAAAATTTGTGTAGATTTTGCTATTTGGAAAATGCTCAGTAGAGCTTGTTAGAATGTGGTTGCTAAAATCCCTAAAGCTGCACTGAGCATGCTCATTCCTCACAGAGCTCGCTGTTTGCCGATTATATTGCACATGCTCACAGCCCTCACCAAACATTCTGTGTGGGCAGTAGATGTGGTCACCCCATCTCAAAAAAGATATATTGTATTTGGAAAAGGTACAACAAGGGGTAACACAAATGATTGGGGGTATGGAACAGCTTCCATATGAGGAGAGATTAATAAGACTGGGACTTTACAGCTTGGAAAAGAGATGACTACGGGGGGATATGATTTGAGGTCGATAAAATCATGACTGGTGTGGAGAAAGTAAATAAGGAAGTTTAATTTATTCCTTCTCATAACACAAGAACTAGGGGTCACCAAATGAAATTAATAGGCAGCAGTTTAAAACAAACAAAAGGAAGTATTTCTTCGCACAAAGCACAGTCAACCTGTGGAACTCTTTGCCAGAGGATGTTGTGAAGGCCAAGACTATAACAGAGTTCAAAAAGAACTAAATAAATTCATGGAGGATAGGTCCATCAATGGCTATTAGCTAGGATGGGCAGGGATGGTGTCCCTAGCCTCTGTTTGCCGGAAGCTGGGAATGGGCAACGGGATGGATCACTTGATTACCTGTTCTGTTCATTTCCTCTGGGGCAGATGGCATTGGCCACTGTTGGAAGACAGGATACTGGGCTGGATGGACCTTTGCTCTGACCCTGTATGGCTGTTCTTATGTTCACAAAGCTATACCTCCAAATTGGGGGGATTCAGCCGCAGCATCACCTCTCTCTGGGTTGACCTTGGGGAAGGTGCACTTGGTTGGGAACCAGGAGGAGATAGTGATGAGTTCTGGTACTAGCTCTCCCACTCACTGGTGGTGTTTGTGTGCTGTTCATATCCCTTAATATCGAGCAATTCCTCATACCCCCTGCAGGCAGGTATCATTTATCTATCTTACAGTTGGGGTAACTGAGCATTTGCTCAGGTCAGCTCTAGTCTCAGCTCTTTTAGAACTCAGGTCTCTAATGTTTCAAGTCTATCTCATTGATTTAGCTCCACTGCCTTTCAGAATGGATGTGCTGAATCTACATGATAGTTCATGTTGTCTGTAATACCTAGCCTACATTGCCTTCAATAACCTGGAATGGAACCCAAGATTCCCAGTTAACGGCATTCCTTTGCTGTCTAGTAAATTGTTGTGTAAGCCACTGGCAAATTGAGTTTCACATTCCCTTTCTAGTGGCTCTCCCACTAAAGTAACAGTCTGCTACTGCTACCTGTTACTCCGTTAGCTCAGTTTGTTGGGGTCTACGCTGTGGTTATAAAGGTATGTTGGATTCCAAACCTGCTGCCGACCTCTGTGGTAGCTCTGTGATTCTAATGGAATTTCTGTTTGCAGTTTAAAAAAAACAAAAAACAAAACGAAATACAAACTAAAAACAAAAAAAATTAAAGGAACTACATTAAAAACCACTACACTAAAAGAATGTGAGGCTTGCAAAATCAAGCAATCAAAAGGAAATGTCAGAATTAAGGTTGCCTATGAAATCTTAATTCAGCCCTTTGTGCATATTGCATTATAACTTTTTCTTCAGTACTACTACTGCTATTGTTAAATCACATACTGTTCGTTCTTCACAACCCCTGTCTCATGTTGTGTACCTAGTGGACAATGAATAAGGCAGATACTTACAAGAAGAGAAAGGGTTGGTGCTTTAATGTATTGGTCTGGGGCCCAGGAGAGCCAGATTCTATCCTCAGCTGCCACAGTCTTTCTGCGGCTGTGTGTAAAGTATAAACTTTGGTCAGCATAAACTACATCAACGTACAGCTTCTGAAATTTGCATATTGCTTGTGCGTGTATGTTCTTGGCTGCTTGCATTGACCTGCACATATTCCCCACAAGTGATTGTGTCAATGCACAGTGCTGCGCACCATGGGTAGGAATTTCAGTGTGCTAGGTGTTGCTGTCTAGCACAATTCCTTTTGAGAACTTTTTGCAAGTGTTGTGGGATAGAAATGACTGACTCATGGATCTCGGAGATATAGGGGTAAAGTTTCTAGCAAGCAGCTTTCTCCATCCCATAATTTCCACACTATTTTGAAAAAAAAAAAAAAAATCTCACAAACCAATTTGGCACTTTTCAGTGTCTATCTCTGACAGAAGCCTGGAGCCCATAGCTCTGCACTGTTCTCATGAATGTTGCAAATACAGAACACACGATTCTTCAATGATGGTTTTTCTGTGGTTATTCAAGTGTTGGTGGCTCAGTGGAGACACACTTCACTGTTATCAACGTGCTCTGGTTGGGGAAGGTGTATGATGCCCGCATCTTTAAGAACGGAGTACTGTTCAGAAGAATACAGCCTCTCTCCAAATTTTACAACCCCTAATCCATGAATAAAGATTGAATTTTCTGAGGATTCAGTAAATGTTAGTTTAATTAATGGACCCTTTAAGAAACTTATTCTGGTGAGTCTCACTGTTTTTGTACTCTGTTAGCTTAACCCCCCCCACCTATATCTTCCCTCCAGAATACTGTACTTCACTCGCACCCCCATCTAAGAACCTCTTGACATAACACACTTTTTCAATTTAAAAAAAAATAAAAATTATTTCCTGCTATTTTCCATGGCTGAAAACTTGTCTGCTGAGGCTAGCTAAATGTTTTTTTTTCCTGCAGAGAATCTTAAAAAGAAATGTCCTCCTTCAAAATGGCTGGCCTCATTTAGGATGGCCACCATTTCTCTGCAGCTTATGCAGATGGATGCTCAGGACCTGATCTTGCAACTGTTTAACCCTATGCATAACTTTAGGCGAGTGAGTAGTCTGATTTCAGTAGGACTATTCACGTGCTGTAAATTAAGCACATGAGTAAGTGTTTGCAGGACTGAGGTCTTAGTCCACCTCAGTAAAGAGGGCCACCACTCGTGAGAGTGAAGCCAGGTTCTCCTCAGGAAAATTGCCACCCAAGTGCTTTTCAGAAGGCGTAGAAGGTGAATATGCAGGTGAGAACAAGGAATATATCGGGGTGGCCAAACTTTCTGGCCCTCCAAGCGACCTATGACAATCTTCAGAAGTTTGAGAGCCCCAGCAGGTATGCAGCCCCAAGACACCCCTCCCCGCTGGGCAGAAGCCCGTACCCCACCACTTGCTGCAAGGCAGAGGTCCCAAGCTCCCCCCCACCCCCTTTCCCCACCATTCTGGTAGGTGGAGAATGGGGGTGTGTGTGGGAGGGGGGACTCTGCAAGCTGAACTTGAGTGGTAAAAGAGTCGCATGTGGCTTGTGAACCACAGTTTGGCCACCCCGGAATATATTGTGGTAAGCAGGTTAATATGTGGGGGTAGAGGGTTGGATGCTATGGGGCAGACTTAAAGCTGTGGTGGTAATATCTTACGAGTAGACCAGAGTCAGCGTGTTGTGGGTGGATTCTCTGCTAACCCAGTGGCAGACCACTCTGCCATTGTTAGAGCCCTGGGCTGGGATGTGTTGGAGTTGAGCGGCCCGTGTCCCCCTCCGTCACCCCACCCCTGGGGTGGCAGTACACCCCCCCCCTTAGGTCAGGAGGCCTGCGCTCCGCAGGCAACCCCTACTGCGCCCTATAGACTGCTTGCTGGGTGCTCAACCCCTGCTGGCGCCCTGTAGACTGCTTGCTGGGTGCTCAACCCCTGCTGGTGCCCTGTAGACTGTTTGCTGGGGCCCCTGCCCTGGATGAGGGCCTGGGCCCCCTGAACATTTGTGGCTACCCTGCCTAAGGGTTAAAGTCTTCAACTATGTGGTGTCCCGCCCTGGCTGAAGGCCTGTGCCCCTGAAGTATTCACAGCCTTACCCTGCCTATGGTTTGGGGCTGGAGACTGTTAATTTCCCCATTTACTTAGCCTCTTTTAGGAGCGGGTGTAGCAAAGGGGTGTGGCCTCCCTCAGAGATGACAGCAAGGGAGAGCCACACCCATCTGCATGCTTGCAGTCCCATATTTTGTAATAGAGTATTATATGTCTATTGCAGGTGAATTCAGCAGGTGACTTTCTACCTTGCAGTGATGTGGCTCTATAGATGAGTACTGCTAAATATGGATAGTCTCTTGTATCTGTTGCTTTTTCTGAGCAAATTCTTCATTATATATTTTCCACATTCAGCTAATCCATTGGCTTGAGGATATCTGGCACTAGATGTCTCAGAATGAAAGTTGTGCATTTTAACTCAGGAATTCCATCTTCTTGAATTGTGGTCTGTTGTTGTTATTCTTGGAGTTCCATGACGTGCAAATACAGATTTAATGTGCCTGCCAGCTGTTGCTGTTGTGGTGTTTTCTAGCGGGACTACCTCTGGGAAATTGGTTAAGTAGCTCATTATAACCAGATGATGATGTCTTCCCAATGAATTGCAAGTTGTTTGTGCATTGTCATTGGTTCTTTCTGCTGGTAATATCTGTACTTCTACACACTTGCTTTCTTCTATGTCACTGTTAATTTGTGGCCAGAACACACCTTCGCTAGCTCTCCTTTTTGATTTAGTCATTCACAGGTGCCCATCATATATTTATTCCAATATTTTCCTTCTCATCACTATGGAACCATGATCTGTGTCCTCTTCAAAAGCACACCCGAGAAAACTGAAAGCTCCTTTTTATAGTACGAATAGGCAGGTAGAAAGTCGCCGTCCCCCCTCCCTCCACATCCTTCCTTTACTTATTGCTTGTATCACTGCAACATTTCAACCTTAGCTGTTTGTCACCAGTTCATCCCATATGCCTGTAGGTACAGCACATGTCACTTATCATGTTCACATATATGTTCATTGCTTGTTCCAGATAATCAGACTGTGTATTGTGAGATGGAACATATACTCTTGCTAAATGGCATCCAGGCTGGAACTCCAGGGTCATATTATACTTCTGTAAAAAGAAAAGGAGTACTTGTGGCACCTTAGAGACTAACCAATTTATTTGAGCATGAGCTTTCGTGAGCTACAGCTCACTTCATCGGATGCATACCGTGGAAACTGCAGAAGACATTATATACACAGAGACCATGAAACAATACCTCCTCCCACCCCACTCTCCTGCTGGTAATAGCTTATCTAAAGTGATCATCAAGTTGGGCCATTTCCAGCACAAATCCAGGTTTTCTCACCCCCCCCAGCCCCATACACACACAAACTCACTCTCCTGCTATTACCAGCAGGAGAGTGAGTTTGTGTGTGGGTGGGCGGAGGGTGAGAAAACCTGGATTTGTGCTGGAAATGGCCCAACTTGATGATCACTTTAGATAAGCTATTACCAGCAGGAGAGTGGGGTGGGAGGAGGTATTGTTTCATGGTCTCTGTGTATATAATGTCTTCTGCAGTTTCCACGGTATGCATCCGATGAAGTGAGCTGTAGCTCACGAAAGCTCATGCTCAAATAAATTGGTTAGTCTCTAAGGTGCCACAAGTACTCCTTTTCTTTTTGCGAATACAGACTAACACGGCTGTTACTCTGAAACCTGTCATTATACTTCTGTATTTTCAAAAATAGTTGCTGTGTCTTTTTGGTGGTGTTTCTCTAGGTCTATTTCTGTGTACGGTAGAACCTCGGAGTTACGAACACCAGAGTTTTGAACTGACCAGTCAACCACACACCTCATTTGGATCCAGAAGTACACTAGCAGGCAGCCGCAGAGACAAGACGAAGCCCCCCTCCTTTTCTTCCCCTGCCCCCAAAAAACAACAAATACAGTACAGTACTGTGTTAAATGTAAACTACTAAAAAAAAGGGAAAGCAGCATTTTTTCTGCATAGTAAAGTTTCAGAACTGTATTAAGTCAATGTTCAGTTGTAAACTTTTGAAAGAACAACCATAATGTTTTGTTCAGAGTTATGAACAACCTTCATTCCCAAGGAGTTTGTAACGTTGAGGTTCTACTGTATTGCAATCAGTTGTTTGTGATCAGCTTCTTTGAAGCTACCACCAGAGAGAGAATCATGAAAAGTTGTACCTCCATATGCAAGAACTCATCTCTTTTCAGTTTTCAGTTTGTGCATACGTCTTCTCTTTGTCTGTCCTAGCTCTAGAGGTATACAAGGTTGGCAACCAGTCTGTTCCATGACACTAATAGTACTGCTCCCAGCCCTGTTGAAGCATCTGTGGCTTTCAGTGGGTCAAAAAATTTCAGCTCTGGAGTTGATGTCTGAATGTTCTTAAAATTTTTGAATTCTTTCATGCTCGGGCATGCATGCCCATTCAGTGCCTTTGTGGAGGTGAGTCTTAGGTGCGTTGTGTGAGCTGCCTAGTTAGATATGAATTTGCTGACATAATTCAACATGCTTAGCAAACTTTATATTTCCTCTTTATCTTCTGGTCTCAGCATGTTCACTGTTGCTCAAATAATTGATTTAACAGGCAAGATTCCCTGTGAGGAATCTCTTCCAAGAATGTTATGTCTATTATTTGAAATTAACATTTGGTCTTACTCAGTTTAAAGTTGTTAGCTCTTGCAATTTGCAGTACTCTTCTCAATTGTTCCTGATGTTCAGTGGCAGTACTGCCCCAAATTAGGTCATCAATGTATACTTTAATGCCTGCTAGATCCTGTAGCAGCCAGCGTATTTTACAGTGAAATACTTTTGGAGCCAAACATATTCTGAAAGGCAGTTTTAGGTAGTGGTATCTACCAAACGGTGTTTTGAAACTGCAGATCTTGAAGTCCTCAGTGTCCCAGGGGATCTGCCGAAATCCTGCATCCAATTAGCTGAAAAATTCGGCTCCTACCAACTCAGAAAGTATTTCACTTCTTGTGGGCAAGTGGAATTGTCCTCTTTTTATGTTTTTGTTCAACTCCTTAGGTTTCATACATAGCTGTAGTCCCCCTCCTTTTTCTCTACAGTTACTCAGGAGTAAACCCAATCTGTTTTGTTTCTCTATTTGGTGGATGATACCATTTGCTGTCATTTTGCAGCTCTTTTTCCAGCCTCTTTCTTAAGGCTTGTGGAACTTTTCATAGAGAGTGTACTGCAGATTATGCATCTCCTCATAACTATGTCTTGTATGTTACTGGGAGGCACTTTGTTTCCTGTGAATACATCTGTATATGATGTTGTTGATACTTTTTGATTCCTTGATTTGTCTCTCTGTCTCTATTGCATACATACTCTTAATGAGACAAAGCGCCTCACGCATGTGTCGGCCCAAGACGAGTTGTTCACTTCTGTGTACTACCACAAGCTCTTGTTGTATCATTTCCCCCTTGTATTTAAATGTTCGTGTGCATTCTCCCAACACTGGAATTTTTCCTCCATTATACTCTTTCACAGATAGTTTTGACTCTTCAACGTTTATGTGCTCCTTACATCACTCTGTTTCCGTTTACTATATTTATGTGTGCCCCAGTTTGTCTTACCTTGTATGCCCCTTAACTGCCATTTGCCCACATTTTAATTAGCCAATCTTTTGAGTTTTCAGCCTCCTCTATTATTGTGCTTAAGAACAGCTCTTGCTCTTTGTTAAAGAATCCGTTACTGCACTTAATACATACACTTTCCTGTTTTCTCTGCATATTTTAGCATAATGGTTGGGTTTATTACTGTTTCTATGTATTTGCCTGAATGCTGGGCATTTCCTATATTCATGCTGGTTGCCACATCGCTTTACATGTTTCAGTCCTGGACAATTTTAATTTCTGTGAAATTTTCCCTTCCCAGTTTAGAACCAGCAAGGGAAGGGAACCAAATGTGAGTTTTACAGATCTTTTCATAGCTGGTGTCAGTAAACTTTACAGCACCATGCACCAATACATATATTATTCAGACTTGTTCTGTCAGGAACTTCCACCCCATCATATATTTTGTTCAATAGGTTTGAAATAAACAACTTCCTTAAATTAGCTGAGGCGCTGATTAGAAGAGGCAGAGTTTAGTACTGGCCCCAAAATGCAATTTAGAGTTAAAATTTAGATAGTAATATTGGTGAAAAATACAAATTCATGTAATTGATTTTATAATCCAGGTTCTTTTTTATTTTTAAATAGAAGATAAAGGGCCAAATTCTTGCTTGCTTTACTCATCCAAGAGTGTATAAGTAAGTTGCATGACTAAGGTGAACAGAATTTGGTAGAAAATCAGTGTCACGTACACAGGCCTTCATATCCAGAGATGTTGAAATCAGCAACAATAACGCTTCTCTCAAGTAGGGTTTGGACACAAATGTGTGGGTGTTTTTTTTGTTTTTGTTTTTTTAAAAACACAGTATTCAGGAGGCGAAAAAACCCTGTAATAACTTACCTCACATAATTTAGAACAGTTGAAGACAGAACTGAGCAATTGGAGGGAGCGTTGTATCATTATTAAATACCCAAGGTAATAGCACGGCGGACTACATGTTTCCTACTTCTCAGTGAGCTTGTTGGTACTAGCTGTAAGAGAGAGTTTATCTTCCATTATCAGATAAGTTAACAGTTTTGTCTAACTTCTGTGTGCACAAGTTTAAGGGTTGCTCTTTTTTTGTAGTAAACGAATTTTAAAATAAACTTTCATTAAGTTGGTTTATTTGACTACACTATTAGTTTTCTAGGATCTCAAATTCCCTCTATTTGTAAAAGGATGATCTACCAAAACTGCTGTATTGTATGACAGTGTAATATATACTGTGTGCAGTGTTGTATATACTGTAATATATGATGTATATTTAGATGTCTGTATTCCATGTGTTTTATAGTTGCATTTGTATATGTGTTGGAAGATCTTAAAACACTTCACAACCATCAACTGATATATTTTAGGATGACTTCACCTACCAATGGAGTGCCTCTAGATGGATGATCATATGCAGCTTGAGTTTGACAGAGCATAGCAACAGTGTACCCTTCATTTAAGGGCAGGAAATGAAGAAGAATAGTATGCCCCACTGAAAAAATAGGGGCCTTTAGGTAGGAAGAATGTAATTACCCAAGTTGGAATTTAGTCAGGACAATGGGCTTACAGCCTTTATTCTTATGAAAAGTGCTACTGGATATTTAATGACCACCTCAGTTTTATGCCATTTGAAAACTGGGACCTCCCAGCATCATGATGTTCCAAGCACCCTGTTGTGGCCTTAGCTCATTACTGATTTATTGAGAGAATGCCACTTACTGAATCACCAGTACCACTACTTCCAGCACCCAGTTCTGCAACAGACTTACATTGGGCAAGTCATTTGTGCTCTCTCTGACTCAGGTTCTCAATTTGCAATATGGGTATACTGATGCTTATTCAGCTTTGTAACCACTGCGAGATCTCTGGGGAAAAAAGTATTGGTAAAATATTAAACATTATTGATTTATTATTTGACTTAAGAGGCATTCCCTCCAAGTTCTGATGCACTCTTACGGGATTATTGCAGTTTAAAAAATCCTGTGACTACAAGGCTGAGATTGTAAGAGTTTTGGGCAGTGACTGTCTTTTTCTGTTTGTACAGCACCTTGCGCAGCGTGGTTCTGGTTCATGACTGGGGCTGCTAGGCACTACAATAATACACACTATTAAGATTTTATAATTTGTATTATTGATTATCATTATTTATTGAGCTCCATTTGTGTTTGCATTATTTTGTTATAGCCATGTAAATTAAGCACAAACATAATCTTTTGCAGAATTGAGAACTGTTGCAAATATTTCAGAGAAGAAAGTTTCATTCTTGTATTTATTTGAAGGCTTCAGTACACCTGTGGATTTGAATGGACAAAGGTATGCTTGTAGGGTATTTAGATATGTCATATGCACATATGTATTTTGAATTATAAAATACAGGTTTGTAAAGTTGTCTTTGAATATTAACTTTTAGCTTGGTAATATATGAAATGTAAAATATAGTAAGAAGTGAGCCCAGTTCCTTAGTAACATGAGATACTAGTTTAGCCAAAGGAACACCCCCTCCTCTCCACCATCAGTGCCTGTTTTTCATTTAGTGTAATGTATATTTTGTATTAAACATCTACTTGAGTGTTCTGTGCCAAGTGCAGTTATTGCTTCCAGACTGAAGGCCAAACAGCCTGGAAAATAAAGTACTGGTAACTTTCTCTACTGCAGATAGTATCGTCTTTGAAGTAGTGCTTCTTTTGGAAAAGAGAAATGATTGGTATATTAGATGAATCCTAAAAAAAAACAACCCAACCCAAACTTTTTTTGGTGGACAGGGGAAATGCCTGTTGAAGAAGAAATCTTATGTGGCTGTTTATATCCTGGAGAAAAGGTAAGTTGCTTAATAATTGGTGTATCTAAAAGGGATTCATATTCGCTGTATAATTGGTGGGAATGGTGTTCCATAGTACATCAGGTAAGTGAAGGCTTTTTCTATCTTGCTGACGCTTTCAGAACATTTTGTACAACACTTGCATCTTGTGAACATATTAAAAAAAAAAAACCCAAACCCCTCCTCCCCCTCCCCCTCCCCCCCCGAAACCCAACGACTTGTACTAATGGTGAGGTAGATGCTTCTTTTGCCTCTGGCAAAATCCTTTACCACAGATGGGCTTGCAGTGAAGAGAACTGATAGAACTTTTTTGTCTTACACTAAAAATGAAAATGGTCCCTACAAGGCTGGAAGATTGAGAAGATTGAGATTACACTTGTTAGTGTTTGCCATTTCCTTTGTGCATACCTGATTTCTTCTCTTTATCTTCATGTAATCAGCAGCTATATCCATTTCCAGAATCTAATTGAACGTAATGAAGAAAGAGGTTGGGCTGTTAAGCCTCTGCATTCTCTGCTCTTTGTGCTGATCATAGTGCTAAAAAGAGATGAGTTAACATAAACCTGAGTAGGCTGTTTAACCTTTTTTCTCTTCTGGAAATGTAGATGCAATAACATTTGCAGCTGAAAAGGCTCCTTCACAGTTTCTAATGTTTAAGGATGCAAATGAAGCATTTTGTCTTTACTGTCGCCTGGAGGTGTTATGCAAGAAAACAGAAAGAGGTTTCTAGGATTAGTTCCACAGATTTCTTTTATCATGTAAAAAACCAAGGCTGGTTTCAGTGCCATGAACTGAAGAAAACAATATGGAAAACATCTAGGGAAAACTCTTACATGTTTCATCTGTTTCTACCTAAATTTTCTGGGTGTTCGTTACTTATGAAAAGTTAAATACTTAGTTCTGTTGTGGTACATAATGTTAAAGTTAACTTTGTATCCTTTCTGGGATCCTCACTTTTAAAAAAAAAAAGTATTCTCTAGATAGAAGCAGAATTGATCATTAATATTTGTATGTCATGTAAGTTACTGTACACTTATATTTTATAGTAGATTTTCTTTGTTATAATGTGCTTTTTGACTACTTATATGGTCCAGTGCTGCATTTGGGTTCTTGAGAAATGTACAGTTATAATAAAAAGATGATTACTTAGATTTTTCTTAGGCTTTGATTTGATGTTTTATTAAAATAGATTTGGCCTTCATAGTAAAATCCAAAGCAAAATTTTGAATTTGAATACTTTTTCACGAAGATGATTAGCTTTTTGAGAGTGCAGAGAATGTTTCTTCAGTTTTGTTTTTCTACTGTTGTACTCGCCTGTTAATGATATTTTAGTGTTCTTATTATTGCATTTCTAGAAATTGGAAATTTCTTCCAATAAAGAATTTTCTTCAAAATAAAGAAAATACAGTTTATTGTATATACTATGAAATTCCTGTGTAATGGTTAATAAATGTGAAAATTAGTTCATACTGTACAATAGTATGATTTTGGAATATATGTGCCCTGATACGATTAATATTCTTTATTGTGCCATTCTAATTACCATGTTATAAGTATAGAAATTCATATTTTAGGAAACTTTTAAATAAACATTAGTTTCTAATATTACTTTTTCATTTAGTAGTTTGTGCCTTAGGTGATGCTGACTAGACGTATTATGGCTGCTCCCTGACCCCTACCCAAGAGGTTACATACCTTTCTTCTGAGACAAGCAGTTGTAGGGGTACAGAGTAACAACCGTGTTAGTCTGTATTCGCAAAAAGAAAAGAAGTACTTGTGGCACCTTAGAGACTAACCAATTTATTTGAGCATAAGCTTTCATGAGCTACAGCTCAGTACTCCTTTTCTAGTTGCAGGGGTAGTGGAACTAGAGTCCTATAATGCAGTCTTGAGTCCAGTCCATACTGGGCCAGAAACAGAGTTTGGAAACCATGTTTAAACTTTATTTAAGCATGATTCTATCTAAACAAAATTCTGGAACAGTTTAATTCCCCCCACCCCCCTTTTTATATTAGTTCTCGTGGAAGTGTATTTAAATATAGTGTAAACACTGTTCCCGTACTTTCTTTGCAGCCCATTACAGAGAGGGGAAGAGTGTCAAATGTTTGGTTCAACTTGAGGTAGTCCTATTTTTGTATCCTGTCCATAGGAGGCTTGTGCTTGTCATATGGACAGAAATGTATTAAATATCCAGTACGCTAGATTATGTATGTTGATTTATTGGTATTATAGGACAAAAATTCACCATCTCCAATAAAATGATTAATTTGCAGCAAAATTTATTTCTAGCTAGTTGGCTGTCTGATCATATATATATTGCCATTACTATGTATATCTTAGACTATTCCTTGGAGTGAAGAGTGGGCTTAAATTCATAGCAGTTCTCAGTCTGGTGGTGGTGTTCTACAGAGGAGTATACCTATGAAGTGAGCTGTAGCTCACGAAAGCCTTATGCTCAAATAAATTGGTTAGTCTCTAAGGTGCCACAAGTACTCCTTTTCTTTTTGTGAATACAGACTAACACGGCTGTTACTCTGAAACAAATAAATCTTGTTAGTTCATGTTTTAATAAAGCAAAAACATAAATTTAAGCCTCCTAGTTGGATGAATTTCAAGTAGATTAAATACTATCCAACATATTTCAAGGGTTTCAGGATTTTAAATGGGTATCCTATCATGGCCACATTTTTTCCCCTTATGCTCATAGTTGTAAAAGTGCCTTTAAGGTTTCTATAAACTCAATTTTAAGAACAGTCTGAAGCAAATTTCTTAAACCTAGTTTCATTTGATTTAAAGTAGAGTTTCTTCTTTTTTCAATTACTTTATTTAAAAAAAAAACCTTTTTAAGATTTACTCTTACATATACAGCACTTACATGTATGTGAGAGAGTCAGTAAACAATAACATGCATAATGCAAGGTACAAAACTAAAAAATTGTCATGGGATAACTTGATATGGGGCAGGAGTCTCTTCTACAGATCTCTTTATGGTCTTCTACAGAAATCTCCTTTACCTCTTCTACAACAATTACTGAACTTCAGGGCTGCAGAACTTCCTCCTGTAAACCAAATGGCTGGTAGATTTGCATAGTTGTGGATCACTTGGCCCTGCCTCATGCATGCTCTACCTGGCCAGAGACTGCTCCCATATTCCCCTTCATAGTAGGATTCTGGGAGACCACATGTAACATAAGGAGCCACATGGTGTTCAGGTGGATTCTCTGGGCATGTCTACACTGCAATAAAAGACCTGTGGCTGGTATGGGTTAGCTGAGGAGGGTGGATTTCAGAGCCTGGAGCCCAAACCAAGCCTGAATGTCTTCACTGCAATATTTTAGCCCTTCAGCCTGAATCAGTTGACTCAGGTTCTGAGACTCAGTGCTATGGGTTTTTTATTGCAGTTTAGGCATACCTTAAAGTGGATTCTTCAAATCCTGCCTCCCACAACCCACTCATCATGACTTGGCCACTTCTTCTGCATTCAGGATCATATATGCCTATGTAGATGGTAGTGGAGAAATGTCTTGTTTCTAATCCTGTAGGTATGTTAGATTTTATAATAAACTAATTTTATTTTCTTTTATTTTCTGTTCACCATCAATTTTTTTAGCTGTTCATAATTGTAAGGAACCATAATTAAATACAGAACGAAGGAGCCTACTATGACTCTCCTCAGAAAGCATGATTGTATCATCAAAGGGTATGTCTACACTACGGAATAAGGTCGAATTTATAGAAGTCGGTTTTTTAGAAATCGGTTTTATATATTCGAGTGTGTGTGTCCCCACAGAAAATGCTCTAAGTGCATTAAGTGCATTAACTCGGCGGAGTGCTTCCACAGTACCGAGGCTAGAGTTGACTTCTGGAGCGTTGCACTGTGGGTAGCTATCCCACAGTTCCCGCAGTCTCCTCTGCCCATTCGAATTCTGGGTTGAGATCCCAATGCCTGATGGGGCTAAAACATTGTCGCGGGTGGTTCTGGGTACATATCGTCAGGCCCCCTTTCCCTCCCTCCTTCCGTGAAAGCAAGGGCAGACAATCGTTTCGCGCCTTTTTTCCTGAGTTACCTGTGCAGACATCATACTACGGCAAGCATGGAGCCCGCTCAGGTAACCGTCACCCTATGTCTCCTGGGTGCTGGCAGACGCGGTACGGCTTTGCTACACAGTAGCAGCAACCCCTTGCCTTGTGGCAGCAGACGGTACAGTACGACTGGTAGCCGTCATCGTCATGTCCGAGGTGCTCCTGGCCACGTCGGCTGGGAGCGCCTGGACAGACATGGGCGCAGGGACTTAATTTAGAGTGACTTGACCAGGTCATTCTCTTTAGTCCTGCAGTCAGTCCTATTGAACCGTCTTATGGCGAGCAGCCAGGTGATACGGATTGCTAGCAGTCGTACTGTACCATCTTCTGCCGGGCAGGCAAGAGATGAGGATGGCTAGCCGTCGTACTGTACCATCTTCTGCCGAGCAGCCATGAGATGTGGATGGCATGCAGTCCTTCTGCACCGTCTGCTGCCAGCCAAAGATGTAAAAGATAGATGGAGTGGATCAAAACAAGAACTAGACCAGATTTGTTTTGTACTCATTTGTCTCCTCCCCTGTCTAGGGGACTCAGTCCTCTAGGTCACACTGCAGTCACTCACAGAGAAGGTGCAGCGAGGTAAATCTAGCCATGTATCAATCAGAGGCCAGGCTAACCTTCTTGTTCCAATAAGAACGATAACTTAGGTGCACCATTTCTTATTGGAAGCCTCCGTGAAGTCCTGCCTGAAATACTCCTTGATGTAAAGACACCCCCTTTGTTGATTTTAGCTCCCTGAAGCCAACCCTGTAAGCCGTGTCGTCAGTCGCCCCTCCCTGCGTCAGAGCAACGGCAGACAATCGTTCTGCGCCTTTTTTCTGTGCGGACGCCATACCAAGGCAAGCATGGAGGCCGCTCAGCTCACTTTGGCAATTAGGAGCACATTAAACACCACACGCATTATCCAGCAGTATATGCAGCACCAGAACCTGGCAAAGCGATACCGGGCGAGGAGGCGACGTCAGCGCAGTCACGTGAGTGATCAGGACATGGACACAGATTTCTCTGAAAGCATGGGCCCTGCCAATGCATGCATCATGGTGCTAATGGGGCAGGTTCATGCTGTGGAACGCCGATTCTGGGCTCGGGAAACAAGCACAGACTGGTGGGACCGCATAGTGTTGCAGGTCTGGGACGATTCCCAGTGGCTGCGAAACTTTCGCATGCGTAAGGGCACTTCCATGGAACTTTGTGACTTGCTTTCCCCTGCCCTGAAGCGCATGAATACCAAGATGAGAGCAGCCCTCACAGTTGAGAAGCGAGTGGCGATAGCCCTGTGGAAGCTTGCAACGCCAGACAGCTACCGGTCAGTCGAGAATCAATTTGGAGTGGGCAAATCTACTATGGGGGCTGCTGTGATGCAAGTAGCCCACGCAATCAAAGATCTGCTGATATCAAGGGTAGTGACCCTGGGAAATGTGCAGGTCATAGTGGATGGCTTTGCTGCAATGGGATTCCCTAACTGTGGTGGGGCCATAGACGGAACCCATATCCCTATCTTGGCACCGGAGCACCAAGCCGCCGAGTACATAAACCGCAAGGGGTACTTTTCAATAGTGCTGCAAGCTCTGGTGGATCACAAGGGACGTTTCACCAACATCAACGTGGGATGGCCGGGAAAGGTACATGACGCTCGCATCTTCAGGAACTCTGGTCTGTTTCAAAAGCTGCAGGAAGGGACTTTATTCCCAGACCAGAAAATAACTGTTGGGGATGTTGAAATGCCTATATGTATTCTTGGGGACCCAGCCTACCCCGTAATGCCATGGCTCATGAAGCCGTACACAGGCAGCCTGGACAGTAGTTAGGAGCTGTTCAACTACAGGCTGAGCAAGTGCAGAATGGTGGTAGAATGTGCATTTGGACGTTTAAAGGCGCGCTGGCGAAATTTACTGCCTCGCTTAGACCTCAGTGAAACCAATATTCCCACTGTTATTGCTGCTTGCTGTGTGCTCCACAATATCTGTGAGAGTAAGGGGGAGACGTTTATGGCGGGGTGGGAGGTTGAGGCAAATCGCCTGGCTGCTGGTTACGCGCAGCCAGACACCAGGGCGGTTAGAAGAGCACAGGAGGGCGCGGTACGCATCAGAGAAGCTTTGAAAACCAGTTTCATGACTGGCCAGGCTACGGTGTGAAAGTTCTGTTTGTTTCTCCTTGATGAAACCCCCCACCCCTTGGTTCACTCTACTTCCCTGTAAGCTAACCACCCGCCCTTCCTCCCTTCAATCACCGCTTGCAGAGGCAATAAAGTCATTGTTGCTTCACATTCATGCATTCTTTATTCATTCATCACACAAATAGGGGGATGACTACCAAGGTAGCCCAGGAGGGGTGGTGGAGGAGGGAAGGAAAATGCCACACAGCACTTTAAGCACAGCACTTTAAAAGTTTACAACTTTAAAATTTATTGAATGCCAGCCTTCTTTTTTTGGGGCAATCCTCTGTGGTGGAGTGGCTGGTTGGCCGGAGGCCCCCCACCGCGTTCTTGGGCGTGTGGGTGTGGAGGCTATGGAACTTGGGGAGGAGGGCGGTTGGTTACACAGGGGCTGTAGTGGCAGTCTGTGCTCCAGCTGCCTTTGCTGCAGCTCAACCATGCACTGGAGCATACTGGTTTGGTCCTTCAGCAGCCTCAGCATTGAATCCTGCCTCCTCTCATCACGCTGCCGCCACATTTGAGCTTCAGCCCTGTCTTCAGCCCTCCACCTCTCCTCCCGGTCATTTTGTGCTTTCCTGCACTCTGACATTATTTGCCTTCACGCATTCGTCTGTGCTCTGTCAGTGTGGGAGGACAGCATGAGCTCGGAGAACATTTCATCGCGAGTGCGTTTTTTTTTCTTTCTAAGCTTCACTAGCCTCTGGGAAGGAGAAGATCCTGTGATCATTGAAACACATGCAGCTGGTGGAGAAAAAAAAAGGGACAGCGGTATTTAAAAAGACACATTTTATAAAACAGTGGCTACACTCTTTCAGGGTAAACCTTGCTGTTAACATTATATACATAGCACATGTGCTTTCGTTACAAGGTCGCATTTTGCCTCCCCCCACCGCGTGGCTACCCCCTCAACCTTCCCCCCCTCCCTGTGGCTAACAGCGGGGAACATTTCTGTTTAGCCACAGGAATGGGCTCCTCTGAGTGTCCCCTGAAGAAAAGCACTCTATTTCAACCAGGTGACCATGAATTATATCTCACTCTCCTGAGGATAACACAGAGAGATAAAGAACGGATGTTGTTTGAATGCCAGCAATCATACACTGCAATGCTTTGATGCACAATGATTCCCGAGTACGTGTTACTGGCATGGAGTGGTAAAGTGTCCTACCATGAAGGACGCAATAAGGCTGCCCTCCCCAGAAACCTTTTGCAAAGGCTTTAGGAGTACATCTAGGAGAACCGTGACTGCCAGGGCAAAGTAATCCTTTCACATGCTTGCTTTTAAACCATGTATAGTATTTTAAAAGGTACACTCACCAGAGGTCCCTTCTCTGCCTGCTGGGTCCAGGAGGCAGCCTTGGGTGGGTTCGGGGGGTACTGGCTCCAGGTCCAGGGTGAGAAACAGTTCCTGGCTGTCAGGAAAACCGGTTTCTCCGCTTGCTTGCTGTGAGCTTTCTACAACCACCTCCTCCTCCTCATCTTCTTCGTCCCCAAAACCTGCTTCCGTATTGCCTCCATTCCACTGAAGGAGTCAAACAACACGGCTGGGGTAGTGGTGGCTGAACCCCCTAAAATGGCATGCAGCTCATCATAGAAGCGGCATGTTTGGGGCTCTGATCCGGAGTGGCCGTTCGCCTCTCTGGTTTTCTGGTAGGCTTGCCTCAGCTCCTTCAGTTTCACGCGGCACTGCTTCGGGTCCCTGTTATGGCCTCTGTCCTTCATGCCCTGGGAGATTTTCACAAAGGTTTTGGCATTTCGAAAACTGGAACGGAGTTCTGATAGCACGGATTCCTCTCCCCAAATTTGCCAAATTTTTCATGTTATAGCAGTCTCAGATGATGACCCAGCACATGTTGTTTGATTTAAGAACACTTTCACTGCAGATTTGGCAAAATGCAAAGAAGGTACCAATGTAAGATTTCTAGAAATAGCAACAGCTCTCGAGCCAAGGTTTAAGAATCTAAAGTGCCATCCAAAATCTGAGAGGGACGAGGTGTGGAGCATGCTTTCAGAAGTCTTAAAAGCGCAACACTCAGACGTGGAAACTGCAGAACCCGAACCACCAAAAAAGAAAAATCTAGCCTTCTGGTGGTGGCATCTGACTAAGATGATGAAAATGAACATGCATCCGTCTGCTCTGCTTTGGATCGTTATCGAGCAGAAACCATCATCAGCATGGATGCATATCCTCTGGAATGATGGTTGAAGCATGAAGGGACATATGCATCTTTAGCGCATCTGGCATGTATATAACTTGCGACGCCGGTTACAGCAGTGCCATGCACGTCTGTTCTCACTTTTGGGTGACATTGTAAAGAAAAAGCAGTCTGCATTATCGCCTGCAAATGTAACCAAACTTGTTTGTCTGGGCAATTGGCTGAAGTAGGACTGAGTGGACTTTGTTTTATTTTTGAATGCAGTTATTTTTTTGTACATAATTCAACATTTGTAAGTTCAACTTTCATGTTAAAGAGATTGCACTACATTACTTATATTAGGTGAATTGAAAATACTATTTCTTTTGTTTTTTACAGTGCAAATATTTAATAAAAAATAAAGTGAGCACTGTACACTTTGTATTCTGTGTTGTAATTGAAACCAATATATTTGAAAATGTAGAAAACATCCAAAAATATTTAAATAAATGGTATTCTATTATTGTTTAACTGTGCAATTAATCGCAATTAAGGTTTTTTTTAATCTCTTGATAGCCCTAATTATAAATTTGCTCTTTACAAAAGTAGAACCACCAAAATTCCTCTTGTTGTAGTTTGCTTTTGGGTATACAGGAAACAACTGACAAAACTTTATCATTGGGTACATGACCATTATATTTCTGAACAAAATGCAGATGCATGTTATGCTGAATTTATGGTGAGACCTGAATGTAACAGTGTAAATGCAAAGTGGAAACGTCGCAAGCGTTGGTGTTCAATAAGTCTTCAAGTTTTGAATATATTTTTTAATACGTATGTGGGAAAGAGAAAAGTTGGAAGCTGTCCTTGATATTTAGTATAACAGGAGTTTGACATATCAGCTGAAAAGGATTTGGTCTGCTTTTTGGCAACTTAGTTTGGGTATTTGTTGAACTTTTTGCAGTTTCATAGGTGTGTTGCAGAATACAATGTGCAGAGTCCCACATTTTGTGTGATCTTGACACACTTTATAGTGAATAATTTAGGCAATTGGAAAGAACTAGATGGGGAAGTGACCCACTGTAGCTAGACTAGGGGGATGAAAAACAGGTGGTGCTTTTCTGTCTTCTGTTGAGATTTTTAGAGTAGTTTTATGGGAGGACAAAGATTTTGAGTTGTCAGATGTACAGGACAGTGAGTTGGTGCATGTGTCGAAAGGGAGATTTTTCCCCTCTTATTTTTAGAAAGCACAAGTTTTAAACTCTACATTTGAAGATAATTTAAGGTTTTTTTTTTTAAAACCCATGGTTTTTTATTTCTTTATTTATGCAGGTACTTTAACTTTCTTGAACTCAAGGTGTAGGAATGTTGTGAGTCTGTCATATCTCCTGCAACTGTAGAACGTAGGTTTATTCTGGAAGTCCTAAAGTGGACTCATCTAGAATCTGTTCTTCCTTGGTAGCCCTGCTTGCATTAGAGGACAAAAAGGCAGCACAGAAGTTTTATTTGTTGTAACTGTGGACTCTGTGCAGCACAGTGAGAAGTGGCCTGGCCATAGGATCCCGTTCATGATGTCTTCTTATGGAGAAGTATTCAGAGTTTGATCCTGTGAGCTGCTAAACTCTGGCTCAGATCCAGTAAACGTTTACGCATGAGCTTAACTTTAAGCCTGTGATTTGTCCCAAGTCAGTGTGACTACTTACGTGCTTAAATACTTTGCTGAATTGGGGTCACAATACTCGGCTCCTTGTAGAACTGAGTCCGTAATGCTTTTCTCTACACTTCTAGGTGAAATTCCTTTCTTCATCACTTTTTCTGCTCCTTCTCTTTTTAGCTTTTTTCCTTTCTTCCTCATCCCTCCCACCTTCCCAGGGGTGAAAGTAACATTCAACACTTACTGGTATGGGGGCTGGCTCTGGCCCCTGGAAGGGGTGGGGCCTTGGGCGGAAGGGGCGGGGCTTGGGGAGTCAGTGTCCCCTAGCCAGCCCATCAGCGCTGCCTGGCCCATGCTGCCCGGGGCTCCAGCAGCAATTTAAAGGGCCCAGGACAGCTGCTCCTTTTGCCTCCCCCATCCCCCCCCATCGGTGGGGGGAGGCAAAAGGAGCAGAAAGAACAGAAAACAGGGTTGTTTTTTTCTGTTTACGTTCATGTTGTCTATTTCCTTAAATCTATTTAAAGACTTAAGCCCTAAACTGACTTCTTCTGAAACCAAATCTCAATTTAATGTTGCAGGTTCTCATTAAACCATTCTATAACCACTCCAACAAGCCCCTTAGCATTATCCATTACTTGACTCTCTTAAAATAGCCTTTTTAGTGGCCCTCAATTCAGACTATATCTGAATTTTTTTTCTGAACAAAGTGGTTGATGTTCAGAACACCCCCTTTCTTCCTGGTGCTCATCCCTAAGATCAACTCTTTATTTCATTTCAGTGAGAACATTTTACCATCTCTGCATTCTAAGCAATCCCAAAGAGACCATTTTATAACAAATAATGCACATTGATTGTTATTTTGCAACATCGTGACATTGCATTTTTCATATTTTGGTGTTTATATCAATTGTTTGTTCTTTATTGACACATCAATAAAATGTGAAGACATAGCTACTGTGACATCAGCCATAATAATAATAAATGATTACATTGTCTTGAAAGGATAAGATAAATAGGTGGCAACCCAACATGCCCATACATCCCACACATAAAATTAACTTTAACTTTAACTTTGTAGTTAGATGTTGATAGATGTTTGGCTCTGTGTGTGTGCCCTCTGTGTGCTGCCCTAGCCCTAAGCAGACAGCTGGCATGGCAGACCTCGAGTGAATCACTCAGTGTCCACAAAATCCGTTAAGGCACGAAGGCACCAGCCCAGGTTCATTGTCGATGAAGCAAAGTACTATTATCCCTCAGCCTCTACCAGATCACTAATACATGTATGCCCATAACAATGGACCAGCTCGGTGAATGGTGGGACTTTCCGTTCCTCCCTAGGCCAGACAGAAATACTCCCTCTGATACAAACAAGTTAGTACTGCTCCTCTAACATAGTAAGTTACTGCCCCATGACATGGCTAGTTATCCATCACCTTGTACATGTTGGTTTGATCAAAACATCTTTATTACGTACTGTCATCCTAACCTTATTTTTTAGGAGGGGTCAGTGTGTTCCTGTTATCCTTGGGGAATGTTTTTGTACTATCCTTGATATTGGAATGTTCTGGTACCACTTGATATCTGGATGTGTTTGCATGAGTACTCTGTGACTAGCACTTATTATTTTTCTGCAATATCAGCCCTGTTCTTGCCAGATTCTGTGAGTAGGTCCTGCCTCATACCTGGCCTCTGATACAAGGGATTATGTCTTAGGCTCTCTTCCTACTAAATTTTCCCATTTTTTTGTCTTTTTACGGGGAGGATGTTTACCCATCATCCCGGAAAAGCATGATGCTTGGACTGAAGATGGCCCAGTGGGCTAAACACTGTGATGTGGCCACCTTACTTTTCCATCTATATATTCACACCCCATCTGTCCCTTAGTCTGCACTTAGTCTGGACAGATTTTATTTTCCAATTGTTTTTAGTCCCCTATAGTGGACGTGGGAATGTTAGGCCTGGCACCATGACTGAGGCTTGGGGTGTAGAGTCGTACTTTGATAACCTGTGGGTGACATGAGGAGGCCTTTATACTTAGTTGGTGGTCAGTGAGATGGGCGTTGGTCAGGGTTATAATATACACATGTGTATATGTTTATACCTTAAGCATTTATTATAGGGCACATGTGATTCAACACACCTCACAGAGTATCCAAGTATACAGATGTCCAACAGCCTTTACAAACTGGTATAAGTACAAATAGTTGCTTTAAAAATATTAATAAGCATTTGATTATTCCTTATAATGATTATTCATTACTGTGGCAGTGTTGATGGTGGCCAATCTGGGTCATTCCACAAACTTTAAAGCACAAATTCTGAACTTCAAAATAGTATCAGTGTTAAATGGCAACTGTGAAAATATTGGTATTCAGTAAGCTGTCCTTCCTCAACACTTTCAGTTGTGGTGGTTAACTTTTGCTGCTTAACTGATTATTCAAATAGAGAGAGGCTCTTCTCTTTTAAATCAAGCCAATGGGAAAAGCCCTACAGTCTGGCATGACTACTCTTTTGATGGTTAACCTTAATCCTCCTTTGATCCCCATATAAAATTTTAAATATCTTAATAATGTAATTGTTCTGGCTCTAATTTTTGAGTACAAAGGACACACAAGCTTTTTCCTTTTCTGTGTATGCGCACAAACATAGTGTAAAGTAGTTACTTTCACCAAAGGTGATTATAATGGAATTGCCAGTGGAACTGCATAATATTATCCTTAAGTAGAGGATGCTAAGAAACTGTTATGAAAGGTACATTTTTCACTTAAGAAAACCCAATTTTGTTGGCTAGCATCATAGGGGATAAATGAGGAAAAATCATACTTTAATACTAGTAGCATGAATTAATTTTTATGCCACCCTACATCCAGCTGAATGTGGAAAACCACATTTGTAAGATTTCACTTGTCTGAAGGATGCATGCAAATATTATATTTTCCATATTGCAGTATTTTCAATATTTTTTAAGTTCAGTCTTCAAAGTTTTTTAAAATGTTAAATAAAAGAGTTTATACTTTCATTTTGATGTTGGATAAGGCTTTGGTTTAAAGAATGCATAATGAAATCCCGAACTGTATTATACTTTAGTAAGCAATCTTTATAAGTCACTTTTGGCTATTTCGATCATTGGTTAACTGGACTCCTCTCACTCAAGGGATATTTCTAATTTTCAAGCTGGAATACTTTGACTTTCTGCTGTTTCCTTTGGCCTGGCTTTGATTTATACAGACACAGATTATAGGGGCTTTGAATCTGTGTGTATGCATGTTTAACAAGTTCATATACATTTTTAATGTACCAGCTCAAATGCTTCTTCCCTTTTAGTTATGTTTCTTCATAAATATATTATTTTCCAAATAAAGTTTCATTAAGAAATTTAGATTTTTCTTGTGTAAACCCATAATGAACTCCTGCTTAAGGATGTTTTCTTTTCTTTTGTTTTGTTTTTAATTTAAACCTTCATTGTCTCCACAGGCATCAGAAGGTGTCACCTTTATTGGACCTGACACACATGCTATTCAAGCTATGGGAGACAAAATTGAAAGCAAATTATTAGCCAAGAATGCAAAGGTCAACACAATCCCTGGCTTTGATGGAGTGGTCAAGGTGAGAAACTGTTTAACTGCTGTCTCTCCTCTATGGGATCTGACATTGTTTAAATAAAAGTACCACTCTCTTCAGAGGTGTGATATAGGATGCAATTATAAATTCAATATTCCAACTTCAATAGAAGATCCAATGAAAAATGTCATTGTCCTGATATTTTCAATGGCAAAAATGCTTCTGAAGAGGAAGAGCTATTGGAAGAATAGAATGAATTGTCAAATATTAAGCAGTATGCCATGGACGGCATATGAAGTGTGGTTCCTCAAAACATCTCACGTTTTAAATTACATTTGAGATAGTTAAGACCGGGGAATATGAGTTTAATACACCAGATGTAGTTTGGTGGTTGTGTGTGTGCGTGCGTGTATGCATATATACCTTGATGTGTGTTTTTCTTCCTTCATTTTCCTCCAGTTGTATTAACTTTATTGGCATGACCTAGGTAAAGTGTTGCCAAAGTTAATATGTTAAGTATTTGTGGGCAGCACAGGTTTCGCAGTGGCGTTTGATACACCATGTGTATTTTGTATTTCTGCCCAGTACTAAGTCAGTTGTAGACTACCTTATATTATGAGACTGGTTCTATAAAAAAGCTCTTCCTTTTCTTCCAGACTTATAAGCAGTGTTTCTTCCTTGCTTTTAGTAGGAATTCTTACACTATTTCCCATAGGTTGTTCCACCATCTTAGCTGTGTTTCTGTGTCTCGTACAGTGAAACGGAAAATGTTTTGATTTCATCTCTCCTTTGACATATTGTGATGTTGGTCTTCTATTTTTCTGCCTTTGTGTGTTTCTGTGAATAGGCTACATAACGGGGTTATAATACAAAATTGTTTTCACATGCTGAAAACTTGTTGAAACTTTCACCTTTTGGGGTGAAATTTCTCATGGTTGGTCTTCAAGTTGAATTTTTGGGGTAATTGTGAGCAAATATCCCTTCATCTGTTTTTGTTATGGGAAAAGGGGGAAATATATTTCCCATTTAAAAAAAATTCTGATCAATATTTTTTTAATTTAGCGGAAGCCAAAAACAGCTGAAGTTTATAATCTTGACAGTTGGCATTGACCTGGTCCTCATAAGGCTTGTGTACATTATGAAATATTGTTGTGTTTTGAAGATGATTGTGAACAAATGAATTTCTTGACACAATGCTGACCATGATTTAGGGCTTGTTTACATGGGGAATTTAGTGCAAAATATCTAGGGTGGGAATTTAAAGTGCAAGAGTCCCTTTTTGTGGTGTTAATCCTTATCCAAAATGGATTAAGCTAAACTGCACAAAAGTATTATTTGCACAAAATAAGTGCATCCACACAAGGAGATGGTACGGAATACTCACTGATAGCTATACCGTACTAGCTATTCTGGGCTTTTCCCCCTGTAGACAAACGCTTAGTGATCTGCACAGACCAAGACACATAGTGTTCAGCATCATGTCAGTTAACCAGTATTAAACCCTTCTGGGGTTTTTTGCTGGAAGGAATGAGTGACAGAGAGATTAATGAGAGAGAGGGAGGTAGAGAGGACGTGATGCAGGGAGAAATTGAAAGAACATATTCTATGGACCTGGGAGCAGAGGTAGTCCTTCACCCCCAAGTTCTGCGTTTTCACTAAGGGTATGTCTACACTGCCCATGTTACAGCGTGGCCATGGCAGTGCTGTGATGTGGGCAGTGTAGACACGGTTTATGGCCAGGGGAGAGCTCTCTTGGCGATTAAAAACAAACCAACAGCAAACCCCCCCGACCCTGAACGAGCGGTGGTAGCTTTATTTCTGGGAGCATGGCTCCTGGCTATAAAGCACTGTCTATACTGGCACTTTTCAGTGCTAAAACTTTTGTCACTTCACAAGGTGTTTTTTCACACCCCTGAACGACTAAAGTTTTAGCTCTGAAAGTGGCAGTGTAGAAACAGCCTAAATCTAGCTTTTCCTGCAGCAACAGAAGCCAGCCTGGGTTTTACACAGGTAGCTTTGCTTCCATTATGCTTTCCCCACAGCTTTACAAAACCATTTTTGCCTATGTGGCTGCCTCTTTGAATTGGCCTGAGAGTGACCTAGATAATGACTGGACGCTGGATGCTAGTCACTGTGGATCTGCATACACTAGGCAAAATAACATTGCTAGTGCTGGTGATGGAAATGCCTGGGGCCTGCGATGTCTGAAGGACTCATTTGTGTTCTCAAATAAGTGTTCACAGGCATTTCACAATGGCATTACCATCCATGAGAGTACACTGCCTTGGATCAAACCTTTATAAAGCCACTATCTACACTGGTGTGCTCTCTGCTGGTGCAGTGCTAATGTTGTTTGGAATGCTGAGATGTTGCATCAGTAACAGGTCATCTTGGATCCATTGCAGGATTCTATATCCTGTCTTTCAGCAACGGCTCCATACAAGGTTTGGAAGACTTAGCAACAGTCTAGCTGTTACCTAGCTGAGCTCCGCTCTTCCTGGTAACTTGTCCCTCATTCTAACAATCCTAAGGGCAAGTAGGGACTGCAACCGGAAAAAAATCTGATGAGTGGGGCTCATGGAGTTGAATATTCATAAATAGCTTTTATTTTATACATGAAACCATCAAATGTTTATGGAACACTTTATATTAAAAATTATCATACAGTTGTTTTGTTTGGCTATGTCCACAGTGGCAAGTGAAAGACAAAACTTGTGTCGTTCAGAGGTGTTGGAAACCCCCACCCCCGAAAGATGAATGTTTTGTCGATGACAAGCACCAGTGTGAACAGCACTAAATGTGAAGAGCACTCCTGCTGATAAGGCTAACACTGCTCATTGGGGGTGGGAGTTTCTTGTTGGCAGGAGAGCCGACAGACAGCAGCTACACTACGCTCATTTTAGCGGCACAGTGTAGACACAGCATTAATGTTTTTAGGTACTGGTTGTTTTATGCTATTGTAAAATATCAAGCCTACAAAATCAGGATAAGTGGTTAGTAAACACTAATGACACAACTAATAAAACTAATGGGGGAAAATAACTGACTATATGTAGTTATGCCTGAGGCCTGTGGTTGCAATGTTTTTTGGAAAACTAGCTCAGAAACTTCCAGAACCTGAAAAAATGAATGGAAAGAGGATCACTAGTGATATGTTTGTATTAGTATGTGGATGACAGGCAGCTGCATGTGACCTTTATGCCAAATATAAACAATGCCATCTCCCAGCCCTCAATGTTTGGATGGGATCAGCACCTACTTGAATGAAGAGCAGTGTCCCTCAAAACTTCTGCCACCCCTGCCCCCCAAATCCTCGTAAAACAAAACTCACTAATCAGGTTACATTTCCTACCTTCTGGGGAGAAAGGAAAATTGTTTCTTTTTGATCCTTGTGAGATTCCTGGATATCAGAAACAACCTGTAGAGATGCTTATTAGACAACACTGCTTCCACATGAAATAAAGACTTGAACAGAAGAGAGGTTGACTTGACTGGAAAAGCCTGAGACACTATATACTTAGACCCATGGGAAGTACCCAATCAACCAAAGTAGGATGAGAATATCTGCCTGTGATTGCCCTTGAATCCCTGATTGGAAGGAATCACAACAGATATGAACCTGTTTATTGTGTATCCACTTGGATCCCGAAGTGTTACAGGGCGTTTAGTCCCTGGTAGACAGTTTTCTTGATCAGTCAGCTAGTGTGAGGAACAGCTCTGCATTCCGTTTGCCAATTCAGCCAGGAAGTGAGGGGCAAGGCAGTGAGGAGCTCAGTGGATACTATCACAGGAGCTGCATGCAAGGGAGGGGATGAGGAGCTAAAAGCATGGTTTTGGGTCTCAGACTTGTTTTTAACTTTGCATTTCTGCCTTTCTAGTGGCCATCCACTTGGCCACTGAGCAGGAAAGCCTTCAGGCTCTTTTGTGTTTGAATCTCTACCTGACTCTTCATCAGGACAAGGTAGTCATGAGGAGTGGGATTTTTAAAGACACAAAGGGCTTTTATGTTCTCTAATTCCACTGAAAGTCATTGGGAGTTGGATGCCTAACTCCCCTTTGTGCCTAAATCTGTTCTCCTTTTTACTTACCAAGATGACTTCCTCTTTCCATTTGGAAAGAAAAATGCCTTCACACTCTTTGTGTGAAGAGAGCTTTGCATGATACTGTAAAGATCACTTCACAAGTTAGAAAGACAGACGAGGGTTGTTGTTTTTTGGTGGACAAAAAGGCATAAGAAAGACAGTGCTTCACTGTCTTGTTCAGTTCAAGACTACATTAAGGAAGACTACATTGCTCAGAATGAAGAGCTGTCTGTCTGTTTGTTAATTGTCATTTAAACAGTGCTGCGAAATGTACAGGGTGCTTTACAAATCTAGAGTAGAACATGTCCCCTTCCTCAAATAGCTTATCATTTAAGATAGCGGTTTTCAACCTGGGGCCCATGGACCCAAGGGCGTCTGTAGACTATGCCTAAGATTTCCAAAGGGATCCGCACCGCCATTAGAAATTTTTTAGGGGCCCGCAAATGAAAAAAGGTTGAAAAATCACTGATTTAAGATATGAGACAAATAAAGGTCTAAACACAGCACAACAGTTCAGGTAGGAGAGGCTGTGGAGAGGTTATAGGCCAGGAGAACAAAGTACTGTATAGTAGAAAGGATTCTTTCAAGGATTCGTCTTTAAGAAGAGTTTTGAAAAATGGAAGAAGAGGGTGCCTGGCATACAAGAGATGGGAGCCTGTTCCCAGGGGAGTGATCAGCATAAATGAAGGTCTGAAGTCAAGAGTGGAAGAGGGAGATGAAGGGATCATTGAAGATAGAGTATTGGAAGAAGCAGTGAAAGTGAGTTGTGGAGTAAGAGAAAATAAGAGCACAGCTGTGGGTGAGAGCAGGATTATACAAGAAGATGAGGAGCTTGAATCTGATACAGTAAGATAAAGGGAGTCCGTAGGGGATATTCAAGGTTGTGGGGCATTGGTTTGAGAACATGAGGACTTCAGCAGGTATTTTGGTTAGACTGGGGCCTGGTCTACATCTTAAAATTTAGGTCAACATAGCTACATCTTCCAGGAGCATGAAAAACCCACACCACTGAGCGACATAGCTATGCTGACCTAACCCCCAGTGTAGACGCAGTTATGCTACCAGAAGAATCCTGTGGTGCTGTAGCTTTGCTGGTATAGTCTCTGTAGTGAATAGATGGCATTTAATGGGAGAGGTGAGAAGCAGAGAGGCTAAAGAAAAAGGTTACAATAATAATCAAGGTGAGCAATGACCAAACTGAGTGGTGATAAAGAAGTGTATGTGGATTTCTCGCAGTGGGGAAAGTGACAGAAGGCAAGATTTTACAGGTTAAAGAAATGTGAGGGACAAACTGGGTAGTGGGGAGGAGGAAAGAGGCTGTAGTGAAAGGTGGGAGTGGGGAAGATAGTGGAGAAAAGTTTTTATTGCTGGATAGTGTCCAGTTTACTTGTACAGCAAGTGCCGCAATGCTGAATGTGGGTCCAGTAGGTTAATATCTGTAGATGAAATCCTCTCCCCTCTGAAATCAATGGGAGTTTTGACATAGATTTCAGTGGGGTGAAGATTTTTTGGTTTGATTTGGTTTTTTCCTACATAGCCATTTCAGTATGTTTTTGAGCTGGGTAGTGATGTTAAAATGCCCCCTAAACCTCTCGCAAAATAAATATTGGACGTTAGTAACTGCTTACCTATTAGTTTAGATTTTCCAAGTTCCTCTACACCACCAAACATTGCCGTCCCTGAAAAATACGATGTAGTTATTCCTAAGTAATAAAAATTGTATAGCTCCCAAAGTCTCTCAACTAGTTCAGCTAGTCAATCCACTTCATCACAGTAGTTCTACTTTAGTCCTGTCTCCATTTGCTGGTACCTGGGAAAGAAGAATTTAAACCAAATGAACACGTAAGAAATTTCTATTTAATTTAACAAAAATGACTTTTTAATGCCCTTTTAACTTAACCGTGGTGAACTCAGCCATTAGTAAAAACATAATCGTTAATGTGACTTTTATATCACTTTTTTTATTAATTGTCCAAACTAGTAAAAAATGTAATAACATAAAATAATATGCTAGAATTGTATAGTTTTTTTATAATTAATCTGTTTTAAACAAAAACTAGTGTAGCTTATGTGTATTTACAGGAAACAACAGTACACCAATGAAACCTTTGCAAAAGATGAAATTCATTAAAATATTTTTAAATATTTTTTTAATACTCATGTTTTCTTTGTATATTTTCCACACATGATCTTATGCATTGGGTAATACCTTATTTGTGATACTGATTTTTTTTCCCATGGCAACTATGCAGTGTCTGTCAGAACTACTCAGCACCAATAATCTAAAAATAACTGCCTTAAATTTTTATTAGAACTTGGACACTTGCCATATTTATGTAATGCTCAAATAAAATGCACTGTATTAAAATTTACTGTTTCAGGGAAAGAGATCAAAAGGCAGTTGCTAGAGACTGGATTATGCTAGTTGTTTATGCATTTTTCCAAACAGTTTCCATCTCCTCTCTCTTTTTAGAATTCTAAAACAAACAAACAATATCTTCTGTTTCTAAAGCAGACTTTGAAAGCTAAAAAATTTGAATATGCGTTGAATTGCTATTGTGAAGCTCTTTTAATTTTAATACATTACAACTGTTAACTAAATTGATGTTAAAATAGTGTAAATAAGTGATATCCTTGCTGGTAGACTTCTTAAATCTGTTCCCCTCACTGTTTTTCAGGATAAAATGATTTGAGGCAATTAATGCGATGCTCCTCATATTGCACTATTTATTCTTTAAAATTGTTGACTGTATATATAAAACAATCATGGCTCTGAAAAGTTGTCTTCCAGTGATTTGCTGCTTGTTTTTCTTTGAACTTGCAATATACATTAGCCACTTGTTTGCAGGTAACTAAGTGAAAAAATTTATCCTATTTGCTTCCCCCTCTCCCAATTCTATTTTGCAAATATATGACTGAATTTGCAAGAGAAAAGAAATGTAAAAGTTTCCTTCTTGACTATAATCGTGGCTCTTCATCAGTCATCACTCTTCCTGCATTTTGTTCAAGAGGCTCTAATTGTCTGCATTTGGCAGGTTTAACACTTCCTGACAGAGAGGCTATTAAGGGGAAGTATTCTCGCATAACTGTCACAGGCAGGAACAAAGAACCTTCAAACTCAATGTGTGGAAACCACTAACATTCTTAAATGACCCTTTTCATGCATTTTTATCCCTTTAAGCTAAAATTTGGAGAGTGCAGGGTCATGGAAAGCAGCAAGGTGTAATAAAACAGTAAACCTTGATTTTATTTTGTAGATTTATCTCTGACTTAAAAACAATTGTTATTTGGAAAAATCTCATTAACAGATGTGACTGCTTGGAGTAAAAAGACTTAAAACTGATGTAGCTTTCAGGACTGCTTTGAACTTAACAAGCACCGATTTGTGGAGCAGACTAGCTAATGAAAGGAAATTAAATTTTCTGACAACTTCCCCTGCCAGCCTCCTTATTCTTCATGGGGTTGTTACTAGGTACTGAAGACTTTTAAAGAGGATTTTGTTTTATTATTGGGCATAAATGAACCAGGTATGAACATTTTGTATGTATTTAAAAAAAATTCTGACCTGGGTGCTTTTAAAACGAATTGCCTTGAAAGCTTTAAAAATATTGAATTTCATTTTAATGTTAATAAGTCAACCCCTTAAGCTTCAGACGCACTTAGCAGCTGGTGGTTTCCAGACATTACTGCCTTCCATTCAAATCTTTTAATATATGTCACAGAATAGTATAAATATTAGCAAATTTGGATGGAATTTTCAGATTTAACCCATGCCACGATCATATAAACATTTTTCTTTTTACAGTATCATGATAGAAATATATTGTTGTAGGTGAAGGGATGTGGAATTAAACTACTGAATGAGATAGAAACTTAGGCTGTTACAAGTGAACCTGTGCTGAAAGTACCTTGGGAGAATCATTTTACTTCCCCGGCTTCCCTCTCACACACACTCCATTACACTATTCCTTTCTTTGCCCCCTCCCCCCCCCACTCCATGTTGTGGATACAGACTAACACGGCTACCCCCTGATACTTTCCTTTCCATAGTATGAGTCAGCTGATGCAATATAGATGGTGACAACAAAAGAACTTTGCTAATTAATAGTATCTTACAAACTGTTTTTGATCATCATGGAAACCATTATTTGAATTTATGCATTTCAGACCACAGTTCAAAACCCTAACAAGTTACATTAAAGCATTTGTCATGAGGCTAAAAACTGCAAAACTGAAGTTGATGTGAATTTTGCCTGAATAAGGACTGCAAGATTTAGTTCTTAAAGAAGTTCTGTAAGATTCATTCTGAATCTGAATCTTATCCAAACAATAGAGAATCCACTCCCCCTGCTGACAGCATCTGGAAAAACATGACACACAAACAACTGAGGACAGAAACAAGCTGGGAATGGACAAGCTTTAATGATCTGATTTATGATCCATTATTGATTGTAAACTTCTAAATTCTACCATTTAAATTCCTTGAACTGCACAAAATCATTTTGAGATTCTGGGAGTGCTTCCTGTCAGCTGATTGCTTCCCGCTTTGAGTTTCTCAGTATAATAATGATGAGGTAGAATTTACATTCCACTTATGGTATTAATTTTACATTCCTCTTACTGAAAAGGGTCAGAAGGTTGTAAAATCAAACATTAAATGAATCAGAGGAGACAGTAGTGCAATATATGACTGCCCTAAGGACATAGTGCAATGGCTGATGGGATTAATGTTAGGTCTCATTTCCTGCTTTTACAGGATGCAGATGAAGCTGTCAGGATTGCAAGGGAAATTGGTAAGTTCTTAAATTAGCTATGGTGGGATTTGTGTGCCTCTCAGCAGACATGGTTGACTAAATTGAATGTGTAATAAGTAATCCCTATAGAACAAATAATGTTTTAATGGTTTTTAAGTTCCCCATTGCCTTAATGCCCTATCTCTTAAATCATCACATTTTAGCTTTACAAACTGAGCTTTAAAGACTGAGTACATGAATGAGTTGCAGACAGGATACAAGACACAGTGATCACTGGTTAGTTTAAAAAGGAATTTATTTTAAAGTATTCATGAAATTAAATATGATATCCTTTTTGCATAAGGTGTTAGGCATGGTACATTTCTCTTTATAGGGAGGCTGACAGAATGATGCTTATGCTCTTCATTCTTCATCGTTATTTGAACCACAGCTGGCATGAATACAGTCTGGGTCACCAACTTTTCTGCTATACCACGCTAAAATCAAATCACTATTCTGCTTCTAAATACATTATAGAATGGGAAAAAGCAAACAAAAACCTACCTGGGACTCTTATTTTAGCTAAGGCCAAGTGTAATGTGTGATAGACACCTTCGATCCTCATTTAGGAAAGCTTCTTATTCAGGAAAATATCTATGCACGTGCTTGCTGAAGTGCTTTCCTGAATTCGGTCCTAGTACTGTAAAGCCATGGTTTCCAACCTGTGGTCCGGGGATCCCGGGGGGTCCGCAGACTGTGCCTAAGAGTTCTAAAACAGTCTGTACCACCATTTGCAATTTTTTAGGGGTCTGCAAATGAGAAAAGATTGAAAACCACTGCTGTAAAGTGTTTTGTGGAGGCGACAGCCTGGATGGGCTCTCTGATTATGTTTGTTTTATGAGTCTAAGGATTTGTCGCTTAAAGAGGGTTTCTTGGCTGTTTTTTGTTTTTGTTTTTGTTTTTTAACAGTGTAGCTACTCCAACATGAACCCCTACTATGGATGCATGTACTTCACCAGTGCAAAAGGTGACTAGTGTTGTCACACCTTAGACTGGTTTAAAACTGGGATAATTTGTGGGGCCGAAAAACACTTTTATACCAGTACTGTGCATTCCCACTGAGAATTTTCACTGATGCAGCTATATTGCACTAGTTTAACTGCACCAAAATCTCAGGTGTAGACAAGTTGTAAATTAGGATGGCAAAATTAAATTCAGCATTTTTTTTGGCTAGCTTTTACGTCACTGTTGTGAGATCAGGTGATTCATAGATATTAAGGTCAGAAGGAACCATTATGATCATCTAGTCCGACCTCCTGCACAATTCAGGCCACAGAATCTCACCCACCCACTCCTGCAAGAAACCTCTCACCTATGCCTGAGCTATTGAAGTCCTCAAATCGTGGTCTAAAGACTTCAAGGTGCAGAGTATCCTCCAGCAAGTGACCCATGCCACATGCTGCAGAGGAAGGCGAAAACCCCCCAGGGCCTCTTCCAATCTGCCCTGGAGGAAAATTTCTTCCTGACTCCAAATATGGTGATCAGCTGAACCCTGAGCATGTGGGCAAGATTCACGAGCCAGATACCCAGGAAAGAATTCTCTGTAGTAACTCAGATCCCACCCCATCTAACATCCCATCACAGGCCATTGGGCTTATTTACCATGAATCGTTAACATGATTTTGGCAATTAATTGATCTTTATCTCATCATACCATCTCCTCCATAAACTTATCGAGTTTAATCTTGAAACCAGATAGTCTTTTGCCCCCACTGCTTCCCTTGGAAGGCTGTTCCAGAACTTCACTCCTCTGATGGTTAGAAACCTTCATCTAATTTCAAGTCTAAAGACTTATCACTCACTGTCATTCAAGCAGAAATGAAAGGAAGACAAGGTTGCTAGCCATGCTAAAATTTTAGTAGGACAAGTTGTTAAATAAAATTGCTGTTTTATAGCATGGAACCCTTTTAAAAAAATTAATTAAATACATCTTTTCAGCTTCATTTGTATATTTTGACTTGCAGTTTTGTTTTTGTGGGATTTGTAACCACTGATCTAAAAGGCTATCTACAAGTGTTTTTGTAAATTAACTGAGTATTTTGAGTGACACAAATAGCAAGGGGCAGCGGTGCATTCCACATGACTTGTAAAACTTATTCTCACTTATTTTTCATTTTTGGCCCCCTGATGTCCTCGTGACCTGTTCCTTTTTCTGATATGATTGTCCCAATAGGCTGATGGTATCACTTCAACCTGTTAACCTTGATGGGCATTGGAGACAGTTATAGGGAGTTATGCAGGTAGCATTTTTTTTCTTTGTCTCTGGCTAGTTTTAAAAATTATGTTTAAAAAGTTTGCCGAATCATGCTGTATATTGAAAGAAAAAAAGCCACTTTTCATGTTTCCTCCACCAGCTCAAATAGTTGGACTTCACTGAGGTTTCTAAGGTGATGTATAGTTCTCAGCACGGTTAAGTGGGGTGCATCATATCAGAGTGTGAGCTAGTGATCTGTGTTATTAGGGGACCTAAAACGAGAAAACAGGATACAACCGGAATCTCGAATGTGTGTAATGCACCTGTACCCTTTTGCTGTTTGGGGCACCTGGAATTTATTTACAATATTTTCAGGTTACCTTTAACTGTGTTCATCCAAACAGTCTTGCTTTTCTAAGAATGTCTTTGAGATAGTTATTGTAAAGAAAAAATTGTTCTGATGTCAGTTGGAATGCATAATCAATGATTTTAGCATTCCAAGTAATGCCCTCTGCTGATTTCACTTTCTGCTTCTTAATGGTGCATTCTGACTGGCTGTTCATTAGCAATACTGGCTGTGTAGCATGCATCATCAATGTTCTATGTGGTACTGCCTGTAACTGTCTAAGACAAGGTTATCATTATAAATATAGCTTAAAGGAAAGAAAAATACATTTTGTTGTCCAATTATAAGTGAGCTGAATTTGTTTCTTCCCCCCTTTAATTGGTGTAGTGTTCTCTTTGTTTCCTTCACCCTGCCATTCCTACCCTACTCCCCAAAAATTAGGATATGTTCTATGTCATCTCTTCTTTCCTCTTATTGTTTGCGTGTTCCCTCTCCCCATACTTTTCTGTGTGAGCTTTACTTCTCCCATTGTCCTTTCTGCAATATATAATCTCACTAGCTCTACTCCTTTACCATTTTTACAGTATTTTTAATTCTCCTCTCCCATCACTTCTGATGGGTTGTCAGTCTTCCTTTTCCCTTCTTTTTTTGTTGTTGTGGTCCATTTTTGCTTTACTCTTCTCTCTGCTCCTACTGCTCCATTCTGAAGAGTTCTGTTCTGTGTGACATACAGGCAGTGATGTGAAACCAGCAAGGATTTTCTTTTTTTGGGTAATCTTCTGGCTGTTCCATCTATTCAAACTGTAAGTCGCAAATTGAAACTTACTAGAGTCCTGATCTTTGAAGCATGATCAGGATCTAGTAAGTTTCACTTGGTATCTTGCCATGCTAGTGAAAAAAAAAAAAAAAACAAGAACCAAAGCCAGTATAAAACAAAGTAGCTGGAAAACATGCTATTGTCATGTTTCAGTTCACTTATAGCTGGCTGATGATTAATGTTGCTTAAAATAGATACTGAAAACAGACTCTGATATTGCTGGACAGATAGTTTATGGTCCAGAGGCTACTACTTTATAAAAATAATTTAATAAAATAATACCTGATAAGATGTGCTGGCAATGATGAAAACTGGGAAGTAACAGCAATAGGGAACCATCGCAAGCCCTTGCTGACCCCTTTTGATACTCAAATACTGAATATGCTTAACTGTGTAAAGAGAGAACAGACCAACTTAATGATGACAATATTACTTATTTTATACAGCATCAAAAGTCTACCAGACTCCGTTTAAATTAGGCAAAAAGGCTTGTATATTTCCAAGACCCAGACAGGTGTACAATCCCGTGAATTCTAATGCACCAGGAAAAGCACCAAACTTTGCACCAAGAGTTGGGTAAACTCATGAATCCAAATTTAGGCAGCGGAAGGTAAATTGGTGCTTAATCTGTGGGAAAGAGAAGACTGAACCCTGCTCAAATAATTTACCCCTACCTGGGAGATTAATCTAATCCTTGCTGCCAGAACATACTACCGTAAATGCTATTAGCTTTGAGTTTTGAATTTAGCAACAATAAAAAATCCAGCCAATCTTTAATCCATGTTAATTCAGTTATTGAGACTGTAGCCAATGTCTGAGAGGTGCAGGCCATCAATGCAAAATTGACTAGGATAATGATAATTAATGCCCTCAGCGTCTTTCCCCCAGCAGATACACAAAACCTCCTAAACCCAGCCAAGGGATCCTCATCTTCTATATAGCAGGACTGGCAGGCCTCTCAGGTTTGCCAAATAACAAAAGGGCCCCCTGGGACATCAGCTCTCTCCTTGACCCAAGGCCAGTATGATCATTCTTAAGGCCATATGTAGACACACACATGAAAGTTCTCTGGTTTTTCAGAAAAGCTAAACACCCAACAAATTCTGTTAAAGTGGAAGGCAGCTAGTGTGCTTAGCATCTTTGAAAGCAGGCTATTTTTTTTTTTTTGCTTATGTATTTAGGAAACTAATCTTAAACACACAATTTTGAAAATGTTGGCCCTATTTTATTCTATATTATTTTTAATGTTTGCTGTCTTTACACTTGAATCATTTCTAATTTAAATTTCAAGGGCCATATGTCTAAGGCAATGGTTGATGAATTCACATAAAATAGGACTCAACCTCTGCTCAAAATTCACATACAGATTTTCTTGAAATTTGAAAAAGTTTGGATGCCCTTTTCTCCCCATCATTTTTTGCCATCCTCATTTCAGCATACCTCTCAAATATTGCTTTTGAACCTTGTTGTAACAGTAGGGAATAGGCAGTTCTCTATCTGGCCAAACTGTGAGAAAATATTTCAATGGGAGACCTGTTTGAATCATGTTCTAACACAGAAGTCAAACATGGGTCTATTATCTGGGTTTGTCAATACTGTTCTGTTTGGTCTATGACTTAAATTGTTTTCAATACCAGCTGAGAGAGGATAGGGAGAAACCATTGCTGCGTTTTGTCATTTTTCCAAATGCAGACAAAGCCGAAGTGTGATAACTATCTAATAAAAATGCTCTCTCGGAAGGCATAAAAAGAGTTGACTGCAGAAATTTTCTCCCTTACCATGGAAAGTTGTATGTGTATACTGAAACTCTTTCTTTATAAAATGTGTGCTGGTTTTTTTACACTTACTGGGACTATGTATAGTCTTGATTTGCCACCTTATGTACATGTACAGCTAATATGAAATCAATACACATAAAATTACCAAAAAGCAGCAGTAAAGTGCTGCAAAACTCAACGGGTCATACCAATAACAAGCCTCCTGTACATTTTTTGTTAAGTAACCCAGTTTAGCAAACTTGGTTGAAAAATGTGATTTATGTGTTTTATAATATATAAACAGTGTACCTTATTTCCCCCCAGAAGTGAATGTCAGCAAAATTATAATTATTTTTATAATGACTGTATGAGTAAAATCAATGAGTTATTCAGTTGAATAACATAATGTGTTATACCAGGCTCAAATGATTAGCGTTATTGGTAAGAAGATGAACTTTTTCAAGCTTCAAGTGGTGTTACTATGGAGCACATAATATGAATTTTTATTTTTAATATTAGATTGAAACATCATAATTGTACTGGATTAGACCCATGCTCCATCTTGTCCAATATGCGGTCTCTGACCGTGGTCAGCACCAGATGTTTCAGAGAATGGAGTAAGAAATCCACAGTAGGCAGATGTAGGGTAATCTGCTCCCCACAATAGGGCTCATCTAATCTCTAATAGTTAGATATTAGCTAAAGGCCTGAAGTATAAGGTTTTAAAATGAGGTTTTATATCCCTTCCAATATCGTTTTTTAGACTTAACAATGATAACTCTGGTGGATATTCTTTCCAGCCATAAAAATGTCTAATCCCTTTTTGAATCTTGCTGAATTTTTGGCCTCACTGATGTTCTGTGGCAAGGAGTTCCACAGTTAAATTATACTTTTGGAAAGTATTTTCTTTTATCCATTTTGAATTTGCCACCTCAGTTTAATTGAGTGTCCTATTTATTTTTTTTTATGAGGCAGGAAAGTTCAGAAACTTCCAATCTGCCTTCCCTAGACCCTTCATTAATTTGTATGGTTTTATCATCTCCACTTTTATTCACCTCCTTTCAAAGGAAGAAAACTCAAGTCTTCCCAATTTCTCTTTATGTGTAAGTTTTTTCAAATACAATTATTTTTACCGGCCTTCCCTTGAATCCCTTTGAAATTAAATAGACGTGAACTGTTTGAAAGTGAGGGGTAAAACTATTCACAATTCATAGAGCTAAATAAGTAAACAGTAAAAACTACAGTGAAATTTGTTAACGTGGTTGATTTGGATGTCCCTATTTTGACATGTATCCAAATATTCACTATCATCCCCAAATCTCTTAAATAGTGAGCTTTCCAAAGCAGTCATGCATAGAAACAAATCTTCATTTTGCAAGGACAGATCATGGTTTTAGTGCCAAGACAAGTCAGCAGGGTTAGAGTTTGCTCTAATTAGCATCCTCATAAACTATACCTGCAGCCCTGTGACACACACATGGTTGTGGATTTTTTCCTATCTTTGAAAATATCAGACTATCTTAGAAGCTATTCCAATCTGATCCTTAACTACCAAATGTCCCCCAGATTAGTGTGAGAGAGAGGCAGATTAATCAATGCAATTAAGAAATGACCTCTGGAAAGTAATTGTAATCCCAAATAGTTATGCTACATGTACTAATTTCTTTCTCTCTCTTTCTTTTTAACATTCAGAAAACTTTTACAGCCAAATTGAAAAATTCATAATAAGTTAACCTTACTCTGGGAGTAAAATACTACTCAGTCTGAGCAGGGGTGTTAGATTTTGTTTTTTAATTTAATATTTGTATCACATCAGTTTTGGGAAATTACTTCTGTTACCTTCTATTGGTATATAATTGTTAGTATTTTTTATTCACTTGTTCTAATGTGAGTGCAGCACGGCTCTTTTGTGATGTCAAATAAATGTACTGCACTATTGGCCAAGGCCTTTGAATACATAAGTTGCTGGCCATTTTGACCAATAGCATAGAAACACCTCCTGTCTATTTCTGCTAGTAAAGTATGTATGTTTTATCTTCATCAGTGAAAATACTTACACTGGACCCTTGCTAGAACATGGGGTTCGGGATCCATGCGCGGTACCACATTATAGCAGGGGCAGCGTTACCATGGATCCCAATTTAAGTGTTTAAATTTGGGATCCATCGCTGCAACTGCACTATATGCGAATCCGCGCTCTAGTGATGCACGCTCTAGCAAGGGTCCGCTGTATTTCAACAGAAGAAAGGTAACAAAATTTGTTAGAAGAGTAAAGTTAAGTCAGAAATGACAAACATACCTTTTCTCATAAACCACTTTGCCACTCGGGGACTCTGTTTACTCAGTATTTTGGGGGTATTAAATGAAATAGAGAAAACCACTTTCTCATGGCATCACAAATGTACTGTATTGACAATATAGTCTCAAAAAGGAAAAAAAAATCTCTTCTCTCGCCAAACAAACCTTTTTTAATAAACCAGTTGTTGTCTGCTACATTATTGGACATGTGGTCAGTTGTCATGTTCATATGAGCAACTGATCAAAGTTTGAAATTCTGTCTAATTGTTCCCCAATGTTAGGCTACCCTGTCATGATCAAGGCCTCAGCAGGTGGTGGTGGGAAAGGCATGAGAATCGCTTGGAGTGATGAACAGACCAGGTGAGATGCTGTCCAAAAAACTAGCCTTGATGAATACTGCAGTTACCAAAGTTCCATTAAACCACTGTGAACTGACAATTAAACAGATACCAAATGTGAAATGGAGAAATTAGATAGTTTCTGCTTTTATCCCATTTGTAGAAAGTGTGCACGATACACGGGTGGTTTCTTTATTTTTTTTAATATATATTTTTTTCTGTACAAATCTGCCTTTGCAAGCATTACAAAGAGTTTACAACTTACTGGAATAAGAAAAAAATTGTCTTCCAACCGCCTTTCAACTGTGGCTTGATTTATTTTATAAATCTATGTTGCAAATAATATTTATATTATACATCTTTGAATTTATTGTTATATGAATTGTCAGTATATTAAGTAAGGTAAACCGTTATGCCCCGGTCTTGCAAACATTTATTCATGTAATTAGTCCTCTTAAATTCAATGGGACTGACTACTAATGTACGGAAACACGTTTGTGAGTGTTTTCAGGATCTGGGCCGTAACTAATATTTTAGCACAAAATCATGTAATTAATTAATCTCCAGTAAACTGGTGCTTGTGTGTGTGAAGAAGAGAGAGTAAGTATATTCAACACACACACAAAAAGTTTTCAGTTTTTTGTAATAGGTCTTCCCACAAAATACTGAGCCTTTTATAGCATTTTTGAGTTCACTGAAGATATTTCAGAATGCATTTTTCTGTGACCTAATAATCAGGAGACCAGTTGCAACTTATCATATTAGTGATGTCACAGAATGATGCATTATGGGTGTACTAGGAATTGTCTTCAGTGCACTAGAAATTGTCAGAAGACTTTTTCAGTGGGAAAAATTATCTAAGTTTAGGTACATTTTTTTCATGATTTATTTCTAAATTGAATGCTGCCCACACGAGGGCTAGGAAAATCCAACACATATGTCCGGGTTCCCTCCCCACTCTGAACTCTGGGGTACCGATGTGGGGACCCGCATGAAAGACCCCGTAAGCTTATTTCTACCAGCTTAGGTTAAAAACTTCCCCAAGGCACAAATTCTTCCTTGTCCTTGGACAGTATCGCTGCCACCACCAAGTGAGTTAGATAAAGATATAGGAAAAGGAACACCTGGAGTTCCTGTTTCCCCAAAATATCCCTGCAAGCCTCTTCACCCCCTTTCCTGGGGAGGCTTGAGAGTAACCAAGGTGAGCACAGACGAGACCCTTGGGTTTTTAGGACACTAAAAACCCAATCAGATTCTTAAAAACAGAACTTTGTTATAAAGAAAAAAGTAATAGAAGCACCTCTGTAAAATCAGGATGGAAGGTAATTTTACAGGGTAATAAGATTTAAAGGATTCCCCTCTCGGCAAAACTTCAAAGTTACAAAAAACAGGAATAAACCTCCCTCTTAGCATAGGGAAAATTCACAAGCTAAAATAAAAGATAACCTAATGCATTTCCTTGCTATTACTTACAATTTGTAATCTTAGATGCTTATTTCAGATATGGCTTTAGGAGATGTATTTTTCCTGCCCTGGTCCCTCTCTGTCCTGGAGAGAACACAAAAAGAGCACAAACAAAAACCTTCTCCCACAGATTTAAAAGTACGCCTGTACGCCGATATAGCGTGATCCAATATAACGTAGGTTCGCATACAACGCGGTAAAGCAGGGTCTGGGAGGCAGGAGCTGTGGGGGGGCACTTTTGGGGGCCCTGCAGGCCCAGAGTGTCCTGGGTGAATAGTGGGGGGCTGGGAGCAGCCTGCTCCACTTCCCTCATCCCGGCCCCAGTCGTGTCGCTTGGGGGAGGGGGTTTGGGGGAAGGGATTCTCCTCCCCCCCCACTCTGCACTCACTGGCAGCGGCGGAAGTGGAGCAGCCCGGCCCCAGCCCACTCCATTCCACCAGCTCCCAGCCGTGGCGCTCCGCTTCTCGCTGCCGGTGAGTGGGGGGGGGCGTCCTTTCCTCAACCTCCCTGCACTCACCGGTGATGGGAAGCTGAGCAGAGCAGCTGGGGCCACATTGCTCCGCTTCCCGCTGCTGCTGGTGAGTGCCTGTCTGGGGGTAGGGGTGTGAATAGGGGTCGGGGCAGTCAGGGGACAGGGAGCAGGGGGGTTGGGTGGGGGTGGGATCTTGGGGGTGACAAAGGACGGGGGGGTCTCTGGAGGAGGGGCGGTCAGGGGACAAGGAGCAGGGGGGCCAAAGCAAGTTCGATAGAATACGGTTTCACAAATAACGCAGTAAGATTTTTTGGCTCCCGCGGACCGTGTTATATTGGGATAGAGGTGTATCTTCTTCCCTTATTGGTCCTTTTGGTCAGGTGCCAACCAGCTTATTTGAGCTTAACCCTTTACAGGTAAAGGAAGGATTTTATGCTACCCGTAGCTCTATGTTTATGACAAACATACATCTGTAATTAACTCAGTTTAATTTTACTTGATAAGTTCATCTTTAATCATAGAATCATAGAATATCAGGGTTGGAAGGGACCCCAGAAGGTCATCTAGTCCAACCCCCTGCTCAAAGCAGGACCAATTCCCAGTTAAATAATCCCAGCCAGGGCTTTGTCAAGCCTGACCTTAAAAACCTCTAAGGAAGGAGATTCTACCACCTCCCTAGGTAACGCATTCCAGTGTTTCACCACCCTCTTAGTGAAAAAGTTTTTCCTAATATCCAATCTAAACCTCCCCCACTGCAACTTGAGACCATTACTCCTCGTTCTGTCATCTGCTACCATTGAGAACAGTCTAGAGCCATCCTCTTTGGAACCCCCTTTCAGGTAGTTGAAAGCAGCTATCAAATCCCCCCTCATTCTTCTCTTCTGCAGGCTAAACAATCCCAGCTCCCTCAGCCTCTCCTCATAACTCATGTGTTCCAGTCCCCTAATCATTTTTGTTGCCCTTCGCTGGACTCTCTCCAATTTATCCACATCCTTCTTGAAGTGTGGGGCCCAAAACTGGACACAGTACTCCAGATGAGGCCTCACCAATGTCGAATAGAGGGGAACGATCACATCCCTCGATCTGCTCGCTATGCCCCTACTTATACATCCCAAAATGCCATTGGCCTTCTTGGCAACAAGGGCACACTGCTGACTCATATCCAGCTTCTTGTCCACTGTCACCCCTAGGTCCTTTTCCGCAGAACAGCTGCCTAGCCATTCGGTCCCTAGTCTGTAGCTGTGCATTGGGTTCTTCCGTCCTAAGTGCAGGACCCTGCACTTATCCTTATTGAACCTCATCAGATTCCTTTTGGCCCAATCTTCCAATTGGTCTAGGTCCTTCTGTATCCTATCCCTCCCCTCCAGCGTATCTACCACTCCTCCCAGTTTAGTATCATCCGCAAATTTGCTGAGAGTGCAATCCACACCATCCTCCAGATCATTTATGAAGATATTGAATAAAACCGGCCCCAGGACCGACCCTTGGGGCACTCCACTTGATACCGGCTGCCAACTAGACATGGAGCCATTGATCACTACCCGTTGAGCCCGACAATCTAGCCAGCTTTCTACCCACCTTATAGTGCATTCATCCAGCCCATACTTCCTTAACTTGGTGACAAGAATACTATGGGAGACCGTGTCAAAAGCTTTGCTAAAGTCAAGAAACAATACATCCACTGCTTTCCCTTCATCCACAGAACCAGTAATCTCATCATAAAAGGCGATTAGATTAGTCAGGCATGACCTTCCCTTGGTGAATCCATGCTGGCTGTTCCTGATCACTTTCCTCTCATGCAAGTGCTTCAGGATTGATTCTTTGAGGACCTGCTCCATGATTTTTCCAGGGACTGAGGTGAGGCTGACTGGCCTGTAGTTCCCAGGATCTTCCTTCTTCCCTTTTTTAAAGATTGGCACTACATTAGCCTTTTTCCAGTCATCCGGGACTTCCCCGGTTCGCCACGAGTTTTCAAAGATAATGGCCAGTGGCTCTGCAATCACAGCCGCCAATTCCTTCAGCACTCTCGGATGCAACTCGTCCGGCCCCATGGACTTGTGCACGTCCAGCTTTTCTAAATAGTCCCTAACCGCCTCTATCTCCACAGAGGGCTGGCCATCTCTTCCGCGTTTTGTGATGCCCAGCGCAGCAGTCTGAGAGCTGACCTTGTTAGTGAAAACAGAGGCAAAAAAAGCATTGAGTACATTAGCTTTTTCCACATCCTCTGTCACTAGGTTGCCTCCCTCATTCAGTAAGGGGCCCACACATTCCTTGGCTTTCTTCTTGTTGCCAACATACCTGAAGAAACCCTTCTTGTTACTCTTGACATCTCTGGCTAGCTGCAGCTCCAGGTGCGATTTGGCCCTCCTGATAACATTTCTACATGCCCGAGCAATATTTTTATACTCTTCCCTGGTCATATGTCCAACCTTCCACTTCTTGTAAGCTTCTTTTTTATGTTTAAGATCCGCTAGGATTTCACCGTTAAGCCAAGCTGGTCGCCTGCCATATTTACTATTCTTTCGACTCATCGGGATGGTTTGTCCCTGTAACCTCAACAGGGATTCCTTGAAATACAGCCAGCTCTCCTGGACTCCTTTCCCATTCAAGTTAGTCCCCCAGGGGATCCTGGCCATCCGTTCCCTGAGGGAGTCGAAGTCTGCTTTCCTGAAGTCCAGGGTCCTTATCCTGCTGCTTACCTTTCTTCCCTGCGTCAGGATCCTGAACTCAACCAACTCATGGTCACTGCCTCCCAGATTCCCATCCACTTTTGCTTCCCCCACTAATTCTACCCGGTTTGTGAGCAGCAGGTCAAGAAAAGCGCCCCCCCTAGTTGGCTCCTCTAGCACTTGCGCCAGGAAATTGTCTCCTACGCTTTCCAAAAACTTCCTGGATTGTCTATGCACCGCTGTATTGCTCTCCCAGCAGATATCAGGAAAATTAAAGTCACCCATGAGAATCAGGGCATGCGATCTAGTAGCTTCCGTGAGCTGCCGGAAGAAAGCCTCATCCACCTCATCCCCCTGGTCCGGTGGTCTATAGCAGACTCCCACCACTACATCACTCTTGTTGCACACACACTTCTAAACTTAATCCAGAATGAACTTAATGAACTACTGTGCCATGTGTTAAAAAATTGAATGAAGTATCGGTTCTAAAAGCTGGAAGAAAATAAGCAAAATGAATAGCCAATTTAAACAAATTTTACATATAAAGAAAACAATCTTATTTGTATTCTTCACTTCCTGAAGCTTCTTTATGTTCTAATCTAAATAGGAAATGAAGTATAGCATCTTAGAATGAGGATCTAGGATAACACACTTCATACTTACAAGGATGCTTTGCTCCTATTGCTTTAGAAATCAGAATTACTCCCTTCATCTTGTACAGTCAACACGTACTTCTGTTGTACTAAATCAAAAGGTATTCACTTCTGTTTTTGTTCAGATATCGTCAAAAGAAATTTCACAAAATGAGTAACTTAAAAAAAAAATGAAATGCAGTACTAAACCATGATTGTTAAGAGGTTTTAAAGCAGTACAGGTAAGAAGTGGGATAGTCAGAAAGCTCTTTGATGCAGATGAGTGATGTCAACAGAATCCAATCAGGCATGTGATTTTTGTTTATCTTAATGACACTGCTTTAGGACCAACAGCTAGTGATATTTGCCTTGTTTATGGAAAAACCACTGGAATACCATTCAGTGTTTGTTACTGTGTACCCGGGACTCTGTCTCCCAGATGGTCATTTTGCTACTTGTTACATTTATCCTGTCTTTGCAAAGTTTCCTTACCACACAAAAAGTGTAAAAAATGGTACGAAAAAGAACATAGTCACTAAGGAAAAAAAAGTCATTTACAGATAAACTATTTTTGCACTACCCATCTAATCAAGAGGAAATCCTCATTTTACAATTTGCAACTAGGCAGCAGTGAAGCCTAAATTTTAACTAAAGTTGGCTAAATATTTTGCTGTCTGTTACAGAAAGGTAAACTGAGATTAAGAGTGAGGGGAAAATATTTAGAATAGGAACACTGATTTGGAGAAGTAGAAATATTAATAGAACAACACTTCCATATAATCTTTAACAGTCAACATTGATGATGTGTAACATTGAAAGGTTGTGAAAGATTTTTCTACACACTCATTATATGGTCTAAGAAATATAGTAAAGTATTTTTCCATTTTGTGTAGCAACAAGAGAATAATTTTTGGGTCTAATCACATGAAGCCTATTGACGTTGAAATTTGAAGTGGGTGGCTCCAGCAGAAAGGATAGCATTTTGCTTTTCTCACCTTGAGCTTCTTGTTCTGAATGCAGCCCAGGTTGGTAGTGACAAACAATTGCCATCTGATTAGTTGCTGGTATCCTGTGGGATGAATTTGTGGTCTCAATCCAGTTTCAATTTTTAAAAAGATGCTAATTTCTAATGTTGGCATTCTCAGCAGAGAGGCCAAAGACTGAATGAACATGAAGACTGAACTACCTTCTCAACTATAGAGACAGTACCCTTAGAACAGTTTTGAAATATGTTGGTAGACCAGCAAACTTATATTGCTTTTGCCCTGTGGATCTAGTTCTGAGTGCTATGAACATGACACGTTCCATAAATTCTAAATTAATTTTAAGTAACTTTGCTTAAAAAACACTTACTGGATTTTCAGAATATAGACTATTTGATGCACAGTTTGTAATCTATTTTCAAAACAGGGGATGCACAATATTTTGTTTAAAGAATTAAGATTAAAGACCATGGATTATGATTCCCAGAATTAGAGAAATTGAACATAGAAAAGACCTATTTGAACTACTTCACTCCTTGCTATTGGAAGATTATTCCCTTGTTGCATAATTACTAGTGCTTCATCCTGTGTACTTTTTGAAGGTCTTAAGTGATGAGACTTTCAGCATATCCCTTGGGCTTTTATTATTCAGTCCTACAGATCTCACTCTTAGGAAAATTTAGGCAGAAAATTTTTCATTCTTAATTTTATCCCATTATTCCTAGTTATACCTCATTCTAGCACCCTTAATAATTCTTTTCTCTCACTAGTATTTATACTCTCCATACTTTTGGAAAGTTATCAAGTCTCCTATTAATCTCTGCTTTACTGATCATCTTATCTTCATATGTCATCCCGTCAGCTCTCTCACCATTTTAATTGCTTTTTTCTAAACTCTCGCTAAGCTATGAATATCTTTGTGGTAATGGAGGCGTTTAGAATGACGAATTATAGCAGAGCTGTATGGAGTGACTATTACCTCTTTGCATCGTGATGAATTTCTCTGTATAAACAGTCGAAAATTACATTGGACTAATTTCCTGTTGCAAACTCATGATACGTTGTAGACTCATACTGTGATTCCTCTACTTTGCTGTCTGCTGTTACCTCAAGGTCTCTGTCAGCATTACTGACTTCCATGGACAAAATGTATCTCTCATTCAATTTCCCGCTTTAGGTGTATGTTTGGAACAGACTGCTAGGTAGTTATTATCTCTTGGCAACCTTTGTAGTGGTATACATGAATTTTTTGCAGTTAGGGAGTGAACCTTGGAAGTCCAAGGTCTCTGGTCTTCCTTCATCCCCAAGAATGATTTCTCCGCATCAACCTTTTGGAGCTTTTGTTTTCCAGTCTTAGGCCCCTCTCCATCAGCACTAGGCCCTTGCAAGATGTGGCAAGCAGCGGGCTGTGGCCTACATGCATATAGACCACTATTCTCCAACCCAGAAAATCTTGTACTGACAGCATAGAGATTAAGCTGTGGAGGTATGTATCTGAAGGCTTCTCCAAGGTGGTTACAAATTGCATGCATCTCTCAGCAGGATGCAGCCATCCTTTCTCACCCTTGCTTGGATTGGAATTATGCTCCCCTCACCATTGGAATTGGTGTTCTGAAAGAGGTTGGACATGCAGTCTTGTTCCCTCCAGCATGTTGTCTCTCCCTTTCCCTCGGACTCGAGATGATTTCAAGAAAAGTCTCAGTCAGTGCTCTTTCTGGTCATATGTTAGTCATCTTAGCTCTTTGTGTGAGCTCTACCTTTTATGGGACCACAATTTCTCTATCTTTATACCAGGCAACAGTTCTGCAGTGGGATTTATCCTGAGTTTTCCAGGAGATTACAGAACTATTCAGACTTTTGGATGACAGATCCTTGAAACTGTGAATACATTAGATAGATAGAAACTGCTTTTTCAAGTTATTTTCAGCTGTAGTTATGACAGTCTTTAGAATGGTAAATTATGCTCAGTGATTTTTTCTTATTGTCAGTTTAACAACTGCCCCAAGTACATTCCTGAGATGAGTTTGAAATTTCATGATGGTGAGCCTATTGTTTACCTAAGTTGTGTCCCAATCTTGTTGTAGTAAAGGCAATGTCGCGCTCTCCTTAGATCTCTGAAATCTTACATAACTCGTACTCAGTTTTGGAAAAGTTTACAGTTTATCTGTTTCGAAGATTGTAACAAGAAGGCCACTAAGACCACAGTGTCTAGGTGAATTAAACATTGTATCCCATTAGCCTTCAACTATGTCAGAAGGCTATATTCAGTATTGTTAAATGCTATTCTCTAAGAGGCATGGCAATCTTGTGAGCTTTCAGTGCAGAAGCATCTGCTTCTGAAAATTGAGATGCCCTCCTAGTCATCTCCTCAACTCCTCATTACCAGTTAAATCTGTCTTTGCAGCTGATATCTATTAGGTGCTTCAAGTGCCTTTGGAAGGTAAGCCCACCTTTCTGGTTTACTGTTCGCAACATTGGTTGTTTTCAATTGCTGCTGTCCAGCAGCATGGGAGAAGAAGGACATGTAAGAGAAAATTATTTGTCAGTAATTCTATTTGTCATAGTCTTTTCTTCTCCCACCTCTCCTCGAAGAGCATCACTTGGAGTTTTGTCTCTGATCTTATCTATTACTCTGCACTGGAAGTCTCACTGTAAAAGAAGAGAATAGGTTGGTGCTTGTATACCTGCCTTGATAGACAGATCTTTTGTCTCCTTTCTTGGGTAGGCAAAGTCATAAAGCTGTCTGTGATTGTTGTTGCTGGGTAGTTTGGTAGAAAAGGGGACTATGGCAGACAAAGTTATTGGTGACTTCCTGTGCTCCATTGACTACATCCTCTAATTTTGTAATTCTGTTTCTTTTTTTTTAAAAATCAGATTACATTCAGTTAAGAAAATTAACACAACACTGATTCACCAAAGAGATTTTTTTCATGCTGTAATCAAGGACGTTGTAAATAGATTGGATATGAGTTATTTGATAGAATATTAAAAGCGAATAGAGAGAGCTCATTGAATTTGTGAAATTCCATTTTACGGGGTGGGGGTGGTGGAGAGGAGGAATCAAATCCCCAGGTATTTAATTTGTGATTCTAGGACTTTGACTGTGTCTTTTTATAAACAAGAAGTCAGCCATTTATATAGTAAAAGTGTTGTGACTATAGACAACAGTTTTCTCAAATCATTTAAAAGAAATTTTGACTCAAGCTAAAGCATTGTTTGTTTTTGTTTAGTTTTTGTTTACTTTAAAACTAATTGTTTGTAAGGTATTTATATTTTGATTAACATTAAGCATTGTACTTAACAGTCACAGTTTTAAAGGGATTCTGTTGTATTGGTGATACTCAAACAGCTGTTTTTAGAGCTAGGTTTCACAAGAACGCAGAACTGGACAGAAAGTGTCTATGCAATGCCAGCACTGGAATTTTATTTTTTCCCCCATTAATTGGTATTTGGTTGGCCCCAGTATCGGATATTGTAATGTCACATTATGTCCCAAGTCTCCTACTTACCCTATATTGGGGTGGGCAAACTTTTTGGCCTGAGGGCCACATCCGGGTTCCGAAACTGTATGAAGGGCCAGGTAGGGAAGGTTGTGCCTCCCCAAACAGCCTGGCCCCTGCCCCCTATCCGCCCCCTATTCGCCCCCGCCCTCTGACTGCCCCCCTCAGAATCCCTGACCCATCCAACCCCTCCTACTCCTTGTTCCCTGACCCCAATGCCCCTTGCTCCATGTCCCCTGCCCTGCCCCCATCCAACGCCCCCCGCCCACTGACAGGCCCCCTGGGACTCCCATGCCTATCCAACCCCCCTGTTCCCATCCCCTGACCCCCCCCGACCTCCGTCCCAACTGCCCCCTGCTTCCTGTCTCCTGACTGCCCCCCAGACCTCCCTGCCTCATATCCAACCCCACCGCCCCCTTACCATGCCACTCAGAGCACCAGGACTGGCAGCTGCACCACCTGGCCGGAGCCAGCCATGCTGCCGCACAGTCTAGAGCACCAGGGCAGGCTGGTGGCTCTTGAAGCTGCCCTTTCTGGCAGGAGCTCACAGCCCCATCACCCAGAACGCTGGCGGCACACCGAACTGAGGCTGCGAGGGAGAGGGGACAGCAAGGGAGGGACTGGGGGCTAACCTCCCTTGCCGGGAGCTCAAGGGCCGGGCAGGACGGTCCCGAGGGCTGGATGTGGCCCATGGGTTTACCCACCTCTGCCCTATATGTTTCTGCCCAAAGAAGGTGGTTTTTGTAACTGTAATGAGGCTGAGCTTTGTGGGCATGCGGTGCTCCCAGATCATTCCATTTCAATTCAGCCAACAGCAAGAAAACTTGTTGTGGGTTCTGTTTTTATTGAATGCATATTTCTTGCCAAGAAGTGTAGCCTAGGTGGGAAAAAGACATTAAAGAAGCCCTACATACAGCATTCCTGGAGAACCTGTCTCTGACACAGCTCAACCAGAATTGGAGGAGTGCAGAGGCCACCTTTTCACCACCCTATCCTGAGCTGACAGTGTGCTCCGCAGCCATGGCAAGGATATAAGACAGTATTTCCTAATGCTTTGGGTCCCTAGGCCACTGCTTCAGTACTGATTCAAAGGGAAGCATGAAGCTTGAAATACATATCTTTGTAGGGCTTACATCCAGACATTATCTCTCTGCCTAGCCTGTGTAATCTGACTTGGTCTTGTATTCCCCTTTAAAATGAATGAAATTCATTCTTTTATTAATATTCTTCATTCTATTTATGGACACAAACATAGGCTTAGAAAACACAAGTGTGTAAATAAGGTCAAAATACCTAATTAAGACAATCGTGTATTTTTAGGTTTTACAGACGTATAGATGAGGTAATTAGGCATATTGATTTTCTTTTTAACAAGCATTGCAGTCTGGATTGTTAATTAGCACATGCTTCAGTGAAGCAAAAATAAAGTTGTCAATCAATTGTGCATAATGCTGTCTGATATAATGTTTACAAAAGCAAATCCATTGATTTAATACTTAAAATTGTTCAGAATTTGTTTTGATAAATATAGATGTATCGGTGTCTGTGTGTCTATATTTTGCACCATTTTTGTTTAACTTTTTTAGTCAGATCAGCTAGAGTGGTGTCTACTTCTATACAAGTGGTATAACTTTGTTGTACAGGACATGAATACGCTGAAGTTCATCTTACTCTTGAATAAATACATTTAATGTTTTGAGGTTAAAAAATAAAACTGGCCAAAGGGAACAACTGAGTGCTAAACAAATTCCAGTCTCTTTAAATTATAAAACAACCATTATCTAAATGTGTGTGTTTAAGAGGATGATAGAGGTACCTTTTAAATATAATACTCAAAAAAGGGCCACATGCATTCATCCTACAAAAACCTGTCAGGTAGGCTTTGTTTAGGACACTGAACTGGGTTTGGGAGAGAAGAAATTCACAGCTACCTCCAACTAATAGGTAAGTGACGAGGACTGCATCACAGCCCTTCCGTGACTGCTACCACTCTGCACCTCCTATGTGTGGTGTTAGGATGACTGCATTCCTGCAGGTAAAGATACAGTGGTTCTCCCCTCACCTTCCCGGTGAAGTGGCCTGTCTCTGGGGCCAGCACAGAACCTCTTTCTGCTGCGTGAAGGGGTTGCAGAGTCCACCATGCAGCCTTTTGGGTCCTATTCACCATGTGTAAACTTTACCCAGTGGAAATTGTACTTAAATTTGTATTTCAGTAGTCATGTCCCACAGTAGTAACTGCTCTATCAGGAAAAGTGAAACCAACAGGTTCAGTATCTCAGTAATAAAAAAAAAATGAAAAATTAAATTGTTATATAGGAGTAAGTAAATAAAGGCAGGAGGGGAAGTCATACTAAGGGGCTTGGCGCATGCAAAGTAAGGTTGAGTTCTACCATACATTAGGAAAAAACTTATGAATATGGCTAAGTATTGCGTTTTAAAAAAAACTGTGCATTTAGTAAAGTGAGGAACAGCTGAATTTACATAGTACAGCATCCAAGATTTGTCCTTTCATTTAATTTTTGTATAACTAACCTTTGGCTCTGCCGTTGTTGTTATTCATATACTGCAATTCTTATAAATTAATGGTGGACCCATCCAAGATGTAAATTATTTATTACATAATTGTTTTTGGAATTCTACCATTTTTTTTCTCATGGAAAATATGTAACTTGTGCAAAGTTGTCCAATTGTCTTAAAAATGCTCAAACGTTTAAACTCTTCAGAGTTCCCTTTGTTCTTTGAGGGGGAAATTAATGAATTTTTACTTTCCAAGAAAGTATCCAAGAAAGCTCTTATTTTTGCATTCTGTTTAAAAAAATGAATGTACACTTAGAGAATCTTGTCTTTTTGGTGATATGTACATTAACTGATGGTAGCCTGATTTAAGTGAATACCAAAACTCCTACTAACTTAAGTGGAAACTGAATCAGGCCGTAAAAGGATTAATTTTCTTTATTGTCAGCCTGGCTTTTTTTTGTGTTTTTTTTTTTTTTTTTTAAAGGGAAGGCTTTAGATTTTCATCTCAAGAAGCTGCTTCAAGTTTTGGTGATGATCGACTATTGATAGAAAAGTTTATTGATAATCCTCGCCACATAGAAATCCAGGTTTGTACTTTTTCCATTTGAAATAAAATTTGAAATGATCAAACCCTTGAGATGATCAAACATACATTATAATGGTAAGCATGGTCAGATTTATTATGGCTTTGAAGACATTAATGCGGATATCAAACTGTAGTTGGTTACTCGGAGATAGTGACTTGGATTCAGCTGTCCTCTCAAGCTTTTTTCAGAGTAGATTCTGGAGGTGGAAAGTCTTGCCACCTCTTTTCTCCCACTGCATCATCCCTTCTGCTAGAGAGTACAGATGTGTCCATCACAACCCAAAAAGTGGGTGGTGCAGGCTAATGAGGAAGGCGTTTGTGACTATGGTGGCTATGTGACGTGCAGATCTAGCATATCCCTTAAGCTGCTTCCTGCAGCAGGGTTCCTACAAAGTATCCATCACAACTTAAAACTTCCCTAATCTGGCAGAAACCCTGAGTGAGGCTGTTTGATGCAGTTCTACTTCTAATTCATGGGGGCGGGCTTTGCTATATTTTACCCCTCTTTCCATTAGCATGGATTAATCTAGCCCAGTGTCATCACTCATATACTTCAGATAACAAAATAACATTTTCGCTCCTACTCCCCTCTGTATTGCAGGAAAATGGGAGAAATGGTATCCGTACATCTGTCTGAACCTCAAAGGTCTACCTGCCCCCAAATTTTCTCCTTGTTTTTCACCTCCACTTCCCCACTATCGAAGCATTCTTCAGCCTAAGGTGGTCTAGAGCCAACTTCTTCCAGAGTACATTTAACATTTTCTTATTTGTCCAGAGAGGATTGCTTAATTCCTTCAGATACACTGGACATAACACAGGAAAATCAAATGAAGGTCATCAATGGGTTTGGATGATGCATATCATTTGAACTACATGCTTGTAGTTGCTGTGAAGTCAGTTGATCCACTTAAGGTGTGTGTAGTGTAGCCTTGTGGTTCACAATATACGGCTGCTTTTTACTTGGATAGCTTAGTTACAAAAGAAGATTAATTTTGATCTTGGGCCAGACCCCCAGTTGGTATAATTTGACATAGCTCCACTGAAGCAAATGGAACTGCTCCAAACACCCTTTGTGTTACAAGCAGCTCTTTTCAGGCTTGAAGATAAATTTTGTTCATGCCAGAGACATTAGTCATCTTACAAGAATTCACCAAATCTGAAAATTTAAAACAAGCTTCTGTTTTGAAAATAAATAAATTTACAGATGTCTTAATTAATGGAAAAAAACTCTTCTAATGCTCGTGCATTAGAAGAATAATGTAGCAAAATATTACAGAATTTTCCAAGACAATTTCCTTTGGACTTTTAGCCAAGAACAAGAAATTTGCAGCCCAAAATACTTCTTTCAAATAAGAGATAAATGATTAAAAATAGAGTTTGAGCAGAAGTGCCATCTCAGCTACATCATCACTATTCAAAATTGTGCTTAAATTTTAATATTATGGACATTAAATACTTTTTGAATCTTTGCCTTTAGTGGGCGTACAATATACGGTGCTTGATTCATATTGTGTAACTAATATCTGAGTCATATTTACATTGAATTCAAAGTAAAAAATTATACCATTATTAGATTTATCAATTGCACACAATTTGGGGAACTTTTAAATAATTTATTTAAAATCTTTTTTTAGAAAAATGACCTTTAGGTTTTCTAGAGGGAATTTCTTTACATTTTAACGCGTTCTTCAATATTTGTTTCAATAAAAGACAAGTATAGTGGTTGTTCTAACAACGTTGGTTTGTATTGCATCCTATTTCATATGGAAGCAGAAACGTATCCATATAAAACTATGCCCTAAAACTTTCCCTCAGATCTTACAAGGGGGGAAAAGTATTTATTATATCATGCTTATGTTTGGATTTAGTCATAAAATGTGCCTCAAGCTAAATAATTATTATGTGGATTTATTATTTCAAAATGCAAAATACTGGGCATAGAATACGTTATTTAAACAGTCAAGTCAGAGTTTTGCATACAACTCTAACAAACCTGAAAGGGATTCTGAGGTTTCTTAAGACTCTAGGTAAAGTGATGTGAATAAAGATTTTTAAATGTATTTATAACTAATTACAAATCAACTCCTACTTCTTAATGTGAGTTTTTTGCCTGCCAGAATTTTGAAAAAACAAAGTTCTGAAGCCCAAGCAAGTGCTCTTAGAGTGAACAATTTACTTGACATCTTTCTTTTGTGTGTGTGTGTGTGTGTGTGTGTGTGTGTGTGTGCATCAATGGGTATCATATAAATTAAAACCAGATCTATTGATACCAAACAGGACTATATTCAGGCATACAAACTTTGGTAAAAAGTTTTGCCTGTTTAATATTTTGAATGTATTCTTTTCCATCTTATCTATGGAACTTAATTGTGGATGCAACCCTGAATGAATCTCTTCTGACAAGAAATCTATAATGTATGTGTCGGTTTCCTTAACGGAAGTTTCATTTGTTTTTCCAGTCCAAAATACAAATTCCTTATAATTTGTCATATGATTTGTTTCACTGAGACCTTGAGATACTTTGACAGCAGTTCAATAATTTAATATAAAAAATCCTGCTGATTGTGTGGACTGGTAAGTAAGAGAAAAAACCAATTAACCCCTTTAACACTGCTAAATATGTCCACTCTTTTACCCAACATGCTTAGTATGACCTGATTTTTGTTTTTTTGCTTAAAATTTGCCTAAACGCAGACTTGATATCGCATCAGAAAAATGAGCAAATATTGAATCTACTAAGGATGAAGGTTAAGCCCAAAACTATATTCTGGCTTTTGAGTGACCACGGACTGGTGCAATCCGAGCCAGTAAGTTTCACAGAACACATTAGAGTTCAAACAAATAGTGCTTTTGGCCCAAATTTTCAACAGTGACTATTGGTTTTTGGGTCCCTCAGTTTTTTTGGGGGCTCCACTTTAAATATCTTAAAAGGGCCTGATTTTTCATAAGGTGTTGAACATCCAGCATCTGAAAATCTGGGCCTTTTGATAGGACTCAAATTTGACACCTGAAACTACTATTCACTTTTGAAACTGTAGACTACTGTTCTTCCTTTGTGACACCAAATACCATCTCTTTGGTCTCTGGAAAGATACCAACATTAAAAAATGTTAGCTATTAAATATGTTTTATAAACATAAAAGATCAATATTAAATAGTATCAAAGAGACTCCTCACATGTTTAAAATTAAGCACGTGCATGTGTGGTTGTAGGCTTGGGGTCTTAAAGTAATCTGTTCCTCAACACGGGTAATGTTGGCAGTCAAATTATTTTTTATAAAAATTTAAAAAAATGATAGATCTTCTCCCTATTTCTCTTCCACCTCATCAAACAAGTAAGCAAAACCACCCAACTGAGTCAGTGGCAAAATTTCCTTCCATTTCAGTTGATACAGAGTTGGATCAAAAGTACTATAAAATACACAGTGAGACTAGCACTTGAAGTGGGGATGGTAGACTATTTCTGAAGTCTAAAAATGGATTCAGAAATTAAGTTGATTTTTAAGACCCCCAATTCAGGAAAACTCTGAAAGTGAATGGGATTTAATATATGCTTAAAGTTAAATGTGCACTCAAATGCTTTCTTATATTGGTACTTAATTTTGCAGTCCACCTTTATTCACTTCTTATTAAATAGCCCTGCCTGCCTGATGTTTTTTGCTTTACCTTTCAAAAATGTTCGAATATTTCACATTTTAGAACAATGCGATACTATAAATTAAATAACATCGAATATCAAACAAGATACCATTGATTTTTATAATTTATAAATTTGAAATAAGAATAATGGATCATATTATCCTTGTAATGCATTATAATACACCTTTGCAACAATCCAGTATATCATTTTAGCTATATATCCTAATCAAGTTTAGGAGATTGACCTTGATTCATTCAGACTGCTAAACATACAAATACTTTGAGAACAGATGCCAAATATTTATTAATTTAGCAGTAGCTTTTAAACGAGATTATTTAACATTCTTGCTCAGCTCCAAAACTCTGCGAACTTAAAAATGTAAGGGTTTCCTGTGCTGAGGAATAAAACAAACACTTGTAAAACATAAGAAAAGGCTGAAACAATTAACAGGAAAAAAGAGTCCAAATAGACTTCATGGCTTGAACTGATTTTTGTAATCTTGTTCTCCCTGAATATCTGACATGAAGGATCTCAGTCTAAAGTAAAAGTAAACTGAATGTCTAATTGCAAGGTATTTGGTTAAATACAAATGCTGCAACTGGAAATGGCATTTGGCTGAATTCAAATAGGAGAGAGTGCAATAAATGTTGTTTTATTATTTAGCGTAATGAAGTGTCAGTAATAAATACCACTAATTAGTTAATCTTGCAACTTCACAAAACTGACCATTTTCTTTAGTAATTTTTTTAATATCTTGCTTTTAGCACCACTAATTCGGAAAAAATACTGTAGATGAAACATCTATTTTTAATTAGAGGTAGATGGGAATTTCAGTTCACCCCAGTAGTAATTCCCACTTTCTGTAAATGCATTTTGGCAATGAAACCTCTTCTGAAAATAATTATCATATATAATAATTATTTTATTAAACAATTATTTTTGTTTTGTTTCTAAAAATTATATGGATAATGTTCTCTAGATAAATACCCAACTCTGGATATTCCTTTGCTTACACCATTTAGCTAGATAGTTAAAAGCAAGGTCTTAAGCCTATGTGTTAAGTACTCATATCTGCTTCTTATAAGCCAAATTTGTTGATCGTGGCAAAATAATAGTTTTAAGAAGCAGATTCCAAACATGAGTAATGATACAAGCAGTTTCCCTAGAGACTATAGGTATCTCAGAACTGGGGAAAGGAGTGGGAGGAGTGAAGTGGGTTTCCTAACTGAGAAGGAGATAAGGGAGAACTGATCAAATAATCCCCTAGCCTCACCCCCTGAAAATGTTTGTGTAAATAGGGGGAAATAAATTTGTCAGATTTCCATTGAAAATTTCTACTTTTTGTCAAAGCTGTTTTTCAATTAAAACTTGAATTTTTCTGTGGAAAGCAGACACTTTTTTCATGAAAAGCTTTGTTTAGTTACTCTCATTCCACCCCCAATTTTCTATTGAAAAACTGTTTAAATGGAAAAGCCCTAAGAGGGCCTGAAATGGAGCTAGTCATAGAAAAGCAGGGCAGTGAACTAGCCATTGTTGTTCCAGAAAAGCAATTCTACACAAGTGAGCATGCCCTGTCATTTGGGTTTTATTATTTAAAATAATATTTATAGTATAAGTCTCTCCTTCTCTAAAGACACTTGTCTACTGGGACTCCATGGAGTTCAGTTTCTGCAGTCATGGACTGGATGGACCAAGACTGGAATAAGAAGATAGGCTATGCTCTGTTGGATTCTCCGTTCTTCTCCTCTAGCACAAGTTAATACACCCTGAAGCAATGCTGTGTTGCTCTGTTTCCTGAAGTGCGCTTCAAAACCTTCCTTTGGGGAGATTCAGGGACCAGCTGTACTCAAGAAACTCTTATGAACTAGCAATGCATTATAATACACCTTTACAACAATGCTCTAGCGGCATTTGTGTTCTCCATTGGGAAGCAGTGGGATCAAGCACCAGCACAAAAGCAAAAAGCACCTCTATGGATTTCTCCTGGGGATCCCGCAAATTCCACAGGTTAAGTGGGGACAAATTATGCTCCATCCTCACCTCTGTCCTCTAAGGATTCCTATGAAAATGTTGAGTTTGATGCTGAAAGTAGCTGATCTGGCCCTGATCCAGCAAAGCATTTTAACATAACTTTAAACACATAAGTAGTCCCACTGAAATCAAAACTCAGGCTTTTGTCTCATTTGCCTGGGTTATTTCCACATTAGTTAACAATTTTGTTGTTGATGCATGAGCTGTAATGGAATCTAGCTTGCGCTCTCATAGGTCTATTTACTCTGTGGTGCTAAAAGGAACAATAAGTTGTTAAAACTTTTTTTTGCTAAAGTAAGCAGATAGGGATGAGTTCATACAGGTTTTTGAGTAGGATGGTACTATTTTTGTCTAGTCAATTTTGAGTTCGGAACTGCACTTTTAAAGGATGGGGCATGAGGACTGGCACAGATAATTGTAAATCAGAGAAGGAAGACTAGTGGAAAAAGGTTTATAGGCGAGAAAAGTATACTTAGCACATGAAAAGGGGGGAATTGCTCCAAGAATAGGGAGCAGCATGAAATAAGTTATGAAGTTGGGAAAAGCCATAGGAAGCATTAAGGAGTGAGGATGGCCTGAGCATAAATGAGAGGATTGGGCTCAGACTAGGACTGCCTATATTTTCCTTTTTTCTGACAGTTTGCAAAGCTCATGATCAATTGACAGTCCTATCCTGTTGGCCTGCATGCTTCTCCAGTCTGGATGTGTGAAATGGGACTCACTCTTCATCCTGTGTCTTGCTCTTCAATGTACTAAGGTTGCAGGGACTGCAGTAGCTTCAACTGCTTGGGAAGGCTCCTTGAAACAACCAGTTAAATTTTTATCTGAATTGTTGGAGAAATCTGGGTGTTACATTGCATTCTTTTCCCCTCGCTTTTGCCCAGAGACCACAATGTTTCTGAACACTTGTCTCCTATTCGAGAGGCACTGTATTGTGATTAATCCATTGAGTAGGCTCCATTAGTAACTGTTTCTGAAAGCTTTTTATCCATAGATCAATAGCAAAATTTGACATCCTTTGAGATTTTACTCCCTTTTGATGATGTAGGCTAGTGTTAACAATATACTTATGTTTGTAATACTATTTTAGGAGCTTACAATATAATTTTGTCTCCGTCCATTGATTTTCAGCTTCTTTTATTTAACTAACTTCATTTTTGTATTTCTCACAATACCTGAAATGATTGGAGCTTCACCCCCCCTATTCCTTCATAAATACGATTTTAAAAAAATAAGTAGTGGAAATTTTAGAAAAAAGCTAGTTACTGTGTTCAATGTTTGCAATAACATTCTCCCCATATTTATAATACAGCTAATTTTCTAGAAAGGAAATGTTCATTTCTGTTTTCAGCATGCGCTTTGCTAGAGTGCTTCTTTTTTATGTTTAATTTGGTGAAACATTTACATCTGAACTCTATGTAATGAAATCTGTGGTACACAGATGACAGCACAGGCATCTGATAGTGGCATATAAAAAGGCCAAATATATTCACTTGTTTGTTAATAGCATCATATTCTACTAGGTTTTGGCAGATAAGCATGACAATGCTTTGTGGCTGAATGAAAGAGAGTGCTCCATTCAAAGAAGAAATCAAAAGGTTGTGGAAGAGGCACCAAGGTGAGTATAAACTTCTTTCCTTGTACGTTTTTATGAGCATTGATTATGCTTTGGAAAGCTGCTACTTTTACATATTGTACAAATTTGAACAATTTTTATTCCATTAAAAAACACCATAAAGACAAGTAGTAGTGTTTAAGTAACCAATGCAATTCTGATGCAGAATTTAGCATTGCAATATTCTGATCTAGCTTCACAATGTTCACTCTATGTCAAGTTATTGCAGTTTTTATTCATAATCTTGTATAAAATAGAGTACTGATCAAGTATTTTAGACATACACACAGAAATTTTCTCATTTTGTGATAGCCTCCTACCAGTGAGTACAGAAGCAAAATGAAGTCTCAAACTCACTGTTCCTGAAGACGTTCATTTGCTACATTAATTGATAGAATAGCAGAATCTGGCTCTGTTTCTCAAGTGTTGAGTAGTACCTTACTCCATAGCAAGTCCCTATCAAATTAATGACCTGTCGTAATTAGGAGTCCAGTACCTCCACCTGCTCAATGTTTTTAACTCCATTGATTTTAGTAAGAGTTGAGGCACATTAGCTCTTCACAGGATTGGGTCTTAAAAGCTGTCTAATACATCGTCTTATAACATACTGCAAAGGTGTTCACCAGAAAGAATATACGTGGGAAAAAAAAGAAAGTGGGAAAACCTGGATTGCTCAAAATCAGGAGGATGCCCCAAACTGCATTTAATTATCTATTATTAAATGCAACCACGTTTAGGTCTGAACTTGCAGTTGTTCAGTAGTGCAGAACAGCATTGTAGAACAATTTAGGGTGTGATGACCACATCCAATGGGCATTTAGGATCATTTTAAGTTACTTGAGTTAAAATTTGTTTATGGCCATAGAGCCAACTCTCCCCATCACTTACAAATAGCATTTAGGACCTTGAGTTTGTATCTGATCTGACAGACAGTAATTTTAAGTGCAGGATATCCCATAACACAATACATTGGTTGAGCGCAGACTCAGAGGAAAAAGTGCTACCTTGATTAATCATGGTCACTTCTTGCAACACCTGTGTGTTCCTCAAAGGCCTCCCATTCAAGAACCTGACTTTCTTTCAGTCGTGAGATTTGATTGCTTAAGATCACAAGATAGCGCAGCTGCTGAGGACAGAATGGTAATCGATGGAGTTCTAGTCTACGACTAGGACTACTCGGTGCTATGGTAATACAAATAACAATAATTTTGAAATATGGAGACTGCCATAGTGTGTTACAAACTGAACCTGAAATTTAAAAAATGATTATAGTATAACTTCCAAAGTCCATGGTATCATCAATGAAAGGAATTCTCATTGACAGTTTAGCGTAGCTGTGGCATAAAATTATGTTTCAGATGTAACAATGCTCCTCAGTTCTCAAAAGTAATCTGCTTTATATCTGAATGAAGGGAGCAGGAATATTTTGGAAAATATTTTGTATTAAAGTTGCATTGATGAACAGAGATGCTATTGGGATGGGGAGTAACATTTTGCCCATGTGTCCATCCCTGAGGCTGTAGAAACAATAAAACAAGTCAATTGTATTGTCTTTAATTGGCTGCACGATAGCTTGAAGCAGGTCTCATAACTGAAATGTCACATCTGATCATATTTTCTCTTCTTGATGCTTTTATCTTGTGAAGTCTTTTTATTCTGCAGCCTTCATGCTGCCAGAGGAACTATTTAGTTAACAGTAACAGGTATATGAGGTGGAGAAGGAGTGGAAGTCATGTTTAAAATGTTTCATTTTTAAGTCGTGTGTGTGATTAGTTTGAAGAAAGGGCTGTTTAGGGTGTATTGAGAGGAGGGGGTGAATTGTTTAAAAGGGAGAGAAACAATGTATGTAAAAAGTAAAGGCACTGAAGGGAATAGAAAACCTCAGTTAATTAACCTAGCTGATTGCAGAGATAATCCAGTCATTTTAGTGTATAAAGCTTAACCACATGGCATAGATCAAGTTTAGCAGTGTGACACTTCTGTTCCATTCTTCTGCGGCAGCAGGAGGCAAGAAGAGAGATCTCAGACATACATTTAGCAAATACAGGAAGATATTACTGTAGTACAGGGAAGTAACTGTCCTTTTATCCATATGAGAAATATTAATGGTTGTTCTTGAAAAGGAATACCAAGGCTATAATTCCAAATTGGAAATGTACTGCCCTTCATAAACCATTCAAACTGTGCTCTGTGGTTGATGACATCAACAGAAGACCCTTTATTGAATTATAGCTTTTTATTTAACTTGTTGCTATGCATTATTCTGTTACTGAAACAGTATAATAGACCCTCATCTCTTTGTATTGCCAGTGCATAACCATGCCTTGGTAAGATGTGTTCATTGCTTCCCTCATCCCTTTGTTTCTTGTGATCTCACCAGAGGTGTTAGAGCAAAGACTGATACCTTTTCTGAAATCGGACATTTTGTTTTCAGATTCTTTTGTTATATGTAGCCAGTAAAGAGGGTCTTTTTCCCTAAATCTAGAGAGCTTCTTTTAACATGCCAAAAGTCTCTGGTTTATTGTCCATAAGAATCCAGATATATTACCACTCTAGGAAGGACTGAGGCCAAAGTAGTATTTTACCTATAAAGGAGTGGTCTCCCCATTGTCTCTGGTTAGTCCAAAATCGTAGCTCGCTTTTCTTTTGCTTGAGTATAACTCATTTTCTTGCACAAACTCTCTAAGCATTCATCTTCTAAACATTTTTCTTTCAGTTAAAAGTCTTAGGAAATACTGTAAACTAAGGCCCTGATCCAGCTTTTGACTCTGTCTAGCTAGTTCTCTGTGGTCATGTGGCGCCCCACTTACTTTAGTGGGGCTCCAAGCAACTACAGGGGTCCTCCTGTGTGGTACTCTTTGCAGGGGTGGGGCCTAATTCAGGAAGACAAGCCACAGATGCACAAAACTCACTGTTGGAGATGGCTGACTAATTCCCCCTCTAGGCACCATGCACTTTTTTTTAATCCAACTGTCTATAAGCAAAGATCTTAGAAACGACTTAAACCAAAAACATTCTTAAAAGTGGCCAGGTGTGGGCTAAAACTGATTCTCTATTATCTTTTTATATTTTATTTTCTTGATTGTAGTTCTGACATGTTCCTAAAATAAACGGCAACAAGGGTGTAATAAATATTTTTGCTTACTGCTGTTTTGTTTCTAGTAAGGGACAAATCTGATCTTTTATTTAAGATCATGTACAAGGTTCAGCATCTCCTACAGAAAACCTTTCGATTGCTTTGGTAAAAGCCACAAGAGTTTCTCTAGCTGGATAGGTTAATCTATATCTGAACTTGTTGTGTAGTGGAGAGGAATCATCAGAATATATGTGTTCTTGAGTTTGTAAATTCAGTGGCCTATTGGAGGTGACGTATTTAGTTTCCTGGGGTGAGGAAGCTTGACTGTCAGGGAGCAGTCTCAGCAATGGCTCGTGAGGGAGGAGCTGAGCTGCACTTCGGGGCAGAAGAACAATGCTGAATGGTGGCCATGCTGTGTTGAAGGGAATGAATCAAAATCAGAAAGCCACACAACTAAAACTTGCAGTTTAAGGGTAAAGTTGAGAGAGAAGATTTAGGATCTGAAGGTGGAAGCTGCAAACTGTCATTGGTTATCAGATTCAATATTGTGCATGTCCTAGTTTTCTTTCATCACAACCTTGCCTGCATACAAGAAAGTCCAAATTAAAACAAAACCGAAACACAGTACAGATTCTCATTCAGACTTTACGAACTTCCAAAGTTTATCATAACTTGGATTACAGAGCACATAGCTATGAAACATCCAGATAATTATATTTCAAACAGATGCGGAAAACCACAACCATAAGGTTTGCTCTTGTTTGTCTAGGCAGTAATATTTCCATAGTGTAGCTATTGTCTGCAGGCTTCATTATTGTCCAGAATTTTCTTTAATGTTGATTTTTAATAATTAGATGTGCTCTCCAAATAACTGATGACTTTTTAGGTTATATTGTTTTTCAAGATCTCAATGTTGTACAATGTGTATATTGATTTAATTTATATCTTGAAAGCATTTTCCTGTAATTTGTCTTGAAGGTACTCTCAGTACTGAAATGCATTAATACTGGTTACCAAGAGTGCTGAATGCTGCATTTAATCTTTATTTTTTAAAGCAATTTAGAATGAAATAATCTGTTCGTTCTAAAGTTGTGCTAATCTTCTGAACATGGATGGAAGTACAGGAATTAATAGTATGTTTCCAATTTTAAGGAAAATTAATTTGGAGTAATATAGGGTGTGAATTTAAAGCACAATATTAGCTCCCTGTATGGTTAAAACTAATTCAGAATAAGGCACTCTTATTCCAGAATAAGAGTGTCTACACAGGGAGTTAATCAGGAACAGCTCTTCCAGAATAACTCCTGGTGTAAATAAGCCCTTAACTTGTTTATTCAACAGTAGAGAGATAATATAGTGCATTTGACTGACCAGAAGTGGTGTCCTATTTAATTTACATGGGTTTTTTTTTGCCCTCTTTTGTATGTAGCTTAAGAAAAGGATACAATTCTGTTTTTCTAACTAAAGAAAGGCACTTTTTCTGAATTTGTAGCACTTTTCTGGACCCTGAGACACGAAGAGCAATGGGAGAACAAGCAGTAGCTCTTGCCAAAGCTGTAAAATATTCCTCTGCTGGAACTGTAGAATTCCTTGTGGACACCAGGAAGAATTTCTACTTTTTGGAAATGAACACTAGACTTCAGGTAAGAAAAACAACTGTTCAGATTCAGAGACAGGATTATTTAAAATAAAATTTTATATATAAATAAATAAATCCCTCCAAACATAGAGCCTGATCCTGTAAAGATCTACATATGAGTAACTTTACACTGATGTTAATAGGTCTACTCGCATGAGTAAGCTAATGTGCCCAAATCTTTTCAGGAATGGGGCCCTTGCAGAGCACATAGAAATGAGCATTCAGTGCGTTGCTCTTTGTTACACTTGACCTAAAGACCTTGCAAGAGGTCACAGTTAAGTGCTACTGTGAGTTCACAGTAAGTGGCTAGCCACTGTGTTTTGATACTTTTCCCTCTTGGTAACAGAAATTTCCATGTATTTTTCATGCTTTGGTGAAAGTTTGTTGAGTTTTACCAGCAAGGTGATTAAACTACACAATGATGTCAGAAATAAAAATATTGACACATTGAATACTATTTTAGGTCATGAATATAGTACAAATATACTAAAAAAGGATAGCTCTGTGGATTTCAAGTGGTGTTTGCACTTAATTGTGGAATTGATAATGTGAAATAGAAATGGCTGGAAATAATTCCTTTTTAAAAAGTTATATTTTTTATTAAAGGTTCCTGTTTAATAGCCAGTGTGTCCAAAAAACCACTATTGATAAGCTTTCTTCTGCTGCTACTTTAACATACCAATAATAGCTATATAAGGAAACAGGGTGCATATCTTAAAATCTGTGTAGCATTCGTGAAGATATGACAACATAACTTGCCAAATCTCATGTAAACAAGTAAAATATTCTCCCCTTTCTTCTCCCCCTTCCCCCATGATTTCGAAGCATTACAGAAAATGAACTGCTAATCTTTATCTAAAAGGAACCAAAATGTGAAACGATGCAATAGGAACAATAACATTTGTTCAAATTGCAGCAGCTTTTTAACTCACTAATTGGGCCAGATTCTGCCTGCTTCTTTATACAGGTCTGCAGTGATGGGGAGGGTAAAAGGAGCTCCTCCTACTTCCATTGTCCATGCTCAACCTGCATAAGGGCCAGGCACATTTGTAGAGAATGGAGCACAGGGACCACACCCTTAGGTTGGGAAGGGGCACGGAGGAGGTGATGGGGCCTGTCAAGCTGACTGGAGTGGCTCATGAGCATGAGTACCAATCTCAGGGCATACTGAAGAAGCATGGCAGAAACCCCAAATTGGTTGAGAGTTCTCACTTAGATTTCACTAACCAAGTATCAAGCATGAACTTCTCAGGCTCTATAACAGCCTAACCATGGAGTCACTCTCGTTTATCTTACCACCCAGGCAAGCTTGCCTTTGTGTTAGTCCCTTACAACAAAAATCACAACAATATTCAGATTACTCCCCATCCCAAAGGAGCTGTCACTTACCCCAGGTCAGCTGCACCTTCGCTCCTACACCAAAGACAACACTTGTAGTTAATCCTATAATAAACTAACTACAGATTTATTAACTAAGAAAAGAAATGAGTTATTTACAAGGTTAAAGCAGGTAAACACACACACACACACGATACAGTCTAGGTCCCAGAAAGTAATAGAAGCTGCTGTAATATGCAAGCTTTATAATTTCTCTAGGGCTAACCCAGGCCAAGCACTGGGGAACGCTTGCTTATGCTTAAAGATCTTTGCCCATCAGAGTTCAATCAGCATAGAGATCATCAGTTCCTTTTTGTCAGGGATTTTTATTCTTTTCCCTCAGCATTCAAGCTGATGGGACACGTCCACCTGCAGGTCTCCTCTTCATGAGTGTGGAGGGGAGCAATCAACAGAGTCTTTGTCCTTCGACGTTTCACAATGGCTCAGTTGGTTTCAATGGGCCTGTGACATTCTATACCTTGGGGGAGTGTACTGTAACCCCCATATTCGTCATTTTCAGATAATCGTGATCTTGCATATAAAGCATGCCTTGTAAGGTATCGGGGGAAAGGTTATGATCTTCTGAAAGTCATTTTTCTATCCATATATGTATATCATTAATGCATATGAAGTTATGAGAATTGTGTTGTATGGTTGTCACTAAAACATGCCTTAAGTTGGGGAATCAGCCAGATATTAGCTCCCCAGAGGCAACAGCAAGGAAAGTAACCAACACCCAGATGGGTTTCAAACAACCAATCAACAACCATTGTCCAGCAAGGGAGGTACAATTCAGTGACTCACCTGCATAAGGCCACACCAGGGGAATTGCTCAACCTTGCCTGGAGACTCAGCAATGCCCCCAGACATGCCTGGACTTGTGCTCCCCAAGCACATGGAACTGAGGTTATAAAACAGAACACAGTGGCCACATGCTGGGCTTTTCTCCTTCACCCACCTGCACTGCAAGCAACAAGGGCACTCTGAAGACTCCAACTGAGGGGACTGGCTCAGATTTCAAGGGTGAAATCTGTATACTACGGACTGCAATATCCAGTGGGGTGAGGAAAACTGTTTAATCTAGATGTTGCCCAATCTAATAGGGTTGAAAGTTTGGACTGCATGCTTATATTTTCTTTTCCTTAGGCAAAAAGTCAGTTAGTTACCAATCACTTAAAATCTACCTTTTATAATCAATACATTTGTTTAACTGTTTATCTTTACCAGTGAGTTTGTTTGATGTGTGTGACAAATCTGCTCAGGTTTTGCAAGGGCTGGTGTATATTCACTTTCCATTGACGAAGTGATGAACCAATTAATAAATTAGAACTGCTCATCTTGAGCATTGCAAGACAGTATATTCCTGAGGTACAGTGCTGGGAGCTGGGGGGTTTTGGCCCTGGTGCCTTTCTCTGTGTGATTCATGAATGTCTCTGGGAACATTCATGCAATCTGTCCAGGTGTGGGGCTCCACATGCTGTTGTGCTGGGTGATCACAGAGCCTGGAGGGGTTTGCTGCTGGTCACTATGCTTGTGAAAGACAGCCCAGGCTGGAGAGAGTTAAGGAGGCACAGCGGTCCCACAGTCCCAGGCTGCACCCCGGGGATTCCGTCTCAGGTCCTTCTTGTGTGCAGGACCTAGCATCTTCTGTAGGAAGCCAACATTTTACATTATTTAATGCTTCTTTCCTGCTTCATGAGTTACACAGCTACAGAGGCTTACAGTGCAAATACTCAATATAGCCTTATAACATGAAGTAAAGATGTTACATGAAATTAATACATGCAGCATCCTACAAGCATTTCATAAAGTCTAAACACTTTTTTGAATACCTATTTAAATAATACTAAAACACGGGAGCCAGACCGGTTTCCAGCTATACATTCATCAGTGTTCAGTTGGGGCCTAGGAGCCTTGGCATGAGCTGGCACCTGATCTGCCAGCATTATCGGGCCATAAACCTGTCTTCCCTTCCATAAGCCTGCACTGGAGAGAAGGCTGTACCCTATAACACTGATCTTCCTACACTACAAGGAGTGCTTTTTTGGTGCCTGCCCTGATATTGTATAGCTCTGCACTGCTGTTACTATGACTATGTCTACCAGGCACAATTTAGCCCTATGTCAGATTTGATGAGAAGTGGTAAGGATTAATCACTAGACAAGTTGCCAATTTATTGGCCATTAAAGTGCTAGTAAACGCTTGTTTCTTCTGTATATACATTCTGTACATTTATAATTCCCAGTTTGTCTAGCATTTCATATAAAGCTTCTGATAAATCTTTTTATGATTATGAAAATTCATATATGCTAGAATCCTAACCTGATGCCAACAGGGATACAGGATCCTAAATTTTCTCCTTTAACACAGTGTTCATTATCTATTAAGGTGTTAGGCTGAAATACAAATGTGATCAGTAGAGTACCCATGTGCTCAATTCTGTCTGTAGCTTTTTTTTTTAATCATTGTATGTCTGTCGGTTTTGCGCTGTAATATGTGGTGGTAAAAATCTTCCAATTCCTCAACATCAAACTCATTCAGTTGTGAATATCTCCAAATTGACAAGAAAAAAGCCATCAGAATGGAATGAATGCCATCTTTAGAAACTTTAAAGATTTCTGTCAAATATTGTGTAAGCAGTTTGAGAGGTCCCCTCTAATAGTAGACCCATTCTTTCCAAGTCTTAAGAAATTTACTAACCTTAAATTACAATACTTATGTACATTCTCTAATTCTACTATCTATCTTGGCTCTGTATTATCTGTAATTAGCATTTCAGTTTGAGGCTGGAGGGTAGCAATTTTCTTTTTCTTCTCCAAGCTTTCCCAATTGATCTGTCACTTTTCCCAGCTCTCAAACTTGAGTTTCTGTTCCATGAACAGATATGTAACTAGCATCTAGTTTTTGCTCCCTTCTATTATGAACCAAACATAGACACTCTAATGAACGATCTCCAAATTTAACTTTAGAAACAGGAGAGTCTCCAGATGTCCGTGTATTTGCACTCACTTTTATTGGTACATGCTTCAGCTTTCTGCCTCTTGTACCTTGTAATTGCTTATGAATCAGGATTGCTTGCGAGTTTACTCTTTCTGCTAGTTTGTGCAGAGCTCCCTGTATTTAGAGAAACTTTTCTTGAGGGTCAGTTTATTAATAGGTTAAAGTGTGCCAAGCCTACCCTTGGGCACACTTCAGGCATTATTCTCTTTACCTTTTGGCATCCTCAAAATTAATCCTAAATAAAATGTGCAGTTATGTCACAGCCTTCATTTAGCCCAGAATCTGTCCCAGCTAGGGACTGATTGGGAATTTTTCTGCTATATGTTTTTTTGGTCAGAAAATGCTGATTCATGTAAACTGAAACTTTTAGTGGAAACATCTGTTTCAACAAAACTGACGTCAGGAAGGTTTCTCAGGTCTAGGATTAGGTGTAGGGAGGAGGAGAAAGAGACTGATCCATCTCAGAATAGCTAATAGCAGTGGTTAGGTCACTCACTTGGGTTGTGTGAGTGCCCAGGTTCAAGTTACTGCTCTGCTTGATTTGGAGTAAGGACATGGTCTCCCACATCCCATGTGAGTACCCTAATCACTAGGCTATACAGTCTCTCTCTCTCTTTCTGGCCCAGTGAATAATTAATTATTTACACAAAGCAGAACAGTTCCAGAAGGAGAGATTGAGAAAGACATTAGAATAGGCAGTAGCCTGGTGATTAGGGCACTCACCTGGGATGTGGGAGACCCAGTTTCAGGTCCTTACGCTAAACTAGACAGAGCAGGGTCTCACATCCCAGGTGTGTGTCCTAACCATCAAGCTGCTGGCTATTCTGGCGTGGGTTGGTGTTAACTACATTGGGGCAGATCCTTTCCTCTGTTCCAAACTCTTTATGCTGCCTACTTACCTTCCTTAGGCGTGTTGAGCATAGTTCCAAAACATCTGCAGCGTGTCTTACCCTATCATGCGGTTTTTAAATTTTTTGAGGGAGGTGCTATCTTTTGATCAATTCCTTGGGAAGATTCTTTTTTACCACACAATCTTGTAAACAAGCACAAATAAAGGATGTTTGTTTTTTTATTTCTGTGCTAAATGTTGCAATACAGTATGAAGTTGGGAGGCAGAAAACCAGTGTACCAGCGATATGATTTCTATTATAATTTAGATGAATTGTTTGTTACAGATGTTTTACTCTCAATCAGTGGTTCAGGGAAAGTGAATTATTATTTGCTGTCAGCAGAAAAATTTTACATCTAACTGTCCTACCATATGCTGATGACTACAAGAGGATCTGAGATCAGCTAATTTTGTTAGGGAATAAATCATTCTTGCTATCATGCAGAAAGTATACAGACTTAGATGCTTCCCATATCAGTTACAAGTGAGCTTGCTGTGTATTGTCATGTACTACACATTTGGAATAGCTTTCAGGCAGAGTTACCACTGTTAGGAGCAGAGCATATGTTGCATATTTGATCCTTTATAGTCACTCAAGGAGTGCATTGGTTTGTGTTACTTAGTTGTCATTTGGTTAATAAAAAGAAGTCATAATCAAGAATAGTGTCAACATGCTTTGAAATAAATTAAAAGCAGAATCTCAGCTCTATAACCTTCCTAGCTTGAGAGCTGTGTCAGAATTTCCCTTTCTAGCAAACACATTCAAAATGATTGTTTTTCTTGCTTTAGGAACACTTCAGTTGAAATATTATTTCTATTAGGCTTTAGATCTAGAGACACTAATTCTTGTGAATAAGGCGTATATGTAATGTAGAGGTGTACAATGTTGCTAAATTTCCTCTAATGTAAATTATCTGATGAGGGCAAAAAAGGTTTTCAAAATGTTAGAACTAACTAACTAACATTTGAGGAATTTTGTCCATCCATACATGTGTCTGTATTTTGTTTGCTTGTTTTTTTTGCTGACCTGATGAAGACCGTTGAAAAGAGAGAGAGGGAGACATACCTTCCAGAATAGCTAATAGTCCAGAATTTAGGGTACTCACCTGGGATGTGATAGACATAGGTTCAAGTCTCTACTCTGGATTTCCAAGTGCTGTTGCCAGAAAATTATATTCTGTCTTACATTTTTTTGTTTTTTAAAAGAAAATTCAACACAGCCTATGAATGTAAGTGTTCTGGAAATGGCTTTTGACCGGTCTGCTGCCACTGTTGACTGTTTTATGTCCATATAGCACAATAATGGGAAAAATATCCTTGCAAAGTAAAATTGACAGAACAGAATTCCATATCTAGGTAGTAGATCTACCAAAACACCAAAAACGTCAGGCAGAGTAGGTACTTGAATCTGGGTCTCCCATGTTGCAGGTGAACGCCCTGACCAGTGGGCTGTTAGCCATGCAGGGGTGGGTTAGTCTGTCTGTTTCTTTTGTGAAAAATTTTGAAAGGTCTTGGGTTTGTCCTGATGCAGAAAGGGAAAATATTTTAAAACCTTGACAGTTTTCATGGGATGGGAAACTGATTTTTGTCCAACTCTTGTAATGAACTCAGTGTAAATAACTAGATAGATACAACTAGAAGTTGTTTTCTGCTACCTGTAGCAAATCCCTGAGAAAGTAAGTGATAGTTTTTGTTGGCTGGTTTGTTGTTTTTTGTGGGGGAGGTGAGGTGGGTGGGAAGGGGTGGTTGTCATTGTATCAGAAGACTGCAATATTAAGAAATGTGAAGTGTCTCAAAGTAAAATTTCAAATGACTACAACTGCAATTTGCTGAGGCATGTTGTTCAGGTTTCTTAATGTTGCATTGCTGCATTCATTTTGTGTAGTCCATCAGACAGGCATGAGATGGGAAAGGCTTTCAGTTGTTACTAACCTGGGCTGGGTTTAAACTACTGACCGAGAGGTGAAAGGTTTCTTCTCCTGTTACCAATCCCCTAAGCCTCCCAGAATCCAGTCTTCACAAAGTTTATGCTGGCTGTCCATGCCTGTTTGTTGGGCCGGAGGAAAAGGTGATTTTCCTGCCAGACAAGACTCCTTTACACAAGAGGGTCAGCTGACAACAGTTAACTAGATTTTGCCATGCTCTTGCCTCTTTAATGCAACTTCCATTGTATAGCCACTAGCTGTTTGCTGCTTCTCAAACTCTCAGGAAGAACTACAGAAAAACATTGCGAATTGTTATTGACAGAAGAGACTGCATTGTTTCCAAAGTCACTGAATCTGATGGATGCCATTAATAGAGCTGCCAACACATGGAATAATGTCTCAGGCCATGTCTACACTAGCACTTACGTTGCAAAACTTTTGTCACTCGGGTGTGAAAAAAATACACCCCCCTCCCCCCTGAGCAACATGAGTGTTTATGCCACCAAAACTTGTGTGCACAGCGCTATGTCGGTGGGAGACACTCTCCCGCTGATAAAGCTACCACCGTGCATTGAGGTGGTTTTATTATATCGACAGGAGAGTTCTCTCCTGTTGGCATAATGTGGCTACACGAGTGCTCTTACAGCGGCACAGCTGTAAGCTTGTAAGCACAGATATGGCCTCAGATATGATACCACCATGTGCCGGGAATAAAATATATCAGAGTGGAAAACAAAGGAAATTTTTTTTGACATTGAGAATAAGCCTGAGAAAGAAACCAAAGAGTTTATCAGTTTTAGTTGCTTGGATATGAAGAATATTTAAGAATGTGACCACAACCAGCTTAGTTAGAGGACTTCAGGAGGACTCAGAGATTATTGCTGACTATAATGCAAGCAAGAGGAAATAGAAGCTCTAGAAAGAAAGGTATAAGAGTTTTTATCAAGTGTGAAATGGGAAGGAAATTCTGTAGAATTAACAGGCTGTCAGGATTTGTCAGAAGTGCTAGAGGAGCCAACAAGGGGGGGAGCTTTTCTTGACCTGCTGCTCACAAACCGGGAAGAATTAGTGGGGGAAGCAAAAATGGATGGGAATCTGGGAGGCAGTGACCATGAGTTGGTTGAGTTCAGGATCCTGACACAGGGAAGAAAGGTAAGCAGCAGGATACTGACCCTGGACTTCAGGAAAGCAGACTTCGACTCCCTCAGGGAACGGATGGGTAGGATCCCCTGGGGGGCTAACATGAAGGGGAAAGGAGTCCAGGAGAGCTGGCTGTATTTCAAGGAATCCCTGTTGAGGTTACAGGGACAAACCATCCCGATGAGTCGAAAGAATAGTAAATATGGCAGGCGACCAGCTTGGCTTAACGGTGAAATCCTAGCGAATCTTAAACATAAAAAAGAAGCTTACAAGAAGTGGAAGGTTGGACACATGACCAGGGAAGAGTATAAAAATATTGCTCGGGCAAGTAGGAATGAAATCAGGAGGGCCAAATCGCACCTGGAGCTGCAGCTAGCAAGAGATGTCAAGAGTAACAAGAAAGGTTTCTTCAGGTATGTTGGCAACAAGAAGAAAGCCAAGGAAAGTGTGGGCCCCTTACTGAATGAGGGAGGCAACCTAGTGACAGAGGATGTGGAAAAAGCTAATGTACTCAATGCTTTTTTTGCCTCTGTCTTCACTAACAAGGTCAGCTCCCAGACTGCTGCACTGGGCATCACAGCATGGGGAGTAGATGGCCAACCCTCTGTGGAGAAAGAGGTGGTTAGGGACTATTTAGAAAAGCTGGACGTGCACAAATCCATGGGGCCGGATGAGTTGCATCCGAGAGTGCTAAAGGAATCGGCGGCTGTGATTGCAGAGCCACTGGCCATTATCTTTGAAAACTCGTGGCGAACGGGGGAAGTCCCAGATGACTGGAAAAAGGCTAATGTAGTGCCAATCTTTAAAAAAGGGAAGAAGGAGGATCCTGGGAACTACAGGCCAGTCAGCCTCACCTCAGTCCCTGGAAAAATCATGGAGCAGGTCCTCAAAGAATCAATCCTGAAGCACTTACATGAGAGGAAAGTGATCAGAAACAGTCAGCATGGATTCACCAAGAGAAGGTCATGCCTGACTAATCTAATCGCCTTCTATGATGAGATTACTGGTTCTGTGGATGAAGGGAAAGCAGTGAATGTATTGTTTCTTGACTTTAGCAAAGCTTTTGACACGGTCTCCCACAGTATGCTTGTCAGCAAGTTAAAGAAGTATGGGCTGGATGAATGCACTATAAGGTGGGTAGAAAGTTGGCTAGATTGTTGGGCTCAGCAGGTAGTGATCAATGGCTCCATGTCTAGTTGGCAGCCAGTGTCAAGTGGAGTGCCCCAGGGGTCGGTCCTGGGGCCGGTTTTGTTCAATATCTTCATAAATGATCTGGAGGATGGTGTGGATTGCACTCTCAGCAAATTTGCGGATGATACTAAACTAGGAGGAGTGGTAGATACGCTGGAGGGCAGGGATAGGATACAGAGGGACCTAGACAAATTGGAGGATTGGGCCAAAAGAAATCTGATGAGGTTCAATAAGGATAAGTGCAGGGTCCTGCACTTAGGACGGAAGAACCCAATGCACAGCTACAGACTAGGGACCGAATGGCTCGGCAGCAGTTCTGCGGAAAAGGACCTAGGGGTGACAGTGGACGAGAAGCTGGATATGAGTCAACAGTGTGCCCTTGTTGCCAAGAAGGCCAGTGGCATTTTGGGATGTATAAGTAGGGGCATAGCGAGCAGATCGAGGGACGTGATCGTTCCCCTCTATTCGACATTGGTGAGGCCTCATCTGGAGTACTGTGTCCAGTTTTGGGCCCCACACTACAAGAAGGATGTGGAAAAATTGGAAAGAGTCCAGGGGAGGTCAACAAAAATGATTAGGGGACTGGAACACATGATTTATGAGGAGAGGCTGAGGGAACTGGGATTGTTTAATCTGCGGAAGAGAAGAATGAGGGGGGATTTGATAGGTGCTTTCAACTACCTGAAAGGGGGTTCCAAAGAGGATGGATCTAGACTGTTCTCAGTGATAGCTGATGACAGAACAAGGAGTAATGGTCTCAAGTTGCAGTGGGGGAGGTTTAGGTTGGATATTAGGAAAAACTTTTTCACTAGGAGGGTGGTGAAACGCTGGAATGCGTTACCTAGGGAGGTGGTGGAATTTCCTTCCTTAGAAGTTTTTAAGGTCAGGCTTGACAAAAGCCCTGGCTGGGATGATTTAATTGGGGATTGGTCCTGCTTTGAGCAGGGGGTTGGACCGGATGACCTCCTGAGGTCCCTTCCAACCCTGATATTCTATGATTCTATGATTTTTGAATAGCAGGATTTTAGTTTACACAGAAATCTTGAAATTTTGAACAAGGAAATGTGTTGGATTTTCAAAGGCTATTTGTCAGAAAATTATACTTTTTTAAAAATTGAACACAGCCTATGAATATAAGCATTCTGGAAATGACTTTTGACCTGTCTGCTAACTATGGGATGTTACATGTCTGTACAGCACAGTAATGGGGGGAAAATCCTTGCAAAGTAAAGTTGACATAACAGAATTCTTAAATTTCAAATGTATGTGGTAGATCTTCCAGAACATCAAAATGTGGAAAGTTTTATGGTTATCATGAGAAGAGGACTAAGTATCTTATTATAATTGCATATGCAAAGAGATCTTTTAGAAGAGTCAGCAGGTACTGGAAAGTTTTGTTAAAGTATTTGCTACAAGAGGTCTTTACTAATTTTGATATAAAACAACAAGAGACACCCCTTTGTACGCTTTAGAAGCAGATCCTCAGCTGGTGTAAACTGTCATAGCTCCACTGAAGTCAGCTTCAATTAGCTGAGGATCTGCCTCTGACAAATACTTAAAAAATACAATAGATTGAAAAGAAGTAGCAACCCATACTGTATAATAATAAGTAACTAGGCAGGACAAATAATAAACCAAATTCCCCACTTATAATATTTTCTTTTTCAGACCCCCACTCATCCCTGAAGGGATGTGCTTGGCCAAATTTCCTGAAGGCCAACAGATGTGGGCTTTTGTGAACCACAGCTGAGGAAGTGCATTCCAAAGGAAAGAGGTCCTTACAGAAAACACCTTGCCAGGAGCCCTCTCTCCTTCTTCCTTTTCTTTTTTAATTCTGCGTGTGGGTCCAGCTGGGTGTGCCTGTGCTGGTCACAGCTCAGGTCGTATGTCATGACTTCACATAATTATTTTCAGTAATTTATGTGGGCCAGATCATCAGCTGGTGTAAACTGATGTAGTTCCACTGAAGTCAGTGCAGCCCTAGTGATTTAAACCATCAGAGGATCTGGTCCTATGTCTATATACATTACATACTTCCCTTTGTCCCCATTCAGGAAAGCATTCTGGGATACATTTTCTATGAATGTGGTCTTGCAAATGTTGAGATTGGTGTATGTGAGACTGAGTGTGAGTTTTTAAAAGCAGTATTAGCGGTCAAGAACTCTTGAGGTACCTAAATATAAGTACACTGCTGTAGCTCTCCTGCTTTCCAGCTCTTCAATATAAAGGACATAGGGTTACTGAAATAAAAAGCATCTGACCTTGGAACTGTTTATCCAGAATGTATTTTGTAAAATGTTAGTTGGTTTTGGGTAATGAAAATTTATTTTGTTGACTAGGGAGAGCCCATAAGATCCCAAGTAAATCATATGCTTTTGTATACTATGCCATAATTTGAAAGCTTTGGGTTATTGATTTGCATGTAAAGAGGTATATGCCATTGCTATAACCAAGGAAAGACTTTCCGCAGAAAGGATGACATATTACTTTTAATCCCATTGAAATTCAGATTCTCTGCGCCACTGTGCTCTATTCAGATACTCCCGCTAATTTGTGAGTAACATGATGTCATTTGAATATACGGGCATAAGTGTGGTGTAGTCGAAAATCATGTGTGTTTACTGATGGGTATGAACACCTCAGAACAGCTAGACCATTTACTCCTTGAAGTTATTCATCTGTGATCAGGGGAACAGCCTTTACCAGTCCAGCTCTTGGCTGGATTTATAGACAAAAGTTATATGATTGTTTCAGTGGCTGCAGTCTATAGCTCTGTTTAACTGGGCAATTAGTTGACTGTGATTAGGTACGGTTCGGAAGCCGGAGCACAAGTTTCTTCATTCTAATCCATGCTCTGACACTTACTGGACTGAGACTTTGACTAAGTTACTTTAACCTCCTAGTATTCTTATCCACCTCCCAAAGGAGTTATGAGTGGCTAAGTAAGCAAATACACTTCTTATTTCTGAGGGATGGTGTCTCGGGGTTCTCTCCTCGGCACTGGGGTACCTCCTTGTAGCTGCATCTGGGGAATAGATCGACCTGGTCTGATGCTTCACTCAGTCTCTTGTTCATGCTGTGTCCCTTTCATGCTCCAGGACTTGCAGAGCTTTCTCTTCCTGACTTGGGATGCTCCTTCTTTGTGGGTTGGGATGTTCGCTCTTTGTGGCTTGGCCCTCCAGCCAGGTCACTATATGGTTTCCCCCTTCTGGGGTATTAAGTCACTGGATTGGCTCTTCCCCAGTGGCCAGTTGGGGAACCCTATTGCTACTCCAGATTCTAGGTCAGAGACCCTTAAAGCAGTGGCCAAGGTCTGCACTGTTTAAGACCTTGCTGCCGTTTCCCTGGGCCTTTTCCTACTCCACCTCTATCAGGCTTCTGCTCCACCACGCTTCTGGGTAAACTCTGCCTTCAGGGCTAGGATCCCAGGGCTTCTTCTCCCACTTGAGTTTCCTCCTTTCCCTCTCTGAGCCCAGAGAGTGACTGCATATCTCCACACTGCAGCCCCTTTCTGCTGCCGACTTTCCCAACTTTATACCAGGCCCTCCCCCTCCTGCCTAGCTGGTCTCCATCCTGTCAGGGCTTGTTTATCAAGTCAGGCTACACCTGAGGGATAATTAATCAGGTTACTTATCCCCTTCTTAGCCACATTAACCCTTTTTGGGTGAGTGTGGAGTGAACACCCCATCGCGGTCGGTTAGCTGATTGCTGTGGTGGATCAGAAGAATAGCAGTGACTAGCTTCAAAGGGGATGTCTTCTATTCTCTTTTACCGAAGTTTGGTGGCCACAACAAAGAGGGCTTTTGGGGAAAGGGACTTAAAAATGGAAGTGTTGGGCATGGATCCTCAGGATACCAGCTATATGTGGGGGAGTAAGTGAAATTTCTTAAGCAGGTATATTTTGTTCCTCTGTGCATTGAAATGGGAACTTATTGTAAATTGCTTTGTATTGTAAATTGCTTTTGGAAAGACTTGCTGTAAGTAACGGTATTGACAGTAAATATGATATCTTGGGTCGTTAAATATGTTGAGTGTTCATTCTTGACAAATCTATTTTCTTGACCTACTGATAATGAGGTCAGTTGCCTTGTTAAAACTATGGTTTGTAGGTTGCTGGGAATGTATCTAATTTTATATTCATGCTAAAGACAGTAGTGATGTGGTAAATAATATTTATGTGATAGTGGGTTAATTCACATTGGTACTTTTTGTCTTATGGGCTGAAGTTTCACTGGCGATATCTTGGATCAGCTTGGTATAAGATCTGAGTGCTGCCTTGGACTAGAACAGCTGATCCCTGCTGAATGTGGTACATATCCTTTCATGAGCATATTTAAACCAGTTTATTTTTTTTAAATAAAGTTTTGATTTGGCAGCCTAAGGGCATCTCTGCTTTACAAATTTTTGCAAGTTACATTGGCATAAAGCTGTCGCAGTTAGTGTAATTGCTTGGGTGCGTCTGTACTCTGTTCCCTGTGTCGGTGCTGTGTGTACTCGCCAGGAGTGCCGGTTTCGGTGCACCATGGGCTGGTATCCCAGTGTGTTACTCGCCACTGTCCAGCACACTGTCTTTTGGGAAATTTTGGCAGTGCATTGTGGGGTAGAAACGAGTGGCGCAGGAGTGACTGTGACTGCAGTGTCAAGTTCCTATTATGCAACTCTCTCCACTGCATAATGCCATCTTTATCCCATAATTTTTTGCGCCTGTTTTGAAAAGACCACAAACCCATGTAGGACTTGCTCTGATGGAAGCATGGCGTCTGAAGAGCTCTGCACTATTGTCATGAATGTTGCAAGCACAGGACATACGATCCTCCAGTATTTGCAGAGCTAAAGGAAGAGCTACAGGGAACATGATTATTTCCTGGAGGGCAGATTGCTGTGGGACATAACTATAACCAATTCAAGATTGTTGGTGGTGTTCCTAGACCAACTGCGAACCGTAGAGAGCCACTTTTTGTGTGTGTGGTTTTTGGGAGGGGGGTGAGAGAACCTGGATTTGTGCAGGAAATGGCCCACCTTGATTATCATGCACATTGTGTAGAGAGTTGTCACTTTGGATGGGCTATCACCAGCAGGAGAGTGAATTTGTGTGTGTGGGGGGTGGAGGGTAAGAAAACCTGGATTTGTGCTGCAAATGGCCCAACCTGATGATCACTTTAGATAAGCTATTACCAGCAGGACAGTGGGGTGGGAGGAGGTATTGTTTCATATTCTCTGTGTGTATATAAAGTCTGCTGCAGTTTTCACGGTATGCATCCGATGAAGTGAGCTGTAGCTCACGAAAGCTCATGCTCAAATAAATTGGTTAGTCTCTAAGGTTAGTCTCTAAGGTACAAGTACTCCTTTTCTCATCACTAACAGGGGGGATCAATTGTAATGCAGGCTTGGGATGATGAATGGTGTATGCAGATCTTTTGTGTGGACAAGGCCATGTTCTTGGATCTGTATGCAAGAATGTGAGCTGCACTAACGGTGGAGAATTGAGTGTCGATTGCACTCTAGAAACTTGCAATGCCTAATTGCTACCAGTTAGTGGGACATCATTCATCATTTTGGAATTGGAAAATCCACTGTGGGGGCCATTGTTATGCAAGTATGCAAGGCCCAGGTTTGTGACTCTCTGCAATGTGCAGGGCGTGGTGGATGGATTTGCAGCAATGATGTTCCCAAACTATGGTGGAGTGATAGATGGCACACACATCCCTATTTTGGCACCGGTCCATTTTGCCACAGAGCACATCCACAGAAAGGGCGACTCTTCTATGGTTATGCAAGTGCTGATGGATCACCGGGGATGCTTCACTGACATCAATGTTGGCTGGTCAAGGAAGTTGCATGACACTTGTATCTTTAAGGACATAGGACTGTTCAGAAAGCTGTAAGCAGGGATTTTTTTTCCTGACGAGCGAATTATCATTGGTGATGTTGAAATGCTATAGTGATGCTGGGGGACCCACCCTACCCCTTATTCCTCTAGCTCATGGGGCTGTACACTGACCACCTCGATAGCATCAAGGAAAGATTCGGCTTTAGGCTCAGCACGTGCAGAATGACAGTTGAATGTGATTTTGATAGTCTGAACAGATGCTGGCATTGTTTGCTCACAAGATTGGATCTCAGTGAGAAAAATATCCCTGTGGTTATAGCTGCCCACTGCATCCTGCATAATATCTGTGATGCTAACAGGAAAAAGTTGCTGCCAGGCTGTAGCAGCTGTCTGCTGAGTTTGAACAGCAAGACACAAGGGCTATCAGAAGAGCTCAATGTAGAGCTCTATGGCTCAGGAAGGCTTTGAAAGAACACTCTAACAGTGAGCCAGAGTAATGCGTTGTGGTGTCCTGTGCTCTCCCTGATTCTGCTCTTTGGGGTCCTGTTGGGAATTGTGTGGTGCTTGGTGCATATCTCTGCATATATCACTGACAATGCACCTTGTGGTCTTGCTGTAGATTTATGCTTATTATACTGTGTGTGTCACTAATCCTATGAGGTGTGTCACAGAATACAGTAACAAGTAAGTGGGTGTTTTCACTACTGTCAGGCTCTCTGCAGCATATGTTAGCAACTAATAAAGATTAATTATTTTCCAAACAATACTATTTTATTGAGTAATGAAAACTCTTAAAAATACTCTGTGCAACTTAAAATATATTAAAACTTTAATAAATTTATGGAACAGAAGAAACATTCATTTCCATTTTAGCTACGCATACATCAACCTTGGTTCTCACAGGTCAGTGTATGTGAAGCTGTGGTTGTTCTGAATGTCCCCAGTGGTGGTGTGGCAGGGGTAGGGATGCGACCCCCGATGCAATGTGGAATCTTGCGGGGTGGATTATAGGGTGGGGCTATACTGAAGTTCTCCGTGGACCGCAAAGGGAGGTGAGCCTGGATTGTTGAGCTTGTAGGTCTACATGTGTCTGCAGCATTTGTGTTTGCTGCTCGAAAAGACCCATTATGTCCTGATGCATCTCCCTCTCCATCTCCTGGGCCTTGCTACTGTCTGCAATATTCATCCTCCAGGCCTTATGGTCACCGTCTGATGCAACATTGGCTTGCAGGATCTTGGTGAAAATGTCATCCAGAATCCTTTTTCCCCCCCCTCCTTCTGATATGGGTCAGGCATTTCATTGGTGTGGACGGCAAACCCCTCAAGGCCACAACGGTAGCAGCTACAGATAAAACACAGAGTTACCACTGTCAGTATAGTCGCAATGGAAAGCGAAAGTTAAGATTCAGAACTCCCTCCCCTGGCTCCCTCATTGACACGCTCTTGCTTCGGAGTACTTATGCAGGGTGCTTCTCACAGCTCCAGCCATGTTGAGTACGGCCTTGCCAGGGGTAAGGGAAATGAGGATGGAATTCCTAGGTTGCAGGGAACTGAGTAGAGGGCAATGGCACTGGATACTGGCGGTGGTGATTTTTAGCTGATATCATGCTTCTGACTGGACTGTGGTGGACTTTCAAAACAGCTTCTGGCTTGCAGCATAGCTGGACCCTGACCTGTCACATGTCCCACATCCTCCACCACCACCACCTCCACCTCATCCTCACTGCTCTTGTCAGGGACCTGTGACTTGGGATCGTTGGTAGCGTGTTGGTGGGATCTCCATTACGTGTGGCAGGTCTGCAACTCGTCACTGGATTGACTGTTGGCCTCCCTCGTCTTGTGATATGCCTGCCGTGGTTCCTTTGTTTCCATGCAGCACTGCTGCTGATCCCTATGGTACTCCTTCTGCATTCCCCATGCAAGCTTGTAGACGTCCACATTTCTATGGCTGTTCCATTGCTGTGCCTGTACAGTCTCTTCTGTCCCCAGGTCCAGGAGATCCAATATCTCCTGTGTACTCCAGGCCAGAGTGTGTCTGGAGTGCATAGCTGGCATGGTCAGCTGGGTAGTTGCACGCTACAGTGGAGAGCTGCTATCTGTGCTCACCAAGATGGACACTCTGAAAAAGCCATTTAAAAAATTCACAGGGTTTTAAAAGGCAGGGGTCGGGGTTCTGGTCTCTTTGACAATGGGCAGAGGATTTCACAATTGTGACCAGAGTAGTCAATGTTGGGTATTGTGGGAAACACCAATCTGGAAACGCCAGTTACTATGTGGGTGCAATGGAGAGCTAACATCATAGGGAGACAAATTAAAGCTGTTTACCCTTCCCTTTATATTTATGACAGAAGTATAGGCCTCGTCTACCCTATGAAGTTAGGTCGACATAAGGTAGCTTCCACTGATGTAACTTGCCTACTACACTGACTTAGTAACTCCACCTCTGAGAGAGGCTTACCGCTTACGTGGATGTAGTTAGGCGATGCAGTGTCAGTATAGACCTTGTGTTGCTTACATCACTATTGCTGCCTTTTAGAAGCTGTCCCACAGTGCCCTCACACTGACAGTTAAATCAGTGCAAACGCCCTGGTTAGTACGCGCACCACCGACACAAGGAGTGTAGTGTGGACATGCAAAAGCAATTTAATTACTGTGGTGGCTGTAAGTTGACTTAATTTTGTAGAGTAGACATGCTCATAGACACATGCATAGCTAGTATGGAAATGTAGGTTGGAGGAGGAAAAGAAAATTAATATAAAAAGATTATAAATCTATTCTAAGCACGAAAAACAAGAGTAGATCTCTGAAAAGAGTAGAAGTAAAATAGAATAACCTGCCAAAAAAGGAAGATGACTTTAAATGGGGAAATCTATTTAAAGAAAAACAGGGGAGGGAAGAGGAAATAAATCCAAGATCACCATGTACAAAAAAAAATATTTTGTGAAATAATCACAATCCTTCCATTATATGAGGAAGAAAGATATATTAGTTTCCTTTAGGGGGGTCAGTTCTGCAGCCTTTGCCCCTCAGTAAGATCTAAGAGATTAGACCCTTAGGTTCAGATCCTGTACATGAGCTCTCTCTCTGTGTGTGTGTGTGTGTGTGTGTGTGTGTGTGTGTGTGTATCCTTGCATCCTTGTGGAGTATATTGCAGGATCAGGGCCATAGTTTGAACAGGATAGAACAGTTTTAGTCTTTTGGACTATAGGCTTCATACTCTGCATATTGCTGAACATATTCAAAAAACAAATTGCAAAGACTAAGGTTTCTTAGCTGACTGCTTCATGTCACTGAGATATTTAATTAAAAAATTCAACTTAAAATATACAACTCAGTTTCCACCTCATTTTATCGATTATATTTTGGAGATTTAACCATGCGAGTGTGTTTACAAAATATCTGACTAGAAATTATTAATAGAATAGTGTCTAGATTAGTTTCAATGGAATATGTATATAAAAAAGCTTGCTAGCCATATTTTTAATACCATTTTCTTCAAATACAAAGGGAGTATTTTGAAGCAACAAGATAATATTGACTAAGTCAAAGAGCCTTATTGTAGAGCAGATTAAATAAATGTTTGTGAGTCTTAAGAAACAAACAACAAAAATATTTCTCTTTCCAGAAACATTCCATCCTATTTTGATCATCAACAATTAAGCTGACAACCACAATGACGCTATTGTGCCTGGAATGCCAAGTGTAATCCAAGAAAAATGATGAGGCTAAATAATAAAAATGTCTTCTTTAGAGAAATGTTACATTTTTTCCCCCAGTATTAAAATTCTGAAAGTGTTCTAAAGTTAAAGGTAATTTTTTAATTAAAATCCTAACTGTGAGAACAAGTTCTCTTGACCAAATAATTGATATATAAAGTAACTTTCTATTAAAACTTCATTTTAATAAAAAATTAAGTGCTGCAAAGTGTAACACTGCAAGGTGGCTGCTGAATTGTTTCCCAGATACTTCAAATAGGGTTATTAAGTGTGACATACTGGAGAGTATCATGTGCTAGGTAAAATCAAGATTGAATCCCAAAGGTATGTTCTTAAACTGCATAATCAGATCTCCATTTTCAATACCATGTTTATGCTTCAAAGAATAGGTGCTTATTTCAGTGATGATTTGTCATTAAAATTATGTCAAAATGTCTTAAAATGTTGTTGAAACTATAAAAACACTCACAACACACACAGGGCTAATTATGGGTGCCATCTGTTTATTTTTACAAAGCCATTTTTTTTTTTTTGAAAGACCAGTGCATCTTCTTGCTCTGATAAAGCACAAGATTATTATAATGACTAACTGTTTTCCTTCAATTAGTGTACTTGAAGTAAGAAAGACAACTGGTTTGTTCATTGACCTTTTCCTGTGTCATAAAATGTATATAATATGACATCTCATGATAGAGAAATCATTGTGAAGTGCATTTTCTTAAGATATTTGACCCTTAGAACAAAAACATTTTATAATAAAAATGGCAGTTCTGTCATATTTTTTACTTGGGAAGTTGTAATGCTCTCATTGTGTGTATCACATGCTAATATAGTATGTGTCTCTGATTGTGTCTACATAGTAGGACCATAACCCATCTTCTTTGGGTGCTTTCATTTCACAACTTCTCCAAAATCGTTTGAGATTGCTGTAAATTAATAAACATTTTCAGTTTACAACCACATAAAAAACCACGTGTGTATGTAAATTTGCACATGCACCCAGTCCGACTCTGCTTTAGTGTGAACGATGGGTATTCCCATGACAGCATCATCCAAAGCCGTTAGCAGCAATTTGCTGAGAGAGCAGAGTGACTCGGCTGGTCCAGCCCAGCTATTGTGCCTGCTAAGCACTACACAGATAAGTCTGGAGGGAAAAAAACTGAAGGATCCATCTGCTCATTTCTGCTACACTGCGCTGATGTAAGATTACGCTAATCTGGTTGCTTGTCAGGACAGGTTAGTGAAAGCAGGCGAATGGGTGAGATTTAGGGTAGACTAGCTCTATGGAAAATCGTAAGCTGCTCCTGTACATGCCATGTTAAGTGTAGCAGAATGGGTTGATTATGAGCTACTTTGAGGATTTCAGTTAAAATACATTACATTGCTCGGTTAAAAATGAGTCCTCCTTCTTTATACTTCCAAACAAACAAGAAACCAACACATCTGCACCAAATACCATTGTTGTAAAAAAAATAAAAAATAAAACATACTTTCATATTTTTTTTCTAGTTTTGCTTTTACTCCTTGTGATTAGTTATTGTATTTACAAATTGCTTATTTGTTTTGTTTAGATTTTTACAAAAGAAGATGGTTACTGTTGTGATTTTTTGTTTTATTTTTGCTTGTCTCTCTAGTTTGGTTTGGTGAAGAAAGTCCAGAGTTGGAAATTAACCCTTGTCCCATTTTTGGCTGGTGATATCTTTGTTTATCTGTATTTGTTGATGATGGGTTTTTTTTGTTGTTTTTGTTACCTACTGACTGTCAGTTCTTGACCTTGCAGGTTGAACATCCCATCACAGAATGCATTACTGGCCTGGACCTAGTCCAAGAAATGATCCGTGTTGCTAAGGGTTACCCTCTCAGGCACAAACAAGCTGATATTCCCATCAACGGCTGGGCAGTTGAATGTCGAGTTTATGCTGAGGTAAAATAAGTGGTAAGGGGTGGGAGGCTGTATGTGGAGCAGTAATACCCAGGTGTAGATAGGCACCAAGGTGAAGTCAAGGTTTATAATTTGAGATTTGTAGTTTACTGTATGTAACACAACTGATTAAAGAAAGTTTTATGTGGATTTTTGTGTTGTAATTCAAAAGAATAGCCTGAAACCAAAATTATTGCCACATAGGTTCTTCTAAAAATATATCTCCTGCAAGTAGCCAATAATCATTTCAAAGGAAGTTTACGGCATATTTTCAGCCTAATTTAGTATGATGATTCGGCTGTATTCCATTTTCTTCTGAACTATTAACTAGTACTTCAGGTTTGCTCACCTCCACGTTTTTCTTAAACCTTTTGGCTTAAATATTTGAGTAAAATTTTGTAAGCTGCCAAACTTTTAATGGTACTGAGGCATTTGCTAATAGTTCAGGAAGGATGTTTGTTCCTCTGTAACTGCATTTGCTTTATATGACCAACTTGGAAAGTGAATTTCAAAACCATAAGTGCACAGTTACATTATGACTCCTCATAGTAATAGCAAAAAAAAAAAAAAAATCTGAATTAAAAATATTCTCTTTTTAAGCATGAGTAAGACTGGTATTGTAAGTTAACATGTTGTTAGCATTGTTTTTAACATTTGGAAATTTAGACTTGTCCATTGAATGAATGATATTCAGCTGCCTTCATTTTATTTTAAGAATGTTAATGCTTTAGGCAATAGTGTCTTTACAAAAAAAAAAATCTGCATCTTGGTATGTGTTTTCCCATTTGACTATTGCTGCTTTTATTGCCCAAGACATCTTAATTTCTCTCGTTCTTCTTTCTTTCTTTTTCATGACACAACAGCAGTTTGTTGCTTGTTCTGCTCGTTACAGGATGTATATGACTATTTGGATGAAGAATAGATGTATTTGCGATTTGAATGATGCAAAGTGTGCATTGAGTATTAGTATGGCTTTACTAACGTAGTTGGTATTCAGAATTTTTGCTCAACCGTCTGAGTATTAAAGGAGTTTGAACAACAGAATCCTGTTTCACCATGTGTGTGTTGTTCTGTTCACCACAGAATTTGCTGTACTGATAAGTTTGTAACTAGTATTATGTGGGAGATTTTTAAAGGCACAGAGGACCCAATTCACATAGAAAGTCAAAGGGAGTTGAGCTCCTAACTACCCATTTTGCCTTTGAAAAACTTTTTATGTCATCACTCCCCCACACCCCCAAATATCAAAGCTTGAAGATGGCTGAGGAGTTGATACTATAAAGACTTCACTAGGAAGAAATACTCTTTTCTGCTTTAATAATTGCATTTCAGAAAGATGAGGTTTTAATAAATGTTCCAATTCTTCAGTGGAGAAAGGGAAAATGTCTCCACAATGAGTAATTCTGGAAACAGAATGTTAATCAAAATAGAAGTGGTAGAAGCTGTTTATTTTTGCAACTACTTAACCTTGTTTCCTGTATGTAATGTCTCTAAATTAATGCTTTCTCATGTTTTACCTTCCTTTCAGGATCCCTACAAATCTTTTGGTCTGCCATCTATTGGTAGATTGTCTCAGTACCAAGAACCACTACATGTGTCCAATGTAAGTGATCTAGGCTCTGATTTTCATAGGTGCTGAGAACCTCAGATCTTCATAGGTGCTTAGTCCCTCTGACAATCAGGCCCTTAGTTTCTATCATTTATTAAAGGTGGTTGTGGGGCGTTAATACTGTTGTTTGTGCTAATTTAAGATAAGATTAAAAAAATACAGTGCTAACCAAATGTGACTATAAAGCTATGAAGTTGTTCTGTTTTGTATTTTATGTGTCAGTTGAATCCTTTCAAACAAGCCTCAAATATAAATATGCTGTAGAGCAAATAGCATAATCAGATGTTGAATTAACTCTTTAACTGCAAAGGACTGAACACTCCAAATTGAAGCTGGACTGCTACTCAAATTCGCAGCCTTTAAAAAGCAAATGCCATTCGTTACAATTGAAGAAAAGTGATTATTAAACATTTCAGTACATAGTCTAACTATGCAGAGTGGCTGCTTAACAAACCGTTTTTTGCTGCAATAAAAGAACAAGACATCTCCTTTTTGTATAATCAAAGTAATAAGTAATAAATCCACCATGTCAGCTGGTGGAAGGACAAGACTATACCATCTGTGAATCTGATTATTCAGTGTGATTACTTGCATGGAAAATAGTGAAAGATTACAGGAGGAATCCTAAATTTGGAGATGTTATTGGATATATGATTTATTTCACTTCTTAAATTGTTTTTGCCCATATGCTTTCTAAAGGGACCTGACCCTTTCTGGGCTTTAAGGCTTCATGCTGTGTTCAAAGCCTGAAAGCAGAAGAAAAAATTGTAAAGATTTAACAGGCATTATGTGACGTTAAATAGAAGATAAGTAAACAAGTATCGTGGGATGTATCTAAACATTTTTTTAATGAAACAAAGAGTGTATTTAATAAGAATTTATAATGATTACTCTAGTGGTTGTTAGACAGTTTTACCATGTTGTAATAGCTAACAGGATGTCAAACATTTTGCCCTTGCAAGTTTTTGCAATTTGCAATTTTCCAGACGTGAGACCTGTTGAAAGTACAAGTGATAATGGACAAACTATACCCCCTACAGTCTTTGTCCCACCAAATCTTTCTTCAATTAATGTTGCAGCAGGAGTTTTATGTAATAACATTTGCGCTTGTGAGCCATCCATAGAAAGAAAAAACAATTAAAATGCCTTAAATGTTCTGCTTACTGCTGTTATTTGCTTGTGTGAATGTTGCATGTCAGCTAAATGGACCACGGAACAGATAAAGTGATTGGGTGCAAGAGAGTGCACACCAAGCTTTGTCTATCATTATTGCTGGGAGCAATCAAATTGATGCCAGCAGGACAGTAGACGCGTTGACAGCTGTAATTATGTATCTCCATGGTGATCACTTTTGGCCTGTCATGGAGGCCCACAAGTCCCCTCCCTTGCAAGCATTTAATCAGATTGGGCTGTCACTTGTCAGGTAGATAGGGCGGGCTGGGAGTTGTGCTTAGGGGGAGAGGTGAATTGAAAATGAAGGGTGGGAGATGGCTGATAGCTTCACGTGGCCCACCATGGTACTGAAGAAAGAAATTTTAATTATGCTGGAGGCTTCAGAGAAATGGTTTGAGGATCTCATACAGAGTAGCTGGGCTGTTTTCTTTCTGTTTACTCTTATCTTATTAAAAATAGCTGTTCTATTTTTATTTAGCAAACCGTATTTTTGGTCTGTTCTTCTTTAGTAGCAGAAAATATGCAATACTGGAGATTAATTTGTCTTCTGAGGATGTCACATAATTAAGAATAAAATTGATTTGACTGAAGAATTTGAATATTATATTGAAGCTATTGGTGCTTCACCATTTCTTTTATAAATTTCTGTTTTCAAAAGGTAATAAATTGTATGTAAAAATTTGCTCTGAGCTAAAATTTGGCATAGAAGGTCTCAGAAGTGGCATCTTACAAATGTGATTTTAAATTAGTTTGGTTGCTTTTCAAATTAAAGGAGGTAGGGGTATGTGGATGGGTGGGTGGATACGGGAAGTAGAATGGGGACTAGGAAAGTTAGGAAGACGGGGCATTGGGGAAACGAATTTCCTAAGAATTCTATACTGGGTTTGAGATTATAATAATTTTAAAATGTACCAGCTGCTAGTTCAGAGTGTGATTTTTTTTTTTTTTTTTTTTTTTAGGGCTAGTGAGTATTCAGTTTTTTAAAAAAGCTTAAAATGAGGTAACTACAAAGAAATAAGTATCCTCAAGAGTGTGACAATAGAAACTTACCACTTTTGCACGTTATAACAAACTGCCTGCGCTGCAGTTGGCATTAAGATTTGAATAGCTCCAAAGCCATTCTTTGCAAATGTGATCAACAATCCATTCTTTAATGGTGCTGATGTTGACATAGTGTGTGGGAGTGAGCCTCCCAGCTCAGGTCAGCAGAGTTGGGCTAATGGGGCTTATGCTAGAGCTCTCAAAATAGCTGTGAAGACAGCACGTTGAAGTTGGGGCTGGAGCTTGGACTTTGAAGCCTAGGGAGGGTGGAGTAGGTCCGTCTGTCTCTTAGACCCCAGTATTGCAATGAACTGTGTATGGGTGGAACTCTGGGTGCATAAGTTAGTAGGACTTCATGCTGGAAGTCCTACTAACTCACTGAGCTTCTTTTGGCCAAAATCAGCACTGTCATAAATAGTGCCTACTCCCATTTACTTCAGGAACAGTTGCATCTGCTTATTTCACGTCTGAATTTGGCCCTTCTTTATATGTTTTCTCGTTGTAAAATTGGGATAATAATATTTGTATACCTCACAAGGGTGTTGTAAGGATTAATTACTTTACATTTGTTTGTTGCTTTGGAAATTAAAAGTGCTATATAAATGCAATATATTATTAGAATATGTACACAGGTATGCTACATATATGTGTATGTATTGTGTACAAGAAGCAATATGCTGCCTATAGGGAACAGACTTGACTGGCAGTGGTATGGACTAGATATCTTAATAGTTCTTTCCTATCTCTGTGTGTGAATGTATTCATTCATGTATGTATGTACCTGTACAGAGAGGAAGGATGGCTTAATAGTTATAAGAATGGGAATCGGGAAATCTGAATTTCCTGCTACATGTTTTCTTTGTGACCTTGCTATGCCTCATCATCTGTAAAATGGGGATAATAATGCCATTTACCTCACAGTTCTGATGCAGGACTAACTAATTGTTTATTAAGCGTCTTGATTTCTTATAATGAAGGTGCTGTTGAACTGCATATACAAATATATTGCGTGTGTATTAATAAACAATAAACGTTTTTAAAAAGAAAATGATCATTAAACCCATGTTAGGATGTAGTTATCATTGAAGAAAGAGAATAAAGCTACTGGGATATCTTTTAGGTCATTTGGATAATAAAGTCATCATCCTGTTCTCATGTGGATTCTTTAGACAAGAGGTTCTACATATGGTCCCTTGGTAATTGCCTAAATTAAAATATTAAAGGCCTAACAGCCGTTGTGTTGACCTTTTTTTGCCTTGCTGCAATCAGATGAGTTGCTGTTTATTAGAAAGAACCTTCCCACAGGTGGAAATTTAAGTGAGTTTCCCACTTGCCACCCCCTTTACAATGTAAAATATCAAAGCCCTGGTGTTTCAGCAACTTCAATTGGATTCCTCTGTCCTTAAGATCCCTGGGATGCATTTGTCAGTCTTGAATTACTTTGATTAAAAAAACACTAAAGTACTTTAGATTCCAAAGTTCAACAGCAACAATTTAATAAATATTTATTTCCCAGAAATTGCTCATTTTAAAAGTTTTATATGGCTAACCTCAATGCCACACTGATGAAATCAAACTGAGAGATGAAAACAAGAATCAGCAATATACTAACTGACTTGTTGGCTGGTTAACAGCAATCAGTTTCTTCAAAAGAAATTTTTGAACTTGTGCTATTTTTTTTCCTATGAAAATTGCGGAATCAGAGCTTTAATTGGGGCTGTGTCCTTACAAAGCAAAGCCATGGAAAAAGCTGTGTAAACATTAAACACCCAGGGGAACAGCAGCAACAGAAAAAAAAAATGTTTTACAGTCGAGAGGGTGAGACAGAAAAGGAAAGTGTTACAGACATGAAAGCACCAACACTAGTATTCCTATAGAGCTGATAAGCAGAGCTCCAAAGTTCCTGCTGAATGAGTCTTAGTTGTGTCCCCACTGGAGCCCTCAGAAGGGCTATAGTGGGACACAAGGGATGTGATTACATACATACTCAGAAAGGATGTGATTACAAGGGGCATCTTTCATGCCAGGTGTCAGTTGGAGGAATAATTATAAGTGTATTTTATTACGGTAATTAAGTCAGCATTGGTTGCATTGAGAGTTCAGATTTAGAGTTGTATAAACCACTATAAATTGATAGTGATCAAAATCCATATCTGTTTGCTCTGGATTTTACAAGAAAAAAGTGATTTTGACTAACAGTGCAAGTCTGCATTCATGTTTTTTTTTTAAAGGAGAGACAGTAATTCGTAGGTATTTTTCCCATAAGGTGGAAGTGGGAGGGGATTTTCTAGCCCTTGGTGAAAAAGAATATTTTACCTTCTCATGAAACTTGGCAAGGTTAAAAGTTTGAGATGTATGTCCTCTATGAGGTCAAAACTTGGTTTTTGTTCCACTGTGAAATTACATTTGCTTTTTTTTTTTTATATTTTGAAGGTACGTGTTGACAGTGGCATACAAGAAGGAAGTGATATTAACATTTATTATGATCCCATGATCTCAAAAGTGAGTTTTTTTTAACGTTCTAATATATAAAATACTAGTTTTAGATATAAAGTTTTGAAAAGAAGAGATTTTTTAGTAATGAACCAATATTTCAAAGCTGCTGGATGTGATATGCATAAAGGAAACATGAGAGAGGAGAGGCTGTATTGGAAAGGAAGTTTAATATGGAAGAAAATTTACAAATTTCTCAGATCTCTCAGAAATTAATTCACTCTTTTACTTGTTTTTTATTGTTCTTGTTATGTTTTCTGATTCCTAAAAGTATTTTAAACAATGGCCTGCAGTCTCATACTTATCCCATGTCAATCTAACTTTGTTTGATTTTTCCGAGAAATTATAGGGCTGTAGTCCCTGACAAAAAAATGTTGTTAAATAGCAGTTAAAGTTTGAGTGTACTTTTCAATTATTTAAGGGTAAAATTGCTACAAGGACATTATAGTTAATGTTGTAAAAAGCCAAGAATTAAACTTCCAAGAAAAGAAAATCTAAAGAAATATGGAAATTCAGTCAGAGTTCCTGACCTTTAATCAATTTTTTTGTGTCACTCCAAGAAGAATACAGAGTCAGATATAGACATGCTTAACTCATATAAAGAAAAGAACCTGATCTTCGGTATCTAGATGCCAGAGAGTTGAGAGTCACCTCTCTTGTTTTGGGGAAGTGCTCCAGTAGACAGACAGTAATATGTGCAAAATGATTTCTGTAAATGGAATATCTAAACATACAATCTGTGAAGTTTATTTAAAGAAAATTATTATATTTCAGACATTAAAACTGAATTTTTAGAGCTAACTTAAATACCTTTGTTTTTAGCTAATTACATATGGCTCTGATAGAGCTGAAGCATTGCAAAGAATGGAAGAAGCTTTGGACAATTATGTAATTCGAGGTAACTACAGAAATTTGGGTTCCTAGTGTGGTAGGCTGGCATCTATTTCAAGAAAACAGCTTGAAAATGTAGTAATTAGCAAATTGAGTAAAGTTCCTGCTTATTAAGTGCAAATTAAACCAGGAAAAGCTTGTGTTAATTAAGCTGAGAAGATACATCAAATCTAAAGAGACTTCATTTTTTCCTGCAGCATTTTTAGTTGAGTAATTAGTTAAATAATTTAATTAAATTACTTTCAGAAACTGATAAGAGCTCTTGCAAACTCATGGTAGATCCTGCATTTATTACCCTGTGAAATTCAAAGGCAAGTATATTGTAATAATTCATAGTACTTTAGTATAGCTACTGAGTTCTTATAGTACCACAAACCTATGTGTTGAGTTTTTTCATTCTAAAGGGTGGTGTTAGCACTGGGGGAATACCACCATACCTTACAAATTTGGACAATATTTAGAACCCGAGATGATGATGATGATAAACATCTCTTTCAGCTCTCTTCCCAGACCTATCTGTGAGGATCAGGTGTTTTTCTTAAGCTCTTTATGGAACATGGATGAGTCTGCCATAATGGATCTTGACTCTTTTCCCCTGTAAGCTCTGGAGAAAGTCTTTGTTTCTCCTCTCAGTTCAAAGGAGAATACAGGGAGAAATACTGTCTTGGAGGAAATTTTGTTCCACTCTCCAACCCCTGAAGGCCCGCACGCACAGAGAGAGAGAGAGAGAGAGAGAGAGAAGGGCTATGTGCGGAGAGACATCAGGATGAAGGCTTAGGTTACCTCTTTGGGAGTGTGACTGAGAAAAGGAGTTAACATGCACTATGTCCTTTTTAGTTCTTCGAGTAGTGTCCCTGTGGACATCGGTGATGCCTTCCTGTAAGTGGGCCAATAAAAAAAAAATTACATTCTGCCTATGGAGACAGAATTTCTTTTCTCCCACCCTCCCCCAACTCCATAGTCATCGACGTGGTAAACTCTTGGGGCTGTCGGTACCAAAAGAAATCCACCCCTGTGATAGGGATTGGAAGTGCTTGGACCTCTTTGGGAGGAATGCCTATTCCTTGGCCATGCTACAGTTTTGAATAGCGAATTATCGAGCCTTAACGACAAAATATGACTGTCAGTTATTTGGAACTTAACAGCTTTATCGATTAGCTTCCAGAGTCACAGCACGACCAGTTCAAAGCTATCATCCTGGAAGGACAGCTAGTAGCCAAAACAGTGCTACAGTCTGCCCTCTATGCAGCGGACACAACAGCTCGGTCCGTTTCCACGGTGATGGTTATGTGACATGTATTGTGGTTACACCTTTCGGGCTTCCCTAAAGAGGTGCAGTCAACTGTCAAAGACCTTCCCTTTGAAGGCACTAAGCACTTTGCAGAGAAGATGGATGCCTCTCTTCACACCCTTGAAGATTCCACGGCCACTCTCTGCTCATTAGTGATGAACACATCTGGACAAAAGAGAAATTTAGTCTGCAGCCCGAACACAAATCACGCATCTCTCAATACCTGACTCAGCACTTTTATGAGCCTCAGAGAGAGAAATCTGGGTTCCCCAGGTGTAAATCATCAGGTCCACAGCCTTCCATGTTGCAAACCTCCACCTCCGAAGACCAATTGTGATGTGTTGATTGAGGTGTCGACAGACATCTCTCAAACGCTACAGCTGACCAGTGTCTCCTATCCCATTTGGCTACTGTCTTGCCATGATCTGCAGCACCTGGGAATGCATAACATCAGACCAATGGGTTTTGGAAATTGTTCACAAAGGATATTCTGTCTGCTTTACATCCCTCCCCTGTCCACAATACCTTCCCTGTTCCTCTTCTGGGACGCTTCTCACGAGAGTTTACTGTGACGAGAAATAGATCGGCTCCTTAAGTTAGGAGCCATAGAACCAATACCTCAACATCTATGAGGCAAAGGTTTGTGTTCTGAGCAGCACAGGTTCCCAGAGTGAACCTTTCAAAGTAAAAACAGGAGTCAAACAGGGCTCTATCATCGCTCCAACCATGTTTGTGGTTTTTATTGCCGTCATTCTTTACCTAATTGCTGGGAAGTTTACAGTTGACGTTGAAATCATTTACAGAATGGATGGAAAGCTGTTCAGGCTTAGCAGGCTGAAAGCCAAGAGTAAGATTTCCACAACATCTGTTGTGGAACTTCAGTATGCTGATGACAACACCATCTTTACCCATTCTGAGAAAGATCTTGAATGTATTTGCTGATGCTTACGCATGTCTTGGTTTCACTCTTTAATATCAAGAAGACTAAAATGCTCTATCAGCCCTCTCCAAATGAGGTATTACATGCCCCATCTATCAAAATCAATGGATTGGCACTGGAGAATGTCGATCACTTCCTCTACCTTGGAAGTCATCTTTCATCCAAGGCAGATATTGATGCAGAAATTCAACATCGTCTGCGGTGTGACAGTGTAGCTTTTTCTTGTTTATGGCACAGGGTTTTTGAAGATCATGACGTTCAAACGGACACCAAGCTTCTTGTTTATCAAGACGTTATTCTCCTAGCGCTGTTGTATGGGTCCGAAACTTGGACAACCTATAGACACCACTTGAAAGTCCTTGAGAGGCACCATCAACACTGCCTTCATAAGATTCTGAAGATCAAATGGGAAGACAGGCACAGCAATATTAGTGTTCTGGAAGAGGCAAAGACGACCAGTATCGAGGCAATGATCATCCGTCAGCAATTCTGCTGGACTGGTCACGTTGTCCAGATGCCAGACTGTCGCCTCCCAAAACAGGTCCTTTTCCCTCAGCTGAAAGAAGGGTACCATAAAAATGGGTGGTCTACGGAAGCATTATAAGGACTTGCTGAAGGACAACCTAAAAAAGTGTAATATTGACATTGAAGCTTGGGAGACACTTGCCCAGGATCACTTAAAATGGAGTGAAGTCCTGCGTGATGGTCCCCTGCATTTTGAACTTGCTTGCCGACAAGCTGAAAAGGACAAGAGGCGCAGGAGGAAGGAGAGACTGGCTCCCAGTCATGGTCAACTGCCTCCTGCTGAGCCTGAAAACATCTGCCCTCGTTGTAATAGAACTTGTGGTTCAAGGATTGGCCTTATTAGCCACCTGAGGACCATAACTCTCATGGAAGATGATCAGACTCGGTGACGAGTGATCGCCCATCATCATCATCACTGTATAGACAAGCCTTTTTAAGATAAATCTTGACCCAAATGCTATCAGTAGGAAAAACTCTCACTGACTTCACATGGGACTGGTATTTGGCCCCCAGCAGCACATCATCTGTTAATTATCTCATACTGTGTTCCGCAAAATGTTTTAAAAATAAAACAAAACAAAAAATCTGGTACTTGGGTTTTTGGGTGCTATGAACAATATACTTCATATTAATATTTATATCCTGTCATTTATAATACATCACATAACGTAATGCTCATGTGAGTCAGTTTTTAGCATGAACCAGCATAGCACAGCGTGATGTCATGGTGATGTACATTAAATTTAGGGTTTAAATGAAAATCAGCAGATATTTTTGCATTCAGTACTTATTGTTTACATAGCTAGTGCAAAAAGAAAAGGAGTACTTGTGGCACCTTAGAGACTAACCAATTTATTTGAGCATGAGCTTTCGTGAGCTACAGCTCACTTCATCGGATGCATACTGTGGAAACTGCAGAAGACATTATATACACAGAGACCATGAAACAATACCTCCTCCCACCCCACTCTCCTGCTGGTAATAGCTTATCTAAAGTGATCATTCTTCTTACAATGTGTATGATAATCAAGTTGGGCCATTTCCAGCACAAATCCAGGTTTTCTCACCCCCCCACCCCCCAATCTGAAATGAAACCAGTAGGCAGAAATAAAAGATATAATATAAAGTGGTATGCATCAGCTGCTGAAAATCCTGGTTTGCAGGTCTACCCAAATTCCTTTCAATAATGTTGCAAATGTTTAATAGACACATACTTATTTTTTTTAACCTACATGTGTGTCTATAACCCAGCAAAAACCAGGAAATTAAAATTTCCGTCTGATGTCATGGAAATGATCACACCCAAACAGTCTGTAATAAACCAATGAAAGTGCCAGACCACTTCGGTGGTGACTGTCCATGAATTTGTAACCTACATGTAAAGTTCACTAAATGAAACATGACCAGACCTAACTACCTAGTAGCAGGCATTTTAGATAAAAGTTTGAGCTCAAGTTTAGAGTTTGTGTTTCTGACCTCTACCTTCTTTACACATTTACTCAGTTCCCATAAGAAAAAGACATGACAAAAGCAGAATTAAGGGGAAAAAGTCAGTTTTATTTATCCACAGTATGTAAGGAAAAATGCTAACGACTTCTACATGTCACATCAGGATGGGATGCAGAGATAAAGTTTCTTGACACCTTAAATGGCTGCGTCTTGGAGCAGCTAATCTTAGAACCCGCAAGAGGAGAGTCCATTCTTGATTTAGTCCTAAGTGGAGTATAGGATCTGGTCCAAGAGGTGAATATAGCTGAACTGCTTGGTAATAGTGACCCTAACATAATAAAATCTAATATCCTTGTGGGGGGAGGGACTAACCCAATTAGCCCACCACAGTAGCATTTAATTTCATAAAGGGGGACTGTACAAAAATGAGGAATTTAGTTAAACAGAAATTAAAAGGTACAGCACCAAAAGTGAAATCCCTGCAAGATGCATGGAAACTTTTTAAAGACACCATAATAGAGGCTCAATTTAAATGTATACCTCAAATTAAAAAACATAGTAAGAAGAACAAAAAAGTACCAGTGTGGCTAAACAACAAAGTAAAAGAAGCAGTTTAGAAGCAAAAAAGCATCCTTTAAAATGTGTAAGTTAAATCCTATGGAGGAAAATAGAAAGAAGCATAAACTCTCTGGCAAGTGAAATGTAAACATATAATTAGGAAGGCCAAAAAATAATTTGAACAACAGCTAGCCAAAGACTCAAAAAGTAACAGCAATTTTTTTTTTAAAGTACATGAGAAGCAGAAAGCCTCCTAAATAACCTGTGGGCCACTGGACAATCGAGATGCTAAAGGAGCACTCAAGGAAGATAAGGCCATTGTGTAGAAACTAAATAAATTCTTTGCATTGGTTCTCTCTGCTGAGGATGTGAGGGAGATTCCCAGAACTGAGCCATTCTTTTTAGGTGACCAATCTGAGGAACTGTCCCAAATTAAGGTGTCATTAGAGAGGAGGTTTTGGAACAAATTGATTAAAATTAAATAGTAATAAATCACCAGGACCAGATGGTATTCACCCAAGAGTTTTGAAGGAACTCAAATGTGAAATTACAGACCTAGACTGTGGTATGTAAATTTAAATCATTTAAATCAGCTTCTGTACCAGATGGCTGGGGAATAGCTAAGGTGATGCCAATTTTTAAACAAGACTCTAGAGGTGATCCTGACAATTACAGGCCAATAAGCCTAATTTCAGACCTGACAGATTGGTTGAAACTATAGGAAAGAACAGAATTATCAGACACATAGATGAACATAATTTGTTGGGGAAGCATCAACATGGTTTTTATAAAGGGAAATCATGCATCACCAATCTACTAGAATTCTTTGAGGGGTCAACAAGAATGTGGACAAGGGGATCTAGTGGATATAGTGTACTTAGATTTTCAGAAAGCCTTTGAAAAAGTCCCTCACCAAAGGCTCTTAAGGAAAGTAAGCTGTTGTGGGATAAGAGGGAAGATCCTCTCATGGACATAGTTAAAAGATAGGAAACAAAGGCAAGGAATAAATGGTCAGTTTTCAGAATGGAGTGGGTTTTAGCCCATGAAAGCTTGTGCACAAATAAATTTGTTAGTCTCTAAGGTGTCACAAGGACTCCTCGTTGTTCTCTTCTCGTATGTCACCCATCCTCTAGTAGTTCTCAAAGATAGTTTTGAACGGTTCTGAAATTGCTTCAGCTAGTTCCTCAAGCATCATAGCATGAATTTTGTCAGGCCCTTCCAACTTGAATACATGTAACTTTTCCTAAATTTTCTTTAACCAGTTCTTTCTCTATTTTGGCTTGTATTCCTTCCCTCTTGTTAGTATTAGTTGTTTTGAGTAGCTGATTGCCATTAGCCTTTTTAGTGAAGACTGAAGCAAAATAAGCATTGAACACCTTAGTCTTTTTGATGTCATAAATTATTAGCTCTCCTTCCTCACTAAGTAGAGGACCTATACTTTCCTTCATTATTCTTTAGGTCCTAATGTATTTAAAGAACCTCTTCTGATTGCCTTTTATGTCCCATGCTAGGTTTCTGCCTTAGTCTTTCTGATTTTGTCCATACGTGCTTGTGCTATTCCTTTGTACTCTTCCATAGCAATTTATCCATGGTTCCAATTTTTGTAGCATTCCTTTTTGTTTTTCAATTCATGTTGGGCTGGCACACATTTCTCTCACATAGAACCTAGCTCCTTAAATTTGGGAATTCCTGCCTTGTTTTCTTAATTTTGCGGTCTTAATCTTTCATGAGTATTCTTTTTGGTATTTAAATATTTATATTTGATGTTTATTCTTGTTTATAATCTTGCCAAGATTAAAAAGATTTTACCTGTGAGAAAAAGGTAGTATGATGAAAGAGAGAAAAATAAAAGTCAATAGGAAAGTAATATAACAATAAGCCCAAATATTAATCCATAGGGCACCAGTTTTAGCTTAGGGTGAGGTCCTAAAATTTAATGAGTTTACAGGACTCACCGTATTCTTTGGGAGATACTAGTTTCTGTTTGAAAAGCAACACAGTTTTGCACAGCCGAAAATCTTTGCCTTGCATTTATTTAAGACTGAGTATTCATGGATACCAAACTGTCTCTCATCTCTAGAGAGGGTGATGTCTAATGGGATAATTTCAAAAAGCTTGTTTATACTGTAATCATCTGAACTATATTGACACATACAGAACTTCAGTTTCTAGCTCTGTTGGCATTTACTTGAACTTGTGTATGTTAATGTTTTAAACAAAAATGGCAAAGAAGAAATATGAAGTTCCATCTTGTTAACACTTTGGCATTTACATCCCAATATTAAAAATAAAATATCTTGTTTTTTGTTCTAACATAGTGTACACATTTTTAATTTAAAATGTTAATGCTAAGTTTTTTGTTTTAATTTATTAAACCAGTATTGCATCAGAATGAAAACTACTTTGTCACCTCCCATCTAAAAGGCAGCCACAAGTAGTAGAAGGCTCAGGATAATTAACACCTCATTTTGAAATTCATGCATTGTATACTTGATTTTATATATTTTTATATATATGAATTTTCAGAACAGTGAAGTTCCACCAAATGCTGTACTTTGCACTACTCCTTTTAAAAAAAGAACAAAACCTGCTTGGATCTATACATAATTTTATATTAATATTTTGTGCTTTATACAAATTGTCTGTTTCTCTTTATGTAATAAACTGCACAGCACAAGGGGGAAATTTTTAGTTTTATATGGTGTTTTAGGTAAACATCTTCAGGTAAAATTCATTTGAGTCATACAGGACAGTGGGGTGGGAGGAGGTATTGTTTCATGGTCTCTGTGTGTGTATAATGTCTTCTGCAGTTTCCAAGGTAGGCATCCGATGAAGTGAGCTGTAGCTCACGAAAGCTCATGCTCAAATAAATTGATTAGTCTCTAAGGTGCCACAAGTACTCCTATCTGATCATTAAAAGAAAAGAAGACTTCGTTTGCCAGTGCTGCCAATCCAGCATCTTTCATAAGCACTAAATTTACTTAAAAGATGTTTAGTAAAATTAGCTTGCTTGCTAGGAAAAATCAACTTCCAGTAGTGTCCCTATGGGTGCTCCACTGCAGGTGTGCTTGCATCCCTGTGCTGCTAATCAGAGAACTTCAGTAACAGTGTCCATTGGAACACAGCACACACGGGCTAACCCTCTTCAGTTCCTTCTTAACCATCCCTGGCTAGTCATCTTTAACCCCAGGTAGTCACACTGTAATTCGGGGAGGAGTTCCTCGTTAAGGGGGAGAAGGCGGTTTAGTAGGATCTGAACGAGGATCTTCCCTGCAGTGGAGAGGAGGGCAATACCTCTGTGGTTCCTGCACAAAGATTTGTCCCCTTTCTTGAATATTATAACAACGTTGGCATTCTTAAAGTCAGGTGGAATTTCTTTGCAGGTTCAGATTGTGTCGAGAAGTTGGCAAAGTTTGTGCTGGAGCATTGTTCTACCAGCTGTAAAAACCTTAGCTGGGATGCTGTCTGGGCCCATCTCAACACTAGGAAAACCGATTCACTCTACCAGCCCTCACCTGCATAAACTACTCTTCAGACTCCACAAATCACCATCAGCAGAGGACCTCTGGAAAATATGGACCATTTTCCATACCTTGGCAGCTACCTCTCTCAAACAGCCAGCATTGACACAGAATTTGAATACAGGATCTGCTGTGTCAGCACATCCTTTGGAAGACTACTGAAACGAGTCTTCAATGATTGGGATCTGCAAATGTAAACCAAGATCTTGGTGCTTAAGGCAGTGTCATCCCCACCCTTCTCTATGGGTGCGAGACCTGGGTAACTTATAGACGACATCTCAAGCGCATCCAACAGTGCTGCATCAGGAGGATTCTCAGGATCAGCTGGGAAGACTGATGCACTAACATCAGCATGCTCTCTGCTGCCAACATCAGCAGTATAGACGTGCAGGTCATGAAACATCAACTCCACTGAGCTGGCCGCTATGTACGTATGCCTGACACTTACCTACCGAAGCAAGTACTCTTCTCTCAGTTAAGTCAGGGAAGCAGGGCTCACGGAGGGCAGCTGAAGTGCTTCAAAGACGTACTGAAACTACACCTTAAAAAGGGAGGCATCAATCCAACAAACTGGGAGGACTTGGCACGGAACAGAACACAGTGGCGCCACACCATACACCAAGGCACCATACACCAAGGAGAACAGACGCGTTCATGAGACAGAGAAGCGACAAAAGAGGAAAGAGGGGGCACAACAGTCCAGCCAACAACTATGTCTTCTCCAAAATTACACCTATTACTTCGGTGGGAAAATCTCCAGGGCAAGAATTGGGTTTCTCAGCCATTTGAAAACCCACCAATGAACCCCCTTGGCAGACATCCTGGCATTGAGGGATAGCCGAAGAAGGATAGCTAGTCAGTCTCCTAATTCTAGTTCTAGCTGTAGTTTTCCCCGTTACTTTATTTTATCCTTTTTTTTTTTTTTAAAAAGTTGGTTTTCTTCCTGCCTTTTCTCCCCCAGCAGGGAACCTTTCCCCAAATGGGGTATGTCTGGTTCACTGGGCTTCAAGAATTTCCTCACTTGTAAAGAAGCTATCTCGATCACGAATAAGCACAGTCAGTGCATTTGCTGCCTTGGGGAAGGCCACATACAACAGAAGTGTGGTCTTTGCCAACAGCTCTGGCCTAGATCCCACAAAGACAGAGAGCTCCACCAGAAGATTATCTTCATGGAGGCAGCTCTCTGACCCCAGTCATCTGTAGATAGGAGTCTTCCCCCACAGACTTCTACATGTAAGGGCTGAAGGTCAAAGAAACAGCTGAAGACCCCTCTCACAAACCTTTTAAGAAGAGAGAGGGAACCCCCCCGCCCCACCCTCCAGTGAGATAGCAGCAAGCAGTCACCATCTTGCTTGGTATCTTTGGCACCACTGCCACTGAGGCCATCTCAGTCAACACCCAGGCTCATGGAAACTGACAGTAACTGGTACTGCTGACGGCCACAGGCCCGATGGGCATAAGTGTCAAGTCATTGGCACCGAAGGACTGGAGTAAGCACTCTGCTAAAAAGACTCTTCCAGTACGCGAGCCTGCATCATACTGCTGGCCGTGGCTCAACTGGCACAAGAGTAACCGGTGTGGGCAAGATCCCCATCCCCACTGGCACTGCCATGGATGGTGAGACAATCGGTATAGGCAGAACTCTGCCATTCAAGAGCCCTCCACATGCTGGAAATAGCAGCATCCCCTCCTCTTGGTATCAAGACCTCTGCACTGAGCCTCTACTCTGTCATGCCATGCCCCTCCGCTATCTAGCGAGTGTTCAAGCAGTGAGCCTGAGGAGGTGGTGTTGCAGTACTTCTCCCAAACTCCATATGGTGCTCACTACCAACTAGCGCCCAAGGATATACCCACAGATGGCCCCACCACAACCATCCTGATATGTCCACCCCTGGGCACCACCACTGGGCTTTGACACCACCTCCCAGTAGTCATATTGGGACCCTTGGGTGACGCACCATCAACATGCGTCTTGATCTCTGAGTCTCACTCAAGAACCCTCGAGGCACACTCTCTTGGCCGCACCATCCAGGGCTTTTTGGAACTGCCTCAAGACTTAGAGGAACAGGAAACTGGTACCAAGGAGGAAGTGATACTGAGGACTATATCCGCCTCCTCCAGACGAAGCCATCATGCCTTCTACACCATCTTTGGTGGATGACTTTTGTCTCTTTCAGGAACTGGCAAAGAGGGTGGCAGACACTTTCCAGATTCAATTGGTGGAAGTGAGGAGTACCCACAATCAGCTCTTGATATCCTCCATTCATTGGCCTTCTCAACGATCATGAGGATTAATGAGGCCACTTTAGACCTGGCAAAGACTGTCTGGCAAATTCCAGCATCAGTGGCCCCGACCTGCAAGCAGGCAGACAAAAAATACTATGTCCCTGCTAAGGAATCTGAATTCCTGTTCTCCCACCTAGCACCAAACTCCATCATGGTGGATGTTCTCAACTCTCACGGCTTCTCGCTCTGACAGGGATTGGAAGCACCTGGATCTGTTTGCGAGAAAAGTGTACTCCTCAGCCAGTCTACCATTTTGTATTGCCCGCTACCAGGCCCTCATGGCGAAATATGTTACATAAACTACTTAAAGCTGAATGACTTTATTGAAAAGATGCCAGAATCATGACTCATTCAAGGCCATTATCCAGGAGGGCCAATTAGTGGCAAAGACATTGCTGCAATCTGCCCTCAATGTGGCCGACATGGTGGCTACGTAATCTTCATGGATGTGGCGATGCGACGAGCGTTATGGCCTCATTTGTCAGGATTCCCAACAGAGGTGTAGTCCACTGTTGAGGACCTTCCCTTTTAGGGCACGAAGCTCTTCTCCAAGAAGACTGGCACTTCCCTTCACACCCTGAAGTATTCCATGGCAACCCTCCAGTCACTGGGTATCTATACGCCAGGACAAAAGAGATTATTTCATCCCCAATTACAGCATAGACCACACGCATCTCAGTACCAACCTCAGTGCCACTACGAGCAGCAAAGAAAGAAAGGGAAAATGCCCTAAATGAAAATAATCTGGCTCCCAGTCTTCATCCTAAACCTCTACATCTAAACACCACTTCTGATGGGCAGGTTTTGAGGTGCCGTTAGATCACTCCCCAACTGACACACTGACCATCATTCCACACCGATTTGGTCACCAATTAGCAGTGTTCCACAGTGCCTGGGAATGCATAACATCGGATCGATGGGTCCTATAGATAATCTGAAGTAGGAACTCGATTCAGTTTACCTCCCTATCCCCTGCACAACACTATTCCCAATCCCTCTTCAGGGACTCTTCTCACGAGAGTTTGCTATGACACGAGGTAGAACCTCTAGTTAGGAGCTATATAACCAGTACTTCAACATCTATGAGGCAAAGGTATTTCCCAATACCCAAAAGAAGGGAGGTTGGAGACTCATGCTAGATCTCAGTGCTCTCAACAGGTTTGTCAAGGCTCAAAAATTCAAGATGGTCACGTTATTGACGATTGTTCCAGCATTGGAACAGGGAGACTGGTTTTTGGCTCTTGACTTGTAGGACACCTATTTTCACATCTTGGTCCTACTGATTCTCAGACGATTTCTCAGATTCACGACCACTACTAATGCAGAGTGTTTCCCTTAGGGCTCTAATCAACCCAGAGGGTATTGTCCAAGGTGCTCTCAGTGGTTGCTGCTCATTTACACTCTCAAAGGATAATGATTTACCTATACTTGGATGATTGCCTTCTCAGAGCCCAATCTCTCTGGGAGTCTCACCAAGTCACTGATACGACAATACATTTATTTACAGAACTGGGTCTACAGATGAACACCCAGAAGTCAACCCTCACTCCAGTCCAATGCCTAGAATTCATAGGGGTCGACCTCAGTGCATTATAGGCCAAAGCCCTCTTACCTCAACACAAATTTCTATCCTTAGTCACACTCATACACACCATTCAAAGCAGCCCAGAAATACCAACGAGGCTTCACATCCAACTCTTGGGATATACGGCAGTGGGCATGGTAGTGATACCTCATGCCAGGCTCCAGATGCAATGCCTCCAAATGTGGTTTGGCTCGGTTTAAAAAATGAACAAGAACAGGTTGGATAAACTGCTGTCACTACCCATTAGGATCAAAAACTCCTTAAAAGGGTGGAAGGACCCAGCCAATGTTTGCAAAGGGACCTCTTCTTGCAAATATCACCGTCATTACTCCTCACCACTGACGCATCACTCATAGGGTGAGACATGCACATAACGGCCTCATGACAAAAGGCAAATGGTTGCCTGTGGGGAGATCCCCTACATCAGTCTTTTTGAGCTAAAAGGTGTCAGGAATGCCTGTGCCCATTTCCTCCTGCTCATCAGAGGATCACACACACAGATTCTGATAGACAACTTTGCCAGTATGTACTACGCCAATCAGCAGGGGGAGCCAGATCACCTTCCCTATGTGCAGAAGCGATGAGATTATGGAATTGATGCATCTCCCACAATGTTATACTGTCTGCGGCATATCTCCCAGGTACACAGCTCAATAGCAGACAGTCTCAGTAGCAAATACCCACATGACCATGAGTGGAAGAGACACATGTCCATATTTCACAACCTATTCAGTTGATGGGGGACACAGTCTACAGATCTGTTCACCACTTACCTGAACAAGAAGTGTCCATACTATGGTTCCAGAGCAAGGATGGGACAACACTCATTAAGCGATGCTCTCCTTTACCCTACTGTCAAAGGTCCCACTGAAAATAAAAAGGGATGGAGCTTGTGTCATTCTGATTATTCCTACTTGGCTGAGGACAGACCTGGTATCCTTATCTGTCACAGCTTGCGACGTGTCTGCTGATCTCTCTCACAGCCGTTCTGCACCTGCTCTCATAGAACAAAGGACATACCCTATATCCCAACCTAGGGATTCTCTGCCTCAAGGCATGCCTCCTGTTTGGTTCCAACACCTAGAAGGCTCCTGTTCAAGAGAGGTATAAGAGGTTCTATTACATAGTAGAAAGAACTCAACATGACGCACTTACCTGTAGAAATGGCCCAGGTTTCAGATTTGGTGTACGTCTCAACAAATCTCCCCAGCATCCTTGACTCTTCCACATATCCTAGACTATGCTTTAACCCATAAATGGGCTGGACTATCTCTAAGCTCTCTCAGGGTTTACCTAATGGGTATTACAGCCTTTCACCAACCTGTAGAGGGGTACTCAGTGCTGTCACACCCAACTACAAAAAGTTTCCTCAAGAGTATAGTAAAACTCTTCCCACAACCTCTACATCCTACTCCCATGTTGAATCTTGTACTGAAAAGACTGACTAGACCCCCCCCCCCTTTGAACCCATGGCCACCTGTTCCTAATGTACCTATCCATGAAAATGGCCTTCCTGGTAGCCATTACCTCAGCCAACAGAATAGGAGAGAGTGCAGCTCTGATGGCATGTCTTCCCTATACTATATTTTTCCAGACAAGGTGACACTCGGACCACACCCAAAATTCATCCCTAAGGTAACCTCTCACTTTCACTTGAATCAGTTAATTTGCCTTCCAAGCTTCACCAAGACAACAGGGAGGCTATATTGCATACTCTGGGTGTCAGGAGAGCCCTGGCCTTCTACCTGGACAGGAAAAAGGCCTTCAGGAAGTCCCCTAGGCTTTTCCTCTCTATGGTGGAAAGATCCAAGGGCTCAGCAGTATCAGCCCAAAGACTTTCCAAGTGAATCTCAATTTGTATCAGACATAGTTACCAAGTTTGTAAAGTGGCCACTCCAGATGCCATTTGTACACACTCCACAAGGTCAATCTCCTCATCCGTTGTCTTCCTTAAGGATGTCCCTATCTGAAAGATCCGTAGAGCAGCGATGTGGTTGTCAGCCCACGCTTTCACAGAACACTATGTGATCAGTGGGTAGTCTGCCTCCGATGCCATCTTCAGCTCCAGGGTGCTGTCTTTTGTAACAGACCCACCTCTGAAGTCCTGATGCTTCAGAAGGGGTACTGCTCAGGAGTCACCTGTAGTGGCTACTCAAAGAAGTTGTTACTCACCTGGTTCAGTAATGATGTTTCTTCGAGATGTGTCCCTATGAGTGCTCCACAACCCGCCCTCCTCCCCTCTACTTTGGAGTTCTTGTCAATGACTCTGGTGGAGAAGGAACTGAGGAGAGTTAGCCCATGCACGCTGGCTAGCCTCATGGCGCGACATGAGGAGAGATGGCATATGTGCAGGCCTAATGGACACTGCTAGTAAAATTCTCCAATCAGCAGCTCAGGAACCAAGCACACCTACACTGGCATACTCATAAGAGGGCACATCTCAAAGAACCATTGTTACTGCACAAGGTGAGTAATTCCTTACTTTACATAGTTAGGCTGAGATTTGGGAATTGGGCTTCTAGATTCCTTAGGGTCACTTTGAGCACCTCAGCATTAAATTTTATTCCAAACATCCAAGCTGCATAATTACTGTGCAGGCTGTTTTCAAGTTATGCTTTCAGATAGTTTCATGGCTTCGCTCCTTATACATCTAAGCGGTAGCTCTTGATCCGCCTTGAAATGTCTCCTGCTTCCTCAATGTATATAGAACATATGTACTGGATTATTATTGTTAGGAACATTATTGAATGCTGACTTGTGCTCAGTGCCTGCATAGTACATGGAGTAAGACACTCCCTGTAACTAGCTGTGCAGAGAAGAAGGCAGGTTGTGTCTTCACTGGAATCTGGTAAGCATTTGATCCACTCTCTGTTTCCCAAACTTGCCCCCACTTACTCCTATCTACAACCATGCTCCACTTTGTGATGAATAGCTCCTCAACCCACAATATGTCTTTGTTGTCTCTTTATTTAGGGTTAAACTAGGCCTGGCTCTGAACAGATTTTCTTCTAAGGGGTACAGGAAACAGCAATCTGTCGTCTGCGAAGGGTGTACTACTAGCTAGTACTGCTGGCAGAGTTTCAGTCCCAAGAATGATTAAGTTTGGGCATGGAAAGAGTGTTCCCATGGTCCTTTCACACTCTGTGTGTCTGCTGGTGCCATCGTGGCTGCACGGAGGAGAATGCATGCCAGAGTTCTTTAGTGGCATAGCAGGTGTCATTATTCTTCCAGTTCCTTCTCCCAGTGCCCTTGGATGGATTATACTTCACACAGGCATAGGCCAGGATTTACAAAACAAGGTAACTAAAGTTAGACTCTTAAATAAGTGGCCTGGTTGGTTTAAAAGTGCTGAACCTGCAGAAGCTTCCATTGACTTCAGTGGGCACTTCTGAGGTCTGAGCATTTTTGAAAATCTGCCCACTAACTCAGGTGCTTAAATATGGATTTAGGAGCCTAAGCTGAACATCTTGGCCATAATGTGTCTCTCTACCATTGATGTAGCATGGTACCTCTTACCCCAGCCTCTTTAGGAGTCTTAGTGGAGTTCTTAGATTATAATCTCTTTAGAGGAAAGTCCCTCTTCCTCTCTGCCTTGAGCAGATCTGAGCACATCATCTGTACTCCACAAGTAAAGTAAAATGGTGAAATTGGAGGTGATCTATTTTTTGTCCCTTTAAAATAGGCTTCCTTCATTTGCATCTACATATTGTTTTAACTTCAGTGTAAACTGCTTGTTTACTTTTTAAAGCAAATTTTATTTGCTTTCATTGAAATTTTGCATATTTTCAACAGTGAACTGCAATGTACAATACCTGAAATATCAGTTTCTTAGGGAGGAGGAAGGTTGAAAAAAAATCACTTTTATAATATTTGTAACAGTATTACCTTTGAGGCGTCAGTTAGTTTACAGTGCTATTTAATGTGTAGTGGAAGCTTACAACTACTGTACACTGAAATAAGAAATCCTAGAATTCACTAGCCAAGTATCAAGACTGAAAGTAGGACTCACTGAAGTGACTCACTGAAGTAATACTCAGTTCAATTATCGGAACACAAAACCTGTCCTCTATTTTCTACACTAGATATCTAAATTATTACTCTTGATAGGTCCAAGTTCTTCCATTGACAAGTAATCTGCTTTTAGAATCTGGACTTATAACCTTCTGAGTGACCAATGGTCTAACAGCAACACGTTTTTACCCACTGATCTTTCAGTACAGTCCACTGATGACAAGCTTCCTTGAGTTCAAACATAGATTTGTCTTGAGTTGATAGAATTCTAATTTTATCCAATGACTACTGAAGGAAAATTGAATGTCCTTCAATATTAAGTCTGATTATTTACTACTATGGGGGGATTTGGAGTTGGAGTGTCTCAATATTAGCTTCTATTATGTTTTTTTAATATATATTAATAGGTCAAGTTTGGAAAGGTGAACCAGTCTTGCAGCCCTTTTGTGTCTCTTGGATTTTTACCAAACTATCTCTTTAATTTCTGAATTCTCAAAGATGTAAGGGTGTTTTCTTTAAATAGCTGAAGCAAGCTATTAGTAAAAGAAATCCTAACATATCTAATATTTAAGCAGATACTATGTGTTTCTCAACCACCCGCCCACTAACGAGTCTATCTTTGTAGGTTTCAGAGTAGCAGCAGTGTTGTTAGTCTGTATTCACAAAAAGAAAAGGAGTACTTGTGGCAGCTTAGAGACTAACAAATTTATTTGAGTGTAAGCTTTCGTGAGCTACAGCTCACTGTTCACTGAACAAAATATTTAAAACCTAGCATGTTCTGGAAAGTTTTCTGTAGTGTATTTCTATCTCCAGGAATTGTGTTTAAAATGATTGTTTAATTAAAATGGGCACCTTTATGTGGAAAAGTGAGATAAATGATATTTTCAGTAGTCAAGTAGGGGTCTGACTGGGTCAGTTCCTTGTACTTTTTTTGTACTCCCTGTTGATTCATGGAAAGCAAGGAAATAAAATTAACAATACCTCCAAAGCTCTGTCATTACTTCGCTGAAGAAATCATGTTATTTTTATTGTGCTGTGGAGGGAGTGGTGCAGCAGAGTATTCTGTGGAAAAGTGGCAAGAGCACACATGGAAGGAAATAACAAAAGACTAAAAGCGGGCATATGGAGTGGAGGGAAAAATAAGGCAGCCACTACGGAACAATAGTGGAGGAGGAAATGAAACAAGAAGAGACAAACAGAGGAGACAGGATAGAGAGTGTTAGGATAAAAAGGCCGAGAGGAGTGACATTTCAAAAGAAAAATGGTTACAAAAAGACTGAACTAGGAGATGCTTATGATGAATGTGTGAGAGGAGAAGGAAGTGTACTGCATATATGCTACTGTATGTAAGAGGAGGACTCTTCGGGTATATGTACTACTTCTGGGGGAATTCTGCGCCACTGCAGAAGGCAGAATTTTGCAGAATTCCCTGTTTGCCCCACAGAATTTCTGGCCCCCACTAAGGGCCACTGGACTCTGCAGAGCCCAGCTCACAGTGAGCGGAGTGTCCAGCCTGGCTGGGCTGGAGGCTGCATGCTCTTTGATCCTCATTCAAAGAGCGTGCAGGGGATGGGGTGGGAGGGGGCCTGAGAGACCCAGCCAGCTCTGGCAAAGGATGGGGAAGGGCAGGGCTGCACCACACCATGTCCCCCGGCAGATCAGTGAAGAAGCTGAGTGGAGTAACGGCTCTGGGGGAGCTGGTGTTTGGGCTGGGGGCTGCCCTGCAGCTGGGCTCTGTGAGAAGTCTGGGGGGGTGCTCTGTAGCTGGGCTGTAGTGTGTGTGTGTGTGTGTGTGTGTGTGTGTAGGTGGGGGGTGGTGTCTGGGGGCTGCCCCGGGGCTAGGCTCTGTGGGGAGAGGGAGGCTGGTATCTGGGCCAGGGGGTGCCCCATATCTCGGCTCTGTGGGGAAAGGGGTGTGGGTGTCTGGGCTCTGGGTGCCCCACAAAGCTCCCTCCAGCATTCCTCAACTGGAACTGGGTTGTTGTAGAGATTTCTTTAACTTTCTATTCCTGGGGGAAAGTTTTTTGCTCTTGTCTGTATTGTTGACATATTTGTTGACAGGTATTTTGAAATAAATTACCAAAAGAATTGAAACTGGAGTGATTATATTTTATTTCTACAAAATATGCAGAATTTTAAAATATTGTGGGCAGAATTTTTAATTTTTTGGTACAGAATTCCCCTAGGAGTAATATGCCCTGCAGCTGGGTGTTTGCTTCCAAGTGCAGGTAGACAAACATGTGCTGGCTCTGCTTGAGCTTGTGTGCTAAAAACAGCAGTGTAGCCAGAGTAGCATGGGCAGTAGATTGGGCTAGCACCGGATCCAGTGTTTTTTCTGGAATGAGCAAGACTGCCATCTTTGTCTCCGGACGAACGGGTAACCCTTATGTCTCCCTCTCACCCTGATGAATTCAGGCAGTTCCAGGATCATCTCTGTAGAGTTGCTGGTGAACTACAGATTCCTTTTTGAAGAGGTTTGGGAACCCCAGCACAAACTCCTGGACATCCTCCTTCCATCTAGATCCAACAAAGTAGTGTTCCCCATTAATGAAGCTATAATGGAGCCAGCTAGGCCTGTTTGGCACATCCCTGCGACTTGAGGTCCCAGCTCCAAGAGGATGGAAAAACATAGTTATGTGCTAGCCACAGGGGCTGAATTCTTGTTTTCTCACCCCTATCCCAACTCTTTGGTGGTCCAAGCAGCTTTGAAAGGGCTCATCAGCAACCGCTTCAGTCTACTCCTGCGGCAAAGAGGTAAGCACCTACACCTATGGGAGAATGGTCTTCTTGTCATCTAGTCTCCAGTTCAGGATAGCCAACTACCAGGCACTAATGGGCCAAGTATGACTTTCTGAACTACTCCAAGTTTGCAGAGTTCACTGACAGCCTTCCACAAGAGGACAGAGTTAGTTTCCAGTTCATATGACTGTCTTTTACGTCAACAAGCACAGAAGAGTAAGATTAATCTCCCTGCGTGTAGAAACAGTCAGCTTGTGGAGCTGGTGTGTCCAAAGCCAAATCACCTTATCAGCAGTGTACCTTCCTGGAAAACACATACTTTCTAATAGTAGGAAGGATTCCGCTAGACAGTTTTACCTGGGTAGGTGGAGACCCGCCCTCCTACCCCTCTTATTGAAGTTGCCGGAAGAAGGAATCGAGGGTGCACAGGGTCGGCAGGGCCTGGCGTTATTAGCACGTGGCACCAGAAGGCACTAGAGCTAACCCAATGGACACCACTAGGGGAAAAATTTCCAGTGACTATGCTTGGGCCATGCATACACCTACACTGGAATGGAAATGTAAAACACATCTCAAAGAACAACAGTTACAGAAGGTTAGTAACTGCTTTCTTCAGTTGAACCAATCGATCCACTTACCTGTGTTCTTCTGTAAACTGCACACTTCCTCTGAGGAACAGAGACTCCACGCTCTTGATGTCCAGTGGGCTGTGGCCTTTTACCAACACAGAACAAGACTAATCAGGAAGTCCCCAAGACTATTCATCACTATAACAGAAAAAATCAATGGACTAGCGATCTCCACCCAGAGGATCTCGAAATGGATCTCTTGCTGCATTTTATTCTATCAATTATCGAACTTTCTCTTGCCACGGGGTAAATGCTCGTTCCATGAGAGCACAAGCAGTGACTGTGGCATTTCTTCAGGAGGTATCCCTCCTTGATATCTGCAAAGTAGCCATGTGGGGTCCATTCACATCTTTGCAAGAGACTGTGCCCTAGTCCAAGACTCCTCTGCTGAATTGGAATGACTATCCTTTGCTCTGCCCTGCCATCTACATCCTCGCATCCTCCTCCTACTTAAGTACTGTTTGTTAATCCCCCACGGTGGGATGCAGTAGGAACCATCACTCAAAGAAGAAGAGGAGGCTACTTACCTATAACTGGAGGTTCCTTGAGATGTGTGGTCCCTGTCTGTATTTCCATCCTTGTCTTCCTTCCCTTCTGCTTTGGATCTCCTCAGATTTGTGGTGGAGAAGGAACTGGAGAGGCAGGCAGTCCAGTCTTCCCTTTATGCCCTTGGTTGGAGGCATGTGAGTCAGAGCACATGCATGTGTGGACCAATGGACACTACTTTCAAGTTCTCCGGCTCCAGGTGCATAGTGCAAATGTGTAACCACCCCAGTTACAGGTGAAATACAGATAGGGACCATGCATCTCAAAGAACTTCCAATTACAGGTAAGTAACTTCCTCTTGCCCAGGGTGATATGATTTTTGTTTTTTTTTAATCATTTTTCTGTGTGAGTTCATTCAAGAGCACAGTGATTATCTGGTTTCACCTACATAGTTTTTATTGGGGCATTTGGTGCACTGTATGAGGAATGCCACATGTTGTGGTAGGCATGTGTAGGACCCATGGAACTTGAAAGGTGTGTTGTGGGGTGTATTCATCATTGTAGCAGTGGAGCTATTTCTGCAGGCTTTGCATCTGTTGTTATGGCAGTGTCTGGTGCTGTTTTGAGTTTGAGAGTCCTAGTCTGTGGGGAGCTTGCTTCTGATGATGAGTTTTGCAAGGTTGGGGGGTGGTTTGAAGGCCAGAAGAGGAGGTTCAGGAAAGATTTCTTAAAGGATGCGGTCTCCATCAAGTATGGATTGTAATGTGAGGGAGATGCCCATACCTGAGCCATTTTTCTTTGGAGACAAATCTGAGGAACTATAACAGATTGAGGTGTTAATATGAGATGTTGGAACAGATTAATAAATTAAACAGTAAAAAGTCAACAGGACCAGATGGTATTCACCAAGAGTTCTGAAGAAACTCAAATATCAAGTTGCAGAATTACAAACTGAGATAGGTTACATATCGATTAAATCAGCCTCTGTAGCAGATGACAGGCAGATACCTAATGTGATACCGATTTTAAAAACAGGCTCTAGAGGCAATCCTTGCAATTCCTAGCCAGTGAGCCTAACTTCAATACCAGGCAAATTAGTTGAAACTATAGTAAAGGACAGACTTATCAGACACATAGGTGAATTCAGTATGTTGGGGAAGGGTCAGCATGGTGTCTGTAAAGGGAAATCATGTCTCACCAATCTATTAGACTTCTTTAAGAATGTCAGCAAACATGTGGATGGGATGATCCAGTGGATACAGAGTACTTGGACTTTCAGAGAGCCTTTGACAGTTCCACGCTAAAAGCTCTTAAGCAAAGTAGGCAGTTATAGGAAAAGAGGGAAGGTCCTCTCTTGAATCAGTAACTGGTTAAAAGACAGGAAACAAAGGGTAGGAATAAATGATCAGTTTTCCCAGTGGAGAGAGGTAAAAAGTGAGGTTCCTCAGGGATCTGTACTGGGACTAGTGCTGTTCAACACATTTGTAAATGATCTGGAAAAAGGGCTAAACATTGAGGTGATGAAGTTTGCAGATAATACAACATTACTCAAGTTAGTTAAGTCCAAAGCTGACTGCGAAGAATTAAAGGGATCTCCGTGAACTTGGTGACTGGGCAAGTAAATGGGAGATGAAATTCAATGTTGATAAATGCAAAATAATGCACATTGGGAAACATAATCCCAACTAAACATACAAAATGATGTAGCTCAAAAAAGAGATCTTGATAATATGCAGCAGCAGGGGAAAAAAAGCTGCTAATGTTAGGAACCATTAAGAAAGGGATAGAAAATAAGACCGAAAATATCATAATGCCACCATATAAAACCATGGTAGGCCTACACCTTGAATGCTGCATGAACTTCTGGTTAACCCACCTCAAAAAAGATCGAATTTGGAAAAGTACAGAGAAGGACGACAAAAATGGTTAGGGTATGGAACAGCTTCTACCTGAGGAGAGATTTAGAAGATGGGGAATGCTCAGCTTAGAAAAGAGACAGCTAAGTATGTATATATTAGAGGTCTATGAAATCATGAATGGTGTGGAGAAAGAGAATAAGAAAGTGTTGTTTACCCTTTCACATAACAAAAGAACCAGGAGTCACCCAATGAAAACTGGCAACAAGTTTAAAACAAACATAAGGAATACTTCACACAACTCACATTCCGCCTGTGTAACTCATTGCCAAGGCAAAAAAGTATTACTGTATTCAAAAAAGGATTAGATAAATTCATGGAGGATAGGTACATCAATGGCAGTTAACCAAAATGGTCAGAGATGCAGCCCCGTGCTCTGGGTGTCTCCAGAAAACTCCAACTGCCAGAAGCTTGGACTGGACGTATCTGGCACTGGCCACTGTCAGAAGACAGGATAGTGGGCTAGGTAGACCATTGGTCTGACCCAGTATCACCATTCTTACGTTCTTATTATTTAATGTTACCCTGTATGGGTTCCAGTGTGGGGTGGTAGGTGACAACTGGGGGTGTGCAGTTGGAGGTTTTTTCTCTGTATTGAAGCAGAATGAATTCGGAGAATAACGAATGAACACTCTTCACAAAGCAGTCCCTCCACATCTGATCTTAGTTTTCATGCTCAAAGGAAACTTATAGAACACCTTCAAAAGACAAGCCTGGGAACTTAAATCCATAACTTTGCTGGACGCTGAAAATCATGGTTTTAATAAAGACACTGGATTAATGGTTTATTACAACAACCTGTAACTCACTAACCCCCTTTTTTTTTTTGTCCTGTGACTGCAGAGATGTGAATGGGCCACTTCACCTTGAATGGTCTCATAGAATGTGTGTTAACTACTTACGATAAATAATTTGTTTTACCTGGTATTTAGCTGTGACGCTCTGAGGGCTTGTCTGCACTGCTGTAGTGCTTCAGTGAAGACACTATCTGTACCAATGGGAGAGGTCCTCCCATCAGCATAGGAAATCCACCTTCCTGAGAGATGGTGGCTAGGTCGATGGTAGAATTTTGGCGATTAGGTCAGTTTAACTGCATTGCTCAAGGATGGGGATTTTTCACACTCCTGAGCAACATAGTTATACCAACCCAATTTCCTAGTGTACACCAGGCTTGAGTACCTTTTCCAGAACCGAAGAAGAGATCTGTGTAGCTTGAAAGCTTTTTTTCACCAATAATAGTCTAATAAAAGATATTACCTCATCCACCTTGTCTCTCTAATATCCTGGGATCAATACTGCTACAACAACACCACAAACAACAATGGACGATACAGAATTTTGCTGTCTGAAATGGAAACTGCACAACATGAAGAAAAAGGAAGTAAAACTAAACAGCGACATCTACTTTGTTAGAAAATGCAAGAAAGAAAACATCATCCTAGAGGACTCACCATCTGTAACCCTCTGACTACTACATACAATTCCAAGTATGCTGAACAGCTCTGCAGAAGGACTTCAGAAAAATTGAGTAACCATCTACTGCACCTCATATACTGCAGAAGGGACCACCTCAAACAAGAAATCATCACATAATTCTACTCCGGGATAAACCATTGCATCCGGACCCACCATATGGACACTACACAACAACCCAACCTCGTCTATTTATCAAGATGACCCCTAACTGGAGCAGAATTATCTGTTCTCTTCAAGAGACTGAACTTCTGCCCCATGAGAGAACCTGATTCCATACTAACTTGTGGAGAACTGGAAGAATTCTTTCACCGACTCCGCCTCAAAGAATTCTTTCACAATGATGATACCAGCCACACTACCACCTCCCCACCAACTTTTTTTTCATAAGAAAAAAGAATCATATGACTGGACAGCTAGTGGATGACACCACACACTTGATCATTACTTTGAGTGCTTCAGGAAAAAAAAAAATTGCGAAATCTTTAACAAACATCACATCCACCACAATCTCTCTGCGGCTGAGACAACAGCTATATAGTCCCTGAAATCTAACTACCAGATAGTGATCAAACCAGAAGACAAAAGGGATGCCATCATAGTTCTCAACAGTGATGACTACACGTCAAGCCAACTGCCAACTCTTCGACACCACCCACCAGAAAGAACTCAAAGAAAACCCACACCACAGTTCACCCTGGAATTTAAGGATATCATCAAATCCTTCCCCAAGCAACTCCAAGAGAAACTCTACAACATCATCCCCCCCTCCGCCCCCAAAACCTTCTGCAGGCTTCCCAAGATACACAAACAAGGGAAACCAGGCAGATCCAGGATATCTGACTATGGCACTCTTACTGAAGGACTAGCAGAACTCACAGAAACCATCATCAAGCCACTCACCACACTAGAGGGTCAGCTTCCCCCAGGACACAGCAGTCTTTCTCCACAAACTCTGCAACCTTAACAGTCTCCCTCAGAACACATCATGGCAACCATGGATTTCGCCTCCTTATACACAAATATCCCTCACAATGACGGCATTACAGCCATATCTACAAGTGAATGGACAACATTCAGATATCCACCTCAAACACATTGCCAAACTTATACATTCCATCTCCACCCATAACCGTTTTTATGTTCAACAACACACTTTGTCCAAACCATGAGAACAGCTAGGAGTACTAGGAATCCTCCCCAGTATGCCAACCTCTTCATGGCCATCTTGACGGAGAATTTCTGGACAAATACACCACGAAACCAAAGATATATCTGAGATACATTGATATTTTCAACCTCTTGACAATGACCTAAACTGTGTCATAGACTTCTACATCTTGAACAGCTACCACCCATCCATTAAACTCTCTCTAGAACACTGCCATACCAGCATCAACTCCCTGGACACCACAGTCAGAACCCTACAGACAACAGTGTTCAGGAAACCCATAGATAATCACATTTTCCTTCAAAGATCCAGTAATCACCCAGACACACCAAGGAATCTGTTATCTACAGCCAAGTCCTCAGATATCACAGAATATACTGTAAGGACGACACATCTTAACAGATTTAAAACTGCCTTCACCAGACAAGGACATTCCACCAGAGAATCGCATCATGCAACGGGCCACCTAAATACCCTGTGAGAACCTATTTCAAAAAAGAAACTAATCTACTTTGCATCGCACACCCCTAGTTGTCACCTACCACCCCACACTGGAATCCATATGGGGGGTCATTAAACAATTACAACCCATATGTGATGGGGTCAACATCTGGAAAGATTTCTTTCCAAACACACTCGTTTGGCCTTCAGACAGCCCCGCCGCAACCACTCCAAGTGTGTCATCAGAAGGACATTCCTCATAGACCAGGACCACCAACCCAAAGCAGCACCAGGCCCTGCTCTGACAACAGATGTGAAACCTGCAGACATCTCGACTGCTCCAATGATCATTGTCTGAAATTTTAACTCAATGTAGTACTTGAATTTAGTTACTTAGTTTTTGAAGTCCTAATGAAATGAAATGAAATGGAATACCTACTGAAGGTAGGTGAAGGTAATGACTTGTAAAGTACAGGTGAAGGTAATGACTTGTAAAGTACAGTACTGGAGTATTTTTTTCAGACTAGCATTGCTAAATTATCAGTCAATTCAAATCCTGCATAAAATGAATGTTTGTTTTAGCAATCAATAAGTATGCAAATAAAGTTCTTTCCGTTCCACTTAACCCAATTAAAATTCTCAGCAAGTTAAATATATTGGGATTGTTTATCTGCGGAGAGGCATGTAGGGCTCCAATTAAGTTTACGTGGATAAATGCAGATTTGTGTTTGTGAATGTCCAGCTGACAGAAGCTTAATACTGTAAAAGGGCTAATCAACACTGAATATGTTTAGTGTCAGTAAATATTTATTGTGCAAATGTTGCTCATGGAACGCTAAGGCACAAAAACCAAGTTTATTTTGCTTTTTAGTGACTAAATACTGTAATTTGTATATCATCCCATCCACATCCCTTCTGTATAATTTTGCTTTGTACAAAATTATTTTTATCACTTCGTCACTTTGGTGATGGTATTGGAGAAGGACGACACATGAGCTTGGCTGTAGTTTTGGGTTTTTTTTTTAAACTTAAAAAATGGGTGAATTTACTGGTATTTTTGGTTTTGTTCCACGAGCATATTCCAGATAGCATGGAGTTGGACCAGGTACAGTGCAGATAGGCAGGCAGTAGGCATCTTCATATAACTCTGACAGTGGATTTTGGGCCTTCTGTTCCTAAACCAGGATACCAAGATTACTAATCAAACTGTGCCAGATTGTTTTGGTTTGTAATTTGCACAGGTGCTCACTAGGAAGTTGGTTCAGATCACAAAATTAATTGGACCCAAGAGATGTTATATATAGTGTTAGGTCTCCTTAAATTAAAAGCTATGGCATTGACCCAAAGAATCCTCATGCTTTTATGAGGCTGCTGTTGAGGAATATTGTCTCAAAATTAATAGATAGATAATAGATAAAGAATTAAAAGTACATCTTAAGCAGATCTTTTGTTTCATTAATACTTTACAGTGGACAATATGATAGAAAGAAGGAAAAAGAAATAAGAAAAATCTTCCTGTTGGCAACTGCTACTAAACTCTACTGTGTTTTGCCTCACAGTGCATGTCTACACTTCACTAAAATACCCACAGTTGGCCCAGGTCAGCTGACTTGGGCTCATGGGACTCAGGTTGCAGAGCTATAAAATTGCAGTGTAGTTGCTAGGGCTGGAGCCTGGGCTCTAAGACCCCACAAGGGGGAGTGTCCCAGAGCCTCAGCTCCAGTCTGAACCCAAATGTCTACACTGCAGTTTTATAGCCCTGCAGCCCACGCCTTGCAAGACTGAGTCAGCTGACATGACCCAGCCATGGGTGTTTTATTGCAGTGTAGACAAGAGGTCAGGGAGGGAAACAACAAAGCTGTGATTATGATCCTTATTTATACTGGCAACCCTCTTAACAATATGAATGAGAGGTAGAGAAATAAAAGCTTGTTTTATGAAGGAAACAAAATGAAACTGAATTTTAGTGATTTTTATCTCATGGTTTTCTGGATTACAAAATGTGATTTATTTTATTTTATTTTTAAGTCCGAGGCTGATGGCAGGATTAGTCAATTGCAGAATGGCTATAATATAGTTCAGTTTAGTTTCTAACTTTGCATGAAATAAGCTGTGCCTGTTGGCCTCTGTTTGATCCTGTGAGAGTGGGGGCTAATGTCTGGCCAGTGTTTGGGAAGCAGCAGGTAGTCAGGAGCAAGCTGTTCTAGGAGTCCACGTTTCTGTAGCATGGCAGTTATTCACACACAGATGGAGACCTTATGAACTTTGACAGAGGTCATGCTAAATTGCAAATCTAAAACTTCTAGACTTCTGAAGACTTAGGGTGGCACATTATTATTTTTTCAGTCTGTGATCAGGAACATCATTGAAGCTGTAAACTCACTTTTAAGGAGTAGATCAACCATCCATCCATTGTTTAAACAAGTGATCTTGGGAACAGATACAGTCTTTCATGGTACTTTGAAAGGAAATTATTGCATATTAAAATGCTAATTTCCATATGTAGAACACACTTCTTATATTGCTTCTGAAACACCTAGGCTTGCCGGCTTTTATTGAACTTGTAGAAGGACTTTTAGAGCTGAAAGCACTGCAGAAGCCTCTGATTTTTTTTTTCCTGTTACACATGGTTTGGAATGAATTAAGATACTCATGGTGGTTTTTGATTTCAGGTCTTTTGGGGCAATCAATTGAGACACCAAGATCTCTGTCATCTGTCATCAGCCATCATCTCAACAGGGATCTTATAGCGGTTTAGGAAAGAAAAACATGAGATGATATGGTTTCACATTGTAACATATTACCTTTTGCATTCAATCAAAGTCAGAGAACACTGAAGGGCTACTCTGTTGTGTTTTAAATTACAATTCTAAAGCTGCTCTTGAAAATGTCATATTTTAATTTACCACAGTTTCTAGTCAAGTGGGAAAATTAGGGGAAAAGTCAATAGTTAGTCTTATGCTTGGATAGCTCTGCTCTGTAGTATCCAAAATATAGATTATATTTGTATTCCAAGTTACATTCATTTATCTTCTGCCACAGTTCTATGTTTTTACTAAATTGTTTGTTGGAGGTATAAAGAATGGAATGTTATATGTATGTAAACATCCAAGGAGCTTGGATGACCTAATCACCCAGGTGGCTTAGAAACTCATCTTCTTTTAATCACATGGTCAAATTCTCAGAATTGAACTAGATGTATGGTGCTGGTTAATGGCTCATGAACTAGTCTTTAGAGCTACAACATTGTTTCATAAGGCTGAAGTCAGATTCCATGTGTTGAAAGTGTTTTCAGTATCGGCCACACAGAGAGCTAGAAAATTCATACCGGCAGAAGACTGTAGGGGGAAAATGTTTTTTAAAAGTGTGCGAACTGGGTTATGCATAAGATAACAAGAATGTTATTCATGTTTCTAAAGCTGGAGAAGGCAAAAAGGAGGGGGGGAGTGCATTTTAAAAAAACATTCACTGTATTGCTGAGGTGGTATCTCCATTTCAGAAAAAAGAGAATGTAAATAATTCATTAGATCTGCAGTTGTGAAGTTTGACTATATTTACCTATTCTGGTGCAAATAGTACAGCAATTTCATATTTTATTTTTAATTATGGTTATCAGAAAGACCAGTTAAGCAGTCTTCAGGGTTGATGTGCAGTTTCTACTGATCCTTGAAAATGTACCTGTGAAGTGACAATCTCTAAAATACAAAGCTAGGAAGCTTTCCTCTGAATGTTAGAACTCTTAATGAAAGTGCTCACCCCAGTTAATATTATATGGGTTATGCTCTTCATATAATTGCATAACTCTAATAACGGTATTAACTTCCAAGAAATGCCGTTGTTTTCTGTGGGACACTGTTCTCTAGCCAGGTCTTTGTTATGCTCATGATGGCTCTTGGAAACCTTTTGTTAAAAATCCTTCCCTAAATTTAAATAAAGAGTAAGGATAGTGATCTTTGATGGAGGTTACTTATTCTCTGGATACACCTAAATTATCCTTTCCAGAGATGGCTCTCAGAAGAGAAAACTTTTTAACTTTAGAAATGGCTGAATTGCATCAATAGCAGATATAAGCAGTTTCACCAGAAAGGATGCTTTATTCTTGCTACCTCCATCCCCTCCATTCACCACTACAAAGTCGTCACCTTCCACAAACATTTCAATGAAATTACATAGACTTAACGGTGTGTTGTGCTATTTATATAGTCAATATAGTTTCGTGAAAGAAATTTTAAATATTTCTAGCGAAGTGGAGTTGAATGTAAGTTTGTTTTCCTAGAGGTTGTGGATATGAGAGATTTTTGCTTAAATGAGAAGATAAATGATTAGTTTACTCCGACTTTCACTCTCTCTCTGTGGTAGATACTCCTCCAGTACATGGAGTTTATTGCAGAATGTTTTTGAGGGAGAACTGTATTAAAATACAACTTGCATGTTTTTGAGCTATACTGTTGTGGGAGACTGTCAGAAGCAACAGAGAGCATGGTTGTTTGGAGGATTTTTAGTGGGGAATGTAGGAGTTCAATTCACCCACGGATCTTGGCCTTCTCTGTCTCCTAGCAGTCAAAAGCTCCACTTCTTTGCTGGCACAGTGTCCTCCAAAAGCAGTAAAGTGGAGAAAAAAGACAAAATAAAAGAAAAGGTGGGAGAAGAAAGAGACAGAAAAGGATAAGCAGAAGGGAAAATGCAAAAACCAAGAACCAATATTTTACCTTTTGTGGCCATTATTGACATGTAATGCAGATGGGGAGAGGCACAGGGGAGTGGAAAATCTTGATTAGAGATTTGGCTGGGCAAGGTTGAGTAAGAGGATATGAAGATTGTATTCTAGAGAGGATGGTGTGCAAGCATGAAGAAAGCACCGATAACTCTCAATTTTTTGTAAGATCTATCGATAACCTTCATGAATTATAAATGACAGAATGTTATAAAATCTTATATAAATGCTTCAAACTCGATTGAGAGACAAGCTAGGTGAGGTAAAATCTTTTAATGAACCGGTGTTTTCATTGCTATGTACATAACTTTCCCAACAGGATGTCTCTAAAAGAATGTCAAGGTGGGTGTGGTTAATGGGAAATGCTGAGTTTGTGGGTATGGCCCTGATACTCTGATGGGACTTCACTGAGCTCTCTTTAGGTCCTGTCTATATCTGCTTGGACTAAAGCAAAAACCTTATGGTCACTTTTTGCCCTTATTGACTTCATTAGGTTTTGGATCAGAGTCTGTCAGGAGAGGTGAGAATTGCAAAGATTTATGTCTTAATTAAACTGAATCGTCCAGAAATAGCCAGTGTCTGAGTGCTAGGTGGACCACCCTCCCCCCAAAAAGATTCTGTCAGTGCCATGGTTGCCAAATTAGTTGACTGGAATTCAGTCTAAGAGGAAAAAGCAGCCCCCTGAATCTGTTTTGTTTTCTTTGTTTCTCGGTATTGCTTGTGATTAACACATTCATCTGATTTGACTCAATGTTTTATTTATAGGTGTGACTCACAATATAGCTTTACTGCGAGAAGTGATAACCCATCCACGCTTTGTTCAGGGAGATGTCAGCACTAAATTTCTTCCTGATGTGTATCCTGATGGCTTTAAAGGTTTGTTCTCCCTTAAAATATTTTTGTGTGTGAAAGAGTATCTTCATTACTACAATTTCTGTTTACTTCTAGAGTGGATTGTTCTCTAATCAGGTTTTCAATTTTTAAATGAAATCATTATCTACAAAATGTTTTGGAATTTTTAATAGGTTGCAAAATTGGAATTATTTTTCTTGAACTTCAGAAAGACATCTTTGGCTACAAATTGAAAATAAAAAAAAGTCAAATAATGGGCAGGAAATACATATATTTCACATAATCTGATACAGAAAATGCAACAATAAACATCCTGCTGAATATGGGCATAATCACAGGAGGTGCTTAGTACTCATAACTCCTATTGACATATGGGTGGTCAGTGGGAGTCTGAGGGCTCTAAGGCCTTGCAACAGACACCATATCAGATTGGGCCCTGTGGTACCATGGAAAATACACACTTATTTATCATTGTTAATATTAAATTCATAAGTAATACACATAAGGGGAAATATTTTCTTTGTATTTATATAATCTGTTGCAAATGTAGTTGTTTTATTGAGAAATTAAACCTGTCAGGCACTTTGTTGGGTTTTTTGCCACGAGTTCTTATTTCTGGGACCCTTTGTCCTAGCTGTCTAATTTAGTGATTATGCACATATACGTTCCATAGCAGATGGATCTAGACTCCCTCAGAACAGACCAAGGCCAATAAGGCCTGTAACAAAGAGGAAGCAATTTAGATTTCACCTGTACTATAGATCCTCTTTCCAGTAGTGATCACAAGGCTTTACCAAAAGAACGTCTAGACCTCCCTGAAGTGGCCAGTTGGCTTTGTCCACAGGCCCTTCTCACAAACAAGTTCAACCTCCAAGCAGTCATGTTGAGTGATAGAGGACAGCACACCTATTCCTATCCATTGGAAGATGCCTGTCTCTTTTTCTCTGTGTTTGGAAAGAGATCAAGTCAAACAAGTAAGTGCTCTGCACAGTGAAGGAGGGATATGTTATCCAGTTCATCTCTCTCTTCTGAGTCTTCTTTCCCCCCCCCCCACACACACCTTTCACACACACACACCCCAGTCCCTTTTCAGGGACCCTTCTCATGAGACCGTTTTGTTTCAAGAAATAGTCTCTTCTGGAATTGGAAGCGACAGAGGGAGATCCCTTACCAACACAGAGGGAAAGTTATCTGTTCGTGGTATTTCCTGGTCTCAAAGTTTTCTGATGTCCTTCATCCCATTCTATATCTAAGAAAGCTGAACTGCATCATCAAGAAAGCAAAGTTCAGGATGATCCCCCTCGCTTCTTCCTTGGGGATTAGAGATTGGCATGGTGCCTTAGATTTACAGGATGCTTACATGTGGCAAAACCTCTCGGCTACAAGAAATTATTTTGATTCATAGCAAGCAACAGCCATTATTGGCATATGGTGCTCCCTTTTGGGCTTTCGTCAGCTCCGAGGGTGTTCACCAAGTGCATCTCAATGGCGGCAGCCCACATATAATATTTAGGCATTCAGATATTTCCTTATCTGAATGATTGGCTAGTTTACAGTACATCAGGTAACCTCCAAATCCAAAACAGCATGAGTGTCATCAGGCAGCTGTTCTCTCATCTGACCCTGCAACTAAAGTTGGACAGATCAAAGTTATAACCAACACTACACAAAACCTTTATCAATGCAGACGTCAATGCCATGACTGCCATGGCTTACCTTCCGATGGAAAGATTTTATCCTGTAGCCTTTCTGTCCAAAAGTCTCAAGTGCAACTCAGTGAGAACAGTGCATGCCTGTCTACATCTCCTGGGCCATGTGGCCTTTTGCATGTACGTAACTTTTCTTCATGACAGACTTCACAATCACTGTCTGCCGGCCTGGCTCCATTCAATATATTGTGTTACTATGCCTCCTCTGGACATGCAGACTCCATGATTGCTCCAGTCTCTGGACTGGTGGTTGGATCTGTGCAATGTGTGCAGAGGGGTTCCCTTTCTGTCCCCAGTTTTGAATATGACCCTGGTAACAGATGTCTACCAAGGATTGGGGACCCAACTCAGTCAACTTCAGGCACAAGGTCTTTGGTCACCCCAGGAGTTCTCTCCACATAAATTTCTGGAGTGCAGAGCTATTTGTTGGGCTTGCAAGATGTTTATGTCTGCTATCAAGAACCATGTGATACAAGTTCTTACAGAGACCACCAGTGCCATGTTTTATCTGAACAGGCAGAGAGGTGCAAGATCATCTCAGCTATGCAAGGAAGTCATCCGCTTGTGGAAGTATGTATAAGAAACAATGTCTTCCTCAAGGAATTCCACATTCCAGGAGTGAGGAACACAACTGCAGACACCCTCAGCTGGGATTTCATAGACCAACACAAGTGGTCAATCAGAACCAACATCCTCCAAATCTTTCATCAGTGTGGGGGTACCCACTGATAGACTAGTTTGCTATCAACCTGAACTACTAGTGCAAGAGATTTTGCTCCATGGTTGGGGGCAGCTGGGGTTCCATTGCAGATGCCTTTCTTCTCCCCTGGTTCAGTCATCTCCTATATGCATTCCCTCCAGTTCCTCCAATTCTAAGGAAACTGAAAAGAAACAAAGCAACTTGAATCCTAGTGGCACTAGCCTGGCCAAAGCTCTACTGGTTCATGGATCTACGTTGGTTTTCCATCACATCTCCAGTGATGCCCTAGTCCACTCATGCCTCAACTTGGCCCTCGTCAGGGATCATCTATCTCCAAACCAGGGCAGGTCCCTGCATTCCAGTCTCCAATCTTTCCACCTCATGGCATGGATGATCTCTGGTTGAATATCCATGAGAGATGTTCAAGCCATTTTGGTGAACAGCGGGCACTACGTGCACTAGTTACATATATGCACTAGAGCTACAGATGCTGCAAACTGGAAAAGATTTTCAATTTGGGCAGTCTCAACACAGAGGTCAAAAATGTACTTGACTGTTTTGTTACACCTGAAATCATCTGGCCTTTCAGTTAGTTGCGTGAGAGTTTACCTGGCTTCCATATCAGCTCTGCATCCTCCAGGGGATGGATTTTCCATCTTCTCTTACCCTCTGGTTTCCAGATTTCTGAAGGGTTTTGTCAGCATCTACCCACCTGTGTCTGACCCAATACCTTTATGGATCCTTAACGTAGTCTACTCTAGACTAATAGGTTCTCCCTATGGCAACAACATTGTTATCTTTGTTGTTCAGGAAGACAGCGTTTCTGGTGGCAGTCACTTCTGCAAGGAGGGTTCAAGCTCTTTTAGCTAGTCCTTCTTTCACAGTCTTTCAAAAGTTTGTATTAGGCCACACCCTAAGATTATGCCGAAGATAGTATCAGCTTTCCACCTGAATCAAACTATTAATCTTCCGTGTGTGTTTCCTGAAACCTCACTCGTCCAAAGCTGAAAGGAAACTCCACATTTTAGACTTTTGTAGGGCATTGACATGCTCTGTGGATCGTACTAAATCCTTTAGACCCTCTCCCAGGGTTTTTATTGCCTATGCTGAGAGCTAGAGGTCAACCAGTAACAGCTCAGTCCATTTCTCGTTGGATTTCTGATTGCATTAAAGTGGTTCTATGACCTTGATAAAGTCTCCCTCCATCAAGCCCAGTCTACCAGAGCACCGTCCAGTCCACGTCATCAGCTATTCTGAGCGACATCCCTATAGTGATCACCACTCCACTTACCACACAGTGCTTAATTGTAGCTGTAGTGAAAACAAGAATAAGTTTATCAAAGAACAGAGACTCAATTGATAGAAGTAAAAAATATTGGAAACAAATGGTTGCATACAAAACAAACCTTAGCACAGTTGTGTTCAGCCCCATTCACAAAAGTGAGAATCTGTGTGTATGCTCCCTTGTAGGATTGGGACATACAAAATTCAGATTACACAATTAAAATGTATTATCATATTTTTTCTATTTAATTTTATTGTAAAATGAGTGTCTTTTCACTGACCTCATTGGGTCAGGTCCTGAGTGTTTTTTCCTCCAAAAACTAATTTCTGTAAAATGTGTAAGAATCTAAATAAAATAATTAAGTAAATAAAAACTGATTTCAGTCTCAGGTTTCCATAGGTTTATTATAAACTAAAGTTAACATCTTTTTAAATTGAGATATATCTTGACAACTTTTCTATTAACCTACATTGCCCACTTTAAATTAAATCTTTGCTTTGACTGGCATAAACAATAGTTTTTATAGTTATTTTTAAACATGTCTCTTCACCCTGTCTAAATTAATTTTCACCAATACAAAAATGCTTGCTTAGTTTGTTTTAGGCATTTTCTTAAAAAAGTTACTACGCTAATTTAAGCTCTGTCAGGCATTCTCCGACTGGGAATACTACTACTTTGCTGCTCCTCACACTGTTTAGTCTAGATAGAACATCAGGGTTTAGCAGTGGCATGGCACTAGATTGTCTCCATCACCACGGTGACTGAGCACCTCCCAGTCTTTAATGCATTGTGGCACCCCATGAGGAAGGGGGAGTCACATTATACAGATGAGGAACTGAGGTACAGAGATACTAAAGTCACTCAAGGTCCCAGAAGAGAATTAAACCATGGTCTCCTGAATTTCACTATAACATCCTGTCCAGTGGACCATCCTCCCTCTTTTCAACGCCCTCTCATAGCTGACCCAAAAGTGTGGCTTTGTCCCTAACCCTCAATATTGTGTTTATCTAATGTTGGGGGAATTTTCTTTAAGTTCCACACTTCCACCAGTAGAGTCTCTCTTACTTTACTGATAATGTAGAAGAGGGCTCCTATGAAGACAGGAAGTGGGGCATATGTGCGGGTGTTGCAGAAGCCATGCTAAAACGTATGAGACAGTGGGTAGGGGATCTTTCATTTTTCCCACCCCAGTAGTACCTAGTTTTGGGTTTTGGACTCCATATTGGATAGCATGGTGGTTTTAAGGGTATTCCTAACACAGTTCCCTCTCTCTTCCTCTCTGTAATTTCTGTAACGAATGTGATGAAAGAGGGTTGCATGTTGCTCACATTGAGTGTCTGAGGGAAAGACTCATAGATGTATTGCATTTGGGATGCTACAGGAAAGGGCTAAGGGGCTCTTTAGAAGTGTGTGTGAAAGTCTTGAATGATTTTTTGCGATTGCTTTTATTAAACAAAGAAGAGGAACCATCTGACCACTTTTTATGATGGAGGAGGGAGGACAGTTGCTATTACCTATGCCCAAAACTCTGCTCACCTTCCCGCCCATTAGCACTGATTCTTCCTGTCCATTTTAGGAAATAGCCAAACCCTACAGACTTCCTTTACACTCCTAAGGTATTCCAGGTGGCCTTCTTTCCTCCTTGGGATCTAGGTTAGAACTTTATGGCCTTTCAGGAGACCCCCTTGCTCTTCAGAATGGCTGAGGAGTCTTCTTTTTGAACATCAGAAAGGGACCTGTCCAGCCCCAAAAGGTCATAGAATCATAGAATATCAGGGTTGGAAGGGACCTCAGGAGGTCATCTAGTCCAACCCCCGCTCAAAGCAGGACCAATCCCCAATTAAATCATCCCAGCCAGGGCTTTGTCAAGCCTGACCTTAAAAACTTCTAAGGAAGGAGATTCCACCACCTCCCTAGGTAACGCATTCCAGTGCTTCACCACCCTCCTAGTGAAAAAGTTTTTCCTAATATCCAACCTAAACCTCACCACTGCAACTTGAGACCATTACTCCTTGTTCTGTCATCAGCTACCACTGAGAACAGTCTAGATCCATCCTCTTTGGAACCCCCTTTCAGGTAGTTGAAAGCAGCTATCAAATCCCCCCTCATTGTTCTCTTCTGTAGACTAAAGATCGCCAGTTCCCTCAGCCTCTCCTCATAAGTCATGTGTTCCAGTCCCCTAATCATTTTTGTTGCCCTCCGCTGGACTCTCTCCAATTTTTCCACATCCTTCTTGTAGTGTGGGGCCCAAAACTGGACACAGTGCTCCAGATGAGGCCTCACCAATGTCGAATAGAGGGGAATGATCACGTCCCTCGATCTGCTGGCAATTCCCCTACTTATACATCCCAAAATGCCATTGGCCTTCTTGGCAACAAGGGCACACTGTTGACTCATATCCAGCTTCTTGTCCACTGTAACCCCTAGGTCCTTTTCTGCAGAACTGCTGCCTAGCCATTCGGTCCCTAGTCTGTAGCGGTGCGTTGGATTCTTCTGTCCTAAGTGCAGGATTCTGCACTTGTCCTTGTTGAACCTCATCAGATTTCTTTTGGCCCAATCCTCCAATTTGTCTAGGTCCCTCTGTATCCTATCCCTACCCTCCAGCATATCTACCTCTCCTCCCAGTTTAGTGTCATCTGCAAACTTGCTGAGGGTGCAATCCACACCATCCTCTAGATCATTTATGAAGATATTGAACAAAACCGGCCCCAGGACCGGCCCTTGGGGCACTCCACTTGATACCGGGTGCCAACTAGACATGGAGCCATTGATCACTACCCGTTGAGCCCGACAATCTAGCCAGCTTTCTATCTACCTTATAGTGTATTCATCCAGCCCATACTTCTTTAACTTGCTAGCAAGAATACTGGGAAGCAAGGAAGAAACGAAAGCAGCAGAATACGGACCCTGGACTTCAGAAAAGCAGACTTTGACTCCCTCAGGGAACTGATGGGCAAGATCCCCTGGGAGAAAAGATACTGCTCTCTTCCTTTCTCCATATGCATTCTGAATAACTCAGAATCACACCTGCAGGCACCAGTACTGGTCTACAACTCACCATGATCACAGGGGAGAAGTAGAGCCCACACACTTCAATGACAAATTTGAGTCTTTCAGGAATTAGTGTCCTCAATAATGTCAAACTTCCTGGCTCAGATGAGTTGGTGTTTGACATTTATGCCAGCCAACCCTCAATTAATTTTTTTTATAAAACAAACATGAAGTTAGCATCCATTTATATTAATCTAAATTTAAATTATGCATTATACTTTCCATCTCATTAATTTTGTATTTAATTTTTGTTCACCCTGAACAGAAAATCACTATGCTAATATTAAATAATGAGAGTGGGCACAAAACTGGTTCGGTGTGTGGTGTGGTGTTTTTTGTTATTAGTAGGAAATTTTTTAATGACAAAATGCAAATGAGATTGTTATGGAAAGAATGACCTTTTATGTAATTTAATCTGAAGCTGGTTATGTAAAGTAATTGTAAGAACTTTTTTTGACTGAGCTTGGGGGATACTGGGCTAATATTGATTTAAACAATCATAACATCAGAGAAATTAGAGGAAAAATACCTCTTCTCCCATTTTTCTCCTGAAACAGGATTCTGCTATTTACTTGTAATAGTTGAGTGCAGGCTAGTTTTAAATAACTCAAGCAGCAGAGCTTTCACCACTTTTGCTATGGCTTTTATTTTTATTTTAAAAATTAAAACATAAAAGACTATCTTGTATGTCCTCCTTCTATGGTTTGTGGGCCAACAGCCTTAACAATCGGTGCTATGGCTTCACATAGGAGGAAAATCTGTCAAGGGCCCAGAGAATGTGCTGTGCCAAGAGAGCAAGGCAGAGCTATGTATGTTGTGCCTAAGCTGCTTCTGCCCCTGGAGAAATCATTTGGGCAGTTGTGGCCCCTCTACACCATGGCAATGGCATAAAGAAACTGTAGTGAGAGCTGGAATCTAGTGCAGGTTGTACACTGGCATGGGACCTGAAGAACAGCAGATGCCATGGGGGAGGACCATACCTAACCTGGAGTCGGAGTTTTAAGAAGGTGCAGAACTGAAAAGTTTACTGTGTACCATTTTTCATGAGATTTGCCTTATGACAGCCAGTTCATTGTGAGCAGCTGCACTGCCTTTATTTCATTAACTTTACATGGTGCACCAAAGTGGTGGTCTCAGAATTGTTGTACTTTTGGTTGGCAGAGGAAAATGAATCTCTTTTCTTATAGAGCTAGTTTATGTATTTTCTAAAGGGTATGGGAAATCTGGCCAACCTGAGTGCTGCTAAATGCTCTCTTCCTTCAACAGTTAACCCTCCTTAACATATCAACTACTTATTTTCACAGCAGTTAATGAAATTTTGTAGTGCGCATTGTATAACACAACTTATTAATGATTCTGGGGATGCAGAAACATTCAGTGGGTTGAATAAAGATAAACTAGGAGCTGACTGCCTTTTTATGGTAGGTGTCAAACATGTATGTAGTCCAGGCATCTACAATGTGCTGCAGCCAGGGTATTTTAGGGAGGTTGTAGCTTCTCTTTGAAATTCAGGAGCCACTGCTTCTCAAGTGGCTACTTTTCAAAGAGAAACTGTTTTTCTTCCTGTCCAGGCACTCCCGTGAAAAGTGCTTCAGAGATGACTGCTGCTTTTCAGATCTCACTGTTGCATGACTAATGCTAAGGGCTGGATTGTGATACTGTTACTCACGTTGAATATTATTTTACAATTAAATCAATGAGGGGTATATGTGGGGTAAAGTAGTATTCAGCTTAAATAAGGGTCTCGCTACATGGTCCCAGTTTAGCATCCTAAGTGGAAGTTAAACTTTAAAAAGCAGCTTACCTGTGCACAGAGCACACTAGCAAAACAAGAGCGGGAGGGTCAGGAATACTGGAGTTTAGAACAGTAATAATGAAAATAATGCCAGAAAATTCTGAACAACTTTATAAAATAATTTAAATACGAGGGAAAATGGATTTTCACTATCCTGTGCTTGAAATTGAGAGAGGTCACATGTGGACAGGTCATACTCTTATTTCTCACCATTGCTGATTTGCAGAAAGGAAAACAATATTAAATAAGGCAGAAAAAGCTGACAAAGAGTTGGTGTGTCAGCAAGTTTTTTTTAAGGAGGCATGCAGTTTCCTCCCCTTCCCCCCCGCCCCGACCTATCTGAGTACTGTTATTATATTTTGCCTTTGATTTATTTCCCCCATTTCTCCCTGATTTCCATAATGATATGTTTGCACTATTGTTATAGCCATATTGGCCCTGGATTTTAGCGAGGTAAGGTGGGTGAGCTCCGTGTAGCTTAAAGCTTCTCTCTTTCACCAACAGAAGTTGGTCCAATAAAAGATATTAGACTTTACCGTTACAGAGACAAGGGGAGTGTATGCTTACTGTATGGTCTAAATCTTGCAGCTGGATCCATGTGGAGAGAGCAGGGCTATCCAGTTTTAGTGTTGGTTCTCATGTTAGTGAGATGATCTAATGATGACATGCGTGACCTTGCCTTTGTGGTAGATGTAAATACTTAGGTCTATGTCAAAAGACCAATCAGAACTTGACTTTAGACAATGAGTTCCAACAGTAACTTAATAAGGCCCTTCATTATGTGGTCATACAAAACTGTACCATCTCATACTATTTGGCAAATAACATAGTACAAACTATTGTATGTAGCAACTGTGGATTTTTTCTGTAATATATTTTTCAAATGTATAGCTACATGAAAAGTATGTTCTTACAGTTTAAAGTGACTTGATTAACTCCATAAATGTTGTGTGAGCATTTAATGAAAGACCCTTTTGTCATGAAGAAGGACTATGCTATCTTAAGTAGAGTCTTACATTTCCTGAATTAAAGGGGAACCATAACTTTGAATATCTTGACTTTTCAGCAGTTAACCTCTCAAACCTTGACATTGTGTTAAAGCAGTTTTTTCTTAGATAATAAAAATAAACACTGACTTATACAGTATATCAAAAGTAACCTTAAATAGAATGTCGTAAGTATATTTCCAAGGCTATGCTTCAATAAGATTTGTATCTAATTAAGTCATTTTATCATTCATTTATCATTTTGTTTAATGTTCTGCTCCACTCATATGTTGTTTCATATATAATCAGTGTATGCTAAATAGATTTAAATGATAGGATTATAGATGTATAAGAATGGCAAGTATTCAGGAGTGATGAGTGTGTATTAAGGATGTAGGCATGGCAAGAATGCAAGGCCCACAGGCTGAGACCTTTAAGATTTTAGCTTAGCCATACTAGGCCATAGGTTTAAGAACGCTTAACGTGAGCGGGTGATCTAGGAACAATCCTGTGCCAGCAAGGCCACAAGATTACTGTAAAAGATGTGCCAGAAGGTGATGGTACAAAACCCTAGATTGCAATAGGCTTGTTGTCCAAGATCACGAGACATCTGATTGTCACATCATGGAATGTCCTGTCCTGACGCAGGTTACATGTTGTGCATAGATGCTAATGAGAATAAGAGGAACTAAGAAACAATCTATGAAAAATGGAGCACTCCAATATTTATGGGGTATGGAAGTACGGATAAGGAAAAGAGTGTTGAAACCCTCATGCATATGCATAAGGTAGTAGGTGTGGTCAAAACAACAATATAAAAGAGGTTTTCTGTTTGGGTAAAAGTTGGAAGACCCCAAGGGATGACCCAACATGAAACCCCAGCAGGAACCATCCCTCTCTTGATGATTCTCAGTTGAGAGGTCCATCGGACCCTAGAATATCTTTGAGGATGTTAGTATGACTACAGTCTGAGTCATTGCATGGATTTTTTTGTAGGATTTATAGATGCATGGGAAATTGTAACTTTACTTATTGCTTTAATAAAACTTTTAGTACTGATAAGACTTTTTCCTTGTGGTTGCATCTGTGGTCACTATCCTTAGTCTTCATGTGCTTCTGGAGCCTCCAAATTTGAGAAAAGCCCCAGAGATGATTTTTCATTCAGTTGAGCTTGAACCTGTAGCAACAGGAGCCGAACCCATGGTAGTTTAATACGGAATTACTAAATTCAGTTTAAATAAAAACGGCTGCAGATGGCACCTTTGTAGCAAAACACAGAAAGCTAATTTTGATATGCTTTTAACAGTTTCTGTTATCTTTTAGGCCTGGGCTACGCTTTAAATGTAGGTCGACATGGTTACATTGTCAGGGATATGGAAGATTCAGACCTTGGCGCAACGTAGCTATGCCAATAGAGTTTTCATAGTGTAAATATGACCTTAGACTTAAGAACCACTCTCAGTGGGCGCCCCAGTAATGCTTCGTTTTCTGTTTGTTTAAATTATACCACAACAAATGCAAACAGTGACTAATAAAGAGAGCAGATAAACATATATTTTCTATGTTTTTAACGGTGAAGAGATGTATGTACCTCTTATTATTATGTTCAGCTGTTTCAAGATATTGACTCTCGTTCACTGTTTGGAGTTTGATTTTTATTGAAGGTTGAGGAAGAAAATAGTTTTTGCAACCTGGCAAGTGCAAAAGCAGTTATTGATTTCATCCCAGATAAAGGTCATACAATAAAACCTGCAAATTGGGGATCTTTATAGTTTTTCTTTGTTCTTATATACAAGTTGATGCTATTTGTATTCCTGGGAGCATGTTCTCCCACATACTGGCACACGTGAATTTGGTTACACATACTTGTCATGGGTTTTTAGGACAGAGGGGGAAAAGGTCTATTTTTCAGCATATAAGGAACTCTGCTTTTTATTGGGTCAAGGCATGTAATCAGACTATTATTTTTGAGCACTATCTATTTAAAAAACAAAATAAAATCTCAAAACAAAAGTGATAAAATTTTAACACTTGGGGTATAGAGAGCTGGAAGCTCACTTTGTTATGCATAATAGTCAGACCAGTTTATTCATGAAGTTTTGGAATCATATATGTCCAATGGTGTCCACAACGGCATGCATGGTGCCTCCTTTGGCAGCGATGAGAAACAGCGGTCCTGGCTGCCCTGCTGTCCACTTAGGTTTGGCCCTGCTGGCCCTCCATCATGATGGGGAGGAGGTGGGGCCAAAATTGAGTGAATGGTGTGGCGACCTGGTGTGACATCCCTTCTACCTGTGTGTACCAGATCACAATGCCATTCACTCAGTTTTGAACCCACTGCCCTCTTGTCATGACAGAGAGCTGGCAGGGACAAATTTGAGTGGACAGTGAGGTGGACAGTGCTGACCCACCTCACCACTGCCATAGGGGTAGCTTCTGCACCAGGGTTTCCCACTGGGAGACTGCCTGGCTTGGCCCACTTCCGATAGCCCATGTCCCCTCTCTGGGGTAGGGAGTGACACTGTACCTGGGTGGGCTGGAAAGGACTGAAAGATGGGCTGAGCATGGCGCAGACTCAGCAGGTAGGGTGAAGGGGCCAGTGGCTGCAACAGATGGCTCCACAGGGATTGACATTGCGTACCAACTCAAACATTTCTGGGGTGTCCCTGTATATGTCCCTAAAATACACACAAGTTCAGAGTTCCATGTTTTTCATTTTGCCTTCACACCGTTTCCACATGGCAAGAGAAAGCTCAAGGTTTTTCTCTTCAGAAGTTGTGTTTGTCCATGCATTCATTAAAGTGCATGTGATTTCCATTTTGAGGCAGAAGGAAGCAATAATAAACAGTGAGCGAAGCAAGTTACAGTAATCTGTAGCCTGAATATTTTAATAAATGCTAAATTTAAAAAATGGATGCAGAACTGTATGTTTTTGTCATTCTTTGTTATCTTTAAATTTTTATTCTTTGGTTTGTGACCGTCAATGTGAGGGCATTTAGCACCAATCTAATTGGATACTGTTGCTGCTCTGTGGATTCCAAGCAGCATGATCCATGTTCTCTTTTTGCAAGAGGTGCCAACTCCAATGATTGTATATGGTCCTCAAATTGACAGAGGATATACTTATTTGGAAACCATGCTACTGCACAATTTATAGTAAACCCTGCTGCAGTAATTTTCAAAGATATATTTTATAGATTTTTCCCAAGAATCCTACTAATTTTACTTTATGATAGTCATGGAAATTAGCATGCACTAATAATGATCACAAGTAGAATGTGAATAAACATGGAGGACCCTTTGAATGGGTCTTTTGGTGATCTCTGAATGGTGGTTGCGACCCTGCTGCACTTGTAGGTAGAGGCTCTGCTTGAAGCAGAGACAGAGAGCAGTGTAGAGCTTCTGCAGAAGGCCATCACTGTGATGAGGTGCAACAAGGCTGTGTGACCTGCCCCAGGACACCAAATGACCACCTGAGAGAACTTGTCTCAGGTGAGACATCTTCGGTTGTGGAATAGGGGCACCAGGTAAGTAATGGTGCCTCACGTGAGGGATTGCAAGACTGGGCCTTTATTATTGCTAACGTAATATAACCATGAAGCATTTTTGTTTGTCCCACTGTATTCGTCTCTATGTAATAGCTAATTCAAATAAAATGAATGAAGCCTTGTTCTTTTTTTCAACTAGTTTGAGTTGGTGGCACTTTTCTGGGGCACAGATATATTTGACAGGAAAAGTGGTAATCACTTTTGTGTTCTGAAAACAAGGTGTTCCTTCTTGACCACGTAGCATGGCGTAGTTTGTTCCTTACCACTATATCTCTAAGACCCACCTTTGTCTGTCTTCCTTCCTTCCAACTACAGCTCTCTTTCATTCCTTCATTTATGTCAAATCCTGCAATATCCCACTCCCTGGCCTCCCAAACACACACATTGACCCCCCCCTTAGTCCATGCAAAACACCTCTGCTAAAAATAGTCTGTCTTGCCTGTTGTTTTCGCTGTCATGCTCTCTTTGAATCCCTCGGCCTCCATTACCTCATCAAATTAAACTTCTTATTGCTGCCTTCAAAGGCCTGCTGAAGTGTGTCTTCCTTACTTATTCACCTGTGCTTCGTTTCCAGTCATGTCCAACTCCTTCTGCTTTGCCTGTGGTGCCAGCCTTATCCTCCCATGTGTCAGCTTCTCATGTAAACCCGTCTGTCTTCTTCAATGCTATGTGCTGTGCCTGGAAAGTTCTTCCTGAGCTAATCAGTAAGACCAATAACCTCTCCATATTTAAGCCTCACTTGAAGACTGAATTCTGCTGTGTTTCCTATGAGAAATCTATCTGATTTTTACTGTCTGAACAGAGAAAGACCTGGCCAAAGATCACCTTAACCCGTCTATTTTTATGTTTTACCCATTGTGCCTAACCTTCATTTGGCTGGCTCTCTTGCAAGTCAAGCTTAGTGGGACAGGGAGTTCATACCAGTTTCTGTTTCGAAAACGTCTAGTGTAATTTGCGCTCTACCACAAACAAACAAACAAACAATAATACCCCTGATCTGACAGACCCTAGCATTACCATTAACAATAGGGGTGACAAGTAGTTTCAGTTCCAGGTATTTCCAGTAGGATATATTGCTGTATTATCGCTTGCAGGGAGGGAGATCTGTAGCTTTTAGAAAATAAAGTATTGAAAAGAATACTGCATATGTTGAATAAGTTCTAATGTACAGATGGATTCTTTATCAGCATGAGCCATAATATGTCAACCAGTGACATTTTATTAATGAAAACAAGATGCTACAGTGTCGCTTAATTTTTTTTCTTTCAGTTGTCAGATTGTTTTTAACATAGACACCAGTGTTAACTGTAGGGCTGAGCTGTATGAAAACATACTATTTAAATCCTGGAACTGTGAATGGCTGCCATCCTAAGTTTTTCTTAATTTAGTGAAAAAATTGATTTTGGCTACAGGATTTAAATAGTGTTTTTACCGATTATTATTTTGTGTGGCTATAAGTGCTAAATTGGCTCATGGTATATAACAGTTTTAAAAAATTGTTTTTGAAAACTAGGACACAAATTGACAGATCTCGAGAAGAGGGAACTACTGGCAATAGCAACTTCTTTGTATGTGGCTGAACAACTGAGATCACAGCAATTTCTAGGGTCTCCAAGGTAAGTTCATTTCTAGGAACTAAAATGTGCTCAATGCTTTTCTTAATGGTATCTTTCCATGCACAGGAGGAACACTGGTGAGAACTGCATGGTTCCTTAATATAGTCTGTTTTTTTCTAAATCCAAATGAGCTTTAGCTTACATTCTGCCCCTCTCTCCTCTACCCCCCCTGTCTCCCCCCCCCCCCGTCAGACATGGTTATTTTGTCTCCCATATTAACAAACAGGCACAAAAAAGTGTTACAAGGCAGAATAGTAATTAATGCACATCAGGAGTTTCATTAATGCAAAATGTTGCTACATTAGTAACTAACCACAAATTGAGCATCCCAAATTTCCCATGTGCCTGTTTGAAGTGATCTCAGCATTTTGGGATAGTATGAATATTCAGCTGCATAATAAATCTTCATAAAATATTGTGGAATCAGGAGTAATTCAATACCTTAATAAAGAGACACAATAGTTCAGGGTCCAATCCTGCAAACACTTTTGATGCGTAAACATTTGCAGAATGAGGACTTTACTTTGTAAGTGTACTCTTGAGTGCAGAGATGCAATAGGAATTGTGTTTTTCTCCATTCTTTTGGGTAGCAGCGGTTGGTAATCCACTTTAGCATTATTAATTGGCCATGAATTTGTAGGTATGTTGTTGCATGGCAGCCCCATGTAGTGCCCCTTACTGGCCAAGCATGGCACTGCCAGCTTCAGTTTCCTTCCCCAAGATGGATGGTCTCTGCTCTCCACATAGCGATCTGTGCTGGAGAGATGGCTTAGCTCTGGCCAAGTCACAAACAAAACTTAGCCCTTCTGGGGTAGTAAAAATCCATCTGAAAAAGTCCCAACAAATGAAAGGTCCTTTTGCCTTTGGGGGGCTTTGTTTTCAGGCAATGCTCTGGGCCCTGTTCTGGGCTACCTGTGAGAGGCTTTCTGGCTCTGGGATAGAGCACTCACGCCCAGGCTGGTTCCCCTGGTGTACCATTCTCAGCCCCTGCTGGGCTCTGTTCCTTGAATCCTTCCCTGCTCTGTGTAGAACACTAGTTCCCCTGGAGCGTCTGGCCTTCTGCAGACCCTGCTGCTCCCTGAGGTTCAAGATCCCAGACTGAGCTCTCTGTGTTTTTATAAGGCTTAGGTGTCCATTAAGCTGGCACTTGACCCTCCTTAGTCTCACCCCTCTGTGTGGAAGCAGCTAATTAATTATGACACTAGTGTAGCTGTCCCCAACTCCCCTAAAGGGGCTAGTCACTCTGTCATGGTAACCAGTGCCAGAAGACTAATTCATTTATTTTACTCTTTGGAAGACTGTGCTTGTTATTGCCATGATGTACATAGCTTTTACTGGTCTCAGGCCCAAGATCTTAAACTGGAGTCTTTCTTAGTGCATTTTAGTGCCTTGCTGACTTCTAGTCAATGTTCTTACTTATGACAATCACCTAGTTTAATTGAATATAAAACCTGTGTTTTGGAAGTTTGCAACAGTTGCATACAATTTATCAAAATTTCAGCGTGATTCTTTTTCTTTTCTTTTTATGTTCTTGGGTTAATAGCTTTTTTACTACGATAGGCAAACATTCAAATTCTATACCAGTGGTTTGACAGAATATTTTATTATAGAGTATTGTTGATCTGAATAAACCAGTTTTACCGTGATCAGGAATAAATAAAATGGTGGCTTCTAGAAGTTTTTTTTATTTTTATTTCAATCCACAAAGACAAATAGTACCACATGCTTTTCAAAAAGGATTTACAACAAGCATTAAGGCTTTATATGGCATCTGTAGAGCAAGGTCATTGCTTGCCTTTTGCACCCACATAGGGAGAAAGGGAATATAAAGTGCACCTTTTAGTCCCCTGCACGGGTTATACCTTCCATACCTCACAGCGCAAGGAGAAGAACAGCCTACACAGGGCTATTGCTGCTCAACCTAGGGAAAATGAGTGAGCAGGGGTAGGGAGAGGATCAAAGCTTTGACTGTACTCTGCACTGGCCAGCATGGAAAGTTAAGTAATCTGCTGGTGGTAGAGACAAGCAACACATTACTTTCACCCTTCAAACAAGGAGGGGAATCATAAAATGAACTGTGGCTCTCAAAGTCCAAATTCATTCCCTTTTTTCATCTGGCCCTGATACAGTTTGGTGTCCAGACAGAGTTCAGCCAGGATATTTCATTCATTGATCTGGTCAAATTTACATTTTTTGGTGTGAGGGAAAACAGAAAGCTCTTTGGGGCCAGGATAGCCTCTTTGTTTATGCAATGCCCAGCACACTGGGACCCTGACCTCTAGATGCTATTGTGGTGCAAATATTATAATCCCAAAGTTTTGGTGAACTCAGCTACACTGGAGTTTCTCCAGGAGGTTTGACTGGAGTCTTGCAAACAAGCACTGTAGAAATGTGGGTACCAGCCACAGCAGTATTTTGTAGCCAGGCACATTGAATACTGCCTTTGAGTATCGGGTGCCCAGTTTAATCACAAGGACAAATTAGAGAAGCCTGTGACTAGTCGTTCTAGTCACCATTACCTCTGAAAGGCAAGTTTGGAAATTAGTTTCCATATGCATACAAGAGCCGCATTGTCTTTGTCACGAAGAAAAGGTTATTTTTATAGCTCCAGAAACCTTTATGGTCAAGGTAAGTTCCTCTTTCCACAGTTCCTAGGAAATAGTTCTCTCATCATTTTGTTCTAATAGTTGGAAAGTTGTGGCATAAATGGGCATTTCTGGAGCTCTAAAGGGGGCCAAGAATATGGAGGACGTATGCTGATTGTTCCCTGTTCACCTCATTCTATTCAAAATGCCAAAGCCTTAGGGCCTCAGGGTGCTGCACCAGTTGGCATGGTAGGCATCTGGGAAACTATTCACAGCAGTCACCAGAGACACTAAGGGAAATATGTGTGAGCCTCTTCTGAGGAAGATTTGCAAAAGTAATGAGAAATTTCTTTCTTGATAATTTCCTTTAGCAGCTTCTCACCAAATTCAACCCACTCTGCGAGTCTGGTAAATTACCAGAATTTAAAATGAAAATTTTCTGTAAAGGGAGACTTAGACGTTCAGGGTATGTCTACACTATGAAATTAGGTCGATTTTATAGAAGTTGATCTTTAGAATTCGATTTTATACAGTCAATTGCGTACGTCCACACTAAGCACATTAAGTCGACGGAGTGCGTCCTCACCACCGTGGCTAGCATCGACTTAAGGAGTGGTGCACTCGGAGTAGCTATCCCTGAGTTCCCGCAGTCTCCGCCACCCATTGGAATTCTGGGTTAAGCTCCCAATGCCTGATGGGGCAAAAACATTGTCGCGGGTGGTTTTGGGTACATGTCGTCAGTCGCCCCTCCCTCCGTGAAAGCAATGGCAGACCATCATTTCACGCCTTTTTTCCTGGGTTATCCATGCAGACGCCATAGCACAGCAAGCATGGAGCCTGCTCAGCTCACCATCACCACTGCTGTTGTGGGCAAGTCTACTGTAAGGGCTGCTGTAATCCAAGTAGCCAATGCAATCACTGACGTTCTGTTATCAAGGGTAGTGACTCTGGGAAATGTTCAGGCCTTTTTAGATTTTAGGTGCATCACATTCCTGTCCTTTCTTGCTGGTGAAGAAGTCTTGCAGCCGTGCATTCCAGTCCGGTTGGCGCTGTAACACCCACAGCACTTCTGTGGTTGACACATGTAACAGCTCCAGGGCTATTGTTCGTTTGCCTTGGCCGAGGTACCTTGCCCTACCAGGACCTCCAAGCATTTGACACATAAGCACCTGCAGCAGCTGGCATTGCTATGCAGCAGCAGCTCCTGGGTGGTGCAGTAGGACTGCTAGCTGTCCTCGTCCATGGTGTACTGCTCCACCGCTTCTGCTGCAAATATGCTCTTCTGCAACTCTGTAGCAGACAGTGCAGTAGGACTGGTAGCCGTCCTCGTCTGACAGGTAGCTTGGCCGGGGGTTCTGGGAAGTCTTCCCTGCCAGGCTCCTAGCAACCTCCAGGGCATGATGTATGGCTCCACCGCTTCTGCCGCAACTCTGCTGTTAGGGGGCTTATTCCTTCACCCACTTACTTCCCTGGTCCTTCTCGCATGAACAGAGAGCAACAATACCCGAAGTCCAAAGGTGCAAACAATTCGATGTTTATTGGGGTGAACTTCCAGCAAGCATGATTCCAGTTTCCTTCCTTAGTATCCTTCTTCCCAGCTCTGACACCACAGAGCCTTACACCTGTGTCCCTGTTCCCATTCCTACCCTTAGCCAAACATGATTCCAACTTCCTTACTCCCATTCCCTGTTCCCATTTCCCCCTTTAGCAAAACATGATTCCAATTTTCTTACCCCCATTCCCTGTTCCCATCTCCCCCTTTAGCAAAACATGATTCCAATTTTCTTACCCCCATTCCCTGTTCCCATCTCACACACCCACATGCCCACCCCCACCCACACCCAGTCACTTCCTCATTGACTACAGATTATATAGTAAAACTTGAGTTCTGCTTAGCTATACCTTAACCAATCATTTTCCTGAAATTTAACTAACTAATCCTAACATATTGTAACATGATTATGTAACCAATTATATCCCACCACCTCAATTAGTTTACACCCAGCAAAATTAATTATACAGCAGACAGGAACAATCACAGAACCAGACAGAGATTATACAGACAAACAACAGCAAAGTGGGAACTATAATGACAAAACAATGCAGAAGTGAGGATTTCACATCCCAGCTATTGATAAGTGAGTTCTTGCCAGACAGGATGCTATCAAACTAAGTTTCCTTTTACATTTTCTAGGCACTTCCCTTTCTCTGGAGGTGATAGGAATACAATCCTGTCCTGATAGTGCCTAACAGCCCAATAGCACCTTATTTCAATGTGACTAGTTTGGAATGTGAGGATGTGACCGTTCGCTTCCCAGCTTATGGCTGCCTCTGCTGCTTAGCCAAAGGCCTGAGCCTAAGCACAGGGCCACAAACTGTCACAGTAAGAGAAGGCCCTTACACTGGCAGACAGTGGTTTTGATTCTTTCTTTTATACCTCTATCACTAGCCAAGTGATAAGAATACACCTAAATTCTTAGAGTATAGGCCTTTACAGACAGGCCTGAATATCTATATCCTAACATCTGCTCTCCTGCGAGCTGGAGGCTTCTGCCTCAGGCTGCTCTCCCAGCCAGTAGCACCGCACGGTCGCACCTACCCCTTGCTCCCATGGCTCATGAAGCCTGGACAGTAGTAAGGAGCAGTTCAACTATAGGCTGAGCAAGTGCAGAATGGTGGTAGAATGTGCCTTTGGACATTTAAAAGCTTGCTGGAGCTGTTGGTCAGACCTCAGAGCAACCAAAATTCCCATTGTTATCGCTGCTTGCTGTGTGCTCCATAATATCTGTGAGAGTAAAGGGGAGATGTTTATGGTGGGGTGGGAGGTTGAGGCAAATTGCCTGGCATCCAATTTTGAGCAGCCAGACACCAGGGCGATTAGAAGAGCACAGCTAGGCTCGCTGCGCATCAGAGAGGCTTTGAAAACCAGTTTCATGACTGGCCAGGCTTGGGTGTTATATATGTTTCTCCTTGATGCAAACCTGCCCCCGTTGTTGATTTTAATTCCCTGTAAGCCAACCACCCTCCCTTCTTGGAAATAAAGTAACTATTGTTTTGAAAGCATGCATTCTTTCTTTATTAATTAAAAAAAAATGAGATAATGGACAAGGTAGCCTGGGTGGGGTGGGGGAGGAGGGAAGGACAAGGCCACGTTGCTTATTGTAGCCACACTACAAATCACTGTTTGAATGACAGCCTTCTGTTGCTTGGGCCATCCTCTGGAGTGGAGTGGCTAGGTGCCCGGAGCCTCCCGCCCCGCGTTCTTGGGCATCTGGGTGAGGAGGCTATGGAACATGGGGAGGAGGGTAGGTGGTTATAAGTGGATGCAGCGGGGGTCTGTGCTCTTGTTGGCTTTCCTGCAGTTCCAACAGATGCTTCATCATGTCCATTTGCTCCCCCATTAGCCTCAGCATCGCGTCCTGCCTCCACTCTTCGCACTCACTTAATTCTTTCCTGGCCTCTGCCACTGAATGCCCCCATTCATTAAGCTGTGCCCTATCAGTGTGGGAGGACTGCATGAGCTCGGAAAATATGTCATCGCAAGTGCGTTTTTTTTTCACCTTCTAATCTGCAATAACCTCAGGGATGGAGATGATAAGGGGAGCGTAGAAACATTCTACGCTCTACGATTCTGGGGAGACTGCATGGTCACCTGTGCTGCTGAGTTCGTCACGCTGACCAAACAGGAAATGAAATTCAAAAGTTCCCGGAGCTTTTCCTGTGAACCTGGCTAGTGCATTGGAGTTCAAAGTGCTGTCCAGAGTGGTAACAATGGAGCACTCTGGGTTAGCTCCCAGAGGCCAATACCGTCAATTTGTGTCCGCACTATCCCAAATTCGACCCAGCAAGTTGATTTTAGTGCTACTCCCCTTGTTGGGGAGGAGTACAGAAGTTGATTTTAAGAGCCCTTTAGGTCGACGGAACGGGGTTGGTTGTGTGGACGCAGTCATTTTTAAATCCATCCTAATGCGGCTAAATTTGACCTAATCCCGTAGTGTAGACCAGGGCATAGAATGCGTCTACACAGCCCGCAGAAGTGAGCTTCCAGCCTGGTTGACAGACATGGGCTAGTGGGGCTCATGCTAGTGCTCTAAAAATAGCCATGTAGAGAGCCCTTTGAAGTTGTGGCCTCGGTTGGAGCTTGAGCTGCAACTTCAAAGGGCTGCCTTCACTGCTATTTTTAGAGTACTGCACAAACTCCGCTAGCCCAAGTCTGTTAACCAGGCTGAGAGGCTCACCTCCGCGGGCTGTGTAGACATAATGATTATATCTAACGACTAACCGTCATTACCCCTACCCCTCCCTACTCCTGCTCACTCTAACGACTAACAGTCGGTTAGTGTCCGACTATTGATCCTGTCTGACTATACCCAGAGAACACAGAGTCCGAATGAATTTCTTGTAGCTTTCCCCTTCAGTTTTCACAAAGTAGTGGTTCAGAGGCCAGTATTTACTTACTGGTGAACAGCGTCAAAGTCGATGTCCACATGCGTTTTGAGGCTTATCCACTTTGTAACAATACAGTAGAACCTCAGATATACGAACACCAGAGTTACAAACTGACCGGTCAACCGGACACCAAGTGAAGCTGGAAGTAACAAATCAGGCAGAAGCAGAGACTAAAAAAAAAAAAAAAAAAAGCAAATACTATACTGTGCCTGTATTGCATCTTAAAGATAGGCACATCAGGGGCTGCCCGTCCCCCCCCACCCCCCCAAGGAAGGGGGCAGCCATTTACATCAAGACTCCAGGGCTGCCAGCCCGAGGCAGCCAGCAGAGCAGGCGTAGTGCTGGGGTCTGCACTGCTTTCACTCCCTCCCCTGGCCAGTAGGGGGCTGCATTTTTTTTGGTCCTCCTCCCCCGGCCATGAGGGGGACGCACCATTTTTACACACACCCCTGCTAGGAGGGGTACAAGCTTGCAGACTCATGCTGGGGCTGAATAGGGAGCTCAGCTGCTGCTGAAGCCAGGTCTGGAGGGTCAGCTGCTGGATCTGGACCCCAAACTGCACTTTGTTCAGAGTTATGAACATTTCAGAGTTATGGAAAACCTCCGTTCCTGAGGTGTCTGTAACTCTGAGGTTCTCCTGTAGTAGCACTGCCTGCTGAGACCAAGTAAGAACAAAACTAAGTGAAAGGGTTTGCTGATGCATACTCACAAAAGAAATAAAAATAAAATTATTACCAATGATTTTTGAAAGATGAAGCCTTTTAAAGGAAAAATCTGTACAGATAAAAATATATTGTATATAGTATTCTTTATAGTGCTTGTGCATTATTCTTTTGGGTTTTTTTTCAGATTAAGAAAATCTCTGGTATCGCTTTCAGCAAACTAAAGGTTTAAATCCTTAGCTCAGGGATTCTCAAACTGGGGGTTGGGACCCCTCAGGGGGTTGTGAGGTTATTATGTGGGGTGTCATGAGCTGTCAGCCTCCACCCAAACCTCACTTTGTCTCGAGCATTTATAATGGTGTTAAATATATAAAAAAGTGTTTTTAATTCATAAGGGGGTTGCATTCAGAGGCTTGCTATGTGAAAGGGGTCACCAGTACAAAAGTTTGAGAATCACTGCCTTAGCTTGACTTTTAAATGTACTTTTAGCCTCACTGTTTCTTCCCAGTACCCACCATATTTTGCATTAGAATTTCATTTTAATAGCTTTATTACTTTTGGTTCAAGTCTATTGCAAAATATATCTGTACTGGTTTAACTTGTTTGTTATTCTGATTAAAATATAATGGAAAGGAAATACGCAAGACTTGGATATACTGCATTAAAAAACTGCTAAAAATAACCATAGTGTCTGGTATGCCCATCTCAGCAAATGTAACCAGGTAGGGCTATCTTGTGCTATTTAGCCACCACCCTTCTTTTGGAGATCTGGGGTGTTATGTCATCCTGCGGGAGAGTTAAGGGACACTGGAGCACACAAACTAGCACACTACATCCCTTTTAAGTGGTATAGCATAATCTGCCCTCTTCTTTTCCAGTCAGTCCTATTTCCTCAGGAGGTACTTTGTGGTCCAGGGGAATAATAAGGGAGTAGCATTGTGGGCCAACAAAGTACATCTTGCTCTGTATAGGAGAACCGTTGCAAACTGTTGGATGTGTGTAAATAAGGAAGAGGAGCAGAATAAGGACCTACATTATTAGCAGCAGACCAAAAATGTTGTCTGTTTGGTGGTCTTCAAGAAGGCATGTAGTTCCTTTTGGGTGAAATTGATGTTTGAAGTCTGTGTTTGTTTTTAGATCCAGGTTGAGTGATGGAAACAGAAAAGCTATACTGCAGGTTTTAAAATTAGTATATCACTTTCTCATAAATTTTGGAAAACTATTCCAAGTCAGTGTGATCCTCTTTGGAATTCCAGTTCTATTGACTGTTTGTTTTTGTAAATACTGAAAGAAAGTTTTGGGGAATGAATGGATGTGCGAGGAATGAAATTTAAAAGTGTTATTTTTTACATGTATTATATCCTGTAAACCAGGTACAGCTGCTAATCAGAAGTCACTTTCTGCTGGACCTGAGTTACATACTGCATACTCCTCCCCCCACCCAGGAGCTGTATATGTAATTTACACAATTGACTTAACTCCAAGGATTCCCCATGTTTTCCTACAGTTTATCCAATCCAACCTCATGGTAGTTATACCACAGTTACTGCATTCTAGCAAATGATGGCTGGATGGAACTCCTTTCAGAAGACATCACTGTTGCACATTTTTTGGGCTGGAGGGGAAGCATGAAGTGATTTCGCTACCCAGTCAACAGTGTTTGTTCCCAGTCCCTGCCAGCCTGATGAGTGGGAAAACTAGATTCTGCAATTGAACCCAAATCCCTTTCATGATTGTGTGAAACACTAATTACAGGGAGCTGGCCAAATTCCACTGTGCTGGCAAGTTGAGTTATATTCTCATTAGGATCAAACACACAGCTTGTTGCAGTGATTCTCAAATAGACGGAGTTCTCTGTTAGAACAATCTGTGTGACATACGAATAATACAGGTTGACAAACTATACACTATTGTGAATGTCTTAGCTGTATCAAAATGACTCGCTCCCATGAATGGGATTGTAACATGGGTGGAGCGTATGCAGGTGAGGTTTCTACTTTTTGCATGAGTGTCCATGCACAACCCTGCTACCAGTCCTTTTGGATAAATTTACCAACCATTAATTAGGATGACTGCTAGAGATATGTAAAATAATGATAATGATAAAAGAGCAGATATTTTTCTTTATATGGTATAACATTTCCTAAATTTTCCTTGCTTTTAAACCAAACTGGTTATTCTTTCAACAGTTTTCTTGAGAAACTGGAACAGATTTTTTCCAAGCTAATTAGCTAATGAAATGCTTTGTACCAGGAGGGTCAGTTACTAGTGTGATGATTTAACTGTGATATTCAGATAATAGGAGCACATATTTCCTACAGGAAGCAGCTGTGAATGATTGATGATTGTTTCATTGTTCAGCTTTCGCTTATTTTACATAGAACTGTCCCTGTTTATTCAGTAGGCCAGTTTATTGTGAAACTGGTGCCACCCACAGCTGCTGAACAGATTTACAGCATCTAGTAAAATTTTGAGGCCTTCTTGACAGAATTCGATCTTGTTTCAAGTGGAAACATATTTGGCTAAAGTGAATCCAGCTTATTTTATGCCTGTTTGATGTAGTTGAGCCTCTGAGACCTAACTCATGTTGTATAGTTGAATCTTCACGTTTTGGCTTCAGTCTTGTTTTCATTAGTGGCTTGGGAAGGGAATAGGAGAGAGTCTCCAGGTGTGGCTACATCATGATATCTCATGGGTCTACTAATGTAATGTTTATACTTCTAAACCCAATTGCCAACACCACTTCCTATGTGTTGCTTATGTTGGCTGCTAAGCATATTTTCCTAATTTTTATATGGGTTTTACCCTTTCATCATTTATGACTTGGAAAAAAACCACTGAGACTACATGCCCATATTACCTGATACTGCATGTAAAAAGAATTATAATGCATTAAAAATATTATTATCCTGCTTGGAAAAAAACTAGAGGTTTTCTTTGTTCTTGAGGCTGAGGCAGAAGACTAGGAACCAGGATATCTAGATTATATTTCTAGGTCTTCTTGTGTGACCTTGGGCAAATTACTTAACCTCATCATCAGTAAATGAGATTAATATTTTTTTTTATAATCCAGGAGTATTGTGATTAATGTTCATTAATGTTTGTAAAGTGTTTTGAGATCCTCTGATGGAAGACACTGCAGAATTGCAAATTATTGTGTAAAATAATCATTTTATATAACTCTACGTATATTTGTCTAGCTGTAATATATAGTTATACCTTGTATTAAAAATATTTGTCTCCAAAGAAATGTATCTGTTAAGATGTGTTCAAATATTAAAATAAAAGCATTTTGTTTTTATCAGTAACAGCTGATTATACAGTACTGTTGGGCGAAAAGACTGTCAATCAGTTGATTCTCATTAAATTCCTGAAACAACTGACTCATAAACTTTAAATTATGACGTTACTAAGGCGACAATGCTGTGTTCAAAATGAAATTGATGAACTAAGAAAACTGAAGCATTTGTATGAAGTCTTTTTTGTGAGTTATTGTAGATTTGCATCCAACAACAAACTAAACATTCTGGAGTAAAACCTCACCTACGTCCAGTAAGTTGTGGGAAGGGGGAGCCACAAATGAGTTGCTTGCAGCTCCATAGCCTTGTGTCTGTATAGTTTTCCCTATCTTCTGCATAGTTTGGAGCAGCCATTGAACTGTTCAGGGATCAATGGAGTGCAGCACCTTTCAGGCATGCTTGCTCCCACCCAGCATGTAGATGGGTCTGGGAGAGTGTGGCATAGAGTCCGCTCTATGCCAGCCAAGCATTCTCCTATGCTGGGTGAATGCTCAGCTTGGCTGTCCACTTGAAGAAGCTTTCTGGCCCCTTTGCCCCAGTGGAGAAGCACAAAGGGTCCAAAGCAGGAGCCAGCATCTGGCCCATGACATTCAAAAATAGAAAATGTTGTGATCTAAAAATAAACTTAAATTTAGTAGAGTAATCTATGCAGACCTCTTGCAAGGAGGTAATGTTCTCATTTGCGGCATAGTCTCAATCATCAGTAAATCGTATCAGCAATATGCTATTTTTTTATAGAGCTGCAGTAATAACATGAGCAGTTATTGTAAATACAGCTAAACATTTATACTTTAGATTATTCTACAGATACCCCTCTGGTGTGAAATAAAGATAAAACACTTTATTTTCATTTGGTAAGGATGAGTAACCACAACGCACTTGTGGCTTTACTTTATTCCGCCACTTCTGAGATATGTAGTCATCGTTAGCTCATGAAAATAACACTGTCTCAGTCTGGGTCCCGATCCCCTCATCAACAACTCATGCGTTGCTTTAATGATTTATTATGATACCACCAGAACCCCTTGATATATTTATGGAATCATTATAGCTTCAGATGATTATTCCATTATTTCTTTTTCTTTCCCCGTGGACTACTAAATTACTGAGAATCTTTTCCCCCTTTCTCTTTGTAATATCCTTGTATGTACTGGGATATACTTATATTTTCCCTTTGACTTAAGCAGTACTTGTTGAGTACTTCTGACTTCTCCTAATAAATTGTTTTTTTCTAAACCTTTTCCATTTTTGTTGCCCTTCCCTAAAGAAAGTTAAACCAGCTCGCCTATATAATTATCTAGCTATCTTTTAAAATCTGCAAAAAGAAAAGGAGTACTTGTGGCACCTTAGAGACTAACCAATTTATTTGAGCATAAGCTGAAAGCTTATGCTCAAATAAATTGGTTAGTCTCTAAGGTGCCACAAGTACTCCTTTTCTTTTTGCAGATACAGACTAACACAGCTGCTACTCTGAAACCTTTTAAAATCTGGCATTTGTTGTTCATCTTACTTACAATAAAAAGAAAATATACACACACTTAGATGCAGATGTATTAAATAGATTTTTAGCTTCTAAAGCCTAACTAGAACTACAATAAAATATAAATGTTGCAAGAGAACACCTTAAAGTAGGTATCGTGACATCGTTTTCATGGAAAGTAAATATCTTGACACTTAATTTGTTGGGACTAAGTCAATAGTAGGGGGATGCAGAGTACATACTGCTTGAAAGGAGAGCATTGCCTCTGTATAATAGATGAAGCAATGTTCCCAGAGCCAGTTGGTTTCTTATGTTTGGGAGCCTATTGTGGTGGTGATTGGTCATGAAATTTGTAGGGGAGGTGGGGGAAATAGTACTGTGGGCACTCACTCAGGCAATTTTTGGAATTACTTACAATAAATAATATAAAGGCCTGAACCTGACTGAGTATCTCCTCCCAGTATAGGCCTAAAGCAGCAGACACCACTGCAGCTGAGGATGCAGGGGATAAAACTAAAGCCTTCCTGCCTCCCATCAGACCAGGGAACCCTCCTGAGGCATTGGGTTCATTTCTTGTTGTCCTCCACAGCACATGGGGGAATAACAGCAGCAGCTGTAGGAGCCTTCACAGACTTTTGCGATTACCAGTTACTTAACAATGAATGAATATGTGTGTGTGTGTGTGTATATATATATATATAGTTTTGTACTGTATTACCATTGGTTGCTGGTCCACCTTAATCCTACCCTTTCCTACTACTGGAGCTCTTCAGCTGCTCAACCTCTACCCCTCTCCATTACTATGCGTCTCACTCTCCTCTTCCTGCTCCATTCCCTTTGGTTTCCTTCTCCCTTTACCTACTCTCTTCCTTGAGCCCAACAATCCCTTCCTTTCACCTAATTCAATGCCATTTAAAATTATGGTGTTTCTTTGGTAATATTAAGTGTGTTTGTGCATTCCCATGCTTGTGTAAAAAAATATATATATATAGAGAGAGAGAGAGAGAGAGAGAGAATTAACATTGAAGCCCCTTCACTGGGACTACTCACATGAATAAAGATAAGCAAGAGCATAAGTGTTAGCATAATCAGGCCCTTAGATTGTAAGATCTTCGGGGCATGGACTGTGTCCTCCCATGTGTTCGTATAGTGCCTAGCATATTTTGGATGCTATTGCAGTTTAAATATTAGCAACGAAATAAATGCTGCAAAAGTGGGAAGACAAAATGTCTCATTCAATATTGTCCTTTAAGTTCTGCATACTTTTACATGTATGTATGCTAATTTTCCATTTTGTAACCCACTTAATTTATGGCTCACAAAAACCATAGTTAGGTAGAAAATATTGAATAAAGGAATAGATAATGTATTTATAGATTTATTACGGAATATTGCAGTTTTAAACATTTCTTTTTTCTTTTATGCTGCTGTAGGAGTGGGATGGGATATAGAATAGCCTCGTTATTGTAGGAGTATTTCTCTACTCCCTGCAATGATTCCGAAAGCTCTTGCACACTTCATCAGTATTATTGTAATTCTTTGGCTGCAGGATATTTGGCAGCTGTTGCACCCCACTGGCAAATCCTATTCATACTTCTCTTCCATTCACCATTGCCATTGGAGAATTGATTTCTCTCTCTCCTGCTCTAACCTTTCCCAATTCATTTTGGATTGTTCAATGTGAAACATTTTAATTTCATATCATACAGCCATTCAGCTCACAGTCCTTTTTTAACCTGTCACCAGGGTAACAGCATAGCATGCTTTCTTTAGGCAATCAAGTTTTCATATCACATGCTTAATGTTGCATTAAATGTTTGCATTTTGTTTAACCCCCTTAAATACTTTGAACTGCAAATATGTTCTGTAGGGTAATGAAGTCTCTGATTTCAGTGTCAAGTCTTCATAAAAATGGCCTTTATTTAAAATAAAATGTCAGAACATGAATCCAGTTAATGAGAAGATTATTTAGTAAAATCCCGGATGACTGAATAGGCTAAGCATCTGTAGAATGAGAACAAAAGTTTTCCATTGGAAAAACATTCCAGATGCGTATAATCCCTGGACCTGCACAAATTAGAATTACGTTTACCTGTATGTGCTCCTAATTACATTAGTGCATATGAATTATTAACACTACAATAACATAACTAAGACATGAAAAAGATTCACTATACCAGTCATCCTGTGAAATTTGCATATGATGCAGTTGACTAGAGAAACACAACATGAAAAATTTGATATTTTCCCTTTGCTCCAAATATCATGACACTAACTACATACCCCACATCTGTAGTTTTGGTAGATACTGGAAGATGAGAATAAAAGGAGTGAATATAAAATATCTAACTGTAAATAATTAAAAAGTAAAATAAATCAAAATGCACATTGTGTCTCATATTGGTTGCTTTTAAATATGACCCCGTGAACCAAATCCAGCTAGTCTTGCTCAGTTGAGTAAGGCCAACAAGTTTTTTTTTCCCCATTGTCTGGTATTTTTTAAAAAGAATATTTAGATTATAATAAATATTCTTAAAATGAGCAGAGGTATATAACGTGCTTTGATAATTCAGTGTTTTTAAATTACTGCTTAAAGCTTATTTTTCCTTTGGTCAGATTTTTTTTCTCTGTTACATGGGTGTAAATACAGAGTAGCTCCATTGATTTAAACTTAATTCACACCGGTGTTCTGAAGCACAAAATATAGTTTAAAAAAAACACGTTATTATGCAATTTTGACATTTTGGAGTAGTAATATTAATGTATACTCCCTTGCCTTTTAAAATCACATACATGCATGATATTATAAAAATGCATTTGCTTTGGTGTCCCATCCTAAATGTTTGAGGTTTTGATATGATACAGCTTTTCTGTCTTGGTGAGTTCATTGCTTATGATAGAGCAGACCCATATGGTTGGCTTTGTAAGGATTTTTTTCTTTTAATGGCATTCAGCTAACCATACTAGGATTTAAGTGCCATTTCTTCTATTAATTTCCAAGCTCTTTCCAGTTTCCTTTTATTCCAAGTTATACTATAACTACCAAATGTTATTACCTGCCAAAAAAGTGGTTTGGCAGGGTTTGTTACTGAATTTTGCCAAAAGGAGCCAAACATATGGGCACAGTTAATTTATTGTTTATTTTAACCTCAAGGGAGCTCTTACGGAGAGTATATTACCTTCTTATCTCATGTATTTTAACAAAAAGAGCTATTGGCTTGAAATTTGATATGCCAATATATATGCTGAACTTCAATACAGTTATGTTCAATTTAGTCTTGATTAAGAGTGTAGAAGACTGAACTGGGACTTTTTTTTTAAGTTTGTCAGATCACCTCTGTGTAATTTTGTGTGTGTTTAATTGAAAATTAAAGAAGCATTTTTCAGGTGGAAAGCGGTCTTAATCCCTTCCTGATGTGCTTGATAAGGCACTTTCAGGTACATACATTAGAGAAGGATAATCCCAGAAAGGGATCTTTGTTATTGCTTTCTCTGGTTTATGAAGTGCTGTGTTCGCTTCTGTGGCCCTTTTTCAGCAGCATAAGCTAATTCTCACATGGACACAATCAGAATCAGGATAATGTTCCTTAAAAAGCATGTCAGTCTTCCTGCACTTTCTTTTTCTGAGAAGGAGATGTGGCTCCCTCTTTCTTGGCCCAATTCTGGTCTAATGCCATTGTAAATTAGGAGGAACTCTGCTGTGTCAGTAGGGATACCAATGTAAAATTGGTGTAAGTAGGGTCACAGTTACGCCCATTTGTTTGCACCTCATAATATGGACTTGTCTATTTCTGATATGGGAACAGGGTTTGCAAGAATGCATCACTAATCTGGGCCTTTAGTGAGTAAACCACCTCAATAGATGAACATTTATATTTGTTTCATGAAACTCTCTTTGCTCCAGGTAATATGTGCACTTTGCTTTGTCATACTCTGGCCTTGTGTTTACTTTTAAAGGAAAACTGTAATTATCAGTTGTAATACCTCAGATGGTTGAGTGAGTGAGTATTTAAATAGAATGTACCTTAAAACAAATTTATTCTGATCTCTAATGGCTTTTCATAAAATCTGAAAGAGCTGAATTTTCTTTCCTAATCTGTTTTGAGACGGCCAGAATGACCGCTCCCTGTTTGATTATTAATGATACTGTATTATATTTCAAGCATTTAACTGTTCAGTGATTTGCTTCGCTTTGTAATTAGATGTAGTGATTTAGTTTATTTAGTGTTAAACTGTAATTTTCTCTTAAGTATTTTACCCCTTCAAAGAATCTAATCTGAGCAAGAGTAGGGCAAGGTCCTGGTTCTGTTGAAATCCATGGGTGTTTTCCTATTGTAATCAGAGGGAGTCATAGTGGGTTCCCCGGTCTTTTGTTCTATATTTGTGCAGTGCCCAGCACAATGGGGTCCTGGTCCAGGAGTAGCGCTCCCAGATGCTACAATAGTAATGTGCTAGCTATTATGGTAGTATTTCTTGATATATTATATACCAGATTTAAAAAACAAAATAAATGAAAACACTAGGGCTGTCGATTAATGGCAGTTAACTCATGCGATTAACTCAAAAAATTAATCGTGTTTAAAAAAATAATTACAATTAATGGCAGTTTTAATCTCACTGTTAAATAATAGAATACCAATTGAAATTTAAAAAATTAGGATATTTTTCTACATTTTCATATCTATTCTGTGTTGTAATTGAAATCAAAGTGTAATTATTTTTTATTACAAATATTTGCACTGTAAAAATGATAAACAAAATAAATTAGTATTTTTCAATTCACCTTAAAGAATTACTGCAGTGCAATCTCTTTGTCCTGAAAGTGCAATTTACAAATGTAGATTTTGTTACATAACTGCACTCAAAAACAAAACAATGTAAAACTTTAGAGCCTACAAGTCCACTCTGTCCTACTTCCTGTTTAGCCAATTGCCAGGACAAACGAGTTTGTTTACATTTACGGGAGGTAATTCTGCCCTCTTCTTATTTACATTACCAGAAAGTGAGAATAGGCATTTGCGTGATACTTTTGTAGCCGGCATTGCAAAGTATTTACCTGCCAGATATGCTAAACATTTGTATGACCGTTCATGTTTCAGCCACCATTCCACAGAATGTGCTTCCACGCTGATGCGCTCGTTAAAAAAAGAATGCGTTAATTAAATTTGTGACTGAACTCCTTGCTGGAGAATTGTATGTCCCCTGCTCTGTTTTACCCACATTCTGCCATATATTTCATGTTATAGTAGTCTCGGATGATGACCCAGCACATATTGTTCATTCTAAGAATACTTTTACTGCATATTTCACAAAACACAAAGAAGGTACCAATGTAAGATTTCTAAAGACAGCTACAGCACTTGATCTAAGTTTTAACAATCTGAAGTGCCTTCCAAAATCTGAGAGGGACAAGGTGTGAAGCATGCTTTCAGATGTCTTAAAAGAGCAACACTCTGATGCAGAAACTACAGAATCCAAGGGGAAAATTGGTGGGTGCAGAGCCCCCGCCAGCAGCTCCCCGCCCGGCCCCAGCTCACCTCCACTCCACCTCCGCCTCCTCTCCTGAATGCACCGCCCCACTCTGCTTCTCCGCGCCCCGCCCAGCTTCCCATAAATCAGGTGTTCGGCGGGAAGCCGGGGAGGACTGAGAAGCTTCCGGCTCAGGCTGAGGGTGGCGGAGGGGAGCTGGGGCGGGGAGCAGTTCCCCTGCTTCCCATTTCCCCCCCCCCCCCTCCGAGTTACCTGCTGCGGTGCAGGCAGCCCTCCTCGCTCCCCCACCCCACACCTGAGCTCACCTCTGCCTCCCTGGGCCTGAGCGAGAAGCCGCCGCTTGCTTCTCAGCCTTCCCTGGCTTCCCGCGCGAACAGCTGATTCGTGGGAAGCCCAGAGGGGGGGTGCGGACAAGCAGGGCGGTGCAGCGCGTTCAGGGGAGGAGGCGGAGGCGGAGCGGAGGTGAGCTGGGGCCGGGGGTGGGGCGAGGAGCTGCCGGTGGGTGCTCTGCACCCACCAAATTTTCCCCTTGGGTGCTCCAGGGCTGGAGCACCCGTGGAGTCAGCGCCTAAGGTCCCACTTTTGGCCGGTTAAATTTAGAAGCCCTTTTAAAACCGGTTGTCCCTCGCGGAACAACCAGTTCTAAAAGGGCTTCTAAATTTAAAACCGGTTCTAGCGAACTGGTGTGAACCGACTCCAGCACACTACTGGTGACTTCCATAAATTGAGTAGGAGGTACCTCTTGCCTAGGGTGCCCATATCTCCAGGAATCCGTTTTCAGAGCTGGCCTCCCAGTTAGATTGTTAGCTGAGGGTTTGACTGCAGTCCCAGGATATATGGTGTCTGGAGTTCCTACTTTTGCTGTGGGGTTTGACTAAGCAAAACGAGATGCTGCTCTGAAACACTTTGACCCAGCAGTAGGAGTTTCCCCCAGCCCATTCATTTTCTGTGTTTCATCCATCTTGCAGAACAAGGAGCATGTGGTGGAGGTCCTGTGCAGGGCCAAGTTCAAGTTCCCTGGGTACCAGAAGATCCACATATTTACCTTTAGGATTTCAAATACATTGTTGTTTGCAAGTCAACAAAATAGAACGTATGGCACATTTGTGCAACTTCCATTGAATATTTTTACTTTTGAATTACTTACCAAAGTATGGTAAGTTTATTTTTCTCTATTTTGTCATCTCTAGAAGTGAAGTTTGCTAGAAAAACAATGTTTTTACGTGTAATAGTGACAAAAGTGCATCTAATTGGACCCTGGCATTAAAATTTTCTATGATTGGCACTTACTTCAGTGCTTTTTGTGCTTTCATTTCACAGCCAGTTTTTGTGTGCTGCAGAGAAGCATCTTTTTTGAAAATTTAGCCCATATCCAAAACAAAGTGAACAGTAAACATCAAACATATTTATGGTTTATTTCTATTTCATACACTTGGAGTACAGAATGGCAAATTATTCCATAGTTAACCTGCATATTCTGTCTTGAATACACACGTTACATATTTATGTGAGTCAGGTTGCATGGGAGCTTATAAATTAGGGCAACCCTTTTAATGGTTGTCACGGCTGTACCTCTGAAGTTAGAATTACAGTATGAAAGAGTTTTTGTTGGCTTGAGATACTTAACCATCTTTAGCTTAGTTGCAACAGCTCATTGAAGAAATAGGAAATCTAAATTAGAGCTATGTTTTATACTTATAAAGGCCCCAAGCATGCATTTGAATCTGCATAGGTGGACTCCTGTACCCACATAATACTCCGTTTAAGTCAGTCAGGTGCTCTGTACCAAGTTGCATAATAAAAAATTAATAGAATGCAGTCTGCCTGTCTCCCTATCTGGGGATAATAATACTTGCAATTGCCAACCTCACAGGGCTGTTGTGTATCTATGCAGAACTTTGTAAACTTAAATTGCTGTATCATGGGTAGGTTTTAAATGGTATCTAGAAACTACACGTGTAACAAAGGACTTCACAGAAAAGGACGTAGAAATTAGTGCAGCATATTGGAAATAAGGCAGCCTAGTTCTATAACCCATCACAAACTAAGCAGAATTTGGACTACAGTAAGCTAGTACTTGGATGGGACACATCCAAGAAATAGTTAAGTATTACAAATGTGGTGTTGGTCATTAATTAGGTGTTGCTGAACCATTACCTCAGCATGATATTAGGAAAGGCTGAACTGCAGAGACTGTTCTTGAGATGAGCTGTAAAACAGACCCTGATGACTTGTGGACATGAAATTTCCTATAGACCTTTTCAAAAGACTACGGCTTTGCCAACATCCTGGCAAAATTCCATTAGGTATGTTCTGATTACCTAAATTTCCTCTACAGTTTCAGCTGACTACAGTAGCCTTCTTTACTTCTTGCTCTAGGCTCTGATTTGGAAAAACACTTAAGCACGCTTTTAAAGTTAAGCATGTGCTGAAGTGTTTGGCTGAATTGGAGTCCTATGCTATTGTGAACTGTTGCTGTTTACTTTTGAACAAAGCTGCATTCCACCCCTTCTGTGTGTAACTGTCAGTCTCTAAATACGATATATTATTCAGATTAGTTTACTTTTTCCATATTAAATTTGTAAATTACTTTGAGATCTGATTAAGATAAAAGGCGCCATGTAAGTGCAAGATATTATTAAACATAACAGAACATTAGAGAGACAAGGTGGGTGAAGTAATATCTTTTATTGAATCAGCTTCCGTTGGTGAAAGACACAAGCTTTCAAGCTTACACAGAGCTCTTCTTCTGAAGTTGGCTCAATAAAAGATATTAGATCAGACCATTTTTTCTCTCTAATATACGGGAACTAATGCAGCTGCAACAACACTGCAAAGAACAGAACACTTGCAGCATTGGCCATTATGGCCAAGATCTTCCTAAAAGGCAGCCTTAAGTTTGGTTCTCAAATCCATATTTGGGCTCTTAAATAGGTAGCCTGATGATCAAATCTGCTGAGCAGTGAAGCATTCCCACTGCTTTCAACAGTTTGAAGCTTGCGAGTGTTAAGGGTTTTTGAAAATTGGCTATTTATTTGGGTAGCTAAATAAGGACTTATGAGCCTAACTTTAGGCACCTGTTTTTGAAAACTTTGGCCTACCATTAATTTTTATGGGTGACTGATTTCTAGCTGTGACACTGAAACTGTAGTTTTAAAGAAACATGATTGAACGTTATTGTAACTTCCACTAAGTTATAAAAAAAACCAAAAAAAACCCCTCACTTTGTTCCCATGTATAACAGTATTTAATCTTTCTATATATCACTTTGCGCTACCCTGACTGGGTATGAGCCAAAGTCACTATCTCATGAATCTTTGGCCAAGAAATGAGAGACTTAACAGCACTGCCATACTGACAAAAGGATTGACATGTTGCAACAATGGATGTGGTTTGATTTTAGTTTTAAAGTGATTAGTGGTAACTCAGAGAACAATATGCTAAAATGCTGGCAAATTTCACTATTAAATTAATAGACCAAAGCACACACAGAATGCTTCTAATTGTTTGAAAACTTATCAGGTATTCAAAGTTGTCTTCCATAAATGTAAAGTTGAATGCATATTATAATATCAAGAGATCTTAATACATAGTATTTTACTAAATCTAAAAACTGAGTTTAAACAATAGTCAACACCGGCCCCCAACTATCTATTTTTAATATAGATAGCAAACATGTAGTAATTCTGAAGCACAAGAGTGAAAAATATAATGCAAGCAAAAATGAGTTTGGTATCTTAAAATAAGACCCAAATATCTGCATGACAAAACTACTGCCAGATTAGGCAGAGTTGGCTTTGTCTGCTCAAGCAAGCTCAGGGTTTAGGATTAGAGCCCTGCAAACCTTTGGAAATTCACTTTATATCACGGACCATTTTTGTGGATCGGATACAAATTTTGTATCTGTGCAGGGCTCTAATTAGGATAGTTTAGGTGGTACAAATAGGACTGTAATGCACTGAAGATCTGTGCAGGAAAGCCTGTGGCTTAAGTCAGTGTTAGTCCTTCACTTTCATGAGCATTATTACAGTTACTTTTACCATTTTGTAGTAAACTATTTTAAAAAATGTTACAGAAAAAGGTATAAAATGCAATGATCTGTGTAATGCAATGCAATGCAGTGTTTTCAAAATAAAATATTTTAATGTACAATAATACATTTGGTAGAAAAAATGGTTAAAATACAATAATTTTGATGGCCAGTGTAGTAATTCTCTTCTTTTTGACTGCTCTCTTAGCTGCAATATGTTTCTTAACATGTCAGTACCATTGATTGCTATAAGTACAGTTTATGTGAATAGTCCCTACTACCACATGTAGTCCCATTGACTTGGATAGATCTACTCATGTGAGTAATGTTTGCAGGAATGTGCTCATATGCACTTTAAATTATTTTTGAAATAAATTCCTCTTCTTTGTACTTGGCAAAACATGATCTCACAGTTTTGTATGTCGCCTACAAGGACACCACAAACATAAAACGAGGAGCAGCATCTCTTATCCAGTGTTAGGGTTTTTAGTGTTTGATTTTTCCCAGGAGAAGCAGAATACTGAATTTGGGTCCTGACAAGTAATAAGAGGTAATGAGTTTCAGATATCTTGATTTAAATTTATTTATTTGTAATTTTAAGACTATATTGGCTTTTGACTAATAGTTTAGAGTCACTTCCCTTGTTGATTTAGGACCTGATCCAAAGTCAATGGGAGGCTTTCCATTTATTTCAGTGGGAATTGAACAAAGCCCTTATGATGGTGTAAATCCAGGGAAACTCCACTGAAGTCACTGGTGGCATTCTGGATTTACACGTGTGTAATGACAACAGAATTTGTCCCATAGTATGTTAATATTTTGTATTTATGCAGTTAACCTTCAACGTTTCTTAATCATTTTAGTACTCAATATTCAGCTAGCGTGTCCATCAACTGGCTGACAAAAGGTGTTTGATGTCTTTAAATGTGTATAGTCTTGGTCCAAATTTAATACAAAGCAAATTAAATAGAAATACCATTTTACCAGAACCATTGAGCAGTTCATTCAGGCTATATCTCATATACTAGCACATTATGACTAGGATATGTTATTTTTTTCTATGACATACTCAGAACTGTAATATAGGATAATGATATAGTTCAGCGGTGTCCGATAGAAATTTGATGCTAGCCACACTTGTGGGTTTGAATTTTGCTTATTAGCCACTTTATAAAAAAGCCACATGCATTACCCACAATTCAGTAGCCTATTAGCCACATGTGGCTAGTGGCGAACGTATTGGACACCGCTGATATAGCTTATTACTCTTGATGAGATGCATATACATATAGTAGAGAGAGACAGAATGTGTTTTTATGTCTGATGTGTGCACGAGTGTGTGTGTCTGTATAAAATATATGAAGTTGCTGAATACGATATTCCCAGTTTTTAGGCCTCTGTCAAATAATTTTTAGTTCTTAAAAATATCCTGTGAAAGTGCTGCTTTTATCTTTTCAGTGCAGTGATGAACTTTTATGTTGGAAAGTGTTGAAAATACTCAGATAGTAAAGCTTAGATTTTTGTTTTGTCTGGCAGTACACTTCTGTTTAGAATTCCTTTAATCTATCCATTCCCTGCTTTTATATTCATCTTGATAGCTAACGGTTCTCGGAAGGATTTTTCTTTATATATAAACTTATTAAATTAATAATGCTCAAAAGTGTGAGGTTTTTCTTTATTTGGGGGAGGGACATGATAAGATGGACTCTTCTGTGAGCTGTTAAATTTCTATTTGCCTTTCTTGGGGTTTTTTTTGGGGGGGGGATTTGGTTTTTTTGAAAATAACAAAAAAAAACCCAACAATTTATATGGTAGATCTAAAGTTTCATTAAAATTGCTTATGCCCTGTCCCAGGCATTTTAAGTGGGCCATCTGTCTAAACATCTCTCTGTTTTTTTCTGATCATTTCCTCGACTTATTCATGAGCCATGGGAGGGCTCCTTTGTAGTCTCCATGTAGCTGGTTCAGTCTACCCCCACTGAATACATCTATGTGCTTGCATAACATATCTTTTCACAGTGCTGGAAATTCTCTGAACTTGGTTCAGATGAATGGCCCACTTTCTGAAGGTCTTTCCCGCCCCCCTCCCCCTCACCACCGGCGCAAAGATTTGTATGCAGAAACTGACCTCAGTGGCTACAGAATCCAGCACATTATTCTTGATCATTTTACAGGCCACCTGCTGTGAAAGTTATGATGAAGGATTTCTTAATGATTCTTTGACCATTAACATTGTTTTAAGTCAATATTTCACTTTTATCTAACTGCTGAATAGGTAATTGTACAATTGAAAAACAGCTTTACTGAGTGTCACATAATCTAGTTTTGCAATGCTCATAATCCTTAATAATTGGAGAATTTGTTAGGATAGTTTGGGCTCTGTATTTACCTAAAATTTTATGCAGCAACAATATAAAAAGTAAAGAGCATTTGTAGGATTTTTTAGAACATTATAGCTCACATTTTGAATGGTAAGAAATCTATACTCAATTTCATGACCCTTTAGGAGCTGGTGACATTTATTGTAGCCGAATACATCATTAACAGCAATCGAGAGACAGGAGTTTATTTGCCACACACTACAGAAAATTGTAGTTTTATTGAGCTCCTACATTCTGATTGGTTGGTGACAATCAAAGTGGACATGCCTGGGGCAGAGCTATTACTTGATTTGCTTTTGTGAAGTCTGTTTTCCTTGGTTGCTTGACTAGAATAGATAAAAGTTTAACTAATATGTGTTTTCCAGGAACACAATAAGTGTGTGTCGATCTAAAATTTCCGCGGTTGGCAGTATCCTTCACTGAAAACGTATTGCAGCAAAGAAAACCAGAAGTATAATTGCTGCTGTTCATATAATGTTAAAAAAACCTTTTATTGGTGGGGGTGGGAAGAGAAAACGTATGTTCAGATAAATTGAGATTAGGTCAGCATTTACTAAGTTCAGGATGATGTCAGAGTTAAACAGGATGTAAATACTCCAAATTACAGACCATTTCCCCCCATCATATTCTTTAATACTTTAGCAAGAGAAATTTTCATAGAAGTGACTCTAATACTTAGGGCCACATTGTCCCCTTACTCCTGGTATGTGTCCATCTACTGTTTTTCTTAACACTTCAGAAGGGGAGAATTCCAGGTACAGAGGCTCAGAATTATCTTAACAGCATAATACCTGTGTGGCTGGGGGAGACATTGCTGTGGACCGTGTTCACCTCTGCCCTATTCCCTCTTCCTGTTGGTACTGCCTCTGCTTCTCCCATGTCTTTCCCCTGCAGTTCCTCACCCCTCTCCTCCTATGCATGCTCACATAATACTAATCTCAAGGGAGAACAAGATGCAATAGTCTGTGGGGGCCACCCCCCTCTACCCAATAACCACAAGCACATCCCCCCTCTCTGCACTTGTTTCCACCAGCACCCAAAACCAATCATCATTTTTTTGCTGTTGTACTAGTCCCACAATCCTTTGCCAGTCCCAAAGGATTGTGGGATTTGTTTAAATCCTATCAAAAAAAGCTTATGTGAAACTTTGAGCCCCAGGTGAAAAAAAGGTTGTCCCACACATTTTATAATGGTAAAAGTGTGTGTGTATGGAGGAGGTGGGGGGCCGTGTTTACTTTCAGAAATGCTTTTTGTCTGGTATAAATATATCAAATTTCAACCCAAAATGTAAAAGTTTGTATAGTTATAAACCTCTGAAAATGATCCCTGAGAATGAAAATGCTTGTGTAACCTTATCTAATGGCATTGGTATGTACTTCCCTTATAATAGGTAGACACACAAGTATATGTTAGCAATACCAGTGTGCCAAGTTACAGAAGCATGTGATAAATGCATATTTGATTCTCTGCCTGCTATCTCATTTCCCAGGGCTACCTCTTACATTCCAAACCTCCAAGCAGCTTCAAATAACCATCTTTTTAAAAAACACACACACAAATCCCCACCCTTTATTTGGGCTAGGAATAATTTGTTGGAGTCTTTGCCAGAGCCTTCTGCATGGCTGACCAGGATAAACCACCATTCCTGGGTCAGTCCACCATTGCTTCCTCTTTATACAGCTTTGGTCCTGGGCATTCAGCATTGTCCAGTTCATTCAGCTGAGTTGTCTCCTGTACATTCAGGCCTGTTCTCCACTGTCACCAGAATTTCCTTTGACTCTAAGCCTCAGGATAGGGTGTCTCACTCCAGCCATGCCACATGGATCAATTCAGGATGTTTTCTCCATGGTATAGCTTCTAGGTTGGAGGGTGATCCATCTTATCCTGACATACCCTGCCCACTCAGAAGATCACAACAGCCTGGGTGTTGAGAAGAAAGCCACCTTCCTGCTCCTCCAGCAGTGAGTATTTTTCAGAGGAACGGCTAGACTCTCAGCGAATGGCCAAAGACCTTGAAGTGTCCAGAGCTCTAGATCAAAGGACTCTGAGGAGTTCTCAGGCAGGGGAAAAAAGCCTTGCCAAGGCACAAGAAGAATTATTATTTTCCAGTGCAACCTGACCTCCCAGATGTCATCAAGAAACCTTTTCTTATCCTGGTGGAAAACTTCCCATTTCTGATTTTTTTTTTCTTTGATTGTCAGCAAAGTCAAATTTGTGTGGTCACTCACAGCCAAATCCAACATGAACAGGACCAAACCAGCAGACTATGCTTAGGGTAAAAAATAATCTGATGCTATGCTGACAATGAAGCTGACCTACTGATATCCTGGGGAGTAGACTTCACCTCTTTTACAAACTGCTAAATCCTATCAGTCGTTGCATCAGGACACCATATAGAATTCAACCAGGCCCCATCAAGAACCCACTAAATGCCTTCTCCTCTCTCTCCTTATCCCAGGAAATGTAGGCAGAGCATCACACTGTTAGCTACCTTGTAACTATCCAGGAAATTTCCTGATTCCAATGTCTGTACTCTCTTCTACGAGCTATCCCGCAGAGATCAGGATAAGCATATCTGGGTGGGATCTAAAATGGCTAAATGATTTTGACGTACAGGAACTTCAAGATGGAGACCCGGAGAAATATTATTGCTAACAATGCTTCATGGAGTTTTTCTCAAATCTATTATTTTGACATTTGCTCCTGTATGCCAGTGGAAGAGGCTTGTCACAGAAACTTGACCATATTATTTTTAGTATGTTAATTACAAGTGTTGTGGGTATAGACAGCATCTCTAGGTAAGATCACATGGGAATTTTGGAGTGGGTCATACTTGCGAGGGGATGCTTTTGAGCCCAAGGTCAAGAGTTTCAAAAGTGACTAGTGATTTTGAGTAATGTGGCCACCTCAAACGATTGAAGATGCAACTTGTATACTACATCATGCTATCATGTGATCCATGTGCGTATGTAATACGTATGTGTGTTTATAATGAAGAGCATGTATATATATGAGGAGAACGAGGAAAAAATAGATACCTGTGTAAAATGAATTCCAATGCTATCCAGGTAAAATTATTATACAAGAATAAAACTCAAAAATTCAGAAGAAAAAAGATATATGGATTATTTATTAAGGTTGTGCCTTTTGGAGCAAAAAATAAGATACGTTTAATTTTTATTTTTTTAAAATGCGAAGCGGGGCACCACATTACACTCTTCGGCTTCTCTCAGTGTGGAAATACAAGCAGCTGGATGAGTCTTTACATTTATTGGGCTGTATGTGATCTACAAACCCCTTACTAAATGTAGATGGGGGAGGAGAGTCTCTCCTGCTTACAAGCAAGCAGCTTGATCACAAACCCACGCAGCTGCCACTCATGGAGGCAGGCGCACACAGCTGCAACCAATAGAAGAAACAAGGCCTGCTATAAACAGGAGAGTGCAGAGAAGGAATGGGAGGCAGAAAGGCTTGGGATAGCAAGGTCGTGACAGCCCTGCAGCAGGCTGCCTCCAAGAAAACAGCCAGGAGACTGAAAAAGACTGCAAACCCAAAAAGTGAAGGGTTGACCGTCTTAATTGAAGGTGCGGGCCCAGGAATTGACCTGACTGAGAGTAAACTAAGCTGGCTTAGGAGAAGCTGAGGCCCCTCAAGAAACCACACCAAGAGGCAGTGACAGGGGCCTAAGTATACGATGAGCAATAACAGGAGAATACAACAGATGGGGCAACTCAAGTTAACAGTGGGACATTTATAATTAAAGGTTTAAAAAAAAAGTCCTGTGTAGTCTTGTGAAAAGAAGACTGAGTTGGGGGAACTGATAACAGTCTTCAAAGGCACCCGGGGTCCCTTTTCGACCAGGCATTCCGGTTGAAAAGTGGATGCCTGGCAACCCTAGCCATTATAGAGGATGATAATCTATTGTTCTCCTTGACCACTGAAGGTAGGACGAGAAGTAAAGGACTTAATATGCAGCAAGGAAAATTTAGGTTAGAGATTAGAAAATGTTTCTAACTATTGGTATAGTTAAGCTCTGGAATAGGCTTCCAAAGAAGGTTGTGGTATTCATGTCAATGGAGGGTTTTAAGAACAGACAAACACCTGTGGGGGATGGTCTAGATTTACTTGGTCTTGCCTCAGCTCAGGAGGCTGCAAAGACTTCCAGCCCTTCCAGCTTTACTATTTCTGTGATTCTATAATTAGCATAGTATGCAGTGGATACAGTGCTTCAGCTGCCTAGAAGTTATCAAGCATTTTGTAAGCATGACAGCAGGGTTGAATTTTAAGGAGAGAGTTAAATGTGGACAATGTAATGGATTTTTACAGGGTGGTCTTGCTATGCATAAGAGGCAGCACGGGAGACCAACTGGCACCTAAAAACATCAATTCAATGAAATTCAGAGCCTCAACCAGCCTGAATTACTATTTATTTATTTGTTTGTTTGTACTAAAATTGTGCCTAGAATCCCAAACAATATTGGAAGCCTATTGCACTTGCTGGTGCTCAGACAATCGTCAGAGTTAGTCTCTCCACGAATTTCTGGTTTAAATTTAAAACACAACCAGGGAAGGCAAGATAAAGGTGACAACTGATGCATAAAAATGTATAGACCTACAAATTACAAATAAATATAGTTTAAAACAAAACAGCTAAAAATTATTTTCTACCTTTTTTTTTTTTTAAAACCTGCCAAGACTTGAGTTCCAGGGTCTGGTTCCCTTGCTGTATCTTTGACCACTTTGATGTAACATAAAAGATGCAGTTCCCTGGATTGTCTTAAGTTTGTGAGTTCATAGACCAGAGATGGCCAACCTGAGCCTGAGAAGGAGCCAGAATTTACCAATGTACATTGCCAAAGAGCCACAGTACTACATCAGCAGCACCCCCATCAACCCCAAGCCTCCTGCCTCTTGGCAGCCCTGCCAATCTGCACGTCCCCCTCCTTTCCCGTGCCTCCTGCCTGCCACGATCAGCTGTTTTGCAGTGTACAGGAGGCTCTGGGATGGAGGGGGGAGGAGCAAGGGTGCAGCAGGGGAGGGGGCAGGAAGGGGCAGGGGCTTGGGGTAAGGGGTGGAGTGGGGGCAGGGCCTGGGGTTAAGCAGTGGAAAGTTGGCACCTGTAGCTCCAGCCCTGGAGTCAGCACCTATGCAAGGAGCCGCGTATTAACTTCTGAAGAGCCGCATGCGGGTCTGGAGCCACAGGTTGGCCACCCCTGTCATAAACTATTATGGGAAGAATATAGAACTCTGACCTCAAGTCTTGGCATGTAAAAATCTTCAGTTTAATGTATCTACAGAGATTCGTCAATAATGTATAAAATATGTATATTGTTAAAAATAATGTATGTATATTATTCGTTTGGCTGGATTTGCATGCTTTTGTGTCTAACTGGCCTTTAACTTAGTTTTGTTGTGTGTGATTATGACATGAAGGTGACAGTGAACCACTTTTGCTTTTAAAGAAAAGGAGTACTTGTGGCACCTTAGCGGCTAACCAATTTATTTAAGCATAAGGTTTTCTTTTTGCGAATACAGACTAACACGGCTGCTGCTCTGAAACTTTTGCTTTTGAAGTTCCAAGTAGTCTTTTTATTTTTTCAAGTGCCACTCCTCTTCCTTCCCCAAACCCTCTCCTCATCTGTTTTTCACAGTTTGCAATATCCATGCAACCAACGATGGCTCGATTTTGGGATTCTCCTCAAACTTTATCAGTGTACTTCAGTGACACAAGGTGTCAAGGCGAAGCAGAAAATATCTCAAAAGGCTTCTCCCCTAAAAAGTTTTCTCCTTATGTGCCATAATGGACAAAAAAATATGATATCTAGTAGTTTTCCCAAACATGCTCCCTGACTGTGTCAGTAGGGTTAATGATATTTAAAATCGTTTATGAAGACCCTATGAAGAAAGTTCATGTGATTAAAAACGGGGAGAACCTGAAAATGCCGTTAAAATATTCTTTTTTCCATTCCTTGCTTTAGAATTTCTCTTGCTAAGCTGGATCTGAACAACTGGGAGCTGTTGGTACAGCTAGGAGATGGAACTTACTCTGTTACAGTTTCAAACAACGGGTCAACATTCTCTGTAAGTTTTGCTCATTTTCTAAGAAATGTGAGGCATTGAGTCAGTATATATTATTCTTGATTTGTGATCAGTGCACTAGCACAGTTACACATTTGTTTCATCTTCTGCAGGAGGCCTTACTGTAAATTAGAATACCATCCTTCATATGCTAATTAAGTGGTACATTTCCCGTACAGGGATTTATCTACACTCTAAAGTCAATGGGACATTTTTGTATTCTGCTTTCTTCTTACATTTGTTTTCTAATTAACAAAATTGTTGTTTAATTCCTTACTTAGAAGTGGACTTTTATGCTGTGCCACAAGAGGTATTTGAGAGCAAGAAATGAAATTGCAATTTAAGATACTGGTAAAAATCAAACAACTAAACAGGAAAAATGCATAATCGGGATGACTGTAGCAAGCTACCATTAAAGCTGAGGGTGCAAGTGCAGTAATTAGCCACAATATGCTGACACTTCATTTTGAGTCTGGAAACCCTTTGCTTCAGATATACAAATATACAGGATTTAGCTTTTACCAAACTTGCTAAATAATTTCTTTTGTCTTGTGATATTAAAGAGTGAAAGGCATAAAGCATTGCATTATGTTGGAACCATGGATGATGATGAAATAAAATCAAGCTAAATCAGAGGTGGGTTAACTTGGAGAGTTGGGAAGAAAAGTTTGTGGAGGAAAATATTTTTATAATTCTATAGTGCTGATCTCAAAGCTAACCTGAGAGTTTTAAGAATGGACACAATTTACATGAAGTCTGTCAAAGCTTTAAGGCTGGTATTTTCAAAAGAACTTCAAATTGATGCAGCTCCTTAGAAAATTCCAACTTAAATATGTCATGTCATGAAGACAGCTTTCTCAAGTGGTTTCACTTTTGCTTTGCTTAAAAGTTCTCTTAAAAAAAGGCAAAGATGTAATGATTTTAATTTAAAATTAGTCAGATTTTAGGACATGTGGCTGTTTGTGGCGGCTGAGCAGCTGCAGGGGGGCCCCTGCCGGTGGCTGAGCAGCTTGTGGCTGCTGAGCAGCTCTGGGGTCCCTCTGTTGTCACTGCTGGCGGCTGGGCAGCTTAGTGGTCCCTGCCGGTGGCCAGTCAGTTGCAGGGCCTCCCCCGCTACCACCGGCAGCAGCTGGGGAGATGTGTGTGTGTGTGTGTGTGTGTGTGTGAGGTTCCTTCCAGCAGCTGCTGAGCAGATCTGGGGTCCCTCTGCCACCACCAGAGGCAGCTGGGAGCTGCGGGAAAGGAACCAGCTGCTCACAGAGGCTGAGCAACTGCAGGGGGGGCCCTGCCAGTGGCAGCGGCTGGAGAGCTCAGGGGTCCTCACTGGCAGCGGCGTCCGGTCAGTTGCAGGGGGTCCCACAGCTGCAGGAGGGTCGCCGGCAGAGGCTGGGCTGCTGCAAGGGTCCCCCCTCTACTGACTTCAGCTGATGTTACTGAGCATGCTCAGTACACCCTAACTAGCACATTCAATCAGATAGCAGTTTTTCACACTACAGGGCAACTGGTCTGCTGCGGGGGTCCCCAATGTTGCAGAGGGTGCTACAAGTCACGGATTCTGTGACCTCCGTGACATAATCATAGCCTTATTTATTAAGTGAAGAAGAAAGTAGCTTCAAATCCTGACTAGGGCCTGGTTAATGCCCTCCGTTTTTGTGAAAACTTCCATGAACTCCTTAAAGTCCTCAGAGTCTTGTGTATTCCATTGTTCCATAGCTGGGGGAGTCACCCTTGATGTGGAATTGTGCTGCAGGTTCTAAAATTTTGTTTTCACACACATTTTCCCTTGAATAGCTAAGAGTGTTTTTTTTAACCCAGTTAATTAATTTGGTGCAAATTTGTATTGTTTTTGTTTGAGAGTCTTATTTCAGTTTAGTTTCATTGGGTTTAAAAAAAAATAAATTGAGCAAAACCGAAACAAGACAGTTTACATGCAAACTTGCACCAGTTTAAAAATACACTGTTAGTTAAACTGATGTAAGTTTGTGTGGAAAAGGCCTTTAAAACCAGAATTATGTTTCTGCCCCTTGTAGTTATAAAGATAACCTTGAAAACACCAAAGTGTTACCTTCTAGAGTCTGCACAAAGCCTGGTAGCTCTGAGAGGTGTGAACTGCCCTGTTCCTCTCAAACATATAAAAACTGAAGAGGACAATTTAAATGCCAGTATTCTTATTTTAGCAGGGGAAAAATGCATGTGCATATCCCACAATCAAAAACTATCTCCCCAGCTGTCCACTACCCGGTTGCCAAAACCTCCAGCTTCTTCAGTGCCAAAAACAGCAACATATCAAAAAGTGAAAATGTTGTGACAGTCTAAAATAAATGGAATTTAATATCAAAATAAATAACACAGGAGGAGTTGTACTGATTGAATTAACTATGAAAAATAATACAATAAAACCATCAATATTTTAATTTAAGTGAAGCTGCTCCAGAATTCCCAGTCTGTTGCAGCACAATGAACCCTGATTTTAGGTCCAGGTTGTCATGGACTCTTTGGTTCTATGTGCAATTCAAAAGACAGCACGACCATGATAATCAAAGGGTACAGAGTATGGTCTAGGCAAGAATGAGTAACTTAAAAGTAAACTTATTTTCAGTACTTAAACTGTAATTTAAAGGAATTTATTATCGTTTCATGCCACTTTGCCTGAGAGAGAGAGGCTGGGGAGCAGGGCAACAGGAAAGTACTGCTCTGCAGAGTTCCAGCAAGGCAGAACAGGATGGCCTTGGGACTTCCTGCTCTTGTCCCAGTGTCCTAGGCAGCATGCTGCTGCTTTTCCCTCAGGTTGTGTTGCGGTGTCACAGGCCAATATGTAATAAAATGAAATACATAAAGGAGAGAGAGAGAAAGAGAGGAGTAACTGGACCCGGTGCAGTCTAGAGGTTCAACAAAATGGACTGAGAGTCGGTAGTCTTCTGCGTTCTAATTCTAGGCTGGCCAATAACTTGCTATGTACCTTGGATAAGATACTTTATTTCTTTGTACGTCAACCAACCTAACTGGAAATTGTATGAGATAGGTGAATCTCACTGATGACCAAAGGCTACAACTGATCTAAACTTTCCTGGGTACAAATATATTAGAAAATAAAACCCAGCCCTTGAGATTGTAAAGCAAAATGACACATCATTCTGTGTTTATAATTTTTTGTCAAATTTCTTCTTATCCTCACCTACCTCATGGTGGTTCATGGGTCACTGTAATAAAAATCAAAACCTTATGAAACATTATTTCAAAAAATTGCAATGAGAAGAAAAAAACCTCTTAAAACGTTAAACAAGAAAATCGAAGAAGGGACAGAGAAGTCCTATTCCTGAGAATTGGATATAATGTACTATGGAAAATGCAAAGCCCAACTGCACTGACTTTCCAGTCAGATTTTTCACCTAGAATGTGAGGAAGCAAATTGAAGCCACATGTTGCACTTTTAGATTTACTCTTCCCTGTTGCACTGACATGATCAGGGATGCTGACTTTGTGGGATGGATGCCCTCATCAGTAGTGGCAGAGGTAGCTGAATAAATTGTTCAGTTGGATAATTCAGTGATCAGTGAATGGATCGTCCTCACAGCACCGTTTGATCCCTGGGTCGTCTTTATAGTTTTCTTCTCTTCCTGTTATCGTAGGAATAATTAAAAATATTATGCAGTGGCAAGCAACAATAATATTTATTATTCATTTTCTAATTTGTTGAATTTTTTAAACTTGTCTATCTGTGCAGATTACTCAGAACAGCACTCCCTTAGTGCAGCCTGGCCTAAAAACTGAGTGCCATGGCTTCCCAGAACTTACCTGCTCGAGGGCTGACAAGCTTGCAGCGATCACTTCAGGTCTTTAAAATACTACAAAAGTAAAGAAAATTTTCTGCTTCTTGTGCCTACAATAGGGGCTGGAAAATAAATGGATTAAGGTGTTTTACAAACAAATGAAACTCCCTCTCCCCCATTATCCTGCAGCCACTACAATACTTACCCAATTTGTGCAAAATACATTTTAGTTTAATTTTCCAGTATCAGGCATTATCCCTGAGTCAGTTCATCTACATGTACTTTTAATTGTTCAGAAATTTTATACTCAAGTTGGTTTGTTTAAAATCTTGGCAACCTTAATGAGATCTGTTGTCTTTTATAACATGAACTCACTAACTTAACTCATGAAAAAGTCAGTGTTTCTGTTTTCTTCATTTTATTGCTTTATCTTTTTGTATTGATTGCCAGAAGAATCTATGAATTGGCTGCTCGTCATACTTTGATCTTTGAAAGACAAAATCTTCATACTCCAGCTCTGTTTTCCTATCAATTATGTATATTTTTCATTATCGATCAAGAAATTATCCTATCATCATGATTACCAACTTTAGTTTTTAAAACCTTCCATACACCAGCATAGTGTAATAAAACTAGTGTCTTTTTGTTTATTCAGTTTGGACTCAAATATTTTTCCTTCTGATGTATGGAACAATCTAGGCATGAAGCGTACGAGTCCAAGAATCAATGCAGCTTTGTTGGTGAGGGGTGAAATCCACTCCCCCTGCATCGTAGAGCGGTTGGAAAGACTAAATCCACCCCAAATCCAGATTCACTGGACATGGCTACTGTGTGGTTTCTTTCTACCACTGCAGCTTCTTTTAAGCCATGGTTTGGAATAGTGTCAGCAGTCCCTCCTAGCCAGTCGCACAGGGTATTTGGGAGGCTAAAGGAGTCATGTAAGGGTGGGTCTGTGGCCTGCCTCTGGACCACCTTTATCGTGGTCTTCAACTCCATTCAGACCTACTGTGAAGACCCTTTTGTTGTGAAACTGCGAATAGGGACTGCCCTATTCAGCCATTTTATTAAGAGACCCTCCGCATAAGTGCTGTGTAGGGCATATGTGATGTGAAGGTCCTTGGGCTGACCCCTTTACGCTGTGGGTGAATGTCATACCTAGTGAGAATCTTTCATATCAGAAATCTTTGTGGAGTGAAATAATTTAGTTAAATTTTATAATAAAAAATAATAGCAGAGTGGTAGAGAAATTTAAGAGATAGAAACAAGGGAGAATTTAAATACAATGGTCCAGGATCTTCTGAGCTTTAATTTATTGAATTCACCACTCTACAATTTTCCTGTTGCAAAGTAAAGGGTTTGGAGATGAACAAAAGAGTGAAAGATAAATAATTACATGATTGTAAGTGTCCTCTTTTCACTTCTACAACCCACCCTCTTTTTTTCCTTTAATAGTTTTCAGTATTTCTTTCTTTCTAGTATGAATATCTCCAGAACTAGAAAACAAAAGAGCAGGATGAATTAGTATCTTTGTTATGGCAAAGATGTTGGCAGGGTGGGGAGGATTTTATTATTATTATTATTTTTGGCTACACTCACTGTCTTCACAAAAATGAAGGGTGAATCCAATGTTGGACATCAGCAGTAAGGAATGACATGTTAGAAAGCACACTGCTTTCTCATTTTTGTTGTTTAGTATTTTGCAGTGCCCAGAAATATGCCAGGGCTTAAGAGTACAGATTAAAAGATATGGCCCTGCCCAAAAGAGTGTCCAGTCCTTGTTGCCTATTTACAGTTCATTTCTCGGTATGTAGGTTGAGATTATCGTGTCATATTAACAAAGGATTTGAAGCTATGTTGTATTCTATGATGTGTATTTTAAAAATCTCTTGGTAAGGCAGTTTTATATAAAATTTGTGTGTGATTCTCTGTTTTAATCTTTCAAATTCTCTGTGCTCAAAGTGCATTTGAGAACTGCTCTGCAGCATTTCTCTGCGCTTAGCACTGATTTTTCTCCTTTATCATATTTGAACATTTTCTACTTCCCTCTAAGGCTCTTTATTGCTATAGTGGGTACATACCTTACTTGCCACTTAACCCAGGGGTGGGGAACCTTTTTCCTATCAGGGGTCACTGACCCACACTAAAAAATCAGTTGTGGGCCACACACAGCCCCCCCCCCCCCAGGGGTCAGGCGGGACGGGACGGAGGCTCAGGGCTTCCCCCCGCAGTGGGGCGAGCTGGTGCTTGTGGCTCCAGCCCCGTGGGGGATGCGGGGGCTTGGGGTTTCCCCTAGGCTCCGGGGTGGGGCCAGAAATGAGGGGTTCAGGGTGTGAGAGGGTCTTCGGGCTGGGCCAGGGGTTTGGGGTGCTGGAGGAGGTGAGGGTTTCGGCTGGGGCTGCGGACTCTGGGGTAGAGCTGGGGATGAGTGGTTGGGGGTGTAGGAGGGGGCTCCCAGCTGGGGCCAAGGGGTTTGGAGTGCAGGAGCAGGCTCAGGACTGGGGCAGGGGGTTCAAGTGTGGGTGGAGGTTCGGGGTCTGGCGTCTGGGAGGAAGTTTGGGTGCAGAAGAGGGTTCCAACCTTGGGCAGGGGGATGTGGTGTGGGTGGGGGTGCAGGGTCTGGGAGTGAATTAGGGTGGGAGGGCGTTTGCGTGCAGGCTTTGGCCAAGTGGTGCTTACCTCAGGCGGTTCCTGGTTGGCGCTGCAACGGGGCTAAGGTAGGCTCCCTGCCTGCCCTGGGTCTGCGCTGCTCCCAGAAGTGGCCACCATGTCCAGCCCCTAGGTGGAGGGGCCGGGGGCTCTGTGTGGTGCGCCCGCAGGTGCCGCCACTGCAGCTCCTATGGCCATGGTTCCTGGCGAATGGGAGCTGCGGATCTGGTGCTGGGGGCAGGGGCAGTGCGCAGAGCTTCCCTGATTGCCCCTGCTCTTAGGGGCTGCAGGGACATGCTGGTCGCTTCTGGCAGCTGCACGGAGCTGACTGGACTTTTAATAGCCTGGCAACCCCAGCTTCTCTCTGCAGCACAGCAAGCCGGCGCTTGCAGCTCCAGCCCCACGGGGGGATCCCGAGGTCCGGGACTTCTGGCCCGCGGTGCGGAGACTTGCTTTGGGCTGGATGAAATGAAGCAGCGAGCCGGATCCGGCCCATGAGCCGTAGGTTCCCTACGCCTGACTTAACCTCACCTTCTCCATTTAGTTGTCAGAGAATTTCCAGATGTTTTCATTTACAGAGTAGCTTCATATCACTGTAGTTCTGCTGAATGTAAGCTATAAAACAAAGTGGCATGAACAAGGTGAAGTAGTTTGGGAGTCACTTCTAGCAAATGGAAACTTGATCTATTTCCAGTGGGGAGCCGTGTAAATCAAAACACTAAATAAAATGGCTTACTTTTAATAAAAAGATTACTTTTTCGATCACTGTTAAAATAGGCTTACATTTTTGCATTGTATTGTATGATTTCCTAAATTTAAGAAAAGCAAATTGATGCAGAAATGACTATCTGTGGGAAGTAGGTGCGACTTTTTCAGCATAATGACAGGTTTATTAATGACCATGTTAAATGCATGGTTTTTTAAAGGAACAGCTTACATCTTTCAACAAGATGTCCATGTGGCACATGTCTAGTTGGGTGGACGGTCGCATTTGCATGCACATTAACATTTTCAAGAGCAAAGCTATTACTGTGGACCTAATTGAGAGCACAAAAATAAGTGGATTTGAATTTGGTCTTGTGAACTGGAGGCATGGTCATTATAAAAATATACAATTGTGTAGACAACATGCAGTTGTCATTAATTGACTATATCCTATATTGTCAATGCACTGTAATTAAGTAGCTGTATGCTTGAATTTAGTTAATATATGCATGTGTAACTAATTATGGTTGTTTGAATTTAAAAATGTAATTAATTAAAAGCATGACGTAATCCTATGTTTCATTTGCTGCAAATCCAGTTACTAAGGGATATAATTGATTTTTAAATTATTTAGAAAATATTTCCTTTGTTTAAAATATCTTTAAAGAAAGAAAGAATACTTGAAAATTACCAAAAATCATATCAATTGTTACAAAATTTGTAAAATATTTATTATAAAAATGAAAAAATGGTATGGTATAATATAAAAGGTAAGTTATACATAAACTAGTTATATGTACCCCTCGTCCACATGTAATCTATTAAATACAAGTATATGTGCAATAAAATATTCAGATAACTAATGGCTTCCTCCACGTCCATCTCCTATTTATGTAAATATGTAACAGGTTTCCCAGACCTGTCTCCACAGGCCACAGGTTGCCCATCATTGTTATAAAATAAATTATCTAGTTTAAGAGAATAAATAAAAATAAATTAAACTGTATTATTAATAATAATACAATTTATAATTAATGCCCATGTGGTAGGTGTGCGTTGGGCATATATTAATACACAGTGAATAGGGCACAAGGGCAAAATATTAGGGATGTACCAGTAGGTGTGATAAGCAAAAATCTATAAGGGTTAAAAAAGAATTTTAAGGAAAAACTGTTAATTTAAGGTAATTAACATGTGTTCTTTACATAAAAATAGGCTTTCGCCTGTCATTAATTTTCTTTTTGATTACAGAGTCCTTTGTTAGTTTGAATGAAGGGAAACAGCACATTTGAGGGCACAAGTAGAAGGGGACAGGTACGTTTCACAAGGGAGAACTGATCAGTTTACAATTGTAAGCAGAAAAACTTTCCCTGCATTTTACAAAATGTTGACGATAATTTAGTTGAACAGTCGTGCACCTAAGTGCACAGTCACAGTAGGTGCGCAATTGTCCGAGCCTCAGTCCCAATTACCAGTTTCTGCAGATGCTTAAATTTCTCTCATCAAAATATTTCAAGTTACTAATGTGTGTAATTACACTTTACTGTGTACTTAAACTACTTCATAGCTAGAAGTATGTCCTGCCACTATTAGTTTCATACCTCCTTTGGCATTAGGTGTGAGTTTGTGTCTTGAGTGTCAAAGCTTGTAGATATAATTCTTAATGCTATGACGGTAGTCCAGCAACAGTTTTAAAATAAAATAAGTAATGTAATAAAAAATAAGATGGATAATGAAAATGTGTGTCAGATCGTAACTTCTGTTGGCATGAAAATTGACCATCCTGGTCTTCTGCCTATATAATGTTTGTAAGAGTTTTTTCTTGAAAGTACCTGACTCCTTTTTTGTACGTATGCAAGATTGCAAAGTTTGTGTATTTATTTATTTTATCTTTAGTAATTTGTAAAAGTTCCATTCCACGTAAAAAAAATCTGTTGTGTTAAGAAATGGCCCACTAAACTTTATCTTAACTTTTAAAAAAATCTGATCTCCTCTTGAGTTCTCTCATCCACCTTCTTGAATTGTATACATTTCAATCCTATCCTTAATTCTCCTTCTTTTTCTAGCGGGTACAAACCTAACTTTACTTTTCACCACACAATAAAACCTGTTATCTAGTAACAAATTCATGGTAATCTTATGCACCTCGTACATTGCTTCAATAACATTCTTGTTATATATTGTGTCCAAAATTATGCACAGTGGCTCAGCTTGGCAGCACAATATTCTTGGAAGCCCTTTGTATAATAGCTATAAGGATCTTTTGTTATACTGCTTTCTTATACAACTGTTTGCTTACCCCCACCTGCAGCCATTTGGGGATGGCTTAAAGGAAGGAGGGAATTAAAAAGAATGAAATCGAGTTTCATTGAAGTCAGTGTAAGCAGAGGTTATTCTTATCTGCTCTCCACCATTTTGTTTATGCAGGGACAGAGCTGGAAGAAGGGGTGGCATTTTGTGGGGGAGGGAACTGTTATGTTTTTTCTCTAATTTCTCTACAGTTTCTCTTTTGACATGCTGAACATCCAACTTTCAATATTTTGAACTATTTTAATGCTTTCTTAATTTTCCTACTTCTTCATCATCCATTTGAGGTGTAAATAAGACCAAACTTAATGCTGATCCTAGTACCATTTTCCACTCCTCTCAGAACTGGTTGCTCAAGCGCAACTCAGAATTGTGCCATTAGCACCACAGCTATATACTTCATTCTTTTCGTTATTGAGTATTTCAAGAAAGGCAATAAGACTATTCGTTCACCATCATCAAGTCTCTGGCATCGTAACGTAGTTAGAATTTGTTAAACATTACTTCCACTTTAGCAGTTGCTTCTGATTGTTCTGGACTATATATGTTCAGTTTTGGAAAAAATCTGTACTTATTCACTTTGTTTTAAACAATGCCTCTAGAGTATTCCTCAATAAGGAAATAAAACATGTTAAATATTGGTATCAGATTATTTTTCCCTTTTTTCCCCAGTAGTGAGGAGCAAAAACATCAGAAATTAACTTCTTATACCAGCATTTTAAGGAAGAATATTTTATATAAAGAACACATGCCTTATATATACTGACGTTCTTTGGGCATCAGGTGCTATTTTGCTATTATGTACTTGAGCTACATGGTTGTTTTAAACAACATGCCAGTTTGTAAAATCGGTACATTAAGGGCTTAAGGGTACAAGACATACATTTTTATTATGTAGATGATGTTTGTCCATACATGCTTATTTACATTTGCTATAGTAGTTATAAATGGATGAGAAAAAATACCTGTTAATGTTGATGATCCAGAAAAATGTGTTAGTGTATCTGATAATTTTTGGTAACAGATTTTGTTCTCCATTTTAGAGTAGTTTTGTAACAATGATTACTGCAGTTCTACAATAAATCCTGTTTTTCAAGGAGTTGTAACTTTGCTGTAAACTTGCTATGAGCTGAAGTCTGGCACACAAGCTCTCATCCTGTGAACAAGTTTAAAAACAAAGACAAGAAAAAAGGTCTGAAAAATGTTAGAATGGTTTACACTTTAGCCATATAGAGAACATGTCAGTTTGGGGAACTTACTATCTTTTCAACTTTTTAAATTAAATTTAGAAGCATAGTATCTTATAAGGTTGAATAAGCTTACCAATGATCAGTTTCTAACTTTTTAGCCAATGAAAGCTGGCTATTGCTGATATATTTAGTTACCATCTTGGTGGCTTCATAGGGTGAGTTTCTATGATGTAACAGGTAATATTAAGTCTGTTTTATATGGTTTACAACCCACTAATGACAGGTGTTTAAATTATTAAAAGTAAAGTAAAATCTAAATAAAATACATGTGAAACTATAACATACCATTTGTTTTCTTCAGAAATCCTATCTTTTGGTAGAGCAATGTTTACTGTGTCTCCACCCTCTTCCTTTTCCTTTTATGGTCTTTTGTTATTAGATTGCAAACTCCTTGTGTGCCAAAGCATTGTCTTTTTTATTCATTTATGTGCCATGTACAACTATGATACTGTATTAAAAAGAATACATAATTAGTTAAGGATTCCTAAAACAAATCATAAGTAAAATATTTCTTGGATTCTTTTTTCATCACAGAATCATATCCAAGACTATTTTTAAAAAGAGCCCATAATTTTGTAGAATGAATAGATGAAAAATGTTGTGAGCTCCTCCTGCTGGTTCAGCAGCAGCAGCAGTTACAGACAAAAGCATATTAACATAATGTTAAGAGCCTGGCTTAAATCCACAAAAGCAGCATTAACTCTGCAACTCCTGGCGGAAGCTTCAACTTTAATTCTGTTCTCAGTATATATGAGCGCATTTGATATGCAGCATCACACTTCAGGTCCGGGATCTCTGACTCCTAGGCACATAGGGGTTGCGGGGGAGAAAGTAGGGTAATTTCAGCCTAGAGTTGCTTTCTTAGCTCTAAATTTCCTTGCTTTTTTAATGTAAGGAAGACTATTAACATTACTTTAATATAGTTTTCATGGTTGATAAAAATAATGCTGTTGTAATGGTTAGATGTGCGTCAACTGTGACTAAATGTTTTGATGTAGTCTTCTCAAAAGACAGACTAAAGCTTTCCTTTGAAATATGTGAAGCAGTTTTAGACACAGCTTCTCAGATGGATCTAATTAGTCTTTCATAGAACTGGATGTCCGTTTGTTGCAGCTGAATTCTCATTTCATTCACCCATAACTAGAAACACCTCTCTTCAAACGTGTTTCTTCAAAGAAAGAGGGGTTTAGGATTCCATGTTTTACTGCTTTTTGATGTTGGTTTCCCTTTAACTGAGAAGACCTTATGTTTATACAACTGTTATTATTAAGAAAACATAGCTTTGTTCATGAAAGTTCATTCTGTATCAATGTTGGCTATTGGTAGAAGTCAGAGATCTGTTTAATAGATCTTGCTATACCAGACTAGTAGGACAGCTATATGTCTGATTATTAAGCTCACTGAAGAAAGATATTAATGCAAACAGAATGTATTAATAAAACAGGAAACACTTTTTGTAACAGGATGAAAATAAAGATGAAGGACTGTCAGTTATCGGATTCATCAGTAAAGAGTAATCATATTTATTATTTAAGTACAATTGCTGCCAAAAACGAGCATTTTCTCTACAGCTATATTTACCTTTGTTACAGCATTCCCCATCTTAAAATGAGAAACGTTGCAAGTACTCTGGGTGGTAAATGTTTGAATTAATCTATAACTATTCAATAAATGATACTTGGATACATCAGTAGTTGGAAATACCTAAGAAAAGGGGTCAGATTCTCAGCCTACTCCCATCCCCATTTGGCTGCTTTTGCCAGTGACATAACCAGCTATCTGGATATTCCCCAAGAGTAGTGTTGCTCAATGAGCAGTGGATCAAATCTGTGGCACTCTGGAAATCTGTGGCATACCAGGAAACCAAGGTAGCTGCTGTGCAGCACTGACGTAGTATGGTGATGTTGTATTTGCTGTAAATAAATATTGACTCGTTGGTGGCAGTAGATAGGGCAATGATGTTGGGAGAACAATTCTAGGTTCTTAATGATTACATTATTTTAAACTGTTTTTAATCTTTAGTCATATTCAGACCGGAGAGTAACAATGGGAAGTGCCTGAGTAAACCTAACTGAAATAAGTGATTTTTGTGGAGAGGGTTGAAGGAGGAGAGTGAATTTGCTAGACATACAGGCAAAGGGAAATATTTGTCTAAAATAGCAAAACTGAACTGGGTCACTGCATGTGATTCATACATAGAATATCAAATGGATTATGGAATGATACTTCAGTGTCAGGACTCCTGGTGAAAGTATGCTAACCACACGGATAAAACACAAATGGTTTATGTAGTCACCAGAAAGATGAAATGGAATTATACCGCCATAATTCTAAATGTATGCATGTATTTTATATAATATTAGACACAGAAAACTGTTAAAACACCATTATTAAGGTTGGAAAGTGAAGCATCCAGAAGTTAGGAAATGTCAAATTTAAAGTTGTGCCTGTCCAACCTGAATTCATCCCACTTGTGTGTATGCATTATGATATGGTCTAGATTACATGATCATTTTTTTCACAGGACCCCTGCCTCAGTCAGTGCACAAAGTGGACCTGCTGTGGGGATGAATCAGGGTTGTGCAGTGAAGGAGAATGTTGTCTGTTGGCTCACTACTTCATTTGTTCCAGAAGTTGACAGGTGTGTAGTGAATGAGGCTGGAGATTGCAGGAAGAAAAAGGATGGTTTCATGGTTACAGCAGTTGAATTCTTCCCTGGAAAATTGGATTATATCCCTGCCTCTGCTACAGATTTTCTGTGAGATGCTAGATGAGTCACTTAAACCATTTTGTTTTACAGGTGGCCGCTAATTGTTTGTTCCTTATTTTTCTGGTGCCTGACTTGAGACCCTGGGGTCTGATTTTCAGAAGCACTGAGCACTCATAGCTGCAATTGAAGTCACTGGGATCTGTTCTTTTAAAATATAAAGTGCTGTGTAATGCTAAGTAATGTGAAAAATCAGGTGCTGGGTGCCTCAAGTTCAGCATCCAAAACTATTGAATACTTTTGACCTTAATCTCTTTGTGGGTCAGTTCCCCTTCTCTAAAATGTGGGCATTAATATCCCTTCATTCCACAGGAGTGCTGTAAAGTAAATTAGTGTTTATGAAGCACTCAGATACTATAGCGATGAGTGCCATGAAAAAGCCCATGAAGAAATAATTCTGTCTTCAGAACAGGGTTTGAATAGTGTGTGGCCACACATTGAACACTGAGAAGACAACAAAATATTGCATAGTTGCTCATAAGTGAGGATCTCCATTTTGTGCACTGAATGGGCGGGGGTCCAGTGGAGAAAATATGTGGTCATGTAATCAGAGAGTATCATAATGCCCGCATAGAAGGGGGCCGAAGTAAGATTGCATAAACATCTTAATTACTGATTTTGAGTGCTTTATTTTTCAACTTAAAAATATTGTTTGTATTAATTTTTTGTGTGTATTTGCCTAGATTTTATAAAGCAATCTGAAAACCCGCCCAGAAACTCTATCATGTGGCCTCATATTGACACCCATATGGATAATCAATAGCGTTGGAATCTTTAGATCCACCTGCACAGACCTCTGCCCCTTGAGCTAATTGAATAACTGATAGCAGTAGTAGATTGTTATACTCTGTGTGGATCAGCTCTAGAGGAGAATGAGACACTTTGCCAGTGGGTTGTGCAGATATTTGCTGAGAGCAAGGGAGAGATTCATGGATGAATTAAACTTTCATTCCAACTGACTTCTTCAGAGTTTAACTCTGTAAAAATATAAGCAACTGATGAAAAAGCAGAATAGTACGTACCCTCTGCAAGAAGCTTCAAGTAAAAGAACCAGATACAAAACAGCAAATATAGTATAACATAGAACAGATCTAACAATTCCAAAAATGCTGAACTGTATACAAGGCATGCTCATCCTAGTGTCATTTTCATAATTGCTATTCATTTTCTAGTAGTTCTTTCTACTTACTTTGGCAAATGTAATGAATGCTAAACTTCCTGTATAAATTGAGATAGCTCCATTGACTTCAGTGGAGCTATGCTGATTTACAACAGCTCTCTTGTCTGCCGTGGACTAATTGTCCATGTGGACCCTACTCATGCACATTAACAGTTAATTAATATACTTAGATCTAGTCCACAGCTGACTAGTGCGGGGCATATTCCCACTCTAGCTTGCTGCAAACGAATTGTTCATGTAGACAAATTCTCAGTAATATAATAAACAAATGGACTTTCCTTCCTCGCTTTCCATTGACTAATTTCCATCTCCCTGGAGAAATCTTTTATATAAGAAAGTGCCAACCTAGATGGAATGTTTACGGCTTAGCAGAGGGAGACCTTACAAATAATTTTGATAATGGAAATGCTTTTAGATTCTATCCGTAATTTATGGTTGAGGAAGACACTATTCAGTTCATAATCATGACATAACTTCCTGTATATGCATTTAATATGTTTGTGTATATACTATTGAATTGCCTGATATTGCAACCCTCACGTGAAGAGTCCTTACCCACATAAACAGTAACATTGGCTTCAGCTGTATGATTTCAATGAATGGGACTGTTTGTGTGCCTGGATCTAGAAAGGGAGTTGCAATGCTCAGCAGACCCCCGTTTAAATTCCTGCTCCTCACCAGGCATGCGGGGATGGGGGGAGAGGGGTATTGAACTATATAGCATTAAGCATGCTCTGAGCATACCTACCAGACTAGGTCCCACAGACAAGAAAGGATTCCCCCCTCAACCTTGTCTCCACCTTGTTTGATCATTGCGCTGGGGCTTAAGCGTGACATAGATACCCAGGCACCTTGAGGGAAGCAGCAGTGCATACCCAGAGGTAGAAACATAAGTACCCGCAGAAATGTAAGCACCAACTGAGTTTAAGTGCCTCCAGGGTTAGGAGGCAGTTGAGCAGGGGTTTTGTGGATCACAGTGATGCTCAAATCTGCTATATATGTGCCTAAATCTAGGGCTTAGGCACCTTAGTCCCTTTGTGCATTTGAGAAAGCTTGCATAAGGTTTTAGAATTGGGACAGTGTTCAGTACTGGACAGCCATTAATGAATGAGCAGTTTATGGAATTTTGTAGATTGTTCTAACTAACAAGTAATTTGAATTAGGGATGATCAGCTAGGAAACATTTGTTTTATAACAATCCCGCCTCTCCCCCCCCCCCCCCAAAACAAACAAAAACAACCAACCAACCTTCACAACCAAGCAGTGTTGAATGTGAGCTGGTAGTGTACACTGATTCTTCTCAAAGTGCTCCTATACTTATGTCTTTTTAAAAAATGGAGTGTCTGTTCCCTTTGAAAGTGAGCGAAACCTCCCCACCATTAAATTAGACTGTAGGAAAAAAAAATTTCAGTTCTTCTCTTTATATTACTGGTATAAACATTCAGACAGAATCGCTTTGGATGCAGGACTAAAACCTGATCCTCAGTTATACAGGAGTGAGTAGTGTGTGTACCTTTTTCTTCCACAATGCATGGTAATCTGATCTATTATGATACATTTATTTGGTCTTAAATACAAGAATATGGACAGATATTGTACTTTAAAGCCAGCCTTAATAGCTATCATGTTCAAATGTGGCCTCAAGCAGTGTGAATCATAATTTGGCACTATCTTCCTCTTTCCAGTTACACCTTTATAAACATATATATAATGTAAACAAATCCACAGGTTTAGATAACCATGAGCTTCAATACTGTAGGAATGCTGCCACAGTCACCTACTTCCCTTTTACTGGAATGTTAACATTGTCCTTAGCACAGTGAGCAATGAAAAATTGGCAGAGTTGTTTCCTCCATGTTGGAATACAAGAGTTCAGTTTTAAGAGTAACAGGGTAATCTTAATTTTGCTAGCAGACCACCAAAACTAAAGAACCCTTTCCTAATATAATGACAGGTTTCAGAGTAACAGCCGTGTTAGTCTGTATTCGCAAAAAGAAAAGGAGGACTTGTGGCACCTTAGAGACTAACCCATTTATTTGAGCATAAGCTTTCGTGAGCTACAGCTCACTGCATCCGATGAAGTGAGCTGTAGCTCATGAAAGCTTATGCTCAAATAAATGGGTTAGTCTCTAAGGTGCCACAAGTACTCCTTTTCTCTTTCCTAATAGTTTTAATAGATCTCCTCTTTTGTAGAAGTAATTTGGCAACTCTGGAAATGGAATGTAAACATTATATTTTTATTATCTGTGGTTTTTTCTTCATTTGGTTTTACAGGCTAGGTATTTTTTTAAGGTTCTTGATTATTCTGTGATACTGTACTCTGTTTCAAAGGCCTTGCTTTTGACCTTTTGGCAAATGGTGGCAGAACCAGACTTGACAGTTTAGGTCAGTGGTGGGCCGTATGCGGCCCATCAGGGTAATCCGCTGGTAGGCTGCGAGACAATTTGTTTACATTGACCGTCCGCGGGCATGACTGCCTGCAGCTCCCAGTGGCTGTCTCGCGGCCCACCAGCGGATTACCGTGAGGGCTGCAGGTTACCCACCACTGGTTTGGGTAGTAATTGCTCCAGTTTAATGTGACAGTGCTTATTAAGAACTTTGGAGGACTCTTTAACTTAACAAATTTTTGCTCTAAAGTTGTTTCATTGAAACTTACCAAACCTGTGAATGGGACATCATAATTTCCTTTGGAGTCACTTTACTCTGAAACTTTACAGGAAGTAGTCAATCAATATTTTTCATTTATATGTGGAAAAGGGGTTCTAAATACACCTTTGTTCACCTCCACTCACTGTGAGGATTTTCTATTTCCATGGCAACTGGGGGCAGACTCAGACTTGTTATTTCACAGGCCAGGACCCCAAGGCTTGTCTCATAGAAAAGCCTGCCTGAGGTTTCTGTCTCAAGAACAATCGCAACAATAATTTCAGACTACAGTTTTTTTCCAAAGAGTGTTTAAAAAAAATCTACAGATTATATTCTTTTAATAACTCAGTAATGCTGTACTACAAAATACTTTAAAAAGCCTTACTCAGTTAGTATCTGGCTGAGACCTGTTAGACTTCACTTATCTCACAGTCCCCAAGGCTGCAAAGGGTGGATGCGAAGAAATACACAAAAGTGTTCTGAAATTTGCCTCATGAGCAGTAATCTCCCATCTCCATGCTAAATATGAGCTCTGTCTGAATCGCAGAAAGGACACCAAGACTGCAGGGACAGTTCAGGTATCTTATCGGCTGGCCAGATCACTAAGAACACAAGAATGGCCATGCTGGGTGAGACCAATGGTCCATGTAGCCCAGTATCCTGGCTTCTGACAGTGGCCAGTGCCAGATCCTTCAGAGGAAGTGAACAGAAGACACAATTTTATTGACTGATTCATCCTGTCATCCAGTCCCAGCTTCTAGCAATCAGAGGTTTAGGGACACCCAGAGCGTAGGGTTATATCACTGAGCATCTTGGCTAATAATCATTGATGAACCTGTCCTCCATGAACTCATCTAATTCTTTTTTGAACCCAGTTATACTTTTGGCTTCACAACATCCGCTGGCAACGAGTTCCATAGGCTGACTGTTTGTTGTGTGAAGATGTATTTCCTTTTGTTTGTTTTAAACCTGCAGGCTATTAATTTCATTGGGTAACCCCTAGTTCTTGTGTTATGTAAATGGGTAAATAACACTTCCTTATTCACTTTCTCCACACCAGTATGACTTTATAGACCTCTATCCTATCCCCCCTTAGTCATCTCTTTTCCAAGATGTACAGTCCCAGTCTTTTTAACTTCACATAAAAGCTGTTCCATACCCCTGATCTCTCCCCCCCCCCCCACCTGTCTCTGTACTTCCAATTCTCATGTATCTTTTTTGGGATGGGTCAACCAGAATTGTGTGTAGTATTCAAGATTTGGGCACACCATAGATTTATATAGTGGCATTATGATATTTTCTGTTTTATTATCTGTCCCCTTCCTGATGGTTCCTAACATGCTGTTAACTTTTTTGACTACCACTGCACATTGACCAGATGTTTTCAGAAAACTGTCCACAGTGACACCAAGATCTTTCTTGAGTAGTAACAGCTAATTTAAACCTCATCATTTTATATGTACAGTTGGGATTGTTTTCCAATGTACATAACTTTGCATTTATCAACGCTGCTGTTTATCTCTCTCCAATGTGAAAACTGACCATGTATTCCTATCCTTTGTTTCCTGACTTTTAACCAGTTACTGATCCATGAGAGGACCTTTCCTCTTATCCCATGACTCCTTACTTTGCTTCAAAGCCTTTGGTGTAGGACAGGGGTTCTCAACTTCATTGTACCGCGACCCCCTTCTGACAACAAAAATTATTACATGACCCCAGGAGGGGGGAATCAAAGCTTGACCCTGCTCAAGCCCCACCATGCCTAGCCGGAGGGGGACCAAAGTCGAAGGTGTACGTGTGTCTGTAATCTGAGCCCCGCCACCTAGGGCTGAAGCCAAAGCCTGAACCCTGCCACCCAGAGCTCAGGTTTGGCTCAGGCTTTGGTCCGTGGCCCCAGCAAGTCTAACGCCAGCCCTGGCAACCCCATTAAAAGGGTGTCATGACCCACTTTGCGGTCCCAACCCACAGTTTGAGAACCGGTGGTGTAGGATGTTGTCAAAGGCTCTGTGAAAGTCTGAGTACAAAAGTCTGAGTACACTATATCCACTGGATCATTCTTGTCCACGTTTGTTTACACTGTCAAAGAATGCTAATAGATTGGTGAGGCATGATTTTCCTTTAGAGAATCTGTGTTGACTCTTCCCCTGCATATCATGTTTATCTATGTGTCTGATAATTCCGTTCTTTACTTATAGTTTCAAACAATTTGCCAGGTACTTACCAGCTTGTAATTGCCAGGATTGCTTCTGGAGTGTTTTTTAGAAATCAGTGTCACATTAGGTATCCTCCAGTCATCTGCTACAGAGGGTGATTTAAGTGATAGGTTATATATCATAGGTTAGTAGTTCTGCAATTTCGTATTTGAGTTCCTTCAGAACTGTTGAGTGAATACCATCTGGTCCTGGTGACTTATTACTCTTTAATTTATCAATTTGTTCCAAAACCTTCTCTATCAACACCTCAATCTGGGACAGTTCCTCAGATTTGTCACCTAAAAAGAATGACTCAGGTGTGGGAATCCCTCTCACATGCTCTGCAGTGAAGACCAATGCAAAGAATTCATTTGTATTCTCTGCAGAGGCCTTGTCTTCCTTGAGTGCTCCCTTAACACCTCAATTATTCAATGAGCCCACTGATCTTTTGGCAGGCTTCCTGCTTCTGTTATACTTTAAAAGATTTTTTGTTGTTAGTTTTTGTGTCTTTTGCTAGTTGCTCTTCAAATTCCTTTTTGGCCTTCCTAACTATACTTTTATACTTGACTTCCCAGAGTTTATGCTCCTTTCTATTTTCCTCATTGGGATTTGAATTCCAGTTTTGAAAGGATGCATTTTTGTCTCTAACTGCCTCTTTTATTCTGATTAGCCATTGTGGCATTCTTTTGGTCCTCTCTGTGTTTTGGCTTTATTTAATTTGGGGGGAACATCTAGTTTGAGCCTCTATAAAAGTGTTTTTAAAAGGTTTCCATGTAGGTTGCTGGCATTGCACCCTTGTGAGTGTTCTTTTTAATTTCCATTTAACTAGCCACCTCATTTTTGTGTAGTTCCCCTTTTAGAAGTTAAATGCTACTGTGCTGGGTTTCTTTGATATTTTCCCCCCTCAACGGATTTAATTTAATCACATTATGGTTGCTATTACCGCGTGGTTCAGCTATATTCATCTCTTGGCCCAGATCCGGTGTGCCACTTAAGACTAAATCACTCTGCCTGATTTTAGAGTTGATACTTTTCCCAGCCTTCCTGAAGCCAAATATCTTGATTGGTGGAGAGTGCATCACTCTTTGGCTCCCTCCATTGACCGGTGGTGGAGAGTAAATGACTCTCTCTGGCTTCAGTCCAAGGAACAAGAACAAGCAGGTTCCATCAAAGTAATGGTACGCTGAAAACCCCTTATCTTCCTCTTTTGATTTTTATTAACAAGTTTATTGGAGATTCTCTTGAGTTGTCTGCTGCTGGAACTGCAGAGAATATCTGTAATCATAGTTGCCAGCTTTTCATGTTGGGGAGCCCACCAGCAGCCAGTCTTACACAAGGTGTATGACCTGTGCCAGATCACAAAGGAAGTACCTCATACAGTCAGAGAGTCTAAGGTCAGAAGAAATCACCAGTGTCTCCAGTGTGATCTCCCACACCACAGGCCACCAAATTCCACAGAGTTACCCTTGTATGGAGCCCAAGAACATGGATTAAATAAGTGTTATAGCCTTTAGAAGATTAAGCTGTTGTATGCCACAGGCAAAGAATAAGAAGCACTGAGGTACACCAATGCCCAACGCCCCCCACAGCGGCAGAGAATTGATATGGTAGGATATACCCATATGATACTAGGAAGAAACCCATATGATACTAGGAAGCTGCAGAGGAAGAAAAATTAGGCCCTCTGCCAGTCTGACCTAGGGGGAAATTACTTCAGGACCCTGATAAAGGTGATCAGTTAAACTCTAAGCATGTGGGCAAGACCCAACAGCAAAGCGTCTGAGAACATGAATTCTCTGTTCTGCCTCAGAGCATGAACCTCCTCCTTTCTGTGTCCCATCTTCAGTCATGGTCACCTCTGATGCTTCAGAGGAAAGAGATTAAAAAAATCAGAAAAATATTTCCTTCCTGACTCCCTGCAGGCAACTATGTGAAGTCATGAAGTCTGAATTTGGGAATAAAGACATAGGACCAGAAAAGATTTCCAGGGCTGCTGAGCGTAAGCTCCTTGGTACTGTAGGCAACCCCATTTTACAGTCCCACTCATAAATTTATGAAGCTCTATCTTAAAATTAATTAGGTTGTTTTCCCCAAAAACTCCTGTTGGGACACTGTTCCAGAACCTTCTGTAAACAGGCAAGAAGAGTCACAATTATCCAGTCTCTCCAAGGAAATACAAATGGTAGGTTTCCGTGTGCAGAAAAATCTTTTGTCTATGAGCTATTCTCATCAATGGCATGCAGAACTCCCAGGCAAACTAACTCTGCATAGTGAGGCTGGATTAAGGGGACTCTAATCTTTATGTAGACACATTCATGAAAACCACAAGTTTTTGGAAAATTGATTATAGCCTTGGGGCTAAATGCTTAAAAGGAATTAGGCTCCTAACTTCCATTGATTTCTATCTCTTTTTGAGCATTGAATCCCTGGTACCTGATTCCAGTGCTGCTGGGCACCAGCAGTTCTCATTTATTTGAAGTGGTATTGTGATACTCAGCACCAGTGCAAATCAAGCTGTTATAGTACTTGCTACCTGAAAAATCACAACACAGAAATGAAAAAGGTACTACTTTCTACTTCCTTACCCATTGGACTAGTTTAAATAACAGTTCAGAAGCGTGAGGCAAAGTTCTAGTAATTCCAATTGCTCCTGAATGGCCAGGAAGACTTTAGTTCTGTAGTTTCCTAAACTTGAGGTAAAGTTTTCACTTCCTCTGCCTCCAGGAAGAAACTCCTAACACAAGATTCAGTTCTACATCTGAGTCTCCTAGGTGTGCCTGTCTGTATGGCTCTTGAGATGAGGCAACTAAGTATAACGTAGGTTTCTTTTATAGAGTGACTGAAACCATGATGTCCTCCAAGAAGAACTCAGTAAACAGGGCCCGTGTTGTTAGAATATGACTCAGAAGCAGACTTTGGTGTAAAGACATGGGATCAAGACAATGTAGGCAAAAAGCCAGCACATGCTAGAATTGTTTAAATTATAGATTTTTCAATAGATTCAGCCCGTTTCCTAAAAGAGGAGGTCATGATTGCTATACCTAGCAAACATTAAACTAGGATTCATTTTGGCAGAGCCCCATATTGCAATGTTCCCTCCTAAATAAGAGTTATATTAACAGTTGCCCATTGTGGAATCTAAATAAAGTTCTTCAAATTTCAGTTTTCCATCTGTCTGAGCCTCCTCATTCAGTCTTATGATATGTTCTAAAATTTAAAGTTGCTAAACAAATAGCAATTATGTCAACAAGGAGCATTTTGGAGTTAGAATCTTTATTAACAGATAAACCAAACTACAAAGATGCAGTATTTCAGCAAACTGTGATCATGCCTTCATTCCAAAACTACGCTCAGATTTTTATCATTTGTATGAAATAGTTCTGCCTTCTTTTGCCGAGAGGCAAAATATAAGAGGAAGAAAAAATCGCACAAATTAGATGTGAGGTGTAATATTAGGATATGCCTCAAAAAAACCTGGAGAATTTTGAAAAAAAAAAGAGAAGGGAACCAGTGAAGTGCTAGCTTGCAGAGGGCCCTTCCCCTGATTGGAGGAAACATCCGGCACCATGGCTGACTGTGAGGAACTCTGTTTAAACAAGGAAGAGGCACACAAAGTTGTTCCAGCAACAGAGGATTCCCTGGCTGGCTGCTTCTATGGACCCCTCCTGTTTACTTGACTTCTGCTGCCTGTATTCCCACCTGCTCCTGGTTCCTGTCCTCCTTATCCCAGACCCCACATCTGTTCCCCCGGTTTGTTTTCCTGCTTCACTCCAGCTCCCTGCTCTGATGCCTCACCCCTGATGCTCTCTCTCCGACTCTGACCTTTGGCTAGGCACCTGGCTCTAACCATTAGGCATGACCCCCATGTCCTGGTCATTACATTGGGCACTACTACAATACAAATAACAATATTAGACATGCTTACTTCTCAGAGAAAACTTTTTAGGAAAACATTCTGTATTGAAACAACTCTTGCTGTTCCATATTTACTGAAGTTCTGTTTCCTGTTTTTTATTTACCGAGGATGTTTGCATGAAAACAGCTTTATAGTTTTTAGAAGATAAACTTCTCCTACTGCCTTTTTTCCATCTGAAGTCATAATCCTGTTTATGACATCATAATAATTTCCAGAACATGTAGAGGAAAGGTCCTGTTTACATGCAGATGTCCCTAGCAACAACAAACAGGCAAAGAGAAATACAGAACCTGGGACCTATAATCTGGATTTTTTCTAATAGAATATTTTACAGTTTTCTGGGAAGAGTGTATGGATTTTAAGATTGTAATACAAATTAACGTCTTTTTTTTTTTTTGGCCTATTTCCCTCAATTTATCTAGTTTTACCTGCAGTGTGTGATGATGTCACTTATTCTGCAATGCAAACGCAAAAAGAATTAGGTGTCTGAATGAACTGTGAATGTCCATTTTAATGTTACTTTACATAATTTTGTATGTGAAAGACAAGTGAGGCCTTTTAAAACTGTATTTTGTGTCAGTAATTGTTCTGTAGTCAGTGTAATCATTTATGAAGTCTTATAGTAAATAAAATATATTAATTTGAAGCCACAGTTACATCAAAGCATATTTTTATAGGAACTGGTTCACAAGTATACAACAGATTTCTATCTGTTTGTGGTGAAATTATTATATGTAGTTGCTAATATGTATAGAGAGTAGATTATTCTTGCAAATTATGTAGTTTTTAAAATATTTCCTTTTTTATGTGAGTTTTGGAAGTACAAATTAAGAGCCATATAAGAATCTGCATTTATAGGTACAGGAATATTTCACTGCCGTGGGTATTCATAAAGGTTCTTCTGTTTTGAAAGATAGTGCACTTACCATAGGAAATACTGCTAGCACTAGTAATGAAAGGAAACCTTTTTTAAAAAGTGAAACAAGTGTTTGTAAAGCTCATGCATATAGTAGATATGTCTGTATGTTCTTTAGTCCCTGGTAAATTCCCCTACAGCACCTAACAGAAAATAACAAGAGTTACAAGGCTGTAGTTTTAAATGGAATGATTTAAGCCTGTGCATCCAGCTACCTTAGGCCTCACAGTCCGAATGTCATTCAGAAAGATAGATATGTACTGAATATTATTTATTCTTGTAAGATGACAAAGTGTGGGCTATAGATTTTTAAATATGTGATTTAACTTGGGTTAAAAACTTGTATAGTAAGTAAAACTATATTTTCCAAGGGAATAGGTTTGTAAGGTTTTTTTCTCTCTTCTTTAACATAAAAACTGAAGAATAATTCAGGATGGGTGTGCACAGTTATTCAATGCTTTTGGCAAAAACTAGCTTCCTCTACTATTTCAAATAATGGTATACTTAATATTGTTTAGGATACTGTGACAGGGTTGGGGCAGATGGCTACAGGAGAGTAATAGAAGGCAGATATATTAGCCCCAGTTTAAGTAGGTCCCTTTTCCCTGGGTAAGGTAACAGGGAAGGTTCCAGAACAATCAGGAACTTTCTGGAAACAAGACAGACAGGCTGATTAGAACACCTGCAGCCAATTAAGAAGCTGCTAGAATCAATTAAGGCAGGCTAATCAGGGCACCTAGGTTTAAAAAGGAGCTCACTTCAATTTGTGGTGTGCGTGCGAGGAGCTGGGAGCAAGAGGTACAAGAAGCTGTGAGTGAGAAGGCATACTACTGGAAGACTGAGAAATACAAGCATTATCAGACATCGGGAGGAAGGTACTGTGGTGAGAATAAAGAAGGTGTTGGGAGGAGGCCATGGGGAAGTAGCCCAGGGAGTTGTAGCTGTCACGCAGCTGTTACAGGAGCCATTGTAGACAGCTGCAATCCGCAGGGTCCTGGGCTGGAACCCGGAGTAGAGGGTGAGCCCGGGTTCCCCTGATCCCTCCATCCCCCCAACTCCCTACTTGATATCGGAGGAGTTGAACTGGACTGTGGGTTCCACTAGAGGAGAAGGTCTGTGGCCTGTCCCCGATCCACTAGGTGGATCAGCAGAGACTGCGGGGATTGTTCTTCTTCCTTTCCCCATGCTGGCCAGTGATGAGGTTATCTGCGTGAAAGGCAGATTTGAGCCATGAAAGTGGCCAAACTGAGGGCTGCCATGAACCTCTGAGGCAAGAAAATCATCCAATAAGCGCAGGACCACCAAGGCAGAGGAGGAACTTTGTCACAATACCTACTTAAAACCTGCAATATCCCTTTCTTATATCTATTAGCATGTGCTTGAGTAAGTTTTAAAGTTGTTTAAAATAAAGATCAAATGCATTAACAGCAGGGGTATAAAACTTTATAATATGAAATTATTTAAACCTGAAAAGTGGCATTCTTAACAAACGTTCCAGTGCTGTTCCAGTAGAGTCAAATGCCAAGGGTTGTAACTGTAGGATTATAGCCACAAGGATCAGCCTCTCCAGTTCCACCGATATCATACTTTCTGCATGGAAATAAATAATTTAGTTTTTAGTCTGCTTCTATGGACATTTATTACAACAATATAGATAAGTTCCCAGAGAGGATTCCTATTTCTTACTTAGCAGCAGTGAAAATTGCAAATTATTCTGTTAACTTGGCTTGTCAGTCAGTGTCACTATGCCAAAGAAAAATTCTCTGGATGGTAGAGAAGAAATGTTTGTTTTTCCCTGCTGTTTGCATATGCTGTTTTAAATTTTAATTAAGCATGAATATTTACCTACAAAATTGAAACTATCTTTTTGACTTAGTGGTCGTTTTCAAGATGTAGCCATAGACAACGAGTACAGTGGTTATTGTGTAATGTTATTTATTATACAGAACAAATAGGTGTAGGGTGGTAGAAAATCAATAAAATACCACCCTGCACATTAGCTGCAACACTATGGCTGCAAATTCTTCATTAGGAAGAATCTGTAGGGTAAAAAGGAAACAAAAAACTAGATCAAAAGCAATGTGGGGAATTAATGTGGAGAAGATGAAAGGGAAAGAGGCAAACAATAGAGTAGATGTAAGTGGAGGATTAAATAAAGCAGAAGCAATCATTTTTTTGTGGGACAGATGAAAAGACATTGAGAATAATTGTTACAGGAGGGCAAGTAGTGGCATCAAGTTGAAATGACGTGTATTTAATGGCCATATGAAAGCCAGGGCTTGTCCACGATTTGTGCTATCATTCATTTTCCCTGGAGTAGCTTCCTAATAGCTCTCTTAGTAAGTAAAATGTACCACCTTCACTGTGACACTCATAAAAGCCTATTTAGCTCTGTCAGAAGTTAAAATATCAAGAAAGCGTCATTCAGCATTAAATAGTTAGTGGTAACTATTTTATTTTAAAAATATGGGGCCAGATCCTCCGTTGGTGTAAATAGGCATAGCTCCATTTGACTTCTGCCCGTTTGTATGTGGAATGTTAGGTTAACTAGTCTGTTTAAAGGTGTTTTTACAGAAATAGCAATCGTGTTGCTACAATTCACAATATTTAGTATTTGTTTTAGTAAGTGGGAAGTTGCCGCGATACAGGATAAACCAGAGCTGCTATTAGGCAAAATAGTGTCTTTGTTTCCAAAAAGTACTAAACATTGTTATTGATCAGTTAGAGCTAGATTGAGTCTTTGCACCAAACCCCTGAATAAGAGGTGGCACAAAGGTACGCCATCCTAGTAGGAGCCCTTGGAAGGAATTGAGACTCTCAGGAATTGTTTCTTTCCCTGGTTCCCCTTGCTTCAGTGGAGAAGTAATTTATGCAGTTCTTTATAGGGTGCAGCTTATTCTCCATCCCCCATTTCATCAGTGTTTAGGCTCAGTCCACTTGCTTATAGGTGGGAGCAGCAGCCCTGCAAAACCTGCTCAGTGCTTACACCTTGGAAGGCCACACCAGGGGATCAAGAACCATATTTCCTTGGATCGCTGCATTGGGGACCAGTGACGATCTGGCAAAACAAACTGTCATTAAACAAGTGAAAAATTCTGCTTTCATGCTACATGTATTCAAATCTGGCAGAAAAATTACATTTTACAATATGAGAACTCTCACATTCAAATCTGCCAGGCTTGTTTCCAGGCTACTCTAGGGAAAGCCGGATTGCCAGAATCTGCCTGCTTTGATGGGAGCAACCCATTCAGAGGGGATGGGGAGTTAAGAATTGAATGTGCTCCCACCATATGTTAATAGTACTGTATTCCTCTAGGACATTGGTTTCCAAACTGGGGAGGGCGTGAAGAAATTCCAAGGGGGGTGCGAGGCTGTGAAATTTTCATAATGAAAAAAATTATCAGCGTAAACGGTTTTTATTTATTTATTTAATAGCCCAGAAGTGGGCAAACTATGGCCCACAGGACTGTCCTGCCCAGCCCTTGAGCTCCTGGCTGGGGAGGCTAGCCCCCGGTCCCTCCCCTGTAGTTATGCCGCTGTGTGGGCAGCTTGGTTTGCGCCCGCCCACCTCCCAGGCTTTCCAGTAAGCCAGTCCTGCTGCTCTGAGAGGCCTGGTAAGGGGGTGGGGAGCAGGGGGAGGGGCGGTTGGATAAGGGGCAGGAGGTCCCGGGCCGCAGTCAGGGAACAGGGAGTGGTTGGATGGGGCGGAGGTTCTGGGGGGGCGGTCAGGAGACAGGGAGCAGGGGGGGTTGGATAGGCATGGGAGTCCTGCGGGGCCAAAAAGTTTGCCCACCCCTGCAATAGACCAACAGAAAATAAATTATACATATTCTATATACATAATAACTATTCATAAAATTTTCTGGCAACCCCATTCATAAATTAGCACGTAATCCGTTCAATGTTGATGTCGATTTTGCCAGAAGTATTGCAAGACAAGCACCCAAAATGAAATACGATTCAAGTGTGAAGGATATTTTCGAAAACTTAAACCCGGAGGAATTTTGGATAAAATATTTCCCAATTTACCCAAAAGTTGGAGAAGAAGCGCTACGTATTATTCTTCTGTTTTCGTCGACGTACCTCTGTGAAAAAAGCTTTTCAAGTTTAGTCATAATAAAAACAAAACAAAGGAATCGGCTGGATGTTGAAAACAATTTGCGTTGCACACTTTCATCTTTCAAACCTAGGATTTCCCAACTCAAGAAGAAAATGCATCCTTCACTTGAAATTTGTTTTGTTTATGCTATTTCTTATTTTAAATTACATTTTTATTAAATTTTTGTGCCAAGAAAAACTATTTGTACTTAATTTTAATTTTAAATAAAAATATTTATACCAAGTTTTTGTGTTTATTTTTAATTTTAAATTACGAATTGAATTAGTTAAAGGGGGGTTGGATGATGGTAAAGGAGAGGTGGGGGGCATGAGGGTTTCTCAAAAATTAAAAAGGGGACGAGATGCCAAAAAGTTTGGGAACCAATGATCTACAGGGATTTGGCGCAGATACTGCTTTATTAACAGTGGGGTGGGGTGCAATATGCCACCTCCCCCTGGGTCTCCTATATACCATACATTTAACTAGGTCCACTGCAGGATCCAGGGCTACCTGCCATGTAACCTATAACTCAGGGTGTACCCTCCTTAGCCTACCTTTAGCACTCAGCTCACTTCTGAACACTCTCTCTCTTACCCTCTCCTGCCCATGAGGGAAGTAGAGGATAACAGCTGTCTGTGAACAGTTCAGATCTCCCATTCTCCTAGAGGGTCCACCAGTGAAAGCCCAGTCCCCTTTTACTCTAGCCCTGCATTTTCAGGCATGCATTCTGTCTGTCTGTCTCTCTTTTATTTTTTCTTTATGGGCCATCTATTGCACTGCTGGTCCAATCAGTGTCTCCACCTAGGGATAGAGGGTGGCACTCATTCATAAGAGAAGCTATTTGTACACGGGTCAAGAAGTTTTTCATGATAGCCTAAATTTCCTTTTTCTTAATTTCATTTCATTATTCCTAGTTGTAGTTCCAAAAATAATTCCTCTAAAAGCCTTAGTAGATTGTTTGGTAATTTCTTTCCCTGTTCCTCAAACAATTTGTTAGTTGAACTCTCTGATTGTCTAATAGTTACTACGCAGTGGTATCAAAGATTTAGTTTTCCTCTATACTAAGAATAGCCAGTCTGGGATTTCAAGTATCCCTTTATGATTACTGTCGATAAATTATGACCTTTTAATGTAGACCCCAGTTAACTTTTAAAAATGTTCTTCATAAATCAGTGCAACCAGTCCCTGATCATTTCTGGTGCTCTTCTCTGCACTGTCTTCAGTTTGTCATTTGTTTCTAGTAATGTGCAGCCCAGAACTGAATGCAGTTCGCAGACTCAGTTGCTCCAAGGCTTTATAGGTCTTGATTCCTCTGCTTATAACATGTTTTAAATTTAAACCCATGAGTGCAGACCCATTGACATTAGTGATTTGCTGGATTGGTATGTAGAGAGGGACTGTTGCTTTTCTGTTCAGTGATGTGATGCTATTTCATATACAGCCTGACGTTATATTGGCCTTTTTGGCTGCTGTATTGAATTTCAAACTGATTTCTGTTTTGCTGACTTTTATTGATTTTCTGCCCATTTTTCTAATCTCTTTGTCTTGTGAAAGGAAGATTTTTTTTTTAAGAGAAGTTCAAAAGTAGTACTATCTGTGTCTCTTTAGTTATTAGTTTCACGTGCACCCCTTCTCCCCCACCCTCCCTTTATTACTGTCCCTTCTTCCTCTTCAGTACTATATTATTTTTCCCACTGGTATATTTGTAAAAGCCTTTTGGGTTATCATAATTTTCTGGACTGTTTTTGCTTCACTTACATATCTATCTATTTATTTTCCTCTAGTGGTTTGCATCACTACCTTACCATTGTAGGTACAGTTTATTGCTAACCTTATGTCTCTGAGCAGCCCCTCATGTAGTCACGTTGCTCTCTAATTATTTTTGAAATATTTGGTTACATATACTGTATAGTACCTAATATTTAATGTGATCACAAATACAATCTTCAGACAAAGCAACAAGTACAAAACAATTTGGCAACACTCTCTTTCAAAACAGTGGCACCTCCATAGAATCATAGAAGATTAGGGTTGGAAGAGACCTCAGGAGGTCATCTAGTCTAACCCCCTGCTCAAAGCAGGACCAACCCAAATAAATCATCCCAGCCAGGGCTTTATCAAGCTGGGCCTTAGAAACCTCTAAGAATGGAGATTCCACCACTTCCCTAGGTAACCCATTCCAGTGTTTCACCACCCTCCTAGTGAAATAGTTTTTCCTCATATCCAACCTAGACCTCCCCCACTGCAACTTGAGACCATTGCTCCTTGTTCTGTCATCAGCCACCACTGAGAAAAGTCTAGCTCCATCCCCTTCAGGTAGTTGCAGGCTGCTATCAATCACCCTTCACTCTTCTGCAGACTGACTAAGCTCAGTTCCCCTAGCCTCTCCTCATAAGTCATAGTCCTAGACTATGTCATTATAAGAACACAGGATCTAAGAGATGTCCAAATCACCCATGCCATGAGAGGAACTGTTGATTGCTGGACTGGCCAGCGCCTGGTGCGGTCAGTCATGTCCATCAGGATTGCACCGAAACATAGAAAGCAATCCAAATCACACAGATGGCAATACAACATCCAAAGACTTCAATCCTCAGTGTACCAAGAGAACTTCCAAACACTCTTCAGTGAAAAACTGGCCATATGGAAATAACAACATAAGTGTCGAAGAAGACTGGGAAGCCCTAAAACAGACCATCCAGGAGGTTTGCGAGGAATCCATTGGCCTTGCTACCCACCACCACCAAGACTGGCTTGACAACAACATTATTGAGATTACAGCCCTTTTGGACCAGAGGAGAAAAGCTTTCTGCGATTGGGAAAACCAATCAGTATCTAGTTAGAAGCAGAGCTCTTTCTATCATCTGAAGTTCAAAGGAGGATCAGAGAAATAAAAAACGAATGGTGGGAAAACAAAGCAAAAGAAATCCAAACGTTCGCTGACAGACATGTGTGGAGCTTATTTTGTGAGACAAAGACCCTCTATGGACCAAGCTCATGTGGCCTCACACCTCTGAAATTCGAAGATGGTATTACACTTCTGAAAGATAATGAATCCATCAAAGATCGCTGGAAGGAATGCTACCAAAAGCTTCTAAATAGAGAATCAACTGTGATTTGACACCATCAACTCCATCCCTCAGCACCCAATTTGGGAAACTCTTGCCAACCCACCAGCACCTGAGGAGGTCTGCAAAGCAGTTAAACAAATGAAGTACAATAAAGCACCAGGCCCTGATGGCATACCAGCTGAAGTACTGCAAGTGGGGGGAGAAACATTGACTAACAAGCTTCACTTGCTGTTTCTCAAAATCTTGAGCACCGAAGAAATCCCTGCTTACTTACATAATAGTAACATCATCACCATTTTCGAAAAGGGAGACAGTGCACTTGTTTTGTTTTGTTTCCCTTATAGAAAGTCATTTTAGGGCAAATACTGCCTCTTTATCTGTGGTGGGTCCCTGTAAGTGGGGATCCGTTGTGCAAATGGGAAGAAGATTTGGGGAGGTTTTTGGGGGGTTGAGCATCCCTTGTGTAGAGCTCTGCTCAAAAGAGGCTCACAGCTCCAAGGGGGAGAGGCCAGAGGACCCACTACTATGCAGATCCACCAGTCTTTGACCCTTCTTCTTAGGAATCTCCATATGGGCTGTGGCTACGATTTCAGCCCTATAGGCTAGAGTAGTCTTTGTGGAGTGACTCTGTTGGCTCTCTGCCTCCTAGGTGACATGGCTTCTCCTCTGCACAGTTGGCCAAAACTCAGCTGGGTTACGTGGGCTGGGCATTGGCTCAGGATTTGTGCCTTTGTGCTTAAATGAAGTGTTAGGAGAAAGTACAAAAAATGTTAATATCTCTGGGGACTGAGAGGGGTTTAAAAGTAAAAGTATTAGAATCCATAGTTTGTTTCCATTATTTTCCCATCATTGGAATCTTTTTACTGGAATCTTGTGACTCCTGTGGAAAATCTAAAACCAGTCTTGATTCTAGAGTAGAAGGGGTTATTGGTTATTTCTTTTTAGTTTTAAAAAAGTGCACAACAAGAGAACTTATGTTTTAACCACTCAAATATAAGTAATGATAATGGTGTTACTGAGAGATCCCAAAGCAAACCAGCATTATTTAGAGACAGGTCTAAGGTAGCTCTGTGTAAGTATTTAGGAAATAAACTTCTGTTTTCATTGCAATAGAAACAATAAAAAATGAATGCATTTGTATTTGAGAGACCTACACAGTTTTATGTTGTTTAAACAGGCTAGGATAATATTTGTGGTGTGTTCCTACCTTAGATTTTGGTGACTTAGATGTAGCGTATGTTGTTGTACTGCATCCTCTACAAATTTGATGGTCTTTTCTTTAATTCTGGAGGATGCCTCCAGAATTCCTAATTGTTGCAGTAAACATGTCTTTCTGACTTCATTTTATGGAATGCATGTTTTATTTAGTGAACTGTAAGACTCATTCCATTGTTGTTCACAACCATTATAAAGACATGTATCTTTGATTTTCAAAAAGTTTTGAATATTTATAGGTGATAAAAATAAAGAGATTGTTTAGCAGGTGCTGACTTCAGTTTGTAGTTACAGTATTGCAGTCGTATCATGAGGTTTGTCTGGTGAGAGAATTAAACAAAAATAACTTCAAAGGATGTAGGTAATCTGCCTCTAATGCCAAAGTATTTCAGGGTGTGAACTTTACTTTTTCCCCTACATTTGCGTAGATCGGAAAACTGAATGTTCCAAACAACTTGTGGAAACTTTTCCACATTAGCTTTACATGTACTAAAAATGCAATTAAATGTGTTCAGCTAAATGCATAAAAATGGCTAGAATTAATTCATGTGGGAAAGAATTAAAAAAAAATGCTATTGATTTGTTTTTAGCTGATACATTTAACATGGCAAATTTGAAATTAACCCTGGTAAAAAGTCAGTGGCACCTAATTAAACTTATTGAGAATACCAATATACACAGAATTCATACAGCATTTATTTGCACAAGACATCTCTGCTTCTATCAATGAGTTCGTGGTAAACAATGCAAAGCCATTATATGCTCAAATAAACAGGAATAAATGTAAACATGTATTGTTTGTTTCCACATAATGAGTCATCTCCTGTGGTATCCATCTTGTTTCAAACTTTTTGTTTCATTTCCAAACTTTTTAATCTGTATTCCTTTTGTGAGAATGGCACCTATAGTTTCCCCCAATCCTTGCGTCTCCTTGTTGTGTTCGCTTTTCCTCCTGCCCTTAACTCCTATACATTAGGCCGAACTATCTTATGTGGCTGAATTCTTCTCACCTCTATCTATCGTTGAAGCCTCTAGAGTCATTGACATTCTCCTCCTCTTGCCTGTCTTTATTTTAAAGCCCAGCTCAGGCTGTTTGTACAGTGAGAATAACCTTACTATTACTCTGAACGCTTTCACAGTCTCTACTTTCTAAAGGTCATGTTGGTTCATTTGGTGAGAAATTTTGTATTTGTTTCAAGCCAAGAGTGCTCAGGAGAGAAACAGCTGTGAATTTTGTGTGTGCGTGCACGGGAGTAAAGTTCACACTACCAAAAGTATGGTGTAATGTAGATGTTGTCATCTCACTTACTGTTGCTCTTTGCAGACCTGCAGTTAAAATACCTGCTTCACTTTTAGAGTATGAGCTCATGTTTTAAAAGTTAGCATGCTCATAAAAAGCTAAAATAAAGAGCCTCCTGGTTACATTGTCCTTCATCTAGTCTCTTTTCTTCCCTAAATTTTAATGATTGAGCTAGTTGCTTTTTACATCTGGAAGAAAAGAAAAGACCTCCAAGGGCCACTTCACTCTGATAACTGGCACAGCTGGTAAAAAGGTGTTTTTAACCAGGTGGGTTAATATGGAGTACAGATGTGTTCACTGTGTTTTTTTGGATGAGGGGCATAAGTGAGATCTGAAGTGGCCAATGGCATATTAGGAGGGAGTTAAGATAGAACTTGCTTTAATTATATAATGTGTTTCCTAGCTACAGCACAGCAGATTTAGATTAAATGTCAGGAAAAGCATCCTAACGTAAGCACAGTAGGACAATGGAACAAAATACCTAGGGAAGTCATGGAATCTCCTTCACTGGTGATTTTCAAAAAGAGGCTGGATATAGCCACCGGTCTTGAGTGGTTTAGATACAACAAATCCTGCATCTTGGGAGGGGGTTAGACTAGATGACCCTTGCAGTGCCTTCTAACCCTATGGTTCTATGATTCTGTAATTCAACAGTTGTCTTGAAACCCAGGGTCCAGCTCCAATTCAGTCTTGGGATGGTAGGTGATAACTGAGGGCATGTCTACACTACAAAATTATCGACCTATGTTAGGCTGACTTACAGTTACCACAGTATTTACTGGGATTTTTTCATGTACACACTATCCTGTTGGTGGTGCACATCCTCACCAGGAGTGCTCCCACCGACTTAAGAGGGGCAATGTTGGGGGCTGAGAGCCCAGAGCTCCCTGTTGGGAGCCCAACTGCCTCCTGGCCTGTCAGCTCCGCTCACTGCTGAGAGCCCAGCCCAGGGGGCTCCCTACTGGGATCCTGGCATCCGCCCCGGCTCTGGGCACAAAATTGTGCATCCCGCGCCTGGGCAGCACTCATGCTCCCAGTGGGGAGCCCGGAGCCCAGACAGTAGCTGGGCTCACAGCTGGAGCTCCACAACCACCCTAGGGGTGACAGCCATGGCTGTTAGCTGCGTGTGGGGTTCACAGCAGGGACCTTACCAGCCTTTCTTGTCAATTTCACAGCTCCAGCGCAGAGCTGTGAAACTGACAAGAGTGACAGCCACTAGCTGATGTAAGTAGCACAGTGTCTACACAGACACTGCATCGCCCTAACTATACTGACATAAGCCCTATGCCTCTCGTGGAGACATTTACATCGGCTGGTGCAAGGCTGTAGTGTAGACACTGACATAATTAGATCAACGTAAGCTGCTGTCTGTCCTAGGGTACTTCTACACTGCAGCTGGGAATGATCTTCCCAGCTCAGACAGATGGACTTGTGCTAGCAGGAACAGTGTGGATGCTGCAGCTCAAGCTCACCCAAGCCCCTGGGTCTGAGCTCAGGTGCCTAGCCTGAGTCTCAGCCAAGACTACAATGTCCACACCGCTATTTTTAGCGCAAACTCACTAGCATGAGTTGGTCTACCTGGATTGGGAGTCTGGCCCCAGCTGCAGTCTAGACCTACCTTTGGGGACTACTGCAGCCGTGTGTCCTGTTATGACAACTGAGATCAGTAGGATTGGAACTACTAAATGAAATCAGCACCCAAGGGCCCAGTAAACCTAGCTTTTGTCAATACAAAATGTTCAAATCAAACGTATCGTTTGGTCAGTCCTTTTCTTTATAATTTACTAATTTAATGAGAAATAGCATTGCTGCCAGTGCGGTGTAAGGGGAAAAATCATTGGAACTAGTGGCCGATTGTGTCCAATATGACCACCTAGATGATGTATAGCAGGGGTTCTTAACCTTTTCCTTTCTGAGGCCCCTCCCCCGCAACATGCTATAAAAACTCTACAGCCCACCTGTGCCACAACAACTGGTTTTCTGCATATAAAACCCAGGGCTGGCATTACGGGGTAGCAAGCAGGGCAATTGCCCCAGGCCGCACGCCAAAGGGCCCCCCGTGAAGCTAAGTTGCTCAGGCTTTGGCTTCAGCCCCAGGTGGCAGGACTCAGAGACCCGGGCTTCAGCCCCACGCGGTGGAGCTTTGGCTTTCTGCCCTGGGCCTCAGCGAGTCTAATGCTGGCCCTACTTGGCTGACCCCCTGAACCCTGCTCACGGTTCCCCTCGTTGTGAACCACAGCTATATAGTGTCTTGTGTTGGATACAACTTTCAAGTATAGCAAAGAACACTTTTCTTTCTCATTAGCTATTTTGAAGTCTGCTGATCTCATTGGATCTATGCACCAAGTTCTAGATGATGTATGGAATAAAGCATTTCTGTTCAATTGGTGGACTGTTGTCAGTGCTCAGCAGTTTGTTGTAGCACAGTATTTAGCTTAGACCACACACAGAAGCCCATCAAGTACATAATTCTCATCTTAAAAAGAAGGCCATTTCCGAATAAATCAAGATATTTTTTCCCACGAAGTACGGGTGTGTGTGTGTGTGTGTGTGTGTGTGTGTGTGTGTGTGTGTGTGAGAAAGAGAGAACTTTTTTTAATTTCTCACATATCCTCTCTCCCAGTATGTATCCATGCAGTGTTACCTGTAACGACCAGATGTCTAAAGTTGACCTCCCGTAAATAAGACACCAAAAATTAAAGGCACAAGAGTCGCCTATAAAAGAGCCAGAATAGGAATTCAGGAATTCTTGGTGCTCAGCCTATGAGCTAATTGTTAGGGATATTGTGTCTATATTAAAAATTATTTGTTTTTGGCCTGTCCATCATTTCTTATTGTGAAGCTTACCATAAGGTTTAGTGAAGGTTGCTACTAAACAAATTATTTTTAAAAATTCATTTCTTTTCTAAAATCTGATTGTTGTCTAAAATGGAAGCAGTTTAAATCTATCTTATACTCATGGTAACACAGCTGTACAATAAGGCCATTACCTATTCTTTTCAGATTTCCACAGTTAAGTGGGAAAAGACTTGGGATCATGGTCTGCCTTTGAGGTGAACGAATGGAACCTTTGCAACTGAAAGGCAGTTAAAGATCAGACTTGCTTAGCGCTTGCAATACATAGACATGACTTTTGGCTCTCAATCTCCAGCAAAGACGGGGGAATGTCTGAACTATTCTGCCATTTTCCAGCTGGCCCTACCTGAGGCCTCTCCCTAACTTCATTTAGTGAAGCTGAGGCTCTGCTCTAAACTGTTACTTGGTGACTATTTCCAATACACTATCCACAAGCTGAGGAAAGACAGAAAATGGTGCACTTTGGCCACACCCCTAAGCATAGCCTGAAGGGAGTGGCGTATGAGCTAGCCTCACCAGTTCTATACTCTGGGGACTCCATGCTAGGACAAACCCCAGCAGGACAGTGCTGAGTAGTTTCTGTGCTCTTTGTGCTGCCGGGGTGGTGCAAACGGGATGGAGCAGGGAAGAGAATCAGGCTCTCTCTTTCTGTTCTGTAATGATCCTATGAAAGCATGAACCATGCTTCCCAAACCCACTGTACGTGATCAGGCTAAAGGCACAACGGCTGTTACAAAAGATTATCCTGATAAACATCAATTTCTCAACAACTAATTTCTTTAACTCTTTGCATTAGTGTGGCTTTGACCTATGTGACTGCAGTTACTTTACAAATATAAGCTATGTTCTCAGTAATGACTCTACAAGAAAATCTGAAGCTGCCGAACAACAAAACATTTGCCATGGTAAAATTCATTTGGAGGATAAAGTGTGTCTGTTAGGCTTTTCTAAGAGGACTTTTACCCTAGTAAATGCCAAAAGTAGGGTCTTGCTGATCAGAGTGATAAATGCCATCACTTTTCTCTCCTTTTGTTTTGTTTTTTATTCCATTGCCACTGAGCTGAAGAGTTGATATTTATTACAGTCTTTCCCCATTACCTCCTAGACTGGCATGCTGCCATTTCCAGTGAGATGTACCAAGCCTCTACTGACAATTTACATGAATCTGCCACTGTACAGAAAAGAAATCTAATATGGAGCTGACTGTGTGTGTGTTTGAGTTATTAGGGAGGAAAATGATCTTGTAGTTATAGGCTGTCCACTCTATAAATGTGCTAAAATGCTTTGAAAATCTGAAAGAAATCATGGTACTCCATACAACAGAGAAATGTGCATTTGAAGTCAGAGCCCAGCAATTCAAAATCTTCTGGTCTCATTCATAGCAGGTAAAAGGCTGCCTTGATGACACTTAGAGCAAATGAGTTTCTCTCCTGCAGTCATGCACTGAATAAATCGCTTGATCTGGTTTGGTACAAAAGGGCAGGATCTATAAATAGTTAACTGAGCTTTCTTCAGGACAAGTGATGTATAGGCTGGAACTCTCTCTTGGGGTCTTTTTGAAGTAAGTGCAAATATGAACAAAAGGAAAGTTTGTAAAAAGGGATTCTTCTAATGAGATTGAAACCTCACACATTTTAACTTCTTTTTGAGAGTACAGGGACAACCACTTCAAAGGTATTTAATGCTGACCTTGCATTCGTTTCAGAAAAAGAAAGGGGGGGAGAGGGGAAAAAGCAGATTTCTGTTAAACTGATGTGAATATATTTTTTCAACAGATGCACACAGATAATGCACCTTATCACTGATTAGTTAATTTGTATCAAAGATGTTCCTCTCATATAAGCTGTAGTGCATCCAGCTTTTATTTGAAAGCCACTGCTAGCAGGTTTAATGTGAGCTCTCCCTTTTGTTCCTTTCCCAATTTGCTTTTGCATTGTGCTGTGCTGTACTGTTCCCCAAAGGCCATGCCTGTCTTGTTTGCTCTTTCATGCACCTTTTCTGCAGCTCCTCTTAGATATATTTATTTTAAATCATTTCTGTGATTGTGTTGAGTGATGTTCTGGATCTAACCTAAATAAGGCTGTAAGTTATACTCTGGTATGAATACCTCCACCAAAATGTCTGGTCAGTGGTGGATATGGTAAATAAGACTCTTCAGAAATACTACAAAGAGGCATCTGTTTTCATGATATTTCCAGCGTCAGATTTTTCTAAGGAGGAAAGGTTATTTTCCAATTGAACCTAAGCAGCTGAAAGTCTTGAGTCCAAACCCTCTTCTTTCTCTCACTTTGTCTTACAGCCAAACCAACCAAACAAATGATTTTGCACATTCAAAACCTGCCATGTGGCCCCAGGGGTTGTAGGAGTTTCCTGATTGTTTGTTGTAGCCTCGTTAGCCCGGGACAAAAATTAAACAAAAGATTAGTGCTGCAAAATTTGCTCATCTGTTTACTACTTAGTGTCTGTAAATCACTCAACTGTACTGTTGTCCTAGTGTCATCCTGTAGTGTCTGAATAGCCGATGCCTAGAGGGAGGTATCTTCAAATCTCAACAACCTACCGATGCTGATTTCTGTTTAAAACAACAGTATGGACAGGCTCAGCAGAATTCTATTTCTCTCTCTATATTTTTTATAGTTTTGATGGATAATACGTTCATTTATAAGCTTGTTTTTTATATTTATTTATATTTTTTGTTGTTGTGTGAGATGGCTTTGAAACCTGTTTTTTCAAGTTTATCTGTTAATTTTCACAGTTTCAGGAAATTATGGGGGAGTCCGATATTGGGGGGAATCAAATAATTTATTGACAGTAGATATTGAGGTTCAAAAAGTTGACGCTATATAATGATTAAAACACAATTTGTCACCATCATATGTCAAAATAGACAAATATCCTTAAATCAAACTCTAATAAGTTCTCAAGCACTATTTTTCTTACTTTGCCTTTTGATTATCATCGATGGAAATATTTTTTCACTGGTTTGTGTGTACAGTGAAATTGACGTTTAGTGACATTTACTGGTTAAAAATCGAATCCTTCCAAGCCTAATTATAGAGGTTTGTGACATTCCCACTGAGTCAGACAGTTCTCTGACCATCATATTTGGCTTTCTGCTTCCATCCCCTTAGCTAGCTTGGCTTTTGGACTTGTGGTTCTGCTCTTACTTTACTTGGCTCATTTCTGGAAGGGACAGCCTCACTACTGTAACAAGTAAGGGTCTAATTAATCCCACAAATAACTGTTTTTTCTTTGTTTTTGGCTTGTATAGAAGCTTCTTGCTACATAGCGCAATTAACCTGCTTCCTGCAAGGCCACTCTGCTTTTATCCTCAGACCTTGCCTAATTTTTCCCATGGTGAGATATATTTTCCCCTCCCTTCCCTGCCACCTTAAGCATTAGAGCTTTTGCTGTCTCTGTCACCTTTACAAAATTTTCTCTGGACTCTCTTTGGTACAGACTGCATATCTGATTCCGTCATTGGGCCCTACATGTCTTGCTGAATGGTGAATATATGGTAGAAACAATGCATTGCCTGCATTTTCTCTTTTTCCACACAATCCACAGTAAATGCTGCAGTGTTTGAACCATGTTTCACTAATCAAATCTGCTCCAGAGCCTCTGACTTGCATCATCGCCACCCTCACAATGTGTTCTGCCCCAGTTCTTGGATGCTAACTTTATGTGAATCACAGATGACTAGACTTGTATGTATTCTTGTGAGAGCTCAGAGTTTGGTAACTTGCCAGCGTTACACTTTTTAAATACCTTTTTACAGTGATAGAGGAACTAATAATGAAATCGATTGCAGAGTTGAGGTGTTTGAATGGCGCCCTTCACCCTTGATTAGTACTTAGATGTCAGCTGTAGCTTCTACCAGACTCTATGTAAGTCTTGCAGAAGTACAACCCCAGAGTGCAATCTCAGTTGCTTGCTGGCCCGTATTCTGCTCTGCTCTGGTAGCTGCTCCTTTGTTGTTCCTGAGAAACATTGCAAGTTTATTATTATTATTTCTTATTTATTTGTATTACCATAGAGCAGGGGCGGGCAAACTTTTTGGCCTGAGGGCCACATCAGAGTTCCAAAACTGTATGGAGGGCCGGATAGGGAAGGCTGTGCCTCCCCAAACAGCCTGGCCCCCACCCCTTCCCACTTCCCACCCCGACTGCCCCCCTCAGAATCCCTGACTCATCCAACCCCTCCTACTCCTTGTCCCTTGACCTACTCCTCCCAGGACCTCCTGCCCCTAACTGCCCCCCCAGAACCCCACCCCCATCCAACCCCCCTGCTCCCTGTCCCCTGACTGCCCCGACCCCTATCCACACCCCCGTCCCCTGACAGGCTTCCCCCCCACCCCCCGGGACTCCCATGCCAACCGCCCCCTGCTCCCGGTCCCCTGACCATCTCCCATAGAATCTCCGCCCCATCCAACTGCCCCCTGTTCCCTGACTGTCCTCTGGACCCCCTGCCCCTTATCCAACCCCTCCGCTCGCTTACCATGCTGCTCAGAGCACCAGGACTGGCAGCGGCATGGTGAGCTGAGGCTGCGGGGGACGGGGGGACAACGGGGAAGGGGCTGGGGGCTAACTTCCCTGGCCGGAAGCTCAAGGGCCTGGCAGGATGGTCCCATGGGCCAGAGGTGGCCTGCGGGCCGTAGTTTGCCCACCTCAGCCACAGAGCCAAGGAGCCCTAGTCATATACCAGCACCCCATTGTGTTAGGCACTGTACAAACACAGAACAAAAGATGGTCCCTGCCCCCAAAGATCTTATAATCTATGTATAAGATAAGAGACAACAGATGGCTACAGACAGACAGGGAAGTACAAGGAAAGAATGAGACAGTACTGGTCAGCATGATAGACAGTAGTCTCAGCACTCCAGCAGCCTCGCTGTTGCCAAGATCTTTGTAGGCATCAGTGCAAAGGAAAATTTTGAGGAAGGATTTGAAGGTGGTCTTTGATGGTGATTGTTTTAGCACAACTGATCTTTTTCTTGTTAATGTTCTTAATTATGTCATCAGAGAAGGATTGGCTTTTCTAGCAACTTTAGTTTGGAAGGACAGCTGTCAGTCAGAGAGTGTGAAGACAGGGCAGCAGGCTTGTTCTGCTCTAGTGGAGTCTCTTTCACAAGTTTGTCCTGTTCTCAACAGAGATAGTATTTGCCAATTTACTTTTATTGACATTAGGACAGATTCACTGGTATGCTCGGGCTGCGTTGTGCTGCTCCTGTGATGCAAAGCAGCTGTAAACCTGGTTTAACTTAAGCCAGGTTGATGGCTGTTTTGTATCACTGGAATAGCACAAAGCAGCTGGTTCGTGCCAGCTGATCTAGCCTTTTGGTGAACCATTATAAATTATTTGTTTTATTTGTGGTCTCTATACATGACTGTATTTGAAGTCAAAACCTGTAGGAATATTGAGTGGATCATATTCATTAAAGAAAACTTTTATATTCTAAAATAAGCGTCTGTGGAATTAGAGGTTTCTTGGGCTAAAGCTTTTCTAAGCTAAAATTAAATTATGCATGTTAGCCATATATGTTTGTTTATCTGGAACTCCTTTAGATACAATATAATTTTTTCTGCCTTATCCTATTGTCAGATACATTAAATGAAATTATTAAATGTTAAAATTTAAAAATGCTGATTTTTAGATGTCTTTACTATGTTGTCAAAGGGCACAGCACTTACTGTAAATACAGTTTTGATGTAGCAGTGTTTTCTTCCAGTTTACTGAGATAATTTCAGTGGCATGAAATATAAGTGATTTTGGTAAACTTGATGTTGTTTGTGGTTTATTGATTTGACATATTCTGGGTCTTTTGAGGGTATGACTGGATGCAGGATAACAAAATCCCCATTATTTTCCTTTTATTTAAAATACAATGTATAGTTGAGATCATTTGTACTTTGCACTTGCATAAATAGCATTTTACATGTTCAAAGCACTCTACAAACATTAATCTTCAAAATATTATTGTATAAATGGTATTTTTACTACCTTTTTATTAAACTCTGCTGTTGTTAAACTCTGAGGTCCTTGTAGCATAATACAACATTCAGCAGTTGTAGTAATTTTTTTTTAACAGGGGGTGATAGCCCAGTTAGAGTGAATGTAAGAGAGCACAGTCAGCATTATTCCTGTTACTAACTTTGTTTCATAACTCAGCTTGTTTGTCCTTATGTAGAAAAATTCTCTTATTAAAAAATACGCAGTGATGATTTTTTCCCCTTAAGTCTTTCAGGATAGCCACAATGGAATGTAAGTGTGAAATCAGTCCTCTGATTAGTAGTAGATTGAGGGAAAACATGACAGAACTTGCAAAGTTTGATTGGACGTTGAGGTGTAACACCAAAGAATTAATTACTGCTTCATATTAATCAAGATAACAATGCAAAACCTTTCATTAAGATCACAGGGAAAGTGCTTCCTTGGTCCTTGGAGAGGATATTATATGCAAGCCCTGTGGTGTGGGTTGCAAAGTGTCACTGGAATTTATATGCATTACTTGTCTAATTGCAGTAAATGTAGCATGTCCAGTTAGATTTAAAAGTTGGATGGGTGTTTGTTACTTGCTAGAAATCTCTTGAAACCTCACTACTTGGAGGCAGCTGTTCACAGGTCCTTCACCTCTCCCCAGAGATGCCTAGAAGACTCTGTTGTTGGACCCTGTCTTTTATGGCAGAAGCAGTAAACATGACAGGTTGTTTGGGAGCCATCTGTTTTAAAACAGTTTCTGCTTGGTATGCAGCAATGAACTTGAGATCAGTGTTCTGTCCGTCTTCATGGTAACAGTCTTGTTTGGTGTCACAACAGGTGGACGTTGATGGGATGAAACTAAATGTGACCAGTGAGTGGAACCTGGCTTCACCCTTATCGTCTGTCACCATTGATGGCACTCAGAGGACTATACAGGTAAATTCACTGACACATTATTTGTGGAACTGAAATGACTGCATCCCTTCAGATCCAAAAACCACTGTATATCTGTATGGATACTAAATTTGATGTACAACAGAAAAACACTGTGTTGCTCTAACATAGTCTTTCTCCCTCCATTTAACAAGCCCGGAGCTTTATTGAGATCAATTTCTAGAGAAAATATTTGAGAAGATGACATGTCAGAATACTTTTTATATTAAAGACAGTATCACACCTTTCAACTATCTCACATTTCAAATACCTTACTCATTTTGGTCTGAGACTTACCTACATTTCTCACAATTGTAGTGTCTTCTCACTTCTATTGTTGAAATAAGAAATATGTATTTATTAAAGGAGCAAATCTGAAGTCATTCCTGCACGAATAATTTTGTGTGTCCCTCATTTTCAGTCTTTCCAGATTGAAAGGCAAGGACCGCATCTTTCCTGTATTGTTGTTTTTTATTAGTGTATGTCAGTTTCTTGCTTTAAAGAAGAAGAAAAAAGCAACTCCCTAACCCCCACAAAACTAAAGAATAGTTCATGAATGGCATCAGATTCTAAAGTATCCCCATGAAAGTGTTTAAAAACAAGACATTGCATTGCCATGGATTTTATATTAACTGTTTTTCGATTTTTCCCAAGGTAGGGTGGTTCAGAATTTGGATGGGCTACGTCTGCACTACCACTTATGTTAGTGTAACTTACGTCGCTCAGGGCTTGAAAAGTCACCCACCTGAGCGACATAAATCACACCAACCTAAGCATCAGCGTAGACAATGCTACGTCGGCGTGAGAGCTTCTTCCGACGACATAGCTACCACCACTCGTGGTGGGTGGATTAATTAAGCTGAGAGGAGCTACACTAGAGCAGTGGTTCTCAACCAGGGGTACATGTACCTCTGGGAGTACAGAAAGGGCTTCCAGGGGGGTACATCAACGCATCAGATATTTGTCTAGTTTTATAACAGGCTACATAAAAAGCATTAGAGAAGTCTGTACAAACTAAAATTTCATGCAAAGACTTTTATACTGCTCTATATACGATACACTGAAATGTACATACAACATTTATATTCCAGTCGATTTATTTGATAATTATATGGCACAAATGAGAAAGTTAGCAATTTTCAGTAATAGTGTGGCTGTGACACTTATGTATTTTTATGTCTGATTTTGTAAGCAAGTATTTCTTAGGTGAGGTGAAAGTTGGGGTTACAAATGACAAATCAGGTGTCTGAAAGGAGTACAGCGGTCTGGAAAGGTGGAGAAACACTGCCCTAGAGAGCTTATAATGGCACAGCTACAGAGGTGCAACTGTGCCGCTGTAAGCTCTCTTGTGTAGCCAGAGCCCCATTTACTAAATAGTCATTTTATTAATAAGATCAGGGTGTCTGCAGACCCTACAAGTTATAGGAAAGAGATTAAGACTCTGAAACCCTGAAATTACTTGAAAAATAGTATAAATTTATCCATGATTCAGCATTTTTTTAAAAATTACTGCTGGACATGTAAAAGTGTCACAATGATGACTTTTTCCATGTGACTGAATTTGAACGACTTCAGCTTTGGGCATCCGAAACAGTTGTCTTTTAAGGATGGTATGAGTAGGAAATGAGTGACCATCTCACTATATACCCAGGCAAATATATACAAATGGGTCTTTCTAGCACATCTATGTGCTATTAGGGACTATTCAAAGTTTTCTTGCAGGTTCGTGTGGCTGGACATGAACCTCAACTTTTACTTGCATGCTCCACTCTCAGAATTTACCTGCTGCTATCTAAAGAAAATCTTTAGGTTTTGGTGTCTGTTCACTTTACTAATATTCAACAAGAAGCAATATATATTTATAAAAATATAAGAGGTGTTCAGAAGAAACCCAACATATTTGGTGTGCATCCATACATGTTTTCAGATGAGTTTCCATCAAAACTAATGGGAAGTGAATGAGGACATATTACAGCAGTATACAGCATTAGGAAGCTTTTATTGTTGCTGACTAATAGTAGTTAGATTGATTATATACCAAACGCATGATATTTGAACTTGCATCTTCATTTAATTCCCAAGGCACAGAATGTTGCCATAGCTGAACATGTTTACTGCTAGGTAGCTGAGCCCACTAATGGGGTCCTTGAACTGCTGGAATACAATTGTCATATGAAATGCGTGCATGGGTCACTTCAGCTGCTGTACAACAAATATTTTGAAGTGTGTTATACAACAAGGAGTGTAAAAACCATAGTTATTGTTTCTCCTGGAGATATTATCTGTAAACCTCTGTTTTGTTGAGAAATCCTGTAGCTTGAAAAGTTATTAATGTTGTGAGTGTCCATATATGTAAAATTATGGTTACAATGTGATTAACCCTTGATATCTGCTCATTGGAATCCAAATTGGATTTTGTGTTATGTTTCTCTAGACTTGTTCCTCTGCAAGGACCAAATTAGACTAGCGTGTTCCTATAGGTCCATTTGTCCCCAAAAGCATTTGATCCCTGAGTCTTAGTGTATCTTCCTTCAGCAAGTCTTCGCCCTAGAGCCATTTAAGCAATTAACATAAATGAATCGAATAATTCCAGCTGTGCTTTATTAATTTTCAGACATTCTAATTTCTCTTCATAGTTGATTTCATTCATCTAAATTTGTTTAACCGGTATATTCTTTGTGAACATAACATTTCTTTGAAGATTGATTTATGCACGTAGGGCTTGATCCTGAAAGGTGCTGAGTGCTCTGATCCCAATCCAGCAAAGCCCTTAAACACATAAGGAGTAAAGAAGGAAATGATTTTCAAATATTTTGTTTTAAAATGTATTTATGCAAATTGTAGTCTAGATATTCAAATTGTTGCGTATCTGTCACCCGATTAAAATAAGTAATTAGACATATGAGTCTATTTTCACTCATCTGCTAAAGGATCTTGGCTCAAAATGTGTAAATAAAGGAAGTACGGGTCTAAGCAAAGAGTAGATCAGTGACATGCAAAAATGGGTGGGTACCAGAAAATACCTTGATCCTGCAAAGTTAAAATTTGAGGGTTCCTGTTCTTAAAATTAACTGTGTGCTTAAGTGTTTTGTTGGATAGGAGCCAGAGTACCTTGCTGACAAAATCTCAAAAATAAAATATTGCTGAGAGTTTAATGACTGTAGATTATTTCATTGATCTGGTATCTCAAAACAATTTTGCTTATTATAGATTATGTATTATTTGGGTTTCAGACCCTAAATACAGGAACTGCAAAACATTTTTGTTTGTTTAAGCAATAGATGAGTTTGGAAAGATTTACTGAGTGAGGTGCATGAAGACTGATTGAAGTCTTCCAGTAATACACAGCTACTGTATACTGTTAGTTTCATTTTGAAATTGTTGCAGGGTCATTTTTACTATTACCTCTATGAAAGAGAAATAAATATTGTGTATGCTCCCACTTCTTTTTCTTAGATGAGAGAGCAGGCCTGGCTTTTCTCAGAGCTTATAGGATTACCCTATGTTTTCACATTTGCTCTGTAAGCCCCCAATCATCACAGCAAAAGGAGCTCATCAGTGTTACTCCAGACATGATGAGATGGGTTGCTACTGAGTAACTGATTTTCCTTGCCTCACTTGTCACCTGTTCTTGGCAATTGAAGCAAATACAAGAGATCTCTCAAATACCTCATTTAAAAAACAAAAAAAAACCCCACAACCCCCCTCTCCACTCTTCCTTCCCCCATCTCCCAAAAGAAAAAAACTTAGTGACTTTTGCTGAAGTCTGCAGCATTGTATTTCAGGCTTCCTTCTTTTTTTTTAAACTTATAATCTATGTTGTGTGTATTTCTCTGTGCTGTCCCTCATTATTTCTCTGCCTCCAATTGTGCAAGCAGAGTGGCAGTTCAGCAATTCCTCTTTCTCCACTAGCTCTGAAACCTGATTTTATGACTGAATAAAACAAAAGTTTTCTTTACTTCTCTTCATTAAGAGACAAAAACTTCCAGGGCTTTGCTTTCTGTACCAGGCCACCCACTATGTTCTTTCCCTCCCCGTGCTTCCCCTTCCCACTCATGGAGGAGCAAGCTAGGGTTGGGTATTTGACCAGTTCAAAAATAATTGGTCAATTGACCAGTCAAATATTGTCAAATAATGTCAAATGTTTTAAAGCACTAATTTATAAGAACAGTCACAAAAAAGAGTAAGACTTTATGGTCTCTAATAGGCTTACCCTTAGATACTTATACCTAATTACAAAAAAACTGAGTTATTTTAATTCAGAAACACCATGAAATGATTTTCTCAAATATGAGAGTAATTATTTTTAGGTTGGCCTTTAAATGTGGACATTATTCGTAAATGAATGAAATTAAAAATAAAACACACACAGCATCCATAAAACCAAAAAATCACTTATGCTAGATAGGCAGCAGGCCAACTCTACCAACCGTTTTATGGCTGTGCATCTTTACTGTTTATGTTGGGGGTGGAAGTTTAATGGCTGTGAGCCCTCCTCTTCCTCTCCCACTCCCTTCTGAGTTTATTTCTATATCATTGTCTAGTCAGTTTAGGTTGTAAGCTTTTCAGTGCCAGGACTGTGTCTTTTAACTTGTTTTAATATGCTTCGTAAATGACATGGCATAGAAATAAAGATATACATACATACAATGTTTGTTCTAGAAGGTTCAAGCCAATCAAGATGCTAAACTTCCAATTAGTTGACTTTTTTCCAAATAGGTGGCGTTATCATGCAGTTAAAGTGAGTGATCAAGATATTTCAGTAGGTTGGCTAACAGGTGGCACCATGAGGCAATCAAAAAGGGGGTCCTCTTGCCTACATCATGACATTTGTGCTGGAATATTTGACAATATTTGACCATGTTCAAATAACATGTGACAAGTTACATTATTTGACCCATCAGTTGACCAGCTTGCAAAGTCTAGAGCAGGCTAAATAGGGCAAATCAAAGACAAGGTGCTCCATCTTTGAAAAATCCCTCTCAGGAACCACATAAAGGGAGCTCAGACTGGATAATTTTCAGGCTGAGCAAAGAGAAAGAGCTCAGAGAATGGGCAGATTGCTTGGTCCTCTTCATTCCCCTCTCTGCCTCTGTACCTCAATAAAGACTTTTCCAGAGACAGCTCCAAAAGGACAAGTGTCAATGTTCCTCTTTGCTCTCTCCAAAATGGACCAACAATGACTCTTCAGGATTGAGGCCAAAATTCCACTCCCCAAAACCTAAACTTCATTGTCCTTTCCATCACCACCACCTGTAAATTAGCAATGATTTTTTCATAGATTCATAGATACTAAGGTCAGAAGGGACAATTATGATCATCTAGTCCGACCTCCTGCACAACGCAAGCCACAGAATCTCACCCACCCACTCCTGCAAAAAACCTCTCACCTATGTCTGAGCTATTGAAGTCCTCTAATCGTGGTTTAAAGACTTCAAGGAGCAGAGAATCCTCCAGCAAGTGACCAGTGCCCCATGCTATAGAGGAAGGCGAAAAGCCTCCAGGGCCTCTTCCAATCTGCCCTGGAGAAAAATTCCTTCCTGACTCCAAATATGGCGATCAGCTGAACCCTGAGCATGTGGGCAAGATTCACCAGCCAGATACACAGGAAAGAATTTTCTGTAGTAACTCAGATCCCACCCCATCTAACATCCCATCACAGGCCATTAGGCCTATTTACCATGAACAGTTAAAGATCAATTAATTACCAAAATCATGTTATCCCATCATACCATCTCCTCCATAAACTTATCAGATAGGTCTTTTCCCCCCACTGCTTCCCTTAGAAGGCTATTCCAAAACTTCACTCCTCTGATGGTTAGAAACCTTCATCTAATTTCAAGTCTAAACTTCCCAATGACCAGTTTATATCCATTTGTTCTTGTGTCCACATTGGTACTGAGCTTAAATAATTCCTCTCCCTCTCCCTCTCCGGTATTTATCCCTCTGATATATTTATAGAGAGCAATCATATCTCCCCTCAACCTTCTTTTAGTTAGGCTAAACAAGCCAAGCTCCTTGAGTCTCCTTGCATAAGACAGGTTTCCGTTCCTCGGATCATCCTAGTAGCCCTTCTCTGTACCTGTTCCAGTTTGAATTCATCCGTCTTAAACATAGGAGACCAGAACTGCACACAGTATTCCAGGTGAGGTCTCACCAGTACCTTTAAATGGTGTAGGCAAATTCCACTTAGTACAGTTCAAAATTTGGGGTTAGTGACATCGCATCCTAATTGAGGCACATGTTGTTCCCAAACAGTTGTTCTCAGCGCTGGGTTCTGTGTAGATTTCTTTTACACTATTTTTACTGATACTAGATCTGGACACTGCAATATTTGATAAGTTGGCTACTGTCCATCCATAGGTTACCTGGAAGACTTCATCTACAAGGAATGAATGGATCTACCTCAGCTATAGGTGTATCTACAATATTTCTCAACAGCTGAAGTCAGCTTTGGCATTAGCAAATTGGAAGATACATGAATGGTATATCCTATGCCTGACTGGTTTGGAATGTGATATCCAAAACAGAGATAAGGAAAGGTACAGAACAACAAGTTAAGGAACCAATGAGTTAGAACTTAGGTGATGGAGAAAGTGTTTTTTAACTTTTAAACAGCCATGATATAAATAGAGGTAGTTTTGGGGTGTATCTTCAAAGCGCACGTTCTGTGTAAGATAAGAATTACTTCCCAGAATAAGGGTATGTATATCTCCTTTGGTTATTGTACTGTTTGTTTTGTCTTTAGACAATAACTCCGGCTAAACTTTGGCTCAGCTGTTGAACGACAAGTGTAGCCAATCAGTTGGCTGTATGTTTTAATCAACACTTCGACTCAACCACATGGGCCTCTGAAGTGTCAGCAGGCAGTGCTGGGTGGTTCACCTCCTGGGATCCAGATTCCCCAAGTGCACACAACTTGCTGAATAAGTTAATGTGGCTCTAATCTGCAGTAATTTATGCAATTTCTTCCTCTGCACTCCGGAACTCTTACAGCTCTTCCAGGCACGGCCCTGGTTAAGCAAGTTCCTTAATGCAAGTCTTCTGCAGGGAACAGAGATAGGAAAGGCATGTGTGGAGTCAAGGGGCTTCTTCACAGACTCTTGTTGCCTCCAGCAGATCTCTGAGGTCCATGTGGATCTTGGGGGGTGTCTTTAGGTTTATGAGGTGCAACCCCTGGTCTCATCCAGGTGGAAGGAGAAATGTGAAGGAAGAAATTTGGGGAAATTTTGCAAATTTTAAATACTGATTTTTTCTATTCCTCTATTTTAAAAATAAATCACATGTAGTATAGCCCATATTTTCATAGGTTAAATTATCTAAAGTGTCTACTAATTTGGGGTGAATCGGTGTTTGGGTTCCCAACATGATAAACCTGATTTTCAAAAGGTGTTGGTACCCGCAACTCCAGTTGAAGTCTACGAGAGCTACAGGTGCTTTGGCATCTCTGAAAATCAGCTCCTTAGTGTGTCAAGTTGGAAACCCATTGATCGACTCTAAAGTAATGGCCGCTTTTAAGAATTTTTTAGCTGCGGTATTTAAAATGTGTTCAGAGTATTCACATGGGCTTTGATATTACTGTAATTATTTTTTGCTACTTTTTGTGTTTTATATTCTGTATATTTTAATACATTTTACCCCAATGTTTTTGCCTTGGTGCCAAGCATTGACTAATAAATATATATATATATATATGCCATCAATAATATTTACATATTTCTAAAAACCCAAGTACTCTCCATCTTACCTTGAGCAAATGAAGTAGTTTTCAGTATCACAAGATATAATTTGTTTGCTAGGCTTTAATGTATTTTTTCTTGTTAGTGAGTATTCGTTTTGACGCAACACATTAGTTGTTCATTTGTAAGCAAAGCAACTGCTGTTGGTCTGTTTCAGTTTCTTTGTTTGCAGTCATTTCTTCTCTCCACCTGCTCACAGCAGGTAATCTGCAGATCCAAGAGTATCTGAACACTTTTGGCAAATACCTCAAGATCTTCTTCCATTCTAATCATGCCTGTATGGGTGTGGAGTCTCTGTCTCCCTCTCATATTTTGTAGTTTGGGGGGAGTTTTCCTTCCCTCACCCCTCTTTTATAGCTTGTTTCTCAATTTCATTTTTATCTAAAGGTACTCATCCATTGCAGGCTTGAGTACTGAGCTGATTGTAACCCTACTGCATCATACACTGAATAGCTCATTGATACCCAACTAAGTGGAACTAATTTTCTATGGCAAAGCAGAAGAATTTGGAGTAGTCACAGAAACCTCTTGTAATTTAGTGGGAAACACCAGATTGAATTGATTCCTTGTGAAATTATTGCATATAATCATGCAGATATGTGTGATTACACCCATGTCTGTACTTATATGTAGATAAATGCACACCAGTTTACACTTCCTAGTTATATAATGTGTTTACACAGATTATATCCTGAATGTACATGTTCTATTTATGTGTAAATATAAATATATACATACAGCATAATATACACAAAACCCCAATGTATATAATATTAATCATTGGATATAAATTTGATAGCTTTTAGAATTTAAATGTTTTTTAAAGTTAAATCATATTTTCTACAAGTTTTAGATTAGCTGTCTGGCACCTGAGTTCCCATGAAAAAAACTATTATGGTTTTAAATGGGATTTTGTTAATTTAGAATCTCTCAACCTGTGTTAATTTAATCAAAAAGAATATAAATTATTTTTAAAAATCCCATGATTCACACATACAACATAACGTTACTATTTTCACAGGAGAAAATATATTATTTAGGCTTTGTGAAACTGGTAGAAATATACTTTGCATTAATTATTCTCTGCTTCAGACCTCTAAGCAAATGTTTTGCAAGTTACTTTAAAAAAGGTTTTTACACGTTGCAAGTAAATAGCTGTTCTTTCTGGTTACTTGCATTTGATTACTTTCCTGTTATCACACATAATATGAAACCATGTATTAGAATGTATAGTGCATGTAACTATACAACTTAGAATAGGTGGAGACTGGTATATTCTTTTTCTAAAAAGGTAGAAAATAAGAGAAACTGTTAACCATCTTCTTTCATTTTCTTGAAAACATCAATTACATTTACAGGTCTCGGAAACAAGGCCACCAGTAGAACAGAAATAACTCCTTTCAGTATGGTTTTTTTTAAAAAAAAAATCACATTTAACAGCTGAGATTTATTTACAACTGAAATTTGAAATATTAATTATGATAATGTACTGACTTCTTTTGTAATATGGTGTTCAAAAGCCTGGCAGTTTTCTTTTTGGTCTTGGTAACATATGGTTGATTTGGAGAGTCTATCCACTTTTTTTTTTTTTTTAAATATGCCCAGAAGGAAAATTTCTTTCACTCCCCCGTGTTTGTTAATTTTCCTCTCCTTTCCCCACCCTGACTTTTTTCTCCTCACTCTGTTAATTTGAGGGATGGATTTTAGTGCTTACAGTGAACTCTTGATACCACTGAAGACTGAATGCTGTACTGCATATTGGATATATAGTGTAAGCAGGTGCCGTGGGGACTTACCGTACTGCGATGCCTATGCCCTTTCAACAATGACAGGCTAAGGAAGAGGGTATTCATCTTCTTATCCCTGATACTGTGGTTATGGAAGACAACTTTTGGGTATAAATATGTATTTGGTATTAGGTTGTAGATTCTAATCTACAAGTTTCTGAATTTATTTTCTAGATCACTCAACAGTTATCACATGAGCAGGCATTTTAGTTACTTGAAAGTGTGGTGAAGTCCTTGCATTCTTTGGATCTGATTTTGCAAATCTCCAAGCATGCAAGGAGATCCTACATGTGAGCAGGCTCATTGGAAACCAAAGGACTGCTCATGTGAGTAAAGACTACCTGCATGAGGAGAAGTTTCCAGGATCTGATCCATAGCTATGAAAACCCACAAGTCCATTCACGATACTAAGTTATTGCTTAGAAAGTGTTTAAAGGAAAAACAGAAACAATATTTTGTTTTGCTTTGTATTCCTCTACAAAATGAGAGTAATGGGGAGATTAGCCAAAAAATTGGAAATGTTATCAGGCTATAAAATTATTGTTAATGGCCTCTTTAAGGGGATAAAAGGGCAGCACAATAAGTGACAGCACTCTAATGAGGGCAAGGGCATTCCAGGAAAAAAAGAAATTAAGTCCCTTAGGTTATTTTTTTTTTTAATTTGCCATTTTCTGACAGCTTATCAAGTGGTCAGTACTTGTTTGTTTTGGCATACAGTTCATTCATTGTAGACTATCGGTACTTTGTTCTTCTTTGCAGTTTCCAAAACCTGATTGTGTTTATACTAGACTGTGGGAAAAGTGTATATTCCTGTTTCCTTTATAAAAGTAAACGTCAGGTTTTGTATGAAATTTTATTTCCCATATTTTCCATTCCATTAATCATTATTGTTGAAATATGTCAGGCCTTGGCACATCCTTCTTTGTTTTCATATGATTGTACAGATTGCAGTGTCAGTATATGACCTGTTAATCAAAAAAATGCAAGTTTATGCTGTGGTAAGAAAGCTATGGCTTATATATATATATATGTATAAAATATAGCTGCAAAACATGCCACATTGTCAGCAAAGGAACAGCATTTGACTTAGTACTACTATTGTGTAGCATTTTGTCACTTCTTCGTAATTGTCTTTAAAATGTGAAAGTACTAAAGGTAGTTTGCATTTTATACCTATCCTTGTAATATATTGTTTGTGTTTTCATACAAATCTATACACAGGGCATATTGTATAGTATTTATATCTCTTTAAATTTAGACCTATGCTATGTATTTACACTTTTTGACTTTGGTCTTGATTCAGCAGAGCTCTTAACCACATATGCTCTGTGAGGGCCTATGCATTCAGTAATTTGACAAATGAGAGAGAAAACAGAGATATGACAGAGCAAATCAGAGAATTAGTATTCTGACAATGTAATTTATGTTAAATAGTCCAGCTAATTGTATTAAATATTATCTTCTGTAAGTCAGACAGAGGAGTACATTTTCACTTATTTTACAGGTAAATTTGAAATGTTAAGTCAAAACGCTTCTTCCCATGAAGATGCTTTACAAATATAGTATAAAATATAAGTTTGGTCTAATATAGAATTTCTTGGTGAAATGTGTGTGCTGTGAACAGCTTTTGAACTGAAGGAGGAAAAGACTCAAAAGGAGCAGTAACTTCTCGTATATTTCCCGTGTTTAGGTTATAGGTAATATCATGTATAACCAGTAATGTGCTTTCTTTTGCATTGTTTAGTGGCTTAATGACAGTATGCTCTATGATTGGTCAGAGACTTGAGCCAACAGCCCCAAGCCCAGTAGATAACCAAGTGTTTCACAAAATTATTTTTTTTCTGTTTTCAAAGGAGGAGCATTGTGTGCATTTATTTTACAGCACCCTATCACAAAGAGGAGATGAAAACGTCTCTTTAGAATGAGTGACATGCTTAACATTTATAGAGTTGAGGTAATATGGAGTACATGAAGTGAGAATACAGATATACATGCGCCATAGAATCACAGACCTTAGAGGTGGAAAAGTCCTAGTAAGTCATAGAACCATAGGGTTAGGAAGGACTGCATGGGTTGTCTAGTCTAACCCCCTGCCAAGATGGAGGATTTGTTATTTCTAAACCGTCTAAGACAGATGGCTATTCAGCCTCCTTTTGAAAACCTCCAGTGAAGGAGCTTCCACAACCTCCCTATGCAGTCTGTTCCACTGTTGTACTGTTCTTACATATCATAACGTCCATCTCCCTGAAAACACATACATTCTTCCTTGTACGTAGACATGTTTGTTTTCAGTACTCTTCAAAGTAAATTTGTTAGAATCTGTTAAAGCAAAAACTAGAATTTGATCTTAAGCATGAATCAGCTTCTTAGCACTGAAGCTCTTAAATAAATTTTTACGTTATGTTTATTTTGTGCGTATGTAATATAGCTACAGGCATTTTGGTTATTTCCTGCAGACCTTACAAGAAGACAATAGCACTGCTTCAACTTACTGAGAAAGCTACTAATTAGTTTTTACACCTGTTTTTTTCAGTGCCTCTCTCGAGATGCAGCTGGAAACGTAAGCATTCAGTTTCTGGGCACAGTGGTAAGTATTCAAGATCTACTATGCTACATTATGCCTGTATTGAAATATAACTTAACAAAAAAAATAGGCAATTGATAATGACTGCACACACACGCCTGTGTTCATGAATTTTGTCAGTATCTGTTTTAGTGTGTGTTTGCTTCAAAGTATAGGATACATAAAACCCCCATTCCAGGTATTTCAAACCGGATGGAAGCAGAACTATCCTTCAGTGAATGCTACAAAACGGTTACATTCCACATTTCACTTGCTATGATTCTATAACTTTTTGGCCCCTAAAAGGGTAAGGTATAAATGAAAGTACACTTGTAAGAAATAGGAGATTTTAAACTTGTAATCTATTGGCATATATTCAGATTTCAGTCCATTTCATCCGATTTCTCTCCTTCTCCCACTCCCTGCTCATCCATTGGTGTTCTGTACATCTTTGTCTGAGCTGAGGGCCAATTTCTTTCACTCTATACTTCTCATCCTCAAGGCATTGTAGTCGCCATTCTCCCAGCTAAGGAGGACGAGATGAGAATAGTTTTTAATGGGCAATTCAAAGCACTGCCTCCATCAACATCTCACTCTACCGAGGAGCTGAGAGCTGTTTCCTGCAGAATAATAGACTAAGAATCATGGCCAGGTCTCTACCATAGGAGAAGTAAGCAATCGGGCAGATCTTTTGCCTCTTTCGTGTATCTTGGGTACTCATGTATAAGATGGAAAAACAAAATTGTGTGTTAAGTGATAGATGCTTCTAAGGCTACATACTATCTATCAGAATGGTATCTTAATTCTGTCAGTCATGTGGTTAAAGTGATACTTAAAGTGCTCTAATTGTATTTTTCCAAGTTTAATTCTAAACTTAAAGCTTTGAACAGATTAAAAAAAAAAAGTAATTCTCCTCAAGGATTGTGCTTTTACTTAGGTCTCATTATTACCAACTACATTATTGGTGTTTAACAGTCAGTGTACACTGTCCTATTTATGATGTTGGGCTTTGGCACTGGTCATTTGCTTTGCAGGAAAAGATGTTGCTACATGGCTGGTCTGATAGTCTCACAGCAGGAAAAAATATTTATTGAGACTGTTGCATAAGAATACTAACACATCTTGGTCAGTTAATAGTAAAAAGTCAAAGCAGACTTTAATCAAAACCCTATTTCTGAGCATCACCAAACTTCAGAAGGTACTGGTCAAATCCATGACGAGTGACATTCTTTTTTTTTTTTTTTAAAGTGGGATGCAAGTATGTGTTTTTATTATTGATTACTATTATTATTAATTTGTATTGCAGTAATTCCAGGAACCCCAGTGTTACACCAGTACCTCATTGTTCTATGGGCTGTACAAACACACAAGAAAAAGGCAGTCCGTACCCTAGAAAGCTTACAATCTTGATATGCTTTAGCTTTAAGATATTGAGAGAAAAACAAATAGAATATTAGTCATTTATTTAATTCTCTATTGCTGATGATTACTGTCTTAACTAAAACTAATATTGATTAGCTCACACTGCTTTATCAAATCTGCATCTGTTCAGAAAAACTAATAATTCTTTAACGAAAAAGGGAAAAAACCACCAGAATATGTTTTTGGAGATGGGGGGAAGAGAATAAGAGCACTTAGGGTATGCCTACACTACGAAATTAGGTCGAATTTATAGAAGTCTGTTTTTTAGAAATCGGTTTTATATATTCGAGTGTGTGTGTCCCCACAGAAAATGCTCTAAGTGCATTAACTCGGTGGAGTGCTTCCACAGTACCTAGAGTCGACTTCCGGAGTGTTGTACTGTGGGTAGCTATCCCACAGTTCCCGCAGTCTCCGCTGCCCATTCGAATTCTGGGTTGAGATCCGAATGCCTGATGGGACTAAAACAATGTCGCGGGTGGTTCTGGGTACATATCGTCAGGCCCCCGTTCCCTCCCTCCCTCCGTGAAAGCAAGGGCAGACAATCGTTTTGTGCCTTTTTTCCTGAGTTAGCTGTGCAGACGCCATACCACGGCAAGCATGGAGCCCGCTCAGGTAACCGTCACCCTATGTCTCCTGGGTGCTGGCAAACGCGGTACTACATTGCTACACAGCAGCATCAACCCCTTGCCTTGTGGCAGCAGACGGTACAGTACGACTGGTAGCCGTCATCGTCATGTCCGAGGTGCTCCTGGCCACGTCGGCCAGGAGCGCCTGGGCAGACATGGGCACAGGTACTAAATTTGTAGTGACTGACCAGGTCATTCTCTTTAGTCCTGCAGTCAGTTCTATTGAACCATCTTATGGTGAGCAGGCAGGCGATACGGATTGCTAGCAGTCGTACTGTACCATCTTCTGCCAGGCAGGCATGAGATGTGGATGGCATGCAGTCCTTCTGCGCCGTCTGCTGCCAGCCAAAGATGTAAAAGATAGATGGAGTGGATCAAAACAAGAAATAGACCAGATTTGTTTTGTATTCATTTGCTTCCCCCCCCTCCCCTGTCTAGGGGACTCATTCCTCTAAGTCACACTCACAGGGAAGGTGCAGTGAGGTAAATCTACCCATGTATCAATCAGAGGCCAGACTAACCTCCTTGTTCCAATAAGAACAATAACTTAGGTGCACCATTTCTTATTGGAAGCCTCCGTGAAGTCCTGCCTGAAATACTCCTTGATGTAAAGCCACCCCCTTTGTTGATTTTAGCTCCCTGAAGCCAACCCTGTAAGCCGTGTCGTCAATCGCCCCTCCCTCCCTCAGAGCAATGGCAGACAATCGTTCCACGCCTTTTTTCTGAGCGGACACCATACCAAGGCAAGCATGGAGGCCGCTCAGCTCACTTTGGCAATTAGGAGCACATTAAACACCACACGCATTATCCAGCAGTATGTGCAGCACCAGAACCTGGCAGAGCGATACCGGGCGAGTAGGCAACGTCAGCGTGGTCGCGTGAGTGATCAGGACATGGACACAGATTTCTCTGAAAGCATGGGCCCTGCCAATGCATGCATCATGGTGCTAATGGGGCAGGTTCATGCTGTGGAACGCCGATTCTGGGCTTGGGAAACAAGCACAGACTGGTGGGACCGCATAGTGTTGCAGGTCTGGGACAATTCCCAGTGGCTGCAGAACTTTCTCATGCGTAAGGGCACTTTCATGGAACTTTGTGACTTGCTTTCCCCTGCCCTGAAGCGCATGAATACCAAGATGAGAGCAGCCCTCACACCTGAGAAGCGAGTGGTGATAGCCCTGTGGAAGCTTGCAGCGCCAGACAGCTACCGGTCAGTTGGGAATCAATTTGGAGTGGGCATATCTACTGTGGGGGCTGCTGTGATGCAAGTAGCCCACGCAATCAAAGATCTGCTGATATCAAGGGTAGTGACCCTGGGAAGTGTGCAGGTTATAGTGGATGCAATGGGATTTGCTATATTATATTGCAATATTGCTATATTATATGGCAATTGCTGCAATGGGATTCCCTAACTGTGGTGGGGCCATGGACGGAACTCATATCCCTATCTTGGCACCGGAGCACCAAGCCGCCGAGTACATAAACCGCAAGGGGTACTTTTCAATAGTGCTGCAAGCTCTGGTGGATCACAAGGGACGTTTCACCAACATCAACATGGGATGGCCAGGAAACGTACATGACGCTCGCATCTTCAGGAACTCTGGTCTGTTTCAAAAGTTGCAGGAAGGGACTTTATTCCCAGACCAGAAAATAACTGTTGGGGATGTTGAAATGCCTATAGTTATCCTTGGGGACCCAGCCTACCCCTTAATGCCATGGCTCATGAAGCTGTACACAAGCAGCCTGGACAGTAGTCAGGAGCTGTTCAACTACAGACTGAGCAAGTGCAGAATGGTGGTAGAATGTGCATTTGGACGTTTAAAGGCGCGCTGGCGCAGTTTACTAACTCGCTTAGACCTCAGCAAAACCAATATTCCCACTGTTATTACTGCTTGCTGTGTGCTCCACAATATCTGTGAGAGTAAGGGGGAGACGTTTATGGCGGGGTGGGAGGTTGAGGCAAATCGCCTGGCTGCTGGTTACTCGCAGCCAGACACCAGGGCTGTTAGAAGAGCACAGGAGGGCGCGGTACGCATCAGAGAAGCTTTGAAAACCAGTTTCATGACTGGCCAGGCTACGGTGTGAAAGTTCTGTTTGTTTCTCCTTGATGAAACCCCCCGCCCCTTGGTTCACTCTACTTCCCTGTAAGCTAACCACCCTCCCCTCCTCCCTTCGATCACCACTTGCAGAGGCAATAAAGTCATTGTTGCTTCACATTCATGCATCTTTATTTATTCATCACATAAATAGGGGAATGACTACCAAGGTAGCGCAGGAGGGGTGGTGGAGGAGGGAAGAAAAATGTCACACAGCACTTTAAGCACAGCACTTTAAAAGTTTACAACTTTAAAATTTATTGAATGCCAGCCTTCTTTTTTTTGGGCAATCCTCTGTGGTGGAGTGGCTGGTTGGCCGGTGGCCCCCCCACCGCGTTCTTGGGCGTCTGGGTGAGGACGCTATGGAACTTGGGGAGGAGGGCGGTTGGTTACACAGGTGCTGTAGTGGCAGTCTGTGCTCCAGCTGCCTTTGCTGCAGCTCAACCATACACTGGAGCATACTGGTTTGATCCTCCAGCAGCCTCAGCATTGAATCCTGCCTCCTCTCATCACGCTGCTGCCACATTTGAGCTTCAGCCCTGTCTTCAGCCCACCACTTACTCTCTTCAGCCCGTCACCTCTCCTCCCGGTCATTTTGTGCTTTCGTGCACTCTGACATTATTTGCCTCCACGCATTCGTCTGTGCTCTGTCAGTGTGGGAGGACAGCATGAGCTCAGAGAACATTTCATCACGAGTGCGTTTTTTTTTTCTTTCTAATCTTCACTAGCCTCTGGGAAGGAGAAGATTGTGTGATCATTGAAACACATGCAGCTGGTGGAGAAAAAAAAAGGGACAGCGGTGTTTAAAAAGACACATTTTATAAAACAGTGGCTACAGTCTTTCAGGGTAAACCTTGCTGTTAACATTACATCACATAGCACATGTGCTTTCGTTACAAGGTCGCATTTTGCCTCCCCCCACCGTGTGGCTACCCCCTCAACCCTCCTTAAGTTTCACGCGACACTGCTTCGGGTCCCTGTTATAGCCTCTGTCCTTCATGCCCTGGGAGATTTTGACAAAGGTTTTGGCATTTCGAAAACTGGAACGGAGTTCTGATAGCACGGATTCCTCTCCCCATACAGGATAGCTCCCGGAGGCCAATACTGTCGAATTGTGTCCACAGTACCCCAAATTCGACCCGGCAAGGCTGATTTAAGCGCTAATCCACTTGTCAGGGGTGGAGTAAGGAAATCAATTTTAAGAGCCCTTTAAGTCGAAATAAAGGGCTTCATCGTGTGGACGGGTGCAGGTTTACATCGATTTAATGCTGCTAAATTCGACCTAAAGTCCTAGTGTAGACCAGGGCTTAGTGTGCACCGTCAGGCACTTAATGTGGCTGACGTAATATAGACTAGTTTTAACGTGTTTCTTGTTGGTTGAACCTAAAGAGAGAATTTTAATTCATAGATTAGAGAAATGGTAATGGAGACAAACCTTTTTCTAAGTCTGCTTTCTAAGCTACATGTAGGATCTTTTCAGTGTTTGGAAGCAGAATTGATAATCCTTTGCTACAGAAGAGGTTAGCATCCCTGAGGTATAGTAGGTGAAAGTTGGAGGGATGCAGGGTGAGGTAAGAGAATTCTGGACATTCTCTCCTTTGCAGATTGGCTCTTTGCTCTGACTTCCCTTCTCCCTCAAAGTCCTCCCTATGGCTTGTCTCACTCTCCCTGGTGTCTATGCTCCTCTCCATTCTGCTCTCCTTATCACCTTCCTTCCCCACTCCTTTGCTCTTATTAACAAGTCCCCTCCTGCCTTCCCTGCGCCCCAGCCTACTACTCAACAGAGAGGGGGAGAGATTAAAAAAAATCAGAACTGCCATGATGTTTGTCAGCTGTCACTCTGAACTATATTTCAGCCCTTTCCACTACCGTGTATCTGAGTTTCTCTTCAGATTACAAGCTTTGGGCCAGTAACAGTATCTTCCTGTGTGTTGGTGCAGCATCTAGCACAGGGGGATGGGCTGATATGGATTAGTGCTTTTTGGGCATTGCTGTCGTATCATTAATAATAACTAATAAAAATATAACTCCAAAGCCAGAAAAGAGGAGCCCTTTCTCCACTCCTGGAACCTCTTTTTGGGGACTCCAGTATGTATGCACTATCATGCCTGTTACTAGGATAATCAATGCATTATAAGGTTGGCAGTGGGTTTTTTTCCCTCATAACACTAACTGCTTGAAAGAAATATTTGGTGATATGATATTTAGATTTCTCAGTATCCTGCTTGCATATGCTATGCATCACTGTAGAAATTGGTTATAAAAACAATTTATATTTGATTTTAATATTTTCTATTGAGAGAGGAAAAACTAGCTTCAAGCATTCTCAGTTTCATACGTATGCAAATTCATCATGAGTTTCAATGCTGACAAGCAGTGTGGTGCTACTTAGCACATGCCCCCTATACCTTTTCATCAGCGCATGTTTTTAGAACCAACTGATTGGGACCACAGTCATCCAACTTGTCACGAGGGCATCAGCTTAGATAAAATAATTCACTTGATTTCCTGACAGACAGCAAAGGCAGTTTTGCTCCTGGTTTTTGATAAGAGATGAGTCTCAACTTCACTGAGCAAGCTGACAGACACTGAAGAGAAGCAGAGAATGCTTCTCTGTTAGAATCCTCATTGGCATCCCTTGTAGTTAGTTAACTGACAGGGGAATGTACACTTCAACAGAAAGACTTGCAATTAAAGAAAAGGCTTTAATATGAATCTTAAAGCATAATGTATAGTAAACTTGTAAAGATTTTCTGTTAAGGAGCAGCAAAGGTATTTGTTTCTCCTGTTTTAAAAGGGAAAATGGAAAAAGTCAGGCTACTGTTTCCAAATTAAGTAGGGATCATGAGTTTGAATTCCACAGAGTTGACATAATTCAGAGGTTCTACGTGGGTCTTTAGTAATGTTTCCTTTTGCTGGACATGACTAGAAAGTCTTTGCTATTTGGGACTCTCTCTTCTGTTAGTTCATAGTGGCATTAGGCAGTTTATGTGTTGTTGTTATTACTAGCAGGAGTAGTATAACAGTAACACTGAGGAGCCCTAGTCATGGACCAGGGCCCCATTGGGCTAGGTGCTGTACAAACACAGAATAAAAAAGGCCTGAGAAGCTTAAAATCTAAGTCTAAAACAAGAAACAACAGATGGATACAGACAGATGGGGGGAGTACAAGGAAACCAGGAGACAGCTCTTTCTCTGTTGTCTCACAAGACATTGTTTTTTCTTTTTATCCAATAAGCCTAAGATTTTCTAAAGTGAGGCTCCTAACCCCTTATTTAGGCATGTGCCTGATTATCAAAAAGTGCTGAGCACCCATTATCTTCTGCTGACCTCAGTCGGAGCTGTTGGCTTCTCCGTACTTTTGAAATCAGGCAGGGACATAAATATAGATATAGGTGCCTAGCTTTAAGTTCTTCTTATTGAAAATCTTGGCAGAGATTATTACCTCACATAACTTTTGATATCGTATGTTACAACCCTGGTGAGTCCCCCTGGACCCAAACCTTGTATCCCACATGCTCTTGGGGCTGGCAGAGTTTAGGCACCATCTCTCTGTCTCTGGACCTCTAGGCACATACTCCAGGTGCAGACACTGTGTCTGATACCCTTCTTGGCAGAGGCAGTCCAGTTGCTCAGGCTCAGTGCTGGTTCTCCCAAGCCTCTCCAGAAGCTGGTGCACTCTCCTAGAGTTCCACCAAAGCTGTTGACCTTCTGGTTTACTGTGTCTTTCTTCTGGGACTATGGGACAGGGTAAACAAGCAACTCACAGACTCTGCAGAGGAATTTTTAAGCACAAGTACTTTTGCTCATAGAGAAAGCACAAGAGCAAAATCTATAGATCTGTGGAAAAACAACACAACTGGCACACAAATCCCTTCTCTGGTGTCCTCACCACCTTTGGGGTTTGGCTGTCCTTTCAGGGGTCCCAGTACCCCCTCCTGTACCATCCCTCCCTCCTTTTCGGCCATTAGAGTCTCTGTCTCCCCTGTAACAAGCTCCCCTCAGATTGTTCAGAACCTTGTTAGGTTTCCCCATGTGTCTGTTTTTAACAGCAGGTTCTAACACCTTTTTCTTTCTTCCTTCTTTTCTGCTAGGGCGTTTCCATTGCTCCAACCCTATCCCCTGCAGGCAGTCTGGGAGAACCAGCTTCCTTTAACATCCCGATTGTTCTATCCGGGCTGAGCTGTTCAATGTTAGCAATTTTTCAGTTGTCCTGTACTGACTTCCAGACAGGGTTTGTGACATACGTGTCCAATCTTTGCTAGCAAATAGCTGCTGCAGTACACATTAATGGTTTGATTTTACAAACTCTGTGTATAACTTTATCAGAATTCATAGGTTTTACATAGACAAATTCACCAAACCATCACATCCTGTTACCTGGTTTATTGAATACTTTGTCATTTTGTGGACCTACAGTAAATCTGTGTACTAGTCATAGATTAAAGCTAGGAATACAAGAACATTCTCTTCAGTTTGTTTTTCCTGGTAATGGACTTGCATTGGTATGTGCTTACTTCTCAGACACCCTTCCTTTACCATTGCCGATGCTTATAAATTGTCGACTTTGAAACTTTTCAAGCAATGTTATAGTCAGTTTCTTTCCTCTGTCTTCTCTTTCTTGCATCCTTGCATGGTCCAAATAGCGGTCGAGAATGTGACGCTTCCATTGTATGACACTGTGACTCATGTTGCAATGGCAAATATTTAATAACCTGCTTCTTTCACTATTACAGATCAGTCCAATTCTGAACATGCTTGTTTTTCAATATATAGCACTACTGAAACTTTAGATATGAAGGCCTGTGTGGACTTTCAAAAGTGATTTTGAAACCTGTGAAAGCTACAGATATTCTATCTAATGGGATGTGTAGACAGTATTAATAGCAAGGAAAATATGTCTCACACACTTTAATCTTGCAAACTTTACCTTGGTTTTCCACAGTTCTTTTTTGGTTTGTTTGTTTTCACAAAGTACCTCTAATTGAGTTTTGCCCTCATCAAGAGTCGAAGCTTGCTCCTCCAGAGTAAGCAGTGGGTATGGTCTCTAGAGTCTGAAGATCACTCGGGATCCTTGCTAATCTGAACTGAATTCCTCTGAAATCATAGCAATCATGGGAATCACTCTTTTTCTTTACCCTGGCTCCAGAGCACTTGGCAGCATTGCTCCAGTGTGACTTCTGGCAGGGGAGTTACACAGTGCAAAAGGGACTCCAGGGAAAAGTTAATAATTGCCTCAGGAAACGTTATTTTTTTGTGCATTCCTTTTGAATATGATGGTGAGCATCCTCTGGCCTACGTCTCTCCACAAAATGGCCCTGGTTGCTGCCAAGAGAAAGGAGTGATCGCCACACAGAGATTTCACTTTGTCACACTGAATAGTTTTAAAGAGTAATAACATATTAAGATATACGTTGGAGTTGGGATTTTTAAACGTGCTTAAGTAATTTCAGAATACAAGTCTCCCTGAATGTCAATTGGACTTTGTTCCTAAGTCACTTAGACACTTGAAAATCCCAACTGAAATCTCAAAAAAGTAAATAAAAAATGTATTTTTTGCATTTAGTTGTCTGTTTTAAAAAAACAAACAATCAAAAAATCCACAAGAAATTACTTCTGTTTATCAGCTGTAACATTTAAATAGTCCCATTTCTCTTTGAAGTTCATGCCTTCAGAGATGGGCAAGTTCCCACGTTTGTTGCTGCAGTTGACTCCTGAGAAGTTAGGTTGCCAATGTAAAGCAGTACGTCTTCTTGGATTGGGGTGACTATCTTCTGTAGTGGCAAAAAAAAAAAGAAAAGAAACTTAAACCAAGATTTTAATAAATGGGTTTACTGCAGTTAGGTACCTAAAGTCTTATTTAGGCTACTGAATAAGTGGCCTGACTTTTAAAAGTGCTGAGTACTGATTAGCTCCCATTGATTTCAGTTGTGTGGAGCTGCTGGGTGCCCAGTGCTCTTTGAAAATCAGGCCACTTGCTTAGGTACCTAAATAAGGGCTTAAGAACCTAAGTAGCACCCAATTATTTAAATCTTGGCCGATGTTTTTAAATGAAAGCTTAAAATTTCCAGTGAGAATAAACAATGATGGCATTTGTAGGGTGGATTGCACTATAGTACTTGAATATCTCAAATGATACCATTTGCCTCCCAGGAAAACGAACAGAACTTTGTAACTTTCTCTGTATTTTGCTTGAAACATTTAGACTGCCTCTTATTCAGCTTGTTGATACTTTCTGCAGCAAGGACAAGGGTTTAGACTTGGTGGCTGCTTGAAGGATAAGTTAACAGGTTACCAAAGGTAGTTCAATTATTTTCCTGTGGGTGGATTAAGACCTACAAGTAGTGATTGAATACTGCCGTATTAAGATAATTACATCATGGTGAATGTTGAGCCTTTCTTTTCTGAGAAAGATTGCTGCTGCCAAAAAACCAAACATATGTGTAGCCTGCATTTTTAAAACAGCTTTTTGATGGCTGCAGCTTTGGCATTTACCCAAGAGCTGTTTAGGAGATATTAATTTATATGGCTGAGAAGCTTAACCAGGGATCTTAATGAAACAAAGGCATGATGAAGTTAGTAAAGCTAATTTAAGTCTCAGAATGTACATTTTAAATTAAGTTTTTATTGATAATAAATATACTTTGTTTCTCATTAGTCTTCTAAGCTTCAGTGATAATATCTGTAAAGTAAACATGTTTTACCAAGATTTAACATTAAGAATGCTATTAATATGGCCCTTGGTACAGCAGCACAATTAGATTTCAAAGTGAGCATTTAAGATGTAACAGCGATTAATGACAACCATCGAAAACAATTTTGAACTCCATCGGTTTAACTCAGGAGGGTAAACTTAATATGATAATATATCTAGTTGAATTGTATCAGCTTAGCAGGAAAGTATGCAAATATGTGACCCTTACCTAGCATCTAAATGGATGCTGTGCTGATAGATTTATCAGTTCCATTAAAGAACTTTAGGGAACTTTGGAATTTCAGCAATTGTTCCCTTGGAGGCTGAAAACCAAACCTGATCTCATACTGGGACCATTCTGGTCTGCATATTTCCATAATTTGCCTTTGCTACTAATATGACAGCAAGACGCAAATAACTGTTTCTAATAATATCAAATAGAGTTGTGGAGGACAGCATTTTAATGTAGTAAAAGACCTCCCCGTGGGGTTGTTATTGCCATTGTAGAACAGCAGTTACACAGTTGCAACAATAGTCTCTTAATTGATTCGTTTAATTAGCAAGAGATGAAGCTTGTGTTCCATCTTGTCTTCTGATATCGTGGGGGCAGCTACAGAAAGAATTCTTTGCATTTCTCATACTTTATACTCAGGTATAAGTACACTTAATGAAAAGTTCCAAATGCACTTTTCTGCAGAGGCAATGTTTGAATGTTTTATGCATTTAAAGCTTTCTCTTATGATTTTTATGATTTAAGAACTGCTTCAACCTTGGAGTCTAGGAATAGAATTTATGACAAAGCATTGATGTATTAGAAGTGGGAATTTGTAATCCAGATTTGCTTGCATTTCTAACCTAAATATTCAAGTCTAAGAATTATAGGAATAATGGATCATTGTAGTAACAGTTCACTAGATTTAGTCTGGAAGAAATAAGGTCAGATTAGTGAAACTGGCCATCTGCCTTGTGCCAGCTTTTTAGTGGTATTTTTATTCCCCCTCTGGATAGACAATGAATTTACATGACCACATGGTATAGTCGGTAGCATGTGCGAGAAAAGAGATTCTCTTTGGGCTTGATTATAAACAAGGATATGATACAGTGTTTGCTTCTGGGAAATGAAATAACTTTTTATTCAGTATGTTTTAAAGGCATGTAAAATAAAATAAGTATATTTAGTTTTAATTTGATTTTCCTTTCCTCTTAGCTTAGTTTTGTCTTCTGTTCAAGGTTATTCTTCCTTATGGAGGGAAAATATTTCTAAGAACAAGACACGCTTCTTGTTAAATGCTAATTTAAAAAATGAAGGTTACATTGGCTTACTTCCATTGTCATCATACTGACCTAAAATAAAGGAGCTCTGTCTTATAAGTCTAAAGTAAATCACAACAGGGAACGAAAAATTCATCCCTGTGCTCAGAAGATTTCAGAGCTGTCTCATCCTGTTTTCTATAACACTGTTACGAGTGGGTGCTGTGGCACAGGAGATGCCATCAAATTAGGAAGCACTGTGCAGCTTGGTGTAACTCAAGGTAGCAAAGGGATAGTGTGGTGTTGAATGGGCTGTCTTTTTGAGGGACTGTAAATGAAGAGCCGGCTCACTTACAATCATTAAGGTTCCCATGGCAATTTGCACAAGCCCCATAGCACTTTGCATTCTCCGTGTCTTGGCCAAATTCCACTTTGTGTAATTACCTTCTGTCTACATAAATTCCCACCGCAGTTTCAGCTGTATTTGGTATTCTACACTTCCTGTCCTAAACAGTTGTGGTGCTGCTGTGCACTGTCAACAGGTGCTGTGGCTGTATTTCAAGTGTGGGTGAAGTGATTCCTGTACACTTCTTTAATGAATTGTTTGGTCCTATTGCCATAGTGTCTGTGACATAAAACAAGACACTAAATTAAAGTGGTCACGACAGACAGCACAAATAGCCTAACTTCTCAATTTCGCTAGCCGATCATAAAGAAAGTCTTCCAAGGGATGATCTATAGGCAGACAAATCTTTGACCAGAAAGCTTAACCTTGAACAATATGCCATGAAGGTCAGTAGACTTGGGTTCTGGTGGACTACTAGAGGGAGTGAAGTAGACAATCAGGAACCTTCCTGTGAAAACATTCTGCTTCCACATCTCAGTAGCATGTATATCAAGGGGCTATGAGCTGAACTGTCTCTAGTGATCTCTACCATTGCAATCGGGAAAGGTACATAGGAAGAGAGGCCATCTCTAAAGTATCCCACATCCCAAATCTTAAATCAAACTGAAAACCTTGCATCGCACCTTGAAGCAGATGGGAAATCAGTACGGAACTCTGAATACAGCTGTAATGTGGCTGTGTACTCCTTTAGAGCAACTAGAAAATTCATCCATTTCTACAGTTCAAACCCTTGTCCACACTTGGTTGTCTCTCACCTTGACTATTACAGCTGCTGCCTCGTCCTCCTTTGTTGATTTCATCTCAGCTCTGCTGCTGCTAAAATAATCTCTTCCTGTTGCTCTGATTTCTCTCTTCTCTCTGAATTGGCTCACTGCCGTTTATGTGAAGTTCAGTTTTGTCTTCCTTTTCAAGGCCCTGCATTACTTTGTTTTACCCATGTCACATTTCCTCCTGTTTGACTTCTAAACATCCTTTTGTTCAATCTTTCTTCCACACTTGTCTCCACAGCTAGTTCCATCATACCTCGGTGCTCAGACTCTCACTTTTCTTATGTGCCAGTCAACCTCTTTCTCTTCCTCCAAGTTTCTTTTAGAAACATACTTTTTCCCAGAGGGCTTATCACTGATGGTCTCTTCAAGATATCATCTTTGATCTGAGTTTACACCATCAGCAGCTGGCTTATGTGCTCATTGTATCATTCTCCCTCAGGTCCCTCTGATGGGGCTGTGAAAAAAGGAGCAGGAAAAAAATGCACTAAAGAGAGGATGAAAAATTGAGCAGCTTGGATGGAGCAAAGGTAATGAATTAAAAGATGGTGGCAGAGGAATAGGCAGGAGCTTGGTTGGGCTGCACATTGAAGGCATGGACAAGAAGCATAGATTTGATGTAAAAGTTGAGGGAAAGCCATTGAAGGGAATGGACATGGTAAGGTAGACAGTCGTCTGTGGTAGCATTTAAGAGAAATGGAAATGTAAGGAATGACAAGGTGAGAGACCAGAGAGGAGTTTGTAGTAGTTGAGGTGAGAAATAATCAGTGCTGAAAAAACTGAGGGGGGGGGGGAATAGAAAGAAAGAGATGTTTGGAACTGTTGTAGAAATGTATTGAGCGAGTCAGTATGGAGGGAGAAGGAGAGGGCACTATGGTTCTGAGTAGAGAAACAGACTGGACTGTGAAATTGCCAATGTCCCCTTGTGATATAATTGTGGACACAGATGAGCAAAACTAATTGCTCTAAACTTTCTCTTCACTGCAGCAAAATATATTTAAAACTACATTTTCATTGCTGTAACAGGTCTCTCAGGAACCTCTGTTTCTCTGAAGATCAGCCAATCTGCCTACCCTGCAGCAAATAAGTACTGGCACAACTAGGCAATCCACCTCTTCAGTTTATTCTTTTCCTGAAATATTTATAGCCATTGACCCTCAGAAGTAAATGGCTACGAAGGAGGTGAAGGGCAGAGCAGTTGTGGTAGATCCTGTAGAGCACAGGAAGTATCATGCTTGTGTGACGATCCTTCAAACACCAGTCCTTAGTTTTGGCGAGATGCCATATTTGCAGCATGCACAGGAAGTATTATCATAGCAAATTGTGTTATGAGCAACAGAGCCACAACAAGGTCCTTCCTGTGTCTGGTGGTGGTTTGATTTGGGAGGAGAAGAGAGGAGAGAGGTCAGGACAACGGGAATGGAAGGGGAAAGTCCACACTGTCCAGTGAAAACAAATTGCCTAGGTGGGTGCCCAAGTGCTTCAGTGCAAAGGATATGGTAAAACTAGCTGGAGTACAGCAAGATTCCATCAGCGCTGCAAAGTCCAGTTTCTACTAATGCTGTCCTGGCCCACCCAGCTCCGCCCCTCACCTCATTCCAGTCCCTCCTAAAGAGTCATTTTTTCTGTAATACTCTCACATGCTAACTCTGAAAAATGCTTTCTTTGTGCCAATGTTATAAGAGGGGGGAAAAAGTGATATCAGAATTTAAAAATATCTAAGTTAATATCCTGTTATCGGTCTCCCAGTGCTTAAGATCCTCAGGACAGGACTTTTGTTTGTATCTTGCAAGCACCAAGCATAATTGATGCTCAAAAAATAATGCATTATAGAAGTGTGCTGGGAATCCTCCTTCCCTCTTCAGAATTAGGAGATCAACAAGCTATGCAATCAAATGTAGTCTGTGCCAAAGCCAGGTCTGCACCACTCTTTGACAAGGGTGAAGGAGATCAGAGACATCTAGATACTCTGAGAGGTGTCTTGCAGCCAGCTTGCCTACAATCTTACTCAAAACGGGAAATATGAAATCAAGCTATAGTTGGCCAGATTATCAATCTCATATGATGGCTTTGTGAAGCAGAGGCTGCACTGATCCTTCCCTCAAAGCACTAGGCCGCCTGGCCTCTCTAAGAGAGGCATTTACACTCCCCACCACCAAAGAGTTATTTGCCCACAGCCATACAGTGAGTCCATGCTATTGGGATTAGAACTCTGGAGTTTCATGGTTCCCAGTTGAGTCCTTTTGATCACGCAACAGCAAATATAGCAAACCTAGGTGCAATGAGCGACATCCATGGTAAATTTGCAGCCTTAAAAAGGCAAGAGAGAAGTAGTCTCAAAAACGTATTTAGGAATTATAAGCATATTAATTCATATGGAAAGAAGGGATTCATGAAGGCATTATAGAAGAGCAACATATATGGAGAGACTAAGTTTCAGTATTTTTAGCCTGAGGTAGTGTTGAGTTCACTTGAAAAGCAGAAAGAGTGTAAAGAAGAGAAAGCAACTTTTACAAGAACTCATACTGGTACACCAACAGTATCCTGAATGAGGAGAGATCAGAACCTTTGGTTTTAATCCAGGAGGAGTTGGAGACCCAAGCTAGAATAATATACATGCAGCAGAATATAACTGCAAGGTATTGCACATATTTGAAGATCAAGAGAATTGACAGGTTGATACTGCTTAACCTGTCAAAATCCAGCTGGAAGGTGGTGATGGAAGCTGTAGAGAAGGTTAAGAAGAGATTAGCACCAGAGATAAATGGAATTCTTGAAATAATCCACCATTAGTGCTCTGAAGAAATAAAGGTTTAAAGAAATATCGGTAGGGTGCCTAGAGAACAGCAAAGATCTTAGACGCAAAGTGTCAGGCAAATAGAATCGCTATCCAAAATAGAGGGCAATTTTTCCTCAGTGGAAACTTTAAATTTGTGTCCTTGTTAAAAGGAAAATACTTAAATTCAGTGGTAGTACATAATATCACCATTTTTCATCTGGGAATGCTAGGCAAACTATTGTAGGAAGAAAAACTGCATGAATGCCAGGGTCATAGAAGCATGCTTCAATAACATAGAAGCGCGTTGAGAGGGTAAGCAGAAGAAAAAGAACAGCAAGGTAATGTAATTTGATCATCTAAGATGTCAGTTTTTCAATCGTTCATTTCTTGCTCTTCGTTATCCTCCAACATTTGTACCTTGCTTTTTTCAATGTAAGATTCACCATTTAATTATTTGCTACAATACAGCAGAAGCTCAGTGTTTAAAATGAGAACTATGCATCAGATACTGTTTTTCAACTTAATCCTGGAAAATTTGATGGGAAGGCAAAAGGAACCAGGCATCAGTGATTTCCCTAAAATTCAAGAATGATGTTTTCACAAAAACATTACTGAACAATTTGGCGTCAGTAGCCAGTTTACCAAGAGTAAATGTAATATACATGAAAATTACATCAGATTGTGGAAGAGACTGCTTTAGTTAAGCTTGTATAAGGCCTGGTCTACTCCAAGGAAGTTTCCCAAAAGTTGTAATCAGTTTTAAAACTTGTTTTAAACCTAGTAGAAGATGTATTGTAGAACTGGCTCCAGGGGGCATGAACCAACTTCAAAACCACTCTTAGCACAGAGGGAATGCTGGGAGTCTGTCCAAAGATAGGGAGAAACAAGACTGCTACTCCACTTCCTCATTTCTTCTTTCTGGCTTCGTTCATGGTATATTCAGTCTCCTGTTCGTACTAGCTGTCCTAGAATTATGATGGAAATGGCGTTGAGCCAGTGCCAGTCATTCATTCAGGTGTCTTATCCAAAATCAAATCCAGAATGGCACTCTCTTTGTTGACAGATGATCCTGCATTTATCAGCATCACTAATACTGTAATGTTAGTGTTCTTGGGTGATGCCTTTGCATCCCAATGATAATAGTGATCTGGGAGAGTGTGAGACAGTAGTTCCTAGTTCCCATGAAGGGGCTGGGTCTCCCTTTCCCCTGATGCTAGGGGTCTGACAGTGTTGTGCTGTCCTTTCATCCAGGTTTGCCTGGTGGCTTTTTGTAAATGTGCAACTGATGTACGGATGTGATGAAGTGTTTGGAATGGTGGGGCAAAGGGACATGAATGTCCATAGCAGACTCAGTTAGGAGCTTCCTCTTTCACTTTTGTCTTCTGCTTGCAGTTCTGGGTGATCTGCAGTGGTATTACCAGCCATTGTGGTGATGTCACCTACCACTCTGTTGGAGTTGGGTGCTGATGTTACTGCCTGGGGCTTGAACGACAGGCCTCCCAGCGCATTTGGCTAGCTGGGGTGATAAGCAATGGAGGATCTGAGCAGCTCCTTCACTGCCACTCCATGGAGAGGAGCAGAGTGAACTCCCACTGGCTTTAGCTGCCTGGAGTACTGCTGTGTGAGCAGGATGTAGGAGAACTGTGAAACCCCTACTGCCTGGTGTAGGGAAGGAGGAGTAGAGAGGCTCCTGCAGCTCCTTTCCCTAGGAGAAATCTAGATGAGCAAAATATAAATACCTGAGTTGCAATTCAGACTGGATGCTGTGGCTACCACCTGTTTTCATACAGAGTAAAGTAGCATAGGAATCTTTAATTTGAGGTAGTCAGGTCCTGGTTTAATATACAGCATGAAAGTTGAATAGTGTATTTCAGTTCTTGATTTAAATGTAGAGGGATGGATTTTCAAGTGCACTAAGGTTTAATTGCACCCCAGATATGGCTAGTAGAGAACTCCCCCTGCACAGAGGAGTTCTCCACCAGTATAGCCACCTCCTGCACCAGCTGTCTGTCATCTCCCAACCCCCAATACTCCCAGGGTAAGGTGAGAGAAGGGGCTTAAAGCATGGGATGTGGTGGGGCAGGGTTCCATTGTGTCCTGTTCTCCATTGGTGTAAATTTGAGCAGCCTCCCAGAGCTGAGCCCAGAAACTTGTACAGAGCAAATTAGCATTTTTATTTAGTGTCAAGATTTCCTGATGTAATGGACGACCAAGACTGGCTTTAAAATAGTTACCCTTAATATTGTTCTCCCTCCCCCTCATTCTTTCATGTTTGAAGGCTCCATTAGTGTCCATAACAGTGAGGGAGTAAAGCAGATGGTAAACATTTTTACCACAGAACACCAACAGTGAACACCATATCACAGATTTATAGTCTCTGTACTGTGCTTGCTCAGCTGTACATAATCACTCTCATTTCCTTCCCTCGGGTTTCTGGTCTGCTTAGGGAGACTTCACCAGCAAGTTCAGTGAAATCTCATTGACATCACTCAGCTATTGCTCAGTTCACATGCGTGCCGCTCTGTGGAGCTAGAGGCTCCATGTTAGAGAGAGTATACATTGCTTCATGGGGCATTCTTTGACTGCTGAAAATGCAGACTCACTATGCTTACTGTAGTACATTTAAACATTTTGGAGAAGGAACTGTGCCTGCTTTTGGGCTTGTACTGAACCTAAGGTAATGGGGCCTTTCAATGCTACCATAATATGAACAATAATAATCCTAGGGAATTGAGTTAAGCCTGCCTTCCTGAGCTTTGTGGGCCAGCTGCCATGGAGGAGGCTACAGTAGATTTATTACAGCTCATGGAATATTTTTAAAGTTTGTTTTCTTCCTGAGTGTGTTAATAAAATTGTGCAAGGTGTGATTAAGGGTTTTAACTCTATATTTAGTTCAAAGAAATCTACACTTTGAACAGAGTAATTTTATTTATTAAATGTAATATTATGAACCTTAAATAGATGTGAGTTTACCATTTCATTTATTTGTTTAGCAACAACAAAATAACAAATGTCGGATGTGTCATCTAAAATGCAATTAGATCATCTTCTTTATCTGAGTATAAAAGATAATTTCTGATGTATGTTTCATGTCCATGTTATATGCCTAAAATGTAATTGTTTCATTATTTTAATAAATAATCATTATTACCATATACCACATCAGGCAACTATTGTGGTTTGTTGCTGTTCTGGCTTTTCCCCCCCCCTTAATCCCAGTTCTTGGTTACTGGCAAAAGCATTCAAAGGGTTTTTGCTTGTCAAATGGAGAAGATCAAAACTGTCTGAATTTCTAGCCAAGTTCATGTTCTCTGGAGCAGCATTTCATTTACTGGACAGAGAATATGATGTGTAGTAACAAAAAACTCTGGCTAAGTTCACTTGAACAATCTGAACTTAAAGAAGAAATAGCAAAACAAATACTTTTTAATTCTTGTGCCTTTTATATTTACATTGGCGTTGTCTTCCTCAGATAAAACATTTTGATATTAAGCAGTTCCTCTAATTTTACTGGGTTCTGTTTCTTTTTATGGTAACACACACTGTGCAGGAAGGTCATTATACTGAGAAAAAAAGGTGACAGCATAAAAGAGAAAGTTAACATTGCACATGTTGTCTTTGTTTATGGGGTTCCTGGAATGTGTTGAGAATCAAGCCAAGTGATGGCTTAAACTGTTCTTTACAATATGCTGGACAGCTTCTTCATAGGTTCCTCCAATCACAGGTACTTCTTGAAAATGCAGATGGTAAAAATATCAGTAAAAAGTATCAAGCATGTTTCTTTTATATGTTAGCCCATATAAAGAAAAGTTAAACCATTTCTAAAGACCACCTACAGTACTTGTATTCCTACAGTGTGAGGGATATGATTGACATTACATTTAATTAACCACAATTCTCCATTGTAAAAACATTGAAATGACTATTAAAACATGTTTAGGTCTGTGAGTGCATGCTCTGGTCCCAGACGAGCCACAGGGCAGCCTTGAGGAGGGTGCAAAAAAAAAACTATAGGTGTTTTTTTTTTTTTTTTTACACCCCTCCTGAGCAGGGATTCCCTAAAGCAGTCTTAGTAGGCCCCTCAGGCCTCTCCCAAGCAGCCCAGCCAACCTTTTTACAAACAAGCAAAGAAAAATACTCTCAGAATAAACCCAGTAGTCCTAGGCCTGGCCTACCTTGGTCTGGCAGTCTGCTTTCTCTGTAGAAATCCTGAGCTGATCCTTTCCCTCAAGGAGCAACAGATAAGATGCGTTATCTCTGGTTGGCCAGCAACTGAGCTGTTCTCCTTCCGTTTTAACTGACCCTTCATCACCTGACGGCAAGTATGGTGAGGCAGGGTTGAGTGGTCAACAGCAGCTCATTAATCCTTGCTGGCCCAGTGTGGGGTTGGTATCCCCCTAACCAGGTTTCAGACTGAAATCCAGCTTAGGTCAAAAGGTAATGAATGAAAATCAGTGCTGTCTGATGGCTGTTCATCACAGTGACCTGTACAAAATGCATTGGTGATTTCTGTCTCTCATTTCTTACTGGACAGGTGTCCACATCACCATCCAATAACCATCCTTTTGTTGGCATTGCTGTTTGCAGACTCAGCAGAGAGGCCAAAGATTCTATAGCTACGTCATATTTCTATAGAGCACCCCTCTGCTTCAAAGCACATTTCAGATATGTGGATAGAGCAGGGTGGGGAAGCAAAAAGTTTGCAATGGTAGCTTAATGTTGGGCAAACAAGGTCTTACATGAGTAAGATACCCACATGATTTTTAATTTTGTATTTTATTTCATGAGAATTGTACTTCTGACCTACCTAAACTGAAAACTTCCACACTCAGTTCAGTCCTGAAGTCAGGAAAGTCCTGTCACCCACTGAAATATAAGCATGTGGGGCTAATCTAACATTAATTGCCTTTAAGAATTCCTGGTTAGCCAGTCCTTCACAGAAAGGAGGTGTCTAATGACTTAGATATATAGGGTAAGTTCAACTATTAAAAGATAATAGCAAGTGCGGGAAGGAAAGGGAAGGTGACTAGCCAGGAAGGATTAGCCTGAGTCATAAACAAATTGCCTGAAAGTACTAAAGCAGGATCTTGAGAGGAGATAGTCACTCCCCAGGAGAATAACCTTTCAAAAATGTATGAGCCAGTTACAAGCAGGTTTCAGAGACTGGCGAGGAAGAAAGTCTATTTTGGCGCAAACCCAACATGCTGCCTTATAGGATCAGAGAGAAGAAATGATGCTGTTAGAGATACAAAGGTTTCCACTAGCCCCTAAGAAAAGCAATATGCATAGTACCACTAAGTTTAATGTGCTAGTTCCCCGATCTTTTCCACTGGGGAAAATGGAGTGTTTATAAGCTAATCTGTTTATTTTCTATATGTTTTCATTTATGTAACATCACTAGACAGTTAAAAGCCTAATTTGTTCAAGAAACCCCAGAGTAACTGTTATAAATAATATACTGGGGACAAAGTATCATCTGATGTTTTTAAAGAGATCATTACTAGGTATTCTGACCCAAGGCAACTAAAACCAGTGTGACAGCCTGGGTCATGGTCATATGTGAGGAAACAGACTGCAGTTTCTGCTCACAAGAGATGCTACCGAAAGATCTGCAGGCATAGTGTGGGTACATAACATGAAATGACCTGGAAGTGACAGGTATCATCACAGCTACCTATGTTTGCTTGAGTTAATATATTGCGAGACCTATTGTGTAACCCTAAGTGCCTGTGCATCTGCATTGTGAGTTAACATGAGCCTATGGTTGTCTCGTATTCATTGTGGCTTCCTTCACAATCCAAACTAGCGTATTTTTCAGTTGTGTTAGTGTCAGAGATGTATGGTAATAGTCACCACAATATGCTAATTTCCAATTTCTAACTGAAATATAACGCTTACCTTATTTCTTCAGGGATAAAGTGCTTGAGCTGGTATTTCTATGGAAGAGCCATTACACCAGTATTCAACAAGGCTGATAGTGTGTTTTTATCCTTAGATTTATCTATCCTTCTCCTATTTAAAGGAGGCACTTACAGTGATTTGGGTATCAATGGTTCAACATATCTGTAGCTACTTTTGGCTTATATAAAATATAAAAGGCCTCCAGTCCCAACTACCAAGTCTATGGATATCCGAAGCCAACAGAGCATTTCACTGAATGAGAAAATACTATGTTAAAAGTATCATATTATTTTTTGTGTGATTACCAAAATATATCTTTGGACTCAAAGCGGGGAAATGTAATTGCCTCTACATCCTGGTAAAGCTGTGGCATCTGGAAGTGGCTTAAGAAAGGGGAAGATTGAGTCCAGTTTTGTTCTGAATACTTCAGATATTTTCTTTCTGCCAGCCCTTTGGTTCAACTCAAAGAACAGGAGAGGGATTTCCTGTGCTGGTCAGCAAACGTGCTGTTTAGCACTGGGAGTAACCCCAACAACAGAGCTGGGTAGTGCTGCTCTGGGACTAACTCCACATTAATACAGCTGCTAACGGGAGTCAAAGTTTAATTACCAGTATGACATTTGACTCCATGGTGAACTGGAAATAAATTCTGAAGCAAGAAGTATGTCTAACGGCATAGTTTTTTTTTTTCTTCTGTGATTTTGTGCTTCTCCTGATGACAAAAATATATATTCCTGGCCATACTGGGGTTATTTAATTTAATTAGTCATGTTTTCTCTATACATCTAACAACACAGAGTCATTTGTTTTAGGGAGGGAGAGGGATAGGCTGAGAAAATCAGCTTGGAAAAATAGCTCTAAAAGTATAATATTTTTTCCGTCAAATTATAGAACTTCTGTACTCTGTTAGTTGAAAGCACGTAATGAATAGGAAGTGAGCACTAATCTATCTGGCTCTGTCTGAACCCTCATATTTCTATTTATCACAGTGGGAGATTTTAATATTCAGCTGATGGTATTTTATATTTTGCTGATTTTCAGGTTGAGATAGTGGCACTTAAAATCAAGTTGACTGGCTGAATGAGAAATAAGGTTTTATGAGAATTAATGAAATCATGCTATTATGAATTTTGAACAGGGGAGTAGGTGATGTAAATAGCATCTGAAAATGGTTTAACGAGCTAGTTTAGCTTTATTTCAAAACTCAGTTTCAAACATATGAATTTTTTTTTTTTGCCAAAAAATATGTTAAGGGTCAGATTCTGCCCACCTTACTCATGTTTAGTAGTTTGCAGTACTCCCTTACTCAGAGAGTAGCTCAAATGAATATGACCATAAATGACACAAATATGAATAAAATGTCATTACTGTAACTGGTTTTTAATAAATAATGTCCATTATAACCTTTTAATGTAAATTACTTCTTCCCACCCCAGATTATCCTCTATTTTTCATTGAACACCTGGCCTGTCTCCACCAATTTTCCAAAATACTGTTGTTAAACATGCTCTGCCTTTGTGATTGGCTCGGTGACTCAGCAGATCAAAACTTCTGGATTTTTCATGCTTTGTAACACTACTGCTTTAGGTCATAACCCAGTGGACAAATCTGCACTTTGTTCTGGGGTGGAGTGGCTTACTTTTAATCTCCATCCCAACCTGGCATTGTTTTCTGGGGAGAATGAAAACACATTTTTGTACTTTGATATTGTATTAGTGATGAATTTTGTCACTGGGATGTGACAGCTTACTATAGTGAGGTATGTGGCACCAACATACGATGTTCTCTTTAGAAATGGTCTATTAAAAAAAAGAAACCTGTGGTCAATTGATGTTGATTCCCCTCCACCCCCCTTCCCCCCGCCCATTTCTAATATAACACTTAACACCCAGAAGGCTCTTAGGACCGTGTTCTTGTACAGTGCTTTAAGGATTCAGAAACAGATCTTACTCCCGATTAAGTCAATGCCAGCGCTCTTTGGCTTCAATGAGAATTGGACTGATCCCTACCCAAGTTCAGGGAAATCAACACCTTGCAGAACTGGGTCCTTACAAATGATAAACGGAATTCTAGAAAAAGGTGAAGGGGAAGCAGTCACTGATTTCAGGTATTGACAGAAAGCATATACATGTGAATGTACACGCACACACAAACACACAGAGGTCTATGTATATACGACTTTCATGGAATATGTAGTTGTGAGAAGTATTTTGTATGGGCTAAATAAACTGCAGTTCTTGAAGTGTGAAAGTCTGCTTGATGCTCAGTGCTTGATTTGGAAGGATGGCTTTGTAAAGTGCCAAAACACTTTTTATTAACTATATTAAAGAAATCAAAACACCAAAAAGGGGTGTAAAGTAAGTCATTGTAATCTAAAACAACAAAAACAAAATTGCAATCCCATATATGGGCACAACAATGCTAAATCAATCCTAGAATTTCCCTAAGCTGCAAGTGTTTAGGGAAATTCTAGGAACCTTTTTGGCTACAAAAGTTTCCAATTTTTTATTTATTTTTACATTGTCACAAGGGGATGAACTGGCCCCTTCTAAGGGGCTTTGGGCTCAGTTTCACCTGGGAGTAGTTTACCTGCCAAACCATGAGGGTTACATCATGGTGGAGCACAGGATTGAGAACCAGGCCTGAAGGGAGATATAAAAGCAAACTGTGCTCAGTTGAGAGAGAGACCTACAGGGAAGTGGAACTACTGGGGTAGGTCAGGCAAGAGACCTGCTGTAACTAACCTCCTTTTGACACACTGCCAATCTAATCCTCCTAGTTGAATAGGAAGGATGATGATTTTTAACCTTGTGTTTTCCCACATAAAAGAGCCATCCCTCAGGATAGGTGATAAGTTGTACCAAAGAAACTTATTTAAATTTTCAAAAATACCAGAATGGAACCACTTAAGAGTCCATCCACCCATGTTAGAGACTATAACCATATCAACAACACCTCATGGTCAATGGTATCAGAGGCAGCTTACTGATCTAAGGCCCTGATTCAGAAAGACATTGAAGCACATGCTTTCCTGAGTTGGGTCTCGTAAGAGTCAACATGGACACTTTTTTTTTTTATCCTGATCTGTCACCAGGAGATCCTCAACCAATGTCTCTAGCAGAGTTTCAGTTCCATATCCAGAATGTGTTTCATTAGGATCAAGGAAATCTGACTTCTCCGGGACTCATCAAATTTATCCTGATTCCACCTTGTTAACAGCTTTTCCCCCCAAAATAAAGATTGGCTACATGTTGATAATTAACAAGATTATTAATGTCAAGTGATGATTTCTTGAACAACTTTATAACCGTTTCTTCATAAAGAAAAGTGTCTGCATTGCACCTCTAAAGAGAACCTAGTGCTACTGGGCTTCACCAGCCAGGAACAAGAATCTGATTCACTGCTACTCCCCCAGAACCTCAATAAGTGACACTGGCTGAAACTGAGGGCAGGTCTACACTTAAAATGCTATAGTGGCACCACTTCAGATGCTATTACGCTGATGGGACAGCATCTCCCATAGCACAGTTAATCCATCTCCCCAAGAGGTAGTAGCTATGCTGAGGGGAGAAGCCCTCCTTGTGACGTAGTCTGTCTACACCGGGGATTAGGTCAGTACAACTGCGTCGTTCAGGGGTGTGGATTTGCACACTCCTGAGCAACTTAGTTATGCTGATGCAAGTTTGTTTCGTGTAGACTTGGGGCAAGAGAAGACCTATAATGTCTTCTCGAGACACTGCTCCCTTATCACAAAATGACAGTCTGGATCTCAGTGATTTAATCCACAAAGTGACAATGCTACTGATTGACCTCTTGATGTCCTCTAATAGAAAGGACAGAAGTCAGATATGGGATTTCCTCCCCTCCTCCATACTCAGTGGCTCAAAATGAATGAGTGTGATTTCCTATTGCTAGCTCAGGTTTCCTATTGCTAGCTCAGGTGGAAGATTAAGATGGTCAATGAATCACCACATTGCCAGTGTCCTGTTATATTAGATATGCAAATAGTTTAGGTAAATTAAGATGTTACCATCAACTATTATGCACTGCTCAAAAGATATTGCAAGGGTTATTTGTGACTTGCAGGGCAGCTCCAGGCTTCTATGGGTCGTCTAAGCTACAGGAAATTCCATTGAGTTTCTCTTGCAGGCCAGTGTGCAAGAGTTTCTTTAGCCCTATTATGATGCAGGGTAGAGGGATTGGACAGCAACCTCTCACACCAGCATTACATTTAAATAGAGTTCTGGAGACAAAGAAAATGAGAGCTCCCACATTCTGGAGCTATTGCTCTCCAAAGTTCCTTGACTAACATCTAACTAGTTCCTTGACTAACAAAGTTCATCCTAACATCATGAAGGCCTGTGGCCATCAAAGCCCATAATGGACCTCCAAGTTCAGCTGTAAACATATGTCATTTACCTATGCCCAATTCTGCTAACCATACCAGATGAAGGAGATGATAGACTCCCATGATAAAAGAAGCAGTCACATTATCGCATGGTGATGCTAGTGTATACCAGCTGAAATCTAGCAGCGGGGGCAGCATATGAGTAAACAAAAACAAACAAATTCTTAGTAGGCCAGAATCTCAGCTTGTGTAAATCATCATAGCTCTATTGAAGTAATTGATTTATGCCAAATTACACCCGCTAAGTATCTGGGCCTGTGTATTTAGTATTATTTCTTCAGCCTTACTATGTTGTGATTACCATACTATACCAAAGACTGGACCTTACAGAGAAGGGAAGGAAACAGATTTAAAATGTTTATAGCCAGATTCTACCACCCTTACTCATGCAGAGCAGTACCTTACTCCACAGAGTAGTCCCATTGAAGAACATGGGATTGCTCGATGAGTAGTACCTTATTGCACAGGAGTAAAGACAGAGTCTGACCCTTAGATAAGAAAAGGCACAAGCACTTAGGCCAGGGATTGGCGACCTGTCAGGGAAATCCATTGGTGGGCCGGGCCGGTTTGTTTACCTGCAGCGTCCGCAGATTCGGCCGATCGCAGCTCCCACTGGCCATGGTTAGCTGTTCCAGGCCAATGGGAGCTGCAGGAAGTGGCGGCCAGCACATCCCTCAGCCCGCGCTGCTTCCCGCAGCCCCCATTGGCCTGGGAGGGTGAACCACGGCCAGTGGGAGCTGCGATTGGCTGAGCCTGCGGATGCTGCAGGTAAACAAACAGTCCTGGCCAGCCAACGGATTTCCCTGACTGGTCACGTGCCAAAGGTTGCCAATCCCTGACATAGGCTATTTCTGTGGCCTGGTTTTCAGAAGTGCTAAGCTCCCACCAATAGTAGTCAGTGAAAGTTGGAGGTGCTTAACATCTTTCAGAATAAGGGCACTATTGTGGTAGGTTTCTCCACAGTCTCTAATTCTGAGCAAGTTATTTCTGTCAACTGATAGAACTATAGACTTTTTTTCTGCAGATTTGTCTGTAGTTCATCAGTGACATCTTTACTATGCAGGGATGCATGCTGGCCCAGTGGGAGTTTCAGTTCGCTTGTTATGAGTCATTTCCAGGCTTTGGACAGAGAATTTCTCATGCAGAAATGGTTATTAATGGTTGCGCCAGAGACTTCTTTTTTAGTGCACATAATAAGAGCCAGGTTTTCAAAGATGTATCTATGTCTTTGTGTGGATATAAATTTGTGCAGATACCTTTTGTACGAGTGAGTATGCATTGGGTGATTGTATGGATGTGCAACCAGTTAAGTGGCCATTCACATGTGGAAATATTCAGTCAGTGTATGCACATCAGTTGACACACATGCTGTAAATTAGATATGTATAGTTATAGCACCCCAACACATGCTCATATATTTGAAAATGTGATTCTATATGATTCTTTTTGAAAATCCCACTGATTATGGCGATGCTGTACAGGAAAGTGACTTCATCCAACAGAGAAAGAGAGAGAAAAATGTTTTAATCAGAACAACAAAGAAAATCCATGCATACTCGTAAATAAAGGGTTAGTGGTAGGTTTTACTTTTTTTAATTAAAAAGTAAAAAATGAAGTCTCAAAATTAAAATTCTTGCTCCTGTTTCAAATGATTTCATTTCATCATTACTTATTAATGCTGTTTTACCGTGCAAGAGGAACTTTATTTATTGTATTTATATAACAACGCCTGAGAAACAGCATGGCTGCTTATATCACAGTGATGTTGGAATAGTTTAACTACAAATATTTTTAATGTTCTCTGTGCTGATGGATAGATTAATCCTATTGCCAAAGGTAATGGCTCACTTGAGTAGTTTAGGGGAACAATTTGAGTGTCAGTTTCACAAATGAAAAAAGTCCCAAAAGGAAAAGGAAGCAATTCATTCACAATGGGACATGGTGCAGAGGAGGATAACCTGCCTTCAAAGATTTTTGTTTTGAGTATTATAATGTTTAATAAATAGTTTACTTCAAAGGCCTTTGCTGGAAAAAAAGGCAGTTTTCCTGCTATTCTTGTTCATTGGTTCAGAGTTGCTATAAGTAGCTCATATCCTGTCCTCTGTGGTCTCAGGTGGTTAGCTTTTGTTTGTGAAACTGAAGCTTCAGCTTAAAGAGCTGTGTCACTAGTTTAAATTATTAGCAAGTTGACAATATAATCTCAAAAACTGATTGAAACTTTTCATGATTTATTATAAGGATAATGGGCAGAGGCTACATGCAGAGTCAGAGCACCCAAAAATAGAAATTTTCTGAGAAGAGTTTGTACACCCCTCTCCCCCCCCCCCCCAGTAAGTACTCTATTTTGTAGGTATTATAAACATTTCTATACTGTTTGTTTTCCAGCCACTAAGTATTGTATCCAGTACCTGTGTTCCATTGATGAAAAGCTGGCTTGGGCTACAAAGGAAGGACTGGATATGTCCCAAACAATTGCTCCTAAAATTCTTTGGTGCTGGCCAGATGAACAAAGCAGAACTCAGCTCTTCCCTTCCTTTCCTTTTAAATTCCAGGCTTTTAAAGTCAATTTCAGGACAGTAGTTGATGAACAGTGTTATACTACTCCCTTCCCAAACCCCACCATCAGTACCACCAGTTTCCTTCACTGGGAGCACATTTGGAGATTCAAACAAAACCAAACAAACAAAAAACCCACTCCTAGCCGTAGAATCTTTCATGGAACAGGATCTACTGCTGAGGTCCTTTCTTCTGCTTGTTCCTATCTTCCTCGCAGCAAGCAAAGATGAGAAGGTATGTTTTGATCATTGGGCCTACAAATTTACTCTAATTGTGAGCTCATCTGTAAAAAGTGTGTGAAATTTCACATAAAATGTCCCAATAACCTATAATAATGAATGTTGATGGGGAAAGGTACTAAAAGAAGACAGACTAAATTAGTACAGACAAAAAGCCTATTGATATAACTTAACTTATGTTAAAATTGAGTTATATTATGCTCTGTAAAAGTTGAAGATGTGGATCTGGAAATTAATTAACCAACATTGGCCTGTTTGATATTAGACCTAATTGCTGGACAAAACAATGAGGGGCTGGGCAATTCCACCCATTGCTCCCTTTTTGGAAAGAAACTTCGGGGGAAGATAGAGAACAGACAGCTACAGGAGTGAGCCTCACCATCATGGCTGCCATTGTCACTGTTTCCTGAGGCCCTGGGCCTTTGTTGCGCTGATTGTGAGAGATCCTGACCTAATTGGGCCAGAGAAGGATCCAGATGACGTGGCCACCCCTACCTGCTCCAGCTGAATCCTGAACACCTCCTGAGACGAAAGGGGATCAGGCTTTAACATCAGCAAGAACAGCTCCAGCCCATCTCCACTAACTTATTCTCTTTTCCCCTAGAGGACAATTATTACCATCTTTAATACCATCTAAGAGATGGTCAAACAAGGGGTTTTCCTTCTAGACCTCTCTCCAGCTAAAGGGAACAAGGCATGTTGTTAAAATGAAAGACTTATTTACTACTTTACATTTCAAATGCTTCACCTGTTTTTCCTTCTTTTCTGTATCTTTAATAAAAGGTTTAAAGGATTTTTAATGGTATGTTTGCCATGTTGCTAAGCTGGCTGAGGTCTCTCTATAATAGACCCCAGACCTCGTTTAACACTGTTTAGTAGTGAAAGAGTTTATAACACCTTTAATTCTCTTGGCCCTTGAGATCGACACATCAGAGAGTCCACCTGTGACAAGAGCCTTCGCAGGCCACAGAAGGAAACTCTGTAAGCATTGCTCCCAGCCTGCACCACGTTCTGCCAGGGGAAGGGTTTCTGAATGTGGATGGTGTTTGAGAGTTTCTACATCTACTGCCCCCATCATGCCACCAGCTGAGTCACATCCAGACACGCCTCTGCAAAGGTGCATCAGTCCTCAGTGTCTGGGACCTAGCAAGCAGGGCAGTCTGCTCCAATCTGAAACCTGTTGTGGGTAAGCCCAAGTACTCTCCCAAATGCCTTCCCCCTGGTCCCATCCAGTTCTAAGAAGGAAAAATTTCAGAGCCCCTTTTCTGGTCCCCAAGTGGATAATGGAGTCTGCTGAGAAGGGGTCTGGTATCCTGTTCAACTCACTTTCCTCTCAGGAAGGGTATCTGGATTCTCACATTACTTTCCTCCTGCATTTCCTTTCTAACTAATGTCCTATAAAGAGGTGGATGGGAGCTTGAACTTCATGTCCTTTTGGATCTTAGCCTGATGGTGTATCATCTAGGAATAAGCACCAAGCCAGTCCTGACAGGGATCAGAATCCTTTATCCAAATGACAAAAGAAAATTAAAAATCTAAAAAGGCCAGAAAGAATAAGGAAAAGGCTGAGAGGCCTTCCAGAACCTGACCCTCTTCTACTAGCTCTAGCTCCAGCTCCTCCCTGAAAGGAGGAGCACATGGTCTGTGCTTTAGAAGACTATGATAACTCTGAGCCAGAGAAATGAAATTCTTCTCCCCCCATGTGTCTGAAGTCATGGCTCACAGGGTGATTCTACCTTTGAGATTCCGCAGGATGAGAAGGAGCAGCAGGAGAACAAGCGAAAACTCCCCTTCCAAAAGCAAGGCAGAATTTCACAATCCCTTTCAATTCTTCCTACAGGGAAGGCATCAGGGAGGAATAGGAGAATTCTGTTAGAGAGAAAATGCTAAGTCTGCAAGCCATTCAATTTATAAGGTGTCAGAGCCTCAAGGATGCTGTTTTTATGTTTCTTAATGTGCACTCTGAAGTAACATCCCTGGTGAAGCATGCTGTTACTCTGGCAGGAGGGAGCTATTTTCCTGAAGACTTCACATATATAAAAATAGAGACCACTCTCAGGAAGGACTTCAAAGCCTTGTTGGTGGCCCTTGGAGTCTCGGTAGCTACCATATGTTTCATCAGGGTCATGATGTCCTGGTATGATGAGCCAAAAAGAATCAAACCACAGAACTGCAATCATGTTTGTAATGGATGGATGAATAGATTCCATCAAAGAGGCTGTAAGGACCATGGCAGAAAACTTAGTGACCAGACATCAGCTGTAGCTCGAACCCTGGCCAGTGAATAATTGTTAAAAACAATTTTTTGCACCTCAAGGCCCTTTGGAGAAATATAAGGGGAGAAGCTTGATAAGGTAGTGACTGACAATACAGACAAGATGGAGGGTGACAGTCTATGCTGTGCCTTCGACAGTCCTGAAGGGTTGCCTGTCGCTGTCTCTGGGTAGTATCACTGTCCAGAATCTCCCAGCACTATGCACTGTAGGCACACCCCAATGTGCCCCTCCAAGCTTTTGCCACATATTTGGCATACCATGCCAGGGCTTCTGAAGGAGTGCTTGGAATACAACATGTGGGTGACTTGCTCAGTTTGTGTCCAGCGAAATTTTACTTTGGACAGATGCAGAGATTTTGGAGCCCCTTTGTACTGCTTTGGCCCATTACGTAGTGTAAAATGGTCAGAGCAGCATCAGAATCTCAACCGGCGTGTTTGCTGCTTACTCTAGGGAGGACTTCTAAATCCTTATAGAAGAGCAAAAGTTCAGGAAATGGATCAATTCCCTTTTCAGTCCAAGCCATCAGCCTGACTGCAACCGAGCCTCCTTCAGCCTGTAAAACTAAATCTTTCAAGCGTATATGGATCAGATTGATACACAGCTTTGGTTGGATACACTGCATCCAAAAGGGATCAGAACCTATTCAGTATATTCCACTGCAGCATCCTGATCAGAAAAGGGACCCAGCTGCCACACGGAAAATCTGTGAAGTTGCCACCAGGTCTTCCCTCAACAGCTTTGTAAAGGTACAGTTTACTCACAGCCTCAACCTGCAGTTCTCTGCAGAACAATCCTTTGGGAAGAAGCTGCCCCAAGCAGTTGTCCCAACATAGTACCACTATTCTAATTAGCAGCTGATTTAATCATGTTCTTCTATCCTGTATTTCTCCCTCCTTGATAAAGCTTCCATACCATTTTCTACATCCCAAATGTGCCAGGCAGAGGAGAGGCTTTGTTCCAGAATGGAAAATGTTACCTGATATAATCCCCACCACTGTGGCGTCTGAGTGCTTCAGACATTCATGAATTTATTCTCATAACACGACTGAGAGGTAGGGAAGCATTGTTATCCCCATTTTACTGGGAAACTGAAGCAGAGAGATAAGTAGTAACCTGGCCACTCTTACACTAGAAGTCTGTAGCAGAGCCCCTGAAATTGAACCCAGAGCCTTAATCATAAAACTGCCCTTTTCTTTTTTGACTCAAACATATCAATATTGCTGAATGTAAATGTTAGCTGGCTGTAAGGGATATAGAACTGTTAGTTTTTTAAGAATAGGTGACTCATATTATCAGAGAACTTTTTTTGGAGATGCCTAAAAAGGTACATGTCAAAGTCAAAACTTCTATCACTGCCTCTCTCTAATGTTGCTGATTGTGAGTGAAAGGAAAAATCTGAGTTTTTTCCAATTGTTCAAACTCTTCTCCCCTCTGCCCCCAACCCAAAATTCTTTCTATCCACACACGTAAACTTATAAGAGCAAAAAATTTTGAAAAACAAAACATGATTCCTCAACGAAGAAGAATTACTGAATTTTAGATTATAAAAGTTGTTAAACAATTAGCAGAATTGCAGAGATGCTCTTGCATTGAGTGCTCAGATATTAAGGTGATGCATGTGGTATAACAGCTTAGATTGATTGTTATCATATAACAGAATTTACTCAAATATTAAATGAATTGATGGAATTACTATATAGAAACTTATAATCCAGATGAAATAATGTAAAGTAAAAACCAGAGAAGGCAGAGTGAAACAAAATGTTAAACTAAAAATGAATTATTCCTATATGGTAGTGGTTGAATTGATAGTGTCACCTTACATTACCTTGCTGCCCCATTGGCGAACCCTAGGGTTTGGGGACTCCTACAGTTACAGTAGCTTTCTGAATCAAGCCTATGTTTGTATTGATTTCAGTTTGCCGCCCCATGCAGTCAAAATGTAAATTATGCAAGCTTCTTTTCTGCTTGTATCTGTATTTTAGATGAAACACATCTCAAATGTAGTATACTAGCTATAATATTTTCAATTTAATTTTTATATTGCTGTTTTAAAATTACAGTAAAATAGGGTCCATGTAATTTCCTGAGGCAATTATGGGAGCTCAATTCTAAGCAAGTAAAGAAAGGTCTAATAGGACACAAATTGTTATAAGTCAGATATTATGAAACTCTGCACGGTGAAAGGCTAATACAGGGGGAAGAAAGACAATGCAGCATTCCAAGTCTCTATGCTTGTTTTTGATGTGGAACATTTTTTTCCCCAAGCTTGCACACCAGAACAATCCCAGCTTTTATGTCTAATTGAAATAAACTTCCTTCTAAAGTTTTAATTGGTTTGCACATTTTTCTGAGAAAGCAAACATTAGTTCAGATATTGTCCTGTTAAGGTGCACAAAGTAAAAGAAAATGCGGAGCTTTGTTGATTACACCAGATATGAACTATATAGCTCCAGTAGGTATAAAATTGGAATACATTTCTTTAGACACAAATACATAAAATAGGTCAGTATTAACCCGAATTAAACAGAGCAATTTGTTTACGTTCACTTGCTTTTTACCGAAAGGAACATTTCATTAGTAAATCATCTGTAAAGCCTATGAACAGTTGTACTCTGAAAGGGATTTACAGCAATATACTTCCCTAGGTTTTCTGTGAAATAAAACCAGGCTTGCTCAATATAAGTGAAAGTTGACAAACTTGCCAGAAGGAAGGATCAGTACTTCAATAGCTAGGGAAATGATTGCTGCAGGGAATGTCCAAGAGGCAAGGTGACATTACACATGGCTTAAGAGAACAGCACACCAAGCTGGGTAAAGGCTTCAGTGGAAAAACTGAAAAACTTCAGTGGGGCTGCCTTGAAGATATTGCTATAGGCTTGGAGTAAGTTAGGGGAAAATTTTCAAAGGCGCAAAGGGCAGCTAGGCACCCACCACCCAGTGCATGTCAGTGGGAGCTGGGAACTTACATCCTACTGTGTCTTTGAAAATCTCCCCCTTGAACTTTTTTTTTTAGCTTAAGAAACATCCAAAGTGAAATTATTTAGTTAACCAAAGACTCTGGCTCTTTTGTGTTGTTAACAGCAAAAGGGTATCAAAAATTTTGCCATGAGTTTCTTTTTATGATTTTGAATACACATTGTATATGTCTTAAAGATTATTGATTGATTGGATCAGTTGATTATACTGTTCTTTTTGTTCTGTTCAAATGAATAATAGAAATGTTGTGGATATCAGTAATTTTAGGTGTCTATCCAAGATCTCTATTTTGAATGGAGCATACTGAATTTTACTTTACACGCTCTCCACAACATGTGGATTTTTTCCCCTTCAACTCACTGTTCATTTTAAAAGATGATTTTTTGAAAATGGAAAAAGTTTAAATTTAAATTACTCTCATAAATCACTGACAATGCAAAGAGCAAAGTCTTTCAAGGAAAAGTGGGGAAATTTTAATAAGACTCATACATTAAATTTTTAACTTCATGCCTGTCATTCTGCCCATTATAGGCTTTAGTGGAGGAGGGAAATATTTAGTTCATAATGGGACCAGTGATTAATTTTTCTGAGTTCCTTTACAGTAAATACTATTAGCTGTGAAATTTAAAATCTTGAACAGAAATTGTTGTGTAAAACCTAGCAGAAGAACTAAAATATTTTGAGCAAGACTCAGTGCTCACTTCAGTTACATTTTGTTCATACACCACAAAACACACATTTCTGAGTATCGATTGTGTTCATTTACTACAGTAAAGTGCATTCATTGATAACTACCTGCTGATATTGAATCAATTTTATGTGCAGCATAGGGCATTATTGTCAGGTAGGGTAAATAATATTGATTCCATTTTAAAATGAATACAGCATAGGAGAAATTGATTTAGTTCTATGAAGTTATTTAATTATGCTTTATTGACTATTTAAACAGTGAAGGTCGTGAATAATATGATATCATGAGGTAAGATGCAGGCACAGGCCTTAGCAGGGTTACAAGCTACCCTTTTACAATAACAGTGAACATATTTTTTTTTCTTAAAAATATTCCACTGACTGTAGTTGATTATTCTTAATATAGCATCCTAATTGGTTAAAAAAAACTCTGCCATGCAAATTAATTGCTAACTATAACAATACAGATCCACAGTATACTTACACCATCTTTGTTTCATTATTAGTGGACAAATTTTGACAAATTAGTGGACAAATTAGTGGATGGTTGAGCAGGAGGACCCCATGGTGGACATTTTGATATGACATCAGATATTGTTCCGAAAAATATATACTCTAGTTGCAAAAAAAGTTTAACCCACAAAAAGAGCAAGTAAACAGAAATAGAATGAAAAAGTAGACGTAAAGCCTTTGTTTAATTTTGTGTCAGCATGTCCCTGAAATAGAGCAATGAGGATAGACAGATGCTACAGGCAAAGCTATTACAAATGTAAGCTATGCAGACATTTTCTTCACAATTGTTCTTACAAATAACATCTTACAGTGACAATGAAATATTTTCTATTTCAACAGCAGTTTGGATGTTAAACAACTACTACTTTCAATAATTTCCGTCTGTAGGACTGAATAACTTTTAAAACTCTAGGGTAAAAGAATTGGCCAATGAGTTCTCTTAGCCATTATAGTTACTTAACAGATCTTGGAATACTGGAGAAGTTCCAGAGCACTGGAAAAACTTAATGTTTTGTCAGTATTTAAAAAGATGCCCAGGTAACTAAAGCTGTTTAATTCAACACTGATCACAGGAATCAATTATGGGAAAGCTGATATGGATGCAGTCTGTGAAGAATGAAAGATAGTGGAATAATGAATGCCAGTCAACATGGTATTATGGAAAATAGGGTCAGACCAAACAAACGATATCATTCTTTGAGATAATAAATTTGGTTAACAAAGGTAACTGTTGATATAATATACTCAGACTTCTTCTTCAAGTGCTTGTTCACATCCATTCCACATTAGGTGAGCGTGCACTGCGTGCACGAGCGTCGGAAACTTTTTCCCCTAGCAGCTCCTGGCGGGCTCCCCAAGTGGTGCCACTGTGCCATGCATATATACCCCTGCCGGCCCGACCCGCTCCAGTTCCTTCTTACCATCCGTGGTGGCGTTGGAACACCCCCCCCCCCCCGCCCGTAGAAGAGTAGCTGTTATCAGATAGTTTACATACAGATTGTGGACACTTAAGTCATTAGGTGCTTGGAGGCGTCCAGCACCGGCCCCGGGCTGCGGGGCATGCCACAGGCCCGCGGCTTTAAGGCTTGCGCCACATGCCGTAAACCTATGCCAGTTAGTGACCCCCAAGACTCATGTCTACGTTGCCTGGGGGATGGACATCAAACTGAATGGTGTAGGACTTGCAAGATGTTTAAGCCAAGGACAAGGAAAGAAAGAGACTTTCGCCTAAAGCAGCTGTTGATGGAGGCTGCATTGCAGCTGCCAGGCCCGGACCACCCGACTTCCTCGGTGCATAGTGCCCCGGATCTGTCGAGAGACCCGGCACTGGCTAAGCACCATGAACTGTTGGCCCCAGAGCGCCAGGCTAGGCCCCGGCACTGCTCGTCCTCCCCAGTGCGGCCCCCGGCACAGCCTATAGGAAGGCGCGGTCGTTCCCCGCACAGGAGGCCGGCGCCTCCCAAGGCCCCGAGCGCTGACAAGAGCGGGAAGGCCGTGGTACCGGCACTGACACAGGCGGTCCCAGCAGCGCACACCCCACCGAGCCCAGACCTAAGTGAGCGCAGTGCGGACGACGGGCTCGAGGGCGTAACGGATCAGCCCTCCACGCCTGGCACCTTTGAGCTGCAGAGGACCTCATCGAGCTGTCGGCGGGGAGCCCCCTCCCGTATGAGGAGGACCCTCCGGCACCCACACCTCGGGTGCCGTCGAGGGGTAAGCCGGCAATGATGTGCCGCTCGAGGACACCGTCCCAGCACTGCTCCCGGAGTTGGTCCCGGTTGAGCTCTGACTCTGCGGACTCGCACTTGCCAGCAGCCCAGAAGCAGGTTGCGGCACTGGCAGCGGGTCGACGCGAATGAGCACCAGAAGGGGCACGCTGCTCTCCAGCACTGCCCAGAGACCAGCTCCAGGAGGTGTTAAGAAGGCCCTCGCCAGAGGACTCTGGCAGACGGTCGTGGTCCCGGTCCCGATCCTGGTCCCGGTCCCAGGGCTACCGGTACCGCTCCCAGTCCTGCTCAGCCAGGAGCCGCTCATTCTCCCGCCAGCGCAGATCGTTGGCACCACCATGGCCTTCGCGATCGGTGTCGCCACAGTCTGGCGTCGGCTCCAGCCGCTATAGCTACTCGTACCGGGGCCCGGACAGCCAGGCCATTGGCCCTTCTGGCCCCCCCGGTCCTATCAGGAGCGCCAAGGGGCCCCATCCAGGGCAAGTTACTCAATGCAGCAGTCCTGGTCCCCACATGGATGCCAGGCGGTGCCGGAGGCAACAGTATCCAGGCCTCCAGCATGCCCCCAGCATAGACCAGAGAGTCTGGCACCGAGCCTGGTGCCGTCCCATGGACTCCCATCCTGGCCTGAGCTGGAGGCCCCTACCACAGGAGATGGGGAGTAGGAGGACCAACCAGAGGGGGTTGAGCAGCAGCTAACCTCCTCATCTTCCCCCGATGAGGTGGTGGTGGGTACACAGGTGTCCGGTCCTCCGCCGATAGACCATAGTGCCCACCAGGAATTGCTGCGCAGGGTCGCCTAAAATTTGGGGTTGCAGGCTGAGGAGACGGTTGAGCAGGAGGACCCCATGGTGGACATTTTGAGCCCTGAAGGCCCATCCAGAATAGCGGTCCCGCTCATTAAGACCATTCATTCCAACTGTAAGACTATATGGCAGACCCCTGCCTCCAGCGCTCCAACGGCTAAAGGAGTGGAGCGTAAATACTTTGCCCCATCTAAGGGCTATGAGTTCCTGTTCTGCTACCCGAGTCCATGCTCCCTAGTGGTCTCAGCAGTAAACAAAAGGGAGCGCTATGGACAGCAGGCCCCGGCCCCTAAGGCCAAGGAGGCAAAACACCTGGACCTTTTTGGCAGAAAGGGGTACTCATCTGGGGGCCTTCAGTTGAGGATTGAGAACCAGCAGACCATCCTGAACAGGCACAATTTCAACTCCTGGGCGGCGGTGGGGAAGTTTAAGGACAACCTTCCACAAGGTTCCCAACAGGAGTTCCTGGTGGACAAGGGCAAGGCAGTAGCCAAGACCTCTCTCCAGGCCTCCCTGGATTCGGCAGATGCAGCGGCTAGAACAGTCGCGTCAGGGGTGGTCATGAGGCGCGAGGCGTGGCTCCAGGAGTCAAGCCTGCCCCCTGAGGTCCAGAATACACTCCAGGACCTCCCCTTGGAAGGGTCCGGACTCTTCTCAGACCAGACAGACACGAGGCTGCACAGCCTCAAGAACTCGCGAGCTATGCTCAAGTCGCTGGGTATGCACACCCCAGCGATCCAGAGCAAGCTCTTTGAGCTGCAGCCTCCCCCTCAACGCCAGTACCAGCCTCGCCATAGGCATGAGCCTTACTATAGGCGAGGCAGGGATAAGAGGCGACGGCGCAACAACAATAATAATAATAACGTGCCGGTCCAGAACCAAGGCCAGCACAAACCCCAGCCAGGCACTAAGTCAGGCTTTTGAAGGTGCGCTTGAGGACAGCGTACCAGACCAATCAGTGGATCCGTCCTTTGGTTTCCTGAACCGCCTGTCCCGTTTCTCCCGTGCGTGGTCCAACATTACGTCAGACTGTTGGGTCTTACGCATGGTGCGGAATGGGTACTCGCTGCAGTTCTCCTCCCTCCCCCCTCACTCCCCTTCCCTCTTCAGGGACCCCGCTCATGAGCATCCCCTAGAGAAGAAAGTCCGCTTGGTGCTAGAGGCGGGGGCGGTAGAGGCGGTGCCGCATGGACTAAGGGGAGAGGGGTTCTACTCCCGGTACTTCCTCATCCCCAAGGCCAAAGGGAGCCTTTGCCCCATCCTAGACCTGCACAGGCTCAACAAATTCCTGGTCAAGGCCTGGCTCCGCATGGTCTCTCTGGGTACCGTCATCCCTTCCCTGGATCCAGGGGACTGGTACGCTGCCCTCGACATGAAGGACGCGTATTTTCATATTGCCATCCACCCAGCACATCAGTGGTTCCTACGCTTCGCCGTGGGCCAAGAACATTACCAGTTTGCGGTTTTCCCGTTCGGTCTAGCCGCAGCCCCAAGGGTGTTCACAAAGTGCATTGTGGTGGTGGCGGCCTTCTTACGGAGGCAGAGAATCTGGGTGTACCCGTACCTCAACAACTGGCTCCTGGCAGGCCAATCCGAGGCGGAGGTGCGGGGCCATGTGGAGGTGGCCCTGAGATTGTTCCGCAAGCGGGGGCTCCTGTTCGGCATCCCTAAGTCCACACTCGTACCCATGCAGAGAGTGGAATTCATAGGGGCGGTCCTGGATGCGATGTAGGCCAGGGCAAGCCTCCCAGTATCCCGATTCCAGGCTATCCAACAAGTGGTGGCCTCCCTGCGCCAGTTTCCAATGACAAAGGCCAGGTGCTGCCTGCTGGGTCATATGGCAGCATGCACACACGTGATCAGGCATGCCAGACTGAGACTCAGGACTCTGCGGGCATGGCTTGCTCGGGTGTACCGACCAGGCAGGGACCCCCTGGACTTGGTGGTGACAGCCCCAAGGGATGTCCTGGACTCCCTGCTGTGCTGGCAGTCCCAGCCTGTGGTTTGCGAAGGCATCCCCTTTGTCGCCCTACTATCGGACCTGACACTGGTGACGGACGCGTCAGACCACAGATGCGGGGCTCACCTGGGGGACCTCCTGATGCAGGGGTTGTGTTCTGGAGCAGAGCGGTCACTCCATATCAATGTGAAGGAGCTCAGCGCGATTCGTCTCGCCTACCAGACCTTTCACGCCACTCTGAGTGGTCACAGCGTGACAGTTCTGACGGACAACACTACTGCCATGTTTTATATAAACAAGCAGGGCGAGGCTCGTTCCTCGCCACTGTGTCGTGAGGCTCTCCTCCTCTGGGACCTTTGCATAGCCCGTGCAATTCACCTCGAGGCGTCCTACCTACCAGGGGTGCGGAACAAGCTGGCGGACTCCCTCAGCAGGTCGTACCGCATGCACGAGTGGACGCTGATGGCGGACGTTGTGCTTTCGCTCTTACGCAGGTGGGGGTTTCCCTGGGTAGACCTGTTTGCCACTAGGGCCAATGCCCAGTGCCCGCGGTTCTGCTCGTTCCAGGGCCGCAGCCCAGGCTCACTTGTGGACGCGTTTGCGATCCCGTGAAGAGGGGGCTTGATGTATGCCTTCCCCCCCGCCGCTCCTCTTCATGCACAAGGTCCTGCTCAAGGTGCACAGGGACAGAGCGGCGGTGATCCTCATTGCCCTAGCCTGGGCCTGCCAGCACTGGTACACATCACTCCTACAGCTGTCGGTGGAGGCCCCGGTAGTCCTGTCTCTACACCGGGACCTCATTACACAGGTTGGCAGGCGGCTTCTCCACCCCGACCTGCAGTCACTGCACCTGATGGCGTGGAGGCTGCGTGGCTAAATGCCCTGGAGAGTCAGTGCTCCCTTCCCGTGCAGCAGATTCTGCTTGGCAGTAGAAAGCCCTCTACGAAGGGCGGCCTATATGGCCAAGTGGAAAAGATTCTCATGTTGTTGTGAACCCCGACAGGTGCGGCAGGGCCAGAGCCCAGTGCAGGCCATTCGGAGTACCTCCTGCACCTCAAGCAGCAAGGACTAGCCCCGTCCTCACTCAGAGTGCACCTGGCGGCCATCTCCGCTTTCCATCCGGGGTTCTCGGGTGGCTTGGTGTTTTCCCACCCAGTGGTGGGACGGTTCCTTAAAGAGTTGGAGAGGGTGTTCCTGTACTCCCGCCCCCCCAGTCCCTCCATGGAACCTTAACCTGGCCCTTTCTAAACTCATGGGACCCCCTTTTTCAAGCCCCTCGCTACCTGGTTCTCTCCTCCACCTTTCCTGGAAGGTGGCATTTCTGGTTGCCATTACCTCGGCCAGAAGGGTTTCCGAACTGAGGGCCCTCACTTCTGAGCTACCATATACAGTATTTCACAAGGACAAGGTGCAGCTCTGGCAACACACCAAGTTCCTCCCTAAGGTGGTCTCCCAATTCCATTTGGGCCAGGACATTTGTCTGCCGGTGTTCTTCCCGAAACCCCATAATGACCCGAGTCATCGCAGCTTGCACACCCTGGATGTGTGTCGAGCACTGGCGTTCTATTTGGAGCTCACCAAGCCCTTTCGCAAATCCGCACAGCTGTTTGTGGCTGTAGCCGAGAGGATAAAAGGCCTCCCAGTGTTGGCGCAGCGGATTTCGTCTTGGATTACGAGCTGCATCGGGCGTGTTATGAGCTCGCGGGTGTTCCGGCCCTGGCGGTCACAGCCCACTCGACCAGGGCGCAGGCGACTTCCACGGCTTTCCTGGCACAGGTCCCAATCCAGGAGAACTGCAGAGCAGCCACCTGGTCCTCGGTGCAGACCTTCACGACCCACTACGGGTCAACCAGCAGGCCAGAGAGGACGCAGTAGTTGGCAGAGCGGTCCTCAAGCAGTTGTTCCGTGACTCCTGCCCTCCTCCAGAGGTAAGGTTGTGATTCACCTAATGTGAAATGGACGTGAACAAGCACTCGAAGAAGAAAAAATGGTTACATACTTTCTCGTAACTGTTGTTCTTCGAGATGTGGTGTTCACGTCCATTCCACCACCCACCCTCCTACCCCTCTGTCGGAGTTGCCGGCAAGAAGGAACTGGAGGGGGTCGGGCCGGCAGGGGTATATGTGCACGGCACAGTGGCGCCACTTGGGGGGCCCCGCCGGCCCAACGGGAGCCGCTAAGGGAAAAAGTTTCCGATGCTCGTGCACGCAGCGCGCGGACACCTAATGTGGAATGGACGTGAACAACACATCTCGAAGAACAACAGTTACGAGAAAGTAAGTAACCGTTTTTTCTGTAAGCGGTTTGATTTAATACCGCACAACACTGTGATTAAAATGTTCACACTATACAAAATCCAGGTAGCACATACTAACTTAATTTTAAAACCATGTAACTCAGAGATCTCAAAACATAATTGTAAATGGGGAATCGTCGTCTAATAGGTGTATTCCTAGTGGGGTCCTAGAGTGATCTGTTCTTGGCCCAGTGCTATTCAATATCTGTATCAGGATCTGAAAGGAAATATAAAATAATTGCTGATAACGTTTGCATGTCACAGTTGATGGAGTGATAAATAATGACAGGTCAGATCAGGTTTACAGCACAATTGGGACTGCCTGGTAAGATGGACTCACTCAAAACAATATGTGTTTTAATACAGCTAAATGCAATGTCATACATCTTAAGAACAAATTATGTAGGTCACCCTTACAAGATAGAGGACTGTGTTTTGGAAAGGAGTGACTCAGAAATGGCTTTGGGAGTCATGGTGGGTAACCAGCTGAAAATGAGTTCCCATTTTGACCCAATGACCAAGAGAGCAAATGCTAACCTTGGATGTATAAGCAGGAAAATGTGGCGGAGACTTACCACTATGTGCCACATTGGTGAGACCATACCTGAAATGCTATATCCAGTCTGGCATCCACACTTTAAAAAAGACTTAACAAACAGGAGAGTTCAGAAGAGAGCCACAAAAATTATTTAAGATCTGGAAAATCTGCCTACAGTGAGAGCATTGAATTTATTTACTCTATCTAGTTTATCCAAGAAAGGATAAGAGGTGACTAGATCATGTCATGATACATAGCTACGTGAGGAGAAAATTTTCGATACTAGAGGTCTGTCTTATTTAGCAAACCAAGGCATGACAAGATCCAGTGGCTGGAAGCTGAAGCTAGACAAATTGAGGGTATGTCTTCACTACCAACATTAAAGCACTGGCCGCGGCAGAGCTTTAACATGGCTGTGTAGTCATGGCACCAGCGCTGGGAGAGAGCTCTCTCAGGGCTGTAAAAATACCACCCCCACGAGGGGAGTAGCGACCAGCGGTGAGAGTGCAGCTCCCAACGCTGGTGCACTGTCTACACTGCCGCTTCACAGCGCTGAAACTTGCACATGGCCAGGGGGATGTTTTTTCACACCCCTGAGTGAAAAAGTTTCAGTGCTGTAAAGTGGCAGTGTAGACAGTGCACCCGCTCTGGGACTAGAAATAGCTTAGACTAGAAATAAGGTGCACATTTTTAAGGAAGTGTAACAATTGGAACAATTTACCTAGGAATGTGGAGGATTCTCTGTCACATGAAGTCTTTACATCAAGATTGGATGTCATTCTACAAGATATGCCCCAGCTCAACCAGAAGTTGTGGGCTTCATGCAGAAATTACTTGGTGAAATGCCCGTGTTGTTCAGGAAGTCAGACTAGACAATCCTAAAATCTATGAGTTGGGTCACTTTTTAAAAACTTGAGCTCCAAACTCCAGTCTCAGAGTAACAGCCGTGTTAGTCTATATTCGCAAAAAGAAAAGGAGTACTTGTGGCACCTTAGAGACTAACCAATTTATTTGAGCATGAGCTTTCGTGAGCTACAGTTCACTTCATCGGATGCTTCACTTCAAACTCCAGTCTGTTTCATTACCCTCTTTAAATGTATCATTCTGCCCTACTGCATATGAACTGCAACTTCCATTATCCTCTGCTGAAGGGTCTTTTTTTAGTTTGCAGAACAACGTTATCTTCTCAGCCAGTAACAGAATTCTAGCAGTAATAGATGCAATAATTTTGGATAAATTTTAGTAAAAAATGATTAATTTCTGTAATTTCTGTCCATCACATTCACTTTAAAATTTCATTTTAACCAGTATTGTAGGACTCACCAGTTTAACATTATCCTTACTTAATTTTTATTTTTGAATGATGTGTAGTTTATTTTTCTTACAAATTTGAAGTCTACAAATAGACTGGTAAGTCTTGAAAGCAGCAGAGGAATCTGGAAGTGTATTCCTAAATCTACACTGAGTTTGGAATAAGTTTTTAAATTTCTTTGTGTTAAGAATATCATGACGGGAAATAATTAGTAATTGTTCTCAAATCATGCAGAAGTGGATTTTTCCCCTCCCCCCCACACACTGGCCAAAGTGTGCAGACTTTTGTTTACTTTTGAACTTCATAGGAAACTATTAATATTAGAATATTTGTAAGATTGATTAATTTAACTTCTTATACAGTTTGCAGGCTATTATTGCCAGTTGTCATTAACATGTACATTGAAATTCTGTGAATAAAAAGTAAAATAATGGTCTGCTGCAACATCAGTGGTACAGTGCTAAAATGCTTCCCTGGGGTCAGCGGTTCTCACACTGAGGTCTGTGGAGCACCAGTGGTCTACAGAACTCTTTCCTGGTGGTTCAGAAACATGTCCATATGAAAAACAAACTGTAAGTTTGGGAAGGGAGGTGAGTCAATGAGAAGAACTTTGTGTTAAGAAGTACCTCACGGAATGAAAGTTGAAGAACCACTCTTCTAAGTAGCAAAACCCTAGTGGCCAAGTTCTCTGCCGGTCTAAATTGACTTCAGTGGAGTATCTCCCATTTACACAAACAAAGCATTTAGCCTTATGATCTTCTTAAATAATATTTTTAGGGACCAAACTGCTGAGCAGCTGGGAAGAGGGTATTAGTGAAAACTATTATAGTTCAGAAGACCAATCAATTAATTGGATTGTTTTTGCAAATCCAAGGGTGTGAAGTAGATAGGCATAATTTTTATATAAAATATAAGGTGATAAAATATGCATACACAAATACATCCTAAAATACATTTCATCGTATAATAAAACTAATTAGGAATGGCTTTTTGTGGCACAAAAAGAATCATCATTGAAGTGAGGACTGGTTGGACCAAGATGCTATTTGTTAATTCAGAGTATAAAACCATTTCTCTTTGTGTTTTAAAGTTTCATTAGCTATTGCGGAAAAAAACTCCTTTTTTGCAATTCAGGTTGGCTGTAACAGCTTCATAGGATCATATGCAATTTGCTCTTACCTGAAAAAAAAAATCAACGAGTTCACAGAAGCCAGCAGTGTACTCAGACACTCCGTGTTCTTAATTCTTTATTCACAAAACCTTTGTCTAATTTAAAAAATTAATACTGACTCATTCAAACAAAAGCTGCAAAATAGTGCCCTAAAGACAGAAGTTAATTCTGTTGTAAAATAATGACCAAAGCTCACATTCTTAACTTTTTTTAAGCCCTTGAGAAAACTCCATAATTTATATGTGCAATACAGATGGAGCTGCAGTTTGGAGACTGGCTCAGCAGGGTAGTAAGAATTGAAAAGTCTCTTGTGCAAATGTATTTTTGCATCTTTTTCTAATCTCCCAAAAATGTAAATAGTTACAATAGAAAGTAGGTTCAATTGCACTTCAGCAATATATTACAGAAAGTGCATTCAAGCACAATTCAAGGTTACATCAGGAAGTATGGGGGAGGCCTAAGGGGGAAGTACACTCTAAAAGCTCAAGTGATACACTGAGAGGCAGGTTTCAGAGGGTAGCTGTTTTAGTCTGTATCAGCAAAAACAACGAGGAGTCTTGGTGGCACCTGAGAGACTAATAAATTTATTTGGGCATAAGCTTTCGTGGGCTAAAACCCACTTCATCAGATACATGGAGTGAAAAATACAGTAAGCAGTATAAATATTACAGCACATGAAAAGATGGGAGTTGCCTTACCAAGTGAGGAGTCAGGGCTAACAAGGCCAATTCAATTAAGGTAGAAGTGGCCTATTCTCAACAGTCGACAAGAAGGAATGACTATCAAGAGAGGGAAAAGTACTTTTGTGCTAAGAGACAGGGAGATTGTCAAAGACTCATAGGGCATTTGGATGCCCAGCAGCCAAATGCCCTTTTGTCTTTGGAAATCTCCATCGTAGTACTGTATCTCCATCATTCAGATGAGTCATAAGACCAAGGTCCTGACCACTTCTTATTAAAGTTCTCATGATGCTTTTAGCATGAGTCTGTTAACCCTGGTGATCTGTCAAAATTGCATTTGGGTGATACATTCCACCTGTCTTCTGCCTGCAGTATAATTTGATGTGATAATCTTCATCACGTCGTGTCTTAAATCTATTGGGTAGTATTGCTGTTGATTGTCAAATGATTGCCATGACTCACTGCAGCTGTGGCTGCATTGTAGTGATGGGCTAAGACATCCCTAGCATAGAGCTGATTGAACAGTACTCTGCAATTACTAGTCTTTTTTTTCCTTTATGAAGCATTTGTGAACGAGTCCTAGTTTTGCAAAATAATGGCCATGATTCAGCAAATCACTTATGAGTGTACTTAACCTTCAGCATGGGAGAAGTGCTTAGAAAGCAATTTTCTGCTATTTCTTGTGTTTTTACCTTATATATTATGTTTTGTGTTCTATTTTCATGTATTTCTTTTTCTTTCTTTCCACTTTTCCTTTACATTTCATTTTTACCCTCTTATTTTACCTTTATTTTCCCATTCTCCTACTCCAGAGCTCCTAGTGTTAGACTTTAGCAGTTTTAGTTCCTAGTGCTCCAACTGCAAACAGCATTAGATGTAGTACATAGTAAGTAGAGCATCTCATTTCTAACAGGAGTAGTGCTGTTAGTAATTCCAGATGGAACAACATGTCATTCTGTCCTAAAAGCATTAGAGAATATAGACAATGGATTCAGATTACTCATTCAGTTCTCAGTCTCACATCCTGAAATCATCCCATGAAACTAAATACTTTGGTATGCGAAAACTTAGGTGTTGTAGGGATATAAAGCTGAGATTCAGTATAATTGGATATTTAGTACACAGTACTTACGATACATTACTTAATTAAACTAAGTATCACATCATAACATTAATAGGAGTTTTTATGCAATAATATGGTTACTTACCTTGCCCCCAGTCTGTTTTGTTAGTTTTATTGCAACTGGAATAAAATTGTTAAATAAAGCAGCCTAAGGCTGGACAGTGAAAAAGGAAAGTGAAGAAACTGACACAATTTCCCCGCCCCGGTATTAGTCAGCAGTTATTCATTTGATCACTCCTCATACACAATTTCCCCGCCCCAGTATTAATCAGCAGTTATTCATTTGATCACTCCTAATGCCATGATTGCTGCTGGGAAAATCCTAAATATAGGGGACCAGTCTATAAAAGAACGTTTTTTCAATCTGCATTGTGCCTCTTTATGTCTGATATAGCATCTGTCCTTTAGGTGGATGAAGGGCGTGAAGCACTTAGAGCATCTTGGGTGAAACCTTGACCCTATTGAAGTCAATGGGAGTTTTGCTAGTGACTAAAATGCAGCCAGGATTTCACCCCTGGTCTCTAATATGAGAAATGCTACCAGTAATCCTAAATTCCTTGCCAGTCTGTGGAAGTGGTGTGGAGGTGATTTGGCGAGTAGCAGGTAGTGTGCATGAAGGAGGTTATTACATAGTTTACAGTGAGCTACACCATCTTTGGTGGCTTTAATAAACAGAGGTTCAGTCAAACCTTTTCCCTGGTTTCACTTCATGAATGGTCACACTTCTCTGCTTTGACCAAGTGTTCGCTGGCTTTGTGTTTTCCACCTCAACCCATAATTCAGCCCAGGTTCACTGATAGGTTCACAAAGTCATCCAAATCTTGGTTTTGTGGCAATGCCCTGTTTTCAGGTTATTACAAAATTTCACACATTTGTCTTATTATTCCTTGTTGTTTGTATTGCGGTAGTGTGTAGGAGCCATGTCATGTACCCCACCGTGGTAGGCACTGTAAAAACACATCACTAAAAGACTGTATGACTTACCATATAGTATATTGGAACCCTTGATTTCAACTGTCTTCTGTAACTCTGAAGTTCCAGATACCACTGCAGTGAACTGATGCCATGTCACACAGGCAAATAGAGTAGATTTCTTATGCTAGATTATGCACAGTATATTCGTAGTTAGGCTTTAAAATGTGAGTATCTGAACTAAGGCATGCTTTCCTTTTTGAGACCAACATCAGTAAGTAACCCTATTTTACTTTTACCTATGAAATTATATTCAAATTGCGGTTCTAAACATGAAGGAAAAGCACATTAATCTCTAAGTCACTGAACCCTTTGGCTGGCCCTAGACTAGACGCCACCATGGATAAACCTTCATTCTGGGTCTCCTTTGCTTCCACCGTGGTGCTTAGCAGTGTCAAATGCATCTCAGCCTTTACATCCTCCCTTTGTACCCGTCTCTAACTTGCTATTTCATGTCTGTGTTAAACCTTCCGAACTCTGTTAAGACATCTTAATGCTGAAAACTTCACTGTGTCTTGGGTGAGGTGGCTACAGCTGACTGTATGAAACAGGCAAGCTCTTAACAATAACTTTTCGACCGTCAGCAAACTTTGTAAACTGTGAAACTACACAATTCACTCACTTTGTCCCCCTGTGTAAAATAAAGATATTAAAACTCATCTTGCTATAAGTATAGTGTATGGTCCATTTTAAATTGTTCCATGTTCTTACACACCTGACCTACTGGAGAAGGTGATTTGGAGTCTGCTCCTGCCCCCTTTAAAATCACTATCAGAGGTACTATTGACCTCGATGGGAGCAGAATCAGTCCCTTATTATTCAGTCACTTTCCAAATAGGAAAAAAGCAGGAGTATTTTTGTTGGTTTTTTGTTTTGTTTTGTTTTGTTTTTTATCTTAAATTGCAGCAAAATGGCATGTTTATCAAGCCTACCTGTCTATTGACAGTGAGCCTCACCATGTTCTCAGGTGAGTCAATTTTGCCATTGACGTTCATGGAAGCAGGATTGGGCCCATAGTTGGTGGTGATAATTGTTGGGGTTTTTTTACACTATTTCTTTAACTTCTCTGTAAGATGATACTCCTTTAACTATAGATTTTTTTAAGCGAGGGCTCTATTGTACCCCAAATTGTATAGTGCTTTTTAAAAAGATATCTTACTTAATGGCTTATAGACTTGTAATTAAATAAAACAATTCAAGCCAAAAACTAGGAAGTATCCTGTTCTCTTAGCAGATGTTGGCATTGTTATGTCATTGAAAACAAGGCTTTTGAAGATCTATATTATTTTTTCTTTAAGTTATTCATCAGTTATAATGTATCACCCAGACCTCTGGGCAAACCAAAATGCACATGTTCCCTTTGTGAGCATTGTACAGGTAATTCTCAATGGCCTTGTTTTGATGGCTGTGGAAGTGCCACTTATTCCAGCAAATTACCGTTGCAACTTATGCACCTACTTGTTAGACAGCTTGCAGTCACTTGTGGGCTGAGCGTCGTTCATCGCCACCTTTATTCTTTGTGCACCTGCACAAGTCTTCTCTGCTGATAGCAAGCTCCAAAATAGTTACCACAATTAAGCCAAACTTTCTCCCTTTGAAAGATGTTAAAGGCCTGCTCTTAATGGTAACGTTACCATTAACTACAGCTACTTGCTAATTATAAGAACAAGAGGAGAGAGGCTGGCTACCTATGTGGTATTGTGTTTGTATTTTCAGTACACTGTGCTCTTGTAGTCATTATAGTTATGATATATTTCAGATCTGAGCAAACAGAAATGATGTTAAAATTAAACATGGTTAAGTACCAGGGCATTGTTTTGTTTTGCCTGCTATTGCTTGTTCTGTTTTGCATTGTACAGCTTTGCCTTTAGCCTGTGTGCTCTTAGGACCAAGGGTCTGTGATTTACTTCAGCACTGTCTGCAGTTACGGCCCCATATAACAATGTTAATGAGAGCTGCTTAAAAACACTGACATTTTCTTATAAAAACCAGACATGTTTTGCAAACTTGTTCCCATTCTTCAACTAGCTGTGCTGCTAAACCATCCTCTGCCGTGGGATGAGGAGAGCACCTGAGGGAGAAGGCCTTGTAAGTTCTTAAATTTTACTAATACAAAATAAGCAGGGCAAATGATCGTGCACATTTAAAATACCTGTGCACATTAAATTAAACCTCTATTTAAAAGATTATGGCATGTGATGGGGTTAGTTAGGTTTAATTGCTGTCCCTGTTTCACAGCAGTTCATACAGTCTTTTTCCTCCTCTAGAGGAAACTCTGGCCTCGATCCTGTAAAGACGTCTATGACTAATTGCATAATGTGAGTAGTCCCACTGGCCTCAGTGGACTGTTCACATGTGTGAAGTTAAGCACATGTGTGAGTGGTAACAGGATCAGGGTCTGACTGCAAATCTGAGTTATTGCTTTAAACCTTATGGGGTTTTCCCAATACTTTCTCAGACAGACCCTGTCAGAGATATGTCCACCTTCCCAGAAGGAATTTCTAGTGTGGTGAGAGCAAGAAACAATCTGTTGATAACATAACTAATCTGCTCGTCCCCATTAGAAACTGGTGTGTCAAGAATCCATCTCTGGCCACACAACAGGCCACGTGGATGTGTTCCATTCCAAGGTAGCTCTCACTGGGCTTTTAGTTAAATAACAGATGTAAAAGTAAATGTTTTAAGTATGGATTTGCCTATAAATGTAAGCAAGAGTGATGAAAGTGATGCATTAGATCACTGTAACATATTGACATTATCAATTATATGTTATTAAACAGCTTAGCTAACTGAATGATTTACCTTGTGTTTAGCTGCCTTTTTCAATTAAAGGTTGCAAATGCTGGGGAACTGGGGCACAACAGTAGAAACCATATATTTTCTCCTGTTAACACCAGCACTGCTGACATGCAAGTGATGGGAGTGTTGGCATTTTGCTGCAGGCTGTAATGGGCTAGTTTAAATGGTCTAAAAAAGTGATTAATGATTAGAAACAGGGCTGTTACACAGCTTCACAGCACTTTTCCTCAATGCGTTTCCATTTATGTCAACTACCTGCACACTTGGGAGGTGTTATTTCAAAGTAGTCAACACAGTTTTTTTTTCTGCTGCCGTTTGTTTCCATTTCATAGGTCCCTTTGGTTGTCTAGATATAGCTAATGTTTCTTTACAGTTCTAAGCTTCACTGATAAAAGAAGATTATCCACAGGCTTTATTAGTCTAGTAACCAAAAGCTAAACTGTTGAATCTGAGTGCCACTTTAGACATGGGGGAATTTCTTTTCTGATATCACACTATGCTTGGTATTATTTGATATACAGTGTAGCAGAAATTTTATATGATATCCTGAAATTAATGGAACAACTCACTTTTTCAACCAATAGACAGTTTACTTATTTTAACTTCTGTGTACTAGAATTTGCAGCAAACACTAATTTGCACATTATTACTGCTTTATTATAAATAAACCTGTAAAAATGCTACCGATATTATACATGTATATGTGTCTATTTATGTGTGTGTGTGTTGCTTTGGGAAATGAGACCAATACAATTTTTCTGAAGCTACTACTAGACATAACCCGTTCCCTTTGCCCTATAATGCAAATCAGACACAGTGGAGTAATGGCAATTAAAATAGCTTATATCTCTGTACACATGGCTTGGAACCTGATATTGGCTGTATGCTGGGTTGCCATTGAAACTCAGCATTTACCCACTGTTTTCATGCTACATTCTCCAAGATATCAACTTATTTCCCTGTGCTTGCAATGGGAGGAGCGTGGTCACTGTTGACAGTGTTTCAGAGTAGCAGCCATATTAGTCTGTATTCGCAAAAAGAAAAGGAGGACTTGTGGCAACTTAGAGACTAACCAATTTATTTGAGCATAAGCTTTCGTGAGCTACAGCTCACTTCATCGGATGCATTCAGTGGAAAAACTGAATTCCACTGAATGCATCCGATGAAGTGAGCTGTAGCTCACGAAAGCTTATGCTCAAATAAATTTGTTAGTCTCTAAGTTGCCACAAGTCCTCCTTTTCTTTCTGTTGACAGTGGTTATTTCATGGGCGACCACAATATGAAGCTAATTGTTTACCCTCCACCCCTTTATTGCTGTATAAAAACAGGATTTTGCCATACGTTTCTTGTTTAAAAAGTAGAGTCCTGTTAGTTCAAGATAGCTCATTGTGGGCTAGCAGTACACTCCTGCCAGGCAGATCTTAATATGGCTCTAAAACACTGATGGGGCAACCTGTGGCCTGCGGGCCACACACGGCCCATCGGGGTAATCTGCTGGCAGGCCATGAGATAGTTTGTTTACGTTGACTGTCCGCAGGCACAGTCGCCTGCAGCTCCTAGTGGTCGCGGTTTGCTATTCCTGGCCAATGGGAGCTGCGGGAAGTGGTGGCCAGCATATCCCTGCAGCCCATGCCGCTTCCTGCAGCTCCCATTGTCTGGGAATGGTGAACCGTGGCCACTGGGAGCTGCGGGCAGCTGTGCCTCTGGACAGTCAACGTAAACTAACTATCTCGCAGCCCGCCAGCAGATTACCCTGCCTGGCCGTATGCAGCCTGCAGGCTGCAGGTTGCCCACCACTACTCTAAAAGAAACAGCAAACACCACTGGATAGGGCACGTTGCTGACTAGAAGCCTGAACATGCCGCTTATCTGCAGAGCTTTCTGGGACATGAAGTGTTGGAAGGCTCAGTAGCCAGCTTCCCTTTTGTAGTGGTCTTGTTACCTTTGAGAGATGCTGCTCATCTAATGCCTCCAGATTTGTTTTCTATTAAGGTGCTTGGCCAGAATGTCAACAAGTCATAGAGAAAGAACATCACAGTATGGCAATGAGACAAAAATGGATCTAGTTTAAAAAAAGAAAAATTAAGAAAAGTAACACTGAGCGTTATTTTCAAACACTTTCAGCATACCTCAGTGCACAAAAGGAACACCACTTTAATGTTCTTGCAATCATAATGATTACAAGTTTTATGTGTTGTAATAATTTTGCAAGAGAATATATAATATTTTGTAACTTCAAGGTGGCTTGCACAGCACATGAGGAGGGACTCTCCAGGATTTTGTCCTTTATATAGACATACATTAACTGGACTGAATATTATAATATATAATTTTATTATTGGAGCATGTCGGAGTCTGGGATCCCAAGCTTCCATCTTCTCTCTGCCTAATAAGGTCTCTAACTAATCAGCAACAACTTGGATTTTAGTTTTTAAAACAGAGACTTTTGTGTGTTGGAAGAATTTGTATTTCTGTTCTATTGAAGGGTCAGCAAAACACCTGCTATGGATAGTTTGCAAGTGTTACTTGTTAATTCAGGCTCCCAAACCCCAAACAGAATGTTGTGACCATTCACAAGTCATGTTCTCCCAATTAGTTTCCTATTACAAATATGTGTCCAGATTCATTACACGTATTTTTTTAGTTTTCTGTTGAGCTCAAACACTTTATTGTAGAGTCTGTTCGTAAATCATGATGTAAAAATTATTTTTTCCTACACATCAGTACTGCACTTTTTCCCCCCATAGTTTAAGAAACACTGCTCATGGGCAGGTTTCAAAGGAACCTCATCTCCATATGGTTTTACTTGATAATCCTTTATCCACCATCTTCAGCTCTCATTCCGTTGCTTTCTTGCCTGTGGCTACGTTTCTATCTCTGCATCAATTAGCACAGTGATTTATACAACAAGCAAGCAGTTTAGAGGTAATGGTACACAATTAACATCTCATTCCACCATAAAGGGTATGCTAAATACCCCAGTCACTGCTTTCTCTGCCTTGAATTGAAATAAGTGTTTGTCCTAATTCATATGCTATCTGATGTGAAGTGGGCCTGCTTTGTACTGTACTACACCATTAATCTAATTATAGATAGCTGCAAATGAAGTGCTGTCTGAGCACAGAGACTAAAGAAAATAGCGCTTTTGTCATTTAGCATGACTCTGTAAAGCAAGATCGCACTTTACATGGCACTATGGCAAAATGGAAATCTGAATAATATGGCTGCCTGTTGCATCTTTTCTAATTACAACAGCATTGTAAACACAACTGGGCGCTGATATAAATAAAGCTGTAGATATGCTGTCATGTGGGTTGTAGGAGAAAACCCTCAGAGTGCTGTTGTATTAAATGATGCATCCTGATTGACAGCTACCTTGAGACTGCGCTGATGGAGTTGTCACAGCATTATGCTAACAGGCTGCTCCAGTGATGCAGATGTACAAAGCTCTGAGGCTCACAGAGCTTTCCAACGCCTGTCTGTTCATTTCACCTTCTTCGTCTGGGTTGTAACTCCAAGAGGAGGACATCTACAAGCTTTCATTCTGTATGTTTTTGATCCTGACTGTTTAGCCGTAGCCTAAAGTGAAGGGGATGTATTTTGCATGGCGTTAGCCCTTGTTAGGTTTTTCTGGAGTGTTAAGTATGTATCACACAATGAATTGAAAGTGGGAACCAGGGCTGGATTGCAATTCTAATTAAGTTTTTGCTGCTGGACTGTGTTCTGTATGATGGTGATTTTCTCCTTCTTCCCCCTCTCCCTTTTGCCGATTTTAAAGGATCATACTTTTTGTGGGTATTCATTTTTGACTGTCATTTTCTAGCACGTGCAGTGTTTGCTCTTGCACTACATTAGGGATGTAGTTGCTTGTGTGGAGATCTTAATACTAGTTCTTACTACTGGTAGTTCTTACAATGGAAGTAAATTAGCTCCAGAACCCAGAGCTCAAGATCACTGTAATTTGAGACTTACTTTAAATCTCCTGGTTGAGTAAGAAGTCCTTCTCTCTAAAAGATGATGATGACTGCCATCTTCAAGTAGTATGGAATAAATACACAAGCTTTCCTATTTATTTGTCCTGGTGAAAATATAAACAAGGATATGGTCACTGCTTTGTCTTTTTCGTTAATTCCTCTTTACCATTTCAATGTGCTGATAGCAGTTTATCATTGAACATTACTTATTATTGACTTGAACGATTACTGGAAAACTGTTACTCATGAGCTCCTGATGGCCAATTGACACCTGTTAAATGACTTGAGACAGAAAAGGAAGCTTCCTAAGAGCGTTAAAGGGAAATTACCTAGCTAATTAAAAGGTTTCAGAGTTTATTAATTCAGAAATGGACATTATTCTACTGTATGCTGTGTAGTTGTTGTACTGAAAACAATCAAGATGCACAGTGGGCAGTTTATTTGCTGGAAGCTGAGCAATTTACAATTTTTAACCTTCCTACCAGAAAAATGACAGGTTTTAAAAACATGTCTGAATATCATGTAAAGCATACTGTAAATTTGCTTCTGGTCAGCAATCCAAATAGGTATTTAAGTTGCATATGTATATTGCTATGTTAGATTGCTCTATAAAATATCCAGTGGAGTTTGAGTATTTACAACTCATGAGAATGTGAGATTAAGGTATGTAGGGAAGGTCATATTTAATGAACTAATGCAAAATGTAACAGGATGCAGTTTGAGCATCATACTTGCGGCATATTATATTCTGTCATAGTTGGTAGGATAACCTGTATAGTTTACTGAGCTTTTCTTTAAGTGGAAATGTATTTTAGATATGTGCTTGTGACCTCCTTTAAATCACAACGGGTTGCCTACATTTTTTTCTCTCTCTCTTTTTACCACTTATTCTACTTAAGAGATTTATACAGTAGGTTTAAAATAAATATATGTAGTTTTCATTTGATTGCCTTCTCTTTGTACCTTTATCCCTGCACATCTGTTGTTATTATGCCCTTTTCTCTAGTCACAGAGATTTAGTTGTAAGAGGTGGTTTTCCATTACATACACCATAACATTCATTTACCAAGAGACCTAGGACTGTTGGTAGCATACTGTTACCCTAAGCAGACTGTTAGCTAACATCCCCTTTCCCTACCGTCGTTTTTGTTTACTGATAGTGGACTTCAACAATCCTGTGAAAAAGAAATACCTGTTTTCTACCCAATCAGGCACTTTTTTATTAACTTTACTTTGGCTGGCAGAATTACCCTCTGAAACCCTGCAGAATGGAGCAGTGACCAGAGACGACTGCTGATGAGTTCAGATCTGATCAATGGCAGATTTCGCTGCTGCTAAAGTCCACCAACAGACAATCTTGCTTATTACTCCAGCAGATGTTTCTTCTGTTTTAGACCAATGGAAACCTTATGGTCTCCACTTGTAATCCAACCTCTGTAACATTCCCCATTTTCCCCCTCACCACCCAACCAAAAAACACCTTAAAAAAACATGGAAACATCCACTTCAGATTTTAGATTTAATTCAGTAAAGCCAAAAGTGCAACAGTATTAATTGTGTGATATAGACACTTTTGGTATGTCCCTAATTGTCTTTGTTTTAGAGACATCTGTAATCATTGTATGATTACTTTGGTCTTCCTAAGGCCTTTGCAGTTCTCATCAAGCCACGTGTTTGTCTCAGGTTAGGATCAAGAGCTCACTGACCCCCCTCTCTGTAATATGGTTTCTGAGAGCTAAGAGCGAGCTTTACAAAGGAATGCTTATGTGGGGATTTAGGGGTCCAGTAGAAATACATCAAAGGTAACCTTAAAGAAGGAACCTTCTCTCTGGTGCTTTGTCTTCTTTTTTATATTCCGAAAGGTCATTTGTTAGCCAACTGCACCAAAAAAGGCCTTTCCTGAGAAGTTTACTGTTGTTATTTTGTACTTTGCGATTACAATAACTCTCTTATCCCCAAAACAGACTAAAGAACAATAAACAAATACAAAAGCAAAAGGAACAGCTCATCAATAACAAAGACCTGCATTTGAAAGCTGTTAGTTTACTGACTCTCACATCTCATTCCAAGAAAAGCAGGAGTCCTGCAGAGAAAGGAATGTAAAAGATATGAAAATTATAAAGATGGTAAAAACTCAGTATTTGGTTGGTAGGGATACTATAACTTAGTATGGAAAATTGAGCTTTAAAGTGCAATGTATAGCAGGACACTCTCCCTGTCTCCCATCCCCCTGCATTGCTGCAGGTTTTGATGTGGATGGGGAATTACTTTAAGTATTTCAACCTCAGTGAAATGTTGTAAGACGGCTTGTTCCTTGGAATTAAAGCAGATTTTTTTCTTGCATTTAAAGTTTAAATTTTGAAGTTGGGCAGTACAGAAGAATTGATCTATATAATACTTAGAAAACCAAATGGAGGCTAAGCATAACTTTTGAAAACCATATCGAAGTAATCGCTAACACCATACAATAGTGCCAGTCCAGAAAGCTAACTTATTTTTGTTTTCTTCCAAGACCTAGTTTTTTATTATTATTATTATTATTATTTTCAAACTATGATTACAAAGCAGACACTAACCATGGATACTGAAACTGTGCAATTTGGGGTAATTATATTCCCCCCCATAGATTTAATGAAGGACTTTTAAGTACAATTTATCTTTGATAAATAGTCCCTCTGCACAGAATGTTTATTAGATTGACAGCAGAATGCACTCTGCTAGCTTTTTTCCCCTGCCACTTACGACTCAGATGAATTTAAATAGGAGCAAAAAGCTTTTATTTGCACTGTAATTCACTTAAGGATCATATCCTTCAGAAACTGGCAGACACTTGTATGTCTTGATTGCAACACACACACTCAAGAGTAAAGAAACAAGCATAAGATGTTATTTGACCTGTCACATTGTCGCAATTTTGCTTGCAACTTACGTTATCAAATCTCCTCTAGGCATCTTCTCCCACCCCCCACAAGTGTGCATACACGCACATGCACAGTTTTATTTTTTTTAAAGGGACAGGGCAAGCAGCTCACTGCATTCAATTTAGTCATTTGTGCAGAAAGGTAAATAACTTACCTTATTTTGTTTCTGAAAATGTACACTCCACACTCTAATTGACAGCATGCTGCCAGCAGGATGTTTTCAGTTAAAGCCACTTTTTATATACAACGTGGTGCAAGCTCATATGTGCAGCATCGGTAGTACTCAAGGCATACGTATTTTGGTAAATCCGAAAATCTCCATGTGGTGGGTATAGCTTCGTTTATTACTGTGGCACATGACTAAATTTAAAGGTTTTATGTGTTTCATATAAAGTGTATCTCATATTTCTGATAAGTTCCAAATATTTTCCAACCAAATGGTTATCCTGCTCACTGCACATGTTCCATCTATCTGGACAGCATTTATGTAGGATGATAACCCTCTGTTAAAGCCAAACAATGTGTGTCTTCATAAAGCTGTTTTTTAAAGATTTCCACTGCAGTTAATTAGCTTACCATTGTCTTTTCCGAGTATCCCATTTTGCTCCCTGTTGAAGCAGAAGTTAGAATCCCCTTTGCCTTCATCTGTGTCATTTTGTATAAAAATGAAAAGCAGAGAGACTCCATTTAACAAAACAATGGTTAACTATTTCCGTAGACAATATACTTTTTAAAAGGTGTTAAAATTTACCTCATCAAAATACAAATTTGAATTTTAAATGAACTTCAGCCTACAACACTTACTACTGAAACCTTTGTTTAAATGACTGATGTAGTGCAATGCTGTTCTTTCACTCTCAGTTGATGTGGGAGATAAGGAGTTTCTCACAGAGACATGCTGCCATCTACTGGATTTCTACATTCAGTTTCACATGCACTGCAGCAGCTTTGAAGAAAAATTCTCACAAACTCAATGAAATGTCCATGAAAGCGTACACAGGTTTTTAAGAACTAAAGTAAAAAGGGAAATTGACATACAAATATACATAGATTCAGAAAGGTTTAGTTTAAAGGGATGCTGTTAGATAGTTCAGGCCCTGGCATTTTTTTTTTTTAATTTATAAAACATCATAGAAATATATATTTTTTTAAATTAGACAAAAACAGTTAAACAGTTTAGGTTGAACAGGACACATCTCCCTTATCCTGGAGGGTTTCCATTCTTTCTTACCTCACATAGAACTACCAATAGGATATTTCCATGTCTTGTTTGCAGCCCTATGCTTGTACACAATATTATGGAAGTGAAATTGTCTGATCTGTTTTGATTGCAAAAGCTGAATGAAGTGTAAGATGAAAACACTGAATTAATAGTACAAAGTAAAGTAATGTTTTAAAATTCATTCATTGTTAATAATCTAGGGAGGCGTTAGTAATTCAGGGCTAAATTCTTATTCTGCTCAGTTACACACAGGTGTGTGTCTGAAATTATTCCATCTAATTACTCCAGACCTAAACCAGGGTAACTGAGAGTAGGATTTGGTTAGAAAAAGGATATTTTCTCTCTTTAAAATTATTTTTAAATTTTAATCTTTTTTTTCTTTTGGGGGGGGGAGGGGAGGAAAGAACCTGAAATGTGTTAACCAGATTATTAATCTGATATTGCCCTTTTAGTTATTCAGTGCTGCTGTCTTGGGTTGTCTTGTATTTTTACTTTTTTCCCCTTTACTCAGGTAGTGAAAACTGTGACTCAGATTCCAAACTTTAGACAGTTCCATATAGTATAGATAATGTGTGTAGTATACAAACACCATCTCTTAAATCATCATACAAATAGTATATCAATGTGAGACTTTTAGATCATTACAAAGAATTCACAAGAGACATGAGATTAAATATTTTAAAACATTTTTCTTTTTGTCTTTTCCTTAAGTACAAGTTACGAATACTAACCAAGCTTGCTGCAGAGTTGAGTAAATACATGCCAGAGAAAGCAGTGGAGGATACAACCAGTATTTTGAGATCACCGATGCCTGGAGCAGTGGTGGTGGTTTCTGTAAAGCCTGGAGACTTGGTAAGAGAGGCTCTTTTACTATATATAATTTTATTAAGATGATGTTGAAATAAAAAGAAAATGATACAGAGTTTAAGCGTAGAAGTTTCTGGTTATCAGGGAATAACATACAGATTATCAAGGGGTGTGAAGTTCAGTTTAGGGTCGGATGGCGTAAGGAATACATAATCTGCAATATCCCCAATTGGGGGTAAAAGGTTAACGGGTCAAAGTACAGACATTGAGATGTGAGGGTATGTTGTTCATATAATGGCTATGTTCAGGTGTGGAGTATAATGAGTGGATACGATGATGAGGATGGATTTATCCTCATGTGGTGAGATTTAATGTTCAGTGAGTTTATGGTTCCAGTTTATATGGTCCAATGGAAAAAGTCTCTCGGTCCCTTTCCACACAGTTTCCTCCACAGTATAATTGAAAGCCTGAGCCAGTCTCCTTTACAGAACTTTCTTTTGTAACATTATCTGGAGAGTATGATTGTGTGTGCGCATTACTTGCTTCTTGTTTCAGAGTAGCAGCCCTGTTAGTCTGTATCCCCAAAAAGAAAAGGAGGACTTGTGGCACCTTAGAGACTAACCAATTTATCTGAGCATAAGCTTTCGTGAGCTACATCCGATGAAGTGAGCTGTAGCTCACGAAAGCTTATGCTCAGATAAATTGGTTAGTCTCTAAGGTGCCACAAGTCCTCCTTTTCTTTTTGTGAATACAGACTAACACGGCTGCTACTCTGAAACCATAAGAAATCTCTGTAGGCGATTCCCTCACCCTGTCTAAGGAGCAAAAACTAGGGATAGGAGGGTAACAGGACACATCACCACTATCCTGGGGGGGTTCCATTCTTTTCCAACACACAGAACTAGAAAAAAATGTGATGTTTGAGAGTTACATGTAGGTGCTTTACATTACTCAGTTTTGGGTGACCTCCAAGCACAACCACATTACATAAAATTATATTTAGGGGTTAAGGGACTTGAATCTGAGCCAAGGAGGTGGTGTTATACTGGGATAGGGGACATTAGAATGAAGCAACAGAGGCCTGAGTCTAAAGTGCATAGTACTATTATTGTTTAGACAATGCCATAAATAGACATGTGGCACTTTACAGGCAAATAGAAAATCCTGATCCCTGAATTTATAATCTTAGGTCCACCTGTGAAGCAAAAAAAGACCAGCAGCGGCAAGTCTTCAGAGTCCAGGTCAATGGACCTGGGGCTTGTGCTGCAGGGCTTAGAACAGCAGTATAGACACTCAGGTTGGGGCCCAGGCTCTGGAGTCTGGGCTCTAAAACATGGTGAGGGGGGCGGGTCTCGGAGACCAGGCTCCAGCCTGAGCCCGAACGTCTACATTGCTGTTTTTAGCCCCACAACATGAGCCCCATGACCCCAAGTCAGCTGACCCTGGCTTTGAGACATCTGCCGTTTTGTTTGTTTGTTTTGATGTGCAGCCATACCCCCAGGGTACAATCCCGACTTCAGTGAGAGGTTGAGTACAAACTGGATAAGGACCCCAAATTACTACATGTTTAATCTCAAAAGGTGTTGCCCTGTAAAATGGGGGTGATGTTTTACACATTTCCATGCTGCTTTCACACAGCATACATACGGGCATTTCTCTCCGTTGATAGGAAAAAGGGAGCGGAAATAAAAGGTCCAGGTGCAGAGATCCAGAAAAGAGGGTCTTTGCCTCCATAAGTTTATATTAAATATGTTAATATCTATATGTTTATATTATGTTAATTATATATAAATACACTGTATGGATATGTACACACACACAATCTGAACTAATTCCAGTTTGGTAAAAATGCAGCCGAAAGGAAAACTCCACTGTGTCACGTGGCAAAGGTATGAATATTTCTTGACTGTTGTAATTGTTGCTTGTGGCAAAAGTTGTTATATGAGCACTTTTAAAAACTGTTGAATTCACTTAAAATTAACCTATTTCACCACTGAATCATAACAAACTCTTATGCCTGGGAAGTGACTTTATGCACAGGAATAGCTCCCTGGAAGTGAGCTGGATTACTCACTTGTGTAAAGTGACTAGTGTGGGGGTGTCTGCAGGATCAGGGCCTGAAACACTCAGATGCCTCTTTCACAAGCGATCAGAAAAGCTGATTAGTAAATCATGTGGTGTTTACAGCAAAGTATTTGCAATCTGTCAAGAATAAAAATGAACCGTCAGTTGTTGTTAGTTAACAAAACAGCTAATCTTGAGATCTGCCTAAAAGCTGGTTGGAAAACTGACTGCTTACAACAGATTCATCTCCTCATGTGGAGAGTGAAACCCACTGCTTCTATACAGAGGCAGTAAGAGTTGCATAGTGAGTAAGATGCTATGCAAATATTTGTTTTTGTGGGAGAAAAGATAGTGTTTTCAAGGTATTTCAATATTGCAAGACTGAACCATTTTTACATTGCACTTTTGATAGTATAAATGGAATGGGTTTAAAAAAAGTTAATTCTGCTGGATGTTATAAAATGTTTCCCTTGTGCCTAACAAATATTTTGTGGTCTTGAAGGAACAGAACCATGGGGAATGGGGCCATGGCCAAGGAATTAAAAACCTCCCTTTACAAATCCACAAGTGGTGCAGTGCAAGAGTACAAGTTGTTAAATAATGTGTGAGGATTTTTTTCTCTCCTCCTCTGCTGCAGCTTTTTGCTGGAGGCAGAGCACTTGAACAGCATAATCTCTGTTCTGCCGACCTGAGCTTGTCAATGCTAATTGTGTGGCTTTAATTACAAAAACACATTTAAGTTATTGGAAAGGGTTTAACTTAAATCCTTCCTTTCCAGGACTAGTGTCAAAACTTTAAAAAGGAGCTGAGGTAGTATCAGCTATCTGCACTGAATAAGCAGTGGGATGGTGTGATTCAGATTACATGTCTTGGCTGTCCATCAGAACTCGGTTCACTCACTACAGCTGTTCAAGGCACGATGAACAGGGAACTGTAGCTCTGATAAATACAAACCTTTTTGTCCCACTGCTTGAATGTGTTCTGATCTTCCTTGTTTTTCAGGCTGACTAAAGAATTTAAGTCTTTGTATTTCCAGCTGTATTTACCAGTTAAAATTGTAATGGTGTCTGAAAACAATGCAGCTGCAAAGCAGGGAAAAATGAGATGCTCTTCCTTGTTTTCATTCAGGTTACAGCTATTATGAATAAAAGAGCATTGTTATTAGCTCTTCCAAGATTTGTTTTAACTTGTGATCTATGCTAAATATTATTGGAAGATCATATAACAGTCTCTGCACCAGGGCTGTACTCTCAAAGAGATTATTTCAGAGACTTCAATAGCTTTGGGAGGTAGTCTCCATTAGCCATACTTTAGAGGTAACGTTAAAATAGAAAAGAAACTCCTAGTGAGGGGGCACATCATCTTTGTTTGAATGGCTGCATTTACAACTCTCTTTATTATCAGCCATTTAGTTCTGGGCGTTTTGCTTGGCCAGGTAAAACATATGGTGTTGGTTAGTTTCTCTCTGTGTCCTTAGCCAAATGAGAAGCCAGCGATGGTCTCTTCATTAGTTTTCCTCAGACTTTATATCATTGTCTTTCAATAAAATAATGTTCTCTTTTGGCTGCTGTTTATGAAAAATGCTTGGGGCTGCTGAAGCATGATAGAAGGCTGTATGTGCGTGCTCCAGCGAATCTGATAACCCGTTTGGAATTCAGTTCTGCCAAAGAAGTAGTGCAACAAGCAAGAAATTCATTTTCTGTTGGCCAGAAGTCAGTCTTCTGCTCTGCTCAGTTCCCACTAGGGGAAAGCACTGCTTGTCATACGAAGAGGAGTAGGACTTTATCATTGCTTTCTGCTTTCCTTACCATTTTCCCCACGTTATCTGAGGGATGTAATTAAATGTCACTTGCTTGTCACTGGGAACAGTTAAAACTAAAGTAATGTGAACAACAAAAGCATTGTGAACTTGAAAACTCTCTGAATGAGAAAAAGATATTATTTAGCAGATGAGTCTTCAATTTAGCCTTAACTTTTATATCTTATTTGTAATGACAGCACTGTCTCTCTAGTAAAGCACATCCATTTTCATTTTCTGTGAAGGGGGTTATTATAAAGAAGTACATATTAGAATGAAAGCCTGTTGTTAAGAGGCCATTTGGTATAGTCAAAATTCAGGACATTGGCAGTGTTAAATGAGACAGGAGAGGTTATACACATTCAAAATCATAGCCTAGGCATTGATCTTGCTCAAATTGACTTCAGCAGGAGCACAGTTGGCCCCCAGGCACGGATTGTGTACATTGCCATCTTCATAAACCTCCAGTAAAATGCTACAGATTCAATTTAATCTTGTAACAATTACAAAAAATACAATGTAACAAACAAAATGTCAACACTCATTCTGTATTAAGCACTGAGGGCAGAATAAAACAGTGCCTACTAATCCTTTGTATATTATTTTTCCCTCTGATATTCTGCTTTGTGCTCTGTGTGTAAAGAATGCTGTAGAGTTAAATCAGTGGAATATGGGAAGCAAAAGATATTATGGTTCTGTGGGCATAGCTCAAATGTTGTATCATGGTTACAGAAAACGTGCCAGGATGCTCCCAAAATGGGTTCTCTTCATAACTCTTCTGAGTTTGTTAGTCATTGTATACGGCAACAATAATTGATCATACAGGTCTCAATGGCCCTCTGAAAATATTATTTTTACTTTTTCAATTTTGCATGTATCTGAAATAAAAACTTTTTAAAAAATGCAGTAACTAGAAATAGGTGGCATTAATAAGCCAGACACTGTTTAATAAGCTATAACCTGCAGAGCTGGATAAATCAGTTTAATTCTTTTCTTGGGGCATCTACAAATATATACAAAAGAAAAGTGATGTGGATAAAATGTCCAGTCACAACATGGATTTGTTTTTTATTTAATTTGTTTGTATATTATTACAGCCATAAGAACACTGCCAGAGGTTTCTCTGTAATTAAGGATTGTTATCTCAATTTTCAAGATTTTTTTTCAATAAATGTAAGACTATCATGATTTGGGAATATTATCATGTCAAATTACTTTTTTTAATGGGCATTTCTCATTTAACAAAACTACCATGACTTTCAAAGTGAAGCTGTAATTTGCAATTTAAAACTTTTGTTTGACTAGCAGATGTCTCTCTACTGAGAATGCACAAGACAGTTTTTTCCACTAAATATTAATATATTATGGAATTTAACTGATTTGAGTAATTTCAGAATTAAGATTAAAATCCTGAAGATTGTTTAAAACTGCTGAAGTGAGATGTGTTGGGTAAATTCAGTTTGCAAAACTACTTAATGCTGCTAAGATAGAAACTAATTGGGAGATTTTATTGTAAATTGAATTCAAATCCTCTGGCAGTAAAGTCTAGAAAAAGGCTTGCGTGGATTACAAACACATCCAGACAGAGTTTTTAACTTTAAAATATTTAGAGTGAAAAAACAAAATCTCCACAGTTCTGCCACCCAAACACATACAGTCCTCATTACATTGTAAATTCTTGTAAAATAAGAAATTGGGCTTTTATATGTTACCTGTTGCTTTTCACCACTTCATTTGTAGTTTCAAACCTTATTCGCAATTCAGTCCCAAAAATCTAAATAAAGTAGATTTGTCTTTTTTACTTTATGCCCATAATAATTCTTATTCCAGTTGGGGGGGAATAACCAAAATGGAAAACAGAAGGAATGGGGTTAGTAATTTAATTTATACCTTTTACATAGAAATCTATGACGTTATTTAATATACCAGAATATTTCACAAACCATACACATTCTCCACTCCAGTTGTGAATAAACCAATAATTTGTGGGTACAATTATTCCTTTCTGTTCAGTTTTTCCTTTTTGTGTGTGTGCAGTGTTCCCAGTGTGGATGTTAACCTATATTTTACAGAAATATGCAGCTATGAACTTGATTAAACATGATCAGGATTCTGATGTGCCCTTTTATGCTTTTTGTTATATGTTTGTACATTAATTAATTACAAACATATACATTTCATTATAATTTTTGTGTCTTATTGTAAGGAAAATTATCAGTAAACTGAAACTGAAACCATTTTTACAATTTCAGAAAAACTGTAACGTTCAAATAGCAAAAAGATTCCAATTTTCCCACCATTCTGATACCACAAGGTTGAAGGCAATAGTTAGATTAACTGATTTTTCTATTGTGATTTATGCTAATAAGTGTCCACTATTTTCAAAATGTATTCCTTGTTAAAAGTGTAACATTTATATTGATCTAAGATTGCATTCCTCTATATACAGTTGACTTTAATAATTTTACTTATTTCTTTATGTAAACACAGAAATTGAAGATTGTTTGGGGGTGGGATTTTATTAAAGGTGAAATACTATTGTAATAATAAGAAACAATTCATAAATAATTAGAAGGCCTTAGTAGAGAAAAATGTGTAGATGCCTCTCAAAAAAAAATGGTGGATGTTTTACCAAATTCATAAGAACTTTTAAAAGATCACTCATAAATCAAAATATTTGTGTCTAAAACAGAAACTAGCCTTTGTCCTAGGCTGTCAAGACCATGTATGTGTGTAGTATTTGGTGGTAACTGCTACCACCAATACACATATGTAGCACATCAGCTTCCCCAAAAAAGTTTTGGAAATTTCTGAAACCATTGGGAAAACTAGTGTTTTGGATAAGGGGGTGTGCAATGACCAGTGCTCATTGCTGTCAGGAGGACGTCGCTGACCTTTGGTCAATTAGAGGTCAGAAAATCTGCGATGTGCTATACCTACATTCATTCATTAAAGGAGTGTGGCATAAAAAGTTGAATAATCATCTGTCAAGCACTGTTAATTGCTGTTAATTATATTTTCAACTCTATAGCTTCTGTTTCCAGGTTAATTTGGAAGAAAGGGAAAACCTGTACTAATTATTTTACACACATTTGGACAACGTCAAGGAATTTCAATTTCTGCTCATCCAATTCCTCCTGATTTGTTTTCTACTAAGGTGCTTGCTGCCAGAATGCCAAGAAGTCATAGAGAAAGAACATCATGGGAGGGCAATGATACCAAAATGGACTAAGTTTAATAAATAAATAAATAAATAAAAAATTAAGAAAAGTAACCACTGAGCATTATTTTCAAGCACTGTCTACATACCTCAGTGCACAAAAGCAACACGGCTTTAATGTACTATATAATGTTCTTGCAACCATAACGATTACAAGTTGCACGTGTTTGTATTAATTTTGAAAGAGTATATGTAATGCTTTGTATGTTCAAGGTTGCTTGATTGTTGTTTTTATTATTGCATAGTCTCCCATTGTCCATTCTCAGTATACATAAATATGTGGGGATATCTGGAAATTATGGGAATATTGAGCGATATTTACCAGCCTCCCTCTCTCTCTCAGACTCGGAAAGGAGACAGGATTAAAATCGGATTCTAACTGCGCTTTTAATCAAATCAGAGATGCTTTTTGCTTGTGGATGTTACTGGGTTTTTCTTCAGATCTAAAAGCCTTAAAAATGTGTTGCATTCAAACACCTGTGTTCTAAATACAATGGTATTAAAAATGTAATTGAAGGATTTTCACTTTTGTAGACAAATCAGCAGGGTTGATATTGATCCATCTTTTTAGGGAGCCAGAAGGTGATACTGTAGAGGGCCCTGTAAGCCCTCAGAGCCTTCTGTCTAATTTGGCAGAAAAACACAGAATGTAGGACAACAAAAGAACTATCCTGTTCCATAAGAAATCTTCATCCCACCCACCCCCTTCTCAAAAAAAAATAAAAAAATAAAAAAATTAAAAAAAAAGACTTAATTTTTTCAGCTGCACACAATGATTTGGTGCTCACTGTTGCATTGAACACAGTTGCTGTCAGAACAGGCAGGAAACAGTTTTCTTTTAATTGCTGAAATCATTCGGAAATGCTTCATGCACTGCTTCTATACAGCAGATGCTGTGCATTAATTGGCCTGTGTAGGACTGACCCAGGGTTCCTTGCAGCGGGCCCAATTTTAGGCAGAGGGTTTAAATAGCTTATTTATTATTTTGTATAACCTGGCATACATTGTGTGCTTGCACGTGTTGTATTAATGGTCGGCAGTTTCTAATGTCATGTGGGTTTCAAAACCTGTGTTTCTCTGGTAATGTACTAGCAGCAGGTAAGCTCTAAATACCATCCATCAGAAGCTAATTTTTTATCCAGATACACCAATGACTGATGAACCTGTCTTTTGTATGAAGGTTTAGCACAGTAGAAAGCCATATGCCACTGGCACTGGTTCCTATGCATTCTTTACAGTTACTAGAGAGTAGATTTAAAAAAAAAATTCTCCTGCCTTTACATCCCTTTAGTCTTTTATTTATTTAGCAGTTAGCACTTTCTAAAATAATTCTATTTTTTAGCAGCAGAAGGGGATTTGGGTCTTTTAAAAGCAATCTGGCTATTCTCGTTTTCTTTATCAGAAATATTACGGCACACCCTTAATAGGGAACCTTGTTTTGTTACTCCCCGTCTGTTCAAAACAGACCTTAGCCCATTAGAAGGTCCTCCCTTGTGTGGGAAGACCACAGCTGTTACTGTAAATCTCATCCAGTAACTGTATCACCCCCATTTTGTGGTTCTGAAGGATGAAATTGAGAAATGGAATACTGTGCAGTCATCCTTTACATCTCCAATTTTAGGCCTTTGCACATCATTTTCATGCTTTTATTCCAAATCAAACAACATTAGTGAGGAAAACCACCTTCTGCTAAATGCCTAGCATGCAAGGTAGTTGCTACAATCTTAATTTTTTTAAATAGAGAAATCCAAAAAAGGCAACTCTCCCCCCAAAATCTTCGCTGTCTCCTCAAGGTTATTCATGGGTTGAAATCCAAAAAGTAGGTAGATACCTAAGATGCAGCACAGAGGAAACAAGAGCTGATTGTATTTCACAAACACAACTCAAAAAAGGTTCTGTTTCTTTAAATCTTTGTGAAAGAAGTGGATCTAACTTCTTATGAAGGATATTGGGGGCTTTAATCAGAAATAAGAAGTGGTTTAAATCATTAGCACAACAAAGCAAACTATAAGCTTGAAGATAAAAGTCTCTGGGGGAAAGAGTCCTCTGAAAATAAATGGGACTTGATAGATTTCCATATCATTTATAACTTCCCTTAATTACACTTGGAAGACTTGCCAGTAAAACTGGAAAATTGGCAGCCTATATCCATTATAGTAATTTTGCCGACCATGGCAAGCAGCTGGCTTTACTGGATTTTATTTCCCATCACTTACAATTAATCATCAGCTGGAGATGTCTGAAACTCTTCAAAATGTAGCAATGCTGTGTGACATTCAGGCCTCCTTAAAATGCTAAAATCTGCTGAGTAAATGGGCTGAGTTTTCCTTCAAGCTAACTCATTTTGGTGCAAGGCAAGCTGCTGCTTAATGAGTGCCACTTTGATAATCGGATGCGAATGTGAACCTTGACCCTGTGTCAAAGGAGAGGATGCAGAAAGCTGGATGAAAGATACAAGATTCAGATCTACAAACTTTACACCAATTAGACATAGAGTGGAGAAATACATCAGTGCTGATTGGGTTTATCAAAAAGACTTGTGGGACTTGTGACCATTTCGTAAGCCTAACATTGAAGACATCCTGTCACAATCATTAAGTCTTTATCAAATGATTTACAAAAGTCTTAGAGACATGTACTATACTCACAAAGATCTCTCAATAGTAATGCTCTCAGATGTCTTATTATACCTCTGAATTTTAAAGAGCCATCTCTGGGAGTACAATTAATCCTTATGTTCCTCCTGTATGCATAATGAAAATAGTTCAAGGTTGCTACTTTTCAAGTTCCACTTCCAATTGTCGTCCAGAATTATTTGGTTAGAAAAACACTGAAGACAGTTCTACCTATTGTCTGTAATCTGTCTTTAAGATTGGATAAATAAGACCATGCAATCCTTAAATTATACAGAGAAAGAGTTAAAATGTGATTTGCTATTCCAAAATTTAATATCTGTATTGTTAGAAGCAGTTGGATATTAGGTTCCCTTCTCTTCAATTCCTTTCATTTTTGGATTTGCTTAAAAATAAAAATGGATTTAAAAAAATAAACATTGAAATATTTGGAGTTACACTAAAAATGCATTCTAGAAACTAAATCTGACTTGTCCATTTTCATATTCACATTAATCCAAGCAGTTTAAATGTAGATTTTATATAGCATAAATCTATTAAAACAAAACAAAAAAACTTTGTTTCTTTTTAACAAACAGAACAACTTGATCTGAGCCAGTGCAAACTAATCAGAATTTTGGGGTTATTTATTTGTTTTGACAAATTTGGGTCATCAATGACCCATCCCTATAAATTTAAAACATAAGGATGGTTGTGAATCAAAATTGGATTTAACTGTTTAACATACATAGGGAAGAAACAGAACATGTGAAAAAAGGCATAATACTTTAAAGAGCCCAGATTAATCCTTAAATAAGTGAGGAAGGAAGAAGTTGTACACACCACTAAGATCTTCATTTACAGACTACATAATATGGACAGGCTAAAGGATACACACAATTATGTAACGAAAGAAATTGGAAAAAGCCCAAAAGAGTGAAAAAGAAAATAGAGATACACAAATGCCTAATTTTAGGATTGTACAATGAAAGGAATCATAAAGATTTAACATAAGAACTGTGATTAAACTTCTGTGCTTAAGTGATGCTTTCACCAAGTAGTTTTAAACAAATTGCACATTATCAGAAGTACTGTCACAGCATTTTAACTTTGGGTACCTACAAAAAGCGCGTGCTGTCTTCTAAATGAATAAGAATACTAGATGTTGACTAAGTTACTTTTGTGTGTTGGATTTTTTTATTTTCTTTATAAAGACCACCTCTTTTATTATCATCCCTGTAACACACATCTATATCAAACACAAAAATACTACATTGAATTCAAGGCACCGTACAGACGCCAAGGAATATGATCTGGAGGATGGCATGGACTGCGCCCTCAGCAAGTTTGCAGATTACTCTAAACTGGGAGGAGTGGTAGATACGCTGGAGGGTAGGGATAGGATACAGAGGGACCTAGACAAATTAGAGGATTGGGCCAAAAGAAATCTGATGAGGTTCAACAAAGACAAGTGCAGAGTCCTGCACTTAGGACAGAAGAATCCCATGCAGTGCTACAGACCAGGGACTGAGCAGCTAGGCAGCAGTTCTGCAGAAAAGGACCTAAGGGTTACAGTGGACGAGAAGCTGGATATGAGTCAACAGTGTGCCCTTGTTGCCAAGAAGGCTAATGGCATTTTGGGCTGTAAAAGTAGGGGCATCAAGGGATGTGATCGTTCCCCTCTATTGGACATTGGTGAGGCCTCATCTGGAGTACTGTGTCCAGTTTTGGGCCGCACACTACAAGAAGGATGTGGAAAAATTGGAAAGTGTCCAGCAGAGGGCAACAAAAATGATAAGGGGACTGGAACACATGCATTATGACAAGAGGTGAGGGAACTGGGATTGTTTAGTCTGCAGATTGATAGCTGCTTTCAATTACCTGAAAGGGGGTTCCAAAGAGGATGGCTCTAGACTGTTCTCAATGGTAGCAGATGACCGAACAAGGAGTAATGGTCCCAAGTTGCAGTGAGGGAGGTTTAGGTTGGATATTAGGAAAAACTTTTTCACTAGGAGGGTGGTGAAGCACTGGAATGCGTTACCTAGGGAGGTGGTGGAATCTCTTTCCTTAGAGATTTTTAAGGTCAGGCTTGATAAAGCCCTGGCTGGGATGATTTAGTTGGGGGCTGGTCCTGCTTTGAGCAGGTGGTTGGACTAGATGACCTCCTGAGGTCCCTTCCAACCCTGATATTCTATGATTCTATGAATACAGAATACTGATTCTCACTCATTTCCATCCATTTGCACTGCAGTACCTGAGGTGCACAGAGACAACTCTACTTAGCATTTAGACAGTAAATACATTTTTAAGGCTCTGCATAAACATTAACTGATTAATGAGCTGCCCGTCAGACTAAGTGATACATTTTACAGACTGGGAAGCTGAACCGCATAGGGGTTTTGGATAACTTGTGTGACTCACATTAGGCACTAAATCCATATTTAGGCCCCTAAATGCCCAGATATTTTTCAGAGCTCTTAAGTAGTCACCACTCCCATTGACTTTGCTGATTTAGATGTCTAACTTTGAGAACTAAGCTTTGAAAATTGTGGCCTAAGTGATTTGCCTATGGTCACATTGAGAATCAGTTGCAGAGCCGGGATGAGCATTTTATGAATTTCTGGAGCCCAGTCCTCTGTTCATGACCCTTGACTGCAAAACTTTTCTAAGAGTACAGTAATGGAATGGTCTTAAATCTCTGAATTTTTTTTCTTTAGTAGGTTGGTGTCTAAACTGTAATGTGGGTGGGTTTGGGTTTGATTTCTCTTGTTTGTGCGCCCAGAAAGAAGTTGTCAATTTTGCAGCTAGTTTTGTTGTTGTTTTTTTAAACTAAAGTCTATGTCCACAACCCTAACAAGTTCACTAATAACTCTAGAAATGGCTGGAAGGTCCAGAGCAGGGAGTGGGGATGGGAGGGGAATAAAAACAATGAGGAGCAGGAAAGAGAGAGAGAGCTGCTGGAAAAGCCCTGTAGATAGAATAGCCAGGGGGGTGGGGTGGGGCGGTGAATGACAAAAGAGGCAGAGATGGGATAGAGACGTAACTGGTGGTAAAGAACAAGTGTTTGGTAAAATACATAGAATCTCAGGGTGTTAATGACTTAAACTGTTTACCTGACTCTCATGACGGAATTTCTGTATTTGCAATGTTTCATGTTAATTGTTCAGCATATCTGGTTAGAATGCAGAGTTCTTAGAGCAAAGCTTATCTGCTCTCATTCCAAAACTCCCATACTGCTGTTGGTAAGTCTGACAGAGGGATAGTGCAGAAGCTTCTTTTAGTCTAGCAGTAATGGGTATCTCTGGCTTGCCTCAGGATCCTGGATGTTTCAGCAGGGGACACACCAGCCCAGAACAGAGTTAGGGGAGATGCATACCTTCAATACATAACTTCATAAGAGAAGTCATTTAGACACTCAATGTATTCGCATACATGGTTTCTTTGCTGGCTGCCCTCAGACCTCTCTGTTGGATAGTACACCCTCACTAACTGGTCCTAGGATACCAGGTTACAATACACGGAGACAAGCAACATGCCCAAGGTTGCATAGAACAGGGATCTGCAACCTTTGGCATGTGGCCTGCCAGGGTAAGCCCCTGACGAGCCGGGCTGGTTTGTTTACCTGCCGCATCCGCAGGTTCAGCCGATCGCAGCTCCCACTGGCCGCGGTTTGCCATACTAGGCCAATGGGGGCTGCGGGAAGCGGCAGCCAGCACATCCCTTGGCCTGCGCCGCTTCCTGCAGCCCCCATTGGCCTTGAGCAGCGAACCGCGAACAGTGGGAGCCGCGATCAGCCAAACCTGTGGACGCGGCCAGTAACAAACCAACCCAGCCCACCACGAGGCTTACCCTGGTGGGCCAAAGGTTGCCGATCCCTGGCATAGGCCATCACTGTGAATCACATCCCTTCATGTTTGTGTACCAAAAAATACCACCATCTGAACAGGTGCAGGAGAAGAGGACAGAGCTCAAAGGCACTAACACTGCTTGTACTATAGGAGTTGCAGTGGAAACTCATGAAGATTACCCAGATGTCTCAGGAAAGTTCATCCTTACAGACACTGAACAAAACCACAAAGGCGTGACTACTGGCACTCAGGGCACAGGGCCATCCAAAGTGTAAATCTGTTGACTGCTATCTGTGATGATCATCTCAGGGTTTCCAAAACAATCCTTGTAGTCTGTGGGATTACACCAGGAATGAATTTGGACCACCACCACCGTAAATGGGTAACCTGCATAACCAGCATAAAACCTCAAGTGGCTTATTTCCTTTGGTCAGCATAGTCAAAGGTGCTGAAGAGAGAAGCTGATTCCTAGCCCAAAAGTAGAGCTACACAGTGGATTACTTATAACCTTGAGTTTATATATGTCTGTTAGCAGAGTGCAAATAAGCAGAAAGAGGAAACTTGAGAGTTTCCCTATAAGAGCTGTCAGCTGTGGTGAAAACTGCCATTTTGCCTCCAAGAACCCTCCCAGGTGGATAAAAAGTGGCGTTTCCCTCTAAGCAGTCCAAAGGCATCAACAACCGTCCATATAGTGACATGTGCAAAGGTGTGCATTCCTGCTCTGCACTAGTCTGCTACCGAGTATTGTCAAAGACTCTAATCCATGCTCCATAGAACTAATGCCAAGAATCTTATTGGCTCCTTAGTCAGGATTAGTATCCCTATGTATCTGAGCCAGGGAAGTACAGCAGTGGCTCCTCAATCAAAAACCCCACCAATTAAATTGTGTTGTGGCCTTTATTGATGTCAGAGTGTGATGGCTGTTGGAAAGTTCAGGTTTCACTTATGGGATTGGAGGGGATCACTTTGTTTTTGTTTTGTTTTGTTTTTTCTTCCTCCTTCACCCACTACGTAATTGATTCCTTTTCTGTTTTAACTTTGATTAGCTAAAGGTAACCATGGCACGTCACACTTATTGTGCTGTGGTCTTCTATATGACAGCTTGTTTTCAGCTGTGCTGTGGAAAAATTTTTTAGACTTTGATAAACTTTGCCTAAGGAATTAATCACTTTATTCTGCAGACAGATGATGCAAGTTTAGTGCATTTAAAAGTCTTCAATCCTCATTTTTGTACTGCTTTAATTTTACCAGGTCTCAGAAGGGCAGGAGATTTGTGTAATTGAAGCTATGAAAATGCAGAACAGTCTAATCGCTGCTAAAAGTGGCAAGGTATGCTTTGGCTCATCTTTTTAAACTGCATGTAACTTGTCATATTGGACAGAATGTACAAAAACAAGAGAGGAGGGCTGTGGTAGTTAAAGTACTAGAAGTGTAATTGTTTTTCGTTTTCTAGATCTCTCAAAATGAGATGCCTTTAATTTTTAACGTTTACGTCTAAAACCAGGAAAGCTATTAAATAGTTATGAGACTTAGATGACGCAGCATGAAGTGGTTTTACAGGCTGCAAAAATTAATGTAAATGAGTTCTTCAAAATGATTTGTTCCTTAATATCTAAGTAATTCAGATTGGTTTGAAGGATTGGAGGAGCTGCAGCCAGTTCTCCAAATTCCATATTTTCAGAGAGCAATCAAAAGCAGAGGTTTTTTTGCAATTAAATTAATTAAATGTACATTCATTTCACATTGTCCTGATACTTGGAATAAGTTATGGAAAATACATCAGTAATGTAGATGAATAGTGTTTACCCCAGAAAAGAATATTGCTTTAAAAAAAGTAACAGGTTCCGGACTGAGTATTTTTTGATGAGGACGTTGTTAAACGTGGAGTGTCTAGAAGTGTTCTGAGCTCTTTACAAACATAAATTAGGACAGATCCCTGCTGCAAAGAATAAACAATCTGAGACCTCAGACCTGCAAAAGCATACATGTTTAACTTCATGTACTGTGATACTAGCAGATCCTGAGGCAGGATCAGGACCTAGGTAAACAAAATATGGCAAGAGGACGAGAGACCAACGTGAACGCTTCTCTCATTCGTTCCTATTACTGTAATGTTGTCCCTTGACTTTTATCCTCTTGGTATTAATTCTTTTGCTGTAAGACCAGATTTTTTTTACATTTATTACTTTTCATTTTTAATATTTGTTACCATTAGTTTTGATCTTTACTTATTTGTTTCTCCTTAATTCTCATTTATTTACTCAGTTTTTATTCTAGTCTCATATTGAACTGGTTACTTAAATCCTATTTTCCTTCTTTCTTAATTTAACCTTTACAAATTCCCACCCTTACCTTCGCTTGGACTGATTCATTTTGTGACCCCATAGCCAGCCTCTGAGCTTCCTCCCAAGTCCCTGCACACCTCCTGATAGTAGTAATGTTCTATTCCTCTGTCCAGATGCCCTTCCCCCCTGCATATGGGTAAAATTTGGCCTGTACCATGCCCAATATGTCATTTATGTCCCTCTTAAACCTTTAAAGCAGGATTTAAGTAGGGTCTAAGCTCTAAGTGGTCTCTTTGTATGCCCCCCCACAGGAGTCTCTATTTTAAAATAAAATAATTTAAGAAAATAAAAACAATTTGGAGCTGTAGATAGTAAAAGTGTCAGTTCATTAAAGCTATTTGCTAAATAAAAATAATTATATTCTAATGCGAAAAACAATGACATAGTCAAGCATTCTAAAATTCACAATTATGGTTCCCATAGCAAAGGCAACTTGATGCCTTTGTGGAGATAGTGTGCTTTGGTACTCTTGGGGCTGGATTAGTTTTGTCCATTTGAATCTCTTTCATGCTGGTCAGTTTCATTGTGTTCAGCTGGAAGACGCTCAGTATCCCTTTTTTCCTCTGTATTGTCTTCCACGTCCAAAATCTGTTTTTATATTCTGAACTGCTAAAACAAGTGGCTTGGGTTTTATTTAATTTGCATCTATTATGGACGTTTGTAAAATGAATAAAAATGAGCAACTTGGTTGCCTGATGAAGGTTCTAGACTCTATATGTGTCAGAACTAGGTGTTGGCCAAGCTGACTCCAGTAAATTTCAGAAAGCTTAGGGGAGCCCATTAGCTGAAACTGCTGTGAGAACAGACAAGTCGTTTTTTAATTAAGTAAAGTGTTTTCAGACTAAATTTTTGGGAATCTTTTTGCATTCAGAATTTAAAAGTAGCTGTTTAAAAGATTCAGGCGTATGGGTCTGGCAGGTTTGAAGAAAACTGATTTAGAATTAAAGATCTGTTTTAAAAAAAATCCCACAATGTTCTTGCCCGTGTAGGGTCGTCAGCGACTACAGGATGTTGAGCTGTACATATTGAAATAAAACATGCTCTATACGCTGCAATCCCCCATATACTGGGTATGTGGGACTAGTAAAAAAAGAAAGTCAGGAAACTGTGAACATGATTAAACTAAATATACAATTGCATTTATTTTACAACTATGGTTCTTTGACTTCTTTTTGACATTTGTTTAGGAAGGGGTAACAGTGATGTTCTGAGTTCTTGACATCTCTCTGGGGTAGAGTTAAGGTTGTGTGGCTTCCTTGCAGACAGTATCACTGTAAGATTGTGAAGCACTTGGAGATCTACTGATAAAGCGCTAGGTATTCTAATATTCTTAATAACTCAGCAATCCGTCATTCTGTGTATGTACTGTACATTCAGGTATATGGATTAATGTAGGTTGCGCAAGCTAATGAACTTACAAAGCCATGTTTTCAGGGAAGATTTCATGTTTATTTTCACCTTCACACTGTAGGTGAAAGCTGTGCACTGTAAAGCTGGTGAGACTGTTGGGGAAGGAGATCTGCTCGTAGAACTGGAATGAAACATGCTTCCTTCATATCATCAATTAACTCTCTATTTCTATCCATGTACAATGAAGGTATTAATACAGAGAAAAGTGTAAAACAGACATTCCTATGGAGCAGATTTTACACAGTTGTATTTATAAGAGTGACGTTCTCTATTCAGTAGACAGATATTAAGACCACCAATGGATGTCAGACTTTTATTTCTATAAATAATTGTACATATATGATTTGTAATTCTCATGATCTTCAGTATCAAATATAAATCAATAAAAATGGAACATTTCTGCTTAAATAAAGCCTCTTTGAATGTATTTTAAAGTAGATAATATTCAATGTCCGCCACTGTAATATCTGCAATTTCAAATGTGCATGAGCCCCTATTCTGTACAGAATAGTTGATAAAAGTAATTAAACAATTTCCCCTAAACAATAACTACTAAGTGCTTGATTTCTGTTCAGATGCATTGTACCTGAAAGAATTTTGAAAATGTGGAACAAGTCTACTACCACCAAGACAAAAAAAAATATGCAGCAGATGTTCTAAACATGGTCCATCGTTGGTTGATGCTATAAAAGAAGAGAAGCGAGTCTATATTCCTAACTGGTAAAAATGAATGTATGCAGGTCTCCAGTAATCCACTGTGGTCCTTACAAAGCTGAAAGAACTGTGATTCCTGGTGAAAACCTTCACATTCCTTCTAGAGCCTAAGGCCAGCTGAGGTGGTAATTTTGGGCAGAATAATTTGTTTGAAAAGAAAAGAGCATTAGTTCTAGATTTGTGATTACTGTCTACTGCAGGCAAAAGGAAGCGTGAGAGAGTGTTTACTGAAAGTTGTTACCAAACTGGTAACTTAAACTGGAGCTTTACAAGAACACCTTTAAGCAGAGCATAAGAATTGCATTACTTTACTCAAATAACCAGAAGCAAAGAAAGCTGTACAAAATCTGAAACTACTTTGAATCATCAGTTAGAGTATAAACAAAGATCAAACTTCATTCCAGACTAAAATTAATTTCTCCAGCATCCTAACATACAGCTGTAGATAGTGGTTACTAACCATTTACCAGCAGCATCCCTGCTCTCTTGAATGGCAGAGATTACTCTGAAAGTAAACAGGTCCTGCATTTAAAGACTACCTGCCATGGAGCAGAATCCTCACTTTAGGTAGTTTTGCAGAGGTTTCTTTCCACCCCACCCCATCCACAGTTACAAGAATGCATTAAACCCTATGCCTACAGCTCCCACAAACCTGGTTGCTGCATTCTCAGTCCAAGTGTTTATCCCCTAAGCTGAATTCTGTCATCAGCCCTACTCTGGATTGTACTGTTACCCAAGAGTGAGTCCCTAGGAGGGGATTAGTAGTAGTTTGTTTTGGGTAGGAATGCCACCGATTTCTCTCCTAGTAGCTATAGTAGTTAACCATTACAATTACTAGAAAGATCTCATCCTCCTATCTAGCATGCCAGGGGCCCCTCCATAATGGAGATGAAGGGTAAAATTTTCAAAATTATTTAAGTGACTTAGATACCTAAATCCCATTGACTTTCATTTTCAGTTAGAAATTTTCCCCAAAGGCCCACTTTGCTTGAAGTGTTTGATCCAAGAGGTTTTTTTCATTTCAGGGTGAAAGTGAAGTTAGAGCCCTACTACTGGGCGATTTCCAGTCTCACATGGTGAGATACTCCAGGTGGTAGAGAGTAGGACCTTGATTTCTGAGTTCCTTCTACCTCAAGCCCTTAGCTATTTGTCTAAGGCCACAGAAAGAGTAATTAGGACAGGCCTGAATCCTATCCTGACTAAGCCCTAACCTATGCTCTAGTTAGGTCAACATACGGCAGCTTATGCCAGTGTCTACACTACAGTCTTGCTCTGGCCAATGGGGTACCTACTACACTCACATAACTCCAACTGCACCTCCCCCAGACGCATAGGGCTTATGTCAGTGTAGTTAAGGTGATGCAGTGTCAATGCTGACACTGTTACTTACGTTGGCTGTTCCCTATGGGGTCAGCAGAGCCGTGAAATTGACAAGAAAGCCCGGCTTCTGCCCCCCAACTCTCAGTTCCCTGCCAGGAGCATGCCTCTGACTGGACTCTGGGTGTGGATCCCCCCACCAGAGGTGAGAAGCCACAGGTGGCTTCCCCACTGCTCCCACTGGGGAGCTGAGAGCCCTGGGTCACTGCCCCTCTTCAATTGATGGACGTGCTCCGGGTAAGAGAGAGAGTAGTGTGGACATAAGCCACCACAGTAATTATGAACGTAGATCAACTTAAGATTGTAGTATAGACATGCCCCCTCCCTGTCCTATATTCAGACCACTTTACTTTGTCAAGTATCACTATACTTAATTCAATATTCAACAGTGTATCCATTCCAATGTCCTAGTTTTAGAGCAGTGTGTGATAAAACTGTCTGCTTGAGATATTTAGCAAGAAACCATGTGAGATTCTTCCAAGTTTCAGTAAAAATGTGTTTAGCCCTTACAGTTGTGAAGAAAACTTAACTGGGACTCAGTGTGTCAGGCAGCCTGAAATAAAAGCTCTATCTATCTTAGTGGCATGTTTAAAAGTACCCTGTAAAGTTTTTCCATGTTACTAGGGCCTTGGGTGTTTTAAAAAACAAAATTAATTAAAAGGTTTTTGCTTACAAAAACTCAGTTCAGTTTTTATGTATTTGTCATTTTTGTATTAAAGATTTCCTAGAGACTTACGAGCTATTATATCAGTAAGTACTTTGCTAAAACAGTCGTATCTGCTATAATGTATTGGGCAGCTAAAATCAGCTTTTAAGAAGTCCCTGAGCACACATTTACTCAGTAGACCGTAATGGCACCAAAAGTGCTGGTATGGTCTAGTGGGACAAAATAAAAACATGATTTTAAATTTAACTCCTGTACATTCCCAAGATTTTATCCTAATACATTTTATAAACCCAGTAGATCTTACAAACAATTATTACAATCAAGTTAGCTTTAATAGACAAAATTTAGAACAGTTCGTTACACCACCCCGTGAGAAGTTCATTCTATTTTCAGGCTTTTCTAATTCTCTTTACTTCCTTTTCTATCACTTTTTTTTCCTTACAGCATTTTCCATAGCTGTAATTGTTTTCTTTTGAGCCATTTACTGACCGAGGATTGTCGTGCAGTGACCTGAGCTGGTTTTTCAATATACTGAAATCAGCCACATTTCATTAGCTGCTGTTGCAGTAGCACTAGTGTTTTACAAAACTGATATGAAACGTTACCAGGTAGCGTGAAGACCCCTTCGACTCAGCTGCCCTTTTACCTTGATTTTACAAAAGAAAGAAAAAACCCAAACACAATGTTTCTGATTGGTGAGTAAAATACTATTATTCATCTTGTCTGAGGGAATAAGTAAAATTTTGCCAGACTTGGCATCAGAGTCTCTATCTCTATGGTAATGATGTTAGAATCAATGATTTTGTGGTTGGAAAGGTTACAGAAGGTCTTGGGTGCTTCAGTAAACGTATTCTAGATTTACTTGAGAGAGGTTTGTGATCAACATGTGCTTAGTGCATTTTCTTAATACATTGTGTTACCTTCCATTTTTAATCTCTACTTTCACGTAGCACATAATGAAGACCATGATTCCCTAAGGAATCATAATTGTCATAGTACGGGAGATTTATCCACGCTGGCTGGTAGGTGGTGGTGCTGTACACAAAGCATTCCATAATGCTGTTAACAGCTGGCCTCTCTTCAGGTGCACTGCTTTTATCTTCCCACTCGACTACTTCAAGCCTCACTGGAGTACGTTGATACATGTCTGGGCAACCTTCGAATTCATCAAGGAATTGCAGCATCTGGTCATCAACAGAATAAATCTCTCCAGTAACATGGTGTCCCGTTCCTGGGATGTTCAGCAAAAAAGGAATGTTATATTTACCTGCAATCACCAAAGGGTATTTCTCCACCGTGCGCCCCCTGCCTTGGAATTTTGCTATCCCATGGGTACCATTTAACATGTGCTGGTAATTGGGCTGGCCTTTTTTAAGGGTTCCATACACAAAAACACGAGCCATTCTACCTACAGAAGAAACAAACACAAAAATAAGTATTACTAATAATCTATTGAATAGAAAATTCAGTGTGCACTGAAGGTACATGCACGCACAAAACGATCTGGAAATATAACTGAGCAAGGGGATTTTCTTACATGATTCTTCTTCCACATATAAATTCCAGCAACAGCATTTATCCATCTTGCTCAAGTCCAGCCTAAAAACTGGTTGGGAAAAGTCTATTCATTTTTAATTCTCTTTCCTATAAACGGATTAATTTCCATTCCTTCACTACAGCAGCCACAACGCTGACCAAATGTATTTTTGAACCATAGTGAAATTGGAACATATCTTGGCTCTTTCTTTCACATGATTCCATGACCCTTCCTGCAGCCATGCTAATGCTACTGTGCTATGATGCTTTGTGACACACCAAAAGCAACCCAGGGAGCCATTTCAGTTACCAAAACAACTGCACTACCACTGACATGTCCTTTACCAAAAACAATTTGGAAATCCTTTAGTTATGTTCATGTACTGTACAGGAGCAGTCACATTTTTAACTGCCTGTTCCTCTGCTAATGATTGATTACAATTTGGGTAGTTGGGTGCAGCATGTTTTAAAACTGCATTTGATTTCTTGGGATTAACATGGCACTGAGTGAGTCATTGCCACTTGGGTGCTTTCCACCTCAGAGGAGAAGTGTGTGGCTACCCTCCCAACACATTTGAGAATCCTTATTTCACACTGAAGAAAGTGCATTGCTGCCCTAGAACAGAAGCAATACATTTCAGTATGAATGTTTGCATGGCGAGTTTTCACACAGGGTAATACAGTGGTGTGGCATTGGTCATTTAAAAGCAAAATTCAAGGCTTTGAACACAGCATCACATCATCATGCTATGTTGCATAAGAGCATTTAGTTGAGAAGGAGACAATAAGGCTTATTTTTCCATATGATGCTGCAAGCTTGGTCCCAACATTAAAGCAAGAACAGAGCCTTGAAGATGTTTATAGTAGCAGTAACCTGAGCTCTGGCCTTAGGAAACAGACGATGAGTAGCACCAGTGATTGGAGAGGATTTTACAAGGGTAAATCTGAGCCAATAGGCTCAGAAACAGGAGGAAATGTCCCAAAGTGAGGCACATCAAGTGTACTTTGGGGTTGTTTCATGTAATTTGCTGAAGAATCTTCTGTAACCTCAGCTTTGGGAGTCGGCATTTGTGAATTCAAAGAGTGAAAATAATAGGAATACCAGATTTGTGGGGGAATGCAGGGAAATTAGATCACAATTGAGTCACCGATAGCAGTGGTCACAAGTGCAAAGGACACGTTAGACTCATACATTTAGAGAAAAAGGTGCTTCGGGGTGCTTGTAACAATTATTAAATGACAAACAATTTACAGACTGGGATTTAATTGGGGATTGGTCCTGCTTTGAGCAGGGGGTTGGACTAGATGACCTCCTGAGGTCCCTTCCAACCCGATATTCTATGATTCTATGATAGTACCAAAGGACAATGTTCTCAGAAGCTTATCCACTACAAGTCCTTTCTTTTCTGAATGAACAGTACAAATGTTATGATTTACACCCAGCATTGAGGGGGGAGGGGAAGAGATGGTGAATTTCGTGCTCATGAAAGTGAAACAACAGCCTGACTTCAGCTGGTCTAGAAGGCAAGCACAGAATGTGTTGTTCAATCCCTAGCCAAATCCTCAAATCCATTTCTGCCAGTGCACTTCAACCTTAATTTACATTACCCTGCCTAGACCGCTCCTGAGTGTCACTTGAACACAAGCTGTGAATACATTTTCTGAATCTTTGTTTTATTTTTGAGTATAACAGTCCATAGGGCTTAGTGTGGGAGAAAGGGGCTGTGTTACGGAAAAAACTAGCTTCATCATTCCTGGGCTACCTCCTCCTCCCCCATTTTGTGGGGGTGGGGGTGTGTGTAAAACAAAAGCAGTTTCAACCTGTCTGATGCTCTTCCAAATTTCACCATCGGTCACTAAGCTACCTTGAGACTGTCTCATTTTCACCCAACACAGCAGTCTGGCAGCCAACTGCCCATCAGAGGTGAGCCTTTTTGAAAGAGGTTTATTAGACTAAACTCAAATAGTAATTCAATTTTGCTTTTAAAAGGTTTTCTTGACATGTTTTCTGCTAATTGTTCTTATTTTAGTGACTGCCAAATATTTATGGCAGATGGGGTAGAGCTGGATTATTCGAAAGGGCACGTTATTGGTCTACAGGATTGTCATTTAAAACAGCCAGCAGCCCATCTGACCATTTGCATAATGCTATTACTTCAGTGAGGAAAAAATGACTACTTCCACAATATTATGTTATTTGCCCAAAACAAAATAAAAAACAAACTTTTCCCCCCCACTTGGGAGGGGAAAAGATCACACTGATTTGGTCTGTGTGTTGCAAGTTAGTTCAGTATAATTTACCATTCATGACATCAAATGAGTTTTGGGACACAGCTCATTCCCTTACAATAAAAAGAACATTAATATTCGGTTGCTCTGGCTCCCTTTTATAAGAAAAAGCATTATCTTTCAGCTTGTGTTTTGAATAACAAACACAGATCCTTCAGGAAGAAACTTGTCCCAGTGGGGATTGAGAAAGGATCAGAGTTAAGCACTGAAACATGCAATTAATTCCCATTAGGGGATTAGGGCACTTGTGTTCACTTTGAATGAGAAAAATGAATTGTGAATTAAATTGTTCACAACCAAGAGGTTACTTGTCAGAGTTAATAAGTTAAAATATAAAAGGGGAAACTAAAATGCACACAAAAAGCCCAATAGTAAATGGTGCATCTGTAAGAAAAATATTTGTTTAATGGAAATGAAGCATAAGATTTTCCCTACTGTATATCTGAAGCAACTCTTTGAAAAAGTTTCTAGTTGGAGGACTGTTAAATGAGAAATGTATGCATCACATTTTCTTCTATCAAAGTGTACTTGAATGTTTAATATCATTTCATTTGCATCTATTTTTAAAATTGCTAATGCAGTCCCAGCACTCCTCAACATTTACCACTTTGGTTTTGGTCAAAAGTTCCAGTTTGTGACACGATGTTTAAAAAAGGGAATTTACGATGTAAAGATCAACTAGGAAATGGAAGTTTCAATCACTGTCCCTCATCTGATGTAACAAGGCCTGAGCTGCTTTGCCTCAAAAATTGTGACTCCTTAAAACACACAATAAAAAGTGGTTACGCTGCTTTGCAGTAAATTCACTTTAAAACTAATCATTAATCCTGGCCAAACTTTTGTAAAAAAATTAAACGTGGTCCAACAAGAGCGGTGAACTTGTGTACTTGATGAAGATAGCTGCCGAATGTAGTTTCCTGTAAGTACAAGTTATACAGTTCTCTGCACAATAAACAATAAATCCAGTCTCCCACCCTAGTTGTTGCTCACTGCATCACAGCACCAGTTGCAAATTATTAGCATAATTTCTGATAGTTATATTTTTGTCTGATTTAAGTACATTTTTAGCCACCTTGTGGCAAGAGACTAAAGAGCAGGATCTAATTTTAGGACTTTCAAGGAACTGCTAAACCACACTCTAAAAATAGTTCTAAGCTGTACTCAAGACTGAATATTCAACAGTGAAAAACAAAAAAAGTACCTCTTCAGGTAACCCAGTTTGACCCATCCTACCTTTACTGCCCTAGGCCACAGAAAGTCAGACCCTAGAACGTACACTAGCTTCCTGGGCAAAACAAACCCATTCAAAAGTACTTTCATGAAATATTCATACGACAGTCATTACATTTTAATGACATGGGAAAATGTGACTGAAATCTGAATGTCATCTCTTCAAATTATTTCTTTTAACCATGAGTGACAGCCTCTCACACTGTTGATGCAACCTCTCACTAGTCATTTTGTCAGGACTAGACTTAAATACTAGAAGTAACTGGATTTTAGGATCATGACATTAGAAACTGTAATTGGGTTTGAGTAAAAGCCAGCTATAAAAATGCTAGAAAACCAACAGGGTTGGTGCTGAACATGAGCAGTAACAAGGTTTAAATACTGTATTCACTTATAAGCCTGTCTAATGACTGAGTCTCTGCTTAGTGCTTCCCCCACCTTACTGCCTAACTACTCAAACACTATAGGAAAGTGATGGCCAGACCGATTGCTAAATGTTATCTTAGTCAAACTGTAATTGCAGACTAAATTGAACTGTCATAATTAGACTCTTTATTCCAAGGTTGTTTCTAAGACAAAACCACTGCCTAATATGTCCAACTGTAAATCCCATAATAAAACATCCTTTCCATGATTTTTCAGACAATTACTGGATCCTTCTAGGGGTTTTAAAAGGAGACTGCACTAGTGCAGCAGCACCACCAGGGAAGTTAGGGATCATGGTAACAGCCATTTGGGTTTTATTTTGTTGAAATATTTTCTTGCAACTAAGAAACGTATCCATTTCTCTCCCTTTATACAGTAACATTATTTTCCCTTGAGAAGAATTCTTAGTGTTGGCTCAGTGACCAGATATAGTTACACATTAATTCTTCAGAAGTTTCTTAAAACTGTAGGAAACAGGTGAAAAAACAAAATGCCTTGAACTTTAAACTTGAGCTCAGTCTGTTTGAATGAAATGAATTTTAAGGTCACTCTTCACTCAATGCTAACTTTCAAGAAGGACCAACATGCCAGAAAGGACTCTTGGGACTGCATCCTGTTGGTTCTTTGATGCTTTCATTTTGTTACTTGCTATTTTCTTTATGGCACAGACAAGGGCTTCCTGCTTGGGCCGACCCCTTTCCAACCTTGCTGAATCCCTCAGAAAAGTTTATGGCAAAACACCTTTCTTACATTAACCACAGAGGCACCAGTGAAATGGTGGTTCCTTTGAAATTAAGAGGTTATGGTCTCCTCTCAGCAGTTGTTCTCTCAAACTATGAAGTGCTGGTTTGTGAAAACAAACAACAGCATTATAGTAACCAATGCCATGTTGGACACTACTGGGGAGTACCCGAAACACTGCACCACCCTATTTTACAGATTCCTTTTCACTCCAGCATTAGATATGTTAGCATACCTCAACCTAAGCATTACTATCTTGAAGATATTTACAACTAGCAACTATAGCTAAAATGTCCCCTCCGACTGTCAGGAATCAAAATGTTGTGAAAGTTCCTAGCACTAATTCATTAGCATTGTTGTAAAAATCAGCAACGTTTTTGTCACATTCACTTTGATGATGTACAGAAACTTCACTGCAATTTTTTTTTTCAGATATTGCAAAATATGATTCTGTTCATCCCAAAAGTTAACAGCATACGAAAGAATACGAAAGTGTCTGAACAATCTTCAGGGAAGGTCACCAAACAAAAGAAATGTCCATCTTGTGCTCCTGCAAAATAAACGTGCCAGAATAACCAGCCCAGAATCTGATTGCCACTCCAGGACCTCAGGCTTCAGTTTTTATATACAGATGTGTCTGTCTTACAGGTATAAGTGCTAGGGCGTTGTTTCACTTTCAGAAGGAAAAAAGGTAGTGGGGGTTTAAAGCCAAATCAGCATTGAAGAAAAACAGAGAAAGTAACTTTGCACAGAGTACCACACCTTCTTTGTGCCCAGTGCAGGCACAAACACTGCTATGTATATTTGCATGCAGCAGAGCATGCCACACATCCCACATTGGTTCAAAGTAAGTACCCATACCCGGTAAAGGCAGAATACAGGCATTTTTAAACCTAGAACAGAGCTTTTGCAGCCAGGTCAGCACATTAATTTACATACCAATTCCCAGAATATTTCCAGTTATCGTGTAGAAATGTTAGCACTTAGTACAAAGCAAGTGTAAAGATGATTTGAGTATGACTCAAAAAAAGGGAAGGAGAGAGAAATGGAAAGGATAATAGGGAGCACAACAGACTGCAAGTTTCAGGGCTTGTCTACATGGTGCATTAGTCCACCCTAGAGGGGTCTAAATTCCAGTGCACACTGGTGTGACACACTAAATGACCCAAGTGGACCCTGCTGCTAAGCACTAAATGTTCCCTAGTGCACATTAATGTCCAATTTCAAATGGCACTACATTAATACAAATTAGGGAATTTTTAGTGTGCACCAGCAGGGTCTACATGGGCCAGATAGTATGTGACACACTAGTGTACAGTAGAATTTATATCCCTTGAGTGCAAACTAATGCACCAGGTAAAAAAGCCCTCAAATGCAGCATTAAAAGAGAAGATGACAACCATTTTGTAGCACTTCATAAAAGATAGGAGAAATGGCCAGGTCACTGCACAGCAAAGTTCTACACCTCTCTCTCCAAGAAGTTGAAACAGCTCTCCTAGAATGTGCTCTTAGCCTGGAAGAAAGTTTTAACAGCCTTCCCATAAGACTGAACACCAACTGATTACCCCACCAAGAGACGGTTGCTTCGGATGCCTTTATGCCTTTGTTCTTGCCAACATAAAAGATGAACAAAGCATTTGATTGCCCGAGAGACTTTGTTCTGTCTCAGGTAAAATTCAACAACTCTTGCAAGCGTTCAGGTGATACCATCTTAAATCCTTAGTATGAGGTTGGTTGGGTCAGATGCAATGTGATGTCCTGATTTAACAGTTAGAAACAACTTTAGAAAGAATTCTGTACTTGTTCCTAAAACTATTTTGTCAAGAACTGTAGAAATAGTTTCTTGATTGACAAGGTATTCTCAGTGAACCATCTTGCAGAGATGATTGTCACAAAGAACCATAGGCCCAAAAGGCTGCTCTATTAAATGTTTCAGAAATAAATTCAGCTTTCAGCTGGTGCTGGGTAGTTTGAGAGGCTGGCAGAGTTTCACCACTGCTTTTACGATTCTAGAAATGTGGATATGGAATGCCAAACTCTCTCTTCTAGAAGTCTCTAGAACACCAGCAGAGCCACATGAAAGTACTGAGGCCTTGATGAATCTGTCAGAAAGAAACCATCAGCAGGCCTTGACTGGAACTTTTGCACTGAGATCATGTTCAGCACTCCTGAAACTGAAGACGTACCTTACCGCAGTAGGTCCTACATTCTGGACCAACAAAATCAGATGCTCAGAGTAGCCACATTAAATTAAAGTTAATTTCTGTTTTCCAGGCTACCAATAAGAACTTGCCTGGATCTTGGCAGCATACTGGTAACCCCATCATGCAATCTTTGATGAGGATCAATCACTATGGAAGATAGACTGACAAGCCCTCTGGAGAGGAGAACCAAGGCTTGTGGTGCTACACAAAGCTCATTATCCTTGATTTTCCTGGTCACCAGAGCTCAAATGGAAAAAAAGGATGTGTGAGATGCTTCCTACATGATGCTTCTTACATGAGGTGGAATTGCTGGCAAGGAATGGTGTAAGGCTCATTTCATCAACAGCCAGAAGGGGAGCTCAAGAGGGATGCAAACGCTTTAGATTTAAAAGGAAACTTCCCTAGGAGTGCTGGTAATGGGGTCAGTTTCTGCCTCTTATGCCATGGAGATTGGGGGAGTTATGTAGAAAGAGGTGGATGCTTGCTCCTTTATGCAAGGCTTTATCCACTCTTTATAAAAATCAAGAAACTCTTCCCCGGGCCCTGAGCCTACAAAATTAGCCAACATTGGTAATATCAAAAAGGCTTCATATCTGCTGCAGTGGGCCCTTTGTCTCCAACTGCCTCCTCATGCTGAGCTGGCTTGGTTATTGTTTCTGCAGCTATGTCAGGATCCTAGTTCCCCCCCCCCTTCCCCCTCCCCGTGAGAGATCCAAAGGATCCCAGCACTGCATTTGGTATCTCCTAACTCATCTCCTCAAATCCCCAATTGTCCCAGTTTATGGACCTCTGCTGGTTCCCACTTCCTTTACATTCCTTGTGATTAACTTGCAAGATGCTTCTGTGCTAATAAGTAGCAAGGTGATCTTGAGGGTGAAGGGCCAGTCCTAAGAATTCAGACCAGCTCCAAGTAAAACACGACGTCTTTGATCCTTTACTCTCACAGTACTGCTTACTGGTGATGCCTATCTTTTCCAGTAACTCACCCACCTAGTCATACACTCATGTCGATATTGCATAGGACCAAGTACATCTGCTCTTCCTCTCCTCTTCCCAAGATACCAGAGGCCACACATTAACATCAGTCCAAGTAGCAGCAAGTTTGTAATATAGTCTCATCTAAGACATGTTGGCAATAGAATCTTTTTGGGTCCAAGCTGAGGATGAAATACACCACTGTGAAAATAGTATGCAACTGAGCTCCTGGGTGTTTGCAGCACTACTTGTATAGGTAAGAAACTTCCAGCAAACTCAACTCCCATGCAGTGGAATGCAGAAAGCAGACCAGAGAGCTCACCTACACAGCGATGGTAGTAGGAGCCCTATTTGCACCATGCCTACAATTCCCCTCTACACTGGTTCTGCTCCACTGGAGACTGAAACAATGAGGACTATAAAATAAATAGTTTTTCTTAAAGCAAGCTGCATCCAAATGATGCCTGTAACATTTAACTCTTGTGTTTGGACGCAAGATGTGTAAAATTTATCCAGTGCAAGCAAGGTCTATTAGCTACCGATTTAGATAGACAGCAATTAATCCATCCACAAATGAGATGGTTTTCTTTGCAACCGTAGGGATAGAAACACTATTTTTGTTTTGAATGAAAGTTTACACTGTGCAAAATTTTAATTTGCTAGAGGTCTGATTAATTTATTAAGCACACTGGACCTGGCCCACAAAATAGGTGTTTCACATTCTGAAAAGGGGGGGATACACCTCACATTGGACAAGGGCAGGAAGAGTTTAATGGTCTGTTCTAGACGCAGGTGCTGAAGCCAGCTCCGCAGCACCTGGCAACACTATTAAGCCTTATGGGAGTGACTGCCAGCTCACGGGCATAAAAAGGAAAGCAATGTGCTTCACAAAACAGCTGCTTTGACCAAGGGCTCTTGGCTCTTAGGCACAGAAGACCTAAGGAGTGGGCTGAGCAGCTGTGAGCCAGGAACCGGAGGAGCAGCCAAGCCCGGGAGGAGCAGTGGATTGAACATTGTTCACTGACTGAATTGTAAAAAGAAAAGTAGTACCAATAGCATGAAGAGGGATAGTTTTGATCCTAGTCAGGGTGTGTGGCCTATATCTGAGAGCAGATAAGCACTCATGGCCATCCATACCAAAAACATAATTTTACAAAGGTCAGCAGGGACCCTAAGAAACGGGAAACAAAGTACAATTTTGATTTAGATTTTACAACTACATTATTAAGCACATAAAATAACCTGAACATAAAAAATTATACTGTTTTGGACTCGAGAAATGATCAAAATTAAAGATAATTATTCACTTTACAAAATATACACAACTGTCTAAATGGATTACATAGTCCAACAACTTAGTGGAAAAGGACTTTACTCCCATAATCAACCTACACTGAACGCTGATGCAATTAAGTATACAAATTGCTGAGACAGCCCTCCCGTCCCTAAGTAGATTATGATATAAACTTTAATAGAATTTGCTCTATATTTGACAGCAATTATCTAGGGATACTTATGAGCCTTTATTAATGTTACACCAGCATCTTCAGGCAAACATTTACTTATTGGTGCTAATTAACTGGAGAAAGAGAAAGCAAAATAGTACAAGGCAGCAGATCCTCCATTTAGGTGTCTGCCACTTTAGGCAGTGCAAAATTTAGACCCTCAAAAACCCCACTCAGCTGCTACCCCAAGTAGGTGCCTAAATTTATAGGCACTTAACTTTCCACTAATAAAGTCTGCCAGGTGCCTAAAAATCTGCTAGTGATCATATGCAGATGCCTACGTCCTGATGCCAAGTGCCTATTTTATAGTGGGATCCTCAACCGAGGATCCCACCTGTGGGACGCAATCAGGTGGGCATTCTCAGAGGCCACCTAACAGACTGGACCTCACACAAAAGAGAGGAGGTGGTGGTGATTCCTTCATAAACCTCAGCCTGGTAGTTAAGAGTACTCACCTGGGCTCTGGGAGACCCAAATTCCAGTTCCTTTTCCAATGACTATTTAATTATTTATACAAAGTGGAACAGATTCAACAGGAGGGATAGAGGCCCATCCCAGTATACCCCATAGTCCAGTGGTTAGGGCACTCTCGTGAGAGGTGGAAGATATGAGTTTATGTCAAGCAAAGGGGGGATTTGAACCTCTGTTTCCCACATCCTGGGGTGTGTTCCAACCATTGAGCTAAAGATTATAAAAGGGGCACCACCACTGTTTTTTGTTTATTTGTGTGTGGCAGAAATAGGCCTAGACACCTAACTGCCAGAGAGCATTCAAGCCAGTGCATTCCAGGCAAAGAGAAGTGCCTCCCTTTGACCCAGCATTTCTTAAGGGCTAGCTAAGGCAGCTTCCCACTCAGCATGTTGGCTTTTGTGGATCCCATTCTCAGGCACCTAACATTCCCTATGTATTTTTAGGGCCCTATCAAATTCACGGTCCATTTTGGTCAATTTCACAGCCACCGGATTTAAAAAATTGTAAATTTCATAATTTCAGCTATTTAAATCTGAAATTTCCTGGTGTTATAATTGTACGGGTCCTGACCCAAAAAAAGTTGGGGGAGGGTCACAAGGTTATTGTAGGGCGCTTTGCAGTACAGCTACCCTTACTTCTGCACCACTGCTGGCAGCACACTGCCTTCAGAGCTGGGCAGCTGGAGAGCGGCAGCTGCTGGCTGGGAGCCCAGCTCTGAAGGCAGAGCCGCCACTAGCAGCAGTACAGAATTAAGGATGGCCTGGTAGGGTACTGTCACCCTTACTCTGTGCTGCTGTCTGCAAAGCTGCGCCCTCAGTCAGCAGCCACCACTCTCCAGCCACCCAGCTTTGAAAGCAGCAGCTCAGAAGTAAGGGTGGCATGGTATGATATTGCCACTCTTCCTTCTGCTCTGCTGCCAGCAGGGCGCTGCCTTCAGAGCTGAGTGCCTAGCCAACAGCCACCACTCTCCGGCCGCCCAGCTCTGAAGTCAATGCAGAAGGGTGGCAATACCGTGACCTCCCTAAAATACCCTTGCGATCCCCCTGCAACTGCCTTTTGGGTCAGGACCCCCAATTTGAGAAACGCTGGTCTCCCCCGTGAAATCTGTATATTATAGGGTAAAAGCATGCAAAGGCCAGATTTCACAATCCATGACACGTTTTTCAGGGCCATGAATTTGGTAGGGCCCTATGTATTGTATAGGAACCATGGCTTTCTAATTCAGGGCTGTGGATTCCATTAGGTTGCAGGGTACCTAGAGTTAGGTGTTGCATAATAAGCCTAAATCCCCTTTGTGGATTTGGCCCAATGTAACTAGTGAGCTACTGAGCTAAATTCAATTGTAAATTGAAAAACAGGCATAAAATTCAAGATATGGGGAAAACAGAAACAGCACAAAATATTAAGTCATTACAAAAAGAAAAATATTTTTCTTTTTGTATTTATCAAAAAATAATACTTAGTCCTGCCATGAGTGCAGGGGACTGGACTAGAAGACCTCTTAAGGTCCTACGATTCTACAGCAAAATAAGTAATTCCAGCAAAAAGACAGGAAATGTCCACTTTTGATTCTCTGCATTTTGACATTTGTTAAAAAATGGATTGCTAAAAATATTAGTGAAACAGTTTGTCATGTCACAATTCAATATTTACTTCAGTATAACTGTCAAATACAAAAATGCATGTTTCTGAATATGGAATGCATTACATTTTTTCCTTTCAACACCTGGTGTCACCAGAATAACACAGTACATTTCTATAAATGCTCTGCACTTGTATATGCCTTGATTTTAAAACAGCTAGTACTTAAAAATAAAAACAATAAAAGCAAAACTGCTCCATGGAAAATTAAGAGGAATCATGCATGAGCATGACTTTAGTCGCTAACAGGCCACATCATCATACAATTGTCCTTGGTAGGTCATTTAGCAATGAACTCTACATGTCTAAAAGTTTCCAAGTGTCTTTGTTAGGGTCTTACTGACGTTAAGAAAAGCTGAAAGCAATGAGAAACAATTTGTCAAAACCTCCTATTTTGATTAGGGCTAAATCCTGGTCCCATTAAAGGTAAAAGAAGCTTTACTCCTGACTCCAGCTAAACCAAAATTTGACCTATAGTGATCAATCCTTGCTTTCTAAGTATGTGCCAGTTATGACTTTTCTACCTAATCTGTGGCTATATAAGTCAGGTCACTTGAAAGATCTGTTAAGAATATAGAGGTGGGAGTATTTTTCTGCTTCTCAGGAGTTCCTATGTCTTCAAAACAATAATTCTACAGCTCAGAATTCCAAAGAGCCCAACTTTCCTTAACTACTTTCCACAAAGCAAATTGACAAGCCTGACAGAAAGGCAGAACTGGTGACCCTGTATTTCATTAACTAAAAAGGGTGAAGCTAGTAAACACATGTACTTTTTATATTACTTTAATGGGTACAAGAGGTTGAAATCTTTCCCAGGTTTCACTGCTCATTTCAAAACCCAAACTGAAGTCTGGCAGGCAATTAGACCATAAAATGGTATAATCAGCTTGAGTAGCCAGAAAACAGAAACCATTTTTTAAATAGCTTTTGAAAGAGGCCACTGCAAATGCCCATAACTTTGAAAAGAAATTTCATAAAAATATTTACTGTGTATAAATTTATATTGAAGACTGGAGACATTGAGCTTATTTTAGAGCTCCAAAAGAGATCCCCCCCCCTCTTTTAAAAGAAAATACCATACAAGAAAATCAAAAAGCTACAATAAAAGACATTGTCAAGATACTTTTCAACTCACTGTTTATAACAAGGTATACATTCAAACTGTTTCTCTCCTTATTTTTTTCTCTATTATGCATATACTGGCTTATTATTGCAGGTTTCTTCATGAATGGTGAGCTACTGATGGCTTTGCTTTTATATCCATCTTTTATAACTTTCAAACATTGGTTTTGAAGTGTGAGGAGGTAGAGATATACACAGGGTTATATGGACTTTACAAGAGTTTTTTTTGAAAAATTAAAATATTCTTAGATTCATTGATTTTAAGGCCAGAAGGACATTTAACCCAACAATCACTGAAAAAAGTTCCTTTCTGTAAAAGATTGTGGATCTTTAACGAATGTTTGGAGGCACTGGACACCCCATCATCTCAGGCATTGGCACCCTGACAACAGGATTATCTGGCTACGTAGACTCCCTCCTCAGGCCCTAAGCTACCAGCACTCCTAGCTATCTTCGAGACACCACTGACTTCCTGAGGAAACTACAATCCGTTGGTGATCTTCCAGAAAACACCATCCTGGCCACTATGGATCTAGAAGCCCGCTACACCAACATTCCACACAAAGATGGACTACAAGCCGTCAGGAACAGTATCCCCGATAATGTCACGGCAAACCTGGTGACTGAACTTTGTAACTTTGTCCTCACCCACAACTATTTCACATTTGGGAACAATGTATACCTTCAAGTCAGCGGCTCTGCTATCGGTACCCGCATGACCCCACAGTATGCCAACATTTTTATGGCTGACTTAGAGCAACAACACTTCCTCAGCTCTCTTCCCCTAACGCCCCTACACTACTTGCACCACATTGATGACATCTTCATCATCTGGACCCATGGAAAAGAAGCCCTTGAAGAATTCCACCATGATTTCAACAATTTCCATCCCACCATCAACCTCAGCCTGGACCAGTCCACACAAGAGATCCACTTCCTGGACACTACAGTGCTAATAATGTATGGTCACATAAACACCACCATATACCGGAAACCTACTGACCGCTATACTTACTTACATGTCCCCAGCTTTCATCCAGACACCACAAAATCCATTGTCTACAGCCAAGCTCTAAGATATAACCGCATTTGCTCCAACCCCTCAGACAGAGACAAACATCTACAAGATCTCTATCAAGCGTTCTTACAACTACAATACCCACCTGCTGAAGTGAAGAAACAGACTGACAGAGCCAGAAGAGTACCCAGAAGTCACCTACTACAGGACAGGCCCAACAAAGAAAGTAACAAAACGCCACTAGCCATCACCTTCAGCCCCCAACTAAAACCTCTCCAGCGCATCATCAAGGATCTACAACCTATCCTGAAGGACGATCCTTCACTCTCACAGACCTTGGGAGACAGGCCAGTCCTTGCTTACAGACAGCCCCCCAAACTGAAGCAAATACTCACCAGCAACCACACATCACACAGCAAAAACACTCACCCAGGAACCTATCCTTGCAACAAAGCCCGTTGCCAACTGTATCCACATATCTATTCAGGGGACACCATCATAGGGACTAATCACATCAGCCACACCATCAGAGGCTCGTTCACCTGCACATCCACCAATGTGATATATGCCATCATGTGCCAGCAATGCCCCTCTGCCATGTACATTGGCCAAACCGGACAGTCTCTCCGTAAAAGAATAAATGGACACAATCAGATGTCAAGAATTATAACATTTAAAAACCAGTGGGAGAACACTTCAATCTCCCTGGTCACTCGATTACAGACCTAAAAGTGGCAATACTACAACTTCAAAAAACAGACTCCAATGAGAAACTGCTGAATTGGAATTAATTTGCAAACTGGACACCATTACATTAGGCTTGAATAAAGACTAGGAGTGGATGGGTCATTACACAAAGTAAAACTATTTCCCCATGCTTATTTTTTCCCCTTACTGTTACTCACACCTTCTTGTCAACTGTTGGAAATGGGCCATCCTGATTATCACTACAAAAGGTTTTTTGTTTGTTTTTTGCCCTCTCCTGCTGATAATAGCTCACCTTAACTGATCACTCTCGTTATGGTGGGTATGGCAACACCCATTTTTTCATGTTCTCTGTGTATATATCTGCCTACTGTATTTTCCACCACACGCATCCGATGAAGTGGGTTTTAGCCCATGAAAGCTTATGCTCAAATAAATTTGTAGTTTCTAAGGTGCACAAGTACACCTCGTTCTTTTTACATCAGACTGTGCACCTCAAAACTGGTCGGATGCTGGCTACAGATAGGAGACCAGAATTAGGGCCTAAGGAGGAGGAAAAGCATGCAAACTCAACCTCAAATATTCTCATCAAGCAACACAACCTGACAGAGGGCAGGAATGGAAAAGAACAGCAGGTGTGCACCTCAGAGCTCAATGCGGTAAAAAGCAGTAATGGACAGCAAAAAGTCAGCAGGCTGAGCCTGAATAAAAGGGGTGCCGAGTCTTTAACAAAAGAGCTTTCCCCACCAATTGATTGAGTTAAACAGGTGTTTTAAAAACTCAAACTTTTGAAGAGTATACACTGGATTGTTTGCTAACTCATTTAGGAAGGTTTTCCATTCATGATTTGTTTAATATCTTAAATTTACTTGCTCTCCAGTCCATCTACAGTCGCCCAAAAAAGAAAGTCAACAAGACCTGAATTTCTAATGTGAAAAACAAAAGGTAGTTTTTTTTTCTTTTAGAGAAATTAAAATTGTCAGAGGCACAAACCTATTTTCCTTCACAGATCACTTTTTTGTTTTTTGTTGAAGTCAGTTTTGATGCTCTTTGGACAGATATGAAAGAGATATGAGGTCCCCTGGATAGTCCTTGGAAACAAAGGTCTGTCCAGTGTTGGCTGGGCTGGATAAAACTGTACAACTTTGGTGGGAGAAGGTCAAGGGATGAAATCCTGACCCCACTGAAGTCAATGGGGCCAGGATTTCACTTGAGGAGTCTTTCTGGGTAGAAGGCACAGACAGAAGAATGTCAGTGGAGGGGTGCTGTTAATCTGATTTAAACCAGTCGTCTCATCTAAACACTCAACAGGAGGTGAGAGAATTGTACCCTCTGGCACTCCACATCAACAAGCCCTTGCAATAAGTGTTCAAAGTTACCTTACATGTCCTCTCAAAAGAGAGGAGCAGAGCAATTCAAGCTCAATTCTGTCTTTCCCTTCCAGGGTTCACAGAGCAATCCACACCCCTATCTAGTCCACTGTATCAAAGACAGCTGTAGAGCTAAAACAACAATTTGGATATTTTATATTTTTGTCCAAAGCCATAAGCAGACAATCAATTAACCAATCACAATCTGTGCCATATACTGGCTTAAAAATAGAACCTTTGCAACTGTTCCCACATCAAATTAGTCCAGAATACCGACTGAATGGAAAACATTGAAATAAAAATTATTGGCTTTAGGTTCATTCTTCTCTGGGAACATTTCTAATCATGGTATTATTATTTTTGTTTACTTGTAAAAATGCACTTATTCATTTCTCTTTCCAAATACACATTCTTTTATTCTAGTGCTTAGTTTCTTGCAAGTTGTTCCTTTTGAAGTTCAGTTATATATTAACTGACCCATTAACCCCCATTCCTCCTTCCTTCCCCCAATCTTCTGAACTTTATCTTCCTATACACAATTTTACTGATGTTCCAGTTTTCCTTTCTTTTCTTCTCATTAAGCTATACAGTCCCCACAGCATAAAAAACATCCTGCACAAAAATATTTTTATTTTAACACACCATTTTTTGTTTTCACCTTGTGATTATGATGGCTAAAAGATTTCAGACCACCACATGCTTTTGGTTTTAAATAATCTTGTTGATACGTATTAATGAGGGACTTCCAATATATAGATTTCTATCTGATTTCAGTGTGTATTTTATTGGCTTTGCTGATAGCAGCCTTGTCAACTAGATTACACTGATGTAGAACAGTGGTGAAAGACTAATAGAGGAAATCTGTACCTATAGAGGTTTTTCCCAAGCGGTTGATGTGATAACTGTAGACAAGACATGCACTATTTTTCTAGACCTGCAGCAAATTTAGGCCCCAATCCTACACAAATACAATTGTAACTTTCTTCACATATGTAGTCACATTCAGATGAATGGAACTACTCACATGAGGACAGTTATACATGTGCACGGGTATAAGCAAGAGTAGGGCCACAACAAACAGAACAATGTAGGTCAACAAAGGTTTCCTAGGCAGACAGTTAAATAAATGATTATATTGTTGCATCTCAGACAATATGCTACACAAATTGCATCAGCAGCAGTTCTCCCCACAAACCAGAAATAATTAGAAGTTCAGATCCAAGAACAGCTGCCCAACTAAATACTAAATTCTGTGCATGCTGCTCATACCGCTGTGTTTCTACAGATAACACAAGAACAAAATTACTGGGGAGTTTATGCCTCGTAAGAGATAAAATCATTAAGCTTAAGAATGTCTTCTCTGTAGTCCCTGAAAATATTTATGAACACTTTTTTCCATTCTGCAGGATGATGCCAGCAGAACAACTTGAACACATTAACATAGAATTACCATTACCTAAAGACTCCAGCTGATAATGTGGTTTTAAAAGAACCAACAAAAGCTGTGGGGAAAAATAGATTTTTAAAAACAGAAATAAACAGGTTAATTTCTAATCTCCAAAACAAAAAGCTATACCTGAGAAATAGTTGGTGAAGCCAGTAATCTATGAACCAGCATCCTGATATCTAACAATCAGATACATGATACACCTAGGACTCCTATGTTAAAAATTAAACTACAAAAAGTATTAAACTACTATGACAAAATTGAAATGATCACTGTGTAGGTGAACAAGTATTAATTTTCTTAGATCACATTTTATCATTAGTATTTTACTGTTGTGGAAATGTGCCTGCTGTGGAGACAGTTAAGTCTGGATCATAACTGGGTTTTCAGATAAAACAAAACAAGCTGTGAATGGTATATACTGTAGTCACAACAGAGTCCCACAGTAAGAAAGATGGGACAATATCAGCATTAACATGCTCAGAACATGCTGTCCATTGCCCTTCATCCATTTGTATTCTTTGGGAAAACAATGCATTATTCTTTTGTTGAGCATATATTATGCCACGAATCTTTACAGTCCTATATAAATAACAATCATACAACCAAGAAGTCTGTCTTCTTTGGATCTGAAGCCACCCAAAAAAAACCCCAAAACCAACTCTCTCTCAAGCCTCAGGAAAGTGTAACAGAAATAAAAATAGAGAACTCTGTCAGACTCTGGGGTGCAATCCAGACCAGTGAGAGGTTGTGTCACCACCTGCCCTGTAACCCTGGGTGCCTTACAATGCTTTGCTGTTGTAGCTCCCAACTTGGGCCACTCACAGACAGCCTACCAGTATGCAGGTCACGCTGTTAGCGTCTGTGTATAGCTGTAGCTTTGGTCTGGCAGCAGATCCACGAAGCCTGTCAGCAACATATAGGCGAGTCGCATCATACGTGCATTTAACTTACGCGAATTCAACTATACGCACTCAGCAAAAAACAGAAAAGAAAAAGAAAAACAACAAGCTACCTGTAAATAGTGCGGGCGATTTCGCCAACCATGCCACTCAATGAGCGTATGCCCTGGAGTGAGCGTGAGATGTGAATCTGCTGTTCCCTCAGTCGGTCTCAGGTCCCACGTGCCTCTCATAGTGTGAGCATCTCGCCTCGCTGAGTGTGATTCCAGTGTTTAAAGATACTGTACGTATTTTTCATACAACATGGCCCCTAAACACAAGCCAACTACTTCATCTGGTGCTCAGCCGAAAAAAGAGCAATCTGTTCCAACTCGGGAGGGAAAACTGGCTGTGTTGGACTTATTAAGAGACGGTATGTTGGTCTCCAATGTGGCACGTAAATATGGCCACAACAAATCTAGCATCTGTGCCATCAAGATTCGAGACAGAGAAATTCGTCAAGCCATGGCATCAAGTGCTCCAATAACTGCTAATGTGACGAGCCAGGTTTGTGATAAGACTTTAGTGAAGACTGAAAAGGCATTAAACTTATGGCTGGAAGACATGAACCATAAACGTGTGCCTATCGATGGCAACACGTTGCGAGAAAAAGCTCTTAGCCTCTACGCGCTGTTCAAACCTCCCGCCAAAAAGGGACAGACTTCTGATAAGAGGGAATTCAAAGCCAGCCAAGGTTGGCTTAACAGTTTTAGGAACCGCTTCAACCTCAAAAACATGCAGACTACTGGTGAAGTTGCATCTGCCAATGAAGAATGATTTAATTTCTGAATACGGTCCCTCTATGGAATGAAGCCTCAAAATCACATGTAGTATTATGGACAATTTGAGACCATATCAAGAAATGTTTGAGCAACTCAAGAGAAAACAGCGACAGCTGCCTATCACCATGTTTTTCACGGAAAAACAACCAGCAGCAGATGAACCTATGCAATCAACTTCTCGAGCTGAATCAGAGCCAACCACTTCATCTATGACCTGCTCTCCACCCCCAAGCTCTCTGTCACCTCCATCTCCTGGATCAACATCAAGCCCTGACACCCCCCTGTAATTAAAAATACAATATGGTAAAATTATATTTTGCATACATACTGTAAATTACAGTATACATTATATATTCATACATATTACTGTACAGGGTTGTATACATAAAACCATATACAGTATACTGTACTTTATGGGCGATTTAAAGGATTTTCAAGGGTAATTTTGACTAGACGTGATTTTAGCCTTACGCGCTGACTTTAGAACCTAACCCCCACGTAAGATGCGACTCCACTGTACCTGTCACACTCTGGCTTCCACCAGCTTTGGTTACTACTTGCAGGGTGATTCTAGCACACTCCCAGGCCTGAATTTTTCCCCCAAAACGAGTTCTGCCCTTTCCTGGGCAGTTCAGACATTAAAGGTCTGTTGTCTCTGTAAAGGGTCAATATTTAACAGCCTGCTAATTTAACTGGAGTTACCAAACAGATCAGTTTAAATGTACCACTGCATTGGTTTAGATTAAAAAAATAAAACAAGTTTATTTAAACTACAAAGAGCTAGGATTTTAAGTGAATTCAAGTATCAAGTCAGAAGTGGATACAAGACAAATAAAGATAAGTTTTATCTGCTATGAAGCATTTTAACAAGCTAGACTTGGTTCAAGATAAAGTCCTTACCACAGGTTCCCAGCAACACAGATGACCAAATTCTCAGCTCAGGATCTCCCCCGAAGTCAAAGGACTGGTTCCTTTGTCTTCTTAGGAGAAAGAGAGAGATAGCTTGTGGGTTTCTGCCCTTTTCTTTTATAGTCCAGTTAACCTTTGAAGTGTATGCTTCTGAGGGTTATCCCACAAAGCAAAGTTTATTCAAATAGTAGAGAAGGTGACACTAAGGGCAGTCTTCACTAGCAACATTTCCTAGGACACCTGGTCCCCCCTTCACTTCTCCATGAGCAATATTTTTTCTTGATCCCTCCTTAGGTCAGCTTAGTCCCCTCACCCAATTGTTGCTGATTACAACTCTATCCTTGCCTCAGCTCTCTGATTTTTCCACCCACACATCCAGATACAAAGATCAGCTCCCTGAGCTCAAGCCCTACTGCCAGCATAAACCTGAGCTCACTGATGGGCTCCAGTCCAACCAAGTTTCTGTCATCAATCATTCATAGGCAGTGGCAAATTACCATATGTCCCAATAGGGTTCCGGCCAATTGGGGGGTCCCGCAGGAGTGGCTGGAACTCTAGCCATGCCCCCTGCTCCTCCTCTCTCCCCCTCTTCATCCCTGCCTCCAGCCCATCCAGAGAAGCTTGTGGTGAGCAATTCCCACTGCCCCACCCAGGCAGACTCAGCAGAGCTGGCTGAGTACCGCTCACCCAAGCCCCACGCTGAGCTGATCCGAGGCCACCTGTGCCAGACAAAAGCCCCCTCCCCCCCCAATGCTCAACCGAGGGCCCCCACCACCCGGCCTGGAATGAAGGGGCCCCTCCTGTGCGGGGCTGGAGCAAGCCCCCCTCTCTCCCTCCTTCCTTCTCCCCCCCCAGTGTGGAACTACTCTGACCCCTTTCACTCTTCCTCTCCCCGGTGTGGAGCTGCTCTAAGCACCTCTCCCTTTCCCCCTCCTCCGTGTGGTGCTGAGCTCCTTCAAACCCCTCTCTCCCCCCCCAAACAGAGACGGCCCTCTCCCATCCCCCGTGTGGGTCTGAGCTCCCCCAAACTCCTCTCTTCTCCCCCCTGCACAGAGATGGCCCTCCCCTTCCCCATGTGGGGCTGGCCCAAGCCATTCGCTGAAGCCCCCTCCTACCTCATGCAGGGCTGGCCCAAACCCCACCACTCCCCCACCCCCGCAAGCTCCTTTTGCGCAAAACTAAGCATTTATCCCGTTTGCTCTTGCCAACTGGAGATCAGTTGGCAAGAGCAACTGGGACAAATGCTCAGTTTTGCCAAAAATGTTGGTACGTCTGGGGCCAAAATGGGATGTATGGTCATCCTAGGCCAGGGGTCCCCAAACTTTTTCAATCACGCCCCTCCCCCTCTTAGCCGGTCCATGCCCTCCCACTCCCCAGGAGCCAGGGCCCACAGTCGGGGGCTGTGAGTGGTGGTGCGGGCAGGAGCAGAGCCACAGCTGGGGCTGGGGCCAGAGCGGAGCTGGGGGTAGGGATGGGCCCTGCCACACCCCTCCCCCACCCCTGAATGTTCCTCCATGCCCCCCTAGGGGTATGTGACCCCCAGTTTGGGGACCACTGTCCTAGGCTGTGGTAAGAGCTGCCCAGGGAGCCCGGGCAGCTGTGGGAAGCCCCAGACCCTGCACCTGCCTTGGGCAGGGGGCCAGAGTGCCCGAGAACAGCCCCCAGCCCTTGTCCCTGCCCCCTCAGGAAACGCCACCCAGGGCGGGTGGAGGGTCCAGGACTCCCCGGACAGCTCTTACCATGGTCTGGCTTCTGGCCAGGCCAAGAGGCAGGGCCCTGGGGGAAAGGGAAGGAGCAGGGGGCAGAACCCCATGGTGGAGGGATGTGGGGGGGGCAGATGTTCTTTGTGCCAAGGGCCCCAATATATCTGAATCCGCTTCTGTTCATAGGATGTCTGTTATTCTTGTTATCACCTCCATCTTCTTCATACTTTTTCTTCCATCTTTTTCCAATGAACAGAGTGAAGAGTTTATAGTATTTTCAGTCTTCAAATGGAAAATCATAAAAGAACCTACTGCCTCATTACTAGGTAACTTCTACTCACTCCAGCTCAGCTGGGGGTGGAAGGATCTAGCCACTCGAAAGCAGTTAGTCTAACATTGCCACTAGAGGGCTCCATAATCCATGGAGTACAAGAAAAGGAAACAACATTTGAGGTAAGAAGAGTTCAATCGCAGAACAGAGCTAGTGGCTGTGTGAAAACAGGAACTGCAGGCCAGTGGCAATAGCATGGGAGCTGACTGCGGAGGAAAGGCCAAATAGGAAGAGGGCCAGCACTAGCTGCAGCAGGATCATGGTGTGTAGGGGTCGCAATGAGGGGACCTTATACCGTTTTAATAGACTGCCTCTAGTCTAAGGGCTGAGTTAGAAACCGTTGGATTAATTAATTTTCTTGCAGCTGTTGAAGTAGTTGTGTAGGGTATTTGTCCTACTAATCCTTTGTTACATCGCCACAATCTGTGTGTTAATAGGAACCCACGGAGGACTAGAACCTGTAGAACTAAGCATTTGGAGTGCCTAAAGCAGTGGTGGGCAACCTGCGGGCCGCATGCGGCCCATCAGGGTAATCTGATTGCAGGCTGCAAGACACTTTGCTGACATTGACCGTCCGCAGGCATGGCTCCCAGCAACTCCCAGTGGCCGTGGTTCGCCATTCCCAGCCAATGAGAGCTATGGGAAGCAGCGGCTATAAAAATAGCTAAAGAAAAAAATAATATTTTAAATATATCACAGAAAGGAAACCTGAGAATCCATATTTTTCAGAAAAACTCCAATATTCAGAAAGTAATACCAACACTCAGAAGGAAGATACTGAAGGCCGAGATATGTACACAGGAGCAGCTAACTTAGCTCCATAGTAAACATACATAACTACAATGTGCATGCCTCATTCTCAGTACAAAGAAAAGGAGTACTTGTGGCACCTTAGAGACTAACAAATTTATCTGAGCATAAGCTTTCGTGACCTACAGCTCACTTCATCGGATGCATGCAGTGGAAAATACATGGGTAAATAGTTTTACTTTGTGTAATGACACATCCACTCCCAGTCCTTATTCAAGCCTAATTTAATGGTGTCCAGTTTGCAAATTAATTCCAATGCAGCAGTCTCTTGTTGGAGTCTGTTTTTGAAGTTTTTTTGTTATAATATTGTGACTTTTAGATCTGTAATCGAGTGACCAGAGAGATTGAAGTGTTCTCCGACTGGTTTTTGAATGTTGTAATTCTTGACGTCTGATTTGTGTCCATTTATTCTTTTACGTAGAGATGATCCGGTTTGGCCAATGTACATGGCAGAGTACAGTTCATATTGAATGAGGAAGGGTGTCGTAGGTCCCTACCCTAGCCTTCACTGCACAGTAAGATATACACTGAAGCCAGCTATGCTCCAAAGTTTTCAGACTAGGGTGCCTAAAGTTAGGCTCTCAAAATTAACATTTATGTCACCAAATAAATGGTTTGATTTGCAGAGGAAAGAGTGCTAATTGGATTTGTGGGTGCCCATCACCTCTGAAAAAAAAATCAGACCACTTATTTAGGTGGCTAATATGAATTTAAGAGGCACCCAAATCTGAAAATTTTGGTCTATGTATTTTAATAATTTGTAACACATTGAGAGTTACACATTGAGAGAATTCGAGTTACTTTTCTATAAATGCGCACACTTACAAGATAAGGTACTCTATCCTAGGAAGCAGAAACTCTGAAAAAAAGATTTGGTGGAAAATCAGCTCAACATGAGCTTCTACTGTGACACACAGAGAGCTAATCTAATCCTGGGTTGCATAAATAAGGGAATCCTGAGTAGGAGTAAACAGGTTATTTTTATTTGTATTTGGCACTGGTGGGACCATTGCTGGAATACTGTGTCCAGTTCTTGAATTGTGGGCACCTGAAGGATGTTGATAGACTGAGGAGGGTTCAGAGAATAGCCACAAGAATGATTAAAGGCTTAGAAAACATGCCTTATAGTGAGTGAGCTCTTGGCGTCTATCTATTTAGCTTAACAAAGAGAAGAGTAAGGTGTGACTTGATTCCAGTCTATAGTATCCACATGCGGAACAAACATTTAAGAACCATCTCTTCTATCTAGCAGAGAAAGATACAACACAATCCAATGGCTGGAAACTGAAGCTAGCCATGTTCAGACTGGAAATAAAGCATAATGATTATTTTTTTTAATGGTGAGAGTAATTAACCACTGAAACAATTTACCCAGAATCATAGTGGAGTCTCCATCATTGACAGTTTTTAAATTAAGATTGGATGTTTTTCTAAATAATATTCTCTAGTAATTATTTTAGAGAAGTTCTGTGGCCTATGTTCTACAGGAGGTCAGACTAAATTATCACAATTGTCCCTTCTGGCTTATGGGATACATGAAATCCAGAAGGAAACTGGACATTCAGGAGCTGATAAGAGAGCATGAAACCTTTCAACTTCCCTTCAGCTCACTGGTTCAAATCCAGCACAGGTCAGAGTAACTGAAAGTCGTTACCACCAGTTTGCAGTTAGGTGGCCTGCATGTGTCAAACTGGTCTCTGGTTCCTTCAGAAGGGGTGCCAGAATCTGAGCTACCCTTCCAATCCCAGAGGTGTTTGTTCCATATCCAAACTGAGAAACACTGGCAGGGCAGCACTGAGTTTTGTCAACTCTAGTTATATTCCTAAATCCAGTGTGATAAAGTACTTTGTCTTGGAAACTTGTTGGAGTATAGATATATAGTACTTAAACAAGAAGTTTAAGAGGATGCTTGAGCAGAGATGAACTGGAGCAACTCTATACATTATCTTGAAATATTTAGTTCTAAGCTCAGATATTTGCTGTACCTCAAGGGGTGAAACTTGCCAAGCCAATTAACAGTGATTCCAGGTTGCTCATGAAACTGTATGGTTTTCTTTTCACTTTGATGGCTGTTTTACACAGCTTCAAGCCAGAAAACACTGCAATTCAAACAAGATTCTACATTTAGGCTTTACAGCAGGAGTTCTGAAGTCCTTTTCTGCCATTTCCAAGCAGAAAGGACATTCAACACCCAATTCAGTAAGCAAAGCTTCTTACTAACAACTTAGCCCGGAGGCCCCTGCTCTCTAAATCATAAAGCTTTCTTGAACCTCAGAAAGCTCCTGCTTCAAAAGTAATATTGAACATAAAACTGAATGCAAGAGCAATAGCCTAGTTTCTATTGCGAGAATCTTTATGAATCTCCATTGTGCACCCTGCATTGAACTTGGAGGGAGGAGCACAGGTTGCAGGAGAGAAGAGTTTGGAGAAGGCATCAGGAAGCCAGTCAGTGTACATGTGGCTGGAATGTCAGCTGCAGTTGCAACATCTCTGTAAGTAGTTCTCTTAATAAAGAGCCAGTTTAATTTTAGAAACATGGAGTCCTTGTGTTATTACCCAGCATGTGGTATACGAAACATGATGGAAGCAGTCACTCTAGCAAAACCCACAGCAAGGAAGAGAGTGTAATTAGCAGGCAAACAAAGCAGCATCTAGAAACAAAACAAACAGGCAGCATGAAGGGACTCCGACCACTGGGAATGCTGGATTTCCACAGAAAAGAAGTCTTGCACAAGTATAAAGCAGCAGACTCAAGAACTGAGTTTGCATACAGAGCTGCCCTTGGGGGATAAAGATGGAAATATAAAGGTAAAGCTTTTTAAATATCTCACTGGGGAAAAAAAATTCAAGAAGTGAGAAACACACTTTAGCCAGGAATAATGCTCGAAACACTGGAACAAACTGATAAAAGTATTTGAGTACTGTGTAGGGCTGCCAATTTTCATTGGACGCATTCCTGGAGATATAATCACATGACATAATCTTTAATTAAAGATTAATCTTTAATTCCTGGAGACTCCAGGCCAATCCTGGAGGATTGGCAACTCTAGTACTGTGACCCCAGACAGATGGAGATTGTATGGAGAAATTGTTTAGTTTTTTTAACTGAAAACCAAGAAACAGAAGAGGGAATAGATACTTACATTACAGAGCTGAGAACTCTGGCATCCACCTGTAACTTTGGAGACATTAAAGATTCCCTAATTAAAGAAAGAATCATTTGTGGAACACTAGATTCCAGTTTACAAGAGAGATTGTTGAGAGAAACAGATCTAACCCTAGAGAATGAGCTATTTAAGTTAAAGGACAATGTTGGCACCAGAGCAAATGGTTGTAAAGTGGCCATAAACAAATTCAGACTGGAAATCAGAAGGTTTCTAACCATCAGAGAGGTGAGGCTCTGGAACACCCTCCAAATTTTAAGAGACAGATGGAGAACTTTATGAGTACAATTATATGATGGCCTTGCTTGTGATGGATGGGGGCAAGGCTCAACAGCCATGCAACTCCCTTGCTGTTTATATCTTCTGTTCCTAAAGCTCATGCTTCAGGATTTCAACTGGCCATTGGCAGAAGTCAGGAAGGGATATTTTCCCCCAGTGAATTCTAGTTTTTTTGCGGCTTTTTAAATCACCTTCCTCTGAAGCATCAGGGATGGCTACAACTAGTGACAGGACATTGGGCAGGGTGGGCCAGGATCTGAGGTACACCAAGCATTCTCTCTCTCAGGTGTCAGCTCACATTCTCATAGTCATTGCCATACATGGGGTCCGGAAGGAATTTTCCCCCTGGGGTCAGGTTGGCAGGGACCCTGACAATTTTTCACCTTCCTCTGCATCATGCAGATGTGGGTCACTTGTGATTATCTAGGTCAGCGGTTCTCAAACTGTGGGTCATGACCCCTTTTTAATGGGGTCACCAGGGCTGGCATTAGACCTGCTTGGGCCTGGGGCTGAAGCACAAGCCCCACCGCCCGAGGCCAAAGCGAAAGCCCAAGGGCTTCAGCCCTTGGCGCCGGGCCTCAGGTTACAGTCCCCTGCCTGGGGCTGAAGCCCTTGGGCTTCAGCTTTGGCCCCCCTGCCTGGGACAGTAGGCTCAGGCTTTGGCCCTTCCACCTGGGGCTGCAGGTGGGCTCAGTCTTTGGTCCCTCCTCCTGGGATCATGTAACTTTTGTTGTCAGAAGGGGGTGCGGTACAATGAAGTTTAAGAACCCTTGATCTAGTTGTACCTCATTTAATCATTTCCCTGACATTGCAGGGGCCTTGAACACTGGTGCACCTCGGTCCTTTCCATTCTTTACCTGTGTCACGTAACAGCATAGTCTCCTGTGGATCTCATTTCCGTTCTTGTGTTTAGCATGCAGACGCTAGCAGTGTTGGTGACCAGCGATATACAGGATGTCAAACTAATTGACCTACTGGTCCCTTCTGCCTTAAAAACCTCTATGAATGTCCCCAGAAAGGATCAAAACTGTAACAGCCACTAGTGCATAACAAAGTACACAGGCTCAGGCTAAAGGAACTCAGGAAGCACGACAGTTATGGATCAACCAAGAATGAAGCCATCCTGGTTCAGTACATATATTGTGGAAAGCAACACAAAAAGGCAGAAAGAAAAACGTTCAGTTGAACAGGACAAGAAACAAAACCACTTCATGTTCCAATGCCATAGCTTCCCTAGGAACTAAAAACCACCAGTGCATGCAGTCACTGAGGATGTAGAGAGTTCCAATGAAGAGGAGGATATCTGCACGTTGACTTTAGCAGATTCAAAGATTCTCATTGTCTGCCAGCTGTTCTACTGCCATATTTGCAACTGCGCTATTATACAAATGATCAATTTAATGCTAGCCAAATTATGGAGCAAGCTGCAATGTAAACCCAGCAACATGGATAAACAACAATATTAGAGTGCAGAAAAGTGACCAAGTGCTGGTGATGTACAATAAAACCATTCTGAGACCAATGGGCCTGTCAATAAGAAACCCATGAAACAAGAATCATCATCATTTGTATTTTATGGCAATTGATACAGAAATACCATCCACTGCTGGACAGAGGGCAGTGCAAGCCATGAATCTGATCACAGTACACCACCAGAATATCCTCAATATAAGAAAAAGAGGTGGTCACGGTGGCTCCTGCCCATCATTCTAACAGAATCTAAGGACATATTTCAAGGAGATGGACACCGGAAGATCATGCTGAAGTCAGAAATAGACCTCCATATGTAGCCCAGGAGATTATCAAAACAAAAAGTTCCCTGGACCCACTGAAGAAGTGACTGGCCAGCCTGCCAAGAAGAGGCATCATTACAGCCACTGAAATGAGAGCAAAGTGGCTCAGAAGCCTCATAGCGGTGAGAAAACGTCCAGGTAAATTCCAAAACCACTGAACAATGCATTGAAAAGAGTCACTACCCATTACCAGCAATTGAGGACATACCTTCACACTTCAGGGTGCAATTTGGACCAGTGAAGAGTTGTGTCACCACCTTCCCTGTAACCCTTGGTGCCTGAAATGCCGTGGCTGACCTTCCCTCAGTCAGGACCTTCCACAGAAGTACAAGATGCTGGCTTCCTTTGTCTTCCTAGGTGAAAAATCTTTGCCGAGGCAGGTCTCTCACCTATAATCAGTTCCCAGAGACTTCAATTCCCTTCCCTCCCACCACTTTGCCCCTTGGTTGAAGGACCCATCTTTCTAAGCTTCCAAGAGCTCGGCCCATTGTGTCTATCTAGTGATGAATGACAAAATGGCTTCTTTCCATGCTTATATACCCTGAGGGTCAATAACCTTGTTTCAAGAGGCAGGATGACTTCATGCTGTTCTTTCCTTCCTGAGGTCTTCCCATCCCCCCCGAGGTCTTCCCATCCCCCTGAGGATCTGAATGTAAATGGGGCTTCCACTGTTTTTGATCATACTTTGCTTAATTTCATTGGAGACAGGTGAGACGGTCACTCCTGGCTAGGAGAGACCTGCTTTTCCCCTTGTTTGGTCACAGACTGTAAAGCATAATATTAACAAGTATCCATAATTCCTTATGTATGGTTAATACATACAATTCACAATTATATTAATCGCCATTGTTGTCATAGACTTTCATACAACACCTCACTCATTATACTTTTATAATACAGTAATATTATATCCAATCAGTTGATTCAATTGCTTATCACTTGAGGTTCAGACCCCCCACTTTATAGCCCAGATGAAATTTTTCTTCCCTGCTGGGGTGTAGATGCCAAGCTGTTTCCTACCCCATGTGTTAGTTTGATAGCTTTGTTCACCTACTATGTAAAAGGACTTTCATTATCTCTGCCTAATGACTGAGCTGATCAGAGAAGCAAACACAGGCCTTTGTCTAGGGCAAAACCTGTTTATCAACTCCCCCTGACATGCCTGGTTTAAAATACACTTCAGTCATAATCCATCTTATATCCATAACTCTTAACACACACTACATACATACAAGAATATTAATGATCAGTGAGTTGTTAATTTTCCCATGACATATTACCTGACACCTTTTAGATACAGATTATAACTATAGTGAGTTGAGGTACACTGAAATGGTCAGGCCATCTGAAACTCATTACTGCTACCAGTGAGCTCCTTGCACTCTGGCATTTGGATGCTGTTAGGATGACATCTTCCCTCTTCCAAAACTGCAGGAGGGCTAGCTACTGGATGACCCAAAGAGAACAGGTCACAGCCTGCCACCATATTTTCTTTCTCCTTTATACAGAAGAAACCTGTTTTTGTCACCTTTGGGTGTCTGCAGTCTCCAGGATACGACTGCTTTTAGCAGTTGGAGGTTTAGGGGCACCAAGAGCATGGGTTTACATCCTGACCGCACGTTGGCTAATAGCCATCAACAGACCTACCCTCATGAACTTATCTAATTATTTTTTTAATCCAGTTATACTTTTGACCTTCACAACATTCCCTGGCAATGAGTTCTACAGGTTGACAGTACATTGTCTGGACTAGTACTTCTTTATGTTTGTTTTAAACCTGCTGCCTACAGTAGAACTACAGAGTCACAAACACCAGAGTTACGAACTGACCAGTCAATCACACACCTCATTTAGAACCAGAAGTGTGCAATCAGGCCATAGCAGAGACCCCCCCCAGTAAAAAGCAAATCTAGTACTGTGTTAAACATAAACTACTAAAAAAAAAAAATAAAGGGAAAACAGCATTTTTCTTCTGCATTGTAAAGCTTCAAAGCTGTATTAAGCCACTGTTCAGTTGTAAGCTTTTGAAAGAACCACCATAACGTTTTGTTCAGTTATGAACAACCTCCATTCCCAAGGTGTTCGTAACACTGAGGTACTACTGTTTTAATTTAATTGGGTAACCCCTGGTTCTTGTGTTATGTGAAGGTGTAAACAACACTTGATTATCCACTTTCTCCACAAGATTAACGATTTTATAGACCTCTATCATACCCTCCCTTAGTCGCCTCTTTTCTAACGTAAACAGTCCCAATCTTTTTCATATTTCCTCATATGGAAGCTGTTACATACCCTAATTATTTTTATTTCCCTTCTCTGTACTTTTTCTAGTTCTAGTATACCTTTTCTGAGATGTGGTGACCAGGACTGCACACAGTGTTCAATGTGTATGTGTACCAAGCATTTATATAGTAGTATCATGTCTTATTATCTATCCCTTTCCCAAAGGTTCCTAACATTGTTAGCTTTTTTGATTGCACTGCATATTGAGCAGAAGTTTAAAGAACTATCCAAGATGACTCCAAGATCTTTTACTTGAGTGGTAACAGTTAATTTAGACCCCATTGTTTTTTACTTACAGTTGGGATGTTTTCCAATGTGCATTACTTTGCATTTATCAACACTGAATTTTATCTGCAATTTTCTTGCCCAGTCACCCAATTTTGTGAGATCCCTTTCTAACTCTTTGCAGTCAGCTTTGGACTTAACTATCTGGAGTAACTATGTATGATCTGCAAACTTTACCACCTCACCATCTACCCCTTTTTCCAGATCATTTATGAGTATGTTGAATAGCACCAGTCCCAATATAGATCTTTGGGGGATGCTGTTATTTAGCTCTCTCCATTGTGAAAACTGACCATTTATGCCTACCCTTTGTGTCGTATCTTTTAACTAATTACTGATCCATAAGAGGACCTTCCCTCTTATAACCATGACTGACTACTTTGCTTACAAACCTTTAGCAAGGGACCTTGTCAAAGGCTTTCTGAAAGTCCACATACACTGTATCACCCTTGTCCACATGCTTGTTTACATCATCAAAGAATTCTAATTGACTGGTGAGACATGATTTCCCTTTAGAAAAACCATGCTGACTCTTCCCCAACATATCGTTTTCACCTCCGTGTCTGCAGGGCCTGTGCAAGGATATTTTGCGCCCTAAGCAAAACTTCCACCTTGCGCGCCCACCCGCACATCGGTTCATTGAGCGACAAATCCCAACAAGCCTTTATAGACCCCAGGGGCCAGCCTGCTCAGGGGCCAGCTGTGCCCAGGGGCTGCTCCCCAGACCAGGTTCCCCCCTCCCCGCCCCCTGAACTCCCCTGGAGGGTGCACAGCTCCCCCGTGAGCCGAGCCCACCCCACCCCGGTGGCCCCCCGCCCCGAGTCCACTCACTGGCTTTGCTGGGCTTGGGCTGCTGCAGCAGCTGGGCAGGGAGGAGCCGCCTTCCAGAGGCACCAGAGAGTCCCGCTTCCAGCGATGGCGAGCCCCAGCCACGGAGGAGCCAGAGCGGCGCAGGGGTGCAGCAGCTCTGCAAAGGCAGCAGCACTGCTAGCGGGGAGCAGATGCACGCTCCCCCCTCCCCCCAATAGGGCTACCATATTTTAACAATCAAAAAAGAGGACGGGGAGAGCCCCACCCCGATCCACCCCCTCCCACTTCCCACCCCGACTGCCCCCCTCAGAAGCTCCAACCCCCCCTGCTCCTTGTCCCCTAACTGCCCTCTCCTTGGACCCCTGCCCCTAACTGCCCCCCAGAACCCCACTCCCTACGAAGCCTCCCAGTTCCTTGTCCCCTGACTGCCCCCTCCTGAGAACCCCCACCCTAACTGCTCCCCTAGGATCCTACCCCCAGTTGTCCTGACTGCCCCCACCCTTATCCACACCCCCGCCCCCAGACAGACCCCTGGGACTCCCACGCCCCATCCAACCACTCCCTGCCCCCTGACAACCCCCCTCCCAGAACTCCTGACCCATCCAACCCCCCCTGCTCCCTGACTGGCCCAGCGGGAGGGGCAGCAGCAGCTCATACTCCTGGGAGCCGCAGAACCAGAGCGTGGTGAGGAGGGAGCCGGGGGGCGCACGGGGGCTGGCGCCCGCATGCATCTCCTGCAGCAGCCCCCCCAAGGAGAGGGGGCACCATGCCGGGCCACAGCCTGGGCAGGAGGGGCGCGGTTGCTCCCCACTAGCGGCACTGCCGCCTTTGCAGGGCTGCTGCCCCCCTGCACCGCACCGGCTCCTCCATGGCTGCGGCTCGCCGCCCCTGCAAGCCGACGCTTTTTGGTTCTCCCAACCACTTGGCGCCTTGGGCGAGCGCCTAGTTCACTTAGTGGTTGCACCGGACCTGTGTGTCTGATAAATCTGTTCTTTACTAGTGTCAACTAACCTGCCTGAATCTGAAGTTAGCAATTACATGCCAGTAAGCCGAAAACCAACTCTGGAGCCTTAAAAAAAAAAAAAAAGTTGGCATTATATTAGCTATCTGTTGAAAAACTGAGAACCATGAAGGAAATGCTCAGATCGAAGGATATGAAGGGAGTCCAACAATTTACAGGGATAGCCACCTATCTCCAGGTTCAGTGCACACCTATCAGAAGCCTGTTAACTCTTCAGATAATTAAAACACAATGATTCAGCATGGGAATGGTCAGAGACCCCAAAACATGTGTTTGAAAAATGTAAAGAAAATCGTAAGTGAAGCACCAGTTCCAAAACGCTACAGCCTTGAGGAGCAGCTAGAGCTACAGTGTGATAGCTCACAAGGAGAAAGAGGAGCAGCACGATAGTGCTGCAAAGCCAGCAGCCCATAGCATTTGCTAGTGCAACCCCGATAGACGCAGAAAGGAAATATACTCCTAGAGAAGATTGCAGAGTAGCAGCCATGTTAGTCTGTATTTGCAAAAAGGAGTACTTATGGCACCTTAGAGACTAACCAATTTATTTGAGCATAAGCTTTCGTGAGCTACAGCTCACTTCATCGGATGCTTCTGCTCAAATAAATCTGTTAGTCTCTAAGGTACCACAAGTACTCCTTTTCATATAGGAGAGGAGCTGCTGGTTTAACAATTCCATCAGTTGACCTCTGGGATCTAGGTGGGCATGCAGTCTAGTCCTAAACCATTAGGATTCATTGTGAAGAAGCCACTGGTGAGTGCATCCATATGACTAGACCACATGTTGCTGAAACTCCAGCTCTATGAGAAGAGAATACAACACTGCCCAGAAAAGTTACCACTGGTGCCAGATACACTGAGCAGGGCATACCTTCCAGAGTACAACACAAATGGCTCTGCAGAACAGGAATTAGAGTCTGTGAACATACTTTTGCATCTCTGACAGGAAGTTCCAGGCAACTCAACAAAGCACCAAACAGGACAGGGTTTACAGGCATTAAAAGGGTACATACTGCAGATTGCAAGAAGCAAGTGCCACAGGAGGTTACCTCCCATTACCAGATGAGGGATGAGCTGTGAATGCAAACCAGAATTTTGTTTAAAGGAAACCAAACAGATTTAAATGCTAATATTAACAGTTATATACTCCAGGATAAAGAGGCACCTGATGAGCCAGGCTGTGCATCTAATGGCCTGGAGAAAGGTCAGAACAGACCTATCCACTTTTAATGACAGGAAGTGCATGGTTACAGTAGCTTACTACTTGCATTTCTGGGAGGTGGACTATCTGGAGGACACTCAGGCAACAGCAGCGATCAGGAAACTAAAGGCACATTTTTAAAGATATGTCACGTCTGATGTGCTATACTCAGACAATGGGCACCAGGGCACCGCAGCAGAATTCAAACAATTCAGCACCGCATGGGAATCTGAGCCGGACACCTTCCCCGGGGGCCCCACAAAGCAATGGGAAGGCAGAGTCTGCAGGAAGAGACTGATGGCAAAAAACAAAACAGACAGGAAGGAAGGTGCTGAACCATCACAACACAACCCCCCCCCCCGGGACGAGACACGAGCAGGGAGCCGCCCAGCCCCTGGGACACGCAGGCCTCGGCGGGGGGGGGGGGGGGCAGAGCATTTTACAGGCGCGGCGCAGGTGGCAGAGCGGCACGTGACCCTGTGAGCCCTGGCACATGACGTCTTTGAGCCAATCGTGTCCGTCCCGGCGGCTCCCCTCGCGGGGGAGGTTAACTTGGGGAGTCCCGCTTTTTAACGGTGCCAACGGCCCCCGCGCGCCGCCGCTAGCACTCACCCGCCAGCCTGGCTGCCCGCGAAGCTTCTCCCCTGGGCGGAGCGTCCCTCCGCCCGGCTGGTGCCCAATTCCCTGGGCCGCTTCTGGCTCCGGCTTAGCTCAACTCTCAAGGGCGGGGTCTGGGCGAGCTCTGGCCCCACCCCTCAGGCAGCGGAGGGAGGAGCCAGGCGGCGGCACAGGTAGGGGGCGGAGCCAGGAGAGAGGGCGTTGCCGTGGAAACGCCCCCTACTTCCTCCCTTCTCGAGAGTGCGCGTGGAGCTGCGAGCTGGGCCAGGGCCACGTGACGCCATGGGGGGGGGCGAGGGGGAGGAGTGAGGCTCAGCGCGACCTTGCCCGTGGCTGAGGGCCCCGCGCGCAGGGCTTTGCTGATGCTAACGCGTCGAGTCTCCGCCCCCGCCCCCGCGGGCAGCCTGTGAGCCCAGGGGTGAGAGCGCGCGGGCTGCGCGCGGCCTCCGAGCGCCCCTCGCGTCTGGCTACACGTGGCGCTGCCCTGCAGCCGCCCCGCCCCCCGACGGCGGAGCATCTCAGCGGCGCGGCCGGGGACCAGAGCGCGTGTGATGCTGCATCTGCTGCTTTGCGCCCCTTGGCCCCCCACGCGGCCGCCCGTTGCCGGGGGAAGGGGCCCTGAGCCTGGCTGGCTCCTCCTGGCTTAAGCAGCGTCTCCACCTAGCGCTGCCCCACGTGCGAAGAGCGCAACGAGCTCCTAGGCGGAGTAAAGGGGAAGGTTCCTTCGTACAGAAAAACACCTGCTGCGGCCCACTGACCTCCTACAGGTTCCCAAAGCGAGACAGGAGCAGAGACAGGCCAGCCTGAAGCCCTTCTCTGCAGCTGTGGCCCCGGAGAGTTCCCCCTCCCGTCCAGCCCACAGGCATCTGAAGCCACCTCGCCGACCTTTTAGCTCCTAGGCGAGCTGGTCTGTTTGGGAAGTAGCTGCCAAAAACTGCAGAGGAGAGGAAGCGCGCACAGCCCTCCAAGGGCAGGGGCTTTAGTGATGTGACAGCCCCACGCTCAGGAGCTGTACGGTTAGAGGGAAATTTTGATCAAGTCAAAGTTTATTTTGATGGGCTCAGTTCCCCAGAAGCAGTACCTGAGGTAGTTCAAGTAGCAGCAAGGGAGAAAACAGCTGTGCCACTCCTCTTCTTCCCATCCCAGGCAGGCAGCATAGGCCCAGCCTCCCCTGCTAACAGTGCTGTGAAGTAATCTTTTTGACCTTGCCTACCTTTTTCTAGCAACCATATACCTCCCGTGTTTCAGCAGTAGCCTAACACCCCACTAGTATTTCTGCAGAAATGCCCATGGGGCAGCAGCCTAAAAAGATCAATATTTCAAATGCAGGTACCCACCGGCAGCAGCAGCTGCTTTTGTAAGGGTTTAGATATAACTGAGCATGCCTATGTGATCTGGTCCCTAAGACAAGATAGGGGACACCTAGTTGTAGAATCCAGCTGGACTTTAGGCATGAATTACATGCCAAGCTGCTGAGTGGTGTGAAGATTTAGGTGGTTACATGCATGCCTACCGACCAAAATGTAGACACCTCAGGGACTTTAATGGTAGAAATTTAGGTGCCTATAAGTTTAAGCAGCAGCTGAACTTAGGCTTGTGAATGTTAGTGGTACCTAAATCCCCCTTGTGAATTTTAAGCACAATGAATTAACAATGGCTGGGAAGAGTACATGTGGATAGTGTTATATGATTATTTTTAAAGTTGGAACTAACATTTGCTGCACTTTCCCCTCCACCCAGGCTGATTGCTCTGTCTTTTTTTTTTTAGGCCCCATTTAATCTTAGTGAGACTACTCACAATCATAAAAATTAATCAAGTGTAAATGTTTGCAGGATCAGGGCCTTTGATTGTAAGCACACCAGGTCAGGGACCATGTCTTCTGATGTCATATTTTTCTATAGTGTCTAGCACATTTTGCGTCCTGCTTCAGATAAACACACCACTTATTTCATTACAAGCAAAAATAAAATCTCAGTAGCATGATAGCAAAAATGCAGATTTATTACTGGGCTTTATTACAAATGTTTGCGTCTTTCTTGGTTGAAACTTTGTAAATTGGAATAACTATTTGCAACTCAGATCATTAACAGTACATCAAGAAAGAAGAGTTCAGATATCAGCATCAAATTCAAAGCCACGGATTTCAAATTTCTTGTGACCAGATTTCTACAAAACCCCATAATTTAATAAGCCATGGATCATTTCTAATATACCATACACTGACATACCAAACACCTATGCCACAACACGGCAATGCATTTTGCTAACAGTACAATCAATCCTCCAGTACATGAGTCATGCAGCTACAGGTATTTGTGTCTTTAAAAGTAGCAGGTGTACAGTACTTAACCTTTATGCTATAGCAAATTTCATTTGTATTCTCACTTTCATTCCTAGTGGATTATGGTCTTTCATATTACAAAAGATTTGTTAGTAGAGGGCACATTTAAGAGATTCATCTAAAGGACTTTGAAAATACAAGTACTGCTCACTCACTGAAAATGAGGATCATGTTTGAATCAGCAGACGTAGCTATGCTTGTTGGAAACCTGGTATGCACAAAGGAATCAACATCTAAATAAAATATTTAGATGTTTTTAATTTAAACATTTTATTCTTTTAGCAATATGCTACAGTTTAGAGCTTGGAATTCCAAAGGACAGGGTTTTAAACTAAAAAAAAATCCATCAAGAGCTTTACAGATTTACAGTTATCTGCTTGATTACTTTTAAACTAGTGTAAAAGTAGACACAATGAAATAAATGACAACTTTACTAAAATACAACATGATCATATATAACCTAGCAATAGGTAATACTAGTTCAGAAAATAAACTCTCCTAGTCTGAACTTGCGATTCTTTTGGGTAGCCAAACCTTTGTATGAACAGTAACCCCATCCCCCCCGGTAACAAACCTCCACACAAGACAACCCCAAACTTTGATTTCTTTCTTCCTTCACTTGTCTTTTACAATCTCATTCCCTCATCCAGTTACTGTTGCCATCTGACCTCCCCAGGTGTACCTGTTGCTCATATCACATTCAGCCTGAGCTCAACAATACTTGTAGGATTCTTGATGCAAGGGACACACACAATAAGGATGTGTACCCATAAAGATGAAACACCAGGAGTTTCAGGAATCCAGACCTCAGGCTCAGGAGACTAGTTGAAGAGGACAGGAAGAGGAGTTAAGTCTGAAGAAACTTTAACCAGTAGGGGATTTCCTTGGAAGGAAAGAACAACTGCACATGAAAATGGAAAATGACTTCATATCACAGGTATAGTTGGCTGTGTGGGATGCTTTGATATGATTCAAATTCTTCTGAGATTCTTTCATTGTTATAATGAATTGTAGGAACTATATGTATCTTAAGAGCCTGATGTTGTAGCATGGGGAGAATATGTACACAAACCAATTAATTTGGCTAGTCATTTTTTATATTAAATAAGGAGGTTTTCATCCTTAGATCACAACTATTTTTACAGAGGTGCCGAACAAATGTAGTTGGTTCCAATTTTACAGATGCATACAGTATAGCTGGGAGACAGTAAAGCCAACATTTTCAAAAGTTGAGTGCCTCAATTTCACAATGTCCAAACACACCCCTAGGGCTTGATCTTCAGATATACTAAATACAATTGCAGTTAAAATCAACAGGAACAGCAAGTGCTCAGCACATCCCGACAGTCAGGCCGTAAATATGAGAAGTTGAACACTCAAAAAATAGAGGCTCTCAAAGTTAGTGGATGCTTTTGAAATGTTTCCACATGTGAGTAAATCAAAATTACAGTGATTAACAGTAGCAGTAGCGTACAGACCCTATGTCTAATCTTGTGCTTTATCCATTGGAGCATGCTGCCTACCTTTTGCTCTTTTTTTGTAATTTTGTTTAAATGAGTGAACAGTGAAGTGACCAAGCACTTGTGACCTCACAATCTATTGCTATGGAAATTAATACAATGTAACAAATATAGATTTATGACTTCACTGCATAATCAAATAGGAAAGGATTGATCAGCTGGGCAAGGAGAAATTAGCAATAGTAATATTCTATATTGATATTATCAATTAGCAATAGTGGAAAGAAAAATTATTAAAAAACAAATGGGTCTAAGCTTATAAAATCTCCTTCCTGTGAAACCCCTCTCTTTACATCTTTTTTCTCTTGCAGGCAATATTTTCTATACTGACTCAGGAGTTAGTTACCAGGTGTGGAAAATTAAACATTTTAAAAAGGTAAATTCATAAATACTTTAATAGGCCTAATACATTGAATGAGTTGCATTACTAAGTTGTTTGAGAGCATAAAGTGGAAGATATTTAGTGTTCTTGAAAGATTTATGGGGTATTTTATATAAACAGAATCTTGTACATTAGTTCTTCAGAAGCCAATTGAGCTCCGACATACTCTGCTAAAAGTGTACCATTTCTATTAAATTGATATAAGTGATTACCTTTCATTTTTATTGCACTAAATAATTAATTATAAATTAAAACAAAGACGACCAATAAAAAGTTAAGTGATATTAAATAGCCTGAATATAAATCAAGAAGAGATCATGGGGTTGCTACTAGAAGAGTAAATAAACATTTTAAAATACTAAGAGTACAAAATAGGAGGCCCAATCCATCAGAAACTCAGAGTGAGGGACAAATCAGCATCCCCAGACAAGTGCGTGTAATGGGTTTACTGCATAATGAAATGCAGAGTTTTCGTGCCCTAAGTATAATATTGATCTACTGGATTAATCCAAAACAAACAGTACATGCCAATAAGGATGATCATACATGTGAACTACATGACAAGAATAATAATTTAGAACTCAATTACAACAGACATTGTGAATAAACCAATATGGCTTGTTTTTGTGAAGTCATTCCTTTTGTCTGCTAGAAACTAGTTTCCATAGCAAAATCCTTTTTTTTGGTTTAGAAGCCTATTTAACACAATGCCTTCTACATTTGATGCATATTAGGCTGAGCTGTAGGACAGAATATAAAAATCTATAAAAACTTGCCACTTGTATTTTAGTTCCAAATGTGGCACTCTTTTCCAAGCAAAACATTTAAAAAGTAGAGTACTGTAGATGTAAAACATTTACGTGGTATTCAGAAGGGCAAGATCATGCAATATTCTGTACTATGGCAGACATTTGCCTTACATTTTAAACAGTTTCATATTTAGGTGAGTGGTATATTAAGAATATATCAGAACTGCCTGTACAATATTACCACACAAGTTAGGAAAGTTGCAAATATTGCATGAATCAATTTCTTCCTATGGAAAAAAAATACAGAATGCAGGAACATGGAGAGAGAGGAGGTCAAATCTCTCAATTCTCACATCCAATAGATTGTTTTTCCACTTTCTTTTTAAAAAGATAAATATTTACAGAAGCAGCAACATTATGTTGAGCTATGTAAATACCAGCACACAAACAGCATTTGACTCCCTCCTCTGTGCTGCTAATTAAAAGTTTAAAGTGGGGCTGTCAAGCGATTAAAAAATTAACCACAATTAATCACACTGTTAAATGGTATTTTACTATTATTTAAATATTTTTGGATGTTTTCTACATTTTCAAACACATTGAATTGAATAGAATATATTTGAATTACAACAGAATACAAAGAGTACAGTGCTCACTTTATAGTTATTTTTGATTACAAGTATTTGCACTGTAAAAAACAATAGTATTTTTCAATTCACCTAATACAAGTAATCTCTTTATTATGAAAGTTGAACTTACATATGTAGTATTATGTACAAAAATAACTGCATTTAAAAATAAAACCATGTAAAATTTTAGAGTCTACAAGTCCATTCAGTCCTACTTCAGCCAATCGCTCAAACAAACAAGTTTGGTTTCAATTTGCAGGAGAAAATGCTGCCCGCTTCTTTTTTACGTCACCTGAAAGTGAGAACAGGCGTTTGTGTGGCACTGTTGTAGCCAGCATCACAAGATATTTACATGCCAGATGCACTAAAGATTCGTATGTCCCTTTATGCTTCAACCACCATTCCAGGGGACATGCATCCATGCTGATGACGGGTTCTGCTTGATAACGGTCCAAAGTAGAGCGGACCGACGCATCTTCGTTTTCATCATCTGAGTCAGATGCCACCAAGAGAAGGTTAATTTTCTTTTTTGATGGTTTGGGTTCTGTAGTTTCCGCATCGGAGTGTTGCTTTTTTAAGACTTCTGAAAACATGTTCCAAACATCGTCCCTCTCAGATTTTGGATGGCACTTCAGATTCTTAAACCTTGGGTCCAGTGCTGTAGCTATTTTTGGAAATCTCACATTGGTACCTTCTTTGCATTTTGTCAAATCTGCTGTGAAAGTGTTCTTAAAACAAACGTGTTGGGTCATCTGAGACTGCTATAACATGAAATATATGGCAGAATGCAGACAGAACAGAACAGGAGACATACAATTCTCCCCCAAGGAGTTCAGTCACAAATTTAATTAAAAGCATTTTTTTTTTTAAATGAGCATCAGCAGCATCGAAGCACGTCCTCTGGAATGGTGGCCAAAGCATGAAGGGGCATATGAATGTTTAGCATATCTGGCACATAAATACCTTGCAATGCTGGTTACAGAAGTCCCATGCGAAGGCCTGTTCTCACTTTCAGGTGACATTGTAAATAAGAAGCAGGCAGCAGTATCTCCCATAAATGTAAACAAACTTGTTTGTCTTAGCAATTGGCTCAAGAAGTAGGACTGAGTGGACTTGTAGGCTCTAAAGTTTTAGATTGTTTTGTTTTTGAGTGCAGTTATGCAACACAAATCTACATTTGTAAGTTGCACTTTCATGACAAAGATTGCAGTACAGTACTTGTATGAGGTGATTTGAAAAATACCATTTCTTTTGTTTATCGTTTTACAGTGCAAATATTTGTAATAAAAATCATACTATTAAGTGAGCACTGTACACTTTGTATTCTGTGTTATAATAGAAATCAACATATTTGGAAATGTACAAAAATATTTAATACATTTCAATTGGTATTCTATTGTTTAACAGAACACCACCATTAATCGCAATTTTTTTGAGTTAATCGTATGAGTTAATTCAAAACCCTAGTTTAAAGTGCAGCATACTCCAAAAGTGGTGCTGTACAAATGTCTGTCATTTCCATATAATATTTCTGTGTTTATAAATTAAAAGATGCTTTTTTCCCCTAACTGCCACTTCAGCGAAATCACCCTGAGATCTGAAAGCGAATCTGGATTTCTTATGGTTCATGTGCCAGCAGAAGGGATTCTGCAGGTCATTTTCTTTGTGGCTTTGTGCTTGGTTCATCCCTGATGCAGGAACTCCAAGTTGCAACTTCCTGAACCAGTGGGAGTTGCTATGCCCAAGAAGATAAGAATTAACCCGGGGCATAGGGTTGACTGTGTTTGCCCCACCATCCTGCCACAAGAGTTAAGACAATTTTAATGGCTGCTAGGGGAGTCCTGCCAGCAGAGGCTGACTGGGAAAAGGCTGCATCAGTGCACCTCCTGTACCACGGCCACACTCACTCCTTAGCCAGTGCTGCCCACTTGTACCACTACATTGTTCTGGGAAGACTTTCTGTCCCTGGGGTCCTTCCACCTTGACCGAGTGCACCATCACATAGGGCTGATAACCCTATGCTTGTCAAATTGTGGCCTCATTTACACCTTTGCCAACCCCATTGCTGTCAACGGGTTTGCACAGGCACAAACTTAGTCAGAATTTGGACCTACAATTGTAATGATTAACCATTCTGTTGATGTGCTATATAGACTGGAATCCACTTCACTCTCTGAAGTGAATATCTATGACTCTGCATATGTGTAAGGGATCCCATTTTCAAGTAGGACAGTGCCATTTCTTCAGAGTCACTTTCTCCATTTTAGTATTCTACACTGATACTAAAAGTCAGATGAATGAGTCAACTGCATATGAAAATAAACTTTCTATTTACTTATAGTGTTGTGAAATAGTGTTGTGAAACTCCACACTACATTAAATTTCACATACCCATGTCAGTGTATTTAATGGGCTTTAAAAACAGTTAAAGATTTCAAAAATCAAAAACAGAAAAGAACATTCTTGAGCTGAAATTTTAGAATCTACAGTTGAGTCAACTGAAAAAAAAAAAGATACATTTCCAATGTAAGACCAAATCAAGCATTTGAGTGTGCATTAGTGGTGCTGTAACTATTATTTTTAATACTCTGTGACTGAATCCCTTAAATGGTTAAAAGTAGCCCTGTAACATTAAAGGTATACAGCATGCGCTGACAGCCTAAAAAGAAACATCAGACATTGCCTTTCTTTTGCAATTGTTCCAGTTTTCTTTTTAAGAGGCTGTAGTTTTCCTTGGTCCCGGGTGCAGCAGGGTCAAGCTTCAGAGAGACTTCATAGTGTTTCTTGGCTAAGTCAAGATTTCCCCAGCGATGGTAAAGCACAGCTGAAACAGCAATGAGTAGTTTTCATTAGCAGTATTGTTGAATAATGTGCAAATTGCCAATCGCTTGGAAAACAACATTAAAGCATTTGTTTCCAATAAAGTGTTTTTTTTTTGCTGGTTAGTGGCACAGTAGTAGTTTGTTCTTCTGCCAGCTGCAGGAGCAGAGCTTGGGGAAAGAACCAGCCATGGAATGATGGAGGAATGAAATATGTTGTAGCCATAAATTACTGTATTTATATGAGCTCATAAAGATTTACAAGCATAGCTCAAATGAATCAATTTGCAGCCACTGAAGTTCTGCCATCTCTGGACTACTACGTTCAACCTATCTGATCGGTCATACCATGTGACAGCTTTTAGTTTTTGATGCCCCATTTCCTTGATGGCTTTCTAGAAATTAATCAGAACAGAAATCCACCCAGCAGGAACAGTCTCAAAACTTCTTTTTATACACAGTGAACATAAGGGAACAAACAGCACATTTGATAAAAGTTTGCTCTTGAGGAGTTAGAAAGGTTCTTACCCAAATTACCATGATAACTGGCTGCATTTGGATTGGCTTTAATTGCCTTGAGGAACAAAGCTTCAGATTCCTGAATAATTTGGAAGAAGATGTCAACAGTATAGGTTACTCATGTAGTACACAAAATGCAAGTGCACCCAAGCACCACAAAGACTTCACAAATTGTATTAGAGTTGTAGCCATATTTTTTCTTCTATACAATACATTACCTCCCCACAATGTTATATAGAACACTGTCTGAACTTGTTGCTCTTTGGTGGCTGCAGCCTCCACTAAATATAAACTACACAAGCACCAACATATCACAGGCTTCTACTATTATAGCAGGCAACTAGCAGTACCCACTATGGTTAAGTTTGCAAAGCAGTGTACGTTTTAATCAAATTTCCCAATATTCCTAATGTTTCAAAATATTCACCTTTTAGGTAGAAGTTTTCCCTGCTTGTTACTGGCCCAAGATAATGTTCTATTTTGTACTGTTTTTAAGTTTTCAGCAAAAGCTTTTGCCTTTAAGTTACAGACTAACATGGCTGTTACTCTGAAACCTGTCATTCCTCCTACTGTTCTAAAAATTAACCACTTCTTAATTTTATTGACACACAGTTACAGTAAACACATCTGAAGCTGAGGTCTGAATATAATCCACATTGAGGAACAGTACCTCTACTTTAAAATATAAAAACTACAAATCACTGAAAAAAAAATCACTACATCTGCAAGTGTCCTCTGAATATTCCCACTTGTGGGATGTGCCCGCAGCACTGATGACATCTGGGAACCTTTTAGAAAAGCAAAGGCCTCTCATGGCACCAAATGTTCAGAGCCAAGATTATAAGAATCTGGTCAGTTTCTTAACCACTTCAAGTTTTGTCTTCCCCATGCTAGCTGCCAGTGTAGAGACCTTTGCTCTGTGTCCAGAGAATCCTTGTTAAAAATCATCATGGTTAAAAAAAAAGTTAAGTTCAGGTATATTAGAAGGGTAATTTTAGGTAGTTTCTGTGCTGCTGTACATTTTAGATTCTTGGACAGTCTCTAGCTCAGTTCCCAGGCAAAAGACGTAGAGAGAAAAGGCCAGCTGTAAGTGGTACGTTTCGTGTTCCTTGAGTCTGCGGGTGTAGGTAAGTGCAGACAGACAGACATGCTAGCTCCGCTCAAGTTGGAGCATTCAACATAGCAGCGTAGCTGCCGCAGCATGGGCACTAGTTTGGAAAAGCTGCAAGAGTATAATCCCGCCCAACCCCCTGGGTATGTATTTGGCAGCTCGCCCAAGGCACTGCCTGGGCTATCTCAGCCACATTGCTATTTTTTGGTGCTAGCTTGAGCAGAGCTAGCATGTATGTCTAAGTCTACCCAGACTGGGAATTGTACCTTCCAGCTGTTGTGTAGGCATACCCTAATGCACAGTTAAAGTCCAGTGCACCTCAGGAAAGGCCACTACTTCCTAGATGATTGTCTGGTGTATGAGGCCTTGACATCTTAGGCCCAAAAACCAAATACAGGCTGTCCTGTGAGAAAAGTTTTATAAACCACAGCCATGAAGGCCTACTCTGTCCTTACATGGGAACAAGCTACTGAACCATGCATCTGAATTCTCTCAAGTGGGGAAAACAGGCCTTTGGTGGCAGGATTGGCATCTCCATCTGTCTCCAAGTTCATTACACATACACACACAGCAAAATCCTCCAAACAAACTTGCCCTAACAGCAGAAGCAGGAAAAAAGTTAAAGATTAATAAAGTCACACTTCCCACAATGTTGGAATCTTGCTGCAATCTTTGCTGCATTATCCAATATGCTGGAAATTCTAAGATTTTAGTTAAAAAGTAGACTTCTACTTTTTCCATTGTGAAGATACAGCCATCAGAGTGCATAGATAAGCTGCTGCCCAGTTAACCCAGTCTTTCAATAAATTGTCATCAGCCACACAGTAGGAGCAACAAACACAGGAACTCACTCCTCCTCTATCCAAGTATTATAGAGTACAGTTATTGTGCATGGTGTTCTCCAGAAAACTTAATAAAACACGTTTGCAGCTGACTCCCATTACCATATGCCTTCTGGCACATACTTATTGAAAAAATTTTATTGCCATTGCTTTGCTCAGCAGTTAGTCGACGAGCATCAGATGATTAAAGGCAGTTTGAAGAATATCCCATTGCATTAAATAAACATTTCAGTACACTGGGCAATATTTCAGTTGGTCTGGACAGCCAAATCTTTAAATTTAATGTTGTCAGGATACTTGCAGCACTGTGTGTAGCAAAGGCTTTGAAAAAAGCATGTTGCATATTCCATCTGCTGCCAGAGTTGCAGCACAAAACGAGTTTGTTTTTACCTCAAATATGGAGACCCACTGAATTAGCCGATGGGGCTAACATCTTGTATTTCTAGAACAAAAACACTGTGGATAAACATATAATATACACACAGTTTCAAAGCATTAGAGAGCTTCCGAGATCTGTAGTTGCTTTGTTCATTTCAAAAAGGAAGGGAAACTAATTTGCTAAAACCAGGTCTCAATTAAGAAGTTCCATCTTTCGTATGCTTAGGAGTTACATTTCTGTAAGTCATCCGTTCTGGAAAAATGCATAGTGAATTTGAAACTACAGGGAACATTGCTGCAGTCATATTGAAAGAAAACCTAGCTTTCAAGCTGGCAAGACATTTCCAAATCAATAGACTGCTTCAAAAGGAATATGGATTGAAAAAACATGCTTAGTGTGCTTCAAGGGCAGAACTGACACCTTAGCAATCCTTATGCAGACACATTATTTATGAGAATATCTATCCATTAAGTGCTGGAAGCCATATCATCATTTAATCTTTCTCCCCAACACAAATTTCACTCAACATGTCTAGGCACTTGACACATTCTAATCTTGAATCTTTTCCCTAGAAGAGATCTCGGAGATACATCCCTTTCTCTCTGTCCTTACAGCTAGAACTCTTGTCGAGGCTCTCATCATCTCCCATGTAACCTACTGATCCCTAGCCTTCCTGATGCCTACATTCCTCCCCTCCAGTCCATACAGAACGTAGCTGCTAAGATCATTTTCCTTCCCTATTGAACAAACCTCATCAGTCCCTTCTCTGAATCTCTCCATTTGCTATCCCCTGCTACACCACATCAAGTTCAAGTTGCCTGTTAGTGCCTTTTAAGGCCCTACATAACTCCACACTTCCCCACTGATCATACTGAGCTTCTCATCACATTCTCTCCCACTACCACTTTCTGGTTCCCTCCACTCCACTAACAATGCTAATCTCAGAGCCCCATTTTCTCCCACAACCATCTCTGTAATTTCTTCCATACTACCCCACTCCAAACAGAATGACTTTCCTGAGCTGGTCATCAAAGCAACTCCCCTCTTTTCTTTTAAGTCCTCTCTGAAAGTGCATTTCTCCTGTGACAACTACAGCAAACTTGATAGCTTAGATACATGGCTCGGTTTCATCATCCTGGAAAAGGGCAAGAAAATGGAGATAAATATCACCTGACACTGTAATCGGTGAAAAAAATATATATATATATATATTCTATCCTGAAAGGTCTAGAGGTCATAAATGCTTCTCATTCAAGATATATTCAGGATGTTACTTCAGTGCTATATTATTGCTACAAATCAAAGGATCTTAGTGGAGCAAACATTTTTTATATGAGGAATTCAAAAAGCTTCCAGATTATACATCTCTTCCTGTCACTTACATTGCAGATGAGGAGGATGAATATAGAGGCAGTGAGGACAACTACAGTTATTCACAGTAGGTGGCTTATTCTTGGTAAATGATTCCACAAAATAAGACTAACTTTTGGCTCATTAACAAGCAAACATAACTCAAACCCTTTGTGACACATATGTAGAGCTGTGTGCCACTGCTGATCCATTTACAAAACACTCCACAGATGCATGAGTTGACTTTGATAGCTTGCTCCTAAACTACCCATTACAGAAAATGAGACCAAATGGAAAAGTTAATTGCATTTTTTCCTTGCTGCCCTTCCATTATGTAGTCTCCTGTTAATGTGCGTTTTATTTCTCCTTCATGCTGTAGGAATCGTGGCAAATACTGATGAGAATATGTAATAAAGAGACTGATTCTCATTACATGCGGCAGTCAATTACTTTTCAGAAACAAATGTCTAACACTTACCAGATGAATTGTGTTTACCCCCTTATTTGCAGAAGTTTTCTGTATGTCCAAGTACAAGGACTGGTTGGTTCTTTCGGTCCTGTCCTATCTACAGACTTAAATTCATTATCTGGCTCTCTTTCAAAGTACACACCACAGTGATTGGATGCCCCCAAGTATTTACAAATTTATTCTCATGACACAATGGGTGTTAAGGAATTATCTTTATTTTACATTTGGGAAACTGTGGCACAGAGAGATTAAGTATCTTGCCCAATGTCTCACAGGAGTTCTGTGGCAGTGTGACACTGAACCCTGAACTGCTGAGTCACAGTCCAGTGCCCTCCTCCCACAGATTTCATTTTTAAATGCAAACATTCAGATCACTTCCCCCTTTACATACCTTATATTTCTGTGATTTTCCCAGTACGTTTGCCAAAGAAAACATAAGAGAATGATCATTAGGTATCAGTTCCAGGGCCTCTCTTCCAACTGCTTCGGCTTGTGCTAAATTCCCTGGGAGCCCATACCGTGACGAAGGAGAGAAGGGAAAGAAAAGATAACTTTTAACATAGCTAATATTTTAGCTACTTCCACACTGTGAGCATATGTATACTGTATTATAAATAAGGCGATGATTCTGTCACAGAGGCCACGGATTCCGTGACTTTCTGGGACCTCCGGGACTACTTCTGGGGCAGGACTGGAGCAGCTGCCATTCCCAGGGCCGCCGGAACAGCAGTCCCCGGCCACCAGAGCAGCAGCTGGGGTGGGATGGGGTTGGGTTGGGTCAGCCCTCTCCCCCCGGGGCAGGAGCAGTGGTAGTCAGCCCCTGCCACAGGACTAGCAACGGGGCTGGAACAGCTGCAAGCCCCGGCAGCGCTGTTGTGCCTTCTCCCCAACCAGGCTATTTTTAGTAAAAGTCAAGAACTGGTTGCGGGAATTTTTATTGCCTGACTGGATTCACCACGCAAGCCACAGCCTGTGTGTTGCGCTCTAACTGCCCCACGTGGAGCCTGCCAGACTATGTTAATGCGCACTAGCTACCTAGAGCACACTAGCATACAGAGCAGTTAGAGCGCAACACGCAGCCTGTGGCTTGGGTGGTGAATCCAGGACCCCAAATTCCACTGACACTTGCAGTGATTTGCTTCCTATCAGACCCTCACTGCACAGGCTGTGGGAGAGGAAGAGGAGGAGCAGGAGAGGGAATGTGACAGAGGAGGGAGAAAAGAAAGAGTATCATCCTCTTGGGAAGGAGGTCCACACCTGGAATTGACCAAGGTAATTATGGGCCCTAGGTGACATAGGAGGGCAGCTTTCCTAGTGCCAATTCTCCTTTTCTCCCTGTTTGGGGGTAGAAGTCGGGGACACAGTGGCGGGGGGCAGGCCCCCACCTTGGCCACAGACAGGAAGGGGCAGGAAAGAGATCCCTGTTTTTCTAGGGAGTGAGGAGAGAGAGGTCCTGGTTTCTTTGGGGTGAGGGGAGCAAGGGAGAGAGATGTCCAGGCATCCTCCATTTTTTTTTCATAAACATCCCTAAAAGTCTCTGAGCCAGGTTGGTATTCTTGCTAGCTTCAAGGTTTATAAGAGCTGTTATGTAAGTAACCATCAAAACCATTAATATACTGTACCTGTATTATCAAGCAATATAATCATGTTGTTCCAAGCCAAACTATGCTCTGGTTTCAGAACTGTAGCATTCCTCCATGCGTTCAATGCATCTATGTGGCGATTCAAATCTGCATACTGAAAGTAAGGCAATCCACAGTAATTACATCCTGCTTTACTTTTGTCATAAAGTTCATGCTAAAGATGGTACAGAGATACTCATGTGTCTTGTTCATTGTTCCCCAGGGTCTTTTTTCTGAAACATGTATGTAGTATCAGAATGCTATCCCATTCAGCAGACAAGGGTGCATTGAAGAGCGGTGGTATTTTTAAATCTTTAGAGATAATCCCTTTTTATGAAAAATTCATATTTTCCTTTTGCTTTTCTGGTATGACTTGTTTATGGTTTTTAGATATACATGTGCCTAGAGGAAAAGGATGGGCATACACTTTTTTTTTTTAAATCTAAATAAAATATTGAGACCAATCTGCATTGAACTTTTTTTTCTTTTTGGTATAGCTCTGGTTACACAACAGGTTGTTGAAATATACTAATTTTTTTTAGAATTGAAGCCAACATTTTGAAAAGTGACTAGTAATTATCTCCTGGAGAAAAAGGCAGCTTTGTGAAGCATAGAAGCTAGATTTTTCCCCAATATATTTGTATTTGTATGTTTTTATATGAAAAAGTAATGACAAACTCAGGAAGCATGCCTCTTTTGTAGATGAGGGAGAGGTAGCTTGGGGATTGACAAGAGATGGTGTTATAAAACATGAGATCACCCACAATCTACACTCAAGCAAATCTGAGTTATTGTCAGTGTTGAGCAATAGCTGGATTTTCAGTGTAAATTCTGCTTTATCACAATTTAAATAACTTTTTAATCATATGCCACAATTTCATTAAACAAAAAAAATAAACACTTACCAACCGTCCTAAATTGTAGTAACAATCTGGGTATTTTTTCCTGTGTTTAAGTGCAGTCCAGTAGCTTTGCTCTGCCTCTTCAAACCTTCTTAAACTATTCTGTACTATTCCTAGATTCATCCATGCAGCAGCAAAATCAGGCCTAGGCAATAATTTTAAAATACATTTTAGCATATGGAATATAAGATCCCATTGTACTGTTTGTTGTGAGTTGATGCAACAATGCTTGCCATTCTTTTAACATACTGTATTTGTACAGCTAAGGAGAGCAGCCCCTCTGCTTCCTGGAGCTCATTTCTTTCTTTCAAGATATTTCCAAGGTTGTTCATGGCGTGTACATATTTGGGGTTCAACCTAGAATATAAGAGAAACGTGTTACTCGTAGGGAAACAAGGTACTGTAGTCATTCCCTTTCCTTTCAGCTGGATGATTAGTTATGTGACACTGCAACATTTTGCAGCTGAAATCCCAAAGTCAACATTTTCTCAGTCTTACTATGCCTGAGAAATTAAATAACTGTTAGGATAGCTTAGTGAAATAATAAATTGAAAATACCTTACAGCTTCCCTGTAGTATTTGATTGCAGCTGTTTGGTTGCCTTTATCAGCCAAGTTTTTGCCAACATTGTAGTGCACCTGAAAAGACAGATAAAAAAATTTATCCAAATGTTCCAGACAGTCAGATATATCGTGGGACCAAGTTGCTACAGTTTCTGGCTGCAAAATCAGAATTCATTGCTTTCAGTGCTGAACCTTTCAATGGCTACTTTTCTTTTTTCACGCTTTTAAGACTTCTTTCCCCCATGCTATCAGTCAGGGATGGGAAAGGTTCCAGTTGGTTCCTGAGATATGGACTATCATGAAGAGGGCACAAAAAAGTCTGACGAAGAAATGGACAAGTAGGGATACTTATACCAGCTACGATTAGCAAGTCTCTTTGCTTCCTGATATTGCAATAAAGTCACATCACTTTGTGAGATTATCCCTTTTAGGATGGGGGAAATAAGAGGTACATTAATGGGAAGCTATTTTCCAGCCTGATTAACAGCTAGATTGCACCATGTAGGCATAGCCCATTTCAAAGGGCAGCAAGAGCACCAACAGGCTCCCAGGCACACACAGACATTGATGAAGTACAGCTTACTTCTTCCATGTTGCCAGCCAGTCAGCTTGCTGGCCATTGCACAAGAGACCCATAGACCAGCTTTCTGGCCACCCTTGTGTCTTCCAAGGGGAGTAAGAACAGAGTAATACCTTCCTGCCACTGAGCCCCAGAGTTGCAATTCTGCTTGGTTTGGTGCTCAAGGGGAGCTCCTGATACTGTCCCCTACCCACTGTGCACCTGGGTGACGGCCAGAAAAAAAAAAAATCTAACCTTTAATAATTCGACAGACTATAATATTTTAAATTCTGCCTTCAGAAACAACTGCCTTCAATGGGAATATGCATGCATGCTCCAGAAGAGCACTTTTGTTTCCTGTTTAAACATTTATGAGCTGATGTAGCATTTCATTGTCAAATCAGTACTAAAAGCAAGATGTTAACTGGAAATGACCTATTATATTATGCCCACACACTCCTTTACCAGTCTTAACAGGTAATTATCTTATATTAATAGCTCCAAGAGAAAAATTCCTTACAGCTGTGTAACAGCACAGTGCTCTCTAAGAGCTGGGTGATTGGAAAGGTGTAATCTAAAAATGCACTGTAGTATTTTAGAGATACTGAGGGTCTACTGCACAGCTGATATAAGCCAGCACGGCACCATTGAAGCTAATGGAGCTACCCCAATTTATACTAGCCAAAGATCTGACCCTGTATAGTTATCTTTGCATAATATACCAGTGGGATTAGGAAATCAGTACAAACAAGTATCAAGCAGGCAATATAACTGAATACTGTTGTACAGTAGATTGATACTGAAGAATCCCATGCACCGCTACAGACTAGGGACCGAATGGCTAGGCAGCAGTTCTGCAGAAAAGGACCTAGGGGTTACAGTGGACGAGAAGCTGGATATGAGTCAACAGTGTGCCCTTGTTGCCAAGAATGCCAGTGGCATTTTGGGATGTATAAGTAGGAGAATTGACAGCAGATCGGGGGACGTGATCATTCCCATCTGGAGTACTGTGTCCAGTTTTGGGCCCCACACTACAAGAAGGATGTGGAAAAATTGGAAAACGTCCAGCAGAGAGCAACAAAAATGATTAGGGGACTGGAACACATGAGTTATGAGGAGAGGCTGAGGGAACTGGGATTGTTTAGTCTGCGAAAGAGAAGAATGAGGGGGGATTTGATAGCGGCTTTCAACTAGCTGAAAGGGGGTTCCAAAGAGGATGGATCTAGACTGTTCTCAGTGGTAGCTGATGACAGAACGAGGAGTAGTGGTCTCAAGTTGCAGTGGGGGAGGTTTAGGTTGGATATTAGGAAAAACTTTTTCACTAGGAGGGTGGTGAAGCAGTGGAATGCGTTACCTAGGGAGATGGTGGAATCTCCTTCCTTAGATATTTAAGGTCAGGCTTGACAAAGCCCTGGCTGGGGTGATTTAGTTGGGGATTGGTCCTGTTTTGAGCAGGGGGTTAGACTAGATGACCTCCTGAGGTCCCTTCCTACCTTGATATTCTATGATTCTATGATACACAGTGCTTGAAACACAGTGCTTGAGAGAGAAACAATGTTATTCCCCTACCCAAAAGCAATGTTTTTGTCCAACTGATTCCTCTGTTTTTTCAGCAAAGGGCAGTAAAAGTGGCAATATGACATTTTAAAAAAAACAAAAAACCTCACACATCCTTCAGTTGGAACACGGGTTATATGGTATACTACATTTTATTCCTTCTCCAACAAAGTAATGTCTGCTCAGGAGTACAACCATCTTTCCTTTCAGTCGTGAAAGAAAATCAATGATCAAATCTGATATTAAAAGGGGACACTTTATTTATATTCTAAATAAACATAAAAACAGCCATACTGGGTCAGACCAAAGGTCCACCTAGCCCAGTATCCTGTCTTCGAACAGTGGCCAATGCCAGGTGCTCCAGAGGGAATGAACAGAACAGATAATCATCAAGTGATCCATCCCCTATTGCCCATTCCCAGTTTCTGGAAAACAGAGGCTAGGGACACCATCCCTGCTCATCCTGGCTAATAGCCATTGATGGACCTATCCTCCATGAATTTATCTAGTTCTTTTTTGAACCCTGTTATAGTCTTGGCCTTCACAACATCCTCCGGCAAAGAGTTCCACAGGTTCACTGTGCATTGTGTGAAAAATGTGTTTGTTCTAAACCTGCTGCCTATTAATTTCATTTGGTGACCCCTAGTTCTTGTGTTATGAGTAAATAACACTTCCTTATTTACTTTCTCTTCACCAGTCATGATTTTATAGACCGCTATCATCTCCCCCATTAGTCATCTTTTTTCGAAGCTGAAAAGTCCCAGTCTTATTAATCTCTCCTAATATGGCAGCCGTTCATACCTCTAATCATTTTTGGTGCCCTTTTCTGAACCTTTTCCAATTCCAATATATCTTTTTTGAGATGGGGCAACCACACGTGCATGCAGTATTCAAGATGTGGGCGTACCATGGATTTCTATAAAGGCAATAGAAAATATTATATCTTATTATGTATTCCTTTCTTAATGATTCCCAACATTCTGTTCACATTTCTGACTGCTGCTGCACATTGAGTGGCTGTTTTCAGAGAACTATCCACAATGATTCCAACATCTCTTTCTTGAGTGGTAACAGCTAATTTAGACCCCATCATTTTATACATATAGTTGGGATTATGTTTTCCAGTGTGCATTACTTTGCATTTATCAACACTGAATTTCATCTGCCATTTTGCTGCCCAGTCACCCAGTTTTGAGATCCTTTTGTAGCTCTTCGCAGTCTGCCTGGGACTTAACTATCTTGAGTAGTTTTGCCAAATTTTGTCACCTCACTATATACCCCTTTTTCCAAATCATTTATGAATATGTTGAATAGGACTGGTCCCAGTACAGACCCCTGGGGGACACCACTATTTATCTCACTCCATTCTGAAAACTGACCATTTATTCCTACCCTTTGTTTCCTATCTTTTTACCAGTTGCCAATCCATGGATTCCCTCTTATCCCGTTACTGCTTACTTTGCTTAAGAGCCTTTGGTGAGGGACCTTGTCAAAGGCTTTCTGAAAATCTAAGTACATTATATCCTCTGGATCCCCTTTGTCTACATGCTTGTTGACCCCCTCAAAGAATTGTACTATATTGGTGAGGCATGTTTTCCCTTTACCAAAACCATGTTGACTCTTCCTCAACAAATTATGTTCATTTGTGTGTCTGACAATTTTGTTCTTTACTGTAGTTTCATAAAGTCTGTGATGCTTTCCCCTTCTGTGAGGTTGTTTTCAAAGACCCTGTAAACAAATATGAATATAAAGGAGACAATTGAAGTCAGAGTACAAAATTTTAGGGTCACAAAGATGAATTCCCAGTGTCATGCTGTGTCCAAAATGCATAAATTGGAATCTCCAGTTGGATTAGAGAGGTTATGTTACTTCTATATTTGGCACTGGGGCAACTGCTGCCGGAATACTGTGTCCAGAATTCAAGAAGGATGTTGATAAATTGAAGAGCTTTCAGAGAAGAGCAATCAGAATGATTACAGGATTAGAAAACCTGCCTTACAGAGATTGAGCTCTTTGAGTCTATTTAGCTTAACAAAGACGGTTAAGAAGTGTTGATCACAGTCTACAAGTACCTACCTGGGGAACAAAAAAAATTGACAATGGGCTCTTCATTCTAACAGACAAAGGTATAACAAAAGCCTATGGCTAGAAGTTGAAGCTAGACAAATTTAAATTGGAAATAAATCATAAATTTAAGAATGAGGCTAATTAACCATTGGAACAGTTTATCATGGGTTGTTGTGGATTCTCCATCGCTGGAAATTTTTAACTCCAGACTGGATGTTTTCCTAATAAGCTATGCTCTATTTCAAAAGGAATTATTTGAGGGAAATTCTATGGCCTGGATTATACAGGAAGTCAGATTAGATGATCACAATGCCCTTCTGGTGGCAGAATCTATTAATATGACTCTCAGGGCTTGCCTACACTACCGCGTAAGTCCATACAATTTATGTTGCTCAGGGGTGTGAAAAAGCCGCCCCCCACCGAGCAACGTAAGTTACATCAACTTAAAGTGGTGTCTATATTGCGCTCCTGTCAGCATAGCACGTCTTCACCAGATACGCTATAGCGGCAGAGCTGCACCAACGTAGTGCAATAACGTAGACTAGCCCTAAGTGGTGAAGTTTCAGCAGTAAGAATACAGATGCTTCTGCTCAAAATTTCAGCACAACTCCTTTCATCAAACATTTTCTAAATAATATACAAGACAAAATGACCCAGTTTAAATCTTGGCCTTATCCCAGGTTCCCTTTTTCCACCTGCAATTAATGTCTTCTAGAGGTTTAACAACATGACTATGTCCACATATGAGAAAGTTAGACATCTAAACATCAATTGTGTCAAACTCCATGGCCACATTTGTAACTATTCTGCACAGCAGAGACAAGAACACCAAAAAGTCAATAAAAGGGATGTGCTCTAGATCAGCTCAATAAATCTTTAAACAGTTAGTTATAAATCTTTTGCTGACTGAAGAGAAACAGTGCCAGCCCTTTTAGTAAGGTACAGAAAATTAGTTCTCCACTGTACATATTCAGTGTTATTATAGCTTCGTTCTCCATTACATATGTATCAAGACTGCTATAACAACATTTGCATAGTGTTTTGAAGAAGTGGAGTGATTCTGCAAGTGACGACAACCTGCATATCTAATTTGGTTTGTTTTTCATTTTACTTTTGGAATGTGCCCAAAGTCCAACAAGGGGACTGATAGTCCATTCTGAGAGATTATATATCAGATGGCAATATATATCAAGCAATATCCTCCTTAGATCATCTGAGATATCTGAGGAGAGAGGATATCGTTATCTGACAGAGCAAGCATATCATGGACTGCTTTAACATACTTATTTTGTGCTTTAGAACATTTATAGTATAGGTGTGACACATTCTATTCAATTCTGTTAGGTTCTATACAACACACATCACTATGGCATTTGAACTCTACAGTACTGCTTTAAAGCATAGCAAGCTAAACCTCTTATCAACTTCTAGAATACAGAATGTTTTTGGTGTTACTCCATTCAGTTACTCTCTTTTCTTGTATATGCAATGAATGAAGAGGAGATGCTTAAAATTATCCAAGCAATAGTTTAATTCTGACACAAGAAGAATCTGATACAACTTCTGACAGGGCCTAACCTGCTCGTGATGTTTAACATTAAAAATTATTAATTTTATATTTTGGAAATGCTTTAATAATGCATAAAACAGGGTCTGACCCTGGTTGCAAGACAGACATTATGCACTACTGCCAACCCAAGTGTTCAAAAATCATGAGATTTGGCTTGAAAACATGAGATTTAAAGAAATAATCAATGGTGAATTCTTTTATTTGCTTTTTGGACTGCTACGGTTCACATGTTCAAGTTTTTCCTCTGCATCCATGAGGATTAGGCAGTTAGTGGCTTTTTAAAAATGAAAGCTGAGATTCTCATATAATCACCTGATTCCAGGCACTGGGACTTTACTTTGAAGTTTTTCGTACAACAAAACTGCTAAGGTTGGAAACACTGTATAGCAACGTACAGTGCTGCAACTCAGACCACATGGTGATGGAGGCTTTGGAACTGCTTAGAAATAGTTCACTGTTTTGAAAAACAAGAAGAAAGTTTCAAATAAATTAATCTTAAGGAAGCTAGTATAGATTCCAACCATCTTAACAACTTATTCTTACTTATATAAGAAGTTAAACAAATGGTGAATCAGCAAAACAAATTAGAAAGAAACACTGCTAAAATGTATTTTTATTTAAGTAGTGAGAAAGTCTGACTTGGATTAAAGTAATAAATTGGTTCTTCCTTTATTTTAATTTTTTTTAAAAAGAAAATGAGATATAAACTACCATCTCTTTCAGAGCAGTAGAAGTAGAAAGGAATGTGTCAAAATACAAAACCATGCTAGACAGTGCTAAAGAAGTGGCGAAGGAACTGGATGGCTGAGGTAAACAGTTGCTGATCATGTAAACAAAATGAGGCAGGCTTTGAGCATGGCCAGAGAGAGACAACAGAGTGTAGCAGAAGGGATCTGGGAGTCAGCCTTTGGGCAACTAGTTCCATAGCTTAGAGCTTCAATTAACTTCAGAGTTTCAGCTCCAGAGCAGGCTGTCTCAACAGAAGGCAAACAAAAGAAATAGAATAGGCAAACAATGTACACATTTGGAGAACATATGAGAAAAAGGCAGCAGGAAATGCTGAGCATGCAGGACCACCACTTTTTCAGAGAGGGGTTCCAAACAACCTCCAGATTACTACGAACTCTTAAATGAAACTGGTATCTGCATTGAAAAAGCAGAAGAGCTGCAACCTATATGCTAGCTGTTTATGGAGAAACTGGGGTGACATCAGATGTTATGAGGTGAAATTCTAGAGATCAGTGTGATGAATAGCCTAGGTGTATGATTCAATCTCACTGGAGAAGAGGCTGAGACAGTATGAAGTGGAGGCAGAACCCCGGGAGGTACAGACTTAGCACAACCACCACCCAGTAGGTGCATGGACAAAGGGAGAGGCAGAATACCAGAAACTATCCTGAGAGCGTTTCTGTCAGCAACCACTTGAAAACAGACGAAAGACACAGGCATGCATTGAGAGCCAAGGCGAACCAGTTTTGGATGCTGAATACACACATAAGCCAGCTGCCCCTTAATTGCCATCTAAACTACTCCATTAGAGGACTTTATGAAGCCACTGTCTATTTGCGAACAACAAAAAACCTTCCTTGTTCGTTATTTTGAAAGAGTTAAAAATAAATTCATTAAAATTCTTATTTTTTAATAATTAGAGTTTTCTAAAGACAATCCAGCAACAGGAAAAGAATTTGCAGTCTGTAAACTGTTAAAATTCCGGGACTAGTTTTAAATGATTCTTGCGGCCAGACATATTTATCCTCTGAAAGGCAAAAAGGGATAAATATTTTCTACCTCTTTAATGGCTGTGTTCTTGCAGAACTACATGTTTTATTTAGAGTACTTATTAGAGAAAACTATTCAGAAATAAGTATTGTTCATGGTACCAGTGTTGCGTAGATTGCTATAGTTTTGCTTAAAAGGAAGGAAACAGCTTGTGGTTTTCTAAAGTAACAAGACATTCATAACTTAAAATTGTCTGCAATTTGAGCATTTCCAAGAGAGTTATTTTTAAAATCTATAAAGAGGATAATCTGCAGCCCAGACTCAAATGCTCAGGAGGGGAAGAGGTGGTTTAATATCCTGATAAAGTGAACAGCAATAAGGAGACGTTACTTACTCATACAGTAACTGGAGTTCTTCAAAACGTTTTGTCTCTACGGGTGCTCCATGTGAGGATGTGTGCACCGCACCTATGTGCTTTTGATCAGAGGTTTTGGCAGCAGTGTCTGCACCCTACATATTCTTATACTCCAGAATGAGAGCATACAGGGAGGGGGGCCACTCTGGGTCCCTCTCAACCATGAAGTCCAGAGCCAAGGACTCCAGAGCAGAAGGGAAGGACGGCAGGTAGTGGAGCACACACTGGGGCAAAACATCTCAAAGAACTCCACTTTCTGTACAAGTAAGTAATCTCTCCTTCAAGTTATTGCCCCTATGGATGCTCCGTGTGAGCAGATGTCGGAGCAGTGCCTCAATACAGAGTATGGTGCTGAGGAGGCAAGTGTAGAGCAGATTTAAGACAGTATTGCCAAAAGCCATGTCAGTAGAAGCATACATGATAGCATAGTGCTGGGAAAATTTGTGCACTACTGTCCAGGTGACAGCCTGCAAGTGTCCAAGATAGGTATGTTCTCTAGTATGGCTACAGAGATGGATTGATCCCTAGTGGAATGGGCAGTTAGCCCTAGGTGGGGAATGTATCACCAAAGCTACATAGCATGCCAGAATGCATCCCAAAACACATTTCAATAACCTTTGTGTGGAAATCAGATGTCCTTAGCATCTTTCTGCAAAAGAAAATCTGTGAGAATCCCTGAAGGGCCTAGGCCTATGAAGGTAGAAGCAAGAGCCCTACTTTCATCCAGAACATGAAGACAGCCTTATTCTCTGGAGGTGTGACACTTGGGTAAAAAAACACTGGCAACTGATGTGAAAGTCAGAAGAGCTTTAGGTAGCAAATGAGGGTGGAGACAGAGTCACCTTAATAGAACACCATATATGGTCTCAGCCAGAAGTGCTCCTAGCTCTCCTACCCTTCCAGCAGAGGGCTACAAGAAACAAAAAACTCGCCAAGGTTTAAAATTTTTTTTTTCCTTAAGGCACTAAGGACTGAATTAAGATCCCAAGGCAGAGTAGCTTCCCTTACGTAAGTAAAAAGGTTAAACAAACACTTAAGGAATCTCATCATGGTAGAATGAGCGAAAACTGAAAACCCTTTGATTGGGGGGGTGAAAATCTGTAATGGCAGTTAGGTGAACCTTAACAGAGTTCATTGACAAACCCATGGCTTTTTAAATTTAGCAAGTAATAAAGATTCTAAGGAGAGACTCCAGAGGAGATGTGGACCATTGGGCACACCAGGCTTGGAAATGCTTCCACTTTTGCAGGTAATTTTTCCTTGTGATGGGTTTTCTACTATTCAGCAGTACTGTCTGAATCTTGGGAGAACACTCCTGTTCTACGCCTAAGATCCATCAAGGAGTCTTCAAGCCCTGAGGTGAAGCATTTAAAGTTTGGGATGGGTCAGGAGGTCTGCTGTCAGAAGGAGATGAAGAGGTGGTCACAGAGACAGGTGGAGCAGATCATGGAACAATAACTGCCTGGGCCACGATGGTGCTGTAAGAATGATCACCAACCTCTGTCGTTTCTGTTCTGGACCTTGAGGAGCCAGGTCATTGGGGGATAAGTGTATGGCAGGAGGCAAGATCAAGGGATGAGGAGGGCATATCTCAGCAAGTTCCGACTGTGCCCTCCCATCAAGCACAAGTACCAGCTCTTCATAATGGATGGTGCTGCAACGAGATCTAGTTCTGGGGAGCCCCAGGTGAGAGAGAGATTTCCTGAAAGACTGCATTGTTCAACACCCATTTGTAATCACAGAGCAATGCTAACTATGAATATGCTATTTTCATGCATATTCATAAAAGTAGACAGAAATAAGTGTTTTCCAACAACTCATATTGGACCTGATTCTGACTAATACTAGTGTAAATGAGGAGTAAGTCTATTGAATTCAACAAATCTACACTGTTTAAAATATAGAGGGTTTTTTTGGTTCAGACTAATGAATATTCTGTTCATCGAAATAGTCACGTGTGGTTAAAATGACCCTTTTTCAATCTGACAACATATTTCAAATAATTGCGTGCATAAACAAATAAGTTAAAGTCAAATAGGTTAAAGTCAAAAGTTTTGAATGTGCTTTCTAGCAACCTTTTACCAAAAACTATAGTGCATTCCCTTCTCTCTAAATCATTTCTCCTATGTCTAAAATGTCTCTTGACACAGAATTCCCAGACTTTTCCCTGTTGTGACCCCTTTTTTAAAATATCAGAATATTTGTGCCTTGCTTATAGGCTTTTATTTGTTTACACAGGGCCAATTGTATCAAAGCTCGTGCTGGGACAGTTAAAGTTCACCTTCCTGAGCCAGCTAAATCCATTGTCCCAGAGAGGAGATTCAGTACTCTGCAGGACAATTTGAATTCTTGTTATGTTTCTTGGCACCAGACGTTCCCTGTTGTAAATGGGTGTTTACAAGGTCTAGCATACTTGACAGCAAGCTGGAACTAAAATTCTGTGTAAAGACTTCAGTTCTACATCAGTCTGGTGTAATAGATTGGATAAAAACTATGGCAGCTCCATTTAATTTTTTTTTCAAGTGAGTTAAACATGAAAATGAATAGTAACATCAGTGTCTTTGCTATTTATTTTGATATTAAACTTATGTTACGCTGTCCACACACTTATGGTTTTCAGTATGCCACAGATTTTGGTTTTGAAAATCTACAGCTGCATTGTAGGAGCAGTCAAGATGGAAGTTGGAGGTTTCAGTAGCTCACTGAGAATCATCTGGGGCTTTTAGAACCTAGATCGGTATGGAAGGCAATTTGGATTGTGGGTTACACATTAGCTACATGTTTCTACTAAAATAATAAAGTAAAAGCAGCGAACTAGTTAATTTAGATATTTAAATGCCATCTTAAGCTTTCAGTGTTAACACTTCACGGAGCTGAATGGGTCAGGTTACAGTGCTCATAGCTAGGGTGTCTGCAGTCTCAGGAAGACAGCATAGCATCAGTTATGACTGGTTCCCATTTTCGTATTTACTTTTGTAATTATGAGGATAGGAAACAATTTGAAAGACAGACAGAAAAAAAGTTCAGCTTGTGGAGCACAGTTCTGTGGTAATGGGTGAAAATTCTTCAATCATGGAATAATGATACCCGAGTGTTTTTTTTACATTCTTTAGTAGTTTTCCAAAATATGCTGTGATTGGCAATCCGTTACTATGAAAACAACCCCTAAAAAGCCAATACGATTCCAGTGGTGAAGGAGGGAGCTACAGATCTGGGAATTGTAACTATGAAGACTGCAGAGTCATCTCCTTATTTTAAGATGACTTCTAGACTGGGGACCACTCTCCCCACTAATCAACACTAACCACACAGGTTTCAGAGTAGCAGCCGTGTTAGTTTGTATCAGCAAAAGGAACGAGGAGTACTTGTGGCATTTTAGAGACTAACAAATTTATTTGGGCATAAGCTTTCGTGGGCTAAAACCCACTTCATCGGATGCATGCAGTGGAAAATACAATAGGAACTCTGTGTATATATATCTTCCCACTGTATTTTCCACTGCATGCATCCAATGAAGTGGGTTTTAGCCCACGAAAGCTTATGCCCAAATAAATTTGTTAGTCTCTAAGTTGCCACAAGTACTCCTCGTTCTTTTTACTAACCACACATTCTCTCTCACAAACCCATTATGGTAGAACATTTTGAGCAGGGTGCAAACAGGCACAAAGAGATAGACTGAACATGTTTTATTTATACTTTGCAGCATGTACTAATTCTCCAGAATGAGATATCTGGAAGTCATCATTACAAAGCAGATGTTTGCCTAAAGTTACCACACAAAAGAACCTCAGATACATGTTTTTTTTCATTTACTGAGATTAGGAAATAGTGGTAGGTGAGGTAACCCCACCTTGTTGTAAATGTTGGCAAAAGATCCTTTTTAAAGGTGACCCCTTTATAGCTCTAATTAATTTGTATATTTTTCACTTCTCCAAGTTGAATATTTATATTATATTTTTTAAATAAGGAAATTCAAATATTTCATTTAAAAGCCACAAGACCTCGGGGTCCTGATCCACATTTTCTGAGGCAGTGCTCTAGACTACAGAGCTCTGAAATTCTGTAAGCTAGTAAGGTATTTTTCTACACGGATGTTGCTCAATGGAAATCTCCACTAGGACTTGCAAAAGGTGGATAAAATTTAAACTGCAGTTATACTTCAAAAATAAATGGCAAAAACATAATAGTTTACGAATAAAGAGATGGCAAATACTCCCTCCTCGCTGCCTGCCCTAAAACTCAACTGGGGTCAAAATTGAAGCTTTATTCTTTCTGGCTTCTGCATCAACGCTAGTATTAAAAGGTGATATTCTGCCCTGCGCCTCTTAGAGTGGCAGCACAGAACTTGCAGCCCAAGGATGTGGGGGAATTACAGTGGCTTTTAGGGACCTTTGAACCCTCCTGGTACTGGGCTGCTCCAGGAGCTAAAGAGACCTTGAACAAAACCTAGATAGCCATGGGAACCTGTTTAAGTTATGGCAGCCTCTCAGGGCTGCCCTATAGGGCTCCAATGCCCAGCACTGACACGTCCCCTCCAGCTTCACCCCTAGCGTTCCCCCTAAGTCAGGCCTTGCAAGGGGATTCTCTGAAGGCAGCCTTTGGCTGTTTTCTGCAGTGCCTGCCACAAGGGGAAATCATCCCCTGTCCATAATGGAAGCTTTTTGTGCCCCTTTTCATCGTTGTGGCCATTTTAACAGATGTCAAGGAGCAGGAGTGAGGATCTCACCCACAGACTCCACAGTTCTGTTGAGATGAGTGATTCAGTTCATTCTCCCATCGCTCTGTAGAGGCAGCACAGCTAACATGAGAAAAAGCAGAAGTGTACTAATGCCACTGAAGTAGACAAAAGTAGGATTCTAAAAACACAGACAGCAAATCAGTTGAATACACTTTTATGGTCAATTTTTCTTTTTACACAGATCATGAGATTGTTGCAGAAAAGAGTCACTTTTGTATGCAACTATTTCAACAGCTGGTACTAGTTATGTATTTAATTATTTGGTCTTTTTGTATTTGACTGGATGTCTTCACTGACATCCAGTTTATTTTCATCTTTTTCAGTTTTGAATTAAAGCACTGTAACTTGCACTGGCTGAGAAGCCGACGATGCTGTCATTCATTATAAGGTAGACGTCTATTTTAGGCTGTGTTTTCACCGGGCTAGCATTGTACATGAGATGCTATACTGCAACGTATTTACCATATGGAATATTAAAAAACTAAATAAAAAGCGAGTGTGACCAACTTACTTTAGCATTAAGAGGGCACACTGACAGAGCACTCCTAAAAAGCTGTTCTTCAGACCTCCACTGGTTACTGCGGATAACACAGTGCAGCACGTCGATCAACAAGATTCCTAGTACAGCAGCAGCCAGCGTTTTCTGGAAGAAAGGATATACAGGTTAATCATCTTCGTATTAAAGCTCCTCCACTAGTCTTGGTCATCAGTTTTATTGACTGTTAGTTAGTACCTTTTTCTTCGCTTGTTTGCTCAAGAGACTAAAGCCATACGTAAGTAGCATACAATAGCCAATACTGGGGAGATAGATGACTCTCTCTGCAACAACAAATCCTACTCGGAAGAACAGGTTACTTGCAGGCAGAAAAGGGATAATAAGAAATCCCAGTCCCAGTGTAAGAATTCTGGAAATAAGAAACAGACTCACAATCTAGCAACAAAACTTAGATGAAAAAGTGCTTCTGTTACTATATGAAAACTGTGTAATAATCATTGGGAGCCATTATGTGGACTTAACCCAGAGGTGAGCAAACTACGGCCCACGGGACCCTCGTGCCTGGCCCCTGTGCTCCTGGCCCAGGAAGCTAACCCCTGGCCCCTCCCCTGCTGTTCCCCCTCCTCCGCAGCCTCGGCTCACTGCACCGCCACCAGTGCAATGCTCTGGGCCATGAGGCTGCAAGCTCCTGGGGCAGCGCAGCTGCAGAGCCCGGCCTGACCTGGTGCTCTGTGCTGTGCAGTGACATGGCTGGCTGCAGCCGGGCAGCACGGTTGTAGCGCTGCCAGCCACCGGTGCTCCAGGCAGTGCGGTAAGGGGGCAGGGAGGTTGGATAGAGGCAGGGGAGTTTGGGGTGGTGGTGTGGAAAGGGGTCAGGGTAGTCAGAGGGCAGGGAACAGGGGGATAGGATGGGGCAGGGTCCAGGGATGGTCGGGGTTCCAGGGGCAGGGCATCAAGGGGCAAGAAGGGGGGTGGGGGAAGAGGCCGGGCCACACTCCCCTCCCTAACCGGCCCTCCATACAATTTCCAAACCCAATGCAGCCCTCAGGCTAAAAAGTTTGCCTGCCCCTGACTTAATCTATTCATGTCTACCTCCCACTGAATTTAAATGGCATCTGGGTGCCTAACTCCCGTGGGCTTCTTTGAAAATTCAGACACACTTCCCACAAAATTAAACTGAAGTCAAGACCTGAATTCCAGGACACAAAATGACCCTAATAAACTGGAAATCGTTAATTTTGTTCTTCCTGATCCAAATATACAGGCAATAAAATTGATTACACCTATATACAAATTTTTTAAACTAACAAATGACCAATTAAGGTAAAATTTTTGAGTGTTTATTTAAAAAGCCACCTAAAGATGCATCATAAACTTTTAAAGAAGAAACTGAGCTTGAAATAACCAGTTTTCTCAGTAGAAGACCAATCAAAGAAGCCAAGCGTTCATGTCAGAAAGCTGGCCTGTTCATCATAAAGGAGAGCCACCATCAAGGTATCTATACATTACATTAACATATTTTTACACTAATTTTTATTTATAATAAACTTTTGGGAACTTGAAACCGAAATTGGGTCCGTTCCCCCCGTGTGCTAGGCCTTCACCGTTCTTTCAAAATTATTTTGTTAGTTTAGAGGTGATCATAAATGCTGGCCTATTGACTCTCTGTGTTGCTGCCCCTCCCTTGGGTGGAGAATGAAGGCAGAAATTTGGGCTTCCACTGGTCTTCCCTCCTCTTCCCTTCCAGGAGGGGGAGGGAGTGGCTTGGCTCTAACAGGGTCTGAGTCTGACCCACACACTCCGGCTGCCATTGGATGACTGGATCAGGGCAGACCCACTGACTGGCTCCCAACTGCAGAGGCAGGGTGAAGAGGAAGTGTTGTTTCTGCCCACTGCTGGCCTGTAGCCATTTTGGCTTTGTTCCAACCCCACCCTTACCCCCTCTTAGTATACTAGATCCCTAAGGGGCTATGCTGATGGCCAAATTTTATTTGGGGTCTGGAAGGAATTTTTTCCCCTTACATGGCAAAAGACTGCGTGGGGTTTTTTCCACCTTCCATCAAACATCCAAGCAGTTTGATTTAGCGATTTATATTACATATGTTGCCACTTTGGCTGGTTCCAGTGGGTAGGGAGGAAGGAGGGAGTTAAGAAACAGTCCTATATGAAGTTCTTAACTCAATGTGCTTCTTGGGCATGGGCCTCAAGCACAACTTTGCATGGTGAAGGGGTCCATACCTTGTGCAGTCTGGATCCCTTCATCTCTCCTACCTCCAGTGTGGATGAGGGGAATGGGCTAGGACTCTGACTTCTTGCCAGGATCCCCGAGCAGGCCTGGGAGCGTAAAGGGGGCACTGCCCCTATATCCATTGTGAGATTTGTAGAAGCTGGAGCCACTGGAACCCAGTTAAATTCCACACTGGAACAGCCTTGCCAGGTAGTTTGGGAAGGGGTTCCTTGTTGGTTAATAGTTTATTAAAATTGCAGCTTCTACATTTAACCATACTCTGGTGTGTGTGCCTCTCATTAATACAGACACAGAAGCAGTGAGAGTATTGACTTAGGCTGTACAAACTGGTAACAGTATAGGGGAAAGGGAAGTATATAATAGATTAACATTTTAGAGGGAAAAATTGGCACTGCAGAAGATGATAAAAATTTGAACAATGGATGGATGGCACTGGGATTAAACTGTTTATATAATTTTAGAGCTGGCAAATTTATCAGTTGAGGACATCCAAAAAGTGCAACCTAAACATAGCATGAGAGATGTTAAATTCTTTTATCATATTAAAGGCTTCTATTTACAGAAGCTTTTGGTTTTCTTTTGTATAAAGTACAATTTCCCCACCACCACCCAATTATTTTCTCAATAACCCTTCATTGATAAAAGAGTAATCACTCTGGGATAGCATTTTATTTTTAATCAATGGCCAGAATCACTACATCTTTTCAAAAAAGGCCCTTTATTACAAAAGAAGGAAAAAAAGAATTGTAAAAAGAGGGGCACAACATACATCAATTACACTCTGCTCTCACCACAAATTACTTTTTACCACCTACAGTGCTAAGGATCTCAAAATGCCATTTCAGTAGGAAAATAAAGCAGCCATCCATCCCCTTTCTACAAGTTTGCTTCCCAGTAGTCAATGCCCAAATTGGGATGAAACTGTAATAATAGCTATAAATATTTATTTGAAATACATTTGCTAGATATTGGTTCCACTGGATTGTTAAAATGATCAGTACTGGATTTAACAAAATAACACTGTACTTAACCTAGTGTGGAATTTAAAACCCAGCACTGTCTCTTACCTTCTCTTATGGCTGTCTTGTGAGCACAGAGCTTGGCATATCAGGCCAATTAGGCAGAACCAAAGTGCTGCTAGTGCAATTATTCTCCAGTCACTGACTGATTTAATAAGGGGTATGCAGCCCATGGACCAATCAAAACACAGCCACCAGGGACACAGCAGCAACCATGCATTCAACGAATAGTAGTAATTATAGTTTATAGCCTGTCAGTCAAAGGAAAACAAACATTTATTTGATACTAAACTCCCCCCCACACACCAAAAAAAATCCAACTTCAGCACTCTTTGTGATCTTTGTTTCCCTTCTGCTCCACCCCCAAAATGTATCCTTTAAAATAGTAAGTGTCCTAACTTAAATGCTGCATGATTCTAATTACGTACAGGTCCATTAATTTTGCATTTTTTAAAAATCATATGATGATATTTTTTTTCAAAAATGTTTTCCGAGCACAGGATGCTTCTCCTGTTCAGGATGGGAGATCCAATTGTAGACAATACTCTATGTATGTGGATCTGGGTGGGACAAATCTCTCAAAATACGAGGCAATGTAAAAAAGCCTAGCTTTATTACTGGGTATGTCTACATTGCAATAAAGACCCACAGCTAGTCTGTGTCTTCTGACTTGGGCTCCATCTGCAGGGCTATAAAACTGCAGTGTAGACATTTGAGCTCAGGCTGGAACCTGGGCTCTGAGACCCCACAGGTGGAGAGGGTCCCAGAGCCCAGGCACCAGCCCAACCCCCAACATCTTCACTTCCATTTTATAGCCCCGAAGCTTGAGCCCCACGAGCCTGAGTCAGCTGACCTGGGCCAGCCGCGGGTCTTTTATTGTAGTGTAGACATACCCATTGTAGGCAAAGGCACCAAAAAAACAAAAACAAAACAAAAAAAACCAGTACAAAGCCACGTACCCAGCCAGAACATGGTGTTATTTTATTCAAAGGTGAAGGAAAAGTGCAGGGCCAACTTTCAATATGTGTTAAGGGAAAGGACAGCAAAAGGATTGTATTCCTTCTCCCACAAACATAGAAAAAGAGGGGAAGAAAACACACAGTACATTAAATAAAACCACACAAGATTTACTAAAAAGGTGATTCATCATACAGTCCACAAATACAAGAAACACTCATTTGATTGGGGGTTTTTTTGTTACTGGGTTTTTTTGTTTGTTTGTTTTTTGAAGTGCTGAAGTAAAACTGAACTTTCCTTTTAAAGACCCAATTTGTTTGAACTTGCGGAAGTATGACAGGTTTGTGACTTACTCTCACAAACAAGCTGTCTGCAAATGAAGCTGGGTTGTCTACTTCAGTAAAAGCGGGTGGTCCTGTGCCCATAATTCTCCAGCGCATGACGAGCATAATGGCCCCTCCTGACAACAGAAGAGTTATCCTGAAGAGGAGTCCCTTTTTAAACAACCCAACGTTCTAAAGGAGAAAACAAAAACAGGACAAATTATTAACACCTTCAGATCTTGTTCCCACCCACCTAAAACGGCAAGAGCTGGAGAGAAGACGGTATTTGTGCATTCTAAATATCGAAGGGAATAAATGTTTTTCAGCCATTGAACCAAATTCTCTATCACATGGGTATCTACTTGCTTTATGGCAACAATATTTATTACAAATAAAGAATAAGAAAGAAGCTCTTCAGAAGAAGGACTGTGCCTTCTGATTGTACAGGATCTGATATATATTGTAGGGGCTTTGGGAAACAACCAACCAAGAAACAAAGTAGTAAAGGTTGAGGATTCCCTTCTCTCTGGTTTTATTTTGTGGTCTTCATTGATTAATTTGAAAAGACAGACTTATTGCAAACAAAATTTTTTTGATAATGAATTACAAAAGGAAAATTTTTCTTTAAGAAGCATCTCTAACAATCTCTGGAAGTTTAAGTTATTTCTCAAGTCAGTTTCTGTCGGGATTTGAGGAACAGCTGTAAATATGCATACAGCATGTTGGAAAGATCAACACTGAGAATTAATGATAATGTACTGTGAGCATTTAATTTTAAAAACATCTCAATTAAATACAACTGAAATATTTAACTAGCGTTCTGTTTTAAACAGATATTTGTATATGATATTGTTCCAAAACAAGTGTTTTTCTCCATTTCAATCTATTCAGTGTTGATGTTGATACATGAAAGTTGCACGGGTAAAAATTAGGGACAAGGAGGAAACTGTGGTAAAATTTTTAAAAGTGTGACTACGCCCAAGTGACTTAGAAACCTACATTTTACTGTAAAATATTATTGCAGTTTATACAGGATTTATTATGGAGAAACAAGACAAGAATTCCATCCTTAAGGCTGCCTCTAGTGTTCCATTATGACCTCATTTTCAGGTCACTTTCCACAATGTGGTTAGGGAAGTTTATCTTTCATGAAAATCATCATGGTGGAGAGAAAAATTTAAAATAAACAAAAGTTAGAAGAAACGTCACTGCTCTTTTGTCCAATTCTTATGCCAAGGGTTGAGGCTTAAATGTGAAAAAGAGGGTCTGGATCTGAAATTGTGATAAAAAAAAAGTTTAATGTCTCTTTAGGCTCCTGGGGGATTTGGGGGTGGAGGGGGGAGAGAAATTGTAAGGAACTTGAAATGGTCTGTATACAAAGACTGATAAATTTCCATGCACAGATCAGAACAATTTTTGGAGGTAGGAGAAGTTAAAATTAATGAGCTATTAATATTTTCCATCATATTTTCATGAAAACTGGCATTTGAAGTTTTCCACACATAGTCCTAATGATTTAAAATTGTAAACCAGAAACAATGCTTTCAACTCTTCACCTTGTAAAGAGCTTCACTTATAAAAGGTTTATCTTTGAAGCATTTTCCTCAATAAAACTCTGAAGTGGTTCTGCTTTAGTCCCCTACTAATCCCAAGACTCCTCACTTTTCTTAAGATGACTGACAGTCAAATTACACTGTTGAGTGCTCTAGCATTCCTTTTTGCCGCTAGAACTACCCCTTTCCCTTGAGCTAGCTCTCTTTGCCCAGATTGGCTGATTCAATTCTACAGAGTCCACTCCCATTTACTGAGATCCCTCTTTAAGCTCCAAAGGGGCCCTTCATTCACACTTCATACTTGCAGAGTTTATGGAAGCTCCATAGGGCTTAAGCTAAGCACCAGAGGAGCAACGGTTCTCTGCAGTTTCACACCATGCAAAGTCCAATGAAGATTTTTCTGCCTTGTTGAACCCTCCACAGGAGGAACAGATAATTAGTTTGTCATTAGTAACTCTCCTCTCTCTTGAGGGACTATCCAGTTGCAGTCAAAAGTTTACCCAATGCTTGTTATTTCTGGGATTTGCTTGCCATTGCACGTGTGACATGCCAGATTCCATTTTACCTGATAATGGATGAATTAGGGTCCACTGTAGACACCCGTTTATCCTCCAGTAACTGCCAGTGGATTAAATGGGTTTTCATTCACAGCTTCTATGTTTAGATACTAGGAGGCCTCTTTCTTTCTTGGCAATGTGGCAATTTGTGTTCTGAGGGAAAAAGTATTTGAGCTGGATTGCCAAAAGAGAAAATTACTCTCTTACGTAACAAGTACCGTCTGTGCATGCTGTAACTCTTGCTTTTTCTGCCTTAAAATCGGTTTTGTAAATCTGGATAAATAATTCGTTCTTCACATTGCCAATCGGATGTTGCCAACATCCATTTGACTGATCCTGGACTGATTCCATACGTTAGAGACAGCTCTCTTAAATACTTGGACATCAGCTCTTTATATATTGCTATGAAAAGAGCTATGAAATGCAGGGGTTTAAGCCTTGCTGGATACAGCAATGCTCTACCATGATCACTCATGTTGCTGAAAAGACGTTCCAGATCACTGCCTTGTTTTGCTGACTCAAATTATATATCCTTTTTGATTTCACTCCCAGCACATACAAAACTGTGAAAATGGCATCTTTTTTGTTGCCTGGACAGCTAGAATGAACTGAGACTGAGCACACTCACCTCCAATGACTTGCCCTTACGTAGTACCTTTTGAATAAGTTCCAAAATATTTAGTTTGTTAATCACCAAAGCATCAAATACAGCATTCAACCCCTAAATAACCAAGAGAAAGAAGAACTCATTTATTAAAAGGGTATTTTAAAAATCCTACTTCTATAGTGAATCACTGTGCTTCTTAATTCTGATTCTGAACTTTTTACAAATGGATATAGTCAGTGCTCCAAGAAAAGGAAAGAACACTACAGGAGACCATGCCTCAGCAGTTGACAGGATGCCACATGCACCCCTGTGCATGGCCAGGCAGCCTCCTGGCCTATGCATGTGTAATGGGAGGCATAAGAACATTACCCACCTCCTCTCTGCCCTCCCCACGCTTTTTGCAGCCCAGGGTTGCAGTCATAGGGACTAGTGCAATAAAGTAGATTTTTAAAAGGCACCCATCCCTTACCTCTCTCTGTGGACCAGTGAAGCATCAAGCATATTTTGGCGGGATGACTTCAAGTCACCTTTTTCTTTAAACGGTCACACAGGTTGCCAGAGCAATGGCTTAGACAGAGTTAGAGGATCCAGGCAGGATTCTCACTGGAATTACACCAATGTAAGTGCCTGATCCTGCCAGGTACTGAAAACCTCTGGCAAAATTCTATAGATCTCTATAGAATCTGAGGGCATTCAGCCTTTGTTTCTCAGCACTTTGCCAGACAAAACCTTAAAATCAGGAGTAATTCAACTGAAGTTAATGGAGTTACACTGGTGAAAACAAGGTCAGAATCAGGTCCCATATATCCATCTGCTCCAGTAACCCTTTTATTCTGACATGCTATTTTCATGGCATATTCTATGTCAAATACATCCCACCCCCACCAAAAATGTTCAGTAATCTTTAACACTTATGCACGAGGGATATGTAGCTAGCATCCTAATATTATCTTTGGAGATGATCTAGTGTCTTAAGGGCTACAAGGAACTAGCAGAAGCACATTGCCAGGTGAGGGTAAGGGTTTCTACTCATTAAGAGGCAAAAACCAAATCAGTCTCTGTCAGCCACAGGAATCAGAGGGAAACTGGCATGAACCTCAGAGTGACTCCATGCAAGGAGGCCAGCTGGCAGTATACAGTGGTTGGCTTACCAAGGAAGAGAGGGAGGCAGGGATCCAGTTGGAAAGGGGCATTTCAACATGAGGCACTATTCATTTTTGTGTGTGGCTTCTATGGCTCTTCTTTACCCTTGTTTTTGCTCCCTTTGGTCTGTGCTTCTCTTACTGTGAAACCCTTATCCCTGAGCTTGAGGATGAATATTATCATCCTAACAATGCATCATCAACAAAGACAGACAGAAAATAAAAGCTGAGGCTGCTACTCAAACATTATTGTCATGCTACTCTGAGAAACAACCACAGCATACCTTAAGTTAGAGAGCTACTTCTGTGTCTCCCACACATGCTTTTGAAAGATAGTCTATTTAAAAACAACTCCGCTTACGCTCCAGGATATGTTTTCTGTCACTTGTTTTCTTTATACTCAGAATAATATGAACAAGGTTCTTCATTCCTTAAGTATTCCTCTGTTCTACTACTCCATCCCTACCACTTCTAGCTGAAGCTATTCTCCAGCTGTAGAAATAAACCCCAATTCTGGCATCTCACCAGGCTACTGTTGAAGCGATAGGGTCATCACAAACAGAACGACCTCAGGTGAGTAAAAAGATACAGAAGCACATCAACTCAAACAAGAAGGCTCCTATTTAGATACGTGCTTAAAATAAGGAAGAGAATCAATAAAAGCGATAAGCAGAACAGCTACTTCTGACTAGGTAGTGTCAACTGTTTTTTTTTTTTTTTTTTTAAAAAGGGGGATGTGGGGCATACAAAAACTTCTTTATCAGCCATTTATCAGTCTTGTTCATTTAATCTATGAACAATCCCTTTGTAGATTTGCTGGCATCGTGGGCACAAGATGACAGTCAGACATGCAAGAACACAGGCATCCAATGAAGCAGACTAAAACTGGCACTATAATGTCTACAAAGCAGGCAACTAGAGACTTCTATAGGTACATGCAAGCTGCTCACAGAGACACAAACAAGCACAAAAGGAATCACATTAGAAGCACTGGGCACAGAGCCTGGCTAGGTCAATGTTTAACATTCATAAGCCAATTTTCTTAACAGACTAATGCAGAAGCACAATCCAAGTTGTTTACAGATGTGGAGAAGATTTGCAGAAGCATGTGTGCAGTAGTAGTTTATGGACGCTCAGGACAGAATGTAGTGGTTATGAAGAGACCTTACCAGTACTGTAATTCCTTGTTCTTTGCACAGCATGGCTATTGCACCAAGAAGAACACTCGCCAGTACCCAGAGTGTAGAAAAATGGTTCCCTTCCTTATCTGTCAATGTAAAATATGACATAAAAATGGTACATAAACCTAAATTAACACTAGAAATTTTACTTTATAAAACACAACACTTTATTTTCTCTCTCGTCTTCTCTCTCATGCCAAGCAAGAGATTTACCTTTTAAGACTAGAAGGCACCAATAGTAATATACTGACACTAGTCCCTTGGCAGTAGCTGTTTAGTGCACCATAGACACATTAGATATCTTCCTGTTTGGTAGACATTCTAGTCTCTCCAAGTCTGGCAGAGGCTCCACATAGGTTTCTACAACACTTTATCTTCAAAGATTACTCCCCACTCCGTAGACACAAGTTTATCATTCCTGGCATAGATGTGTTAATACTGGCCACTCTCCCAGGCTGCCAGAGAATAAGAAAGTAAAATTCCTCTTAATTATTATATGTGAGGTATCATCCATGTGAGTCATATTTTAACTGCTGCTTAATCTGAAAGATGCTCTGGGTTAAAAGCACCTGCAAGGCTGATTTGTTTAAGCAGTACATCAGAATATTCCATTAACTACTCATGAGGGAATTCTGCACCAAAAAATAAAAATTCTACACACAATATTTTAAAATTCTGCAAATTTTGTCAATGAAAAAATGTGGAGGTTCCAGCATGGCAGTGAAGAGCAAAGGCGACTCGCTGCATGGAGGTGGGAAGATCACACTGGAGGCCCCCCCCCCACACACACACACACAGACAAGGCGGTGAGGCTGCACCTGACCCAGAAGCCGGCAGGCAGGCTCAGTCCAGCAGGATATAAGGGGTGCTGGAACAATTTGTATAGTGAAGGTGCGGAGAGCCATTGAACCAAACTGTAAACCCTCTATATGATGGCGCAGCAGCATCCCCAGTTCCAGCACCTACGGTTGGGGCTCAGCAGGGGAGGGGTTTGGGTGCAGAGGGCTCTTTGGGGGGGACTCAGTGGGGTAGGAGTCTGGGTGCAAGGGGCTCACTGCGTGGGGGGTGGGAGTCATCAGGGTGGTGATTCGAGTGCTGGGACAGTCTGGGTGCAGGGAATGAGGCTTGATCAGGGGGTTGGGTATGAGGGAGTCTGGATGCACGGGGATTGGATGAACAGGGGAGCAGCTTCCCAAACAATGACCCCTCTCCTCGTGGCTGAGGAGTGATGGAGGCAGGAAGCAGGGCAGGGTTCGGAGTTTCCTGCAGCCAGGGGAGGTTTCTGGGGGTGGGTCTGACCTGGGCCCAGCTGCACCTTGTAGGGGATGAAGAAGTCCTGTCCTCCCCCACCCCAAGCCAAGCCGGGACTATCAGCTGAGCCTGGCAAAAGGTAGGAGCCACCAGCCGGAGCATCCCCAGCCCCACTCTCCCCCATTCTTGGCAGCAATTTACCTCTCCACCAGTTGCTCCAAGGCACCCAAAACAACATGCCCATGCTGCTGGGGAGGGGTGTGTGACCGTGACGGCTCTTACAGCCTCGCTTTGCTTCCCCATCAGAAAGTCATTTTTCTGCATGGAAGCAAAGACATCTGCAGGGGACATGAATTCTATGTGCATGCAGTGGCACAGAATTCCCTAGGAGTTAACATTGTGACTGAATGTCACAGAACTCAGTAACTCCAGTGTTTAAGCGGAGGACCAGTAGCGCAGCAATTAAGGTCTGCAGTCAAGAAGCACAGATTATAGTAACATGAGAACTTCAAGGTCAGTGGGAGGATACAGAAGATTACCCGCAGATACTACTGCGGACAGGGGCCCTTAAAGGCAACATACTGCTTGACAGCTGATACTTTCAGGGCAACATAACAGGCATTTCCAATATCTACATCACAACATGCCCAACTGTTTCAAGACACTTATGCATTCGGTATGTTTGGACTTCAGAGAAGTACAGCTGATTTTGTATGACATAACCAAACACGTGATTGCTCATAACAATCCAGGGACATAGATTTTTGAGAGTACCTAGAACAAATTAATGTTTATGGTTTAACGTTCCACTGCCATATCCTGTCTTCAGAATATTTTTGTCCAGACAATTGGATCAGGCTTTATTTTTTGGGGGGAGGGGGGAAAGATGTTTTGGAGGGACTTGGGTTTTTTAAACACAGACACAGTTTTGTGACTGTTTTGGTGAAATTAATGTCAGAAGCATTATGCTAGAATAGGATAGAAATTATCTTAAAATAATAAATAAGTAGTATAATATTTAGCACCTTTCATGCATGAGATACCCAAAGATCTTTAACACAAAAAACCCTGGTAGTGCACTGACTGTGTAGGAAGAGAAACCTTATGTTATTAGCAAGAGCTCACACATACACACCCTTGAACATGGCACCATTTTCTTCTCCCTTCCAGTTTGGGAAGGGAGGGGGATGTAAGAGAGAATGGTGATCAGCATACCATGAGGTTACTGCATATGCTTTTTGAAAAGGGCAATGAGTTCTTTTATTTCCACCTGTTAGAGACTGGGCTGTGGACAGTCTGGCCTAGTGGCTAAAGCAAGAGTTAAGCCTACCAGTTAGAGCTGGGTCCAGGATGGGCAGAGTCCAGGAACAAGCAAAGGGTCAGTAACGGAGAGATAGGAGTCTAATGCCGGAGCTGGCAGGTCAACCAGAGTCATAAACCAGGGGCAGAGCCAAGGACCAGTACCAGAGAGACAGGAGCAGAAGAGGAACCGTGGCTGCCACAAAGCAGGAGCAAGGATGGAACAAGGGCAAGCGCACCTGCCAGCTTGATACGCACTGAGCAGCCGGAGAGCTGATGTTGCTAGGTTCAAAAGCCAGCCAGCTGCCGTTCCTGACCAATCAGATGTGCGATCAATCAGGTAGCCTGCTGTAGGCCAGCTTTGCTTATTGGAGTGCCAGAAGCCTGACTCCTGCAAGCTTTGATTGCTGACAATATCCCCCTACCCTCACCCCCTGGGTGTAACTCCTGGGGTCCTCAAGGCCTGTTCTTTTCAATCAAGCGTAATGAAAAGCGTGCAAGTCAGGGTCGTGGATATGTTCCCCCGATTCCCATCTGAGCCATATCCCTCCCAGTCAATTAAGTATTGGAGCCTTCATCAGTCAGTGACAGTCCAAAATTTCCCACACCGTGTATTCTTCCTACTCTTGAATGGTTATCGGTAGTGTGGGGCAGTGAAAGGGATTTGCAGTATGTAGTTTTAACGGGGAGATATGGAATATGGGACAGTCCTTGAAAGGATTCCAATAGCTGTAGCCTGAAGGTTACTAGATTAATCTGTTCCATAATCTAAAAGGGCCCCCCCAAGTACTGTTACAAATCATACCTGATAGGACACACACACAACTGCTGCAAATTACACCTGGTAGGACACGCACACAAATGATACGAATTACACCTGGTAGGTCACGCATAGTTCAAATCTAGGCTGAGGCACATAAAGTCCACAACTGCAGAGCTCCCAAAAAACACCAAGTTTATTACGCTCGAGCGTGGTGCCCCCCTGCTAGCCAGGAGGGGACCCCGAATACAGATTATACAAAGGTTATATACCTCCTAGCAAAGCATGTTGCCCTTGTGCATCAGAAACCTTAGCCAATAAACGAACCCTTTTCTTATCTACCATCTATCCCTGCTTGGTGCATTCCTCGTGCTAAACTAGTATGTTAATTACACAGCATGGTCCCAAAGCGATGCATCAGTAACTTTTATTTTCAGGGTGGAAGGCCTCACATCAAAGGCCAGGAGATAGGGAGTTAGAGACAAAGAACAGATACCGGGAGTCAAGGCAGGCTAGAGACAAGAAGGAGGATTTTCACAGGAATGCAGTATCTAAGGAACACTCCTCCTGGTGCATGATGTGCTTGCTTTTAGACAATGGTGGGCCCCAAACCAAAATGGAGTCACATGTACTAACTTTTCCTTAACAGTACTGGTGCTCCAGCTTCGTAGATTGGTGAGTACATTTAAGGTTCTGGGCAGACAGCCAGACCTCATGCCGCACTGAGAAGCTGGGGGCTGGCTGACAGTGCGGACTGGCATATAGTTGGAAGGCTGCCTTAGCTTCTTCTGACCAGCGTTTAAGCTTTTGGTGCACCTGATGGATGCAAACAGTAAGGTCAGAAATGGCAGGCACTGGGGACTTGGTGAGGATCTTGGGGGGAAGCGAAGGTGCAATCTAGGCTTAGCAAAAGAAGGGGGACAGTTGGGTGGAGACACGAATGGCACTGTTGTAGGTGAATTCTCTGTGAAAGATAAGTGATGGTAATTAAGAAAGCAGTGTAGGTGCTGCTCCAGAAACCGACTGATCTGTTCTCTCTGGCTGTTGGTTTTTGTGTGGTAAGCAGTCAAGGTATAGGTGTTAATTCTTGGAAGGAGCAGGAATTCCTGCCAAAAATGAGAAACAAACGGGGATTCCGAATCAGAAACTGTGTTGTTGGTAACCTACAAAGGCAAAAGACATTTTCTTCAAAAAGCCATTGTCTCTCGGTCGGTGTAGAAGCCCCAAATGTGGTATAAAATGCAGCATCTTCATAAGATCCACTACCACTAGGGTTGTACTGTGTCCTTAGAAGGGCAGCAGTTCCACAAGAAAGTCCAGGGCTGAGATGGGGTGGGCAAGGGCTGCAGAAGACACAGTGGTCTGACACAAGGATTCTTCGTCCAGGCACAGAGATCACAAGACCTCACATAAGTTGCTACAGAAGCATGCCGGGCTGGCCACCACAAGCTTCTAGACACCAAGTCCTGGGTCTTGAACTGGCCAAAGTGGTCTACCAGAGGAGCATCACGGCAGAGTTTTAGGACATGGAGCCTGGGTGTCCCCTCGGGCACATAGATGCGCTCCTTGTGGTAGAGGATCCCATTGTGGTGTGTGAACACCAAGTCAGACTGGTATTTTCTAGGGCCCAATGGATTTGAACTGCAAACGATTTATTGGACAATAGGGACCAGATGAAGAGAATTGGATTGCTAGCACCATACTCCACAATAAAATCTGAAGGTCTGAGGATCATGGATGGGGTTTCCATGCCAGGCTCGTAACACTTGTCCTTTCTAGATAATGTGCGAACCTTCCCATTCCTTGTTCTGGTAGCGACCATGAAATCAAAGGGTAGAGAAGAGAGAGATCACCAGGCCTGCTGTTGGTTCAAGGGCTGACCTGTCTTTAGGAATTCCAAGTTCTTATGATCAGTAAGAACGTGGACTGAGAATTTAGCACCTTCCAGGAGATGACACCACTCCTCAAAAGCCACTTTAATTTTCAATAACTCTGTATAAAACATTATAATTCTGCACTGGTGGAGTAAATCTGCATGAATGGAAGGCACAAGGATGAAGCTAGCCATCAGCCAACAGAGAACTGGTCCCAGTGCAAAGTATAAAGCATCTGCCTCCACGGCAAATGGTCTGGTTGGGTTTAGGTGATCAAGATGGGAGCTGAGACAAATCTCTACTTTAGGCGATCAAATACAGTCTGTAGGTCTGTAGACAAACAAACAATGCTCCTTAACATGGAAGTTGGGGATATGGGCGCCCACACCAGAGAACCCCTTGATAAATCTCCTATAGAAATTGGCAAAGCCCAGAAAGCGTTGTATTCTACAGACTTCTTTTAGCACTGCCCAGTCTGTGATGGCTGCCTCCTTACATGGCTCCATAGCCAATGCATTATCGGAGATGACATAGTCCAGAAACTGCACTGTGTTCTGGTCAAACTGGCATTTTTCCAGCTTGGCATACAAATGGTTCAGGCAAAGCTTTTTCAAGACACTTCATATGTGCTGGTCATGACTTACCTGATCCTCCAAAAAAAAAAAAGATAGATAGATAGATAGATATAGGAATATCATCAAGGTAAATGATGAACTGATCTAGTTTGTCCCAGAAGATGTCATGAATAAAATGCTGGAAGGTCGCTGGGGGATGCACAGGCCAACTGGCATGACAAGGTGCTAGAAGTGGCCATACTGAGTGCAGAAGGCAGTCTTCCATTCATCTCCCTCTCACACACATATCAGGTTCTAGGACCCACACAGATCTAGCTTCATAAAAAGTCAAGCAGAGCACAGATGATGGTCTAGGAGCTCATGAATAGCAGTTCCGAATGGTCACCTTATGAGTGCCCAGTAATCAATGCAGGGCTGCAAGAACCCATCCTCCTCCTCAACAAAGGATTGGAGTCCCTGCCTGGAATGTGGATGGTTGGATGAACTCCTTCTGCAGGTTCTCCTGCAGATATGTGCAAAGAGCTTGCATTTCCAGTTCAGAAAGGGCATATATACAGTGGAAGGGAATCTCAGCTCTGGACTGGAGGTTGATAGACAGTCATACCTCCAGTGAGGGGGCAGAGCATTCATGTTTCCTTTGTTGAATACATCAGGTGAGGTCATAATATTTGAGCAGTATCTTGACAGCGGCAGACTTGTCTGTGGCAGGTGTGTTTCACTGCTGTGAGCCTGCTTATGCAGGGATTCCCCAGCTCACGGCACAAGCTGCAGAGAGTACTAGTCCTCTTACTGACTTCTGGGAGACAGGGTTGTGGGCAATACTGCAAGCAGAAACATATCCCTTTCTGTCAGTGGATGTTGGGGTCATGTGCAGGTACCTAGGGCAGACCGAGATGACCACAGAGCAGGGGCCCAAATTAACTCACACTAGAGGGTTTCCCGATGCCTATGGAGAGAAACAACTGTTAGGAGAATGGTTTGGCGAATTACGTGGCCCAAGGACAGGAGCAAAGCATCAATGGTTTCCACAAGATCCGGAAAGTTCTTGCACAATATTCAGAATATTAGGGATGCATTTGGCCTAGTATGTACCCAATTGAAGGGTTATTCCAGTCCAGCATGGAAATATAGACTTAGGAAACTGAACTACTCTGCTTACTTGAGAGTAAAGGATGATCTTATGATTAAGGCTTGGCTAGGACTCAGGATATTAAGTTCAAAGCTCCCAGCTCTGCAACAGACTCCCAGTGTGACCCTTGATCTCTGTGTGCCTTGATTTCCTATCTGTAAAATGGGAGTAGTAATACTTCCTTTCTCCCACCCTTTGTCCAGATTTCTGCTTTAGATTAAGATCTTTGGGACAGGGGCTGTCTCCTTCTACACATAGATAGAACATCTCACATAAAATGGCCCAAACCCTGGGCCCTCCAGGTGCTATTGTAATATGACGAATATGAAACAAATACAAAATTAAAAGCCTCATTATAAAGGATTGTAGCCAGTTTTCAAAGATAATTTCATGTTTGAGTATCTACCACTACAAACAAAGTTTTCAAGTTGATAGCCACAATGGGACAAGATTCTTTTCCTCCATCCTTCTATCGTCATCACATACATATGAGAGAAAATTTCCACATGAAGAAAAATAAAGCTCATGTTTCCCCTGATCATGGATGCATGCTCCTATTGTGTTGTAATGCCAGAGGCCAACAGAAAACGAGCTCAAGTTTCCAGCTCGAACTGCCAAAGTCCCAGATAGATGCTAACATCACACCTATTTTATATTTGTTGTTGCTTTTTTTTTTTTTTGCTCTCTTATATACACAAGAAGCAGAGACTACTTCTTGGGCACACCTTGATTCTCAGAAGCCAGAATCATCTCAGGTATAACCTTGTTACGTACAAGCACTCCTAGATGTTGAAAGTGCTCAGCATGAAAAGAAAAAAAAAGTTCCTTGCCTTTATAAATGCAACTCCAGTCCCTTTATTTCCTCTTGCTCTCTCAAAAGGACAGTACTGTACTGTAAGATACAAGTCTGTAATATTATAAGACTTTGAGTAAACTTCAAGGAGAGAGACTTTCAATTAAATATATATTTTCTTGGGTCAATTTTTATTCTTCATGCAGAAGTGTCAGTAGCAAAGTAGGCTGGAAAAACAGATCGAGAATAAAGGCACTTAGCAATGCCATCAATTAACTGTTGAACAGAGCTCTGAAAATGTAGAGCACTGTACAGTATAAAGCGCTAATTATTATAAGATACTCACACACCAACAGAGGCAATCAATTTAATGAAGCACATTCCCTTAACATTGCATTGCTTCCCACTAAGATGATCTTCTGTCAGAAAAGGAAACCAATCTTTGGTTGGCCCCGTACCTAGTTGAAAGCAGTACACCATATTGTGAGTGGGCACAGTGCCACACTAACAGATGGGTACGATTGTGCATTAAATTCCTGTTCAAAAAGCTTGAAATCTATCCAGTGTTTTGTACTTACACATAAAGAGATCTTAAGACTGCCCCTCCTTAGAACAATAAGGGTGAGTGTCCAAGTGACTGACTGACCAACCCACATGAGCTGGAGAAAAAAAAAAATCTTCTCTCCTGGAAGTTTTCTAGTCTTTTTGTATTGCACAAATATTCAGAATATGTATGATCAGAGCCTAAACATTCTTTTCATTCAGATTGCTGTGGTGGGTGAACACTTCTAAGTAATTCTGCATACTGCACGCTGTGGAATTAATTGAGCGTAGGCTTTTCTAGTCATGCTAATTTTTTGTTCCTGTGTTCTCCAAGTGCCATTCTACCTCTGTCACATATCTACCAGCATCAGCAAACTGGCAGACAAGTCTCATATAGGGTCTTACTGCATACACAAAGTTGTCTTTAATTTATTTGATTTGGTACAGCGTGATTGCAAGGAAATACAGCATACACGTAAATGCAGGTCTGGAAGGGACCTCAAGAGGTCATCTACTCATCTCCCAAACAGAGACAGGATTAAGTATACCTAGACGATCCCGGACAGGTGTTTGTCTAACTTGTCACTGGAGGCTTTTAAGAACCTTTCCTGACATATATGTAGAAAGAGAAGGAAACAGAAAATACAAGATGGTGTCTGGACCATTCATTGTGAGAGTGATTGTGTAGAATTTCCTGATTAAGCTCAGTTTAGTTGGCATAGTCACAAGCTACACAAACATTTAGAAGTGAACAGCAACCATTAAAAATCATTTAAGTAGCCAATAGACTATCTTAGAGAAGTATTATAACAAAGTTGTTCTTCCACAGCACTCACAGAGCCAATAAATAGGGCCTTAGCCCCACCCAAATTTCTGGCAGAGGCACATTAAGATGCTTCAGCCAAATTTTCAATGCTCTGTACACATGTATAACTTCATAATCAGACATTAATGTATTCTTTTATAAACCTGTTAAATAGGGCCCCGAGATATTTTCTCAAAACAAAGTATCTGTACCACCAAATTACTTTCAGATCAAATACCATAGCAGAGCTCGCTTGGAAGAGTGTCTCTGAAAGGTCTCTGCATGTTAAAATAATACAGGTGCTGTGAACTAAAGCCTATGGGCCAAATTCAGTACACCTTAAACACGTTATAAGCTGGCTGAAACCTTGTCCTAAGTGGAGTTAAAACCTTGAGATTGGAGGGTGCATTTGCACCCAGCAATTAACAGAACTGTGATGATATATTAATCACAAACCTGCACCTAAGTAAAAAGGGTTATTTGAACCTGCCCAGGAGTCCTGGATTGTGTGAACACAGAAGGTTTTGCTGAGTATTGTTTTGCGTAAGGGGAGAGTGTATGTGAGAGAGAAGGCAAAACAGGACCAGAGAGAGAGCGCGCGCACCTGAAGAAATCCAAGGTGAAGCCTGTAAGTATGGTATGATCCCCAAGAGTAGTAGTCGTCTAGGTAAGGGTACTGGCTGACAATAACCTTGGGCCTGTAGGCTAAGAAACTTCTCCTTTTGCCTTTGGCTCCTACTGCACTCAGAGAAGCAGGGTCTGTTTATTTACAAGGCATGTACCAAGGCTGCATTTAAAAAAAAAAAACTCCATCAACTTTCTCCCCCAAACGGAACATTTCTTGGGCTCTGAACCTTAGTTAACTGCTTGGGTCAAAAGGGCACAATGCACAAATGCACAAGCACTTCCACTGAATTCAGAGGGACTAGTCATGTAAGTAAAATGAGCAGGACTTGGCTGTATATTAAAATACAAGTAAGGCTTATAAAGTTCATTCTTGTGTAAACAATCCCAGCATAATGTCGACAGGCAAGCCAAAAAGATTAAAAAAGGAAAGTTAGCCTGTCAAGTTATACCCTGAGATATAGCTGTTTAAACTGATTTATTCCTTTATGTTCATAAAAAATAAGCCTTGTTACAAAACAAATCTTTTACATAAAATGTGTGTCTAATGTACAACAGGAGTCAGGTATAGAGTTTCTCTCATTTCCTCTAGTGGCATGTTCCTGCTAAAACAGATCTTCTGTATTTCCAGATAATTTAAACAGCAGTAAAAATAGCTCAGGTCAACTTGATGGTTTAGTTTACTGTACTTTACAGAGGCTGTGAATAAAATAATAAATTACACAAAAGAGGCAAACATAATGCTTACTTTCTCTAAAGGCTTTACAGTAGCCAAGGAAAGACAACAAAAAGAACAGGGCACACAGCAGGTCTGCTCTGCCAACAATCCCTGCAACCTTTGAAAAAAGAAAAAGAAAAAAGGATTTACTTTGTTTTTGTTTATCATCAAAAATATTTTTTAAAGAAAATGTGAGGAAACGTAGAAGTATAATTCACTGAAAATATGAAATGGACATATAATTGTGTGTCACTTTTTCATTTCTGTAAATTGTTTTAATAAACTTTATAAGACCAAGGGCATTTTCCCTGATTTTGGAGGAATATTTGTTGGCAGAAGAAGCCAGTAGATGGTTTGGCTTTTACTCACTGAAAATTTGCTATTTTAAAAAAAGGATTGTGGGCATGATCCAAAGTCTATTCAAGTAAATGAAAAGACGGCCATGGATCAGGCCGTATATTTGTGTAATTCTTGGACCCTAGCAAACTACAGCTGCGGCACCTCAAACCAGAAATTTAAAGAATCTCAGCTTTCAGAAAAGTACATTTCAAGCTCTGTGAAGACAGCCTTTGACCTGTAAGCCAAAGGGAACCAACTGTTCATGCTAACAAGAACAAGCTGAGCTCCACTTACTACAGCTGAAGGGAGAGGGTGGAAGAGGACCTAAAGATCTTCCCCCAATCTCTATACACATTTTTTATATCTGAATCAGTTACATGTGGGGTGCCTTCCAAAGAATCACCTGGTCTCACTACCAGTTCTGCTATGTTGCGGGGAGAACCCACGCAGGGGGTTTGCACCTGTAGATCCGTATCCAAAGCCCTGGAGTCCTTCCAGTGACTTCAGCAGGTTTGGCTCAAGGTTTGGCTCAAGTCTTTAGAGCGCTGGAGCCCAACTTTGCTGGAGCCTCTGTGCACAGATCTTTGGAAATGGGATTGGACCCACCAGTTCTTCTCCTCCCCACCCCCTCATTTAGGGAGGGGACTCAAGAACTACAGAGGCTACTCAGGCTATGCTGCTGCTCTGCCATTTTTTCGAAGAGCAGAAAAAGGTGAATTCCTCCCCCACTTGCCTCACTGCAGTTCTCTAGTCTTCTCTTGGGCAAGGCACAGGGTTCAGACTCTGGATCAAGCCTGTGCTACTCTGACATGAGTAAACTGCATCACTTAAATAGAATTTTTGAGAGCTGAAAGGTCTAGTGGTTTGAGTGCTGGACCGGAAAACTGATCCAAAGCCCGCTGAAGCCAATGGAAAGATCCCCCGATTTCAAACGAGCTTTTAATTCAGGTCTTGCGGGGAAGAAACTGCTGAATTCTAATTCCAGATGGGAAAAAACCCTGTGTGGCTTTGGACAAGCCACTTAACCTCTGCCTCAGTTTCTCTATCTGTAAATTAAGGATACTAATACTTCTCTACCTCATAAGGGTGTCTGAGGATTAACTCAATGGTTGTAATGCGCTTTGAAGGTGAAAGTCAAAGTGCTGTTCTGTTTCAGGAACTGTTATCAGCTAATGACATAAAATAATCAATTCTAGAAATAAATGTCAATGTGTTACAGCAAAGGGCCTGGTGCTCTAATACCTGCTGTCTCATTGACTTCAACAGCACTCCTTGTGTGAGGCAGAGGTGCAGGATCAGACCCATAGCCTCTGGTCTCAAGGCAACACACAGTTTTAATTTTACGATCAAACTAGCTATCAAAGTTCCATGCAATAGGTAATATTTTATCACTTACATTTGAACAGGAAGAACACACACATTTTTTGTTTTTTTAAAAAGACAAAATTATACAGCAGTAGTACTTACCTGCTATTCAGAAAAATCGTACTGAGATAACAAATTTTATCTTCAGACATTACCAAGACTAAACTTTTCAATATCCATTTTACATATGAAAGCTTTTAGATTCCTTGTTTTTGAACATACCAAAAATCAAAACAGGAAACTGACAAACTCTTCACAGTTATTATATGTCAAAACATGCCATCCAATTTTAGAGACAGGTTGTCATGATTTCAAAGCAACTGAGTTTTCAGCCTCATGGGAGGTGCTGTTTGAGGGGTGAGAAATGCATGCGTGTGTGCTGGAAGCACACAATGTCTTGATTGTTACAGTTAAAAATATTCAGTGTAAAAGATTTACAATTCATTGTTTAGCAGATTAAGTGCATCTGTGCACCATCTGATCTTAGAAAAGGAATGTTTATTTTCATCATGCTAGGTTCTTCTTTCCAAAATATAAACAAATTTTATAGTTCCCAATCCTCCAAGCTCATTACACAAAGAGACCCCCCTGAGCCCATGCAGATTAGCTTGCAGAATTGCGGCCTTAGTATCATTTAGAGCCTAATTTAAACAAATATATGCAATACTTTATATCATCAAGGACTAGGTGGTAGTTCTATTGTTCAGTCTGCACCGAGATTTCACGGATTCCCAGGTGCACAGAAGCTGCGCTCTCCACCACCTTTTTGCCCCACATCTGGTCTTTGGGACAGCCAGGAGCAGTTTTCACCCTCATGTAACTTTACACTGGTAGCCATGGTTCTTTAGATTGTCGAAATGCAAAATGCTCTGGTCATACCCCTTACTGAGTATGGGGGACAGGAAAACCTGATGTAGAGCTTTGTACCTAAGGATTCCCCCACACAACAGCAATTCCCCAGCAGGCTGTTTAATACAGTTGTCCCTTTCTTTTTCACCATCAGCATTGTGGAAAAGGGATGGAACAGGGCCAAGGATCTGGCTCAAGGTGGTGGAGTAAATCCCTGTGCTATGTACCAAACTTAAGAGCACTTACTTTTAGGGAAGAGCCTGAATGTTAGAATTAAAACTTTTTAGTAATTTACAATGGAGAAGCAGTTAAAATGACTCTTGTTGGATTATGAATATTCATGGGATTTTAAGATCAGAAGGTATGATTTGTGATTATCTGATCTGATCTCTTGCTTAACACAGGCCATAGGACTCCCTTGAATTAGTTCCTCCTTAAGTCCAAAAACTACTGTTGAACTAAAGCCTATCTTTTAGAAAAATGTCCAGTTTTTAATTAAAATATTCCCATTGATAGAGAATCCAACACAACTCTTGGTAAAATTGTTCCGATGGTTATTGACCCTCACTGTTAAAAATGTGCACCTTAGATCAGTCTGAATTTATCTATCTTCAACTTTCAGCCACTGGACTTTGTTATTCTTTTTTCTGCTAGATTAAAGAGCCCACTATCAAATTTTTGTTCTGTATTTTTATTGCAGACTAATCAAGTCAGTCCCTTAATCTTCTCTTTGTTAAACTAAATAGATTTAGCTCCTTGCTTCTATCACTATATGACTTGTTTTCCATTCCTTTAATCACTAGCATGGCTCTCTTCTGAACGCTCTCCAATTTATCAACATCTTTTTTGAACTGCAAACACCAGAACTGGACACTGTTTCCAGCAGTTGCTGCACCAGTGCCAACTACAGAGACCATATAACCTCCCTACTCCTAGTTGAGATTCCAGTTTAGTAAAAGCAAAAAAAAGAAATTAACAGTGATTAAGCCATTGCATACAGTTTATTCACGCCTCTCCTCTACTGTTCATGAGATAGCATGCCCAACAATGTATTCTTTATCCACTAACTAAAGATGGATGACCTGAAACAGAGTATTTATTGCACTTTACTTGCGCTGAAGGATCACTAACTTGTGAGCATATTAACCATATTATTATATAACTCTCAATGTAATACATGCAAAGCTGTAATAATAGATACTCTATGTAGTAATGACAGATACAGTATGTAACTTATAGGAGTGTTCCATGATTAGAGTTGGTCATGAATTTTGCAGATATAAAACATTATACAAAGATCCAAGTATTAGGTACTTACACATTCAGTATGCACTGGATGCACAGCAAACAGTGAAGCAGCTAGAAGAGATGCTTTTGGAGCAAGGTTTAGCCTTCTTCCTTTACTGCTGTATTGCAGCCCACCCAATAATATTGAGAAGACATCAACCATTAATACAGAGATAGCACAATGCAGTATTATATTGATGACGTGAAAACCCACTGGGTGAAAGCCTCCAGCAAAAAGGTAATTCATTCTACATAAAAACAAAAACATTGAGATTAAGAGTCAGAGGAGAGCTTGGAGACACACAAAGAAAAACTAAACACTCCTGAAGAAAGAGAAGTAGCCTCTGCATGAGAAGCTTAATATTAAAAGTACATTTTAAATAATATCTAACACACCCACCTTACCATGGTTCTATGTCCAAGCATCCCTGTAGGCTCCTAGCCTAAGGCTACCAGGCCCTGATCCTTGCCCAGACAGAGGATTTCCCTATGGAATAGCACCCATACCCTCACACCAGTCCCAATTTGCAGCAGTCACCCTTTAATGCACCACCACTACCTTTACAACATCCCAAATGGGAAACACAGCAACTGTGGCTGCTTCTCAGTTGGTGCCATAACTTTAAAGTTGCATGACCGAGTAGTGCTCTGGGATGCAACCTTGCGTAAAATTAGAAAGTTGGAGAGTCCTGCAGAAAAGCAGAGATAGTTTATGCACATGAATGTTCCTGGGGGTGCGAGCAGGAAGGATGGTGTAAGGTGAGAGTGTTCTTTCAGATTAAACCTTAAAATAAATGTTTTAAAAAAAAAGCCCACACCATTCACACACTGAGGTTCTAACTGACTTGCACAGACACTAAAGATCCCATGACGCTTTCAGTTTACCAAAAAAAAAAAAAAAAAAGATTTGTCGCAGGATCCTTGGCCAAAAATTTTCCAGTGCACATGGCCTACTCACTGCTGGGTTTTTACTCTCCACCCCAGTGGTGGCTGCATTTCAGTTGTGCTCCACACATACAGTTAAGTGATGTACCTTGGGATTTTGCACAATGAAAAGGCACAACATAAATAATTATTATTTAAAGGGTGTATGTGGAAGCAGCATTCTTTCACGGACAAGGAATGGGAGTGCAGGTGGAAAGGGGTCAGGAAAGTAGGCTGGAGAGGTATGTGAAGAGGGAATTCGTACTGGTCAGGCTGTTTGGATAAAGGTTCAGTGTAGGAGCTTATTCTGGGTAGCAAAGCTTGAATGGGAAAAAGTGTACCACAATTTTCTGTATAATATAAGCAATACGCTAAAATCATACAGAAACTTAATTTAGATAATGGATATCACCTAGTACGTCTAGCCAACCTGCATCTGGCTTAAGTGGAGTTCATTATGATGATCTAACCTGTTATAAATGTGTAATACACATAAAAGCAAAGTCTTAAGGGAGCTAGGGAAGGCCAATTTCTTACTTGAGGAAACAGCACTTTACTGGCTACCTCCACGTGCTCCTCTACGGTTTCAGATTTTTCAATACTTGTGTGTAAGTTTTCTGTTTAAATTAACCAGGGTGTTATTGGAGTCAGAATGAGCCTCAAAGGCCGTAAGAGGAAAGGAATCATTTTATAACGTATGTTTTATGCAATATATGGAAGCCTGTAATAGGCATTTCAAACACCCAGACATTTACATTATTTGTATTTGTATTACAGTGGTGCCTAGATTGGACTGAGATTGGACTCCATAGTGCTAAGCGTACAAACACATGGTCACAGCCCTTCCTTGACCATGCAGGGGAGGAAAGGGAAGTAAGGCCCCATGCAGACCCTGCTCTCACTATTACAGCTGGAGTCACAAATTGAGTAGAGGAATACTTGCCCAATACTCCCTGCTGAGAGCAAGTGGGTGGGGAGGAGTCCTGACTCTGCCCCTTTACTCACTGGGGGTAGTGGCTGGCCAGGCTCACAGCACGCAGTTCCATGACAAGGGTGAAGTTACTTACTTCTTTCCCAGGCAAATGGGGAGCCTGGATGGAACTCGACAATATACGTACAAAGATACGTTAATACATAGCAGGAAAGTATATTAAAACTGTGTGTTCTGGGGCGGGCAGGGGGGAAATAGTTAAAAAACAACTGTCAAGCTGAGGTTAGGATAGATGGGCAGAGATCAAAATGTAACCGAACCCCAGGAAAATGAGAACAGAGCCCATTTTTGTTTAGTTTTAGACTTCTTATCTGACTGCATTTTAGCACCTAGATTAGAAGCTACTATTATTGAGGTTCTATATATAATTAAGATAGATTGATTAAAAACTAAAACAAAGCTATGTATACATCAATCAAGATGTATACAGTTCAGTCTACTTCCACCAAAGGATTCTGGTGACATGAATAGATTTCTCTAGCTACATTCTTACTGTTAAATATTACAGCACCTCTTGCCATAGGAAAAAGAAGGGAAGAAAAAACAGAACGAAAGGGAGAAAATCATAGAAGGGTCTTCAGACCTTAAACTGAGAATTTGTGGAAGCTGCTCAGACATTACAGTGATTAAAGAGAATTACAGAATCTGAGGTGGGGATACTTGTCTTGATATGTTAAACATGACTCTGGAGTAAATTTAAGTAGGAGGTATTATGTAATTTATATTATATAAACAATTATGATTCCACTTTTATTCCTACTGGGCAGAATTTACCCTTATGCATAGCACCAACACAAGGTCTATGCATCAATTAAATCCCTTGTGCTGGCCCTCTGCATAACGGTGAATTTCACCCTTTGGTTCCGAACCTGCAACAAGCTGTGAGACGTGGGAGTTCACCAGCATGGAGCTTATTGCACGATCAGGTCTTTGGAGCTAAGCAAGGTAGTAGCTGTACTGCAAATAAGCTGTAGCAGAAGTTTTACTTCCTCAAAGTCTCTTGTTTTCCAAAACAAAAAAGTCAGTTAACAAAATAAACCCCCCAACCTAGTACTCTGGGCACGACACCAGGTCTCACCTGAAAGTCAGGACAGTAAGTGGTCGATATGATTTGTGGCTGGTATTGCTGCTGAGTTTGCCACCCCAAAAGTCATGATGCCACAGGTCACCAAGTGGAGTTTCTGCTCTGAGGTCCTGAAAGACCACACGTTTAGCACCAACATTAACAACATTTCAGTTTAGTTAGAGCAGCTGGAAAGAGAACAGTTACATACAAAGCAAACTGGCACCACCATGACCATATTTTATAGACAACATTTTCTATCAAGTCTTTTAGTGACTGGCTACTGAAACCTGATTGATAGTTCCAAGTCTTTTCAATACCCTCTTATATTCCTTTAATTATTGTGGACTAGATGCTCAGATGGCATAGATCAGCATATTTTTCCTGAGTTTCAATAGAGCTCTGCTAAGTTCCACCAGTTGATGTTCTGACCCAATAGCTCTAGTGTAAAATATATTAAAAATATATCTTTATACCATCTTTATTTTTGTAAAATATCTTATTTTAGAGCAAGGATCTTTGGAGATAGGAACACAAGCTGTTGCAAATTGCCATTTTGCCACTAGCAACAGTAGGAGAACCATTAATGAAAGCACTAAAGATAGCTCTTCTTGAAATCCTGTTGGGTGGCTTCCTTAACTTCCACATAACACCACTCCACTAGCGTGCTTTGTTTCTGACATATTAAACCTATCAGCAAGTTCCTCTATGTACTGCTCTACACAGAAATGAATAGTAGTAGTTAGGAAAGGAATTTCTTAGGTACCATCATGAAAGAAAAATAAAATCACAATTTTTAAAAACTACAAAATGGAAGTGTACAGTTTGCTTAATCTCATAACTAAGATGATAAAGAAGTAATTTAGATTATTTCAACTCTAAATGGTGCCATAGGAGAGACTATGTGAAAATCTGAAGAACACAGATGGACATAAAGGCAGCTCCCCCCCCAGCTCCTTTTTTTTTTTTTTTAAACATATATTAGATACTCATCTACACAGCCTCAGAGAAATTTCTGTGGAGTAGCACAGCATGCTTCATATTCATCAATAATTGAAGCTGCTGCACTGAGAAGGCCACCTTACTTCCACCGAGCTGCCATACCTCTCCTCCACACGCATACAGCGTGCCAAATTCTGCTCTGATTTATGTTAGTGCAACCTCATGGGGTATAAATGAAAGCAAAATGTGCCCTTAGTTTGATCCAAAACCATGAGGGCACCTAAGAGTGAGATATCACTACCAAAAGAATAACTTCAATAGGAGAACTGGTACCATGGGTGCAATCAATTATAGCTTATCTTATTTCCCATTCAACTAACACAGTAGTAAAAAACCAAACCAAACAAGCCAAAAAGCCCAAAACTCTGTACCACCACCATTACCACATGAAGCCAAGTACGGTACTTTCTAAAGGATTACTAAACAATAAGTAGGTCCATGTCTAGCACTGAATTCAGCAGGGATGTATAGATTGCAACTCCATTGCATTTCTATATCTGAAAGAAAAGACGGTCGTGTGATTAAGTCACTGGACAGGGACTGTAGAGACCTGAGTTCAATTCTCAGCTCTGTTATAGACTTCCTCCATGATTCGCTGTAAGCCACTTAAGCCTGATTTTCCATTCCATCGCAATTGTTTGCTATTCACTTGTCAGTATATAGAACATGCAAAGCTATCAGAAAGTCTAATATATTTCTTAAAATATAAGGATTACAATTTGAATACAATCTTGACATAAAAGAGATGGTATCAACAACACGAGGTAAAAAAATATATTTGTTGTGTGCTAACAGAGATTTTTAACCACCATGGGAAACACTACTCAACATCATTATCTTCAGAAAACAGAACGCAAACTATAAAACAGTCCTGCATGGTCTCTAAGTGCTCCAGCTAGGAAACAGTTTGCACAGTTTAATCAGAGTTTATTTTTTGTCTTCAGTAGGAAACAAGCAGGCAAAGCAAAATATCCAGAAATATCTTGTGATTCAATTTCACTTACTTATGACCTGAATTCTCCAGAGCTCAGAACTGGTGAACTTGATCACCGAGCACTGGAAGTTTGGAGAAAGCTAAACTAAACTAAAATAGTCTCTTCACCTTCATGGGATTACACTAAAAAAACCTGTTTGCTTTTCCTTAACTGTAAGGACTTTGCATCTATTTGAAAAGTTATGAATGATTTCCTCCACTGAAATAGAAAGTGGATACCTAGGGAATCCCTAAATATTTGATTAGCAGCAGCCTATGCACAGTAGAGTGCAGTACTTGAAGAAGGGTCAGTTCTTCTACATAATGGCTTACGGAAAAGATGCATTGTGTCTGAAATTCCTGCTAACCCAACGATTTGTTTTGCCAATAAATAAATAAAGACAAATCATTGTTGTACACCAGTAAAAATGTGTTTTTAAATGACAAGGAAGCATCTGGAAAACAGCCCTGAACACCAGTAAAATCCAATAACTGAATGCGCCACAACACAGTAGGCATGGGGCCAACTAACAACGGATCTTTCATTAAAAAAGGAAAGTGGGGGGAGGGCTAGCAAGTTAACAAAAAAGGATCACAGCGTGGTACCTAAGAAAACATTGGCAAAGCAAGGCTCAGTAGATCCACAGAATGCCTTCATCAGCTGTATTTCACATGAAAATAAAATATGGCATGCAGTACCTTGCTTAATAAAACCAGTCTTTATTATGGTACAGTACTTTCACTCCCCACCAATTCATAACCTTTCATCTCCCCATTTTTGGTACTGATTTAATATTTCTACATATTTATCCTGCCCCTTATTTAAAAGGTCCAGTGGCATCAAAATCCCATTCAATTTCTAAAGGAACATGTCAAGATTTAGATAGGGAAATAAATTAAACCTCCATATTTTCAAATGAAGGCTGAATAAGTAAGAATGAGGTTATTTAAGCAATTGATTTAGTTTCTTCTCCTTGCCTGCAGCCAGAATTTTAGCAGCTTTTTCATTTGCGTGCATGTTGGTAAACTGAAACAATAACATTTGTCAGGTAAAAATGTGGAAAGAAGTGGAGGAAGATTACAAGTGTGGAAATTGCACTGAAACAAACTACATCTACATTGCCTTGGATTAAATGTCAGTTTAAGAAAATGAAATTGCATCATTATCCTTCAAATAAAATTTGCAGAACCAGATTTTCCCAGGAGATGTGTCATTTTACAAATACAATACATTCTATAATCTCTGTATGTATTTACACTTCCCCCAACATTTTTCTAGCTTAGGATACGGCTGACTTACTCAAGCACACTACACATTTATTTAAGCAACAATAATTCAGTAGGATGCTGAAAGACAAATTGCAGCAGGCTACCTCTATACTTTCTGTTGTGAAAAAAAATACTGTAGATTATATTTTTTCCAGACGGTTTTTTGGCCACCACTATAATATTGTTCTCTTCATTCTTTTGGTGTCAAGAGAGTAGAGTGCATGGGGAGAGACACTTTCTGTATCTATTCTTTTTTTTTTTTTTGCTTCTATGTGCCTCTCTAACCACCTCTACCACTCATACCTCCTAGATCGGACTAGGACCACTGGAATAAGGCCAGGCACCCTTGGAAATTGTTCAATGTCCCCTTGGGAGGCATCTCAGGAACTCAGGACACTCAGTATCTTGCAGGATCACACCTTAAACCATCTATTTTAGGATTTAAACCATCTATTTAAACCCTTAAACCATCTACTTTCGGATGGTTTAACATCAAGTAGCTTGAAAACTGGCTAAGGGATGTAAGCAACGATTGGCTAAAATTTTTTCAAAAAGTACAAGATTCGCAGTGCATTAAAGACTTTTTAAAAAAGCAAATACTTTCTTAATATTATTTTCTACTCAAACAATTGCTGTAGCTGCCACAGGAATGTTACAAGAGAGATGGTCCACAAGACACTCTCTCCGTTAGGTTGGGGTTTACCTTATGAAAAAACCTTGAGAACCCTTGCTGAGTGAAACTCACCATCAGCCCATCCTGCAAACACTTCTGCACAAGAGTAACCTTATCACCCACTGGAGGCAATGGAAAGTCTCACACTGACTTCAGTGGGGCTTCTTAGGACTGGGTCCTAAGGACCATAATCTGAATTCACTGAAGTCTATGGTAAAAATCCCAGGACCAGATCCACAAAGGGATTTAGGTGCTTAACTACCATTTTGAGAGCTTAAGTTCTACCTTATAGTTACCAGTGAGATCCTCAAAACCCCACTCATCTGCTGCCTAACTCTGGAGGTGCTGAAATTCCATAGGTGCCTAAATTTCTGTCAGTAAAATCCCTTAGGCACCTAAATTTTTGCTAGTGAGTATCCACAAAACAGCCTCAATCCTGATGATGCTGAGCTGCTCAGTTCCCTAGTTCATACCTAAATCCTAGTGGAATTCTCAGACTAGGTGTTCCCCCACCTAACTCATATCTGGGGACCTATCCAGTAGGCCGGCTCAGAGCACACCTAGCAGATCTAGTCAAAAAATGACAGCTCGGGGACAGCAGGTCAGGATTTTTTGGAGTTGTGCATGTGTCTCCTTATACCCAATAGCCCAGTTGTTAGAGTACTCACCTGAGATGTGGGGGACTCAGGTCTGAATCCCCACTTGTCCTGATTTGGAACAGGGACTTGAACCAAGATCTCCCACATCCCAGGTGAGTAACCTAATCGCAAGGGTATTGGCAATAATGGGATGGAGGGCTCTCACTCCCTGATTTTTGCACAAGCAAGGACTGACCTGACTTGGATATCTAATTCCAGGACAGGGTTCATGTCTGTGAATCCTGAGCAGAGGAAGGTACCTCCCTCCAGTGCCGAGTTAGGAGACCTAACCATTTTTGAGCAGCAGGATTAAGCCCTGCCCCTCTCCTTGGCATTTTATACGGCCTACTTCAGGTGACTCCCTGCTCACTTGCTGGTTTCTGTGAATCCCTTCCTTAGGTTCCTGACTCTCTCCATACAATGCATGGGAAGCCTGGGTGCCTAACTTAGTTAATTCCACTGGGCGCCTAAATCCCCTTTGTGGATCTAACTCCCAATGACTTTAATGGGAATAAGACTGGGTCCATAAATAGTCTCATGTACACACATCCACGTGTGGAAGTGTTTTCAGGATCAGGCCCCAACACTGTGCAAATTTAGCCAATGTCACCCTCAGTACACAGGTGAGCAAAGCACATTTCATTCAGAAAAGGTGGTGCTACTCTACCTTGATAACCATCAATGCTGGGCTGTCCAATGGATCTCAATTGGATAAAGAGAATTAAGCCAGGACAAAGTAATTAATTTGTTCATTACTGCGTCCTTGTTGGTGCACCAGCATCAAACCAAGTAGCCAATAAACCTTTGGGAATAAGGATTCATTAGATTACTTGTGCTCCTTCTGCTTGCTTTGCAACAAAGCAGCCATGCATAGCTTTTGTACAGTATTTACATAAATAGTGGCTTACTTTTTAAAATGCTTTGCAGAGACAAATGATCATTTTAAGAAAGGGAGGGGGTAAAGGAGAAATTCAACCCAAAATTCTTGTTTTGCAAGGGTCAAATCTGGGGCCTAATTAAGTTGGCAGTATCAATTTAAATTAATTTTTTTCTACTACAATTTAAGTCAGAATAAACACAAACCTTATTATTGATGATAGCTTCAGAATCATCAAAGACAAAATCTCCATCGTAGCTGTTAGCAAAACACATGCAGGACATGAGTCCAACAATAATTTTAGCCCAATAAGAGGGAAGCACAAACCATGATATTTCATGATCCAAATTAAATTCTGACTGTGCCATTCTGTGAAATGCTTGTTTCGAATGTGGAGCTCCAGCATTATGTTGGCTGCAAATCTGAAAAAAAGAAAAAAAAACTGCTATGTACAATTACATTTAAACACCACTAGCTTTGCTTAAAGAAATGAAAATCACACCAACATGTTTTGCATAGGAAAACACGACACCTTACACCAGTGGTTCTCAAACTAGAGCCGGGCCAGTTTGTTTATCTGCCACGTCCACAAGTTCGGCCGATCTCAGCTCCCACTGGCAGTGGTTTGCCGCTCCAGGCCAATGGGGGCTGCAGGAAAGGCAGCTAGCACATCCCTCAGCCCATGTCGCTTCCCACAGCCCCCATTGGCCTGGAGTGGCAAACCGCGGCCAGTGGGAGCCGTGATCGGCCAAACCAGTGACACGACAGGTAAACAAACTGGCCCGGCTCACCAGGAGCTTTCCCTGAACAAGCAGTGGCCCTAGTTTGAGAACCACTGCCTTACATGAGTGATGAGATGTAATTCTGAAATCCATTAAGGCAAAACGGAAAATTAAAAAAATAATTATCAAAACCTCTTTGGACATAATTTTATATTTCACATTTGAGAAAAGTAGAAAAGCATGGTTGACTATCGTCTGAGCATAGAGTTGAGTTATAATCCTGACTCTGACACATGCTACCTCAAAAGCCTTGGGCAAGTCATTCTACTTTTTGAACTCAGTTTCCTTGTTTTTCAAATAAGGATACCACAACCCATTTTATAAACACATGCCTTGTGAGGATCAGTAAATATTTATAACTTTCTTTGAGGATGATGAATACCAGTTAGGGCACAATAAACGCAAAAAGAACTGTGTTGCTGCAACATGAAGGACCTAAGTTTGCAAGGACTCCATGTGTGGAACTCACAGGGACTTCAACAGAGTTGCATAGAGTTCTTGGAGAACGAGGCCCTACAACTGGCATTCAAAAAAATCAGAGTCAAGAATAGGGTTGTAAGTTTGGGTTGGATGGATTTCTGGAGGTTTCATCACATGACAATCTTCAATTCCTGGAGACTCCAGGACAATCCTGGAGGATTGGCAACCCTTGTCAAGAAGCACAAACTTAAGATTCCAACAGCAAAGTTCACTAGGTCACGCAGCACGTCACGCAAATTTTATAATACACATCTTACTAACAGAAAGATAAAATAGGCACATAATCCAATATAGATTTAATAAGGAAAAAGACCAGTAAGTACATGTTGCAACCCAGATTTATTCATGCTGTCAAAACCTTAAGTTTTGCATTTCTTGACTTTATGATTTTACCTGTGGAACCTTAGTGGTGGGTTTTTGCATTTGATCTCCTAGTTTTATTTATTTTAAAAGGAAAAAGTCAAGAGTTATTTGTCTTGTGGAGTTTACAAGCTATTCTGGCTTGGCAAACGGAACTGATAAAGTTCCTTGCTCCTACGTGTTCAGCTTGCAGAACTTGTCAGTGTTACCAGTGGAATTCACACAAGTTCCTTGAAACAGTCTACAAATTCCTAACCTGTGTAGGTACACATGCGTGTGTGCATCCACGCACACACACGCTCCTGAGGTGTGCCCCTCAAGCCCTGTAATGTGGTACCCAATTTGTTGAGATGCAGGTGTGGAGTGGTATGGATCTGAGAAAGACCAAAAGAGGAAAATATTCAGAAGAAGCTATCTAACAGAGCTGAATAGGCCCACCACTAAAAGCAAAATATATTTTCAAATGTAATCCACTCCTGGTTTACAATCTAATGAAAAATTAAAAGTGTAACCCTTAATCAGAAGGAAGCACATACATTGCTACTAACAGCTTACATACTACAGTGATGGCCATTACAGAAATACTTAATTAAAACAGATTTCAGCAGCTGTTCAGAATTCCCCTTTCCCAGAAAGTTTCCCCTAACCTGGCTGCTTTTTTCCATTTATATTTGCCATAATTATTTACTAGTACCTCTATACAGGATAGCTCAATCTGTGGGGTTTTTCATTACAGGGACAGAACTGTTAAACACTCAAGCATGTTCCCTGAATATGGGGGAGAAACAATCATATATATATATCACAGATGTTTTGTTTGTTTAAACGGGACCCAACTGTGTGCTTGATGCCAGGGGAGGATACCACCCGGGATCTGACAACACCCACTCTCTTTTTGGTACAGTCACAGTGCATATTTCCATTTCACTGCTGTCTGGTGTGGCACAGAACCTAATAAAATATCATTCTAGGGGGCTCCTTTACATGTAGAAGGAAAGCTGCATATTTAATATTACACGCAACTCCCCATTAGATAGCTGGCAACGTACCTAAACATACCGCTAGAGCTCAAGACTCCACTGTAACAAGAACAGATGACTCGGATATTTGTGAATTAACGAGGCTGTGCCGTCTCAAACGGAACCAGCTGTTTATGCAGGTAAAGAAAACCAGGGATTCAGTCCTCCGCCTGCAGGAGAACGCCTCCGGCACTGTACAGGCGAGGACACCCACACACGGTCCCGCTATAAGAATACAGCGGGCCACGAGCACTGTTTGAGGAACCAGGAAACTTACTCCTAGTTTCCAATCCCGCAGCGGGGAAAGGCAGGCGCAGAGAGCTCGCCCTGCGCTCTCGGGGAGGAAGGAGGACTCCTCGGCTGGGGAAGGCGGCGGCGGCGGCAGGGGAGCGAGGGAGCGGGACCAGACCGGTGCAGAAAGCACGACTCGCAAGTACAGGAAGCTTTGGCCGCGCACGTTTTCAGAGCCGGAGCCGCGGCGGCTTCCGCGTGTGTCTCTTCTCCTGGGAGCACCACACGAATGGCACACCATGGAGCGGGGCAAGCAACGCCGGCGAGGTTTCCGTGCTGCCTCCTCCTCCGCCGCCGCCGCAGAAGTCAGGAGCCAGACCCAGACCCAGCCCCTGCCCCGGCTCAGCCCCCTGCCCCGGCCCAGCCACCTACCGGGGGCACAGGGCACCTGCCCCCCCGGACCAGCCCCGGTCCCCTGCGGGCGGCAGGCGCGACCGCCCGGCCCTGCTCCGGGAGCCCCGCGGAGCTTTACCTGCACGGAGCCGGAGCCGCATCTCCCACCCGGCTGCGAAACTCTGCCCGCTCTCCGCGCCCGGGCGCCGCCGCCGCCGCTGGGGCGGGGGCGGGGCCGCCTCGGCTTCTGCCCGCCCCCGAAAACATCCTCACCGCCCATTGGCCCGCGGCCTGTCCCCGCCCCGCCCCGCCCCGGCGGCCGCCTGCGCCCATTGGTGGCGGCCGCTGTGACGCGCCGCGGAGCGAGCCAGGGAGGCGGAGCGGGAGCGGAGCAGGCTCTCGCCCCGCCGCGCCCGGCTGCGGGAGCTGAGCCACACCCCTCCGCACTACACACAAAGGGGGGAGAGATGCGGCCGCCCAGCCGGCCGCGCGCAGGCGCATGAGGCTGCCGCCCTCTGGTTTGCGGCTTGCTCCTCATTCACAAAAACCTTTTGTCTCGGCGGCCCAGCGCGCGCGCCGAGCGGTGGTGGGGGAGGGGGGCTGACTGCGGGGCTGGCAGGGCTGGGCGTTCACTGAGCGTCTTCCACCCCTGCCCTGCTTCATGGCTGATCACGGGCCTTTGCTTTATATGGGGACTACAATAGCGCCCACACAGGAGGAGGCCTCCCCCCCCGCCCCCCGCCCCCCCAGGAGTTCGCAATGGGAACGAACCTGAAAGGTTCAAACTCTCACCTGTTTAGTTCTCGTTTGCCTCACACCGCACCGCTCCTCGTGGAACTAAGGTCTCTCCCGTACCATTACACAAAGTAATCCTGGGAAAGAAGGCGTTATAGACCCATTGCACTAATAATACAGAAAGTTGCTGCAGTTCTGGGAGCCAGTGAACAGGGTGGTTACCCTGGGCACCAGCTTCTCCGGAGTGCCACCCTACTTCGCCACTTCTTTTTCTTTTTTTGACTCAGCCTCTCTGGGGGACCCTGAAAACATCATCTGCCCTGGCCAGCAGAACGCTTAGGTTCTGTCCCTGCTAGGGTTACCCATTCTGGTTGGATGTATTCCTGGAGGTTTCATCACATGACATAATCTTTAATTGAAGATTAATCTTTTTCATTCCTGGATACTCCAGAACAATCCTGGAGGGTTGGCAATGCTAGGTCCTGCCTGGACTAGTGACGAGGACACCAGCTGTTAATTACGAATTTCACGAATGGGTTCCATGCAGACTGTAAAATATGCTTGTGAAATAAGTGAACAAAGTACATTTGGGGATGCATTCTCTTAACTTTCTTATTGTTTTTGTTGACTTAGGTCCCGATTGTGCCATGAGCACCACAAGAGCAGACCACTCTGTGCAGGCAGACAGTTGTTGCAGTGATCTCCTGTGTGGAGCTCATTCATGAATGTATTGGGACCAATGTGAACAAAGGAAAGCAAGGAAAATGCATCACAAAATGTACCTGACTTTCTCAAGTGTACTTTCATTTTAAGCAGTTAAGAGTACGTATCCAAGTATACTGTTTAATGTTCTAGTATCTTTTCTAAAAACAGTGAAATCATAGTAATATGAGTCCTCTCCACAGTCATCCATGAATCCTTGCTAAGGGCAGAGCAGAGACACCTAATTTTGGGTTAGAAATTCTGAGGTGTTTGTAAAAAGAAAAGGAGGACTTGTGGCACCTTAGAGACTAACCAATTTGTTTGAGCATAAGCTTTCGTGAGCTACAGCTCCGATGAAGTGAGCTGTAGCTCACGAAAGCTTATGCTCAAATAAATTGGTTAGTCTCTAAGGTGCCACGAGTACTCCTTTTCTTTTTGTGGATACAGACTAACACAGCTGGTACTCTGAGGTGTTTGTGTTATTAAGTGTCAAATTAGTGAGGATCTCTCATATATAGCACTTTTTCAGTCACAGACCTCAGTGCTGGGAGGGGTTGCAAGCACTTTGAAGGACAGGATTAGAAATCAAAAAGACCATGACAAATTGGAGAATTGGTCTGAATTTAACAAGATGAAATTCAATAAAGATAATCACGATGTATTTCTCTCAGGAAGGAAAAATCAAAATGCACAATTACAAAATGGGAAACAATGCCTGGTTGGTAATGCTACGGAAAAGGATTTGGGGGTTATGGTGAATCACAAATTGAATATGAGTCAACAATTTGATGCAGCTGAAAAAAAAAGGCTAATATTATTCTGGGGTATATTAACAGGAGTGTTGTTTGTAAGACACATGAGGTAATTGTCCTACTCAGCTCAGCACTGGTGAGGCCTCATCTGGACTCCTGTGTCCTTTTCTGGAAAGATGTGTGCAAATTGGAGAGTCCAGAAGAGAACAAAAATATATATATATATATATATAAAAGGTTTAGAAAACCTGATCTATGAGAAAAGGTTAAAAAAACTGAGTACATTAGTCTTGAGAAAAGAAGATTGAGCAGGGACCTGGGAATCTTCAAATATGTTAAGAGCTATTATAAAGAGAACTGTGATCAATTGTTCTCCAGGTCCATTGAAGGTAGGACAAAAAGTAATGGGCTTAATCTGCAGCAAGTAGATTTAGCTTAGATAATAGGAAAATCTTTCTAATGAAAAGGGTAGTTAAGCTCTAGAATAGGTTTCCAAGGGAAGTTTTGGAATCCCCATCATTAGAGGTTTTTAATAACAGACTGGACAAACACCTGTCAAGGATTGTCCAGGTTTACTTGGTTCTGCCTCAGCACAGGGGGCTGAACTTGATGACTTCTCAAGGTCACTTCCAGCCCTACATTTCTATGATGCTGTGATGAGTTTTAGAAACTTTTTACCATTCTTATGAAAGGGAAAACAGACAAAGATAGACTGAATGTTTGCAAACTAATAGGCTTTGTATTGAAACTCCAAATCACCCCACCTGTGCTACCAGCATCACAAAATCATGACACAATTTGCCACAATCTTGTAGCAATCTTCCTACATGTATATGCAGCATCCCCACAACACAATGTAGAATCACAGAATCAAAAATGTCAGAGATGGAAGAGGCCTATGTGATCCTTCATTCTATCTCTGCAAATGCAGGATGATCCCTTTATCAATTCAGGGAATCTGTCTGTAAATCTTATTGGTCTGGTTGATATTATGAAGTTGCTATGAACATTTCTGTATCATGGAATGCGTCTGTCAATGTGTATCCACCATTGCTGACAAAGCTGTAACCACGTCTCTCCCAGACTAGCTTCAATGAAGAATAGTTTACTTTAATGACTGAACTCTGACTGGTCAATATGCTAAGGAGGTTGGCTGGAGCAGGGAGAAGCCACTTCTTCCAGCTTGTCTATAGAGGCAGAGGTTTGGAGAGTGGACAAAGCAACCAGGTGTTGTTGGTGGGAAATATAAACTTAAGGGACTCAGAGAGATTTGGGAGAGAGTCATGCTTTTGCGGGAGATGGGTTAGCTCTTAGACCAACCAAGGCTATAGAAAGTAAATTGACTTAGGGAGAGAGAGACTCCAGGGTTCAGATATCAAAGCATGAGCTGCAGCAAGAGGATCCTGACTCCAGCCCAAAGAATGCTCCAAAGTGGTGAGGAAACCAAAGCAGGTAATGTTACCAGAAAATTCTTTACCAAAGAGGGAAGCAATTTTTATAAAAGACTCCCTCCCCAGCTTCTATCTCTTGACTCAGTATCTAATCACCTGTGGTAATCCTCTAAATGAAATAGCCCAGAGATAATTAGGGTACAAATAAAACAAGGGCTTTATTTATAAAACAACTCAATGGTTAACACCCTCAAAGACATAACACCTGGACCCCAAACTAACCAAATGTGGGTTACGAGGATATGAAATAAACTCTCTACTTCACCACTCCGCACAAAACTCGTAAGGAGCCAAACAGGAACCAAGGAGCCACACAGGGACATATGGGACCAACAGGACAGGAGCTAACAGGAGACCAACAAAACAGGAACCACGGCGTGGCCAACAGGAGCAAGGTAGGTGTCAGGAGCAGGAACCAGCATGATCTTCTCTCTTCTTGATGGAACCGAAACGCAAGCACGGGCTGCCATGCAGGCAGCACCCTGCACAGGGCTCAGCGCTCTTATATAACCTGAAGTTGCCAGGCAGATCTTACTTGTGACCTTTCCTTCTGAAGTCTTCCCACCAATGTGCCTGTTGCTGGGCAGATTTCAAGGAAAGGGCACCAACAGGCCAACCAGCAGGAGAACCAATATGGAGAATAAGGAAAAACAAAATGGCGAAATAAGCCTAACAGTAAATGTGTGTAGGATTTGTTATTTTTGTATATGTCTGTGCATTTTTTGTGCTATTAAAAAAGAGCAGTGGTGTTTTAGAATTCTGTGTGGTCTGTGTTATGGGTTACACCTCTCATGTGCCCTGGAAGAGGTAAACTGTAACCCAAAAGGCTCATGCCTTCAGGTGGGGTTTGGACGAGGGTGTGTTTAAGCTACACAGGAAGTATGAGGAGATCAGCACTGGTCCCAGGAGCTGGGCTGTTGGACTATGTGGCCTCCTTTCCCCAGGAGGGTGTGGTAGAAGGAGGGTCTGCACCCTGAGATTTTGCCTAGAAACCCTAAGCCAGGGGCAGTGCCTGGGCTCTGTTCAGGCAGACAGATCTCATGGGATCCAGCAGTTAGATCCCCTCGCAGCAATATGGTGAGTGCCCAAGAGGGGGTATTTGACCAAATCTGTGACAGTCCCTAGCACTACTCTTTCTAGGGTTCCTTTTAAAAATCCCAAGCAATAGGACTTGCATCACTTTTTTTGGAAGATAGGTTTACAGTCTAATGGAATTGATTGTCAGGAAATTTTATTGATTTCCAGCCTAAATTTTCCTTATTACTACAGGTTATGCCCTACTGAACCATCCAAACTAATCCCTTTCCCTCTTTGTGCTAACACTTCGAATATTTATGGACTATTGCCCTACAAGACTATTGTAGACATCCCCAAATCCAACACTCATCTAAGCCACTCTACCTATACATATCTTCAACTTCTTTAGCATTAATGATGTCCAGAGCACCAATTCAGGAAAACATTTTTATTCAAGAAGGATGCTTAAGCATATGTTTAACTTTAAATACATGCTTAAGTCCAATTGAAGTCAATAGAATTTAAGCATGTGCTAATGTGATTTCCAGTTTCTCCCATTGCACAAATTCTCACAATTGACAGACTATACCAATTGAATCATCTTATATTATATATTGTTCTTATGAGGATTTGACACTATTGTTTGCTGATCTATTTTTGTCTGCTAATGGGCCATTCACATCAGACACTTATCTTGCCAAGTTGTTTTGCTCACAACCCTGATACATCTGCGTATCTTTGATCCATGTTTAGTAAACGGAATTTCATTTGTTCAATATAAGTCTGCTAATATTATCAGCTCTGGTCAGATGTACACACCCACACATACCTACACACCCTTGGCCAGATCCTCAGGTAGTGTAAATCAGCTTATCTGTATTTATGTCAATGGAGCTCTGTTGATTTACAGCACTTTAGGTTCTGGCCAACACATGTTAGTCCTGCTTTCTTGTTGTTTTCAGAGTATTTTAATTGGTATAGTTCTTCAGTCCTCTTATTTCACCATCTGTAATGCATCACCTTGTCACACTGACCTTCTGTTCTGTTTCAGTTATTTAGGTGAGTCACAGAGCAAATACTTGTTTTAGAAAGGGTTCATTCTATAGTTCCTTCCAAATCTGGTTCAGATCAATTATATTTGCAGAATTTATCTCCAGTCCATTGGTTAACAGCAGTGTTACTACACTGCTTTATTTTAAAACAGTTGTTCCTAAATACCATACTTTTTTTAAAAAAATCTGCAATTTCTGGGAAAGAATATCTGGAGTGAGATTCTACCTACTCTGTAGTTTTCTCAGCATGTTAAGTTGATCTGCCTACATGGGTAGACCATTGTTGTTTTAGAAACGTAATGTTGCAGGACTGGCATGAACAAAGGCATATGTAAGAACGAAAAAAGTGTACAAACAACATGATATTGTTAAGGATAAGTATGTTACTCATAGTAGAATGATTATGCAAATGTGAGAATGTAAAGTTAGTATGGGAGTGACTATATTAATAATATCTTAAGTTTTTGAGCATGCCCCATATGACCTACATATTTTCAGAAGCTTGAAGAAACACTATACGAATTGGGTGCTTCTGAAGTTAATAAGACTGCAGTAGTTTTTCTCCCCAATGAACATGCCTCCTAAGTATTTTCTAAATATGACAAAATGTCCTGCACAGTCTAATGTTTGGGCACCCTGCCTTTTATTTCATTAAAAAATATATTTGGTATCTTTTAAAATTGTAGTCAGGAATAAACTCTTATTGATTAGTAATAAATTATAAGGATAAATTTCTCCACTTCACCTCACCTGCCCGATATTGAAGTGAAAGTAGCTATCAGTGTTTAGAACAAAGCAGATAATGGAGGAGAAAATTTAAATGGAAAGTGGAGTGCTTTAATCATTTTCAAAGAAGGATCAGATTTTCTTCCCAAAATTGTTTCAAGCAATAAAAAGAGATTTGAATCATCTAAAGTCTCAGAAAGACCAAGTATTCTAAGATGATATCATTTAAAATTATCTGTTTAAGCTTAAATTTTGAATGAAGAATTGCATTATCCTTCATCAAAACATCTCCTTCAGTATCAGTGCTGTCAGAAACAACTTGTAATTCATTATGTTTCTCTACCATTTTAACAGTCTCTTTTAGACAGGTAGTTTTAAAGACTGCTATATCTGTCTCACTAAAAGTGACTAAAACTTGATTGTACACCAGAGTTGTGTTTGGTCATATACATTAGGAGATGAGGGAACAGAATGGACAGAGGACAATTTTCTGACAGCCCAAGCAGAGATTAAAACTGCTTTCAAGGAAGGGCACTGTGACTGATAGAACAAGGAAACCCATTTGGCCTTCTGTACACTTTCTGGTGTTACAAAATTGGACGTTCTGGGCCTGGCTCATTGGTGCCGTGCACCATGTGTAGCCATTTACGCCAATGCAAATTGAGTGAGAAATGGAACTATAATGATTTAGTAGCATTTGATACCCATTCAGAACTCCCATGGCATGGATGTACATGACTAGCCAAGAGGCCTGATGCTTTGTTGCTCTGCACCTTATGTATTCTCATTAAACCAGATCAAAGTGGATGATAAGTGTCAAAAGGATGACATTTGGTAATGACTGGTGTAAATGACTACACAAGGTGCAGAGCAACAGTCAATCAGGCCTTATGCATTTTTGTGTACATACACTTTCTTTTCTCTGTTTTTGAAGCATTATATTACAAACTAAGGCTCCAGTCCTGCATCTTGTTCCATGCAGGTGGACCTCTGCCACTGCCAAGCTACAGGATTGGAGCCCAGAGGAAAAAAAGTAGGGAAAAATTAAGATTGTCTTTTAAACTCAGCCCAAAAATAATAAGGGAGTATTTGAGAAATAAATATAATAAAATATCCCACAGTATAGAGGCTCAGAATTCTTAATTCCAAAGAGCCAAGTATATGACTCATGCAAAATCAAAATATATGCATTTGAAATCATTCTCCCAAAGGGCAGAGGGAAGGTTTTTAAACTGGTCTCTGTCTGATATATATCCTGTTTGCGGCAGGGTGATGAGTAGCACCAGTAGAGGACAGACAGCAAAATCTCCTACAAAGCAGAAGGAAGGTGTTTAAGCTTCTTTCCCTAACATCAGCATTTGTGATAGCCTTGTTATTTTTATTAAAATCATTGTGCTTTATGGATATTTTGTAATACATCTTGAGTTCTAGGTAGGCACAGCTATAAATCTGAATACAGTAATTAAATGAGCAAATTTTTGTCCCTGCTCGCATAAGCACTATCGGATTTAGTGTGTATGAGTTATTGTGCGGTATAATTAAAGTAGCTGCTTGTAAATACCATTACTCTTCCCTACTTTCTTGCTCAGGGGTAATTTAGGGCTGCTATATGACATTTGCTTAAAAGAAGTAGCTTTAGCTTAGCTCTTTTCATCCAGAGATCTCCAAGGGCTTGGCAAAGAAAGGTAAGTACCATCACCCCTATTCTACAAATGGAGAAACTGAGGAATAGAGTGGTAAAATGACTTACCCATGCAGTATATCAGTGGCAGAGCTGGGAATAGAACCCAGCTTATCTGGCTTCTAAGCAATGTCTTTACTCTTTTGAATACACAACATACTATTAATTATTTGCACCCCTGCGCCCCAATCCTTCTGTCCCCAAAGAAGGGGACAGAAGGGAAAAAGGGAGAAGGAAGGAAGACAAAATTAATACCCCAGACATTTATTATAACAGACAATAATTCCAATTATATTGTCCCAGTAAGTTCCATGAAGTGTATTTTTAAACATTTGCCTTAGTGCAGCACTGGTTCTTTAAATATACTGGGGGATATGTAATAGCGCTTGACTGCAGTAATAAAAAAATCTTTGTGCAATTCAATCTGCTCCATCCGAGCAATTTTATAATTCCTTCAGGAACCACTATTTTGTGCTTCGATTCAGCAAATCTTATGATCAGATGGTGCATCATAGTCTGTATCTAATTTTTAAAGAATTAGAATAGGGATGAACAAGCCAGTTCAGACAACATAAAATTTGATTTTATTCATCAAGCTCAGAAACAAACCAAACTATATTTTTTAATTTTATAGATTTGGGGAAGGCCCAGTGTAGCAGGAAGAGAGCCTGAGATATAAGCCCTTGTATTAGAGGCCTGGTATGAGGAAGTACCTGCTCACAGAATTTGGCAAGATCAGGGCTGATATTGCAGAAAATACACATTCCTAAGAAGTGTTAGTCACAAAGTGCTCACTCAGACACATCCTGATATCAAGTGGTACCAGAACATCCTGATATCAAGAATGGTACAAAAACATTCCCCAAGGATAAAAGGAACACACTGACCCCTCCTAAAAGATAAGGTGAGGATGATAATAAAGATGTTTTGATTGAACCAACATGTACAAGTTGATGGGTGATAACTAGCGATGTCAGGGGGCAATAACTATGTCAAAGGGGCGGTACTAACTAGTTTGTATTGGGGTATAAAGATGTATCTCAAAGGGAGTATCTTTGTCTGGCCTTAGGGAGGAATGGAAAGTCCCACAGTTCACTGAGCTGGTCCATTGTTATGGCCACACATGTATTAGTGGCTGGTAGAGTCTGCGAGATACTAGTACCATGCTTTGTCAACAATAAACCTGGCTGGGTGCCTTCATCCCTTAACGGATCTTGTGGTCATTGGGTGGTTCATTCAAGGTCTGCCCTAAACTCAATGCCTCTTTGAAAAGAGGGATGCACACCTTTCTTCCTTTCTCACAGAGGCAGTGCACTCACCTGGGTGTCAGACAGAGACCTTTGTTCTGTTCCATCTCTGCTGCTAACCCACTGTATGATGCCAGCTCTCTGTGCCTCACTTTCACTATCTGTAAAGTGGGGATAATAATGCTTACTAACCTTAACAAAGCACTTTAAGATCTACTGGTGAACAGCACTATATAAATGCTAAGTATTATCATCTTACCTCCGCTGATCCCTCCTCTGGTGGCAGTAGATGCATGGGAGGATCCTGAATCCCAGTACTGAGATCTACAGCTGTGGTTTTATTAACTGTTTCCTGCACTCAGCCAAGCACTTCATGACTCCTCAGCATTCTTCAAGGAAGGGACTAATAATAGTAGCCAAATATTATGAGTTCTTAGGATCAAATCCTGTGTGCTGGATGATGTCAGCCATCTATTGGCCTCCTGCAAAGCTCATTAAAGTCAATGAAAAGATTCTCATTGACTTCAATGGGTTTTGGATTAGGACATGTGTGAAGAGAGGCTGCAGGATTGGGCCCCATTTTAATTGTTTTATGCATATACCATGGTAATTTCATTGTCATAATGGTTTGGTATCTACTGACTTAGGCCAAAATGTTTCAAACATGGTTGAAAAATTCCTGTCACACCTATGGCATTGTATAAATAGTACTAATAATAGTCTCTTGCCTCACTGTGCACTATCAGTTTTCCAGATTAGTACTGTGGGATGGTTCACTTTGAAACTAGCCAGTACTGCTGCCTCCTCAGCTGGAAGATTTATGGTTATGTGCTATAAAGTAAAATGTTCTCTCTCCTCCCCATTACCTATTACAGCATGACTATGCTTCCTCCTTAGCACTCCCACCTTCTGTAGTCCCAGCTCTTAGGAGACAAGGACCAGGAAACTAATTTGCATGTCTCACATGGCAGTGAAGAGTACATTACCATTAAGCACCAGCCTGTCTAAATTCCCTTCTAACAATTTCCTTGGAGTGGTGCCAATTTGGACCTCTCACTGTAAAGTTAAATCCAACATGATGTTGGGAGCTGGGATTTTTGTTTTTTAAGGGGACAAAACTCTTATATTATAGAAATAATGTTAATAGAATTAATAAGGCTGGATTACTGTCTGCTACACTGAAACACAGCATTTTATCTTTGGCTCAATATTTGTTTTCAGTAAATGCCTTAGACTTTATGTTCCACCAGAAGTTCATTACCTAGACATAAAGCAGAGCCACGGGTGGCAGGTACCATAAGCATGGAGAGGCTGTGCCTCTCCAAACAGCCGGGCATAGCCCTGCCCATGTTCCACCCCCGGCTCCCCCTGCTTCTCCTTGGCATGGCCACTCCAGTCTCCCTGTGGGGTGGCCCCAACTGGGGCTGCGCCACCCGCCCTCCTGTTGCTCCGGGTCTGGGGCCATGCCAGCCACTCTCCCATTGCTCTGGGGTTGCTGAGGGGTGAGGGGGGCGCTGCGGCCACACCGCCTGCTCCAGGGCTGGGGTGGGGGGAATCTGGGGGCATTAGCCTGGAGTGGGGGCCGGTGGCTGCGGTGGGAGGGGGAGGGGGGCTTTGGACTGGGGTGGGGGACATGGAAGGGGGGTGCTCGGGTGGAAGGGGCATGGCTGGGGGCTAGGCTCCTCCAGCCAGCGGTTCACATGCCGTCCATGAGCAGAGCTCCATTAATAGTACCACCTAATTAGTTGCTAATCGTTTTTACCCCATCCCTTCAATGTGAAGGTGAAATTAAGCATAAAAAGTTGCATTTATGTTAAATTTCTTTTGTTCGAGGACACACTACATCTTTTCCAGCCACAGACACAACAGCTGTCCCAAGCATTATGTAGTGATAAATGAGTTTCTGTTTTTGAAATCTTTAAACTTGTATGCAACAATAATGAACCCAAGTGCCTGGACAGACAGACAGATCTGGAATTTTGACATTTTGGGCTCATCCCTACAGTGTATCATTGTCATTTCACACACGATATGACTTTGGGAGGAATCTGGAGTGTCAGAATTCCAGATCTATCCGTCCCCCCAGGCATTTCTGCCATCTTCATTGTTGCACTCGAGTTCTAGATTTGGGAAATAGAAAGCGTTATCAGTACAAAAATGTGGGGTCCATTGTTTATAAAGATGAAAGCTTAAATATTGTAAATTCATTCAGCGTTAACTGAGAGTGTTTGCTGTAAAATGCAATCAAGTAATAGGTTAGCAATAAGAATATGCACATAGGAATTCATTGTTGGATCACTTTTTTTGGTGAGAACTTACTCCCAAGAGAAATTGCATTGATGTCAATTTCAACCCTTGTGTGAGTCAATGCTCCACAACATGAATAAGTGTTCCACTGTCAGATTTAAACAGTGGTTAATTGTGCCATTAAAATGTAGAGTTATCATTGTTTGGTAACCCTAAAGTTCATTGCCTCCCTGATTTGTGGGTACCTTATCCCAAACTGATAGATTACTACTTTTTACAAACTGGTCTCTGAATGGTTTGTTGGATAGCACCTCCATGATTTAGGACTAAAGGATAGAAGTACTAACTGATGATGAAAACAATTTCCCCATCTCTGAATTCAGCCTGTTATTTTCCCTATCAATATTACAGTTTTGAGCCCAGTCACTGTTTGTAAGCAATAGCCAAATGAACAAAGGTTATACACACAGAAACATCACTGGAAAAAAATCACATTTTTACTGGTAAAGGGCTGCATTCATATAAGAAATGTACACGTCTAAAGAAAATGGATAATCTTTGAGTGCCATTCAAAAGCCTCTATTCCCCAAAGCCCAATAAGGGAATGAGAAGGCAATGCTTGTGTGGAGTGTGACAGTACTTAAACTGTGGGCTACAGCAATCTTACAGTGTTAGGTGCTAAGTAGAAAAAAAATGAACAAAAGTCATGCAGAGAAGGGTAAGTATTTGTCATTTTGCTGGAATTTACCTCTTATTGACAGTGGTGGGGAAGGGGAAATGTTTACAATGACCAAATCATCCCCTCTGGAAACATAGCAGATTCCCTGCCAGGGAAGGGATCAGATGCCTCTATGCCTTGCCCCCATCTGCTCCTAGGCAAGCCCTTCTGTGGCAAGGGGCAGGCTGGGGGTGGAAGAGAGGAGCTGGGGTGGGGCTGAAGGCAGGATGTGCTAAGCTGACCAGTTAATAGAGCCTGAGCCTGCATAAACATTGATGTTTCTATTCTGCCTTGTTGGACCCCTCTGGTTAGGTGAGATCCAAGAATAGCTGCAGAAAGGATATGGGGAGGGCTGCAGGAGGCAGAAGGCCATTCAAAAAGCAAAGTAGTTGGTTCTGGCCTCCCTGCAATCCCCTGCTATTCAGGTGCTTAACAAGAGAGCCACAGGTTTTGGGGGCCAAAGAATCACCTACTTATGACCCTTGCTGACTCTGACAAAACATGCTGGCTAAGTCTTTTTTTGTTTCCTTGCAGACTTTCCTGTTTCCTAGGACGGTTTTTCTGTAAGGGAGAGTTTAGATGGGCCACAATTTGTCAAAGCTATTCTAAGTTCCTAGCTATTCTGAAGGAACTTTCCCAATTTGATTTGCAGTTACTACCAGTACTTGACTAGCCATTATGCAGCTCATATTCAAACAGGCAAAGCCTCAACTCCTTACTCAGCTTGCCCTCTTGGAAGCAGTAATGATCATAGGGTTCATTAAATAACAAACAAATAACAAAGGAATAAAACTTTAATAAAACAAATGGGAGACCTTCCATAGTGAGCTGCAGCACACAGCCATGTGGTGTTCCCAACCCCCGCCTCCAGGGCACATCTCCAAATTCCCACACTCGCAACACAGTCCCTTATGAGGGAGCATCTCCAAATCAAAATCTTTTGTAAACATATCTCTACATCTTCCCTCTTAAAGAAAAACAAATTAATTCTTATATACTATTAAACACTGAGATAAAACTGAGTGAGGACTTCAGGATTTGGCCCTTCATTTTCACTCATTTCTTAGACCAGCAATGGAGACAGTGGTACAAATCTTGACCCATTTGAAAACAATGCCAAAAAACCCGTTGATCTTCAGTGGGATCAGGATTTCAGTGACAGCGAGAACTTCAGCATCTGGCTAACACTGCACAAGCAGTCTAAATCTCTCTCTCTTCTTTTTAAAATGCAAATCAAGAACATGAAAAGAAGCCCTTTGTTGCATGGCAGTGGCTAACTGAAAGCAGGGCTCAGAGAAACAATGAAAGTCAGTATAAATGCACACAGCTGTTTCCAACATTGTTCTTATTTTTAACTGATAGCATGAAGCTATAGAACAGAGGCCATTCTTTTAGCAATGTATTTATGGTGCAAATGTTTTACATATTTTATATTATTGATTCTGTTAGTAGAGTAGCTATTTCTGAGGGCAAATGATTAGCCTTTTTTTGTAGGCTTGTGAAGTGTTACTGTGGCCTCTGCCAAAAGATAGCCCAGTCATCTATTCTGGTAAATAAAATGTCCAGTCACCCACTAGATGGTTGCAAGAAGCATGTTTTAAAGTTTTATTTACAGTAGTTCACCTGCTGTCATTTTAGCAAGAGAGCCAGATTACTCTAAAACACAAACACCCACCCACCCACCTGTGCAATAGCTGCAAAAATCTTTTTGTTGACATTTGAGGAGCAGGAAGAGGGGCAGGGACAGGAGGGAGTCAGGAGTTAAGCTGTTACTGTGTATGCATGTGTCTGCACTACAGATGGAATTCTGTGATAGTTCAGTGGCAGAGCCATGATAATCACGAGACAGACAGGTGGCCCAAGGCCTGAAGGTTGCAGAGGCTCCGGATTCCTAAGAAGGGGAGCACAACACTAGCTTGACATTACCATGATGGTCTGACTGATCACAGGGTAGGGGTGTGGAACAGCTTACCCTGTGATCCATAGCTTCCAGTGGATTCCCTCACTCCCCCAACCTGGAACTTCAGTGGTCCCCATGGTACCCCCTGCGAGGAAGGGGCGGGGATCTCAGACTATATTGCTCATTCAAATCCCTTTTAAAAACTCACTTTTGCCATGTCACTTATGAGCTAAATAAACCAGCTAATGGAACCAGTGAGCTGTCTACCTGGCTGACTATCTGTGTAACCTTGCTATTGTCCTTCCTCCCCTTTCTTGTTTGTTTACAATCCTCTGTTTTTCCAACATATCTGAATTTAGCCTGTAAGCTCTTCAGGGCAGAGACTGTGCAGTCACTTATTCTTGTGAAGCATCTAGCACACTTCTGTAACGGTACCCGCAAAAACGTTGGTGAGGGGACTAGGGCAGATCGTGGGGACTCCCATGTGTTGCCAATTGCCTGTTGTATGTGTTTTCAGCTGGTGGCTCCCAGTGTCACTTGGGGCTGTCAGTTGGCTGTTGCCAGAAGAATGTGATGCTCGCCCTCCGCAGTGTTTCATTCCCTACCAGTCAGCTGAGGCACTCGCTGCTCTTCCTGTGCACCACCTCTCGGATACCACCAACCCCACTGCCATATACAGGCTGGTGTCCCTGATGTGCCATCGATAGCAGCCGTTGGCCATGGAGTAATTCTGGCATCATTGCTGAGGGTGCTGATTGAAGCTGTATGGGAACAAACACCAGCCAAGCCACAGAGGTACCCAGACCACATGCCTGCTTAGCAGAAGGATTTGGCTCTGTGCACATGCTGTAGGTTAGAGCATGCCTGGAGAAAAAGAGATGTGTTTAAGAAAGATTAGTTTGATATACTATATAGAAATCACAACACACACAGAAATCTAATGCAAGGAAATATATTGTATGGGTTAAGTCCTTTGCCATAGTCTAAACAAAATGTTAAGGAAAGGTTCAAATGAAAAATAAAGTAAACAGATGACCAAGTTTACTTTAAAAAGCCTGTTTTGTGTGTATACTTTTTGTAAACCATCAGTGATAGAAAGACCACAATAGAGAATAGGTCTCAAGTACATTAAGGAAGGCTAATATCCCCACTCACATGTAATTAGGTATATCAAACACACCTGCAGGATGATGAAGAGTGTGTTAGAAAGGACTCTTCTTCCACAAAAAGCTGCTTAAAGCCATGAAGGCTATAAATAATTCTTAATTCCATTCTGCACACACAACTATACAGAGAAAAGGTTGCCAAGACCCTTTATCAAACTCTACATTACAAAGTAAGATGCCAAAATAAATGAGAAATAGACAAGAACTAATATGTTTCTTAGTCCTCACCAGCAGCAGAAACAGTCTCTGATAGTATTATCCATAAGGCTTGATAAACCGATTGGGATAAAATCAGAACCAGCTAGGACTTCAACCATCCCTTTACCAAAAAGCAAACCCTTTAAAAAAATGTTTGTTACAGATCCCTCCTGCTCTAAAAAAAAAGAGGAGGTGGGGTGACCCTAATATGTTGCTACTGCTTCCTGTCATCGCACTAACTCACCAGCTTTTGAATTCTCTTCTCCCCTGGTGTGAATCTTTGTTAGAGTTTAGCAGTTCAAGAAGCCTCTCAACCCCAAAGCACATTGGCTTAGTTAACAACCATACAGCATTTCAGTTTGTATCTAATTTCCCGACATCCCTGTTAATTCTTTTTTTTTAATGAAAGTAAGTGTTCATGAAAGGTGCTAGAATAACAGTTCTGCAGACTAGAGTCTATTTATCCACTGAATATATACATCAGCAGCGCATGCCTCTATACACTGGCTTGCCAATCTGCCTCAACCCTGGCATACAGTGAAAGATTCTACTGCTGCTCCCAGAGTTCTCTATTTTACAACATAGGGAATGTCTCTCTGGAATTGATGGAACCTTTTCATACTGGTGGAACTTTAACAACCCCTACCCCTGTAGTGGTGAATAGTTCGTGCATTCCTTCCCCTTTCTGCTGAAACTGCCAACAAGGATGCCAGTTATCAATTTTAAATAGCTAAACCTAGTGGCGTGAGTAGACTTTACAACTGAGGCATAGTTGGTTTAAGGTTCTGCACCCTATTATCAATCCCTTAAATCAACTGTGCCTCAGTTGTAAAGTCTACTCACAACACTAGGTTTCGCTATTTAAACGAGAGATGGGCCAACACCAAAACGTTGGACTCAAACACCCCCAAACTTTGGGGAGAGGTTGGACTCTGAACATGGCTGGCCCCTCTCTGTAATGATTCTCCATCAAAACCTAAGAAACAAAACCTTCCAAACGTTAGAGCAGGGGTTGGATGAGGAAAGTTGAAGGGATTGAAACCTATATCAGATCCAAATTTTGCAGCTTAGTCTCATCTCTGATTTTGATACCAGATCCTGAGCATGATTGCGACCCGCCAGTTTAACAGATGGGAGACTAGCTTGGATCTGCAAGGTGTTGGACAGCTTTACAATGAAAAGGGAGAATATGCTGGGGTAGGGCCCTTCCCCCCTGAGCTAGAGGGATGTGAGCTGATAGGCTCTAACTCCCCACAATCATGAAATTAAACATTTGCCTGTGGTTTCTTGAGCCTTTGGACCTTTTTAGCTAGTTCTAATGCCAGTTTCACAGATGATCTTGAGCATCACTTACTTTTCATTTACATTCGGAATGTTTGTGGATAATTTCAGTAGCCTTATTCTGTACTCAGCACCTGGTCCAAAGCTCACTGAAGACAATGGGAGCCTTCCCACTGACTTCAATTGTCTTTGGGTCAACAAATATGGATCAAAATACAGGGGGAGACAGTTTCTCATGACAGAGTCTGCTGGTGATCATTATGTACAATTAAGTTTTAAAATATTATCGCCTTCAGCTTTTTCTCTGGAGTAGTAATTTTGGGGACTCTTCCTCATGTTAATAAAACACATGTAAAATATTGCTAGTGAGCCAGCATGCTGTTACCAGCTGCAGCCTGTGCTGTTACATTATGCATGATTCTTGACTGCTCAGAGTCAAGAGGGGTGAGTGGGTGGGAAAAACACACAACAAACCCTAGTAGTATTTCATTACTGATTTCCAATGTTATGCTAAGTGTTTTCAGTTTATTATTTCTGATAACGATGGTAACCTAGTGCTATTTATATATTTATAAACATGTTGTTAATAATGAGACAATGTACTCTTATTCAGTATTAATACAGTCAATTCAAAATTAATTTATAAGCAATGAGATAGATTGCTTTCTAGTGCATTTGCTTGCAAAGAGGCTCTGCACTGAACAGTAGAGTCATGTACTATAGATCGCTCACTGTACTGGGGTCATGTGTTTCTAGGTAATTTTACATCCTTCTCCCTGTCATGTTTACAGATTTTTATAACTGGTATTGATTCACTGCATTTAAAGTGAACACCTACTCACATTTATTGCCTACATGTTTTTTTCCATACGGAATCATCTGAATCTTGCATCACACACCAACAAAAGATGCTGGATTTATTTCAACATATGTCCTTGTTTTTCCTTTTTGCCCAGGGACTTCTTTCTTTTTCAGTGTTTTTTTTTAAATAAATAAAACTTTTTTAAAATAAATAAAAGGCTTATTCCAGCAAGGTGCTGAGTACCCCGTAGGAAGCGGAAGCTGTTCTTTCCCTCTTACAAGGAGCTCAGCACCTGGCAGGTAGGCCCTGAATATTGACTCAGGGAACTGGCTCATGGACCACCATGGGAAATGAGGGTGCTCAGTAGCTTCCAGAGGTGATTAGCACTTCACAAGATTGTTCTTTCAGGATCTGATCCTCTAAGGTGCTGAGCACTCTCTGGGTTTCAGGGAGCTGTTGCATCATAGCGTTGTTTACAGCCATCCTAGGGGCTCCAGAATCCAGAATGCACATCTTGCACCCTATCTTGGGCTAAGATGGCCCATAGTTGGGGTCACAGTCTTAACAGTGTCCAGTTTAACTCCATTGTGACAAAAATTGCTGAAGAATTAAATGCCAACCGTGTTTACTTTACAAACATATCTATTCATAAACTTTTTCAATCCAAAATTTGTGGCACAGAATTGCACTTAATTTTCATAATAACACTTTGCTTGTTCAAACATTAACTAAATAGCCCTCAGAAAACTCCTGTGATGTAGGTAAGGAGGGAGGTAAGTTTTTATCTCCATTTTATAGGTGTGAAAACTGAGATTGAGCAGTAAATTGATTTGTTCAAGACCACACAGTAAGCAAGGGCTAGGGTTGCCAACTTTCTACTCACACAAAACCGAATGCCCTTGCCCCGCCTGCTGCCCCGCCCCCTCCTCCAAGACCCCGCCCCTTCTCCAAGGCCCTGCCCCCTGCTCACTCCATTCCCCTGCCCATCGCGTGCTTTCCCCACCCTCACGCACTTGTTTATTTTCACAAGGCTGACTCAGGGGGCTGGGGTTCAGGAAGGGGTGAGGGCTCCAGCTGGGGGTGCAGGCTCTGGGGTGGGGCTGGTGATCAGTGGTTTGAGGTGCAGGAGGGTGCTCTGGGATGGGACTGAGAGGTTCGGAGGGTGGGAGGGGGATCAGGGTTGGGGCCCGGGAGGGGGTCGGGGTGCAGGCCGTGGGTGGTGCTTACCTCAAGTAGCTCCGGGAAGCAGTGGCATGTCCCCCCTCTGACTGGTACACAGAGGTGCGGCCAAACAGCTCAGCGTGCTGTGCTGGCTGCAGGCGCTGCCCCTGCAGGTCCCACTGGCTACAGTTCCCAGCCAATGGGAGCTGCAGCGGCAGTGCTTGAGGTGGGGGCAGTGTGCGGAGCCCTCTGGCTTCCTCTGCTCATAGGAGCCGGAGGAGAGACATGCTGGCATAGGTGCCGACTTCCACACTTTTCCCTGGGTACTTGACCCCTGCTCTGCCCCTGGCTCCACCCCCACTCCACCCCTTCCATGGGGCCCCACCCCTGCCTTGCCTCTTCCCACCCCTTCCCCGCCCCCATTCCAACCCCTTCCCCATAGTCCCTGCCCCAACTCTGCCCCCTCCCTGCCCCTATTCCAACTCCTTCCTCAAATCCCCGCCCCGTCCCCACCTCTTCCCTGCCTCTTCCCCTGAGCGCGCCACATTTCCACTCCTTTTCCCCCTCCCAGAGCCTGCTAATGCCACCAAACAGCTGTTTAGTGGCAGCTGGGTGGGAAACGCTGGGAGGTAGGTGGAGGAGCGGGGACGTGGTGTGCTCAGAGGGGGAGGAGGAGGAGGAGGTGGGCAGGCGGGGAGAGGAGCTTGGCTGCCGGTGGGTGCAGAGCACCCACTAATTTTTCCCCGTGGGTGCTCCAGCCCCGGACACCCACAGAGTCAGTGCCTATGCATGCCAGCTGCTTCCCAGGAGCTGTGCGGTGCTGCCAACCGGACAGTCAATGGCCCGGTAGGCAGTGCTGACTGCAACCCCCAGGATCCCTTTTCGACAGGGTGTTCTGATTGAAAACTGGACACCTGGTCACCCTAGCAAGGGCAGAGACAGGATCACAGCTCAAGAGTTCTGAATCTCATGATTGCGTTTATTTCGTGTACTGCCTCCATTAACAATATTATGTCTTAGAAAAATTGGAGGACCCAGTAGAGTAGAAATGGTGGATGATGTCAGGCTTGTGGGCATAATTAGTGTGAAATGCTGAGATTGTGGGCGTAACAAGTGAAGCATGCTGGGATTGTGGATGGGTTGAGTGAGGTTTGAGAGTAGAGTATTTTCACTCTCTTCTCAGTCTGTCATCTATATGTACACTGATATATGTGGGTACGGCTGTAGGCACATTGTGGACTTTAGCAAGCACTGGCATATTCTTGCGCATGTCGGAGGAGGTGGGGAATCAATTTCTCCAACTTTTGCAGTCTTCAGGTGAAAAGAATTGTTGCTAAGGAGTAAGACATGGCATATTCTTGTTGAGGGGCCATCTTATTGGGGAGCAGAAATGAGTCACACAGGATCCCTCAGGGCTTCCAGCCCAAAAGGATCTAACAATCAGCAGCTTGATCATGTGAAGAGTTGAGCCAATGACAGCACCTGGCATCTCCCAGAAGAACCACTCAGTCCTTCACTCGAACCAGCATCATGCAAGGGAAAATAATGCAGCTGCCCAAATCTTGGTTCCTTCATGGCCCCCTTTCTAGCTGAGAGTTCATTATTTCATTCCCAAGTATCAACGGAGAGTCAGCTTGTAATTGTAATTTATGAAATAAGGTATCACCTTCAAACTGGAGTCCTAGAGTTCTGTAGCCCAAAGATTAGATGAATGGGTGCCACTTTTTTGTCCACAGCAGACACAAGCTGAACATTCATGAACTAGAACGATACTGTTTGTCATTATCTTTTGATTCTTGGAACCCATGTGCCACACCCAGTAACTGGCAGGCAAGCAGGGGCAATCTCTGTTGTATGGTGCTGTACGCGGTATGAACAAAGAATCAGTGATTGTATATGGCTTGCATTTCAGAATTACAGAGAACGACTGCAATCTAGAAAGTGAAAGTGCAGAAAACAGTTGAACTAGTGTTAAAAAATAGAACCTTCAAAATAAATAAAACTAAAATTAGCATGGAAGATGATCAGATATGTGACTTGCCTACTGATGAAGCATATTCATCCCCACTGGGTGTATATTTTGGAGAGAATTTGGAACACCTCTAGCTATTTTCTCTCTTTTGTTCCCTTTTCGTCTGTAGAACCAACTATCCCTACTGTGTGCTTTGATTCTGAGCAGGAGTATCTTTGGCAGCCCATGACTGCCTTGGCAGTGGGCCGACTGTAACTGTGAAGAAGTGAAACTAATTATACTTAATGACTTTTGTTTTACTCTTTTTTTAAAAACTCCAAATCATTATGGACATTGTTGCATTAGAGTTGAGAAATATTAGCCTCCCTTCATAATGTATAATAATAGTAATCTAGTAGATTTCCTTTTTCCCTTCCCACTGTCCACATACATTTTCTTCCCCTCACCCAAAATCAGTTTTTCAGCAAGAGTCAGGGACAGACCTTGACATGTTTCTGGTACTCATATAACACATTTTGTGATGCCAGTTCTTCCTCTGAATTCTGGAGAGATTCCAAGTTTTCAGGGGAATGAACTGAAATTTTGGAACAGGTCAGTCGAAAGTCATTTTACATTTTACTTTGCTACAGTGACCACAACTGCTCTGTCCCCCGCCTTTCTGTGGTAGTTGATCTCTGACTGGTCTTAGCTATAGCCCTTGAGCTGGTGGAGATAGCTGAACTTTTAGAAAAAGGTGAAGGCATGAGCTGCCTACTGCTATTATCTGTTGTAGGTGCCGTGAGGTTCCTGGCCTTGGACAACAGATGTTCATGAAATAACTGCCAAACCAGTGTTTGGGGAAAAGATACATGTGTTACTTGGCACTAAAGGATTAAGGAAGTCAGTAGGTTGCCTGCTTCTTCACTTAACACGGTGACATACAATGAAGTGAAAGATGAGACTGTGCAGTCCCTATGTCATGCAGAGAAGATAGATCTAGGAAAGACTTTCCAGAACTGTCAGTATGCTACCCTGTCCTGAGGTGAATGGAACTTTTTCATAATAGCATGGTACTTGCATGATGAACTGAAGAAGAATTAGTATCCTGATAACAGCTACTGGTTGTTCTGTAGTACAGCAGGGACCCTTGTTACAGAACAGAATTTATCATAAATAATGCAAATTGCCTGCATCATTTCTCAGTACAGGGGGACAACTGACAGTCACAACTGCGTTTTCTTGTGTAACTGCTAAAGCTGTCTTTCTCTGTACTTCTATTCACATACAGAATGGGAAGTTATACCAAGTGAAGCTTTTAATTTAACAAAATGGTTTTAAAATGCACTTAGTAGTAAAAGCCAATTTGCTTTCACTTTAAAAAAGTGCTACTATTAAGCAGACCATTGCAATAAAAGAATCTACAAAGGAGTAACATTTTAATCTTCTCAGAAAAGCTAGGAAAGGCAGAGCCAGCTTTTTGTGCTTAGGATGAATATTGCAGATGTCTCCAAAGAGTGGTTAATCTTACATAATAGATGTGGGACTTTACCTTCTCTTCTAATGTAACAAAAGCTTCTGATAAAATGTGAGCATGTTTGGTACATTGTATTAGGGTCTTTCAGGGCCCATGGCTCACTTTGAAATTTCAAAATATATTCTTCATCCCCAGTCTCCTTAAGCTACCTCAGTTCCCCTCTGTAACCTATAATGTTTTTTTTAAACACTTTGAACACACCTTTTCCCTCAGCAATTTAATTTGAAACTACATAGGATTCTTCCTTGATTTTTCTCATTATTCTCGTCTCCCCAGCATTCTGCCCATGCAGCTGTCATCAGAACAATGAGGTCAAAACTGAATGACACTCTAGGGAAGCCAATATACCTAAATAACAAGTGGTGCCGTTCGGAAGCTGTCATACGAGAGTGTTGCTAGGAAATATCTTGGGTCTCCTATAGCTGTTGTTATTTTAGAGTACAGCAGTGCCCCAGCAATCTCTCAGCAATATAAAACTTATTGAGTGCTTGATGCTGTGGTGTTCTAAGTTATATTTACATGCATTAGTTCTTGTGAGGTAAGAGGAGAACGTTCTCTGTTTTAAAAATAAGGAAACTGTTTTTCCAGTTATTTTGGGGTCCTAGGCTACTAGTCAGTTTCTCCAGTATTTTGTTGTTCTTCCATTGAAGAGAAAAGCAAGATTTGTGAGATCTAATATAGGCTGACAAAATTCACTACTTCAACTGCCACAGGCATATCACAACTTCCTAATCAGCCAGTGCCATCTACTGTATGTGAATTAAAAACAAATGACTCCGGAAAAATTATAATTTGCAGAAATACAGCCTTCTGTATATTTACTAAATGACTGCATTCTGACTGGAGGAATTGCGGAGAACAGATGCTAACTGATGCAGCAACACATACCCTACCGAGAGAATAATGTGGCAATCTTTGCTCAACTTGATAAAAATATATTTTAAATGGCCTTAAATTGTTTCGTTTTTATGTGTTGTAATGAACATTCATTTCACTGGAAGTTCCAAAAGAAAAATTGGCTCTAGCTTTTATACAATTTTCCTTAGGCCTTTGGTACAATAAATGCTTTGGCTGTACCTACCGGCATTTACTATACAACAGGGATATTTATTCCCCATTTTGCTATTTTATGTAGAAAGAATGTTATCACCTACATATCTCATTGTTACTTCCATTTCAATTGCTCTCTTGTGATGCAATTCAGAATTGAGGTATTTTTCATTAATGTGGTTTGCCATGGAAACTCATGTTAGGTAAATGTTGGCTGGATCTGTTGGTAATACATAGGACGTCTTTTTCTCGGTTATCATTGACTTCCTGACAGTGCATTTATTTCCTAGCACACACTTTACTGCAAATGGAACCAAAGCACAAGCTGTCATATTAAAAATATATTTGTTAGAACTGGTCAGGAATTGTCCAGCAAAATGTTTCCCCTTGGAAAATGATGATTTGTCAAAACCAAAACACTTTGTGGGAGTCAGTTTCAATGAATCTCCCCATTCAAAAAAAAGAGTTTTGACAATTAAGAATGGGTCAAAACAAAACTTTCTGAAATTGAAACAAAACATTTAAGCTGACCTATTCCACCTTTTTTTTATTATTGGTTGGAGAAAGTTTCCAAGATTTTGACTTTTCTTCTTTATTTGAGACAGAACAATTATTTGAAATTTCAAAAATTCTTGTGGGCTGGGAAAACCATATCTTGCCCTGCTCTAATTTATATAGGGCCAGATTATACTAATTTGCCCTTCACTCAGAAGGACATTCCATACACAGATCATAGAATCATAGAATATCAGGGTTGGAAGAGACCTCAGGAGGTTGTCTAGTCCAACCCCCTGTTCAAAGCAGGACCAACTTCACTTCCACATGAAAGGAGGGCTGAGCCACTTCCAAAACACCATCCATCCCACCCCAGATCTAGCTGAATGCTCTCTGTGCAATCTGGGTTTCACTAAAACTTTGGTACATGCATGGGATGCTGGCCCAAGGGCCAAAAGCTTCCCTGGTGCCCAGACTGTGGCTCTGCCCTGAGACCCTGCCCCTGTTCAGCCACCTCCCCTAGGCCCCCCTGCCCACTGCTGGCCGAGTCCCTCCTCTCCTCCGCCCCCCACCCCTGTGAGTTCCCCCTGTCTGCCACTCCCCACATCCCTCCTTTCCTCAAGACCCTCCCCCATGAGTCCCCCCTCATCCTCTGCTGGCTAAGTCCCTCCTCTCCTCTACACACCCTTTCCCTCGAGGCCCCCACCGCTTGAGCTCTCTGCCCCTCCCCCAAGACAAGTGCTCCCCCCACCCAACTTGAACAAGTACAAAAACTTGGATGGGAGCATTCACTGCCTAATTCCCCCCCTCCAATGCTTACCAGGAGGAGGGACATGGTGAGCAGCGGGGTCCTCGAGGGGAAGGGTGTCGATGAGAGAAGGGACTCAGCCTTGGGCGGGCAACGGGGGTCTAGGAAAAGGGGCAAAGCATGTATGGGAAGAGGTGGAGTGTAGGTAGGGCCATCACGGCCCAGGCGCCCAGGCTCTGAAAGGCAGTGAGTTGGTGGCTGTGCCGAACTATTATACCCATTTTTTTGGGTGCATGCTTCATTTGCTGAATATGGATGGGACTACTCATAAGTTTAAGCACCTTGCTGAAATAATGCCAAGGGCTTTGTCTTGATGAGGGAAATTGCTCGAGTTTAGGTCAAGATTAGCTAACGTATGGCACCAAAATCCAACTTTAAATCTTCTAAATCTTTTTCACAGTAGATACCTCCTCAGCTTGATTTCAGTTGGTCACCCACGGCAATAGCATGATCAGCTAAAATTGAGCTACAAGGTATTCCCCTGCATCTACACTAGGAAAAAAGTTAAATTTAAGTCAGCTTTAGCTACCATATGCTTACCTAGTCAAGACAAAATTTATGTGACCTACCCAAAGTCACACAAAGGTCTGTGGCACAGCCAGGAATTTAAGCTACATCTCTGCGTCTGTCTAGTGCCTTAATCACAAAATCATCCTTCCTTCCAATCCACAAGATTAGTCCAACTTCCAATTAGCAGAATTTTAATTAATGTACTACAATTATAATTTGAGCTAGCTAACATACAGTATACAATCTTTGAACTTTCCTTTCTGATTATTACTGGTTAAAAATAAGAAAAAATATCTGGGCATCACTCAAATCTATAGCTATGTCTAATGCCATTAATCAGAACACTCAATGTGACAAAGCCTTTCTGCAGTGTTATTTCATAGGTTTCTTAAGGCTGTAATGAACCTATAATGGGTCATCCCTAACCTCTGTGTGTGCTGGATTCTAAAAATAATGAACAGCTGCTGGAGATAACCTCCATGATAAGGGAGTAAACAAGCCTGCTCTAAGAAGTATATAATTATAACGTTAACAAAAATGAAAGTGACTAAGCCTTTACTAAAGCAAGAAGATGTCTCTAACTACTGAGCTGGAAGAATGTTTGGTACTGATTTCTTACTTTGACAGTACAAACACTACCTAGGAGAGCCTCAGAACAAACGCTAAAACTACAAATATTGACTTGATTTTTTTTTATAGAATGTTTGACCCACAGTTATCAAGGGCAGGATCCACAAAGTTACTTAGGTGCCTAAACCCCACACTTAGGTGTCTATGTCTCAAGTTTAGGTGCCCAAATCCCAATTTTGTCCCCACTGTGATCCACAAATCTCCTGCTGAACTATGTAGGCACCCAAACCAATTTTTCAGTGTAAAAGTTCCCTACATGCATAAGTTTCTGCCTCCGGACATGTGCACTGCTGCCTTATTCTAGGCGTCCAGGTGCCTATCTCCAGCCTATGTCCCAGAGCAATTCATGAACCAAGGACAGAAAAGGTGTTCAGATACCTAAGCCCCTTGAAAGATCCCACCTTGTGTCTAGCACATTGTTGGTACTGTGTCCCTAATTAAAAAAGCATTTAAGAACCTGCTTAAGTCCATCCCTATTTACAAAAGTGCGTGAGCATGCACTTAAATCCCAGTGAAGTGAATGGGATTTGAACACATGGGGAAATGCTGTGGTGGATAGGGCTGGATTGCTGAACTAGGGCCTCTTTAGATAACAAAATAGAACAATAATAATAGTGTTCTCCCAATTACCTCCTTTCCCTCTGATTTATAAAAGCATTTCTTGCTCTCTTGACTCCTTTCACTGTTTTGCTTTTTTACTACCCTTATATGTTTCCCTAGAAGCTATTACCTAGGCGCTAATATTATGTGGCTATGGAATTTGCCGTGGAATTCACCCTTATTGCAGAATTGTCCTCGAGAATCTCAGCTTTCATTAAAAAAAAATCTAATGTTTATGAATGCAAAAGAAAACATGAATCAAGTATAAATAGATGCAGCTACATCGGCCAGAGTTTACAGTTTGGGAGGCCTAACTCTGTAACTTCAAGATGACAGTTTAAAATGTCAATCTTGTTAATATTTAATTGTTGACCATTTTATCTGAAATAATCCAATAGTTTGCTTATCCTGTAACCCCTAAAATAACCAACACAGGGGATATTGAGCTGACCATAATGTTCATTTTAATAGAATATAATATTTTAAACAGCCACAGAATCTCTCCAGTTTTTCACCAGCATGCTGTGGAATCCAGGGAATTTGCTACAAAATTTAGACCCAGCTTGACACAGAGTACACAAGGCTTTGCTCGTGCAGTTTGCAATGCTCTTGTTTGCGTGCCTCCTCACTTTTCCATTTCCAGTGCAGGGTTTCCATTTAGCCTCAGATCTTTGAGAAGCCCCTTATGAAACTACAGTCTTCTATTTCTTTGATTCTTCTTTTTCAGAGAAACTGCAGTTTGTTCTGCTTTAATTACAGTTTATCTTAGAAAAAAGAAAAGGAGTACTTGTGGCACCTTAGAGACTAACCAATTTATTTGAGCATAAGCTTTCGTGAGCTACAGCTCACTTCATCCGATGAGCTCGGATGAAGTGAGCTGTAGCTCACGAAAGTTTATGCTCAAATAAATTGGTTAGTCTCTAAAGTGCCACAAGTACTCCTTTTCTTTTTGCAAATACAAACTAACATGGCTGTTACTCTGAAACCAGTTTATCTTAGGATTCCTTGGTCTTTGCCTACAGAATAACCTCTATGCTGCTTCTTTTATGACTCTTGCAGGAGGGAGGACCCATGTAGCGAGGGATTTTTTTAGCTCCCTCCCTGCCTGTCCTCAGTAAACCACTGTAACAATATATACTTGCGCTTCACAATGCTTATGTCCTATGGATGGAGTGGAGCTTCCTGATGGAATTCTTCTGGAATCCTGCTATCACCTGACTCCATAAAGAAGAGGGGCCCACACTATGTACAGAAAGGAATTGGGAAACGGTGGGTCTTAATCAAGACAAAAATATAGATTCTATAGCTACTGAATTATGGAAGCAAATCATTTGATATTGGTCTCCTTTTTTGTGAACTCTTCTCCTGTTATGACCAAGACCCAACAATTTCTCATAATTTTGTAAAAAATATTATTTAAATGTTGGGTTTTTGCATTGTTTCACATTATTTTTCCCCTTGGAAATTCACTCTGCACTCATGCTATGGAAACAGAAGAAAATGGTTTCCTTGCGCTGTTCCCATCCATTAGCAAGGCAATTTCCCTTATCTGTTTATATTCTGTACTCTTCCTCTTGTGTTCAAAAAATGGAACCTATTGATCAGGAATACCAAAAATACAATCCAAACTACAGGTTTATTAATCTTCTATTAACTTTATAGTTGAATTAGTGAAAAGCGTTTGATGAGTAGATCCAGACAGAGAATATAGCATGCCTGAGGCCTCTTTGCTAAACACATGTTTTGATAGAGGTTTATGGGTCAAAAACAAGGCTGTCACACAGATCTACCAGGTTTCAGGGTAGCAGCCGTGTTAGTCTGTATTCGCAAAAAGAAAAGAAGTACTAGTGGCACCTTAGAGACTAACCAATTTATTTGAGCATAAGCTTTCGTCAGCTACAGCTCACTTCATCGGATGCATGAGCTTATGCTCAGATAAATTGGTTAGTCTCTAAGGTGCCACTAGTACTCCTTTTCTTTTTACAGATCTACCAGTTACGCTTTTGATATTGCAGACAGGATCTTCACTAATCTATATGTTTTCTCAGAGAGAAAGCTGGTAATATTTCAGGCAGCAAAGGGTAAACAACACTCCAGGGCAAGATTATATATATATATATCTACACACAGAGAAGGGGGGGCGGGAGCAGTAGGGTACCAAATACATCTCTTTCAGACCAGTAGACAAGTCAAAATACAGACATCATGCATACCAATATTTTTCCAGAAGCCAAATAAGCATGAAGCTCTAAAGAGCCATGCATCTCTCCTGACCACAATAAGGATCATAGGAATTAGAGAAAGAAGAGACCAATTAGATCATCTTGTCTCTCTCCCTGCCAATGTTCCCTCCAGTCTATATGGAGTGCTTTGTGTCGACTGGTAGTGAAGTTTCACATAGATGCTGTTTCCCTCTAAAATGCTGGTCACTTTTCAAATACTCAATACTAAGGAGTACATTTAATGAGGCAAAGCATTGTCTGAAACACTACATGTGTGCAACGTGGTGGATAACATTGGTGGTGTGAATCCTATAGAATTTCCTGAATTTGGGGTATATATGTTTTGATCCTATATATTACATTTTAATTTTTTTAAAAAAATCTATAATAATGTGAAGTATATTATAAAAATTGATGGATAAGTGCATTACTAATGTCTTATTTTTACTTATTCATATTTTGTATATTAGAAAATCAGAATTGTACTAGCTTTGTACACTCAATAAACAAAGTTTTACTGCCTAAAGCTACCTACCTATTTCTAGTAACTCCATTTGCCTGTTTAGCAGAAACCCTAATACTACTATGATGAATGCTACCTAACAAGCTGCAGTCATTATTAACACCAAACTCCATGACACTCAAGGCTGTTCTTTAGGGTCTCATCCTACAAACCTTATTCATGGGAGTAAATGCTATTCACTTGTCCAGCTCTATTTGAAGTTAATAGAACTACCTGCATGAGCAAAGACTATTCAGGTGACGTTTTGCAGAGTAGGGAGTTATGCTATCAATCAGAATGTTTACTAAAAAATATATCACACAGTACACACACCTGGAGAGTATAATCAGCCAGTTTCTGATGCCCCAGCTTACACTGGTTTCAACTGAAGTAGCTGCTCACCAGTGGGAGCAAGGGGTTCATGATGTGGCCCACAATGACTGAAGGCAACAGAGTACATCCCCAAATTAGATTGTGAGTGTTTCTGCTTTGGATAGTCTTTTTCCACATAATCAGAGTATAAAGTGAATACATTATATGGGATGGGCTGATTTCTTATCAGTTGTTTTTACTGAACACCACCTGCACTGCACAACTTTCATCTAAAGAATCAATCAAGAGGCAAACAGCTTAAAGATTAATTGCTTCTTTGTTAACTCTTCTGTGCACTCAGCTAAAAATGGCTCAGCCTTCATTAAGTCCATGAATAATTCTTTAACAAACACTGCAGCGTAGTCCACCATTAAAGGCATTGGTCCCCATATTATAAAGCATACCTCAGAGCTACTGAAGATGTGATTAGATGGGTATGATTCCCCACAGGCCATGTGCATGATCAAAAAGTCTCCCCTTGACTCCAATGGGTTTGGTTCAGGCCTTGTCTGTCTTGAAGGCACTTTCCTTCCTTTTATATGGGAAGGTGATTTCAAGGAAGAAGAAGAAGAAGAAGTTAAAGTTGGTGGTGTTGAGGGCTTGTCTACACAGGGAGTTATTCTGGAACAGCTATTCCTGATTAATACTGTGTGTGGACACACTTATTCTGGAATAAGAATGCCTTATTCAGAATTAGCAAAAAGTATGTTACGCTAATTTTGAATAAGGCACTCTTATTTCAAAATAGGAACATCCACACATTAAGTTGATCAGGGTTAGTTAATTGCTTTAAATTCACACTCAATTTTATTCTGTATTAACTTTCATGTGTAGAGAAGCCCTTAGATGCTGTGGAAAATTTTACCCTAAGTCTTTCTTTTCTAAAGTAGTTAGGAGTTCAAATTCTGCCCTGAGTTAAAATGAAAATACCTGGTGGCTTCATCACAGCCCCATATGTACATTTTACATGCTTGGTTGTGATTTGCTATCCCTGCTTAAGAGAAGCCCTGATCAAACCTGTACTGAGGTACACCAGCAAGATTATCTGCACAGGCCTCACTGAGAGGGCTCATTAAAAAATGTGTTTTGTTTTCTGTCAAAAATTGCACAACAGCAAAAACTTTTTATTTCTTCGACTTCTTTTGATGATTTTTTTTTTTTGGAGGGGGGTTGGATTTCAGGAAAAGGGAAAATTTTTGAGGAAAATGAAAAAAATTCACAACAAAATTTGATTGAACAAAAAGCCATTTTTCAAAAAAGAAGTCTTGACTAGCAATACTCACTGGTTTGTGTTCACAGCTGTTAGGTCTTCACTGTTAGGAAGGGCAAAGGGACTTTCTGACTTGAACGAGATAGTCCCCCGGTGACAGGTTTTCTACATATTCCATCTGGTAACTTTGATATTCTGTCATCCTCTGCAACATTTGTATGGCGTGGCAGTGATCATTTGTGGATTTCTTTTTTATCCTAATTTTAATTTTGGCAGGATAGGTCCATCCAAAACCCATAAAAACTTGTAACAAGGAGGAGCTGCTGAAAGCACTCCATGAATCAATACATTGTACTGTGTGTGTATTTGTTGCCATTCTCAACTAACCTCCTTATGTAGAAAATCAGTTCAAACAGTTTATTACTATAAAAACCGAAAGGGCTGGACGTGGGACATGAGAAGAGCTGTGTGTGCAAAGGCAAGTTTAAGCCACCTTTCTGCCTTTCTAGCTTGGCCCACTACAGCACTGGGAAAGTGTATAGGAAAAATTAGAATAGCTCAGGGCTGGTCAGAATTATACCCAGTTACCCAGAGCCCCAAGGGTTCACTCTGATAGCTGGGTATGGCTGGATCACAGCAACCCTCTTAGCATACGCCAGCCACACCCCTTTTGCCAAGGACTGAGAGGGAGGTGGCTTAGAGCCCGGCTGCATGTCGCTTCCTGGATATGGTCTTAATGGAAAATGTCCTAACATAGTACGTGCTGTTTTACAACAAACTAAAGAAATGGCATATCTTGGAAAAATGCATAACACCAACAATGAATCTTTTTGTCTTTCATGATCATTAATTACTTGATAAATTCTCAAGAGCCTAAGTATGGAAACAACTGACTGGTAATGCAATGGCCAGCATAATTTTCATTATTATGTAAGCATAACTCACTGATCTGCATGGTTTTTTTATGACTAGTTGATTTCTTCAACATGCTTTTCAAGGAGGATCAGCAATGACTTGGCATTTATGCTTCTGTCACACACAGAATGTTTTCATATTACATTTTTGTAAACCTGAGTGGCTTATTTGGTGTTTTGTCTCTCTCAAATTTGATTATAAAAACAAAACAAAAACTTACAAACCCAGATGCCCGTCTGGTTCTTTTAATCTTTTACATGTCTTAACAACAATGTATCAGTGTACCCTTGTAGCTTATATTTATTGCAATAGTTTATCTGATGATCTCTATAAAGTGCTAGTTAGTGTTGTTGCAAATATTAAATTCTTCATCGAATGAGCAACTATCACAGCTCCAGGCATTTTTTCCATATTTAAATGCTAGGGAGAAACATGGGATTCATTTTCTGAATCAGAACACTTTTCAGAGTCCAGTTTTAAGAAAATCCTTGTCCTCTGTTATTTTAGCAAATATCACGCAGTGTATTTTCTGTTGAAATATCTGCTCCTGCATTGTGGCATCACTTTTCATTTCCTATTGAAAATCTACCAAATTTACTGCATGCATGTTTAACTGCTACTTATCTAAAATACTGCTGTCACTTTTTTTTCTATTCACATTATAGATTTTAGGTGCCATTAGTTAACTGATAAGGTGTCCCAGCATTCTAAACACAAGTGTAGAAGTCCTAATAGTTGGTTCAGTTACCAAGACTATTGTCCCATCTATGAAACTGTATGGAGAGAGAAGAGGCCTCATAATTTGGGATCTCAACATGACCAGTAATAAGGTTGTTTCTTGGACAGTATTATCTCTTGAAACAAGCCAAATAAACCAGCATTATCTAATCACCCTAACACAATAACTTTAGGTACGCATTGTTTTGCCCTGACACTGCATCTGTCCTCTCATCATTTGCTGGTGTGTGTGTTCATATTCTATCCAGTATTTTACCCTTTTGAAGTATACAAGGCACAGCTGCGTAAGCACTTGGACCAACACCCATTTTTCACCTCATATAGTAAAGGTGCAAATGCACGTAGTTAATGTACAGAAGCCATTACTTTGATCGCTATAAATATGTCTGGGAAGCAAAGGGAAAGCCCAAGAGGGAATTCTTTCAGGATGTGTTAGGGCCAAAGTGGAATATCATTAGGGACCACTTCAAAGTTCTTCTTATCCATTAAGGAGGCTTAAATTACATCGCATGAGCTGCTCTAATTACTTTATGTGAGGTTTTGGATTGCTTGGAGAATGAACCCACTATACAGTGTTCAGTTAGTTATTTGTAATTTTGTGCTAAGCTTGGCAATATTTTACTATAATTTAATGTATTGCCATTTTGCATATTTATATTGCCTTATTCAGTTGCAGTTGTGATGATATGTTGAGATTTGGAGAATAAAGAATACTTCTATAATATTACATTATCTGTAAAGTAACAAGAAGTCACACTGCCCACAGTATGAAGTTTGCTTTGTACACTTATATTTGCTTGGTAATTTAGTAACTTTCCCCCTGTTGTGTGAACAGGTCAATTTGATAACTTTATTGACTGACTTTCCTTAAGGGAAATTTCCCTTACGGGAAATAAAAGGAACTAGCCAGGGGAGAGTGGCAAGGTGGTAGAGGAATTGGGGATAATCTTTATATCTTTCATTAGGAAGAAATGACTATTTAAACTTGTATTATCAGGACCTGGCAAATTACCACCTGACCACTGTACCTGTATTTTGTGTCCCTTTCTCCTATACTCCAATCTTGATACTGAGCTGTACCATTCTAGAGGGGGGCAACGGTGACTATACCATCTTTGCACTTCCAGGTGGGTTGCCAGGGACCAGCACAGTTCCTGACATAAAATGTAACAGTTCCAAGGGTTAGTCTAACATGCTGACTCTGCAAAAGTGCTCAGAGGACAGCCAGGCAATCCCAGAATAACTGGAGCACAGAGTGCTCTGGCCTCCTCCCTTCTCGTAATCCAACATGTCCCCTCCCAACGCCGTGATAACCAGCACTATGCCCCTTTGTAAGTAAGGCCATGTCTACACTTACAAGCTTACAGCAGCACAGCTTCTGTAGCAGCATGATGCCGTCGACACAATAAAACCAGCTCAATGAGCGGTGGTAGCTATGTCGGTGGGAGAGCGTCTCCTGCTGTCGTAGCACTGTGCACAGGAGTGCTTATGCCGGCAACACTTATGTCGCTCAGGGAGTGTTTTTTCACACCCCTGACTGCCAAAAGTTTTGCCAATATAAGTGCTAGTGTAGACATGGCCTAAGACAAGCAAGATTCCCCCCTATATCTTTTTGTGTAAACAATAGGTGTGCTAGTTGCATAGGCTAGGGTTATTATGCCTGCAGTGTGCCAGGTGCAGCACGAATATAAAAAAGGCACACTCCCAACCACAAAAGCTCACACTCTAGAAGGACAAAAACAGGAGACCTGTGGCCCTGATTCTGCATTCAGGGGCTATGAATGGGGCCAGTGTTGCACTGTTGGTGTAACAGCTTTGCAAAGGAACACTCCTGCACCGGAATAAGTTTCAGGTAGGGAGAGCCAGATATTTTGTGACCCATTTATACACTTGAAGGATCATAAAGAGGCCAGAACACAGAGCAGAATCTGGGCCACACTTCTCCCTGTCTTTGTCCTTTAAAGTGTGAGCTTTTTATGGTAGGGACTGTGCCTTCTGATATTTGTACAGCACCTGCCACATTGTAGGCATGATAATAACAACTAGCCTATGAAAATGGGACACTAATTGTTTAGGTAAAAAGATAAAGGGAGAAATCCTGCTGATCTTACTTAGAGGTAGGTCCTTTGAAGTCAATGGGACTACTTGCCTGAGTTGGAGAGAGTTGGTTTTGGCCCATATTTGCATATATTTATTTCATGTTTAATGAAATACTAGGCCAGCCCCTTGGGGTCTGCCAAAATGCCCAGAGCACACGTGAGGGGAGTGATGGGCATTAGTCTGATCCTGGTGCTTCTCTATGCATTTCTTCTACCATGCAATGTACTGAAGCAGCCTGAAGAGACTACAAGGGCCAAAACATTAACCCAGATGGCATAAGAATAGCCCATTCTTCCCTCCCTCCATCATCCATGCTCTCCCTTTTCCTGCTACGCTCATAACTGGGAGGATGTGTAGTATGAGCCCCTATGCCAGCTATACGGCATTGTAGGATCAACCTTACACTGGGCTGATCCTCCCTAGGTCCATTACTCAGGTTTTGTGGCCAAACGTTGCAGGTGGTGTTGCTCAAAGCAGAAGCAACACATTCAGGAATCTGGCTCATTATGTTTACAACGTGCCAATGTTTACTCTGTTTACAACATTGTCTAAGTATTCAGTTTCATGTTACTAAATATGATGTATAAAATAAACATGACACAATTATACTGAAAGTAGAGGATGCTCTGGCTCATAATAGTGAGCTTAGAAAGTATCTTTTATATGGAGGGGAAAAAAGCTCCCCTAGGGGAAATGAGACGAAGTCTCATTCATGGAGTTCCCCCTATGTCATTCCATCACAGGCTTGGGCAGAGAGTTTTGCTCTACCCCTGTGGAACTGACAGGGGGGTTGACTCTATAAATCTGTGGGACATGAGAGATTAGTGGAGTCCTGGTACTTCTATGCTGAGATCCTGTGCCGCAGTACTGTTTTCATGATGCTCTGGACTCCATGGCAGCATGTTCACCCCTGAGGCCATGATCCCATGCTGTGGCCTAACAGTCTCCCATTAAGGAGCATGTTTGAACCACCCAGATCGGATCACGGTGAATAGGTCAGCATGATCCTTACCTTGGTAAAACCTGTGGGTTAATTGCATGGCCATGTCACCAGCTAAGCCCTTCCTGTCCTAGCCGACCGCCTCACATACAGGTTCCAGTCATCATCGTGCAGCTATAGAGCAGCTTCTGTGGAGTCAGGGGAATGATGTTGCAGAAGAGAGACTCTCTGCCCTTTCACTGGGATCAGCTCCACCGGTTGTATTCAGTTACATCCATTAAAATAGATGATGTGCACATGTGTACACTTCAACAATCCCCATAGCTGCAAGACTGATTCTCACGTTGCCATGGGGGCAAACATAATAGAGTGTTTTATAACCTGTCTCTCTTGTGGAACTACTGATAGGTTTCACTGTAACATAGCAAAGGGGAGAGGAAGCTGCAGCCAGATCAGAATAACATAAAAAATATTCTCCAACTGACTGACTCACTGAGAAAGGTTGAATGGGAACAATCAAGTAAGCCTCTTTCTTCCCTATCTCTTTTGAGGCTGCTGGGAAAGAATACAGTATGCATTTTCTCCTGAGAATTCGATTTTTTGTGACTTTTCCCATTATTCTGACTACACGATGTAACAGTTGTTGCGTAGCACTTCTAACACATGAATAGAAAGCTTTATTTAATGGATTTTTCATTTTAAGTGTTTTACTGGTGTTTTTGTCGTAGACAGACCTCCCTTCTCCCAGTAAATTAAGGATTTTGTAGACAGCTAGCTACTCGACAGCCAGAAGTTAAATATCTTTGACTGCTAGGCACACGAGCTAGCCCTCTGCTCAAGCACTAAGAATCACTGAAGTAGACTATATGAACAATAGAACAGATATTCTTCTTTTGTACGAGGACTTGTCAGTGTGGGTCAAATACCCAGAGACTAGACTTTGAAATACATGTATATTGAAAACAAAAAATATAAATCATCCCAGTGCCTTGGCAACTGCCTTTTGCCTCAGAACCCCTGCTCCCTGCTGGAGTTTTGGCAATGTCGCTTCAAGTTGCCTGGGGAGCAAACAGATCACAGAACTCAAGCTTCTCTTCGTGGCTAATGTTAGAGGCCGAGTTCTAGTGCTTTGGAAAAGTGAAAAGCCCAGGGGGAAGCTGGAAACTATTAGGATTAGAACAACAGATGGACAAGAATTCAGTTACTCTACATGTTTCACTTCCTCATTTTGGTAGGGACTGTATTATGCAAGTTGGAGTCTTTGTTAGAGATAAATCTGGGCCAGGTGTACAAGGAAGAGCTTATCCTCACACTGTTTAGGGCTCCCTCCTAAAAACCACCACCACTGTCAGGGCTGGATTAGCTCTCCTGTGAGCCCGGGGCTATTAGATTTTGTGGGGCCCCTGTATACAAGTCTTTTTCCTAATTTAAAACAAAATGATCACAATTATGGCATTGAGGCTGATAATGCTATATGAAACTTGCCTTTTAATTGACAGAAAGCCTTTCTATGGTTACATTTCAGTCTTAAAACATGTAGAAGATAGTTAAGTTAATTCAAAATAACCTACTTCTTACCTTAGAACGGCTGTTATATTAGTTCCTTTCTGGGAGGGAGTTTGGGTGCAGGAGGGCGCTCCAGGCTGGGGCAGAGTGTTGCGGTGCAGGAGAGGGTGAGGGGTGCGGGCTCTGGGAGGGAGTTTGGTGCAGGAGGGGGTTCTGACGTGGGGCTCATTTTTTCTGAATATACAGATGAGAGCAATCCAAGTTGCACTTTTGGTAGTTCTGTCCTCCACCTTAAATCACCCTTGGCATAAAGACATTTCTCCTAAACTACTTTTAGAGCTTGTCTTCACTGTGGGGATAAGTCGACCCAAGTTACACTTCACATAGCTGGAGTTGACGGAGCTTAGGTCGACTTACTCCGGTGTCTTCACTGTGCTGCGTTGACAGGAGAAGCTTTCTAGTCGACTTCCCTTACTCTTCTCGGAGAGCTGGAGTACTGGGGTCGACCGGAGAATGCTCGGCCATCAATTTAGCGTGTCTTCACTAGGCCTGCTTGTAACAGGGCCTCCTTGGTCCCGCTTCTGTCTCCGTCAACAAAATCATGCAGAGACCCTTGTGCTGGTTCAACCCCCTGTGCGGTTTATTTACAATTGCGTCCCACACCTTTATAGCATACCTACCACCTTTACAAGTAGGGGGAGAGTGGTCTCCCTCTCACTTCCTGCTTCCTCTCTTTCTCTTGCACTTCCCTCCTGTGCCTATTTATAGGCTTGGGCCAATGCAGTGGTGGGCAGCCTGTGGGCCACACATGGCCTGTTAGGGTAATCCGCTGGCAGGCCATCAGACCGTTAGTTTACATTTCCATGGCTGCCTGCAGCTCCCAGTGGCTGCGGTTCACCGTTCCCAGCCAATGGGAGCTGCGGGAAGTGAGAGAAGTTATTTATGCCTTTGATGTATTTATAGAGAGTAATCATATCTCCCCTCAGCCTTCTTTTGGTTAGGCTAAACAAGCCAACCTCTTTGAGTCTCCTCTCATAGGGTAGGTTTTCCATTCCTTGGATCATCCTAGCAGCCCTTCTCTGCACCTGTTCCAGTTTGAATTCATTTTTCTTACAGATGGGAGACCAGAATTGCACACAGTATTCCAGAAGAGGTCTCACCAGTGCCTTGTATAATGGTACTAACACTTCCCTGTCTCTACTGGAAATATCTTGTCTGATGCATCCTAGGACTGCATTAGTCTTTTTCACAGTCGCATCACATTCGTGGCTCATAATCATCCTGTGATCAACCAGTACTACCCAGGTCTTTCTCCTCTGTCACTTCCAACTGATAAGTCCCCAGCTTATAGCAAAAAATCTTGTTGCTAGTCCCTAAATGCATGACCTTGCATGATTAAATTTTATCCCATTTCTATTACTCCAGTTTTCAAGGTCATCCAGAGCTTCTTGTATAATATTCCAGTCCTTCTCTGTATTGGCAATACCTCCCAACTTTGTGTCATCTGCAAATTTTATTCGCACACTTACACTTTTTGTTAAATAAAATTGGTCCCAGGACTGATCCGTGAGGAACTCCACGAATAACCTCCCTCCAACCTGGGACAGTTCACCTTTCAGTATGACCCATTGTAGTCTCCCCTTTGACCAGTTCCTTATACACCTTTCAATTCTCATATTAATCCCCATCTTCTCCAATTTAATTAATTGTTTCCCATGTGGAACTGTATAAAATGCCTTACTGAAATCCAGATATATTAGATCGACTGCCAGAGGCGCCAACTTTGAGAGTTCCTGGGGGGTACTCGACCCCTCCTCTGCCCCAAGTTCCGCCCCCACTCCACCCCTTCCACCAAGCCCAGTCCAGTCAGCTTCCCTAACTAATTCCTTTAATTTTTTAAAGTTTTCCTTTTTGAAATCAAGGACACTAGTTGCAGACCTATTTTTGTTTATCCATCCATTTAGTTTAAACAGATGGTTTAAAGTTTCCTCCCACTATCATCCGTGGACCCTTTTCTTGATCAGTGCATTGCAACCTTTAGAAAATAGCCATTTAGAAAAAAAAGGAACAACCTTGCTTACGTCAACATAAATAGAAGTATTGCCATTGACTTCAATTGGGACTAAGTTTTACTAGTGATCCTTTTATCAGTTTTCAGCCATGTCCTCATTGCTTTATATTTATCTACATGAAATTGAAAATATCATTTTCATCTCGTTCTTATATCCCCCTTCCTCACAAGCTGCTCCAGATTTAGCTTCCCTCCTTTTGGGTATTGGTAAACCCACCCAATTGTGTCATCTGCAAAATGGCACCATTTGCTGCAGATTTCTTTTGCAGGTAATTTGAACAAACTTGAGCTCAACACCAGTCACCATAGCAATTGCAATTGATTCCTACATGATTTGCCACCATTTACCACTACTTTGGCTTCAGCTACCCAGCCATGTTTTGTGTGTTTATTTGAACACTGCATTTCACTGTAGGACCCTTAGCTTTTAATGTGTTTTAAATAATACTAAACTTGGCCAATAAGAGTTCAAGGATGCTGAACAGTGAGTGTACAACTATGCAGTTATTTCTAAGTTGTGTGTAGTTCCCTGCACTCAAACTGGTTGTAACTGTGATTTACACCATCACTGCAGTGTTATTTCTGAATAACAGTTCAGTAGTCAGTCTATCCTCTGTGGGCAACATCAATCAATATGCTGTGACAGCTGTGATTAACTACTCACAGTGCAGAGGTTTGCATAATCATATAATTGTTATTTTAAAATAACTTTACTGTGAATATGAAAATACCTCTCTTCTTATTGGCTTCTAAAATTCCTCTGCTCTGGTTGGCTGCTGTACTTAGGTTTTTCAAGTGTCAGCCAGCAACAGATACTATCTCAGATTTTCTTTCATGCTGATTTTGGACAGAAGGGATTGCGAAGAGAGGGGAAAAAACAACACGAAATATAAGAAAATGAAGCCGAGGAGGGGTAAAGGTGGGGAAAGGACATAATAGGAAGGCAATAAAGAAGAAAAATATGATGGGAGGCTAAAGACATGACATGCTGTAAATCATAGAAACATAGAACTAGAAGGGACCTTGAGAGGTCATCTAGTCCAGTCCCCTGCACTCAAGGCAGGACTAAGTATTATCTAGACCAGGGGTAGGCAAACTTTTTGGCCCGAGGGCCACATCAGGGTTGCGCAACTGTATGGAGGACCAGGTAGAGAAGGCTGTGCCTCCCCAAACAGCCTGGCCCCTGCCCCCTATCCACCCCTTCCCACTTCCTGCCCCCCTCAGAACCCCGACCCATCCAAACCCCTCTGCTTCTTGACCCCTGACCGCCCCCTCCCGGGACCCCCGCCTCCCAGGACCCCTGTCCCCCTATCCAACTCCCCCTGCTCCCCATCCCCTGACTGCCTCCCCCGAACTTCCGCCCCATCCAACTGTCACCTGCTCCCTGTCCCCTGACTGCCCCCCTGGACCCCCCTGCCCCTTATCCAACCCCCCTGCTCCCTGCCCCCTTACCATGCAGGAGCCAGCTACGCTGCCACGCTGCCCAACAGGAGTGGCAGGCCAGAGAGCTGCCGGGGAGTAGGGACAGCAGGGGAGCGGCCGGGGGCAAGCCTCCCTGACCGGGAGCTCAGGGGCTGGGCAGAATGGTCCCGTGGGCCGGATATGACCCGCGGGCCGTAGTTTGCCCACCTCTGATCTAGACCATCCCTGACAGGTGTTTGTCCAACCTGCTCTTAAAAGTTCCCAATGATGGAGATTCCACAACCTCCTTAGGCAATTTATTCCAGTGCTTAACCACTCTGACAGTGAGGAAGTTTTTCCTAATGTCCAACCTAAACCACCCTTGCTGTAATTTAAACCCATTGCTTCTTGTCCTATCTTCAGAAGTTAAGAACAATTTTTCTCCCTCCTCCTTGTAACAACCTTTTATGTACTTGAAAATTATGTCCCCTCTCAGCCGTCTCTTCTCCAGACTAAACAAGTCCAATTTTTTCAGTCTTTCCTCATAGGTCATGTTTTCTAGACCTTTAATCATTTTTGTTGCTCTTCTCTGGACTCTCCAATTTGTTCACATCCTTCCCAAAATGTGGTGCCCAGAACTGGACACAATTCTCCAGCTGAGGCCTAATCAGGGTGGAGTAGAGCGGAAGAATGACTTCTTGTCTCTTGCTTACAACACTCCTGCTAATACATCCCAGAATGATGTTTGCTTTTTTTGCAACAGCATTACACTGTTGACTCATATGTAGCTTGTGATCCACTATGACCCCCAGATCCCTTTCCACAGTACTCCTTCCTAGGCAGTCATTTCCCATTTTGTATGTGTGTAACTGATTGTTTCATCCTAAGAGGAGTACTTTGCATTTGTCCTTACTGAATTTCATCCTGTTTACTTCTGACCATTTCTCCAGTTTGTCCAGATCATTTTGAATTTTAATCCTATCCTCCAAAGCACTTGCAAACCCTGCTAGGTTGGTATCGTCCACAAACTTTATAAGTGTACTTTCTTAAAGGAGGAAGAGCCAGAATGGTGTCTTAACTTCTTAAAAACTATTTGCCTTTTAGCAAAAACCATTTGCCTTTCCCCCTTTAATTTAAGATTAAAATATTTAAACATTCAGTATAATGATTTGGTAATATCTCACTATGGCTAATAAAGTCCTTGGTCTTCAGCCTTGTAATTTATTAGTTCACATTATGCATATTGACTTGTAAACAAGAGGCACCCTCAAGCTGTTATTATAATCCGATTTCTTGTTAACTTCTACTACAGAAAACACTAACAAGTATTCTTTCAACTTAAATGTAATACAATAACTAAACTTACATGACTAAATACAATTAGTACTTTTAAATATGAATAATCCCCATACAAATATTTTGTTTGTAGTTTGAACAATTGAAGCTAACTTATACTAACAAGTTTATGCTTTGAAGAACTTTATGGGCCCCAGTCAAAATGGTGAGAAGAAAAATCTCGATTTCTCTTGGTCTTGTAGATCAGATGAAAACACAGTTATTCACAGGCTGTATGATTGTTATATTCCAAGTTTTTCTGCACTCAAGTGGGGTCTTTTATTAATGAAATATTTATATACAGACTTCATTTCTCCTTCAGTTTCGTTACTCTTGATTTACAAGTGAGAGGAGAATCAGACCTGTTGTTTTCATGTGACTTTAAGCAAGTGCTTTTGTTATGTTTAAATTATAGTTTGTTCATAGCATACACACAGAGAAGTTTGATAAAAATATACATGTGTCTGCTGGAAGGTTGCAACCTAACACTACTTCCTGTTTTAGAACTCAGAATGATTACACACCAGAACCCCAAAAAAGAGAGTAAAACCAGGTTCCTCTCTAAGGCAGTGAGGCACAATTCACTACACTTTGCTTTAAGCTGGCTCTTTCCTGTGTGGCTGACACTGATTAAACACTTTCCTACAGAGCCCCCTGCTTTGCAAACATGATCTGGAATTGCCCCCTTCCTCCCTCCCCCCTACTCAAAGTGATAGTTTGCAATTCCAACACAGACTTCAGTACACCACATATTTAAATCCTATTTTTATTATGCTGATCAGCCCCCTGAATACCTTGGCAGAAGGGAGCATGTCATCAGTTATCTGTTGCAAAACAAAAGCCACTTGAATTCTCCCATATTCATTTGGTCTGAAATATGCTATCAAATAATAAGAATGTTTTGATGACTTGCATCTAGGAATAATTTTGAGTCAGTTGCAATGATTCAGTTTCTACGAGTACCAGAGAGTGCCAAAGTTCCAACCATTGCTTGGCTCTATGAAGTGTAATTCATCCCCAATTTTTAAGAGAAAAAACCCAAGGAGAAATCATTTAAAAACACAAGCAAAATTAAATCTTAATATGAAAGAAAGTTTTCACTGATTGTACAACATGATATTGTCTTAGTTCTTTTTGACCTACAGCAGGTGATAGAGTTTCAAAAATGTTTGGACACATAAAGAGGCAGCTAGACTCTTAGTGAAACTTTAAAATCCTAACCTGTTTAGGCATCTTTGAAAATCCCACGAGGCACCTAGCTGCATATTTAGGCACCTATGTACTTTTGAAAATCTGTCTCTTGGTACACGCGAAGAGGATAACTAACAATTTCTGCTTGTGTCCTGTGCTTAGGAATGGCATTCACAAATGCCAGCTTTGGTTTGGCTAGGCAGGCCTGAAACTTCATTTTAATTATTTTATTAGGAATGCTAAAAATGAGAAACAAAACAAAGAAACAACCTGAAATAAACCTGTCTATTATCTGGAGTAAAAGCATACTGATTATTCACTCACTCCACATTGCTATAGCAGAGCTGAGCCAGTATATAGCAATTGCACTTTTAATTCTTAAAAGTAATAACAGATATTAATTACATAAATAATGTACTGCTTGAATAAATACGTATGGATAAAAATCCCCCAGCTACAGTATTTACTTTGTTAGGCTTAGCCGAATTCAATTTTTTTAATAATTTTGACAGATATCAATGTTTATTTTTAAGCATTTAAAAATGTTTCCAATTTAAATGTTCACAGTTGTGCAAAATTCTGGGTTGTAAGCATTTTTTTATGGTTATTGATCAAAATTTTCACACTTGTGGGAAATTATGGGGGTGTTAGACAATAATTTAATGAACATAGGTATTGAGATTCAAAAAGTTAAATCTTTATTAACCCTTGAGATACAAATTGTCAACATCACGTCTAAAATAATATATATCTCCTTAAATTAAACTCTAATAAGTTCTCAAGCAGCATTTTTCTTACTTTGCCTATCTGCAAATGTCAATTATCACTGATGGAAATATTTTTTCATCAGCCTATGTGTGTACAGTGAAATCGATGTTTACCGACATTTACAGATAAAAATCGAATCCTTCCAAGTCTAATGATAGTAAATGAAGACTGCATCCCACTGTGCCAGAATACTGCCAATATTAAAGTGACATCCAGAACGTGAAGATGATACATGAATGCAGAATATTATCGGAACTGTGAGTGTTTATTTTTCAAACATTATTTTTGTTCCTCTCCTTGCTCGCCCACTCAAGACTTTCCCCCTTCTCACCATTGCTTCTGGTGAATACTATAGTATGATACCAAATTCCCATGTCTGCATGACAGAGAGAAAACCTGGTTTAGAGCTGAGGCTAATACTGTTTCCTAGACTGGCTTATGTAACATGACAACTATATTACTGTCAAAACAATCCTCTTCCTTCCCAGAAATTATAAGTACTTCTTTACTACTAGGATCACTTTCTATCTTCTCAGAACCTAGACACTTGAATTGGCTCTTTGGTGCTCTTACATGGTATATCACTAAATATCACTGAGGACCCCATAGGTTGCATGCTAAATATTGAATACAGGCAAATGCAACATCAGTGATTTAAATCACTTCTTACATTTGGAGATGGTAATCTCTACAACTCAGGTTTGATGTACTGTCTTACCATCTCACATCTGATGAAGTGAGCTGTAGCTCACGAAAGCTTATGCTCAAATAAATTGGTTAGTTTCTAAGGTGCCACAAGTACTCCTTTTCTTTTTGTCTTACCATTATGTGTTATCTACCATGGTAGCACTAATTGCATGGTCTGCCCACAATGCAGAGGTGCCTTTCGTGTGTGTCTCATGCCAGCCAAATAAATGTGAGATCAGAATTTCACCTGGCAGCGCTAGTGTCTTCTACCTGCTGCAGCATTTTCACACATGTATTGTTTGTTTATCAAGCAGGCCCAGACTGACATGTAGCTACAGTTTGGAAGATCTCTTTTAAGCAACCCACAGGGTAATTTTTGACAAGAAGAATAAAGCTCTTATTGGGAAGGTTTGGAAGTATTCTTCCCCCCGGGAAGTAGATTTAGCCAATGATAACGGTTATCCCTTATAGGGATGGTTTAAACAATATCCAGGCAAGGCAGGGATGAATGGGAACATTGACATTACCAGATCAGGCCAGAGCAATGATCCTCTAATCCTATGGTTCCTAAATCTTTTAGGACTGTGACTTCCTCACTGATCCACCAAATTTTAAAGTTTCTCTACAACCAAATACCATTTTTATTTATTTAACCAGCTCAGAACACTACAGTTTTGCAACTTTATTCAGCTACATATAGCTTGATTATATAATCTGACCTAATCTGGGTTTTTAAAATTGTCATTTGAAACTGGATTTTTTTGCCATGTTTAGACTCAGACTTAGATTTTAGTGACAAGAAGGCAGTTCAAAACAGTCCCATAGCTGCACAATGTTTGGCTGAATCTAATAGGCCCAGACATAAGTCGTTTTCCAAGTTTAAACAGTTTCTATGTTTAGTCTTCATAGATATCATTGCTGAAAATCCCGCCTCTCAGAGATAACTGGAAGCAAATGGAAGCAGCATTTTCATAGCTTCATCACTGAATTCTTCAGAACTCTCCTTTTACAGAACTCCAGAATTTCAGGTTGGTTAGATTTGAAAACTTGGTCTTCGGCATGTGATCCCTTGATAATTCTAAGAGCTTTTATTAAGCTGATATACTTAAAGTTGGAGGAGAGTCAACTCTTACAGAGAATGTATTTCAGATCCAATCAGTATCCAGCAATACATGTTCAATTCCAGGAAAATCATCAACATGGGAATACAGTCCAGACAAATGAGTTAATATTTGGTCTTTAATAACATTTTGATTTTTTAAAAGAACAGAGTGAAAGCAGTCTGATAAAGCTGGAAACATCTCAGTAACTCCTATTTCAAAATCCCCCCCAATTTTTATCTAGTACTGTATATTTGTATTCCTGCCTTGAAGTATTAGGATCAATGCCTTCAGTTTGCCAAATACAGTACACCAGCTAAGCTAACATAGTCAAGGAGACCACATTACCTTCGAAATCTACAAGGTTTGTTTTCCCAAGGAGAAATATTCTAATTTTGTCACGTGATTCAAAGATGTGCTGTAACACTTTCCCATATGCTAGTCACCTGACTTCACTATGAAACAGAAGGTCTGTGTGGTCCGAGCCCTTCTCTTTGCACACCTGTGTATTCACTGCTCAAGATTTAATAAATTTAACAATTTTAATAACAATGTTGAGGGCCTCACGTACTTCAGGTTGCAGCTTCTTTGATGCTATAGCTTGGTGATGGATCATGCAGCGTGTCCAAATTGCTGCTGGTGCCACTTTCTTTTCTTGTGCTACAACCCCACTATTCTTTCTGGTCATGACAGCTGCCCAAGAGTGCACAACGGCACACACATGGTCCAGTTAAGACTTTCATCCACGCTGAATTTATCAAGGTTCTAGACTATTTCCTCAGCGGTTGTTTGGGTTGGAATTTCTTTGCAAAATAAAAGTTCAACTAGTGTACCTGCTTTGACAAATCTCACATAACACAAAAGCTGAGCCATGTTGGCTATGTCTGTGGATTCATCAAGCTGGGGTGCCAAATATTGGCTTTTCTTAACTTGTTCTATCAACTGGTTCTGGACATTTTCTGCAAGGTCACCAGAGCATTGTTGGATAGTATTTGACATACGAATGGTGTTCAGTGCCATGGCTGCTTGCTTCCTATTCATAATTCTACATCTCTATTGCTTCTGGAAGCAGAAGGGGCTCACCAATGGTGTTTGCATTTTGCAATTCATATGGTCACAACATTAAGGCTTTTTGAGGAACAGCTGTTTCATTAGAAGTGCTTTTTTCTGCTTGAATTCTTTTGGTTTCAGAAGGAAAAAATTGTGTCTCTTGTTCATGACTTCAGGATGTTTGATTTCTAAATGTCTCTGTAGTTTCCCTGGCCTTACACTTGCATCCACTTGGAACCAAATGCCTCATTGTGGCTGTGGACTTTCTGTAGTAATAGCAAGACACAAAAATCCAAACATAAAATAATGATCATTGTATTGTGTATGGTTCTTTTGTTTAACTTTATTAAAATAGTCTTCTGTTAAGTGTTCGCTAAATGTAGGCTTAGCACTTAGTAGATATCATTCCATTATAAAGATCAGACACACCTGTCTCTTCCTCAGCCCTCTTCCCCTATCTGCTGGTGCTGCTGGCACTGGGAGCCTCCCTTTACCCTGCACTCTAGTAGGGGGCTTTCATAGATATTAAGGTCAGAAGAGACCATAATGATCATCTAGTCTGACCTCCTGCACAACGCAGGCCACAGAATCTCACCCACCCACTCCTGTGAAAAACCTCTCACCTATGTCTGAGCTATTGAAGTCCCCAAATCGTGGTTTAAAGACTTCAAGGAACAGAGAATCCTCCAGCAAGTGACCCGTGCCCCAGGCTACAGAGGAAGGCGAAAAACCTCCAGGGCCTCTTCCAATCTGCTCTGGAGGAAAATTCCTTCCTGACCCCAAATATGGCGATCAGCTAAACCCTGAGCATATGGGCAAGATTCACCAGCTGAGACTGCCTGATGAATGTTTCTCCAAGCAGGAAGTCTCTCTGCTGAAGGCCCCACTGCAGCAGTGGAGGGCACAGACAGGCTCCCAGGTCATGGAAGCAGCAACAGTAGCATAAAACACAGACCCATAGATAAGACAGGTGATTTTGAAGCCTAGTTTAATAGTCTCTTAATTAGAAACAAAACAAACAAACAAACAAACAGGCGTATCAATTAAAATTTTTCCCCAAACACCTGGGGAGCTGGGAAGGGTTCATGGGAGATCCCCAAGGGAGGCATGACTCCTAGTTGGGAAGCACTGTTCTTATCTCGTAACCCATCTCCAATAATGGAGACCAGAGACGGAAACATACCCCCTGGTTCGCCATGGGTACATGCAAACATCTACATATAACTCTAACTGACCTATCACTTGGGGAAAAAAAGCCAACCCCATACAAAACACATCTTCTCACTAAAAGTCTCACATGTGTCTTATTCTGCCATGCTAGACTGGGCAGTGGTTTCTCAAAGCCACCCAGCAGAGTCCAAAGGTAAAGCGGAGACTACCATATGCTGCTTCCATGACCTCAGTAAGATTTATACCCATATTGCCAGGGGGAGATTATTATTTGCAGGATGATTTCATCGCTCCCAACACCATAAATCATTTTATGAAACACCAGAGTAAGAATAACTGAGCCAAGAAGGAGGTTTAAAGTAATGCGTATCTATGGAGAGGGAACAAAAAGCTTTTCTCTCTCTCCTTTCACCCCTGTGCAGGAGTCCGCCATAAAAGGTGGGATTTCCAAAGAGTTCTATATTCTGGTGTAACTCTGCTACCATTGACATTGATGGTACGACTCCCATTGATGCCCAGGGGAGACTTGGGCCAGCACCGAATGCTTTTAAGAATCCCACCCATTGTGCTATGCTAGCGGTGCTGATTGCATAAGCCTTCCTAACCAAACAGGGCAGGCCCATGACTGCGTTCTCCCTCCATTCCAGCCAGTGACAGTGGCCAGTTGCAACATTTTTGCCCCAGGTACTCAGTTAAAAGGTGGCAGCACGTCTGCTGCAGTCTGCGTGAGCCAGGAATCCTCTTGGGGCTCCTACTGCAACACAGCCCATCACAAACAACTCTCCCATGGCCGGGGCCAGGGCTGTGCCTCTCAGACACAATCTAGCCCTTCGTGTCATTTCTCTTCGTAATGAGTAGCCACGCCTGAGCAAAAGGTGCCGGGACTATAAAATACGGAAATGATTCAAACAGTGAATCTGTATGGTAGAGCATGCAGAACACGCCCTCTATTTGAGATTTAGTTTGCTTGAGAGCAATGGTGAGTGACACCCTTCCTAGGTGTACCCAGAGTTGTGAGGTGCCTTGCTCGCAACTGTCCTTTGCACGGGGAAATCTTGTCTACCCCTACCGTGCGTCAGCTTCCCAACTCCACTGGCCATGGACAACACAAGCATCTTTCTTTAGGCCTTGCGGGCCCTGCTGTCACTTCTACAGGTTGGTGACTGCCACACCCCAACCCTTGAGCCCTCCCAGTGTCACACTCACAGTATTAACACAGATTTGCTGCTTCCAAAGAAATAGTACACCCCAGATTAACAGTTCTATCTCAGATCATTGCTCTGCTTCACACACAGCTCTGAGTTATGTTTAAAGTAAAATGAAGTATATGTTTATTTAACAAAGCCTGGAGACTTGAGTAATAGCAAGTAGAAGTCCAGTATTGGAAACAAATGATTATATATAAAATAAAAACATAACATGCATTCTAGAGAATAGACTTAATTAACAAGATGCTCTCATGTCTTCTAGCGTATTGCCCACCCAAAATCCTTGCAGCTCTTTCCCAGCCAGGCTTGGCTGTGACCCTCTTTTCAAAAGACAAGCAACAGCAGTTTGTTTCCTAGGAGAAGGACCCTGTGTGTTTCCTTGCACCCCAAGATAGACCAGAACAAGCCTCTCTCTCCATTCACAATCAGGACACCCCCTGCTGTTTGTGAAATCTGCAAGAGAATAAATGTACAGAATGAAGCAATGGGTCTTTTTGCCTGTGGCTCAGTATGCAAATGAGTATACAATGCACACATGATCAGACAGGAAGCTAGGTGTCTGTTACCTCCTGCCTGAAAGGAATATCTTCTTGATATGTCACCAGCTGGTGACCCGCCTGAACTCCAAGATCTCAAGAACATAGTTTTTAGTATAGATACATAACTCCTTTAATATTATCCATCCATATATTACACAAGGATTATGATGACCAGTGGGCTCCCAACTCTCAGAAGAGACCTCACATGCCCCCCTTTGGTGAACTATTATGCATATATCTGACCCAGGGGATCCCTGTAAAATGCTATGCACCACCTGTGCCCTCTGCCAGTTGGCACCAGTGGGGTCCCTGGGTCACAGTGGGGTAAATTCATTTTTGTGAAAACAGGTAGTCAGTAATATTTTTGTTTGCTTCCAAAGGACAGTTATCTGTTGTTCACCATCAGAGGAAGAACTGGCATAATACATACTGTGGGATTCATACCCTGTTTTAAAATGGAAAAAACTCATTGCAACATTTAATATGGAGTCACTAGGGTGCCTCCAAGATGAATGGGATAAGCACATGTGGAAGCTTGTTATGTATTCTGCTAAAGAATATTTTGAAGTGTATCTGGTTACTTGAGGCTACTGGAAATGTTACTTAAGAAGGATGGCCCTCCAGAGGGTGACTGGTGTTCACTGGAAAAATAATGGCAAGAACTAAACTGCGAGGTGGTTGAGAAAATTACATATTGATTTTAGGAGTGGGTCTGGTGTGTGGTGTTATTAAACTCAATTCAGTGGTGTTAATCCTAGGTTTCACACTCTCTCAGAAGATTACACCAGTTAACACCACATTTTAGCTTCAAACACCAGATACATGATCCTTAGATTCTCTTCACTCAGAGAATCTTGTGAAAACTGTGATTAAAGATAATAAGGAAAAAATTGTCCCATAGCACAGATTAGTACTACATTTCAAGTACACTATAGAAGGCCTGGGTCTAATCTCACTTTCCTGTTTTACAGAACTATGGTTATTGCATGGACTGCAGTGTAGTTACTCCTGATTTCACTGGTGTAAGATAAGAATCATGCCCATGGAATTTAAACAGTTGAAGTAACTCTGAGTGTAAGAGCTGTGTTTGAATCTGCTTCCTGATCTGAAACCCCCAACAGCTGTTGTGTGCTATTATTACATAAAATTACATTTTGATTTCTCTTATTCTGACATGCTTATTAGAATAGCAGTGGGCCATGCATACTGCTGCCATAACGAGGCTCAAACTCAGCTTAGCCAAAGGGCCAAGTTCTATTTTTGCAGTTATGCTGGCATAAATCCAAAGTGATTCATTTGAATAATAATCCAGCAGATTTACAACTGTATAAGTTAGAGAATAGTTTGGCCCAGAGGAGTTACACCCACTTATAGCAGTGGAGCTTTCATCCCATTGTGCCTCCCTTTTAGTACTGGTATCCCAAAATAAACAGGGAGATGAAAAGTGTAAGACCACACTTTGGTCTTGCCTCCAATTCCATTCATAAAGAAACACGAGGCTGCTTAGGAGTTAGCCAGGACGGGGAGTAAGAAAGCAAGGTTCTACTCCAATGCTAGTGCTCCTCCTTTCCCACAGACTATTCAAAAGTGGGTCTGTGTTGCCAGGATGACATTTGAATTAGGAAAGGCTTTCAGCGCCGTGTGTCTATATTGCTTTCTAGTATTTGTCTCATCAGTGCAAGAACATTTATAGATACCTATGATTCCAAAAGCCAATATAAATTCAGATAATAGATTTCCCAGTCTCTGAAAGCAATTTGTTAATTTGGAAGCAGAGATGAGCTTGAGAGAAATACAAAGTAAGGGACTGAAAGCAATATAGAGGACAGACTTCATTTTTCTATTTTGCCTCACGTTTGCAGTGTGACCTACAGAGATAAGATTGGGGTGAGGAAAAGATTGCATTTTTTTGTGCTAAATCAGTCCCAAGATGCTCCTGGGCCAAGATTGCTAAATGAACCACATGTTCTGATAGTGGTTAGATGGTAGTGTTTAGTTTTTGACTAATTCTCGGTATACTGGGAGCTGAAGAGAGACCATATGTTTCATGTATTTTAATAACCCTCTCATAAAATCCACCTAGTTGGTGCTGGATTTAAACACTCCATTTAAAGATAAAAGTTAAAGATTTAAAAAAAAATAAATTAAACTACTAACCATTAGGAAAACTGTTGCATCATTAAAAGACCAAGTTGAGAATTACCGTGTTGTAGCTGTGTTGGTCCCAGGATCTGAGAGAGACAAGGTAGATGAGGTGATATCTTTTATGGAACCAACTTCTGTTGATAAAAGGTGTGAGCTTTTCAAGCTACACACAGCTCATCTTCAGGTTTGGAGAAGGAAGTCAGAGTGAAATCAGAATCAGTCCAGTAAAAGACTTTACTTCACCTACCTTGTCTATCGTATTGACAATGTCAGCTGATAGTTTAAATACGTTGTTAATAAATGTGCTACTATTATGAGAACATATTAGTGCAAAGAAAATATATAGGCAAATCGGTCCTTTTTAAAAAAACACCCTTAAGATAAATATCCAGTATAATAATTCTAGCATAAACACTTATACATTTGTTAATTTTCTTTAACAGCAACTCCTTTCACTCCCTCCCTGCAAAATATCCCAGCCAAAGAAATCCTTCTATCCAGAGCTGGAGGCATATTAATTAGTGCCTGGAGTCACCAAGGGTCCCAAGAAAACTCATATATATATATATATATCTCAGATTCTCCATTGATCTACATTCTTTCCAGACAAACATGTTGTCGTCCTAAACCTAGTTTTTCATCACAGCCTTCATTCTCCCTTTATGTCAGGTGCAGGTGATCTCCTTATTAGTCTGTGAGATATTGAACCTGACCCACACTCCCTCAGTGTTTGGCCTCTCAAGGTAGTGTGTTCAGCATTCTAACTCAGCCAAAAAAACAGAGTCATACTGAGAGTTGCTAATGCTAAGAGAACTGCCCAGCCATCATGTTCCCCGCCCTGGTCACTCACAGGTAGAGCTGAGCAAATAATTGATTTTGCTGTTTGGTGACCAAACCAAAGATGCCCGCGAAACGTGGTTCTTTTCAAACTAAGAGTTTGTTTCAGCCTTTTCACTTTCAAACTAAGTGTTGATTTGAATCATTTTGAAACAAAAGAGTTCATTGCAAAACAAAATGTCAAAATGGTTTGTTTCAAAAATGTCAAAAACTATTTTGACTTTTTTGAAAAAAAAATCTAATTTTTTATTCAGCCAAAACTATTGAATTTGACCTGAATTCTTGAATAGCTTCAGTTGCCCTGAAACAGCATTTTCCAGCAAATTTACTATTTTACCGAAGTGTTTTTCCCAGCTGTACTGAGGGGTGGTATGAAGGTCTTATACTCTGGCTCCTCCACTTGAATTCTTTGCTGCAGCAAGCACCAATTAGTTAGAAGGCATCATCCAAGCTTTGCTCCTCTACCCTCTTTCGTCTGTTACCCCAACAAATGGATTTTGGGACGCTGCTGCGATAACTTGCCTATTGCCTCCTTAGTCTGTTCTTCCCAAGGTAAAAGTTCCTGGGATTGCTAAGGAAACATTAAGGACATGGACAGAGCTTTCTGTTAAAGTAATTGACACAGGCAGTAGCCTTTCCAAAACAAAAATATTTTTTTTAATTGATGTAACTAATAATCCCTACTACAATATGATCTTATATCACACCTGGTTTGACAGCTTTTGAACTGAAGTGTCTTTTCCCAAAGATTAGACATAGTATGGACAGTAATAATATAATATTGTCCAAATCACCCCTGCTCCCATAATGCCTCATTCCTGAATTCCTCATTCCTGAAGTAAGAACTACATTAAGGCGTGAGAGAGCAACTCACTCTCCTTCAGTCTCTCATAAATCACCAACAAGAGCATTAATGGTGATGGTGGTCTTTGTACTGCAGACACCTGTCAACTAGGACCTGGACTAAGACCACAAAATCATTGAACAGTGTAAAATAGTATTGATTTTCAGTCACAGCTGATGGGACTGGTTTTGAACCAATGACCTAGAGGTGAAAGGCACTGCTTCCCATTAATTGTCCTCTGAGCCAATTTTCCTTCTGCTTGTCCGGTTGAGTTTACCTTCCCACTATTCTTCCTATAGCTTCACAAAAAAACCCAAACAAACGTTTATGTCCAAGTTAATCTCTGATTCCTATGTCATACAGGCAAAGAGTCCTTTATCCATCGTGTATGTGTAATCAGTTGCTATAACCCATAGTAAATATATTTACTAAATTAAAATACCTATTTTCCAAGCCTATTGATTGAACAATGTAAATTCTAGACCAGGGATCGGCAACCTTTGGCATGCGGCCCAAGAAGGAAAGCTGGTGGCAGGCTGGAACGGTTTGTTTACCTGCGGCATCCGCAGGTTCGGCTGATCGCAGCTCCCACTGGCTGTGGTTCGCCGTCCCAGGCCAATGGGGGGTGCAGAAAGCAGCGGCCAGCACATCCCTGGCCCTGCACTGCTTCCCGCAGCCCCCATTGGCCTGCAACGGCGAAGCACGGCCAGTGGGAGCTGTGACTGGCTGAACCTGTGGACGCTGCAGGTAAACAAACCGTCCCAGCCCGCCAGCGGCTATCCCTGGTGTGCCGCGTGCCAAAGCTTGCCGATCTCTAGTCTAGACCATGGGTAACTTAGCTTCTTGATTTTTTTTTTAAACTACGGAATTGTTAAAAGCTTCTTTTTTCCAGGCAACTGACCCAGAGTTAAAATACAAGTGATGAATTATCTGTCAGCATTCAAACTTTTCAGCAATGGATATTTTCTAGTTAGAGAACCATGTGGAAATCTGTTCTTAGCCATTAAGACACCTGACACTTCATTCGAAAACTATGATCCATTACCATTTTGCATGTTAATATGTAAACTGGCTGATCATTTATTAAAAGCCACTTCAAGACTCCTGTTCTGCAAGCCTAAAACCTCTAGAACACTCATTATTAAAATAAAAGGAGCACAGCTTAAGCAGAGCTTGGATAAGCAGTCACTAAAGCTTTATTTAAATAGGATTCCCCCTCATAACTAATAATCTGGATAACATGAGCATAACAACAACAGGATTTAATAGTGGACAATTATCATCGAACATCCCCTCCCATCACGTTTTCCATTCTAGTTTTAGTTAGGTTTTTATCCCTTTCCTTACCTCCTTTTAGGATGGTGCTGGCACTGCTAAAAAGCACAGTGCATTGTAGCACAAACTGTCCAGCAGTGTGCGACTCTGGTTCTTTTGAATGAAGGGAGCTACACAAGTGTATTTATTATAGATACTTCTGTTTCCCCCACAAAACACACACTTTGATTTCTGTAGACTAGAACACTTGATTCTCATAAGAATCCCAAGTATCTTCTTATGGAATATGATCCAAATCACAGAAGTTGTATTGCCATATGTAGTTTCTTCTTTTCCCTTTCTTTCTTTCAAATCTGCAGGGCGTTTTCTAATTACAGTATTTGAAGATTGCATTTGTTTGGCTCAGAGAGCCTTCCATTTTCCCTGTTTGATTGATATTTTAGGGAGAAAATTGGTATAATGAAAGTAGAGCAGAAGAATAGTAAACTAACTCCTATGTTCCCATGACAATAATGTTTTGCAGTAACAATGCATCAAGCAATCATGATAATTTTTGGTTTGTGATGCTGGTCTCCACCACCATCCATTATGGTGTGAAAAGGGATTTAACAAGTTGTAAGAGACTCTGACTTAGAGTCTGTTAGTTTTTGTCTACTACTCAGCTCTTTAGGGGCGAAGAGACCACTGTATCAAGGCCTGATACTGATCTCACAATGGTTTTCCATCATGTAATTCCGTAGGCTTCAGTGGAGTTACTCCATTTTTCATTTTTGACATGAATGCAGAATTTTGCCCATTGGCTTCAATGGAGGTCTCCTACAATGGCATAACTGAGATTAGAATGCCTGATTTTGAATGCAGCTATAGGAGGTTTATGTATCCCTGTATGCTTATTAACAAAGGGCCCGATTCTGCTATTCGGTGAGGGTTGAGGAATACATAACAGCTTGTACTGGTACATAAAAAAGATTTCTTGGGTGAGGAGAATGGTGTAGTATGTAAATGAATTTCTGCTGGACTGGACAAAAACACTGCTTCATTTAAACTGTCAGAACATAACCTAACTTTGGAGGTTACCTTAAATTTCTCCCTGTAATTCTACCTTTTCCTGCAAGTGTACCTATTCACCTGAAGTGTTCTGTCAAACGCTGTGAACATGCAAATCACCAGCCTACGTGGCACCTGCTGGCTGGGCAGGCTTTCTTCCTTAGGGACACCTTCTGACAGCTTCACTCTGGCCCTGTGGTCCTCTGCTTCTACTTACAAGTTAACCCTGTAGCCAGGTCACATATAGTCCCACCCCTTCAGAAGTAAACCAGTAGTCCAACAAACAATCGTCCTTCAACCTCCAGACCCCAGAGTCACTAGTCCTTACCCATGTTATCAGCGGGTTTCCCCTTATCAGGGGATTTCCACTTCATCTTCCAGCGTGGGCTGGTAGGGGAACCCAAGCTGTCCCTCTCCCCTGGGTTCCAGTCCACGGATCCAGTAATAAGTAGTCAAGGCCTACCTATGCATATCTCGGATTGCCTTCCTGTACCGCTTCCTACCTTCTACAGCTTGTTCCCAGGCTCAAGGTATATCAACTCCTCCCTCTCCAAACGTCTTCCATAGGCTCACTGCAGAACTTCTTAACACTGTCTGCCCACCCAGTGAGTTCTACTACAGGAGAGTTTTCTCTGTTTCCCTGCCAGGGCAGTTCCTGACTCAGCTGACGTTTTTCTGCCCCATGCAGGCTTCCATTCTTCCCCCAGCAGGGAGAATCCTAGGTGGACTCACTTCCTCCCACTCTCCTGCCCAACTGCTTTGGGCTCCTTGTTGCAGGTTACTGTCCTTCAGGGAAGCTCTGTCTGCCAGCAGTCCCACTCAGCATCCTGACTCCAGCCAGGCTTCTCTCATTGAGTGAGAGCCAGCGGACTGCTTTCCTGTATCCTACCCTGGTCCCCTGGCCCACTGGGGATATTAATTGATTGCTCCTTTGTGGAGCTATGAGCACAGGCATGTACCTGGTGTGGTTCACCCCCCTTTCCAACACTTGCCCCCTTCTGCAGTGTGGGGGAGATCCTGGCACACTTCTACCTCAAGTGCACCAGGTTTCAACCCCTTCTCCAGCTCCTCCAGAATCTTCTCCTCGGGTTCTGGCTGCACTTTTCCCTGCACCTCCTGATATTTGCATACCCCATCCATGGCCCCATGAAGTCTCAAGACCTCTCATCATTGTCCTCCTGGTGCTTGCCAAGGTGGTCATCCCACACAACAGGAGGAGGAAGCTGGACGGGGAGTTGCTCTGCAACTGTGGGACCTGTTTCTGCTCCTCCCTCAGGTCACATATCCAGGCAGAGTTCATCTGGGCTGTGTCCATTGGTTCACTGGATGCCTTTGAAGAGCAGTGGGTGCTGCCTGTGGTTCTCTGCTCAGTATCTCCCTCTGGTTCCCTGATTTTGACCCTATCACCTCACTCCCATTCCTGTTTTATCATTTGTTGCCTGGGTCCAGTGGTTCCTCCCTGTAGGTTGGGCGGGGGGGGGGGCGTAGTGTCCTTTACACGTGGATAGGATTGCAGGTGCCCATTCCTGGCAATTCAGTGGGTCCACCTGTCCTTAGGTCTTTCATTTTAAATGTGGTCCTGAATGTCAAAGCATTAGGTCAACCATCCTTAGCCTTTATTAGAGGTAGGGAGGATTCAATTGCCTCTTTAATAAAAGGTGTTTGTGTAGGGGGGTGGGGGAGGGGGACTAGTCCACACAACCACACTGACGCTGATACCTCATTTAAAGATAAGAAAATATTACTACCTAGAGTGTGTTTTCTAGTTATTTAGGACTCCATTTGAATCCCATGCTAGGAGATGGCATGACAGTGTTTTCTTATTCATTTTCAGAGTGTAAAGGATTCAAGGTTGAGGTAAAAAAAACTCAGATCTCACAGATGACCTTCTACAAAGCTCTCTACTTATCATACCTTAGCCTTGCAGACTACTGAAGACTACAATAAATTAATCAGGTAAGAAAAAAAGGCAGGTTCATGGGATTCATTTTTGCAATATTTACTGAATTTTTCTAAAAAACTATTTGCGTATTTGCAGCCTGTGCAAATTCATTAAAGTTAACGGGGCTTGCATTCTGATCGAACAGTGTTAGTAAAGACAGATTTAGACATGAATAAATATTCTTTAATAGTAACCGTCTTTAGGCACAATGGATATTAGATCTTTTTTCAAAAATGGGATTTTAACATCTCACAAAATGCCATTACTACATTTAGGGCCCAATATTGTATTTGAACTACCTGTGCGACTCTGAGTGTGCACACACACACACACACAAAAGCAGCTCTATAAATTATATACTTTGACTTGATCTTGTTCCTAATCACTTCTGTTGGTAAAACTCAGATTAACAGTAGGGCCCGTTATTGGAGTAAAATTTACTGTAGTTTGTAGTACAAGGTAAGATTGCAGCACTCAAGTGTTATATCCAGGCAAACTTTGCATGCCAGCACTTTATAGTCTGTGTATTACATTTAGCCATAATACAGCATCACTGAGAAGATTTGCAATACTTTTAGATTGTTTAAAATAGCCCTAATTTTTTTAAATTAAGCTTTTTCTAAATTAAGGGAGGAAAAAAATCTCAGAAATTGTTTCTCCAGTGGCTTTTAAAAAGCATTTTACAATGAAATTCCTCTCCCTGTCTATGAATTTAATAGGCCAAGCTTTTCCTCCATGGGATTTTTTTATTGTGTATGGGACCATTAAAATTGGGGTTTATAACTGACAGTCCATAACACACCTACTGAGTACTGTTAAATTAAATGTCTTAATTTAATCATATAGAAAGCTTGATCCTGTCAACCATTAACTACCATGTGTTTAAAGTTTGCAAGTTTTAAAGTCCATAATTATTGAGCTAAATCAAAATATATTATCTATAAACTTGATGTTTATACTGTAAGATTCTACTTTCAGATGCAACTTTATAATTCTGTATATGTATTATTGCTTCATTAATAACCTGTGGCAGAGGTCCGACCTGGTCCCCATGGGTCCCACGCTTCCAGGAGGTTTATGCTAGCCTCAGAGGCTCACTGCGACCCTCCACATAGCCCTTCTTTCTCTTTCTCTAGTCTCTAGTCTACTGAGCCCTTTTCATCATAAGCCAGCAAGGAGGTTGGTGAGAGAACTCCCACAGTCTCTGTTGTCCCTAGGGGCTTATTCCAGTACAGTTTAGTTTCCTATCCTGACAGGGGCCTGTCTTCCCCCCCGAGGAGGTGTTTCAGTAGTGGCAGGTTGGGGGGAACCTAGGCCCGCCCTCTACTCCGGGTAAAGGCCCAGGGACCCTAATGGTAGCAGCTGTTGGCAGCCGACCTTTCCCTGCCAGAGCTGCTACATTTCCCTGGGCCACTTCCCCACAGCTCTCCCGCTTCTCTCTTCTTCACCCTTACCTTAGGGCTCCCTTTTCAGTGGCTTCAGGGTGTGTTCATTAACCAGCCCTTCAGCCACACTTCCTCTCTCCTGGCTCTTCTCTGCCTGACAGGAGTGAGCCCTTTTATAGTATCAGAGGGGCCTTAATTAGAGTCAGGTATTCACATTAACTTAACTGCCTCACCTGACTCTTTGCAGGCTAATTGGAGTCAGGTGTTCTCATTAGCCTGGAGCAGACCCTGCTTGGGTCAGTCAGGAAACAGAAACTGGCGTCTCGTCTCACTCCTTAGCACGGATTACAAAATCGTAGCGAAAGCAATCTCGCTGCGGCTAGGGTCCGTGATGGTGGACGTGATCCACCCAGACCAGACCTATACTGTCCCGGGTCGCAGCATTTTCGACAACCTCTTTCTAGTCCGAGACCTTTTGGAACTCGGGCGGAGAGATGGTCTATCGTTCGCCCTCCTGTCTCTTGATCAGGAGAAGGCGTTCGATAGAGTAGACCATGGGTACCTCCTGAGCACTCTGCAGGCGTTTGGATTTGGACCTCAGTTTGTGAGTTTTCTCCGGGTGCTGTATGCCTCCGCGGAGTGTTTGGTTAGGCTCAACTGGACCCTGACTGAACCGGTCAGCTTCGGGCGAGGAGTGCGGCAGGGGTGCCCCCTCTCGGGCCAGTTGTATGCTCTGGCGATCGAGCCTTTCCTCTGTCTCCTCCGCAGGAGGATGACAGGGTTGGTGCTGCGGGAGCCGGAGCTGCGGCTGGTCCTGTCGGCGTACGCCAATGACGTACTCCTCGTAGTCCAGGACCCAGGCGACTTGGCGCGAGTGGAGGCATGCCAAGCCATCTATTTGGCAGTCTCCTCCGCCCGAGTCAAGAGCTCTGGCTTGGCGGTGGGGGACTGGCGGCAGGTGAGCTCCCTCCCACCCGCACTTCAGACCATCCGGTGGAGTGCGGGTCCACTGCTCTATCTCGGCGTTTACCTTTCCGCCACGCATCCTTCCCCGCCGGAGAACTGGCAAAATTTAGAGGGCGGGGTGATAGAGCGGATCCAGAGATGGACGAGGCTACTCCGATGTCTCTCCCTCCGAGGGAGAGCACTGGTGCTTAACCAACTAGTCCTGTCCACGCTCTGGTACCGGCTCAACACCCTGGCCCCGGCCCCTGGTTTCCTGACCCACCTCCGGAGATTGATTCTAGAGTTCTTCTGGTCAGGAATGCACTGGGCCCCTGTTGGAGTTCTTCATCTACCCCTGAAGGAAGGAGGGCAGGGCCTGAAGTGTCTGTACACTCAGGTCCGCGTTTTCCGCCTCCAGGCCCTGCAGAGGCTCTTTTATAGTGCACGTAGTTCGGCGTGGAGCACACTGGCGCACGCCTTCCTGCACCGTTTCCAAGGGCTTCGATATGACCAGCAGCTCTTTTATCTTTCTCCGAGGGGTTTTCCGCGAGACCTCTCCGGGCTGCCGGTCTTCTACCGGGACCTCCTCCAGACCTGGAAATTGTTTCTAACAACCAGGTCCGTGGCGGCCACCGTGGGAGCAGATCTCCTCACGGAGCCCCTGCTACACAACCCCCAGCTCCGTGTGCAGGTGGCGGAGTCCCGCTCGGTGCGCCAGAGGTTGGTCCTGGCGGAAGTCATGAGGGTCGGAGACCTCCTGGACTACGACCGGAGAGACTGGCTGGATCCCCTGACGCTCGCTCGGCGCATGGGGATCTCCAGCCTCCGTACCCCCCGGCGCGTACTTCAGGAGGTGAAGGCCGCCTTGACCCCCGCTGCTCGGGCTTATGTCAACCGAGCCTTGTGCGAGGGCGCACCCCGCCCATCCCTTACCCCAGGCCCGCCGGACCTTTCCATTGGGCCCCCACCCCGTAGATCCCAACAAACCCCTCACCCTTTCACTGCAAGCCAGCTGCACGAACTGCAGCCGGTCAGTTTTCAAATTGCACCACGGAAATATTTATACACACTCACGCTTCACACCCTTCACACCCACACCCTGGTGTCCCGCTCCGATACAAAGTGGCGGGACCTCCTGCCACCTTTGGAGGGTGAGCAACCTCGATGGGCCAGCCTGTATTCCACCTTGGTCCCGAGGCCCGTCGGGGACATCAGTTGGCGGCTCCTTCACGGAGCTGTGAGCACGGGTGTGTTTCTGACACGGTTTACCCCCATCCTTGTCCTTTTTGTAATGTGAGGGAAACCCTGGCGCATGTATATTTAGAGTGTGCCAGATTTCAGCCCCTTTTCCGGCTCCTCACAAATATTCTATTGCGCTTCTGGCTTCATTTCTCCCCTCACCTTTTTATCTATACACTTCCCATCCGTGGCCCCACAAAGGCGTGGGATCTCCTGGTCAACCTCCTCCTAGCCTTGGCTAAAACAGCCATTTATAAAACCAGAGAGAGGAGGTTGGCCCATGAAACGTCCTGCGATTGTGGGGCCTTTTTCCGATCCTCAGTACATTCACGTATCCGGGCGGAGTTCCCCTGGGCGGCGTCCACCGACTCCCTTGACGCTTTCGAGGAGCGGTGGGCGCTGTCCGGGGTTCTCTGCTCGGTGACCCCGTCCGGTTCCCTCCGTCTGACCCTTTGATTGAGGGGAAGAGCGAGAGACGCCAGCCCCAGCCGTTGCCGCTGTGGATACCATCATTCTTGTCATCTAGGAGGGATCCTATAATACATGGGTGTCTACCCCCCCCCCTAAACCGCCCACCCCGCAGCCGTGCCCATCTTACCGGGCACTCTCAGGAGAGGGAGGATCGGTGACACTGGGCGCGGCACTAGGTAACTCGAGGGGGTGGAAGACCACGAGTGTCGAGGAAGCCCCCCCGCTCTGGGCCCAGGCTAGCCTGAACACTTCTCCCTCCTGAAAGCTGCTGTGTTATACCTTCTGTTTGCGTTGTTTTGTTGCACAGTTGTTTTGTTTCCTTTGGTAATTCTTGTAAGTGTTACCAATAAACTTCTTTTCTGTTTTAAAAAACAAAACAAAACAAAAAAAAAAACAGAAAACTGATTATCCAGTGGCCAGTATATCTGTTTTCTACTACTCTGCTGTACCCAACTGGCCTGGGTCTATCACAAACCATAAGAAATTGTGTGGCTAGGGTACAATAATTACATCTTTAGGGCATTACAAAATGCAAGATAGGTTATGAGTAGACCTTGGTAACCAATCTCTCAAGTCATCTTTTTGCTAATATTGTAAGTCTGGTCGCTATTGTAGAGAAGTGCTCACTTCAACCTAATAGAAAGAGACAAAGTTGGCAGTTCAAAATGATAAATAAAAGTTTTAGGTGAGAAGTATGAGCAAAATAATGTGACCCATTGCATGCTCTGCTTCTCTGTACCACTGTGTTAAGTATCATCTCTTTTTTTTGAAGCAGACATAATGAACCAAGCCCTTTGCAGTCCTGGCAAGTTGACATTTATTTATAAAAAGCACAACATGGTAAGGTGGTCTATTGGAGCAGTACAGAGGGGGGCAAATTCAACCTTGACACTCGTAGGCAAACGGTGATTTCAACTGACCATTTTAGACAAGTTTTTAATTTGGTCCATAGGGCAAACCTGAGATATTTAGGGCCAGATTTTAGAGGTATTTAGGCACCTAAAGATGCAGATAGGCACCTAGTGGGACTTCAAAGCACCGAGGTGCCTAGTTCTCATTGTAGGAGTTAGGCATCTAGGTACTTTTGACAGTCCCACTTGGTATCTAGCTACACATCAGATAAAATGGATTGCGAAAGAATTTAAAGGAGGTATTCTTTAAAGGAGTGGAAATTTGGGGGGTCGGGGGTGTCTGGGCTTCTATGACTCGTATGGCACCGAGCCAACCTCCTCTTTTATATCCCCCCTTAACCCTCATTCGAGGGGGAGGGGATGGCAAGGTGCCAGCAGCAGGTTGGTGGGGGACCTGGCTGACAGCATCCCCCCTCCAGGTATATGTAAACAATCACAGAATTACCTGCACCGTACACTTTTATCTGTCATGTACTCCCTGACATTTAGTAATAAAGTTGCAGCCTAATTAAACCACATCCAGTGTCCCCTGCCCTTCATCTGACATAGTTGGACAATGGAGTCAGAGGGCGAAAAAAATCTTTTCACAGTAACCTTGGTAATTAGCTTAGAAATAGGACGTCAACAGAAAAATAAAAGCAATGAACCTGATTCTGATCTAATGTACACCAGTTTTACACTTGAGTAACTCCACTGATTCCAATGAATTTGCAAATGATTTGCACCAGTGTGATCAACAGCGGTGATTTGCCGCAGTGTACAAGGTTAATTATGTAAAGTAGATACCGGGCTGTAGGACCAGATTGCACAGAGGTATTGGAGAGGGTTTGCTTATTCTTCTTTATTTATTAACTGAAATGGAAATAAACTTACAATAAGTTAGTGCAAGAGGACAAATAATTTGGGTTCAGATCTGCAGTCATTACTCCAGCACAACTCCCATGGAAATGAAAGGGAGTTTTACTGCAATAAGGAATGAAGTTAGTGGGAATCTTTCCATTGACTTCAATGGCAGTTGTATCTGGTCCTTAAGGAGCAAGAAGCAAGGCTAAGAAGAAAGTCAAATCTGACAGTAGCCTCTGTCTCCCATGACTATGCAACAATGTAATGAGCAGCAGCAGTCACAGTACCTATTAGGGGCTCAGAAACCAGGACTTTAATCAGGGCCACCAATGGTATGAACGATTTGAGAAGCCAAGGTCAGAGGACAATTCCACTGTCACATTTCCGACAAATCATCAGCTATGTGTGACCTGCCCCGTGGCAATGGGGGCAATGAATAGCTTGGTTATTTAAAATAACTCAGCTCACTGCTTTGTTTTGGTGGCAACAGTATAATGAACAACAAAAATAATTAGTGTCATAGGTTTTACAGTTACACTTGGGTGGGTGATGGAGATCTTACAGAGACTGGAATATCATTTGAATTATTTCCTGACTTGGATTTCTTTATGGTAGGGAAGCTGGGATACCTGCCGAAGTTAATGTTTTGTTGTAGCATTTGAATGTCTTTCAATTAAACGTCGGGGAGCCAAAAGCCTACGATAGGGGCTTTTCTCTTTCTTTCAATTTCTATAAATAAGACACAAAATAATCTTGTTAATATTATAGAGTTAAACACTATGTGAAGACAGGGAAAATACATTACATAGCAGATAAAACAGTTCAGTAGAGGACAAAAGGCATGGGAAACTTTGGAAAGATCTTCATTATTGTAGGTGTCAGAGTAGCAGCCATGTTAGTCTGTATTCACAAAAAGAAAAGGAGTACTTGTGGCACCTTAGAGACTAACAAATTTATTTGAGCATAAGCTTTCATGAGCTACAGCTTGCTTCATCAGATGTAGCCAATGAAGGGGTGCCACAAGTACTCCTTTTCTTTTTTCATTATTGTAAAAATTTGTGTTTGCAGGCGGCCTGGCACCATGCAGATATCAGCCTTATACTGTAGCATTTTAAAGGCGCTGCAGAGATGAATAAGTCAAGAAAAATATTGCCATGTATTAAAAATGACATACATGAATTCTAGATTTGTTCAGAATTATTGATTTTTTAATAGCCTGGTGAAGCATAGGTTCTCCTTTTCTCAGTCTCAAGAAGAGTGTTTCACCAAAAGTTATATCTGGAGATACACAGAGGATGAAATTCTGGGCAGCCAAGAGAAAAATTGTCTAGGCATGGTTTGTCCTCCTTTACCTTTGCAACTAAACCATGTTTAGCATCAGCTCAGCTGCACCGTTTGCTGGCCTCCATTGTGAGCATTATTTATTATAGTGTAGACAGGGCTCAAGACAGAAAACTATTTAGAAGAGATAGCAGCAAATGTGAAGTTCCCCTCGTTGCATTGACTTACGTGGTGTATGAAATTCTGAGGCTATGCTCCATTTACCTCAGAAGTATGAATGCGAGTCCCTTGAAATTAAGTCAGGAGCTGGTTCAACTAGTGTGACCAGATGTCCTGATTTTATAGGGACAGTCCCGATTTTGGGGTCTTTTTCTTATATAGGCTCCTATTACCCTCACCCCCTGTCCCAATTTTTCACACTTGCTGTCTGGTCACCTGAAGTTCAACTAACTACTGCTTCTATCATCACAAACTTCTTGCACAGTCTAGAGATTTCAGACAGTATTTGGCAGTGTGCCTCTGCTACACTACAAATAATAATATGCATAAATTATATATATTTGCTTTGTGTTCACCTAGGATGGGGTGTGCATACCCCACACTAGGCTGGAAAGGGTTAATTCCACACTATGGGCGGAGGAAGTTCCTCCCCTCAGACAGTGCTGGGCATGCTCCAACTGCTGTGCTGGTATAAAGGAGAGCAGCCCAGCTCAGTCTGGGCTGACTGCCAAGGAGGAAGGATGTTTGGTGGAGGCTCCAGCCCAGGAGCTGTCACAGCACTTGCCTGTGGGAGCTGGAGATTCCGGAGACCCGTTGCCTACAGATGACTGGTTGGAGTCCCAGGGAATTACCAGCACCAAGGAGCCTGGAGACCCTGAGGTCATATGGACTGCAGTTTAAGGAAGCCTGGCATGAAGTGACCCAGAAAGGTGGAGTGAGTGGTATCTCCCACCTGGGTAAGGTCAGTGCGTTGTAGCTGGATTCCCTGTTGATGCAGTGGTGGATCACTCTGCCACTGTTAGGGCCCTGAGTCAGGACTCAGTGGAGTTGAGTGGGCCCAGATCCCCCTACCCCGTTGTCACCCTTTTTAGCGATGGCCATGGATTTGGCCATTAGACCACTTTGCCCTGCCCTTGAGGGCCACCGCATTGACTCTGGTCTCTAGGCCATGCTGCCCTGCACTCATGGCAGCCATATTGTCTTGGGCCATTAGGCCATGCAGCCCAGAACCTAAGGGCCTCTTTGACTGGCCATTGGGTGGCACTGTTGAGGCCCAGGACAGTCTAGTAGACTGTAACTGCGGTGTCAGAGCAACCAGGATCTACCCCTGAGGGGTATGGGGTGTGCATACTCTGCCACATAATCACATTTTAATAGGACTGAATGTTTTCAAATAGTTTCATAATCAGTTACCATTGCTTCCTAGTTTGCAGCATGATTCACTGCTGTTCTGCTGTATAAATTGGCTACATATAATTTTAATGTACCACTGATTAGAAGAAGCCTTATTCACATGGAAAAATCAATGGGTAGGTCCCAGTGTGAGGCCTGTAGTAGTCCAGGCATGCATTATGCTTTCCTCTACAAAGAAGACAACCACCACAAAAACACTGCTCAAAAGACAGCCTATGGAAATTTCTGTTCAGGTAAGTGGATTTATTTCTGTTTTACACCTATGAGTAGAGAGAATTGGGGCCTAAAATTCTCTGGATTAATCTGTGGTCTGTTTAGACACTTATGGCTCAGTGCAGAGTTGAGGATAGGAAAGCCATATTTTTCCATTTCCTTCACTTGTCTCCCACCTGTTTTGTCCTTTGCTTTTTTTAAAAAAAAATGTTAGCAGTATATTCAAGAGGCTCATCTCCCTCTATGAAATAATTTACTCTAATCAAAATGGTTATTTGTCTGTTTACAGTTTTCCTTCCCTCCCTCTCCCATCACCAGCTTCTTCCATTCCTCTTATTTTCTTCACCATTAAATATAGTAAATTATAATTCTGCAGGATCTCAAAAATATCCGGTTCTCTACTTAGCGAAACACCTGCTCTCAAGTAGTAAAGTGGAAAACAGTTTTGTTCTTTCAGACATTTTTTTGCAACTGGCTTTCCAGCTAAATTGTGCAACTGGCTCACTGTTTTTAAGGGATGACACATTTTTTAAGATTGACTGAAAATTGTCAACAGAGACTATTGTACAACCTTGATGTGACACTGCCTTTTGATTTTGCAGAAAATATTTTGCAAAGTTAAAAGCAAGATTTGCCTTACTCAAGTAAATGCAGGACAAAAGGGAGGATGTAAAAGCAGCTTACCTGGTCCAGCATCAGGAGTTGTCTACTGCGTCAGTTTCATCTCACTCTACCCAATAGTGTCTCCTCAGGCTGAACAAATGATTTGGGGTTTGTTGATTTGACCTTGGCAAAGTAAGAATCCTGGCTGCCCAGACCAAATTAAAAGAATACAGACAAAAAACAAAATAGACCTTTATCAGCCCTCCTCAAACTCACTAGTTCTTTCCCTATAGGTGCAGTATGCCCATTCCATCTCTGTAGGTGGCACTGTTGAGACATCCTCTGCTACAGACTCTAGCCCTGGACTCCTAAAGCATGGGCAGCAGTCTGCTCTCAACCTTGGACTGCCCTGCTCCACTGACTCCAAGTCATTTCCTCCAGTGCCTATTGCTGGTCAGGCTTTCTTTGCCTCTTTTCTGGCTTCTTCTGCTAAGCTCCCACTCAGCCCAGAGCCACAAACAATTCTTCACCAGTTCCAGGACAGCTTCCCAAATGGAGTGCTGCTCCTGTTAGTTCTCCCTCTAAGAACTGGGGGCCTCTTATATTTTCCAGCAGGCCTGGTTTGAAATCATCTGCTCTCTGAATTATGTGATCAGGAGGAGGTGGGAACCAGGCACAGGTCAGAGCTTGGACCTGAACCTCTTAAAGGTCCAGTGAACCTTGTGATACAGCAGGATATATAGCCCTTTTGTGGCATATCCTACCACCCTTACCTCCTTGGAGTAGTGTCTAGTACCACTGATGTCAATAGGACCACCCATCAAGAAAAGTACTGCTCCATGGAGGTAAGGTAAGGGTGGCAGAATCTGGCTGTTAGAGGAGAAGATATCCAAGAACATGATGGCACTAATAACTAATTTCGAGTACTGACAAGTGAGTTTCCTAAAAAAATTATTTCAGCCTCCTAAAGAACGCTAAAGTGCGTGTTGTGTAAAATTATACATTGTATTATTATTCCAAGGTTTAAATACCATGCTTAATGCCTGCAAAAGCTCAACAACATCTTGACACACACATGCTTATGAGAAAAATGAAGAGCTTGTTAAAAACCTTGGAAACAATAGCACAAACTTTTTGTTGTGCACTCTATACTTGGGACAGTTAACGAGTCCGTTAATATGTTCAGAATTTCTTATCTAAATAGATCTGGCTCAATGATTATTGCAAGCCATCAGTCACTGGTATTGCTCCAGAGAACACATACTGTCTGAATTGTACTTCATTAATTCCTTCCACTTCACACATAAATATGGTACTTGACACACCGTCCTTGGTGATGTATAATAGCAATCTGCTTCTGACCTCAAGGTCCCTTTCTTTTTCATATGTGCTACACACTGAGACTTCAGGAAGCTCATATGCATGCTTATCATGGAACTAGTTCTCTCTAACAATCTCTGTTGTTGAATGATAAATAGTTAATTACTTCTCAGATTATCTTTTGTTCTGAAGATCGAGACCTTCCAAAGGAAGGACTGAAGAGTATAGTTTTTAGAAGGACATGCATGTAAGAATGCCTAGATTTTATGGACAGGAGGGAGAGAGAGTATCTGCCTCCATACATATACTGAAATAGGATATACTTAGTTCTGGCTATTACTGCCATTTTAAAGATCTCCAGCACTAGTTGCTGTTATATGTAGAAGGCTAGTATTTTATAACTGACCAGGCTAAGAGTGAGGAGATGTTTGACGAAAAAGCAGCTTGTTGAAGGAAATTTAAAAATCTCTGGTTTAAATACACAATGGTGACTTGATATTTAGTATAACCACTCCTATTAAAAATAAGATTGATATAGCATTCTGCCCTCATACAGGCACCACAGTAAATTGTCCCTGGCCCCTGCATGAATTTGCAAGGCAGTGAGGGTATGGGGAACTTCTCCTCTTGCACTGAAGTCCTTGCACTCACTGAAGTTCTAGCACCCAAAAGTGATGAGAAGAGCTATATCTGTGCCCGTATCTCTGGCCCCCATGAACAGGAGTATACATTTCACCCACTCCAAGAGTGGAGCAGTTGTCACATTCCATCTGCTTTCCTCGATGCAGTGCTTATAGCAGGTCTCACTAGGGTGTTGGTCTCTAATACCCCCCCCCATACACCACTGCACGTGAAGCTTAGTGATACTACCAGAAACACCTATCAAATTCTAATGGTTAAGCTGGAACTTAATAGCAAAAGATTGTGAAAGCACAATTAGTGCTCTAGTTCTTCTTCAAGAGGCCATTTTCCTACCGTTATGTTTAACTGCGACTAAGGAAAATCCCTCACTGATGTAAGTACAAAGTTTTACTCAGTTTAACTCTGACTAACATAAAGACCCACATCCATTTTGGGTGCTAGGACTTTAAAGAGTGCAAGGACCTCAACACAAGAGGGGAAGTTATTTATGCCCTCACACATCCCTACATACTGAGTGGTTGTCAAACTGACTTCAGTAGTTCATAGACCTGCAGCAATGGAGTCTTTAAGCAGTGATATTTCCTACTAGTCTTCACACAGTCCAGAAACTTCTCCCTGTAACCTAAACCTAAACCCACATCATGAATCTTCATGGTTACCTATCCCTTACATCACATGTATTCCCTGACACCTACTCATATCCCATGGGACTCCATACTGACTCCTCGGGCATCTCAGGAGATGCCTTAATAATTTTATAGGCATCTCACTCAAATGACTTTCTTCAGAAGAACAGACTTGGGATACTTGGTCATGGAAAAGCATGGTTTTGAGGTCAGGAGACTCCCGTCGATCTTGCCCCTTGGAGTGTAAGTATGAGAAATAATGTTTAGAAATCTGAGACACATCAGTGCTCCTCTGTAGCTGCCATAAAGAATGGATGCTTGAGAACCTAAGCAGGCAGTTCTGGGGTAAGCTTCTCAAATATATGGGACAGAGCACTAGCCCTGGCTGGTGTTTAAAGTTATGAATTCAGCGACCTACAATCAAAAAACTAAGAAAGAGACTGGTTTTAGGGTTACTTGTTTGTTCTTTCCTCTTCCTGTTTATCTCTGCAGAAAACTCCTTTTGAAGAGTAACAGTGATTTCTGTAGTGAGGGGAACTAACCAAATAACTGCTGAAAGGCAAATATGTGCAGACTTGCACAGCTAATTTTATAAGTCTTCCCATTGTACTTTTCGGGCTCCTGACCAATCCTAAACAGTTCAGAATCACAGAAAATCAGAAGTCTGGGAAGTTATAGCAGTTTATATTAGGGAGACAGGAATGTCAAAATTTTCAATAAATAATATTTCTAATATTTTGATAATGATTCCAATAAAAATCTTCATAAAATTGCTGAAAATGAAAAAAGTGGTGCTGCAAATTTGAAAAAACAAATGATCTGAATTATTTTGTGAAATACTTTTCCTCAATCAGGCAGTTTACTGCAGCAGTTTGGGTTCACTTTGGCAAGAAAACTCTGAAATGACGAGAAAGGCATTAGCATTTAACTAAAACTGCAAAATAACAAACATATCTTTATTATCACAGAGAAGCAAGCTACACCACTCAGCCCTGGGTCACTGATGGCAGGCAGCCCAGAAATACATAGGTTTCAGAGTAGCAGCTGTGTTAGTCTGTATTTCTGAAAAAAGAAAAGGAGGACTTGTGGCACCTTAGACTAACCAATTTATTTGAGCATAAGCTTTCGTGAGCTGTAGCTCACAAAAGCTTATGCTCAAATAAATTGGTTAGTCTCTAAGGTGCCACAAGTCCTCCTTTTCTTTTTTCAGAAATACATAGTACTCCATATTAAAAGTAGGGAGGCGAGAAAGGGTCTCCTTATCCTTCTCTCAAAGCCCGGACAACTCATTGATTTTTAAAATGTATTCTTCTCTTTAGCCACCCCAGTACCAGCTGCCACCCTTCTGATAAAAGGAAGGTTGGCTGAGAATCCAGCTGTTCTTTCATTGGCCAGTGGATCACCATGATCACCCAGAGTACTCTTTGGGTTTATCTATACTGCAGCTGAGAGGGCGCCTCCTGTCCAGGTAGACAGACTTACTCTAGCTCTGCTAGACCCAGCATGCTACAGGTTTGCGGCAGATCATTGGCACTCACTCTAGCCACCCAAGCTCAGAGCCAGGGCAGGCTTGACTTCGGGAGGCTGAATGCCCACGCTGCTATTTTTAGTGCACTAGCACTAGCAGAGCTAGCATGAGTCTGTCTGCCTGGACTTGGGGGTCTGATCCCAGTTGCAGGATAGACATACCTGTATATGCCGGGGGGTTGAGTGCAGCTCCATGCTGTATGGCCGAGATGGGCTGAGACCTCGTCTGTTCTGCACCTCTCATTCAGAGACCAGAAGAGCCACAGAGCTAGTCCCCTTCTGTGGCACCTAAGTGGAATCAGTCTAGATGCAAACACTGGAACTCGGTAGAAAACTGAACCAGTTAAGAGACTGATTTGTCTGTGGTTCTTTGTGGATCATTTCCCCTTCCTAGTTAAATCTGAATATAACATGTAAGTGAGCGACTCACAGGTGTGCCCCTTTGCAGCTGAGCACAGTATAGCAGGCTCTCCTCCTTTAGTGTCCACTGCTGACAGCTGCTCTGGCCCTGCAGGGGCTGCTTCTCCTTGCAGTTTGGCTCTCCAGCCAGGTCACATATAGTTCCACCCATTCTGGGGTAAACCAACTGTTCAACAAACAAATGTTCACAGACCTCACATTGGAACTAAGGTCCAACTCCTGACTTACCTCTGGTATCATGGGGTTTCAGTAGGCCTTAGCCCTTGTCAGGAGGTTTCAGCTCCACTTTCTTCAGTAGGGGAACCCAGGCCATCTCTCTCTCCACTGAGTTCTGGTCCAGGGACCCTTTAACAAGCAGGCAAGGCCTGACTATATAGACCCCTGGCTGCCTCTCTGGACCACCTCCTACCTTGCCCTATCTTGTGCCTCTGCCTCAGACTCCTGTTGGCTCACTGGGTATCAGCTACTCTTTCTTTAAGTCTCTTCCCAGGCTCGCTGCAGAGCTCCATAGTGCTTTCTGCCCAAGCAGTGAGTTCTGCTGCAGGAGAAGTTTGTGTTTCCCCTGGCAGGGCAGTTCCTGACTCAGCTGGAGTTTTCCTGCTCTCTGCAGGATACCCCTGCCCCTCCCCAGCATGGAGAATCCTAGAGGACTCACTTCCTCCCACTCTCCTTCCCATTGCCTTGGGCTACCTTCCTTCATGGAGGCTCTGTCTGCCATCAGTCCCACTCAGCATCCTGACTCCAGCCAGGCTTCTCTCACTGAGTCAGAGTCAGCAATCTACTTTTTCTTCCTGGTTAGCCCCAACAGGGCTGGGTTCAGTCCTTTTAACTCCCTCCTCTTGGTGTGACACCTATTGCCAGTATAGTAGGGCAAGGCTGATTGAGCCCACAGGTTCTTATTAACTCCTTCTAGCCCAGCATGGGTTTGGTACATCCCATCACAAACATCAGTAAACATTCTTGGTTGAATTGTCCAACTTTTACTGAAAACTTTTACCCAAAGAACAAACAAACAAGGCAATTTCTTTGACATGGTGATCTAACAGAGGAAAGCTGGCAATAGTTGACTTCATTGTTAATTACTGAATGTTACTATTATAAAATAAAGTTCTAGGAAGACGACCATTTTCATTGAGAATTGCACACGTTACTGTCTGATTCCTGCTCTGTCTTGATATGGATGGTGATGATGGTATGGACAGAGGCCTCAGGATCAAACAGCAAATCCACAAGAACTGGAACATAGAACAAAGTCCAGTTAGAACCACAGCACAAAAACCATCAATCTCCTACAGAAAAGGTCTCCACTAGAATTGGCTACAACATTTTTTGGGTCTGACAATGCATTTTTCATTGAAACAGCAACTTTCTGTAGAGATGTCGATTTTGATGACCTATTTAATGGAAAAGTTTCTGATGTGGACTCTCTGGTCAGTTAGGAGGATGAGGACCTCACTTTTCAATTTGAAAATGGGCATTTCAACAACATTCTGTTTTGTGAAAACTTTCAAAAGGTTTGGTTTTGGTTCCAATTCAGAATGAAAACAAATTTTGAAACCTTGAAGTCTTCATGAAACAAAATTGTTGGCCTCTGGCCAGCTCTAGTTTCTACATTTTTCTGACTGACCTAAATCCAGTATATCCTAGGTTCCCCCTGAATCCTTACCTTCCCCAATATCCTAGTTGGCACCCCTGATTTACTGCTTGTATCCTATCGGGACTCCTCTGTGACCCCACAGGAGATGCCATTATTCTAAAGGTGGCTCATCCAGTGCTCTTTTTTCAGAAGATGTTGGTTTGGAATACAGGCTCTGCAGCGGAGAACTGGAGAAGTTGCCAGTGTTTCAGGAGGGATGTGATGGATCCCTTTTAACATCTGAGAAAACCCCACCTGGGTACCTCAATGAGCTGCATCCCTCTAGATTCAGAGATACAAAACTGCACACAGTATAAGATCTCTTGTAATCAGTGGGAGCTTTGCCACTGATTTCAGTGGACACTGGATCTGAGCCCCATTTATTTATATTTCACTATTGTACTTGTAGGGCTTCTGGCTATTCCTGAGTTCTCTGATTTTAAGCTTTGCCACTATGACACGTTATATTAGAAATGCAGAAACTTCAAAATTCAGTGGTTTGAGTTATATCCTTTCTAACACCTCCTGGGTTTATAAATTTTGGGATGGAAATTTCAACAAAGCAGCATTGCTTGATGTGTTTTCCTGGTTGTGGGTCCAGCTCTACATATAAGCACAAATATTGTCACAGCTAAGGGAGATTCTCCTTTAGCTCAGAAGATAGCGGCTTGTACTTTTGGAGAAGGACCTGAATTTGATAAAGATTATGAATATTAAGTCTTTTGTAGTTCTGGATCCATTATACCAGCACTGACCATAATTGAGGTTCTTGCTCATTTTTGCATGTTTCTATTAGACAAAATGAGGCAAAGCTTACCACAGGAAGCAGCAGGCCATGACACATGGTGCTGGGTAAGGCCTGCATACTCGCTCCACCTCCTCAGTGGTGATACTGGCAACTGTCTGGATTGACAGTTCTGATTCTAATGGTAAAGACATGAAAGCTCAACCAAAGAGCAAAGGGCAGGGCAGAACTGCTGCATAAAGACAGAAATGACCTGGATCTTCACTGTCACCAGTCCTAGCTACCCTGGGGACTGCTGCATGATCACTTGCACATCCCAGAAGCCTTCCCACCCCCACTGCCAAGTTACTTGGAGAGCTCTGTCCTTATTCTTAAGCAACTTTCATTGAGCAGTCTGCTCTCATCTCATCTTGCACAAACTTTGAAAGCTGGATCTCTTTCTAAATGTCATGTTACTACTCCATGGGTGAGGGAGGGGGAGCAGTTAAATGCTTGTCTGGAGTAGATGGTAATGATTGATGGAATCATAAGTAAAAGCTACAAAAAGTCTGATTAAGTTATCTATGCCAGGGTAGTCCAACCTGTGACCCAGGGGCCACGTGTAAACCTCAAGCCTCTAAACTGGCCCTTGAAGGTGACTGTTTTAAGAAGAAACTCATATTTGATTATGAATGTAACAGTGTTATCTGAGCTGCACCCTGTGGTTTTTAAATGAAAATGCCTGAACTAGGGGAGAGTAGGTAGGGGGTACCACCTCCCCCATTTGCCTCCAGCCACCATCTGTAGCCCAAGGTACTCAGCAGCTCACCCAGTGGATTGGAGGGAGTAATTCTGGGTGATTTTTTGCCTGTTTCCCTGCTGAGCAGTAAGAGCCCCAGAGATAGAAGGATAGGTGCTCAACTCACTCTGCCTGAGTATAGGAGAGTTCCTAGCAATGGGTGGCTCCCTGCCCCAAACAGCCACCCAGGGCAGTCCAAGGGAGGTGTGGTGACGAGATGAGAAACTGAGCACCAGCAACAAGTTATGGCACCCTGATTCTCTACCCTGGTACAAGTTAGAGCAGGCCAAGGGTGTCTAACTTGTGCTAACTGCCAACCCTCTCCAAGAGACAGTGCAAGGTAGAGGAGCTTGCTTTGACCTGTGCTGGGGCAGAGAATCAGGAAGTCGTAACTGGTTACTAGTTCTCAGCTTGCAATCTAAATGCAATTGTCACGCAAGGGTTGACGTGCAGATACTGTGCCTGAAGTGAAGGATGGACATGTGCACTCACAGACAGGGATATGTAGATGTCTGTGTGTCAATGCCAAGGAAACACACTTGGTTTTAACCTGGAAGTCATTACTTACCACACTGCAATAAATCCATGGCTTTCTTTTCCACTAGGCTGTATTCCATATGCTGGATTATGATGTCTAGAGGTAAATAAAAAAAAATTAATGTCACAACATTTCATATCTTCCAGTGATAATGCCAAATTTGTTCTGCCACCAAACTCCTAATAATGAGGTGGATGTCTGGAAAGTAGTTTACTGCCAAATGAGCTAATATCTACAATGTCCTAGGGCAGGACTCCTCTGGGAGCAGACTGGGGCAGTTAGGGGTAATGCAGGAGATGTTAAGGCTCTAATATGTTTGTTCTATTTTTGCGTAAACTCTAGCGTTAAGCCCTTCAGGTGATGGAAATCAAGACTCTTGGAACTAAGGGATAAGCTCTTGCTGCTGTAGGAAACAGTCCTGAACTTGTTAAGGGTGGTGGTGGAAGGTGAAGGAGATCAAATAACTTAGTGTTTACCTACGAATATGCCAGCAGCTCTTCCTGAAGAAGTCCATGGGCTTCTGAGATACTCTTGGGCCTGGTGTAAGAAGCTCCATAGTCTTCCTGGGTATTGCTCAATCTGGAAAAAAACAAAATCTCAGATTAGTGAGGAGCAAACATCCCTTTAGTACCTATATTCCACGAGCCTATGCCTAGTGTCTATCAACAAACAATCCTTTCCAAATAAAACTTCTTAAGTATCTATAGTCACTGCCTGGATTACCCCCAAAGACTGGAAATGCCAGATGGTGATGGTGTGGAACTTCATGAACCATTCCAGGTGATGTACTGGAGGAGATGGAAGGCCCTCACAATTTAAAAATGAAGCTTGTTTGTTACCCTTCTTTCCCTCCTACACCACTGAAAAAGCACACAGAATGAAGGAAATCCCAGAGTTCTCTTACAAGGTGCTCACAGATAGTGTCCCAAGATTCCTGGTTGTCATTTAAGGTCCATCCCAAAAAGACTTTACACTCTTGTAAGGTGTCTGTAGAGCTCTACAAAAGATGAGACAGGAAGGGTTTCCAGAGTTAACAGAGATAAGTACTGATATTATTATCAAATAGGTGACAACTGAGAATGGAAATCCAGTTGAAATGAATGTTAAAGGGAGTGCTCAGTAGGCCATATGTTCCCCCTGGCTTTACCATACTTTTGTTCATAGCAATCACAGGGAAGTAGTCTGTTAGGGGCCATATAGTTGTCTGAGCCATTCATATCCCTCTCTTTCTGGTAATGGAATAGATTCTTAATTGCCACTCCACTATCGACCTGCACAGAATGTACGATAGCATGAAAACCAGGAGTCTTGTCACACTAGCATGAAACAGGTGAGATGATGCAGCCTAGGGAATTTAGCAGGAAAGTCTGAAGATTAGGGCTTGTAGTGTTGTGCTGTGGAATTTACGGCAGTGGCATTTACCTTGATCACATCAGGATGCTGGTGCTGCAGATTCAGCAGCAGTGGGACCATACTGCTGAGGACCTGCTCCTGCATGAGGGATTTACCTTTCCTGTTCAGAGCCCTGAGCAGATCTCCAAAAAGCTCAGTTGCAGCACTGCATATTTTGTGCCTCTCCTGTGAATGACAAAGCAAAGAAGCTCAACAAAGGGCATTTCCAGGCAATTTGCTGGGTGGTCACGGCATACTGCAAACCACGGAGAGAGAATGGTTTAACTTACCAAAACCAGACTCTGTCACCCATTTCTATTGATTAAATGGGTTAAAGAAAGGCATGGTCAAATGAGTACTAAAGCCAGAGCCAAGAACTCCCATTTGTTTCTATTTCATGTCTGTATGAGTACAGCTCATAGTATTTAGGGCCCAAAATACAGTCAAATAAGAGAGGGGTAAGATTCTAGTTTAAAGTGTTCTTTACTTTCCCTCTCCTGGGGTTTGGCCACTTATACTTTGAGGTTTTTGTGACCCATTGTGTGACCTTGGTTGTGTAAGGCATTGAACATCTGTGACCTGGTTTCCCCATCTACACAAATGGGAATAACAACATTTACCTACTGCACAGGGGTTCTGTGAAGCTTAATTAGTTAAAGTTTGTAAAGCATTTTGAAGATGAAAAGCTCTCTACCCTGTAAGTGCTAAATGTTACTGAATTAAGGCAATGGTAATATCCCCAGCATGTGCAGTATCCATGACAGATGCATGCGGGAGATGCACCACTCTCTGCTTAGGCATCTGCACACCCTGACAAGTAATACGCTGAGTGTGTGGTCTGTGTGTGTCTGTATGTGTATATAGAACACCAGGCCTTTTATTTTGTTGTCTGTGATCTGCGTATGACAATAATAGCAAACCCTGTAGTGTATTATTGCTTATACACTCTGGGCTTGATTTTGCGCTCTCAAAGATTTCATGCTGGTGTAACTCCATTAGCATTAGTGGATTACTCCTCATTTGCACCAGTGAGAATGCAGACACAGGCCCTTTATATTGCTTCAGTCCAATCAGATACGATTTTAGCCTGTCAGTATTTAGTCTTTGTCTCCTGTCCTTATGGGAGCAAGTCTCTTTTTTCCATCAGAAATTATTCTGACCAAACAGGAGTGTTCAGTTGCAACCAACACAGCACTAGACAAGAGTAGCAACAATGTTTGCTATAGAGTAAGATTTGGCTTCTATTTTTATTTGACATGCACACACAAGCTTTAACCCTCCCCACCAAAAAGGTTTAACCACACTCACTTCAACAGTCTCCCCCACCATTGTGCCTTACCTCAGCCAGGAATGGGTGAAGCTGTCTGGCAGTTTTCACAAATTCTGTGCCAAGATGGCCCTTGTGCTTGTGGTGGGTGACAATTTTGGTAGCAGCCTCAAAAGCCATCAGAATTACCTTCTCCTCAGGGTCATTAAAAGTCTCCAGGATATCAGTAAGCAGGGCTTTGACTTCTTTCTGCTGCATGAAATGGAAACTTGCTCAAATCCCTACAAGTATAATAAGGATCTCACAATCCCATAGCCATTTCTTCTAAAATGTGTGGAAAGGAAGATACCCTCTGCTTCAGCTACAGGGGGATGAGAACCTTTGCTGTATATCTGGGTATTAGAGACAATGAGGAACAGTTATTTTTCTCCTTGAAGATTCATGGGCAGCTGCTGTGACCTTGCCAGGTATCGCTCACTGAATCCTGACTCCCTCCAGCACTTCTTATTCTAATTTGGCAGAGGTGTGGTTTGTTTCATTGCTTTCATGGTAGGTTTAAATATCCTTGACATTCCTCTAGAGTTTGGTTTAATGTATAAATGAGCATCACTCACCTTCTGCAGGTGAAGTGCAACATTTCCAAGTCCAAGAAGACCAAGCCAACGGACAGTAGGACTTGGGTCAATGTGCCAGTTCTTCAGGTGGCCCAGAATATATTGCTGTTTTAATGTCACATATGTGGACTCAGTAGAGAGAAGCTAAAGAGGCAGAACACATAATAAGTAGTTGACAGGCAAATAGAGAGATTTTCCTATGGGTCATATCAGATATAAAACTTCCTGGACTCAATTCTCTGTTGCCATGCACCTTATATGGTCATTTTAGGCCAGAGCAAAGTGGAGGTAAATCACACCAAATCAGAATGGCAATGTTTTATGCCCACTTTGCATTGGTATAAATGACTATACAAGGCGCAGGGCAATGGAGAGATTCTACCCATGGGTCAGCTGAGACGTTGATGCAAATGACCCATTACTTCACTGAGCTAGCCTGAAAGTGAGCAGTTCCCAAGAATCCCAAACATTCACAACAGATAAGAGTCTTACCCCAGTGAACAAGGCCATTGCAGTCAGCTTCTGTTTGTCATCCCCGTGGTGCAGGAGAGGGGACACCTTGGTAAACACGGCAAAATCCAGGCTCCGGTGGTGTTTTACAATGGCTCTGTAGAACACATATCAAAACTTTTACTAATGGGGGAGAAAGAGTAAACAAGCCAAGGACTAGAGGATACTCCAGACAGAAACTGTGTTGGCCAGCACAGCCAGAGGAACTCAACACTCCAATCACTTACCTAGCCAGAAGGAGAACTCCTTCTAGGTAAGTCTCTGGCACAGATAAAAGGTCCCAGCCTCCTGCCAGAGTCACAGATTGCATCAAAGAGGATTTTTCTCTTTTAATGACAGCTTTCAGAGCCTCCACTGCACAGCTAAATTCCGGACATGAGAGTGATAGATGATATTTGGAGACACACCAAAACATAAATTTTGTTATGCAAAGCAATTGAAGGGCTAAACTTGTGTTTTTAATTTTTGTTTTTAAAATTTGTATCTGTTTTTAGGGGTTGTGTCAATTTAACATTTGTATTATTGATTTGTATTTATTGATTGTATTATGTGCAATGGCCTATGGCTAAGATGCTAAGTTAATAAACTAATATAATTAAGCCCTCAGTACCATTCTCATGCACATCTCCTATTATAAATGAGACTGATCCCACCTTTTTCACCACATGGTGTATTGTACTGGATAGAGTGAGAATTATGTGACTGGCGTCTTAAAGACTTATTCAAATGGTTACGAGTATATGTCACCCTACAAGGGAGTGGCTGGACTGGTCAAGAAATATGGCTAATGTAGACTTTATTTGGTTCCAATAGGACAGGCCTGTGTTTTTTGGAGCCAAAATTCCTGGGGTCTATGCCTTCACATGACACATGTGTGCAGCATAGATAACACTGATGTTTGCATGTTTGTTACATTTGTAGCCCTGGTATACAGCCAAGATATCAATCCTATGAGCAGCACCATACTAAAGTGCAATAAGTGTTGAGCAAAACCCGTCTGTTTAGGTATGTGTGGGATTTGTGCCCTTTGAGGTTTACTTTGAATTTTTAGTACACCTGAACTTGAACCCCTAAGTATTTGCCTTTCTGAGTCAGGGAAGGCTAGCGGGTAGTCCCACTTCTCCCCTGTTTCATAGCAAGCATCTGCTGGGGATCATCCTGTCCCCATGCTAATTAAGCTAAGGAAAGGAATGCTGAGGATGACTTATCTTTTGAAGGCAAACTGTCTTTTTTGCGCTTTTTTTTTTTTTTACCCTAACCAAGAAAAAACACAAACATTCCTGCTGAATGTCCTTTTGGGGGTTTGGTTCATCTCAAACAAAAACCCCAAATGAAATTCAAAGGAGTAAGAAACTCCAAAAAACATAATTGGAAGAAAGCTCCAGTATTTACTGGAAACCCAGTGAAGCAAGATCAGCTGAGTGACACAGAGCTCACCTCCCTAGATTATCCCTGGCCTGGCACACTATGTTAGAAACATTTCTCTTTTCTTTTCGGTTCTTTTAATGCAGCATCTTATGGCTTTTTAATGTTTTTGTTAATTAATTGTTGGCACCCAGTGCCTAAGGCCATTTACGCAAATAAATAAGCAGAGAAGGCAGAGGGTACAGGTATCAAAATGAAAACAAACAGAAGAGATGAAGCAGGAGAGATTCTATTTCCAGACATTCTAATACTTTGCTTGTTATCTGCATGTAAAAAATCATACGTCGATTAACCTCCTCCCACCCCATCTTCCAAAGAACATTCATTAAATATTGATACTGTTTCTTTTGCATTAATTAAAGCCTCTTATCTCAAACCCATCAGGGAGCCTTAAGAGATTGCTCTGTTAGAAGTATTCTTCCAGGAGATAGGCCTGACTGGGGAATTGTCTTTTAAGTGGGGTGTCCTAAACACTCTCCTCAGAATTTCCCTATTTAGATCATCCCATAGGAGAGTTTCTAAATCAGAAGTTCCTCATAGTTTGAGAACCTCTGCACTAGGGGCTGTGGATTACCACGGAGACGTTGATGGTGGTGGTTCACGGAAATAGGATAATCTGCCTAATTAGCACCTTATCAGAAATTACCTCACAAAGCTGGATGTTTGGAACCTGTCCTCCCAGCCACACACAACCTTTGGGAGGCTCACCAGGTAATGCAGTTGAATGATCAGGAAGATTAACACAGATACATAAAAGGCATCCATAGGCACTGTGCACTCTTTATTACTGAATATTATGCACAGGGCCCTTGTTGCCTGAAAAAGATAAAAATTAGACACAAATTTAACTCTAAAATCCTCCATTTTCCTCTCAACGTTTCTTTTTCTCTGCCACAAATATGCTTTGTTCCTCTCCTGGCTCACAGTAAATCACAGAAGATGGAACTGTGTCCCCTGAAATATTGTCATTAGAGCAGCCAGTACACTGCACTGCCATGCTACAAAGGCCCAACTTTGATTTGCATCCCGGGTTACTTGTTTCATAAACTGCAGGGTCTGGCTGTACTGAGGAAGTGTGAGAGTCATAGAATCATAGAATATCAGGGTTGGAAGGGACCCCTGAAGGTCATCTAGTCCAACCCCCTGCTCGAAGCAGGACCAATTCCCAGTTAAATCATCCCAGCCAGGGCTTTGTCAAGCCTGACCTTAAAAACCTCTAAGGAAAGAGATTCTACCACCTCCCTAGGTAACGCATTCCAGTGTTTCACCACCCTCTTAGTGAAAAAGTTTTTCCTAATATCCAATCTAAACCTCCCCCACTGCAACTTGAGACCATTACTCCTCGTTCTGTCATCTGCTACCATTGAGAACAGTCTAGAGCCATCCTCTTTGGAACCCCCTTTCAGGTAGTTGAAAGCAGCTATCAAATCCCCCCTCATTCTTCTCTTCTGCAGGCTAAACAATCCCAGCTCCCTCAGCCTCTCCTCATAAGTCATGTGTTCTAGACCCCTAATCATTTTTGTTGCCCTTCGCTGGACTCTCTCCAATTTATCCACATCCTTCTTGTAGTGTGGGGCCCAAAACTGGACACAGTACTCCAGATGAGGCCTCACCAATGTCCAATAGAGGGGAACGATCACGTCCCTCGATCTGCTCGCTATGCCCCTACTTATACATCCCAAAATGCCATTGGCCTTCTTGGCAACAAGGGCACACTGCTGACGCATATCCAGCTTCTCGTCCACTGTCACCCCTAGGTCCTTTTCCGCAGAACTGCTGCCTAGCCATTCGGTCCCTAGTCTGTAGCGGTGCATTGGATTCTTCCATCCTAAGTGCAGGACCCTGCACTTATCCTTATTGAACCTCATCAGATTTCTTTTGGCCCAATCCTCCAATTTGTCTAGATCCTTCTGTATCCTATCCCTCCCCTCCAGCGTATCTACCACTCCTCCCAGTTTAGTATCATCCGCAAATTTGCTGAGAGTGCAATCCACACCATCCTCCAGATCATTTATGAAGATATTGAACAAAACCGGCCCCAGGACCGACCCTTGGGGCACTCCACTTGATACCGGCTGCCAACTAGACATGGAGCCATTGATCACTACCCGTTGAGCCCGACAATCTAGCCAGCTTTCTACCCACCTTATAGTGCATTCATCCAGCCCAAACTTCCTTAACTTGCTGACAAGAATACTGTGGGAGACCGTGTCAAAAGCTTTGCTAAAGTGAAGATACAATACATCCACTGCTTTCCCTTCATCCACAGAACCAGTAATCTCATCATAAAAGGCAATTAGATTAGTCAGGCATGACCTTCCCTTGGTGAATCCATGCTGGCTGTTCCTGATCACTTTCCTCTCATGCAAGTGCTTCAGGATTGATTCTTTGAGGACCTGCTCCATGATTTTTCCAGGGACTGAGGTGAGGCTGACTGGCCTGGATCCTCCCTGGATCCTCCTCCTTCCCTTTTTTAAAGATTGGCACTACATTAGCCTTTTTCCAGTCATCCGGGACTTCCCCCGTTTGCCACGAGTTTTCAAAGATAATGGCCAATGGCTCTGCAATCACAGCCGCCAAATCCTTCAGCACTCTCGGATGCAACTCGTCTGGCCCCATGGACTTGTGCACGTCCAGCTTTTCTAAATAGTCCCTAACCACCTCTATCTCCACAGAGGGCTGGCCATCTCTTCCCCATTTTGTGATGCCCAGCGCAGCAGTCTGGGAGCTGACCTTGTTCGTGAAGACAGAGGCAAAAAAAAGCATTGAGTACATTAGCTTTTTCCACATCCTCTGTCACTAGGTTGCCTCCCTCATTCAGTAAGGGGCCCACACTTTCCTTGGCTTTCTTCTTGTTGCCAACATACCTGAAGAAACCCTTCTTGTTACTTTTGACATCTCTTGCTAGCTGCAGCTCCAGGTGCGATTTGGCCCTCCTGATATCATTCCTACATGCCCGAGCAATATTTTTATACTCTTCCCTGGTCATATGTCCAACCTTCCACTTCTTGTAAGTCCTAAAAAGAGAAGTGCCAGAACGTAGTTCTGGAACTCTCATTCCTACGTGATACTACCAGAAGTATCAGAATGCTCTCCAAAAGTGCCAGAGTGGCATTCTGGAGCATTCCAGTATGACATGAGCTTTTCTCAGTCTGCTTCACAATGATCCCCTCGTTGAATGAGTAGCTTATGTCATGACCCTACAAAAGGACTCATGTTCCGTGCTCCTGTAAGAAGGTTAATGGCTTGGGTGAGGAGAGAGACAAAGCAGGAAAAGATGAGGAAGCTGTCATGGCTTTGGCAAGGACATGAAGGACCTCTCTCCTGTTTCCCTGTGCCGTCATGGAGCTCTCTCTCTCCAAACTCAGACATACAGTACTGAGCATAAAATTGTACATTTCTTTCTTGGTGGAGAGAGGCCTTACCTTGTTGCAATAGTAACATGGACCCTTCTGCCATTTTGCTGGCCTGGGGGTTGTTTGGCTATCCAGCTAAATTAAGACCAGCTCTACAGCAGGAGCATTTTGACAGTATATATACCAGTATACTATACCAGCAAAGAGCTCCTAAAGGGGATGCAGCTCATACCAGCAAAACTGTGCTTTTGCCAGCACAGCGTCTTGCTGCCCTCCTGAGAGATCTAACCTATGCTGGTAAAAGTGCAGTTTTACTGTTATAATTACATTCAGACCTGGGGCTTTTGCTCACACAACTATGTCAGTTAGAGCTCACTGCTCATCGTACCCCCAGCTGACATAGCTATGTCAGCAAAAGTTTAGATCTGGGTTAAATTTCATCCCTTTCAACAAACACGGACCGGGCCTTGCAGCAAAAGTCCAAACAAGAAATCTACCCTTTCCCAGGGTTCTTCCATCTCCAGTGGGCCCAGACTCTTCAAGCCCAAACGTAACGATCCAAGCCCAAACATAAACAAAAGTCCCCACAAATAATACCTGACCCAGTCTTCAGCCACTCTGGTCTCAGGCTCTCTGCAATGTTTACAATGAAGTCCCATACCAATGCAGTGGAGAGAGATGAGGAGGTAAAGGGGAGATTTTGACCAGCCTCTACTGCAGGTTGAGACCCTAAACGTACCCAAATGTACTATCCATCATTAAGGACCCCAGTTCCAAAATGCAAAGCAGACCAATTTCCCTTACCCTTGGTTTCTCCTTCCTTGCTGCTCAGCTCTGGAAAGGCTGCAGCAGTAAAAGCCACCATCCAAGAGCTGTCCTAGAAAGACCCAGCAGCAGATCATGCTCTCTAGGTCTCTCCCTCTTCCAAGGGATGAGAGCTCCCTGCACAGGGTGCCATGAAGTATATAACTCCTAGGTAGCCATATAGACAAGCCCAGAAGCTGGGGGTAAGAGGGTAATATTTGGGTTATGACTTACAGCTAGAGGCAAAAGAGAGGCATTATCCTCAAAGCTACTTCTTGACTCAGAGGTTTCACTCTTCATGAGGCAGGGTCTTCTTTTCAGCATCTCCAGGAGCTCAGCAAGCACCCGGAGGCTGGCACTTTTTTTGGCTCTGCCTAGGGCCTCCCAGAGGTGACTGACATGGCTGCGGATTCGAGAACACGGGAATATGTGATTTACAGGATCTCTTCACAGTCCCACTGTGCTAGTAAGCAGAGCTATGCCTGTGAGTGGAGGTCAGGGAAGGAACTGGACCTTAGTTCTGGAGTAGCACCGTTGGGAGCTGAGGCATAAGTTTAGTAAGTGGGATCATGTAGTCTTCAGTAGAAAGAATTGCTGTCCTTCAAAAGGGCGTGGAGGAACACCCTCAGAGCAGAAGGCACTCTGGGTCTGCATCATAGCAGAGTTTACAGGGATTATCAGACTTTTGCTGCTCTATTTGGTTTTCTTGTTTTTAATTACAAACACTATTTTACATATAAGAGAGTCATTGGGATTAACTCTATTGTATTCAGCATCCTGTTCCTCCTATCTCTCCATCTATGGGGAAGTGGATTGAGATGAGATTCCATCCCTGTCCTCACTCAGTTTTGGAACCATGAAGGAGAGCAGTGCAGCAATTTTACCTGTCACATGGGAGTGAGAGTCTCAGTAGGGCTGAGACTACTTCTCTTGTGTGCTTTTCAGCTAGTAAACACACAGCCCCCACAGCTGCCTGTCTGGCACTGGCCTCCTGGGTAGCCTGCAGGTGGAAATAAATAATATCCATGATCTCTGGCACCTGTAAGGAAATAATAAAACTGATTTAGAGACTGTTTCTTCTGTGGTTTCATTCCCCTTCCAGTTTATGTCTGAATGTAGCAATTATGAGTGTCTGGGTGGGACTGATTCACGGTGCTACAGAATACTCCCTGCTGAAAAACAAACAAAGCAACTCCAGGGATCAGAACTAAAGGCCTTATGCCACAAGGTGATGAGAATATCCTGTGCACCCTCAACTTCCATCAGTTTCAACAGGAATTGAGGGCACTAAGCATTTTGCAAGATTAGGCCCTGATAGATAGACAAACAAAGGGCATATATGGGAAGATTTGCTAATCCAGTTCATTGAGTGTCACCATTGTAATTGCTGGGCTTCTGAGTAATCCTGATCTCATGTGACAATTTACATAATGATTGCCCAATGGCCATTTATAATTAGCAAAAGTTGAATCTTTAAGGGTTTAGATACTTTTATCAGATACGCATCCAAAATGTGGACACTCATTCAAACTATCTGAACCTCCTGTGTCTGCAAAACTGGATTTAAGAGCTTGAACATTGGGTTCCTTACAGGATTTCTGATAGCTCCTGCCTCTGTTGAGTCTGGAAATACTATGAATGTGGTTTTTCTTGCATTATTTTGGCTTCTAGTCCCATCCAGATCTAGAAAATGCAAAGATGCAGTGAAAATGAAAAACAGTGAAAAGAAATAAAAGTCAAGCAAACTATCTCAATTCCCTAAAAATGCTTTGTTTAAGGTTTGGACGATCAATTTGCTGACCCCAATTTACAACTGGTATTTCAGATGCATTTTCCTGTTTTGTAGACTATTATTTTATACAAACAGGACACAAATACTCATAGAAAGACATAGGAAGGATTTGCTCATCTATCTTTTAAGCAGGGACTGCACAGTCCTTGAGGAAAGAGTTTGGATTATCTTTTAAAAAAGATGATTCTGAGCCTGTGCTCCAGGCTTCAAACTTGTAAAGAGAAAGACAACTCAGAGACTCTAAAGAATGCAGATTCCATCTTCTAGATCCAGAAAAGATCATTCTAACTTTCCCAACCTCTTACCTTTTCCTTCATATTGTGCCTGTGCTCTTTCAGGACTGAGGTCAACATTACTGCAGCTGCCTGAGCATTGGTTTTCACTGTGTCTCTCAGACCAGCCACAGCTACAAGGATCTGGCTGGTAACTATAGCCAGGGGATCAGATTCCTCATAGATCTGATGGAAACAGGGAAAAGCCTTTTGTAAATAAAAACATAAGAATGGCCATACTAGGTCAGACCAATGGTTCATCTAAGCCCAGTATTCTGTCTTGTGGATAAATTGGAGAGAGTCCAGCGAAGGGCAACAAAAATGATTAGGGGACTGGAACACATGAGTTATGAGGAGAGGCCGAGGGAGCTGGGATTGTTTAGCCTGCAGAAGAGAAGAATGAGGGGGGATTTGATAGCTGCTTTCAACTACCTGAAAGGGGGTTCCAAAGAGGATGGCTCTAGACTGTTCTCAATGGTAGCAGATGACAGAACGAGGAGTAATGGTCTCAAGTTGCAGTGGGGGAGGTTTAGATTGGATATTAGGAAAAACTTTTTCACTAAGAGGGTGGTGAAACACTGGAATGCGTTACCTAGGGAGGTGGTAGAATCTCTTTCCTTAGAGGTTTTTAAGGTCAGGCTTGACAAAGCCCTGGCTGGGATGATTTAACTGGACCGCTTTGAGCAGGGGGTTGGACTAGATGACCTTCTGGGGTCCCTTCCAACCCTGATATTCTATGATTCTATGATTCTATGACAATGCCGGATGCGTCAATGGGAATGAACAGAACAGGGCAATCATCAAGTGATCCATCCCCTGTTGTCCAGTCCCAGCTTCTGGCAGTTAGAGGCTTATGGACACCCAGAGCATGGGGTTGCATCCTTGACCATATCAGCTAATAGCCATTGATGGTCCTATCCTCCACAAATTTATCCAGTGCTTTTCTAAACCCAGTTATATTTTTGGCCTTCATAACATCTCCTGGCAACGAGTTCCCTGGGTTGAGTGTGCACTGTCTGAAGAGGTACTTCCTTATGTTTGTTTTAAACCTCCTGCCTATTAATTTCTTAATTAATTCCCCTGGTTCTTGTGATATGTGAAGGGGTAAATAACACTTCCTTATTCACTTTCTCTTCACCAGTCATGATTTTATAGACCTCTATTATATCCCCCCTTAGTCATCTCTTTTCCAAGCTGACTAGTCCCAGTCATTTTAATCTCGCCTCAGATGGAAGCTGTTCTAATTCTAATAATTTTTGTTGCCCTTCTCTGTATTTTTTCCAATTTCTAATCCATCTTTTTTGAGATGGGGTGACCAGAACTGTATTCAGTGTTCAAGGTGTGGGTATACCATGGATTTAGTAGTGGCATTTACTATCTTATCTCTCTCTTTCCTAATAGTTCCTAACATTCTGTTAGCTTTAATGACTGCCACTGAACATGAGCAGATGTTTTCAGAGAACTATCCACAAAGACTCCAAGATCTCTTTCTTGAGGGAAACAGCTATTTTAGACCCCATCATTATGAATGTATAGTTGCAATTATGTTTTCCAAAGTGCATTACTTTGCATTTATCAACACTGAATTTCATCTGCCAGTTTGTTACTCAGTCACATGGCATTGTGAGATCCCTTTGTAAATCTTTGCAGTCTGCTTTGGACTTAACTGTTTTGAGTAATTTTGTATCATCTGTAAACTTTGCCAGCTCACTGTTTACCTCTTTTTCCAGATCATTTATTAATATGTTCAACAGCACTGATCCCACTACAGATCCCTGGGGAAACCACTATTTACCTCTCTCCATTCTGAAAAGTGACCATTTATTCCTACCCTTTGTTTCCTGTCTTTTAACTTTTACTGATCCATGAGAGGCTTCCCTCTTATTCCATAGCTCCTTACTTTGTTTATAAGCCTTGGTAGGGAACCTTGTCAAAGGCTTTCTGAAAGTCCAAATACACTATATCCATTGGATCACTCCTGTCCACATATTTGTTGACCCCCTCAAAGAATTCTAATAGACTGGTGAGGCATGATTTCCTTGTATAAAAGCCATGCTGACTCTTCCCCAACAAATCATGTTCATTTAACTGTCTGATAATTCTGTTCTTTACTATAGTTTCAACCAATTTGTCTGATGCTGAAATTAGGCTTACCAGCCTGTAATTGCCAGGATTGCCTAAGGAGCCCTTTTAAAAAATTGGAGTACTTGTGGCACCTTAGAGACTAACCAATTTATTTGAGCAAATCAATTGGTTAGTCTCTAAGGTGCCACAAGTACTCCTTTTCTTTTTGAGAATACAGACTAACACGGCTGTTACTCTGAAACCTTTAAAAAATTGGTGTCACATTAGCTTTCCTGAAGTCATCTGGTACAGAAGCTGATTTAAGTGATAGGTTACATATCACAGTTAGTAGTTCTGCAGTTTCATATTTGAGTTCCTTCAGATGACAGACATCACCTTTATGCAAAGGACTGATACTAGCAGGAGTCTAGTTAAAGCCCTGAGTTGGAAAGGAAGTTTCCTTCCTGGTGTCAGATGAGTTATAAAATCTCACAGCAGGCTTGCTTAATCTTTAATATCATATTTATAGAATGGCTTGAACTGTATGAGATAGGTGTACAAAAAGAAGGCCCAGAGCATGCAGGATAAGTGTGTGGAGGGAGAATGGGCTAGTAGCATGCATATGAGGGCCAGAAACGTGCAGGAATAGATGTGTGAAGATAAGGGCCAGAGCATGCAGGGAAATGTGTGCATAGAGAGAACCTTGTTGTATGTAGGGTTAAGTGGGCAGAGAAAGATCCTGGAGTGAGCAGAGAGTTGACCAGGAGCATACAAACAAGATGCTCTGAGCATGTGGGAATAAACAGGCCAAGCGAAGGCGTGGGGCATGCAGAGAAAGGGCCAGAGCATGAGAGGCAAAGAAGCAGGGGTGAAAGGGGCATGGTCTTGGGCGGAAGGGGCGGGGCTCGGGTCAGCCTCCCCCAGCCAGCCCATCCGCACTGCCTGGCCTGCGCTGCCCGGGGCTCCAGCACTGATTTAAAAGGGTCCAGGGCTCTAGCTGCTGTTGCGGTAGCGGCGGCCGCAGCTGGGAGCTCCAGGCCCTTTTAAATTCTAGCCCTGGGGCAGCTGCCCCTTTTACCCCCACCCATCAGCGGCCCGTTAAAGCGCTGCTACAGCAGCACTTTAAGGAGGGTCCTTTGCCGTGGCAGTGCTTTAACATCTGCTGCATACAGGCTGGTACCAGCTTCTTACCGGTACGCTGTATCAGCCCGTACCAGCCCACTTTTACCCTGCAAAGAAGCCATGATTTGCATAATAAATGGTGAATGTTTGTACCTCACAGTTGCTCTTCTCTTCCTGCTGTGGGGAGACATCTGTATTAAAACCGAGATATGTCTTTGTGCTTTTCCCTTGTGCACTGATATTCTCTTTTTCCTCCTCCTGCTGCAGGGTGATGCTCTCTGCCTCCTCCATTATAATCCTGGGCTCTGGCTCTAGTTCACCAGTTAGACCTTTCTCCTGCACCACTGTGCATCTGATTTTCCTTTTCAGCACACAGCGTCTCTCCTTCCCATGAACAATGTGCTGAGATGTTTCAGAAGTTGCCTGCTGCTGTTGGTTCACAGTGTTTGCCTCATTCCCCACGCGCAGCTGTATATTTTCATCTAAGAAGATGATCTCTGGCTCTCTGGTGGGAACCTTCTCCAGCTCCAAATAGATAATATAGGTTGTTTTGATGAATTTCTTTCTAGCTAACGCCATCCTACAAGCAAGACAGAAAGAAAATCCACCCATTTTTATTCCTTCCACAGAGAGACAGTGTGGTCTAGTGAAAACGTATGAGACTGAGAGCCAGAAGCTCCTTTTTCTAATTCTAGCTCTGCCACTGTCTAACTATGTGTAGCCTTCGGTGCATACTTTTGGCCAGAATTTCCAAACTTGGGTGCCATTGACTTCAATGGAAATTGTGGATACTCAGCATCTCTGATAATCAATGTAGGAACACAGGAAATGCCAGATTGGATCATACCTAGGGTCCAATTACTTAGTATCCTGTCTCCGACAGTGGTCAGCACCAGCTGCTTAAGAGGAAGGTGCAAAAACCCTGTAGTAGGTAGATGTGGGGTAGTCTGGCCTCCACATTATGTCTCATCCGAATCTCTAATAGTTAGAGATGGGTTTAAACTCAGCAAGGTTTTCTATCCCTTCCAACATTTTTATCATCAATTATGATAACTTCAGGCATTCAAGTTTGAAATGTTGGCCCTAAATTATTGATGCCTCAGTTTCCTGTTTGTAAAATGGAGATAAGAATTCTTATCTACTTATCATGCAGGGCTGTTAATTAATGTTGTTTTATCTATGTGGTAAATTTAAACCTTTCTCTTTATGTTAGTAACCTACATTTCTACCAGCAGGTATACTTTGGTCATGAGAATGTCTTTGTTTTCAAATATTAATTTATATTAATTAAAAGTTGATATACCAAGACAATCTTTGCCTAAAAATATTTCCTATTTGTTTCAAATTCAAAGCGACACACTGACTAACATGCGGTGGAGATAAGATTACACAGACTTTCCAAAAATATTAGAAGCCGCCATTAATGATTAACATTTTATTTTGCTTTGGAACAGTTGAGCTCACATATGGTACCTCATTTTGACACTGGAAGCATCTAACAGCCATTTCTTCATCCAGACAAGGCCTAGAGTTTCAGGAATTCAAATTCTCACTTCACGAATCATGTAGTTCAAAACTCTAAGCTTAAAATTTAATGTTTTTTAATTGCCATTCCCGGGGACAACACTGTCTGCTCAAATAGTGGATATGTTCAGGTGAAGAATTTTCCCAGTTATATCCACTGTAAGAATTTTACTTCAAATTCTGTGTCCCAGCCAGGAAACTGAGAGCTACCTCACAAAATCTGGCATTCAAAAAAGTCTTAGCCTGGGGAAGGCTGGCTGCTGCTGGCAAACAACCTTGAGGATGGCATCAACCTGGTAAATATCACCTGGAAGCTACAGCACTGGGGGGAAGCAGCCAAGTGAAAACTGCATGAGTGATGGTGCATCGAAGCAGATGATATCAGATTAGATTGGACTGGAATAATAGAGAGTTAGGGAGAGTAAAAACCATTAATCTGTATTGGGTAACAGTGCAGGGCTCCAATGTCAGGGCACAATGGACAGGAATGTCACTCATAGGTAGCGTGGTTACCAAGTAAACACCTTTTTGTTTTAAAATTAAATGAAAAAACATTGTGAAACCAGCGCCACAATGTGATCCTGCAACCTACTATTATCAGTGTGGTATGTGTCCCCACTCTGTGCGCAGTCCACAAAGGATATGAGTCTGTTATTGTTGCCAGCTACGGGACTCAGTCCTTTAGCTGAAGCAGTATCTCTTAGCTTAGCTTTTAGCTCTGTGCAATACTCACTCACAACCAAGATGGTGGCCATCATGCCATAAAAGGCACGGAAAGCAACCTGGAAAAGGCCAGGCACACCCTGAATGATATTCACAAGCTGACAGTAATTTCCACCCAGAGAACAGCAGGGCAAATGATGGCTCATGGGATCAACAGAGGAAATGCCATATGGGGATGCAGCATGTGTGTAGAAGCATCTGGGTGAATGGAAACATCCACTTATATGTCTGAGATGATGGGATGCTGAGTAATACTGTGTGTCTCCAGTTTGATTTCTGCAGTCAGGAAAGCAGCATCTGCCTTAGTGGAAGTAAAGCAATCACTTTTAGCTAGGCTAGGGAAGGATCTCATTCCTGGTTAAGGGGCAGGAGCAGGGCACAATGGACTCACTTACGTCACAAGGATTATGGTTACTATGGCAATGGCCAGGTGATTGTTACTGAAGGTGTGACATTCTCCTCAGGGCACCCAGAAGCATAACCCACCATGTTACCTCTCTACCTCAGAGAGAGAGCCCTTTGCTGGAGCTTAAACAATAATACAAGTGTGTGCTGGGGGAGTGAGAGAGAGAGACAGAGTGTGTGTGTTTGTGTGTGAGGGAAAGACAGAGTGTGTGTCGGGGCAGTGTGAGAGACAGCGTGCTGTCACTTTAAGCTCAGCACTCACCAGTCTGAACGTTTGTTCAATCTGGCAGCAGCGGCCAGCAGCTCCCACTTGTGGACCCAGAGACAGCAGCACAGGTTCCAGTCTCCCAACCCCAGATCAGCAGAGACCAGCTGCACAGGTCGGGGGATGTTGATACCGCAACATCAGCCCCCCATTGCCCAGCAGACAGGAGGGGCCCAGGATCAGCGTGGCCAGGGGCAGCTCTAAGCAGAGGGAGGGGGCAGGAGCAGGGGTGCCAGCATGGGGGGCCGGGGGTCAGGGGGCCATGGTCCCATCACTTTTAAAAGTAGGAGGGCTATGCTGTAAGGGCGAGTGATGTGGGCGGAGAGGAGTAATCAGGGGGCGGGGTCTTGGGGGGAAAGGCCGTGCAAGGGTGGGGACTCGGCGTGAGGGCAGGGGCGCAGGGGGAACAGGCAATGGTGCCCCCCACTTTTTAGGGAGGAGCAGGAGCAGCAATGGCTGCAGATGGCCAAAGAGCAGTGGTGGGAGGAGGGACAGGACACCCCTGCTCCGGAGGCACCCCTCAGCAAGGTGCACCCTGGGTGGTCGCCTAGCCTGTTCACTGGTAAGGCTGGCCCTGATTACATATTTTAAAGCATAATATCAGTAAATATCCATAATTCCTCATGGAGTATTAATACCATTAATAATAATGTATTAATATTAATAATTAATACATTTCACAATGAGATTAGTCACCAGGTTTCATAAAAGACCTTACTCAATCCACTTTTATAGTACAATAATATTACATAGAATCAGTTGATTTCATTTTTTTATTCTTTGGAGTTTGTATCCCCTGTTCTCCCCTGGGATGTCTGGTCTCTGATTGTCACAGTGGGGCTCTTGGCTCAGGCTCTGATTCTGCTCCCATTGAAGTCATTGGCACAGCTCATGGTGCAGGACGAGGCCACACATAAGGTTAAAACTGATTTTCCTGTTACTGACTTTCTCACTCTTAGAGGAGTTATTATTTCCCCATATGTAATTTTCTGGGACCTCGGAATTCAGGGAGGACTTTGGTGGACTAAAATACTGAGCTACACAATGAGTGACAGGTCAAATACAGATGCAAGAAACTGAAACGTTTTTCTTGAAAACTCAGGGAGCTTAATCTGAGAACTGTTCACTCAATAATTTAGGGAAAAAGCTAGTGAATAACTTAAATGTTTTAGGGAAGCCATCCCTGATTCTGAATCAGTCAGTGTAGCTATCTTCTTTTATTCTTTAGCCTGTACACCCTTCAGGCAGGGATTGACTCTATTCTGTGTTTGTACACAGAACCCATGATAATGGGGCCCAAGGTCTGATCGGGCATCATCATCATCAAATTTTGTACCAATCAGTATAAGATCATAATGACATTCTGAAAAGAGGAAAAAGGGCATGTTTGCTGATGCCTGAGATGACTTACCTGTCCGGATGCAAGAAAGAAGCAAGGAGAGAAGATACACTGTCTGAGACTGATAATTGGCCAAATTTAGGCCAATTTTCATGTGGACATCCACAGGTTTATTCCTTGAACAAAGGTGACCCCCTCTGCCAATTTGAAGTCCTTGGTCCAAGTATGAACATGGAAGAGCTGCCCAATGAAACAGTTTTACAAGAATTTTTAAGATGGGTAAAACAATGTACTTTTTCTGAATTTCACCTGAGAATCATTTCAGCTGAAATTTTCCAAAAAGAATTCAGCCTTCGCAGACACAGAGCAGGGAAAATTTTAGCCCAACTGGTTAAAGTTTGGCGGAGTTACAAGCAACTGAAAACAGGCTGTTATGGAAAGTGTTGGACAACTTTAATTGTAGGCTTCACTATAGTGTGTGCTTTTTTTTTTAAGCTCAGAAGCCATTTTTTTCAATAAACAGAAATATCCTTGAATAAAGCCAACAGCATGATTTCTTAAAAATACAGGAAAAAAAACTTTGCAAGCTCAACCTAGATTTGTCCAATAACAATTCACAAGGCTTGGAAAAAGCATAAAATACACAAGATTTGTCTCCCCCCTCGCCATGGGCAGCACTCTCCTTTTGGAGTCATTAATGAACCAATACCCAGCATGGTTGTAGGGAATGGTCTGTTGCATGAAATGCCATCTTTTGAATTAAATGTAAAACCAAAGTTTAACCACTTGTGCTCATTACAGAATCCAAGTCACTTTTTATAAGAGACTGTGTGCTAGCTTTGGTGTTCTGGCCAAATCCAAATTTCACTAGGTACATATTTCCTACTTAAAGAAATTTCAATTCTTTCCCCCTTTCATGTCCTAATTTTATATGTAATGCTGCTGCACACTGTTACTCAGCTCATAGATTTTCCCCCAAGAGTTGGCTACACTTCAGGGCAGGTGAAATTACTTCTGTACTGTAGATGTAAAATTGAAAAGCATTTTCGGATACTTCAATATATAAGTGGAATAACATAAATATTATGGAAAGGATGAAGCATAATTGTAGGATTTGTTCAACAATCCTTGACAGATATGAATCTGAGTGGGTGTACATGAAACATTTCAAATAGTACCTTAATATTTTGCCTGTTTGAAAAATACTGCCATCATAATTGTACCTGTAGACATCAGCGCTATAAATAGAGTGAGACAAAAGAAAATGAGATGTGAATGTGAATTTATAATAATGTTTTGTATAAAGTCCCTGTCATTAGCATCCATCTGGACAGAGCTGATTAATTCTCTTAGCACAGGTGCAGACTTCACCAGGCAGGGGATGTAAAGATGAAAGGATATTTGACAGTAGAGAACTCAGGAAGTTGAACCATCAGTGGAATTAGTACATGAACACTGACAAGCTGTAGATTGCCCTAATTTTCTATTATTTAACTTGTTATTGGTACCTCGTGAAACTTCACTGTATGAATGGTTCAAAAATATGTTATTTTCAATGAGAACGTATCTTTTTACTTCAAATTCCTTTCTAGAGATCCTCTTTGGGTGGCACAACTACACCCGGCCCCATGCTGTGGGCTTGGCTCTATCCCCAAGTGTGGGTCAAGGAAACATAGAGACTAATTACAGTCAGAGGAGATGGAAATGCCTTGAAAAGAATAGAAAGAAACATGTACTCTACGGACAACTAGAGCAGAAAGACAGAATATCATATATACACACTAGCATCTTGGATTGAAAGAAAGATACCCTTACGATAAATTTATGAGCATGATAACTGATTTCTGAACAAGGACATTCAACTATAAAGGATTTAGTGTTCATTATAATCTTTTTGAATTAAAGGGTTAAAGGGAAAAATAGTTTCAAATATTTTAATGAGTCTATAAAGTCACTAAACACTTTATTTTACATACAAATATTTAACCCACTAAGTCTATGGCTACATTTAAAATGTTAACATCTGTGGCCCTGCAGCTTGGTTGCTGGATTGCTTCAGTGTAGACACTTACTACAGTAACGGAATGGGTTCTCCCATCACTGTAGTAAATCCACTAGGTTGAGGGAAGAATTCTTCTGTCAAGCTAGTGCTGTCTACACTGGGGGTTAGGTTGGCATAACTATGTTTCTCAGGGGTGTGGCTTTTTCACACTTCTGAGAGACATAGCTATGCTGATATAAGTTTCCAGTGTAGATAGGGAATTAGGCACCTAATTGCTATTTGTGCCTTTGAAAATCTCTCCCTAAAATCTTAGTTAAAAGTCTAATAGATGCAAAAGTTCATGGACATTATCCATCCTGAGTTACACAGCATTAACCTAAAATCAGATAGGTAATTTGTTGGGTTTTCATCAGTCTGGAACTCTAACCACTAACACCTTGTCTACAATCAGAAGATGTATATTCATTTTTCTGCATGGTTGAAGGTCCACCAGTGCTACCAATGTTGAGAAATACCTATTTTTCCATTGTATCATATATACCTTCCATTAAAATTCAGAGATATTACCCATTGTTCAAGTCCCTAGGCCATGGGAAAGGTTTGTTAACAGATATACTACATGAAGGATTGTCAAATTCACCACATTTTAATAGAGATGATTGTCTTAGTAAATTCAAATGATCTTACAAAATCTAAACCTTTGAAAATCTAAAGGCTAGGGACTATATTCACTTCCATAACATGTCCCCTTTGTACCACTCTAGCAGTGCAAAGGGGCCATAAAGTTGCCCTGACACAGATCTGAGGATTCCCCCAGTTACTGCAATGTTTCCTGGTCTAAATCTACAGAAAATCTTGGTAACTATTAACAAATGCTGGACTAGATCCTATGATAGAGAGTGGTGAAAAGTAGTCATAAAAAGAGACTTAAATGACCCTTTTAGAATACCTACATCATAGGGGGATTCTCTAGCTGGTATAGAGCTAGTGTAAAAGCTGGCCCTGCTCCTTGGCATAGGGTGTATATTGGAAATAGACTGTGGGGTGGAAAATGTGTTTTCAGATGGCCTAATTTAGACTAACCCTAGGGCTGCTCTCAGTTGTGCTGGGCAAGATCCTTTGCACCTTGCTAATTCTAGTTGCCAGAATTAGCAAGGTGCAAAGGATAGGAGGATCTGGCTTTTTAATGTGGACTACTATATTGCTGGTGATATGCACATGAAAGATTGGGACCACTGGTATATCTTAGATTGGGAATCATAGCTCAGTTCTACCATTTATGTGTCAGCTGTACATAATTATATGGATTAGTGTTCTAATGATATATTTTAACAGAGGAATGTTTGCAGCAAAATATATCAGGAAAATGAACCACTTAAAATGATATGACTATAAATATCTCCAGAGGAGTGCTTTGAAGATGTATGGTAAGAGGTTTCATTGATCTCAGGATGGGGGCCAGCTGTTTCTGTGAGCAATGAGTATACTGAAGCCATTTTTTCTTACATAAAAACAAAATTTGCTCATAGAGGATTCCATCAAGAAATAGCCCCTATATATACCCACAGTGAGACACACAGGCAGAATTATGCTACTGTGTATTGTGATATATACAATTAAAAATTCAAAGGGCAGGTTCCTTGGCTTTGTTAACTGGGCTTTGAACCCACTTAAATGGTGATTACCATCTGCAGGTTGTTTTTTACCTACAGTTCTTCCTTCTGAAAATCACATCTACTATGAAATTCATATCTCCTCTGTGGTTTTCCCAGTGTTTTCCTGTTAGTCTCAAAAGCTGTAAAACTAGGAGAGTTGCAAGAGAAATGGTTTACTGTATTATAAGTATTGTGACATAAATTCCCACTTACTAATCAGAGTCATAAATTCCTGTCTGATTTGAGCAGCAAAATAAGATAAAAAAGCATATTGGTGCCAGCATACATCAAAATAACTGTGAGCTGTGCTTCCCCATCAGACTTCATAAATATTAGGTCTGACATTACAACTGAGCTGCAGAACTGCAGACAAGACAGAAGCAAATTATTTATTTGATATGCTTATGCTATAAACTTCACATCTGATTTTTCTGTCTCTGATAGAGTAGTATGTTTGATAAGAGGGAACAACTGTATTGTACACAACATATGTATCATCTATGAATTTATAATCATCATGCCTTTTGCCTCGTTTTTTTGATGCATGAGTGATCAATTTTGCTCCTTTTGCTTCATCAAAGAAAAAGCTAATTACATTAATTTTTGGAAATGTGGTTCTGAACAGTGGAAGAAATGGCTCTGAATAAAACACTGAACACACTATGAATGAAGATTATTACTATTATTAATAAAAAGACATTCTCTTTGCTGTAATTTTGGTTATAGTTGAAATCTGATTTCTGATAGTCATTGCAGAAGGCAAGAGAAAAATCTGTGTATTAAATAACTGTACTTCAGATAGATGTCTGATTCTCCATCAGTACTACAAGCCACATGTCAGCTACCTGACTGAAGGTGGTTTGGGAGGATGATCCTTTGGGAGAAGAGAGACAGACAGTTTAAAGGCATTTTCACCTCATTCACTTCCTTTAATCTCTTCTCATGTTTCTGTTTTTTAGTCATTCATCCTATGGCAATGGTGCTGAATGCTAACAAACTAGTACCTGGTGCAACACAGACCATTTAGGAATAATTATTGCTGGTACAAAGTGCCCTGTCTGCACTATATCAGGCAGTTGGGGTATATATATATGTGTGTATGTGTGTGTGTGTGTGAGAGAGAGAGGGGGTGTGTGTGGAATCAGGAAATACAATCTGAAATGTTTCTATTTACCACACTTCATAAGGAGATGGCAACAAAATGACATATGTCATTGTTCCAGTAAAGCTGTTTTCATTTCTGAAGCAGTTATTATCCTTCAGTTCATTGAATACTTCTATACATGTGTTCTCACTAAATCTAATTTGGTATTCGCAATATAGTTACACAGCAGATTCAAACCTCTTTTATTTGTACATTACCTTTGTAAATCTCTGATGGTTATTTCCTGTGGGATAAATACAATGATGCTATATTAAATACTATTCACAGACATTTTAATCAGCTTTTAGCAGAGTTTAAATACATTGAGTTCTCAAGGTGACGTCACAGTGATGGGCTTGTTGGTGTCTGTAATTTTATTTTAAATGTTAATATCAGTATATCATTTATTATTAATATGTATTATTTGTATAGTGCCATAAATATACATGGTACCTTAATCAATGTGTAGAAAGATGGGGTCCCTTTCAGTCTAAAGTTAGGTTAAAGATATAACAATTGGCAGTTGTCATGGGAGAATGAGAAGGTGACAAAAGAAAGATAACAGGTCTTGTTTGTTCAGAATCCTGCAGACAGCGAGGGGAAAAGGTGGCTGTCCCATTGATTTCATGGGAGTTCCTTTTGACAATTTTATCTAATGAAATGTATAAGCATACTGAATATAAAGGCATTAAGAAAATCATCCCTTTTAGAAAGAAAATATATTTAAAATATACTGCATAAACCATAAGGTGTGCTGATTAAAGTGCCAGTATGCAAATTGTGGCCAAAGCTACAAATATTTTTATACCTATTTTTCTTACAAAGATTCAGATTATAGAAATGAAATCTGCCCGCCTATGTCACAATACAGTATAAATATGATATTGTATTCCATAAATAAAATGTGATTTAAAAGGGTTAAAGGTTGTGACAGTTCCCCCAACACAAATCCCCAAAGCAACAATTGCCGAGTTAGGGAACACCTATTAGCCATACTCTAATGCCTACAGAGCACATTTCCTTGCACAGTGTCAGAATCCACACAGAACTTCTCTTTCCTATCTGTAAATACACATACTGCACATTAATCTCCTTCCTAGCATCATGCAAAATGTTAATTACTGCCTCAATAACATTAGCAAGTTGGGTTGATTTATATGCCCTAGTTAAGTGTGTGATGTGTTATGTGTTTGTGGAAGAAGCATCAGGCCATAATTAAAGTTTTGTATAGCTTGCCTTAAGTAGTTAAAAGTTCATCAACCAATTCATGGGAGCTCACCAGTTTTGATAGCTACTGTCCCAGGCCTTGACATATTGCGATGCTGCATTGCTGACTGGATGTAGCAAAGGGCCAGAGAAGAAAAGTCTCTGGAAGAAGCACATACCCCTAAGCAGGCCCATAACCAGCCAAACAAAAGTGTGTGTGCTTGTGCAAATGTAGAATACACAGCAAAGTAGGGACACATGACTGTTGCTCCCTACTACCCCTTCTACCAGGCTTAAGAATTGGGTCAGGAGGGGAGGGTGATTCTGTATTGATGCAAAATTAATTCATTTGTTCATTAAAACAAAGGTGTCTGGGGGAGGAGGGGTCCTCCACAGGAATTTCAAAATGACCATTATAATTCTTTGTAATTTAAAAAGCTAATTCATTTTGTTGTAAAGTAAACTCATCTCAGAAGAGGTATTATAGGCAAAATCTACCGAGCTGGAGGGTGGCTCTCCTTTTTCCTTTCTCTCCTTAGAGGGAAGTTGGAGGCAATGAGCATGAGGGAGGAGGGTTCTTTGTGTTTCCTTCTCCCTGTGCTGGGGACGGGAGCCTAGGGAGTAGCACAGATTTTCTTTCAGATGAGAAGAAAATGGGGCCAGCTTTTAAAACTGATTTAGGTGCCTAAAGAGGCAAATAGGCACCTAAGCCAAACATTTAGACTCCAGTGACATTTTTGAAGCTGTTGCTCAGCTGCTGCACAACCTCAGGAGCACCTAAGTCCCAGAGCTGCCTAAGCTTCCCCCAGAGAGCATTTTCAAAGCCAGTTTTGCACTGCTGCTGTCCCACAGCTACGAGCTGCTCACAGTCCTAGTTCAGGCCAAAGCTTTGGAGGCCCCGAAGTGGGATTTTTAAATGCCTGTCTCACCCACAAGGCCTGATCTTGTAGATATGCTCTGAGACCAGCCAGACCCCTCAACAGGAAGGCTGGACGCAGGCCATTGACAGATGGAAGGACAGCACAGAGCCCACACAAAAGGCAGCCAGAGGCATAGGGAAAGGGTGAGCATGAGGAAAGTACTGAGCGTGAGCAAGAGAGAAAGAGAGAGTTCTGGGGAGTCAGAGACAAGTCACGGGCAACCTACACTGCTGACCTACATTGCTGGGGCAAACCTCCAGGAAAGGGTTTGTGGCTGAGGAGCCCGGGCAGAAAGAGGCATCTATCTCCAGTCAGTCACCCAGGAGCAGCAGGTCAGACACTTCGTTGCCTAAGCCCAATTCCTCTCCTTGCCCTGGCCCTCTGCCCCATTCCCCACCCCTCTGTTCAGAATGTCACTAGCTAGCAACATGTCCATGTACTTGCAACAGTAACATTTCCGGAGAACTGGGCTTGACTGCAACAATTGTCTTGGCCAGGAACTGCTGTGTGGTCTGCCCTGTCTCTCATCACTTTAAGGCTGCCAGGTGTGAATTTCGTCTCCTTCCTGGGTAGCCTAGGTAGCACCTTACTCAGCCAACCAGTTTCTGAAAATCCCTTTCTTAGGCACTTAACTATCCCCATACACTCCATAGGGAGTCTAGGCAGCACCTAATTTAGGGCTGAGAATTCCACTATGCAGAGGGCCACCCCAGAGATTAAGTGTTGTTCTGCCCAGTCAAGAAGCACCTAAATCCCTATTAAAAATCTGGCCACAGGGACTCTGAACTGGGACACCTCTTGTCATGTTAGATGCTGTTGCAGCTCCACCCACTGGCAGGAAGGCTAGGAGTCCTAGAAACTCCTAGGCCGGGCACCGGCTCCTCCTGCTACCACCAATTCAGATTCCCCTGCCTGGTGCAGCCTCTCTTTGCCAGTCAAGTGAGGAGCAGAGATCCCCAAAGCTGGGCAGAAGTGTGGGAGCCCTCCATCTGCTTGTATCCTCTTAGTGCCCCTTAATTTAACCCCTGGGAGGTTGGAGCTGACAAAGAGAGATGAAAGTGAGTGAATTTCAAAGTGAATATTCTGCATGCTAGGAACTGCAGTGTGTCTCGTCTCCTCCTCAACCCTCACCATGAAAGTAAATAGAAAAAGAAACTCTTGATAACTGAGTGGAGCTCTGAACTGGCTGTAGAAAGTCATTATAGCATGTAGATTTGTTTTCTTTTTACATAAAACTGGTACCAAAATCTTACATAAGCCTCTTCTGGCAGAACCTAAAATTGCATGTCTGATCTCTTATGCAACAAGCCTCCCTCCCCCCGCCCCGGAAATACTTTTGTAATTTAAATTCTGTGTGGAGCAGTGTGACAGGAACCCAGTGGTGGTTCACTACTCTGTGTCAGACACTCTTATCAAGTCTGACATACTCACTATAGCTGTTATCATAATCTGCTGTCTGACATCTAAAAGGTGTCACATAAGGTTTCATTGGAAAACTAATACCTCACTGATCATTAATATTATTGCATGATGTACATACAATGTGTGCACAAAGAGTTATGGATATGTGCTAGAATTATATTCTTAAAATGTGTTTGGCAAACAATGCATAAGTGCAGTATGCTTAGATAAAGGAATGTGTATTTGTTTGTCTGACCAGCCATGTTGTCAGGCAGAGACCATAAAAGGTAAATAAACTTAGTGAGTGGGGGAGATAACCTCTTAGGTATAAAGACAGGGGTCTGAACCTCAAATGATAAGCAAATGAATCAACTGATTGTATACAATATTACTGTATTATAAAAGTGTATCAACTAAGGTCTTTTATGAGAGCTAATGACACACTGGTGATTAATATAATTGTGAAATGTATGTATTAACACTATATGAGGAATTATGAATACTCTGTGATATTATGCCTTGAAGTCTGTGACCAACCACAAGGAAAAACAGGTTTTTCCCAGACAGGAGGGAAGATAGCCTTATGGAATCAAACCAGTGGAAGCTCCATTTACATACAGATCAGCACGGGGATGGGAGGTATACAGGAAGGGAAGAAGAGCATAAGGTCATCCTGCCTTTTGAAGCATGGTCAGTGAACTCTGAGAGATATAAGGGAAAACAGAAAGCCATTTTGGCATCCTTCACTTAGGAAGACAAGGGAAACCAGCACCTTATACTGCTGTGGAAGGTCCTGACTGAGAGAAAGTCAGCTGTGGCTGGAAAGAAGAAAAATTGATAAGAAATCTACATTGAGCCAAGGCTATAGCTTGTTAAGTCTTAGCAACTAGAAAGCATATTTTACTTTTACAGTAGATTCTTGCTTAATAGCAATCCTCATAATAGCGACTTCTCATTAAGAACAACATTGTGCCAGGAACCAGTCCCATCCCATTAACATCAATGTTAATGGCTTTTGGATATTAGAACAGGCACAATGCTTAATAGTAACTTTTTTAGAGGGAAGACAGGGTCAGACCAACTTTTTGTGGGCCAGGCACCAAACATATTTGTGGGCTGCCATGGGTCAAGGTGCAGGGGCGACGGGATGGTCAGTCTCCAGAGTGAAGGGTGGGCTGGGGGCAATGAGGAACTCTGCACAGCCCAGCAGGAGGGCATTGTTTACGAACCTGCAGCTGCCAGACACACACTGGCCTGCCCAGCCCTGTGCTGCCAGCAGGCCCCTTCCCCTTGAGGGTGGGCCCCCACCACACCGCCCCCTGCCCAGGGCCCCACCCTTATGTCCAGCACCCCCTCGCCCAGAGACCTCCACCACAGATCTCTATGCCCAGCTCTCATCCCTCCCAGAGACCTCCCCCATTGGCCTCCCACCTCAACTGCACAGCACCCTGCACATCACACCACTCGCCCAGCACCCCCTCCCCACTGCCCACCACATTCCTCACAGTCCCACCATCACAGCTACACAGTACCCTATATTCCTGAGGGGATTCTGCACCAAAAAATTAAAAATTCTGTGCACAATATTTTAAAATTCTGTAAATTTTATTTGTCAATAAATAAATGTGGAGGCTCCAACATGGCAGTGGGGAGCACAGGCCACTGGTTGCATGGAGGTGGGAGATTACCCTGCAGCCTCCCCCCACCCCACCCCAGGACAGGGACTCGGCAGTGAGGCTGCACCCAACCCTGACACAGTGCAAGGGCCAGGCCTGCCCCAGAAACACCCTGGGGCCCTGCCCCTCTGTGCCAGTGGCGCCGTGGCAAATCCAGTACTGAGGGAAGGTCCTACTTATAATTAAATTCCTGCCTCTGAGCACGCTCAGATGAACTCTTCCACTGTGTGCCATAGTTTTCAAATGCATGGACCTATTTCTCGCTGATAGAGTTTGGGTCCTGGAGGACCTACATGAGCCCAGTGCTAAGCAAGTGAGAGTAGTGGAGAGGTTTGGTTTCTCAAAGTCTGTGGTTTCACACAATCCGAAGAACAGCTACAACATTTTACAGGAGCACAAACCAATGCTCCAAGCAGCAATTTGAGGGAAAGGAGTCAGATGCTGGTGATGCTGTTTGGCTCTGGTCTCAGCATAAGCTTGTCCAAGGTGCTTGACTCTCTTGGCTGATGCTGAAACAGAAGGCCACTCAGCTGGCGGCAGATCAGGGGAAGGACTGTAACCCTTCTGATGGCTGACTCAGTCAATGGAAAGCCCAGTACAACGTGGTTCAGAGTAAGGAGCATGGAGGAAAACAAAACGCTAACCTTCCAGCAGCTACCGAATGGTGGGCAGATACCCTATCCAGCATTCCAGAGCAGTACCAACCACATAACATCTTCAGTGCTGATGAGACTGGTCTCTTCCACCGGGGCTTCCCAACAGAGGCTTTGGTATGCTGGAGAAGGGTTTGCAGAAGGGAAAAAAGCTGGACCACATCACATTGCTGTGTTGTGCGAACCTGGATGGGACAGAGAAACGGCCTCTAATGGTGATCAGAAAGAAAGTGCCCTTGTTGTTTCCCTAAGCATCATGCAAAGCTGCCCGTGAGCCACAGAAACTCAGTCAATGCATGGATGACAATTTTCTGTTCGAAGCGTGGCTTAAAAACTGGAATAGGGAGCTCGGAACAAGGGAATAAGACTGGGGTGACCATATTTCCCTATGCTGAATACAGGACACCTGGTAAAATTACTTGTATTCTAGTGAGTTGAATGGCAATCAATCAGAACTATGCAGTACAAATGTTCAAATTAATATCAAGTTGACTGAGCCACTGTTAAAAAGAAATACTGCGCAGTTGGATTCTTTCTATTTACCTTCTTATCTTTAAGGCTACAGGATTCCCATGGGGTGGGGTGACACACACACACCTCTCCCTCCCCACATACAGGGAGAGGTGCACACACACACATACACACTCTCCCATACACCTCTCTCACATGGGGGGTGACCGACCTATTCGACCCTCCCTGCCCCGTGCTCTCCTCCCTCCATGCCTGGCTGGGCCCCTGGGACAGACCCACGTCCCCCAGTACCCGGCACCGCATCTTCCTGAGAAAACATGTGGGGGTCACGCAGGGTCACTGCCACCCGTCCCAGATTTCTGCCAGGGTTCACATCGGAATGTGGCCAGCAGCAGCCTTTTGGCACTGTGTGGGAGGGAAGGGATGGGAGCTGCTTCCAGCCACAGGGGAGAAGGGGTGGGAGGGATGACCTGGCCTGTGTCTTTGCAGAGCTCATCTCTTATCCCCCCTGCTTCCCCTGTGGCTGGAAGGAGCTTGTCCCTTCCTACCCACACAGTGTCGAAAGGCAGCTAACACCTCCAGGTTTGCTGCTGGCCACCGACATAACCCAGCTGCCTCTTGTCCGTCTCCACCTGGTTACAGCGCAGGCAGGAAGGGGTTAAGACCTAAGGATGCATTGTGCTTGAGGGCCCAGGGAACCTGGCTGCAGCGGCTTCAGTGAACCTGGCCAGAGAGGTGGCTCAGCAGGGGAGGGTGCCTAGGTGATGAAGCAGCCCCATGCTCCCTGGGGGCAGGGCCCAGGGAGGAGGGGTGGGGGTCAAGAGGGTGCTAAGCCCCTGCCTCGGGGGCTGCTGTGGAGCCTGCAGGGTCAGGGCGTGAACAGGCTGGAAATCGCTTTCCCCCGCCCCCGGCCACTCCAGAGCTTAGCTGAGCAGAGGAAGTGGAGAGGCTTCCCCAGGCCAGCACTGTGTGGGACTGTGGCACACACAGGGCTTGGCTCCTCCTGGCCAGCGCCCCGGGCCAGAGGGTCTTGGGCTTTCCTGGGGCGCCAGCCCAGCCAGAGGCAGTGCTGGGTGAAGGAAGGAGCCTGCTGGCCAGGCTGTTGGTGAGCTCAGCACTCCAACCAGGGGCTGGTTCTCCGCACAACGCTGGGAGCGGGATGCGCCCTGCACCTGGGGGAGGAGGGATATGGAGGAGCAGCGGGGCTGGTGTGGGGTTGAAGGGGAAAAGCAGAGAGAGGACAAGGGGGGGAGCATGTAAAGGGCCGGTGCGTGTGCAGCACAGGCAACACATAACTGGACACTGCCTGGCGCCTACCTGTACTCACCAGCCACCACAGCTCACAGGACACAGCCCATGCTAGCCAGAAACAGGACTGGGGGTGGGGCCCTGCTGGCTAAGAGCATGAGGCGGGGCTGCATTGATGGACCAGCAGAGAAGCGGCTGACCCCACACGCTGCATCTTCGCCCCACCACCAGCCTTGCACACCCAGCCCCACCATCAGCCACTGGACCCCCCCCCCACTCACCACTGGTGGGTGGGCGTCTGGCAAGCAGAGATCTGGCCAGCAGCAGGACCCACCAGTACCGATGGGAGGGAGACAGAAAATATGGGAGAATTTGCCCATTTTTAAGAAAAAGTTGGGACACCTTCAGGAGGGCTTAAATATGGGACTGTCCCTTTATAAAAGGGACATCTGGTCACCCTAAATAAGACAAACATATGTGGCTCTTATTTGACAATTGCCCCCCTCATTCAGCTAATGTAGAGCTATCACACATCATGTTAAAATTTTTGTCTCTGAACATAACCTCAGTAATGCAACAGGAGGACATGGGTGTCATTAAAATCTTCAAAGATCACTACCGTGCACATTGTTGCTTCTCTGGATGCTGACCACACCTACGAGCTATAGATGTTGCCAGAAAACATCTCTGATTGATGTACTGCATCTTGCTAAGCTTTTCTCCCACAGACTGTTCTAAACTGCTTCAGAGATGGAGGTTGTGACTGGGTGCCTGGGATGGACCACACTCAGTGCAGACTGCAAGAATCAGGACAGACAATCCCCAAAAGCCAGTAACAAAAGAGCTTCTGCAGTACCACACTGATTAAGCAGAAGCCAGACACAGTCCCCCATAGGTATTCTAGCCCTTGGCTCCTTTCCAGACATACTAATCCCAAAGGATCAGAGACTTACCCAGGTCAATATATCTCAGATCTTGCCCATATATCATGCTGTCAGCCAATGGTTAGTAAACTAACTAAAGATTTATTAATAAAAGAAGAGAGTTACTGAATGGTTAAGGAATCATATGCACACAAGTGATTGCAAAGTCCTTGTATCAGGTTTGTAGCAGTGATGGAATAGACTGCTGGCTTGCAAAAATCTCTGGTAACAAAGATTGGAAGATCCTCAGTGCACAGTTCAACATATTCCTTTTAGCTGTAAATCCACAGTCAGAGAACTGGAGCAGGAAAGAGGCCAAATGGAGATGTCTCAGGTGTCATTTATATCCTTTGGCATGTACATGGAAAGGTACTGGCCCAAGAAGGAGTCCAGGGTCACATGAGCATGGAAAGTTACTGGTAAAAGATGGACTCTTAGGTCACATGTCCACATTACATGTCTGTACATGGTTTGCTGAATCAAAGGGGTGGCCAAATGTGAGATTGGAGTATCCTTAATGGACCATCAACATATAGCTGGCTAGCCCTGATGTAAATCTATTGGGGGATGGGGAGATGTCACCCAGGCATACAGCACATATTTGAGGTATAGATACATAGTCAATATTCATAACTTCAGATACAAAGATGATACGTATCTATAAACAGGAAAAATCATACTTAGCCAATCATAACTTTCCCATTAATACTTTATATGACATACTTAGTACTAGATTTATTGCAACTTTGTAACAATGGTGACTGTTTTAGTGTAACTGGTCATTTCCATAAAGCATCACAGAAAGTTTTCATCAACAACAAAAATGGTGCTCTGGTGGACACGGATGTGCTGGCCAACATTTTTGTTCCTAAAAATCTAACTGCAGAGGAAGCTGAGAGCAGTGTTGAGTTTGCTCTTAAGGAGAATTTGCTCTATTTGCTTGTAACCATTTTGGTCTTTAGCCATTGTACTTGAACTCACATAAAACCTCTCTCTTTTTGACTGAGTAAACTGGTTTTACTTTTGATCTAATCCAACCCAGTGGTGTGTTTGGATTGAAGTGATCGTTAACTCCAGTTAAAGGAATAACCTGTGTTTTTGTTCTCTTTAAAGGAGCCACAAATATTATTACTTCTCTGAGTGTTTCAGGAGAAGTTCAGGATGGGAACGTGTGGATGTTGCCCTGCATGTAGTAACCAAGGCTGGTGGGGACCAGGATGGGGCTGTTGTGTTGTAGGCAAGCTGCTGGAGTCAGAGTGCTGAACCAGGTGTGCACAGCAACAGAGCATTTAAGGCATCCAGGGTTACAGGATAACACAACCTCTCACTGGTCTGGGTTGCACCCCAAAATGCTACAAGCAGTTACTGTTCATACTCTAATGGAGGAAACTGGAATTTATCTTATTGCAGTCATGAATGTGACTCTCTGTAGCTAAGCAGTGCAATGCAGTATTCCTGGATATACAAAGGCATCAAACTGTATTTTTTATGATCACATATAAACTGGGCTATAACACCATATCAATAACCCTCAATTACACTCAGGAAAATACTAAAAGTGAAGCTCAATAAAGTCTGCAGGCACATGAGATCTGTATGGAATAGTGACATCCATCTGGTATTTTTCAGTGACTTCTAGTCAATTACTACATTTCATCATGTGTAATCCTCTTATCTTCAGTTCCTGCTGCTTCAGTAATTCTCACTGTGCTATGTCTGTGGTTTTACTGTGCATTTTCATCACTTATGAGTAAGTGGATTTATATATACACATATAAATATATATATATATGTGTCTGTATGTGCATACACATACACATGCACTAGCCATTGAACTATATTGGCTGAAAAATACTTAATTGCAAGAGAAATGAAACACAGATTCAAAGACTATATGGTAAATCTACAAAATACATGTATACCGATAACAGAACAAGCACTGCAAAAGCAAACTATAAATACAAGACACACAGTGTATGTGCTTGTATCCATAGTGATTATTTTTATTTAACCTGCCATGGTTTGATCTTAAGGTTCTTCTGGCAACCCATTAAAATAGAATTCTGGCAGAAGACATAATGATATTTTTCTGGGAGAAGGAAGCTTTTTGAGATTTGACTGTCATGTTTTTATTACGAACACTAAATCCAGAGATAATAAAAATATTATAAGTTGAAACCTGTAACGGGAGAGAGTTACTGAAAGCATCAGTGGTCCCACGCCAACCTAGTCAAAGGAAAAAGAGCCACACAGGGATGGACTCTTCCTGGCCCTAGCACAGATGTGGGTGGAGGGCAGGGAGGGTGCAGGAAGAATTCTTCCACTGTCACTCTCCGTGCAAAGCTCAAGGAGAGTTCCAGTCCTTGTTCTCAGGGAAGCATATGAACTGCTCTCTCTGGGCCACATTCAGCACTGCATTATGACCCTTTTGCACCAGTTAGGTTGGTACAGAGGGCCTCAGGGCTGGTGCAAAACCGTGTGGGGAATACTGTCTAGTGCATGGGGTCTCCGTGCCACCTCCACAGGAGCCCTAAATACAGGAGGCATTCCTGGGTGGGCCAGGAGGTGAATGTGGTTGGAGCGAGTGTAGCCTAGAGGAAGGCAAGGATGGATTGGGGGGGGGTGAGAAGGGGAATAGCTGGGGTGCACCCCCATGCTGACTATTCCACACACTTGGAATGGCCCCCAGGGGTCATTGCAAGAGGGACACAAATTAGGGCAGCCTTCAGGGGAGCTACTAGTTCCCCAGCAGGTAGCTTAAGGCGAAGGAAGGCCCATACTGCCTCCCCTCTGTCCCTACATTGGAGCAGAGGCCAGCGCAGGGATGGGTTTCTGCCACTGGGCACAAAGCCCAAAGATGTAGGGACTAGAGTTGCTTGGAGTTATTTGAATAAAAAGTTTTTAAATCAAAAATAGTCTTTTTAAAAAAATAAGTTTCAAGAAAAAAATGACTTTTTCTAAAAGGTGGGGTTTATTTTGGTGCCTAATTTTAATTGGAAGCCCATTTTTCAGAAAATGAAAAATTTCAGTACCCTCTTGTTAAATATTTCTATAAGGCTCTCAATAAACATTTTTGAACATAAACCCTCCCCCCCCCCCACAATGGTCTGGTTTGAACCACCTGTAACGAAAACAACTTCAGAGTTTTTCTTGAAAATATATTTTCCATTTTTTAACTAGGTCTGATATGGAGAGGCAGCTGTGACGAATCCCTGAGTTACCATTGAGCCTAAAGCCTGGTCCATGCTACATGGTTAGGTTGACATAAGCGGCCTTGCTTAAATTTGACTCCCTCTGACGAAAGTGCTTCTTTGCGCTGATTTAGTAACACCACCTCCCTGAGCGGTGAAGAGTCATGGTAGATGTAATTAGGTCAACGCAATGTTGGTGTACACACTGCATTGCTTACATCAACTGTTACTGGATTTCAGGAGCCATCCCACAATGCCCCACACTGACAATACAGTTGATGCAGGTGCACCTGGTGAGGACATGCACCACTGACACAGGAAACCAAGTGTGCGCACACACAAGATATTTAATAACTGTGGTGGCTGTCTGCTGGCGTAAATTAAGTCAAAATAATTTTTTAGTGTAGACTTGGCCGGAGTGTGAGTTACCGCTGAGCCTGAGTCTGCTCAAACTGTCAGAGTCACCAGGTGACTGGCTGAGGCAAGAGTGGATGAAGTCTGGAGTAGGTGCTGGCTAGCATGGAAACAGGCATATGCTGGAGCAGAAGCAGTCTGTCAGAACTAGTAAGCGACGGAGTGTTCCCACCCACAGGTAGTGACACTGAGCAGACTAGAGAGTCTCTTTCCCTTAGGAGCCTGTATACCTGGGTTAAGATCAGCTGAGTGGGTCCTCACCTATGCCTTTTTGTCTAGTTGTACACCTTTAAATGGTTTGTCTAAGTTACCTCCACTTAGGCCAGTCCTGAATTTTCCCCTTAATGTCTGCTGAGAGTTTCAATATATCACTTTCCAGAAATGAATTTCAGTTTCAATACCACTTTATCTACAATGGACCACTCAATTCTTTGATGCTTATCAATTTAAGTTTATGTTTATAGGACAGAATTGTCTTGGTTCAAGTCTTATCTTTTTGGGAGACCCCAATGTGGCTCTTAATGCCATTCCTGTGATCAATTAAAAACGTATTTGGTAGTGCTGTTCCAGAGCTTGCCTTACACCTTGTTTTATTTCAGGTGCCTTCACACTGTAGTTTCCTAATCTTCTGGGTACAGTATAACCCTGGAGTCTTCTTGGATTCACACCTGTCATTTGCTACTCCAGTTAGTTACATAGTTGCAACACAACATAGTGTCAGTTACACAGTTCACCCTCCTGAAGTTGTGTCATTTCCCTGAAATAGAAGGCACACGGATTCACACACGGTGAATCCTTTAGCAGTTCTTCATTAATGTCATTCTGTTTATTTTGGCTACCCTGGAACTTTAATTATGCAATTACAGGTTGTTCAAAATGCTGCGCATTGTTGCAGGTTTAAGTGATCACGCTCCCTCTATACTTCCTTTGCTGTGCAGGCTTCCCATGTAGTAAATAACACTGCAGGCCAGGCCAGTTGCACAGGGTGACCCACAGGTATTTTGTCATTTTAGACCTTTATTTTTTCCATCCAATATGTCTGAGTCCCATAGCCTGAAAATTCTGATATTTCTTTAAAAGGAAGGGTGTCTTCTGAGAAACCCCACATCTCCATCCTCTTTTACCTACTCCAAAGTTCTGCATTGTAACATCCTTCCCTCCAGCAAGTTGATACAGCTTCTTTACTTTACCAAAGGAGTGAATAAAGGGAGATGGACAAGCAAGACATTCCAGTCCTCTACTGAAAATTTCTGTTTGGGGCCTGCAATATGACAAGGCTAGGTTGATGGGTAGGAAGCTGAGTAAAGCCCAGGGAGAGAGGGATGAGTTGCTGTGCCGAGGACTTCATGCTTCCCTCTGCCACCTCAAGTGACAAGTCAGTTCTGCTCTCTGGCCTATATTTAGTAGAAGCATACAGACAAAATGGGTGGTGATTGTAAGTCAGATTTTGCAAAACCAATCCCAGAAATAGTATGAATCCAGGTTTTAATTTATCCAAGCCCCTAAAGTTTGAGCTGGGAATGAGAAGCATTCAGATAAATTCATTCTAGCTTTGATTCATCTCTACTCAAAAGTCAGAAACGTTAGTGAATCTTCCAACTTCCCTGCTTTGACTTTCAAACTGTGCCAAAATCAGAAGCCTATTAGGTTTTGTGCAGTTTCACTGAAATCATTTCTCACCACTTTTATAATCCCTGATTCACTAAATGCCTAAGTTGAAATCAATGAGACTACTCAATTGCTTAAAATTAAGCAAGTGTTTAAGAGCTTTATTGAATCAGGGCAATAATGAGCTTCTGATAGTTCACTCACCAAAGTGGTGGCTCCTGCTGGCCACCCTGGGAATTAGCTTCACCAGTGCATACCCCCTCTTCCAGTGGTGCTCTCTAGTCATCATTTCTGCATGCCGACCTGCGTCACTCCAAGAATCACAGCATCTTCTTCATGACTTGGCCCTCTGGCTGAGTCACCATCCATATTTCCCCTTTCCAGGGTTCAGTCCATCATTCCAGCTACTTCCGCAGTGGCTAATAGGGGGACCCAGGCCCACCCACTACTCTGGGTCCCAACCCAGGGACCCTGCAGATAGCAGCCTCCAGCTGTGCCTCTTTAGCTAAACTCCATGCTGCTTCATTTCCCTGGGCCACTTCCCCATGGTCTCAGTACCTTCTTTGCCCTCACCTCATGTCATTCAGCCAGCAAGTCCCAGTAGCCAGCCAGGAGCTCCCTCTTGCTCCCCCAATCCCTTCCAGCAACTGCTCTGTCCAAGGTGCTACCTTTCCTGCAGCATGCTAGGAACACAATTCTCCCTCCTTGGGTTTCTCACAGCAACTGACTCCTGCTCTGCTGCACTGCAACTCGTCTTATATGGGCCTGCAGGGCCCGGATTGGCTGCTTCCTGCAGCTCTTCTGTAATTGGCTGCACCCCATGCAGCCTCTCTAGGCTACTTGGAGGACCCACCTCCACTGCTTCTCTTTGGGATATCATGGTTAATCCCTTCCACACCTGTGTGGAGTGGATACTCCATCACAGAACTACAAAGAGGAAATGCATACAGTTTGATATTATGTAGTTTGGGGCAGAGATATTTTGCTGGTTCATTCTGATTTTTTCTTTCTTTCTCTTATTTAGGGTTTTTTCGTTATCAATTTTTTGTAATGTGTGGAATTACTGCAAGTGTAAACATTAATTTACAGAGTAGGAGTAATGAAGTTCTGATTAGGCACATTAAGAGAAGCAAAGGTAATCAGGACAGCTTCCTTTGAACATCTCCAAAATTGCATTTATTTTTAGTCTTGTCTAAAAGTTAATGGCCCAATAGCATAATCTAAGTAGTGTGAAATGCAAACATTGTTCATTGTTGACTTACAAAATGAATGATAGGAGATTTTTTTAGGGTTACTCAATGTAAAAGTACTGAATCTGTACAGAGTGACTGACTTGAGTATGTATGCAGTGTTATTGTAGCCATATCCGTCCCAAGATCTTAGAGAGACAAGGTGGGTGAGGTAATATATTTTACTGAACTAAATTCTGCTGGTGAGAGAGACAAGCTTTCAAGCTTTTTCTGGTCTGGGAAATTTACTCAGAGTGTCACAGCTAAATACAAGGTGGAACAGATTGTTTAGCATAAGTAGTTAACACATATTTCAAGGGATCATTTAAGGTGAAGTGGCCCTTACCACCCCTCCAGTCATAGGGAGGAAAGAGAGGATGAGGGGGAAGAAGTGGGGAGGGGGTTATTAGTGGATTACAGATTGTTGTAATAAACATAAATCCAATGTCTCTATTCAGTCCATGATTTTTAGCGTCCCATATGGTGTATCTCAGCCAGTGCACTAAATGCCCCAATAGCAATTATGAACTATGTCCTTAATGGAAACCTGAACATTTTCAAAATTGAGCCTGGGAGCTTAAATTCGTAACTTTGCTAGACACTAAAAATCATGGGCTGAATACATTGTATTTATGGCTTATTACAACAATCTGTAACCCCCTAACATCCCCCCCCCAGCTGTCCTTTTGCCCCCCCCCCCCGCCCCAGTCCATTCCTTCTTATGACTACAGGGGTGTTAACAGGCCACTTCACCTTCAGTGGTCCCTGAGGGTATGTGCTAACAACTTATGCTAAACAATCTGCTCCACCTTCCATTTAGCCTTGATGCTGGGAGTGCCTTTCCCAGAACTGAGGAGGAGTCAGTGTGGGTTGGAAGTTAGTCTCTCTCACCAACAGAAAGTGGTCCAATGAAAGATTTTACCTTACACACTGTCTGACTGGAGTATGAACAGATATTTTCATAGCTCACCCTGGACACAAACAAGGAATCAGACTTACTCTAACAGGGAGGTGTAAATGAAAGGTGAGATAAAACCAGTGAAGATAAGCAGAGAATGGACAAAGATTTGGAAATATATGTCTAAGTGGGTGTTGCTAGGATAGCTAAAGCAACAGTCCGTGGTAGAATGAGAAGGAGAAAGGTTAAGAAGATATTAAAGAGCAGAGAGCTAAGAATGGAACCTTGTTCTATATAGTGGAGTTTTTTTGTCACAGAGAAGAACCACCATCACCAGAGAGCATGTTTTGAGATGTAGATATGGAACTATGACAGAAGGGAACCAGAGACCTCTGTACAACTCTTGAGGCAGCTTGGGAGGGTGCAGTAGTCTACAATATTGAAGGCTACAGTGATGATTCGAAACAATTTTTCCCTGGGGAGAAACTGACCATAGGAAGGTGCAGCTGGTGTCCCCAGGGACTCAGCCCTACTCTGTGGGCTGATGCAGAAGAGGGGCGGGGCATGGCTTTGCATACTCTTTATCTTTGTTTGTCCAAGTGCTAGGACTGCAATTGTTACCAGCCCTTCTTGCACACAAACCCTATATCGTGTACCTGTGAAAAGGCCAGTCACAATACACATTCTGGTTTTAGAAAAGTCTATACGCTGGAGGGGAGGGATACGCTGGAAGGGAGGGATAGGATACAGGATAGGATACAGAAGGACCTAGACAAATTGGAGGATTGGGCCAAAAGAAATCTGATGAGGTTCAATAAGGATAAGTGCAGGGTCCTGCACTTAGGACGGAAGAACCCAATGCACAGCTACAGACTAGGGACCGAATGGCTAGGCAGCAGTTCTGCGGAAAAGGACCTGGGGTGACAGTGGACGAGAAGCTGGATATAAGTCAGCAGTGTGCCCTTGTTGCCAAGAAGGCCAATGGCATTTTGGGATGTATAAGTAGGGGCATAGCGAGCAGATCGAGGGACGTGATCGTTCCCCTCTATTGGACATTGGTGAGGCCTCATCTGGAGTACTGTGTCCAGTTTTGGGCCCCACACTTCAAGAAGGATGTGGATAAATTGGAGAGAGTCCAGCGAAGGGCAACAAAAATGATTAGGGGACTGGAACACATGAGTTATGAGGAGAGGCTGAGGGAGCTGGGATTGTTTAGCCTGCAGAAGAGAAGAATGAGGGGGGATTTGATAGCTGCTTTCAACTACCTGAAAGGGGGTTCCAAAGAGGATGGCTCTAGACTGTTCTCAATAGTAGCAGATGACAGAACGAGGAGTAATGGTCTCAAGTTGCAGTGGGGGAGGTTTAGATTGGATATTAGGAAAAACTTTTTCACTAAGAGGGTGGTGAAACACTGGAATGCGTTACCTAGGGAGGTGGTAGAATCTCCTTCCTTAGAGGTTTTTAAGGTCAGGCTTGACAAAGCCCTGGCTGAGATGATTTAACTGGGAATTGGTCCTGCTTTGAGCAGGGGGTTGGACTAGATGACCTTCTGGGGTCCCTTCCAACCCTGATATTCTATGATTCTATGATTCTAAGTCACACCTAGGCCATATATATAGGAGGGGGACTATATCCTGGAAAACAGTGACTTGAAAAGCACCTAGGGGTCATAGTGGAGAATAGGGATGGTCAGAAAGTGTGATTTTCACAAAAAGTGTCTGCAATCTGTGGAAAAATTCAACTTTTCAGCAGAAAAAATTATTGAAAAAAGATTTTTTTCTGCCAAAAATGGAAAGAGTTCAATTTGGAAATGTGGCCTAGTCTGGTTGGGGAGGCCAGCCCATAAAGGAGAATAGGGACATAGAATCATAGATTATCAGGGTTGGAAGGGATCTCAGGAGGTCATCTAGTCCAACCCCCTGCTCAAAGCAGGACCAATCCCCAACTAAATCATCCCAGCGAGAGCTTTGTCAAGCCTAACCTTAAAAACTTCTAAGGAAGGGGATTCCACCACCTCCCTAGGTAAATCACTCCAGTGTTTCACCACCCTCATAGTGAAAAAGTTTTTCCTAATATCCAACCTAAACCTCCCCCAATGCAACTTGAGACCATTACTCCTTGTTCTGTCATCAGCTACCACTGAGAACAGTCTAGATCCATCCTCTTTGGAACCCCCTTTCAGGTAGTTGAAAGCAGCTATCAAATCCCCCCTCATTCTTCTCTTCCGCAGACTAAACAATCCCAGTTCCCTCAGCCTCTCCTCATAAGTCATGTGTTCCAGTCCCCTAATCATTTTTGTTGCCGTCCCCTGAACTCTTTCCAATTTTTCCACATCCTTCTTGTAGTGTGGGGCCCAAAACTGGACACAGTACTCCAGATGAGGCCTCACCAATGTGGAATAGAGGGGAATGATCACATCCCTTGATCTGCTCGCTATGCCCCTACTTATACATCCCAAAATGCCATTGGCCTTCTTGGCAACAAGGGCACACTGTTGACTCATATCCAGCTTCTCGTCCAATGTAACCCCTAGGTCCTTTTCTGCCGAACTGCTGTCGAGCCATTCGGTCCCTAGTCTGTAGCGGTGCATGGGATTCTTCCGTCCTAAGTGCAGGACTCTGCACTTGTCCTTGTTGAACCTCATCATATTTCTTTTGGCCCAATCCTCTAATTTGTCTAGGGCCCTCTGTATCCTATCCCTACCCTCCAGCGTATCTACCTCTCCTCCCAGTTTAGTGTCATCTGCAAACTTGCTGAGGGTGCAATCCACACCATCCTCCAGATCATTTATGAAGATATTGAACAAAACCGGCCCGAAACATGAGGCAACTGACCTACCACTTTGATGAGGCACGATGGCAGAGTTTCTGATTTGAAATCATTAGTTTTTTGAGCATTCATTTTGTCAATGAAAAATAAAGAAAGCAGGCTCTTTTTTGTGGAAAAAAATTGAAGTTGTCAAAAACCCAATTGTCTATTGAAAACCTGTTTTGATGAAAAATTTTTGACCAGCCCTAGCACTTAACAAACCAAACTTGAATGAGATGTGGTAGCTAAGAGTGCAAATGCAAACCATGGGTATATAAACTAGGGAACATCAAGCAGGACAAGGGGAGGTGGTATTATCTCTGCATATGGCCTTGGTGAGAACATTCATAGAATGCCCACACTTCAGAAAGGATGATGAAAAACTGGAGATATTTTGCAAAAGAGCTACAAGAATTATTAGAAGCCAGTAACACTGCCCTACAGTGAGAGACTTAAGGAGACAATGTATTTCATTTATACTAGATAATCATAGCTTTCCCTTTTGACCTTAAAATCTATTAAGCTATGATTTTGTTTTCAATCAACCCAGCCTATCTCCCCTGTTCCATCTTTCCTCAAATAGCTCAACTGCTAACTCCATCATACTAGCCATCTTAGGGGGATTATTCATAATTATGGATCAGGATGTCATCTCTAGGAAAGAAAAGCAGGGAATATGATTTCCTTGCATTGTTTAAGTCCATCTGGTTTACCAGTTTAGGATAATGCAATAAGAAACAACAGATGAATACATGGGTCAATCAAAAGGAGAGCTGGTCTTGCAACTGCTTCAGAATGGCATACGCCTTCAGGCCACACCTCTGAATCCTCCAAGGCCCAAATGTGGGATGCAGTGTCACACACTGAGAATGAGGGGTGCAACATAATTATTTTTGCAGAAAACTTAAAAGTGACAGGGGACTCCTTCTGTTAGTGCAACTAACTTTCTCCATAACCTCAGTTTCTTGAGTCTTTGTTTCTGATGTAAATAATTTTCAACACCAGACATGAGGAGAAATCAAATCTGTATCAAAAAGAGGTAGCTGGAACTAAAGTGAGTGGTGGGCCTCAAAATGAAAGACATTTGAGAGGTATGGCTTAAGCTGCGGTTTTAAACATTCACACTTCCAAGATGTGTATTCATTAAAGTGAAGTTATGTCAAATTAGCATTACTTTGCACGCATACGCAAACTTAATTTTTCATGCAGTGTCTCAGTGAAGAATCCAAGGAAAGTTGTCAAGAAGGATTTAGTGTTACATGGAGTCGGGGGAAAAGAGGCAAGTAGAGCGAAAGAGAAATGAGAATATTTATGGACTGAGTGATAGCATTAGAGTTATGTAAACTCCGATTTTTGGACTGTAAAATTGCTCTGTTTGGTTTGAGTCTCTACTTTCTCTGAGTCATCAGTCGTTTGCTCAAATTCTGTTCAGACTGTAGAAGGTTATTGCAAACTGTTTGGATCCAACTGGATATTCATGAAATGTGTTGGGCTTTGTTCATGGTACCTTTTGAGTGTGAGGCTGTTTTACTGGAATAGGTCACATAAGATGAGCCACATGGGATTCTTTCTACGTTTCTGAGTGGTTAAAATGCGCTCATGTGATCAAGAGGATCAGGTTAGCTCAGCAGAAGTCATTGCCACAAGGTTTCTCTGAAAGAGAGAATGCATTTTGGTTAAGCCCAGTGATCCATAGAGAAAAGCGGGTAAAATAATGTGTCTCCTAGCAACTTCAGAATGAGTCCAACCCTGACTTTATTTAAGGAACCAGGCAAGACACACACACACACAACCCTCTTTGTCATGCAAATTTTCTCTGAAAAGCTGTCATAAAGAAAAAGGGAAGGGTAACCACCTTTCTGTATACAGAACTATAAAATCCCTCCTGGCCAGAGGCAAAACCCTTTCACCTGTAAAGGGTTAAGAAGCTAGGATAACCTAGCTGGCACCTGACCAAAATGACCAATGAGGAGACAAGTTACTTTCAAAGCTGGAGTGGGGGGAAACAAAGGGTCTGTCTGTCTGTGTGATGCTTTTGCCGGGAACAGAAAAGGAATGGAGTCTTAGAATTTTAGTAAGTAATCTAGCTAGATATGTGTTAGATTTCTGTTTTGTTTAAATGGCTGGTAAAATAGCTGTGCTGAATGGAATGTATATTCCTGTTTTTGTGTCTTTTTGTAACTTAAGGTTTTGCTTAGAGAAAATCTCTATGTTTTGAATCTAATTACCCTGTAAGGTATTCACCATCCTGATTACAGAGGTGATTCTTTTACTTTTTCTTTAATTAAAATTCTTCTTTTAAGAACCTGACTGCTTTTCCATTGTTCTTAAAATCCAAGGGTTTGAGTCTGTGTTCACCTATGCAAATTGGTGAGGATTTTTATCAAGCCTTCCCCAGGAAAGGGGGCGTAGTGCTTGGGGGGATATTTTGGGGGGAAGATGTCTCCAAGTGGGTTCTTTCCCTGTTCTTTGTTTAACACACTTGGTGGTGGCAGCATAAGGTCCAAGGACAAAAGGTAAAAGTTTGTACCTTGGGGAAGTTTTAACCTAAGCTGGTAAGAATAAGCTTAGGGGGTCTTTCATGCAGGTCCCCACATCTGTACCCTAGAGTTCAGAGTGGGGAAGGAACCTTGACAAAAGCAATGGTAGAAAAATGGCTGGAACTGTCTCTAACAGATTTTTTTTTAAATTCTCAAAGTAATAGATGCTGAAGCTGGAGTGGTGGAGAGTAGGTGTCCTTTGTGGACAATTTGATGGAATTACTAACTTTGTACTCCATAGTCAGATACCATGATATGCTACAGCTACCAATGCCTAGAAAACATGGGCATTCTAGAAATCTTATTCCTTGAGTGAGAGTACTGTTGTATCACAGTTTAAATTTAGAACTCACACTTTGCCCAATGTGTATGCTATGAGAGAACATTCACACAGGGACCTTTACCAGTGCCTGAGTCTGTGAATCCATGCAATCTAGGCTATGTAATCAAACTTTGAAAGCATCACACAGTACTATCATGTTTACAGATAGAATTTTCTGAATGGAAATCTAACAGACATTATTCTCTGTAAAGACTTGTTTCAAGTTTAATTAGCCTCTGCTGGACTCCTTAAAGTCCTTGTCAAACATTAATGGAGAATAAATTTATCAGAAAAAGAATGTACCTGATCCTGAGGGAAGCTGAGCACTTTCAATGGCCAATGAAAATAACACAAATTATCTTTTTGTTATTGTTTGTATTACAGTAGTCCCTAGAGGCCCCAACTGAGATTGGGAGCCCATTGTGCTAGGTGCTGGACAAAGAGTAAGAAGTTGTCCCTTCCCCAAAGAGTTTACAATCTATATAGGCTACAGTAGACTAAATAGACTACAATCTAAATAGCACTCTGACTACTACCCCATGCTACTCATCCCTGTGGGCACTAATGATACAGGAAGGTATGACCCTCAGCAGATCAGAAGTGACTACAGGGCTCTGGGAATACCGGTGAAGGAGTTGGGAGCACAGGTGGTGTTCTCTTCGATCCTTCCAGTCAAGGGTAGGGGCCCAGGCAGAGACAGATGCATCCTGGAGGTGAATGCCTGGCTGCGAAGATGGTGTTGCTAGGAGGGCTTTGGCTTCCTTGACCACAGGATACTGTTCCAGGAAGGACTGCTAAGCAGAGATGGGGTCCACCTATTGAGGAAGGGGAAGAACATATTTGTATACAGACTGGATAGCCTAGTGAGGAGGGATTTAAATAGATTTGAAGGGGGAAGGTGACCAAAGCCCACAGGTAAGTCAAAAATATGGAAACCTGAGAGAAGGTTGGAATTTGGGGGAAGCATGGGCTGTTATAGCAGGGATAAAGGAGAGACAAGACAGAACTGGGAGGGGGAATCAAATCAATATCTTAGATGTCTGCATACTAATGTGAGAAGTATGGGGAATAAGCAGGAAGAACTCAAAATGCGAGTAAATAAACAAACTATGACATAGTTGGCATCACAGAGACTTGGTGGGATAATAGATATGACAGAGATATTGGTATAGAAGGGTACAGCTTGCTCAGGAAAGACAGACAGGGAAAAGAGGTAGGACGTGTTGCCTTATATATTAAAAATGTATACATGGGACTGAGGTTGAGATGGAAATAGGAGACAAAGTTGTTGAAAGTCTCTGGGTAAGGATAAAAGTGGTAGAAAACAAGAGTGATGTCATGGTAGGAGTCTACTACAGACCACCAAACCAGGAAGAAGAGGTGGATGTGGCTTTTTTTAAAGCAACAAACAAAATCATCCAAAGCCCAGGACTTGGTGGTAATGGGGGACTTCAACTACCCAGACATCTGTTGGAAAAATAACACAGCAGGGCACAGATTTTCCAACACATTCTTGGAATGTAGTGGACATAATTTTTTATTTCAGAAGGTGGTGAAAGCTACTGGGGAGATGCAGTTCTAGATTTGATTTTGACAAATAGGGAGAAACTGGTTGAGATTTTGAAAGTGGAAGGCAGCTTGGGTGAAAGTGATAATGAAATAGTAGAGTTCATGATTTTAAGGAATGGTAGGAGAGATAAGCAGCAAAACCAAGACAATGGATTTCAAGAAGGGAGACGTTAGCAGATTCAGGGAGTTAGTAGGTAAGTTCCCATGGGAAGCCAGTCTAAGGGGAAAAACAATAGAAGACAGTTGGCAGTTTTTCAAAGAGACATCATTAAGGGCACAAGAGCAAACTATCCCACTGTGTAGGAAAGACAGGAAGCATGGCAAGAGACCACCCAGGCTTAACCAGGAGATCTTCAATGTTCTGAAATTCAAAAAAGAGTCCTACAAAAAGTGGAAACTAGGTCAAATTACAAAGGATGAATATAAACAAATAACACAAGTATGTAGGAAAAAAATTAGAAAGGCCAAGGCACAAAAAGAGATCAAACTAGCTAGAGATATAAAGGGTAACAAGAAAACATTCGGCAGCCAGCACATCCCTCTGCCCATGCTGCTTCCTGCAGCCCCCATTGGCCTGGAACAGAGAACTGCGGCCAGTGGGAGCTGCGATCGGTTGAACCTGCGGATGCTGCAGGTAAACAAACTGTCCCGGCCCGCTGGCAGATTTCCCTGACAGGCTGCGTGCCAAAGGTTGCTAATCCCTGGGATAGGACAAGAAGCAATGGACTTAAATTGAACCAAGGGAGGTTTCGGTTGGACATTAGGAAAAACTTCCTGTCAGGGTGGTTAAGCACTGGAATAAATTGCGTAGGGAGGTTGTCGAATCTCCATCATTGGGGACTTTTAAGAGCAGGTTGGACAAACACCTGTCAGGGATGGTCTAGATCATGGGTCTCAAACACACGGCCCACAGAGTTATTTCCTGTGGCCACCAAGCTCCCCTCACCCACTGCTCCATCTCCCCCACAGCATGCCACGTCCCCACTCCTCTGCCTACCTCCAGGCGCTTAGCACTTTCCAGGAAGGAGGGGGAAGGAGCAGGGAGCTGTGTGCTCAGGGGTGGAGGTGAAGAAGAGGTGGGGCAGGGGCAGGGATTTGGGAAAGGGGTTGGAATAGGGGCAGAGGGGGCAGAGTTGGGGTGGGGACTTTGGGGAAGGGGTTGGAATGGGGGCAGGGAAAGGGTGGGAAGAGGCAGGGCAGGGGCAGGGTCTCATGGAAGGGGTGGAGTGGGGTTGGGGCCGGGAGCAGTGGGGGGGGGTCAGTGATGTGGCCCTCGGGCCAATGTACTAGTCCTCATGTGGCCCTTGTGGTGATTTGAGTTTGAGACACCTGGTCTAGATAATACTTAGTTCTGCTATGAGTGCAGGGGACTGGAGTAGATGACCTCTTGAGGTCCCTTCCAGTCCTATGATTCTATGATAAGAAACACAAAGAATGGGAGGAGAAACAAAGGGACAGAGGTGAAGTTCTTGGCCCAAGATCACAAAGCAAATCAGGGAGACTTGATGATTACTTGATCTGTTCATTCCCTCTGAAGCACCTTGTATTGGCTACTGTTGGAAGACAGGATACTGGGCTGGATGGACCTTTGGTCTGACCCAGTATGGCCATTCTTATGTTCTTATGTAACTGGGAATAGAAACAGATCCACAGTGTCCAATTCACTGTATCACATTGCTTTTCCACACTCAGCATTTCAGAGGATCAGGGCCCTAACCCTTATGGTTTTGTTTAAGCAAACAACCTGAACATTTTCCTTATGCTGTTCCCGAATTAATGCAGAATGGATACTAGTTTCACAATCTGTTCCATTCAATTTCCCTGCTGCTGTTGTCACTTTTCAGCAAGTTACCCCAAACAGCAGACTGGCTCAGCAATGACAATTTCAATTAAAAACATTTGTTCTCACGTCCATTTCACAGTTTCCATATGGTGAGATGTGCCTCTTCTCCCCACGCGAGCTTCCAGAATGGGACACTGAGCAAAGGTGTGCAGTTTTCTTTTACATGGAAGAAGCAGCTCTATGGCAGCTTTATGTGGCATTATACTGCACAAGGTGCCATGATGATTCATTACTGTATAAGCTCACAGAACAAGTCTGGGTCAGTATCAGAAAAAATCAAATCTTTTCCATACAAATTAAAAAAAGGGAACTTAAAGGGAGGGCTTTGACACTGTGAATATTTGATGCTGGTATTACACACTGGTCAATAATACCATTGTAAATATATGTATAAAAGCTGTATGTGAAATTATGGATACTCACTGATGTTATCCTTTGAAGTCTGTGACTAAAAGGTATAAACCAGGCACGTCAGGAGGAGTTGATAAACAGGTTTTCTCCAGACAAAGGAAAGAGGCCGACATCTCAAACCCAGTGTAGCCAAATTCAATGGGCTATTTATTTGTATCAGACATGGCAGCAGGAAGAGATCATTTGCAGAGCAGCGATCACCTGCAGGGGAGGAACCAGCATGGAGCCTTATCCTACAGACCTCCTAGCGCCTTTACTCAGCATGACTAATGAACTTTATCTGGGGATACCCTTCAGAAGAATACATTTCAGAGCTTCACTGAATGATAAGGAGAGGGAGAGTGAACCCCTAAATGATCCTTCATCTTAAGGAGATAAAGAAATCAAGCTATTTGCTCTCTGTGATGGGTTCTGGCCAGGCCAGCCAGTAAAAAGCTGGAAAGAAGGCTATGAGTGAGAGAAAACCATCCTGAACAAAGACTGTATCTTACTAGGGTAAGTTTTAGAGTTTTAGATGCTTGGAATCATCTCTACATTTATCTTTTTTTACTTGGTATCACTTAATCCATGTGCCTCAGTTAATAAATTGTTTTAATTTTAATCTAAACCAACCAGTGCTATATTTGAATCGAAGTGATTGTTAACTCCAGTTAAAGTGATAAGATGTACTTTTGTCTCTTGAAAGGAGCAACAAACCTTATTACTTCCTGAGTGTTCTACAAGAGGCCTGGATACTTTAGAGTAGACAATTTTGGGGAAACTTGGGAGTAGGGGTGTGTTGGCATCACTCTCTAAGTAGTAACCAAGGCTAGTGGAGACCAGTGTGGGGCTATTATGTTATAGGCAGGCTGCTGAGGTCAGAGCGCTGAACCAGGCTGCACAGCACACAGTCAGGGAACTGCATACTTGTCTGTTGGCTGTTGGTGTCTGGGCTGTGAGCCACAGCAGAAGAGCATTTGAGGCACCCAGGGTTACAGGGCAGGTGATGACATAACCTCTCACTGGTCTGGGTTAAACCCTGAAATGTGGAACTAGCTGATTAATTATTTCTATAAACTGTGCATCTCTTCTAGTCATCATATCAGAACTCCATGCTTATATATAGCAATTTGGGTAAGATGGAAAAGTCTTTTTTGTGCAGTCTTAGGATGCACAAATTTATTTGTTTTTTTTGTAGTTGATAAATCAATATAGTAGCAGTTTTAATGTATAATAGTTTTATCTGGTCAATTTCATCTATCTTCTCCAAAAGCAATATATTCAGTTCTCCTCTAAAAGTGCCATTATGATCAAAAGAGTGACTATTTCAAAATGTCATTTTTTATGAATCCTAACATAAGAATGGCAGTATGGTGTCAGACCAATGGTCCATCTAGCTCAGTATGCTGTCTTCTGACAGCGGCCAATGCCAGAAGCTTCAGAGGGAATCTATTTGCTTCCTTTACAGATAAAAATAAGAGTTTATTACTTGTGAGGTCTGCAGAGCCAAAAAAAAGCTAGGAGAGGGTGAGATAGAATCTCTTGCAGCTTGTGATCAACAGAATCATTAACTAATTTCCAGTTGCAGACTCTTTGTTCCTGATAATATTTGTCCTGTGGTGGCTGCACAAGTCAGAAAGAAATCAGCTTGCCTTCCAGAATCCTGGCTGGATTTGTAAGGTTGACCTGAATGCTGAGTAAATCTGATATTGAAATAATTGATGGATAGATATGGAAACAACTGCTACCAGCAAAAGTACTCATTATGGATCTCCCTTGTAAATGGCAGGGAGTGGCTGGCAAGGCTCCAGGAAGTCTCTTGAATTTTGAATTTATACCCCCCCCCGGGAAAAATAGTCAGATCTTGGCCTTCACAGCATGCTACAGAGCAAATCCTTTTACTGGCACTTTTTTGGAGGCATGGGGGGTTGACTATGGGCCAATACTGAGGGGTGTATAGGGAAGTGACATCCATAGTGGCGAGACTGATGTTCTGAGGGAGGTTGTTAATGTTGAGGTGTTTCTGGAGGAAGTTGGTTGTGTGCTGAAGGAAGCTGGCTCTTTGTGTGGTGAATGGTGTGACGATGCTTTCTATGAGTCCTGATATTCCTTCAGTAAGAGTGCCATGGCCAGATAGGATGGTTCTGCCTGCATTTCCTTGTTTATGTATCTTGGGAAGCATGTAGAGTATCACTGGGTAGAACTTTGGGGATAAGGTTGTAGTGTTTGTCTTGGAGTTGTTTGGGGAAGGATTTGATGCTATCTTTAAATTCCTGGGTGAATTGTGGTGTGGGGTCTTCTCTCAGTTCTTTATAGTAGGTGGTGTCAGAGAGTTGTCTGTTGGCCTCAACGTAGTCGTTACAGTTGAGATCCCATTGTTTGCTGGTTTGATCACTACCTGGTGGATGGATTTCAGGGACTATATAGCTGTCCTCTTGGCACTGGAAAGATTGTGGTGGATGTGAAGTTTGTTAAGGATTTCACATCACAATTTTTCCTGAAGCACTCAATGTAATGATCAAGTGTGTGATTTCATCCACTATGGGGTGTCCATTCAGCTGATTCTTTTTTCTTCAGTCAGTGGGGGCATAGTAATTGTCAGTGGCGTTTCCATTGTTATGCAAGAATTCTTAGATGAGGAGTTAGTGAAAGAATTCTTCTAGTTCTTCACATGTTATCAGGTTCTGTGGTGGGGCAGAAGTTCAGTCCCTTGGAGAGAACAGATAATTCTGCTCCAGATAAGGGTAGTCTTGATAAATTGATGAGGTTGGGGTGTTGTGTAGTGCCCATGTGGTGGGTCCTGGTGCCATGGTTTATTCTGGAGGTGACTTGTCTGTGGGCTGTGGAGTTGTTGTAGTTGGTTTCACTTTTTTGTTTGTGTATTGGATGGCTGTCATCAGGGTTTTTTTAATAGTTGCTTTGGGTTTCTTGCATCATCTCCAGATAGGTTTCCCAATTTTTTTTTCTAGTGTGTGAGACTGTAATTATTTCTTGTTTGAGATGGTCCCTTCTGGAGTATGTGAGGTGTAGGAGATTATTCCTCAGCTTTTCTGAAGTGCTTCTGCAGAGCTGTTCAGCATACTTTGAACTGTTCAGAGTGTTAACTTCTTATGATAAACAACCTGCTTCACCTTTATTTAGATGTGATACTCTGAGTATCTTTTTCCAGACCTAAAGAAGGCTCTGTGTAACTCGAAAGCTTGTCTCTTTCACCAACAGAAGTTGGTCCAATAAAAGATATTACTGCACCCACCTTGTCCTTCAAACCTTTGAGATGTACGATGTGCCTCAGATGGCGGAACACTTTGATAGATAGCAGACTCTGCAGAATCTTATCTATTGTTTTATTGACTTAAAAATAAGGTGTATTTACTTACATCTCTATTCATATTAGGCCAATCATAAGACTAAAAATACTAAAATGATTAGTGTTGCCCACTCTTTTTGCTGTATGTGTTAGTCCTTTATGGTGCCCAAGGCAGAAGAAAGGTTGCAGCTCTGAAACCTGGATCCAGTGGAGTTTCCATCATAAAGACCAACTGCAAAGGTTTACACTGGTATAATGTGAAACCACACTAAATTTAGCCCATGGCTTATAAAGAAAATTAATTTTAAAGGGTAAAGTTTCTTTGGACTGGAGAGGTAATTAACATATAACTGTATTCCTGAGAGTGCAGAGATGGTAGAATTTTTTTTCTAGTTTGCAGAATACATAGATTCATAGATTCATAGATATTTAGGTCAGAAGGGACCATTATGATCATCTAGTCTGACCTCCTTCACAACGCAGGCTACAGAATTTCACCCACTACTCCTGCAAAAAACCTCACACCTATATCTGTGCTATTGAAGTCCTCATATCGTAGTTTACAGACTTCAAGGAGCAGAGAATCCTCCAGCAAGTGACACGTGCCCCATGTCACAGAGGAAGGCGAAAAACCTCCAGGGCCTCTACCAATCTGTCCTGGAGGAAAATTCCTTCCCGACCCCAAATATGGCGATCAGCTAAACCCTGAGCATATGGGCAAGATTCATCAGCCAGATATTACAGAAACATAAACAACCCTTGAGTGAGAAGCCATGTTTATTTTTAGGTAGTCGAGAGGCTTGTACTGAAGATATCATCCTGTAACCATAGAGAGAAAGCCAAAGCACAATATTAAAACAATGCTAAGATTCTTTCAGATGAGCAGTGGGAAAATCAAAGGTTGTTTCCAGAGAAGTGGACAATGCAGAGGAAAAAGTGTCCAAAACTTCCTCCCGATATAAATTAGACAAAGCCAGTGGTAGACTAACACCAATATACGTAATTCAAAATGTATAAATATTAAAAGTTGACATACATATTTTCTTTCATCAGTAGAATTGTACATGCAATTATATTAATTTATCTGACATTTCAGTTTCTTTTTCTAGTAATACGGAAGTGCTTTTTTCCAAGTAATTGAACCCTTCCTTCCAAACTTGTTACTAAGACTGACAGAGAACCTGATTCTGTTACCCTGACTCACATTAAGTTGAACCTCACGCTGCTAGTAGTCCCATTGGTTTTAATGAGATTACTTGTAAAGTAAGGTTTACTCAAGGTATGTGAGGGTAGCACAATCTAACACATAGGCCCACATTTTTAAAGGTATTTAGGCATTGCTGCACTGAGCATTGAAACACTGATCAGATTTAGGAGCCTAAGTTGCAACCTGGGTCATGGGATCGCAGTGCCACTCAAGTTTGACCTGGCCACCCCTCCATTCATGAAGGGGTACCCAGAACAAATTTGAGAGAGTGGTGTGATGCAATGCCATTATCTCAACTTCCACTGGTTTCGGGGGCCCTGGGCCAAACTGCCCCTTTTACCCTCCCTCTGGGCAACCCTACGTGACCCTCATCAAGCTCTGTCTGAAGTGCTGGAATCACAGATGTTGCTGGGAAAAGTCTTCCAATTTCTGATCCAAGGCATTGTTGTGTATAACCCTCCTCCCGCAACCAAATGTAACACAAAGAAGACAGATATAACCAAGAAATGCACAAAGCGGCATGTGTTGAAACACTAATTAGCCAAGCTAATTTTATAGAGAACTAAGGATACACACCTCCACAAATACCCTACTGAAGTCTTTGTGTTTGTGCAACTGAGCTGAAGAGTTATCATTTATAAAAGTTACTGGATGCAGCTAGAAGACAACGGCAAACTATCTGAAATGGAGTCTGAAACAAAGTGTCTTTCAGCTAAGTCAGTAATTAATTGAATTTGAATTTAAAATATAAAAAGGTAGAGAAAATTACCACACAGACTTATTCAATTACTAAAGAGAGAGTGAAAGAGTGCAGTATTTAAAGAATGCTTAGCTAAAGAGAAGAGCATACTGCTAAAGAATTCATTGAACTATTTATTCTTGATATTACGGTTAACTAGAGAAATAATTATCTGATTAATTGTATCCTGGAATCCTTTTGCACTTCTAACTTTTGAGTCACCTACCGTACAAAAATGTGTACTTAAGACCTACATTGGAATTTGAAGGTAATTTGCAGTTTGGCTCCAGGAAATCTGATTGCTCTGAGATATTCTGGTCAGAGGGCTGAGGTAAAACTAGATATTTGCCTGAAAGAAAATGGTTGGGGGCTATCTAAAGACTACATGGCATTCAACCTAAACAGCAAAATATTTTTTTGATGACCCAGACTTTTATAATTCACATCTCTGTGTCTCAGCTTCCCTATCTAAAGTTATAGACAGTATCTTCAACACAGGGTCAACACATTTGTACAGCACTTTGATGGTTTTTTGTTTCTTCTTATTGTGTTGGTACAGGCTTTCCCAGCCTCTGATGGACAAAAACCAGTATGGCATAACATCAGAATAGTACTAGGTCATAGTTAATGTAACACTGTCTACCTTTTAGAGCAGTACACATGCATTTCAGGAGCCATCTGCTGCTGCAAAAATTAGACAAACCCAGTAATGGACAGGAGTCAAGTGCCTACATATTTCTTAAAGACTGAACTCTCCACAAGAAATGTCATTCCTAGAAACCTGGAGAACCTGGAAGACATATAGGGAATAGGAGAAAAAAAATCCTTTTAATAGATGAATGTTAGTCAGCCTCAAGGTAGAAGGCTCACTGTAAAGGGCCTTATGTTAAAGAAAACATCTGGAGATTCTGACTTCCTGAATGGTACCTGGATTCTAGCTTACTGTAAATAACCATGAACAAAAAATATCTCAGTAGCCAATATTTTTCTCTGCTGGTATCAAATGAAATTCATTTGGTATCAGCTGGAGTTTTTATAGTGCTAATGGAAGTTATTTTCAGTTATCACATCAGTCCATAAGTATACAAAGGCAGCAATTTCACTAGTAATCTGGAAATCAGTTTGTACGTAGGGGGTATGCTTTAGATAGTTTCTGCAGTGCAAGCTTTTATCTTAATAAATGTGGTGAATCATAAATAAAAAGGGAATAATGAAAAAGAACATTCAGCTAGGGCTAAAGTTGGACTTGGAAACATTTCATAGTGTGAACAGCTGAACTCCAAAACACTGGTGATGTCCAGTAAGCCCTATGCTCAACGGGGAACAGATATACCTAAAAATTAAATCTGACTGATGCTTTACTGTGTAATAATTCTACTGATAACTCTTTAAAGCCTGACGTAATATATAAGCTGGTAAAATTCCACTGGGCTGAATGGCACAAATGTAATCAATTTCTTTTAAATAAACTCATATAATTTCAACATACATCAGGTTCTCAAATGACAAAGTGGACAAGTAAAGAAGAGTTTGCCCTTCTTCAGGTTTATATTAATTGTATTTTTTTCACACCAATTGAAATCCAAACAGCGATGCCCTTCTTTATTTATAGTAAACTGATTAGTGTTTCAAATAGACTTTGTCAAGATTTCTGAGGGGCAAAAGTGGCCGACTTCAAAATTGTTCTAATTGAGTGTGGAAAGTCGTCCATATTCTAAATATCTTTAAAACCCTCCAACTCATTCTCTGTGATGCTGAACATACCATTAGCTAGATAGAGTTTGTCTAGTATAATATGTGTATAGTGCTTTGAAGAGGCAAATGCAGCTATCTATTTTGAAATAACCTTTATGATGTTTGGTGAGAGCAGGATCAGGCTCTTAAAAGACAAGGCAAAAAGCCCATTCCGCTCCCCAAAGGAAGAATTGTGTGTGCAGCAGAGTATTTTGTTTTGGTAGGTTTTCAGTTTTAGTGATTTTTTGAAATGTACACACTTCTGTGTGTGTGTCAGAAAAGGTGAGGTCAAAGAAGTGTGACTTGCACTTGAAGTGCAAAGCAGTGAGATTTTGGGAAGGAAGCTCTGGGATGTGCTGAGCCTGGGCTCCCAATGCCAGGTAGGGCCCAGCTTGGAGAGCTCCGGGGGAGGTACCTTGCAGCCCACGCCCACTCCCAATGGCAAGCCCTGGCATACAGGCTGCAGCCCTCCTCCCTGGTGCTCCCCTGCCTGGGGCAGGAGACTGTGGGAAGTGCTGGGTCCTCCCAGCCTGGGACTCTGGCAGGTGTTCCCCTATTGGGTGGGGATGCAGGTACCCCATTCTGTTACCTCCTGTTGTTGACTGGATTTTATACTCAGCCAGAGGAGCAGTCTCAGGAACTTCTTCCCCCTCCCGCGTCTACCATCAGGATCTTATTTCTCCCAAAGGAAAACTGGCAATGGATAGGGTGTGTAACAAGAACAGGTTTATTGGACAGGCAACAGTTAACAAGGGTAAGAATAACTCAGGTAAGTAACAGGTAGGTAACCATAAGGACTCCCAAACTAAAATCGAAAAATAAGGGAACCAATTACAAAAGGGCACTGGCTGTGACAAAGAGGGCTTAGCTCCCTTCCCAAGGCTGACCCCAGGAAGGTTAGATGGAGGACAAATGAGTCTCTACCATATCCTGCAGCTTTATCCTTGGCACCGGCATGACAGGACTGGCTTGGGACCCGATCCAGATGGTAAAGCGGGTGGAAGGCAGGACCTCAGGTACAGACTGATGGAAGCTTTGTCTTGTTCTTCTTGCAGCTCTTCTTCCCTGCGTCATTGTGGGTGGGTGTCTCAGGCAGGATCAGAACGGCAGATGACAGCTCGCTCTTGCATGCAGGTAAGGAACTTTCCCTACAGCCCTATGCATGATATTAATGTCTACCCTCGAGCAGTAGCACACTGCAGCACTCTGCCTCTCCGATGGGCAGCAAGAGCACACGCTACCTCCCCGATGGGTAGCCCCCTCTGACAGATGTGCTGCTGACCTTCTTATAATGTACGGTTGCAAGGCAGATTACAGGTCAGGTGACCTACCCAGGTTTCCACCATAGAGGAAAAAAGGGCACCAAAGGTGTAACAGGGGCTGAGGAAGAAGGGCAACCAATATGGATTCCCTGTTGTTAAAGGGATCCAAGGTGGCGTGAGGGAGATAACAACAGTAAAATAAAAATTTTCTCCTTACATTGTGCAGACGGTTAGTTCCCAGCTAGAGCCATGTCTCAGGCATGGCCAGGAGGGGAGGCTGAAACTGCTGGGTCTCTGCTCAGAGCTGGACAAGGGAAAGGTCTGGATCCCCCCCTTTGTTGTGCCTCTGTCCCTGCCTCTCCCATGGTCAGTGCCACAGGCTCCCCCTCTTCCCCCCCAAGGCAGGGGAGAAGAGGCAGAGCCCTTTACTGCTGCACAAGTTGAGAGGTCCTGGCAGGAGTATAGTGATACCCCACCTGTTTTGGTTGGTCTGTGAGCAAGTTGACCCAGACAGGTGGCAGCAGGGGTCCACAGGAGAAGTGAGTTCTGGCACTTCTATTTTTTAGGACTCAAGCACTGTTCATCAGTGCCACTAAAGCTATTTCCATTCCTTGTCCTGACCTGAATCCAGATTGTGCTGGGTCTAGACTATGAGCTTCAACCAGATGAGCATGTAGTCAGCCTTTAGCTAACTTCTCTGAGCTCACTCAGGAACAGTTGGATATTGGAGCTGTAGTGAGATAGAACCAATGTATCCAGGGTGGGTTCATTCAGTGTTGGTCAGACTATTGCATGTTTGAACTAAGAAAGAAAGGTTCCTTATCTGAATGAGGCATGAGCTATTTCAGTCATGAGTGGCACCAGTTGCTCATGACTCTTCCACCAGCCTGGAAGGGCACGAGTAGGATTCACAGCTCTTGGATCCTTTAGGGTGTCCAGAACTACGCCATCAGTGAATGTATTGAACTCTGGGAATTCAGGCAGGCTGTTTGTTGGTGGAAGTAGGCAGTGCAGATCCCTTCCTAGGGATATGAGGAAAGTGATAATAGGAAAATATTTAAAGTATGATTACTTTCTTTTAATAAAAGGAGTACTTACTAAGGTGCCACAAGTCCTCTTTTTCTTTTTGTGGATAGAGACTAACACGGCGGTTACTCTGAAACCTTTCTTTTAATGTGATTTAGCACATTAAGGAAAGGAAAGGGAGCCAGTTGCTAAATCACAGTAAAGGAAACTTTTTTTAAAAAAAATATTACATATAACTTTTATTCTGTAGTTGTCTCATGGATGCTATTCGATCACCAGTGGAAAAAGGAAGGTGGTGTGTGCAAGCATGAATGGGAGGGAAGGGCCCCATGGAATGTCTTTAGTAAGATGTGGACCACACTAAGGAAAAGATTGAAAACACCTGGTCTGGATTGTTCAAGCTCTTTCATGCTCACAGAGACCCTTGGCAGCCCTTCTAGGACACTGTTTTGGGAGGGAGGCCAAAGCATCTTCTCTACTCAAGACCTATTCATTTCTCAGTCTCCCATGGTAGACCTGAGCACTTTATTCCCTCTTTTGGGATGTCTGCTATTTCCCCAGTTAAGTTATGAAACCCAATTTAAATTCTTTTAAACAAAATATTTTTATTAACAACTGCACAGAAATAGATACTCATTAAGTAAAAGAGAGGTAAAAATAATTATGGCAAGTCATAGTAAGTATATCTAAGATGGTACTCAGCAGAGTCATGCAGTACTGAAATATTATCTAAAAGCCCTATCTTACCCCACAATCTAAAAGTCGCCTGTCTTGCAGCTCTCTCTCACTGGTACCTATTCCAGCAAGGGGCATGTGCACCCCAGTGTAATAATTGGGTATGTAGCCCATTAGCTTTGGGAGTTCAAGTGTGAAGTCCCAGCAATTGGGATTAAATGATCTTCCAGTCCAGACCCTGTGTGGTGACCACTCATTAGTAGTAACACAAGTATATTCCGTTTCAAGTACTAGATTCTGCTAAATAAGGGTTCCTACTGTCACCATATGCACGTGCACACGCACACACACACACACACAGAGTCACCAGACATAAGTACTGGCTATTATAATATGGAATTGTCTCAACCAATCACAGCAGAAAAATGCTATACACTTACTTACTGATCCATAACTCTACCGTTTTTTCCCTGGGTGTACATTTCTCTGAATTCTAGTTCAGAGTGTCTGCTCTGTACAAACACTGTGCGGTTATTTCTCAATATGTAGGTATTCCCTGTATGTAAATCTCTGTACTGACTTGTGAATAATGCATTTGCAGAGTAAAGGGATTTGGATTTGCATATTGAATAGTTACTGCATAATCACCGTACCGTTACATCTCAACAAATGCTGTGTGTGTCTATGCTTTCTCTACCCTGCACTGGCCACGCTAATTCCTGTGCTCTGCATGGCTCCTCTGCTTAGTTACTTTCAAGCTAGGTTGTAGTAAGAAAGAGGTCACCTCAGCTTCTCATTTCCTTCAGCTGAACCAGAAAAGTGCAAAATGCACAAGGACCCTATACAATCCACTGCAACAGAAAAAGCACTTAAAAATTAACCCTCTTTGTCCCATTCCTCTCCCCTCTACCTACAAACCAGCAAGACTCTTGTCCCCAGAATAAATGTGATATATAGTTGGGGGCCGAATCTGATACCACTCAATTAAATGGCACCCTTTTGTGAATGTGGTAATTAGTTTGTTTATCCCAGAATGAGAATCCAGCTACAGGTAAACACTAATGCTTATTGCACCCCACTTCAAGCATGCACTTTTTAAGATAAAAATATACTGTGTATAAACATAGATTAAAATGATTAGTGAAAATTAAAGCTGGTCATATTGGTCTTACTTGTGACAGTGACAAGATTTTTAAAAACTATATTATTATTAATTAACAGTAGATGATACAATAAGCAACGTTCTACTGAAACCCAGAGAAGAATTTCAAATTAGCAATTAGTGATCCCAAGCTTCCCTTAAAAAAAAGTAATATTTACAGTTCTGATTATCTTCCTTCCCTCTGTAAAATCCACAGCTGAAGTTAACAATTTTTTTTAAATATACAAATAGTTTACAAAACAAATACCACTCAGATCCTTATATGATGCCATTAAAATCAATAGAAATATTTCTACTGCCTTCAGTGGGCTATCAATCAGGTCCATAGGGACTGATCCTGCAAATCCCTGCTTATTGATTTCATTTAGATTACCTGCATGTGTAAAGACCAATTGAATACAGATGGCCAGAACTAGGCCCATATCTATAGACGTAAAGTTACGACAACTTTAGGTGCAACAAATAGAAAACATTCTTTTATCATGAATGAAGTTAAACTGCTCCGAAAGAGAATAATATCAGTTCTTGTAGGTTTTATGCAGCTTGCAATGCTCACAATAAAAAAGTAATAGGTTTTAAACACTAATGACCAGATTTTTAAATGTATTTAGGCACCTAGAGAGATTTTCAGAAAGCATGTAGGGGCCTAGCACCCACTGAAATAAATGGAAGTTAGGTGCTAAGATGCTTTTCAGACATGCCAAACCCATGGAAAAACGCAGAAATTGGGCTTATTTTTGGCTTAATTGGCTTGTGAGTAGCTTGTTGGCTAGTTTTTGGCTTGTAGCTTGTTACTTGTTTGGCTAGTAGCTTCTTTTTTTTGATCGGCTCCCAGCAAGCAGGGGCAAGGGGGGGAAAGTCAAGGGTGCACAGTGGGCCCATCGTAATCCCAGACTGCATGGTGGGGGATCTACTCACATAGAGTGTTGGGTTCTTAGGGATGGCTTGTTTTGGCCTTGTTTTGAAATGGGATTAGCTTGATTTTTGGCTTATTGTGAAAGCCTAGGTGTTTATTTACCATGTGAAAGTTGGCAACTGTGATGCTTTTGAAAATCCTATTATGTGTCTAAATACTTTTAAAAATTTGGCTCTAACCCTTTTGTAAATCAATTAAACAAGTGTAACATAACAAAAATATAATTCTCATTACGACAGTTTTTTTAAATCTACCACAACAGTAAAACTTCAGTGTCCATAGTATGACCATATCAAAATCATTTGGCATTATAACTGTCAGTAGACTAAATATTTTAAATTACTAGAACCAGCCTTAATTTGTAGGGAAATACATTGTTATGTCTGCCCCCATTCAAATACTGGTTTCAAAGCCACAGAACCTAAGCAATAGCAGGGAAAACAACAAATCATTTCTTAACAAAGAAAGATTTTCAGGGTTCTGGCAGTAGCCATCTGTCATGGTTGACTGTTGATAATAATGAGAAAGTTACAATCACAGTGTCCAGATGTTACACTTTTTATAGATACAGACTCCTGAGTGCTTGGTAGGAATGGAAATGTATCTGGCTTCCAAAGCAGTATTTTTTTTTAAAGAAACTAAAAGGTCACATTTTCTGATATTTTACTGGGTAATGACATTACATTATCTGTAGCACCAGCCACGCCTACCATCCAGTTTATCTGAATTTTCTTAAAACGAGTCTTTTATCTCATTTCCCAGAGTATCTTTGTATGAGAGGAAATCCTGCTCCTACTGAAGTCAATTCCCGTTGACTTTAATAGGATCAGAATTTGACCCTTATAAAGTTTCTTTAACAAACAGCCAACATGGAGATCTTAAGTTTTATTAACAGTAGATCAGATCATGCTGCTTAGTGTGCAAGAATGCACACTTCTAATTATGAGCAAGATCCCGGTCAAAAAGTGCCTCTCTGAGGCTGCTTGCAGGGAATTCCCTATTCTCAGTGGCCAAGGAGCATTCAACTAGACGTTAGCTCTCTCAAAAGCATACTGAACCAGCAGGATTGTTAAATATAAGCAACCAAGCTTCTGAGAAACAGGCTTCTAGCTTCTGCACTGGTCTCACTCTCTGGTCTTGTGTTTTGCCATCCTTTGAACAAATCCATAAAAGTTGAGCATGTTTTGTTTGCTACAAAACATAGCTCTGCAGACGTTGCAGTTCTGAAGCAGGTATCAGGCACACATATTTGCTTTAAGTAATTGGATTTCGGAAGTTCTTAAGACCCCCAAACCTAAAATCAGATCTGTATGAGCGTTCCCTTCTGCCCATGCAGAGCCCCATTAACTTTAATGGGACCCCAAAGGGGCACAACAAAGGTCCACTCCTGTGGATTCAATTGCAAGATCAGAGCCCCAGCCTACATTCTATAAAGTTGAATTCAGAATAGGGCTATTTGAATCCTGTGAGATCCAGTTTGCAAAGGGGGTTCATGAATTGAACCCTGCAGGTTAATTTGCAAGGACTGGAAGTAAACCAGGCTCTGCAGGTTCACTTGAAGATGTGACCATTCCCTATTTTTCAGACATCCTTCTTCCTCCACCCTAGATCCCTCTCTATTGTTCAGGAAGCCCTGACAGTATCCCTTCAGATATCTCAGGAGGTTCCAGAGCTTGCTGATGGTGAGTGGGTAGAGCAAGCAAGACTGGTTGGGGACTGGGAGGTCCATTGGCTTGCCAGCTGTGCAAATAACCTTCACATGTTTGCACTGACTTTTCACAAGTACGAGCCAAAACTCACTAACTCTTTGAATCTTGAGCTAAAGACTGCTTAGGGAAGGCTGGGGGACTGAAGTGTCAACACTAATATTTAATACAGCGATAATAGAGACTAATAATATTTTAACTGTTACACACACACTTCATATTCTCTGTTCTTGGAGCGAATTATACTTTTCCTTGGGTTTCTGATCACACCCTGCAAAACAAAACAAAAAACCTCCATGAGATTTGAGAAACACTCGAACTGGGTTAACACCTGAATGAGTTTCCCATGTGTTTGCCAAGGAAACACTGTGTCTCCTCCCTGGTCCTCCCCAACCCCTTTCATGGTTCCCTGAGCCTACAGTAGAACACCCTGCCTTCAGGTCCAGGGACAGGGCATAGTGCCATGTGTGGTGTATTTATGTATGTAACTGTTATTGCTTTGTTTTTCTGTGTACTGCACCTTTAAATTTCTGTGCATTCTCCTGGTATGGTAAGTTCAGCAGCCATTTTGTGCTCACATTCAGTGCAGACTGTCAGAGGGGAGGGACACTACATGCTCTCTCATAGACACTTTACATTTGTTCTCTTCTTTTGCCTTTTAATCCAAAATAAAGGTCACTGTGACTGAAAGTATCCACTTGTTCTTTGTGTATGGAAAAAAACATCAGTATTGTCAAATTCAAGTACACAGAAATCTTGAGTTAGGCCATAAAATCATGAAATTGGCTTAAAAATCCTTATATTTTTTAAAAAATAATAAACATCATAGAATCATAGAATCATAGAATAACAGAGTTGGAGGGGACCTCTGAAGGCCATCTAGTCCAACCCACTGCCCAGAGCAGGACCAATCCCAACTAAATCATCCCAGCCAGGGCTTTGTCAAGCCTGACCTTAAAAACTTCTAAGGAAGGGGATTCCACCACCTCCCTAGGTAACGCATTCCAGTGTTTCACCACCCTCATAGTGAAAAAGTTTTTCCTAATATCCAGCCTACATCTCTCCCACTGCAACTTGAGACCATTACTCCTTGTTCTGTCATCAGCTACCACTGAGAAAAGTCTAGATCCATCCTCTTTGGAACCCCCTTTCAGGTAGTTGAAAGCAGCTATCAAATCCCCCCTCATTCTTCTCTTCCACAGACTAAACAATCCCAGTTCCCTCAGCCTCTCCTCATAAGTCATGTGTTCCAGTCCCCTAATCATTTTTGTTGCCCTCCCCTGGACTCTTTCCAATTTTTCCACATCCTTCTTGTAGTGTGGGGCCCAAAACTGGACACAGTACTCCAGATGAGGCCTCACCAATGTGGAATAGAGGGGAACAATCACGTCCCTCGATCTGCTGGCAATGCCCCTACATATACATCCCAAAATGCCATTGGCCTTCTTGGCAACAAGGGCACACTGTTGACTCATATCCAGCTTCTCGTCCACTGTAACCCCTAGGTCCTTTTCTGCCGAACTGCTATTCGGTCCCTAGTCTGTAGCGGTGCATGGGATTCTTCCGTCCTAAGTGCAGGACTCTGCACTTGTCCTTGTTGAACCTCATCATATTTCTTTTGGCCCAATCCTCTAATTTGTCTAGGGCCCTCTGTATCCTATCCCTACCCTCCAGCGTATCTACCTCTCCTCCCAGTTTAGTGTCATCTGCAAACTTGCTGAGGGTGCAATCCACACCATCCTCCAGATCATTTATGAAGATATTGAACAAAACCGGCCCGAAACATGAGGCAACTGACCTACCACTTTGATGAGGCACGATGGCAGAGTTTCTGATTTGAAATCATTAGTTTTTTGAGCATTCATTTTGTCAATGAAAAATAAAGAAAGCAGGCTCTTTTTTGTGGAAAAAAATTGAAGTTGTCAAAAACCCAATTGTCTATTGAAAACCTGTTTTGATGAAAATTTTTTGACCAGCCCTAGCACTTAACAAACCAAACTTGAATGAGATGTGATAACTAAGAGTGCAAATGCAAACCATGGGTATATAAACTAGGGAACATCAAGCAGGACAAGGGGAGGTGGTATTATCTCTGCATATGGCCTTGGTGAGAACATTCATAGAATGCCCACACTTCAGAAAGGATGATGAAAAACTGGAGATATTTTGCAAAAGAGCTACAAGAATTATTAGAAGCCAGTAACACTGCCCTACAGTGAGAGACTTAAGGAGACAATGTATTTCATTTATACTAGATAATCATAGCGTTCCCTTTTCACCTTAAAATCTATTACTGCTGCCTAGCCATTCAGTCCCTAGTCTGTAGCGGTGCATTGGATTCTTCCGTCCTAAGTGCAGGACTCTGCACCTGTCCTTGTTGAACCTCATCATATTTCTTTTGGCCCAATCCTCCAATTTGTCTAGGTCCCTCTGTATCCTATCCCTACCCTCCAGTGTATCTACCACTCCTCCCAGTTTAGTGTCAACCGCAAACTTGCTGAGGGTGCAATCCACACCATCTTCCAGATCATTAATGAAGATATTGAACAAAACCGGCGCAAGGACCAACCCTTGGGGCACTCCGCTAGATACCGGCTGCCAACTAGACATGGAGCCATTGATCACTACCCGTTGAGCCCGACAATCTAGCCAACTTTCTATCCAACTTGTAGTGCATCCATCCAGCCCATACTTCTTTAACTTGCTGACAAGAATACTGTGGGAGACCGTGTAAAAAGCTTTGCTAGAGTCGAGGAATAACACATCCACTGCCTTCCCTTCATCCACAGAACCAGTTATCTCATCATAGAAGGCAATTAGATTAGTCAGGCATGACTTTCCCTTGGTGAATCCATGCTGACTGTTCCTGATCACTTTCCTCTCGTCTAAGTGCTTCAGAATTGATTCCTTGAGGACTTGCTCCATGATTTTTCCAGGGACTGAGGCAAGGCTGACTGGCCTGTAGTTCCCAGGATCATCCTTCTTCCCTTTTTAAAGATGGGCACTACATTAGCCTTTTTCCAGTCATCCGGGACTTCCCCCGATCGCCATGAGTTTTCAAAGATAATGGCCAATGGCTCTGCAATCACATCCGCCAACTCCTTTAGCACTCTCGGATGCAACGCATCCGGCCCCATGGACTTGTTCTTTCTATTTGCCTTCTGGTTTCTGAGCCTTGAGGATGTGCACTTAATTCATGCTTTCCAGCTTTTCTCTGCACCCTTGAGGGCCAGAAATTTAGCTTTAATAATGACGACAAAAATAGATTTTTAATCTCTTGATTCTAGCAGCTGTTTTATTTTGTTTGTTTTTTAATCAAATATCACAAGACTTGTAATAAAATTGTGAGAATTGGCACCACTGCAATATGGTGACAGCTGACCACACTACCCCTACCTGACCAAAGGCCGCTAGCTACATACAGGTTCTTCCAATGCAGAGCTAGGGATACAACTGGGTCCTGTGCGCTGTAGTAGGAAGAGAGCCTGAGACATAAGCCCTTGTATTAGATGCCTGGTATGAGGCAGAAACTCCTTATAGAATTTGGCAAAAACTGGGCTAACATTGCAAAAATATACATTTCTAAAAAGTGCTAAGCACAAAGTACATATGCAAACACATCCCAATATCAAGTGCTACCAAAACATCCCAATATCAAGGATGATACAAAAACATTCCCCCAAAATAACAGAAACACACCAACCCCTCCTAAAACATAAGATCAAAATAACAGTACGCAACTTGTTTGTATCAGGGTATAAAAATGTATCTCAGAGGGAGTATCTTCGTCCAGCCTAGGGGGCAGTGGAAAGTCCAGCCACTGACTGAGGTGTGTCCATTGTAATGAACATACATGTTTTAGTATCATTGTAAAGTCTGCCAGGTGCTATTACCATGCTTTGTCAACAATAAACCTGGCCAGGTGCCTTTGTACCTTAACGGATCTTGTGGTCATTGGGCGGTTCGCTCAAGGTCTGCTATGCCAACTGTCTGTGCAGAGCTGGAACATTACACATGGAAAACACACACATGCAGCCAAATATCTAACCACATGTGCCAAACCTTTAATTTGCTCAGCACCATCCTTACTATCATAAAAACAAAAACATATTCAAACTGCTGCTTTTGGGAGGGAGGGCAAAAATTGAGTTTTTCGCAGAACAGTCTAATAGTTTTCATAAACTTCTTATGGAATACCAGCCTGGAGCATTTTTCTCTGCAGTGGTATTAAAAACAAATTTGGGCAAACAGAAACAGTCCAATAAACAAGCAAGTCAAAAGTCTATAAGATTCTAGAACATGTGCCATTCCCCAGCATATCTCACAAATAATCCATTTTTTTTTTTTGGTTTGGTAGCCAAACTGAAATCGGGGAATGTTTTGGTTTTTTTCTTGACAAAATGAAAGAACACCACCCCCACAAATTGTTTGGGTCAAAATCAAATGTTTTGACACTTGTTTTGGAACTTATATTTTGTTTAGAAAATGTCATTTCAAAGCAAAATGTCAAAATGGATCATTTTGACTTTTTTTTTAAAAAAAGGGGAGGGTTTTGGATTAAACTATACACCAAATTCAACCCAAATTTGCAAACTGTTTTAGTACCACAAAAAAACATTAATTTAATATTGGCTAGAAAAATTTCTCCCAGCTCAATTCCTCGGTACCGCTTACTTGTGCTGGTACCAGCATGGATCCTCTCAATACTAGAATCCCAAAGCTGCTTGATAGTATTGGGTGTATTGCCAGCATTCATCCATCCCATGGTGAAGTCTAAAGCTCATATCTGTGCTTTCACCTTCCCTGCCAGGGAAAGAACAGACCTAAAGAACAGGCCCAAAATTGTGGGTCTTCCCACAATGAAGAATAAATCTGTATGCAGATGGTCCCTGAGGTGCGTGGCTCTACAAGCCACAGTGTGAGCCACTGTTTTGGCGGTGAGTGCCTTTCTAATGGAATCCAGCTACAAATCTTTTCTATTCTTCCAATCCCTCAGATTGGTTTTTGGAAGCTATTTGTACCAAAAAGTTGTCTCTCAGCTTTAGCTTTCCTTGATGGACATAGTCTGATGTAGTAAAGTTTTTGGGGAATTCAACCTGTAGCCATCAGTTTGCTTGCCATACAGATTGCAGAAATAACCCTCAAATACAGAATTTAACTAGACACCTGAAGTCATTAAAATGTTAAACATTCACCTAACAAGGATTTATTTTTATATGTTGTATACTGTGCCATGTTCTTAACTAAAGCCGTTAGGTGCAGCTAGCAGGGTTGGGGTTTTTGTTTCTTTGATCTGTTTTAGTGATCCAAGGTCATGTGAGTAATTAACAAAAAGAACAATTTCTGCACATGGTAATAATATACTTGCAAAGACTGTATCATTTGCTTAACCGGTATGTATAACAGGTAGATCAGAATTGTTAAACAGTGACCACTAATATGAACATGTGCTTTGCTGCTAACAAAGCTTGGGAAATGGACATTCAAAACTTCTTCCCAATCTTGTTTTTCCTAATTATTTTCCTAGATTGGCTCGTCTTTTCGGGCCAAAAACCTGGTCTCACAAGCCAGTCAGTCTGAACTTGTTTCTATTCTATTCTGTACCGCACTCATCATTGTAGTGGCTGAGCACCTTCCAGAAGTGCATTGAACAACATAAACTCCTACAGTGGTGTTTATTTTAATCCATTCAAGAGTACATAACCATTCGGAGTGCACACATGCACACAAAGATTTACTCTTTGCTGGTTGGAAAAATGCAGTGGCAACAGCCCCATTGAATTATACTGTATCATGATGTGCCAGTCCTAAATTGCTTAGTACAGCATCACTATTTCAGCCTTGAATCCTGTTCTAGTGAGCCGTTTCTTTGGGTTCTTTCTCGTACAGATGCTATTTTAAGGGGCTTCCTTTGAAAATTCAGTTACTTTTTATTATAACCAGGCTGTAATAGGTGCAACGTAGAGTTTAGTTTGTACTGTGACTAGGAGTAGGACTTCAGAAAGTTCTAATAGAGCTGAGGCAGATAATGATCATATTCTGTATGGAAGGCAGAGTTTCTTTTATGTATATTTACTAGCCTCACCAAATGAGGCACCACATTTAAACAGTATTTTCTAGGTCTATGATTAATCCATTTTTTTCCTGTCCTTCTGAATACCAAATACTAGGTATTCTGCTTCCAGGATACTACCTCTGTGTACCAGATAATAACATGAGCAGTGGATGTTGTATAAAATCAATTAAAACTGATTAAAGCAATATTTATACAAATTACATCAAAACAAAATCTATGTTAAAATAGCATTATTAAGGTTGAAAAGTCAAGCACTCAGAAGTTAGTAAAGGCCAGAATTCAGGTTGCCCATCCAGCCATAATTGGATCCCCTTGTGCATAGGCATTGTGATAGTATGCAATCGTAATTAAAGACTAAAGACCCTCTGCCTCATTCACCAAAAACATTCAATACTTCTTTCAATTCTCCTCAGTCAACGTGCAGCTCCACCCCTCATTAAATGCACTGCATTCAAATCCAGCACTGAACCCAGAATTATTAATTTCCGCTAGAGCATTTCTATAGTGTTCTCACCACAGTATCTGAGTGCTTCACAAATACAAATGAACAACACTTCTATTAGATTAGGTAGGATTATCCCCATTTTACATCTGAGGAAATAAGGAATAGTGAATAAGGCCAAACCTGGGGACTGATCTGGGGTGCCCAATGTGAGACCAGTATGATCCAATTTTTTCAGAATACTTAGTATTTTTATTGCACATGTTTAAAGCCCTGCTCCAATCAATGTTAGTTACAGTTGTGAGTGCTCAGCACTTTTGCTAATCTGGCCCCAGGTGTCTCACAAGGAACATCCAATCAGTGGCCTCCAATTAGTGTCCACAAATATGTGTGAAAATTTTGGTTTGAGTGACTTGCCTAGCATTACAGAGGAACTCCATGGCTGACTCAGAAAGAGAATCAACTTCCTTAATCACAAGGTCATCCTTTTTCTTCCTACAGTCCCCTGCCTCATTCACTACACACCTTCCAACTTTTGCAACAAATGAGGCACAGGTCCTACAGATAAGCTGCTTCACTATGCAACCTGATTTATTCCCAGAACACTGTCCATCCTGTGCACTAGAAACACCTTTTGGTAGTGGGTTTCACAACTATTTGCCGAATGCAGAGGAATATAGGGTACTTCTACATTGCACTTAGACACCCATGGCTGGCCTGTGCTGGCTGACTCAAGCTTGCAAGGCTCAGGCTTTGGGGGCTGTTTAATTGCTTTGTAAACATTTGGGCTCAGGCTGGAGCCCAGCGTCTGAGGTTCCACGGGGTGGGGGCTTGGGGGGGGAGGAGGAGGGGAAGAGGGAGGGTCCCAGAGCTCATGCTCCAGCCAAAGCCTGAATGTCTACACCGTAATTAAACAGCCCCTTAGCCTGAGCCCCATGAGCCTGAGTCAGCCGGCATGGGCCAACTGTGGGTGAGACATACCCACAGAGACCCAGGACCAGAGTGGAGTGATTTTTTTTTTTTGACAAATAGTTTATTTGCTGAAAAATGCAGTTTTGGATTGACTGAAACTATTTGTGTATTCAGGTCAAATTCACCAAATAGTTTCAGAAAAAGGGAGGGGGGAATTTCAAACGAGTCATATTATTTCAGTGCAACATTTTCAAAACAAAATATTTTCTGCTTTTCAATTCAAAATGGCATTTTGTTCAGAAATTTAGCTAGATTTAACCCAAAAAAGGGGTAAGGAACACCCAAAAATATTTAGTCTAGGCCCCCTCCACCGCCCCAAGAAAAAACAACAACCCACATTAGAGAGCTAGTAAAAATACCAAAAAAAGAATCTAGACAGTACTGGAATTATTTTGTCACAACCTATTTAATAATACTTGCTGTAAATGGAAGATTCAGAATATAGCCAACAAGACCCTCAATGTCAAAAGGTGGCATCTTAAGCAATGGAGGTAAGATGTCACCTATCTTTTCTTTTGGGAGATATTGACAGTTAAATGAGCAATGATCTCAGTGCCACCCCACTGGTTTTCACCAAACAGCAGAGATATGTACCTACTCCACAGACTGTGGTTTCTACAGTCCCCAGCCCCTCAAGGCCCTCTGAGCCTCAAGCCATGAAGAGCACACGTGTCCCAAAGGACCAATTCTGCACTCAGAAAAGCTGAACTTGGCATGTGGTCCTCTCATCAAAATCAATGGGATCCCCAAGTGTGCATCTTATGGCAGAATTTATCCATCACATTTATTAAATCTTTTTATAAAGATTTTCGTTCCTGTTTAAGGATTTGATATGAAGGCAGACAGCCTTCCTAAAGATTTAGAGAGTATTATTGGATCTGGAAATAAATCTATCCACATATTAATAATAAAAATCTAACTTGCTGACTGGTAAAGATAGCTATATTTTACAGAGGATATTTAGTTTTAGAGTAATCCAAAGGGGCCATTCTGCATTGTAGTCCTGTGAGACAGCACTAATGTGAAATCCTTCCTGCTGAAAGTCACTGTAAATGCCTCTTGGTTCTTTCAGTTAGTAAGATATGCCATGGGTAGTAGTAGTCCCCTGGAATTCAGAAAGTTCCATTCACCCATTCTTAGACTGAGACTATTTGCATTTCATAGGTCAAGGCTAAACATGTTTTATGATGCATGGATTAGTTGCTTTTTAAAATAGTACCTGAAAGCTGATTTCACATATCATATATCAGCCATCTAATTCACATATATAAGCTTATTTTTACCCCTGCCAAATCAGAAGGCTAATATCAGGGCAGGAATTTGGCTTATATATATGAGTCAGTTCTGCCTCAGATACCCACCCCCTGATGGGAGGAGGGAGTCCCTAACACAAGAGGGGGCATTGCACCCCTGCCCACATCTCTCTCTCCCCCCCCCCCCGTAGAAATTAAATTTGTTCCATTTCCTGCCCTCTGCCCCCCAGTTTCTTATCTGAGAGTTTTCACAGATAGGTGATTGTAGGCCTAAAGCCACAGAGTAGTAGTCACAATTCTGGTAGCTAGCAGAGGTCTGGGGGTGGGGCATTTTATCAACTGTCTTTCAGCTAAATTAAACTTGGGGATTGCATTGTAACCCTGTACAGAGAGGATCTCTGCAAGGAGGCTTGCAAATGTAAGCAGGGGAATAGTCCCGCTCTTGTAGGGAACTTTCCTGGCTTCTGCACTACCCCGGTGAAGTGGGCTAGCGACAGGATCTGAGTCCTCGCTCCCACTTCCTTTACCCAGTGGCCTCCCTGCCCTTGAGGGCTCCCCTTCCACTCTCCTGCCTGGCAGAGTCCTTGTAACCCCAACAAGGCTGGGCCCAGGATTCCTGGGGGGCTCGACCCCCAACCCTGTTGTGGTCACCTAGGACAGGGGCTAGGGTGTCCCCACTCCGGGGTACTCTCTCTGCACTGGGCACTTCTCTGACCCACTGACCATTACATACAATTTAAAGCAAATGCAAGTTATTTAATCAACAATTAATTTTAAAAAGAATAAGGAAAAATGGGAAAGATTAAAGGAAACACATCCACCTGCTCTGTGGCAGGGAACATCACAAACCGTGTCTCTGGAATGTCCGGGCAGTTCACAGTCTGTTCCTTGTAAGTCCCAGGTCTTCTTCTCAGGCCCTGGCTGTGCTGCAGGGATGCTGTGGGTTGGACACTTGCTCTGGTGGTGGCCACACGCTCTCAGGCTCTAAGTGGTAGGACCCTTCTTCCCAGTGTCGCCCCCGCCCTGTCGGGGTTACGATCCAAGCCTGGCCTGCAGAGCCTCTTGGCTGAGGCATCTCCCTGTGCTGGGCCCGCTGCCCAGGGTCCCCCTTGCTATCCCCAGCTGCTCCCTGCACCCAGCTCCAGACTGCTCCAGCCCCAGCTCCTCCACTCTGTCTCTGCTGCTCTGCCTCCAGCTCCCTGGGCTGCTTCTCTGGCCCCTCTGCCTCTGGTAGCTACAGCTCTGCTCCCAGGACAGGTCTGCTCTGCAGGCTGCTTCTGTGACTCTGCTCCCAGCACTGACCTGCTTCCTGGGCTGCTTCTCTGACCCCTCTGGCTCTGGTTGCTGCAGCTTTCTTCCCAGGGAAAGTCTGCTCTCTCTGGGCTGGGCCTCTGGCTTTGGGGCTGCAGCTCTGCTCCCAGGACAGGGTCTGCTCTCCCTGGGCTGCTTTTCTGGTCCCTCTGGATCTGGCACAGCTCTACTCCCCAGTTTAGCTTGGGCCCCCGCTTTCTCCTTAGCTCAGCCCCACTCTGTCTGCCAGGCAAATCCAGCTCACACTGAGGACGGGACCCCCCTGGCCTCCTGACTCCCTGATTAGCCTGCTCGCCCTGTCATTCAGGCTGACCTGGAGCATTGGCCTCTCCCCATTGTTCCTGGGGACTATCAGTCTCAGGGTCCTGATTCCCCATCGACCCTTCCCGCTTTTTAGTACTGGGAGCTAGCAACTAAAACACCCCCACTGAATGTTAGTAAGGAGGCAACAGTCCCCTTACACAAAGTATACAAAGTCGCTAAGTGGGGACACAGTTCTATGCTGGAGTTTCTGTGACCAGACCCTGCCTACCTGTTTGGAGGGAAAAGAAGGAAAGAGTTCTGTTCAAACTGAGAGAGAGGAGAAAGCTCCATTTAGAGCGCATCAGAGTGCACGGATGGGCTGACTTGAATTGGAAAACTCCTCTAGAGCCTAGAAGAAACATTAGATGGACTGTCCAGGTTCCAGGGATTGTGACATCATTGCAGAGTCAAGGGGAACTCCTAGACAGGCAACAGGCTATGAATACAAGCTATGTTAAAGCTGATAAGGCCCTTTTTTTTCCTTGTGGGATATATGCACACACTGGCAATGTGGGTGGAATGGGAGCCAATATAGTTTTTATCAAATCTGGATTTTTCAAATGGAAAAATACACTTTTGACTGGAAAAAGTGTAATCAAATATGAAAACTGCTTCGTCCACTTGAATAAAATAGCGGATTGGACTGCAGCAAGGAAAAGAGATGCTACAGATAATTTTTTGCTATTTCTACATTTCTGTGACAATCAGGGTCCAGACACCCCAATGGAAGAACAGGGAGTCTGAACTCCAAACAATATACAATTGAATCAATGGTTGGAACAATTTGAAACTGAATAAAACCCCTTAGTCCTGGAAAACTAAGGCTTGGATCTGCACTACAAACTTATATCAGTACAACTGTGTTGCTCAGGGGTGTGGAAAACCCACACCCCTGAATGACAGTTATATCAACCTAACCACCAGCATAGGCAGCGCTATGTCAACAGGAGGACTTCTCCTGTCAACATAATTACCGACTCTTGGAGTAGCTATGCGTAAATAGTGTCTTTACTAATCGCTACAGCAGTGCAGTAAGTGTAGACAAGCCCTAAGAAAGAAGAAAAATTTCCCCACACTGAAGAACCATGAATCACCATGCCAAGTGTAGGAGGTGGGGGAAGAAAGAAGTGGGAGAGAGAGAGCGAGAGAGAGAGAAACTAAAAAAAAAAGGATCTTTGGCATTTATACATTTTAAATGTCTTGTCTTGAGGAAAGCTTCAAAACTTGATGTGGTAGATCCAGCATACAAAAAATGTGCTAAATTTTATTATGTCAGTGTGTTCATTTGCTCAGTAACATTAATGAATGATTTTGGTTGATATTTATTTTATCATAACTTGCATTTTCAAGTTCCACAATGGCTGCTTTGGTGTCACCTTCACACACTGAAAGAAACTAGCACTATTTAAAAACCTCGGCAAAAATTATCCAGTTTGCAGTGATAAATGAGTTGCTTTTGAGAGGAGATCAAGATATCGTAAACTTCAAGGACTTAGATCTTACTGTGAACAATTAATCAGGAATTTTCAATCAACATACTTACGTTTATCCACTGTTTTATGCTCTGTTGCAAAGCCAAAGAGAGACTTATTGGACTAGCCCAACTGCATGGACTCATTGCTGAAGAGGTTACACAATAGATTTTGAAAGATCTCTACAAACTGGCTCTTGACCTTCAAAATACTTTGTTCTTGCTTTGATGATGCAAAAGTTATGTCAGGGTGCAAAGGAGGTGTACAAATGCTTTTACAACAGACATTGTGCCCACAAGGGTGAGGGGAGAGAGATACCAGTGAAAGGAGGACACTCAGGCCTAAGAATAGTAAACTATGCTTTATTGAAGGAAGGAAGGAGGGAAGGAAGGAAGAACTTACGCTCCAATCTGCGCGGGGAGCCCCTAGGACGCACGGAGGGGCTGCAGGGGACTCTGGCTGTTCGGGACAGCTGACCAGGCAGGACTCCACCGGGGGGGGAGTCCTCTGCGGAGCTATATTCTCCGCGCTTATCTCGGGGTCAACAGCTGGTTACATTCTTATATGTATGATTTATGCTTATTACATAAACTAACTTGTTTACAGGAAAAATATGCTGAGCTATGCTACAATATCTTTTGGCAGGGTCTGTCAGACAAAGTTTGTTGAAACTGTCTGCATCCTCCGCTTACATCCAGTCACGTACTCAGTCCACCACTTAGCTCCTCGCCAATCTTCCACAACCTTGCCTCTACACCCTAGGGGCTCCCCGCGCAGATTGGAGCATAAGTCCTTCCTTCCTTCCTTCCTTCCTTCAATAAAGCGTCGTTTACTATTCTTAGGCCCGAGTGTCCTTCTTTTGCTGGTATCTCCCCCCTGCCCTTACGGGCACAATTGGCATCACGAACAGAGTACCAGTGGAGGGATGCCTCTTTGGGGAAGGAAAGATAAGGGGGAGGGAGAGAGCCACATCCCCGGGTGGCCCTCCACAGGACGGTGGGCACTGGTGGCTCGCAAGCTGGTGGGTTGGTTGTCCCCGCCGCATGGCCGGAGCTAGAACAGGAGCCGGGGCTTACCCCAGTTAGGCTGGAGGAACTGATATCCAAGCTCCGGCTGGACAAAGTAGGACCCACGGAGTGAAAAGCAGTGGGGGACCTGGGATGGGTCTTCCTGACCGCGCTCCGCGCGGTGGACAAGGTGCTGCTGGTTCAGCAACAGAGGATAGGAAGATAAGAGGCTGATTTGCAGCAAGCAAATGAGGCCCGTTTACTAACCCAAGAAGTCATCACTAGTACGGCCGAATGGGCCGAGTGGTTAAAGCACCGATGCGCGGTTATGGCGGCTCGTATTGCGAACCACTGGCGGTGAAAGGCAGGACGGCAAGACGTGTGTCCCCTTGCCGTACGTGCACTTGTGCGCAAAAGTGACTGGGATCCAGAAACCTGGGATGGGGACCTTTGGGAGACAAGCGAGGACGAGTCTCCTGGGGAAGGCGGGGCTGTACCCACAACTGCGGCCCGTTGTCAAGACACTATACGAGGGACCGCATGGGGAGAACGATCAAATGGTAGGGAGGGATTTTATCCAGCAATATAAATCCTCCGAGATACAGGATTTCATGCAGCGTTTCAAGCAGTGTCCCAAGGAACCGCTGCTGGCCTGGCTGCTATGGATGTGGGATGATGGAACGGATGCGATTACCCTTACCCCTACTGAGCTAGGCAGGATGGGCTCGCTCACCACAGACCCCCTCCTTTGTAGGAGTCTCAAGATAGGGGCGAACTCGGAGGCGAATTATCCGTATCCCTCCCTCATGGCATGGTTGACCATGGCTATCAAAACCATCTGGAGCTCGCCCACAGACATGGATGATGGGTTGAAACAGTGGGCCTCCATCCCAGAGGGGGTTAGCCAGCTCCGACAGCTGGGCATGCTCACTGGCATATTTGCTGAGCATTTTGAAGGGCATGACGTTGTAGACCTGACCAGTACCATCCGCACCCAGCTTCTGCGGAACTGCCCCCCCTCAAGGCGATGATCCTGCCAATGGTTGGGTGGCCATAGGATTGGTGGGGGATGGGGCACAGCTCATGATGCAATTAATGGAAATTGACAGTATGACGAAAACCACAAAGCTGTGGCAGGTGAATGAGAAGCAAAAGGAGAGGGTTAGCCGCAATACAGTGTTTAAAGACCTACTGAAAGCAGGGATTCCTTTGGGGAAGTGGATGGGAAAACCAATGCTGAGCTGTTAAAATGCTGGTTACACCTTAAGCCGGAACAGCGTATCAAGGAGAGGGTAGGGGCCCCGATGAAAGGGCGGCCCCAAAACAAGGTAGATGGCACCCCCCAGTGGCCCCAACCTTCTGCCCCACTGGCAGACTATATTGAATGGAAGCTGCCTGCCCAGTATTGACGGGGTGATGGGTCCCCCTCACCCCCTGCCCTGGAGGTAAGGTGCTATGTCGTGGGGGACCACCGCTCTTATGTCCCAGTAGAGATCTGCTGGCCTAGCGGGGAGGGGGGGAACAACGAGTAATGGCCCTTGTGGACACAGGAGCGGAGGTGACAATACTGCATGGCACCCCGCCCTGTCGGGGCCAGTTGGTAATGGTGAGCGGCCTCGGAGGGGCAGAAGTTCGGGCCATGCTGATGCAGTTACGGCTGGCCATCGGGAAGGCCCCCCCATATGAGTCTCTGTGGAGTGCCCAGGCCCTGTTCCACTGTACTCTCCCAGAAGTCACAGATCCACTGCTCCCAAAGAACTGTACATTTGAGTTTAATGGTTTCACCTCAGGATCACTGCTTTGCTCAATGTACAGCACCTAAATGTACTATCAATGAATCTAAAAGAATAAAAATTTAAATAATAGCAAGTAGGTAGAAGTACTGGAAACAATTGGTTACATCTAAACCAAAATTGTAATATGCCTTGTAAAGCTTAGACTAACAAGCCATTCTCCTGTCTCAAAGGATAGCTCACCCAAAGTCTCTTTCCCGACTGCCAGGCCCAGTGTGCCCCTCTGTTCGTAAGATAAGCACTCTGGCTGCTTGTCCCCTAGGTGAAGGATACCAGACCAATCCTTTGATCTTAGTTATAAACAGGATGCCCTCCTGATGTGCATTCCTTCCTGTAGATTTTGTGATCCCCTGTCTACTTCACAGTCTTGATTAGCTGGTTGTTCCATATGCAAATAGACTTGCATTGTGAGAAGAGATAAGTGTCTACAACCCCCTGCCTGAACAGAACCTGTTTATCACCTTCTGGTGACCTGTTGTAACTTACATACTGTAAGAACACAGTTTTCAGTATAGATACATACATACCTTTTTAAATAATATCCTTACAAATATTTTGCAATGACTATGATGACTAGCAGACTATGGGCTCTCAGAGACCTTACATGCTATCCTTTGTATAACTATTATGTAAACATCAGACCCAAGTGATCCTGTAAACCTCTGTGCACCCCTTATGCCCTCTGCCACTTGGCATTAAGGGGTCCCTGGGTCACATATGGTAACATTGTGTGTTATAAAACAATCTTTATTAAATTTTTATATCTGAACAATGATTCAGTGCTGTAATATAATTTAGAGACCATCTTGGGGTGAAATCCTAGTCACACTGATGTCAATGGCAAAATTCCCATGGACTTCAATGGGATCATATTTCACCCTTGGAGTTTTACTCCAGCATGAAGTAATCTAGAGTTAAAATAGCCATTTAGTTATGATTATTAATGTATCAAATGCCAGGTAGCTTTAATTGTCCAAGGACTAACCCAAAAGGCAAAAAACTTATCTTAAATTTTAATTATGGCATTTACATTATTATATTTTTTGTCTAGAGAAAGAAATCAGAGTGAGTGTTTCTTCTTAAAATTGCATTTTAGATTAAATCCCTAATGTCCATTGAGAATCCACAGTAGTAGTTTTCATTTATTGCCAATTGGCAACAAGTGGTACGAACACACTTAAGGGCTGACTGAGCAGGCTTTTTTACAGCTGACCTCAGCCAAAATGTAAATTGCATCATTCCACTGAATGTTTTTGCTTTTAAGACAAATGGGAACATTATGGACTATTTTCTTAGTCTGCTGAGGAGCACAATCAAGCCCTATCAGACTTTTGGAAACTTGCCCCTTAACCAAGATTTTATGAAGCTTACATACTGTGATTGTGCCTTTATTATGTAGATTATTTATCCTGATTATATTTAGGGCCCTATGAAATTCACCATCCATTTTGGTCAATTTCATGGTCACAGAATTTTAAAAATAGTCAATTTCATGGTTTCAAATGTTTATATCTGAAATTTCATGATATTGTAACCATGGGGGTCTCGACCCAAAAGAGGATCATGGGGGAGTCGCAAAGCTGTTTTAGGGAGGTCACGGGATTGCCACCCTCACTTCTGTGCTGCCTTCCGTGCTGGGGTCTGAAGGCCGCAGCCGTGGAGCTTCCTGAAACCTGGGGAGATTCCCAGAGGTAGGGCTGATCTCCCCATGCTGCTGGGAGTGCCCCAGCGGGGGGCTCCTAGCTGCTAGTCCCAGTTGGTCTGGGGAGGGATGGGACTTCCCCAGAATGCGGCCGTGCAGGCGAAGAGGGAGATCAGACCCTCCTCTGGGAACGGTCTCCGGCTGCAAGAAGCTCCCTGGCTGCTGCTCTCACAGCCCAGCTCTGAAGGCAGCGCAGAAGTGGAGCTTCCTGCAGCTGGTGGAGGTACCTGGAGGTGAGTCTGATCTCCCCCCGAGAGTAGGGTTGCCAACTGTCGAATCACACATACCCAAACACACTTCGCCCCACCTCCTGTCCTGGCCTCCCCACAAGACCCCACCCTGCCCTTTCTGAGGGTCCCCCACCCCGCTCACTCCGTCCGCCCTCCCTCCATTGCTCACTCTCCCCCACCCTCACTCACTCTCTCATTTTCACCAGGCTGGGGCAGGGGGTTAGGGTGCGGGCTCTGGGCTGGGGCGGAGGGGTTTGGAGTGTGGCAGGGGGCTGTGGGCTGAACCTGGGGCAGGTGGTTGGGGTGCCAGAGGGGGTGCAGGCTCTGGAAGGGAGTTTGGGTGCAAGAGGGGGCTGAGAGCTGGGGCAGGGGGTTGTAGTGGCTCTGGCCAGGTGGCGCTTACCTTGGGCAGCTCCCAGAAGTGGCCAGCATGTCTGGCTCCTAGGCTCAGAGGTGGCCAGGTGGCTCTGCACACTGCCTCTAATTGCAGGCACCGCCTTCGCAGTCCCCATTGGCTGCGGTTCCTAGCCAATGGGAGCTGCAGAGTTGGCGCTCGGGGTGGGGGCAGCATGCGGAGACCTCCTGGCCACCGCTGTGCTATTTGCTTCCGGGAGCTGTTTGGAGCCGTGGCAGATAGGGAGCCTGCCTTAGCCCCACTGTGCGCTGACTGGACTTTTAGCGGCCTATTAAAATTTCCCGGACTGGTTTCCATAGCCACTGGGAGATCAATTCTGATTCCAGGAGACTCCTGGCCAATCCAGGAGGGTTGGCAACGCTACCTGAGAGTAGCCATTCAGGGGAAGAGGAAGTCCCGTCCCTCCCTAGCCCCGCTGGGACAAGCAGCTGGAGCCCACAGCCCTGCCCTGTCCCATGCAATAGCTAGATTTCACGGGGAAGTTATGATTTCATGGTCTGATGCGTTTTTCACAGATGTGAATTTGGTACAGCGCTAATGATATTGATTCTGTTTAACACCAGCCTTTAAAAATGAGACAACACAATACATATTGTTTACCTCTTGAAATATCTGTATGTAGGTTTCTTTAAATATAATGTACAGAAAACATACCTGGAATGTTAACTGTCTCATTACACAGCAATAAATATATAATATGAAGATAAAAATAACTAGCCTTCATGAACAATAAGTGTTAGCTATCCAGTAAGTTAAGTTAGTATTTCTTATTGAGTATGATGTAAAACACATCTCTTCTCTGAGCCTATAGCTAATAAACCCTAAAGGTGGATCTCAGTGCCCTTTTGCATCAAGCCTGAGTAGATAAGCTTTATGTAGGAATCTATGCAGGGGTTGCAAATCTAACTTCCAGCTCACAAATGAAGTGTGAGGCAGTTGTTATGCAGTCTTCAGTCCCTCATTTGGAACAGTAGCCACAAACCCTTTGCACCCCTCTGAGTGACTTTTGGCAACTGGATCTACAACAGCTGTGGACCACAGGCTGCTCCTCCTCTCCTGTCCCATCCTCAAACCCTCCTCTATCGTAGTTTATACATAGTTGATTTAGGGCCTAAATCTTATCCTGATTTCAACAGGACTATTCACATAAGCATGTGAGTAACTTTACTCAAGCCTTTGGAGGATCAGCCAAACTTCATGCTAGAATGGGCTATAGGCTCCCCCGGTGTGTCAGCTCCATGGTTGTACACCCCATGTACAGCAGAACATACAATTCCACTGCAATGGGGGCATTTTACAGCCCATCTGGCCATAGTTGAATTTAACCCAGTTCACTGCCTATATTATATATAGGAACCCTATAGCTTATCCAGATGCAAGCATTCTAGACATGCTAGATGAATAGGGCAGCTTGCAAGACAGAATGGATATCAGCACTGAACCACTGCCAGAAGCAGAAACAGAAAGAGGAGTGAATCTGTTAAAAAATAGGAAAGCTGGAGGAATAGATAATACAACAGCTGAGCTGCTACAAGCTGGTGGACAAATGCAAGAAAAACATTAGGAAAAATAAATAAGAAGGTATGGGAGCAAGACGAGGTACTGGATGATTCATAAGCTTATTATCAGTGCCAGGAAATATGATTAAAGTAACGGCCAACAGATTAAGACTAGTTTTAGAAGAAGTAGTAAATCAGGAACAGTGTGGTTTCAGACCAGGCTGAAGTTGCATTGATCAGATATTCACGTTCTGACAGCTGATGGGGAAAAAAAAGCAAGAAAGGGAATTAAAGATGTTTGCTGTTTTCATCAGCTTCACAAAGGCATTTGATTTGGTTTGGAGGGAAGTATTATGGAAAGTAATAAAATCATACTAAGTTTGTCATGCTGTCTGGAGTAGTTCACAACCATGAGTGCCAACCTCAAAGCAGACTGTCAAAAAGCAGGGCAGACACCCCAAACTGGTGATATGTTCTGTAATTAGATTTCACCAACCCAGTAACAAATGTGAACTCCTGAAGTGCTATAACAGTCTTACATGGAGTCACTGACAGTCCCCTTGGGCATTCTAGTCTATCTTACTACCCAGGCAAGCTGGACTATGTGATAGTTGGTTGCTATACGTCAAAGATCACAGAAGATTCCAATTGCTTCCAGTCGCAGGAGACCAGTCACTTACTCCAAGGCAATTTGTACATCAGATTTCACACCAAAAACAATGCTTGTAGCCAATCCTATAGTAAACTAACTTGACAGTTATTAACTAGGAAAAAGAAATGAGAGAGTTATTTACAGGTTATAGCAGGCGATAGAAAGATAGATAAGATAGATACACACACACAAATGAGTTACAGCCTATGTTTCCAAAAGGTCACAGAGTTGTAGCAGTCTGTCAGCACTGAATGTCTTTCAGGGCTAATCCAAGTTGACCCCTGGGATCTCTGCTTCTGTTTCGTAGCTCTGGCCCTGTGAGAGCCCAAACAGAAAAAGAGATTAAAAGTTCTTGTCAGCTATCTTTATTTGCTTCTTGCAGAATTCCTGATGTGAGGAGCCTTTTTGAACATAGCCTCTTCGAGGGTGTGCTGGGCCAATTAGCAAAGTCTGTATTGTGATGTCCCACGATGGCCCATTTAGTTTTGATAGTCCTTTCTGATGAGCAAATAGTAATACCTTTCATAGGGACTTAGCATTTTGCACTAGGTATAGTTTTTTCTTGTTTGGTGAGTTATGTAGTTCAAGCATTTGAGTATTATTTTATAGCATGGGATACAGACATTATAAGTAGTATTAAAACATGTAGCAACCTACAAGCATTTCATAAAATCTAAACACTTGTTATAAATTCAATACCTATCTCAACCATACTAAAACAAAGGTGAGCTGGACTGATTTCCAGCAATGAAATTATCAGTGCTCAGCTAAGGCCTAAAGCTTTGGCAAGAGCTGACACCTGGTTTGCCAGCATCATGAAGTTCCAGATAAGATAATTGCAATTATAAAAGTTAGGTACGAAGACTCCTGTAGTGCCGAAAGAATTGGTGGAAAATTAAACAACTGATTCAAGTCAACGTTTGGTACAAGACAAGGGGGAATGCCCCTCTGAGGGTCGGTACCTTGTGGTGAAGGGGCTTGCGTGTTTTGAAGAACCTCAGGACTATGTCATCTGGAGCCTAGAGTTCCTGGTAAGGTCACCTTAGGCGAATAGGTCTGTGGGGAGGTTCCAGACTAAAAATGAACAACCTCAAGACCCTTATGAAAGCCCCAAATGACCACATGAAGCCTACCCCTGGGGGTGGTGTCAAGCGAGCGTCTGGTGGGTGGGCTACCCATATAACCCAGCTGGGCCCAGCCTGAAAAGGTGATGTGGACCCGTCTTGTGGGCTCACCACCCATGAGGCAAAGAGTGAGGGTTGGGTGTGATGCCAAAATGGCGGCAGGAGGGATGGACCACAATGAACTGGCCCTCTGCAATGGAACTAGTTCTAGGGACATGGAATGTCACTTCAGTGGTGGGAAAGAGCCAAAAGAGGAAGAGGTGGAAAGGTACTGACTAGATATAGTCAGCCTCGCCTCCACACATAGAATTGGCTCTGAAAACAAACATCTCAATAGAGGGTGGTCTCTTTCCTACTCAGGAGTGGCCCCACATGAGAGGCCTTGGGTGGGTGCAGAGATACTCACAAGTCCCCGGCTGGGTGTTGCACAGTTGGAGTTTGTCCTGGTTGATAAGAGGGTCACCTCGATGACACTTCAGATATCAGAGGCTGTTGTGTGTGTCCGTGCACCTAACCGTTCAGAGTACTCGGCGTTTCTGGAGACAATGATATGGGTGCTCAATAGAGTGCCACCTACCGATGCTGTAGTTCTACTAGGGGACTTCAATGCTCACATGAGGAATGATGGAGATACCTGGAGGGGGAGTGACTGGGAGGAATGGCTTCCCTGGTCTGGGCCTGAGAGGCGAGTTGTTCTTGGACTTCTGTGCTAGTCATGTCCATAACGAATACGAATACGAAGGTTGCTCAGACATGTACTTGGTAGCAGAGCACCTTGGACCAAAGATCAGTGATACACTTCATAGTCGTCTCGGACCTAAGGCTGTATGTTCTGGATACTTGGGGTGAAAAGAGGGGCAGAGCTGGCAAACGATCACCACTTAGTGGTGAGTTGGATCTGACGCAAGGGCCACTGGCCAGATAGACACAGGAGGCCCAAACAATCATTGCAAGTCACCTGTGAACATCTGGTGAAGGATCCTGTGCAGAAAGACTTTAATTCCCAACTCCAGAAGAACTTCTGCTGCATCCAGGTGAGGTCTTGGACAGTGAGTCTGAGTGGGCCATGTTCAGGACCTCAATCATTGAGGCAGCCACAAAAAGCTATGGCCTGAAGGTGGGTGATGCCTGTCATGGTGGGACCAGCTGGTTGACTCCAGTGGTGAAGGAAGCTGTCAAGTCAAAGGAGGCGGCCTTCTGAACAATGCTCGAACTAGACTCCTGATATGGCTGAGAGGTACTGGCTGGCTAAGAGGGCTATGGCTGTGGTGGTCATTGAAATGAAAGCCCAGGCATGAGAGGAGTTTGGAGAGACCATGGAGAATGACTACCGGATGGCCTTAAGGTGTTCTGGCAAACCATTCGTCAAGTTAGGAGGGGTCAGCGGGACGTTGCCCAGGCTGTTTGAAGTAAGGGTTGTGAAACACTGACCTCGAATGAGGAGGTCGTTGAGAGGTGGAAGGAGTACTTTGAGGAACTCCTCAACACAATGGACATGCCCCCTTCCAGGAGGCAGGTGAGATTGGATCTGTGTCTGATACAGAGGTCGATATGGTGGTAAAGTGCCTTTGTCGTTGTGAGGCAGCAAGGGTGGGTGAAATTTGCCTGGAAATGTTGAAAGCACTGGACAACGTTGGGTGTTGTGGTTCATGCACCTCTTCAATGTTGCGTGGAAGTTGGGTGCAGTTCCTCTGGACTGACAAACTGGGGTGGTGGTCCCAATCTTTAAGAAAGGAGACTGGAGGGTATGTTCCAACTATAGGGGGGAAATCACACTCCTCAGCCTCCCTGGCATACCAGGGAGCTGGAGAGGAGTTTATGCCCATTAGTTGAACTTCAGAATCAGGAGGAACAATGTGGATTCCATCCCATCTGTGGAACACTAGATCAGCTCTTTACTCTCTCACAGATACTCCAGGGGTTTTAGGAGTATGCTAATCCAGTCTACCTTTGTTTTGTAGAGCTGGAGAAGGAATATGCCCATGTTCCCCGAAATGTCTTGTGGGAAGTGCTGCATGAGTATGAGGTCCTGGGTGCTGCTTTTGTGTGCTATCCAGTCTCTCTATTCTTGGAGACAGTTGTGTTCATATTCTTGGCATTAAGTCCAGTTCAGTCAAGGTGAGTGTCCGATTCTGCCAAGGGTGTGTCTTGTCCCCATTCCTGTTTGTGATTTTTTCATGGACAGGCTAACTAGGTGAAGCCAAGCTGTGGAGTGTATCCAGTATGGGGACTTGGAGGTGGCATCTCTGCTGTTTGCAGATGGTGTTGTACTTCTTGCTTCTTCAGACTGTGATCTCAGATGCTCACTCAAATGTTTTTCTGCTGAGTGTGAAGTGACTGGGTTGAGAATCACTACCTCCAAATCAGAGGTCATGGTCCTCACCCAAAAGAAAGTGGACTGCTCTTTCCAGGTGAAGGGGGAGCAGCTCCCCTTAGTAGATGAGTTCAACTATCTAGGGATCTTGTTCACGAGTAATGGCAAGCGGGAGCATGAGATCAACGAGAAGATTGGTGCAGCGTCTGTACTGATCCGTGGTGGTGAAGCGAGAGCTGAGTTCTAGGGGGAAGCTCTCTGTTTACAGGTCACTCTATGTCCCCATCCTCTATGGTCATAAAATTTGGGTAATGACTAGGGCCCTACCAAATTCAGGGCCATGAAAAATGCATCATGGACTGTGAAATCTGGTCTCCCCCTGTGAAATCTGGTCTTTTGTGTGCTTTTACCCTATACTATACAGATTTCACGGGGGGAGATCAGATTGGGGGCTCTGACCCAAAAGGGAGTTGCCGGAAGGGTACAAGGTTATTTTAGGGGTGGTTTGCAGTATTACCACCCTTACTTCTGAACAGCTGTCTTCAGAGCTGGGCAGCCACAGAGTGGCAGCTGCTGACTGAAGTCCCAGTCAGCAGCCACCTACAATAACCCCCCTGCAATAACCTTGTGTCATAAATATAAAGGGAAGGGTAAACACCTTTAAATCCCTCCTGGCCAGAGGAAAAACCCTTTCACCTGTAAAGGGTTAAGAAGCTAAGATAACCTCGCTGGCACCTGACCAAAATGACCAATGAGGAGACAAGATACTTTCAAAGCTGGAGGGTGTGGGAAACAAAAGGTTCTCTCTGTCTGTGTGTTGCTTTTGCCGGGACCAGAGTAGGAATGCAGGTCAGAACTCCTGTAAAGAGTTAATAAGCAATCTAGTTAGATATGCATTAGATTCTGTTTTGTTTAAATGGCTGATAAAATAAGTTGTGCTGGATGGAATGTATATTCCTGTTTTTGTGTCTTTTTGTAACTTAAGGTTTTGATTAGAGGGATTCTCTATGTGTTGAATCTGATTACCCTGTAATGTATTTACCATCCTGATTTTACAGAGGTGATTCTTTTACTTTTTTTTCAATTAAAATTCTCTTTTAAGAACCTGATTGCTTTTTCATTGTTCCTAGGATCCAAGGGTTTGGGTCTGTGTTCACTTATGCAAATTGGTGAGGATTTTTATCAAGCCTTCCCCAGGAAAGGAGGTGTAGGGCTTGGGGGGATTTTGGGGGGAAAGACATTTCCAAGTGGACTCTTTCCCTGTTATTTTTGTTAGACACTTGGTGGTGGCAAGGTCCAGGGACAAAAGGTAAAATAGTTTGTATCTTGGGGAAGTTTTAATCTAAGCTGGTAAAAATAAGCTTAGGGGGGTTTTCATGCAGGTCCCCACATCTGTACCCTAGAGTTCAGAGTGGGGAAGGAACCTTGACACCTTGTGACCCACCTCCCAACTCTTTTGGGTCAGAACCCCTACAATTACAACATTGTGACATTTCAGATTTAAATAGCTGAAATCATGCAGTTTGCAATTTTAAAAATCCTATGGCCATGAAATTGAGCAAAATGGACTGTGAATTTGGTTGGGCCTTAGTAATGACCAAAAGGATGAGATCACAGGTACAAGCAGTGGAAATCAGGTTTGTCTGCAGGATGACTGGGCTTACTCTTTGAGATAGGGTGAGGAGCTCGGCTATATGGGAGGGCCTCGGAGTAAAGCTGCTACTCCAGATTGAGAGGAGTCAGTTGAGGTGGTTCAGGCACCTGATAAGGATGCCCCCCAGGGAGGCTTCTGTTGGAATTATACCAGACACGTCCCATGGGGCAGAGGCCCCAAGACCAACCCAGGCTACGCTGGATGGATTATATCTCCTGGCAGGCCTGGGAAATCTGGGGAATCCCCCAGGAGGAGCTAGAACCTGTTGTGGAGGAAAAAGAGGTCTGGTCCTCCCTACTCTCCATGCTGCCACTGCGACCCTCACCAGGAAAAGCAGCATAAAGGAAGAAGAAGAAGAAGAAGGGGGAATGGAATCACCATTACCTTTTTCTCATATTCTAAAATTGGACAGTAAGAATGTAGTGGAGGGCATGATATTGTGTGATCTAGAGTTAAACTCTTTCATTTATGGTGCAGATGACACTGTACAGCTGACACCAATGTTTGAATTAATAAGAATGCTCTTCATTACCTTGGAAAACTGGTGTAGTTGACTTGGATATACAACTACTCTGTCTTCTTGACATTTATTATATCTTGGAAAAGTGACAATAGATAGAAGTGTTGAAATGCAGCAGCAGTGAAGTTGCAGAGCAAGGAAAATCTTATATACATCTTGGAGGCTTGATCAGTGCCAATGGTTCCAGCACAGAGGAGATTAAAAGGAGGTGTGTTTTAGCTACAAGTGCTGCACAGAAGTTGATGAATTTATGGACTGATGAAAACATTACATTTGGTACCAAAGTGAAAAGTTATGAAACTAGTCTACTAAAAGTGTTACTCTGCGGTCTGGAAGCAGCTGCATTAAATTAAACAGACATCAGAAGGCTGGAGGCAGTAGAGATAGGAGTTCTCCAGAAGATGGCAGGTTTATAGTGGAATGTTTTTAAGATAAATGAAGAAGTTAGAAGGAGAGTAGAACATGAAATCAGTGCATGGGATTGGCTGCAATCGAAAAGATTACAGTAGTGGGCACATTGCAGAAGGCAAACAGATGATGGGATGCCAAAGAAAATAACGCAAATTCAACCAGGTTCAGTCAGACCTAGAGGCTGACTACTGACTCGATGGTGGAACATCTATGCAGGAACATGTCTGGGTTGGGCTTAATGGAGGAACAAACCATGTTCAGGAATGAATGGTGATGCTGTACTGCTTCCCGTGATTGTAAAGATTCTTTGGGACGAGAAGCTACATTATATGCTTGGGCTGGTCCAGCACATAATCAGGGGCCATGATTGGCTTTCTATGTCATCTCCCCCCGACCCCAAATACATGCGCACATGCACACACAGCTGAGCAGAACTCACAATGATTAATGCCCTGATCCTGCACCATGGAAGACAATGAGAATTTTTCTATTGGCTTCAAAAGGAGCAAGAGTGAGTACTAAATTAACTGCCCAAAGTCACATAGGAAGTCTGTGGCAGATCAAGGAATTGATCCCAAACCTCTTTAATCCTATAATATCTCACCCACAAGACAATCCTTTATTCTCCCTTCCCCCACCCCTCCCAGTCAATGAGTTCTAAATTTTTAACCAAAATTCATTAATTCTCCTGCAACTGAAAATGGGAATCAAGAAATTCCCCTACAATATATCAATCAGTTTACAGGTGATACACATTTTTTTACCTAGAAGAAAAAAATAGTATGCAACTTCTTAGGTCCTAACTCCGTTCTCTGTTGAAAATGTAATAGCTCAATTTTATATTTTGCATTAATTTAGACCTTCCAGCTCTGTTTGCAAATTGAAATCCAGTCCCCCTCAGAGGAATACAAATCTAAAGTCCCATTCCATTCTTAAGATAACCCTGGATGTTTTCATATTAAAACTGGACCATGGTTTTCCTCAAGGTCCCAGAAGTGTGGTGAACCTAGGCTGATGCAACCCCCTAGATGGTGCCTAAGTGGGTCAGACCACGTGGTCTGAGGCAAATGCCCTGAGAGGCATGGGACAAAATGTGAATGCGATGGTGAACATTTGCTTATTTTACAGTAGAGGTTTGAGTTGAGGTTGTGTATAACAGTTGTATGAAAAATATGCCTTTGCGTTTTTCAATATACTTTTAAAAAGTTTTCTTATCTTGGAATCTCTTTGCCATTATTGTTATTTTTTGTATGTTGAGCATCGTCAGAGACGTAGCTATTCAGAAAGGTGAAGGTCTTTTAAAGGAGAATAATGTTACTTATTACAGGCATATTCCAGTGTTGTCAAGGAGACCAGATGCTATGGTAAAAGGAAAACATTTCAACAGAAAAGCACTTACACCATTTATGATGTTCATCTCTAAAAATTCTCGGAAGGCATGTTATGAACCCATTTGCAGAAATGAGTCAATACTAGATGGGGTATTAGAGGGAAAAACAGCATAAGCTGCTATTTACTGTGCTCTGACCTCAGAAACGATATCAGATTTACTCTTGCTCTCTGTAGAATGAGTCACCCACAGTCCCTGACATGGGATTTATTCCATTACTTGTGTTTGGTTCCTAAGGATAACTGTGGCATTGTTTCTGTTTGTTGACAGGCAAACACATGCCTATATCCTCAGACAAATAGAGAAAGTACAGTAGAAAGACATTTTAATTAAGAGAAGGACAAAAGGGAAGATGAGCTTCTGTGCGCAATTGCTAATTACTAAAGAGAAAGGTTTATGCTATTTGAATGATCCTGTGGGGAGGTATAGTACAGGACTTGGATCACAGGCAGAGGCATTCCTATTTGGGACTGCTCAAGGAGCTCTGTAAGTTAGAGCAGCCCTAGGTACTACTTTAATTTTTCTGACAACCTGGCCTGGCTGCATATGCAGCCCAGAACAGTTGAAATGTAAAGCACTGAGGCCGCTGCCCTGCTTGCTCTGACATGCTCCCTCCTGCCATGGTCATACATCCTACATGCCTCATGCACTGGGCTGTGCAGGAGGGCAGAATACAGCTGCCTACATAGGCCCTATGTTGCCCCTGCATTCCCCAGAGGACTGCTCAGCCCAGTTTAGGCCTCTTTATGCTATTAGAGTGGTGCAAAGGGGGCATACCTGTCTCTATATATCAAATACAGAGGAAAGTATATTCTGTGCATTGCGTATTTGTTGTCTTCCGTACAGCAAATTAGTTCAACGTGAGCCTGGTACATTCTATCATTTCGCTATAATAAGATGTTACACAACGTGACAATGTCACAGTCACATTTTTTTACCATGTGTAATTTAGATGGGTTATCGGCTGAGAATTTAAAATAAGGACCAGGAGCTGCATTTTCAGCCTAAAAAGGCTGGGCTGACAGAGGGCAGAGGTGGGAGTGGAGATGGGAGAACGGGGAATCAAAAACCCACCCACGGAACAGGGCAATGAAAAGATTAGTAAGTTAGCTGCGGTTCCCTTTTCATCGATGTGGTTTCGTTCTGCCTCATCTCTTTGACTTCAGCAAGTCTTCAGTGTACAAGGTTAGAAATAAGGAAAGGTTGAACTATATCTTTTTGGGTCTGGGATTTACCTGCAAATGTGAGTTGGTCATGAGGTTTCCCTGACTCCTTTAACAGTGTGTGAATGTGTAAAATCTCTGTAGAGATCACAGCTCCCCAACATGTGGGAAGCTACTCAGAGAGAAGGGATTTGGTTTAATGCCTCTGCAAATATGTACGCAAATATGTATGCAAACCTGTACAGAACCAAAAGCCACAATTTTGAAAGACCAATGTTAAAGATAGAAGCCATTTTTTTAGATTTCTGCTTCCTTTAATGAATATATACACACATATTTAGTATTCCTGAAGAAGCAATATGTGCTTCTCAATTAGTATTAGCTAATCTGAACCCACCAAAGCAGCAATACTGTCATCTAACAGCAGGCAACTTGTTTTATTTTTTAGATGCAGTTTGGAGATTATTTGAAAATTCTACTTAAGAGACCGATGTAGAGGAACCACCCAGCTGCAGGAAGATTTCAGTGAATACAAACTACAATATCACTGATTGATGTAGGAGCACACATTTTAGACTGGAGTTCAATTAGGTAAGTGTTGCAGCTGGTTTTGGTTGCGATAACTTGATGGGACATAAAGCTATTATGTGGCTTCACGTCAACAGGGTATCTTTTGAGTTGAAACAGGAGTGAGATAGCAGGAAATGCAATCATGACTTTTTTTGAAGATGAGTCACTGGAAATATCTTTTGATGAGAAAGGGCATGACACTTTTATTACTTTTATGGATGGATTGAGTGCTCATGAAAGCGAGGCACGACTAGCACAGACTTGTGCCAGAAAGAAGGCAGGAAGGTGCTGTACAAGCCCCCCTTAACACAACTCTGGCAATGCATCTTTGTCACAGTCAGCAAAACTCCACTTATTCCAGTCCTGATTCTCGTTCTGCCTGTTGAACCAAAATCTACGGTGTGTTTTGCTGTGGACAAAACATCCAGAAAGGACTGACACGGAGAAACCACACATATTTCCACATATGACCAAAGCAGAATTTGAATGTTATACACCCTTTAAATGATTGCTTATTCATAATATGACAGGTCCCTGCCCAAAGGAGTTTATGATCTAAGACCACAGTCCTTCATTGTGTAAACTGTGCATTGGCAGAATGAGACAGCCAATGTGTGGCTGTGTTTTTCCAATAAAATTGCACCAGTATAACTTAAGGTGTGAATTTTAACCGGTTAAAAATAGTTAAGCCAGTGCAAAAAGCTTTGTGGACACTATTAATTCAGTAAGAGTGGCTTATTTTTCATTTAGCTTAATTTGATCAGTTACAGGTTTAACAGAAACTGAAATAAGCCTCTGTTACACCAAAATAAGAGTGTCTATGCAGCCCTTTTGCACTGGTGTAATTATATCCCTTTAAAAGCCAATTCAAGATATACTGGTGCAACCTTTTCATGTAGATAAGCCCTTACATATAGTAGAGGGGGCAGATGGCATCAGAAATGGTGGTGGGGAAGTGTATCAGAAGAATCAGGTTTCCACAATAAAAACATATGTGGTTATTTATTAATGTATGAATCCAAAGGAATTACGAAGTACACTAGACTATTCAATAGGTCTACAGCACCAATGGGGGTTAGTGGAGGGACCTCAAAAGAAAATAAGTTCATTCTGTTGTGGCTGTTACTGATAGCCTGTATAGCAATAGCATCAGACTGGCTTAGCATCTGTATCCCAGCCAGAAATGATTAAACAAAGTCTGAGAGAGTCTAGCCATGGAAAAAGTCATGCCCACAAGAAAACATATGCCCATATAGGTTCAGATATGGGAACCAGGTTTTAAGTATACAGATTTTCAGCAGCTCAGGTCTATCTGGTAATTATTAGAGTAAAAATAGATATTATTTGCAATTTTTCTTTCACATTCAAAAATGAATAAAGTAACAAATCTAACATGAATGTCATTATTTTAAAAAGAAAAGGAGGACTTGTGGCACCTTAGAGACTAACCAATTTATTAGAGCATGAGCTTTCGTGAGCTACAGCTCACTTCCTCAGATGCATATCGTGGAAGGAAGTGAGCTGTAGCTCACGAAAGCTCATGCTCTAATAAATTGGTTAGTCTCTAAGGTGCCACAAGTCCTCCTTTTCTTTTTGCGAATACAGACTAACACGGCTGTTACTCTGAAACCTGTCATTATTTTAAAAAGTTAGCCTAAAGTTATTTATTAAGACCTCAAATACAAATTAATTAATTCAACTTCTCCACCTCACTCCACCCTTCCCGCCCACAGGTGGTCCCCAATTATGAGTCTGGTGCTTTCTCCCCCCATTGCCAATGGGGAACCCATTCCCTACATTTACCTCTTCTGCTTATCATCTGGGAGGGTACTGCAGCCTTCTAGGCCCCACTTCTGCAGGCAGTACCATTCTCTATCTAGGTAGAGTTGCTGTGGCTACTCACCAGGGAATGGGGAAAATGGCTTCCTGAGAGCTCACAGGGAGAAGGCGCAAGAGGAGCTGCTCAACATAAAATAGGTAGGACTGACTTGGGCATCTGGTCACCTTATCAGTATTGCCAACTCCATGTATTCAAAAATCACAACTCAGGCCCCTCAGAAGAGATTGGCTCAAAAATAATGAGATTTAAAAGACAAACCCACATTTTCTCTTTAACCATGAGGGCTAGAAACTTACTTTTTTAAAATGAAAGCTGAGATTCTCACATATTCCCATGGCTCCAGGAGCTGGGTGTGGGTCTGGAAAACACAAAGTATTATAAGATTTGTGATAAAATAGTGGGAGTTGGCAATGCTGCTTGTTACAGAGTGCTGAGAGCCAGCAGCTGAACCAGCTCTCTGGTCAGTGCAAATCCAATTAGATTTGGAGAGGGCCTGGAGAGGGCCTGGTAGAGGGAAGGAATGGCTAATTACTAGATTAGCTTGGGCTGGGAAGAGCTAAAGTGCTAATTAGCCCATTAACTTCAAGAGCAGAGAAGGAACACAGGAAGGACATGTAGGGGGAGTAAAAGAGGGAGAGGGAGAAAGGCTAGCAGGGCCAGGGTAAAAGGAGATTTCTGTGTGGCTAGAGCTCTTCCGTCTCTTATGATTGCAAGACATTGTAAATAGAATAGCTGCATGGGACTGTAAAAGGGTGGTGGTTGATAAAACAGAAATAAAGTACTGAGCGGTGGTACTACTCACCATTGCAGTGCCCCCTGCTGGCTGTTCTGGGGATTAGCTCTGTTCGCCAGTGCATCCTCTTCTGGTGATGCCTTGCCGCCATCACTTCTGCTCCAGGACCCACATCACTCCAAAGGCCGCGGCATTTTCTTCAGGAGACAGCCTCTGGTTGTGCCACACTCTGTGCTCACCCCTTTTGGAGGTCAGTATTGCAGATCGCTGTCGAGTCACTTCCTCAGTGGTGAGTGGGGGCGGGAGGGGACCCGGGCCTGCCCACTACTCCAGGTCCCAGCCCAGGGACCCTGTAGATGGCGGGCAGGTGCTGCATCCCCTCCAACCACAGTTACCAACTTTCACGCAGTAAATAAGCACCCTGACTTTCACAATAAGCCAAAAAGCAAGCTAATCCCATTTCAAAACAAGGCCAACGCAAGCCAATCCCTAAGAACCCCAACACTCTATGTGACTAGATCTCCCCAGCATGCAGTATGGCAATGTGGTGGGCCCAGTGTGCATCCTTGACTCTCTCCCTCCTTGCCCCTACTTGCCAGGAGCCAATAAAAAAAATAAAAATAAAAAAAAGCAACAAGCTACCAGCCGAAAACTAGTCAACAAGCAACTCACAAGCCAATTAAGTCAAAAACAAACCCAATTTCTGCATTTTTTCTGCAGGTTTGGCATGTCTGCCTCCAACCTCTCAGTCTACTTCCCCACAGCCCCAGGAGCATCTCTGCCCTTATTTCAGGGCCTCAGCATGCCAGTAGTCAGCATGGAGCTCGCTCTAACTCCCCTGATCCTGCCCAGCACTGCTCTGTCCAAGGTGCTAGCTTTCTTCCTCCTGCAAAGCAGCCAGTCCTCCCTCCTTGAGCTCCAGGGAGCAACTCCAGCCTAGTCTACACTACAAGTTTAGGTCAAATTTAGCAGCGTTATCTCGATTTAACCCTGCACCCGTCCACACGATGAAGCCTTTTTTTTTTTACTTAAAGGGCTCTTAAAATTGATTTCTTTACTCCACCCCTGACGAGGGGATTAGTGCTGAAATCAGCCTTGCCAGGTCGAATTTGGGGTACCGTGGACACAATTCGACAGTATTGGCCTCCGGGAGCTATCCCAGAGTGCTCAGCTGTGACTGCTCTATACAGCGCCCTCAACTCAGATGCACTGGCCAGGTATACAGGAAAAGGCCCGCGAACTTTTGAATTTCATTTCCTGTTTGGCCTGCACAGGTCACCATGCAGAGCTCATCATCACAGGAGACCATGCTGTCCCAGAATTGCCGAAGAGCTCCAGCATGGACCGAATGGGAGGTACGACATCTGATCACTGTATGGGGAGACGAATCCGTGCTGGCAGAACTCCGTTCGAAAAGACAAAATGCTAAAATATTTGAAAAAATCTCCAATGGCATGAAGGACAGAGGCTATAACAGGGACCCGCAGCAGTGCCGCGTGAAAATTAAGGAGCTCAGGCAAGCCTACCAGAAAACCAGAGAGGCAAACGGCCACTCCAGTTCAGAGCCCCAGACATGCCGCTTCTATGATGAGCTGCATGCCATTCTAGGGGGTGTAACCACCACTACCCCCACCCTGTGCTTGACTCTATCCAAGGAGTGGCGGGCAACACTGAAGCGGGTTTTGGGGTGAGGAAGATGATGATGAGGAAGAGGTTGTAGATAGCTCACAGCAAGGAAGCAGAGAAACCAGTTTCCCTAACAGCCAGGATCTGTTTCTCGCCCTGGACCTAGAGCCAGTACCCCCCGAACCCACCCAAGGCAGGCTCCCCGACCCTGAAGGTGGAGAAGGCAGAGAAGGGACCTCTGGTAAGTGTACCTTTGTAAATATTATACATCGTTTAAAAGCAAACATGTTTAATGATTAATTTGCCCTGGCATTCACAGCCAGTACAGCTACCTGAAAAGTCTGTTAACTTGTCTGGGGATGGAGCAGAAATCCTCCAGGGAAATCTCCATAAAGCTCTCCTGGATGTACTCCCAAAGCCTTTGCAAAAGGTTTCTGGGGAGAGCAGCCTTATTCCGTCCTCCAGGGTAGGACACTTTACCATGCCAGGCCAGTAGCCCGTAGTTGGGAATCATTGCAGAACAAAGCATTGCAGGTATGGTCCCGGTGTTTGCTGGCATTCAAACAACATCCATTCTTTATCTCTCTGTGTTACCCTCAGGAGAGTGATATTGTTCATGATCACCTTGTTGAAATAGGGTGTTTTTAGTAAGTGAACATTCAGAGGTGCCCATTCCTGCTGGGCCATTTGCCTATGGCTGCACAGAAATTTTCCCCGCTGTTAGCCACACAGTGGGGGGAGGGGTGAAGCCATCATCCCAGAGAATTTTGTGTGTGTGTGTGGGAGGAGGGGCAGGGTTAGTTGGGTTTCTGCTGCACGTGAACCTGGAAACTGCAGCCCCTCCTTTTAAATTGCCAACCCATTTTTAATGGCCAACCCAGCGGCTACTTCGTATGGGAAATGAGGGCACTGCTGTTTGAAGCCATTCCCACATGTTAGGAAAGTTAAAGAAGCCAAAAGACTGTGGCTTACCATGGCTGCCTGCAAGCCAAATTCTGTTGCCCGGCTCTACGTGAGTGATCTCTCACACCAAACCAGCATACCCTCAATAAGAGGCAAAATGTGACCTTGTAATGAAAGCACATGTGCTATGTAATGTTAACAGCAAGGTTTACCATGAAAGAGAGTACCCATTGTTCTATAAATTGTGTCTTTTTAACTACCACTCTCCCTTTTTTTCCCCCTCCACCAGCTGGATATGTTTCTCCTTCCCAGAGGCTAGTGAAGATTAGAAGGTGAAAAAAACACAGTCGTGATGAAATGTTCTCTGACCTCATGCTGTCCTCCCACCCTGACAGAGCACAGCAAAATACGGGGAGGCAGACAATCTCAGAGTGCAGGAAAATACAATATGACCGTGAGGAGAGGTGGCGGGCTGAAGATGGTAGGTGGCATCAGCTTGCTGAAAGAAGGCAGGGGTCAATGCTCAGGCTGCTGGAGGATCAAACTCATATGGTCCAGCGTATGGCTGAGCTTCAGAAAAGGCAGCAGGAGCACAGACCGCCGCTACAGCCCCTGTGTAACCAACCGCCCTCCTCCTCAAGTTCCATAGCCTCCTCACCCAGACGCCCAAGAACGCGGTGGGGGGACCTCCAGCCACCCAGCCACTCCACCCCAGAGGATTGCCCAAGCAACAGAAGGCTGGCATTCAATAAGTTTTAAAGTTTTAAAGTGCTGTGTGGCCTTGTCCTTCCCTCCTCCACCACCCCTCCCGGTGCTTTCCTCCTCCACCACCCCTCCTGGGCTACCTTGGCAGTTATCCCCCCTATTTGTGTGATGAATTAATAAAGAATGCATGAATGTGAAGCAACAATGACTTTATTGCCTCTGCAAGCGGTGATCGAAGGGGGGAGGAGAGGGTGCTTAGCTTACGGGAAAGTAGAGTGAAACTGGGGAGGGGAGGTTTCCATCAAGTAGAAACAAAGAGAACTTTCAAACCGTAGCCTGGCCATTCCTGAAACTGGTTTTCAAAGCTTCTCTGATATGTCCCGCACCCTCCTGTGCTCTTCTAACCGTCCTCGTTGCCAGGTGATTTGCCTCAACCTCCCACCCCGCCATAAACGTCTCCCCCTTACTCTCACAGATATTGTGGAGCGCACAGCAAGCAGTAATAACAGTGGGAATATTGGTTTCGCTGAGGTCTAACTGAGTCAGTAAACTGCGCCAGCGCGCCTTTAAACGTCCAAATGCACATTCTACCACCATTCTGCACTTGCTCAGCCTGTAGTTGAACAGCTCCTGACTACTGTCCAGGCTGCCTGTGTACGGCTTCATGAGCCATGGCATTAAGGGGTAGGCTGGGTCCCCAAGGATAACTATAGGCATTTCAACATCCCTAACAGTAATTTTCTGGTCTGGAAAGTAAGTCCCTTGCAGCAGCTTTTGAAACAGACCAGAGTTCCTGAAGATGCGAGCGTCATGTACCTTTCCCGGCCATCCCACGTTGATGTTAGTGAAACGTCCCTTGTGATCCACCAGTGCTTGCAGCACCATTGAAAAGTACCCCTTGTGGTTTATGTACTTGTTGACTTGGTGCTCCGGTGCCAAGATAGGGATATGGGTTCAGTCTATCACCCCACCACAGTTAGGGAATCCCATTGCAGCAAAGCCATCCACTATGACCTGCACATTTCCCAGAGTGACTAACCTTGATATCAGCAGCTCAGTGATAGCGTTGGCTACTTGCATCACAGCAGCCCCCACAGTAGATTTGCCCACTCCAAATTGATTCTCGACTGACCGGTAGCTGTCTGGCATTGCAAGCTTCCTCAGGGCTATCGCCACTCACTTCTCAACTGTGAGGGCTGCTCCCATCTTGGTATTCTTGTGCTTCAGGGCAGGGGAAAGCAAGTCACAAAGTTCCATGAAAGTGCCCTTATGCATGCAAAAGTTTCGCAGCCACTGGGAATCATCCCGGACCTGCAACACTATGCGGTCCCACCACTCTGTGCTTGTTTCCCAGGCCCAGAATCGGCGTTCCACGCCATGAACCTGCCCACTTGACACCATGATGTGCATGGCACAAATGAAATGGATTAAAAACTGGCCAACTGATAGGTCTCAAAATGTAACTGTAAATGGAGAATTCTCCTTGAGCGGGTTTGTTTCCGGTGAGATCTTGTAGGGATCAGATCTTGGCCCGATACTATTAAGCATTTTTATCAGTGACCTGGAAAAAAACATAAAATCATCACTGATAAAGTTTGCAGTTAGCACAAAAATAGTAATGGGAAATGGGAAATGGGAAATAATGAAGAGGACAGGTCACAGGTGTATTTTTCAAATCCTCTCTCTAAACAGGCAATCTCTAAACAGGAGTTAACATTATGAAAAGGTGGGAAATCTTCCTCTGTTAAAGGTGGAAATAAGAGTTCAGTTCTCTGATTTTGGCCAAAACATACAAACTTGGATACCTAAAGTTAGGCACCTAAATCCAAATTTAGACACTGTGATGGGGTGTACAAATCCCACATTGGGCAACAAGGGGTTAAGGGATTATTTTGGGCTCGGCCAGCCCTACCCTTTACACCTGCAGGAAATGTTCCATGTGCTGGAGGAATTAAAAGGCAGGAAATTAGCTCATTTAGGTGGCAGAGCTGGAAGTGAACTAGCTTGTGAACAGGAGTGGTTAACAGGGGAGTTTTGCAAGGGAGTTCTCCAGGAAGGAGTGTGAGGAGGGGAGCTAGATAAACAATATTCTTTAAACTTAAAGCCAAAACCACCCCGTGATAAAAACAAAACTACAAAGGAACAAGCTTCAGGAGTAAAAAGATTATGCAGGCAGAAGTCCAACAACAGATTGGAGGCTATCCAGTTTATTGCACCCAGTGCAGCATGTATGATTTCCTGCCTTATGGGCAGGTGGTGTATATGTGCATTTGGTGCAAGGAGCTCCTGGCGTTCAGAGACATTGTATGGGCTTGGGAGACCAGAGTGGCTGAACTGGAGGAGCTAAAGGAGACAGAGAGGTACCTAGTGTGACAAAGTTCCTCCTCTGCCTTGGTGGGTCCTGCGCTTATTGGCGGATTTTCTCACCTCAGAGGTTTATGGCAGCCCTCAGTTTGGCCACTTTTGTGGCTCAAATCTGCCTTTCACTCAGCCTCATTACTGACCAGCCTGGGGAAAGGAAAAAGAACAATCCCCGCAGTCTCTGCTGATCCACATAGTGGATCGGGGAATAGGCCAGAGACCTTCCTCTCTGGTGGCACACACAACCCAGTTCAACTCCTCCGGTATCAAGTAGGGAGCTGGGGGGATGGAGGGATGGGGGGAATCTGGGCCTACCCTCTACTTTGGGTTCCAGCCCAGGGCCCTGTGGATTGCAGCTGTCTACAATGGCTCCTGTAACAGCTGCGTGACAGCTACAACTCCTTGGGCTACTTCCCCATGGCCTCCTCCCAACACCTTCTTTATTCTCGCCAAAGGACCTTCCTCTTGATGTCTGATAATGCTTGTATTTCTCAGTCTTCCAGTAGTATGCCTTCTCACTTTCAGCTTCTTGCGCCTCTTGCTCCCAGCTCCTCACACACAGCACAAATGGAAGTGAGCTCCTTTTTAAACCCAGGTGCCCTGATTAGCCTGCCTTAATTGATTCTAGCAGCTTCCTGATTGGCTGCAGGTGTTCTAATCTGCCTGTCTGCCTTAATTGTTTCCAGAAAGTTCCTAATGGTTCTGGAACCTTTCCTGTTACCTTACCCAGGGAAAAGGGACCTACTTAACCTGGGGCTGATATATCTGCTTTCTATCACTCTCCTATAGCCATATGGCTTGACCCTGTAACAATAGATGAGACTTTCCGGGACACAGTAGAACAATCCCACCCCCAGTCTGACAGCCTCTGTGCTATTGAGGAGGATGAAAGTTTCAGGAAAGGAGAACATCCAATTGGAACAGAGGAAAATGATCCCATAGTCGGGACCCTCCTTCCAGATGATGTGGTATCCTCTTGTACCGAGGATATCTCTCCGGGGAGGGAACTCCAGTTATTAGGAAGAGATAGGTATTAGTAATGGGTGATTCAATCATTAGAAACATAGATAGCTGGGTTTGTGATGACCGGTAGAACCGCATGGTGACTTGCCTGCCTGGTGCGAAGGTTGCGGATCTCTCGAGACATCTAGATAGACTTATGTGTTATACTGGGGAGGAGCCGGTGGCCGTGTTACATGTAGGTACCAATGACATAGGGAAGGACAGGAGAATGGTCCTGGAGGCCAAATTTAGGCTGCTAGGTAAGAGATTGAAGTCCAGGACCTCCATGGTAGCATTCTCTGAGATGCTTCCAGTTCCACGCACAGGGCCAGTTAGACAAGCAGAACTGTAGGGTCTCAATGCGTAGATGAGACAATGGTATAGGGACAAGGGGTTTAGTTTTATTAGGAACTGGGGAAACTTTTGGGAAAGGGGAAGCCTATACAGGAAGGATGGGCTCCACCTAAACCAAAGTGCCAAGATTGCTGGCACTTAAAATTAAAAAGGTCATAGAGCAGCTTTTAAACTAAGGACTGGGGCTGGTTGGTGGGGGGGGGGGAAGCCTATAGGTGCAGAGGAGCACGTGGTTCAGACAGAGACATCCCTTAGGGGAGGATCTACTAATGGAGAATCTCTATGTCCTAGTAAGGAGGAGAGGATGGGAGATGATAAAACACAGCTAGGATCTGATGAGAAACAGTCAAATGAAAAAAAGTCCCATTCAATTACACCATGAAATGGCAGACAGCTAAAAAGTGGCAAGTGTTTAAAGTGCTTTTATACCAATGCTAGAAATCTAAATAATAAGATGGGTGAACTAGAGTGCCTCATTTTAAATTAGGATATTGATATAATAAGCATCACAGAAACTTGGTGGAAAGAGAATAATCAATGGGACACAATAATACCAGAGTATAAAATATATCAAAAGGACAGAACAGGTCGTGCTGGAGGGGGAGTGGCACTATATGTGAAAGAAAACGTAGAATCAAATGAAGTAAAAATCTTAAATGAACCAAACTGTACCATAGAATCTCTATGGATAGTAATTCCATGCTTGAATAATAAGAATATAGCAGCAGGGATATATTACCAATCACCTGACCAGGATAGTGATAGTGACTGTGAAATGCTTAGGGAGATTAGAGAGGCTATTAAAATTTAAAACTCAATAATAATGGGGGATTTCAACTATCCCCATATTGACTAGGTACATGTCACCTCTCGGAATGCCGAGATAAAGTTTTTTGCACCTTAAATGACTGCTTCTTGGAGCAGCTAGTCCTGGAACCCACAAGAGGAGAGGCAATTCTTGATTTAGTCCTAAGTGGAGCACAGGATCTGGTCCAAGAGGTGAATATAGCTGGACTGCTTGGTAATAGTGACCATAATATAATTAAATGTAACATCTCTGTGGCGGGGAAAACACCACGACAGCCCAACGCTGTAGCATTTAATTTCAGAAAGGGGGACTACACAAAAATAAGGAAGTTAGTGAAACAGAAATCAAAATGTACAGTGCAAAAAGTGAAATCCCTGCAAGCTTCATGGAAACTTTTAAAAGACACCATAACAGAGGCTCAATTTAAATGTATACCCCAAATTAAAAAACACAGTAAGAAAACCAGAAAAATGCCACTCTGGCTAAACAACAAAGTAGAAGAAGCAGTGAGAGGCAAAAAGGCATCCTTTAAAAAGTGGAAGTTAAATCCGAGTGAGGAAAGTAGAAAGGAGCATAAACTCTGGCAAGTGTAAGTGCAAAAATATAATTAGGAAGGCCAAAAAAAAATCTGAAGAACAGCTAGCCAAACACTCAAAAAATAACAGCAATTTTTTTTAAGTATATCAGAATCAGGAAGCCTGCTAAACAACCCAGTGGGGCCACTAGACGACTGAGATGCTAAAAGAGCATTCAAGAAAGATAAGGCCATTGCGGAGAAACTAAATGAATTCTTTGCATTGGTCTTCATGGTTGAAGATGTGAGGGAGATTCCCAAACCACAGCCATTCTTTTTAGGTGACAAATCTAAGGAACTATGACAGATTGAGGTGTCATTAGAGGAGGTTTTGGAACAAATCGATAAATTAAACAGCAATAAGTCACCAGGACCAGATGGTATTCACCCAAGAGTTCTAAAGGAACTCAAATGTGAAATTGCAGAACTACTAACTGTAGTCTGTAACCTATCATTTAAATCAGCTTCTGTACCAGATGACTGGAGGATAGCTAATGTGACGCCGATTTTTAAAAAGGGCTCCAGGGGTGATCTCGGCAATTACAGGACAGTAAGCCTAACTTCAGTACCAGACAAACTGGTTGAGACTGTAGTAAAGAACAAAATAGTCAGACACATAGATGAACATAATTTGTTGGGGAAGAGTCAACATCGTTTTTGCAAAGGGAATTCATGCCTCACCAATCCACTAGAATTCTTTGAGGGGGTCAACAAGCATGTGGACAAAGGGGATCCAATGGATATAGTGTACTTAGATTTTCAGAAAGCCTTTGACAAGGTCCCTCACCAAAGGCTCTTAAGCAAAGTAAGCAGTCATGGGATAAGAGAGAAGGTCTTTCCATGGATTGGTAACTGGTAAAAAGATTGGAAACAAAGGGTAGGAATAAATGGTCAGTTTTCAGAATTGACAGAGATAAATAGTGGTATCCCCCAAGGGTCTGTACTGGGACCAGTCCTATTCAACAGATTCATAAATGATCTGGGAAAAGGGGTAAACAGTGAGGTGGCAAAATTTGCAGATGATTCAAAACTACTCAAGATAGTTAAGGTCCAGGCAGACCGCAAAGAGCTACAAAAGGATCTCTCAAAACTGGTGACTGGACAACAAAATGGCAGATGAAATTCAATGTTGATAAATGCAAAATAATGCACATTGGAAAACATAATCCCAACTATACATATAAAATGATGTGGTCTAAATTAGCTGTTACCACTCAAGAAAGAGATCTTGGAGTCATTGTTCTCTGAAAACAGCCACTCAATGTACAGCGCCAGTCAAAAAAGCAAACAGAGTGCTGGGCATCACTAAGAAAGGGATAGATAATAAGATAGAAAATATCATATTGCCTCTGTATAAATCCATGGTACTCCCACATCTTGAATACTGTGTGCAGATGTGATCACCCCATCTCAAAAAAGATATATTGGAATTGGAAAAGCTTCAGAAAAGAGCAACAAAACTGATTGGGGTATGGAATGGCTTCCATATGAGGAGAGATTAATAAGACTGGGACTTTTCAGCTTGGAAAAGAGATGGCTAAGAGGGGATATGATAGAGGTCTATAAAATCATGACTGGTGTGGAGAAAATAAATAAGGCAGTGTTATTTATTCCTTCTCATAACACATGAACTAGGGGTCACCAAATGAAATTAATAGGCAGCAGGTTTAAAAACAAACAAAAGGAAGTATTTCTTCATACAAAGCACAGTCAACCTGTGGAACTCTTTGCCAGAGGATCTTGTGAAGGCCAAAACTATAACAGGGTTCAAAAAAGACCAGATAAATTCATGGAGGATAGGTCCATCAATGGCTATTAGCCAGGATGGGCAGGGATGGTGTCCCTAGCCTCTGTTTGCCAGAAGCTGGGAGTGGGTGACAGGGGATGAATCACTTGATGATTATCTGTTCTGTTCATTCCCTCTGGGGCACCTGGCACTGGCCACTGTCGGAAAACAGGATACTGGGCTAGATGGACCTTTGGTCTGACCTAGTATGACCATTCTTATATTCTTATGTTCTTAAGTGAGCAGACCTGCAGCCCACAGCTCCAGCAGAGCAGAGGGAAGCCTAAAGGCTCTGACACAGCTGCCCAAATGGGCCTTCCCTGAGGGAAGAAAGGACCCACCCCATAGACGGAAGTATCCTGGGGACCTTGGACATTAGTAACCACCTCTTACTTATTCTGGTTGGATTTCCCCACCAGGGGAAAGCCTTGGACTAAGATGACCCTACGGGGGAGAGAGGTGATGAGAGGAAGAGGCCCAGGGAGGACATCCTTAAGCAGTCTTGGTTGCCAGACTACATGTAGCTCAAAGGACTCTGCATCAGAGCCCGGTGGAGTGGGAGGGCCTGGGCTCCCCTCCCCACAACCCGCTTGCCAGTCACGGGTTGCAGCCGTGACCACTAGGCCATGCTCCAGAACCAGACCCTGAGTGAGGATCATTACAGACCCCTATATAAATAACCCTTTAATCAGAAGCATCTGCTTCTCAGTGACTAACTTGAGGCATCCATGTTTGAAAGAGTTTGTCCCACTTTCACTCTGTGAGTCCCATAAATTATAAACAGATGTGCCCTATCTCCTGAAAAAATTGATGGAGTTATACGGAGGGGACGAGGAGTGGGGAGGTTAGTAGCATGTTGTCTCACACTTTTCTTATATACATGATTAAAATTTCAAAGGAAGTACTGCAGCCAATACTACATTTGTTTCTTATTCCAGAAAGAGAAACTTGAAGAGAAAAAGAGAGAGTGCAGCAGGATTGCAGTCAGACAGGCCTGGCCATTTGTCGCTGCCTTATCTCGAGAGTGATATGGGATTAGGACTAGAGGCACCAGCTGATGGAATGAGAATGCTGCTGAAACATTTGACAGTGACTTTAAAGTAAAATTAGTAGCAAAATACTGGATGAAAATAAATGTTCATGTTCCGCTGATTGTGGTGGTGTAAGGAATTAGATGACTCAGTGACTGACATTGTTTTTTCACTGAGCACCAATACACCTTCAACTGGCTGCCATGTTATGGTGCTTGAAATTTATAGTTGCTGCCAAAACTGATGGAAAAATTGCTCACTAGCTACACTTGAATTTGAGGGGCTGTGTGTTACAAAAGCATTTGCTCTATCATTATCATTTTATTATGCAGAGAGATGCAGCATAGAATCTTGCATCAGCAGTTTTCTGTACCTGATAAGGTCAAGGAAGAGTTGGAAGATGTTACGTTCTTTTTGTGAAGTAAGCTAAATATAAGAAGTAAGCTTTTGTGAAGTAAGCTAAGTGAAAGAAAATGTAGAATCAAATGAAATAAAAATCTTAAATGAATCCACATGTTCCATAGAATCTCTATGAATAGTAATTCCATGCTCTAATAAGGATATAACAGTAGGGATTTATTATCGACCACCTGACAAGGACAGTGATAGTGACGATGAAATGCTAAGGGAGATTAGAGAGGCTATCAAAATAAAAAACAATAATAGTGGGGGATTTCAATTATCCCCATATTGACTGGGTACATGTCACCTCAGGACGAAATGCAGAGACAAAATTTCTCGATACTTTAAATGACTGCTTCTTGGAGCAACTGGTACAGGAACCCACAAGGGGAGAGGCAACTCTCGATCTAGTCCTGAATGGAGCGCAGGACCTGGTCCAAGAGGTAACTATAACAGGATTGCTTGGAAATAGTGACCATAATATATTAACATTTAACATTCCTGTGGTGGGAAGAACACCTCAACAGCTGAACACTGTGGCATTTAATTTCAGAGAGGGAAACTATGCAAAAATGAGGAGGTTAGTTAAACAGAAATTAAAAGGTACAGTGACTACAGTGAAATCCTTGCAAGCTGCATGGACACTTTTCAAAGACACCATAATGGAGGCTCAACTTAAATGTATATCCCAAATTAAAAAACACAGTAAAAGAATTAAAAAAGAGCCACTGTGGCTTAACAACCATGTAAAAGAAGCAGTGAGAGATAAAAAGGCATCTTTTAAAAAGTGGAAGTCAAATCCTAGTGAGGTAAATAGAAAGGAACATAAACACTGCCAAATTAAATGTAAAAATGTAATGAGAAAAGCTAAAAAGGAGTTTGAAGAACAGCTAGCCAAAACTCAAAAGGTAATAACAAAATGTTTTTTAAGCACATCAGAAGCAGGAAGCCTGCTAAACAACCAGTGGGGCCCCTGGATGATCGAGATACAAAAGGAGCACTTAAAGACAATAAAGTCATCGCAGAGAAACGAAATGAATTCTTTGCTTCGGTCTTCATGGCTGAGGATGTTAGGGAGATTCCCAAACCTGAGCTGTCTTTTGTAGGTGACAAATCTGAGGAATTGTCACAGATTGAAGTGTCACTAGAGGAGGTTTTGGAATTAATTGAGAAACTTAACAGTAACAAGTCACCGGGACCAGATGACATTCACCCAAGAGTTCTGAAAGAATTCAAATATGAAATTGCAGAACTATTAACTATAGTTTGTAACCTGTCCTTTAAATCAGCTAATGTACCGAATGACTAGAAGATAGCTAATGTAACGCCAATATTTAAGAAGGGCTCTAGAGGTGATCCTGGCAATTACAGACTGGTAAGTCTAATGTCAGTACCGGGCAAATCAGTTGAAACAGTAGTAAAGAATAAAATTGTCAGACAGATAGAAGAGCATAAATTGATGCGCAAAAGTCAACATGGTTTCTGTAAAGGGAGATCATGTCTTACTAATCTATTAGAGTTCTTTGAGGGGGTCAACAAACATGCGGACAAGGGGGATCCAGTGGAAATAGTGTATTTAGATTTCCAGAAAGCCTTTGACAAGGTCCCTTACCAAAGGCTCTTACATAAATTAAGTTGTCATGGGATAAGAGGGAAAATACTTTCATGGATTGAGAACTGGTTAAAAGACAGGGAACAAAGGGTAGGAATAAATGGCAAATTTTCAGAATGGAGCAGGATAACTAGTGCTGTTCCCCAAGGGTCAGTCCTAGGACCAATCCTATTCAGCTATTAGCCAGGATGGGTAAGGAATGGTGTCCCTAGCCTCTGTATGTCAGAGGGTGGAGATGGATGGCAGGAAAGAGATCACTAGATCATTACCTGTTATGTTCACTCCCTCTGGGGCACCTGGCATTGGCCACTGTCAGTAGACAGGATACTGGGCTGGATGGACCTTTGGTCTGACCCAGTATAGCCAGTCTTATGTTCTTATGTTCAATGTAGGGCAGGTGTAAGTAGCTCTTATTCAGTACAATGCAAAGGCAGAGTACAAGTATGTGTGTTATGGGCATATGGGCGCATCGTTCAAAGACAGCATAGGACAGGGATCTAGGAAACCTGACTTCTATTCCCAGTTCTGACACTGACTTAGTGTGTGATCTTGATCAAATCACTCTGCCTCAGTTTGTGAATATGAAAAACAAGAGCTAAAGATGCCTGTCACCTTTTGTGAAGTTCTTTAAGACCTACAAACAAAAAATGATATGTTTTAATTATATATTACCTACATGCAGTTTAGAAATTTATTGCTACTGAATATGAGTGATGGAAATATTGTTCTGAAAAGTCTCGGGGCTAAAAAGAAATTAAAATGGCCAGTTCACTTGCCTCATTAATTTCATGCTAGGGGCATCGCAGGGTATGGCAGTTCCCAAAGCATTGATTCGACTATGAAATGAAATTATTATTGACCAGTCATTTTATGAAACTACCGACACATTTTAAGAAGACCACTTGGGATAGTAGAACTTGCAGTCGTTTCTACATTCACTGGCCTCATAGGTATGAACCTGTCTGTACTCCTGTTATAATAGAAATCAGATGTGTGTTTAATTAATGCTAGGTCTCTATGCTATTCATTATAATTTACCATGTCATTATGGCTTGCTATGGACACTTGATTAGCAAGGGGATGACAAATTTGTGGCTAGAAGAGATGGCATTTTTTAATTTTGTGGGCGATTTAAAAAGAAAGCCTCGGCAGAATTTTGTTCTCAGATTTGCATATAGCTCCTCTGAGGCAGAATCTGACTTTAATTCACAATAGGTTTGTGCAGTTCTGCACTGAAAACTCATTTGCACCATGTTGGAAGGGCATACAAAACAGCTCAGCTTGGCTTTAACTGCTAGTGTTATGGCGGTTCAGGCTAATTACTTTTTGGCACAGAGAGACCTGGAATCTTAGTTGCTTGTTTTGAGATGTCATTTGTAAATTAACTGTCAAAACTCACCAAACTTGTGTGAGCTAAATGGCTCATTACATCAGCTGAAGGAAACATAAGGGCATTAAATCATTTCATAAAACCCAGAATTTTCACCACTAGAATTTCTGGTGAGAACATAACTTTTGAGAACTCAGGTTAACTTTACCCACTTCATAGTCTTTACGGTTTAGATGTTCAGCTGCTTAAATATTTCTAAAGCTACTAGTAAAGGTCCCTTAAGTATACATCTATCACAACAAGTGAAACTTGGGAAGAAGAAATCATATTATGGATATAATTGTTCCACCATTCAGGGATACATTTTCACAGTTCTGGGAAGGCTATTAATGCTAATCCACACAAAAGGCTGGTCTATGCTTAAAAAATTTACTAGTATAAATATTTTGGTTATGAGTGTGATTTTTAGTTAAAGTAGTTATATTGGTAAAACTCTACTATGGACACAGTTATATCACTATAAAAGTGCTTATATTGGTATAGCTTATTCTCCTTCTCATACGGGAATAAGCTATACCGATATAAGCACTTTTCTACCAATATAACTGCATGCTTGTATCGTTAAAGTGGTACAACTTCTTATGTGCAAACAAGCAATAATGGTCTTATCCAAAGCCCATTGTAGTCAATGGGAGACTTTAGGGACTGGAGTGGGCTTTGGATCAGGCCCTACATGTGTGGTATCACACTGCCTGAAGACTTTAACTTCACCTACTCATTCTGTATTTTCTATTTCTGAACTGTATTATGTGTTTTACTTAGGCCCTGATAGAACAAGACACTGAGGCATGTCTAAACAAGGAGTCAAGATGAATTAACTAATGGTGTGAAGTTAATACACGTAAATTAAAGTGCATCAAAACCCTGTGTGCATGCTCTCATGCAGAAGTAAAGTGGCTTTAGTTTGCTGAAGTTTAAACCCACTGCAAAATGGTGAGAGCCCTTAACTCCCACTGCAGTCAATGGGAGCTGAAGGTGCTCAATGCTTCAAAGGATGGAGCATTTCCTAGAGGAAATGAAGGGGACAGGGAAGGAGGGAATGTATCCAAGCAGCTGCACCAAATTACAGTGAATTTATTTTCGTCTTGACTCTTTGCTCCTGTCCTATTTTTTTCTTTTCTTTTCATTTAACAAAGCACCACAGTTGCCACAGAATAGTTTTGAGAGGACTACTGGTAGGGTTGGGGTGAGGTGGTCCATAAGGTACTCCTGGGGGAATTCTGTGCCCCTGCGCAATACAGAATTTTGCAGATATTAATGTTGTGCATGCAGAATTTCCTTTTTCCCCACAGAAGCGGGCTGCAGGGATATTGGCCACCACTACAGGCCACTGGACCTGGCAGAGCCCAGCTTGCAAATAGACGACAAGGCCAGAGGATTTGGCTCATAAAATTAGTGCCTTTCATAGTAATTATTTCTTGAGGGCTCCCCGCCCAGAAATACAATAATTCCATCAAAGATTGTTGATGGAGAAGATTATAGATAAGAAGGAAAAAAAGAAAAGAAGATGGAGAAGAGGAAAGAAGAATTAAAATTGACATATAAGAGGTAGAAGTCTGGACTCATAGTGTGGTTTTGGTTTGGAAAACCTTGTCAGTTGGTTTTTGATTTTGCGAAACCAAGTCCAAACCAAGGTGATGTTCATATTAAGGTCCTATTTCATCCGGATGTCAAAGTACATGGAGTTAGAATTGTGACATACCAGGGTATAGTCCAGACCAGTGTGGGGTTGTGTCACCCCTACTCTACAACCTTGGGAGCCTTACGTGGACCTCTAACAAACAGCCTTCCAGCATGCAAACCACACCCTGAGTGTCTGTGTGTAACTGCAGCCAGACAGCAGTTACACTGTGGCTTTTACTAGCCTTGGTTTCACCCTCATACAGCAGGGTAACCCTAACATATCTTCAGCCCCAGATTTCCCCCAGAAATGTATGTCTTGTGTACTACCCAGCCCTCTCCGAGATAGTACAACCATTTAAAATCCATTGTTCCTTTAAGGGAATAATATTTCAGCTTATTATCTCAAATAGTTATTCAGATACTTTAATTTAAACACACTAAAACAGTAAAACAAGTTTATTAACTATAAAGAGATAGATTTTGAATGAGTACAAATAATGAGGCATAAAAGTCAGAAATGGGCACAAGACAAATAAAGATAAAACACTTATTAATGCCTATCTTAGCAAACCATGTAAGATCCAAGCGAAGTTTCTCACCACATGCTTTCCGCAGTATTACTGACCAAACTCTGTGTGTCAAGACCCCTCCCGCAGAGTCCAAACAATGCTTCCTTTGTCTCTTTGGGTCCAGTGAATGTGATGGGCAGGGGAAGAAAGAGGGGTCCCTTGGGGTGTTTGTCCCACCTTTTTATAGTTTCAGTCCCCTCTTGAAAAACATTTCCAGCTGGGCACTAGGAGACAAAGAGTATATGTGGAAGGACGTTCCCTGCTGGCTTTGTCTCACCTGTTTGAGCTCTGTTTTCCTTCTTGCTTCATGATTCTGTTTGCTTCTTAAATGCAAATTAAGGCAAGCACACATTCCTTTGTTTGCCAGCTTCTGTTTGGGCAGGGTTGTGGGGTTTGGAACATTATGGTAATAAGACTATACAGAGGAATCTTATAATTTCACATACAATATTGCCACACCTATTTTTATCAGGACATTACTGACCAGCAAATTATGAGTTTTCAAATGATACGTTACAAGACATACTTTGTACAAAGGTTATTACAATAGCATGTAGGTTGTGACTACAGGGGTATATTCTGTCACAAGAATAAATAGTTCCAGTCCATCTCTATTACAAACATAAGATGAAATGTAAGATCTGGATCCCATTTAATCCAAATCCTCATAAGTAATAGTTATATGTATGCTTAATTTTTACATACCATAAATTACCTTTATGTTATTTTGCAGTCAAATTTCTGTTGTATTATTGACTTAGGACAATATTTTCAACTAGAGTTGAGTAAAGTTAGGCTTCTAGATCCATATGTAGAGATCTACAGAGAAGTGGATTGATTTTCAGAAGTGCTGAACACTCAGCTGCTCCCATTGACTTTAGCCTTACATTAGTCACCTAAATTTAAAAATATTGCTCTTAGTTTCCAAAGCATGTAATAGTTTTCTAGTTTAATGTCTCTTTGAACCTGTCCATGCTATATGTCAAACCAGTGTATCAACTACAGACTAGAAAAGGTCTTTCTTAACTATAACTTTCTTTGCATATGTTACTTTTCTGCTTTTTTAAATAAACATTTTCTCATCCTCAAATGTTTAAATGGAAAGAAAAATGGTAGTAGTTTAGAAATGCAAGCCCTTTGATGCTCATTAAAGAGAATTTTAAAGGGAGTAAATATGAAGGGAAAATGCAGATCTTAGAAGACTCTGAGCAATTTCTTTTGGTCAGTAACTAGGAAAGCATTAATATATAATACTTTCTAACTGTCCCAGATCTCATTATGGTGTGGAATGAGGCCAAGTGAATTATTAGTGGCAGTTGCTCATGTAATGACTAATGGCTCAACCTTTGGAAACAGTGGGAGAGAGACATTTATCAGTAATGCTTTAAAATGCATTTCACAGAAGTGTCTGTGTAATTAATGTATTATTCTAACTCCATACAGGAAAGGGTTCACTGTTTTAATTTACTTTCCATTTTAGGTTTGCCTTAGCTTTCTCTTTTAAACTTCAAGAAGAAAAGTGCTAGCAGTTTCTTAACCTTGTTTATATGTGTTTTTCTGGTTATGTTCTTCCGTATCTTGATCAGGTGCCAGCATTTGTATTAAGGGTGGATGAACTTATTTGCGTAAAGTGTTAATCAACGTCAAACTTTGGAACAGAACCTTTAAAAAAAAGTTTTAAAAAGTTTGGTTAACATTTTCTTCTTTATTTTCCAGGTTCTTCTGCTTTCCATCTGACACCAAACACAGATACTATGAGAAAGGCTGATTGTGCAAGATTACCAGCTCAACAGCTTGATCTTAGCACTCGCAAAACTCCAACTGAAATTTATGGGAGTTTTAGGAATATCAGGAATGTGGAATATGCTCCAGTTTTAAGGATGCAAGAGTTTTGGATAGTGTGGGTAAGGATCAGGTAAGCATCAACATTATCCCAACCAAACCTCTTCAACTGTGAAGTTTGAGTATCACTATTCTGTGCTCCTGTTGACTTACCATAACATAATCACACTGACCAGTCAATCAATGGCTTTTTTGGGAGTCTATGATTCAGTCTAAGGATGATGGGATGAGGAGGAAGATATGAGCAAAGTCTGTATCTGAATCCTGAATTTTCTCACAAACTAACCAGACATGTTTTGTTCCTTCAGTCTCACTTACACCGTTGTAAATAGAAAGTAATGCAAGTTAAGTTAGTGGAGATGTAAAATGGGTGTGAAATCAGAATCAGGTTCAAACCTCTGAATGTGGTACTCCTCTCCAGCTGTCACCTATTGTTCTCACTGAAGTATCTTCAGGCACTGAGTTATGAACTATCAGTGATCTAGGTTTATCTAGAATAGTCATTTACCAAGTAATATCAGCAACAATAACCGAAGTCCAGTATGCAGATGATTGTGCTGTAGTTGCACGCTCAAAGGAGGATCTATAAACAGCCGTTAATTGCTTCTCTGAAGCTTACAAAAGCCTAGGGCTAACTCTGAACATCAGCAAAACAAAAGTTCTCCACCAGCCAGTCTCTGGTCAATCATCAGAGCCAGCAAGGAAGATCTATATTGAAAAAGAAGACTGGAAAATGTAGAAAACTTTGCCTATCCTGGCAGCCATCTTTCACAGAGGGCAGACATAGATGTCGAGATTCAGCACAAAATTCACTGTGCCAGCCTTACCTTTGGCAGATTGTCTCGGTGGGTGTTCAACAATCACAACACCAGAACACATACTAGACTTTTAGTTTATAAAGCGGTGGTAATCCCAACTCTCCTCTATGGCTGCGAGACTGGGGTGACCTAGAAAAACACCCGAAAAACCTGGAATGCCAGCACCCGCACTTTCTTTGGAGGATCCTCAACATAAAGTGGGAGGATCATCGCACTAATGTCAGTGGCCTTGGAGAGGCCAACATCTTCAGTGTTGAGGCCCTGATTATCCAGCACCAGCTGAGGTGGAGCGGGCACTGTGTGCGCATGCCTGATGTACACTTACCAAAACAACTGCTGTGTGGCCAGCTCACCAAAGGAGAAGGGAAATGGGGAGGCCAAAAGAAACGCCTTAAAGACACCCTCAAGATAAACATCAAGAGATGTGGCATCGATACCACATACAGGGAGATAGCAGCCCAAGATAGGGATAACTGGTGAAGACTTGTCAGAGAGGGAATGTCCACTTCTGAGGAAAATCACCTTGCCCCAGTCACAGAAAAAAGGCCAGAAAAGAAAGGAAAGACAACTGTCACACAGCTATTGTGGCCCAACCCTGTCTTCCAGCACCACCTGCAATGTCTGCCAACAAGTGGCTCAAGAATTGGACTCCTCAGTCACCAAGGACCCATGAAAAATAAAATATGTACAAGAGATCATTCTCAGCCTTGAGGGATCACTGACAACCTTCAAGCACTGAGGTATGAACTATCAGTGATCTAGATCTATCTAGAATAGTCTTCTGCAACTTCACATTTCTAATATTTCTTTCAGCAACTATACTGATTTCCTATTTTTACCACTTTTGCTATGTGATAGCTAAACCATGGGCAATGGTAATGCAGACATCTAGAAATACATTAGGAATGGCATTGTATCAGACCACAATAATTAAATGTGATTTCATTCCCAATACTTCTGCTTTCCAGAAGAAACGTTTCTAGGAAAAATGGAAAAGACATGTTGACCTTCACAGTTCAGACCAATAATAGATATCATCATGACTTCACTCTCCTTTCTGTTTAATCAGTACAGACACCAGGATCAAAATGAAAATCTGATGTGCCCCAATACAATGACAATCACAATCCTCACAAGAAGGGTCTGTGACAGTCTAAAGAGAATCCATTCTGCAAAATACATAATTTCATGCAAATTCACAGAAAAATTACTCTTCTCTGGTTACGACTAGAGCTTTCACAAAACTGGCTACACTTTGTAAAAGAGTTGTGATATCTTTAAAAGAACTAAGCATTATTAATTATTAGTCCAATGCCAATAACTGGCCTAATTCCTTACTCAGGCACATTTCCTGTGCACATTTCTGTGAGAGAAGTCAAATCTATTGGAACCCACCAGAAACACACAGAACGGGGGAGTGATAGCTCTATGGTGTGCACCCTTCTGATCTAACAGACTCCCATCTACAGGCACAACTCTACTTGAGGGTCTACTTGGATTTTGGAGATAGGGTCAGGCATAGGCGCTGACTCCGTGGGTGCTCCTGGAGCCCTGGAACACCCATGGAGAAAAATTAGTGGGCGCTCAGCACCCACTGGCAGCCAAGCTTTCCCCTCTGCCCCCCAGCCCCAGCGCCTTTTCCCCGCTGGCAGCCTCTCTGATTACTCCTCCGCCTCCCTCCCAGTGCCTCCCACCCATTGTGAACAGCTGTTTCGCAGAGTGTAGGTTGACTCCAGTAGGGAGGGGGATCAGAGGGGATGGGGAGTGCTCAGGGAAGGGGGTAGAAAGAGGGGGGAAGAGGTGGAGTGTGGCGGAGCAGGGGCAGGAAGAGGCGGGGCGGGGGCAGGGGCTTATGGGAAGGGGTGGAGTGGGGGTGGGGTGGGATGGAGCAGGGGTGGGAAGGGCAGAGTGGGGGTAGGGGCTTGGGAGAAGGGGTGGAGTGGGGGTGGGGTGTGGGTCGAGCACCCCCTGAGTAGAGGGGAAGTCGGCGCCTGTGGGGTCAGGGAAAAGAAAAGGTTGGGGTAGGGAATAACTATCATAAATCTGATCTCCTACAGGAGCCATGGTTACATGCCCTGTTAGCTAATGGGAGTTAATTATGATCCAAGCAGTAAACTCTTACTGGGTGCCCCTCTATGCATGCTACAGTGAGACTGCTGGGGGATCCACTTTAGGAGCTTTACTGCTGGGAGAGAGGGAACCAGCTTGGCAGCTATATGAACGTACCAGGCCTTCCCAGGACAGCTATCAGTTTAGGAGGGCAACCTCTGTGGAAAGGGGAGCTTCCCATCTACTTATGGAATATGAGGAAAAAACTCTGAGTTTAAACTTTTAAGGTATCTCCCTACTGTGTAGATTTTTCCTGGGTCCAAAAGAATATGTCCCTACAGAAGCACTGCAGGATTTGGCCCATTATTCGTACTGGGGAAATCTAAAGACATAGAAACTGTGATCAGGGTCCCAGGGGAGCCACACTGAGGTTACTTAATTAGGGCAAACTGCAAAGAATGGGGCAGACAATCCCCAAAGCTGGTGGTCATTCCAGGATTTAGATCCACCAAGCTAGCCTCAAAGCAGCTTCTATGATACCTTACTGGTTACCCAGAAGCCAAAACACAGTTCCCTTAAAGCAACCCAGCCTTAGGCCTTCACTCAGACACCCAAGTCAAATATGATGAGGATTACTGAAAATCTTATTCATCATATAAAAAAGTTCTACCAATCCCAAAGGATTGGACACATTACCTCCCAGGTTAATTAATACTTCAGATCTTACCCAAACACACACTTACAGTCAATTCTTATTAACTAAACTAAAATTTTTTAAAAAAGAAAGAGTATTGGTTAAAAGATCAGATACACACAGACATGAGTACCATTCTGAGATCAGTTTTATAGTAGAGATGGTGAGCTTTGTAGTTGCCAAGTGTTCTTTCAGAATTAGTCCATAGGTTATAGTCCAATGTTCATATTCAGGGTGATCCAGGTGAGACTGGATATCTCAGTCTTATGACTCAAGCTTCCCCTGCATAAAGCATTAAGCAGATCTGAGATAAAAAGGATCAGGACCCAAGACACCTTTATACAGTTCCAGGCCTTCTCTTGACAGCTAGTAGTCCTTAGGTGAACGTTAGTCAATCATGGAAACTTTGAGGTAGACCTATTTCCTAAGCATCAATGGTACTTGGCTACAGGGATTAATATAAGGCAATTGCCTGTTTTCAACCATTTGCAGGTGATTTGCTATACATTTCAAAGAAAGATGAATATAGTGTGTGACAGGGTTGGACCGGATGGCTACAGGAGAGTAATAGAAGGCAGATATATTAGCCCCAGGTTAAGTAGGTCCCTTTTCCCTGGGTAAGGTAACAGGGAAGGTTCCAGAACAATCAGGAACCTTCTGGAGACAATTAAGACAGACAGGCTGATTAGAACACCTGCAGCAGATCAAGAAGCCGCTAGAATCAATTAAGGCAGGCTAATCAGGGCACCTGGGTTTAAAAAGGAGCTCACTTCAGTTTGTGGTGCGCGTGTAAGGAACTGGGAGCAAGAGGCACTAGGAGCTGAGAGTGAGAATGTGTACTGTTGGAGGACTGAGGAGTACAAGCATTATCAGACACCAGGAGGAAGGTCCTATGGTGAGGATAAAGAAGGTGTTGGGAGGAGGCCATGGGGAAGTAGCTCGGGGAGTTGTAGCTGTCAAACAGCTGTTCCAGGAGGCACTCTAGACTGCTGCATTCCACAGGGCCCTGGGCTGGAACCCGGGTTCCCCCCAAACCTCCCAACTCCTGGTCAGACACAGGAGGAGTTGACCTGGACTGTGGGTTCACAAAAACGGCCAAACTGAGGGCTACCATAAAGCTCCAAGGCAAGGAAATCCGCCAATAAGCACAAGACCTACCAAGGTAGAGGAGGAACTTTGTCACAAGTGATATCACTATATTTAAGGTTCATTTAAATGGTAAGGTCTCCTTTTGATCTCTGAATTAACAGAATACAGCATAGACAGGAACTGTTTGATTAAATTGTTAACTTCTAACAATATATATGTAAATACACACAAAACACAAATATTATCTAATAATATGGCCCTAGAGGTTGAATTTGGGTCATTTATCCTGCAGGATGCTTAACCCTTTCTGGTCATGTGTCCAGAAACATAGAAATGTAGAACTGGAAGGGACCTTAGAGGTCATCAAGTCCACCCTGATGCAGTGAGGCAGGACCAAGTATACCTACGCCATCCCTGGCAGGTGTTTGTCCATTCTGTTCTTAAATATCTCCAATGGCAGCAATTCCACTATCTCCCTTGGAAACTTTTTCCAGTGCTTAACTATCCTTATTGTTATATTTCTTAATATCTAACAATCTCCCTTGCTGTGGATTAAGCTGATTACTTCTTGTCCTACCTTCACTGGACATGGAGAACAATTAATCACCATCCTTTTTATAACAGCCTTTTCATCAGGTTCATCAAGAAACATCAGGTTTCTTCCCCACTCTGAACTCTAGGGTACAGATGTGGGGACCTGCATGAAAGACCCCCTAAGCTTATTCTTACCAGCTTAGGTTAAAAACTTCCTCAAGGTACAAACTTTGCCTTGTCCTTGAACCCTATGCTGCCACCACCAAGCATGTTAAACAAAGAACAGGGAAAGAGACCACTTGGAGACGTCTTCCCCCCAAAATATCCCCCCAAGCCCTACACCCCCTTTCCTGGGGAAGGCTTGATAAAAATCCTCACCAATTTGCATACGTGAACACAGACCCAAACCCTTGGATCTTAAGAACAATGGAAAAGCAATCAGGTTCTTAAAAGAAGAATTTTAATTAACGAAAAAGTAAAAGAATCACCTCTGTAAAATCAGGATGGTAAATACATTACAGGGTAATCAGATTCAACATATAGAGAATCCCTCTAATCAAAACCTTAAGTTACAAAAAGACACAAAAACAGACATATACATTCCATTCAGCACAACTTATTTTATCAGCCATTTAAACAAAACAGAATCTAACAGATATCTAACTAGATTGCTTATTAACTCTTTACAGGAGTTCTGACCTGCATTCCTACTCTGGTCCCAGCAAAAGCAACACACAGACAGAGAGAACCTTTTGTTTCCCGCACCCTCCAGCTTTGAAAGTATCTTGTCTCCTCATTGGTCATTTTGGTCAGGTGCCAGCGAGGTTATCTTAGCTTCTTAACCCTTTACAGGTGAAAGGGTTTTTCCTCTGGCCAGGAGGGATTTTATAGTTCTGTATACAGAAAGGTGGTTACCCTTCCCTTTATATTTATGACACAGCCATTAACATATTTCAAGGCTGTTATAAGGTCCCCTCTCCATCTTCTTTTCTCAAAACTAAACATGCCCAGTTTTTTAATCTTTCCTCATACGTCCTAACCCTTCCACCATTTTTGTTGCTCTCCTCTGGACTCTCTCCAATTTGTCCACAACTTTGTTAAAGTGCGGCACCCCAACTGGACACAATACTCCAGCTGAGGCTTCAGCATTGCCAGGTAGAGTGGGGCAATAACCTCCCATATCTTACATGTGATACTCCTGTTAATATATGTGTGTCAGAGTGCTGAGGCCTAACAGACGGGTCAGCACTCTGACCACTGTGGCCTTAATTAGTTTCTCTGGTGATGATTTTTTGGCTAATTCCTCCCTATTTCCTCAATTATATGGGGAGACTGAGTAAGTTAAGGAACTAATTGGCTTATTAGTTGACTAGCGTAGTAAAAAGCAGAAAGGAAGTGTTAGGGCACCTGACCAAAATGACCAATGAGGAGACAAGATACTTTCAAAGCTGGGGTGGGGACAAAGGATCTGTCTGTCTGAGTGATGCTACCTGTGCCCAGACCAAAAGAGATCTTAAGAAAGGGAGATCCCTTTTCCTCCCAGGGCCCTGATGAACAGGGGTTGAAGGCAATAGGGTTACAGGCATTAGAATGGTTGTATTGCACTGTACAGGTGCTGGTGGAGGGGACTTTAATAAATTATACAGAGTGGGCACGAAAACTGTGGTTTCTGTGGTGACTCAGGATGGGAGGACGGGGAAAAATATAAGCCCTTGTTATAGCACCCCAGAATATTAGCCTAGTTTGCAACTGCATCACATTATTGCCTCAGCTTCAATTTATAATCCATAACAAGCCCCAGATCCTTTTTGGCAGTACTACCACCTAGCCAGGTAGTCCCCATTTTGTGTTCGTGCATTTGATTTTTCCTTCCTAAGTGTAGTACATAGCATTTGTCTGTTTTGAATTTCATCTTGTTGATTTCAAACCAATTCTCTAACTTGTCATGGTCATTCTAATCCTGCCCTCCAAAGTGTTTGCAACCCCCTCTTAGTGTCATCCATAAATTTTATATGCATATTCTTTGCTGTATTATGAAGTCATTGATGAAAACATTAAATAGTACTAGATCCAGGATAGTCCCCTGGGGATCCCCACAAGATACATCCTCCCAGTTTGACAGCAAATTATAGATAACTACTCTCTGAATATGTTTTTTTAACCAACTGTGCACCCATTTTAAAATAATTTTATCTAGACCATATCTCCCTAGTTTGCTTATGAGAATGTCAAGTGAGACTGTGTCCAAAGCCTTACTAAAATATATATCGCATATACTACTTCCCTCCATCCACAGGCCAGTAACCCTGCCACAGAAGGAAATTAGATAGGTTTGGCATGACTTGTTCTTGACAAATCCATGTTGGCTATTTCTTATCACCCTATTATCCTCTAGGTGTTTACAAATTGATTTTTTAAAATAAGTTGTTCCAGTATCTTTTCAGGTATTGAAGTTAGACTGGTCTATGATCCGCAGGTCCTCTTTGTTGCCCTTTTTAAAGATAGGTACCATGTTTGTCCTTTTCCAGTCTTCTGGGACCTCACCCACTCTTCATTAGCTCTTGAGGATAATCATTAAAGGTTCTGAGATTGCTTCAGGTAGTTCCTTAAGTACCCAAGGGTAAATTTAATCAGGCCCCATGTTTATTGCCAAAAGTCACTCCAACTGCAAGACTTAGTCAGTAAGCTTTGTTTGCAAGCTTCTGAGTGCTATTTTCCTAAACCACTAGACTTGGCCTTACTTAAGACTATCCAACCTAACCTGAGATCCCATCAGCTGAACTTTGCCCTCACTTACACCTATACAAACCACATCTCTGCATAAAGTAGAACAGATGATAGAATCATTATGCTATATATTGTTGACTTTCTATAGAATGCAAGTGTCAAGACTTTCTGGAACTTATAATAAGAAATATAAATGAGTGGCTCACTATTCATTCCTTAATATTACAACAAGGGAAGGTTTGAAAAGCCAAAGGAAATGTAAGGAAAAACATATACACCTTCATGGCCAAATATAAAAAAGGGGTAAGTATTTCAAATCATTCTCTCCATATATATTAGTCTAATCATTTAAAAACAATAAATGTTGCACCTTCCAGCATCAAAATAAAGATGTAAATGTTATGCGGGGAGAATATAATTCTTACTATAACTTTGCTACTAGATTTCAGTCAGTTGTCCCAAACGTATTATGTGAATTTAAGTCCTGATCTTGCACTGTAGCCTTGCTCTTGACTTTGGTGGGATCTGGATAAGTCCTTATTGAAGAAAATGTTACTGAACATGATGTCCAACACATTTTTCTTGGTTATAATAGAAATGATCTCCAACATTGTCAGAGTTATAAGAGTTGTATTTAAGGTACATGTACAGTATAAATGTGTATTAGAAACTAACTATTCAGTTGCCCCCAAATGACATGAAATATATTTTATTAAGTCTCTAGTAGGGATCTTTAACTCATTCCCAGCCCAACAAATTTCATGCTGAAAATAAGGTTAGTTCCAATTTCACCACTGAAAGTTTTTCTGCTGAAGTGCTGTTATCAGAATTATCATATCACATCTGAACAGAAATGGAACATCATATGTATTATGCATGCTTCTGACAATGCCAGCATAGAAAAGACCAAATTTAATTGTGACTAATAACAAACCACAATTGGTGGAAATATAATTTAAAAATTCAGGTTATCTTTTGTTAAATTCTTTGAACATACATATTAATACAAACCTATCTAGCAAAGTTATCTTTGCTATGAAAAAACAAACAAACAAACAAAAAAAAAACAATTTAAAGGAACAAAAGCAGCTCTCTCTTTTTTTTTTTACTTTGTAGTTTTTAATTTTTATGTTGGTCTGGTGCAAGTGTTCTTTAAAGCTAAGTCAATCTAGCTGCTTTAGACCGTCTGCCGAATGATTTAATTTTAGATTTTCCCACTGAAAATAAATTATTATTGTGCTAAAATTTATATATAATACACAAACACAAACTGAGCTATTCCCTATTTCTTAGAAAATATAATTTCGCCATATAATATGATTTATGCTGTTTCCTAGTTACCTAGTTTAGAATGTTGATGACCTTGACCACAAAAATTTGGCTAGTTTAATTGATGAACATAAAGGCATTTTCATGTTGTAAGCAGCTCCCTCTTTAGTTATAAGTAAATAATTTGTCAGAGGGTCCTTTTCCATACAACCAAATCACTGCCATGCAACAGAAGAGAAGTTTTCATGTGCACAGTTTTAGCTCAGCTAACAATCTTGTGGTAGAAAATCAAAGATAAATGAAATGCAAGAGAAACCACTGTAGTTGGCTATGTATGTATAGGGGTGGCTATGACTGCTTACCATTAGCACATTTTCCTCTTTAAAGGAGGCATTGATGATCCCTGTTAGGAGAGGCTGCTGGTGCTCTGGGCTGACATTTATCTGCCAGGACTGTCATGGGTCAAAGTTGACATGTGGTTTAGGATCTGTTCAGTGCCTCAAGGACTTCCTGCTACATGGAGATGCCTGTTGATATCCAGGGATACAGCCCTGTAAGATCCAGTGAGACCATTCCAGATTATCTTTTCTATGGAGTAAGGCTCAGATCCTCAAAGCTATTTAGGTGCCTCACTCCCATAGTGGGCCTTAACTGAAAAGGCCTAGGCAGTCTTTAGCTCCCCACCTCCCCATCATCCTGTTGTTCTTTTCCTGTTATAGGGTTGCTGTATGGTTCTGCTCTCAAACGTAAGTGGGAGCCTTAAATCATTTCCCAGTTCAGCTTTTTAAGACAAAGTTTAACTTTACCTACTTTTTGTTTTTGTTGAGAATATTAGCCAGTGTATCTACAGTCATGGAAACTGAAGCCTTCTGCATATTTACAGAACTATCTGCTTATTTACAAGGCCATGGCTCTGCCAGTTTCTCCTCATTGTTCTATCAATAATCCTCAATCCTAACCAGAAGGGATCATGGCTAGGGGTGAAGGGTAGTTCAGTTTCCAGCCTCATTCAGTTCTTGGGCTGTCTGTTAAGATTTCCAACAGGGTGCTAGAAAGTGGTGTTTATTAATATAGACAACTTTTTCACTAGAAATTGGATTGAAATGCAGGAATTTTGAACCCTCGTTACCATTATTGGGTCAATAATCAATACTAAAGGTTTTCTTTTACTGGATTAATTAACAATCCAGTAAACAATTAATTCTCTGCATAACACTGTGATGGCTACTGACTGATCATCAAGGATAATATTACTAAATAAACTATGTGACCTATAAAAAGTATCTACTTTTAAATATTCTCAAACTTTGCCATACATAAGAGATGGCAAAATAACTTACATAATAAATTGGTGCCAAATTTGGTAGATCTTATTCAAGCAAAACTCCCAGGAGATCAGCAGGAGTTTTGCTTGATCAAGGCATAATTTGGCCTGACTTGTCATTCTCACAGTAGAAGCAATGTTTGTTCTTATATAAAGGTCCTGATCCTCAGCTTTAGCCAAGGATGAGCTTTGCCTTACCTCAATCTGCTTGCAAAGTGGCCCCTCCACAGAGAGTTGGGCTCAGTATATATCCTTGATAATTTCTCCATGATTTTCAAAAGACAGTTCTAAATCTAACTACATGCTAAGATAAGGAAATTTATGCACTGAAGTTAGGACAAATTCATTTCTATAGTCTCCATTACAAAGCTGTCATAATTATTTGTGTATGTCCATTTGGGGTTCTAAAAAGCAGTAAAAGAGGTTTATTGGAATTTAATAATACTTTATTTTGAACTGAACAAGCCTTGTAATAATGAGAATTTCCAATGCCCAGGAAGCCTTTGGCCACATTCAGCTGGCTTTTATATTGCAGGAAAATGTGTTATTGGGGTTAAAAACAGTTTCCAAAGGACGACCCTTCAGTTATTCTCTGTACCCAGAAGAAGTAACTGCTAATCATAGAATCATAGAATATCAGGGTTGGAAGAGACCTCAGGAGGTCATCCAGTCCAACCCCCTGCTCAGAGCAGGACCAATCCCCAACTAAATCATCCCAGCCAGGGCTTTGTCAAGCCTGACCTTAAAAATATCTAAGGAAGGAGATTCCACCACCTCCTTAGGTAACGCATTCCAGTGTTTCACCACCCTCCTAGTGAAAAAGCTTTTCCTAATATCCAACCTAAACCTCCCCCACTGCTACTTAAGACCATTACTCCTCTTTCTGTCATTAGCTACCACTGAGAACAGTCTAGATCCATCCTCTTTGGAACCCCCTTTCAGCTAGTTGAAAGCAGCTATCAAACCCCCCTCATTCTTCTCTTCCACAGACTAAACAATCCCAGTTCCCTCAGCCTCTCCTCATAAGTCATGTGTTGCAGTCCCCTAATAATTTTTCTTGCCCTCTGCTGGACTCTTTCCAATTTTTCCACATCCTTCTTGTAGTGTGAGACCCAAAACTGGACACAGTACTCCAGATGAGGCCTCACCAGTGTCGAATAGAGGGGAATGATCACGTTCCTCGATCTGCTGGTAATGCCCCTACATATACATCCCAAAATGTCATTGGCCTTCTTGGCAACAAGGGCACACTGTTGACTCATATCCAGCTTCTCGTCCACTGTAACCCCTAGATCCTTTTCTGCAGAACTGCTGCCGAGCCATTCGGTCCCTAGTCTGTAGCGGTGCATTGGATTCTTCTTGGACTCTGCACTTGTCCTTGTTGAACCTCATCAGATTTTTTTTGGCCCAATCCTCTAATTTGTCTAGGGGCCTCTGTATCCTATCCCTACCCTCCAGCGTATCTACCTCTCCACCCAGTTTAGTGTCATCTGCAAACTTGCTGAGGGTGCAATCCACACCATCCTCCAGATCATTTATGAAGATATTGAACAAAACCGGCCCGAGGGCTGACCCTTGGGGCACTCCATTTGATACCGGCTGCCAACTAGACATGGAGCCATTGATCACTACCAGCTGAGCCTGACAATCTAGCCAGCTTTCTATCCACTTTATCGTCCATTCATCCAGCCCATACTTCTTTAACTTGCTGGCAAGAATACTGTGGGAGACCGTGTAAAAAGCTTTGCTAAAGTCAAGGAACAACACGTCCACCGCTTTCCCCTCATCCACAGAGCCAGTTATCTCATTATAGAAGGCAATTAGATTAGTCAGGTATGACTTGCCCTTGATGAATCCATGCTGACTGTTCCTGATCAATTTCCTCTCCTCTAAGTGCTTCAGAATTGATTCCTTGAGGACCTGCTCCATGATTTTTCCAGGGACTGAGGTGAGGCTGACTGGCCTGTATTTCCTAGGGTCCTCCTTCTTCCCTTTTTTAAAGATGGGCACTACATTAGCCTTTTTCCAGTCATCCGGGACTTCCCCCAATCGCCACGAGTTTTCAAAGATAATGGCCAGTGGCTCTGCAATCACATCCACCAACTCCTTTAGCACTCTCGGATGCAACTCATCCGGCCCCATGGATTTGTGCACGTCCAGCTTTTCTAAATAGTCCCGAACCACTTCTTTCTCCACAGAGGGCTGGTCACCTCCTCCCCATGCTGTGCTGCCCAGTGCAGTAGTCTGGGAGCTGACCTTGTTCGTGAAGAGAGAGGCAAAAAAAGCATTGAGTACATTAGCTTTTTCCACATCCTCTGTCACTAGGTTGCCTTCCTCATTCAGTAAGAGGCCCACACTTTCCTTGGCTTTCTTCTTGTTGCTAACATACCTGAAGAAACCCTTCTTGTTACTCTTAACATCTCTTGCTAGCTGCAACTCCAACTCTAGCTGCTAACCTGGCTCAAGGAAGAGCTGACATAGCCAGTGAGTTTATTTCTTGAGCTAGTCATTTTATTCAAACCCAGTTTAAGTAAACGAGTCTGGCAGGGAATTCTGTGTAAGAAAGATGACTAAACTACTGCCTTAATGCAGGCTGTCAATGACAAGCACTTTTTCAAAAGAAGAGATTATGCTTCAGGTTGGTGCAGGTAGCCTGGCTTTTTTTTGTCTCTATCTATACGGCATACACCAAACTCCTTGCCATGCAGAGGAGAATCTATCTGGCAACTGAGCTATATCTGTTCAGTTCCCTTGAGAAACGTTATTTGTGCTTTAAGGTGAAAAGGAGAGAGGGTGTCATGAGGGGAGGGGGCAGCAGCAGGGTGAGGAGGTGAGTGGAGAGCCATCGGCACAGCAGGTGTGTGGGGGGTGTCTCATGGCAGGCAGAGAAAGGGTCAGGTGGGGGAGTGAGGGGCTGAGCAGCAGGTGGGCAAGGGGCAGGTGGGTGGGAGGAGGAGGTGAGGGAGGTGGTGGGAGGGAGGAGGAGGAGGTGGGGAGGAAGTGAGTGGCGAGTCAGCAGTGAGTGGGGACAGGGCCTGGGGCAGAGCAGGGGTGGAGTGTGGGCGGGGCTGTGGGTGGAAGAGGCAAGACAAGGAGCTCGCCTCCCACAAGTGAGGTTTCACCCACCACCCATGTCTACACCTCCAGGAAGGAAAAAGCTATTCCTCCCTCTGACTTTCGCTTGGATTTGACATCACTACCCCTTGTTTAATGAGCAAGGTTAAATTCTGGGTGGTCTTCCCCCTCAATTAGGGCATATTAAGAACAGTTCTGCTGCCCTTTAGTCAGACAATAAGGATAACAACATTTCATTACTCCTGCATCCAAGTCTTAAGGGAATTTTAACCCCAAATAGCCAAAATTGATCATTTTGGCAAAGCAGGTCTGTCTGCTGATCACCTAGGCAAAGTAGATGTGTCTAAGCAAATACAGGCTGCTCCTGAGGTCTTTTCCCAGAGTTAATCAATGGATGGCAGGGGAGAGTTCATTCACACAACTGGCTTACACTGAGACGCTGTGCCTTTGCTTGTTCTGGAGGAAATTGATTTTGATATGAGAAATCTATAAGCCTTTTAAAATCATGAGCAGAAGATATTTTTAAGCTTTAAAGTGTAGAGGTAAGGAATGTAAATGCATGGCTAAGTTAGCCACATAATCAAGGGTGGTGGGTATTGAAGGCAGGGGAAGGCTAAGTGGCCCCAAACAGCCTTGAATGGCCCAGCCCAGGCTCCGCCCTTCATAACATCCCCTGGCTCCTTCCTGCTTCCCAGTGCTGTGTTGTGGGGGGGCTCTTCCCCCTGGGGCTGGGGCCCCAGGCTGGGGCTAATGAGGGCTGGTCTGCTTTCCGGGGCTGGGAGCAGGCTGCACCGCCCACCCGGTGCGCCGGGCAGGGAGGGAGCGCACCACCGGCCCAACTGCCTGGCACTCCCGGGCTGGAGGAGGGGCAGTGCTGCCCTCTTATGGAGTGTGGCCAACAGAGACTACCTACAAACTTAATGAATCAGGAGATCTCTTTTTGGCCAGGTTCTACACAGCAAGCAAGCCCAGCCCACTTCTTGGGCTGGTTTCACCCAGGTCTAGCCAATTTGCATCACTGAACCCCCACATCAGGCAGACTTACCATTGCTGCGGACTTGAATTTGTTGGTGTTCCCAGTAGTGAACTAAAGTCTTTCGTAGCTTGAAAACCAATTTTCATAACAGGGGCATCAGTTTGCTAGCACTGTAGAAAAACTATAAACACAGCGAGGCTGTGCATTAGAACTGAATCCTGTACTGATTTTCTAGCTCTTTTGCCAGGGCTGTTCAAAGCTCAGCACAAACAGAAGATTCTGGGTTATAGTCTAAATCATTAAGTAGGATCATCTATCATTTAAAAAGAATAACAATCTGAATCAACCTAAATAAATAAATACAATTTATTTAACTATGGGAACTAAACTCCTTCAACTTTCAGTTAAAAATGATGTTTGCACAAATTATCCTTGTAACCACTTAGATGTTTTGGTTTATAATCCTCACTTAAAACAGCTAATGATTTATGACATACTCTTAATTATATATACCTTCTCTCCACCATTATATCAGAGTCAAGTACTAACCAAAATACATATGGAAAGCTCATCCCCTCCAGAGGAATAGTTTCGTGCATTGTTATGTAATAATATCATAGATTCCAGGCTAACACTAGAGTCAGTTAGTTAAGTTTGCTGATCATAAAAGCTTTTTTAAGGTTTCTGCTAGGAGCAATAAAAATAACGCTAAATGTTCCTTTGAAAAGGCAATGTAGGTTATAGTGAAATTTGAGCTGGCTTCTAAATTGATATTGATGATTAACTGTCTAATTCAGTGGCTGTGAGAACTTCTTGTCTGGAGAGTATTCAGTTTTATTGCCGAAAGTTCCTATGGATTGCTAGAGAATGCTGTTCCTGGTAATGATCTAGGGATACTGTACATGAGTCCCAGAGGTCTACTTGGGAAAAAGAAAGGGGGGGGGGAATTTCTCCAGATGGTCTTGGATGGAATATCCACATTCTTGGAAGCTGGCCTGGTGAGAAAAGAGGATGCTTCCCTTGTCGTGGCTAGAGAAAGTCCCAGTCCATTTAGGAAGCTGCTCATTAAAAAAAAAATACAAGTTGAAGAATTAGCCAGTTGAGTCCCCATTTAAAATCAGCAAAGCAAGCAAGGCACAGTGTCATATTTCCTCCTCCCTGGGACTCATTTCAGTAGTTTGATTCCCAAAGAGCTGTCAGCCTGCCGCGCTCTTTAGCAGGGATGCTGAAGGGTTTGCTTGGGAAAGGAGGTAGGAGGCATTTAAATCAGTGTTGTAGTCTGCCAATCAAAGCAGAAGTTGCATCTTTGTAAAAGTGTAATGTGGCAGAACGTCTAATTGCTGCAGTGAGACAGCACAGCCAGAGTTGTTAATAGTGCAACACATGAGTGGCCTGGGTCTGTGACATGGTCTGCTGCAGCAACAGCAGATGCTTCTCACTGAGGGGGAGGAGAGTGTGAAAGCCAGCGAACCTCCTGTTGGAGGAGCGGAGTAAGAAAATTAGATTGAAGCTAAATGGGGGAAAGCAATCTGAGAATGGAGGGAGGACGAGAGAAAGACAGATCAAATTCAGTTTAAGAATCTGGAGAAAGAACAAACTTCAGAGATTTCTAACTTTTAGTAGTGCAATTAATTTTTAAAAGAAGCATCCATGAAGCTCTCAGTGGCTTTAGGCAGAGTAGCAGAAGAAGGATGCCTGCTGAAGGTACCTACACCTAGCTCAATCATTACAAAACCCTGGAAGCATTTGGAGACTTGATGGGTGGGTTAGCATTGACAGGGGAATAAAAACCTGTGCTCCGGAGGAAACCTGGTCCATGTATTTCAAAATGTCAGACTGATTGACATCTCTGGCTGGTCTTCTCCGTTCAGGTAACCAGTTCAGCTGCAAGCGTGAGCCATAAAGATACACACACATCCATGAGGGCTCACAGAACACACATATATGTGTAAAAGACAGAAAATGTCAGTCCAACCAATTTCAGGCAGTCATAAAACAAAGCAAATGGTTGAATTGCTGCAGATACAATGAAGAGAGTACAGTAGATGGGCAACTGAGTCAGAGACTACTAACAACCAAGTCCATTTGTGATGTGTAACAGGCATTCTACATGGGCTCTGAACACTGGCTACAGACAGTGACAATGATTCAATGAACAATAGTTGGGGGTAGACATTCTACTGTAGATATAATTCTCTTTTGAACCCAGTTAGATTTATGGCCTTCACAGCATCCCCTGGCAATAAGTTCCCTGAGCTGCCTGTGCATTGTGTGAAGAAATACTCCTTTGTTTGTTTTAAACCTGCTGTCTATTCATTTCATTGGGTGTCCCCTGGTTCTTGTGTTATGTGAAGGGATAAAAACACTTCCTTATTCACTTTCTCCACACCAGTCATGATTGTATAGACCTCTATCCTATCCCCCCATTGTCATCTCCTTTCTAAGTTAAACAGTCCCAGTCTTTTAAATCTCTCCTAATATGGAAGCTGTTCCATACTCCAATCATTTTAGTAGCCCTTCTCTGTACTTTTCCCAATTCTAATATATCTTTTTTGAGATGGGGCAATCAGACTGCATGCAGTATTCAAGGTGAGCATATCATAGATTTATACAGTGCCATCATGATATTTTCTATCTTATTATCTATCCCTTTTCTATTATCATTCTGTTCGCTTTTTTTGACTGCCACTGCACATTGAGCAGCTGTTTTCAGAGCACTGTCCACAATGACATCCAGATCTCTTTCTTGAGCAGTAACAGCTAATTTAGACCCCAACATTTGGTATGTATAGTTGGGATTATGTTTTCCAATATGCATTACTTTGTATTTACCAACACTGAATTTCATCTGTCATTTTGTTGCCCAGTCATCCAGCTTTGTGAGATCCCTTTGTAAATCTTCGCAATCTGTTTTGGACTTAACTGTCTTGAGTTATTTTGTAACATCTGCAAACTTTGCCACTGTTTTCACCTTTTTTCAGATCATTTATGAATACGTTGAACAGTACCTGCTCCCAGTACAGATCCTTATGGAACACCACTATTTACTCCTCTCCATTGTAACAACTGACCATTTATTCCTATCCTCTGTTTCTGATCTTTTAAAGTGTTACTGGCCAATGAGACGATCTTCCCTCTTATCCCGTGATTGCTTACTTTGCTTAAGAGCCTTTGGTGAGGGATCTTGTCACTATATATACTTTAGATCAGAGGTTCTCAATCTTTTTTCTTTCTGAGCCTCCTCCCCCCACCCATTCTATACAAACTCCAGGGCCCACTTGTGCCACAATAACTGGTTTTCTGTATATAAAAGCCAGGGCCAGCGTTAGGGTGCCGCAAGCAGGGCAATTGCCTGGGGCTCCATGCCACAGGGGCCCCCACGAAGCTACATTGCTCAGGCTTTAGCTTCATCCCTGTATGGCAGGGCTCAGGGACCTGGGCTTCAGTCCCATGCGATGGGGCTTTGGCTTTGTATCCTGGGCCACAGCGAGTCTAATGCTGGCCCTGACTGGAGGCCGCCCTGAAACCTGCTGGAGGCCCCCGGGGGCTCCGGACCCCTTGTTGAGAACCACTGCACTAGATCACTATATACACTAGATCACCCTTTGCCACATGTTTCTTGACCCCCTTGAAGAATTCTTATAGATTGGTGAGGCATGATTTCCCTTTACAAAAGCTATGTGTGTCTTTACTTCAAAGGGTGGAGTATCAACCCTCAGGGCTGTGAAGACAGCAAATATATCGAATCAGACTTAGATTGTTTGGTGAGGAGACCAATGCACATTAGTAAGTGCCATACTATACCATTCAGGACATTCATTTATGAGACACAGGCTCAGTGCCTTCAACTGGATCAACATACTCAGCTCCCAGGGGCGAGGGGCAGAGGGTACCTCCCTTCACTCTGTAATGGAAATTCAGTAACAGCCCTGATAGGTTGTGGAGGAAGATGTGTCCAGGCCCTGTCATCTGGAACCATCTGGTCAGAAACAGCATCCTGGACTAGATGAACCTTTGGTCCGATTCAGTATGGTCATTCCTATGTTCTTACAGAAGGACACAATAGGCGAGAATGACAAAGTCCTGGTTCATGGATTTCTGACTATATGCTCTCCCTCGAGACTCCTTCAGAATAACAACAGCATGGCTTTTGTCTCTGCCTTGCTATGTAACATCTGGGTCCAAGTCCATCTGGCTACCCGTATTTTCTCCATGATTTGGTGATGCCAATAAGGGAGTGTTGTTGTCACTCAGGGTGGCAGTAATTTTGTGTTATATGTTCCAATATTCCACCTTTAGTTCTCCAGCTCTGTCCTCCTCCTCCCCCTCCCTTTTGTCACATGGGGAATGTTAGTTTAGGATCACATTTGTCATTTAGACTTTTTAGGAGAGGAGGCTGGTATTCTGCAGAGGAGTAGATTAGAGTTATACATCCCTCTTCAATCTCCAAACAGTCTGCTAGCATTTGTAATGTAACATTCTGCTTCTGTTGTAGGAGAAGTTCAGAGTAGCAGATTGTACTGCACGGAAAATTTCAAGAGTCACAACTGAATGTTTTTTCAACATTGCAATGAATTTTCAAATCTAAAGCATCTGGTTAGCACAGCCACTCAACTTTTGGAATAGCTGCCATATGAGAAAAGAGAAACATTTAAAAGCAGTACAGGAGAAATAACGAAAGTCTTATAAATAAGTTAGAAGATAGTGTTCAGCATTGTCTCAGGCTTGCTAGTGCAAATGGGGACGTGAGGATGGGATGTGTCCAAGCACTCAGCCCTGGGAGGAAGAGTTACCTTTTGCTCCTAAGGCAGGTTTGAAGCCTTTGACAGGAGGAAGGGCAGCCTTGTAGTTAAGGCTCTGGGCTAGGACTCATAAGACCCGTGTGTGGCCTTGGGCAAGTCATTTTACCTCTCTTTGCCTCAATTCTCCATCTGTGAAATGGAAATAAGATTTCCCTATTTCATTTGGGTACAATGCGGGTAAATTCACAAATATGTGGGAGGCAGTCTGGGAATACTGTGATGTGTGAGGGGGTTATAATTTCCTAGATTCATAGAGAGATGAAAGCCATTTGAAGACTGTTAGAAAGTATGAACTTCAGGGTCATTACTTCTACTGCACAGGAGACAAATGGGAGAGATAGTAGAAGCCAATTAGATGTAAAGGAAAAAGAGCGAACAAATAAAATAAAATGCCCTTATTTCAACTGGCAATGTTTGCTGGGTCTCTCTTTTAAGACTACATAGTAAGTGAAGACCTTTTGGCCGAGGGTACTCATGATCAACTGAATGGCAAGTCATCTTAGACCTGGAAAAGAAATGCTGGGTGCACTGCAGACCGGATCAGTGAAGTTACGGGGTACAAACAGAAAATAGAACCATAACAGCTTTGTGAGCCATTAAAGGTTCACACATGGTTAATGGCTGGGCTATTTCCCTTCCACTTCATACTTTCTAGGTAATATTTTCCTTTAGTAATTGGATTAACAGTCAAGCTGAAGGTGGCATTTCCAAAATGCCATTTCTTACTGAAAGGTTAGACTATTAATGAAGCTTCAGAGAAAGTGTAGGTTGTTTTTCCTGGATTTGGTTTCTATGTAAGAGAAGATAAAAGGTACATGGAAAAGGCAAACATTTGGCACTTGTAGTACTTCCTAAGTCACTCAGCTAGTAAGGGACAAAAGTGATTTTTGAATTTTCACTGACCTACTGTTTATTTGGCTGGTAGAATTTTTACTCATTTGTTTTTGCTTTGCATAACATCTAACTAAACTCTAGGCAATTTGCATCAAAATTCCACAACAAGCTGCCCTAATGGACCAGAGAATTTGGTCCAGGTTTAAATAAATAAGAAATACAGAAGGGAAGAGAAAAGAGAACAAAAGTAATTTAATTGAAAAAGCATACAAGTACACCAAATCGCAAAGCTTATTTAAATAGCAATTGCTTTTCTTGCCGTTCCACTCAGAGCAAGACAGCCATTACCACAAATAGTGTTTGCACTGAGTAGAACTTCATGCTGCACTTAGGTCCAAAGAGCCCCAGGGGGCTGAGTAAAGTGCTACGTAACATGAGTAAGGGTGGTAGAATCTTGACCTTGGTTATTAAGGAGGATATTTTCCTCGCCCTCAAAGGAAACCTGCACAACACCTTCAAAGGACGAGCCTGGGAGCTTAAGTTCATAATTTTGTAAGACACTGAAAATCTTGCTCATAATAAAGACACAGGATTTATGGCTTATTACAACAGCCTGCAACCCACTGTCATGGGATACACTACTCACTGCTGTGGTGCCTCCTAATGACCACATCTGGGGATTAGCTCATGACCAGTCAGATGCCCCCTCCTTCATGTTCTCACCTCATGGTCTTGCTCTGTCTGACTCCCTTGTCATAATTCAAGGTGCTCCCTTCTTATGGCTTGGCTTCTGGCGAGGTCTCTATTGTCCTCCCCTTCCAGAGTATCAAAATCTCACTGGACAAGCTACCCATATGCTGTGTCAGGCAGTTTTCTGGTCCAAGTCCAGATCGAGTGTCACTTTACCAGTGGCTGGTTGGGGAACCCAGGCCTGCCTTCTGCTCTGAGTTCAGCCCAGGTGCCCTGTGCCTAACTACCGGGGTCTACTCAATCTCATACTCTGTTGCTGTTTCTCTGGTCTCCTTCCTATATCATTTCTCTATCTCCTGGCTCACCCCTGGGTTTACCAGCCCATGTTTGCTCTGATCCCAGTGGCTACTCCCCCCTCTTGGCTCCTTGCCAGACTGTAGTCCAGGGGCAGGATCCCAGGTCTTACTTGCCCCCATAGGTGCTGACTCCCATGGAAAAAAATTAGTGGGTGCTTAGCACCCACTGGGCAGCCAAGCACCCCTCTCTCCCCCCCAGCACCTCTCGCCTGCTGTGGATCAGCTGTTCCGTGGCATTCAGAAGGTGTTGGAAGGGAAGGGGTGGAGCGAGGGGCGCACTTGTGGGAGTGGGGCAGAACTGGGTGGGAAGAGGCAAGAAAGAGGTGGGTTGGGGGTGGGGACTTGGGGAAAAGGGTGGAGCAGGGGGCAGGGCCTGGGGTGGAGCAGGGCCGGGAAGAGGTGGGGTGGGAGTGGGAACTTGGGGGAAGGGGTGGGGCGGTGCCTGGAGCTGAGCAGGGTTTGAGCACCCCCAGGCAAAGTTGGAAGCTGGTGCCTGTGCTCACACCCACAAACTCCTCCTTGCCCCTAGCCAACCTTCTTTCTTTCTAGGGAGTGACTACGGATCTCCTCCCTGCAGCCCCCCTCATGCTCAACTTCCTAGCTTTGTACAAGTGCAGCCTGTCCCTGCCTAGCTGGGCTTCATGTTCAGTTAAAAACTTATCAGCCTTGCCTCTCCTGGAGGTGAAGCCTATACGATTAATTGGCCCTTTCTCACTACTCAGGCCTTGTATGAGGTAGGCATCCCATCACATCCACTAACCCCCCTTTTTTGTGCCATGACTGCAGAGGTGTTAATTGGCCACTTTACGTTGAATGATCTCTTATAACACGTGTTAGGAACTATGCTAAACAATCTGTTCCACCTTGTGTTTAACTGTGCTACTCTGAGCACCTTTCCCATACCCGAAGAAGAACTCTGTGAAGCTCGAAAGCTTGTGGGCAGGTCTACACTACAGAATTACTTGGGTATAACTTACTTTGCTCAGGGGTGTGAAAAATCCCACCCACATAGCCACCACCTCTTATGGAGGTGGATTAACTATGCCAACAGGAGAGCTCTCTCCTGTTAGCATACAGTGTCTTCATTAAAATGCTATGGCGGCATAGCTGCATTGGTGCAGCTGTCCCAATTTTAAGGGTAGACCTGCCCTGTCTCTTTCACCAAGAGAAGCTGGTCCAGTGAAGGATATTACTTCACCCATAGGCGCCGAGTTTATAATCTGCCAGGGGGTGCTCCCTGTTGGCTCTGCCCAGGCCCCACCCCCACTCCACCCCTTCCCCCAAGGCCACACCCCCACCCTGCTTCTTCCCACCCCCACTCCGCCTCTGCCCCGCCTCTTCCCCAGCCAGTTCCGCCCCCTTCCCCAAGCACATGTATATACCATGCGCCCTCGTTCCTCCCCTCCTCCACAGCGCCTCCAGATGCCACGAAACAGCTGTACCACAGCAGATGGTAGGTGGTGGGAGGGAGGGGGAGGCGCTGATCAGTGGGGCCCGCTGGTGGGCAGGAGGTGCTGAGGGGAGGGGGAGGTTCTGATAGGGGGGCTGCCGGTGAGTGTTCAGCATCCACCATTTTTTTCCTGTGGGTGTACCAGCCCCAGAGCACCCATGGAATCAGCGCCTATGACCTCACCCTCCTTGTCGTTCTAACATCCTGGGACCAACACAGCTACAACAAAGCTGCAAACATTAATGGACATGATTTTTGATTCTTAGGATTGTTTGTTTGCTCCTGAGGATTATTCCTTCATGTGAAATTCACCCCTGTGCAGAAGGTCTGCCCAAGGAACTTCACACCATTTAGATCCAATTTTAAACCCTGCCTAAAGGGCCAAACCCTAACAGGTAATGAACTTCTGCATCTCCCACCAAAGTCAATGTGCTAAATGGCTTAATGTCAATGTGCTAAATGCCAGTTTCACCCTTCCTGAACGCAGTCATCCATTTGTGACAATTTTTTCCACCACATCCAAGCAATGATTTAAAAGAGGGAGGATTATAGGCTTATGACTTTGGACAAGGACTAAATTGCAAGAGCAAATAAACTCCTAAGTAGCGAATAGTTTAACGCTTGTGTCTTTTAAAAGAAAATGGGATATATACACATGCAGAAGATAAGGGCTACCATGCAAAAACAGGCCAATTTCTGTGGATGTCATTTTTTGGGGTCACAAATAACTGCAAAACCATTCTTGCTGGTGCAAATATTGGTAGACAAACCGATAGTTAGACATTAATAATCTTTGTTCTGGCAATTAATACAATAAAAA